>NC_085937.1:5015000-10015000 GCF_963556715.1 Cydia fagiglandana
TCTGACCTTCCAACCCAGAGGGCAAACTAGGCCTTATTAGGGTTTCTCAAGATATTTTCCTTCACCGAAAAGCGACTGGTAAATATTAAATGGTTTTAAAACAGTGCGATGGTTGAAATTAAGTGAAACCGCGGATTCTTTTGTTTTTACTAGCGAGGCCATTTCGAGGCCTGCATAATAGACGGATATACGGATATTTAGATTCCGGATTGTGAAGAACAAATAAATGGTGAATGTTACGTATTTCTTGTATTCTCGCGTCATCGTTATAATGGTTAAACATAATCAACAATTGACTTCGCGTTAGTCAACAATTTGTCTTGATAATATTATTTTTCTCTAAAAAGTTTTAGCAAATCACTCTAGGGACTGGTACTAGTATAGAAATAGGATCGAATTGTGAGAAATTACTTAAGTACTTACATCGACAGTGATACATTATATTGTCTTTTTTACCGACAGCTAACACGTACACATTAGAAAAAAACTTATTCATGATGATCGTATACGGAAGTAGTCATACAAACTTGTTACTAACGAAACGTTTTCAAATACTAACAAACTTAAAATTAATTTCTTACCGTAGCCGGTTTTCATTGTCGAGATGTTTGATGAAGCTCTCAGAAGCGGTGTGGTGGTCGACGATGGTGGCATTATGCTGCTGGAAACTGTGTAACACGGCCACGTTCACTTCCACTAGAGCCTTATCTTTCCATAAGGTCACGGGCGTTCTGGTGTCACATCCCATTTTCTGGGCCACTATCTGATAGAAAAAAATACTTTTATTACATTTTTATTGCGGTCTGGAATAAGGCATATTAGCGATATAATAGCTAAATATGTGAAAGAAAGAAAGAAAATTTGCTCGGAAAACATATATAAACTCAAAAATGCGCGTTTTCCCAGAGATAAGACCTAGCTTTATCGCCCCCGAAAACCCCCATATAGCAAATTTCTTCGAAATCGTTAGAGCCGTATCGATATCCCCGAAATATATACCTATATAAATAAACAAGACTTGCTCGTTTAAAGATTTGTCCAAAAAAATTAGCGTTCCTTTAAAACATTTTTTTTAATGTAGCATGATCACCACTATCACCAGCATATTATATGTTCCACTGCTACTTGAGTCGCTAATCTCTCACAAGAGGCTTAAATTCTCACGCACAATGTTCAAAATATGGGGTGTATTTATACACAATGTTGAACAGACAATTACAGTAACCAGAGTTTGAGTAGTTTACTTTTAAAATATTCAATTATATTTTTTTCCATTTTGTTTTCTAACTGTCAATGAGTATTCACAACGATGGTATACCTAATTGCGTAAAATTAAGTTTTAAATAGGTATACCTCCGACGATGGCGACGTTTAGTCCCGTCGTTGTGAATAATTATAAGGAGTAAAAATCACGAAAGTTAAAATCAGTGTGTACATAGTTTAAAAATCTATAGTAAAATCACAGTTTTTTATTGTGATATATTTTATGTAAGCTTGTTTCCATACTTTTGGCCTGGAGTGTATGCAATTAAGTTTTCTCGAAATATTTTCCTTTACCGAACGGAGATAGTTAAATATGAAATAATATTTTGAGCATAAGTTTTGAGAAACTCATTAGAGTAGGAGGCGGGGTTCAAACTCAGGAGCTTTTGAAACCGCAAGCTTAGTTGGGCCCCTGTTTCACCACGCTGGCAAAATCACCTGAATTGACAATTCATCCTGTATTGCTGGTCCAACTAGTAAACATTAACGCTCTGTATCCCTGTCTTAGCAACCCAGAAATTGTCAGTGTCAGCCAAAAATTGTCCAATTAGTGAAATACTCGTTATCTAATAATTATTTATGTAAAATAAAAAGTTAACTTAACTTTGCTTTGTTTTTATTTTCCCAAAATTTTCCAAGTTCGGAAAATGAGTATGCTATTAACAATATTCCAGTAAGCCACGAAACTGATATAACCTTTGGCGTCCCGCAGGGAAGCGTACTTGGTCCCACACTGTTCTTAATTTATATCAATGACTTGACTAACCTTAAAATTAAACATGGACACATAACATTGTCTCTTACGCTGATGATACTGCCCTAGTTTTCGAAGGTCGATCTTGGAAATCAGTTTTTGAAACTGCAGAGGCTGAGCTGAATAGGGTGGCCACCTGGCTAACGCAGCGTCTTACGTAGGCGAACAACGCGCGAACGCGGCGCGGTGCGGCGCGGCGGCGGCGCGGCGCGGCGCGGCGCGGCGAGGAAGAAACAAAACGTTGATACGTATAGGTGTGTCCTATTCACACAGCGAAGCGGCGCGGCGCGGCGCGGCGAGGCGAGGAAGAAACAAAAGTTGATACGTATAGGTGTGTCCTACTCACACAGCGAAGCGGCGCGGCGCGGCGCGGTGAGGAAGAAACAAAACGTTGATACGTATAGGTGTGTCCTACTCGCACAGCGAAGCGGCGCGGCGCGGCGGCCTTGTCCGGCTTGGGAGACACTCCCGACCGCCTTGGCCGCACACAGACACGGTTTATTAGAAAATTCGTATTTAAATTATGAGTAAACTATGTCTTTTTATGCAAGTAAGTGCAGCGTTCTTCGTTGTCTGAAATTTTGGTTTACTGGCATTTTGATTTGGCACCGCCTTCAAAAACTAAGTACACAATTACCCCGGTAGTTATTAATTTGCTTATTATTAGGTATTAATTACGTTTTGGCAGAAATTGGCTTTACGACGGGATAGGGACTATCCTTTGATAGGGGTGGGATCTGGGTATATAAAAAAATATTTTGTGCTTTTCAGCGGGTTGGGTTTTTGAAAGTACCTCAAAAGGAAAAACGGAACCCTTATAGGATCACTCGTGCGTCTGTCTGTCACAGCCTATTTTGTCGGAAACTATGTATATGTTTTTTTATAATTTTAAAATACATAGGTTCGAAAATATTTAAGATAATAGCCAAATAATGACCATTCCCCCTCTTTATCTCCAAAACTAACTAGGTCTAAAATTTTGAAAAAAAAATATATACAAAATAGTTCTTTACCTATAGATGCCAGGAAAATCTATTAAAAATGTGAAGTCAAGCGTGAGTCGGAATTATGTACGGAACCCTAGAAACGCGAGTCTGACTCGCACTTAGCCGGTTTTTTTAAAGAAATTATATTAAGTTATTTTGCTTTTATGTTTGTTTATTTAAATTGATTTATTTATTTTTTTACTTTTTTATTTCGTTTTATTTATTTTTGTTTCATTATGACGATCGGTTGATCTTGCTGCGCACACGTAATATAGGGACACACTCCCACTTCCACCCACTCGCACTCGCACTCCCACTCCCTCTCCCACTCTAAATCCCACTGAAAACCGCATCAAAAACACGGACAAACATACATACATACATACATACAGGTCAAACTGAGAACCTCCTTTTTTTAAGGCGGTTAAAAACAAAAGTAGTTGCTCTTTTCTGTGAGCTGTAGACTTCGCAATTAGCTTAAAAAAAATTAAAATAATTACTTTGCCGAATCTCTATTACAGCGAACTCAGAATAGTCGTAAGTGCCATAGACGCTACTGGAGTTAAGTCTTTTATCCCAATTTCCGCGAATTTGGATATTTTTTAGTTTTGTGCCTATAGAATACAGGAAAAACCTATAAAGAAATCAAACGGGAGTTGATTAATCAAATCAAAGCCGTAAATTCTATATACGCCACGCCTCTAGCCGCGTCATACTCGCGTCTAAAAATCAAATGGATTGATCGCGCCAGATCCGCGCCGCGCCTCGCCGCCGCCGCGCCGCTTCGCCATCGCGTTAAAATCGCTCACCTAGGACACTTCCATATGCAACAACGGTTTGTTTTTTCCGTGCCGCGTCTCGCCGCGTCGCCGCCGCGCCGCGCCGCGCCGCGCCGCCCGACATTCGCGTGCAAATCGCGCCGCGCCGCGTTCGCAACGAGATCGCTTACGTAGGACACTTCTATGGGCATCAAAGGATTGATTTAGCCGCACCGCGCCGCACCGCGCCGCGCCGCGCCGCTTTCGCGTGTTGATCGCCTACGTAAGACGTAGCGTAGAAGTAACCTCCTAACGCTTAATGTCAATAAAACTAATTACATATGCTTTAGTAAATATAACAGTCATCAACCGAAAGTTAATCTCAAACTGACAATACACACATGTCTCCAACACGATAGTCAATGTGAATGCAAAGCAATAGAGAAGGTTAGTTCTACTAAATACCTAGGTATAATGTTAGATCAGGGTCTGTCGTGGAATATACACATTGAGTATGTCAATACTAGAATAATAAAATTAATTTGGTTATTTAAAATACTCAGACACATCGCTCACAAAAAACTCCTCAATCAACTGTATATTACAATAGCACAATCTGTTATGGACTATGGTTTATTGTATTAATGTCTGGGGAGGGGCAATAAAAAGTAAGTTTATAGAAGTTGAAAGAGCGCAGCGCTGCCTGTTGAAAATTATGTATTTTAAGCCGTTCAGATT
Source organism: Cydia fagiglandana (assembly GCF_963556715.1). NCBI lineage: Eukaryota > Metazoa > Arthropoda > Insecta > Lepidoptera > Tortricidae > Cydia > Cydia fagiglandana. The sequence goes on from NC_085937.1 coordinate 5,019,500, forward strand.
TTCAACTAGCGAACTTTATGAAATTAGTGACCAATTGTCAATGAGAAAATTGTATGTGCTAAGCGCCAGAGATGGGCATTTCGTAATTGATTCCTGATTCCACGATTACTTGAAATTACTTTGTAATCAGATTACCGATTCCCAGATTACTTTGTAATCTACAATACCAAATTAGTACAATTCCATTTGAGGAATCAGGAATCAGTTTTTCTAATATTACAATTCCTAGTAATTGGAATCAATGTCGATTCCTCATTACAGGAATGCATTACTTGATTCCTTTCAGATTACATTTCGTACTTCTACTATCAAAAGTACATTTCGATAGTAGATATGTATAGATATTGTTGATGTTGGCTGACTAGATATAAATGCACCTTATTTGAATCAGGTGAGCAGATTTCGAAAATGATGACAGTTTTGGAATCCAACATGTCTGCCGTGCACTTTGACATAAAAGTCGTCATGGGTGTCGTTTTATAGGTTTCAGGGAGTGCAGAATTCGAAAATGATGACAGTTTTGGAATCCGACATGTCTGCCGTGCACTTTGACATAAAAGTCGTCATGGGTGTCGTTTTATAGGTTTCAGGGAGAGCAGAATTCGAAAATGATGACAGTTTTTGAATCTGACATGTCTGCCATGCACTTTGACATAAAAGTCGTCATGGGTGTCGTTTTATAGGTTTCAAGGAGTGCAAAATTGGAAAATGATGACAGTTTTGGAATCCGACATGTCTGTCGTGCACTTTGACATAAAAGTCGTCATGGGTGTCGTTTTATAGGTTTCAGGGAGTGCCGGTTTCGAAAATGATGACAGTTTTGGAATCCGACATGTCTGCCGTGCACTTTGACATAAAAGTCGTCATGGGTGTCGTTTTATAGGTTTCAGGGAGTGCCGGTTTCGAAAATGACGACAGTTTTGGAATCCGACATGTCTGCCATGCACTTTGACATAAAAGTCGTCATGGGTGTCGTTTTATAGGTTTCAGGGAGTGCAGAATTAGAAAATGATGACAGTTTTGGAATCCGACATGTCTGCCGTGCACTTTGACATAAAAGTCGTCATGGGTGTCGTTTTATAGGTTTTAGGGAGTGCAGAATTCGAAAATGATGACAGTTTTGGAATCCAACATGTCTGCCGTGCACTTTGACATAAAAGTCGTCATGGGTGTCGTTTTATAGGTTTCAGGGAGTGCAGAATTCGAAAATGATGACAGTTTTGGAATCCGACATGTCTGCCGTGCACTTTGACATAAAAGTCGTCATGGGTGTCGTTTTATAGTTTTCAGGGAGTGCCGGTTTCGAAAATGATGACAGTTTTGGAATCCGACATGTCTGCCATGCACTTTGACATAAAAGTCGTCATGGGTGTCGTTTTATAGGTTTCAGGGAGTGCAGAATTCAAAAATGATGACAGTTTTGGAATCCGACATGTCTGCCGTGCACTTTGACATAAAAGTCGTCATGGGTGTCGTTTTATAGGTTTTAGGGAGTGCAGAATTCGAAAATGATGACAGTTTTGGAATCCGACATGTCTGCCGTGCACTTTGACATAAAAGTTGTCATGGGTGTCGTTTTATAGGTTTCAGGGAGTGCCGGTTTCGAAAATGATGACAGTTTTGGAATCCGACATGTCTGCCGTGCACTTTGACATAAAAGTCGTCATGGATGTCGTTTTATAGGTTTCAGGGAGTGCCGGTTTCGAAAATGATGACAAATTTGGAATCCGACATGCCTGCCGTGCACTTTGACATAAAAGTAATGCAGTTGACTTATAAACAGATACCCATAACAACTTTTATGTCAAAGTGCATGGCAGACATGTAAAATTCTAAAACTGTCATCATTTTCGAATTCTGCACTCTCTGAAACCTATAAAACGACACCCATTACGACTTTTATGTCAAAGTGCACGGCAGACATGTCGGATTCCAAAACTGACATCATTTTCGAAACCGGCACTCCCTGAAACCTATAAAACGGCACCCATGACGACTTTTATGTCAAAGTGCATGGCAGACATGTCGGATTCCAAAACTGTCATCATTTTCGAAACCGGCACTCCCTGAAACCTATAAAACGACACCCATGACGACTTTTATGTCAAAGTGCATGGCAGACATGTCGGATTCCAAAACTGTCATCATTTTCGAATTCTGCACTCCCTGAAACCTATAAAACGGCACCCATGACGACTTTTATGTCAAAGTGCACGGCAGACATGTCGGATTCCAAAACTGTCATCATTTCCGAAATCTGCTCCCCCGAAAACATATATGATACAGTTTCACACAAAAAGTGTATTTATGGCTGGGAGAAGAACGATCAAAGGTATATTGACACCGAGTAATGTAATTTAGTCTGAACAATATTACGTAATCAGATTACTGGAGTAATTGATTACGAAGGAATCACGATTACACTTGTACTTAGATATATTCAATTACAAAGGAATCAATTACGCAAGTAATCAGCGGATTTGATTCCAGTAATTTCGATTACCAAAGGAATCGATTACTAAGGAATCATGATTACTGTAATGTAATGTGTAATTTAATTCCAAAAGGAATTGATTACGCCCAACTCTGCTAAGCGCTACTTTGAAATTACACAGAAATATTGAATTTAAATTAAAACCTATGCTCACTTCGCGGAGACGTAAACCTAGAGTAATTTCACAATCTAAATTTAAATCTATGTTTGCAAAAAGACAGTACGCTGCACAATCTGCATATATCTACAACACAATCAATAATAAGTTAGGTATTTATGAATTACAATACCGTAGGTGTAAAATAGTGCTTACTGAGTGGCTAAAACAAATGGGCTATGAAGGAACCGAATTATTATTATACAAGGCTTCATCATAAAACTTAGGTACCCCAAGCTCACAAACACACAGACTAACTTACTTAATATGCATATTGGTTTTTTAATTTTAAAAATAGTCTATTTTAATTTTGGCTGATTTGATTTAATGTAATTTGAATGTAATGTTATTTGATTTAATTTAATTTAGTTAGCTAATACTTAGTAACAATCTAATGTAATTGATTTTAGTCTAAATTTAATTTAATTTCTTTTATTTATTAATTTAATTTGATCTAATTCAATTTTTTTGTGCTACATTAATTTGGATGCTTTTATATGAATTTTAATGTAATATTATTTAATTTTATTGAATTTGCATGTTTCCTGTATTATAGTAATATAGTGACAATGCTAATTTTAGAGGAGCGGGATTTCCTGCCACAAGTATTTCATATGCTTACTAGGAAATTCCAACCTTGATACTTATTTTGTAAATGGTAAGAACGAAATAAAATCATTTTCATTTTTCATTTAATTTCATATTCACTGCCTCTCCCTTTTGTTAGTAAAGCAGGTGAACTTTGCGTGTGAAAAACTATTGTGCATTGGAATAAGGTCTAACCTCTAGCCGCCCAGAGACCTATAAAAAGGTCTCCTGTTCCATTTTAATTTAAACTTTGTGTTGACAAAATAAAGTTTCATTTTGCTTGGCAAGGTTTGACGTATGGGCGGCTAGAGGATAAACTTCAATAATAAGATCAAAGTTTCACGTATTTCAAAACGTGTTGGGAACGTAGTCATGGTTCCTTACGAGCTAATAATCTCACGCCCGGTTATGTGATTTTATTACTGCAAGGGTCCGGTCACGTCTGTTGCTTATCCAACGTGATTCCTGTTAACGATTATATCGTTTACCGAACAATATGAAAATAGGTGGATACTTTTCTGTGACAAAATATGCCCGTATCTTATAAACAAAACGAATAGGTTACCTAATTACCTATAGATAAAAATAGACGGTGTTCGGAAGAAATTAGATAGATTTTAGAATTTAATCACGCATTTCAAAGGCCAAAAGAAGGAAAAAGTGTTATGAATATAATATGTAGGTACGTCAATTTTACAAAAATAAAATGTTAAGTTTTTTTTTTCGAATTTTCATGAATAGTAAATGCTATTGGTAAAACTGTCGCTTAATTTTTTTTTATACTTAACCTAGTTTTGCTAAGTGTTAACTGTCACTTTTTAACATCTAAAATATCTAAATAATAAGTAAGGATATTTAAACTACCTAGGTCCCATAGTGTCATCAAATCATCATTAAAAGGCATTTTAAACTAAGTAACAATAAGACTATGTTTTATACACTATAACAATAAAACAATTAAACAAATAAAAGTATAACAATAAAACAATGTTTTATTGGTAAGTATGAACTCTGATAAGGTGAATTCCACAAAAGATTATAGAATATTTTACTCTTTAAATATGATCAGGAACACACTATTAAAATCTTTCGGGTTCCTTATGATTACTCATGAACATCATGTATATCAAATAGTCATGTAAGAAAAATTAAGGATCTATGATCGATAACTTACAAGATTTATTGTTAAAATGTCTGATTCATTCATACCATAATCATAGACATGGACTTAAAATAGACATAATTATATTTATAAAGTCTTTTATGTAGGCATTATATTATAAGTACCTTTTGCTACGCCTACAATCTTTTTTTAACTTTTATTATTCCGATACCTAGCTTAGTGGTCTGGAAGATAAATATAGATATAGTGTTTATATATATCTTTTTTTGACCTGTTAGTGAAGAGTGACGAGAATTTTACGTGTATTGTATGCGAAGTGCTAGGAGCGGGGTTTATATGTGGTTGCGCCAGATGTTGCAAAACGAGACCTTCGTGGGTCATCATCTCAGCCATAAGACGTCCACTGCTGAACATAGGCCTCCCCCTTGGACCTCCATTCGTACCGGTTGGAAGCCACCCGCATCCAGCGTCTTCCGGCGGCTTTAACAAGGTCGTCCGTCCATCTTGTGGGTGGACGTCCTACGCTGCGTTTGCTAGTCCGTGGTCTCCACTCGAGCACTTTTCGACCCCATCGGCCATCTTCTCTGCGCGCAATGTGGCCTGCCCATTGCCACTTCAGCTTGCTAATCCGGTGAGCTATGTCGGTGACTTTAGTTCGTCTACGGATCTCCTCATTTCTGATTCGATCACGCAGAGAAACTCCGAGCATAGCCCTCTCCATAGCTCGTTGAGCGACTTTGAATTTTGAGATGAGGCCGATAGTGAAAGACCACGTTTCGGAGCCGGGTACAAGTCATTATTTCTATCTGGCATCAGGAAATTGTCACATAACTAATGAGACCCATAGTTAGGTCCTTTTGCGTACGCAGCCAATACATAGGTAAAGATGTAGTGCATAAATATTTTCCTTTTTTGTCATGCTGCATTCAGTGGACGTCAGTTGGTGTACAGTCAGCTGCAGAGAAAAGGTACAACCCCTGGCCTGCATACAAACTTCTATGTAGCGGTGGTACCTTTTCTCTGCAGCTGACTGTACCTGCCGAGACTGACTTAGGGCCCCCCCACATCTGGCGTCTTTCGAGCGTCGGCGTCTACAATTCTATGGCCGACGTCGACGCAACGTCGACGCAGCGTCGACGCAACTGCGCAGCGACGTCATTTTCCATAGTGCTGGACCGACGCCGACAGACGCCGACGCTCGAAAGACGCCAGATGTGGGGGGGCCCTTAAATAGCAAGACACGTTTGTACCTTACCGTGAAAATATGAAGGAAAATAATTATCTACATCTGTAGATTGAACCCCTTATTCATAAACGTTTACTAAAGTTGACAAGCCGATAATAATCGTTTGTCCCTATCCGACGTATTGGTACGATGGAAAGTGACAAACGATTATTATCGGCTTGAAACGTTTATGAATGGGGTATAAGTAGGTAAGTAGTCTAAAAATTACCTCAAGCATATTAAGCCGGTTGACATCACAAAAGTTCCTGCAACCGATCTCCGTGCTCATGTACCAGCCGTTGAAAGCATTCGCGGTGAACTCGATGCCGCCGCAGTCGAAACGCATGCTCGATACCGCGGGCAGCGCATACCAGCGCAGATTTAGCTCTTCGAACCATTCGTACCTGCGCCAATTACATTTCATTAGTGCATTTTGGCGGTTAGATGAGATGGTTGCGTTTTGATTTAACCTCGTAGGAACCAAGAGAATTTGTGCGCTTTTGAATTTGGAACGTTCTTTTATTTAGTTCTATAAGCGCCACTTGTGCCATCCCACTAACCCAGGGTTAACCGGTTAGACCTGGAGTAACCATGGTTACCAGTACAATTTGACACAGGGTTAACGGTTTAACCGGGTAACCCCGGGTTAGTGCGATGTTGCAAGTACCCCTAAGAGTTCATAACATAACTCCAATTTAATTTGTATTTGTACAAGTACCGCGTACGGCTCACGAGGATAAGGATGTAGCTACGCACAAACGTTCCAATCCACATAAAGAATGACTCACGCTAGAATGGGCCGTGCCCGGGCCGAGGCGTCCGACATGTAATTTTCTATGACGACTGATCGGTGATTACGGGGTGCTTTCCATAGAAAACGACGCGCCGGAAGCTCCGGCCCGGTCTAGCGTGAGTCGGCTTAGTCTGTCACGAATTATTGAAGTTAGTGACAGAAGAGTATATGTAATTTATTTGTATAAGTACCTACATACTTACCTATAATTTTCTGCAAACATATTTAAATCATATAACCTATTACTATGACCAAGCGTGGCTCACTCCGCGATTTCGTCGCTTTGCTACAGGTAGACATTGACATCATATTTTGACATTGATCATTACGTGGATGCCTTTCTCTGCGTATATCATTGAAGCATTCATAAATATGTTCTATTTCTGTGCTTTATTTTAATTCTAAATGTGCAATAAGAGTATTTCTGCCGTATTTTAAAACGCGTTTAATAAGATTATAAAGGGAAAAATAAGGCATTTGAAGCGGTTTCCGTGTGTAAGACGAGAAAACGTCTTAGAAAATGCCTGAGGGAAATCGTGTTCAATTTAATCGCTTAAAGCAGGCTATCTATACAATAAGTGGATTGGGTGATAAAATTATCTTGAAACTCTTAATTAAAACCGAAGGCGATCAAAAAATCTATCGATATTTACGAGTAATCACGAAGAGAAATCGCATTAACCCATACTCACTATCGTCATGAAACTCAAATAACCATAACGGCTATGTTCAAGAAGATAACCTTGTTAACCTCGAAAATATGTGCCTCTTTTCACTTACGGCCCAGCACTCAATTATGAGATATCACGCAATTTATACTTGCATTAACACCCGATAACATTATTATCAAAGCAATAGATTATTGAATGGGCACAGATTTATAGGCAATAAACGCAGATTGGAGATCACTGGACCACAGTTTTACGATAAGCAATCTACTCTGTATGGGCAAGCCGCTCTTTTCGCCTATTTGTAGGCCTTTACTCGCGAGGCACAATATGCATTCCCCGACTTTTTATGTTGGCATAAATCTGTGATGGAAGGCGATACGGCGACGTGTTGCTCGTGAGTAGCCGTGTAATACATAGTTTGCTGTCGTAAATCGTACATCGTGTATGCAAATCCGGCATTTTATTTCCACAGAGGCATCGAAATAGGCCTTATTGCGATTTAGAAGAAAATTTGTTTTCTATTTTGCCAATATGCACTTCATAGATGTTCCCATGGAGTTTATTCGATCTTTTTTCACAGAAAGGACATTTTTTTACTTTCGTAAATCTGAGGGGATTTAGATACGTTACCTACATATGTATAGTAGTACCGAAAACTATATTTGCAATTTGTAGGTATTATTTCAGACATAACATTGGGACAATGTACGTTGGGGTCCCTTTGTTTCCCATAAAGTTTTAAGTCATAATGTATTGTTTGTCATATTATCGTTAGTCATAAAACTGAAACCGTTAACTTTTCAGAATTTTCGTAAGGTTATTCTGTGGATTGGTTAGGTTAGGTTAGGTTTGTTTTATGGCAATCCTGAAAAGTTACGCGTTTCTTAGAAAAACCAATTATGACTAACGAAAATTCGGACAAACAATACATTATGACTTAAAACTATTTGGGAAACAATAGAGACCCCATGTACGTTATATTATATTTATATTAAATAGGATTATTTTCTCTACTAAAATATTGAAAGAGCGTTCTTACTCGTAATAGAGAAGTGAGCCATTCATGCGACTCATATTTTCTGCGTGTATTTGACGTTGAATGTGCTCACTTATTCATAGAATACAATATACTTACGTCGGATGGGTCATGTGAATCTCCATGATGAGTTCTCTAGGGATCTCGAAATAGTCGGGGTCTTTCCCATTGGCGGACAGTACCAGGGGTAAAATATCCCAAGCGGTCCTAGGTGGCTTCCAGCCCAGTTTCAGGCAAAGCTGCAACAATTGTTTAAAGTTAATATTGCATATTATTCTCGGGAAATCCGGGTGGTTATAGTCTGTTAAACGAGACTTGGGAGCGGTTAATGAAGCCCTAAGGGTTTAATTAGCAAGTTTAAAATGAGACGGTATGCCAAAGCCCGGCCACGTTTTATGGAAACTAATAGGTTGGTTGTATAAGTTAGTAGCTTAACATGGCTGACGTCTTTTGTCATTTTCGCTAAACAGGAAACTTTTACTTGAAGTTTGCTAGTGAAGTGCAGTTTACTGATACAGATAGTTTAATGGATATATGTACCTATAACTATACAAAATAGATATTTGCAAATAATTTTGCGGTCTGCGTGCGGTCGGCGGTAAAAAGAAAACAGGTAAATTGGGATACGTCAAACATGAAGTAATTTATTTATACCGCAAACAATGGTTAGCCATTATCTGATAATGTGGTTTCGATAGAACGTACGAATATGTATCATGTTTTTATACACACAGGGATACTAATATGAATATTTAATTAGGGATGTACCGACTAGTCGCCGACTAGTCGGGAAAGCCGACTATCCGGCCTTATTTGTTGTCGGCGATTAGTCGGCGATTAGTCGGCGACTAGTCGGCAAAAATGGCCGATTAGTCGGCACTTTACAAGTGACAGAAAACAGGGCAAAAAGAGATAAACAGCACATATTTTCATAAGCTTTTTACCTATTTTATCCAAATTTTTATTTAGGGTGCTTACGAAAACTTGTTCGAAATTATTGACCTTGCGGTCGCTTTTTTATGTCCGATTGTCCGGTCGCCGTACGAAATATATCCTTAGGATTTTTTTATTTAATTTTTAGCGTTTCTATATGATAAATACCGCGACGCAAGGGATAAAATGATTATTTTTAGTGCATATGAACCGAACTTAGACCAAACTAATGATCTGGCCGACTAGTCGGCCGACTAATCGGCCATCACGGCGCCGATTAGTCGGCTAGTCGGCTAGTCGGCCAAATCAATAGTCGGTACATCACTAATATTTATCCACAAAGTCTTATAAACAAACAAAGCTTGTGGATTTATTGCATACTTTTCCTTTAAAGTTTTGTGTCATGCATCTTTAATAAATGCAATGTGTATATAAATCTATAATCATATTCATAATTATGTTATTTCCTTATAAATTGCGTACAAAAAATAATAACATACACGACTCTGTAAAAATAAACCTGAAAGGTCATTAATAATTATTATGTAATTATTTACCTTGTTTGTCCATTATTTCAGTACGGGATTTTTACAGGAAGCTTTAGGAAATATTATTTCCTTTTAAACTGTTTTTATACATGTGCAGAGTTATATCCATAAAGCAGTCTTTATTTTTATGGGGTGATTATTATTATAGTGTTGTTTAATACACTAGCAGCTGAAAGCTGATGCGTGTATATCACTGCACTTGTTTTTCACCTCGTTTGATTGCCAAGCAATTAATTGTACCTATTCAATAATCATTTATATTAATTAATTATAAGTGTGTAATATCATAATTCATAAAATTATTTGAATTTATAATATAATGGATAGTAAAGTGAGAACTTCAGTAGATACGTATTTACGTACGTTAATTGGATATAACCTAGTAAAATATGTTGCAGATAAATGGAAGGACAGTACATTTTAACTAAAAAAAATGTTACTTTGTACGTAGCCTCAATTTATAATGAATGTGGATTAAAAAACAAATTAATTACATTGTTTACATTATTAATTTTGAAATGTTTTACGGTACTGTAAATCGTAAACATACACATATGAATTCATTTGGATAATGCCTTATAAAATTTTCTCTCTGTAAGAAAGCTAAGATATATTTAATTCACTTTTTGTCGTTCATTATTCTCATTTCTTATTTTAATGTCCATGTTTTATGCCTTAATGTGAAAAATATCAGCCAAAGCTTTATGGCTGATTATTAATGTATGCCTCTAAGCCCGAATCAGGTTTATATGTTTTCTATTTGCTCCATAATAATGTTGACATAAATCGAGCATGTTTTCTTTGGAGATATTAAGGGCCTATCGGGAATATAAAACGTGGATCGTATATGATATGTCATTCATGTTTAACGACTTGTTGAACTCGGTTAGGCGGCGTCTATGGACCCGATTCCGATTTTGAAATAGACATCTATTAGATCTATTTTTATTTATTTGTAAATAAACTTAATACCTACAAACAAAAATGATACTTAAAACATAATTAAATAACTAACCTACAAAACTTAAAAACTAAATCTAAAAATAAATAAAACTAATCTAAAAATAAATAATTACAAACTATCCTGCGGAATGGTGCCGTAGATGCTGGCAGCATTTCCCCGCTGTATCGCAATACTTATTCTTTGTGCGAGGAAGCTGCCAGCTCTACGATCACCAGTGGCGTCTGCTATCTATTAGATCTTTTAGACATCACCGAGATACGATAACGATATGTTTAAGATCTAACCTGTCAAATTTGACATTTGCGCGATTCTGGAGATACTCTTGAACGATTTCCACAGGATATGACTTATGGTAACATTCCATTTCTAACCGCAGCTGCACTACCGGTACTGAACGCGTCGCTATCATTGTCAATTTCCATAGTAAAATGATCAGTAGTGCAGCTGTCGTTGGAAATGGACTGTCACCTATAGAGATCCAATTCACGTCTAATAGATATCTTACTCTATCTAACGTAAAAGTGACATTGGTTGCCCGAATTGCGCTGCAAAAGAGAACTAATTGATATCTAAACTATAACGTATCTAGAATGGATCTAGTACGTGTCGTCTCTTGTGAATATCTTGAAGTTCGAATACGGCAGTATGTTGAATAAAGATGTTAAGAAAATAAATATTTTAACGTCATGTATTTATTTATACAGAATACAAAATACTTATTAATAAGATTTATGTTTCTTTTCTTAATAGATCCATGCCGTATATAGCAACACAGGAACATTTAAAACCGATTAACTGGTAGAGATATAAGTCCCTAACCAGAAATTCCTAAATAATATCGTTTAACTACATTTTTCTTATTAATTATGACGACTTAACCGCATATTGTTAGTTTTGCATGCAAAAGTTTTGTTTTAGTTGACGTAGAACAATTCATTACCTATTTATTAAGGGGCTTGCGGGGTTTACCTAAATAAATTGACGTAATGCGTTACACAAAGGGCTGACGAATTTAAAGGAAGGTATTCTGTACTTCCCCAAGTAGAATTGTTGCCTTAAGGACAAGTGACAATATCGGCATTAGTATGTAGCAGCTACTGTGGCGAGTATAGAGTTGTTATGCTAGTCACATGAGAGAATATTTACATCCATAATTTTATAGGCTCTTCAATTATTTTTAACGAAAAAAAATGAAATGTCAAAATATAAGCTAGTACAATACGCCCTAAGTAGTTGGCGACAGATCCTTTGCTGTATTATTGTTCCTTAGAAGTTAGGTTATACCGAGATTACCTAATATTTTGTGTCAATTTTTTACTTAATGTATCGAGTATTAGTATCGATTCAGTAGGCACTGAATTAGGAGGTGACTAAAAATAGTAACAATTTTAGAAACTACCTGTTATCAAAATAGAACAATTTATGATTAATTCGAGTTAAAATAAATGCTAAATTTATTTGTATTTTAAAATTAAATTGTAGTTTTAAAAACAGTTCCCCGCGGTATAGGCAGTGCCGAGATCTCTGACATAATCTGTAATCTTTATTCTTGAAAGTAAATACTTTTTACTTAAATTTCTTTTTTCAATTTTAAAATCGATCTTTTTTGTCGAAGCAATTAAAGCGCTTGTCCCGATTAATTGCTTTTGGGTGTTAGGGAATGCGATGTATTGTTGTGTCGCTCTTTTTTGATGCAGGTTTAACTATTGTTTCAGACTTTGCTATTAGTAATCAGTTTTATGTATGGCATTTTTTTTTATTATTATGAATGGGCTTACTCATGGCCACAGACTAGCCGAGGCGTAGACGTGGCCTACGATGGAGCGAGTTCGCCCAGAAGGTGCCTGTTCACTCTTGAGTTGAAGGTTATTATTAATTATATGTATTCGTACTACTTTTATCATTCACTATAAGGTTCAATATCTATAATATCACTTTATCGTGATATTAGTGACTATTTATTTTAATATTCAGTGTGCTCTGTAATGTTTTGTATTGATTTAATTAATGTTCAGAATTAGATTATAGGTAATTAAAATCAATATTAATACTTACGAGTACTAATCAGTTTTTATAGTATTTTTTTCGACTAAAAACCTATATTAAAGAGAATATGATTACGTTTCATACATGAAAAAACCACACATGTTAACGGAATCCTACAAAAGTCAAATCGGGGACGAAAACGACCAAGAAAGGTAATGCTATGGTATTATGACACTTTTATAAGTGCTGCAAAGTATTATGATACTTTTATAAGTGCTATAAACTCACCTCAGTGAATTCACAGTGCATTGGGTCGCCCAGCACGGTGCCGTCAGGCTGCTTATATCCCGCGTAGCTGATCAGCTGGCTGTTCCATATTCTATAGTCGTGCTCCCCGTCCGTGCGCTGAGGAAACACCGTGATGGCGGACCTGGGAATATATACGGGTATGGAATACCTCAACGGCAATCGCTGTCACATATCTTTTTATTGAGAAATCGACCTTGTAGTTTATGAAGTAAAGTTCAATTTTAATTGCAAGTGATATGATTTTTAAGGCTGATTTAGACAGCGCGCGAAGTCGCATGCGATTTTAGTTGCGGACTGTTTGTTACGTCCAATTCAGCCAACTGATCGTCTACTAGCATCGTCTAAATAGGGCTTTAGAAATCAGTTGGAAAAATTAACTCATGTACAGATGCAGTGCATAATTGTTTTCCATCGTATTTTCATGGAAACTTGCGAAAGTGACTTGCTATTTCAGTCAGTCTCGGTACAAAAAGTGCTGAGGTTGACTGAAGTAGCATGACAAATATGAACGTTTCCGAGAGAATACGATGGAAAACAATTATGCACATTTGTGTGTGTGGTGATATAAAAGAAATTTACATCCATTTTAATTTGAGGAAAACTACGTAAATACATACGTAAGTTATACGTGAATTGAGATAAAGAAAAACTATAAAGCGAGCGTGTTCAGTTAAATTTTAATCAAATGGACACGTACTGTAGTTTTTACTTTTATTTTGGTCGAGCTGAAATTCTCTTTGCATTTATCTCATCGACATTTTCATGAAAGACTGAACCGGGAATTGAGTAGAATATACTATACAATGTACACTGCATATCCTATGATGGAACCTTTAATTTGAATATTAACAGCGTATTTAGCATAATTTATATTGTATTTGTAACATGCTATTAGCTGTAATAGCGTGGCAGTGTAGTAAAGGGAGATAATATACATTTACCGATCTTATTTTCTATCTGTGTAGACTTCCTTAGGCCACTATTGAGTGCATTAGTACAAAAACCGGGCAAGTGCGGACTCGCGCACGAAGGGTTCCGTATCATAACGCAAAAAAAAAACAAAAAAAAAGCAAAAAATAAAACGGTCACCCATCCAAGTACTGACCACTCCCGACGTTGCTTAACTTTGGTCAAAAATCACGTTTGTTGTATGGGAGCCCCATTTAAATCTTTATTTTATTCTGTTTTTAGTATTTGTTGTTATAGCGGCAACAGAAATACATCATCTGTGAAAATTTCAACTGTTCGTGAGATACAGCCTGGTGACAGACGGACGGACGGACGGACGGACGGACGGACAGCGAAGTCTTAGTAATAGGGTCCCGTTTTACCCTTTGGGTACGGAACCCTAAAAATGACGCACGGGTGTAGTAGGGAAACTTGGAAATCCCTCTTGTTATAACGCGTCTATTATAGTGGTCTGGGGAAGCGAAGCCATCGGCAAAATAAAGCAATTTTTTCCTGGTGGGTAAACCTGGGAGCTTATTTAAGTTGCTAACGTAACGGGTGTGTTGTGGTTACTATATAATACGAGTATGTTCAGTATGTTCACATTTTAGCTAAGTGGTAGTCAATTGATACTAATTAGCACTTTGATGAGAATCCAGAAATCCCAGAGCGCAAAAACTAAGATAAAATCAAAACAACCTAAACTTTTAAGTCATATAACACTTTAAACTCTCGCGTTTTGTACCCATATTCAATTACACAAACGGGTCTACCGCGATATAATTTCATTGTTTTTCATTGTTTTAAGTCATGTCCAGAGAAGTCTTGTGTTTAGAAGTGGAAAGGAAAAGTAATGTTGAGTTAATTTTCCTAATAAGGAAATTCGGCTCGCTATCCGCATGATTTGCTTTTAAGCTACGATGGCGAAATTTTTAGTTTTCCAAAACAAAATTGTTTGATAGAGCAAACCAATATTTATAGAGTGAGACCAAGAAAAGTCTGCAGCGATTTTGATAGCCCACGCAGTGCAAGTGTTATTTACACGTCATAATTTCATAGTAGTTTGATGTTTAAATTGATACTTGAACTGCGTACACTGATTTAACAGGCTAGTAAAAAGATTTACGACCACTGTCTTATTGTAAACTAACTGTATAAAAACGAACCTAATGTTGCCCTTGTTGGTGCTGTATTTGATGTGGTTGCACAGCGCTTCGAACATCCCACTTGTGGTTGTTACTTGTCGGCAGTCGAAAACCTGTTGAGGAAAAATTACTTCAGAAAATGTCAATTTCTTAATAAAGTTCATTTGTAATAAAGTGTAAAAATATGGGTGCACTCATCATACCCAAAAATACGTCCCTTAACTTTTAAAGTGACATTCCATTTCCAACTGCAGCTGCAATACTGTTCATTTTACTATGGAAACGCGTCGCTGTCACTGTCAATTTCCATAGTAAAATGAACAGTATTGCAGCTGCAGTTGGAAATGGAATGTCACTCTTATGTCAGCGAATGAAGAACTATGGGATGGGACATATTTTGGAGTAAATTGTATGCACCCATATTCTTACACTTGGCTGTAAAACTTAAAGGTTAGCTTGAAGCTTATTAAAGTTACATTGTGCTACCATAATGTCAAATCTCTACGACTGTTATTTTGCCTTATTTGTTTGTTACAATCTAATTTCAACTGTATAAAAATTAAAAAAAATATATAATTCGTGACAAAAAGTCAGAGAGTCTGTTTCTTACTTCCTCTCCTCCTCCTCAGTCGTTCACTCTTGACAGAGTGGTCGTGGTTGTATGATGAGACGTATCTATCGTGGATAACGCAGCCCTCGCAATGCGCCTCCATTTGCCACACATTTGCCACATTTGTTTCTTACTTATGTTAGGTATATTATTTTACATTCATTATATGAAATGTTCTTAAGTTACGTAGCTAATCTTAACAAGCACTTTGATCTCAACTCAACTTGCCAATGGAAATGCAAAGAAACCGGCAAAGGATAATTTAGTGTGCTCCCGTGAGCGGACTAACGTACGCTCTCCAATGAACTGTGCTTCTGTCAATATTTAAGGTTTACTCCTTAACCCGTTAGCGAATTTACCTGAAAACATGTGGAAATGTCGCAGGGATAGCTGTAAGTACTTTTCGATAAGTTGTATACCATTTTGTTGTGTAAATAAAGAGGTACCCAAATATTTTTTATCTAGCATGGAACATCTTATTCACTGAGTAATATCAAGTCTTATATCTCATACCTGTGAAACTATGATTATTTATACTTGAACAATTTAAAAGGTAAGAATTGTCTCGGAAAATAATAAGTTACAATCCATCCAAATAAATAACACTAAAGTACAAGATAGACAACTATGAGAACGGGATTGAATTATTTTTTTATCTAATATTCGGTTAATCGAACGAGCGAGCGAAGCGAAGCGAAGTTCTTACATTCGACTTGGATCACGCGGCTGGCTAGCGGCACGTCCCGGCATTTCGATGTTTTTAAGCTGAACTGTCAGAAGATAGTTTGATACTCAAGAACTTAAGTAAATTTGTTCTAATATCAATGAAATTGGGTAAATGTGTAGTTGAGGGCATTATATTTTAGTCATTAATTTTTGAGCAGGCTCGAACAAGAGGTTATTGAGCTAGAAGACCTTAAAATGCTAAAAAGCCATTTGTGAGGGGTCTTGCTATTCTGGTCATTTTAATTGCAAGAAAGTATGGTCGAGTTTGGTATCAAATGAAAGTACTCGGTTTGTTACACATTTATAACATTGTTTTTTTTTTAAATTTTTTATTTTTTTCAAAAATGATGACAATTTTGGATTCCACAATGGCGGCCATGCACTGTGTCATAAAAGTCGTCATGGGTGTCGTTTTATAGGTTTTTGGGGGCGCAGATTTCGAAAATGATGACCATTTTGGAATCCAAGATGGCGGCCATGCACTATGTCATAAAAGTCGTCATGGATGTCGTTTTATAGGTTTTAGGGGGCGCAGATTTCGAAAATGATGACCATTTTGGATTCCAAAGTGGCGGCCATGCACTGTGTCATAAAAGTCGTCATGGATGTCATTTTAAAGGTTTTGGGCGGCGCAGATTTTGAAAATGATGACCATTTTGGATTCCAAAATGGCGGCCATGCACTGTCATAAAAGTCGTCATGGGTGTCGTTTTATAGATTTTAAGGGGCGCAGATTTCGAAAATGATGACCAGTTTGGATTTCAAAATGGCGGCCATGCACTATGTCATAAAAGTTGTCATGGGTGTCGTTTTATAGGTTTTAGGGGGCGCAGATTTCGAAAATGTTGACCATTTTGGATTCTAAAATGGCGGCCATGCACTATGTCATAAAAGTCGTCATGGGTGTCGTTTTATAGGTTTAGGGGGTGCAGATTTCGAAAATAATGACCATTTTGAATTCCAAAATGGCGGCCATGCACTATGTCATAAAAGTCGTGATGGATGTCGTTTTATAGGTTTTAGGGGGCGCAGATTTCGAAAATGATGAACATTTTGGAATCCAAAATAGTGGCCATGCAGTATGTCTTAAAAGTCGTCATGGATGTCGTTTTATTGGTCATGGTCATCATTTTCGAAATCTGCACACCTGTGTTACAAATAAGGTATCCTAGTGTCAACAACATCTATATCTATTATCGACATGTACTTTTGATAATAGTAGTACGAAATGTAATCTGAAAGGAATCAAGTAATATATTCCTGTAATGAGGAATCGACATTGATTCCAATTACTAGTAATTGTACATAATATTCGAAGTATTGATTCCTGATTCCTCAAATGGAATTGTAGGTACTTAAGGGGCCCACCAAAAAGCCAAAAAGGCGCTGGTGGCCTAGCGGTAAGAGCGTGCGACTTGCAATCCGGAGGTCGCGGGTTCAAACCCCGGCTCGTACCAATGAGTTTTTCGGAACTTATGTACGAAATATCATTTGATATTTACCAGTCGCTTTTCGGTGAAGGAAAACATCGTGAGGAAACCTGCGTACATCTGCGAAGAAATTCAAAGGTGTATGTGAAGTCCCCAATCCGCATTGGGCTAGCGTGGGGACTATAGCCCAAGCCCTCTCGCGCTCGAGAGGAGGCCTGTGCCCAGCAGTGGGACGTATATAGGCTGAGATGATGATGATGATGAAGGGGCCCACTGATTAACAGTCCGCCGGACGGTATCGGTCTGTCAGTTAGAACAAACTTTTGACAGTTCCGAACAACTGACATAACAGGCCGATACCGTCCGGCGGACTGTTAATCAGTGCCCTTTAGTAATTCGGTGTTGTTAGATTACAAAGTAATCTGGGAATCGGTAATCAGATTACAAAGTAATTTCAAGTAATCATGGAATCAGGAATCAATTACGAAATGCCCATCTCGAACTAAGTAGCACTGCATTCTATTGATCTTTTTGGCGAACCGCGAGTTCACAGTTCGGGGCGAACTACTAGTTTATCTAATATTCGGTTAACTTGATATATTTAGTGTTTTCTAATGGAAGTCATATCCTATGTACTCGTTCTGAGTTACCTACATAAATAAAATTCATATATAAATATATTAGTGGAAAGTTATTATGGTACACAATTAAGAATATTTATACACTTATTAGTCTGTTGTGCCTTAGTTATGCTTTGACTTGTCATTTAAGAAGCGGATTTACAAATAAACTATATTATGTGATGTAATTAAAGCAGTGTCAGCGTAAATAACCAACTTTGAAGGTTCCCGCGATTGATAGCGGGAGTTTCTAGCCCGAAATAGGAATGTTAATCGACGAAACATTTTAAACTAACGTGGTAAAGAAGTGGGAAGAGTTGAAGTAAATGTGGTTCAACTCTTCCCACTTATGCTTAATCTACACGAAGGGTGACTGTTATCAAAATAAACCTCAACCATCAATGTTTGCACCAAATGTTTTGCACCAAGTGATTCCAATTCTTTCAACCCTGAATAGGGACAGGCCGGTTCAAGTAACGAGATTGTTTTTTTTTTCATGCTTTGCACGCACGCGGAAATTAGGGAATGTCGCTTCTGAGTTTGAACGTCCTGCTCACGGTGTGATGATTTGACGATTAATAAGATTAATGATTTAATTTTTTTTCATATAATATAAATTTTATTTAATTCCGATGTTTGTGTCAAGAATTACGTAAAATGGTCAATTATCAAATACCTACGCTTAATTACCAATTTTTCTTGCTCAGAATAGTAGTTGTACCTACCTACTTAAAAGGTCGAAGAAAAGTTTCTTGGTGTAAATTTTAACTTTATTATATGTGATTTCATTTTTGGGTTAGGTATATTTCGTAAAAAGCTTTGTTTTGTATTGTGTAAGTTAGGTTTAATCTTCAAATCATCTATCTCACTTATGAATGTCTTTTTAATTTCATTGTTTTTACCTTAAATTCCGACGGTTATATCGTTTGTGTATAGTCGCACCAAACAAAGTCTGCAGCGGATTTGATAACCCACGCAGTGTAAGTATTATGTATACGTCATAATTTCATAGAAGTTTGACGTTTAAAATGACACTTGCACTGCGTGGGGTATCAAAATCGCTGCAGACTTTTTACGGTCTGACTACAGTTAAATAAATGTCATTTTTAATTTAAAAACTTTTACTCCTAAAGCTGATAATTATAAGGATGCCTAATCGTTTGTCATGAATCTATTAAAATGATGGTCGTTTACTACTTGCGATAAATCGTTCTAGCTCGGAGAAGTGGCTAATAGTGAGTAAATATTTGATCGCCGCAGAGCTCATCACGTCAAGTGCGCGTCGGTTAAATTAACTACGATTTTATTACGGCTCGACGGTTTTGGGGGCCTATTCTGGGTTTTGTAACAAATTAAAATGTTTTTTTACTAAACAATTGATTAAGTACAAAATGAGATTAAAATTAACCTAAAACTACCTACAAAACTATTAGAACTAATATCTATAAAATGTTTATCACCCAAGCTAGGTTAGATCACCCAAGTAAATCATTATCCCTGCGGAAGGGTTATGGGAGGCTATCCCCTCCCCCCTTCCCCTTTTGGATCGCTATGCTGATCCTTTGCTCAAGAACCGTACCATCTCTGCGGTCCCCAGCGACGTCAATGATTTTTGGGAGCTGCCTAATTGCCTAATTACTTATAATACGTAAGCTTTATGTACCAAAATTTATTACTAGGTTTTTATGTCCCACTGCTTGGCAAATAAGCATTTTAAATCAACATGATTCACCAAAAACGTACATAAGAAATATCTGCAAAGATAAAACCTATTTGTCACGTAAAAAACTTCTTTATAGCATATAAAGCGTCCGCGACAGAGAAAGCAAACTTGTTTGCTTCTCTGTTTGCGAGCAATTCACGTCTAGACGCAGGCTCAAAACTTCCACCTACGCTACCTCAATGCAGTTCCTCTATGCAGAGAATTGCTATTCATCAAAAAGAGGTACGCCGAGCTCTGCAGAATCTTGACGTGAATAAGGCCAGTGGACCAGACGGTATACCTGCACGTGTACTAAAGCAGTGTGCGCCTGAGTTGTCTTCTGTAC
Source organism: Cydia fagiglandana (assembly GCF_963556715.1). Classification (NCBI taxonomy): domain Eukaryota; kingdom Metazoa; phylum Arthropoda; class Insecta; order Lepidoptera; family Tortricidae; genus Cydia; species Cydia fagiglandana. Next base: position 5,039,854 of record NC_085937.1, read on the forward strand.
TGACACGCCTGTACCGCCTCTCTCTCCAAACAAGAATGGTGCCGAAATCCTGGAGGCTTGCAAACGTGCAGCCAGTACCCAAGAAGGGTAGTCGTGCTGATCCCTGCAATTACCGACCAATCGCCATTACCTCCATGCTCTGTAAAGTCATGGAAAGGGTACTTAACGGCAAGCTGCTGGCATACCTCGAAGCAAATGATCTGCTCAGTGACCGTCAATATGGCTTTCGCCGAGGTCGGTCTACTGGGGATCTTTTAGCGTATGTCACGCACTGCTGCGGCGAGGCCATCGAGAGGAACGGTGAAGCGCTTGCTGTTTCACTGGACATCTCGAAGGCCTTTGACAGGGTTTGGCACGCAAGTCTCCTTAGCAAGCTTCCTGCATACGGCATCCCTGCTGACTTTTGTAGCTGGCTATCTGATTTCTTGAGTGAACGGTCGATCAGAGTAGTTATTGATGGCTGCTCTTCAGACCTCATGGCCATTGACGCCGGTGTTCCTCAGGGGTCTGTTCTCTCCGCAACCCTTTTCCTGCTCCACATTAACGACATGCTGCAACCCAGCATTGTAGGTTATGCAGATGACAGTACGGTTGTTGAGAGATATTTGGCTGGTGCAGGGGACAGCAGGGAGGATATACGTTCATAGAGAGAGGCCATGGTTGAGCGAATGAACTTGACCCTTAGTCTCGTTTCCCAGTGGGGTGATGACAATCTGGTCACGTTCAATGCCTCCAAAACGCAGACGTGTCTATTTTCCGCAAAACGGAGTCCATTCGACCTGACTCCTTCTTTCCGGGGTGCATCTGTACCTATTGCCGACAGCCTGGAACTCCTCGGCATGGAGCTGAGTTCAGTCCTCAGCTTCGGCAGCTTCATTGAGTCTAAAGCACAAACTGCGGCCAGAAAGCTGGGCGCCCTAAATAAGGTGAAGCGATACTTCACACCTGGACAGCTTCTAACACTTTACAAAGCTCAAGTCCGGTCGTGTATGGAGTATTGCAGCCACCTGTGGGATGGCTCAGCTAAATACCAACTCGCCGCTTTGGACTCAGTGGAGCGCAGAGCCAGGAGGATGATTGGCGACAAGAAGCTAACGGCTAAGCTTCAGTCTTTGGCCCATCGGCGGAAAGTCGCCAGCCTGTCGGTATTCTACAGGTTGCACTTCGGGGAGTGTGCCCAAGAGCTACACGAGCTTATTCCACCGTCCCCATTCTACCATTGGACTTTTAGACGCACGGCCGGTTTCCATCCTTACTTGGTAGATATTCCACCAATTCGCACGAAGCGCTTTGCTTCTACTTTCCTTATGCGCACTGCCAAGGAATGGAATTCCTTGCCGGCGTCTATATTTCCGTGTTCTTATAACCCGGCAACCTTCAAATCAAGAGTGAACAGGCACCTTCTGGGCGAGCTCGCTCCATCGTAGGCCACGTCTACGCCTCGGCTAGTCTGTGGCCATGAGTAAGCCCATTCATAATAAAAAAAATAAAAAATAAATAAACAATCAAGTTATGATAAGAAGTTTACACACACAAACCTCCGTTTTCATTTAATCACTCTTATTTGCGCACCGAAATAGGCCCTACAAAATCCATCAAATCGATCCGAGTAGCAGCAATCATGAGCGGTTATTACAAATCGCTCGCTATCATGTCAACGACTTTACACTAAGCCCTGGAATGCTCATTTAAGCTTTTAACCACAGCCGACTGAGTGAATGGAAGTGAATGAATGAATTGATATTGTTGAAAGCCAGTCGGGATGCTAATTTGGAAAATATAAAGTTTTAATAGGTACTTTTAGACGAGATTTTACCAAAATTTTATTTACATAAGTAAAATTCTCGGAGATATTAATAGCGATTAATAAAAATAGTGTTAGTACTTACTATTACTAATATTATTTTTAATAATTTTACTATATTTTTTTTTAGTATTTACTATTACTACTATTCTCTTTATTTATTTTTCTTCTTAAGTTAGGTTAATTATAATATGAATATAAAAGTAAAATATAAAAACACTTACAAAACAATAAAAAAAATTATACTGTGTATTAGGTATATGTGTTTATTTAATAATTACTACTATTATTTTTATTTATCGCTATTAACTATTTTACTACTATTTAGTAGTCATAGCATTGTAGAAGATGTTTATTAACATGAATTTATGAAAATCAATATCTGCTGCGGTCACACATTTAATGCAATGTTATAGGAACGTTCAATCTATAGTTGTCATCTTCCTAGACAACAAATAGATTGAGGTTTATTGTCACAGGTTTACATTGGATTGATTCTCGCCTTTGACATTATATCCTCGTAAGTCCCCGCGTACTTGTGCAAGTACAAATTAAATTCGAGTTATGAACTCTTACAGTAATAAAAGAAAGTTCCAATTTCAAAAGCGCAAAATTGGCTTGGGTCTTACGAGGCTATAGATCAGCGGTCGGCAACAGGCGGCCCGCGAGCCCCCCTGGCTATTTTGTATGTAATATTGACAAACGACAATGTCTGATAAAGTCACAAATATTAACAAAGTGCGGCCCGCTTCAACTTCGTTAACTACTATGTGGCTCTTGGCTGCTAACAGGCTGCTGGCGACTGCTGCTATAGATTATTTTAAATACATTTTCGATTGAATCTTCACATTGCTACTTTTAGCTGTGCCCGTATACTAGAATTGCTACCTATTACACTAGACTACATTGTATTCTGGTGTTACACAAAAAAAAACTCGTGTTAGATCCGGGTGGAAACTGCGGTAACATCATAGTTTATTTTGTCACGAAATAATATTGTTACTCGCAGGCAAGCTGCTAATTACGCTCTGTTTACAGGGTTCCCTTGAAAATACAGCAAGGGAAAAGGATGTCCTATTAAATAAACACATATACCTACACAGTATACATACTTTACACTGGTTTCATTGTCATCAAAATTTGGAAATAAAATATTATAAAAAAAAATAAAGCCCATTAAAATAGATTTAAAACATAAATTATATTCCCTGACAAAAAAAGAGTAGAAAGTAAAAACTGGCAATACTGCAATGTCGTCCCTTTCAAATAAATCTATTTAAGAAAACGGGACGACACTACAGTATAATCCTTGCCACTTTTTAATTTCTAGATACTCTTTTTTTGCCAGATATATTGCCACTAAATATTGTTTCATTTTAAGCCTCACGTTCGAAACCATAAAGCTAATGGATAATGCTTAAACCGTCAAAAAGTTTTTTTAATACATTAGGCTACTATTTACTTATTGAGACTAAAATGAAGTTTGAAAAAAGAAAGAAATACATGTTTGGTTATCGTAGCCCATCTAGATTTCCTAGAAACATTTAACTTCCTGAACAATAGTTTTGTAATTTACTGCCTAAATTGTTTCTTGTCCGTTTGAACTTGAACACTTCATAAAGTAAATCAAGGTTGATTGACGAGTAAAGCCGTTTAATTTCAATATTTGAAACGTTTTGTTATAATAACTATAGAGGTTTAATTTTGTTAAACAAACATCTACTGCTCGATTAGACAAACAAAGACAACAAACAGCCTTGATTTAATTACATTTTGAAGTAATACTCGAAAATCATACATTTTATTGAATTCCTCTACCTTTACTGCTTATTGTTACGCTATTTTTTTTAAATACCTTTTATATACGGATATCCTCTATGTGAAAACAAATACGAGTTTTTTTAATATACATAATTTCGTTACCTAGGCTTTATGAACCGTTTATGCTAGCTGGTAGTTATTCGCATACGATCTAGAACGCAAAATGACTAAAGTGTAATATTTTGCCTATAACACTTTTAGTCTACATCGCGAACGGTCCAGAACGCAGAATGTCTACATCATTTTCGTCGTTTTATCTTTACGTTAGCGATGTCGACGGAGTCCCGCGATAGCGAGCTATTCTGTGATGTGTGACCTTCGGCCATTTGAAGATGACTAACGAACCTAACCTACCCTACTGATATAAAAAAGTGGTCATTTTGCGTTCTAGACCGTTCGCGATGTAGACTAAAAGGAATATAGGCAAAATATTGCACTAGTCATTTTGCGTTCTAGACCGTCCGCGACTATACCCTAGGTGGTATACAAATTTACAAATATGTATAATATGTTATAAAGTACTAAAATTATAATTTTAGAGAGTGTACGAACATAAATATAGTGGACGAAAAAAGATCCCGCCAATACATTTTCCTGAGACATTTTCCTAAGGTCCTTCCGTAAACCAGCGGTACCCAAACACGAACTACTGGTTAATTGCTCATATTTTTTTCCCCATTGCAGTGCGAAATGGGAGTTTTCTCATTACAGTCGGCAAATTCATTTAGTTGCTTTGCTCTCGCCACTTAGGGGCCACTAACCAAGAACAAGGTAAATTGATTTGAGTGTTCTACTTTAGCATGGCTGGCTTCTTTTTTTTCTCAAAGCTGAAATTAGTTTTTAAATTGCTGGTTTTTATGCAACGTGAAACTTTGTAGCAAATACTTAAGGAAATTATAATTTTCTTGAATTTAGTTAAATTTCTATAAATATATTTTTCAAGTCTAATAAAAAAAGAAATTAAGTCCGCATCCGCACCATACGGGATTTAATCCAGTGCTCTGCTTGTTTCCTTCTTTTCCATCAAATGGTAAAATGCAGTATGTACTAAAATTGTCCCGTGCTCCGAATCTCTACGCGCGTCCCATAACAGGCATCCACTCAGTGTAGCTACAGTCAGTCGCCATCATATACATCGGAACAGCCGAGGTGCTCAAAAACATCTGAACACACACTCTAACGCCTTGACTATAGAGGCGTGTTCAGATATTTGTGACTGCCTTGGCCGCTCCGATATATCTGATGGCGACTGTACTAGGGATCGGATACCGGTATTTTTTGTATGGGAGCGAAAACGGTATTTTTTCGTTCTTTGTTAATTATTTCATTTCTTATCATTGAAGTATTAACTACGAAGTCGTTACCAGAATACACAACTGAGTCCTACATTTTGAGTATAAAATAATTCGAAAGATACGGTTATTTTGATGTTTTTGTAATAAACCGGTTCCGGTACCCCTTAAATATCATTTAAAAAATGCCATAAGAGCTCCCCGTGTTGTTTTCGGCTTCGCTTACTTCTCCCTAATATCCCGGACACTCGTATACTTGTACCTTTATTTCTTGAAAGGACATACAATAACAAATGAATAAGTAAGTAATCGTTGTTATTAGTGTATATTCCTTATTATTTTATACTAATAAGGATAATAGGAGGATGCAATTAACTAACTGCATTAAGGATATTCTGGCATATGCCTGCATCTTGACATTGGAGTAAATGAATCGTTATATATAATAATAATATTTTGCGTGCATTTTCCTCCATTTGCATTTATGCAAGTACATATTTGTTATTGTTATTACAGAAAAGTATTTAGATTTTAATATGTTTTATTAAATATTTGATTCTGTAATGTAGTTACCTACACAAAATTGAAGAATGATTTTATTGAAATTGGTGTTAGGCACGCTAGTAATCAATGTCATTAAATATATAGGAGCGGTTAGCGATTGTATAAATAAACAAAATTATTATTAGTCATTGCAGAAGCGCTGGTGGCCTAGCGGTAAGAGCGTGCGACTTGCAATCTGGAGGTCGCGGGTTCAAACCCCGGCTCGTACCAATGAGTTTTTCGGAACTTATGTACGAAATATCATTTAATATTTGCCAGTCGCTTTTCGGTGAAGGAAAACATCGTGAGGAAACCGGACTAATCCCAATAAAGCCTAGTTTACCCTCTGGGTTGGAAGGTCAGATGGCAGTCGCTTTCGTAAAACTAGTGCCTACGTCAAATCATGGGATTAGTTGTCAAGCGGACCCCAGGCTCCCATGAGCCGTGGCAGAATGCCGGGATAACGCGAGGAACAAGATTATTAGTCATTGCATATAACTTCATATTTACTAACAGTTCATGTTTTTTAAAGCATTTCATTCGTTTCTGTACAGATAAACGTGTTTAGCCCACTACATAAATACCTTACTCTATTCTGCTAACAATCTTTTTCATGCGACTGTGCAAGTAGTGCAAATAGGTAGGTACATACCTGTGTGTGTGAGTATATTTATACATATACATGGTTAATATAAGGTACCTGCAGTTTAGGCCACTGTATTCTGCCTATGCATCGACTGGCGTACCGTCATGCCAGCTTGCAACCAAACACCAACTTGGTGGTAGTTAGCTGCTGGGTGCCGGTCTTCGCTACCTCCTGCTATATCAGTATATCACAATCCAACTGATTTATTTGCAGTTACTAGAAATACACACCTGAAGTTTAGACCATTGTATCCTGCCTATGCACCGGCTGGCGTTCCTCCAGGCAAGCTTGCAACCGAACACCAACTCGGTGGTGATCAGCTGGTAGGTGCCGGTCTTCGCTACCTCTTGCGGTACAACAATACAATGCTCTTATATCTAAAGACAGTTGATACACATACTCGTACCTGTAGTTTAGACCACTGTATCCTGCCTATGCATCGGCTAGCGTTCCTCCAAGCAAGCTTGCAACCAAACACCAACTCGGTGGTGGTCAGCTGGTAGGTGCCGGTTTTCGCTACCTTTTGCGGTACAACAATACAATGCTCTTATAACTAAAGACAGTTGATTCACATACCTGTAGTTTAGACCATTGTATTCTGCCTATGCATCGGCTGGCGTTCCTCCAGGCAAGCTTGCAACCGAACACCAACTCGGTGGTGGTCAGCTGGTAGGTGCCGGTCTTCGCTACCTCCTCCTGGACCGCGTTCCAGCGCGCTTCGTGGGCTGGAGTGTTTGCCCTAAATGAAACAAATACTATGTGTATTGCGGTGATATTGGGGTCGTGATACTGAATGTCAAAAATTGTGTCAAGATTTCCCATGGGAATAACCACAAAATCGCGAAAACAAGTCTAGGTAATGGACACTTTAATTAAGTAGACGAAACGTATCCTGGGCACAGGGGTGTATATTTCACAATTTTCACATCAGTCCCATGAGAAAGCTTGTCCAGTATAACCATCTTAAGACATTTATTACCTAACACCACGCCACCTAAATCACCCAGTATAAAATATAATGCAGGAAACAACTAAAATATATAGGGAACAATGGGACGATACCGTAATATATTTATTTCCATTCAAAGTAACGTTTATAAATTAGCAACAGCAGAGGTAATGTAGTGAACCTCTTTCTTATAACATTTATTATTTTTCTATCCTATATGCCTAATTCATATTGTCATTCTCATACGTCATGTTTTGCTAATTAAAACCTAAAGATTAGGTTTTGTCTATTATTTCAATTTAATTAGCAAATTACGAATGGATAAGTATTTACGCCCTGAGCGGTTTGAAGGAGACCCATCACAGAGCACCGCGGCCGCAGAATGGGAACATTGGAAGAAGACCTTCAACAACTTCCTCGCGGTGCAAGTTCTCTCTTCCGATCAGGTCAAGCTAAATATTTTAATCAATCATCTGTCTCCAAATGTCTATAACTACATAAGCGAGTGTCAAACTTACGAACAAGCAATACGCGTACTAGACGGGATTTACGTAAAACCTAAGAACATCCTTTACGCGCGTCATGCTCTCGCTACACGCAAGCAAAACAGTGAAGAGACAATTGACACATATATTCAAGCTCTGAAACAACTATCTAAAGACTGTGACTTCACTGCCGTCGATGGCAATACAAACCGGGACGACAATATCCGTGATGCCTTTATAGCAGGAATCTCTTCAACAAAAATAAGAGAAAGGCTTCTTGAGAACTTGAGCCTAACATTAGATGAAGCACACAACCAAGCTCGTTCCCTAGAGATGGCAGAAGTCAACACATTACATTACAGCAGCACGACCCCTGTGAATGCAACTATTGAGAACATACGCAATACAGCTGGTCCAAGCGAAAACACTTCCGCTGCCGCGCCAGCCTTGCGCTCCAATCGAAAATGTTTCTTCTGCGGAGGACGCGTGCATCCACGCAAGACCTGTCCCGCCTTCGACGCTTCTTGTCAGCTTTGCAATAAGAAGGGACATTTCGCTAACGTATGTCGTAGCAAGAATCAAACCAGCGCTGCAATATTTGATACGAATAATGTCAGTTCCAGCATCGTCGCTGCATCACCGTCATCGTTACGCAAAACAACGATGCCTACGTACATCAACGGTATCAAAGCTGAAGTATTGCTAGATACTGGCAGCGCAAAGAGCTTTATGGATTCCAAATTTGCTAAGACATGTTCCTTGACAAGTAAGCCCAGCCAGCAGACAATATCCATGGCCTCGCTAAGTCATAGTGCACCAGTTGCAGGAGAAATAAGTATCGATCTTACATTGGGTAAGCATTCATATGAGAACTTACGGCTACTGCTAGTAGAAGATCTATGTTCCGACGTCATTATTGGCCTCGACGTATTGGCTCAACATTCTTCTATCGCATTCGATTTTGGCGGTCCGAGGGAACCCTTAGTTGTCTGTAATGTGGCTGTAGCGTCCGTGCCTGCAGTACCTTTATTTGCAAACCTAACGCCTGGATACAAACCGATTGCCATCAAGTCACGGCGGTACAGTGACGACGATCGACGCTTTATTGAGGAGGAGATAAAGAACCTTTTAAAGGAAGGTATCATCGAAGAAAGTAGGTCGCCGTGGCGAGCGCAGGTACTAATTACGAAATCTACAACCCATAAGAAACGTCTTGTAATCGACTACTCAAGAACTATTAATCAATACACTGAACTAGATGCCTACCCGCTTCCCTGCATTGAAGAAATGATTTCAAAAGTAGCTAAATACTCCGTCTTCAGCGCTATAGATTTGAAGAGTGCCTACCACCAGGTGCCAATTTTGCCAGAGGAGAGACATTTTACTGCGTTCGAAGCTGCCGGAAATCTTTACCAATTCCGCCGCATCCCTTTTGGTGTTACCAATGGAGTTTCTAGCTTCCAAAGAACCATAGATTGGCTTATTCGGACAGAAAATCTGGCAGGCACATTTGCCTATCTCGACGACATAACTATATGTGGCAAGTCACCTGAAGAGCATGATACGAACTTGCAAAACTTTCTGACAGCTGCTAAAAAGTACGGCCTGACTCTCAATGAAACCAAATCTATTTTTAAACAAACTTCAATTAATATAGGGTAAGACCACCAGTGAATAACCACTTAAGCAATTATCCAAGTTTGAAAAATCATTGCTCAGCATACATTAATAATTGGTATAATTAACAGCAATTTAATCAATCCTCATTTAATAAATAAGAAAGTAATTTCTGCGATTTTTAATTACTTTCATAGTTTTTGAGTTATACCAGAATTTACCAAAAACTACCCAAAAACCTAATGAATGAACATAAAAACTAGTGAATGAACACCGAAAAACCCAGTGAATGAACATTATTTAACTCTTTTAATTAGCACAATAAAATCATTTTTATCACAAACACCGTTTCCGGCTCTATTTTAATAGGTATAGCGATAGCGTTTATATCTTTTTATCCCTCCATATTGACTTAAATCGATTAGAATGTAATAAAATGATGGTTATTCACCAATAACATAGAAACCCGTTACATATTAAAAGGAAAAAATAAAATCAACCATTAAAACAAGAACCAACGTGCATAATTTGATGAAAAGGGGTCATGCTCACCAAATAATGCTTAAAATAATAAATTTGTCACGGCATTGTTCGTGGTTACACTGTTCATACATAGAATTAGTAGAAATCCAATAAATGAACAAGCCAAATTTTGTATTGTTCATACATAGGCATGACAAATCTAGTAAATGGACTATAGAAATTTGGTTTGTTCCAATACTGGCTAAATGAATCGGAATCGTTTTCTATGCAGAATCACAAAAAACAAGCTCAATACGATTGCGTTTACATATACATTTGGGAAAAAAATTAAATCTACGCGACACCAGTAAATGAACACACTGTTCATTTACTGGTTTCAGAACATTTGATAAGCCAGTAATGGAACTATAAAAAATAAAGACTTAATCGCATAATATGCCGACAAAGTGTATATAAATAGAAGGTTCAACTCATAATCTAATCAAATAACTAAACTTTGTACTGGTAAAGATTAAATAAGCACTTCATATGTTGCTCCAAACGTACACTGTTCTTATCTGGGATCTAATATTTCCATACAAAACTTCAAATCCAGAAACACGTAAACTTCAAATGCCAGTCACATCCTAACTGGTCTAAAATAAATTTATTACGGGTTGTCATTGCATAGGAAACAGAATTGTTAATAAGAAAAAAAAAATGACAAGTGGAAGAAACTGCTACATTTCTTATTTTAGACAAAAAACGTGATTTTGTTCATTCACTGGGGGGTGTTCATTCACTGGAGGGTTTACCCTACTTGGCTATACAATCGCTAATAATGTGATCAAACCTGACAGCGCCAGATTAGAGCCTCTTTAAAACTTACCTCCTCCGCATGACTTGCCCAGTATGCGCAGAGCCCTGGGCATGTTCGCACACTATTCAAAGTGGATACCAAACTTCTCTGAAAAAGTACACGAGCTATAGTCCGTTTTTTTTAGCATTAGAAAGAACTTCGCAGAAGTAAGCTTGTGGTTCCAAATCCGGCACTTTTAGCGGTAATAATTTGAAGTAAATTATATGTATTTACCATGCTACATTAGATAATTCAATAATTATTAACAATTAAAGAGCCTGATAAAAACGGCACGCTTGCTTCTGTGGAGTTCTTTCTAATGCTAAAAAAAACGAACTATAGCTAAAGCAAAGACATTTCCACTCACCAATACTATGATTAAAGATTTCGGAGATCTTAAGAACTACATAGTAAAATCGTGTGTTCACGCCATTGACGACAACGTTCCATTTACGGTTGAGACAGATGCATCGGAATACTCAATTGCAGCGACGCTTTCACAGGCTGGCAGGCCTGTAGCATTCTATTCGAGAACACTCAATCAAAGTGAACAGAACCATTCGGCGATTGAGAAAGAAGCTTATGCGATCGTTGAATCCTTAAAGAAATGGCGGCATTTTCTCATCGGGAAGCTATTTCTGCTCATCACTGATCAGCGTTCTGTTTCCTTCATGTTTGACAAGAAACATACCAGTAAAATCAAAAATGAGAAAATTCAGCGCTGGCGCCTGGAGCTGTCTCCATACAAATATGATATAGTGTACAGACCTGGCACGCAGAACCATGTAGCGGATGCCCTCTCCCGTGTCTGCGCCATCGTTGATACACCTGCGAAGCTACTATCTCTACACGAAGCTCTCTGTCACCCCGGAGTGACAAGAATGGCACATTGGGTTCGTTCCAAAAACTTGGCATATTCTATTGAATAAATAAGGAACATGACGAACCAATGTCGCATCTGCTCAGAAGTTAAGCCAAGATTCTCTAAAGCAGATCCACAAAATAGACTAATAAAAGCTGTAGCGCCATTTGAAAGACTGAGCATGGATTTTAAAGGGCCCGTACCGTCCAGATCAAGTAACAAATACATTTTAACAGTGATCGATGAGTATTCCCGATTTCCGTTTGCCTTTCCATGCTCCGACATAAGCGCCAAAACTGTTATCAAACATTTAGACAGCATTTTTAGTATGTTTGGCATGCCTGCCTACGTACACTCCGATCGTGGGACATCGTTCTTGTCGGATGAGGTGAAGGACTATTTTAACTCCAGAGGAATAGCAACAAGTCGTACGACGCCATACAATCCTCGAGGGAATGGCCAAGTCGAGAAACTGAATGGAACCCTGTGGAAATCTATTCAGCTAGCGCTCAAGTCTAGAAACCTACCAATAGAAAGTTGGGAGGATGTCCTTCCACAAGCGTTGCACTCGATTCGTTCCCTGTTATGCACAACTACGAACTGCACGCCACATGAGAGGATGTTCCGTCATCCGCGAAAATCACCAAATGGAGAATCAATTCCGACATGGCTAACTAACTCGAACAAGGTCCTTATGCGACGATTTAATCGAAAATCGAAATACCAACCGTTAGTAGAAGAAGTGGAGGTAATAGAGACCAATCCCACTTATTCATACGTACGGACTGAGGATGGACGAGAGACGACTGTGTCCAACCGTCACCTAGCTCCTCTCGGGTGCTGTGAACGGAATATCCCTGGGGATAACGAGTGTGTAGATTTCGACCCCGAAAGAGCACAGTCACCGCCACCTTCATGTTCACCACCGAATACGCCGAATTCATCACCGACTCACTCAGGCCAAGATTCGCCGTTCGCCACTCCGCTGTCGCAATCGCCATCCGAAACTCTGCAAGAAGTGCCAGAGCCACCGAGCCCTGATGGCAATGAGCCCGCAGGTGCAGAGCAACCCCGGAGGTCCGGCAGAATCCGGAATTCGCCGAAGTATTTATCCGATTATAATATATCTGGCCCGGGTGAATGTAGTGAACCTCTTTCTTATAACATTTATTATTTTTCTATCCTATATGCCTAATTCATATTGTCATTCTCATACGTCATGTTTTGCTAATTAAAACCTAAAGATTAGGTTTTGTCTATTATTTCAGGTAATAAGAATGATACTAACATATCTCAAATGTATTGTCAGCAAGGAAACTCTTGATATAAATGTAGGTATCATTGACTTATTGCCATTTGCAATAAAAATCAAATAAATAAATACGTAGTTAGCTCTCCCTACTATACATATTACTATGAGAAGCCATCTGTTTATATTCTGTTTCCATTCGAATATTTGGAAAAGGAGCCTTTTCACATTGCTAACCGCAAACACAAGCACTGGTGGCTTGGCGGTAAAGGCACGGGCTTCCAAATAGGAGGTCTCGGGTTCAAAACTCGACTAATATGAATGAGTTTCTTTTTTAGTTTCTTCTCATAGCTTCTCATCGAAAGAAAACACAGTGAGAAAGTAAACACCGTTCTGATCACAATAAAGCTTTGTTTCCTTTCTGGGTAGGTGACATTTTCTTTCGAAGAAACCAGCAGTGCTTGCGCTTTTTAGGGTACTAAAAGCATAATGCAACCGGGAAAACACTAGGTATAAATCGGAGGATGGGGAACTGTAAATATTGTAAACATGTACATTTTCGGACGACCGGTTTGGCCTAGTGTGTCACTACCGACTAGACCACTACCCTGCCTATGAAGCCGATGGTACTGGGGTTCGAATCCGGGTAAGGACATTTATTTGTGTACAGAACAGATATATGTTCCTGGGTCATGGATCTTTTCTATATATTTAAGTATTTGTATACACGGTGTAACATGAGGAAACCGAATAATTTTAACCACGCATTTCTGAGGTCAAAAGAAGGCAAAAATGTAATATGAGTTTAGGTCTATTACGCCAAAAATAAGATTTTTTTTTGTTTTGTTTTTTAATTTTTTTTCACTGTATTTGTACATAAAAAATAAATGTTATTGGTAAACTTGTCACTTAAAATTCATTTTTTTTCGTAAAACCTTTTTGCAAAGTGTTACTTGTCACTTCTGACATCTATCAATAAGGATATTTAGACTACGTCCCATAGCAGCAACATCACCATCAAAAAGGCCTATTATACTATGTAACAATAAAAACTTGTTTTTTTTATTTTATTAATATTATCTCTGAAACTAGGCAAATTTCAAAAAAGTTTATAGGACATTTTTGTCTCTAGATATGATCAGGAATACGCTGTTAAAATTATTCGGTTTCCTCATGTTACACCGTGTATTATTAATATCGTTATCTGAGTACCGTTTGCCAATTTGTTTAAGAATGTAAATAGCCAATCTTTGATTATACCTTCTTATGGAAGCAAAGTATTGGCCAAAGAAGTCCTTGGCGTCGCTGAGCACTTCCTCTGGCACTCTCGGCACATCCCCGCGGCCAGGGATGGCCATCACGCTGCCCAGACATGACTTCTCGTTGCATAGAGTTGGCTGTAACAACACAATTATTATATTAAATAATTTTGTTTAATTAATTTTGCTTATTTTCAAGTTTAATTGGTATCAAATAAATTTAACAAGACCGCCTGCACGTAATTCACGAGCAAAGTTTTACAGTAGGTAAAGGAAAAATGCAGTAGGTAATTTATTAAGATGACTAGTTCCTGGTCGGCGGATATGAAAGCCTTCATGCTTATATCAACACGGCTGGTGGACCTCCTTGACGGGGTATTATTTTTATAACTTAGATTAGATAGTAATAATTTTGAGTAAGTAATTTTGGCTTTGGCGGAGTTAGATTAGATAGTAATAATTTTGAGTAAGTAGTTATATCTATAGGTTTTTCTATTTTAGTTTTCTTTATACTGTTAGCTTTAATTTTGGTTAAACATAGTTTTATTATTTTTTCAAAGCACCTAGTTGTATTTAGGTAATGTTTATATTGTAGTATTTAGTTGTATTAAAATGTGTTCAATAAAAGCACTTTTATCACTTATTAAGATGGTTACGTATGACTCTCATATGCAATATCGCCGCTATTTGGTTAAAGAACGCATTATTTTCAAACCGATATTTCAATATTTGCCGTAGCATATTCGCATTACGGAAACGAATGTTAAAGACTCACAGAAATATTTCACTAATATTCCGGCTCCCGTCTGTCGTTTTCACGGAAGTTCACTTATCAAAGCTTTGACTTTGAGCAAGCGAATAGGTATCTCTTCAAATATGTTTTACCTAGAGCAAGATTGAGCCTATATAAATATCAGCTGTATGTATGTAAGCTTAACCATTCTCTATAGTTAGGCAAATAAGTACAGAAACCCATACCTCGGGTAAGTACCTACCTGCATTGCGACTGATTGGAATCTATTCAAAATTGAATTACTAACCAAAACGAACGTTGACGTAACGTGTTCCATGTTCGGTTCTTAATTCAATTAGTCCGATAGCAATAACTTTTGAAGTTATAAGATTATTAATGTTGCCTATTTTTTACATATAGTTTTCAGACCATATACTAAACCTAATAATAATAATTTGTGTCATCCTAGGTATTTGCTTAGGTAGTAATTTAGGTATTTCTTTTTTTAAACAGCATTCGGTAAAAAGAATATTCGAGATGAAATTCTTTGTTTCCCTGTAAAAGCAAAGTGGCTTCTGACGTACACACGCATTTTGTGTCATTTTCATCCACGGGTATAATGACATTTAATAAATACCTAATAGTGAACCTAAAATGCCTAAAATAAAATTATAGTCGGTAAGTGAAGTGTTGTACTTCACAGGATATTATAATATGTTATTCAAACAAATGTGTGTCAAATTCATCCACCGCTTTTATTTTTAATCTTTTTTTTTCTTATAAACTTCATGTATCTGCCACAAAAAAAAATTCATGTTATTAAGTTTACGTCTACATTATTATAATGCCACATCGAGACAACATTCATAATTTGGGTCATTTTCAACAACGGTTTTTTACTATTTGGCAAAATAAAACTTTGCATGAACGGCGTACGCGGGGAAGGCTACCTACGCGGGTAGCGAGTACCTACTTGCTCCCTTGAAGTGGCCGGCGTTGGCCCATCGTGTAGAGGAGCCATTACAGTGTATTTATTTCATTTCATATAATTATTATAAGTCTTTTCATAGTGTGGGAGTAGGTATGTTGTAAGTATATTTACAAATAAAATGTAGGCTCCTCATACTGACCAACATTCGTGACGTTCGCAATCAAAAGGTACCACTTTATCCTTGCCATAAGGACTCTCTGACAGGTTATTTGTATAAAGATACAATAAAATTTCGTCTTTATGGTAAAGGACAAAGTGGTCCCTACCTTTTGAATGAGAATGTTACATCAGCAACTTTTAAAAATAACTTTTATTCGATATTTAGTACACTTTTTAAGATTATTTTAAGACGCAATGTATTGCTAATTTTGTGATGTATAAAGCGTGGCAAGCAACGCCAATTACAATGATGATGGTGTACATTGAATACAAAACTTCATAAATTTTAAAAGTTATTGAAAAAAATATGTTCCTTTGAGGAGCAGAATATTTTCTGTTAGAACGATTATGAAACAATTGAATGAATTAATGATTTTATAGGACATTCTTACACAGATTGGCTTAGTCGATAAACAACGATATTATAGAATATAAGAAATTATGTATATATATATAATATACTATAAGAAATTCCACTGCGAGTAAAACGATGATAGTTGCTGAAAAACACCGAGCTGAGGTTTTTAATTTGAAGAGAAATGTAAGTCCGTGTCGCTAAGTCCATGTTACTTGTTTTAAATTTAGAGTATAGAAACTAATTCGTGGTAGTAAACGATACAAATATTAGAAAAGTCCTTTACAACCTTGTTCGCTTCATATACTTATGGTAAAATCATTTTAGGGCGGGTCATAAAGGGTAAGTAAAATAAAAATTGTCAATAGTAAAATATGTCCTTTACGACCATATTGACCATACGAGATACGATATGAAAAATCATCAAGACAAATGAAGGGCTTAAAGGACGACAAAATACATGTAAGTCATTTACAATCATATTTATATTTAGCGGTAACCTTAACGATAATATCTATGAATTTCTAATTTATAACTGGTCATTTACGCCCCTTTAGATAAGCTGTTTTTACAAGCTCATAGTGCAAAAATTTGGTCGTAAAGGCAACTTTTTAAGAGATATAAAAAATTTCACTATACAGAACGAAAGCGCTTGGAATTCTGAACAAAACCGACTACCGTATAACGACTACCGTAGGCTCAAAGGGCGTAAGGGACAAAATTGCAAAAATGCTGTTATACTTAGTATTTTTTTCTCTATCGAATAGTATATTTAACGTATTGATAACTTGAAAAAAATGTCCGTTAAGCCCTATGAAAAATCAATGCTTGAACACAGTTTTCCAACGCATTTGGCCGTATCTACCAATTCAAAAAAATGTTGTGAGACATTTAGGCGTCACTCCCAACTTTGTGTAGGATACGCCCTTTTGCATCGGAAATTTTTGAGTGCTAAATGTACGTTACGCCCACAACTAATGTACAAAAAATGTATAACTATTGTATATTTATGCGAGAGAGAGATTCAATGTAAGAGATACGCCTGCGCCCCCATACTATGTATAATTTCAGGTTTATAATTGTTGCTTTTTTGTGTTTACGTGGGATGACCTAGTTATACCTACTTTCCTTGTCAATTTTTTTGTTAAGTAGGTACTTGCATTACCTGCTCATGTGCTCATTGCTTTATTTATAGGGTTACTAAATTTTGACAATTTAAACTGAACTAGTGGGTACTTTTTAGAGATGCACCGGATATCCGGTTACTATCCGGTATTGACCTATCCGGCTATTATTTTACTATCCGGCCGGATACCGGATAGTAACATTGCTTGATTTCGGAGTAATAAAATTGGATTTAAGAAACAGACACGGTCATAATCGTACTTATTTATTATTTTAAAACAATTTAATCATTCCACTGACTTGTACGCGCACTCATTTCGAATCTAGAAATGAGTGTGCGCGAACTTTTACTAGGAAACAGGTCAAACCTGCAGAATGCGCACCTGAAAAACCGAAACGTAGGTATAGTTCCTCTGACCGGATATTCGGCGGCCGGATACTGGATATTCCGCCGATGGTCAGGCCGAATATCCGGTATCCGGTATCCGGCCAAACAACTATCCCTTGCATCTGACTTGTTTCCCTTACCTACTCTGGACGACATCAAACATCTCCGTAAACACATAAACATAACTTTCCAGCTTACACAAATACTAACAGGCCATGGCTACAATAGAACCTATTTAAAACGTTTCCACATAATCAATGATTATGCTTGTCCATGTGACAAGGACACAAAACAAACAATCGAACACCTGATTAGGAACTGTCCAAGATACGCATATGCAAGGTGTGTCCACGAGACTATCTGTGGGAAATATCAGGATATTGACCCGTACAATATAAAACATATCACAGGAAAAGAAGAAACACTGGACTCATTCATAACATACACGAAATATATAATAGATACTCTCAGGAATTTCAACAAAATATAATATAGGTTATTACCTATATTCGTTTTGTTGAGATTCTTGAGGGTTTTACCCTTACCTGGTTTGCAGCAGTTCTGCTGCCCATCATGGCGAATACCTCCCTACCAACAACTTGGGGCAGGTTCACCCGTACTATTGTGGGAACCTGTCCAAAACTACTAAACAGACACCGCAATCCACTACCAACACAGCTCTTACTGAATCAAAGAGCAAACGGCCGCCCGTATCTCTAGCGAGGACCGTTTGACTCAAATAAATTACTCAATTACAAAAAAAAAAAATCCCTTGCATCTCTAGTACTTTTTCATCAGTTTTATAAAAATAATAAAACATGACTATATTCAAATGATAATTATGGCGTTGAATTAAGGTTAGACTGATAACTATTAGTATGTTTGTTTGTGACTGGGTCATTGGTAATATTAATTAAGACGTCATATTAATATTTTTTTGTTTAAACCCTAATTTACAGGATTAACCTTATGAAAGTTACTGTCTAGGTATAACGTTTACATTTAAATCCATAGAAGTACGTAAGCCTGGCCGCATGCCTTTTTCTACTCTAATATAATGTCATAAATATGCGATCATATTCAATAAGTTTTACTGAATAGACATACGAAATTTCAAAATCACTACTGTACCTAATAGTACTTTAGTATGTATAAAAGTAAAATTTATAATCCAATTAACATTACAAACAGAAATAACGCGTAATACTTTCTATAGTAAAATTAATTTGTTCCAAATTGTTGTATATCAATATATACAGGGTGTCCAGTAATTAATGAACAACCTTCTAACCATCGACAGGGCACCTCAGGCTGGTCCAGAGCACTTATAGGTCTAGTAAAAGTTTCGTGGTTTTCGACATAATCGCACTTTTATGTCTTTTTACTAGTTAGCACCATACTTCACTTTAACCACCATCTAGGCCATAATATTTGTTTGTAGAAATGTAAATAGCATGTGTGATACCATTTTAGAATCAGTATTAGATAAACTATTTTTAAAAAAGTTGACCACTCTGTTCTCCATACGTTTTTTTTTTCACCACAAGCGATCAGACTTCTTAAAAATGTTAGAGTCCAATGTATTTTTTTGGATTAAGGTCTTCTAAAAATATACCTTGGCTATGGAAAAACTGTATTGCCTATCGGTTCGGTTACCAGGCCTATTTGAGAATATTTTTCAAAAAACAGAAGGTAAAAATCTTTTCATTTATGTCCTAAGCGATCATTACAGTGAAACAAGGAACCAAAATTAGAAAAGTGCGATTATCTCGAAAACCACGAAACTTTTACTAAACCTATAAGTGCATTTTCTGGACCAGCCTAAGGTGCCCTGTCGATGGTTAGAAGGTTGTCCATTAATTACTGGACACCCTGTATAAATGGTAGGACAGCAGTGATTATGTTGAAGTAATCATCATCATCATTGTTCTTAAGAGCCTAGCTCTTGTCGGTGGAGTATTCGCCATTCCGTTCTTTTCTCTGCCACTGTTTTGAGCTCATGGTACGTCACTACATTAATTTTCTCTTTAGCCTGGTCAATATATGCACGTCTCGGTCTTCCTCTGCCTCTCTGTTCTTCTATTCTGCCTTCAATTATAGATTTTATGTAAGTATCGTGACGTATCAGGTGCCCCAACATGTTTCCCCTTCGGTTTTCAATTGTTTTTAGCAGAGATCTCTTCTCACCTACCAAATTTAATTTAATTAATATACTTGAAGTAATATAAACAAATAAAAAAAAACATTGTTTTTGTAGTGTGTAAAAAAAAATGTTTTCTTAAAAACGACCTTTTCCACGTTTAAGTATCCAAAATAACAAAAATGGGGAAAACTTGACAGTGAATACATACATCTCTATAATTTTTCAGATAAAAAATGGAAATTATAGTACTTAGAAGTACAGTGTTCCCTAAATGCAAGTTGCGAATATTGCCATGAAATTGTTGAATTTACGCCAAATGGTACTAAAACAGTTTAATTTTTAGTACATTACGCCCTGTTTCTGATAAGATAAACATTAAAGAAGAGGCGTAAGGGACGCCTTTTAAAAAATAGTCGTGTTTTTTGGCGTAACGGACATGCTATTTTTGTAAATAAGCATTGTATTCAAGAAATCAGTTTAAAAGACCTCAAAAAGTTAGGAATAAGCCACATACAGGCATCAGTTAATTCAAACAAACAAAAAAGGTCTGATTTTTTTCTCAAAACAAAACTGATTTTTGGCTCTCCTGGAAAGATATCCTGGTTTTGTCAGTTAAGCCCTTTGAGGCTACGGTAGTGGATATAACTAATTTTCGCCAAAATGTCCTTTACGCCAATTGAACCCAAAGGTAATTATTATCCAAGAACCTTGAACTATCAAAAGTGTTGGTAATTATTATTTAAGGTAAATGTATTCAAAACATCAGAATAAACAGGCATTAAATAACCTCAATACGTGTACATAATTAATAATATCTATTATAAAAAAATGCTAAGAACAAAAAATACATTAAAAAAATAATGTGCATAATTTACGTTAAGTATGGAAAGACTGGTTTGTGCTATTTATAATGAAAAAAAAATGATTATATTAAAATTTATTAGTCCATATAATTAAGATATATTGAAGTTAGACTTGATTAGATATAGAAATCAAAATTTTGAGAACATTAATATCAATTAAGTTCAAGAAGTAATATTTTTATCAAAGAATGAAAGTTACCTCAAGTCACGGTATTAATAAGCAAATTTTACTCAAGTGGTACCTTTTCCCTGTCATTGTCACAAGTATATGATGCGTAACCATAATGTGTATAGATTTATAAACAGACCTTAATTCTCGCAATAAGATGTACTTACTTACAGTTCTTCTGATAAATGGTGACATTGTACAATATTTATAAGTTCTCTTTGTAGTAGTATAACTTTGCATAAGTTGCGTTAATTTGGCGCGCAGCCGAAGTAAACGTGTGGTTTTTAGAGAGAGGCCCTTACCCGCCGCCACGCCAAGGTCGCGCCGCGCCCGCCGCGCCCGCTCCCCGTGCATGGCCCGCGTTGCCCGTTAAGAGCCACCCGCTAGCGTCGTATGAACGCGAACATTATTTTTGTATTATTTGTTTATGCAATGGATGAAACTGACACAAATTCATATTTCTTATTTATCCCGCCTTTTATATTAATAAGGTGTGAACTCTAGTAACCTTAATATTCTTTTGTTATGGTAATAGCTTGTTAGAACAAAATTATCAAAAATCTTATGAAGCTGTGCCTCAATAAGACACAAAAACATGTAATGTCCATATTGACACGATTAAATGCGACGTCAGCAATTTTTTTTAACTTTAATTATTTTTTGAGTAATTTTGAATAGTATGACATAGTATCCGATTGCAATGGACGTAATTGACACAAACTATGTTTTCACATTAAAAAAACTATTCTAAATGCGACACAGTTACATGTTTTCTCTCGAATATTCTTTTCTCCAAAATAATTCAAAATAAAAATAATTACCACAAATTATTAAATAACTTAAAAAGCAAATAATATCTGTGACACAAAACAAAATGTAAGATTAACATCTTAAAACAGCATTCGTAAGCGAAAAAAAATTTGACTTTAATAATACTTTAAGTTAGGGCTCAAAATATAGCCAGCGCTGCAGGACTAAATTGCACGAATGATATTGTTCGAATCGTTCACCTGTTACTGATATTGTTATAAATTTTTGATTTTGTAGCTTGCCTATTTGGAAGTATCAAAACGCTGTTTGTTTAATGCGTTTTGGATTTTTTGTGTCGTAGTGTTTTCATATTTAGTAAATCAAAATGGTAGTGACTCTTAAAAGCAAAACAAGACAACCCGAAAGTAAAAAAAACAAAAATGCATCTAAGTATTTAGTGTCATACATTCGTAGTTTAAGAAACCTATTCGAAGCAAAACTCTCAGAACAAATTATACAAGAATTATACAAAAGCGTTTGTAGTAAAATTGTATTCAGAATCCATTTCGGATGCAATTCCATTTATATGGTAAAATAATGGTAGTGCATGAATACTATTACTTATTATAGTTCAGAGACGTACTTATACCAATAACACTGATGAATTATACTGTTTTTGCTTGAAAGATAGTGGTCTAAATAAACTAGACGCGTTTCCAAAGTTATAGGTTTTTAGGGTTCCGTACCTCAAAAGGAAAAAACCGAACCCTTATAGGATCACTCGTGCGTCTGTCTGTCTGTCCGTCTGTCACAGCCTATTTTCTCGGGAACTACTGGACCAATTAAGTTGGAATTTGGTACACATATGTAAATTAGTGACCCAAAGATGGTTATGTTATTTTTAGAATTTTAAAATACATAGGTTCGAAGTTATTTAAGAAAATAGCCAAAAAATTACCATCCCCCCCCCTTTATCTCCGAAACTACTGGGTATAAAATTATGAAAAAAATACACAAAATAGTTCTTTACCTGTAGATGACAGGAAAACCTATTAGAAATGTGCAGTCAAGCGTGAGTCGGACTTATGTACGGAACCCTAGAAACGCGAGTCCGACTCGCACTTGCCCGGTTTTTTTCAAGTACCTACATGTACATGTGGTATGTTATGTTCTTTAACAAATACGGTACATATCAAGAGACAGCGCCAAGTTTCGTGTATTATTTGTGTCATATTTAGTAGGTAAATGTAAATACGCTCCTGCGAATATTTTCTACACAACTAAAACGGCCTATCAATATTACCAGAATAAAAACAATAACTGAAATTTACGTTAAATATACCTTATTCTGTCCAGTCAATCATGGTAAGAGGAATTACATAGGTACCCTATTAATAAATAATTATATGTATGGTTTCGTGAGCCAAATGTAAAACATCGTAACTTCACAATGACAGATGGCCAAATGTAGGTAATGGGTAGGTATTTAGGATATTTGAAACACTTTTGGGAAAGATTTATAGAAAATATACCTACAACCAGTGCGGTGAGCAGTTTAAAAAAATAAAATTTAAATAAATTTAAATTTATTGAATTTGGCTATAAAATCAGAGAGATTTATGAAAGTTAATATACAGGAAAAACTAAACAAGACGAATCCAACAACACGTCAAATGTATAAACCAGTAAGTACCTAATAAATTGAGTCATACGATAAATGAAGACAATGCAAGCGAATTCTACTTTATTTCCCTCTATTTTCCTTAGTAGTGTGAGTAGCGTGTTGTTTTCTGTAACGAGGTTTGCAATAAAGAGTATTTCGGCGCGATTCGGGAAATGAATTAGACATTCACTAGATATGAAATAGTACCTAATGATATGTGACGTTCCACGGCAAAATGTACCTTATGGCCGCAATAATATTGGAGCGGCGTTAATAATAGCGTAAGCGCTAACCGCCATAGGGTACCTTTTGCCGTGGAACGTACACATATCGTTACTATTTCATTCATATCTAGTGAATGTCTAATTCAGTTCCCGAATCGCGCCGTTTGTATTGTATTGTAAATTATTGCCGTGAAGCTTTCTGTTAACTTATATAGCATGTAACAATTTCAGAGTATTTAAATCTATCGCAAATAGCAAAAAATATTCAACCATTAAATCATGCGGCGACATTCGATTTCCTATATCGGGTTATCGCCTACGCCTACCCAACAAACTTGGTTCGAGATTCAGGGCCCGATTCGGATTTTGAAATAGACTTCTATTAGATATCTTTTAGACATCACCAAGATACGATAACGATATGTTTAAGATCTAACCTGTCAAATTTGACATTTGCGCGATTCTGGAGATACTCTTGAACGATTTCCACAGGATAAGGGCCAAGGGCCCGATTTGGATTTTGAAATAGACATCTAGGTATTAGATAGCTATCTTTTAGACATCACCAAGATCCGATAACGATATGTTTAAGATCTAACCTGTCAAATTTGACATTTGCGCGATTCTGGAGATACTCTTGAACGATTTCCACAGGATAAGGGCACGATTTGGATTTTGAAATAGACATCTATTAGATATCTTTTAGACATCACCAAGATACGATAACGATATGTTTAAGATCTAACCTGTCAAATTTGACATTTGCGCGATTCTGGAGATACTCTTGAACGATTTCCACAGGATATGACTTAGAGATCCAATTCACATCTAATAGATATCTTACTCTATCTAACGTAAAAGTGACTTTGGTTGCCCGAATTGCGCTGCAAAAGAGAACTAGTTGATATCTAAACTATAACGTATCTAGAATGTATCTAGTTCGTATCGTCTCTTGTGAATATCTTGAAGTTCGAATACGGCAGTCATTCCCGCTCAGTTCGAAACCGCCTAAGGCTTCGCAATGTATCTTTCCAAATGCAATAGTTAGGAGTTGCGCCGCATCTATTGGTGTGAAATGTTGTTGGTTTTATTACAGTAATACGAAAGATTTTATGTTTCTGGTGATATTTTATATTTTTAAGAATATTTAATGACCGTATTTTAGACGAGTAAAAATTATTCATCATGAGCTCAGAGCAAATAAATACTGACTTCATTGAAAATAAAATACAGTTTGACATTAGTAAGACTTTGTTTTGTAGGTACCAAAACGTGACAATTTTTTCCTATACTTATTTCTAAATTATTAAGTACAAAAACCATCATAATTGTAGCTCTTCAAATCTTGTGTTTGTATAGAAAATAGGTTTCTGCGTTGTTTGGTTGTGGGAGTAAACATTGACATTTGGAACACACAGATCGGTGGGGTAATAAAATCAGAGACACCGTCATGCTTGTTGAATGTAATCAGTGTAACGTACGTTCGTCACATAAACATATATAGGGACTGGATACGCTAATAATGTTATCTTCGGTCATAAAATCGGTAGGTAAAGGGTAAAAATGTAGAAAATCATGTATACATGGTGTGTCTGACCATGGGGCTTTAAATCCGGGGCTTGATTTTACTCGCTAAACTAAGCTACTTTTACTATGGGACCAACCCTCCAATCGGGGAAAAAAAATTGGCTTTTCCATGGAAAACGTCGACATCTGGCCGCGTAGCCAAGATGCCAATCGCTCACGCTCCGTAGCGATCGAAACGCAACTGTCACTGTCGCACTAATATGGAAGAGTGATAGAGAGACATAAAGCTTTTCGTTGTCGAAGCGATAGCGATTGTAACCTTGGCTAGGCCGGCTGATCAGCCAAAATGTATGAAAAAGTAAAAAAAAAATCGGGATTTCGGGGTTGGTACCATAGTAAAAGTAGCTCAGTTTAGCGAGCAGAATCGAGCCCTGGATTTAAAGCCCCATGGTCAGACACACACTGTATAGGTATCTTCACAAAATTGTTCTACGCAACGATTTTAAGGCGATCAAAAGGACAAGACATTCTACTAAGTTCAGTGTTTGCAATTACCAGTTTACCCTTTCATCGAAAGTAACCGTATGTGTACAATTTCGTAGGATACAGTAAATGGGCAATATTTAAGATAACGTTAATATTTGGCTTAAAACGCTTTAATTGGCAAAGTTGAAATGAGTTCCATAATGTCGTTGGTTATGTTATCTCAGAGCGAACGCTGTCCATGCTGCCGTATCTAGAAATCTAAGCTCACGTATGTTTAAATATTTATTTTACTTAGTAGTGTTATTGCTTTTGTTAGGTAAATATTACAGTCAATTTAACAAAACTTATGTTAATACGGATTTTAATGTTTAAGTGACGTACGTAATTTTATCATATGACCAAATGATCACAGGTACTTATTTGGTATTTGAAGGAATAAGAATCTTAGTAACAATGAAATGCATGTTTCAAATCACATGTACAGAAACTATTAAAGAGAAAGTTTACTGAATTAAAACATTTTGACAGATGTAAAATATCTGTGAAATTAGATGAAACAAATATGCAGAAGCTCAGAAAAAGTTAAAGTATTATTAGACCAGAATATTATTCTTTAGAAAGCATAATTTCTATTTTTAATACTAAGAAGAATAATATTTTAAGTAACCAAGAATTTTAAGTTAAGGACATTAAGTTAAGGGAATATTAAAATTTTTCAATCTACAGATGAGGTCTGTTAAGTGAACTGGCAATGCAAATATAAATACAAATACAAAATGAAGAAATCTTCTTCTTCTTCTTATCGTCTTCTTATCGTGTGAAGGGATGATAACATGAAGAAATGTTAGAAACCTTTTGCTAAAATACCACAATGCTTACGAAGTTAATGCGGTTAAATTGTTTTATTTTTATAATCCAATTTTTTCCTTACCACCATAGGGCAACCACTGTCATACAGGCGGTCGTAAAGATAATCGTGAGTTTCCATATTCTTTAGCACTTTCGGTATTACAACTTTACGAGGCGTCATCTTAGTTGCCTGTGTAGTCACTACTAATCCATTTAGATCATCCTTCACGTTTTGCTCTTTCAAAACTACATCGCTGTCCGCGTGGTCAATGGGACAGGTTTTCTCAAAGATCCCATTCATTTCAGCTTCATTCGAGTCTCCATTAACCTTAACACCGTTTTCAACTTTACGGCCATTAAACACTTCATTGATAAGTAGCTTGGTATGATCTACTGGGCATTTTTCAAGGGATAGCTCTTTTTGAGCAATCAGGGCACTGATTAGATTGTCGCCGTGGACGGAAGAAATTTCTTCCAAAGGGTTGTTAATAATGGCATCAGTGTTGGAAATGACACCGGGCGCCATTTTCAATTAGGAAAATATTAGTAGGAGAGATAGTAGAATAGTTAGTAATTAAGAACGTTTGGACAGTACGCGAGGCGCATGGGCGCGGATACACTGTGCTCGGATAGGTGATATTCGACGTATTTATAAGAGTGTTCAGTTATCTTGCGGACTACCAGGTCAGTTTGCATACTGTCAAACCAACAAAGATCTTCTGTGTTAGCGGTGCATGCTCGGGGTGATTCACATTTTGGCGATTGTACGTTTGGATTGCTTAGAATTCGTAAATGAGTGAGAGCTACGTCATAAACATAAATATGTCAGATCGATAAAATATGTACCTAGGTACCTACTTGCCACCATAAGTATAAAATATTGAATATACTTTTGACAAAACGAAGTATTGTACTGTTAGTACGAGTACCCTAGACTTTAACTTACTACAGCCAAGAGGCCCGGCCTGTATCATTAGGTATCATTTATTATATAAATTTTAGCTTTTTACGTCGCTTCTGTAACCAATACAATTTTTTATTTAACTTCGTTTGGCGACATCCTCTATTACTTCTATAAGTGTTTTTTTTTTTTTTTGGAATCTTTACGCTGTAAGGTTTTTTGGCAGCTTAACGGCAACCGGCAAGACACTTATAACCCCTCTGGTGTGGCAGGTGTCCATCGGCGACGGTATTTACTTACTATCGGGCGATTTGCACCCCTTGTGTAGCAAAGTGTCGATGGGCGACGAAAATAGCTTACAATTGGGTGGCTACATTGCCTCCTGTCATTATTATTATTATAGAAGCTTATACGGTGTCCCACTGCTGAGCAAAGGCCGCAAAAGCCTTCCCCCTCGATTTCCATTCGTCTCGGTTTTGAGCAATCTCCGGCCAGTCGTTAAGATACGCGTCCAGGTCGTCCCGCCATCTCCGTCTGGGCCTACCAGATCCTCGCTCGTCTTGCGGCACCCAGAAAAATCGTGGGCTATTATGCGCCTTAGGAGACTAGCTATATTGATTAAGTAATCATAATAGTCAAATAAGTTGGGGCTGTAGATACCTATTTCTGCCAGCGTATTATGGATGGTTTTATCCACGTGATAAAATAGCTGTCATTTTTTAACACCGCGGGATAGCAAGTGACGGACACCGTTTTATCACGCTGTCAAGACAAGAACGAGTATCATATCCGTTAAGTCAGGTGTTTCACCTCCATTTGCGACTTTGAACAGCAGAGCAGAGCTCTGCAAGGCCCCATGATTGCCGGCAGCACCTTAATGTAGGCTTTTAGGGTTCCGTACCTCAAAAAGAAAAAAACGGAACCCTTATAGGATCACTTGTGCGTCTGTCTGTCTGTTCGTCTATCGCAGCCTAACTTTCTAGTCCGCTCTCGTATTCTTTTTGCTTGCTCCTATAGTAAAAGTTGCTCAGTATATTCCTAAAACCTCCCTGGCAACGGTAATGCAGTTATTTTTTAGCCACCCTTTATAGTTATAAATAAAATATACACAATTCACCATTTTACCCAAGTTATAATATTATAAAATTTGCAAACTTGGCAGGTAGTTAAGCCCATATCTCAAGATCAGACTACAGAAATGCCTAAAGTGGAAAGAACCTAGTTAAAACTCGTGCTTGTTTATATTTTACACGTGACATATATAGTCACGTCTAAAATATAAACATGTATCCAGAAATAATTTTTAAGAAAAAAAAACCGACTTCCATGGGGGCACAGCTAAAAGTAGCAATGTGAAGATTCAATCGAAAATGTATTTAAAATAATCTATAGCAGCAGTCGCCAGCAGCCTGTTAGCAGCCAAGGGCCACATAGTAGTTAACGAAGTTGAAGCGGACCGCACTTTGTTAATATTTGTGACTTTATCAGACATTGTTGTTTGTCAATATTACATACATAATTTTTAAGAAAAAAAAACCGACTTCCATGGGGGCCGATGAAAGATTATTGTAGATGGTACACTATGTAGAAAAGGAGGTAAAACCACCCACTTTTCTACTAGCATTTCGCTTCTGTATAATGGCTCCTCTACATGATGGGCCAACGCCGGCCACTCCAAGGGACGCAGCTATGCGGTAGGATGAGATAGCAATATCACTTGCTCCCTCTAACGCATAAATGCGTCCCTTGGAGTGGCCGGCGTTGGCCCATCGTGAAGAGGAGCCATGAGGGTCGTAGTTCTAGCCTAACCTAACCCACTCCTCAGATAGCAGTTCGGTTCTGTGCGGATCGCAGTTCGAACCTAATCAAACCCACTTTTCAAGTAGCATTTCGTTTCTGTAAGGCTCGCAGTTCTAACCTAACCTAATCCTTGTTCGGTTCTGTGAGGATCGCAGTTCAAACCTAACCTAACCCACTTAATGGCGCATGCCGTGCGGTGTACGGGGGTTTAAGCGGGAGGGGCTAGTAAGATTGGCATCATCGTACTTTATACCTACATTAATTTTATGGTAGGTAATCATAGTTGTATATTTAGTTAAGATATCATAGTGGTTTTCTGGGTCAAGGTCCGGGTCCGAGTCCGGGTCCGAGTCCGGGTCCGAGTCCGGGTCCGAGTCCGGGTCCGAGTCCGAGTCCGAGTCCGGGTCCGAGTCCCGGTCCGAGTCCGGGTCCGAGTCCGGGTCCGAGTCCGGGTCCGAGACCGGGTCCGAGTCCGGATCCGAGTCCGGGTCCGGGTCCGAGTCCGGTTCCGAGTCCGGGTCCGAATCCGGATCCGAGTCCAGGTCCGGGTCCGAACCGGATCCGGGTATGACTCCGAGTCCGGGTCCCAGTCCAAGTCAAAATCGAAATTCGTAATCACCAAACGTGTAACATGCGTCATTGAAGAGTTCTGTTCAGGTCATTATCAGCAGTTTCACTTCATCAAATGCGACAGTTTTTAATGTAAATGCTTGATTTTATGATGAAAATAGAAAAAAATCTATACGTATGCCTTTAATATTTGAGGAGTTCCCTCGATTCCTTATGGATCCCATCATCAGAACTCGAGCTTGACAAAAATGTGGCTTAAAAACTTAACTTGCTTAACGAACATAACGAAAAGGAAAAATCGCCAAACGTGAACTATGCGTCGTTTAAAAGTTCTGTTCTGATCATCATCAGCAGTTCCACTTCATGAAATGCAACAGTTTTTGATGAAAATGCTTAATTTTCTGATGTAAATACAAAAATCTCTATACGCATGCCTTTAAGATTTGAGGAGTTCCCTTGATTCCTCATGGATCCCATCATCAGAAGATAAGATAAAGATAAAAGATAAAAAATTGTTTATTCAAGTAGGCATATTACAATGCGCTTATGAACGTCAAATAAACCTTTACCGGCTCCAACCGTACACCTCTGCCCCGAGAAGATTTAAATCCCCCCTCAATTGGAGGAGGGTATCCCAATATGGGACCGGCAACAAACTCGGCGGGACACATCTTTTCAAAACATTATTACATCTTATAATTAACATGCATTACGAGTAATTAAGAAAAATACAATTTAAATTACTATATAATTCATGCAATTATACTCAGTGACTACATAACTTTATACAAATACGTAGCTCTTTCAGAAAACATCAAATTCTTACAAAAGGAAAAGAAATAAAATCAATAAAAGAAATGAGAATACATATTATATGAATCTGACTGATTGTTATGAGATGCTTTCATACAATTTGATGTGCTTTTTACCTGAGCTGAGTCACCTTAACTCTACACATAATACAATGCTTTTAATTGCTTCTTGTATTACAGTTTCTGGTTTGGACCATGCATGTTTGTCTGTCAAGTAGTCCTCGACTCTGTAATAAGCCTTCAACATCAATGACTTTTTTAAGTAATTCTTAAGAGCTGGAAAGGGTAATCTTAAAGCATCCTCAGGTAACTTGTTATAAAAATGAATGCATTGCCCAACGAATGACTTCTGTACTTTACGAACACGAAACTTTCTTCTTCGAAACACAGAACTCGAGCTTGACAAAAATGTGGCTTAAAAACTTAACTTGCTTAACAAACATAACGAAGAGGACAAATCGCCAACCGTGAACTATGCGTCGTTAAAGAGTTCCGTTCTGATCATCATCAGCAGTTCCACTTCATCAAATGTCACTTTTTTGGGTGTATATGCTTGATTTGTTGATAAAAACCCAAAAATCACTATATGTATGCCTTTAAGATTTGAGGAGTTCCGTCGATTCCTCATGGATCCCATCATCAGAACTGGGTTTTGACAAAAACGGGACCAATCTGTATGCATATACATTCAATCAAAAAAAGAATTTTCAAAATCGATCTAGTAATAACGGAGATATGGAGTAACAAAAAAATAAAAAAATAAAAAAAAAACATACAACCGAATTGATAACCTCCTTCTTTGAGATTTGGAAGTCGGTTAAAAAAGGACTAGTTTCTTATTATTAAGTACCAAATTTTGGGTTATTTCTGCTTAGAATCACGAGGACTATTAATTAAAAAAAAGAAACAAAAAGTGTCCCCAGTTTTCCATACAAAATAGTCTATTGTGATACAAAATAGTCATACAAATTACAGACATGCAAGTGGAAATGTGTCAGAATACTTCCAAAAATTATGGGATACTTTTTTTCTTAAAATCAACATACCTAGGTTAAAGTTTAGTTAATACCTAGGTAAAAATAATTATCGATTCAGTTTCGGGATTTCTAATGCGACGTCTACAGTCCAAAGAGCCACTAGTTTATTATCAGCTAACTAAGTAATTGATACACAGTGAGAGTACACTTTTTTTTGATATATATCCCGCGGAAATATAATGTCAAGCTGTTAATTAAAACAATTCATACATTTCAGATCTACATAGGTATTTTATTGAAATAATGCATGTATTGTGTGTGTTATTTTCTCAAAATAAGATAACGCCAAAGTTCATTGCACTTCCATCGACCCTTTAAGTTATCAACATAATCAAATATATATTTATTCATACTCCGCGCAAACAATACCCCTCGTGGTTTCTTATCACGTGCCTTCAACAATATTTGTACTAAGTCATGCATTTCGACTTCGCTCATTATGTTGGCTAGTGATCTCTGGTCATATGATTCTCTTGTATAAATATTATATTTACATTATAGAAAATGTAGTACATCATTGTGATTAGTCGCGTTTTTTGGAATTATGCGTCATATTTTTTGTTTTTAATTAATTTTGCCGGAAGTAACCTTCGTTTATAATCTATAACGTACCGTACTATACAAATAAATACGCACTAAACTCATTTTTTTTTAATTTGCCCTATTTTATGTTTTAAAAGTTATTAGTATATTAATAAAAGCGCATAATTTAGCTTCAAGCTCTACGCATTTTTTTGATATTTTCTCTTCCTTTGTGTTTTTAATACGAACAAATACCAAATAGCTTTCCCATTTTTCCGAAAATTTAGAGTCCCCTAGTTTGCTTTGTACGGTTTGTTCGAACTAGCTGTGTGGGAGTAAAAAATGGACTGAGACAAACAATGAACTCATTTGCCACCCGCCGCTCGTGGAATAGGGTCAGGAAGAAAAGCGGAATTAAAACGAGACGTTTTCCGAACGTTTCCTCTCCGTGTGGAGTAAATATGGACATTTATCGATATCTGCCTGTTTCATGAGTATCATAACAACAATGCTGGCAGGTTTGTCATTATATTTTTTTTTTTAATAATTATTGGACACAATGTAAAAATAATTGGAATAATAATAGTGTTAACCATATAACTGTTACTTTAGTTACGACGAAGAAACAAAACAGATTTTGATAGGTATGTTTATTTATGTGAAGTGTGTCAGTCTCAGAATAATGTTGTCCCGGATATTTGAGACTTTTGAGAGGCGTGTGCGAGCCGAAGCCAACATGTAAAGGAACTTTTGACACTTTAATGAGATGTAAGGGGGTACCAAGAAGATATTGCCCTTGCCCGTGTCGTGGGATGCACGCAGCGGCAGCACCCGCCAGGGTGTACGGACTATGAGAGTTGATGGCATCTAAAATGAACTAGAGTATTGGGTGAATGCGATGGAATATAAACTGGGTTATGGGATAAACAACTGGACGCCTGTCTTATAAAAGTATGCTATTTGATTTCTGGGAGAGGATGACTTGTCCCCACAATATTAGTAGACTGTTTTTATTTTAATCTCTTTATTCATCATTCTTCTTAGGCTAGGGCTTTTATAATATGAATATAAAAGTAAAATATAAAACCACTTACAAAACAATAAAAAATACATATAAACACATTATAAAAAACCTAACCTAGGGTGCCGCCGGCACCACCCAGCGAGAGTCTCTCTAGGTGTTGGTCGAGACTCTTCGCTATGAGACCATTCGCTGATACGACTATCGGAACAATGATCGTCGAGTCAACATCCCACATGGCGGTAATCTCATGAGCTAAGTCTAGGTACTTGCTGGACTTGTCCTTCTCGGCCTTCACGAGATTCTCATCATGGGGGATGGTGACGTCGACGAGCAGGGTCCGGCGCTGCGATCGATCTATCAGCACGATGTCAGGCTTATTGGCTACAATAGTCCTGTCAGTGATGATAGATCGATCCCAATAGAGCGTGGCACGACCATTTTCGAGAACTGGCGCAGGTGAGTACTTGTTTTAATTATTTTTATCATTATTAAACAAATATTATTTAAGATAAGTGTGAATATCCACTCAACATCAAATAGAAACACTAATATTCATTTATCAAATGAGACGTAATGATTGCCGCTTTAATTTAGTAATTTTCCGGAATAACCAAAACTAATATTGATTAATATTTTTTGTTGTAAACAATTTCTACAGTAAAAACAATTGACATGTTACAGGAAGTACAAATAAGTATATAAATAAACCCTTGTATAATATTTATAGATGCATTCCCACTGTAATCTTTTTTTAGTAGGATACACATTTGCAAGTAAATGCGATTCGTTATTTTTCCGGGAACAATAATATCCCTCTGTTTTGCCTAACCGTACCGGCGGAGAACCCAGCCTAAGTGGTCATAAATTTTATCAAAGCTATAAACAACAAATAAAAGTATTTTCCTAAACGATAATTTGTCATAAAACCCTATTCGGGCTTTATTCGCTGTGTACCGAAGTTGTAATGAAATAAAGGTCCATCTTCCTTTTTGTGATTATGACTGTA
Organism: Cydia fagiglandana; assembly: GCF_963556715.1. Taxonomy (NCBI): domain Eukaryota; kingdom Metazoa; phylum Arthropoda; class Insecta; order Lepidoptera; family Tortricidae; genus Cydia; species Cydia fagiglandana. Next base: position 5,073,799 of record NC_085937.1, read on the forward strand.
CAAATTGTTTCGCTGTGCCTATGCAAATGGTTTGCGGTGTTGTACGACTGAGTCAGACTGCCGTATTCAAACTTCAAGATATTCACAAGAGACGACACGTACTAGATCCATTCGAGATACGTTATAGTTTAGATATGAACTAGTTCTCATTTGCAGCGCAATTCGGGCAACCAATGTCACTTTTACGTTAGATAGAGTAAGATATCTATTAGATGTGAATTGGATCTCTAAGTCATATCCTGTGGAAATCGTTCAGGAGTATCTCCAGAATCGCGCAAATGTCAAATTTGACAGGTTAGATCTTAAACATGTCGTTATCGTATCTTGGTGATGTCTATTTCATAATCCGAATCGGGCCCAGAGTTAAATGATAACTTTTAGGTATTCTTCCGGAATCACGAATTATCTTATTATCGTCTGTATAAATATCTATCAGGCTAACGCAGTTAAGACTTATTAGAAACGTCTAATAATCCCGAGCTCAAAGTTTTTCTGTAACTATTTACTAGTTTTCTATAAATAGCCACTCAACGGTAAAGTTTGAACATCCCGTCTGATAATATTACTCAAGGCTATATTCTTGTAACTACATACATATAAATTACTAGTGACCCGCCCCGGCTTCACACGGGTTAACAAGCTATACACCTAAACCTTCCTCAAGAATCACTCTACGTATTGATAATGTCAATATGGCTAATTCCGTCATAGGGACTATTCTGTCCGCGAGCGTATATTTCTTTGATTTTCAATCGTAGGAAAAAAACATTTGCTTTTGATAGCTGAAACTAATATTTGTCGCTATCGCTGCTTTGTCGATGAAATTATCAATATTTTTCGTTGTTCGAGAAAAACGCTAGTGGGCGGAATAGGCCCTATGACGGAATTAGCCACATTGACCTTAAATGAAAACCGTATGAAAATCCGTTCAGTAGTTTTTATCGCTAACTTACATACAAACATAAACAGACAAACGCGGCGCGGGACTTTGTTTTAAAATGTGTAGTAATTAGAATTAGGTACACCGAGTTTTAATAAGAATTATTTAGTTACGCTCTAAAGTCTCTAAACCATCCCAATAAACCTTTAAACAGGATTACATTGTGTAATGTTGCCATGGACGCGTCATTCTGAAAAAAAGCTTTGAAATCGATTGATCTTTGCAAGTGTTCGGATTCAAGCTGTCCGATCCTTTTACAATTGTATACATAACAATAGGCCCCTATTTCTTAGAACCTTCAGGATTATAGGTAGGTATATTTATGTGTCGTGATATCCGATCTGACTGACAGTCTTCGTTAGTATTTATGATAAGAACATTTATTAAGTATCATCCGGTACCTATCTCGTCGCATAATAATTGATTGTCCTAAGGTAATGATACGCATATAACTCTTTTCACATAATTTTTCTCCAGCTAAAACAGAAAGTAAGTATTTTCCAAAATTATTTTGCATGTTGTGTAGAATAGGGAAGGTTAGTAGTAGTAGTAGTAATCACTTTATTGTACACAACACAGGTTTACATAATATTTACAGAAATAAAGGTACAAAGGCGAGCTTATCCCTGCAAGGGATCTCTTCCAGCTAACCTTCGAGTAGATGAGGGGAGAATTCAAATTAGATAGACAAACTTAAGGAATGCACAGTAACATTTTAAAAGTAAACTAACCAAAACGTCCAAAAGTAAATAAAATACATGCTACATACATAAATACTAAACATATATTACATATAATATAATTATATATATATACACAAGTGTCAAAAAAAAAAATTAATAAACATCAGTACTTAACCAAATCACGCTTGGTTGGAAAGCATAAGTTTCTTCAAATTAGCCTTGAATGACGCTACAGACTGGGACTGCTGCTGGTTAGGTTAGGTTTGTATTATAATTTTTCAGTAATGTTAATAGTTTCAGCACCATAACAATTAAGTAATGCGAAATTAGTTTTATGCGTTACATTACATTCGGACGATCAAATATGCGACCCAACATAGACCCCATATCACATTTAACAATTGTTACCTAAATGCCTTGATAGACAAAACAGCAATGAATAAAGTCTAATAGCTGACCAGTCATAAACAGAGCACACACACAGTTAACTGTAGAACAAACTGTCGCCTGCGGTATTTCCGAAGTATTCCGAACCGATTTAACCTTCAAAAGTTTAAGAAAAGAGCGTATGAAAACTTTAAGAAAAGTAAAGAGCGTAACGCAATTGCAACCCTTCTGATGTTGCAGGTGTCCATGGGCTACGGTAATTGATTACTATCAGGCGATTAGTCTGTTCATTTGCCTCCTAGGTACATCATAAAAAAACTTGCGTTTCAAAAACTACACTCAGTAGGTAAAATAAATACTACCTACATATTTTATCGTTCTGAAGTTTCATCTCCCGCGGAGAGTCGATAAATGAGTTTCACTAGCATCTTTCACTTTCAGTGTCAGATAGTTCTGTAAGCTCCAGTGCTCTGCGAGATCTAATTAATATCCGGCAGATATCCCGAAGGTTACTTACATAAATATTCATCGGAGATGATATCCATCGATCTTTCTAAGTGTCGCGATTAATGATACGCCTAATATTTTCACGGTCTTGTTAAAATGACAGATGCTTGAGGGAAATGATTTTTTTTACTCAAATGTTTTTTAAAACTGTATCATGTGCAAAACAAAATTTAATGAGTAATGAATAAAAATATAAATTTTATATTACAGTTATTAAAAATATGCGCCCATTAACTTTAGATTACGTTTGTCCGATAAGTATAGAGCAGGGGTTCCCAAGTTGTGCGCCGCGGTACCCTGGGGCACCGTAGACAGTAGAGAGGGGCGCCGTGAGGCAATCTTCTTCACCATTGTAACATGCCTAACTTTACTAGGTTAGGGCACAGACGCCAAAATTTTAAACTTGCAATTGCGCCGCGGACTTGAAAGGATTGGGAGCCCCTGGTATAGAGAGTTTAGTTTTTCTTATTTTTTTTTATAGCAAACTTTTATTTTACTTACATTTTTTTTTATTGCTCCTTTTGAATGACATTCATAATGTGTTCTTTGTTTTTGAGGCCGTGAATGTATTTCTATTTTCTCGCCTATTTTAACCAAATACGTACGTAAAACACATTTTCCTCATGTATAAACGCTTACCATAAACTAGCAATAACCGCAGGACTTTTCTTTGTAAGCAAGTTCACTGGTTGCTAAAAACATCTTTTTTTGTATGCAGATTTACCGAATAGGTTTTCAATGCTTAAAATGAGGTCAGAAACTTGTCCCTTCCGTGACCAGGCCGCGGATGCTACTGTAGCCTCTTTAGTAAGTACCCTCTAGCCGCCTATACGTGAAACCTTGCCAAGCAAAATTAAATCTTGATTTTATCAACACAATGTTCAAATTAGAATGGAACAGGATACCTTTTTATAGGTCTCTGGGTGGCTAAAGGATACACGGTGGCTAAAAAATAACTACAATCCCGTTATCAGGGAGGTTTTGGGATCATGCTGAGCAAAAGTTTTACTATGGGACCAACCCCGAAATCGTGAAAAAAAAATTTCCTTCCCATAGAAAATAAACTAGCAAAAATTTAAAATGTTGCATACATTGTCAACAGAAGAGGAAAAAATATAATTTAGATATCAAAATATAAGTTGGATTGGCGTCCAGCAAAAGGAGCTTTTCTAATATGGTGGCTAGTATATCTTCTCCCCATCAAAAAATCGTTCGTCTTCATTATTTCACGGTTATGAAAATGTTCACTATTTTTCTGCTAACTCCCTAATAACCCACTCTTACACTTGATTGCTAAATGATAACTCTAGTAATGTGCCAATCAAAGTTATATATAGATATTGATGGGTAAATTTTACCTTATTTTCATAATACATTTATCATATTTTTTCCAAGCGCTGAATTTACATTATACATTGAATTGCACGGACTGAATTGTAAGTATTGTCTACTTTCTTAATACTTATTGAGATTTGATATTTTTCCTCAAATAATGATAACAGTTTTGATTCCTACAATTTATAAAAAAATGGATTAATCCGATAAATAAATTTCGGCATTTCTCAGTCCATTAGGATAAATTTTAAAGAGGCCGCACATTGTCGAATTCACGTATTCCACTTTGTTGGTCAACAGCATTTTATCTTCATTCACCATTCTATGCAGACAAATTTAATTCATCCAGATTATTCGCACATTGGCAGTCAGGGTATTAATAAGCAATTTCGGGTGCCAAGAGGTGAGATTTGAGATAAGTCACGTATTGCCCTTCCAAGAGCTTGTTCGATGAAAAAATCTTCGCATTACATTGTCTCAAAAAGATAACATCAAGATTGGACCTTTTGTTAAGCGTAAGTGTCGCCTAACTATTGGAAAAACTATAACATAAGAAACGACGTGTGTCAATTGAGTGGAAAATGTGTTTGCTTTGTTGCATACAAAATGGCGTCACTTTGTTAACGAAGCAAAGAAGGTGCAGTTATTTTGAATGATAATAAAAGTTATTTTTTACCACACCGACTGGTAAAAGCTCTCTTGATTGTGCAAGAACAGATGAAAAAGTTGCATTTTATCCACATGTGTGGCAAAGTGATCAGTTGTAAATTTTGAATTGAGTTTTAAATGATGATTTGGAATGATGAATATGTAATAAAGTTAATTTAAATTTGATTTGGTTATTTGATATTTCACATGGTGGCAAAGTTTCTTAAACCATCATGCCTTGAAAGCCTCGCAACGCTCAAGATTCCATTTTCGAACCACTCGCTACGCTCACAGTTCAATTTTGGAATCTTTCGCTTGCTCGGGTATCAATATTAGCACTAGGGGTTAAGCAACAACTTTGCCCCCTTCTAGAACATATTATCTCTTCTGTTTGTTTAATTTTTCATTGCTATGTTCAAATTGTTTGATTTAAAATAGTTGCTGCAAAATGTAATTGACATGGCATGTGTTTGTACTCATACTTCCACTGTGTATAAAAGATTAATCTAAATTAATATTTGTAAAACGGAAAAACAAATAATGCGGTTTTATCTCTGCAGCGACTAGTTGAAGCAGGCGTTTTATTTATACAATATTTCATACAAACATTTATTTAACCTAATACGGCGAGAAGTTAATTCCTATTTTCAGTTTGTGTATTGAATGTTCAATAGTTTTGTTATCGTTGTTTGTTGATAGTTAATTTAACGTTAATCTGTATGCATTGAGTTAATCTAGGTAGGTACATTTTGTTTAAAAAAAGTATCTATTATGTTAATTAATATAATTACTTGGCAATCGTACAATCGCATGTACACTTGTACCGTGCTTGAAAATACCTATGTGTAATGCTCAAACTTTATCATAGGTATATAACAAATAGTGTACCTTTCTAATGGTACTTAGTAAATAATTTAATATATCTATTCCTGAAAATTACATATTTACATAAATATGATTTAGCCAATTCAACTTCTAACATTGATTTCGCAGTGAAAATCGAAGTTTTATATAATTTTTACTATTTTTCCTAGAATCGGCAAACAATTATGTGATATTATTAATTTCGGGCAAAAAAAATCATGCATTTAAGGGTTAACAGGTTCTGGCACTGACTAAAATAACCGACTAGGTTTCACATTATAATATATCTCAAAACTTTTTTGTAGTAGAAGAATTGCGTTGCGACCTTTTTGTTGCACGGTGTAATGTTTTGGATCGGATTTAGATTTTATGGATGGCAAACTCAATGAGGCCTTTGGGTTTACCAGGCTTTAGAATAGAGCTGACAGCAATAATACAGCCTTTTACTTCTCCTACGTCCAAAAATATGCAAAATATATCATGACATAAGTCGTAGCCATAATTATTGTTTATTGTGCATGTTATCTTAAATATTATGGAAGTTCACACCTTGTTTGAAGATAGTTGTTGGCTACATTGTGTACCTATCTATTTCAAGCCGTAGTGAGCACAAGCTACTGCGGCTCGTCAGAGCTGAGCTGCTAATCCCATCGCTTATCAAGAGCATACGACTAGTCATACTCAGGTCAAGTTGCAAGTCTTGCGACCTAAAGTTTCTCGTCTCTTTCGCTTTTACTTTTATTCTATTTTAAACCACATTAGTGGCAAACAAGCATGCGGCTCGCCTGGTGGTAAGCGTTTACCGTAGCATACGGACGCCTGGAAATCCAGGAATTTCACATGTGCGTTACAGGGTCGGCACCCTTTAAACACACAACTTTTTTGAATTACCCAATAATCTCTCGGGAAAACTTCGGCTAGGGATAGAAAAATATTGATATGAAACCGTTAAATTAGTAAAAGATGAAATATACAAGACAGGCAGCTAGCTATATTATAAACCCCCTTAACCCTCTGTAAAATTTTGTCTTTATAACAGACGGAAATGTCAAAAACACGGATGGCTTTTTGGACTTGGCAAACGTTTATGTATATACCATAAAGGACCATGCGCGTTGGACAGTCTGCCATCTTGTGGCCGAATCGGAAACGTATGCTACACATTTACGCCTCGCGCCAAAAATCTGACGGCTCCTGTGCTGCTGCCTATAGTTCATGCACGTTCCCTATTGATCCTGTCAATATTGAGGTAATAAAATAGTAGGTAACCTATTTATGTTTTCCCATGTGTATTGCTAATAGTTTTGTAGCTTAAAATCCAACGTTTCAAATGTTTTGACGCGAGTTTTGCTCGTATATCACTCAGACGTAGTACCTATCAAACCAGCTACAAGTTGTCGGACGAAATTCTCAATAAATAAATGTTGTTTTCTAGCAGCTAATTCTTAGTCGTAATACCAGCCTTTGTTTTCAACTTCTGATTTACACGTCCTAAATTGGTAATAAATTTATCAAGAGAGATGTCTCAACCAGAAATTTCACTGTTGGCTTGGCAGCGAACAGACCATATCAAAAACAAATTCAAATCAAATTCATAAGTATATGGTCTTTACAGTTAGACCAAGAAAAGTCTGCAGCGATTTTGATAGACCATGCAGTGCAAACGTCTATGAAATTATGACGTATAAATGACACTTGCACTGCGTGTGCTATCAAAATCAATGCAGATTTTTCTTGGTAGAACTCTAGCACCATGTGTTAAAAGCATGTAAGATTTGAAAGTTGGCCTTATTTTCCCATGCGACTGAGACTGACATGCCAATGATCGGGAAGCAAAGGAAATAATATGTATCGTCGCCAGCCCCAAACTGAACCGAATGCACAATTGCGTGCCATTTCGGAGTAAGCCACTACGCAGCTGTGCACCGCAAGTGGATCGGCTGCGGTCAGCACGTAGAATTCTTTAGAACTAAAAAACGTTGTAAGTGGGCTTTTAGCATAAATCTTTCTGAACTTTTGGCTTTGTTCTTCTATTTATAAACATACCAAAGATGTTGTAAAAAAAAACACAACACTGACAGGTTGAAACCAATTATCGTCATTTGGATGTTTTAGTTACTAGTTATATAATTATTCATTATCCATGTACTGCCTAAAATCATGGCTTATAAATAGATCATTAGCATAAACAAATGTATTATTTAGCTATCGCCAATTTTTTTGTGGTGATACATGTGAGTATTAATGGCGGTGGGAATTTGGGCAACCAGAACTCACGTGAGCTTGAGTGCAACAATACAAAAGTAAACAAAGGTTATTAAACCTCATAACGGCGCTATCGGTGCATCCTTTATAGCCTGAAATTATACTACGGGTATTTGACTAAGATAGGCGTATTGACAGTATTCAAACTGTGGCATGAGACACAAATAAGGATTGTTTGTTGTAAGATTTTGCTGTGTTGTGATATAACCTATTTGTCCACGGAAATAAAATAAATATTTTTATTTTATTATAAATTAAGTCATAATTACTAGTTTAATAATTAGTTTAAACGATGATATGTATGGTTTCTTGGTAGGTATGTAACCAAAGTGCTAAATTAAATATGCTTTTTTAATTTATGGTACGTACTGTAAAAAAAGGCTATTTTATAGAATTGATGTGAATGATTTCTGGGTATCAAGAGATCGTATTTACCTTGTGAAATTAGGCCAGACATTAAACAAACGCCAGTACTCAGTTTATTCAGAGTTACGTGCAATATTTAATGAAGTTTTTTTATACATACGACATTATAATTACCTAGCCCTGAAAATATTTCTAAATAAATATAGTTTCGTGTGTAATTGTGTAAATATTATGATAGCCGCAAAATTCTGAATGATAAATACATTTTTCTACGTAATTGGACATCACGTGAGTTAGTGACGTTTCATTTCCATCGGAAATGGTTTGCAAGAAAATGTTTTGTTTGTAATGGTTATGGTTATTTGATTATTATTATTACTTACCTACTTTATAATTATTTGGTTAATAAATTACTTACCTACTTTTTGATTATAATAATTAATAAAATCTTTTGAACGTATCTCTAACGTAACTAGGGGAAGCGCGGGCATAAAACATTATGATGGGTAAGAAAAATGATCAATATTTATTTTCAATTCTGCATGTGTGTGTTCGTTACAGAGTAGAAAAATGGATTATTTACCACCAAATGCCTCCGTATTTTGTCTATCGATTTAAGATTCTAGTGTTTGTCTAAATAAAGAATTATGTTATATCACCACACCAATTCTTCGGGGGATGAAATAATAAATATTCTAATCGTAATCACGCCGACTGACTCACTTGGGCCGTCAGCAGTAGCCGTTAATGAGCGAGAAATAATTACACACGCCGCCCATTAGTCAGCATTACCCGCGATACGCCTCCGAATGTGCCGGGACGTCTAATGTATTTCATCACTGCAGCGGGGGCGTATTATGTGTCGCGATCGGTGACAGTTGAAGATGAGTTTCAACGTTGAAAACTGGAGCGGCATTGAAACTTAGGAAGTTCAGCTTAATTTGGTTGCGTTTTGACATGTCTTGCAGTATATCAAGCTAGAAAGCTATTTAGCGCTTAAATTAAGGTAACATTCCATTTCGATTCAGCTGCGAGCTTACGAGTACGATCGTGTCGGTGTTATTGTCAATTTCCATAGAAAAAAGAAGTAGTGCTGCTATCGTTGGAAATGGACTGTCACTGAAGAAATTTAGAATATTTTGCAAAGTTTGGATGACCGTTCTAATCTGAAATCAGATATTATTTATTTGCATTGATGCAGTATGGGGATGTTAACTAACATACAAAACGTAATATTATGCATCTGTCTTAAAGAGTTGCAAGGTCAGATGGGAAAGTAATGCATTAAAATTTTAATTTTGTGTAAGGGTTTTGTTTTGCTTCAAGGAAAAGATGGCGATTGCGACACCTGGAAATCATCACAGAGCAAGCCATTAAAATGATTGGTTTTTACTGACGAAAACGCTAGTCTTGTTATCTTGTGAGGAAAACAAAATGCTTTTTGTATTCTTCACTTTATTTATTTTTCGTCTTAGGTTAGGTATTTTTATAATATGAATATAAAAGTAAAATATAAAAACACTTACAAAACAATAAAAATACATATAGACACATTATAAAAAACCTAACCTAGGGTGCCGCCAGCAGCGGGGCAAGGCCCAAGCTACCGGTGGTCAGGGCTGCAGAGAGAGGAACTTTGTATTCTTTATTATTATCGTATTTTTTCTACAAATGTGTAGGTACCTACAGGTTTCTGAATGACGAATTATTTAAGTATATACCCACTGTTTTAAATAGTACTTCTACTATTACTGCTCTATTATCAAGTCTGCTGAGCATAGACATTATTTAAAAAAATAAGAATTAAGAAAGAGCTACGCTGCCACAAACAAATAGACAAACAGACATTGACGTCAAACATTATAACACCCCTCTTATGTGTTGGGGGTTGAAAAGGAACTTTGACATAAAACTAAGGTAAAACAAACATTATTAAGTTTTGTGCGAGTTCTGTAGATATTTTCTACTAGCACATGCTAGTAGAAAATATAATACCTATGACCTCGCAATAAATGTTAATCAATGTGTAAACAGGGCCCAATATGAAAGCCAGCCACACTTAGCCCTCCGCCACACGTACAGATGTAGTGAGTTTATTTTCCGTTGTGTTTTCATGGAAACGTACAAACGTGCATTGCTATTTCAATCAGTCTCGGTACAAAAAGTACTGAGGTTGACTTAAGTAGCATGACAAATGCGAATATTTCCGAGAAAATACGATGGAAAACAATTATACACTATGTATGTACTCGTATGTATGTATTTATGTATATATTTATTGTAACGTAGCTTTCGAGCGTAGGCTGAAGTTTATGGCACCATCGCTCGAAAGCATTGCACCATACCTTTGGCCTAGTGTCGAGTAGATGGCGTTAATATTAATATTTAACAAGTTAACACATATCAGTCAAAGAATAAGGATATCAAAGTCAAATAGCGTTCTAATAGTTTTAATCTTCTGTCGAAAGATGGCGGTAAATTTATAGTAGCTACATAATTTACTTTGACACTCCGCCTAATACACTCTCTTTGCTAAGAATAAGTACCATTTCCAGTCCATAGCGTTTACTGACACGTAATGCGGCAGGGCCTTGTTACGCAAACATGTGAAGTGATAATGTAAGGCCCCGCGTACGGTAAGTGCCGTTTAAAGTTACACCGTTTCGTAATTAAGTCGCGAAGTGTCGGGGGATGGGCGGTGAAATGACATGATTGCTAAAATTGGATAAGTGATTTAGGGGACCTTTTTCTTGGAAGCGGTGAACTTTTAATTAATAATTTAATTTGTACAATTTCAATTAAGTACCTAGTTAAATATTGCATAGGTACATTTTGTATTAGCATTAAGAGAAAAAAATTTATATAGTGTCAAAGGACAGTCTCATTTCAAACATAGACAGGGATAATCATAGTATCTTTGTTACACTACTCGTAGTACTAGCACCCAAAAGAAAAGGATGAGTATAGTTTTTTTGTTCTTATTAGTTCTTATAATTTGGAGCTACGTTCTTGACAACAATTTTTGCTGATGACCTATATGAACCCAATAAATTTTAAATTTCAGAAGTTTGATAAAGATAAAAGTTTTCAAGTGATGATTCATTTTATCGTACTGCCAGAACAGGAACGGAGTTGGCGGTAGGTATTGATAAAAAAAATTTAATGAGGAAATCAAAAACATATTTATCATCGATGTTGATTTATTTTAATTATAGTCAATAATTGAACTTCAATAATATTGTATAAGCAAAAGTCACTTATATTAGTCCTTTACAAAAAATTAAAGTAACAATGCACTTTATTATACTTGTAACACGGTTTATTGTCCAATAAATTCAATGGTGTTAGTTAGTGACTTGTGCTTGTCACCCGACGAAATATTAGTTACGTTGTTGCTCAATAAATAAATAAATAAATAATAAATATTATAGGATCTGTGTAAACAGATCAACCTAGTCCCACAGTAAGCTCAATAAGGCTTGTGTTGTGGGTACTAGACGACCATATACGTATATAATATACACATATATAATCTATATATATAAATGCAAGTGTCCTGACTGACTGACTGACTGATTCATCAACGCAGAGCCGAAACTACAAAAGCCAGAAAGTTGAAATTTGTAGACCAGATTGCATTTATAAAGTGTACAAGAGATAAGAAGCGATTTTGAGAAATTCAACCCCTAAGGGGGTTAAAAAGGGGATGAAAGTTTGTATTGGGTTAAAGTTTTCTTTTAAGCTAGGAATTTGAAACTTCGTAAAAAGATATATTATGAAAATACAAGAAAACTAATTTCAGCGTTTTTGAAAATTTATCCCCTAAGGTGGTGAAAAAGGGGTTGAAAATTTGTATGGATATCAAAAAATTTTTCGAGTGGTGGACTTAAATCTTTGTATTTAGGGATATTATTAGAAGACAGGAAAAGTAATTTCAGCCTTTTGTAAAATTCATCCCCTAACAGGGTTAAAAAGGGGTTGAAAATTTTAATCCATTACAAATGCTTTGAAACTTCTTAGAAAGGCATAATAGCCGATAGCAAAAAAACTGATTGCAACGTTTTTGGAAATTCAACCTCTTAGGGGGTTAAAAAGGGGATGAAACTTCGTCTTCGGGTGCAAATTTTATTTTAAGCTAGAAACTTGAAACTTTGTAAAAACGTATCAAATTCAAATACAAGAAAACTAATTTCAGCGTTTTAGAAAATTCATCCCCCAAGGTGGTGAAAAAGGGGTTGAAAGTTTGTATGGATATCAAAAATTTTTTCGAGCGCGGGAATTGAATCTTTGTATTTGGGAATATTATTAGAAGACAGTAAAAGTGATTTCAGCGTTTTGTAAAATTCATCCCCTAACAGGGTTAAAAAGGGAATCAAAGTTTGTATGGGGTTAAAGTTATCTTTTGAGCTAGGAATTTGAAACTTCGTTAAAAGATATATTATTAAAATACAAGAAAACGAGTTTCAGCGTTTTTGAAAATTCATCCCCTAAGGTGGTGAAAAAAGGGTTGATAGTTTGTATGGATATCAAACATTTTTTCGAGTGTGGGACTTGAATCTTTGTATTTAGGGATATTATTAGAAGACAGGAAAAGAAATTTCAGCGTTTTGTAAAATTCATCCCCTAACATGGCTAAAAAGGGGTTGAAAGTTTGAATCCATTATAAATGGTTTTGAAACTTCTTAGAAAGGCATAATAGCCGACTACAAAAAAAAGTAATTGCAACGTTTTTGAAATTTCAACCCCTAAGGGGGCTAAAAAGGGGATGAAAGTTCGTCTGCGGGTGCAAATTTTATTTTAAGCAAGGAACTTGAAACTTTGTAAAAACGTTTTAAATTAAAATACAAGAAAACTAATATCAGCGTTTTTGAAAATTCATCCCCCAAGGTGGCGAAAAAGGGGTTGAAAGTTTGTATGGATATCAAACATTTTTTTGAGCGCGGGACTTAAATCTTTGTATTTGGGGATACTATTAAAAGACAATAAAAGTAATTTCAGCGTTTTGTAAAATTCATCCCCTAACAGGGTTAAAATGGGGTTCAAAGTTTGAATCCATTACAAATGCTTTGAAACTTCTTAGAAAGACATATTTGCCGATTACAAAAAAAGTAATTGCAACGTTTTTGGAAATTCAAGCCCTAAGGGGGTTAAAAAGGGGATGAAAGTTCGTCTTCAGGTGCAAATTTTATTTGAAGCTAGGAACTTGAAACTTTGTAAAAAGGTATTAAATTAAAATACAAGAAAACTGATTTCAGCGTTTTTGAAAATTCATTCCCTATGATGGTGAAAACGGGGTTGAAAGTTTGTATGGATATCATACATTTTTTTGAGCGCGGGATTTGAATCTTTGTATTTGTGGATATTATTAGATGACAATAAAAGTGATTTCAGCGATTTGTAAAATTCATCCCCTAGCAGGGTTAAAATGGGGTTCAAAGTTTGAATCCATTACAAATGCTTTGAAACTTCTTAGAAAGACATATTTGCCGATTACAAAAAAAGTAATTGCAACGTTTTTGGAAATTCAAGCCCTAAGGGGGTTAAAAAGGGGATGAAAGTTCGTCTTGGGGTATAAATTTAATTTTAAGCTAGGAACTTAAACTTAAAAAAAAAAGGTATTAAATTAAAAAATATGAAAACTAATTCAAGCATTTTTTTAAATCATCCCCCAAGGTGATGAGAAAGGGGTTGAAAGTTTGTATGGAGATCAGATATTTTGTAAGTGCCGAAATTGAATCTTTGTATAAGGGCATAGGTACCTATTATGAGAATACAAAAAAAGTAATTCAGAAACCAACATCAAAATCCACTTGACTTAAAACTTCATACAACTTGCTAAAAAAGTACTTAATTTCAACATTGCTTGGATATGAAAATTATAGGTACTAAAGATGTAAAATGTTGAAGATAAGATTCCACGCGGACGAAGTCGCGGGCAACAGCTAGTACTTATATACATAGAAAACATCCATAACTCAGGAACAAATATTTGTGATGAACACATAAATAAATGCCCCTACCAGGATTCGAATCCGGGACATCCTGCTTCGTAGGCAGGGTCACTACCGACTAGGCTAGGAGGCCGTTAAATCATGCCATTTTCGTGTTCATGTGTGAGCATATTGGCGAAATGAGTGGCGGGAGAACGCAAAGCGAAAATCGGACCTTTCGTGAGCTACCGCAGAGGCTGCTAATCTCACTTGTTTTCCCACGTCCCATTTTTATTTATTTTTTATGTTATAGAAAGCCAAGGAAAATATAGAACGCATCGCCACATGTATGCAAATACCGTCGCCCTTTGACTGAAGGGGTGTACGCTCTTTTCTTAAAGATATGAAGCTCGTATCAATGCGGAACAAGTGCCAAACTCTTCTCCTCTGCGGCAGTTTCATAAAAATATGGTAGAATCGCCCTATTGAACCCAAAGAAAATTATACTTAACGCTATGTATTTAAAATAAAAGTCTATTATTTCGAAAAAAAAGATAATTTAAAAACACCTTCATCATCAAACATCCATTAAATAATAAACACCGTCAAATAAACGTGCAGCTTAACACAAATGAAACAAGCCGAAAGATAAAACCACTGAACAACGTTTTCGTTCAGATTTTGCAATTTTTAAGCGCCGCCAACAAAGTTGTTCCGGTATTCAATTCGTAGGAAATTACTGTTCCATTTGTGAACCATTAGCGCAAGTTTGCGGACCACAATCGAATATACCTGCAGCTTTGTAGACAAATGGACTCTAAGCCCAGGTTGCTGCAACAAGAATATTAGTGCCTACTGCAGTTTGCTAAGTATGGTTTTGATATTAAACGAATTATATAAGGAAGTAAGAAAATATGATGGTCTTAAAGAATAATATACCCAAGTAAAACACCGGAGCAAGAGAACACTTGTAGGGGACCCCATACTGTTTCTGTTAATAAACTATGTATCTTTTACCCCTATTTCTCCAAGGATATTAGTCTAATATTTTTAGTGTGTTGTCATGACAACCCATACAACTTGACAGTTCGTGGACTAATAATATTAGTCTAATATCGTTCGAGAAATGGGTCCCTGACCTTACACTGAAATGTATAGATCCTACAAACCTAGCTCGAACCTAGCAAATATTGTTTATGAGAAAGTGATTCTTGATGTATCTTCAGGATATTGACGTAATAAGGAGGAGAAAACGAAGTAGTTAGATATTGGGTTGATAAAAAAAATGTTTCTGATATTTATTACATAATATTCGACAAATTTTGAATAAGAAAAACCACGACTCGTGTAAGAGTTACTTAAAAGTATTAATTTCGTGTGAAATCAAATCATAATAGGCAGGGTCAATACCCACTTGACTAGGCCGGTCGCGTCGTCAAAGATGATAGTTATGAACGAATTAGGACGTGTAGTTGACGAGTGAGACTAAGTAGAACAGTTAACAAAAATAACACATAATTTGATCTGTAGCTATCAAATAAAACCTACAAAGTGTATTTGACAAAAAGTAAAATTTCGGGAGTAAGTCAGTTTGTTTAACATTTTACCTTAATTTGTACCTCTTAATTCACGGAACGGATACGGAAGGGAACATAATTAATTATGTATTCATGACATTACACAAAAATCTTAGAGCAATGTCGAGTTTTTTACGACAGAGAAGAAAATATACAGCAAACAGTGTCATAATTAAACTCCCATTTTGTGTAGGCAGTTAAAGGCGCAGTTCCTTTTTCGTTTTGGTACAAAATGGTATTGACATTAAACCTAACAAGATTACGATTTAAGCGGAATAAAATGAAGCTAATTTTCTTTAGCATTAAAAGAGAACGGAGGATTAAAAGGATTGACATCTGTTTCGGGATTCGGGCGTCTGTTTGTATTTCGTTAGCGGCATTTACAAGTCGTGGGTCAGTCACAGAGCAAATCAAATAAGGCTTAAGGACCCTCCCCATTTTGTTAGTTTTTACGGAGATTTGTAACATCATTATGCAAAGCGAGCCTGAAGATGGTACTTAATTCCTTAGATAGACGGTTTTCTATCGTCTTTGGGAAAGAAAGTGCTTTAATGAAGACTGAGCATTGTTCAAAATAACCTAAGATTCTGTTGTCAAAATGTGTTAGTAAATCTATTGTTGATTTGTTATCGCATGAGGTAATAAGCAAGCTAACAGTTGGAGTTGGAGTCAGAGATAAAGCAAATCGGAGATTGAAAAAGACCGTAGGGTCGTCCATTGAAAAAAAAACTGGATAAAAGCTTACTTTTTCTATGAGTAAGATGTTCTGCAGACACTGGGTCAGTAATTAACGTACCTAAATGGAATATATTAATTTATTTAGTATGTATTTATTCCGCTACCAACTTGCAATTGATGTATTTGTACCACCTTTGCTCTGTGAGCGGAAGGATCTGACCTTATGTTTCGATTGCTTAGGCCACAGCCACACAGTCGAACGCTCGGATGAACCTGTGTCACTATAATCTTCTGATCCATTACATTTTATACTATCTACCTACGCAATTTTTTACACTACTCCGGTAACAAGCATACCTACCTACAGTCCACCCGATGGTAAGCTGTGTTACTCTAGCTATATATCTACCTATTAGGCTAGAGTCTAGTTTAGCCTATGAAAAGTTGCTTCTTCAGGTGTTACGTTTCCACCTACATGCATATTAATATTTGAGTTATATCATAGGTACTGCAATGTTGAGAGAAAAGTTCTGCAATGAGTTCATTACATAGCCGGAGCATTCGCGAAAGGAAAACGGACTTAAATTGGTATCGTGTGACAGTACGACTCGCATACGCTCGAGAAGCCATTGGAAAAACACTCCTGAAATGTACACTTGTAATGAGATTCGGCAGGGTGTAAAAGTGTAATGTTAATGTAATTACGACCCCTGACTGGCAGAATTGACGTCTCCTATAATGCTGCGTATTTCTTTGATCTCCTCACATGTATCTGACCAATCACTCTGACCTATTAACAACACAACCATTTCATTTGCAATAAGAGACTCGAAACACAATCCCCAAGGGTCTAGATGAATTGGCTGCTTAACCAGCCGAAACAAATTGATGAGAAATTCGGCGGCAACATGGTGCCGAATATTTTCGGTTTGGTGATCGCTTACAATAAATGTTTTCACGGCGAGCAATTTGTTTTCAGCGGACAGGTTTCCATTGATTATTGGTCCCGTTAAACGTAAAGTTAGGAATTCGAACTTTCTTTAATTAACATACCTAGGCAAAAAGTGAAATAATAAATAACACAACAAAAATACTAGGTACCTAGATTGCGTGCAGCGTTGGGACCTTAATTTCGTTTTGGGTGATTGTTTTCCCCGTTATATCAGAACCTTTTTGGCAAAATCTCATTAACAAAACTGGGTAGACAACACGTTTTTCATTGAAATTTCCTTTGTTACAGGTGTCTCAATAATTGTTTGGGTTACTAATTTCACGGAACAAAATTACGGATTCGGTTCGACGTTTGATGGGTCTCGTTTCGTTTGTAATTACACTTGATCTCGCGATTATCCTGATTTGTAAGGGTTATTGTTTTAGAAAGGGAAATGTTTAAAGTTTAATGAATAACAGCGTGCTAGAATCAGCTTATCTTAACTCTTGACAAACTGTCAACTAACAGTAATAAATAACCTTTATTAAACAGTGGCCAGTAATTGACGATTTACCTGTAGTAAAATTTAGCGAAAGATTACAATTCAGAAAGAGAAGCTAGTTAGGTATTTATATTCAGACACTGAAATCGGCCGTGAATCATCAACTCCAAACTAATCTACTCCAGTATTAAAATTAATGCCGGAATTCGTTCGTATAATTTTAATAACTTTTGGAATTTGTGTGAACTCGGTAAAAAGGCGCATTCAAGAAACTTGGAGTCTTTGCTATACTTACCCATGAATAATGAAGAGAGCTTAGGATACCAAGCTTGGGTTTTTATTTTCTTTAAGTTTTGGGTAGGTAATAATTTTACTTGAACAAAATTACACGGACACCTTATTATCTGTACCTATTAAACTTTAAACTGTATGAAGTGCATAAGGATATGAAGGATGTTTGTTTGTATTGTTCGAGCCGATATGGATTTATTTAGTTTATTGTCCGAATTCCCTAAAAGATGGCGCTGTTTCAGACGCAAACTAGGTAATGCTATTTATCATAGAACCTATTAAGGAATCTGTCAAATATGAAAATAAATTATTGGTAATGTAGCACCTTGTATATAAACAGTATAATAGCAATGCAATTGAGTTTAGAATTATAGTTCGTTTTTTTAGCATTAGAAATAGGGTAAACAATCTTGATGTGTCTTTTTTATTGGAAAACACGTTTTAAAAATAATTCACGGCAAATATGTAACAATTATGAATCTAATACGATCATTTATATTCTTCTGCTTTCATAAGTATTAATTCCTGATTTTTAAAAAGCGTTTTTTCATTAAATGACATGTCAAGATCGCTTACCTTCCTTCTAATGCTAAAAGAAACGAACTAAAGATGATTATAATTATATAAAATTAGTGTACGTACCTACCTAATAAGTAATAACATTGTAGCATTTTATTAAAAATTAGCTTTATTAATATATAAAAATATTTCTTTAATTCCTTATTAGTGCATACAAACTTAATATAATATACATACCTAGAAACAAAACATAATTAAATAACTAAGCTACAAAACTTTAAAACTAAATCTAAAAATGTGCATGCTAAAAATAAATAAAACTAATCTTAAAATAAATAATTACAAACTATCCCCCTGCGAAATGGTGCCGTAGATGCTGGCAGTATTTCCTCTCTGTATATTTCTTACATTAGGCACCAGGATTACAATGATAAGAGAATAATATTTATTAACAGAATAAGTACTGGATTTTCTTCTTTTCAAATATCAATTCTAATAGAGAGTATAGTAAAACTTTGGAGGCTGGTTGTTAAAAACTATCAGCTGATATCTGTTAAGTGACCCGGTTGATGGTAACCGGATCGACCGCAAAGCACTGATCCAGGAAAACTGCCTCAGGTCGTTAATTGAAACTAGACATCGGTACATGTAAGCAACTTGTAAACAACCTAATGTCGAGAGCTATTAGGCTCAATTTTGTTTGGCTACTTGCTGCATGCACATATCAGTAATCTGTGACCAAAATTATTGGAGATGTATTAAGTGATCCATAATTTTGCTGGCAGCTTAAAATACATATGTTTGTAATTATGGTACATGGAATCAATGCTATAGTATCGAATATTTGGTAAGTTGTAACAAGTCCCATTCTTTCAAAAGATGTGTAAACCATTTAAATTATTTTTTTACCAAAATTAGTGCTTAGTTAAGAGCGCTCTTACAAGAAAAGTCGAAATAATGCAAAATTGATGATACTAGTCGACGAAATTCAGGACTTTGTGCTCATTATTAGAAACAATGAGTACTTGTTCCAGTAAAAGCGTCTTCTTATCTTTTTAAATATCGTTGTAAATATTAGAAAAAGGACTTATTAAATTAGTAATGAATTTTTTTCTGATGGTCGTTTCCGAAAAACCC
The DNA here is from genome assembly GCF_963556715.1 of Cydia fagiglandana. Taxonomy (NCBI): domain Eukaryota; kingdom Metazoa; phylum Arthropoda; class Insecta; order Lepidoptera; family Tortricidae; genus Cydia; species Cydia fagiglandana. The sequence goes on from NC_085937.1 coordinate 5,093,359, forward strand.
CGTGAAGCACTGAACGGCAAGCTCTTATTTGGAAATGTTGAGAAGTTTACTCTGCTAAACCTGGCTATTTTGTATTACTAATACCCTGTACTTTAGGCATATCAAACGATATTTTTCCTACATACCTTTGAGAAAGAGAAAATCAAAGTAAAACGAACTCAATTTTCTCTCCGAAACAAGTGTCAATTTCTACGAAAATCTACTTAATATCGAAGTCATTTTCATACTCAAGTAATCTGCAACGTTTGCTTATACTGTTGGTATACATTAGTGTTTATGAAATTCTACTATAATTTTTTGGCAATTTTTTGAAAACTACTCTATATTACCGATGACGCGCGCTCGCCAGCTCAGTGCCGCGGCAGAGCTTGTACAGGTAGGACGTGTGTCGGTCGGCTCCGCACATTTTCAACGGCGACGACGAGGTTTTTTTATCATTGTGTGCGGCGGGCGCCGTGTAAAACGCTATACTGTGTGCGTGTAAACCGCAACGAGAGACTTTGATCCTAGCACTGTTTTTATAGTATTATAATTTATAATGGTACAGTTTAATAAACTACCGGACAGGATTAAAAATATTTGAAACGACCTGACATTCTATATGTATTTATTTGACTCAAGATAGTACTCAGGGTCTGATGATGGAGCCGGAAGGTGGTCACCGGTACCAATCAACCATGCAACTAAACCACTTTGTGTTTAGGCTCGTTTTATTCATCTCAACAAGATCTTTGACACAAGATAGTACTCAGGGTCTGATGATGGAGCCGGAAGGTGGTCACCGGTACCAATCAACCATGCAACTAAACCACTTCGTGTTTGGGCACGTTTGATTCGGCTCAACAAGATCTTTGACTTAAGATAGTACTCAGGGTCTGATGATGGAGCCGGAAAGTGGTCACCAGTACCAGTCAACCATGCAACTAAACCACTTCGTGTTTAGGCTCGTTTTATTCGTCTCAACAAGATCTTTGACACAAGATAGTACTCAGGGTCTGATGATGGAGCCGGAAGGTGGTCACCGGTACCAATCAACCATGCAACTAAACTACTTCGTGTTTGGGCTCGTTTGATTCGTCTTAACAAGATTTTTGACACAAAATAGTACTCAGGGTCTGATGATGGAGCCGGAAGGTGGTCACCGGAACCAATCAACCATGCAACTAAAACACTTCGTGTTTGGGCTCGTTTGATTCGGCTCAACAAGATCTTTGACTTAAGATAGTACTCAGGGTCTGATGATGGAGCTGGAAGGTGGTCACCAGTACCAATCAACCATGCAACTAAACCACTTCGTGTTTAGGCTCGTTTTATTCGTCTCAACAAGATCTTTGACACAAGATAGTACTCAGGGTCTGATGATGGAGCCGGAATGTGGTCACCGGTACTAATCAACCATGCAACAACATAAGCGAGTACCTATAATTTCTTTCGAGTAATATACGTTCATAAGTACGAGTATGGGGCTATTCATAAATTACGTCGTTTCAAATGGGAGGAGGGGGGGTCTGGACATCGGATGATGGTAGCATGACGTAGGAGGAAACAGAGTCATCCGAAGCATGATTTTTGGATGATTTGAGGGATGGGGGGGTCAAAAATAGATGACGTAATTTATGAACAGCCCCTATGTACATTTGCACTGCATTTAGTATTTTCGTACTTACCAAATAACAGTTTTAGGACTTTATAAGTTAAGTACAGTTGTTATGGTTAATTTCAATATGCTTCGCGAAGGATCAAGAATGTTTAATCCATCATTGTAGTGCGAGTGTGGTAGAAGGGATCGGAATACTGAGCTCGCACGGCCTGCCGCAGCGCGTAAAATACCTAAACTCGCTCAACCCCGAAATGTAATAGCACTCTTAAATACTTTACAAACCCTCTTACTCAATATCATAAAATTATGCATTTATTTTAGAAAATACAGCCGTTTTTTCAAAAACTGTTACAACAAACCCCCCGCTCTTCTAGTTACGATGTCATAGGTTCGTAACTTCTCTAGATATTTATTCCTTATTCAATGAAACATAAGAAATGTATACATAAGAAAATAGGAATACAACATAGTTCAACTCCCTTTAATAAGATGTATTGCGTCTTTCAGTAGATTGATTCGATTGAGTACCAGAGGATTATTTATTACTTATCTTTTAAGTAATCGTGTATTATTTCCACAACAATTGAGTAGGAAATTTGTATTCATCCCACCAACCTTTATTTGATGCCTACCCGTATCACTGAACTCTAAACAGAGATCCGACTGGGCGATGCAGTCCGCATTGGGCGCTCGATTGATTGCGGGGCCAGGGAATGCTAAATCAAGTCATCATTATCATCATTATATCAGCCAGAGGACGTCGATTGCTGAACATAGGCCTCCCCCAAAGAGTGCCAATTGTGGCACTCTTCATCATTGACCAGTCTTCGGTCATTGGACCGGTCTTGCGCCATCCGCATTCAGCGGACTCCCGCGACCTTTGCCTGGTCGTCAGTCCACCTTGTGGGGGGTCTACCCACGCTGCGCCTTCGGGTACGTGGTCGCCACTCGAGAACCTTTCCGCCCCAACGGCCATCGGTTCTCCGGACAATGTGGTAAATCAAGTACCTAGCTAGTAATATTTAATGGCGAAAAGGAAAGATACTAAAATATTTTTTCAATTAATAATTGTGAACAAGACAAGTGATTCCTTTTTCTCTCACCTTGGCGATTAGTACCTACGTTATTACGTACTATTAATTTAATATTCATGGACCAATATTCAATTTTGCGTTGTGCCTACATGTTGTTTAAGAAATAATAAAAAAAAACATATATTCAAGGCTAAGTTACATTTAGTATTCAAAAGAAATGAAAATATTTTATACCATTATCTGCAATGCTATGTTTTTGTCAAGGATAATTCATATAAAAAACTGTTATTCAGTACCTATCTTAAAGGAAAACATTTTAATTGCTAGGATCAGTTTTTGAGTTAAATAATATAAGCCAGCAATTACTGACTTCCTTGCCTCAGAAAAATGTTACCTACTCGAAATAAAATAAAAATACCAATATTATAGGCAGTTCAAGAGGTAGAAAAAATACTGAGGAATCTTTAAGCTTACGTCAGTAATCCGACGCCATTTACCGAGATTTGGTGTTCATTTTGTTTCCAGCAGTTGTCGGTATTACGTTGGTTCATAAAGTGATTATCGGTAATAATGACAAGGAACACTTACCGATATAGGATAAAATTTTAACCACAAGCCATACTTTGCGCAGTGACTTTAAAGGTTAAAACCTAAGTATACTTTATCATGGCACTAATGCCAAAATCGCCAAAAAATTTGGCTGTTTCATACATTCCAGCTGATGTATGCCGCTGATTTGTATGGAACAGCCAATTTTTTTGCCTTTAAATAATGCATATGCATTATACGAGACAATTAAGTTTAACTCATGTCGCCCTGAGTCGGGTCACTTAGGGCCACTTGCACCATTCACTAACCCAGGGTTTACCGGTTAAACCTTTGCGTTACCATGGTTACCAGTACAATTTGACAGTAAGTTAACGATTTAACCGGTTAACGCCGGGTTAGTGGAATGGTGCAAGTGGGCCTTAGTGGTTAAGGCGTCTGCTGCGAATGCAGAGGATGTTGGTTAGAATTCCGGACACCTATAAATGACTAGATAAAAGTTAAGGGGTAGGTAAGCTATTTTTTTTCTTCTAAAACAGTGCGAGTGAAAATGTCACTTCAATTAATTTAGAAAGGTATATACAGAGTGTTTGGCACATCGTTTGCCAAATTAAAACGGCAGATAGCTTGAGTTATTTGCTATCTTCTCATGCCTAGAAAAACAAAATTGGCCGTGGTTTTTTTTTACTACTACGCAAGTAAAAATTTGTAATTTACGAATAAATGTCATAGAAGTGAAAAAAAAAATTTCACCAAATTAAAAAAAATCTAGGCCTGAGAAGATAGCAAATGGCTCAACCTATCCGCCGTTTTAATTTGGCAAACGATGTACCAAAAACCCTGTATTTACCTTTATTTAAGTGTAATTTCTAAGGCCACCAAGAATAATATTAAAACCTCAGTGTAGAGTAAATTAATCTCTGCAGGTACATGATAAATAGGTAGGTATTTTATTCGGGAGATGTTTTAAATTTATTCCCCAAGTGTTTTCTTATCCTCGGATTACGTTTCCACGTTAAGTTGTCGTATCTCATAAAAATTCAGTGCCGCGAATAATAAAAATTAGCCTGGAAAGAATATGCATTACAAAGACCCTTAAGGTAAGAGAGATCATTTAACGGAGAAATTAAGATTTAATAAAGTTTTTGAAGATTTATTTATATTTTACATAAATACAATACAAGTATTCAAATCCAGCCTCCAGCTTCGTAGGTAGCTACGCTCGCTAACGATTAAAACTACCGTACTTACTTAACTAAATATTTTATTCTTTGACATAAGGCAGCTCAAGCTCCATGTTGTAAACTTTCCGCAATTGAGCTTAATTGGAAAAGCTGAGCTTAAAAGACGGCAGCAAAACGGACACAAAGTTTTTTGACTAGTGTTTTATTCATTTTACCTATACCTGGTTCCTGGTTCTTTTAAGGCCAAAAGAGAGAAACGAAAAAATGTTACTTACTCATTATTTGCCTGGCTAAAACATGGGTACAATTTTTTAATTCAAACTGTTTGTATTTCTTATTAAAGTGACCTGCTATCGTCTCAAAAAATTAGTCACAGGTATTCTTAAAAAATCTGTAGTACATCTTAGTAGTGTAATTAAATGTTTACCTCAGAATCTAGTTATTATAAATAGATTAGGTACTTAAACGTTATCTACGTTTATGAATTGTATCCACCTATTTTTTCTTAAAACTCCTAAAAAAAGTTTAAAAGTGGTAAATTCATTAATCAGTATTCAACAATACACCGTGTTTTTATTGAATTCCGTTAACTTCGGGGTAAGATTAAGAACGTTTAAGAAAACTAAACGCATAGTTAATTTAAAAAAAATATTTTTTTTTGCTTTTTTTATAACAAAAAAATAATTTTAAAAAGTAATTAAATGTAGCATATAGCGTTGTTGTAATACGGGCATTACATTTAACTCAACCAAACAATTGAAATCTGTGACATATCAATGTCATTTCGAACATCGATCGACCGAGATTGTACTTAAGTTTAGTAGCAAATGTATGAACTCATTCTAAACACTAATCAATATGTAAACCGGCCCTAAGGCAAGTGTACACGCTTGTAGAGGCCTTATAGGAAAAAAATAAATAATTGATTATCTCCGAAATGAAGTTAATTAGAATATCGGTGTCTTTGAGAAAGTTACTTGATTTAAGCTCAGGAATGCACCCTTGAAATTAACGGAAAACAAAAAAAAAACACGGTGTATAATACTTAATTACATCATTAAGACGTCGAGTTGCGGAAAACAAGCCCGCGAAAACCTATAACCTATAACCTACATCATATCATATTCTTGAATAATTTAAGTGAGAGAGTATTTAATATATTCAATAATTAAATCATAGGAAACATTTCACTTAGCCCATATTAGTTCACTGTCATTACGGGTACACCATACGTTGTCTCACGTCGCGATATCGGCTCGGCCACGACATCGAGCGACTTGCGACGGCGGGAGCGATAACCATAGGTTGGAGCGAAAGGTCCGATCGCTGTGTCACGCTCCAACCTATGGTTATCGCTCCCGCCGTCGCAAGTCGCTCGATGTCGTGGCCGAGCCGTATGACAGGCTCGAGACAAAACCCTACATTCAACATGATAGATGACGTATGTAAGTACCGAATTGTATCTATGAACATCGGGGAATATCTGGATAAATAAACGCGAGAGTCAGCTTCAGACAAACCAGAATAGCTTGAACCACCTATTAGTAATATAGTCAATACTTACAGATATTAAGCTCAATTTTTTTTGTTTCACCTGTTTTACTTATGTTTGGTCGAAGCGTCGATGGCATGGCCGGCACTGAGGGTGTCTCGGGGAAAGTCCTAGACATAATTTAATAAGGACAACTTTAAATAATCAATGGTCAAAGAGACCGCACGTAGGTGGTTAAGGGTAATAGTCTAGAATTTTTATGTTAGATGTAGCTAGGCCATGATGATGAGGTAGATATGATAGAAGTATTTGCCACAATCGAATAACTTTCAGTGGCTTAGTATAGCGTTAGCGGTAAGTCATTGTTTCACTGACGAGTAAAGGAAAAATGGAAAACTTATCGTCGAGACGATATTTTCTATTTTCGCTTTAGTTAAAAAAGAACACTGTTCATTACTCCCGAGTAAAACGTCGAACCAAAAGGTAAAAGTTAGCTCTCAGATTACACAGAGTTCAGGCAAGGTCTCAGTTACATGGTTTTATCATAGCACTTTAGCGTCCCTTGCTACCACAAATATTTCAACCTTTGATATTCCTACGAAACTCATAGTCACATCAAACATTATTCTACTAACTTGCAAATTGTTATACTATAAACATGAGCATACCGAAATAAATGTCATATGTACTAAGAAAAAGTGACCAAGGCCTCCAGTGTCCCAGGCTGGAAACGAACCAGCGTCCTCTGCTATCGCGGCAGGTGCCGAATATTTTCTGAAAATAATTTAATCTGTTCTAATAGTATGAGCATACAGGTTACTATTCCTTTCTTAAAAGGCATTACGTCACAAGATTAATCATGAAACATACTAGTTTTATTACTTGCGGCTTATAGTAAACAGAATCGTAATATATTTGTCGTAGCCTGAAAATGATGATTATATTTACCCGCCTTATATACCTAAGGGAAGTAATGAAAGCTAAGTACATAAATCATACAATATGTTCGCGAGTAATTCGCTTAGTGGGATTAATTTAATGGTGCGGTTGAATTTGCAATTCCTGGTGTAACCTGTAAACCTACGAAAATGTACCCGGCTGGTTACATAATACTTAGGGATGTATAAAATAAAGAAAACACAAGAATCCACTTGATAGTCGATTTATTTCTTCTCCTACATACCCTAAAATTACAACTTCTAGCTCAGATTGCTAACGGTAGAGCTGTTGGTTCAATAATATCTGTATTCTTACACTTAGGATAAACCACCAACAATCTAGTTGTTTAATAAAATTTTATTCAGATAATTATAATACGAAAGTTACACCTGAGCATTAAATTTGGCAAGTAACACTGTCCATTAGATCACAGTAAACCTTAGTTATGATATTAAAGTTATTCATTATAAATGAGACAAAAGCAAAAGGTTACCGATCTATGACAATAATAAAATTGGACTTCAAGTAAACTATGAGCGTACTAAGGGCTACCTAAGGGCTACCTAAGGGCCAACACATACCTGCGGCCACAGACGATGTTAATTCCTCAAAGTTAACTCCTCTGCATTCCGCCAGACGAACGAGACTGATGATCTAAAATATAATAAATATCATGAGATTTAGCTTGTGCACAACTGCTGACAGACACCTAAACACTGAACCGAATCGTAACACTTACAGAAAAGTCTGCAGCGGTCAAGAATAGCATTTGGGTCGGAACTTGTGACAATGGCCATGAAAGGCGTCCCGATCTTGAGAAGACCCGTCTCTTACATCAGCTTGCCACGCTCATGGGCACACACCTCTCTCCTCAGCAACATTTGCCTCGATCTATTAAACCCCAGTATCTATTTATTCTAATAAAAAATATATTCTAATTTTTGTAACAAACAATATTATGTTTTGACACTAATCAATGCCGTCTTTTCTTCTTATTCTATTTTCCTTCCATTTCAAATTTAGTGCTCTTTACAATACGAACAGCACGTTGCCAGTCATATCGTGCTACCCTTTAAACATGTAGGTTTAATTAACTAACGACACAATATCAAGAAAAAAGGTGAAATACAAATATTTATATTTGTACCTAAACTATAATTAAATTAAATCATGTTCAATATTTCTAAAAAGAAATTAACACTAACAGAAATAATCAAAACCAACGAAGTTCCACCTAAACCACTAGCTGGCGCTATGTGACACTGGGCAATAATTATAGTCAAGGAAGGAGAAAGCACCTATTGTTTAAATCATCTTAGGTTTCATGCGTTAGTTCTTTCTGTAAATAATAGTGAAAATAATGATTTTTATTTTGCACTTGTCAAAAAGGGAACACTGCTCACATAAATTCAATAAAAAATGTTTTTATTACAGACTGACTATTCCCCAGCGGTAGCAGCTAACTTTTATAATTTGTGTCTACATTCACATCATCTAATCTAAAGGTTACATTCGGATGTCGACTGCAGCAGCGTTATTGTTGCAACATTACTACAGCCGCGTTGACGCAGGCAACATTACTGTCAATTTTCGTCATAATACACCTTATAACACAAACGGCCCGATTCTAACTTTAAGATACGTCAATTACAATACGTCAAGTGACGTATTTGTTTGAAGAAACGTCACATTTGACACTGACATATCGCCGTGTGCCTGCTATACTGCCACAATTCAAAATTTTTGATTTTCTGGATTATTGCAGATTCGTATTCAAAATTGTTCAATTTACGACCTTATTTCGAGAGCCATAGCAAAAAAGGTCTTTAAGAGCCTTTTTCTCACAAGTGGCCTTATGCATTTGACCATAAATTGTCAGACAATTCCCTGCAATACAGCCACTTTTGAGTTGTGGCTATAAAGCACACGTTTTAAATGAAGCTTTTGAGTTGCGTCCTAGAAAATAATAATTAGCTGAGTTACACATATTATTATTATCGCGTACAGTGATCTTGTTCCTATCAAAGTTGATATAAGTTCAAAAACTAAAACCCGACTACTGCAAATCGCGCTCTAAAAAGTATGAAACAAGATAGAATTCTTATCTGAAGTTATCAAACAGGAAATATTATAAATGTTATAATTTTTTAAATAAAAAAATACAACGTAATAAAATATCCCTAGTAGCATTTTCGTTGGGGCCCACGGTGCCAACGGTAGGGAAAACGTTGGGATGAGGTTCGTTCCGTAGCCAACGTTAATTTTGTATTGGCCCACCATCGCATTTACCAACATTCGCTGTGGCACAGATGCCCAACAATGGGCCTTTGTGTATTTTGGTACCGTTGGCTAAACAACGATAATATTCGTTGGCTCAATGATGACATATATCGCATTTACCAACATTGGCAGTGGCAATGATGCCCAACAATGGGCCTTTGTGTATTTTGCTACCGTTCGCTAAACAACGATAACATTCGTTGGCCCAATGGTGACGAATACCGCATTTACCAACATTGGCTGTGGCACTGATGCCCAACAATGGGCCTTTGTTTATTTTGGTAACGTTGGCTAATCAACGATATCATCCGATGGCCCAATGACGACAAATATCGCATTTACCAACATTGGCTGTAGCATTGATGCCCAACAACGGGCCTTTGTTTATTTTGGTAACGTTGGCTAATCAACGATATCATCCGATGGCCCAATGACGACAAATATCGCATTTACCAACATTGACTGTAGCATTGATGGCCAACAATGGGCCTTTGTGTATTTTGGTAACGTTGGCTAATCAACGATATCATCCGATGGCCCAATGATGACAAATATCGCATTTACCAACATTGGCTGTGGCACTGATGCCCAACAATGGTCCTTTGTTTATTTTGGTAACGTTGGCTAATCAACGATATCATCCGATGGCCCAATGACGACAAATATTGCATTTACCAACATTGGCTGTAGCATTGATGCCCAACAATGGGCCTTTGTGTATTTTGGTAACGTTGGCTAGTCAACGATATCATCCGATGGCCCAATGATGACAAATATCGCATTTACCAACATTGGCTGTGGCACTGATGCCCAACAATGGGCCTTTGTTTATTTTGGTAACGTTGGCTAAGCAACGATATCATACGATGGCCCAATGACGACAAATATCGCATTTACCAACATTGGCTGTAGCATTGAGGCCCAAAAATGGGCTTTTGTGTATTTTGCTACCGTTCGCTAAACAACGATAACATTCGTTGGCCCAATGGTGACGAATACCGCATTTACCAACATTGGCTGTGGCACGGATGCCCAACAATGGGCCTTTGTGTATTTTGGTAACGTTGGCTAGTCAAAGATATCATCCGATGGCCCAATGATGACAAATATCGTATTTACCAACATTGGCTGTGGCACTGACGCCTAACAATGGGCCTTTGTGTATTTTGGTACCGGTGGCTAAACAACGATAACATTCGTTGGCCCAGTGAGCACAAATATCGCATTTACCAACATTGGCTGTGGTACTGATGCCCAACAATACCAGTTGAGTTTGCTTGTGGCGTCACTAGATGGCGTTACTGTCTCCAAACATCGAAGTTATAGTTATTTTCTCGATTATTCCGGATATAATCATAATATTTTTTTAAAGTAACTTATAAATCTAATAGCTATAACTATAAAATTTATACATAAATTTAAAAAATTGTATTTTACCAACATTTTCTCAATTTAAATCTCAAAAAACATAAATCTCGCTTACGAAGTTTCGAAGTGCGGTTAGTATATATACAAATTAGAGTGTATAGTAAGTGTACTTGCTTCGGCAGTACATATACTAAAATTGGAACGATACAGAGAAGATTAACAACAACTGCTGCCTAGGGCCTTCATGTGGATACAAGCAATGCCTACCGAAGTGTAATTGTAATATTTATCAGCAAAGGCCCAACGTCGTATTACACAACCACTTACCTAACGTAGGGTAACTGTACGACTCGTAAACAAAAGCCCATTACATAATTAAGACTGTAGGCCCACTATAAATTACACAACTATTTACCTACGGTAGTATTGTAAGAATCCTACACAAGGCCTAACGTTAAAGTTACAATGTTGGCCCTTTGTGGGACAAGCTGTGTTGGGCCTTCAACCTGGTGCACAACTACCTACCGACCTACCTGACTTGCCGATGGGTAATTGTTGAATTTGCAAACAGAAGCACAACGAAAAAATTGCCCTTTTTTATTTTTTTGCAGTTGGCCCTACAGCAAGCCACACGGCCAAATGTAACAATTAACCAACCATCAAACAAATGGGTATAGGCCCAACCACGGCCCAACCAAAACCACCACCGTTGAATAATTGTATGATTTATTTAAATAGGCCCAACGAAAAAATTACTCTAATGGCCCTCTGTTGGGAATCTTTGGGAGGGCCTTTGTCGAGGGCCCTCCAGCAAATCGTACGGCCAAATGTAACAATTAACCAACCATCAAACAAATGTGTATAGGCCCAACCACGGCCCAACCAAAACCACCACCGTTGAATAATTGTATGATTTATTTAAATAGGCCCAACGAAAAAATTACTCTAATGGCCCTCTGTTGGGAATCTTCGGGAGGGCCTTTGTTGAGGGCCCTCCAGCAAATCGTACGGCCAAATATAACGGTTGCCCAACTAATACGTAAACAAAGGCCCAACAAAATCCCTACAAGAAAATGCTATTAGGGATATTACATTTTTGATATATTTACAGAGATATTCAAAGGATCGCCGTGCATGGTCGTATGCCACGATTATAAATTTTAAGGTAAAGTGGCATACGACCACAGCTATCCTCTGAATCTCTGTAAAAATATAAATAATGTAGTAAATTATACATATTACGTTGTATTTTTTTATTAAAAAAATTATAACATTTATAATATTTCCTGTTTGATAACTTCAGATAAGAATTCTATCTTGTTTCATACTTTTAGAGCGCGATTTGCAGTAGTCGGGTTTTAGTTTTTGAACTTATTTTTTATTTAATTAATTTTGGGGTCATGACTTCGTTACTAACTACCTATTCGAAGTCACTTTATATTACTTTTTCGAGGGCATCCCCAGTACAGAAATACACGCAGAGCGCCACATATATCGGGCTGCGCTATCCTTTGGCATGGAGGCGCTTTCGGCGCCCAGCTTTGGAACGTGTACAGTGCGCCTCCTACGTCGGGCTACGCCCGACTCTATTACTATGAGGGCGCCGAAGGCGCCCGGCTTTGGAACGCGTAGAGCGTGTCTTGTACGTCGGGCTACGCCTGACTCTTTTAGTATAAGGGCGCCAAAGGCGCCCGGCTTTGGAACGCGTAGAGCGAGCTTCGTACGTCGGGCTACGCCCGACTCTTTTAGTATAAGAGCGCCCAAGGCGCCCGGCTTTGAACGCATACAGTGCGCCTCGTACGACGACGGGCTACGCCCGACACGTTGAGTATGAGGGCGCCGAAGGCACCCGGCTTTGGAACACGTACAGCGTGCCCGCACGTCTTTTGTACGGCTGTTTCATGCATTTGCCCGGATTTGGTAAGCGTCCAGCGTGTCACGTATGTCGACACTTTTAGTATGAGAAAGTCGAAGTCGCCTGGCTTTGGACTGCTTGCAGCGCGCCACGTACGTCAGGCTACGCCCGACTCCTCTAGTATGAGGGCGCCGAAGGCGCCCGGCTTTGGAACGCGTACAGCGAGCTTCCTACCTCTCTTGTACGGCTGTTTCATACATTTTGGCTGATCTGGACTTCTATACCTATTCACGTTATAAAATATTGCAGGTCATTAAAAAAAACACTATGTTTATAGCGGCCAAACAAATTTATTTTGCAAATACCTTCTTGTATCGCCGTAGTCGGGTAATATGCGGATAGAATCCAGAGCGCTTGTAGATTCGTAGTTCGAATTACCTACCCGATAAATTAATGTTTCATCGGGTGCATGCAAGCAAAGCCGGTCGCAAAAGCTAACAATATTTATATATTTGAAATGTGCTAACTGAGCTCTTTCAAATGATATACATCACGTAATCATTACTTATTTTTATTTTTTTCGTTCGTGACTTTATGACCTCTAGAGGACGCCTTGTTCATTCTTTTGTGACTTCATATAGCCTATAACCAGCGGACGATTAAGATAATTCGAATGACATATCGTTTGTCAAATTATAATGTGTACTTTAGAAGTTATACATACATACCCACATACATACCGGTCAAAATCATAACCCTCCTTTTGCGTTGCCGTAGTCGGGTAAAAATAAAGGGATTTTAACTATTTTGGTGTTTTTATTTATATTTGCATGGTAACCTTTATCCAATAATTTTGTGTTTAAATTTGGCCGCATCTCAAAATCTTTAAAAAACGTTTCTGCAATACGGCCACAACTCTAAATACCTGTCTTTCGGGCCTTGTGTCTTAAAAAATATACATTTCTTTTAAAAAGTGGCGTGGTCATAAGGAGGGTTATATCATTCCGAGTAAAAAAAGCTAAATTTTAAATTCATAGACCTAAAACTAAAGGAGTAAGATCCTATTAAACACCCTGAACTATACTCTCAAAACTTTGAGACGCGATTTCTCGAAAAAACGGTTTTTTGAGATGTGGCAGTGTAGCAGGCACACGGCGATATCTAAGTCATATCGTTTGCAGATCTGTTAATTGACGTATCTTAAAGTTCGAATCCGGCATAGGGGTGCCGCGTCTGTCTGTTTATGTGTTTGTATGTTCGCGATAAACTCAAAAACTTCTGAACGGATTTTCATGCGGTTTTCACTTATCAATAGAGTGATTCTCGAGGAAGGTTTTAGTGTATTTGTTAACACATGCGAAGCCGGAGCGGGTTGCTAGTTAATACATATTGCTCAGATTATGGAGTGTAGAAGTAAAGGAGAGCTATCTTTTATGATAAGACGGTTGTAAAAGTGTCCAGCTGTCAGTATAAAGAATAGTTCGAAATCTCTCCGGTGGCGCTAGTAGGTAGCACCGGGAACTAACATGAATTTAGACCTTATTGACTGAGTGAAGTGCGCTGTCAGTTTTTTGAAATTTTATTAAAAATTTTCATAAAGTGATTTATTTAATTTAGAATTTTCTTGTGCAGTAAAACTAGCCGCCCCTGTCTCAGTACGCATCATATAGACTGCCACCTCTGTTATCTAGCCACCTCGGGCCTGGGCTTACCAGGCCTTAAGCCCCACATTCACACTCCTACCTTGTAGGCCGCCTCGTAGTCCGCCTCGTTGGGTAGGATTGTGTATGGGGGTTGCGGACTACGAGCCGTCCTACAAACGGCTAAACGGTAGGACGACTCGTAGTCCGCAACCCCCATACACAATCCTACCCAACGACGTGGACTACGAGGCGGCCTACAAGGTAGGAGTGTGAATGTGGGGCTTTAGGGCAAATCCACCGCTATAGGATATATTTTCTATAGTAAAAATGGGAAAAGTTTGCATCGTAAACAGTTGCCAAAGTGGGCGTAAGAGGAAAAAACAGAAAAATGTTACGAAATCCGTATCTTTTTTCCAACCAACGGTAAGTATGTAATTTTCACTACACCTTATAAAACAAAGTCCCCCGCCGCGACTGTCTGTTCGTGGGTTTGAATGTATCTTTGCGATAAACAAACTACTGGACGGTTTCAGTTCGATTTTCATGTATCAATAGAGTGATTCTTGAGGAAGGTTTACGTATATAATTTGTTGACTATAGTTCGTTTTTTTTAGCATTAGAAAGAACTTGCAAGAAGGTAAGCGATTTTGACATGTCTTTTAATTGAAAAACGCTTTTTAAAATTCAAAAACTATTACTGATGAAAGCAGAAGAATATAAATGATCGTATTAGATTCATAATTGTTACATATTTGCCGTAACTTATTTTTAAAATGTGTTTTTCAATTAAAAGACACATCAAGATTGTTTACCTAATTTCTAATGCTAAAAAAAACGAACTATAGTGCGAAGCCGGTCGCTAGTTATTTAATAAAATATTATATTGTGATTTTTATATTTTTCTTATAAAATTCACAATTTCACTTCAACAATTCTTCATTTTTCTATTAATTCTCAGACTCCGGCACGGTTAGAAAGTTGGAAAAAGTCGTTAGGAATTGCATTAAAAGCAAATGATTATATTTGCCATCTTCATTTTAAAGAAGAAAATATAAATATGTACGAAAAGTTAACTATTAAAGGAGAGCTCAAATATATTCCTACACAAAGAAAAACGCTTAAGGAAGAAGCTGTGCCCACGATTGAGCATCAGTTTATTCCCATTCCCGAACATGAACTCCAAGCCAATACTATTCACATAGAGGAATCTTTCGAACCATACCCCAATCAACCTAAGGACGAGCAGCAACAACAAATCAATGCCGAGCAACAGGAATTATCAGAAGATCAAAATGATTCTAATAATTTAATGGATTATGAAATGATACAACAGGACTTTGCGGAACCATTGTTTAGTCAATATCAGGATACTAATGTAACAATTAATCCAATAGAGAATTTTAAAAGTAAGTTTCGGGCATTTTCGTTGTTGCCGCCTTTTTGGCTACATGCAGAAAATCCTAATGGGCTGGAATTTATGCGAATGGATCCAAAAACTCAGAAGATTAAACATCATATACGTTTAAACGATGATCTAACTGTCACTGTAAGTGTTTATTAATGTAACAATAAAATTCGGTTGGCATGATTTGAATTTGTAACGAAACATAATTGCTATTTAATTGCAGGTAATTTTTCCCAATAATGAACAATTGCCACTAAAGGAGAAAATTAATTCATATGACAACACCTACGATTACTTAAAATCGGTTGAAAGATGGCCTTTGTGCGTTGGTACTCAGATTGACGACAATAAGTAAGTTTTGGTAGATTGTTAACCAAGGGATGAACGCAGTGAGAGTATAGTCCGAGGCTAAAATGATGCCATTCACCCGAGTTAAACACTCTACTTTTCATTTCGAATACGAGGAACCTAGCCCCAAAGCTTGTACTATGGGTGTAGGCGATAATACAACTGTTTGCAGTCGTCTTATGAATATATATACCATAATGTAACAGTTGTATTTAAAATAAAAGGATAACTCGTAAGCCTAATAACTTTGATTTTATTTAACATTTTTGTCATTAAAAATATTGTATGTAACGGTACATTAAATAGGTCTTAATTCTTGAACCTATCCTATTAAAACTCGACTTTTATGTGTATTTTAAGAACCCTTATTATGTAGGTACCTGTAGATTAAAGCACTATTTATACATAAACAATGGTACAGGAGAATAATAAAAGATAAAAACGAATTTATCTAATATATAATTACATCAATTTTCAGATTTTGTAAAGGTGTGATTATTGGTGATGATACTTACGAAAGAAATCAACAGTACCCAAGATGTAAATCTTGTCGAATATTACGAAATCGTTTGCAGAACCGTAATTCCACTTCAACTCTATTACAAAAAATGGCAGAAGCTAAACGGCGCGCTTCAAATCTTGTACATAAATGCAAGCGTCTGAAGAGGACGGTAAGTCTTATGCCGGCTACATACGTAACGATAAATCGTTGCGATAAAACTGTGCAGTCCGACTGTGCAGATAAATCGAACCGTGTGTATGACAAATCGTTACGATAATCGACAATCGGACAATCGGACTGCACAGTTTTATCGCAACGATTTATCGTTACGTATGTAGCCGGCATTAAAGCCGTAACAGACTACCGCACCGCGCCACGACCTTGATGGTGCGGTTAAAATATCTCTTTCACGCTCCAAATTATAGCTACATCCTTAGCCCCCTCCAGACTATGCGCGTGAATCGCGGGCGAAGCCGCGAACGCGAGTGTGGAGTCGATTTCGCAGGTCTGCGTTCTGGACTCCACACTCGCGTTCGCGGCTTCGCCCGCGATTCACGCGCATAGTCTGGAGGGGGCTCTTAACGCACGTACGGCGACCACCTTACGACTATCGGTACGTGCGCCGCACCGCACTAAAGTCGCGGTATGGTGCGGTAGTCTGTTACGGCTTTTTATCAAAAACATATTAAATAAATAAATATTAGGGAACATCTAAAGGCCCCTGTACACAATGGGCCAGCGCCGGCCAGTACAAGGGACGCTGCCATGCGGTAGAATGAGGTAGCAATATCACTTGCTCCCTCTAACGCATAAATGCGTCCCCCAGACTGGCCCACGCTGGCCCATTGTGTACTGGCCTTTACACAGGTCAACCTAGCCCCAAACTAAGCAAAAGTTGTACTATGGGTACTAGGCGACGCTATAATATACTGTATTTGTATAATTGAAGACGTAAAATAATACAAAAAGAAACTTGAGCAAGAAGTTTTCATACATATTTTTCGAAATCATTTCGAAGTCCCTTAAGGCGTATCCAGATTAGTAAATTTTTCGCCAATCTGATTCAATTGCCCGATCGAATCAGGATCGAAGTGCGGATGCAAATACCAATTTGGCTCGCCGAATTCAACCGCCGATAATGACCGATATTACCGATAAAATGAAGTGCAGATGCAAGAATACCAATTTGTGAGGCCAGTCTGGATACCATTTCTGGATTTTTTCAATGTAGAGGGCTCTAATATCACCATAAATCTAAAATTAGAGATTGACGCCAATTTCATTTCTGATAAAATCAACCGATTTGATCAGTCCCGTCTGGATACCACTTTACTTAGCTGTTGTTTTTTATTCGCACACCCGCTTATAGACCAACAAGAAATTGTAGAAATTAAAAAGTGGCAACATCGTAGTGTCGTCCCTTTCAAATCAATCTAAGAAAACGGGACGACACTACGATGTTGCCACATTTTATTTACTACAATATCTTGTCGGCTTATAACTTTATACATTGTACCTACTTGAGTAACGAATTTCATATCGACCGTTCATATAATTGCAGAATATCCAATTAAGAGAGAAAATTTCCTTGGCTAAGGCGCAGTGTGCAAAGAAATCGGATACCGTAGTACAAGCATCTATTTCAAAACTACCTGAAGAATTTCAAAATGCCGTGAGATCATGTTTTGAAGCCGCGAAAAAAAATAATACAAAAGGTCGTCGATATACGTTAGAATGGATTTATGAGTGCATGTTGATACGTATAAAAAGCAGGAATACGTATGAATTTATACGTAAAAGAATTATTTAACCCCTTCCTTCTGTACAAACTTTAAATAAGTATCTCAGCAAAATCAGCTGTTCTGCATATGGATTCCAATCCTCTACTTTCTTTAGTTTAAAAGAAAGATGTGAGGCGATGAAGAAGGAGGAGAAACGAGGAGTTATTTTAGTGGATGAAATGAAATTAAGTGAAGGCGTTTATTTTGATTCTCAAACCATGAAATTTAATGGTTTTGTTGACCTGGGGCAACACACTCCAGATAATTTAAAAAATACAACAGCGGACCATGCTTTGGTGTTCAAGTTTGTGCCTTTTCGAGGTAGATGGGTTCAAGCCTTAGGTTGCTTTTTATCGAAAAATTCATGCAAAAGCGAACCGCTACATAAACTAGTTTTAGAGTGTATTGTTTTAATGGAAAACAGCGGAATTTGTGTTGATGCTGTCGTGATGGACGGTGCACCTTGGAACCGAGGAGTATGGAAAATAAATTATAATTCATTAATTCAAGCTAATTATACTCATATTTTTACATTATTTACATTTTGATTACACAACATTAATAACATTACATTTAAATATAATCTACTAAAATTAACAATAAAATTTAAAAATTTACAAATCACATTAAAGAATAATGATATACAATATATACAAAAAAACACAACAATACATACAAAACTAACCTACACCTGTCCTTACATGCCTGTTGCAACAGTGCACAATATAAGGACAGTCAAGCCGATCTGCGATCATCGCCAGGACAGTGTTGGCGCTGGCCCGCACGCGCTGCACCAGCGCAGCTGCGCGCACGCGCATGATGGCGTGGAAACAGGCCGTGTGGGCCCCGCGAACATGCCCGAAGCGCTACAGTAGCGGGGCAGCCCCAACACCGCCCTGAATGCGTTATTGTACTGGACGCGGAGCGCGTTGTACGCTCTTTGCGTGTAGTCCGCCCACAGGCCACACGTGTACAGCGACGTGCAGTACGCTTTGAAAAGCGTTATCTTCACGTCACTACTACAACGAGCAAACCTGCGAGCCAACATGTTCGCCCTTACGCACAACGCCCTCCGCTCCCGCTCCATATCCACATCATCCTTGAGGTCCGCAGTAACAATATGCCCTAGGTACTTGAAACTCTGTAGTCTGTCTAAGAGAGCTCCGTTAAGCATGACAGGTGGCACATATTTTTTTAGGATACAGTTCCTACCTAGTCCATATACTTAATGTACCCATCAATATATTTCTGCCTGGTGTTTTTGGGTTTAATTCTTTTGAAATGAGGCGTAACTTTGGGCTGTGGACGTTTTTTATCGCTTACCTTCTTTCTAATGCTAAAAAAACGAACATAGCCATATAAATATTAGTACTATTATAAATGCAAAAGTGTGTCTGTTACCTCTTCACGCTTAAACCGCTGAACCAATTTAGATAAAATTATGGAGATAGTTTGAGACGCGAGGTCCTATATTTTTTATTGAATAATAATTTTGACTTGTTTTCAGAGATTTTTCTCCGTCATGAGATATTCGTGTGGAGGAAACGATCACCCTGATCCCAAAATGTTTGCACAAGTTTACCGATTGGCGTCTTGTTTTTCCCTAATACGCCCTCCGAAAGGTTGTAACGTTTCCGGCAAAGATTTGCTGAAGAACTTACTAGGAGCAAAGGATATGGTAACTGGTTCAAACGAGGCTAATAAGCAAGCATGGCTGGAAAGCCTCGACCATATACTAGATAATGGTGAACCATTGATTGATGGTTATGAAGACCATGACTACAACGAGGCTGTCACCAGTGACGCGGTGCAGTCTTACATTGCTGGGTACATCGTCCGCAAATTGCGAAAAATCGTAAAATGCAATAATTGTTTGAAACTCATACAAATGAGTCCCAATGAGGGAAAAATGTTAATGAGAAACGACGTAATCGATAAAATGGATTTATACGGCGGGTTAATTTATGCTAGTGACGATCTATTCAATCTGACCAAAATGATAGAGAAATGTGTGTTAAGAGCAATAAGCAAAGCTTTAACCAATATGGAGACGATCAGTGAAATTACGCAAGAATTACAAAAAGAAACATTGATAAAAGTTGGATGTGCCGACCATTCCAAACAAGTATCAAAAAAAATTATCGATATGTACGTAGTTATGCGAGCCCACTTTCTGGCAAAATATGAAAATAAACGTTACGACGCAGCCAAAACCAAAACTAAAATGAACAGGAAAAATGCCAAGTTATTGTCTTAATTACTAGTAGTTCGCCCCGAACTAAGAACTCGTATTCGCTGAAAACTACCGCGCAGCGCGCACACTCAGGTTTTGATTTCCAACTCAATCTCACTAGTGATACCTACTAATACTTTATATACGAGATTACCGCCACGTGGGATGTTGACTCGACGATCATTGTTGCGATAGTCGTCTCGGTTTTTTTTCCGTCATGAGATATTCGTGTGGAGGAAACGATCACCCTGATCCCAAAATGTTTGCACAAGTTTACCGATTGGCGTCTCGTTTTTCCCTAATACGCCCGGTTGTAATGTTTCCGGCAAGGATTTGCTGAAGAACTTACTAGGAGCGAAGGATCTGGTAACCATTGATTCATGGTTATGAAGACCATGATTACAACGAGGCTGTAAACCAGTGACGCGGTTCAGTCTTACATTGCTGGGTACATCGTCCGCAAATTGCGAAAAATCGTAAAATGCAATAATTGTTTAAAACTCATACAAATGAGTCCTAATGAGGGAAAACTGTTAGTGAGAAACGACTTAATCGATACAATGGATTTATACGGCGGGTTAATTTATGCTAGTGACGATCTATTCAATCTGACCAAAATGATAGAGAAATGTATGTTAAGAGTAATAAGCAAAGCTTTAACCAATATGGAGACGATCAGTGAAATTACGCAAGAATGACTAAAAGGAGCATTGATAAAAGTTGGATGTGTCGACCGTTTCAAACATATATTAAAAAATGTTATCGATATGTACGTAGTTATGCGAGCCCACTTTCTGGCAAAATATAAAAATAAACGTTACGCCGCAGCCAAAACCAAAACTAAAATGAATAGGATAAATGCCAAGTTATTGTCTTAATTACTAATAGTTCGCCCCGAACTAAGAACTCGCATTCGCTGAAAACTACCGCGCAGCGCGCACACTCAGGTTTTGATTTCCAACTCAATCTCACTAGTGATACTTAGGTAAGTAATACTTTATATACGAGATTACCGCCATGTGGGATGTTGACTCGACGATCATTGTTGCGATAGTCGTCTCAGCGGACGGTCTCATAGCGAAGAGTCTCGACCAACACCTAGAGACTGGATCAAGGGTCAGATGCAGGCAAATTGTGACAAAACATTCGCTGATGTTAACAAGAAATAACTCAAAATGTAGTCAATATGATGGGTGCTGAGAAAGGGGCGGCTACAGGGCCTGGGGCCTAGGGCGGCAAATACTGCAAATCCGCCACTATATTATACATATATAAAAATGTGTTCGGGTGTTTTTTTTTGTTTTGTGTTTTTATATTTTACTTTTATATTAATATTAAAAACGAAAAACAAAAAAGAGCCTTTTATTTCTCGCCGGTAAAACAAACACAATATTATAAACTTAAATTTACATTAGGTTTAGTATTACAATAATATTTAATATTCCTCAAATCAATGTTCTATTATGCTTGGTTATGTAATAAGTAGTAAGTAATTATATTTTTTTCTTGTAATTTATTCTGCAACAACCCCTCCTGTGAGGGTGAAGGCCTCCTCCAGTGATGCTGGTCATCACAATTTCTGTTCTCTATCTTTTTCAACTTACATATGTATATCAATATTAATTTATATATTGGTATTAAATACCTACAAATACAAATAATAAAAAGCTAATAAATACTCTTATCGGGATTCGAACCCGCGACCTCCTGCTTCATAAGCGGGGTCACTACCGACAAGGCTAAAAGACCGTCAAAAATTGGTTCGCGATGCACAGTGGCGCCGCGGCGCGGCCTATTTATTGTTTTTGAGGGACACTTTTTAATACATGAAGATTGTTTTCCTCATCTCTACCTTCCATAGCTCAGATGTCACTCATTCTATCAAAGAGTTTGACAATAACATCGCCCATGCCAACGGTGCAGAAGTAAAGTTTATATAACATTATTATTCAGTTTCCCGAAATCGAGGGTTTCAATGATCGCCATTATAACGCGAAGTATGAAACTTGGCGTATTTAGACCTGTAACCACTTTATGCGAATTACTGAACTTTGGTAGTAATTTTAATATTACAAGGAACAATAAAATAGTTGTAGGGCTCCTGAGTTCTTAATATACCGCAGGCTGACTTTATGTTAACAAACACTCGCCTGACCCATTATAAAGTGACCTCGAGTTTCATATCAATTTTGTGCGATGTAAGATCACACTTACACTGGTATTTGTAAGGAGGAAGGAATAGCAGCTTTGAGCTAAGTTTAGGGATAAGATGAAGGTAGTAAATCCGTGCGCGGGATTATTGCGGAACGAGAAGTGTTCGTTGCGTTTATTTTAGGGAGAACTTAGTAATATAAAAATCCGTTGTATTACGAGTATGTATCATCTTCATATAACTCTTCATAACGACGTTTAATATATAATTCATTTATAATGTATAATATAGTTCATTTTTTTAGCATTAGAAAAAGACTAAGTACCTACGCGATCTTGACGAGCTTTTTAAAAACCGGGCAAGTGCGAGTCGGATTCGCGCACGAAGGGTTCCGTACCATAATGCAAAAAAAACTAAAAAAAAGCAAAAAAGAAACGGTCACCCATCCAAGTACTGACCACTCCCGACGTTGCTTAACTTTGGTCAAAAATCACGTTTGTTGTATGGGAGCCCCATTTAAATATTTATTTTATTCTGTTTTTAGTATTTGTTGTTATAGCGGCAACAGAAATACATCATCTGTGAAAATTTCAACTGTCTAGCTATCACGGTTCGTGAGATACAGCCTGGTGACAGACGGACGGACGGACGGACGGACAGCGAAGTCTTAGTAATAGGGTCCCGTTTTACCCTTTGGGTACGGAACCCTAAAAATCAGTAAATATTACTTATGAAAGCAAAAGAATGTAAATAATCGTACATGATTCATAATTGTTATATATATATTTGCCGTGACTTATTTTTTATCTGATGCTAAAAAAACGAATTACAGAAGCAGCAACAAGCTGAGATGAGGCAATTTTGTGGTAAGCTTGACAAACAGTACTTACCACTTTTGCTTTAATGTAATTGTTGAAGATTTTTGTTTAATAATTTGAATTGTTTTGTTCTTTCGTTTGACCCAGATTACACAGTAAAATTTAACGTTGAACAAGTGTTAATTATTACCCAACTTCACATAAACTAACACCGTAATTCAAATAAACAAACCTTGCATATTTATTTTACGGACGCGGACCGGGTGAAATAGCAATGTTGTTTGAGCTAAACAATCTGCTATGCAGACGTTGGCACAAGTTGTTGGTGAAATTTTACATTTATAAATATGAAAAGACGGCAAAATAAAGCTGTCGCTTTAAGGTGTATGATAATTATAAAATATAAAGAATGAGCAAAAATTCATAGTGTTTACTTACATTTTGACTATACTAAAATGCAACGTATTTTAATTTTTAAAAAATCTAAAGGAAGCTGATTAGTTTTAAATTCAGCCTCATAAATATTAATACCTCTTCCAGTAAACGAAATTCCGATCACTGACCTATTCCGACTTCTTCTTCAATTTAAGTTCTTGTCAGTGGAGTACTTTCCATTTCTCCCTCTCATAAGCCATAGAATTTAAACGAATGCTTAAAATGAATAAACAATTTTTTTTAAACAGTGGATTTCATGCCTTTTATAATAAGGTCCACTGATGTACAGTTAGGAGTGTTGCTGTTTGTACTGTACCTATCCAAAAACTTATTTTGTGTAGCTTGCATTGTTGGTTTTATCTTAAAAACACTAATCAAACAATTTTCAAATGAACACAAAATCGGGAGTACAATCGAGGACTGCCGGCCTAGCCAAGGTTACAATCGCTATCGCTTCAACGAAAAGTTTTATGTCTCTCTATCACTCTTCCATATTAGTGCGACAGTGACAGTTGCGTTTCGATCGCTACGGAGCGTGAGCGATTGGCATCTTGGCTACGCGGCCTGGCCGCGTAGCCAAGATGCCGATCGCTTACGCTCCGTAGCGATCGAAACGCAACTGTCACTGTCGCACTAATATGGAAGTGTGATAGAGAGACATAATGGTTTTCGTTGTCGAAGCGATAGCGATTGTAACCTTGGCTAGGCCGGCTGATTATCATATTAAAAGTGACATTTATAATTGGTATTCTGTTTTGCTTTTATGGACTAAACCAGCGGTTCTCAAACTTTTTTGGTGACGGAACCCTTTTGGAAAGCGAAATATTTGACGGAACCCCAAATTAAATATTTTCGTTCGTCACTGTCGACCAGATATACCTACTTATTGTTTTTTTCTTATTATTAGAAGTATTTTCGCGGAACCCCAACAGAGGCTTTGCGGAACCCTAGGGTTCCGCGGAACACACTTTGAGAATGGCTGGACTGAACTATGACAGGCTTGCATGGAACAAGTTCTCGAACCTCGCTTCAAAACGCCGCTGAAATAACTCCAAAACATTTCCCCAACAAAAACTATTTTATTTCAACACATTCACGCTTGGAATATAATTTTGGACTTGAATTTAAATACCTACATTGTCTTGTGAAACTAGGAGCGACGAAACTTCCGCAGAACAAAAGTGTTGGAGGAAATGTATCTAACACTGTCTACACAATAGAGAAACCTTGTATTGAGATTAGAGGTTCATCATCATCATCATCATCTCAGCCATAAAACGTCCACTGCTGAACATAGGCCTCCCCCTTCTTTGGGGGGTGAATGCCATAATCGCCACGCTTGGCAGGCGGGTTGGCGATCGCAGTCGAGTACACCGAATTTGAGGGACGCTGCTGCCCGTCCACCGGTGGTCTTGGACGTGGTTTAAGGACTTACCCGAGTCCTGGACGTAGTTTACCGGGTCCCAGATTAGAGGTTACGATTACCTAACTAGATTTTGCCCGCGAATTCGTCTACGCGTAATAATGGATAAATATTATCATACATATGTATTTCATCACAATCGGTTTAGCGGTTTAAGAGTGACCAGGTAACAGACAGATAGACGTAGTAGTTGGGATACATTTTCCTGTTGCTGTGAAGGTGGCAATAATGCGGTGTCGCAATGCAATCTCTCTTACTTATTCTACAACACTGTACAATTAATTTTAATTAGAAACTACCGTTTATTGTAAAAGAGAATTGCTTTCAATTTTTTTTGAAGCGAAAACTTCTTTAGCGGCGCTGTGCACTTTTTGTGAAAATGTTAAACTCGCGACAGGTCACGTGACCGTAAGATTCGTAAGACGTAAGACGGACACGTGACCTAATCGAAAAACTGTTACAATGTCATTGAGTTTTCACTTCTGCCGGCACTCCCGGAGTGCAACCCGTTTATTTTAATCTTTTTGTTATCTTGTTCAAACTTATGTAGGTATTGAGTAAAGAAAATACGAGGTACTTTTACTCAACTCTCAGCCAAATTATGCTAGGTGAAAATATAAATCATACTGCGGAACTTTTACTTTGGAAGCAACTCCGAAATCGCGATAAAAGTATTGGTGTATCCCATAGAAAACATCGACATCTGATTAGATGTCGATGTTTGTGTCAGCCAAACATTACAGACTTCGAGCAACACGGAAGGGAGGCGGCATTCCCCTCTGCCGAGGTACAAGATTAGCGCGTCAATCTAATCTAGCGCGGGTAATAAAACTAGTTGCACTTGGATTTTTCACTAGACCGTGTCCAGACGCGCGTGTTAGAATATTATTATCCTATGTACAAATTGTATTACGTATGAAACTGACCTGTTTCTCTTTCAAGTCCAACGTTGATAATATACTGCACTATTTAAACACTTAAACAAAACACAACTTCAGCACGTGAAGTTTACACAATTGGTGATTTGTGTGGGTACGATACGAAACCACGGTAGATAAGAGAAACAGGGGTAGTGGTAACTTTAATAATAATATAGTAGTTAACCTACTACTAAGATTTGTACATTACTTTTAAGTGATTTATTATGTATTTATATTACTGAGTAGTAATTATGTATAACGGAATTTAATGAAAAGATGTTATAATCATTTTATGTTGGATATTTCGATAAATGGACGAGGTACATGAGAAACCACGATTGTGACGTCATTTGTGGAATGACAAGTGGCATAATTAACCAGGTGCAAGTGGCTGGCTAGCGATGGGCATAAAAGGGCCCGACCAAATTCATTTGGGTGAGTCTGCTTTGAGCATCAGCACTGAGTTAATCGTCGCCAAAGGAATATTCAAAGTTAAGTAAATACTATGTTGATAATTAATAATATGTATTATAATAATTAAGTATTTACTTGATTAATTAGATGGATTAATTAATTCAATCATCTCTTAGTGAATAATTACTCTTAGTAATTATATTTATTAGTTGTTGATAATAAGGTGAATAAATAGGATGATTGACTTTAATAAATAGTTTTATTTTCAACACATGTAGTGTTTATTATTTTATTTATGATACTTATAACCCCAATAACAACCAGTGATTGTTTTAGCAGTTGTATATACTTTGAACCAAGGTAAATAAATAACTAACGACAAGTTATGCCTAAATTATACGCCAAACATAGTGTTATTAGGCAGTAATGGGAATAGAAGTAATATTGATTATTCATTTTGAGTTTTATATTTAAATTTGCTTATTTACATGGAAGTGGGGTTTCTCCTTATTTACTTAGACAGCTATTTTAATTCGCTTTTCTCACATCAGAAGTGGGATGTTACACACATTCTATGCCTACAAAACTAATGTTTCAGGAGCAGTACGAGTATACGACTGATTATGCTAGTCAAAAGCCGGACGCTACCCAACTCTAAGAACTGTATGCTGCGCTATACTGGACACAAGGACACTGCTGGTATCTCACTTTTAGTGAAAACCCCAGAAACTGCCGCGCCTGTGAGATGCTGCGGAGTGGCGCCTGTCTGGAAGGATGACTGATGAATTACCTATGTTGTTTCTGGTATGTTAAAATTTGGTTTAATTTAAAAAGTAGGACTGTTTATGTTAAATACCTTAAACGTCGTCAACATCAGTATTATTACCTTCACCGCGAAACTACCTACGAATAGTTACTGATTTGGATAAACGTAAACATCTGCTCTTTTTATAACCGGTCGTATGTAACCAGCCATAATGAGACTTAAATAAATATGTTCTATTTAAAACGACGATTTAGTTAATGATTGAATAGAAGAATAAAAAAGAAAGGGTTATTTGTGAAAACGTTGAAATAACGTTATTTATAGCCCGGATAAATATTTTTCGAAATCGGTTAGCTACAACTCTAATCTTATTATAAGAGTTTGAGGTCTCCATTAAAGACTACGTTTGAATTTAGCTAAGCGGTTAAATATAATGGGCATTTGAATTGTAACTTACCGCGTGTCATAAGTTAGATATGTCAAGTCACGTTCAGCTGCCGGTTACTTAGGTTAGTTTTTTTTAATAGTCTGATATCAAAGTCACATCTCACCGATTGGGATCTTAACAAGACACTGTTTAAATAAGTATAAACAGTAAATAAAATAAAATAAAATAATATTCAATTGTCAGGTCGTTTTAAAATGTATACTGGGTAGGATAAAGTCAGCATGCTTTTTAGTCTTGATTTACAAGCTCCTCGTAAGCTTATCGATATACAACAGTCTGTAGTCGTGATACTTGCATAAATAGTAATAACGGTTATTTACAATTTTGTACATACCGTCGTAAGATAGGAGACTTACTGCGAGTTCCGTGTACAGATAGTAATACGTGTTTTAAAATTTTGACATAAAAGCGTTTTTGATAGTATGCTTCCAGTTAGCTTAATAAATTTACTGATTGATTGAATATTAAATGACTACTAAAAATAAGATATACCTCAGTGACAACTTTAGACAATACGTCATACAAAAAGTAGACTAGTCAGTATTGTTCTTGTGGTTATCAGAGGTAATAAAATTGAAGTCCCGTATTAGTAAATAATGTTTTGAAACCGTTAAAGTTGAAAGGTAGTGTTTTGCACATGAAAATTATTCAGTAAATAAAAAGGACATATTCTCTTGGTAATAAAATTACTTTATTAAAAAAAAGGGAAATAATCAAGATAGAGTAGGTACGATCGATAAATGAGTATAAGATAAACGTATTCCTTTAGGAAAATTCGTCTAGCTGGCTTGTAAGGAACGTAAATAAATAAAAATACAATATTTTAAACCGTTATATGTATATGTACCACTATTCACATGGTCAGGTGGTAATTAATTGTACTAGGCAATTTTGTACAGTCGACGTCAAAGACAAATTTACAGCCAAAGTAACAAAAAAATGTTTACACGACCTAAATGCTATGACAATAAAGTCGTGTAAATAATTTTTTGTAACGTTAGTCGTAAAGATCTCTTTGACGTCGACTGTACCTATGACCTTCTGTAGGGCTAATACGGTCGACTCTTTATCATTTGCCACCATGCCTGTCACGTTCTAACAAAAATGTAAGTGCGAGAGTGACTCGTGGAATGACGGGTGATAAAATGCGACCATAATACCGCTGTCCTAGAGAATGACTTTTGTATGAAAAGTACGCCTTTGTACGATAAGTTCTTTTGCACAATTAAGATTCAACTAGGAGATTATCGCGTTATCTGCTAAATAGGTTTAAATACAGTTACGATCGATGCTCTAAAAAAAAACATTTGAGAAGAAGTACGTTTCCTATTATATGTAACCGCATTTTTGCCATCGAAGCTTCAGAGATAGATCTATACATATTGAATACATTATAGAGGATTCTGACCACTGACTTTTAGAGTACCTAGTTGTTTTGTGGGATGGCCGAACGGAGTTAAAAATTATGTTAGGTTAGGTTTATATAAAATTCTTAGGAGTGATCCAACGTAGGAAGTTCTAATAGAATGAAAATGAAAATGAAAAAAAAAAATGTTTATTTCTGTTAAGCAATAAAGGATAAGATCTCCTTGTAGGATAGACATTACCAGTGGCAGGAGAATGGTTTTGAAACATAATTTATTGTAAATTAATTAGGGACATAGGGCTCGCAGAATTATTTTCCATTTGTCGCAATTTTGAGCAGCTACTTCCAGCTCTTTCCAGTCGAGTCCACTTGAGTCAGCCTCCTTCTCAACTGACCGCCTCCATGTTGTACAAGGCCTCCCCGACCGTCTAATGCCAGCTGAATGCCAAAATAATTTTGTATTGAACAGATACGTAAAGCTTAGTTTTATTTCCCCACTTTTAAGTTCATTATTTATTGTGGTTGTAAGCTTATAGAAGAAGAACTTAGTAAGTTTTACGGAGGTTGGAGGTCTTGGATTGGAAACTTTCATGTGTTGGCGTTTTCATTTGTCAAAAAAAAAAAGAAGAGATTGCCTACCAGGTTGGAGTTCCCGGGTTCGATACCCAGTGGGTACATCTATTTGTGTGTTTATCGGAAGGATTTGTTCCTTAGCCGTGAATGTTTATTTTATATATATAAGTATGAATATTTATGTACATATGCATAAATATATTTATACATCTCTATCGTCTTCTAGTGCCCGAAACATAAGCTAGTTGAGCTTGCTATGGGACTAAGAAGTTTATATACTTATGGTGATAATTTATGTATTATAAAAAAAAAAGACAAAGTAAAGAGATGTATGTAAGAGATGGATGTTGGTTGGTCATATGACTGACGATGATGATGGTGATGTTATGAGCAAGTCATATATCACTTTATGGCCAATAAAAAAAAAGAGAATGATGTATGAAAGAATGCTTGATGAAGTTGAGAAATCCATGGTGAAAAAAAAAAGAGAGAAATGCAAAAATAAATAACTGGTGCATTTGTACACGTGTTGGCCTGAAAAAAAAAAAAAAAGAGAAATGCAAAAAATAAATAAATGGTGCATTTGAAGTGTTGGCCTGAAAAAAAAAGAGAGATGCGCAATATATATGTATATGTTTATCTTATATTTTTTTATTGGGTGCTAGTACTAGCATAAGGCAAATATAATATGATTCTTTCTATCTATGTTTGAGATGAGACAGTCTCTGGCCAAACTATAGTAATGAGTATCCAAATTGTATGATCATACAATACTTACCTAACAGACCATAATGAGGTGTACTTCGGGAACGAAGTACAAGTCAGTATGGCCGTGTTAGAATATTATTATCCTATGTACAAATTGTATTACGTATGAAACTGACCTGTTTCTCTTTGAAGTCCAACGTTGATAATATACTGCACTATTTAAACACTTAAACACAACTTCACGTGAAGTTTACACAATTGGTGATTTGTGTAGGTACGATACGAAACCACGGTAGATAAGAGAAACAGGGGTAGTGGTAACTTTAATAATAATATAGTAGTTAACCTACTACTAAGATTTGTACATTACTTTTAAGTGATTTATTATGTATTTATATTACTGAGTAGTAATTATGTATAACGGAATTTAATGAAAAGATGTTATAATCATTTTATGTTGGATATTTCGATAAATGGACGAGGTACATGAGAAACCACGATTGTGACGTCATTTGTGGAATGACAAGTGGCATAATTAACCAGGTGCAAGTGGCTGGCTAGCGATGGGCATAAAAGGGCCCGACCAAATTCATTTGGGTGAGTCTGCTTTGAGCATCAGCACTGAGTTAATCGTCGCCAAAGGAATATTCAAAGTTAAGTAAATACTATGTTGATAATTAATAATATGTATTATAATAATTAAGTATTTACTTGATTAATTAGATGGATTAATTAATTCAATCATCTCTTAGTGAATAATTACTCTTAGTAATTATATTTATTAGTTGTTGATAATAAGGTGAATAAATAGGATGATTGACTTTAATAAACAGTTTTATTTTCAACACATGTAGTGTTTATTATTTTATTTATGATACTTATAACCCCAATAACAACCAGTGATTGTTTTAGCAGTTGTATATACTTTGAACCAAGGTAAATAAATAACTAACGACAAGTTAGGTATGCCTAAATTATACGCCAAACATAGTGTTATTAGGCAGTAATGGGAAAAGAAGTAATATTGATTATTCATTTTGAGTTTTATATTTAAATTTGCTTATTTACATGGAAGTGGGGTTTCTCCTTATTTACTTAGACAGCTATTTTAATTCGCTTTTCTCACACGCGCGTGAACACTGCTGCACAAAAATGCCTGTTTGCTCGGTTTTTTGTTATAAAATGAGGTCGGGGACGTCAAATTTACAAAAAGAAAGTGTTACATTTCACATGTAATATTTTTTTTTACATATCATACGTTTAATTACATTTAAATACAATTATTATATTTTAGTCTCAAGTAATTGTTGGATTTATCGATTTTGCTCGCACAGTACAAATTGCTGATCGGTCGAGCGACAAATCCGACTTCTCATCTCTCAGAATACAATTACATACTTCAACGGAAATGTGTTAGTGTGCGTGTTGTGACACTAGTCACTCGTCTGTACACAAAAAGAGATCGAGGTTTGCAAGATTTGTCTTTGACGTGTGTCATTTTGTATGTATTTGTGTCGTCATTACAGAGGACCTACCGCGAACCACGTTCGACGTGTTGCCTCCCTGTCACACTTACGTATGAATTTACAAGTGCCATAGAGAGGCAACACGTCGAACGTGGTTCGCGGTAGGGCCTCTGATTGGATTTTGTATGTAAGTGTGTGAGAAGTGCCACTGTGTGCATCTTCCCCCCGCGAAAAATGACAGAAAGATTTGTACGGTGAGATATCGCTTGGGCCCCTCCCTTCCGACGTGTCGGAAGCCGGTGTTGCTCGAAGATTACAGACAAAAGTGAATTGTTTTTTACATCGTGGATGTCAAAACTTGAAAGGCTGTCTATTGCCTATGACATCCCAACTTTTCATAAACATTTCGGAAGTGCCTTTTGACTGTGTGTTGCTGAAACCGCCAGGAAACTGTTACGGTTCTAGGTTTTGTCGGGAAGAGTCAGTCAGATCTGTTTCCGTCGTACATTTCCCGCTTATTTAACTCGTGTTGCATTAGCAATAAGGTTTTCTCAATATTATTCTTATTCTTTATTCTTATTTCAAACGCTAAACCGTCTAACTTGCAAACAATACCAGTGTAACTAGAGAACAAATCAAGTTATTTAGAACAGTTTGTTTCTGCAATTAAAGTACAGCTAATATTAATAATAACCATTAGTTTTTTTATATTAAGTACGTCATACTTGCCAACGTTTAAATGTTATTTTCAACAATTCAAGTTTTAATGTTAAAAAAATACTCCAGTTTGCGTATTTAAGAAATTAGCACGTATTTAAGAAAACGCAGGCTTGGTCCAATGGCTGCAAATGCAAATCAGCAACATTCTTCATTAACATTCAGTTATTTAGTATATGCAACGAGCATAGAGTGTACCTATAGAGAGTTATTGTCAAATTCGGCAGTCACAGTAAATTAACTGCAATCTTGCAACAGATGATTGAAACCTTATTATTTCACTGATACGTGTTAAATTTACAAAAGTGTCGCCATCTACACGAGAATACGCAAAATGTGGCGCTGTACCTACTGCCTGATCTACTAATCTAGAGTAATTTTAGCTTGGCTTCTAGGTACGTAAATAGCCACAATAATACTATCAATATGATACTATGAGCAATCTTAGTAGGTACCTATTTACCCATATTTCCTTAAAGCAAACGTGTGAAAATCATATCCCCAACTATAAATCTGATTAACAAGGATGTTTGTAATTTGAGATAATCAAATCCGGGGCGGCAGCTATCATGTCGGTTTACCATTTTAATCATATTTCGTGCCTATAATGTAGTGAGCTATCAAAGTTGTAATTATATTGTGTCAAGGCTGTTTCATATGAAAGATCACGTGTGCCATGTTACTTAATTATTGAGGGATTATTTCGTGATAACTTGCTTAGTAAACAGTAACCTTACGTGTGCGAGAAATATCAGGTATACTGATATATATTCCGTTGCCGAGTAGGTACCATAAAATATATACATTCAATGTACAGGATGTTTATTTAGTCACAATTTATGGGGTGAATACATAGGTCATACTGAACAATTTTTACTATGGACTAACCCTGAAATCGCGAAAAAAAATTTACTCTCCCATAGAAAATGTCAAGGTTTGACAGTCAAAATGTATGAAAAAGCCAATTTTTGTTCGCTGTTTCGGTGTTGGTCCCATAGTAAAATATCTCAGATGATATTGTCCACCTTCCATCCTTGGTTAACAATCTACTATTTTCATAAACAAGCAAT
Organism: Cydia fagiglandana; assembly: GCF_963556715.1. Classification (NCBI taxonomy): domain Eukaryota; kingdom Metazoa; phylum Arthropoda; class Insecta; order Lepidoptera; family Tortricidae; genus Cydia; species Cydia fagiglandana. The sequence goes on from NC_085937.1 coordinate 5,126,845, forward strand.
ACCCAGGTTTTCTTAAATCGTTCAAACATACCTTGTAGCTAAAATAAAGCTTCGTTTTCATTTAAAAACACTTGTTTTATTAGGAGCTCAAAAAATAATTTACAAAAGTTGAGCGGATACAAAGAATCGCACGGCTTTAGTATAACAACAGGAGGAAAGTTGAGATTTATTCATTTAAATTCGACCAGTCCAAAATTTAAATAGGAAATGTGTTCAAAAGGAAATACAATGGCGGTTGCTTAAAATATGCATGGAGAAAATGTTTCGTGAGCTGAGGTGAATTTGGATCTTACTTTTGGTTTGGTCAAACAATTAGTATTGAGATTGGTGTGCCGGGCTTTCAGTGTGAAGTCGTTTGGAGGATACTTTTGGAGAGCACGGAAGATGCGCTTAAGTTTTAATTCTTAACTTGAGTCAGGAGATGGCTTGAGGAACTTAAATATATACTCATCAGAATTCCATCGTGTTTGGATTCATTCGTTTTGTATTACTTCTGTCATGCTAGATGAGGTCCAGGGTATCATGAAGGAGTTGAAGTGGTGGTAACAGAAACTTAATATACTCATCAGAACTCCGTCATGTTTAACATTTTCGACGCCGTGTCATACACAAAACCGGTCACTCAGACGTCACGTCACAACCGAAGTTGAACTTTATGCATTATGCACTTAGGTCTATGTTGCTTTCTGTTCTGCCGGCCTAGCCAATGTTACAATCGCTATCGCTTCGGCAACGAAAAGCTTTATGTCTCTTTATCACTCTTCCATGTTAGTGCGACAGTGACAGTTGCGTTTCGATCGCTACGGAGCGTAAGCGATTGGCATCTTGGCTACGCAGCCTGTGACGGATTAATCCGTCATTGGCGTCGAAAAGGTTAACGCTGTCGGTTGAGAAATGTTGTACCATTTCATTTCAATATTCGTTTGAATTACTTTAATTCAAATTAAACGAGCTCGATTTTTAACATCGAGGAGTGCTAGAATTTTCAAATCAAGTTATCATATCATAACGAAAGGCAAAGAAAGAGATCCATTAATGTTCAGGTCATACTGAGCAACTTTTACTATGGGACCAACCCCGAAAACGCGAAAAAAAAATTGACTCTCCCATAGGAAATGTCAATATCGGACCAGCAAAATGTATGAAACATCCAATTTTTTGCGTATTCGGGTCCCATAGTAAAAATTGCTCAGTATGACCTAAACATTAAAGGGTCTCTTTCCTTTCGTTCTGATACATACTATATTATTATATTAATCAAGTAATTTAATTTCATTGAAGTTTGTAAAATTGGAGAACATAATAAAAACAAACTAGGTACATGAATAAAACAAAGCAGCTATTCATGTCATGTCGGACAACAATTTGTCTGCATAAATTAAGTAAAGTGCATCTAGGACGCCGCTCCGTTGCGACAAAATAAATAACTTTACATGAAAACCACTCCAGATACATTTTGGTCATTCCACTCATTTGTAATGCCAGGCAAACGTTTTTTGTTTTAGTTTTATATTATAATTGTGTCAATTTCACATTTACTGAAGAAGTTAAAAGTCACACGAACTCAGCCGCCGTCGTACAATCACAGTTTGCTCTTGTCGGCGGCCGATCGTAAGATCAGGCAGATCGTAATGTTCCTGTGTAATGTTTTGACGATAGTCACATTAAACCAATATATAGGTAGGATAGGTTCGTTAGGTTGCTTCATATGCCCGAAGGGCAAACTGCCCAGAAATAGGAGCCCCGTCGACTCAGAAAACGGGACAAAGATTTTCACGTTTCACGATATGCCTGATCTTACGATCGGCCGCCGACACTCTCATTTTAAAACGACATTCTGAAATAACATGAACATACAAGTAACAATTACTTATCTTATCTGTCTGGTACTTACTAATTTTTATTGCTAACAATTGTTACACAATTTCTTGTATTTTTCTATAGAATGAGTAGAAGTTTTGGACCTATGTAATACTTGTACTCGCTCTAATTCTTAGTTGTATTATTTCAAAATCAAAGCGCAACTTCTATTGTATGGGAGCGTTATGGATATTCCCAAAAATACAAAAGCTTTGATGAAATTTTATCAGCATTTTTTCTTAGTGTTGAGAATTATACGCAAGTTTACCTAAAAGTAAAATTTCATTCTTTGTATGTACGATCAGCAAAACGATTAGCCTCCTGCATACAAATGTGTACACCTATACAAGATGCTTGCTTGCTAATCGTTTTGGTGACTGTACCTATTTCAAAATTATGCACTACACCTTATAAAACAAAGTCCTCCGCCGCGTCTGTCTTTATGTGTTTGTTTGTATGTTCGCAATAAACTTAAAAACTACTGAACGGATTTTCATACGGTTCGGTGCGGTGCGGTGCGGTTGGTTGGGAGTCGCTAGTAATGTAATATTACTCTCATCAAATATACGACTGCTAGTTTTGAGAAGCAAAAAAGCACTGTCACATTGTTTCCGCAAACTAATTAAAATAATCGATATTAAAGTTTCGTGAGACATATTTTAAAAATTAATATCTAATTAAAATAATTATTTTTCCCTATTGCAATTGCTCTCAGAGTAGGTACAAGGTACAAAAGCCTCTAAATCTTGATTTATTACTTAATAATTACACTTAAGTGCTTCGTTCGGCCTTTCATTGTTATTTATGTGTGCACTTACAGTAGTCATACACTACAGGTGCGGATCTCTGGGAACGAAAACGTACAGGGAGGCTTACAAACAGCTCGATTCGAATTTTAGAATACATCAAATATTACGGCTAGATACGATACGGATTGGATATGTCAGTGTCAAATGTGACGTTTTTTCAAACAATAACGTCACTTTTGAAATTTTAGTGGTTTTTTTCCCGCGACAGGGCGATTTGCTATCGGTAGTACTTTTGAATTATGATAGACAAACTTACAAATAAACTGTTTTCCAAAAAAAAAATTACAAAAAAATAACCTAAACTCGAACAAGCGAAAAACAATAGTAACACACTAAAACTGCAAGTCTATATATCTAATCAATATCGTATCTAGCCGTCATATTTGACATAGGTATCTTAAAGTTCGAATCGGCAGAAAATTAAGTACCTGAACGAAGTAATTAAGGTACTTACCTTACTTGGATTTTTACTTTCTGTAATGTATGAAATATTTGCACGCATACATACGGACCCTATGTCTGCTATGATAGTAGTATGCATAATGAAATATACGTGGAATTATTTCAGTGCGGCTACCACCAGTTTGGCACGGACATAAGCGTTGTCGAGAACGTAACTTACTTTCTATGCATCTCGCTCGTAGATGTATAGAAAGTAAATTACATAAACGTTAGCGTATATGTCAGTTTTGACACTGTCAGTGACTCGTGTCATGGTACGGTTACGGACACTATAATGATACCTACGTTGATGAATTATGCACGTATGCTTGCATAAGTCATACTAAAAACTTATTCTTATTCATGGAATAAAATAAAAATGTTATCAATTATGAGATTGCCTAATGCGTACTCGTGACCTTATTATATATATAATCTTGGGCATATTACGCCCGGAGGAGGTGAAGTCTCTCGAGACCAAAAGGATCCTGCAGCTGTTTGAAGTTGCAGGGTTGGATCGAGAGTTGTAGTAGGTGGCGATTACAATACCCAACGTCGGTGGGCCGAATGTGAGCTGCAGGAAACTGTACGCGGGTGTTGTTCGGTCGATGGCCCTATATGGGGCGCCCATTTGGGCATTCACCCTGACCGCTGAAAATCAAGCCCAGTTGCGGAGGCCGCAGCGGGTTATGGCGGTCAGGATGGTGAGGGCATACCGCTCCGTATCCCACGAGGCAGCGTGCGTGTTGGCGGGGACTCCGCCCTGGGACCTCGGCGCAGCAGCGCTCGCTGATGTTTATTGGCGTGTCTCTGAGGCGCGGGCCAGGGGGGTCCAACCACCTCTGGAGGAGGTCAGACGCTGGAGACTTGATTCCCGTCGAGTGCTCCTCCAGAAGTGGAAAGAGAGATTGGAGGCGCCAAATGCCGGCCACTGGACCGTCGAAGCCATCCAACCCGTTCTGGAGCGATGGATCAGAAGAAAGGGGGGGTTCCTCTCCTTCCACCTTACTCAGGTCCTCTCGGGGCATGGTTGCTTCGGGAGATACCTTTGTAGGAGGGCGGGACGGGAACCAACGATGCAATGCCACGACTGCGGCAATGCCGAAGACACGGCGCTACACACGCTGGCCATTTGCCCAGCGTGGGCTGATGAGAGGGCCGCACTCGTGGCCGTAGTGGGGAGAGACCTGTCCTCGCCAGCAGTGGTAAAAGCCATGCTTGGTGGGGAGAGTCGATGGAAGGCGGTGGCCTCCTTCTGCGAGGACGTGATGGTACAGAAGAAGGCAGCGAAGCGTAGCAGGGAGGAAGATCCGGCCTCTCAGCCAATGCGCCGCAAGCGCGTGGGGCGGCGGCGGTTGGCATATGACCGCCGGTTACCCCCATAAGGGCGCTTGTGGGCGGCAGGCTCGGGGACGTCGGTCGCCCACACAAAGGTCCCTGCGTGGGCGGGCGCGATGGGTAATCAACGCGCCCACTGAGGTGAAGGGGTGATTTTCCCTAGAGTCGGGTCCGAGTCCGGACAGCCGCTGGCGAGAGTGGCGAGGTTGCGGAAGAGTACTTCGGCGTTCCTGGGACCTCGCCATATAGCAGCGAGGCGGCAACAGAGGGGTTTTAGTGGGTAAACCTTGGGTCTCATTAGCCCACAACAGGGAGTCCCACATAACCATCCCGGCCCGTCCCCGCGCCGGGTGGTATGCGTAAAGCATTTCCGCTCTAAAAAAAAAAAAGGTGGCGATTACAATAGATCAGGAATGGTCGCAGTGATACATAGGCTTTGGAGCCTTATATAGCCCCTAATAAAGAAGAAGAAGATGAGATTACGTATAAACTGTAGTTTTATGACGGAGAACGTATTTTCGAGGCGGCAAGTTTTGTTACAAGCTGCCATTATAACATTAAATTTTCGTCCGATATAGGTAAGCTAAGAAACGATTTGAAAGTTGAACTCACTTCTCGAAAAACATCATCATTAAATCATTAGTGCAAATTCCTTTAATTTGAAACGCAACCTTTAAGCAAATACCTTCGTCTAGAGCCAGGTCTTATCTCTGTACATAATTAATCGGAGTTACCTTTCCTCCGCTTTTTTTAAGAGCATGCAAATTAAGCGAATTTTCTTGGAGCATCCTGTGTAACAGATGACGACTCTCCCAGGATGTGACAACGGGACGGCCGCCATTTGACACAATTTCAGTGGAACAGTTGTGTAAGGCATACAGGTGAAATAAATTTATCATGGTAAGTACTAGGTACCTACTCGTAAACGCGATCTGAGTTAATTCAGGTTACTAAACTTTAGTCCTCAACTATGTTCCAAATCTAAGCAAAAATATACAATCTACTAAATTACCAATTAATAAATCAGAACAAAAACAAATCCCAGCACATATAAAAGCAGTCAAAATATTATAAAAAATAAACCTAAAATCCGTTTGTGTGAAATACATATAGATACATATTTTGTAGCCGACGTCGAACTGAACTATAGTTCGTTTTTTTTAGCATTAGAAAGAACTTGCAAGAAGGTAAGCGATTTTGACATGTCTTTTAATTGAAAAACGCTTTTTAAAATTCAAAAACTATTACTGATGAAAGCAGAAGAATATAAATGATCGTATTAGATTCATAATTGTTACATATTTGCCGTAACCTATTTTTAAAATGTGTTTTTCAATTAAAAGACACATCAAGATTGTTTACCTAATTTCTAATGCTAAAAAAAACGAACTATATGATATTGAAAGAAAAAATATATCTCTTTTGTTTGCAACGTAAAGTACTTAAAGTTAACATGCGTAGTGTTGTCCCGAAAAATATTCATGTACGAGTACCTACCTAATTAAAGTTTATTAAATTTTTTATAGGCACGTCCGCTGTTTACTTTCTCTCCAACATTTGACTCGTCTGCTCTTCTGATTAGATTTATTAAAACCCGAGTCATTATGGCCCATGAATATAAATTGGACTAAATTGGCATCAGCTTCACCCAAATCTCTGTCAAACTGCAAAGACAAGGTTTACGGCTCGATTCTGAAAATGTATTAGATCTCTACTAGACCTCAACAAGTTACGATATGGATAATTTAAAGATATTTGTAAGATAGATATGTCAAATTTGACGTTTCCGCGATTCTAGAGGTCCTCTTGAACGATTTCGACAAGTTATGACTTAGATATCCAAGTCACATCTAGTCGATATCTATTGTAAATCTAATAGTTGTATCTCTATATCGTCTCTAGATCTTGTGATGATCTCGTTTCCCGAATACGCGTGTTAGAAACGGGCACGGTACTAGTGCAATGTTCTACCTTTGGGAATTGGGATATAATTTTCTAAGACAAATTGAGATTTGACAAAAAGTAAAGACTGGTGTAACAAAGTTTGAGTTACAAAGAACCTGCTTAAATTTTATTAAAGTGTACTTTAAGCAAAGGGAATAGTTATCTATAATACCTCATTTCAAGTAACTGTCTTAAAACTTTGAGATACACACCCTTAAGGGGCCCACGGATTACCAATTCGCCGGACGATATCGGCCTGTCAGTTAAACGCAAAATTTGACTACTTCGAACAACTGACAGGCCGATATCGTACGGCGGACTGGTAATCAGTGGGCACCTTTAGTAGGTTCTTATATTGAAAACAGCTGTATTAACAACGGTACATACTCGTACAAAACCTATAATAATATCAACAATACATAACACATCCTCGTATTCATTGATCATGTGTGGACCAAGTTTTACTTTGCATATACGTGTTTAGACTTTACCATGTAAAACATACGAATTTGGTATTATGACCTGTACTATGTACTATGTACCTATACTCGTATCGTAGATACAGGGTGTTTGGTACATCGTTTGCCAAATTAAAACGGCAGATAGCTTGAGTCATTTGCTATCTTCTCATGCCTAGAAAAACAAAATTGGCCATGGTTTTCTTTCTACTCCGCAAGTAAAAATTTGAAATATACGAAAAACTCTCATAGAAGTGAAAAAATTTTTTTGCACCAAATTAAAAATTTCTAAGCCTGAAAAGATAGCAAATGACTCAACCTATCTGCCGTTTCAATTTGGCAAACGATGTACCAAACACCCTGTATAAAATTGCCAAAAAAACAGTAAAGTTCTAGTACACTTACCTACTCGAAATTAAAGAAAACGATTCACTTAGTTAAGAATTTTCATACAGTGTAACTCATTTTCATCTCATTACTTTATATAGTCAAGTCACTTAGCTATAGTGATAATATATTATGATCATATTTTATCTCGATCCCTTGATCCGCATCAGAAATTATCCACGTGCTAATGGCAGTACCTCGTTACGTCACAATCTTAATAAATTAATGCTTCGTACGATTGACGACGCCATCAATGACTGTCGCTAATGTACAATGTAGATCTGAGATATGGCAGGCTAAATGGTATGAACTATGAAGCGACAGTACGCGTAATGTAAATTGCTTGTCCACACGATCGCGTTTCGCTACTTTTGCTATGACTTTATGAGTAAGGTGCAGCGGGCCAATTTCGACTGCGGGGTAATTTCAACTAATGGAAATATCTTTTATGTTTTACATTGTTAATTAGAGTCTCACACAACACATCTTTTTTGCTATCTGGACGTATATGGCAGTCTAGTTGATAATGTAAAACAGCGGTCGGCAGCCAAGGTTTAGCAGCCAAGGGCCACAAAAAAGTTAACGAAGATGACGCGGGCCGCACTTTGGTAATGTTTGTGACTTTAGCAAACATTGTCGTTCTTCAGTATTACATACAAAATAGCCAGGGAGGTTCGCGGGCCGCAAGCGAGAGGTTGGCGGGCCGCATGCGGCCCGCGGGCCTCTGGTTGCCGACCGCTGATGTAAAACATGGAAGATATTTCGATTAGTTGAAATTACACCGCAGTCGAAATTGACCCGCTGCACATTATAAGGAAGATTATAAAACACAAGCTGTTGCCCCCGACTTAGTACGTCATATGTTATCTTTTAGTGGCTAACCGCTACCTACCTTAATACCTACCAATACCTACTCTATCTAAATAGAGTAGTGCTTTCATCTACTTGTAGAGATAATATGAGAGAACGACATAAGTACTTAGGTACTCAAGTAATTATCACAAATTATTACATAGAGTATGTGCGGAAAGAGAAGAGTCGTGGGATTTGAGGGCGCGCCAGTGCTATTTTATGGTTTTTGCTATGCTGACAACACTGGTCACGTGATTATAGTACGACACTAAAGGTCATGATACTTGAATCCCTTTTGTTCCGGTTTTTTACCACGGCTTACTAAACGGAGCCTGGTGGTGGTGTCGGCTCGTCAACTCAATCCTCTGATTTAGCGCAGGCACTAGTTTTCTTTTTAAAACACACTTGTTTTTATATCTATACTAAACAGTGACTGCTATTGACAAAACTGCTAAAACTATTTAAGAATCTGCCCAATACACCTGTAATTTTAGTACCAAACAAGATACGAGTCTCATTTCTGTACTGCCTAATCTGTGCAGTCTAACGGTTATTAAAACCAGGTAGATCGGGTAGAAATAGAACTGTAATTTTATCTGGGATATATTTCACCCATTGTAAACTTGACTTGTAATGTATGTGTACATTATTAATAATAAATATGAATATGAATAAAAATAGTGCATAAGTAGGTAGGCCTTATTGGGATATGTCCGGTTCTCTCATCTCACGATATATTACTTCGCCGAAAAGTCACTGCTAAATATGAAATATAATTTCGTAACTAACAGAACCTACAAATAAAGAAATATTTTATTAGAAAAACTTTTATTCTTTGTAAATTTTGTAATCGAAGTCTGAATTAAAATATTCAATGTCACTTATGTTTGAGCTAGCTTCAAAACAACCAGGGACACTCATAGAACTATTTTCATCTGAACTGGATGTGCTTGAATCTGGTATGTAAATTACGAATTCTTGCATATCACCTACTTAGCGGTCTTTTATTCGAGATACCGTAGGTACTTTTACACAATCCTGAAAAAGAAATCACATATAAATATGCATAAAATGGCAAGTATCAAGACTATTTGTCAGTTATTTTAAAGATCATGAATGACCTGCATATTTATGAAAATTAATATATTTTGAATGAATATACTTACCGATTATGTACCGGAGACAAGTTACTTAGGGGGCTTATTAAAAAGGTAATTATTTAATATTAAATACAACATCAATACCCGCGAATGGCGGAAACACGTTCCGCGACTTTTTGTAAGTCGATAGTCGGCTTTTAGCCGTTTTCTTTCCGCTGACAAATCCGAACAATGTTAAATATAATTTTCCTTGTGGTTTTATGTACGGTTTTATCGTGTTTTGAAATTTTTTTATACATAAAACTTGCGGTTTTTGTTAATAAAAATATACATTGACAGAAGATTGTTTACTTTTTACAAGACAGGTGTCAAAGGTTTGATTGCCATATAAAATTTAAAATGTTAGTTCCCGTTTCTGCCACGACTCTTCTCTTTCCGCACAGACTCTAGTGATCTTAAAATATCTCATCAATTAAATATCTATGTACTATTTTTTTTTTCTTAAAGAATAGTATTCATAAGTAGTAGTATACATGTAGTAACAATCTTAGATAGTCGAAAGGCTATATTCTGAACGAATGTTTAATATGAGTAATATGTTACTTTGGGATTAAACAATATTAATAGATACAAAGGGAACGTTTCTAGATTCACAAAGACCCTGTCACCGCAAGTCTCAGTAATAGGTAATCATATTATTTTGAGCGTCCAAGCTTCGATAATCACGCACTGCATAGCATAAGTACATTATTAATTATGTATGTACAAATAGCCTCTTAAGTTGACACTTTAACACTTTGCCGTATACTGAATAATTTTATGAAACTCTGTACTCATTATTATACTAAGCAGATTTTAATTAACGGGTGAGATGTGTTGTGAGTGCGGAGAGGTGTGAAAACAATTATTATTACTGTATACATGGTGTGTCTGACCATGGGGCTTTAAATCCAGGGCTTGATTTTACTCGCTAAACTAAGCTACTTTTACTATGGGACCAACCCTCAAATCGGGGATTTTTTTTTGGCTTTTCCATAGAAAACGTCGACATCTGACCAGCCAAAATGTATGAAAAAGTAAAAAATAATTTCGGGATTTCGGGGTTGGTGCCACAGTAAAAGTAGCTCAGTTTAGCGAGTAGAATCGAGCCCTGGATTTAAAGCCCCATGGTCAGACACACACTGTATAGACTTACCCCCTTATTCATAAACGCGCTACAAACCTCAATTAACGAATTATCTTTTGTCTTTATCTGTCATTTTGCCTTATGTATTTGCAAGAAAGGGATGAAACATAATTTAACTGAATCAGGCGGGTAAAGTTTTATGAATAAGGGGGTTAACTTTTTGGGACCTATATTTTGTCTATGCTTAAAATATGTAAAAGTGCACGAACCTTATTAAAATTCAAACTCTTTCAATTAAAATTCATTTGCTAATTAAGAGTTTTTACACTTTTAAACTTTCAGTTGCTTTTTCTGCTGATTGCAATGAAATTCTTTCAAGACTTATGACTTGCGCAAACTTTGTTTTTATATTATAAATCTAATGAAGGTGACCGTTTACAAAACTTGAAGACGGTGAAAGAGCGGGAATGAACATTTCTAAGTGTAACTTATCTCACCTGTAGCGGGGAAATAGTTCGTGCAGTTTCATCTCTATGATAAATTGTTGCGCTGACGTGTCTTTCTCAGCACGCTTACAATTCATCTTAGTACCGTACTGCACTGTACTTAGAAATGGAAATATCAACTCAATATAAATGACAGATCTTCGATCTAAGTGCTGGTGACCGGTTTAGGGTGTCTGTCGTATATTTAATAAATTGAGTCCGAATCGTTATGTGTAGTGAACGAACGAGTTTATCGACATTTAGGTTATTTGATATTTATCATTACCAATTAAGGTAAACGTACTAGTGCTCGAAATGCTAATGCCCAATAGATGACACCTTGCTGTCACCTCTATTGACAATGACTTAAGTTTCAAGATGACATACATGTACACTGGGACCGCGTCGAGCAGCAGTACGTTTACCTTATGTACCGTAAATTGGGATTACTTTGAATAGCGAGGAAACACTGTTCACCGATTTTTTAGTAATAGGGACTTATTTTTAACGCAAGCTTAAAAATTTGATGTGGTTGCTAACCTTAACAGAAATACACAGTTCTGTAACCAATTCCTTCTAGTTTAAAGATCGACGATCAATATATCCCCGTGATTCAAAGTCGTTACCGGTAATTAAAGTTCTTTATAAACTCGGTATAATCCCGTCGCGCATCACCATACTTTTTTTTATATTTAATTTTTTCATTTATTGAGGAGATGACCCAAAAACATAGCTACATGGCATGAACAAAAATCTTAAAATAGCATAAATGGCCTTAAATACAGATGCTTACCTAATACTTAATACTTTCTTGAAATTAATCTCAAACGTGAGGAAGTGAACCATCTGTAATTAAATAATTTCATCTGCTCTGTGCCTCCCTCAACTAGGTATTTCCCGGATTGAATTAAATTTCTGTTTGTATTAATAAACTTTGTTTATCTACTTGTCAAACGGTCGACGTGCCCGATTGACAGTTTAACCTCAAAATTCTCTGTTGCTGATCCGAACCGCTTGCGGGCTGAGGTAGGTACTCATCCTAATAATGTAAGGCCCTTTAGGTTCAATGTCTGGAGAGCTTATCAAGGATTCGAAATTATAAAGCATGTATAGTTTGTATCACTATTCTGACACAGGTTGAAATTTTAACCTCCGTTTATATTCTACGTAGTGACTTTATAGGTCATACAAACAACTTTTATTAGTGTATATGGGACCATACAGAAATCGCGAAAAAAATGTTGGCTGTTTCATACGTTCCGGCTGATGTGATGCCGGTGATTTGTATGGGACACCCATAAATTAAATTTCTTTATCGCGATTTCGGATTTGGCCCCATAATAAATCTATAAAGTCACTACGCAGAGTAAGAACGGTGGTTAAAATTTCACCCTGTATAAAAAAGAACCATGCACTAAAACTGTGGGCGTAAAAAATCAACATGTAGGTAAGTATTAGCAATTGAGTTGGAGCAATAATCAATGAGAGAATGTTGTACAGTCACCACACGGGATTGTTATGCCATTTAGGATTCTTGCTAAGTTGGATATTATATAGCGTAAATATGGACCAATGTAGCTAGGACCCTAAATGACGCAAAAATCGCGCGTGATGGTACATAAAATGGTACGGGATACTTAAATGTTGCAATTCATGACATGCACGGGTGTACAGCGGCCACGCTCTTAAGAGTGACATTCCATTTCCAACTGCAGCTGCAATACTGTTCATTTTACTATGGAAACGCGTCGCTGTCATTGTCAATTTCCATAGAAAATGAACAGTATTGCAGCTGCAGTTGGAAATGGAATGTCACTTTAGGGCCGAGCCACACCGGCTTGCGTGTGGGTGACGCGCGCGTGTGCGTGCGCTAAAATGTTGGAGCCGCACACGCACACGTCACGCAAGCGGTGTGCCATTTCTCATAAGGATCTGTATACTACAACGCCGCACGCGCACGTGCACGTCACGCACAGCCAGTGTGCACAGGCTTTTATACTTGATGAGTTGGTGAGCGCGAGTCGTCATACAATGCTCCTTCTAGTAAGTAAGCGATCTTAAATCTTAAGGGTTTCTTAAGGGCTAGCAACCGGACACGACTTGATCATTAATGTTTGAAACTGGGATGGGCTTTTAGTGGTTTAAGGCTAGGATCCATAAAATTAAGTACGATTAACTGAAGAGGAAGGCCGCTTTAGAGAAAGTTACGATTCAGACCAGTGCAGTGCGACTAGAGAGCTTAAGATGTGAAGTGCAATTAACCGTTATAATTGCATATTATTACAACCAAGTTAAGTATTTCAATTGAATTTTTACCTTTTTTTAAGAATAGGGAGTTCTGTCGCCAGAGTGCAGCACTAGTGCACATACTAAACCATAAGAGTAACTTATAGGTACATAGGTCGTGGTAAATTTAAGAGTTAGACTCTTGTCGGTGTAGCTACTGGTACTGGGCCTTAAACAGTTTTTTGATAAAACAAGTAATTTCGATAGTAGATACTAAAAATTCTTTGCTAGTACATTTTTTTGTTGCTGCTATGGCGAATAAATATTGCAATATAAAAACCGTTCATAAATAGTAGTACAAGCTGCTAAAAAGTTTAATTAGACACAAACTCTCTCTCGTTATTAAAGTTAGCAGTGTTTATTATATTTTGTTTCCAGTAAGAGTTGGGATTAAAAGCGATTTCATAATCTGGATGTGGCTGTTGAAAAAAAGTCACCTAAAAGAAAAACGGAATTGCAACGTAAAACAATACACACCGTAAAACACTATAACATTGCCCTTTCAACATAACTTTGCCCATCGCGTCACAGTTCAGAACAAGCGTAATAACCTAAAAGTAGTTATACATATACATTTTCTTCAAAAATTGTCAGTTTACGTGCGAAATGGTCTGTAAATCGATCAACGAGTGAATAGTTTTAGTACTTACTAAATAAAAAATAAACCTTTCAGTAGGTACGAGTACGTAATAGTCGTATACACACGTAGCATCGTTTGCATCGTCTTGGCACGTAGCGCGCTTATGCTACAAACGTGTAGCGGGGAAGGTTTAACCACCTTGACACACTGTTGAGGCTACACGCTGAATATGGCTGCTACACTATGTATAAGTGCAGTCGCCATCAGATACATCAAAGCGGCCAAGGTGCTCACAAATATTTCAACACGCCTCTATTGTCAAGGCGTTACAGTTCGTGTTCAGATATTTTAAGCACCACGGCCGCTCCGATATATCTGATGGCGACTGTACATTTGAAAACGTCTGCCATTAAGTTTTTTTTTATCCCTGCCTTAGTAACCATATAAAGGATGTCCCATAAATAATTGACAACCTTCGAAACACCGACAGCCGCACTAAAGACTGGTTCAGAAAATGGACTTCCATGTTTCCATGACAACACAAGCCTTCATGAGCTTACTGTGGGACTTAGTCAATCTGTGTAAGAATGTCCTATAATATTTATTTATTTATTTATTTATTTATTTATTTATTTTATTTATTTATTTAAAAGTTTTGAGGTTGTCATCTTTATTCACCTTAATGACCATCTAGGCCGCATATTTTTTTGATAACTTATGATTTTAGCAACCTGTATGTGTATCTAGGTGCTGACTTTGGTAAATGAGGTGTCAATCGATTAGTCTTCTTTTTTTGAAACATTTTCTTGTAGTAAACGTTAAGCCATATTTCATCCGTATAACCGAAGACATAGAATGGAAACTCACCTTTCATCACGTGGCAGGTTCATTTCGATTGTTTGGCGGTGACAGTCAAATTACATCTCAAGTCAAACTCTGATGTTGTTTGCTTGTCTCAATACTCGTTCCGCAGAATATTGACTTGTGTTCAATTAATTCTTGACTTGTTATTGTGACGAATATGGTAAATAAAAGTGCGAGGAGCTTTCAGATCGTTCTAAAAATTAAAGATGTGGTTATACTACAGGTAAGTATCAAAAAATAGGTAATATTTAGTATAGTATCGTATACATATATAGTATATAGTATAGTATTATACACCGTGTTTTTATTGAATTCCGTTAACTTCGGGGTATGGTTAAGAACGTTTAAGTGAACTAATTGGCATAGTCAATTTAAAAAAAAAATCTTTGCTTTTTTTTAAAGAAAAAATTATGTTTAAAAAGTAATTAAATGTAGCATATAGCTTTATTGTAACACGGGCATTACATTTAACTCAACCAAACAATTGAAATCTGTGAAATATCAATGTCATTTCGAACATCGATCAACCGAGATTGTACTTAAGTTTAGTAGCAAATGTATGAACTCATTCTTAACACTAACCAATATGTAAACCAGCCCTAAGGCAAGTGTACACGCTTGTAGAGGCCTTATAGGAAAAAAATAAATTATTGATTATCTCCGAAATGGAGTTAGTTAGAACATCGGTGTCTTTGAGAAAGTTACTTAATTTAAGCTCAGGAATGCACCCTTGAAATTAACGGAAATAAAAAAAAACACGGTGTATATATGTACTACCAATATACTAACAATACTAACAATATTTTATAACTCATAGTCGTAAGTACTAACAAAAATTGTCTCAGTTGGTCCTTAAATAAATGAAATTGAAATTGAAATTGGCACTCTAAATTTTTATGAGGCAAATTCATAGTTAATAAATAATGTAACTTGATTTGTTATTGATATGATACGAACATGGAATATCTCAAGCATTAATAAAGTAGAAAAATGGAATAAGTACGCGTTAATATAAATTTAAAGGATTCACATGTGTACCAGGTACCGACTATCATTTTTTTCAATGGAAAAATCGTCATGCCACGAGTTTTTTGCCTGAGCTCAGTTTTTTTTCATAAGCAGCATGTTTTGTTACGAATCTCATGATATACGGCCGCGACGTGCAACTTGAAGGCTTTCTTTATTGCTTCATATTACGGAGCACTTTCTTAATAGATGGAACATACCTAATTATATGAATGAGCGTTAGTCATATCATTAAGCACAGTAAGGACTTATCACACAAAGAACAGGATCGTGACCTTTTAGTAATGTCCACATGTTTGTAACGATTATAACATGTGCGCGCGCAAAATATAAACGAATATTATGTATATAAGTTTTGTAAACGGTTCGCTTGATGGTAAGCAGGTACAATATCCTACAATAAATTCCTATAAGTGTTAGCATCTCCGGAGGTGTACTTAATACAAGTTTCCGTCCCTTCAATGTCCTGTAGGTACAACCTATTTCTAGAATGTTAAAAGAGAGCGGGGTATTGGACGGGGTGTTTTGTTTTTGTAATGGGGCTTTTGTAGGTAAGTATAGTTTCATATTTTTGTACGTACTTTTTGTTAGTTTGCGGCAAATGCTGCAATTAATTTTAATTCTAGGTTTTATTAACACTTTGAATAACAATAAATTTAAAAAAATATAATTATTATTTAATTTTGTTATTAGAATTCTAGGTTTAACTGCAGTTTTTAGGGTTCCGTACCCAAAGGGTAAAACGGGACCCTATTACTAAGACTTCGCTGTCCGTCCGTCCTCCGTCCGTCCGTCTATCACCAGGCTGTATCTCACGAACCGTGATAGCTAGACGGTTGAAATTTTCACAGATGATGTATTTCTGTTGCCGCTATAACAACAAAGACTAAAAACAGAATAAAATAAAGATTTACATAAGTGGGGCTCCCATACAGCAAACGTGATTTTTGACCAAAGTTAAGCAACGTCGGGCGTGGTCAGTACTTGGATGGGTGACCGTTTTCTTTTTGCATTTTTTTCGTCTTTTTTTTGCTTTATGGTACGGAACCCTTCATGCGCGAGTCCGACTCGCACTTGCCCGGTTTTTTTTATTTTACAATTACTATTATTTAATTAATTTAATGGTAATGAATGAATGAAGGTAATGTTATTATTTAATTTAGTTTTTTTTTAGTATTTTCTGAATTGATTACTTACTTCGTAAATACAATTATTATTGGTCTAAACGTAAACAATACATTCGTACTGGTCGTCTACAAACGAATCTATTTGATCTTATGTTTGACTGGAAGAAAGTGCATTAAACCAGGGACCGCATACCGGTATATTTATCATACAAATCAATTTCGGTATCGTGGTTGTTTGCATAAATGAAGCGCTGGTGGCCTAGCGGTGAGAGCGTGCGACTTGCAATCTGGAGGTCGCGGGTTCAAACCCCGGCTCGTACCAATGAGTTTTTCGGAACTTATGTACGAAATATCATTTGATATTTACCAGTCGCTTTTCGGTGAAGGAAAACATCGTGAGGAAACCGGACTAATCCCAATAAGGCCTAGTTTACCCTCTGGGTTGGAAGGTCAGATGGCAGTCGCTTTCGTAAAAACTAGTGCCTACGTCAAATCATGGGATTAGTTGTCAAGCGGACCCCAGGCTCTTATGAGCCGTGGCGAAACAGTGGCGTAACTAGGGGGGGGGGGTTGGAGGGGGCACGTGCCCCGGGCCCGTCCAAGGGGGGGCGCCAAAATGGGCAAAAGACTACCTCTCCGCCTTGACAAAAGGCAGCAGGGAAACTTTTGTCAGTCGTATTTACCACCACTCTGTGAAGTGTGAAATGCGGGTCCCATAAATGCGGTCGCAAATGCCGGTCCCGCATTGGCTTATACAGCCACGAGAGACGTTGTTCCTCGCTAACAGACGCTGCATAAATCATCTGTCAAGATGCTAAAGGCCTGAATGAATGATTCTGGCCCACAGCGCAAAAGAGAAAGCCGATCTTTTAGGTACTCTTTTTGCTTCGAACTCGACCTTGAAAGACGACGGTAGCGCCCTACTGCCCACCATCCCTCAGCGCGAATACTCTATGCCAGAAACTTCTATCAAGCAGAGGGATATTCCGTGGGAGTTGCTATGCTTTCATTTTATAAGGCGAGCGGGCCGAGTGCTTCAGAGTTGTGTTGTGTCCCGTGTTTCGCGACTTTGGGGTTGGACTCATAGTAAAAGTTGCTCAGTATAATCCCAAAACCTACCTGGCAATGGAAATGCAGTTATTTTTTAGCCACCCTGTATACAGGCTGGTCCAAACCTTGACGCCCAAAATTTTTTTTTGAATCCTCGTCGTGGGTCTTCAGAATATACCCCATGTACGAATATGTAAGCCGATTTTTCGTAGTTTTAGAGACTTAACTTTTGTTAAGAAATTCCGGGGTGAAGCCTTGCTTTGCTTTTATGCCTTCTAATAATTGTTCGTGGTACTTGCAATGATAACATGAAATAGAGATGGGGAAGTGACCCCATAAAATAATAGTAGAAATAACAAAAGAGGATTTTTTAATGAATTACTAATTTGGAAGCTTTCCACCTCAGTTCCTTTGACCGGCGTCTCTGACAAATTATGACTATTAAGTATCACTTTTTAGACCTTTTAAAAAACTTAGGGTCTAGCAGTTTCTAAAATAACCAAAAGTCCTTGAAATAGCTTGTATTTTTTATTTATTTAGGTAAGGGCATCATCTAAGCTTGACATGCTTGAACGTAAAACTTTGTCTTTTTTTCCCAACTCAGCCAAGTGAGGATGCTAATTTTATTTTGCAACTGCGCCGCCGTTTGTCAAGGATTATGTTACAAAAAGTAACATTTAAAAAAGTTCAAGTTTTTTTTAATAAATTAATTGCCTCACCCCGGAATTTCTTAACAAAAGTTAAAAGTAATAAAAATCATAACTCGAAAACTACGAAAAGTTGGCTAACATACATACCTATTCTAATAGCCCACAGCGTGAGCAATGTAAAAAAATTTTTTGAACGTCAAGGTTTGGACCACCCTGTAAACACATGCCGTGCCAACATCACTCGGTCTGTGATACTAGAATGTCGTGAAAAACCTGTGTCAGGTATCGAGAGCATTCTATCCAGAGTTTCGGTGTGGGATCGGGACAATTTAGTCCAATTCAATCCCACCAAGACTCAATTTTGCGCGTTTACCGCTAAGAAAACCTCATTTTTCAAGGCACAACCCTTCCCATGTCAGGGAGTATTGGGAGCCTCGATCGGAGTTGACATCTCCATCAGTGACGTCCAATAATTTCGCAGCCACCTTGCTGGGTAGGCTGCGCTCGTATCCAAAAAAACTCGGTGTGCTCAATAAAGGGAGGCGATACTTTACTCTGGGGTAGACTGATACCATATATTGAGTACTGCTGTCACCTTTGGACAGGAGCACCTGGATGCCACCTTGGACCCTTCAAATCAGTCCAAAGGCGCGCTGTACCTAAGTCTAAGGAGATCTCCAAACAATAAGTTTATAGGTTTTAAAATGGTCGGCAACGCGCATGTAACACCCTGGAGTGTAGACGTCCATAGGATGCGGTGACCGGTTACCATCAGGTGGGTCGTAAGACTCGTAAGGTTGTTAGTCACCGATGTACTAAAAAAATATAGGTACACTGTATTTGTCTAAATTAAAAGAAAACTTTAATAAGCAAAAAAATAACCCTTTCGTTTCGTTTGGTGGGGGGGGGGCGCAAATTTGGTGTCTGCCCCGGGCGCCATATCCTCTAGCTACGCCACTGTGGCGAAATGCCGGGATAACGCGAGGAAGAAGAAGGTTGTTTGCATAAATATTTTGCACTTAGTTTAGGTAATGTGATCAATCATTATGTTTAGGTACCTAAATACTATTCTATAGTGTCAAAGAAATATTGTGAATGCTATGAGATGTTTTGATTTTTAACCGACTTCATTAGTTATACCGGTAACGGTCCCTGCCTTAAACCATGTAATCCACCTTTTACACTATTTTGGTAAGCAATAGACTGAATCTATAGGAGATGGTCTGCTTCATACTGAACGCACGAGTCTCCGTAACCAGTCGTAATGGCAACCTTTTTGTTTTATTGACTACTCGCTTGTATCATTTTTACTGACGCAACTCAAAGTGTGGTGTTGAAGTGGCTTAGGGCCAATTGCGCCATCCAGGGTTAGCCACTAACTCAGAGTTAACCTTTAACACACAGGGTAAAATTGTACTGGTAACTCCGGGTTTAACCGTTTAACCTCGAGTTAGTGGTTAACCCTGGATAGCGCAAGTGGCCCTTATTTTTTAACCGACTTCAATTTCATAGAAGGAGGAGGTTCTGTATTCGGTTGAGGTTATTTTTTTTCTATGTACGTTCACCGATTACTCCGACATCCGTAGTCCGATTTGAGTAATTCTTTTATTGTTTGATAGTACCGCCAGGCACAGACTTCAAACATATCAGTTGGTAACGCATAGACTTAAAAAAGGATAATATTTTATTTCATCCTTTTTGAAGTCGGTTTTCTTTTTTTTGTAAAAAGTTTTTATATATATCAAGGTAAAGGTGTAATTTTGAAGGGCATCCGAAATAATGCCAGAAATAAAGGAGGCTAGGTCCAGAAGTTTAAGGGGGAGTCAGGAGTTTGTCTTTCCCAGTTGGGAATCCAAAATGTTCAATTTCCCCTGGCTCCAGCACTAGTTTCACTTGAAACTAGTAGTACTTACCTATGCAATCATGAATGAAAAATGTATTCCAAGGAACTGTGAGTTAATTGAAAAGTGCAGCTTCTCTCGAACACGAGCTCTATACGTAACTTCGCCAACTTCCGCACATTAAAGTTGCAACCGCGTAAGATACTGTTAACAATTAGCTATTAGTTAAGGGACTTGAGAGAAAAGTTAACCTACTTGATGATGAGAAAATTACATAATGCTGACGTACTTTTGAAATTCATGGGGGTTTTTAGAAAAATGGTACCATTTACTTTTTTGTCAAAAAACTATCAACTTTTGGGTTACTTAGACTCAGAATCACGAGTACCATTGAATGAGACAAAGAAAAAATGTGTCCCCAGTTTCATACAAATTTTGGGTGTCAATTTGGTAACGGTTCATACAAAATGTATGTGAATTGTGAAAATGTGTTACAAAATTGTCATTTTTTTCGCTTTAACCCTTAATCAAATATCGGGAAATTATTTCCCACTTCATTCTAATTTACGAAATATTTTTTATCTTTTTAAAGGCAGCACTCAGCGTTACCAACCATACAGATTTAAAATCTTAGTAACATTTTGAATTCGAAAAATGGCAACACTTTTCTAATGGCCCCCATTTGTGACCATACGTCAAAGTCAATATCAGTTGTTGTGATTTTTTTTGCAATAACGACAATTTTTTTAGTGTTTTGAGGTTAAGTGCGAAAAAAAATCTTGTAAGTGCATACACTGAATACTATCATAAACTAGAATTATTTTCACTGTGTTTTGCTTGAAAAGAATTGTGATTACTATATGATTTAGCCAAGATTTTAAGGTTTTAGTAAGTGGGTAATTATTTCCCATTGTTTGTCCCTGAACGTACGATTTACAAAAAAATTGGTAGGTTTTATCAAGTGGGAAATTATTTCCCAGTGTTTGTTCTCCACCTAAATTTTAATTGGTTTCCATAAATAAAAATATGTGCCCGTTTGCCTGTTACACAAAAAAATCTGTGCCTGTTTTTGTTTTCTTTTTTATTTTATTTATTTCTTTGATTTTTGAAGATAACGTTAAAGGAACATACTTGAATTCCAGGCAAAGCCGGGGGGAGCTACTAACTAGTAAAAAGTTCGTAACCGTATCGGACAATGGGAAACTAATTCCCACTTCATTGAAAATTTGCTATTCCGTAACGGATAACGGGAAAATATTTCCCACTGCAAAACCCCCCTTTCCCCCCCACTAAAATTCTTTTTATATATTTTTTCGTAATCTACGCACCCAAATTACCTAAAAACCAATCTTAGTTTTCAAAAATCTCATAAAAAGTGTTCCGTTTGATTAAGGGTTAAATGATAGTCCTCGTGGTTCGGAGTAGTAATAACCCAAAAGTTGATGGATTTTCGAAATAAAGTAAATGGTACACTTTTAAATGAAAATGGCCTCATACAGGTGGCAAATCGTTTTAGGGTAACATTCCATTTCTAACCGCAGCTGCATTACTGTCAATTTTACTATGGAATTTGACAATGACAACGACGCGTTCAGTACCGGTAGTGCAGCTGCGGTTAGAAATGGAATGTTACCATTAACATAACAATTAATCAAAGTTATTTATAAAACGAGCATTCTATATAGAAAAACTATTTAATTAGTATGACGAAGGTAATGTTCAACTTAAATTTAGTAATTTGAACCAATGGGCTCGCTGTAGATTTAGGAGTATTGGTTACTTAGTTACTAAAACAATGAGCGTTTTAATTCAAAGTTTTTAAACCCATTAATTTTAAATAGACTTTTCGAGTATTTTGACAATATTCGAAAACCAATGTTCTTAATTAAACTCACGATAAAGTCAATTTAAGTTTTATTTATTTTTAGATTTAGTTTTTAAGTTTTATAGGTTAGTTATTTAATTATGTTTTAAGTATAGTATTATTTTGTTTGTAGGTATTAAGTTTGTATGCACTAATAAAGATTTATAAGCAAGCTAAAAAAAAATAAGTTTATCTGAAACTTGATTATGTAATTATTCTTATTAAATCATTTTATTGTTACACGCGTGATAGTTAGTAACAGGGAGTAACAGGACGGTTCGAACGTACACTGACATCAGAATGAAATTTGAATGATGTCTTTCAGTTATCGTGCAGGGGCCTTACCATGATATCCTAATTGATATTCTGTTTAGGACCTACACTGAATTGCTAAGGGATGGAGCTATGCGACTTAAATACTTAGCTCCGTCACAGAATAAATAATAGTACTAGGTACAGAAGACTCACTCTCTAACAAAACGCTTCTGTCACGATCAGCACAGATATGGCCGCCAGGTGGCAACAGCGCCACGCGCGGCTTATGGCAAACCCCAAAATTAGGGTCGAACGGATGGACTTTTAGCTACCTGTAGCAAAGCGACGAAATCGCGGAGTGAGCCACGCCTGGCTCCGTCCTTTAGCAATTCAGTTTAGGTCCTAAACAGAATCGCAATAAGGACATCATTGTAAGGCCCCACTTCGCACGTACTGGTCCATATAATGTATTGTCTCAAGCGAGGCGCACGATAACTAAATGACATCAATAAAATCTAATTCTGATGTCAGTGTCCGTTCGAGTAGCCCTGCTAACCATTCAATAAGTGAGTAACTATAAGGTATAACTTAACGGAAATAAATGTCTATTTAAAAAAATACTACGGACTAGGTATATAAATATGTGCCTGTTTAAAATCTGTCAGATCGTGACCTTTTTCTTAGCTAGCATATGAAGCTGTAGATAATAGAATAAAGCTCCTTATTTAAAGGCCTAAGAATATGGCAACAAGTACAAATCTAAATCGCAAATAAATATATTTCTATTTCTAAACATACTTAGGGTAGTTCGCCAGTAACTGGCCGACCTAAACTAAAAATGAATTATATTTCACCTACACAGTATAAGGTGGCCAGTTATTGAAACCATATATTGAAATGAATTCTGTTTATAGGTGAATATAATTCATTTTTAGTTTAGGGCGGCCAGTTACTACAACCAGCCATTACTTGCGTATTACCCTTTCTTTTATATCAGTCGGTCAAAAGAGCTCAATTCTGCTGCAGTCAAAATAAATCAGTAGATAATTTTCTTCAAGTTACGTTCTCAGTCATAGAGTGCATTCAATTCTCTAGCACATCCAATTGACCCGACGTCGTCCGATCTCCTACAAAATGCAAATTTTATTTTCACTCACTCTGACGTTATATTCAAATTGGTATAACTCTCTTTGCTAGCCACTAAAATATGGATATTTTTAGCTTCGACAAGAAATGAGCGACATTCAAACGTTAGAACGTCGAAAGCTAAAGTAAAAGGAATGCGCCGGCTGTTCAATGCTATCTTTATTGTTGGCATATTTTCCTGCTAAAGCTTCCTTGTCTTCAGAATGCGGTATCGCAATGATAATGTTAGAATTTAAAGAAAAAATACGCGTTCGCTTCTTAAACCACTGATAGGAATGTTCGTTCCAAATGAAAGCTTTTATTTAATGTAACTTAGCGGAAACAGGATAAGTCAAAATATAGGGCCCATAGATTACCAGTTCGTCGGACGATATATTATAAGCCTGTCAGTTGTTCGGAGCTGACAAATTTTTCTTTTAACTGACAGGCCGATATCGTCCGGCGGACTGGTAATCAGTGGGCCCCTTAATCAAATTGGTCTTCCTGGGACTTTCTGTACAATTGCCCACACTGTGAACTGTACATTGGTGGACCTTATGCATTTTGTAATAAGGCCCACCGATCGATGTACAGTTAGGAGTGTTGCTGTTTGTACATATATTATGCTATATCTCATACGACCGTAGTCCATTGTTTCTATCCAAGATAATAAATTCACTGTTTTTTTTATCACCCTTAAGTTTATTTGGCCATTGATTGGATGGATATTTTTATATTTGAATATTTTACTACTTGCTACGATGTTATACTTCTTACTTTGTTCATAATTTCTTATCTAAACAAAGTTCTGTTCCAATCAGTGCCCCAGCAAAACCCTAATCTATTTTATAAGAAATGAAATTGCCTTTCAGTACGCTCACTAACAATTCATAGGGCAACCTCGACTGGCTCTCAGCGTTGACAAATAGACTGTGATTCCCGCTGAGGTCGAATAAAAGTAGTAAGTACATTAGGATGTACTTACAGAAACAAAGTACGTAATCAAATACTTCGTCTGAGGCTTTGTCTCATGATTCCTTGATAAATTTATGTACGGTGGATATGTTTTACATTGTGTTCATCTAATATACATATTTCTATGTTTGGTGATGCACGCAGGAGCGTCCTTGCTTCGGCACGTCCAGGCCGAGCTGTCCCATATTTAGTTTTCTATGATGGGTCACGTGATACTTCCTATATAAAACGAAGTGTCGAACGCCTCGGTCTGGTCCCAGACCGTTATAGTCGAGTAGGTAGATCTCATGTAAGCAGGTAAATTATCAGGTTTCCTAAAGTTTAAACACAAAACAAAGGCACAAATTCGAACAATACTCTTCTGTAACATTTAACCAAAGGAACTACCGCTTGCTCGTGGCTTAAAACTATTACCCGGTTGCTAAAAGCTGCAGTACCTAGGTGAGGAGCCGATGTGTTTTTAATCCTTGTTATCCGAAACACGGCTAAGTTGAAAATCCCGTAAGCTCATCAATGGAACATCAGCAAGTTTGTTCGGAACTCGGTCCGTGCGCTGCACTCAAACAGCGCTCCGTACGATGTGGTACGATTAAGAACGATCGATGGCTTAAAAATGCGTGCCACTCGATTATCTGAAGGCTCTTATAAAAAACGCTTTGGTTATAAATAGAATCGCTGCTGCCAAAGCAGGGAAGGGCGGTGATTTTACAGTGTCTATTCGTTTCGGTGTTATGTTCTAAATTATTTCTTTTGCAGCTTTGAACAGCAAAATAAGATAGGAATAGGTAGGATCCATTTTTAATTACATAAGTACATACCTATATTCAGAAGCCGTTCTAATACGAAAAAAATAGTAAAATTTCACAATAAATAATAGAGAAGATGAGAACTATAATATAGGTAATGTATCTTTGGCCCTAAAATATGTTTATCTTTTCTTGTTCAGATTTTGCTGCCAAAATGCTGCTTGTAGGGGGCAGTATAGTTTCACAAAGACTTTTATAGCAATTCGCATAATGTTTTAAACGTTTTAATGCCATAAGTATGTTTACATTTGTGTTTACCATCTCATTCAACTGTTATTTTGGCGGTAAAAAGTGAACTTCAACTATACGAAATGTCAATTAAAATTGATGCCATACCTGTACTGAGTGATATGCTCTTTATTACACTGTTCGTAATTAGATTCCATTAATGCTTCGATATTGAACGTCATTACAAAGTTTGAATGGAGACACGATGATTTTGCATTTGTGGGAATTGGATAATCAATCGAATTTTGTGTTTAAACCAGTCGCGGATTTGCCCTAAGGAACAGTAGGCCCGGGCCTAGGGCGGCAAGATATTTAGGGGCGGCAAATTGTGACAAAAAATCGCTGATGGTAAGAAGAAGTAACTCAAAATGTAGTTTACGGGTGCCTTGAAAGGGGCGGCTACAGGGCCTGGGGCCTAGGGCGGCAAAGACTGCAAACCCGCCACTGGTTTAAACACACTGAAGTCGTTTTGTACATGACGAGCGACCCGCCCCAGCTTTGCACGGGTTAACAAATTATACACCTAATCCTTCCTCAAGAATCACTTTATTGATCAGTGAAAACCACATGAAAATCCGTTCAGTACTTTTTGAGTTTATTGCGAACATACATACACACAGACGCGACACGGAGACAGAGAGACGCAGTGGGGGACTTTGTTTCATAAGGTGTATATAGTGATTAGGTATTTAATCTACATCAAAACATTCGTGTGGAAATAAATAGTACTAAAAAACGTCACTGCACTACCGGTACTGAACGCGTCGCTGTAATTGTCAATTTCCATAGTAAAATGAACAGTAGTGAGGCTGTCGTTGGAAATGGACTGTCACCTTAAGTTTGTGAGTGTACTGTACTATGTTATAATATAGCTTGTGTATCTAGTCTGGGAGCCAGACAAAGTTTAAGCAAGCATGCTTGCTCTAATTCACACAAAACCCGCAATTAGGTTTTGCAATCACGCTGCGACAGATGTAGGTATTGCGGCATGCATATACAGGGTATCCCAAGACTATGGGACATCAAGGGAGAGTACCTTAAATATCGTAGATAGGATATTTTGCTGATAGGAGACATTATTTTTCGCTAAATTTCACATCAGATGCTAAAATTCATGGTCTTCCTTTTATTTCTGACATTATGTTGTTTAGCAAAAATAATCCTTATGATGAAGCCTTTCGATCGGTATGATAAAACTATGAGTTTTTTTTTTCTCGTGTAGCGGGTTCGATTCACGGTCAACCATGTAATTATTTAAAAATCTATGAATGCAGTTTAAATTGGTTTTTAAATAAAAATAATGTCTTCTTTCAGCAAAATATCCTATCTAGTTACGATATTTAAGGTACTTTCCCTTAGTCTTAGGACGCCCTGTATAGTTTAATGTCTAACCCCTTTATTCCTGAAACTTTACTAGACCGATTTAGTTTAATTATGGTTTATCCCTTTCTTACAAATACATAAGTCAAAATAATATATAAGGACAAACGGTTATTAGCTAATTGAGATTTGTAGCGCGTAAGGGGGTTAAGTATATATGTATTACCAAAATCACTGTCTCTAGCGATAAATTGTTTTTATCCTTCCGTGTACATGTTTGGAGTTAACAATGCTTATAAGATCACAGCGGTACGATACGGTACGGTCAGTGTCAAAGTGACGTTTTTAGTTAAAAATGTCACTTTTGACAATGACAGATCAATATCATATCGCTGTGACATCTTATAAGCATTGTTAAAATCCGGCCGATAGTCTATTTAGATCTGAGGGGCTACCGCGAAAACCGAAATTCGCAAATTGCGGAGATCTTTCTCTTTTACTCCAATGAAGGTTTAATTAGAGTGACAGAGAAAAATGCCCGCAATTTGCGAACTTCGATTTTTGCGGTTATAGCCCTGATCTTTATGCTAAATATTGTTATTCCTGCAATTGTCTGTAACTCATTTTGTGAGCCATTAAAAAAAAAACAAAGAATTGCTTTTAAGATGGCATTTGATTAAAGATAATAAATGAATATGAAATACCTAAATAATAAATAGAATAGCCTTGAATATAGAAAACAACCCACTATAATATCGTCTAAAAATTACAAATGCATTCAATTTCTATGGCATTCTTGCGATTATGCTCTACCATCATGGTAAGAATCTAAAGGGGCCCACTGATTAACAGTCCGCCGGACGGTATTCGCCTGTCAGTCAGAACAAAATTTTGACATTTGACGGCGAACTGTTAATCAGTGGGCCCTTTTAAAGTATCAAAAAACTTTAAATTTGTGTCATTGTTTTGTTTGTGTGTCCATTTATTTTAACGATATCGATTAAAAAAGCCAATTGAACTTAAAACTGTTTATCGACACTAAATCAAATATGGTCACGAATAAATTTATAAGTATTTTTCAGCTCGAATCGACCTCCGGATTGAAACACTGCATTAAAAGACATTAAAAGACCCTTATGTATAAGGAGCCCGGAAATATACTCGTATTTTTCTTACACAAATTGACAGTGTCGAATGTTAAGAAAATATGGGTCTATGGAATATTGTAGCTTCGATCAAAAGAAAACGTTTCACTTCGCCACGCCATTTCTAAATTCCATTTAGACACCGTATGAAGGTGGACGGAAAATAGTTATGCTATGGTTCTATGAATTTTTTTATATTTTTACTTACTTCTTATTTCGGGTTGAGATCTTTTTGTTATATTTAGTGTATTAAATAATTTACCCATCAAACACAATGAACACATTTTGACTAGTTAGGTATAAAAATGGAGTTTCTTGCGTCAAAATACAAAAGGTGTAAATATACCTATAAGATTAAAACAAATTTCGAGACATAAGTGCCACAAACTAACATTTAGCTAATTTACCATTAAAATTAAGTTAATTTTTATAGTTAAAAACACGTAAGTGAAACCATATCTCTGCGAATCTGCGAAGAAATTCAAAGGTGTATGTGAATGTGAAGTCCCCAATCCGAATTGGGCTAGCGTGGGGACTATAATAGCCCAAGCCCTCTCGCGCATGAGAGGAGGCCTGTGCCCTCCTGTAGTACCTGACCTGTAGTACTGTGGGACGTATACAGGCTGAATTATTATTTTATTATAAGTGTAACCGTAAAATTAGCTTAATGTTAGATTGCGGTTTTTTGTATGGGTATTAGCTTTGTGTGTAATGCAACTATGCACTTGCAGGCTTACGAGTGTATGGGTATCAACACCCTACGTACGAATCACGATTCTCATCTTATCGCTAACAAAAACCACTTTATTATGCGCAGATAAAACGCGCGTCTGAAACAGCTCTTTACAAAGTTGAAGCGCAAGTTTTTATAAATTCTTAGCCGCATTTCAAACGAAACAAATCCTATTTTCGTCTTATCTCAGGCTTGAAGTAAAGCCTCCATTCTTGAACTCCAACAATAGTTGTTTCCAGCTTATTGTGTTAACTGCAGTTCTATTATCGCCACAAACGAGTAATCTTGTCTAAAGACAACTGAATGGAGGAAAACGACAACGTCCATTGCAATGGTAGCTGTTCGGGGGCATCGGGAAAGGATTTAGTGGGATTAATTTTATTGCCTTAGACATAAGAATTGCGGCAGTAATTAAGGTGGTTCGCCTAGGTTACTCAAAACTTAACTCTCGCTAGATGGCACCACTTTTGCAAAATGTCAGGTTTTATTTTTTTGTGAAATAGTCATGGTATTTGTGTACTTAAAAGTATGTTTCGCGCACTCTTTAAATAAATATTGAACTATTAAAATAAACATTGAATACTTCATTGTGCAAAAACCACCTTTTTAACCGACTTCCATTTCATAGAAGGAGGAGGTTCTGTATTCGGTTGTGGCTATTTTTTTTTTCTATGTACGTTCACCGATTACTCCGACATCCGTAGTCCGATTTGAGTAATTCTTTTTTTGTTTGAAAGGAGCTACCTCCGAGTTGGTCCCATTTTAATTTGGTTCTGTTCTGATGATGGGATCCATGAGGAATTGAGGGAACTCCTCAATTTTTAAAGGCACTTGCATGGTGATTTGGGTGTTTTCTTAAGCAACTCGAGTATTTTCTCCCGAAAACCACCACTTTGATGAAGTAGACCTGATGATGATGATTGTTTTGATGATAATGATGATGATTTTTTAAATGTAGTATGTTCAGCGATTACTCCGGCACCTGTGATCCGATTTGAGTAATTCTTTTTTTGTTTGGAAGGAGTTACCTCCACGGTGTTTCCGTATTATTTTTGGTTCTGGTCTGATGATGGAATCCATGAGGAATTGAGGGAACTCCTCAATTTTTAAAGGCACATGCATGGTGATTTGGGTGTTTTCTTAAGCAACTCGAGCATTTTCTCCCGAAAACCACCACTTTGATGAAGTAGACCTGATGATGATGATTGTTTTGATGATAATGATGATGATTTTTTAAATGTAGTATGTTCAGCAATTACTCCGGCACCTGTGATCCGATTTGAGTAATTCTTTTTTTGTTTGGAAGGAGTTACCTCCAAGGTGTTTCCGTATTATTTTTGGTTCTGGTCTGATGATGGAATCCATGAGGAATTGAGGGAACTCCTCAGTTTTTAAAGGCACGTGTAAAGTGATTTCGGTGTTTTCTAAAGTAACTCGAGCATTTGCTTCCGAAAACCGCCAATTTGATGTAGTGCAAGTGTAGCCAAGTGTAGCCTTACCACGAGTTTGACATTGACATATTCGCTAAGTTAGCGACGCTAACGTCTTCGTAACTTACTATTTATGCATCTCGCTCGCACTAATATGCCAGTACGAGCGAGATGCAAAGAAAGTAAGTTACACACACGCTAGCGAATAAATCAATGTCAAACTCTTGGTAAGCTGGTAAGGCTACTGATCGGGGGTTAGGGTTAGGAGTTAAGGCGAAGCGAAGTTAAGGGCGGTTGAAGGGCTGCTGGTTCAGGGTCGAGGGGTTCATGGATCAGGGGTTGATGCGCTGTGAGGTAGAGTGATCGGGGAGTTGAGGGATTGGGTCAGCGGCGGGGCGGAGGATGGATTTAGTGTAGTGACAGGAATTATAATTTCCCAGACGGACTCGAAAAAATTCCTGAAGTACATATTTATTAAATGTTGTTTTTCATTCATGCGTCGCGCACTTAACAATGCGTTAAAAACTAAAAATGGAAAAATAAAAACTTTTTACAAAAAAAAGAAAACCGACTTCAAAAAGGATGAAATAAAATATTATCCTTTTTAAGTCTTTGCGTTACCAACTGATATGTTTGAAGTCGGTGCCAAGCCAAGTAGTAACAATACCCGTCAAAAATAATCAGCTTTAAACCCCATTAGAACTGTACTAATGAGTATTATAAATGTGTAAGTAATTCTGTCTGCCTCTTTGTCGCCTTTTCATGGCTAAACAACTGAACCGCTTTAGGTGAAATTTGGCAAGAACGTAAATTCCTTGATTTGTTTTATATTTTGAAATGTAGTCCTCTGAACAAGGGACGGGAAATAACTCAGTCCCAATCCCACGCTTGCGTGCCGACAAACATGGTACGGACTGTACCAAGAAGGTTTGATCGTGTGTTCTTAGGTACAGTCGACGTCAAAGATATGTTTACACTTTTGCACCGTACTCCTTTGTAATATGTAATATAAGACGAAAAGTGTAAACATATTTTTAACGACGACTGTACCTACAGAAAGTACGTTCATTGTCGTCGTGTAAGGCAATCCAACGTAAATCATTATAGAATCGCACCAAAATCATGGTTTGCTTCAAAAGTTGGCTTGGCACCGACTTCAAACATATCAGTTGGTAACGCATAGACTTAAAAAGGATAATATTTTATTTCATCCTTTTTGAAGTCGGTTTTCTTTTTTTTGTAAAAAGTTTTTATTAATTCGACGGAGTGTTGCTGTCACGCTTTTTCCTACTATTACTCACACATGCAAACAGTGTTTCCGTGATCCTTGTAGTAGACAATTTCACACAACGTAAGTATGTTGCAATAGCGTAACGGTATGTTCGTGGAAATACGTGCAAGAGGATTGGGGTTCAAGACTGGTGCGAGTAGGTAATTTCTTTTTGTTTCTCCTTTGTGTTATCTTACCTTTAAACGAGCAATTATTATATATATGTTACTGTAAAAGCCCGAAGTACGGCAAAACCTAGGATTTACCGGTAAAACCTAGGTTTTACCGATGCCGATCGATAAAAGTCCGAAATGTTAAATCTTACTAGTTTACTTCGGGCTTTTACCAACACCGATATGGTAAATCCTAGGTCTTACCACGGCGACCGGTAAAGTTTGAATCATGCACTGATTCTTGAGATTATTAGATGAAAAGTAGGTAGGTTTGGATCTCCCGGTTCTGCTGAAGGTGAAAGAGAACTCTACTAGCCTGCATCGTGGCTAGGCACCCAGGTTTATTTAGGTATAGTTAACTTTAAAACCGAATCTGCAGCTGGCCACTGTATTGGGTAATAGAAACGCGTTCCGTATGTGTTTCGCTTTCCAGATGACCAGGGTGCCTAGCCAAGATGCCAATGGTGTACGCTCCGTAGCGAACGAAGCGCAACCGTGTCTGTCGCATTAATATGACAGAGTGATAGAGAGAGGTATTACCCTAACGTTCGCTACGGAGCGAACGACTGGCATCTTGGCTAGGCACCCAGATTTAGGTATAGTTAAGATTACCGCCGAATCTGCAACTGGCCACTGTATTGAGTAATAGAAACGCGTTCCGTATGTGTTTCGCTTTCCAGATGACCAGGGTGCCTAGCCAAGATGCCAATGGTTTACGCTCCGTAGCAACCGAAGCGCAGCCGTGTCTGTCGCATTAATATGGCAGAGTGATAGAGAGAGGTATTACCCTAACGTTCGCTACGGAGCGAACGACTGGCATCTTGGCTAGGCACACAGATTAAAACGCTTTTTAAAAATCAAAAACGATTACTTATGAAAGCAGAAGAATATAAATGATCGTATTTGATTTATAATTGTTACATATTTGCCGTAACTTATTTTTAAAATATGTTTTTCAATTAAAAGACACGTCAAGATTGTTAACCTTATTTCTAATGTTAAAAAAACAAACTATAGTAATAATTGTGTTTTTCATTCATAGAAAAAATCCATTAATTTTAACCACAGGAAATTTTGTACATTTCTTTTTTATTGCAGTGAGGATGTCCTGATTGTAAAAATAAGAGAGATTAGGTAGAGTATAATTTCTAATTTTCTTTGTCAAAAATAAACGAATACGTGTAGCCCATACTTAATCAATCGATTTATGATAATAAGAAAAATTAAATAAAAATAAAAAAACAATACGAAATTTAGATGTAACAAAAATACAAAAAGTTATGTTCCAGCATACAATGACTGGGGATCGAACCGGGAATCTTTCGTTTGTAAGCAAAAAAGCGACTGTTTGCATAACACGCCATGATAGTTCTTAGCTAAGCTGACGAACTTCGGGTACTTATTCTCGCTTAGGTCAATTAAGTACCTGTCAAACGTCAGTGTCAACAAAATTGCACTAAACATGACGGCACTCCAAATTCGCGCCGTGGTCAGCCCGGCAACGTCGGAAATGGTATGGCAACGTCGCAAATGTATCTGTACACGACATTTGTGACACACACATACGTAAAATTGATGAAAATTTAACTATGATTTTTGCATGATTTCTGTATGAAACATTGTTTTCCTGTTAATTTCGCGCAAACGAATATTCGAAGGAAGATAAATGCGGAAATATTTATGTAGGTACTAATAGTGTGTAGTTACTTAATGAGCTTTGATTGAATTTTGTATGAAAATCGAACCACCTTAAGAGCTTATTATATTGCTTGCCGCTTAAAAGATGACTCACGTTAGACCGGGCCGTGTCCGGGCCGAAGCCACCGGCGCTAACTTTTCTATGACATGACAGGCGATCACGTGATGCTTTATGCATAGAAAACGATGCGCCGGAAGCTCCGACCGGACACGGTCCGGTCTAACGTGAGTCGTCCTTAACCCCGGGTTAGTGGGATGGTGCAAGTTCTACCTCTAGAACGTTTTGTGTTGCTATTTGGTGCTCTAAAATAGGTATATTTAAAAAGTAATACATATGTTCATACAAAATCAATATGTATTTTACCATTTGTGTAGATAATATCCCGTCAGTCATCTTGTCTATAATGAGTGTGCCGTATTGTCGCAATATTATCCATATTGAGTTTCCAAGTCGGTCACGAGTCGAAATCTGCGGCGAGTAATAAAGCCCTGCCTCGCAAATGACTCTATTTTGTGCGCCGTCACGTGACTCCTCGCTACGTGCGAAAGCATGCCACTGTCCATGATCAAAACCAAGCATGTAACATTTTTTTTTTGTTATTTTTTTAATAAATAAATAAATAAATAAATATAAATAAATATTATAGTACATTCTTACACTGATTGACTAAGTCCCACATTAACTAGTTACTAAAGGGTGGGCCAAAAATATGTACATTTTTTGGTTTTGCGGTATATAAATAAAAGTAAAAGACATGTAAGAAAAATATTCCGCTATTTCTTGGTTCGGTATAAGTTTGTAGAAATTCCTAAACTAAAATCATGATTTTGCACTATCTACAACTTGTCCAAAAGCTTGACTAGTATATTAAGTTAAGGTGCCTTGCGGCATAAAGTAATTTTTGTGCAATAAAGATTTAACCGAAAAATTCAACATTGAGTAAGTTTTCCAGGTTTGTTATATGACCCTATAAATCCTATATAAACGTATATAAAATGTTTTTTTTCTATTTTATTTATTTATTTAGGAAACAAACTGTCACATACAGACAATTACACAAAGAAATATGTAGGTATTTTTAAACTTGTAGATATACAATTAGACCCTAGACCTATTGTCTTCGAGCAACACGGAAGGGAGGCGGCATTCGCACTATTTCCCCTCTGCCGAGGTAAAAGATTAGCGCGTCAATCTAATCTAGCGCGGGTAATAAATCTAGTTGCACTTGGATTTTTCACTAGACAGAGTCCAGACGCGCGCGTGAACACTGCTGCACAAAAATGCCTGTTTGCTCGGTTTTTTGTTATAAAAAGAGGTCGGGGACATCAAATTTACAAAAAGAAAGTGTTACATTTCACATGTAATATTTTTTTTTACATATCATACGTTAACCCTTTACCGCATATGGGTCCAAATTTGGAACGGAATGATATTATCCTCGTGGATTGATATAAGCGTCATCTATGTTACTGAACTTGTAAGAGGTAGAAACTATGAATACTACTAAACGTTTTCTGTACTCGATACAGCTTCTAACTAGTTTGTGGTCCATATGACATTATCATTTCCACCGACGTCCGGCAATTTTACATGCAAGTTTGATTGACTACTTTGTAATTAGATTTTCGTTGTTATTTTAAGTGCAATAAATAAATTTCCAGCGTCGAGTATTAGAAAAATAGATGCCGCGAGATTATACGGTAAAACATGTAAGCATTTATATTCAAATTACTATGTATGATGTCGTGAAAGTTTGTTCCTGAAATGGAACAGTATGCGTTACAAGCTAGAAGGATTGGACTAATATGGAACATTATGCGTTAGTGATTTTTTTGTCAGTTAGACAAATATGGAACCTTATGCACTCAGGCTTGCCAATAAAAACAAAATAAAGAAATAGCTTGCTACTTCATTATTTTATTTGTATAAAGTTAGGTACGTTAGCCGCATTGTTAAAAATCTGTAGAGAACCGGTGACAGCTGGTAGCTACAGATAACCAATAACGATCAAATTATTTTACTACGTCAATGACAAAGAAGCATACGTTCCGTATGGTGGTAAATGGCTACCATGACCTAAACCTAACCAAAATCCTAAGTATAAAAATAATAAATAGTTGTTGAAGATGTAAGGGTTTTTTTTTAACTTACATTTCCATACATATATTGCATACAGTTCCAAATTTGACCAGTTTTATAATCGGGCTCCGGTTAGCCTCTAATACATCAAGTACCAAATTTGGAATAAATTGTTATTTGGTATTATTTTTAGTTGGGTCGAATATAGATTTTTTTCACAATTTTTTTTATGTTACATTTACAGTGTTTTATTACATATATTTAATTCGGGGAGAATAAAAAATCCATGCGGTAAAGGGTTAAATTACATTTAAATACAATAATTATATTTTAGTCTCAAGTAATTGATGGATTTATAGATTTTGCTCGCTCAGTACAAATTGCGGATCGGTCGAGCGACAAATCCGACTTCTCATCTCTCAGAATACAATGGTCAATGACATACTTCAACGAAAATGTGTTAGTGTGCGTGTTGTGGCACTAGTCTCTCGTCCGTACACAAAAAGAGATCGAGGTTTGCAAGATTTGTCTTTGACGTGTGTCATTTTCTATGATTTATTTGTGTAGTCATTACAGATTGGATTTTGTATGTAAGTGTGTGAGAAATGCGACTGTGTGCACCTTTCCGCCCGCGAAAAATGGCAGAAAGATTTGTACGGTAAGATATCGCTTGGGCCCCTCCCTTCCGACGTGTCGGAAGCCGGTGTTGCTCGAAGCCTATTATAGTTCAATTAATATAAAATAATGATATTTATAACAAGTAGAAACAGGGCTAATATTCTACTCTTCTAGGTTATTCACGTGAAACTTTTTTTTCACTAAAAATATAAGTTCAAAGAAGTCATGTGCAAAGTTCTTGGCATTATAACTGACACACTGCCGTACCTATTCGAACTTCAAGATATTCACAAGAGACGACACGTACTAGATCCATTCTAGATACGTTATAGTTTAGATATCAACTAGTTCTCTTTTGCAGCGCAATTCGGGCAACCAATGTCACTTTTACTTTAGATAGAGTAAGATATCTATTAGATGTGAATTGGATCTCTAAGTCATATCCTGTGGAAATCGTTCAAGAGTATCCCCAGAATCGCGCAAATGTCAAATTTGACAGGTTAGATCTTAAACATATCGTTATCGTATCTTGGTGATGTCTAAAAGATGTCTAATTGATGTCTATTTCAAAATCCGAATTGGGCCCACAGTTCTTTATGTGTGTGTCTAGGTAGCTCACCTGCGTCCTGGGACGTGTAAAGTCTCCCTTTAGAAGATATACTGACGTCCCTGTCAATATTTACGGATTGAACGCATCTCTTAGTAAAAAGCATCGCTATTTATGGAGCAGCTGAAGGAATTTCAGATTTCCATTTAGTTTTCAAACACATTTGGGTAGACACTGGGTCAATTAGAAAAAAGGTTACTTCTGTGTGCTTCTGTGTGTGTGTAGGTGTTTGTACTAATGATGTGTGCTTTTTCATGTTTTATGTTTCTTTTTGTACAATAAAGTATTTTACTACTACTACTACTACTTCTTCTGTGTAGTGGATGATACAGTAAAAGTAAAAGTTAACGGTAAATGTTGTGGCTTGATCTAAAAGTATCAATACGACTATACCCTGTATCTTTAGGTACTTAATAAAAGTAAACAAATAATTTGTACATTTTCGGGTAGTTATAACATTTATTGATTAACCAACCAAATACAAAACCACCTGGATCTGTCACAGAACGACCTGAGTAACCTACAGTATTTGATCAGGGAATGTTTTCATCTACCCTCAACTGATTTTGTTTACTCTCTTTTAAATACCTAAAGATACAGACATAAGAGGAAGATTTATTTTAATACCACCTTGAGATAGCGACGCCATCTGAGACTGAACCAATCCGCGTAAGCATATGCTGATTGGTATTGACGTAATGGAATCAGCAGTAGTCTCATAAAAGGCATCAGAGGGGCTACCGCGAAAACCGAAATCCGCAAATTGCGGGGATTTTTCTCTGTCACTCTAATTATGCCGTCATTGGAGTAAAAGGGAAAGATCCCCGCAATTTGCGAACTTCGATTTTCGCTGTTATAGCCCTGACTCGGTACTTATCGGGGTGTGAGATGCCACAATTCGAGGTCGTGTCAAAATAAAATGAAAATCTTACCAAATTGTTAGAATAGATTCGGCCTCTAGATTTTAGGTACCTGCTGTCCGAAAGAAGGGTAAAACACATTTAAGAAAAATGTGGTCAACATAATAACAAAAAAAGTTAACAAATCTGATTAAGTACCTAATAATGTAACATTTTTCTTATT
This sequence comes from Cydia fagiglandana, assembly GCF_963556715.1. Classification (NCBI taxonomy): domain Eukaryota; kingdom Metazoa; phylum Arthropoda; class Insecta; order Lepidoptera; family Tortricidae; genus Cydia; species Cydia fagiglandana. The sequence continues at coordinate 5,164,479 of NC_085937.1, forward strand.
TAAGTCTCAGGTTAGGTAGGTACTAAAAAGTGTATCCCACGTGTAAGGGTGCAGCTTAAGAGCCCATCAACATGCACACTAGCGTCCAAAGTTAAAACGGCCGTTTTTGTTATGAGTTCATGGATCAACGAATCCAGCAACATAAAAACTAGCCTGATGTATTCAAAAGGTACTTAAATACAAAATACATTCTGTGATCTGTGTAAAATTGTCGTATAATATTTTACAGTACGTAGCGGTCCCTTTTTTAAATATCTTTCGATAATAATCACGATAACTAATTTAGCAGTGGCGCGATGGTAGTGTGCACGTTGAAGGGCTCTTAAAAATTAGCTTTAGATACCTTTAAGTATTCGATGTCTACAGGAACGACGCGAGCAAGTTAAGCATACTTCAATTTGATTTGATACAGTGAAGTTTAATCATGTACTTTGGTTTCTACAATATATCTGTATGATGCATATGAAACAAACACGCTCTATCACTCGCCGTTTGGTTGCGTACATATCCATGTTAATATTATACCGGAATACGCGTCTCATTCATATTTCAGAGCTTTTTGTCGAATTGATAAAGACAAACAGAATAATGTTGCGTCGATACAAAACAGAATCTCTTTTATATTCATTATTGCGAAGCTATAAATAAAACATGCAACAATGGGGGAATCGATATCGCGGTATCTTCAGCGGTGTGAGCATTATTATGAGGAAAGGTTCTCATCGAAGTACATGAATGTAAATTAGCATCAAGTGGAACAAATAATGAAAGGCCCAGAAAGCTATTACCAATATTATCATAGAGCCTCGCATTTGCTGCGCGACTCCGCCATTCTTAGCCACACATAAATAACTTACTTTGTAGGCTTTATTTTCTATAAATTTCGGTACATGTTAGAGACCTTTACGGTGTTTATAAATTAATTTTGTAATTGGCACATGTTGGTATTCCAAAACTACCAACTTTGACATAGTTAACTAAAAGTTTATTAGTTTATTACAATGTCATAAGAACTATAAAGGCTGTCTCACTTTATTCGGTTGTTTGGTCATATTAATTAAATAATTATTTAATTACTCGTACACTGTCTTGTCAAAATAATTATAAATGAATATCTGGACAAATTTATCAAACATCGTAGCATGGTTAAAATTGGTCCATAAAAATCTGTTAACCATATTAAAGTTTCAATCAGAGGATTGTCATTAAAATCGTTACATTGCTACTATTAATTACGACTCACCCAGCTCACAAATGGCTTTAAAAAATCTCAAATCTACGAATTTTTCCAAGAATATTTGAATCAATTGTAATAACCTATACACGACCTACAGAATAAAAATAATTCTGAATCACTTTGTGTTTTCACAAAAGTGATAAGAGAGAACTCATCACCGGCGTAGCGTCAGAGGAGGCTAAATCAGAAACGTTGTTTTGTTATCGACGCGATAACAACACGAAATGACCTAATCATTTCGTGTTTTAGAAGTGTGGGGAAATACGTCGTGGGGAAACGTCACCGTTAGTTATACATAATTTCATGAAAGGATGCTATTTGTAGTATTTGTTTTCACTAGTTACAAGTTAAATATTAAGTTAATAGCTCAGGGAGCCTACCTGTTACTTCGGTAAGTCAATGCAGTAGCATTTTGTCATAAAATAAAAACTATTGTCGTATGTTACGACTTATAATTGATTATTCATTCAGATGTTTTTACCATTGATTAGGCATTCAGATGTTTGGTGATTGTTTGAAATTTTATAGATAAGAATTCTTGCGTTGCTAGCGTATTTATAAAATACAATAAAATGTTGATAGTGCTATTTATGTCTTTACAATTGAACTAAATTCAACGTTATATTAAGTATTATGGGGACCCAACGTTATGGATTTTGATAACATATATAACATTGAGCTTTAGAGTTCGTTGACATGTATGAATCTGCTCGAGGTTAAAATTGTAGTACTCGTGGGACTCATAGAGAAAAGGACCTTACTATAACAATGTGGCGACGGCAGTGCAAGACAGGTTTACCGTTAAAGCTACCCAATAAAATGTACAAGGGTCGGTTCAGTAAAAGAAAATTACGTGACTATTCTATAAGGCAGACGTCCGGTGTCCGTAACTGGTCTAGATGTTGTTTTGAAACATAGGTATGTCTTTAGCAAACCCCGGTTTAACTGGACGAAAAATGCACTTCTGTGCAGTGCTTTATAACTATATTTCAACACATATATCGACATCTATATATACATCATCATATTTGGCTGAAGATGTAAGATCAGTAGTAGTACAGTGTGTTTTTAACTTTAAGTGTAAATGATGCTGCTGCTTTTTTGTTTTTACCATGATAATAATAATTTAGAGTTCATCTAAAGTAACATCGCTATATCCCACGGGTAAATAGTATTCCTTTGATGTAGGTTGTTTGTGTACTTATCTATATCGTACAGCTTGGCAAAAAAGAGTAGAAATTAAAAAGTGGCAACACTGTAGTGCCGTCCCGTTTTCTTATATGGATTGGTTGGAAAGGGACGACACTACAGTGTTGCCACTTTTTAATTTCTACTCTTTTTTGCCAAGCTGTAGTCTTTGTCGTCGCCATACTAAAAGGCTTGCTACACGGTCACCGACAAGCCTTCTAACCGTCTGACCTTGGTCTGTCCTTGGTCAGTTTTGGTCAAATTTTGTTGGTAACAACTGTCTACACGGTCCGGGACCGGCCAAGGCCACGCGGTCTGGGGGCTTGTCGGCGACCGTGTAGCAAGCCTTTAAGACCTATCAAAAGGATTGGCTTACGAGCGCACGATGACATTATCGTCAAAAGCTGGGAATATTTTAAACTGGGAAAACTCTTGAAAAAGTTTTGAGCGTATTTCCTGGCTTATAGTAAAACTAGAAATTTATTTTCTTCGTTGAAACTGTCACACCGAGTAAATAATATAAGAATTTGTAATTTACTCTTAACTTATTTTCTAAAATAGAGTACATGGTATTAAATCTGAATAAGCCTTTTGTGATATTTCGTATAAAATATATGTATGTACTTATTGTACTTAAAATAATATATATTATATTATCTTAATACACATAACACGCCGTTCTCCTTAACGATGAAGCATTAAGGTCAATTAAGTAATATTATTTTTCTCCAATATGCTCGGAAATGTTCACCTTACTGTAGCAGAAATAGTACGGGAAGTTCTTCGTTAATGTCAAACTCTAACTAAAAAACATCAAACTATCGCTGTCCTGTTCTAGCGGACGGGAAGTAAAAAAACACTACAGTAATAACTTATTACTGTAGTGTTTTTTACTTTTTAATAATAAAAAACGCAAACCGCCAATTATTATTGCCGCGAGCCGCTTCTACACGACGCGATCAGCTATCATTTCACGTGTATGATCGTGCGAATACTGCTTAATAAAATCAAAGATTATTTTTATATTTTTTTTAAATCTCATCCGTGTTCATAAAGCTTACATAGTTTGTCAAAGGACTTTCTCATTTCAAACATAGACAAAGAGAATCATACTATCTTTGTCTTACACTAGTACTAGCACCCAAAAGAAAAGGATGGGTGTAGTTTTCCTGGTTCTTACTGACTGAAAAGTTGGTTTGACAAACTATATTGCGCAATTATATTGAATGAACGAATATTGAATGGTACTGAATGGCAGAATAAGTTTGTGCCTTTAACTTTTAAAAATTAATTAAAGAGGGAAATTGTTTTTGACATTTTGGATGTGAAGGTTTGATTTGAGTGATGCTTGATGCTTAAATAATAATTATTTTAGCTTATTTCCTCGCATGTTTGGAGAAAAGCACTATATATGCCTCGGCAGGAATAGCAATTCGTGGATTCGTCTTCTTTGTCGGCTCCGCTTCGCGTCGTCCGACAAAATCGAAACTCATCCACGAATTGCCCTTTCCCGGCCTCTGCAATAATGTACTATATATTGAAATAACGTTCCCTAATATTCATGTTATTATAAGAAAGCTGCAACCACTTACCATAATACTGTTGGAATAGAGCGTGTCATAAGACTCTGCCTTGGAGCACACATTCCTGAGCTTGTAAGGTTTCTTCAGCGGCGGTGGCGGCGCATGCCCCAGCTTGTGCGAGGGAGACGCCTGCTGCTTCTCCCCTACATGATTCGCGTTTGACTTGTTCTCCCTCTCTTTCATCAGCTTGCTATTGTGGGTCAGGTTGTTCTTCGTGAAGTTGCCGATTTGCTCGAACATACTCGTCAGGTGTTGGGACATCATTTTGATTGGTTTTAACTTTTAACTACTTAACCGAATTCGAATTTTCGCATGTTCCCTTTACGCTGATTTGCTTTCAAATTTTAGTGAACCATTTCTGTAGGGCTAAGACGGTCGCCTCTTTATCATTTGTCACCATGCCTGTCACGTTCTAACAAATATGTAAGTGCGAAAGTGACGCATAGCATGACAGGTGATAAAAATGCGTTAATGACACCGCTTCTGAAGATTGTAACTTTGTCACTTAATTCTTAACACAAACTTTAACTTTGTAACTTTAAACAGCATGTGAAGTAAGTAAAATTATTAATTTTAATAATTTTGTATCAGGTATTGTTCCAAACGTAATGAAACCGAAATTTGTTTCCATAGAAAACCTAATTAACAAATTTAGCACAATGACGAGATTTATTTTGTATTTCAGTGGACTACACAAGGGAATTAATAAAACTTTACTTACAAACAGAAGAACAGCTATTTATCCATTAAGTCAGGAGTTTACCTATTATGAATATTCAGGACTTGTTTGAGTTGGTAATAAAGCTGTGTTGGAAGTTTCTAAATAATGCCCTATGAGACATATTTGGTTCTAATACTGTCCTTGTGGGTACTAGCAGGCGTGGCTCACTCCGCGATTTCGTCGCTTTGCTACAGGTAGCTAAAAATACATCCGTTCGAGCCCAATTTTGGGGTTTGCCATAAGCCGCGCGTGGCGCTGTCGCCACCTAGCGGCCATATCTGTGCTGATCGTGACAGACGCGTTTTGTTAGAGAGTGAGTCTTCTGTACCTAGTACTATTATTTATTCTGTGGTTCTAGTCGACGTCAAAGATATTAAGGTAGTAGTAAAATCAGTGGAATATTATTAGAAATAATGTAATAAAAAGATTATTACGTTTACACACTGAGAAGAGAAGTAAAATTACACGTATAAAACATGCGCAGTGGAAGCGTGCTGGGCCCATAACCTATTAAGGTAGTAGTGAAATCGGTGGAATATTACTAAAAATAATTTAATAAAAAGAGTATTACGTTTACACAATGAGAAGAGAAGTAAAATTACACGTATAAAACATATGCGCAGTGGAAGCGTGCTGGGCCCATAACCTATTAAGGTAGTAGTGAAATCGGTGGAATATTACTAAAAATAATTTAATAAAAAGAGTATTACGTTTACACAATGAGAAGAGAAGTAAGAATGACACTTATAAAACATAGGAATATAAAAATACAAATATCAAAAATAATGACTTACTCCTTTGTAATAAGGCGAAAAGTGTAAACATAGCTTTGACGTCGACTGTACATCTTTGTCTGCATTAGATTTATTTATGTTTGTGTTTATTGTGGGAAATAATTGCTACAACTATTTCCACTTATAATTTCACAGACTCACGATTTATGTGATGTTTTTATATCGCTTATTGGAAATTATCGTAAAATAATCACTGCCGATTCTGATCTAACAAGTTTTTTTTTGACTAGTTTTGATACGACCTTGACAGTCGCTCGTGAAATGCAGTCAGGGTCAGGGTCATGTCATTAGGCATCTCGCTCTTACTTATTAGCACGCGTGAGATGCCTAATGGTCAAATGACACGACTCAAGGTTGTTTCAAAACAAGGCAATAAATCATCCCTTAGTTGTTTTTAGTTATTCCATGCCTTGTTTCTAGCAAAGCTTATTAAATGCCGATTAAACTGTTACGCATACTGACTTACTGACATTATACCAGGTGTGGCCTGTAATACGAGCAAAAAATTTAACTATAGGCTGTACTCCTCATACTTGTGGTATGATTTTTAATACACTTGAAAGATTATTTTTAGACGCAATGTATTGCGAATTTTGTTATGTTTTAATTGTTTAAGGCATGACAAGCAAAGTCAATCACAGATGTCAGATGATATGGCATGGCGATGGTGTCCATTGAAGATAATATTTATTTTATATGAAAAATAGGAAGTTTAAATACTTCATAATTTTTAAAAAGTTGTTGAACAAAAGTGTCACCGTTTGAGGAGTACCATCTAACTTTTAATTATTTGCTCGTATTACAGGCCACACCCGGTATGCGCAGCGTGATGCCTGTGTCTTTGTCTTCAATTAGGAATTGAAATAAATTTATACATGCCCTTTCTCTATTCTATCTCCTAAATACAATCTAAATACAGCGTCAAACATGTTAGAGCGGGCCGACGTGTAAAACAATGTCGCGACATCGATACCGTCACTTGTTTCCGCCGGAGTTTGCCCACGGGACTTGCCTAGTCTGTTTACACAATGTTAACGATTTGCAGATGAACCACTAAGAGCACTTAAACAAGCGTTTTATAATAATAAATATTATAGGGACATTCTTACACAATTTAACTAAGTCCCACCGTAAGCTTAAGAAGGCTTCAGACAACGATATATATAAGATACAAAAACTTAAATACATAGAAAATATCCATGACTCAGGAACAAATATCTGTGCTCATCACACAAATAAATGCCCTTACCGGGATCGAACCCAGGACCGTCGGCTTCGTAGGCAGGGTCACTACCCGCTAGGCCAGATCGGTCGTCGTGCGGTTTTATCTGTGTTCAAGTTATTTTCGCTTGTATACAGCAAATTCGAAATAATCGAACCTTATGTTATGAGCCAATTTCAACAAATACGTGAAATAGGCTACATTTTTAACCGATTTCAGAGAAAGAGGAGTTTCTAGGCGAAGAAATCTGTTGTTGTTTAGAAGCCAAAAATTTTAGAGTAACTGCTGTAGTTGAGGAAGTGCTATAATGGCTCTAAATTTCATGAGTGTAGGTTTGATTAACCATTAAAATGCCTTAAAACTGCTCGACTGTTAAGTACATAACTGCCAACTTTGTAACAATTTGTTATATTAATACATATTTTGTAAGAAATAATGAACTCTTCAATTTTCTTTTACAGCCATCAAAAAAAGTGTCGCTAATAAATCATGACGGTAACGCCGTAATTTTGGTACATTATTGTTACCAGAAAGTTTAAAAATATTAAGGCAATATTTTGGGAGATTTTTTTTAAACAAAAGCTCGGTAATAATGGCCCATCAAGAAGTTGCCACAAAGAGAACAGATCGCGGCCAAGCCCCGGCGTCTTATCGCGACCAAGTTTCCCGAATTACTTTTATCGACTTTTACTCTTTGGTTTGATTGAAATCTAAACAATCACATTGTTCCAACAGTACTTATGTTTCTTGAAGAGTATTTACTTAAGTACAGTTTAGGGTTAATTACGTTTCATTATTTAAATCAGGTATTAAAATTAGCTTTTCTGTGCGTGACGCCATTACTAATTGAGTCAAAATCGAGGCGAAACAAGTTGCGGAATAAAGTAGCGTTCAAAATTAACTTACACTTCAGTTTTAGCTTGAAATTTCAACGGTTTGGATTGCTTTGTTTGTGCCTGTTCGCAAATAAATACAAATTCTTCATTTTAATTAAGTCGTCCGTTCTAAGAATAATAATAATGCCGTCACAGATAAACGGGACTGGCGTTATATCCAAAAGTGTTTTACAATTAAATATTAATTTGCGTCCATTTCAAGAATATTAAAAAAAAACATTTTGTTAATATTTTTTGACAAAACGAAAACATAAATGAAGTTACTTTCCATAAATATTAAATACTTTTTTTTAAATTCTATTGTTCGCTAAAATACTGGTAAGTAAAAGTTTTTAACTAACATTTAATTTTATCAGTTAAAGTTTTAATTTATTTTTGATTTCATAACATTTAAACTTTTTCCACACTTACAAACAAGGTACCTAAATGTAGGAAGACAATCTTTCGGTAGTCCGACAAATTGCCATGCAATATTTATGATTACTTCGTATTTTTTCTTGTTCGACTAAAGTCTAGTTTTATGCACAAAGAAATACAAAATAGGTACCCTCATGAATACATTGTGATGGCACAAAGACAGCATAAATTTATGCTAAGGGATTTTATAGAACCTTTATAGCTTACGTTTCGATAGAATAGAAGATATAAGATGATATATTAATATGATAGAATTGGACTATTATTAAAATTAAAAGTTTAATTTGAATCGAGTATATAGGAGACGCGTTGCCCGTGAATTAGGTAGGTGCCGCATAGAGTTTCTGAAATATAAATTTTATTTTAGTTTTAACTGAAAGTATCTTTATAGCGACTGTTAATAGAAAGTATATTTTTAGCGACTGTTAATAAAAGCTAAAATGATACTTTCAGTTAAAACTAAAATAAAATGTATATTTCAGAAACTCTATGCGGCAACAAACAAAACAAGCACTATGCACAGTTTCCATAAAGCTATTAGCTACTCAACATAAATATTATGTCTTTTCTATGGTAATCACATTAAATATTTGTAATGCAAAATGCACGAGAATACCTCTTCTAAGTATATCTGAATCTGAATGAATATTCTAGTTTTAGTTTCACTATAAAAACTGGAAAAGGAACTGCTCTGAACAGTGTTGAGAAAATTCAAAGTTTAGTCTGCGAAGTAGGCCATACTGGCACTTACACATCCGATTGTGCTGGAACTTGCAAATGTATGATATTTGACGGGAATAGTGGGAAATATTCTGTTTTGCTGAAAAAATCAATAACGCTGCTGAAGCGAGTTTAACTTGTTAAAGTTGGGATCTATTTTATAAGTACTTAAGTAGTAACTCATGTGTATCGAAATCACATAAAATTTATTCCGTTTTATAATATATCTGTTACCATGCGTGAATTATTACGACACATAAAGTAATCAACTGTCTTATTGTAGAAAAATATAATTATGATAAAAAACAAAATCTCATTCTTGTTCCTCAACAAAGTATTATACTTACGAATACATTTACAAGCACTACGTATGTGTGACCAGTTAATTAAAATTGTAATGACAATGTCTTTTGTTAAATATTGCAGAATATTACTAAGCTATAAGTCATGTGTGGCCTGTGCTCCGTTTAAAATAAAAGGGGCAGTCACGTGGGCGAGTGATGCTCATCCTCACGTGAAATGTCGAACGAGCATCGTTGTTGGTAATAACGGGGGATATTTTCACCTAGTTTCTTGATGGCTGAGTTGGTGACGCAAATATTATGTGATTTGAATACCTACCTTCTTGTCTAATTGAAAATCGTGTGGGCTATTTGGAAGTATGAGAATAATAAATGCTTACTTGAGATTGCTGTTGTTTCTTACCACTGTGATATTTGAAACAATTGCTCGATTCAGATAATCTTAAATAACCCCATAATGATTGAAACTTGTTTTACTCTTTCTGTACAAGTACTTAGCAATGGTGTCAATAAATAAATATTTATTAAATCTGTTTGAAATAACTAACGGGTGGTTTGTTTTTGAGTTGTGAATTCTAAGAAAAAAATTCTACAATACGGCCATTCATGTGGACGGCCGTATTGTAGAACTGAATAACCGTGTTATTCAAGATAGAGATATATAAGCGCAAAAAAGATGAAGTTATATTTAGTTGAGTTTTTTAATACTTTAGTAGGTAATGTTAGAATACGTCATTGGATTATGGTATGTTATATTGAGACTGATTTCAAAAAGTATTAATAACTCGTTATAGAAATAATCAGCTAGGACGTACCCAAAAATAAATATACCTACTATATTTTACCCCTTTGCAAATCACCATCCTTTTCAAAACCCGTGTTGTCATTATGGTCATTACTTGACATCATTAAGGTTTCGTTGACGTCATCGAAATAATATCGGTAATTTTCTCATGGGACCGCGTCGATGGGATATTAAGTCGGCGCCTAGTGTGTTTAAAAGAAGCTTACACAGCTATTTTAGGGCTAATGAGCTATTGAACCGCTGTAGCTTTTATGCTTGATTTGAACAAGAATAATTGACGTAATAAATATGTTCCACAAGTTTTTGCCAGCTCACATTTCATTTTTTTACTATGCAAAATTCACTTTACATTCAGTATGCAAATTTTTGTTTTCTTGTAATTACAGCGTATATGTCTAGTTTTATGAGTTATTTTAGTATTTCGTCAATTAATTTACACTTCTACACATTTAAGTTAACAGCCTTTTAGTTACCACGTACTTTTGAATAAGGCTTTGTAGAATGTTTCAGTTGTAGGTACTTCGTGAAGAAGTCTATAGATTGTCTTTTGTGTGTCTACCTGTATTTTAATCAAGTTTATTAATTATAATACTGGTTATATTTAGGTTGTTTAATTTGAGTAGCTAAAAATATTTATAAATAAATTAATAAATACAAACTTTTTAGTTGTTATAAAAAGCTAGTATTAATTAATGTGTTGTTAAGTTCCCTCTTTTAGATTATTATGTGGTTTGCTGACTAAAAAAATGATTTCGGAACACTTCAAAACTATTGATAGTTTGATCTCCCTGAAGCATTTTGTTTATTTTTAGATTTGCTAAATATTTTTACATAATTCTTCGTTCTCAATAATTCTCTGAATATTGACAATATTAAAAGGATAAAAATAAATTTTGTAAAGTTTTTAATGACAAAATTTTATAAACTATAATCTTGTATTTTCGACATGCTTTGCTTTCATTGAGGACCTTTAGCCATACATTACTACGCAATAAAACATTTTTAAACTTAATCAAGTACGACCAAACTACCAAAAAAGTGACAAAGTTACATAACATACGGTTCCCAAACTTTCCAGAACTTACTCTAACTTTTGATATTGGAATGACTAAATTGACAGTTCACGAGTGTGTGCCAGGGTGCATGGCGGGGTGTCCGGCTGTCACCGTGGTGTCGCGTGTACTGCCGTGCTTTGCTTCGAGAGGCCATCAGCAGTCGACGGCGACGAACCATTCTTCAGCGAGTGAACTACGCATGCGTGAACAAACTCCGCCCAGCAAAAGTTTTGGATATCTGAATGGAACTTTTACGGATAGTTGGCTTGATTGAGATGTTTGCCGATCGTTGATTGTTTTTAGTTATTCCTTCTGTTTACCTTTTAAAATAGTAACGTTAAATATCCAATTGACCTGATTTGCTATGCAAATATTGACAAAGCATGTTGTTATTGTACAAAAAAAAGAATCAAAGGCAAATATTGTATACTGTATCTTTAGTTTTCGTATTGTAAGCCTAGTCTTTCATTAAAAAAATGCCAAACTATCTCATAGCACGTTACTCACTATTTTAAATTGATTTTGCTCATTATTTTATAAAACGAAGATAGTTTCGTTAAATCCGTGACCTCCAACTTTGTAAACCATCGATCGGTATCAACAAATATCCTTTAAAGTGTAAGGTCGCGAATTTTATTCCACATTAATTTGTTATTTATTCTCTTTAACAAAACACAAAAAAATCATAGCAAGCGAATATCATCCAGAGTAAATCAGAAGGAAAACACATATTTATTAACTTCATCTCAATTTTAACGTTCGGATAAGTACATAAAAAGTCGAGCTTGGACGACTATAATATTTTATTGTAGTTATGAAGACAAAAGTGCACAGTGCACCACGATACAGTGCACATATTAATTATTATTAGGAATATAGCGATTTGCCCTGTTATCGCACTCTCAATGAGTGAAAAACTTTTGTTCCCTAAAAATCGAAGACCAAACATGAAAACCGTGCCAATTATAACAGACGAAAATAGTAGATGGTTAAAAAACCTAAGCCTAATGCTTAACACTGACGAAGCCACTTTTGTGTGGAGCCATCAATTTCAACGCGAATACCTTTTTGCCAATTAAAATACCCAAGCGTGCATTTGACCCCTTGTTTTTGCAGAAAAACTCGATGTTTTACCGAAAAATCCGAATTCGTTAAAAAGTTTTTTGTGTAATTTGCTTATTGAATCTACCGGTTGAAAACGGGACATTGTTTCGTTCATTACAGGAAGCAAGAAAAGCCTATAATCTAAATTTGGTGTATAATTAACATTGGCAAGTCTTTTGAAGTATAATGGCAATTTACAAATCCGACATTCATGGGTAGGTATCTACAGAAAAAAATGCTTTTGGATGGTTGCGATGCGTAGTTTAACTTTGTCGGTATTGTATAAAAAATAAAAGTCGCATATACCAAACCAATGAATACTCGTATATTTAATAACTACATTCGAAAAAAAAGTAAAAACAACAGATGGCAACAACATGACATGTAACACATAAGTCACTTTAGCCAGCTAGATATACATAGAAACGAGGAGTATGTTTACATGCTTCCAAAAGTATTACACCCAACAGCTGGTGTGCCTAACTCAGCAAGTTCTTGCTTATGGACACAATTTGCCATTCCTAACTGTGCCGAATACAGACGAGAATAAAACTCAGGGTAGGTAACCAGTTATTGTAGACCGACCTGGGGCTCTCGAACGATATTAGTCTAATATTATTAGTGTGTTGTCATGACAACCCATACGATTTGACAGTTCGTCAACTAATAATATTAGTCTAATATCGTTCGAGAAATGGGCCCCAGGGGCCTATTTCTCGAACGCTATTAGTATAATATTATTAGTGTGTTGTCATGGCATCCCATACGACTTCTTACCTCTGGGATAACGTGCATTTTTGAGTTTTTAATATGTTTTCCGAGCAAAACTCTATCTCCCAGATATTGCAAATTTATATTAATAAAATCCTAATAAACGCGACTATCACTTTGTGTTACATTATAATTAGTTAATTACAAATTATGTAATTTTACCTAAGAAGTATAATTAAAGATTTTATATTTTATGTAACCTACAGAAGAGCGGCGGTGCCTACTAGGTAGGCATGTAGTAATATTATACGTCCCGAGCGGCTCTGTCGTCTGAATCATAAACTATCTTATCTTATATATCAATAATCTTATATATAAATAAAGAATCAGAATTTTTGAACGTTGTATACGATTTTATTATAACGTTATGTAGGCACGTTTGTTTCTCGATTTTATTATTATTAATTTATTAGTTCAAAATAAACTTGAATCACTTAATATTTATAAATTAAAAATGATATAACTTTACTGTCGCTAATTCTGAATACAATTGCAACGCGGAAAAAATCCGCCACGATATACATATTTACACATACAGTGTTATCTAAGTGATCTACAATTTAGTTATTATAATCGTAAAGCTGGATTAAAAAATAAAACAAATTAATTAAAAATAAATATTTTTATATCAGTGATAACCCTACAAAGTTGTTAACACTTTAGATTGACACATGTCATGTCATTTTGCCTAATTAGGATGTTCCTGGTAGGGTTGAAACAAACAGATTTTTGCACTAATTTTTAACAAACTGTATCTCATAAACAGTTAGAAATATTAACGTGATTAATAGTGAAAAATGAAGCACGTAGCATAAACATTAAACAAGTCCCCGTTTGCATAAAAGTTCCTCGTTCTGTTCAACCCCATATGTGTACGTGTATCCTTACAGACCTGTGGATCCTACAACCATTACCAAAAATAAAATCTCTATAGTCGTAAGATTGTAACGGATGATAGATAAGCACAAACAGGCGTAATGTCAGCTGTAAACAGTTTACACTTGGACGTAAAGCGCCGACCTCCGAGTTTAGCTGTCAAATGAAAATGTTCGTGATTTTATCTCTTACCGTAAATGTGGGCTACAAGTGAGGAGCGCGCAGCGGTATTTTAGTTGAACTTCAAAATGGTGAATGAGGCGAATGGCGAATGAACATACAAGTGTATAATTTATTTATTCCAATTTAAAATACTGGTGTGACAAGTATAGTAGAACCAAGCCTTGGTTAACAATCTACTATGAAAATTGAAAAGTATGTTTAACTCGGATGATCCCTTAGGGATGAAAGGCACTCATTACTGCCGAGGCTGAAATAATGCCTTTCACCCGAGTTAAACACTCTACTTTTCATTTCGAATATGAGGAAAGTAAAATTCATCTGTTTTTTATAAACATGACTAAGTATAAATTTTTACAGTACTTTTTAAAGGTACTTTCAATTAAGAATTTAGCCGAAAGTATCGTTATTTATGGTATGGGGAGTCAAATATCAGAATGGAAATTGTATAACAAATCCATTTATACCCAAATTTTAATTGCTTATCGTAACAAATATAATAAAATCGTACTTGGAGCCTAAAATGCTCTAGTGCAGAAACGTATCACTTTCTGCACATCTTTTAGAACAAAAATGACCCTCTTTCAGAGCATGAGAGATAAAAAATATTTTAAACAACACTTAAGTATATCGGTAAGTATATAAAAACTAAATATAAAATACCTCTCCAAAGCTAACCGTTTCTGGAATGACCTAGAATGCCGGCGGCGTTGCCCATTTTCGCGGCCAGACTTAACCTTTGCACAAAGAAGGAGCCTGCCCTGTGGTTGCCCACGACACCTATTATTTAATTTGCATGTGAGTTTAGTGATATTTTTCTATTTTATTTCATTTCGGAACTGGAGTAAATAAAACGCTTTCCTCTTCTAACTTGCCCTGGATATGGGCGGTGGATAAGGTGACAAACATTTCCGTTGTTAGTAGCATTATACTACCCCACCACGCATAACAGCCGTAACTCCATTGGAAAACTCATACAATTGTTTACCCTATTCTCTTGCAACTACTTGAAAATGGTATTTAAATGGTTGTAACCTCGTTATGGAGTATAGTCGCTATGAAAATAAATAAATAGTATATTATACATCATTACATAAAAAATAACGTCAACATGAAAAAAATATTAATTAAATGCTTTTAAATGGTGCGAAGTTAAATTTTGTCGGTATGTGTAAAAAATAAAAGTCGCCATTTTGTCCCTATACGGTAAAATAAATAGATAGTAGGTAATTAGGTACCAATTTTTATAAGTGAGAACCTGTAATTGGCTCTGTAAATCTATTTTAGTTTTTAGAAATGTTTATAGCTGTTGGTTTTCCGTGTACGTAATAAAAAGAATTACATATATCATAAATTAGGTACAGAAATAACATCAACATAAAACATTTTTGTTCCAATTTGTCTCAATAAAGTAAACATCTGAAGTTTGGTTACCGTGAGTTAAGTATGCTTTAAACGTTTTATGATTCTGAAACATTAAAAACATGGAAGCGTAATTGCTGAGATTACAGATAATGTTGTTGCTTTGAAATGTAGCAAAAACAGAGTAGGCATCTACTTAAAACCAACTGGGTTTTCATAATCTTGTAACAAATATACATTTTATATGTTATAAGCGGAGTCTAGAATGTTATATTTTAGATACAATAGTATAAAACCTCTATGTTTTGAAAACGTAACGTCAAAAAACTAAAAAAGATGACTAGAGATCTGGGATCAGAAAACCGTTAGATGAAGTAAGTATACGCACAATCGGTTGGTAATGTAACTTTTGGGGGAAAATTTGGGTTAGCAATGGACGTCATTTCGCTAAAACCTATTATAAAATTCAGGCAATTCATAGTGCATAAGTTTCGTTATTCTATATTTTTCAACCACAAAGTATTCATAATAATAGGCCTTTTCATCTGTGTCAGATGTTTTAAGCAGCATCCCGGTAATGATACTTGCGTTCGTGGCTGTATAGTAAGTGTTAAAGTTTAAAAAACAATACATAACAAACAAACAATGAGAATGTATAATGTCAAAGGTTACTAGCCACTCTTAAATACTATGTAGGTAATAAAAGTTTTTGTGGACGTAAAATGGACTTTTCTACGACGTAGTAAAATAGTAGTTAACTAGTTTGTCCCAAAAAGGTTATATAGTATTTTCAGGCGTTCATTCAACAAGTAGTTGTTGTGGAGTATGCCATTGTCGTAATACATTGGTTGACTGTGCTTGCGGAACACTAATATATAAATGTTTACTTTGTTTACTTGATAGATATTCCAAGAAATTAGTTAATTCTCAATCAACTGAAAATTTTCACACTATCTACACTATGCTTCTGAAGAATTTTGTCTTATGGCGCTCCTATACTGGCAGTTATTAACATTTTGCGACAGGGACAACGTAATATAATACTATCAAGTCACGCGTTGTTATATAAATAAAAGCCAGTGTTGGATCACTATTACATTAGTTTTATAGGGCATATAAGGTAAAAGTACGCTTCACCGAACGCTCAATATCCGTCCGTATCACCGAATTTCTTCTATTTTAGGCTATAAGTCGATTATTTACAGCTGATAGTTACTTGCGTATTTTTTTTCCACGAGTTAAATACCTATCCCTTCCACTATGCCTCAGAGTCGGCCAATTTGTCCCGCAGTTGGGACGTGGCAACTGATCGAAACGGATCGTTGCTGCCGATTGCCACTTTGTATGGGCAACCTTAAAGAAATCGGTAAGAAGTTGCGTATATTTCTTAAGGTCATAAAACCTTTTAAATTTATTTCTGTGTTTCAAAGTATGGTTTTTCAGTGTGACTACTTAATTAGTTTGTGTATTTTAGTAAATTTAATTAATTTAGTGCAGTCATATTATCAGAAATTAAGCTTAATGTGAGTTCGGTGATGAGTACACCGACAATTTGATTGGAAGGTATTATCGAACAGCGTCCGGAATCAGGGAAAGCGTATGTTTTTGAAATTATTTTTTTAATGGTTGATTACGAACTATTTAGATTAACTACCTAATTTCACAAATAACTTAATGTATTTGTAATTTTATGAGCAATTGCCGAACAACAATAACCTATATAGATTATTATAAAACTGCGTTTGAAATGTTCATGTTTTACGACTTTTTGGCATCAAAATAAGGTTTTTGGCAAGACTATTATCAAACAATAATTTTAGATATTTTACGTCAGTATTAGCAAGAACTTTATACATGTACGGTTTTGTAATGGATTCAAGTATCAAATTTAATGATAGATTTGTAGTTATACCACATTGATTACGATTTAAATACTATTTTCAAAATCCATTCGCGAAATAGGTTCCACATATTTTCCATGTTTCGTTCACCGAACGGCCGTTCGGTGAATGGTACCCATGGTCTCTGCTACCGAACTCATGTTTGCGTTGGCCATGTTTCTATTCGACGTTCATGAGAATATCATCCTTATTACGATAACGGCTAGGTCGATATTTATATGTTTATTTTTTGTGACCATTATTTCAATGCCAGCGCTTTTCAAACTTTAGACATACTTATTGGACGCCTGATAAGTCTTGGAATGTGGACAAAAAAACTGAATAGGATAATAAAAATAATGAAGCAATAATATTTTATACAGGTTTGTCCAAACCTAGATGTCCAAAAATTTTTTGTGTCGTCGTGGGCGATTGTTATTTTTTAAACTTTTATCTTTGGTTATGAAATTCCGGGGTTCCCATACAGGGTGGCTAAAAATTAACTACATTCCCATTCTCAGGGAGGTTTTGGGATTATACTGAGCAACTTTTACTATGGGACCAACTCCGAAATCGTGAAAAAAAATTTACCCTTCCATAGAAAATGGACCAGCCAAAATTTATGAAACAGCCAAATTTTTTTATACATATGCGTACATGTTTTATAATTGTTGCGTACCTTACTTACTGACTTATTTTTCAATAAAAAAGACACGTCAAGATCGCTTACCATCTTTATAATGCTAAAAAACGAAGCATAGTAGGGATTTAATAGTGAACTACTGAAGTTTGAGCACCACTCAACACCATATTTTCATACAATTATTTCCTAGTTCGGTAATGCGGGCTCCCTATTCGGTATAATGTGCAAATCACGTTTCTTAGTTCGGTAAACGGTACAAACTTGGAAATTGGAAGAAATGACTTTAAAAATATTTTTAATACACGTCCAATCATTTCAGTAATTTATAGGTATGTTTAAATGAGGACAAATTTATCTATGTTTCTATTTTAGTATTGAACATATTCGTAAGAAAGTATCAGAACTAATAAAAAAATTAAACGTAAGTCTAGGGCTTAAGCATTCGGTGAAGCGTACATTTACCTTAGATCCTGGTAACCTTGGAAAGATAGTTTGAGCAACGAACGATAGTTTGAACGGGTAGATCAATTTATTTGTCTACCCCGAACATATTTATATAGATAATATTGGATAAGGTACTTGCACCTAATAAGGCCCAGTTTTAAAGCTTGCTCAATTTCAAAATTTCATACTTTTATAAGTGTAAATGAGTTTAAATTTCTCGCCCATGTTTGGTTAGTACCATAGACAAAATTGCAAGTTCATATCAAATATGAAAAAAATTTAAATTAAAATTAAAAGTGGGCCTTATTAGGCGCAAGTACCTTAGTTTAGGGTTGTTTACCAACATCTCCATTGTCATTTTGCTGGGACGTCAGTCTTTCGTGACCACAGCACTACAACCTGGCTGAAACGTCGGAAAAAAGGTAAAATAATACATTCGCGTTAGACCCGTTACTGACATTAATTATTACTTTGAGCAAAGTCGAAGGAGATCGTCGCGGTAGATCGTCCGTCGGTCTCTATTGCTTTTCGACACCGAAGACAGAACCAAATGGAAGCGTAATATTTTTTATGGAAAGCAGACGATCGAACCATCTTGTTGTCTTGTTGCATAAAAGTTCACTGCAGCATACACTTTAACTCCACGAAATACATCCCCTGCTCGATATAACTCCCGGTTATTGTCCAACTCTCATAGGTATAATGTTTTTTTATAACCCAGCAAATAGCTCTCATAATGCGCCGTGGTCAGACCTTTGAGGCCATCATATAAATGTTGGCTACATTTATACGGGATTTTACATTTTTAGCGACAAAATGAGTCCTTACAATGTTTGAATTGGTAGGAAACTGCATGTATAAACGAAACAATGTTATGATAATAGCTTTTGTTAAATTTTAAGCGCTCTTGTGTTTCCCTAATTACTGTCTTTGTTATGTGGTTGTACCTACTTCGTTTTTATCGCGTCGATAGTGAATAAACATAACTTTTTGAAATACCTACCTACATTTTATTGAGTAGAAATTTATTGATAATGATAAAGATTTAATAAGATTATGGTGATTTTTAACGGCAATAATTAATTTTTCATCACACATTTTAAATGTGGAATTGCACGCAGGTTTAGCGGGAGTTATAGAAAAAGCGTTCTCCCTAGGGAGTTATGAAGTTTCTAGTGCCATAATTAACAGTTTTTTGTCTTTATACTTAAGTGTGATGAAAAACATTGTGTATAACTCGGGCGTAATAATATTGCAAACTCGAGTCTATAAATCGCTCCGGCAAGCCGTCGCGATTTAACTTACTCTCGTTTGCAATATTCAACTTACGCCCCATGTTGCACAATGTACTATTTTTATATACCTACTCATTTTGATTGTGCACAGCATGAATCATACTAGAACGGTTCGAGTCCGGGCCGAAGCAACCGACACTTCATTTTCAATGACAGGTAAACAGTGATCACGTGATGCTTTCTATAGAAAACGAAGTGTCGGATGCCTCGGCCCGAACCCGGGCCGTTGTAATGTGAGTCATCCTTTAATCATAAATTACTACTGAGAACATATAGAAAGTCCCGTAGTGCCTATATATTTTTGAATTGATTAACTGAACTGTATATCTTTAGAGTACCTACCTAGAGAGACTTGTAGGTATATCTGTATAAATAGTCATCAAATTTTTAGAACCATTTACGCTTATTTAAAAAAATAATTAATATTTAATAAAAGTCAAACACGACTGATTTATCTCAAGAGATACAATTTTTTTTGTGTACTTTTAAAAACCATTGGATTAATATTTTATCAGGCACGGGCTTTATTTTGATTATAAAAGTAGCGTTTTCTACGTTGCTTTCTTAGACGCTCATCGTATTTCAAAATCCCTCAAACGCTTACTTTATGTCTAAGGATTGACGGCGGTGTCAAATAAACCGAGAGATTTTCGCAAAGAATCCGAGCGCTGCGATACAATATACATCCATATAAACGGTCAGTAGGGCGACCAATAAAGGGGTCCACTGATTAACAGTCCGCCGGACGGCATCGGCCTGTCAGTTGTTCGGAACTGTCAAAATTTTGTTCTAACTGACAGGCCGATACCGTCCGGCGGACTGTTAATCAGTGGGCCCCTTAAGGTACCGTAGGTTCATAGAGTGGAGTTGTAGAAAAATTGTACAGCTTTTTTAAATCACCATACGATTGCCAAATTAGCATTCTTGAGGATTTTCTTTAGTAACTTCATCGATTCGAATCCTGATTTTTTTTTATTTCGTTCGATAGAAAAAATAATAATACGCATTTTTAAAATTTGTCTCGATTTAAATGCACTGCTAAAAAAAAAAAAAGAAAATACTTTATAAATGCGCAATATGATTTTTTAAAGGAATTCATCGATTACTTTTTTTGTTAAAACTTAGGTACCAATCCGCGAAAAGATAACGTGCTAGTCAATCAGTGCTTGTATTCATACAAGATATGTATTGAAATGAAATAGAAGATACCGAAGAGACCGCAGAGTGAAAAATGTTCCCATACTGTATTGATGTTCTATTGTGGCAATGTCAAGCACAAAACCCGCAACAGATACCTACAAGTTAAGACAATATTGGTTCTACCACCGACATGCTCGGCGGGAAAATATCAGATTTTTGTCGCAACGAGGTTCCATTAACCTCGTATCGACCTGCAGGTGAATTGCAATTTCATGCGAATTCTTTTAAGATGAGAAGAAGAAGAAACAAAGATTATATCAGCAGTATTCGAACAAGATACGTCAAATAGGTACTAGATATTGAAACGATATGTGTCAAATAAGTGTCAAAAGTGAAGTTTTTGTTTGAAGAAACGTCAATTTTGACATTTGTTTGACACTGACATATCCGATCCATTGCAATATCTAGTATTTGACGTATCGTATTGTTCGAATACGGCTGTGTATTTTCTTTTCATGATAATCATGTGAGTTAGAAATGTATGCGTGCTTTAGACCAATAGGAATACTTTTGTGGATGACGATAAATATTAAGAGAAAATTTTGTTTATAAATAAATACCCAACCAACTAATACAATGTGGGTACCTACGCTACGACGATGGTCAATTCTAAAACTTACACATGCAGGGCATTTTTCATATATTTGACCATACTTTGAGTCATACTAAATAACTTTTACTATAGGGCCAACCCGGAAATCGCGAAAAAAATCAACTGTGCCATAGAGAAGATTGACATGATTCACCGAAACGTATGAGACAACAGATTTTACTTCACGATTTCGGGGTTGGCCTCACATTAAAACTGTTTCAGTGTAACCATTACACCATACGTATTCACCCCTTACACCTACACACCCCAAAGTTTAGTATGGTCAGTCATAACTAAAACACTCTATATACCTACCTACTTAGTCGGACAATGTTACTGCCAATATGTTCCAAATATTACTGATG
The DNA here is from genome assembly GCF_963556715.1 of Cydia fagiglandana. Taxonomy (NCBI): domain Eukaryota; kingdom Metazoa; phylum Arthropoda; class Insecta; order Lepidoptera; family Tortricidae; genus Cydia; species Cydia fagiglandana. Next base: position 5,186,131 of record NC_085937.1, read on the forward strand.
CAGTTATTACAATACCGTGAAATGTATGCCCGAACACTTCATCAACCAAAATGATCTTGAAGATAATTTGCAAACCACAAAGACGTCGATATTGCCTACTCGACCTTTATTCGGTTTTAATCAAACCATTATAATGGGCACTCATTGAATACTTATTAATAATCCCTGAGCTTTCATTTTCACCGTTTCTGTTATGTCATCGACCTATTTTATGAAAAGCTATTCTAATAATAATTAAATATCTTTAGACTGACAGTTTAAATACGGGTTTCGATTACCGTTAAAGGACACTTTGCTGCATTTAGCGTCTTAATTGGGAAAGGGGTTGCTGTTTCGATATCTAAATTAATCAGTAGGTAAAATTAATCTCCGTAGGTTAACGGTGATTAACATGTTAATGGAAGAAACAAGAAACGGATTAAATGTATTTAACATACGTCTCTTACCTCTATCCCCATTTTTTAATTCATAATACTATCCAAACTACTGTTAAATTATTTACTTATGATATTGATAATAAACGATTATCACCGGCAACTTAGATTTGACAAAGTATGATTTTTATGAATACGTGCTGTTTTGTTCCTGTTGCATATTTATTAAAATTATAACTATTGACAATGAATTAATACCTACAACGATTTAAGAAGTACTTGGTGACTAATATAATAGGAATTGTGAATTGATTTTAAATCAGCAACTCTAAATCTAAATTTAAATCGAAACGACACTTAAATTTATAGGCTAGAGGCTAGAGGCTAGCCAAATAGAGGCTAGTCATTAAAGATATTGAATAAAAAAAAAAGAAAAAAAAAACTCTTAACATCAATTTTTTTGGTAAGTATTCCCTTGAGGTTCGTGTCATCGAAGTTCCATTCCAATGTATTTCACCTGAGTAACAAGTACAACTATATATAGAACAGCAGAAACTTTATTCAAAGCGCTTCATTAAAACTTAACTATGTCATTCATATGTACATATCTGTGTAGGTATCTACCTAAGTAATATTTTCACGTGTCTAAAGTCGATCTCGTGATTAAAGTGATTAAAGAAGTAGGTGCCTTTTACATTGTTCTCTTTGACAATTTAAGAAGAAGCTATTTACAATAATTACTAAGTAACAGAATCAATACACGATCGAGAGGCCGATTCTCTTTTAACCATTTGATATGGTTTTCATCTCATTTTGATACGACGATCATTCTTGCCAGTAGGCAAACGACGCACGCATTAGACTCACTTCCACCATTCCACTAACCCGGGATTAAGCGGTTAAACCATTAACCTAGTGTCAAATTGTACTGGTAACCATTGTAACGCCAGGTATAACCGGTTAACCCCGGGTTAGTAGAATGGTGCAAGTGGGCCTTATTGGTATAACTGCGAGCAAAATGCTTAATCAGACGACCTGATCCATGCTTACGGTTTAAATCGTATAAATAAGATAAAATATCAATCAATATATTTACACAAAATCGGCCTATTCAGCTGTCACTAGTCACACTTTTACAATATCAATTTATCTTTTGTAATTTAATTGAACTAGAAACAATGCCCTGACCTAATTAGAAATTCTTTTCAAATCATAATCGTTCGACAAGACAGTAAACTATGAGATTGTTGTTAAGCCTCCTCCACACTCGTGCGCGAATCGCGGCGCGAAGCCGCGAACGCGAGTGTGGCGTCGATTTTCGCAGACAACGAAATCGACTCCACACTCGCGTTCGCGGCTTCGCCCGCGATTCACGCGCATAGTATGGGGGGGGCTTCACAAATTGATCGGTTTCAGTGAAGCTATTATATAATTGTAAAAAGATTAAAAACCTGGATATTTTTCGCTTAAATACCTACTTATTTGATTTTATTGCCTATTGTTTTATTTTAACTTAAGTTTTTATTTTTCTCCAGATACCTACCTAATGTAGGTTTAATTTATTTATATTTTAATTTGTGTTCCGTTATATTTTTTATCGAAGAGACAGGCAAGAACACTTCCATTCGAGTAAGTAACAACTTTTCTTGTACCATGGTTATCTACGCCAAAATATTATCAACCTGTAAGAAATTTACACACACATTGATGAGTATACACTACAGACATGACGTGCTCACGCTAACACAAAGATGATGTCCCATGTAATACCATTCTGTGTTGCGGTCGGTATTTGTGGCATCATTTTATATAAAAACACTTATAAGTACGGGCTGTAACACAGCACGTAGAATGGCGCATAATTATACGCAATGATAACGACGAATGGACACCATTTGGCTCATTTCTGTGCAAGATGAAAGTAGGCACGCAATTGTCAAAATGTAGATGAGCCAGGCATAGAAGTTTTTGTGGTAAAATAAAGTGATTGACAAAATGAAATATCGACATGTCTGTTATCGATGTTATATACCTTAACGTTATACTTAGATATTTATTACATTTTAATAGAAGATAGCTACAGCGAAATATACAACACGTTCGATATCTTCTTCTCTTTTGATATATTGGTAGTTTTCTATTCTTTTGGTACTGTATACTACAGTACCAAACCAACCAACAATAAATAAATTATGTACCGCTTTCTTATTGATTTGCATTATTGAAATTTCTCGGTAACTTACCTACAGCAAGTAAAAGTCATTTTAAATATTAATCTACCTATGATATGACTTATCGATAACAAATTTATCGATGTTTCATTCTCTCAAACACTCGTTTTTGCCACAAAAACTTCTGTTTGTAGATGACGGATGACGTGACATCTAAATACTTCGACAATAGTCCATATTATTATTCAATAGGACGAGGCTCAATTTTAACGGTCACGCGAATCACAGAGTCATTATACTTACCTTTAACCGGGTTTAAATACGACGCGAATGTTTAAGGACAGGTATTGTATCCGTTGTTTCAGAGACTATCACAATGACGCTACGAGTAAGTTCTTTTTTTATTTCAACGTCAAATTACTATAGTATTACTACCTTTTTTGTAAAACTTTTTTTTGTAAAAGTTAAATTCACATCATACATGCATTAGGTTATAATATGCCTATAGAAAATTTGCAAATTTCCAAAATTGAATTCTAGTTTTAAATCATTAAAATTACAGGTCCTTTATATAGTTTTTTTTTGCTTTCCAGACTATAATCCTCCTGTTCCTGGTATTTTCGTTAATGACAATCAACGATGTAACGTCTCAGACAACAGAAGCCACTTCTCAAGTCACACTGAGTTTAGAACAACAACGACTCATAGCTTTTTTAAACGCATTGAATGGATATTCGAAGACCACTAGGTTATTAGTACTTGGGAAGAAATAAATATAGTTTTCTACTATAGTAGCTTGATATTAAACTATCCCGCCGGCATCGCACGGGTAACATAAAACCTTAACAAATTATACACCTTAACCTTCATCAAGAATTACTTTATTGATCGGTGAAAACCGCATGAAAATCCGTTCAGTAGTTTTGAGTTTATCGCTAACATACAGACAGACGCGGCGGGGGACTTTACATAGTAATTAATCGAACAGGTTGAAGAAGTGAAGTTATTAGGGATATTAGACATAGGTATGCAAAAGTTTTATGTCTGTGCCTTGTGACTAATTTGTAAGTTTTGATTTCTTTTTTCTTCTTTAAAATAATTATCATTTCTATACTAACCTTTAGGGGGTTGATTTGTGTTACGCTGTTGTTGTTAAATGTTTATTTTTTATATTATTAAATTTTTTGTTACAACTAAATATGCTATAAGTACCGTTTAACATTTCGTATTTCATACTTAAGCAAACTTTGAACAGAGAGTTTTTTGGGTTTTCTACAAAGAAAATATTTCATGTACTTATTTTAGTAGTTAGGTTTATAACAATTGATATATTTTAACCAGTACTTGGGTGTACTTTATATCCAAAGATCACTTGTTTGCTTATTGGAGCATTTTATTCCTTTCTAATTTTATTGTTAAGTCTTTTAATTCTTCCCTATTAAATATAATGATTAAATTTAATAGGGAATCCCAACCTCAATTAAATTGCTTGGATCCGAGTTTACTCGATGCAGATACCTATTCACGTTAGTCAACATCCAAAGCCGAGGATCAACAATTATAGTGTTAGATACAAACGTGAAAGCGGTACTCTAGTATGATTGTAGGTAAATTATGTAGAGTCAGCACAACATAAAAAAACGGCATCAAACTGCGCGTCAAAATCTACCATTATTTAATACTTAACTTTACCTACAAAAATATATTAAGTCCCTGTAAGACCAATAGACTGTGACAGAACGCGAACTGAAGAGATCTCCATTTGGGAGACAATTGTAAGATGGCAGACACTTTTGGAGCATTATATTGATGCTGACTGTACGTGTGGAAGGGAAAAATTCAGCTGCGGCAAATTCCGGACACGTACCGAAATCATCACGGATCGTACAATCGGCAGATTCACGAAATATTTTCACCCTCTGCGCTACATTTTATGATGTGAATATAAGAATAAGCTTTGTTGTTCAGTGTACGTCTTTTGTAAATGTGTACCCATGTTTGAAGAAATGCGATTTGAGGAGGAAACGTCGATCATATTATAATTTAGCTGACAAATATTTTTTCGCGACGATTTTCCCTGTTATTTTACCGTAGGTAGTTTAATTTGTGTAATTTTGACAAGTTTTAGTTAGGTATCTTATACACCTACACTAAGATGCATATTTGCATACCTACACTAAGATGCTTAATTCATACAAAAACATTACTTTGCTGACGTGCTAGTCAATCAGTGCTAACCCGTTATACTTATTTGCGAATTTTTCACATGCAATAAATGTTGCAATGCATGCAAAAATGTTCGATTTTATATCTAATATTGACCCTCTTAAGATAATAAAAGTATACTGATGTAATTTTATAAACCAATTTTAAAATAAAAAGAATTAACACGTGTAAATTTGTTTAGTGATTTCATTTTAAAATCTAGAGAAAATAATACTTATTTATTTATGTTGAATAACATCAACATATTGACAGTAATATATCTATATAAATTTTGTCGATAAAATATTTTGCCATAACTATAGTATTTTTGCCCCGAGTTAGCACAGGCATAGAGTTATACTAAGCAACTCTTGCAATGGGTCCCACCCCGCAATCGGGAAAAAACTTGGCTGTTTCATACAATTTGAGACATGAATCAAAATTTCGACATGCTCGAAATTGTATTCCTTTTAACGTTGCTAGTTTTACAAAAAAATCTAGTAAAAAGGAAAATACTAGTTTTCAATCCACTAAAGTTGTCGTAAATTAAATGAATGCCTTTAACCTTTATTCCTGGATACCTTTCATTTATTTAAAGACATCCTGCTTTCATTTGACGATAGTAACGAAAAGACTCAAAGGCGCGTTCTACACAATGCTTTGTGAAACTTTCTGAAAGTTTTGAACTCTCATGGTTGTTTTCAGTTGGAATGCTCAATTTTATACAACTTTGAATGTTTATTGTAATTCAGTCTGACTGTGAATTTATTACTACTGTACTAGTCATGTTCTATGCTATGGACATGAGTTATTACCTATTACAAATTTTGTGACATTCATTACGAGTTTTTTGAATATTTAAAGGGATAGGATGGGATAACAAGCAAGGTAAATATCGTGTAAGTCTTAAACATGAAGGGATTAATAGCTAATCAATAATCCGCATTGTTTTAGCACTAGCAAAATCGCAAAGAATCTTCAGATATTCTCATTGTTTTTCATGAAAAAAACTGATTTTTTGCAAATTTATCGAGAGGAAATATAGGTTTTTCTTTGTATTACCCAACATTGTTTTATATGGATGTGGTTACTTACAATTAGATGAAAAAAATGCTATGTAGAAGTTAACACCATGCACTCGTATGCGAATAAATGTTTATTATAAATTAAAATAACGATAAGTTTATCAAGTCTCAGTAAAGTAATTCATATAAAACAGCAAAAGTATGAAAAATCACGGAGCAAAGAAAAATCGCATCAACCTCACCAATAATTTAGCTCAGTTGGTTGCCCGCGCACTGTGTAGAATATAATCTGACTTGATATACGAGGTGCAAGAAGCTTATCTACTTATAAAACTATTTGAAATCATCTCCGACTTTTCCCCCAGTCTAATTAGACCCCAAGTTTCGTTACAGTTATTCGTAGTCGTAGTTCTGAATTTATACTAGACGTACCGATTTAGCTGCTGCGGTATGCTTTATAAGGATCTACGTGCGGCCGCCTCATTGCCCTCCTGCATTTTCCGCTACATGTCTTACCCAACGCATCGGTGGACAAATCGGTTTACGGTGTACTGTACCAGAGTAAATAGTTAATAAAAATATACTTAAGTATATGGCGTGCAGATTTATAAGGTGATTATATCCCTGTTCTATTTCTTTCTGACAATCTATTTCCGTCTCTGTTCTTGTTTCTCTGTCGTTATGCAATGAGAACAGTCCAGTATTAGCCCGCTTCGCCGGCTGCACACCGAGGGCCTACCGCGAACCATGTTCGACGTGTTGCTTCTTTGTCGCACTTGTAAATTGGTACGTAAATGTGATAGGGAGGCAACACGTCGAATGTGGTTTGCGTTAGGCCCTCTGGCTTGATTTACGAAGTGCAAGGAGCCGGCGGCGCGCGCCTCATTGGCATCGTCCTCTATTTGCCGCTATATGCATCACCCGTCGCATCGATGGCAGCAGTGTAGTCGTTCTAAAGTATTTTATGATAAAGGATTGATTTATTGAACAACTGTGCCACAGTTTTTAGGTGTTCTTTAAGGCGGGCTCAAAATGTGCTGTTCTGAGCAAGTACGAGTAATTACAAACTTTGATCTACAATACAACACCACAACTAAGCTAACGTCGTGTAATTTTGGATATATGAGTAGGTACAAACATCTATCGAGGAGTGAGCGGTCAAACTTCATAAGTCGCGAAAATGGGTTTTTGAAATTGGAACTATGTGTCGTATGTGAAGAGTTGAGATTGAAATGAAAAATTTTCTGGACTTATTGGGTTTGTCGCTCACCTCTCGTATTTGTACCTACTCATATATCCAAAATCACATGACGTTAGCTTAGTTGTGGTAGAAAATAGGTCTCACTTTATTATGACTTTTATGCTTCTTTCCATAGTTAATTCCAATTAAGTTCGGTGTTATTTTATGAATGGAAATAATTAATTCCATATTTATCTCCCTGTGAATATTGCACGGATGCACACTTCCTATGCAATTCGCAATACTTTCGCCGTAATAGCCATTGGAAAGCTCATTCAATTGTTTACCGTATTCTCGGACAATAAATTCCAAATTCAACTGGTTTTGTAATGGGTGTTACGATTGCTATGTGTAGTAGACAGAACATATCCCAGTATGGCGAAGTGCAGTGCAAGGCGCAGGCTGTGGCAACTGTGGACGCTTCATTGCCCTGTGATTTCTCGCCACATGTGCCACCTAACGCATCGGTAGACAAATCTGTAGTTTGAATTTGTAGTGTCCGAAGTTGATGTGTTGATTCAATTGCCTCCTACCCTACTTTGTATATATATCTTGTTTTCTAAATTCTAGAAAATTATGTTATAATTAAACTATTTTCAGCGGCAGGTTTACCTATCCCAAAGCGATCGTGATTAAATAGTATGTCAAAGGGAGGAAGTCTGCATAACATGGCAAGATAAAATATGGAATAAATGAAATACATAATTCCACTTTTTACGCTATAACTAGACTTTTGAAGATTTTTTTTTATTTAAAATATAACTTTACAAAAAAATGCCGTTGGAGGTCATATTGTAATTCGTGTACGTCTGTTTTACGTACACGAATTACAACATGACCTCCAACGGCATTTTATTGTAAAGTTACATTTAAAATAATTATGAATATGAATATCATAATTGTATAAATATGTGACATAGTTGTATAATACCATCCATTTCATGATTTTATGATAATCATTACTACTTAATGAGCTGACCGATTTCTTCTTCTTCTTCTTCGCATTTACCTTGAAAGGTAATATGTCTTTCATCTCTTTTCATTATTATATTTATAATTACGCTGTAATAGAAAACGAGGTGTTCTCACGCAACATGGTTCCCCTTTGTCTTATATTCAATCACGAAATACATTAATTATGAACAAAAATAGGACCGTTAATCTTGAACCTAGTTTACGTGGCTGCTTCAACCAAACTTGGTACCATACTTATTATTATAGGACTTTTGTCATACAAAATAAATCTGGTTGACATATTGGTTGCCATTTGTAACTACAATTTTACTTCTGTATTGTCAGGCGTGGCTCAATCCGCGATTTCGTCGCTTTGCTACAGGTAGCTAAAAGTACATCCTTTTCACCCCAATTTTGGGGAAAGCCGTAAGCCGCGCGTAGCGCTGTCGCCACCTAGCGGCCATATCTGTGCTGATCGTAACAGACGCGTTTTGTTAGAGAGTGAGTCTTCTGTACCTAGTACTATTATTAATTCTGTGGTATTGTTTAAACATGAAATTATGCCATGGCAAGCATTTTTAATATTTCCTAGCTTTTTCGTATCTTGTAATCAAATAAATATATATTATTATCATATTTGTGCGTTACGTCTATATCATATTTGTGTGAAGGATGAAAGGCAATAATTAAAATAATGTAATTTTCAATTTGGTTTTACAACTGCATTTTTTAATTTGTTTATGCAGTAGGTAACCATTTATCTTAAAGATCATGGATTTGCTAAAAAAATAAGTACACTTAGTTTCAAGTTATTTACTCAAATACTAAGAGACGAAATAAAAAGACGCCATTCAAATATAAATATTAAAATATGAATTTTAATGTTTTTAGTCAGGCAAGTTATTCCCTCCTTCAGCTCTAATTATGATTAATCGTTATTGAGACACATTTTGATCAAATTATAATTTGATTAGCCTGATTTTTTGTGGAGTTTATGACCGGAAAAAGTTTAATTTGCATGTCTGGCAAAAAATTAGGTAAAGTTTTTATTGGAGTATAGGAACTGATGTTGAAATTGTTTTTCACACCACCTATTCGGAAATGAGCTTTTTCTTCCCTGCTAGCCCTTTCCGACCGGTTCGATATAATCCTGCAAACTACTTTTAAAAAATCCTGTCCGCAAGCAAATCGTCTTTTCGAGCTCAAACCTATTCCGATCTAAGCTGCAGATATTAGCGACACGTTTGAGTACTAAATACCGTAGGTCAATGGCATCAGTCGGTCGCAAGACAGTGTTGAAGATGGTGGCGTATTTTGGTGTGAGTAGTGACACACGTAAGTTCATAATTTCGTATAATTTTGGTATCGAAGTTGCTATTGAATACTTAATTATTACAGTAAAAGAGTTAAATGAGTTTATTTAGTACAAATTAGAGCAAAAATATGTTATTTAGGGAAAACTACATGCTCGTAAAAAATAAGTGCACGAATTTGTGGGTTCGGCCGTAGCCCGTGAATGAATTGTCATAACTATTTGCAAGTTTGTGAGTATCCGGCTTTTGCGCAAAAACTTAAATCACAATAGATAGCATATGTTTGATCATTTTATAATATATTCCGTTTCTTAGGTTTGTATTTTTTAAGACGTCCATTAGGAGCCAGACAAATTCTTTGAATTTTGTGTTATGGTGATAATAGGTATCAAATATTGAAGAATTTCATGACGACCTTATTCCCCTTATTCGCTTTTGGAATGGATTCACTATGAAAGCCAAGAATCAGACGATGTTCTAGCTTCGCTGCGTCAGGTCGTGGTGTATAAAACCCGTCCAGTAGGGTTAAAAGCATGGTGATTATAATTCGGCCAGATTTATGCTTGATTTCGGTACATCCATATAAAGCAGTTTGGCTGTGATATCATGTCACTGGAGTTAGGTCCAGCTGTTGGTCTATATTCGATCTTTTCTCGAAGTATGTGTCAAGGTAGTTAGTTTATATCATAATAGATTCTTTACAACTATATTATTTGCTGTAAAACTCAATAATAGCAGATGACACAGCACGGGTAAAGTAATGGTGAATCGAATTCCTGACAGATCAAGTTTGACATTCAAAGACGACAATGATATGTGACGTGGAGAGAGTCAGCTGATGATGACAGATGCAGTAACATTCTAGTTATGTGGAAAGACAGTAAATTATGTTTCCCGACTTCTAACTGTTCAAGTTTTCAGGCACAATCAATATTAGGGTTGTGAAGAGATGAGAGAAAAAGATTCGATCAAATTGTTCATGTAACAGCTCCAGAATTAGTTATAAACTATATTAAACACAAGCCAATACTTTCTTTTTACTTGTGAATGAATCAATATTCATTTTATGAAAACTTTTTCAAGGATTTCCATATCATGTAGGTAGTTGAATTGAGATTACTTTATAATTATTGTTGATTATTGTTTTCAATAATATTTATATCGTTTCGGTGATGATTCTTAAAGAGAACTGTGATGATTATGTAAAGTTAAAGACTTATTATTATACTAGTGTATTGTTGAGTAAAATGATGCGTTATTTTCATATCATTTTACAAATCCAAAGGAATTTGCACGTTCGTGCATTTACAGATAAATCCTGAACGTCACTTTCGTGCATGCGATTTTTTTTATGATGTAGGGTCGTTGGATTTTTTTTATATTTTTTTACGTGTATTTTATAACAAATGAAAACGGTTCACATGCATTTTTAATTAATTTTAGCAAAATATTTTTCCCGGCCGTAAAGGGTTAAGAGGGATCAAAGTGGCACTTTGCCTCCCTGCTAGGAGGGATCAAAGTGACACTTTTCTGTTCAAGCACACTATTTTTAATATTTTTTTTTCATTATTTTATTAGCTTAAATAATCTGTTTAAGCATCATATTGTGTCAACACTAATTTTATTTTATTTTCATATTCAATTACACAAACGGGTCTACCGCGATATAATTTCATTGTTTTTACCTTTAATTCCGACGTTTCAGCTGAGTTGCACCAGCTGTGGTAGACCCGTTTGTGTAATTGAATATGTGTACAAAACGCGAGAGTTTAAAGTGTTTTTATTTATTTTCCTCATAGTTGGTGTGAAAAGCAGTATGTGTCACACGGTATCAAAATTATTTCATCTTGGGCGTTAACACTTGAATCCCTCATCACGCTCAGGATTCTACTTTAGAATCCATCGCTTCATTCAGGATTCAATGTACGCCCTTGACGGAAATATATCATTTTGATCCCTTGTAACACAAACTACTATTGTCACATTAGGTTCTTTATTAGTAAAGTTATTTGATAAATACTATTTATTTATTACCTTCTTTAGTCAAAAATAATCTAAGAACTTAAAATGTGGATGTGTGTTACCAATTTTAGATGGTAAACAAAGTGGAACTCACCCAAAATTGAATGCAAATTGACAAATCGTTGAGCCGCTTCGCTTTAAAATAAAACGCTAAATATTCAACGTTAACGCTGTCCTTTCAGAAAAACGCATGGCCGCCGACAGCCCATAGCAGAACGCAAATAAAGTCGTTTTCAATTCACACGCATATTGCAGTTGGCTGCAATTGGCTTAAAGCGGGCCTCTGTTCGCGCGGACTGTAACGCAGCGGAAAATTGGCTCAAAATGGACGGATCTTGATGTTTTAGAGATACGGTGTCGTATTGGAAAAGCCGTTGTTGCTGTTATGTTATTGCAAATAATTACACTCGGGTTTGTGTGAATTAAGATTTTAGGCACTCATTTTCACATAGATTAGGCGACGGTTAACAAGGATGGGATGGGATATGATATAACAAAAAACTCTCACATATTCCTTTTAAAACTCCAGAAAAGGATTTGGTAGTCGTCACTCCACGACTCTATGGTTTTTACCGCAAACGCCAAACATATGACTATGAGTATATTGTAAAAGCTCAAATTAAATAGGCACGCCTGCAAAACAAGTAATAGGTATATTCAAATAATAATTTTCTATTTGACCTGAATAGCATTTCGTTACAACCTGTCTCAATAGATACTCTGAAACTATCTGCAACACAATAAACACGTATATAAACTGAGATACGATGTCGTTCTCACTACATCAGATGTAGAACCTGTACTAAAAGACAGTGTCATATGCAGGACCCGTATTCACTATAGACAGCTAACTTGGAAAACTTTAGAGCGACGCAGTGGTTTGGACGTTAGCTGATAGGCAATCAAAATTTACATCAAGTTCAATGCATCTGAATTGAAACCCCGTCATCCATAGTTTTTGAGGAGCGTCTGCTATCTACGCTTCATGCAGTTTTTTTATGATGAATTACATCGTAAGTATTATACGAGAGATATTATTATTATTATTAACTTGCATAAGAGGATCATGAAAACAGCTATATTATATATTTATTCATTTTATTACACAATATTATATAACTTGTATAAGAGGATCATGAAAACAGCTCGGAAGTACTTGTTTGGTAACATTAAAGAAACGATTGGTCTACTACTTATCTCAGACAATGGGTACAGAAGTTGCGCGGCGGTTGTCTAGTAGATGTTAACTGAGTTTTGGGACTAAAACTAGTACATATATTACATTTTTACTTATGTAACGTAATAAAAATCAGCTTCATGTAGCCAAACCTTCAACCAATTAAACTACAATAACAACCCTAGTAACTTCTTACCAACGGCATCAGTCATAGATTTAAAGCTACTTGTAGCTAATTATTAAAGAAACTACAATAAAGAGTGTTTTATTTTCTGTTTTACCAGATGCTAAATATAATTTAAAAAATATGGTTGTCGGTAATGTCGGTTTACGGACGATAATTTTTCGTGACAAAGTCATTAAAGAAAACGTGGCCGTAACGTTACCATGGAGATCCGTCCACAACGTTACCATGGAGATATGTCCACAACGTGACACTTTTTCGTGCATGGTACCGGTGTTCATCGATTCATAAGACATTATCACGTCAAAACTGTACAACATTTTTTCCATTTTATTCGGTAGTAAAAACTAGGCGTAAAGTTGTTGGCATAGGTGGTCGAACTGGCCGTGAAATGACTATTCGCATTTAATAAACAAGTGCAGGTTGGCAACTTGATTGCTTTTTGAGCGCGCGGAAACTAGCAATTTGTTTCCTATTTACGCACAAACTAAGTTGCTGATTCACTCCCATTCACTGCATATCACACATTTGGGCCATGAAAAAGATAATAAAAATATTTGGGCTCCTGTTTGCTATTTTTAATTTTCCTGTGGACGCGGCAGCGAAACAATTTTTGCTTTCAATTTTCTTTATAATACATTTCTGTTAATTTATTAGCGTTTGCTGATTTGGTCTATCTGATGGTATGGTTTAATTTTTAAATTTTCTTTACATACCAATTCGTAATTTTGTTGGTGCATTTGCATAAGAAATTATTTTTAGGGTTGCGTACCCAAAGGGTAAAAACGGGACTGCCCGTCTGTCCGTCTGTCCGTCACCAGGCTGTATCTCATGAACCGTGATAGTTAGACAGTTGAAATCTTATTAAGTAGGTATTTATCTAGTTTTGTGTCGTAGCGTTTAAAAGATAAACATTAAATCAATAACTTTTAATAACGTATCTGTCATATTATCTTATCAGACGTGGGATAAAGATTAAAGTTAAGAACGTCCAATTCAAAAATCCACAATTCAAATACTATAAACCAGCCTAGTCTGTCAACTTATCCACTGCACGTCAACAGAGCGTCGACACAATCCGTCACAAGGTTCCTAATCCGACCCACCTGCCCGAGCTTCTAGGGCTGCCAGTACATAAATCTTGATTATACGATCCAGTGCCCACAATTATACGAAATTCGATTGCATTATACGAGTACAAAAAAACTATTATTTAAATCGATTTTTTAATAACTGGCGAATTTCGGTTTTCGCTGTAAGCCCCCAAATTGCGGGGATCTTTCTCTTTTACTCCGATGAAGGCGTAATAAGAGTGACAGAGAAAGATGCCCGCAATTTGCGAAGTTGGATTTTCGCGGTTATAGCCCACGTTGACGTGTATTTAAGTATTGCCGTTCCATTAAATCGTATAACAGTATTAGCACACTGTTTTTAACCGACTTCCAAATCTCAAAGAAGGAGGTTATCAATTCGGTTGTATGTTTTTTTTTATTTTTTTTTATGTTTGTTACTCCATAACTCCGTTATTACTGGACCGATTTTGAAAATTATTTTTTCGATTGAATGTATATGCATACAGATTGGTCCCGTTTTTGTCAAAATCCAGTTCTGATGATGGGATCCATGAGGAATCGAGGGAACTCCTCAAATCTTAAAGGCATACACATAGTGATTTTTGGTTTTTTATCAACGAATCAAGCATATACACCCAAAAAAGTGACATTTGATGAAGTGGAACTGCTGATGATGATCAGAACGGAACTCTTTAACGACGCATAGTTCACGGTTGGCGATTTGTCCTCTTCGTTATGTTTGTTAAGCAAGTTAAGTTTTTAAGCCACATTTTTGTCAAGCTCGAGTTCTGATGATGGGATCCATGAGGAATCAAGGGAACTCCTCAAATCTTAAAGGCATGCGTATAGAGATTTTTGTATTTACATCAGAAAATCAAGCATTTTCATTAAAAACTGTTGCATTTGATGAAGTGAAACTGCTGATGATGATCAGAACAGAACTCTTCAACGACGCATAGTTCACGGTTGGCGATTTGTCCTCGTCGTTATGTTTGTTAAGCAAGTTAAGTTTTTAAGCCACATTTTTGTCAAGCTCGAGTTCTGATGATGGGATCCATGAGGAATCAAGGGAACTCCTCAAATCTTAAAGGCATGCGTATAGAGATTTTTGTATTTACATCAGAAAATCAAGCATTTTCATTAAAAACTGTTGCATTTGATGAAGTGGAACTGCTGATGATGATCAGAACAGAACTCTTAAACGACGCATAGTTCACGTTTGGCGATTTTTCCTTTTCGTTATGTTCGTTAAGCAAGTTAAGTTTTTTAGCCACATTTTCGTCAAGCTCGAGTTCGAGTTAGAGGGAACAAGTGATAGTGCATGGCTGCGTCCCTTGGAGTGGCCGGCGTTGGCCCATCCTGTAGAGGAGCCATTATACGCAAGCAAAATGCTAGTAAAAAAGTGGGTGGTTTTACCTCCTTTTCTACATAGTGTACCATCTACAATAATCTTTCATCGGCCCCCATGGAAGTCGGTTTTTTTTTCTTAAAAATTATTTATTTATTTTTTTATTTTTTTTTATGTTTGTTACTCCATAACTCCGTCATTACTGGACCGATTTTGAAAATTCTTTTTTTGATTGAATGTATATGCATACAGATTGGTCCCGTTTTTGTCAAAATCCAGTTCTGATGATGGAATCCATGAGGAATCGAGGGAACTCCTCAAATCTTAAAGGCATACACATAGTAATTTTTGGTTTTTTATCAACGAATCAAGCATATACATCCAAAAAAGTGACATTTGATGAAGTGGAACTGCTGATGATGATCAGAACGGAACTCTTCAACGACGCATAGTTCACGGTTGGCGATTTGTCCTCTTCGTTATGTTTGTTAAGCAAGTTAAGTTTTTAAGCCACATTTTTGTCAAGCTCGAGTTCTGATGATGGGATCCATGAAGAATCAAGGGAACTCCTCAAATCTTAAAGGCATGCGTATAGAGATTTTTGTATTTACATCAGAAAATCAAGCATTTTCATTAAAAACTGTTGCATTTGATGAAGTGGAACTGCTGATGATGATCAGAACAGAACTCTTCAACGACGCATAGTTCACGGTTGGCGATTTGTCCTCGTCGTTATGTTTGTTAAGCAAGTTAAGTTTTTAAGCCACATTTTTGTCAAGCTCGAGTTCTGATGATGGGATCCATGAGGAATCAAGGGAACTCCTCAAATCTTAAAGGCATGCGTATAGAGATTTTTGTATTTACATCAGAAAATCAAGCATTTTCATTAAAAACTGTTGCATTTGATGAAGTGGAACTGCTGATGATGATCAGAACAGAACTCTTAAACGACGCATAGTTCACGTTTGGTGATTTTTCCTTTTCGTTATGTTCGTTAAGCAAGTTAAGTTTTTAAGCCACATTTTTGTCAAGCTCGAGTTCTGATGATGGGATCCATAATAAACAACTATGATTACCTACCATAAAATTAATGTAGGTATAAAGTACGATGATGCCAATCTTACTAGCCCCTCCCGCTTAAACCCCCGTACACCGCACGGCATGCGCCATTAAGTGGGTTTAGGTTAGGTTTGAACTGCGATTGGGCGGATTCCCTCAACAGCCACAACATTGCCCAACTGCGACGACCGCAGAGGGTAATGGCGCTGAGGGTAATCAGAGGATACCGGACAGTGAGCGCGGCAGCCGCGTGCGTGCTGGCCGGTTCTCTGCCCTGGGACCTGGACGCGAGGGCGTTCGCGGCGCTGTACCAGTGGCGCGGAGAGGCGCGAGCCCGGGGTGACCCGAAAGCACCTCAGGAGGTGGCGAAGCGGCGCACCGAGCTGCTAAAAGACGCGACGGAGATATGGGTGCAGCGGCTCGAACGGCCGAGGGCTGGCACCCGCACTGTAGAGGCGGTGCGCCCTGTCCTTCGGGACTGGGTTGAAAGACGCTCCGGTGTCCTTACTTTCAGACTAACGCAGGTACTGTCGGGGCATGGCTGCTTCGGCAGCTACCTGCACAAGGTTGCCCAGAGGGAACCGACACCGGAGTGTCACCAATGCGGAGCCGACGTAGACTCGGCCCAACACACACTGGCGGAGTGCCCAGTTTTTGGCGAGGAACGGGAGGCGTTGGTCGCCCAGGTAGGTCAAGACCTTTCGCTGCCAGCCGTAGTTCAGGCCATGCTGGGCAGCGAAAGTGCGTGGGAGACTGTGCTCACGTTCTGCGAGCACGTCATGGGAGACAAGGAGGCGGCCGAGCGCGAACGGGAAGTCCGGGCCGAGGCTGACCCAATGCGCCGCCGCCGCATAGGCCGCAGACGTGCCGCTCACGAGCGGAACCTGCCGCCCTGATGAGAGCCAGCGGGCGGCGGACATGGGGGCGTCCCCGCCCATGACGCTGGCTCCCGAGATGGTATGCGCAACCTCGTGTTCCGGAAGCGCTTCCACGGGGAAGATCACTAAAAAAATAGGGGTATGGATCCTAGTCAGGATAGCCGCTGCGGGGTCGCGGACGCATTGCGCGAGCTTCCCCGTAACCCCGCAACCATAGCGGCGAGAGGACACCATGGGGTTTAGTGGGTAGTGGGGCCTCTTTACAGCCCTGAGTCCCACATAATC
Organism: Cydia fagiglandana; assembly: GCF_963556715.1. NCBI lineage: Eukaryota > Metazoa > Arthropoda > Insecta > Lepidoptera > Tortricidae > Cydia > Cydia fagiglandana. Next base: position 5,203,439 of record NC_085937.1, read on the forward strand.
GTCCGGGTTTCTCCCAGGCCCGGCGGTATGCGTAGACGCAATCCCCATGTAAAAAAAAAAAAAAAGGTTTGAACTGCGATCCTCACAGAACCGAACAAGGATTAGGTTAGGTTAGAACTGCGAGCCTTACAGAAACGAAATGCTACTTGAAAAGTGGGTTTGATTAGGTTCGAACTGCGATCCGCACAGAACCGAACTGCTATCTGAGGAGTGGGTTAGGTTAGGCTAGAACTACGACCCTCATGGCTCCTCTTCACGATGGGCCAACGCCGGCCACTCCAAGGGACGCATTTATGCGTTAGAGGGAGCAAGTGATAGTGCATGGCTGCGTCCCTTGGAGTGGCCGGCGTTGCTAGTAAAAAAGTGGGTGGTTTTACCTCCTTTTCTACATAGTGTACCATCTACAATAATCTTTCATCGGCCCCCATGGAAGTCGGTTTTTTTTTCTTAAAAATTATTTGAAACATTGTCAGTAGTTTGACATCGGTGTTTTTTTCGTATCCCATTATACCGATTGACCAATACGTAATAGATACGAAAAAAAATCGATTATACGAATTTCGTATCCAATTCTACGATCTGGCAGCCCTGCGAGCTTCCGATTTATTTCCGATTCAAGTTTATCCTCTTGCCGTCCATACGTCAAACCTTGCCAAGCAAAAAGAAATTTTATTTTGTCAACACAAAGTTCAAATTAGAATGGAACAGGAGACCTTTTTATAGGTCTCTGGGCGGCTAGAGGTTATGAGTCAGGCGAACGCGCCGAAAGGAACGCTCCGGGGACTACCACTTTATTGTTTTATGTCACGGGTAACAGTCCAATTTGTCTATTCACTTCTGTCACCCTTTTCACCTGGACAGGGATGATATATGGCTAAAAAAATTTGGCGGTAAACCCGTTGACTTCGGGAAATGGTTTTGAGATGACTTGTCCAGATTAGGCCGCTGCCTAATCTGGCCCACTGGTCAGATCCTCATTCATACGTTGACTTTTTGGATAACGAGTACAGTCGCCATCAGATATAACGGAGCGGCCAAGGTGTTCACAATATCTGAACATGCACTCTAACGCCTTGACAATAGAGGCGTGCTCTGATATTTGTGAGCAGCTTGGCCGCTCCGATATATATGATGGCGACTGTAAATTAATTGCACTGTCTAACTTCTATCCGAATTTACAGGATACTTGGTTCATCAAAATGTCATTGAATACAAGCTTTGATTTTAAAATTACAAGAATATATTATTTGTCAGCATTATTCATGAAAAGATATTCTAAGCAAAAACAAATATTGTAGAAATTATACACAAAAAATACCGGGCTTGAATTGATTACAGCAGATTACACACCGACCGCAAATTACAAAATGCCTTAAACCACGTAAAGTAAATCGAGCTGTAATTGCGGATTGAGGTTGAGTCTAATTCGAGTAATTCGGGACCAATTTGAGGCAATTATGGAGAAAACTATTGAATGGAGATAACCAGAAATTGTCGCCATTATAAAGAATAAAATAAAAGTGCAAGAATTCAAATTTAAAAACTTCTTGGTTGAGTGATGCAAATTAATCAAAGACTTAAAAATTAATTTAATACTTATTATTATATGTATTCTATTCTTTTTATTTAATTTATAACATTTGTATTGTGTGTGATATTATATGTGTATTGTGTGGACCATTGCAGTCTGTAAATAAATAAATGATTATGATAAAAAATCTAAAACCTTTCTATGGTCACACTAAGTTGACCTCAGATGACCTCAGTTGAGTTGAGTTGACTCAGTTGATAGGGTATTTAATACCCAATTTTGAATTTAGTATTAGTTTAGTACTCCCCTTTTTACGGACCAGACATAAATACAAAATATGTTAATAGATAGAATACACAACCCTTCTTGTTTGGGTTCGCCGCACTTGGGAAGAAAACCTCTCAGTATTAGTGTCATTTTTATTATCCAGGCTTACGGTCCTGTAAATAGTTGAATGCGTAATATCCGCATAAGAATTCCGTTACAAACAAGAAATCCTTTCTTACGCTAAGACGCATCCGTGGGATGTAAGATTGTAAGACGATTCTTAACACAATGTCCTTCTAAAAGATATTTTTCCAGAAAACTCAACCGAAAACATTTTCTTTAGCAAACGTCAAGCTTTACAAGGGTAAAGAATTTTAAGGGCCTTTACATTTCTTCCAGTCACAGTCGGAGATAAAAAACGATCCCTCGTGTTTCAAATGCAAAGCATTATTTTCTCATTTCTCTGGGAAATCTTGAAAACGTTTATTTTTAGAAATTACTCGATTCTGATTTAGAGCACTGCATTGTATTTACTTTTATGGAATTTTACATGAAATTTCAAGTAAGTAACTTAGGAGTTTTCCGGAGACATTCTATTGTCGTAAATAAAATAAACTTTTGGTAGGTACTCGTATTACCTAATAAATCATGCGTTATCCACTCATTTAATTTTATTAACATACCAGTATGTACTTATTTAAATATCATCTCATCCGGTATTGCTCTTTGTAATTTAATTAATGCACTGTAATTGCACATGTAATTTAATCAAACAAAGTTCCACAGCGAATGTTGGTATCGTATAACACGAAACAAATTTATATATTTTTTGTATTGGCAATTTAATACCATATATGCATCAGCTACCTATGTACGTAATATTTTTCTCAGCTGCATGGGAAAACCCGCATGTTCCTGTAAAAAAATAAATCCTATTAAGAACAGTCGGAGACATTGCTATAATACCGCGTGCAGGCGTTCTTACTGTTTCAATTTTTTATTTAAGAGTTCCTTGAGATTATTTATATTTTATTTTACGTAAGTGATTTATTCGGTAACTGGATCATATTTACATTTCGGTTTGAAAGTATGTTTGAAAATTATGATGGGTTTATTATTGTTGTTGGGAAAATAATATAAATACTTAGTAGGTAAGTAAAGTGTCATTCTATGGAACTTGCTAACTATGTAAACAAACCGCTATATTGAAATTGTCTCTGAATGATGAATATACTAGTGACTTTTGTTTAAATAGTTAGCAAGTTCTATAGAATGACACTTTACATACAGTTAGAAGACAGGGAAGCAAAAATTTGTGAAAGTACTTACTGGATTTTTAAAATAAAATTGGCTCAATTACGATAAAAATATAGCTTGATCATAATCCATTATAGAAAAAGTAATTATCTCGTAAAATACCTACGTTTTTTGCCCGTAGCCAAAGTAAAAGGCAAAAATTAAATTAGATTTTAGCTTAGATCGATGAAAGTAAGGTTACCAAAAAACCTTTTAGTAAATAGGGAAACCATTTTGATGACGTCACGAATAAAGCATAACTCATCACGCACGCGGCGTGACGTTGACACTTGACAGTTTGGTCTAGCGTAATTTGCGCGTACAAAGGTAAGCCTTCATTAGTACTCTGAATTTTTTAGCTAAATAATATCTCGGGAGTTTAACATGAGTTCAATATTAAAATATTCTAGTATGGTAATCGAGTGAACACATGAACAAATTAGTTTCATTAGAATTAAGTTGAAGTGGAAGACCTTTCTATGTCAACGATCTTAGATAAGTTCTTTACATGTGTATGTATCTAAGTACTTAATACAGGTTTTGCTAAAATAATTAGCAATAAAAAAAATAAACATTGTTTAAGAGCTGGTGCTAAAAAGATACGTCATTTGGGACGCCCCACGGGTAAAGGTACCTTATCGCGGTTGGCGCTTACGTTATTATTAGCGCCACTCCAATATTATTGCGGCGTTATGCGACGTAAGCGCCAGCCACCATAAGGTACCTTTTGCCGTGGAACGTCACATTTCATTACTTTGTGGTAAGAAATAATGCTCACCTAGCATTTACTGACGAAAATTTGTGTTCAAATGACGGAAATTAAAAAATGACAAATTTATTTTGTACCTTATGGTAACATTCCATTTCTAACCGCAGCTGCACTACCGGTACTGAACGCGTCGCTGTCATTGTCAATTTCCATAGTAAAATTGACAGTAGTGCAGCTGTCGTTGGAAATGGAATGTTACCCTTATTTATTCACAATACATTTAAACATAACGCTACACAACCATATGATTAGAACAACCAAATACTTTTCGACCCGAACTCCAAAGTTTATCGTACAGCAAGGGAGCTGCGTACGTCAACAAATAGGGTAGGTTGTCGGTCGTCGACAACCGGTGATGCCCACAAGATACCGATAAGCCGAATATCCACCTTGATTGATGAATCCTGTCTTCCACCGCTGCGTTATCCAACTTTGACAGTTCGATTGGAGATTAAGTAGATAGAGTGGTTAAATTTACAGGATCCTTTGGAACTCACTAGTGTATAAATTTAAATGATTTGACTGTGAATTGTTCTTGAAGCCGGATTTGATGTATATTTTTTGTTTTCTAATTTATCAAAATACAAGCATAATTTCCTTAAACCTTATAAGGCGTGTTTGAATTATTTGGTTTTGAATGGTTGGTTGTGAATGGAGAAAAAAAATCTGTAGCTAACATAGTTAGTAGGATACTTACTAATAATGGCTAAATTAAAAAAATAGTTCTTTTTTAGTATTTACGTGATAATTTCGGTCTTGCACTACAACTAAGATTAAAAACCGGGCAAGTGCGAGTCGGACTCGCGCACGAAGGGTTCCGTACCATAATGCAAAAAAAAAAACGGTCACCCATCCAAGTACTGACCACTCCCGACGTTGCTTAACTTTGGTCAAAAATCACGTTTGTTGTATGGGAGTCCCATTTAAATCTTTATTTTATTCTGTTTTTAGTATTTGTTGTTAGAGCGGCAACAGAAATACATCATCTGTGAAAATTTCAACTGTCTAACTATCACGGTTCGTGAGATACAGCCTGGTGACAGACGGACGGACGGACGGACGGACGGACGGACGGACGGACGGACGGACGGACAGCAAAGTCTTAGTAATAGGGTCCCGTTTTACCCTTTGGGTACGGAACCCTAAAAATCAAATAATTTTAAAGAGACTTTAAAATATTCCTCATATTCTTATGAATTCTAAAATGTTCAATCATCTGTTGTGATATTTGTGATGCATCTAGTGTTTTATGTCACAACTAAATGTGACGTTCCACGGCAAAAGGTACCTTGTGGCGGCTGGCGCTTGCGTCGCATAGCGCCGCAATAATATTGGAGCGGCGTTAATAATAGTTTAAGTTAGCTTAATTTACTTATAAGGATTGCCATGCCCTAACGGGGCTCATGTTTGAAACTTTTATTTCATAAGATCTTTATGTACAACATGAATGCAAATAAACTACTTGAATACTTGAATACTTGAATAGCGTAAGCGTCAACCGCCATAAGGTACCTTTACCTGTGGGACATCACAAATAATTATAAAAATGTATTTTCATTCAAATGTATTGATTAATTATATTAAACAATGAATTATGAATATAATTTATTTCTAAATACAATTTATGTAGATTAGCAATAAAAACCAAGTGCATTTTTAGTTCGTGATCAGCAACAGGCTTCGTAAAGTACATGCAAAAACAAATCAGGGCTTCGTCAACTACTAACAAATGATATTATGAATTATCTACTCTATATAAATACTATAGGAGGATATTGAACAACAACAAACCAATACAGTCTGGGCTTTTAGTACGAAATACCGACATCAGCCCTTGGCGATGCTATCTGCAGAAGTTACTTGTTGAATACTCGTATAAGAATGATTGTTTACTACGAACTTGTTTTTTGTCTTAATTGTATCGTTGTTTATCGAGGTCATGTTACCTATTAGAATTGAAACAAAAATATCGCAATTTAAAATAATAGGTACATTTTATAATGCAGGGCCAAAATTGGTTGAAATTGTTTACGTGAGTCGAATAGAAGACCGAAACGGAACCTTACATTACATTTATTGTATTTATTACATTGTATTACAGTACATTTTACAGTTTTACTTTTTTTTTCAATCTTATATTTTACACGATCTAAGGATGCCGATTTGAAATTTACACTATAGTGTAAAAGGGCGTCACATTTTTACCTATAGGTAAGCTAGGTACTTAAAAATGTGACGCCCCACGGGTAAAGGTACCTCATCGCGGTTGGCGCTTACGCTATTATTAGCGCCACTCCAATATTATTGCGGAGCTATGCGACGTAAGCGCCAGCCGCTATAAGGTACCTTTTGCCGTGGAACGTCACAAATAAATAATAATGTTAAAACAAAAAAGGTTGGAAGTGTAGTAATTTTCTCAAGTATGTAAATTACATCGTTGTCCTAATGCATTTGCATATTTTAACATAAACCCACGATATAACCGGTGAAATTAGATTTGTTCGGCTCATTTTTACCCTAAAGTTGATTATAAGGAGTAAAATAAACTTTGCAGCAGCTGAAACTCATCACACAACTTACATTTTCGAGGGTCGAGTTATGATTAAACTTCTTTGTTAATAAGGTTTCTCTAAATATCGTTAAAAAGCTATCAAATAAGTATGCAAAATGTATTCTATGTCTATGTGAACATATCGACATAGCTAGTAATAGTTATAAAATAATTTATTATTTTCTGCGATTGATATTTTATCCCTTATATTCTAATACTTTCCTTGTCTACAAAGCTTTCAGTGAATTGCACTACTACGGGCTGCTATTCCTGTTAAAGTGACATTCCATTTCCAACTGCAGCTGCAATACTGTTCATTTTCTATGGAAATTGACAATGTCAGCGACGCGTTTCCATAGTAAAATGAACAGTATTGCAGCTGCAGTTGGAAATGGAATGTCACTCTTAGTCTTACGTTTGATCAATGATCATCGCCTTCTCTATATCTATAAGAATGTATGTACAGATTTCTCACAAACCTTCACGATTCCACATGTTAGAAATTAAAATGTGTGGGAAATATGATGTTTTTTTTGTTAAAATAAATTATTGTATAAAGTATGTCTCAGTAAAAATTAAACACAGTGAGTACCTACATGCCAGCATGTTTTACTCATCATGCACAAATTATAATTCAATTGTAGTTTCGTAGAATGGAGAATCCATAATGTATAAGTTATTAGCCACAAATAATGGGTTTTATATACATTTGATCGCTTTGCATAAGCGTAAATGACATTGTTGTTTTCATGTGCTTGTTTAATATTCTGGGCGTGCGATGCAGTCTGAGTCTGCTCTATCCTATCGTAAAGCGTCGAGTCTCGTGAGCGTTTTGTCTTACGAACAAAAATACTAGCTCTCTGAGTATTAAAATTTATAAACGTCGTATTACCAGCATTTTAATGATCCAGTTATTATATATAAGGTATAAATAAGAAAAAAGAATGAATAGAAAACATATTTCATCCAAATAATATAACATAGGTACGTACAAAATTATTATGTATTTGGAATATACGTAAATATAATAAATACAATGTGTGATATGGCTTACATATAATATGAGTTAAATATACATTTATAACTGTAGAATGTTCGGTTACGTCTCATTTTTACCCCACTTGACCCTAGTAGAGTACTAAGTCTAAGAAAAAACTGCAATTCCTGTATCTCCTACTTTATTAAATTTCAGCTATCACTCTAAGAGCCAAGATGGCGCAGATTTAAGTAATTTCGATAGTGTTCGAATAACAGCAGGAAAACTACATTTAGTCATAACTGTAACTAAATCTTGTTCAAATAATTTCCAGTTATCTAAAGTTTAATAATGATCGTGTTTGTGTCAGTGGTGATAAAGCCAGTGTACTTGAGATGATTATATAACAGTTCGGTGCCCCACTTACTGATCAGGAAACTTACTAAGTCTATGTCGGTCATAAGTTTGACCAACTTTCGGGTATTCACTACACCTTGTAAGGGCTCGACTTTATTGGGAATACAATGTGAATGTTGCAAACATGTATTGTATAGGTATAGTTTTGGTATTAACTATAAATGAGTAGGTAAACATATTTACGAGAATATATATAGATGCATATTTGTCAAATATAACGTACCATGTTATGCTGAACTTCATATTGATAAATAACTTCTCCTCAATTTCCGATCAATAGTGTCCTTCTTTGTATAAGTTTTAAATATACTATGTACGTCTCTAGATATTGTAAAATTAACTCAGGTCGCTACTACTTAAATTATTGTAATCACATGCAGCTAATTGATCGGAATATAGTTCAATGTTGTGACACTAACGTTTAACATAATTATGTTAACATAACTATCAAGCGTTTAACATAACTATTAAAATGATCCTACTTATGTCAAGGTAACTAATTAAGACTAAGTAATAAGAACACAAATACACATTTTTATTTATTTAATCTTTATTGCACATAATGAAACACATTGCACAAAAGGCGAACTTAATGCCATAAGGTATTCTCTACCAGTCAACTTTTAGGCAAAGCAGATAAGCTGTAGGCGGTGCAAAATTGGTGTAGTATTAGTATTATAGAACTAAAGATGATATAATTACGTACTTGTAGAAACAATATTTTTAAGATAAATTTAACACGAGTATCTAAGTGACTGTTCAATAAATCCTTAAAATTGAAAAGAAATTTAACAACTTTCTGGGCGTCTGGAAAGAGACGGTAACTGTAGTAAAGCCACTGACGAGCCTTCCAAATGGATGCCGTTACAATGGATTCATCAAAATGGACGGCATCCTAATATTAAACATTGTACGTTTTTGACATTCACGGACCGACTTTGGATTGCATCTTTTTGGACTGTTGGAAGGCTCGTCAGTGGTCACCTTAAGAAGTCCAATTTATCACCTATTATTCAAGGAGATTACTGAATACCCGTTGATGTACATAAATAGTGTACTTAATAGTCACTAAATAATTAGACTTCTGAAGCATATAAATTAATAACAAGAATATTAAAGTGTGTGTTGGTAAACATACTTCGTAACAGCGATGCGGAAGGTACCTTTTGTGCCTAATTGAATTATGGCCGCGAATCGTAACCCATTTGTGTCAGTTGCGGGTCTGTTTCTCTTGGGACTTGTAACATTGATACAGTACACTTAAGGTAGTTCTTTCGAACGTAAACATTTGAAATGAGGTTCTTTTAATACTTTTGAAAACGTTTTCTAATCATTCAATAATGATTAGGAAATCATATTATGAGATATAATTTATTATACACATAGGTACATAGTTTCGTTATTTACCTAAAGTAGGTATTGTATTTTGATTTAAACTTCTATGATTCTCACATATTCAAATGAAAGTGTTTTATTAATTGAATACCTACATTTTATAAATTTATTATATCAATATAAAATAATAATTATTTTTTGACTATTTTGAGACAACTTAGTAAAAAACTGCGTAAATAATGGAACTGATTGAAATCTATGAATAATGGAAATCTAATTTGGATAACAGATACGAGATTTCATCGTCGTGGAGACGTAGATCCTGTAAAAATATTTTATTTTAAATATCAGAAAATATATGTGACGTCCCTTGGGTAAAGGTACCATATGGCGGTTGGCGCTTACGCTATTATTAACGCCGCTCCAATATTATTGCGGCGCTCTGCGACGTACGCGCCAGCCGCCATAAGGTACCTTTTGCCATGGAACGTCATATTTTTCGTATATTTAAACTACATAAGGGCCCCCCCCACATCTAGCGTCTTTCGAGCGTCGGCGTCTGTCGGCGTCTGGTCAGCGCTATGGAAAATGACTGAGTTGCGTCGACGTTGCGTCGAGCAGCGGCCATAGAATTGTAGACGCCGACGCTCGAAAGACGCTAGACGTGGGGGGGCCCTAACAGTGAGCTGCAAAAGTATACACACTTTTATAAATGAGTTCCATTCATCAAGTGGGTATGCATTTTTGTCTGCATTGCAATGGCTCAACACATATGGCGCTATAAGGAATAAATGAAACCGAGTTTGCTGATATCTGCAATATTACAAAAACAGAATGGAGTAATATACATCAGACTTAATTGTACTTACGCCTTTTACTCTTTAGCGGAAGCGGTAGTATTGGGTCAAACTAATTAAGTAGTTAGTACATAAATGTGAACTTTATGTCCTAACCCTAACGCCGTGATTAGTATAAGATACATCTACAGAAAAAAAAATTGTCAGTTAAATGTAAGTACTTATGCATTCTTATTGCTAATTTTATGACAGCCATGCCGTTAATAAAAAAAACCTAAACGTATTCAAACATGGACTAAAGGAGCATTCCATGAAATTGTCTACCGTTGTCCCGTACAAACGCGAAGTTTCTGAAGATTTAAAGGTATATGAGTTTCCTTTTCTATGACAAATGGTCAAAAATATGCACAGAAAAATAATCGCCTGCTTTAAATGCCGAGAAAAAAGTCGCAACACCGGAAATACAGAGCGTTTGTACGGGACAGCCCCTGGAATGCTCCTAAAACAGAATATCGACGACTAAAATGTTTATTGCAAAAGATAGAGGATATTATATACACGTAGGTATTTTAGCAATTTAGCGACTATTAATGTATTCAGCTGTGTACTTTTTTGTTAGTTTGATATTTACCTAGGTATTGAACTAATAATCTTTCCTAACACACGTGAAGCATGATGACAGCGTTGAGCAACCGTCGGCAACACATCAAATTGCACCCAGCATTAATCAACTTCGAAGACCATTCACTCCCATACCTCTGTAATTAGCAGCTAGTACTAAAAGCGAATTTGTCGCTCCATTATATAGGAATTTAATACGAAATGAAGTAATTCAAGAGATAACACAAACATAAGACAAACATATGTATAAACATGAACATGTAAACATGAGATATAAACATGTACTTTAGGCTTGATACACTAAAACTATAGTAAACTTGGGCTTATCAAAACAAAATACGAAATATTGACAGAGAAGGATTTGTTATATGTAATAATCAAAACAAATAAATGAACACAAAAATATTTTATTTTTTGTTTTACACTAGAAACTTAATTTAAAAATACAATGTAATGGCACTGTGCATTGCAACGTATACAAAGCTTGACAACATCGACTGTCAGGATAGCTCACTGCAAACAGATTTGGAACTTATTACACGCTCAACCAACAGTGTTAAGGATGATTCACGCCAGAACGGCCGTCGGGGTCCAAGCCGAGGCGTCCGACACTTAGTTTCCTCTGTCGAATGATCAGTGATCACCTTATGCTTTCTATAGAAAACTGAAGTGTCGAACGCCTTGGTTCGGACCCGTACCTACCCTTCTAGCGTGATTTATTTTTTAATTATGTATTTAATTTAAATAACCAAATATAATACACATAAACCGACAATTTGTAGAGTACACTTTTAAGAAATGTTACTGAGAAGAAGAAGCACAAGATATCTGATTAATTAAAGAATTTCTAAGTACAAAAAGGCCAATTGAATAATTTAGTATTCGTGAGATTTACATCGCGTGTTCTAGTACTGTGCATCCTGTAATCGTCTCGCTTAAGAAACTATACTTAACGTATCATCGTTCGAAACTAATAGGTCAACTTGTTATCACAAGGTTATCACTTCCAATGACGCAAAAGTCACCGGCAGTTTTTGTCACTTTTATATCACAAGCATATCATCAAAAAATGGCTAAAAACCACTTAAATTTAGTTATAACTGTAGCATGGGTCGGATCTCAATCAAATCGCTGAAGACTTGGGTATTTTTAATCTTATAATTTGAATGGTGAAGTCTCACAGACCAGTTACCCCCTGGTGGCTATGTGTAGGTAGGTACTTTATCTATTCCATTCTTTAAAAAAAACTGTATTTTTTTGTACGTCAAGGTGGTTCAAATTTGAGATCAACCCATCCTCATAATGTTTCGGCGCCGCAGCAACCGCTCCATTGCGTAGAACACGCGATCCGACCCTCAGTATGGACACACCACTCCTGATCTTCCAGGCACTCCTGATATGGAATCTGGGAAATGGACCTTACAAATATCCTTCCATGATTTGTCTGCTTGCTTCCTCGGATGTCTTTCCACGTTCCCGTACCCATTGTAACCATTGTATCCGTAGCCGGGATATTGGTTCTGATAGCCGTAACTCGGATTTCCATAACCACTGTATCCGTAAGATCTTCTTCCGTTGCCGTTGATGGCATCGTAGAGAGCGTCGAAGAATGGGGCACCATCGATGGACGAAGCTGCTAGAAGCAGAACGATCGCGAGGACCAAGAGACGTATGGAAGACATTGCGGAAGGATCGCAAGTGGCAATTGTGTCAATTCAGTTCGCGGTCAAAGTGACCTCGATCCACGGAAGCTCGCGGCGGGGCTGTGCAGTTGCGAATGGTGTCGGGTATACCCGCCGCCGGTTTATATACCGGCCTCGACTCATCCGACGGCTGCGAGCAGGCGCGTGCGCCGGGTTCACGGTCCCTACCCTGGAATCGCATTGAAGTGTTGACACTTTACAGATTACAGAGGTTAGGTTACTACGTCTGGTGAGATAACCTTACGTCATTACTTAGTACGACGTTTAAGGAATAACAAGACGTCAAGGATTTTATTTAACTTCTTGCGACACTGGCTAATTTAACAACAAACATTACAATTACATTTTTTGTATGTATTAGGCAACTTATTAAAATGAGTGAACCGTATTGCCGTTAAGCAGTTTTACTTTGAACGTGACAAATGCTTCAGGTGCTGGGACTTTCCTGTTATCGGTTATGACACAGTTAAGTGTTCTTAGACGCAATGTTAAGGTAAGTCAAGTTCAGCCCCGCTGTACGAGTGTACGTTCACCTCTGGCCGTGAGATGCATTTCTTGATGACCAAGCCGGTCCGTTTGCTCGAATAATTTATCATTGTTTTTAAACTTTATGTGTTGATTCATCGCCTTTATAAGTATAAGGTGATTTATACACGGTAGCGAAATAAACAATTATTGTATACATTATTAGTGTTCCGTACAAAACTTTGTTTACGGAAAACTTATTTTTTATTGGCTCTCGAATACTTTCGTCCTCGGTTTTTGATTAATGCGTAAAAAATAATTATTTCCCTGAATCACCATAAGTATGATATTATAAGTACCCGGTACTAGCACTCGTTGTACCTACTACATATTTTTGGGATAAAATTAAAAATGTTAATGTTAATATTAAACACATATAAATATTTGACATGGATAAATATATTAATGAGGAACGAGTAATTTGATGCTGAATGATTAACATATCTTTTAATTCTGTAGCATTGAAGCAAACCTTAATCAATCCTTATAGTCATTGCTATCTGTGAATAAAGTTTCTTGTAATTCTATTCTCTATGTAACGATTTTCCTTACACATTAATAATAAAAATATAACAAATAAAAATATTTATATTAAAAATATAACAAATGAATAAAATTGTATAAATATTGACACAAAAATCAAGGCAAATAGTTAAGCTCATCGTGACCTTCAATATGTTTGAAGCCAGACGCCACCACATTGTCAATACGCATTGATGTATTTAAATCCAATTATTGTATGGTTCCTACGTGTCTGTTGGAAACATGTCCTTTGTCCGCCGTGAATGGCTCCACTCAGCCAGAATGCTAACAAGATACGGCAAATAGGATACCTAATAACAAGCCCTAATTGAATCGCGTGCAACCGCATACAGTTCATTAACATAGTTATATGCAAGTTTTCAAGAATAGTGAAAATAGTAAGGTATCAAAATACATATATCGAGACTTTCCTATTTTTTTTTAATATCCACACGGGACGAATGACAAGCAGAAAGCAAAAAACAGGTAGATTACAATTTTTACATTTTATATCGAAATTTTGAAATTATCTATGACTTGCGTTAACTTATGTATCTATAGTTAAATATTAAGTATAAGAATTCGTTTGCTTTTTAAATACGTTTAAAATTGTATTATTTAACGTAATAAATGTGTTACCACCCCTATAAAAATAAGAATTCGTTCTTTGAGTAGAATGAAATTGACTGTGGCTATCTATTTTCCAGAAAAACGATATTGAAGAAAACCAAAACAAAAATTGAATAATACTCTCTCTAAGCCAATAAATTACAATGTAGCAATGTTTTATACTCTGTGAACGAATTGTTGATGAACAAATGAAACTAGCGAATATAAGCTAGCTTCGTTTTCCAATCGAAATGTTCAAAGTCTGGCGAAATACCGGCGAACAGGCAATAATGGCTAGCGATAGGCTCGGTACTGGAATTTAATAGGCTTAGGTAGCTTTGTACACTGTGGTTATACCAAGTTATGGCCTTTAAGTGAGACAATTTGCGCATAGTGTCTAAGTGAGTACGAAGATGCATAATACTAAAGGCATATTACCCAAAGTTGGTATGTGAGACAAGCAACCCCAGCAGACGTATTCATTTTGGCGCGCTTATCACGCTTGAAAATTTGGCGGTGACGTCACAACTCCTTAGCAAGTAAGAGACGAAAACTTCCATACAAATATTTGAAAGCTTGTAATAATAAAAAAATGACGAAAAATCAGGAAATGTCGTCCACTTTTTGCTTGAGTCACACTTTATGCCGTCGCTGACTTTGTCTACTCCCGTTTTGATATGTTATCGGCACCTCATATTGCACTTTTTTATCTACGAAGTGTTGCAGTCATAATCAGAGGTGCAAAACTCCTGACTTCGGCCAAACTCGGCTCCGTTCGGCTCAGCATTGCTCCGAGCAATTATTAGGGTTGACACAACTTGACGCCCCTTTGCTAGCACGCCCACAGATATAATGGCTTGAATTTTGACAACCCGAAATAGCCGAAAGGGATAGTGCCATATATTAGAAAAGGACGGAGGACGATTCGACCCTGAACAGCTGTCAAACTTCAGTTTTGTAGTAAGTTTCATTTCTGTACGGTAGTACTATTATTTATTCTGGGTCATGAACTAATTTTCAATAGTACCATCTAATTGGCAATGTTACGGGGCAAATGTTAAGTATGTTTAAATAAACAAATCTTCCCGTGCATCTCTAGCCTTACCTTTCCTTCCCTTTAGTTATTGTACAACGCAGTTTAATAAAGCACGGTGCCCCTTGCACTTTATAGGGTCTTAGACGACGGGGTCAGCACCATAGAAAGCATTCCACTAACTCTCCCTTTGTAGGGTAGCTACACTCGAGAATAATATAAACGGGTAAATTTATCAGTTTACGTAACAGTTTTGAACTCCTAAAGAACTGTAGTCTAGTCCATAAGTTCAAAGTGGTAAAAATAGAGATACTACTAGCAATGCACCAAGGAGAAGTTTCCAAAGTTGCGAAATTTTCCATACGGAATGTTCTCAGAACTTAAATTTTACGAACCATAATAATTATTCAGGAAGTCGCTGGACACCGCCGTTATCAATTATTTTAACTGACTGTCTTATTTACGAGTTTATTAAATTTAAAATTAAATAATAGTAATAGTAAATTTTTTGATAATTCTCATCGAGAATGTTCTCATTGGAAATTTAATTTAAATTCTCGTGTAAGTTTCCGGAAATTCCCGAGAATGTTACTGAATTTTTGAGAATGTTCTGCAACTTGTACATTGCTAGATACTACTGCTAAAAACAGGTGTAATACCTACCTTATTAGATTCGGAATGATATCTAGAAAAATGTATTCGAAGCTTTTATTCACACACAAAGAAAAATCTAAAGTTATTAACAAAAAAGGGGGAAAAAAGTAATTCACGCCTTTGTAAATATTTGTCATAGCATGATACTGGTTGTTAACAAACAATTAACTGAAAGATATTTCATCTCAGAATGAGATACTATTTTGGAGAACATAGATTGTCTATTAGGGGGCATTAAAACTCAGATAGGTATAGAAACTGGACAGCAGCAAAATACAGAAATGGCGTTATTGTAACGCGATGCCGTTATGCCACAGATAATATTATATTCCAAATAGTATGCCAGATAATTCAAGTTATAAGGATAGAAAATTGTAGACCTGTGATTAGATTGACGTCGAAACAGAAGTATTGTCAAAAATATTACATACTTAAAATTATGAGCATTTTATAAGTCTGTGTAGTTTGTTTTACTTATTTTTATAAAAATCTCCACTGTTTCGCGTATTGAATGATAATCACTTCGTGGTCATATTGAATACAATTTCTGTTAGAGTTAGGCCAAGAAAAGTCTGCAGTGATTTTGATAGCAGTGCAAGTGTTATAATATCATAATTTATCTGAAAATATTTTAATGTATTTTACTTGCCCGTTTCATTTTTCATTAAATTTAAAGGATAAGGGTACTTTGGATACGTATTTATTGGTTTTACTGTCGCTGTTCTGTGTGTAATGGTAGAGATTTTCCAAGATCAGACGAAATGAAACTTTACGACAAAGCCGGGACAGAAGACACGATACGATAAAATATATAGGCACTTATTTGTAGCAAGAAAGTGAAACACAGAAAAGAAAACTTAATAATACGAATAGTACATGAAATTAAAGCTCTCCAAGGGGCCTCTACGTGTTGGATCTATATCCCTACGCAAGCCTATCAAAAGACCGGGATTTGTAGGCCCGTGAATTCCAAAATGGAGAAAGAAATCATAGTACATACAAATTAGCTAATCTACTAACATATTATGCACTAAATTTTAGGAAAGTCAAACCTACAAGTGAAAAAGTACTCTTGGATAGTCAAGTTCTGCAGCGTAATGTTTAATCAGAATTAAGTATTATTATTATATAAGTAGTATTTTATGCAACCGTTGTTTAAGAGAGGTCAAAAAAGGCGAGTGGCGTGAGTAGCAATTTGAGGCGAAGCCGAAAATTGTTAATAAAGACGCCACGAGTATTTTTTGTCTCAGTTAAATAACGTGGCATACAATACTTTTTCTACGACCAAGCACTTTGAAATAAAAAATGTAAATTTAACAAATATTTTTAAATCAAGAAGTAGCAAAAATGGAGGGTACGGGCGGGAAAAGAATGAATGAATGTGTGAATAAAATTAAAAATAAAGTCTATGGTTCACTTATTTGTCAGAGATGACATTTAAAATAAGGTTGGGAACACTGTATTTCATTCAATATTTTTTGAGTGATCATCACACGTATCTCGTATCGTTAAATCGTCAAAAAGATACTGCGTTTATGCACAAATTCTTTTTTGGGGAATAGACTAAAGACTTGTCTTGACAACTATAAGGCAGGGTTTTAAAGGTGTGTGCACGACCCTTTAAAATTTTAAAGTTTAAATGACAAATAAAAGTACGGGAGTAGAAAAAATATTAAAAACGTGTCACTCACTTATTTATAGTCGAAAAACGCTCGACATATATGTTTCACTCCGTACCGAGGAGTGTCTGTGTCTCACGGAACTTTTGTTATTAGAATTAACTATAGTTTTGGTTTTTATTATTTTTACCATTTATCTTTATCGTAACGTAAGTATAATAATATATTATTATGGGAGATCTTACGCCGTCATTAGTAATATCTTATAACTTTCCTACGTTAATAGAAAAGAAAATTGTATTCTGTTAGTTTCATTTTTTGCGAAATAACAGTCTTACCTAAAACAAACTTTGGATATTTTTTAAACTCTTGTCATTACAGACAGGTGCTATTTTGAACATATATTCACAATTAAGTTGTACTGAAATGGTTGCGACGTAATATATAAGCAATTATTATTTTATTTCCCACATTCACTAACTCAGGTTAGAGGCTTAGAGTTAATAAACCAAAACTAGGTCAAAATCATAAGATCCAGTCCAGTTTCCTTATAACTCCATGTAACATAAACGAGAAGACTGTCGGTGCGATTCGTGAAATGAATTAGAGATTAACTATATACTATAATTATAGTATGATAATTATCTTCTTATAAGATAATTATCTTTACTATTTCATATCTAGTGACTCTCTAATTCATTTCCCTAATCGCGGCGCCACCCGCCATAACCCTATCTTTACCTTACCGTACCTTTTGCCGTAAAACGTCACATAATAATATCTTTACTATATCGTATCTAATTAATCTCTAATTCATTTCCCGAATCGAGCCGTCTTTATAGCCTGTGTTTTCAAACACCTCCCTAGCCGGCACTTGGAGTCATTATATTTGCTTAGGACCAGCTTACCTCCTAACTTATTGATTTAAATGTTTACCCGACGGGTTGACTGCCTCCTAATGACTATCGATAGTGCAAATTCGTGACTATTTTTGGATAGTTTGCGCAGGTGTTAAGTTTATTGGACGTTGCGTTTTTTTCGTAATGGTCTCTTCAAACGTCTCTTCTTTTTCCTCGTGTTATCCCGGCATTTTGCCACAGATCATGGGAGCTTGGGGTCCGCTTGACAACTAATCCCAAGAATTGGCGTAGGCACTAGTTTTTACGAAAGCGACTGTCATGTGACCTTCCAATCCAGAGGGTAAACTAGGCCTTATTGGGATTAGTCCGGTTTCCTTCAAAGGTGTGGTTAAATATGCTTAAAGAAAGACGAGTCATTAACTACATGATATTAAGCCGTATTTGCTCGAGCATAACTATTTTTATTTCTGGAATTGCATGTATGTGCCAATACGCTAGTCTGTATAAGATCTGATAGGACCTTAAGCCCCCATTCGCGCGGGAGCTTTTTCAACGCGCGTTAAAAAAGCGTTTGACGACACAAATGGATAAGCATGTATGTATGTATTCACACGACAGAGGTGGCGCTTTTTATCAAGCGTTGTTGGATTTTCGACTTTAAGCCTTGGTCGTTAAGTCGAATTTAGAGTGTGGACAGATTCAAGCGCTTTTATAACGCGCGTTGAAAAAGCTGTCGTGCGAATGGGGGCTCAACACGTTCGCGGACGCTCAGTCACACCGTTTGGACACCTAAATTTTGTATGGAGATTTTGGGACTGTTACAGCATTCCTGTCACTGCAAATATATATTTTAGGTTTGTATATGACACGTAATGCTATACAAGGCGAATGCTATGCAATCCGCGTCAATATGAAGTATATTTTTTATACGCTATATGACAACAAATGCTCTACAATTCGGATGCATAAGCATGTCTGTCACATGACGTAGTCAAGATGTGATCTTATATGACATCGCATGTTATAGCATTCATTCATCGTGGTCGATGAACTTGATGGCTGAGAATTCTGACTGCCTAGAGTCAAGATCTTTGCTCTAAAGACTCATTGCTGGCGTCTTCAAATATTTTTCTACTTCTGTTTTGTTCCCTCATTGCTTATCATTGTCATATTGTGTCCATCTCATACATGCCCCACCCCAAGCACGTTCGCCATTCATTCGACCTAAAATTATGTGATACTACACATCCTGCGTTGGAGACCGCATCATATGTCTGAAGAATCTAAAGGCCCACTCATGGCATATTGCAGAGAGCCAAAAGGGCAATGTTGAGCTCTCTAAAATAGAGTGGTTTGTTTTTCTAGCTGTTCAAGGTATACGCATAATAAGCAGCATTTTACGCCAACACCACTTCTCAAAAGCGTCAATCTCGTCCGCATTACACTTTTAGAGTTCCCTGTAAGGCACCGCCGCGTTAGATGTAGATGTAGATGTAGTGTAGGGACGCCTGGCCGGAAGCAGGCGGGCTGTCGATCGCGTGCCGCGTTCATTCAGCCCGATTCCCTGGAGTCGGAGCTTCAGGTTACTGTCCCGGCGGCATTGCCTCACCATTCTCCTCAAATCTTCTTGTTTTCCTGCAGAACAGAAGGACATCTTTGAGTTCGACGTCCTTTAGTTCGTTCTCTTTTAGTGTGTCTTTGCCGAATGTATTATATCGCGGTGCCGCATACATAATACATTCCGCTAGTAGGTGTAAGCTAGTCTCCTCCTTACCACAGTGTGGACAGGAGGCATCTCTGCTTATCTCCATTATCTTAAGGTGTCTATTGAGAGTGTTATGACCTGTAATGATACCTGTCAGAAGTCTCAGACTGCTCTTACCTAGTTTCAGAAGATACCTGGTTCTCCTGTGATCTATGCCTTTGATCATCATCTTCGACTGTCTACATCCTGTTTCTTCTTCCCATTCTCTTTGTGCTTCCATCTCTTTTACCTTCTACCGCCGCGTTAAGTTCTGGACGTAAAGCGTCCACCACTTTTCCTGTCAGGCGATGATTCACACCCAACTTTATATTATTTTTCGAATGCATCTGCACCAAACATAAGGCGTGAAATATACAAGAATTATGCCACAATACTTGTCAGAAAGGTTCTTACCTTGTAAGAGGTGATGATCGAGCGCCAGCAGGCTTATAATTCACAATTATACCATCAAAACTATGACTAGTAACGTAATTACTTGAATGCTAGGTATACACATTCATGCCTCACTTTTTCACATTCACCGTTATCAAAATTTGATTGTAGCACAATAAACCACTAGTAAATATGTTCGTTTATTAAAACACATTGAAAAACTTAAAGAAATTGTAAGAAAAACATTAATTACGATTTTATAAAAATCCGTCAAAATCGCTATCGCGCACGAAAATCACCCAAATTTCATGTGTCTACTCCCAGATGCACCTGCCGGGCTACTAAGGGAGCTCCCATACAAAGACGAATGCTATAGCAGCTGCGTCACAGAAAGGGGGGCCCAATTGGAGACGTCACAGGATAATTTTTTACTTCGATAAAACTACGTAATATGGCAGTATGCAAACTTTGATTCTGGTGACTGGTAGAGGAAAAGTTGGTGAATAATATTATACTGTGGTAAAGCGGATTGATAAGCATTTCAACGCAGAAATTTAAAACGAATAACGGATGCTATAGCATACGCGTCACCAGGAGTAGTGCAAAAACGGATGCTATGCAATCCGCGTCCGCGAACGTGTTAAGTGTGTTTACAAGATACAATTTATCAACCCTTATAACATATTTTGTTTTTATTAGGTACAGAAAATTTGACAATAAAGCAAATACCTAGTCATAAAACAAGAAACAGCTTACAGTGACCATCCTCGTCAGGCGTATTTTTATTGCAAAGAGTTTTAAAATAAATCTTGTTATGCTTAGCCATAAAAAAGGCACGTTTTATTTAATGCTGTTCTTGTTTTTATGAACATTAGTTTTATAATATTATGTGTAGGTACATTTTAAAAACAATTTTTTTAGAAAATAGAAAGAGGGAAAAAAGGCTAGTAAAAGCGAGTCTAGTATTATTCCTGAGACAGCATAAAATTCAAACTAAGTAAAGAATCTGGTTGGAAACGAAATAAAGAATTTTATTACAAGCTTATGACACCAAAAAAGCAATTTCATCTTTACGGCAAAGTAACTAGTTATAAAACAAGACTTATTTTGCAAAGTTATTATAATTTATGAAAATGAAATATCGTCATTGCATTATTCAAATGCATCTCATACAAATCAGCTCCATAAAATCAGTGTAATTGAATCATTCATGATATAATCTTGCAATAAAGTGTAGTAGGAAGAGAATCTTTTATTGCATCCATAAATATGCCAGGGATTGATAAATGTCAAATGTGTAAATTGCCGATATCTTTACAAAAAGATATACATATGAAATGTCAAATGTCAAATGTGTAAATTGCCGATATCTTTACAAAAAGATATACATATATGTACCTAGAAATAACTTTACTGAATTCAACGTAAACATAGCAGTTTATTTTTGATTTAAAGGTAACAACTGTTTGTATCCTGAAATTCGAAAAATCATTGTCGCCGTAATCTAAACAAAGGTGAAATTGTAACGAACGTAACTTGGTTGTGCACCGCAGTGAGTTGCCGGTTAAGATCGGGATTCGGTCTTAAGATCGATATACCTATATAATACAGGTACAGTCGCCATCAGATATATCGGAGCGGCCACGGTGTTCACAATATCTGAACAAGCACTCTAACGCCTTGACAATAGAGGCGTGTTCAGATATTTGTGAGCACCTTGGGCGCTCCGATATATTTGATGGCGACTGTACCTAGTTATATTTGTTTTTTTTTTATATATACATATACTATGTACAGTTCAGCCCTGTTAGTCGACACCAAAGAAATCTCACATACTTCTAGGAGGAGGAGAAGTAGGAGTAGTAGAAATGTATTCTGTTACCCTATAATTTATTACCTATGGAAAGTACAACTACTTTCCATAAAACCAGGCGTGGCTCACTCCGCGACTTCGTCGCGTTGCCACAACTACATGCGGCCACACATGGACCCCTATTCGACAAGCGACGTTTGACGTATCGTGTTGATCTCCCGTTGATGTGGGAAAAAACATAAGTTCTCGAATACGTACAATGTCAAAATTTGACATTAACAATCCAAGTTAGGGTGACAAGCAAACCAAACCGAACCACCCTTAGTTTAGAGTTGAGTTTTGGTTGTAAGTACAAAGTGATATTATCCACCGTTGATGGAATCAACACTCAGTATGAAATAAAATCATCTGTTGATTTGACGTGGATGCGAAATCTGACAGTTGCACATGTCGAATTTGGCCCCAGTTTTGGTGTCTAACAGTAGTAGTTGCCGCGCACCGATATGGAACCGAGGCCCTCGCGCTTGCGCTTGTATCTCACGCAATAGACGCGTTTTGTTAGATAGTGAATCTTCTGTACCTAGTAGGTACTATTATTTATTCTGTGATACAACCCATTGTTTTTGTGTTTTTTGAACAAGGAGATTTGAATGTCAAACAAAACGGCCATTAATGACTTTTATACTTAAAAAACAAACAAGAATAGCTTTAAAATTGTACTCCGGATGTCGATGGTAGAATACACGAAATGGCCTCTTAAAGGGAAGTGGTAGCCGTGCATTATGGAACATTAAACCGTTATACCAGCCCAGATGGATAGACGCAGCTTTTACTTTCATGGCGATCGCGATAATAGAGGTAGTGTTTATTGGCTGAGTTCAGAGCACACCGTGTAGTTATTGCCGTTCCTTATCAAGAGTAGGCGAGTTACGAATAACTTCTCACAAGAAGCTGTGTAAATATGACTTCAAGGTCCGGAGCAAATATGTGCTGGACTACCTTGATCTCTACATCCAACTACGCGTTCTCTGGATGCAGGGGGGCAATTTAGACTGCGGGGTAATTTAAAGTACTCGATATATCTTCCATGTTTTACATTATTAACTAGACTCACACAACACATCTCTTCCCCTATCTGGACATATACGGCACACTATTTAATTTTTATGGTTCAAATATGGGAAACTCTCCTGTACGTTAATGTGTCCTAAACGCTTTTTTTAAGGAGATAAGTTTTGTATCCAGCAGGGAGTCGTAAGTTATTTTAATAGATATTGTTTATTTTTAACATTATATATATTGGTATATGTAAAAACTGTGATTAGTCTATTTTTTATCCCATGAGCCGTGGCAAAATGCGTGGGATAACGCAAGGAAGAAGAAGAAGAAACTTTATTACCTACTCCGAGAGACCTAATCGGTCGATGTTATCAATACCTAACATACCGTATACTGCTATCCACATTTGTGAATAAAGTGTCTGTTTTGGTTATTAAGGGACATGATTACACTAGAATATAGTTTTTATGCACTTTTTATGCGACCAGAAACAAAGTAAACAAAGTCATTAATGTCATTATTTACATCTTAGTATTTACAAACCATGCACGTCTTCCGCTAATCTACCTATAATTCTTCTAACAATGATTTCGTTCGTAAACTTACGATGATTCACAATTTTTAGAATAAACAAAACGATCAACATTATACGATGCAAAAAATACATACAGTAACTATTTTTATCGGCACTAATGTTGGTATAAAATTTAATGTCATGATGATAAAATACAGAGACATTACTGATGTAGTGCATAATTGTTTTCAATCGTATTTTCTCGGAAACGTTCGTGAATTACGATGGAAATTATGGACTACATCTGTATATATTATAGATGCTCTAAGTATTTAGTTAGTTGCAAGCAAAATTATTTTATATATTGCTATTAGTTGGTTAACATTACACTGACAGGCTCCCAAGGAATTGACTCGAGTGCGTGTTAATGGTGAAAAGAATAGGAGCAAATCGAAACCGATCCAGTTACTTACATTACCTTAATGTCTGAAGATGGATGGAGATATTAAAATTTGCTAATTATAATTAAAACATCGCTGTCGCCGCCGGGGGTTGTGTAAACGAAACCAAACTGACTGTGACAAATTGCAAGAAGGATGATACAGAAAATGCTATGGAGCCGGCATTTTAAAACTTGTAGTCTTTACTTGGTAAATATATTTCAGGATATATTATGCCCCTTTCCTAGCAATGCACTGAGGAGAAGTTTCTTAAGTTGCGAAACTTCTATGAAGAATATTATCTGGAACTTAAATTTAATAAACAATCTAATCGTATCAAGACCGACGTAGGCACATGCCATTTTAAATATTTCGCCTGGCCGCTTTACTGTTATGTGGCGTGTAATATTATATATTACACAAAGCGTTAAAGTTCTCATGAGAACATTCTCACAGAGAACTTTCTAAGTTTCTTTCATGTAATTTCTCTGAAATATCCGAGAACATTTCTGCAATTTGTACATTGCTACCCTTTCCCCCTTTTCCTAAAAGCCCTTGCTTTCTGTACATAAATACTATAAATAGTAAATACTGATGATAACTTACAAAGAACATTGAGCGCCGATGGAATTCTTTATAAAATGCATAATCAAATCTGAGCGACGATATCGACCCGACTGTGTAAATCCAAAATGGCGCATCTGTCATGAGCTAGTGATGTGCGTGATATACTTCGGAGATAGGGTTTGCCGTTAAATCGTTTTTCAGCAGTTAACAATACTAAAACATAGGTACCTAGTTTCAATTTCGATGTCTAAAAGAAAAGAAAGACTTAAGACCAAAAAAAATATTAAGTAGGGAAAAACTTAGTAACTTACCGAGTCACTTAATGCAATAAATATACTGAAGAGGCTCGATAGCTTAACGATCAGTGTTCTTTATGGGAACACCATTCTTCTACAAATTGTGTCCATAAAGACCCTTAAGTTACTATTACTTCTTTACTAACATTTTACGATGGTCTTAGGAAATGTAAATTCATCCTTGTAACTTTAGGTATTAGTAATTGTTGTGTTCTACCAATAGAAACTATATTTTTCTTATAAATATTTGATATATACTAGTAATATAATTAATAAAAAATACTTAAATGAACTTTAATTTATATAGAGATTTTAAATATTAAATTATCCGTTATGCCTTTTTGCCATTCGTTCTTGAAGTTTTTAATGGCAGTCTTGCGATTTTTGTTGTTTACATAATAAAAATCGTTCACCCTATCAAACTTTCATAGTCCCACCGAGTACCTACAGCTAAGGGTTGAAAATATATACCTACCTTTTAATGATCAATTGGACATGCCCTGTCCTCGGTGATAAAGACCACGATGTAAATAAATAAATTTTACAGAAACACGGTAAATAAAACGCAACTTGTGTTAGCGCTATCTTGGTCATCTTCTTCTTCAACCTAGCGTTTTCCCGGCCTAGCGCCAGGGTCCGCTTTCCTGCTCAATCTTCTCCAGTTTGCCCGGCCTTTGGCATCGTCAAGTGTGAGATTGTTCTCTTTCATGTCCGCTATCACGCGCTATCTCGCTAGCGCTGTCTTGGCCATAAATATTTATTAAAACAAAAACCATTGGTTGACAGATTAAATAAAACAGCGACTTTTTAATTTATCCTCTTGCAACTATTCGACTCCTCGGATTTCCTGTTATACTTTACCTACATTTTAGAGGGAATATTTTACAGTTAATGCTGGTGTCAGTTCCCGATCTGACGTACCTACTTGTTAACGGGATTAGCGCTTCCCGACTGACTTGGGAACTTTAATGAGGAAGAGCTGTGTATTTTTTACTTTGAAGTCTGCATTGAGTGTGAAGGTTTAAAACTTGTGGTCCTATTATTCTTACTGACTTAGGTGTAACATGCTACGAGGCCTAAATGCCACACGCCAGTAAGGAAATAAGTACCTAAATGAAAAAGACTTAAATAGCTAGCCCTATCAAGACCTCATCATCAAGTCTGATCGGCACAACGTTCACCTAATTTTCATGCCAACAATGGAAATTAAGTGTTAAAAAATTACTCTTAAATTAATATTTTGATTACTGTTATACTAATAACCAAAACGAACTGTAAATAAGGTAAACGTACTGGTACTCGACGCGGTCCCAGTACATGTCATCGTGAAACTTAAGTCATTGTCAATAGAGGTGACAGCAAGGTGTCATCTGGGCATGCATGTCGAGCACGAGTACGTTTACCTTACTAATGACTAGAATAATTCACCAAATGCCTGCGATTCAATTATCTCGAGTAGACTCAGCGATATAACTGACCTTGCCCAAGTTCACTGCCAGTGCGCATCGCGTTTAGCTGCGCGTACGCGTTGCGATTCATGCGGATCACAGCTAAAAACACTGTACGATGAAATTAAAAACCGTACAATCTAAAGTTGCGATACGCTTATAATAAGCAACCAGCGCGAGTAACGCGCGCGCAGCGCAGTGCTTAAGCTGAGAGTTATGAACAAGTTAAGATGTGTTACATATTATTTTTCTATTTGTAGATAAAAATCTCACTACCTTGCCAAATTAAGATCCCAAGAGAATTTTTCATAACGTAAGGCCTGAGTTACACTTGTAAGTTTTACTTACGTAAGTAGGGACAAAGCTATTTGTTAGAATGAGATAACGATATTCATCTCTCATTCTGTAGTATAGCCGTGTCCCTACTTACGTAAGTAAAACTTACAAGTGTAACTCAGGCCTAAGTAACATATTCTGGATGTGACATAGCTATAAGGGTCCTAAATAATCCACTGCGTGGCCGTAGTTTGTATGAAGACCGCTTAATAAGGAACCTCTGACTCATAGATTTAATTAGGATCCTATTTTTAGATTAGATTAGATTTCTTTAATTCAAGATGAAAATTACACTAAAAATTTGCTACATTCGTCAAAGTTATGTTTATCTTCTCATCATGATCGTCAAAAATTACATTATAGATTTAAAATAATAAGATTAATTGTATCTCCCAATACTTCTACGGTTTGGTAAGTATTCTGAAATTAGTAAGTTTTTAGGATAACTTTTTCAAAGGAATTTATCAAAGGGTGTCTTAGGTTCTCTGAGATATCTTAAACTAGACAAAAAAAATCAAAATCGGTCTCCTTCTTGATGCGACTGGCAAATCATATTACTTTTTGGCAACTGGGTTTTTTAAGCCGTAACTTATTTTTAAAATGTGTTTTTCAATTAAAAGACACATCAAAATTGTTTACCTTTTTTCTATTGCTAAAAACACGAACTATATTGTTAGCTTTTATATGACGGTTCTTAGGGTTCCGTACCCAAAGGGTAAAAACGGGACCCTATTACTAAGACTCCGCTGTCCGTCAGTCTGTCACCAGGCTGTATCTCATGAACTGTGATAGCTAGGCAGTTGAAATTTTCACAGATGATGTTATTATATGTATAATATATGCCAATATAACAACAAATACTAAAAAGTACGGAACCCTCTGTGGGCGAGTCCGACTCGCACTTGCTTAATTAAGTCGAGTAAACTATTTTTTTACTATACTGAAAACTTTGTATTTATATACCTCCGAATGGATCAGTGAGTAAATGTCGTGCACTTGGAGTGTGAGTATTAATATGTACCTACGCAGTATGTGTATAAGTCAATATTAGCCTGTTCTAGATTTCTCATACCTAAGGTCTAACATATTATGTTATTGCCATTGACCTTAATAGGGCTTTGCAAAAGTGACAAAGATTTATTTATATTCCACTATGTTATTGTATCAACTGTGTATATGTGTGTTCAATGTACAAAATACAAAACAAAAGCAGTTCTGTATTCTCTCTAGTTTTACCTACAATGAGAAAAATAAGCCACATAATAATTATATGATGATAAGCTTCAAATTTAAATAAGTACCTACTTCATTACAGTGTATCGCACAGTTCTAGTTGGTTTTTTTTTCTACTTTAAATTAATTAATACAAACAGTTTCGTTACAATCGTGGTCAATATTCTAATAATATTGGAATTTAAATGTTGTCCGAAAATAAACAATATTTACTCTTAAAAAAGGAATTCAATTTATTTAACTATCCATGACTAACTCCGGGAACCGCAAATAAACAAGAATCATGACCTTGTTACCCATAGAAGATTATCACAATATTTGACCTAGATCGTCTAACTGCTGCAGTTATGGCCCCTCCCGAAATAAATCACAATAACATCAACAGTATGTCACCGTTAGATTTATGTCATATCTTATTTTGGGACAAAATTAATCCGTCTCTTTCTCTCTCAAACTTAGTGTGTACCGAAAGCGCCGAAATTCTAAAACGTAACAAATATAAGAGCCCCGGCAGAGAGTACCATTTTGTACCATTTGGAGTTGAAACTCTAGGCCCATGGGGTCGCAGCGCGCATAAGTTGATCGCAGAAATCGCGAAGCGTCTGGTGACCGAAGAGCTGGCGGCTTCCTCCCACAACGTATCAGCAGTGCGATACAGCGAGGAAATACCGCCAGCATCCTTGGTACAATGCTTCAAGGACCTATTTTAAATTTAAGCTAGTTATTAATTACTTTTAGTAATACCACTGTGTATATTTTGTTTGTAATTAAATAAGTTATTTAAGTATGTACGAGTACCTACATAATTATTTTATTAAGGCAATTGCTCTTGCCATTTGTAATTAACCTGAAATATTTTTCTTGTCTCATTTGCGCATGTCCAGAGATAACAAGGATCAAGGAGAATTTCAAAGAATTGATCGTTTGTCTCGCAAATGTTATTCGGCCTCCACCCGTCGGCATTGGATGACAATTACGACAATATTTGTCGCCCGGTTGAAAGGCCGGAGAGATTACAGGCAAATTCGGCTCGTAATAGTTCGGAGGTCGTTCCGTGTTATGATTGGCGGAAGAATTGCAAGACCTTAAGGTCTCGAGTTTCCTATGGCATTGGGATAGTTTAAGATCTAATGGTCGGAGGATTTTGAATTGATTCATTCTTGATGGTTAAGGTACTTAATATGTCAGTTGCCGTTACGTTACAGTTGCTAGCTGTTGATCATCACTACAGATGGACGGCAAATAGGTAAATAATGCATTAATACACATTTTAAGTACTTGTTTAATAATATAGTCCAGTTGAAATGTACACATGTAATACTGTACAACGTGATGCATAATACCAATGTCCACAGGTTTCCAGTATTTTTTCAAATACTTAATATAATTGTTAAACTTGGTTCCATCGTTGGTTTTTTCTGGTAAGCAAGTAAACAATTATATACAATGTATAAGTATAGTGTGTAGTAATAAGTGTATTTATATAAGTAAACAAAGCCATAAATGTTTACCCAACTTCTGCGATTAAAATTATAATAAGAGCTGCTACGCAGTTTGTTTATTCATAAGCCATTTTTCATTCCAGTAATTGTTGTTTACTCAAGTATTGATGAATAGGCTTTTGTCGCTGTAAGACGGAAGGACAGTTTTTTGTAAATAAGGATATCGTCTTATACACATCTTTTAATTAATTTCCAAGAGAGGAGTAGGTACCTAATATGAATAAATAAAGTTACAATGAAGGCTTATTGAAGTTATATTGACATGACAAAGGCAGATGAGGTTCATATCCTTGAATCTACAGAAAGTTAAATCAATGTTTGTATTTTACCATATTCGTATTTCAAAAGACGGCACCTTAATCATGACGAGAAGAAATAGGAAATTGTTCTACTCGTATAATAGGTTTCCGGAACTCAGCAATCTTAGCATGTCCTATTTAAATTGAGTTTTTATCTGGTCGCATAATTCATCAAATATCATAATGATAACAATTTGGCATACTGCCCTGTTCGCATTATTTACGGCCCCGACACTATCATTAGCAATGACATGAAATTTCATGACGCTCCAGCGTTTGGTCCAGTCAGGTCATGACATTCCTAAATCTCCCCACACACTTATCAGTATTTCTATCAGTATTTTCATCATTACCTTTCACGGGGAATTTTAAGTTATTATTTTCCTAACCGTTCTTAGTTATGTTGTAGTGTACGTTTTTAAAAACACAAAACCAAGACATTATTCAATCATCGATTCAAATATTTCTAACCTGTCGTAATTATACTATGTACTGTGGCAACTCTATGCCCGATGAGCCAGAAAATGCAGAAAAATAAATAGTTAATTAATAAGAATATTTATTTGTTTCAACCTTTTCGTGCGTGCGTGCGCCATGACTGTGTCACAGTATAATAAATAGTACTAACGTACAGTATGGACACTCCCTGCCTCCCGTTGAAAGTGCCGCCCACCCGCTCTCGGTTACCTCACAGTTACCGGCTGGCAAGGACGCGACGACGCGGTGCGCAGAGCGGAGGCCACGTAAAATATTCAAATATTAAACAAATATTTACAAAACCTATCAGATCACACTGAAACCAGTACAATACCTATATGAACAAAAAATCATGTTTACAACTTACGTAATATGTTGGTAGCCTGAATTTCTTTACAAAATTTTCGTTACTTTGTTTATACTGATTCAAAATAGGAAACTATTGTATAAATTGAGCTTAGATACCCACCTTACAACATAATACGATTTTTATTTCTTCCTAATTCGCGCAATGAGTTTTGAGTAATTGAGGTCATCGAACTTGACAACAAACTGGCGAGAACCCTCACACGTCTTATCTCACTCACACAAGCATGGTACGCGTTTACCTACACGAGCTTACCTACGCACACAGTCTGTGCGTAGGAACGCGTTTGTTTCATACATTTTATCGCCAGGTCCGGGGTGTGACTGTGTGAAAGATTGGTAGTTAAAAAATGTATCCAAATATTTTTTTTTTTATTCTTACCACGAACCGGGAATCAAACTATTCTTAAAGTACAATCAGCATCATATAGTAGGTAGCATCCAAAGTACCTATTCAAATAGTTCGGTACACCATACATACCTATTATATGGTGTACCGAACTATTTGAATACTTTGGATGCTACCTACTATACGACGCTGACTGTACCTACTGGATTCTTCTGTTATATAAGAATGTATAATTTGGTTAAGAAAAAGGTACCTGATATGTAGGGATTACAATCCGGTCCGGCGGATCCGGTAATCCGGCCGGATCCGGCACATTTTTCAAGATACCGTATCCGGCAAAATTCACCGGATCCGGTCTCGGATCCGGTAAAGTGAATCAAAGCGCTAAAATATAAAATAACAGCTTAAAACACTGCTAAAATTTAAAAGTTCTCGCCAATATTCGAATTTTCTCGCTCGCAAACAGCAACACAACAACTTGTTTGTTAGTTGACGCCAGTCTTCTAGCCGACGAAATATGTGTAGTCGTAGCGTTGAGATTTCCGTGCACCGTAAGTACTGGATTGGTTTATATTCAATTTATTGTGTAGTTTCATTGTAATTTAATGTACATGTTCTTTCATTTTATTTTGTACAAACCATTATAGCCCACTTTAAGACACAGGGGTATCCGAAATACTAATACTTGTACATAATTATATTAATTATTAAAGAAGTGGTTAGGATTTTGCTGATTAAAACTAGTCGGGGTTTCTGC
This sequence comes from Cydia fagiglandana, assembly GCF_963556715.1. Classification (NCBI taxonomy): domain Eukaryota; kingdom Metazoa; phylum Arthropoda; class Insecta; order Lepidoptera; family Tortricidae; genus Cydia; species Cydia fagiglandana. The sequence goes on from NC_085937.1 coordinate 5,235,117, forward strand.
GGTTGACCTGACGTTTAGTAAAAACAATATCTGTGGAGGTTCGAAGTAAGGAGGTATAAAAAAAGAGTCCGTCATAAAGCAAGTTCGAACGGGATATACTTATATGGAACATTCAACCATAAACACTAACTATTCATTCTCAATTAGTCATAAAACTTTTTAAGCTTTACAGGCCTGATTTAGTTAATATGTTTTATCCTTCTTACAAATACATAAGTCAAAATGAGAGATAAAGACCAAAACGAGAAGATCAAAACTATTCATAGCTAATTCAGGTCAGTAACGCGTTTATAAATAATGCCATAAACCAGAGAGTTTACTTATAGGATAGATGCATACTTACAACATGTTATTATATAAGGCCATATACAGAATATACAAAATAGGGATGTTGACCATATTTAAAAAAATATATTGAACTCTATGCACGAAATAAAACGCAAAAGGGAATATTACGCAAAAGTCGGCGTAGGGTCCACTAGCAAATTCAGAGGGTCTACTTCGAAATGCGAAAATCGAAATTTCGTTATCAGTCTCTAACGCTCGAATACGCAAGAGTGATAAAGAGGCAGAAAACGAAATTACGCGGTAAGCCCTCAGTATGTGCTAGAGGCGCCCCCTACGCAGAGTATTGCGTAATATTATTCTATTTCCCTGAATAGGGAATATTACTCGAAACTCTGCGTCCACTACCACAATCCATCACAATCTGGGGGTCTACCGCGAAACACGAAGTTTCGTTATCTAACCTCTCTATCACTTTTCATCATCATCATCCTCACTTTTGCATATTCGAACGATAAAGAGGCAGATAACTAAATTTAGAAAATATAATTAAATTATTGTAAACAACATAAAATAAAAGGTTTTTAATTTTTATTTCATGTATGGAAACTTTTAGAAAGGGACAGAGATTTTCTTTGTGCATCGTATTCTGCATGTTTTCCTTTTTTCTTAAAAGTCAAGTGAAAATAAACTTTAGAGCAATGATAATAGAGTAGGTATACTTCACTTATTGATTTAAATGCCAGTAATGACTCTTGTTAGTATAAAACCTTCTTCTAAAGTACTTTAAATGACGGAATGAGGGATTAGAGTGATGCGCTCCACTCCCTATCAGTATAATGTCATTATTTTGACATTTCTTCAAAAATATTAAAAATGTTTAATAACTTCATTATCGTCCATCATTCTTTCTGTCATTTCTGATTCCATCATTCTAACCAATTCACTGTCAGTATAATGTCATTTCTAGTATCATTACTTTGACATAACTCCAATACTGATGGAAATTATTAAAATAAACTTCATTACTTGCCGTCATTCCTTCATGACACTCCCTACACTATCACTAAAAACGTCATTCCGTCAAAGTAATGTCAGTATCCATGATAGTGTCGGGGCCGTAATTGTCATTTTAGAAATATCATAATTGACCGAAGCGAAGGTCTACGTTTTGACTTGGGCATTTTGCTTTTGTATGTCTGGATGTTCTCCTCTAAAGGTCGCAATTCTTAATCGATTCTCGTGAAATTTTGTAACCGAATCCTATGATTCGACAAAAAAATTTTGTCAAGCCGGTTTTTGGAAATTTTATCAAAACGGAAGAGTTGTGATAGCTAGCGCCTAAACAAATAGTCGTATCGGTATCATAAGAGTGTTTTTTTTAGATATGTTTACAGATTAAATGGCCAAAAATTCAGATAATTTATTTCACTGGTTTTGGAGGTATTGAGATATTTAATTTTTACTTATGTACCTACCGTGATATGATTTCGTTAAAATATGTTTCCTATTTTTGGTGCCAACAACCAGCATACTCGTATTACTTATGACACGTGTCATGTCAACATCAGTGATTCGATAATACACATTGTTATCTAACCCCAACGATTGGATGCTGCAACTCCGTGACATTGACTTCGAGTGTATACCTAATGCACTACCGTGTGCCATTACTTGTTGGCTGTCTATCAGACAATATTGGTGTGAGAACGCGGAATGCAACCGGTTATCCTGGTCGAGTATATTCTCATTGCGTGTACGCCAGCTAGTATTTCCCAGAAATAGTCTGTGGGCTGTAGACCTCGCGAGCCCGCCATTTTGAAAAAGTTTTAAAACCGAATTTACTACTCGTACAAACGTAAAAACATGAGAACAGCGAGCTGTAGGTACCTACGTACTTACTGTCTGGACAGCCGAACTTATGAAGGCATTTCGGCTGCAGCTAAACGGATAAATTTATTATTTGGGAATGTGGTAGCTACAGATAAAATTAAAACTAAATATTACGGATACATTTTTTTAAATGTATCTACCTAATTATTTTTATGCCATGATAATTTGTTTTGTGTCCACTTGACGAAGCCAGGGTCGCTGAACAGGAACTATGGATTGACGACTTGTTTTATTTTACTTAATTCTATACCTGAGTAAATTATTTAACATACCTACATTTCATACTCGTAATAAATCCAAGTCATTCATAAGGCGTATTAAAATAAAAAAACTGTTCTATTATGTTGACACTGAAAATTATACTTATAAAGAATATCAAAAATAGGTGCTGAAAATATCTCTTTAAAATGGTCCGCCTGAAGTGATGCGTTAACGTTATAACAACCGTGTGCCGACGCACCGCATATGATGCGCAGTGCCATTCCCGGAACAATATGCGTGATGATTTCCGTCGTTTAGGAAACGCTCTGTAACTAGGATTGATATGTTTGAAGCCTATAAAATAATAGCCTGTGAATAGTACCTCACTATAGTTTGTTTTTTTTTAGCATTAGAAAGAACTTGCAAGAAGGTAAGCGATCTTGACATGTCTTTAATTGAAAAACGCTTTTTAAAAATCAAAAACTATTACTTATGAAAGCAGAAGAATATAAATGATCGTATTAGATTCATAATTGTTACATATTTGCCGTAACTTATTTTTAAAATGTGTTTTTCAATTAAAAGACACATCAAGATTGTTTACCTTATTTCTAATGCTAAAAAAACGAACTATATGTACCTACACAGAAGCATATATGCAATAGGTATGATGATTAAGGAGTGTTTGTAGATTATACTCAACTTCTTAGTTTTTGCGTTTGCGATTTTAATAGCCCATATCACGAGTACTTGCCTAACATAATATGTTATAGATAGACTGTTTTTACGCCACGATGCGCAAGAGGGCTTGGTCAGCAGCCCGCCGCGTGTGCGCCAGCGGCAGCGCCCTATGCCCTATTAGCGGTCGTCGCTGACCGACTTGACTCTCCATTTGTGAGGCACTGGTTGTCATTGCATGCACCAGAGTGTCTCAAAAATGGGATAAATAATAAGTATGAGTGATTTATCAGGAGACTTATATTATTATTATTGAAATCATTGTTTAATCGTTATTCGTTATTATTTTATTTCTTTGACATGTTTCCTATAAATCAAATATAATTTAGTAATATCTTAAATTAAGCTAGTTTGTGTTTTAATTTTTAAAAGTTATATGTTTCACAGCCCTATGAGCCATGTTGCTTGAATTAAATGTATTAATAATAATAATAGATATAGTACGTCGGTTCCTCTCTCTGCAGCCCTGACCACCGGTAGCTTGGGCCTTGCCCCGCTGCTGGCGGCACCCTAGGTTAGGTTTTTTATAATGTGTTTATATGTATTTTTTATTGTTTTGTAAGTGTTTTTATATTTTACTTTTATATTCATATTATAAAAACCCTAGCCTAAGAAAAATGATGAATAAAAAATATAATAAGTACTTTAGAAGTTATGAGGGAACAGATGAACATACATACATACATACATACATACCCACATACATACCGGTCAAAATCATAACCCTCCTTTTGCGTTGCCGTAGTCGGGTAAAAAGAATTAATAATAGATATGTTTTATAGTTTTAGATACTCACTTTACAAGTAGTAAGTATGCAGTTTTGAAGGCCAAAAATACCTAGTCCTAATTTAAGATATATCGTATGCCTAAACGGCTCATCAGCACAAATATTAACCCTTTACCAGGCTAACCTAACGTTATCTGTGATGACGAAATAAACAAATTGAACGATTGAATAAATGTTCAAATTTCTATAAAATTTACCTCATTGGCACTTTAAGAAATTATTTATATATAATGTACTTAATTTAATTTCCAAATAAAAATTCACAAAGCGTCCCTTAAACGGCGTAGCTGTGTTTGAAGGTCACCTTATAAAACTTATAAATACGATGAATATGGAACATATGAAACACACGACAAAACGCCAGGGGATATACAGAGTACACCGATTGTATAATAATCATACATGAATCATTCATAGGTACCGAACTTTAAAGATAGGTACAGGTTTTGAATAAAACCGTTAGATTTATGAAACGGTCACAAATCTCTATTCCGAATAAAAAATACAGTTTTGGAAAGATGTACTCAGGTGAATGACAATTCAGAAGGTTTTTATAGATTGTGTCACAAGGGAGCAAAATGACATATTTACGGCGTGGGCGTACATTGAATCCTGAACGCAGCAAACGATTCTAAAATATAATCCTGAGCTATATAAACGCTTAAAAACATTCTTAGTCGACAAATGTTACTACAATGTGAATGATTTTTTTAACGATAAACACGATTAATAATGTTAATCTATATGCATGTTAGTTTTAATTATTGCTGTGCCCTTGCAGGGTGTCACATATAAACCCACCTACTTATAAGCTCCACCTAATAATGTGTAATGTGATTTGCAATAAACATTTTGAATTTTTGATTTTTACCTACTGCTTTTCACATCGCCTATGAAAAAATATTATGTTACAAAACAAATAATAGTGTCCTAGAACAGATAAGTTCCCACTTTGATCCCTCCTAGCATTGAAGAAAAAACCTTGCAAAAATATTTTATCAGATTTGTACCTATAAAACTTCTTTCTTACGGTTTTGAGGTTCTTGAACTGCCCGTGCATTTAAATATGCGTAACAGCAGTAGCATAATAAATTTTCAAACCACGTATGTCTTAAACTGGATTGTGTTCAAACGTGGGTCGAGGGATAAACAAATTTACCTTTTTGTCGGGTCCGCTATAGCCTATAAAAAATGGGAATCGGGCTCCCGACTCGATAAATGGGTTACTTAAGGAGCAGTTTTGTTTACGCCTGTTTAGAGACGAATAAAGGATGACTCACAATAGACTGGGTCCGTCGCTACGTTTTCTATGGAAAGCACCGAGTGACCACCGATCAGCCGTCATAAAAATTACATGTCGGACGCCTAGGCCTGGGCTCGGCCCGGTCTAGCGTGAGTCATCCTTAAGGATGTTGTAAAACAGTTATGAAATGTATGCGGGCAAGAAACTTGTTATTTGATCTTATTTATTTGTTACTCGACCGTTTATAAAAAGATTTTTTTAACTTGATTGGGTATCTTTAAAGCTTAAATAAACTTAACTTCAGAAAAAAACTTGCAGGTCTTCCTTCAAAATTAAAATAGGTTATTTTTAGAAATCTTCCTTCTCGTTCCATTTTCGTGTAGTTGCTAATATTGACCAGATATGCTGGTAGGTAGCTGCAATTAAGAATCGACAATATTGTTACTTCATACCCGGCAACATTGCAAAAAGCGGTTATTTTCTCAATCAAAGCAACTAACTAGATCAACTACCTACTTAGAACATAATAGTGGATATTTCAATTTCAATTTCTTTATTATTCAATTTAGGCATTAACATAATGCACCTATGAAGGTCAAAAAAGTACATTTGTACAGAATTCAATTTAAATTAAATTAAACAATCACAACAAACATCAAATACATAATTACAAACACATTGCATAATTGGTATACATACCTAGCACCAAATAAAATAAAATCAGTTTCAATTATTTAACCGTTTTTTGGTTTATGTCAATTTCTTTCCATATATCTCGATCAGTGATATAGTCCTTAACTTTATAATACGCTCTAGCAATAAGTGCTCGTTTTACAACTGTTTTAAATTTTGCATCTGTTAACTTAAAATTTCTAAAGGAATTTTGTTGTAGAACTTTGTACAATTCCCCAAGAAAGACTTTTTTGTTTTTACTAGCCTGTAGGATGAGACTTTAAGCTTACCCGAATTTCTGGTAACCTTTGGTTTATCAGTATTTATTGGAAAATTGTACAAATTCCTCCTGACATACATTATTATCTCGAAAATATATAGTGACGGTAGCGTTAAAATGTCAATTTTCTTGAATATTTCTCTCAATGACTCCCGCGTTCTTAAGTTATATATTGCCCTTATTGCTCGTTAGGATATAATCAACGAATGTCTCACTAGAACTACAATTATTATGACAGGAAACAGGTTATTCTATTGCAATAAACTAGAACTGTTGATTTTATATATAGCCAGTCTATTGCTATATCCTCTAACCGCCCATACCTCAAACTTTGCCAAGCAAAATGAAATTTTATTTTGTCAACACAAAGTTCAAATTAGAATGGAACTGGAGACCTCTTTATAGGTCTCTGGGCGGTTAAAGGTTAAACCTGTAAATAGAATACATGTCACAGTACAGTTTTAGGTTATGAAATAATATGGAATGGAAAAATTGGGCAAGGCCTAGTTAGGGTACAAGGAACAAATATTTAAGTCTCCGACTACGCTAAGTTTGCGCAGACTTGGTAGTTGACTACGCATACACATCCCATACTAGTTAGACGGACCATGGTCCGTCTCTAGGATGCCTATGCTATGTCTATTTAGAGTAGCTAACGAATTAATTATTTTTTAAATCGCGTCAATTTTACCTCAGATAAAAAACTTGGTTGCCATCTTTTGACGATTGCCGGGATCACTGGTAGCTAGTCACTGGAGCATTCCCTACTCCCAGTCGTTCTACCTTTAGCGTCTACAAAGTTCGCATGATATCGTACAGATGGCGCTAATACGTGTGCTTATTTTCTCAAATTAACCCTTTGTATGCTCGCGATGTCGTTAGGTGGATGTGTCGGACGTATATTGAATAAGCTTCAAAGTAGACTGACTTAGACTAAACCTTGTACATATAGGTGTCGGCAAGAGAAACACAACAACAAATCATGTAATGACAGATTATGGAATGAGTGTTCTTTTTCCGTACGGATAGAGTTATACCAAGAAAAGTCTGCAACGATTTCGATAGCACACGCAGTGCAAGTGTTATTTTTAACGTCAAAACTTCTATGAAAGTGTGGCGTATAAGTAAATAATACTTGCGCTGCGTGAGTCATTAAAATCGCTGCAGACTTTTCTTGGTCGAACTATAGCAAGTTGAACAGCCAACTGCAAGAAGGACTGACGGCCTAATTCCAACTTTAAGATACGTCAGTTAATAGATCTAGAAAAGATATGGATTAGATATGTCAGTGTCAAACAAGTGTCAAAATTGACGTTTCTTCAAACAAATACGTCACTTTTGACACTTGTTTGACACTGACATATCAAATCCATATCGTTTCAATATCTAGTATTTGACGTATCTCATTGTTCGAATACGGCAGTAAGAAGTTTCTTTGAGGTTTTTTCTGCTGAATTTCGTGTGCTTAAGTCATATTCACTCATTGCATATGAGAATTGTAGAAGTACCTAATAAAATGGTTTGTGTAAAAATAACAAGACACATATCATGCAATAAATAATTTATTTCAAAAACTTCTTATTTATCATCATTTAACTCTTCGTAATCAATGTTTTGAACGTGAAATTAGGTATATCTGCTTAGCTATTAATTATCCATCATTATTGTCATCCAGGATGAACCTGATGCGGCCTATCTTCCATTATAATGTCGATTTGTATAGTTATCATTATAATGACCGTGTGAAACATTTCAGGTTTTAGATTTCATGTACTTAGGAAATTGGGTAACTGATAATTAAATGGCCCTTTCGGTGATAAAAGCTAATTGATTCTGCCATTATGAGAATGAACACTCCAAAGGAGTCCAAAGCATCAATATTCGATGATTTAAATTAAATAGGCAGGGTTACTAGGCTAGTTGGAAGCTAGAAGGATTCGCGCTTTCATTATTGCGCTTTTTTACCATTTGAGACCTGAGAAAATCACGTTAGCTTTTATCATTACATTTTTCAGTAGAAGATAGCCTCAGGGGCGCAATATGCAATTTCGTTTTGAACCCCATTAGAACAAAGACATCGATAATCAGGGGCCAGTTCCATGGAGTCTTGTAACTTGAGAACTATCAGTAGTCCATTAAGAAGGGACTTCCTGGTATTACTTAAAATATATGAAAAAAAACACCAAGTGGTATAGCGGTAAATCGTGATTTAGGGAAAAGGAACCAATCCACAAAAATCTGTCAATTCGATTTGAACTTTTTGTCAAAAAGAAAAGTCATTTATTTAAATATCAGATTTAAAGGATGGACCCTTTTCGCTAAACTACGTCATAATGCCGCAGACACGGGTGCGATTCCTGCCTTGGGCGTTCGAAGTCATGAACCATTTTTCTTCAGTAAATGATATCTATTTTAAATTATAGTTTTGGTGAAGGGAAAACAAACCGGAATTTTCATACATTATGGAAGACGATACAAACATTTTCTAAATCCAGTGTCACTATAATTCCTTAATTAATAAATTCACTAGCTTATTTTTAGGATACCTAAACCGAAATAATTGAAAATAGTATAACAAAGCGGGTTTCAAATATTTTTAATATAAAACTCATTTTCTGAATAAAATAGGTAAGTAACTTTGTAATATTTGCTTTATGATTCTCTATCTAAAATTTTCAAATTTTTATTCGGATTTCTAATAACATTTTCAACTAAATAATAACGCTCTGAATAGATTTTAATGAGTAATCACATTGTTTCTTTAGTTTTTGTTTTAGTGTTATCATTTAGTTGAATAAGTTAGCTAAATATTTTCATTAATTTCACTAATAGTTAACGCGATGTCGTAAAATTTATGAATTTCCCTGGGAAACAAACAATATAACTTTAATACATTTCTAAGATATGAATAGTTTTAGTTATATTTACACCGTTTCCAATACAATAGGATATTTCATGAATTACAATAATATTAGGTCTTCTACATTATGAATGATTTTTCAAGATGGTAATAATTGGAATATTCGTAGGTACAGTAAATGACGCTAGAACAATATTTGACATCAAAAAAAGAATTACAAAAACAAACGAGTCACAAATAAATTTTATAATATTCATAACGACATACGAACAATATTTTATATAAAAATGGCAGTTTTATATCACGTATACGAATACTACTTAAGTTATTCAGAACACAGGGTATGATTTCGATTGCACCAATCAAACAACTTTAAATAAAATTATTGCCGTAACGATATCATATTAATCCTAAACAACCTATTACAGAATGCTACATCAGACACACCAGACGAAAAAACACGTTTTTGAAAGTATTAAGCAGGCCACTGATGAGCCTTCCAACAGTCCAAATAGCGTGGCTGCAATCCAAAATCGGTCCGTGAATGTCAAAAACGTACAAGGTTTAATATTAGGATGCCGTCCATTTGGATGAATCCATTGTAACGGCATCCATTTGGAAGGCTCGTCAGTGGCCTGCTTTACGAGCTTTTGAGAAAAGGCCCCTTGGTTGAGTCATTGCAGGCTATGAGTTTTCATTTGACAGCGGTGTATCTGCTATAGTGTTATGTAACTGTGCCTAAACATTAACGAATGAGAACAATACTTGCTACGAATTCATTTTTTATGTACAATTGTTGCAATAATCACAATAACTCGTAACTCAAATTGTGTCAGAGTCGATCGGCCACTCACTCAGAATCATACATTGTGCGTTATCTGTTTAATTTTGCCTCGTTTGACATCTTAATTTTAAATGTGTTTACCCTTGTACCCTCACGCTCCGAGATTGTTGCGCCACTTAGGGTCCTAGCTAAATTGGTTTTTCTATACTTATGCTATAGAATTTCCAATATAGCAAGAGCCTTAAATTGCATAACAATCCCGTGTGGTGACTGCATATTTACTCGTATTTTTTCTTTGTGTTGTATTGAAAAGACCTGTAGTTACTGAAAAATGTGATTTAATTGATTTTGAGTTTATGTAAGTATTAAATATAAATAGATAAGAAATTCATCAACATACTTTCTTAGATTTGTTTACTTGTTCAAAATATTTAATGACTTTTCTTGGTTTGTACCATGAATTTTCGTTGACTTATTTTTTCCCTCTCACGTAAACTGTTCAAATAAAAATCACACGGGATTTGAACAGTAAACTTTTATACATAATTTATACCAAGTTACAAACACCGATCGACTGCACTTGGTCCAAAATTTAAGAACATTCTCATCTTTGAATCCCAATCTTATTTACATTTCTAAAAACTTCGACTCTGAACCAGCTTTGAGGACTCAACCCTTCAATTTTAAAAACACTATCCATTATCGTTACTATTAAATATCAATTGAGATCGTCTATAATCCAATAAATTGGCTGCATAAGTACGAAAAGTGTTTAAAATGCGAACACTTTTTCACACAACCGTTAATCCTATCAACAATTCGAACCTTAATCGCTTCGCGTCTAATCCTCTAAGAATACCAACCAACACTTTTATTGCATTAGCGATTTACCCATAATCTCACACTCACACAAAGGCCAGTAAGCAACACAACGCAAAAGTGAGATCATGTAGACGCTACTTGTTTATTCGCGACATTAATAAGAATAATAAAGGCTCCATCCTATCGTATTGAAGTTAGGTCAAAGATACTTAAATACTATTCGATGGAGCCTATTAAGAAAACTTGCGGTCAAAAACAAATAAAATTGCAGCAAGGTGCGGTGATCTCGCGCTCTTTCTAAATACGTTGTCTGTAAAGACAATTAATGGAATTAAACAAGCAAAACCATTCCTGAACATGAAACGTTAAGCTTTAGTGCTTATGTGTGTTCCTAACTGACCCTCATGCGAATAAAGTTTCCCAACAACAGTACATTTCCATCCTCAGAGCTGGCGATTTGGAAAGTGGAACAACGTGCCATAAGGACTCCGCGCGGGAAGCACGTCACACGGTGGTGACGCGGTCTACTTCCACGTATCGCACGGAGTCCTCGCTTGGTCAGCAAATCACTTCTTTCTCGTCGAAGATGGCGGTGTCCGAGGAGAGGCTCTTCAGGCGCTGCTGGAGCGCAGAGCGGCGCCGTCGACAGTTGCGCGCTACAGCCAACTGTAAAAAAAGTTACATTTATTGATACAAGAAAAAGAGAATAGTGAAAAACATATAAATGTCGAGGCTAGTTCATAGAATCAGATCTTGTAATGCCTTTTTAAAATTATACACTTAACGATTAGGTTAGGTTTTACTTCATGATGTGATCAACCGATCGATGAAATTATTACCACATAATAGAAAAATCAATTCTAACTACGACATCCACAAATGGCGAGAAGACCAATTAAAGTATGTTGCATATCTAACAGAGCTTAAATTACTCTAACGGGGTGTGTTCAGGCGTTATGTCCAAAAATTAATTAGTCATAAATATCAGGTACCACACAACATAAGCACTTTGGATTTCGACTTGCGGAACCGGCCCAGAAAAACGAACTAGATATAGGAACTTACTACAGCGGTGGCTACCAGCACCGCGAACGCCAACATAGCCGCAGCGTAATGCGCCGGGACTCGCAAAAGCGCGGAGCATTGAGCCAGGCGCTCGTCCTCCCCGTGTGGGCACTGCGCGATCCCGTCACACCACAGCGCGGGCTCTATGCAGGCGTCTAGAGATGAGCAACGGTACTCGCAGTCGCCGGACAAGGCGAATACGCCGCCACGTTCGCTGGCGTGTCTGGAAAAGACGGTATTATATTTTTTATGTAAAAACAGAATCATCCTTATATGGAAAAACAATATAAGGCACAAACGCAACAAAGTTGAACTAGCAAAATTGGCTTTTAAAGCCTCTTAAATTATATAGGGCTATTGGGCGCCTCGAATTCTTTCAATTACTCGTATTTACTACGAGTACTTACGCATCCAATAAGGGCTCAAAGCGATATCTATTGCAATAAGTAGGTACAAAGCTACGTAAATGGCGTCAATCACGTTTTTCTAAATCGTCAACACACTAGACAAATTCCTTAGAATATGAAGTTCGTCGTTCACTAACACGACGTATTATCATAGGGCTGGATTTCTGCTAGGTACTTTAAAATTATACCTACATGAGAGCTGAATGAACAAGATGGCTTTTACTATCTTTGATGAAGTCAACGGGACAATCGTACTTAAATCGTATTGCATCTATAACGTAGAACAAACTCATCATCATCATCCTGGCGTCAATCCCGGCTGTGCCCCCGCGCGGGGCGCGAGGACCCGGGGTCCGCCTTCCGACTCCTTCGTGACCACTTTGCCCGATCTTCGGCATCCCTGGTAGTGAGTCCGCTGGCACGCATGTCCTCCTTGACGACATCAAGCCATCGCTTCTTGGGCCGGCCTCTTCTTCCCGTACCGGGAGGAGGCGTATTGCATCTATAACGTAGAACAAACTACAATTTTCTTACCTTCTAGAAAGTTCCAGCCAGGACACGTAGTAAGAGCCGTGTTCTACCGCAATGAGCTCCACCGAGAGAGACCTCGGCCAGTCCAGGTCGAAGCGGTCCGGCGACGGCGGTGGGCCTAGCACGTGACGTGCCAGACCGTCTACCTCTTTCGACCAGCCTTCGGAGAAAATCTCGACGACCTCCTCCCACTGAAATCATAACATTTTTTATAGGAATCGGGCACCTACTGATAAATGTGCCAAACACGTGCCAAACTAGGATTCAACCTAAATTATAATTTAAATTTGTTTATAGAATGCAACTACCTACACTCAAATCGATGTTTCTGTCGATCACTAGCCGACATGAAAATTGATTACTAAGATCCCTTTATATAAATTGCGGTTTTAACTGTCACAGCCAAAAGCTGAGTTTGCAGAGTTCTTTAATTGTATCTGACTAAGCATGTCCGTTTAATCTAATGGTTTCCTCAATAAATGTTAATTGATTGATTGTTATTTTATGTCATATTTTTAAAGATATAATAATAATGTCTTTACCTGTTCTTCAGGGGGTTGAGGACAAATGAAGATAGGGGATAATCCACCAGCATACACCGCTATTCTGTTCTGCGTCCTGCACAAATGTCGCAAGTCGGGAGCCACTGTGATATTGTTCAGAAGAGTGAAGTTGTCTAGCTCCGGTTCTTTTATGATGCTTCCTTGAATCTGCAGGTACAGGTAACGGCCTGGTGACGGGTCGATTAGCCACGGACGATGTTCACAGTGTTCCTGTAATGTGACATAAAACTGTTTAATTGACTGAGGGAGAGTCAGTAATCTGATGTGATGGGGAAAATTTCGATTGCAAAATTCCTGTTTGATGGGTCTTTGGATTTAGTTTTTATGGATTCCATGTCTTTTGCATGAATTGTTGTTCTAATATTTTTATTTTATTTTACTGTGTATTTGATTAAGAGTGGGTATTTTTTGAAAACGATCGAGGTTTAATCGATTAGAGATTCCAATGAACAAAATGCTTCAGCTTGTTGCACAAAAGGGTAGCAGATCAAGAACTTGTCTCGTGGTTCTCAGATCTTAATGCGCTGAAATAATGATGAATAACAAATGAATATTTTCTTCAGCGCATGGACAAGAGAGACAACAGCTTCATGCCTGACTACAATATTTAACCACTAATTTATGTTTAACCACGACTTTGTCTTTTTCTTCTTGACTGCTACCTTCTGTGCTCCTTCTCTCTTAATGGTCTCATCGGAAGATCAGCGCTGGAAGCCACCAGCAACATGCTGAGATGGAGCCATTTCGCGGCACTTTAATCTTATTTTGTGTTTTCTTTTATATTATGTATTGTCTCGTTTGTTGGTGCTTGTGCTTACTAATAAATTCTATTCTATTCTACTTACCGCTTCCGATGCTGGGTGCATAGCCGCCAGTCTCAGCTCGCCACTAGCGCCATTCACCTTATGCGAGCTCTCGCACACCGTATCCAGCCTGATGAATTCCACCGAGGCCTCGAAACCGAAGGACCTGAAGTCGTCTACAGCGGACATGTTTACTACGTCGAATTTCAGTTCGGCGATTGTCGAGGTCGATGTGAATTCGTAGTCGTTGATGTCACTGGAAATTCAAAGCAAAATGTATGTAAGACTTTATTGTACAGTCAGCAGATGAAGTGGATAAGCGGGCAAGGTGATGAAAATAAACTGAACACACGTTGATTATTTTAGGGTTAAATGTGTAAGACCCTTTTCTCTAGACTGTCTCTTCTTCCTCACGTTATCCCGGCATTCTGCCACGGCTCATGGGAGCCTGGGGTCCGCTTGACAACTAATCCCATGATTTGACGTATGTACTAGTTTTACGAAAGCGACTGCCATCTGACCTTCCAACCCAGAGGGTAAACTAGGCCTTATTGGAATTAGTCCGGTTTCCTCACGATGTGTTCCTTCACCGAAAAGCGACTGGCAAATATCAAATGATATTTCGTACATAAGTTCCGAAAAACTCATTGGTACGAGCCGGGGTTTGAACCCGCGACCTCCAGATTGCAAGTCGCACGCTCTTACCGCTAGGCCACCAGCGCTTCCTTTTCTCTAGACTGTAATAATTTTAAATTTTCTCTTCATATGTACGTTATCGATAAGTTATTGGTAAGTAAGTAGTCTTGAAGGTAAAGTTAGCAGTTAGGTTAACGGTGGATACTTATGCGGTCCTGATGGTCTTACAATGTATTTTTTTACTACCTATCTGACAGTCCGCTACAAGTTATACGTCACATTTTTTTTGTGTTTTCTTAGATGTTTCAGATCTTTGGGATGTAAATCTAAAGGTTTCATGAGTATAACTATTTCATAAGTTAATAGAAATATGTGTTACCTGCACAAGCAATCCCTTGGCACCCCCGGCCCGCCATCTCTCCACAGCCTGTCAAAGATCCTAACAGCCGCAGTCGGGTCTCCTGCGCAACGATACCAGGGCGAATGCGCGGAATGGACCGAGCGACAAAGACGGCCACCACTGCGGACGCCCCACACCCGGAGCCGAATCACTTCGCCTGGATTGGCCTCGAAACGGTAGGTGCAACTGAAACGAGAATACCGATATCTTTACCAACAAGTTGCAAATCAATATTATGCTCTTCAACCATTAATTTTCCGATTGCTTGGTTCCGATGCTTATCGTAACACAACTCATAGAATTAGACATGAAATAAAGATGACTAGACATAAAACTTTATTATGATTGAACAAATCCAAACATAATATTTTTATATGCACGTTCAGATATGCTAATATAATATAGCAAGTTATGTCTTTTTATAAAAGCTATAGATCACAGCCATCACAGGCAAGTGAAACCGTACCAAACAAAAACTATAATGAGAATTAAATCCTCTTATTATACTTATTATAATAACTATAGCGACCCGCCCCAGCTTTGCATAGGTAAACCTTAACAAATTATACATTAAAATCTTCCTCAAGAATCACACTATTGATAAGTGAAAAGCGCATGACAATCCGTTCAATAGTTTTTGAGTTTATCGCGAACATATAAACAGACAGACGCGGCGAGGGAATTTTATAGCGTGTAGTGATTGTACTGGCACTGATCATGCATCTCGTGCCAGTAAAAACTGCATCTTACCTTATATTTCTTGAGCCGCCGCGACCATACAGGAAGACATCTCTAGGCGAAGAGAACGTGACAGGTGGATCTGGGGGTGCCTCAGGAAAGGATCGGGAAGAAAACCTTCTGGAACATGGACCGCGCCCCCACGGCTCGCCGTCTTGGTGGAGGTCGACGAACTCGTACAGGGCTTTGAAGAATATTGGCCTGGAAGAAGAAAACGAAACAATATTAGCACAAGAAAATAATACCCGGCCGACTTCTGGCCGAAAGGTGTCGTGTTTCGGAGGTTCCGGGGCAAACTGCCGAATCCGACACAAGAGCAGCCGATGCAACGGAGCAACGCCGTTTTGTCGACTAAATAGTGTTTAGTTTTAAGTTTATAAAATACATTATGTATATTAGTCTGTCAGGTATTTGTAATATGGGCCTTGTTGCCTGAGTTAAATTTCTAAATAAATAAATAAATAATAACCGTTCAGTTTCTTTAACACCTTACGAAACATGTTTGTTATCTATACAGGGTGAATCATAAGTCGTGAATAGAAATATGATTTTCTAACTCCATAAACTAAGAGCAATTTAATGCCCCTACTCTTACTAAAATCAGACATTTTTTTTTTTGTTTATTTTTTATCATTTATTTTACTTTTACAAGTGGCAATGTGGTATTTAAACAGCTTTGTAAGATATTTCAAATTATAAATTAAGTAAATTTTATTTCTAACTGGGACAAATGACAAAATTGATGTCAACGACAGTTCCGATTCAAAGAGGCAATTCAATTTACTAATTTAAATATCTTAAGAAGCCGTTGTTATATCCTAAATCTACTTATAAAAGTAAAATAAATGACAAAAAATAAACAAAAAAATAAAAAAATCTTGTCTGATTTTTACCCGACTACGGCAACGCAAAAGGAGGGTTATGATTTTGACCGGTATGTATGTGGGTATGTATGTATGTATGTTCATTTGTTCCCTCAGAACTTCTAAAGTACGCATTATAATTTGACAAACGATATGTCATTCGAATCGTCTTAATCGTCCGCTGGTTATAGGCTATATGACGTCACAAAAAAATGAACACGGCGCCATCTAGAGGTCATAAGTCACGAACCAAAAAAATAAAATAAAATAATGATGACGTGTTGTATATCATTTAGCACATTTCAAATATATACATATTGTTAGCTTTTGCATCCGGCTTTGCTTACATGAACCCGATAAAACATTAATTTATCGGGTAGGTAATTCGAACTACGAATCTAAAAGCGCTCTGGGTTCTATCCGCGTATTTCCCTATTAAGGCGATACAAGAAGATTTTTGCAAAAGAAATTTGTTTGGCCACTATCTATACTATACATGGTGTTTTTTAATGATCTGCAATATTTTATAACGCAAATAGGTACAAAAGTCCAGATCAGCCACAATGTAGGCAACAGCCGTACAAGAGACGTACGAGGCACGCTGTACGTACGAAGCTCGCTGTAGGTGTTCCAAAGCCGGGTGCCTTCGGCGCCCTCATACTAAAAGAGTCGGGCGTAGTCCGACGTACGAGGTACGCTGTAGGCGTTCCAAAGCCGGGTGTTGAAGGCACCCTCATACTAAAAGAGTCGGGCGTAGCCTGACGTACGAGGTACGCTGTAGGCGTTCCAAAGCCGGGCGCCGAAGGCGCCCTCATACTAAAAGAGTCGGGCGTAGCCCGACGTACGAGGTACGCTGTACGCGTTCCAAAGCCGGACCCTGAAGGCGCCTTCATACTAAAAGAGTCGGGCGTAGCCCGACGTACGAGGTACGCTGTACGCGTTCCAAAGCCGGGCGCCGAAGGCGCCGTCATACTAAAAGAGTCGGGCGTAGCCCGACGTACGAAGCTCGCAGCACGCGTTCCAAAGCCTTCGGCGCCCTCATACTAAAAGAGTAGGGCGTAGCCCGACGTACGAGGTACGCTGTACGCGTTCCAAAGCCGGGTGCCGAAGGCGCCCTTACATTAAAAGAGTAGAACGTAGCCCGACGTACGAAGCTCGCTGTAGGCGTTCCAAAGTCGGGCGCCGAAGGCGCCCTCATACTAAAAGAGTCGGGCGTAGCCCGACATACGAGGTACGCTGTAGGCGTTTTTTAAAGCCGGGCGCCGCAGGCGCCCTCAAACTATAAGAGTCGGGCGTAGCCCGACGTACGAGGTACGCTGTACGCGTTCCAAAGCCGGGCGCCGAAGGCGCCCTCACACTAAAAGAGTCGGGCGTATCCCGACGTACGAGGTACGCTGTACGCATTCCAAAGCCGGGCGCCGAAGGCGCCGTCATACTAAAAGAGTCGGGCGTAGCCCGACGTACGAAGCTCGCAGTACGCGTTCCAAAGCCGGGCGCCGAAGGCGCCCTCATACTAAAAGAGTCGGGCGTAGCCCGACGTACGAGGTACGCTGTACGCGTTCCAAAGCCGGACCCTGAAGGCGCCCTCACACTAAAAGAGTCGGGCGTAGCCCGACGTACGAGGTACACTGTACGCGTTCCAAAGCCGGGCGCCGAAGGCGCCCTCATACTAAAAGAGTCGGGCGTAGCCCGACGTACGAGACACGCTGTACGCGTTCCAAAGCCGGGCGCCGAAGGCGCCCTCATACTAAAAGAGTCGGGCTTATCCCGACGTACGGGGTACGCTGTACGCGTTCTAAAGCCGGGCGCCGAGGGCGCCCTCAAACTATAAGAGTCGGGCGTAGCCCGACGTACGAGGCACGCTGTACGCGTTCCAAAGCCGGGCGCCGAAGGCGCCCTCATACTTAAAGAGTCGGGCGTAGCCCGACGTACGAGACACGCTGTACTCGTGCCAAAGCCGGGCGCCTTCGGCGCCCTCATACCAAAGGAGTCGGGCGTAGCCCGACGTACGAGACACGCTGTACGCGTTCCAAAGCCGGGCGCCTTCGGCGCCCTCATACTAATAGAGTTGGGCGTAGCCCGACGTACGAGGCACGCTGTACGTATTCTAAAGCCGGGCGCCGAAAGCGCCTCCATGCCAAAGGATGGCGCAGCCCGATATATGCGGCGCTCTGCGTGCATTTCTGTACTGAAGACGCCCTCGCAAAAGTAAAGTAACTTCAAATAGTTAGTAACGAAGTCTTGACCCCAAAATTAATTAAATAAAAAATAAGTTCAAAAACTAAAACCCGACTACTGCAAATCGCGCTCTAAAAAGTATGAAACAAGATAGAATTCTTATCTGAAATTATTAAACAGGAAATATTATAAATGTTATCATTTTTTTTAATAAAAAAATACAACGTAATATAATTTACTACATTTTTTATATATTTACAGAGATTCAGAGGATAGCCGTGGTCGTATGCCACTTTACTTTAAAGTTTATAATCGTAGCATACGACCACGGAGATCCTTTGAATATCTCTGTAAATATATAAATATTGTAGTAAATTATATTACGTTGTATTTTTTTATTTAAAAAATGATAACATTTATAATATTTCCTGTTTAATAATTTCAGATAAGAATTCTATCTTGTTTCATACTTTTTAGAGCGCGATTTGCAGTAGTCGGGTTTTAGTTTTTGAACTTATTTTTTATAGTAATAGTAGGGGCATTAAATTGTTCGTTGTTTATGGAGTTAGAAAAACATATTTCTATTCACGACTTATGATTCATCCTGTATATGAATTTAAAATTTGAGTTACGATAGATATATGAAGATGAACATACAAGTTACAGTATATTATGCAAAAAAATCCAGGTGATTTATTTATGAATAGATTTACTGATGCCCTTAAGTTTGTATCAGGAATTATTTGACTTTTTACAGAAGAGTTTTGTGTTACACTTATAGTAACTAAACGTTAGTAATAAATCTTTTAAAACGGCGTGCTCATTAGGTCCTGGGTGTCTGCTAGTAGCAGAACCATTATAAGAGCTCTGACAATATAGGCGAAAGCTTTTAAAGGCTGATTAACTTACTTCAAAGCTGTTCCCTGCGTCAACTTCAGTTCCAACGTCAGCGAATCCCCTTTCGACAGGAAGCTCTCTGTGCGCGCGCAAGTCCTGGATCTTCTCAAAATTGCGTGCTCACAGGTCCTGGGCGCTCGCTCACGGCAGAAGCGGGCGATGAGCGTGGCATTTGTGGGCGGTCGACCAACAATCACTGATTGAGCTGATGTGGCGCGGGACATTTGGACTGAGCGCTCCTTGTCACTGAAATAGAGGTAATTTTTTATTAATAAATACCTACCATTACTAGCATAGTTTTCTTCGTACTCATTATAATCATGAGGACGACATTATTCCGATTACAATACAACTTTTTAAATTTGGTTTGATCATTTATTTGCATTTCTCATTTAAATGGAAATAATTACTGTAACACGATCCAATGGTATTTAAACCGAGGTAATTAATGTGCAAATAATTGCGGACTAAAAGGAACTCTGCTTTAACAGACATTTATAATTTTAGGATTAATCTCGTGAGAGTCATTCATTAGGCACGAGTATATAGACGTATAAAGTAAGACGACTAACTTACCAAAAAATATCGCTGCATCCGGGTGATATTCTCATAGGACCGTCCCAAATATTTAAATGGCTGCCGCAGTACTCGTCTTCGGGCAAATTGGGATTAAGCGCATTAATTACGTAGAATTTTAATACGGAGAACCATACTCTGAATCTAGGGGCGGAGAAGGACGGCCTTCTGTATATAAGGTTCCGCCCTGACGGCCCAGATGTGTCAATTCCCTGCATATGATAAAGACATGTTGTGTTCGGCGGCAGAGAATGCTGTGGGTGTTCCAAAATCCCTCTTCCCGTGCCTCTGATCCAGAACTCACAGGCTCTTTTGTTCTTAGCATATGTCGGCGACTGTTGATCGACGAATCTAACCTGAAACAGATTAATTACATGAACAAAAACAGAACGCAATCGTTAATCAAAGCAATGAAATGGAAACGGCGTTCGAGGAATCTAATTGTTTTGTCAGCAAACAGGGTGGAACATTTCTAGAGACTGAGCTGAAAGGATAGTGTTAGCTAAGTGTTCTACAATAGAGTTATTATAATCGTAACTCTGGATTAAAAAATAAAACAAAATAATTCAAATGAAATATTTTTATCAGTGAAAACCCTACCACTACAAAGTTATTTACATTTTAAATTGACACATACATGTCATTAAAGGTGACAGTCCATTTCCAACGACAGCTGCACTACTGTTGATTTCACTTTTACTAAATTGACAATAACACAGACGCGTTTAGTACCAGTAGTGCAGCTGCGGTCAGAAATGGAATGTTACCCTAACTTTACAGATGCTGCATGCTGCAGATTTTTGCGCTACTGCTTAACAAACTGTATCTCACAAACGGTTAGAAATATTAACGTGATTAATATTAAACAATGAAGTACGTAGCCTAAACAATTCCCCGTGTGCATAAAAGTCCCTCGTTCTGTTCCACCCGGTACATGTTTGGCTTACGTTTGCGTTGGGGTAGAATAACATGGCCTCCAGTATTTGCTTTTAAGTTTCATTGCAAAAAGGGGACGCGTCCTAATTTCGTAGTTGAAACAATGTGCGGATACAGTTTGGTCGCTGCCCCATTATGTGCTCGGGCCTACGGTACTAATTACACTTTGGCCGGAGCCCAAGCGGGGTCTCTAGGGCACTTCTTGATTTATTACCGTTCACCCGAAACGAAACACTTTAAATAACCCTGCACGATGATATTCTCGTATGTTATCGTTAACCCCTTTCAGTAACATATCAGATAGGTACGAATACACTCAACAGATATTAGAAAACACATCGAACTAAATAGCAAGACTCAAAATTGCATGGATACATTAAAATGAAACCCATTCACACAGTCGTCTTGCAATTTAGCGGTTCATTTACTTAATACGTAACCTTCTGAGACCCAGAAGCAATTGTTTTGTTTTTGAAATTGGAACCCTTAGTTGTACAATAAAATTTCAAAATAGATTTGTACGCAGCAGGGACTTAGGAGGTTACTAAAATTTCATGGTAAATTGGAATATTGTTCTAAATGGGTACTTACAGATGAACAAATAGGTATCGTAAATTATTTCAAGGTTTCTAGGTTTCTATTGGAACATTAATGTAAAATGGTTTGGGTACCTATTAGGTATAGGGAGCTCTAATGGAAATGATTAATTAGAGGTAATATTAATGATATGTCTCCATCCAAATGTTAAATACATTTGGATTATTTGAGGATTTCGTTTGCACGATAAATGGATAATTGATTTATAAGCAGTATACGTATTGTAGATAAGGACATTGATTATTTTAAATATGCTATAAACATTAAGGTTAAAGTTATTCATATTTGTTATTTAGTGTATCATGCGTAGTGCAAGTCAGAGTCTTCTATACATAAAGCTTAATCTATAATAGCCATAAAAGCTTCTATTACCTAATACTTAGGGCATACTAAAAATTCCTAGTCCTATTCCACTTAGAAAAAATAAGTCTTCTCATATACCAGACTCCAGAAACTTTCAGTATGGCCCACATATACGTACATACGTATAGATACTAAAATTACAAAGATGATCCTTATCACGGCTAATGATCATTAATAATGAACGCTTATCCAGAATCAACTTTTCGCTTAATTGCAATTTGGAAAGGAGCCAAACAGCTCCAGAAACCGCTTTAAAATTGTTTAAAAACAAGCCACCGTTAAAATCGTATTACACCGACGATAAAGTACTAGTACCCATCCACATTGCAATATAAAAGCAGAATTAAACCGAACCCAACATAAATTTGTCTTATAATATCATTGGGATTATAACATTAAACTATTTCAAAGTATAATTTGCATTTACAGTGAATGGTTATAGTTTTGGAACCACCGACGACGCTGCGACGGAATTTGCATTTATTATACGAGGTAGAGCAAACGCTGACACTTAGATAACTTTTTCAGTCGTTTTGCAAATGAAGTTCCAGATTTGTATAAAAAGCACTTTACTTTAGTCGGGATATTTTAAATCTTACCTCAATTTCCAACTGGAATCCGTGTAGTGACTGCAAAGTCGCTGGCTGTAAGAATGTTCCAAAAGGTGATGTCGTGAATTCAACTAATAATTCAGGTCCGCTCGATATCGCTTCAGGGACGGCGACCCCGCCGCCACAAAACTTCAAAATAACAGGATCCCTAGTCGTATAACCGTCGTATACGGTAACATAGTCTTGCACTTCGTCGCATTGTTGCCAGACTTTCAACTCCCGTCCATTGTTTCCGCGCTCTTGTTGAGACGCGGCGTACAATGCCTTCTGACTTCTAATTGAGACGAGCTGACCATTCGGCTGTTTCACCACAATTAAAGCGTGTTTTCCTTGAGGCACTTCGTGTTGTCGCACGGCGTAGTAACAGGTCAAGTTTCTGGGGTAAACGCCTGGGAAATTAGGCGACTGTAGCCTACAGTTTTTACGATCGCAGTCGCTGAAGATCCGCGAGCAATAAGTTCCGGAGATCAAATCCCCGAGGTAATACTCGGTTTTTGTCGTTCTAGCGACGTTCGTATCTTCACCCCGTGATATGTTTACGGGATAAGGCATAGGCCTGAGCTTGAAAAAAGGACGTTCTGAAACGAGAAATTGTTATGAGATTTGTGAACGCTTTTTGTAGCCTGTTTCTCTTGTTTTACCCGTAAGAAAGTAATATCTCTGTGTGACGTTTTATTTATGTTACGGTTTATGGTTCTAGCTGAATGTGAAGCATAAAAGAGACGTATGTAATTGGCAAATACGACATAATACTAGGACACTAATGTGAATATGTTTAGTTAAACTTACCTGATGGAGGCGTTCCTCCAAATCGTACTGTGGCATATTCTCTTCTCAACACCTTGTACGCCATACGGAAATCAAAATTGTAATTGTTCTGTTCTTTCGATAAGTGTAGTAAGCGTATAATGAGCGTAATGGATTTTGTTTCGCTGTAGTATATGGACGGGCCCCACGAGGTCCCGCACCAGGAGCCGCCGACTTGGGGCCTACTGGCCTCTTGGATCTGCATGTAGCCATCGGGACATCCATCTTCTGTGAAGGATGTGAAGCGACCGAGAGTGAAACTGTCGAATAACACCTGTAAAGACAAAAATAGTTTTATCCTCGTTATAGTCCTCAAACTAAGGTCTTCAAACTAGGTAAATCATTTTTTTTAACTCATTAATTATAATTACGTAGAAGACAAGACTCGAAAACAAACTACTATTCGTGTTCATCACATAAATACCGATAAAAAATGCAAAATCTATTTTTGAATAATAGGTAAGTACCTATAAATTTATTTTCCTTTTTCTTTGTATTATTGTAGGTAGCTACAAGTAGGTAAACATTAAAACAAAGCTGATAACAAAAATCCTGGCATAATCCAGTTCATTTCGACAAATGCAAACACTTGAAATATGTTATAATTCCGAATATGCAAGAATTATTTTTGCCACAAAAGCTCGGTTTGTGGCCACAAAGGGTAGAGGAATTTACCTAAGCAACGTTTTATATCATACTTGCAAGTGGGACCCCAGCACCTTTTTTATTAGTACGTACAGCCCTAAAACAGAGTACATACTTACTTATTTAATATTACAAGGCATGGTCGACACAGGTGCGGTACTAACTACAATGATGTACTTCTTGTAAGCTTGGTTACAAAGCGATTATAAAAAAATTAAGGCACTTTAACCAGTGTCGAAGTTAAAATGTACATAAAACAGATTTTTGTTGTTTTTAATGTTTTATCGACGATAAATTAGTTTTAAAACAGTTTAAATTTTAATTTAGATCCACCTATATAAGTAACGATCAAAAAATCCCTGGCGATAGCCGTAGTAACCTATTGTGCATGGTGAGGCTATGCAGTTCTAGAATTTATCGATTACAGTAGTTTACAGAAAAATATGCACAGTTTTGCTTCAAAATCCTAAACATTTACTTTCCGGAGATATCTCTGTGTCAACATGCTAAGTCATTTTAAATTTCAGCAAAACCCAGAGCTGCCTTAACGCGATAAACCAACATCCATCTTATACCGTAAATAAACCTCTACTGAATCCACAATTTAGTATAATTTGTTTTACGTTGAAGTTACAGTTTAATGTACAGAGCTCCGAGGCAGTTGACCAAAATAGAACTAGGCAACGCGGAAAACGCAATTTGAGGGTGCAAATTGCATCCCGCCTGTATCTACTGGATAAAGTGTCGATAAGGATTCGACTCCGTTGAGGATTTATACTTGGCAACAAAGAGAGGACAAATTTTATAGCAGGCTCCTGCGGCCCGGGTCGATTGAATGTATTTTAGCGACGATTGCTCAGAGATTTTTTGCAGATGCTTTTGCTTGTACACAATGGCTGCCTAAATTTCAAAAGAATTTAGAGATGTTATACGTAATTTTTTATACAATTTTTTTATAAATATAGGGACTACTTACTTACTTTAGGAAAGATAAAAAATAATTTGTTTTAAAAGAATGCTATTTAAAATAATTATCAGGGTAAATTTTCGACTGTCTAATTAGTGTTTTAATACTTATAGAATAATAATGATAAGAATATATTTCCCCTTAAATTCGAAAAAAGTAGGTAATAAACAAATAATCTGGAAAGAATGATGTTTCACCTCATATTCTGTTATAAATATATATTATGTACATGATATGTATTTTAGAAATAAATTTATTCTGAGGTATCATTCTCGCCAAAGCCGATTCAGATAGGATCCGAATATATTCCAAAGCAAGCAAGATGAAGCAAAAACGAACTGACATTCATAAACAAAACATGAAGAGAACGAAATTGTACCCGACGCCTTTCGACATACGCGTTATTCGCGTGGAAAACACAATTTGCTGTCGCGAGACATGGTTCTCGCGAGTCTTTGATGAAATTTAAATGTGCTACCGCCAACGAAAACGCGTCGTGGCATTTCAATTTCCGTGCCGAGTGTACACATGCGGTGTAAACAGGTTACGACCTAAGCTGGATTGCAGTCTAGACTTAAATTTGCCATATCTACCAAACAAGATGGAATTCTATTACAATTTTGCTGGAGATTTTGATATTGCTTAGAAGGATTGGTCGGGCTATTGTTCAGGCAAAAATATGAATATTTTTCAGTTTAAATGGCCTCAGTGGAAACTGTATTGGCAATGAATCTCAATTTGTATTAGCAAGTTGCTAATCGAACCAATAGTTAAGTACTTAATCACTTAATAAAATTAGATCGATAATGTATTCCAAAAAGCATAGGTATTTTTCGTTCATTTTATGCAGCATCGTAGAACTACGTATAATTATAGTTACGAACTATTTAGTAATATGTAGTTAAAGTCAAATATCACGTCGTTACTTAACCGCAGTTAACTTTTGTGGAGCAACTGTGGAGCAAAACTGTGTGACAGTAAGCATAGAATAAATAATAGTAATAGGTACAGAAGACTCACTCTCTATCAAAACGCGTCTGTCACGATCAGCACAGGATATGGCCGCTAGGTGGCGACAGCGCCACGCGCGGCTAATGGCTTTCCCCAAAATTGGGGTGGAACGGATGCACTTTTAGCTACCTGTAGCAAAGCGACGAAATTGCGGAGTGAGCCACGCCTGCAGTAACTAAGCAACTAGGTAAGTTACCTAATGTTCATGTATACCACGTTGTTCCACATAAGATAACCTACAGTGTGAAATACGGCCCTGATGTATGCCTGATGTGTGGGCAGGTACACCTTCTAAAAGATAAACATTTTACGCTTCGATAAACCCATAGGCGATAACTTCTGAGTTTAGCAAGTTGTGCAAACAGAACTGTTTCTAACTATTAATAGACTACGAGTTGCTTTCAAAGTTAAGAGCTGCGACACACGAAGTTCACCCAACTTTGCTTGCATCCCCAGAAAACTAGACGGGGAAAAATCAACACGATTTTCTACATTAATAAAATGTAGATATCCGTTAGTAAACATGTTTTTCGCTTGAAAACATGTTTTCATAAGTTCTCATCTGAACTCTGATTTCTCGTTTCACCGGTATTGAACCGCAAAAATAAGTTTAAAAATAAGTTTTTTCACACAATGCCAATATTATGCTTCGGTATTTTAGTAAGTTTGCTTTAGTATTTTCCAAACTGGAAGGATACGCATCACCTATCAAGGTGCCATCTTCGTACCTACAATTTCTAACCTAAAAATGCCAAATGACGCAAAATCGTATTAATTTGACGTCTAACAGCGTAACCTTCCAGCTTGCAAAATACTATAGTACCTATTTGCATACTCGTATTCAGTTTTCGTAGCTTTTAGGGTGTAACACGTCAAAATTCAAAACAAAAACCTTATTCATCAAAAATAATGAATAATTCATAAAGTGGGTACGCACTTTTGCAGCTGTGTGTAGGTACATCGCGATGTTAATGAAAAGTATTTTTTGGATTTATGGCATGCATGCTTTTATTAAGGTGGGTTTACAAATTTGAAACTGTAAAATAAAATACCTCTCGAAATCTTGAAACCCAAGATTCAAAGTGACTGTATTGTATGTATATGTATACCACAAAACGCAGATATACCTTCTGGTCTCTGTCTACTAAGTCCACAAACCAACAGAAGTCCTGTTTCTATAAGCAAGTTACACACATCAGTTTACTCATTAGCTCCACAAGCCGGCGAATCCCTACTAGACTAATCAACGAGGCACTTGTCTGACACAATTGTTTAGTCTGTCAAAGAACTGTTTCATTTCAAAAATAGACAGAGAGAATCAACTATCTTTGTCTTACACTGGTACTAGCACCCAAAAGAAAAGGATGAGTACTTATAGTTTCATTATTCTTATTTAAAGAGTCATAAAATATATATTTTTGGAGCTGGAGCTGGAGCTGGATGTACGTTCAATTTAATTAGCCCCTTGAATTTTTTATGATATAATCTGTCAGCAATCAAATGTCACATATCTGGTGGAAGAAAAGAATCCTTTTATACCGGAGTACACTGCGGCTGCCTCGGCCGCATTCCGACTGAAGTGGCCGCCTTTGTCTACATGCTGGAATAATTCTACTTATTTCGCGTTTCTCGTTAATAATATAACAATGAAGCTTTTAAAAGAGCAGTCCTGAATTTTTCGCGCGTTCTGCACGCTTGGAATTTTAATTGTAGAATAATTGTTGTACAAATGCTATTTTAAATGAACATAATTAATTTATTCTAAATGACAAGTATTTTTAAGCGTATCAAAACGATTGTGACAGCACTGAAATGATAAAATGAAACAATTTAATCGGATTCTTTATAAGTAAGTATAACTTAATATTAATTAAATATACATCTCGTCGATTCAAACCCTTCACTCGTAGTCAACGAGCCAACCTGGTAACCGAAAGAAACATTTCCCAAAATCAATTTTGTTTATTTAAATTTATTATCCTCGCAATCGAATTTAAATGCAGTATACGAGTACGTTTAGGCCTCGCTTAAATACCTATTTTATCCCCAACTTAAATCAACCCTGGCCTGCTGCCTGGTTAAATTGCCTCGAATAAAATGAATAATTATATGCTCTCGCTGTATAATCTACGAGTACAATATCTACTATTATTATAGAGTTATGGATGACACACGCTAGCCTAGACCGGGCCACGACCGGGCCGAGGCGTCCGTCCGACGTGTCATTTTCTATGACGGCTGATCGGTGATCACGTGGTAATTTCCATAGAAAACGAAGCGCTGGTAGCCCGCGGTCCGGTCTAGCGTGAGTTATCCTTTAATGGTCCTACTCCACTTCACCATAAGGGGAGATATTTTTACCCCAGCCGTCCATTGTGCTATTCAGGCTTTTTTTAAATCACTTCACGCTTCTATGGCCACCCTTAACCGCCCTCCACGCAATTTTCCATAGCTCTAATAAAACCCTGTACATATACTAACCACAAAATAGATAAGTACAGAAGTCAATCACATGTACGTACTTTACTTTTCATACCTACGCTCGGCGGTCGCTCTAGGGTTGCGATTGTTGCGAACTATGACTTATGCACAAAAAACTATCGTGGTAGTGGCACTCGTATCTATCGTATCGTATCTCGAATTTAGTTGTTTGATTTATTGTTGAGGATGAAACGGGAAGAATGGAAATATAAATTAATAATAACATTAATAACTCAAATGGGTATTTTAATTTTAATGTCATTTTTATATTACAAATTTGCCACAGAAAATATCTTGCGATGATTCCGAGATTGGCGAAATACACGATTATTATATTTTAAGTGTAATAAATTCGCATTCTCATGTACAATGTAATAAATTCGCATACGCATTCTCTCTGAAACCATTGGTAGCTTAAAAAACGACAATTCACCGTTTAATGTTGAATTTAAACAACCGTCCACTGTACAGTTATAATAACTTTTTGTTTTGTTTCTCCATTATTGCACAAAAAGTTCACAGACGCGTGTCTCAAGCGGATGGCACTCGCGCTCGCACTGGTCCCAACTGGTCCGAGATATCGTGTCCGTGAGCAGTGTCTATGTGTGCGTTCCTCGAGCGCGCTTTGTATGTAGGTTGATTTCTGTACCTATCTGTTTTGTGTACTAACTCTCCTAGACTCCGTACTATGAAGCATTTAAGAAGACACACGTGGTCACCGCTAACAACTCACATACCTATAGATATAGACGTTTTTGTACTTGTAACTTCGCCACACAATTGAATTCTACTTCAATTTATACCACTCACTAGGCAAGGCAAATGTAGGTCTAGGTAGGTCAAGTATAGGTCATAAACTTGGACATTCATGCAGTATGGTGGCGCTCTTTTTTTTTTTTTTTTTATTATTATGCATGGGTTTACTCATGGCCACAGACTAGCCGAGGCGTAGACGTGGCCTACGATGGAGCGAGCTCGCCCAGAAGGTGCCTGTTCACTCTTGATTTGAAGGTTGCCGGGTTATAAGAGCACGGAAATATAGACGCCGGCAAGGAATTCCATTCCTTGGCAGTGCGCATAAGGAAAGTAGAAGCAAAGCGCTTAGTGCGAATTGGCGGAATATCTACCAAGTAAGGATGGAAACCGGCCGTGCGTCTAAAAGTCCGATGGTAGAATGGGGACGGTGGAATGAGCTCGTGTAGCTCTTGGGCACACTCCCCGAAGTGCAACCTGTAGAATACCGACAGGCTGGCGACTTTCCGCCGATGGGCCAAAGTCTGAAGCTTAGCCGTTAGCTTCTTGTCGCCAATCATCCTCCTGGCTCTGCGCTCCACTGAGTCCAAAGCGGCGAGTTGGTATTTAGCTGAGCCATCCCACAGGTGGCTGCAATACTCCATACACGACCGGACTTGAGCTTTGTAAAGTGTTAGAAGCTGTCCAGGTGTGAAGTATCGCTTCACCTTATTTAGGACGCCCAGCTTTCTGGCCGCAGTTTGTGCTTTAGACTCAATGAAGCTGCCGAAGCCGAGGACTGAACTCAGCTCCATGCCGAGGAGTTCCAGGCTGTCGGCAATAGGTACAGATGCACCCCGGAAAGAAGGAGTCAGGTCGAATGGACTCCGTTTAGCGGAAAATAGACACGCCTGCGTTTTGGAGGCATTGAACGTGACCAGATTGTCATCACCCCACTGGGAAACGAGACTAAGGGTCAAGTTCATTCGCTCAACCATGGCCTCTCTCTGTGAACGTATATCCTCCCTGCTGTCCCCTGCACTAGCCAAATATCTCTCAACAACCGTACTGTCATCTGCATAACCTACAATGCTGGGTTGCAGCATGTCGTTAATGTGGAGCAGGAAAAGGGTTGCGGAGAGAACAGACCCCTGAGGAACACCGGCGTCAATGGCCATGAGGTCCGAAGAGCAGCCATCAATAACTACTCTGATCGACCGTTCACTCAAGAAATCAGATAGCCAGCTACAAAAATCAGCAGGGATGCCGTAAGCAGGAAGCTTGCTAAGGAGACTTGCGTGCCAAACCCTGTCAAAGGCCTTCGAGATGTCCAGTGAAACAGCAAGCGCTTCACCGTTCCTCTCGATGGCCTCGCCGCAGTAGTGCGTGACATACGCTAAAAGATCCCCAGTAGACCGACCTATGCGAAAGCCATATTGACGGTCACTGAGCAGATCATTTGCTTCGAGGTATGCCAGCAGTTTGCCGTTAAGTACCCTTTCCATGACTTTACAGAGCATGGAGGTAATGGCGATTGGTCGGTAATTGCAGGGATCAGCACGACTACCCTTCTTGGGTACTGGCTGCACGTTTGCAAGCTTCCAGGATTTCGGCACCGTTCTTGTTTGGAGAGAGAGGCGGTACAGGCGTGTCAGTACAGGAGACAACTCAGGCGCACACTGCTTTAGTACACGTGCAGGTATACCGTCTGGTCCATTGGCCTTATTCACGTCAAGATTCAGCAGAGCTCGGCGTACCTCTTTTTGATGTATAGCAATTCTCTGCATAGAGGAACTGCAATGAGGTAGCGTAGGTGGAAGTTTTGAGCCTGCATCTAGACGTGAATTGCTCGCAAACAGAGAAGCAAACAAGTTAGCTTTCTCTGTCGCGGAGTGGGCCAGTGTCCCATCAGGTTTCTGCAGAGGTGGCAATGTGGGTCGGCAGAAGTTGGATTCGACCGCTTTCGACAGGGACCAGAACCGCTTGCTACCAGGAGGGTAGGAGGCGAGTTTGGCCCCTATTCGACTGACGTGGTCGAATCGAGCCTTTCGAAGCACCCGTTTGCAGGACTTGGCAGCTGAGTTAAAGGCTTTTTTCTTCGCGCGAACCCTCTGTGCTCCAGCTTTGGTATCGCGGGCTAGTACCCAAGCCTGGTATGCAGACTGCTTAAGAGCCTCGGCTCGAGCACAGTCCGAATTGTACCATGCTCGGGTCTTGTGATCGAGCGATAGGTCGGAGAACGGAATGAAATATTCCATTCCCTGCCGAATCACATCCGCAACAGCCTCAGCAGAACACGAGGGGTCACCCGAAGAAAAACAGACCTGCTGCCAGGGGAAAGACGCAAAGAAATGCCGCATCTCATCCCAGTCCGCTGACTCGTATCGCCATACTCTCCTCGTGCCCCTAGGGCAGAGATCAGGAGGAGAGTGGATCGACACGGATTTCACCAGACAGTGATCGGACGATCCTAGCGGAGCTGAGACCGAAACCGAGTGCCTGTCTGGATCAGTTGTCAGCAGAAGGTCAAGGCAATTGGGTGTATGGTCAGTAACATCCGGTATCCGCGTCGCAACATTTACCAGCTGGGTAAGGTTTAGGGATACAGCAAATTTGCGCGCTTCCCTCCCAGCGTGGCAAGTATTCTTGTACGGGAACAGCCACTCCTCGTGGTGGGCGTTAAAGTCCCCAAGGAATACGAGTTGAGCCGCGGGGTACCGCTGTTGGGCTTTATCTGCCATCTCAGTAAGGTGGTCAAAGAGCCTAGTTGTCTCCTGGTTTCCGCTGTGCGATCGGTAGACACAGGCATACAGAGTTTTCTCTGAGCCCGAGTCGACCATAATCCACAAAGTGGAAAACCCGGCAGCCTCAAAGCAACGGAGACGCTTGCAGCAAATGTCATCGCGGACGTACACACAGACCCCAGCACGTGCTCTGAACTTATGTTCCAGTGAGTAGCCTGGGTAGTTGAGGTACGACGCGTCCGCTGGGGTTTTGATTTGCGTCTCCGTCAAAAAGAATAGGTGCGGTTTATCGGTTTCAAGATGGTGGTGGACCGGATCGATATTTGAGTGCAACCCCCTGATGTTGGTGAGGTGCACTTTCAATGGGAGGAAGTGCAGCCGGTGTTTAACCCTATTCTTTTTTCTTTTTGTTTTCATATTTGTGGAGTGTGGGATGGGTGAAAAAATGCCTGTCGAGGTGTTGCGTTTACCAATTGGATCACTTGAGCTAATCCGGACAATGAGGAGCTCACTTGGAGACTGCGGGGACGCCCGAGCCCCCCTGAAATAACCCAC
The DNA here is from genome assembly GCF_963556715.1 of Cydia fagiglandana. NCBI lineage: Eukaryota > Metazoa > Arthropoda > Insecta > Lepidoptera > Tortricidae > Cydia > Cydia fagiglandana. Next base: position 5,267,788 of record NC_085937.1, read on the forward strand.
CGGGTCCTCCCGTCCAGTCGCCAACTGGCACGGTGGAGCTATTCCAGGATTTTTCGCTAGGTGGCGGGGCAGCCTCTCGCACGTGGCTGTCGTACAATTGGGCCCCCAACTTCCTGCGGTCGGCCACCGGCAAGACCGTGCCTCGGATCCCGCTACCCTCCAGCGAGAGCTGCTCGGCCCGACGTCACTCAAGGATCCAAAAACCGGCATTATGCAACACAACTGACAGCAAATCATCCCCCAAAGGCACTGGTACTCCCGCTCATAGACGAAACGCAGCAAGGCTGCTTGGCGCCTGACTCCGGCGGGAGGGTGGTAGCAAACCAGGCGGCCCCTTGCGGGACCTACCACCGCTGGTTTGGACGTAGTTTAAGGACATACCCGGGTCCAAATATGCATATGCTAAATTAGTAGAGAAGCCCTTCACTTCGTTTGACTTCCATCAAAAAGATTGTAGCGATAGTAAATCGTATTGTATATTATAAAGTCTGTCAAGCCGTTTCCGTCAGTAGAAAAAACGGCAAATTTAAAAAATGTAGGCGCGAATGGTAATCGTCCCGTAGAAAATTTGAATTTCGCGCGTTTTTCTATTGACAAAGTTGTTTGACTGGGTATTTCGTAGCACTTGCTGACAGTTACTAACATATTTTCACATCACCCATCTATAATAACTGCCAAGTGCTACTAGATACTATTAGTTATGCTTCATCGAAACCGAAAAAAAATAGCTAAACTCATTAAGTAATTTAAAAAAAGCTGAACTTAAGTACTTAATAAAATAAATAAATTTTGATGAATATCCTAATTATTAGGAGGCATCAATTATGTTGTTACAGAGGGACGTGATGTAACACTTACATACCTCTGTATAAGTGCAAAATATTGTGTTACTGTTATGCAAATATTTATTTCAGTGTCATTAAGTAAATGGTCTCTGAATAAACCCCCACCTAACACAAGCTGAAGCTCACAATATAAAAAGGTCACGTTTTTGAAGACGAGCCACGTATGAAACGCCAAGCGCGTCGTATGAAATGAAGTCGCTAGCATTCCAATTTTATTTATGACATTACATTTTCTAGCGAGATTTTATGCATTACTATTTGATAGAGAAGTTATGTTTTTCAAATCTTCATGCTGGACATATTTTATCGTCATGGCTTTTGATATTTATGTAACGTGTTTGGTAGCATTAGAGTGAGGCCATACTTTTAACTTTGCTTGTAATTTGAATGAAAAAATATGGCAATGTCAAATTTTTGGGGAAATGTAACATATATAATGACACTCTCACTTTGTTGAATCAGTGCAAAGTTAGATTATAGACTTGTATATTTACCAACAACTGAACGGGACCTTAATTATATTCATTCAGACTTAGGGTCGGTTCCACCAAACTGTTCGTATCGTTAAAGAGTTCGAGCAAAATTTTTATGTATGGAAAATTTCATAGTAAAGCGCCGGGGCGCGCCGGCTGACGTTGATCAGTCTGTCAAATGTGGTTGGTGCAACTGGCCCTTAGAGGTTGTTCAATGTTGGTATATTTGTGTTCAGGAATTAAATGTTCCCGTTTATCTCCTAAACTACAATGGTAATTGAATTTTTATTTTCTATTAAGGTTGCTTTTTGTAGTACGGTTTTGTATGCTTTCAAATTTCGAGTTTAGTCTTTAATTGGTAGTTAATTAATTAAAGTAGTTGTCTTAACTTTTTTTTTTCAAACAAATAATTTATTTGCAAACATGATATACTTATACAGTGGTATTACTAAAATAAATTAATAACTAGATTAAATCTAAAATAGGCCCGTGTTGTCTTAACTAATTCCAATGAACTGCTGTTAACATTCTTGATTTGCCATGATAGTCTGTGAAATAACGTCCTAGCTAAATCATTCCAGTGACGGCATCGTTAGCCCCTCTATTACATGTCATTGTTGCGTTCTGAATAGAGCACTTGACGTTGCCGCAACAGGGTCTTCGTCAAAAATTATTATACGTGTTTCACCTTATTACAAAGGCATAAGGCGCAACAGTGTTTACATATTTTTGACACCGACTCAAATATTCTTCTATCTCCTTTCCTCTCTAGTTACATAATGTGAACAAACGAGACCACACGCTCACGGTCAGATTGAACTATTTGCGTGTCTGAAGTACTACAGGAGATGGATATTTTATAAAAGAGATTTTAAGAGAAATTCGTGTTCACGGTCTTGGTAGGAGGAATAAAGAGTGACATTGTTACAAGATTGAAGACTTATAAACCTTGTGTGTAAAAGTGAACCTTGGAAAATATCTACTTTACAAAACATTACTTATACCTATTTGTGATTAATTGATTATTCTTGTGAACATCCTTATACCTTATCCAGATTAACCCACAAACTCATCCGAAATCCCATTTCACAAATTTAATCATCCATAACGAAACAAAAATATTATATTCCAATGACAAATTTAACCCTTTACATAAAATTCATCCCAAATTTTAACAGAAATAAGCAAAGTACTATAACCTACGTACTATACAAACATACCTACGTAATTAAATCCATATTCCCTTAGACATGACGTGGGCGTTCTCATTACGTTATTCGCAACACAAACAAATGGAAGCTGCCATATTCTCCTCGTGTCTAAAACCTTTGAGATCCCGCTACAGATCACTTGCTCTAGGTGGAGCATGTTAGACGACTTCAACACGCATTGGTGCTGCTTATATGTATATTAATTTAGTACAAAACGACCACTTGCCAGTTGTGTCCACATTTCCGACATGTATCAGTATAGGTATAAGTGTTAAATACCGACAGAAAGCCTGACACGCGGCATATAGCTGACATGATATAATTATATAGGTGCAATAAAATAAAATGGAAACAAATCATCTCTTTTATCGTCTTTTTTATGAACATAATAATGTAGTTGTAGGTATGCACGCATAAAGGTCGGTGCACGCTAAATGCGTATAACGTGTACTATGTAGTGTGCACATTGTAATATACGGACGCTTATTGGAGACGGCACACCACTTGCGTGACGGACGCGTGCACGGCTCCAACATTTAAACGCACGCGCACGTGCATATCTACGCACACCCATCCGGTGTGATCTGACCTTGAGTATTTATGAGCAAATATAGTTCAAAATAGTCACCTGCAAACAGAAAAATAATTATTTATCTTATCGTTTGAACTCGAATGACCGATAAAAAGGGTCAATGCAAAAATAACGCTCTTTACAGTTTATTGCCAGATTGCCTGAACCACGGACGTAAAAGACGTTTTAACGAGCCTTATCGAGAGATAATTTCATATCGGAGATACCAAACGCGAGTAGTTTATGATAAAATTCAGCAATCACCTTTTTTATGGAGTTATCTAAAACATTTGATTTAAAAAGTGTTGTTTATCGGAAAGTGTGAAAGATGGCCGCTTGTGGTTTAAAAATGTCGGCAAATATTGAAGACAAAATATTTGTGGTGACCGGCGGTGCTGTTGGGGTTGGTGCTGGAATTGTCAGGGCACTGTTAGCGGAAAATGCGAGGGTATGTAACACTTTGATAATAATTACATTTCTAATAATGATAAAATACCTACGTAAGATTTTGGAGTTAAGTGTGAATTGTAAACATACATATTTGGGATGATGAAGCGAAATTAATGTCACTACGAGTATCACGGTGAAACACATTTATTTGGCTTGACATCTACCGAACAAAACTGTTTTAGTGATGCTTTTTAGAAAATTACAATCTAGTTATTACACAAAGATGACACTGTTTACAACATATACAACTCCTTACTCCTAACAGTTAATATAACAAGTATTTCCCCAATATTGCAGCACGTCGCTTACCTCGATATAAGAGAGCGCGAAGGCGAGGCGCTAGAAGCCGAACTCTCCAGGAACTTTGGCGCCCTAAGAGCCAAGTTCATAAAATGCGATATTGCCGACGAGCATCAGCTCAACTCGGCGTTCACGCAAGTTATAGACAAATATCGTCGGCTAGACGGTGTCGTTAATAACGCCGGCGTTGTGAACACCGATGAGACGCAGTACTTTAAGAAGATCATTGACATTAACTTTGTAAGTATTATTACACAAACTTTTTAAATCGTGATTATCTGATTATTAAATCGTGACTTTTGAGATATTCAGTATACTTTTATCATTTTAAAAGAGTACCTAGTCGTAGTATTCCGCAAATTCATGCGATCCATAAATATTTGTGCTATAATCAATATAATCATTCCATGCAGTATCGCTAGTCAATCAATCTCATTCAATCTCAACATTCTGATTTAATTAATTACAACATCATTATGTCAAAGAACATTCTGTCTTAGTATTATATTCTTAATGTGTACATATTATTGCTTCCGTTACTAACATATTAATTCTCCCCTTGTGTAATAATCACACTTTCCTACTTCATGTTTAGACAGCCACAATCCAAAGTTCGTTAGTGGCATTAGACTTAATGCGGGCCGACAAAGGAGGCGCGGGTGGCACAATCCTCAATATTTCTTCCTTAAGGGCTCTCAGAGGTGACAGTCAGCTACCTGTGTATGCTGCCACAAAAACCGCGGTGCTTCATTTCAGCAATTCCATTGGGGTAAGTTCTACAAAGTGCATTATCGAAGTTTCTACACATTCATTTGATCAGTCCTTAAGGCAAACTTTGCTCTTTGCTCAGTTTCAACTCAATAACTATGAATACCTATATAGCTTGTTGATTTTGTGAGTTTTATTTTGTTTTTATATTATTTTTGTAATCATATTTAATTTTGCAAAATTTATGTTCGTGTGCATGTTGTTAGAATAAAATCATAAATTAAAAATATCTTTACAGGGAAAAGAGTACAATTTAAAAACAAATGTGAGAGTTATGACTGTTTGCCTTGGTCCCACTGATACTGCAATCCTACACAGAAACAGCTTGATAGAAGATAAAGACTCTGCGTTCACATCCAACGCAGACCAAAGACAAAGGTAAAAAAAACATGTATGTACTATTATAATCTTAAATGCAAAAGATGAGATTATAACGAAAGAGTAAAGGATCGACTTAAAAACCAAACCATGTTAATGTTACACACAAGTCAATATTACTCACGAAGCGAAGCGAATTTCGTTGTACCTCATGAGTATTCCTTCTATTCATATAATCCTAAATCCTGATATATGCAACGTGTCAAAGGCTTTCTCGCGATTAGACAGCTGTTATTTCATTTTCCCCTAAGAATAAAGAGAGATTTTCCCCGAGAAAAATCGGAATTTTGCGGTAAAGTCTCCGCCAACGTAAGTGGGGTTCATAAACATTTTTTTACGAGTTTTTCTTTGTAGGGTTGAGTCGGCTGTGACAGGCATTATAGAGGTCATCCGTGGAGGCCAAAGTGGAACTACGTGGATGGTTTCCAATGACAATCCAGCTGTGGACATCACAAAAAACGTCAACGAAAGCTATGAAGTTATTGCCAAAGGTGTCAAAGATTTGTTATTGGGACCATGAATGTATTTTGTTAATTAACACGCAATCTTCGCTTCAACGTTACTTATGGATTTGCGATGTATACATTCAAAATAAAACTGATTCATTTTCTCATTTGTACATTAATATATCACGAGGCATTTTGTATCCTAAAGAAAAAATAATATTCAGGAAAACTTATCGATGAACTTGGAACGGTTATTTAAACGTTCCTTGAATGATAATATTGGTTCTTCTTTTGAAAAGCGATCGACGGCATCAATCGGACGTTAAATTTCTACTTCCATTTTACCATTTTCGTTTATATTTATTTTCTATTATTGGGGATGGGCGATAAAATGTATTCTGTTCATCGTATTTTAATAAAAGATTTATTGACGCATAAAAATGGAGTTCTTTCTTTCCCTTCAGATATTTAACCATGGAAATTTTGAAGTCATAGTAGGGTATTCGAGTAATTGCTCCTCGTGTAAATATGGAGAATAAATTCCCTGCAAAATTGTATGCAAAAACGGAGTAAGTGGGATAAAGATCTTGGAATACCAAACTTAAACACGCATCGCAATGAGGCATATCTCAATCGTCAAAGCAATTAAGCGCCGGTGTTCTAACTGGGGACTTGGAGTTGGCAGCAAAGTGCAGTTGTCGCTCCTTCCCCGAAAATCTGGTTAATTTATGATCGAGAATTAGCCTTAATCTGGGCCGCTGCGCTTCCAGGCGGAGCGACACAAAAAGGGACAAACTCGTTGTCTAACTGTACGCTAAATTCTGGTGTAAAAAGTTTTTTTTTAACATTTTCAAACGTAATTCGCTCACGGTTAAGTGGATTAACGGTGCGCGGCACAAAAAAGAAATATTCAATCAATGGATAGTTCTCTTTGTACGCGCGCTACTGTTTTATAAATGTTTTTTGATGTAGGTACGTTAATTTACCATTAGAATAATAGTAAACAAATTGTGTTTATTAGAAAAGTTACCAACCATTTTATTAAACTTTCTAGGTAAGTATAATATTATTATTGTCTACTGAAATAAAAGTTTATTGATAAGGTAGATACAAATATTAAAAATGAAAATAAACTAACTTATCTATAAAATACAACTAAATTAAAACTAAAAACTAATACTAAATAAAATAAGATAAAATTAAAATATATCTAAGTAATTGGGCCCCTTTGGCATGGTGCCGAGGACGCTGGCAGCATTTCCCCGCTGTATTGCTAAGCTAATACGTTGAGCGAGAAAGCTGCCAGCTCTTCGGTCACCAGTGAAGTCTATAATCCTTTTCGAAAGCTCCTTAAAAAGTTTTACAGCATTAGGACCCCACGGGCCAAGGGTCTCAACCCCAAATGGCATAAAAATATACTCGGGGCCGAGACCCCTGTACTTCTGCAATTTGAGGTTTTCGGCCGCTCTAGCTGCCGCACCTGCTTGGTTGCTGGTTTCCGTGAGGTTAGAAGGGGCCAGAGTGTCTACGCAGGTAGCGTCCCACACTAGCACCCTTCCCAAACCCGAAGGAACCAGAGACATACCGTCCGGTCTCTTGCCGTCGTCTCTCGCTATGCCAGTTGGCTCCAGTAGAGCTGGCACATTGACGGATGCAAGAGACCGGCGGATTATGTCATTCAGTGCGGAGTGTCTTGAAAGGCGGCCGGCACTTTTTTGGCAGGATAGCCCGTGGTTGTCTACTTAGATTTGAAATCTAATGTTAACGTGTGACTTTTTCATAAACATAAAATACATATGTGTGAAGTAGATGGTAGCTTTACCGCAAAATGTTTATTTAAAAAACGAAGTTAAAAGTTGTGCAAACTTCCGTAAAGATTTTAAGTAAACTTTCACTGATGATACTTACAGTGAGTGGATCTTTTAGAAGTTGGAATATGAGTATTTTGACGGTGTAAGTGGACTGGTGTTTGCGCTGTATCAAGTAGAAATACTTTTTAGCAGTTTATAACTTTAAATTATCATGTTTGGTGTCCGTAGTCCGTAGTACCGAAACGGGTTTGAATCCCGGGAAAGGCATTTATTTGAGTGTTTGTCACGAATATTTGTTTCTGAGTTAAGTATGTTTTTTATTTATGTATGTAGTATCGTCCAGTACCCACAATACAAGCCTTTGTGAGCTTAGGCACTGTGGGACTAGGTCCATTCGTGTAATATTGTCCAATATTTATTTATTTACTTGTATTCCATGTTTATGTTTAATTCATTTTTATCAAACTGTCATCGATTGTAGCATAAAATTCCAATCGAAAGATCAGCGCCAGAAGCCACAAGCTTCATACCGAAATGAGGCTATTTCGTTGCTTTGTGACCCTTTCTCATTCCTACTTTTAGTAGTTTGTATAATTTTCTATTTTGTGCTCTTTTGACATATAATTATTACTTAATTTTTTTATACCTAGAAGATAATAATATTCAAAATGGCAAAACCCTAAATAGGTAACTTATTGGTATAGGTGTATCGCAACATATTTTTTGTTCATTAATAAAGCAGATAGATAGATAAATCATCAAATAAGTAAGACAAATGAATAAAAGATTTATGATCGCAATATAGTTTCTAAATAGAAAACTTTTAGCATCAATTGTTTCGGGCACTCAAATAGAACAAAAGCAATAAGAGAATCTTTCGCTTTATGCCACGTAAACTAAATTGGTTGTTCCCGAAATTTCAGCAAATTCCAATAAAGCGGTTGACAAAAAGATAAAAATAAACCTACCAAATATGTTAAATAACAAACTTTCAGCTGAGGGCTGTATCTCAAAAATTGTAAATAATGGATGGACAACTGAAATTTATACTAAGTACTTAATGAAAAATGAGCATTTCTATTGACGCTCTAAGGCACTGGTCCCACCGCGAGCTAGTAAGCTATGAGATATCGGCTATAAACACGAACAAAAGATAAGCACTCCCGTGTAAATAAAAGAGACACGGCGATATTTATAGTTACTCGCCCAGCGGTGAGCTATAAATATCGCCGTGTCTCTTTTATTTACACGGGAGTGCTTATCTTTTGTTCGTGTTTATAGCCGATAGCTCATAGCTTACTAGCTCGCGGTGGGACCACAGTGCCTATGAACAAATAATAAATTAAAAATAAATACCTACCTAAATAATTAAAGGGGCCTCCCCATCTCCAGTTCCCGTAAAAAAAATCTTTATCTCAGTAAATAACGGTTAATATTCAAACCCCAACCTGGAAACCATGGCGGTACTAATAAACCCTTTGGGTTCTAGTCTTACTTGCAATTGAACTTTTTTTTAAATTTAGTCTTCAAAACAAATCAGTGTTTATATGATTTTCGATATACTAATTAATTTGAATATCGTTATACATAGTTAGGTACATACCTATCAATTCAGAAAGAGCTGTTCAATAATGAACTTTGGTACGAACTTGTTTATTAAACATTCACTGATTATACCTATATAAATAGAAAAATCAGCTCACCAGCTCACCACTAACAATAAACAACGAGAAACTTTCATTCTTACTTTAGGTACTTATGTATCGTAACACGGCCCATTTACGGAGCCTCCGCTCCGACGACGCCGCTGTCCTTACAATTGTAACCCGTATGCCCCATGATGAAGGCAAGTTCTAGTTTAACAACTCTATTGTTTTAAAATTGCGTGTTGGTTTAACCGTAAGTTGATTGATCATTGTACGTACGACATTATTACTTTAATATTCACATCACACAAAATTTACTTAAGAGTTAATAAATCATCAGCCTTCATATACAATTATCCCTAAGCAATTTACATACCCTATATGACAGTCGCAAAGTAAGACATATTTTCTGAATGAAATGCGGATTATTTAATTCTATACTTTTTCTTAAGTAGGACGCTCAAGAACTTAGGCAAGACCGAGTACCTACTCGTAAAGGTTGAAAAACTTTGTTTCGCAATTTTTTACAAATATTTTTACAAATACCAAGACATGTATTGCAATTTTATTTTCATGCCAAAGCATATTGATTTAAAACGAGACACAACTTCGCTTAACGTAAATTAAAGTGACAGTCCATTTCCAACGACAGCAGCACGCGTTCGTAGTAGTAGTGCAGCTGCGGTCAGAAATGGAATGTTACCCTAACGCTAGAACGTAAATTGCTTGACGGCAGCTCTGTTCTTATGACTCTTAAATAAGGTAAATGTACTAGTGCTCGACATGTTAATGCCCAATAAATGACAGCTTGCTGTCACCTCTATTGACAAGACTTAAGTTTCAAGATGAACTGTATTGGGACCGCGACGAGCACCAGTACGTGTACCTTAGTCACTGTTAATTTCACTACAACGTCTGCTTCATATCGCACGCTTTCAGCAGTGTGACCATTCTGACCATCAATAGCAGCTGTAATAGCATTGGTCTAATGAGTACGGCCTGAATAGCACTGTATCAATGTGACGCAAACGACGATTGACCCAGTTCCAAATTCGACGGAACCACGGCACGACAGGTTAGTGCTCATAAAGGCTTTGTGAAGCTTGTTGCTTGGAAAATGTTTATTACATTTCATAACAATTCGTTGGGAAACTAAAAAATAAAATAAGAAATGGAACCTACGGCAGGACTGACCAATTGCCCATACAGCCTTCGTGATGCCACTTTCGTCGAAATTGTTCATTTTGTGCAAAGGAATATCAGAATTTACACTTTTCATTAAATAAAGAGACAGAACAAGTCACTAAGTAGGTAAACAATAAAAAAGTTGAAGCACACATACTTTTCTATTTAATTAATGACCTTATACTAAGTATGTATGTTGTTGATAAATAAAAATCTTTGTGTCGGCTAAAATGATTGTCATGACGCAAAAACTATCACAATGATATCACAAAGAAGGAAAACAACAAAAAATCAATCAATTTATTCCTCAATCGAGCACATTATACAGTTTAGCACCGCTTATTGAACCACATCCTACTGGAGGGGAGAAACAAACACAATTTCCGGTCACTGCGTGGACCGCCTGACCTGTTTTCTAGGGTGCCTTACTTTTATGTAACTTACTACGGGACCCAGATCGGTGTTCGATACTGCATAGGTTGTCTGTCGGTATAATGTATGCATAAGATTTAAAACTTTCGCGTTTTGAACACATATTAAAGACATAGTTAGGTAGGTAGTTAATATTTATACCGAGTTTAACGCTAATTCATTTTTATTTCCGATGCTTTGACGCAGGTTTCACTTCTTATGGTCGCGGATATAGTTTATTATTTAGTAACTTACTTTATTTAATATTATTTTCTAAGTATGTACTTCAAATCATAGGTACAGATACAGTTTCGTGAATAGTTTGTACTTGTTTTAGATGCAAGGTATAGTTTCAACCTGCCTATTATGGTTTACGAGATAGCTGCTAGAAACTCTTATGAGGTTCATGATAATAATCGTTTTGACAAATTATTTAATTAGAAATAATATGGAATTTTCTTTTACTCTGTTATGATACTTATGATTTATGATATACATCCAAAGATCTAAGAAGACAAGTCTAAAGTTAGCTCATAAAAATTCATGAACAGGATAAAGGGAAATGAGAAAGAGTGAAGACAATGTACACAAAAAGGCTGCTTTAATCCCGTAATCGCTACATCCATTCTAATGTACCTCAAATAAAAGTTCAGGAACAAAGATGTGAAATAAAAGTTTTCCGAGTTACTGCAAAGTCTGTCTAATTGCATGCAAATTAAAGGATACAGTTCTAACAGACAACTCAGTGGAAATTAAACGGAGAAATGGGTAATGAACGAGAAACGAATTCGAAAACAAAACGTTCCTAGAACGTTAATGAAACAAATTGGTTACCTTAAGCTGGTAATTCTTTCCAAACGGTAAATTCTGTAGACACATTTAAGGCGTTGTGTTCAGCAAGACACGATAAAATACCTACCTTACAATATTGCAGCAGTGTAAATATTATAATATATGAACTACGAATAATATACGTACCTGTTTATTAGAACTTAGTCTCAGATTTCAATGCAATTCCTATAAATAAAGCAGCCGGTATCGACCGTTGACTTGTTTATTAAGGGTGAAGTTTCTTTTAATTTGTTTGATAAAATACTAGAGAAAATGGGCAAATTAGAAAGTACAAGGTTGACTAAATTTGAATAGAAAAGACGTAAACAGGCAAACAATTGAACTTAAACCTGAATATATGCTTTGAACTCAAACTTAAATGAAAATGCTGTAAATACTTTTATGCTTCTCTAATAAACACAATATACATTTATAATAGAATTTAAATTCGAAGCGTTAATTACACAACTTATAGCACTTGAGACTTATTATTATATAGTACTTGAGATTATAATGAGTATTGTAGGAATAATCAAATCCTGAAGCAATTCCTTGATTTTTTGGTTTCAAAGTGTTTCCGGGTACTTACTCTACTATGGGCCCGATTCGGATTTAGAAATAGACATCTATTAGATATCTTTTAGACATCACCAAGTTACGATAACGATATGTTTAAGATCTAACCTGTCAAATTTGACATTTGCGCGATTCTGGAGATACTCTGGAACGATTTCCACAGGATATGACTTAGAGATCCAATTCACGTCTAATAGATATCTTACTCTATCTAACGTAAAAGTGACATTGGTTGCCCGAATTGCACTGCAAAAGAGAACTAGTTGATATCTAAACTATAACGTATCTAGAATGGATCTAGTACGTGTCGTCTCTTGTGAATAATTGAATATCTTGAAGTTCAAATACGGCAGTATGACGACAGTCAAAACGTGAACGCAAACGATATCTGTTTTGTGAGCCCGTGTCCCTCCACGTGGAAACTACGGAACCAATCGACCTGAAATGCTGCATGTCGACCGTGTAAAGGCAAAAAGATGGATTCTAGCATTTTTGCAACCGGCACAAAGAGAATATGCGGGTACTGTTTCAGTTTGATCAGAAGTAGAATATCGGCTCGATTCGGGAAATGAATTAGAGATTAACTAGATACCATATAGTAAAGCTATGTGACGTTCCACGGCAAAAGGTACCTTATGGCGCCGCAATATTACGGCATTAGCGGTGCTATGCGACGTAAGCGCCAGCCGCCATAAGGTACCTTTTCCGTAGAACGTCACATATCTTTACTATTTTATATCTAGTGAATCTCTTATTAGTTACCCGAATCGCGCCATTTGTTTTGTATAGATGATATTGGCGGTAGTTATTAGCTAGCTTTACGTCGGTATACCGTGATTTTTGACACATTATGGTTAGCAATTTTTTTAAGAAGACGAATACAGGGCGTCACATGCAACATTAAAAAACCGGGCAAGTGCCAGTCGGACTCGCGCACGAACCTGGTGACAGACAGACGGACAGACGGACGGACGGACGGACGGACGGACGGACAGCGAAGTCTTAGTAATAGGGTCCCGTTTTACCCTTTGGGTACGGAACCCTAAAAATTGTAAATTTACTCGTAAATAAGAAGGTATACTATGTTTGTATTGCACGCTTTGGGGAAGAAGTTTGCGGCTATTAGCGGCCACTTGAATGTACCAAAACGTAAGTTTAGCCGACTGGAAATTACAAAATTCAGGGAATACAATGGGTGTAATATATCTTGATATACCGGGTGTGGCTTGTAACACGAGCAAATAATTAAAACATAGATTGTACTCCCCAAACGGTGACACTTTTGTTCAACAACTTTTAAAAATTATGAAGTATTTAGACTCCCTATTTTTTATACAAAATAAACATTATCTTCAATGGACGCCATCGCCACGCCATTATCATTGTGATTGACGTTGCTTGTCACGCCTTAAACGTAACAAAATTCCCAATACATTACGTCTTAGAATAATCTTTAAAGTATATCAAAAATTAAACCACAAGTTATTTTTAAAAGTCGCCGAACAAATGTTGGTCAGTATGAGGAGTACAGCCTACAGTTTAATTTTTTGTTCATATTACATGCCACACCCGGTATAAGACTGTTATGTATGAAAGCAATTAATTTAAGCAACCGCATATTATTTCTTAATTCGATTGACACTTGACATCATTCCGATGTGTCCCTCCCCACTCTTTTGAGATCCCTTATATAGGGATAGTTTCGTTTTTGTACTTCCATTACTGTAATTTATTTTTGTAAACCTGTTTGTGTACAATAAAGTGATTACAACTACTACATACTCGTACATTGTAGGAATGTCTATACAAACGTAGTCTCCATTTTCCTCTCCGGATCACTCCTCCGCGCGGTCGTCCATTTTCCTCTTAACCACTTTTACGATGCGTGCAAGCAATGTTAGGATCTCGTGACACACGCTACATTTGCATGGGACCAGCAAAGTGTATGTACGTGTTCTGCACTACCTTTATGCTGATGTCGGAAAATTTGTAGATGATTTAAAATATGACATGTTTATGATTAACTTATGGACCTAGCAAGTACCTTATGCGTGTAAACTGTAAACACTTTATTGTGCAGAAGATACGTTAAAAACATAATATATAAGTACAATGTACATACATATTTTTGCACAATAACAAGACATTCCAATAAAACAGTCACCCAGTTATCTAGAAATCTTCTAAATACTTTTGGACCTCATCAGAATGTAAGTGTACTTATCCTAAATACTTTTTGTTATATTTAGTTATTGAATATCAGATATCTTAAGCACCTATCCACACTAGTCTACGTATTCTACGTAGGTATCTAATATGAATACATATACGTTTTAACCATACAATTGATTCCAATTCAAATCTATAATAATTGTTCACTGACTACATCAAATATAGCTTTAACTCCTACATTTTCATACAAAGCATCATCGAACGTCCGGATATTATGTCAAAGGGATGGATTGAAACAAGCTCGTTGCCTCGGGCCAGTGCAGACTGCTTGATTCTAGCTAGTAGATACAGTTATAGAATTGTAAAGCCCGTTACATACAAGTGAATGTTCTATTAAGTGAACGATTATGGGCCCGATTCGGATTTTGAAATAGACATCTATTAGACATCTTTTAGACATCACCAAGATACGATAACGATATGTTTAAGATCTAACCTGTCAAATTTGACGTTTGCGCGATTCTGGGGATACTCTTGAACGATTTCCACAGGATATGAGTTAGAGATCCAATTCACATCTAATAGATATCTTACTCTATCTAACGTAAAAGTGACATTGGTTGCCCGAATTGCGCTGCAAAAGAGAACTAGTTGATATCTAAACTATAACGTATCTAGAATGGATCGTCGTGTCGTCTCTTGTGAATATCTTGAATTTCGAATACGGCAATATGTTTCCTGAATGAGTGGGCGAGTCGTAAGATATGCTTCGCTTCCGAAATTACTGTTTCAAAGCGCTGATTGTGAAAAGGATATTTTGTGCCAATAAACTCGTATTTTACGAGTATATACGAGTCGCTAACTTCTAACTCGGGTAAATCCATCTGTCAGATTATGCAGTTTGGTATTAAGAAAAGGTAATAGGGTAGATATTTGCTGAGAAGGTCGAATGGATTTACCAAAGTTTGAATTTATGCGACACATACTTAAATTGAGATAGAAAGTAATACAACGAAAAAGTATGCAGATTACATTAGTCACAAAACATGTGTATAATAGTGCCCGTTAAATATACATACATGACATAATAATGCGTAATAAATACCTAATATGCCTATTCTAATAAACGTTACAAAAAAAAAGTTAAATATAAACATTGGATTTTTTTTTTATATATTCTAAAATTTCTAAATGAGTGTGACAGCTTGAAGTATTCATTTCTGACGGCTTCTAAATATTTTTTGCCTCTTAATTTGACACAGTCATCAAAAACTTATACCTTATACTTATACTTGCATATAAAAATAAAAACAACGGTGCAATTGTGTATTCAAATATCACTTCATTCGTGAGTGCCAGCCCTATATAAGTGCGGTAAGAAACGACTTCTCTGACAGCACATTTTTCATATTCCACCATTTGGTGCCCGAGAGCGTTCCACTATATTTCCCTTCATATTCCGGATCCCGGGAAGATTTACCCACGGGCGGATTTGACTTGCCGATAGTTTTGTCTATTTTCGGTGCATAGAATATCACTTCGCGGTGAGTTTTAAATGTTAAAATTATTGCTTGTAGATTAGAATATTATAAACTTTGTTCAAAAGGAAATTATCCGAAATATTGACACTTATTGAGCATCACAGAAAATGTATTGAATTCATTACTTTATTTCAACACAACTAGGATTAAAAGCAATTTACCCAATTTGCGAAACCTTCAGATTTTTCACATTACGATTAGGGGGTTTGCGAAAGAATTTCCAAAAACCCTTAATCCTTTTCCAATATACAGATCGTCGCTCTAAGCTACGAATAGGAGGTCGCTTGACAAATGACGCGCCACGTTTATTCATTAGTGTCTAAGGTCGCCTGTGTCGCAATCAATAACAGCTGAAAAGCAATTTGCTGGATATTCATGAGAACACGTAGTCTACGGTCACATTGGGACATTTGATATAAGCGACAAGGGATTAATGATGTTTTTACACGCAGTAATTTTTGCCTGAATTAGGCTTCCCAATCACAATTACCGCATGCTGCTTCGTATGCTGCCTGCTTGACAATATCTGGAGAAGATATAAGATCTTAATTAAATATAATAAGGTTAAGTATCCTTTGAAAATTTTCGTGCCCAGTGGCCGTATAGGCAGCATACATCTTGATTCTTATCTAGGCCCTACGCTACCTAATTATTCTTCAAGTCTGTCATAGCGCTTACTTTTGATGCAGGGGAGATCGACCAAAGCGGTTTCTCAAACGGTTATCGGGAGAGGGAACTATTTATTTTTTAGTATAAATCTTACACTTTGGACACGAATATTTCATAAGGCGAAATTGTGTTTTATTTTGCTTATTGAATTGGTATTGCGTATTTATATATATTGTATGTAAATAAATGATTTAGATCATTGGTCAGGTAGTTACACTAGTTTTTGGTCATTAAATCAAATTCTGGTAAAGGTATGATGAACACGAATATATCGTCCTGACTTGTATTACATCTATGTATTTAAAAAACATGTAAGTACATATGTAGTTATATGTTAAATTATCGCACAGTATCGTAGAGAAGTTTCAAACTGCAGATAGCTTAACATGAATTGCGTTGTTGCACGCTAGGTAGGTATTCCATTCGACTTCAAGTCGCGCTTGACATATGGAGTCAAGTATGTAAGTCATGAATGTCACGATAAGCAGTCAGATTGTGACTTAAGTCAATGTCTCTAAACATATATTAATATATATCCTACCTGAACCAAATCCCCATGCACGCCTCCAGGCGCTGTGATGGTAAGGAGACACACGTACGGTACAAGATCTTCGCGCGGCCGATGGAGCTCCAATTCGTACGTACGGCCAATGTCCCCGTAGTAAGTTTTGTTGCAACCTGGTGACAAGGAAAACGTTTGGATTTTATCTAAATTGTGTGGTTTACTTAAGTATACCTACTAGAATATAGGTATAAGTTTATAGATAATTATCGTGTTCAGACTTGTGATTACTATTTTTGCAAAGGATACCTAACACGTCGGTTACTATTTTTGCAAAAATAATACGTATCCGGGGACGATCGATCTCCAACTACATACCTAGATGGAGCGATCAATTAAAAGGGGCCCCATCCTCAACCAACTTTTGCTCGGTTGTCAGAGACGCGATGAACAGGCACCGTTGGAGACAGATCTTAAAAGTAGTTGAGCATCCACATCCACCGATGACGACGATCCTCAGTCATGAGGGATCGACCACAGAGAGAGAATACCTAGCAGGCAATCGTATCCTGATTAATTAGTCTGGAGTTCAGTATTAACAAACAGCAAACAACCGATATTTTCTGTTGACATTGGTATCCATAGAATTTATTTAAAATCTTTAAAAAAAAGTTGTAATTACATTATTTAAAAAAATGGTTAGATAAATGACTTAATCAGAGGCTACCATTGTTGTCCGCTAATAAGCGCCTAGTCATCCATGTATTTATTTATGCTAATAGCACTTAAGTATGCCTCGAGTACCTAAATAGTACATTTTTATTGTTTACAAAATATCTTAAGACTTTCACATTTATATTTTTCACATTTATATTGCTTTTTTATATCCAATTATTTTCGATGCACTAGTAAAATGTTCTAGTATGTATATACCATATTCTGAACCAATTAATCACTCGTCCCTTGACATCTTTATCTTTCCCTGAACCGTTTTGGGAAATTTACATCATTTTGTCGTTTGATCCAAAGCTGAAATTGACGTCGGATTGAAATACGAGAAATCCGGAATAATTTTATGATAATAAGCCTGACGATATCGTAAGTACGACTTTTTTTTTGTCGTTTGATCCAAAGCCGAAATTGACGTCGGATTGAAATACGAGAAATCCGGAATAATTTTATGATAATAAGCCTGACGATATCGTAAGTACGACTTTTTTTAAAAATAAATAATGAAAAAAAAACAGGTTATAGACTAGACCTATTTTGATAGGTATTTTTAATTTTTAGTTTTAATTATTTTAATTGTAGTTAGTTTTAGTTTTATATTCCTATTTATGTCTTTTAGTAATTTATGTAATTTAATATTTCTTATAATGTTGTACATACATACTTGGTTATAGACAGATATTGTCAAACAACAGTTTTACAAACTTTTATTTTACTTGTCCTGTTAGTAAATATTGTATGTTATTTGGTTACTAGTGTGGGTCAAATCTTGGAAGCTAAATTTGATCTACTTACCGATTTCCGCTTGAGCTGAAATTTTGCATGTAGATGGAAATCGGATGACAAGGCAATATTATGATAAATAGGAACTGATCTGATGATGGAGACAGGTAGCCATGGAAAATCTATGATAAAACAACGTGAACTAATTATGTTTGCCGGAAATGCCGCCAGCGTCCTTGGTACAATGCCTCAGGGGCCTATTTTAGACTTAAGCTAGTTATTAATTTCGTTTAGTAGTACCACTGTATACCTATATATTGTATGTAAATAAATGATTTAAAAATAATTATGTTTGAGGTTGTTAGAATTGTCTAGATGAGTATTAGTTGCCTGTGGAAAAATATATGCATACAAAACATTAGATTATTGCAAAAACCTTATTTTTCGTCACAGTGAGACCAATACCAGATTATTTTGCTTAAACATTTTATATGAACGAAACGTTTTATGTTTTCAAGAAGTATTACGCTTTATATTTTTCAAAAGCTGTGTGACAAACTTGTTCCATGCACGAACACAATCCAATGAAAATATTTGCGACGCTTCCGAAACAAACGACCTGCATCTCCAGACAAAGCAAAGTTCTCTTTAGGAGCGGAACTGTTACTGGCACTACAGAAGACATAATTTAAACAGTATGATGAAATAAATAAATAATGAATGAATTAGGATTACTGATCGGTAACAACGTTTTAATTTCATGGCAGCGTTGTTGAGTTAAAAGAATCTCTACAGTAAAGTTCAGCTGAAATTAGTAATTAAAGTTAACCTTAATTGACCGTCTCCTTTAACGCATTCACTGCCAGGGGGCGTGGCTTAAGAGCAAGCTTGTATTGTATGACGACGACGGTGGACGCACATGTGCGTCGGGGGCAGTGAATGTAAAATTGTTGCTTTGCTTTACAACTCGACCACGCTGCCATGAAATTACAGCTATTTATAATCACTGATTCGCAATTTTTTTTTTATAAGGTATTTGAACATATTGTTTGAATTAGATGAAAATTAGATGAAAAACTCGCACCCTTCGAGCTTAAGTCAAGAAATTGGACGGACGGACATCGAACGAAGTGAAGTCTTACGATAATCACTTTTATGTTTGTAATTTTGTATAAATGTTTGATCGAAGGTTGATTTCGCTGCTTTTGATCCAAACGTAATTGCTTTAACATGCGGGGGATGGGGATGAAAAGAAAAATCTTTTGACATTAAAAAGGAAATACAATAGTTATTTGTTTTACAAGGGGGCAAAGTTGTTGTTTAACCGCTCGTGCTAATATTGATACCCGAGCAAGCGAAAGATTCCAAAATTGAACCACGAGCGTAGCGAGTGGTTCGAGAAATGGAATCTTGAGCGTTGCGAGGGTTTCAAAGCACGAGGGTTAAACAAAATTTGCCCCCGAGTGAAACACAACATTTTTCACTACACCAACCCTAAGCAAATATTAAATGTAAAATATCAAAGAAAATCAAACCAAATCAAATCCAAATGAATGTTATTAAATAGTTGTCATCAAAAATCATCATTTAAAAGTCAATTCTACCAGCAAACACAAGAAAACAACTCAAAATTTGCATTTGATTACTTTGCCTCACATGTGAATAAAATGCAACTTTGCTATCAGTTTTTGAAGTGCAAAGTAAGCCTTTCCGAGCTGGTGTGGTGAAAAATAAGTTTCCTAATAATAATTACATTCGTTGCTGTTACAGGTAGATTGTATAAAGCGCATTTCAGGTCGGACTATTAGAATTAAAATCGTATTGAACACTTGTAACAATTTGTTACTATTGAACTATTATACTGACAATGAAAGCTCTACTATGCCTATACTTTGCTTACACGTACATCAAAGTATACAACGGAAAGTTGTGCTTGCCTCTTCTTCGCCGCTCTAGAGTGCTTTCAGGCTGATTGGCCGAACAATAAATAAGTGTCTGTTGTCTGCATGGGGCTCATTTTTCTTCACACTTTCACGTAGGTTACACGTGCGAAGTTAATATTTGAGTAGCGTCATACTTTATATGTGTTATAAGAATATTTATGCTTGATGGATGAATATTTCTAACATATTCAGGTACTGGGAACAAATTTTTGATACTCAAAGAAGATTGAAAAATTTTATTTTATTATTTTGTCCATATAAATACGAGTACCTTTACCTAGTACCTATTTAAAATGCGTCGTTGGCTTTATGTTTTTCTTTTTCATCAATCAGTTATATAAATCAATTGATATTCTTCGAATTGTAAAGAATGTACCTAAGTTACTAAAAATATATCACTTAATTTTTTGAATTTTATAAACTTTTGATAGATACGTCTACGTTTTTTAAGTAGGTAGCACAAACCATTTTCATCATCAATATGGTTGCGTACAAACTTATTTCAATCGCCACGCCATATTTTTGCTTCATATTCAGTCGGTGCCAAATATTTTGCTTTGTTCGTTACGCCTGGTAATATTTTTTCGCTCTTGTCAAGTAAATATTTCGATTTATTTCTACAGATTAAAATATGGTTGTGTGTAGTCTAATATAGACCTTCAATTATTTCCGCGACGTTTTCAATTAATTGTGTATCTACCTCCTAACTACCTATTAATTGTGTACATTTATAACAGGGTTTCAAGCAAAGGGGTCATCTTAAGACACCATGCAACCACCGTGGTGTAATAATTCATGTAATAGTTACCTATTTCAACTAGCGATAATAATATTAATAATTTTCATGTTTACAGATTGAGATTATCATTAGCATCTACATTAATTTCATCCGTCATTAACATAAATCAATGAATACAAGTGCATAGGATTAGGATGTTGACTAAAACTGGAATACACAATCACAGTAAAAGCTTTAACATTCTATTACATTAACTCAAGTTTCAAGTAAACAAAACTATCTATTTCAATATATCGTACGTTTGAACAACGTCCTATACTGTAATAAAACTCCTGATAGCGGCGCGTTTGCATTGGGCAATCGTGTCGGACTTGTCGGCAAACACTTCGCATGCAGTCCAATAGCACTGTAATAGATGGCCGAAACGCAAACAGTGGCCCTCACATGGAATACACACATTGCTCTTTCAAGCGTATTATTAGTTGGCTAACTTTAGTGGAAGCGGGTTAATTTTCAGCATGAAAACTCGCTAAATATAAGCAGCTTTGTTGGAACAGTTTTAGTTGCAGCGTCGAGCAATATTTCTAGGTTTATTTTGGTGGCTTGTGGTTTATTGTTAAAATGTTATGCTTTTCCACGGATTTTAGTATAATAATAACAAGCAACTGACTTCCTAACCAGGGCCGATTTTAGAAATTTCGAGCTCTCGATTTTGTGACTTGAAAATCTGTGTAAAACGGTGAATTGATATTTTTGAAAATACGAGCAATATAAATTGGCAATCTAGTGGTATTGACCACTCGTTTTCAATTATATTTGTAGAATTTTTTAGATGCTTAGCAGTGGAGATATACTATATTGAAGGGAGCCACATGAAAACGAGCGCTCGAAATTCAAAGATCAACATCGGCGTTTACTCATGAAAACATTTTGGTTTTAGTATAAAATAGCGTCTTAAAAGTGTTTAGCAAAAAAACCAGGATAATAATACTTAAAAGGTAAGAAAAGAAAAATAAAATAAGAACTTGAATTTCACTCTCAAATCTGCATAATATAGGTACTGCAAAGCATCAAAAATCTTCATCGACAAAAGTCGAAATACCTACATAATTTATCATTTTATTTTTCATTTCAATTTTTTTTTTAATTTACTGATACCTAGTCACTTTGCTCGCAATACTCAATTGCTCAAATCCTATTTCGATCGTCTCGTTAATGTTGACTCAAAGGCAAAGCTCCATATCAGAAAGCACGACTTTGCTTTCCCGAGCTCCAAAATGCATCAACTGAAGGGCCCTTCCCTGCCAAGTGGCTGCGTCGCGTCCCATATACTCGTGCGATGTGAGATCTTACTAACCTGATGTTTCCAAGTGCTGTGGTGCGCAGGATTTTTTCGCAAATCACAAAAGTATTCTAGTTATTTAAAAAAAAGTAAAAACACTATGTTACAGGGCCTTTTGGATACTCGGAAATCAGTTTTCATTCTGATCGGGTCAAAAATCAATAATTTGAAGATGGTGGCTGTTCCTTTTATAATGTTTACTTCGGATTCAGATTAAGGAGCCTTTCGAATCCTCAGATAATATAATATTAGAGATACTGTTATTAACGTAGATTTAAATTGAAAATCGCGCAACAAACTATCAAAAATCAAAAAACCGGAATGCCTGGAAATGTAGACTGTATATGCAGCGCCCAAATTAAAGCCACCACTAAGTTTAGTGTAGTATTTACCTAAGTATATGTAAATAACTCTTTATTGTACAGAAAACACGAAACACAAAATGTTGTACTTACTAAGAGTACAGAACTAAAAAATATAATATTTTTTCATTGTAATGTAACCCCTCTGCCTCCCTTTCTCGCCCTCATTCTACGATTTTCTCGAAGTTTTCAAAATGCATCGTGTCCCAAGTATTAGTATCTTAGCAATCTACGAGAGAGCTCTCAGTGGGGCATCCGAAAGTTATGTGTGTCGTCGCTTTGTTCCAAGGAGTTTGAATCGGGCCAGTAGATTTGAGATACCTACTGGGCCTTTGAATGGTGACTATAAAGATAGATCGAAAACCGTTTGTTGTTGAAATTATATTTTATTTAATCAATTTTGTAGTATTTATTTTGACGGTAATGATTTGAGGCACAGAAGGTCTAAAGATTTTAAATTATAAGGAAATTGACCTCAAGCTTAAGAACTTTTCTGAAGGAATCTAAACATTTATTGCCTTTGTTTCTTTCAAAACCATCGTGTTTCATTTCCGGTAGCTGAAAATCCATTATTTTTTATTTGTTAAAGCAACCCTGCTTACTACAATAAGCCTTCTTTGCAGTTGCCAAAATAAAAAGAGTTTCAACCTTCTAATCTAGTAATATCCGCCTTTCATTTCAAAGTTACATTAAAACGCCTATTCAAAGCGTGCCGATAAACCAATTGCATTTTATCGCCACAATATTGAAATTGAATGGTTGAATTGACGTACTTAGTGGGGTATTAGCTGTGTGGTGAAATAACAACGCACATTTATGGAAATTGCAATGGACGCACTCGCAAGAAAATTATGAAAAGTACCAACGTAACGTGCATGGCGGAACTCGTTTGCGTGACCTGAAAACTGATATCGTATCTAGGGTTGGTCAAAAATTAAAAGTAGGTAAGTAATCCAGTAAATTTGTCGAATTTTGTAACCTGGCTCTTTTGCGTCAAATCCGGTAGTTCTGATTTTTTGCAGGCATGTTTATGATGTTGGCCCAATGAATAATCCAAGTTTGTGACCTCGAGCGCTGAACGCAACTTTGTCAAAAATCGAATAAACCGCATTTTTTTTAGATTTGAGTGATTATAACCCTAAAGTACTAGTTTTTGATAGTAACTTCCTAGGGCGTTTTTAAAGTAGACTAAATTTGCTACAATAAAACACTAGAATAGGTAAAATATATTTTTAGCAAAATAGGCACTCATACATTTTTTTATGGAAAATAAATAGTTTGTAGAACGTGGCGGTGATGAATTCCATATAAATTACCTACATAACCCTTATTATATAGCTAAGAACTGATGTAAAATTATAAAATTTTTAAAGGCTTTATCTCGGAAAATATTAGATGTACAGAGACAATTCTAGTGTCTTATTGTAGTAAATTTAGTCTACTTTAAAAACGCCCTAGGAAGTTACTATCAAAAACTAGTACTTTAGGGTTATAATCGCCCAAATCTAAAAAAAATTGCGGTTTATTCGATTTTTGACAAAGTTGCGTTCGGCGCTCGAGTCACAAACTTGGATTATTCATTGGGCCAACATCATAAACATGCCTGCAAAAAATCAGAACTACCGGATTTGACGCAAACGCAAAATGTATAATTTTACTGTATTAAAGGTTTTACATAGATTTTTAAAAACAACCTGCCATTTAAATTGTAGTTGTCAGTAATGACTTACAAACAATCATAAGTAAAAAGTAAAAGTACTTAGCTGTCAAAAGTGGTCCCTAAAAGATATCGTAACTTACGTTTCAATTGATAATCGATATAACCCTATAATGATCGGGGGGCACGGCAGTGCCCCCGCCAAGTCGAGCGCGAAGCAAACACTGCCGTACCATCCTTTACTGGAACCATTTCGCCGCATTTTCAGGCCCCTATTTGAGAACCTCTGGATAAGACCAGAACGCAGAAATTTTGGTCATCTAGTAAGCTATAATCACATACTTAAAATCCAAAATTTCAAGTCTGTAGGTCATTTAGTTCCGAAGTTAAGCGAAAGCAAAGTTTCGCATTTATGAAACTCACTCATGATCATCAGAATAGAACTAGTACTTCCCATAAACTCAGAGAGCTGAAATTTGGTACAGAGTTAGAGTTTAATGGCCACATAAAGGGAAAACCTAAAAATATTGCAATATCAGTCACGTTTTAAAGATCTAAGAACTGCATAAGTAAGTTTGTAATCCCATATAAATATATGATATTACAAAGTTACTGTTGCAGTTCCTACAAATAGTAGGTAAAGTAAAGGTACACTACGATGTACGATGTGAGTATGAATGAAGATATGTTTAGTTATGATATGTGTATACATAGTATGGGTATGAGTACCCGAAAAGAAGGACTGCCTACAAAAAGAGATGAGATCCCATCAAAAACATTACATGTAAAAAGGTGCAAGTCTCGCAACGCTTTTACTACAAAAAAGTTTTGAGATGTAATGTGAAACCAAGTCGGTTATTTTAATCAGTGCCAGGGGGTGTTAAAACCGTATCAATAAGATATCTTTAATTTGTAATACGTATAATGACTTTGCCATCGCACGGCTGCATAATGACAAAAGGATCATCGTCACCTATTAAAAATAATTCTAATTGAACATAACGCTAGCGCTAATTGCAGTTTGAGCATTACACATATTTACGAGTACGGTACGAGTAAAGCATTATGTGCGATTGCCAAGTCATTATATGATGATTAGTGACGGATTACTGATTATTATTTAATTATTAGATTTAATGAATGGGCAATACGAAAAACTGTTGCTACTGTACAATAATCAGAACCGGAAAAAAAGAAAGGAAAGATTTGTAATAATAAAAAAACTACTCCTAAAAAGAAAAACAATGTGTTAAATAAGAAAATGTAATAAAATAAATCAATATGCCCACGTTTCTACAAAAAGAAGTGAAATCCCACCAAAAACATTCTGTAAAAAACTAGCCAAGTCTCGATGGAGCTGCTTGTTTATCTCTAAAAAGTAATGAAATCTAGACAAAGTCGTGCCAAGTCTAAGGTTCCTTACTGCGATTTCTTTATTATTATAGTTAATGTTGTGTGACTTGGCCGTTGAAGGGTACACAAGGGTACAAAACCAGGTGCTCCATGACACCATTGCACCACCATTGCCCGTCTTTAATAGGTACTTTAACTAAACTCTATAACTAAAACTATATTTTAAGTAGAAGACTTGTCTTCAAACTATAACTTTCACTTGGTATTGTCAACTGGATTGCGGGAAATAATTTTCGTATAGGAATACTTGGAATAGATAGTAGCATCGGTTGTAATAATCCTAGCACGATAACAACTTTGTGGCCTCAGGCTTAATTATAATTAAAATCAATTAAAACGGCTAAGAGCATGTCGAACCATGCTCAGTATAGGGTTACGTACCGTTCTATCATCTACTCGTACCTAAGTATTATATGTAGGCGCGATTCGGGAAATGATTTAGAGATGCACTAGATATGAAATAGTAAAGATATGTGACGTTCCACGACAAAAGGTACCATTGCCCCGGCTGAATATTGGAGCGGTGTTAATATTTAATAGCGTAAGCGCCAGCCGCCATAAGGTATACATCCTCTCACTCATGTGGCGATGTAAATACTATGGCACTGTAAAAAATAATCATGAGTACATATTTTATTTTATTTTCAAAACTTATAGTAAATATTAATCTGATTGACCAACTAATTTGAATGCAAAGACGTACTAGTACGTGGTCCACGCACTTGCAAATGGATTTTATATGAGGAAACTCCAATTTTATGGTTGAAAGGAAGACACAGAGATTCGAATGTACCAGGGCGACATGAATGTAAAGGAGGCACAAATCATTAAGTTAGGACGTGACACACTTCCTTGCCAGCCCATCGTTAATCATACTGCCTGCGTCAAAGACCGTCGATTCTTTATTTAAATGTCTCTTGTAAAATGTAGATGGGCAGAAATGAAACTAAATTCTTTAGTAGCAGTACGTATTAATAAATACCTCGTGAAATTGTTCGTTCGTTTGACTAAAATATGTATCGCGATTCCCAAATGATACAAAACCATGATTTATGCGCAAATTGTTAAATATGCGTATTGCGTAAGCCTTGAAAGATTCCCCAGCATAATACGGGTTTACACGACCACGTAAAGTGAAACACTCGATGCGCATTTTACGTTCTCAACGGCTATTCATCTTATATCGGACGGTTTACTACCGAACCCCGGTAATGGTGTTTGCAAACGATCGCTGTTATTCACCAGTTCGGGATTTTTATTTATTTTTACAAAGTAGATTCCACCATTCGTCCCTTCTGTTTATTTGCGTAAAATCCTTGAAAGTTTTAATTACATTATTGTTCGTAACTAACTTCGTAACTTACCTTTCCGTTTTTACTTGGTTTATATTTAGCCAATATTTATCATCTGAGCAGTTTTCATTTTTAATTCTAGCTTTCGCTAAAGAAATGTAAAGTTCTAAAGTGAAAAGGAAAAGGAAGTATAACAATAATACCCACGGTAGCAAGGTAAACACTATCTCGAAATGTTGTTTGTGTTCGAGAAAAGCCAAGTCAAAAAGTTTTCTTTATTATCGCTGATAGTACACATTTTTATGTTTGTCCCTATTGGTTGGCGGCCTGGCGGCATAGCACGGTCGCACCTTTATCACTTGTCACCATGCCTGTCACGTTCTAACAAGTATGTAAGCGCGAAAGGGACGCGCATAGTGATAGGCGATAAAAATGGAACCGTGCTGCACCCGCTGGAGTGACGAACAGATAGCAAAGTTGGTCGATATGTAATTATTTATCACTGTATACAATCTTCTATGCTTGAAAAAAGCAACATGGTAAGTATATATTTTCGCTACTAAACAATAAATGAATTAGGTACTTAACGAGGACGTACATATAAGGAATAAATAAATATTTTAATTTACGAATACTTGTCTTGTATATATGTAATGTAATTACATATATTATAAACAATACCATTGTATATAGTATATATGACAAATTAGTAACCCAGTTTTGTTTGCTACATGCTTTCGTGTCTAGTATACAATTATTTATATCGCGTAGGTATCGCGTTCCAATATAAATGGTCTAACAAAACAATATCCAACATAAGAGCCCTTTAATGTATGTCAACCCCACTTGGACCAGCGACAAAAACGCTTAAATTTATCTCTTATTTCGGGATAATTTTGCGTAAATATTGTTGTTGTATTTATGCTCAACAAAGTGCTAAATTTCAATCAACATTGGTTTTGTTCAAATTACTATGTTCGTTTTTTATTCGAATTGTAGTAAACTATTTCCGAGATATAATACTTACTTTACTATAAAACGAATATTAATGCTTATTTTGCTATAAAAAAAAATAAACATTAATATTCGTTCATTTTATCCATAGTACACTACCTACTCTACAATTACATGCAATTTACTAAACTTTGTGACTTTTACGTTAGAAACTAGATGCAGCTACAGCTTGCAGTCTCTGTTGCGTCAGCCACAACAGGGCAACGGGCGCAGTTATGTGGTAGAACGAGATGAATTTATTGTGCTCTATTCTTAGTATCTAAATACAGCATTGATAATTAACTATCGTAAGTACCTATAAGTAACTCCAAAGTAATTAATCGTTGACAGTTAAAGCCATAATAAGTAAATAGCTGTGTTATTTTTTGTTAGAGCGGAGTTTAAAATCAACACACACACACACACACACACACACACACACACACACACACACACACACACACACACACACACACACACACACACACACACACACACACACACACACACACACACACACACACACACACACACACACACACACACACACACACACACACACACACACACACACACACACACACACACACACACACACACACACACACACACACACACACACACACACACACACACACACACACACACACACACACACACACACACACACACACACACACACACACACACACACACACACACACACACACACACACACACACACACACACACACACACACACACACACTTCACGCACACTTTTCCGTCTAAATAGGTACTCATAATATAAAAAGACTCACAATTTTAATTTAACTAATAAAATAGAATAAACAAAACAAGCTAACCGCTAACCGTTTGTTGGGATATGCAAAGTACTGTTGCCTGCGCGCGTTAAGGCTGCATTGTTATACAGCGGTGTTATTCAATATTTACGTTCGATGCAAAGTTGCGGATTCACACAGTCAAAATTGGCTTGAAATTCCTATAGGTTTTTACCCACACACACACATACACTAGACACACACTTTACATATACTATAGCGATGTGTATTACAGATATTAGGAGTGGCGTTAGGTAAATTAAAACAGGACGGAAGGGAGTAGCACCATATGTACTGTAAATAATATTTTGCAACTGAGGCAGCCTTAACGTAAATAAGTGTACAACGCCGCAAGAGTGCTGACTTGGCGGCGGATTGTTTGCCGTCTATGGGCCGCTTCATAAAGTTTGCTTTGCCTCATTGATGAGCTTGTGAAACGTTTCATGCTTAAACGGAATATTAATGATACTTTTAATTGAGTTTGAAAGCTTTTAGTTTTAAAATTGTTCTAGCAACTTTTAGTATGAAATAAATGTTTGTAGGTTTGACAGTTTACAAAAATAGTAAAGTGTTTGTATGTGTTAAGTACGTACTTTTGAGCGATCAATTTCCAAACTTAAGGATGACTCACGCTTGTAGTGCGGTCTGGGCCCGGGACGTGGCTTCCGAGACTTCTTTTTATATGACAGGTGATCGGTGATCGCGTGATGCTTTTATACAAAGTTTAAAATACGCCGGGCCCGCACGGTTGTACCGTAAGTCATAATTTATACTGACACCGTAAAGAAATAATGATGTCTCATAATTTTTATTCTAGTAAATTAATACAAATTTTATTAACACTTATTTCAATTTTGTTTTTTTTTCTCCTATTAATACGCATCGCAACAATTTTCATGTGCAATAGGAGTATTTTCCAAGTCCGTAACAAACGAGTGCTGCGGGCACAATAAAAGAAGGAAGCCGACTTCAAATAACAAAACCTCGTTACCCAACCCTTAACGACGCAATGAGTTTTCACCCTGCACCTGTGTAAAGTTCAGACCGCACAAAAAAAAAAACGGCAAAGTGCGAGTCAGACTCGCGCACGTAGGTTTCCGTACCATTATCAAAAAATCACTTAGGGTCACTTGCACCATCCTACTAACCCGGGATTAAGCGTTTAAACCGTTAACTCGGTGTTGTACTGGTAACCATGGTAACTCCATGTTTAACTGATTAACCCCGGGTTAGTAGAATGGTGCAAGTGGCGCTTAAACATTTATTTTATTCTGTTTTTAGTATTTTTTGTAGCGGCAAAAGAAATACATCATCTGTGAAAATTTCAACTGTCTAGCTAACACGGTTCATGAGATACAGCCTAGCGAGAGACAGGACTGACAGACGAACAGTGGAGTCTTAGTAATATCTTTGGATACGGAACCCAACGTTTCTCTTTCATCCCTGAACAAACACAATTGGCGAAACAAGGCTCGCAAAATGTGAGCCATAAATTTCAAATATACTTTTTTCCTCTTAAACATTCTCGAGTTCTGTACCTACCTATTGGCTTAGGTCTTTTCGAATTTCAATTTAACTTATAATAAGTTTGGCAAGTTGTCGAAATTAGAGCGTCGTACTTTTACGAGCTGACTGAAATGTAGAAATTGCTCGGTATTGGGCTGCTATAAATCGGAGTTTTTTCACGCGACTTGGTAAGTGGTTACGAAATAATTCAATTTACATTACATTTACAAACTAGTTACAACAAATTAACATGGAAAACAGTTATGCCACGGAGCCAGCTGCGGTTTTTTATTCTTTAGATTGTAGAGATTTATAATTATTATACGAGTATTGCGCGCAGAGAAGATGGCCGATGGGGTCGAAAAGTGCTCGAGTGGAGACCACGGACTAGCAAGCGCAGCGTAGGACGTCCACCCACGAGATGGACTTGTTAAGGCTGCCGGAAGACGCTGGATGCGGGTCGCTTCCAACCGGTACTAATGGAAGTCCAAGGGGGAGGCCTATGTTCAGCAGTGGACGTCTTATGGCTGAGATGATGATACGAGTATGAATATGATGATACTTACTAACAGCTCCTTTAGACGGTGCGAGAACTCGCATGCGAATTTCATTACATTGCGGTATATGATTGGTCGGCTAAATTGCATTAACCAATAGTCCTCAATGTATCTAAAATCGTATACGAGTTCGCTCGCAGTCTAAATCAGCCCCTTGCTTACACACTTAATTGAATTCATTCAACTTAAGTAAACCTATTGTCAGTATTGAACTTATTTAAATAAACAATTAAGAATTCATTCAAAACTCTGTTAAAAGAGTTAGATACATAATACGTCCGTGTCTAGTAATAATTTAAAAGCTTTTAACCAGTCCGCAAACTTTGCGCTCCGAAATTCTAAAACCTAAAAGAAAGCAACCAAGTTCCGCAAATACAGTAAATGCTTGCCCGTTTGTGTGAAGCCGACCAGCTGCTCATACAAACCCTTTGTTTTTAGCTGCTCCATTTAGAATGATCCATTTAAATTCTCCACGCGTCTAGAATGTATGCACGAAATGAAGAATATTCCAAACATTTCTCCAATTACTTAAATGAAACGAAGAAATACTAAAATTATTTGTCCCTATTCTCCCAAAAGATACTAATCAAATTGTATTAGCTTTGACAACCTTAGTTTAGCTTCAATAGTAGTAGTATATTGTAAAAAAATATGCAGAATTTTCCACTAATTGCTAGAGCTGTTAAATACCGTTATATAATATTGGGTGTCAGGGACAACATAATAAAACACTATCAATACTATTATGTGGTCCCTGTTACACGATGTTATATCACGTTATACATATAACAGCCAGTGTGGTATCACCAATATGATATTACAACGTGGATGTATTGCGGCATTTACGTAAACATGAGTATTTTTCCTTGAACCATTGTATGCTGTTCAAAGAAAATTTCTTTAATAATGGTTTCAATTTCGACATTCATTTTTTTAATCAATATAGAACAAAGCTTTCCTTATTACAATTTTGTTGAACGGCCTCCGGTAAATTGAAAATAGAATGACGACTTCTGAAAGCAATTCAATTATCTACTTGTTCTACTCGATAATAGAACACCGACAATAAAATGAACGAAAATAATATACTTAAAAAGGAAATAATACATTAGAAAATACTGCTACTTATATTTTTATATTTGATTCAATATATTTACTCGGCTAATTATTTTTATTTTATGCGCTAAACTTATGGAACCATTAACAATACATTTAAATAATAATGTATAGGTAATTATTAAATATTCTCACGAAGAAAACACCTCGTTATATTCTCTACTTGTCATTAGCATACAAAAATCTTAAGGGGCCCACAGATTACCAGTTCGCCGGACGATATCAACCTGTCAGTTAAACTGTGAGCCCTTTACTTGACCAAAAAGATTTACATTGGGTTGTGTTCACCTGATGCTAGTCTTATGAGGGCAGCGCCGCATGAAAATGGGGTCAGGTTGGATTTAGTGGAGCAGTTTTTTGTTTCAGTACTGACAGCTTGTTACGGGGCGCTGGATAAATCATGTCACGCGGCTTTAATCTTTATGTGGCTGGGGTCCTGTGATAGATAATAGAAAATTCTATGAATATTCAATTTAGAAAACACAGCATATTCAAGTCAAAATTAACATAAGGCCACATACAGCTTTTGTAAACGAACAAGTCCCAATAAAATATTTAATTACTCATTTTATAACGAAAGTCGTGAATTTTAACAAGCTACTATATCCTGTTAATATCGCTAGGGATCACTGTAAGCGGATAACGATACACGGGATGATTAAAACTGAATGCGCGGTTAAACCCTCCATTACCAGTTATATCCATGGATGACATTCTAGTAGCTTAACTGAGAATGGATGAGTCGAAATCTGGAAAACCAGAATTAAGTATGTACCTAAATGCCTAGAGTTCAGATACTAGGCAGCGATTCATGATAGGTAAATATCGAGCTTAAGTTATACTGGTTTAAACGAGAACTGAAGTATAGATATTTTAAATGGTGCACTGAAGGCAGCTACGAGATCCCGAGCTGCTACGCCTAAATTGATCTTAGGCCGGGGTCGTTTTCGCCCGCCGCGTGCGGCGTCCCCCCGAAAACGACCACTCCCGAGCATTCCCGAACATACCATTCGACGCCGCGGGCGGCGGGCCGCTGTCGGCCGCGGGCAGCGGGTGAAAACGACCCCGGCCTTAGGAGCCATCCATAGGTTTTTTCGTTAATGTTTATAGACATTCACAGATTTTGGATAGATCTACAGTTAGCGACAAAATCGAAAATGTTGAATATTTTTTTAGACCAATCGATTCTCCTTGTATCCAGGATCAAAAGCTTTTTGAGACCAACCTAGATTATGGCACTAGAAAAGCCACAAATGAAACGAAATATTTTTCATACAATTGGCACCTATTATATTAAATTCGACTAGGATTGGACTAGGATTAAAAATTGTAGTCTGTACCCTAAAAATGTGTCAGGGCTGCGATTCTTGCTCTGCATCGTATCTGATTCAGCAGATCTCCATTGCAGTTCAGCGAGAATGGAAATTTTTCACCCAAGTAAAATACAGACTAGGTTATTTTTTGACCGATGCTCTATTGTTTAGTTTAAAATTTTCTCTCAATTATATAGCCCTCAAATGTAGTCTGTAAAGATTTTAAGCATAAATCCAGGTCACGGGTTTACCTCCCGAGAGTAATTGGATTGATGAGAGAGCGTCGAAAGGTGAACGCAGAGCACTTTGTTGCTCGCTCCGTCGCGTGTGCTGAACTAATTCAATTATGATCAGTAAATGACCTAATGAGCCCTTAGCCCCATTATACAGGACAATTTTTTGTTGAGAAATGAACACTTTAATTGACATTTGCAATGTTGAAAAACGCACAGTAAGATAATATTCTGAATTGTGTGTTTCTTACAACTACTCTTTAAACCTACTTAGATATTTACAACAGTTTCCAATTATCACTTTTGAAGTTGGTATGGTTGCTGTTGTCAAGCTACAAATATCCGTTTACAGAACCAAATATTCGCGACTTTTGCCTTCTTACGCGATGCTAAACCAGTTTCATTCAAAATTTAGCTTAAGTGAAAGTTTCTAGTTGAAGGGTTTCTTCTCTGAGAATGATAGGATATTTAAAAAAGGATAGTATGTTTAGTCTGTGCTATCTGTGGTTGCGTTTGTGTGATACCTTCTGGTGCTAATTAAATATTTTCCGGTACATGTAATTTTCTTTTCTTGAGGTTAGCTGCTCACTCTTCAAGAATATCGCAATAGGCTTTTGTACTTGACGTTGCGGTCTTCGGACGGAGAGCAATGGCATCATCATCTGTAGTTCTTTGAACGCCTGGTTATTAATTTATTTATATGAGCCTAGAGTGTCCCACTGCTGGGCAAATGTCTCCCTCCTCCCTTTCCACGTATCCCGGTCTTGACCCGTCTCCCACCAGTTCCTGTCAAAGGCGTCACCTCGCCAACGCCTGCCAGGTTTGTCGCGACCTCGGGTTCGATTTTGTGGGGTTATTAATATCTCTTCTATATTGTAAGTACAGAAAACAGAGTAGACCAAAAAACCAAACCAAACCAATCAACCAAACCAGAGGTAGACCAAAAAAGAGATGGCGGGATGACCTTGACGCTTTTTGCAGCGACTGGCGGGAACATGCACAAAACCGTGACGAGTGGCGGAAGAAGGGGGAGGCCTTTGCCCAACAGTGGGACACAAATTAGGCTATTGAAAAAAAAAATGTAAGTACATGTAGTTTAATGAGTAAATAATTTCACAGCTCATATGTTGATTGGGCTAGTGGAGCGAGCTAAAGTGAGCACTGATGAGCGGCCGCGGCGCGGCTAAGCGACCCATCGGACGTGTTTAAACTGCCGTAATGGCCGATGTTCCTAGGCAATTTGCGTGCATGGTTTGGTAATTTACTCGGCCATTTTATATTTCAGCCGTGTTTGATCGCATCTCTGTGGAAAATTGTTGATGGATATAAAAACGCTTTAAAATAAAGTGTAGCCTGGACTTCAAATAACATTTTATCAAGCTATTGTGAAATATTTTTTGGCTTTTCCGTTAACGATATTGATATTAGTTTAACGACTTACGAGAGATTTTTACATATAATTAAAAACCACAAGCTCTTTTTAAATAAAATTTTATTTAACACATGATTTAAATCCGGTTTTGTTGTCGAGTAAATGTGAACGTTGGTTTTTTGACCTGATGATGTATCGACTGAATCTTTATTCAAATGGTATCTTAACGTTGCCACGAGAGGTAATATTCTCTGAAAAAGTTATTACTTTGAGCACACCTAAGATGTGAGGAGCTTACTGAAAAAGGACCAAGAAAGCCTTACTTTCCGGGATGACTGCAAAAGTAAGCAGAATAGAACTCACATAACGGTATAAATAATGAAACCAAGTCTCGTATTTTTTTATAGAAATCATTAATCATCACTGTCGTCTATAATTAAACACATCAACTGTCAAACAGGATTGAATTACTGATTTGCCGTCGAAAATTTTCCAAAATTGCGAAACTAGCGGATTTTTTATAGAGAGAGAGAGAGAGAGAGAGAAAGTTCCCATTTCTCTAAGAAATTTCATTTATTTCTATGGGACTTGAAATTTACCATTTCCAAAATGAAAGTTTCCTATGTTTCCTGTGAATGGAAACTTTCCGTAACTTCTACATTTGTAGAATGACCTACTGCACAAAATGGCGGTAGAAAAGTGAATTTTCTGTACAGCCTTCTCCGACGACAAGAAAATAAATATAAGTAACGGTCAGATTGTTAGCATTCTTATTCGTTTCTTCTTACTTTAGCTAGTAATTGTACACGTGTTTTCATGTTTTATCTAAAATGACCTAGAAATGACCACATGAAAGTGTCTTCTCCCTTTTCAGTGTATGGTCGACGTCAAGACTTATGTGATTTCACCTTATTACCATGTAATAAGGTGAAATCTATATACGTACATCATGTTGCAGTTATTACCACGGCAGCACTCCGTAACTAAAACTAATGGGGTCTAAGAGCTTCCTGTTAAGAATATACAAATGGGCTGGAAACGATCCATTTTATGGGGAGGTTTAATGGGCTTCTATGGCTTTCTGACATACGAGGTCGTAGATTTAAGTACCTAGTCTTAATCTTCAACGTACCTACGTAACTTAGTACATATATAGTATATATATGTTTGACGATGGGTCTGGCCTAGTGGGTAGTAACCCTGCCTATGAAGCCGATGGTCCCGGGTTCGAATCCTGGTAAGGGCATTTATTTGTATGATGATACAGATATTTGTTCCTGAGTCATGGTTGTTTTCTATGTATTTAAGTATTTATATATTACATATATCGTTGTCTGAGTACCCACAACACAAGCCTTCTTGAGCTTACCGTGGGGCTTAGTCAATTTGTGTAATAATGTCCTATAATATTTATTTATTTATTTATGTCATATATATATATATATATGTCTCCATTTACAGTTTAATTACGATTTTGATATATGTATATAAGTACAACTTTTACACACTTCTATATATAAATAAATTCATGGTTATTGGAATGTGGTAATTAACTTAAGTACATCAATGTAAACATTATATTTCCGTTACATGAGATTTGAAAACATAATGTAGTAATAAGAAGCCAGTAAGATAAGGAAACGGATCAGTAGTCAGCAAAAGAAAGTTTCGTTACATAAATCAGGGATATCTCATGTTTACACGTGAAACACGTGTAACCCCGGATCCTTGCAGATACCGTGGGTTAAGAGGGCTCCTCTTTGTACTAAGGTGTCTTCTAC
The DNA here is from genome assembly GCF_963556715.1 of Cydia fagiglandana. NCBI lineage: Eukaryota > Metazoa > Arthropoda > Insecta > Lepidoptera > Tortricidae > Cydia > Cydia fagiglandana. The sequence continues at coordinate 5,304,466 of NC_085937.1, forward strand.
ATGTATTTAAATACATACTGTCGCATGACTTTACTGAAATACTACACCTAAATAAACCCTGAATTGCTCATTTCTGTAACGCGCCACTTGCAGCCACGAACCCGGGATTAACCGGTTAAACCTGGAGTTATCAGGTTACCAGTAAAGTTTGACACTGGGTTAACGGTTTAATGGGTGAATCCCGGGCTAGTGAGATCGTGTAAGTGGCCGTAAGTGGTTCTGTAAGAATTTTTGTGTAAATGTATGGCTCCGCTACGATCAATGAAAAATTTGATTTGTTTGTCTGTAAACGGTAATATGTGATGTTGATGAAAATAATAATATGAAACCATCTCTTTTTTAGACACAACCACTTCTGAGAGAGAAGTAAAGATATGAATAACATAGTACCTAACAAGAAAAATATAAGTCAATTTGCCTATAAAACAACTAATAAGGCCTCAGGGTATCATGGTCGCATTTTTATCACCTGTTATGCCATGCGTCACATTCGCAGTTACATATTTGTTAGAAAGTGACAGGCATGGTGACAAATGATAAAGAGCCGACAATCTTAGCCTTATGGTAACATTCCATTTCCAACGACAGCTGCACTACTGTCAATTTTACTATGGAAATTGACAATGGCAGCGACGCGTTCAGTACCGGTAGTGCAGCTGCGGTTAGAAATGGAATGTTAACATTACGGTTAGCACAACATGATAGCTCTAACTAGAAACTAAGATTAACACATTCACTGCCAGCGACCCGCTAGGCGGGTTCTACGTTAGTACGCGCTTTCGGGTATATACGGTTTTATCCATGTTAACGGCTATACTTGTAGCACATAGCTGTGCTAAAATAGACATGTGGTAACATGGACAAGAAGATGTAATAAAACCTTAGTCACGTATGTGTCCAAATTAATAATGCCATAACTTCATCGCACGAACAAGAAGGACGCACAAGAGACGAACCTAATATCAAATAGAATTGATAGTATAGAGGGGTCCTGTCATTGTAAATTTTGTAGTCACAGTAAATTTACTGCCATCTATCGACACACGACTAACGGCGTGATTCGAACTTTAAGATATCGCGCCGTTAGACATTCACTAGATATGAAATAGTACAGATATGTGACGTTCCACGGCAAAAGGTACCCTATGGCGGCTGGCGCTTACGCTTATTATTAACGCCGCTCCAATATTCAATCGGGGCAACGGTACCTTTTGGCGTGGAACGTCACATATCGTTACTATTTCTTATCTAGTGCATCTCTAATTCATTTCCCGAATCGCGCCGTAAAACTCAAAATAAAAACGTCTAAAATTATCAAAAAAAATTATATATATGGATAAATGATTTTATTATTTTTATATCATTTTGATCCATGTTCATTCACTGATATTTATGTGTTAAAATTGTTAAATATGAAACGGTGTCGTCACGCCATCTAGCTGAGTATAGGCTAAAAGGCGTGTGCGGCATCTAACCGAGAATGACTTTTTCTTGATTTCCGAGGCACGTTTTTTCCTTAGACTTTATTCATCTTATACGAAATTACATAACTATGTCTTTGCTAATACCATTATCTTTGTACATGAATATCAATTTAGCTTCCTTGTCACAGTAATAAAGGTACCTTTGTAAAATGTAGCTTAATTTAATGAAATGACGGAGCAGTGAGGAGCCAAGCTATAAGCTATAAAGTGGTGGTTTTATCGAAGGCTTCCCAGCTTCCGGTCGAGGCCCGGGATAAGGTTGTTACTGATAATGCCTCGTTACTGGGGTGGTGTAATAATGTATAACTTTGTAGGTACAGCTCGATCGAATGTGGTGTTGACATATTTCATATAATGAGATTGGATCGAAAATGTATTAGAGGCGCATTTGGTGGATTTTTATTTTAAATGTTATTTCAATATCTGTGCATCGTGATCGATGATTGATATATTATTATTATCATCATATTACCCGTATTTAAAATGATTGCTGCTAGACTTAAGCCTCATCTAATGACTTGAGGAATGGTTAAAATACTTTCAGCTTGGCCTACCTACATAATTATGTACAGTCGCCATCAGATATATCGGAACGGCCAAGTTACTCAAAAATATCTAAGCACGCCTTTATCCCCAAGGCGTTAGAGTGCGTGATCATTTTTGAGTACTTCGGCCGCTCCTATATATCTGATGGCAACTGTACCTAACACAGATAAATTGCTCAAAGATCTAGAAGCTTTCTTTAAAATTTCGCAAGTAGTCTGATGATAACCCATAACTCTTAATCACAATGGAATAAGAAATACTTCAAGCTATAAAAACTCTCTAAGAGCCCTTTGATAGACCGTTGGGTAATAAAATCTATAATGAAATTTCTGTTAGATATTTTTTCACGGTTCGAATACGGTCGGTCGTAAAAAACTATGTCGGACACACACACAAACGATAATTTAATGGTCTAGAACTATTGGTATAGAACTATTTGTTGGTAAACAACTAAATATGATACTACAGGTAGTACAAATATAAACTTTGAATTCAGGAAGACATACAATTATATATTATGTATCAAATCCGCTTCTTTAATCCGCCTCTTCCTTTAAATACATGTTTGCCAGCATTCTTATAAAGATCATTCTTATAAAGGTCTTTTGATCATTTGGGCCAATATTATAAAAGTGAGTTTACAATTTACTATTTACATCCAATCAAATCGGAATAAATGAATCAACTTTTATTTTATGTACCTACTTATATAAATGAATACACTTAATAATGTGTTATCAAATTGTTAGCGAAGTCGAAATCATTTTCACGAAATATTATGCAACAATTATAATTTGCGTTCAAAAGAGAACTGAAACTTTAATATCAAGTTCTTAAATACTTCATTTTTCAATAAAACTCCTGACTATCGCGCTGTAAACTGGCTCAGTTCTTAAACAACGATTTATGAATAAAGTTGATGATGAAAATCTGAAGAATAAAGGCTCTTGGCTCACTGGCAGCGGGCCAGCGCGGCGATTACTCCCGTCCCGGAAATTCTCATAGCTCACCAGGTGCAGGCAAGAGGCGAGCTCATGCGGACCAGTATACGTGTTATCTACGATTTCGCTTAGTAGCAACCAATTTTGAGCCCCAAGTAAGACTGATTTTCCAGAGCGTTCGCCATGCGAGCCTGGCTTGTCCACGTTAAACAATGGTAGTATAGGGCCTGGGCATTCATCGCGATCACTTACTATAGATTCGCTTTAGGAAAACTAATAATACAAGCGTGAGTTTAGAATACGCGTTCGCATATTAAATTTGGGGTTTACAAATGTAGCCAGTGGGAATGGGGAACTTCTAACCGTACTGAATACGATTTTAATTTCGAATAATGATGTCAGCAGTTTTAATAACTTAGTGACTTGGAAAGTGAGTGAAATTACTGTGTCTGTTTTTTCAAATCGATGGTTTCATTTTGTACTTTACAAAAGTTTCGATGTAAGTTATATCCAAGTATTTTGCACGACAGGAAAAAAAATTAAAAAAAAAATCTTGTTACAATATAAATTATTCTCGTTGGGATCTCATTTCAAAAACCCATTTCGCACCAAATTTACTCGTGAAATAATCACAAGGGAACACAATATTAATACGAACAAAACAGTTCAAAACAACCACAAAACCAAGATTAAAATCGCTAATTTCAAAGTTAACCGTGTTCAAACGAACACCGCAAAATTAAAAAGTTTGCGTTTGAGAATAAACCGAGCGAGACGAAATATATCAATAGGGATATTGTTATATTACACATAATTTATTTTACATCATCATCGACATCGCCATAAACTTAAGAGGAGAGCTCTTGTCGGTGAGGCAATCTCCATTTATTTATTATAATTTTTGATAGAGTTACTTATTATAACCGTAAAGCAGCATTTAAAAGTAAAACAAAATCATTAAAATGAACTACTTTTATATCAGTGACTACCCTACAAAGTTATATACATTTTAAATTGACACATGTCATATGATTGAATAGGATCTACTCGATAGGGTTGAAACATACAGATTTTCGCACTAATGTTAACAAACTGTATCACAAAAACGGTTAGAAATATTAACGTGATTAAAAAGTGAAAAATATCAAGTATCATGTTCCACCCGACATATAGATGTCTTTCTTCTGCGCTTCCACATAATATTATGTAGGTTCTGTATCTAAAGGGGACCGCACAGTCGATGTGCTATCTATATAATTTTAATTCGTAACGCCCACTTTCCAGAACAAGGCCCCACACGGAATCCCAGGAGTTGATGGCTAAAGTTGGTTCGCAACAAGTTTCGTATTTATACCTGCCGACACCTCTGAAGGAAATTGAACATGGGAACTTCGCCTTTATCTGCACGCCACAGTTTGAAATCTAATCAACGATAACCTAGAGCTAAAGTACGTGTTGTTTGTTCTTCCTGAATACTCAAGCCTTGTTTTTAACAGCTTTAAATAAAGTGCTTAACTTTTCTCTAGTTTGCTAAAATACTGGGTTACTTCTTCAAGTGTGCATCTTACTTTTACAAAAAGGTAAATTAAATTGTTGTTATTTATGTACGTATGTACAGTCAGCTGCAGAGATAGTTGATCCCTCCTGCAAGGGGGGTCAGTTATATTTGCAGCTGATCTGAGTGATCTGATACCATAATTAGTAAGTTACTAATGGATAAAGTAATAGGTATACAGAAAAACTAGCTTTATGTCTGCTGGTTTCATTTTATTTCAGTTTTTGGGTTATTACTCTTACCTGTAGGTAGCTGAATATAAATCGTTGTTCGCATAACTACTATTAGTTATTCTGTGGCATAACTTGTATGCATTATCTAATTGTCTAAATAAAGGTAACGAACTATATGGATTTTAATGATAAGAAATAAAGTATTAGGTACCTATTTAATTTAATTTCTTTTTTAATTTAAATCATTCGCAATTACTATCGTTGAGCAAACTCAAACAACAGAAGTCCTTTGTCGTGTATTTTTTAGTTTTCTACAAAGGTTAAATACATTATTATCTTCTTCAAAAAATGGCAAATTACCTTTGACTGGCATTTTTTACTTTATTCTTTGCTTGATTACACACTTTTATATTATATACCGAGAATATAAAGTAGCTTCTGAGAGACTTATTTAATATTTTTAGAGTATGCTTTCCAAACAGTTATTTAATTTATTTGCGTACACAATGGATTCAATGATATCCATTATAAGTTTGCCATAATTAAAAAAATACATGTATTATATATACTTCAAACATAAAAAAAATATTTGTATTGTAACAGATTCTTATATAATCTACTCTAGTTAATGTTGTATATGTATATTCTAATCAAATCAAATAATTATAAACTATGATTCCGGCTGAAATATCAACATTATTCAAAGTATTAAAACTAGTAGCAAGACAACCGTTTACACGAGCCTTCATTAGGTGAGACTGATTGTAATTCAAACTCGCGCTAAGTTTGATACGAGACTTCGGTGTCCTAACTGAGCTTTACTAGGAGCACAGAAAACCTTATCATAAGGGGTTTAGTTGGCCACTTAGCGAAGAGAAAAGATTTTTAAAAATTCTAGACTGCAGTTTTCTTCATTTTTATTTTATAAAACCATAAACATAATTAATAACAAACTTAGAATAAAATTAACCTAAAATTATAAAACTACCTAAAAAACTAAAACTAATACCTAAAAAAAATATATATAACATAATGTGGGTGATCTAGCCGAATATGTATATATTAGGCTAGATCACCCAGGTCCGAACCCTGTGGAAGGGTTCCCATAAGGCTGGCTGCGTTCCCCCTTTGGATGGCTATGCCGATCCGTTTTCTTCATCATTTATAATTTATGATGTTGAGGAGACCCCGGCTAGGCAGAAGAAGTGTAGGCAGACCACCCGCCCGTTGATCCGATGACATAAACGAGACTGCAGGACCAGTCTGGATAAGGGAGACTAATGGTAACATTCCATTTCTAACCACAGCTGCACTACCGGTACTGAACGCGTCGCTGTCATTGTCAATTTCCATTGTAAAATTTTATTGACAGTAGTGCAGCTGTCGTTAGAAATGCAATGTTACCCTAACAATCGCACAAAATGGAGAGAGATTGGAAAGGCGTATGCCCAACGTTCCGGTGGGCGAACACACGCTGAAGAAGAAGAATTGACGAATAGGTACAGATTACATGTTGCATTTTTGCGGCATTCGACTGATTTGAGAATGCAGAAGTGTGTGCTTTGTAGGTAAATATGAACTACACAGGATTCCTACGATTACATTGCAGTTCCTAGCCGCTCCATATTAAGTTCCTACTCGGTGGCAGTACGGAAGCCAGGCCCCAACTAATTTGCATACACTGTTAGTCCCTATTAGTAAACCATCCGCTGTCAAGTTTACACATTTACAATGGAGATGCGATGTAAAAATTCTACCTAGCATTTGCATGTAACAATTGCTAAGGAATTTGAAGGGATTGGCTGGGGATAAGGGCTCATGAATATTATTCAGTATTTATTTGTAACCGCCACGCAATAGCATTTGTGTTCAATATCATCAACCTATATTTTGCAGAATAAATTTATAGTTCAATCATTGTACCTACCTGGCCTTATAAATTATAGGTACTTACTGTAAGTACACAATGGTGAATGGTTAAATGTACAATACAATATTAACTTTTTTTCGCTTTAGGTATAGCCAAGGAATTTAACTTCAGTACCATTTCATACGTTGTCACAGTGATAAGTATGAGGACCCTAGCGATTTTCATCTTGATTTTCACTGTACAGAAATTCAGTTCTTAAAATCTCTATCTTAAAAAGTCATCCTAAATGTGATAGCACAAGTATGAATGAACATTCTAATTTTATTAAACATACTCAATTAAGTATAACATTTTTGTAAAAATTATGAAAATGTACTGACAATAAGAAATTGAAAGTAAAATGTTGAGTGGAGGTGTGATTCCTTGTATCAGGTACATCTAATAAATGTAAAATATACGACTGTAATTACGACTACATTGTAGATATTTAATCTATGAGTCATGTCTTTGTATTTGACATTAACTAAGTACATAGTTACTATCACATAAAAAAAAATGATAATGCAGTAATTTTTTTCGTAAAGTTGTTAGTACGTACTTAAATTGAGATATAAGACTTTTTTTCAGTAATTGAAGCAGTTAAAAATTGCCTATTGTTATTTAAACATCTTCGTAATAGCCAATTGAGGTAAAGGGTGAAATAAATACCAAATCGGTAAGTGTCGAATAGAATTAAGGGCCTGAAATAAATGAGGGCTTATTACTCAATCCCCGAGGAGATATCACAGCTGAATTCGTTCATCTTGATAGAGCATCCTACCCCAATTCGATTTGAAACCTCGATAGACGTGGGTCACCACACATCAATACGTGATAATGAATCGGATACACATCGATTTCGTTCAATGGGGTTAAGCCTAGGCAATCTATGAAAATAGGGATTGGATTACTTGTATGTCACGTCTCCGTAAATAGTGCAAAAAACAGCAAGTATCTTTAAAATGAAATGTTGACAATTTTTTTTCAAAATATTCAATGAAAACACACAAAGGCAATGCTTGTAAATTATGTGTTTGCAAAAAAAATCTAATTATACCTATAGGTTTAAGTCTCACGAGTTTACATCTACAAAAGTAAATAGTAAATAGGTACTCATTTTATGTCGAGCGGTGAAAATTCAACAAGAACGAGTTATATTACTAAAATTTAATTTAACTGTAAATGTATCTAGTTAAACTGTGAATCTCAACAATTTTTAAACCAGGCTAGTTGCAAAGTTAAACATGCAATATTGTGCATTCCATTACTTTTCCTCTGCCGTCCAAACTGATGTAAAACCACAAGCTTGTATCTAAATACGAGTTTCAGAACGACTTACGACATTTTTCTGTTACTGGCTTGTAGGTAGATTAAAGGATTCATGTTGAATACAGCTTGGACACGCATAGTCTCTTTCAATGCAGTTACGAATTGGTGCATTGTAAACAAGTTGAGAACTCCCGCTTGTAAAGTTCTAAATTAACTCCCTGCCATACGACTAGCACGGTGGGTATTTAGTACGCTGAAATTATATTACTCTGAGGTCTCGACGTGACAGAGTGGATGAGGAAGAGCGGCTAATGTAGGTGCTAATTCAAAGTGCTGACATAATTGGATATTAAAACCATAATTTTATCGCGGAGTAGACGGATAAGTAGAAGTAGAAACATTTTAGATTGCGCGCCGTGTTTTCTGTAAAAGTTACATGAGCAACAATGGCAATAAACGCAGAGGCTTATTTTCTACTACTATCAATTGAATTTAATAGACCAATATCAAAAACGATGAACGAAGTTATAGCTAAAAGTGATGAGTTGAGTAGCTAGGAGAAACAAAAAAAAACATTTCCACACGGGAGTCACCATGCGTCATTTACGTTAACTACCCTACCCTTTTGTATAAATTCATGATTTAGAGAGTATAGTTCATGAAAAATTGTTTTTGGTATATTATTTTTGGCAACGTCGATTCGACTTTTAGATAAAAACTATAAAAGTGGGTCGCTGAGGCGTAAGCGTTTTCAAATGTTTCAGTTGACCTGCTCTAACCTCTTCGCTTGAACTGTTACTAAGTTCGCTACCTATTTGAAAGTGGAACGTACGTTGAGACGAAATTTCGTCCTAACCGTTCTTTGAGAGCTCATGAGTTGTTATTAGTTGCGTTACGTGTAGGTATAGGTACATTACTTCGATTTAATCGAGTTTCGACTCTGAGGTAACTGTTGGAGTTCTAGTTTAATGTGAAAGTGATTACTTGCGTCAACATTAATGTAGATGTAACGTGAAATCGAATAGAAATATAAATATCGTAGCTAAATGTTACAATTCATCATTTCAAGATGAGGCAATAATTTTCATGATATAATCGGTTGAACACATCATGAAAAGGTCAATCCGAACGTAACCATATCAGTAGGTACTTACCGTCTATGCAAAATACGAGTACAAACAGCGACACATCCACCAGAGTGCGGCACTGTGCGGCACAAGAATATTCGGTACAAAAATGCTTGTGCCGCAAAGTGCCGCACACTGGTGGAATCCAGCCTTAAAGGCTCCTCTTCACGTTGGGCCAACGCCAACGCCAACGAGGGACGCATTTATGCGTTAGAGGGAGCAAGTGATATTGCTATCTCATTCTACCGCATGGCTGCGTCCTTCGTTGGCGTTGGCGTTGGCCCAACGTGAAGAGGAGCCTTAACAGTACACAGTTAATAAAATCTAAAAAAACATTCTCTAGAAAATATTTTGTAGTTACATCGAACGATCACGAAACCGATTGCTTTTTAATCTCACTAGCAAACTATGAACATTAGTAAACATTGCAGCAGGCGCGGTTCAACTTGCAATTTATAGAGCTCAGGAAAGCACAGAAATAGTTCCATTGAAAACTAATAATTGTCGATTTACGGCAGACTGAAATGGGGCGCTGTACGTTAATGTGGAACATTCGGAGTTTACTGAAAACCATTCGACGTGTATTGAAGCTTTAATTTAATAATGAGCATACAATGTATATCCAGCTGCTAAAGTGCACAGCCACTCATTGAGTGAATGAATGATTGGTAACAGATTTTTGTCACGGAATACTAACTATGGGGAGGGGGCGTATTTTAACATCACTTTTAAATCACGTGAATGGCGGTCTATTGAATATTTTTCCATAGAGGATGACTCACGTTAGACCGGGCCGTGTCTGGGCCGGAGCTTCTGGCGCTGACTTTTCTATGACATGATAGGTTGATGCTTTCCAAAAAAACAATGCGTCGGAAGCTCCGGCACGAACACGGCCTGGTCTAACGTGAGTCATCCTTAAGCCTACATTCATACCCTAACATAATATAATTATTTGTATTTCGTATATAGGCAACCTTCATTAGTATTTCACGTGAGCAATAATAACAGTATCAATCTTTCCCAAAAGCCACCCATTAAGATTTATTGTTCAATCTTTTGTTGTATTGTACCTTCATTCATTTCAATTTTATTCATGTTTAATTTCAGTCGTCTCGAGATAACATTGCCCCCGCTGGACCAGATTGCGTTCGCGGTTATATATCTTATCACAAGCGACACAGAACCCATTATCCTTTGTTTATCGCCCCGAGGCCTGGCATTGTGGCCGACGTCATTAAAACTTAATAATGGTGGATTGAATCCGCTGTAGCCTAGATTATTCAGATCGTAAGCAGAACGCAGCCAAGCAATCGTCCCACATGAACCAGTATATAGTCTGACCGCGATTACTTACTGTTGGTATGGACCTTGATATAATATTTAGATTGGATACAGCAACGTAAACGCTCGGCTGTATTTGGTAACACAGGAACTGCGTTTTACCGTCCAACGACCATATGTTTATTGTGAAAAGATGAGGAAAAACTCTCCTTGATTGGATTGCCGAGTTTTGGGATGTGTCGGAAATTTCAAGTAATTGCGGTGATATGGGGATATTTCACTTTTAGATCAAGATAAAAAATAAATAAACCTTTCACAAAGTCGCTATTTTGAGTCAAGTATTCCAAATAAAATTTTTCCCTAGTATTATTTTCTAATAAAAGCGTTGCAGACTTAACTATCTTACATTTCTTGACAAACATGAAGCTTGTTGGGAGTCAATAAATACAATACATGATGACACCCATCAATATCAGCCGAAAATTTGCAATTCAAGCAATACAATAATAAAATAACAAACTTTCACTCTCCGATCGCGATTTCACGAACTTTCAAAGTAAAATACGTAAATGGCGTAACTCTAAATCAGGATTAAGTTAAGATTGCTTTTATCTATAGCCTTACAAAAGACGCAATGGCTTACAATTCAATTTGAAGTTAAACCTTTTCAAAAATTAGCCACGCAGAGGCTGGCAAATTAACGAACCACAGGATCTTATTAGGCACCTCTTTAGCCATTAGACTTTGGGTAGTGATGGGGCGTTCTTGAAATATTTAAGAAAATAACCAATCCTAGAACTAGTGTTTTTCAAACATTAATATTTGTGGAGGTAATAAAATGACCAACAAAGGTTTTCATGAAAAAAAATGCTTTTAATTTTGAACAGGATGTAATGCTACTAGTTTCACTAAAATCTAATATTTTAGTTCTTAGAATCAATTTTCATAATGAATAATTAGCAGTTATATAGTTAATTAACTTCATATCTACACATTTTTTAAATAATCAATTAGAATATATAATAACAATAATAATTAATAAGTAAGTAGGTTAGGTTTTTTATAATGTGTTTATATGTATTTTTGTTGTTTTGTAAGTGTTTTTATATTTTACTTTTAAATTCATATTATAAAAACAATAGCCTAAGAAAAATGATGAATAAAATTAAAAATAATTAATAATAATTTTTAAAAATAACATTAAGATTTAATTTTATATTTCGATGTACCCTTATTTGGTTAATATTCCTGTGAATAAGAATATTTACTACATCACATCCCTGCTCCAGGCTGGCGGCATTGTGCTTTGCCAGTACAAATTTAATAACGGCAACCTCAATACAACTATATTCTGCTGGATGTACGAAATTTAAACTGGCGTCCTGGTAAACGGGTGTTATAATTTTGGATTTAAATAGCTCGTAAAGTAAATTAAGATTTTAATTTAGCTTTAAGCGGCGTAAATAAGCTGGCTTTTAGAAAGGGAGCCGGGGTGGTTTATTAATGAAGATAGCGGGGATTTTAAACTGACCTCCAAGAAATAAGGAGCTTCTTGATTTGAGGTCATATTCTTTTTTTTAATATAACCTAAGAACTCTTTAATTAATTAACCATTTTATTTAAACACGGAAGAATAAATATAATCTTAAATATAGAGGTAACAGCATATATTTAAGTATAATTATGCTGTTACTATTTAATCTTTTTTTAAATTCGCAGCTCTATACCTTCTTATTTATTTATTAAAAGAAAACAAACTTAATTAAAATAAAACAAGATACATAATTTATGAACTACATTTGTGAAGATATTTATTAAAAATACTGTAACAAGTGAACTCAATTGTGTTATTTATCGAAGATTTTATTTCAGACACTAAAAAACAATTTTTTTCTCGTTTCTTACAGCTATCGCTTAGCGTATAACTTTCCAATCAAAACAGCGAAAATATTTATTATGAAATATAAGTAAATTAAGATAGTTTCCGGGCTCCAAGAAATAATTAAACTAAAAAACTTAGAAGATCAGACAAGACACAATGGCCATAAATATGGAGCAACTTCAAAACTTTCTTCGTAAACACGTCGCCGGGCAAGTTAAAATTAGTTCCTAGGTACTCTATTGACGTAATCTGGGTCAACATAAGAACTGCACTATACTCATGAAAGGAAACAGACTTAAAAGTCTTCAATAGTCATTAGGGATGTTCTTTTGGACATGAAAACAAAGGTTAGTGAGTAAAACTTTAATTAATAAACAAATTATCGTAGTTAATGTCACATGATTATAGGTTATTTTAACACACAGAACCTACTTATATAGAAGCATGTTAGTTGTCACTATTACATCCGCGAAATATCACATTCAACATTCCTCATTTCCACGAAATGTTATAGTTCAATATTTCTCAGTAGCCATCAGGTTTAAAAAGTTACATAATGTCTGTGTATTAAGTATAGGTATATACTCCTATCACGTTATGCCATCGCAATAAAAGAAAATGCCGACCGAAGGAGAGCATCAGAAATACGGATGATAAATTGCATTTCTGCTACGTTTAACCTCGCACCTGTGCACCTGGAGCGTATGGAAGGTTGAGAAAAATCACGGAAACAACGGGCTTTACCCGAAAACGAGACAGGGAGAGTAATGTTTTCAAAGTGTTAGCTTGTAAGATAAAAGTACCAGCCCTAGCCAGTTTGCAAGATTTAATAATGTAACGTGCATGTATTTTAATTTTAAGTTTGAATTTAATTAATATTTTGATCTCAATTTAATTTTTAATTTTAACTGTCAGTAGTTCTTATTTTGTTTTTAAATGTAAATTGGCTTTTTGAATAAATGAATATGAGTATGAATACCTACAGCTACATATGGTGTCTTAGTCGTGAAACTGACTATTATTGTATTTTTCAGTGGTGCATATGTTTCACTGCGAGATAGGCTTTAGTTTTATACGAGTTAAATAAAATAAGGTTGCAGTAAGAATAGAAGAGTATTACGAAGTTATGTTAAATGCATAACTTAGTACTTGCTAGTCTATTTCGATCATAAATGGAAAGATAGGTTTACTATTGGTTGACTTTAATTTTTCGAATTTTTATGATTTAATAACGACGTCGACGATAGCAAGTACCTACCTATCCGTATCTAGGAAAAGCTCTTCAGTAATACATTTACAATTAATTCAATCCCTTTGTCTGAAGATGGAAACGCGATCAGAGAGTAAATCCATTTTTCTGAGATGGAGACTGAATCGAATTCAAGCGAGCTCGTGTCCCCGCATTGTCTAACCTGATTATTATCAGGTTTCCTGTTCTATTATAGAGACTATGGGTCTTGTTACAAAGAAAATTAGGTTCCTAATTTTAAAAACATATTGGCAGACTTGAGTTAGACATTCACTAGATATGAAATAGTAAAGATATGTGACGTCCCATGACAAAAGGTACCTTACGGCGGCTGGCGCTTACGCTATTATTAACGCCGCTCCAATATTCAGCCGGGGCAAAGGTACCTTTTGCCGTGGAACGTCACATATCTTTACTATTTCATGTCTAGTGAATGTCTAATTTATTTCCCGAATCGCGCCGTATGGGTCTTGTTACAAAGAAAATTAGGTTCCTAATTAAAAAAAATAATAATGGCATGAAAATCAGAGATAATATTATTTCGAATACCTGTATGTATTTGTATTATAAGTGTAGGATTAAATAGTGTAGAAACGTAAAATAAAGTCACCATTCGCTAAAGAACAATGGCTTCCAGGTAATCTGGTCGCTATATTCCCATTGATTGTACGAGTGTTATAGTTCGTTTTTTTTCGCATTAGAAAGAACTTGCAAGAAGGTAAGCGATCTTGACATGTCTTTTAATTGAAAAACGCTTTTTAAAAATCAAAAACTATTACTTATGAAAGCAGAAGAATATAAATTATCGTTACATATTTGCCGTAATTTATTTTTAAAATGTGTTTTTCAATTAAAAGACACGTCAAGATTGTTTACCTTATTTCTAATGCTAAAAAAACGAACTATTGGTGAGATCTTATGCAAACTAGTTTATCGTGACCTTATGGAACCATAGAAAATGTATTACACATTACGTGAGCCTTTTACTTACCCATATTTGGTTGACGAAAGGAATAACACTCTGGGAGTATGCAAAGGAATTTCGCTTCTAAGTCAATGGAATTAGTTCGGAATTTCAATTTTGCCAACAGCGGGAAACTTTGCCTCAATGTTACACGCTAGCCCATTACCGAATTATGGCTTTTGCATATTGCACCCGGAAAATGTAGCTGAATTTCCTGATCCACGTTTAATTACATTAGCTTGAACGCTTTAACTTTTATGACTAAAACATATTTCGGACCTTAAGGCTAAAGTTATGTACAGTCAAAGAATGTTATTTCCGACCCATTTTGTATCTTGTCACAGTGACGATAGAACGAGGCCTCTAATAGCCACTTTCATATTGATTGTCATGGCTAAATAAAAAATGAGTTTATTTACATACAATATATATATACAGTGGTACAACTAAACGAAATTAATAACTAAATTGACTCAGGGTGTAAACATCAATTAAGCCATTTGAACTGTATTAGGATTTAGGTACCGCACAAATATGGACATACAACTTAAATACCTAGTTACACAGGAATATAAAACTAAAACTAACTACAATTAAAATAACTAAAACTAAAAATTAAAAATACCTATCCAAATTTGGTGCCTTCGGGAGGGTGCCCGACACTATATTTGTCTCTCGATATAAAAAAACAGGCATTGAAATTAATTACATACATTGTATACTTACTTAAATGTATTCTTGAACTACTACTTTGTTTTTATCTAGGTACTTATCTTTTTTTTTAACGCATTCAGTGCCACCGCGAGCTACGCGCTACGAGCGTAGCCGATAACACAAGAAAAACCGTATGTAGTGAAATACGCCTATGAACAGAGAACCCGCCTAGCGAGTTACTGGCAGTGAATGTGTTAATAGGTATTGCGTTTAATGAACCTCCAGATCTATTTATACCATCTCTCAGTTTTGTACCTACATCGTGTACATCATATGTAACATGTTTATTATGACTGTTTGTGTTCTAAATAAATAAATGTTCTTATAAACTCAAATATTCTGGTACCTGCTATGTAGGTAAACATCTCTAAGACTATCAACCCAGAAGGAATCCCGCAAAAACCTACCATGTTTGTGGCTTCACATTCTTATTTCATCGTAATCCGTGGAGACTGATAGCTTAGTTCTCGGAATAAAACATGAGAATATCAGACGCTAGACGTACCTATACATTTATATATTTAAATTATACAGGATAGCTGAATTCCCGAGGGAAAACAGTAAAACTTAATACGTAGAGATCCATCGAGTGAAAGTCACGCTAACCTCTTTTATAAGCAACCAATCAAAAACTAAAGTACCTAACTACACGGATGAATATTATACTTATTAATTGATTTCGCTTAATGCAAGCAAATACTTATGTACGTGAGGACGTCAGTATTTTGGGTGAAAGACTCCCTGTAAAAGTACTGATAATATTTCATCACGGGATATAGTAAGTAAAACCATGAAATTTCCTACCATGCCAAATGCCATAAATTACAATCATGTTTTGCATATTTATAGTTACATCTGTAAGAATAACTTGATAAACTATATAATCTTATAGTTCTGACACCTAGAGACATTCACACCTCTAAATATTATAGATTTTTTTGTGTTTTGTATCTGTATTTTGTATGTAATTCGACATTAAGAGATCATATACATCTCTAAGTAATAGTAATACGTTAGATTGAACTGTTAGTTTTATTTTATAAAATTGTTGACGTTATTATTTTTGCTTTTATGTAAATTCAATGTTGACGTGTAAAAGTGCCCTTGTGGCCTATTTGCTGAATAAATGTTGATGTTTGATGTTAGTTGCATCGAGTGCTTAATATTTTAAGTTTCACCAATAGGAATATATAAATGAAATTAAAATGTTAGCTCTCATATGGCGAAGCTAACTTAAGGCATGCTAAATCACACGCCCACAGTGGCACTTAGCAGTAACGTCCCAGTTTCCTCATTTGGAGCATCTGCCGCTGGCGCCCCAAGATCTACGAGCCCAAGAGGCGTTTTCAGGAATGAATAGCCGAAATTACATTAGGCAATTCGTGTGCTTTTTCAATAAAGAGGGGGATAAAGACAGCCATTACTCTCGGCGATCGAAGGGTCGAGGTCGGCTCGATCAGAGGTATACGGGTAAAGATTAGACGTTCATGCGTCAGGTAATATGTTTACGCGTGGCGTCGGCAATAATTTATCAAAGGAAATTTGCTGTTATGGAAGCGAACCAACTTTAGATAACATCAATATTAAGTACTTATCTTAAATATTAAATGTTCAGAACTATGATTATTTATTAAGACAGGTTTTAGTTTTTCATTCTTTCATCGGTAGAAACATCCCAAATTTTTACTGTTCCCCTTTTAGCAGCTGCAATGTTTTTACAGATGTGTTCTAGGTTTTAGGTAAGTGACCTATCAAAAACATCTTACCCTCTAGATTACTTTTAAATCCTCCACGCTGCCTACGAATTATTCGATCCATATAAATCCGTTCTAAATACGAAATTAAAAGCAACTTCTCCATAGGCTCGGTAGAGAAAGTGAAAATAAATTTCTATTATGCTTGTCACGAGGGACCCGAAGTTGACGGGCAGCGGACGCAAACACACTCCAACGGGATAATTTTAACCTTAAAAGTTGGGAGAGAAAATCGGTATTATATTTTTTGCTCGTTTAATTTTTTGAGGATTCATTTCTACCTTTTTCTAACGTAAATGTTCGTAACGTACGTATAATATTTATTTAGTACCTATTGAAATTCTCATAATACCGTTACATTTGATACGTTCATCCGTGAGCCATGTCACTGTTTAATTTAATTTAACACAAGTGTTGAAGTTATCTTAACTCATGGTTCTCCAACTTTCATGACATTTAACTGAAAGTTGCTACAGTCAAAAGTAATCTTAACATTATCTTGTGCCTTGCGCCTACATTCGTTAAAATATTGACCTGGTTAGTACGATTGAATTTCTGTTTAGGCGTCGAAACAATTTAGAACAGCCAATCTGAACTTGACCTGACCTTAGACTGAACAATCATAACGTACAGTGAGCTATGCTACAAATGCAACAATTATATGCCAGCCAGCTAAGGAAAGCTGTGAATAGATTTTGTGGTAGCTTTATAAACCAGTTCACAAAGACCAAGGATGTTGTGCTAATTGCTTACCGATCACGAGCCAGGCTAAGGCTTTAGAGAACTTGTATATAATTAAACGAATAGTTAAGTAGCTCTAAATGTCCATACGCGAGCGACAACCACGGCGAAATAGGTATGTAATAGTTAAATGAAGATGAGAGAGCAGGTCAAACCATGCCGCAAGATTAATTTCCAGCAGTCACGTTTTTCAAATTCTAGTTAAACGAACAATATACCTGTCGTACTGATGTTCACACGCAGCCTCCGATATGTGATTGAAACGGCATTATGCACGTATAGCGGCGCGTTTATGCATCTATTCAATGTGAAGACCGTCAGTCAAACTATACTAGTTCGTCCGCACTCGCACAACCAATGGAATACGTAGCCGCCTGATCCGGCGATTTGGACTCGTTAAACATGTCCGGGGGCGCTCGTTACCGGCGGGATCTGTATTATGACTATTATGAGTCTTTATGTAAATTGGAATGCAGCTTGCTCAACTGAACAAAATGGGAATGCATTACTGTCATGATTGAATACGGGTTACGGTAACAAAGCAGCTTTTTAGTATTATCATAAAAAAATGTCGTAGCTTACGAGTTGAAGGTAAACTTAATTCTGCGTGTCATCTCAGCTACTTAACTGTACCGGTAACAAAATTCATCATCATCATCATCTCAGCCATAAGACGTCCACTGCTGAACATAGGCCTCCCCCTTGGACCTCCATTCGTACCGGTAACAAGATTGGGCCTAGAAAACTCTTGCTAATTAACCTTATAAATAACCTGACCTGAGGGTTTAAACTGGCACACATTTAAGGTTTAATTGCGTAGTGATCGTTAATTAGGTACTTACTATTTTTTTTAATCAAAAATATTAAATTTGAATGTAAATAGGTTGTTTATTTTGATTGGCCATACAATTTGAACTGTATATAATACAGGATAAAATCGACAAAATATTATTAATAAGTTCTACATAATATGTTAAATCTGTCCTTAGGGTTTATTAGACTCTATTACTAATTTAATGTAAACACAACTTAAAATATTTACTTTAATTTTTATGCAGGTAATGAGCGCTCCGTAAAGCTGTAATGCGTATTCATTATTGACCGGCTATTTGGCCTCGCACAGGGCCAGGCTCGGAGTCGTGCCAATTCAGGCACTCCTCGTATCGACCCACCTGGAACGTTGTTCTTTCCACTTACAGTATTCTCTTCTCATAAAGAACCAGTGTAGGGGCCCGATTTTGAAATAGACATCTATTAGATATCTTTTAGACATCACCAAGATACGATAACGATATGTTTAAGATCAAACCTATCAAATTTGCAATTTGCGCGATTCTGGAGATACTCTTGAACAATTTCCACAGGATATGACATAGAGATCCAATTCACATCTAATAGATATCTTACTCTATCTAACGTAAAAGTGACATTGGTTGCCCGAATTGCGCTACAAAAGAGAACTAGTTGATATCTAAACTATAACGTATCTAGAATGGATCTAGTACGTGTCGTCTCTTGTGAATATCTTGAAGTTCGACGGTAGTATGTTTGATATCTGATTTCGCGTTGTGCTTACAGGAATAAAGTTTGATTTATATTGGTTAACTGGGAGCGAGTGTTTGGTAAGTATTGGGAAGTACAATCGTGTCCAACGACCTATTTAAGCTGATTATCTTTCCCCATTTGCGGACACTTGCGGTTGTAAGTGTTCTTGCTTAGTTAGATGCTGATTAGCCATTTATATTTTAAGCCACAATAGAAAAAAATACAGACTGTTAATTTTTTTTTTAAATTGGGTACAGATTATATGATGTCTGCAAATACATCGAAAGTATTTTTTTCTGTTGTACCAATAACCAATGTGTTGTCATTTACGATATGTATTTCAGTTTAAAGAATATATTTAGTTTGAAATTAAATCCGACAACAACCCTAATATGTACATAATTATATAAACAAAAACAATTTGAAAGTAATTTCTTAATATCTCCATTTTAAATACCTATCATTAAACGTATATTTTCCATTTCATCTGCTTATTTTGTTGCTCGGCATTGTTACACTTAATCGATGCAAATAATTTTACTAATCTCACAATGTGCCAAGACAGGATATCTATCAATTTTACTTATTCCGGCACCAGAATTTGGCAACTTGGCGCAGTAATTCAATTTTATTTCCGCAGAACTTGACCTAAATTTTAAATAATGAATCTGAAAAAAGGCATTTAACTCCGTAAATGTAGCAAGCCGGAGTAAGATTATTATTAATTTTATATTAAGCCTTAATTATGGTTACGTGAAAATGTCGCTTTTCTATACATAGTTATATGTAATTTAAAAACACTTTGTCTTAAAGTCAAATAAAATATAACTTACGTGTGCAGTGCCTGGGTTCATCCGAAGAATCTCCGCAGTCGTTACTACCGTCGCAGAATCGGTTTATTGGTATGCATTTCTTATTGGTACATTGATACTCCGAGATGCGACATCTAGTGTCGTTACCCGTTAGTACTGGCAAGCTCTCTGGCTCTGGTATGTCTTTTATCGAGTACGAGTCTCTTTGAAATCCGGTGATAATGCCATTCGGAGTTTCGGTGACGACGTCGCAATCGGTCAGTTTTATTGTGATGATGAAGATGATTTTGACAGCGATGTGGTATTCTGAAACAAGTAATGTTAAAGTTGATTTTCTACTAGTCACGAATACTTGACGAAAAAACTTAGTTATGTTCGAATAATTAGCATAAGCTTTAATTACCCACCTATAAAAAGTTTCTTAATGGAGCGTGTGTTACTGGCCTGTGGGCTTTCCTTGATATAGTGCAAGAGAAACTTGTTTCATTAACCAGACCCTCGCCCTCAGCCTAATTATGTTATAAACTAGAAGTTTAGACTTTATTTACTCGTGCTTATTTCAAAGAAACTATCTATGTGTAACATATTGAATATAAAATAACTTATTAAAATAAACTAAAACTACAAAGAAATTAAAATTAATACTAAAATAAAAGAAACTTACCTATAAAATAAAAACCTAATTATAAAAAGAATACCCCCTCTAGCAGGTCGTATTTATTAGAGAAATGGCAGCCTCTAGGGCCTTTGCCATATTTAGTAAGAAGCATTTTAGAAGTACAGAATATGGAAGTTTAGACTTAATTTCTATGAATATCACATTTATGACAAGTACAATTGTTATAAATCTCGATGTTATAATAAATTAGATCTTCTGTGGTTATAAAGGACGACTCACGTAAGACCGGGCCGGAGCTTCCGGCGCTTCGTTTTCCATGGAAAGCATCACGTGATCACCGGTCATCTGTCATAGAAAAGTAAGCTCCGAAAGCTCCGGCCCGGACCCAGCCCGGTCGAACGTGAGTATCCTTAAAGCGCTACCGCGCCTAAAGAGCACACAGCAGGGCCCCACAACAAACAAACCTTACA
The DNA here is from genome assembly GCF_963556715.1 of Cydia fagiglandana. Taxonomy (NCBI): domain Eukaryota; kingdom Metazoa; phylum Arthropoda; class Insecta; order Lepidoptera; family Tortricidae; genus Cydia; species Cydia fagiglandana. The sequence continues at coordinate 5,325,501 of NC_085937.1, forward strand.
ATATACAGGCAGTAAACAAAGCCAAGGTAACCTGAGGGCCAACCGCGAGCCACGTTCAATGTGTTGCCTCTCTGTCGCACTTATAAATTCGTACGTAAGTGTGGCAGAGGGGGCAACATGTCGATAGGGCCTCTGAGTGCCGGTTGATTAGAAACGTACAGTAAACAAGGTAGTTCTCCGTCATGTTTGCTTTTAATTTCGTTTCGTATTTGGGGAACAACCAAGAGTACTTGATTCGATTTGGCTCTGTTCGGATTTTTTTCGATTTTGTGAGCGATAACATTTTTAGGGTTCCGTACCCAATGGGTAAAAACGGGACCCTATTATTAAGACTCCGCTGTCCGTCCGTCTGTCTATCCGTCTATCTGTCACCAGGCTTAATCTCGTGAACCGTGGCAGCTAGACAGTTGAAATTTTCACAGATGATGTATTTCTGTTGTCGCTATAACAACAAATACTAAAAACATAATAAATTAAATATTTAAGTGGGGCTCCCATACAACAAACGTGATTTTATTGCCGTTTTTTGCGTAACGGTTCGTGCGCGGGTCCGACTCACACCTGTTTTATCCGGGTCTCTATTGTTTCCCAAATAGTTTTAAGTCATAATGTATTGTTTGTCCAAATTTTCGTTAGTCATAATTGGTTTTTCTCAGAAACGCGAAACTTTTCAGGATTGCCATAAAACAAACCTAACCTAACCTAACCTATCTATATAGAATAACCTTACAAAAATCCTGAAAAGTTAACGGTTTCAGTTTTATGACTAACGATAATATGACAAACAATACATTATGACTTAAAACTTTATGGGAAACAAAGGGACCCCGTTTTATCCATTGTGCATATCATGTAATTCATGAATTCATCTCATGTTTTTCAAATAGGCAAACTACCTAATTTAAAGTATTTTTTAATTTCTCTTAATTTGTTTTTCTTAGTTTTTCTTCTATAAACAATGTTTACAACTTAATTAGGAAGGGGACCTATTTTAGAATTTTATCAGTTTTTTGACCTAAATACTTACTTATCAGTTACACGCTTTCTTATTGATATTACTCGCATGTCTGTGCCCTTCTACCACCATTGCTACAATCTCGGTGCCCTTCTGCTATCTAATCATTGCCACAACCTCTCAATCTGTAAGTTACATTAAGCCACATTAATGGGAACAGACTCCAATTTCCTTGGCATCGAATTTATTATTCCCCAAGCTCCAGAATTGACTACGTGAGGCACCTGCAATCTATTTGAATTCAAAACAGCTCATCAATATGGATTCATTTGGCCCCATGATGATACTGCGTGCTTTGAACCGTGTACCAGTGAATGTGATAAAGCAGTCACAATTATTGTTTTTTTTTTGTTGTCACGTTCAGACTTGCATCTGCAATGTTCATATTAGATTTTGTTTCATTTTTACGTAACCATAAAAAATGAGCCAGAATATGTGCACTCATATTTTTTTTTTATATCACATATAAACCATTCCCGTATAATCTTCAGAAGACTAACAACAAAAATAATCTACTGCAAACGTTGTTGTATGTATTATACTTCCTTGTACAGTCGGCCAAAAAAGTGGTCTACCACTTTTCGAATCTATCAATCAGATAATATGAGCCACTTTCTTGGTTGACCGTTCATATTAGAACAATATTGGCGACCCTCTTCAGGATTACGTCCAATCACTAGCACATGCTTTCTGCTTCCTTAGTATTATAATAACATCACATTTTCCACCCTATCGACTCACAGCTCTATGAAGATAATTTCCAACGCGCAAGTACAGCAATGAATGGGGAATAATTTTCAATAACTAAGGAAATCCAGCTCATCCCCACATCCCCGCAATAACTACGAGGCTCAAACTTTTATTCGCCAGCTCAATATGAATGGATATATTTGAGAGAAACTGTCATCAATCTTTCCGGGCTGCGGCGATGACACCCTTTCATGCTTCTTCTTTGTATTGGAGCATTAATAGGCTGGTCAAAGATAAATCTTTTAAGCTCGGAGTGGGAGCCGTCAGTTGGCGCCCAATCAAGGTGCGGTGGATATTTTGTTACAAATTGTGTGCTGACGGCTTGCTTTTCCGGTTCTTTACTGCATTTTAAAGATTGACGTTGTAGAAAATAATCTCTACTTAATTGAGTAAACATAGTAGGCATTCAGTTTTTTTCATAGACTAGGAATCCTCTAGACGGAGTTTAAAGCAATTATTTCATGCAACCGATGCTGCCAAAAATGCGGGGGTGCGCGGGACGAGGTGAGCGAAGTCCCGTGGTGTGATTGGTCCGTTCAAACGACGAACGAGTTCACGGACGTCACACAAAGACACTTTCGACTCGAACATGGAGTAAAATTACCGTATGCGTGGCAGCGGGGGTAGCGCGACTATACTGTCTAGAGGATGTTTTGTCTGTGGTTTTTTTGGTCACAAACGGTAAACGGTTGCCTATATTCATCTTTGAAGTAACTGTCTCATGAAGCTTGTATTGTATCTATACGACAAAATGTATAAAATTGTATCGGAATAAATGTTAGAAAATTCTATGAAAGGTTTTATAAAAAAATCAAAGAGAACATCTATATGTATACATAAAGTATTTCCAACATAGTGTAAACAAAACGCATTTCGCTATTGTTGCTACTTCAAACTTAATTAGTATTTGCTGTTCTAGACCCGAGCTCACAATTACACCGAATAAATGAATCATTAAAACAATATTCGCCTCAGAATCTTCTAAAATTTGTGTGTACCTTTTAAGTTTTCAGCAAACTTTTATGAGCAAATTGTCTCAGAAGTAGCGAGAAATTCCATTGTTTATATCGCGGTGGTTGAAAGTTGTTAACTTTGCCTCAGATTCTAGAAGGGTTGTTATTGTTGCACAAAAAACAGTATAAATGCGACCCCCAGTTACAAATATTCATTACAAGCATCGAGGTCACAGTTGCACTGGTTTTTGTGAGGGTTAGACTTAAATACAATTGGAATGCGAAGACAGTTCAAATCCCGCAACGTATGCAATAAATTATACTCTCACGTAGATAATGCAATCATTTACAAGATTGTAGACTTTGATACTATTCTTGATTTACAAAGTAAAAGTCGTTAAACTTGCCATGAAAAGTATTGTAATGCGCTCAATTTCCCGACAATAATAAATATAACAGAATAATTATTCGTTTAAATACTTTAAATAATTTGGTATCAAAGAATAGATGATGCTACGCTCCTAGTAGTAGATATTATATTCTTTGATGCTATAGCGTAGTACATGTTTGTTGCTACGCCTTATGGCTCCTCTACACGATGGGCCAACGCCGGCCATTCCAAGGGACGCATTTATGCGTTATGGAGCAAGTGATATTGCTATCTCATTCTACCGCATGAGTGCGTTCCTTGGAGTGGCAGGCGTCGGCCTATAGCCCCCTCCAGACTATGCGCGTGAATCGCGGGCGAAGCCGCGAACGCGAGTGTGGAGTCGATTTCGCTGTCTGCGAACATCGACGCCACACTTGCGTTCGCGGCTTCGCCCGCGATTCACGCGCATAGTCTAGAGGGGGCTTATCGTGTAGAGGAGCCATTAAATACGCTGAATTCAGTCTATGCTGGGCCGATTTTTTATTTGTTGTCAATCTTTTGTCAGATTACGATAAAATTTGGTGGATAGATAGAGGTCCCTATTATGTAAACTAATTCACCGTGTGTCCTAAAAGGTCTTCCTCTGATTTACGAAAACTTATGTGATTTTGGCAACTCAACGGGAAATATTTTTTTAATAAGTATTAAAATTTAAAGTACGCTTCGATTCGCACCAAACAAAACTTTCCCACCCAGTCAAATAACAAGTATGACTAGATTAATAAGGCATTTAAAGCACTCATAATGTATGAAGTACAAATAGTATGTAATTAAGTTAAGCTGTCGGAACACTGTCTCAAATCCCAATTGGATTATTGGGTATTATTAATGGGACATTACGGTTAATTATGCTAGATTAGTATCGTGTTCTAATTCGTCATTTATCATGAATTATTTAACAAACTATATTCCTACAAATTTCATTTAATATAGATGACGTAAGTATAGTTAGCATCAAATAAAATTAAATGGTAACGGCATCAGAAAATATATCAGTAGGTACTCATCCTTATTTCAATGATAAAAACGGTTTGTAAAGATATAGTCCCAACACTTAGCTATTAACGTCTACTGACACTGACACACTACATACATGAAAATCGCCGCGTAACTTCTTTGCCATCCGTCTGACATAAAACATATACCCTCAGACTAATAACGCATAAACAGATAGTCTTTATACGGTTAACCATCCAAAAAAGAAGCCGAAACACGATGGATGTGTGCGTGCGACGCTTGTGTTTTACGCTCAGCAAACACACACATATATATAAAATATGTTGCCAGTATTCATTTATTTCTCTCAAAGTATTAAAGGGAATTTTAACAACATCAACACTTGGTTATTAATAATTTGGAAGTGTGTAGATTCGATTTTGTAGCAAAAGCTTTTTGTTTAAGTTGGGATTTGTTGCATTTCTGTACTTTGTGAGATAAGGTTTCCAATGTTTCCATACTGCGTCATTCCCATTTAGTCTATTTTTTTCCTTCCATCTCGCAGAAAGAAGCAGATCAGTCAGAAAACTGAATCTGAACATTACACAAAATAAAATAAGAAAAAACCGGGCAAGTGCGAGTCGGACTCGCGCACGAAGGGTTCCGTACCATAATGCAAAAAAAAAACAAAAAAAGCAAAAAGAAAACGGTCACCCATCCAAGTACTGACCCCTCCCGACGTTGCTTAACTTTGGTCAAAAATCACGTTTGTTGTATGGGAGCCCCATTTAAATCTTTATTTTATTCTGTTTTTAGTATTTGTTGTTATAGCGGCAACAGAAATACATCATCTGTGAAAATTTCAACTGTCTAGCTATCACGGTTCGTGAGATACAGCCTGGTGACAGACGGACGGACGGACAGCGAAGTCTTAGTAATAGGGTCCCGTTTTACCCTTTGGGTACGGAACCCTAAAAAACGAAATACCTAAATAATTAACTTAATTATAATTTTCTATAATTATACAATGAAATTCAATTGAGCGTATTTATTTTAGAATGTAGACGTAATGTAATGTAATGTCCCATTTGCCTCATAAATCTATGCCTATACCTATATAGCATTTAAGTGACACTGCAATTATAATGCCATTTCAAAATTCACACGCCAGTTACAACATTTTGATATTGAGCTCGAAGTACAGTCACTATACCGTCACGTAATAACTTGCCACGTCACCTGTAAATAGATTCAAAGGATCCCAAACCTGACGCGCGCTTTCATCTCGCATAATACCTCTGATCGCGGCTGACTTATCATTCCTTCGATCTGACAAGGGCCTATAAATAGACTAACCAATGAAAATGGGTTAAACTGTACAAACAAAAATCTTATGCAAAGTTATCCGTTTTCATTGTACGTGGGGATGCGGCATTTTACATGTCATCTGCACCGTTTATCATATAAAATAAAGATGAACCGTGGCACCGTGAAGTCCCAGACGCCGGTATGAGGTTGTGTTGACGTTGTAACGATTATATAATGAAATGTGCTTATAAATTATTTTCTTCTGAGTTCAGAGTATTCTGCGTATTCTAGTCTTATTTCGTCATGAATTACTATACAATAGGAGTAGAATAGGAAGCCTTAAACTAAACTAGATTTGAAGCATAATACAATTATCGAAACGTAGAAAATCTTAAAAGCAATAAACATTCAATATAATAGTTATATGTTTTCTGAAATTGATTTTTAAGTTAAAATATCCAAAAAAAAAGAAACCTCATTTATAATATCAAGCTACAAAATGTAGTTAGGTTCTATTTAAACTAACAATAGCAAAAACTGAAGGTAAAAAATGAATGTAAAAAACCAATTACCTATATTATAGTTTTGTGTGCGAAATAAAAAAAAACTGGTCAAGTGCGAGTTCGGACTCGCGTTTCAAGGGTTCCGTACATCACACAATTTTCAAAATTTTTTTTTGTACATGAAACGTAACGCGAGAAAAACGTCATGAAAAACCCGAATGGGTCAATCAAAAACCAGATGTAACATGAAGTTTTCTGGCGTGGTGGCTTATATCTTTGCAACTATGCACAGTAGCTTAGATAGGAAGATTAAATGCCGAACAGTAGTACAAGTGTCCAAATGCGAAGACTGAAGACCGAGCTTCGCCTAGTAGTACAAGTGTTTTAAAAGCGAAGGCCGAAGAGAGATAATACCTTAATGCCTACAGGGTGGCCAAAAAATAAGTGCATTCCCGTAGCCGGGGAGGTTTTTGGATTATACTGAGGTTTACAACTTTTTCTATGGGACACCAACCCCGAAATCGCGAAAAAAAATGCATCCTCCCATAGAAAACGGACCAGCCAAAATGTATGAAACAGACAAATTTTTCCTTGCAATTTCGGGGTTGCACGTTGGCAACGGGAATACACTTAGTTAAAGTTTTGGCCACCCTGTATAGTGCCTTTTAAAACACGTAACAATAGTAACCTAATCAATCAGTACTACACTTGTACCAATGCGGCTGTGTGCCAGGTACAGCCTATAAGTCACACCAATAAAAGTCTGCAGCGAATTTGATAGCCCACGCAGTGTAAGTGTTATTAATACGTCATAATTTCATAGAAGTTTGTTTGACGTTTAATATGACACTTGCACTGCGTGGGCTATCAAAATCGCTGCAGACTTTTTACGGTCTAACGATAGTCGCAATTTTTGTCGTCATTCCGACTCACGCTTGAAGTTAGCTTCAAGCGTGAGTCGGATTGGCACGCCTCTTCGGGACGCTTCGGGCCTTCGGCCTTATGTGGATATCGGCCTACGGCCTTCGCAATAGCTGTCTACATCACGTTTCACTTAAACCATTGCGGTTGTTGCGGTTGTGTCATTTTTGTTCTTAAATCCGACTCACGCTTGACTGTAGATTTCTAATAGGTTTTCCTGTCATCTTTAGGTAAAGGACTATTTAGTGTATTTTTTTCAGAATTTTAGACCCTGTAGTTTCGGAGATAGAGGGGGGGGAATGGTGATTTTTTGTCTATGTACTTTAATAACTTCTAAAATTTTTATCGTAAATTTATAAAAAAAATATATTTGAGATTCTCACAATAAGCTCTTTCGTTTGATATGTAACACGATATAGTTTGCAAAACTTTGTTTTTAAATTTTATCTTTTACCCCCCAAAAGTAGCCCTTATGTTTAAAATTCATTTGTTGACGTTACATGTCCCTCTTTGGGTCACAGACTTACATATGTGTACCAAATTTCAACTTAACCCTTAACATGGCAAGACATGAAATAATGTAGCCACCTATCACGTGGAATGTTTTTGGGGATAGTAATGAGTAAAAAAGTACTATATTCAAGAAAAAAAAATTAAAAGCATTCTGAAAGTAGGGTTTTCAGGACGTCCGTTAAAACGGACATTGCCACGAACCTTATATATTGATTGCTCCCAAGGTTGTCCTAAAAAACGGACAATGCTGTTATACAGTTTAAGAAAATAAAAATTATTAAAGAATAACAGGGCAAGAAAATTTAAAATTATTTCAATAACACACTAATGAATGTTTGGAAAAAATGTTTATTTATATTAATAAGAAGAAAAATCTTATGGGACACATAATAATACTATAGTTTCTTCTAGTGTTGATGTGTAAAACGACCCACGTACAGATATATTAAACAAAAATATACATTTTAAAGCTACGTATACATGCAAAATAGTCTCATAAAGCTAGTTACACATTACAATTATTGTAAGTAATATTACTTTACTTAAATGACCACACCATTTATCACTATGGTCTCACTGTTCTATATCTTGCTTGTTTTCTTATTACCCGGACTATCTGAAACGTAAGCTGGTGGTAGATAATAGCTGTAGTTTCTGTAAAAGTTAAGATATTTTTCAGTCTCAATGGCCTCTGGCAACATTCTGGGAATATTTGGCTCCTGCTTGGCGAGAACCAGAGTCTTATCCATGTCATGCTCCCAGACCGCAAGCTTTAGTTGGCGGTGCTTGACATAATTAGCTATAATAATATGTTCTTGTACCCTAGTAGAAATGCTTTGCTTCGTCTGCCTGACATATATATGAAAGACTAGATTCGAAATTAGCTATTTACTCTCCTGAATTTTGTAAAGATTACATTTTACAGGCCTCAGGAACAGTAGCATCTTCATCATCGACTTGAAATAGGTTTTAACCGTAGGACATCGCAAGACGTGCCAATAATTTGAATACTGAAGCGAGTTATGCATTTAATGGCGAGGAATTAAGTTTTGTAGATGGAGTACTAGTGGACAGGTCGTGTTTAGGTCATCAGGTTGAGTATTATGAACAACTTTTTTCCCACAAGGACAACTTATATTTAAATACAGATAGTGCCATTCACAATGAGGCGCACTAAACTTTAATAGCACGACAATAAGAATAAAAGCACGCGTGTTCGTAAATAAACATAATATTTGCCCATCATATTTGACATACTCTAAGAAAGTCACCTGGCTGAAAAAGAGTCAGATTGAGGCAAGGCAGATGTACAATCTGCCTCTAGCAAAATTTCGTCATCGTCGTCTTTTTTTGTTATCTCACTCTTCTGAGTCAGAGTGTGGAACCACCTGAGACTAAAATATAAAAAAATGTATACATATACTTATGTATAACATAACCCCAACGCAACAATAGCCTATAAAACGACGATAAATGAAAAAAATATATATACCCTAAGTATGGCAATGTCCGTTTTCTGTCACAATCTTGTTTGCTTGTTGCACAAGCCGGCACTGTCCGTTTTTTAGGACGTGCTAAATGGTACTTTGTTACCAGTACTATCGACAATGTCATAAAAATGGGACATGATTTATTTCGCAATTTTTTACTTAGAATTAATGTATGATTTAATGAGCTTTATATTAAATAACAATGTCTAACTCATCTAGTAATAATATCAACGCAAAGAAAACACTTTGGCTATTTACTTTATATTCTATGGTGTCAGGAACACACTCCGTCGCAAATTCAGCGAATTTTAAATTTCAACTGCCGCCTGCGCATAAACCGAATTTTGTCTGATATTGTCTTAAACTAGGAAAAAAAGTACAATTCTTGCACTTTCTTTAACGTACTTCCTTTTCTAGCCTGCACTTAAGTGTTTAAACTTGGCGTCACATTTAGTACCTGTACTAAAAAACTGACACAAACGCTTTAAGGGTTAATTGGTCCAGTAGTTTCGGAGCAAATTGGCTGTGACAGACGGACGGACAGACAGACGCACGAGTGATCCTATAAGGGTTCCGTTTTTTCCTTTTGAGGTACGGAACCCTAAAAACGGAATAAATTCGAGTTTTGTCCTAAAAATCGGGAAAAAAAAACAAAGAAGACACGATAAAATTGTACTACATTCGTACAAGCTTTTCCCAAACTTTTATATTTACCAAATACGCAGACAAAGTTTCCAAAAGTTTATACAGCAAGCATTCTAAATATAATGTTAACGAAATTGATATTTGAGTGTAGCTACCTAATACTTTGAAGCGTAACAGAAATAATCCCGCTGGATAAAATGTTAAAATGTAAAGAGTAAAGTGGCATAACGAGTTGAATATAACGAGTTGGATTTAACGCGTTAGGCTCGTATTAACGGCATTTAAGCAAATTGGATGCTAATTCGACGCCAGGCCAGATGGAAATTACAGCGACACACGGGGAAGTGAACGAGATCGCACTATTTCAGGGACTTTGTAATTAAGTGGGCAGTTGAAGAAAATTGGAGGTGTGGATAGCATTTGCATTTGCAATTCGTGAACATAAGTTTATAGGTTTACTAGCTTCTGATGATGATAATTGATAAAAACTACCCTATATCCTTTCCCAGGCCTCAAACTATCGCTATACCAAATTTTATTTGATACGGTTCAGCGGTTAAGCGTGACTGACAAAGAGAGTTATTATCACATCTGTAAAAAAAATCGGAAATAATAACGCTTATTAATGTTTATGGTAGGTAATATGATAACCTGTTTAAGATAATTTTTAACCAACATGCGTTTAACCATTGTAATTCTTATTTTCCACCATGGCACTTTATGAAAATAGTTTTGAGAGAAGCTAAACCTAGTTTTGATCAAAAATTTAGGAACTAGTTAGTTTTGAACAGAAAAACGTGGTTTAACTTAACCGTTAACTTTTTCTTAATTTTCTTTTATTACAATAGATATGTACAAGAAAGACGCTAATGTATGCGTATCATAACTATTTTAACGCTTCTTTAAAAAAATATTGACAGTTTTCTTACTCGATTTGAGTAATTTTGTTTAATTACTTGTGTCTTTTTAGCCAGTGGATAAAATAAGAACAACTAAATTAATCTACGTTTCAAAAAAACAATTGCAATGATATTTTTATTTATTCAACCTTCAAATCCGCGTGAAGAGCAATTTCCAAATCAACACCTAGCCCTTAGAGGCCGGCCTCACAGACTCCCAGAGGAAATTATAGAGCATCTCGACAATAGAGATTGTCTTCTGCACGAAACTCATTTACATATTTTTACCTTTCTTCACATTTCGATTTACTCGCAAAATTGCCCGACTGGGATTGAATAATCAAAATGCTCGGGAGACTTATTCGAAGCAACTTTTTCTTAAAGCTCCTTGTAGAAGTTGTGAAAGTTTTTCATATGACACATTCCCTAGTTGTATCAGTATGAAAGAAGAAAGTAAAATAGGTAGGTACTTATACAATTATTGAATAATAGGAGCATAACAGAAGGAATTATCTGGAGTTTGAAAAATGAGTGATTTTGACACTCTAACCTTAATTATTTTGTTCAGTACCTATTGAAGATATATATGTATTTATTTTACACATCTAAAATGATCCAAATTTCACTTTATCTCGTGTTCTATACAATTCCCCAATTTATCGTTCATAGATCTCCTAGACCCGTCATAAGAGACGACCGGGCTCCTTATTGGAAACTTGTCAGCGCGCGTGACGGGCGCGGAAATGTCATCCGCGCTGACATCTGCCGCTGACTGGCCCAGAACGCTTTCATGTCACATCCGTTGGGTGAGCAAGAATCCGTTCTTCGTCGTTCAGTTGCAGTTGTTAGTTGCAAATGCTTTCGTATATAAAAAAGTGTAAGTGTTAAATGCCTTCGTTGGATCTAGGACAGTTTTTTTTAACCTAAGCTCATTGAAATAAAAACCATTCAAACGGATTATATCGCGTTTATTGAATACATACTACATCCCGACGTTTCGAACCCTTTAAAGCGTTCGTGGTCAAAGGGTGACTGAGGAAAAACTATATTGTGCAAAAACTACTTACAAAATAATGAACCATCATAAACTATGAAATTTAAGGCCAGTTATACATGCAATATTGGTTCATATTGGTTCATAAGGCTTGTCCTACATTACAACTATTTTCACGTAAAACTAAAAATACGCAATAAAACTATGCCGGGTGTAACCCTACACCTCTGCCCCGAACCCTACACTTTTGCCCCGAGAAGATTTAATTCCCTCCTAAAATCCTAAAGTTCCATTTTCAAATTCATTCCTTTTTGACTCGGAGTAATTAACAATGGAGCCGCCATTAACAGGCGTTCCCCTCTGTCGAAAATAGGCGGCCAATGGTCAACCACATGTCAACCATATGTATGGACTGACGTTTATCTGACATGACGTACCTATACATTTGATATGCCCCTCCCCCGCAAAAAACGGCACGACTATTTTGTACCGAAAATTTTAGACATGGCGTCTCCATTGGTTATATCCTCTAAGGTTTTTGATATACCGTTATTGGGCTTATATGGGTTATACGTCTGTTAGTATGACAAAGATGCGACTAAATTACAATCTCTAAATCCTTTACTCTCCAAACCAGCGTGTAGTGTAGCGACGTTCAGCTGATATTAGCATGCATAGCTTCATCCATGAATAGGAATGCTGATTAGCGGCAAGCATTTGCAGGCTTAGGATACCACGGATGCTTGAATGGTTACAGAGTTCAGACAGCTCAGTAAATGTGCACAGTGGTAAAATAAAGTGGCCTAATCACAGTGTAGTATTCTAAATAGGTACTAGTATACCCAAAGCCAAAAGTTGTCTGGAAGACATCGCACTTTAGTAATAAGAACGCCCCTTGTCTGCCTCCATCTTAAATCAATTGTTTTTCTTTAAATTGTATATTTTAATATTAGCAATCTTGAGGCCTAGCTACTCAGCATTACATAGTTCTGGCTAGAGTTGAAAATAGGTTCAATGCTGACTTACCTACTCGTAGTTCTAGAAACTTAAGGTACAGGGTCAAGCACATATTGGACCATCTCGAAACTTGCCTACAATTATGAAAGTCATTTAGAATAAGTATACATTATTCAGATTCAGATTGTTGTCTTGGAGATAAGTATGTAAACTACGTTCGCTTTACAGTAAAATTACTGATGTCAAATTGCGCAAATATTTTAACAATACTTTGTTTATCTATGTGCATTAAAAGTTTATAAAAGAACAAACCCGTGGCTGTATAAAACGAAGAAAATTTCAGTTTAAATAAGCACACGCCACGTTATTAAAGCCACACACAATATCTCCGTGCGGATATTAAAACAACGCCAAGTACGCAGAGGCAAATAGCATGAAATTTGAATACCGAGCGAGGGCAAGGCCGGCAAATATTACATTCGAAATAAAACGCGTGCGACATGTAGGGCGGACACGTAATGTAAACAAATGTATTCCTTCGTAGGAATGCACCTTGGTTTTCTTCCGCGACAGGAAAGTTTAAAGAAGTAGAATGATGACACTGTGACTATCACGAAGTGTGATGGTCGCGGGTAGTGACGTTGATAGAGCAAACGTTAGTTTTTAACACTGTGCGGAAGAAACAGGTAAAACTTGTCATTATAACGCTACCACGTCGATAATTACGACATAATCGAATAGTACCAGGATTACATCAAATATATCATTTTACTCGAAACGAGTCATTATAATGCTACCACGTCGATAATTGCGACGTGAGTAATCGAATAGTACCTACCAGGATTAGGGGGTTAGAACAGATTATTGGGTTATTAATAATTAACAGATTTATAATTAATTTATTATTAATAATAAGTTAAGTTTTAATTTTTTTTTCTTTTTTATAGTGCTAACAATAAACTTTATTAGTGTATACAAACTTAATACCTACAAACAAAAATGATACTTAAAACATAATTAAATAACTAACCTACAAAACTTAAAAACTAAATCTAAAAATAAATAAAACTAATCTAAAAATAAATAATTACAAACTATCCTGCGGAATGGTGCCGTAGATGCTGGCAGCATTTCCCCGCTGTATCGCAATACTTATTCTTTGTGCGAGGAAGCTGCCAGCTCTACGATCACCAGTGGCGTCTGCTATCCTTTTGGATAAATCCTTAAATAGTGTAGACGCGGTCGGACCCCACGGGCCAAGGGTCTCGACACCGAAGGGTACGAAATAGTATTCGGGGCCGAGACCCCTATATTTGTTCTTTTTTAATTTTTCGGCCGCCTCTGCCGCCGCGCCGGCTTTTGCAATAGTGCCGTGGAGATGAGACGGGGCTAGGGTGTCCACACAGGTGGCGTCCCACACCAGCACCCGTCCCATCTTCCACGGAATTAGTGACATTCCGTCCGGTCTCTTACCATCATCTCTTACAATACCAGGAGGCTCGAGAAGAGCTGGTACGTTGACGCTGGCAAGAGACCGGCGGAGAATATCATTAAGCGCGGCGTGTCTAGAGAAGCGGCCGGCGCTCCTTTGGCAGGAGAGCCCGTGGTGTCCGAGGGCGTCTACGTCAGTGCCGCAGGGGCACCTATGTGGAGCACAGACCCGGACGCCGAGTCGCAGGCAGGCCGCAACGCGCAGAGTGTGCGGTTCCAAGAAAGTGCCGGTATGGACCGACGGGAAGGCGTGCAGCCAGGTGCCGGACTCCCTGGAAACGGCTGCTAGTAGTCTGGCGCGTGCAGAACCTGTACTGCGGCTTAAAAGACAGTCATAAATAATTTTGCATTGTATGTCGTCCCAAGCCCTTTGCGAATTTAGATTTTCGGGAAAATCCTTACCCGGGCAGGCGATGGGCCAGGCGTTTTTAGACTCCGTTAAGCCAGTAATCTCATAGTTTGGAGGACAGGCCCTCAGGATTTTTCCTATGAGAGTTGCTGAACTATGAACGGAAGATAAAAACGCCGGTGTAGACACACTTGAAATTTTGCGGATCCCTAACCCACCGTGACGAATGGGAAGCGATGCTTGGGTCCAGGACTCTTCGCTAAACTGCAAGTTCAAGATAGATTCCAAATTAGTTTTTATCAAGTCGTCCAGAGGAGTTAATAAATTTAGAAATTTTGTAAAAGGGCAGCAGCGAAGTACATACATTAATTTTGGTACGAAAAGGCAGAATTTGATAATACATAAAGCGAAATGCGGACTAATTTCGAGAAGACGACTTTCATAAGTTTGAAATTTAGAGGTAGTATCGCATGTGAATTTTGAATAGGATTCTTCAAAGATAGGAGACCCAAGGAGGCAAAGAGAGTCTTTTTCTGTTATTTTAATGTGTGGTGTAAGCAGATCAAATTTTGGTTTTATATCCGAAAAATTTAAAGAGGTGTTGTTAATAAAAAGTTCACACTTGCTATCGTTTAATTCTAGACCAATTGTTTCAAATTTTGATTTGATAGTTGAGAGATCTGACAGTACTGATTCGAGGTCGCCTCCCAGGGTTCCGTCGTCTAAGTACCAGACGTTAAATTATGATTTTAAATTTTGAATAATTGGATTAATAGCCAAACTGAATATTGCCGGCCCGAGAGGATCACCTTGCTGACAACCGACTTCAGAAGATAATACATTTTCGCGGTAGACCAAATTTGTAGGGTCAGCATAACAATGCAGGAGATAGTTGTAGATTTCGGGAATATTGTTCTTTATTTCAGCCAGCAAGGTGTCCCTGTTTACTGAGTTAAAGGCGTTCCGAACATCAATTTTGACCAGCACATCACAGGGTGAATTTGAGAGGTAAGTACGTAAGGCATGGACGGCTGCCTCACAACCTCCTTTTATACCGAAACCGAGCTGAACAGGTTCGAAAAGTGGTTTTAATTTGGAAATGATATACCTGACTGCAATTACCAGGATTACATCAAATATATCATTTTACTTGATTTAATACGACTTTTGATATAAAATATCTCGGAGACCGAGTTTTGCTCGGAAAACATAAAAACCCAAAAATGCGCGTTTTCCCAGAGATAAAACCTAGCTAAATCAATTTATCGGCCTCGAAAATCCGTGTATAGCAAATTTCAACGAAATCCTTAGAGCCGTTTCCGAGATCCCCGAAATATAAATAAACAAGAATAGCTAGTTTAAAGGTATAAAATAAAGATAAAGTGATAATACGTAAGTTCTTTAATGGAATAAAGAACGAATGAAAAAAAAATGATTTCAAAAACAGATTTACACTCTAAATAAAGTTCGTAACATACGGTCTTATCGCAGGCAGTATTTTATATTGTAAGGTGGAATCAAAATAAATGATAATAAATGTATTTGATAAAAAAGAAATAACATGCAATGCTGGCAAAATATCTTAAGTATTTGAAACCGTTTGTAGCTGCTTGAGTGCACATAAGCTTGATTCGGCAACCTACTCCTGAGGGTTTAATTTACGATAGACCCTTAACGTTTCCTTCCCGAACTTCGGGCCTAAATACCAATAATCTGCAAGCACACTTCAGGGACGTTGGGATTTTGACCGAAATCGCACACTGTTGTAAGTGCTGTCTTCACCTGAGCTCAGATAATATATACATATATATAGTTTGATAGTAACGATCCTATTACTCAACTAAATACTAGAGTAACTAAAAAGAATGAAATTATTAACAAATAGCTGTCACCCACAAAATACAATAATTTCTATGGATTAAAAAGAAACCATGCCGAGAAAGAATATTTGTTACTTTATATTTTTAGATCATGTTTTTCAAGACACAATGCCCTACACTATGTAAGTCAATTGGCGAATCATTTCACATAATATAGATTTATTGTATCAAATGACACATGGACCACCGGTTGATTACGCAAAGAAGCATATAAAACAAAAAAAAGTTTAAATTTTGTTCATTGTAACGTAAAGACCGCAATAATCGACATGTTAACAACATCATTGCTATGACATTATGATTGAAAATGACGTATTTTGGAGCTGTGTCGGGCACTGGAACCTCTACGTTAATGGAATCATTTCCAATACGGTTAATCGAGTGGGTTACCTTTGTAAGTCGATACCAACATCAAAGACCGGAATTCCAAATTTCTTCCCCTCTCAGCTTACAATGATCTTTTAAGTTCGAATCGTAGCCTAATTCGAAGATCGGATCTATCGACTATCAGAAATTAGGTCAAACTGAAAGTTAAGAATAAGTTAGTGCCAACAGATTCGCGAAGATACCCAGTTGCCTAGTTAAATTAAATGGGTCGTAACTTCGATTGCTTCTAGTGCATTTGATCCGATGGGTACAACATCAACAACTAAGTAAGTTATACGTAACTTGTACAGCGCTTTGTGAGATCCGGTTGTATTTAAGATTAATAAGTTTACATGTAATGGCGTTGGTATACTTTGTATGAAATTCCATCAACATTTTTAAGTAACAACATCAGTAAACAGCAATAAAAATACCTTGACGCAACTGGGCCAGACGTAATTTATCGTCAAGAATTTTTTTATCAATATAATATTAGCAGGAGCAGAGGCAGAACAAAAAAGAGATGGCGGTATGACCTTAACGCTTTTTGCAGCGACTGGCATGCACCAAACCGTGATGAGTGGCGAAAGAAACGGGAGGCCTTTGCCAAGCAGTGAGACACAAATGAGGCTATTAAAAAATACCTATTTATACAATAGAATGCATCTTGCCAGCAAGTTTAATCGAGAACTTAAAGCCCAGAATTAAGGTATTGCACAAGAAAAACGTAATATACGAAATGCGAACTTAATGCCAAGACATTCTCTACCAGTCAAGCTTAAGGCAGAAAAGTTGTACCTAGAAAAAGGATGTAAGTAATTAAACTTCAAAGCCATCTCAATTCACCACCGAGCTAAACGGTTATTTTTGTAACAGAGTTAATTCAATACATAACTGAAAACCTCACCAGCGTAAATAAGTCAACAGTTCAAAACATTTTCTCATCGCATCGCAATCTTGGTCGCTTTATTTAGATTAGCGTGGCTTCCAACTCAGTATTCATGACGTCATGACTCGAAGGGTTTCAAACTCAGAATAACGTATAATTCCACAATGAGTTTCCGCGTAATCATGCTTTTGTGAAGTCTTTTTGAGGTGAAATTTTGCTCATACAGTCTCGTATTGTGATAACAGAGGGTTTTATAATTTCACATGTCGGTTGTTACTTACTTGTTTATTGTGGTAGGTATATTATGCGTAAATGAATAATTTTGAGTGTATTTATGTGTATTACACATGAGTTCTATAACTTTAATCAGGTAAATTTTAAGTTACATTTAAAAATTATAAGCCTAAACCCAATGCATATTATATTATACATAAGTAATAGTCATATAGAATATCGGTATCCAGAATAAATCTTCTAGATATCGTCATCTAGTTTGTGTAGTTAAAGCAAAAAACATACTTGTTACAGATAATTATAACTATGCAATGTTATTTTTTATTTTATTTTGATTTTCACTTAAGAGTATACCAATGAAATTAATGGGGGTAACTTAAGGTGACAGTCCATTTCCAACGACAGCTGCATTACTGTTCATTTTACTATGGAAATTGACAATGACAACGACGCGTTCAGTACCGGTAGTGCAGCTGCGGTTAGAAATGGAATGTTACCATTAATCATGTTTGTTTCAATGGCCAGTAGTATCATTTAATTTTATGTAATAAATAGAGCATACAAATAACAGACATGTCAGCGGAAACACAGCGTTTCTAATGGATTAAAACGGTATAATGTATCTTTTTTCAAAATACTGCTGATGTAATGTTGACTGACCTCCGTCGCGTGAACGATGAATTCATACGGAACGCTTCGAGTACCGCAGGGAAATAGGCGGTTTTACTTAACGGCATATCTGACTCTCATGCTTTTTACAAGTATGAAGCGTATCTTGTACGCAGCAAAGACTGTTTTGCAATAACGGAAATCGACAGTAATAAGAGCTTCTGGAAGTAAAAATGAAAATGTGAGACTCGCTCCATTAATATCAGTCGCGTTTGGATTACTCGTGTTTTTTAGGACAATTTCTTTGTGCGAGAGCAGCTTTCGCGAAGGTTACTTTAATCCCTTGATAAAATTGAATAGAATGTTTGGAATCCTTTTTACAAGCGTTGCATTTACGAGTATAAGTAGGTAAAATTACCAGATCTTTCGACTCTTGAGACTGGTTATTTTCTTGTTTGTTTTTTTGGCAGTGGTCGAAAAAGTAAATTAATTTTAAGTCATATTCCAATTATTGCGCTTTAAAATTTCAAACTTAATTTTATGTAGATACTTATATCTAGAAGAGTTCGTAACTTGAATTTAATTTGTACGTGTACAAGTACGCTAAAATAAATTTGCGCGGGACTTGCGGTTGAGGTTTTCTGCAAAAGAACAAACTGCCCGATTCTAACTTTTAGATATACGTCAGTTAATACATCTAAAAACGATATGGATTAGATGTCATGTGTTAGTGTCAAAAGCGACTTTTTGTTTGAAGAAACGTCACATTGACACGGATATATCTAATGATTAAGATATATCCGTGTCAATGTGACGATTAGATTCTAATCCATCGGACGAATCGGGCCGAAAGTACTAGTAAGCAAAGCAAGTGACGCAAATGGTGCTCATAATATTGTTCCTACCCTCGATTAAACGGCAATGTGTTCCCAAACGCTCTCAATGTCAAAACATCCTTCAAGTTGATCAATGTTGGCTCTGAAGTCTGATGCTTAATCAAACGTGTGTAGGCAAACAACGGTGGGGAGGTACTTGTAATTCTGAGCATGTTTATATTGTGGTTGATCTCACGAGTTGCTATGCTGTATACTCATGTTTACTTTATCCTCCACAATAAAGTAAATTTGCATTTGGGACATGTTTTTCTGTTCAACATTTTCTTTACGTATTAGTTACTTTGGACCTTCGGACGATAAATACATAGTTACTGTGACTTTACATAAAAAACCGGTCAAGTGCGAATCGGACTCGCGTTCCAATGGTTCTATATTACCCAATTTTTAAAAATGTATTTTTTTATGTGGAACGTGAATGAAATGTCTTTAAAAAACCCAGGGGTCGGATCAAACTCTTTAAGTAATTAAGTCTGACTCACGCTTGACTGCACATTTCGAATAGGTTTTTCTATCATCTATTAAATTCGGGAAGGTCGGACAGAAAAACAAACCATTTTATGATACTCATTACATGTGAAAGTTACGTGTAAATTTTTACAAAAAGAATGGGATTTTTATTACCTACGTAATTTTTAAAGCTCCTCGGATAAATATCTAGTTGACAATGTTGTAGGTCAAGTGACCACTATTTTTGATGTCTGCACAACAAATAGGTTATATCATGATGTTTAGGTAGGTACTGTAATATTTAACTGAACATAAATCACTTTTTCAAGTACTAGAAAAAATAAATACCTTAGTATTCATATACCCCGCACAATATACTCATAAAATATACCTTTTGAGACGTAATCTCACCTGCGAAACACCAATGAAAGCTCTCCAGAATCCAAATATCCGCAAAATGAAACGAATGCCTTTACGGGGGTTTTTTTTTTTTAAGCAGCCCGATATTAAACCCCCTGATATTCTGGGAACAATTCATTGCGGTCCAATTCACAAAGCTGTGAGTGACGTCATAGACAGCAGGAGCAAACCGAAATTAATCTATTGTTTGAATGTTATTGCTTATAAAAATACAGATAATACGAAGTAGAAAAAAATATTATAAGATAGTTTATTTATTTGACTAAAAGTGTGTCATGAGTCATGACCTCATGACACTCATGACTTACTAACAATACAAGATTTTCTGTTAGATTCTAATGGCGTTATTTATAAACGCATTGCTGGTCTTTGTCTTTATGTGTCATTTTGACTTATGCATTTGTAAGAAAGGGATAAAACATAACTAAATCAGGCCCGTAAAATTTTATGAATAAGGGGATAATAGTCCAGTGTTGGAAATTCAACCCAAACTCTTTCACAATGAGACAAGACATGGCCCCTGTTATCAATGCTGACTATTCTCCATAATTGCTGACCCAACAAGTGTATAATAATGACTTTTTCACCACACCAACTCGGAAAGGCTCACTTTGCACTTCAAAAACTGATAGCAAAGTTGCATTTTATTCACATGTAAGTAATCAAATTTATTTTATTTTATTCAAAGTAATCAAATGCAAATTTTGAGTTGGTTTCTTATGTTTGCTGGTAGAAATGACTTTTGAATGATGATTTTGGATGATAAATATTTAATAACATTCATTTGGATTTGATTTGGTTTGATTTTGGTTGATATTTTACATTTAATATTTGCTTCAGGTTGGTGTAGTAAAATTTTTGTATTTCACTCGGGGGCAAATTTTGTTTAACCCTCGTGCTTTGAAACCCTCGCAACGCTCAAGATTCCATTTTTCGAACCACTCGCTACGCTCGTGGTTCAATATTAGCACGAGCTGTTAAACAACAACTTTGCCCCCTTGTAAAACAAATAACTATTAATCCCCTTATGAAGTTTGCGAGGATACCTATCTGACTTCGAACTACATAACCTCGGTCTAATATCAAAGCGCGGTAAGTAAAAACAAAGCGAGGACTGGATTACTCTTTTTTATGTTTATGTGCCTATAAAACCGTCAGCCGTTATTATTGCATTTTAAACCCTTGAAATATGTAATGAAAACCGGCCGGGGTATAATTTAGGTCTTAAGCTACGTAAGTGTTTTATTTCGGTTTCAGCAGTAAATAATTAGGTATGTTACAATATAAGGTTTCACTAATTAATGGTGCCTACTGATAGCGTGTTCAGAAAATAAAATATATATATTATACCATTTAGATTTCAATCATTAGAGTTACGCTTACGTATAAATATTTAATACCACATGCTACCAGACTGGGTGAACTGCACACATACTAAGTATATTTACGACACACAATATTATAATAAACTTTCAGGTTATTTTTAGATATAAAAAAATTAGTTTACAAAGCCATTTGCAAGAATTTTCGATACAATTATCATAATCCCCGCGGCGAGAAATTGGTCTGACAATCTCAAAATTGTGTCGGGAAGCTTGACCCAAACTCCATGAAAAGAACTCTTAATAAGTTATGTACCTATGAGTGTTTTTTACTCTATTTTGTAACTAACAGCTCTTTTTTAAATAAATATCTTCAGCAACGTTACTAATTAAATACTTGTTTAATACAAGACGCCGCTTCACAACTCATTTCTTTGAACAAACAAAATATCAAAGGAATTTTAGTAACGTTTAAAAGTTTTCAAACATTTTCTCATTTGCTTAGTACCAAAGAAAATTTAATGAAGTGGAAATAAAAGAATAATAAAATGCTTTTGAAAGTTTGTGTTGCATGAATGTTCATTTATTAACTTTCGTGGTGTAATGTGTAAAAAACCTTTATCTACACACATATCATAAACTCTCTATGATGCCTTCAAAATCCGTAAATAATGGCCCCCATTACGATAAACTGTTTTGTTACAGCAAATTTCTTATCTGTGAAAATGTGGTAATAGTTTCATTACTATATCAAAGTCGATTTGGTATTGCATTCAAATTTCGAACATCTCTAAAAAAAAAGCAATTTGATTTGACCCCTATTCTAATATCAGTCGAGATGACGGTTTATTCGAGATCAAATGACAATTGCATACAATATTGACAAATCTCGGATGTAAGTTGGTATCGGACGATATGGTAATCGACCCCGACTCTAGTTTGTCTCTGAATTTAAAAAAAAACTACGGATGCGTGACGTGCGTGAAAAAAGTTTTCATTTGCCGCCATTTGACGTAGTTTATCGTTTAATTAGTTTTTAAGTAAAAAATTATGTGTTTTGTTGTTTTTAAAGTAACTATAACAAAAGTTTCGTGTAAAATGTGCGATAAAGATATTTCGGAGACGCCACCTCATATCCGCGAGTTCCGCCAGAGAGGAAAGTGCCCTAATGTCGGCTGTAATATGAGGTTAGTGAATATATCATAGAAAGTTTATAATATGTGTGTAGATAAAGCAGTGTATGTAACTGTACATAATTAGGCATTAAAACACTCGTGTGATACTATTATGAAACTCATTTCATTCGTTTCATAAACCCACACTCGTATTTTAATGCCTTTCATTATGTAGCAGTCACATAAACTACTATGAAAGCATAGGCTTGGGCCTAGTAAATTCAGACGTATAATCTTTATTTACATGTAATACATACATCGTGTTCGTGGGGAGGCTCTATTGCAATACAAAAAAAAACTATCTACTAGGCATGTACCGACTAGTCGCCGACTAGTCAGGAAAGCCGACTATCCGGCCACATTTGTAGTCGGCGATTAGTCGGCGAATAGTCGGCAAAAATGGCCGATTAGTCAGCACTTTATTAGTGAAAGAAAACAGAAAACAAAAGAAATCAGTCAATAATTGCCATATGTTTTGTGTCTATTTTACCAAAATACCTATTCAGGGTGCAGACGAAAACTTTTGTTCATATAATTAACCGTTTGATCGTTATCGTATGATGAGTGGCCTGGTGTTTTCGTCTACAGGTCGATCTCAACTGATTCTTATGTAATTTTATGGCCAAGTTCTATAGTAAAATGATTTTATTATTATTCAGTTTATGTTTTTTTTTATGGTGGAGCCATGGGGAACTGTTAATGTTATTGCAAAATTTAGAGACTTATAAACAGGGCACCTTGCCCGTAAAGACGCTGACCACAGGGGATAGGTTCCTCACTGGCGACTACGTACGGGAAATAGAGCCTTAGAAATACCTCCTACAAGTTGTACTGACGATCTTCTCAGGATCGCAAAATAAAAGAAAGACAGAAATTGAACGAGGATTGGTTGTGATAGGTCTTTGAACCAGTAGAGAACACCTTTTAGCAAAGCTAATATGATAAATAGCGCAACCAAAGGAGCAAAACTATTGTTTTTCACCTGAAATTATACGAAACTAATGATCTGGCCGACTAGCCGACTAGTCGGCCGACTAATCGGCCATTCGAGCGCCGATTAGTCGGCTAGCCGGCCAAATCAATAGTCGGTACATCACTACTATCTACCCATGTTGTGTCAATAAAAAAAACTTACTTGACAATAACTATAAAACATCATAAATAAAGAAAAGAAAAATTAATGTAGTAAAATTACGTCGTTTGTAAATTCTTTGACAAACATAGTGACTTTATTTAAGCCTTCATGCGTTGAAAACGGCATTCTCAATGGTATTTAATATGAGGCAAAATTCTCGAGGTTTTACTTGGATATATAATTCACCTTCACTGGCTTGTCATAACTCACGCCGTTTTGAGACGTTCACGCTGCATTTGGTCTTAACCGACGACGTCATATCCACCGCTTACTTGGTTAATGAAATGTGAACTTTAAGTGTTTGTGGACTTGATTGATTTTACAATGATATTGTTCAGTTATATAAATATAAGTGTATTTAGCTTAGGTATAATAGGTATTATACCTAAGCTAAATATTATTATTATCAGTCGCCTCTTTTAAAGTAAAACTCCGGAACTTTCTGTTAAATAAACAAAAAATGTAGCACTTAGGCAGCCGTGCCAACAAATAAACATCACACTCATTCACACACACACACACACATACACATACGCGCTCGACAAAAGTAGATACATCGATATATATAAAATCGAAATATTGCCTTTTTATTATATTCATTGTTGAATTATTATTTTGGTTCTGCCACCTTAGCTTTAGTTTTAGCTTTAGTCTTTAAGTAGGCCTCACTGAAAATCAGCGTCACGTTGTGTGTCCTAGGATACACAACGTGACAATAAGCTGAGTGAGGACCTTTTGGCACAAATATTTATGTAATTGAATTTTAGTTTTGTGTTATTAGTTATTATTATTTGTGCTAATAAACATCTCTTATTCTTATTCTTATTAGAAAGCCTCGGTTACATGAGGTAAATATTTCCTTAGATGTTTGATGTTGTTGATTAGTTGATAAAGTATTTGATGTTGGTGTAATGAAACATCAAATACCACATTAACTTATTCATACTACGCGAGGGCATACATTATATCCCATAGAACTATTGACAGCGGTGGCAGTAACGTTCTTGAATGGCAAACACGTGCTGAAATACCCAAAGTGCGAAGGATAACATACCTACACTAATGATCTGGTTAAGATTGTAGTTTAAATGTGGCTTCGCTTCATGAAAACAACACAATTATGCGAAACTAAGTAATTAATAATGTGTAAAATAAATTTTAATAGACATAACATTTTATACAAATATGGTTTCAATATGCCTATAGATATGGTGGTATCCTAACGTATATATAGGCCAAATTATTTATTTTTATTTTATGGTTTCGATGTTAATTTGTTATAAGGGAAACATGTGATAACTAAAAGCATACCTACCGTTCCAAACACGAGTTTAATTACGAAACTTGTGTCATATGTGGCGTGTCAAACTTTTAGCCCAACATAATGAACACAATTCCACAAACTTACCTACCTACCTAATTTAATGTAGAACTAAATTTACTTATAACACCTTGCACCATTCCACTAACCCAGGATTACGCGGTTAATCCGTTAATCTAGTGTCAAATTGTACTGGTAACCATGGTAACGCCAGGTTTAACCGATTAACCCCGGGTTAGTGAAATTGTGCAAGTGGGCCTTACTAAGTAACATTGTTAATGAATCCCTCTGGAGTTAAGGTTACGTAAAGGAGACGGGTTCATAGCTCGCTGAAAACATTAGGCATCCCTTTTTCGTTCATTCGTTTACGAGTAAGGCTGGTCGCACATTGAATACAAATTTAAATCATACTCGTAGGTGGGTGATAAAAAAACTGTCTGGAACTGTAATTACAGTTCCAGACAATGTAACGTGACCTTTAAAAAGTGACCTTAGTAATTACTAAGGTCACTTTTTTAAAGGTCACGTTACATTTCACTTTTAGCACATAACTAAATTTTGCATTTGCTCTTTCGTTCTACAACTAAGTGTGATGAAGAAGAAGAAATTTTGCATATACAGTTTTTTGTCTAAGACTCAAGTAAACAATTTGTTCTAATAATAATAAAAGTAATTTGACAAAAAAACTGTAAGTATCTATATTCTATCTGTATTCTTTTCTTTCTATATGATATGGACTTCAATTTGTAAGTTTGGATCGGCTCGGCGCCTTCAGTTCGGCGGCAGTGTCCTATGCAAATATTTTTGACTCGAATTCATCAAATGTGTACGGCATTGATGAATTTGCACCATACCAATGTTTTAAAAAAAAAAAAAAAAAAAATTTAGCCTATATACCCACTGCTGGGCACAGGCCTCCTTTCAAGCACGAGAGGGTTTGGACTATAGTCTACACGCTAGCCCAATGCGGATTGGGGACTTCACATACACCTTTGAATTTCTTCGCAGATGTATGCAGGTTTCCTCACGATAATTTCCTTCACCGAAAAGCGACTAGTAAATATCAAATGATATTTCGTATATAAGTTCCGAAAAACTCATTGGTACGAGCCAGTCAGCCAAAGTCGGGCGTCATATCCACTCGGCCACCGCCGCTTCTTGTTCATGTTTTGCAAATTAAACTGAACTCGCTATATAAATAAAACTCGTATAAAAACGTCTACAATGTATAACATCCTAACAAAGTTCGGGCGCGTAGCGAAAGCTGATATGCGACCTTTGGGAGTCGATAGACTAGGAGACACGAGTTAAGGTTGAATACCTATTATGTTTTGTGGGTGACCTAAAATAAAGCGTAGGTGACTTTGATACAACCCATTCATTGGAACAAGGTTTGTTTAATACGGGAGAATTCAATTGAAGCTTTTTTAGAGTTAAACCTTTATAATAGTTAACTTGTTTTCTACATTTTAATATTTATTCAGAGATGTTTTTCGATGTCTCAAACAGTTATCGAGTTTATTACTTATAATAAAAGTCGCAACAATAATAGAAAACTTAGTAAACACGCAATGATATTTTGCTTCTCAGAACAGTATAATGAAAAGTAATATACATAATGTTACTTTTCATCATTTTTAGAGCACCGTACAAAACTTTGTTCACGGTGCTCTTATGGGATCACTTCGGTCTTGCAAATCGGTTAAATGCGTTTTTCTCAAAGACCGTTTGATGTAAATACCTGAAATTTGGAATAGTTATGGCAAGTACCATCACTAACACTGTGAATAAGTCGAAACTGCTTATTTCTGATTTTAGGGGGAAATTTAGGGGTTAAGAGGGGTAGGCTGAAATTTATTTTCAATTGTAAGAATCGTGTGAGGTACCATTAGAAAGCTTGCAAAAAATTGAGTCGATGGACTGATTTTGACTTCATTTTAGAATGCAATAGTTTCGATAAAAAATGCATTTAAAGTTGCAAGTTTCCATACAAAAATTTTCACCTCTGTCCTGGCGATTTTCGGGAAAACTATAGCTAACAGGCAGCTGACCAGTCAATATCCAACTAAAACGAGTATGGAGACGGCGGGAAAATTATCAGGTTAACTCTAACTTTATTAGTTTTTAAACTGCAGCCTGATCTTTGGTTGCTTAGGGCTAGCTAACTGATGCTTACACTGGTCATTCATATTAAGAAGTAGTTTTAGTTAGAAAGATCCTTACTTAAAACTTTGACATTGAAATTTATGACTTATGTCTTTGATACAAAGTTTAATTCTACTTACTTACTTATGTGAGATACTTCATTTGTTTTCTGAATAGCCTACTATAAGTATGAGAGAGTAAAAGATCTGCAAAATGCAACCTTATTATAAAGCAAATAAGTTTAAATTTCGAACGGGCTTTCCAACCAATGGACTATCGCAGTGTGCTCAGTAAGAATCATATTTATTATTGGAGTTTATCAGTTCAAATTTAAATTAAGAATTCCGTTCTTCACTGTCGTTGTGTTTTTTTTTCACATTAGAGCACATAGAGTTAGTAAAGCGAATAGAGATAATAAAGTCATTCAATATTTATTAACAGCTATGGCGTCATCTACCTATAGATTTTACTGAGAGTATCAGGCTGCGTAGCCAAGATGCCGATCGCTTACGCTCCGTAGCGATCGAAACGCAACTGTCACTGTCGCACTAATATGGAAGAGTGATAGAGAGACATAATGCTTTTCGTTGTCGAAGCGATAGCGATTGTAACCTTGGCTAGGCCGGCTGATTCGTCGAAACAGCACCTATTCCTTTTCATTTAGTACCATTACATTTATGTATTAATTGTATAAAGTATGTATAGTAGTGTACCCTATAATGGGCGTGGAACCAGTAATGGGACAAAAAACCACAAATCCTCTAAAATAAGTGTCTAAAAGTAGTTTATAATCACTGCCTGTATATTATCATAAATAAGAGTCCTAGAGCTGTTTCAGTTTGAATTTTTATTAAATTTGGTTGTTTTTTAAGAAATTGGCGTCAACCCAAAAGTTGTCGTGTCACTGAAAAAAAATATCACTACGAATTCTTAACAACTTCGCTAAGAGAGGTGAGTTAATTTATTAAATTTTAATTAATTAATACTTGATGAAAACAAGAATGTGTTTTGTTCATTGCATTGACCATGAGATAAGGTATACAACATACTATGTTGTGACTCCACAGAAGTAAAAAAATAGTGGTATTTGGCCCAATCCCATTATAGGAGCTGTAAAACTGCATACCTCCTATAATGGGACAATTTACATAATGATGCTTGCCATGCCATCATATCATGTTTAAACAATACAGAAGTAAAATGTAGTTACGAATTATGTCAACCAGGAGGTATGCTCGGACTTCGGATAAATTAATATCGTTTTTCCAACTGTTAGTTAGTGTGGGTCAAATTTTGGTAGCCGAGTTTGAGCCACTTTCCGATTTCCGATTGAGTTGAAATTTTGTATTCGTAATTAAATATGCAAATCGGATGATAATGCAATATTATGATAACATGGACCAGATCTGATGACCTATTTCAATATTTTATACTGATAGAGCAGTGCCCATTACTGGGGGGCCCATTACTGGAGCTTTGGTGTCCATGACTGGAGAAAAAAAGCATAGTTTTAATTTGTTAAGTATATGGAAACTCATCGCAGTATCTTTGATACAACACGCCTGAAACATGAAAGACGGATAGGACTTTCATCTTTTAATACGCTAAGCGGTAGACCATTTACATGTATTAGGGAAATATCACAAATACTCCAAATTCCCTCTTAAATGTCCCATGACTGGTGCTGTTACTATATATGTTTGAACCGATTGGTGAGAGCAGCAACTAGATACTGTTCTGTGACGAAAAAAAAATTAAAATTCACAATTCACAGTTTTTGGAAACAAAGGTAAAGTTGACGAAATATAAAGTAAGCCGATCTTGATCAAATTTGTTTGAGTGACAAAAATGTCAGTTAAGATTTGGTACTCATGAATTCCAGTTCTACTAAAATATTTTTGCTTTTAAAAACTGATGTACAATAAGTCCAAAATTGTCCGGTAACGTTAATTATATTTTGAGTCAGAAACAAGCCTAACGTCAAAAACCGAGAAATGCCGAATCACAGACTTAATTGTAATATTATTCCTTTTTGAGTCGTGCCTGCCCAGTCTACAAGTTTAAAATACAACAATTGCGACTATATCAAAGATTATGAGGTTGTATGTATACCCAGTATTTTTGACGGATTTAGTTTTTCATGCTCGAAGTTGCCTGTCAACTCTGACGTATATTAAATTGTCAACTATTTTGGTGTTTGAAAAAATCAATAATTGGCAAAGTGCCGTGGCAGAAAAAGCCATTCTCACAAAAAAAGAATCAATAATAATGAAAATGTTCAGACAAGTGGAAGAATATCATACTTCAATATGTTATGGATGCTAGTAAGATGTAAAAACAACAGTTTAGCGGAATGTCAGTTTACGAAATGGTTTGTACAAATTACAGAGAAATTCATAATAATTTGTTTCTACTAGAAATGTGCCTTCACCAAACGTTTTAGATAAACGGTATTAGGCCTATATTATATAAACGTTCTTGATTTCGGTTGGCCGAAATGGGACTTACGATTTTTCCTGTTTTCACTACCAAGATGAGGTTGATTGTTAGTGTTAGAAAGCTGTAATTTGGTATGGATATACAATCAACCCGACAAGGTGGTAAATAAAATCTTTAATCTCTAAAAAATATATCTAAGGTAGAAGCTTTGTAACTTCTACATTACCTATACCTAGCCCAGAGGACTTTAATAAAAGTCCAAACTCCAAGGTCCCAGAGCTCCCAGACATTACCTTCTTATTTCCTAGTCAATAAAATGTACTTATGGGATAAATTAGTATTAGTATCCAAACTTAAAACCACCTAGGGATGTGTCGTACGGTGCTCTGAACACCGTAGTCTTGACTTCGTGCTTGGCCAATTATTTCATTAAAAGTAATATACAGAATGTAAAGTAATATAAGTCATAATATTTTTCCCGACCGAGGCTTCATTTTGTAAATTTCATGGTTGTTATTAGAAGATGTTTTGAATAAATTTCAATATATGTACGAGTACATGAAATTTGACAGGAATTTAGTTCATTTAAGTACCTACATAATTTCAGTTCCCTAATCTAATCAGAATGGAGAATCAAAATATGTATACATCTGTCGCGAGGTTTCTGTTCAAGACGAACTATTAGTATTTACTAGATTTTTCGGTAAATTTAATGGAAAATCCCGGCCACGTTGCAAATTCTCTTTGAAAACTGCGTGAAAATGTGGTATTGCGTCCCAGCTGTCGAGCGTTGTAGATTGTCCTTTATTTTTATCGTTCTCGCCGTACTAAGTTTGAATTGCTTCTTGCGACAAAGCTTTTAAAGGATTTTCTTTTTTACTCGTAAATGTCGATGTTGGTGGCTGGAATAATAAGTCAACCTAAACAGGTTTACTGAGCCTCTATGTCATAAAACGGGGACTCGGTTCGCCATGTTTCAGTGACAGTGACCATATAAAACTGCCATTCCTACGCTTACCTAGGTACCTACATGATAGTCACAGTTTATGTAGAGAGGTATAGTTTTGTTTGTGTTTTCGACATTGAGAGATTGTACACATCTTTAATAAAGTAACTTATATTTCATTGATTCCATATTTTTAATTGTTTTTTTGTAAAATCGGTTATTTTTATTGCTTGCTAAAATTTGACTTATAAAAGTGCCTATTAAATAAAGTATTATTATTATAAAGTGCATATCTGTCGGATGCACCCGGACAGATGGGCCAAAATAGCGACCGAATGGGCACCTCAGATCACCCGAGGCAGAGGCAGACCAAAAATGAGATGGCGAAACGACCTGGACTCATTTTGTGGCGACTGGCGGGAGCATGCACAAAGCCGTGACGAGTGGCGAAAGACAGGGGAGGCCTTTGCCCAGCAGTGGGACACAATATAGGCTATAAAAAAAAAAGTGCCTATTTGCTGAATAAATGTTTGATGTTCAGCTAAATTATATTTAAGGATAGTTATAATACCCACCTGTAAACCTGTATGTTATTCCCTCTGGAGTTAATTTAATATTGAGTTGATGTATTTTTTATTTAGCTGTGGATTTTATCAGTGTATTTCTGTACATGTAGGTAGGTAGACTTATTGCTTTTCACCTGGTGCTAAACAGTGCTCCCCTTAGAGTACACAATCGATTATTCCCCCTAGTGCAGCGGGGCAATTTCGACTGCGGAATAATTTCAATTAGTCGAAATATCTTCAATGTTTATATTTTAAACTTTTGCGTTTTGAATACATATTAACTCACATTATGTGTGGTGGGTGGTTTGAAAATGTGATGTCTACCCCAAACTTTTCCATACACTTTTCGTCGGGTAGATGCACAAATCTCTGTTTTGACATTTTGCTGGGACATCAGTCAGCCGCGACCACGACCAGTGAAACCTGTGTCGAAACGTCGGTAAATCAAGGTAATCTTCAATGTTTTACATAAATTACTAGAGTCACACACAACACATCTTTTTCACTATTTGGACGTATATAGCACTCTACTTAATAATGAAAAATACATTAAAGATCTTTCGATTAGTTGAAATTAACCCGCAGTCGAAATTGCCCCGCTGCACCTGAGATCTAACAAATACAAATATCAAAATAACGGACGTGTTTGCGTGGAGATGGGTCACTGTGGGCCGTGTCTGAGGTTACGCGATGGTACGCCATTTGTGTGTGACGGTGACGTATGCTGTGTTCAGTATTTTTTTTAAATATTTTACGTCCCAATTCTAACTTTGAGATGTTACGTCAAATATTACGACAAGATACGATATAGATTAGATATGTCAGTGTCAAAACTGGCGTTTTTGCTTGAAGAAACGTCACTTTTGACACTGACATATCTAATCCATATCGTATCTTGTCGTAATATTTGACGTATCTTAAAGTTCGAATCGGGCAGTTTGTGTGACGTCCGTGTCTTGGAACGGACCAATTACGGCACGGGACTTCGCTCACCTCGTCCCGCGCACCCCCGCATTTTTGGCATCATCGGTTGCATGAAATAATTGCACTAAACTCGGTCTAGAGGATTCCTAGTCTATGAGCTACAAGCTTCGACTTTATGCAAAGCTAAATTATAAGGTTCATACTTACGTGAAATTGAGTAGTACTTAAATTATACCTACTCGTACCTAATCAATTACTTACTGGGAAAAAACTACTTGAAAAACAAATAATTAAATTAGTTATAAGCCTCGCTAGTCCCCGTGTACTTGTACAAATACAAATTATATTCGAGTTATGAACTCTTATAGAAATAAAAGAAAGTTCCAAATTCAAAAGCGCAAAAATTTGCTTGGGTCTTGGGTCATAATCTAATTTTGTTGATAGCACTCTACGATTGTAAAAGTATACTAAGATGGCATTGACATTAAATTAACCTTTTTTTTGTTACCTACAATTAAATTAAATTTTTATCGATGTGGTAAACATTTATAGATAGATATAGGTAATACTCTTTTCACCACACCAACTCGGAAAGGCTTACTTTGCACTTCAAAAACTGATAGCAAAGTTGCATTTTATTCACATGTGAGGCAAAGTAATAACATGCATATTTTGAGTTGTTTTCTTACGTTTGCTGGTAGAATTGACTTTTCAATGATGATTTTGGATGATAAATATTTAATAATGTTCATTTGGATTTGATTTGGTTTGATTTTGTTTTGATATTTTACATTCAAAATTTGCTTCGGGTTGGTGTGGTGAAAAATGTTGTGTTTCACTCGGGGGCAAATTTTGTTTAACCCTCGTGCTTTAAAACCCTTGCAACGCTCAAGATTCCATTTTTCGAACCACTCGCTACGCTCAAGATTCCATTTTTCGAACCACTCGCTACGCTCGTGCTTCAATTTTGGAATCTTTCGCTTGCTCGGGTATCAATATTAGCACGAGCGGTTAAACAACAACTTTGCCCCCTTGTAAAACAAATAACTATTATTGGCATACCTCAATAAAAAGATACAAAAGAATGGAACAATTGATTAAATGTGGAGGCGGACAACATGCGGTCTTATCGCTAAAGAGCGATCTCTTCCAGACAACCATGGGTATATCTTGCTTACCTCTGTAAATTCGCATTTTGGCAGCACCGCACCGCTTTCTTCTTAGAATAGGTCACAAAAATGTCATTATGCCATATAATTTTGCAACATTCTACTGCTTTACAATTACGATATCATTTAAACCTACGTCACACATAACTGCTAAAATCTACTATTTACCGGTTTATTTATACAGTTTATTAGGAGATAGTTGATGTTAATTATAAGGCTCTCGCTTTTACTGAAGTGCAACTGAAAACAAGAGGCAACTTCGCGCGGGAAACGTGTCAAGGTTATGTTCAGCCACACTGCACTCACATACGTAACTACTAAAAGCCTCAAACTATTCCAACATATCTTCATAAACACCGAAACTTAACCTAAACACAACACTCAGGTTAGCTAAGCCTGGCAAACGACGGTCGGTAACCACGTCGTTCCATTTTCGAACTATGACATTTTCAAAATTAGTGCCATCCCGTGCAGTTGCAGCGACGCGACGCACCGCCTCTGCCCCGGGGTGCCTGCGGACTGGTACTGCCGGCAGAGGCCGCTGCCCGCGAAATTGGCGCAATTTCGACGCATGCGCGGTGCACTTGCGAACCGGCGGGAGCTCCGGTGGGGTTGCCAGCCGTGCCGTTTTCCCCGGACAACGCTGCAATCGTTTCTTAAGCCTGTAAACTTATCGTTTTCCCAAGGCTCCCAGGAAAACTTGTTAAGTGCATTGACGGAAAGTTTGGATGGGATCCGCTGGGGTACTGATACGAGCCTACATAATATTTTCAAGAATCTTAGGTGAAAGGGTGTGTTTATTCGCGTATTTAATTTCCGTTGTATGTTATGTAACCAAAATATTTGTGTTCAAGAGATTCAATAACCGTTAGGTTAGGTTAGGAGTAGGTTTCGCGGGGAGAGTTGGGTTATGAATGGGGAGAGAAGGTTTGAGAGGGGGGTGAGAAGGGATTTTAAGGCTACTGCTACAAAAATAATGTATTCCAATTTAAAAGTGGGCTATAGTAATACGCATAATAAAAAAAAAACCTATCCAACTATCTTCCAAAATCACCTTTGTATGAAAAACCCTCTCACCCCAAATACGAGGCACTACGGGATGAGATGGGTTTTCCTCTTTATCATCAAAGTTATGAAATGGAACTACCCAAAATAAAATACAAACTAAAATACAAACATCCGAACCACTTATTATATACACCATTCAGTTTTCACATGTAATAATAAAATTTTATCGAGGTTTGAAAGTCAAATTTCACCCAACTCACCCCATTTTACGGTACGCAATTAATTTTCTATTTTTGTAGTATTAAACTATATCAATCGAACTATAAAAATCTAATAAAAGATATCTACCAACCTAAAACTAGATATTCGAGTTATGCTTTAAAATGATCTATATTATTTTTTGGCTACATTCGTTAAATATATAATGTGATAAAATGAATCCAAGCCGTTATATCAAGTAAATGGTCTGTGACAAAGCACGCATCAATACCGCAACATGTAAGGACGCAATACTTAGTAATGCAGCTGCAGTTGCCATCCGAATATCAATTTAAAAACGCAATATACTACTCTAAGCATGAAACCAAGACGAGAGTGTAAATAAATACGTAATCAGAGGCCGTCCCGATTTAACTTAGCAATCATGGTAACCCCCCAACGTCCCTGACTTGATAGGAAAACCGAGAAACGTGACGTCAAACTCCCGTTCATAAATAAATGTAGGTTAATCGGACCAAAACAATCCCCTTACATTTGCTACGTCATGAGGATAGCGATTTAATCCACGAAAGTTGATCAAGGTATGATGTAAATTTAATTTAATTTATTACGAGTACATACTAGCCTCCGCCCATGACATTGACTGCGTAAAATTCGTTAAAAACTTTCAGCCCCATTTTTATCCCTAAAACACTGCAAAATATGTTGTAAAATTACAAAATTTAAAGGAAAAGCTGTTCTATAATATGTACATATATTCCGGTATATAATAAGTACGAGTATATTTTTTACAGACGATTCGGCATTTGTTTTCACTAAATAATTCTTGATTTGATATCTCAAATACCTAACAAGTTTAACGTTCAAAAATAGGGTTCCGTATCCTATTTGCAAGCGACGCCGATTGTTCGTACCTCTAACCCTACCCTTATCATTCATCCTGACCGGGCCGTTATACGCTTCATTGGTCGAATAATGCTGTAAGTAGAAATAAAACCTTACGTGAATATGACGTTATCCTTCTAAACGCTCATTTCGGGCGAAAACAGAAATGCTCTTTCTTAACGCCCCGTATTGTTTTGAATATTCGGCTTTAAGTGTTGTCCTAATTGAGATTTTTTTGTGCGAAGTGGGTCGTTGAGCGATAGGTACTTGTTTTTTCTGTCCACGTTTCACAGGCCTAAAATATCACGACCGTCATTTTCACCTGTATTCAGGCGTACAGTCAGCAGCAGAAGTTGCTAAGCGGGTGAAGTGTTCAAAATTACCTTGACACGTTTTTATTCTCTTAACAATAAAGTCGAGACAATAGAGTCAAGATCATTTTGAACATCTAGCCCGCTTAGCAATTCTGCTGCTGACTGTACGTATCTAATGAAGATATCAAAGCTGTAACTGTCATTTGTCCCATAACGATTGCTGCAATAGATCTATTTACACATGGAATCACTAATGAGTTAAATTTAACCAGCGGGTAGTATTAGGTATGCATTTCCCTGGGTGTGTAATGTTTTATATCAAACAAAAACCATTTTCATTCCGCATAAAACAGATAGCGCTACGCTAAATTTTCCCATAAAAGACCCCGCAGCAAACATAAAGAAAAAGTGGTTTCAGTTAAATCTCACGAAATTTTAGTATGATGTTAATTTGGCTCTCCTGATTATTTTTTTGTATGGGCACAACTCTCTCAGAAGTATACTTTTAGAAATAATCAATGTAATTGTTTTATACAAAATATGTGTTAGTTAACCATTTTTATGTAATTCCTCCTCCTGACAGTTGGTGGCTGCACCTTATAACGTCAGTAACTGTCAGTGCGTGTCATAACAATATATCCTTAAATATATCGATTTTATAAAACATGTCGCGTAAATAGAAAATTATATACTTGATTATTTCTGAAATTACATTTCTGAGAGAGTTGTGCCCATACAAAAAAAATTACCAGGAGAGCCAAATTAACATCATACTAAAATTTCGTGAGATTTAACTGAAACCACTTTTTCCCTATGTTTGTTGCGGGGTCCTTTCTAGAGTTTTTTAACCCCTACTAAATTCGCACAAGAATAAATAAGGTTCGGGGACATCAGGTTGAGGAGGTATAGTCTGCCAGCCATTTACATCACTAGGACAAGGTTGCAGATTATACAATTTATGTAAGGTCTTATCTGTATATCGTTTTGCGCCTTCCGTAGGTATTTGAATTTTGCATTTTTTGGTGAAGAAAACTGTTAGTAGTCGCAGAATATTTCTGAGAATAAAATAAAAGAATCGCACCATTGAAATTAAAATAAATCACACATATACATTTTAATTTGTTAGTTGAATTCCACGTGCAAATAGTGAAAACATAATTAATAATAACCGTTTACATTTCAATTGTCCTTTTAAATTATAGCTTAATCTAGACTAAGTTTGAATCAGACTATCAGAGAATCTATCTATCTACCTAAGCGTATTTATATATGCATACATCTGACAAGAAATATTTAAATGATGATAATCGTTCATGACTTTAATTTTTGTCATTTAAAGTGATACGTCCTGTTCTTAAGAGTTTAAGACAAAAAGTAACCTGGATATACCATAATTGCCACAATAATAGTTGTAGAAAGTTAACTTTTTAATGAATAAATATTATAATATTTAAAGTCTGATCCAATCTTACTGCATAATGGTGGGGTTTACTCAACAACGACATACGTGGGTTCTGTCATAACACCACAGTTGTTGTCTCGCGTTGAAATGTGAATATATCCGTCGATGCCCCAATACGGTCCATATGAATTCCTGATGATCCAGTATGATTCACCGTCTTTTTCTCCGTAGCCAACCAAAGTCACCTCATGGTTCATGTCATCTTTTGAGGATTGGCTGAAATACAATCAGTTTATACAATTCTGTTTAATTCCAAAACAAAGACTAAATTTATTTGAGGATTAAATATAATGATCAGCGTAAAACTTAGAGGATATAACCAACGGAGACGCCATGTCTAAAATTTTCGGTACAAAATAGTCTGCCGTTTTTTGCGGGGGAGGGGCACATCAAATGTATAGGTACGTCATGTCAGATAAACGTCAGTCCATACATATGGTTGACATGTGGTTGACCATTGGCCGCCTATTTTCGACAGAGGGGAACGCCTGTTAATGGCGGCTCCATTGTTAATTACTCCGAGGCGTAAAACGGTGGCTAACGTTTCATTACCGAAACTAGTTACACATGGGTATGCGTAATTAATTGAAATTAAACTGGCGAATTGAGACGTGTTAATAATCTACTAATTCATTAGATGTTACCACTTTGTGTCGTATAAAATTCCTCCGTCGTAATGTGTGAAAGCATCTTCAGCGTCAATGGAAACCGATAAAGGCCCATGATTAATAAGTGCGATCTATAAAAAAAACACAAAAATAGTCAACATATCTAAAGGTTGAAGGGTATTAATTTGTGTGTTTATCAGAAATATTTGATTAATTATATTTATTTATTTGCTTAGATATAGTAATGGGATGTTACATAATATTATTCTTAGGTGTACTGTGTATCTTGCCTGCATGCTTACTACTACTGCTACTCGTACTATATGCTTACTACTGCTATTGCATGCTTGCTTGTATACTTATATCAACAGTTTCGATACCTAAATAACAATTAAATCGTCGAAATGAGCCGGTGTCTTTAAACAACCTCATTTACAAGTAAAATGATCCATCGCCTTACAAAAAAGTATTCATCTTAGTTTTGCTTTACCTTCAGAGCTTGTTCACTTAATGGAGTCACATCAGTCCAACCACGAATTTTGTAAGTGGTCGTCATATTTTCAATGTTGCAATACCCGTCCTGTAACACATTTGATATCAGGTAAACAATATATTTTTAAAAAGGTTGGTAAGATACATAATTATTCGTTTTTAAGACAAATGAAAATATTACACAAATGCTAATTAAATTTCATTCACGCCAAATGCATAACTTCACATCAAATTAGCATTGGATTTCACGCTGTTATTTTTAAATAGATCCCAAATAAATGCTGGAAATAGTACTGTTTTAATCTTGTCTGTCTGTTACCTCTTCAGGCACTTCTGAAGTAATTTCGATGTGATTATAGTTTGAGCCTGGGAAGGTCTTTGTATAATTTTCATTTTTATCACTCTACACAGATGAAGTCGCAGGCAGAATGTAGTTGATATTATAAAAATGCAAAGCCTTAATTTTTTTGTAAAAAACTGGCATCATTAGAGTATTTTTTGTAAACGCGCCAAACTACAATACTTGTTTGCACTTATATTTAGGTACCTGTTTGCTATATGGTCCATATTCCGCTACCGTAGGCAAGCCATGCTTCATTATCCATTTGTAGGCAGAAATATCATCTCCACCGTCACAGCCAGAATTTCCCATTCTAAATATAAATAATAATGGTTATTTCATTGCACTTCTGACTTCCTCTAACTTTTTTTTTAATTTATTAATCGCTGCTGATCTCATGCTGCTACCAAAAATGGACTTTGGAGACTTTTCCTAACTTTTAAAAACGGAATTTAGGTACAAGATTTAATAAATAATGTTACTACCTATAGTCTTCTCTAGAGTCAGCAACATAAATTCCATTAAATTTTATCTTAATTTTTATAAGTTTTTATACTTAAACGAATATATTTACCCCCAAGAACAGTCTAGAAGAGCCTGATTACTTAGCGAAATCAGCATGCCACCTTTGCTCCTTGCCAAGGCTCCTTCAACAGCAGCGGTCGTGCCAAAAGTCCAACATGAGCCGCAACTATCTTGATCTAGGTATCAATTTTGTTTATTAGTAGGTTAGAAATGAAAAGAGCTAAAAAAAACTATAAACAACCTTTAAAAATATCCATGCAATACAGAAGAAGCACGTACCTACCCGCTATGAAAATTTAAACAAGACCTAAATGGCCCACAATAATATGTAATAAATGAATCCAAAGAGAAAGAGGCTGGCTCAACTGGACTCGGCTGTAAAGAGCTGGAAGAAGCCGCTTAAAATCGTGTCAAATGGAGGATTCTTCTGCGAGCCCTATGTAGATGATCCCTCATTAGGGACATAGGGCTAACAGGAATTAACAGGATTGCATGAACGTCATCATCAAATGAATCCAAAATCATACCGTGATTGAATTATTCATTCCATGATTTAGTAATTCATTCATTGACAAGGATTAGCCAAAGACCTTAAAATTTAATATTACGTATTGATTGAATTACTGGCCTTTTTATTTTCAAAGCCTTCTCTGTGCTTAATAGTTTTAATGATTCTCGTTACGAGAAAAATACAAAAATATCTAGTATTTTGGACATTGTTGAGATATTAATAAGTTAGAAAATGAAGAGGTTTATATAGATAGACAGATGTAGTAAGCAACATACCTAGAACCGGACCAACGACTCCTTCAAGCCTTAAATCGTAGTGCGATGGTAACGTTTCCGATATTTTCTTAATTTCTTCGTGTGAATATGGGAATCGTATGTTGCCAACTGATCTTGGTTTATCTCTTCGTAATCCTTTGTATCGTATCAGTTCCTTCTTTGTACGATCAGACATTTTGTTCAAAGCTAACGTGTAGCTCAAATTTTTGCGATTTGTCTCCTTAACCAATCTGTAATATCGAACATCTTAGCTGTTTAAGAGTTGGCGAGATGAGTAATATTTATTTTTAAAGTAAAGAAAATAGTTCCTTTCATACCACTAAACACTAAAGTAGCGACTAAATTTGAATGTTCAAGTGATTACGTATATAAAATAGTCAAAGTAGTGAGCGAGAGAATTCATGATAATTTTGGTGAATAAAAAATGCAACAAAAGGGTCAAAATTAGTGTATTTTCTAACCTACGTTGCTTGATAAAGGGTTAATTAGTTTTATGTTATACATATATATCGATGACGTTAGTATGGGATATATTATTGATATGTTGTAATAAAACTGATTGTCTATGTCTAATAACCTCCATTTTTCACGAAATATACTTTTCCTCATCTCATGTTCTGCCTGGTGGGAGTACTGTTTGTTAAATTTCTGCTTATATCTGTAAGAACATAGCACGCACATGTTATTTAATTTAATTTAATTAATCTTTTTCAAACAGTTCAATGCACAAACTTGTAATAAATACTTTATAAAAAAAGTATTAACCGTAATACTTACTCAGCAAACGCTTCGTCTAATTCTTTTTGTTCCTCTGCTGTCATTGATTCAAGATAATTGGAATTTGGCACCTTTTTTTCGTCATCATCATCGTAACCAGTTTTTATGCATGTATCTGTAACACCATGGTTGTAACGAATAAATGATTTATGATTTAAGTAATCATTTAATGTAATTTCTTTGTTTGGTAATGAAACTCTGAACTAAATAAAAAGCTCAGACTATATCTATATGTATTGCACTTCACGCAGCAACTGCACATACCTCGCATATTATGTACTTACACTTTTTATATAGTTTGAACACTTTTTTATTAACTTCAGGGGAAAAGTTGAAATAATCGACGATCTGATGGTCCTTGAGATAGCCATGGCGAGTGTCACTCGTACGTGTTTCGTACCTTAAAAAGTATTTTTATTAATAAAAGTACTAGGGAAATACTCTTTAAGTAGTGATAATTTATTGGTAGATCTTATAGATGTGTAATACGAATGAAACATGCAAAACTAAGCACAGATAGCACTGCAATCGTTAAAAAAAATATTTTCTTGTTTATGGAGCACGTTGCTAATTCCTACATAGCTCACAATATAATTTGTATCATACAAAAAAGAATAGCGGCGTGTC
The DNA here is from genome assembly GCF_963556715.1 of Cydia fagiglandana. Lineage (NCBI taxonomy): Eukaryota > Metazoa > Arthropoda > Insecta > Lepidoptera > Tortricidae > Cydia > Cydia fagiglandana. The sequence goes on from NC_085937.1 coordinate 5,366,581, forward strand.
TTGAAGCTCGTTACCAATTATTGAAACACGACTACTATTGATTGTATGGCAAAGCTAAAGATGAAAATGGCAAATCTTCGGAATTATTTGGGAATGAGAGAAAATAAAGTAGTAAAGTGGTTTACCTGACTGGAACCCAAGATTTAGCAGAATGGTTATAGTAAGCCCACAATTCTTCATTTGTCACGTCATTTTCACCATAACTTCCAGTAAACTTCACACATTCCTTGCCCTTTATATTTTCGTTTCCTTTAACAATATAAAGTTATAAGCTGCGGTTAAAGCTGATTTAAGGCCAGGCCACACCGGATGCGTGTGCGTGACGTGCGCGTGCACGTACGCGTCCCGCTGCGTTGTAGAATACGAAAACTCATAAGAGAGGACACACCGCTTGCGTGACGTGTGCGTGACGTGCGCGTACGCCTGACTTGCACGCAACGCAGCTCCGACGAGACAAACCGGCTGCGTGCTGCGTGCACGCGTCCACGCAGCGGAGCGGCAACGTCGCTTCGTTGCGTGCAGTGATGACGTTGTGTTTAACTGCGTTCCCTATGAGAGGGCGAACCGAGCAGGTTCGGACGCGCACAGCTCGGTGCTGCATAGGTGCTGTGCGTGTACACGCGCAGCCACTTGTATTTATTTACAACTCGGCCGGTGCGCGTGCTGGTTTTTAATACGGATTCAGTGATAAAAGAAAAACTAATTAAAATCTTTCGTTAATATGAATGTATATTTACAACATAGCACAAAGATTACCACAAATACGTCTTAAAAAAAATTAATTTGGCCTGTGGGAAAGAATCGATTTTAGGTATTAACGATACTATTGGAAAAAAAGGTTGTTGTATTGTGAACTATTTTGCGTCGGTGAACAATATTATGTACTCTCAACTATCTCGATTCAAATATTCTAATTGCAATGGCGGCATTAGGTGAGCAGCTTCCATTTGCAACGGGAGTTATAATAACATGATGTATAGTCCGTTTTTTTTATCATTAGAAAGAACTTCGCAGAAGTAAGCTTGTGGTTCCAAATTCGGCACTTTTAGCGGTAATAATTTGAAGTAAATTATATGTATTGACCATGCTACATTAGATAATTCAATAATTATTAACAATTAAAGAGCCTGATAAAAACTGCACGCTTGCTTCTGTGGAGTTCTTTCTAATGCAAAAAAAAACGAACTATAGGTACTGTCGCAGGAGTATTTTATTTTACTGCACGCATGACTGAGCTGCAGCGTGCGCCTGCGTGGCGTGTGCAGCACGTTGCGTGGCGTGCGCTGCGTGACGTGCGCGTCACCCGGTGTGACAGGGGTGCTGCGCACGTCACGCAGCGCACGCCACGCAACGTGCTGCACACGCAGCCGGTGTGGCTCGGCCTTAAGTAACGTATCAAAATTCATATTTAAAAAGAGTAATAAGTTAGTGGCAAAAATTTCATTTTTGGTACCTACAAGCTTTTATCGCTGACTGTACTTTTCTTACGACAGACAACTAATACTCATCGAGACAATTCTAAAAAACCCTAACACAATTAGGTTGCGCTGTTTCATCACAGAGTTTCTATGGCCACCTCCTGTCTCCATCATCAGATCAGCTCGATGGTACCATAATATTGCATTGTCATCCGATTTATACATGCATGCAAAATTTCAGCTCAATCGGAAACCGGGAAGTGGATCAAATTTAACTTGCAAAATTTGATTACAGAGAGACAGACAACGGTCAGGTGAAAGTAAATAAAAGCTTGTAAAAAGAATGCAGTTTTTATAAACATTATTTTGATACAGGCATATACACCTACTCGTATGTCGTATCTTACACCTTATAAAACAAAGTCCCCCGCCGCGTCTGTCTATCTATCGCGATAAACTCAAAGACTACAGAACGGATTTTCATGCGATTTTCACCAATGAAGAGAGTGATTTTTGAGGTAGATTTAAGTATAAAATTTGTTAAGGTTTACCCATGGCCCGGCCTGGGCCGGAGTGTAAAAATATGATTGAGAAAGCATAGAACCAAATGTAATAAAAATATAAATTGTATCCATAGTATCCATGTAGTAGGTACTCTGATCCAAACTTTACAAGCATTAGTTCTTTAGTTTTGCGGTGGTGCAGCAATACAGGAATATTTATTTATCTGTACGAAAATGGTAATGCTCTTACCAACTTCTTCTAAATTGTAGGTTGTTGGGAGAAAACCTATAGGCTCTTCTAGATCATCTGGATCAGTATCTGAATCCTTAACCTGATAGCAAACCTTCTCGTTTGTTTCTTCTTCAGTAGTTTCAGGGTGAATCTGTGGAATGAAATCTAAATTTCTAAAGCTATTACCATAATTTACTTTGAGAAGAAATCCTATAGAAAAGCAAACTGCATTGTTAAATACAAATTACGGGATTATAGTCTAAAATAATGTCTAAATTGATCTTACGATACAATACCACCACTCTTTTAGTTTTTATGTCTTTAACCTTTTCGCCGTCACAGCAATGTTTGACATGGTGTGTACATCGTTTGACCACCTCACGCGTCATTATATAAAATATAACCAAGAAGTAGGCAAGATGAGGCCTAGTCAAGTCACAATCCTACATCGAAAAACGCGAAACGATAAGAAAAAAAACATGACAGATGCTACGAAATTTCCACACATTAATTAGTTTCAATTGGGGTTTTCTATCAACGATGTCATATTATCTAGGCCCTCAGGGCGAACTTAATAATAACGATTTCTTCCGGACGCCTTTTGGGTTGCCATTATATTTAACAAAATGAACGGGCTATTTTTGTTACCTCGAAATCGATTTTATAACCCTCCTTGATTACTGGTATTCTTATTTGTTTGACCGCTCCATTGTTGGCATCGAGTCTAGAGAGATATGTTGACCGCCTGTAAAAAAATGTATATGACAAACGGACAGACGGACTAGGACAAGAACGAACGTGATAGCACAAATGTATTTAGGGTTCCGTAGTCAACGGAGCTTTGCTCAGTATTGGAATGCTGAAATTTTGCAGTAAAAGTAGACAAATATTTTTTACCACTTTACGGGTACTGTATGCGTAAAATTGGAACGCGTTTTCATTTTGTACTATGCAAAGATAATTTGCAAGCAATATCACAACTTTTAAAATTAAAAGTTAAACAAACAGTGTTACGGGCAAGATTCGAACTCGTGATCTTTCGGAACACCTGTCTGATCGCTCTAAAAAACTGAGCTACCGAAACATGCCAGACCCATATGAATCTAGTCTAGGAAATAGGGGTATTACTGCAATGTTCTGCCACCAGAGTGCAGCACTAAGCTAGCTAGTAAACCATAGAGTAACTTATACATACTATGCTTAAAACTGTTTTTTGACAAGTTTTCACAGACAATAAAATATGACATTGATACATCAAGGCGGTTTGTTAACAAGGGCCTACCGGGAAACGCGAAAATCGAAATTTAGTTATCTGCCCCTTTATCACTCGGATATGCAAGAGTGATATAGAGTTTAGATAACGAAATTTCGATTTTCTTCTTTCGCGGTAGACCCCCAGAGTGTGATGGATAGTGGTAGTGGCGCCCCCTACGCAAAGTTTTGCGTAATATTCCCTATTACCTAACAAAAGCAGACGATGGTAGGCATGTGTGTAGAGAAATTACGATTGCTATATTTAGGGGTCCCTTTGTTTCCCATAAAGTTTTAAGTCATAATGTAATGTTTGTCATATTATCGTTAGTCATAAAACTGAAACCGTTAACTTTTCAGGATTTTCGTAAGGTTATTCTATAGATATGTTAGGTTAGGTTAGGTTTGTTTTATGGCAATCCTGAAAAGTTACGCGTTTCTGAGAAAAACCAATTATGACTAACGAAAATTCGGACAATCAATACATTATGGCTTAAAACTATTTGGGAAACAATAGAGATCCTATATTTATACCCTGAAATCGGGCATGCGACAGTTGTGCCAGCTGTTAGCTTTACACTAAATGAAATTAAAAGGTCTTACCAATATTTAAAATGTTCGGTCCAACCCGATGTCAAGTACAGTTTTGTTGCTTCTATGCTGTATTTTGTCGGCCATTTTAAAGGCGGATATTCGTCATTTTTGATTGACACTGTTTAAAAAAATAAAAATAAAATATTATGCTTAAATATAACTTGTAAGCAGATTTGTATTTTATTTTCATAATATAATATAGCAACAATTTTTAAAGTATGTTGCGAATAATCTACTCGTATTTATTTATAATGAGAGTCAAAATAAAATAAGAGCCTGAACATAATATCGTTCCATACGGGCAGTTTCTATACGGTAATCGGATGAAAGGTGCGTTTCGTATCGGTATCAGTAGCCTTACCATGACTGCCTTGGCAGTGTCAAACTAACATATTCGTTAACGTCTGCGTAATTTACTTTCTATCTACACATCTCGCTCGCACTAATATGCTAGTACGAACGAGATTCACACGCTAGCGAATAGATATGTCAGTGTCATGGCTCCTCTACACGATAAGCCAGCGCCGGCCACCCCAAGAGACGCAGCAATGCGGTAGAATGATATAGCAATATCACTTGCTCCCTCTAACGCATAAATGCGTCCCTTGGAGTGGCAGGCGCTGGCCCATCGTGTAGAGGACCTATAAACTGGTGGTAGCCGTACAGGCCTTTCATGATCAACAGGAAAATTGGAAAAATCACGCATAAATTTTAAAATATCACAAAATCTGAAAACTAAGTATTCATAATGCTTGCCCTAATACGGTAGGTTAAGAATAAAGAATTAATTTTCTTGCTGCAGCTGAGCGGTCACGTGTTTGGATTGTAACAACAAACCTTAAGGGGCTCCCCCACGCCAATGACCTTCGATCTGAATCCCTTAGTTTTCTAATGTTTTTTGTAGCTTATCATAATAACATCAACGGCTTTAAGCAATATAGTATCCCATATTTACATTAAAGTTAATTGTCTTCGACATATTTGGCATCAAAGTTGAACAATTTTAGGCTAAAAAACTGGTTTTCTGGCCATAACTTTTGTGTTAATTAGTTTAAAATTAAAACCTTGGACACGATTTTCGAGACTTCAAAGACGAACCCAAATATGTAGATTTCATACATGTAAGATCCTTCACTGCAAAGTAGATACGAAAAAAGTGTTTTTTTAGACAATGTTTAAAAAAATTATAAAAAAATAAGTATTCATTTTTTTCAAAATCTGGTGGACAAAACCGGAGATAAAAGATTGAAGAACCGATAACCGTTTGTCTTATAATTCTACCTGTAGTGCAAAAAAAGAAGATACGATTCAAAACTTGTCAAAAATCGATGAAAACCTCGGGTAGCCCCGTAAGAAAGTTTGAACATGAAATAAATGAGCATAATAAAGTAAGATATTTCTTACCATGTTTACCAGAAACCGCGTATGTCAGGCAAAACAAAAGAGTTGTTTTCACAATCATGTTTAGTTCGATTGTGAATAATCCTCTCAAATACCAATATTTATGTATGTAACAGTCGACAGTTTTATCAAATTATTACATTTAAATTAATGGTTCTTTGATAAAAATATTCATTAATTTATATGGACTAATAATTGTAAATCATATTCAAATTCAAATAAATCATTATTTTAATTTGAAATTATCGCAAATACTAATGAGATAACTATAGTTCGTTTTTTTCAGCATTAGAAATAAGGTAAACAATGTTGATGTGTCTTTTAATTGAAAAACACATTTTAAAAATAAGTTACGGCAAATATGTAACAATTATGAATCCTATACGATCATTTATATTCTTCTGCTTTCATAAGTAATAGTTTTTGATTTTTAAAAAGCGTTTTTCAATTAAAAGACATGCCAAGATTGCTTATCTTTTTGCAAGTTCTTTCTAATGCTAAAAAAACTAACTATATAGATAAATAAACATTGATTGGTATTCATATTAATAAAACGTAATTCAGCTTTAAATCCTTACCAGGTTTGTCAATATTGGTTCTCTTAATTTTCTTCAGAAAATAAGGACGGTGTACATTGCCAGGCGATCTTGATTTATGTCCGTTTGTTTCGACGTTTTGAGGGATTTTATCCATTTCCGAACTGCAAAACGTTGATAGTATTATTTATCAGACAGTTTGAATTAATTAAGGCCTTTCTTTTTTAGGCACTTGTACCAATAGTTTAGTTTAGTTTAGTTTATTGATGTATCAATACAATTTTCATAGTTAATGTAAAAGAATACATAAGCAATTACTTATCGTATAGCGATCGTCGGATACAAAATAAATAATTAAATTACAATTAAACAGTAGTTTTATACAATGGTATATACTCGTAAATATATCACAAAATATTATTCATGTCAAAATATTTCTAATAGCAAATCATAAAATCACACAATGTCAAAGATAATAATAAAAATAAAATAAACAATTTTAACAGAGTACTACAGAGTACCTATCAATGAATAATTTAAGTTTTTACACAAAGTCAAATTAAATCCAAAGAATAAATAGAAATTAGAGACATGTCAAATGAAAAATAAAAATTAATTGAAATAAGTATCTTAAAAATAAAAACAAAACAAAAACAAAATAACAATTTACATTACATAATTGGTCAATTTAATTCGAGAGATAGCAACAGAGACAGATATATACCCTTCTTATGAAAATGAATCTAAACTGCTGTACCTACTATTATTTCAGTAATTTTATTTGTATAAGTACTATAATTAAATAATTATGACGAAGTCAATCAGAATCATACACAAAAACAGTCTTTAAAAAATACTTACGTCAAAATTTTCTTATAAAATCCTTCATCGGTGGGTTTCACATTCTTAGGCTTTTCATCTATCGATTCAATTATGTCGCTTTCGCTATGTTCATTAGTCCAAATGCCTGTGGTCTTGCATGCGTCTGGAAATAATCAATTATTGACTTTCTACAGACGTTGGATGGATTATCAAGAGGTTTTGATATTATTTCTTACAGCAACACTCTTAACTGCCCATCGTTAGACCTTATTACAAAAGGCATAAGGTCCACCGATTTACAGTTAACAGTGTGGGCGATGGTACTCTACCAAACTTGTATTGGCTTGGCTTTAAATGTACCTAAATGGCTCCTCTACACGATGGGCCAACGCCGGCCACTCCAAGGGACGCAGCCATGCGGTAGAATGAGATAGCAATATCACTTGCTCCCTCTAACGCATAAATGCGTCCCTTGGAGTGGCCAGCGTTGGCCCATCGTGTAGAGGAGCCATAATAGACTAGAATCCAGTGAACCTGTCAATGTTTAGAACGACTAAATTTTAAGGTGGTTCGCCTAGGTTACTCAAAACTTAACTCTCGCTAGATGGCACCACTTTTGCAAAATTTCAGATTTTATTTTTTTGTGAAATGGTCTTGGTATTTGTATACTCAAAAGTATGTTTCGCGCACTCTTTAAGTAAATATTGAACTATTAAAATAAACATTGAATATTTCATTGTGCAAAAACCACCTTTTTAATTCGACGGAGTGTTGCTGTCACGCTTTTTCCTACTATTACTCACACATGCAAACAGTGTTTCCGTGATCCTTGTAGTAGACAATTTCACACAACGTAAGTATGTTGCAATAGCGTAACGGTATGTTCGTGGAAATACGTGCAAGAGGATTGGGGTTCAAGACTGGTGCGAGTAGGTAATTTCTTTTTGTTTCTCCTTTGTGTTATCTTACCTTTAAACGAGCAATTATTATATATATAATTATTTATTTATATATTTGGATGGTATCAGAAACGGCTTTAACGATTTCGATGAAATTTGCTATGAGGGGTTTGATCTCTTAGCTAGGTCTGATCTATGAGAAAACGCGCATTTTTGAGTTTTTATGTTTTGTTAGCTTTGGTCGGTCTCCCAGATATTCAATCTTCTTCCTCACGTGGGGTCCGCTTGGCAACTAATCCCAGAATTGGCATGCGCACTAGTTTTTACGAAAGCGACTGCCCTGACCTTCCAACCCAGAGAGTAAACTTATTTGGATTAGTCCGGTTTCCTCACATTGTTTTCTTTCACCGAAAAATAGGTATCGGTATATAAATAGGTATCAAATGCTATTTCGTACAAAAGTTCGAAAAATCATTGGTACGACCCGCAACCTCCGGATTGTTTTCCGCTAGGCCAGCAGCGCTTCCGCAGATATTCAGTGTTATCAGGTATTATCAATAAATTACTTTATCAACGTTTTCAAAAAAATATTCAATACCTGATTTTCACAGATTAAGATCTTTTTGGGTTCTTTCAACTCAGAATCACTAGCATATTCTTGTTGAATCCTGATGCTAATATAAAAACTATGTCCCAAATATTTGTATACAAGTTTTAGTTTCCGCTACGTCACGCAGGCTGGGAAACATTTTTGATACTAAAACCTGACGTGATGGAACCGACATTTTAGGATATCTTTTTATGCTAGTATGGAGAATACCTACTGACGATTCTTAGCGGAATGACCCCAAGGAAGTCCAGGTTTGTAAGTGTCAACTGATACCTGCAGGTATCAGTTTTTTTAAAGCGCTAATTGTTAATTCTACAAGTAAAGCAATCCCTTACTGCTCACTTGCTCAGCCTCTAATAAAGTAGTAGGTAATTGTAAAATAAAATGAAAACATTTATTTTAATTTTTTTTATTATGATTTCAAGTACAGTACATTTTTTAGGGTTCCGTACCCAAAGGGTAAAACGAGACCCTATTACTAAGACTTCGCTGTCGGTCCGTCCATCCATCCGTCCGTCCGTCCGTCTGTCCGTCTGTCTGTCACCAGGCTGTATCTCACGAACCGTGATAGCTAGACAGTTGAAATTTTCACATATGACGTATTTCAGTTGCCGCTATAACAACAAATACTAAAAACAGAATAAAATAAAGATTTAAGTGGGGCTCCCATACAGCAAACGTGATTTTTGACCAAAGTTAAGCAACGTCGGGCGTGGTCAGTACTTGGATGGGTGACCGTTTTCTTTTTGCATTTTTTTTGGTTTTTTTTTGCTTTATGGTACGGAACCCTTTGTGCGCGAGTCCGACTCGCACTTGCCCGGTTTTTTCATATTTGTTATCCGTACCTGAAACCTAAAAGAAATTGTATAATATCATGCATCATGATAGGAAAAAATCTCTAATGTAATAGAAAGAAAGATGATGCAACATTTGCAACAATATGGATTCTAATAAAGTTATAATCAAGTTATAATTTACTTATCTGGTTGTAACTATAGTTCGTTTTTTTAGCATTAGAAAGAACTTGCAAGAAGGTAAGCGATCTTGACATGTCTTTTAATTCAAAAACGCTTTTTAAAAATCAGAAACGATTACTTATGAAAGCAGAAGAATATAAATGATGGTATTAGATTTATAATTGTTACATATTTGCCGTAACTTATTTTTAAAATGTGTTTTTCAATTAAAAGACACGTCAAGATTGTTTACCTTATTTCTAATGCTAAAAAAAACAAACTATAGTAATAATTGTGTTTTTCATTCATAGACAAAATCCATTATTTTTAACCACAGGAAATTTTATACACTTCTTTTTTATTGCAGTGAGGATGTCCTGATTGTAAAAATCAGAGAGATTAGGTAGAGTATAATTTCTAATTATCTTTGTAAAAATAAAAGAATACGTGTAGCCCATACTTAATCAATCGATTTATGATAATAAGAAAAAATAAATAAAAATAAAAAAACAATACGAAATTTAGGTGTAACAAAAATACAAAAAGTTATGTTCCAGCATACAATGACTGGGGATCGAACCGGGAATCTTCCGTTTGCAAGCAAAAAAGCGACTGTTTGCATAACACGCCATGATAGTTCTTAGCTAAGCTGGCGAACTTCGGGTACTTATTCTCGCTTAGGTCAATTAACTACCTGTCAAATATCAGTGTCAACAAAATTGCACTAAACATGACGGCACTCCAAATTCGAGCCGTGGTCAGCCCGGCAACGTCGGAAATGGTATGGCAACGTCGCAAATGTATCTGTACACGACATTTGTGACCCACACATACGTAAAATTGATGAAAAGTTAACTATGATTTATGCATGATTTCTGTATGAAACATTGTTTTCCTGTTAATTTCGCGCAAACGAATATTTGAAAGAAGATAAATGCGGAAATATTTATGTACTAATAGTGTGTAGTTACTTAATGAGCTTTGATTGAATTTTGTATGAAAAGCGAACCACCTCCGTGAGACACAGACTTATTAAATAAACTTGGTCAAGCAGATCTTGTCAGTAGAAAAAGGCGGCAAATTTGAAAAATGTAGGCGCGAAGGGATAGCGTCCCATAGAAAATTTGAATTTCGCGCCTTTTTCTACTGACAAGATTTGCTTGACCATCTATATATGAGAATTATTCGACTTAAAATACGTGAGTGACCCGTTCTTAATTTATATTACATATAATATGTAATATCAAATATGTCTACGTATTATACCTACCTTTTCAGTTTACCATTCTTACATGATGCATAATCTAACCACGACTGTGTCAAGACCTTATCAATGTCAACCTGACATATTCGCTAACCTCTGACTTTCTATACTTACATCTCGCTCGCACTTATATGCCAGTATGAGCTAGATATATAGAAAGTAAGTTACGCTCAGTAGCAAATATGTCAGTGTCAAATTAGTGGTAGCCGTACAGCTTTACTATAGCCTCGTGCCGCCCACCATACAAAATTATTGCCAAGGAAATTAGAATCTTATTATATATTCAATTGGGTTGAAATTCATTTGTTCGAAAATTTTACAAGACAAATGAAATGCTGCCTAATTCGTTTTTTATTAAGGTTGACATTCCATCGAAACTGATTGTACATCCTAATGTACATTGGGCGGCACGAGGATAGGTAGGTTTTAAACCGTTTCTTCACATGTGAGTGAACGCCCCCTTTGCTCAAATGCCGCGAAGAAGTGGCACTACATAAACAGCACATTATTATGTAGTAGGTATTTTGAAACTTACACTTTTTGTAAACGTTGAACACTTCTCTATTGACGATGGTTTTAAAGTTGAAATAGTCGTAGATCACATGATCTTTAAGAGTTCCATGTTTAGTGTCATTCGACCGCTTTTTGTATCTGAAATAATATATGAGTTAAGGTGACAGTCCATTTCCAACGACGGCTGCACTACTGTTGCGACGTTACTGTCATTCATTGTCTCGTCATTCATTTTACTATGGAAATTCATAATAACATCGATTTGTCGGCGCAGTAGTGCACCTGCGGTCAGAAATGGAATGTTACCTTTAAGGTCAACGCGTATTTAATACAATACCTTTTATTGCACACCTCACATATAGGTAGGTATCCATAAAAGTATATATTTATTTACTAATATAATGTATAAGCGTTTTAATCGTAACCAAAACTATCCAAATTTACCTGATAGGAACCCAAATTCCGCTTGAGTTGTTATTGTAGGCCCATAATGTATTTTTATCAATTTTCTTGGTTTTTTCAGTGAACTTCACACAACGTATACCCTTTATAGTTTCGTAACCTGAAAGGTTGCAGTTTATTTAATTTTTTTATTTAATGTGGGCCTTTTAATTGTCCCAATCGAGGTAAAAATAATGCGTCCATTTCACCTTTATTTTTTATCTCTTTTATATTTTTATTTATTAAACTTTACATATAAGTTATACAGTATAACACCAAAGCACTTATGTGGCATATACATATTATAATATGTATATATTTATAAGTAAAATTTTAAACAGTAGTTATTATATTTATTCTTACCAGTTGCATCGAAATCATTAAAATATGGCAACCATTTATAAATTGTAACCGGTTTATTGCGAGTTCCAGTCTCTTTGCGACATGTAGTTTTGTTTGTTTTACACCAGATCTGAAAAGAAAACAATCGTTGTTTATAAGCTTGTATGAAAAAAATGCAATTTTGCACGGAATCCCTTAAAAGACACACAGTAACGAACCTCATGCCACCTGAAACAATAAATGTAAGGAGTACTTATACAAAACTAGAAGAAGACTAAGGATTATTATCTAACTACGCTTAATATCGCATTATGTAGCTTCTCTACCGCTTGCTACTAAAGCAGGCCACTGACGAGCCTTCCAAATGGATGCCGTTACAATGGATTCATCCAAATGGACGGCATCCTAATATTAAACATTGTACGTTTTTGACATTCACGGACCGATTTTGGATTGCAGCCACGCTATTTGGACTGTTGGAAGGCTCGTCAATGGCCACCTTAAGGTGGTTCGCCTAGGTTACTCAAAACTTAACTCTCGCTAGATGGCACCACTTTTGCAAAATTTCAGATTTTATTTTTTTGTGAAATGGTCTTGGTATTTGTATACTTAAAAGTATGTTTCGCGCACTCTTTAAATAAATATTGAACTATTAAAATAAACATTGAATACTTCATTGTGCAAAAACCACCTTTTTAATTCGACGGAGTGTTGCTGTCACGCTTTTTCCTACTATTACTCACACATGCAAACAGTGTTTCCGTGATCCTTGTAGTAGACAATTTCACACACGAGAAATTATTAGATATATAATTATTTATTTATATATTTGGATGGTATCAGAAACGGCTCTAACGATTTCTATGAAATTTGCTATAAGGGGTTTGATCTCTTAGCTAGGTCTATGAGAAAACGCGCATTTTTGAGTTTTTATGTTTTGTAAGCTTTGGTCGGTCTCCCAGATATTCAATCTCCGCTTGGCAACTAATCCCAGAATTGGCATGCGCACTAGTTTTTACGAAAGCGACTGCCCTGACCTTCCAACCCAGAGAGTAAACTTATTTGGATTAGTCCGGTTTCCTCACATTGTTTTCTTTCACCGAAAAATAGGTATCGGTGTATAAATAGGTAGGTATCAAATGCTATTTCGTACAAAAGTTCGAAAAATCATTGGTACGAGCCGGGGTTAGAAGTGTTAGAACCCGCGACCTCTGAATTGCTTTCCGCTAGGTCAGCAGCGCTTCCCCCACATACTCAGTGTTATCAGGTTTTTTAAAAATCAAAAACGATTTCTTATGAAAGCAGAAGAATATAAATGATCGTATTAGATTTATAATTGTTACATATTTGCCGTAACTGATTTTTAAAATGTGTTTTTCAATTAAAAGACACGTCAAGATTGTTTACCTTATTTCTAATGCTAAAAAAAACAAACTATAGTAATAATTGTGTTTTTCATTCATAGACAAAATCCATTATTTTTAACCACAGGAAATTTTATACACTTCTTTTTAGGGTTCCGTACCCAAAGGGTAAAACGGGACCCTATTACTAAGACTTCGCTCTCCGTCCGTCCGTCCGTCCGTCCGTCTGTCACCAGGCTGTATCTCACGAACCGTAATAGCTAGACAGTTGAAATTTTCACAGATGATGTATTTCTGTTGCCGCTATAACAACAAATACTAAAAACAGAATAAAATAAAGATTTGAATGGGGCTCCCATACAACAAACGTGATTTTTGACCAAAGTTAAGCAACGTCGGGAGTGGTCAGTACTTGGATGGGTGACCGTTTTTTTATTGCTTTTTTTTGTTTTTTTTTTGCATTATCCCTTTCCGACCGGTTCGATATAATCCTGCAAACTACTTTTAAAAAATCCTGTCCGCAAGCAAATCGTCTTTTCGAGCTCAAACCTATTCCGATCTAAACTGCAGATATTAGAGACGCGTTTGAGTACTAAATACCGTAGATCAATAGCATCAGTCGGTCGCAAGACAGTGGTGAAGATGGTGGCGTATTTTGGTGTGAGTAGTGACACACGTAAGTTCATAATTTCGTATAATTTTGGTATCAAAGTTGCTATTTAATACTTAATTATTACAGTAAAAGAGTTAAATGAGTTTATTAAGCACAAATTAGAGCAAAAATATGTTATTTAGGGAAAACTACATGCTCGTAAAAAATAAGTGCACGAATTTGTGGGTTCGGCCGTAGCCCGTGAATCAATTGTCATAACTATTTGCAAGTTTGTGAGTATCCGGCTTTTGCGCAAAAACTTAAATCACAATAGATAGCATATGTTTGATCATTTTATAATATATTCCGTTTCTTAGGTTTGTATTTTTTAAGACGTCCATTAGGAGCCAGACAAATTTTTTGAATTTTGTGTTATGGATGATATAGGTATCAAATATTGAAGAATTTCACGACGACTTCATTCCCCTTATTCGCTTTTGGAATGGATTCACTATGAAAGCCAAGAATCTGACGATGTTCTAGCTTCGCTGTGTCAGGTCGTGGTGTATAAAACCCGTCCAGTAGGGTAAAAGCATGGTGATTATAATTCTGCCGGATTTATGCTTGAATTCGGTACATCCATATAAAGCAGTTTGGCTGTGATATTATGTCACTGGGGTTAGGTCCAGCTGTTGGTCTATACTCGATCTTTTCTCGAAGTATATGCTAAGGTAGTTAATTTATATCGTCATAGATTCTTTATAACTATATTATTTGCTGTAAAACTCAAACATAGCAGATGACGCAGCACGGGTAAAGTAATGGTGATTCGAATTCCTGACAGATCGAGTTTGACATTCAAAGACGACAATGATATGTGACGTGGAGAGAGTCGGCTGATGATGACAGATTAAATAACGTTCTTGTTAAGTGGAAAGACAGTAAATTATGTTCCTCGACTTCTAACTGTTCAAGTTTTCAGGCACAATCAATATTAGGGTTGTGAAGAGATGAGAGAAAAAGATTCGATCAAATCGTTAATGTAACAGCTCCAGAATTAGTTATTAACTATATTAAACACATGTAAATACTTTCTTTTTACTTGTGAATGAATCAATATTCATTTTATGAGAACTTTTTCAAGGATTTCCAAATGATGTGCGTAGGTGAATTGAGATTACTTTATAATTGTTGATTATTGTTTTCAATCATTCTATATTCGTTTCGGTGTTGATTCTTAAAGAGAACTGTGATGATTATGTAAAGTTCTTTAACTTATTATTATACTAGTGTATTGTTGTGTAAAATGTTGCGTTTTTTTTCATATCATTTTACAAATTCAAATGAATTTGCACGTTCGTGCATTTACAGATAAATCCTGAACGTCACTTTCGTGCATGCGATTTTTTTTATGATGAAGGGTCGTTGGATTTTTTTTATCATTTTTTACGTGTATTTTATAACAAATGCAAACGGTTCACATGCATTTTTTATTAGTTTTTGCAAAATATTTTTCCCGGCCGTAAAGGGTTATGGCACGGAACCCTTCGTGCGCGAGTCCGACTCGCACTTGTCCGGTTTTTATTGTAGTGAGGATGTCCTGATTGTAAAAATCAGAGAGATTAGGTAGAGTATAATTTCTAATTATCTTTGTAAAAATAAAAGAATACGTGTAGCCCATACTTAATAATCGATTTATGATAATAAGAAAAATTAAATAAAAATAAAAAAACAATACGAAATTTAGGTGTAACAAAAATACAAAAAGTTATGTTCCAGCATACAATGACTGGGGATCGAACCGGGAATCTTCCGTTTGCAAGCAAAAAAGCGACTGTTTGCATAACACGCCATGATAGTTCTTAGCTAAGCTGACGAACTTCTCGCTTAGGTCAATTAACTACCTGTCAAATATCAGTGTCAACAAAATTGCACTAAACATGACGGCACTCCAAATTCGAGCCGTGGTCAGCCTGGCAACGTCGGAAATGGTATGGCAACGTCGCAAATGTATCTGTACACGACATTTGTGACACACACATAACGTAAAATTAATGAAAAGTTAACTATGATTTTTGCATGATTTCTGTATGAAACATTGTTTTCCTGTTAATTTCGCTCAAACGAATATTCGAAAGAAGATAAATGCGGAAATATTTGTGTGCTAATAGTGTGTAGTTACTTAATGAGCTTTGATTGAATTTTGTATGAAAAGCGAACCACCTTAAGAGAAGCAAGCAGCAATGAGAGATTTTATGCAAGCGAGAAAAAAGTTCTAGTTGCCAGTCAGCGGTTAAAGGATGACACACGCAGCGCTTCATTTTCTATGGAAACCACCACTGATCAGCCGTCATAGAAAATGATGTGTCGAACGCAGGCCGGTTTAACGGTTTAACGGTGAATACTCAAATAATACCCCGCCTCCTCCAAATCACGTCATCGTGTTTACGCGGATGTCGTCGCCGGTCCGAAAGTCGCATCGAACCGGGCTAGTGTACCTGTAAAGGGTACTGAAGATCGAGCGGCTCCCAAGGAGAAGCTCCCTGTTGCCAGTGTGGATGAGGAGGATTTCACACTGGTATCAAGAAAGAAGAAGGCGCGCACGGCGCCTCGTAAGACTCAGTGTGGTACCGCCGAACCGGCTAATTCTGGCTTGCGGATTGCTACACCGAGTAAGGTGCTGTACGTATCGCGCCTGCACTATACCGCCACGGCTGCTGAAGTGGTGGAGTATGTACACCAGAAGACCGGCTACACGCTGAGGGTGTTCCAACTTCGATCGCGCCACTACGTGCACTTCAACTCTTTTGTGGTGCGCGTGCCGCGACCGCTGCAGGAGACCATCGAGTGCGCCGACTTCTGGCCGAAAGGTGTCGTGTTTCGGAGGTTCCGGGGCAAACTGCCGAATCCGACACAAGAGCAGCCGACACTACGGAGCCACGCCGTTTTGTCGTCTAAATAGTGTTTAGTTTTAAGTTTATAAAATACATATGTATGTTAGTCTGTAAGGTATTTGTAATATGGGCCTTGTTGCCTGAATTAAATATCTAAATAAAATAAAAATACTATCTCTAAGGGTGGAATCACATCTGTCGGCATCGAGCCGCATTTTATATATGTGAAATTGCTCGTTAATATGAAGATGCGTACGCATGCTTTCACCTTCCCGCATGCGTACGCATCTTCATACTAACGAGCAATTTCTCATATATAAAATGCGCCTCGATGCTTTAACATCGACTAACAAGGCAGGTTCGTATTCACGTAGTAAGTAAAGTAATTAAAACCTTTTTTTTGCTTGTATTAGGTATAATTAGTTACATTTTTCAATACGGGCTTATTTAGTACCATATAATAATAAAAACATATTCGATTACCTCGTATCTCGTTCCGAAGCCATTTCCGACAAAAACTCTTGAGAAATCATCGTTGACATCAAATCTAGTGTAGATGTCAATTGACCGCCTAAAAGTAGCAATAAAAGGTGAATCAAAATAAAAGGGGGCTAACGCAAAATTGTATTGTTATATTGCTTTTACACATAGTAATCAGAGGAAAATGTTAAGTAGGTATGAAAAAACCGGTCAAGTGCGAGTCGGACTCGCGTTCCAAGGGTTCCGTACATTACCCCATTTTTGACAATGTATTTCTTATATGTGAAACGCGAGTGATTTGCCTTTAAAAAACCCTTAGGGGTCGGATCAAAAACTAAGTAATTAGTCCGACTCACACTTGACTACATATTTCTTATGGATTTTCCTGTCATCTATAGGTAAAGATCTATTTTATGTATTTATTTCAAAATTTTAGACCCAGTAGTTTCGGAGATAAAGGCCCGAATGGTAATTTTTTGCCTATTTTCTAGAATTACTTCTAAACTGTTTATTCTAAAATTATTAAAAAAAAATATATTTGAGATTCTCACATTGAGCTCTTTCATTTGATATGTAACATGATATAGTTTGAAAAACTTTATTTTTTAATTTTCTCATTTACCCACCAAAAGTGGCCCCCATGGTTAAAATTCATTTGTTTACGTTTTATGTCCGTCTTTGGGTCACAAACTTACATATGTGTACCAAATTTCAACTTAATTAGTCCAGTAGTTTCGGAGAAAATAGGCTGTGACAGACGGACAGACGGACAGACAGACAGACAGACAGACAGACAGACGCACGAGTGATCCTATAAGGGTTCCGTTTTTTCCTTTTGAGGTACGGAACCCTAAAAATGACATGGAAACTAAACTATAAGTCTATAAGTATACTTACATTTACAAGGGCAGACTCCAGCGAAACCTAAAAGGTTTAATGTTGGCTCGATATGGAAATCATGAAAACATGTCTAATTTTCATTTATTTTCAGCTGTATATCCGCGTTAGCCTTCATTAGCAGTATATTATCGCACGAGCGAGCGAAGCGAAGTTCTTACATTCGACTTGAAAATATTCGGCTGGCTAGAGGCACGTCCCGGCATTTCGATGTTTTTAAGCTGAACTCTCAGATAATAGTTTGATGACCAATAACTTAAGTAAATTTGTTCTAATTTAAATGAAATTGGGTGAACGCGTAATTGAGGGCATAATATTTTACTAATTAAATTATGAGCAGGCTCGATCACGGAGTTATGGAGCTAGAAGAGCCTAGAAGGCCCAAAAGCTTCTTGTGAAGGGTCTTGCTATTCTGGTCAACTCCTTTGCAAGAAAATATGAGTGGAAATAGTCCCGATACATTGGTAGAGGTGGAATGTTGTCTGGTCAACTGTGGTGGGTACGCGAGAAAATAGGCGTATCAGCCATCTTGAATTTTCAATTTTTTTATTCAATTGTGTCGAGTATGAAATAGATGTTTATGAATTTACACTACTTAAATAGTTTTTGATGAACCACGAGTTCTTAGTTCGGGGCGAACTACTGGTAGTAAATATAAATGAGGTTGCCTAAGAATTTGACCACTAGGTATCGTTTTTAGGGTTCCGTACCCAAAGGGTAAAACGGGACCCTATTACTAAGACTCTGCTCTCCGTCCGTCCGTCCGTCTGTCTGTCACCAGGCTGTATCTCACGAATCGTGATAGATAGACAGTTGAAATTTTCACAGATGATGTATTTCTGTTGCCGCTATAACAACAAATACTAAAAACAGAATAAAATAAAGATTTAAATGGGGCTCCCATACAACAAACGTGATTTTTGACCGAAGTTAAGCAACGTCGGGCGGGGTCAGTACTTGAATGGGTGACCGTTTTTTTTTGCATTTTGGTACGGAAACCTTCGTGCTCGAGTCCGACTCGCACTTGCCCGGTTTTTTTATACGCTATTATGTTATAAATTAAAGCGAGAAAAATAAAGTTTCTTACCAGTATTTTAAGTGTGCCGTAAAACCTGTTGACACAAATCGTTGCGTTGCTTCTAGGCTGTACTCCGCAGGCCATTGCAGGGGTGGGAATTTGTTTATCTTGTCTGTAAAAAGTGTAATTAGGTATTTTAACATTGACGAATTGAAACGCTCTGGGTTGTCTGTTTTGGTTAGTTTTCTTTGACATCGAATTATGCGATCGACAACACAAACGCAATTCTTCCTATTCGCGATTCTACACAATATTATTTTGACGCAACCGCAGTTTACTATATTCGTTATTGCATTGCGTTTCATCTAAATAAATTCATATTTTTAATTCGGCCCCAATCAAGAGGCGCTGGTAGGTAGTCTAGCGGTGGGAGCGGGTAACTTTCAACCAGGGACTCAAAAGATACCTTTAAAAACGGTTTTGACCGGTCTTCTAAAGGTACCCGACCGTTAAGGTAGCATTTAGGTACCGATATCAATCGGTACCCGTATCCAAACGAGCTTCCGTTCAAACGGTACCGTTAAATAAAAGTACCTTTACGTGTTTTTTTATAGGTATCTGACCGTTAAAGTAGCATTCCTTATTGATCTCAATACTTTAGGTATCCATATAAGCTTTAGTCCAAACAGTACCGTTAAATATAGGCTTAAATCCAAACGGTACCGTTAAATATAGGCTTTAAGACATCACGGATGTAGTAAACTGCGGATGCGTCGAAAAAATATTGTGTAGAATCGCGAATGGAAGAATTGCGTTTGTGTTGTCGATCGCATAGTTCATGAAAATTAGTAAATAATTTGTGACGCTCATATACGAATACGCTGCTACGCATCGTAAGTGCCAACCGCCACAAGGCACCTTTACCCGTGGGGCGTCATTTGTTTTATTAACCGACTTCCATTTCATAGAAGGAGGAGGTTCTGTATTCGGTTGTGGCTATTTTTTTTTGTTTTCTATGTACGTTCACCGATTATTTTACTTGTTAAGTTTTTGTACTTGTACATAAAGTATATTTTTAGAAGTTACTAAAGCTTAAAGTTTAGTTTTCTTACCATGTTCGCCAGAGACTGTGTACGCCAGGCACAGCAAAAGGGTGACTTTTACAACCATCGCACTTTTGTGAGCAAATGCGCAAAAATTTTAACTTTTATAGGATGTTGTTATCAAAATAAAATTGTTAGTTAAAATAAAATTAATTACGCGTTATCTAAATTAATACATACAATTTAAATAATACCGCTTGCACTAATTAGATTACATTTTAACTAAACAACGAAACGAGTAGGTATGCATTATTTTAAATACTAACTTTGCTGTTATGCAACTGGGGAATAATAGTTATTTGTTTTACAAGGGGGCAAAATAAAGGGCAAAGTTGTTGTTTAAGCGCTCGTGCAAATAATTGAATATACCTACCCGAGCAAGCAAAAGATTACAAAATTCGAAAAATGGAATCTAGAGCGAGGGTTTAAAAGCACGAGGGTTGAAAAAAATTGCCCCCGAGTGAAACACAAAGTTTTTCACCACACCAACCCGAAATATTAATAAAAAAAAAACAATCCAAATCAATAATTTATTTAGTGGGACACGCTAATAGGTAGATATTACTTACTGGCTGAGATGCAGGATCAGTATCGTCGTTATACGCGCCACCAGCATGTGCATCCGAGGCACACGCCACCGGTTTAAGGCTCCTCTTCACGTTGGGCCAACACCAACGCCAACGAGGGACGCATTTATGCGTTAGAGGGAGCAAGTGATATTGCTATCTCATTTTACCGCATGGCTGCGTCCCTCGTTGGCTTTGGCGTTAGCCCAACGTGAAGAAGAGCCTTTAAGTCCACCGCCAGGTGACTTGGGTTCGACGACGGTGCCGCCCTTCCACACATCGACTGAAACCCCTTTTCTACCCTACCTACATATGTCTTACCTAACCCTTTGCCTAACATGTATTACTTATGATTATTGTAATAAATGCTTTAGTTACTTAGAGGGGTATATCTTTCTAGTTTTTGCCAGCAACATTGTCTGCGTAAGTAGAATGATTTCCGTCATAAAAACTATCCTACGTCCGTATTGTCCGGAACGAAACTGCATGGGAAGGCGCCGGGTCTGGAATGATCTCCACACATTTTTTATCTAAATCGGTTCAGCGTTTTAAACGTGAAGAGGTAACAGATATAATTAGGCACTGGTCCCACCGCGAGCTAGTAAGCTATGAGCTATCGGCTATAAACACGAACAAAAGATAAGCACTCCCGTGTAAATAAAAGAGACACGGCGATATTTATAGCTCACCGCTGGGCGAGTAACTATAAATATCGCCGTGTCTCTTTTATTTACACGGGAGTGCTTATCTTTTGTTCGTGTTTATAGCCGATAGCTCATAGCTTACTAGCTCGCGGTGGGACCAGTGCCTTAGGGACCCGACACTATTATAAATAATGACATAACTTTGAAGGAATTATATTTTTAATGAGAGTGTGGATTGGCATGAAGGAAGGACGGCAAATAATGAAGTTTATTAAATATTTTCCTTCAGTATTGGAGTTAGGTCAATGTAAATGATACTAGAAATGACATTACTACTGAAAGTGTCTTCATTAGAATGGATTTACTTTCGTATGTATAATATTAGTTGGGATAATAGGGATAAGTAATATCAAAAGTTTTTTTTTTATAGAAATATCAGAGATAATATTTAAGAAATAAAAACGAGCTATAAAATGCTATACGTAAGTAATAAGTATATTTACATTTGCTTAACCTAGTTACATTCCACGTGTATTACATATGATAATATTATATTCTAAGCAAGTTCATTACACACATAGCGAAGTTTCGTCGTTAGATTATGTTTTTTGATTGTTTTTTTTTTATGCAATAGCATAAGTAGCTTCATTCATTACGCCGCAATTATTGTCTCTAGCAGATATGTAGACATAACCGTCGACACCCCAGTATGGGCTGTTAGACTCTTTGAGGATCCAGAACGTATCGCCGTCTTTTTCACCATAACCAACCAGGGTCATAGGGATCTTTTCTTCTTCATCATCTTCGTCGGCGTCACTGAAATAATATTGAAAGATTATTTAAAAACAAATATTATATAATGTCCAAAAACCGACCAAGAGCATGTCGGGCCATGCTTAGTGTAGGGTTTTAGGGCCGTCACATTAGGCTGCTTAAAACGGAGGCCATAAGTATCAACCTGATTCGAACTTTAAGCTCGAATCAGGCAGTAAGTATCATAATATACGTAACTATTTTACTAATAAGGGAAAAGTCTTTTTATATATCCAAACAGACACAGACATTGCGAATCTATAAGGGTTTCTAGTTGACTATAGAAAAGGCATGCTGAGCCCCGATCTAGGCTAGTCGGCTAGTCTATGAATCATCGTTCGCATCAAGCCGCATACACTACTAACGAATTCATTGGTCATAAAAAAATCCAAAAATTATATTATAAAAAATTGATTAAGTATTTATCATGAGTGGGTATTTCTACAGAAATCTCATTCCCCTAGCCATACCTACATATTTTCAAATTCCAAGGAGATGCCGCTTTATTAGCATCATAGTGTAATAAAACATGGTCTTCTCTTCCCAGAGTGACACAAGCCTACGTCACAATAACATGACCGCTATATATAGCGCTATCGCATATTATCATATAGCGCTGTCGCATGATGACGTATCGTTTGTGTCAGTCAGGTGACCTAGAAAAGACGGGAAGAGAGTACCAGGCGGAGTATATTATTATACCATGATTACTATGATTAGCATCTCATTTTTAGTGACTATAAATTGATGAACACTCTATATTAAATTAAATTAAATTATTAAATATTTCAAATTTAAATTGTATTTTAACTAGTAGTTCGCCCCGAACTGTGAACTCGCGTTCGCCAAAAAGATCAATTGAATGCAGTGCTTAGTCCGAGATGGGCATTTCGTAATTGATTCCTGATTCCACGATTACTGGAAATTACTTTGTAATCTGATTACCTATTCCCAGATTGCTTTGTCATGTAACAATACCGAATTACTAAGTACAATTCCATTTGAGGAATCAGGAATCAATTTTCGAATACTACAATTACTAGTAATTGGAATCAATGTAGATTCCTCATTACAGGAATATATTACTTGACTCCTATCAGATTACATTTCGTACTACTATCAAAAGTACAATTCGATAGTAGATATATTATAGATGTTGTTGACTAGGATGCATCTACCCCTACCTTATTTGAAACAGGTGTGTAGATTTCGAAAATGATGATCATGATCAATAAAACGACATCCATGACGACTTTTATGACATACTGCATGGCCGTCATTTTTGATTCCAAAATCATCATCATTTTCGAAATCAGGGCCCCCCTAAAATCTACAAAGTGACATCCATGACGACTTTTATGACATAGTGCATGGCCGCCATCTTGGATTCCAAAAAGGTCATCTTTTTCGAAATCGGGGCCCCCTAAAACCTATAAAATGACATCCATGACGACTTTTATGACATAGTGCATGGCCGCCATCTTGGATTCCAAAATAATCATCATTTTCGAAATCTGCGCCCCCCAAAACCTATAAAACGACACCCATGACGACTTTTATGATATAGTGCATGGCCGCCATTTTGGAATTCAAAAAGGTTATCTTTTTCGAAATCGGGGCCCCCTAAAACCTATAAAACGACATCCATGACGACTTTTATGACATAGTGCATGGCCGCCATGTTGGATTCCAAAATGGTCATCATTTTCGAAATCTGCGCCCCCTAAAATCTATAAAACGACATCCATGACGACTTTTATAACATAGCGCATGGCCGCCATTTTGGAATCCAAAATGGTCATCATTTTCGAAATCTGTGCCCCCTAAAACCTATAAAACGACACCCATGACGACTTTTATGACATAGTGCATGGCCGCCATTTAATATTCTAAAATGGTCATCATTTTCGAAATCTGCGGCCTCCAAAAAGTATAAAACGACATCCATGACGACTTTTATGACATAGTGCATGACCGCCATGTTGGATTCCAAAATGGTTATCATTTTCGAAATCTGCGCCCCCTAAATCTATAAAACGACATATATGACGACTTTTATAACATATAGTGCATGGCCGCTATTTTGATTTTGATCCAAAATGGTCATCATTATCGAAATCTGCGCCACCCAAAACCTATAAAACGATATCCATGACAACTTTTATGGCATAGCGCATGACCGCCATCTTGGAATCCAAAATGGTCATCATTATCGAAATCTGCGCCCCCCAAAACCTATAAAACGACATCCATGACGACTTTTATGACATAGTGCATGGCCGCCATTTTGGATTCCAAAATGGTCATCATTATCGAAATCTGCGCCACCCAAAACCTATAAAACGATATCCATGACGACTTTTATGACATAGTGCATGACCGCCATCTTGGAATCCAAAATGGTCATCATTATCGAAATCTGCGCCCCCCAAAACCTGTAAAACGACATCCATGACGACTTTTATGACATAGTGCATGGCCGCCATGTTGGATTCCAAAATGGTCATCATTTTCGAAATCTGCGCCCCCTAAAACCTATAAAACGACATATTTGATGACTTTTATAACATAGTGCATGGCCGCCATTTTGGAATCCAAAATGGTCATCGTTTTCGAAATCTGCGCTCTCCAAAAAGTATAAAACGACATCCATGACGACTTTTATGACATAGTGCATGGCCGCCATGTTGGATTCCAAAATGGTTATCATTTTCGAAATCTGCGCCCCCTAAAATCTATAAAACGACATATACTCGTATGACGACTTTCATAACATAGTGCATGGCCGCCATTTTGATTTTGATCCAAAATGGTCATCATTATCGAAATCTGCGCCCCCCAAAACCTATAAAACGATATCCATGACGACTTTTATGACATAGTGCATGGCCGCCATGTTGGATTCCAAAATGGTTATCATTTTCGAAATCTGCGCCCCCTAAAACCTATAAAACGACATATATGACGACTTTTATAACATAGTGCATGGCCGCCATTTTGATTTTGATCCAAAATGGTCATCATTATCGAAATCTGCGCCCCCCAAAACCAATAAAACGATATCCATGACGACTTTTATGACATAGTGCATGACCGCCATCTTGGAATCCAAAATGGTCATCATCATCGAAATCTGCGCCCCCCAAAACCTATAAAACGACATCCATGACGACTTTTATGACATATATAGTGCATGGCCGCCATTTTGGAATCCGAAATGGTCATCATTTTCGAAATCGGGGCCCCCTAAAACCTATAAAACGACATCCAGGACGACTTTTATGACATAGTGCATGGCCGCCATGTTGGATTTCAAAATAATCATCATCATCGAAATCTGCGCCCCCCAAAACCTATTAAACGACACCCATGACGACTTTTATGACATAGTGCATGGCCGCCATTTTGGAGTCCAAAATGGTCATCATTTTCGAAATCGGGGCCCCCCAAAACCTAAAAAACAACATCCATGACGATTTTTATGACAAAGTGCATGGCCGCCATCTTCATCTATATTTTGTTGCACACTTACCTTGGCCGGAGACGTTCGGAATTTTCATTCAGTTTCCATCCGTTCGGATTGGCCGGTCGAAGTATTTTGAAGATGGCGCCAGCATAGCTTGCCCTGTAAATCCCTAGAATTGTGTCAATTTTTTGTTTGTAATGAATATTTATGTCCTGGATGTCAGTCATTTAAGCCAAATCTCATAGACAAAGAGGCAAGCTATGATGGCGCCATCGCCATCTATGCAAACCTTTGACAATTGCCAACCCCATTTCGAACGTCTGTGGCCTTGTGGCGAGGCTAAAGTCGACAATTAATTGAAAACGCGTGCGAATATAGTTGTCAAATCAAATTTGTCAGTAAATAAGAACGAACAAACTGTACTCGTCCTTTTCTTTCGGGTGCTAGTACTGGTGTAAGACAAAGATAGTATGATTCTCTCTGTTTGTGTTTGAAACGAGACAGTCCTTTGACAAACTATAATTGTAAGCTCTGTGGAGCCTTTAACTGATTCACCATAGAGATTAAAATAAACTGTATCTGTGGTAAGCCGTAATGTTTCTTAGTGTAGAACCTCTACCTTCCATAGTTTCTTGCGAAATGTCAAATACCTATACTATGTTTATTTTTATCTTGCTAATTATTTCAAAATGGTAAATTTAAAGACGATATTATAAAAGTCATGGACATATATATTACTTCGTAAGGACGCGGCTAACGAGCACTAAAAAGGGGGCCGCTACATGGGTGTGATATTTGCATTTATCACACCCCGGCGCTCAGTCGTGTGGCGAATTGCGCAGTAGAAAGTTGTCACGCAGCATAACACAAAAATGCCTTATTGCGTTGTAAAAGGGTGCAAAAACCATTATAGGAAGTATAAGAAAAAAAATGGGATCTCATATCATCGGTAAGTAATTTCCAATTAGGTTTATTTATTGCTTAAAACCAATTTTAAACGATAATTTTATTTCATTCTCACGAGCAACTAATGTTCGCTCGTACGTCATAGCGCTAATGCATTAACCTTGTAAGGACGTCATTTCTCTTTGGAAGTTATTATGAAGTAGAAATGCATACTGCGTGATTTGTATAGGTAAATTTACTTAAATATGATTAGTTGATTACCTACCGGATATAATTACCGAAATTAAAGTACCTATTGTCTGTCTTACAGAGTTTGTTCCCGTTTCTTTTACATAATTATTAAAAACATTCGAAATAACAAGATCAAGTATTTGTTATTGTTTTATTCGTTGACTTAGGTACCTAGTATATTAATTCTTGTCAGGTTAAAGTTTTTAATTAACTGTAGGTAAAACTCAAAAAAAATTAACAGGTGAGCGCTAGAAACAAAGCGCGCATTTTCAAACACCGATTAATTCACATCGCTGTATTTAATACTTTCCATTACCTACTTATATTTTTGCATCATATTTGTGGACAGGTGGCACGCTCTCGTTTCGGAGGCCAAGATTCTCTTTGGATCACTGAGCCAAAATAGTTAGTTTGTATTGCTGTTTCCTTCTTTTTTACTCTACCTGTTTTGCAAGCAAGAAACTAACAGAAATAGTTGTTCGCCGCATTTTACTCGCGAAAGCTCGGGAGGTACTTATCGAACTGTACTGCTGTAGCTAGTAGCTCGGCCAACTTGTCGACCTTGACAGAGCCGGCTTACACAGGGCGGCACACCGCACTGCGCGAATGTTTAAAATATTGCATTGCCACCTGAGACGATAATGACATCACGAAATAACGTAGAAGAACGGAAACTTATAAGGATAAGTTCGCCCATTTTAATACAATAAATATGTTAACTAAAGCATTTATTACGAGAATCATAAGTAATACATAGGCAAAGGGTTAGGTTAAGACATATGTAGGTAGGGTAGAAAAGGGGTTTCAGTCGATGTGTGGAAGGGCGGCACCGTCGTCGAACCCAAGCCACCAGGCGGGGGACTTAAACCGGTGGCGTGTGCCTCGGATGCACATGGTGGTGGCACGTATAACGGCGTTACTGATCCTGCATCTCAGCCAGCCCAGTACAGTACTTAGAGATCGGTTCCAACGTTGAGATATGGTTTCTGCCATATGTTTTATAACGGAGGACATTTGGGGTGCATAGACGCTGTCAACAGATGTTACAAGTGGTGTGAAAGTTGCATGTCGCATTTCACAGGCCGTGGAATATTTTCTCTGTTTTTCGTCTTCAGCTGATTTTAGTACAGATGTCACGGGTCTTGAGAGGTAAGAAGGAGCGTCAGTGTCGACGACACGGATATCAAACAACGCCAACAAATACAACAAATAATTTTGATTAACCATAAACTTAATCGACGCTCTTCTGATATAAACCGCGAATAAACTTAACAAGCCTTGTACGCCCGTACAAAGTTATCGCGAGAGTCGAGCTCACGTAGTTGTACGCAGTGTGTAACAGATGGCGCTTTTTTGCTGACATGAAGATCGCAACGGGCAATTCATATGCATGCGCTCATCCATAGTTTATATCTATGATAAAAGTGCAAGCCGAGCGCTTTCATTTGATACCAAACTCGACCATACTTTCTTACAAAAAAGATGACCAGAAATGCATGACCCCTCACAAACAGCTTTTTAGCATTTTAAGCTCTTCTAGCTTAATAACCTCTTGATAAAGCCTGCTCATAATTTAATGACTAAAATTTACTGCCCTCAACTACACGTTTACCCAATTGCATTTAAATTAGGACAAATTTACTTAAGTTCTTGAGTATCAAACTATCTTCTGACAGTTCAGCTTAAAAACATCGAAATGCCGGGACGTGCCGCTAGCCGGCCGCGTGTCCGAAGTCGAATGTAAGAACTTCGCTTCGCTTCGCTCGCTCGTTCGATTATGTGTAAGTTGTTTGTTAATTTTAATTTTTAATCTTTAATCTAATTGTAATTTAAATTTTATTTCATTTAAAATATGGACTGTCAAGTGTCTGAAATAAATTATTTTTATTTTATTTTTTATTTTTTTTATAACCCGTGCCAAGTTCCATACAACCACAACTGGTCAGCGGAATCTCCTGGGAATTTGCGAATAGGTATAACCAGGGATATGTATTAGAATGACCCAGCAGTCCTAATTCAGTCGTGTAATATTTATCTGCTACCTAGGAATTTTGCTTGCTAATTTTGTGAGATGAAAGTCAATGAACTACAGGAGTATATTTACCACGACTCGTCGTAAAGAATGCCTCCATCATACATCATTAGGCCGTAGCCTCCGTTTACATTCACAGCTATAGGGCCGTGGTTGATCAAAGCGATCTGTAACAATTATTAGAACAATACAGTATAAACAACGCCCATTTGCTCAAACAACACGCAATGCCTTATTATTAGCCGTAAACATTAATGGCTATGCATTTAATGTTTACGGCGAATAGGCACATAAATATATCGAGTCATGGTTATGTTAATGTTTCCTATTTACAGAGTACGGATTCAAAGGAACTTTATTGACAAAGTACCCTCTACCAGGCGTGGCTCACTCCGCGATTTCATCGCTTTGCAACAGGTAGCTAAATACAAGTACATCCGTTCCACACCAATTTTGGTGGCTAGCGATAAGCCGCGCGTGGCCACAGAAGAAATAATAGAACTACCGTACAGAAAGGACACTTCCTACAAACCCGAAGTTTGACAGCGATTCAGGGTCGAATCATGCTATCCCTTTCTAATATATGGCACTATCCCTTTCGGCTATTTAGGGTTGTCAAAATTCAAGTGATTATCTTATCTGTGGTCGTGCACGCACAAGGAAGTCAAGTGGTGCCAACCCTAATAATTGCTCGGAGCAATGCAGAGCCGAACGGAGCCGAGTTCGACCGAAGTCAGGAGTGTCTCCCCACTGGCGTGGCGCTGTCGCCACCTAGCGGCCATATCAAGACAGATTCTGTCTTGATCGTAACAGACGCGTTTTGTTAGAGAGTGAGTCTTCTGTACCTAGTACTATTATTTATTCTGTACCTCTACCTTAAGAGAAAGCCACTACGTAACTGCTGTATTCGTGTTCTCATATAAATAAGGCAAATTGTCAAACAAATAGTTCCAGGACAGGTCCTGAAATGTCTCAGGAGACAGGTTACTACTTTTCTTAGAGTTTTTTATTCAAGTTACCATCCAGCAGATAGTAATTTAGAGTCAGACCAAGAAAAGTCTGCAGTGATTATGATTGTTTGACAAGTGTCATTCTAAGCGTAAAACTTATATATATACTTAGGAAGTTTAGATAAAACTTGCACTGCGTGGGCTATCAAAATTGCTGCAGACTTTTCTTGGTCTAACTCTAGTTAGCACAAATATTTATGTTCTATTGGTCTAAATGAATTTGAGTTTTATGTTACTAAAATTGTAAATAATTATTATTCTTATTCTAAATAGAATAAATAAGGCACCTTGAGGGCATCGACACTGTTAGGGATGACATTCGTGTATCCTTTGATTTTGAATGTCTTCGTCATATTTTGCATCTTACAAAATCCATTCTGAAACAAAGAACATAAATTAAAAACATAAAGCATAAAAAATCAAAGCTGCTTACCGGTTTCCTTATATTACCGTTACCTTACAAGTACTCCGTTATGAGTGTTATGACTATCAAAGGAGTTGTTTAGAGCCACACCGCCACACAGCGTCTCCCTAGCTAGCATCGTCGTTTAATCAACTCTATGGCTGCTGCTCGAAGCAACGTTGGTGCCACTGCCCAGCGACGCCATTTTCCATAGCCGCCGCTCAAAAGACGCTAGTGTGGGGTAGCCCTTATAGGTTTGTCAGTAATATCGTGTAAGGTGTCCAAAGGACCCAAACACAAACCCATGCACGAGGGAGGATTACCTGTATTTTTTGTAACCAACAATAAGTAAAAAAGGAGAGGAGTTATATACAAAATAAAGGTGACGTCATAACTCCTCTCACTTACTCACTTTTTTTTTGGTGCTTCAGGTCAAATTGATTCAAATGGCCTAACAATCAATCGTACCGATTTTCATACTTTTAACACCCTTTGTAATGTTTTTGGTGAACCGCTAGCACTATACCTACGGTACTCAAAAACGTACGAATTTAAATTTTTAAATTTATTTATTTAAAAAAAAAAATCAGCAATTTTTATCTTTAACCTAATTTTGCGGTTTTACTAGCGTTGTGAAACCATATTTTAAAGTTAGTATGTAGGTCAAATTCGGTCAGTATTGTATGTATAGGTAGGTACCTTGTTAGTGTATTGGCCATATTCCTGTTGTAAGGGTAATCCATGCTTCATTATCCACTCGTAAGACTTCGTAGGACTTCCGCCCTTACAACCTTTATTTCCGTATCTGTAGAATTAGAAAACATTCTATTTTATGAACAAAATATATTATTTGTATAATCTTAATAATTTACTGACAAACCTACATTTAGTTGTAGGGTACCTAAAATAATAATGGTCATTTCGTAGTGTCTTCTTTTTCTTGACATAGAACTTTTATTGCCGGTCTAACTAATTATATATAACGTACTTATCTTGTTCTGTCAATCGAAAGAAAAATGTGGTAAGTACTAGTAGGTACCTATACCTTTCGAGCAGCTAGTGTGAGATACGAAATTTTCATAAAGTAGTGAATATTTATATTATGGGGCTCGAGCCCGTGCCCATTGACAAACTCGTAATTTACTGTGTAACATTAGTCACCCTCTAGTTAAGCAATTAAATTTGAATTCAAAAGATCTAGATCACTTACAGTGCAAAAAGCTTTATAATAAAATGAAAAATTTATAGTTTAAATTAAATTACCCCCAGGAGCAGTCTACGAGAGCTTGTTCACTTAGTTTCATCCAAGTACCTCCGTTGCTCCGAGCCAGGGCACCTTCCACGACAGCCGTCGCAGCAAAGGCCCAATCAGACTCACATCCTTCATTTAACGCATCTGGAATTCATTCGTCTTTCAGTTATAGGGTTATACTTGTAGCATATACCGGGTGTGGCCTATAACACGAGCAAATAATTAAAACATAAATCGTACTACTCAAACGGTGACACTTTTGTTCAACGACTTTTAAAAATTATGAAGTATTTAGACTCCCTATTTTTCATACAAAATAAATATTATCTTCAATGGACGCCATCCCCACGCCATATCATTGTGATTGTCGTTGCTTGTCACGCCTTAAACGTAACAAAATTCGCAATATAAGCCGCAATGGCTTAGAATAAACTTTAAAGTGTATTAAAAATCAAACCACAAGTTTTGTTTAAAAGTCGCTGAACAAATGTTGGCCAGTATGAGGAGTACAGCCTACAGTTTAATTTTTTGCTCATATTACAGGCCACACCCGGTATGTGACACCGCTAACTTTGAGTGTATTCGATGTAATTTCTCTAGATCTGTGGTTCGTTCAGGAACTTACCCGACACAGGACCTACAAGGCCCTCCACCCTCAAATCATACTCCTTAGGAACAGTGTTTGCTATTTTTTTTATTTCTTCTTCTGAGTAAGGAAAAGGTATGCTTCCGGTTTTAGGCTTTCGGTTTTCACTTTTCGGACTTCTGTACTTCGAAATTTCTTCATCAATACGGTCGGATAATTTATTTAGTGCTAGTTTATAGCCCAGATTTTTATTATTTGTACTAGTTACTAGCCTGGAAAGAAAGTTTAGATTAAAATGAAACGTAATGTCTTCTTCTTTACCCTGCCCTTATCCTACGTCATGTAGGGTCGGCACAACATGTTTTTCTCTTCCATTCTCCTCTGTCTTTCGTGTCCTTAGCACTCACTCCTTTCTTTCTCATATCCTCTTTCACACAATCCATCCATCGTTTTCTGGGTCTACCATACGCTCTCCGTCCATCAACATTCATCCCTAACATTCTTTTACGTAATGTAATATTATGAAATATCAAAGTACATTTGGACGTACTCGTAGTTACGCGAAAACGTTCCAACCCACAGCGACCCCATTTTGAGATAAACGCAATTTTGTGTTTTAGCGGTACACTTTTTCCCTGTAATTATTTCAGGCAAATACTATTGGTTTTACTGTGGAATGCCAAACTGGTTATTGAATGATATGCATATTTTTTGTAAATACATAATACAAGGGGCATATAAATAGGTAAAACGAGTTTGAAACGTTTTCGCTAAATTTAATTTTGTATGAAACTTGTTAAATAGCAATTATGCATAAACGTTCCAAAACGAATTTAAGTGTATGTAATGAATTTAAATTGACCTAAAGCATATAACATTGTTTTCTTCTTTTTGGTTATTTAAGTTTGATTGGTTAAGTTTTGGAGGAGGAAACAGTCGAGTACGAAACCTCGATTTTTGAGATTTTTACGCAGGATGTTTCGCCTGTCCTCTAGGCTCTGAGCAGCCCTACGGACATCCGCCTCGTTTTCCCCCAGGAGGGCTAGGTCGTCTGCATACCCAATAATTCGGTGGCTACCGTTCAACTCTACTCCGCCACCAGAGGCTATAACTTTCTTGGTGACATATTCGAGCACCAAGTTGAAAAGTATGGGAGAGAGAGCATCTCCTTGCTTGAGACCCGTACCGACATCAAACTGGTCTGTTAGGCCGACTCCCGTTTTCACCATCATCCGGAGCCGTCCGGAGGGTCGACGACCGGTTGGGCGTCCTAGGTATCGCTGGAGCGATGAGGTCGTGAAAGATCTGAACGAGCTCGGTGCCGTCGATTGGACAGAAACGGCGCATGACAGAGAAGCATGGCGTTCCTTAGTGTCAGAGGCCAAGATCCACTTCGGGTCACTGCGCCACGGCAGTAAGTAAGTAAGTAAGTATGTTTCGCCTGTGCTGCAGTTGTACTTATCGCACTAATTTTAAGGGCGGAGTCAAGTTTCTAAATAAGTACACAGACAGAAAAGTGATGGGCAATCGTCGACATTTAATGTCGATAATCTAGTGATGTAAGAAGCGCTGGTGGCCTAGCGGTGAGAGCGTGCGACTTGCAATCTGGAGGTCGCGGGTTCAAACCCCGGTTCGTACCAATGAGTTTATCGGAACTTATGTACGAAATATCATTTGATATTTACCAGTCTCTTTTCGGTGAAGGAAAACATCGTGAGGAAACCGGACTAATCCCAATAAGGCCTAGTTTATCCTCTGGGTTAGAAGGTCAGATGGCAGTCGCTTACTTAAAAACTAGTTCCTACGTCAAATCATGGGATTAGTTGTCAAGTGGACCCCAGGTTCTCATGAGCCGTGGCGAAATGCCGGGATAACGCGAGGAAGAAGAATCTAGTGATGTAAGAAGTTATCGATAAACCGTCTTGTGTGAAAATATCTAGATCATCCTGAGAGACAAGGGGTTTTGGGTTGAGAGGGAACACATTTTTGAAGTTATGTACCTATAAAATCTATTTTGAACTTTTTGATTCTAATATTTCAAAATTGAAATTGATATGAAATTTATTTTATTGCATGGTCATGGGTTTACAAAATTCTTTAGGTACAAGATTGGCGATTCGAAATCTCGCACGAAATATCCGAATAGAGATTGGGTATAATATTTTAATTTTTTGTTTTTTTTTGAGGTTGGGTGTTTCGAGATCTCGAGAGTCACACTTTCGAGATCGAGATTAATATCTCGACGAGATCGAATTTGACAAAGTAACTAAAAATGAGTTATTTTAATCAAAAATCTCTAAGAATTCCATATTCATAAATATGTCGGCGGCACATCGGCATATTTTTTTTTCAGATTCCTGCTACTCTTTTTAAAAAAAAATTGTAATTATAAAAAAATTTAAAATACGTTATTTAGTCTTTTCTACTTTACTCACTTTTTTGTTCGAAAGGGCATTTTTTGTTCTAAAAATAGATTCCTTGTCCTAAATTTATCCGAAAATAATATATTACATGCCCTAATAGGTATAGTTTTAGAGAAATGCAGCTCCAAGTGAAGCGCGGCAGTGTTGTACTCCCCCCCCCCACTAATTGAGAGGTGGCTCTCGATGTCTCCCCGGTCTGTATCTGCTCAAGACCAGCTAAGAATCAACTGTGCCAAGTTTCAGCGCATAGTCACAAAGTGCAAGGTCCCCATACAACGTTGTGCGCTAACAAACCAGCTACATGACATTTAATGACAGGTAGGTCCGCGGCGGCGTTTCGTTTCACATGTGCGTTTCGTTGGTGCTGTCATTTTACGGGAGCAAAGAGTAATAATGTTGCCACCTTTATTGTGAATAGTCCATTGATTGTTTTGACTAAATACATAAACTTAAATATACCATAGTTATTTATTTTGGTAAAAAAAATTATTTTCTCTCGAACATATTTAATAGCAAAAATGGATCAAGTATACGTGGATCGTTTATAGCAAAAAATTAGAAAATAATATATTATAATAAAATGTTCCAATTTATTTAGAACAGTCTTCGCAGCTTAAAAAAACAGTATGGATTAATCTAATAGGTTTCAAATTACATGGAACATTTTTGCAGAAATAAAAAATGTATAAAGATTTTGCAAAAACGTTCCAACATATGTACATGGATCATTTAAGAAAAAATTAAATGTGCGTTTTATGAATTTAGTATAATGTTTCAAGACAAGTGGAACATTATAACGATATGTTATTCTATAAGGAGTTTTTAACAATATGTTTCAGTATGCATGTAATGTTTTTACTTTATTTTGAGTACACGTCCTTGGTATAATGGTGGGTTGGAACATTTGGGTCAAACTTTATTGATGAAACTAACCTAAAAATACTAGCATCTTTGTGTGCACATGATGTAATATGTCAAAAATAGTACCCTGGTTATGGTAACTCATTTTCGAGTGACTTGTGGGTTGGAACGTTTTCGCGTAACTACGTCCATTTTGCAAAAGCTCGACGAGAGTGTCAGAAATAACTATACAATATATTATTATTTACTCGTACAAATAATAAAATCTAAGTATATGTCTAATTGGCTCATCAAAAGTCACTCTTACTCTAACTTATTTTAAAATGTTTCTTTACCTCCAACTTTTGTAGAAATTGCGTTTTCTCATTTCACGTTCTTCGTTATTGGCATATTGTTTTCCAAACTGCTGTATATACCTAGGAAATTCAAGAATATATATTAAATAAACAAACACATTATGCAACGATCGTTTATTGTATTTAATATAACAAACCGACACAACTATGAAAATGTTGATTATTTACAAATGTAGTTCAAGTCAATATATTCCATTGTTCTGGAGGTAAAATGTTTTCACGATTGTGTGTGTATACTCCTAGTAACTGCTGGTACCTAGTATCTAGGTTGAGTATAGGTATTAAATAAAAAACATGTACAAAAATTGTCCTTACGTAGAAAATGCATTATCAAATTCCTTAATTTCTTCGGCATTTAAAGTCAGGAGATAGTTATCATTGAATTTACTATCAGCTTGTTCATCATTTTTTCTGGTTGTGCAATTATCTGTAAAATAAACGATACTCGTACAAGTTGTCCGTACCGCAATGGTAGTTTTAAGAAAACATTAATTTGTGGATATTAAAATATACAAGTCTTAATAACTAATGAAAAACAAATTTATATTTCCTGTAGGCTCAACAAATAGATACATTACATGCAACTTATGCGGCAAGAAGTGCCGTGCAGCTATAGGCTTGTATAGCCATAAGCGGTACTGCATTGGCCGTTTCATGGTAACATTCCATTTCTGACCGCAGCTGCACTACTAGTACTGAACGCGTCGGTGTAAAGGTGACAGTCCATTTCCAACGACAGCTACACTACTGTTCATTTTACTATGGAAATTGACAATGACAGCGACGCGTTCAGTACTGGTAGTGCAGCTGTGGTTAGAAATGGAATGTTGCCATTAGAGTGACATTCCATTTCCAACTGCAGCTGCAATACTGTTCATTTTCTATGGAAATTGACAGTGACAGCGACGCGTTTCCATAGTAAAATGAACAGTATTGCAGCTGCAGTTGGAAATGGAATGTCACTTTTATTGTCATTTTCCATAGTAAAATTAACGGTAGTGCAGCTGTCGTTGGAAATGGACTGTCACCTTCAACCGCTCTTAGTACATCGTTGCAACAATCATCTGACAGGGATGCAGCGGCCATTGGCTATTGATGAGGTAAATACTTGTTGTTAATGTTTTAATTTATAATTTAAGTCAACTTACAGGTAATTTTAAAAACATCTAAATCGATGTCTTCGTTAAAGTTATAAAAATCCCAAATCTCGTAATTGTTTAAATATCCATGCCAATCATCAACCTCCTTGGTTTTGTATCTAAAAGCATAAAGAAGAACAACAATCATATATTAAACTTTTAAATACCCCTGCAGTGATTTTAACATCTTGAAGACTGAATCATGCCAGCGTGTAAATTGAACTCCATCAAATTGACAAAAAGTAAAAGGGCTATGTATGTATGTACTAGTACAGTCGCCATCAGATATATCGGAGCGGCCGAGGTGTTCACAATATCTGAACACGCACTCTAACACTTTGAAAATAGAGGCGTGTTCAGATATTTATGAGCGCCTTGGCCGCTCCGATATATATGATGGCGACTGTACACCCTTTGAGTTTGTTTGTTTTAAGATGCAATGCAACAAAAGAATACTTTATTTATTTCATGAAAGATTCAAATTAGGATGCAACAAGTATGTACATTTTAATGTACATTTAGACCCACGAGGTTAAAGTAGGAGGATATCTCATCATCATCATCATCTCAGCCATAAGACGTCCACTGCTGAACATAGGCCTCCCCCTTGGACCTCCATTCGTACCGGTTGGAAGCCACCCGCATCCAGCGTCTTCCGGCGGCTTTAACAAGGTCGTCCGTCCATCTTGTGGGTGGACGTCCTACGCTGCGTTTGCTAGTCCGTGGTCTCCACTCGAGCACTTTTCGACCCCATCGGCCATCTTCTCTGCGCGCAATGTGGCCTGCCCATTGCCACTTCAGCTTGCTAATCCGGTGAGCTATGTCGGTGACTTTAGTTCGTCTACGGATCTTCTCATTTCTGATTCGATCACGCAGAGAAACTCCGAGCATAGCCCTCTCCATAGCTCGTTGAGCGACTTTGAATTTTGAGATGAGGCCGATAGTGAAAGACCACGTTTCGGAGCCGTAAGTCATCGCTGGTAACACACATTGATTAAAGACTTTCGTCTTGAGGCACTGAGGTATGTCGGACGAAAAGACATTACGTAGTTTCCCGAACGCTGCCCAACCGAGTTGGATTCGGCGGTTGACCTCCTTCTCGAAGTTGGACCTACCTAATTGGACTACTTGTCCTAGGTAGATGTACGAGTCAACAACTTCGAGTACCGAGTTCCCAACAGAGACTGGGATGGGCACAACTTTGGCATTTGACATAAGTTTCGTCTTGTCCATGTTCATTTTCAAGCCCACCCGTTGTGAAACTCGGTTGAGGTCATCGAGCATCATGCTGAGTTCCTCCATCGACTTTGCCATGACTACGATATCGTCGGCAAACCGAAGGTGAGTGATGTATTCGCCGTTGATGTTGATGCCAAGTCCTTGCCATTCCAGGAGCTTGAAGGTGTCTTCCATTACGGCAGTAAACAGTTTCGGAGAGATAACGTCTCCCTGCCTTACGCCTCTTTGCAATGGAATCGCCTTCGTGCTCTGCTCCTGTACTCGGACCGACATGGTGGCGTTACTATACAAATACTTCAACACTTCGATGTACCGATAGTCAATATGGCATCGCTGAAGAGACTCAAGCACCGCCCATGTTTCCACCGAATCGAAGGCTTTCTCATAGTCCACAAACGCTAAGCATAATGGTAAGTTATACTCTTCGGTCTTCTGTATAACTTGCCGCAGCGTATGGATGTGGTCTATGGTACTATAGCCTTTTCGAAACCCGGCTTGTTCGGGAGGCTGGAAGTCATCAAGTCTGTGTTCGAGACGGTTCGTGATGACCCTTGAAAACAGCTTATAGACATGGCTCAGAAGCGTGATGGGTCTGTAGTTCTTCAATAGGCTGTTATCACCTTTTTTGAAAAACAGCACCACCTCGCCTCTATTCCATGTTTCAGGCGTTTTGCCCTTGCACAAGACGGAATTAAAGAGCTTCTGGAGGACTTTAAGTACCGGTGTTCCACCCGCTCTCAGAAGCTCTGAAGTGATTCCGTCTTTGCCCGGCGCCTTGTTGTTCTTAAGCTGCTTCAGGGCCATCCTAATCTCGTACAGACTGATGTCCGGGATATCTTCGGTATAATGTCGGGACAGCTTGGCTCTTGGATCTCCTACCAAGCTGTCGACGGGCTTTGCGATCGAAGTGTATAACTGTCCATAGAACCTCTCGATCTCGCCTAAAACCTCCGCTTTGCTCGACGCTATGCTGCCATCTTCCCGTTTCAGCTTCGTCAGCTGGCTTTGCCCAATAGACTTGTCCTTTGCGAACACTTTGGAGCCTTGGTTTCGCTCAATAGTCTCTTTAATACGGTTACGCTACGTCTTACGTAGGCGAACAACGCGCGAACGCGGCGCGGCGCGGCGCGGCGAAAGCGGCCGCCGCCGCGCCGCGCCGCGCCGCCTGACATTCGCGTGCAAATCGCGCCGCACCGCGTTCGCAACGAGATCGCTTACGTAGGACACTTCTATGGGCATCAAAGGATTGATTTCGCCACGCCGCGCCGCGCCGCGTTCGCGCGTTGTTCGCCTACGTAAGACGTAGCGTTAGTATTAAAGAGACGCAGATCATGTCGCAAGGACTTAGATATACGTCTATTGAGTTGCCTATATGACTTCGCGTCATCGGGAGACTGCAACTTTAGCGAGCGTCGTTCAGCCATGAGGTTTAAGGTTTGCTCGGTCAATTTCTGAGGTCTATCTTTACGGCGGGGTCTAAAAAACTTAGACCCTACTGTGTGGACAGTTTCCACTAGCCCGTCGTTGATTTCGTCCACTGAAGCCAAGTTCTCTAGGCAAGCAAAGCGGTTAGAGAGCTCGAGTTGAAAGCTTTCGGGGTTTTGAACATGGGCTCGAGTAGGTCGGAGCGTAGACTTCATCAGGCTGGACCTTTCAAGTTTAATATTGATATTCAGTGAGCCTCTTAAGATTCGGTGATCACTACCGGTCTTTACCCTGTTGATCACAGAGACATCGCTGAATATCCGTTTCTTGTCGGTCATGATGAAGTCTATCTCGTTTCTCGTGGAACCGTCAGGACTCATCCAGGTCCATTTCCTGTGAGGCGGCTTCTGGAAGAAAGAGTTCATCACGAAGAGTTCCTCTCTCTCCAGAAAGTCGGCCAGCCTCTGACCCCTAGGGTTCCGTTGCCCATACCCAAATTGCCCCACTCTCAACTCATCACCGCTTCTCTTGCCCAACTTTGCGTTGAAGTCCCCCATAACAACAGTAAAGTAGGTTTTAGAAGTATGTATGGCCCTACTTACGTCCTCATACATAGCCTCTACTTCATCATCGGAGTGTGACGAGGTCGGTGCGTATACCTGAATGACCTTCAGCGAATATCTTTTGGATATTCTGAGTATTAGGTATACGACCCTGCTCGACACACTGTCGATGGTTATTATGTTGTTTATGAGGGACTTGTGAACGAGAAACCCGACACCACCTTGGGACTGTTGGTCGCCCTCCCGGTGGTAGAGCAAGTTACCAGACTTCAGGGTTGTCGTGTCCTCCCCCTCTCTACGGACTTCGCATAACCCTACAATATCCCAGTGTAACCTGCTCAGTTCCTCTTCCAGCTCGCAGATCTTTTCGTCAGTCCTCATAGTGCGTATGTTGTGTGTTACCAGGGCCAGTCTTCGTCGGGGTGGGTAGCCGGATCTTTGCCGGAGATTCTTAGCACCCCTGACCCCGCTAATGCCCTGACCGCTACCATAGCCAGAGCACCGGGGGTCGCCGGAACCTCGGGGCCGTGGTTTGATTGTGCTCTGCATGATGGGGGGTGAATGCCATAATCGCCACGCTTGGCAGGCGGGTTGGCGATCGCAGTCGAGTACACCGAATTTGAGGGACGCTGCTGCCCGTCCACCGATGGTCTTGGACGTAGTTTCAGGACATATCCGGGTCCTGGACGTAGTTTAAGGACATACCCGGGTCCGGGAGGATATCTAGTTTAAACTAAATTATTTTTGGTTCTGCCATCATATAGTTTTAGTTTTAGCTTTAGTCTTTTACCAGGCCTCACTGAAAATCAGCGTCACGTTGTGTGTCCTAGGATACACAACGTGACAAGAAGCCGAGTGAGGACCTTTTGCCACAAATATTTATGTAATTTAATTTTAGTTTTGTGTTATTAGTTATTTATTATTTGTGCTAATAAACATTTCTTATTCTTATTCTTATCAATAGTAGGGTTGGGAAAGCATGTTCACCTTACGGGTATCCAATAGTTGGTGCCGTTATCAAAGTAGGCCCATAATGTCTTCTCAATTTGTGGCCTCGTATCCTCTGCATTTGTGAATTTGACGCAATCGATGCCTCTTATATTTTCAATACCTTGTAAATTAAAAAACAGATGATAAAAACACGAATATACATTATATAGGGTAACTGCTATGGTTTTAGGCTACATAGCAATAAAATTGGCCACTCTTAACAATAAGACTTGTATTGGCTTATTTCTTTCTGATTTGTTAGAAGTGGCCAATTACTATGAAGTGGCCAATAATATTAATAACGTCGCGCCGCCACACCTCACACGCCGTTTTGTTGTCTAAAAAGTGTTCAGAATGTTATTAAATATACATAATATTGTATTTGTAATACAAGCTTCGTGACCTGTCCTCATCAAAATAAGTTTTTGGCAAATATTTCATTTTTGGTACAAGCTTTTATCGCTGATTGTACTTTTCTTTCCACTGGCAATTAATACTCATCGAGACAATTCTAAAAACCCCAAACACAATTAGGTTAATTTCGTTGTTTTACTTATCACAAAGTTCCTATTGCCACCTCTGGTCTACACCATCAGATCAGCTCGATGGCACCATAATATTGCATTGTCACCCGACTTACGTAATGTATGCAAAATTTCAGCTCAATCGGAAACCGGGAAGTGGATCAAATTTAACTTGCAAGATTTGATTACAGACAACGGTCAGGTGAAACTAAATAAAAGCTTGTAAAAAGCTAACCTTGCTCACTGAGATCTCGTACTTCGGGTAAAAAATCTTCTGGTCTAACCAACATTGGCTTGATTTTAGTACACACTATTTTGTTTGTCTCTTCCTCTGTTGTCTTGGGATAAATCTGTGTCGGTAAAAAGGAAATAAACTACACATTAAAACTTAAGTTGTCTTGGTTCTTATACAATTCAATTTATATGGTAGTACAAATTAACTTGAGATTTTAGACACTACTATTTATTTTTCATACATCTTTACGCAAAGTTTGTCCATCGCGGTTCAACGTGCCAACGGCAAGCGTGATGGGCTCCTTTGCATCTGGAGGGGCTCGGGGCGAATTTTGTGAATAGTTTTTGTGTTTGTTAGTTGTTTAAGAAGATTTTTGTAAGTAGATTTTACAAGTTTTGAATTGTATATTTTGAAATGATATACCGGGTGTTGCCTGTAACACGAGCAAATAATTAAATCATATATTATACTCCTCAAACTATAAAACTTTTGTTCAACAACTTTTAAAAATGATGAATCCTTTAGACTTCCTCTTTTTCATACAAAATAAATATTGCCTTCAATGCAAATTTTTCATTTTCATTTTTCAAACCTGACAAAATTTGCAATACCGACTTAGAATAAACTTTAAAGAGTAATAAAAATCAAAACATTAGTTATTTTTAAAA
This sequence comes from Cydia fagiglandana, assembly GCF_963556715.1. Lineage (NCBI taxonomy): Eukaryota > Metazoa > Arthropoda > Insecta > Lepidoptera > Tortricidae > Cydia > Cydia fagiglandana. Next base: position 5,409,043 of record NC_085937.1, read on the forward strand.
GTTGCTGAACAAATGTTGTTCAGTTTGATGAGTTAGTACAGACTACTGTTTAATTTAATGCTCCTATTACAGGAACCACCCGGTATATCCTGTTAATAAAGGCGTAAATTCTTATATGATTTGTACCTCGTATTTTCCTCTGCCCCTTCTCGAGCCTATCGCGACTTTAATTACTGCTCCATTATTGGCTTCCAAGCGTGAATTCGTAGATGATCTCCTGTAAATAAATTTTATATCAAAAGAAGCTTATTTAAATTTAAACGTCAACGAACGCGCTAAAAATACATTTAAGTATACTTAATTTATAAAAATGATAATCTTACCAGTATTTAAAATTTTCCATCAAGCCAGATGACATATAATATTTTGTTGCTTCGACAGAATACTTAGGCGGCCATTTCAGGGGACCCGCGTCTCCTACTTTTACTATAAAATTGACCAATTTGATAAATTACAAAAAGATATATAGGTAAAAAACAAAAAAAAACATTAAAACGAGTAATATGCAAACATCTTGTTACATTCACAGTCTAAATAACACGTTTAAAAATTATTAGTTTTCTAATGAATTTAAAAATCATTATGTTTTTAGGGTTCCGTACCAAAAACGTACAAAAAGGAACAATTATGCGACTCAGTCCGTCTGTTTTGACCAATAAATCGAAAATGCCAAATGCATAACACGCATAGCTAGGTATGGTTAACATACAATAAACTAGGTACTTATGTATAAATATTTGGCATAAAGTCAATATCCCTGGTGAAAACCTTGAAGTATGGAGAAGCAGTCTTATATTTACTACCCTTAACAAAATCATTAACTGTATAAAAATAAACAAATACATTAAAAGTTACCACGAGATTCTTCCCTTTAAATAAACTGTTACCTTTTCTATTACGATAGCTTAACTAACTTATTTTTAATAATCGGCCAAGAGCATGTCGGACCATGCTCAGTGTAGGGTTTCGTAGTTACCATTCCGTCAAAATAGGCCAAACGGGGGCTATTAGTAAGTACCATACGTAAGGGAGTACCTTTGCAGCGCTATGTACCTACAGTACGTCTTTTTACTAAGAAAAGATTTTTTGCAATAACTTACAAACGACTAGACCGATCATGTTCGCTATAGTTTTCATTGAAAGTATTTATTATGCTCTTGTTTCACAATTATTTTCATATTTTTTTTGACCCGTGGTTCAAAAGTAAGAGGGGGGGGGCACATATATTTTTTCTTTCGGAGCGCATATTTCCGAAAATATTTACTATATTAAAAAATGCCTTTGAAAGACCTATCCAACGATACCCCACACTATGGGGATAAAGCTAAAAAAAAAATTAAAAAAACTTTTTGTATGGGAGGTATCCTAAAAAAACTTGTACTTTTTATTTTACCGTTCTGTCGCAATTCATGATTTATGTATACATGCCAAATTGCAGCTTTCTAGCAATAACGATCACGGAGCAAAGCCTCGGACAGACAGACAGACAGACCTTGCGAAACTATAAGGGTTTCTAGGTGACTACGAAACTCTAAAAATGGCAATGGCAAGTTTCAAAAGTATTAAAAAAATCTAAATTCACGCAGCCTTTTTCCAAAGTTAGAATTTTCTTACCATGCCTTCCAGCAGTCATATACACTGAGCAAAACAGCAATATCACTTTCAAGATCATTTTAACGTTACAAAATGCATGAAAAACAATCGCACTACATTTATATACGGACTGATAAACATAATTATTAATTAACAATATCACATTATTGATATGCAATGTGATATTTATAATGGTTAAGGACTATAAAACATATTAATGGTAATATGATAACTTATTGTTCATTAACTACCTATAAGCTTAAAGTTCACATTTCAAATAGCAAATACATTTTTTTTTGTTTATTTAGCTATTTACTAAGATTCAATTACTTATGTCAATTTTCGTCTAAAATACACACCTATAGCCCGATTCAGATTTTTATCAATTTATTATTGATTTGAAATGGTTTTGATACTAGCTTGAAGATCGTTCATGCTTGTCGATATGTCAAAGTCGTGCGTGAAATGCGCGCCAATATTAAAGTTAATAAGGGGCCCACTGATTAACAGTCCGCAGGACGGTATCGGCCTGTCAGTTCTGATCAAATTTTTGACATTTCCGAACAACTGACAGGCTAATACCGTCCGGCGGACTGTTAATCAGTGGGCCCCTTCAGGTAATCATTATTTTACTTGCCGTCATTCCTTCATGTCAATCCCTACACTATCAGTAAAAACGTCATTCCATCAAAGTAATGTCAGTATTCATGATAGTATCCGGCCCATAATAGACATCTCACATGCACCAAAAAGTGCGAACGAAAAGTCTATAATGGGACGATTGCTGATTGTATTTCGCCAGCAATAATCGGCATTAACAGCAAAAGCATTCAGGTGTTGTTATTTATTATGAAATAAATCGCTAATTAATAATAGCAAACATGAGGAAAAAGTGGTTTTAGTCAAATCTCATGAAATTTTACTATGATGTAATAAAGTCACCTGATTATTTTTTTATACGAGCGCAACTCTCTCAGAAGTATAAAATTTGACTGGAACCACATTTTCCCCATGTTTGTTGCTGGGTCCTTTGTATGCTTTGTATGTATGGTTGTTCAGTTATCTCTGGAGCTACATGTATCACCATATGGTTTATTTTCATGTCGGTAAAAGTAATTGCTAACTCACCATAATCATGCTAATGCAATAAATTTGGTGACATATTTAATTACAGATTTTCTCTTAATGAAGTAGGTAGGTACTTAACTATTTTATCAATAGGAACACAAATTTACCGATAATTTTAATTATAAAATGAAATAATTACTAAGTTGATTTAATATTCAAACCCTAGTTTCACCGGCGTCAAAGCTGTAGATATATAGCTCCTAGAAATATTAGCTAAGAACGCGTAGAAGACTATCTACTCAAGAGAATAGGTACTTACAGTCTGTATATCAATTACACCTAAGTCTACTTTCTTTGACATGTTCTAATAGGGTATACACAACCCTATAAAAATATATAATATATATTTTTATAGGGTGGTGTGTTTTTAAGAAGACAATAAGTAAAAAGTAGTCCCTTTCCCTGTGCCAAAGATCATATCAATCACACTTATGTAAGTAGGATATTGATAAACACCTACATAAATATTTCCTGACAAAAACAGTGCCGGTCGTTTAGTCAGGGTTTTTAAGAATTTTCGGGGGGCTATTTCTTCTTTTTTACAAATATATTATTTCTTTCTCGCCGAAGCTGGCTTTTGGAATAATGCAAAATGGTCGGTGAGGAGCGATACGCGCGAAACTAAAACCAGCCTTATTCACTTTTGAAAATGTCATCTAGACATTAAAAGCCGCGGGCAAAAGTATGTTATAAGAGGCAGTCGTAGGTGTAGACGTGATGCTTTGATAAAAACAGTGCATAAAATCACAGAACGCACCGAACAATAACCGAACTTCCATTCAAACAATCTAAACGAGGCAGAAAATGCAAGTTTATCCTTAACAGAAATAATCAGTGATCAATTATTCAGAGAACACTAGGGTTAATATGAGAGAGAAGAGAAGAAGAAATAAATAATAAGTGTTATTATTTATATGGCTTATTAATATGGCTGCAATCGTGTGTTGTAAACGGAGAGGACCCTAGTTCATAAAACGCCATAAATGCCATAGTTGAATTACTGATCATCGCTACCTATGTGCCACAACCATATATTCCGGTAGTGATAGGTTTATGCCTCCCACGCGGTCCCTTGGGCCTCGATAAATAAGAGATTAGCTGACGCGTCCAAGATCTCTGCTTCGGTAATTAAATTTTATTACGACTCCCTAAGTAAAATCAATGAGTTTGAAACTGATTCCAAAAGTACGAGGAATTTAAATTAATTCTTGTTTGATGTTTAGAGAAACTTGTTCAACTCTGAAACGCTATTCGAGTGTATTAATGACAACAGACAGCTCAAGATATCAGATCATGGCCACTTTTGTATTCATAATAAGTTTTTGGGAAAAATTTCATTTTTGGTACAAGCTTTTATCGCTGACTGTAAGTACTTTTCTTACGACAGACAACTAATACTCATCGAGACAATTCTAAAAACCCCTAACACAATTAGGTTGCGTTGTTTCATCACAGAGTTCCTATGGCCACATCCTGTCTCCATCATCAGATCAGCTCGATGGTACCATAATATTGCATTGTCATCCGATACATGCATGCAAAATTTCAGCTCAATCGAAAACCGGGAAGTGGGTCAAATTTAACTTGCAAGATTTGATTACAGACAGACAGACAACGGTAAGGTGAAACTAAATAAAAGCTAATAAAAAACACTAATACCACGTCGGTAGGATACGGATCGCCTGATGGTAAGCAGTCACTGTAGCCTATGGAAGCCTGCAATTACAAGGGTTACATGAGCGTTGCCGACCCTTTAAAAACCTATACATTTCTTTTTAACAACTGAAGGACCTCTCGAGAAAATCTCGGAAACACTCTTCTAATTACATATAAATCTACCAAACACAGGGAAGTTTTTGACTAAGTAATAGACAAACGGTCAACTAAGTAATGTTCCGTGTGCCTCCGTTTGTCACTTAGTCGTCCCTACAAATTTACTGGTGATATAACAGTTATTCGAAGTTGGATAAAAGACAAAAGTTTCAGTGAGGGAAATTGGCGTTTCATTGTACTCAACATAATTACTACTAATTACAACCCAAGTATAGAAAAACTAAATGTATTTGTATAATGGTGTAGGGCAACGCTTAACAAAAATAGTGCTTGAAAAATTCGGCGTACTTAATCACTCAGGTATGGCCTCAATTACCTTTCATAAATTATATTATATTAGATTCGAATATATTTGTCACAGAGAAAAAAATATTTAAACTAGTGCTACCACCAGTTTCGCACTGACATAAACGTTAGCGCGAGATGTATAGAGATTAAATTATGTAGACGTTAGGGTATATGTCAGTGTTAACACTGTCAGTGAAGCCTGATTTAGACGGCGTGCGAACTCGCATGCGAGTTTCATTGCATTGCGTGTTTTGATCGGTCGGTTGAATTGGACGTAACCCATTGCACGCAATGTAACTAAAAACGCATGCAAGTTCGCGCGCCGTCTAAATCACCTCTGACTCATGGTACGGGTAGGTATAGGTACTTACCTATAGGTTAAATCCTAAATCTAAGATAGGCTACCTCCCACGAATCAGCCTACTCAACTGTCAGTCATTTGTTTTGAATAACGCAGATATAATGTAATTGCTAGTACAAAGACTCAACGTTTGAGCTGTGATTATGTCAAAGATTATCCAGTTATTTATTAACAGCAAAAGAACAGATGTGAACAAATTGCTTTAGTGTTTTATGTAGGCGTTTGATGCAAACAAAGCCAACTTCTCCTTAAAATATGATTAAACCTACTATAAGCGGTTATATGTAAGGTGGTAGACATGCAAGTATGATTTTTAGTGGAAAAGTTATTTTTGTGCATTATTATGTATTTGCCGTGCCTTATTTTCCAAAAGTGTTTTTCAATAAAAAAGACACGTCAAGATTGTTTACCTTTTTTCTAACGCAAAAAAAGACGAACTCGAGTAGGTTATATATACAAATTTCAGATATATGTAATAGCATTTATCCTGCCTGGAGGACATACTTAACGGGTTAGGGATAATAGAAGGAATTCCTGTGGGCGTTGCCCACGGCTTCCAGCCAAATAAATCTTAGGCCGCCCACAAAAAAAACACTGAGATCTTTTAATGAAGACGAATCTCTATGTTCCTTTTGTTTGTTTGTATCTGCTCTCACGTTGGTTTATTTGCTTTCTATTTAGATTAAAGGATAATTAAATTTCGCGACGCCGGTGAACTCTTTGATATTTATATAATATATAAGTCTTATTAGGAATATTGCAATCAATTTATTCTGGATTATTCTGAACCAGTTGCTTTTTGAATTAATCTTCCTGGCTCATTAGCGCGAAAATTTATTCCAAAATGGCATTTAAATAGAAAATGCAATTATTTTACGGTATATGATGTAATATTTCCACTTTATAGCTTTTTATCGTATATCTAGCTGCCCATATACCAATAGGTACTATAATTAATTAATTATGTCGCAGTCTCGACCGACGCAACTATGCCTACCGTTTTATTTATACAACTTACCAAACCTCTGTTCGACCCTTACCAACAAACACGAATGTCTAAATGACGGATAAAGACAAACGATTATCAAGAGCTTGTTAGATTTGACGGGCGTTTATGACTAACGCCAATACTGTCTACGTTGTGTCATCATAATCATAAGCAATATATTATAAAACACTAAAGTGTGTTTTAAATTTTATTACTTATACAAATAACAAAACAAATCACAACCGACTTTTAATAGTCTCAAAATTAATTGCATGTAACCTAAATACAAACAGATAAAATAGGCAACAACAGAGATCCCACAGAGTACACGTCTAATTGATTTGCGTCAGTAAAGTTTATCTCCACAGGCAGTCTACCTTTAACGTCGTTTCTCAGTGAGGCAGCTATTAATATTTCGGCTGTGGCCATTTGTTTAGCTGTCTGCAAGCCACAGTGCGCTATTGTTTTATGTTTTATGGCATATTAAATGGTTTTGTCGGCATTTCCAGTGTTAAAAGGGGCAGCAAATAGGAAAGTAGAACCTAATTTGCCGTTACTCTCAGTAGTCTCAGTAAGTGGGCATTTCTCAGGAGGGCCATTTTTACGTGTCCGGGGCAGTAATTGATTGAATTTACTGTTCAATAAATCTGAATTAATTTAGGCATAATCTTCAGCTTATATTTTGTCTGGGACACTATCAAATTATTTATTTATTATTTATATAATACAAGAAAAAAAAATTCAAATGCCAAAAATGATGTTCGGTGGGCGTGTCCCGCACCCAGATTTTATGAAACAAAAAATTATTACTCAAGATGGGGCATTAGATCGGAGTTATTATGGGTATTCACGCATAAGGTATTAGTTAGCTTATCATATTCTTTATATCACAATATTGTGTTTGCTCAACACATTGAATAAAACCAAATTTACGATGTGTCCCGGGCCAGTGACTGATATCGGTGTAATTTGCAAAACATGTCGGTACTCCTTCAAAGTTGTAGACCAGGAACTCAGTGTCCCAAACATAGTATGCTTTAGTTGTGCCTTAACCGTTGAATAAAGTAGAGATCCAGTCACAGTATAATAAAGTGATTTTTTAAACGTTTCTTCGTCCTTCGGTGGGTTTGGTCCTATGTTTTTTTGAGATCGGTGATGCAATTTACTCCGAAAGTTTTAGTGCAATTATCGTTATGCAAGTGATTAAGAAATCCTCGAAAGTACTTTAATCCACCATTATTACATCTCCTCTGTATCATTCATTCTATTTCTGTAATTGCTAAAAAGCGATTAATTTTGATATCGCTGGTGTTGATTTCCTTGGTTTCAGTGGATTTTTTGACCACCGATATCAAAAAAGTGGTCACTGAATTCAAATCTTGCTTTGTAAACTAGTTTGTTGTACTAATTTATCATATCTAAAAAGTGAAGGATACGTTGTATAAACGTAAAATTATGTTTGTAAGTAAATTTAGTCATAGTAGGTACACGAAATCACTAGTTCACAATGAGAAGTTTTTTTAAACCAGACGTGTAGACTCAATGTTTCTTTCTGTCTTGATATTCTTTTCAAACCAATTAAGTAAATTATGTTAATTTTCATCTGTATCACCTGAGGCCCTTCACCTCGAAACCTTTAAACATGTCAGCCATGTTAAATAAATGTAGTCAATTAGATCCCACTTCTTTTAAAATAACTTATGTATGTAAGTACTATGCAAAAATAAAGTGGCCTTCTAATGTCGAGATCGCGTCAAAGGCACTGAGCGTACCTACTGATCGATATTTCTAAAGGATAGCCATAGACACAAATTGAATATAGCATATGTTTTAACAATCCTCAATGTCTTTTGTCTTTGTCTACTTAGCTTAAGTGTATGAGGGTGCTGGAGATCATAATTAATTGGTGATTAGATCTTCAAGCATTACTCGACCACTTCAAATATTATCGTTTCAAATTGATGGAGATCACGCTTTAAAACTCTGTTATTAAAAAATTCTTGTTTTCCGTATTGTATCACATTGCTTTATAAGTAGGTACATTACATATTTTTTGAGCATTGAACACCACTCAAGAGTGTATTGTTTATCGGGTGCAGGTAACATAAATTTCTTTTTGATGCGTGTGCGATCGGATTGCGTGAAACAAACATCTTATCTTTCATGGCTATAATAATCAAATGATTATAATGTGCGAATTTGTGGTCGACATGTCTGAAACTCGTTCCAGGACCATACATCACCCTATTATATGAGGACAGTCATATAGTGTGCGATATCTTCTATAGATGTTGATTTACAAGCCGTAATTTGTTATTTTAAAATCTTTAGTCTGTATTTATTAAATTTATGTAAGCTTTTGAGATCATTAGCCTTGTTACATCGCTTATCATCAAATAGGAATGAAAAATATGATTAAAATGTAATATAATTGAGATATAAAACTGAAATGTGATTTTTGTGTAAGCATTATTGAATTCGGTGACGCAAATTGATTTCAGTGCCTGTACATGATTTCGGTGTTTTTTAAATCTCAAATATCTTGAAAACTATAAGGTTCTAATGGAGGCCTCCACTACCAATATTTTTTATATTAAGGGTAGATTTTAGGAAATAAAGTCGCATATCATATAAGTTAAAAAAAAATTTGGCACCGAAGTCAGGCACCGAAGGTCATCTCTGAGAATCGCCCAAGTACATATTTATACCGGGTGTGGCCTGTAATATGAGCAAAAAATTTAACTGTAGACTGTACTCCTCATACTGATCAACATTTGTTCAGCGACTTTTGAAAATAACTTGTAGTTTGATTTTTAATACACTTTAAAGGTTATTCAAAGACGCAATGTATTGCGAATTTTGTTATGTTTAAGGCTTGACAAGCAACGTCAATCACAATGATATGGCGTGGCGATGGCGTCCATTGAATATAATATTTATTTTGTATGGAAAATAGGGAGTCTAAATACTTCATAATTTATTAAAGTTGTTGAACAAAAGTGTCACCGTTTGAGGAGTACAATCTATGTTTTAATTATTTGCTCATGTTACAGGCCACATCCGGTATACATAATATGTATTAGAATAAGTAAAATGGTTTGGCCGCAAATGTTCAAAACATTTACCCTGTATTACTTTAAAAACGAATCCGTGCCAAACAGTGAATCTGACTTCTTATACCAAAACCAGCATAATATTTTTGCGATGCTAAATATACTATTAAATAAAGTGTCTATAATAGTAGGTAACCTATAGGTAAGTAGCATGAGCATGACCAAAAGTATCTCAATAGGTTTAAGTCATCTATAGAAGGTTTGTCATATTCATAACCTCTAAAATATGCTTCCTTATGCGTACCAACGACTTGTCACGCGTGACCCAATAGAACTTGTTCAAAAGAAGTCATGCCTTACTCGGAACTGACACAATATTAAATTAGTACAATTGTGCACTCGATCTTTAATGTATAAAATGCTAACAAAGTCCATGTCAGTTGGATGACTCACGCTAGACCGAGGCCGAGCTGTCCGACATGTCATTTTCTATAACGGCTGATCGGTGATCACTTGGTGCTTTCCATAGAAAACGAAGCACCAGAAGCTCCGGCCCAGCCCCGGCCCGGTCTAGCTTGAGTGATCCTTGACATGAGGTCAAAATGAACATCTTGTATATAAACTTAATATATAATAGCATAATAATGACGGATCTCAACATCGGTTGATTATAAATAAATATCTACCGTAAGTATATTTGTTTATGATTCATACGTATAGCAAAAGGCGTCATACCCAACTTACATAATAATAATTATCTTTAAAAAAATGGTTGTCTGTAAAGTCGGTTTACAGACAGTCATAAGAAAACATTGATGAAAAATTGCATACTTTGGCCGTGACGTTACCATGGAGATCTGTCCACAACGTGATACTTTCGTGCATGCTAAGACTGGTGTTCATCGATTTATAAGACGTTATCACGTCAAAAATAAACTCTTTATTTTATATATCTACACATAATTCCTATTTTCCCTTAAAACTACAACATTTAAATAAGAGTCACTCCAACGAAGTTATTTGAGTTTTAGACTATAGTTGGGTGATATTACAGTAGCGGTTCAGATGACTCAAGAGATCACCGCAACCTTTCCGGCCCTTTTATTATTTAAAAGTGGATTGAACGTGACAATGGGAATTAACGGATACTCCCAAGTTCCTGATAAAGGCCATTAATCCATCACTGGATTGAATCGGCGGAAAAGGGTTCGGAAAGTCAACTAAAGTTACCGGAACAGCGGGAGTTAATCTGCTTATTACCCTGATTTTAATGAGATACAGGAGTTTAAAGTTTTGATGGCGGCCAGTTGTTGTAATTGAGCAGATGGCTCAATGGGGATTGATTAGATGATGTAAAGTTTTAATAACGGAAACAGGTCCGAAAAAGAACCTAAAGCTAACTGTAGGTACTCGTACTTGGAATTGATCAAACTTTTTAGTAAGTACCTAATTCGTAATAGACTTTTGTTACTTTTGTTCGTCCACCATTTTGCCTTGTTGTTTTTGGCTTGTGTTGTGGGCACTAGACCACGATATACCGCGTGTGGCCTGTAATACGAGCAAATAATTAAAACATAGATTGTACTCCTCAAACGGTGACACTATTGTTCAACAACTTTAAAAAATTATGAAGTATTTAGACTCCCCATTTTTCATACAAAATAAATATTATCTTCAATGGACGCCATCGACACGCCATATCATTATGATTGACGTTGCTTTGTCACGCCTTAAACATAACAAAATTCGCAATACATTGCGTCTTAGAATAAACTTTAAAGTGCATTAAAAATTAAACCACAAGTTATTTTTAAAAGTCGCTGAACAAATGTTGGTCAGTATGAGGAGTACAGCCTACAGTTAAATTTTTTGCTCATATTACAGGCCACACCCGGTATATAATACATAGGTATATATACATAGAAAACTTCCATATAAACAAACAAATAAATTATCTTACCAGGATTCGAACCCGATACCTTCTGCTTCGTAGGCAGGGTTCCCATATTTATGTAATTTCGGTGTTGATCCATATTAATTATGGTACCACTGATGGTCCGATAAGGAGAGGGCGGTTGAAATGCGACTCGGAACTTAAATAGAACAAAGTATCTGTATTGAAAAGCTGTAACAAACATATAAATTCTATCCCAATGATGTCACAAAATGTTACGTAGTTTTTATCGGTATTACCTATCTCTCTAATGAGTCAATGCATTTCGCACAGCAATTTTGAAACATACCCGTCCCATGACCGATCGGACACATTATCATTAACAAAAAAAAATTATGAATTGAGCCTTTCCCGTATTAGGACCATTTTACATTTTTACGTCTGATGGACATCTGCTTCCATCTGAACTGACAGTGTAAACATCAAAGGGTTCGAATCAGTGTAGCAACAAAAAAAATGGAAACTTTATGTTAATTTAATTATGCTTCAATCCGTTTTAATCGTATCACAGCCAATACCAGACAAAACCTGCACGTGTATCGAAATAAACGTATTAAGAACACTCAATTTAATCCGAACGATGTCCCGTCACATCACACGTCGGCTTACGTCGAATTATCTATTATCCTCTTACTTATACAGTCGACCACAAAACTTGTTTTGGATAGACTTAAGACTAGTGCTTAATAAGCAACTGGATTTAAATTTGCTTGGGTTGCCCTGTATACTAAGCTACAAGTCTGACTGGGTTTCGGTTTCAGAATTATTGAACTGGCTTGAGTGTTTTAATACTCAATAATAACGTGTTTATGTGCTCAGACTCAGATGGTGTTGCTTTCTTAAAAACTAATGCCTACGCCAATTCTCAGGATTAGTTCCAAGCGGAGTAGCAGACCCCAGACTTCCATGAGCCGTGGCAAAATGCCGGGATGACGAGAGCAAGATGATGAATAAGTAATGTGTTTATGTAAATTGTACAAATATGTGATGTATGATAGAATAACTTAATATTGACTAACTGTTTACTCACCTACTACTGTACATATAAGTTTGATAACTGTAACCTAAGTAGAGAGCTAATTTGCTAAATATAAAAAAGAGTTAGCGTAGTGAAAAAAAAGCTTTCTTCGCAGACGACTACTACATTAATTCTAAGGTACTTAATTAAAGGTAATAATAATAGGTACTTAAGTACTAATAGAAGTATTCAAACAAATTAAATTATTTTCAGAAAATATTCTAATTTGTTTTTATCAAGTAGAAACACTACTATATAAATTATAAACTGAAATAAATGTCATATACTAAGAAAAAGTGACCAAGGCCTCTAGTAGCGTCCGCGTCAGCGTTAAAGTGACATTCCATTTCCAACTGCAGCTGCAATACTGTTCATTTTACTATGGAAATTGACAATGACAGCGACGCGTTTCCATAGTAAAATGAACAGTATTGCAGCTGCAGTTGGAAATGGAATGTCACTCTTAGGCACCTGCCGCGATAGCAGAGGACGCTGGTTCAATTCCAGCCTGGGGCACTGGAAGCCTTGGTCACTTTTTCTTAGTATATGACATTTATTTCAGTTTATAAGGTACTTAAGTAGTTTCAATGTAAGTATCAAATCATAGTTTATTTTTTTAAATATATATCGCGTGTATTTTTGATGCTACCACATATTATAAGTATAGTTAGTATACCTATCTACATAATACTGAATGAATGAATAATACATAATATTGCAGTCTGTTAAAATTAAATTAATGAAATTATATGGAATCGGAAATATTGTTTTCAATTTATTCAATCAAATCAATCCAATTGTTCCTGTATAATCGCAATATACTTAGTAATTTTTACCCGACTACAGCAACGCAAAAGGAGGGTTATATACCATGAAAAAGCAAGCCACCTTCATAAACAAGGAGTCTTGTCCAACTTGTTCCAGGGATCGGATACCGGTATTAAATATTTGGATGGGAACTAAAACGGTATTATTTCGTTCTTAATTAATTATTTCATTTCTAATTGGGCAATCTAATAATTCGAAGATGTTACCTAAAAACACAACTAAGTCCTACATTTTGAGTACCTACAAAAAGATTCTAAATATATGGTTATTTCGAAGTTTTTTCATACAACCGGTTCCGATCCCTGACTTGTCCCTCCGTATCAACGCGCGTAATAAATGAATTTAAATTGGATAATGGCCGCGTCGGCTGCGCCCGGACGTCATCAATCTGTTCACTTGCTGCTACCGAAACTGTAATAAATACGGCGTTTATTGTATTAAACCGCTTTCTGCGGGATAATGTTCCCTTGTTAAGACGGTGTTCATGTCGGCGGCCGATCGTAAGATCAGGCAGATCGTAATGTTCCTGTGTATTGTTTTGAGGTAGTCACATTAAACCAATATATAGGTAAGATAGGTTCGTTAGGTTGCTTTCAGACGCCCGAAGGGCAAACTGCCCAGAAATAGGAGCCCCGCGTAGCGGGGCTCCGTCGACTCAGGGAACGAGACAAAGATTTTCACGTTTTTCGATATGCCTAGGAATTTCACGATATGCCTGATCTTACGATCGGCCGCCGACATTCATATCGGATGCTTAAGGATGACTCACGCTAGGCCGGGCCCATGGTATAATAATATACTCCGCCTGGTACTCTCTTGCCGTCTTTTCGTGGTCACATGACTGACCCAAGCCTACGTCATCATGCGACAGCTCTATATGATAATATGCGATAGCGCTATATAAAGTGGCAATGTTATTGTGACGTAGGCTTGTGACACTCTGGGAAGAGAAGACCATGGTTAAGACGGTGTTCATATCGGATGCTTAAGGATCTCACGCTAGGCCGGCCCGTGCCTGGGCCGATGCTTCCGACATATCATTTTCTATGACGGATGATCGGTGACCACGTGGTGCTTTCCATAGAGAACGAAGCGCCGAAAGCTCCGGACCGGTCTAGTGTGAGCAAGCCGCTCCGATGTCCGATGTGCGTGCGGAACATCGTTAATTCGATATAAATATATCAATAGGTAGACTCTGACCACGCTAACTTTGCATAAACTTGGCATTAAGAATGCATGTATACATATTGCTATAAGCTCCATACTTGACGTAGCAATAGCGTTCCGGACCTTTGGGAGGCGTGCGCGGACCCGAAGCCTACACGTAGAGGTCCTTTTGACACTTTAACATGTAAGTGATACACCAAGCGGATGCTGTCCTTGTCCGTGTCATGGGACGCACATCACCCGCCAGGGTGTACCAAATAATTATATACATATATTGTTATTGTTAAATTTTACGCTTCATATATAATTTTTTTCACCACACCAGCTCGGAAAGGCTTACTTTGCACTTCAAAAACTGATAGCAAAGTTGCATTTTATTCACATGTGAGACAAAGTAATCAAATGCAAATTTTGAGTTGGTTTCTTATGTTTGCTGGTAGAAATGACTTTTAAATTATGATTTTGGATGATAAATATTTAATAACATTCATTTGAATTTGATTTTGTTTGATATTTTACATTTAATATTTGCTTCAGGTTGGTGTGGTGAAAAATTTTGTGTTTCACTCGGGGGCAAATTTTGTTTAACCCTCGTGCTTTGAAACCCTCGCAACAAATTCAATTTTGGAATCTTTCGCTTGCTCGGGTATCAATATTAGCACCAGCGGTTAAACAACAACTTTGCCCCCTTGTAAAACAAATAACTATAGCATACCTGCAGTCCCATCTACTGATACCTCGTCATTATATATTATTGTTTTCTGCAATAATTTTAATATATCTTTTCACACAAAACATCACATAAAACACAATTATCTTACATAGGTACATACAAAGGCACATATAAAATTTCGGTGTTTCCTAATAAGAGTTATAAGCAGTAATTTAGCTCGTAGACTTACTGTACAAAAGTCTAGTAGGTAGGTACCTAATAATTTAGCTTGCAATCACCATCATTTATTCACACAACCGCCACTTTGACCAGGACTTGTTTTAACTATAATTGCGCTGTGCTAATTGTATTTGCAATTTAATTATTACAGTATTCAACTATACCGGGTGTGGCATGTCTGTAATATGAGCAAAAAATTAAACTGTAGGCTGTACTTCTCATACTGACCAACATTTGTTCAGCGACTTTTAAAAATAACTTGTGGTTTGATTTTTAATACACTTTAAAGTTTATTCTAAGACGCAATGTATTTCGAATTTTGTTATTTTTAAGGCGTGACAAGCAACGTCAATCACAATGATATGGCGTGGCGATGGCGTCCATTGAAGATAATATTTATTTTGTATGAAAAATAGGGAGTCTAAATACTTCATAATTTTTAAAAGTTGTTGAACAAAAGTGTCACCGTTTGGGGAGTACAAACGATGTTTTAATTAATTGCTCGTGTTACAGGCCACACCCGGTATACGAAAATAAGATTAAGTGGGTTTTGGGGTAGCGGACGCGGCAAAAAATAGACATACTACATTCACTGTATCAGGATAGATATTTAGGTTTGATTCTTTATTCTCACTAAGATTCGACAATTCACTTTTTGTGAGAACTTAAAACTACACCAATACGTTTGTTTTGCATGAAGTTAGCGAAAGAACTGATATATATATACATACTTATTATACTCTTTGGAACTAATAACATATTTAAACATACAGTAAAATAAAATCTATGATGAGATATGTAGGTACTGATAACCGATTATGCGGTTTGCTCGAACGCTGCCCTACGCTCGGTGTCAATGGTGACACCACGACTGACGCGGCCCGGACTGTCAGACGAGGATCGCCCGCCATGACTGCGTCGGAGTGGAATTTAGTTGAAGCTCCGCCTGTTTTCCGTGTTTTATGTATTAAATCCTTTATTTAATGATGTATGGTGTTTTCTCTCTTAACAGTACTTACAGCGAGCTGGAAAACCGAACGGACACATTATGAATTAGGTCATTCATAAAATGGCCATTCAATTTTACTGTTGGTTGTGCGCTCGCAAGGTATTATCCTTCTTCACCAATAGAGTAAAAAATAAAGATATAAGTACCTACCTACACTTTAACGTTGTTTCATTGGAAGAGATCCCTTAAAGTAATAAGTTTGCCATCGCACCTACTGCCTATTCTGTACCATATTTGTGTTATTGTGTGTTCTGTACAATAAAGTTATCTACTTATAGGATGTAGTACATAATTGTTTTCCATCGTATTTTCTCGAAATCGTTCGTATTTGTCATGCTAGTTCAGTACTTTTTCTTCCAAAACTAACTGAGATAGCAAAACGCGTTCGTAAGTTTCCGTGATTATACGTTGGAAATTTGTAAATACTTACCTACCCTACCTACATACATAGAGCCCGATTCGGATTTTGAAATAGACATCTATTAGATATATTTTAGACATCACCAAGATACGATAACGATATGAGATCTAACCTGTCAAATTTGACATTTGCGCGATTCTGGAGATACTCTTTTTCGATTTTCGATTTCGAACGATTTCCTCAGGATATGACTTAGAGATCCAATTCACATCTAATAGATATCGCTACCTAACGTAAAAGTGACATTGGTTGCCCGAATTGCGCTGCAAAAGAGAACTAGTTGATATCTAAACTATAACGTATCTAGAATGAATCTAGTACGTGTCGTCTCTTGTGAATATCTTGAAGTTCGAATACGACAGACAATATTTTCTTTAGTCAGATAATTTTATTAGATTGCATGCTGCAAGCATCGCGAATGCTGAGGGTATCAAGATGTATACGAACTTAAGTTTTGCAAACATACAACGGTAACTGATGTAAGCAAAGTATTGGTGGTCTACCATTAGACTTGATGAAATAACGGGATGTAATCGTGGCATTATGAAAGCCGAACTAGCCCATCACTAATTGCGGGAGCTAACGGCGCGATTCGGGAAATGAATTAGATATTAACTAGATACGATACAGTAAAGATGTGACGTCCCACGGGTAAACCTTATGGAGGTTAGCGCTTACGCTAATAACGCCGCTCCAATGTTATTGCGGCGCTTTACGACGTAAGCGTCAACCACCATAAGGTACCTTTTTGCCGTGGAACGTCACATATCTTTACTATTTCGTATCTAGTGAATCTCTAATTCGTATCCCGAATCGCGGCGCTAGTCACCATAAGGTACCTTTTGCCGTGGAACGTCACATATCTTTACTATTTCATATTTAGTGAATCTCTAATTCATTTCCCGAATCGAGCCGTCAGTCCGTAATGAACTGTGCACACGCCAATATAGATCCATCAAGAAAAGACGTAAGTGTAACCAAATTATTGATGTAGTTAGGCTTTTATGGAATAGGGAACTCGGGCCATGACCGTGGGAATGAGCGGGAACAATAAATGTTTAGTTGATAATAGCGGCGAATTAGAATGAATTATTTTCTACTCCATTAATCGACACGGAACTTGGGGCTTCGCCATCGAATCGCTTTGTGTCTCTCTATCACTCTTCCATATTAGTGTGACAATGATAGAGTCGGACCAAAAAAGTCTTCAGCGGATTTGATAGCCCACGCAGTGCAAGTGTCATTTATACGTCATAATTTCATAGGAGTTTGACGTTTAAAATAACACTTTCGCTGTCCCCCTCCTCCTCGCGTCGGTTTCCTCAATGCTGAGGGTCGTGACCATCTCGTCGAAATAGTTTTGTGTGGACCACTCGGCGCCACACACTTCTATCTGCTGCCTCGTGAAGAGCGTCGTGTACGGTGGTGTCGAGGGTGGTGCGAACCTGGTCAGTCCAACGCATCGGGCTTCTGCCCCTAGGTCTGTTTCCTTCCACTTTGCCAGTGACCACTAATTTTTCGAGATTATCGCTGCTTTTCCTGGCTATGTGTCCGAAGTACTCCAGAATCCTTCGTAGGCAGGTGGTGGAAAGCCTCGTCTGGATCTTGAGCTCCTGAAGAATCGATACGTTGGTGCGATGTGCTGTCCAGGGAATCCCCAGCATCCTGCACTTTCGCTGTGTGGGCTATCAAATCCGCTGCAGATTACTCTTGGTCTGACTCTAGTTGCATTTCATTCGCTGGAGCGTTAGCGATTGGCATGTTGTCTACGGGGCCAGGGGGCTGATAGAAAACGACAACCGAAACTTAACAAATGTATATTTAATAACGTACATTTGGAATTCATCGAGAATAAGTTAAACATTTGAATGTTTCTAGTAGGTAGTGTTGATGTAACCTACTTGCCTTGTGTGGCAGTAATTTCATTCTAAAAGAACTTCATTAAAAAGAACCGTACATAATGTCCAATTGACCATGAAATCTAATCGAATAAACCACCTGTAAATTAGGCATAGCCAAGCCAATAGGGGATATTACTGCAATGTTCTGCCGCCAGAATGCAGCACTACCGACTCAGTAAATTCATAGACTAACTTATACATATTGTACCTTAAACTGTTTTTTGACAAGTTTTCACAGACAATAAAATATGACATTGATGCATCAAGGCGGTTTGTTAACAAGGGCCTACCGGTAAACGCAAAAATCGAAATTTAGTTATCTGCATCTTTATCGCTCGAATATGCAAGAGTGATAGAGAGATTAGGAAGATAACGAAATTTCGATTTTCTTGTTTCGCGGTAGGCCATGTGATTGACGTGACGTGTGATGTGTCAATGTGGTTTGTTTACTGTATGTGCCATGTAGAAGCACTAACCCTAATGCTTCCAAGAAATAATCTAAGCAAATATTGGCCATAAATATTAGTGATCGTCTAGTTCAAAATGTAGGACCCTCTACGTTGTGATAAAATATCTTTATGAAATCGACGGACCTATAATTAAAATTATAATAAATTGATTTTAATTTTCAATAAATAAAACAAATGAAGAACAACATATTAATAAATTAAAGAACCGTTAAATAAAATAAAATTATCGCAATGGACGTCCGTTTATAAAAAACGTAATCGCAAATACGAAATAATAATAATAACAAATATTCGTATAAAAATACTTTTACTGACGCAAAATAAACCGCCAGTATTAACCGTCCGTAATTGAAAGAACATCCGTACTTCAATAAATGTGTACGTAAATAAACAAAACGAAGTAAACGTAAAACATTAACTTACCCGTAAGCTCAAAATAAATAAAATAATAAAAAAATCTAACTACATAAATGAACATGCAACTCACCGAAAACAGCATGGCTAAGGAATAGAATTAATTAGTTGACTTAATTACCTGACTTTACATGTAGATTTACAATGTTGTAATTTAATAACTAGTAACTTACTTCTAACTTAAATATAAGCTCGTCGCACAGCAAAGCAACAACGATCTGAAATAAATGCCCGACCTCAAAGGGACCTTGTGAAACAGACCATAGGTCTAGAATGGGGAACCTAAGTTATTACTTTGTTTTTGAATGTCCAGGGGCTCCCTGCCATCCTACACCCCTGCCTCGCGTGACGTTGAGAATGGAACATGCCCGTCTACGCGTCCTTCAAAGCCGTCAGGAAAACAAACCTAGCTAAACCAAAAACATTCAAACCATCACACCTACTCATTACTCTACATTCTTCACTTTCCTGACGTTCTTAAAAATATATTTACGCACAATGCATTTTTAAATTACGCTAAGCAATCTACGCGCTGCGGTATCTACGCTTCCCTAACTCGGCATGCAGCTCGCGTATTTGTGACGAAGTTAGTGAGTGTTGTCGATTTGTACAAGGTGCTCTGAATATTATTTATACTCTACAACATCCACTGTACTGCAGCCCCTTAAATTGGAAAGAGAGCACTCTACCTTCACACACGACATCAGACGTCAGGGGTCGGCACATATCGAGTGGTTGAATCCCAGGACTACAGAGCGAAATGTTGCAGAAAATATAAACAACTCAGGCCTTGTGTGTGTACCTAGTGTGTAGGGTAGAGGCTTCAGACTTCTGAAGCACTGACACGTCAGATACTTCAGGCCAAAGCCAGTTTCGGCGTCCAGCCGGCAGGAGCTACTCTCAGCCACCGACCTTTTTCCGAGTGTACCTAAATGTGTGTATGCAAATAGACTAAACGTGTGGTGTGTCAGCTGTGTATGTATAAGTGTAGTGTGGTGTGTTTCGAATGTGTGTACATGTTTTCTGTGTGTGTGAGGCACAAAATACATGGTGTGTAAAATAGTTTTTTATTGTGGTTCACTATCTCATCACAAATAATAGGATCAAAGAAGCAATCAAATGCGTGACACTACAATTTCGTCATATTGTCGGAAAGAGCCAAATTATGGATTGTATTGTATGATATATGGTATTAAATTAAGCTCTTCCTTCAAAACAACTACATTGCAATGTCAACATTCAATTCAAACAAGCAGATCAAAATAAAAGTGATTTTATGGGAGTTTTATCCGCTTTCGTACCAAATTTAATAAAAACTATCTAAATAAAGAGATACGAATGTAGCCAGAAGGGCTCCCTATAATCTTCTTCTCGTTCGCTCGCTCGCTCAGCTCAGGAACATTGCAGAAGAGATCTATTATGTCCTACGTACAAATCGTCCACTGCATGACGACTTCCCTAACCCTTTGAAAAACGCTGAACTCAGCTAAAAAATACAACGAACACCCGACGTGATGACCTAAGGGGATAAGAGAATTAATTTCTTACACATTACTCTTATTAACTAAATTATAGATAAATATAAACACTTCCTGACTTCACTGACTCTATTAAACAATAAATACACTTTGCTCTATTATATAAAAAAAACACTTTATAAAAAGAAATAGAGTTTTAATACTTAAATTCTCTACACAGAGTTTATTGTCATTATAAACCACTATTACTAAAACTACACTTTTAGAACTTTACCTATTCTAGCTATGAAAAAAATTTACCTAACAAATATTTATCTAGTTACTGAATCGCACAATTAACTGGTTTCTGGCTAAATATCACGACACGAATTCAGCCAATCGTCTCAAGCTCTAAATCCCGACTGCCCTCCTGGAGGTCTATTTTTTAAAACAATAATATTCACACGAATTAATTCACGTAACAGAAAGACGTTATGTACGTACAAATTGCATTAACATACGTCATTTATGAATTCGATTAGTAAAAGTTTTTAACTAGATGACGTATGTGTCACCTTATTATAATTAACCTATGCCCTTTTAATACGCATTTGCAACAGAACTCTTTGTTTTAGCTAACGTACTTATGATAAGAATCAAGTATCCTAAGAGCGGCGCCGAAAAAAGGCAACATGAAACCAAAACTATGATTTTGTGTTTATATTAGGTCGGTTTCAAAGAACTTGCGACGTGTGAATATATTTTTAGGGATCCGCATTAAAATACTAGCTATTTATAAGAAGTCTAAACCTAACCCTGTAACACTGCTGTTACAGAGCGCCCTCAGATAGACGACACAATTTTGGAATCGAAGAGTTTAAAATTGTGAGGATATCTAAATAGGAATTTAAGCAAGAATCATACAACACTATCAATCTGTACCAAATCTGAATATAACAGTTATCTATTTTACGCCCTCAATTTCATTAGCCCGAATCTAAAACGAAAATAAACTATATAAACACTCTTTAATTTGCACAAGAATCGAACATACGCCCTCACGTTCAAAAGAATCTTGGTAATTTTATTGTTAACGACTACTCAGATAATGAACGAATTTTAAACTATCTGCAAATATTTTACTAACTTATAACTCAGATTCGTTCTCAAGTAATTAAATTAATATAATTAATTCAATTTTTAATGACTTGAATCCTGGTCACGGCACCACTGTAGAAGCACTAACCCTAATGCTTCCAAGAAATAATCTAAGCAAATATTGGCCATAAATATTAGTGATCGTCTAGTTCAAAATGTAGGACCCTCTACGTTGTGATAAAATATCTTTATGAAATCGACGGACCTATAATTAAAATTATAATAAATTGATTTTAATTTTCAATAAATAAAACAAATGAAGAACAACATATTAATAAATTAAAGAACCGTTAAATAAAATAAAATTATCGCAATGGACGTCCGTTTATAAAAAACGTAATCGCAAATACGAAATAATAATAATAACAAATATTCGTATAAAAATACTTTTACTGACGCAAAATAAACCGCCAGTATTAACCGTCCGTAATTGAAAGAACATCCGTACTTCAATAAATGTGTACGTAAATAAACAAAACGAAGTAAACGTAAAACATTAACTTACCCGTAAGCTCAAAATAAATAAAATAATAAAAAAATCTAACTACATAAATGAACATGCAACTCACCGAAAACAGCATGGCTAAGGAATAGAATTAATTAGTTGACTTAATTACCTGACTTTACATGTAGATTTACAATGTTGTAATTTAATAACTAGTAACTTACTTCTAACTTAAATATAAGCTCGTCGCACAGCAAAGCAACAACGATCTGAAATAAATGCCCGACCTCAAAGGGACCTTGTGAAACAGACCATAGGTCTAGAATGGGGAACCTAAGTTATTACTTTGTTTTTGAATGTCCAGGGGCTCCCTGCCATCCTACACCCCTGCCTCGCGTGACGTTGAGAATGGAACATGCCCGTCTACGCGTCCTTCAAAGCCGTCAGGAAAACAAACCTAGCTAAACCAAAAACATTCAAACCATCACACCTACTCATTACTCTACATTCTTCACTTTCCTGACGTTCTTAAAAATATATTTACGCACAATGCATTTTTAAATTACGCTAAGCAATCTACGCGCTGCGGTATCTACGCTTCCCTAACTCGGCATGCAGCTCGCGTATTTGTGACGAAGTTAGTGAGTGTTGTCGATTTGTACAAGGTGCTCTGAATATTATTTATACTCTACAACATCCACTGTACTGCAGCCCCTTAAATTGGAAAGAGAGCACTCTACCTTCACACACGACATCAGACGTCAGGGGTCGGCACATATCGAGTGGTTGAATCCCAGGACTACAGAGCGAAATGTTGCAGAAAATATAAACAACTCAGGCCTTGTGTGTGTACCTAGTGTGTAGGGTAGAGGCTTCAGACTTCTGAAGCACTGACACGTCAGATACTTCAGGCCAAAGCCAGTTTCGGCGTCCAGCCGGCAGGAGCTACTCTCAGCCACCGACCTTTTTCCGAGTGTACCTAAATGTGTGTATGCAAATAGACTAAACGTGTGGTGTGTCAGCTGTGTATGTATAAGTGTAGTGTGGTGTGTTTCGAATGTGTGTACATGTTTTCTGTGTGTGTGAGGCACAAAATACATGGTGTGTAAAATAGTTTTTTATTGTGGTTCACTATCTCATCACAAATAATAGGATCAAAGAAGCAATCAAATGCGTGACACTACAATTTCGTCATATTGTCGGAAAGAGCCAAATTATGGATTGTATTGTATGATATATGGTATTAAATTAAGCTCTTCCTTCAAAACAACTACATTGCAATGTCAACATTCAATTCAAACAAGCAGATCAAAATAAAAGTGATTTTATGGGAGTTTTATCCGCTTTCGTACCAAATTTAATAAAAACTATCTAAATAAAGAGATACGAATGTAGCCAGAAGGGCTCCCTATAATCTTCTTCTCGTTCGCTCGCTCGCTCAGCTCAGGAACATTGCAGAAGAGATCTATTATGTCCTACGTACAAATCGTCCACTGCATGACGACTTCCCTAACCCTTTGAAAAACGCTGAACTCAGCTAAAAAATACAACGAACACCCGACGTGATGACCTAAGGGGATAAGAGAATTAATTTCTTACACATTACTCTTATTAACTAAATTATAGATAAATATAAACACTTCCTGACTTCACTGACTCTATTAAACAATAAATACACTTTGCTCTATTATATAAAAAAAACACTTTATAAAAAGAAATAGAGTTTTAATACTTAAATTCTCTACACAGAGTTTATTGTCATTATAAACCACTATTACTAAAACTACACTTTTAGAACTTTACCTATTTTAGCTATGAAAAAAATTTACCTAACAAATATTTATCTAGTTACTGAATCGCACAATTAACTGGTTTCTGGCTAAATATCACGACACGAATTCAGCCAATCGTCTCAAGCTCTAAATCCCGACTGCCCTCCTGGAGGTCTATTTTTTAAAACAATAATATTCACACGAATTAATTCACGTAACAGAAAGACGTTATGTACGTACAAATTGCATTAACATACGTCATTTATGAATTCGATTAGTAAAAGTTTTTAACTAGATGACGTATGTGTCACCTTATTATAATTAACCTATGCCCTTTTAATACGCATTTGCAACAGAACTCTTTGTTTTAGCTAACGTACTTATGATAAGAATCAAGTATCCTAAGAGCGGCGCCGAAAAAAGGCAACATGAAACCAAAACTATGATTTTGTGTTTATATTAGGTCGGTTTCAAAGAACTTGCGACGTGTGAATATATTTTTAGGGATCCGCATTAAAATACTAGCTATTTATAAGAAGTCTAAACCTAACCCTGTAACACTGCTGTTACAGCCACAAAGGTACCACCTACGCAGAGCTTTGCCTAACATTCCCTATTTAAAAATCAGTACAACAACTACAGTAACAATTACAATTACAGTACAATGCCAAAACAAAAAAAAATATATCAAACATATAAACCTATAGCCTATAATTAAACTTAAATAGTAACACAGAGATAAACCAACCACATAATAGAAATTAAGAGGTATTTCTCATCAACGCGAGACAAAAAGACAATTGAAAATTAGTTGCGTGAATCAATATTCTTGTTCTTTCTCTCGGGACTTTAACTTTCGAGAATCATGCTGTTAATCTCGGGTAGGCAATTTCATCTTTTATTATCTCATTTGAGAGGAATTTAACGCAACAATGACTGGCTCTTAATTTCATTACCACCCACGGATGGACTGAGGGTATCGTTTGACATGCGTGGAAGAGGAAAGGCAGTAAGGGTACATGTTTTTAAGGGTTCCGTACCTCAAAAGGAAAAAGCGGAACCCTTATAGGGTCACTCGTGCTTCTCTCTGTCTTCTGTCCGTCAGTCACAGCTTATTTTCTCGGAAACTACTGGACTAATTAAGTTGAAGTTTGGGACACTTGTGTAAATTAGTATAGTGACCCAAAGACGAACATGTAACGTAAATAAATGAATTAAAAAAATGGGAGCCACTTTTGGGGGGTAAATGAGAAAATTTAAAAATAAAGTTTTCAAACTATATCGCGTTATATTATGTGAAATGAAAGAGCTCCTTTTGAGAATTTAAAATTTATAATTTTAAAATATATAGGTTAGAAGTTATTTAAGAGAATGTGGGTAGTCATCGCTGTCGGACGAACAATGATGTTTTGTTGACCAATGGAAACAAATTAGCGCTATGATGAAGTGAAACGTGACCGAACACTTAATAAAGCATCCAAATTTGCAAATGTAGGACAGTCTTTTTTATTTCTCAAAAATGATCTTTAAACAAAGACTTTAAGGATAACCTTTGCTAGACCGCGCTTCGTTTTCTATGGAAAGCATCATTGATCAGCCGTCATAGAAAATGACATGCAGGACGCCTCGGCCCGGGGCCGGCCTGGACTAGTGTGAGTCATCCTTTACACTGTTCATTCTATTTGATTAGAAATTATTAACAGCATACACATGTTATTATGTGTATATGTGCTCTACAATCTCGGAGTAATTAACAATGGAGCCGCCATTAACAGGCGTTCCCCTCTGTCGAAAATAGGCGGCCAATGGTCAACCTCTTGTCAACCATATGTATGGACTGACGTTTATCTGACATGACGTACCTATACATTTGATGTGCCCCTCCCCCGCAAAAAACGGCAGACTATTTTGTACCGAAAATTTTAGACATGGCGATGGCGTCTCCGTTGATTATATCCTCTAAGTCTACAATCGATTTTCTAGTGAATCTAGTGGAAACCCTTTGATAAGACCTTTTTATTTTATTATATTTTAGTGCTTTGTACAAAACTTTGTTCACGAAGCGCTTGTGGGATTACTCTGGTTTGGTAAGTCGGCTAAATGCGTTTTTCTCGGAGACTGTTTGATTTCCAAACTTTAGATATCCATATGACTAAAATTTAGAAGTTTTATAACAACCTTTACTACCACAAATAGGTACTAGAGTCGCACCAATAAGTCTGCAGCGGATTTGATAGCCCACGCAGTGTAAGTGTTAATGTATACGTCATCATTTCATAGAAGTTTGACGAAACACTTGTACTGCGTGGGCTATCAAAATCGCTGCAGACTTTTTACGGTCTAACTCTATGTAATGAAACCCGCTTATCATGAGGTTGTATTCCTATTGATTTGACTGATTTAGTTTTCTATGCTCGAAGTTGTCATGTTGCTTGTCAACTCTGACGTATTTTGGCATTGAAGTAAATATTTTGTGAAGATAATATATCACCATCTTTAAATCTTTACAAGTTGTCGATACTATAGGCGTCAATTACTCCAGCCATTGACACGGGAGTAGCTGCCGGCAGTGCAAGGGTTATTAATCCCATCACTTACTAGCTCATACCTCAATCAAACCAGGATAGTATTACTACTGACTGCCCTCAGTACTTGTGGATTTCGAAGTCACAATGATACTGGTTTTCTATGGGAGGGTACGGAAAGAGATGGGAACAAGAGGTCGCCAGCGCGCGCGCAGGTAGTTCAGAGCGGCGCCGCACATCCGATCTCTCGCTCGCACCACGTGGTGGGGCGGCTGCGCGGAGGCGCGGGCATGTTCGAAGCCCTGTGCTACATTTTTATTAGTTTGTAACCGTTCTTTGACTCAGCACCACAGCTTTCTTGCGTGCTGTTTATCAATAACATTTCGGTAAACAAAGTCCAACAGATGAGTGACGAGACGGTGAAGCTTTTTCAAGCTCATGCGCGCTTTGGCGTCATTCAGCTTGGGCATGGCGAGCCGAAAGCTGATTAAAGTTGCCGCGATCGTCGCTTTCTTGTACTGCACCCTGTTGGTGTACCAGGGCGGTGTCAACTACCAACCTCGAGTGCAAGTGCAAGAACTGACTGTAGATTCAGTGACTAAATCTAGTGTTAATAACAGTGATCCGATAAATAAGATAACATTGGATGATTTGTTCATAAGTGTTAAAACTACAAAATATTATGAAAACACAAGACTGCCAATAATATTGAAGACATGGTTTCAATTGGCAAAAAACCAGGTACCTAAACATTTTGTATTTTCACATTTAATTAGTTAAGTTTTTAAGATAAACGTCAGGCCAACTGACAAACTTGTTTGTTTAAGACGTCAGTTGTACCGGCAAAGGATTTATAAAGATGTCAAAACAAGTTAACCAACAAGATTATTCAAATCAGATAAAGTGAGTAGGTACCTTCTCGTACCTTGTTAGTGGTCAACAATATTTATTTTTACAAGTGCTATCATCCGCCAGCATCTTAATGACTGTTCCGAACTTGCAGGGGAAGAATTTTTAGGCATCTCCAGTCGCCATCAGATACATCGGAGCGGCCAAGGTGTTCACAATATCTGAACACGCACTCTAACGCCCTGACAATAGAGGCGTGGTCAGATATTTGTGAGCACCTTGGCCGCTCCGATATATCTGATGGCGACTGTACCTACTGAGTGAGGCAAATAATCGGGGGGCACGGCAGTGCCCCCGCCAAGTCGAGCGCGAAGCAAACACTGCCGTACCATCCTTTACTGGAACCATTTCGCCGCATTTTCAGGCCCCTATTTGAGAACCTCTGGATAAGACCAGAACGTAGAAATTTTGGTCATCCAGTAAGCTATAATCACATACTTAAAATCCAAAATTTCAAGTCTGTAGGTCATTTAGTTCCGAAGTTAAGCGAAAGCAAAGTTTCGCATTTATGAAACTCACTCATGATCATCAGAATAGAACTAGTACTTCCCATAAACTCAGAGAGCTGAAATTTGGTACAGAGTTAGGGTTTAATGGCCACATAAAGGGAAAACTTAAAAATATTGCAATATCAGTCACGTTTTAAAGATCTAAGAACTGCATAAGTAAGTTTGTAATCCCATATAAATATATGATATTACAAAGTTACTGTTGCAGTTCCTACAAATAGTAGGTAAAGTAAAGGTACACTACGATGTACGATGTGAGTATGAATGAAGATATGTTTAGTTATGATATGTGTATACATAGTATGGGTATGAGTACCCGAAAAGAAGGACTGCCTACAAAAAGAGATGAGATCCCACCAAAAACATTCTGTAAAAAACTAGCCAAGTCTCGATGGAGCTGCTTGTTTATCTCTAAAAAGTAATGAAATCTAGACAAAGCCGTGCCAAGTCTAAGGTTCCTTACTGCGATTTCTTTATTATTATAGTTAATGTTGTGTGACTTGGCCGTTGAAGGGTACACAAGGGTACAAAACCAGGTGCTCCATGACACCATTGCACCTATATCTGATGGCGACTGTACCTACTGAGTGAGGCAAATAATACTTTTTACATCAACAACTCGGTACATATACTATTTACATTTCCTTGTTTGTTTTGTTGTTTGTTAAAACGTGAAAAACAATGATTAACTTAATTTATAAGGGCCACTTGCACCGTTCACTAACCCGGGGTTAATCGAACCGCTAACCCAGTAGTATCAAATTGTTCTGGTACCCCATGGTAACCCCAGGTTTAACCAGTTAACCCCGGGTCAGTGGGATGGTGCAAGTGGCGCTTAAGGCCCACTTGCACCTTTCCGCTAACCCGGGATTAATCAGTTAAACCGTTAACCTAATGTCAAATTGTACTGGTAACCATGGTAACGCCAGGTTTAACCGGTTCACCCCGGGTTAGTGGAATGGTGCAAGTGGGCCTAAGAGAGACATAGAATCCGTCATAGAAAATCCGTCTTCCAAACAACCCTAGAAAACTATGTTAAAACGTTACAAATTTTAAATTACAAAATAGGTTAGTAATACATGTTTGCAGTTGATAGCTTTTGGCAAAACTATGCAAACTATACAAACCTTTATGAGCACCTTCGTTCAGTTCATAGTAGATAATATAACATAATGGCAATAAAAAGACAACCCGCAGAGTTAATTTTCAATACTAGGGTGATAAATGCACTAGAAAGATCACAGCAGGCAGTCTTCACAAGGTCAATATTGCCATTACCTTCGGAATTGCTTATAAAACATCGACTTAATTTTCTTCTCTCAGCATCAGCATGGATACGCAATGAATCTTAAACAAGCTGAAAAGCCAGGTTCCTATAGTAAACACGTTTGAATTTCCAACACATTATTATTCCACGAGCATACGGGACAGGACCGACACAACATTATTATGCAAATATTTTTGGTGATTCCATTTATCACTCTCAGTATAGCAAGTGATTTGGGAATTCCCGTAGCGAAATATTGTCTATAAAATGGTCATGGATATAACAAACAATAGGGAACGGTCCGGATTCAGTCGTGCACTCGTTCAACTTGCATTTCCTGCATGGAACGTGCATAATCGACCGTTAATCCGGCTCGAAGGACCAGCATTATATATTGTGCGGGCGCTGCGCCCGCGCGTGGCCAAGGCGCGCGCCGGCCACGTGACCCGATTGTGATGTTGCATTAGCCCTTTTGTATCGAAAGCTCGATCGTATTTCGAATCGTGGTCTTGTTTAGAAACTGTTTTACATTATGTTATGTTGCTAACTGTACCGTTGTCGGGTTGCTTTCAATCAAGTTCTTATTATTTAAAGCCCCAGTAATTGGATTTTCTGTTAGGTGTTCATTTATCAATTGTAGAAGAAACAATATTTACATACCTAATTTATTAATAAAAATGGATGGACCAGCAGTATTAATTAATTTTCTATTATTAACTAAACCATTAGGTACCTACGAGGCAAATTGTTTTCTTTAACTTATATTTGGTAGATACAAAATCATAATTCCGTCTGACGTAAAGTTATAAGGAGAGAATACATACATCGTTTTAAACATTATGGATTTATTTATATATAAATAATATAAACGTATTTACAGTCCACAATATTTGATTTTTATTAGAAATACACTTACTATCTATGTAAATTCAGAATTCATTTCTAAAATTTTGCATATCACCGTAAAAGGGACAACATGTATAATATGTATACGTTTAACCTATGATAGTTACCAAGTATCGAGTCTCCTCAGCAATGCACTATGCCTCGTTTTTTTTAGCATTAGAAAAAAGGTAAACAATCTTGATGTGTCTTTTAATTGAAAAACACATTTTAAAAATAAGTTACGGCAAATATGTAAAAATTATGAATCATAATTGTTACATATTTGCCGTAACTTATTTTTAAAATGTGTTTTTCAATTAAAAGACATTTATGAATCTAATACGATCATTTATATTCTTCTGCTTTCATAAGTAATAGTTTTTGGTTTTTAAAAAGCGTTTTTCAATTAAAAGACATGTCAAGATCGCTTAACTTCTTGCAAGTTCTTTCTAATGCTAAAAAAAACGAACTATAGTAGGTATAAACATAAAACTCGCACCCACCCAGGTAATGACAACAGCGCTTAGCTGTTTGCCGACGGACGTCGAAATGTTTCCGGCTATCGTGTTTCTTTAGGTTATCTGCGTTATTTTGAAATTGTAGCACGCACCTTAGCTAAGTTCTGAGAACTGATGCTTATCTCGTGTTGTGTTACTGAGGAGGGTATTTTGTTAAAACATTTACACTCATGAGCTCATGTTAATTAATAAGGACCTAATGTGGAGGGAGAAACACCTATTTTCGAATGACAGCCATTTATACTTTGCACAAGTTTTTAAATATAGACTAATGGTACCCAACAATAAATTGTAAGAGTGTAATGTTGACTTCTAGCAACGATTTGTGATTAATAGAACTTGATTTTTAATTACATTTACTTACTTTTTAGTTGCGATATTTAGTTTTACTTTGTTATAAATATAAGTAATCAGCAACGGAATCTTTTGTTTTTTATAATATATCATGAGTATCATGACAAAAAATTACACTTAAGTACCTTCATTGTTTTCTATTATTAACTATAAGCAAAAAACCTTCATTTAGAAAATTAAACGTTTAACAGTGCTTAGCGTAATTAGCTAACAAAATTAATAGTACAAAGAAACTCTCCTTTAAAGATCTCAAGTAAAAACTCATTAAAAATTAATTACTTGTTCACAAAGCAATCGAAACGAAAAGTCTTCCTAAGCCATTGTGATTGTCTTGTCGTTTTGAGGAAAAGTATTTTTAAGTTGAAAGCGTCACTGACACCGAATCATAAATGATTCGAGTCTGTCTGTCGTTAAACTGGAGAAAATTGTATATAAAATATAAGACTGCAAAATATTCCCTGAACTAAATTAAACGCATGTCATGAATTTTTAAACTGGAAGTGGTGTTAGGTATATAGGTACTTGTTACGATTGGTAGTACACATTTAGGTACCTACTATGTTGTAGTGTTATTATTTGAAGCAAAGTTCGAAGAAAATTCATTTACTTTTTAGGAGTATAGCGATTTTAAGTTCGGTTTATGTTTTAAGGCGACAGCAAGTAAGATAACACAGAAAATGCTCTTTAAACCACCAGCTTAGTTTATTTTCAGCATTTTAAAGGCTCTCCTTATTTCTCAAAAACTCATAAGTATGCATTGTAGATGCATTTTCTACAAAAGAGTTGCAAAGTAAGTTAATGATTAAAATTTATGTTGTGTCTATAGCGTTTCGTGAAAAATCTCGGTAGCAAAAACGAACCCTCGCAGCCCTCAAGATTCTAATTTTGGAATTTTATTTCACTTGCTCGGGTATAAATATCTCCACAAGACGTTAAACGACAAGGGATTGAACTTTGCCTCCTTGCAAAACGAATTAAAATATCCTACCAAAACAAAAAAAAACAATGACTAAATAGTTCATGAATAAAAACGACAAAACAAACGACTATTTTTATGTTTTGCATATCCATCTAAAGTCATTTTTCCGTAAACGAGTGCCACATGTGTGAATCTTATCAGTGTCACAATAAATCACCAGTTTAAGCCGCAATCCGCTTACATTTTGCATAACTTGTATTTTTTATCTTCTTTGCGAATAATATTTCTCATGAATACTTTTAAAACAAAAATATCAGACTAATGACAAACAATATACCCTATAGGAATAAAATATTCACTCGTACTACCTATTCGGGTCTGAATACATAATAATTGAATTCATAAATTGAATAACCTTAAGTGTTTCTTAAGGTAATTGCATTTATTGAAACAGATATTAAATAACAAAATAATAAATCTAGTGTTTCAAGTGTTCATATATGTATGTACTTAGTAAGAAATAGGTATTTTAGGCTCACGTATCTATTGAAGGAGAGTAGGTCGATCCAAGCCGTGCTCTGTCAGCCGGCAAGAAGATTGTACACTCGCCATCAGATATATCGGAGCGGCCAAAGTGTTCACAATATCTGAACAAGCACTCTAACGCCTTGACAATGGAGGCGTGCTCAGATATTTGTGAGCAGCTTGGCCGCTCCGATATATCTGACGGCGACTGTAGATATGGTAACTCTTCCGCCCCAAATGCTAATGTAGCGATATCATTTGCAGCTTAGACTTGAGGTCGTACTCAGATAAATGCCTATTTGAGGTGTGCAATAAAGAGTATTGTATTGTATGATGACTGATAAAAATTTAAGATCATTATCTGAATGGGGCGTTCAGCCGTTCACGCTCATACAGTACGGCTAACATCAGTTTGGCATTGACATAAACGCTATCGTGAACGTAATTTACTTTCTATGCATCTCGCTCGTACTGACATATTAGTGCGAAAGGGATATATAGAAAGTAAATTACGTTCACGATAGCGTTTATGTCAATGCCAAACGATGGTAGCCGTACAGGTTGTAAAAACACCCTGTTAACAATCCTTATAGATCGACGCGCTTCATTTATATCATATTTAGTTTTTTTTTCTGAATACGCTCCCTGGTAAATTATGTGAAACGGTAGGTACTTAGCTCATATTATTATATTAAACAGTATAAGTTATGGTCATCTTCTGGACATTAGGAGCTTTAAGCTATTGGAATTATGAAGTTATGAAAGGACTACATATTTTCTTATAAGTAATTATGATTATTGAATGAGGAAAGGAAGATAATCAAATTGTATTTAGGACATTTAGGTTCCTACATCTGTTTCTCCCGTACAGTTGCCATTTAGTTCAATAAATAGTGTTTTAAACAAAGGGTGAACTTTTAGGCCTAAAATTGTATCCTGATTTTATTAGGTTCGCCAATCTATGACAATTTTATAATACATACCTAATTATATTATTTTATTGCGTTAAGAAAATTTCTTGCTTGATTTATTTTTCTCCAAGATATTAAAACAATACCCATAATGAATGTGCATTATTCGCGATTCAGTTACTTTTAAATGGCATAGAATTGTTTACATTAATTAGGCATAATATAAATTACGTTGTTACATTAATTAGTTCAAAGCGTGACAATTTGGGTAGGTAATTAATCCAATTGTATGCGCTTCTGTTACTAAGCAATCATACAATTTGCGTTATTTGTTTTTTTTTTCGTACTTAAACTTTTTTTTGGATATTAACCGTACTAACCTAACGGAATATTTGTACATCAAAATCGTTTACATCTACTTAGAATAAGGAAGCAAGATGTACGCTACGGTCCCTATCTGAGACCCTAACTGCGATATACGAAATTCGAAATTTCCTAATTTGCCTCTCTATCGCTCGAATATGCAAGATCTACAGGAGGGCTTACTGCGAACCACGTTCGACGTGTTGCCTCCCTGTCACACTTACGTACGAATTTACAAGTGCGACAGTGAGGCAACACGTCGAACGTGGTTCGCGGTAGACCCTCAGATAACGTTTGTCGATGTTGGCATTGTTGGCGGTAACTCGGTAAGCCCTCTGGCGCGAAGGCTTAGATAATAGACAAGTAGGTACTTATATGTGTCCGCGGCCGGCAAAAAGTCCTACATTGTCGCTTGCCACAAGGACGCCTTGACAGGTTATTCGTATAAAGATACAAGCAAATGTCGTCCTTATGGTAAGCGACCTTAGGTGGGACCTTTGACTAAACTTCGTCACATTATATTAGAGGGCAAGCGGAGTAGCATTTGAAAACTTCCTCGGACTTCGTGGTCGAACTGTAATTTTGAATTGTGATAAATTCCTAAATATATATTATTAACTGCGTGTCATTTTTGTTACAGACATGGTTTTTCACCGACAGAGATTATCAATTTCATCAAATCCAAACAAGTAAGTTTTTATCTCAAAAACCTTTAAGAGTTAGCTATGATCGGCATTCACATTAATAGTGTTTATTAATACGTATTAAACATTGAAACATCATTTCTTTCTTGGCTATTTGTTAATTTCATTATACTGACCACGTTTGAATTAAATATTCAATACCTCAAAAATAGATCAATATCTCAATGTCTCTGAACATCTAAATATCATATGCTAAAGAAAATTATTTTGTTGACAGATGGACACATGGTGAACACCAAATGCTCTCCAACTCACTCCAGAAATGCGCTTTGCTGCAAAATGGCAGTCGAATACGATCGCTACTTAGAAAGTAAAAAAAAGTGAGTAACCATAATCATGAAATTCTAGAATAATATTTCTGCTTTGCGACACTTTTTAGGGTTCCGTACCCAAAACGGGACCCTATTACTAAGACTCCGCTGTCCGTCCGTCCATCCGTCCGTCCGTCTGTCACCAGGCTGTATCTCACGAACCGTGATAGACAGTTGAAATTTCCACAGATGATGTATTTCTGTTGCCGCTATAACAACAAATACTAAAAAGTACGGAACCCTCGGTGGGCGAGTCCGGCTCGCACTTGTCCGGTTTTATTATTTCACAGGACGTTAGGATGTTAAAGAAGCATGCGCTTCCGCAACAGGCAATATGCAAAGACTCAACAAGAATAAATCTTAAGCAATTATTTTATTTCCGACTTGATACTATAGAAATAATAAAAAAAATAAAAAAAAAACAAAATTTTGGTGCACCAAAATATTAACGGGCTGATGATAATGATGAAAGTATTAACATCGACAATTGTCATACACGCAAAAACAACAATTCAGTAAATTATTTAATGACTCTGACGTCAACACCGATGAGACCAGACATCAATACGGCACATCACTCATCCAATACAACCGGGCAATTATAATGCAATCAAAGCTGAATCTCACATACTAACACTATTAATCTGTATAATTATACCAATGCCTGCAATTAGTTATACAAGCTTATAAATAAAGTTGCGTGTACGTCAATCTGGATCAAACGGAAATTGAGGGTTATTTAAAAATAGGCGGGGCCTGTCGTGGGATTAATCAGAAAAACACTGTTATACTTCATGATTTTTTATTGTTCTAGTGTGAAACAAAGAGTTTTAAACCAACGGTAATAGAATAGGTAACGATATTTTTAAGTTTCTTTGAAAACTTATTTGAAACGTACCTGGTGTAAACGTACGTCCAGCATACATGCAACTAAAAGATAAAATATATTTTTCTGTAAATATCAATAATGTGACACACCTTTCGATAAAATTGCAAAGTGCGTATGTCATTGCTTCTATTGATCTTAGCCAGAACAGCCGTTAATACTATGAAGCTATACGGATGGTGTAAAATTGAATGCACCAATAAAACCCGGTTAGAGCAAATTACACTCCCCACCGATCTCATTCGCAAACAAATTGAATTTCTACATAAGTTAGGTACTATTGTTCCAATGAATTTTGACATAATTTCTCGTTATCTCAACAAACTTGGGCTAGATTACTTAAATATTATGGTGGTTTGCACTGCGTACACATACCCGTGGAGATCGTTTTTGTTTTTATTAAAAACAAGACGCTCTTAACTTCTGTTTTTAGAAGCTGTGCGGGTAAATATTGGGTTTCCGTTTTGTTTGTGAGGTATAATGATCGTTTGATGAGTCTTCGCCTTCGTATGCACAGACCCCGCATTAGGTTATCGACAGCAAAATGTTTATGTTCATTAAAGAAATGAGAATAAAAATTAGCACTTAAAGTTTTTAAAGTTAGTAAAGTTTTAAGTTTATTATATGCATTAAACAAAATCTTTTACTAAGTTCTGTAATTTTGAAGTCTTAAATACATTTAACGTAAATCAAACCAAGAATTTAAAATGCGTTTGTGTGCGAAATCAAGGAAAAAATATTTTTTGTGCTCAAATATTTTCATCATCCGTCGTATAATCAAGAATATTTAAATCACTCTCGCATCTGCCGAGTCGACTAGAATATCAAAGGATCTTAATGGACATCTTATTACACCATCGGTGTCCCCAAAATTTGTTTAGGGACCACCTTTCAAGAAAATAGGCAAAAAGCCTATGCTGGTTCAAACATTAATCCGCGGTCTGATCCCGAACCTCGGTGTTCAAACACACAACAAACGTTAATGGTTTTTGGAGAGCAAGTCCAATATTATTTTGGGCTCACAATAATTTTCACGCGTTGACACAGCGGCGATGGGTATTTTTATTGGGTTTGTTTTCCCATAAAAGTCACAAACTGGGGTTTTAGTTCATATTATAGCGATGCACTCAGTGGTTATATAGATTACAATTTAGAGACGATAGCGACTCGTTTAAATTTCTTTTTATTTTCAGTATTTTGAAACAGTATTTTGTTTCCTTTCTGCAGACGACTCATCATCTCGAATACCTATCTATAGACAAACATACCACACGGATGTACGAGTAAATACATACGCAACCAATCGTGGAATATTACGACGCATTAGGGCAGAATTAAATTATTTTTTACGAATTAATTATGAAAATAATGACATATTTTTCACCAGACATTCCTAAATATAGTACCACCATTTCGACAGACAGAACTGTAATTTTATAGTTAATAACCACGATCAGATCGGTTTAATAGTTTGGGAGCAAGAATTCGTTAAACAATCCTCTTTTTGCTTCGATTTCAAATTAAAGTGACTATTGGGTAAGCGGAATAGTAAACTTTATAAACTGTTTTAAGTACATATATGGAAATGACAAAGTAAACCGCATACACATTAATTATTTTAAGTGTGTAATATCCCCAAAGCTATAAAATTGGGTAAGCCATCAAAAGCTACCGTGTAACCCTAACTATCAAATTTAAGTCCTGATAAACCCCAGTAAACCTATAATGGCATTTTAGGAAGTTTTAAGAAATCCCGGTGCTATTTGCTCTCGTGCGGACCGCGGCAGGATTTAAGAAGTGACGACCGCTTCCCCATACAAACGTAGTCCCCAAATTCCTCTCTGGATTTTTACAATAAAAAGCACAATTTGATGTTAATTAACTATGCTCCTTCGCTAGATTTTATTGCAATTTAGTCAAGAGTAAAAATAATTATGTTCGTACCTATTTATTTTCTAATAATAATTAAAAATCGATAAAAGTCTAATAAAGGGGCAAAGCAATGGTTAATATACATCTGTTTGATTAAAAAAAAAGATTTATTTTGCATGTTAATAGTGAATAATCGGAGAGGAAAATAGGGACTACGTTTATATGAAAAGCGGTATCCACTTGCCTCTTAAAAACGGCCGCTAGTTGGCGCCGAACGATCTTTTATTGGACCCAGGTGGATGGTGTAATAGGATTATGGGCCCTGAACAACGAGTTAAATATATCTGGAATATCTAGATGGTTGTACGGGTTTACTTGAAGGCAGATGTTTTTTCTCTTAGATTTTTTCTTATTAAGTTTTTTATTTAAATATAGGTACTTATTTTTAATTTTATACATAGACGCGTTACTGGCCTGAATTATAGTCCGTATTTTTTAGCATTAGAAAGAACTTCGCAGAAGTTCGCTTGTGGTTCTAAATCTGGCATTTTTAGCGGTAACAATTTGAATTATTTTTTATGTATTGACCATGCTACATTAGATAATTCAATAATTATTAATAATTAACGAGCCTGATAAAAACTGCTCGCTTGCTTCTGCGGAGTTCTTTCTAATGCTAAAAAAAACGAACTATAGCTAGTGTGTCCGGGTCTGATTTAGTTAAAGGAGCATTCCACGGGCTGTCCCGTACAAACGGATTTTATTTCCTGTGTTGCGACTTTTTTTTCTGCATTTAAAGTAGCCAATTATTTTTCTGCGCATAATTTTGTGTAGAAATTTGTCATAGAAAAGGAAACCCTTGTACCTGCAAATCTTCAGAAAATCGCGTTTGTACGGGACAAATGGTAGACAATTTCATGGAATGCTCCTAAATTACCTACCTGGTTTATCCCTTTCTTACAAATTTATAAGTCAAAATGACTGATAAGAACAAGCAATTATAAAGAGCTTGTTAGACTTGACAGGCGTTTATAAATATAACGCCATATAACTCTTACTCGCGGAGGAATAATATACCTTTCAAACTATTCATAATAACATATTGTTCTAACCTCATTTAATGCTCGTATAGTATTACACCATCTGTCAATCAATTATTTCTGAGGGCCTACCGTGATCCACGTACGATATGTTTCCTCTCTGCCGCATTTGTACATTCGTACGTAAGTAAGAGGCAACACGTCGAACGTGGTTTGCGGCAGGCCCTCTGGGCTATAACTATAATCGCGAAAATCGAAGTTCGCAAATTGCGGGCATTTTTCTGGGTTATCCGCAGATGGTCTAGAACGCAAAATGACTAGTGTGTTGTTTTGCCTAAATCGCAATTAGTCTACATCGCAAACGGTCTAGAACGCAAAATGCCCACTTTTTATATCACCACATTTCACATAGGTAGGTTAGGTTCGTTAGCAAAGAATAGAAGCCCCTCGGAAGTGGGGCTCCGTCGACATCGCCATAAGTTAAGATAAAACGGAAAAAATAATTCGGGCATTTTGCGTTCTAGACCGTTTGCGATGTAGACTAATTGCGATTTAGGCAAAACAACACACTAGTCATTTTGCGTTCTAGACCATCTGCGGATAACCCATTTTTCTCTGTCACTCTAATTACGCCTTCATTGGAGTAAAATAGAAAGATACTCGCAATTTGCGAATTTCGGTTTTCGCGATAGCCCCTCTGTTCCTCGCCTTTTAGCTCCGTGTTCGGCCACTTAAACACCTTGCCTGCCCGTAGGATCGCTTGTCCGACACCTAATCTCCCCGGCACGGCATTAACGGCCTCCGCTTTGACTTTCAGTGGAGTTTCGCTTAGATTCAATATTCATGCGTAGATACCGTATAGGAATGCTACGTAAGCAAGACTAGTAGGTATTATACCCAGTTAAAACCTACACGGGTGTGTACCTATTGTTAGCAACACTGGCGATCTTTAAAAATAAAACAAATAAAATGTAGGTAAGAATTGATTTTTAGTAAAAAAATAACAGGCGGGTATTCTAGAGAGGCAAGATGATCGAGATGTAACGGCTGGTTCTTTGTTAAAATAATATAAGTTTAATTAATTGGAAAAGCAGAATACATTGATTTACAAATCAAAGGCTGTATATATTTCTGGAAGCAGATGACCTTTAATACTATATACGGTTATACTTATGACTTTAAAATTAAACAAATCTTTTCACAATTCTGAATTCTTCTTCCTCGCGTTATCCCGGTATTTTGCCACGGCTCACGGGAGCCTGAGGTCCGCTTGACAACTAAACCCAAGAATTGACGTAGGATCCAGTTTTTACGAAAGCGACTGCCATCTGACCTTCCAACCCAGAGGGGAGACTAGGTCTTATTGGGATTAGTCCGGTTTCCTTAACGATGTTTTCCTTCACCGACGACTGGTAAATATCAAATGATATTTCGTACATAAGTTCCGAAAAACTCATTGGTGCGAGCCGGGGTGTGAACCGACGACCTCCGGGTTGAAAGTCACACGCTCTTACCCCTAGGCCACCAGCGCTTTCACAATTCGGATTTTTTTAATAATTATTGAGAACATCCTCCATTTTAAAAATCCGTTGGTAATTTAGTTACAGGACGAAAATAATATTTCCTGGAACAAACGGGTGAATGAAATAGGTACCTACCTAGTGTGTAAAGTACGTTTTATGACACTGACTTTACACAAATTTCACTTTTCGTATTAAATTGACAGAACGAAATAAAATTAACGATCTTTAATAATGTGTCTCCTTTCGTTAAACATCTGTCTCGCCGTTTATGCTTCATCGGTTAAACATTGCATCCAGTTCGATCGAAACAGATTATTTTTTCAACCTCGTATCTCAATTTTTCTTATTATGGAATATCAACCCTATTAGTAAGGAGCAAGGTTTCCTTTTCCATGCTGTGATTTAGAAAGATTGTGTATTAACAATGTAACCAATGTAGAAGAAACCTGATCGTGATTATAAAGATAGCGGCAGGAGGCCTACCGCGAACCACGTTCAAAGTGTTGCCTTCCTGTCACACTTACGTACGAATTTACTAGTTCGACTGAGAGGCAACACGTCGAACGTGGTTCGCGGTGGGCCCTCAGAGCCGTGTGTCGTACGCCTTGCAATCATGTGGTCTCACATCGTAACAGTGCACAGAATTTAACAGTTTTAAAATATTATTCCTTCGCAGTTTGAGCTCATTCTATGCCTTTATGTAAAAAATAAATATAACACTTCAATAATTATAATAAAATTGTTTATTAAGCTTCCTTCTTAATATTTCCTTCTTATTAGGTACTTTATATAAGTACTATATAAGTTTTACTTATTACAAGCACAAATAACACTGTAATTATTTATATACTGCATAGAAAGTGATTTTAATTTCGTTTTCTACAAATAAACAAAATACACAAATACATTATAAGCGCAAATAGAAGATAAGTCATAATATAAAAAAAGTTTGTTTGTTGAAACGATGAACTTATACACTAGTACCCATTAAGTAGAGTATGTGCGCAAAGAGAAGAGTCATAGATTTTTTTGATTCCCTTGCATTGCACGATTATTTTCTTATCTGCACAGATCTTACTAATCTTTTATCTCGAGCGATCCTTCTTGCTAAACGTCAAATGGATTTTATGTTTTTTTTTTAAGTTATTACGAATACCTTACTGTTAACCTGAGTACTGCGGGCTGCGCCAGCGCAGCTCCTGTTATTTGCGTCGGCGTAATGCCACTAAATTATACCGCACTAATTACACGACGCTGGACGCAATTCCACCACGCTTTCACAAAAAACGCTCATCTTAATGGCAAACTTACGTCACTTATGACATTCTAAACTGTAGAACCTAAAGTCACCATGCAATGTTAGCAGAATTGTATCCCAGATCCCCATAGCCTTTTATATCGTAATCACAATTAAGTACTTGATGTTTTAATGACATTTAATTCTTGTGAGACTTTGTGTTATTTTTTAGTGTTAGTAAATTGATATGGGCGCCATATACTTAAACCTATAGAATCAAGTAAGCCGACAGGTCTTCTATTTGTCTTAGAGTGGATTAACCTGGTTGTTAAAGTTACATACCGTAAAAGTATAAAACATTGCCTTTACATAGCTTTTCCCACCGCGTCACAGTTCAGTAAAATCGAAATAACTTAAAAGTATTTAAAGATACACTTTCTTCAGAAATTGTTAAGTTATTTCGTTTTTATTGAACTGTGACGCGGTGAGCAAAGTTTTATACTTATGTATACTGAATGGTTCATTACAATTATCATAATAAGTCAACCTTTTTTACGATTTTATTTTCTTATGTGCAATGAAGATTAAATAAATAAATCATACAAAAAATTACGCTCGGTTAATCTTGAATGAAGTATACAATATTTATATGTATTTTGGTTTCAACGAACAAATATGGCCAATGTAATATTGCGTTCTTACATAAACAAACACCATAACAAAACCAAACAATACTTGGTAAAACAATGAAAAATGGTAAATTTTGTACTGAATATAATGTACAGTCGAGTTTAGGAACATATTTACAAGCCAACGTTCCACAAATATTATTTATACGCCTCAGACACTGAAAATATTAAGAACGGGAAAAAAAAATTTGTAAGATTGCCTTGTAAATATGTTTGTGAAAGTACTCGACCGTACAAAACTAGGGTGACGGCACCAATCATGGACATGTTAAGCGCACTAAATTAGAATTTCGTTTAAAAATGGGATGTTTTTTGACGATACAAAAATGGTGATTTTTTTTTCGGTACTCAAATACATGAGGAACATTTAAACAAAACCAAAAATCCTGTATGTTTAATATATAATTAATAAAAAATATATAAATTGAAATTTACGAAATCACCATTGATGGACATCAAAAATTCAGTAATGGACACCCAGTCATGGACATGCACCCAATTATGAACATCCATTAATGGACACTTTTGTATTGAACACATAAATGAAACAAATGATGTCACAAATCAACTTTTACTAACGCTATTTGAACTTTCAACATGAACAGCCTTAGATTTCCAAGTTATACTATCAGACTTTCAATCAACCCTCTGGTTTTCAGTCATTTATTAAACATTAATTGAGGCTTTACCTCTTGGCCAGCAGCTGGAGCTTAGAATTGGTAACATAATAATCAACTGAGATCTATCAGGTAAAAAATTTGAATCTTAGCAATACAATCATCATGAAGCACAATATAAAATATAAAGAAAACGATCAAAAAAGTTTACTTTTTCTCATTGCAACCATTTTACCAGAATTTCCTTTTCCTCTGCCGTGAGGAGTTTGAGGCCCCATAGCACAAACTGCAGGACTTTTGCCTGTCACCTTATTGTGCAAGGTTATTCGAGGAACCCCAAACCGGAGGGCAGCTGTGCTGTGCTTATCTTTTCTCCCATCCTTACAGCATCCAATACTCTCCCCATTTGTTCGGGGGTGTAATTTTTCTTTGGTGCCATCTAAGACAAAACAAAGAGCCCAATTATGGACAACTAAAAATACCCAGTTATGGACATCGTCCATTATTGAAAAATAAAGAGCAATCACAAAATCAACTCAACTCAAATGTTTAGTGCAACAAATTAAATAATGTAATACAATAAACTAAAA
Organism: Cydia fagiglandana; assembly: GCF_963556715.1. Lineage (NCBI taxonomy): Eukaryota > Metazoa > Arthropoda > Insecta > Lepidoptera > Tortricidae > Cydia > Cydia fagiglandana. The sequence continues at coordinate 5,452,347 of NC_085937.1, forward strand.
AAGTAATAAAAAACTTAAGCATGGACACTTGTCCATTACTGAATTTCATAAAATATCGAATCCAGTAATGAACAAACCCCACAAAAAACTTATTGCTGTGATTGGACATATTCAACTTAGCTCAATTTACTTGCAATATAGTATTATTGAGTAAAAATAACATCAAATCTCATTACAATATAACACAAGATAACACCATGCACAAATATGTACTCAACTCCTTAACGATTTCAACAAGAAAAACGGATTTATATGACCACCGCGCGCAACGAGATTTCACTTCGCAGTCATCTTAGAACAAAATGACCGATTTTGGTGCCGTGTGTCAAAATTACAGCTCAAACGGCTATTGGTTATGCTTTAGTGTTTCCAGTTGAAAAATGTTGGGACAGTTGCTTAATAAATTCGATCAACGTAAAAAATGTCCATAATTGGTGCCGTGTCCATTACTGGTGCCGTCACCCTATTCCCAATTTTTTCCTTTGCCGTAACAAATATTTTTGTTCCAGATGGTTCTGCCACTTTGATGATGACAACTACGTGAACGTACCACGCCTAGTCGAAGTCCTCCAAAGATACGATTACAAAAAGGAGTGGTACCTCGGCCGGACCTCGGTCTACAGGCCAGTGCTGATCTACCATAAGTCCAAAAGGAGCAAAAAAACTAAGGTTGAATATTCAAAAGTTAGCATGCTATTCTAAAATTGCATACTGTTTTCAATTATTATACTGTTATTCCTATTGTAACCAAATCAATTCGCAGATTAAATAGTACCCGTACCATGAGTGTCAAAACAATGTCAAAACATATATGTTACCGTCTACGTAATTTACTTCCTATACATCTCGCTCGCACTAATATGCGAGTACAAGCGAGATGCATAGAAAGTAAGTTACGTTCTCGATAGCGTTTATGTCAGTGCCAAACTGGTGGAAGCCATACAGGTACCTAATTCAATACGAATACGTACGGCTGCGAGGTATAAATATACGAATGTACATTAGGAATGTACGAATTTGCAATTAACATTAATCAATGTGTCAATAAGCCCCAGTATAATCTGATGATTATACTGGGCTGATGCCACACTTACCCGTATTGTACTGACCATATCCAAATACATATTTGTAGCTTGCTTGTATACTTTCAGCATAGAATAGACTAGAATAGAAATGTCTATTTGCCAGAATACTTTACAATTAGGTCTTAATACAGTTTTACAGTCAGTATTCAGTCGATATAGATTCATTAGATATAGTCAACATGCAAAAGTTTTTGTAAATTACATTTACTAGCACGGTAGGTACATCAGGTAGGTACCATAAGGAAGTACATATACTGTAGAATTAACACACTAGTTTTTTAACATTGTTCTTAGGTACCGTAAACTGGGACTATTCGATACAATTTTTTGAGTAAAACATCAATAGATACATATTTAGAATCATTTATTTACATACACTATATATACAGTGGTACTACTAAACGAAATTAATAACTAGCTTAAATCTAAAATAGCCCCCTGAGGCATTGTACCAAGGATGCTGGCGGCATTTTCTCGCTGTATCGCAATGCTGATAGGTTGTGCTAGGTAGCCGCCAGCTCTTCGGTCACCAGTTACGTCAACCAGACGCTATACTCCATATTTTATATTAAAAATATATATTTTTTATATATTTTATTCAGTATTCAGTATAGACAAAAACAAATTTTAATTGATAAAACGCATCTTTCTCTATCATATTATGTACTACACATGTTTGAATTGTTAACACAGAACAAGTATTGATTTTTTAAAGAGGTGTTCCAAAATATTTCATGGAACCATCGATAAAAAAGTTACTGAAGTGTATTTGGTAAATCCACATGGTTCTTAAATAATAACAGGCATGAATAGTAGTGCCAATAATAGTCCTATTGTTCGCAGACTTAACTTTTTGTTACAGTCCTGAAACGCAACTATTGCCTTTTAAGTACATGACATGTAGGGTAGATTTTTGTCCTAGGGCATCTATGATACGTAGTATTATCTTTATTTTGCAGCGTTATCCCGTTAAATATAAAGCATGGATACCCTACTTTCAAAGAGATGTTTATAATAAGGTGGGTATTTGGTACTTGAAACTAATTAACCCCAAAAATCGTCTTAATAGCCCCACTTCACAAAATCGTAAAAATTCATTGCAAAATAAAGGCCTAAAATTATGTCATATAACTTAAAAAATCCCAAGTATGTATACTATTACGTAGGTACATTTAAAAAAGCTTTAACCTAACAAGAACCAAAATCTGAATAGAAGTAGGACGACGTGTTATCGCTCTGATTTTCCAACAATACACACAAAAATTGTTTAAGCACGCGTGTGAATTTGAATTCCTCGTTGTTATTGTAACCAATACTACATTAGATTGAATATTGTCAGGCGAAGATCCACGGTTCTACCACAGCCATGATGGAAAATATATGGGTTCAACACTTTTTAATTTTAATTTTTAATTTTTTTCCGAAGTAGCCCCATGGTTCTCAATTAGCCCCATTTTACGGTACCTATTGTAAATTACTGATTGATAGTAACACTAATAAAAAATATATTTGTTCCAGTTAAAATATTCGTTTTGGTTCGGCACGGGCGGTGCTGGAGTATGCTTGAGCCGAAGTTTGGCTTTAAAAATGTTACCTTTTGCGAGGTGAGTCGAACTATTTCAAATGTAGTGCATAATTGTATTCCTTCGTATTTTCTCGCAAACGTTCTGGCTGACAGTATCTAACAAGAGTCGTTAAGACGAAACAGGAGCTGAGTTTTAAATATTTTAGGTAAATATACCCGTCTCGCTAACGGAAGCGGCTCCTAAAACCAGTGCGATAAGGACAAGGCGAAAAATCCCTCGTAAAAATCTCAAAAATCGAGGTTTCGTACTCGACTGTTTCCTCCTCCAAAACTTAACCAATCGTAACCTGGAAATCTAAATGATTATAAAATTATCTGTGTCGGACCGTTATGCTTTTTTGAATACTACGCCTCTCATTGCGGCATAGTCAATGAGGCCATTATGGCCATTTTTGAAGGGCTCTAGTGCCTTAAAAAACAAAAATATCAAAAAAAGCAAAACGGTCCGACACAGATATTGACAATATTAATCTGTGTTGAAAAAAATCATTGCTCTAGCATCAAAACCCACGGAGGAAACAGTCGAGTACGTTTGTATGGAGAAATGACCACTCCTGTTGGCTCTTAAATAATCAAATACATACCTATGTAGGTACTTATAAATGCATCACCGAGTTTATATTTTACGCTTACGCTACATTAAGTTATCGTTTTCTGGCCGATAATTAAAATAAAGGCCTATTGTTAGTCGATACTCTTTTGTGATACTCTAGTGTTCTCGGACACTGAAGTGGTCGTACAACAACTGCCGGACATCCAAGCCAAGCAAGCGTGTAGCAAGGACTTCACACGATTACTTTCATCTCTGTCGTGTAGTACGCTTGAACGTGCACAAGGGCCTTTACTTTGGCTATTGGCTATAATACAACAAAGCAGACAATTGATATGATGTCAGTTTTTAATAAGCATTAAATGCTAAGCTGATGTAAATAATTAATCGTCAGAATTAGTGCCAAGGTTGTTAGTTTCTGACCACCAGTTGCATTGCAATTCAATAACAGCTCCATGTTTATGATTTACTGTAACCAAGTACGGCTTGACTTGCAATTTATATTTCATATTAGGTATATTATTTTTATATTATGTCGCAATTGACCTGATTCAAACTTGTGTACAGATTAGTACAAATGTTGAAACTATATTTTATCTTTTAATTGACTCTGAGTTTAAAACATAAGTGCTGTCAACATACGGAACCTTGATACAAAACTTATTATTATTTATGTATTTTGACATACCTACCTTCGTTTCTCATGACTTGGTTAATAATAGTATAGAGCTAAATCCTTTTTTCGTGAAGGGTAAATATCACACAGCTATTTGAGGTAAATGTTTAACAAGTAACTTTCTTTCCAGTGGTGGGCGGTTCATCAGTTTTTGTGATAACGTTCGGTTTCCTGACGACGTATCCCTTGGATATCTTATAGGTAAGGTATTAAGGCTTAATATCTGGGAGACCGAGCTTTTCTCGAAAAACATATTATATCTCAAAATTGCGCATTTTCCCAGAGATAAGACCTAACTAGCTAGCTAGATTTTTCACCCCCGAAAACCTCCATATAGCAAGTTTCATCGAAATTCGTTAGAGCCGTTTCCGAGATCCCCGAAATATCATATGAGCGTTGCTTTATTTCCCGCTATTTTTTTTTCGTATCCAGAGTTTATTTATGCAGTTCACTAAATAAGCTACAGTCAAAATTAAATTTAAATTCCAACTCTGTTGTCAAGCTAACAAACATTTGGTGTAAAATTTGAAACTTGCCGTGGCCGATTCTAGAATTTGTAGACGCAGAGCAATTTGGGACTTCCGTAGAATTTGAATTAGTTAGTTAGTTCCTAATTGTGGCCAACATGATAAAGTTTCCATAATGTTTGTGCCTTTATTTCCGAAAAAAAAAAAGATTTGTGAAACAATTTTTATTTCCATTCTATTGTCACGTCTTTTTAGAAATTTGATCAGATATTTAGATCCAAAATAATATCAATGCACTGCTTTCGTACTTAAGTTATATTTATATATTTTACTAGAAAATAAATACATACCCCCTTATTCATAAAACTTTACGGGCCTGATTTAGTAAAATTATGTTTTATCCCGTTCTTACAAATACACAAGTCGAAATAACAGATAAAGATAAACGATTATTAGTTAATTGAGGTTTGTAGCGCGTTTATGAATAATGTCGATTACTCCACAAAAATATAGATAGCGCGATTCAGGCAATGTCTAAGAGAAACAGGGCAAACTACATAAAAAAAGTCGAGATCGGAAGAACTTAACAAATCGTAATTGCCTCCCCTTTGTCCACAGAAAACATAATGAAAATAAATCTAACGGTGGTACCAGAGTTTCACTCACATTTGGAGCAAATGAAACTCTTGGACACAGATAAGTTGAAGGATCAAGTCTCCTTCGGCTACAGCTTGGTTAAGGATGAGTGGAACGTAGTCAACGTGCCGGGTTTCGACACACGATATGATCCTACTAGGTGAGTAAATATCAATATCGTCTGTAACTAAAATATACTACATATCTGCAGTAAAAAAAATATTTGAATGGTAGTATGTAAGGTCAGAAGGGGAAGTGTGGCATCCTTCACATTGGGGCCGGTTCACACATTGATTAGTGTTTTACAACTTTATAACTCTAATCAATGTGTAAACAGGCCCCAATGTGAAGGCCGAAGGACAACCATAATTACCTTACTAATACATATTAACTTACATTAAACTTATCTATTTTGTCTTAAAACGTTTGTAACATTATTCATTAAGTCTGTAACTTGAAAAAATGTGAAGAAATACACCAGTCATTAATAGTATTTTATGCAACCGTTGTTTAAGAGAGGTCAAAAAAGGCGAGTGGCGTGAGTAAAAATTTGAGGCGAAAATTGTTAATAAAGACGCCTCGAGTATTTTTTGACTCAGTTAAACAACGTTGCATACAATACTTTTTCTACGACCAAGCACTTACTTTGAAATAAAATTGTAAATATAACAAATATTTTTAAATCAAGAAGTAGCAAAAATGGAGGGTACGGGCGGGAAAAGAATGAATGAATAAAATAAAAAAAAGTCTATGGTTCACTTATTTGTCAGAGATGACTAGAGGGCGGAGTACCGGTGGCAAATTTCACACAAAAGGTATGGAGTCGTTTTTATAATTATTATTTTAGGCTTGAATAATAAAATTATTCCTTTACCTAATGTACTTAGTATGGTACCTACTCGTAAATTGGAAGTAAGTACTTAACACTATGAACTAAAATTCCGATAGAAGAAAGTTTTCTGGTAATAGATTTAGTTAGGACTATTTTAAGCCTCCAAGGAAGTGAAACCGTGCGAAATAAACTCGAATTGGTTCTAGATAGAAACCCAGATGCTGACGAATTAAGGAATACGATTACAATGCAAAATTATAAACAAGTCCTTAAACATGCAACCATGACATCGGTAGATGTAGAGCGATCGTTTTCCACTCATAAATGGATCTTCAATAAATTAAGAAACCGATTCACTCCGAAAAACCAGGAACATGTGGCCATAGTCCAGTCATTTTATAACATGGATACGCACTTAAGTGTAGATTGTGAGGAGGACCTCGAACACATAATTCCAGTCCTCAATTGTAATTGAATGGTCTTGAAAATAATGTATCGTTTGGCAGGTATAACTTCTTAGTCTAGTATTTAGTACCTAATGATAATGTTTTGATAAGAAAACATATTATTATGTATTATAGATATTAACAACATATTACATTATATTTGTATGCTCGTAAGATACTTTCTATAAGTTCCTAAAAATTATTATGCAAAATTAATCATTTATTCGTTATTTATTTAATCATAAGAATACTTAGGCGACTCCATACATTTAGTGTGAAATTTGCCACCGGTACTCCGCCCTCTAGAGATGACATTTAAATGAGGTTGGCAACACTGTATTTCATTCAATATTTTTTAAGTGGTCATTACACGAAGTATCGTAAAATCGTCAAAAAGATACTGCGTGTATGCACAAATTATTTTTTGGGGAATAGACTAAAGACTTGTCTTGATAACTATAAGGTTGGGTTTTAAAGGTGTGTGCACGACCCTTTAAATGACAAATAAAAGTACGGGAGTAGAAAAAATAACAATATCTGTCTTATCTAATGATCTTCGTGGGCTAACTTTTTAAAGAAAACGTCGCTTCCCGTTACGTGAAGATAAAAGCAAATTACGACTTGGCCTCCATTGTTGCAGGTTCCTGTCTCTGCATTGTTTCCTGTTCCCGCATTTCAAGTTCTGTCCGAGATAGCCAACGTGTTACACCTGTGTGGAAAGCTAGTTTATCTAATTTATCTTTGGTTGCCTGACATAGTTTTAAAATATTTTTCTTTTCTTTTTGTTTATGGCTTGATTTTAACGTACATCCCAAATTGTTATTTTCTAAAAATATATTATTTTATTATGAGGAAAATTTAGATCGATATAGAGATGATGCGTTTCTAAATTTCAATTCTTTTAATATTATTTTTTTTAATTACCGTAAAATCAGGTAACTTTAGTCCACAACTTACAACTATGGCCCGAATTCAAGTTCCAGTAAAATATGTAGAAGTATTTTTCAAATTATGTTGAGTATAATATAATATAATTATGTAGAGAGAGCATTAGTGTATCTAAGCTCCAAAATGAATCTATCGAGTACACATCATAAAGGCTCGTTAAGAATCAACGTTAAAAACTGGACCATAGTTGTACTTAAGGGCTTAAGTTACCCGATTTTACGATATAATTTTTTATTTTTTTTTACATTATTATTTTTTATATTTTCTTTACAATAACTATTTTGTTTAACTCGTATTAATTAGAAAAAAATCAACACAATAATTGATAATGCTAAACTTGTATTTATAGATGTTTTGTATTTATACATAATGAATCTAACTTTTACATAAAAATGAAGAGTTGTGAAAGTGCAATTGACAAAACTAATGTCACTGAAATTCGCACACAATCCATTTTGTTAATGATCATGTTTCCAAACATATTTAACTGGTAAATTAATTTATAAAACGTAATGTAATAAAACTTGTTTCTCAGTTTGCTGTGAGACATTAATGTAAGTAGCTTATCACTGAGCCAATCACACTCATAAATATTATACGAGTATAATCTACCATAGTTCTACTGCAAAAAGCAATAATATTTGAAAACTCATTATAAACTTTTGGTCATGTAAGAACTGTAAGAAGGTACAGAATAAAATGTACATATTGTACATACATAGTTCCTGTGCCTATTTGAGCGCGGATAAATTATATATGTCGAAGACCTCGCTGTCAAATAAATCTGAAAAGTATTTCTAAGAATATAAATGTCACGAATTCAAAACCTACATGGGTGATGTAATAATTGTTGTCTTTAAAAAAAGTCTGTGATATTAGCTGATAAATGTAAGTAGACGCAAAATGTGCTATTAAAATGTTATTTAAAATCTCTTTCAAGTCAATGTTATGATATTGTTTATAAAATAATTATTTGTTTATAAAATAAACAATTTCAAAAATTATGATATATTTTATTTTCGTAATATTTAGTTAAAGTTATACTTATCGATTGTCAACACAGCCTTTGGCATCATGTAATTTTTATCTATTACATCAATCCCTAAGTCAATATGAAAACCGATAACGAGAAGACCGGTGAGAACCGTTCTTAAATAAACATAAAAAGCATATTGGCGATGTTCTTCCCATAAGCGACTTCCTTTTCCAATGAAGAAATGCGTTAGACTTTTAATTGACGTTTACTTTAATGTTATAGCATTTTTATAGTCTCCACATTTTCATCTTCTCGGGTTAAGTTACTGAGACGTCTGCGAGGTATGTGTATATGCATTCGATATCTATTCGAAAAGCCACCAAATCCATCTCAGCTCACACCAAATTCGACGTAACAGAGTTGTAATAAGAATTAAATTTCGACACATGTTTTGCTCAACTTAATACATTTCGGTTTTGAAAATATTTGTGTGTTTGGAAGTGTGGGCGGCAATAATCCGTCTGCCTTCGCCCGCCGTGTATGGTCAGCTGGTACGGTATTATTTTATTTTGGTTCTTGCTCTCTTGGTCATTATTTTGATCCTTAAGATTTAGATATTGTAGGAACCTTTTTTAGATACCCGTTTAAGACCCGTCCTAGAGTAAAAAATCTTGTATGATTCTTAGGCATCTAAGTGTGTCTTTGACTAGTGTATAGCGCCACTATTCATGTCCAGTGATACATGTTATTGAAAAGTGTATTCGCTATTATTAAGTAGGTAAAGAAAAAAAAACTTAGTTTGTACAAATAACTACATAAGTATTAGGAGAGGTGATTTAGTTACAGAACCAACACTGCGCTAGTTTGATTTTTACTCGGTCAGATTTTCTAGTCCAATGTCGTCCATAAATTAGGCAAAGCCCAAAGACAAGTCCGATCCCTAGAAGGCCAGTAAGACGCTTGAATAGAACATTAAGCACGAAAAGACACCTCTTAACACCTTCGATAAGTATTCACTGAGCACGATCTGTGAGCCGTAATCGGATAGATTTACCGAACTTGGCTGACATACTGCCGTGTTTTCCGATACAAATGCAAATGATTCAATGTTTAGCGAAAGGTGTGCCGCTTAGGGGCAGAAGGCAAAACATACAGGGCTGTCATTCCAATTGCTTACAAAGTCGTAATATAAGTGCACTTTCCAACTGCTCATAGTTTTTACAGGTCTCGAGGTCGAGGTACGCCTAAGAACTTCATGCGACCACGTTAGCGTAACCAATGAGAATATACGAAAAGGTGAAGTAAGCGTTGAAGTCGGAAACGTGCACCATTCACCCTTTCCTAATAAGGAAGATAAGTCATATGATATCTCACGTTTAAAAACCTAAAAGTGGATAAGGAACTGTCGCTGCGCCGTGTGTATTATGAATATTTTAAGAGGCATAAATACCTACTGTCTCTTTATTGGATGTTTGACGTCTGGCTAACACAAGACAGTATATATACACTAAAATATTAAAGTCACATATAATAAAAGCATATCTTTGGAGAAGAAGAAGTACCTACAAGTAACTTATAATATTACTTTTTATATTTGTTATATAAATAATTAATTTAGAAATGTTCAATAGAAATTAGATCGTGTCCAATAAAAATATTTTACTTAAGTATAATGATTTTTGTATATTTATACCCTGTCACCAAAATGTTGGGTACTAGGTACATTGTCATTTTTAATGCCGAAATAACGGCATCTCCTTCAAACAAATTTACAATACCGGGATTCATAGCCAGAGTTGCAACTGACTGGTCAACAATTTAGCTAGAAACTTCTTCTTCTTCTTTTGTCGCGACCTTTTCCCATCTACTTTGGGTCGGCCCTCCTTATCCTTCTTTTCCACTGTGCTCGGCCTTGAGCTGTGCTGGCGTCCAATCCTAATTGTTTTAGGTCTTTCTCGACCGTCGTAAGCCAAGTGGCGGGTGGCCTTCCACGTCCCCGTTTCGTTGTTGGCAAATCTTGGGCTAGCCTTACTATATGGTCCTCTGGCCTAGGGCATGCTCCCGGGAATTCCCGGTTCTCATATTCCCGGGAATTCCCGGGAATTTTATGGTGTCAAAAGAACCGGTACTGAAGATCCGGTACCGGTACTTCCCGGTTCTCATCATATGACTATTTATTCCCATTTCAATAGTAGTAATGTTTTAGTACTTTAGCTCGGGATATTATATAACATTTAATAATGGTGCTATGAAACGGGGGACCCAAATAACCCGACAAACTAACCTGGTAAAGTAGGCATTCGTGCCGGCAGGCCGTGCCGTCATATAGTGCTGAGTGCATCGACTACGCTACGGCCGTGTGGCTCGGCCCAGGCGGAGGCAATGTGTGCCGGTTAATTTCGTAAAATAGGTTGGAACGCCAATTAAGTCTTTGTTTATAATAAAATAAGTCATTTATTAATTCTTATGCAATTATTTATATGAAAATAAGTCATTCATAAAGATTGTACGCTAACAGAAACAATTTCTTAAAAGTAATCAAAAGATGCCTTGAGAACCGGGAAGAACCGGGAATCCCGGTTCCGGCCATGCTCAGAACCGGGAAATGAAATTCTTGGTACCGGGACCGGTACTGCATGCCCTACTCTGGCCGTCTTTGGATATGCCCGTACCAGCGGAGGCGGTTTTCTTGAACTTTTTCTGTGATAGGCAGAACCTTAAAGCTTCCCCTGACAAACTCATTCCGGATTTTGTCTAACCTGGTGACACCCGCAGACCAGCGAAGCATCCGCATTTCAGTTGCGCAATTTAGCTAGAAACTGTTTTCAAATATTGTATGCACAACCAGGCATACCATACGTTACATTTGACCATTTCCTTGCGAATATAATATAGTATTTATGTGCCATTGTGTCAACCAGTCTGCGCCTATTTAAAACGTGCACGGAATAAATAAACATATTTTATTCCTGATAGATGGAACTAGAATATTTACATAGGGGAAGCAAAAACTGTGTATAGCATACAGGACTCTTAAAACAGTAATAATATCGCCCAAAAAATAAAAAGAATGCGAAAAAACGACTTGGAAAGTATTAATTAAGAGAAAATTTTCACCTAAGAAATAAAATTGATATGGAAAAAATATTTGGTAAGGAATAAAAATGGTGTGTGTTTCAGTAGATCAAATTTGAGAATAGAGAAACAAGCGAATGACAAAAAAAAGGTATATCTTCAAATACAATAACAATTTTATTTTAGATTCTATCCATTGGTTCCTCGGCCTTTTTTATTCAAAGGACATTTTATCGGGTATGATCTGATTGTAAAAACCCTTAAACTCATCTCTACTTCGCGCCTATTCCCTGTTACGATCGGTAACTTGATTGTCTTTGCATTGCCGATAACGTAACAAGTAAAAAACTGATCGAAAAATAGAACATAAAAAGCCACTTGCTCTTAATAACCCCTTACGCTGAAGATGCCATAAAATATATGTTGAAGCAGTTAAACTGGAGTTATTGCAGTGTTCGTAAGCTGTTAAGGATTACCCCCACTTGAAACGGGCAGTAAGCGGCTTATACTTGCAAACGTTGCCGCCGTAGATTTCAGCATTGTTATTAAATACGATTGTTTGGACGATTTAAGGGGGATATATTTATACCTAGTCATGGTTCATTCCTCAAAAAAAAGCGCTGGTGGCCTAGCGGTGAGAGCGTGCGACTTGCAATCTGGAGGTCGCGGGTTCTAACCCCGGCTCGTACCAATGAGTTTTTCGGAACTTATGTACGAAATATCATTTGATATTTACCAGTCGCTTTTCGGTGAAGGAAAACATCGTGAGGAAACCGGACTAATCCCAATAAGGCCTTGTTTACCCTCTGGGTTGGAAGGTCAGATGGCAGTCGCTTTCGTAAAAACTAGTGCCTACGTCAAATCATGGGATTAGTTGTCAAGCGGACCCCAGGCTCTTATGAGCCGTGGCGAAATGCCGGGATAACGCGAGGAAGAAGAAGAGTCATGGTTCATTCCTACGTCGAGAAAAAATTAAGCTAATTTCAGTTGAATTTGGTTCAAACCTGCCATCTGGACAAGTCTCCCGGTCTCTCCCTAAAACAATATTGGGATAGATAAATAGAATAGATAGTCCAATTTTAAAAACTTGTTAGGCATATTGACCGAACACAGCAAACGTTGTACATTCCTGCTAGTATCATATCGCTAATACAACTAAAACCATATTATCCAAACAACTAAAGGTGTCTCATTGGAGCCATTGGAATGTTTATTCAGCTTTTATGGTGTGATAAAAGTCTGTTGATCGTTTCAACGGTTATGTAGAATCAAATTTCAAATTCAACGGCTAATAAAATAGTTGATACTCCATTCCTCCTTATGGCTCCTCTACACGATGGGCCAACGCCGGCCACTCCCAGGTACGCATTTATGCGTTAGAGGGAGCAAGTGATATTGCTATCTCATTCTATCGCAAGGCTGCGTCCCTTGGAGTGGCCGGCGTTGGCCCATCGTGTAGAGGAGCCTTTAAACGTTTATGAATGCGCGTTTGACATATCATATGATACAGAAAACGTATTGATTGTCAACGATCGCTAACGAGTTGATATTAATATTGAATTGGTACCACATTAATTTTAGATTTTCTAAATAGGACCACCATATTGATGGTTTCCTATAGATTGTTGCGCCGGTATCGAATGTCTTTACAGTAAATGTGGGGGTTAATGAGCGTTAAGGCGAATACATCATGTAATAGAATACATTAGTGTTTAACCTTTTATATCTTACGTTAAAGATATAAGTGCACTGAGACCCTATCACTTTTATCTTCTTAAAATGGATAGTATAAATATTATAATATAATGTTTATATCTTTTACTTTTACTTCATGTTTACAAAATTTGTTTAGTTAGCCACCTTTAAGGGGCCTACTGATTAACAGTCCGCCGGACGGTATCGGCCTGTCAGTTAGAACAAAATTTTGACAGTTCCGAACAACTGACAGGCCGATACCGTCCGGCGGACTGTTAATCAGTGGGCCCTTTTAATTTTAAATAAACTACATATATTGTAAATTAATGTTAACACGTTATTTACTTACCTACTGTTTTCGAAAGTCCACATACCTAGTGTAAACGCGATCTTATTTTTCTAGTTTCACGTTTGATTTTATGTTGTTTGTAAAAATATACAGTGGAGCAGGTTAACAATTATTCTGTAAAGTATACTATCAGGGTAGGTATACTAGTATTAGGGTAAGTCAGTACTTCAATAACGTTAGATTAGATGATCTATAATTATTATGGCCTTGAAATCTTTACGAAATGGCTCTAATAAGGTGAAACAAATGCGAGGAATACAAGTAGGTATGAAAGAGGTTTTACCAGTGATATTCGTTCACTGCGTTTTACTTCTAGTATTTTTATAAGTTTACCTATTGGTTAGGGAGACAAGTACCGTAAAATGGGGTGAGTTGGGTGAAATTTGACTTTCAAACCTCGATAATAAAAAAATTTACATGTGAAAACTGAATGGTGTATATAATAAGTGGTTCGGACGTTTGTATTTTATTTTGGGTAGTTCCATTTCATAACTTTGACGATAAAGAGGAAAACCCACCTCACCCCGTAGTGCCTCGTATTTGGGGTGAGAGGGTTTTTCATACTAAGGTGATTTTGGAAGATTGTTGGATCGATTTTTTTTTATTATGCGTATTACTATAGCCCCATTTTAAATTGGAATACATTATTTTTGTAGCAATAGCCTTAAATCCTTTCTCACCCCCCCTCTCAAACCTTCTCTGACTTCTCTCCCCATTCATAACCCAACTCTCCCCGCGAAACCTACTCACCCCGTTTTACGGTACTATCACGCTCCGCGATTGTTGCGCCATTTAGGGTCCTAGCTGATTTCGTTCTACGCTATAGAATTTCCAATTCAGCAAGAACCCTAAATGGCATAACTATCCCGTGTGGTGACTGTACCTATTAACACTCAAACTGCATTCTCATCTATCTACCTCTTTGACTTTTTTCAAGCAACTTATTAGTCGAATTAGTTTTAAACGAATTTCCTTAGACGCTTGAATGATTAATTAAAGCGATTGTCACGTCGATTCGTCTCACGGCGGTGGGTAAGAAGCACCTGGCATTCGGTAACATCGTTTTTTAAATCGATTATTAGTGCAGAGTCACTTCGAGTAATTGGAATCCGTCCAAAATTCTGAATTTAGAAACTATAGGGCGTAAGTACCAGGCACTAGAAGTATACTTTTAACTTATTTGATTTGGAGACGAAATTGGTTCTGCACAAAGAGGTGGTGCAACGAGCGGATCTGGACCGATTAGAGTCATTACATGGGCGATTGTGGTGAATGATGTTTTTGTTTGATAATTTTATAACTTTTCCTTAATAACTGAGCTTCCTAATTGGGAGTACGTGAATCATTCAATTATGAATAAATAGATAGTTACATTCTAATTTTTGCTTCAACATTCGGTAATAAATCGTTCCAAATAAGAAGTAGTAGTTAAGGGGGAGGCCTATGTTCAGCAGTGGACGTCTTATGGCTGAGATGATGATGTGATGACGAAGAAGTAGTTTACCTAGTCTTGCAATAAATAAGTAAGGGCAAGGGTCTGTTGGTTTTTTTTAAATATGATAATAGGGACTAAATGCTCGTGTCAAATACAAATTTTTGACCTAAAAAGCAATTAAGCATTGTCCTAATTTAAAAAACAGACGCCTACGACAATATCAAATACTCAGATAAGTCACTATACCTTGTTCCTTGTTGTTAGGTAGATTTGCAAAGGTCGCTATAATCTTGTTTCGATACTTTCGATCAGCCTTTTTTTAATTGGTTTACTTGTCAAACCAACTAATAATCCCAGTAATTTCCCTTGCCCACGAGGTCTGCCTTCCTAATCAGTAAGTACATGATTTCATAAAGTTATTTAAACGTATTTTTTTTTTCAATTCATATTAATCGATACGAACAGTGAGTTTTAAATGTTAGGTACTTCACTATACGTTTTCTAATAGAAGCGTTTTACCATCACTTACGCATCAAACCAAACCGTCATTCTACAAAAATGTGTCTTTATCAGTAATACTGGACATAATACATTTGCCTACTCACTCATGCCCATAAAATAAAGAGAAGACATTATCCCTTTAACTCAAGTCTAAAAGCTACATTACCAACCACTATCACTAATAACTTTTCTATGTATCAATCCATAAACGTATCGATTAAACGGACTGGCTCCAGAATTAATGAGTAAGTATAAACATAATTAAGCTTTTAAATGAGAAGCAATTGATCTCAACTGCTTATTTCCATTTCAGTAGCTCCTCAAAATTGAATTTAAGTAATTAAAACATACGGTACGGCGTAATTTAGAAGTTCGAAATATCGTTTGAGGAAGAACATCGATCTTTTATTGATTAGTTTAAGAATTACTTTCAATTAATGGGTCCGTTTGCTCATTTGTATTGATATCACGTCTTATTTTTAAAAGAGATAAGGAGTTTTTTTTTTTTTAGGGAAAGTTAACACAGCACACACTGTTTGAGTTGAGAATCTGTATTTCCAAAAGGTTTTAGGTAAGTACTTAATTCAAAACAGACATACTCGTATCATCTTTTTATTTACTCGTATGTGCAATAGCTAGTCGTCATGTGTAACAATTATAAATTCATGTAGATTAGTCTTGCATAATTTATAATGTAATTTCATATTATGAGAATAAATATCTAAATCAAGATCCCTTTTAACGGACTCCAACTCGAAAAACAAAGCCCGAATCTACCTACCTATGCACTTTTACGTTTTTATTTTTCACTTAACTATTTAGCTATACTTAAAGAAAGTTCCATCAATCGCGGTAACATAATCAAAATGTTATCGTAATACTTCATATTAATCACAGTTTTTACTAGCCGTGTCTAATATGACGAAGTTTAATGATTACAGTCGTTGTTAAAACATAAACCCACACAGAACACGCTAATGCATGTTCTCTGAATTTATGTGTAGAGAGAACCCCAGGTTTTTACCATGACATTTTTTTACCTGGCCACGTTTAATATAATTTGAATGTTGTTGTATTTTATGTAGCAATAGTACCTATAAGCCCCCCTTTTTTAAATATCTTTCGTTAAATTTAAATACTTACTTATTCCTCTGGCGCAGCGACCCAAAGTGTGTCTTGGCCTCCAACACGACTGCTCGCCACTGATCCCGTCCGTTATCCGGTATCCGCATGGTATAACAATATACTCCGCCTGGTACTCTCTTCCCGTCTTTTCTAGGTCACCTGACTGACACAAGCCTACGTCATCATGCGACAGCGCCATATGATAATATGCGATAGCGCTATATATAGCGGCCATGTTATTGTGACGTAGGCTTGTGTCACTCTGGGAAGAGAAGACCATGGTTTATTAGACTATGGGTATCCGTTAAATTTAAATAATCACGATTATTTAGCAGTGGCGCTAGTGTGCACGTTGATGGGCTCTTAATAGAAATCAAATCTGTGGCGTGGGTAACGATTTGAGTCGTAGACGATTGTTAAACCTAGAGAAAACATAATTAAACAATTCGTCTCTTTGTACCCTGACTGTAAATTTCTAAACAGTCAATTAAATAATCTAGATAAGGCACGACGCCTTAGCTTGCTGAATACTTAATTACTTCGGTCTTATTCGATTTACTTTTACTATTAAATTACTTCGACAAACCCATTTAAAGTCATAGTTCAAAGATTACTCGTTTCGGTTGAGCAATTCAGCGTAGGCTGAAGTTTAGGGGCCCGTTTCTTAAAAGCTTAATTGTAACTTGTAATACAAGCGGAACTCCCTTTTTGACAGCTTTTGTTAGAAAGGGACTTCCACTTGTATTACAAGTTACAAGCTTTTGAGAAACGGGCTCCAGGTAAAGAAATAATCACAATTAGAACCAGTTTGACAAAGAAACAACTAAAACTAGTGACACCAGTGACGGCACCAGTATCAAAGAGTGATTGCGGCTCCGAACATTATGCGGTAATTTGCCATCGTTCAGCTGTCAAACGTTTTAGACTTCACAACCATAATTTTTAATATATTAATCTAATGCCTAGTAATTTTAATTGAAAAGATAACAAAAGAAATACTTTCGTAATCATTCATCAACTACTACTAGTCGAACTTCTAAACTTAATAATGAACTGAACTTTTACTGATTATAATCAAATTAATTCTAATGTAATGGAAACTGGCTATACTGATTGAGGACAGAAATGTAATTGACGCAAGCTTTGAATTTTTATCGATTAATCAACGTTATCAGTGGAGAGTTGAAATTCATGATTCTCTGCGCCCTCTTGTCGCAGTCAAAATACTATAACCAGTATTTGGTAATACAATTTTACATTGCATGCTCCCTGTGTACAAGACGCACCAATCAGTTGCCAATACAAAGCTCATTAGGTACTTGTAATGATTCATAAGAAAAGCCATAAAGTCATCAAGTCATATTTTTTTAACCTACTCAAATGACTTTATTTGGACAAGTACACTATCGGAGTTTTAATTTAGGTACCTATATGCCTTTTAGCGCCACTTGCACCATCCCACTAACTCGATCGGTTAAACCGTCAACCAAGTGTCAAATGTAGGTAACCATGATCACTCCAGGTTTAACTGATTAACCGCTGGTTAGTGAATGGTGCAAGTGGCCCTTACAAATATAAAAATCATGAATACGTTAGTTTTATTGTTAAGCCAACCTCATAAAAGAGAGTTTTTCCTATGACAAAGTGTAGTTATTATACTGTGTCATATTATTCTTGTGGCAGTTGCTTAATCTACGTAGGTAGTAGACACGCGCCTGATCTCTGGTTCAAACTTCCGGTACTTTTATTTATTTATTTAAACTTTATTGCACAAAACATAAAAATAATGTACAAATGGCGAACTTAATGCCTAATGGCATTCTCTACCAGTCAACCATCGGGCCAAACAGAGACATGTAAAAATGGTGCAAGGAGAACAGGGGCATTTATTAGAACATTGGAAAACAACTGAGCAACGAACAACTAATAATTCTGATAAACTACATATAGAATACACAAATAAATATACTAGAATATATATAATTAATATACTACTACATATTTCATACATACTCATAATATATAATGATGGACACTACTCGAACTCTTGTTTCAGCAGATACTTATGTAGCAACCGCTTGAAAGCTAACTTGCTCGGGGCTTGTCTAATATTGAGAGGGAGTGAACTTTTGTTGTTTGTTAACCTAACTTTTGTTGTTTATTAACCTAATACTAATTTGCTTGAAGTTTATTTACATCTCAATTCTTTATTTACTTTTTTATAAGGTGCATTAAACTTGGAAAGCGGCGTAGTTTTCAGAATGGCCAATATCTATAAAACTAGAAGCACTTAATATGTGACGCTCCACGATAAAAGGTACCTTATGGCGGCTGGCGCTTACGTGGCATAGCGCCGCAATAATATTGGAGCGCCGTTTATAATAGCGTGAGCGCCAACCGCCATAAGGTACCTTTGTGGGACGTGTACCCGTGGGACGTCACATATGTACTTTAGCAACACTTACGCTACTGCAACGCTTACAAAGGCTGTTGCTACAGTACAAAGTGCTTCTACAGTTGAAAGTTTAGTACTTAGATATTCGTCGGGTAAAGTCGCAAAACTCGTAACTCCTCCGGCGGCGGCGGTGGTAGAAAGGTACTTTTGGCTAAGGTAGCAATTACTAATTTCCTTGAAATGGAGTTACGAGGTTTGCGACTTTAGCCGTATCTAAATTAAAGGTTGTAATACCTATTTGCCACTTCAAAAATTACCCCGATTTCGTAGTTCTCCCAGTCTACCCTACGGATCGTTGCCGTTGTTGGATTGGCTCATATAATATATGTATTTAATTGAGTAGATAAATATGTAGCAGGATATGATTTATAGTTTTAATATCAATTATGCATAGTAAATAGCTTCGGTTAGAAAAATCATTGCTAAATAACAACGTCGAATTTAAATATAAAAAAAATCAAATTTAACCTAAAATATAGCTTTGGTTGGCCATACATTTTATTGAAAAATATTTAATTTTCAACAAGCAAACGAACCTTTTACCTTCATAACTCATAACTTAGCATAATCAGTGCACAACAGGCAAGGATTTAAAGCGGCCATAATTCTCTACCTAACAGTTTATCTAATTGAAGTATTTTGTATCCTTTCACTGGCACCGGACAATGTGCAGGAGTGCCATTCTTATTGCTTACCGAACTTATACCTCGAATATATTAATAAATATGACCTCAAAATGTATCAACGTTAGGGCCGATACAGACGGACTACAACCCGACTGCAACTTGTATGGGAACTGCACGCCTATGTTGCAGTTGTCGTGCAGGCAGCGTGCAGTTCCCATACAAATTGCAGTCCGTCTAGATCGGTTCTTAAGCAAAATATTGCTCTTGTTTTTACCATGTTGATTATTGCCACCTCATAGACCATAAAGGCTTTTTGCGTAAATTACGCATTTTTATTGCTAGTTGCGAGTTAATTGGGTAGTATCTCGGAAAATCATATTTAAATCATTCTAATAGCGTTAAAATAATTTGTAGACTTTTTGATAGGTAGGTTGAATCCATGATAGTAAGACTTGAATCTTGGATCAATGATGAGCTCAGGAGTCTTACTATTTCCAAATTTAGGAGGCACGCATCAAGCTTTGGGGTAAAAGAAGACAGTTACCTATTACTACATATATATTGTATTCGTTAATTGTCTCCCAGAGGTACCTAACTTTGTACCTACAACAAATCGTCACTTTTAAGCCAATTAGCTAAGCTCAAGGAAGAAAAGGCCAGAGATCAGAATGGTATACGTGAAGCAATGTCTCAGTAAGCTGTAGCAGTATCAAAGCAGGGTGCAGTCGTGACCCGCCACGCCCGCACTACCGGCACAGATTGCCAATCTCCACCGACCATTTTGTTTAGATATGACGGCTTGTGCCAGTACGTTTCTAAATGCAGTGTCACGTTTGTGTTGGGTGTTGTCTAGAACAGATGTAGTTAGAAACGCCAAACTGTTATAAAAACATTAATATGGTATAGATATGAAACTCAATATCATCGGCGAAACGAAAGCCCACAGACTTTGCTGGTTCGGTCTCCTACTCAGGAGTGGGAGAGGATCGTGCTGTCAAGTAGGCGTTCTGGGGACGACCGACTGGTGGCCGTCCAATGATTTGGCCCAGGTATCGCTGAGAAGACAGTGTGACGGCGGATCTGCTTCAGCTTCGAGTCAGTAACTGGCAGGATGTTGCACGGGATCGGGACAGGGGGCACGCTCTCGTTTCGGAGACCAAGATTCTCTTTGGAACTCTGAGCCAAAACAGTTAGTTAGATATGAATATCTACAAGTTCTTAAGCGGGATTCTTCGCGCCAATGGTCCTGAAGTTTTATTTTCTTCCGTACCCAAAGGGTAAAACGGGACCCTATTACTAAGACTCTGCTGTCCGTCCGTCCGTCCGTCTGTCACCAGGCTGTATCTCACGAACCGTAATAGCTAGACAGTTGAAATTTTCACAGATGATGTATTTTTGTTGCCGCTATAACAACAAATACTAAAAATAGAATAAAATAAAGATTTAAGTGGAGCTCCCATACAACAAACGTGATTTTTGGCCGAAGTTAAGCAACGTAGGGCGGAGTCAGCATATCCAAGTATACTTGGATGGGTGACCGTTTTTTTTGCCTTTTTTTCCATTATGGTACGGAACCCTTCGTGCGCGAGTCCGACTCGCACTTGCCCGGTTTTTTTGAGTTAGGTTAGGTTTAGATATCATGTTGAGTAATGTAGCAACTCCGCAGCTATTGATGCTCACTATACTACTTATCTATTGGCACTACTATTTTCCCCGTCGCGTGCCGTTCGGAAATCAATTTTTCACCTCAGCAGCTCGAACAAGGGTACTTTGCTTCTTAAAAACAGTGAGCAAAATGCGACTTTGCTCACTGAGTCGTTTTGTCTCACTCAGTGAGCAAAATCTAATTTTGCTCACTAAGTGAGACAAAATGAGTGAGCAAAATCGCATTTTGCTCACTGAGTGAGACAAAATGTCATTCAAGTGACCTTTCTAGTCAAATGTCATTTCAACATGCGGGGTCTAATACAAGTTCGATATACTTGGGTTCTATTATCTCTGTCCCTCCTCTAGGTATGTTCTCACTGCTTAGGGTAAAATTTTTGTGTACTACACGAGATCAAAGTTATTTACATCTCGTGCGCTTTTGAATCCCTAACTACGCTCAAGATTCTAAATTAAGCGAAAGATTCTATAATAGATTCACGAGCTACGCTCGTGAATCTTTCGCTTGCACGGGACTCAAAATAAGCACTCGAAGAAATATCAAACTTTGATCTCTTGTTGTACAAATAACTATTAAGACGTCTTATTTCAATATATTTTCTATTAAAAATCTACTTTTTTACCACAAAATAAATTGAAACTTACTCCAAATACAGCGGGCAATAAAATTTTCTGTAATTAATATTTGTGTCACAGCAATAGATACATATCTTCCAATTCATTGTCTTTGGCAATGAAAGATAATATACCGGACCTACCAGTTTATTCCTACGAAGTCAAA
Organism: Cydia fagiglandana; assembly: GCF_963556715.1. Taxonomy (NCBI): domain Eukaryota; kingdom Metazoa; phylum Arthropoda; class Insecta; order Lepidoptera; family Tortricidae; genus Cydia; species Cydia fagiglandana. Next base: position 5,474,255 of record NC_085937.1, read on the forward strand.
CAAAGAACTTAGACAAAACATGATCCAATAACAATGTTATCTAATATCGACGCCATTTTTTCTCCTCGAGGCGAGTGTCAAGTCAATTTGTATCCATTGAACGCTGACCTTCCATCAATATCGGTAGTCCTTAAACACAAAATAAGGAAGAACAGAAAGGTAAAACGTTATAGTAGCCGAATGTCCTTTGTCTGTTCCATAAAAGGCATTTTGTCTTAGTGAATAATTAGGTAAAAATACATAAAAATAAAACTAGATAATTTGAGGAACACGAATATAGAGGTACTGACTTTATTCATTTATTGTTTCAAACTAAAAATATGAGTAATGAATAAATTTAAATCTAAAAATGTGGCTAGCTGGCTACATTTCCTCGCTGAAAAAACTAAATTTTTGCTAAGAGTTTTTGTTACGAGTAAATTTCCGGGTCGAGTATTGTAGCGAACGCATAATTAACATAGGTAATCTATACTAGTAGTCACTTTAGTTTTGATAATATCTCATCTTAAAATCAAGCAACAAAATTATAAAATGACCTTCTGTCTTCATTTATTTTGTGGCCCGGTCCTTACCCACGTCCCTCTCATTTTTCAGGCGATATTCTTAGAGCAGCCTATGTGTACAGCCGTAGTTAAGCAGCGGTAGTATCCGCAGTGCAGTTTTCTGAATTCGTGTCGATTTAAAATTTACCATACACGTGTTTTGGGTTAGGACATTTTAGTAATACTTAGTCAGCTAGCAACGAATAGGTATTTCAACTATATTAAGGACCAATTGCACCAACCACATTTGACAGACTGATCAACGTCAGCCGGCGCGCCCCGGCGCTTTACTATGAAACTTTACATACATAAAAATTTAGCGAACTCTTTAAGAGCCAACAGGAGTGGTAATTTCTCCATCCAAACTCAACTGTTTCCTCCGTGGGTTTTGATGCTAGAGCAATGATTTTTTTAACACAGATTAATATTGTCAATATCAGTGTCGGACCGTTTTGCTTTTTTTGAAATTTTTGTTTTTAAGGCGCTAGAGCCCTTCAAAAAAGGCCAAAATGGCCTCATTGACTATGCCGTAATGAGAGGCGTAGTATTCAAAACTGATATCAATTAGCCAAAAAAGCAAAACGGTCCGACACAAATAATTTCATAATCATTTAGATTTCCAAATTTGGTTATGATTGTTTAAGTTTTGGAGGAGGAAACAGTCGAGTACGAAACCTCGATTTTTAAGATTTATACGCAGGATTTTTCGCCTTGTCCTTAAAATCGCACTAGTTTGAGGAGCCGCTTCCTGTAGCGAGACGGGTATGTTTACCTAAAATATTTAAAACTCAGCTTCTGTTTCGTCTTCGTATCGCTGAGTGCAGTTTGGTGCAACCGACCCGTAGTATACATACATTTCCATTGAAACGATAAAGGCCAATGGTGAATTTGTAGGGAAAGTCAGGGAGGCTTGCGATGGGAGACTTATAAAATGGTTGTCTGTAAAAAAAGTGCCAGAATCAAATTATTTATTTTAGCCGCACTCCCATATCCCCTAACTATACCTACTCGGACAATAACACATGTCAAAAAATAAATATAAACTTGAGGTAAATTCACAAACACATAATAAAACCCACTCATATGAATGGTAGGATTATTTGAATAGTGTACATAATTGTATGACAGTCATTCAAATATTTTCACTAACATGTCACCATACCAACGATGACAACACACGATGAATCAGACGGCAACAAACTCAGACGAAAGCCATTTATGAATGCAGATTCAATAAACGATCGTCAAGAGCGCAATGCCACAAAGTACTACAACGCGTAGCTTCACAATCGGACGAGTATTGTGCTTCCTCAATTACGACCATGTCGTTTTAACTTTGTAGAATCCCGAGAGCGTTGCCGCTACGTTTAAATAAAATGTCGTATAAAAGATTAGAAATGATGTCATAAGCTCTTCTCGATTTGAGTGACGGCTTGCATTGCCTCGCCTACTGGTGAATACAAATAATACGTGCACGACATACGTATTCAAATACATTGGAACCATGATTAATTACTCTCTGCACGTCAACATTGGACGAATGTATGTTTACGTATCAATAATAACTATAGTTAATTTTAATATCTATAACAGTAGGTATAGGTATAGGTTTCATGGCTTTAAAATGAATAATGATTACCCTAAAATAATAATTGTTCTAATAATGATTTAAATAATTAATAAACATTATATATTAGTTAAACAATGCTCAAATTCAGATAATACATTAGGTAACCACAACCTGAGGATACTTTTAAATTTCTTATCTTGAGAATTGCATAGCGAAATGGAGGATACGCCATCGCCAGGGCAAGGGGAGGGTATTCGTCATCATCATCATCTCAGCCATAAGACGTCCACTGCTGAACATAGGCCTCCCCCTTGGATCTTCATACGTGCCGGTTGGAAGCGACCCGCATCCAGCGTCTTCCGGCGACCTTAACGAGGTCGTCTGTCCATCTTGTGGGTGGACGTTCTACGCTGCGCTTGCTAGTCCGTGGTCTCCACTCGAGCACTTTTCGACCCCATCGGCCATCTTCTCTGCGTGCAATGTGGCCTGCCCATTGCCACTTCAGCTTGCTAATCCGGTGGGCTATGTATTACGTAATAGGGGAGGGTATTACGACTAAATATACTAATATACTTACTTGTAGGATACAATAAATTCACATTACTAGTTAGTATGAGTAAGTCATGCCAATTGAACCCAACTGAATGAAATTAGCTTCTGTTTCTGGGAAGCTCCATAAACATTCCGAGAATGGAATGAAGCAGAAACCTACTAAACTTCGTTCATTCACTGCAATGTAAAGAGAAAGGAATGCTCAATTCGGTAAAGAATTTTATATTGCACTGTTAGTGTGTTGTTCTTATAAAAGTAAGTATAATTATGTTATGTTACTGTGTATTACTACAGTGGCAAGACACCCGGCTGCGCGCAGCATAAAAAAATGCACATTATGTATTAGGTCGGAACTCTCATTTGAATTACGAGTAAATGATTAAAGGCTTGATTAGTCCTGCAAAATAGGAGCTTAAAGGTGTCTCATACCTCATATTTCCTATGTACGAAACCATTACAACATTAATTTTAAACTAAGTTCTAGGTCTTAAGGTCTAAAGTTATAGATAGATGCATAGATTACTAACATGCGTAACTAAATCGCCTAGACATTTTATAACTTTACTCTGGAAATAAATTGGACAATTTCCAAGCAGCAAGGCTTCATTAATAATATCTATCGTCCTGCTACCGTTATATTAACGGTCCAAAGTGCTATTATAGAACCTAAATCATACCTGGCTGCGGTCAGACTAGGGTAAGCGAAAACCTGACTATACAATTTCTGGATTGGAACAGATATCTAATAAGTGATGTAGTGTTGTGAGTATACTGACTGGCTATAAATTTAATGCTTAAGCAAGAGATATTGTATGAGAAGAGAAGTAGACATAGTTTAGGAGTGGTTGACCATTATTTGTACTATTTACATGAATAACTAAAAATAAAAAATAAAAATTTATTACTAATCCAACAGGAGTCTAAGCAGGCGTGTCTCACTCCGCGATTTCGTCGCTTTGCTACAGGTAGCTAAAAGTACATCTGTTCGGCCCCAATTTTTGCCATAAGCCGCGCGTGGCGCTGTCGCCACCTAGCGGCCATATCTGTGCTGATCGTAACAGACGCGTTTTGTTAGAGAGTGAGTCGTCTGTACTTAGTACTATTATTTATTCTGTGGTCTAAGTCCGTAAGACAGGATCAGGATGTTATACCTTTTTTTTTAATAGATACACTCCAGAAAAAGTCAGAATCTATCATCAGAAGATATACCTGCCTAGTAGGTATGTACCATTGTACATAGCAATAAAAGCTTGCACATTTTTGACGCTTCTGCTACTTATTTATCGTACCTTGATGGTTGTGTCAGGAATGGTAATCACCTAATAATATAAGTTTAGAAATGATCAATATGTATAGGCTACAATTGGCCATAAAATACATACAGGTATTAGGTACTTTTTTTTAATATACTTACAGCTAACAATGGAGCAAAAAACTTGCACTGCAAATGAAACTACCTAATTAAAGTATTTACAACCATTTTAAATAAATAATAATAAAAAAAATGAATTAATATTATAGGAAAATTTTACACGGTATGACCTAGTCCCAATAAGCTCAATAAGGCTTGTGTGGTGGGTACTAGACGACGACGATATATATAATATACACATATACATAGAAAACATCCATAACTCAGGAAAATATTTGTGATGAACACACAAATAAATGCTCTTACCAGGATTCGAACCCGGGACCTCCTGCTTCGTAGGCAGGGTCACTACCGACTAGGCTAGGAGGCCGTCTTAACGATAATGTGACTGTAAACTTAGGCAAAGTTATAGGAATTTGTGTTTCTAATTCCAACCAAGGTGTGTCCTAGCCAAGGCTGCGATTGTCATTTGGCGCACCTCCTGTATAATAAAACGTGAAATTTACTGTACAGTCCGCTTTTAAATATGGCCAGATCTCGCTGACCTCCGATCCGGATTAAAATACATTAGACGTCGGTCCAACAGTACTCGTAAAATAATTTCAATTGCAGTTGAGTGAAAAGTTTAGGCGAACTAGTAAAAGCTTTTTTCTTGATTACGCATATAGGTACATATTATGGTAAGTGTCCCAATGTTTGACATACAATAGCTTAAGATATTTTAACCCACATAACAACAAGACCGAAGTGATCCCACAAAGATTTGTACGGAACACTAAAAAAAAAAACCGGGCAAGTGCGAGTCGGACTCGCGCACGAAGGGTTCTTTACCATAATGCAAAAAAAAAAACAAAAAAAGCAAAAAAAGAACGGTCACCCATCCAAGTACTGACCACTCCCGACGTTGCTTAACTTTGGTCAAAAATCACGTTTGTTGTTTGTTGTATGGGAGCCCCATTTAAATCTTTATTTTATTCTGTTTTTAGTATTTGTTGTTATAGCGGCAACAGAAATACATCATCTGTGAAAATTTCAACTGTCTAGCTATCACGGTTCGTGAGATACAGCCTGGTGACAGACGGACGGACGGACGGACGGACGGACGGACGAACGGACAGCGAAGTCTTAGTAATAGGGTCCCGTTTTACCCTTTGGGTACGGAACCTAAAAAATAAAAAATCTTTATGATTTTTCGAAATAACGTCAATTAGCCACTAGGTACAAAAAACAAAAAAACAAAATCGGTGCTACACCTGGTCGGGCTAGATGGGTTAATTTATCTTTTACTTCTAAAAAAGTACTTAGAATATCTAAGTTATGTTATCTGATTTGTAAATTCAATCAATGTGAAGTCACAATTATCAATAGGTATCTACAGCTCAGTCCACATGATCCCTTAGCTGCGTGCGTCCAAATATTATATTTACTCGTGAAGTAAACTATCCTAGATATTTCAATCAAAGCCACTACCCAGGAATCGACCACTTCGATTAAATTGTGTTTTTTGTAAATTACCAATAAAATCTTCATCGAAATCACAGTTAAGAAATAGTACTGGGCAACCAGGGCTATAACCGCGAAAATCGAAGTTCGCAAATTACGGGGATTTTTCTCTGTCACTCTAATTACGCCTTCATTGGAGTAAAAGAGAAAGATCCCCGCAATTTGCGAATTTCGGTTTTCACAGTAGCCGCTCAGGGCGTCCGACTCGCATGGGCTTTGTAGGCGACCAGAATATCACTAGTTATTTAAATCGTGAATTAATGTGGCGGAACCTCTGGTTAGCGGGTGTGGCGTTATTATAACAAGTCCGGGCACTTGTTCGATTAATTAAATTGTTCAATTTACAGATCCAATTTATCCTGCAGATGATTATCACGCTGAATTACATTGGGATCACGTTGTTCGTAATAATAAACTGCAACAATTTGCGAACCTGTTAATTATTTTTGAAATAATGTCATGTCGTAAAATTAAGCAGTTTTAGTTTGTTGACTAATACAGTCAATATCAATATTAGCCTATGAAACAACACACCAAAAGTATTGCATCACTAAAATACTTTTCCAACCCAAATAGAGATATATATCTACAATTTCCGTTCGAATCTACAATACAATTTTGAACCAGCATCAGTTAACCAAAAAAATGAAGTCTGGTTCTTTTCAATTCTGTCTGACAGTATCTTTCGAACGAGATTTTTTTTCTATTACTTCCAAAGGCAACACGCTTGCCCTAAATGTAACACTTATCAAAACTTATAACTACAGCTAAACATGTTTGTTTAAAAATGAAGGAAAAAAGCACGAACACAGTGACTCACGATTTTCATTACATTTTTGCGCCCTGCACTGCATTCTCCACAGTAAAGTGCAATTATACCGAGACGGACCGAGATTTTAAAGTGTAGAATTTCATAATCGTCTTGGAAATTAAAGTTCAAAATTAGTCGCATTCTATTGTTTTGCAGAATGCATTATAACAACATGCTACAGAATTTTACTTTTACATTAACTCTGCGAAATGAAATAAAACTTTAACAATAACTTTTGATTGAAAATACATTCAGATATTCGACATTTTTGTTAGGCAAATATTTGAAATATATTAAACCAGCGCGTATTTTTGCCCCATTTACTAAAGTGAAATAAATATAAATAATATTTATATATACATTATAATACCTAATCATACATTATTAGTTTACAATCATAAATTACTAAATAAATCCACCTACCATGTACTTGGCCTATCATTGCCTTCATACTCTTCATACGACCAAAATCTAAAGCGCCAGACTGACTCCTATTGCCATTTCTGATGTTCCCATAATGATCTGTATTTATGAAGTTGAATCGAACGATATTTTTAGTAAAATTAACACAGGTTCCCTATATTATGCAGCCTAGAAACTGGAACAGGCCACACCTGTCTCCTATCAAGCAAGCTTACGGTTGCATGTAGTAGTGGACACTATTATTAACCACTACTAAAATAATAATATACATACATATTCTACTTTATGATCATACTCTATAGGTACGTATAGCAATGCACCGAGGAGAAGTTTCATAAGTTGCGAAACTTCTATGAAGTATATTCTCTGGAACTTAAATTTAATAAACAATCTAATCGTGTCAAGATCGACGTAGACACATACCATTTTAAATATTTCGCCTGCCCGGGTTACTGTTATGTGGCGTGTAATATTATACAGTATGTAAACTTACTAAAACCATTTACTCAACCCCGTTAATGAATAGGTCACACTGAGCAACTTTTACTATGGCACCATCCCCGAAATCGCAAAAAAGAAATTGATTCTCCCATAGAAAAATTCAATGCTAGACCAGCAAAATGTATGAAACAACCAAATTTTTTTTCGCGATTTCGGGGTCGGTGCCCTTATAAAAGTTGCTCAGTGTGATCTACACATTAACGGGTTTGAGTAAATGGTTTTAGTAAGTTTACATACTGTATATTACACAAAACGTTAAAGTTCTCATGAGAACATTCTCACAGAGAACTTTCTAAGTTTCTTTCATGTAATTTCTCTGAAATTTCCGAAAACATTTCTGCAATTTCTGCAATTTGTACATTGCTAGGTACGTATAGGTTACTATTAATAGTTAGGTAAGTAGTTGCCTAACTATTAATCGTTCAGAATGAAAATGATGTTGATTGTAGGTACATGTTTTAAGTAAATGCCCCTAAATAATAATAACAGGTTAGTTTAACTACACACATACGTGAATGCTCTCTTATATTTTCCTTATCCTCACAAGAGCGTTTTTTTTTTAATCTAGTATCCAAGAGAGAGCCTCGTAGTCCATTTCGTATTATGTCGTAGGTATTTTCTGAGGGCCTATCGCGAACCACTTTCGACGTTTTGCCTCCCTATCACACTTAGGTACGAATTTACAAATGCGACAGAAACGCAACACGTCGAACGTGGTTCACGGCAGGCCCTCTTGTTGAGCCAATACTGTGGATCCGATGTATGTGGTTGCCCACACCGTTTACTTACTAATAATACTTGCGAGACAACTAATCACCAACAATTTGATAGGTGATATCGGTAAATCAAAATTAATATTCCATGACCAATCAGATGAATGTAGACCTGCAATCTGCATAATATCGGGCGGTAATAATTCGTTTATGACGCGTCGAATCGCGATTTGATTTATTCCAATCCAGTGGGTTTAGTGCGATAAACAGAGCTAAGACCAATATATATTATTAACAATTTAATTATAAACAACTTTGAGTATCAGGAAAATGGCCAATCATAATTATATACGCCACCGTACATAGTTAACAGTTTAAGAATCGCGCACTGTACGATTTTAGTACTGCGGCTTGAAGAAGAATTAAAAATGTAAGTATTTTAGATATTACTGGGTAAGTTCCCAATACCAGTTTTCCATACTAAAGTTAAAGTTTTCATTATACAGAAAAAATCTGTACACTGACTTCCTTCCGACATGTTACAAAGAGATTACAAAATATCAACAAATACTACTCAAATGGTTGTCGGACCAATCTAACTCTACACTCTACATGTCATTTATTGCAATTACAAAGTGTGGTAATGTCTTTACACGATAAACGATAATCGATGTGAAATCGAATCGAAACTACCGCAAGCGAACCTGAACGTAACTCCATTTAAGTCATTTAGAACGAAGTTATGAGCGAACTTAACCAATGCACATAGCTCGTGCACAAGTTAAATTTAATTAAAACTAGAAACTAACACATCTATTTATTTACTATTTTAGTTGAGGTAAACTTTACTTTCTCAGTGGGTGCAAACCCCGACTCGTACCAATGAGTTTCTCGGGACTTAGTTGTATACGAAAATATGTTTAGATATTTACCCGTTTCTTTATAAGGGAAAAGATTCCGAGGAAACCTGCACACCTGTGAAGAAATTCAAAAGTATGTGTTAATGTTAAACCTATATCATTTTTGTTATTGTTTTGAATAAAATTTTATTGTTTTATATTCATATGTTTTAAGTGGTTTTTTTTTTATTATTATTATTGTTCAGAACACATACAGTCATACATAAAATATAGATATAACTTACAAAAATATATAAAAACAGACCTGGAGGTTCTTAATGTAAGAAAATTTATTTTACTTTTCCATCAAATCTGAGTGTATTGACGTAAGCTTTTATTTAGTAGTGGATAATTCCACGGATTTTTCTCAAGATAGATATTGTAAAATCCAAATGTTTCTGAACCATACTAGTTAAAGAAAAAGATCTATTAGCTTATTTATTTAAACTTTATTACACAGTAAAAATTGTATAAAAGGCTAACTTAATGCCAGAAGGCAGTCTCTACCAGGCAAAGTGGAAGGCATTCTAATTTATCTTGATCAACTGGAAATACGGCTTCCAGCGTCTTTGAAAAAGACAGTGTATCTGGTTGACCACAGGCGGTATTTTATCCTAGGCTGCACTAGATAGACCGGTCTAGATTACTACCACTATTTTACTCAGTTAAATTAAAAAGAGCGTATCCATCATTGGAACGTGTATGCAGTTATGTTCTTTTGAGTTTAGTAAGGTTACTCGAACTGCATATTATTACACGCGGTTGCAAATTAAAATAAGTGGGGACAAGCGACGTTGGGTCTGTCATAATGTTGATGCAGTGTTCATAATACTTTATGATCTATAACGATTAATGGTTGACCACAAAAGTAAGTCCGTTATGTTATGATTTTAACGAAGCTGGATACAGCTGTCGTCTGAATATTTTAAAACATTAAAATTAAACTTGTTCATAACAGACGGCACATGCTCCAAGCTAAATAGTAAGTACGATATAAAAATGGCGCCCCGTTATTTTTACTAATTTAATAAGACTACGATAAACAGGTCGATTCTAAAAGTTGCCAATGACTAATAGACGGACATAAACATCCTTGGGCCTTCTTTTCTCTCTGGGTTGGAAGGTTAGATGGCAGTCGCTTTCGTAAAATCTAGTGCCTACGCCAATTCTTAAGCAGACTCCAGGCTCCCATGAGTCGTGGCAAAAATGCCGGGATAACGTGAGGAAGAAAAAGACGGATATAAACATATAAGTATCAATATCAATTTGCTTTTACTTTACGTTGGACATAAACATCCTTGGGCCATCTTTTCTCTCTGGGTTGGAAGGTCGGCAGTCGCTTTCGTAAAATCTAGAACGACTCATGAAGTCGTAGCAAAATGCCGGGATAACGTGAGGAAGAAAAAGACATTGTCCTTGTATTTATCAATATCAATTTGCTTTTACTTTACGTTGTAGCCTTTCTGCCAGACTATTGTTAGGAGGTTTTAAGTCTCTTGTATTTCAAGAGTACCTACTCTTTGTCTCATAGTTGCAACTGCCCCGACTGACCCTATGTAACCAAGTGTTCTAAGAATGTCCGTATTTAGTCCGCCACAAAGCCCACTGGACTGAGGGTCTACCGCGAACCACGTTCGAAGTCTTGTCTCTCTGTCGCACTTGTAAATTCGTACGTAAGTGTGACAAGGAGGCAACATGCCGAACGTGGTTCGCGGTAGGCTCTCTAGTTTTAACACCGAAAGCCCACATTAACCTTCCAAGACAATAATTATTGGCTCAACCTATCGCTACACGACACCGGCGTTATGGTAATGTCACAGATTGTCACAGTCACCGACCGCGGGCGCATGGGCCGCTCTTGCATATTGCTTGTGTTTACTTTCCACATAATGACAGTCATATGAATTCTCTGCGTTGCTTTTTTGATAATGCTGCTAGGATAATGAATACCTACCCAGATGATATTTTCGTTTTAGTAGGTGATTTTAACGTATCTTATGCCTCATGGTCCCCGTGTGAGGTTTCAAATCGCCTCAATATTGAGACTAATGGAGATCCAACAGCTATAGTTCTTTCCGATTTCGTCGCTCTAACTGGTGTTAGCCAATATAACAATTGTTCTAATATAAATGGACGTGTGTTGGATTTAGTAATGGCCAATGTAGATTGCACGGTTGGTGCCTGCTCGTCACCGCTTACGCAAGAGGATCCGCAGCACAAAGCGTTGAATATTTCACTAGCGCTAAACTTAATGAGTTATTTGCCGCGCTTACTGCCCAATCAATGTACTAGGCCGATTTTTTACCGCGGCAACTATGACCTTATCCGCAAGGAATTATCTGAGACCGATTGGTCGTGTATGAATAACATGAATGTTGAGGAGTCAGTTACGTATTTTTATTCGGTTCTTAGAACACTTATTCTCAGGCATGTTCATATTCATATTCATATTCCTTTATTCAGTAATGATTATACATTGTCAAACAGATAATAACATTAACAATAATATGTACAGATAGTAATAATATAAATTAAGGTTTGGTCAATTTAAGTATTAGCTATTTAAAAATTCAAATATTACATCAGTTTTCAGAGTTTCGGTTCAGATCCTGGTCAATATAAGTCTAGCCAAATATTACAATTTGAAAGATAAAAAATAAAAAATAAAATAATATTAAAAAAAAAAAAAAAAAAAAAAAAAAAAAAAAAAAAAAAAAAAAAAAAAAAAAAAAAAAAAAAAAAAAAAAAAAAAAAAAAAAAAAAAAAAATGTTCCACATAAAAGCGTTAGTAGTAATACTGGATACCCTCCTTGGTTTTCTCGTGCACTAATAAAAGTTCGCAAACAAAAACTATCTGTCCATAAAAGGTGGAAAATATATGGTAATCCCCTGGATAGGGCGGAGTTTAATTTACTGAGAAAAAGAGAACACAAATTAGCCACCGAGTGCTATAACAATTTTATTTCGTTGGCTGAGGATAGAATACACAGTGATCCTACTTATTTTTGGTCGTTTATGAAGTCAAAATTCCCTAGTAATTGTGTACCCGACCAAATGTCTTACCTTGGGGAAGTTTCTAAAGACGGTAACATAATTAGTAATTTTTTTAATAGATATTTTAACTCTGTGTTTGTTACTGATTCTTCTACCTTACCCGATTATTTGCATGTAGCTAATGACTCCTTGATTGATCTTAATACCGTTGAAATCTCCGAGGATTGCGTTTTTAAGTTTTTAGAGAAAGTAGATATTAAGAAGGGTAGTGGTGCCGATTTGATCCATCCCCTTTTCATCAAAATGTGCGCCCGTGAATTGACAGTGCCTTTAACTCGAATCTTTATTAAGTCCTTTTCTCATGGTCAGTTTCCCTCTTCTTGGAAAAAAGCCTTGATAACACCAATTTACAAAAGTGGTGATGCGAACCTAGTCACTAATTACAGGCCCATTAGTAAATTGAACATATTTGCTAAAATCTTTGAGAAGATCGTTTACAACAAGATTACTTCTGCTTTCTCTCAGCACATTGCCCCTAGCCAACACGGTTTTTGTCAAGGTCGTAGCGTGGATACAAATCTCCTGACCTTTACCGATTTTATTATCAATAGGATATCTTCTGGCTGTCAGGTGGACGTCGTGTATACCGATTTTTCGAAATGTTTTGACAAAATTAACCATAATAATTTAATCAAGAAACTCTTTGAGCTCGGTATACACGGCGACCTCCTTAGATGGATAAAGTCTTACCTGTCAAATCGCAGTCAGGCGGTTGCCTTGAAGGGTTATACTTCTTGCTTTCTTCCTATACCTTCCGGAGTACCCCAAGGATCACATCTTGGTCCCTTACTATTTATCTTATATGTCAATGACATGGCAACCTGTTTTCGAAACTCTGAGCACCTCGTCTATGCAGATGACACTAAAATCTACAAAGCTGTGTCATCGGAAGCAGATTGTCGTGCATTACAGCATGATTTGGATAACTTTTCCCTCTATTGTTCAGATAATCATCTTTTCTTGAATAATGAAAAATGTTTCATAATCAGCTTTAATCGTAAAAATGATCCGTTAATTTTCAATTACACCTTAGCTGGGAAAAATATAGCCCGGGTATCTTCCATTAGGGACTTAGGTGTTACTTTAGACTCACAATTAAATTTTAGTTTACATATTGATAATATATGTAAGCGGGCTTATAAGAAGTTAGGGATGATTCTCAGGATCGGACAGCCTTTTAGGCGCCCTAATACTTATAAACTATTATTCTACTCCTTTGTTAGGAGTATACTTGAATTTGGTTGTGTTGTGTGGACACCTCAGTATCAAGTTCATATTGATCGCCTGGAAAGGATCCAAAATATTTTTCTAAAATCTCTCTGTTACAGAACGGGCAATTATTTCGAACGTACTTCGTTAGCAGCGAGGCATTTTTGTGTTCCTTCCCTTTATAAACGAAGACACTATTTAGATGTAATGTTCTTATTTAAAATTCTTAATGGAATAATAAAATGTCCGAATCTCTTAGAATTAGTCACTTTTAGTTGTCCGCACCTCCCCCTACGTTCCAGATCTCTATTTCATATCAGCTTTGCTCGTAAGAATTACTCTCGGCACACTTTTTTCAGACGAGTCCCTAGTTATGTTAATAGGCACTTACATGACATTGATCCTTTTCACTCTTCCTTGTCTAGTCTCAAAATTGAACTTAAGCGTAAATTGTTTTAGTTTTAAGTATTAAAAATCGTTTTAAATGACAAAATGTATAAATGTAACTTTCAGATTGTCCTACCTACCAACTAGTAAAATAAATTGATGACAACTTATCCGATAATACTAAAATAGATATTGATCTTGAACTTACTTACCAATTTTCTACTTACCTACCCTACTATAATCTAAAACAATATTGATTTTGTTTGGAAGACTGGTAAATACAGTTTAAGTAGATATGGCTCATAATTACAATTTTATTTTTTCTTTCTGCGGTTATTATGTATGTTAACATTATATACCTACTCATTAATGAACCTCCAGGTCTGTTTCTTAAGTATGTTACGTACACTACATTGTACTAAAAATCCATTTGTATTATGTGACTGTTTGTGTTCTAAATAAATAAAAAAAAAAAAAAAAAAAGATCACTTAGACGCTAAATGGAGCATCGAAGACGTGTTAGACGAGTTGTGCTCGCAAAGAATTGGTGTTAAGAGGGAGCTAACACTAAATTATAGTTTTTATAGAGAATTTTTACGCAAATGCCAACAAATTTCACATGGAAATTAGATAATAAAATTTGAGAGGTTAAACACTACGCGAATCTTTAAAAGGTTTAAATTGGCTCGATAGAAAAAGATCACGAAAACATGTCAAAGTTTATTTTATTTTTAATTAGGTATATAGGTATCGTTACACTGCCATCATAGCAGTATAAATTTAGTATAAAATATATTTTGTTTCGTTTCCATTTGCTAGCTTTACACCCCCTCTTAATACTTTATATGTATTATAAATGCGATCGGAACTCTGCCGTCTGTTAGCGAATGCTTTATATTTGGGGAATTCACCCCGAGGCCGAATTTCATGCGGGCTGCTTTCAGCTACAAGCTTCTGTGCATGTGCTTAGAACTTACGTAACCTACTCTAAATAAAGCTTGAGAGCACAACCGCTCATTATTTATGTTAAGTCCAATCTACGATTTTGTGCATATTAATATAGATCTAAAATATGTACGAATATAAAATATGTAGTTTCAAGAATTAACATAATCGGTTTCTGTACTTAATATAAAATGGTGTGAGTTTCGTTGAGAAATATGCCTCGGTATGTCTTCGTATATTTTCACTTGGCAGTGCGGAGTCTATTAGAGCTAGTCAAAGCTAAGAACAGCGCTGGCCAGGGAAATTATTAAGCACATTAGTTTAATGTGCCACGACTCGTTTTCAAACAAAACGACCATTTAGCGGCCATTTACATAAACATGTATTCTAATAGTTCGATTGTAATTTAAATACTGCTGCGACGGTGGGTACATTCTTGCTACGTGAGATATAGAGTGCAGTAGAGTTTGCATGTATGCTTTAACCATTACAAATTCCCTTAGGAACTCTTGGAACTATGTACACTTGCAGAAATAGTTTGTACAGTCAAGCGCACTATTCGTATATTACCCGATATTATATGTTTACCTAATATAATATTTAAGAAAAAAAAACCGACTTCCATGGGGGCCGATGAAAGATTATTGTAGATGGTACACTATGTAGAAAAGGAGGTAAAACCACCCACTTTTCTACTAGCATTTCGCTTCTGTATAATGGCTCCTCTACAGGATGGGCCAACGCCGCCCACTCCAAGGGACGCAGCCATACGGTAGAATGAGATAGCAATATCACTTGCTCCCTCTAACGCATAAATGCGTCCCTTGGAGGGGCCGGCGTTGGCCCATCGTGAAGAGGAGCCATGAGGGTCGTAGTTCTAGCCTAACCTAACCCACTCCTCAGACAGCAGTTCGGTTCTTTGCGGATCGCAGTTCGAACCTAATCAAACCCACTTTTCAAGTAGCATTTCGTTTCTGTAAGGCTCGCAGTTCTAACCTAACCTAATCCTTGTTCGGTTCTGTGAGGATCGCAGTTCAAACCTAACCTAACCCACTTAATGGCGCATGCCGTACGGTGTACGGGGGTTTAAGCGGGAGGGGCTAGTAAGATTGGCATCATCGTACTTTATACCTACATTAATTTTATGGTAGGTAATCATAGTTATTTATTTAGTTTAGGTATCATAGTGGTTTTCTGGGTCAAGGTCCGGGTCCGAGACCGGGTCCGAGTCCGGGTCCGAGTCCGGGTCCGAGTCCGGGTCCGAGTCCGGGTCCGAGTCCGGGTGCGAGTCCGGTTCCGAGTCCGATTCCGAGTCCGGGTCCGAATCCGGATCCGAGTCCAGGTCCGGGTCCGAATCGGATCCGGGTCCGAACCTGATCCGGGTATGAGTCCGAGTCCGGGTCCCAGTCCAAGTCAAAATCGAAATTCGTAATCACCAAACGTGTACCATGCGTCATTAAAGAGTTCTGTTCTGGTCATCATCAGCAGTTCCACTTCATCAAATGCGACAGTTTTTAATGTAAATGCTTGATTTTATGATGAAAATACAAAAAAATCTATACGTATGCCTTTAATATTTGAGGAGTTCCCTCGATTCCTTATGGATCCCATCATCAGAACTCGAGCTTGACAAAAATGTGGCTTAAAAACTTAACTTGCTTAACGAACATAACGAAAAGGAAAAATCGCCAAACGTGAACTATGCGTCGTTTAAGAGTTCTGTTCTGATCATCATCAGCAGTTCCACTTCATCAAATGCAACAGTTTTTAATGAAAATGCTTGATTTTCTGATGTAAATACAAAAAATCTCTATAAGATTAAGATTTAAGATTTGAGGAGTTCCCTTGATTCCTCATGGATCCCATCATCAGAACTCGAGCTTGACAAAAATGTGGCTTAAAAACTTAACTTGCTTAACAAACATAACGACGAGGACAAATCGCCAACCGTGAACTATGCGTCGTTGAAGAGTTCTGTTCTGATCATCATCAGCAGTTCCACTTCATCAAATGCAACAGTTTTTAATGAAAATGCTTGATTTTCCGAGGTAAATACAAAAATCTCTATACGCATGCCTTTAAGATTTGAGGAGTTCCCTTCATTCCTCATAGATCCCATCATCAGAACTCGAGCTTGACAAAAATGTGGCTTAAAAACTTAACTTGCTTAACAAACATAACGAAGAGGACAAATCGCCAACCGTGAACTATGCGTCGTTAAAGAGTTCCGTTCTGATCATCATCAGCAGTTCCACTTCATCAAATGTCACTTTTTTGGGTGTATATGCTTGATTTGTTGATAAAAACCCAAAAATCACTATATGTATGCCTTTAAGATTTGAAAAGTTCCCTCGATTCCTCATGGATCCCATCATCAGAACTGGGTTTTGACAAAAACGGGACCAATCTGTATGCATATACATTCAATCAAAAAAAGAATTTTCAAAATCGATCTAGTAATGACGGAGATATGGAGTAACAAACATAAAAAAAAATAAAAAAAAAAAATAAAAAAAAACATACAACCGAATTGATAACCTCCTTCTTTGAGATTAGGAAGTCGGTTAAAAAAATTGTAGGGCCATATGAGCGCCTCAAACGCTTTTTAGCCCTTAGGTACCAGATATTACTGCAGGGCACTATCTACTGTAAAAATAAGATAAGTAGAAATAAACTTAAATTTACGCAGGTGTCCAGTTTTTATCCCATGGCCCAGTATTCAGTCCATCGCTTTCATTCAGCATAGTTCATTTTAGATTCCATAAACTCTCAATAGTCCTTACGCCCTGGCGGGTGCTACCTCTGCGTGGGTCCCATGACACGGGCAAGAGCATCATCCGGTTGGTGTACCCCCTACATCTCATTAAAGTGTCAAAAGTGTTGGCTTCGTCACCGCGCACGTTCCCAAATGTCCGGAACACTATTGTTTCGTCATGATTTAAATATATATTTAGGACACATAGGATATATTATGTGTCCTACTTATTTCGTTTTAAGTAACATTATTTTAAAAAATATATAAAATTCACTACCTACTTAATAACGTTTATTTAATTTTGCGTGTTGGCTGTATATAAATAGATCGAAATAAAAGTACGAAAGATAAACATTGAAAGCTTTTAGTGATTATTTTCTTTGAGCTACGTTTATACCTATTATAATTAACTACACTGAAAGGCTTTCAGCAATATTCATAGAAATTTAAATGATTTTTATAAACGAATTAAAAAATATTTTATTTTTAAATAAATGTAGCCGTGTAAAGTGACGCTATAATGAAAATAAACCACGTAAAATAAGAAAACGCTATTAAAACCTCAACACTCAACGGTCAATTTAACCGCGCTATCAATATCATTTCCTAAAAGGCATTATAGGAGACCACAATCTATAATAAAGTCATTGACCCTGAAGATGCTATTATTAAAGAGAATTTCACCTTTTATCAATGTTCACTGGACAAAAAGCAAGTCTTTGGAGCTTGAAATTGCCGAGGCGCGGCCCGCTCGAAAACCACAGCACTTGTCCGGCACAAAATATAATTGTCAGTACACTGACTTTGCAGTTTCCGAAGAGTCATTTGCAGTCCGCAGTTAGTCAACTAAACTAACTCTGCCCCGACTTTGAAACTACAAAGTGGGGAGGTGCCAATATCAAAGTCATAGGAATAAAAGGAATTGGACGTTCATGATGGCATTGTTACATTCTGTCATATACTTAAGGCAAAATATGTGTACAGCTAGCTTGATTAGACTCTAAATGATTTTAAATCACTCTAAGGCCCACTTGCACCATTCCACCAACCCGGGGTTAACCGGTTAAACCTGGAGTTACCATGGTTACCAGTACAATTTGACATTAAGTTAATGGTTTAACCGCTTAACCACGGGTTAAAGGAATGGTGCAAGTGGCCCTAAATGGTTGTGCTTTGATAGGGTAGGACCAAATTTAATTTCTCTAAAATTAAATCTTGAAAGTATACTTTGAAACATTTAATAACTAAGTACAAGATAATAAATAAATATATATTCACCAACTTTATAATACCTCTAAATATATTGTTCAATTGTTTATTTAAGGGAGCTGCAGTGGGAGAACAGATAAACAACTGCTTAAAATTATTTTGTGTAGTCCTTGAATCCTTTCATTTAAAATCTTTTATCTTACCACATCTTTGGAAGTTCGTCTAAAAGCCACTAATAGGCGGTGCGGTTTTGAGCTTCGCTATTTCGTTCAAAAGTGTTGAAATACTTTTATAAAGCGTTCGATACGCTTCAACATTTTGCGGTTTTATATTGTATCGAATTATTTGAGTTTTTTTTGTGTTATAGTTTTAACAGTACCATATTAAAAAGCTATTCGGGATTCGTTTTAATTAAATTTTCTATATAGGTAGACTTATTGAATTTGTAGTAGCTTTTAAATGAACGAACTAATTATCCTTTGAAACATAAAGCTAACTAAATTTAATTAGCTTTGTCAGTAAAATAAAGTGCCATTTCATTTATCAACAGCACCCAGTTTATTGCCTCGTTGTTTCGTACAATTTGCGTGCTCCACTATTCCCATCGACGTCTATATCTATGGACTGGCCTTACGGACGCTAAATATGGTACTAGTTCAGCAGTGTTAAGCTGGAAACAAATTATCGGACGCGGCTGACGGACGCGGCTCACAGCCGCGACTTATAGGAATCTAGATAATGAATATACACGAAATGTGCAAACTATCGGAGGTAAGCCGTGGACGTAACCTTGTGCTGACCTTGAGCCTTCGGACGTCCGACAGAAATCTGGCGCGCTGGATGTTCCTGTCAGCCGAAAACGTGCGGGACGCGTCACTGCGCCAGAAGGACGCGGACTACGCGAGAGCTTGGACGTGCGTACGGTAAAAATGGAGGAAAGAATTATCGAGTGTGTTCGCAATAAGGAATTACTGTATAATCTCAAATTAAAGGATTACAAAAATGCATGTTTCTTCGTCTACAGTTAATTGTGGACTAAGCGTTGTTGCGCGTCCGCAAGCCACGTCCCGAACACTGTGCACACTTTTATGTCGCGCCCGTCAGCCGCGTCCGTCAGCCGCGTCAGATAATTTGTTTCCAGCTTTACTCACGAATTCCAGCCCATTATGCAGTCTAACGCAACTACTTTTAACCAATAGCGCGCGTGATGCGAAGTCATCAACCAATCGCGTTGTAGCGGTGTCACATCGGTGTACTGGGCCCTGTCATGCCTCATTATTATTGCCCGTAAAGCTAGTCCCTAGATATCTATGTCAATGACTATTCCAGTCGTGTGGGGTCCGGCTTTCTCCAGATAAATGTTCTAGTTGCTCGAAAGCTCCGTCTGGTTTGCATAAAAATGATAACGATTCGGTCGTTCAAACTCTAAAGGATGTAAATGATGGTATTTTTTTGGTAAAATTCTACGTTTTGATTTTATTGGCTATACACTCCGGGCAATTAACTAGTGACTTCTACTCGTAGAAAATTAACATCAGTTTTAGCGCTAAGTGGACAGTTTCTACTTAGGTAAACCATTGAGTTTGATTCAGCTATGCAAATAAACACAACCCAAATTAAGGATGGCACACGCTAGACCGGGCCGGGGCCGGACCGTGGCGTCCGACATGTCATTTTCTGTGACGGGTGATCGGTGATCACGTGGTACTTTCCATAGAAAACGAAGCGCCGGAAGCTCCGGCCCGGCGCCGGCCCGGTCTAGCGTGAGTCACTCGTAGAAATCAGTCCTTATTAAGTTTGGGCGTTTTTGGTGTTAGGTCGTTTTCCGTACATGCATCCGTAGGATAACTCACGTTAGACCGGGCCGTGTCCGCTTTCTATGGAAAGCATCACGTGATCACCTGTCATATCATAGAAAATTAAGGCCCGGAAACTCCGGCCCGGACACGGCCCGGTGTGACGTGAGTCGTCCTTAAGGCTGCCTTTCTACTAGAAGGAGATTAGCGGAGATGAGAGTCGACGTGGTAAACCACATCTCTTCTTCGTTCCGCTGGATTACCAATGCTATTGGTTCCAAGTCTCCTCTCGTCGCCGTTCATCTCTGTTCGTCCGCCGGACGGTATCGGTCTGTCAGTTGTACGGAACTGTCAAAATTTTGATCTAACTAGCCGATACCGTCCGGCGGACTGTTAATCAGTGGGCCCCTTTTAGTGGAAAGGCAGATTTATGTTAAGAAAGAGCAATTATAACGAAATGATCCGAATAAGAAAAGAATCCACTATTTCAGGATTAAAAGCTTATTCAATTACTCCGATCTTATATCAGCTGCTAGCTCATTTCTTGTCGGATAATCACATTGCGTTATTGTTTTCAAAAGCTCTAACACTAATATTCCATTAATTTAATATCACGCTGAGCTGCGGACTAAATAATGGATGATGAAAGGAATCAATACAACCCATCATTAAGATCATTAATATCATTATGATCAAAGACCAATGGCTAACAATGACTAATGATAGGCACAGGGACTTAGGAATTAATTATAGGGTTCGGTACAGACGTGAGGTTACAGTGTCAAATGCCGACAAGTTTTTGTATTTATAGGTACCTAAGTTGGTACTTACCCTTTTACCAAATAATACAAATTAAATCAATTACTTATAATATTAAGATATTGAAACTTAGGGCACCGAGCTTTACTCGATTCTAAATTATGGTTAATGTGTACTCAATTTATTCAGAATAAAAAAACATTTTTTTAGTAAAATTGCAATGTTTTTTTTCTTAATTAATCAGTTTTTAATACAGAACAACTTATTTTATTACTTAGTCTTTATGGCTTTCCTATATTACAACCCTTTACTAGTTTATACGCTACATAAATAATAGCATATTAGAGAGATTGTACAAGTGCGCATGATGCTTAATGTGATTGGATATTATCAGCTCCTTAAGTTTTCATTTCAGCTTTTGCTACTCCACGGCACCAAACCATTGCAGAAAAGTATTGGTTGCAAATGTGACCACACATTAAATTAAATTTTGCACACGATTTTGCACTTTACAGAGCCCAGTACAACTACATTTAATGGAATTAAATTGTTTTTCTTTCATTGTTAAATTACTGCGAAAATGACGCCCCGTTATACATCACTTAAAGATAATCTTTATTGTGATTAATTCCGATTACACAGTAATATTTCACTCCCTAAACGCCACTAGCAATAAAAGCACCATCCCACTAACACGGCGTTATGCGGTTAAACCGTTAACCCAGTGTAAAATTGTACTCGTAACCATGGTAACTCCAGGTTTAACCGGTTTACCCCAGGGTAATGAATGATACAAGTGACGCTAAGAGTTTGATCGGTAATATTTCTATAACAAGTAATTTATTGTAAGTGTCATAAAAGAAGTGAGAGAGACCAGCCACCTACCACGACAATTTTACGACGCTTTATTTTAAAGTCGCAGTTGAAGCTTAAATCGATTGTTTGGAAAATGAGTTTTACGACACAATGAACTGGCTCTTAAACTCATTTATTATATAATATGTGTTATAAAATGAATATAAAAGTCAAATTAACTACAATAATAAATACATTTAATTTAATAAGGAATATATTGTGAACTTTGCACTACAATTAAAATAACTAAAGCTAAAAAACATATATATGTCCATCAAAATGGCACTTGTCTAGGTCTATTTTAACACAAATGTATGTACTTATTTATTATTCCAAAGACAGTTCAACGTCTTTTAAACTAGATTCAGCGAACCCCTGGGGACTAACGCCATTAGGTTCCAAGAATTAGCATGATCTTTTAGATCTTAATGTTCATTATTAAAATGTTAATTTTTAACATCAAAAACATTGCGACGAGTCTGTTACCAAATTGTATACCTAATATAAGTCTGAGTAATATACTTAAGTACATTAATTTACCTTTGGTACAATGCCTCAGGGGCCTATTTTAGATTTAAGTTAGTTATTAATTTCGTTTAGTTGTACCACTGTAGATATATTGTATGTAAATAAATGATTTGAATTTACCTTTACATATTATTTTAAATTTCTTTTTTTCTTTCGGTTTCACTTCAATTATCAGCTTGTTAAAAAATAAGTACGAAGTCAATGAACGCAATTCTAGCTTTAAATGAACAAAGTAGCACTTCTTTTGTCTCGTAAAATTATCGAACAAAAGAAATCTATCCCAATTAAAAATACAACTATGTAGATTCAAACTTCTTTAGCTGAAATTTTGTATGGTGGGCGGCACAGGTACTTATCCTGCAAAAAAAAGGTACAAATAATAAAATATAACTTTTTAAAAGTATATAATGTACGTAGTTAGTACAATAATGACTAGTGAAGTAGAAATAAACGTAAAGTTTACAAAATAATACCTACGTATATTTAAGTAAAATAAAGTAATATTTTGCTGACAAGTACAAGTGCCTCCCATATGGCACCAAGGGTGGACATTCATTTGAATTTCACATTTTTATACAACACCGGCCATTTTCGTGTTAGAATTTAAATGATTCTCTCACGATATGCTAATAAATAGGTATTTAAACAGAGAATATTAGTGGTAAGAATAACGTTTACACTTCTGGAATGGGCTGTATCTTATTTCAAACCAGTTGAAATAAAAGTTTGGGCGTTTTCAACCAATTAACATGTCTATAAAATATACCTTTTTGTTATTTTAAACGATAGGTGAACTGACGCGAGCACCCCGTATTCGGTTTCCAGGTTCTACTAATTTACGACTGATACCCAATTAGTTGTACATGTAAAATTGAAAATTATGGCAACATTAGAGAGGTGTTAAGATTTAATAAAGACTGGAGCGATCATTACCGCTTTAGTTCGGTCTATTAATTTTGTTTTAATAAACTGGCGTGCCATCATTGGAATTCAATTAAAGTAAAACATGTGAGATGGTAGAAAAATAAGGCATAAGAATATGACGTGTATATGAATGTGGTTATTTATGCGGTTGTAATACTCTCGATGCTTTTGTGCACGTGACAACGGTCAGGAAAGTCTGTTTGTACGTTTAGAAGTCAGAAATAATCTATCAGGTGACAGATTTTATACATAAAATCCATTTTATTATTATTTAATCTGTCATCTGTTATTTTTCCAAAAATAGTAATAAAGTTACGCGAGGTACGCGGTGCTGTATGGCTGTATGGAGTCCGCCTTGAAAATTACTAATCTCGGTTTATACCTCTTTAGGTATTATCAGCATCGCATGTACGTACAGCATCAAAAGTAACGGATCTGACTACCCGTCAGAAGTATATATAATTTTCTAAAAGCGTAACAAAAAGATAAGAGTCTGAGCTCTGTACGTAGATCAATAATTAGTAACAGATAAATTAGACCTTAAACTGTAGCGATATACCTCTATTTAAAAAGAAATTCCAAGATGACAGATACCTATACTGCAAAACGTAATTCAAGACCAAAAAAAGTAAGAAATGTTGCCACTTTTTTACTAGCGCGTCTTGTATTTATGTACAAATAAATAAATAAAAGTACTTTTTTAAATAGTAGGAGTAAAATTACTAATGAATTAATCTTAGCGTGATTATTTATCAAAAGGAATTTACAATTTCAGAAACAAATTATTGCAATGGCAACATTGTCTCACTTTTTTTGGTCTTGAATTACGTTTTGCAGTATACTTTTGGAGCATTGTTACATCCGCTACTACTGATGCTGACTGTACATACCACAGACAAAAACAATAAGATGGTATATTAATCTAGTTACCATTCTCACTATAACTCGTAAATAGACAAGTTAAAATATGTACATTATAAGCCTACAATAAACGCATAAAAGTTAAAAATAGAAGTTAAAGACGATAAACTTGTTTGCATTAAAGAAAGAAGTGAAACTGGGTGCTAGAGGCAGGTGGCACAGTACAACTACTTGCAAGTTGCAATTATGGTGTAAAAAAACGAAAAAGCTGATAGTTACGTTTAGATAGAAAAATTATAAAGGCTGTTTCCCGTTTAATATATTAGATAATAATGCATAGTTCATATATAGGTAATCAGTAGGCCTAGCCAAGGTTACAATCGCTATCGCTTCGACAACGAAAAGCTTT
Organism: Cydia fagiglandana; assembly: GCF_963556715.1. NCBI lineage: Eukaryota > Metazoa > Arthropoda > Insecta > Lepidoptera > Tortricidae > Cydia > Cydia fagiglandana. Next base: position 5,498,832 of record NC_085937.1, read on the forward strand.
ATGTCTCTCTATCACTCTTCCATATTAGTGCGACAGTGACAGTTGCGTTTCGATCGCTACGGAGCGTGAGCGATTGGCATCTTGGCTACGCGGCCAGTTCGTTTATTTACATTTAGTCAGTTATTTTATTCGCACGGCTCGCACATTTTTATTCGTTTATGTTTGACAATAAACTGCTTAAAGGATGACTCGCGCTAGACCGGGCCGTATGATCACGTGGTGCTTTCCATAGAAAATCCGCGCCGGAAGCTCCGGTCCAGCCCTGGCTCGGTCTAGTGTGAGTCAACCTTTAAACCTATCTACTCTAGATACCTATACGGACTAATTACACCCCACATTACCCAGCAAAGAGAATTGAAAAACAATTGAGAGTTTAATGAAAACGTGGCGGAGATCGCCGATGCGAGAGCGCAAGCAAGTAGCAATTACATGCGCATAAATTGAGGGTGGCGGTCCGACGTGTAAACTTGCAAGCAAACTTACTACTAGTGGGGGAAACTGGTTACCTTAGGGAGGTAATTTGAATATACCGGGTGTGGCCTGTAACACGTACAAATAATTAAAACATAGATTGTACTCCTCCAACGATGACACTTTTGTTCAACAACTTTAAAAAATTATGAAGTATATAGTCTCCCTATTTTTCATACAAAAAAAAAAATTATCATCAATGGACGCCATCGCCACGCCATATCATTGTGATTGACGTTGCTTGTCACGCCTTAAACATAACAAAATTCGCAATACATTGCGTCTTAGAATAAACTTTAAAGTGTATTAAAAATCAAACCACAAGTTATTTTTAAAAGTTGCTGAACAAATGTTGGTCAGTATGAGGAGTACAGCCTACAGTTTAATTTTTTGCTCGTATTACAGGCCACAGGCTGTATTATTAATTTATTATTTAGTAACTACTGGCATGGGTAGTGACCATGATAGAGGTAGTAGTGAGGTATTTTTGCTACCTGCAATAGGTGGTTTTTATCAAATCATTAATTATTCTGTGTCAAGATGATTTTCTAATGTCACAGTAATTTCTACACTCAACCAATTTGCTCAAAGTTTTAAACAATATCGAACTCAAGACGCAATACACGTCTAATAAAATCAAGAAAGATCTCGTTATACACGCACAGGTATTCTCATATAATAACGTTAACCACTTTTGAACATGTAATCAGTTCAGAACGAAAATATTAAACCAATGTGAGAATACATTATGAAGATGAAGCATAAAATGCTTCGTCGGAAGCCGGTGTTGCTCGAAGATAAAATATAAGGTTGCTCTCAAATATGTAAAATTAAAAGCAAAATGGTGCGTGAATGATGTGTTACCATAAAACCTCCCAACTGTAGTCTAGTACTGCTACTATGAAATTAAGTATAAATACCTATGTTCCTTTTGATTTACTCCTAGTTTTTTCTTCCATTTATAAACATACCTTGTCTTAGAACTACAAAAAATCCAGTAATACACACACCTGAAAGAAAAAATTACAGTTAATTTTGGACCATAGTTGGGAGCTTTGGACTATAGTTGGGAGGTTTTACGGTACTTGTTAATTAGGACATGCAAATATTCTATATTATTTTCACAATTTTGTGGTTTTAATGACGACAAAACTTAATGGCTCCTCTACACGATGGGCCAACGCCGGCCTCTCCAAGCGTTAGAGGGAGCAAGTGATATTGCTATCGCATTCTACAGCATGGCTGCGTCCCTTGGAGTGGCCGGCGTTGGCCCATCGTGTAGAGGATCCATTATATTTTCATTTCATTTCCATAATGGACACCGATACCTGTTCCAAATACTTAACTTTGGCACCTGTAAACCTTCAAAGACAAAATGTCCTTTGTCGCGTGTCCAGGGCACCCACTGCCAACACCACAATCGCACTAATTGGCCTTCTCGAACGTTCATGTTTATTTATTTTGCCCGGAGACAAAACGTGCCAGGCTGATAAACTACTACTTACCGCCCGTGGTTGGTAACCGAGTGCTTTTCCGGAACATTTTACTCGACTAATGGGATATATGTGTGTTTACTTGTTTAGCCTGCGTATATAAATCAATAAATCAGGATAGAAGTAGTGGGGGTCGTAGTGATAAAATATTTATGTACAGGAAAACAAAACAATATCTTCTACTCCGTAACTAGTCGTAAGTAATAACTACCTACGGCTTTATACGAAACATTGTAACATATAGGTGTGAGGGTGTACCGAAATTTCAATTTTATACATAAAAAGTAAGTAAGTAAAGCCAGGCGTGGCTCACTCCGCGATTTCGTCGCTTTGCTACAGGTAGCTAAAAGTACATCCGTTCGACCCCAATTTTGGGGTTTGCCATAAGCCGCGCGTGGCGCTGTCGCCACCTAGCGGCCATAATATATCTGTGCTGATCGTGACAGACGCGTTTTGTTAGAGAGTGAGTCTTCTGTACCTAGTACTATTATTTATTCTGTAGTAAAGCTACAAAAAATAGCGCAAAATGTTAGCGATTCATAATAATCGCCGGAGCATATTACGGTATAAAAGATGCTTGGTTAGATAGCGCCCTATTTCCTACTAACTGATTACATTGATAATGTACTATCTTGATGAACCATGACATGGTGTCAAACGGAGCGATAGCTATCATAATCCTGTCCAGACATCACAGATCACATAACTTTAGATGGATCATATATATAGGGCTTGCCGTAACCCTGCGTTAGTACTCAAAGAGGTGAAACGTCTCCTTTTAAGCGTGGGCAAAAATGATTTTTTTGAGTAGATTTGATAAGTAGGTACATTTTTTTAACACTTAGAATAAGTTTTTGGTTTAAATGGCAGCACATATATTCATAAGTTTTAAGTTACTTATTATCTACAATTTTTTAACCAACTGATACCTACCTACTCTTTTTGGTAAGCCCCTAGATACAGGCTCAGCCTAGTTTGAGGCTTACCAGACACCTCCTGTGCATGTACTGTGTTCCCAATTATTATCAATAAATTATTTTTATTCTTATATTCAGTTTTAAGCTATAAGCTCGCAAGGTCAGCTCACAGGGCCACTAGTGGGACCACATGGGCTTTTAGAATAAACTATGGTGTTGTGTTTACTATAATAGAGCGCCTAGAAGGGTGCTTGAAAAGTCTTCACAGTGCACTGAGAGAAAAATCATCACCAGGAATTAAAAAACAGTTCTGTACTGGGGGAAAAAATGAAGTTTTAGTAATAATTATGGACGTTTCACTATTTCTGTAAAGTTTATTTATTTCTACAAACAGCTCTGTAATCCCAAATATAATTTCAACAAACAGATAATAGAAATTGCAAGAACTAATAGAAATTACAAAAGTCAATTTGTTCCTATTAATTAACTCTCCCCGGATTAAGTTTATTTTTGTAATTCTAAGTGTATTTTTGTTGTACTTTTCTCTCAGTGTGCGTTGTCTTGGGGAGGTAGTTTTTACCACAAACATATAACATAGACCCAATAAAACAATGTCAATAAAGCTCAAATCTCAACGCGATAACACTGATTTGTCACCTTATTGCTTACGTCAGTTAAGTAAGCTCTCTTACAATCTTAACGACCAATCAAAGTAGACTGACGTGATGAAAAGATTAACTAGTTAATAAATAAGTATTATCAAGTTAGTGGATCTATAGTTTAGCATAAAAGCGCGATTTAGCGACTGGGATATAAATTATCTTGTAAATGGTGACATATGAAGTACTTAATTGGGTTTATCTGGATGTCCGTTTCAACATAGCCATTTATGCGTACTTACTTGGCTATATTAATTGACTGTTTTTTGCAACTTGATATCTCGTTGGGATTTTTAATCTGATTAATATTTTAATCAACAGTCATTTTACTTTTTTGTGTGGAAAGAAGAAATTAAACTCAATAAAATAAGTTTGTTTAATATTCAGAACATATTTTTAAACAAGCAGATATGTCTGCGAGCGATATTTCAAAATTTATATGCAGGAAAAACTGGAAAAATGTATGCTTCGCTTTATTTATTTGTAAGCGTTAATTTTTCCTTTTTTTCCTTCAATGGCTTCAATATAAAATTCTGAACATAATAAAAGGATAGAACTATTTGATTCCTCCTTTTTTCGTGATATCTGATGATACTTCGACATCAGTTTTTATTTAAAACGAACAATGAGCCTTTGAGTAATTATGATACTTTCCCAGTAAGGCGCTATTATTATAATCCAATTAAAAATCAATATAAATAATAGGTACCTACCTTTTCCTATAAAAAGTCACATTAATGCGCCCTAATGTTTCTTAAATAAGTTTTAAACCATTTAAGTACCTACTTTATCCAATAGCATATCAAGTAACGTTGAAAGCTTTAATAATTTTATCTTCAACATACCTCGGTCGATATTGAACTTAGTATGACAGACACGTAAGCCTGAACAAAATGGGACGGGGAAGCCTTATTTTTACGAGATTTATTTCCCCACAAGTCTAGGCCACAAATCGAGGTCTTACTGTTAAAAAATCGTATCTTAATCAATTCTGCCGTCGCAAAACGGACCTTTTTCCGCTTGAGCTTAGGTTCAGTTATGAACAAACATTTTATCATTAAGGTACTTTGAACAATTTAGTCGTACAAATGTTTGTACACACAGGTAATAAATAATTCTACTCTGGACATGTTTTATTAAGACTGTGTCAGCGGATTGGATCTCGGCTTATGACTAGGTTATAGCAAAATGTTCGTTTCATTTTAACATTTTACATTTCGTCGTAATATGTGGAGTAAATTTTACTATATTTTGACATTGACTATCAATGTCAGTGTCAAAATATAGTAAAATTGTAGGTACTCGTAATATATTGTATTTTGCCGGACTAATCTAGGGTAAAATGATGGGTTCTGATTTTAGCAGTCTAAGTAATCACATGAAGCAGCGTATATGCAGTAATGCAATGCTTATTTTTCAAGTAAAATTAATGTTACCTACTACTAAGTAATTATGGTGTGACATTCCATTTCCAACTGCAGCTGCAATACTGTTCATTTTACTATGAAAACGCGTCGCTGTCATTGTCAATTTCCATAGAAAATGAACAGTATTGCAGCTGCAGTTAGAAAGGAATGTCACGCTGTATGGAAAGCGACAAGACGTCACATTGAGTAGGGTCACCAAATTGTATGTAATTGTCATCTGGAAAATAATCATCATTATTGGTGATAAACAATAATTAACAACATCATTAGGCTCATCTTTGGATTCTGTATGATGTCTGACTCTCTTGCTCCACGACCCCGAAATCACCCTGTAATAACAAAAGATAGCACGGAACGAAGACACATCAATCTTTTCCAATTCACCGACTGATCGTTTAGCAACATTATCCTTATTAAGGTATTATTTTCGTCTTTTCGACATAAACGACTAAAGTTGAGTAACCTTGGCCCTGGAGAATAACTTTGGCCTTTGAGATTAAAATCAAATCAAATCTAATATAATTTATTATCAGGCAACTAAGGCCCATAGATACATACCTTACAAACTAACATACATACAATAGTAAAATCTTACAAAATAAAATAAAAAACGGCGACACGGCGGTTTTAAGTTGTGATTAATTCGGTGATGGTTATATGTACTCGTATAAATATTAATACATTGAAATCATGCCACATCGTCATAATATGTTTTAGCTAACCGTCCATGTTTCTATATTTTATAATATATTTTATGTATAATATATTTTATGTAAAGGTTAGCTGGAAGAGATCCCTTTTAGGGATAAGTTCGCCTTTGTACATAACATTTTTATTTTTGTTTTGTTTTTGTCCATTTTATGTAAACCTGTTTATGTGCAATAAAGTGACATACATACATACATACATATTTTACAGTAACTGGCCACTGTTAGTAATTGGCCACCCTGCCCACCCTAAATTTAAAATGAATTATATTCACATATAAACAGAATTTATTTCAGTATAAGGCGGCTAGTTATTGAAGGCCGGCCACTGGCCACTTGGCCAGTTATTGAAACCATATATTATACTAACGTATATAGGGAAATATGGTTTTTTCTGTTGAGTATAAGTAATACGACTTTACGGTACCTACATATTTATATTATAGTAAGTTTAGTAGGGATACATATAAAAACTAATTATTATAATAATGATTACATTCACTCATTGTTTCTAAGTATAGTTTCGAAACACCGTTCACCAATTACCAAACTTTGATGTTATCGACATCAAGCCTTATTCTTAAACGTCCATATAGGCATAAAAATTATATAGAAAATGAAATTACTTAGAGTACAGTCGACATCAAAGATATATTTAAATTTTTGCACCTTACTTTTTTGTAATAAGGCGGAATATGTAAACATATCTTTTACCAGGGGTCGGAAATTGGTATTTGCCCATACAATAATACCGATATTATTTCGTTCTTTGGTTTACTATTTCACTTTTAATGGGACAATGTATGAATACAAACTCGTTACCTAAATATTTGATTCAGTCCTACGTAAAGAGCATAAAATAATTCATAATATTGAGCTATTTCGAGTTTTTTTTAAATACTGGTTAAGAGCCCTGTCTTTTACATCCACTGTACCTACACGATGGCACGTTCTCGGTGGCAGCGCTAAAGTTGTTCATCAAACCATAGCCGTAATAATAATAACACTACATGCTACATGCGTATTCGAATTTTAGTTATTTGACCTGTTTCCTATAGGATAATGACCTGTCTGTGTCTCTTTAACCATTTCGTTGCAATCATCAACAGGGTACCGTAATGTTCAATGCATTTGTTATGAGCTAGATAATAGAAGAGGAAAGATGCTTGGGCCCTGACACGATACGACGAATTTATCAAAAACATCAAAGAAGGGAAAGTTGAAGCAAAGAGGAAGAAGGGAAGACCAAGGAGAGCGTACATGAATCAAATAAAGGAAAAGATCAACTGCGTGTCGTATCAGGCTGTCAAAGAAAAGGTAGAGGACCGCCATACATTGGAAATTGCTCCACCGACAAGAGTCAAACACTTAAATATATGATGATTATGAGCTATCATGGTTCTATCATGAGTGCAAACTGAACGGCCACCACGAACGCGGACTGTTTATAAATATTGGTGTTAAAGGTAGACTTCCGAGCAAAGCGGCTCCGGCGACACTAACGCAGCGACACTGACGCGGCGACAGAGCGACAGTATTATGCAGTATGGAAATGTATGAACTTACTTCCAGCTTGCTTTGCAGCTTAAAGCTGGACTTCCGAGCAAAGCGGCTCTGACGCAACGGCCGCAGCGTTAGAGCCGCTGCGTCAGTGTCGCAGCGTTAACTGACGCAGATTCGCTTCCGAGCGGCGCGACTCCGGCGACAGTCGCTGTTGTTATTCCATACGGTGCAGACGTGATATACTTATGATAAACCGATCAATTATGAAAATATTTGTAGGAGGAGGAGGATCACGATCTTTCCCTTCGTAACTTTTACTGTATGAAGCAAAGCCTACCCAACTCAATTTTCAAAAGTAGAATAGACGAAGGCACTTATAGCATCTTGAAAAAAAAAGCATTTAAACGAGAAAGATGACCAATTCAGGAGCTTTTGTCGGTTTAATATTCATTTTTTAGATATTTTACATATTGACATAGGCTCAAAACCACGTGCGATCGCAGCGACTGCGCGACAGTGCTTGCGCAGACGAAGTACGGCCGCTATCGCCGAGCGACACTGACGCGGCGCCACTGTCGCTGCGATAGTGACGCTGCGCTCGGAAGTAAGTTCATACATTTCCATACTGCATAATACTGTCGCTCTGTCGCCGCGTCAGTGTCGCTGCGTTAGTGTCGCCGGAGCCGCTTTGCTCGGAAGTCTACCTTAAATTGTATTACACTGGGATTACATTTTAGTTTCTGAATATCTTTTTGTAGCTGTTCGCTCGATTGAATTCTAATCAAGCGCATGATATGCGAAACTTTTGACGAGCGTTTGATATATCGAGGTCGAAACCACCGTCCTAACCAAACTATCTTAAGCTCTGGAAATTCAGCACGTTATATTGAAATTAGCATAGGACTTGGGGCCTTACCATGATGTCCTTATTGCGATTTTGTATTTGCGATTTTAATTGCTAAATACATAGCTCACATTGCTACAGCAATTCAGTTTAGGTCCTAAACAGAATCGCAATAAGGATATCATGCTAAGGCCCCTGAAAGTTAATGGGGTCAAATTTTGGTAAAAATAAATGTAACAAATTATCCCTTATCAGTTTGGGTATAATTTTGGTGACAATATACGAAACATGCCGTTTGCTGCATACACATTGCAACATTTGAATATTCTTTAGAGTCTAAACTTGTTACTTTTATAGCTTACAAGAAGCCCCATTAGTTCCAATAACCTCAAGCTGTTACATATAACTTAGGTAGGAGTGCAAATAGCACCGTCGCTTTTAATTAAATAGTAACTAGGCATAATTATACCTCCTACTCGCAAATTCCTATTCCTAGCTGTTACATGCTACAAAGAGAATGTTTTACTCAGCTAACAATGCTGGTACCTGTTAATTTTTTATGTTAATATCCATAAAGAAATGTAGATTTCTAACATCACAAAGAGGCTTCCCACGTTATGCAAGCGTGACTATCCGTGGTACATCGCGAATGTATTATTGTTTGTAGAAAATGAAAAAAAAAACTACTGTTAATTGCGAGCGGTTTCTTCAATTACACGAGATTTATTTTTATATGTGTTGATCATATTATGATATTAGTTATAGAAATATTAATTACTAGCTGTGCCCGCGGCTCCGCCCGCGTGGAATTCGATCTGTGTCAGTAAGCGGCTAATTTCTAATCCTAATTTCTCTCCCTCTCCCCTGGAGGCGGAACTTGAAGTATAGTTGACAGATGGATATGCTAGAGGACTGCAGTCCAGATATAATATTTTACAATTAGGTACCACAAAAAAAACTACAATCCAAAATCAATAGTTTGCGATATAAAAAAAAATTCAATATAAAAACGCAATTTGATGGACATTTGTACATTTTTACTTTTAGTATGGAAATCAGTCACATCATTTTATCACGAAAATCAACAGTACTACAGCAGTAACGTTGCAACAGAGTAACGCTGTCGCAGTCGCCATAATTATAAAGTCATTGAAAACGCGAGCGAAGCAAGCGCGAAAATTTTTCGATATAAAAACGCAATTTGATAGATAGTTGTAAATTTTTACTTTTAGTATGGAAATCGGTCACATCATTTTATCTCGAAAATTGACAGTGCTGCAGCAATAGAGTAATGCTGCTGCAGTCGCCACACATCAGAAAGTTGTTGAAAACGCGAGCAGGCGTGTCTCACTCCGCGATTTCGTCGCTTTGCTACAGGTAGCTAAAAGTACATCCGTTCGGCCCCAATTTTGGGGTTTGCCGTTGGGGTCGCCACCTAGCGGCCATATCTGTGCTGATCGTAACAGACGCGTTTTGTTAGAGAGTGAGTCTTCTGCACTTAGTACTATTAATCGTTCTGTGACGCGAGCGAAGCGAGCGCGAAAATTTTTCGATATAAAAATGCAATTTGATAAACAGTTGTATATTTTTACGTTTAGTATGGAAATCGGTCACATCATTTTATCACGAAAATCGACAGTGCTACAGTAGTAACGTTGCAAAAGAGTAATGCTGTTGTAGTCGCCATACATTAGAAAGTTACTGAAAAGGCGAGCGAAGCGAGCGCAAAAATTTTTCGATATAAAAACGCAATTTGATAGATAGTTGTACATTTTTACTTTTAGTATGGGAATCAGTCACATTATTTTATCACGAAAATTGACAGTGCTGCAATAGTAACGTTGCAACAGAGTAGTGCTGCTGCAGTCGCCATATCTTAGAAAGTGGTTGGTAACGCGAGCGAAGCGAGCGCGAAAATTTTTCGATATATAAACGCAATTTGATAGACAGTTGTACGTTTTTACTTTTAGGATGGAAATCGGTCAAATCATTTTATCACGAAAATTGACAGTGCTGCAGCAGTAACGTTGCATTGCAACAGAGTAATGCTGCTGTAGTCACCATACATTAGAAAGTGATTGAAAACGCGAGCGAAGCGAGCGCGAAAATTTTTCGATATAAAAACGCAATTTGATAGATAGTTGTGCATTTTTACTTTTAATATGGAAATCAGTCACATCATTTTATCACGAAAATCGACAGTGCTACAGCAGTAACGTTTAACAGAGTAATGCTGCTGCAGTCACCATCCGAATGTCACTTTTATCATAACTTATAATGTTATTGTAAACGCGAGCGAAGCGAGCGCGAAAATGTATCGATATAAAAAACGCAATTTGATAGACAGTTATACATTATTTTTTACTTTTAGTCCCAACCAGGCGCGAATCCAGGATTTCATACAGAGAAGGGACGGTACAGTTTTCTATCAGCCTAGCTTCGCATAGGGCTCGACATTTAAGGGTCTCAGCGAGGTTGTTTTCATACAGAAAAGATGCAAGAAAGCAGAGCTTTGAATTGACCAAGTGAATTGAATTGGCGAAGTGTGAGCAAGGCAGAAGGCCCAGCTGCGAAAGAGGAAAGCTTGGATTTGGATCCACGCCCAAGTGTAATTAAGGGAGAAGATCAACTTTGCCATAAGGCAGAAGACCTCGCGTAAGACCTAACGCCGAACTGCAAAAGAGTGGCTTGAAATCGAATCTATGCATGTAATCACGACTCTTATACTGCTCGCTCTTTGGCTTCACTCGAAAGCGCTACTTCATAGGATGCTTTTAGTTTGCGGCTTTCACGGGGCCCCTTATAACACTTTGACAGTTAGGTCTCAGGATCGCGGCTAAGGAGCAACTCGGCTTGGCCGACAAATCTGGCGTGCAAGAGAGCAAAATTCGCTATAAAATCGGTAACCTATGTCGAAAAAATCGGCTGACCGCAAGCCCGAAAGCAAGATTTTTTTCCATGACTTTAAGGGCCTCCGCGTAAGGTCAAATCGAAAGCCTACGTTGGAGATGTTCTTATTCTTACGTACCCTCACTCTCTTACTTGATCCCTACAGCCCTTCGTTATTAGATGGGTACTTGTATGTACACGTATAAAAGTTTCATGTAGGTACCTACTCCACGACGACTGCAGTGCTGATGCAGCCTGCGCTTTTTTTGCCTACGGTTTTGGTGCAATAAGCAAGTTCTTATTTTGCTTAAAAGGGTTAATGCACTGCAAATGACAGAGGTCAATGTTTTTTTTTTTCAAAGTACCCACCTTCGTGGTCATTATTATTAAGTGCTTAAAGTAGGCGATACGTATGAATATAGATTTGATATGGGTGCGATATAATTACGATTAGGTATAATTCATGATAGAGAAAATTAATAATTTTAAATAAATGCAATTATACGCGTGTTGATATGTGTGTTTATTTTACCTCTACGTAAATATGTAAACTAATTTTTAGTTTTCTTGATTACTTAATGTTTACTCAGTTCCCCAAAAGATGGCACTGTGCAATGAGGGGCAATTAATTTACTGTCGTTTAATTTTGTTGTATTATTAATTTATTAAATCAACATAATTAAATTATTCCATTATTTTTGTTGATATATCCGTACCCCCTTTCTAAACTTAGAGTTAATTTGGCAAAATCTTTCCTCGGTGGCTTATTCATGTCACAATGTATTAAATTCAGCGCCATCTGTTAGTTTACCAGGATACTCAATAGTTGTAGCACAACTATTGAGCAATAGTTGAAAAGAGTTTGCCCCTCTTTTCTAAGTAGCGCCATAAGATTCAGAGGCAAACTTAAGTCAATCGAGTGTTGTGGCTACCCCCCCCCCCCTTTTAGGGGGTTGAATTTTTATAGCCTAAAACCTGGCCGGGGATTTTCTCGACAGATTAGTAAAGTTTTCATCAAAATCCGTTCAGCCGTTTTCACGTGATGCGCGTTCAAATAAACAGACAAACAGACAAACAGATAAACAGACAAACAGATAAACAGATAAACAGACAAAAATTCTAAAAACTGTTGGAACGTGTTCTGTTATCGATTCTAAGTATCCCCCGCCAACTTTTTTTCAAATATCTTCCATGTACAGACTTTCGACCGTCTTCAGCTTTATTATATGTATAGATAGATATAGATAGATTATATTAATCGAGCTTAGTAGAGGCAAATTTTATTTATTTACATAATGAGTGTTATAAAATGAATATGAAACTACAATTAATAAAATTTTGCAGCCTTGGTAGCGTGGCCATCGTGCAAACAGTATTCCCGTGCTGGATTGCTATGGCCAAGCTTTGAGCGAGAAAGCTGCCTGCCGAGGGTCACGAAAAATTAAATTTACGCTGGCATACAGATTGAACAATATTTAATTATCCAGGCCATATTCATTATAAATTCAATACATTTTAAGTAGTCTACCACAGGGGTTGCTGTTGGTACAGTCAGCAGCAGAAGTCGCTATACACTCCAGGTGCTCAAAGAGAGGTAAACGTTTAAACTGTCAAAAAGTTGTTGACTGTCATGGTAGCATTTACCTGTGAGCGCTCAACATGTCACAAATATCTTAACAGTCGCTATTCATTAATTTATACACTTACAACAAATCATTGATACCTTAGCTGTCAAAAAACCACTGGTATCTAAGCGGTCAACGTGTCAAATATATCTGAACAATATGAAAAAATAGACGTTTAAAGCATACATGTATGGTCGTATATTGAATGAATAATAGCTATGCTAATTTCAGGTAAAGCGTTTTGACAATCATCGAAAGCAGTACAGTCTTTGTCATCACATACATCTATCTCACGTTTTGCCCTTCAACCATTGACAGGGGCCTGTCAGTCAATTTACTGCAAACTATTTCTTTTATTGAATAGAATCATCAAAACGAATGAGTGACACATAGCGAAAGCTAAATGAAGCCGAATTTAGAGCAAATTGTCAAGGCACGTTGTGGTCTTGTTACTAAGGCGTTTGCTTTTCAAAGCAGAGACCGCGGGTTCAAATCTTAGTCGGACGCACCTAGAGATTACACCTTTTTTTTTGGTTTCATTTCTATTATTAATTTGTAGTTTTATATTAATTTCGCATAAGTTTATATGTTTTTTGAAGATATGTCACATGACCAACCCCGAACGCGGAAAAATAATTGGAAGTTTAATACATTTTGCTGGTCTGATGTTGAAATTTTCTATGGGAGAGTAAATTTTTTTCCGGGGTTTCGGGGTTGGTCCCATAGTAAAAGTTGCTCAGTATGACCTAAACATTAATGGGTCTCTTTCTTGGCCTTTAGTTCTGATACATACTGTATATAATCTCTGATACCGTATACTCTAGATATTCTCTCTGCTAAGTTGTAAAAACAAAATTCGTCATTCCTATGGTCAACAGTTAGCATATTACGTAGGTATATGTATGGCAGTGATGGTTTTATCGCATAGGTACATCTATAGAAGAGGAGGCATGCACAGTTCTTGCGGATCATGAGTCCAACCAACAAAATAAAGAGAGGAGTCATAGTTGGATATGCTTAACATCTTTACTGCCCGTGCTCCTCACGTGGGGCCACGGCTAGCCTCTATTACAAAGCCATAAGGTTTACATGTCAGATTGGGACAGTGAACGTGTTAAGTTTCAATTCTATTATTTTCTCCTTCGTTCTTTGATCGATTCGGAGCATCGTATTTTACTACTATATAGGATATTTTAGTACAATAAGCGGGCTAAATAAATATATTAACATATAAATATGCTCTACGGTTTGGAAGAACGGCCGCCTATGATAGTTATAATAAAAAACCGGCCAAGTGCGAGTCGGACTCGCGTTCCAAGGGTTCCGTACATTACACAATTTGTAACACATTCGCTGCGTTACGGGAAGCATTGGCCGTATTTGACTTTCCGCCGGTGCGGCAGCTATCAGCGCTTGTCTTACGGACCCCCAGTGTGGCGGTAGTTTTTCTATGTTCTCGTGTGAGTAAGAAAACTATGACCTGTTGAGTCACTATATTCTCGATATTCGTACTTCCAGTATATTCGCTATTTCAAAAGAAAAATGTACGGGAAGAATTTTTGCGTATTTTTTTTCTTTAGCGCGGTACGGGTACTATTTGTCCGTATTCCATCACCCCGTACCGCACCGAAAGGCGGGCACGCAGCGCTCAGATTGGTCATGTCATAGTGCTGCGCATTGTTCAAAATTCCGCGTCGATACATTTTATTAATGCGCCAATTAAATCTATGACATCTATATTGAAAATTGCCTACTCTAAAAGTCCGACCCCTTTTTATAATTATATGAGGATGAATAATATTTGTTTTGAACACGTACAGACACGATGAAGATAATAAATATTATTATTATTTTGGAATTTTAAGTATACAGATCCGCGGGCGGCGGCTGCTGTATATACACAAGGATATAGTCTATTGATCAGAACGACTTTCAGGTCAAATCGATAACGTTCCAGGTCTGTTGGAACCTGTACCCCTAATAGCATTTTCTTGTAGGGATTTTGTTGGGCCTGTGTTTACGTATTAGTTGGGCAACCGTTATATTTGGCCGTACGATTTGCTGGAGGGCCCTCGACAAAGGCCCTCCCGAAGATTCCCAACAGAGGGCCATAAGAGTAATTTTTTCGTTGGGCCTATTTAAATAAATCATACAATTATTCAACGGTGGTGGTTTTGGTTGGGCCGTGGTTGGGCCTATACACATTTGTTTGATGGTTGGTTAATTGTTACATTTGGCCGTACGATTTGCTGGAGGGCCCTCGACAAAGGCCCTCCCGAAGATTCCCAACAGAGGGCCATTAGAGTAATTTTTTCGTTGGGCCTATTAAAATAAATCATACAATTATTCAACGGTGGTGGTTTTGGTTGGGCCGTGGTTGGGCCTATACACATTTGTTTGATGGTTGGTTAATTGTTACATTTGGCCGTATGGCTTGCTCTAGGGCCAACTGCAAAAAAATAAAAAGGGCAATTTTTTAGTTGTGTATCTGTTTGCAAATTCAACAATTACCCAACGGCAAGTCAGGTAGGTCGGTAGGTAGTCGTGCACCAGGTTGAAGGCCCAACACAGCTTGTCTCACAAAGGGCCAACATTGTAACTTTAACATTGGGCCTTGTGTAGGATTCTTTCAATACTACCGTAGGTAAATAGTTGTGTAATTTATAGTGTGCCTACAGTCTAATTATGTAATGGGCTTTTGTTTACGAGTCCTACAGTTACCCTACGTTAAGTGGTTGTGTAAGTAATACGACGTTGGGCCTTTGCTGATAAATATTACAATTACACTACGGTAGGCATTGGTTGTATCCACATGAAGGCCCTAGGCAGCAGTTGTTGTTAATCTTCTCTGTATCAAGCAAACTCAACTGGTATTGTTGGGCATCAGTACCACAGCCAATGTTGGTAAATGCGATATTTGTGCTCACTGGGCCAACGAATGTTATCGTTGTTTAGCCACCGGTACCAAAATACACAAAGGCCCATTGTTAGGCGTCAGTGCCACAGCCAATGTTGGTAAATACGATATTTCTCATCATTGGGCCATCGGATGATATCTTTGACTAGCCAACGTTACCAAAATACACAAAGGCCCATTGTTGGGCATCCGTGCCACAGCCAATGTTGGTAAATGCGGTATTCGTCACCATTGGGCCAACGAATGTTATCGTTGATTAGCCAACGTTACCAAAATAAACAACGGCCCATTGTTGGGCATCAGTGCCACAGCCAATGTTGGTAAATGCGATTTTTGTCATCATTGGGCCATCGGATGATATCGTTGATTAGCCAACGTTACCAAAATACACAAAGGCCTATTGTTGGGCATCAGTGCCACAGCCAATGTTGGTAAATGCGATATTTGTCATCATTGGGCCATCGGATGATATCGTTGATTAGCCAACGTTACCAAAATACACTAAGGCCCATTGTTGGGCATCAGTGCCACAGCCAATGTTGGTAAATGCGATATTTGTCATCATTGGGCCATCGGATGATATCGTTGATTAGCCAACGTTACCAAAATACACAAAGGCCCATTGTTGGGCATCAATGCTACAGTCAATGTTGGTAAATGCGATATTTGTCGTCATTGGGCCATCGGATGATATCGTTGATTAGCCAACGTTACCAAAATAAACAAAGGCCCGTTGTTGGGCATCAATGCTACAGCCAATGTTGGTAAAAGCGATATTTGTCGTCATTGGGCCATCGGATGATATCGTTGATTAGCCAACGTTACCAAAATAAACAAAGGCCCATTGTTGGACATCAGTGCCACAGCCAATGTTGGTAAATGCGATTTTTGTCATCATTGGGCCATCGGATGATATCGTTGATTAGCCAACGTTACCAAAATAAACAAAGGCCCATTGTTGGACATCAGTGCCACAGCCAATGTTGGTAAATGCGATTTTTGTCATCATTAGGCCATCGGATGATATCGTTGATTAGCCAACGTAACCAAAATACACAAAGGCCCATTGTTGGGCATCAGTGCCACAGCCAATGTTGGTAAATGCGGTATTCGTCACCATTGGGCCAACGGATGATATCGTTGACTAGCCAACGTTACCAAAATACACAAAGGCCCATTGTTGGGCATCCGTGCCACAGCCAATGTTGGTAAATGCGGTATTCGTCACCATTGGGCCAACGAATGTTATCGTTGTTTAGCGAACGGTAGCAAAATACACAAAGGCCCATTGTTGGGCATCACTGCCACTGCCAATGTTGGTAAATGCGATATATGTCATCATTGGGCCAACGAATATTATCGTTGTTTAGCCAACGGTACCAAAATACACAAAGGCCCATTGTTGGGCATCTGTGCCACAGCGAATGTTGGTAAATGCGATGGTGGGCCAATACAAAATTAATGTTGGCTACGGAACGAACCTCATCCCAACGTTTTCCCTACCGTTGGCACCGTGGGCCCCAACGAAAATGCTACTAGGGACATGGACATGATACGGGAAAAAGTAGGTCGTGCCGCAAATTTGGCTTTCTCAATACGGGAAGTATATGACTCGTAAACCACTGGCAGTAAGTTTGGGTTTTGCGCTGCCGCATCGAATGTATTTTTTTATGTGAAACTTGAGTGAAATGTCTAAAAAATCCGTAGGCGTCGGATCAAAAACTAAGTAATTAAGTCCGACTCACGCTTGACTGTACATTTCTAATAGGTTTTCCTGTCATCTATAGGTAAAGATCTATTTTGTGTATTTTTTCCAAAATTTTAGACCCAGTAGTTTCGGAGATAAGGGGGGGGAATGGTAATTTTTTGCCTATTTTCTTGAATTACTTCTAAACTGTTTATTCTAAAATTATAAAAAAAATATATTTGAGATTCTCACAATGAGCTCTTTCATTTGATATGTAACACGATATAGTTTGAAAAACTTTATTTTTTAATTTTCTCATTTACCCCCCAAAAGTGGCCCCCATGTTTAAAATTCATTCGTTTACGTTACATGTCCGTCTTTGGGTCAAAAACTTTCATATGTGTTCCAAATTTCAACTTAATTGGTCCAGTAGTTCCGGAGAAAATCGGCTGTGACAGACGGACAGACAGACAGACAGACAGACAGACAGACAGACAGACGCACGAGTGATCCTATAAGGGTTCCGTTTTTTCCTTTTGAGGTACGGAACCCTAAAAACCGATCATTCTCGTAGAACCTATACTTATTTATTGTCTAAGTTTGACACTTGACGATAAAATACTTCTTTAAGAAAGGAGGTGTCAATTCGTAGTTGCTACAGTATTTTTTTAAAAGATTAACAGATAAAATGTTGATGCTTAGTTACCATTGAAATAACAACTGCTTAGCAACTGGTGGCACCCTAGCTGCTGACGTACGTGATTGGCAGTGCGTGTAGGTATTAATGACAGCAGCTTGAATTTGAGTGCTCAGTTACCACTGACTTTGTAACCGTTATTGTCACTGTGATTAAATAAGGGTGTATGTGTTAAAGAAAAACTCAGAAGTTAAGGTATTTGTGACGAACTGAAAGCCTACGCTAAAATGGCAACTTAGATGTCCTTATTTTTGTGACGATTGAAGTGTATATGTTTTCTTGGACACCTTGCCCGCTCAGGTATATCTGCTGCTGACTGTAGGTGCATTGTTGTTATTTTGACAGAATATCGCATAACGCGCCTCAACGGTAAAATATGACAATACAATTTTACTGTCGTCGTCGACGTCAAGGATACATTCACATTTTTGCACCTTACTCATTTGTAATAAGGCGAAAAATGTAAACATATCTTTGACGTTGACTGTAACTAACTACTGTTAACTGCGGCTACGATGCACCTTTACTATTTTTAACCGACTTCAATGATGTCTACTAAGCCAGAAAGATTTTTAAGAACATTTTTATCAAGGTTTAGTCTGATGGTGGATTCCATGAGGCATTGAGGGAACTCCTCCAATTTTATATGCATACAGCCATTTTTGTATTTTTATCAACAAGCTAAGCATTAACAATTAAAAAGTGACATTTGATAAAGTGGAACTGCTAATGACGACTTGATGTCGGTTTTACTTTTTTTTAAGATTAATTATTCCATTTCATTTTTAACTTAAATATATACCGCACCACACAGCAGTGATTCCCATGTTTTTTTTGGACCAACAGAAATCTCAAGTGTAAAAAACCCAAAAAAATAGTTTGTAAAGTTTACACAAACACGGGAAGCAACCAACTATAGAGATAATAATATTTGCTGAGCACTCCAAAAACCATTACCAATCTTGTACTATTTGCTTATTCATGGGACATTAGTATGTGGGAAACCACTGGGCTTAAAGAAAGGATTTCGGGCACTGAAAGCTTGCTTGCTTAGGGACATTTTAAAGATCGAGAATTGCAAAAAAGACCTTAAAGATTTAAAATAGAGTTGGATTTTGATTGTTTAAGTAGACACTCACTGCTTTGTCTGCACATTCTTGAAACACAAAGCCACCCACGCAATATTTATACATATACTTAACTTAAACTGAAATTATAAATGTAGATTGGAGCACATGTAAAAGGTAGCTCAAAAATATGTTGACAAAGAATTTTTCGAAAAGTTTTTCTTACTTACAAAATGTAATTAAAAATTAAAACTACAATAATTTATGAATACAATACAAATACCTAAGTACTCTTTATTGCACACCTCATTAAAGAAAAAGTAATGTATTATCTTTGGTTGAGTTATCGTAATTTAATTACTTAGACTGTGTGTGTACTGAATGTTGGAAGAACTTACAACAGAATTTCGCGAAACCAGCTTATTCGTCCGTCAATACGCATCTGACGACCTAATGCGTTCAATTTGCTTGATTGGGGAACTAGTGACTAAATTATCGCATCCAGTACATTTGTTGCCAATAATAGTCTAACCCAGATTGAACCTATTGTCAATTATTGAAGACCCTACCATGATTACCAGTTCGATATACTTGTGTAACGAAAGACTAAACTGATAAAAATAGTGTAATTTCAGATAATTACAGTTGATCAATTAAAGACAATATTTAATTACTTACTAGCACCTAATATGAATAATGTTATTGTACCTACCTATAAACTGCAAACGTCTACTTATCCATTCTTTAAGTCAATTGAAGAAATTGTCGATAGGTAGGTACCCATATGAAAACATGAATAAAGAACAAGTTATACCCCTCATAACATGGCTTTATTACAACGTTAATTCAAAATCAAATCGAATCTTTGTAAAATGATATTAAGTTCGAATGGGCTTGTTATTTATTCCAGTACAAATCTGTTTTATTCTGACTTTTCAAATCTGTTAAAGATTTGTTTGATATTGATATTATGACAGGACTGATAATGCTCGCGAAATGCACTGCAAGTCGTATCGTGATACACGCAAGTTGTGTCAATGATAACAATATAACAAAAAATGTACAATTAGAATACCGCTTTTAATTTCTTTTAGCATGTGTAATGACTCATTAAACTACGAATACTGACAGGAAGTTCAAAATGACCGTAAAGAATTGGCTATTGAAACTCAGCCGTCAATTGATATAATTGAAGCAATTTAGTTTGATGCGGATGACTTTCAGACAGATTTATTATGTGGTCTGATAGTACAGCTTATAATTTAATAGTCTCAGTGTAACCTCGGGCGACAGCCCACAAAAGCGTTGATGTGCATCGAATTTGAGTCATTAAGTTTTTTACGACTGCTTCTAAAGGCTTAAATTAAATTCGAGCGTGTATGTTTTTAATTGTATGTCTAACAAAACTTTGTATATAATTATTCTACATAATGTACAAAACATTTGTGGCAACTGATTTATACTATAAATAAATCTTAGCTGTTAGGCAAAAAACTTTTAATGAACGACAAAAAATAACTTAGTGACATAGCAGTTTTTTTTCTTGACACTTAGACAGTGCCCAGATTCAACAATAGTTTTCAATTTTCATTATACATAGAGGTAAATTATACGAAGCCCTATTTCGAAAAAGTACCTGTTGCACATTAATTATGAAGAAACTGTCGAGAGACACTGTTATTAGATTCCAATCGATTTGGAGACGTGGGCAGCTATATGTTAATCGCCACGTCGGGCCCAATTACAACGTTCTAAGTCAGCAGTTTATCATAGTTTGAAATAACTGTTGGGTGTCAATTGGTAGGTAGTCCAGCGCGCAGACTTATGGGTAAAGTGTAGTTTATAATTTATAATGACATATTAATTTACGTCAGAAAGCCTCAGTTAAATTAAAATATGAATAGTAAACTTGGGTTTATAAATGTAATTTTAGCTCCACTTTCAAACAACAAATTTTTCAACTCGGTAACAATTGATTATAATCAGCACATGGACTATTTTTAAATATAAAAATGAATTAATAATATACCTTACAGATTTTGTCCTTAATTAATAAAATAAAACTTATTGCATTATTGAAAATGCTAAGAAATTAAAACATGCTTTAACATATCTAAGGGCAAATTAAGGTCAAGTAAAAAAATGCTAATTTCGAATATTTTCACTCACTTGGCTTGGTTTTTTTAATTATTTTCTTCTCTGTGATATTGTACTTAGTCTGTGACAGATAATTTTTATTATATCAAGCATTTTTTTATCATCAGTGCCAGTGCCTTGTCAAAGCGTACCTTGTTTTATTTAGCAAGAGCAATAAACCAGATATAAGTACTCGTTTATTGCACTGATATTTATAATATAAGTTTGCCTTTTGAAGACATCCAGACTGGCATCAAAAGGACACGGAGACACAAAGAACTCATCGTCCTTTCCGCGCACGCAAAGGGGAAGGCAAACACTCGTGTCATTGTATCATTCTAAAGCGTTGATATTAAACTTTCTTTCCTACTTTTATTCCTCGTGTACTGTCTGCCGTGTACTATTTTATTTCATAAGAGATTTTTTATTTAATAACACATAGCGTCTGGCGCATACCTATAGCATTACCTTCTTACTCGTTGTATACTATATTTTATATTATTTTATGATTATTGTAAATTATGTTGAATTAAAGCAAAAAAAGTGTTTATAAAACTACATGACTTTATTGACTGACACATAAATATTTCTTCTTACAAATCAACGAGTAAAGTAAACTTCATATTCTGAAAGAGGCCGAACATACTGCCCACCAATAAATCTATTTTATACTCCGTTTGTTACTTATAACTTGATTTCAGAATATAACTCTTATTATTCATCATAGAAAAACAAACATAAGTTAACTCCATAACATAACTACTTATACTACCACACACTTATAAACTGTTCAATATTATTTTATAATTAGTGATTAAAAGAAAATTAAACTTTCATTACAAAGCTAATAATTCAAAAAACTAAAATATAATCATACGACTAATCTGTATTACAATCTACTTACATTGCAATATTCACTGCCCACCGTGAACGAATGTACCTACTCAAATCTGAGCTGGCGGGGCTATGAAAACACTGTTTGTTTGAGTTTAACTCTAGGGTGAGGATTAACACTCGAAGTACTTGTCTCACAAATTGTAACTGAAATCTTGTATTATCTGTCTTCAAAATCGCTCTTCCTGTTGTTTGTACGCTAGATTTCCCGGTATTGTCAGTGCCTTTTTTCATCAGTGGGTGTAAATGATTGAATATATGTCCGCTAGTATCATCAATAGTCGTTGGTGTATCTTTATAAACTGGCTTGCATAAATCTTTTCCTAAACAACTATTAGGGTTAGTATATTTTCCATTTTCTATCTTAGAATTGTTGTCTACCATAACTTGACGTGTGACATGAAAACATGTGATTCTCCGTGAATTCGCCAAGGTTTGTAATTCTACTTTATTTTTGATACACACTTTGTCATCCTTGCTGCCGCTACAAGTAAATCTTCTATGAGTGTTTTCGTTCAAATTTGACAACTCAATATCTAGTCCTGTGACAGCTGCAGCTTCTGGTTTCTTATCAGTTAATCCTCTACGAACTACTGGCTGTTCAAACTTCGACGACTCTGCATTTGGTGTGACATGTGCTGCTTTTGATTCTTTTAAAGTCATACCTCTTTCACTGTAGCACTGCTTTGCCTGTATTAGCTTTATCCTTCTATGTAACAACGAATGATGACGCCCTTTACATACTTGGCATGATGTATTCTGTTTACAAAACCTTACGGCATGGTTCGGTATAAAGCAGTTGAAACAGAGATCATTGTTTCGAACGAAATCGTACCTTTCCTCAACTGGTAGCTTTGTGAATTGTTTACAGTTGTAAATGTAATGCTTGTTCTTACAGTATGCACATTTTATGTTTTCTTTGTCTTCGCTGAATGTAACATGGAACGTCTTAGGATTCACGGGCCTGTAATTCTCGTTAACTAGTTCGACCATCTCTATCGTCCTGTATCTAGTCTCTAAAAATAACTTCAACTTCTCAAAAGTTGGAAACGCGTTTGTCTTATCTTCATTTACAAACTCCTCCCAATGTTTATGAGTTATGGGATCTAGTTTTGACACGACGATAAATATGACGATTGCGTCCCATTCAGTTGTTGGTAGGCCAAGATTTTTAAGGGTATTTAAACATTCGACAGATATGTCTAACAGCTGTCTCAATGCCGAGGCACATTCTTGAACAATCGTCTTTAAACCAAAGAATTTCTTAAAAATGCAGTTAGCAATTAACCTTTTGTTGTCATACCGCTTGTTTAAAAGGGTCCATGCTCGTGTGTAATTCTCGGCAGAAATTGTAAATTGTCTTAGAAGATATTCTGCGTCACCTATCAGATTTACTTTGAGGTAATGCATACGTTGAACGTCATCGAGTGAGCTATTCTTGTGTATTAAAGTTGTGAATAAATCATGAAAGGATTGCCATTCCGTGTAATCGCCGCTGAAAGTTGGGATCGTTATTCGAGGCAATTTTACTTTACTATCTGACGTATGATTACCTGAAGTATTTTGTGTAACTTGTCTATCTTTTGTTTCGGTGTAGAATTCTTCCAAACTCGTCTTCAATTCACCTTTGTATATATGATAACGCTCATCAAAAGTATTGTATAAATCTTCAGAAAAATATAACATTTTGGATTTATCTTCCTTAGAAACGCTTGTAAGTAATCTTTGGTGAATACCTTTAAATTCATTGTAATAATTTTCCAAAGTTTCTAGTCGACCTTGTATATACCCGACTGTGATGTTTTCTTTTAGAAACCTTTTGTAATTAACTCGAGCCTTCTCTATTATTTCCAAGCTGTCTATTTGAAGCGCTATTAGTTTTTCTGCGGCATTCATATTTGATACGAATTCCCAAAATTTCTTCTGACAAATTAATTTCCACAATTGTAGGACACTGTTCCTTTTATTAAATTAGGTATCCGGTTCGTTTTGGACCATGTTCACGATATTATTTTAAATTATGTTGAATTAAAGCAAAAAAAGTGTTTATAAAACTACATGACTTTATTGACTGACACATAAATATTTCTTTTTACAAATCAACGAGTAAAGTAAACTTCATATTCTGAAAGAGGCCGAACAACTTTATTTTATTTATTTACTCACAGAGTTATTACGGATTTTTCAGGATGTTATCATCCTTTGTTCGTAATGGATTAAAAGTTGCTTGCTAATTTTCTAAGTTAATATACCTATTGATTTCAGTAAGTAGATGCCTATTCTTACAAATACTTAACCTTTTACCGTATATGACCTTTAGAATTATTTGTTTATATTTGAATTGACAGCTATTCGTCAAGAGTGTAGAGTCTGGCTACTGAAATTTTACCTAAATTTTTGGGTGGGAAATTCAAAAAATCTCGGGCTTGTCACACTTTGTGTAGTAGGAATTATAGTTTTGATACTAGACAATATTTTTAATATTCTGTGCACAAGTAAGGTATCTACCTAAGGAAATAAGTTAAATAAACGTTTACGTGCACTCAAAGTCAGCTCACATAATTTCTACCACTATTTAAAGTACAGTCAACGACAAACACATATGTTTACGTTCCAATATTTAGATTTTATAGATATTTTTCAGAACTTTTAGTTTATCCGTTTCTTTATACACTTGTCCTATTTATGAGATTCAGGCATTAATAAATTCACGTACTTAATCAAAGTAATAGGCAAATGTTAGAACTAGTACTTAAAGTATCAAAATATTTATAGAGCACCAACCTCCTAATTTGTTTACATTTGGTTAGGAGTTGTAAACATTGCAGTTTTTCGTTATACAACGCTACACGTCGACTTCGCACATTGTCGTAATTATTTACGAGCTTGAATAATAGTTTGCGAACCTCACTCAGTATAGAAATTATTAATATTATTTAAAATAAACCCCTTATAAACCGCAAACAATTTGAATGAATGACATAAATTGACAACTGACTTTTGGCTTTTTTTTAAATCATAGACAATTGGTGATACAACAACGAAATATCTGTCAACAAATTTTGGCTAGCCAGACTCTAGAAATTATAACGGCCATATATGGAACAATATGTGGAAAAGTGCATTTTTTTGAGCCGGCGAGGTCCTGGTAATATTCTAAGATACTATACAGTGCGTAGTAATGTAGTAATTGAAGCTAGGAATACCCGGCACAAGTGTATTTGAAACGTTAATGTAAACTACACGATTAGTAAGGTAAGGAAAAAGCTGGTATTATTTCCTCAGACTAGCAATTTGTTTCGCTTAGAGATTCCTCTTTTACAAGTAAAATGGCGAGCAGCTGCGGTAAGATAGAGTTATTCCAAAATTATTGTAGTGAAATCCCGGAAGAACCAGTGTAACGTGAATTAAAATAAGCCTACAGTATTTGAGGTCGGACTTTTACTGAGCTCTAACATTCACGACGGTTGACGTCTAAACCCGTTGGCAACTCAGTCACTGTAGCACCCTTATCGATTTCTTGACTATGACATGTAATATTAGTGTTTATGTAATATAGCTTTAATATGAAATATTTGATTAGATTGGCCTTTGCCTACCTCTAAAAGCCAGCTATATAATATGGATTTTCTTCAGTGAAAACTAGAGAGTTCACGCTGCTATCCGTGAAATTTTTAGACAAATCAAACTATCTTGATTGTGTATTTGATTTATATTTTCATGGCAGCAGCTGCATCTGGCATAACCTCGAGTGTCGTAAGCTCTGCAGCTGACTGTACCTATTAGAATTACGAACTAAACACATACGCTGATTTCCCGAGCCTTCGATTAACCGGTGCTTGGTTAACGATTGGAATTACTTGAGCATCCTAACAAGATAAAGTAAGGTACTTCAGTGTGAGTACTGCTGTTTCCTCTAATAACAAATAATATATTGCGATATGTCTGTGTTTTTCTACCTGCTCTCTATGACACTGATGAATAATCTGATTACTTTTGTAGGATCTACTATTTATTTATTAGTGTATTGCTTCTGCTATCTCTCTTTATTTCTGTAGGTACCTATCTAATTACAATATTATTTTATCATAATCCTTACTAGTTAACTTTTTCGGATTAGAGTGGATAAAAAAGGATATGGAGATAGGTTAAGTCCCGAGGAAAGGCATATGATTATCTTCCACGGAAATATTCATTCTACGCAGACATAAAAGCTACTAGCAATATAAACGGGCTACAGCTAGTTCACTAAAAACTTTCAAAACTTATACATAGTTCCATTATACAATGTATTTTATAAGCATATAATTCCTACGCACATTGTGCCTATGTGCATAAACGGCAGCCAGAGGGCGCCGTGCGCGGCCCCGCCCGCGCCGCGCATAAATAAACAACCGTGTAAATCCAGGCGAGGTGCGCGTGCGACGCTAAGGGCTAGTACTGAGGTGCGTTCCTGACGAACACTAGCAATACGATATATCAAAGCCGGCTGACATATTTTTACGAAGTCATGCATTTCATAATACTTTACCAGTCAATTCCCGACGATGATGTAATTTTGACGGCACGCTTGTTGAATTGATTTTAAACGAATTGATGGTTTCTATTAACACAATGTCAAAACCAAAGTTTTGTTCCCAAGAACCGGTTTTAAAGAAATTATGGTGCGAATCCGTAATTTCATATATCTGCTATCTGTAATTTCAATATTTGTCGAAGTTTTCCCCTTCCTTGCTCCGCTTTCATAAAATGGTGCACTGCGGTCTTGAGTTTATCGTTGGTCCACATCGTACGGGACCTACTCTTGCTACGATCGCCACTAAGAGCCTTTATGTCCCAGCGGTCGGTTCTACTAGCAATGTGCTCCGCCCACAATAAAATAACATACAGATCGAACACAAGGTCCGAGAAAACAGAATGTCATCCCGCAGGACCCAAGTACAGTACAGTATGCTGCAACAAGTTTTTATGCCCTCTACAATACATGGTCAGTTATCTCTGCAAGTTACCTACTGTACATACGCAGCACATACCCTCTCGCGTTTTCTTAAGTCCCAAACACATATAGTTTTCGTGTTTGAGATGTGTTTTTCAATAAGTATTTCTAGGTGCAGACCGGAATAGCCCCGGCCTCCACTCAGGCGCAGCTGCTCGGGCAGTGGTCATGCTAGCTAGATGGATAAATGATAGCGGCCGCCGCCAGATTAAGCT
This sequence comes from Cydia fagiglandana, assembly GCF_963556715.1. Lineage (NCBI taxonomy): Eukaryota > Metazoa > Arthropoda > Insecta > Lepidoptera > Tortricidae > Cydia > Cydia fagiglandana. The sequence continues at coordinate 5,525,976 of NC_085937.1, forward strand.
CGGTCTACTTTACCTTACAGATTTATGAAATATCGCAATGAATATCATCGATTGTTCGTACTGGTAGATATGCATGTTTATTTACCTACACCAACTTTTACCTTATGGTACGATGTGCCCACCCGACTGTTAAAAAAATCGAATAATTAAAATATTGATTTTAGAAACATCTTCCAGTATCTTCCAATGGAAATTACTTTATTTTTATGATGTTTTCTAGAAATTTGTGAGATCCGTCCACCTTTTTAGGAAACATACGGAATGTTTCTTAATCTCAGTGCCTGTTTTGTTGAAATTTTACCTATTCAATTCGTTACATTATTTAGTACAGACTTCTTATTCTATCCGATATTAACGCCAAACGAACCACTAAACTCCTGCTGTGTGGAAATTAAGTTTAAGCCATTGAAATAATTAATTAATTATTTTTTGTGCACAGCAGCTATCACTCGAAATCATACGCGTTAATTTAATATCGATGTCTCGGCTTCAAAGGCGGGAACGCTGTACAGTCTCTAACAAATATATTAACACTGTCAGAGCGTCAAAACTATCTGAATTGAACTTTATTTCACCAGTCATAAGATCAATTTTACTACATTTTGAGAACCTTTCATGATCAAACCTATTTTAAGCCGATACGTATTGATGGATGGGGAAAGGCTTAATCTCATTAAACAAAATGAAGCCTTGGTCAATTTATCGGATCCAGATTTCGGGAGTTGGTCCGATTTGATCAATCGATGCACGCGTGGGTGGCAAGTTATCGAATTATTTAATAAGAGCATTCTATCTAATCGCTTAATGGCCTAAGATTGATGACTACACGAGACAATAACGTTTGTTTTTATATCTCCCTTAAGTCGGAGCATTAAGAAATGGAGCGGAATGAAACTTTATCCACGTTTGTTGGAATTACCATTAAGTACCACTTGATAAACAATGACTGGAATAGGTATAGATCTGTCATAACACTTATAACTTTGTTTATATCAATATGATATTTGTTTTTGCTTCTTCTTGAACAGTAAGTACTATAAAATAATTTTTAAGAAAAAAAACCGACTTCTATGGGGCCCGGTGAAAAATGATGGTAGATGGTGCACTATGTAGAAAAGGAGGTAAAACCAGTACTTTCTAGTAGCATTTCGTTTCCGTAAGGGTCGTAGTTCTAGCCTAACCTAACCCACTTCTCTGATTGCAATTCGGTTCTGTGAGGATCGTAGTTCGAACCTAATCAAACCCACTTTTCTAGTAGCATTTCGGGTCTGTAAAGCCCGCAGTGCTAACCAAACCTAACCCACTTTTGTTTGGTCTGCGAGGATCGCAGTTCAAACCTAACCTAACCTACCTACTTAACGGCGCATGCGGTGCGGTGTATGAGCGGGAGGGGTTTGGCATCATCATACTATATACCTACATTTTATGGTAGGTAATCATAGCGGTTTATTTAGTTTAGGTATCATAGTGATTTTCCGGGTCAAGGTCCAGGTCTCTTGAGTCCGAGTCCGAGTCTGGGTCCGAGTCCGGGTCCGAGTCCGGGTCCGAGTCCGGGTCCGAGTCCGGGTCAGAGTCCGGGTCCGAGTCCGGGTCCGAGTCCGGGTCCGAGTCCGGGTCCGAGTCCGGGTCCGAGTCCGGGTCCGAGTGCGGGTCCGAGTCCGGGTCAGAGTCCGGGTCCGAGTCCGGGTCCAAGTCCGCGTCCGAGTCCAGGTCCGGTTCCGATCCGGGTACGAGTCCGGGTCCCAGTCCAAGTCAAAATCGAAATTCGAAATCACCAAACGTGTACTATGCGTCGTTGAAGAGTTCTGTTCTGATCATCATCAGCAGTTCCACTTCATCAAATGCGACAGTTTTTAATGTAAATGCTTGATTTTATGATGAAAATACAGAAAATTCTATACGTATGCCTTTAAAATTTGAGGAGTTCCCTCGATTCCTTATGGATCCCATCATCAGAACTCGAGCTTGACAGAAATGTGGCTTAAAAACTAAACTTGCTTAGCAAACATAACGAAGAGGACAAATCGCCAAACGTGAACTATGCGTCGTTGAAGAGTTCCGTTCTGATAATCATCAGCAGTTCCACTCCATCAAATGCGACAGTTTTGAATGAAAATGCTTGATTTTCTGATGAAAATACAAAAACCTCTATACGCATGCCTTTAAAATTTGAGGAGTTCCCTCGATTTCTCATGGATCCCATCATCAGAACTCAAGCTTGACAAAAATGTTGCTTAAAAACTTAACTTGCTTAACAAACATAAGGAAGAGGACAAATCGCCAAAGGTGAACTATGCGTCGTTGAAGAGTTCCGTTCTGATCATCATCAGCAGTTCCACTTCATCAAATGTCACGTTTTTGAATGTATATGCTTGATTTGTTGATAAAAACACAAAAATCACTATATGTATGCCTTTAAGATTTGAGGAGTTCCGTCGATTCCTTATTGATCCCATCATCAGAACTGGATTTTGACAAAAACGGGACCAATCTGTATGCATATACATGCAATCAAAAAAAGAATTTTTAAAATCGGTCCAGTAATGACGGAGATATGGAGTAACAAACATAAAAAATAAAAAAAATAAAAATAAAAATAAAAAAAATAAAAAAAAACATACAACCGAATTGATAACCTCCTCCTTTGGGATTTGGAAGTCGGTTAAAAATAGGACTTGGAAGGGCGAAATGTTTGTTGGTCTATGAATATTTAATTCCTATTTCTTGATTTCACACCAAATAATCAAACAATATAGGTACTTATTACACTCTAAAAAATGAAGACCAACTAAGACCAGTTTTCTCTTAGTTGACGTTAAGTTAATTACAACAATAACGATCTTATATAAATCAAAGAAAGCTGATTATTTAAAACAATAAGTGTGTCTGTGATTGAAATAATAAAGTAGGTATGTTATTAATCCTAACAATTGTATACTTTGCATCTATTATTAACTTGTTGGCATAATTATGTAACGTAGGTTAATTCAATCCTTAACAAATTAATAAGAACAGATAAATATGTTAATAGTTATGAATATTTTAATAGTTCATTGGATTATTTTGTCTTTGTTGATTTACATAAGATTTGGTAGTTCAATCAACTAAACATATAATATTTAGGACAACGAAGATAAAACATTCAATCCTATTATGATCAAGTTATTGTATTAATTATGAAACTAATATTCCATTCTACTAAGAATTATTTGTTAAATCAATTTTCTTAATAATTAAATTAAATAATCGGTTAATCCGATCAATCAAGAGATAAGTAAGTACCCGCTCTTCGCCCCGCCCGCGCTCCTCTCAGGGCGCATGCGACCGTGCGACAGTCAGTCTCAGTAGCATGCAGTTGCGTTAAGCTCATTCAATTAATTATTCCTCTGGAAAAACCTGGTGTATACAAAGTTGAGTGCAGTTGTGGTAGTTCGTACATTGGGCAGACCAAACGCACTATTGCCTGTAGAATTAAAGAACATATCGCTGCGGTCAAGAACAATAACGCAAGTCAGCTATTGCTCAGCGTCTCCTTGGGTCGGGTACAAATCACTGCTGGATCGAGTTGCATAGTCCCAAGGTCATTTCGACAGAACGCCACTATATACCAAGATTGGTAAGAGAAGCCATTAAAATTCACAAATACAAAAATTTTAATCGTGAAGATGGGTTTTTAAACTGTGAAATGTGTGGAATACTGTGATTTGTTTGTCTAAAAAATTACCAGTGACATCTGAACCAAACTCGCGTAGTGATACTGTGAGTGTAGTGTGCTTGGATAGACCAACAAATGTGAACGCGATTGGACCAACGAGTGTGAATGCGTCCGGTGGTAACGCTGAAAGCGAACTGTTTATATGAATAAATAACATCTTATTATAATATTTTTTTGTTTTATTAATTTACCCCCTTTTTATAAAACTTTACGGCCCTGATTTAGTTTAATTATGTTTTATCTCTTTCTTTTTTGTTATATTTTATTAACTACTTATTGAATTAAATGAGACAAAGTGAGTACAAATTGAACAGGAATGGTATTGTACTAAACAAGCTTGATAGTTGAAATGATTAAACAATTAAGATTCAAATTGAACAATATCTTAGTTCAGGCTAATAAGATGCATAAGTCGGTGTAATCATGTTCTTAGTTGAACTTATTTGGGTCAAATAGTTAATACAGTAATTCTTCATGTTAACATTGATTTACATCTTAGTTGAAATGATTAAACAATTAAGATTCAAATTGACCAATATCTTAGTTCAGGCTAATAAGGTGCATAAGTCGGTTGTAATCATGTTCTTAGTAGAAGTTATTTGGGTCAAATAGTTAATTCAGTAATTCTTCATGTTAACATTGATTTACATCTTAGTTAAAGTAACTTGTTTGTTTTAATTGGTACAGTTAAGTATCATGATAATAATTATCAAGCCCTTAGTTGATCTTGCTAAGATCAATTAGTTAGCATAATTATTTTTCGTGTAAATATTGAACAACATCTTAATTGGTTCAGTTACATAATAATAGTAATAGCAATCAGAATTACCTTGTTTGATGTATCTAAGTTCTTGTTAGGCTCGTATGGAATCAAGTAGGGATGTAACGATACCGATACCGATACGATATATCGGCCGATATAATCGGCAGACCGATATATCGGCATCGCCGATTTAAATTCAGCCGATATTACAGTTTGAAAAGCGCGCGAAACGTATGACGCTGCTAATAATTTGAATACACTTTGTTTCCATAACAAATAACCCTCCTTTTGCGTTGCCGTAGTCGGGTAAAAACTACCTAAGGTGAACTATAATTACTGAATTGGATTTATTTTTGCATTGATTGCTTGGTGGTTACCTAAATAAATGTTCTCTTTGATTTTGATCTGGCATTTTTCTTTATTAGTTTTACAGTTTTTCACACTTCACAAAATCGAGTGTCTATTAATACATATGTATGTTTTATGCATAATAAGTATATAATTCCTTATTTGTTATATCTATTAGCTAACTACTGTGCCATTGGTATCGGTATCTGTATCGGTATCGCCGATTATTTACTTCAAATATCGGTATCGGTATCGTATCGGCAAAATCATGTATCGTTACATCCCTAGAATCAAGATACTTGATTACGAACATCAAGATATTGATAGGGCCAGCCAAATTTTTTTTAGAGTGTAAGTACCATAAGTACTAACAGAAAATAGGCGATCTTATCGCTAATGATTGATTTCTGCCAGATAAACTGTGGTTATAGTCGTTATAGCTGATATAATAAAAAAATGCCTACGTACTCAATTAGTTTAATTACATAGATCCTATTACACTAATAACGAAAAATTTAGGAATAACTCTTAGTAAGATGTACAACGTAACCTTAAGCATGCATCAAAATGCGCTCACCCTACAAACTATGAATGAATAATCCCAGTGAGTTATGTTAAAGTTTGTCTGAGTTACGTTCCGAGATACCTTGCAGTAAACACGTACAAAGGTCGACAACAATTTTCGCATACTGAACATTGTTGGAAATTGAAAGGCTCACCACGTCATGAGAATAATCGAGTTCTGCCATCGGACAATCTACCTTCGACGAACATATCAGAGGTGAGAATCCCATGATTTACATTTTATTTGGATCAAGGAACAGCCACGCTCTAAGAATCCTAATAATGTACATCACGGAGTGCGCTCAAATACGCTTCCTCCATTTCAGATGTCATGACATAATCCTATGAATCTACATAATATATTTTCTTTGTATCTTCCTATCCTGTGTTGCAATGCTTTAATTCTCTTTTTGCTTAATGCCCCATATCGGAAGTAGGTCAAAGAAACATTAAGAGCATGGCATATCTGAATACTGATCCACACGAGATTATGTTGCTAAAACTTTTCATTAAAACAACACAATCCACGTACACAGAACTTTGTTTATCCATTCAACATTTTAGTAACATTTTCATATTAAAGTTAGTCTACCAAATGTAATTTGGAAACTTGCCAAATAAAATTATTTATCACTTTTATCAGGCTCAAATAAGACGAGTCTGTATATTGTCTCAAAGCAGTTAGCGACTGTAAGGGGGAGGCCTATGTTCAGCAGTGGACGTCGTATGGCTGAAATGATGATGATGATGATGAGTTAACGACTTCCAACTATCGATAATTAAACCAAACTTGTGACATTTCCTTGCAAATTATCTCAATGCAATCATACTCAGAACCGCCCCATTTGGATTCGAAGCGACGCTGTAGATTTGAAATCAGCATTTTATGGCCACATTACACGAAATTGGTCGGAGCTGTAACCCTCTCTTTATATTCACGGGTTACATTCGCATAGTGCCGGAAACGCTTACTTGGTAATACTACCTAGATAAACATTTTTACAATTGCGTTTATTATACCGGAGATAAAAAATAAAGACTGTCAATCTCCATAAACAGTTGCATTTCTGAACATTTCACAGAATTTTTACGATATAGATGGCGTTAAAATTATGATAATACGAGTTCTAGTACCATAAAAACTGTTTTAGGTTTACGTTTAAAGAAATTTATTACTCATAAGAATATTACAATTCACTTACATGAGTTAACATACTTATTCTAAGAATTAATTATCTTGACGAGTACATTTCTATTTGTTATATATTTTATATCGGTAATATTAAAAGTAAATTTATTACTTACTAGATATTTAGGTTTATCAATCTTCACGAGACAGTATTGCCTATTGTCGAGGTCAGTAAAAACTGTAATCCAAGTGAATATTTTTCCGAAATGAACGATTTTTATTGTTTTATTATTTGAAACTGGCATTTCGATTAGGTTACGCAGGCTCATCGTTATGAGTAAGGCGTCTCTGTATAGAGTCTGCTGCTGGTCTATATATTTAACTTTTCTTTGATAATACCGACTTCACGCTTGTATTGGCAAACAATAGGACCTACGGGAACAATATAAAAGTTAATTGACTAGTAATTCTGATAAGCTCTATTGCATATCCTATTGTCTTCGGGCTGGTCAGATATGATATGATAATTTTCACCGCCTCCAGCAATCTCATATTGACTCAACAATAGACTGGATTCACTTACAATCCATCTTGTGCTTTCTAAAATAGATTGTATTCTAGTATGCTATTGTTTCTTGGGTTGTAATTGAAATTTTATACTGAATTTGTACCTAGGCACCTATGAAATCACATATCCCTTTCTCTATATAGCTATCAAAAATGTGTTATTCAAATAGTAAATAGAAGTTTAAAATTACACAGTGATGGAACGCCGATTCGGGTATTGCGAAGTGAAGAAGATATTTTAAATTATAGTTACCTTCATAAATATTTACTGATGATGACAACATGACATTGTTAATGTGCGTAGGTAACCAAAGCCGAATTTCTAGTTCCTTATTGATTTGACAGAGTGAGTTAGACACATACTTGGAGTCTTGGAAAAAAAATCGCTTAAGTTTTCAAAGCCTTTTATCCAAAATCGGTAGCTGACTCACGTAATTTATATGAACGAGCCTCACGGAACAATGGTCTCCTTTTATAGCCTCGCTTCATCAGTCTCCGAATAATGTTGACGAGGCCGGAATTTGTCCTATGAGCAGCTGTCCCGACGATCAGCCAACTCTTACAATAATTAAAAATTCATATAGCTGTGATTCATATAGTTGAAACATAACAAATTGTGTCAAAATATTTTCAATTATGTTAAGCGTTTTGGGCACCTTTGTGCCAGGGATGACGCGGGGTGGAATATTTGACAGACGGTTGACTGCTTTGTTTTTGACTTGTGTTGATTGTAAATTATATTATTTTAATATTCAGAGGGGAAAATGACGACTACGTATGTATGAAAAGGCGATTTGGCGGGGGTCGGCCTTCACTTTCGACATACATGTGTGTAGAAACTGGAGAGTTTTGAGAAACAGCCATTCATTCATCACACAGAATTCAAATTTATCGTATCCCATCGTACCTAGTTAGTACCTTAGTACAATAAGGATAATAAGTTGAGTATGATCAATTCGTTTAATGGCGGTTTTGGCACCGAAGTATAGGTACCGAGCAAAGTTAAGTAATTAACCTCAGTTAAAGTTTCTAAACAGCCAAAACGACAATAAAGGTAGAGTGGCTTTAATGATATAGGATGCAAACGAGCAGAGACGGATCACACACAGTACTGCTACTTGACAATAGATGTCGCGACGTCCGATAAGTCTAATGCTAAACAATTTTCAGCTCTTATTATAACCGGATTAACCGGAACTCTATTTTCAACTCCTTCTGCTTGTAATATTAGTTGTAAATTGTTGTCCAATACAATTTTCGTGTGTCGCGACACTCGAGACATCTAGTATCGAGTAGCGGTACTGAAAATTCCGTTACTCGATGCTAGATGTCGACTACGAAAATAAGTGAGCACTCTATGCTTACTATATTTCTCTATGGTTTGACTTCGCCGGCAGTAGGACAGCTGCCATATAAAAGAATATACGATGGTAGTAAACATTACCTCAATTTGGGCCCACGTCTTCGTGAAAACAAATATGTACTTTACTTTCGATCCAAGAAAGTTATTACGGAATTTACGTGAAGCTTTCAAAGGTTTTCCGGGAAAAGGTCCAATATACACATCTTTTCTTAAAGACACTATGTTTTATTTTATCGGAAATAATCCAGTTAAAATAGAAACTGTATTTACCCTTTAATACCTACCAAATATGGCACCATTTTTAATTGGCCATTTGCATAAAAATGTCCAGTTAAAATACATTTGTACAAGAAATTCCTATTTCAAACACAAAAATAAAAAACATATAATAATTTGTGCACCCAAGTAAGTTTTTACTTGGGCCAGATAGCATCCTTCGAGAACAAGCGGTCTATCGAAATCGATAGACGTATCGAGAACGCCTGGAAGAGCTTCTGGTCCATGAAAGCGCTAATGAAGGGCGACCTTCCCTTGTGTCTCAAGCGCAAACTCCTTGACATGTGCATCCTGCCCATTCTAACCTACGGTGCACAAACTTGGTCATTAACTGAGGCTCTAAAATCTAAACTCAAGGTTTGCCAGCGTGCGATGGAGCGTAGTATATTAGGTGTTCGCAGAACTGATCGGATCAGAAACACGGAACTACGCTCCAGAACTAGAGTTGTAGATGTAAGCGTCAAGACCGCTAAGCTTAAGTGGGACTGGGCCGGACATGTCTGCCGCATGCACCCAGAAAGGTGGGCCAAAATGGTTACTGAGTGGGACCCACGGAATACAGTAGACGGTGCAGGCCGGAGTTTAGGCAGACCGAAAAGGAGATGGCGGGACGACTTGGACACATTCTACCCCAAATGGTGGGAAAATGCCGATGACAGGGTCGAGTGGAAAAAACGAGGGGAGGCCTTTGCCCTGCAGTGGGACACCAAGTAGGCTAGAAAAAAAAAAAAATGTGTGCACACTTTAGTTCCACTCTGTATAGGGTTACCAGATCCAAATGTAGAATTTCCTGATTTCCGAATATTTTTCCTGATATTCATATTTTTAAATTGTTTATACGACAACGGTTTCACTCACTTGAATTTTTAGTCGCTATTGGCGACATGTTTCGGACCCGTCGGGGGTCCTTCCTCAGAATACGACGGGTCCGAAACATGTCGCCAATAGCGACTAAAAATTCAAGTGAGTGAAACCGTTGTCGTATAAACAATTTAAAATATGTCTCACGAAAGTTTAATATCGATTAATATCGATTCATATTTTTGACGACGACTGGTCGTTAGCGACACCAGCCGATTGAGCCGATAGCCGCGTTTTATTAAATTTATTATTTGTATTAATTTAAGTACCTAAATAAAAAGGATAAATTAATAGTCTACCAATTTTAAAAAAATCCTGACTTTTTCGTGTTCCGTCCCCATTCCTGACAAAAGGCTAAAATTCCTGACATTTCAGGAAAATTCCTGTCATCTGGTCACCCTAACTCTGTTATCAACATTATCCTTGGTTCACTTTCGTCATTAGTACGTTCACTAATGAAGTAATGACAGCCTCGCCCGACTGCGGCGTGTCGAACACACCCGTCTGATTGTCTTGTACGGAATTAATTTCAATGGAACCTGGGACTCGTTAAAAATGCTTGCCGAGTGTTCGTTTTTTATTGTGCTTGAATAACTTGCTAAGTTACCAATACCAATCGTTTATTCAGTTGTTAGGCCCATTGCGTTAAAAAGTGACATTCCATTTCCAACTGCAGCTGCAATATTGTTCATTTTACTATGGAAATTGACAATGACAGCGACGCGTTTCCATAGTAAAATGAACAGTATTGCAGCTGCAGTTGGAAATGGAATGTCACTCAAAAACGCTTTTCATTTCAGTGTTGTGGGGTACGAATTTGCTTGTGAGTAAAGTTTTTAATTTACGTATTATTTTATTTTATTTAGACTTTAGAAGTTTAGAGCAATGAAGTTCGTGAGACTGCAAAAAAACTTCTCTTCTATGTATGCAGGGTGAATCTGGCGTAAGTATGTGTATTGTGTATGTTACTGTAAGTTTTGTCAGGTTTGTCTTAATATGAATGAGCGTATTTATTTAGAAGGTAGGTTATTATTGGTCAAAAACATTTAAATACTCCTCAAGTACTTGCAACCTGAATTGCCAAGTTTTTACACCTATATGACACCATTGCTCGGAGTTGAGTTTGATATCCAAATTTCCTAAAAGATGGCGCTGTTACAAACGCAAACTAGGTAACGGTAGTTCATCGTAGAATATACATATATAACTGTCAAATATGAGAATAAACGATTTTTTTGGGTAATGAGAAATAGGGCCGGATTTTTCCGGCCGACTGAATAAACGATTGGTATTGGTAACTTAGCAAGTTATTCAAGCACAATAAAAAACGAACACTCGGCAAGCGTTTTTAACGAGTCCCAGGTTCCATTGAAATTAATTCCGTACAAGACAATCAGACGGGTGTGTTCGACACGCCGCAGTCGGGCGAGGCTGTCATTACTTCATTAGTGAACGTACTAATGACGAAAGTGAACCAAGGATAATGTTGATAACAGAGTTAGGGTGACCAGATGACAGGAATTTTCCTGAAATGTCAGGAATTTTAGCCTTTTGTCAGGAATGGGGACGGAACACGAAAAAGTCAGGATTTTTTTTAAATTGGTAGACTATTAATTTATCCTTTTTATTTAGGTACTTAAATTAATACAAATAATAAATTTAATAAAACGCGGGTATCAGCTCAATCGGCTGGTGTCGCTAACGACCAGTCGTCGTCAAAAATATGAATCGATATTAATCGATATTAAACTTTCGTGAGACATATTTTAAATTGTTTATACGACAACGGTTTCACTCACTTGAATTTCGTCGTATTCTGAGGAAGGACCCCCGACGGGTCCGAAACATGTCGCCAATAGCGACTAAAAATTCAAGTGAGTGAAACCGTTGTCGTATAAACAATTTAAAATATGTCTCACGAAAGTTTAATATCGATTAATATCGATTCATATTTTTGACGACGACTGGTCGTTAGCGACACCAGCCGATTGAGCCGATAGCCGCGTTTTATTAAATTTATTATTTGTATTAATTTAAGTACCTAAATAAAAAGGATAAATTAATAGTCTACCAATTTTAAAAAAATCCTGACTTTTTCGTGTTCCGTCCCCATTCCTGACAAAAGGCTAAAATTCCTGACATTTCAGGAAAACTCCTGTCATCTGGTCACCCTAACTCTGTTATCAACATTATCCTTGGTTCACTTTCGTCATTAGTACGTTCACTAATGAAGTAATGACAGCCTCGCCCGACTGCGGCGTGTCGAACACACCCGTCTGATTGTCTTGTACGGAATTAATTTCAATGGAACCTGGGACTCGTTAAAAACGCTTGCCGAGTGTTCGTTTTTTATTGTGCTTGAATAACTTGCTAAGTTACCAATACCAATCGTTTATTCAGTCGGCCGGAAAAATCCGGCCCTATTTCTCATTACCCAAAAAAATCGTTTATTCTCATATTTGACAGTTATATATGTATATTCTACGATGAACTACCGTTACCTAGTTTGCGTTTGTAACAGCGCCATCTTTTAGGAAATTTGGATATCAAACTCAACTCCGAGCAATGGTGTCGTATAGGTGTAAAAACTTGGCAATTCAGGTTGCAAGTACTTGAGGAGTATTTAAATGTTTTTGACCAATAATAACCTACCTTCTAAATAAATACGCTCATTCATATTAAGACAAACCTGACAAAACTTACAGTAACATACACAATACACATACTTACGCCAGATTCACCCTGCATACATAGAAGAGAAGTTTTTTTGCAATCTCACGAACTTCATTGCTCTAAAGTTCTAAAGTCTAAATAAAATAAAATAATACGTAAATTAAAAACTTTACTCACAAGCAAATTCGTACCCCACAACACTGAAATGAAAAGCGTTTTTGAGTGACATTCCATTTCCAACTGCAACTGCAATACTGTTCATTTTACTATGGAAACGCGTCGCTGTCATTGTCAATTTCCATAGTAAAATGAACAATATTGCAGCTGCAGTTGGAAATGGAATGTCACTTTTTAACGCAATGGGCCTAACAACTTAAGGTGACAGTGCATTTCCAACGACAGCAGCACTACCATTCATTTTACTATAGAAATTGCACCGACGCGTTCGTACCTAGTAGTGCAGTTGCGGTCAGAAATGGAATGTGACGATAACTTCGGGGTTGCGTTCAAAAGAACCTTGATGTCATTTTAAACTGGTATTCTCAAGAACTCTGCCCGCGCGTACATGCGAAACCAATCAGAACAACGGCCCGCGCAACTGTGCCGGCATTAGATTAGAACAGATTATTTTGATTGCTGGAAATGTAGCAACTAATTAGAATTAGTTGTTAGGACTTGGTTAGTAGGTGCAGTAAGCTGCAGAGTAAATTGACCCACCCTGTATGGATTATTTATTTGTAGGGAGGTCAGATATATCTGCAACTGTACATGTTGAGTTGATATTTAGGGGTTTAGCTTTTAGAGTTTTAGGATGCAACCAAGAAAGCGCTAGGATGAGAAGAAAATTTGACATTTACCACATTTTTTTACATTTTGCATAGGTGTTTATACAGTTTTAGTGACGAGTGGGTAGAGTTTATTCCTAAGTGCTTACAAATATCTGTGCTCTAATACTTTGACAATAAGGGTAACATTCCATTTCTGACCGCAGCTGCACTACTAGTTCGAACGCGTCGGTGTTATTGTCAATTTCCATAGTAAAATTAATGGTAGTGCTGCTGTCGTTGGAAATGAACTGTCACCTTAATAGAGCCGTACCTATACAGATATTTGTGAGTACGATGGGCGCCCTGATATATCTGATGGCAACTGCATCACAACTTTTAAAGCTCAACTTAATTGTAACCCAATAACATAAAGGGGAGAGACAGTAACTTATTGCACCTATCCAATTTCGGTCATAAAATAATTTCCCCTGGATCATTGCCTCGTCTCCCCAGTCAGTTACAAGCGTAGTTAAAACTCAAAGTATTAAAAATTAGCCATTATAATTTTGTCTCTATGCCTTGGAATTAAGGTCTCCAAAAGCAAAGCGTAAGATGCAAGACGCGGAACGCCGTAAAATTGTTGATGCGTGCCACCAAGAGCTCAAAAGAATAAGATAGTAAGACACTGTAATTCTATCTTCTCTTGTTATTTTAGTTCTTTGGTTTTGAAGGCAAATTGCGAATCGTTGGGCTATTAGGTTACTTTGAGCTTGATCGGCTCGTGTGGTCTTGCTACCATAAAAGTAGGTACTTTGTTACTAAATAATGTTGTGGAGGTACTAGGACGCAGGGCTCGGAAACCGTTCTCATTAGTCAAACCGGTTTCGTTCATTCGCCCGGGAACGAAAAGCATCTCGTTTCCGTTTGCGGTTACCGGTTAAAGAACTGTTCTTTTGAGATAACGGTTTATACCATATACGTTCTCATTTCGTTCTTGAGGAACGAAATTAACCGGTTAAATTCAAAATATCGAAGCAAGATAGAACGAGCAAGTATTACTATCTCTTTTACGTATGACAACGAGTTTAACCGAGAGTCTCCGAAAGCCAAGAGTAACCGGTATTATATCGTTCCCTGCGAACCATAAAGTTCCGTTACCTCTTCTTACCGGGTAGGAGAGAGAACATAATTAGTTAGTTCGCGTTCCATGAATTAACCGGTTTTTTAATGAACGTAATATTATAACAGTTTTGGAACGATATTAACAGGTATTTCAATACCGGTTCCGAGCCCTGCTAGGACGTACCTCCAGTAGTTGTGTACTAATTATACCTTTCTAAAAGTTTGACAAACGGCAAAGTCGGAAAAATAAACATTGAATGTCGACTTTATGAAGCATGGAAATTCATAAAACAGCCATTTTGGAGATTTCATAAGTGGATATTTATAACTATGGTCCACAAGTATCAAAACCAATGTTCTTTATCATAATTATTTTCCGAGTTATTTCTCTCATTTATGAAAATATTTTGCCTCAGAAATGCATATTTCATATAATAGTCACTAAATACAATTCGAGTTTATTTAAGACTATATTTGAGACATTTTAAACCCTAATTGGGTTGTTTTACGGCACATATTTCACCACGCAGTGTAAGTGTGGCTAATCATCAACTTGCTTCACACAAATACTTTACGCTTATCGAATTCGATCATAAAACTGTACTCAACAGTCATTTATCAAACATTTTCTTGGCAAATCATCAACATATACGGTAATATACTCTCACATAAACATTTTACGAGGCTTGTATTACCTTTGAGCTACACTTTACTGAAACTTAGCAATAGTAAAAATGCTGTGCATTGTTTTGCGTTCATTTTGAACCTTAGGTAGTTGAAAATAAGGGTTCAAATCGTTTGGTTTATGGAATTTTGTAGTTTGTTAGTTATGTTTGCCGCAGCATCTCACCACGGACGTGGTGGGTTGCTCGTCTGGGGATTAGGAAGTGCGCGAAATTTTATATTTTAAGTGATTGATAGGGGATCTCAGGTGCATTTGAAAATTAGAATAATTTGGGGGATGAGAAACCCGTCCAATGATTTTCATACGTCCAGATAATATTATAAGTAACTAAAATTTTTTTAGGTTTTTGGAGTTGTATCCAATTTTCCATAATTTTTACTATTGATGCTAACTGTATTTTTTTGCCACTTTGTTCGTGTCGATATTTAATTTGTTCATTTCAACATAAATCCAAAACAAACATATTTAATCAATGTATCAAGCATACATATATATCGCTTGCGGCGAGCCACCCGCCGATATGAGGGTCAAAAAAAATTCGCAAATGGGGTATTTTGTCAGGAAACTCCAAATTTAGATCTGTACGGATATGATGGTCGTTCTTGTCTACGTGACAGCGTGATAAAACGGTGTCCGTCCCTTTCTATCCCGCAGAGTTAGAAAGTGACAGTTGTTTTATCACGTGGATAAATGTGGATAAAGTGATCCATAATAGGCTTGCTGGTAACTGTATAGGGACTGATATGAACGGAAACGGACTTATTAAGATGCATGTAGGTACCTATTGTTGTTCTAATAATTTTAACTCTAAAAACGTTTCTATCTTTGTATTGTTTGCAATTTACTACCTAACGTTTAATAAAAATATTGGTTTTAATTTTTATTCATTTATTTGTTTTCTTCTTCTTCCTCGGTCCCTCATTGCTGAGGATCGCGACCATGTATGCTACGTCTCCACAGTGTGCGATCATAAGCCATATGGGTCACGCACTGCATGTTGCCGCCAACCACCCTCTTCACAACATCAGACCATCTCGTGGGTGCTTTTCCTCGCGCTCGCTTGCCCTCTATTTGGCCCAAGATTATCTGCCTTTCTAGGTCGTGCCTTTTAGACCGCAAGATATGACCAAAGAAGCTGAGTGCGCGTTCTTGACATTTGTTTTATTTATTTATTTAATAAGTAAAATAAAATAAAAACAATTCCATACTATTAGACCCTGTAACTTGCCACCGTACACTAACGATAACCTAAAACGCTCACGTTCCATTTCACTTAGCATGATATGACCAAAGGAACTGAGTGCGCGTTCTTGACATTTGTTTTATTTATTTATTTAATAAGTAAAATAAAACCAAAACCAATTCCATACTATTAGACCCTGTAACTTGCCACCGTACACTAACGATAACCTAAATCGCTCACGTTCCATTTCACTTAGCAAAGGTAACAGTGTGAAGTGGTGTAACTCAAAATTGGCAATTTATCCCAGCGGGTCCCGCCGACCGGCTAAGCCAGATAATGTACGCTCCGGCCGAAATAACTCCCATAAATTGAGTTTAGTAACTATCACAGTTGGCCTCTATTTCTATCCCTAACAAAAAGTCGACTAACTTTTGCCGGTCGCAATTTTAGTCAGTGTATTGGTTTTATAGACTAGGGAGCTGTAATTGGATTTGAGCAATGTGTTAGAAAAAGTTTTATATTGTTTCGCATGAATAGCTGTTACTAACTAAATTGACTAGTGTAAAATCACCTAACTATAGTCGGGTACCTACTGCAACTATGGTCCACAAGTTTAATACGTAATTAGGTATAAATACTAACTATCTAACTTTCTATCTTGGCTCAGCGATCCAAAGAAAATCATGGCTTCCGAAACGAAATATCATGGTATTTTTTTTCTGAGGTTTTTCTTCTACTTATAAACATATTTTGCCCTAGAACTTTGACAGTCACATAATAGTTACACCTAAACGAAGATATTCAAGTTATATTGTACAGTCAACTGTACAGATCATCTCAAAAATATGTCCCATAACTCTTATGTCAGTGAATTAAGAACTATGGGACATATTTTTGAGTAAGTTCTACACCCATATTTTTACAGTTGACCTTACCATCGTTGGGTGGTTTTATTGAGTTATGAGGAGTAGGCACTTAACCACTTGTAGAGGAAAATACAAACGAGATGAACTCTCTCTTTCTCCGCTCGTATACGAGACAGTTACTCTTAATTTATTAGTTTTATTAGGTATCACAAATTGTACATCCTTTTAACTGTATTCGATGCAATAAATTTATAATGTTGATGACATAAATAATAAATAAACAAACCTGTAAAAAACAACCAATCAGACTTAAGTACCATTGACATCCTTAGCATGAATGGGATTTGAAATTTATCATCATACCTGTCTTTATTAATTTTACCCCCCATCGAAATATATCGCAACAGTGAGCATAACGAGCTGTCATTGAGTGGATTATTTACTTCTGATTTGGATTTATTGCCTTCAATAACTGGAGTAGGGGATAACAAGTCCCTTGCAGGTAACAAGGTAGCACAACTAGCAACAAAAGTAACACGAAAATCACCCTTATACTCGTGTAAACACGGTTCATGAAAACAAGCAAATGTCGGTTGCCCTCCGTACGCAACTATCGCATGTCTTGGACGTTTTTATCACGTTGACACTTCGACATCTTTTATTTTACCTTCTCGGAGATCAGGGGTTGGATTTTCATATTAATAAAGAAGGATCGGATATACGTGTGTCAAGAATATTAGATTACATTTTATTGGTTCTAAATAAACAGAACAGACAGAATAGACAGCTAACTCTTTTTCTATAAAAATAAGACGGCATGATTTTGAAGTCATTATTTTGAATTGTGTAAGGTAAACGTACTGGTGCTCGACGCGGTCCCCGTACATATGACATCTTGAAACTTAGTCATTGTCAATAGAGGTGACAGCAAAGTGTCATCTATTGGCCATTAGCATGTCGGGCACTAGTATGTTTACCTTAGTTACCTACTATATACCTACTGCAGTACTTTCTCCATTCGATATCGCGGAGTAAATAAAGTGCACTCAAACTGTCTGTACTCAGCACTTACATACTTATGTAGTGCATAATTGTTTTCCATCGTATTTTCTCGGAGACGTTCGTATTTTTCATGCTGCTTCAGTCAACCTCAGCTCAGTACTTTTTGCACCGAGACTGACTGAAATAGCAAGAGACACGTTCGTATTCTTTGAAAAGACTATGAAGAATAATTATGCACTACGTCTGTACATCAAGGCTTTAAACAATGTTCATATAAGTTATTGTTGGTGGTAAAACTATACCTATGGAAAACCCACGTACTTACGCCTACAAAACCAAAACAAGGACAGACCTTCTAAAGTTTCAAAACCAACAAATTACGAAGAATAACACAGAATATGCAAATCACCGATTATTCTCAATTAAAGGCCGTTCAAAACCGATTAAAGGCTATTGAAGTAGATGTAGAGAAATATAATATATTGAGGGTAATATAACCAATCAGGTGTTGGGCCACATTGGGAAACGGCAATTTAATACCAATACGATATGAGTATAAGTTCTTAGGTATCCACAAATAAATAGACATGCATTTTCACTCTTATCTGTTCTGTTCTGTACTTATATAAATTGGCACGAAACTTACTAGTAGATATATCCCAGTGCTGGTTTTTATTTGCATAGAAAATACGGTACCGAAACTGGGAATTTCTAGTTCTTACCTTACCAAATTAGTACCGGACACCAGAAGCATTCCCTGGATCACATAATACTCAAGTATAAAGCGATGAACCCATTTCCAAATCAATTGGCATCTTATTCACAGTCGTGAATTTGCCCCTGCATGGATAATATGCCCGCATATCGGCGTCATGCGCGGTGGGAACCAAACACGTGGCTGTGAACGATGCACAAGAGGCATTGTTTAGACATGAACATGTAGGTTTATTGTGGAAAAAGCGTGAGAATGGCGTAGGTGAGAACGTTTTTACAATCTAGTTACACAGTTTTACAGTGATACCTCAATGAAATCGTTACATCTCCTTTACTCGTAGAAGCTGCTAAGAGTCACTTGCACCATCCCAATAGCCCGGGGTTAACCAGTTAAACCGTTAACCCAGAGTCAAATTGTACCTGTAACTATGGTAACTCCAGGTTTAACCAGTTAACCCCGGTTTAGTGATTGGTGCAAGTGGCCCTAAACGTGTTTTGGAATCCATTTTTAGTAACTTGCACGGCTTGCACCCATTATCATCACGGTCTACTCTATACATATGTAATATGATGCATCCCACAACACGAGACCTTCTCTCATGTAGGTCAAATGTCCAAAAACTAGAAAGTTTTCAAAACGTTGGATAACTTCTAGGAAAATCCATTAAAGTTTTACAGCAAATAAGGGAAACTTTCATTTTAAAAAGGAAAATTTCATGATTTTTGAAATATCCCTATGTGCAAATTTTGCTGAAAACTTCAACTGATCATGTACATGCATGTAGGCATTATTCGTGAAAGGAAAGTTAGAACAAGAACAAGCAGAAGACACATCGACTTGTACCTTTTTTGTTATAATGTCGAATAAGCACATACCAAATACCAAAAAAAAAAAAACTAAGTATCTGTATAATGTAATATAATGCCATACGATAAAAAAGAAACTAAGTAAGTAAAACCTTCATAAAATCGAGCTAAGTGTAACCCAGCACTTACTTTAACATTACCATTACTATAATCTTTACGCGTTTGTTCCATTCCGCTAATCTACAAATTCCCGATTACCTCAAGTCTAGGTGCAACATCAGTAAAGCAAATTGCACTAGGTACAACTTATCAGAAGCATACCGCAAAGACTTCCTTGTAACCATTAGTGCTTGCTGGGGAACTATTGTTATCGCTTACAAAGTCCAGGAACCGAATACCGGTATCTTTTTCATACAAATTAACCGGTATTCAATGTCGGTATCACGGTTGTTTATGTATGTTTTTTGCATTTAATTTAGCTAATCTGATCAATCACTATCCTTATCTACTATTCTAGAACATTAAATAAAAAAATATTGTGAATGCTATGAGATATTTTTATTTTTAGTCATACCGGTAACTGTACCTGTTACAAACACAAGTGAATCAGCCGGCCTAGCCAAGGTGACTATCGCTATCGCTAGGACAACGAAACGCTTTGTGTCTCTAGAGTCCACGAAAAGTCTGCAGAGGTTTTGATAGCCCACGCAGTGCAAGTGTTATTTTATACGTCAAACTTCTATGAAATTATGACGAATAAATAACACTAGCAGTGCGTGGGCTATCAAAATCGCTGCAGACTTTTCTTGGTCGAATCACTCTTCCTTATTAGTGCGATAGTGTCAGTTGGGTTTCGATCGATACGAACTCCAAATTGTAAGCGATTTGCATGTTGCCCACCAGTAAAGGTACTTACATTCAAGAAATGCATTGTTAAAAATTGAGTAATGTACGGAACCCTTGGAACGCGGGTCCAACTCGTACTTGACCGGTTTTTTAAATCGAAGATTTGTCTGTCTGTCTGTCTCGATTTGTTTCGCTCGATAACGAGAAGCTTCAACGGAAGTACCATTACCATGAGTTTACAGTGACAATGCTCGCTAGCGACTGCGTAAATGATTTCTATGGAGAATAGTACAGCGCCGTCGGCGGTCACTCATAGAACTAAAAATCGGCAGTATGAGTTCAACGCTAGCGATTACTTTTCGATAGGTATTTTACCTAGCTCGCTAGCGAGTAACGTTTGTAGCTGTTGCCTATAGAAATTGGTACCATGAGTCACATTTTTGACATACGCTACCGAGCAATACGTTATCGACTGTAGTAATCTATTTCACTGGCATATTGGAGCGTGAAAACTTATTCGAATTCGTGTTATAGTATATTTTCTTATCATTATTTATGTAAATAATGTCAGCAAGGCATTATTTGGCATGGGATATGTTAGCGAAAGCTGCATATGAAGACGAACGACGTGAACAAGGAAAATATCAAGCCGATATGAGAAACATATTAAGAAACCCACTTCAACACATAAGTGAGAATAATTTTATTAAAGAATATAGGCTTAGCAAGGAAGCTTTTGAGGATTTGTGTGATTTGTTAATAAATCATGCGGATTTGAAATCCACTCAAAGAGTGTCAGTGGAATCAAAGTTAAGTATAAATTCTATAAAAGTGTTAAGTACTTATACATTTTATTTGACATTTATGAGTGTTATTTTGTAATTAACCAACAAACTAACTCTTGCAGGTTTTATGTGCATTACTATTTTATGCACAAGGTAGTTACCAACGTGTGACTGGCAAGGCACACCATTTTTCGCAGGAAGCAATGAGTGTTTATATTGAAGAAGTAACAACCGCTTTGAACCACCCCAATATTCTAAAAATGTTTATCAATTTTCCAACCACACGCCAAGAAAGAGATGACATTAGACACAGGTAAAAATAGACGAATCACAACTTAAACTAGGTACTGACGTAATTTACGGCAGTGCCCCCGCCAAGTCGAGCAAAACAAAGAGGCACGGCCGTACTATCCTTTTCTCGAAGCGATTCAGGCCATTTTCGACGTCCTGTAATATTGTGCTGGCTGAAGCTAGAACCCTGAATTTTCATTAATATATAGGGCTTAACATGCTTAAGATATATTCTCAAAAACATTCAATATGTTCATATTGTAGTTTAAAAATTATTGTGCAACAAAGTTCCTTATTTTCGACACTGACTCACTCACTCACGTAATATTCTTTCCTCTTATGACCACAATACAATACCTACAAACCAATCTTCACATTTTAGTTTTTTCAATAAATATGGCATCCCAGGGGTGATAGGAAGCATTGACTGCAGCCACTTCAAGATATTTACACCCAAAAAGGAAGAAGAACACTTATATTTCTGTAGAAAGCATTATCACTCAATGAATGTACAAATGGTAAGTAGGTCTGTTTTTATCTGTATAGGTACCTAACCTACTCCTTAATAAATTTAGATTGACATGTTTATCTAAAAGCTATTTACTTACTACTCGTAATATTATATACAATATATTAATTTTTCAGATATGTGATCAGGATTGTAAAATTTTATCCATTAATGCTAAGTTTGGAGGTGCAGCCCATGATTCTTTCATATGGGAAAATAGTAATGTTAACAATTATATACAGTCTTTACACAGGCGTAATGAAATTGTCTGGCTTTTAGGTAAGACATATTTTGAATATAATTTAAATTATGATTCATTTAAAACAGCATTTATTTTTGTCCTTAATAAAATATATTCCTATTTTACAGGTGATTCTGGTTACCCTCAACGGCCATGGCTGATGACACCATATTTAAACCCAACTCCCAACTCTATTGAAGAAACTTTCAATGCAGCCCACACTTCTGCAAGAGTTGTCATTGAAAACACTTTTGGGCGATTGAAGAACCGTTGGCGCTGTGTACACCGAGATAGAAATTTACATTATAGGCCAGAAAAATGCTCACAAATTATTATAGCATGTTCTGTGCTACACAACATTGCCTTAAAGTACAATGTTCCGGATCCCGAAGAGATATGTGAACAAGATCAAGGTATCTATTATATAAGAAAACAGTACTAATAAAAAGGGCCTTCGGGATGGGATATAGGCTATACATAACTATGTATAGCCAGTATAGCCTATATCCCATCCCGAAGGTCCTTTTTATTAGTATACTAGCTTTTTCCCGCGACTTCATCTGCATGGAATCAGTAATTTAGGTAGGTATTATTTTATCCAATCTGCGTTTTGTTGATTCCCCATACAAACTTCCACCCCCTTAAAGGATGATTTCTGGGATAAAAACTATTCTATATCCTTCCCCACAACTCAAACCTATCACCATACCAAATTTCATTTAAATCGGTTCAGCGGTTATTGATTGCCCATACAAATTTCCACCCCCTTAAGGGATTCTGAGATAAAAAGTGTCCTATGTCCTTCCCCGGGAGTCAAACTACCCCTATACTAAATTTCAACTAAACCGGTTCAGCGGTTTAAGCGTGAAAAGGTAACAGACAGACACACTTTCGCATTTTTAATATTAATTACTAGCTTTTGCCCGCGACTTCGTCTGCGTGGAATCAGTAATTTTGTTAGCTATTATTTTGTCCAAAAGGACCCTTTGTCCTTCCCCGGGATTCAAACAATCTCTATACCAAATTTCATCTAAATCGGTTCAGCGGTTTAAGCGTGAAGAGGTAACAGACAGACAGACAGACTTCCTTTTATAATATTCGTATGGATAGTATGGATATACCTACTGGTGAAAGAATGTATGAAATATAGGAACCTAGTTTAGGATAACATACAAAACTTCAAAATTACATTTTTATAATATTAGTATATAAAATAAATAATTACCTATAGAAGAGCTCTCTCTTTTCAGAATTTCATCGAGAGGAAGTGGTGTTGGAAGATGGAGGTGCTAGCGATTTATTAATGGGGAGAGCACTACGGGATCAGTTAGCTAGAAGACTTGCATCAAGACGGTCATAGTATAATTGTTTAAGAGTGTAATGTTTGCAAATAGGTACCAAGTATCATTTGTTAAATAGGTAAAACAAAAATATACATACACATTTATAACATTTTTATTTTTTTCCCAATGACTTACAATTCTATTTCCCAATACTAACAATTGACTAAAACAATCTAACCACCTTTCTTGCATTCTTATCTCTAATTCTCTTAACCTATTCCTCTCCCGCTCTGCCTCCATTTGGAAATTTCGCCATTCACAGTCAGACCTGACGAAGGCTTGCCTTGCCAAATCGGACTGTGTCTGGGTACGAGTACGAGAGGAGAATGTTGGCGTCGGACGTGTTCGCCGCCGCCGTGGCGTAAGTGGTAAGGGCGTAGGACTCTGCGGCGCGTGCTGCCTGCCTCCAGCAGCCATCCGCGCGGCCCGAGTCGCAGGCTCCTGCGCCTGTGTCATGCCGGCCTCACTCCTGTCTAGCATCCGCGCGGCCCGAGTCGCAGACTCCTGCGCCTGTGTCATGCCGGCCTCACTCCTGTCTAGCATCCGCGCGGCCCGAGCCGCAGGCTCCTGCGTCTGTGTCATGCCGGCCTCACTCCTGTCTAGAGGATACAAAGTAATGATAAATCAGTATTTATTGCACATACATACATTCATACCTATTATAAATTGCAGGTTAAAAGAACACCTCTGCAAGATTAGAGTTTAAGTGTGTTGTGGGCAATGGGCTATAATATTACTGAGCAGTACTTACACCTATAAAATGTGTCAATAAATGCAAAATTTATTATCTGCTTCTAAATGAGGTTTAGTAAATAAAACTCTACCTGGGCTGTTAACTATTTCAGGCTCCTCTCTGCCCGCCAAGTCTTGGTTATTCCTGTCCACAGGTAAGGGTGGAAAAACTGGGGGTTGAGCCGATGTCCCTGGCCGATTCCAATCTTCAACATCTGCAATAAAAAATAAAAACAATAAAATAAATACTTGGTAACAAAATTACAACCAAAGAGAGATTGGTCTTTACAGTCAGCTGCAGAGAAAAGGTACCACCCCTGCATAGAAATTTGTATGAAAAGGTGCAAACTGCTAAGCTAATAGTATTGCTGACTGTACATTGATACTGGGCAATAATATTCATACAAAAATATAAATCCAATAATTGTTACACATAAAATCATTGTCATCATAATTGAAGAAAATATATTTGTGCCGCTACCCTTTCCAGGATACCGAGTCGGGACAACCAGCTTTCTAGGCAGAATCAATACCAGCTAGGCTATGGTGACTCTTAACTATGTATGTTGTTAGAATTTTTCTCAGGACATGCATTAAATTAATTCCATTGATCTTATTTTTATAGCAACAATGATACGGAAACTCACTGGAACAAGTTTGTTGAGCAAACTCATCATGTAGTATAAAAATAGATGGGCTGTCATCATTATCAAGTGTCGGTAGTACAGCCAGTTCAGTTACTTCTTCCTGTAAAATATTTTAATTTAGGTATGACCATAGAGTAAGATTAAGGGTCGGTTCCACCAAACTGTTCGTATCGTTAAAGAGTTCACTAAATTTTTATGTATGGAAAGTTTCATAGTAAAGCGCCTGGGCGCGCCGGCTGACTTTGATCAGTCTGTCAAATGTGGTTGGTGCAACTGGCCCTAAATAAAGAATAACAAACTCCCATAGGACAGCATTCTCTGTGTAGGGGATTAAGTATGGGAGTTCTTACTTTTTATTTTATCCTTAGGGTAACATTCCATTTCTGACTGCAGCTGCACTACTGGTACTTAATGCGTCGCTGTTACTGTCAGTTTCCATAGTAAAATGAACAGTAGTGCAGCTGCGGTTGGAAATGGACTGTCACCTTAAGTGTAAGGCCTGAGTGGACGCTCGAGTGGGGCGTGCAGCGGGGCGGGGTGTGCGGATTGCATGTTAAGTAAACAAATGGAAGCGTATAGGAGCAGCCTTAGTACACGCTGCTCAAATTACTTGTGAGCCCGACGCCATGCTACACACCCCGCCGAAATTGTTATTAAGCATGAAGTACCCATTACCCTACCTCCAGGCCAACCTCCGGAATTTCTACAATGCCTGTAGCTGCCCGTGTCCCTGTTATAGCCAGCACCCTCTGCTCTAGGTCACTTAATTTTAATGTACAAGCAGGACCACCACCAGTTCCTGCTCCAGCTCTGAATATCCGAGCAGCCTTTTTCTTCGTATTGTTCTTCAGGTCACTCCACACCTTCACACCCAACACGCACACACACACACACACAAAATCAGTGAAGAGCGAACCAAATGTACATGCAAAGAAAAAAATGTGATGAATGAATAGGTAAATGAAAACATAAATATTAAGCTAATGGGTTATACACACAAAACTTCCGTGAGAGACAGACATATCCAAACCCGATATTAGTGACCCGTTTTTAATATATTTAATATGTTATACACATACCTTTCTCCACTTATCTGTATTTTTGGTGACGCCTGTCGCATCCGCGTTTAAAAGTTGTGTCAGCTCGGCCCACCGTCGGGTATTGAGCTCCTTCCCATGTGGCCCATCGCTGGGTTTGCTAAGGTCACCATGCCTGTTAACACATGAGATGAGAGGGACCTTAAAATACTTTGCTAACCACTTGAAACTAAAATATTTCATCATATTATTATAAACTAGGGAGACTGTATAACTCAAATTAAAGTTAAAGTACATAGATACTTACTTTTGCATGTAGTCAACTAGAAGTTGAAATTGCGACGTACTAGTACGCATTTTTTAGTGTTCCGTACAAAACTTTGTTTACGGAACACTTATGGGATCACTTTGGTCTTGCAAATCAGTTAATTTTGAAGTGAAAACTTCTTTAGCGGCGCTAGGCACTTTTTTTTATACACAGTAACACAATTTACGTCATGCCAATCGACTCAAACTTAAGTAGAGAACTGTCACATTGACAAAGTAACCAACACAAATACAAGACCCCCACTAACACTTTACATAATAATACTGTGCCATGACGCTTTAAATTAGCACGGTTATGTTTATATTTTTTAAACGAATGCTTGGATACTTAGCTTTTTGCCCAATATCGTCCTACTCTGTCGTTTCAGTATAGTCAAAAAGAGATAGCTTTCTTTGCTGTGAAGTTAGGCACGTCACTCCAAGGTAATTCGCTATCGTAACGTTAACTACACGATGAATCGAGCTTACGTTAGCGAGTATAGTAAACGAGTAATTGACTCATGGTACCAGTTGTTTCGAAATCTACACGAACCGCGTTTAGGCGCTAGCGATTGTAGTAACGTAATGTAAGTTCTCGATAGCAACTCATGGTAATGGTACAGGAAGTGACCCGTTATGTATAATAAATTAAATTAAATATATCTGTGTCTCGCGAAAGATTTTTTTAATTAAAGAGTTATCGGATTTTACATATGTTCGGTATATATATTGACAGCTAGTACATATAGTACAGTGTACTGGTTAGTATGAGGAGATGCTCTCGATAACCGCCGGGAACATGGTTTGCTTTATACGTGTCGATAAGCTCGGAGCCGAAGGCGCGTGTTCGCTTCCTCGAGCTAGGTCCTTGTAAACAGCTGATAAATCGAAACTGATTTGCCAGGCAAATATGAAGTCTTGATGTGGTTGTTGCGAAAACTACTTGAAAAAGTAATTTATTTCATGAGTTGCTTGTATTTGTAGCATTCAGATAATTTAAGGACTCTTATGTTCGTCAATATCGTAGTATTTAATTCATGTCTTAACAGTGGTCACTCATGCATTGTTGAAATAACTTATACGTTGAATGGAATTAGTGAAATTGTGAATTTGGTTATTTAATATCTGTTTTAATAAACGTATTATATTTTGAATACCTATGTACTTAGATTCCTATTAAGCTACAGTGGCTATATCAAAGACTAAAATAAATACAATTACAATATCAACGAACATAAACAAAATAGAAACATAATGAATATAAAACAAATACGATTTCAAGCACACTTTTTTTGCTCTTAATTATATGATTTATAAGACTTTTTACACCATATCAGTGACAAGCAAATTGCGGCTGAATTGCCAAATCATTGCGTTGGGCTTTTAGGTTTTTTAACGCCTTTAATGTGTTTTTAATGGAGATAAGTTTACTGTGCCGCGGTCGCCAGATTGAGCTAAATTTGTAAAGCAAATGTTTAAGACAAAACACATTTGTATAAATGTATAGCTGGCATATATTTTGTCGCTAAGCACATCTCCTGCTGTGTGACATCGAGTGCTAGTCATGTTTCTCAGGCAATTTTTATGTTCATTTCATGGATATCGTTTACATATAGGAATAGCATTAATCTTAGGTAGGTACTATAGTGTATGTAAAATGCTTGTGTATAAATGTAGTTGTCGCAATTGCTAAACAGATATAACCTATGATTACTTATAGAATCGTAAACGTGGACTTAACTAATAGATTAACCGCGTGAGTTTTGTGCTTTCATTTCAATTTAGTATGGAAGAGCCAATATGTGGTGATCTCGAGTCGTCTTACATACTCCGTCTAGTGGATAAAAGTGATCTATGAAAACCATAGTGAAATGACGGTTTCATTTGTTTCCCATACGTGAACGGAACGTATTAAAATTCCGCTAGAGGCCAGTACGTCATCTGCGACGTCGACGGTTGCTGTTTGTTTGCATCCGTCCTGCTGTCACAGGGTTGAAAAGCAGAAGTCAAATGCAGCGAAAGTGCATAATTATTGATTATTCAACTCTCAGACTAGTATCGGACAAGCATAACGATATGTTAAGGCACGTCATGGTACTCAATGTACCTACTCAGAGGTTAAGTAAATTAAAGTATTTTTGTTTTTGTTTATTTATATACTATTTCCTCCAAATATGAGAAAAGCAAAACAAGAGGTTTAAGTGTCGATAGAGTCTGTGCGGAAAGAGAAGAGTCGTGGCAGAAACGGGAACTAACATTTTAAATTTTATATGGCAATCAAACCTTTGACAACTGTCTTGTAAAAAGTAAACAAACTTCTGTCATTGTATATTTTTATTAACAAAAACCGCAAGTTTAATGTTTAAAATATTTTCAAAACACGATAAAACCGTACATAAAACCACAAGGAAAATTATATTTAACATTGTTCGGTTTTGTCAGCGGGAAGAAAACGGCTAAAAGCCGACTATGGACTTACAAAAAGTCGCGGTACGTGTTTCCGCTATTCGCGGGTATTGATGTTGTATTTAATATTAAATAATTACCTATTTAATAAGCCCCCTAAGTAACTTGTCTCCGGTACATAATCGGTAAGTATATTCATTCAAAATATATTAATTTTCATAAATATGCAGGTCATTCATGATCTTTAAAATAACTGACAAATAGTCTTGATACTTGCCATTTTATGCATATTTATATGTAATTTCTTTTTCAGGATTGTGTAAAAGTACCTACGGTATCTCGAATAAAAGACCGCTAAGTAGGTGATATGCAAGAATTCGTAATCTACGTGCCGGATTCAAGCATATCCAGTTCAGATGAAGATAGTTCTATGAGTGTCCCTGGTTGTTCTGAAGCTAGCTCAAACATAAGTGACATTGAATATTTTAATTCAGACTTCGATTACAAAGAATAAAACTTTTTCTAATAAAATATTTCTTTATTTGTAAGTTCGTTTCCTAGGTTCTGAATAAAACTTTTTCTAATAAAATATTTCTTTATTTGTAGGTTCTGTTAGTTACGAAATTATATTTCATATTATTTAGGAGTGACTTTTCGGCGAAGTAAAATATCGTGAGATGAGAGAACCGGACATATCCCAATAAGGCCTGTGCAAATGTACACATACATTACAAGTCAAGTTTACAGTGGGTGAAATATATCCCAGATAAAATTACAGTTCTATTGCCCAATTACTACCAGATCTACCCGGTTTTAATAACTGTTGGACTGCACAGATTAGGCAGTACATAAATGAGACTCTATCTTGTTTGGTACTAAAATTACAGTTGTATTTGGCAGATTCTTAACTAGTTTTAGCAGTTTTGTCAATCGCACTGTCACTTTTTAGTATCTGAGACATAAAAACAAGTGCGTTTTAAAAAGAAAACTAGTGCCTGCGCTAAATCAGAGGATTGAGTTGACGAGCCGACACCACCACCAGGTTCCCTTTAGTAAGCCGTGGTAAAAAACCGGAACAAAAGGGATTCAAGTATCATGACCTTTAGTGTCGTACTATAATCACGTGACCAGTGTTGTCAGCATAGCAAAAACCATAAAATAGCACTGGCGCGCCCTCAAATCCCACGACTCTTCTCTTTCCGCACAGACTCTATCGATTTTTTTCATATCTGTACAGTGTAAGTTGGCTATTCATCAGTTTGTGATTTTTTATGAATATTATATCATAATATCATAGCATATCATTAATGCAGTAATAGTCATACATTGTCATATTTTATACATAAGTCAATTGATTTATTATAAGACTGGGTGGATGGTGTGTAATATTTCTAGAAGCAAAATTGGCGTAAAATAAAAAAGCGTAACACATAATTTCAAGCTTTATTTACAGTAGATTATAATAATAACTAGACATAATTATATAAAATTTATATACTACTACTACTACTTATCCTATGAATGTATATACTACTTATAACTGTAGGTATTTTTCCCTGAAACGAAAAAAACTTCAAAAAAGTCTTCTGCATATTAAAAATACTGTGGCGGTGTACTAATGTTTTTATCTCGACAGGGCATTAGGGAAATACAAACGAGCAGCGATACAAGACTCTTTTTGTTTCTGCTTTGTAATTGTATGTGTCCCGGAATTTGACTCCCGAGAGATATGATACGATACGGGGCAATTTTTTACATATAAGTAGTACACTGAATTACCCAAATTTATTAGTACCGTAAAACGGGGTCAACAGAAATCGCGAGGTGAATAGAGAAATTTCGAACCTTTTCTTTCAAATTGTTATATTTCATAACGTACATCTCTAAAATCAGATTTTTTGGAATACATATATAGTAGACTATTTATTCTCTACATTGATACCAAAAGAAATTAATCAAACTGCCTAAAAGTTAGATTTTTTTGACTCTAAAGGAAGGCCTCACCGAGGTAAGAAATGAAGCCTGTCTGAACTTTGTTCTAGCGGTAAATGTAGTGACATTAACGTAGTTAATGTTAGCTAACCTGGTAATATCGTATCTGTAGTACCTAAATAATAAATAATATCACCAATTTTCTCTATAATTAAGCATTTTATTGCAAAAAAACTATCAACAAGCACTTTTACGTGAAAAAGGGGTCAGTGGACACGCATATGGGGTGAATAGTTACATCATAGGGGGTGAATAGTTACGCCATAGGGGGTGATTAGATACCACAAAGGGGTGAGAAAACACGCTTTGGGGGTTAAAAGACACGAAAAAAATATTTTTGTATCAAATAACTGTTTAACAGATATATATACTATTTGCCAATAGAGTATCAACATAATAATGACTAAATTCGATGCCTATGACAACTAAAACTTCATATTTCTATTCACCCCTTTCGTGTGTCTATCGACCCCGTTTTAAGGATATGGAGAAAACAGGCAGTTTTCTTTGATTTTCTCTGAATTGGGTGGGTCAAAATTGATTTCACAAATGCAAAATTGAAGAACTAACCAAGACTCATAAAATTATGTCTAAATGTTTACTTTTATCATTTGGATTATTGATGAAAATCGTCCTTGAAGTTGAAAATCGTGTCTTTTCACCCCGTTTTACGGTACATTGAATTTTTTTTTTATTAAATATATTTATTCAATTTTACATAATTATGTATGTATAAAAATTAACTTAATTTATTTTTTGTGTGTTTTTAACTGTATGGTGCACATTAATAGTTATTTACGATACTAGCAGGAAAGTAGGAAATTCGCAACGAGTGGTGATAATTTAAAATCACCTATTCGCACGTGTATCGTACAACGTTGTTTACAATACATATGGCCCTTATTCACAAAATCTACATATTTGTTATACCTACATAATTATATCATAAATGAAAAATAGATAGGTATTTATACAATATTACGTGGCATTTATTCCTAATTCAGAGCGATCCTACGGGGTAGTAGCAGACCACATTCGTAACATTACTATTATCTAGGTACTTACCTACTTATTTTGCATATAAATATAATAATATTATTCCCTGATACTGCTACTACAGGGACTGTGTAACTCTCAGTTTTTTCTCACGGTAGAAAGTGACAAATCACGAATTCATGACGACATTATTTCCGCAATTAATAATTGATAAAAATGCTCGTTTATTTGACGACTTGCGGAGAAAGTTGTTTGATTTATCAAATGTTGTTAATTGCTCTGGCAACCAATTTCAATCTCGTTGATGTGTTGACAAACTATTACATTTAGGTAGGTAGGTAGGTACATGTTTGACAACATACTTCTTTTTTGGTACCGGCACAGAATATATAATAGTACTAGTACCGGTTACAATTACACGAGTGAATTGCAAAAAAAATTTACATAGCTAATCACCTGTAATTAGTCTAAAGTTAATTGATTCCATTCATATACAATTAAGAAAAGGACAACATTTTATTGATTTTTATGAAAATTTTGTTAATTCAACTAGGATATAAAACTTAAAACAGTAACTACATAAAGTCTCATTCAATGGTAGGAATTGATAGAATTCTTTGTTTTCTTTTTCAACGCTTTGTCGTCGTCTTATCTCAACATCTAATACATGCCAATTTATTTATAGATTTACCGAACTGGCCGCGTAGCCAAGATGCCAATCGCTTACGCTCCGTAGCGATCAAAACGCAACTGTCACTGTCGCACTAATAATGGAAGAGTGATAGAGAGACATAATGCTTTTCGTTGTCGAAGCGAAAGCGATTGTAACCTTGGCTAGGCCGGCTGCCCAGAATTATTTCACCCTTCGAATCCACACCTATTTTGTTGGGTTAGAATGTCGGAATGTAACGGCAGTGGAAGAGAAATGGGCTCAGTTGGGCTTTATTGACTGTGTACGTAGATTGTACTCCGTGTGGAATAACGAGAGCTGATATTTTGTGCGACATGAAACGTCACAGTGGTTAAGAAACAGTACGAGTACAAATTACGGCGCGATTCGGGAAATGAATTGGAGAGTCTCTAGATATGAAATAGTAAAGATATGTGACGTTCCACGGCAAAAGGTACCATTTCCCCGGCTGAATATTGGAGCGGCGTTAATAATAGCGTAAGCGCCAGCCGCCATATGGTACCTTTTGTCGTGGAACGTCACATATCTTTACTATTTCATATCTAGAGACTCTCCAATTCATTTCCCGAATCGCGCCGTTAGTTACCCACTCTTACAGATTCGCTTATCTACAAGTTGTGGGAATCTAGATTGTTGAAAACAGTGTCGCGTGTCGTGTGGAAATCTCCAAAAGTTGTTAAACTTTTTTTATTGTCAAATGGCTAGCTAATAGTTATAGAGCTGTTTCTCGATTTTTTTAATTAACGTAACCCCGTATCCCGGTGTTTCGCCACAGATCAACCTGGAGTCTGCTCAGCAACCTAATTTGAAGAATTGCTTTTTACTTAAGCGACTGCCATCAGTCTTTCCAACCCAGAGAGCGTACATTTCATTTGCTAGTTCAATTAGTTGTAAATTTGGGAGCAATTGTAAAATTGGAGAAACTGGAGAAATTGGAGTGTTAGAAAATTCTGGTTGTACCAGTCTAATAGGCCAAATAGCATTCATACTGATTAGCTGTACAACTATGACATAGCCACTCCTTGTGTAACGGCTTTCGTTTCAATCGCATGCAAGCAATGGGTTCGATGACCGATAGCGGCTGCGCTTAGCCTGTTCCTTATCACAGCACAGATCAAAGCGAACGCGGAAACTGAACGTTTATCAAATGGCCTTTCATATAAGCTGATGGTAATGAGTGATGAAAAAGCGCTGGTGGCTGGTAAGAGCGTGCGACGTGCAATCCGGAGGTCGCGGGTTCAAACCCCGGCTCGTACCAATGAGTTTTTCGGAACTTATGTACGAAATATCATTTGATATTTACCAGTCGCTTTTCGGTGAAGGAAAACATCGTGAGAAAACCGGACTAATCCCAATAAGGCCTAAACTACCCTCTGGGTTAGAAGGTCAGATAGCAGTCGCTTTCGTAAAAACTAGTGTCTACGCCAATTCCTAGGATAAGTTGCCAAGCGGGGGTCCGGAGGTTCCCATGAGCCGTGGCAAAATGCCAGGAGAACTCGAAGAAGAAGAAGATGGTGATGAGTGATGACCTGGTATAGGGACCGTGCGCGTAGAAGGGCCTAGGCCTGGTGACCTGAATCGAAAACTTTAACAATTAACGCCTATCAGTAGGTGCTGCCCCCTACAGCTCACGCACGCTCCTATCATCACTTTATTTCTAATTAGAACTAAGAAACTCAAAGCACAGCTTATTCTTATGTCCTAAAAAATAATACCTACACGTCTATTAAGCCATACACGCGTATTCGGGAAACGAGATAATCACAAGATCTAGGAGACGATATAGAGATCAACTAGATTTACATTAGATATCGACTAGATGTGACTTGGATATCTAAGTCATAACTTGTCGAAATCGTTCAAGAGGACCTCCAGAATCTCGGAAACGTCAAATTTGACATACCTATCTTACAAATATCTTTAAATTATCCATATCGTAACTTGTTGAGGTCTAGTAGAGATCTAATTCATTTCCCGAATCGAGCCGATAGACTAGATCGCAACTGGATATTTATTCACCCAAATAAATGGACCTTGTTATTAAATTGAAACCACATGTGATTTTTAACCACAAAATATGTAGGTCAAATAAACTTGACACTTTGTTATTATTTATGATGCTATAAAATGTGAAGACTATTTTTAGATAGGTCACAGAAGCAGAATCTAGGTCGGCAAGGTTAAATACAAAACAGTACAAAATAACGTACGCGACGTACGGTGAAAAAATGATAGTCACATTTTCATTTTAAATTTTAAAACACTGAATTTCTAAGAGTTCATAAATCTATAAGGTGCATTCGGGTAATACCGAATGTCGGATGATTCCGAAATTCAAATGAAAATCACCCTTAATTCCATCATAATAAAAGTCTCTTTTCGGAATTATCCGACAGTTTTCGACATTCGGAATTACCCGAGTAAACCTTAAGTAGGTAACCTACCATAATATGGTTGATGAAATGATGATTATAAGTTATTTCTCAACTTATTTCAATAATTTAATGAATACATATATATTATAAACAAATGTTTGTATTGGTG
This sequence comes from Cydia fagiglandana, assembly GCF_963556715.1. Taxonomy (NCBI): domain Eukaryota; kingdom Metazoa; phylum Arthropoda; class Insecta; order Lepidoptera; family Tortricidae; genus Cydia; species Cydia fagiglandana. The sequence goes on from NC_085937.1 coordinate 5,560,746, forward strand.
TATCAGTTTATTTAGCTCGGCCGAAGCTTCATAAGTTCATAACACGCGACGTTTTTGTTATATGCCTTCGAGTAGGGGAGACCGAGGTGAATAGTGACAGAGGAGAGTTGTGACATTGTCGAATTTTTGGAATCTATTAACTAAAAACTAGGTCGCAATAGCGTTTGTTAGTTCAAGTTGCGAGCTAACAAACGCACACTGTTACGAGCTCACTAACAGTTAGTAGATTCCAAAAACTCGACAATGTCACAACTCTCCTCTGTCACAACTCACCTCGGTCTCCCCTAAGTACATAACAAAGAAAACGTCATGTGAAGACCACAACTCTAATATATGTCTCTCTTTACACATGTAGAGATCTCGTATCCTAGTGATAAACCGAGCTAACATATGAACTTTTATACCTATTCATTTCGGATTCTGTAGTTCGAAGTAGGTTTAGATTGTCAACCGTGGGTAGAATTATTTATTCACCTCAAATAATTTCAACAAATCCTGTCCAAGTTTTCAAAAAACACCACATATTTAAGAACTTATGTCACTAACCGTCTTCTTAAATTATTTATCGGCCATAACTTGGTATTGAAACTCCTAGATTATGCGCTGATGAGGTTCGATACGAGAGAATTAACATCTAAATTGAACTAATATCGGATTGACACCCATTTAATGTGGCCCATTTAAGAAGTTGTGAAATTCGAGAGCCCTAAATACATACTGAATAAAGAAATGAATTTAGAAATCGAGCGACGTAGATATACTTATGCCGTTGGATCATTTTGTTTGACAATTCTATTTCCAATTCTATTAATGACAATTTATTTATATTCTAACTCCACCTCTTTCTTTACTATACAATAGATACATAGTAGCCTGGTTGCGCGATTTTTTTTCCTTATTTGTACTTTACTGAGACATTTATCTGCAATTTTTATTCCGTGTTCGTTACCTGTTGAATTTGATTCCTAATTATTTACTTACCTAAGTTTCGCGTGCACTTAATGTTGATTGTATGCAAACTTCTGCAAAAGTTGTCATTTTATAAGTCTCATAGATTACAAAACGAAATTTATGGTATTATATTGTTATCTAAACGCTTCACTTTGATAAAGAAATTGAGATAAAACTCCAAATTTCATCGCCATCAATCATATCGGCGGTGAAGCTCACGTCACGCAGCAAAGCGTTAACTCCGAACAACTTGAAAATTCTCATAGTACCTGTTATGATATCATATACAGTCATCCTTTTCACGCTCACACATATTGCGAATGATGAAGTGAGTGAGCATGAGTGATTGCTTGTAGTAATATGGATGGTACGCGCTTTGGTTACTAATAAATGACGTGTATCGCGCGTTAATGAATTGAAAACGAATTGCTCATTTGTTCGGCTGAAATTCACATTTTCGTTTTAAAATCAGGCAATTCGGTAAAGTTTAAAAAAAATATCGAATTCCCAAAAAGTAAGCGAATGTTGGGTTTTGAAGTAATTATTAAGTCAGATCAGTCAATCAACTGGCCAATTTTAATGGAGTAATATACACTATACAATCTTTACATAAGTACTCAAGTTATATAGTATTACATCAGCACCAGGACTGGCCTTGGAGCTTGGTCAGTCCAGATTCAAGGAATAACGGTCCCACGGGCCGGTCGGTATGACGGACGAATTGTGCACGATCTTGCGACATGTCCTATTTAGGACGACTTAACTAATCGAGCGTATCCAATTCCGCCCATCAGCTCAATTACTCCTAATACAGGATTGCTACAGGATTGCTCATGCCGAAATACGAGGCGATTTTTTAATTGCATCCATCCAGCTGGGAGCGTTGAACGTAATTAATTGGTCCCGGTCGACGTTGAATTTTAAAACGACGAATTCTTGTATTAATTTGATTCAGTCATGGAAGACCACCGCGGAGACAATTTCTTCAATTACCTTGTCATTATATTAAGCCGAAACATTATCAATCGGGGACATTACAGCTAAATAACTAAGTACCGTAAAATTAGGATTGTTCATTTTTTTTCAAATGTTCTATTTCGAAAACCATTTCGAGATATAAGGTTTTTAAACAGTTTCCGACATTTGCTGCGATATAATAATTGAGGATTGAAGATATTTCAACAAATATCCTTATGACCTTAGTTTGACCTTCTCCTGGGCTGAATGTAAAGTCATTGCATAATAAAAGTTATCGAACCATAGTAAATAAATCCGTCACTCACGTATTGTCAAAGTTATCATTGTCATCGATTGTCATAACAAAATTTTTCAGTTAAACCGCTGCGCTTGTTTGTTACAATTTGATTTATAATTAATACCTAAACAGTAGATTTCATTGCTTAATAATATATCAAAAACCTTGTTCCTATGTGTGGGAATGATTCACAAAAATAATAGTTCGAATCCACGAAGACCTCCGACGTGAAAGATGGTGCCGTGAATTAAACTTGGAATACCTACCTACTTTACGTGTTACACACAGTATTGCTGTGAGAATCACGTCGATGTAAGTATAAAATTAATATTAATTTACTACAATTAAGTATTTAAAAGCTCACTTTATTGGTAGGGTCGTGGTATCTGTGAGGGGGCAGATGGGAGCCTCACCAGGATGATGGAAGGTAATCAAAGTCGGGAACCAGGGCGATGATGGGTATTTATTAATTATATAAAAAGGCACCTGTAACAATACAGGTTACGTGTTAACAGATAGGTATGTATAAAAATACTTTCGTAATTCAGAAGGTTAGAAATCAAATAACTTACAATATGTGCCTTGGTGATGATGTAGATATATATCTGGAAGGTGTGCAGGGCCACAAAACGAGCACTATACTGAACTGCACGCACTTATGAATTATTACGTTTACTAATAAAAATCACACTTAAACGGTCGTGTTTAGAAACTTGGGAAGTACAGTCTGTTAGATTAAATGATGTTTATCGATCAGAGTATGTGATCGAACTGAAAATAAAAATCATTGAATGGAATTTGGAATAGGATTTGAATTTCAAAAAGGAATTTAGAATTTGTATGGTGCCAGAAATAGTATGAAGGTCGATAGTGTAACGCTTCGTTACACGCACCGTTACACTACCGGGGTCGCCCTGGAAGGGAAAATCCTGGGGCTTATGGCCAAAGGATTTTTCCGTAATGTAAATATAATGTAATGAATATGGGTATGAGTGATAAATTTAGAAGGTGGGGATGTTATATACAATGTTTATCATACAAGAGAGGTGATTTAAACATGCATACCAAAGGTCATTCATACATCATCTTATAAAATTTTGGTTAATTGTTTAACCAAAATAAGTTTCAATAGAGTACTCCTTTAAGTAGAGGACGTACTCATTAAATCGCTCTCCATTAGTATTAAGGCTTATTAATCAGTAACCACCCGCTGAATATTAATGAATCTAAATATAATATCTACAATAATGTGTACTTACAAAGAGTACGATTGTTGAAATTTATTCAACAAAATAATGCCGTATGGAATGTAGGATTACTACAAAATATCATAAGATAATTCCTTAATGGAATTAATAAATGTACTGTACGGTACGTATGTACCTAAGTACGTAAATATGAACGTTATGTCAAGGGAAGAAATATATAAATAAGTATTGTTCTAACTCTGGTAGAGTTAGCTTTGAATAACGTTATATGAATGTAATATAACGTTATATAAATTAAATAGTATAAATGAACGTATAAATTCGTACTAAGTAGGTATGTACGAAATGTAATGAGTTCGAAATGTATAATGGGGATGAGATATAATTATAAGTGTATAACATTATATACAATATTTTACAAGTTAGGAGCTTAGGAGAAAAGTAGCTAAGTTTGAGCCAAATAAGAATCTAATTAAGGAAAAACAGTATATTATTTATTTTAGAATTTTGGGGAGAGGTTTAAGGTCTCTAATATGCCATCGTCCGAGCATTTTGCCGGACATGTCTTGTAGGACATATACTAAGGGTGATATTTTTTTTAGGATAGAACATTTAATAAACTTGGGTGCAAGTTTAGCAGAATAGTGTTTAGGAGAATTACTAATTGCGTAATTTCGTTTCCAGACGATGTCATTTTCGTTGAATTCGAAATGTTGGTGATGTTTATTATACGATGAAGAATTGGTTTGGTGTGCTCTCCAAAGACGGGCTTGTACTTCGGAGAAGACAGGCTGGAGAAGACCAAGATTATCAGCGTATTCGTCTCTGGGCGCGAATATAATATCATCTGTGAGATCAGATTTATCGTATGCTGATCCACATGTGACTAATTCGCGACCAAATACAAGGAAAGAAGGGGTATAATTTGTTGTTTCATTTACGGAAGTATTAATAGCAAATTTTATCTTATGTAGGTTGATATCCCAATTCCTGTGGTCATCCTGTATGAATGAGGATATTGCTGTGGTAACAACTTTATTATATCTCTCCACGGGATTTGGTTGGGCGCATTTAATTGCGCAATAGTGTATTTTTGGGATCTGATAGGAGTGGAATAAATCCGTTGTCTCTTGACTAACGAATTGAGGACCATGGTCAAGAATTATGGTCTGTGGGATTCCGTATACTAGGAAAACTAGGTTTTCTAGAATATGAACGATTACTGATGACGTAGCACGTTTAATCGCAAAGAGGAGGCAGATGGGAGCCTCACCAGGATGATGGAAGGTAATCAAAGTCGGGAACCAGGGCGATGATGGGTATTTATTAATTATATAAAAAGGCACCTGTAACAATACAGGTTACGTGTTAACAGATAGGTATGTATAAAAATACTTTCGTAATTCAGAAGGTTAGAAATCAAATAACTTACAATATGTGCCTTGGTGATGATGTAGATATATATCTGGAAGGTGTGCAGGGCCACAAAACGAGCACTATACTGAACTGCACGCACTTATGAATTATTACGTTTACTAATAAAAATCACACTTAAACGGTCGTGTTTAGAAACTTGGGAAGTACAGTCTGTTAGATTAAATGATGTTTATCGATCAGAGTATGTGATCGAACTGAAAATAAAAATCATTGAATGGAATTTGGAATAGGATTTGAATTTCAAAAAGGAATTTAGAATTTGTATGGTGCCAGAAATAGTATGAAGGTCGATAGTGTAACGCTTCGTTACACGCACCGTTACAGTATCTATTTATTTTCTGTGGTAATGTAGCCAGAGTATCTAAAGGCAAACCGTTAAACAGAGATGGTGCCTACTAGAAAGAAGGAATATACAAGAATACATAGCCATAGGTACTCATAATTCAGCCTGAAACTGCTTTAAAAAGATATAATTTCTAATTTCCAGGTACATGTTGCAGTTCAAGCTGCTGATATCATGGTGGACAAGACTTAATAAAGAGTTGTGAATAATAAAACATGTTTTTGTTTACCTACTTTTTTATTAATTTGGGAAATATGTTATATATGTTTCCAAAAAAAATAGTAACTTTACATTAAATGTATGTTTATCATGTTCTGCACGAGCATCTGAATGATGGCTTCTTGTTGACCATCCAGAAGAGAAGTGTATGGTTTGTTATTTACTCTGTTCCCAGGCATTATTTACGGTCGTAAAGTATTACGACGATTAATAATTAATATGACGTTCGTTTCAATACAAAATGCTCAACTTTGTTCTGGGCCCAAGTGCAGTTACATATCTCACAGCTGTATCTAAATAGGAATCACGATGACCTGAAATAATAGGATATAATTAGCAAAATTGGCATGTTCCTAATATAGTAGTATAAGTATGTAGTACAATATCCAAACAATGGTGACAAGCCAGTAGAAAGCACCCACTGGGTGCTAAGCTACCTTTAGCAATGGACGCTTGTAACGATTTTATGAATGCAATCTTCTTACAAATCGAATCAGTTAAAATATATATGATGTAGGTAACTTACATTTGTATTTTTGCTCCCTTGATTTCAGCCAAGTTATGGTTGGAGTTGGATGCTATATGGATACATACTCCAATAAAACTAAGTTATATTATATAACTTAGGCAGATTTCTGGAATCAGCTTTCTCAAATTTATCGTCGTCGTCGTAAATTTAAGAGTTGGACTCTTGTCGGTGTAGCTCTCTCCATTTGACTCTATCCAGGGCCGCCTCCTTGATTTCCTTATACGACATTACAGCTACCTTTTCTTTTATTTGTGTTATGTAGCTTATCCTCGGCCTTCCCCTTCCTCTCTTGCCTGCAATCTTAAATTAATCTCAAATTTATAGCGTAGGTATTTTGAAATTAATGATTAATGATTCAAAATAAACGAGTTTTCCATTCCAGACGATTGTTATTTATAGAAACACGTGACACTGACATTGTCGACAGGTGACATTACAATCAATTGACAATGACAACTATTTTTTTAATGCTTGTTGTTGCTTGTGCATTATCCTAATCAGCCGACGACATGTAATTTACGAGAAGTCGTATCTCATATTTTCAATAAATTATAAATATTCAACCGAGCCACGAATTACTAAATCATTCAAATTGGTATCTTAAATTAACCTATATTTTCAGAAAATAAAATAAAAATGGGGGTCTAAAAAAAATGAACAATCCTAATTGGGAGTAGGGAGAAAACTGACATTCAAACCGCGATAACATTTTATTTTTACATATGTAAACTGAATGGTATATGTATACATATAATAAATGTTTCGGACTTTTGTATTTTAGTTTTTTTATGATTTTGGGTAGTTCTATTTCATAACTTTACCGATAAACACAAAATCCCTCATCACCCCGTAGTACCTCGTAGTTGGGGTGAGATGGGATTTCATACAAAGGTGACTTTGGGACATTGTTGGATCGATTTTTTTCTTCTTATGAATATCACTATAGCTCCATTTGTAATACGAATACATTATTTAGGTAGCAGTAGCCTCTAAAAATCATCTCACCCCCTGGCATCCCTTCTCTCCCCATTCATAATCCCTACTCACCCCGTTATACCGTACGCAAATTTTCGCTTACTTTTTCCTTCTCTTCTGTTTCCTTGCATAATTTTTAACAGCTGCACTAATTTAACACTGTCCAAGTGTTTAATTTATTTCAGTTGAGAATCTTTTTTTTATTTTAGTGACAGACGCTGTTAGGTTTTACTTTGGAAATTACCAGAAATTTAATATCATAGCATCTTTTCTAAAGGAGTCTAGCTTAATTAATCCTCAATTAAAAAATATTTGATAGTTAGAAAACTGGCTGATTACCAGACATCGTAAATTTTATAGCATTTTTGGTGCAGCGAAGTGGTGTTAATGGAATGTATAGATAATTCCAACTGAAATGGTAAATTTTGGTGAATATTAATTAATCATTAGGGTTCAAATTGCTTATACCAATTCCGTTAACACCACTCCGCTGCACCGAAATTGCTGTTAAATTTACGATGTCTTCTAATTACTTCTTCATTGCGGCAGACATAATGCCTGCCGCACTCGCCCCTCCAATCATCCAGGTTATATCGAATTTTTATATTATTTTAAATATTCATTAGTACAAATGTTTGTTATAATTGCTTTTCGTAGCTCAAACAAAACTGCAGTTTCTTATTTATCTTAACACATTTTATTCAGCAAGTACATATAATTTCTCTGTCAGCAGTCAGCATCAAGGACGCAATCGATTTTATTTTTTGTCCCATCGGCCGATTCCGAAGAACACGTTCTGCTTAACCGGTGGCGCGGGTTTCTTCTTACGTCGACCCGATGTGTTTATATCTCCGCAAACTAGTATTTAGATCACTAGAGTTTGTATTCACAGACGTTTTAATTCAAGGCTTGCTGAAGAAACATGGTCCCATTACCGATCGTAGTCGCAATTACCGTACTATGTAATCATTAGAAGTTCATGTTTAATTAATGCATTTTCTTCTGCAAGTATGCCCTGAGAATTTCAAGCTTAAATAACTCCATCAACTACATTCATTATCTAATTTATATATGCATTATTATGCCTTGTTTTGCATGAGAAGCAGCTACGTGTACCTAATAAGAGTTTTAATTAAAATTCTTTCGATAAAAGGTCGAGAAATAAAGAAAACAAAGTTATGGGAAGACTAAATATTTCGGGGTTTGTAATCTGCGAAACGCGTGGACGAGAATGCTTTAATGAGATTAATTGGATACTGATGTAGGAAATAAAACTACGCGCAAAACATTTCGACGTTAATGAGAATATACAGCTTCTAATAAAATAGATCGAAGTTTGGGAACAATGGTATACGGTGTTCGACTTTATATAATGCTGGGACTTGTTCGGAAAAAGATTTTGATCTTGATTGTTATTGTTTGCATTCTTTTCTTTTATTGCAATTACTTCGAGTCCAGTAGAGACCAAAAATTGTGGCCTTATTGATGCAATGTATTTATACGAGCAATATTGATAATTCCCATTGTCTTTTGTAATATTCAAATACTGTTGTGGTTCAAGGTAAAGAGCCTAAATAGCCAAGATAATCGTACATAGACAAACGCCAAACGAAGGGAAAACATGTATCGGGAGTCATCCCGAGAAGGGAAAAGCTAGCTGTCAAGCTCTCTTCTGTCAGAGCAATATTTCCTGTATGTCATCATAAAATTATTAATCTATAGCGGTATCCTGATTGTACAATTAGTCAATGTTATGCTATTGTTATGATTACCCACACATATACAGTGTTAGAGTATACAAGGCTACACATGTATCATTTAACGCGCATTATACCAATATCTTTCTGATAAGTACATAGCTGTTTATTTTCCACAAATTATACCTATAAGCGGTATTACACGTAACTTTTCAAACATTCTGATCAATCCAATTGACCAGTTACAACGCCATAAAAGTTATCAATCATAAAATGTCGTTACTTTTCTCGCAATAGACAGAACCGGGCAATAGTCTAGATTAATATCAGTGCAAATGAAAGCAAAACATTTACTGGACTATTCAAAGCTTGTTTAAAAATAAGTAGGTACCTACAGAAGATTTATATTTAACAATTTCTTTACTTGGATTCTAATTAGATGAAAGATATCGGGCTTATTCTTTTAGTATTTACTCTCAATGCGAAAAAATACCTATTTAAAATAATTAAAGTAAAACAAAGGACCGTTGGTTATTTTGTTTCAATAATTAAAATCTATTTTAGGTTTTACTTTGTTGTTTTGAGGCTCATCCGTAAAATTAAATTTTCGCAAATATACCTAGCTTTTTATCTACTCGTAATTCACGTATATCGATGACACAATTTGAAAGTGACAGAAATTATCAAACTATCACAAAAATATCCATTGGTCCCTATGTATTAAACTTCCACTAAAATAAGGCATCCACTGTTTAAGGGAACCTCGACACGAAAGAAGAAGAAGAACAAGTAGAATTGGCTTCAATCTGAAAGTAATGCTTATAGGTTTAGTTTTTTTTGTGGTCGCGGACATAAGAAGCTGACCACGTGACAGCCACGATAACGACCCCAAACTAGGCGTTGCCAACCCTATTTAAGGATTAGATCAGAGGATACATTGTTGACATATTATGGGACAAATGTAAATCTATGTCAGCACGGCGTGTTAACAGCCCAGCTCGGGCCACTGAGCATGAATCATTGTCTGAGGCGCAGCCACCTGCACTGATTATGACACGTGCTCTAACATCCCAGGTTGTTGCCAACAACAACAACTTGTTGGTCATATTCAATCTATTGTAGTATTAATGTACAAAAAACATACCTATAGAACAACATCGTATGCGTACCTAGTTATATTTCATGAATATTGTTACCTAGTAATTTTTTTATTACAAAATTTTTAAACAATAACTTCCGCGAATAAATTCTAAGACGTATGTGAAGTCCCCAACCCGCATTGAGCCACCGCGAGGACTAGCCCTTACCTAAATTAAATTAAAATTAAAAATCCCTAAAAAGTCATTAGAAACTGAAACATAGAGCTGTACCTGACACTAATATGGGGCAAAGCAGTTTTTTGTTGTTTGTGAGCAGCTTTTTTACTCCGGTTCCGATACAACACCAGTTTGTTGGAAAGCTTATAGTAAATCAAAACCGTATGAGGCATGAGGTTATCAACACTAACTTTTCACCACATATCTCGCATATTTTTAAGTTTCCATTCACACTCGCTAAATCAACTTAACAGAATGAAAACAAAAGAACGATGTTCTTGTTACTACGCGCGTCAACATCTGGCCTCGTATTCCTATTGCTCGACCGCCTGCAACTTGTGATCTCGGTCAAGCCAGTGTAACCTGGAACCAATGAAACCCGTGGAAACAAACACCGATTATCTCCATCAATCATTATCCTATTGGATTGAGGAGCACTGTTGTCGATTTAGGTAGACAGAAATCTGTCTGTGTAATAGAGATCCATTATTTAGGCGTGGATAACTTGGGCGAGATGCCATGGTCGGGAGCCCGAAAGGGTTATTTGAAAGAGGATAGAAGACCTTGTGTATTGACACAAGGCCTCAAGGTCCTTCAGTAGTGGCGATTTCCAAGTTGGAACTCGCAATATTAGGATAATATGGAGAATGGAGTAAAACTTAGACAGTAAGGCCCACTGACCCGGGGTTAAGCGGTTTAACCATCAACCCAGTGTCAAATTGTACTGGTAACCAGGTAACTCCAGGTTTAACTGGTTAACCCCGGGTTAGTAGAATGGTGCAAGTGGGCACACACATGCACCATTCCATGTGGGCATTACATAATTTTAATTTATAATAGCAAAAGATATAAGTAACATAATAATGCAAGTTACGCAATGCACGTGCTTTGTACAAATAAGCTACTACACTCACAGCAATAAAAAGTAGAAAGCATAACTTAAATAAAATGCAATGTTTGTATTGATACCTACTACAGGAGTGCTCTCATACTATTCTTTATTGTTTCTCCCGTGCTCGGAAAGCGTTTGGAGTGACACATTTGGTGGCGGCCGATCCCACGGTCATCGAACATATCTTTTTCTGCAGATGCCTTTACTGCGATAGATATGGTGCCCTTAATTAACGCATTAACCGTAAGAGCGAGTCTTATCTAATTCTGTATCCACTTTGAGTGACTGTTACTTTACGCTGTGTCATTGACATAATAATTTTAATTGACCTACTTCGTGCAATTATGCTTTGTGCATTAGGTAGGTACATTTTCAAGCTATTTACTTAAGTTACGAGCTTAATTGCGTATTCTGCTTGCTTCTCTCATGCTCATAAATGAAGGCTGAATATGTGTTAATCAGAAATATTTGCTTAGGAGGTACTTTGTTTAAAATCTGTTTTGATAATTAAAACCAAAATATTACGTGCTAACGTGCGTGCGTTTAGTACGTTATCTTTTCATGGATTAGCAAAGTTATATTTTGGATTTAATTAATATGGATTTCCGCAAAGTAACGCCTGATTCATACTCATACTCATTTATTCATAAATGATTCTATTCATTTTCTGTTTTGATACTGCATTTAAAGTTGGTTTCCTTATGTCATTAATAAAGCACGCACTGGTGACCCCTGGAAGTAGTTTATCACGTTCACGTTCGACATGTTGCCTCTTTGTCGCACTTGTAAATTTGTACGTAAGTGTGACAGGGAAACAACTTATCGAACGTGGTTCGCGGTAGGCCCTCAGAAACGTCCTCCCGGAACTAAAAGCTTTTGTTTGTCCCGTCATAGTTCATTGCCGGTGACAGACGCGGGTGGGATAAACCAGGGCTGCCAAAAGCCATTCAATCGTAAACTTTTGATAACAAAGGTAGCCGGCTGTATTATAATTCGTTTAAATGGGCCTCAACGGAAGCGGTCGGAAATATACGCAATCTTCTATAATTGCCAAATACCTCCAACTTTCACAAACGTAAAACGATACGTATTGTATATTGAATGTAATTATAGACTGTAGTGTAGTTTTCCAAAAAGCAATGGAACGCAGCATACTGTGTGTTCGTATAGAACCGACCGTGTTAGAAACACCAAACTGCGTTCCAAAACCGACATTGCGGATGTGGACATGAAGGCCGCCAAGCTAAAGTAGGGCTGGGCAGTACGTCTGCAGAATGCACCCGGAGCGCTATCGTTAACTATTGTATTGTCCACAGGAAAGACGCCTGAGCCTACCTCGAAAAACGAAAATCGAAATGTTTGTTAGCGCTGTCATATTCCAGCGATAGAGAGACGGATAAAGGATGACTCACGCTAGACTGGGCCGTGCCCGGACCGAGGTGTCCGATATGTCATTTTTAGTGACGTCTGATCGGCGATCAAAGAAATCGAAGCGCCGGAAGGCGAGTCATTCTTATTAAAGAAACTACGATTTTCGTATTTCGCGGCTCTGTTTTCTGGAACGTTTTTGGGTTGTATATTGGACCACCCTTAAACTGTCAACCCTATTAGGAAAATGCCTAAACACGCTGCTCACATGCACGTGTTTGCGCGGCTAAGCCCGGTATTGCATTGGCAGACACGGAGCGAACTCCTCGCATAATCGCTACTCGCATCGCAGGCTTTTAAATAATCGAAACCCGGCGATTAATTTCTGAGGAGTTTAGTGATATGCATATTGTATCTACTTGTATGGAGTCACCAGTAGTATTTTTTTAATCCCTTAACGACTCCAATACATTATACAATACAGCTATTGAGCCCTGGTAGAGTGATATTAATTCAATAGCAATAGGATACAAAACAAAATAAACTAACTTAACTTTTTTAACTTTGCGGTGCACAATGCAGAATATTTAGGTACCTACTTAGTTACTTAAAATATAAAACAAAATCAACCACTTCATACACTTTGTTAGCTTTTAAAACTTACTTTGTTAAGGTTTCGTGCAGGTAATTCCTTCTGTTATTTTATTTGTTATCACATGACGTGATCGATGATTGGCAAGGAGCCAGGTACCCATTTCCCATTGTTCAACTTAAACTAGGTGAAAACAGAGGGAACGACTGGGAAATGAAAATGACGACTATACACATTATGTGGGATATATGATATAGGATATATACATTTTATTATTGCCACTAGTGACATTTTATTGCATATTAAAAGATTTAAACAGTTCTAGAAGGACCTAATGTGGTTTTAAGAATGTGTGAGGTAGAATGCTTGTCTTAATTAAAGAACGCCCACACTTGAAACGGGGCAACAGTCATAATTCTATACGTTATTTCACATAACCCGGACGGGATACGATTTTGAATAATATTGCACTTATAATAATATTCGGACCATCGGCGTCCCACTGTGATACAATGATCAAAGCTGAAAGATATATAACTAACAATATCGCTTTTAAAAACCTCTTTGGATTGACCTTAAAAGCAATCATCTTTCACACTTTCGCTACTGTGAGAACTCTGCCGCGTACATAATTCGTGTTCACGGGTCGGTGTACCGGTCGTATGAAACAATGAACATTTGTGGATAGACGGCATACGCGAACACTCCATAGCAAATCGTCGGAACGAACGAGGCGGTTCCTGTCATTGTCTAACGCTCCACTACCGTGAATCTTCGCTTGCCTCGTGACGCGCAACACCGCGGTTCCCACGCACAAGCACCACTAAGTGCTGTATACGTCTGCAAATTGCTAAGAGCGGACAGACGCTTTTATATGTAGAAAGTCTGTTTATACAAGCTTTTAAAGATTCGATAAAGATTACACCGAGAGCCACTTGTCCTGAGACAAATCAGACAGCGCTTTTACTCAAGTGCCTTTACTCGATGCGTGTAGTCAGCCATGTAAGTACATGTTGTGTATCGTAAAAGGGCGCTTGAAATTGAATGAATGAATACGAATGAGTTACCGTAGCGTAGTCAATCAAGAGGTCAAAGAGCCGTATCAATGCATCGTCACAATAACATTGTTATTTATTCCACCCAAATGCCAATCATGCCCGTATGGATCCATGCCGCGCGTTATTGAACTTTTGTGTGGCTTATTTTAGCCACGAGCCCAATCGGGCGCATCCGCTCGTCCTTTTATCTCGAAAAAGGTAAACCAAAATGCCAAAACGCGGCTAGCGCCGACAAATTTAGCATTTTCATTGTGTCATTATAATTTAAATGCAACCGGGGCGTCGGGACCTGAAATATAAAATCACTTGCCGCCAGGATCCTCGAGCAATTGAGAACCTAATCTCTATGAACGGAAAGGCTACTTTTCTTTCGAGGTTATTGATGTTCACTTCAAGTTTCGGTTAAATAGGGAGATAATCCCAGCGTTTGCTGCTGAATAATTTTGACTCATATTGTCCTCGCTCAAAATACCTTCTGTACACTTTGCTAAACTGTTAGTTATTTTTTTTTTACCAGACAATAGGGGTAGTAGTAAGATTAGACAAAAGAGCAACAGCATGTCAACACAGACCATTTTCTGTTGTACCTATTGTTCACGAAACCCTTTCACTTCTTAAGAAGGGGCTAAAGTTAAGGAGCAGTTAGCTGAAAAGAAAACGTTTTCAGCTTTTGAAAAGTGCTCTGTATAAAGTTAGTTTAAATGGTTTTAAGTACGTACTCGCTTTCTTTACAAATTCTTTTCTCTGGAGAGATTCTTAGTTGCTCAAAATACTGGTTTATATGTGTCCATAGTAATGTACTTGGGACAGTAAATTTTTTAGGCTAATTCGTCTGTTTGGTTCCGCAGCATTAGGACAAGTCAGCGGTCATGGGACATCATCACCCACGAATCGGTCACGGTCATGATTGTCGGTCACGATTTCAATACAAAACGTCATTATGATGACTAATGAAATTACGAGCTAACTGAACGTATTATAGTGCTAATAAGAAACGCGTTCTTCCCACGGGCATGAAATTGAAATTAAATGTATTAGAGAGGTTTCGTACTGTACTTCCGAGAGGTTACGTATAAGTACCTACTTAGTTAGTTTGAAATTAATACTGCCCGATTTTAACTTAAGATACGTCAAATATACGTACTATACTTATCTAATCCATATCGTATCTAGCCGTAATATTTGACATATCCTAAAGTTCGAATCGGGCCGATAGTCAAAGAGGAACGTCTTAACGTTGAACATTTTATTTTTGGTTATTGAATGAAATAAAAATCATCAATCTGAAATCATGGCAGATATAAATATGACTCTCACTTTACTGGATAAACAGTCATAATTATAGTACATAAGACTTGAATGAAATATTTTTACGACACTTCGTTGCCGCATCCACATATTGAGAAAAACCTGTATCGAGATTACACCGCAAGCTTTTCACATTCTTTCGTACTAATTAAAAATAATCGAAGACATCCATTAAGGGTTCTTGATCAAAGACGATTTCTAACGCAAAAACTATTATTGACAATAATTACTTTTAATTGCGGCATACAAGAGTAAACTAAACTGATTTCACAGCAAATCAAACCTTACAGCCTTAGTAATAAGGCCCCCCCCCACATCTGGCGTCTTTCGAGCGTCGGCGTCTACAATTCTATGGCCGACGTCGAAGCAACGTCGACGCAGCGTCGACGCAACTGCGCAGCGACGTCATTTTCCATAGCGCTGGACAGACGCCGACGCTCGAAAGACGCCAGATGTGGGGGGGCCCTAAATCTGGATTTTGTTTCTCGTATAGCTTCTACTGACGAAGCTTCAAATCTTTAAAATGGGTGCAAGATCGTCTTACTTCACATGTGTCTTATCGTATGTGCTTCATTTTGAGACTGTAATAATGTAAGGTACTTTAAATCTGATTAAAATAAAAGTACTCAAAATTTCGGTAAAATTATCCTTTGTTGGCGAACAGTTTTCATAAATAATTGTAACTCAAAATGTTCGCATGTCATGCTTAATATTCGGCGCTTCGGCCAAGAGAGGGGCCGAATATTAGGTGTTCGGTATTCGGCCAAAACCACTATTCGGGGCATCTCTACTTATTTGCTACTGAAATTAAAATCGATATAATCTGGTGCAAAAGTCCTTAAACAATTAAACACCATTTCGTTTTCACAATTTATGGGATAATGGTAATTGTAATATAATGCAATTAAACATCATTAACCTGTCATTAACATTGTGACACCAGCCGAAAAAATATAAAATAATATAATACTGAAAGTGATAAGTATTAATAGACAAAATGTATAAAAAATATGAAACCTCTATTTATTACTTATTAGTCCTCGTCAGTAACATTACGTAGGTATAGACGTTTCCTTAAACATATCTTACTATGGACATAAAAAGTTATACAAATTAAAAGAATAATCAACAATGCTACATTTCTCTTACTAAACGATATCACACATTCCCACATAAGTAGCCTAACATACAAACACGTGTCCACAGTACATACTGTTGGAACAAGTCAATTATAATGATCATCCCTGAACCGCCGACCTTTACGAAGTTGTTTTTTAGCTGCACTACACTACTCGAACCATCCTCTTCAAAGGGTAACATGCATCGTTGACGCTATTTATAAACGTTCCGCTTAAGTTTTTGGGTTCCGTAAAAATTAATCATTAAATAGGCTTTCAGACTTAATTAAATTATTGTTTTTCTTATCAGACGAAGGGATACATAAAATATAACTTGTGTTTTCAATTTATTTTAGTCCATATAACATTTGGACCGGTTTTAGGCTCCCCTTTTTCTTAACTTTCAGGGACAAAAAAACGACATACATATAATTTTTCTGCATGTGACGTATGTCTTATGGCCCGATTCAAACAATAAGATGTCACACCGATATGATAAATAATGATCTCTTAATATCAAAGGTGAAGTTTTGATTGAATAAATGTCACTTTTGATACTAACAGATCAGTATCATATCGGTGTGACATTTTATAAGCATTGTTCGAATGGGCCCTCAGAAATTCAAACTATAATACCTCATACGATTATATCCCAAACAAAAACCTTCACAGTCTGGCACACGTAACCACGAGATGCACGTACATGATTTAATTCACGTTTGATAGTCTATATACTTAAATCTTTTGGCGGAACCCTAGCAAGCATCGTCTCGCACTTGGCAGCTTGTTGTTTTTTTCCCGACTCCTGCGCACCGGCGCGCGCACCTGCCCCCGTCCTCGCGACTGATTGGTCGGCGCACGAGTCAATAACCAAGACACTCATTCAGCCCACCCTGGACTTGAA
Source organism: Cydia fagiglandana (assembly GCF_963556715.1). NCBI lineage: Eukaryota > Metazoa > Arthropoda > Insecta > Lepidoptera > Tortricidae > Cydia > Cydia fagiglandana. The sequence goes on from NC_085937.1 coordinate 5,577,916, forward strand.
CCCTTATCTCGTCTGATGAGTAAGTTCTATGGTTCTCGTTCAAGGACGAAAGGGAATCTGTTTTGAGGTGGTTTTGGTTTTGACGACTTCAACGGGCTTATATTTAACTCGCTTTTGGGTACGTTAAATTTGGAATAATATTAACTTTACTGCACAAAATATTACCCGTAGATCTTAAACTTCACGAACATTATTCTTCTAAGAATCTGCTAAGAATCTTCTAGTACACCTTTAAGCAATTGACCTGGAAAACGCAGCACATGATAGATAAAAAATATGAATGCTTCCGCCTTATGAAATAAAGTAATGTTACAAGTAAGCGCGTAGGTAAAAACTATAGGTAGTCAGGTAGATAGGTACTTACATTAACAAACACATTTTTTGCAGGGCCATAAAAATATCAATAGAGGACATTGGAACCAAACAAAATGCCGCGTCAAAGTTTTTATTACCTATCTGAAATTAAGTAGATCTAATTAGTTTATTTTCTCAGTCCAAACTTATGTTGTGCGTAGGTAGAAGCTTCGACTAGCGTCAAATATGTGGCCATAATATTAATTCTTCACGATTATAATCTTTTAAATACCCCCATTCTTATCTGCTATTAATACAGTCAGTGGAATTAAAAGCCGCGCCATAAACGTTAGCAGATAGACCACGATTTATATACGACAGAGTTCCGACACAACAGAACATTTATCCCATCCGACACATTACTCTCCAAGCGCGCATATCACTTGATCTCCAGCTTCAAATTCCGTATGTACAAATAGAATATTATTTAAAAAACTATGCTAACAGTACGGACTGCTACTCTTGAAGCGATTGACAAGCAGATAACATTTAGCCGGCTACCACGTCTATAGCAGGCCATTAAACAAATAGACAGCTTACGAAGGCAAATTGATTGTTATGATAAGTCACTTTGACTACAACAACAAAGGTAAGAGCCGTGATTAAACCCGTTTTGGGAACGCCGATATTATATTAGGCGTTGATAAGATATGGCTAACTAGCCTAACCATTATTATTGCGAGAACCAATTTCACAGCATCCGGCATTTGATTATCGGGCTTTCCGAAGTAATCTGGGTATGGTTTAACCTTGGTTTATATGAGCTATTCATTAAAATGAATATCGTAAGTTGTACTTAGCGGTAGCAGAATATACAGTAGTTTTGATTCTGCCTTTCGAGAAGCTCTATAAAAGGCACAGAACACACATTGACTTTCGTTTTTGCAACGTGATTGAGGAAACAAAGCTAGTACCACAATCAGTAGCAAACTACCGACTTTGATACCTGATGTGAACACATATCTAAAGATCAGGAAATCATTGCACAACAAAGGCTCACTATTCATAATTCCCCCACTTTACCGTCGAACTTATTTGACGTCTTACATAAATATTTATTCACCATTTGTAATTCCATGTTCTGGCAGCTCTACTGTCGGCGACGGCACAAAGTATCGAGACGGTGGCATAAAAACCAGCAACATGGAATATCTACGGGAAAACATTCCTTGGGCCGACTGTCGCCTGTCAGCGACTTGATAGCATCAAACGGGAAACGCCTGGCTTTCAAATTGACCGGCAAATCGGCTTGCGTGAGTTGACAGAGAAAAATACGGAAAATATTGCTTGCAAATTGACTCCAATCTGCACGAACGAAGGAAGCGAAAAGAAAATTTATTTTAAAAAGGAGTACGAAGTAAAGTCAGTTCAGCATAATCACGCATCTGGCTTTTATTGAATGTAATCATGAATAAAATCTTAATATATATTAGTAAATGTCATAATTACATTGCATAGTAATTACACATCACTAAAAAAAATACTCTGATCCAGGAATTCCAGAATAATGATTCATGCATGCAATATACGCCGATTGTAAATTCATATAAACTATGGCTTATTGTTACAACTCCAAGCTATAAATCATTACATTATTGTTTCTTACTATCTGGCTGCGCCGGCGAGAACTGTAATTTCTTATTGTTTTCTAATCGCTAGCGAAGTATAATTGTTGTATAATGTTTGATCATTTATTACCTATCTCTAATAATACGTCAGCATAGAGAATCGCAGGGGCCGTTTAATTGGTTTGTTAGTATCATGATATAAGTACGTAATTTAAATTTAGAAGCCATTGTTTCCGATATCTTAGGATTTACGTTTACAAACAATGTGCTTAATCGATTTTGAAGATTGTTGAAACTGATAGAAACAATAGCTTATTGTGAAATAATACGACTAAGCTCACAAATTAAGACAGAGAATGTTTCTCGCATTTACATTATATTCTAATCTATAAACTTAATTAAATGATTACCGTGTTAGGTAATCTTTACTTGTTGTACTTTTTTTCATCCTATGTGATTGATTCATAAGGCATAAATTATTTATTATCATCTTATGAAGCCTTTTAAAGTTTTCATCACTGTTTCGATTTATTTCTCGAAAAAGAAATCTTTTACATCAAAAGACTCGCTTTATCTTTTGCCTCAAGCGCTACTATTAACCGCGCGGAACGTTATCCTTTTACACAAACATTAACTTTAAAATAAAATTTGCATTTTGAAAACGAGTGGCGTTGTGACTGCTCATATTATAGTGGCTCCCACATAAAGAAGAATATTTTACAGTGCTACATTCTACCTATTTCCTTTAAGTCGGTCGATAAGGCGTGTATTTCTCTCCGAACCAGAGCTTTGCCTTTCACCTGCAATCGTAATTACAAATGCACTTTGTAACTGAATAAAAAATACATATGTACCTCACAAAGGATTTAGGAATGCTTTGTACGGTTTATTGGATTTCGCCGTTTGCTGTATTTGGGACACAATCCCTATGTCCATGAAGGGATTGTCCAGCGAAAATTTTGCTATACATAATTCATTTTCCCCAAAAATTGCATGGAGCGAAAAAGTTAGGTTAAAATGGCCGCTTTTATGAGTTTTTAAAAAAATCTAATGCACGGAACATAACCTACCGAAAATAGCATTGTAGGAATTGTATCTATTATTTGACCTAATGATATCTCACAAATTTTCACTCACTTTTCCAAACTTTCGGACAATTGTTTATTTGAATAATATCTAAATAATTATGTATGGTATGTCAAACACTAAAACGTATTTTGAATTATATTTTGATGACAGAGAATACCAAGCCTGTAGTCAAATTCTCCAATCCCCGGTACTAAAAAGATTATATCGTCGCGGCCCCTGTGTATCTTTATAGTCCATAAATAAATTGCGAATCGCCTTTTTAATTAGGTTCAAGAAACCAGTTCCGAGTCCATTTTCAATTTGGCTCTCTTAAAAGGCGTTTAGTCTCATGAAGACAGTCGAGGCATTAGTGATTCATTCTGTATTTTATTAATTATATATTGTATTTAATTAATTTTAATATCTGCGCGGACACACTGAAACAAACAGTCAAGTTTATAATGAAGCATTATGTTTATATTTTTCGTATTTATTCATCGAATGACATTTTCAAGGCAGGACTTTTTCCTCGTGTTGTTCGTAATCAAGAGAATAAAGATGGATATAATTAAACTAGCTTTTGCCCGCGATTTCGTCTGCGTGGAATTAGTAATTTGGGTACCATAGCTTTGTTGTTGAAGTTGAAGAAGTAGGAGAAGTAGAAGTTGAAGAAGTTGAAAAGAATGGAGAAGTTGAAGTTGAAGAAGTTGAAATTGAAGAAGTAGGAGAAGGTGAAGAAGTTGAAAAGGTTGGAGTTGAAGAAGTTGAAAAGGTTGGTGATGTTGAAGAAGTTGGAGAAGTTAAAGTTGAAAAGGTTGGAGAAGTTGAAGTTGAATAAGTTGAAGTTGAATAAGTTGGAGAAGTTTAAGTTGAAGAAGTTAAAAAGGTTGGAGAAGTTGCAGTTGAAGAAGTAGGAGAAGTTGACATTGAAGAAGTTGAAGTATTTGGAGAAGTTGAAGAAGTTGGAATAGTCGAAGAAGTTGGAGAAGTCGAAGTTGAAGAACTTGAAATAATTAGAGAATTTGTAGTTGATGAAGTTAGATAAATTGAAGAAGTTTAGGAAGATAAAGAAGTTGGAGATTTGAAGAATTTGTAAGATGGAGAAGTTAAAGAAGTAAATGAAGTTGAATACGCTGGCGCAGTTGAAGAAGTTAAATATGTTGGAGATGTTTAAGTTGAGAAGTTGAAATTGAAGAAGTAGAAAAGGTTGGAGAAGATACAGTTAAAGAAGTAGGAGAAGTTGAAGTTGAAGAAGTAGGAGTAGTTGAAGTTATGGTTGGCTATGGCTGACTGGTAGAAAATGTCTATAGGCATTAAGTCCGCCATTTGTACATTTTAATTGTATTAAGTGCAATAATGTTTAAATATAAATAGATACCTACAAAAATTTGTACCTGGTGAGGAGTCGGGTCTCGAGGCTAGACATTTCTAGAACAGTCCAGAACATTCGAGAGTATTCGAGAGCATTCCACAGCATTTATTTTCAGAACATTCTGGAATGTTGTCGAATATTCGAGAAAATTCTAGATCATTGTGGAAGATTCCAGAACATTTTCGAATATTGTGGAATATTCCAGAACACTTTAGAATGGTGTGAAATATTCTCGGTGGGGGGAGGGTCGGTCGGGGGTTGGGGGGGGGGGGTTCTAGAACAGTCCAGACCATCCGAGAGTATTCGAGAGCAATCCACAGCATTTCAGAACATTCTGGAATGTTGTCGAATATTTGAGAACATTCTAGATCATTGTGGAACATTCCAGAATACTTTCGAATGTTCTAGAATATTCCATATCCTTCCTCGGGACTCAAACTATCTGTATACCAAATTTCAACCGAATCGGTTCAGCGGTTATTGATTCCCCATACAAGCTTCCACCCCCTTAAAGAGGGATGTCTGAGATAAAAACTACCCTATGTCCTTCCCCGGAACTCAAACTATCTCTATACCAAATTTCATCAAAATCGGCTCAGCGGTTTAAGCGTGAAGAGGTAACAGACAGACAGACAGACAGACAGACAGACAGACAGACACACTTTCGCATTTATAATATTAGTATGGATATGTATGGTCTGTTGATGACATCAAATATCCCAACCAGAATCTTAACCTTTATATTAAACATTAATACGTAGGTTGTTCCATAAGTCTTGCAAAAGTGTAACTTCTTATTAAGCTTTTTTCAAATAAAAACCATCACTGTTAATACACTTATGCAGGCGTTCTAACCATGTATCAAACATGATCTTCCATCGCTCCTTTGTGACACTGGCGCAGGCTTCATTCCATGCACTCAATAGCTCGTCATCAGTTGCAAACCTTCGTCCTTTTAATTGGCTCTTGATCAGCGGGAAGATACCAAAATCGCACGGTGCAAGGTCGGGGCTATAAGACGGATGGTACAGCACAGTAAGCCCCGATTGCTCCAAAAACTCCCGAGTTCTGATCGCACGCATTATGATGGTGGAAGTGCCAACTGCCCAGATGAGAGACCTAGAGAGAACATAACTTTTTATCTTTAAGGTGTTCGTGTAAAATTGAATTAAGTGTTGATGCACTAATGTGGAGAATATCCTCAATCTATCTGCACGTAATTCGCCTATTAATAGTTATCAGTTTTCTAACAGCGTCTATGTTTTCTTGGGTCCTGCTTGGAAAGGGTCGGCCCGGTCTTTCGTCGTCGTCTAAATTATAGTTTCCTCTTTGAAATTCCTTGTACCACCTGAATACGGTAGAAAGGGAAGGGCACTCTTTACCAAAGGCACCGAACATTTCCTCGTGGCACTTTTGGTAAGATAATCCACGTTTGAAATTATAATAGAAAATCACTCTGTACTCGTGATTTACCCTTTTCACAATTGTTTCGATCTATTTACCGACTATCACTGCTGGCAGGCTCAACAAACACATCATGTAAGAACTTGTAATTAGTGGCAAATAACCATACGCTCAGTCATACATGTCAAAGCTTGTTAGATTCCTTCCATTGCAAGACTTATGGAACAGCCTACGTATGTAGGTATTAACATATAATGTGACACGGCACTTTGCATGTGTAAATTCAGTTTAACGTTTTTAGGATTGTCTCGAATATAATATAGTTTTGTTTCATGGCAAGAAGGTCATTGATGTAGCAACAAAACGAATGACAGCCATTTGGCCAATTAGAAACTAATTAAATCGGATGGTGTTGCTACTTCAAATAAATCCTAAAATTTATGGAATAATATTATTAAATATTTAAATCAAAACTTAATATATAAATACAGAAAAGGTTGAAATATGTTTAAATAATTAAATATGATTTGTTTCTATATGTTATACTTACATATAAAATTATTCCATAAATTTCATTTTGATTGTGTTATCCCAGGGACAGTTAGGCTTGAGATCATTTTCCTGGTTGGCTTTCGCCCTGGATGGGCATCTTTTAATTTAGAAAGAGAAGCTAAATACATCATGCTCTGGTAGCATCGATCCGAGTTTTGGTTAGGCAGCAGCCGCTGCATCCATGAGCTAGGAAGCTCAGATTATAGTTATTTCGCCATCAACAGTAAGTAGAATGTAATAGTGTCTTCAGGTTTATTTCCTTTGTTGAATCCTTGTCCCTGCATATTTGACCATTCGTTTTGTTTCCAGTCTGCTGGTGAAACAATGTGGTTGGGTGGGATTGTCACAGCTGTGAGATGAATCCTCTCTAGGAATTTCATTGTCTCAAGCCTAACTGTCCCTGGGATAACACAATCAAAATGAAATTTATGGAATAATTTTATATGTAAGTATAACATATAGAAACAAATCATATTTAATTATTTAAACATATTTCAACCTTTTCTGTATTTATATATTAAGTTTTGATTTAAATATTTAATAATATTATTCCATAAATTTTAGGATTTATTTGAAGTAGCAACACCATCCGATTTAATTAGTTTCTAATTGGCCAAATGGCTGTCATTCGTTTTGTTGCTACATCAATGACCTTCTTGCCATGAAACAAAACTATATTATATTCGAGACAATCCTAAAAACGTTAAACTGAATTTACACATGCAAAGTGCCGTGTCACAATAAGGCCCCCCCCACATCTGGCGTCTTTCGAGCGTCGGCGTCTACAATTCTATGGCCGACGTCGACGCAACGTCGACGCAGCGTCGACGCAACTGCGCAGCGACGTCATTTTCCATAGCGCTGGACCGACGCCGACGCTCGAAAGACGCCAGATGTGGGGGCCCTAGTTATTTTTATTTTCCTTGAGGTGATTACATAATATCTGCTAAAAATTAGTAATAGCTATCCATATGTACAAAGAGTCTCAAGATTAAGCACACAGTGTTTTCTTTCTTATAATATTTCATTCTCACCTATCCACACTATCAGGTGATAAATTAATTTTCAAACCAGATCCGAAATGATATGTTAGTTATTCAAAGTTCAAGACAATTTATTATTTTATCTCACTCTATCAATCATCACGTGTAGAATGTCTTCTAACATTTGAACTATTCCGTATCGTATCGCAACGTTAGAATTTAGAACTTTCCGTACTCATAAATATTGGTGAATTAAAATGGTGGGTGTTAATAATTATACTAATCTAAATGCTCAAGAAGGCGGCCGTAAAAATTCTATGTTTGTTTATTAGCGGTTCCACGGTAGCCCGTAATGCCTATATTGCTATCAGTCGATAATATCTTTTGATGAATATGGGCGTACGCCGCGTACGTAAGTACTTCTGCCTAGTTTGTTGGGATAACTTAATTATAAACTTAAGAGTTGTAAGCAAAATTGAAGAAGACATTAAGGAGTTTACAAGGTTTCGCTGATTTAGAGTGATGGCTGTTTTGGATTAATGCTGTTTGTCAAAATTTGTGAATTCTACTTAATGTCACCGAGGAATTGAGTAATGAAATTACGGTTAATTATTGTCTTGATAATAAAATTCCTGATTGCAAGTCGGGTACCATAAACGGTTTCCTTCCGATGATTGATTTTATTTAGCTCCGTGAACAAGATTTTGCACGGAGCACTAAAAATCAAAGGTAGCTTTTTGTCGCAATGAGCTTGACCGGTCCCTGCCAATCTTTTTCAAATAACATCAAGGTGTTAAAATGGCGCATGACCTTTGCGCATGACACACTTGTTCACCGATTATACTCGTAATTAATCGGTTAAAGTGGATACGATGTAGCTTAACTGTTTCCTGCCATTGTGGTAAGCTTAATATCGGACAATTATTTTACAATTATATCACGATACAATTTACCTATATGAGAGTTCAACGAACAGAGCTTTCTATATCAACTTCGGCATCCTGTCATCTCACCTTTTTACCGTATACTTTTTGTTGACAGTCGACAATACGCGGCGCGTGACAGCTCGCGGGTGCCCTGCGCCTATCTCTATAAAACACCTACCATTCATGGCAAAAACTTCCGTGACGCAACCAAAAAACAACTTTATCATCTCCACTTAAGTCTTTATTTTGACCGTTGAATTCAAATGAATCATGAATGATAAGCGAGACTGTAATAGTTCGTGAGTTTTGGGATTTTGAACTTTAAGTTGAAGTTGTAAGTTTGATTTTTGCTAGTAAGGTGTGTTAAAGGATTTGTTTTGGTGTAACGAAATAATCGGGCGCCCGCGTTCGTAATAAAACGACACAAAGGAACGGTCAATGTGTCTCGTGCCACGATTTCTGTCCGACCCAGGAACGCTTGTTTTTATCTTAGTATTATATAAAGGTTTTTTTCGTCTTCAATATCACGAAATAAAATTACAAAAACTTGTAATTTACTTTCAGATAAGTTGATGTGTGAAAGCTAAAGATGGACTGTGGTCTTTATGAGGTAAGATGAGATGATAAAAACACGTATTATAAACTCGTATTAGGTACTTATTTTAATAAATATAAAAGCAAGAAAATATAAAGCACTGCAGTATCTATCGGTGACAAGGGCAGACTGACAATAATCGTGCTGGGACATAAAAAAATCAGTAGGTAAATAAAATTACATTACCTAATGTTTGCAAAGAAATAGTCATTAGGTATAACCTAGACCTAGTACCAATTGAATTTGCTGCCTTCGCAAACTTCATTGTAAGTATTAAAGTACACAGACTCAATTTGCTTGCTACATAAGTAAAGTAAATTACGTGTACGTACCTACCTATTTCTATGAAGTTCAATTAAAAGGCGTGTCATAAAGCAACTCGATAAAATACTTAAAGAAGTAAGTAGCTCAAGCATTTTATAAGCTAAATAAAATAACAGCATTTGCCTCATTGTTGTTTAAAGGGCGTCGAAAACCCTTCATTTGAAGGGCAATTCTGTTATCTTTTATTGTTACTGGCGCCGCTGCTCAGTTTATTCAAACAAACGAATTTAATCGAATCTATAATTATTTCAGTAGCAAATGGAATAATGTTTTTTTAGAGAATTGACTCGCCTCGCCTGTGTCCAGCTATTGTGTAGTTTAAGGTTTTCTTGTATTAACTACAGCTAAACTTTATTGGCGCCGCTTGCACCCACTAACTCGGGGTTAACAAGTTACACCTGGAGTTACCATGGTTACCACTATTACCAGTACAATTCGACACTGGGTTAACGGTTTACGCGCTTAACCACGGGTTAGTAGGATGGTGCAAGTGGTCCTTAAAGTTTAAAGAGGATGACGCTTTTTCTTACTAACATAGTTCCCAAAATTATAAACCTGCTAAAATATATCTCTCTATCTTACTTATTTGTAGAACCATAAGAATGAGGAATAATAAGGAATATTTTCGAGCGCTCTTCAATGAATAATAAATCTTATACTTATATTAAATATGTATTATTATTTACTGCCGATGACAGGGTCGAGTGGAAAAAACGAGGGGAGGCCTTTGCCCTGCAGTGGGACACCAAGTAGGCTAGAAAAAAAAAATTTACTTATATTTCAGGAACGCTACACTTCGTACAATTTTCGTCAGCACAAAATGATACGAAATCAGATTCCCAATACCCCTGTCGTTTCGTTACAAGATGCCTACCTACCTACTACTACTACCTACTTTACTTATATAATGTAAATGTAATCATTAAGCTTTAAGATCACTGAAGTGTTTGAATTAGAGTTGTTAATATGGTTAATATTGAAACGAAACGCACCCGTTTGACTCGTTCTAGTGACTCATGGCATTGGAACTTGCTAAGTTAATACCATTTTCAATACTAGAGTTTTAAATTGGTAGATACGAATGCTCTAATGAGTTTAAACTGCAGCCAATCGTATAAAACATCTAATCGTCAGTTAATGATTAAGGTTATACGTGGGAACAGACACCGGTAGCGACTAATCAACATTTTTCCGTCAATAATTGACTAACTGTCAAAGAGTTAGCGCAACAAAAAACACTATCACTACACCTTATAAAACAAAGTCCCCCGCCGTAAATAAAATATAATTTTCTTAGTAATAATGTTACAGTTTAGTCACAATATTGCAGTAAACTCCATAAATTTTGTAAGGTGGTACAGTTGAGCCGGATATTTCTAAAACGATTTAAGACACCACCAACTCGGTACAACTAAAGTTGTATTCCAAACGATCGATTCAATTCCTTGATTAACTTTACCGGCGGGAACTATTTTAATGATCCAGTTCAGATTTATATCTCGATTACGCTTGGTACATTAGTATGGCTTGAGGCTACAAATTGTAGCAGTAGCGAACACGCGTATCGATACACTTCAATGTTTTAACTTTTTAACCAGTAACAATAAATTATGGTTAGAAATTGTTATGTTGTGGGAAAAATATTAGTTAGAATATAACGTCGGGTGACAAGCAAAAGTCACTCAGTACTATCAAAAAATTAAAGTAACACTGCACTTTATTACACTTGTAACACGGTTTATTGTCCAATAATTTCAATGGTGTTAGTTAGTGACTTTTGCTTGTCACCCGACGATAAGAGGAAAAGCAATCAGGACAGGACAATCAATTTAATAAGTAACTGACATTTAATTCTGGTGATAGCCTAGGAGTGAGAGACGTCGCCGATAAGCTCCAAGAAAGTCGCCTGAGGTGGTTTGGCCATGTAAAAAGAAGGCCGCCTGAATACATAGGCAAAAGAGCCCTCACCACGCCCAAACAGTAGGCGCAAACGAAGGTACGCAGGTAGCGTAACGTCATCGCCAAAGATTTACACGGCTGTGGGTTAGCAGAAATCGATGTCCAGGATAGAGCGAAGTAGAAGGAGAAAAGTAGGAAAGCGGACCCCGTCACAGTACGAGACAAAGGAGGATGATGATGATTTAATTCTGGTGATATAAAGAACAGCGTAACATTTTTAACAATATAGTTTGTCATGTCCTCCTCCTTTCGTCGTGTTCCTCATTACTGAGGGTCGTGAAATCCCCGTAGAATCAGCTTCTCTCTGACTATGTCTCCGACTGTGCCTGTTTTGATATCGTGAAGCGCGACGTACAGTTGGGTGTCCAGAATATCCAGGTTGGAGCGGACTTGATCTACCCACCTTGTTGGGCTACGTCCTATTATGGGCCGGACACTATCATGAATACTGACATTACTTTGATGGAATAACGGCAAGTAATGAAGGTTATTTAAATAATTTTCGTCAGTATTGGAGTTATGTCAAAGTAATGACGCTAGAAATGACATTACCTACTACTGACAGTGAATTGATTAGAATGATGGAATCAGAAATGACAGAAAGAATGATGGACGATAATGAAGTTTTGATATTTTATGACAACTTTACTTTTTTGATATTTTTGAAGTAATTACAAAATAATGACATTATACTGATAGTGAGTGGAGCGCATATAGGTTATTTGCAATCAATCTTGCCAGCAACGATAAGGTAATCAAGATTGTTAACCTTCTTTCCTGGTGAGTATTTCAAGTATTCATTAAATACGAACATGACGCACTAAGTTCAATGGAAAATATTATAAGCATGTATTTACTATGGTAAACGACACAAAGCTGACTATGAATATCCCAACATCACCAACTTAAGAACCATGATAATTTCAGGATCATTCGTACCGCATCAATTTCAACATCTGTCATTTCAACATCTATCTGTCCAACGACTGCTTGTTCGTTCCGGCATAACAAGGCCTTCAAAATAATGCATTTCGTCTGTCAAAACACATCGTGTCATAATTTGGATCATAGAAATATGAGCCTACTGACAGTTGCCCGAATGTTTAGTTTATTAGTTACGTTAATCGAGTTGTAAAATAAACCAATGTGAAATGATCTCAAGATCCATAACGAAAATAAAGCGTCGGGGAACTAACTTATACTTGCTCTTAAGCTTTCGACTCGCTAAGGAATCGGAATGTCTTCCCAGTTCCCATCGCATTTCATGCTGACCACAGTTAAGCGCTTGTCAGAGAAAACCAGTACAGCTGAACTCTGGCTGCGCCTAGTCGTTAAAGGTCTTACAGTTACTGTTATACTAGCTCCTGAGCCAAATACTGCGCTTGCTAAGAATTAAAGACCAGATATGGATAATTGAACGGGTAGCCATTACCCGTAATAAACTGCTCTGGTTTTATAATACACTTTCTATCGGAGCTTAATTAGCTGGTCGGTTGGGTAATAAATAAAGCAGTAATCGAACCGACTAACCGCTGGCTATCTGTCCTAACATGTAGCCCACGGGTTGGATAGGAAGAACTGAAGACGCATATTGCGTAGGCCAGTTAAATCCCTGCCTTTTGATTTATTTATTTTCCTCTGGATTTATTATAGGTACATATATTTTATTCCACTTTATTCCTAAAAATGGCGTAAGACAGCTGTTATTTTTTAATAGATAAATGTTATTTTAGCTTTAAATACGTGACCTACATCTTCTTAGTCGGTTCCTCAAGGCTGAGGGTCGTGACCATCAGGAGTGCAGTTCTTCACCACCGCTCTCCAAACCACCTACCTACATGCATGCAAGCAGCCAAAACAAAACCTGCATGTTTTTAGATCGTATAGGACTGTATAGCTATGGAAATCATTTTTTTTCCTAGCCTATTTGAGTGTCCCACTGCTGGGCAAACGCCTCTCCCCTTAATTTCCACGACTCCCGATCTGGTGCTTCCTCCGGCCAGTTGTTCTGGAAGCTGTCCAGGTCCAGGTCATCTCCGTTTGGGCCTACCGCGGCCACGTCCCTCTACCGGCGTGAAGGAAATATGGAAATCATATAAAATTAAAATATGTACATATATCACAATACATGTATTGGCTTATTTTGTAATTTCGTATGCCCCCTTAATTTAGATGAGGCAATCAGAAAATATTTAAGTACATTTTATATCAAATTATAATTTAATATCACTGACAAGGCAATCTTGAATATTTTTATATTAAATTCACGGCTTTATTAATTCTTGCATATGAATAGAATTCGTATGAAGCGAAATTGTGAAAGAACTTTCGAAACTTTCATATGTGAAAGAATATTTAGTAAACTATTTCAATCTCCGTCATTTTTAGTAATATCCCTCGATAGCTAATAGAAATAGTTTGAAAATTTAATATAGAAAAACTTGTTAATATAAAAAATACGAAGGATAATAATGTATTGTATTTAAAACTTGGTACATAAATATTATTTAATTTCCATTTATTATGATCGATCGCCCTTTTTTGAATTTAACATAATTAGACTTTTTTTATCAAAACCACCATGTATGTATCGACATTCTTTTTTATAAAAACACCTAATTTATATAAGCTTAGAAACATGTTTTTATAATCTAACAACACATTTCTTGTTTTTTTTTCCCGGCTACTTTATAATAATTATAAGAAAAGGACGTATCACATTGACTATTTAAGTCTAATGGGGTACAAAACTAGCTAAGCAAACAAACTACAGCTTAAAATACCCATCCAACTTTAGTTATACTCAAGTGTATGGTTTGCAAAACGCTCATGCATATTTAATTGATACAGAGCGGTAACCGCGTAAACCGAAATTCGCAAATTGCGGGGATCTTTCTCTTTTACTCCAACGAAGGCGTAATTAGAGTGACAGAGAAAAATCCTCGCAATTTGTGAACTTCGATTTTCGCGGTAATAGCCCTGGGGTATAACCGTACGAACGAAGAGCCGTACGGACCGTAAGAACTCAAACGGACGAACGAAGTAATTCGCGGTAGGCCCTCTGCTGCTTATTGTACAGTCAGCAGCAGAAATTGCTAAGCGGGCGAGGTGTTCAAAATTAGCTTGACACTCTCTTATTCTCTTAACAATAAAGTCGCGGCAAGATCATTGTGAACACCTGGCCCGCTTAGCAACTTCTGCTGCTTACTGTACTTCATCCTTATATGTAGCGAAGCCAACAGTGCGTATCGTAGATAATACAGTAATTATAAAGATGCATCTATCCTTGTCTTGGCCCGGTTTAATTAAAATAGCCATCAGTTACGGGATCGGGTTAATTAACCCTGTATTGGCTAGCGGGCTCGAGTGCCAAGATAGAACGAGAAGGAAAGTGTATGCATGTGACAAGAAAACTTTGTTGGTGTAAATGCCGCCTGTGTTTAAAGTGAAATTCATGAAAGTAGGACTTTTAAAGAATGAAAGCAAACGAATGAAATTCAAAAGTGTTTTGTGTTATTTATGTGTTTTGTATTCCGTATAATTACATGATCAAACGAACTTACCTTAAGTGAAGTTCGATCATGATTATACGAAGCTCCTTGTCCGAGACGGATTCAGTAATTAGATTTCATAATCTACTACTTAATCTGTCAGATTTTTGTATGTACTAAAATGATAGCCAGATAGGGCAGATTGGTAAGTAGATTAGGCTATCAAACTGTCACTTCAGTTCATTGCAGTAAGTGAGATTTAAACAGAATTTACTTAAAATTTAAAAATCAACAAACAAACAATGTCACCAAAAATGTGTATTTAACGTCAGTATACTAAGGATTAAGATACGCAGTTCTGTAAACCATAAATAAAACCTCAAAATATGCAACTACACGTAATGGGATTTCAACAATATATCATGTGACTGCATTGCGTCAAACGGGACAAACGTATCAGTTTACCCAAGTTTAAAATTTTAAACCTTCCTCCTCAAGCTTAAGAGCTATGCTATTTTTAGATTTTCTCAAATTCTCTTTTGTCCTCACGTAGAAAACAGCTACAGAATACACAATGTGGACAACTTGGCACACATAAAGCCAACAAAAAATAACATTTATTCCCCGACACCAAACCAATACCTCTGGAGATTGCCTGGCCACTGTCTACACTACACTCAACAAATTCAAGCAGACAAACAGCTCCAGTTTCGAAACAAAGTTCTGCTCTAGTCATTTATTTGAGCGCAAATCGACCAAGTTAAATGTTCAGCAGTTTTGAAGTTATCCGTTAATGTACTACGCATCTTCGGTTAGTTCAGTAAACAAGTTACTACTATCAGATAACCGAGAGAACAAGAAATTTAATTAACTATTGGCCGACCTGTAAATCAAACACAATTTCTGTTCCACTTACGAGTACAATTCTCTCAATAATAAATCAGACACGTCACTCTCTGAATTGGAAACAAGCGTTCGGAAACAAAAGAATGCTCGCAAACGGTGAAAAACGACTTATTGGTAATAAAGGCCACCTGCCGGGCGATCTCAGTGTTAAAATATATTACGAAGAGCTCGGCAGGAGCCTGTCTCATCGGCTTAACGTGAAGCTGCTTATGATGTATCTTTTACCATCTCGTTTTGAAAAATGAACTCTCCTTCATTAAAGCAGTTTAAGCTCGCCGGTTTATTATGTGCAGTTTAAACGAGTTATTGTTTATGAGTGTAGTGTTTTAAAATATTCGACATCATCAAAGTTGCGGATCAGACTACACGTCAAAAGTATCTATCATTCTCGAATAACTTAACAAAAAGAGATATATACTTATCTATTCGTTGAACAATTACATTGATTACAAATAACTTTAAAAGCGAACTGTAGACATAACAATTTCTATTTGGAAAAGTACGTATTCCAGAGTGGCAGATACTTTTAGAGTGTTGTATTTAATCTGCTACAATTGATGCTACCTGTATACATACATATACATCATGGCTTTTATATTTTATGTTACTGGAATATTCCGCAAGTTTAATATTATTAAAATCTAAACCCAAATCACCGAAATATCGAGACTCAGTAGACTTTGAACCTGCTGACTTGTTATTTTGCATGGCTGCGAGCGCGGGCGATTACCTTTAATATATATGGCTAAGGTCCAGGCATTGAGAATCCTAGTCACCTTAAAGCACCGCAGTTAAACATATCCAATAACTCATAGTGTTCGCATTTAAGCGAGGATTGTTTTAAATGCGAAGCGCACGGTTTAGTGGTCATAAAAGTGCGTACCGATCACCAATGACGAGGCACGTAGAACATAACCCATGTTTTACGTGCCCGTGCGCATAATGCTCAATGAGCTGCAGCCATATTCGAACTTTAAGATATGTCAAATAATAGATATGGAAACTATGTACATTGGATATGTCACTGTCAAACAAGTGTCAAAAGTGACGTTTTTCTTTTTAGAAACCCAACTTTTGACATTTGTTTGACACTGATATATCCGATCAATATTGTTTCCATATCTATTATTTGACGTATCTTAAAGTTCGAATTGGGCCTCTGGTTGCGTCGGAGTAGTCGTGTACACCGAATAAATATGTAATTAAAAATTATTTTGGTGTCAATCTTACCTAGGAACACGTATTATAAATGTAATTCTACATTGGGGCTGTCCATAAAATACGTCATCAATTTTTGACCCCCCCCCCCCAAATTAGAAATGACGTAATTTATGAATAGCCCCATTTCCAAATGTTAAAGCGTTGTCATTTTTTACTAAATTGCTATATGCAGCTATTGAGAACTAGAGTACTAAGTTTAGTAGAATTGTAAATAGCACTAGAGAAATTACTACGTGGGCCATACTGAAAGTCTGGATTCTGATATATGAGACGACTTATATTTTCAAAGTGAATTTTCAGTATGCTCTAAGTATAAATTGCTCTATCAAAGTACAATATTGGGTAAAGCTAATGGCTCACCTATTAGAAATGTATGTGCTAAGTTAGATTAATAGGGGTTTAAGCACTGCTTCAGTTTCAACAATTGCAAATCCTCGCAACCCCGAACTGGCAATTTGGAACAAGTTCACGCGACAGCGGTTAGTCCAATTGTCCAGTAGTTTAGTTCGTGCCAGAGAC
This sequence comes from Cydia fagiglandana, assembly GCF_963556715.1. Lineage (NCBI taxonomy): Eukaryota > Metazoa > Arthropoda > Insecta > Lepidoptera > Tortricidae > Cydia > Cydia fagiglandana. The sequence continues at coordinate 5,595,158 of NC_085937.1, forward strand.
AAGTGAGTAATAAAAACTGTCAACTAGTAAGTACCTACTGTATCTGTGTGCTTTATTTATGTGTGCGATAAATACCTATTTTTATATCTAGTATGTCTTAGTATGTCTGGATGTTTTTTTTAATTGAAGTATTAGTACTCACAAACCAAAGACTAAAGAAGGTGTCGAGAGACTAGTATATTTTTACACAAATCTCAAATCTTACAAGATTGTTCCTTACCTAATAGTATTTCTTATTACTTTTCTTTATTACTATGTATTTACAAGCCTCGATTTACTTCGTTGTAGGAAATGGCAAAATTTCGTAAGGTTTCAGGCGTATTTTAATATATTAGAGACCTATAGTCCCCGGCCAGTAAAAAGTCAATTTCAACAGTTATCAATTGACCCAGTTATGATTGAAATATTTACGAAGCTATTAATAATACCTACCGTTTAATTGATAGCCTTAGAGTCACTTGCATCATCCCACTAACCCGTGGTTAAGCGGTAAAACCATTAACCCAGTGTCAAATTGTACTGGTAACCATGGTAACTCCAGGTTTAACCGGTTGACCCCGGGTTAGTGGAATCGTGCAAGTGGGCCTTAGTGTGATATATAAAAGTATAGCAATGGCTTTAAACATATTAGTTGCTAGCGCGTATAAAACGGATAATATTTTATTTTATCCTTTGGTGTCACGTGACGCGTTGTAGCATTAATTTACAAGGACAATAAAATTAATATTGCATGGAAATAAGAAACACAGTCTTTAAATATTACTGGTCGCAGGTACATTGTACGGTAGTTTAGTCTGTACGTAATAACGTGCCTTGTTTGCTCGCGGGTGTTTTACGAGCTGAAGCCGCAGGGTTGTATTTTGAGGGTTGCGATGTATGACTTTTTCTCGTTTACATATTGTTAAGTAAGTTATTATGTTTGTTAATTTATTTCTTTGTTTCTATCAATAAAGAACCCTAGTAAATTATTTGAATATTATTCACTAACGAGCGGTTTAAATGTGGGTGATTTGTATACCTATTACTCTCACTTAAATATTAAATTAAGTCCCAATAACATCTGTTATTGGGACGTACTTAATTATAAGTTCGCGTTCAAAAGTATTTGTCACAGTAATAGTACATTATTGCAGAGGCCGGGAAAGGGCAATTCGTGGATGAGTTTCGATTTTGTCGGACGACGCGAAGCGGAGTCCGACAAAGAAGACGAATCCACGAATTGCTATTCCTGCCGAGGCATATATAGTGCTTTTCTCCAAACATGCGAGGAAATAAGCTAAAATAATTATTATTTAACCATCAAGCATCACTCAAATCAAACCTTCACATCCAAAATGTCAAAAACAATTTCCCTCTTTAATTAATTTTTAAAAGTTAAAGTTACAAACTTATTCTGCCATTCAGTATTCGTTCATTCAATATAATTGTGCAATATAGTTGGTCAAACCAACTTTTCAGTCAGTAAGAACCAGGAAAACTATACCCATCCTTTTCTTTTGGGTGCTAGTACTAGTGTAAGACAAAGATAGTATAATTCTCTTATTCTATGTTTGAAATGAGAAAGTCCTTTGACAAACTATATAAGCTTTATGAACACGGATGAGATTTAAAAAAAATATAAAAATAATCTTTGATTTTATTAAGCAGTATTTGCACGATCATACACGTGAAATGATAGCTGATCGGGTCGTGTAGAAGCGGCTCGCGGCAATAATAATTGGCCGTTTGCGTTTTTTATTATTAAAAAGTAAAAAACACTACAGTAATAAGTTATTACTGTAGTGTTTTTTTACTTCCCGTCCGCTAGAACAGGACAGCGATAGTTTGATGTTTTTTAATTTGAGTTTGACATTAACAAAGAACTTCCCGTAGTATTTTTGCTACAGTAAGGTGAACATTTCCGAGCATATTGGAGAAAATATAATTATTATTATTTTTTAATTTTTTTTAACTATTATTATAGTTGTAGGTCCTCGCTTTCAATACGGGCGGCCTATTACTATTATTACTTCGTTTCATTAGTTTTTATGAATGTATTATTATGCAGTTTATTTAGGTAAGTACATATATAAAATATGATATATGTATATATATTGGGCACTTTATTTACGTATATAACATATTATATCTGTTTATGTGTTATTAAATTTTTTAAGTGTGTTTATTATTTTACTTATAAATTTTTCGAACGATGTTTTTGTTATTTATTTTTCTATTATTTTAGATATATCATACGGGTCTATTTGGTGTAGTTCACAGAGAAACTCGTGGTCACAGCGGAAGTATGAATATTTGGGATAATATAATACAGTAAATATAATTGTTCTACATAGAGAGAAACATAGTAAGTACTTACTTGAAGAACTTGAATGAAGAATGACTGACGCTAGACCGGGCCGGGACGGGGCCGGAGCTTCCGGCGCTTCGTTTTCTAAGGAAAGCACCACGTGATCACCGATTAACCGTAATAGAAAATGGCATGACCGACTGAATGGTCAGAGTCATTCTTAATATGTATACTTACTTTTATTGATGCTACAACAATACATCCTTTTCTCCAATCGGCTTTAAAAGTAAACCAGTATTGCAATAAAGCAAGGATGATGGTTTTATACCGGAAAATGCTCTTCCAGGCCGGCAATTTCACGCCCATAAATATTACGAGTTTAATAGAAAACGACGCGGCCTCATAAAGTGTACCGACTCCACCAATAAGCGTATGTCATCATCTCTACACGCAGTTTATATTTCAATGAATAATATCATAAATTATTAAGTTAAATGTTTGTTTAGCTTCTTTGAACTTTATTACACTTATCGCATAAAATGTGGAAAAAATTATACCATTTCATACTTAGTCTTCTTACATTAAAGTCGAAAACTGATAATATATTGTAATTGTCTCCATGGGATGCCAATGTATCAGAAGTTTAATAGTTTTTAAATTACTTTGGAGACTTTCATCCCACTATTTGCCTTGAGTAGCTTATGTAAATGGTTGAATGAGATGTCAAGTTAAATACTTGCAGTAAAATCCAACTGTTGGTAAAGTAAGCCGCTTTTATTTTATAGTTTTTCGTTAACATGAACAAGTCAAGTGTCAAAACTATACAATATATTATGATAATTAAGCTGAACAGAATGTTTAGATAGGTAACTTTAGACTATAGGAAAACTTCACCCGACGATTTGTTTTTAAATGGCTGTACGAAATTATCTTCTTTTAAGTGTTTAACAAAAAAGGCAATGTTGTTCTTAAAAAACATCTACAATCTATGTTTTCCCAATTGTACAGTCGCCATCAGATATATCGGAGCGGCCAAGGTGTTCACAATATCTGAACAAGCATTCTAACGCCCTGACAATAGAGGCGTGCTCAGATATTTATGAGCACCTTGGCCGCTCCGATATATCTGATGGCGACTGTAACATGACTTAACTATCTCAAACATAAAAGCAAGTCGACAAATAAGAAATGAAACTATTAACAAATTATTAAGTCTATTACGTAACCTCCATAAAAATGATTAAGCGGACAGGCCAAATTGATGGTCGTTTAATTCATCACACTACATACCGAGTGTCATAGGCGTTTTAAAAGTTGTTAACCCTAAGGCAGCAATTAAAACCAAAGCTTAGATATTTTTAAAGTGTAGGTAACGAAACATTATCGCCTAAGGCGCCGGTGAAGTCAAGTACCGTGGTTTTAACTATTGTTATTAATATGTAAAGTAACCATTTTTCGTCATACGCATACATAAACGAACTATAATATTCCGGGCCGCTATATAACTATTGGGCGCAAGATAGAAGGATATTTGACGCTGGTGTGGAGTATTTTTAAGTTGCATTAGGTAAATATTTACAGACATTTTAATGTCCTACGCTGCACTTAGATGAATTTTTTTTCTTTTTGTATTTTTAAATCTCCAAACCGATACTATTATCCCTATCAATCTGAACAATACCATGGGAAAAGAAAACTTGGTGTAAGTACTCGTAGTATAAACTGCTAATGGATCTAATTGCTCCCTTATCTGATCTGATACGTCGACTACAAGCGAGAAAGTGGAAGCAACAACATTTCATCTGTTATTACCTATCCAAAGCTTTCACCACTGGTACAGGCGACTGGTTCGCATTGCCGATCTGATACGTCCAGCAATTTATACTTTGTTGTACTGACAGATTGACCACTTATCGTTCAATATATTGGCGGGTGTGCGCTACGACACACTATTAGAAACCGCCTGTTATTATATACGGTACGGTATTATATATTCTACGTGAACAAAGTCGCGGGTAAAAGCTAATATATTAGTAATGGTATATGTTTGTCATCTAAGTAACCTCAGAAACCAGTCAATGTAACTTATCGTATCTTTATCTTTCCCCAGTATATCCAAGAAGCTGCTAGGCAAACCTTATGTGTCATAAAATAGGGCTTAAATTTGTATATTATTTAATGGTTTGTAAACTTGACCGTAGGTACCGCTAGTTGCAATTGCCCAGCTATCGAGATGCAAGTAGATCCAGGAGAGTTGTGGTTGTCATTAGCGCTCCACCGGGACCGCAGTTGTGGGCACGCGACGTCGATATCCTACTTTGAAAGCGATACATTTCTGGGGCCTCATTACCTACCATTTTAGACCATATATACGAGGTTATACTTACTTACTTACTAGTTTGGTCGATGATCCAAAATGAGTCTTGGCCTCCAATACAAGAGCACGCCATTTTTCTCGATCTTGCGCGGATCCACGCGCGGTCTTTTCAGTGACGCCGAATATAACCATGGTTATGGAATATTTTGTGTACCTAAAAGTTGTATTGTAAGAGAGGAGACAGCTGTTCGAGGTAGTTTGACATAAAACTACGGCGAGTTTTACTTTTAGAAGGGAATTTAATAAAAGTTTCATAAGTGATATCTATAGGTATAGAAATGTAAATAAGTTAAATGACACTACCCAGCAGGGCTTTCGCTCTCGAGATCTTTTTACTCGAAAATCGAGTATTCAGCTCACCAGCGCGTCAGCGATTCATATCATATGACTGAAGTCAGGGCACATCTTTTAAAAGAAACTTTAGGATATTTAACTTTCTATACAGTAAATTTAAGGCTCATTGTGCCTCGTGACCGCGACGCTTCGCGATCATAAGCACTGCCATTTAAATATGCGATGTAATTATAATATATAAGGTTCAAATTTGACTGACTCGAGTAAAATAAATCCCGACTCTAGCCGGTTGATCTGCATCGTACATAATAGAAATACATGGCTTAGACAGACGACACTGACATCGCGTGCGCAATGCAGTTCCCTGTGGAATCGCTAATGATGGCCACAACTCTCGCGGATCTAGTTGCTCTACAATCTTGATAGCTGGACTCTTGCCTTTGCTTACGAAACGCGGCGTTTCAGTCAAATCAGGATACACATGCTACTCTCAGTCGTATTCGAACAATGAGATACGTCAAATACTAGATATTGTAACGATATGGATTGGATATTTCAGTGTCAAACAAGTGTCTAAAGTGACGTTTTTGTTTGAAGAAATGTCAATTTGACACTTATTTGACATATCCTATCCATATCGTTTCAATATCTATTTGACGTATCTCATTGTTTCGAATACGGCTGTCTGACTTTATTAGACTTGTAAGGTTAGAATTTAGGTAAATAAACAAGCAGTATAGTCGTCAACCTGTTATAAGATTAGTATTGATGTGAAAAGATATTAAAAACAATTTTTATGAAAATGGCACCCGTGATGAAACAGGATTTAACAACATGTAATCCTGCCACAAAATAAAAAGCTACCTCTATTAGCACAATAAAGGGGTTTATTCACATAAACTCGCATTTAAATGCAGGTGCGGTTATAAAACTTTACCATGTTATCCTGAAAAGACCTAATTATCCTGAACCGGGATAGATTATACGCTGTTTTGAATCAGGATTGCGATGCGAGCATGCGGTCGTCACATTCTGCGGTTGGCGCATTCGCGATACGGACCGCAAAGCAGTGGCTGAAGTGTACTCTGCTGAACTCTGCCTCTGAGCTTTGTACGCGAATGTAAGTATAATACTTATGATGATGATGTCCTGCCAGACGTATCCAACGACGGCAAAACGGCGACACTCGACATTCTGACAAGCGTTTTTTTTTTATAGGAAATAGTCGGTAAATGACAGTTTGAAACAAGTAAATAGCTTGGGAAGTACTATTATTTTTTTCGCGACATCCTGATAAGCGTTTTTTAAATCGAAATCAATTATTATGTAATGGTTAATGCCAGTTTGAAACAAATAAATAGCCTGAGCAGTACTATTATTTATTTTTTACGTTATGGCATTTAACATGAATGTTGTATGACTCGTTATACCTTTTTAGTATTTTTCAAATATTGTGATGTGAATTGATGCAAGTACATATATAGAGGTAACTACAGTTTGAATGAATACTTATCTATTATAATTTGATTTTGTAATGTATGTACAACAATACCAGGGTAACCACAAATTTAAATTTTGAAATACGCGTAACAATTTAGTTTGCAATTGAACGATGCACCGTTGCATTTACAGCGGTGGCGTACAACCGATCGCTAACTGTTAATACGTCAATAAATGTCGAGAATCATCGACCGATTGATTTCATTTGCCTCCAAATTGATGATTGGCTGCCGTTCGTCATTGGAATCATCAAATTACAGTTACAAGCTGTTCAGCTTTACACAAAATATGCACATATTTTGTAAAGCTCAGGAGCCTGATTCTGATTTTAATTCCTTATTCTAAAAACGTTATGGTTTTGATCTGTCAGTTGTCAACACCAACAGTGACAGAATCGGGCTCTAGAGGTGCGTATTCGCATGCACGCACGCGCTGTTTGTGACGTATAGCAGATATTTCTATACACCAACGCGTAATAGCATGTGTAAATGTTACGTATAATCTTGAGCGTTGCGAGCGAGGGTTTCAAAGCACGAGGGTTAAACCCCCCGAGTGAAACACAAAATATTTCACCCCACCAAGAAACTTTACTAGTAACTCCCGTTCATGAACATTTCCAGTATATTCAACGTTTTACGCAAATTAGCAAAATCATGTATTAACCCTTAAATTTTTATCTAATACAGTGTACAGTGTAATACAGTGAGAACATAACAAATTGCACTCATCTTTCACCGAGGTCATTAGTCCCACCGACCATTATAATGTAAACCTCTTCATTGCTTGCTTTAAATATGCATGGTTGCATGTCAAAAGGTCATGTTAGGGTGGTCGGTCTGCCACAACGGAGTAAAAATACAAAATGTCCCGACTGGCGTCCTGTAGCCTCGGATTACGGAGTAATGATGTGAAGTGTGTGCAGGTCACAGACAAAGCTCGGTGTGCACTATGTACAGTCACCTGCAAAAATATGTTACTCTTTGAAGGCCGCAAAAATATGTGACACGCTCTTATCGCTCTACAAATGAGATCATGTCAGATTTTTTTGCGGCCTACGAAGAGTAACATATTATTGCGAAGACTGTTTATACATTTTACGTGATATAAAACTTAAACTTACCTATACATACATACATACAAAATGAGGAGCCCCATAGTGTATTATGCCTAAATATGTTAACAAATTTCGTGGTTCCAGTTTGATCATTTTCATTATAAATGAACTATTTTTATCCAAAATAAAAATTTCACCGGAGTGCCAAGAAGTTAATTTAAGACTTTTAAATAAAATATTTTTACCTACGTTTAACGCTATCTTCCTATGGATTACGAAGCACTCAAATCTAATTTAATTATAACATTTTTACTCAAATAACAATACCTTTCAATTTACAAATTTGATATTTAGCACACTCCAACAAGGAGATTTCTAAAAGTATATTCATGCTATATTTATTATGTGCGCGAAATATCATCCAAACCATATTTTTATCGATGCACATCATTCGCAAGTATCGCAACCATTGATTGTAGCAGAGATGTATATAACTCCGTATAAGATAAATAAAGTCTAAGAAAAAAACGTGCCTCGGAAATCAAGAAACAGTCATTCTCGAATAGATGGCGCCATATACCTTTGGCCTATTCTCGGCTAGATGGCGTTGACTGTTGATATTTAACAATTTTAACACATATCAGTGAAAGAACATGGGTCAGTATGGAACAATAAAAATTAAAAATCCGTAAACATATTTTGATTAATTTATACATTTTCAATTTTATTTTAAGTTTTAATCGTGTGTTGAGTGTGAGATGGCAGTAAGTGTACCGTGACTACAAAATTTACTTTGGCAATAGCCCTCTATACTATCTATTCTCTTTGATTCTAGTGCCACCACCGCCACCACTACGCGATTCGCACATAGCCATACAAAGACGTCTTGAACGTGGCACAATTCCCCAAGCATCATTTCGCCACCGTTAAACATTTAGCGTCAACATTTTCAGAAAAGATAAATCTTTTTCACTTAATCATTTTTATCGTGCACCGAGTTGCTAGGACTTTTGGAGTTTTCTTTTGATTTTGAGAAAGGAAAATGTTGGAGCTAGTTCGCGTTAATTATCTTTCCTGTGAAACGTTTCGTGGAGCTTAGAGCTGTCTAGACCTAAGCCCTTCTTCGCAAGATTACGAATGAGAGATTAAAAAATAATACGTACGTATACGTTAATTTTCTAAATGAGATTTTGTATTCTCGTACAAACACTTTTATTATTAACATAAATTTGTTTCATCCGGCTTTAAAACACGCACTTTCAAACATAAAATATTATCATTTATCAGATTCCAACTGCAATATAATTAATAATTATAATAGAATTACCTACACCTTAATTTTCACATCCGGTGCTCTTCTTAAAAATAATGAAAGAATCAGGCGTTACTCCCTCTTTTCTTTCCCCCCACCCTCCCTCCTTCCTCTCCTCCTCACTCTCCTCCCTCACTCCCTCTCACTCCCCCCCTCCTCTCTCGTCCTCTTCTTAAAAATGTTTTGCGAGATAGCCAGAGCAACCATAAGGAACGTGTAGAAGTTCAAAGAGAACGACGCGCCTGAGTAACGTACGCTTGTCGTCACTAAATTCTTTTCACGTATCAGACCGATGGTGTGGATGGCACTCTTAAATTAATGATTGCATTAGCTCAACTATTCCACGTTCTATGTCTTATTTTATTGCCCACGATTTAATATAATTTGCTGACGTCGGCATTGCGATTCGAAGTATACATATATTGCCGTTTTTTACTTGACAAAGAAAGTGAAATTCAGGGTCGGAATCATTGGCATACTTAAGACATTGAGCTTTAATGGAAATTTCACATAGACTTTTGATATTCTTCTTTGAAAGGTTATTAAAGTGGTGATTGTTACTGGAGGACGAGAAGAAGAAAGGCCCACAAAAATCGGATCGACGATCCTCCTGAGTCTAAGAGAACCATTAATAAGGAGATAGTACCATCCCTTATTATTTAGTACTTTAAAGATGACAGTCCGTTTCCAACGACAGCTGCACTACCATTCATTTCACTATGGAAATTGACAATAACACCGACGCGTTGGTACCAGTAGTGTAACTGCGGTCAGAAATGGAATGTTACCATTATCCAGCAGAGTGAACGTTCGGATAAATATGATGGTGACTTCATGTCTTTTCACAGTTTTAGCTATTCAAATAAACAAATTCTAAAGTAACTGGGTATATACAGTTAGAGGAATAAACGTAACTTTTTCAAGACATTACGGGTTACCTAAATGGCTGCTCCAGGTCCGCTGCCTGCGAACAAATGAAGCAGTTACGAACAAACGAGAAGTGGGCGACCGAGGGTAAACTACCCGAATTTACCCGAGATACGCGACTGATAACTTGGATACAACTCTTTGTCAAAATTGTATTGTTACGGATTTAGAATATGGGGCAATATCCAAGGCAAGTGCGATATTGCGACGTGACGCGATCGCGTTAAAGACAGCGACCAAAAACTAAAATACACAATCAATTAAGTAATGTATCAATACTTCTCCAATAATAAATATGCACCTATATTTTCGAAGGATATATTTCGCGAAATGATTGAAAAAAATATTCCATTCGGATTTCGGATATACCTGGACGCTTAGCCAACGTGCCAATTCGCCAATCGTTAACGCTCCGTGGCCCGTGGCGTAGCGTAGTCATCTCTATCTATCTCTCTTCCATATTAGTGCGATAGAGACAAGTGCGTTTCGTTCGCTATGCAGCCTGTCCTAGTCTCTAATAAACTCTAAAGAAAGTGGAAATGTAGAAACGGTCAATTCTGTTTGCTAGAAATATGACCTATAAAACTGCTAAAACTAAACTAGTAAAGCTAAATCTACGGAACTAGTTAATCCCATCCGTGGGACGTGCCCCGCCTGCCTCTTGTGGAACATCAGTCTCTGCAAATCCCGACATCGTTTATTTGAAGATGCACGGGGATATACTTGAGTAGCACTTATGTCAATTTTTGGAAGTTATATTTTTCAAATATTGTGCTTGTAGCATAGGTTAATATGTTGAAAATTCTACGGTACTTATTGCTAAATTTTATTTTTGCTTTTGTTCCTTGACTGGCACAAATTACTTGGAATATAAACAGATCTAAAATGAAAATGAAACAATCTCACACAAACACACGTTAACCTTGTTCAATATAAAAGCAAGACTTATCTATATTATTAGATGCAAAGTTTGATCATATACGCGATACTTTCAATTAATTATATCTATGTCGCGTTTTAGTCTATGCATGGTTCTTTTGTTTGTTCCAGAAAAAGCGCCCGGCGCTATCTACGGCGCTTCTATTCGGAACACATCAGACTAAGTAATTAACTGGATACCAGCTGGATACCTACTGGAAAAACTTTGTTAAAAACATGCAGTAATTATTTTTAGCCCATTTAATTTTGTGAACTAATTACATGAAGCAAAAGTGACCAAGGCCTTCAGTGTCCAGGATTGGACGATCGAGAATCGAACCAGGCCGCGTAGCCAAGATGCCGATCGCTTACGCTCCGTAGCGATCGAAACGCAACTGTCACTGTCGCACTAATATGGAAGTGAGATAGAGAGACATAATGGTTTTCGTTGTCGAAGCGATAGCGATTGTGACCTTGGCTAGGCCGCCTGCATCCTTTACATTCGCTCAGGTGTCACTCGGTCACCCGGGCATATATGGTCTGGCGGCACACCCACTTTGTGAGCTCGAAGGCTTGACCTGACCTCCCATAGACAATTTGAATTTCGCGCCTTTTCCTACTGTCAAAGTGGGTGTGAGTATATAATGTACTTATCTCATGACATAATATTTCAGTTCATATTTAAATATTTTCGTAAAATATATTTAATCTGATTCTTAATAACATGAAGCAATATGCTAAACGCAAAGATTCTCTTTGCGCCACGCCGCTCAACCACAGGCTCGACGTAAGTAAGTAGCTGCCGGCCTAGCCAAGGTTACAATCGCTATCGCTTCGACAACGACAAGCATTATGTCTCTCTATCACTCTTCCATATTGGTGCGACAGTGACAGTTGCGTTTCGATCGCTACGGAGCGTAAGCGATCGACATCTTGGCTACGCGGCCTGGTTTTTAGTGATTCGATTTCTAACTGCAGTTATACTGGCACGTGTAGCGTAGAGCTGAATTAACATGCAAACACTGTTGGTGGAAACAATACATGTTTGATTTGTAGACACTACACTTGTACAGCTACAGAGCAGATGACAATGCGACCAAAGCTGTTCCTTATAGAGTTTAGACTGTACTTCGCTTTGTTGGTTGTAGCTAGTCATTTTGAAGCTTCTTAATTGTCCCCAGGAGAAACGAGCATCTTTTACGGTTACCAATAAATCGCTACTGGTGAAAATAAAAACCGGGCAAGTGCGAGTCGGACTCGCGCACAAAGGGTTCCGTACCATAATGCAAAAAAAAAAACAAAACAAAATAAAAGCAAAAAAAAAAACGGTCACCCATCCAAGTACTGACCACTCCCGACGTTGCTTAACTTTGGTCAAACATCACGTTTGTTGTATGGGAGCCCCATTTAAATCTTTATTTTATTCTGTTTTTAGTATTTGTTGTTATAGCGGCAACAGAAATACATCATCTGTGAAAATTTCAACTGTCTAGCTATCACGGTTCGTGAGATACAGCCTGGTGACAGACGGACGGACGGACGGACAGCGAAGTCTTAATAGTAATAGGATCCCGTTTTACCCTTTGGGTACGGAACCCTAAAAATGGTTTAAATTATAAAGTCTACCCTTGCTAGTATTCTAGTTTCAGTGTTTTTTCTTGGCATGTGCCTATGTAAAACAAAAAACATAAAACAACAACAAACACAGTAAACATGTATGTAAAACATGTAAGCAATAATTCAATATAGTAAACACTAATTTAATTTAGCCTAATAATGAACTGTCGCCTGCTTTATTTCCGGACCGATATGACCTTCAAACCTTCAAGAAAAGAGCGTACTCCCATCTTAAAGGCCGGCAACGCGCTTGCAACCCTTCTGGTGTTGCGGGTGTCCACGGGCGGCGGTAATCGCTTACCACCAGGTGATCCGTCTGCTCGTTTGCCTCCTATTTCATTTAAAAAAAAGCCTCCCTTTTAAATTCCTCTTACTTTTATTCCTTTTGATTCCTCTTCCAAGCACATTAGCCCCAAATAAAAAAACTCAAATAGTAACGAAAATAAATAATAGCAGCTAGCTCAAAGCAGATGGTCTACGACATAAGTAGAGCGAGCGGGCAGCGACTGAGCCGCGTAGATAATACGTTTGCGCCTGTCTTCATATCACGAGATTGCAGGCTCGGCACCGCGGGCCCCGGGCAGCCCCGCACAGACTTTAGACATAGACTGGACACATCTCACAATAAACAAAACCATACTACCGTGAATAGTACTGTTCCGCCTTTCTTCATAACACTAAATTCCAGACTCGGCACCGCGGGCCCTAGGCAGCCCGGCACAGACTTTAGACATAGACTGGACAAATCTAACACAATTAATGCAACATATAATCGGGAATAGTACGGTTGTACTTGTCTACATAATACAAGATTTCAGGCTCGGCCGCAACACCTCTAGGCTCGAACAACTCTCATTTCTAAAAATTCTCTCTCTTACTTATAATTTTAAATTTTCCATACTTACACAATTTTCTTGCCCTGACGCGATATGGTTTGGCGGTTCTAGACTTTTAAAGCAAAGGTTTTAGTTTAAGTGTACCTACACCGACTGAATTTAGTATACGGAAAATTCAAGCTTTAATCTCCTGCCTAAATCCATTCGGTCAGTTAGAACTGTATTTTTGTTTTACGATTACTCATTTGTTATTTTCGAGTGATCTACGCACAGCCCATTCTCGATTCATCCATCAGCCACAAAAGGCCGGTACATCAAGTCGTTTGATTGTAGCCGTTATGTAGACATTAATAAAACGGTTGACACTTTTATGTTCAGTACATCCACTCTGTTAGAGTTAGTACAATTAGAAATGAAGCGTTAACAGATGACTTTATTTTTTTACTTATTGTTTACAATAGATAAACAAAACAACTAAACAATAAACATGAAATAAATTACAGTTTTTTATATTTTGAAGCACCGCCCAAAGTGTGAAAAATTATTTTGTATATATATAAATATGCCTACGCATAAATAAATTGAATCTTGAACACCAAGCAAAACACGTCTACTTATAGTTTTTGCACTTAAGACATGCAACATACAGCTATTTCAAAAATAAGTAGGTATGTACCTTACCTACCTACGTTGGTTATTGAACCCTAAATGGCCCAAACTAAATCCTTGCTCCATTTTTTGTAGTAGACAACAATACACTGTACCTATAATCAAAAAAAGCGGCCAAGTGCGAGTCGGACTCGCCCATGAAGGGTTCCGTAGCAGCAAGTAACATAATAAAATTGCGGCTGACGATTTATGACGTATTAAAAATAAACTACTTACTAGATTAGATCTCGTTCAAACCAATTTTCGGTGGAACTTTGCATCATCATCTGTGTACATCATATATTTTTTTTTAGTTTTATCATGCTCTTATTTTAGAAGTTACAGGGGGGGGGACACATTTTACAAAAAATGATAAAAAAATGATATTAGAAACCTCAATATCATTTTTGAAGACCTATCCATAGATACCCCACACGTATGGACTGGATGAAAAAAAAATTTTTGAGTTTCTGTTCTAAGTAAGGAGAACCCCCAAAATTTATAGTTTTTTTTCTATTTTTGTGTGAAAATCGTAATGCGGCTCACAGAATACATCTACTTACCAAGTTTCAACAGTATAGTTCTTATAGTTTCGGAAAAAAGTGGCTGTGACATACACGCACAGACAGACAGACGGACAGACATGACGAATCCATAAGGCCATTTGGCTACGGAACCCTAAAAAGCCGTATTCGTATCATTTCGTCAGTTTGTCTCATGTTACAAATTGAATTATTCCGATATCAAGTGCACTTTCTACGTCGCATTCCTTATTCATCTTACGCAGATGCTCTAATTCTACCCCGTCATTCACTCGAAGCGTAATAATGGACGCCTTTGGGAGTCTAGTGTTGTGTAGTTAAATGCAGAATGAAATTAGTTTAATCTCGGCTGTTTCGCTATGCGGTACTGTTGAGCAGAACAGAATTGCCAGTTTAGGGTTTAAGCTTACAGCTGTGTTTGTCTTAGACAGACGTTCTATGTCTATTTTCAAAATAAGTAGCTTCTGGTTTACGGATAACTTTATGTAAAATGTCTCGGTTTTTAAGCGAAATCGGGACAAGTATAAGTAGCGACACGGTAGACGATAAGAGTGTAACCATCATTTACGTATAATATCTAAGGACGGGCTAATGGGGCACTAAAAATGGTGCTAGTTCAGCGGTGTCACTCACGAATCGTGCAGTCTAAGGCGACCTAGTTGCGACCAATAGCGCGCGTAATGCGAACTCGTCAACCAATCGCGCGCGCAGGGATTGCAATCCGGTCCGGCGGATCCGGTAATCCGGCCGAATCCGGCACATTTTTCATGATACCGGATCCGGCAAAATTCACCGGATCCGGTCCCGGATCCGGTAAAGTGAAATAAAGCGCTAAAATATAAAATAACAGCTTAAAACACTGCTAAAATTTATAAGTTCTCGCCAGTATTCGAATTTTCTCGCTCGCAAACAGCAACACAACAACTTGTTTGTTAGTTGACGCCTGTCTTCTAGCCGACGAAATATGTGACGTGAGATTTCCGTGCACCGTAAGTACTGGATTGGTTTATATTCAATTTATTGTGTTGTTACATTGTAATTTAATGTACATGTTCGTTTTATTTTGTACAAACCATTTTAGCCCACTTATAATAAGTGTTACCTGCATTTAAAATATAATGAATACATATTTATAAAATTAAATAGAGAAATATATGTTGACTTTTGATGACCGGTCTGACCTAGCCAGTGGGTAGTGATCCTGCCTGTGGAGCCGCGATCCTGGGTTTTCGAATCCTGGTAAGGACAATTATTTGTGTGATGAGCACAGATATTTGTTCCTGAGTCATGGTTGCTTTCTATGTATTTAATTTTAAGTATTTGTATATTATATATCGTTGTCTGAGTACCAACATCACAAGCTTTCTTGAGCTTACCGTGGGGCTTAGTCAATTTGTGTAAAAATGTCCTATAATATTTATTTATTATTATTATTTATATGTTATTTTGTTATTATTATGCTACTAAATGTACTTGTATAGGTATACACGTTTATTGATTTGTTTGCTAAAACTAAAATGGTTGAATTGAGAGCACCTTTTTGTTGGAAATGTGGGTTGGGCTATAGATAGTTTAAGAGAAAAAGAAGATTTTATTTGTGGTTAAGTAATGAAAACGTTGTTTTTTGAAACTTAAAACAGCCGTCATCGAATTAAACTGTTGTGAGACATACTAACATTGAATAATTTACGGTTTAGACTCACTTGTTTTTAGTCACTCGCGCGACATGTTTCGGAGAGCCTATAGGTCTCCTGTTAAGACACCCGTTTTATTAATCCATTAAAAAATATCCTTAACTTCGCATATAACGCTAAAAACATGATAAAATACGTGACTTGATGAATTTTTTATCCGCAATACCAATCCGGCCGGATCCGGCCCGATCCGCCGGATTGAGGCCAAAATCCGGCCGGATCCGGCCGGATTTAAAACCAGTCCGGATTGCAATCCCTACGCGCGCGTGATGCGAACTCATCAACCAATCGCGTTGTAGCGATTTCACACCGCTGTACGGGTCCCTGTCATTCCTCATTATTATTGCCCGTAAATCCAGTCCCTAGACATATATGTCAATGGTAACCATCATATTCAGTAGGTACCTCCATAATTAATAAGGCCGCTGTAAGTACGACTGTCGACAATTCTCTCGCGTAAGAAACTTATGATTAGCCTTAATCGCTGCTTGTTCACTGCTAGCTCAATAGTGGGACCGGATTTTTGCACTAAAAGTTTTGATAATTCTAAAGTTGAAAAAGTGATACTTATCTGATATAGGACATATTTTTAAGCATATATGCTATATATGATGAAAAGTTAGAACGAGCGTTAGATATAAATTAGGTATTTATATATTTTTAGTAATGATTTTTTAATATTGAATTAAAGTGCAATGTTTAAGTTCCATTGTTTATAATATGTATGACGCTTTATAATGTAAAATTATTAGAAATTTTTTTAACGTGCTTCTTTGTCAAACTACAATTAGCTTATTATTTTGTCGATATTGAATTAAAGTTTAATAAATCCACAACAACATATCTAAATTTATAAGTTAATAGGCAAGCTAAAAAGCTAGAAGAATAAGATATATGCTTTAGAATTAATATACGTTTTTTGTCCTATATGATCTAATATTGAATTAGAGTCTGTAAAAATAAGTCTATTACTATAAAATAATATACGCAGCCATATTATGGAAAGTAAGAAATTTCTGTGTGTAGCTTGCATTGTAATAGTAAAATCTAGTTAAAAAGGCGCGAAATTCATACATACGCCGCGCTGGTCCGTCAGTCGCCGGCGCGGCGCTCGAGAGCCTATCATAGCCTACCTATACCTCGCCCCTCGCCCCACCTCCCGCTCAGTAACACTGTCTGTCTTTTCTTATCATTCATTTGTTTGTTTACCGTGCACATAACTATATAAATTAGATGCGGACATTACGTGAAATTAAAATATCTTATTAAGTAAAAATACCTACAGCTGGTCAATCAGATCTTGTCAGTAGAAAGAGGCGGCAAATTTGAAAAATGTAGGCGCGAAGGGATATCGTTCCATAGAAAATTTGAATTTCGCGCCTTTTTTTAGTGACAAGATTTGCTTGACCAGCTATATTTCATTATCTTGACTAATATTGTAATAAAAATGTACAAGATATTCACAACTATTTTTTACTATACATAGTTTGTCAAAGGACTGTCTCATTTCAAACATAGACAGGGAGAATCATCATACTATCTTTGACTTACACTAGTACTAGCACCCAAAAGAAAAGGATGAATATAGTTTTTCGTTTTTATTTACTGACAAATTGGTTTGACCAACTATACCTATTTCTGGTTCCTATTGTCATGTCCTGTCCTATTCAACGTCAATATCATAATATGTATATTATAAACCAACTGATCAATATTACACGGTATACATCCTGAATATACAATAAGGTAAGTGGCCTCACTTACCTTATTGTGTATTCCGTGTGGGCCGTATATGCCTATATACAGCCCACCTTAAATTAAAATGTTTTTTTTTTTAATAAACAGGATATGAAGTATGAGAAACTCACTCAAATAGGTTTCTCATTTATTTAAGTTTCTTCATTATACCAAAATAGTTATAAAAATATTACGATACTCTTGGAAAATATACCTTTTATAAAAGTCCTATTATGGGCCTTATTGAACAGTGAACACTACCAGTGTATTACTTAATCCCGCAAAAAATAATCATTTTGACAGTAGGTAATAACAGATTTTATTGTTTTTAACTTAAGAGTTAGACATATACAAATAACAATATTTGATACTTCATAACAGGAGGATTTATTTATAATAAGTGAAAATAATTATTTTGGGTCTTAATAACTAAAGATATAAAAATTGTCTAGTTTACGCGAAAATAGTAGGTAACTAAACATAAATCTTTATTAGTTACAGTAGTCTCATCTTTTAACATCTGGGGGCACGGCAGTGCCCCCGCCAAGACGAGAAAAGCGCAAGGGCACTATCTACCTTTTCTCGAAGCGCTTTGTCGTTTTTTGGAACCCTCATAACTTGGGGTTGGATTATACCAGATAAACAAAGTTCTCGGACTTATTAAGCATATCAATTGCATAGCTCTTATACTTTAGATTTTATTCATATCTAAAAACTTCGATTTCGTCACTGACTCACTCACTTGATGATCATCAATACCGAGTACTTCCTGAAGTACTCTAAGAAGCTGAAATTTGGTATGTAAGATAGTTTTAGTACACAAACAACAAATAAATTAAAAAAAAAATTATCCCGAAGGGGATGAAGATGGGGTTTAATTTTGTATGGGAAATCAATAAACTTATTTCAGGATTTTTAATAGTAAATCACCCCCGACCCTTTAAATTAGGGGATGGAAGATTGTCATAAACAACTTACAAAAAGAAGTGAAATCCCATCAAAAACATTTTGATGTAAAATGTTGCCCAAACGAAACCATAAGGCTCGCACTGTCAAAAAGTTATCAGATCTCTTGCCAAGCTTCTAACTCTACAAGCCCTCTAACTTTACTAGCTCTACACCAAAAGTGTGTGGCTTGGCCGTTTCGTTTCTACAAGAACTATTGTATGTAAGTATAATACAAAAAGCGCCCAAATGCGAGTCGCACTCGCGTTCCAAGGGTTCTGTACATTACACAATTTTTAACAATATATTTTTTTAGAGAAAAGTGAATAAAATGTCTTTAAAAAACCCGTAGGTATCGGAAAACTAGGTACTTAAGTCCGACTCACGCTTGACTGCACATTTCTAATAGGTTTTCCTGTCATCTATAGGAAGAGAGCTAATATGTGTATTTTTTTCATAATTTTAGACCCAGTAGTTTCGGAGATAAGGGGGGGGGGGAATGGTCATTTTTTGCGTATTTTCTTAAATAACTTCTAAACTATTTATTTTAAAATTATGAAAAAATATATCTGAGATTCTTACAATGAGCCCCTTCGTTTGATATATATATATATATATATTTAATTTATTGAACAATAAGCTAAATAAAGTACATTATTATTACAAGACCCATCGTGGGCAAAACCTTGAGGAGGTTTGTATGCCGATGGGGAGTTCGAGAAAATAACATGACAATATACATATCTATCTTATACTAATTAAAATTCTAACAAAATTCTCTTATATTAATTCATATTCTAATTCTCTTATATTAATTATAACAAGATATAGTTTTTTTTTTTATTCTATTTATCATTCATCTCAAAAGTGACCCCTTTATTTGAATTTCTATTATTTACTTTACATGTATGTCCTTGGGCTATAGACTTACATGTGTATACCAAATTTCAACTTATTGGTGCAGTAGTTGCGGAGCAAATAGGCTGTGACAGACGGACAGCCAGACACACGAGTGATCCTATAAGGGTTCAGTATTTTTCCTTTTGAGGTACGGAACCCTGAAAATAATGAATTTAATAAATTTTTCACCTTATGCCCATGTGGCGGTAGCGAAACAGCCAAGCCACATTTTGACTAAGGTGTAGAGTTAGTGAAGTTAGGGCTTGTAGAGTTTGAAGCTTGGCTCGACAAGAGATCTGACAACTTTTTGACAGTGCGAGTCTTATGGTTTCGTCTTAGCAACAAAATTTACATGAAAATGTGTTTGGTGGGATATTTTTTTACAGTATAAATATTTATTCGTAACAGTAAGTATTATCTTTTAACATAATTTTTACAGTACATCTGGTGCTACATTACGACCGGTGCTATAATAAGCACGTTAAAACACTCCCTTTGACCGTGTTTCAAAATTCGTCACTCGTTGCATAATATCTATTTTTCGCAATTCTATCGTAAAAGAAAAGAAAACTAACGAAGAGGTTTTACGCATACGAGGGCCACACTGAAAGTTTTGCGTAACTTTTGAATAAAATCATTTATAACCATAATAATACATTTATTGCTTCTCAAAATGTTTCCCTTTACATTCTATGCACATATTCACTCGCTCAGACCATTTTTGGAAGCATGAGGCCCAATCACTTGACTGCATGTTTTCGACGTGGTGATGAAACGTAGTAACTGCCTTATCCGGGGTCTTAAATGTCAAACCCCAAATTAAATCCTTAATTTTGGGAAATAGATAGAAGTCACAGGGTGCAATGTCTGGATTATAATCCGTATAAGAGACATTTTCCACGTTTTCGTAATTAAAAAATGTTTTTGCCTTTATTGCGGTATCGGTGGACGCATTATTATGACGCAGGAGGATGCGGCTTCTCGGTCGTCTCTCGCGGTCTTTTTCAATGACTGCGGGCACACAAATAGTAGTGTACTACTCAGTATTTAACGTTCTTTTATTATTTAAAAGTACGGTACAAAAAAGTCGCGTTTAAAAAAAACAGACGATCAAAATGTTTGGCAACGCTTTTGGCTTGTTGAACTTCTATGGGCCTCCTGTCATCTTCGAAAGACCCATTGACTGGACTAATGCCTTTTTTCCGGATCGTAGCAGTAAATCCAGGTTTCATCTCCTCTAACGATGTTATATACAGCATTTGAACTTTCTTGCTTATACTTACGCAGCATTTCTCGGCACCAGTCAAAAAGTACCTGTTTTTGGACTGAAGTTAATTCGTGAAGAATCCAAAGACAACAAGGCTTCCCGACTTTTAAATATTCTTGTAAAATCTTTTGTATTTGTCTCATACCTATCCCTAATTGTCCTCAAATTTCGTCATAGGTGATTCGTGGGTTTTCTTCAATGAGTCGTCTCACAGTAGCCACGTTTCCTTGAATGATCGCCGTGGACGGTCGACCTTCACGAAAATCATTATCTAGAATAATACTGTCTCTACTAAATTCACCATACCAACGCCTCACGATGCTCAGATGTGGTGCTTCAATCCCAAAAGCATTTTGAAGGCAAGCACTACACTCTTGCGGAGTAAGCGAACTTTTAAAATCATAACAAAATCATAGCTCTAAAAATATTTTCGCGTTAAAGCCACGTTCAACGCACTGACTTACTTTGACAAGCCATTAAAAACAAAAGACGATCGATTTGTCGCCAACATTTGTCACATTCCATAATCAAAAGCCTGTATTTTTTTTTAAATATACAATTCATAATTTAAATATTTACCAGTGGCCAGTAGTGCAAAACATTCAGTGTGGCCTATGTAGTAGGAGAGAGGAGGAGTTTGTTAAGAACTATAGACAATAGAAGAGGAAGGATGCTTGGGCACCTGATACGACACGACGAATTTATCAAAAATATCATAGAAGGGAAAGTTGAAGCAAACAGGAAGAGGGGAAGACCAAGGAGAGCGTACATGGATCAAATAAAGGAAAAGATCAACGTCGTGTCGTATCGGGCTGTCAAAGAGAAGGCGGAGGACTGCCAAACATGGAAATTGCTCCACCGACAAGAGTCATACTCTTAAATATATGATGATGAATTGATGATCGTAAATACCTACCTATGTATTAACAAAAAAAAGTCACTTGTAATTAGTTACTGCCTTTAAAAAGTATAAGTGCCTCAATGTTATTAGACTTTTTGATTCTTTAAAACGTCTTTAGGTCAATAAAGCAAGTGAAAAATTATTAGAGTTAGACCAAGAAAAGTCTGCAGCAATTTTGACAGCCCACGCAGTGCAAGTGTTATTTATAAGTCATAATTTCATAGAAGTTTCTTCAAATCGACCTTATTAATTAGAGATTAAAAATATTGAAAATTATCTTAAAATATTTTAATCTAATATTTCATCTCATACGTTCAATAAGGCCCGGGACTAGACCTTTTTACCTGCACTGACAGTGGGCCTTCTTAGCAACAAGTACAAATTCAGAATAATTGGGAATAATAGGGAGCAACTGCTATTTTTGAATGCTGGGTCTTGTTACCCGCCGGGCCTCATATGCCTGCACCTCACCTACCTTATTTATTTGTTTTACAAGGGGAAAAGTTGTTGATTAACCGCTCGTGCTAATATTGATACCCTAACAAGGGAAACATTTTTTTTTATTAAATAGGAGGCAAACGAGCAGACGGATCATCTGGTGGTTAGCGATTACCGCCGCTCATGGACACCCGCAACACCAGAAGGGTTGCAAGCGCGTTGCCGACCTTTAAGATGGGGGTCTTTGAAGGTTTGAAGGTCGTATCGGACAGTTCATTCCACAGTTTGGCTGTGCGAGGCAGGAAGCACATTCACAAATTCAAACATTCTAAAATTGAACCACGAGCGTAGCGAGTGGTTCGTAAAGTTGAACCTTGAGCGTAGTGCAGGTTTTAAGGGACGAAGGTTAAATAAAATTTTCACCACATCAGCTCGTAAAGGCCCTCTTGATTGTTCGTAACGGATAAGAAAAGTGGCATTTAATTTGATGCAAATTTTGAGTTGTTACCGTAGGTAAATTGGATCAGTTGGTTGGTAATATTGACTTTAAAATGATAAATATTGAATAACATCAGTTTGAAATTGATTTTATGATAAAGTAAATATTATCGGAGATGATCGCTCTTAAAAAATATATGTCGCTAGTCATTTATAACCTAAAAGCGCCAAATTACGCATTATTATATTGAAATGACACCGCGACGATGGCAAGAGGCCCGATGGAATAACCCTCATCCCCTGGCAGATGGGACGGCCGCTCATCTGGGATGCCACATGTGTAGACACCCTAGCGCCGTCCCATCTAGTCGCCACGTCTCAGAGAGCTGGCGCCGCGGCAGCAGCGGCTGAAACCCTAAAACGCCGCAAATATGCTGGTCTTACAAACAACCACATATATGCGGCGTTCGCGGTAGAGACCCTGGGACCGTGGTGTCCTGACGCCCATAACCTTTTTAAAAACCTAAAAAAAAGACTGTTGGAAACGACGGGTGACCCTAGGGCTGGCTCATTCCTAGGCCAACGAATAGGCATAGCTATTCAGCGTGGGAATGTAGCCAGCCTTATGGGCACACTTCCGCAGGGGACAGATCTGGGGGATCTAAGGTAGGTGGGTAAGTTTTATTTATTTATTTTATTAGTTTTAGTTTTAATTTATTTAGTCTATACTTAATTTTAATAATAGTTTGTATAAGTTTTGTTATTGAATAAATTTTTTTCCCATGAATGATTAAAACATTTAAAATGACACCTGTGTATTGAATTTGAAGAATACTTTAACAAGGGTAGTTATCTGTATGACAATGCACCTAAAATAATTTTCAAATGTATCTATTATTTCTATACTTAACACGATAACGAGTTCTACATAAACGAAACCGCGGGCAATCCCTAGTACATATAGAAATAAATAAGGGAAGGTAAGTTTCCATTAGTGTACTGTGTAAAATAACTATTTACCATTGATAATAATTTTATAAACGCTTTGCGTATTTTTAAGGGCACCGCGCTAACCGCTAGCCCGCGACCGTCGATCGCTGCCTCCTGCCACGGCGCACAGCGCGGAGCGCGCAAACGCCGCGCGTTTGAAATGTAACTTAATATAAGCTCGGAATGCATACTTACGTATCAGTATTTAGTGTCGCCGTGATTTTATATTTCTAATCTTTTGTGTGAGAAGTAAGATCTTTATTATGACCGTGTAATATTAACTCTACAAACTTTAATTCAATATTGGCTATACTGCTTAACGAGAAATCAATATCTAGACAAGCACATTGTCTACATTTCTAACTTTTTACATGTATACTAAGTTGATAGATAATATCGTAATTTTGCAATATCAGCTACTCTAATTCTGTATTTACATAATAATTCCTGTTTTTACGTTCACCAGAAAGCAGCTGTTCCAGATTTCTAAAAACCGAATATTGTGAATAAATTAAAGTGTTATTGAATATGTTAAAGTTTTTTGTAACTTTAATTTTATATTTACATAGTTATTTAGCAAAAATTGAAAATTTAAATATGGCCGAACGCTCCACCTAAAATTTTCTAACTTTTTACATGAATGTTATTTAACATGCTTACAATAACATATCAAAAAAGAAAAAACTTTAATGTTATCAAAACCCATTTTTGTTCCACCGCTGGTCTATGCCGGCGACCTTTGGAAAAAAATCGGTAATCCTTGCTTCTGGTCTATCGCCATTATTGGGACATCGGACTTTATACTCTCCGAGGTAGTCGACTAGCCTGTGCTTAACAAGCAATCGGAATACAGGGTCTAGTCATTAATTAAGTATCGGATGCCATCAATGGACATTCCGCGACGTCGAGCGTCATCGAGTTTTTAATTCAGCGCGAAATTAAAAAATCTCAACATGTTTATCAAAGCTCACATCTCCCTTCGCATAACTTTGAAAATTTATCCTAATAACCAGGCGTATAAGGTTGTATTTTAAATATTCAAGCGAGTACCATACGAGGATGGAAATATGTAGAAATGTTACAGTAATTATGAAATGATTACTCCTGTAGCAAAAGCACTCTGCTGATGAAATCCGTCTGAAATCTAGTAAAATATATTACGTTATCAGCTGCAGTGCAGTACTTACAGGGAATACATTCAAAACTTTTATATTATAGCTTGTGACAGTGGTTATAGTATTATGATTAGGTATTCATTGTGATTATTATGCTATGATTAAATAGCGACCATTCTCTCGCCTCCACTTAACTTAAATACCTATGTAGTGGATTACACTAAATATTTAATTTAAGTGGATATGTCCAAGTTTCATAAAGGGTAAAAAGGGAAAAGTAAATTGTTGGTATACCATTATTAACATTGGTGAGCAACTAAAATCGGACTTTAATTATTTAGCCATTTTTTTTTATAAGCCGCTTTGCTGCCGATACATAATTTTCTGCTACCGATGCGCTAAATGAATGGAGGTTTGCATGTGTGCCGACATATACAAAGGGACCGCGAAATACGAAAAGCGAAAATTTAGTTTTTCGTGGTAAGGGCATACAAAAAGAAACATTCAAGTAGCAATATTTACATAGCAATGAAAAAATGCATTTAAAAATCCTAAATCCCAATACAGCATCTAACAGTCCACGCCCGTCTGACGTAACAGGGTAAACAAAATAACAGTCCCATTTACCCGAAGGGCAGCTTTCTGTGGGAGAGCTCCCTCTACTCCTCTAGCACTAAACAATGACGTAAATACAATTGAAAAAATATTCAAATATGCACCTTGTTATGTTAGAACAAGGTTCAAAATAGAATAGGTTTTCAAATGTAGATACGACAGATGGGAGAGCTCCACTCGGCACGCGAGCATTGTGACGTCACAATGGTACATTTTGTTTTGCTCGCCCGCCTCGTGCCTTTCTATTGTACGGGGGGAAGTCAGGGGTGCAATTCTCACGGCTATTTATATCAATTGTTGTTGTCATTGAGGATAGTTTATTGCAATTGACATGGATTTTTGATGTAAAGCAGTTTTGATTTGAAAGGTTTTACAATTTATGTCTAAAAGCCTCAGGTTTCTTTCTGCTACTGTCTCGTCTAGATTTAGCTTAACGCTGACACTATGTAATATTACTTGAGATTGTTTCTCGTTTCAATTGAAGTAGTTTAAGTTAATAAATTACAGAACTAGCGGGTATGAGAATTAAGATGATTAAAAATATCAGCAACGTCGCCCTTGCGCAGAATGTCGCTCGAAGTAGGTACTATACGCTGTTTTCCTTTGGTGGCCAGTCGCCACTCCACGAAGGCATATTATGTCTATTAAAATATTGTACACACGAGAACGGAAAACTGAAATATTTATATCAAGTGCATCACAGTAGTTACACCCAGTTTGATTAATCAAACATTTCAACACCGCCATGTCAATTCCGACAGAAAGAAATTCACAAAAATATTGATACCAACTCCATTACCAATAGCGAATGTACAGTCAGGAGCACAAGTTTTATTTTTCTGAAAGAACCGTCGGATGATCGTTGAAAGTAACATTGCAATGGCGACAGCATTCCAGCTCATGGTTGCCGCAGAATGCGTTGTTGCAAGAAATGTCAATTATCCAGGATATCGTCTTTGAAACTGACATATCCTGCAGCAATGTTGCACGGAAATGCTGTTACAATTGTGTCAATTCATCATCCGAAACCGGAGACAGCATTATGTCGATTTAACTTAAGCTGTGTCCACACCAATTACATTCTATGTTCACGTCTTTCATATTGCGCCACAAACCATTAGAAGAACTGGATCCTGACTCCTGAATCCAGCTACTGGAAGAGTCTACAAATAAGAGTTTACAGCGGTTCAGGTGATCAGTCCACTGCGAGTCATAGGGCGTTTTCGCTACACTTGCCCAAAAAACTTGACTTTAGGCGTGTTTTCGAAACGTTGTAGCTGATTATTTTGCATATTTTTTCTGCAGCGGACTGTATCTGCATTGGTATCATTCCAGCCCGTCACAAATATCGTGATCGCGATGTCTGCTCGATTAATTAAATTCGTAATAACGATCGGATTTTTCGAATAACAACGATATTTTGGCACGAGTATACCTATTTATACGAGTATTAAAACACGTCGGGTGGCGAATACCTACAAGTTGTGTTGATTTTCAATTACTTGAAAATAAATGTAATTAAACGATTACACAAAATAAATTAGATGAAAGACATCCAATGCTGGCTTAGGGCCTAACTTAAAGATCTCCATAATGACCGGACGTCTGCTGTCTGCTACCCTCATGCCAAGGGTTCCCTCTGAACAGACGATACTACTCGGTACAAAATAACCGAGGAAAAATCGACTTAAGATGCAAATTTTTCTCTTTCAAAGTTTCAACATATTTTATATCTTATCTCTAACTCACGATTCTTAACTGTTATGATATAATAGAACGATACGTTCCCAAATAGCTCTATATGGTGACAATGACTTAACAATATGCCAATCGCTCAGATTACTGCATGATATGATCTGTGAAATGATTCCCGTCACAAATATGGTCGCGATTGGAACCTGTCCGTTTAATTAAATTCCGAATAACGATCGGAGTGTTCGCAAACTGCGGATATTAAAGCACCATCGGTTGCAATTTCGCTTTGGCGATTTTGAAGTGCGAGATTTTGATGCCAACGGCGGCGGGCGATAGCGAGCCGTTATAACGCAATTTTGACGTGACTATGCATACATTTTTTTATATAATGTCTCCCATGTCCACAGATTTTTTTAAACTCTAACACAGATCATGATGGAGTTGTCAAAGCTCCATATTATGATAATACCGATAATAAAGACTATAGGTACTTTGAGGACAAACACTCACTTAATTGTTAATAAAGTAACAATACCAACAATATGCAGTCGGTATCTCCACGGATGTAGGCATTTTTACGTGCGGTTTGGTATTGGGTAAAATTTCATAGGATCTGTAGGTCGAAAAGTTATTTTGGATTAAGGTTATAAATGTCAGGATATCCTAGAAAATACTGCTGAAGTTACCTTATACTTCATGCTGAAACAATGCTTGTGTGCCAATTTCAACTCATCAAATTCGAAGTAGTAACTTAAAATTTCTGTGAAAACTTTCCATGCAAATTCATCACTTCTTCGTTCTTCGGGCAACTTGCGCAATCGTTTTGCTGCGCATTCGTAAATCTGGAGTAAAGGCGGTGATAGATGATCGCAGTGGCGGATTTGCAGTCTTTGCTGCCCTCGGCCCCAGGCTCTATAGCCGCCCCTTTCGCAGCACCCATCATATTGATTAACGTGTCCGAAGACTGGCCAAGGGCCTGCCCTAAAGTTATTTACAATGCACTTCGAACTCGATTTCGATAGCATCTTTTGATAATACCTTGTATGAAGTTGCAAATCGTTGTAGAGGTAGATAAGTTATCAGGCATGAATCATGAACAGTGGGCCTTGAGTCTCTTGCGGACTGAACAAGAAGTATCGCGTAATAGAGAGCCAACGTTCAATAAACATAGGTAATTACGATAACTTAGTTTCATCTCAAAAATTTCCTCTGTAATCGTAGATTATAAATGTGCCCTCTGGGAACATTTATTCCGATGCCAGATAAAAGCGATGTTTACCTGCTTGAGTAATGTACCAGCACCGATAGCCAGTCTACTTTGTTGTACCGTAATGTCGCCAATCCATTATACGTAACAGGCGGGAGCAAAGCGCAAATATCTCGACATCAGAATAATTCCATTTATAATACTCCATTGAATTAAACGGGGACTTAAGTCCGGGTATAAATTATCTTTCTAGAACAGGGGACTTGTTCAGATTGTAGAAGCGGGGAAAGGTTTGGAAATTATAATGAGAATTGACTTATGATTTGTTCTGGTTTTCCTCTACCTAATCCAATAAGTGAAGAGGGTAGACTATTCTCAAATTTTATTAAGTAAATACCAAGCGTGTATGACTCCGCGTCGCGCGGCCGTCACCAGATCTGGTGTCGCATACAAATATGTCTAAAGAAAGTAAACACAGCTGGTTGCAGGAACAATGACAACAATGCTGATAAGTGTATATATAAATAATATGTCCAATCGACAACGTTTAAGCCCGTTTGCCATACCTAAATAGGGGTTTTGTTATACAGTGAGCCTTCTGTACGTAGTACCTACTATTATTTATTTTATTCTGCGTAAATACTCCAGTAAATACTACTACTTATCACTATTTTCTTTTACGGCCAACCTCTCTTCATATCAATTCACAGCCAATCACGAATATTTTTCGCCGCAACTCTCCAACAAAAAGTTGCGGGCTTCTGGCGCAAACATTAATTTTGTTCGCGTTCTTATATTTTTCTTTGACCGAGTCGTCGTGGAACTGACCTTCTATAAATAGAGTATAGCCTTCACCTACTTGAGTATCCTTGGGCGGTATCGGATAATTCTCTCTAGATTTTGCTAGGCTTTCGCCCTTGGAGCGATAGAGTTATACGTCAAAGGAAATGTTGTTTCTTGATATTTTGGCTTCAACAGTATATGGGCATTTTCGTGGCCTTTAAAGATTACTTTGTTACTGTAGTAGTCAGTTTTTCGATTCTAGTATAACAGCATGATAGCAGCACTTTACGTTAATAGCACTAATCAATTTAATTATGTTCTTTAATCTGCATTAATAGTTATTTATTTTACAAGGGGGCAAAGTTGTTGTTTAACCGCTCGTGCTAATATTGATACCCGAGTAAGCGAAAGATTCCAAAATTGAACCACGAGCGTATAGCGAGTGGTTCGAAAAATGGAATCTTGAGCGTTGCGAGGGTTTCAAAGCACGAGAGTTAAACAAAATTTGCCCCCGAGTGAAACGCAAAATTTTTCACCACACCAACCCGAAGCAAACACTAAATGTAAAATATCAAACAAAATCAAACCAAATCAAATCCAAATGAATGTCATTAATACAAAATCATATTTTAAAAGTCAATTCTGCCAGCAAACATAAGAGAATAACTCAAAATTTGCATTTGATTACTTTGCCTCACATGTGAATAAAATGCAACTTTGCTATCAGTTTTTGAAGTGCAAAGTAAGCCTTTCCGAGCTGGTGTGGTGAAAACGACCTTCTGATGGTCTGCGAATATTCAAAACTGAATGTCTACTTGACAAAGTATGACAGGTTCATTTTTAAATATGCCCAATGGCGGTTAACACATAGATAATAAAGCCTAGCTGGACAGTATTGAGCTTAATGTTGGCACCGCGCCTTGTCAACATGATATTGTTTACACTCCACCTGAAAAGAAACATATTCACATAATTTTGATAAAAATATTGAGATTTATAAGTGAATAGTTATTCAAAAGGAACACAAATGTAAGTGTGATAACATTCATTTGTTTTGTTTTTTTGCTTTAAACTGTCGCCTGTCGCTGTGCCAGCACAAGCGAGCTTATCCACGGTTTACCAATTGCAATCCTTAACAAGTAACTATGAATGCAGTCTGTGACAGCACAACTGCGACCTCTGTCGGTCGATAAGCCACAGGTTCGTGCTCCTGCAATATTAACTGGACACTCGATACAATCTGCCGGCCGCTTCGCACATTTGTATAAAACATGCAAACGCGTTGTGGTGGTGCATTTGTTTTTATTACTCTTGGTCTATTGATGCAAAGACGGGTGAATAAAAATAACATACATAAATAATACATACATAATACTTACATATAATCACGCCTATTTCCCGGAGGTGTAACCAGAATTTTAAAAAAATTATAGGATAAAGCTAGTTCCATTGTTTGTAATAATATATTTATTATAAATAAGAAACAGAGTGTTTTTCCTAGTTTTGGCTATACTAAAGAAATTAATACTTAGTTAATACACGTGTTTCAAACTTGGTTGTAAATGTATCCAGGTATCCGAAATATTCATCATTGCAAACATGAATTTAAATAAAAATTAAAAAATAATTTGGCCAAGCCCGAGATAGCTCGAGGCATTTAGTGTTCCGTACGGCTACCATCAGTTTGGCATTGACATAAACGATATCGTGAACGTAATTTACTTCCTATAGGTATATCTCTTTCGCACTAATATGTCAGTACGAGCGAGATGCATAGAAAGTAAATTACGTTCACGCCCACGGTAGCGTTTACGAGTATGTCAATGCCAAACTGATGGTAGCCGTACCGCTCGCATCGTTACATTTTACAGAGGTTGTTTGCCTGTTTTTAGGATACCGTATTCAACTACACACAAAGAATAATAGTACAAAGTGTCTAAGTGCGAAGGCCGAAGGCCGAGCTTTAGCAAAATGTCATCGCTTTAGCACAGAGCAATAGTACAAGTGTCTAAATGCGAAAGCCGAAGGCCGAGCTCCGCGTAGGGCCGAAGGCCCGAAGCGTCCAGGATGTTAGTACATACTTAAACACAGAACAATAGTATAAGTATCTAAATGCGAAGGCCGAAGCCCGAGCTCCGCGTAGGGCCGAAGGCCCGAAGCGTCCAGGCTGTCAGTTCTGTGTTTAACCACTGACATCTTGCAGGCTTCGGGCCTCCGGCCTTCGCATTTAGACACTTGTATTAATTACCTGTGTTTAGAACTGACCTCCTGGATGCTTCGGGCTTTCGGCCCAATGCGACTTCAGCCTTTGGATCTTGCGACTTAGACACTTGTACTTAAAAATACTTGGAAAAGTTACGGGAGGCGCGCGTCTGTCGGACGCTTCGGATCTTCGAATCGCTCCTTCGGCCTTTGCATTTAGTTAGATTCTTGTACTATTGCTTTGTGTTTGAATACCGAAGTCGAGCATCTCGCGAATGCTTGATGTATTATAATAATTTAGAGTAAGGCCAAGCGCGCACCACGATTTTTTGTCCTGCGATAATTTTGTCGCAGAAATGCAACGTATGTGTTTATATGTTAGTGCGCACATATGCGACAAAAAAATCGCTGCGATTTTAAAATTGTGATTTGTCACATTTTTCCGCGATTGTCGCAAAGTGAATTACAGCATGCGGAGTTGTATGGCCCCGCGCGCACTATGATAATAAAATCGCACCCCGGCCGGACCTCAGTCGACATTTCGCTCTCCAAACCCCAACATCTCGGCACCTGCATCTCCAATGGAGTCTCAAAATGAGACGCTAGATGTTGACCATTTAATTATGGAAATAGACGGGGATCACCTTTGTGTTATAAATGCTCAAAGACACGTTTCATGACAAGCGACTGGTACGAAATCCATGTTGAGAATGAACAAATCGTCGAGTTTTTCATCGCAGTGCGCGCAGTGAATTTTATGCGATATATTACAGCGCGATTCTAAAATCGTGTCGCAAAAATTAAAATCGTGGTGCGCGCTTGGCCTATAATACCTTACATGTATACTCCTTCAATTTGAATTTAGAACTCATTACCTTAAATGTATACTCCTTCAATTTGAATTTAGAACTCATTACCTTAAATGTATACTCCTTCAATTTGAATTTAGAACTCATTATTTTTTTATGCCATATATACATATAGACTTTAATATTATTTAGAACTGCTAAAAAACAAGATCGGCTTACTTTAAATATTTCGTCAATTTTACCTTTGTTTCTAAAAACTGTGATATTTAACTGTCATATACTATTAATGTCTTCCAAAATTATTTTCTCGTAACAGGACTGAGGGGCTACCGCGAAAACCGAAATTCGCAATTTGCGGGGATCTTTCTCTTTTACTCCAATGAAGGCGTAATTAGAGTGACAGAGAAAAATGCTCGCAATTTGCTAACTTCTATTTTCGCGGTTATAGCCCTGAATCTTGTTGCTCACCGATGCGTTCAAAAATATACATAAGTACTGAATATAATTAATAGATATTATAATTATACAATTAATACAGAAATGTAATGGTACTTAATGCAAAGGAATATTGTGTATATTGTTTCGACGAATCAGATACTCTCAATAAAATCTATACATGAGGCCAAAGCTGTTCATAAATATTAAATGACTTTATTATCTCTATACGCCTTACTAACTCTATGTGTCCTATTGTGGAAAAAAAAACACAACGACAGTCAAGAACGGAATTCTTAATTTGAATTTTTCAGATTTTTGAGATGCCTAGTCCATTGGTTGGAAAGCCCGTTCGAAATTGAAACTTTTTCGATTTCCGATTCAGTTGAAATTTTGTGTAAGTAAGTAATTAAGTATGCAAATTGGATGATAATGCAATTATGATAACATGGACCTGATCTGATGATGGAGACAGGAGGTGGCCATGGGAACTTTATCGCAATAAACCCTAACTAATTGTGTTTGGGTATATTAGAATTGTCTCGATGGATCTAATACAATAATAATTGGCTGTGGAAAGAAAAATACATTCAGCGATAAAAGCTTATACCAAAAATTTTTTTTTTGTCGTAACTTATTCCCCATTTCAATATTTTATACTGATAGAGCAATGTCCATTATAGGGGGCCCATTACTGGATCCACGTCCATTACCGGGGGCCCATTACTGGAGCTTTAGTGTCCATGACTGGAGAAAAAAAGCATAGTTTTAATTTGTTAAATATATGGAAACTAATTGCATTATCTTTGATACAACACGCCTAAAAAATGAAAGACGGATAGGACTTTCATCTTTTAACACGCTAAGCGGTAGACCATTTACATGTATAAGGGAAATATCATAAATACTCCAAATTTCCTCTTAAATGTCCCATGACTGGTGCTGTTACTATATTACGTCCAAAAAATATTATTACACAATATAAAGCAGATATCTTTTTGTTATTATTTAAATAAAATGCTAAATAATACGATATTTCAACAACAAACTTTTTTAATTATTTGGCTGAATGGAACTATCATTGCCATGTTGGCTGTCGTAACTAGAAAAAGTGAAAAATTAAAAAGTAAACCGGCGGTCGGTGATTTTCACTCAAAATTTACATGTATCTAAATAATTTATTCGAAACTGCAACCGTGTGAAAATTTTTGTGTAAAATGAGTTATTGTGATAAATTATTGATCATCCCCAATCGTAATATATGGTGCTGAATTAACAATATCATTCGGATTCAAGGGAAATTCGTAACTGTAAGTATGTAAACATTGTCTACCATCCTACCACCAACTAAATTATGACGTCACAAATGGCATGCGAGGCGTTTTCGCGCGAAGTTTAAACTAGCTATAATAAAATGCAATTATCTATGTTAAATCTTATGGGTATAGCTGAAATATTGCGTTTTTCGGAACCAATACAGGTGTACCGACAATAATAAAAGGGATTTCAAAATTTGTCATCAGGCCTATTGACCAGTGTAAGCATCAGTTAGCTAGCCCTAAGCAACCAAAGGTCAAGCTGCAGTTGAAAAACTAATAAAGATAAAGTTAAGCTGATAATTTTCCCGCCGTCTCCATGCTTCTTTAAGTTGGGTATTGACTGGTCAGCTGCCTGTTAGCTATAGTTTTCGCTAAAATCGCCAGGACAGAGGTGAAAATTTTTGTATGAAAACTTGCAACTTTAAATGCATTTTTTGACGAAACTATTGCAGTCTAAAATGAAGTCAAAATCAGTCCATCGACTCAATTTTTTGCAAGCTTTCTAATGGTACCCCACACGATTCTTACAAATGAAAAAAGTTTCAGCCTACCCCTCTCAACCCCCTAAATTTCCCCCTTTAATAAGAAATAAGCAGTTTTGACTTATTTACAGTATGAGTGGTGGTAATTGCTATAACTGTTCCAAATTTTAGGTATCTATGTCAAACGGTCTCTGAGAAAAACGTATTTAACTGATTTGCAAGACCGAAGTGATCCCATAAGTGTTCCGTAAACAAAGTTTTGTACGGAACACTAATAACACAAATATTTTATGTATTACAGACAGTGTTTGGGGAGCAGAACTTTACTATTGCAATAAGTTGGTATTTATCGGGCTGAAAATGTGTCTCACTCATATTTGTATATTGTTTTAAACTGTACTGAATATTTTAACCTAAAGTGTCATTCTATGGAACTTGCTAACTATGTAAACAAAAGTCACTAGTAAATTCATCATCCAGAGACAATTTCAATATGGCGGTTTGTTTACAAAGTTAAAGTTTAAATATTTATTTCACTCAGAATTGTTAGGAAAACAAACTACGCCAAAAAAAAAGTAAATTTACAGCAGAGATCAATTTTATCGCCTATAGTCAGACTTCTAGCTGCAATCTTAGTATGCAGTGCTGCATGTCCAATGTGTCATCGCAGTTCATCCAATATTCCGGTCCACGTGGCGCACGATTCATAATTCATATGCAATGAAACTTGCTGTAATCATGGCTGCACCTATCGATTCCCATCACTCTCGTATTGTTCGAAATCGTTATATTGTCTGTGGGGACTGTGGGGTGTTGTTTTAAGGATGGCTCACGTTAGACCGGGTCGTGTCCGGGCCGGAGCTTCCGGCGCCTCGTTTTCCAAGGAAAGCATCACGTGATCGCCTGTCATGTCATATAAAAGTAAGCGCCGGAAGCTCCGGCCCGGACACGGCCCGGTCTAACGTGAGTCATCCTTTAAGGTGCATCCAGATCTAGGTGGACCGAATGATATCGTATGAGAACAAATAATAAGCATTGTGATAATTTTTACTTGTTGTGTACGATTTTGTTTATTTAGTCCGATTGAACTTGAGTTTAACTTCATATTAAAACAGTTATACCTAGCCCTCGTTGATATTAAGTTCTTTGAATACTAAGTTATTTTAATTTTAAAGGAATTTTTGCATAGTTTTTCTTTTCAGCCAGATATAAGCAGTCTAGCTTCAAATAAAAATGGCAGCCATTTTACCAGCGGACATTTCTTGCATTTTATCCGATGGAAAAATATGAAATGTTTTAAGATTAATGCCCCAAAAATGTCAGTAGAATTCGCTCTAAAGCGACGTGCATTTATTCAGTTTTCATATCAAATAATGAAATTGGTCTACCTAAAAGTTCACCGGCACTTGTCTTATAATACACGTAGGAACGTTTTAAAATATTTCTCTCGCCATCCACCAACACTACCTGCAATAAGGTTTCTCGGAACATACATACCTACTGTTTATATATATTCATATATGTATAACAAACTTTGAAACAAAACACAAAGGAATGCATTTTAACTCATACCTTCACATAAATCATTATAATTTGAGCTGCATGGAATGAATTAACATATAAATGTATTTCTGAAGTTGCAGCAAGACAAAGAGCCAGTGTAACGGCCTCATTGGTAGACAATAAATTTGTTTTTATGGCTCACTGAGTTAGGTTAGTTAACTTTACAAAATCTAATAACCATTAAAAAGTAACTGTTTTGCACACCTACGTACCTAACAATCAGGCACAGCTTTAACCAATCTATAAACAGGCGATCTTAAAAAAAGAGCCAAGAAAAAGAGCCAAGTGCGAGTCGGACTCGCGTTCCAAGGGTTCCGTAGATTACCTACCCAATTCTTAACAATGTATTTTTTATGTGGAACGTGAATGAAATGTCTTTAAAAAACCCGTAGGGGTCGGAACAAAAACTGAGTAATTAAGTCCGACTCACGCTTGACTAAACATTTCTAATAGGTTTTCCTGTCATCTATAGTTTCGGAGGGGGGGAGGGGAATCATCGGACAGACAGACAGACACACGAGTGGGTTCATAAGGGTTCCGAAAGAGGATGACGTCACGTGACCGCTTCTCCACACAAACATAGTCCCCATTTTACTCTCTGGATATTAACATTATGGTAAATATTTTTACGCAATTCGATGTCTGTTCTTCGAAAATATGAATCTAGGGCGTATATTTTTTGTAAACGTAAATTTTTTGTATAATGTTTACATATATAAAAAATAATAATATTTCAAGTTTATATGTAAACAAGTGCTTTAATTAATTTCATACACTCATATCAGGCTCGAAGACGCTCACTCATCATAATGTTTACACGGCCACTTATGTTCCGAGCACCCAAAAGAGCGATTTTCACGAGTTTTTATCACAACTCTAATTAATTCAGTGGAAAATGGCTACCGGGCGTTGCGTGGGTGTGGGAATAGGCGATGTGATGAAGTCACATCATGTAGGCAATCATTTCATTCATATGTTTCATTTTAAAGGTGGGTGTGATTTAGCGATAATTTGTGATTTTGAGTAGGTACTTAGGCACCTGAAGGTATTTACGTTGCCGAGCTCGTTGTGGGTGTTATAGCATTTTGGGATAATTTGGACTACGAAAGTACGAGTCCTTATGTACCTATTAAGTTTTGCGACGCGTACCTACAATAATTTTCAATGGTTATTGTGTTCATGTATGTACAACACTAATTTGTATTTAAATTATAATTTTGGCTAAGATTTCTGAATTCGGGTACCGTCTTTTGCTTTTGTGAAAAAATACTTGAAATTGGGCTACGGCTAATAATTCTGGACATTCAAATACTAGGTATAATCCCGATTAACCTTTTCAACGCCGTGTCAAACATAAAAGCAGTCACCCGGACACCACGTCACCGATGTGTCAAAACTGAAATTGACTTTATCGATATGCACATTGGTCTATGTTGCTCTGTGGT
This sequence comes from Cydia fagiglandana, assembly GCF_963556715.1. Classification (NCBI taxonomy): domain Eukaryota; kingdom Metazoa; phylum Arthropoda; class Insecta; order Lepidoptera; family Tortricidae; genus Cydia; species Cydia fagiglandana. Next base: position 5,632,450 of record NC_085937.1, read on the forward strand.
CAGTGACCGATTAATTAGTCTTTGGCGTTGAACCTGCGGTTCGGATAAATCGGTTATTGGCGTCCAAAAGTTTAAGCTGTCCAATTCATAAAATTTTTAGGTGTCATACAAGTTGGACAAAAATTCATAGGTACGAATCAATGGATGAACAAGGTGGATTGTTAGAACCCTACCTGTATAACAGTTGTGGTATAACTTGGTTTTGTGGGTCAAAAATGGTCAGGTCAGGTCTTTTCTGTGGACGATACAATATTTATAGTTAACGATTTTGGTACATTATAAAACTTAAAAAAAACTTGATTGAAAGGATTCAGTGTGTAACCTAAGGTCGTTTCTCAAAAAGTTGGCACCGCCACCTGTAAATAGGTTTATGTTAGAACTTTTTTTTCGTTATGTACTATTTTTATACATAAAAAATTAATACATATTTAGAGAGACTTTTTACACAGAGGCCTAATACTTTGAAAAAGATTTAATAAATATTGATTACAAAAAAATATATTGTAACTACGTTTATCCGTTAACCTGCCGTGTCCCAACGCGAGGTACTGATGTTCCGAGCTATGAAAACCACACAAAATATTAACTTAATTTAACGGCATTACCGTATTTTATTAACATATATCCTTAACTTTTAAAGTATTACTATCGCATAACAATATTATACTTATATTTTAAGTTATTCGGCTTCAAAGTTTGTCCAAGGCAATTCTTAACAGTCACCTGGCGCGTCACGTTCACGACGATTGTATAACCCCCACCGCACCTTTCCCGTCTCACTCCGCACGAGCTGAAGCCGTCACTCATCAGCTATCACCTGGTAGGACGAAGACGTGGTTATTGTGCTTCGCAAATAAAACACAAACGACAAAGTATCGGAAATTGGAGTTTGTAATGGGTAAGTACTCTTTATCCTGGAGTCGATATCTTGCTAAACGTAACAATAGTTTAGTTTTATATGCCTAAGTATGGAGTTCATCAAGCTAATACATTTTGTGTATTCGCGATATAACTGCCATTTTCCCCATCACCTGCATATCGTCCACCTGGCTAAAACTGCCAGGTGGATGAGATTTTGCGGCAGGTTAATGTCACTGATACCACAACTAATACTCGTAACTATTTAATTATATAGCGGTTATATCGCTTTTGTGTGTTAATTTAGGAATAAAAACTATCCTGTCTGTTAAAGCTGCATATTATTGAAATTTTTGTACTTTTGTCTTAAGTCTCGTTAACCTGTCCAAAAAAGTCAGGTGAATGATGCAATGGCAGGTGAACGAAGCGTCATTCACCTGCCATATGACAGGTGATCGATAATTATTTAAAATCCACGTTACATATACTCAAACTAGATTTGTGACGTCCCACGGGAAAAGGTACCTTATGAGGGTTTTTAGTTTTAGACATATATTAAAATGTTTTGTAAAAAGTATAAGTATATGCAGATTAGTCCCGTTCTTGTCAAAACCCAGTTCTGATGATGGGATCTATGAAGAATCGAGGGAACTCCTCAAATCTTAAAGGCATACATATAGTGATTTTTGTGTTTTTATTTACAAATCAAGCATACACGTTCACAAAAGTGACATTGGATGAAGTGGAACTGCTGATGAAGATCAGAACGAAACTCTTCAACGACGCATAGTTCACGTTTGGCGATTTGTCCTCTTCGTTATGTTTGTTAAACAAGATAAGTTTATAAGCTGCATTTTTGTCAATCTCGAGTTTTGATGATGGGATCCATGAGGAATCGAGGGAACTCCTCAAATCTTAAAGGCATACATATAGTGATTTTTGTGTTTTTATTTACAAATCAAGCATATACATTCACAAAAGTGACATTGGATGAAGTGGAACTGCTGATGAAGATCAGAACGGAACTCTTCAACGACGCATAGTTCACGTTTGGCGATTTGTCCTCTTCGTTATGTTTGTTAAGCAAGATAAGTTTATAAGCTGCATTTTTGTCAATCTCGAGTTCTGATGATGGGATCCATGAGGAATCGAGGGAACTCCTCAAATCTTAAAGGCATGCGTATAGTGACTTTTGGATTTTCATCAGAAAATCAAGCATTTTTATTAAAAACTGTCGCATTTGATGAAGTGGAACTGCTGATGATGATTAGAACAGAACTCTTCAACGATGTACAGTACACGTTTGGCGATTTAGATTTTGACTTGGATTGGGACTGGGGCTGGGACCCGGACCCAGACTCGGGCCCGGACTCGGACCCGGACTGTGACTCGGATCCGGACCTAGACTCAAACCCGGAGTCGGACCTGGACCTGGATCCCGGCTCTTATCTGAACCTGAACCCGGACCTAACCTGACCTGACCTTGCACCAAACCTGAGTTCCACTAGGTACTGCGAGGGTTCAACATCAGCTCTATCTTGGGTACTGCGCTCCCAAGTGCTCATCAAGACGTGTCGAATGACCAAAACAGCATGTGTCTATGTTGCATCAAACCTGAGTTCCAGTAGGTACTGCGAGGGTTCAGCATCAGCTCTATCTTGGGTACTGCTTTCCCAGGTGCTCATCAAGACGTGTCGAATGACCAAAACAGCGTGTGTCTATGTTGCACCAAACCTGAGTTCCACTAGGTACTGCGAGGGTTCATCATCAGCTCTATCTTGGGTACTGCTTTCCCAAGTGCTCATCAAGACGTGTCGAATGACCAAAACAGCATGTGTCTATGTTGCATCAAACCTGAGTTCCAGTAGGTATTGCGAGGGTTCATCATCAGCTCTATCTTGGGTACTGCTTTCCCAAGTGCTCATCAAGACGTGTCGAATGACCAAAACAGCGTGTGTCTATGTTGCATCAAACCTGAGTTCCAGTAGGTACTGCGAGGGTTCAGCATCAGCTCTATCTTGGGTACTGCTTTCCCAAGTCCTCATCAAGACGTGTCGAATGACCAAAACAGCGTGTGTCTATGTTGCACCAAACCTGAGTTCCACTAGGTACTGCGAGGGTTCAGCATCAGCTCTATCTTAGTAACCACTTTTCCAAGTGTTCATCAAGACGTGTTGGATGACCAAAACAGCGTGTGTCTATGTTGCACCAAACCTGAGTTCCACTAGGTGCTGCAAGGGTTCAGCATCAGCTCTATCTTGGGTACTGCTCTCCCAAGTCCTCATCAAGACGTGTCGAATGACCAAAACAGCGTGTGTCTATGTTGCACCAAACCTGAGTTCCACTAGGTACTGCGAGGGTTCAGCATCAGCTCTATCTTGGGTACTGCTCTCCCAAGTCCTTATCAAGACGTGTCGAATGACCAAAACAGCGTGTGTCTATGTTGCACCAAACCTGAGTTCCACTAGGTACTGCGAGGGTTCAGCATCAGCTCTATCTTGGGTACTGCCCTCCCAAGTCCTTATCAAGACGTGTCGACTGACCAAAACAGCGTGTGTCTATGTTGCATCAAACCTGAGTTCCAGTAGGTACTGCGAAGGCTCAGCATCAGCTCTATCTTGGGTACTGCACTTCCAAGTGCTCATCAAGACGTGTTGGATGACCAAAACAGCGTGTGTCTATGTTGCACCAAACCTGAGTTCCACTAGGTACTGCCAGGGTGAATAGACAGCAAGATTGAATGTTTACTTATTCACAGAAACTTGTTGTTAAATTGGGAATCGAATCGAAGGTGAGGTGGGTAAGAATCCAAAATTTTAATCATCGTGGTGGACAATAAGTTCCCTTTTTATTGAAGATGACACATTTTTCGATTATTTTTAGAAGGCATTGAAATGATGTGGTGGACAGGTGGATGACACTCATTACAGGTGAATGATGACAAGAAAGCAGGTTAACGGCAACGGACACAGGTTAATGACGCCTCTCGATAACCTGTCAATATTTTCATTGGAATTTGTACTTATTTCTCGATAACCTGCTTCTACTATCTACTACTGCCCTTGATATCATTCACCTGAATTTCAAACGCCTATATCTTCTAAACTAATTGAAGGAATTGCTTCCCTTCCACATTTTCTAATAGTTTAAGTTGCCTTTTAACGATCCCAATAAAAAAAAATGCGAAAATGCAAAATTTTTGAAAAACATAAATTTTAACCTGGCGGTGCCAACTTTTTGAGAAACGACCCTAATTAACCTTAGGTACTAGTCATACAAAAAAAATGGATCCTTGTATGAAATGAATGTACATGTACCTATTATAGTACCCATTTCCCGTGTTCAACTATTAAACACCAGTTAGGGAAGCAATTAAGCCCGCTTTGTGAATACTCGGATTACCTTAAAGGCCGAATCTGGTTGGGCCCGAGATTCTGAACCATCGTTTTGGGTGAATGGGATACCGAATTAATCGATTGGAGACAAAGGACACAATCGGAAACTATGTTAGAGGGTCAGATAAATATTTGTGATTATGATCGTATTTGAATAATAAGTAGTAGTTACTGTTCTGGATATTATATATAACGTGTACATAAAAGTAACTAAATATTTAATATGGAAAATGTGGACTAACTTTACTCAATTGACATTTTTAGTTCCCAGCTGGAAGTAAATTAATACATGCAATTAACATATTCGATTAGTCTTAGCTAATTAGGGAACATTTAAAATGCAAATGTTATTAAAGTTATTGGCCATTATTGATTAATATTGTAGGTTATCAATAAAGTTTTAGTCTAGACATTATTAATTTAAAGATTTAATAAAGTTAATGTACAAAAATTCAATTCAGATTGTCTTTTAGGTGTCATTAATCAGTTACTTTATAGCAGATTTTTTCGTCCAACGTAACAACTTAAGATAATCAAGTTGTTATGTTGGACGAAAAAAACCATTGATTAATTTAAGGTACATTATGTTCCTATTTATTCTTATACGTTCGCATTTATATATATACCTATTGTTATTGTAAAATTAAAATTGATTTTAAGTATAGAATTTTAACAATAATGTGGTGTTTATATTATTTTAAAATCTTGTGACTCGTAACGTTTTTACGTATGTATGTACCTACTATTCATTTCATAATTCATGTATTGCATTTATAATCATGTGTTACATAAGGTCTTACAAAGAGCATTTTACAGTTAGTGTTCACATGAATCCTGTTAGGGTACATAGTACGTACTACATCTAAGTATAGGTGTTTTTGGTGACGAATGTTCCATCAATTTAAAACGTGTGAATTGCTTCATTACAAAGATAAGGGTGACAGACAACATTTTTAACCGTCTTTGAAAAAAGCAGTATTTTACAAAAAAATTAGACTTATAGTTTTTCATACCTTTTGTTTATTTTCGAAACGTGTTTTAATGTTGCTTTTAACTGTGCTACCCAATGTTATTTCACTACTGTAGACTGGTGAACACTTGGTTACATGCTTAACCGCAAAATTATGGCCTAGCCACGGTAGCGACACGCTCGAAATGATACAAATTACATTGCGCTGCCATGGACGGTATTGTGTTAATAAATCACCAATAATCAGAGTGCTTTAGTTGATTTAGTTCTGATATACATAAAAGGATTCAGGAAGGATTCAGAGATTCGGAATGTTACCTCAGACTAGTGGAATATTAATACAGATTTGTACTTATGTGGGGAATTCTGGAAGTTCCTATTACCGGAGTAAAATATAATGTTTCAGGGCTGATTTTACACTGTTTCTCCTTTTTTTCAAAAGCCTGCATTGCTGACGTTGGCGTAAAAACTGCTGGACTTAAACGGGACTGGACCGGTCGCATCTGCCGCAAGCATTCAGATAGGTGGGCTAATGTAGTTACCAAGTGGATACCAGAAGATGGACGTGATGTGCCAGTTTTGTAAGCATTTAGCAGTCTGTCTTGAGGTCTGCTTATACATAAAATGCTAGCGTCGCTTTTCTCAATGAAAACTAGGTATTTCCTCTGAACAGATTTTTCATTTTTTTAAATACTGAAACAAAACCTCAATTCACCAATCTATACTCCTATTTATTTAGTATTTTTTCCTGTGTACAAGGAAAAAATACAAAGGACTACGTTACAGGAAGGTCTTTTTGAGACCGTTACCCTATCAAAGGTTGGCAATAAAAATTAATCAATAGGCAATAGGCAATTAATTCATTATAAGCGATGTTAAGGGGGAACACAAACATAAATTACAAATTAAAGGTTTTTATTTTGAGTTTTCATTTTACTGAAGACCCATTGCGTAAATAGGGTGGTTACCTAATGGAGCCAAATTATTAATTAAAACTATTATAATCTATTTATAATCCCCTCTCTCAATGTCAAGGAGTTTATCACCACATGTGCTCCCTGATTTCAACGAGAGCTCACACATGGCTTTGTTTGTAATAGAGACCGGTAAATAATAAAAACTGCAAGTTGCTATGGTAAGTTCCTCACCATTGTTGTAGACGCCATCGATTAGCGATATTTAAGTTTAATTTACGGGTTAACCGTTTATTTTAATTCTAAAACAACTTAGGTACTAAATAGTTAGTTTTTCAACTTCGCAAACGCAACTCAACCAACTTCCGCTTTCAACGCGTTTTCAACTTTGCAAACCTCGTCGAAGTTCTGCTTATGATGAGTTTTGTCGTGTATACTGACGTAGGTATTTTTACTTTGCTCTTAAGAACGTTTATGCATTACTGTATTGAGCTATATATGTACAAACTACATTCTGAAACCGTAGCTAAATGGTGGAAAATAGCGCAATTGCCACCTACAACAAAATGAGAACAAACGCAACATTGTCTAACGTCTATATTTGTAACTTGTCTATGGTTTATAATGACAAGCATGGGAACCGTGTTTGATTATTTCTTTTACGGTCGGTGCTGAAAGTTGGGTTTAACATGATGGAAATATCGTTTTAACAGGGATTAAAGTCTATTTACAGGCGTCGTGTTTCATGCACAGAGATTATAACATTTATAACGTGTAATATGACGTAATGCGTTCATACAGCTTTTACGAGCTCGCTTATTTTGCACTTAAATGTTTTCTTTTCATGTTTACGCTGTACAGTTTTGGCATAATCCTTATGTTTAAAAAAGTATTTTAGTTTTAAAACTTTAGCGTTGGTAAATGATACTGAATTAAAATGAAATATAATAGGGCTGACATCAAGGTTTATATTATAACTTCGTTGTTCATTATTTTTTAAATTAAGATAAAGTTTTAATGATGGTCACAAGCCACAATATAGTGCGTTGCAGTTTAACTATCTCCACTATCCGTGTTCCTCCAGAATGTTTATTTTTATTTATTTTATTTTTAATATTATTGTCTCTTTATTCATCATTTCTCTTAGGCTAGTGTTTTTATAATATGAATATAAAAGTAAAATATAAAAACACTTACAAAACAATAAAAAATACATATAAGCACATTATAAAAAACCTAACCTAGGGTGCCGCCAGCAGCAGAGAGAGGAACCGACGTACTATCCGCGCCGTGTCTATATATTATTGTTATTATTCTAACTAGCGACCCGCCCCGGCTATGCACGGGTTAGCAATTTTTACACCTAAACCTTCCTCAAGAATCACTGTATTGATAAGTGAAAACCGGATGAAAATCCGTTCAGTAGTTTTTGAGTTTGTCGCGAACATACAAACACAAACAGACAGACGCAGCGGAGGACTATGTTTTATAAGGTGTAGTGATAACGATTTATTATAATTATATAAATTCAGTAAAGTTGGTAGTTGTATGTACCTACACTTAACTATTATGTCATTAAATAGTATGTACCTAAGTTTTTAACTATAAACACGTACCTAAATGCATCATGATTATACAGGGTGGAAAGGCACGACGATCCCTTCCGCAAAAGGGGGGTTGTTTAGCCTAAGCTCTATATTTTCTCCATAGAAACTATGTTAATATGGGCAACCGTTTCTAAATTATGGCCTTTTAAACATCCGTGCAAAAAACTACTTTGTTGTAACCCTAACAGGTGACAGGGTCAATGAACTTACTTGTAAACAATTAGTATACGACAGGAAATTATGCTAATTTGTTGCCATCTAACCATTCTTAGGTCTGCTTACAACACGGTAAGAATCGTTGCAGGATTTTCGCTTTCTGTGGTTCCACTTGTTCAATACTTGAATTAAGTAGTTATGTTATTCCTTAATATTAATAATACTAACCACAACATTGTTTACAACGACAGTTCAAATTGTGACATTGACAACCACTCAAAAGTACGCAATTGTCTTATAAATATCTCTGGTTTCCTTGACTGATAAAAAGGTTTTAGTTTCTTAACACGTTTAACAAAATTATTTTCGAATAATTGGAAACTATCTAAAATAATAAAAAATTACAAGTAGGTTGTGTTTGATGGATTAAAGAACTTGCAAAAATGAAATACTAAGAATAAATCAAGAATAAATATTTCTTAGATACCTAACTAACAAACCTTCTTGCGTGGTAGGAAATAGACAAGACGTCTGATGTTTGAAATTAAATTGTCATTGAACTTTATTTATCTAATGTGATAATGTCATATTCTGCAAATAAAAATGCCATGTAAGATGCTCGTGGTTATTTAAATCTGTGGGCTGTGTAAAAGATATGGTGTACCAAACGGAATGTGAAACTGAGGGCGAAATGAGACATTAAAGGCTAATTGCTGCTTTTGACAATCTGCGGAGGAAAAATTACGAAGAGCATACCTACACTATCGCATGGGCAATGTGCGCGGGCTCGGGTGCGGGCTATATGACACCGTATGTAAAGAGAAGATAGAATTAAATATTGGCAAAAAGTAATTATCTAAGAAAGTAATAAAATTGTATGTAATATTTTTGCATTCATTTGATTTATTTGTCATTTATGCGTCATTCATAGATCATTGCGATTCTGTCAACGATCGGAAAAAAGCGTAAAGACCCGAGCTTTCCCGACGGGGATCCTTAATCTAGCCGTCATGTGCACATGCTATAGGGTTATCACCACAGTTAAAAAGTAGAAAATTTGGTATTTTTATTTTTTACTCAATTAACGATTTTTACCATTACCAATCTGCTCTGTATCGCTTAAACGACCTAATACTTCCGGGAAGGATCGTCGTGCCTTTCCACCCTGTATTTTAAACCCACCCCACACATCAGTAACAACGCCTACCCAATATTAATAAGCCAACGCGTTAATTAAAAAGTTAACCTTGGCCAACTACCTGCCTTTTGACCATGCACCTGCGTACAAATAAACAAGTCTATCTGTTTGAGGCATCTATTGCACGGTCACTCCGCTTAATTGGTTTCTCCAATAAGACGATTATACGAAAGGGTATCCTTATCAAACGGGTTCCGTAATTGCGTGGATAATAAGCTCAGGAGGGGCATTCGACATTTTCTAAATTAATTCTCACTTGCCGCGTCTCACTTGTTCCAATGTGTATTGTATACGAGCGTGATGCACACGCGAGTGATGTCGTGTCAAAATAGCACCAAATTGACAGCATTTTTAAGTTCGAATCGGCCTCGGGGCGTTTTTAACTTTTTAATCCCACACATACGGATTTTTTTCACATAGTTAAATGAAAATGTCCTGTGCTTATTTAATTGTGTGTAAGTTGTTTATTTGTTTACGTTCGCAAAATTTACAACGTTTTTTAGATAGTGCCGTTCTTCTGTGACAAGTTCCATGTCATTTGTTAAAAAAATACAAATTATTTATCCTATAAAAGCATACCTACCTACAATTTACAACGAGTAAATCCTGTGAGAATCTAAAATATACATTAACAATTTTTTTAACGACAGTCAACTACTGCCATAGTATTATCCGTCTCTAAAATGTAACAGGAATGTTTATATTCGATTAGTTTGTTTCTATAGTTCTCTACCAGACAGCGCGTGTAACAAACTAACTGTTCTCTGTGCAAATCAATTGGGAATTCTACACGTACTGAACAAGGAATGCTATTCAATCAGTTTTGTACTATCTCGAAATGGATCAGTAGTTCCATGTATTCGCTTTCTCGATTGATTACTCGGCACAGATGTTAGCAGGTTTACGATCCGCCTGTCATTATTGGCGATAATAACAGTTCATTATCTCAGGAAACTGTTTTAATCTTTAATTACCTCTTGTAAGGTTTAATGATTGAAAATATTCAATCAAAAGATTAACCTGCCTTTTTTGAGGCTTTTGCAATTAGTCCAAAAAAAAACTACCTATGTATATGACGATCATTCGATCGGGACTTCTTATTCTTTTTTCTTGTATCTTATTCTTACCTACTTAATAGGGAACATAGAAAAACCACCTAAGTCAAATAATACTGCCAAATGACCCCTCACCAATAGTTAGTGGTATATTCTCTTTGGTGGGCACCTTCAAGCATATTATAGTGAGCTCCTACATAAAAAGATGCGCCAATAACTGGTACTTTTCAGTGCCGATCATCGGAAAGATAACCCTTATTAGGAACTTTGTTAGCTTAAACAAAGTTTTTTGCCTAGATCATCAACAAAATTCAGAATATTGATGAAATTATTTGAGCTTACTTTTATGGAAATAAAGCATACATTTATGGAATAAAATAGGTCACAACTATTTATACATAATTGCTTCCTTAAGTAATTACATATTAAATATGTGAATTATTTAAATAACAATCCACATAATAGGAGAAAGCTAAGCCCACAAACCACGTTACCCAAATAGTACAGCTAAGTTCTTACAAAAATGCGATAATAAAGACGCAGATTTCAAATTCTTGGGATGACCAACGGCAGCCGAAAGTGCTTTGATCAGGCCGCCAATTAAAATACCAATCGACCAACCCTCTGACGAATCTCGTATCAAAATAAACGATAACCGACATTAGTACTCATTAGCGGACAAAAAGCATGAGAACTGTCTCGGAACAGCTGGGTAATAGGAAGTTTTAGAAATACATATTAACTCTTCGAGCTGAGGAACTATTGAGTTTGTTGTCCAAATTTCCTAAAAGATGGCGCTGTTGCAAACGTAAACTAGGTAACGCTAGTTTATCATAGAACCTAAAAAGGAACTTTTTTTAAACATGAAAAACAACCATACATTTTGAATAGATAACACATCACAGAGAGTAATTTTAAAAAACCGGGCAAGTGAGAGTCGGACTCGCGCACGAAGGGTTCCGTACCATAAAGCAAAATAATAACGGAAAAAAATACAAAAAAGAAAACGGCCACCCATCCAAGTACTGACCACGCCCGACGTTGCTTAACTTTGGTCAAAAATCATCTGTGAAAATATCAACTGTCTAGCTATCACGGTTCGTGAGATACAGCCTGGTGACAGACAGACGGACGCACGGACGGACAGCGAAGTCTTAGTAATAGGGTCCCGTTTTACCCTTTGGGTACGGAACCCTAAAAATAACAATAATTTGTGAAATAGAAAGGTAAAGGTATCATTTTTGCATCACATTTTTAGTTTTTCTTTTTAAATATTAACTGAAGAATTAATTTTAAATTAAGTGGTTAATTGAAATGAAATGTATTGTATGTAGATTTATTAATTTTTAAGCATCCTTCTCATGCGTTGATAGGCTCGCGCCGTCCCACCTACAGGCGACCTCCGTCAGGGCGGGAGCTGCGGCTACAACCGCAGAACAGTACAAGCGGCGCAAATATGCTGTCCTCGGTGAGGGATACATATTTGCGCTATTTGGCGTAGAGACTCTGGGACCGTGGGGGCCTAGCGCAAAAGCCTTATTTAAGGAAATGTCCCAGCGTCTCATCGACACCCCAGGTGACCAGAGGGCTGGCAGCTACCTTGGCCAGAGAATAAGCCTGGCCATCCAAAAAGGGAACGCTGCCAGCCTCCTGGGCACCATAACAAACGAAGGTGACCTGGGGAGCATTTTTTACCTATAAGTTAATTTAACATCTTTTAAATTTTAATTTTAATGTTATTTTTATTATCATTTTATTATATTTCATGTAGGTATGTGTGAATGAAATACATTAAGATTAATAGAAATTTACCTGTACAAGTAGATTTGCAGCTTGCCAAGGCATCATCCGCTAAACTTAAATCATGTACAATACCTATAAGTACGTAAAGACACCCATCTTATACATAACATCACGGTCAAGAATACCTTTGTACAAAATAGGCAACCGGCAAATTACCTGTAGGTAATTAATCAAGCCTTTTACCATTCCGATTAAGGAATATAAATTAATCACACTGTTGGGAACATTTTTGCAAGATTGTAATTAAGCGTAGGTAAACTTAAAATGTAGCCTTCAATATATCAACAGTATCAACACTAAAGTGATAGTCACTGAAAATATGAAAAAAATATTAGGCAATTAATAGGGTTCCGTAATCCAGGCCGTATCTGATCATAATAACTCCGTACCAACCACCTCAGTTAAACGATATAGGTACCTTATCTAGTAGATAGAGTTTATGTTTAGGTCTTGATAGGTTTATATAATTTAAATATCACTACACCTTATAAAGTAAAGTCCCCCGCCGCGTCTGTCTGTTTGTGTGTATGTTCGCAATTAACTCAAAAACTACTGAACGGATTTTCATACGGTTTTCACCTATTGATTGAGTGATTCTAGAGTTTTAAGTGTATAATTTGTTAACCTGTGCGAAGCCAATACAGGGCGCTAATAAGGTACTATGAGAAGGGCAAATGCGTAAAGATTTGGCTACGCGCTACATCTTACTTGCACAAACTCAAATTCACTTAAACGGCAAGTAATTAGGAAAAGACCGTAAGCTTAGAATGACTGCTCACCAAACAACTATCTTTTAACAAAAATTACAAAAAAGGCATCTGAGGCGTTCCCCCAACTCGCATTCCATCCAGCGACGAATCGAGCGGTCTGGCCGAATTAATTGGCTCATCTGACAACAGGAAAAGAAAACGAACTATTGTGACATTAATTAGGATTTATTGCCGCGAACCCAGGTAGATGGGCGGTAAATAGCTGAGGCTGGGTAAATACCTGGGCCTCTATTTGATATTTCGCATACCTAGATTATGACTCTAATTTGACTGACAGAGAAGGCAAGTATGACTGTGCCCTAGCTTGTGGCATACCACAGTAACATATTACTCGAACACAATACTTTTAGCATTATAGAAAATAAATGTATCTCTATTTGAAAAAGTTATCCAGGGTGGCAAATACTACTGGCGTGTTTAGGTATTTGTCCGCTACTGTTATTGATGACTGTATGAAGTGGTATGGGAATGAAATATATACCATGTCTGTAACACTTTCTTTTAAAGACAACTTTGCAGAGTACCTATACCGGGTGTGGCCTGTAACACGAGCAAATAATTAAAACATAGATTGTACTCCCCAAACGGTGACACTTTTGTTCAACAACTTTTAAAAATTATGAAATATATAGACTCCCTATTTTTCATACAAAATAAATATTATTTTCAATGGACGCCATCGCCACGCCATATCATTGTGATTGACGTTGGTTGTCACGCCTTAAACATAACAGAATTCGCAATACATTGCGTCTTAGAATAAACTTTAAAGTGTATTAAAAATCAAACCACAAGTTATTTTTAAAAGTCGCTGAACAAATGTTGGTCAGTATGAGGAGTACAGCCTACAGTTTAATTTTTTGCTCATATTACAGGCCACACCCGGTATGCATTAAGTAAGTAAGTTAACAATAAAGTATGCATTTTCAATACCTATTATCGAGCCTAACTATAGCCCCAAAGAAGCTATTACAACGTACAATGTACATTTCAATCGATTCAATATAATTATTATAATCAAGTTTGAATTTGGAACGTAACTAACTTAAACAAGAGAAGTTAAACGCGATAATCCGTTTATCCTGTTTACTTTGGTACCAAGTTTACACACTCGCGCTTAGTTGACTAATTACGAAACACTGGAACACGTCACGTAAACTCAGTCGTATAATGTGTCACAGGTGTATCCCTGCAACTGCAACTTATGTCGTTACACGTAAATAAGTGCACGGACGCTCCGGGCGTTTAAAGAGTTAAATTACACACGTGTCCTGTTTAATTTACCGCGAAACTGTAAATAATTAACGTCCATAACAAACTCGGCGTTAAAAGTTCCGTGTTTAAATTGGATAGGCATTCCACCTGTCCTGGTTTTAACCTCTAGCCGCCCAGAGACCTATAAAAAGGTCTCCTGTTCCATTCTAATTTGAACTTTGTGTTGACAATATAAAATTTCATTTTGCTTGGCAAGATTTGACGTATGGGCGGCTAGAGGTTAACGCTACTCATCATCTTCCTCGCGTTGTCCCGGTATTTTGCCAGTGGCTCATGGGAGCCTGGGGTCCGCTTGGCAACTAATAGCAAAAAATTGGCGTAGGCACTAGTTTTTATGAAAGCGACTGCCATCTGACTGATCTGAGGATAAACGAGGTGGAAGGTGGTTTTAACGCTACTATTCCTTGAATAAGCTGTATTAAATCTTACAGCTACTCTCAAAATTGTCCCACAGAAAAAACTTTTATAATTAATTTTAAACATGATATTAAAAAGTTCCTACTTAATTATAACAAGCAATGTTTTATCCTATGAAAACAGTATGAATGTTTAAAAAGGGCGAATCCTTTTAACCCTGCTGACCATGTATTCCTGCCGGTTCACGAGAGCGGGATATTTTAGTTTACTGTTGAAGGTATTACGTGGCCACTAGATCCGTAACAAACTCCTCCCGCGTCGTGGTTCTCATAATCTCATCTCCCAGTGGAATCGGCTTCTCTCTAGTGTTGGCTATGACTCGAGTCCTCTGCTTTAAGGCTCAGTTTTACAGACTCAGAATTTAGTCGAAATTCGATTTTTTTTAACTTGTTAGACTTGTAGAGACTTTTCTACTACTTTTCAACTCAAAGAAAAATTTTTCAACATAAAAGACTAAAAGTATATTGCTTTCGTGAGAAATTATTTACTTTTTTAAGCTCTCCTTCTTCATTAGACTCACGTCACATTTCCCCGCATTTGATCTAACGCGCGTACGCGTACGCTCGAATTAAACACGTTACTACACTAGTCTGTGGGCTTACCGCGAACCACGTTCGACGTGTTGCCTCTCTGTCGCACTTGTTAATTCGTACATAAGTGTGACAGGGAGGCAATACGTCGCACGTGGTTCGCGGTATGCCCTCTGAAACCGCCCACTAACCTAACTCGCGCAAGTCCAGAGCGGCAACCGCGAAAACCGAAATTCGCAAATTGCGGGGATCTTTCTCTTTTACTCCAATGAAGGCGTAATTAGAGTGACAGAGAAAAATCCCCGCAATTTGCGTACTTCGATTTTCGCGGTTATAGCCCTGTTACCGATTGGAATTACACTGAACTTTATTGCACCGACAGCTCTTTGCTTTTATAAATAAATAGGCGCTGAACGAAAAGGCTTCGTTTAAACACTTTAGTTAAACCAAACTAAAATAAACTTTGGGGAATTTATGCTTACCATTCTTATTTTAATATGGTTATTATTTTTGGCTAATTATTTTAGATTGAGAATAAAAATATTAGCTATCCTATAACTTTATGAGTATGAGTAGGTAAGGTATGTTAAGGGGACTAAAGGTAAGGTTGGTTAAGACTAACATAAACGTTATGTTTATTTTAGCTTTATTTGACGTTCATAAGCGCATTGTAATATGCCTACTTGAATAATAAACTATCTTTATCATAGTTTATTATGCTCGGGGCAAGACTAACAGTATGAGGATTCCAAACAAGTGATAGTCATACCCCGGTGATGGTCTTACCTCACCTTATAATTGAGAGACATCGCGAAAAAAAAAAATCTCGATCTTTGTACATGTCAGATTCTAGAAATATGGTGCAAATCGTTAAATAATAACCGTAGTTTAGAACTGATTATTGGCAACCTTCAATATTCAACGGTTTCAGTTTTGTACCAGTGTACTTAACCTCTAGCCGCCCAGAGACCTATAAAAAGGTCTCCTGTTCCATTCTAAATTGAACTTTGTGTTGACAAAATAAAATTTCATTTTGCTTGGCAAGGTTTGACGCATGGGCGGCTAGAGGATAAAGATAAGACAAAACTGAAACACAAGCAGAGGTAAATAACAGGCGGTGGTGGTCTTATCGCTAAAAAGCACTATACAATGTATTATATCTGAGTATTAAAACCACATGCATATCATAGATACCAAAACCGCATAAGCATATGAGGAAATTCAGAATGCTTTTAGATTCATATTTAAACTTCCCCGTTAGCAAGACCGAGTGCAGTGTTTTGTTTGAGTGTTCGAGTAGAATTCTACTGATTCTCTGTTAATGCACTAGCTATTTATGTTATACTGTTAAGGCGGGATTCCACTAGTGTGTGGCACTGTGCGGCACAACACACATGGTCGGTAAAAAAATGCTTGTGCCGCAGAGTACCGTGCATTGGTGGAATCTGTAGCGATGCTACATATTTGCCTAGGATAAATACATGTTTTTCCATACAAGATAAACGGTACAACATGACTGTCGCATTTCCAACAAAATAACATACACCAGAGTATGACACTTATGTAAAACTATAATGTACCTTCTCAGCTGTAGGTTGTTTAGCATATCCTGCCTCCTGGTTAACTGGTTTCGAAGAAACAAGTCTAAAGAGTATGCCACTTGAACGGAACTTGTCACCCAGATTGCGCGGAGATTGGTGAACCAAACCTGGCTTCATGCATATCAAAATGATCCTCCTAGTCTACCTAAACTGCCCAAATAGGTCACTTCCTAATTTAATTAGTATTTTAGAATCATTTTCGGAATTTTTATGAAACATAAATAGTGAATATGAAGGTGTGAAAAGGTTGAAATTTTGACAGGAGAACTGTCAGAGAGTAGACTATGCGTTTAGTTACCGCATCGGAAAGAAGGTATTCTGAATGAAACAAGGTAGGAAACGTACGATAGAAATATAATTATTAGTAATTATTATTAACCACTTAAAATATTACAAGTATTAATGAGCATTGATATTTTTTCGAGAGTCATATGATTTGGAAAAGGTTTAAGTTGGTTTGACGTTTGATGCGTCGATATGGATCGAAACGGAGGGCTGGGGGATTTTGCGAGAATCGACAATGGATGGAGAGTTGGTACTGGGGCACGCTAGCATTTATACAGCTCCTAATTGAATATCGAAATAAACCGCCTCGCCCCCTTCCGCCGCCTGCCCTGGCCGGTGGAAGATTGGGATATATGTAAAGTGCGCCGTGTGTGTGTGTGTTGTGCGCGAAAAGGGCGTAGCCCACCGAGTGCTTTCCGTGCCGCCGGCGAGCGCAAGCATGGCCGACGGTCGTGTTGCTCCGAGCGCCGTTGCGCGCTCCCTGATGTGCTGAGCGTCGTGGGGACGCTGGTTTTCACCGCAGGGCGCAGTTTCCAAGGCCTGTGGACTGCGTGCCGCCTGGCGATCCCGAGGTGCTTCACACAGGCCTCCCCTTCACTTGCGTGGCCTATCGGCTCCGAGGCGCATCACGTTGGCGCCACCATCAAGCCGTAGGGCACGGCCTTGACCCGCGAGCCGTGTGTCGGACAGCCTTGCCGCGGTCCGACGACCCCAAGGTCTCATCGCGCGGGTTCTTCTTGTGGAACTCCTGAGCGCCGCGGGTTGTTCTCGCCCGGGCTTGCCAAAGCCGGAGCTTGAGGAACGCCCGTCGCCCACCGTCAGCGATCCGCCTGCTGCGTTAAATACCAGCGGGCCTGTGGATGATAGCTACGTTCGGTATCCGTGAGTGCACTAGACTTTTATCCCAGGTTTTGGCCAAGACCCCGCGTCTCGTCCTTCTCGCGATCGTAGATTAAGGTTTACTATAGTGTCATCCCATAACCGCCGACAGTTTAGAGAAACCGATTGTATTCTGAGCAGCGCCCGCCCTAAAGCGGTGTGCATTGTAGTAGTTAGCGAATTGTATTAAATTGCATGTCATATATTTGGTCTTATCTTTTCAATATCCTATCAAGTTCCCATTAACCAGGTTAGAGCAACAAGAGGACCCTTGCACTCCAAAAGTGAAATGCTTTACTACGGATCTTATCCGAGGCATCACTTCCATTAGTCATTTAGACATCTTAAAAACCTTATTATTTCTTAACAACAACAATATCATTTTTTATATACGACAATGGCGCCCGAAAAAAAGTTTTAAATATCAACCTGGTTGCTGTGAGCTTGGGAGAGCGATAAGATAAATGTATAAAATTAGTATCAGGTAAAAAAAAAAAAAGAATTAAATGCAATTATTGGTCTTAAAAAAATACAATACCATTTAATTTGTAACTTTACTTGTGACAGAGTAGCAAATTTATTATTTATTGTAATTATTATTAGGCTACACTATGAATAGTTAGCATAGCGCTTAGCCACAAATTATTTTTTCCACCACGCTCCAGTCGAGAGCATAGTGGTAGTTTACTTCAATACTTCATATATCTACCGAAGTGTTATTAGCTTATAATACTTAGGTGCACACCCTGACACAAGTAAAGCAGCAATCTTACCGACATGTCGGAGGAGGAAGGGGACGAATTCCATGACACAGGTGAGAGGGAAGGCAAACCCCCCACCACTACTCGTGAATTAACAGGATTCAATCCTTCGTATGTCAATACACGACCGCGGGGTGCTGCTGCTGACGCCCACCCACCCGGCCCATCCACGCCAAAACCACTAGAGTCTATTTTACCATATTTGGGGGCTCCGGGCCTTGTCCGTCAAACCAACTCAACCTTAACAGGGGCAGTCACTACAACCCCTACGACGGGGACTACGGGCAGTACAGAACGCATCGTGCATGTATTGCGCGAGGACCATTTGCGGTCGTGGAATTTGAAATTTTCAGGTGACTCAGATGTCACCGACTTCTTCCTTAGGATTGATGACTACAGACGTAGCCGAGACACTCCGGAGCACAAAGTGCTTAAATGTTTTGCAGATTTACTAAGCGGTAAAGCCTTAGATTACTATAGACACATACGCGACGGAGTCTCCTCGTTGTCGGAATTGCAAGATCTTTTCAGATCGTTTTTTACATCAATAGACAATGATTATACTTTAGAAAAAACTATTCGAGAGCACCGACAATCACCAGGCCAGTCATTACATTTTTACATATTGGAGATGCAAACTATGAATGCGCGGCTGACAACAAAATTATCGGAAACAACCTTACTGCAGATAATTAAACATAACATTTTGCCATCATATGGGCACCTGTTGGCTGTCGACGACTCGAATAGCATCCAAAATCTTATTGCTATAGGCAAACGTTTTGAAGCTTATTCAGGCTTACCTGGGTCTACAAATAATTCCAAAACAACAAAACAAATAAAACAAATTAACGAAATTAAAACTTATAATCAGAGAAATTTCAAGAGCAATAATACACAAAGACAGGTAAATAATAAAAACAACCAACTTACTTGTAAAAAATGTAAAAAATCGGGACATTCATACCAACAATGCCGCACTATTCCAGGCATTGTTTGCTTTCAGTGCGGTCAGAAAAATGTGCTTACAAGCACTTGCCACAAATGTAATCCTGCCAAGGGCAGACCAGCGCCGGAAGCAGACAATGTCCAAAAAAACTAGATAGACCAGGAGCCATCAAAACAATATCAAACACACTATATTTAGGTGCGGTGACTCCTGGTGTAAAGGCGGTTGAAGGAGATAACCGAATTTACATTGATTTTGAGGTACGAGAACGAATATATACAGGTCTAATGGACTCAGGAGCAAATTTAAGTATAATAGGGAACAATTACCATAAACATTTCTTAAACTTAGGATTTAATTTAATAAATTACACTACAACTGCGACTTGTGCAAACCGTTCTGTCGTTGAGGTCATAGGTAAAATCCTATTACCAATCAATTTCAGAGGGATGCTTTATAATATCATGTTTATGGTAATCCCAGAAGTATCTGATGACTTCATTTTTGGCATGGATTCTATATTAACACTAGAATTAATAGATATTTTTGAATTAAAAGATATTCACCTTCTAAAAAGGAAAACATCACTTAGGCCGGAGTCACTAAAAACATTATGTGCCATAGTGCCAAAACATGATCTCTCTCCTCTCGAATCAATTCAATTGGACAAAGTAATAAATGAATTTAAGTCAATCAGTACAGAGGAACGAGGTCTGGGTAAAACATCTCTAGTAGAGCACAAGATCACAACAACGGGGCCACCAATAAAACAACGATATTATCCGCTTTCACCGGTTAAACTGAAGGCTTTAAATGACGAAGTAGACCGGATGCTTCAGCTGGGCGTGATAGCACCATCTAAATCACCATGGTCTAACCCCGTTGTTATGACCCCAAAAAAAGACGGTTCCTGGAGATTTTGTTTAGACGCCAGAAAACTTAACGACGTCACAGTCAAGGACTCATATCCTGTACCATACATTAATTCAATTTTAGATAATTTACGTGGCACACGTTATTTAAGCTCAATCGACTTGTCGGCGGCTTACTGGCAAATTTCTTTATGTGACTCCGACAATGTCGACGGCTCCGGCACGTCATGTCAAAAATGTGCATTTGTGGTACCAAACCGCGGACTATTTGAATTTAAACGCGTCCCGTTCGGTATCTCGAACGCGGGCTGTGAATTACAACGTTTGGTTGACTCTCTTTTTCACCATAAATATGGCGAGAAGATATTTGCATATTGTGACGACCTTCTCATAGCCACCAATTCGTTTGAAGAGCATATCGTTATTTTAAATGACGTTTTTCAAGCTTTAAGCAAGGCAGGTCTAACTATAAATTTTAGTAAGTGCGAATTTTGTAAATCAGAGCTTAGGTACCTTGGATACATAGTCGGTTCACAAGGTCTACTAACAGATCCACAAAAGCTAGATAGCATTAAAAATTTCCCGCGCCCAACAACCGCTAAGCAACTACGCGCATTTATAGGGCTCTGTTCTTATTACCGACGATTCGTGGCAAATTTTTCAACTATCATAGCCCCGATGACAGCTTTAATTGGCAAGAAGAAGGGTAGAGACACCGTAGACTGGACAGTGGAAGCAGAGAGGTCATTCCTAGCGCTTAAAGAAGCCCTCACCCAGGCTCCGGTGCTCGCTTGCCCTGATTTTTCCAAACCATTCCAGATCCATTCAGATGCATCAAGCGTCGGCATCGGGAGCGTACTTATTCAGGAATTGAACGGTATAGAACACCCTGTAGCTTTTTATTCTAGGTTGCTTACGAAAACCGAACGAAATTACAGCACAACCGAACGTGAACTCCTAGCATTAGTGGACTCAATAAATCATTTTAGACCGTACATAGAAGGTAGCCGCTTTGTGGTGGTTACCGACCATATGTCGCTAAAATGGCTCAAAACGCTAAACAACCCTTCAGGTCGTTTGGCGCGATGGGCAATGCAGTTATCTTGTTTTGACTTTGAAATTAGACATAAAAAAGGCTCCATGCACGTAGTACCAGACGTTTTGTCACGTATTGAGGCAGTAATATTCGAAGGAGGTTGCAGTTCTAAAGATAATTGGTATAATAAATTATTTAAAAATGTAGAAACAAACCCAGTATTTCATAAAAACTATCAAATAAAAAATAAAGTACTACTTAGATATTCAAAACCAATATCAAATTTACAGACCGAAAATAATTGGAAAATAGTTTTGCCTAGAGAATTAATACCAGAATGCATTAAAGAAAATCATGAAAAACTAACAGTACATCCTGGCACATTTAAAACTTTATCAAAAATTAAAGAAAACTATTTTTGGAAAGGCATGTATGCAGACGTGAAAAATTATGTGGCCACGTGTGAGAAGTGTAAAGCATACAAACACTCAAATCAGCCTCCACATGGGCACATGACAAACCAGAAAAAGGTTAATAAACCTATACACACTCTATCTATCGACCTAATAGGTCCTTTAGTACAATCATATTCTGGTCACGTCTACATACTATCTATAGTTGATGTATTTACAAAATATTGTTGGATTCACCCACTTAGAACTGCAACAACTAAAACAGTAACTACATTTATAGAATCAGAAATTTTAAATAAAGAGGGAATCCCATGTGTTTTAATCTGCGACAACGCAACAATATTCCAAAGTAAACAATTTAAAGATTTTTGTGCCACACACTCAATACCAAGGATATTTTATAACGCATATTACGCACCTCAATCTAATACAGTAGAACGCTTTAATCAAACTATTGAGACTTGCCTAGCTATTTTAGTAGGACAAGACCAAAGGAACTGGTCCAAGTACCTACCGCAAATCCAGCTATCTTTGAATAGCACTATTAATATTGTAACGGGGCATACACCATTCTTGTTGGCAAAGGGGCGAGAGATGATGACGGATGGCATGCTGCATTCCATTAGGGGCGGTATTCCAAATTCGTTAGACGACCTCCAAATTTCCAACCGGTCCGACAGAGCAACTGCTCTCAACGAGATGGCAGATATCTTCCAGCGCGTCACTGATGCTTTGACCAAAGCGTACAAACAAAACGCGGTACGATATAACCTGCGCCGTAAGGAACTACGGCTAAGCGTAGGCGATATCGTATGGAGGCGTAATTTTGTACAGTCAAATGCAGCACACTTCTTCTCCGCAAAATTGGCACCGCGCTTCCTGAAATGCAAAGTCATTAAGAAGCATTCGGATGTCGTATATGATCTCCAGGAGATAGACACGGGTAAAATTGGAAAGTATCATGTCAAGGACATAATTAAAGTCCCACAAGGTGTATGTCACACGTAACAATTTATTTTATATTATTAGGGCATACTAAGATTTAGCCCATTCTTTTTTTTCAAGCATACATGCTTCTTTGACCCAACTGGTCAACATTTGTTCCAAGCATTTCCTAGGAAATCAAATTTTATAAGTAACTACATACCCTAAGGGCCCAGGGTGACTCAATTATGGTGGATATAATACACTAAGTAGGACATGGAAAAGAAAACCAAGTTTTTTCTTTTTCAATTAATGCAAGCCCATTGGCTGCATATTGGAGTTTGATTTAAGTGCGGGTTACAAGTAACTTCCACTATTGCTAGTATAAGTAATAAATAAAAACTACCAACTAGTAACCACATTATATTAGGGTACTAGTGGCTTTGTATTTGTAGGAATATAGGCATAGCAGAGCATGCTATAGTAAAACATAACTATTAGTATATCAATAGGTAGCATTACATTAGGAATAGAAATACATGTAATATACTAATTAATTAGAATAAATTAGCCTAATCAAAGATAACTAATATTTTTGTTAGCATTAAAAGATATCAATTAGCCTCAAAATGAGAGTTAGCTCATTATTAACTATAGCGACTACATTATACAACTTAAGACTATTTCAAAGGAAATCTAGGTTATATTTTTTAGTTGAGTAGCAGAAACCACAGTGTGGTGGCCACACGCTGTGATTTCTAATGTGAAACACGTGATAGTCATGATCTGACCACAGCATAGTGTTAAAAGGTATGCGTCTACGTTATAGTTCTAGAACATAATATAGGTAAATCAAAGATAAATATTAAGTAGCATACGAAACAAATAAATATAGGTTTAGTGTCAAACGATAATAAATATGGAGCGCATGTATATGTCCGCATGTATAGTTAACGTCCTACTGGACCAGATGATTTTTTGGGAAAAGATTTTTTTTTCTCCGGTTACCCCGGCTGCCTCGGTTAAGCGGCGCTTAACCTCTTTGCCGAGAGAGGGGATATTGTAGCGATGCTACATATTTGCCTAGGATAA
This sequence comes from Cydia fagiglandana, assembly GCF_963556715.1. Taxonomy (NCBI): domain Eukaryota; kingdom Metazoa; phylum Arthropoda; class Insecta; order Lepidoptera; family Tortricidae; genus Cydia; species Cydia fagiglandana. The sequence goes on from NC_085937.1 coordinate 5,656,210, forward strand.
ATACATGTTTTTCCATACAAGATAAACGGTACAACATGACTGTCGCATTTCCAACAAAATAACATACACCAGAGTATGACACTTATGTAAAACTATAATGTACCTTCTCAGCTGTAGGTTGTTTAGCATATCCTGCCTCCTGGTTAACTGGTTTCGAAGAAACAAGTCTAAAGAGTATGCCACTTGAACGGAACTTGTCACCCAGATTGCGCGGAGATTGGTGAACCAAACCTGGCTTCATGCATATCAAAATGATCCTCCTAGTCTACCTAAACTGCCCAAATAGGTCACTTCCTAATTTAATTAGTATTTTAGAATCATTTTCGGAATTTTTATGAAACATAAATAGTGAATATGAAGGTGTGAAAAGGTTGAAATTTTGACAGGAGAACTGTCAGAGAGTAGACTATGCGTTTAGTTACCGCATCGGAAAGAAGGTATTCTGAATGAAACAAGGTAGGAAACGTACGATAGAAATATAATTATTAGTAATTATTATTAACCACTTAAAATATTACAAGTATTAATGAGCATTGATATTTTTTCGAGAGTCATATGATTTGGAAAAGGTTTAAGTTGGTTTGACGTTTGATGCGTCGATATGGATCGAAACGGAGGGCTGGGGGATTTTGCGAGAATCGACAATGGATGGAGAGTTGGTACTGGGGCACGCTAGCATTTATACAGCTCCTAATTGAATATCGAAATAAACCGCCTCGCCCCCTTCCGCCGCCTGCCCTGGCCGGTGGAAGATTGGGATATATGTAAAGTGCGCCGTGTGTGTGTGTGTTGTGCGCGAAAAGGGCGTAGCCCACCGAGTGCTTTCCGTGCCGCCGGCGAGCGCAAGCATGGCCGACGGTCGTGTTGCTCCGAGCGCCGTTGCGCGCTCCCTGATGTGCTGAGCGTCGTGGGGACGCTGGTTTTCACCGCAGGGCGCAGTTTCCAAGGCCTGTGGACTGCGTGCCGCCTGGCGATCCCGAGGTGCTTCACACAGGCCTCCCCTTCACTTGCGTGGCCTATCGGCTCCGAGGCGCATCACGTTGGCGCCACCATCAAGCCGTAGGGCACGGCCTTGACCCGCGAGCCGTGTGTCGGACAGCCTTGCCGCGGTCCGACGACCCCAAGGTCTCATCGCGCGGGTTCTTCTTGTGGAACTCCTGAGCGCCGCGGGTTGTTCTCGCCCGGGCTTGCCAAAGCCGGAGCTTGAGGAACGCCCGTCGCCCACCGTCAGCGATCCGCCTGCTGCGTTAAATACCAGCGGGCCTGTGGATGATAGCTACGTTCGGTATCCGTGAGTGCACTAGACTTTTATCCCAGGTTTTGGCCAAGACCCCGCGTCTCGTCCTTCTCGCGATCGTAGATTAAGGTTTACTATAGTGTCATCCCATAACCGCCGACAGTTTAGAGAAACCGATTGTATTCTGAGCAGCGCCCGCCCTAAAGCGGTGTGCATTGTAGTAGTTAGCGAATTGTATTAAATTGCATGTCATATATTTGGTCTTATCTTTTCAATATCCTATCAAGTTCCCATTAACCAGGTTAGAGCAACAAGAGGACCCTTGCACTCCAAAAGTGAAATGCTTTACTACGGATCTTATCCGAGGCATCACTTCCATTAGTCATTTAGACATCTTAAAAACCTTATTATTCCTTATACACGACAATATTATTTTTTATATACGACAAATCCTGCCTTTACGCTTAAGAAATTATTAATATATTAATATACATTCTTAAAAAATATGTGTTTTATCTACACACATATCAAAAACCTTCATTGATGCGTCCAAAAACCGCAAATTGCGGCCAGTATGAAAATGAACTGTTTTGTTAAAACACTGTTTATTGATTTAATAATGACAGTCAAATTTCAAATATGTAATGTAATATATATACTATGTAAGAACTTCTACTATGTTCTAAACTACAATGGACGTGAAATTGTTGAAATGTTACTGAACTCTGGTCTTAATGAGCAAAACCATTTGTTACGTTACTTGTACATGATTTAATTGATTTAGTTTTAATTCCGAAATTGAAATAGCTTTCTGTTTTTATTTCCATACTACTTAAACTGCATTGGAAAAAGGTTCCTAAAATCTAAATAAAAGCATAGAACGCAGTGTTACTATTTAGTGACTAACAAAAAATCTTTAAAAAGTAGAAAGCTAGTACCTATCTAAGTAAATTTATATTTGTACCGCTATTAGCATGAACTGTTCAAATCATTTTATTCCATTGTTAATAAGATTGGTACTAACAGCATAGGAAAAACGATTCGTAAATTGTCTTGAAAAACTTTTTTGTCGTCTTATGCCATTAGGAAGTCTGGTTATTCCGCTAGACCAACTATGTCTCTGTCAGTTCAAGGCTCCAGTGACAAGCATCGAGAAAGCGTCGCTTCCGAAGGTTTAAATCAATCTTGGTGCTTGCTGCTCGCAGTTTAAAATGCAGTGCATCTCATTAGGCGAGACACTGATTTATGTGGTACTTACCTACGCTGCGTAGGTATAGTGACTATAGCGCTTTGTAGGACTTGAGTGAAACTTAAAAACCTGCCGGCCTGAACATTCAGAACATTTTTTCAAACAATTGTTACTTTACTCTAATTACTTTAGTAAGTAAGAAATGTTGTTATAATACTCGTATACTTACTCGATATTTCTATAGTCAGACCGTAAAAAGTCTGCAGCGATTTTGATAGCCCACGCAGTGCAAGTGTCATTTTAAACGTCAAACTTCTATCAAATTATGACGTATAAATAATACTTACGCTGCGTGTGCTATCAAATCCGCTGCAGACTTTTATTGGTGCGACTATAGCGAAAGCGCAGGGAGCATTCGAAATTGAAAAATCTAATATTGATTTGTTATTGGGGATCTTACTGGTATTTATTAACAAAATAACTAAATATGCGGTGTCTGAATGTGTGATTTATTTAAAATACTGGTAACAAATAGATATGGCTTAGCGCGACATTACGAAGTATCCTAAAATCGCCGATGATATCGCAGACACGAAGAAATACTTTAACATCTGAAACAAAACGACACCCAATCATTAATCATTATGCTGCAGATGAGGAATTGAGGATAGGATTAGCAGTGTTGCCAACTTGGCATAAATGATGCCAGATCTGGCATATTTTCACTAGCTTTGGCACCAAAATTTTCCATTTAGCATCTGACATATTTTTTAGCATAATTTAGTCTAAGCCAAATTTGCACCAACTTTGCAGCAGCAATATGCGCCATCGCCTTAAGTGGTTCATATTTTCACATGAATTTTGATTTTTGTGGGCGGATTTAATAGCAAATAAATTCAGTTAAATTTACCTCTGATGTTTTCGTGGATATTTGAGTTCCGTTTTGCAGATTTGATCAGACAATTAATTGTTTTTACTGGATATTTTTAGACACCATATTATTTTTAATGCTTATTTTCAAGTGACAGTTTAGCATTTTTTTAGCATACTTCAAAAAGCTTTGGCATAATTTTGGCATAATCTAGACATTAGTCTAGCATTTTTTCAAAATCCGAGTTGGCAACACTGAGGATTGGTTAACATTAAATTTGAAACAACTCTAACATTTTATCCGTACTCTACAGACTTCTTTAGAGTACGCTTAAAATGTTAAACTATTACTCAATCATAAAAAAGGCTGATTTACAAAGATAATGTCGACAAAGACGGCACTAATACTCTGGGTTATACGGCCCTAAAAGCGGCTTTCTCTCGAAGGCCTACTTTCAAAGCTTCGGTCTCAAGGGTCTCAGTCTTCAACTGGACCCTTGCTCTACTACTCCCCAATAGAGCCAGATCATCTGCATACCACCATATGCTTTCGAGGGAAAACCGAAAGCACGCCGACCGGTCGGTCGACCTAGGTATCGTTGGGCGGATGTGGTGGACGCGGATCTACGTGAGCTCCAAGTGGAAGACTGGCGAGAAACAGCAGAGGACTGGGATCAGAGGGGCTACCGCCAAAACCGAAATTCGCAAATTGCGGGGATCTTTCTCTTTTACTCCAATAAAGGCGTAATTAGAGTGACAGAGAAAAATGCCCGCAATTTGCGAACTTCGATTTTCGCGGTTATAGCCCAGTGGCGAGCGTGTCGTGTTGGAGGTCAAGACAGGTCGCTGCGCCAGAGGAGTAGGTACGTATGTAGTATTTAAGTAAAAGCGGCTTTCAAAATTTTATTAGATATCAGCCAACGGCAAGGCAACGACATTCCGCTGCTGGACGTCGGACCCGCGTAGAAAACACATCGCTCAGTGGTGACGTTTCATGTCTTGAAATCTACTTAATGGTGTCTTTGCGAGAGATTATCACTACTATGTAGTAGGGATAATCGCTCGAAAATACATAATATATGTAGTCCCACGAACCTATATACTAAAATACAGCCGGTCAAACAACTTTGTCAGTAGAAAAAAGTGCGACATTCAAATTTTCTCTGGAACGATAACCCTTCTCGCCTACATTTTTTAAATTTGCCGTTCATTTCTACTGACGGAAATGGCTTGATAGACTATACAATACAAAATGTCGTACCTTATCCTGCCACTCGCGGTTCTTGACGCACTGGCTGTAAGGCATGGTGGTAAAGGTGACGGAGTTGTAGAGCGGCACCCAGAAGTTCGGCGCCAGCCAGAAGAGGAAGTCGTCCATGGCCTTGCGGAGGCGGTATGATGGTCGCGTCACCAGGTCACGCATCTGAAATACATTAGGCGCGTTTTACGGGCGGCGCGTGAGCGTTTATATGTAAAAGCGGCGCGCCCCGCTCACGCCCCACCCGGAAAACGAGCCTGTGTGACGAAGCCTTAAAACATTCTATTAGGCAAAAACTTGGAAAGTTAAAAAACTCTCGACAAAACATGAACATCGTCAAATCGTCATTTAGTGAGTTACCTAACAAGTAACAACCATCTAGAAAAAAAACTGGTCAAGTGCGAGTTCGGACTCGCGTTTCAAGGGTTCCGTACATCACATAATTTTCAACAATTTTTTTTGTACATGTAACGTGACGTGAGTGAAACGTCTTGAAAAACCCGATTGGGTCAATTACAAACCAGATGTAACATGAAGTTTTCTGGCGTGGTGGCTTATAGAGGTATCTCTGCAACTATGCAAAGTAGCTTACATAGGAAGATTAAATGCCGAACAAGTGTCCAAATACGAAGACTGAAGACCGAGCTCCGCCTAGGGCTAATAGCTCGGAGCGTCCGACGGGTCGCGCTTCCTACAACTTCCGCAAGTGTTTTAAAAGCGACGGCCGAAGAGAGATAATACCTACAGGCTGGCCAAAAAATAAGTGCATTCCCGTAGCCGGGGAGGTTTTCAGATTATACTGAGCTTTACAACTTTTACTATGGGACCAACCCCGAAATCGCGAAAAAAAAATGTATCCTTCCATAGAAAACGAACCACCCAAAATGTATGAAACAGCCAAATTTTTCCTCGCAATTTCGGGGTTGCACGTTGGCAACGGGAATACACTTAGTTATTTTTTTGGCCACCCTGTATAGTGCTTTTTAAAACACGTAACAATAGTAACCTAATCAATCAGTACTACACTTGTACCAATGCGGCTGTGTGCCAGATACAGCCTATAGTCACACCAATAAAAGTCTGCAGCGGATTTGATAGCCCACGCAGTGTAAGTGTTGTTAATACGTCATAATTTCATAGAAGTTTGACGTTTAATATGACACTTGCACTGCGTGGGCTATCAAAATCGCTGCAGACTTGTTACGGTTTAACTATAGTCGCATTTTTTGTCGTCATTCCGACTCATGCTTGAAGCTAAAGGCAGGCCTCTTCGGGATGCTTCGGGCCTTCGGCCTTATGCGGATATCGGCCTAGGGCCTTCGAAATAGCTGTCTACATCACGTTTCACTTAAACCATTGCAGCTGTGTCCCTAAAAAAACTTAACCGCATTTTTGTTCTTAAATCCGACTCACGCTTGACTGTAGATTTCTAATAGGTTTTCCTGTCATCTTTAGGTAAAGGACTATTTTGTGTATTTTATTCAGAATTTTAGACCCTGTAGTTTCGGAGATAGAGGGGGGGGAATGGTCATTTTTTGTCTATTTTCTTGAATAACTTCTAAACTATTTATCGTAAATTTATAAAAAATATATATTTGAGATTCTCACAATGAGCTCTTTCGTTTGATATGTAACACGATATAGTTTGCAAAACTTTGTTTTTAAATTTTATCTTTTACCCCCCAAAAGTAGCCCTTACGTTTACAATTCATTAGATGACGTTACATATTCGTCTTTGGGTCACAGACTTACATATGTGCACCGAATTTCAACTTAATTGGTCCAGTAGTTTCGGAGCAAATTGGCTGTGACAGACGGACGGACAGACAGACGCACGAGTGATCCTATAAGGGTTCCGTTTTTTCCTTTTGAGGTACGGAACCCTAAAAACAAACGCTTTCGATTTAAAAAAGAATAAGTGCTCAAGTACTGGTACTAGTATACCACAGACAGGCACATACAGGGGTTAAAAATAAACTAGCGAAATCCAGGAGATAAGTAGGATGTGTTTTACGGACAATATCAATCCATAGCATTCAAGATTTAAGGGTGCTTTGTACCTAAATAACTAATCCGAATAGATATAAAAAATGCAAGGGTAAATCAGCGATTGAGAATGGGTAAATAAATACATATTCAATCATAAGTAATTACCTATTTTGATATTTGCTAGTCAAGCCGGGTAATTACAGTTACCTACTTGAAATAAAATCATTTTCTCATCAAACGTACTACGTTGATTTTTATTAAGCGTTCCGTAAAAACGGGACCCTATTACTAAAACTCTGTCTGTCTGTCACCAGGCTGTATCTCATGAAATTTTCACAGATGATGTATTTCTGTTGCCGCTATAACAACAAAAACTAAAAACAGAATACTTAGGTTTATTAAATGTTTAAGTGGGGCTCCCATACAACAAACGTGCTTTTTTTTGCCGTTTTTTGCGTAATGGTACGAAACCCTTCGTGCGCGAGTCCGACTCTCACTTGGCCGGTTTTTATTGCACAATTGAGCTTACTTTTATCGTACTTCATTAACATTTCAAATACAATCCCATAATATTCCAGAACACCACCTTTGATAAACGGGTCCATGTCCATATATCTCGATTAAAAACACATTAAAGCGTTTAGAATAAACCCGTATTTCCTGATTTAGGCTGAAAACAAAGTAAACAATACAGGGCTTGTTATTCCATATGTTAACGAGGGTGGACTGTTTGATCACTCAGGTCAAGTAAGCCAGTACCTATAAGAGAGTTTTTCAGTATTACAGATCTCTACCTACGTTATACAGGATATACCTTTCCTACAAAAAGATTCCCGATCAACACACGTTTAGGCCGCAGCCTTAGTGCTTGCAAATTAATGCCTTAATGTAAGTCGGGTGAAATTGCAATATCCATAATATTGCATACCATCGAGCTGATCTGATGATGGAGACAGGCGGTCGCCATAGGAACTCTGTGATGAAACAACGCAACTTAATTGTGTTTGGGGTTTTTGGAATTGTCTTGATAAGCATTAGTTGCATGTGGAAAGAAAAATACAGTTAGCGATAAAAGCTTGTACAAAAAATGAAATGCCAATAACTTATTTTTCTCTCTTACCTCAACATAGTCGTACATCGCCAGATCGCTGATCGCGTGTGTATCCTCCCACCTAGTCTGCGAGAACTCCTCCATGATCTCCGCAAGGCTATCGTGATGTTTTTGGAACAGTTTGTCAAGGAGTGTGCAGTCCTCGAAGCCGGCGTTCATGCCCTGGCCGTAGAACGGAACCATGGCAACGAGTGACACCAAAAAGTTGGTTCACCCAGGTACTCGTATCTTTCATTCTTACCTCGACATAGTTGTACATCGCCAGATCGCTGATCGCGTGTGTATCCTCCCACCTAGTCTGCGAGAACTCTTCCAAGATCTCCGCAAGACTGTCGTGATGTTTTTGGAACAGTTTGTCAAGGAGTGTGCAGTCCTCGAAGCCGGCGTTCATGCCCTGGCCGTAGAATGGAACCATGGCAATGAGTGATACCAAAAAGTTGGTTCACCCAGGTACTCGTATCTCTCATTCTTACCTCGACATAGTTGTACATCGCCAGATCGCTGATCGCGTGTGTATCCTCCCACCTAGTCTGCGAGAACTCCTCCAAGATCTCCGCAAGACTGTCGTGATGTTTTGGGAACAGTTTGTCAAGGAGTGTGCAGTCCTCGAAGCCGGCGTTCATGCCCTGGCCGTAGAACGGAACCATGGCTACGAGTGACACAAAAAGTTGTACCAGGTACTCGTATCTTTCATTCTTACCTCGACATAGTTGTACATCGCCAGATCGCTAATCGCGTGTGTATCCTCCCACCTAGTCCGCGAGAACTCCTCAAGGATCTCCGCAAGGCTGTCGTGATGTTTTTGGAACAGTTTGTCAAGGAGTGTGCAGTCCTCGAATCCAGCGTTCATGCCCTGGCCGTAGAACGGAACGACGGCGTGCGCTGCGTCGCCGATTATGAGGGATTTGTCTTCTACGTGGTAGGGGCGACACTGGCAAAAATAATTGTGGCAGTTTGCAAAGTTGAAAGAGAAAATTCGTTTTTAACAATAGTTATTTGTACAACAAAAGATCAAAGTGTGATATTTCTTTGAGTGCTTATTTTGAGTCCCGTGCAAGCGAAAGATTCTATAATAGATTCACAAGCGTAGCGAGTACTCGTTACGATCGTAAAGTACAGGATTACGATGTACTATAGTGCAGGAAACGAAAACACATAACATCCCATTTTTTTGTGTTAAGTTACCTATTCTGCTTTTGTTTTTGTTTAGTGCCTGCATCTATATACTTATACTACTCATTCTGCTTAGCCTGATGGTTGACTGGTAGAGAATGCCTTTAGGCATTAAGTCCGCCATTTTGTTGTTATATTATGCAATAAAGTTTAAAATAAATAAATAACATCGTATAAAGTGCAGTGCAGCATGTTGAAGCTGCAGAACGCAATTTTGATGTTAGAAACTCTAAAATCAACTAATAGCATGCGCTGCATACTCATATTGTACATACTACAATACAAACAGCTAGTACATACAGTAACACTCTTAACATCGGTGGACCTTATTACAAAAGGCATAAGGTCCACTGATGCACAGTTATCAGTGTGGGCGATGGTATCTGCAACAGCTAGATTTTATGCAAAATGCGCCTCAGGCAATGTTTGGTATTCACGTGTATTAAACGCCTTTGTGAACGCAAATTTCTCACCTCAAGGCAATAGAATTGGCCAATATAATCTAGTTCCATTTGCACCAGACTCGAAAATGATTTTCATTTAGACATTTATTGTAGGTATTCCAATTTTGGGCAATTGACTACCTAATGGATTTTAATTTTCATCTTCGAGAAATGGAAGGTCATATAAGAATTGGCAAAACGTTTTAAAACTGGGCATTATAGATGGTTTATAGTGGTAATAACGTACTTTTAACCCTGGAATTCACCCTCTAAGAGGACGGCCTTCCCTTAATACGGATTAAGGGTTGCAATTTAGTAGGTACGAGAGCACTAAGCACGAACTATATCAAGAGAAAGCTAATACACGTAGACCTTATAAGCAATGATCGTACATTTTCCAGCATTTTTGGTGCAGCGGAGTGGTGCTAACGGAATAGGTATAGATAATTTCAACTGAAATGGTAAACCTTAATTTACCATATTGGAGTATAGATAATTTCAACTGAAATGGTAAATTAAGGTTTACCATTTCAGTTGAAATTATCTATACCAGTTCCGTTAACACCACTCTGTTGCACCAAAAATGCTGGAAAAATTAATTACCTTCACAGCAACTAAAGGTGACGGCGAACCACCAAAGAAGTCCTGTATCAACTTCTCTTTCCCAATCAAGGGAATGGAATCAGGGAAGTACTTCTCAAAGAACACAAGCAGTTTCTCCTCACTGTCGATAGTCTTGAAGTTGGTGAACGGCATGAAGAGAGTCACGGTCCAGGAGCAGTCTTGGTTGGGGAGGGCGATCATCATGAAGTTGCCTCTGGGCCAGATATGGAGATAATTTGGCGGCATCTGGAACTATAAGACGATTTTTTAAGGTTGTTATTGGAGATTCTGCTAAAGAAGACTAGCCAAAAGTTGGTGTAGCCATCTTCTCTTTAAGAATTAAAATAGGTGCCAAACGTATGTGTGTCAAATCAAAAAAAATATTGATATTCAAGCTAAAACTATCTTCTAAATCAAGTTTCACCAGTTGTTGAAAGAACCATTGATACAGAATTAACAGATAGGTATCTAACCCATTGGTTTGAAAAAGAGCTGGCCAGCAGTGTCAGTCAAGTGATTTTGAACTTTAATAAAGGTCAATAAAGACCTTTCTCTCCAAATACGGAATCTAGTACTTAGTGTAGGTAATAACGTTGCTCTTAATATTGTACCTATAACTTATTCCATGGCCAACTCTCTGTTTTTACTCATCTAATGGTCTGGCCTTACTACTAATTAAGGCGTTATCATTGAATTACAGCTATTAAAATAAGAAAAAATTACGACTTCATGACGCAATATTTAATGCGATCTTAACAGGAAACCTTGAAAGTGTTATCAAGAGTAAGTACAATAATATTATCTCGAACTGTCAACAATCTCTATTTACATTTTTCTATGTCAACAATGTTACTCAATAGACACAAATACACATTATTTAAACATACAGAATCTAATATCATCACAAAGTTAAAAACTTCTTGATAGCAAACCAATCCAAAAGTTTAACTTGGGGCAAATTCGACATGTACAGTCACCTGCAATAATATGTTACTCTTCGAAGGCCGCAAAAATATCTGACATGCTCTTATGGCTCTACAAATAAGATCGTGTCAGATATTTTTGCGGCCTTCGTTGTGTAACATATTATTGCAGGTGACTGTACAACTGTCAGATTTCGCATCCACGTCAAATCAACAGTTGATTTTATTGCATACTGAGTGTTGATTCCATCAACGGTGGATAATATCATTTGGTACAACCAAAACTCAACTCTAAACTAAGGGTGGTTCGGTTTGGTTTGCTTGTCACCCTAACTGTGGATTGTTAATGACAAATTTTGACACTGTACGTATTCGAGAACTTATGATTTTTCCCACGTCAACGGGAGATCAACACGATACGTCAAACGTCTCTTGTCGAATAGGGGTCCTTAGTACTTACCCAATTTATCTACATTCCCCAATAGTTTATTTTTCTACTTTCAAAAGGAATTCCTGATTTCCTGAATTTAAATGAAAAGTTAATCGTAATTAGATAGTATCTTATGTTTTTGTGTTATTAAAATACTTCTTTGAAATATATTGTCTAAACATATAAAACCAAACACTGATTTGCTAATTTAAACTACGAAACGACAAATAGTAAAAAACTGTTTTATTCTATACAAACTTACTCTGTATCTTTAGGTTAAATAAAAGTAAACAAATAATTTGTATTTTCTAGTAGTCATAACATTTATTGGTTAACCAACCAACTACAAAACCGCCTGGACCGGTCACTGAACGACCTGACTTTAACCTACATTATTTGATCGTGTAATGTCTTCATCTAAAGTCTATTTCAATAGAACTTGCTAACTATGTAAACAAACCGCCATATTGAAATTGTCTCTGAATGATGAATTTACTAGTGATGGGCACGACTCCTACTTACTACTTTACTAATGTCAAACCATATCTAATAATAAAATACCAAAAGTAAAAAACAAGTAGTTACTTATTTTTAATTTGTTTAATCACGATCAGAAGACAAATTAGTACTTAAGAATGATGTATTGATGTATTTTATAACCGCGGCGGCTGTTACAGAGCGTGGGTTGGGTAGTGTGTAGCGGGTTTATATCACAAACTTTAGTCACCAACACTACCCATCATAGACAATTGTAGAAATTAAAAGAAACAAAACCGTCATTCCATCAGGTCCTAATAACCTAACTTATGAAACCATTTTAAACTTTTAATTAAATATCCAAGATACAGTTATATATTTATGTATTTTACGGGACGGACCGTTTCAATAGTGTATATGTGTATGGTTTCAATGGTATTTGATGAGGTGGTGTGAAAATTCAAAGAGAATAAACAGTGATAAAACAAAGTTACGTTGTTTGTTTACATAGTTAGCAAGTTCTATTGAAATAGACTTTACTGTACTGGCTTAAGGAGCCATTTGAGGGTAGATTTTGTTTACTTTTATTTAATTACCTAAAGATACAGAATATAGAATTTTTATAATGAAACTTACTCCACCACTTTCATCGGCCGGTATACACAGCTCCAAATATCCGTGCTCAATATACTTCTGGCTGTAGTCGAAGAGAGGCTGCTTCATCATTGATTTGCGGACAGCTGAAAACGCCCCGTCTGCGCCTATGATCAGGTCAGCTGTGACGTGGACATTTTCTTTGCCTGGGCTGAAAAAGACGGAACAAATTTCAAATGAGACATTAAAATAATAGTCAAAATAGAAGATATTGGAGTTCGTTTTGAACCATAGTTGGGAGCTTATGGACTATTAGTTAGGTTGTTTTACCGTAGGTAGGAACATAAAGTAACTAACGCTATTAATAGGTATTTGAACTCATATCAGGTGACTTTTTAGGGTTCCGTACCCAAAGGGTAAAACGGGACCCTATTACTAAGACTTCGCTGTCCGTCCGTCCGTCCGTCCGTCTGTCACCAGGCTGTATCTCACGAACCGTGATAGCTAGACAGTTGAAATTTTCACAGATGATGTATTTCTGTTGCCGCTATAACAACAAATACTAAAAACAGAATAAAATAAAGATTTAAATGGGGCTCCCATACAACAAACGTGAATTTTGACCAAAGTTAAGCAACGTCGGGAGGGATCTGTACTTGGATGGGTGACCGTTTTTTTTCTGCTTTTTTTGTTTTTTTTTTGCATTATGGTACGGAACCCTTCGTGCGCGAGTCCGACTCGCACTTGCCCGGTTTTTTTCTTTGAGACACTCCAAGCCTGAAAGTTCACCTGATATTAGGCACTACTATAGTGGCAGATAGTAGTAACACTGAAGGGAAAATACTTTACTAACCGATTTTTAGGGTTCCGTACCCAAAGGGTAAAATGGGACCCTATTACTAAGACTTCGCTGTCCGTCCGTCCGTCCGTCCGTCCGTCCGTCTGTCACCAGGCTGTATCTCACGAACCGTGATAGCTAGACAGTTGAAATTTTCACAGATGATGTATTTCTGTTGCCGCTATAACAACAAATACTAAAAACAGAATAAAATAAAGATTTAAATGGGGCTCCCATACAACAAACGTGATTTTTGACCAAAGTTAAGCAACGTCGGGAATGGTCAGTACTTGGATGGGTGACCGTTTTTTATTTGCTTTTTTTTTCGTTTTTTTTTTTGCATTATGGCACGGAACCCTTCGTGTGCGAATCCGACTCGCACTTGCCCGGTTTTTAAACAAGCAGACTATACGTAGTCTGTGAGCGATATTCAAAATTAATATACACCGTGTTTTTTGAATACCGTTATTAACTTCGGGGTACGGTTAAGTACGTTTAGGAGAACTAAATGGCATATATAGTTCATTTTTAAAAATAAATACATATTTTATTGCTATTACAAAAAATGTAGCATATAGCGTTGCTGTAACACGGGCATTACATTTAACAATGCACCCTTGAAATTAATGGAAAAAGTTACGCTTCCGGCAGGACTTGAACCCGCAACCTCTCCGCAATTCTTGCAACCAAAATAATTGAGCTACGGAGCAATTTGAGCGGTTGCGGGTTCAGGTCCTGCCGGAAGCGTTACTTTTTCCATTTTTTCCTTTAATATAAAATTCATTAACAGACTTCAAAAAGGAGATTCTCAATTGACAACATCAAAGACATACCTATTACGTCATGATACTCACGTCTCGAACTTCAAGGATCCTTTTCGTAAATTGGCTTCGACCAATTTGTGATTGAAATGCCTCTCGACATTCTCGTATTTCTCTGATTCTGTAAATTTACAGTACGTGTTTTAGACTTTAGTTTTATATTTTAAGTTAGTTTTATAATCCAAAAAGTACAGTACAATTTTTTTAAGTTTAATGTAATATTTTAAATTGTAATGTGTTTTATGATAGATTAAAGGCTTTTTTACTTTTACTTTACCTACTCAATGATTTGGACCAACCTATATTTGTTTCATTGCCTATTTAACATTTCATTTTTTAAAACCATAAACATAATTAATAAGAAACTTAGAATAAAATTAACCTAAAATTATAAAACTACCTAAAAAACTAAAACTAATACCTAAAAAATATATACCGGGTGTGGCCTGTAACATGAGCAAATAATTAAAACATAGATTGTACTCCTCAAACGGTGACACTTTTGTTCAACAACTTTTAAAAATTATAAAGTATTTTGACTCTGTATTTTTCATACAAAATAAATATTATCTTCAATGGACGCCATCGCCACGCCACATCATTGTGATTGACGTTGCTTGTCACGCCTTAAACATAACAAAATTCGCAATACATTGCGTCTTAGAATAAACTTTAAAGTGTATTAAAAATCAAACCACAAGTTATTTTTAAAAGTCGTTGAACAAATGTTGGTCAGTATGAGGAGTAGAGCGTACAGTTTAATTTTTTGCTCATATTACAGGCCACACCCGGTATATAACATAATGTGGGTGATCTAGCCGAATATGTATATATTAGGCTAGATCACCCAGGTCCGAACCCTGTGGAAGGGTTCCCATAAGGCTGGCTGCGTTCCCCCTTTGGATGGCTATGCCGATCCGTTGGGCGAGGAACGAGCCAGCCCTACGGTCCCCGGTGACCTCAAATATTTTTTTGGAAAGTTGCCGAACTAGTTTATGGGCCCCTGGGCACCACGGTCCCAGAGTTTCAAATGCCGCAAATATATGCCGGTCAGTGAGAGCTATATATTTGCGGCATTAATTTAACATTAGAGAGATATCAATTTACCTTGCAACAGGAGTCCATTCAGGTAATTTCGGCCAACTGAGTATATGCACTGAAAACAGATGACAATAGTTTATGGTAAGGACTTTTGACTATGGTTAGGTAAAAAAAAGTTAAACGTTAAAGAAAAATATGCAGTTCTGCAAAAGGATTTACTCAGAAGTTAAGTAGGTATTTGCCAGCTTGCAGCATAGACTAATATATAGAGCCTTGGATTGCCAACATTGTGCTTTATTGCGCAGTAAAAAATATACAGTGACAAAAGACTGACTTAATGCTACTCGGCATTCTATACCTCCGAACAATATATAAAAGTTGTAGTTGGGTTAAGCAGTGTCAGGGCGAGGTTATCTACCATCAAATGAACTAATGTAAGCTAACCTGGTTAGTTCTAGCATCGTACGGTATCGCGTACGTAGAGCCGTCCAGCCGATGGATCATACGAGCCCGCATGGGGATCCCGTGATGCTGGATCATCTGCTCCTCGAGACCAACATCCTTAAGGGCCGTGCGCCCACGCACCGATAGCGCGAGGTTGATTGACCTGCCCCGAGCCAGCGGGGTTTTTCGTATATCTGAGATAGAGGGTTTATTATTTAATACTTTGCAATCATAAGCGACATGAAAATAGCGCTGGTGGCCTAGCGGTAAGAGCGTGCGATTTTCAATCCAGAAGTCGCGCCGGGTTCAAACCCGGCTCGTACCAATGAGTTCGGAATTTATGTACGAATTATCATTAGATATTTACCAGCTGCTTTTCGGTGAAGGAAAACATCGTGAGGAAACCGGACTAATCCCAATAAGACCTAGTTTCCCCTCTGGGTCAGAAGGTCAGATTGCCAGTCGCTTTCGTAAAAACTAGTGCCTACGTCAAATCATAGGATTAGTTATCAACCGGACCCCAGGCAGGCATGAGCCGTGGCAAAATGCCGGGATAACGCGAGGAAGAAGTCACAAGTAACATATTTGATAAGGTTCTTGTTTATTCTTTCTGTTATCATGTTACGAGAACGTAGTGATTTAACTCTCTTTGGTTACGAGTACAACAATAAGCGCATCCGTATGCCAGACAATGCCTGGCAAACATGCAGAGCGGGTGATTTTATTTGCTCGCTAAAGTACCGAGCAATCAGAGTTTATCTGAGATTACTTACTAACTAGAGTAAGTGATAAAAGGAACTGTTTCTACTGTAAGAAAAAAAATTGCCATACTTATACATATATATGTATAGGATAGCCAAAGACACGTAATCTACTATCACCATCTCGAGTCAAATAGGGGCTCTGAAAGAGATATTTATATTTTAAATATCCGAATGCTACCGTTCAGATTCAGATATTGAAAAATATTAAATTATAGGTACACTATAGAAAAAAAATTACATTCTCACCTTCGCGATATTCAAAAATATGGACTCGGTGACCTCTTTTTGCCATATACAGAGCTTCCAAGGATCCAACCTATAAAAAGTATTTTGCTCAAATGTGAATAAGTCTGGATAAAAAGGAAAATAAAAACTTTTTTTCTAAAGTTAAAATAAAAATAAACTTACACAGCAAAAGGGATACGGTGTTCCACTCTTATCATAATAATAACATTCTAATGAAAATAATATTTACTGTAAATATTTCTAATATATCAGTGGTGAACTCTTATGAACTCTAACAAGATATCTAAGTTTATTATAACAGACCGCTAGGTAGGTATACAAAAGTATACCTACTTACTATCCGGGGTAGCATTGAACTGGGCTTACTGTAATCATTGTAAAACAACATAAATAAATATACCTACAAATAAAAAGTACCTACCCCAAAAATAATAATATGCTATATTATATAAAAAATATAAATTTGTAGGGTAAGTACTCACTAAACCGCCGCCGACAATTGCAATATCCAACTCTTTTTTCGAATGTCCATTTTGCAGCTGTGCCATCACTTCGTATTAATTTAACAACCTATCAAAATCAGAACACAAATAACTCAAATAAGATATGATTGATTTGATAAGATCAACTCAAATTTTGAAAAGAGATGTTAATCTCGTATCGGTAGATCACTATTCACTATTGATAACTAGCACCGGTGTCATCAAAGCTGGAAGGTTCGAACTCAACTAACCAATACAGCAGTACCACATAAGTACATAGTATATTTCATTAGGATAATGGATCATTGAAAATTAGACTTAAACGGCATAATAATAAGGTTCAATTGCAATTATTCTAACGGTCATTAACACACTATTTATCATTCGATACTTTTGCGTTAAGCTATCCATTGTACAATTTACTTACGAACTGTTTCTGCGAGTTGAATTTATGGCGGCAATGTACTAAGTTACTCTATAAATGTATGACATGATTATAACAAATATGTTTAGATAGAGAAACGAAATTAAGATGACCTAGAATTCTCGCGGCTTCATTTTATCAGTAGGTAGGTATTTATCGGAAAAATCTCTGTCGCCTTGCGCAATAATAAATGTGCTTGAGAATGTAATTATTAGTAGATAATTAGTTACTAATACATATACTTAATAGCATATATTATGTTCAAATACGTAGGTATCCTATTAAGTACAAAAACACTTAAATAAATCCCACACTTGCAACTCTATTGCCTAGGTAATAAGGGAGGCTGGACCGAGTGAGTTTGCTAGTGGAGAACTAAACATAACGGTTGGTAAACGTCAAAAATATGTTTACACTTTTGCACCTTATTCCTTTGTAATAAGGCGACATCATTGACGACGACTGTTCCTTAGTGATATAAGGGGCAATTCACCCAGTGAACTTTTGACTTAAGGACCTAGAGTATTATCGGGTCCGTGGTAAAGATACAATATTATTACTAGTGTCCGACCGAAACATGTTTTTTGCCGAAACCGAAACCGAAACCGAATGTTCGGCTTTGGCTCTAGTTTCGGCCGAAACCGAAACCGAAACCGAAACTTTTGTAGACTTGTTAAAATCGTTGAAAAAATGTCATAAAACCCCTTTTATACTCATATTATGGGGCTGTCAACACCCAATATCCTTGAGACCTTTTCCAGCAGTTTTTTAAGACCAAGATAATTCTGCAAAGATTTTGATAACACACGCACACGCAGTGCAAGTGTTATTTTAAACGTCAAAACTTCTATGAAATTATGACGTATAAATAACATTTGCACTAGTTGCACTGCGTATGCTATCAAAATCATTGCAGAATTTTCTTGGTCTAACTCTATTCATTCACCAGTCAAGTTAACATGTAGACACAGGGTCAACCAAAAAACCAACCAAAAACGCGAGCGCGAAATTTTTTGTTGACAATATCGCAAAGCCGGGTACCAATCTTCACCTGGGCCTAAAAGTCCGAAGTGCCCCAGTGAGGCGAACTTTCATGCGAAGTCAAAGCCGTGCTTCAGGCTTCAGGGTAAGTAGTTGAGCACAGACTCCAACCAATGTCCATTGTATTAAAAAGCGAGACCGGAGGCCGAGCATGGCGCAGCGAGGCCAAAGGCTAAGCTGAAGTAGAGGACATGTGGAACACAAACCAATAGTAAATTGAGGTAAAATCACTCATTCACTCCGAAACAATTAGACAGTGTGTGCGTTATAGGTATTGACAGCCTCTTAAGACTGCGTCGACCGTCCAGTGGCGCCCTCATTAGTGGAATTGTGTTTTATAATAAATAAACCAGTTAATTTCTGTACCTATACATGAATCAGTATAATATGTAGGTATTAATATTGTTGTCCTACTTATTCCTCAACTTTTGGTCTTATTCCGAAGTACCATTTCGTAAGTTTCGGCCCGGCCGAAAGGTTCGGCCGTTTTTTGGCCGAAACCGAAACTACAGCCGAAACATGATTTTTTGGCCGAAACTGGCCGAAACCGAAACCGAAACCGAACCTTCGGTCGGACACTAATTATTACTATGAAAACACTTAATCGCTTATGTTTGTAGCTAACAAAAAGGTGCCATTTTTGCCCTATAGGGCAAATGCGCCTATGGGAAACATTCTTTTCCATTCTTCCGTACGTAGATACCAACTAAATAATGTGTATTTACACTATTTACCCACTTACTTACCTAACCAATTGCTTTACTTTTACCTTACTAATGGATACATGGGTAAATTCACGAACAAACTCGAATTCGTATTTGATGCGATTGTCATTTGTCTTAGGTAAGTCTATGAATCGACAATTCGCCCTATTTATTTGCATTATTAACACTTATCAGGTAATAATACAGCGTTGGTATAATATTACCTTTCACCTGTTTTTAGTCCGAAATAAAATACGGTTCCAACTTTCAGAAGTTACTAATTATTAGAGATGCCACGAATATTCGGCAACTATTCGGTATTCGGCCTATTCGGCCACTTTGCCGAATATTCGGTATTCGGCCGAATGTTGCCTACTATTCGGCCGAATACCGAATATCTGTTGCATCTACCTAAAAAGAAAAATTACACAAAAAATTACCAAAAACTAGGTATATTTAATATTTAAAATGTATTCTTGGAAAGTAGTTAAATACGAAGCCACGTTTTTGAGCATTTGTTGATTACAAAATATTTTATTGTTATCATGGGCAGTGGCGGATTTGCCCTAAGGCACAATAGGCCCGGGCCTAGGGCGGCAAGATATTTAGGGGCGCCAAATTGTGACAAAAAATTCGCTGGTAACAAGAAATAACTCAAAATGTAGTCAATATATGGGTGCCTTGAAAGGGGCGGCTACAGGGCCTGGGGCCTAGGGCGGCAAAGACTGCAAATCCGCCACTTATCATGGGTCTGATTTGATTGAGTCTAATCACATTAATTAATTCTGTTCAACATAAAAATATATCTTACCAAACGTTGTGCTTTGATGGCGAACAGTTTTCGTAATATAAATAATTGTGACTCAAAATGTTCGCATGTCATGCCGTATATTGGACGCCGAATATTCGGTATTCGGCCGAGAGAGAGGCCGAATATTCGGTATTCGGCCAAATTCACTATTCGGGGCATCTCTACTAATTATACACTACGGTACCTATAGGTACCTACATTTGTTTCCGCGACAGTGCACCTAATAACTTTCAATCGATATGACATTCAATGCCGATCATTTAGGACACAATAGTAATTTGAGCCGCGCTACTCGATACTAAACCACTATCTTACATTACTTGGGGCGACATATTTTAAATGATAATGCACTTTATTTTCCAGACAATAAAATCTTAATTAGCATAACTTTGCTTTGCTTTCTCTTGATATGCTTTCGTTGAAGGCTGGACTATAAATCGATTCATATCGCTCTTAATTCCATACATCGAGACAATTTTCGCATGACTGAAAATAAACATTAAGGCCCACTTGCAGCATTCCACTAACCCGGGGTTAACCGGTTAAACCTGGAGTTACCATGGTTACTAGTACAATTTGAGACCGAGTTAACGGTTTAACCGCTTAACCCCGGGTTACTGGGATGGTGCAAATGGGCCTAAGTGAGTTTTTGCATGACTGAAAATAAACGTTTATGAATGAGGGGGTATATCTGTATGGAAAATAGTCACGTGATTTTTCGTAACGTCTATTATCCCGTTACATTTTTTATTTCGTTTGGTGTTTATTGATGTATAATTATCGGGGGCGGGTTAAAGGGCTAAGATAAAAAAAATCACAAAAATTACATAAAAAATATATTTAAAATCAAAAATCTTACAACACTTATACCGCTTACTTCTAGTTAAGATCAATTTTACTTAATTTACGTATAATCTTTGCATACTTCATTCAATATTGCGAAATTCAACCTTGATGTCTTGTTTATAAGGTTGACTTTTCAATGGTTTCATTAAAAGCTCATATTACTGGGCATAGACGATATATCCTCGGAAGGGCTTTGACTTGAGCTGAATGAACTAAGCGTTTCCCGCGTCTCCTCTTTGATTTTGAGATGGTCTGTGCTCGAGGGGGGGCGGGGAGGGAAGCGGTCTCTGTCTCTATGGTCCTTGTCTTTGCCGGATTTGTCTTTGCTGCTGTGTTTATGCTTGTGTTTGTGTTTGTGCTTCTTCTTTTCTTTCTTCTTTTTCTTTGCCTGTAACAAAATATAAAATAGTGTTAAAAAGTCACTTACACAAGTGGGTCGACAATGTTCTTGCAAATTTTCTGCATAGGAGTACACTATGACTAACAAAGTATGGTTATATTTCATAAGGCGCAATAAGAGCTGGACCGTAATCGTAAATTTTATTTTATGGGAAGATTTCTTTTGTGGCTGGTAAAACTGGACTTAACACGTCGACTTTTCGAGCCCTGCTAAACTTACCCCTATCTTAAAAGAGGGACAAATTCAAAGAATCTTCTTCGTGGTCGTGACCTCATGTCTAAAGGACGTGACTCCTATGGGTTATTCTTCCTACCACTGCTCTGCAGGCCTCTCGATCTTCGGCCATCTGCCATCTTGCCTGGAGCGAAGTCTGGGTAATATTTTGGATCACATCTGACCATCTACTGGGTGCACGCCCTCTGCTCTTTCGTCAAAGAATCAGTCTGTTCCTTTGTTCCTTTTTAGGGTTCCGTACCCAAAGGGTAAAACGGGACCCTATTACTAAGACTTCGCTGTCCGTCCGTCCGTCCGTCCGTCTGTCACCAGGCTGTATCTCACGAACCGTGATAGCTAGACAGTTGAAATTTTCACAGATGATGTATTTCTGTTGCCGCTATAACAACAAATATTAAAAACAGAATAAAATAAAGATTTAAATGGGGCTCCCATACAACAAACGTGATTTTTGACCAAAGTTAAGCAACGTCGGGAGGGGTCAGTACTTGGATGGGTGACCGTTTTCTTTTTGCTTTTTTTTGTTTCTTTTTTTTGCATTATGGTACGGAACCCTTCGTGCGCGAGTCCGACTCGCACTTGCCCGGTTTTTTTAGGGTTCCGTACCCAAAGGGTAAAACGGGACCCTATTACTAAGACTCTGCTGTCAGTCCGTCCGTCCGTGTGTCACCAGGCTGTATCTCACGAACCGTGACAGCTAGACAGTTGAAATTTTCACAGATGATGTATTTCTGTTGCCGCTATAACAACAAATACTAAAAACAGAATAAAATAAAGATTTAAGTGGGGCTCCCATACAACAAACGTGATTTATGACCGAAGTTAAGCAACGTCGGGCGGGGTCAGTACTTGGATGGGTGACCGTTTTTTTTTTGCTTTTTTTGCATTATGGTACGGAACCCTTCGTGCGCGAGTCCGATTCGCATTTGCCCGGTTTTTTATACTTCCCATGCTATCGCTAAAGAATTCAGCGGTGAAGCTTTCGACCTATGATGGTGACACAACGTATTTTTGTCTGGCATTTCAAATCAAGATAACTTACCTTAGGAGCGCCCATGTCATCCTTGTCGCGGCGGAACATTCCCGGCTCGAAGCCGATGGGGCCCGACGAGCCGGGAATGCCGGGCAATGGGGCCGCGTTGTCCGATATGAACTCCCGTTTTGAGTCGTCCTGTCAAACCAAAACATTCAATAAATTCTCCTTGATGTTGGAAAGGAATAGGAAAGTCTCTTGATATCCAACTTCATTGGAGTTGGTATTATGTTACCGGAGTTCAGGCTTGGGACCACGGTGGATGGTTATATTAGAGATGCACCGGATATCCGGTTACTATCCGGTATCCGGCCTACCCGGCCAATATTTTACTATCCGGCCGGATACCGGATAGTGACCTACTATCCGGCCGGATACCGGATAATAACATTGCTTGATTTCGGAGTAAACCAATTAGATTTAAGAAACAGACACGGTCATATTCGTACCTGTTTATTATTTTAAAACAATTTAATTATTCCACTGACTTGCACGCGCACTCATTTCGTACCTAGAAATGAGTCCGCGCGAACGTTTACTAGGAAACAGGTCAAACCTGCAGAATGCGCACCTGAAAAACCGAAATGTAGGTATAGTTCCGCTGGCCGAATATTCGGCGGCCGGATACCGGATATCCGGCCGATGTTTAAGCCGAATATCAGGCCAAACAACTATCCGTTGCATCTCTAGTTATGATTGGTGGACCTGTACCTACAATTTCAACCTTCGACTTCCGAGACTTCGGACCACTTTCGATGGTTCTCATTGGTGTACTTACAATTTCGACCTTACGTCTTTATAGATAAGTAGTATTTTTGAAACTTACGCCACTGTACACTCTGATCGGCATGTCATGAACCGAAGTGACGTCAATCTTGTGTCCTCCTCCTTGATGTCGGCCAGAGGAACGGGCAGGTCGCTCTTGATGTTTAGCATATTGGGGTCGGCATTATGACATTGGAGTCGAGACTTTGGACCACATTCGATGGTTCTCATTGGTGTACTTACAATTTCGACCTTACATCTCTATAAATAAGTATTATTTTTGAAACTCACACCACTGTACACCCTGATCGGCACGTCATGGACCGAAGTAACGTCAATCTTGATGTCCTCCTCCTTGATGTTGGCCAGAGGAACGGGCAGGTCGCTCTTGATGTTTAACTCCATTGAGGTCGGCATTATGACATTGGAGTCGAGACTTTGGACCACATTTGATGGTTCTCATTGGTATACTTACAATTTCGACCTTACGTCTTTATAGATAAGTAGTATTTTTGAAACTTACGCCACTGTACACCCTGATCGGCATGTCATGGACCGAAGTGACGTCAATCTTGACGTCCTCCTCCTTGATGTTGGCCAGAGGAACGGGCAGGTCGCTCTTGATGTCCATCTCCATTGGGGTCGGCATTATGATACCAGAGTCGAGGCTGGGAACCACGGTGGATGGTTCTTCGGCTTCGAATTTAATCTGCCAAGGAAATAAAACCTATTATCGCTGACTGTACTTTTTTACCAAAGGAAACTATCGAGACAGTTCTAAAAAACCCAAACACTATTTGTTGCGATGTTTCATCACAGGGGCTGTCCTTAAATTACGTCATCGATTTTTGACGATTTATGACCCCCCCCCCCCCTCATGCATGCTTCAAATGACCCCAATTCCTTCTACTTGCTACCGTCATCCGATGGCCAGACCCCCCCCCCCCTAATTTGAAATGACGTAATTTATGAATAGCCCCCACAAGAGTTCCGCGTCAAAGATGTAGGTATGTTTAAAGTATAAGAAAAGTCCTCGTCCCAGGCATTCTTGTTTCTATACAATCTTGTAAGAAATTGCGTTTGCGATATTCCGTGCATGGAACCTAAATGTATACAGTAACTTTCGTGCCGACTCGATATCGCGTCGGTGGGACTCAAGGGTTAACACCTACTGTAAAGAAATGGATAAATTACCTCAGGAATTTCTTGCTTAATAACAGGTTTGTTCAACTCCATCTCTCTCAGCCTGTCCCTATCCTTCTCCCTGTCCTTTTCCCGCTCCAGCCTCTCTCGCTCTTTGTGCTGCATTTGTTTCATCATTGCCTGAATCTCAGGCAGCGGTACGCATATGGGCCGCTTGAGCCCATACAAGGTGTAGTAGAGATCAACTAAATCGCATCTGAGTCGTGCGTCGTTTGACAGGTGGCTGTTAATGTTGTTCCATAGTCTGAAAAAAAAAACAGAATATATCGATAAAATTAAGAAAAAAAAACGTGTCGCTGTATTTCATTGTCTATCTATAATGATACTTAGCAGTGTGACAAAGTATTGGCAAAAATTTAGTTTTAAGAAGTTTGATCCCTTTACACGAAAAGAAGAAGCGTGACAGACGAATATGCTGTCTAATGCCATAACGATAAAGTTCAAATACCTGTGCACAACAGCCTCCGTGTCCAATCTATGCCGCTGAGCCTTCTCGAAGGGTGGGTTGTTGACCAACAAGCGAACCAGGCCGTGTCTCACGTGAGGGTCGGGATCGCTTTCCACTATGACGAGGAGCTAAGCACCTTCGTTATTCCTTTGGTGATGCTGAGCAGCGTGTCAGACTAAATCGTGACCTAATAATATAACGATAAGGTTTAAATACCTGTGCACGACCGCCTCCGTGTCCAATCTATGCCGCTGAGCCTTCTCGAAGGGTGGGTTGTTGACCAACAAGCGAGCCAGGCCGTGTCTCACGTGAGGGTCGGGATCGCTCTCCACTGTGGTTAGGAGGGAACTAAGGTCTTCAGGCTTGCCGTCGACGCGGACGAAGTCGACAAGGCACTCGAAGGCGGCTAGGCGTACATCTAAAAAACGTTAATAAATGGTTATTGGAAGTGATTAAATTTACGTTGTAGTTCGTGACTTTGAAAAATAATTCGTTAGTAGAGAAGTCACGGAAAAAATTATCTCTTAATACATAAGTGATTGCGATAAGAGTATATTGAATAAAAACTAAATATAAAAAAAAAACAGGGCAAGCGAGTCAGACTCGCCCTCAGATTTCTTGTTATAGCGGCCACAGAAATACAGTTCCGTACCCAAAGGGTAAAAACGGTACCTTTATTACTAAGGCCCACTTGCACCATTCCCTAACCTGCGGTTAACCGGTTAAACCTGGAGTTACCATGGTTAACAGTACAATTTGACACTGGGTTAACGGTTTAACCGCTTAACCCCGGGTTATTGGGATGGTGCAAGTGGGCCTTAGACTCCAGTTTTTACCCTTTGGGTGCGGAACCCTAAAAACTGTGAATATACCATTTTATTCAAGATAGAAACAGACACCAGGTTATTGAAGGGGTGGTGGAAAGCCTTACCAACATATTGCCCGTACTGGGCATAAGCTCTAAACACAGTGGGTATGCTCGGCAGATGTCCGCACTGCTGCAACCGCCTTATCGAGCGTAGACAACTGACGGTCACAGTATTCTTGTAGCATGGCAACACTTTCTCCAAATTTAGGACGCGGGTTATCTCTTCTAGGACCAGTTTTGTGTCCGCTGCGAGGGAGTCTGCTGTTATTGGGGCACCCTGTAGAAAGAAATAGAGTTTATTAAAAAAAACGCTATAACCAGTGTGGAAACACTCCTCCCTTCGGTCGAACTCGGCTCCGTTCGGCTCAGCATTGCTCCGAGCAATTATTAGGGTTGGCACCACTTGACTTCCTTTTGCGTGCACGACCACCGATAAGATAATCACTTGAATTTTGACAACCCTAAATAGCCGAAAGGGATATTTTAGAGAGGGATAGCATGATTCGACCCCGAACCGCTGTCAAACTTCGGGTTTGTAGGAAGTGTCCTTTCTGTACGGTAGTACTATTATTTATTCTGTGCTACTTAGGGCATACTGAAAATTCCTGGACTGGCCACTTAGAAAAAATAAGTCGTCTCATATATCAGAATCCAGGAACTTTCAGTATGGCCCACGTATAACTAAAATAATAGTAACATGGTGTCTTACCGGTTGCAGCACAGATATAACAGGTGTGATGGTCGCCGTCAAAGCATCGACCAACGCCGCTTTATAATAGTTGTCAGAGAAGTGGTTCTTCGAGTTGTCGTTGTACTTGAAGAGGTCGAGCAGGAATCTGACCACTTCGGGCGGACAGATGCCGTGGATGTTGCGAAGACCTGGTGAAGAGAATAAAAACATTTAACCTTTTGACCGCCAAAGATGTCAACTGATCATGCATTCCAGCAAGGTTCGCGATGATGTGGCGCGCACGATACGCGCGGCGTTCAAAAGGTTAATGTTATACGATTTTTTTTTCAGTAAGTATTACAATACAACTAACGATGTGTCCCGATACATTTGACGACTTTGCTCATCGCCGTCATCGCTATCTATTTTATGCTAAACAGTGACTTATGAAACTCGACTGTACCAGAATTATAATGGCAAAATCACATTCAAAATGACGAAAAAATGGTCAAAATGACGTTGCTAACGATGATCCTTAAAAAGCAAAGTTTGTATGAAAATGGCTAAATATTTCGTCCCGGTATGGAATCCACTGTTTTCCGGTAAACCCTAATCCAACCCTTTCCGCTTTCCGTACATAATTAAGGAATGGTGCCATCTACAATTAGCTTTCACCCGACTTCCCCATTAAGAAGATCATTGATACTAACGCTTCTTGTTAAACTCTCAATAAGAAACCACTTAGAGCATTGAAATGCTCCTAGTATAGTCGGGTAAGACAGTATGATATATTGAAAGTTTGGCTAAAAACAATTTTACAATTTATTATAATAGCCCTCAGTTGTGGAAAGTGCGTATAGTCAGTCAGACATCAGAATTTCACCTTTATCCTGTATTGTTGTAGTTTCAAAACTACTCAGGCCTATCCACAGCTGAAGGGATAAAGGTCAAAATTTAATCTGTAGTTAATTTACCTGCCATAGCGACCGGTATAGTCTTCTGCAAGAAGTAATGCTGCAAGTTGTCAAAGTTGTTCTGCTTTATAATGTGCGGCGCCGAGAACGAACCGAACATCTTGCGGAATATCGTTAGCATGGCCGGTGGACCCGCCCATGAGCTGATCATTGCGTTTGCCACCTGGAAACAAATGAGAATCATGTTTTACATGATCTGGAATAGGTACAGCTTATTATTATTTTTGTGATACTAAAGACGTCTGCTCTGCTCACTTTCTACATCTGTAAAGGGGCCCACTGATTACCAGTTCGTCGGACGATATCAGCCTGTCAGTTAAATGCAAAAGGTGACAGTTTCGAACAACTGACAGGCTGATGTCGTCCGGCGGACTGGTAATCAGTGGGCCCCTTTAGAAGGCTTTTATCTACCGTTGCTGATCTGAGGTGATTATACTGATTATTTAAAACGCACTTTATTTCTATACAAATAAGACTCACCTTCGTTAAACAATTAGCAGCCCGACTATGTACCATATGTAAGTTTGTTCAGTCTCTATAGTACCTATCCGTCATCGCTTTTCTCGTCGATAGTCTTACTTTGAACAGTGACTTATGAAACTCGACTTTATTTCTATACCAATAAGACTCACCTTCGTCAAACAATGCGCCGCCCGACACCTTATTTTATAATACGTCTGCTCATTCTTTATAGTATCTGTCAAAGCCTTTCTCGTGACCGGTTCAGGGTAATTACATACAAAATTCGTCTGAGCTGTGACTTGTAAAATTCAACTTTATGTCAATTGTACTAAAGCACACTTACCTTTGTCAAACAATGCGCCGCCCTACACCTGATCTTATAATAAGTTTGTTCATTCTCTATAGTATCAGTCAACGCTTTCCTCGTGGCCGGTTCAGGGTAGTTGTGCAAAGTGGCGATAGCTGCACTTTGAGCTGTGACTTATGAAATTCAAACGTATTTCTATAGTAATAAGACTCACCTTCGTCAAACAATGCGCCGCCCTACACCTAATCTTATAATACGTCTGCTCATTTTCTATAGTATCAGTCAACGCTTTCCTCGTGGCCGGTTCAGGGTAGTTGTGTAAGGCGTCGATGGCTTCGCTTTGGGCTGTGACGTCACGTTCGTGTCTGAGTTGGTACTGCCATTGGTAGTCGGGTTGTGATATGACGGTGCTTCGTAATAGGGACATCTCGGGGTCGAGACGGATCCAGAGAACTGGAGAATCACTGTTAAAAAAAAATCGTTAATTTTTTTTTAATAATTGAGGAGACTGGGCAGTTACGAACTAATCGCATCTAAAATTGTTTACTCAGGTTACAACTGTTACTCTACTTATACAAATCCTGCCGTCCCTTTGTGATAAGCAATTAACTTATAGATGCCTTTACATTTTACAATGGAGAAGATTCTCTGGATAAAAATCACGACAGATCACATTGGGGGAGGGGGGTATAACGAGACCTCACGTTTATTTTTCTACAGTGAACGAAACTAAGAAAAAATACCTACCACATGAGTTGATACTTTTTCTCGGTTTCGTTAAACATAAATCTTCACTCCGCACTTCAAAATAGCGAGTCTATCTTACAAAATTTTGGAGCGCGTGGCCTTGGCCGGTCGGATAGTAAAATTTCAAAAAAATACACGTGAGGTAATGGGGGGGTGGCGGGGCCAAAACCCTCACCAAAGAGGTGGGGGGGGGCAAAAGTAGCCGAAAACACAATTAGTTTCAGGTAAAGATAAACAATGAACAACTTACTCCATAGCCGACAGATCCATGTCAACCTCTTCCCCCGTACATAGCGGAATCTTCTTCTTCTTATTCCTCCTGCTCTTACTGTGGCACGTGATGTCAGCCTTCACCACCGTGTTCTCAATCTGGAGCGTGTGTTTGAATGTGCCGTCTAACTCTTGTAGTTGGACAAGTAATGGCCCGACGTATTTGCGTATGCCGCGCTCGTGGACGCAGTCTTGACGGATTTCGAGTTCCACTGTGTTTCTGTTGAGAAATACAAAAATACTGTTACATATGCTTAGGATTACCAGAGATTTGTCACAATTTGAACCAACGACAGAGATTTTTTAAAGTGTGAAAGCGTGTGTATTAATAAAGTAAGTAATAAAATAAAAGTTGAACGACGCAAAAATTCAGTGGAAAAAACATTTTTTAACTTTATAAGAAAACTATGTTGCGAAGTAAAATTTATATTTAAAATATTTGGGAAAGCAATTGAAATTAGTCTATTACCTGCAAAGCAAATGTAATTTATGTAATATTTGGTAAACCTTTATAACATGAAAGGAAGACGACGAAAATAAATTTGAACAAAAATAGACCTCTCAATAACACATACCGTTTCCTATTGAACACTGAGGTCAACTGAAACTTCGCATGCCCTCCTGTCCGGACCCACTGGTCCACAAACACCGCCATATCCTTCCCAGTCACCGTGAATATAGCCCTCACGAACAAATTCGTTGACAGCAGGAGATGTCCCCATAACCCTCCTCCTATTTTAGTGTTGGCGGCGTTGGTAGCGAGGGACAGTTGCTTGTTGAATACTTGTAGCAGTAATTCTTGGCCGATGCGTTGTTCTAACATACGGAGCACTAGGTGGGATTTTTTCCGCATCACCTGCAAAGTTGAAGAATATTTTTATTGTGACCAGTTACTGCGTGACCAGTTATTGTGGCACTCTTTGAGGGAGGCCTATGTCCAGCAGTGGACATCCTCTGGCTGATATGATCATAATGATGATGACTGTGTGAAAGTTCTAATGCACAAAGGCAAAAACCTTACCTTAAAAACCTTATCTAACTAATACAATTTAATTCTGGAATTTTGCGCAAATTATTGTTATTTCGCTATTCAATCCAACACTGAATGAAAAGATTAAAAGAAGAATAGAACAATTTTTTTTATCCCTTCATAATCATAATCATTTATTTTCACATAAAAAGGGTTTTACATAGAGGTGTTATAAAGTTACACGTCCAAGCCTTTTTAGCTGTTTTTGGCAGGGTCCTTATAATACATTAAATTTGTACTACATAAGACTACCTTAAATTAACTTAATTACTAACTACATTAACTTAAATTAAACTAAAATAGAATGCACAATAAGTTAACTTTACAATATACACTTCATAAGGCATAATTGAATACGCAAAATTGAACGCTATCACATTGAAATAAGGTTCAAGATCAGGTGGGAAATATATTCCCTCTGCTTTATAAGGCTTAACAAGGTATACTTTTCCTTTCGTTGGTAAGGGAATAGATACCCACAAGACAACTAGGAGGACTTTCCTAAGATAAATGTCGTTTGAAATTACTCAGTTTTCATAATGTTAGATTGTTGACTTACCTCAATATACCTCGGTGACATGGTGTGCACATTTCTGACTGGGAAGTAGAACACATCTTTGGGATCCACGCGAGCTCCGCTCGTCGGCGGTTGCCATGGATCAAGAACTATACCACCATATTGCTCTTCGTATGTCACAACCTGTTTTGAGACAAAATATGAATGGCAGAGTAGTTCAAATAATTAAATTATAAATTAAAAAAATAAAAGATTTAATTAGACCCTCCAACATAATATCAGTATCAGACACAGGGTCACAGGGCCAGTCATACAAGGAAAACATCCAAAATTTGGCAGCGAAATTTGAATCTACAGTGTAAGAAACAGAGTTGATTTTGTTTTGTTTGAAAATGGAACGGAACAAAACATATGCAAGTTGTTCCTATTGAAAATTATTTAAATTTCATGGAACTTACTAAGTCCTATAGGTAGGACCGTGAGCCTTATGAGTTTAATTCAGTCCAAAAGGGTACCGTCACCAAAAAAGTTTGAGAACCGCTAACCTATTATATGTTGGCGGCCGATCAGGCAGGCAGATCGTAATGTTCCTGTGTATTGTTTTGAGGATAGTCACATTAAACCAATATGTATATAGGTAAGATAGGTTGCTTCAGATGCCGGAAGGGCAAACTGCCCAGAAATAGGAGCCCCGCGTAGCGGGACTCCGTCGACTCAGGGAACGAGTCAAAGATTTTCACGTTTCACGATATGCCTAGGAATTTCACGATATGCCTGATCTTACGATCGTCCGCCGACATATCTATCGAGTTTAGAAATCGCAGTACCTCTTGCAGCTCCTGATGCGTCCAATACTTATACTCATTATTGCCAAAGCACTTCTTCGAATACAACCCACACAGATAATCAGGAATGCCCTTGGCCAGCCACAGATCCGACCAGTTCTGCATAGTGATGAAACAGCCGAAGAATTGTTCTGCTACGGCTTGAGCCATGGCCTTGCGGCTGATGTAGGTTTGGTCTATGATGGCTATTGAGTGGAGGAGGTGGACGCTTAGGATTGACATTGTGGTGTAGGCTGTTGCGTCGTCTTCTGTCTAGAAATATGTATTGATTAGAAATATGGTGAAGCATGAAATGTCAAATAATTTTGGCCTGAAAATTTTGCATAGAACTGTGCTACGAAAATAAAATAAGTCAAGTTTGAGGAGGAGCAGTCTTGTTCGCTAAACATAATTCTTTAAAAACAGATAGGACAAGATACTGGTAAACCATATTTAACCTGCGTGCCTCTCTTTCTCTCTTAGAGCCCTCCATCTAAAATATACAATGACGCACACAAACAGCAAAAGTGTCGGGATTGTTGTATTTTTGAATGCAACTGTGTAGTGTGTATGCATCTATAAGATTATATTTACATTATGTGTGCGTAGTTGCTTTTAAAGGGCACGCAGATTAATAGTTTCTTTGACTTCAGGTACCATATTAAACCCAAAGAGAATTTGAAGTAGGCCGAAGATAACATGGCGCCAGTGCTCGAAAAGATGGCACCATACCTTTGGCCTATCCTCGAGTAGATGGCGATACTTTTCGACATTTAACAAATTTAACACATATCAGTGAAAAAATAAGGATCAAAGTTAAATAGCGTTCTAAGTGTTAATCATTTGTGTTGAAAGATAGATAATTTACTTTGACAATATTCCTTTAGTCTAAATTCTCTTTGGTAAACCAAATGAAATTATGAATCATCACTATAAATCTTACCTCATCAACGAAAACTTGCTTGTAGCAAGGATATGGATACCTAGTGGATAACGTCTCTTCATAGA
This sequence comes from Cydia fagiglandana, assembly GCF_963556715.1. Lineage (NCBI taxonomy): Eukaryota > Metazoa > Arthropoda > Insecta > Lepidoptera > Tortricidae > Cydia > Cydia fagiglandana. The sequence continues at coordinate 5,688,729 of NC_085937.1, forward strand.
ATTCAAATGCCTCATGTAGGTATCTCACAGTGTTCTTAAGTATTTGCATCAGATTCGGTAAACAGTAGTGCGTCACTTCATTCATAAACGGATCTACGTAAGTCTCGAATGGTCTGAAAATTATAGTAGTATGGTCCATTAAAATAAATTCGATTAAACTGCTAAAGTTCATACGAACAATTTAGTTTCCACACAATTTATTAGCTCAACTCATGCAAGGCTCATGGAATCTGTTGCATTGTGCCTGTTTTCTTGAGCGGATATCACTGGAATTTTGAGGGGGTCTTCATGCCTGTGCTCCGTGATTTCTACCTCTATCTCCCGTCTGTCATGACTATTCTGATGTTTATTAAGGAGCCGTGGGTTTAGTCAAGTTTAAGAAAAATCGTAGCGATTTTTTAGATCATAATATGGTTGTTAAAAATATGAATAGACTTGGCTTTTAAACTTTTTAAGGCCTTTCTCAACAAACTTCATCAAATTGAAAGCTTTTTCTAAACAAATTTCGCTCACTAGAAAAAAATTAACGAATGGTGTTATGATCAAATTTCTGTCTCACCCAATAGCCAAAGCGATATTTGGCGCACACGCCGGCGTATTCACAACATAATGGAATGTCTTCCGTCGATGGTCCGGTGTGTACACAACATCCAGCAGCTCTCCACAGGAGACTGCAGTCAGGGACTCGTCGACGGTGAACTCTAACTTCCATGTGCAGGGTTCAGCGAAACTGTCGACGCAGGGGAACCAGAGGCGAGCTGAGTGGCCGTAGGTGAACATGTGGGCTGATTTCTGCAAGAAAAAATGGGTGTGTAGATTTAGACTTTTGATATTCAGGTGCGTCTCGATATTGCGCGGCGGCCGCGCGAGCAATGTTCGACCGCGGCAAACCTGTATATTTGCGCGAGCCAATTTCGGCACCATCTTGAACTTATGCGCGGCGGCCGCGCGCGGCAGGCAATCCGACGATCGACCACATTATATCACAAAAATTAATTATTCGGAACGAAGTATAGCCAAATAGAAAACTGATCTGTTGCGATAATCACTACATTTACTGTTCCATAGAAACTGTTTAGTGCCGTATAATTCAATTAAAGTACGACACTTTTCATTATCCATGTATGCGGCCGCGCGAGCCAACTGAAATATATACACACCCGTCCCAACTGCGCGCGAACATTCCTTTGCCGCGCGTCGAAACACCGACAATGAATGGTTCGTCGCGCAGCGCGTTCGAGCGCGCCAATGTTCGATAGCTTGCCGCGCAATATGGAGACGGGCCTTTACGGGTCACTTGCACCATTCACTAACACGGGGTTAAACAGTTAAACCTGGAGTTACTATGGTTACCAGTATAATTTGACACTGGGTTAACAGTTTAAGCGGTTAACCCTGGGTTAGTGAGATGATGAAAGTGGCACTAAGAATGATATTGCGACAATGAGCAAATTTTCTTGAGCATTGGGCAAAACATAATGACTGAATGAATAGGATCTTGACAATAATGGTTACATAGTGTAGTTACACAAGAGGGGGCAAGGGGGTAAATTTAATGAGTTTACCGCAATATTGTATAAATCTAATATTTTACTAATAGCCGGGTCCACACAGAGCGAGCATACGCGCGAGGCAATTTCCTCATGCACAAAACGGCCAATGTAGACGTGCCTCGACCGAGGCGGCGCGCGCGAGACATGTCTACACTGGCCGTTACGTGCGCGAGGAAATTGCTTCATGCTCGCCATCTGAATACCACTGTAATTCTGGTAGCAAAACATTTATGAAGTGTTTCCAAAATTTCAATAAATAATTTAGGATATTGATTAAAACCAAAATATTACTTTGCTAATCCGCGTAAAAAGATAACGTGCTAGTCAATCAGTGCTAACCCGTTATACTTACTTGCGTATTTTTTGCATGCAATTAATTAAGTAAGTATAACGGGTTAGCACTGATTGACTAGCACATTATCTTTTTACGCGGATTAGCAAAGTAGTATTTTGGTTTTAATTAATATGGATTTCCGCAAAGTAACGCCTGATTCTATTAACTATTAGGATATTGATTTCTAAAAATGTTTAATACAGAAAAAAAATAGTGAAACCAAATTACTTACCTCAACCAGAGATCCCTCTCCTTCTGGTACCACAAAATGCATCCCACCCTGCGGAGACTCCAAAGAGAACTCAATGCCAATGCGGAGGCCTCTGCCCTCGCCCACCAGGTGAGCTGCGTCATCAGGGACTTGGATGTGGAGCTCTCCCGAGTTGTGATCTGGGTCAATCTTCTGAGCTGCAGCTAGGTGGCATTGTGAGAATACTTCAAGGGATCTCCTGTTGAAGAAATTATGTTACAACATTGTGCAATTGGCAACTACATTCATACAATACAATACACAATACAAATACTCTATTGCACACCTCAATAAAAGAAGACAATACAAAAGAAAACAGAAATACAAGCAGAGGTAAACAACAGGTGGTCTTATCGCTAAAAAGCGACACTAACTGTTGCATTTGGTGTATATCATAGCTAAGCAAACTTTGCATTTAGGGCCCAAGATGACAATCATATATCAAAACCGGACAACTGCGAATCAGACTCGCCTACCGAGGGTTCCATACATTTATTTGTTTATAATACGTACGTGTTAGGGTCAGCTTGGCAGATATCCAAGAATGGGTCACAATATTGAAAGTTTGCTTCGTATCGGTCATTCAGGCATACGCGATAGATGCGACATTGCTTTGCATTAAGCCTTATATATCGCAAGTTATCTTTCAATGGGACTACGGTCAGCTCGACAAAGCCCTGGAAATAAAGTTATACGAATGAATAAAATAACCTACAAAAGGTTGATTTATTAACACAAATATACGTTATTATCTATTATAACTCACAATAATACTTCTCCTTTCAAAGCTTATTCCAGTCAAACTAAGAATTTGATGAGCTGTAAAGGAAAAAAGCAGTTATTAGCAAAAATCCACTTAAACATAAAACAACAAACAAGATCATCGGGATACTTATAATTTAAATGGGCGACAATTGTCGCCAGTGCGCTCTTTCTTCATGGTATGTTGTAATCATTTATATTTCTATTTAGATTAAAGAAAAATGGGAAAATTGTATGGGCTATACCACTAAAACCACAAAAACAATCACTGATAATGACTGAAGCTTGAAGCAAACGAAATGACACCTTGACAATTGACAACTATGACATGTTGACAGCAATAGACCCATAGATATAAGAATATATACAGATGCCTTCCAAGCGAGCTGTCAGTGGGACCACTTTTTGTTTAGTGTACGATTAACAAAGCGACCCACTTTGCTGTAGCCATGTCGATAAAGTCATATCGATAAACTATCGACATTTCTTGCAATTTTAATTTTACTTCAAAGGTTTAACTATACCTAAAATGAACAAAAACGCTTTTTTTCTTTATTGTGGTTATCAGATCACAATTTTATAGTCACGCCCCAGGAGAGAACCAAGGGAAAGTTCAGATATTTAATTAAAATACATAAATACCTACTAAAATAGGTGGTCCGCAATAATTGAATTATTTTATTACATTATAATATCTTCATTATCCATTAGCATTTCAATTATGTTTATGTTTAACGAAGATATTGAAGCTTCAATTAATCGCTTTTCGTTCCGCTGTGTAGCGTTTATCGATATATAACATGATTAAAATCGACTTTTCACATCCCTAAAAGAACACCCATATACGTTTTTACGCACACATGCACAACCTGGGTCGCCTAAAAAGGGGCCACTTGGATTTGAAGTCCATCTTGTCAACAGTATGGTTGTCGTTTTTTGACAAACGGCATTTTTAAAAGAGCAAGAAGAGAGAAATGATACTAGTTGCTGCGCCGTGAAAGAGAACAGACAGAGTAGGGGGCTTGAATAGACCATAAAGTGGAAGACACACAGTAGAAGATGCAATCATGATAACGAAAAGTAAAAATTAAAGGGATAGAGTCTGTGCGGAAAGAGAAGAGTCGTGGGATTTGAGGGCGCGCCAGTGCTATTTTATGGTTTTTGCTATGCTGACAACACTGGTCACGTGATTATAGTACGACACTAAAGGTCATGATACTTGAATCCCTTTTGTTCCGGTTTTTTACCACGGCTTACTAAACAGAGCCTGGTGGTGGTGTCGGCTCGTCAACTCAATCCTCTGATTTAGCGCAGGCACTAATTTTCTTTTTAAAACACACTTGTTTTTATATCTCAGATACTAAAAAGTGACTGCGATTGACAAAACTGTGTAATTTTAGTACCAAACAAGATACGAGTCTCATTTATGTACTGCCTAAACTGTGCAGTCCAACAGTTATTAAAACCGGGTAGATCGGGTAGAAATTGGGCAATAGAACTGTAATTTTATCTGGGATATATTTCACCCATTGTAAACTTGACTTGTAATGTATGTGTACATTATTAATAATAAATATGAATATGAATAAAAATAGTGCATAAGTAGGTAGGCCTTATTGGGATATGTCCGGTTCTCTCATCTCACGATATTTTACTTCGCCGAAAAGTCACTGCTAATTATGAAATATAATTTCGTAACTAACAGAACCTACAAATAAAGAAATATTTTATTAGAAAAAGTTTTATTCTTTGTAATCGAAGTCTGAATTAAAATATTCAATGTCACTTATGTTTGAGCTATCTTCAAAACAACCAGGGACACTCATAGAACTATCTTCATCTGAACTGGATGTGCTTGAATCCGGCACGTAGATTACGAATTCTTGCATATCACCTACTTAGCGGTCTTTTATTTGAGATACCGTAGGTACTTTTACACAATCCTGAAAAAGAAATTACATATAAATATGCATAAAATGGCAAGTATCAAGACTATTTGTCAGTTATTTTAAAGATCATGAATGACCTGCATATTTATGAAAATTAATATATTTTGAATTAATATACTTACCGATTATGTACCGGAGACAAGTTACTTAGGGGGCTTATTAAATAGGTAATTATTTAATATTAAATACAACATCAATACCCGCGAATAGCGGAAACACGTTACGCGACTTTTTGGAAGTCGATAGTCGGCTTTTAGCCGTTTTCTTCCCGCTGACAAAACCGAACAATGTTAAATATAATTTTCCTTGTGGTTTTATGTACGGTTTTATCGTGTTTTGAAAATATTTTATACATAAAACTTGCGGTTTTTGTTTACTTTTTACAAGAGAGGTGTCAAAGGTTTGATTGCCATATAAAATTTAAAATGTTAGTTCCCGTTTCTGCCACGACTCTTCTCTTTCCGCACGACTCTATAGTCAAAGGATATAGTCCTGACGGGACTGACGAAATCAGCGATTTGTTCAGGAAAATAATCGGTCAATCTCATCCAGTGTCCATATGTACACAAATTAAATCACCAATTTGCGTTCTCCTATGAAAATTGGCATTTTTGTGTCCGCACCTACTGATGTGATCGGGGAATCAAATTTGTATTTGCGTCCGCACGGCCCTGTTCGATCGGAGAATTTCATCAGATTGGCTAAAAATTGTCTCGTCTGGATACAACTTACATAGCCGGCCAAACAATTATTCACGTCTTTTGCTACTGATAAACTGTTTTGACCGGCTATAATTTAGCAAGCCGTTTTAATTAGTAGTAAAAGGAGGCAAATTTATTAAAATGTAGTAAATTTAAAATTTTGTGTAGGAGCTCAACAGCTCAACCCTCCACGATATTTTTTTTTTTATTTGCCGCCTTTTTCTACTGACGGAAATGGCTTGCCAAAGTATACTTATTTATTCTTTTGGTGTTGTGTATAAAGCCCCCTCCAGACTATGCGCGTGAATCGCGGGCGAAGCCGCGAACGCGAGTGTGGAGTCGATTTCGCTGTCTGCGAAAATCGACGCCACACTCGCTTCCGCGGCTTCGCGCCGCGATTCGCGCACCAGTGTGGAGGGGGCTTATGATGCTTTTTTGTCTATGTTTTATCCGAAGAAACGTTCATAAACCATACCTGTATAAAATTAAAATGATTGTTTACTTAAGTTTTCTCCGACCAATAATTAAATATGGCATAATCAAATACAATTCCATCAATAACATCGTAGATACATGATTTTTGATATGCACGATATACTGATAAATGTTAATTTTTTAGCAAGTTTAAAATCACTTTCCCCTCTAGATTCTGAACGTTACAAATCGCTATTTATGCTTGTCAAAATAACGAGAAGGAAGGGAGATCTATTTCATTCGTAGTGATAAAATTACCAACTTCTCAATATTGTGACCCCAATATCTATTATTTCAGCCGAAAGTTCAAGTCAAATCTAAATGAGAAAACAGTTTTCATGTTTTATCCCAGATTGAATGGTCGAAATGAGAGACCTACCATACTTTACTTGTTTGGTTCTGTACATATTTTCTTTCCAAATTATTGCTACGAATTCTCGTACATCTAATATTTGGAAACTTAATCCTGAAGAAGGTACAATAGTTGATGGCAATACGTTGACCCAGGTCAGATAATTCTATTCTTAAATGCGACTTTTATATAATCAATTCACACAACATTGTTTTGCACCACGATATATGTTACAACCCTTGCAGTGTGCTCGATGTATTTTATTTGACTATAAGTCACGTGAACATGAACTTTTTATACCTCCATGTATTGGTACAACTTTGAAGAACATCCATTTGAGTGCATGTCAAGTTGTAGAAATATTTCAAGATCCCTAAGCTAAATTTATATTATATTTGGTGTCCGTTGGAGTTTTGCTACCATTATTACCAGTATTTTACCCTCTCAAATATTGTTTACATGTGCATTGACACAACACACTGATAAGTAATTTATTTACTATAAACTTTACTCTGTTTTGTAACAGGATGATGCTGATAAGCAAAAAATGACTGAAGAAGACCCCATATTCAACATAATAACCTCCACCGTGTACTATGGGAACACTTGGACCAAGCATGGCTTTGACATGTTTTGTACTGACTGCCAAGCTTATGAACAGCAAAGGTAAATAGATATTATTTTAATACTAAATCCACAGAATAAATAATAGTACTAAACTTTCTACAAAACCGAAGTTTGACAGTGGTGGACTTTGGCACCCCTGGCTAAATCTTAACCTCTAGCCGCCCATACGTCAAACCTTGCCAAGCAAAATGATATTTTATTTTGTCAACACAAAGTTCAAATTAGAATGGAACAGGAGACCTTTTTATAGGTCTCTGGGCTACAGGTTAAGGGTGCCTTCATGTTTAGTGTTTATAAAACTGTTCAAGATTATGGAATGTTTTCAAGTAGGCCAAGAAGCATTGTGTTATTCACCTTAGAATTCAATTGTTTAATGAATATATTTTGTATTGCTTGTTGCTATTAGTTTATCTCTGTAGTCATACATATCTTTTGGCTCCTGTTCTCAAAAACAGACAGACAAAGTATTTATTTATTATTCTTAACTATTCAAATTAAGTTTCTATTTTTCTATTCAGACAAAATAAAACAAAAGAAACCTTGTAAACATATTACTAAGACCCACTAACATTATTTTCCTGTCACAGATCCGGCGTTGAAAACGGAGATGAGTCGACACTGACTGAGACTAATGGTGATGTTGACGACGAATACTTGGACTGCGGGAAGGCTGTCAACTTCACATACTATGACAACCTTGTGGGGGTGGCCAGGCGCCATAGACATCCAAATGTTCCTGAGCCACAGGTAATTTAAATAATTATTTTACCACAGCTTTTGCTGGCAATGCTGCTTGTATAAAACTTGCAAATGTCACTCCTATACATTTGATTTCTCGTCCTAATTACACTTAAACCCCTCTCTTGAAAGAGGATTTTTAAGAGCATAATTTAGGTGTTTTAATCCACATCGTAAACTTTCTACTGGAGCATTCCATGAAATTGTCTACCGTTTGTCCCGTACAAACGCGATATTCTGAAGATTTGCAGATATGAGTTTCCATTTCTATGACAAATGGTCAAAAATATACACAGAAAAATAATCGCCTGCTTTAAATGCCGAAAAAAAAGTTGCAACACAGGAAATAAAATGCATTTGTACGGGACAGTCCGTGGAATGCTCCTACTAAACTTAATCCCTTTCCTATTTCTTTGCCTAGAAATTATTTTACTATTCATTATGTATAATAATAGGAAGTAAACTGATCTATACATGAAATAGGAATGAAATGAAACACTAGATGGCCTTGAATATTAGGCAATAAGGGCAATGACCTTTCGTTTCTGCATAAATGTTTTACAAAGTAAAATATACAAGTCTATTCGTGAGTTTCATTACCTAGTAATTAAAATTAGCTTGAATACTGTCTTGTGGTGCAAATGAGGAATAAATTGGAATAAAACACCTGGGCTAAGTAGGTATTGTGATTAAACAATATATTATAGGTATTTGATTTATTAGTATATCAATCAAACTGCAGAATTTCCTACAATTTTATTACAGGTGGCTCTTATATTCACAAAAAAGAAGTCCTTTAAAAATGGTGTGACGGAGCTGGATATAAACGCTCTGGAGAAACGACTGAAGAAAGCTAAGAGAGAGAAACCAAAGTCAGTACAGCTTTACAACCAAATCGGCAACTTTTGGAGAATCAAGGGTGACACTAGACAGAGCATTGAATGCTTCCGGCGAGCGTTGGCCGTGTCTCCTTATAATGCAGAAGTAAGTATTTATCTTTTTATGGACACACATATCATAAACCTTCTATAATGCGTTCAAAAACCGCAATGTACGGCCAGCATAAAGATAAACTTTTGTTACAACCAATTTCTTACAATGCAAAATGATGGTACCATCAAGCTGTTGTTGAAAGTGGTTCTAGGAACTCTTTCATAAACAACTTCAACACAGAATCGTCTTGATGATGATGAATGTCTGAAGGAAAACAGTAGTCGGCCATAGAAGCTACATAGTGCCAGACTCCAGTACCTCGACGGCGTTATCTTTTTTTCACCTACACCCTCCAACTCACTCATCCCAAGACTCTTCATTGTCACGTGCTCTCCAAATGTAACCCTTAACATGTTTACAATAAAGTCTCAAATCCCAGGTGCTCCTGAACCTGGCGCGCGTGCTATTCACACTGCAGTATCTCGACGACGCTATCTACCTGACGCGCCGCTCGCTCGAGGTTCAGCCGCCGGACCGCAGCGCGTGGCAGCAGTACTTCACGCTCGGGGAGATATTCAAAGCTTATGGACATTATCAGGTAACAATTCGTAGACCTTACTGCAAAGACATACTTAAGGTCAGCTAAGACTTGCTAATAAGTCGCTGCAGTATTTAGACGACGCCATCTTGAGGCGCCGCTCGCTCGAGGTTCAGCCGCCGGACCGCAGCGCGTGGCAATAGTACTTCACGCTCGGGGAGATATTCAAAGCTTATGGACATTATCAGGTAACAATTCGCAGACTTTACTGCAAAGACATAAGATACTTAAGGTCAGTTAAGACTTGCTGTAAGTCACTGCAGTATTTAGACGACGCCAATCTGACTCGACGCTCGCTGGAGGTTCAGCCGCCGGACCGCAGTGCGTGGCTGCAGTATTCACGCTCAAGGAGATATTCAAAGTTTATGGACACTATCAGGTATGTACCCTTGTCGGTTCTGTACCTGCCTTTCACACTGTGCCTACCTGACGCACCGCTCGTAGGTATTTTCCTTGCGAATTGCGATTTATATGTTTAACCCGAACCTCGGTTAACTTTGTCAATGGATGCGCACGGGAGGATGCAGCAAAAGAAGCCAGGATTCGGTTCGAACAAATATCTGTATCATAATACAAATAAATGCCCTTACCAGGGACTTTGAACCCGGGACCATCGGCTTCATAGGCAGGGTCACTACCCACTAGGCCAGCCTGTAGGTATGCCTGTACCTGTGACCGGTCGTCATAAATTAATATAATTTCGCAGGAAGCAGCGGTACATCTCAAGCACGCGTTAGATTTGAGACCGGACTTCGAACCGGCGCTGACGGCGCTAAAGGACATTGAGAACATACCGGAGGCAAACGTGCACGTGTACACGCTCCTTATTATTGTGTGTTTGGTGAGTGTATTGTCCCCATTATTCATAGAACTTAGAAAACCTTTGTGACATTTTTTCTTTACCTATAAAACTCAAATTTCTAAATGACAGGGCCAACTTACGGGTGTACCCTTGTTTTGCCGACAAACTTTTCATCGAATATTATTTCATCGACAACGATTCATCGAAACGTTAGTAGTAGTAATATTGTTTGGCGTGATTTTGTTTCATATACTATTTATTTCCATTTTTCTTACTGCGTATAAATACTATTCAACGAATATTACTTGATCGCTGATTTGTTTCAAATTATTTTAATTGGCACAACTACTAAACATTGCAATTCATTTGTTCGACGTATTACTTTAATACATTTTTATATGTCGTACTACTCATTTATACATTTTTCTGTTGTAACAAAGGTTTCAATTAGGTTAGAACTACGACCCCACACAGAAACGAACGGCTTTCAAAGTGGGTTTAGGTTAGGTTTGAACTGCGACCCCACACAGAAACGAACGGCTTTCAAAGTAGGTTTAGGTTAGGTTAGAACTGCGACCCCACACGGAAACGAACGGCTTTCAAAGTAGGTTTAGGTTAGGTTAGAACTGCGACCCCACACAAAAACGAACGGCTTCCAAAGTAGGTTTAGGTTAGGTTAGAACTGCGACTCCACACAGAAACGAACGGCTATCAAAGTAGGTTTAGGTTAGGTTAGAACTGCGACCCCACACAGAAACGAACGGCTTTCAAAGTAGGTTTAGGTTAGGTTAGAACTGCGACCCCACACAGAAACGAACTGCTATCAAAGTCAAATATTACATAGTGACATAATTTTATGCGTAGTAAATTGTATTAAATGCAATCCAAAATGAAATAAGAAAACCCGTAACGAAATACCACGATATAAACTATATACGAAATAACTGGAGTGCCAATTAAAAGTCCCAGATTTAAATTTACTAGTATCAATTCTTCGACGCAATAACTTGTCGATGAAATGAAAATACTTGAAACGTTGTCTTCGAAATAACATTCGATGAAATGTCTGTCGGCAATTCAAGGGTAAACCCAACTTACGCCTTGCGGTACTAAATGAAAAGGCTTTATTGATACGATACGTTTCAATAGCATATGCACTCTGCTCTGCGGGCCAGCGATCTATTGCAATTCAATCCGCGCAACACTCACGAAACGAATGTAATGTTTTGTGACAACTGGACAGCCGGAATTACCGCAAAATGTACAAAGGCGTTCAGCGTCACCTACATTAGCTGTCAAACTCGAAGCACGAATTTTGCTTCGCATCTTATTTAGTCAATGAATTTGCTGGTTGCAGCTTAGCAACTATATGATGTTAAATCCTCTTCCCAGGTGATGGGCGTCCTCCTCGTTATCCTCTCGTCCGTGGACAACAACGGCGAAGCGGAGGAGCACAAAACTCAGCGCCACTTCAACCGCGCCATGGCGATGCGCTCCCTGCGAGGCGTGGCCTTACCCGGCTCGCGCGGCCGCAAGAAAGGCGGCTCCTAAGCGGGATAGCGGAAACCCGGTCTAATGTCGATGGTTTTGTGTAGTTCGATTCGACGATGTACTTTGGATTTAAATTATTTGAACTTTGTTTATAATTTCTAGATGGCGGCGATCTAAAATGGCGTTTAGAAAATGTAGCTAGCTAAAAAAAAGTAATTTAAAATGAGTCATAAACTAATCTGTCCAATATTTAAATTTTTGGTACAAGTTTTTATTGCCGACTGTAATTTTCTTTGTACAGTCATCAACTACTAGATAGTTCAAAGTAGATAGAGTTATTTTTATTTATTACAGTTCCTATACCTTCTGTGTCCAATTATCATCAGAAAGTTACAGATGTACTTAGCTATGCTCAACTTCATCATAATTGGAATACTAGGAAATGAAATTGATCGTGCAATACTACCTATTTGAGAGCTATTAAGTCACAAGCAATGTGTTTTTAGTGTCTAGAAATTATAAACAGTAGGTATGATTTTATTAAGTGAAGGAAATTAGAAATCCGATTTGGTTAAATGCTCAGTTAGGAATTCTTAATTATTAGTTTTTATGGAGGTTGTGATTAAATTACTTAATTTTTATATCACAGACATTAGACCGGCGATCTTTATGACATTTTATCGCTTGATAATTACAAAATTGACAGCTAAAATGTTCCAGTATCGCTATTGATATCTATGAGTAAGAAACCGATGTTGTGGTACTGTTTCGTGAAATATTTTCTTGAAAATAGTGAGTAACTTGCATTTAAAAATGAGTTGTGATTGAAACTAGAATTTTGCAGCGATGGGAAAATTTTGCCATATATTCGGGTCCACACAACAAGACGCCTCGTCAGGAAATTGCCGCGCGGAGCAACTCGGTCGTTAGAGATGTGCCTCGCCCGAGGTACGACTATAGAGACCGAGATGCTTCGCGAGGCGGCTCGTTCTATGTGGACCCGCCTAATTTATAATTCAATGTCAAATTGTCAGATTCCAAAAATTTTACGAAACAGTGCGATAAAGAGAGGCTAATGTACAAAAGTGACCTAACCGGTCTTGCCATGTCTAATTTGATCTCTGCTTAGTAGTCTTCGTCACCTATTGATAGTTCCCTAATGTGTCGTGTTTCCTTTTAGCGGTTTCGGTATATCGAACGGCTTATCAAATTTACAAATGTTAATCTACAAGAAAAACCTGGTTCTTGTCATAATGTATTTTATTCTAAGTCTTATTTAACTGCTAATGCTTGATAAGCAATATTAATACATAACTACATGGAAGGCAATGGAATGAATAAACCTCGAATTTCGTAAGTCATAATCAATAATAGTTATATTTTTGCAAATTGTTACTCCTTCAAAATGCAGTATTATAGGGATCTACATATAAAGCGCGATTTTGGTTTGAAGACTCGGGTCGGTTGTGGCGTGCAAGCCTAAGGAGCGTCTACTTTTGCAACCTAGTCATTCACTTAGACAAGTGGGCCTACAGGCCGCGTGTGTGTTTCGTTAGTAGTGCATGCAAATAACTTGTTAAGTGTTCGTAGTGTCTAAGGATTTAAAGGGAGGAGCGTCTTAAATTCTGAGATTGGTGAAATGTACCTGTTTTCAGTGGTTCTTTTGTTAATTTTTGACTATTTATTACTTAATACATGATTGTCTTAGCATCAACTTTCGTTTCCTTTACTTATTTTCAGGTGATGTGCAAAAGAAAGGATGAGTAAAATTAAACCTATTAAACGAAACAAAATGTTACAAAATTATAATGTATTTATTATAAAATGTATACACGTAACTGAAAATTACGCCCTTTCGAAGCTTTATTACATCTAAGCGGAAAACCACAATTTACTTAGAGGTTCTTAAATTTGAAAATTCACAATTGGGCAATTCATTTACTAGTTACTTATACCTAGATAACCAAAACAAGATGCACTTGCAGCGTGATGACGAATATTGAAAAATGTTGATCGACATTAAAATTGCGACTCGCGAGCCAAGCGAAAGGGACATTAGGCGTAATTCATAAAAACACCTATAAAATTCACGAGACATACTCATTAAATTGGAGCGAACAGTGTCATGAGAATGTTTTTGATTTAAATATTATATCATTCGCTTCAATTGAACCAGTAGTCAACACATTCACAGTTTAGTGTGCCTTAAAATGTACAGAACAATATCAATATGGTTTAACGGAATCTCTATGGAAGTTTATACATTGGACGCTCAGGATTGAAATAGGTTATGGTAAAAGTGAACGTGGTAGTCTCTTCACATTGATTCGCGATGGGCAGTCTAGGGTTTTAGGCGACGTCGTGAATGCAGAGACGGAAGATGTCATGCTGAACGAAGAAGGAGTCTCCAAGTGTTTTTAGTACAAACGTCTGCATGTAGGAGTGTGGTGGGTCGTCGTCACACTGAAAACAAATGAGAAATTATTTAGATATACAATAATTCGAATACCTAGAAACCTAAAACCCGCTCAAGTCGACGAAAAGCCTAAAGCACCATGATTTGTGCCTGGCTTTCAAGTAAGATTTATATTTGATAGCTTGTAATTAAGTGAGTGAGTGATCTAAAATGTCACACACATGTGTGTGACAATTTAGAGGAGACCAACACAAATGTTATTTTCTTTTGTTTTATTGATCTCTCTCATTTTTAGGGTTCCGTACTAAGACTTCGCTGTCCGTCCGTCCGTCCGTCTGTCACCAGGCTGTATCTCACGAGCCGTGATAGCTAGACAGCTGAAATTTTCACAGATGATGTATTTCTGTTGCCGCTATAACAACCAATACTAAAAACAGAATAAAATAAAGATTTAAATGGGGCTCCCATACAACAAACGTGATTTTTGACCAAAGTTAAGCAACGTCGGGAGTGGTCAGTTAATGGGTGACCGTTTTTTGTTTGCTTTTTTTTTTGCATTATGGTACGGAACCCTTCGTGCGCGAGTCCGACTCGCACTTGCCCGGTTTTTTAATATATAATTTACAATACATTTTCCCTTTTATAATAATTATATCCATCTATAAATCCAATTGTATTTGTTATCTCTCCTGCTGTTCAATAATTATATAAACAAGCTACATATTATAAGGTTAATGTCATTAACTAAATGTCAATCACCTCTGCAAAGAGATAACATTATGATTATTCTGACCGAACCTACATCAGTCTACAATGATAATGATAAGACACAAAATGCATTACATTTCCTTAATACATAATGTATTTATATTTAATGATTTGGGTTTTGAATGGATTTGCAACCTGTCCTTTATGGCTCCTCTTCACGTTGGGCCAAAGCCAACGCCAACGAGGGACGCATTTATGCGTTAGAGGGAGCAAGTGATATTGCTGTCTCATTCTACCGCATGGCTGCATCCCTCGTTGGCGTTGGCGTTGGCCCAACGTGAAGAGGAGCCATTAAAGATAATGAAAACCTTGATAAGATGTTAAAAGTCTACAGTTTTGATTTAATTAATGAATTGAATGGTTATCTAAATAGTTAATTATAGACACCCCATAGCATGACTTGCGTTGTCGCGCGTGACTCAATATGGAAGTCAAGCTCTGCTTCAAGAATGTTGCGCACAAGAAATTAATAATGCAAGTCTTGCTAAGTGGTCAGATGGTTCTAAGATCTGCATACAAGATATTTTCGCAGTATTTGTGATAATAAAAATATAATGCTTACTTGCAACCTGCCAAGAACATTAATTAGAACACCACCATCAAACATAGGCTGTGAGTCAATTGATGTGATAAACCTGCCAATTTTTTGGAATCCCAAGCCCTGAAAATAAATAGTCAAATTTATTAAAATAATATACCATAACAAAAGTTTGCTCAACACACATTTTTACTTTTATTCAAAAGACAAAAAAAATACAAACATACTATTGATATAAAAAATGTGTTCAGTATATAAAATGTATATGCAGTCATATTTTTTATTAAGTATAAGTACAGTTACAGTAGAAAATCGAATCATACGCATAACCCAGATGTACCCAAGTGGGTACAATGGGCGCTAATGGTAGTACTAAGTAATGTGAATTTTGTTTTGCTGAAACAAAGTAGCAATTGAGTTATTGACATAAATTGAGATCTTTTTAATAAATACATATAATACATAGAGTTAAGACCAAGACAAGCCTGCAACGATTTTCATAGCACACACAGTGCAAGTGTTATTTATATGTCATAATTTCATAGAAGTTTGATATAATATTTGACCTGTGTGTGAAATCGTTGCAGACTTGTCTTGGTCTAACTCTAAATGGTTGCCATGCAGAGTGCAGCAATATTGTCTAAGGTTGCAAAATCATTATTGTATTTGGCACCCTGCCCAAATATCTTTGACCTAGCTAGAGCTTGACTATACATAAATAAGCATGACATTTCTGAACACTTACATTTAATTTTTCCATAATTTTAACAGCACCTTGTAGTTGCACTCCTTCAAATGTCATAAAAGATGTTTCTACCTGAAATAAGCAATGATTCAAAATTAGCAAGGATAGACAATTAGACAGTCAACATTTGAAGACATGGTCAAACACTGCTACTTCGAAGGGAACCTGGCCAAATCTGGGCTTTCCAAACATCATTATTTAGTCTGTATAATATATTCAGCAGCAGTATTAGTCAGGTAAATACATGAAATTGGTACTATTTTCTACAGACAATAAGATTAAGGTCTATTGTAAGTACCTAATTTTCCTAGATGGCCCTATTATTCTTAGTATCAGTATCAGTCATGTTCCTTGAGCAAGAGGGAGCTGAAACCCTGCCTAGGATTGTGTACGGATCAGGATATGGAAACCCAAACTGCCTAGGACCGCAAGTGAAATAATATGATTTCAGCCCTACAAACGAACATAGGGTAAGATGTATGACAGTATAGAGGGTGGGTAGTTAGTAAATTCAATTGATCAAAAACTTGAAACTCTGCTTCTTAATTTTGTGATACAATTTTTAATGTTAGTATGACAACTGACAGAGGCAATAATTTTAATATATACATTTTTACCAGGTAGCAATATAAATTGATGTATAATTGTAATTGCCAATTACTGTATATTTTAAACATAAATATGTGTCCATATTATAACCTAGTTGTTGTAGCAGAATAAGAAATAAGTTTGCGTTTGGGTACACTGGTGTGTATTGGCATTGGCTACTTTCTAAAGTTAACTACTTTTACTGCAGTTATAGGACATTGCACCGAAAGTCGAAATATTGCGTAGATGATTCATCTGTCTTATAAACAAACTATCGATGACATCAGAACATCCCACAGAGAGGTTATTTGAAAAGTTATGTGTGACAGAATGAGGCATTCGTCTTAATGAAATATAATAGCTGCAGCTCACAATGCAAAGAAGCACTCACGTTGTACAAATTTGCCAGATTTGGTCGCTGTGCCGGGTCGTCGAATAGCGCATAATATTGTTGAACAAATCCTTTTCCGATTGCATCGTATTGTGGATTTAGCGCCATTTAGACGATTTTTGGTTTCAAACTCACTGTAACGACCACAAAATTGCCGAAAATGTAAATTTCAGGCTTTCGGCATGCCCCTTCCACAGACAGCGAAAAATGGCAACCACCACTGACCAACCGTTTTCAGTGTTACCAGTAAGTACTTTTCGTTCAGAAATTAGAATGACATAATGCAATGATGTTGTAAAGGCCCTAACACACTACCGCACCGCACCAAGGTTACTGAGCGCCGCATAAGTGTGAGCGAGTAAGAAATATCTCTTTCTCGCTCTCTTATGGGTGTGGAGCACCAAGGTCGCGTCGCGGTGCGGTAGTGTGTTAACCGGATAGCGATTGATATCGATAAAATATAGTGTAGCACAACACTACATAACCATAAACAAATCTGTTGTAAAAAAAAAACGCGACAATATGTATGACGTATGACTGACACAAGTGACACATGAGTGACGATTTTGTACGTTTTGTACCGATTTGTGCGTGGTGTTGGTGATTTTTTGCTGGAAATTGATAAAAGTACAAATATACTATAATTTTCATTCAGTAATAATTATTAATTTCGTGGTGGTTCGAGTACTTATCCCGCTTCTTTAGCCACAACCATCTCTTACCATGTCCTTAGCGGATGAATTGCTCGCTGATTTGGAAGAAAACGACGATGGGGAACTGGAAGCAGCTATTGAAAACAAAACATCTAAAGATGAACACGAATTCGCCGTGCCCCATCCTGTTATTCCTATGGAGGAAGACATTAAAAGTGTCACTATAAGAGAATTAGCGAAATTGAGGCACTCGGACCGCCTTCAGAGGGTATGTTGCGATATATTTTACAACAAATGTTATTCCTTCTTTTTGGTTCTCCTGTGATACTCAAGACAGTCATTGAATGAGACCGCATAAAGACAAAACAAAAGATTTCATTTATCATGCTTAAGATAGGATATTTCAGAGAGATTTCCACAACAAATAGGTTGTTAACAAATATACAATACTAGAAATAACAAATACTAGAAATGAAGTATAGAATATTCACCCATCAGCATTTTTTTTATCACAGGTCATAGCAGAAATTCAGCAGAATGTTGGTAATGATCGTAAAAAAATTGAAGTGACCGGACTCATGGAATCGGACCCCGAATACCAACTGATTGTGGAAGCTAACAACATAGCTGTGGAAATTGATGGTGAAATTGGTAGGTTTATAATAAATTGTTTTTTCAATTATTTTATATAAGGACACAGTAATACAACTAACTAGAGCAAGTGATTATTATTGTTATTTATTTTTTATTTAATTATACATATTTACACTAGCTCCAAGAGCGAACTGATGCATGTATATATATCACAGCACTTGTGTTTCTTTTGCACTTTTTAAAGTTCTAAAATATGTGTAGAGTTGTGTAGAACAATTGCAACTTTCTAAATTTCTTTGTGTTTGTCATAGGCTGAATGCCTTTGATTTTTCTATTTCTTTATTATATTGAAAATTTTAAAATGTTTTTATCACCAAACATTCCTTCCCATAAACTTGTTATATTAATGTGAAAGTGTCCAGTTTGTAAATAGGCAATCTTATTTTCCAGCTACTATCCACAGATTTGTCCGAGACAAGTACCAGAAACGTTTCCCAGAGCTGGAGTCCTTGATCGTGACTCCGCTGGAGTATATCCGGACTGTAAAAGAACTTGGCAATGACCTGGATAAGGCTAAGAATAATGAAACTCTGCAGAGTTTTTTGACACAAGCCACCATTATGATTGTGTCTGTGACAGCTTCTACTACACAAGGGTATGTAATTTTTATCTTAATACCTTTAAACAAGGAATTCTTGTATAATATAATGTAATATTTATATATATATTTCGGAGATCTCGGAAACGGCTCTAATAATTTTGATGGAATTTGCTTTATGGGGGTTTTTGGGGATGAAAAATCAATCTAGCTAGGTTTTATCTCTGGGAAAACACGCATTTTTGAGTATTTATATGTTTTCCGAGCAATGCTTGGTCTCCCAGATATTTGTTAATAATATGAAATGAGTTTATACTATAATTTTTACTACTTTTTTTTATTTGTAGGAAGATCTTGACAGAAAATGAACTAGCTGAAATCTACGAAGCATGTGACATGGCTAGTGATTTAAATAATTTCAAATCGAGCATCTATGAGTATGTGGAAAGCAGAATGACGTTTATTGCACCCAACATAACAGCTATTTTGGGTAAGTTATTTTCTTCTATTATTTATAGGTGACAAAACTTGGCCCTTCTATCATATCACCACTGCCGCAAATCATAACTTGGTATTGTTGATGGCAGTGAGAGTTTATACTTTGCTTAACTAAAAATTCTACTGAGAGCAAGCTTTGAGCCAATACAGTCAAGTGTAAAAATATGGGTGCATATAACTTCTCAAAAATATGTCCCATAGTTCTTAATTCGCTGACATAAGAGCTATATGACATATTTTTGAGTATGATGTGTGTACCCATATTATTACTCTTGACTGTACAAACACAAAATTTTTTTAGCCTGTGTTTTCTTTTACCACCAGTATACTGCCCTGCTAAGGGAAAGAGCGCTATCTCAAAAGAAAATTCATTGCTAACTTCTTTAGTTTCTATTACTGAGAATTCCATTTACAAAATCATTTGTCTTTGAAAAAGCGCTATTTGGCTTAGGGCCTCTTGCACCCAGTGGCGTGCCTAGGGTTTCGGAGTAAGGCAAGCCGAAAGATATGTTTTCGTAATAAATGTCCAATCTCACTCTTTGGACTCAAATGAATTTGCTAGCGTATCGCGGCGAGCTATCATAGCGCACAGCACAGGGCATACTAGGTACTACCATAACTACTAGATAGAATTTTACAAACATATCAGAGGGCCCACAAGGTGGACTGATGACCAGGTGAAGGTCGCGGGAGTCCGCTGGATGCGGGTGGCGCAAGACCGGTAATTGTGGCACTCTTTGGGGGAGGCCTATGTCCAGCAGTGGACGTCCTCTGGCTGATATGATGATGATGATGATGATGATCAGAGGGCCTACCGCGTACACTGAAATTTGCAAATTGCATGCTTCTTTCTCTGTCACTCTAATTACGCCTTAATTGGAGTAAACCAACAATCCTTGTGTTTTGTAAACGGCCGTACAAAATTTTCTCCTAATGCGACTGACTTATCTGAGAGTACACAAGTAGGGTGTTGGTTTTGGCGCGGAAATGATATATATCCCGTTTTTCTACAAAGTATGACAATTTTACCTTGCTTTCGTTGAGTAATACGTGGACGCATCTCATACCGTCACAAGGAACAACTTCATCCATTGTTAACACTTATAAACGTCACAACAAACGAACAAATCCACATTCACTACTTAATTCAAATTCACTTAAATAAATTAACCTTTCGTTACTTTCGACTCCACTAAATAATAATACACTTGAAGTAAACGCGTGCCCGTGTGAACTTAAGCAGCTAACTTCACACCAAAAGCTCGGCTTAAATCGCCTTATAGAATTGCTATACATACCAACAAATAATTACATCGTTCTATGGCGTTTGTAGGCTTAGACCGCCTAGAGCGGGACGAAAAAGCAAGCTCGCACTCGTCGGCTTGCAACCGCAATCCGACGAGTGCGAGCAGGATAGCTGAATTCTCAGCAGATATTCATCCTACGCCTGATTTCTTTCGCGCGGAGGAGGCGCCACGGCAAAATTTTGCAACACGCTGGCGCCGCGGTGCGCGCGCTGTTTAGTTGCTTGAATTTAATAATACGGCGGGTTCATTTGGCGCGCGGTTTAAAAATAATCTATATTGATTATTGATCTTATCACTACGTAATTTCGGTAAGGCAACTAAGGCAAGCCCGGCTTTTGGGCTTGTATGGAAGTACCGCCACTGCTTGCACCATCCACTAACCCGGAGATAAACCAAATAAACCTGGAGTTACCATGGTTACCAACTTAGTACAATTTGACACTGACTTAAAGGTTTAAACGGTTAACCCCGGGTTAGTGGGATGGTGCAAGTGGCGCTTAGGAGTATATAGAATCTGATTTAATTATATTTTTCAGGAGCATCAACAGCTGCGAAGATCCTTGGTGTGGCGGGTGGTCTGTCCAAGTTATCCAAAATGCCGGCCTGCAATGTACTGCCCCTAGGCCAGCAGAAGAAGACTTTATCTGGATTCTCACAGGCTGCGTCTCTGCCTCATACTGGCTTCATTTATTTCTCACAGATTGTTCAGGACACTACCCCTGTAAGTTTACTTCAGTTTCAAGTTATGCAAAATCTTATTAGGATTAAATAATAATTTAATTCAAATATATGAATTAGTAAGGAGAATAAGGAATAAAGAATAAATCCATTTACTGGAACTAAAACTAACTTATAGCCAGCAATTATATTACTTATATTATAAACCTATGCATATTATTATATGTCCCACTGCTTGAACCACTTTTGTGAAAGACATGTTCAAAAGAGTTCAAGCTATAGTCCCCATGCCAATATACGGTATTCTTCACGATTCCTTTGCCAAAGAGCATGTGGTCAAGATCAAATTATATTTCATAGGGACAACTCATTCATACTACCGCTGATTTGAAAGACGCACGCCTTATTGCTCGGCTGGGAGTCTAAAATTAAGAGTTAAATCGATATCAATGTGACTGACTAATATGACTGATTTAATAGTATGCTTTTTATAACTATGGTTTACTTTGTTGTAGGAACTGCGTTACAAGGCGGCTAAGCTAGTGTCCACGAAGCTAATTTTGGCGGCGCGTGTTGACGCCTGCCACGAGAGTACAGACGGACACATCGGTCGGCAGCTCAGGGAGGGCATTGAGAAGAAACTGGACAAATTACAGGTATTAACTCACTTTTTAGTTTTATTTCGAATTTTAAACAAGCTCACTGACCAGCAATTTCGGAACTAAAGTTTTTCAATAGAAAGGAGGATGGGTCAATTATACATAGTGCTGCAGACATTTTGGACTAGTCATTGAGTTTTCACTTCTGTCGGCACTCCCGGAGTGCAACCCGTTGTTTTTTTTTTACATACACCAAGGTATACTAATAAACATAAAGTAGTGCACAATATTGTAACAACAAATTTAACAGCTAAGGTAGATGGCACTCTTTGGCCCCGGACATTATACGAATACTAATTTGTAAAGTGCTAATGTTTGCTAAATTTAGCTGCTGTAGTATTTTGCACTACTTCACGCGTCCTCGTAATCTTTTTTATGCTTATACTAATAAACAGGTAGCTTTCCAATCTTTAAGTAAGATTTCATTTTAAACTATCATTGTGAGATATAGGTACCTATATTCAACTTACGTATTGAAGTCGGTGCGCGCTGATGAAACATCACTGGAAAAATCCCTGTAGTTGAATTCCCGATAAAATCGAAACATATCATATCAATGTGCGAGACTGACTATTTCTTTTATCTTTTTTTCACAGGAACCACCTCCAGTAAAGTTCGTGAAGCCTCTACCCAAGCCGATCGAGCAGAGCAGAAAGAAGCGCGGCGGCAAACGGGTCCGCAAGATGAAGGAACGCTACGCCATGACAGAGTTCCGCAAGAATGCCAACCGGCTCAACTTCGCTGACGTGAGTGTAATGTATAGAATGGGGTTGAAAGGTGCTTATTGCTGCAAAGGGCGCTTAATTTTGTCTATGATTTATATTTTCTATCTAACAATTCAATTACAATCCCAAATTTGTATGCTTAGAAACATACAAACTTGTCATGCGTTGCGTTACATATGACAAGTATGTTTCTAAGCATACAACTGGATGCTGATAAGCAATAATGTGTCAACCCACATTAATTTTTCAATAAGATGTCAACTCAAAAAATTGACGCTTAAAGTTGACATTTTATTGCAAAATGCATGTGGGATGACTCATTTTTGCTAAACACCATCCTGGATGCTGTTATGCAATAATGTGTCAACCCACATTAATTTTTCTATAAGATGTCAACTCAAATAACTCACGCTAAAAGTTGCAAAATGGATGTGGGAAGACTCATTTTTGCTAAACACCATCCAACTTACAGGGTCCAGATTTCGTAATGCTTTGCATACGTTGCGTACGTGGGCTCAGTTTGTCCTTACCTTAAAATTTTGAGTGAAAATCGTCTAAGTTTAAAACTACCCAACAATTACCAGCTTAAATAAATTCACTCATAAATGTATCGCACTTAATTGTGATTACGAAGCGAGATCAATTATAAACCGAAGTCCGTATAATGAAATTCCATGATTGCTGGAGAAAGCTAATTGAAAATTGGAACCAATTACAATGGCTCTCTTGCTATCATGTTCTGAGAAAATAGAGGTTTCTTAGCAAAAAGCGGATTAGCTGTGCGTTAATTGTTTTGGTAAATGTGGTTTCATCTACTTACATTAAGGTGGTTCGCCTAGGTTACTCAAAACTTAACTCTCGCTAGATGGCACCACTTTTGCAAAATTTCAGATTTTATTTTTTTGTGAAATGGTCTTGGTGTTTGTATACTTAAAAGTATGTTTCGCGCACTCTTTAAGTAAATATTGAACTATTCAAATAAACATTGAATACTTCATTGTGCAAAAACCACCTTTTTAATTCGACGGAGTGTTGCTGTCACGCTTTTTCCTACTATTACTCACACATGCAAACAGTGTTTCCGTGATCCTTGTAGTAGACAATTTCACACAACGTAAGTATGTTGCAATAGCGTAACGGTATGTTCGTGGAAATACGTGCAAGAGGATTGGGGTTCAAGACTGGTGCGAGTAGGTAATTTCTTTTTGTTTCTCCTTTGTGTTATCTTACCTTTAAACGAGCAATTATTAGATATATAATTATTTATTTATATATTTGGATGGTATCAGAAACGGCTCTAACGATTTCGATGAAATTTGCTATAAGGGGTTTGATCTCTTAGCTAGGTCTATGAGAAAACGCGCATTTTTGAGTTTTTATGTTTTGTAAGCTTTGGTCGGTCTCCCAGATATTCAATCTCCGCTTGGCGACTAATCACAGAATTGGCATGCGCACTAGTTTTTACGAAAGCGACTGCCCTGACCTTCCAACCCAGAGAGTAAACTTATTTGGATTAGTCCGGTTTCCTCACATTGTTTTCTTTCACCGAAAAATAGGTATCGGTGTATAAATAGGTAGATATCAAATGCTATTTCGTACAAAAGTTCGAAAAATCATTGGTACGAGCCGGGGTTAGAACCCGCGACCTCCGAATTGCTTTCCGCTACGCCAGCAGCGCTTCCCCCACAACTCAGTGTTATCAGGTTTTTTAAAAATCAAAAACGATTACTTATGAAAGCAGACGAATATAAATGATCGTATTAGATTTATAATTGTTACATATTTGCCGTAACTTATTATTAAAATGTGTTTTTCAATTAAAAGACACGTCAAGATTGTTTACCTTATTTCTAATGCTAAAAAAAACAAACTATAGTAATAATTGTGTTTTTCATTCATAGACAAAATCCATTATTTTTAACCACACGAAAAATTTTATACACTTATTTTTAGGGTTCCGTACCCAAAGGGTAAAACGGGACCCTATTACTAAGACTTCGCTGTCCGTCCGTCCGTCCGTCCGTCTGTCACCAGGCTGTATCTCACGAACCGTAATAGACAGTTGAAATTTTCACAGATGATGTATTTCTGTTGCCGCTATAACAACAAATACTAAAAACAGAATAAAATAAAGATTTGAACGGGGCTCCCATACAACAAACGAGATTTTTGACCAAAGTTAAGCAACGTCGGGAGTGGTCAGTACTTGGATGGGTGACCGTTTTTTTTTTGCTTTTTTTTGTTTTTTTTTTGCATTATGGCACGGAACCCTTCGTGCGCGAGTCCGACTCGCACTTGCCCGGTTTTTATTGCAGTGAGGATGTCCAAAAATCAGAGAGATTAGGAAGAGTATAATTTCTAATTATCTTTGTAAAAATAAAAGAATACGTGTAGCCCATACTTAATAATCGATTTATGATAATAAGAAAAATTAAAGAAAAATAAAAAAACAATACGAAATTTAGGTGTAACAAAAATACAAAAAGTTTTGTTCCAGCATACAATGACTGGGGATCGAACCGGGAATCTTCCGTTTGCAAGCAAAAAAGCGACTGTTTGCATAACACGCCATGATAGTTCTTAGCTAAGCTGACGAACTTCTCGCTTAGGTCAATTAACTACCTGTCAAATATCAGTGTCAACAAAATTGCACTAAACATGACGGCACTCCAAATTCGAGCCGTGGTCAGCCCGGCAACGTCGGAAATGGTATGGCAACGTCGCAAATGTATCTGTACACGACATTTGTGACACACACATACGTAAAATTGATGAAAAGTTAACTATGATTTTTGCATGATTTCTGTATGAAACATTGTTTTCCTGTTAATTTCGCGCAAACGAATATTCGAAAGAAGATAAATGCGGAAATATTTATGTACTAATAGTGTGTAGTTACTTAATGAGATTTGATTGAATTTTGTATGAAAAGCGAACCACCTTAAAAGATGCTCGATTCACTCTGTGAATAAATACGTTGCCATAAAATCTGCAGAAACTTATATAAGTTGTTAAATTGAAACACAAATCAGACAAACACGCCAAATAATCTCCAAAATTCGACCTGAGAAAAATGCCAAATTCGTTACATTCCGGGTCCTCGAAATCCAAGCGGAGGACTGACTGTGGCCCTTGGGTCAAAAAGTTGGGAGACTCCTGGTCTAGTCTATGTTGATATGTTGATGAGGCTGAAAAAATAAGGCAATAAATTGCTTTATGAGATGAAGTCAATGTTTTAAAAAAATCGATTAAAATTTAACCGGTTAAAGGTTACCGCGATTATTTTTCAATAATTACTAAAAAAAATCTACAAATCAATCTTATAGCAAAAATTAAATTGGTAGTTATGACTATGCTATAACGTTCTCCGCTATCCTCCTTCAAACGATTTTTTTAATCGATTAAGCTCTTTAACGAAAGAAGTATCATGTAATTACTTTTCCACCCATAAAAACGTCAAACTAACCAAACATAGCTTTCCTCGCGATCTTCTCATAACTAATTCCTAATTACCCTTAATTAGTAACCGATAAGCCAAACGATTAATCAGATTAGCATCTAACGTATTCGCAGAATCCTAAATGTGACGGCACGCTCGGCGAGCCGTGGGTGAATTTCAAGTAGACCAGACTGCATGTGGATCGTTTTTTCGCGAGTCAAATAGACCGGAACGCGACCCGCGGACGTCCGTGCCTGTGCGGTAGATACACACGGCTGTTGCCATTGTCAAACCGCTTATTCTTGACCATAATAACTTCTTCTCTCAGTGAAACGGTTGACTTATTTAGATATAGTGGGATGGTGGATATTTATTCCACGTGTTTACGTTAACTAGTTTTAGTTAAGGGGCTACCCCACGCCAATGACCTTCGATCTGAATCCCTTAGTTTTCTAATGTTTTTTGTAGCCTATTATATTAACAGCAACGGCGTTAAGCAATATGGTATCCCATATTTACTTCAAAGTTCATTGTCTTCGAGATATTTGGCATCAAAGTTGAACAATTTTAGGCTAAAAAACTGGTTTTCAGGCCAGTGTTAATTAGTTTAAAATTAAAACCTTGGACACGTTTTTTGAGACGTTAAGGACGAACCTAAATATGTACATTTCGTACATGTAAGATCCTTCACTGCGAACTAGATACGAAAAAAGTGTTTTTTTGACAATGTTTAAAAAAATCATAAAAAAATTAGTGTAAATTTTTTTCAAAATCCGGTGGACAAAACCGGGGATAAAAAATGGTATATTATATTGTTTATTATGGCTCTGAACTTCTGGTAGTGAATTTTCGTTTGTCACCGACGAACTTTCAGGATTTAATATACATAGGTAAACTATCAAGTAAAACTAAGAACTACCTACTATCTAAGTACCTAATGAAGTTATGTTTTCAAGTTAGAAGCTTTTGGATAGGCTAGACTATAGAGCAAGAAGTCGAAGAACCTTTACAGAAAAGATTTTTTTATAGAAAAGAAGTACCTTTTTTTGGAAGGGAATGCATTACGCATAGGTACCACCTAGGCGCGGGGATAGGTTTGTGATGATTATGTGGGACTCCCATATATTAGGCTAAATGAGACCCATGGTTTACCCACTAAACCCTCTCTTTGTCGCCTCAGGGCTATATGGCCACAGGAACGCGGAAATACTCTTCCGCAACCAAGAAGTCGTACCCACCTAATCTCAAAAGTATAATTTCTATTTAGCATAGCTAATTTATAGCTTCACCTACTTTAAGTTTAATTATATATTTTTTTATAATTCTGATAATTATTTGCTAGCTTTATCGACAGTGTGTCCCATTCGCAATAAGTCTACCAAGCACAATCCTCTAGCATAATTGCACATCGTTACTCATTACAATTAATATCAAACACTAACGATGGCTCATTTCATTTGAATCGAATGCTTTACTAGCATGGTATGATATGTTATACTAACTACACGATGAACGGTTAACGAGAGAACATTTCTACCAATTTGTAACACGCAATGGTCTTCCGCGGTCGAAATAGTGTAGAACTATTTCTAGAATGCATTATTCGTGATGGTAATGATGGGACCGGGTGAATAACCTTCGTACAGTATAACAAAACGTTTTAGGAGACAATAGCGTTTTTTTTTTCTTTCTTTAAAAGGAATACTTTAAAGTTATTTTTTGGCCTGAGTCAGACCTGAGTAAAAAATAGGACTTTCATAAAAAGTAGTGCATGCGCCAATTACTGTACAATGAACTATAAATTTTAAAATCGCCTAAAACTATTTCCACCACCGAGTGGATGCCGGTAGAGGGACGTGGCCGCGGTAGGCCCAAACGGAGATGGCGAGATGACCTGGACAGCTTCCTCAACAACTGGCCGGAGGAAGCACCAAATCGGGAGTCGTGGAAATTAAGGAGAGAGGCCTTTGCCCAGCAGTGGGACACTCAAATAGGCTAGGAAAAAACTATTTCTATTTACCAGTTCACGAAAACGGACGTTTGCGTTTATTGTTTTCGAACCCAGATTTTATGAAGTTATTAATTCTCAATACATTTTTCTTTGCACCAGCCATAACAAAGTTACGTATATCGCGACTACTGATATGGCGATAATTCTTGCAGTCCCTTTATCTATTACGGTATTACTTAACTTACTTAACCATGTTGTTATGCATGACGGACCGTGCAATCTCTTTATTTGGCCACACGAGAACATGGTTTTGATTTAAACGATACTCATCGTTATGTAAGCGTTATCCCATATATAGTTATTCTTTTGTTTATACGGTAGTTGATCGTGCGTGCTCAAGTTTTTATAACTCTTTCATCGCGCGAAATTGATTGATAACTTCTCTTTTCCATGATGTTCTTTAGGTTCAAAATCGGATGAGTTATTTTGCCAGAAGCACTAGACGTTTACTGTCGTAGCGTAACGATTTATAGCAGTTAATTGAGGGGAATAGCTTAATAGATGTTCGTAGTTATCGATTCGTTTCTTTAACACAGATGTTGGGATGAGATCGAGTACGTAGAAAACTGGGTCGATTGAGAGAAAAGAAGCGGAAAATATCGCGTGGACCTCAAATAAATACTTAGATGAGAATGTGATCGAAAGTATTTTTTTTATATGTTGCTTGAAATATCGCTTACATTACAGTAAAGACATCAACACATTACTACATCATCTAATGATTACTATTGTTTATCAACTTCATTAAATCTTTGTTAATCTGATTGACCTTACTACATTTGGTATCCGAAAACCATTCATGATCACGACGATAACTATAAGGTTACCTTTAATTAAAATGCATATTTTTTTAATTCATTGACTGATTATGTGATTATGCATGAAATATTCTAATTTAAGCATTTTTCTATTCATAAAAGTAGCTATATTCAAACCTTTCATATATTTTACGGTAAATCGTATTATTTCAATAAGTACGAGTAATTGCCTCTCTCTGAACGGTTTAAAGTCTAACCATAATAACTCATTTCCCGCCAAAGACCGTCACAGGCGCACACAGCTACGGTGTACTGTACCTAATATAAATCTTCATGCATTCTAATAAGGTTTATTATGGCGCGTTAATAAGGCATGGCGTTCAAAGGGTAAATAAAAAAGTATTAACTTTTCACAATTAAACCATCTGTTTCTTTCGTAGATCGAAGACGACGCCTACCAAGAAGACCTAGGCTATACACGCGGCACCATCGGCAAGTCCAGTACAGGCCGAGTCCGTCTCCCTCAAGTAGACGAAAAGACCAAAGTGCGGATCAGCAAGACGCTGCAAAGGAATCTGCAGAAACAGAACCAGCAGTACGGGGGAGCGACGAGTATTAGAAGGCAGGTGTCGGGTACTGCGTCGTCAGTCGCTTTCACACCTTTACAGGTTAGTTTTTACTTTTTAATTAGTATTAGCATAAATAGATCGTCGTCAGATCCCAAATGGAAGGTCTATAAAAGGATCATCGCTAAGTTCACGAACATATTCCACACTTAGACGGGAAGACCAAAGTGCGGATCAGCAAGACGCTGCAAAGGAATCTGCAGAAACAGAACCAGCTGTACGGGGGAGCGACGAGTATTAGAAGACAGGTGTCGGGTCGGGTACTGCGTCGTCAGTCGTCTTCACCTTTGCAGGTTAGTGTTCGCATGTCGATATAGGTTTGTGTGAGCAAGCCCATACAAGTATCTGGTGACGTCAAAATCAGAAGACAAGCTACGACGACGTCCAGTCAGGCGAAAGATAGAAAGAAAGTCGAGTATGGAGTTTGCCAGTACTAGGGCCTTACCATGAATGATGTCCTTATTGCGATTCTGTTTAGGACCTAAACTGGATCGCAAAAGGACGGAGCTATATATATAGCTCCGCTCTGCTCTCAAATCAAAGATGACTGGAGTCAGGGCTATCTGTGTTTGCGTCTCATTCCCACTTGCATATTCGAACGAAACAGTGGCAAATAGACAAAATTGAAATTTTTAGATGTGCGCGGTAAGAGCCCGGGTATCACAGCGTCATATCGAGTACGACCGCCATTAGCTTGATATATTCACTATTCGATAGACCTAGTAGAGATTCCGTACGTTCCCAGCCTTTCCCAATTGCAAAAACGACTATAAAATTTAACGATGCCATATATCGCCATGTCGGCCATTATCTTAGTGGATCGGAAAGTGACATCGTAATGTTTAATGGGATTGATGGATGCATTACCATCAATAAAGTTTTAATTGGCGAGAAAGAGTACCCTTTTCTTAATGCGGGCTGTATACACTCGTCGCGAGACCCCGATTCAGGCCGAGAAAGAGTGTGTACATACTGTTCCCTTCTCGTCTCGTCTCGCAGTTCTCCGATTGGATCGGAGCGGTGTCGAGACTCTCGGCGAGAGGCTCTCGACGAGTGTGTACAGCCGACATAAGACTCTCGGCACCGCTCCGATCCAATTGGAAAAGCGCGAGACGAGACAAGGAAGAGCGAGACGAGAAGGGAACAGCATGTACACACGCGTTTTCGGCGTGTCTTTGGGTATTTCGACGAGTGTGTAGGTACAGCCCGCATTTAGATATATATATATTATTCTTGGCTATTTGTGTAAAGAGTCACGCGACCTTAGCCGCTGCCATGCAATTGAAGTTACGCTCTCATTTTGAAACGACGACGACGGCTGTAGTAACATGAGACTTGGCATGAACATTAAAGTAACATAATTATATCGATTTTGATGAATCCATTATTTTTTTTATGAATATTTCTACGTAATACGATCACGAGGATAATATATTGTTTTATCAGTCAGTATACGAATGCCCCCACAAAAAGACGCCACTAAAAAGACAAAAAATAATGGGGCGTATTTTTTTCTCTTTTCTAATGAATATACTCTGATCTGACCCTCAGGCAATTCCCGTCAGTAGGCGAGAAGGATTATCGTCCAAAGAAAATTTGAGTTTCTACTGACAAACTTGTTTGACCGGCTATAGTCGGCGCAACATAAGAACCGGCGCAATAATTTTTCGTACCTAAGTACCTAACCCAAAGGCTGCTTGAAGACATTGCTAAGAAAGCGTTTAACGTACCTACAGTCAACGTGAAAGATGTGTAAATAATTATATTTCGTTGACGTCGACTGTACCTCTGAAAACCGATCATAAGATCACTATACTATTTACCTCGTTATATCAATAACCATTTGGTTCTCGATTCATTACTACGTTGGTTATTACACTGTGTGAAGATCTCAGAATAAGACCTTGAAACCATATTGTCTATGCACTCTTGATTGACGATCCTATCATTTATGTTTTCATCAAAGCGTATTGTAATGTTTTGTTGATCACATCTTAATTAATACGATCGCATCAGAGATAATTGTGGCCGATTGTGCTCTGAGCGCGTGTGAAGACCTTGGAAATGGAAAACGTCTAACGTAAGTTTATGCAAATTTCATAACAGATGCATTGCGGAACAAATGCTCCAGATACCGAGGGTCGGTTGTAAAATGTGACAAATGAAATCCTATACACGTACGGACAATCTAAAATTCGAACTCGCTTGGTAATTACAATTACATAAATGTGGGTTAGGTATCCTCGTGGACTATCTCAGTAGATTCTGCATTATCATTATTTTTTGTATCTCCTTGGATATCACGGGCCTATGATCCCGGTTTTTTGATAGGCTTGCGTGGGGACACAGATCCAAGACGTAGAGGCCCCTTGGAGAGCTTTTGTGACATGTAGAACGCCTGCTGAAACCCGTTCACAATTATTATTATGAAGTGGCGCAGAATAGGGCAGAGTGGCGCTCTCTTGTGTCAGAGGCCAAGATCCTCTTTGGGTCACTGAGCCAGTGATGTATGTATGTATGTATGAAGCATACGAACACTTGAGATTACCATTGTCACCAATCACCATGCATGATATGCATGCATGTAAGGAGTTCTACATGTCGTACTTACGAAGAATCATTGTCCTATGTTTCAGAAGTACCATCAGACAAATGAAATTTCGGCAAACGGCATATCAGAGAAAAATACGTTGAAAAATTTAACGTAAAAAAAAGAAACGTTTATTTGTAAATACAAACATAGAAAAAAAAACGTCGGAAGGAGAAAGTGCCACGAAATGGTCTCATCTCACCATGATGCTGGCGACTTCCAGCGCTAATCTTCCTATAAGACCATCAGGTCGTTATAAGCCACTAGTATTGCAGCTCATGTTTATCTCTGGAGCTAATACTTCGAGTACATATTTTTTTGCGTAACATGCCGTAAACGTACCCGTAGACTCAAAACGCAATGAAAAAATCGATCACACTCGCTTGCTATACTTTTATAGAACCAATACAGAGGCGGAGTCTTATAATGCTGCATCTAGCGATAGCCATCTGTCGGTATCCTCGAGAAAAAAACCGTGCCGATGTACCGAGTTAACAATTTACATTGTCGTCGTTCCGTAATCGTCGCTGTTATCTCACGTATTCGCTCATGCGACCTTACATAGACATTATATTAATACGCTACCATCTTCCCATTGTATATAATTTGCAAGTTTTTCATTATTATCTAAACGTAATTACGTTCAATCGCACAATAGACTCAAACTGTTTAAAAAAGCAACATTACCTTAATTCGACTATTAAAATTAAGTGGAAGTTGTCCGATTCGTAGGACATATATAAAGTCGTGAACATGAATTAAAATAAGATAAAATTAATTATATTAATCGAACTAGTCACTGTAAGTTTAATTACATATATATAAAGCTGTTAACACACTATAACTGGAATAGGATCTCAGGAACGCAAGTTTCGGACGCAGGGTGCTACCACTAGTACTAAGGTGGCTGAATTGGTGCTCCGTAACCGTATTATAGGTCTTGACGTAACCCTTTATAGGTATAAGAACGTCTATGTAGATAGCACAAGCAAGCGTGAAGGAGTGAACCGCGGCGTGCATTACACGACTTCGTTAACGCTTCATGTATAATGCTGAGTCTATAGAAGGAAATCTATTTAAGCAATGCATCAAGTATGCCATCGCATTCTTGGCGTTCGCGGCGCATCGCGCACCGGCATTATATTTTATGGTGGAGTAAAGACATTAGCGCTATCTAAGATCGTGCCCTTAAGGAACCGGCTTGATCTATCGCTGGCCGGACGATTTAGCACTTAGGCTGGTGTTCCCAATCTGTAGGGGTAGAGAGATAGGAAGGAGGGCAAAATGTCTAGAGGCATGAGCAATACCTTACGAAATAAAAAGCCTTAAGGCACAAATTCAGGTCTCTCGCCGTTAACACATCCTCCAGGGCTTTGGCAACCTTGCTAGGAAGCTCGGAACCAAGAACATAATATCTACATAATATTTAGACACTCTAGAGAGCAGCCAATAATACAACCTAATGTTATACTAGCTATTACAGTCTTTTGTACGATAGAGTAACAGTCAAATAATTTTATTTCTGTACAACTTCGTACATTGTCATAGGGACTATCAAAATAGAGGCCGCTAGGGATCTCTTATCACTGCACTTTATAAAACAAAGTCCCCCGCCGCGTCCGCGTTTATTTGTGTTTGTTATTCGCGATAAACTCAAAAACTACTGAATGGATTTCGATGCGGTTTCAAGAGAGTGATTCTTGAGGAAGGTTTAGGTGTTTAATTTGTTAACCCGTGCGAAGCCGGGGCGGGTCGCTAGTTATTAATATTATTATCCCTGTGACATGGTACGAATTGACACAGAAATTAAATTCCTTCACTGTCTACCGCCTTTTCGTTGTACCCTACATAATGTAATACAAGAATTTTTTCTTCAGGTTATACCACGAAAAGAATTAATTATGAGAAGCTCCATGCAAAAACTTTGAAAACCGCTGATTTAGACAGGGCTTGCTTAGGCTATTAGACTTAGCCTTGACTATAGTCCTTCAACCAAACGTCGCCTAGTAAACCCCATTGAGCGCACGGTAAGTTATGATAGTCATTTGTCTCTGGATTGTGACGCTGCTAGGACTATAAACAAGTGACGCATAAGTTATGGTCATAAATAAATCGTTGGAAAGTTAAATAGGAGTGACAGTCCTTTTTGATGGCGGTCCTTTGCCGCGGGCAGTTACTAAGCAGTTGGTTACTTAACTAAATTATTACTTAGTCTAGTAAAGATGCACAGATGGCCGTTGATCAGTTGTGTGTCATGTTTTTAAATTAGGCTTAAAGAGGATTTTGTTCAATGTTGGGTTTACGTTGACGACATCGCTTTAATTTGGTGTTGCGTTACTTTGTTGCACTTAAGGAAAGTACCTTTTTCTGTAGAGCGTCAATTTCAACAAAATCGTAGGTGAACAAAGAAGTATTTTAGAGGTTGGTAAAATAGTTGTGCGGCGATTTTCTAGTAGAACGCATCTAGCTGAGTTTTGAGAATAAAAACTGGTATATGAAATAATTTACCGACATACCTAATTAAATTTAGATTCATGCAAGCAAGCTTTCAACTGAGTCACTCACCAACAGCCTCAGTTAAACTTTAGCGATGCAGAGGTTTATAAAAAATATTTTAAAAATAAAGTGGCGTGAGATGGTTTTATTGTAAGTTTCTTGTCTAATCAAAAATAATTAAGCGTGACTACAGGATACTGTCAGTCTATTTGTGTTCACTAATTATTTAAATTTATTATAATACATATATGGCTATATAGGCAGACTTATCTATGAAAATATTACCCGTTACTCATATTAATCCTTGCATTGTGCCGGTATTCCCACACGGTTGACGATCTCATGTCGTCATGCATCGTCTGCGTTTCATGTGCCCCTTTACTTGGGGCGTATTCAGATTTTAAAAACATTATATTCATTCAGTAGGTACTTTTCGCTTGCATCATATTGGCGCAAGAGGAGCGAACACTTTATAACACTTTGGAAACCACTTAGTTAATAAACATTTACGGAGAACATCCTCTTTTTTATTTAACTATAATGGTATTATATAGCGAATATATCAGGCTTTCTTTCCACATTCATACTTTTTCGTTTTTTTTTATTTTAGTTTTAGTGTAATTAATTAATCTATAGTATGTGGTCAATTTATACACTATGCCTGTCAAGGGAAGCAAGCTATCGTTATTGTTTCCATTATACTATTAAAAATATACACGTCGTTGTATCTAATAATTTCAATTATAGCTCTTGCAATTCTCGATGGCGAGTGGCGAGACTCTTATTGGTATGATGACAAGGTCTAATTTTGATAAATCCACTCTCCATAGTGAATTGCAATAACTGTACTAAGTACTTTGTTTGTAGTGTCAGGAAAGTGTATCATTTACCGTATGTAGTCAATTAAACGCCAGTCTGTACAGATCACCTTATTTTTGTCATGTCAATGTCAATGAATAGGTGTATTGGAAACAGGTCATCATCTGAAAACCACATGTTTTTCTTAATGATTTCATTTTTATTTTGCCGTAGATGTGTTCCCCAGTGCATTACAAACATGGTAGTGTATTTAACTTTCACGTAGCATATCTGTATAACTGGGGCCTTATAAAGGGTTAAGATGTATTCTATAAATTTCTATGATTAATTTTTATAATGATGCATTTTTACCTAACCTTATAGTATGACCTTATACCTTACCATATAGTATGACCGTGTAAAATTTGAAATTTATTACCCGGGAAATATATCTTGTAATTCCATGAGCTAATTTTCCCTTAACTATACCAACATCAAAACATTTATAGAAACTAAATTGCCTATGTAATTACTTTCCCTTCAACGCGGAGTAATGTTTCATTGTCTGTCAACAACATTAACAAGTACACCAAATCTGATTTAACTGCCCGCCGTCTGCCCGCTAACTTACAAGGCATAGACTACCACAATAGACTCCGCTAATAGAGCGTCTACGATCATGGTATATGGCTGCAATTGTGTTTTTAGTTTTAAGATATATTTTGTAATAATATGTATGCTAGTTTTAAGGTATTTATCTATGGGCCAATAGTTGCCTGAAAATAAATGTTTTCATTTCATTTCAATAATATACTCCGCCTGGTGCTCTCTTCCCGTCTTTTCGTGGTCACGTGACTGACACAAGCCTACGTCATCATGCGACAGCGCTATATGATGATATGCGATAGCGCTATATATAGCGGCCATGTTATTGTGACGTAGGCTTGCGTCACTCTGGGAAGAGAAGACCATGTTTTATTAGACTATGTTCTACGACGAACGCGTAATGATGGCTGACGTTAACAATCACAAAAAGACAAATTAGAGTGTTTTCACAATGTCTCATCCGATATCGGATGTAGGATCCTATATTGACATGGCTGAATTTATCGGAAGCGCCTTTCCGATATCGGATGTCGGAAGGCGCCTATGACAAAAACAGCTGCAGGAGAGTGCCATTGGCATATTAAGTCCGCCTTTTTACACGACTGCCCAAAAAAGGAGTGTATTGTTTGCGTTATTTATCGTATTTTAGTAATAATGATTTCTTAGGTAAATGCATAAATAAATACAGAGAAACACTTATATCTGACATTTTACTTCTTTCCGACATCCGATATCTGATCGGACAATGTGAAAACGCTCTTACGCTCTCATTTTGAAACCACATGGTGAAATAACATGAAACTTGGCGTATGTTACTTGAATGGTCAATTGATCGTGCCAAAATGTTATTTCAGTAAGTACGTCGTTGTAAACTGAGAGCGTAATTTCGATTGTATGGCGGCGGCGGCTATGAAACATTCGCAAGAATATTATTATTTTCTGATGTTGACATGTAATATTTTAAGAATACATATTATGAATACATGAGTATGAGTATTCTTGTGAATCTTAACGACGTGACTTCGTGATAATATAATTATCAGTTTAATTGCGAGACATTTGCTATATAACGTTGATAACAACGTCTGTCATACTACCGAAAGTATGCACACTTAGACGCTATTACCTATACGTACGTAGACAATGCCACTCCACCAGCCACCTCATTCAATTGGAGGTTGGAGCGACTCCATTTTACCTATAGTACAACTAATGTTTAACCCAATAACTATTTTTTTATACTTGTTATTTTACATTGGTACATATCTCTTGTGTCAGAGGCCAAGATCCTTTTTGGGTCACTGAGCCAGTGATGTGTGTACGTATGTACAGATCGTAAAATTAGTACGACAGCAATGCCGGGAGACCACGAGTTATATACTCCATCTAGTACGTAAATCATCTGTGTCACAAGTATAATTGCGCCTGAATACATTTCAGCCGGCCCTCAATTAACAGTATAGCAAACAGTCGTGAATTGAAAGTACTAGGGGAAAGTAGAGACACTAGAAATTCTGCCCATGGCCCTAACACAGTACAGGGACATTGACAGCAACCTATCTCTGGTTAAGGAATTATCGTGATGTCACGTTCGACATTCAACTCTCGAGTGTTCGTTGCGTCTTGTAGTAATAATTGCACTCAAATCCAGGCTAGCGTCTTTTTAGTTTGAATTGTATTAATACTATTAATGTTTTTATTTGTAAATACAAAAATCCGCATATTCCACACATGTCTAAGATTTCACTTATAAAATAAATTACATTTAATTAAAAACTAATTTAAATCTAGCAAGAAAAGTCCCCCAGATCTGTTCTCTGCGGAAGGCTGCCCGTAATGCTGGCTTCATTCCCCCGCTTAATGGCATGCCGATTCGCTGGCCATGGAATGAGCCAGACATCTTCTTTGAATCTTAAAATCTTCTTCTCGTGTCGATGGTTTCATATTTCATATTAAGCGTGACAAGTAGCGACGCTTAACGCCCTATCTGTTGCGGCCCTTCTCTTAAAATAAACTATGGGCATCCTGACAAGGTCCCAAAGTCTAAACTGCAAAGGCGCTCGTGCGAAGGCAGAATACTCTGAATTAGTCAACTTCATTCCTTGTAGTGTTTATTTATTTTTAGCCTAACATTTATTACAGGCGCATTATGTATACTTTGCATGTGGGCGGGGTAAATTACCCATTGGTATTTCAGACGATCTAGTTAAGACGAAACAGGACGTCAGCCCGATCTCAGTTTTGAGATTTTGAGGTGAATATCGCCGTTGCGCTGACGGGGGCGGCGCTGCGTAGTGAAGGACTATCCCTGTGTGTGTGGTGCGCGCACACAGACGCACACGTCATTTGCCTTCACGGGCCTCGCGAAGCGGTCGACCCGGTATAGCTTTGCTACACCTAGTTCTTTTCTTATAGTACAAACTTATTCTTCGGTGGTAACTCGTTAGCTCGCTAGTCTCGCTACCGCCACTAAGCGTTTACTTATTTGATCCGGTCAAATTGTGTTTTTTGAAAAACGAACTATAGCCAGTATTTTATGAATGTAGTATGATACCTTTGGGTATGGTGCTTTACGCACACAAGCGTCCTACCCCCTCCCCCTGACGCAATCCCCCCACCCCTTTTAGCATGAAATAAGTCCCGGTTGGCAGTTTTATTTTTATTTTAGGGGTCGGGACACTAGGGTCAATTTTCAAATAGGCATTTTTTGCTGTCCCACGGCTAAAACTCGAAGTCCATAGGACTAAAAGACTGGGTATGTATATATTTTCATTCAGTGTATTATAAGCTTTAAAAATCATGCACAACTGTACCAAAAATATTATTTGGTCCTGACAAAATCGCATTTGAAGTTCCAAAAATGGAGAAATTTGCCGTTTTTCGCGTGTCCCAGTGGCGGCACCGCGCAATAAAAAAAATCATAACTTTGGATGTAGGCAACGTATTATAAACAACTTTGTATTTCTATAAAGAGCATTTTCTAGAGAATTGATTTAATCATATTGATAAATTAATGCGTTATTTAATAAAACAAGGGAAGCCTTTTTATCGCTGTCCCGCGCGGCACCTGTTTTGTTATGACTTAAATATACCCCCTTTAATCTTCTTTGTCTATTGAATAACGGTTAGATTAAGTTTACAACGCAATAGTGCGGTTAGTTGGGCATCGATTGACATCAAATGTAAACCCGGAAACAGTTTAATTTATTTAAAAACAGATAAAAATCTCTTTCGATATATTTTGGTACGACTACAACATTTGTATGGACTCTGAATACGTTGGTACATAGTTGGAATAAAAATGTTTCTTTTATAATAATAGTTGCAAATATAGTGTTAAAATATATAGTAAAATAAATAAGTGAATCTGTTGTATTGTGTAGGAAATATCGCTAAAAAATATTATTGGCGACATGTCGCGACATTTGTATGGCGACATTTATACGGCTATTTTGACCGTATAAATGTCGATTGTGGCATACAAATGTCGACATAGTGCCATACAGATGTCGAGAAGGTGTTATACATATGTCGTCAGGGTCTTATAAATGCAACAAAAATAATAAATAGTGGCATATACATGTTGATACTGCCATATAATGTAGAAAAAATGCCGTATAAATGTCAAAAGCGCCTTACAAATGGCTAAATAGTGTCATACAAATGTCGATCTTTAAACGTCCATATCTAGCTAACTATAAAAAGTACAGAGGTGCCTCCTACAGTATATTTTTTGTTGTTAAGAACCCTTCCTAAAACGATGATTATAAATCAGATTATTCAAAAATAAAAAATTGCCATACAAATGTCGAAAAAACACCCTCTTCAAAAATTGACCCACTAGTGTGCGTAAAGCACCATACCCCAGGTATCATACTACATTCATTGAATGCTGGCTATAATTTGTTTGTCTTCCCCATACATTAGAACAAAATTTGACCGAATCATATTCCCTGTTATTGTGATTTAACTTCTTGGCTTTAGGTACCTAACTGAATTCAATATCCGTCTACAACCTGCAATCAAATTAAAATCTTAATAACTGTTTTATTAGTGGTCCGATATTTAGGGTTGCGTAGTCACCAAAGAAACCCTTATTGTTTCGCCATGTTCGTCTGTCTGCCTGTCTGCCGATCCGAGGCTTTGCTTCGTGATCGTAAGTGCTAAAAAGCTGCAAATTGGCAACTTATTGGCATGGATACATGAATCACGCATTGCGACGGAACGGTAAAATAAAAACTATTAAAAAAGAATTGCAGACCTGAGACCTCCCATACAATATTCGATACCTTTGGGTTCAATTGGCGTAAAGGACAAAATGCTATTTTTCAGGAGACAGAGATTTTTTTTAATGTTGATTTATTTTTGTTGTTTATGGAGCTATATTTTTGATGTGTATTAAAAAAGTACTCAAAATGTTAGTCTCTTTAACCTGAATTGCAATAATATCTATAAATTAAAAACGAAAGAAGTTAATGTCCTATAGAATTGGTCAAAAACACTATGAATGTCCTTTACACCCATGCTGCGTTTTTTGATAATATAGTGTATCTTGTTTAGTAGGGTCGTAAGTGACATTCTGAGACTATTTTATTCCAAATTCGGGGTGTATTAGTTACCAGCCACGGTACCTACACATGTTAACTGTTTTCAGCATAGTTTATAACGAAGCTTAAAAATGTATCAAACGGTAGTTAATTAATGTAGCGAGATCTTCTCATACTAGAACAACCTTTGCGAACTCACAAATGAACACAAAATCCGCTTTCATATATAATAAAATCAATAAAATCCTAAACATTTACCCTAAGGGGTCATCCATTAATTACATCACACGTTTAGGGGGAGTGAGGGGGTCAAGAAAATGTGACATATTGTGACATGGCGGAGGGGGGAGACACAAACTTTGTGACGTCACTTTAACTTCATCAGTAACCGAAAATTTATTTTATTTATTTTATTCGCTGTACATTTAAATAACAAGTTTTTAAAACGATAATCCTTTTTATTCGTTTAATTTTCTTTCCTAAGCAGTTTTGGGTTATAAAATTACTAATATTTATATCGTAAAAAATATTTTGACAAAATATTAATAATACTTAGGTACTTACTTAAAATACTTAATTCGATTTGGCGATTTCGTAGAAAAAATGTGACGTCACACTAGGGGGGAGGGGTTTGCCAAACGTGACCAAGTGTGACAAGGAGGGGGGAGGGGTCAAAAAACCTAGAAATTCGTGTGACGTAATTAATGGATGACCCCTAAACAATCCCATGAATGTAAGTCTACTGTAACCAAATGGCTCAAAACTAAAACATATGAGAAAACAGAGAGCCTTTTACGATAAGTACCATCACACACACACACACACACACACACACGCGTGCAGGCTTGAGTACTTTTCTGATCACATATTTTATTGTTGTCTTTAAGTTGCTTATAGTTAATAGTTATAATTAATGTATTGCTTGTAATTAGTATATAATTATTATTTGTAAATAGTATAGGTAGTAAATGTTTTGTGACTTGTAAATAGTGTAGCTTAGTATTAGTTAGATTTCAATAATAACGGAAGAGCGGTGCCTTCCAACACAGGCATAGGTATATTGCTTACCAGGAGACACCATCCCTCAAATTATATGTACAGTTTTTTATGAAATACAGTAATTTATATTTTGTACCTGTTTCGTTCTCCTAATCAACAAGAAATGCGAGTCGGAAAGGTTCAGAGTGTATTATGCACAGGCTAGTACATATGTTATTGTCGCAAGACTATAAGAGATTCCACTGCGAGAAACACAGTAATAGTTGCGGAAAAACACTGAGCTGAGTTTTCTAATTTGAATTTTCTAAGTTATATTTTGGTAATATAGGACCCATAAAACTATTTATCAATTTGGCTTTATAGACCTTTACGTGCATGAACTCTTGCGTAAATGCTTTCAAATTTGACGGCAAACATTACATTATAGTAATAAAGGTCCCAGAAAACGACTTTTTTGATAGTCTACATACTGCTACGTCCATGTTATTTGTTTGCAATTTGGAGTTTAAACGACACAAAAGTTAGAAAAGTCCTTTACAATTTGTTCGCCTCGTATACTTAAGGTAAAATCATTTTTAGGACGGGTCGTAAAGGGCAAGTAAAATAATTTCAATAGTCAAATAATGTCCTTTACGACCATCTTGACCACACGATATGAAAAATTATCATGACAAATGAAGGGCTAAATGACGACAAAGGACATGTTAGTATTGTTAGTCCTTTACAACATAATTTAATTACAAAAAAAAGGAAAAAATAACTGGTCATTTACGCCCCTTGAGCTAAGCTGTTTTTGCAAGCTCATAGTGTAAAAATTGGGTCTAAAAGCCACTTTTTACGAGATATCGAAATTTTAACTATACAGAACAAAAGCGCTTGGAATTCTGAACAAAACTGTATATTTATTTATTTAATCGTATGGCATGCATGATTA
Organism: Cydia fagiglandana; assembly: GCF_963556715.1. Classification (NCBI taxonomy): domain Eukaryota; kingdom Metazoa; phylum Arthropoda; class Insecta; order Lepidoptera; family Tortricidae; genus Cydia; species Cydia fagiglandana. The sequence continues at coordinate 5,731,255 of NC_085937.1, forward strand.
GGCAATCAGAGTACAGCTTTGAGGTTGTTAAGCCAGGTATTAAAACTGTATATATAACTCATTTTCGCTAAAATGTCCTTTACGCCAATTGAACTCAAAGGTTATATATATATTTATTTTTATTTGCTTAGTCCCAATAGTGTGTAGTTTGAAACAATAGGTGTTTCAAAACGAATAAAGGTCTCCTTAAAACATTTTTTGATAAATTTATATATTTTCGGAAATAATCGCTCCGAAAGAAAAAAAAATATCCCCACCACCCTCTAATTTTTGAACCATGGTCCAAAATCATGAAAAAAATCAACAAAAGCTTAATAACTACTTTCAATGAAAACTATATAGCGAATATGACTGGACTCCAGTCGGTTTTGAGTTATTGCAAAAAATCTTCTGTTCTTAGTAAAAATCTAAAAATACGTAAAACGCTCTGTACTCCCTTGTAAACGTATGATACTGACTTATCGACCCGGTTTGGCCTATTTTGACAGAACGGTAACTACGAAACTCTACACTAAGCATGGCCCGACATGCTCTCAGCCGATTATTATTTTTGAATCAGATTTGGATACATTTAGGTACCTATGTTTGAGGAGCTCCTGATTTTGGTCGGAATAAATACGAAACCCCAATTTGGGACAACAGTATAGTACAAGTTCAAAGGTGTGATACCTCATTGGATTCGGAATGATGTATAGAAAAATGTATTCAAAGCGTTTATTACCACAGATATGAAATCAAAAATTATTATTAAATAAAAGTGCGTCTACTCAGCTTTGTATGAACCAAGAAATAATAGTGTTAAACGGTTTCCCCTGAGGCAAAAGTGCAATAGGTATTACTTACTTCACTAACTTCGCCTACTAAGAGGCAAATCGCGACTTTGTTATGGTTTATCGATAACTTCTCACATCACTAGATTATCGATATTACATGTCGACTATTGCCCATCACTTTTCTGTCTGTGTACGTATTTAGAAACTTGAACCCGCCCCTAAAATTAGTGCGATAGGGACAACTGCAGCTTAGGCGAAAAATCCTGCGTAAAAATGTCAAAAATCGAGGTTTCGTAGTCCTCTTTTTCCTCCTCCAAATCTTAACCAATCGTAACCAAATTTGGAAATCTGAATGATTATGAAATTATCTGTGTCGGACCGTTTTGCTTTTTTGGCTAATTGATATCAGTTTTGAATACCACGCCTCTCATTGCGGTATAGTCAATTAGGCCATTTTGGCCATTTTTGAAGGGCTCTAGCGCCTTAAAAAACAAAAATATCAAAAAAAGCAAAACGGTCCGACACAGATATTGACAATATTAATCTGTGTTGAAAAAATCATTGCTCTAGCTTCAAAAACCACGGAGGAAAACGAGGACTACGTTTGTATGGAGGAATGACCACTCCCGTTGGCTCTTAAGACTTTCACCGTTTAGGTGCATGGTATTCATGCCATCGGCGTCGCCCTTATGTTAGTGCATAGCTTGTATTGCAATTTGCATAGTGTACGGACAACTTTATCACAATTGGTGGTGTAGGAATTTTATTAAAATGCTGTAGTTACGAGTATATTAATATTAACGCTGGCTTGCTCATATGGCCCTTATAAACTGATGAGTTATTATACAGGGCAATGATTAGCCGTAATGCTTTTTTAAACTTGTTTAAAATATATATACATATATTGGCTATACCTCACCACCATATCACCTAGATATCATTTTGATGTCACAAGGTAAATTTGAATTGGCCTCCAGGTATTAGGTATAGGATTTTTTATTTTAAACTTTCGCGTTTTGAACACATATTAACTCACATTATAGACGGGTCTAACGAGAATTATATTCAATTACCTTGATTTACCGACGTTTCGACACAGGTTTCACTGGTCGTGGTCGCGGCTGACTGATGTCCCAGCAAAATGTCAAAACAGAGATTTGTGCATCTACCCGACGAAAAAAGCCAAAGTTACTTAAAGCCAAAGGATCTATCTTCGGACGGGTGCGTGGATATTGTGAGTGTTGCGTGTCGAACTATTGACAATAATTAACATTATGTGTGGTGGGTGGTTTGAAAATGTGATGTCTACCCCAAACTTTTCCATACACTTTTCGTCGGGTAGATGCACAAATCTCTGTTTTGACATTTTGCTGGGACATCAGTCAGCCGCGACCACGACCAGTGAAACCTGTGTCGAAACGTCGGTAAATCAAGGTAGGTAATTGAATATAATTCGCGTTAGACCCGTCTATAATGTGAGTTAATATTAGGTATAGGATTCCGACAAGTGTTTCTCTTACCCCATCGAACCTTATATAAGTACATTCCGGTTCCAGCCATTAGATTATGATCATTTATGCAAGAATTACTTACTACTTTACTAAAACGCTTATCCTTAATCCTTACGTGGACTAGCCATATATGTAATTTTTCCAATATGGTCAGAAACATATTACGAAATATATACGATGCTCATTAGGAACTCGCAAGGCAAGAATTTAAGATAAGGAGAGAACTTATCTCACTCAAAATTATGTACGTAAACAAAGGCTTTGGTAAGAAAATTTCAGAACTTTCGAAGAGCGATACTGGGAATCATAACTATCACATTTTTGACGTAAAATGCTTAAAAGTGGCGACAATTAAGTATGTTTTTTTTAGTTCCATTCTATTTAATTTCTACTATTTTATATCGCACTATAAAACGTCTAGAGTTAGACCAAGAAAAGTCTGCAGCGATTTTGATAGCCCACGCAGTGCAAGTGTTATTCAACGGTATTTTAGACGTCATCATTTCATAGAAGGTTGACGTATAAAATAACAGTTGCACTGCGTTGCTTGTTTCTTGGTATAACCAGGCGTGGCTCACTCCGCGATTTCCTCGCTTTGCTACAGGTAGCTAAAAGTGCATCCTTTCGGCCCCAATTTTGGGGTTTGCCATAAGCCGCGCGTGGCGCTGTCGCCACCTAGCGGCCATATCTGTGCTGATCGTAACAGACGCGTTTTGTTAGGGAGTGAGTCTTCTGTACCTAGTACTATTATTTATTCTGTGGTATAACTCTAACAATTTAAATAAGCATCATCTATCAACATTTGTCTATTAAAGCACTTGCCTCGTCAGGACAGAATGAGCCACGAGCTTACGGTTAACCATAAGCACTATGGCTAATGAGTTCTCCCGTTAAAATGATAATGTTTTGTTCTTTCAACTAACAGCTGTATAGAACTTACTTGCCACGGTTTGATAAAGTTACGTTAAATCCGTCAATACAAATAAAAATATATTTTAAAACTCGTCTAATTTACATTCACAGTGCCATATAGGGCACTCCATCATACGAGTACCTTTTAGTATTTGTTGTTATATTTATAGCGGCAACAGACATACATCAACTGTGAAAATTTCAACTGTCTAGCTATTACGGTTCATGAGATACATTCTGGTGACAGACAGACGGACGGACAGACAGACGGACAGTGGAGTCTTAGTAATAGGGTCGGTCCCGTTTTTACCATTTGGGTACGTAACCCTAAAAAAGTATGCCAGAAGTTGCTTCAGTTTCTCTATGGATATTTTCTATTATATTACATCATACATAATCCGTTCCCAGGGTGTAGATACGTGAGAGATTCATAACCGGTCCGAGCACTTATGTCATTCCATCATATTCCACGTCAAGATAATTATTCTCTTCCCGCATTTAACCCAACCACATCCCAACAATCCGACGTAAAACCCACGCTTATAACATATACCCATTCCGCCTTAATCGACCACAACCACACCTGTGGTGCAAACGACCAGTCTATTCACAAAACATTGTGTCTGGAGTGTGAGCGCGTTACTTGTATTACTTAGAACTTTGAGAATTATCCGGTTTTTCATAAATATTCTATTCCAGTGGTTCCCAAAGTTGACTGGGCTCACGTAACAAATACTGCCAAATTCGGGACCCACCTCTTGGCGACCCATAGTTTGGGAAATGATGTTCTATTCTTTTTATCCTATTAAAGTCTGAGACACGACACGAGTCGAGATTATTTTCTTAAGAATAGGGCGCTCTCTCTCTCTCTCTCTCTCTCTCTCTCTCTCTCTCTCTCTCTCTCTCTTCCCCTCTCCCTCTCTCTTGATGAACAGCTTGGACGTTTTAGCGCGATCCGTGCTTTGCGGCTTGCGGCCTCTGGACCTATAACGATCTATTCTTGTCACGCACAAACCAACTACACAGAATTAGATATTTAGCTATCTGTACTTTATGAATACTGTCCCTAGCTGCAAACTGGGGGCTATTACTGCCCTCCGCCCAGCGACCGACGTCAGCGACCGTTAACCGATGGCAATCAGCGAGATTGCGGCCGCCGGCGCGCGCTGATGTTCAGTGTGCGTCGGATATACCTTCTTCACTGTCGCCATCAGATATCGGAGCGGCCAAGGTGTTCACAATATCTGAACAAGCACGCTATCGCCCTGACAATAGAGGCGTGTTCAGATATATGTGAGCGCCTTAGCCGCTCCGATATCTCTGATGGCGACTGTATCAAAGAATGTACTTTTATACAAAAATTTGCATGATTACATATCTTAATACCAGTCAGCACCTATTTTATCGGTCACCTATATATGTCTTGCAGATATTATATTAGAAAGGTGGACCGAGGTTCTCTACTCGCCAGGAAATATGTTCAAGAAACTGTGTATGCTGAACAAAAATGTTCGCCGAGCTATCCTGTAAAAAAAGCGGCCAAGTGCGAGTCGGACTCGCCCATGAAGGGTTCCGTAACAGCAAGTAACATAATAAAATTGGGGTTTACGGTTTATGACGTATTAAAAAAGAACTACTTACCAAATCTTGTTCAAACCAATTTTCGGTGGAAGTTTGCATGGTAATGTACATCATATATTTTTTTTAGGTTTATCATTCTCTTATTTTAGAAGTTACAGGGGGGGGGGGGGACACACATTTTACCACTTTGGAAGTGTCTCTCGCGCAAACTATTCAGTTTAGAAGAAAATGATATTAGAAACCTCAATATCATTTTTGAAGACCTATCCATAGATAACCCACACGTATGGGTTTGATGAAAAAAAAATTTTTGGGTTTCAGTTCTATGTATGGGGAACCCTAAAAATTTATTGCTTTTTTTCTATTTTTGTATGAAAATCTTAATGCGGTTCACAGAATACATCTACTCACCAAGTGTCAACAGTATAGTGCTTATACTTTCGGAAAAAAGTGGCTGTGACATACGGACGGACAGACAGACAGACAGATATAAGGGTTCCGTTTTTTTGCCATTTGGCTACGGAACCCTAAAAACGAGAAATAGTTACGGCGGTTTTGAAGTCAGATAACACTGCAAAACAACCGGATAGCGAAACGTTATATTATATTTATTTTATTTATAGGATGAATAGGTAACTAAAATTAATAGCCGCGTGTTTATAATTAATTATGCTCCACTTATTTAGACATTAATAAAATAAACAAACTTGGGTAATTGTCTAGTTTTCAGCTCGAACGTTTTATATGGTCCGTTGCTAATGAGAGCAAATCGTTGTAATCATCTCAAGCGCTCATATAAAGTAACACATTTCGCACTGATGTCACGCTTTCTTCGTTGATTTCACACAATTTTTACAAAATGTTAACATTTTGAAACATTTCAAACATTTTAAAATACGGTGTGTTAATGTTTTTCCCTCTAGCTCTCAATAGTGACGCATTTGTTGTTGTAGGCGTCGGTAGGCTCCGGTATTCGCTTATATCTTACGATAAGCCTAGTCGCATCCATACTTGAAGTCGCGCTTGACGTATGGAGAATGGAGACACGTGCTTTGTAAGCGGTCTGGATACAACCAAGGAGACTAATTATCTTCCGCGCATTATCCTGACTTTTTGCCACGGTTCACGATGTTTTCCTTCACCGAAATGCGAATGGTATTTATCAAATGATATATCGTACATGAGTTCCTAAAAACTCATTGGTACGAGAACCTTGCAACCCTGCGATTGAAAGTCGCACGCTTTTACTGCTAGGCCGCTAGGAAACCAGCGCTCTACAACCAAGAAGACTAAACAACTAATAAAAAGACTAAAAGTGTTACTTTTAGTCATCTTACGGCACCTAAGTTAGATCGCGTGTCATGATAATTACTCAATACAATATAACTAGCAAAAAACTGTCATGCTGAGCGCGAATGAAGCGAGAAATTTACTAATCATTGTATTGAACTGGCTTACTTACTTAATTAGATGTGACGATGATAAACGCTTGTGGTCTGCCATACAATCAGGCCATGTATCTATATTCTCAATGGAGCGCGAGCAAGAGTGAGTCGAGTTATGGAGCATCAGACCGGTTGTCATTCGCTCTTGTTCTGATTCTGGCCAATCTTTTGATTTCCTCAGAACGCATTCTTATTCATGCAGTTGGCTGAGATACGTAATTTTAGGCTTTCCTCTGCTTCTCGTCTCTTCAGTCCTGCTTTCCAAAATGTTTGAGAAAAGTTGTGTTTTTTCTCTTATTCTAAGGGATCCGAATCTCTTTCGTTCATAAATATTTCAAAGACTCATAGACTCATCTATGGCCAAAGAAATTTCCCATTAATAGACAATAATCACGGTAAACATTCATCTTAATTTTATTCAAGAAACTTACTTCTTAGACCTTTGTATATTTAGATCATCTATTCATCATTCTAGGGATTCGAGCTTGCCAATCGCTTCACTATCGTAGTACTTTAATTTTTGCCAAATTGAATGTTGGTGATGACTACGAAACGAAACCGTCATCAAAAGTTTACTCCCACTTTATCAAAAAAAACTACGAAATAGATTGAGGAGTTTAGAACCAACCCAACAAAGAATTAGGCGACACTTAGCACTTATTTTATCACCTAAAGGCATAGAACGGCTGTGGAATAGCTACATATTCTAAGCTTACAGGCTCTGGTGACATCAACCAAGGCTCATATGGTGGAGGTGCTGGGAGGAGGACCCATTTACTGCTTAGTTGGCTATTTTGAAACCAGACGCGCGTCACGCGCGGTATGTTAGAGCAGTAACACCAAACAGGCTCCTACACTTGAAACAGGCGTTCCCTCAAGGCAATAAATTATATTTCCCATTTGGCGTGGCTCGCAGTATGTATGGGAGATGATGGTTTCTAATATGACCTGAAAACTTGAACGACTAGCGCCTGACCCTAAAGGTTAACGCGCTTTGCGGAGGCATTTTCCTTAACCCAGAAACCTGGAGGTATTTAGTCGTCAAATACTTATATTATTTCCCTATGTAGTTCCGGTTCGGTTCGGAGAGACATTATTTAGGTGTTTTACGCAAATAAGAAAAGGTGTCAGGCTGGTTGTGGCTTTTCCATGAAAATGACTTGGAGATTCTTTTTTTGTTTTTAAATATTGAAAACATATTTGTTAATCATTATCGTGTCTTACTTGATGATGATCATCATTATTAGCTGATAGTAAACGGTGACCAGTGTATTTGAAAATCCAAGGTTATTGGGTACATCATATTCCCCGCTCTTATAAGTATTTACACATTAGAATTCGCTGTTGATTCTCAACAAAAATTTCGGACCTAAACACAAATCATTCTTCTTAATACAGTTATTATTGTCGCGGGCTTCTATAAAAAAATCCCCATACTTCCCTTGGAAAAAATATCTTTTAATGTATACCTACATATATTGTGTTTGTTCCAGGGATTGGAAATCGTGAATCCTCAAGCAGCAGAGACGCGTGTGAACGAAGCCAACGCCAAATACTTCTCGAACACTTCGGGATTCTTATCGGTAGGGAAGAGGACAACGTGAGTTATGCCAATTTGATCTCAATGTGCTGTGCGATTAGGGTGAAAGTGGAAAGTCGTGAATAAAAGTATTTGGTAAGTTTAAACTTTTTTCTTTTTTCCCCTAATGTATACCTAAATTTAATATCAAAAAAGAGTATATATATATCAGTGTATAATATTTCAGTCATCATCCGTCAAGTCTCGTCGCCTCGTAATCTTGAGTGCTATATATACGAGTAGGCACTGAATACCTGAAATGAACATAATTATAACTTATTACGTATTAGCTCAAATATTTAAGAAATTTATTTAATCGTATGGCATGCATCATGCATGATTAGGTAACCAGAGTACAGCTTTGAGGTTGTTAAACCAGGCAACTACGTCGGGTGTCAGGGCATCCAGAATATCCAGATCCTCAGCTGGGCCAGAATAGGAGTAAAGAGGGCAGCGCCGTTATATGTGCTCAGTGGTTTGTTCTTCGCCGCGAAAATAAGAAATAATCCATGTTAAACTTAAACATGAAGATTAAACTTGTCTATATGTTACAACGAGGCCCCATCAGTGCGATGCGTTGCTTCGTGTTTTACATGTATATATTTTTTATGATATGTCACATTAATGCGTTACGCCATGCAACGCAACGCACTAAGAAGTTGACGTTTCATATTTGTATTCAAACTTGAATTCTATCATCCAGTTCTGTTCTATAGATGTACGAAGGGCACTTCTATTTTGTTACCTGCACCCATGGTTAACGATGGGGTTAAAAATAGAACATTTCATAAACATGTTACTGAAATGTATCAGGGTCAGCAGGAAAACTTGGCATACTTCATGTAAGCAGTCGATGGATACAAAGTAATACAAACCTAAGATTCCATTCGGCGACTAACGATTCCATTTACATTCGATAATAAATCCCAGGCCACGCATAGATCTCATATTAACCTTTCCATCGATCATTTGGTAACGCAGGGCGAAGATAAATAGTATACGAAGATATCGGCCTAGAAATGAGCGGGAGTGACATATACATAGTACAGTCAGCAGCAAAAGTTACTAAGCGACTGAGGTGTTCGTAGACGAACTAAAGTCACCAAACATAGCCCACCGGATTAGCAAGCTGAAGTGGCAATGGGCAGGCCACATTACGCGCAGAGAAGATGGCCGATGGGGTCGAAAAGTGCTCGAGTGGAGACCACGCACTAGCAAGCGCAGCGTAGGACGTCCACCCACAAGATGGACGGACGGACCTTGTTAAGGCCGCCGGAAGACGCTGGATGCGGGTCGCTTCCAACCGGTACGAATGGAGGTCCAAGGGGGAGGCCTATGTTCAGCAGTGGACGTCTTATGGCTGAGATGAAGATGATGATGATGAGGGGTTCAAAATGACCACAGCTTTATTAAGAGAATTGTTCAGGTCATTTTGAACGCCTCACCAGCTTTGCTTCTTTTTACCCGTTATTGTACGCTATCAATACAATCCTTGTTAATTGTTAGCCGTACGAGAACCGAGTCCCAGAGCTTCGTACGCAATCTAGTAAAAATAAATAGAATCTAACAATATCCACAGATCCACACTACGTGGCCCATAGTAAACAATCACGGCTTCACTTATAATGTACGTAATACTGTCTAAATACACAGTATAAATATTTAATTTTAGAGAGGATTCGTCGAAATTAGGATTAAATGACTCAATAATAAAAGGATGCCAATTTATAAAAATATTTAAGATTTTATTTAAGATTAGATTTTTGGTGTAGTTTACTGATTGACCCAATGGTTGACTGGTAGAGAATGCCTTAAGGCATTAAGTCCGCCATTTGTACATTTTGTTATCGTGCAATAAAGTTTAAATAAATAAATAAATTAATTCAAGTAACAATTTTAATAAAAATAATTACTTGCTTAAAAAGGGAGTTACTGTTTACCTCTCGTGTTATTATTGAGACCCAAGCAAGCGATATATTCCGAAATTTAAACACGAGTGTAGCAAGTAATTTTAAATATGTGTCCATGCTGTGTCCTAGATAACCAAAGCCTAGGTTTGGCAAAGCAGCAACTGTTTCGCAATGAGCATATATAAACTTAGAGGCACATTTATCAAGTTGTGTTTGAAACATATGCCCATTTATGGTTAAGCCAATAAACGTACCGTGAGAATGGTTACCGTTACACTCTAATGTGTTAAACCTAGGTCGAATGTAGTCCCATCAACTGAGAGTTTTGTAACAACAATATTCTTTCCGTTCGCAATTTGATGGAGTACCTACTTAGAATAACGTAACAAGGCTTACTCAAAATATAAAAACATAGTCCCAAAATATTTTGCTAATACGTCCAAATCCTAGTTTGGTTTTAGAACAAGGAACTTTGTCTTATTTAATAAAAGTTAAAATTAAATCCTATCGCGCGCGGCGTCTTCGTAAAACTGGCAAGAATGCACGAAGATTGATATTAACCTCCTGCGACCCCGAAGCAACTGTTTGGTTTTTGAAATTGGAACCTTTAGTAACAAAATAAAAGTTCAAAATGGATTTTGGAATATGTACAAAAAATTGTACGCAGAGACTTAGGAGGTTAAGATACTTCGCGCGTTAATCACGTCCTTGGCGATCAAAGGGTTACAATTGCAAGATGGCAAAATATAATATAAAAGCAGTTGTAAACAGAGACTAAGGTGAACTTTTTTTTTTTCATCCCTGGGATAAGGAGTCGAACTTGGAGGATAATGTGCATAACTGGTAATTTTTTTACAAAATAATAGGCAAGCCGATAGAAATTGATTTCTACGAACGCTCCGCAATTGTTTCATTGGCCTATCCAATTTATTGTAATTCTAGCAAAAAAGGCACGGCGAGAGAAAGGCGTCCTCTATGATCAGGGTTATACCACGGTCACTAGCCTATTAGCTATAAAATTTACTCTTGTGTTCTTATCATCTCGAAACGCCTTTTGTTGCGGTCGCCGTAAATTGAATAACCAAGTTAACATCGTTAGATCTGATCTAGGCTGTAATTCCAAACGAACGAGAGCGAACCAGTATTAAAGCTTCTGACGGTCCTGCTTGCAGTCTGGAAAGAGTAGGAGGCAGCCATCATGCTAGAGAGAGAAAGACATATGTACATATGTGGATAATATTACCACGGCCGTGTAAAGAGCGTTAATTGTTGATTATGCGTAGTTGTTAGGGACTAAATTCACCTTTGATGTTTAGATAGTCAATACACGGTGTGTTATGTGACCAATATTATTGTATCTCTGAAATGCTTCTTTTCAATGGACATGCAAGTCACTTATATACAAATCCTTTACGCAACTATCCCGACCTTATTTCCTTTCATCCGATGTGATTTTGATGAAAAGATTAAAAGCAAATCACTTCCAATTACTAAATAAAACATTCAATTAAAAATGTTTCCAACCAAAATATTGAACTGCGTCCTACTTCTGGTATTTCCTCGTATTTCGATGTATCTAAATTGCGCAAAGAGATGCACTGGCCGCTTAGATCTATTACTAAACACACTTGCACACAATATGGCACATTCCGAGCGTTTAGCTATTCGTCACGGCGCGGTGTTATGAAGAAAGGGCTATGCATGTTTAACTCTAATAGTTATTATGTAACATGTTTTATCCAGGCAATGAGGCACGGTGTGATAGTCTTGAGAATAATCTTTAAAAACAACTCTACAGGCTCTTAGTAAGTTGCATTAAATTAAACAATCATGGTGTGTATTTTATAAGTTGTAATTAGCTATTTCTGGAACCCAACCTTAAAGGTAAAATATAAATGCGAACAATCTGAAAATAATGTATTTTGAAAATCAAAATCTACTCAGTTTAGAAATGGTAATTTTCAACCAGCCTTATTAGTACATCTGTGCCACTGACTTTCTAACCGTTATTGTCATTGTGATTAAATATATGACATACACCCTATGTGTTAAAGAAAAACTCAGAAGTTAAGATATATGTGACGAACTGAAAGCCTACGTGAAAATAACAACTTAGATGTCCTTATTTTTGTGACGATTGAAGTGTATATGTTTTCTTGGACACCTTGCCCGCTCAGGTATATCTGCTGCTGACTGTACACTGTACAGTGTACCTATCTGAAAAACAATCTTGTAGATCGTTTTGCCACGAAACACCAATCCACCAGCTGATCTAATTTCAAAACTTCAATGGAATTAAAAACTCATAATCATAAGTAGTAGTCCGATGGTATGTAAGTATTTTTTCGCTCTGTTCAATTGCCAATCAATTCATACTCCATAAACAAAATATTGGTCTATTTGTAACAAATAAATTTGAACATACGCCAAAACCCCCAGGCGTGTTAAAATATTTCAGCTTCAACTACCTATTTAGAATATTTAGATTCTATCTATTATATCCGGGCACATACTGTATAAAAAACCGTATAAGGTTTTACTCTATATAGTTATCGTTCTTCGACATTAACTTATCAAGGCTTTGCGAGAACCGTGGATAAAACTAACCATATCCTTTAATGCCTTCTAGGGTAGGGTTGCCATACGTCCCGGTACGCCGGGACATGTCCTGGTTTGAAGCATGATGTCCCGGTGTCCCGGCCCATAAGCAAATTGTCCCGGTTTATAAATCATAGTTATTTAGTAGGGGGCATTGAGACAGACAGACGGCCGGACGGTCAACAAAGTGATCCTATTTGAGCTCCGTTTTTTTCCTTTTGAAGTACGAAATCCTAAAAATCTACCTACTATTATCTCGAAAAAATTTCGCGCTCGCTTCGCTCGCGTTTTCATTTAGGTACCTACATTATTTGTGACAGTCAAGTTAAATTTTGGTACACATATATTATGTCAATCTATAACCCGAAGACGGACATGTAACGTAAATAAAATGAATTTTAAACATAGAGGGCACTTATTGGGGGGTAAATGAGACACTTAATAAACAAAGTTTTGCAAACTATATGGTGTTATATATCAAGTGATAGAGCTGTGGGAATCTCAAATATATTTTATTAATAATTTTAAGATTAATAGTTTAGAAGTAATATAAGTAAATAGACAAAAAATTACCACTTCCCCTCTTTATCTCCGAAACTACTAAAATTAAAAAAAAAATACTAAATAGTTCCTTACCTATAGATGACAGAAAAACCTATTAAAAATATGCAGTCAAGCGTGCGTCGGACTTATTACTTAGTTTTTGATCGTGCCTTACGGGTCTTTTTTAAACATTTCACTCACGTTTCACATCAAAATATACATTGTTGAAAATTGTGTAATGTACGGAACCCTTGGAAGGCGAGTCCGACTCGCACTTGGCCGGTTTTCGTTAAATGTCCCGGTCTGAGCCCCCACACTTATGGCAACCCTATTCTAGGGTTTTCTAAACCCGCAGATTAAAGATACAACATACTTATCTAGACTCTGTGATACTGATACCGTGAACGTGATACCATAGAGCCGATTGGGTCTGCTATAGGTAGTTTTAAGCAAAGGGTATATAATATATAGGACAGCTTTAAGTCAATAGACAATTTTATTGATTTTGATATGTACTTATTTTATTTACCTATACTATGTGGTTTTGGTATATGTGGTCATACTGAATAAACTTACGAAGTTAAGCCAGAGAATGTTGCTGATCCATAAAAACATTGACATTTGATTCGCCGATATGTACGATCTTTTTGCGTATTCGGGTTGGCCTCATAGTAAAAGTTGTTGAGTATGACCTGATATACCAAAACCACACTGTATAAATAAAATACATAGCACCATCAATGAAATTGTTTACATCGGATATAATAAAATCACTGTAAGTATGTAAGAAATAAATAAACAACCAACTATTTAGAATATTTAGATTCTATCTATTAAGCCCGCTCCACACTCGTGCGCGAATCGCGGCGCGAAGCCGCGAACGCGAGTCTGGAGTCGATTTCGCATATCAGCGAACTAGACTCCACACTCGCGTTCGCGGCTTCGCCCGCGATTCACGCGCATAGTCTGGAGGGGGCTTTTTATCCGGGCACATACTGTATAAAAAACCGTATAAGGTTTTACTCTATATAGTTATCGTTCTTCGACATTAACTTATCAAGGCTTTGCGAGAACCGTGGATAAAACTAACCATAGCCTTTAATGCCTTCTAGGGTTTTCTAAACCCGCAGATTAAAGATACAACATACTTATCTAGACTCTGTGATACTGATACCGTGAACGTGATACCATAGAGCCGATTGGGTCTGCTATAGTTTTAAGCAAAGAGTATATAATATACAGGACAGTTTTAAGTCAATAGACAATTTTATTGATTTTGCTATGTAAGTACTTATTTTATTTATACTATGTGGTTTTGGTATATGTGGTCATACTGAATAAACTTACGAAGTTAAGCCAGAGAATGTTGGTAATCCATAAAAACATTGACATTTGATTCGCCGATATATAAGATCTTTTTGCGTATTCGGGTTGGCCTCATAGTAAAAGTTGTTGAGTATGACCAGATATACCAAAACCACACTGTATAAATAAAATACATAGCACCATCAATGAAATTGTTTACATCGGACATAATAAATTCACTGTAAGTATAGCTGGTCAAGCAAATCTTGTCAGTAAAAAAAGGCGCGAAATTCAAATTTTCTATGGGACGATAACCCATCGCGCCTACATTTTTCAAATTTGCCGCCTTTTTCTACTGACAAGATCTGCTTGACCAAGTAACAAATAAATAAACAACCACTCCTACCAACCTAAGTATTAAATAATGAAAAGGCTTGGTATCGAACTGCAACCTTGATTGCAAATAATGCACAGCGCGGTGTTTTTCGAAGTGTTGATTGGTGTTTGTTATCAGATTACTATCTAGGTTCTAATTACTAGTTCTTGTTCGACCGTCCGTTTATTTATACCGTGTACCGTGTCCGACTGATACATTGACGTATAATATCTAAGGACGGGCCTTACGGGCACTAAAAATGGTACTAGTTCAGCGGTGTTACTCACGAATTCCATAATGCGAACTCATCAACCAATCGCGCGCGTGATGCGAACTCATCAACCAATCGCGTTGTAGCGGTTTCACACCGCTGTACTGGCCCCCGTTATGCCTCATTATTATTGCCCGTAAAGCCAGTCCCTAGATATATATGTCAATGGACTGATACTGTTTGTGAGTGTAAATTGACTGCGGAACTTTGATTTATAATCGAGGTAGCTTTATCAAGGCTGCAACCTGTTTATTAGTGTCCATTGCGTTACAGTTAAAACAAATAACGATCGCCTACAAATTATGATTTATGAATGAAGCACTTATTAGTAGACCATCGTATTCAAACAGGTTATTTTGTGCAGGCGCCTAAAACATTTTCTAGGTAAGTAGGTACCTGTTATATTTAGTGTTCGTCGTTTTGAATTTGGTGTAAAGTATACGCGGCGGAACCATCATATCCATATAAATCATGCCGCAAAATTGCATGAACACTTTATGTAGGTATGTATAACGCCATTCATAATGAGTTCATGCGGTATATTCCCATAAATATTAGAACATGCATTTTATAGAAGAGGGTTTTTCAGATATTTGTGAATATTTTTGCGGCTCCGATATATCTGATGGAGGATGACAGGTATCGAAGAAAATGCTGGCCATATTAGTTCTGACTAACCCGACTTGTCAGTCGGATGTCGCGTTCGGTGTATTCAAAGCCGTTGCTATATCAAAACCCGAAATTACCCCAATTATTTTAAATCACCTTCTAAACCTAAAGATCGTCAGTGAAATGCGTCGAGTTTCGCCAACGACAGGTCCGGGCGGCGCGGCGCTCGCGCATGTTTCATAATATTAACGTCCGCGTAACTTCAGTTCAAGGACGTCGACCGTGTTACGCTGCTATATCATGTCTCGTGTGTCCACAAGTCGTTTATTGGGGTGTCTTAAAAAATGGAGAAAGTTCAAATAAGAGATATGTAATTATAGGGAGGCAAATTAAATTAATTACTAAATTAATTAATTATTAATTACTAAATTATATTAATTGACGAAGCCTGCGCTGTGGATCTGAAGGTATCTATTCTGTTATTATTGTTTTTTTTGGGTCTATAAATCAATTTTATTACTAATTAGTGTAAAATATTGTAAAAAATGAAAAAATTACATACCTGACCAGTTAGCTCAATTTAAATGATAACATTTTTACGAGTATCGTAAATCGAGGTTATTAGTAGATAAATAATTAAATAACACTTGTATCCGTAATATTAACTAAGATTTATTAAGATAAGAAGATAACCTAGATATCAAGGTTATATTTTAAAGAAAATGCTGCTTTTCTAGTTAAAACTGCTCATTCTAGTTAAGAAAGTTAATCTACCAGCTAGTTATACCTACTACCTACATAGAATATCTAAGGCGCTATCTTCTTACTCCTCCTCGCATCCTATACTCATAAGAGCAGAATAATCAATAGGGTATATAGAAATATATATATGTACCTACCCATAGGGCTTATTTTAGTGTTGCGTTCCCGATGGCGAGACAAATCGTCAGTTCGCCATTAGTAAGGTTACTTTTTTCTGCAAGTACCTACCTATTCCACAACGTAACAGATAATTATACTTTCTTATTGCAAACTATCCGTACTTAGGTAAGTGATCACTAAGCATACAATAGATTACGTCTACGTTTATCTTATTGTATGGTGTATCACTTCAAATGTATCAAGGGTCGAAAGTCGCGACCTTTCAAACAAGAGTAGGTATCTAAAATTCATTAATCAAAGCTTGCGTGACCGCTTCCAGCATTTACCTGCAATTGTGCTAAAATTACATGAGCTTGGGTGTTGTTACAATCTCTTACCGAGAACGGGTCAGGCGGACCGGTATGAATCGGTATTAAAGCTTAGCATTATTGCTAACTTTAGCAACTTTGAAGCCTGAACTTCTGACCATTAGTAAATAATACAAAAAAAAAATCTAGGAACCATTCTCCTAGCCGTGTAGGAACAGTCAAGTGTAAAAATATGGGTGTACACATTATACTCAAAAATATGTCCCATAGCTCATATGTCAGCGAAGTAAGAACTATGGGACATATTTTTGAGAAGCTATATGCACCCATTGTTTTACACTTGACTCTACTATTTTTTAATCCATTATTATTCAACGTGGAAAACGTATTGAATAGTTGTTACAGATCTCGAGTCCACGCTACACTGGTTAACCACAGAACTGGATACACCCGCGCCCGCGCATCCAATAGAAATAATTACTTACAGAGCCTTGCCGGATGAAACTTTCTTAATAATTAAATTGTGCATTACTTTCGAGTCTAATGACGGATTGCTGTTATCCAAGCCGGAATAATACAATTAAGTGGATTCTGTTTCATCACAACGTTTTGTCGTGATCATATTACAGAGCAACAAAGTAAAGGAAACTGGGGTAACTTCAGACAGAAGTGGGGATACTTTGAAATATATAAAAATGTCAATGCGGCCTTTTTATTTGAGAACTAAAAATTGGGGAAATATCCTTTTAGTTTAATAACATTTTATCGAATTATTTTAACCTCTAGCAAAAAGGCATCCCATCGTAGGCGATATTTCTCCAATTTTTAGTTCATTCATTCATTCGTCATTGTGTTAAAAATATTTATATGACAATTGAATTAAGTAAATTTTAAATGCAGTAGAAATTATTAAATTTGGTAGGGATTTGAAGATAATATATAATTTAAATAGTTGTTTTTTTAGTAATGCATAAAGCTTCAGAGCAAAATGTTAAATCACAACGGCTGACATGAACTTCGATTAGATTACATGTTATGGAAATTTCTCACTACTTCCCTAGGTACTTTCCGTAAGTTACATTCAGAAACTGTAAATTTATCCCTTCGTTGTGCTTTAGCATATATTAACAAATGGGTACTTACCTATACATATTTCCATGATTGTATACGTCTTGCTGTTTGCTCACGGTCGCATAAGTGTTAACTTTTATGATTAGAATTCCCTTGACAAACTACTTATTACAATAGGCACATATTAATATACGAGTACTGTAACATTCAGAAGAATAGTTATGTTTGAAATAAGTGACATATGCTTATACGTACGAGTGAGTATGTCGTTAAAATTACTTGGTATCTTAAATTCTTAATAGTCTACTGTTTTACCAACGCACAAGAAAACCGTCAATAATTATTTATAAACTTTAATCGCGTTATTCATAAACGCGTCACTGGCCTGAAATTAGCTATGAATCTTTTGTCTTTATCTGTCATTTCAACTCATGTATTTGTAAGAAAGGGATAAAATATAGTTTAATTAAATCAGGCCCGTAAAGTTTTATGAATAAGGGGGTAAACAATTAAGGTCCTAACAAAACTTCCGTGACACACAGACATATTACACAAACGGGTCTACCGCGATATAATTTCATTGTTTTTACCTTTAATTCCGACGTTTCAGCTGAGTTGTGTCGTGGACAATAAACATTAAACTTTAACGGGTAGCTGCAATTTCTTTGTCGGGGTAGACAAAGAAATTGCAGCTACCCGTTTACATTTTTATAAACTAATTTCGGGTAGTTTAGTGTTGTTTTATTAATATCTCCGTTGACATTTGTTGGGACGTCAGTCTTTCCGTGACCACAGCTGGTGCAACTCAGCTGAAACGTCGGAATTAAAGGTAAAAACAATGAAATTATATCGCGGTAGACCCGTTTGTGTAATTGAATATGTGTACAAAACGCGAGAGTTTAAAGTGTTATATGAATATATTGACCCGTGACCCGTTCTTAATATATTTAATTAAGGTCCTTTCTCCTTCGAATGCCGGTAAACATAGACTACGGCCCAATTCGAACAATGCGTGTAAGGTATCACAGATCACAGCGATAATACCGACCTGTCAGTGTCAAAAGTTAGGTTAGGTTAGATTAGGTTAGACAGGTCGCTATTGTATCGCTGAGACGTCTTAAAAGCGTTGTTCGAATTGGGCCGTTAGTTTGCACTTGAAATGCGCGTGGGCTTGCATAAGCCTAAGGACGGCTCTAACGGCCGTTCTACGTGCCTCGAATTACAAAACCCGTTAAAAATGCCAAATAATAGCATTCCAAACTTAGACTTCGTATTACAACGTTTATTGAAACAGTTTTAGTTTTTAGGGCGTATTAGCATTAGGACACTGCTACTTTTGTTAATGAAATGGGGTCCTACCCACGTTCATAATTCAATGCTACCATCTTACCATTATTTCACAACTAACCTTTAAAATCTCATGATGACATGTCACTCTTGCCCCGAGCTCTTGCTAGTCGTCAGGCTCTGAAATGCAAATACGAATTATACATTTACACTGTTTGGCGATAATGACAGCTACATATTATGAGGTAAGTGCCAAACATACATCATGCCTATATATAACAGCGGCAAAAATCCACTTTTGAGAACCCAAGACTGAATGATAATAAATAAATACACACATCCTTTTCTGACTACGGATCGCCAAGAAGGTAGTCAAATTCAAGCAACATCCTATTAAAACCAAGATAACATCCTCTAAAACGCTTGAAATATGCTTGGAATGCAGAAACAAGATCTTATCAAATGCAGCCTGCAAACCATTCGCGAATCCGCTCCAATTCCTAACAATCACAACTGTTGTCCATTGTGTAGCTCAATCCAATATTACGTGATAGATAGATAAGACGACACACAAGAAAAAAAAAGTTTTAACGGTTCGGTTCATTGAAATCGAAAGAACTCTGAGCGCAGGAACTGGTTCCGAGCGGCATCCCGAGACGCCCGCACGGTTGCCGCGCAGTGCTCTGCTGGCCGTTTGCGCGCGTGCGCGTACATTCGAAAATCGAACGCCCACACGAGATTGCCGCGGATTCCTTTTATTTTTTAAACTCTATAAATTTATGCGCAGTGTGTATCCTGCCAGTACCGTTTTGTTTTTTTTTTATTTCTAAACAACCAGTGTTGTAATCTAATTATTTTAAAATACCTGCTGACCTTAGGGACAGGTTGTGAACTGCAACTGGATGTGAACAAGTGTTAGTGCAAGCTGAATATTATGTTACTGAGTGGACTGGAAGTATAGCCGTTAGCGATGGCAAGCTTCAACGACCTCTCCTTCGACTGGGAGTCGCTCTGCCAGGAGTGTCCTGAATGCTGGACCACATCAGGTAAGATACGAGTAAGATAGACTAACACGAAGGTATTAAACACAGGATCTACTCGTAGAGAATAGAATAGAATATATTTTATTTGTATAAAACTTCTACTTTGAAAATGTTTAGCATAACTATGCAACTGCAAAAATATATATCGACATTTTTTTTGTGCATTGAAAAAAATACCCTCAAAATGTAATCATTTTGAATATGTTTTTTTTTACTTATATTAAATAGTATTTATATAAGTATATTAGTATATTATATTCAGTTGTATGCAAGGGTGGCACCCTTTCTCTGCAGCTGACACTTTACAAAATCCGATAAGGGTAGGTATCTATATTTTAGATACGATTTTTACATGCAGTTCCTATCACAATTAGCGTAGGTAGGTACATATTATATATGTATAGCATTATGTATGATATGATACAATCGTACTAAACACGGTAGAGGCACCAATGACGGGCACTAATGGTATAATTAGTGGTGCAATTTGATTAGTTATCAATAATAAGCTGTCAAATGAAACATATACGTAAGTGCTTACCACGCACGATAGCATAGTCTAGGTAACACCAGGCATAAACATTAAACGGTCTGCGGTTGAAAATATTATGAAATATTAGCTTGTGTCCGCGACTTTTTCTGTATACCTAACTATAATTAGTTAGCTACGACTTCCATGGTAAATTTAACTCCTTTTCAACCCCTTAAGGGATGACTTCCGGGATAAAAACTTTTTATCTATCGCGGGTACTATATTTACTATCTGCAAATCAAATTTCATCCAAATTGGTTCAGCGGTTAAAGCGTGGAGAGGTAACAGACAGACATACAGGCAGTTACTTTCGCGTTTGTTAAATTAATGATATTATATAGATATTATTTAATATATTTTATATTAGGTATTCAACACCTTAGTGTATCAAAAATTAGTGCAACTGGGTCATACGCTCATCGCTCATACGCGAAATTAGGATGTGATTTGCCTTTCCGGTTCCTGTTAGTTCCGGACTTGGAGCATTGATACCCACATATTTTGCACGTGCCATAACATTATCGGAAGTAAGTAAACTGCAAAAATGCCTACCCATTTTAATTGAATGAATTCCATTCATACCGTGCCTTGATGTTTTTACAAGTTTTATTTAAATTATTTTTTATTTAGGTTCTATTCTTTTTTTTTCGGGTTTTGTCATGCATGTCAGGTCTTAAGGTTTTTTAGCTAACTATAAATGAATTAATATATTATTATTCGGTAAAATAATATATTATTCGGTTTTTAAACAAAAATAAAGATTTGCTTAATTTTTGACCTTTAAATACTGTGTTTATTCCGGAATACAGGTCAAAATGTCGGAAAGTCTGAATTAAACATGTAATTTTCTAGGTCTAGATAATAATAAGTAATTTTCTAGCTAGAAATTCATAATACAGCCTTCAAATCTACATTGAGTCGATTAATTAAAGGTGAACTAGATAAATAATTCATATTTTCTTGAAGGTCTAGATTCCTACAATGAACTAACTGATTGCCTGCAAAATAGTATTGTTCAAGAATAAGAACTAACTCTCGTTGATGTCTATTCAAACTTGAGCGTACATTAGTTCCCCAACATAAGTACCCACGCCATACTCGCCATACTAGCTGCATGCATATAAGTATTATAAAAAGCGGCCAAGTGCGAGTCGGACTCGCCCATGAAGGGTTCCGTAACAGCAAGTAACACAATAAAATTGCGGTTTACGGTTTTTGACGTATTAAAAAAAACTACTTACAAAATCTTGTTCAAACCAATTTTCGGTGGAAGTTTGCATGGTAATGTACATCATATATTTTTTTTAGTTTTATCATACTCTTATTTTAGAAGTTACAGGGGGGGGACACACATTTTACAACTTTGGAAGTGTCTCTCGCGCAAACTATTCAGTTTAGAAGAAAATGATATTAGAAACCTCAATATCATTTTTGAAGACCTATCCATAGATACCCCACACGTATGGGTTTGATGAAAAAAAAATTTTTGAGTTTCAGTTCTATGTATGGGGAACCCTAAAAATTTACTGTTTCTTTTCTATTTTTGTATGAAAATCTTAATGCGGTTCACAGAATACATCTACTTACCAAGTTTCAACAGTATAGTGCTTATAGTTTCGGAACAAAGTGGCTGTGACATACGGACGGACAGACAGACAGACAGACAGACAGACATGACGAATCTATAAGGGTTCCGTTTTTTGCCATTTGGCTACGGAACCCTAAAAAGTGAATACTTTTGTTAAGGCACCGATTGTACGACTTGTGACTCTTGTGAGGTACACGCAGCATATTGAATAAACAAATAACTTCATAGACTGTTTATTTAGTGTGTGACCTCATGATGTATGTAATTTTAGTCACTTCACCAATCCTACGGTAATATGATATGTAGTTAAATATTTATTTGTTTTAAACTAATATGAGATAGTTATGAAATATATGAAACCAATTAGGCAATTAATTTGTTGGGTTGGATTGTTGAAATGCGGCTGAGGCCAAAATAAATGTAGATCTAAAGTACGTTACTTGTAAACAATAAATAAGTATCTCAAGATTTATGATATTTTCGCCAAAATTTGATCTGTTTTAAAGCTAGAATGCTGCAGTGTTGTTAACTTCAAGATATTTTTTAGAGACTGTTTATAAAGAATGAGATATCTAAGGGTCTGTTTGGATTAAGTATGTTCATTGTTCATGCGACTGGCAAATTCATAATAATGTTTATATCCGAAACAGTATTTTACTCGGATTAGTTTTAGGACCTTTATGTTCACTCTGTCTTTTGTCTTTCACGTCTTTCGCGATGTAGACATTGTAGACTAAGAGCGATATAGGCAAAATGTTACACTAGTCAATTTGCGTTCTAGACCGTCCGCGAATACAATTGTAGCTGTAAACATTGTTGTCATAATAGTCATAAACTTACCTAAGATAGGATATTTTAAAATTACGTTGAATTATATACCTAATTCGGTGGGAATATTGCTCGTCTTGAGCCTTCTATAATATGTTTGCTGTTGACTCTTCGATATAGCGACCGCGACCGCACTAGCGGTACAGCGGTTATCCAATGTTTGCACTTGGTGTTGACGCGGACCGGACACGCTTTCGGGCACCGCTTGCTAGCGGCCAAGCAGCCATGGATCATAAACTCTATGATTTCATAGCGTACGATATGATAGATTATTAAAAATGGTGGCCGAGGCAGGAATCGAACCGGCATCTTCATCTTATGTGGCTAACATCTTGACCACTAGACCACACGGTCACTTCCCGTTCACTTTTGCTTTAATATTAAAATTTAAAAGGCTTCTTTTGTGGGTACTAGCCGATAATATAAGTATATTTAATATATAAATTATATAGTTATATATACATACTCTTATACAAAATATCTATAAATCGGGAAAAAATATTTGTGAAGAACACACAAATAAATGCCCTTAAGTACCAAGATTCACCAAAATAAAAAATATTTAAAAAATAATTTGATTTGTTCCCTAGATAAACACTGAACAACAGCAAAGTTGTGCTCTGCTCTGATCATTTTGCAAACTTCGCCTTCTTGGCAGCTTCTATTGCTGATGTATTTTTCAATACAAGCATAAATATGCATCATAGATAGTAATTATAGATGTTATGGCTATAAATTGCTCCGAAACGGTTTCCTGCACTTGTAAAATTTATGATTTTAATTAATATCTTCGCGGTGAATTTCTTTGGTCATAAATGTAGCATCAACACTTTTAACTGCATAAAAGTGATTCAAGATAACTAGTTCTGTATATTAATAGATAATAAATACCAATTTAAAGGCGAAAGCCTTTCCTACTACTTCTCTTGATTTTTGCGTGACTTACAATAAAAAATAAATACTTTAGGCCTTAATACAATTCCATTGTTATCATAATGATTGTTTTTACTTACATGTTTATAAGTTTAAAGCACAAACACACACATGTATACTTATATGCATGTTACAAATTAAAACTGATTAATAAGTAACGGAATCAATTAAAATAAGACTAATTAAAGTTCCTTATTTTTTTTATTTATCCTTTCACATTACCCATTCAGTTCCCAGGATCAAATGTTAATAAGAACAAAGAACAAGTTATGACCACACATATGTAAATCCGTTTAAAATACCTACATACACATGTCTCAATATATGGTTGCGATTGCTCTGCTGATTAACCAACGGTACCAGTATGCCTACGGCGTATCCGGATACCATGCACCATACCGTGGGTGACCAAGGATAACCAGACCCTATATTCAAATCTAACAGAACCATGGTCTATCTATTGACATTTTCGAGTAGGTATTACAAATCCCTTGGCGTGATTTCAAAACATAATGTCAATTATTTTAAATGTGACTGCGGATAAGTATTTTTGGTGATTTTAAGGCCAGTACGTCCAGACGGGAACAATTTTTCACAAATCTGATTAAATTGTCTGATCAAATCAGGTGGTGTGGACGTAAACGCCAATTTGGCTCGCAGATTATGACGGATATTACCGATAAAATGGAGGTGTGCGTGGATGAGAACGCAAGGATACCATTGTGTGATGCTAGATAGTATTCTTAATTAGTTTTCGGATCAAATCGGTCGACTTGATCATCCCGTCTGGACTAGCCTTTAGGGTGATGTCCGGACTTTTGTTAGGATTATCAATTTTTTCATATGGCAACCCTACCTTCAGTAAACAGTACACATAATTTATCATAAGAGTGGTCTCACACGGTAAATTGATCACCGGCTGTCCACAATCAGTGCGGCAATCATAAGGCCAAACAGGTTGGTCAAGTTATGATTTCGAAACCTTTGATTCTAACAAACTCCTACGGAGCACACTATTTATTATCTTTGGTTCATTGCCAGCAAACCTACGCGGTACAAAGCTGCAACATGAACATGACAACTTGAAAGCATATCTAAATTATCTAACTGTTTAATGTAACATAGTTTATTGGGTTTGATTAAGTCAGTTAACATTTCTACGTTTTCGTGTCTATATACCTAATTAATTAGTTTGGTTTATGTAACCATATCATAAAATTATAAGCTCCTTTTCAAAAAGCTCCTTTTTTTTAAGCTTGTGTCAGAGGCCAAGATCCTCTTTGGGTCACTGAGCCAGTGATGTACGTATGTATGTATGTATGTATGTAATAAGCTCCTTTTATAAAGTAATCGGTTTACGAAAATACTAAATTCATGTCTTTGGCTTTACCTGACTTCTAGCTGATTAGTTGATTACGATTATTTTATTCAACTGTAATTATTGTCATTATTTCTGTAAGACCTTGCAATCTACCCGCGTAAATCACGCTTAATTAAATTAAAATTACCAATTTCAATCGCGTAACAAAGTATTGTTCTAATCTACGCGTAAGATTTGGGTTATTAAACACTTGAACAGTTCCTATTAGTATTGAATGTAACGGTGAGTTCACACGACGCCTTCTCACGATTGCATTTAATTGGTGCATCTGTCATTGACCCTCCAATCTTGAGGTGTAGCTAACATTCAATTTATTCAACTATTATCATAGTCACCCGGCAAAATTGAGTTAAGTTTTTGAGAGAGACCACGTAATGAGAACTCCAGATCTGTAATAACTTAGCGTAATTCGGAAGCGCTTTATACTGGTTCAAACGATGAACTTGGAATAACATCAAAGTGTGTAAATTCATGGCCCTGTTGATTATAAAATTCATATTTCGGTTATGGCGATGGCGGTCAATGGAGAACCGGTCACCGGTACGGGCCGGGCGTGATTCATTACGCGGATTTCCATTTTAAGCAGCATTTCAACGGTCTTTCGCTTATTCAAATTAGCCTTGATATTTCATTTATTGGTGAATTTAACTGATTCCTAAGTAAAATGTTATTGAAATATATTTAAAATATTATAGGCTATGAAGCCGAGTATCAGCTCATAAAACCCGCATTTTATTCGATCTTTTTGGCAGCTCGTGATATATCAAATGTAATCATGTACCGTAAAACGGGGTGAGTAGGTTTCGCGGGGAGAGTTCGGTTATGAATGGGGAGAGAAGGTTTGAGAGGGGGGTGAGAAGGGATTTTAAGGCTACTGCTACAAAAATAATGTATTCCAATTTAAAATGGGGCTACAGTAATACGCATAATAAAAAAAATCGATCCAACAATCTTCCAAAATCACCTTTGTATGAAAAACCCTCTCACCCCAAATACGAGGCACTACGGGGTGAGGTGGGTTTTCCTCTTTGTCGTCAAAGTTATGAAATGGAACTACCCAAAATAAAATACAAACTAAAATACAAACGTCCGAACCACTTATTATATACACCATTCAGTTTTCACATGTAAAAATAAAATTTTATCGAGGTTTGAAAGTCAAATTTCACCCAACTCACCCCATTTTACGGTAATCAAAACATCACGATATTGGCCATTCGTTGGAAAAAAGCGAATATCGAGCGATATGCTTTGATAATGCAATATTGCATCGTTATCATGATTATATATTATATGGTGAAAATATCAATCATAACATAAGTAACACAATCACAACATAGATTAAGCAAAACCCACTTACCGTCACTCACAAACGCATTAATGCCACACAGCGATGATTATTGAAAATAAACATCAAAACAACTAGTAGAGTAAAAAGCTAACGGCAGCTAATGGCCGCATGTTTATAACATAAATAAAAGTCACTTGTCAAATAAAGTGGCATTTACAGTGTTTTATCGCGTTGAGAGTAGTGATGTGCCGAAAGAAAATGTTTCGAACAGGGGAATATTTAAACGGAGTAAGGAACGTAGAAGTTTAGGTACTTACTTCACATTCAAACAGGGACCTACATTTTTCATATACATTTGCATTTTTATTTATACTTTTATTTTATTATTAAACTAAGACTTAGAAATTGCAATATTTGGATTTGTATAGATTATATGAAGGTGCTTGCTTAATGTAAATAAATAGTAAAAAAAAATAGATAACCCATAAAAACTCGTTATAATCTAGAGATAGGTACCTACGGAAAGAGTATAGTCGTGGAACATAAGGCACCTAAACATTCTATGAATCTTCTTTTCACACAGACTTGTAAGAATATTTGTATTTTTTCTTATACTTTATGTAGGTAGGCATATATTTCTGAGAGAAAGACCCATGTCCATGACAATATTTCTCACATCGCTTTTGGGTATTCAGTAAATTAATTTACAAATGACTTACTTTTCTTGATAGTACAAAATGACTTAAGTATACATATTACTTATTATTAATATATATTTTTGCATTATTCTGTATCTTTGAAATATTGTCGATATTTTCGTGATCAGAGCATCACAAGTTCCAAGCTCACAAGTATACGCATGGCCGAGTAAATTGAAATAACTGTCCAATATGTCGCAGGCTCGCAGGGGCCTTTTGAGACTATAACGCCACCTGAATAATAAAGGAACTTGACATGGCGAAAAGGCCGTTATGCGTTCGGGAACTAGTTTTGGCACGAATCAAGGGTCATCAATGATGACTCATCATAAATCAGGTAAGGTGGTACTGGTGCTCGACGCGGTCCCAGTACCTACATGTCATCTTGAAACTTAAGTCGTAGTCAATAGAGGTGACTGCAGGGTGTCATCTATTGGACATTAGCATGTCGAGCACTACTACTACTGGTACACCACCTTACTTAATGATATAAAAAACTTTTTTATACTTGTAATTAATAGGTATAAGTATTTAATGATGTAATGCCATATACGCTGTCTCAAAATTTTACTTAAGTAATCTCATTCATAGGTTATGCATGCAAATATGCACGAAAATTGTCGTATTTTTTTAAAATGTTGGTTATTAATTACATAATTACTAAACACTTTTAAAGAAAACATTGCATTACTTGACATAACATAATATTAAATAAGAAGATATGACGCTATACAGACATCCTGTTTTTCATAAAGAGTAAGGTAAGCGATTATACCTATAAAATGATTACAATTAATGATGACTGTCTGATGATCAGTCTTCTGTTTTCCTCTGATAACGATAACCAATCATTAAGACCGATAATTAGTTTAACTTGGAATAGATTAGATTTTTAATTACTACCTATCTATATAGCAAACTTCTTACTTATGCAGTCAGACTCATATACATATTCACTGTAACATACATCCGAAGTATAAAACTTCTTGAGCACGATCATAAACGAATAACGGTAAAATTATGCCAAATGCCTTAGATTCCTAGAGTCGGACCAAGTTAACTCTGCATGGCCCTTGAATGACAAAGTGTGGTGATGTCATCATTGAGGTAATTTTTTTACGAGAAAGTGACGTTTATATTGACATGACCTCACTAGTAGTCGGTCAATGCAAATAAAAATCGGCCAAGTGCGAGTCGGACTCGCACACGAAGGGTTTCGTACCATCTATAAAAATGGTCACCCATCCAAGTACTGACCCCGCCCGACGTTGCTTAACTTCGGTCAAAAATCACGTTTGTTGTATGGGAGCCCCACTTAAATCTTTATTTTATCCTGTTTTTAGTATTTGTTGTTATAGCGGCAACAGAAATACATCATCTGTGAAAATTTCAACTGTCTAGCTTTACGGTTCGTGAGATACGGATGGACGATAGCCTGGTGACAGACGGATGGACGGACAGACGGACGGACGGACAGACAGCGGAGTCTTAGTAATAGGGTCCCGTTTTATCCTTTGGGTACGGAACCCTAAAAATCTGCTTAGAAGAACTCTTTTAAATTTTTATAAACAAATGACTGCTGTGTTTCTTCTTCGAAGTATGATCGCGAGCACAAGAGCGACAGCAACGGAGTTGAAAGCAGTCGCCGTGGCCGTGGGTACTTAAAATCGGCCGTGGAGTTCTTATTATTAGTATGCTGTCGATGAGATCCGCTAATTTTGCATTGCAAATATCTATTAATTACTCTCTTTATATGATTTTAATAATTTGTTTCCCGTTTAAAAAGACACTACCACTTATTTCCAAGTTCGGTAAATAATGTTATTCGCAATGTAACATTTACGCACGACTTCACACCTAACGTTTACTCAGTGCATCTCATAAGTAGGTACCTAGTCTATCTTTGAATAACACAGCACAGTTCACAGAACTATGTTTCTAGGTAGCCAGGGATCCGTAAAAAGTGTGAGTAGTAGAGTAACATTCCTCAGGAAAAGCTAGACACAGCAAAAAATTGGCAAAGCTATGGAATGTCACACAGCAGAACCATTTTTAACCGACTTCCAAATCCCAAAGGAGGAGGTTATCAATTCGGTTGTATGTTTTTTTTTTTTGTTTTTTTTATCTTTTTTTTTTTTTTATGTTTGTTACTCCATATCTCCGTCATTACTGGACCGATTTTGAAAATTATTTTTTTGATTGTATGTATATGCATACAGATTGGTCCCGTTTTTGTCAAAATCCAGTTCTGATGATGGGATCCATGAGGAATCGACGGAACTCCTCAAATCTTAAAGGCATACATATGGTGATTTTTGTGTTTTTATCAACAAATCAAGCATATACATTCAAAAACGTGACATTTGATGAAGTGGAACTGCTGATGATGATCAGAACGGAACTCTTCAACGACGCATAGTTCACCTTTGGCGATTTGTCCTCTTCGTTATGTTTGTTAAGCAAGTTAAGTTTTTAAGCCACAATTTTATCAAGCTTGAGTTCTGATGATAGGATCCATGAGAAATCGAGGGAACTCCTCAAATTTTAAAGGCATGCGTATAGAGATTTTTGTATTTTCATCAGAAAATCAAGCATTTTCATTAAAAACTGTCGCATTTGATGAAGTGGAACTGCTGATGATGATCGGAACGGAACTCTTCAACGACGCATAGTTCACGTTTGACGATTTGTCCTCTTCGTTATGTTTGTTAAGCAAGTTTAGTTTTTAAGCCACATTTCTGTCAAGCTCGAGTTCTGATGATGGGATCCATAAGGAATCGAGGGAACTCCTCAAATCTTAAAGGCATACGTATAGAATTTTTTGTATTTTCATCATAAAATCAAGCATTTACATTAAAAACTGTCGCATTTGATGAAGTGGAACTGCTGATGATGATCAGAACAGAACTCTTCAACGACGCATAGTACATGTTTGGTGATTTCGAATTTCGATTTTGACTTGGACTGGGACCCGGACTCGGTTCGGACCCGGACTCGGACTCGGACTCGGACCCGGACTCGGACCCGGAATCGGACCCGGACTCGGACCGGGACTCGGACCCGGACTCGGACCCGGACTCGGACCCGGACTCGGACCCGGACTCGGACCCGGACCCGGACTTGGACCGGGACTCGGACCCGGACTCTGACTCAGAGACCCGGACCTTGACCCGGAAAACCACTATGATACCTAAACTAAATAAACCACTATGATTACCTACCATAAAATGTGGGTATGATGATGCCAAACCCCTCCCGCTCAAACTCCCGTACACCGCACCGCATGCGCCGTTAAGTGGGTTAGGTTAGGTTTGAACTGCGATCCTCACAGAACCGAACAAAAGTGGGTTAGGTTTGGTTAGAACTGCGAGTCTTACAGAAACGAAATGCTACTAGAAAAGTGGGTTTGATTAGGTTCGAACTGCGATCCTCACAGAACCGAACTGCTATCAGAGAAGTGGGTTAGGTTAGGCTAGATAACTATTACGACCCTTACGAAAACGAAATGCTACTAGAAAGTAGGTACTGGTTTTACCTCCTTTTCTACATAGTGCACCATCTACCATAATCTTTCACCGGGCCCCATAGAAGTCGGTTTTTTTTTCTTAAAAATTATCTACATAGTGCACCATCTACCATAATCTTTCACCGGGCCCCATAAAATTAAAAAATTAAATTAAATTAAAATTAAAATTCATTTATTTCGAGTATCTGTGACTCATAAGTACATACACAATTCAAATACAATTATTATCATTAAAACAAACACTAAACACATACTTAATATTATAATTTTCAAAATTACTGCAACCGTGGTAAGCACATTGACAACCATCATCTATTTCTCAATGTGCTTACCACAGTGCTGCTGGGCGTATGAAGTCCGCAGCAAAATGCGATATAGGGACAAAACTTATCCGCAATCATTTCTAGGACGCTGTTGGAACTGGCGCGTACGCGTCGCACCAGGGACGCGGCTCGCAGGCGCATGGTAGCTTTAAAACACGACACATGCGCCTCCGCAAACATCCCTGACGCGCTGCAATATCGCGGTAGCCCCATCAGCGCCCTAAACGCGTTATTATACTGTACTTGTAGGGCCTTATACGATTTCAAAGTGAACTTTCGCCACAGACTGCAGGTGTAAAATGTTGTGCAAAAAGCTCTGAACAAAGTCACTTTACTTACCTTTGAGCATCGAGCGAATCTGCGTGCAATCATATTAGCTCTGATCGATAAGGCCCTACGTTCCCGTTCTATGTCGGCATCGTCCTTGAGGTCGGCCGTAACTATATGACCTAGATATTTGTACTGGTATACCCTTTCTAGGGCAACCGTGTTGACTCTGATAGGTGGTATTACAGATGGTATTTTAGACTCGACCCCAAAGACCATGTACTGACTTTTGACCGTGTTATATTTGAGTCCGTGCGTGTGCGCATAATCTTCACACACTTTAAGCAGCTTTCTGATGCCACAGACTGACGCACTCAGCAGCACCATGTCATCGGCATAGCTCAAATTGTTCACATTAACCCCGTCTATGTGACAGCCCACATGCATGCTGCTGAGCGCGACAATCAGCTCGTTCATATATAGGTTGAAGAGTGATGGTGAGCTCAACCCCCCCTGCCTCACCCCACATTCCAACCTATACGTCTCAGACAAAGTACCTGCCCATCTCACGTTGTTGATCTGGTTTCCATACCAATATCTAAATATACCTATCAGATCGGGAGCTAGGTTAATTCCCTCTAGTTTCTTCCAAAGTATATCGTAGGAAACCAGATCAAACGCTTTTGATAAATCAAGGTAACAAGCATAAACTGGCGTATTCCTGTCAACATAATACGCGGCGGTGTGCTTAAAGGCACAGGATAGCACTTTCAGTTGACAGCCCGGGCCTAAACCCGAACTGGTTGTCATGCAACGAAAGGTTCTTATTCAACTGTGCATTAAGCACACCATCCAGTACCTTTGCCATAACAGTAGCGAGCGATATCGGCCTATAATTAGTTTTACTAGTTAAGTCTCCTGTCTTGTTTTTCACCACTGGTATGACAACGGTCTTTATCAAGTCTATTGGCAGGTAGGAATGGGATATACATAGAGAATAAAACACTGAAAGTACACGTGAAATATGACAGCCAGCATAACGTAGATGCTCCACACTGAGGCCATCATGACCAGGCGACTTACCACCAGACATAGATTTAATGGATTTGGCTACCTCTAAGGCCGATATCCTTGTCACCTGTCTATTCATAATGGCCCCAGTGCCCGCCCCTCTTTCACATGAAGGTGCTATACTAGGTTTCACAGTAAAATGGTCTCTGAAGATGTTAGCAATAGCCCTATGATCCGTTACTCCCTCCACGCACGCCGGCGGGCCATAGAAGTCGGTTTTTTTTTCTTAAAAATTATACTTTATAAAATGTAAACGACATGTAACTGGTGACCGAAGAGCTGGCGGCTACCTCACACAACGCATCAACATTGCGATATAGCGAGGAAATGCCGCCAGCATCCTTGGTACAATGCCTCGAGGGCCTATTTTAGATTTAAGCTTAGTTATTAATTTCGTTTTGTATAGTACCACTGTATATATACTGTAAGTAATAGAAGATATATGTTTCAAACGACATTTTGGTGGAAGGTTCTTTTGGGTAATTAGACTGAGACAAGATAGGTAGTTATGTTGTTCAATACCACCAGTACCTAACAGTAGTTGTGTTCAGTAGTTTTAAGGCACTGTTTCACAACGGTAGTTAAGCACATCACAATTCACACAACAAGTTTACAAGTTTCAAATCTTGAAAAGGCACATACTCGCAAGATCAAACTATTACACTACAATCACGTTTACTCTGTTAGAAGGTAGTGTATGCGCAGTCATTAACACATCCGAGTGAATCCTATAGAAATAGAAATGGCACCTCGCCGCGCATCGCACATGTAATTTGAATAACATTATTCTACCGCACGCTAACGATAGTTTTTGCCGACATTTATGTTTTCTTTACGACTTTCCATGCGAGGAACATTTATTTTCAAAACCACTCAATTATTGATAAGAGTTGTATTAAATTGAACCCTAGATTGTTCGAGATAAAGTCTGGTTTAGAAGGAGACTGAAGATGGATTTAGAACTTTTAATAATTGATCCATTGATTGTGACTATGTTGTATTCATCCATATATTACGGGGAGGCTGAGACTGCAACCCATCGAAGCATTATAAAACAATTAATTTAGCCCATAAAATAAATCATAGTCGGTAGAATAGTCGTTTTGTGTTTAACTACTTACTATTTTAAAGTCTATTTTTAACCGACTTCCAAATCCCAAAGGAGGAGGTTATCAATTCGGTTGTATGTTTTTTATTTTAATTTTTTTTATTTATTTTTTTATTTTTTATGTTTGTTACTCCATATCTCCGTCATTACTGGACCGATTTTGAAAAATATTTTTTTGATTGTATGTATATGCATACAGATTGGTCTCGTTTTTGTCAATATCCAGTTCTGATGATGGGATCCATGAGGAATCGACGGAACTCCTCAAATCTTAAAGGCATACATATGGTGATTTTTGTGTTTTTATCAACAAATCAAGCATATACATTCAAAAACGTGACATTTGATGAAGTGGAACTGCTGATGATGATCAGAACGGAACTCTTCAACGACGCATAGTTCACCTTTGGCGATTTGTCCTCTTCGTTATGTTTGTTAAGCAAGTTAAGTTTTTAAGCCACAATTTTATCAAGCTTGAGTTCTGATGATGGGATCCATGAGAAATCGAGGGAACTCCTCAAATTTTAAAGGCATGCGTATAGAGATTTTTGTATTTTCATCAGAAAATCAAGCATTTTCATTAAAAACTGTCGCATTTGATGAAGTGGAACTGCTGATGATGATCAGAACGGAACTCTTCAACGACGCATAGTTCACGTTTGGCGATTTGTCCTCTTCGTTATGTTTGTTAAGCAAGTTTAGTTTTTAAACCACATTTCTGTCAAGCTCGAGTTCTGATGATGGGATCCATAAGATATCAAGGGAACTCCTCAAATCTTAAAGGCATACGTATAGAATTTTTTGTATTTTCATCATAAAATCAAGCATTTACATTAAAAACTGTCGCATTTGATGAAGTGGAACTGCTGATGATGATCAGAACAGAACTCTTCAACGACGCATAGTAGGTACATGTTTGGTGATTTCGAATTTCGATTTTGACTTGGACTGGGACCCGGACTCGTACCCGGATCCGGTTCGGACCCGGACTCGGACTCGGACTCGGACCCGGACTCGGACCCGGACTCGGACCCGGACCCGGACTTGGACCGGGACTCGGACCCGGATTCTGACTCAGAGACCCGGACCTTGACCCGGGAAACCACTATGATACCTAAACTAAATAAACCACTATGATTACCTACCATAAAATGTGGGTATGATGATGCCAAACCCCTCCCGCTCAAACTCCCGTACACCGCACCGCATGCGCCGTTAAGTGGGTTAGGTTAGGTTTGAACTGCGATCCTCACAGAACCGAACAAAAGTGGCTTAGGTTTGGTTAGAACTGCGAGTCTTACAGAAACGAAATGCTACTAGAAAAGTGGGTTTGATTAGGTTCGAACTGCGATCCTCACAGAACCGAACTGCTATCAGAGAAGTGGGTTAGGTTAGGCTAGATAACTACGACCCTTACGGAAACGAAATGCTACTAGAAAGTAGGTACTGGTTTTACCTCCTTTTCTACATAGTGCACCATCTACCATAATCTTTCACCGGGCCCCATAGAAGTCGGTTTTTTTTTCTTAAAAATTATTATTAAGTAATCTTGTGAAAAAATACATTTGATCAGTTCCAAATTGGAATTAGATACGAGTATGCATAGCATATTAGTTAGTATATACCATAAAATACAGTGTGTTTTTTAACGTTTACACATCACACTGACGTCACGTATTGATAAGTATAGTTCGTTTTTTTTAGCATTAGAAAGAACTTGAGAGAAGGTAAGCGATCTTGACATGTCTTTTAATTGAAAAACGCTTTTCAAAAATCATTAACAGTTACTTATGAAAGCAGAAGAATATAAAAGATCGTATTAGATTCATAATTGTTACATATTTGTTGTAACTTGTTTTTAAAATGTGTTTTTCAATTAAAAGACACATCAAGATTGTTTACCTAATTTCTAATGCTAAAAAAAAACGAACTATAGGTACTATGAGGCCGTCCTGAAACCGTAATATTATAAATTGATTATCCCATAGACAACATACCTAGTTAAATGTATATAACTAAAATAGCCATTCGGATTTGTCTTCACGAAATTCGCTTAAGAAAATGTAATATACAGATTCAAAATAAAAATAACTATTACTCGAATATTGTAACAGTTGGCTTCTTGTCTCTTTGCGTTTCTTCCTCGATAGCAGTTGCTATTGAGGATAGTTATTTGCTCTATTACTTTTGTGTGTGTAGGTGCAGACACCGCAGACATATAATGAATTACAAGTTGATGACAGCAAATTTGATAATACGCATTTAAATTACTTTTTTTAAATTGTATCACTATGTTTCATCTGCAAGGGCCCTAACTTTGGATTTAAGAATATGCATTTAAAATTGGCTTACTCGTAATAACATAAATAAACCATGGTACCTAAATTGAGATATTCAGGCCGATTCGAATTTAAGTTATTTGATCTGTTTCCAATATTATAGGAAACAGATCGAATAACAGTAACTCGAATTGGCCTGATTGTTGATGTTTTTATCACAATTATCATTTTCCACAATAGTTTTATCATTTACTGTTATTTTCACCAGGCAGGCTTTTGTAGAGAGTACGGTCTCATTTCTCAGACCGGTATGTACCATATCATTGTCACCGAAATTTTGAAGCGTACGAAACTAGTTTAAAAATATTCTAGTCTAGTTACTAAAAGGTTACACCATAAAAACAAATTGACGAAAGAATAGCGTTGTCTCAAACTACTATCAAGCCCTTAGCATATCAAATTACGCGCCAATCCGGCTTTACAACGACAACCCTAAAACTGTAATGGCAACCACAAAAACTGGTGTCCATTGTGGCAGTACTATTGTCTTAGCAGGTTCCAAGCCTGTTGTTCTAAGAGCTTATCAAGCACTGGCTGCTATCGAACCAGTATAATTCTCAACCTTGATTACGCACGTTGGTAACGAATGTTAGGATCATCTTATGTTGGTTTTTTTGAGTCAAACTTTTGCCCGGCTGTGGTAATAAAGACCAAAGCATCTCCCATGAAGCTTTGCGTAACCCGACACATCGTGAGACGTTCACGTGTGTTTTCAACCGAAGCTACAATACCAAAAGGGACTAAAAACATTGCTTGCATATGTACTTACTACGTTTTTTTTCTGCGCACAGCCTCCCATATCTGCAGTACGTATCAAGCAATAATCGACCTTCAGCAAATGTAGCAAGAGCTTACACCTCAGATAAGTGCATCACTGCACCTCTATGTGAAATCCTGATGTCAATGGCCACTGAACGGCTACTACTACGAGCCTATTACGCTCGAATTCTATTACTTCTTATGTATATGCGATTGTTTTTATTTTGTGCATCAATTTTTATGGATGATCCGCATTATATGTAACGTGACTCGATTTTATACAATTAAATACGAGCGCATACAATTTCAAATAATTTTAATCCTAATGAGATTCAATTTTTAATTCGTTAATACATGGGCACGTGCCTAATACTTAAATTGTGACTACTTAAGTCAAAATAATTTACATATAAGTTTTTTAGTAAGGTCAAAGAGAATTGGTTAGGTATATTTTTGTAATGTGTATAGGTATTACTAAATTACTGTCTGATGAATTGAATCTACTAGACTAGTGCATAATATTAGTGAAAAGCAAGTCCCTACCTACATATTTCTTTTATTCTATAAAAATAGACGAATTCAAACTGATATCTGGTAATTCACTTGAAAACTTCAACTCATTTTGGGATATGTATGTAACTAAGTAGGTAAATGACGCCACGACGCGGTCGCCGGTCGCAAGACTCCCAAAATATCGAGAACTCATTACAACTAAATTCAATATCTGGTTAAAAAATATTCCGTAATGATCTTTTCTTGTTATATATTTGCTATGGGTTTGATCTGTAAGCTATCGACTGTGACATTTCTGGCCCACACAAACAGCCTTCGAGATGAAAAGCAACTCGTACCTACATACACTTTAATTTCTTCCTGTATCACCTTAAATGTCTTATTCCAATCCAAATACATACGTAAGTACATTTACTTGTCGTTTCATTTACCTATCTAGAATATACAGTAGGTGCTCCGTGAGACAGGATGTCAGAGCGAGCGGTCGCGCCCAACGTCAACAGCTAATCAGGGACCACATTCCGATATCGAATATTGCGATGCTGACTGATATTGCCTCAAATTTATGGGTTCAATTAAAGTGTAGATAGCCTACCGCGATCACTTCATACGTTAGTTCAACTCGTATATGCAAAATTGATAAAAGGCTTAATATTAAGCCGTGTTATAAGATTTTAAAGTTTATTCTAAGACGCATATATTGCGATCCAATTTAGTTATGTCTAACGCGTGACAATCAACGCCAATTACAATGATGATAGCGTATGTACAGTACATTGATGTAAAGTAAATAAAGGAAATATGACAAATGGGAAGACTAAACAAAAGATGTATTGTTTAGGAAGTACATTTGTACTTCCATTTGTATGCTTTAATTATTTGGTCGTGTTACAAGGCCCGCCCGTTATAATACTAGGCTTCTTCTCTTTCTGCATCCTAAAGAATCAAGGATTTTCATGTACAGTCAACATAAAATAGATAGCGAGTTAGAGAGATCCAAAGTGGCTAGAAATAAAAACATTTATTCCGATATGGTAAAACGGTGTGTTGCAATGCATTCGGCCACTTACTGACTGCACCTACTCATATCTGTATCCTACACTTAGTATTTATAATGTTTGTGAATGACGCAAATTCAAGAACATTTTCGAGGTCACCTCTGAACCTGTCATTAAGTTCATATGGTTATTTCCACGGAGCTACTTCTAAACCTGCCGGTTGTACCTTATAAACAACAAGTGCGTTAGCTTAGGTAACTCGTACAAGCTAGAAATATTGTAGGTAATAAGTATATCAAAATACACAACATAGGTTATGTAATAAAATCATGTCTTAATGTTTCAGTACACCGATGGCGATTATATTTTGCACATATACAGGGTGTTTGGTACATCGTTTGCCTAATTAAAACTGCAGATAGGTTGAGTCATTTGCTATTTCTCAGGCCTAGAAATTATTAATTTGGCGCACATTTTTTTTTCACGTCTATGCCAGTTTTTCGTAAATTTCTAATTTTTACTTGCGTAGTAGTAAAACAAATGGCCAATTTTGTTTTTCAAGGCATGAGAAGATAGCAAATGACTCAACCTATCTGCCGTTTTAATTTGGCAAACTATGTACCAAACACCCTGTATTAACTTTCAATTGTACTCTAACTAATCCGTACATATTGAATTGTGAAACATGTGTTTGTGTGTTTCATGTTTCATAACATAATCACCTCTACTTGCTTCCTTTGCTTCCTCGTTCAGAGTTCAATAGTTATTGAGCAAAACAGATTCTAGAAGATTATCCTCATTAGTGTTTATAGAGTGTACTGGGATTACTTCTCTCACTAGCAATTTATATAATATTTTATTAGAATACTTTATACCTATCTATGTATTTCTTTTATTAACATGGGATATGGGTGACAGCTACCATTTGTGAGGCTTTCAATGCATTATACAAGTGGGCGATTCGAACCAAAGCATATAATACTCATTAATTCGAACTTAATAATCTTGTTATGAAACGGTTATGGATATGATCTGTCAGCGGTCAGTGACATTTCCGGTTGAAGAAATAATTATCTGAAGAGGCCTTCTTTAAACGTTATGTTTACCAATAATACATAGCTATATTATGACAATGTTTCAGTCAGAAACCACACCTTACACACAGTGCAGAAAGCGCGAAAATTTAACGACGCTCCAGTATATTTAAAAGCGTCGATCACTTTAACCTTGTCAACTTAACAAAAGTTGGTATGACGTTATAGGTAAAACTATGATAATAAAAAACATAGATAAGGTTCAATTATTCATTAATCTCTTGGCACAATTAGATTAAGTCTAAACAGATAAAGGTAAAACTTATTTTTTTAATTAGGTTTTAGTACTTGCATAAAAATACAGCATTCGTGAAGGCATAAAAAATACAGCGTTATAAATGAGTCTATGTTTTTGCATTTTAGACACTTTGCTTTGATTGACTGACAAAATCTACTGCCATTTCAACGAAAATGTTTCCATAGAAGTTATCCTGAAGTCCTGGACAAGTGATTATCTACTCTGATACCCATGAAGTTCGACGGGCTTATCGTATCCTAGGAAAGACTTTGGCGGCATAAACTCATTTAAAAATACTTGTGAAACGAAAGTAGGCTAGTACTAAAAGAACCGCTAAGTAGAAAAGGTATTAACACACTTACGTGCTAATCCATTTATTTTACAGTTTGCTTTCATTATCACAGACAATGCAATGGCACGAAGGAGAACAAGTATTGTTCATCCCAATCGTTTTGTTCTATCAGCAATCTTTAATTTCCATTGTGACTAATTTTTAACTGCAATAGTGTAGGTTTGTATAAAGTAATCCATCTTTAAACGAACGAACGTGCGCGGGTTATTTGTAAAAACCGGGCAAGTGCGAGTCGGACTCGCGCACGAAGGGTTCCGTACCATAAAGCAAAAAAAAACGGAAAAAAATGCAAAAAGAAAACTGTCACCCATCCAAGTACTGACCACGCCCGACGTTGCTTAACTTTTGTCAAAAATCACGTTTTCTGTATGGGAGCCCCACTTAAATCTTTATTTTATTCTGTTTTTAGTATTTGTTGTTATAGCGGCAACAGAAATACGTCATCTGTGAAAATTTCAACTGTCTAGCTATCACGGTTCGTGAGATACAGCCTGGTGACAGACAGACGGACGGACGGACGGACAGCGAAGTCTTAGTAATAGGGTCCCGTTTTACCCTTGGGGTACGGAACTCTAAAAACGGTCATTTGTAGAAAATGCCAATGGAAACTGAAAATAGGGTATGGTAATGATCACATGAACTAGACTTTACGATTTGAATTTTCTATAAAAAAATGTCATCTCCGCTACAGCCCCAAAGTAACAGTAAATAAGGCTTATGTATGACATTTTTATATGTATGACAAACAGTTGTTATGCCTGAGATTTAAGTTTCTTAAATTCTAAAGTGACCGGAGGTAGTTTACTGTTTTTGATCCAAACTGTACTGTGTCACATCACAATCTTTAAGATTCAGGTACATCGAGATAGTCATAAGGCAGTCTAAAAATTCTGTCACATTCACACTAAAACAATACCACGCGTTCCACAATATTTAATTAAGATATTGTCCACTGTTCTCACGACTATGTAACACTGATCGAATTACACCATAATTACAGACTAAATGCTGTAATTTTGAGACAATGTTAAATACCTGGTGTCTATCCGATCAATATATCCAATTATGTATTAAAAACCATGTGAATTCTTCTTGTAATGCTGTGTAATTGAAATACCAATCCATTTTGTCGTTGAACTAAGTATACGAGTTACAATAATCGAACACGGAAATATGTACTTAC
Organism: Cydia fagiglandana; assembly: GCF_963556715.1. Lineage (NCBI taxonomy): Eukaryota > Metazoa > Arthropoda > Insecta > Lepidoptera > Tortricidae > Cydia > Cydia fagiglandana. Next base: position 5,772,281 of record NC_085937.1, read on the forward strand.
CCACTGACCGCGGGAAAATACTGCAAGTCAGTCATCATTAGTATAAATCCATCTTTATAATCTTATCTTCATATTGACCAATCTTATAGGATCTTTACATCTTCTATTTAACGTATTTCAGTCTTTATGTCACGTGGTGTAAGGTTGATAATGTGCTCGTTATTTAATGGATGGTTCTTGACGTTGTGGTCAGTAAGAATGCCGCATTAACTTGAACTTGTCTTTTGTTTGACGCCTCAGCACCTGACCAGCAATGTGGGCCAGTAATAAAGAAATGTGTGTCGCCAGGCGGAAACAAATGCCGACGATGCTTGGTGCCCAATAAATGACCTGCTTATATGTATAGTTGGTTGAGAGGTCGTTGCATACGTAAAGATCATGATTAGAAGTGGTATTAGGTATAATGGTTAGATCAAATTGTGTTTTTTGAAAAACAAATTATAGGACCCGGGTATGTCCTTAAACTACGTCCAGGACCCGGGTATGTCCTTAAACCACGTCCAAGACCACCGGTGGACGGGCAGCAGCGTCCCTCAAATTCGGTGTACTCGACTGCGATCGCCAACCCGCCTGCCAAGCGTGGCGATTATGGCATTCACCCCCCAAAAAAGGGGGAGGCCTATGTTCAGCAGTGGACGTCTTATGGCTGAGACGATGATGATGATGATGAAATTATAGCCAGCCTTCAATGAATGTATTTAGTATGATACCTCCGTATGGTGATGGTGCTTTACGCACAATATAGTGTCCCATGCCCTCCCCCTGACGCAACCCCCCCCCCCCCCCCCCCTTTTAGCATGAAATATGTCCCGGTTGACGGTTTTTTTTTTGAGAAAAGTATTAGAATAAATTTACCGTAACGTTACATATTTGCCGTAACTTATTTTTAAAATCATTTTTTCAATTAAAATACACGCAATATTGTTTAGGTACCTTATTTCTAATGCTAAAAAAACGAACTCTAAATTAGACCCGTAAAGTTTTATGAATAAGGGGGCTAGCCCGTAGAAGAATGTCTACACGTTTAAGCGATGAAAACATTCATACAGTCTTTGTTGCAATAATATTGATTCAGGAATGCATTGTTCTCGAAAAAGAAACATAACATGTGTGTAGAATGCAGCAACTAAAATTAAACGAGTGCAACTAATGATACAAACCGTTAGACATTGATGGGAGTCAATAGTGTAATGCTGATGCGTCAATTTTAGTTGTATTATTACACCGTCATTGTGATAGCTTGTATTGTCACCTAATTATCGCAATATCGCTTACAATGTATACGGGGACAAATATTTAAACGTCCATCTGACCTATACACCGTGTGTGTATATTGTTTTAATTTAACTAGTTTTGTAACTATGATGACGTGAATAAATGTTTCTTTCTTTTCTTTCTTTCTTTATTGTGAAGTTACTGGGTGTTTCACCGTTTGATTTGATGTAAAATTGTAATAGCTGCAAGTTTGATTGTGATATTTGTAAGAATATTATGAATAATGTCAAAGTATGCATGCAGCATGTTAGTTTAGGCATTGCATTGAATTTGTACATCTGCATTTGTGGATGAAACATAGTGATCGAAATGTATTTAAAAGTACCACCTGTTATTAGTGTTATTACCTATATTATAAAAATAAATTCTGATTCTGATAGGCAAGTATATTTCGTTCTTGAATAATCTAACACTAACTACGAACGGGAGGTAGGTAGCTCAATATCAACATTTTAGTTTTTTCGTAGGTATATTTTTACCTACAAGAGTAATTCTATGTCTTGAGCATTTTCTATAACGTGTACACGATAGTGCTTAAATACATGTTAACAAATAGTGTTTTCTATTATATTTTTTTAGTTATAATAACAGGAAATCACAATCACCTCTAAGTCTAATGTAGCCTATGTAGGTGTACCCCGTTATGCCTTACAATGTTGATAATTACCAACTAAGTATGCTCACATGCGCAGTCGTTTTGTCGTTGGAGCAATAAACATTATAAGACAGTTTTTCAGTTTCATCACGCAATTAAACAGAATTTTCAAGCAAGGTTTCTAGATGTATATACTCGTACCTATTCATCATAGGAGTACGTGTATAATATATACCTACATAGAAGGTCCTTTCTCCTGTCTGGAAAGCTAAACTTTAACAGCTATTGTTTATTTCAGAATTATAGCGAATTATAACCGCTGGAATATACTCCAAGCGTTCCAAGCTTCGAGTGTAGCTAAGCTAGGTACCTATATAACCCGCTGTTGCAAGCGAAGCTGAAGAAAAATTATTTCATAACGACCACGCCTCTGCTTTGCTGATAAATATTTAGGAGATGTTCGGCAGTGTTCTGCAACTCGAAGTGAGATTTCAATCTATTGCTCAACTGTTTGTACCTGTTGTTATACAAATGTCGCATCTCGAGTCTTTAGTCGATGGCTATCATTAGAAGCAGTTTTATCTCGCATTGTATTTAAATCCAACGGTCTTGAAGTCAAACGGAGTCGGGTGTCCTTTGTGTTATGTAAATTGTGATTGACGACAGCCGGCCTACATTCGAGTCAAAGATCGCCATCATTATGCCGAGCTTTGATTAAAGTTTTAATATGCGTGTGGGCTGCATCGTGGACACATAAAATATGAAATAATTATTTACGAAATCAATCACCATCGTGTCAGCCAAGTGCCGCACACTGATGAGGAATACATAAGCTTATCCATATTCTTGATAATACCCCAGGTATTATCAAACCCCCAGGCTTAGCCAAGATGACAATCGTTAATATAAAACGCCAATGGAAATAGTCATATGACTTTTCGTAGCATCATCCCATCCCAATACATTTCTTTGACGTTTGTTGGTGAAGGATTGTCATTTTTGCTAGACCCCCAAGTCCCTTGCCGCCCTCATCTATTAGTACCTACTTCCACAAGTCCCACAATCTGTCAAGATCGTCGGCCCTCTATAGGTTTAATTACACCGTGGTTTTCATCCGTCTTACAAGTAATGCTAGTCACCACCTACTTAGTCACTATTAAAAATATAAGTAACTTAAAAAAATGCATGCCCATACCAACAAAGGGTTGTTAATAAGGTTGACACAGATTACTCTCCAGCGGTATTATGCGTAGGTACGTACCTAATAAAATAAAACAAACGAAATACTTTAAAACTGTATATTTGTATACTTTTATTTCAATAACAATACATGGCAGCATTAGCACTATCCTAACCCCTATTTTTTTTACGCGGACTTTTAGGACGACGACCAAAACCCAAAGTTTCCTTCCCTTTATCACGTTTTTTTTTATCTTTCGCTTTGATATCACGAGGTCCATCAGCCAAATCGCGGCTACTAAGAGAAGCAAAAAGTTTTTTAGGCATGAATGAACTCCACAACTTTACCTTTTGTAGTTCTCTATACGTTATCGTATCTCTCTTCAGCATTGCATTACATAAACCAAGATGCCGTATAGACAGATGTTCAGTCTTCCTTGCCTTTTCCAATTCGCAGTTGTTCGCGTAGGACTGACCGTTTGACGCACATAAGGGATCCCATTCATGTCCTTCTTTTGGATCACAGAAACACGCTCCATTTTCTATAATTTTTATCGTCGGATCTTTATCGAGAGCTTTTTGAAACTCGCATAGGTTTAAATAGGTGACATCGTTGGAGCCACACAAGAGAGTGTCGTGAGCGGATTCGCAGTCGTCTTCCGACTCTTCGAGAGACCGTCGGTTTGGCATACCTTGCCCGGGAGCTAACCACAATATGGCTGTTGATAACAAATAACTTGCATACAATTTCTTAGATTAGTAATGCTATTTAATAGAAACATGTCACAATGAAAACAAAATACTTAGCTACCTATTTTATTTTGCTAATATTTGATTTGTTACGACATACGAGTACCTATTAACCGAAAAATCATCTACGTCTATATTACGAGTGTATTCATAATTTACATTTTTAAAATACTATTTCTTACCCTTTATACGATCTTATACTAGTTGCTTCAAAGTTTCAATTAAAATCAATAATGAAATATTAACTTACTAGTGGCTGAGAACACCAAAATCCCCCATCCAGTTTCCATGGTGCGTTCAGTTTCTTCATTTAACTGCCTTTAGTTTCTTAGCCACAAATTATTAGGAAATTGAAATTACTTCTTAATCTGGACAATTCTTATGCATGACCAAACACGGGTAAATTAATTAGGGCCTGAATTCGGCTCGAGAACTACAATTCCAATCAAATAATAAAACGAGTGAGTAGAATTTCTTACGTAGCTAAGGAACCTAGTTGTTTACCTTCTCAGCGTGTGAGAAGAAACCAATAAAACTTAGATTTAATTTCAAATCATCAGTTACCAACCTCCTTAATAGTGTCATAGGTGCAGTACTACTTTAAGCTGATGTACTTTTAAATGAAATATGTAATCATTACTTAAGAATGGAAGTTTTAATACTGGTTGCAAATCGGCTGTCATACCACAGCGCTGTCGAATGTCTCGCTTAGGTATATGTGTTTTTTATCACACTTGCTCGAAAAAGACCTTATTTATTTCATACAGGTGTATACCGAAGGACACATTGTACTAATGTAAATACGAAAACAATGTCTCTTAAGACTTATACACAAATAATTGATATATGTACACGTTTATATATATTATCCTGAATACGTTCCTGTAATTCCCCTGACATAATAGTTATTTGTTTTACAAGGGGGCAAAGTTGTTGTTTAACCGCTCGTGCTAATATTGATACCCGAGCAAGCGAAAGATTCCAAAATTGAATCACGAGCGTAGCGAGTGGTTCGAAAAATGGAATCTTGAGCGTTGCGAGGGTTTCAAAGCACGAGGGTTAAACAAAATTTGCCCCTGAGTGAAACACAAAATTTTTTACCACACCAACCCGAAGCAAATACCTATTAAATGTAAAATAACACACAAAATCAAACTAAATCAAATCCAAATGAATGTTATTAAATATTTATCATCCAAAATCATCATTTAAAAGCCAATTCTACTAGCAAACATAAGAAAACAACTCAAAATTTGGATTTGATTACTTTGCCTCACATGTGAATAAAATGCAACTTTGCTATCAGTTTTTGAAGTGCAAAGTAAGCCTTTCCGAGCTGGTGTGGTGAAAATAAACATACCGCTTCAAAAGCACTTTAAATAAATACTTACTATAAATAACAAAAACTGGTCAAGTGCGAGTTCGGACTCGCGTTTCAAGGGTTCCGTACATCACATAATTTTCAACAATTTTTTTTGTACATGTAACGTGACGTGAGTGAAACGTCTTGAAAAACCCGATTGGGTCAATTACAAACCAGATGTAACATGAAGTTTTCTGGCGTGGTGGCTTATAGAGGTATCTCTGCAACTATGCAAAGTAGCTTACATAGGAAGATTAAATGCCGAACAGTAGTACAAGTGTCCAAATACGAAGACTGAAGACCGAGCTCCGCCTAGGGCTAATAGCTCGGAGCGTCCGACGGGTCGCGCTTCCTACAACTTCCGCAAGTGTTTTAAAAGCGAAGGCCGAAGAGAGATAATACCTACAGGCTGGCCAAAAAATAAGTGCATTCCCGTAGCCGGGGAGGTTTTCAGATTATACTGAGCTTTACAACTTTTACTATGGGACCAACCCCGAAATCGCGAAAAAAAAATGTATCCTTCCATAGAAAACGAACCACCCAAAATGTATGAAACAGCCAAATTTTTCCTCGCAATTTCGGGGTTGCACGTTGGCAACGGGAATACACTTAGTTATTTTTTTGGCCACCCTGTATAGTGCTTTTTAAAACACGTAACAATAGTAACCTAATCAATCAGTACTACACTTGTACCAATGCGGCTGTGTGCCAGATACAGCCTATAGTCACACCAATAAAAGTCTGCAGCGGATTTGATAGCCCACGCAGTGTAAGTGTTGTTAATACGTCATAATTTCATAGAAGTTTGACGTTTAATATGACACTTGCACTGCGTGGGCTATCAAAATCGCTGCAGACTTGTTACGGTTTAACTATAGTCGCATTTTTTGTCGTCATTCCGACTCATGCTTGAAGCTAAAGGCAGGCCTCTTCGGGATGCTTCGGGCCTTCGGCCTTATGCGGATATCGGCCTAGGGCCTTCGAAATAGCTGTCTACATCACGTTTCACTTAAACCATTGCAGCTGTGTCCCTAAAAAAACTTAACCGCATTTTTGTTCTTAAATCCGACTCACGCTTGACTGTAGATTTCTAATAGGTTTTCCTGTCATCTTTAGGTAAAGGACTATTTTGTGTATTTTATTCAGAATTTTAGACCCTGTAGTTTCGGAGATAGAGGGGGGGGAATGGTCATTTTTTGTCTATTTTCTTGAATAACTTCTAAACTATTTATCGTAAATTTATAAAAAATACATATTTGAGATTCTCACAATGAGCTCTTTCGTTTGATATGTAACACGATATAGTTTGCAAAACTTTGTTTTTAAATTTTATCTTTTACCCCCCAAAAGTAGCCCTTACGTTTACAATTCATTAGATGACGTTACATATTCGTCTTTGGGTCACAGACTTACATATGTGCACCGAATTTCAACTTAATTGGTCCAGTAGTTTCGGAGCAAATTGGCTGTGACAGACGGACGGACAGACAGACGCACGAGTGATCCTATAAGGGTTCCGTTTTTTCCTTTTGAGGTACGGAACCCTAAAAACACAAAAACTGAGTGTAATAGGAGCCCGTTGAATTTCTTAACACCCGAGGTGTTAATTTCATTTGTTTCGCAGTTCTATTGTTTACCTTAATGTAACTTTAGATGTGCCGACTGGGGTGCCTTTTTTTCGTAAAATATTAAATAAAGAACTAAACGACAGACACAACATGTGACATTGGATTATATTTCAGGAAACGAAGCCATTTCAACGCGTATTACCCAATACAGTTTTTTGGTTCTTAGGCAATCATACCTGCCTATTTTGTCTAAAAAAAACTTTATTGAATACTTAGTTAAAAAATGGGTAATTTTATTTAATAACATTTTTACAACTTTATAACAAATCACTAAAACTTATAAATAAAAAATTTGCCCTAAGTCATGGTCCGTAGGTAGGGTGCCCAGAAGGCTAGCCGCATTGCCCCGCTGGATGGCAATGCTGATCCTTTGGGCAAAATATAGGCCAGCCCTCTGGTCACCGGAGGCCTCTATGAGGCGCTTTGATAACTCCCCATAGAGGCGACGCGCGCTAGGTCCCCACGGCCCCAAGGTTTCCACACCAAACGCCGCAAATATATAGCTACTACCTAGTGTGACATATTTGCGGCGTTTGAGGCTTTCGGCCGAGGATGCGGCCGCACCAGCGCCAACTTTGGTGCCTGGAATATGGGACGGCGCCAGGGTATCAACGCACGTAGCGTCCCAGACAAGTGGCCGTCCCATACTCCAAGGCACCAGCGTCATTCCGTCAGGCCTCTTGCCATCGACCCTGGCCAGACCGTTGGGCTCGAGGACCGCCGGTACCTTGGCACTGACAAGGGCCCTTCGGATGACGTCGTTGAGGCTGGCGTGGCGGGGGATCCTTCCAGCGCTACGGCTGCATGAGAGGCCGTGGTGGCCCAGATCATCCACCATAATTCCGCATTGGCACCGGTGGGGTATGTTTGTTGATGCCCCTATTCTTAAACATGTGGCCAAACGGAATGTAGTATTATCCAGCAATGTGCCCACAGTTGTGGATGGTAGTGTCTGTAACCACAGACCCGACTCCCATTCCGCAGTGGCAAGAAGACGAGCGCGATCTGTCGGACTAAGTGCCGAATCTAGGAGACGGTTCCTAGTTAGACGGCAGAGAGGCTCGTCCCACTGCCTCTGCGAACATGGGTTGACAGGCGGGTCTGTGTTAGGACATGTTAAATGCCATACGTTCTTGGCCTCGGTACAGTGCGAAGCCTCCAGGGCCCCAAGGGAAGGGGCTAAAATTTTCCCGATGAGGTTTTGAGCACCGTGTACCGAAGCCAAGAAAGCGGGTAGCGCCACGCTGGAAATTTTGCGGATGCCCAGGCCGCCCAACCTAATGGGTAGGCTAGCCTGGGTCCATGTTCTTTCGCCAAAAGAAATGTTGAAAATGGTGGTGAGTGTTTCTAAAACTAAGTTGTCCAAGTTTGATAACAAAGAAGGGTGTTTCCAAAGGTGTGATCCGCGGAGAATGTAAGTAAATTTTGGGACGAATAAACAATGTTTAATGATACAATACGCCGAATGTATATTAATTTTGATCAGACGATGTGAGGATGCCTTAAAATTTTGAATTTTTGTATCTATGAAATTTTCAAAAGATTGGTCCAAGATGGGACAACCAAGGAGGTGAAGCGTTTCTTTTGTAATAATTTTGATTCCAGGAGCTAGTTGTTCAAACTGTTCTATTGTTCTTTCCTTGTTTGGGCAAGAGTCTGTAACAAAGAGTTCGCATTTCGAGAAGTTAAGAGATAAGCCAATGATACTGAGGTCTGTTTTTAATTTTTCTAAATCACCGAGAACTGAAAACGCTTCACCACCTAGGGTCCCGTCATCAAGGTACCATAAATTCAATTTTGACTTTAGGTTTTTAATTATGGGATGGATGGCTAGGCTGAAAATTGCTGGGCCGAGCGGGTCGCCTTGTTGACATCCTACGGATGAAGCCAAGAGGTTAGATTGGTATAACAATTTAGAAGGGGAACTATAACACTGCCAAAGAAAATTATAAGTAGCCGGGATTTTATCTTTGATTTGGGTCAACAAGGCGCCCCGGTCTACTGAATTAAATGCGTTGGAGATATCCACCTTCAGAAGAACCTCTCCTGTCTGATGTTCTATATAGGTTCGCACAGCGTGGACAGCGGCTTCGCAGCCGCTCTTGGAACCGAAACCAAGCTGCACAGGCTGTAATTCTGAGCTAAGTTCCTTGAGGATGGAGTGACAAGCAATTTTTGCAGTGAGGCGGCGCAAGGTAGTGCCAACTGCAATGGGCCGAATACCGCCGTCCTTTTTAGTTAAGGCGCAAAGGTTGGCTCCGTACAGAACGCCTGTAATCTCTGGAGGGACCAGACCAGCCAGCATGGTATTTACAAGGGCCGTCAAGTCCTTCAAGAGACTTTCCTTGGTGTCACCACAGCCACAGTACAGGAGGTCTTTGAGGTGCTGTGGTGACAAACCGTCGAGGCCTCCTGCGGAACCATTAGGAAACGACATTATGGCTGCGAAAACATCATCGGTGGATGCACGCAGACTGGGATCGTTGGGCTGCGGGGGATCAGGAAGAAGAAGGTTCGGGTCTGAGGGCGGATGTTTAGCAAGTAAGGCTGCGAGGGTATCAGAATTGGCCGGGCCCACTGCATCGTCAGAAAACAAAAGGCGGGCGGCGCCTTTGATATCACCATCGGAGATCTTGCATTCTACTTTTTTGAATATATTATCGCTTGAGCGCTTAGAACCATCAGCGGCGGGATAATTTGAAAAATCACAGCTGCAATTATCTTTAATAATTTTCGTGAGTGACTTGGTATTCTGATCCGGTTTTATGTGCAGCACTCTAGAGGTAAATGTTAGTAAATTTTCCCAGCTGTGAATGATTAAAATGAGTTAGTTAAAATGAGTATTATTTTGAATAGGTACAATGAATTAATAAAATGCAGTTTTCGCCATATTTTATTCAGGCAGTTTTATCTAGTGACAAAGCATATAGTCCAATAATAAACGGTTTATCGTCGTGTGGTTAGAACTTTGGTGTCCGAATTATGGGAAGAGCTCTTTAGTAACATTCAGACACCTTATAAAATTACATCCATAATAGGTTTAGGTGAAGCATGTTTCAATTTGAGTTTGTTGGCTTTCGGTTGACACACCCAAAAAGAGTAGTCATCGTTAGATATTATCGTAATCTCGCTGGTAGAGCTATCTTTTATTATGTCGCATAAATTTGTTGGTCCGACATATTTGTCCGTCTTGGGGACTTTTCGTAGATTACCTCGCAAAACGCGCAAATCCAGACATTGGTCAGTGCATCATCATCATCATCATCTCAGCCTATATACGTCCCACTGCTGGGCACAGACCTCCTTTCGAGCGCGAGAGGGCTTGGGCTATAGTCCCCACGCTAGCCCAATGCGGATTGGGGACTTCACATACACCTTTGAATTTCTTCGCAGATGTATGCAGGTTTCCTCACGATGTTTTCCTTCACCGAAAAGCGACTGGTAAATATCAAATGATATTTCGTACGTAAGTTCCGAAAAACTCATTGGTACGAGCCGGGGTTTGAACCCGCGACCTCCAGATTGCAAGTCGCACGCTCTTACCGCTAGGCCACCAGCGCTCACTTCAGCGGTCAGTGCATAGCCACAATATAAGTAAATTAAAATGAAATATAAGTTTAGCTACAGAAATGTTATAGCAGCCAGCCAGAAAAACTTCGATGAGTTCGATGACTGACACTTTCTGTTAAAAACCACCTAAGAATCGGCGTTCGCAAATTAATAAGGTTTACCTAGTACACAAAAGCTCACGATTCTTAACTAAGGAAAAGGAAAGCAACGAACACAAAAGAAGAAGAAATGGGAGATATCTCTAATTCGTTTCCCAAAATTATTTAATTCCATATTATTTGTGAAAGTGTTTCGGGTTCCGGATTTGACATACATAGATAGATGTTATTTTATTCGTCAAGTAAAAGCTATCAAGTACCTAAATATCACAAAACGGGGGATATTGATACATAAGCTCCGAGAAACACATTGGTAGAGTAAGCTGCAGAGTTAAGTTTCAATATAATGTTAAATGGAAAACCAATTTTATTAAGAATATACAGGGTATTACCTATGGCTAACGACGTTATTGCCCGCAGAGTTAGAATAGAATAATAGAAAAGAAATGGTTTATTTGGTGTTGAAATACGTGCTTAACCTATAATACATCTTATTACAAGACACCAAAATGGATGCCACTCAGCAGTTGCCATGATATGTTCGATTTGTACTTGATCTGGTATTGGCTTCAATTTATAAACGCTAAAAATACCTCTGTCTCAGGAACAAGAAATGCGTGACCAAACACAATTTATTAAATGCTTTTTTATTTGTTCACTCGACCATCTTTATTTATCAACTTGACGACAAATTCCGACAAATGACGGTATCCAGGCGGCGTAGCACGGTGGCGTTTTTATCCCTTGTCACCATACCTGTCACGTTCTAACAAGTATGTAAGTGCGAAAGGGACGCGCATAGTGATAGTTGATAAAAATGGAACCGTGCTGCGCCCGCAGGACATGGACATGACTATTTACTAACTTATTAACATGCCGTACTGAATACCTACATTATTAGTGTGAACTTAGTGCATCAATTACGTAACATATGCAAGGTATGATACTAATAATAATAATAACATTTGAATTCTGAAATATTTAAAAACAAAATGCATCTTTTCCATGGATATTTTATTCAGGAAAATTATACAGCTGATCTAGACCCGTTTATCGCGGTCTAAAATTAATAAACGCCTTCTGCCCACATGCACAGAGGGAGCCATCCTCTGACAACACTGCTACCCTGGCAGTCACGTCGTCTTTTATGTATTTGCATGTGTTTGTGGGTCCGAAACAAAATTCCTTCCTTTTGTTGGCTGAGTTGGCTCGCCTTCCTCGCCGGATTGCCATACATTGGTCAGTGCAGAGCCACAAGGTGACTATAAATAACAAAAGTAGAAGTATTTTAGGTATACCATAATACCTGGGTTTACTATAGTCCGAAATCTCCTAACTATGGTCCAAAACTAACTCGAATATCTTCGTTTAGGTATTAGTGTAGTAAATGAAGCAAGTTGTTGTATGGAGACCCATGCATTAATTTCTCAGTCGATGAAATTCAGCTTGGTATTGTATAGAATGAGCCGAGACTAACATATAAATATCCAAAAAAAAAACACTCCTAAGTTAGGTAAAAACACAAATCTGATTATATATTGAACCGAGTAATTCCTCAGTCCAAAATTATTTTACAAAATTAGTTATTTGTATCATTATGTGATACTAGAAAAAAATCTAAAAGTTTTGTCAAACATGACAATATTTTTTTATGATAATTCCTTTTTTTGACGCTCATTTTCATCGGAAAATTGCTCTGTCCTTTTTTTCTTCTTATATGATTTTATAATATAATTTGGCGCAGTAGGTAAAAAAATCCAAAAAAAATGCGTACCTAAACGTATGTATTATAGAACTATTAAAAACTGAGAGTGGAAAATTTTTAGATTTTCATTTTGTAGGTATAAAACGGCAATAAAATGGCATTCCAGTGAAAAAATTAGACTGAGCAATTTTCCGGTCCAAGACACGCCAAAAAATTATATTTTATAATACTGGTATTTCTGCTGGGATATTTTTTTTGATATTTCATATATTGTTGCAATACGTTACATGAATATGTCTGGTGAAGTAAGTTTGAACGGAGCATTTTCCGTAAAAAGATATTAACGATTTAAGACTTTAGGTATTTAGTTTAATTCTATTATTATTATTCTTTGGAAATTTATATAATACTTTTTATTTATTGATATTTTATCATATTGTAAAGTTTTTTGTGGCTGAGAAATTACTGCGGGGTCCACTACTTTTATTTACTACACTATATAACTATATTCAACAATAGTTGGGTGGTTTTACTCTGAATGCAATTGGTTATTGAAGGACTACAATTTTGAAAAGCACGGAAAACACGGGGAGTTCTATGCGGTCGACAGAGCTGAGGGCCTACCGCGAACCACGTTCGCCGTGTTGCCTCTCTGTCGCACTTGTAAATTCGTACGTACGTGTGACAGAGAGGCCACAACAACAAAACTGACCATATTAGCCCTACTGGAGTCACTATTATTAGAATATCGCAATTTTAAGGCAATACTTATTTATAAAAACTCGGACAAAACCAAAGAAAATATTGATATTGAATTCATACTTATTTATGAGTTAAACCTGTGAAGTGCCTACTGGACTATAAGTGGGGCGTTTTACGGTACATAAGTTCCAAAAACACATTTAATATACCAACTTAAATTGAAATGTTAAACTTACCTATGGCTAGCAACATGAATGCCTTCAGAATTTTCATGATGAGGTTACGCTGTAACTATGTGCTTCGTCTGGCGTTGCGTTCAATTTATAATGCTGAAATCCATCTCAATCCCAGGAACAAAATCATATGCGTGACAGAACATAAATTAATAATAATATTATTAATTCGTTTTATGTCCAGTTTGTTTTATCCGCTATTTATTTATTCAATTGAGGACAAATTGAAAATTATCGTTCAATCTTGCATACATCGCTATGCTATGCGTGACCAAGAGGCATGGCTAAATAAATACCTGCCTACAGTATTAATGTTAACTCAGTGCATATACAGGCATAATATACTTATATGTAATTAATTTAAATATACCTGTCCTGTTGTTGTATCTCATACATAGGTATATTTACAGTCTGTTTATTTACACTTAACAAGTGAAATAGGTATATGACTTATTCCAAATATGAATAGCCACGTTATTTATTTTCTACAGAAAGTTTGACAAGGCATAAAGTAAGTACCTTCACAAGTTCACATAGCATACAGGTAGGCCTAGCGCATGATTGGCACGACAATATGTCGCCGCGAGATAGACTACCCGTCTTTTTCTAACTGTATTTATTAAAGAAGGGCGGGTAGTATGTCGCGGCGACATACTGTCGCGCCCATCATGTGCTAGCCCGGCTGTGTATTGATACAATACAATTCGAAAATGTAACTCCTTTCCCACTGAAGGCCACTACCGCAAAGCAACTTGTCTGTATGACATAACGATGGAGCCACGACAAATTAATGTCAAAACAAATACTTTTCTTAAGTGACTAGACAAGATTCCGCAGCGTGGCCTACAAAACAAAATAAATTGGTGAAACATAAGTTATAAGTACCTATAGTAACAGCACCAGTCATGGGACATTTAAGAGGAAATTTGGAGTATTTATGATATTTCCTTTATACATGTAAATGGTCTACCGCTTAGCGTGTTAAAAGATGAAAGTCCTATCCGTCTTTCATGTTTTAGGCGTGTTGTATCAAAGATACTGCAATTAGTTTCCACATATTTAACAAATTAAAACTATGCTTTTACGGCAAAAAAATCAATTTTTGGTATAAGCTTTTATCGCTGAATGTATTTTTCTTTCCACAGCCAATTATTATTGTATTTATTTATTTTATTTATTTATTTATTATTAATATCACAAGAACGGTATTAGATCCATCGAGACAATTCTAATATACCCAAACACAATTAGTTAGGGTTTATTGCGATAAAGTTCCCATGGCCACCTCCTGTCTCCATCATCAGATCAGGTCCATGTCATATCATAATATTGCATTATCATCCGATTTGCATACTTAATTACGTAATTACACAAAATTTCAACCGAATCGGAAATCGAAAAGTGGCTCAAATTAAGCAACCAAGATTGGACCCACACTAACTAACAGGGCAAGTTAAATAAAAGTTTGGAAACACGATATTAATTTATCCGAAGTCCGAGAATACCTCCTGATTGACATATTTCGTAACTACATTTTACTTCTGTATTGTTTAAACATGAAATTATGGCATGCCAAGCATCATTATGTAAATTGTCCCATCATAGGAGGTTTTACAGCTCCTATAATGGGATTGGGCCAAATACCACTATTTTTTTTACATCTGTGGAGTCACAACATAGTGTGTTGTATACCTTATCTCATGGTAAATGCAATTAACAAAAGACATTCTAGTTTTTATCAAGTATTAATTAATTAAAATTTAATAAATTAACTCACCTCTCTTAGCGAAGTTGTTAAGAATTCGTAGTGGTATTTTTTTTCAGTGACACGACAACTTTTGGGTTGACGCCAATTTCTTATAAAACAACCAAATTTAATGAAACTTCAAGAGACACAGCTCTAGGACTCTTATTTATGATAATATACAGCCAGTGTTTATAAACTACTTTTAGATACTTATTTTAGAGGAATTATGTTTTTTATCCCATTACGGGTTCCACGTCCATTATAGGGTATACTACTATACCTACTTATATCGAAACTGTCGAAGTGGTATAATACGGTTATTTCCAGTTGTTGAATAGGTTATAAGTCCATTTCTAAGTAAAATAAACGTAAATAGTTACATAAAATAGCTGCTTACATAATATTTTATACATACCTATAGGTGGAAATAATTTAGAAAAGGTAACAAAAGCCTAAACCGTACAACAATTTAATTTACTCTTACAAGGTGGCATATTTTAATCGTTAAAACGATCTACAAAAGCAATTGTTGTAACAACTGAAAACATGACACTAATTTTATTAAAACGTTTGAGATAAACACTTCATTTGGTTTTTATTTGAATAAGTAAAATTGATTAAACAGCTGGTAAATTAGAATATTACCTACATTCTTTCATTAGACTTAAGCCTAATACCTAAGTAACATATAAAGGTAGGTAGTTTTGATTATAATAATTGAAATGAATACCTATAGGTACATGATTGTGCCGACGATCGATGTCCAAATATCAAGTAATTTGTATGAAAAACAAAAAACCCCTCTTTGTAAATACCTCTCTCTTTATCCTATAGTTCGTTTTTTTAGCATTAGAAAGAACTCCACAGAAGTAAGCGTACAGTTTCTATCAGCCTCTTTAATTCTTAATAATTATTGAATTATCTAATGTAGCACGGTCAATACATATAATTTACTTCAATTTATTACCGTAAAAAGTGCCGGATTTGGAACCACAAGCTTACTTCTGCGAAGTTCTTTCTAATGCTAAAAAAAACGAACTATAAAGCCCAATGTCCTACCTATTAGTACTTATTCAGTTCGATGAAATTGAAATCATATTCAATTGCAACAGAGTCGCATTTGTTTTGTTTCGTTCATTTTTCAAACAAAACCAAAATCAACTCTATTCTCTACAGTAAAGGTTCAAATTTCAGTAGCAAATTCTGGGTTTTTTATTGGTATGGCTGGGCCTTAGGAAGTTATAATAAGTTTGGCGTAAAGTTTTTTGCCTAGCCTTTTCCTATTTCATTTAGGGACGTCATTCTTCGTCAGGTGTATCTGCTCTGGCTCATCGAGATATCTGTTTGCGCTTTCTTAAGACTGGATTCCAGTGTGCGGCACTGTGCGGCAC
Organism: Cydia fagiglandana; assembly: GCF_963556715.1. NCBI lineage: Eukaryota > Metazoa > Arthropoda > Insecta > Lepidoptera > Tortricidae > Cydia > Cydia fagiglandana. The sequence goes on from NC_085937.1 coordinate 5,788,517, forward strand.
AAGCATTTTTGTACTGAATATGCTTGTGCCGCACTATGTCGCACACAGGTGGAATCCAGCCTTAACTTTCGTTGTTAATGAAGGACAACCAAGGGGTCTACCTCTGCTCGATCTTTTGGAACCGATTTTGATGTTTAGGACTGGTCTTTTCATATGGTCTAATGACCAGGCGGCTTAGCACGGTAGCCTTTTTATCGCTTGTCACCATGCCTGTCACGTTCTAACAAGTATGTAAGTGCAAAAGGGACGCGCTTAGTGATAGTCGATAAAAATGGAACCGTGCTGCGCCCGCTGCTAGCATGAGTTGCGTTCTCGCGCGTTGCTTCATATCAACTCGCGCGCGATAAGCAACTCAATGCTAGACGGTCTGGCCTCCTCACGATATGGCATGGCCAAGTTTTGAGTAGTTTTGAGTTTTGAAAAGGACTCTAGGATACTTTATTAAAAGAAAATATTGGTGTTCGTCGTGTGTGTGAGCTAACATTATATATGTATACGAAATATGAATATAACAGCCGTACAAATATATATATACAACAAAAAATCTTCAGTACGATCAGAGAATGACAAATAAACAGGTATTATAGAATGACGCAAACCTTAAAGGATATTGTTTCAAAGGTTATCTTCGAAAGTATTGGTAGGTATTAAATATGACAGAGACAATAAAATATCGCGTAACAATAGTAACTTATACTAGAATATTTGTGTACATAATTGACACCTTGATAAAATGCGTGATTATGCGTGTGTTGATTTATACATATATAAATCACGCATTTTATCAATTTATTTCATGTCAATAAAAAAGGTGTTAACGTAAATGTATAGGTACATATGTAGGTACTTAGTTTATATTAGACCTAATATCTGGAGCTTTTCTAGACTACCTATTTCATGAACTGCCAATTAATTGTATCTCATAAAATGGTCAGACTGATCAGGAAAATGCTAAATTCTAGGGTTTGACTACGACATAATTGTACATACTATTTTCCGTTTTAGACGTTAAATAAACAAAACATTAAAATAACAGTTATTGAACATTAAAATAATTCGAATACGGGACATTGTGACATTACATTAAACATGTTTTGTTGGTCGGTGAACGTAAAAGTCTGAAGAAATGAGCGATTTAAGAAATTTCGCAAAAAGTATAATTAATACCTATCGTAAGCATTCACCAAGGGTTTAAATATTTTTTATTGCATTTGCTACACCTACAACCTAATTTATTATACTGATGTAAACCCATTGTATCTATTGATTAGGATTTTGGTTGTATTTTTATAACTCTGCATAATAAAACCGGCCAAGTGTGACTCGCAATAATCATTTTTTTGCATATGGCTACCTCTCATTTTAATTTTATTATTATTTATAATTTTACATTGCTATAACGGCAATAGAAACGATGAGATTTCAATTTTCAACTGTTAACTTGTTAGAGTTATTGAATTACATTACAGCTAAATTACAGGCCGCTGACAGACAGACGGGCAAACAGTAAGTTTAGTAATACAGTTTCGATTGTCACCATAAATGTACTCTACCATAATTATCTCTATATTAAATAAACTATCAATGATAGGTAATTTCTTAAAATATAATTGAAGATATTGACAGCGATGTCAAATAGATATCGATCTATCAAACAAATATCCTATAACACGATCAGCAATATTACGCAACTCGACGTGAGAAAAACGGAACTCCCAATCGTCGGCACCTGTTCCCGAACAATGGCGGCTGTTCATAATCTCGCGTTCACTTTCTGCGCCCACGCAACTAGTAAACATTTTCGAAAATCGAACGCGAATCGTGACCGGACGGTCGCGGTTCCCTTTCAAACGTCACGAGCCGGCACCTCGTTATCGGGATTTGCGATTCGAATCCGTTGGGATGAAATTTGTTACGAAACGGTCCTGTAATTTCCTGGGCGATGGCTCTGATCTGGTTTCACATTAATCTGGCTGGTAGGGAAAACAAATGCTGCTAGTTTCGTAATGTTGACATATTGATGGTTACAGTCTGAACGTAAAGCTTGAAGCTTTTACGCGATGCTTAGGTTTGAATCGCTCTTTTAAGAAACAGGTTAGTACTAAATATGTATGTAAGTACATAGTAAGTAAATCTTGTTACGTAAGTAACTTGCCGAATTAATCTGCCCATCAAGATTGTCACCAAAATGCTCCTTTGCGGTGTCAATGGTACTAACGCAAAATACGATCGATTCGCTAAAGCTGGCAAGAATTAAGTAAACTAGCATATTGGTCACTGTGTTACATTATTCACACGTTTTTTCCATTAATATCTACTATCGATTTCCTGTACGTCTGTAATTGCTATATTATGGAAGGCACTCCATATGCAACATGGTATTTAAATATGTAGGTGGTGCATGTACAAGTATTGTCAAGTATTACTTCATTTACGAGTAAGCTCTCGCTCTAATGAGATTATACAATCGCGATGTCTAAATAAGGTTTGTTTACCGAATTAACTAAACGTGCCACTTATTTGATAAACACTCACCTTTAAAAGTAAAATATTCAAAAGTCCAAGCTTAAGTCGTGACGCGGTTTTGCAATAAATCGGTTCTCATAAGCGTTCCTTTGCTCTCAATCTAAATTCTGTAACAACATGGCCTTTAAAGGCCGGGTACACAAACTGGATAAAGTAAAACATCGGGTCAACACGATCGTTATCTTTAATAAGGTCATACAAGTACCTACAAGGGTAGCTTCCTGACCCCTGTTTCATCGCTGTGATCTTTATCACCTGAAAATTACAATCCTCCGTACATTTGATTGATGTTATTATTTTTGCTTTTATGTAAATTTAATGTTGACGTGTAAAAGTGCCCTTATGGCCTATTTGCTGAATAAATGTTGATATTTGATATTTGACATTGTTGGTCCAACTTATCCACACCACAACACAAGCCTTCTTGAGCTTACTATGGGGGTTAGTCAATTTGTGTAAAAATGTCCTATATTTCGGGGTTGGTCCCATAGTAAAATTTGCTCATTATAATCCCTGCCAACGGGAATGCAGTTATTTTTTAGCCACCATGTATAATGGGAATGTTCATTCTAATGCAGCGGGCAATTACGCAGCAAGCACTTAGGTAAAATACTTTAATCAAACCACTCCCAACATGTTCAGAGCAAATTCACAGTTAAGGTTAAACGTTAAAGCCACACCCTATCTCCGTATCTACATAGAAAGTCTGTAGTTCTATCTACGGCACTAAGCTCACTTAACAGTATCTTAACATGCAGTTCCGGAAGAAATGGACCACAAGCGTTTCCGCATTAGGGCTGCGCTGATAATTCCAAAACCATGAAACAAATAAATCAAGATAACTACTTAATAGGTATTTTATGTAACGATCCTGAATGCACAGTGAAATCTAAATAAGGTACCGGAGAAATTTACTGTCTTACAGAATAATGCAATTATTTAAGGTGATTGTTGATTGTATATGTTCCGTTTCATTGAAAATAACAGATCTTTTGATTAATATTCGCGACAGGTAGCGTGTTCCAAGAAGAGGTCGAAACATGACCAACAAGTGACCGTTGGACTGGCCACCCACACTCATTTTGGCACAAGTTTGGTACATATATGTGGACTCTCTTGCATTGTAATAATGGATAATATAGCTTGAAGGTGTGTCAGCTAGTTGAATACGTGAGTGAGGTTGCAAATGGGCCGAATGTAGCCTAGAGCTTGAATTTAGAACTGCGGCTTACAAACTAGCAGGAACACGGAACCAAAACATTCCTCAGTCAGATCTCTAAATACATTTCCAGTAGAATTAGCATAATCAAGTTGCGTGAGTCAAACTATTGTATTTACTTGGTTACTGTTTGAGTAAAATCGACATTTAATTTAACAAACTTCCAACTTTTTTTCAAGTATATACAGTTATAAGTAGGTATTTCTACAGTTCGAGTTACAAAGTACATATTTGTCACAGTACTCACAGTAATTGTTCTACATACCTTAGACATAATATATTTTTGTTAAGCTATTAGAGAACGGTGGATAAATACTTTTGACGTTTAGTCTGATTTGATCAGTTAATCTTGATGCTCTTGTACTTACACATTCCCTTATTTATAGATAGGTATTACTTTTTTTTAAGGGATTGCTGTAACCGTTATCTAAGAGACGAGACATGTTGCTCTCTTATTCTCAAAGTCAATTTCTCGATTCTACCAAATAAATAATTATTAGGGTAGGTTATCTACTATATAAATATATCGATGTTACAAAACTAATCCATAGAAAATACCAGTATGTATTATGACATTTTATGACGTACCAAAGTTAAGCCCTCATAATTGAAAGTGATTTTTATTCACAAGTGGCTTTAATAGTAAAATTTTTAGATACAATTTCACCAATTTACATTCTTATAAATTTCACTTTCATGCTTACGCTCGCTGTTAGCGGTTATTACGGTTTGTTAAAAAAAATAAGCGTCGTACGAAATGTTTATGGCTTTTTTATTTACGCCCGTTCAATTGTAGAGTGACTGGCCATGTGAGTATTTCGTTAGCGTCATTTGAAATAGTGATGCCATATTATTATCCGAGTATGGTGCAGCTGATTTATTTGACCACGTCTGATATGACTGACTGCGAAAGCTAGACGTTATTGTGATAACTTATTCAGTTTCACTTGCTTTCTTGTATAGGCTTCTTAGGTATTATAAATCGAGCCAAACGTCGCCTGTATTGACGCTTATTTAATGCGCAATGTGAAAGCAATTTTGAATAAGTTCTTGCAGACACCTGCAATAACTCGGGATTATCAGATCGTAAATGTTATGTAGATCCTTATAAATAGGAAATGCTGAAATATATTTAGCTTTCAATTTAGTTGAGGTCCTATGTCCTATCTTTATAGGTACATTTTACATCAATAAATGACATACCTACGCAAAACCTAATATTATTCTCGCACAAAATATTTCAAGTTGTAGCAAATTTTTCAAGGCGACGTACCACCTACGGGTCCCTCTTATTCGATCGTAAAAAAATGAGAAGCCAGCGGATGGATGATTAGAAAAACCACTGCATTCGGCAAGAAACAAACCTGATCCTATTTGAACACGCTGAAATACATAGTCGTGGCAGATATTAGGTATAGTTCGTGTTAAATTAAATTAATATTTTTATCATTTACTAATTTTATGCAATATAGCTACTAATGTTTACCACTAATCGTAATAGTACATAGGTAGATAGCTTCACATAGATTATATATATCATGCTTATCAGCACATTACATCATTTAAGTCGTCCATTTTTGAACGCATCATAGTAAACATCATGTAATTTCGTGCGTATCTATGCATGCTAAGTCACCTCCCACATAATAGCATATTTTCACTAAAACCGATACAGTTTTGTAATCAACTTATTTCACATCTTGTAACATGATACTGTAATACCGTGTAAGCGTCGCGATGTGATGAAATCGCACATTAGTGCTAAACCTAGGGCGAGACTTTCCTATACCACTTACGATACATATTGCGGCTTTCGATGGCGTTTCGCTTATTATTTTGATAGACGGGACAATACGTACGTAGTTGTGAACAGAAATAAATGGCCAATTGTAGATAGGTCTTTGGCCGGCCTAACAAGGCGAAGAAAGTCTAAAAGCAGTTGACCACGCCCGACTGAGGGCAATAACTCAAGCAGATCTGGAATCGACACATCGGATATTTATAGCAGCACGAGTGCATCGTGGGAGCGAACTTTAAGGGAAATTACCGGTAAAAGTCATCGGGTTAGGTGTTACGAGAAGCAATAAGTTTGAATGTTGACTTATCTACTAACGATATCTGTAAAAGTTGATAATTGATTTATACTTGATGTTACTGCTTATTTTCCTGTATTTTTTACCTTGCGATGGATATTCAATTTAGTTACCTAACTATGCCGTGTAGAAATTATGAATCGAGTAGATGTTTCAGGGTGTAAGTAGCTAACAATTCAGCAATTAACATTTTTTTTTGTTTTCAGGTAATATTTTACAACTATTAGCTATCGGTTAACATGGTGTGTCAGGAGTCAGGACTAGTCAGGAGTTTAGGACATAACAAATTAACGCAGGTAAGAGAGGATGCCCCAATTGAATGCGGTTGCGTCGGTCGTCGCAACGCATTCAAATCATAAGATCACAACTCGACACTCTTCATGCCATGTCGTCTGAAATCCATTACAAAACCTATTTCAATAAAAAAATAACAATTTCGGTTTCTACGACTATGAGAGCCGAATTTCAGCCCATCCCATCGAGTTGATCTTATAATTGTACACAGGAGGTGGCCATCGGAACTCTGTGATAAAACAACGCAACCTAATTGTGTTCCGGTTTGTTTAGTCGTTGAGTTGGTAAGTTGCCTGTAGAAAGAGAAGTACAGTCAGCGATAAAAACTTTTATCAATAATTAAGTTTTTGTCAAAAATCTTATTAAGTTTTGCACCAACATAGGCATGTAGATATAATTAAATTATACTCCTCAAAATTTTGTGAAAACAGCAACCATCATAAAACACTCGCTTCAGTTTGGTTCCTAGATCACGGCTATTATCGAAACTATTAACTATTGTTCTCAGTATGAAAAATATATAATATAACTATAATCGTATTTTTATTGTTTTCGCACAATAGAACATTGAATTGGCCATTGAAATGAACATTTGATAAATTAAGGGAATTAAGGTTAGATGTTAGATACTATATTTATAATTGTTATTTGTGATCATCTGATAAAAGAATTGTTAATTGAATCAAAAATCCTTTGATAAACTACAATTTTATTGTAACGTTAAACGCCAATACTACCTATATAGTGTATATAGTGTAAATTAGCAAAATATATTACCTGGGCATTCAATCCCGCAGCAAATATAGGGAAAAAGTGGTTTCAGTTAAATTCAAATTAATATATAGAAGATAAAACTCAGACTCAGACAATGCCAAAAAGCACATCAATTTGGTTAATACATAGTTATATATAAGTATAGATTTTGGGGAGTTGGGGACCATACACCTAGCTTAGGTTTGCCATACGTCATTGTACGCCCGGACATACCCCCGTTTGAAGCTTGGTGTCCCAGTGTCCCCGCCAAAACAAGCAAATTGTCTCCATCATGTCCCAGTCCCAGAATTAGGGTTTCTGCTCGAGAATTCCCGAGGCGAGAAATCTCGAGAAATTTGTCCTAAGTCGATACGGGAAAAAAATATTCAAAACCTCGAGAACTCGAGAAATAAATCTCTTGTGATGATGTGTCTATAATGCATTTCTTTAGGTAGTTAAATAAATATGAACAATGTTCTTTTTTTACATTTTCAGGTAGGAACCTACTTAAAACATTTATTACCAAACAAATAAAAAACTACCTTGATTCGTCCCCTATCGTTCTAGCTTTAACCGATTTTTGAAACTTTTGAACTATCATGATTCATGACGTTCATGTAGCGTCTTTTTATTGAAAACTGCTTTAAAAAAATTTGTAACGAATTATAGGACCATGTAATAAGTGTAATAACAAATATTACAAAACTAATTTACTATTGATAAATTAAATCATCCCGATATATTCCTATTAGCAAAATATTACAATTTTAGCAGCTTTATTGTTACGTTGAGTACTTGAGTAAGTACGAGTAATTAATATTAAGTAGTAAAACTTCTGTAAGTTTTATCACATCGAGTTAAATTTATTGTTATATTTTTGATTATTAAGTGCAATTTAAGGTAACTAAAATGTACCATATGTTTGATTATTGATCTCACCTACGATTCCTACGAGTCTGATTTGTAAAAAAGCAAAAAAAAAATAACATGGCGATATTGAAGCTTTCAAAATTTCTCGAGATACTCGAGAAACTCGAGAAATCTTGGTCGAGAATTCCCGTGCCTCGAGAAATTAAAAAGGTCGAGAAACCAGAAACCCTACCCAGAATTCATAATTAGTGTTGATCTGACGAGTATCGCAATAAGTATCACAACAAGCATATATTACACGATCATCAGCATCGTGAGAAGTGGTTAAAAACAATGTCGAACATTCCGCGTGATTGATATTTTAAGAATGTACACCAAATACCGGCGTCTCATATCTGACAGCGTAAATAATCGTAGCGTACGTTTCCGATACACATACGGCGGTTGTGCTATTAATCTTAGAAAGGCTGCTTTCTCCGGCTTCCTAGAGCGGTCAGAAAAATTGCAACTAATCTGAAGGTTTAAGTAAAATGTTCTGCATGTAATAATAACGAGTATTATTTACGAGTCTTGGGATCAGTTGTTGAGCGTAGGTAGAGTGGTAGACATAATTACCTACTTAATGCAATGTATGATATGTAAGTTGTTTCACTTAAGCACCTATTTATTTTATTATTTTTTATTTTATAATTGCTTAAGTTTCATAAGAGATCTGTGTATTGTTTCTCATTATTACTAGGGATGTACCGACTAGTCGCCGACTAGTCGGGAAAGCCGACTATCCGGCCACATTTGTAGTCGGCGATTAGTCGGCGACTAGTCGGCAAAAATGGCCGATTAGTCGGCACCTTATTAGTGAAAGAAAAACAGAAAAAAGAAACCAACAGTCAATATTTACCATATGTTTTATGTCTATTTTACCAAAATACCTATTCAGGGTGTGAAAACTTTTGTTCATATAATTGACCGTTTGATCGTTATCGTATGGTGGTGGGCTGGTGTTTTCCTCTACAGGTCGATCTCAACTGATTCTCGTGTAATTTCATGGCCAAGTTCTATACTTAAAGGATTTTATTATAATTCAGTTTTTGTTTTTTTTTTAATGGAGGAACCATGGGGAACTATTAATGTTATTGCAAAATTTAGAGACTTATAAACAGGGCACGTTGCTCGTAAAGACGCTGACCACAGGGGATAGGTTCTTAACTGGCGACTACGTAAGTACGAGAAATAGAGCCTTGGAAATACCTCCTACAAGTTGAACCTACTGACGGTCTGCTCAGGATCGCAAAATAAAAGAAAGACAGAAATAGAACGAGGATTCTTGTGATAGGTAGGTCTTTGAACCTGTAGAGAACACCTTTTAGCCAAGCTAATATATGAATAGCGCAACCTAAAGAGCAAAACTATTGTTTTTCACCTGATATTATACGAAACTAATGATCTGGCCGACTAGCCGACTAGTCGGCCGACTAATCGGCCACTCGAGCGCCGATTAGTCGGCTAGTCGGCTAGTCGGCCAAATCAATAGTCGGTACATCACTAATTATTACATTATCGTAAAAGCAGAGCAACAATAGGCAATAATACTAATAATTATGGTTTTTATTTACATTTGCATTTTGACGACCGGTCTGGCCTAGTGGGTAGTGACCCTGCCTGCGAAGCCGATGGTCCTGGGTTCGAATCCCAGTAAGGGCATTTATTTGTATGATGATACAGATATTTGTTCCTGAGTCATGGGTGTTTTCTATGTATTTAAGTATTTGTATATTATATATATCGTTGTCTGAGTACCCACAACACAAGCCTTCTTGAGCTTACTGTGGGACTTAGTCAATCTGTGTAAGAATGTCCTATAATATTTATTTATTTATTTATTATTTATTTATTTATTATTTATTTGCCAACAATATTCCATAAATTACTTACTTTCATTTATTCAATATCAATCTCTTTCTACTATATCGTATGGTAGTTATAATATGAATGGCAGTTGAGTTCACGCACGCATAAAAGTGCGCATCGGTCAAAGGTGCCTGTCTGGCAGCCGACGATTTTAGCACCGTCAGTCGTTTTCTACAGTCAGTCCCGGACAATAAAATACCATACAATAATACAATTCATAAGAAACTTTAAAGCGTCTTCACCTCTCGGTCTGAAGGTCATTGATTGGACAAAAGCCTATGTCAACGCGTGACAGGTTTACATTGACCAGTCAATTAACACCTTACATTTAATGCGCCTGACATGAGCTTACTAAGATATAAACAGGGGGATTCGGGAGACGTAAGCAGGATCAACCCTGCGCATTAGGTAAATTATAATTATTATAAACAACTGTTGTGTCGTACCAGTATTTAATTAGTGGGATGAACGTTATTAATTTGTTGTGTTCAATAAAAAAAGACATACATCCGTCAAATACCGATACTCTTTGCTTTATCTATGGACGGCAGAGGAAGGACGACAATCTCTTATAGCGGAATTTGCGGAGCTGTTGCAAAAGTGTCCAGCTGTCAGCTAATAATAGTTCCAAATCTCTCCACGTTTTTTGACGGACACTTTTTGATACATGGAGATTGTACCTCTACCTTCCATAGTTTTATCCATGACAAGCGTCAATTGGAATATCATCAATCTGGTTACTTTTGAAAAATCGTATCTCACTTAAATGTGACAATTTACTTTCTTCATAATCTAAGTGCTAATGCCTGATATAACAGTTAAAGAGGTTTTATCTTTATTAATTAGGTGTTGATTGACTGGTGAGAATTAAATTTGTCCTTATCAAAAAGTAAAAACACAGGAAAAAGGTGTGCTTTTTTAACTTAAATAAATTGGTGAACGATCCATTAGCATCTTCTCATTCATGTCTGAGTGTGTAGAGTTGGTCCCGCTCATGATGACATCCTGTATCTAGCAAGAATCACGATAGACTTAGACTTGCAAGTCTGCCTGGGTAAGATAAAGTAAGATAAATGTGCCGTAGAATCCACTATTGAAATTTAAGCTCTTCTAGAATGGCTTGGTGGAATTACATCCTATAGTTTTGGTATTGGGACACAGTAAAGTAGTGTTTCTGCACAAACTAAAACCAGTTCTTTCGTTCCGTGAAGAATCGCAACCTATTTTAAATAGCGGATACTTGCTAAGTGTCGGACAAGTTAGATGTGGCAAATTTGCTTATCTGTGAACATACAAACTGTGCTTAGGCTTATAATAATTTCACCAAGCTTAACTACCTATACCTACAAAATTAAGTACCTACCTATATTAATTTCTTGATTAAACTTTTGCATACTAAAGTACTAGGTACTAGGTAGGCTAAATTAAGCTACTTAGGTATAGGTTACTGTTTAAAAAATAAAAATCAATGTAAACAGATTTTAGGACTCCAAAGAGATTCTTGGCCTCCGACATATTTTCTAAGTCATTAGAAATATTCCTAATAATATTATGAATATGGAAATAAAGTATATTTCTATATGTTCTTTATAGAATTGAATTTCTCGCGGACAAAGTAACAGTCACATTGCAAGTACTAAAGTTGTTACTACTTATTCCTTATTTATCGCAAATAGGTTCTGTCGTAGACAATAAATAGAAGGCGTCGTGGGAGGAGGCCACAGACAAAACATCCTCCAGACTGAGCATAGTCTCGCTACCCCCTCTGCCACGCATACGGTAATTTTACTCCATGTTCGAGTCGAAAGTGTCTTTGTGTCTTTGAACGGACCAATCACGGCACGGGACTTCGCTCATCTCGTCCCGCGCACCCCCGCATTTTTGGCATCATCGGTTGCATGAAATAATTGCTCTAAACTCGGTCTAGAGGATTCCTAGTCTAGGAGGAGGCATTCTATATTCCTAATAGAATTCATTTCACATAAGCACTCGATTAGATATCTAGTGAAGTGGAAGAAAGCAGGTGCGTCCTGTCTACGCATCTGTTGCTCAACCTGTCAAGCGCAACCGGCGCTGCCCGACCCCAGGGGTTAGAATGATTTCTATGTGAATTACGGGTCAAATGTAAGTAGGTACAAAAGTCAGGAAGTGTTTAGTTTCTACAATTGTCAAGAAAGTGCCAGTGTACTAATTCTAGTGAGTATGTATGCGATTAGATAGGTAAGTAGTTAAAACAGGTATGAATCCTGCATATCAGTTGCGCAAACTGTGTAGTGTCGCGTGCGCAATATTTTGCGTCGATACGACCTCAGGAGTTATAAGAATTCTACGAATTATGCGCAGAGTAGGTACTAGTAATAGAAGTGAAGAAAGGTATGTGATTTATAATTATTAAGTAAGAACATTGGCAAACATTAATTAAAATTAATAAGTTCAACGATTGGCACGCTACAGCATAATCGTCTGTTGGTATTTAGGTGATGATTGTCGACAAAAGTAAACATATCCACCAGTGAGGCTTCGGACTTTTGGTTAAGGTCCGGTTAAGTAATTTTAGGAATTCTTAAGACACCTAGAGGTATATGAACGGTGTGTCCTTTTTATGGCAATATCTAGTTTGAGGCTTATTTAATAATTCTTATTGGCAACTAAGTAATTAACCAATAAAGCACGGCAGTTGCAGGGCTTTATCTATAGAGCAAAGATTCCGGACATTCCGGTTTTAATTATATGCCACTTTCCTTACTTCCATTGGGTCATTACACCATCCTCACAGGCAAAACATCCTGACCATCCTGGACGTTTCTGCGTATCCACTTATACTCGCACATTACTTGCATTTTATAGTAGGTTTCCACTTATTACTTTCATTCCTGTAGATCTAGTCGAATGAGATTTATCTAAGGCAAGTTTCATCTCGAGATAAGTAGAGTTAACTAGGTGTTGGTGTTGGGAATGCCGGTCTATTACGACAGGGGCTTGCGGTTAAATTCCTAAGTTGAGTTGTTTGTCATTTAGTGGTTTTAGAAAATGATATAATTCGCAACGAGAACTAAGAATTGTCTAGTTGTCATCACCGCATCATACTGGGCTTTCTTCGTTTAAAATGAGGAGATTCTAGTAGTAGTAGTAAACACTTTATTGCACAAAACAAGTACATAACACAGAGACAATACAATAAATGTGTACAAAGGCGAACTTATCCCGTTAAGGGATCTCTTCCAGCTAACCTTTCTTATTCTACAGCTATTATACGTACATTTTCGTAAGTCACGCGCATTTATCGCGCGAGGAAAATAAGGTATATAGCAGAGTATCTTCTTCTTCGTTACATTCTTGACAGAGTGGTCGTGGCCATTATGTAGACTTTTGAGTGACTCGTTTAACGACTTGTCGCCATTCCTCCCGTAGAGCTGCTTTCCGTGAGCATTCGCTTACTGTGGCCGACACACTGGCTTTGGTTTGGTCGGTACATCTCATTGGATCGATCTTCCGCTAGCCCTGTCACCTCCCACTTTTCCTTGCACAACTAGACTAGAGAGATAGAGTATTCTACTCTACACTCTACCTTTACAAATTTAATGTAAATGTACTCGTAACCGCGTAATTTCATGTTGTTAAAACACTTTACTTCAGTGCTATTTTTCGCATAAGTATGTCGCCGCATAAATTCAGGCATATAATGGAAAGAAACTGAAGTGATTGTATATTCCACTTGCAAATCGTTTAAAGCATAGAATCAATTTGAATACGAGTCACATCTCCATACTCTTACTGACCTACTTCCATTCGTTGAGCGCTGCATCCGCGCCTATCAGTAGTACCCGCGAGTATGCATCGTACTTATGTGAGACCGGAGAAAAGCACGTCGTTTTGAGGGTTCTGTAGCCAAAATGGCAACATTGGAACTGTTATAGTTTTGTGCTAAATTATTCGGTTCGTCCGCATGTCCTAGTCATTACGAATAGGTACTCATAAATTACAGTGTGTAGGTACCTACCTACCGCTACATCATATTGTAGTTAAATTACAGAAATAATAATGTTTATATTAATGGAGTGTTCCACTTTAAATACATACTAATATACTTTTATTTGTACAACTTATTATTTTTTTCTCAGCGCCTCTGATCTTTATTCAGCTTACAATTGGCAATAATAATACGCAATTGACTTAAAGCGTACTGAAATATTTATGATTCATTTATTTTGTTTTTTAATATCTCTATTTTAATGATTGCTGTGCATTATTAACTTTTATCGCTAAGGGCCACTTGCACCAATATTTTAATCCATAACTATATACATATCTATAAACTGAAATAAATGTCATATACTAAGAAAAAAGTGACCAAGGCCTTCAGTGCCTCAGGCTGGAATAGAACCAGCGTCAGCGTCGAACTACTTGATAAAAACAAATTAAAATATTTTCTGAAAAATAATGTAATTTGTTCAAATACTTCTAAATAGTATAAACATATCTGTTTCCGACTGTACGCCAACTGTACAATCAACCTAAGTATCTCAGCCTTAGGGAAAGTCTTGTGGCCTGGAATCTATTTATGTACATTGCAAGATGAACTTTAGCTGAGAGATAATTCCGTGGAACAATGATCTTTGGAATTAATTGTTTGATTTACTATCAGACTAGCTAACGGTTCCTAATTTAACACTGATTTAAACTTTCACGATTATTAAACATTATCAAACTGCACAACGGGACTTAATCGCGTATTTAAGTATTAAGATTTACCTCCGACGTTTCGAGGACGGCGTTGTCCCCGTGGTCTCGGAGAAGACTGGCTCAAGTTGACATCAACATCTTCTAGCCGCGCGAGTTTTTCGAACTACCCGCACTTGGTCTTGTTTATCAGTTTAAAACTTAAATACGCGATTAAGTCCCGTTGTGCAGTTTGATAATGGTTCCTAATTTAGTTTGCTGGTGTTTATCCTTTTTGGATCATCAGGGAATGTTGTATCAGATTTTAACAATTGGTGGCACGAATTGTTATGTACCTACCTAGAGTGATTTAAAACAGACGTTATATATATACGGTGGCCAAAAAATAAGTGTGCTGTACGGTGGATAGGTACTCCCTTACGTATGATACTAATAGCCCCCGCTTGTCCTATTTTGACAGAATGGTAACTACGAAACCCTACACTGAGCATGGCCCGACATGCTCTTGGCCGATTATTGCGCGGATATGATATGGCGGAAAGACATTCGTGGATTTATAAAAAAGTTGGTAGTAAATTGTAGTCGTTGTTAAAGTGACAGATTCTAATTTCCTATTTTCTTACCAATGAATAAAATTGAGATAGTGAATAACTATACTATAGATTATTTTTACAAATCAGTTAAGTATTTAAAACATAATATAGGTAGGTACAATAATAAAACTAAGATCTTCTACATTAATATAGCTTAATTTTGTAGAAACTTTTTTTAGATATGTAGGCAGCGACGATAAAACAAGCAAAATTACTACAGGCTGGATAAAGAAACAAATGAATTAATTCAATGAAATACACATTTGTAATTTGTGTAGATTTCAAGTTAAGATTAGGTATACATCGCTGTAACTGAATAAAATTGAGATAGTGAATAACTATACTATAGATTATTTTTACAAATCAGTTAAGTATTTAAAACATAATATAGGTAGGTACAATAATAAAACTAAGATCTTCTACATTAATATAGCTTAATTTTGTAGAAACTTTTTTTAGATATGTAGGCAGCGACGATAAAACAAGCAAAATTACTACAGGCTGGATAAAGAAACAAATGAATTAATTCAATGAAATACACATTTGTAATTTGTGTAGATTTCAAGTTAAGATTAGGTATACATCGCTGTAACTAATCTACAAGTTTGATATTATATGTAATATCATTTTACTTTTCCGTCCTAACATCTCTTTCGATACATCGTACTTAATCCAGGGAAAGTTTCCCACGTTTGAGGGCACGATATGCACCGTTTATCTGTCGACATTATCAAATGCAAAAACACATAACTAGCATATCAACTTACGTAACTAGATGGTTGCTAAAGAGGTTAGGAGTCTAACTTAGCAATTTTAAGAGCTTTCAATCAAAAGCTTGTCTACCTATATATTAATGCCAAATATATAAAAAAGGTTTCGCAATTAATTATTTATAAATATGCTTTATTTACAACGAACAGTTGATGTGACAAATCATTAACGAATTTTCTATGCTACCAAACATTAAATAATTACAAGAGAGACTATTTTTTTTACTAAACCGTCAAATACAAAAGTTTTTGCTATTTAAATTGACAAGTCTATTACGACAACAGCCTGAAAAAAGATTCTATGAAAAAACGCTTGGCCCGGCAGAAATATCTACGAACCTACGCAGTGTGGGATGTGGGATGACTCCAATAACACACCAACAATATAAAAAGTCACTGGAAATGAAGATAGCTATTGGACGTCTTTTGATATGCAATTTCTATTAGTTCTTGCAATTTCTATTATGTGTTTGTTGAAATTATATTTGGGATAACTGAGCTGTTTGTAGAAATAAATAAACTTTACAGAAATAGTGAAACGTCCATAATTATTCCTAAAATCATTTTTTCCCCCAGTACAGAACTGTTTTTTAATTCCTGGTGATGATTTTTCTCTCAGAGTATTTATTTGCAACAGTCCTAAGTTGAATTGAAGACTGGCGAACAACTAATTGTTTTTTAAATGGTTCCATTACATGACGACTTTTTTCTTAAATACATTTTTCAGAGAGAAAATATACATTTCCTTTCATTAGCGAATATTGAGCAGTGCAAGAAGGACTCGGTAACTTAAATTTACTTTGTAAACGCCGTAACGTTATTTATAGCAATATCGATTCTGTAAGCAATCATTCATCATACCTTACGGTATTCGAAGAAGGGCCATTACCATCACGACACAACGTATCAATAAAACGAAGATGGGAACTGTCCCACTCTGCTATACTTAGGAAGTGACTGTATCTGCATTTGAAAATTCAGCCAATTGTATACTTTGCTCTCATACGATTAAGTTACATAATCGAACAAGTTTTCAAATGCAGATACAGTGAATGTGGTAGTACTGGACATTTTCCTCCGTCACGGTAAAACCATTCCTTAGCCACAATATATATCCATCACAAGATCAAAGCTACGAACGTCCAGGGATGTTATTCTTATAATTTACCGGGCTCATGCGAGAATTTGCCTAGGAAGATTCAATAAAACTAGTCTAAGAGTGGCATCTCAAGATCATACCAGACGGGCGATGACGGAGATCTTATTATACTGGTTGTTTTGAGTGAAACGCTTGGTAAGCTAAGCGAAGATAGGACTAGAGTGGAAGTAGTGGAACTAATCGGTTACCAATCGATCCCGTCACGATGTCTCAGTCGTGCCGCCACGTTGAAAGCTCGATACATACGTTGGTGGCAGGGAAAGTTGTGGGAATCGATTCCGAGGGAAGGATCGAGATTCTGTAGATACTGTGCCACTATTAGTACACCTACCCAACACCTACCACACCACAATGCATTCTCTAGAGTTTCAAGACAAGAATACATAGTCTACAATAACTGAATATGGCTAAATAAGAAAGGTGCTAAATATATTTGTAAATATCGCAAAAAAAAAAAGGTTTTTTTAAATCAAGGATAATAATATTTTAAAAAACTGCTTGCTTTAAGTATTACCTTATTGTCCTTATTGATAACCAATTAAAATTGATAACGTCAGCTTTTTGTAGATCAATGAGCAAGGGTTTGAAGAATCATAAGTTGGTGTTGAAATTATATTCATACAATATACCGGCCACTACACAACGTAATAATTAAAGTGTGTGTGTGTAGGTATATAATATTGTAAATAAAAGGTTCACACTTCACAACTCTGAGCGAACGAGATAAGATAGAGTTCTCTGGCATTAAATGCTTCGCAATAAAGAGCCCAAAAGCAAACAATACTGGGCTGCATATTATTTCAATAGTGGCCCATATAAATGCCAAAAAACCTCATAAAGCCCTTATCTGCCCTAAGTAATGAAGTGTGAACCTTATTTCTTAATGTTTACCCTGATAATTATTATCAAGATAAATCTGCCCGAATTGTAATGAGAAAATTATACAAGACGTCGCGACCTGTTGAATATTTAAACGTACAGTTAACATCAAAGATATATTCATATTCGCCTTGTTACCATGGAATAAGGAGTGAAAAGACAATGCCTCGTAATCTAGATAAGGTGTTGCGACCTTGTTACATCAGTTACTTCACGCGTTCAGGTCAGTTCACAAGAGCTAGCACCGATTGTGTATAAAAACACTGACAGAATTTATGCTAAATTTTGTCAAATAACACTATTTATTAAAAAATACCTTATGGTGTAAAAACTTATAAGTATTTTTAATTCGGGTACAATATTTGCGTGTCTGTGAGACCGGTAAAATTACCTGTTTCCTGAGACTGAAAGTTGTAAGTAGTTGTAGTAATACATATAAAGCTCTAGGATTATTCTAGGGAAATTTTACTTCGACAAGCAACGAAAAGTCACGTGACAATTTTCATACATTACTGAAGTTTCGATTTGCGGTTTCCGCCAGCGGCTGCCATCTTGGCTAGGCCCCCAGAAGCGCTCAGAAAACTCGACTTTTTTTTACTTTTAGCGCAGCTCACAGCCGAACTATGGCAAGCTTTTCAAAGTTATTTTTGGTTACACCTGCTGCATACCTACCTTATCGAGATAGTATATATATATACCTAAAGCTAACTTTCCTTGCGCTCTAGGTTTATTATCAAAATTTATCTCAACCAGTTTCCGCTTGTTTAATTAAATACTCTAGACTTGTAACGGCTATCTGCTGGTAATCTGAAGCTGCCATGTACAACATGGTCGGTCATAGACTTATAATATATAAAGACGTAGTCTCAGCAAGCTGTCACTGTTGCCACTTTTGTTTAGTGTACGATTAACAATGAGGCCCACGTTGCTGTAGCCATGTCGATAAAGTCATATCGATAAATTATCGACATTTCTTGCAATTTTAATTTTACTTCAAAGGCTTAACGATACCTAAAATGACCAAAAACGCTTTTATTCTTTATTGTGGTTATCAGATCACAATTTTATAGTCACGCCCCAGCAGGGAACCAAGGGAAAGTTCAGATATTTAATTAAAATACATAAATACCTCCTAAAATAGGTGTTCCGCAATAATTGAATTATATTATTATATTATAATATATTCATTATCCATTAGCATTTCAATTATGTTTATGTTTAACGAAGATATTGAAGCTTCAATTAATCGCTATTTCGTTCCGCTGTGTAGCGTTTATCGATATATAACATGATTAAAATCGACTTTTCACATCCCTAAAAGAGCACACATATACGCTTTTACGCACACATACACAGCCTGGGCGCATCAAGAAAGGCAACACTTGATTTGAAGTCCACCTTGTCAACTGTTATGGTTGTCCTTTTTTGACAAACGGCATTTTTAAAAGAGCGAGGAGAGAGAAATGATACTAGTTGCTGCGCCTTGAAAGAGAACAGAAAAGGTTGGGCCCTTGTGGTCGGTACATTACTGACCTCGTTTCCTAACATAATGATAAACTCCAGGGAGGCAATTACCCTATATTAGATTCTTTGCAGATGTTTTTTTACTACCTACCATACACCTACCTTAACCTTTTTATATTTCTAAAATATCAGATCTTAGTCTTGCGGTAGACCGACATCTCGGAGATCGATCATCGAAATCAGCCACCAAAATCCATAAAATCGTCGGTAATAGACAAAACGGCCCATGAGAGAGTCCTGTAGGTATATTATTATAACTCATACATTTCTGAGAAATCGGATATTTGCTTCGATCACTTCAGGTAAGTTTTTTATAATCAGTGCAGTGAGGCACTTGTTTGAATATTATGTTGAAATATTTAGCATCTTGAAAACGAAAGGCGATAGGTAACAATCGTGAGTTTTTCCTTTTGTGTAATTATTTTTGCATTAGTATAATGAAAGTAATAAGCAGGTGAATCGGTAGAAACGAAATCTAATGGCTATTGAAACGCTTAGCAGTTTTAAAACGGTTAGGCTTTGAAAGTGTTTTTAAGCACCTGTTAATAATGCTTTGAATTAAAACGTTTAAATAAACAACAACCGCGCGGTAACCGTTTATTTGTTACCTAGATTAATTTATTAATTATATTTTGTAAACATGAAAGTAAATAAATTATCATAATGTCTTTTAAATATTATCCTTCCTAACACATATAGGTGCTTTCTTCATAAATACCTACATGTACAACATAACCATTACTTCCCAATTTCCAATTTAAGAATGCAAAGCAGGTTAATTTAAAAAATATATACTTACTCCCATACATAGTAGTAAACCCTATAATGGACGTGGAACCAGTAATGGGACAAAAATACATAATTCCTCTAAAATAAGTATCTAAAAGTAGTTTATAAACACTGGCTGTATATTATCATAAATAAGAGTCCTAGAGCTGTTTCAGTTTGAAGTTTCATTAAATTTGGTTGTTTTTTAAGAAATTGGCGCCAACCCAAAAGTTGTCGTGTCACTGAAAAAAAATACCACTACGAATTCTTAACAACTTCGCTAAGAGAGGTGAGATAATTTATTAAATTTTAATTAATTAATACGAGTACTTGATGAAAACTAGAATGTGTTTTGTTAATTGCATTTACCATGAGATAAGGTATACAACACACTATGTTGTAACTCCACAGATGTAAAAAATAGTGGTATTTGGCCCAATCCTATTATAGGAGCTGTAAAACTGCGTACCTCCTATGATGGGACAATTGACAGAATTATGCTTGCCATGCCATAATTTCATATTTAAACAATACAGAAGTAAAATGTAGTTACGAAATATGTCAATCAGGAGGTATTCTCGGACTTCGGACAAATTAATATCGTTTTTCCAAACTTTTATTTAACTTGCCCTGTTAGTTAGTGTGGGTCCAATCTTGGTAGCTGAATTTGAGCCACTTTTCGATTTCCGATTCAGTTGAAATTTTGTGTAAGTACGTAATTAAGTATGCAAATCAGATGATAATGCAATATTATGATAACATGGACCTAATCTGATGATGGAGATAGGAGGTGGCCATGGGAACTTTATCGCAATAAACCCTAACTAATTGTGTTTGGGTATATTAGAATTGTCTCGATGGATCTAATACAATAATAATTGGCTGTGGAAAGAAAAATACATTCAGCGATAAAAGCTTATACCAAAAATTGATTTTTTTGCTATAACTTATTCCCCATTTCAATATTTTATACTGTTAGAGCAATGTCCATTATAGGGGGCCCATTACTGGATCCACGTCCATTACCGGGGGCCCATTACTGGAGCTTTGGTGTCCATGACTGGAGAAAAAAAACATAGTTTTAATTTGTTAAGTATGTGGAAACTCATTGCAGTATCTTTGATACAACACGCCTAAAACATGAAAGACGGATAGGACTTTCATCTTTTAACACGCTAAGCGGTAGACCATTTACATGTATAAGGGAAATATCATAAATACTCCAAATTTCCTCTTAAATGTCCCATGACTGGTGCTGTTACTATATGTGTTTTTACACGTGTGTCACAAACATTCATATTCCTCGAAAACCAAATACCAGACAATCTGACGACATTTCACACAACTTTAAATTTACGCAAAGTTTTATACCACTTAATGTAGTTTCCATAAACTGAGCTTTACTAAGTGGCATTATAGTTGAAATTCCAAATAAACTAAACCATGCAAAGAATTTATCGAAGTATCTCACATATGGTTGTAGGGTGCTTACTGCTCAGCTCATATGGTGAACAGAACCGGGTTAATTACGTAAACTAACCGTTCAGGAGAAAAGAGTCTTGAGAATATTATGAAACTCACTTTACTGCATTTAATCGTTGATTAATTAATAACTCTTGCGTCCCGCTTATGGCCGACTGATTCGGGAAGTGCTTTTGACAAGTTTTTCATGTTTTCCCTGAGCTAACATAGCGTATATAGATGTGTCGTGACATTAAAAAAGTATGTGACAAGCTACATAACATAAAGCAGTAAATTAAACTCATGCACCTAATTTAGTAATACCGGTTATGTGGTAGGTTATAGGTATCCTACGCACAGGAAAATAAAAAATGTTTAGGAATCATAAAATAGGTACCAACCTATACATATTACTGACTTTCCTGTAGGTACAATTACTAAGAAGTGAACACACTTCTTCAATCTTATTCTCTTGCATAACGAAAACTATAACAGTAGGTACAAATGTTCATTTTTAACCATCGATACATGTAATATACTTAAACCACGGTGTTTGAAAGTGTGTTAACAGACCACAATATCTTCATAAATACGATTTGACATAAGTAATAATATGCGAAATATTTGACGGTATGTTATAGTGCGGACGAGTGCTTCCGTTATGGCACTGAATGATTGGAATGGGACCTACATATCAATTTGTATGGCGCCGCACTGCTTACCTACTGTGTACTTGTACTATCTAACACGCTTATATTGTGGGAAAGTTTAAGATTTTAAAGGTTTTATAGGTTAACACAACAAAAAAACACCGTCGAAAAATAAACCATTTCTAATATATACTCGGTGACTTTTTGGATTACCTATGTATATCTAATAATAATGATTCGGTGGATATAAAAATAAATTAACTATCTGTCAGTTCCAAACAAGAATTTGGTGTTAACTTAATCATGAGGTACTCGCCCTTTGACAGCCAATAGTTATCTGTATCGTGAGTTTGTTTGAAATGTCAATGTCAACTCTAGAATGGCTTGTACAGGAACCGAAAAAATCTTGAACTATTAAATAAACAAACGTTTATTTATTATTATACCTAATCATTTTCTATCAACTAAAAGTCATAAACTGTACAAATGCATTGTATTATTGCATTTGTATATCTAAAAGTCATGAGCAGTAAGTACGTGATTATTTAATTCGTAAGTTTTTTTTTATAATAAGACCAAACGAGACCCAAATTTTACTCGTGTCGTGTCATTTATTCGTAATGATCTAAAACTGTTACGGCATAAGTATGTACCAAACACAATGCGTAATCTAATCGATTATAGATAACAATCAATTTCGTTCAATCTGTGTCTCAATCGATGTAATTCGCTTGTGAATGAATGGCCCGGTAATGTGAATTGAAAAGCGTCTAATTTCGATGACATTTGACAGTCTAGTTAGACTGCACTGCAAGTTAGTACCAAGTTGGATTTCGTTGTCTAATTTGGCACAGAAATAACTATGTACATAGTAGGTAATACGTACTCTATACTCTCATATATACTCTAATTCTAATATATACTCTATACTCGCATATCTCTCACTTAATATGAGTTAATTCGTTTTTTTCCATGGCGAAATCTATCCTCACATTAAGTAGGTACCTTATTGTATACGTACCCATAGGCACCTGGTATAAAAAACTCCTTGCACTAAAAACAAGGCCAAGACAAGGATGATCCGCCGTCATAGGTTGTAAAGTTTCAAAAATGTGTTTACGATTTTCATTTTGGGATCACGACCCTTAAATCACCCAGCATATAGTGGTCTAAATGCTAAGAACATTTAAAAATAATGATGAATGGATGGGATTTCATTCACAAGTCACTACTGGTACCAAAAGACTATGCGTACAATCATAATTCAAAAGTATTGCACCAGAAATTGTTCCCACAGTTCAATTAAATAAAACAAGAACAGAAAGTTGAATCAAATAAATCGATAGTTGTTACTTTAAACTTTAAACTGTAACCCATTAATCAATTCATTCGGATACGGTGTAGCTTGGCATAATAATGTAATTATTTTGATGATTTTACGATGTATGTTAATGTTAAGACGATCAGTGAAATTCACAACGCTAACCAAGAACGAGAACTTAGCTTTCAGCATACCAGCCGGCCTAGCCGAGGTTACAATCGCTATCGCTTCGACAACGAAAACCATTATGTCTCTCTATCACACTTCCGTATTAGTGCGACAGTGACAGTTGCGTTTCGATCGCTACGGAGCGTAAGCGATCGGCATCTTTGCTACGCGGCCAGTTAAGTTCTTAGGTCCTATTACCGAGAACATCAAAAATGGATTTGATTTATGGATTTCGTTTCTTCCTCTCTATTGCTCTTGCCTGTTAGAGCGATTCAGAGGCAGATACCTAAACTTGATTTTTGATATTTAAGGTAAGCTTTTTGGTAATTACAAATATTTTCAAGGCTCAAGTTATGATAGGAACACGCACACAGTCGAGTACTAGTGCTTAATAAATAGTAGCCAAAGAAGATTATTAATTGTAAGTGGAAAGGCCTTTAATGCTCTTATGGGTTGCGTGTGAAGGTGTAATGTGTAACATGTGTAATATGCAACACACTAACGGATTATTTAACAGAAATGAGGACGTGCAATATCTATCATCCTAAGGAAAAGCGACTTTTCCTGACTTTAGTGTATAGCACGGCAAATATTTTATCCAAAAATTACTAAAATATTATCGATATTAACAATTCAGATAAGTAAGATGACTTTAGTATTTTTCCGTAAGTACAACCAATTAATTTTTTTAAGGACAACAGGATCTCGTGTGATTTTGAAATAATTATCTCTATGTCAAGCTGTTTATACAAACAACATGACCCAGATTTCGAATTAGTTGACTTGTATTGTAGGTTTACAATACCTACAATAAATTTATTAATAAAATCACAATTTTACATTAAGTATATATGTTTATATTATATAGGTATGTGAGATAGAGAGAGATCTGAAATTCCGATCTTATGAAAGTGAAAAAAATTATAAGGCTCATAAAGATCTCTTCAAATTGTTTGTTAAAACATTTGTTAAATAACATTGTGTTGTTATAAACGCCATTAACATTTTAGCGCATTTTTAATGGAACTTAACGGTTTCAAGAAAGTGGGTGTTATGTTTGGGTTGGACTTTCTGCGCTGACTATTGACTTTTATAACGCGAAATTTAAGCATCTTGCGTAACTTGGCATAATCTTCATTCTTCAGGTAAGCCCCCACTCAGCCCCTTAAATTTCCCCCTAAAATAAGAAAGATGCGGTTTAGACTTATTTACAACGTTAGTGGTGGTAATTGCTATAACTTTTCCAAATGTTAGCTATCTACGTCCAACGGTATCAGAGGAAAACGCATTTAACCGATTTTCAAGATCGAAGTGATCCCATAAATGTTCCGTGAACAAAGTTTTGTACGGAACACTAAAAATGAAGTTATAAACGCAATTTCGCAAAAAAAACGAGATATCCGTTTGATCTCAGAGAATATTTAGGTACGGAAAGGGATATTTTATGCCTAAGCGTAGTGCAACATTGTAAAAATAAAATAACATAGGAGCACTAAATATATATAACAGAGATTAACACCACATTGTAGCAAATAGTTATGCATTTTTATTAAAATGTAGGTACCTAGCAGTACGGAGCGTCTACGGCCCTCGATTCCCACAGGCTTGCATAGTATTCAAACAGTAGAGCTCCTAGACCCCTTGAAAAAGAGGAGAGCCAAATTAAATCCAACTTGCCTACTTATGAAAATATTATTTGTGCGCCACCTGGTATGTTAAATTCGAGTAGCCTTGCATTCCATAATTTTAATACTTAGGTAGCTAACAAATACTTAAAACTTACTGATTAACTGACATACTGCTATACAGGCTGCCGTGCTAACAACATACGCAGTAATCGCAGTTGAAAAGTCGTCATGCAATTGTTTATCTTGTTCTCTTTGAATAAGTTCTTTATTTAAACGATTATTTTCATGCAAGTACTGCACGTTGAATAAGCAGGGCAGCAGGTTGACTGGTAGAGAATGCCGTATAGCATCAAATCCGCCTTTTGTAACTGTATATGATCCGAAACTGCCTAATAATGTAGCTACCGGTCTACATCCTACATACCTATTGATACTCGAAATCGGCCACGACTTCTTACACAATAGCGTTTAACATCGCATATTACCTCCGCACTTTAACCGTAATCACCTATCGTCTTTCATTAGAGGAAGATCTGCTATTCTAGATCGAAGATTTTGATGCAAGGCAAGAGGGTGCTTAGTGACGCCTTTGATAACTTTCTTTTAATAGGTACTGACCTAAACGTTTGTTTTGAATTTTTGATCAAGAGTCAAGAAAGGAGCATTGTATGTACATTGATACAATTAATTAACACACAGCCTAATCTTAATGCCGGAAAATACGATAGTACTTACTTACCTAATACCGTAGAATGGGGTAATAATACTTTGATTCGCAACGATTTTTGAAGAATAGGAAGTTGATTTTTGAACGTGAACTTAAACATTTTAGATGTGGTTGGCATGCTTAACAAAAATAGATGAAGAAAGTGTTTAGAAACATACTTATACGTAATAATTTAAAAATCGATGATAAGAAATTTTGCCCATACTTATGTGTAGTAGACGTGCGCGCCGCCGCGGCGCGCCGCCGCCATAAGGAGTCAGCGCG
Organism: Cydia fagiglandana; assembly: GCF_963556715.1. Taxonomy (NCBI): domain Eukaryota; kingdom Metazoa; phylum Arthropoda; class Insecta; order Lepidoptera; family Tortricidae; genus Cydia; species Cydia fagiglandana. Next base: position 5,814,772 of record NC_085937.1, read on the forward strand.
CCGCCGCCGCCGGCCGGTAGTTTAAAATTCGCGCTGAGACAAAGCCCGCAAGAGTACAAATTTAAAATCAATGGACATAAAGCGCGTGCGACGTGCTTAGCTTTAGCGTTCCCACTGTTACGTTTTTTTTAATTCATTGTATGATTTATTTTAACCCATAAATCGATAACGTCCACTATAATGGACATCCCAAGAAAAAAAATTCTGCACCTAATATTAAAGCATAGCATTACTTTCCTCTGGTAGCGTACTTACACTACCAGGAAACTACTACTACTACTAATACTACTTGAATAATATGTTATTTTTAAGTATGTTGCTACGGGTAGGCGGAGAGGAAATTAAACAAAGAGTTAAGAAAAGTAACTAATTTATTCTCCGCCGCAAGCACACGAATAGGTCGTAGGGTAGGGTTCTAGGCCGGTACTGATTTTGCTCCGAGGACAGTTCCACCACGCAAGTACTCCCCTGAAGCTGCCGGAGCCACTGCGGGTTTGGAGACGGAGACGGACGAGCTGAGGGACGTCAGCTGGGCCGCTCAGGAACTGCCGGCTGGTCTTCACGGCTACGGTCTTAGCCGTAACTAGGCCCCCTGGAATTTATTTCCATAGTGTGAAGAGAAGTTCTTTATATGTCTCCGCTGACTGTACCCGGCACGGCAAGAAGCAAAGCAGGAAGCAGTACTGCGTGATGATGATGGTGAAAGTTTGGTGATGTGCGGAATGGTACAGTCAGACGGAGTTTACACTTTGCACTGATGTTAAGTTTAAAAGAACAAGTTATAAAACAAAACTGAGTATAGGATCTAACGGTCAAATTTTGAATTTAAAAATTACTGGAAATTAAATTATCTCATAGACTTTAAATAAACACAATTTAGCAATTAAAACGAGATGAAATAAGAGTGGAATGATTGCAAGAGTACCTAAATTAAGTGGCAAGCAAAATCACACAAAGAAATAGCATAGCGAAATAGCCGTTACAAATAACATTTAAATCTACCTGCTTAGAATAAGCGTAAGAAATGTTCAACACTTACCCAAAGGGGATTTTAAACACTAAAAAATGATTCCATTTGCACTAAATGAGTGCAGGAACGGAATGAATAAATATAATCGTACAAATTCATTCTCGCCGGGCACGACAGACGTCGCTGCGCGAAGGCAAGCGAGCGTGCGCCGGCGACGAAAGCTAGATCTGTCCTGCCCTGATCGACTGGCGCGCGGGCCCGCGCGGAGAGAGGGTCCGCGGGACGGGGACGCCGCTAGCCGGTTTACTTCGAACAAAAGAGTGTTGCACGAAGTACAGTAAGTCGCAATTAGAGGGAACAGTTTTGTGTAAATAATATTAAAGTGATATTATTTTAGTGTATTTAAGACAAGTGTTTATTATTAAAGTATTTATATTTTAATGCCACATAAGTTATTTTACAATCTAATTTAATTTTATAAATGTAACCTAGGTTACGTAACGTATCTACGTTACAATGTATGAGTATATAAGAAAATATTGGGAACCAGTGTGAACATAATCTTTTTGTCAAAGTCCTACAGAACGCAGAACTTGCAAGGAAGCATCCGACAGACTGACATTTTACCCATTTTTTTTTTATATGACAGTATTAAGCAGCGTTAAAATAAAACGTATAATAGGTTACTAACTGGTCTGTTTATTACGTGGCAATATGATTTACATAAAAATGTTTTTTGTTTATGGGTAAAACAAGTGTAAAAAGTGTAATGTCCAGTATTTTGCCCGTTGTAGTTTGTAGTCGACAACACGGCACTTTTGCTAAGTCCAATATGTTAGACGTTGCCAAGTATGCGAAGAGTAAAATTATTAAATTTTCTGGTAGTTTTTGTGATAAATAAATTAAATAGAGGGATGTTAGGTGTTTCAAAATATTTTAAAAAGTCATTTCTTGCCGTATTACGTAATGAACCAAATAGATAAAAATAAATTTTTATAGATTTTTCCCTATGGATGTGGTGTGTGTATGTGTGTGTGTGTGTGTGTTTGTTTCCTGTTTGTGTGTGGATTTGTTTTTATCAAGAGACATACCCGATTTCATTTGAGAAATTTGGTAGGACATTTTTGATAAAAGTGCATGCATTATTGTAAAACCATTGCTTGGATGTTACTGCTTCCTAGGATAACCCGCTCTTTGATTTAATGTTAAATAAATGACGTTAATGACTGGTAAAATTTTACCACCTACGAGCTATAAAGTTATTCCAAAAATACAAAAATAGTAGGTTTTACTTCAATTCATTACATAAGTTGACATTATCAGTAAGTGTATTTCTAATTAAAAAATGCAATTATTCTATATTTATTTATAAAAAACATGAATTGGACTAAAAAAAACCTTATGCACATAAAGTAGGTAGTCTATACTCGGCAACGTCCAAAATACTGGACGTATTTTCATTACGCGGCGTGTTTTTTTATTTACACCGATCCTGGCAACGTCCAACATACTGATATATGTTTTTTTCATGATATTTCTACAATAAACCAAAAAAACGATATAACACAGTTTTTTTTGAGTTTTTTCCCGTGTTGATTTAAGAGTTAATCTTGGTTTCTCATTATACGTATTGAAAAGTTGAAAATCCCACGCCGCCGGCGTTACGCCGCCGCCGTGGATTTTTTCGTGGCGCGCCTCCGTCCGATTTTTTTCGACCGGCGCGCACGTCTAAATTGTGTAGGTATGTGTATAATTGTAAGTATCAGTTTTGTTTAACAACAAGGAAAATGCTGAAAGGTGAACCATGATTGTGTTCATTTTCTAACTTTATATGAACTCTTAGCTGTTGGTACCTATTTATTCAACTAGGTAAATTTAGTATCATTCGAATAAAAGCACTGTAATTATCTTGTTTCGCACTTATTACTTACACGACTGCCAAAAAAAAAGAGTGTATTGTTTTCATCGTTCATGTTTGTATGTAGGTATATATTTCATTCTTATTTTTGATAGCAGCAGTGGTACAATACGAGTAGTATAAACTTCAACAATATTCTACAAATAGATTATGTCACATATTTATGCACTACTTTTGTGCAAGATACTCGTATTATTGCAAGTGGCTATACCCTGTCAAAAATAATCAACTTAACCTATAGTCGCGTGTCAGTTATAAATTTAATGAGCTACCGGATATGGATATGCAACATATACATGTTATTAAAACCAAAAATAATCACAACTAAAACCAAGAAGCAGTGGTGGCCGAGTGGATATGACGCCCGACTTTCAATCCGGAGGTCGCGGGTTCAAATCCCGGCTCGTAGTTTTTCGGAACTTATGTACGAAATATCATTTGATATTTACCACTAGCTTTTCGGTGAAGGAAAACATCGTGAGGAAACCTGCATACATCTGCGAAGAAATTCAAAGGTGTATGTGAAGTCCCCAATCCGCATTGGGCTAGCGTGGGGACTATAGCCCAAGCCCTCTCGCGCATGAGAGGAGGCCTGTGCTCAGCAGTGGGACGTATATACGCTGAAATGATGATGATGATGATGAAAACCAAGTTACAAGCTAATTTAATCCCAATGCATGTATGTGAAGGTTCTAATTCCATGGTACTTGATAATGTACATAATCCATTTTATATATTTTATATATTCGTGTCTGTGACCGATTAACGCGTATCTGACGAATCAATCACTTCGCAGCAAACTTTCGAGCGTATGCATAAATCTATCATATCATAGAGTCGATCTTATCGAGTTCATCTTATTTATTTTTATTACTGACTGGTAAATAGTTATAGACCGGGAGATAGTGACACATTTTACTGGGTCATTTGTACCAGTATGGCGGTTCGTCAGGGGTCTAAGTACGTAATGAAGAAAAGAAAAATGATGGTCATAGCGCTGGTACCGGCGGCCCAACCGCGTGGGCGTTAGTCGAACGTGTCGGATAAAATGCGAGTGTCGAACGATTTGTTCCACAAAAATCCTCGTATTTTCCGATAGTCCATAAAAAAGAAGTAGGCGGTAGCGTAATGCCATACTTCTCCGGTGTGACTTACAGCCGGCCATACTGAGGCGAACACATTAATTAAAAAAAAAAACAATTCAACCATTTGTGCCAAGCTAATTTTTGCACAGGTGATCATCGTCGAGCAGCCATTCATGGACATCACCATGCCATACTCTTCGGACGGTTCCAAATGGCCGCCATACCGCCGCAAGGGAGTTATTTTTTTTTTTTTTGCTAAACGATTTGTACCAGTATTGCATTTAAATTTTTGGAAAGTATTTGATAAAATGTGACCGTTATTATAATTGCCATACTTATAGTAGGGGGAAAAAGTGCTGCCATACTTGAAAAACTTATTTAATCGACACGTTTCAAAAATACGACTATGTATACGTAAAATATTTTTTTACAGCATGGCATCATCATATTCTGTTTGATTGGATACAATTATACCTAAAAAAAATTATTCCAGATTATAACTACGGGGCGGACGACTGTGAGACTTAAGCCAAGACTTAAAATAAATTAAAAAAATTGACGATTTGTACCAGTATGGCATTTGGATTTTTGGAAATGATATGATGCAATGTGACCATTATTATATTTGCCATACTTCTAATAGGGGGAAAAAGGGGCACCATACTTAAAATTAAAAAAAAATATTGTACACATTTGCCACCTCCTACAGGTATGGCATTATGAGATTTCCATTTATGATCACACAGAAAGTCTTGAAAAATAATTTCAAGATGGTACAAATCGTTTAGCAATAAAAAAAATTTACTCCCTTGCGGTATGGCGGCCATTTGGAACCATCCGAAAAGTATGGGATGGTGATGTCCGTGAATGGCTGCTCGACGATGATCACCTGTGCAAAAATTAGCTTGGCACAAATGATTGAATTGTTTTTTTATAATTAATGTGTTCGCCTCAGTATGGCGGGCTGTAAGTCACACCGGAGAAGTATGGCATTACGCTACCGCCTACTTCTTTTTTATGGACTATCGGAAAATACGAGGATTTTTGTGGAACAAATCGTTCGACACTCGTATTTTATCCGACACGTTCGACTAACGCCTACGCGATTGGGCCGCCGGTACCAGCGCTATGACCATCATTTTTATTTCGTTCATTACGTACTTAGACCCCTGACGAACCGCCATACTGGTACAAATGACCCAGTAAAATGTGTCACTATCTCCCGGTCTATTAAGCGTTCCGACGTGTCAGAAGCCGGTGTTGCTCGAAGGTTAAGCGTTATTTGAACGAGATGACACTTCCTTTCTTCATATCAATATGTGACATGACAGAATCTTTGTCTAAGAGTCGATATTTGACTTAGTTTTTGACTGCTGGTGACATCACCAGTGTTTTGACATGACATGGCCGTGACACCGAGAAATTGTACGTCTACCATATTCTTACCGCTTAAACTTTCTATGTGACTTCTCTACCGCTCGTTTGTATTATTTTTATTGTAATCATAATCATGCTAGCATAGGCATACCTGAGGCAATGACATTATTTTCTTATTGTCATTATTAGGTAATTACTAAACGTTCAATAGTATAGGTACCTATATAAATGCATACTGTAATATTTAATTATTTTCGTTTCAATCCTAGGTGTAAGGTTTAGGTATAATACAAGGAACTTTTTCTAGTTCACTTTTTTACTTTAACATCCAAAAGAAACGGTTCGTGGCAACTAAGGGTAAAACGGTCCTTAACATAAAAAATCTAATACGCATAGCAACCGAGGTTTGCTCGAGTAAAACGGTCCTTAACGGTCTTAATGGTTCCTATTGCTAGATTTTGTTTACACCATACGTCAGTATTAGATAAGCTTTTTTTTCGATGTCCTTCCGTAATGTACTGTTAATGCTTAGTAATAAAATCCTTCCGTAAAACTGGACTATTTATTTTAATGACATGTCGTAGTTTAATTTTTGTTTACATAGTATTATAAAGATGTTCTAAGTTAAATTGTTTTATATATTTGAGCGTGGACTGCGTCGTCTGGTGTGGAGTTGTGCATACATGGATGATTGTTCAACCCTTAAGCCAGGTTTAAGGCTCGAGGCTTATAAATAGGTACAGATTAACTTTTACTACCTACTAATACAAACTAGGACCATAGTTGGGAGATATTAGACAATAGTTGTCTGATTTTACCGTAAGTTTTGAAAGTTAAATGTTCTCAAATTCATCATTGTTAATTTCAATTTTATTGTTACAGGTAAAACAATTAAGGGCGCCTACATCTACATGGTGACTTGGAATGAGGAGGTTATTTAACAAAACATTTTGACAAGGTTTCTCATACCTCTCTTACTTACAAGTACTTGTTTATAATCTGGTACACCAGGGTCGTGTGTTGTAAGGGCCTGAAACCTACCGCATACAAAATTTACCACCACATTGAAAGACATGTTTTCATGAGAGTAACAAAACATTTTGTTGCATACTACAGTTACTACTTACACAAAAATTGTGACTTGCGAACTATGCTATGTGTGATGATGATGATGATTTTTTTTTTTGCTATATTCAATGAGGTCTGCTAGGCACTTCGGCTAATTATGCTTTCAAGTGTAAGAGTCAAATGATATTTCGTTCAAAACCTCTAAGGAAGAAAATCTTTGGCACAAACCAATTTTGAATCCATGTCCTAATTTTAAAGTCGCACGCGCCACTCGGCTACCGGAGCTTTGTAATAACTAGTCGGAAGCTCACAGTGTGTACAAAAAGTTTAAACAGGAAACAGCCAATCCATAATCTAACGTACCTAATTAAAAACTTTGTCCGATGCCAAAGATAATTCATAATACTTACGCAACTAAGTCATTACCACATTTTGGCTTAATACTTATCGATGATTAATGAGTCCATTGTGAGGTAATTACTTTCATTTAATCGATACAGTACTGTTTGGTTAAAGCTTAAGCATACAAGGGGCTCTGTTCCACATGGAATTATGACAAGTTATGACATCGTCGAATTAGTCTCGATAATATCAACATTATCATCACCTTATGTAGACTAAAACGATGATGTAGTACCTAGTAAACTATAACATCGGCCCTACAGTCACTTCCCATTCAGTGAGACTACGGTGATTGACCGTAGTCTCACTGAATGGGAAGTGACTGTAGGGCAAATGGATTAAAAAATAAACAAAAATTCAAGTTCAAAAAAAATATTACTCTACTCATACAAAACCATAATATCCTTAGAAGTAACCAACTATTCGAGAGCTTTAAAAAAAACCGGGCAAGTGCGAGTCGGACTCGCGCACGAAGGGTTCCGTACCATAATGCAAAAAAAAAAACAAAAAAAAGCAAAAAGAAAACGGTCAACCATCCAAGTACTGACCCCTCCCGACGTTGCTTAACTTTGGTCAAAAATCACGTTTGTTGTATGGGAGCCCCATTTAAATCTTTATTTTATTCTGTTTTTAGTATTTGTTGTTATAGCGGCAACAGAAATACATCATCTGTGAAAATTTCAACTGTCTAGCTATCACGGTTCGTGAGATACAGCCTGGTGACAGACGGACGGACGGACGGACACTCAGCGAAGTCTTAGTAATAGGGTCCCGTTTTACCCTTTAGGTACGGAACCCTAAAAACAAGACCGAAGTGATCCCATAGGTAAGTATTCCGTGAACAAAGTTTTGTACGGAACATTAATAATCAAAAATAAGTAGGTATATGTAGAAGAAATGGACCTTCAAACACCAAAATAAGGAAACCATAGTCGATAATTACAATGTTGCGTCGTGATGCTTGCAAATGCCGCTATGTGATCTGTCAAATTAAATAAAAGAAAACCATAGTTTTCAGGGTTTAATTCAGTTTTCAAAAATTGAGCACATGTCGGTATTCAAAAGCGCATGCGACGATTGGCTATATCACGAGTGGTTAGTAATAATTTGGAATAATGCTCAAGGACATTGGGTAATTGAACGGATACCCCACCTGGCGGATTTCGTTTCGACATGCTGTGTGCTGTCAAAACTTCAGACCTGACACTAATATGCAGATAGAGCAAAGTGGAAGGTGTCAGGTTGTCAGGTCAGGCCAAATGCAATTTGTCAGGTATTGCAAGTTTTGCTACTCTATACCTATCGTCAGGACTAAAAGACTAACTGTTAGTTTTTTAGTCACTAACAGGAAAAAATGCTTCTACTAGGCTTTTTCATTCAATATTTCTTCTCTTTCATACACATTTGTATGCAAGGGTGCTAAGCTAATTGTTTTACTGTCTGTACATAATGAACTTGAAAACCAAGTTACAGTTCGGCGATCCTAGAAGACTAACTGATCTTAACTAAGTTGACCTGGTAGCTTAGCTACATATCTTGTAAAAATATTTTTTTTAGAAATTACTATCAATATACAACTGTGTGTATATTTGTGATGAAAATGTAATATAATATTTTCCATCTTATGTAAGGTAAGGTGTTATGGGAGGCGCGTTAACCACCACTGTGTTATAATTGCCCCACATACCATACTATATTTTATGGTCCAGCCACCCTACGCGAACTTGTACATTAGGAATTACACCATTGTTACACAACTGTCCTCCCACATTTGGTTTTACGATTATCGCCACTCTCACCATTGCGCCCTGAGCTATAAGATTGCAATAAATAATTATCACTGAGTTCCGACTGCCATTTGACGTGATATACAGTCAGATATAATGAGACGATGACATAATTATAGGAACGCAAAGGATAGCCCGAAGCCGAAACGCTGAAGCGTTTCAATTGCTTTAGTTGCTATTTCTATTTGGCTATAATTTACACTTGACATGTTAATGTAAAGTGTAAATTATAAGCCTATGTCTATCCGGTATTGGCAATGAGGACATAAACGACAGTCAGGCTTACCTAATGCCTAATGAATCTAATGATAGTAATGTGGTATTTTACGAACCATAGAAAATCCATCTCATTTTGTGGTTACGTACGATTTGCGATGAAACGGGCCTGAAAGCGATACACCTACACGGGTTAGAGTTATCTAACAAGCATTTAGTATTAAGTGCCATCAATCAAATTCAACTGAGGATTGAAAAGATTATAATCGACCAAATGGTTGCACAGGCGCGGGTTTATCAATGATTTTTAATTTGAAACGACAACATTGTTTGTATAGGTAGTTCGATGATGACATTGATGACAAAAAAGCATACAGTACTGGTCCGCCTGACACTTAGCTTGTACATATATGCTCGTGACTATAGAGGTGTTACACGTGCGTTGACAGTCATATTGGTAGGTAACAGATGAATATTTGTATTCAATGTTTAAGGTAAAATTAAGGTTAATTCTGGTCCCCAAAATAATCAAAACACAAAATTAAATCATGTTATTGTTTCTGACAGGCGGACAGACAAACAACGAACAAATTTTTAGGGTTCCGTACCCAAAGGGTAAAACGGGACCCTATTACTAAGACTTCGCTGTCCGTCCGTCCGTCCGTCCGTCCGTCTGTCACCAGGCTGTATCTCACGAACCGTGATAGCTAATAGACAGTTGAAATTTTCACAGATGATGTATTTCTGTTGCCGCTATAACAACAAATACTAAAAACAGAATAAAATAAAGATTTAAATGAGGCTTCCATACAACAAACGTGATTTTTGACCAAAGTTAAGCAACGTCGGGAGTGGTCAGTACTTGGATGGGTGACCGTTTTTTTTTTGCTATTTTTTTTTTTTGCTTTATGGTACGGAACCCTTCGTGCGCGAGTCCGACTCGCACTTGCCCGGTTTTTTATATTAACAAAAGCCAAAGTGGTATTTTACTATGTTGCATTCTGAATACCTACTTACTACTTTGAACTCAATTACATCGTCTTCGTTCTTTTCCGACAAAATGATAAGTCAGGATAAGTCGTAAGAAAACCTGATCACTTCCTACATTAACGCTTTTCTTCATTTCCTGTACAACTCATTTCACTTTCTTTCATTTGCTTGTTCTAATTCAACTGTCATATTCATGTCATACGTACAACATAAGTAACATAACAGTCGGCGGCGGTGAGAATCCGCGGTAAATGTGGAACAATCGAGTTTTCTCGTCGCACGAGTTTCGAGTCGATACTATCGACACGCCACTAGCAAAAAGCATTTAATTAAGTGCAATCATACTATCTACCATTTGATCGCCGTCGAATCTGCGATTTTCTTTTTTTACTGTTTAATTTACACTTCTTTTAGTATTAATCTCATGTCTCAACTAGGACGCATAAGAGTTAAGATCTTACTTATTACGTATATACCTGTAAACTGTAATGGTGATGGTTTGTAGCAGACATGGATGGAATAACTTGTAGTATAGAGCCCAAAATACTCTAACCTAGAGCGTATCTATGTGGAAACGAAAAATAAGATTGATTTTTTTCGTTTTACTTTTTTTATACACTGTACTATTGGCTAGGCCCCCATGTACTAGGTATTGGACATGTAAAGTATTTGTACACTTCGTAACTTTTATATTTAGATACGCTTAAACCTTGAACCTCTATAATACCTAGTGTAACCGGCAAAGTTACGTCAATGCCGCAAGCATGCCATTATTTCAAGTTCAGTGAGCTTTAGCCTGTTTTCCTTTGAAGACTGGCTTTGAGCTTTTGATTATTGACGTAAATGCGTGACTTGCAAGATTAATTTAGGTATCTAATATCTGAACATGTTTTAAGTATTGACATCATAATATATTGTTCATTCACACATGTACAAGTATGTACTTACCTAGCTGTATTAATGAAAAAATATAAACCGCTTAGATAGAGTATTTATATTAAGTATCTTCATATATTAGGTATGGATGGAAAAATACTGGATTATGGATCAAATTACCTGCTATACGAAATTAATGACATAAAATTACACCTAAAAACAAATTCGAGTTAGTTCAATTTATTTATGTTAGTTCTAATTTATTTTTTGTACGAAATTAGCTATGTCTCTATTCTCTTTTTGGAATTCAAAATTAATTTAGGGGATAAAGCGGATGTACTTACCATGGTTTTTTAAAATAATAGTTATATCAGATATCACCTTAATTATTCATGAAACTTAGCAACTCTTACAATCCCCTGGTAAATTTTGTCTCTCTGACACAAATAATTATCAACGGTTTGTTAGCTTTAACAGATGTTTAGAAAATCGCAATTATTGTAGGACTTTAAATCGTATATTTTCTATAGCACTTTCTTAGTCCGGTACACTTAACCGATTACAATCCTGCAAACATTGTATCTAGTTTTATTTACTCATAAAATATCAAAGGGCAATGCTTCCTAGGTACAGTCGCAGACAAAACCGCCGATAACAAACACTGTTTACGACTGCACCGATAGCTCGTGGCGTCCTGCAACCCTATAAACAATGTGTGTCTACTTGTTTATAGGCTCGGTTGTCACAGCGGGGTTTTGCGTTGCCAACGACCGTTGCGTTGCGTTGCGTTGTAAATTAGGTAGTGGACTGGTTGAGAAGTTGCTGTAAACTTATTGGTTCTTCATAAACATAATTTTTGGGAGACTGAGCTTTGCTCGGAAAACATCTCCTTCTTCAACCTAGCGTTTTCCCGGCCTAGCGCCAGGGTCCGCTTAAACATATAAAATTAAAAACGGAAAAATATAAAAAGGTTAAAAAGGGGTTGATGTTTGTATGGGGCTTACATTTTATTTTAAGCTAGGAACTTGAAACTTCGTAAAAGGTATTCTATTAAAATGTAAACAAAATCAGCGTTTTTGAAAGTTCGTCCCCCAAGGTGGTAAAAAAAGGGTTGAAAGTTTGCATCGGCAGCGAACATTATTTTTAAATAGTGGACTTGGAAATCTTCTAAGGGACTTTATTTCAGGAAAAAAAATATATCCATAGATAATCACATAAAATATCATATTAAAATTAAAAATAAACTTAAAAATACATGTCAACAATAAATTAATACAATTACCTTAAAATGAAATTAACATTAATTATATCAAGAACAATTGTTTTCAGTTAGGAGCTTGTAAATTCCTAGGTTGTGACAGACAAATCTAATGCATTGTGTAATTTATTAACAAATGATTAACCATCCCTACTGCTATGTTTTGCTGCATAATGTTCTGTGCTCATGTATGATGAAGAATATATAACCACCAACATACTTACGTACGAAGTCGCGGGTAACATTACAGCTAGTAGATTATAAACATTTTTAGTGCGCCTCTAAACATTAAAACATAACCAAGGAAATGTTATTTCATTCTCAGTTGACTCCCAATAACAAAGTTCTATCGAATAGAATGATTTATCTGCAATTTCTTGTCATATCAAAGATACGTGTAGTTATCTAATAAATCGGCGTCGAATGAGTCAGATCAGCGATAACATTGTTCTAGTATTTATGGGGCAATTAAAACCGTGTGAAAATTTGTCTACATAAAGACATTAGCCGTTATTGAGCTCTGAGGTCCTACCGCGAACCACGTTTGATGTGTTCCCTCCCTGTCACACTTACGTACGAATTTACAAGTGTGACAGGGAGAGGGGACACGTTGAACGTGGTTCGCGGTAGGCCCTTGATTCTAGGCGCCTGTATCTAATAGTGTTTTTGCTATGCCATTGATAACGTTATGTAAGTTTTAATTGTATTTCTTGCTATGGAAATTGCAGTTAGCGTTAGAATTTTCATGTCTCCATTAGACATAGACACGCCTATACGCCTAAGGCCGATAACTTAATCGGCCGTTATTGCAGATATGGTTCCCATTTTTTTTCTACGATATGGAAAAAGATGCAACCAAATTAGTTGGGTACCTAAATAAGTAGGTATTTTAAGGTCGTAGTACAGGTCAGGACCCCTATTCGACAAGCGACGTTTGACGTATCGTGTTGATCTCCCGTTGATGTGGGAAAAATAATAAGTTCTCGAATACGTACAATGTCAAAATTTGACATTAACAATCCACAGTTAGGGTGACAAGCAAACCAAACCGGACCACCCTTAGTTTAGAGTTGAGTTTTGGTTGTACCAAATTATATTATCCACCGTTGATGAAATCAACACTCAGTATGCAATAAAGTCAACTGATGATTTGACGTGGATGCCAAATCTGACAGTTGTCGAAATGGCCCCAGGGGTCGGCAAAACGCGGCTCACGAGCCGGAAGCGGCTCTTTGCAGGTACAATTGCGGTTCTTTACGTCAACCATAAAATTAACCTTGGAGGATTCTTACACCACTGAAATCATCATTCGCGGCTCTTTAAGCTTCCTTAAACTGGTGATTCCTACTGCAGTTGGCTCTTCTCAAAAGTTTGCCGACCCCTGGAGGCCCTTGACCCCCTGGTATACACGGATATATAGTTTTATATAGTTGCCGGCCTAAGATGTAGCCAATTTCATCAGCCTGATTGTTAATTTTATTAATGAATTACAGTTTAAATACTCAGCATTGTCCGAAGTAATGATGTAAGTTCAGTCATTAGGTCCATTAATTTGGCTTTAATAGTCGATTTAGTACTTACATAAGCTTTCGGCTGTAAAATAATGTATCTATTGTACACCCGCGAGAAGCTTTGTTGCTTCCCTGTGGGACGTAACAAATAGTCCGCCAAACTTTCATGCGATTAATTTCCACTTGTCACTTTGACAATCTCGTATCTTATTTACTATTGTATTTGGAAAAGCAACCTTGTGTTTTGCAACATAAGGTGCTTATTTCAAATTAAACCAATCCAGAGTTAAAAGAAGTTTGATGTAACAACTCGATTTGTCGTACGCGAACCAATGTATTGTGTAATAGCGATTTTATCGTATCCAATAAGTTAGTATCGAACCCAAAGTGTAACGATACAGTGTCTAATTAATTTATTAGCCTTCTTTGTTGTACTGATTATAATCTAGTTTAAGATTTGTATTCGCGAGGGAGACCTTATTGATAATCTAAGCCGGTTAATGATATTTTAAATGTATCCGGTTATAACGTGAGTTATTATAAGTCGTCAACCTTAATTTGACCTTTTTTGCCCGAAAATATGTCGAATCAGTTGACTGAGTATAATTAAAAAAACTTTGTTTACTTCAGCTTAGCCTGCTCTTCTTATTAGGGTTCCGTACCCAGAGGTAAAATCGGGATCCTATTACTAAGACTCCACTGTCTGCCTGTCACCAGGTTGTATCTCATGAACCGTGATGAAAAAAATTTGGCTGTTTCATACATTTTGGCTGGTCCATTTTCTATGGGAGGGTCAATTCTTTTTCACGATAATAGTATAAGTTGCTCAGTATAATCCCAAAACATCCCTGGCAACGGTAATACAGTTATTTTTTAGTCACCGTGTATTTGTTGATTCATCATCATCATCTCCTAGCCGTTTTCGGCTACAGCGACTGCTATGCTACAGCTGAGAGCGTCGCTGGTGCGCTCTCAGGTGACTGACGTAGCCAATCTTTGCAGCAAATGTGCGGCCACATTATTTTATTATTTTGTTGATTATTGTTCGACCGAAACCGGTTTTTTTGCTAGTTCAGAAGTTTCGGTTTTGCTCTAATTTTGTCCGAAACCGAACCTTCAGCCGAAGTATAATTTTTATGCCGAAGCTCTAACTTAAACTTCGGCCAGACCGTAGACACTAATGAAAATACTGTTTCAGCCCGCCCGAAACAATTATGATTTTTCTGCTAAAACATGCAGAAACCACAACCGAAACTTCGGTCAAATACGATCGATTAATACGAAATAAACATCATATTTTAAATTCTGAATGCGCCGCCCTCTTTGTGAATACCTACCTCCGGAATAAACTTGACATCATCTTGGCAGCAAGTTTCCATGATGTCATGTTAACGTTTTTTGTCAATTTTGTATTCAAACTCGTTGATCAAATATCAAACATAACATTTACATTTACCTCACATAATCAAAATCATAATTCATAACCTTAAGCACGAAATACAAATTAATATTTTCTGTGATCTTACATGTCTTTCTTTTTAAACTTGTCCCTTGAAGGGAAAGGGTGACACATGCAAGTTGTGTGTGACAATCCTCGGCCTAGTCCTAACAACTCACAAATGAATCAAATTAATTCATTTTATTTCTACAAAATCTTTAATTTATGTTACATGTTTGACAACTTATTTTTATTCTTCCCGCTATTCAACTGTTTTCTTATATCATAGATCATATTAGACAACAGAGAAAATAAAAAAAAACCTTAACAATTTCAATATATTACTTGTGTATAATCTACCTACTTCAAAAGTTCCATTTGTTATTTTAAACGTCAAACTTCTCTGAAATTATTATGTATTAAATAACAATAACACTAGCTCTACGTGTGCTATCAAATTAGCTGCAGACTTTTCTTGGTCTAACTCTAGTCATCTAGTTAAAGCTGTTAAAGTTACGAGTATGTTACCATAGCTGTTGCCCGCGACTTCGTCCGCGTGGAATCTTATCTTCAACATTTTACATCTTTAGTATCTATAATTTTCATATCCAAGCAATGTTGAAATTAAGTAGGTACTTTTCTTTTTTAGCAAGTTGTATGAAGTTTTAAGTCAAGTGGATTTTGATGTTGGTTGCTGAAATTACTTTTCTTGTATTCTCATAATAGGCACCTATGCCCTTATACAAAGATTCAAATTCCGCATTCCGCACTCACAAAATATCTGATCTCCATAGAAACTTTCAACCCCTTTCTCACCACCTTGGGGGATGATTTTCAAAAATGCTTGAATTAGTTTTCATGTTTTTTAATTTATTACCTTTTTTCCAAAAAGTTAAAGTTCTTAGCTTAAAATTAAATTTACACCCCAAGACGAATTTTCATCCCCTTTTTAGCCCCCTTAGGGATTGAATTTCCAAAAACGTTGCAATTACTTTTTTTTGTAATCGGCTATTATGTCTTTCTAAGAAGTTTCAAAGCATTTGTAATGGATTCAAACTTTGAACCCCATTTTAACCCTGTTAGGGGATGAATTTTACAAATCGCTGAAATCACTTTTATTGTCTTCTAATAATATACCCAAATACAAAGATTCAAATCCCGCGCTCGAAAAAATGCATGATATCCATACAAATTTTCAACCCCGTTTTCACCACCATAGGGATGAATTTTCAAAAACGTTGAAATGAGTTTTCTTGTATTTTAATATAATACCTTTTTACAAAGTTTCAAGTTCCTAGCTTCAAATAAAATTTGCACCTGAAGACGAACTTTCATCCCCTTTTTAACACCCTTAGGGGTTGAATTTGCAAGAACGTTGCAATTACTTTTTTTTTGTAATCGGCTCTTATGCCTTTCTAAGAATTTTCAAAGCATTTGTAATGGATTTAAAATTTGAAACCCATTTTAGCCCTGTTAGGGGATGAAGTTTACAAAACGCTGAAATTACTTTTATTTTCTTCTAATAGTATCCCCAAATACAAAGATTCAAGTCCCGCGCTCGAATAAATGTTTGATATCCATACAAACACACAACCCCCTTTTTCACCACCTTAAGGGATGAATTTTCAAAAACGCTGAAATGAGTTTTCTTGTATTTTAATGTAAAACGTTTTTACAAAGTTTCAAGTTCCTTGCTTAAAATAAAATTTGCACCCGCAGACGAACTTCCATCCCCTTTTTAACCCCCCTTAGGGGTTGAAATTCCAAAAACGTTGCAATCACTTTTTTTGTAATCGGCTATTATGCCTTTCTAAGAAGTTTCAAAACCATTTGTAATGGATTCAAAATTTCAACCCCTTTTTAACCCTGTTAGGGGATGAATTTTACAAATCGCTGAAATTACTTTTCCTGTCTTCTAATAATATCCCTAAATACAAAGATTCAAGTCCCACACTCGAAAAAATGTTTGATATCCATACAAACAATCTACCCCTTTTTCACCACCTTAGGGGTTGAATTTTCAAAAACGCTGAAATTAGATTTCTTGTATTTTAATAATATATCTTTTACCGAAGTTTCAAATTCGTAGCTCAAAAGAAAACTTTAACCCCATACAAACTTTCATCCCCTTTTTAACCCTGTTAGGGGATGAATTTTACAAAATGCTGAAATTACTTTTATTGTCTTCTAATAATATCCCCAAATACAAAGATTCAAGTCCCGCGCTCGAAAATTTTTTTGATATTCATACAAACTTTCAACCCCTTTTTCACCACCTTGGGGGATGAATTTTCTAAACCGCTGAAATTAGTTTTCTTGTATTTGAATTTGATACTTTTTTACAAAGTTTCAAGTTCCTAACTTAAAATAAAATTTGCACCCGAAGACGAACTTTCATCCCCTTTTTAACCCCCTTAGGGGTTGAATTTCCAAAAACGTTGCAATCACTTTTTTTGTAATCGGCTATTATGCCTTCCTACGAAGTTTCAAAGCATTTGTAATGGATTAAAATTTTCAACCCCTTTTTAACCCTGTTAGGGGATGAATTTTACAAAACGCTGAAATTACTTTTCCTGTCTTCTAATAATATCCCTAAATACAAAGATTCATGTCCACCACTTGAATTTTTTTTTGATATCCATACAAACTTTCAACCCCTTTTTCACCACCTTAGGGGATGAATTTTCAAAAACGCTGAAATTAGTTTTCTTGTATTTTAATAATATATCTTTTTACGAAATTTCAAAATCCTAGCTTAAAAGAAAACTTTAACCCCATACAAACTTTCATCCCCTTTTTAACCCCCTTAAGGGTTGAATTTCTCAAAATCGCTTCTTATCTCTTGTACACTTTATAAATGCAATCTGGTGTGCAAATTTCAACTTTCTGGCTTTTGTAGTTTCGGCTCTGCGTTGATGAATCAGTCAGTCAGTCAGTCAGTCAGGACACTTGCATTTATATATATAGATTATTATTTTCATAGCGCCTGCTCGATACATAATAGCACGAACATTCGCTGGCAAAAGCTGCGCGACAAACCGTAGGCGCTTTCAAGTTACTGCGGTTTAGTTTACTGAACACTTACAAGCTTGAAGTGCAGTAAACGTAAACCTGAACCTTATTCTACAATACATACAGTTCACATTTGAAATCATATAATCTACTCAAAAACGTTAACCCTGATCCAGTTAAACGTAGTTTAATCATCGTACTTGTTTAACTGGAAATTTAATCGCTATCTTAGACCTTGATAAGGAACGCTGGCACCAATTAGTTAGCCCATTATCATCTATGATAGGCGGTCAGTGGCGCTGGCGTCCCGTCGTCGCCATAGCGCGTCGATACCAGAGTCTCACGCATGCGTAACATTCCCGAGGACTGACGCATGCCCGCGGCAGCGCAGAGCAGACTCGACGCGGCCACTTGCGACACCCGACTCCTCTTTTCGCGGCCCTGTCGCATAATAAAATTGATTGTACAGTCGATACTGACATTGAACGGACAGTGCAAGCTACTCATAATCAAGCCAGTTATTTGCGTTCATTTGCCGCGATAGCGCGCCGGTGGCGGCCGACCCCTCAATCAGCTGGCCGCTCTGACGCAGTGACGCCGCGTGTGCATGTGTTGTGTGTGCAAAATGCCGTAGTGTCTTTGTGATCAAACCATGGATATCGCGAAGGCCAAGTCCGGGGTGTTGGAGGACTTCGATGAGGATGATCAAGCGTCCCGCCGATGCATGCTCGACGGTGAGTCACATTTAAAACAAAAAGATCATAAGAACTTAATTCGAAAATTGAGAAGGTAAAGTACAAAGATCATGGTTCATATAACGCGACGTCAAAGTCTGTCTCGAAAGCGAGATGTTATTGATTTTCCCCAGATGACAGTAGACTGCTGGCTGCTTACATGCGTAACTATAGATATTGTTTTTCTACTAACTACCTTCATATTTAGTAAAAGTTATTCTACCTTCATATTTCCACGAGTATTAAATAGATAAGTATACCTACTGTTGGAAGCTTTTTACATAATTGTTATTCTTAATCTCTTACATAATTATAGTTTTGAGTTGTCTAGCCAAAATCGTGTTCCTTTAAGTTAATGAAATAAAGTTAATAAAGCAATCGCGACACGGATTGCCGTAGTTGCTATTGCTACCTACCTGTTTAGCATTGCGATAGGTTAATCATTGCTAAAAATAAATCCCGATTAGTGTCACTAACCAAGGTGGCATTGTCAAGCGATTTTATAACGAGCCATGAGTAGTCAGGTTTTTCAATTACTTCACTGCATCTTTTTGACGTGAATTTGAACTCTTCGTAAGAAAGGAAAGGAAGCGCTGTCGGTCAAAAGAGAATCATTTTAAGTAGCCAATATCATGATTATTGGTTAATGGCTGCCGGGTTAAGGGGACAGTATCCAGTTTTGGCAAGTTAAGGTTTGGTATTGTGACGACCGCGTGCCGTCGCGAACATTCACCCCGGCTCCCCTAGCTACTTTGTAGGGTTTTAAAATCGATAAGTCTTTTAGCCAACCGGTTAAAAAGCGATTTATTCGCCCCTCACTTTTATTATTCCGGACACCTTTAACTTTATTCACACAATGATCACTCTGATATCAATTTTTAATTAGACGCTAGTCCATCTATTTAATTTAACAGCTATACTTATACACACTATTTAAAAAAACCTCCCCTTCCCGTCAGCGAAATTCAAAAGTGTTACGTACGTAAAATAACCCAAACAGGCACAATCTATAGGTAATCCACTTTCGCTTTTAGGTCTCGTCTGTGCCTACCAATCCTACTTATTTAAAGCCAGAGTTGGACTACCTTCCTCTCTAATTCGTGGCGTAATATTGTCAAAACAACGACTACACCACTATATAGTATACTAATTTATCTCAAACTATGAACTAGGAATTTCGTTATTTATCAATGCATTAAGTACTTACTAAAAAATTCATAGAAAGAATGAACATGCTATTAGTGTGTCATTAAAAATAAGTTATTAATTATGAAACGCAGTGCATCAACGCACCTTCAAGGTTGGCAATAACATAAGACAATGGGTTTGTCTACACGTGCACAAGCGCGAAGTTTTTATAAAAGAAAACATTTATTTATATAATCTTCTTCTTCTTCCTCGCGTTATCCCGGCATTTCGCCACGGCTCATGAGAGCCTGGGGTCCGCTTGACAACTAATCCCATGATTTGACGTAGGCACTAGTTTTGGTTTAGTTTTGGTTTTGGTTTAGTTTTGGTTTTGGTTTGGTGGATGGTTTAGTTTGGTTTTGGTTTTGGTTTTAGTTTTGGTTTGGTTAGTGTTGGTTTATTTATTTATATAATACAGAAATTAATTAATTATTAATTATTGCTTCAATCTAATTCTTTATTTCTATTGCTTCATCGAGATACTGATGGTTAAATGTATACTTATCGCCATCTTATTTAGATACGTAATATGAATTTTGGATGCAATTAACAAAATAGTCTTAATAATAACTAGTTGTGTTTTTTCCATTGGATTACTTGGAAACAAGCATTAAGATATTAAGATAATATTATACATGCATTATTTAGTAAGAACCTTGCATTAAAAGTTCAAGACTATAATATCTAAGTTGTCATTCTAATTCATATTCATATCTATTCGTGCTAAATTAACTGTAAATATCTAAAATACATTTATTTAGTAGTTACCTACCTGTCTCTGAATAAGTGTACTGACTGAGACAGAATCAATCATTACTTTTTATTGATAAATATTGTCAATATTAAAATCCGGGTGTGAACGTGCCTACTTTCTTTCAAATGCTAAAAGCATGTGATTACATTTCAAATATGTACAACGTGAATAATTGACTCATGAGCGAAAGATAAAATTTATAGCTAAGTAGATAAATCATTATCAACATTTGCATAATATCCGGTATCTTTAAGTTTAATTAAACTCTGTAGATTTTTTGCAAACATGGTGTACCTACACCAATGAATCTAATAAATTTACGCTTTTTGTTTTGCATTTGTGTGCAATGCTGCTTTTGCTCAGTTTTATATTATGCCGATGCAAAAAGTTGTATTATGGTTAGAATTCTGAAGCCAATCATTTAAGTTTGTATATGTTCACAGCAGGGACTGAAAAGGTACCTTTAAAAACGGTTTTGACCGGTCTTTTGATAAGGTACCCGACCGTTAAAAGTAACATTTCGGTACCAATATCAATCGGTACCCGTATCTAAACAAGCTTCCGTTCAAACGGTACCGTTAAATAAAAGTACCTTTACGTGTTTTGTTTATAGGTATCCGACCGTTAAACTGGCATTCCATATTGATATCAATACTTTAGGTATCCAAATAAGTGTTAGTCCAAACGGTACCGTTAAATAAAAGTACCTATACGGATACGTTTAAAGGTATCCGACCGTTTAAATAGCATTCAGGTAATGGTATCAATAGTTTAGGTATCCAAACAAGCTTTAGTCCAAACGGTACCGTTAAATAAAAGCTTACCTCCAAACGGTACCTTTAAATAAAAAAACCTTATCGCGTTTGATCTGATACCCTAATTCTAACCGGTCACTCGCGAGAGCGGGGAGGGAACGCGCGTCTCAATTATATTGTATGGAATCAAAAAAATACAGTTGCCTAAGGACTTCGAAGCAGACCTGGACCTGGACCTGCCAACCCGACCATTTTGGAATCCAAGATGTATGCCGTGCACTTTGTCACAAAAGTCGTCATGGGTGTCGTCAATCATGTAACTAAACCACTTCGTGTTTAGGCTCGTTTGATTCGTCTCGACAAGATCTTTGACACTAGGTGATACTCAGGGTCTGATGATCGAGCTGGAAGGTGGTCACCAGTACCAATCAACCATGCAACTAAACGACTTCGTGTTAAGGCTCGTTTGATTCGTCTCGACAAGATCTTTGACACTAGGTGATACTCAGGGTCTGATGATCGAGCTGGAAGGTGGTCACCAGCACCAATCAACCATGCAACTAAACCACTTCGTGTTTAGGCTCGTTTGATTCGTCTCGACAAGATCTTTGACACTAGGTGATACTCAGGGTCTGATGATCGAGCTGGAAGGTGGTCAACAGTACCAATCAACCATGCAACTAAACCACTTCGTGTTTAGGCTCGTTTGATTCGTCTCGACAAGATCTTTGACACTAGGTGATACCCAGGGTCTGACGATCGAGCTGGAAGGTGGTCACCAGTACCAATCAACCATGCAACTAAACCACTTCGTGTTTAGGCTCGTTTGATTAGTCTCGACAAGATCTTTGACACTAGGTGATACCCAGGGTCTGATGATCGAGCTGGAAGGTGGTCACCAGTACCAATCAACCATGCAACTAAACCACTTCGTGTTTAGGCTCGTTTGATTAGTCTCGACAAGATCTTTGACACTAGGTGATACCCAGGGTCTGATGATCGAGCTGGAAGGTGGTCACCAGTACCAATCAACCAATCTGACGTGCACTTTGACATAAAAGTCATCATGGGTGTCGTTTTATAGGTTTCAGGGAGTGCAGAATTCAAAAATGATGACAAAGTATTATTGCATGATTTTTTTTTTTTAATGAAATAGGAGGCAAACGAGCAGACGGATCACCTGGTGGTAAGCGATTACCGCCGCCCATGGACACCCGCAACACCAGAAGAGTTGCAAGCGCGTTGCCGGCCTTTAAGATGTACGGTTGATGTACGGTGATAGGCCTTCACGATGCACTGGAGGATAGCTGGAGCAGCAGTACAAAGCGTAATGGCGGCCGAGACCACGAACCGCCGAATGATATCCAAGAATTGGTTGCTTATTCGTATTTCCAGAAGAATTCTTCATTGACTTCCCCGCTCCCGTCACACTTGCACTAACATAATACCCACTCACATAACATAATATTCACTGCATAATATGATATCTAAATTATACATTAAAAATAAAAATAAATGTCTGCAGCACGATCCGCCATGTTCCAAGGATCATTCGGAAGTCCCAAGTCAGGGTTTAGAGTCGTCAATATTCAGTCAACCGAATACTGTTTGACATTTGTGTATTGAAGTTTGTAGTGATGAGGTTGAGAGTTGAGACACCGTTTCAAGTACCTTAGTAGGCGAGCTCCCGACCGATAACGTCATTTTGAAATTACATCAATCGAAATGAAATCAAAATTCTAACAACTCCTCCCATCCCCCCTCGGTGACCGCCCGTTACGCCCGTAGTAGGTATATACATGGAATGTAATTGTGGAAATGTGTTTTGTGAGCCGATTATGCATTTCATACAAGTAACAAAAAGTGGAAAAAACCAGCTATTTTGCATTTAATCAACATTTGAAGGTAGGCCCGCCCCTACTGTTTGACCAAGATGTTGACTTTATAGAGTAAGAAGTTAGGACTTTTACAAAGTTAAATTCTTGGTACCTACTACGGGATCTGATAACTTTCTACTCTAGTGTAAAAGCTTTATACATAATGCGCTTGGCCTTGGCAACACATCACATGAAATGTGTTTGGATTTATGCATGTTTGTATTATTTGTTAGCATTGTTTCGTTTATTTATATTACTAATTGTAGTTAACCTGATGTACCTACCTATCGTTTATTGTTATACATTTATAATCGATTTTTATCAACTTACGGAAATGTCATATGAATCGAAACTACAGACTCGGTCACAACACTGCTTAAAAAAAAATAGGTAACTAGTAATACATGATAAATTATTATCGTAAAATATTCTATTACTATTATGGGGCATGGCACTTATATTATTTGCATGGCACACTGCGTCCAATTCGCACGACCCGACGTGCGCGCGGGATATCACTATAATACGCGCATAGCGTTGTCTCGCTCAAACTTCGGAGCGACGTGCGAATCGGACGCAGTGTGCCATGCCCATATATATGATATAAAACAAATTTTCAAAATTATGTTTAAAAAAGCGAAATACTGATTTAAGTACTTGACAAGCCCTTATATTATTACGGAATTTTATTAATAATTTCAATAGCCATGCACGTTTACATTCTATGGGCGTTGTGATGTGATGTGTCAAATGTTTGAACTTGGAAGTAAATCTGACAAGCCATTATTCGGCTGTCCCATAGCAAAACCCAGTAAGTGCATCAGACCAAATTTTACAGAAGGCGTAACAAGATAAAATGTGTCAGCCTCAAAAAATTTTTTAAATTTTAATCCAAAAAACGTACATACATGAATAACTACTTAGTAACTATTCCATATATCAACATCAATATTATATAATAATATTGTATTTATACACGTTTATGCCCCTTACTAACTTTGAAAACGTGAGCACCGATGTTTTGTGTTACATATTCCCACTCCAATACCTACCTAGTAAGTGCTCGTTTTAAGTGTGAACCTGGTGTATCACTTATCAATATTCAAGACATTTCGGGGTTTTTCCCACTAGTTACTACCAAGTTATTACCAGTGGTAACAACTGAGATGTTTTTCTCACTTTTTACCACTGCAAAAACTGAAAAAAAAATCCCACTAGGTATTTACCACCAAACTTTGGTGATAAATACCTAGTGGGTGAGATGGTGGTAACTACTTTGAATTATTTTTATCTGTATCAGTAGCATACTTTAAAGTTTAAATTATAGCATATTACGCTCTTGTAATTGGGTGTTAAAATTCTGTTTGAACCCTTACTAGGTTTTAATATGGGGCAGGCGCAGTGCCCCCGCACGTCAACCCAGTTCAAAAACCTAGTAAGTCTGCTGGATAACCACGCTAAAACCTAGTATGTCTCAGTCCCTTCCTAGGTTTTGATATGGGATTTGTGACTTGCTGAGTTTTATAATGTTAAACCGTCACTACACATGCTACTTACTAGGTTTGGAGGTGTCAAAATCTCCGTTGTTTATGCCGATTTTTGAGCAGGTGTCTTTGTAATCGGGTGAGGACTTACTTGGTGGGTCCAAATTAGCGTTGAAAATTTCCGGAAAAAATCCCGTTTCTTTCCAAACGGCTCGTTTTTTTCGGATTTTTACAGAAAAAAACCATGAGATTTACCGCTTCAATTTTTCCGAATAAAACGAAAAAAGCGATTTAAACAGGTTTCAATCGGTTATTTTTCTGAGTTAACCGTTAGCGTCCTTCGGGTTTACTGAACCCGAAGTGGTGGTGGTGTTCGGGGTTATTTTTCTCAATACTGGTGACATTTGACATAGGATCGGTGACAGTGTCAGTTCAGTTCAGTTGTCACAGTTGTGTCATTATACTTATCAGTCGGTTGGTTTTTTCTTTAAAAATCCGAAATAAACGGAAAAAACGAATATTTCATAAAATCTCGAATAAATCATTTGATTTTTTCCGACATTTTCAACGCTAGTCCAAATAACATAAAAACAAATTTTGAGAAATTTGTCATTTACTAGGTTTTGATATGGGACAGCCGTATTGTGCGGTTTGTTTTTCGGTCGGGTACCCTTACCTACTTCAAAAGGTTAGCCTTAACGGTACCGTTTCAAAAAGGTACCTGTTAAATTCTATTTATTCGGGTACCGTTACTGTTGGGTACCTATTCAATTGATACCTTTATTTTAGGTACTGGTATTTTTCCGTTTTATTCGGGTACCATTACTGTTGGGTACCTATTCAATTGATACCTTTATTTTAGGTACTAGTATTTTTCCGTTTTATTCGGGTACCATTACTGTTGGGTACCTATTCAATTGATACCTTTATTTTAGGTACTAGTATTTTTCCGTTTTATTCGGGTACCATTACTGTTGGGTACCTATTCAATTGATACCTTTATTTTAGGTACTAGTATTTTTCCGTTTTATTCGGGTACCATTACTGTTGGGTACCTATTCAATTGATACCTTTATTTTAGGTTACCGGTCTTTTGCGGTTTTTCAGTCCTTGGTTCACAGACAGACAGACCTATATTCGCAGACAGCCTAGGAAGACAGGCTAGGAATACCGCGCATCAAGTAGTTTGAGTAATGCGGTTTTTTAATCAATAATTGACTGAACAAAACCCAACGTAGGTACTATTTGTTAAAACAAAAAATGTTATTAGTGATTTAAGCAACACTTTAGTACCTACTTTTTTTGATTATTCTAAAAGACTTTAAAAGCAAAGAAATGTTAAATCAATAGGCTATTACGACAGGTGTGTGACTAATACAGTAATGGTCCATGTAAAATTCAAGAAAAATATTGATGTCATCTTCTCAAACTGTTACGCGCAGAGCGTTAACAACCTGTTGTTAATTTATTTCTTATCTCACACATGCAAAACTCACAATTTGATTATAGATGGCTTGTAAAATGTCAAATAAGATTGTTAGAACTTTTTAGTCATATTCCCGCACCTTTTATGTAACTAGGAAAGAATGTGTTCATTCGTATTGCTATGGAGTGGTTTATGTAGTGAGTGTCTGGAAGGTATAAGGGTAGTATTTTTGGACCCTATGATTAACATTTGAATTCTCATCTGTTCAATATTAAATGTCAAATATTGACTTGAAGGGTTCAGGGTTCACGCAGTTTAATTTTAGTGCACATATTTGCCTATATTATAAGTCGTGTAACTTTACCTGACACGGTTACCTATATATTATAACCGAAACTCATGCATTAATTAGGAGGTTATCATACAATCGACACATCAGAAAACCTTATCAGTGTGAATAGTGTTCTCGTGAAAAGAATTCTCACTAGCCGCGTATCCAATAGACTTGACTAGACTACTAAGAGGCAGCAGCCCAGCCTCGGAGACACTAGAGAGACCAAACTGATGTTTGGCAGCTAAAGTTCACGAGTCACGTCCTTCTCCTTCCCTATAACACGTTGCACTGATGACGCGTTATCTTTTTCGCTCTTTTGGTCAGTGCTTTAAATGACTGCTCGGACCAACCGTAAACTAAGCAGGAACAATTGAGTGAAATACTACGAAGAACGTCCTCACTCATCATTGTTGCCAACTGACACCAGTGACGTGCATATTACACTGTCATCGAACACTATAGTGTAGGTACATCCATTGTCTGGCATGTTAATATGTCAATATAACCTTTGCCGGTAAACGATGTATTACACAAGTTGACTATAAGACAATATTTGAATTGATTGCTAAAGTGACCATGGCTCACTTGTGTGTTAGAATTCTAGACAATTAATATCATTAAGTCCTAATATCATTGGCTGATTAGACAGCGAGTTAGGTAATTTATTTTGATTAGTTAATTTACACTTATTAATTTAGCCAGTATCTACAGCACCTTAATTTACCTACCTACTGCCTACCTATTTCCCTGTAGTCGCGTTAAATCAGTTTAAAAAGTCGGTAATTAATTGAGTGTTTTGATACTTATTCACTGAATTAATATTATTTAGCACATGAGTTCCTATTTTTCTTAAATTATTTTATAAACCTTACCATCCTGAAGTTATTAATAGGGAAATTAATGGAGTAGGTATATGATCATATTTAAACAGTCACTAATTCCACATATTGTTTGTACAAGACGGGATTTAATCTGCATTTCATCTTAATTGGAATTCGAACTGTGGGAAAATCGTGAAAGTTTAAGCCAATATAATATTGCTTAAGTACAGTCAGCAACAAAAATAGATTTGTAGAATAACAGTCTCAAAACGATGACTAACGGGCAATACGAGTAATACAACTGTGTGTATAATGTATATAATTATACCTATATTATTTTGTACTTAAATTAAATGTTTTTGCTTCTGCCACTATTTCTCTAAATTGATCTATAGTTTAGTTTAGATGCTATTAATAATAATTCATAATGTACCGCTTCAGACTGCAGACTGCAGTTGACTGTACGGATATTAAAAATATGTAGATATCGATACATTTTACGGCGTTACACTGTTAGGGTACTTACTCAGTTAATTTGCAACATTGTAGAAATCTACAGCATCGCTAGACTAGCGTATGCTTAGGCCACGTATCTATTTAATTTTGATCTTAGTCCACCATCAAATTTATCAATTTTCTATAATTGTATAGAGGAAATTGTTTACGAAGCAATAATATAATATTTAGTGCTTATTGTATAGATATTGTGGGTACCTGAAAAGTAGGTGTGTAATATTCAATAATAAAAACTGCTCTTGACAGCTTCCTTAATTTAAATTGTTGTACACAACAACAAGGTCGATTGAAAAGAAAAGATAACACCATTTCTTTTTAGCTTACTCAGATGGCATCACGGGGCTGTGGGATACATAAGCCATGTAAAACTACAAAAGTACAAACATGTTTTTTGATGAACATTGAAATTGATACTTTATCCTGGGAAGAAAACTCATTTAATGTAAAATAAGTGTTATAAAATGAATACAAAATTAAATTTAACTACAACTAAAAACTAAAGCTAAAAATTAAAAATACCTATCAAAATTTTGCGCCCTTGGTAAGGTGCCCAATTGCCCATCCCTTTATCCTACATTCTTGTATTTAAATAATAATGGTTTCTGTTTAAACTATTTCCATCTCCACCCGTTTTTTCTCATAGTAGCTAAGTTTAAAAGTGGTATCGATCTACCAAACAATAGACGTTATTTGCCGACTACTTATACTTTACTGCCAATCGCAAAAGTATGTTTGAATATCAATAGGTAATGTGAGCCACAGCACTCGGGGTGTCTAATTTCAGTCGCGGTTTATATTTCTTCACCGATACCAGTTTTATCCATAACTCCATAACGCCGGTGGATTATATTATAACATAACGGTATGAGTTATGACATGCTCAAAATACCTCTATACATACTTCATCTGAATAATCGTAAGTATTTTTAGGTATGAAATTAGCTAATTCCGAACACTAACACATCATTTAGTCCGCAATTAAGCGAAGCAAGCGAAGCGAGCGAGTAAGATTGTTCTATAAAGAAGTCATTTTATTTATTTATCATTTTACAGACAGGCGGACGTATATACATGTCGAAAAAAATAAAGGTTCATTGTTGACCTTGAATCCCTAAAAGGATAGTTTTAAGACTTTTAAGTGTGAAAGACTTAAGTTGCGGTGACTGTGGGACTGTCTTAAAATGGGAGGAAATTCAACTTTAATAATACACAGTGAAGTACAGTCGCCATCAGATATATCGGAGCGGCCAAAGTGCTCACAAATATCGGCACACGCCTCTATTTTCAAGGCGCTACAGTGCGTGTTCAGATATTTTTGACCACCTCAGCAGCTCCGATATATTTGATGGCGACTGTACATAGTAGACTATTAGTCGCCATGCATACAACGTTGTGACATTGTAACTGACATTTAGCATAATTAAAACTTCAAATTAAACAAAAGAAACACATTAACGGCCCCTCTCTACAAATGCATCTACTTATTATAACTCGTATTATAATTAATACAGTTTTTTTGCTCATCCCGAGGCTACAGAACACAATCAAGTGTGATGATGACGCTACATAAGAATAGGTATTGCTAATTGTAATTTCATTCGATAAAGATTCGAAAGCAATATCTACTATGCCTTAACTAAATAGGTAGGTACGTTTTCGTTTTATTTAACCTTTTTTCTGTAGCGTTTATATGAGTGCGAACTGCGAATTATTTTATTTTCGTTAAGTTCTCCTTTAATAATGTACCATAATAATTAGCAAAGAGATTAAGTAATTTGACAAAGACATTAACTTTTACAACTTAGTACCTTTGTTAGTACTATTACCTATTGTGAAAGCCACGAGTAACCTCATCATATATTCAAATTAGACTACTATACTTACTCATACATGCGTCTAAAAACCAGCTGCTCATGTTTTCTACTAACATACGTTTACAATTAGAAAACAACTTGTCAAGTAAGTGAAGAAGCTTGATACGAGATAGGTATGCCGCAGTTTTACGATTTGACTAGAGATGCACCGGATATCGGTTTCGGTTACTATCCGGTATCCGGCCTATCCGTCCATTATTTTACTATCCGGCCGGATACCGGATAGTAACAATGTTTGATTTTGGAGTAAACAAATTGGATTTAAGAAACAGACACGGTCATAATCGTACTTGTTTATTATTTTAAAACAATTTAAACATTCCACTGACATGCACGCACACTCATTTCGAACCTAGAAATGTGTCCGCGCGAACGTTCACTAGGAAACAGGTCAAACCTGCAGAATGCGCACCTGAAAAATCGAAAGCTAGGTATAATTCCGCTGAGTGAATATTCGGGGGCCGGATACCGGATATTCGGCCGATGGTCAGGCCGAATATCCGCGCGGTATCCGGCCAAACAACTATCCGTTGCATCTCTAGATTTGACTATTCAAAGTCAACCGTCAGCGTTGCAATGAACGTTCATGATCATACCCTTGAACTGACAGGTTCCTGCAGTACCGAACCGACCGGTTTTCGACTTATTTTTGCTTTTCACCATGTACACAGTTAATGTGGAGAAGCTCAGTTCAATTGATTTTTCGTACTCGAATGATCCTATATCTCCAGAAGTAAAGTATTTTTTTTTTATTCGAGCGTACATGTAATGTTTCCTACAAATATGATACGGAAAGTAAATCAAAGCATCTAACTAGTCATGTTAATTTACTTTTTCTTACTTTTTAGATATCTACGCGTACTTATTGGTTTTGACAGCCATACTCAGTAGTCAGTAGGGCTTCGAAAATATAACATTACAGGACTGATTTCAGGTAAATCCCAGATTACTGTCATTCATTTCATGGACCTATTACTCGTATGTAAAAGGAAAAGATTATAACCAACTTGTAATGTATTATAACTATTATAAGTCTGTGTCTATGGATTTATAAACCTACCTATTATATATTTTCGTTCCTTACGACTAGGTCATATCAAAATATAATAGATATTATGTACCCAGTTGTCGCCTAAATACCGACGAGTATCTTAATCATAACAACGATTGATAATGCCGTGTTTAACTATAATTAATTATCGTACTTGTTACTGTCGCTTAAGTTAATTGAGTTATTTTGTTGTTTAACTGATAACGCAGCAGCGTTACTATTTTATAAAGATAGACTTTATTCGAATTCAAATACAAATATTTTATTAATTATATAAAGTCTTTTTGGGATAGTGGGTACATTCTGTAAATTGTGTCTTGTAAATTACGATTCAATTGCTCTTATGTCGAAACTCAAAACAAAATCTGACAAATACGTTTAGTAATTAGTAGTAAATATTATGTAACGCTACGTCTTACGTAGGCGAACAACGCGCGAACGCGGCGCGGCGCGGCGCGGCGAAAGCGGCCGCCGCCGCGCCGCGCCGCGCCGCGCCGCCTGACATTCGCGTGCAAATCGCGCCGCACCGCGTTCGCAACGAGATCGCTTACGAAGGACACTTCTATGGGCATCAAAGGATTGATTTCGCCGCGCCGCGCCGCGCCGCGTTCGCGCGTTGTTCGCCTACGTAAGACGTAGCGTAATACGTGCTACTAAAGTGTCCATAGCAATAACGTATATATGTAAGGTCATGACCTCATGTCTGTAGGTGATTTTCTTATCGTTAATGATGTTAAGAGTGTATTACTCTTTGTGTAATTTTTATACCTACTGAAAATTTTGTATACCCACATAATGGCATGATATGCACATAGGTGTCCAAATCTGTTAAAGTTAATATAACATGTAATCCAGTAAAAGTCACATTTAGGTAACTTTCTGATTTTTCTCTACATAAAAGTAAAGCTGCAATATTATTCGCACTGTCCTTAGACCATAGATAGAATAATACGGATACCCGAGTGATGAATTAGCCAATTTCAAAGACAAAATGTGCTGATACTGCTCAGCGTAGCCGAGCATTGCAATGGGATTCCAACTTGATCGTTCAGAGGTATAGCGCGTGTACGCTCTTAGTTTTATCGGCGACGTCGGTCGAATAAAAACCATACGCAGTAAACATAAAATATTTCTTATTTTTATGATCCACTCAGCCTTATGGTAAGCATGTATGGAGTGAAACATGGTGCCCCAGTTGGCTCTGTATCAACACAAACACAGATGTGCCTAACACGCAAGGCTGCCCTACTTACATTATTACAGGTTCAAAGGGCGCTCGGGAATAAATTTACTTATTTGGTCAGTTGAATAACGTATTAAAAAGACACTTTGTTGGCTAAGAACTTGTTGCTATGTCTGGCTGTCTGACTATATTATAACGAAGGTTTAAAAGGGCTGTAAAAGGGGTGATGTTTTTTAAATAAATACTCTTTATGGTAAAGTATCATTAGAAAATAAGTTTTAGCTTGGAGACACGCTAGAAGAGCAAAAATAGCAAAATGAACCATAAGTAGGAATTACTATTTACCTCAAAGCCATATACTCTGATTGTCCTTCTTTGTGCATGCCATACGACTAAATAAACTATTTAATGCAAGGGGAACGTAATGTAATCAGTAGAATAAAGTGAATAATAAATGTACATATGTGACGTTCCACGGAAAAAGGTACCTTATGGCGGCTGGCGCCTACGTCGCATAGCGCCGCAATAATATTGGATCGACGTTAATAATAGCGTAAGCGCCAACCGCCATAAGGTACCTTTACTCGTGGGACGTACACGTTACATATGTTAGCATAGCGTGTGCCAACTCTACTACAACTCTAACTTTGACTTAGATATAGGTTGATACTATCCTAACAACAACGCCAAATTTATTCAATACATTTAATTCAACATTCCTAAAGCATTGATCAATTACTTAGGTGAATAACGGCCGTAATGGTGAGATCGGGTTGGTCACAAAGGCCCGCGAGGATGACGAACTTGTCTACCAATTGAGACAATTATATCCTGCTCTTCATAACTGATTCTAGTAATTTTACTAGAGCATCTAATGACGAAATGAACTAAGTGTATTTTAGCGAATATCAGTTAGAAGTGTTAGAACCAAGCATGTGTGAATGAGTCAACACAATGCGAAGCGAATCTTCTATTTAAACAATGTACGGGCATAGGTAACTTATATTTGACCAAGCGTGCCAAGAACACTATGCATTGTTAAGGCAATAATTTACAGCAGTCCCTAGTAATCTTTGATTTATTCGACTTAAGATACGACGATAATACCTGGTCTATAGTACATTCACGCCACCCTTAACTTCCGTGATCATTTCGATTTTAAAACGAATTTATTTTGCAAACTGCCAGACCATAGACAATCTACTTTCTAAAACAAATTGATTCGACTTTCAACAAATTGCGCACGCGGCGCGATCCAGTGATGGCCTGACATTTCGGGGCATAAATATCACAAGCTCGTAATCTTCATTCACTTGCCATTGCAAAATTGTACTCTATTATTTTAATTTTAAAGTACATAATTTCTAAGGCAAAGTTAAAAGGTATTAGGAGTTTGCGAAAATCAAGCATAGAATTGTTGCGGCTAACTTGGCTACCTTGTCTAAGAAAACTGTGTAACATTTTGTTGTGTTCTGCCTATTATTGCCTTACCCGGAAAATATCAGAAAGGGAAGCTCAGTAGTCAGTAACACCAACAACAATGCAACTGACCAACAGCAATAATATTTACTGCGGTTGTTTTATGGAGGCCACACACTGCGTTCAAGATTTGCACGTGTGGCCTTTGCAAGCAACACAAGCGCTGAGTAACATGCGTTATTTTCTTATTCAGTTAGCCTAAACTATATATTCAAGGATTATTGTGTCACTAAGGCCAGTTAAACACTTGGCCGTGTTACACTAAATATTAATAATGCATCTTTTTCATACTAAAGAAAAACTAATCAAATGGAAATGTAAATCCTATAGGTATATGTAGGTAATAGCACAATTCTCGCTTCTTACTAGCAAAATCTTACTGAAAAATATCATCATATCAGCCAAAAATATTGACAATGGCCTCATCCAGGGAAATCCCCTTCCTAATCCGACAAGACCAGATCTTCAGTTCATTGTCGGCCTTCACATGCAACGGTATCCGGTATGTACTTTGCCATGGTGACCAGCCAGGGACTGTGAAGTCCAGAACCCGTTGTGATCAGTTTTATGGGCCCATTTTACCTGTTTCATGTGCTATTGGTTTTCCAATAAATAAATAATAAATAATCTTCTTCGCGTATGCCGGCGTTGCTACGGCTCATGGGAGCTTGGAATTCGCTTGGCAACTAATCCCGAGAATTGGCGTAGGCACTAGTTTTTACGAAAGCGACTGCTATCTGACCTTCCTACCCAAAGGGTAAACTAAGCCTTATTGGGATCAGTCCGGTTTCCTCACAATGTTATCCTTCACCGAAAAGCGACTAGTAAATATCAAATTATATTTCTTACATAAGTTCCGAAAACCTCATTGGTACAAGCTGAGGTTCGAACCCGCGACCTCCGGATTTAAAGTAGCACGCTCTTACCCAGGCACGCTCTTAGGCCACCACTGCCACCAGCGCTTCAGGTACCAAGTGTAGAATCTAAAAGTATAGAATCAGGTATTAAGTACCTATAGAATTCAAATCCAAACAATATTAAAAACGTTACATATTACTATAGACACCTAGTAATTTGAAATAGAACCAATTCGAGTATGAAGTTGAACTAATGAATGGCGTCCCTCGTGAATGAATCGTAGTGCTATGCTAGTGCGGCATAATTAGTGGCTACTACGTTGAAGGAACTCTATTTGAGCTCGCGGCATTCAATTTAATTACGGGGAATTGGAGTTCATTAAATAAATGCTACGTAGGGTCTTCTGAGACGCAATTATTAGTTTCACAGATATTTCCGGTTAGACTAAGCAAAACCTTACACTCAATATTATTTTAAGGATACATTCTTGGAAAACCTACATCAAAACTTATATACCTAACCACTCACATGCTTTTGGTAACTGTAGCTACCAGCTGTCACCCTTATTTTATTACAATAATAGAGGTCACTGAAAAATATCAAGCAAGTGAGTGGCTAATATGCACGAATTTGAAAAAATCAAGCGCAGTATAATTAGGTATATAATAATAATACCACAAACAAAAAACCTAGGGTCAAGATTCATTACAATAAGTAATCCGACCATTGTACCAATTTCCTAACTTATGAGTGATTATACCTTACACTCTGCCACACTTAGCATCTCAGCCGTATGTATATTTGAATTCTTGTTCAAATATATGCTTTAATCTTTGAGAACAAGGTATACAATTGAATGAGTTTTAATCACATAGAGTTGGTAGGTATTATGGTATTAACCTACACTAAACGTAGCAGTAGACTGATACCTATGGGTATTGAGCAAAATATTTTGAAACTTAGTTATGCAACTACATAGTAACATTTGCCTGGTCAAGCTAATGATCCCATTAGTTATGAATACCAAGCATAGAACCTAGGTAATCTTAAGAAGTGATCTACTATTACAATCTGAGTTACCTATAGATAGGTAGGTTATGTATGAAAAATCGCGAAAGCTGAGTACGTAGTTCAGTATGGAAACTAATACATAGTTGCTCAAAACTTGTATTAACTACGGCATTTACAATGACAGTTATTAGTTTTTCAATGATACCTATAGATTCCAAAGGAGAAAGTGAAGTAAGTAAATGTTATTACCTAGTTCCAAACACAGTATGAAATAACCATAAGTACCTAAGAAGGATCATTATTTTAAATATTCTACATACTGAAACGTGTATAACGAAACATTCCTCTTAGTGGCCTTCATAATTATTGATGGGTAATTTATAAATAGGTAGTGTAAAAACCCGAACTAAATAGAGATCAAAATAACAAACGCTTCAATTTATTGGGTATTAACAAGACAAAAATTACAATGTCAGTTTTTGTTTCCGCTCTAGCAGAAAATTCAATGAAATTTTGTCAGAAGCAATTGTTTTAAATGGCAAAAGTTAAACAATTGATTTGTTGTTAATCTAATCTCGGTATAAAGCTTCCCAGTTAAAACGAAACGAAATGCCGGAACGTCGCCAACACACATGTCACCAACTAAAAAACAAATGACAATCACTACAATCAGCTCCTAAATGCACAGCACATTTTTTTCAGCAGACTTTGGGAATTGAACCAATTAAGAGTGGCGTGATGCGATGTGCGTGACACGGGGCATGATTGAGATGGATGGTTGTGTTGTGTTGTGTCAACGATCCCGAAACGTGTGGATGTGGATTGATGCAAGCGGACGGTGACACGGTATTGGGTAACTCGGTAACTGGTGTTTCGGTAGCTGCCATGTAGCTGCATGCAATACGCACGCGTGTGCTTGTTTACCTATGAGGTGGTGATGTAGCAAAAACAGCTGTTAGAATGGCTATTTTTGATTAGATGGCTATGTACCTACTA
This sequence comes from Cydia fagiglandana, assembly GCF_963556715.1. Classification (NCBI taxonomy): domain Eukaryota; kingdom Metazoa; phylum Arthropoda; class Insecta; order Lepidoptera; family Tortricidae; genus Cydia; species Cydia fagiglandana. The sequence goes on from NC_085937.1 coordinate 5,851,021, forward strand.
ATATACATTTTTGTACATGTAATTTAATAGTGGCGTGATTAATTTACTATGCCTTCTGCTTTGAATGCACTGTAGGTAAATAAAAGACACACAAAAGCAAGTTTTGGGACATACTTTGTCCAGCAATACGAGTATTTGACATGATATGATGTTATGTAGGTAGATAGGTGGATGGACGGATAAGCAAATATCACTTTGACTGACTCTGTACTAAGAGGATTTTTGAAGTAATTCCAAGCTAGGTAAATTAATCTCGTCTGCCAACAAACCGCTTTGTGGTTTGGCAGAAGATTGTATGTATTTAGATGTAAGTAAGCTTGAGAATAAACGCTTTATTTTTTTTAATGCAATCTGTCCAAACGTTACAATTAAACACTGTAAAGGTATAATAAATGAACCCGGAAATCAATATATAATCCTCCTATTGTTTTACTGATACGAGTATGTAGTCACCGTAAATATATCAATCACTAATCTAGATACCGTATGATCCTTCTTTATATCAGTCCAGAAGGATTTTATATGTCATCATTAATCTAAATATCTGACTCACTGTTCATTATGACATTTACCTACCTACTTATTTCTTTTTTTGTATTTTTTTTATGTCGTGCATCGTTTACGTCGTTGTTTCGTATCATTGACCTTCCCAAGTAGCACAGATTTGCTGTATAGCAGCCGCATAATGAAGTAAGAATACGCTTGAAGCTGGAATAAAAAAGCTGCATAAGAGCTGTATAAGCGTCTTTTCAGCTTTTATTACTCTTAAATGGGCACAAATTAGGCAGCCTTAAGTTCACATAGCTACTTAAGAGCGCTGTAGCAGCAATTTAACGGAATTATAAGTGGCAACAGGAGTTATAAGAGGTGTATATTGACTGGGTAAGAGACCACCAGTTACCCTTTATTCAGCTAATATGTCACATGTGCACCCTAATACCGGGAAAGATTGACGTTGGGCTGAATAAAAGATAATTAATAACATACTTTTACACCTCTGCCTTAAAAAGCAGCTATTATTTAGTATAGTGACACTGACGATGAACGCAGAGGTGAACATATTTATATTGAAGTAAAAACGTTAAGCGCAACGACGCCATAAGTCATTTTGTTAAAGTGTTTAGTTGAATGTTAGTACATGATCTTTTATATATTTACGCGAGAAAGATGTTTGGGAATGCAAGTTTATTGACATTATATATATACATTATCTAAGAAAATTTCAGTGCGCCACGAAAATAATCAGTATTTATTTAATTTAATGATATAAATAAAAGCTATGTGTAAAAACTATTTCAGTGGTTTGGGCAGAATTATGAGATAAAAAGTTAATAATACGTTATAGGAAGTACTAAACTAATGATTTAGGTTAAGAACTCATGCACAAAACCTTTTTGTTACCCTTAAAAGTTGGAAAAGTAATTTCAATTTTGTAGGTTATCTACAATAAAATGGCGATCAATGTTAAAAAGCAACGTGAACCATTAAAATTCTAATATGCAGCATAAGACTGTTATATATCTGATAAAGATACGTAAGTGAACCACTATAAAGTCCAAGTCGTTATTTCGATACACTAGTGAACCTCTAAACAGTTATAAGGCATCTTGTGAACGTTTAAACAGCCTCTATGCAGACAGTCTCAATGGTAGTATAATAGGCTGCTTAGCGGTAAACATGTTCAGCGCTAAGCCGTATTATGCGCCACATGTGTTCGATTATACTTCTATTGGTTTCATAATAGTTCACTCGTTCTCCCTTATAATAAGTCAGTGAAATAAAAGCTGCTTAGCAGTAAACATGTTCAGCTATAAGCTGTATTATGCGCCACGTATGTTCCATTATACGTCTATTGGCTTCATAATAGTTCACTCGTACTCCCTTAAAAGTCAGCGTAATAAAAGCTGCTTAGCGGTAAACATGTTATGCGACAAGCTGTATTATGTGCCACATGTGTTCCATTATACGTCTATTAGCTTCATAATAGTTCACTTGTGCTCCCTTAATAAGTCAACGTAATAAAAGTCCACAATTACCTCCTTATACAGCACATGGCGTAATTTTATCCACTAAACAGACCTTATAACGGTTAAAGCATTTGATAACCCTAAAAGCTGTATAAAGTCGTAGCAAATATACCTTTATATCACTCTTTGCGTATTAATGGTAGTTTTCAGAGCCGTAATGCAGCGTTTAATCAGCCCTAAGCTATATAAATATCACTGAGATCTATTATACAGCTGTAGGACCACGAGTGTGCTCTTATAAGAGTCTTAATACGCACAGAGCGTTAAATAGAACTAAAAGTGAGTAGTTATAGAGCTATCTGTGCTACTTGGGTTTGGTCGTACCGCTAGCGTCACAAGATATGCGCGCGCACCTATCCGTAAATCAGTTCCAACAGAATTCACAAGAGCTGGCGCCGAATATTCAATTCAATTCAATTCAATTCTTTATTGATAAAAATATAATTTTACATGTCAGGTACATATATGCTTAATGCTAAGTCTTATAATTAATTATTAGATTTATTTACATAGTTGGGACAGGCAAGGCTGAGCCAGCGAACTAGTAGTTGTTACTTTTTGATAATGTAGCATTAGGACTTCTACTACTCAAGATGCAGGTGCAGATTGTTCTTAAATACCTATCTGTAATTTAAAATCATCTGAAATAATCAAATGCCAACATCATAACATTCCTAACTTCGATTTGGATAATCATTAATCGTACTTCTTCCTTACGATGGTCCAAATTTAACCAACACTAATTTACGTAATCATAATCATAATCATTTATTCGATGCAATCCATGGTGTTTAGGTAGCTACAATGGCAAAGTAAAGTGCTCTTAATACTCGTTCAGTCACCTTTACACAGCAAAGGCCGCAAAAATATCTGACGATCTTATTTGTAGATAGGAGAGTGTCACATATTTTTGTGGCCTTCGAAGAGTAACATACTAGTTCCCGTGACTGTACTTAAATATATATACTACAAGTTACATATTGACGCGGTTATCACTACTGATCACACGTGCTGATCCGCATCCAATGTGAAGACTGCCTTAATATTTTATACACAGAGAGAAATACTGACAAAAACAATGAAAACCTATTACTCGTATTGCTAAAATTGCCCTTAATCTAGAGCCTCAGCTGATTGAATTGCGTAACTCATTGTTCACGACAATAACACGTGGCTGTATGGTTGATGGCCATACACAGAGAGATTCAGGTCGTGTGCAGTCAGCCGTCAGACGCGATCAGCCGTGGCGCGCACCTGTTCTGTCACCCGCCCTACACCGCCATGCCGCCATATTGAAAATTATTCATTAATTACATAATTAATATTTTGCAGCTGCCGGCCAATCTCCAAAGCCATATGTAGCATAAGTGCATCTGCATTTACACTGCAAGTTGGAGCAATTTCCTTTATCCAATTTATATTAAAATTTCTGACCGGTTAGTTAATTTGATACAGACAATAGGTTTACTTACACTGAGCTAATTATAGATAAACTGCAACGTCATTGACCTTCGGGAAAGTTTAAAGATAATCTGCATAATAAAGATCGAGCGATTTCATTATACTCATAGCGACAGCATACCCATAATTTTGCACACATACCAGCATCTTGATTGATTGCTTTAGCGCGAGACGAATCACTTTCTCCGAACCTCGAGTTTTACTTTTTTCATCATGTTACATTAGTAAGATAACATTCGCTAATTTCTTGCTATCGGCGAGTAATCGAAAGAAATGAGATTGTGGATTGGGTTCCGTTGGCGGCGTAATTGCAATGCGGTGCGGTGTTTGTTCGCCGCTCAGTCCGTGTTGCGCCGCCGTAGAGGGTACGCCGCAGCCCGCCGTCAGTCAGACATGGCAAAAAAAGCCAAGTAAAAAGTTAACCTTGCTTCGCGTGTGTCCCATGGAAGATGAGCGAGGAACAGGAGCAACCGGACTCGTTCAACTCCTGGGAGCTGAATGGACTCAACTCCTTGGACCTGTGGGACTACACGGTGGAGCTGGAGTGTCTGCAGGGGACCGAAGGTTAGTTGCGCAAGGCTGTGTGAGAGGCATTTACTGGCCGTTGCGCTCACGAAACGCCTCCAATTGCACCATGAAATTGTTCCACAGCGTTGGATATTATGGCTGATTCTTTCAACGGTGAATAAATTAGGGGCTTATCTCGTGGTCGATTCTAGAGAATTGCTTGAATTTGTATCTATTGTTCGTTTCAGTAAGACGACCCACTACCTATTCCGTAGTTGATAGTGACTTTGGCTGTACCGGAAGTATTTTCCCACACAACAAACGTTACTTTTGGATGAGATTGATCTATGCTAGATTGTCCCCAATCAAAATTATTAGATTGGCTTGGCTGAGGGCACTGTGATTACAATCGTCCTTACCTTAATGTGTTAAACAACCATATCATAATACTTCATATGGTAATTGAAATTTTCCACTTTGGTTTTACAGTGCAATAGACAGTCTTGTCACTTTTACCAGCAAAACGAGGTCTCTTCCATTGGTTTAATTGCATCTGTTAGGTTTAATTGAACATCCCGTATGGCCCTGTGCCGGGGCGTTAAGCATTTAAGTGGCCTTATCTATGTATTCAGATGTACATATGTAAGTAGTATATCTGAATACATAGTATAAGTACGTAAGTATGTACTTAAAAGTAGCTATTATCATAATAAGCACCTATCTGTTTCAATTCTTTTGTGAGTTACCTACTCTCCCTCGCTCTCTTGCCATTCGTTATATTATTGGTACATTCATATAATGATGTGGTTAGTACGCTAAAAGATACCTCCATTAGGTACCATTTATTTATTGCATTTTTGTGGTGAAACTAGCCAGTCTTTATGAAGACCTTGTTCTATATTCTATGCAAAATATAACCGAGGTTTTTTAGTTTGTATTTAAACCTACGATTACCACTGCGGTGCCGGTGATCTACTTATTGTCTTTGATTAAGGGTTGGTTGCACCAAACTGTTCGTATCGTTAAAGAGTTCGCTAAATTTTTATGTATGGAAAGTTTCATAGTAAAGCGCCGGGGCGCGCCGGCTGACGTTGATCAGTCTGTCAAATGTGGTTGGTGCAACTCGCCTTAAATTATATGTATAAAATCAGTTATCGCTAATCAGTAGATAAGATAATCACAAAGCAATTTATCAATAAGGTACAAATCTATAGGTATATATGCTATTTGGTAAGTATATATTAAGTAGGTATATGTTATTTGGTAAGTCGTTGCACTCCTTTATCATTTTTTACGTTGACGGCATTGTATTTTTAAGTAGGTAGCCTAGGTAGGTAATCATTTATTTTCAGTAGGTATGTCTTCACTAATTTGCATACAAACGAATAAATAGGTATGTTCTCCGTTTTACAAAAACGTAACATTATCGTATAGTCATCGTTGCAATGCTTACAATAGTTAGTATCCAACTCAAACTCCACAAAAATATGGAAGAAAGGAAATTATACTTATAGACATACCTATATAGATCGTCGATAGGTCGTCGTGATAAACCTACTCGTTTGATCATTACATACTAAATTGCTCTAAATAGTCTAAATACCTAAATAATTAGTGTTGTTATTAGTGATAACTTTGTTTTATGTATATAGGTACATGTTATATATGTCTAGTTATAAGTCACTGTAACTTAATTAAATTATTTCTATTTGTACACCCTACTCAGGGTCCATGTGACACCAAAAGAAATATTTAATTCCTACCCAAAAATGTACCATGGAAGCAAGAAATAGATGAATACTGAATAATAAAGCTGTTTTAGGTAAATATTATAACACAAATAACTATTAAACACGCTGAAATGACAGTGTGATTACGTACAATTACATGCTAGCTCCATTATTATGGCTTCCGTATATCGAACGAGTTATTTTAAACGCTCAAAAAATAATCTGTTGTATACAAATCGAAGTTTTTCCGCAATGAATCTAAATAAGTAGCTATTTGTATGGAATTTAATAATTTCTTTGTTTCACGGCACAGTTACGTGCATAAGGGCGCGACTGCAATTTAGTCATGGTTAAGGATTACTATTGCACTACTGGACGTTTTAAGACTTTTCAAACTAGCTGTTTAATTAGACTACTAATTAATCAATTAAAATATTCGTAAAACATAGGCATTTGACCTACTTTTGTGTAGTCGGGGTTTTAATTATAGGTACTGGTATTCATCAATTCATCATCACGGTAGCATTTCTTAATTACGTAGTTTCACTAATGATAATAACAAAACTAATACTTAAGTAAGTACTTATTTATTGAGGCCTGCTCTATTTGTTAACGAACATAATGACAGTTAAATAATATTAATTAACTTGATAATGATAACTCAATAAGCTTATTAATAGGTATGTTCTGTTTCTAGGCGCAATCGTTAGCGTTTCGTTGGTTTTACTATTTGGGTCAAAAACATTCTGTGTTCGCGTCTTTCCTGTAGACATACACAAGACTTAAGGGCTATAAAGGTTAATTTTCTTATTTAACCCTTATCCACGTGAAAAGGTCCTCCTTTTATTCAGAGAACTGTGATAAAATCATTATACTTACATGCCCACAAGCTGTTAACTATTGCCCACAGGAGAGAAAAATGTACATGTCTACAGGAAAGACGCGAACACAGAATGTTTTTGACCCATTTACTAATGTTACTTGCAAGAAATTAAATATTTGAAGTAGGAAGAATAATATTAACCAGTAAAATAATATTATCAGTGTTAAGAAATGCGACTCTCCATACCAATACAATATACAATGTATAAGTATAGTTCTATATCATACAATTAAGGTACAATTACACCGGCAGCGCATCCGAATCATTAGATCAGCTTCGGCTGAGAAGCTAGAAAGTTATCATACAACCTCTATATTATAGGTGATAGCAATAGAAACTGCGGCATTGTATTGTAAGCCACAACAAAGATCCGTATTTGAAAGTTACTTCACAGATTTAAGCACAAACCATGATAGGAATTATTTTATGTTCGATCCCACAATTTTGAGTTTATGAAAGTTAAGTTATATTATTATGGCGTACACTCGCTTAAATGGTACAATAAACTACCAGACAAAAATATTCTACAACTTCCTAGAACGCTGACCTGGGTTTAGGATATCGTTTGTGTTGCCCGTACGTACCTAATTTCTATCAAAGTTGTTAGTTTTTCTACAAATTGGCCAAAGGTAACGCTTCTACTTAGTTGAATAAACAATTATAAAAAACTGGTCAAGTGCGAGTTCGGACTCGCGTTTCAAGGGTTCCGTACATCACACAATTTTCAACAAATTTTTTTTGTACATGAAACGTGACGTGAGTGAAACGTCTTGAAAAACCCGAATGGGTCAATCAAAAACCAGATGTAACATGAAGTTTTCTGGCGTGGTGGCTTATATCTCTGCAACTATGCAAAGTAGCTTAGATAGGAAGATTAAATGCCGAACAGTTAGGTAGTACAAGTGTCCAAATGCGAAGACTGAAGGTGAAGACCGAGCTCCGCCTAGGGCTGATAGCTCGGAGCGTCCGACGGGTCTCGCTATCTACAACTTCCGCAAGTGTTAAAACATCGAACATTAAAAAATCGAAGGCCGAAGAGAGATAATACCTACAGGTTGGTCAAAAAATAAGTGCATTCCCGTAGCCGGGGAGGTTTTCGGATTATACTGAGCTTTACAACTTTTACTATGGGACCAACCCCGAAATCGCGAAAAAAAATGTATCCTCCCATTAAAAACGGATCAGCCAAAATGTATGAAACAGCCAAATCTTTCCTCGCAATTTCGGGGTTACACTTTAGTTAATTTTTTGGCCACTCTGTATAGTGCTTTTTAAAACACGTAGGTAACAATAGTAACCTAATCAATCAGTACTACACTTGTACCAATGCGGCTGTGTGCCAGATACAGCCTATAGTCACACCAATAAAAGTCTGCAGCGGATTTGATAGCCCACGCAGTGTAAGTGTTATTAATACGTCATAATTTCATAGAAGTTTGACGTTTAATATGACACTTGCACTGCGTGGGCTATCAAAATCGCTGCAGACTTTTTACGGTCTAACTAGTTTACAAAGTGTGTGTACTAAATTAGCTTCAAGCGTGAGTCGGAATGGCACGCCTCTTCGGGACGCTTCGAGCCTTCGGCCTTATGCGGATATCGGCCTAGGGCCTTCGCAATAACTGTCGACATCACTTTTCACTTAAACCATTGCAGCTGTGTCCCTAAAAAACCTAAACCGCATTTTTGTTCTTAAATCCGACTCACGCTTGACTGTAGATTTCTAATGGGTTTTCCTGTCATCTTTAGGTAAAGGACTATTTTGTGTATTTTTTTCAGAATTTTAGGCCCTGTAGTTTCGGAGATAGAGGGGGGGGAATGGTCATTTTTTGTCTATTTTCTTGAATAACTTCTAAACTTTTTATCTCAAATTAATAAAAAAAATATATTTGAGATTCTCACAATGAGCTCTTTCGTTTGATATGTAACACGATATAGTTTGCAAAACTTTGTTTTTAAATTTTATCTTTTACCCCTCAAAAGTAGCCCTTATGTTTAAAATTCATTTGTTGACGTTACATATTCGTCTTTGGGTCACAGACTTACATATGTGTACCAAATTTCAACTTAATTGGTCCAGTAGTTTCGGAGCAAATTGGCTGTGACAGACGGACGGACAGACAGACGCACGAGTGATCCTATAAGGGTTCCGTTTTTTCCTTTTGAGGTACGGAACCCTAAAAAATATATAGAATACGGAGCTTCATACTTAATTTATTGTAGATATATTTAAAACAAATTAAGCAAATAGGTAGGCATAATGCGTAAATTCAGTAAATGAAAAAATACATAATTATGCTATAACCTAATTTACAGAATTTACTATTGTGCTGTGTAAGTTAATTTGTGTAAGGAATTTATAATTCTTTATCTCCAAAGAATCCATAGTTAAATAAATTAAATAAAATCGAAAATCGTTGTAGGTATTACGTAATAATATGTACAATTGTACCTAATACATACCTATAAACGCATTTCCCTACGTTTGAAATCGTAGGTAGTAAATCAGCAAGTTTAAGGAAATGTTTCTTATCTGATTGCGTTGGTGCATATGCATAGCTAATATTCGTAATAAAACTGCATATTGATGGATTCGTCATGCATAACACACGTTTGTTTGGTAGACAGGCCGACAGACGTACAGGTAATAACTATGCGTTTAAATTTTTTGTGTCTGTTGTATAATTAAAGTTTTTAAAAGTGACATCCCATTTCCAACTGCAGCTGCAATATATACTGTTCATTTTACTATGGAAATTGACAATGACAGCGACGCGTTTCCATAGTAAAATGAACAGTATTGCAGCTGCAGTAGGAAATGGAATGTCACTCTAATTATTAGTAGCTTGATAAAATACGCTTATTCAAGCATTTTGGTTTAAAGTAAACATTAATGGAGTTTTCCATAGATAAACTGACAGGAAATTCACCTTTGTCACGTTGTACTTATTTATTTAAGTTCAAGTCAAATTGTACTTAAGTAAACTGCTTGAGCAGAGATAATTAAATGTAAATTCTAACACTATGTTACTGGTTCAAGATCACACTTTTTTTTTTATTAATACGCCTAACTCTTCTGCTATTACTATTACGTACTTACTGAAAGCAGATATAACAATGGGTAGTTCGATCCAGGCATCAAAATTAATTACACGTAAAGAATGTTCTTTAAAAATAATGAGAATTTACTGTACATGCACATATTGCCGCTAGTTTACAAATGTTAATTAGGCATAGCTTGCTGTCGTAAAATGCAAATTGCTGATTTTTGGAGCGCAAAATATTTCCTTATACAAACTTACCTAACATCCATTCATAAATCTGTATTATGTACCTAACATTGCCTGCCTATATAGATAGATACTCGTAGGTCCTGTATAGCAAAGGGCCTACCACCAACGTCGAAAAATCGAAAGGCCTTCGTGTGATAACTGATTGATAGGCCCTCTGGTTACTCCCGATTAGGTTATAAAATAGCGTTGTTTCAATACTTTTGTCGAATAAACCTTTTCATTGACCCCGATTTAATAGAAACATAAATCGGTATTTAATGTTTTGTTCTCCACCTGCAAGGTTACAATAAAATAAGAGCCTTTCACGTGCGTTATTATCTGTATGCACGCTCCGTTACGCGGTCAATTGCGGTAGTGGTTAGGAAGGGAAGAAGTTAACCAGCAATGAATGCATTATGAAATGACGTAGCCGGTCATTGCACGTGACGTTGTGAGTCAGCGGAAAAATCTCATTGCGCTGCGCTCTGCGCTAGACATTTACGCCTTGAAAACAAAAGAGCGTACAATGCGTTCACGGAACTTTAGGCGTATTTGGGAAGCGTTAAGGTTGAATTTAGTGTATAGTTTTGGTCTTTAGTTTTAATGTTGCGATTATCCGTGCTTCATCTGACTGTTGTAACTCGGGGCCTTTACTATACAGGGGTATTATTACAATCGCTTACCGAGTCGAAAGCTTAAGCGAACAAGTGCAGATACGCTTTCCGATTAATTGTTATGGACCTCTAGGTTCGACTAACCAGACGCTGGTTTTGAACCAATAAGCCTCGGTAAGCAATGAAGACACCTCTCTTTAATGCTATTCCGATATAATTACATACTTGTCTCGAGCATGTCTTTCACTGCCACGTTAGAGTCGCTCTCACCTTATTTATTCGACATACCTTGAATCCAGACTGGGTGGCCTTACAGTAGAACACAGTCCAAACATTTTAGGTTACGTAGGTAGGTATAGGTACTTACTTCAAATTAGTTGAGAAGGTAAGAGATATAGATCACGAGAGCTCTTGGGTATCCCCATCAGTGTATTGTCGGCGAGACGTAACGAACAAATCCCTTTGCTCATAAATATTGAATTAGCCGACCCTACTTACATTTAAGGCTCACTTGCACCATTCACTTAACTCGGGGTTAACCGGTTAAACCTGAAGTTACCATGGTTACATTTGACACCGGGTTAACGGTTTAACCGCTTAACCCCGGGACAATGAAAAGGTGCAAGTGGCGCTAAGTGTCGCAAGCAAGTGTCGCGCCCTTCAAGATGCATTTTTTACCATCAGTCAGGATTTGCGCTTATTTGCCAGCATTGTGGTATTCAATAGAGGTTTAATAGGATTGTTTGCGTTGTTTCAGACTTGCAGCTCGCGGCGGAGCTTGGCAAGACCTTGCTGGAGAGGAACAAGGAGCTTGAAACCGCGCTGCGGCAGCACCAGAATGTTATCGAGGATCAGACGCAGGAGATCGAAGTAAGACTTGTATTTTTACTTTTACTTACTTAATGGCGCAGCGACTCAAAATTAATCTTGGCCTCCGACACGAGTAGGTACACGCCAGCTGCTTCGATCCTATACCATCTCCCGCTAGTTATCGGCATGGAGATCACGCCAGTCCGCTTCAACCGGCGCATCGCCCCAGCGATACCTTGTACCTGTTTTTAAACACTGGATTATTTTATTTCTAATGAATTGGTTTATTTTATCCATACTAAAAGTTGAACAATACTTTAACTTCACTTTTTACTCCACTACGGGAAATTAAGGGTTGTTATGATCTTATGATTCTAGGATGTGTGGTTATGTATGTGTCGTAGCGTCTAAACCTAATCGATTGCCTATATTAGTACATTATTGTCGAGGCTCGGGAGTAGCTACTTGCAGGCTGAGGATTCGTTTTAAACGGACGACCTTGGGAGTCCGTTTAATTGAATCCGAAGCCAGCAAGTAGCCTTCCAGCCGAGTCATATATAGTGCTTTTCTCAAAAATGGTGCAAGAAATATAAATATTTTACAAAAGCAACGTTCTTACGTATATATTTTCACAGAAAAAGCCCTTGCCGCCTTTTTATTTTTTTAATAAAAAAAATAGAAGTGTATTTTTCTGCCGAAAATACGCCAACCTATTTGAGACAGCTATAGTCGCGGTACTAATTATCTGTTTGGCTGTTTAATGGGCCTGTGCCTTCATTTGATATGATCATTTAAACTTTTTAAAAGTTGAAATGGCGAATATACGTAAGAACGTTGGTTTTGTAAAATATTTCTATGATATTTATATTTCTTGCACCATTTTTGAGAAAAGCACTATATATGACTCGGCTGGAAGGCTACTTGCTGGCTTCGGATTCAATTAAACGGACTCCCAAGGTCGTCCGTTTAAAACGAATCCTCAGCCTGCAAGTAGCTACTTCCGAGCCTCGACAATAATGTACTATTGTAAATGAGGTAGGGTACGCGTCGTTTAGGTACGTAGTGACTTGGCTGTCATAAGCAGACCTCTGGAGTTGCAGGAGTTCATAGACCACAGTGACTGCTTACCATCAGGCGGGCCGTATGCTAGTTTGCCACCGATGTGGTATAAGCAGACATCGTAAATTTTATAGCATTTTCGGTGCAGCGGAGTGGTGTTAGCGGAATTGGTATAAACAATTTCAAGTATTTCAACCCTAGTTAATGCTTAATTATCGTTAATTACGTTAATATTTACCTTAACATACCATTTTAAGTTTTATTTATACCAATTCCGTTAACACCACTCCGCTGCACCAAAAATGCTATAAGTTTACGATGTCTGGTCATAAGGCTACATTTTTAACCGAAATTGAAAGAGGATGAGCAGCTCTTCAAAGTCTTGCTTGTTATTTCACTTAAGTATATTAATATTACGCTACTATTGCTTAGATTGTACTACGTCGCGGTAGGTATAATAAACGATAATTTAGTTTTTACGCCACGCGGAGACGTTACGTAAATGTGTTAGAGTCCGAGGACAGCGGCTCATGTTTATTACCCAGTAATTACTCTAAGCCGGCGTTTTGAAACAAACAAACAAGCACTGGACCCACGTTTCGAACATGGTTGAGTTCTTGCAACTGCGAGACGTGGAAAATATTAGCAGTATTTTTGCGACTCATGGTGAACCATCAGTTAATTTAATAGCCAGCCACAGTCCAGTGAATGTTTAAATTAAGTACAGCTTAATTAATAGTACCTACAAATCTCATTTATTAGACATAAGACAAGGGCAGTAAACAGGTTACAACATTAGGTACTTTAGGTGTCCTAAATTGTAGCGTAGATTTACAAATTTCGTTCGTACATTAGATTATAAATAAAAAATAATAAAATAAAATAAAAAATAAATATAAAATAAAAATAAAATTAGATTATGCTTAGTTCGCTTCTATTAAATAAGAACTTTAAATTGTAAATGTTGATATTGTTAATAACAATGATAACCCCCTACAACCACTTAAGAAGTAACAAAAGAAGTAAGAAGCATTGCTATCACTGTTACTTTTATCGAAAACCACAACCAAATCGGACAAGCCGTTTTAGGAATAAATGGGAACATTCATTCGTGGCCACAAACAAACAATTCACTGTGCATGCACCCATGACACCTACAATAAGTTAGTATATTTAATTACGTGTTTATAATTTCAGTACTTAACAAAACAAACGGTCGCCCTGCGCGAGGTGAACGACTCAAGACTGAGAATCTACGAGCAACTCGAGGTCAGCATCCAGGACCTGGAGCGCGCCAACCACCGGCTCGCCGTCGACCACGCCGCCGACAAGAAACACATTAAGACGTATGTCACACGATAATACACTCTAACATCTTTGCGATAAGCTTCATAATGCCACTGAATCCTTACAAGTTTGATAAGGAAGTCCAAGGGATTAACAACTCTAAAGTTTACGCAACACATTTCAAAATAATTAGACACGACAGGCTACCGTTACACGTTGCTTTGTTTTTCTGCATTGAACACATTTCTTGCAATTATTTATGAATACACATTAATCTCCTACAGCATTAGCGTCGGCTTAGCGGAGAAACAAATGACTGTTGTGATTGTGATTGTGACACACCAACTTCCTATGATTACAGGTTGTGCTCGAACATCGAAACGCTTGAAGGGAAATGCGAGGAGCTACAAAAGACTGTCGACGACCTTAACGCCCAACTGGAGATAGCGAGGAGACGCGCGGAACGGAAGCCAGAGAGCACTGAAAAACCCAAAGAAAAAGAAATCAAACCGGAACAGACGACGCCAAACTCGAAAAAAATCGAAGCGAGTAGCACGCCTCTAAAAACCGTCGCCCCTCTCCCAGAACTGACCAAGGAAGACGAGGACCTACTTAGGTTAAGCGATGAGTTGCGGGAAAGTAAAGTTGCCTTCGCACAAGAGCAGAGACGAGTTACAGAGCTCGAGGAGCAGTTAGCGTCTATAGTGCAGGAAAATAACAGATTGCAAGATCAGTTGAGGAATTGGAACCAGAACAATGAGGAGCCCAAGTCGATGCACGAGGAATTCGCGATCTTGGAAGAAGTCAGGTATTAATTTAATATTTCTGTGACTGACATCCACGTCCCGACCGAACTCTAGAATAATACTCTATATTCCGTCTAAGTTTGCACCGACTACTAAGCAGAGCCACTTACTAATAACGTTGTATAAATGTATATTCATAGGAATTTTGTCGTTTACGAAGGCTCAGCCACACATTGTCGCTGCCAAGTCGGTGCAGACTTAGCGTTGAATGGTTATACCGTCAAACTTTTAAACACCGAAAAATGTAACGGTATAAAAACGTAAAAATTTAAATAAACTCTAGCAAATAAAGAGGTCTTGCACATCGACATCGTGTGTCATAAAACTCATAAAATAACGAAGGCATTTTCATTTCCACATTTAAGCTTATTATGCAAGTAGGTACATAACATTATGATACTGTTAGGTTTTTTAAAATCATGTCTAATTTTCCATTTTGTGACTACTTTTAGTTGAAGGAAAATATGGAATCAAATTACCTACCTCCTACTAGAAATTTTGCAACTTTGTCGCATTTTATTACCTACCATTTTATCACATGGAGGTCAAAACGTGGTTGAAGTTCAATGTTAAAATGATAAGTAAATACCCATGATAATAATTATGCGTGTTATGTATTTGTTAATGTTATGTTTTATTCCAGACAAGGTCAACTATGCATCAGATGTCTACGGGGCGTCGAGCGGGGTGACGATATGTCCTCCATGCTAGACGGAGACGACGATGACAGATCTGCCATCAGCTCTCTCATTCTCTCCCCCTCAGTCCAAGACAGCCCCAGAGAAGAACTCGTTACAACGAAACTTATTAAGTTCGATGTAAGTATCTGTACATTCTTGTAAAATATTCCTTCTCTATCTCTTTTTCTTTCTTGACTCTTTTCTTTCTGTGTATAATTTTCTGTCCTATTAACTTTGTTTATAGTCAATTCTTTGCATAATCAGTACCTACCTAACTGCACTTTTCCAAAATTATGAGCAAAAGTAATTAACAATACTAACGGCTGGATTAATATTATGAAATGACAGCAACTTATGAAAATGAATTGAGTGTTTAGTCCATTTCAATAGATCACGAGTCAGCTTTCACATTTAGAACGCATGCCATACATGTACCGTGGCGATGACAGATATATGTCTAAGTAGACAACGCAAACGAATTTACTTCGCGTGCCAATGACAATGCTCTGCTACACATCTTCCCTGCATTTGAGATCGAGTCCAATAGAAATTGTTTCCAAGTTTGAATACCTAATCTGTTACCCCCTTATTCATAAAACTTTACGGGCCTGATTTAGTTAAATTATGTTTTATCCCTTTCTTACAAATACATAACTCAAATGACAGATAAGGAAAAATGATTATTAGCTAATTGAGGTTTGTAGCGCATTTATGAATAACGGGGTTAGTTTATAACTTATTTGAAATATTTTTTTAATTTCCAATTTCCTATTTGTTGCTTTGCGAGGTACTTAAATATCGAAAATAATAGTAAAATATTGCTAAATAAAATAACCGATTGATTCGTCCATGTATTTATTTGCCTGTCACTAAAATACCCTAGATAACGTTCTTATCCGTCGCTAAAACATTGGCACACTTAGTTTAAGCATGAGATGCATGCAGTACACGCGACGTCTATCTAGATGTTTGTCTGTCACAGCGTTTCCCTTCAAAATCTCATGTGAAATGTTTCACTCGTTTCTAGGCGACAATGCTTTTCCAACTGCCCCTGATGTTGTTGCTCACGCTTTGCATATGCATTATGAAGCGCATTTGCAGTAGTTTTCTTTGGATTTATCGTATGTAGTCGAAGGTACGTCCATTACTGACACGTTACTAGACTAAGCGATCAGGCGTGTGATCTGATTGGTTGCGCGCGAGTAAACTTTCTCGGACGGACCAGTGTAACATGACCTCTGCTTTTACCATGAGTTTATAGCTATATAGCTAGAGGCGCTTATATAGATTATAGAACTGAAGATCTGGGTTGAGTTCATATTTGAGCGTTTTCCAAATAAAATGTACATCATGTCTTCAAAGTATTGACTTCTTGGGCTCATTTTACTCAGAATCATTGGTTAGTATTGTACATTCACGCCTACACATTTTTTCATGTATGAGGCGTGAATGTAGTTACAAATGATTCTGAGTAAAATGAGCCCAAGAAGTCAATACTTTGAAGACATGATGTACATTTTATTTGGAAAACGCTATATTTTGAAGACATGAATGAAATGTAATTTTTCTTTTAAACGCTCATTTACCTATGAATGACAATTTTTGTAGCTTTTTTGGTTGAATTTCGGTACTAATTTTGGGTCACGATTTGATTGTTTTCGATAATTATACGGTATGGACTGGAAGTTAAACTATTAAAAGGCGTACTTGACTGTCATTATTGTCATCCGAAACGTGTGCTGAGCATAATTTGAAAGCGCTGTTATGCTGGTTCTCTCGAGTGATGAACTCGCCCGCGCTTAGCGACCGATCGGAATTACACCCCAGCACGAAATGGTGAAGGTACTTGTGACAGTATTGGGACGCACGACAGTTGATTTTAAACTTCGTAAATGCATGGCCTTTCTCTTACTTAACTTAATACCTACTTAACCAACTTCAACCGCGCAATTTGTATGATAAAATTGGATTTTAATCAATTGTCAAATTATGATTGTGATGTGTCTAATATTAAAATGTGGAGTAATGGGTGTATGTTTGACTAATCATCTTCTAAATTAGAATTTAAGTATCATTAGTTTGACTTTATCATTCATTTAAAATGACCTACATATTATGCAATGTTACTATGAACATTGACAACAATTTCTGTTACTTATTTATTAATTATGGCTTCTTATTCTTTATCTTTATCATCGAATCGATTTCCAGTAATTATCATGTATTAGTAATCTTTAATAACACGCATTATTAAACCAATTATCAAATTTGATCATCGAGAATGCTATAACAAATTTCATAATCAGGTATTTTAGGTATTACTTACTAATAAAATAACACTAATGTATCATCTCACCATAATTTTCCATGCCTCCTCAGAATGCGAAGGAAAAGCTACTTCAAGGCATCTGGGCTAACAAGGAGGATGGTCACGACAACCCGTACCGGGAGCTCGTGCAGAAGTACGAGGCGCTGCTGGAAGTGCAGCTGTCGCAGGTGAAGGGCATCCGCAAGAACAAGCCCGCGCCCTCCGGCCCCGTCTCGCTGCAGGACGAGCTGCAGGTCTCCGGTGACTTCAGCCACTTCAGCGTCAAGGACACAGACGAGGAGAGCGGCCACGGAGAGGACACCAAGGAAAAGAAACCTGAAACGCGCAAGAAATTCATCCAAACCCCAGACTTCTCTGAAGCGGAAACCTCCAGCTCTGGATTCTCCGATGAGACCAGTAACAAAGCCACGCAGACGGAACGCGAGCGCCCCGGCTCCTTCCTCTGCACCATCGCCGACGGAGAGGACTACCGCTTCAGCATCTACGACGACGTCAGCCCCATGGACAGTCGCTTCCGCAACCGACCGGAATACAGAGAACTCTTCAAAGAGATCTTCACAATCTTGAAGAAAGCCGCGGAAAACAAAGACGAGGGCGAACAACTCCCGCTCTTAGATGACACGGGAAAAGTTCCCCCCGTCACCCCCGCCAACGAGGAGCCCCCAGGAAACTTCACCGACGACACGCAGAGCGTACTGTCCTCTGTCATGTCTGAACAGTCGATTCCAGTCTCCGATATTACCGCTCCGGAGACGCCGACGCTCAAAAAGGTCCACGTTCCCGAACCCGCTAAGAAGAAGGAAACCGAAAACAAGGAGAACAAACCAGTGGAGGAAACTGCCAAACCTAAAGAGAAACGAGAGCCCGAAAAATCTGAGAAGGCAAACGAGAAAGAAAAGGAGAAGGAGCGAGTTTTGACTCCCCTGGTCCGTCAGCCCCTGGAGTACATAGCGGCCACTAGAAAGAAGTCCAGACATCGCAACAGGAAACACAGCCAGGAGCGACAGGGCGCCGACTCGCCGGTGTTCCCGTCGCCGCCTAAGATCACCTACCAGAAGTCGTCGAACAAGAAACGAAGAGACTACCGGCCTATAGAAATCAGTCCACTGGTGCGGCCGACCGAGGCCGCAGACTGGAACGGGTCGACGCTGCAGTTCTACAACCGCAACATGAACTCGCCGACGCCGAGCGCCAGCGGCCGCACCGGCAAGATCTACCAGGGATGGAACTCCGAGACCGACTCCTGGGACATCAAGCAGAGCACGGCATCGCAGGAGATACACAAACTGCGTAAGCTAGAACTCTCGTACGCAGAAGTCCTCAGGAACGCGGATAAAACTAAACCGCGGCGCAAAAAGCACCAGTAATTTATTCCTGTTATTTTATTACGTCGACCCCTCTTACTCATCAGTAGGAGCCGAGTGATCCGAACGCCATTTGTCTTTGCCAACTGGACATATTAATTTAATTTAAGAGTATTTGTTTGTGATCTGCTAGTGTTATATTATTTTATTACTTGAACATTCAAAATCTTAAATTGCCATAATTAAAACGGTAGATATATGTTTGTATACCTCGCCGATATGTATACCTTTGTAAGTCTGTCATTCTGTATGAAATAGTAATAGTACTGCCCTCCGATATCCCGAACAGTACATACAACAAAAGACCTTGCATTTATGTCAACAAAGTTGAATTTGGCTTGAATTGAGTACCCGCATTTGGAATATATAGGCATTTTACAATTTTAAAATGTTAACTGTTTCTGTTGCTATATTAGTCACTATTTTAATTGTATATTATGTATTCGATTTATAATTTGTAAATATTATTTTCGTTTAAGTTAATTATATTTTTTTAATTGCCATGGATATTTGAGAGTACTCAAAAGGTTTGTATGGAATCGTATGCTATTTAAAGAAGACAGGAAGGTTGAAGGTATAAATAAAAATTTGCATTAATAATATAATCAGCATTTCATTTCGGTCCTTACTGCAATATAAATATATGTAACATAAAAGCGTAATAAATAATAAAACGCTACAAGTATATTACAATAATATAATTTATGCATTTTTATACAGTCACTAGGTAGCATTGATGAACGCCACAAACGTCAAGTATCTTGCTTCGAACGCCACATTGGTAGCAATGCACGATGTTTGATATAAAACTATTTACCCTAATCCTAATGTAACATATTGCTTTATGTTACAAACAGGCGATACGGTGTAAACCAAAGTCCTACTTGAACAATATGACAATTGATACCTGATTTTCTCATGCATTGTCATCAAGTAATTGGTCAGTAACTAATATTTTCAAAGCTAAAGCACTAGTCACTATGTAAGTAGAGAGCAAACTGATAAGTCATTGAAAATAATAATGATGATACTGTTGTCCTCTCAGTTTGTAAACCTTCTAGACTTATCAAATGGGGAAAGTCAGGTGGCAATAGTCGTGGATAATTGGAGTCTCGTAGAATATTTTTTTTCCATTTAGACTTAGGTAAATAAAAGTTATACCAAACATCCATTGTCAGATGACGAGTACAGTTCGTGCGCTTAGTCCGACGAATCGTACGTATAGTCAGGTGCAAGTTAAGGTAAATTTTTAAAAAGTTTCTCAAATCTGGAAATTTTTATAATACTAAGGAAGTTTCCCAGATTGTGAGAACATTTCCAACTCTATGGAAACTCCGCTACTTGAATATACGAGGTGTTTTCAACCCTTAGGGTGGTATACAACCTGTGTAATTTCTTGGTCCAATGTGCATTGCGTCTCACTCTCAAGCAAAATGTGAGACGCAAATACACATGGAACAAGAAATTGGACAGGTGGAATACCACGAACAATCACTCTAGCAGAACATCCAATTTTCGTAGTCTTTAAGCATTTTTTTGTTCACGAGAATGCTCATTACAAATGAATGCTCAAGTTTCAGCACCTTCAGACTTAGGGTCGGTTGCACCTAACCGTCCGTCACCGTTAAAGCGTTCGCAAAATTTTATTGTATGGGAAGTTTCATGGTTGTCTGCTGCGTGACGTTGACCAGTCTGTTAACTGTGGTGATATTCCCACTAGTTACCACCGAGTTATTACCAGCGATATATAACTTCCTGGGACCCATTTCTCGAACGATATTAGACTAATATTATTAGTCCACGAACTGTCAAATCGTATGGGTTGCCATGACAACACACCAATAATATTGGACTAATATCGTTCGATAAATGGGCCCTTGGTGGTAACTAGTGGGAATAACCCCTATGGTTGGTGCAATTGGCCCTTAATGTGTGACCAGTCGCTGTCAACTGCTGAAGTGGCCTGCATCGGTCGGGTCATTCTGCTATTTGTTCTGCTCTGCGAGCTCCCTCTCGACGATCTTGCGGTACTCGTCGAAGCCGCCCTCTATGCTGGTCACGGAGCCGTTGCCGCAGATCCAAAGCTCCTTGCAGACCACTCGTATTAGCCGCTCGTCGTGGGATACTAGGATCACGCCGCCCTGTAGAAATAAGTATAATGAGGTAGGGTAGGGGTATAAGGGCTCATTTAGACGGTGCGAGAACTCGCATGCGAGTTTAATTACATTGCGGGTTTTGATCGGTCGGTTGAATTGGACGTAAACAACAGTCCGCAATGTAACTAAAATCGCATGCGAGTTCGCGCGCCGTCTAAATCAGCCCTCAAGGTGTTATTAGAGATGACTAAAAGACCTTTGTATCGTGAAGTTTAAGTTCGGGAAGTCTCTTAAAGAGCCGAAATTGATGGCGTGGCGTTATTGACATGATTCGAATTATAATTTTACTTTATTATTATTATTTATCATTGTTTATCTTTCTTAGGCTAGGTCATTTATAGTATGAATATAAAAGTAAAATACAAGAACACATAAAAAACAAATAAAACTTAATTATTACTAGCCTATATATGGTGTCCTACTGCTGGGCAAAGGCCTCCCCCCTCAATCTCCATCCGTCTCGGTTATGAGACTTATGAGCAATTTTGCTTTATAATACAATGCCACACAAAATACAACGTCATGAGAAATTACACTCCATTGAATGGTTAATGGAATAGAAGAAAGAGGTAATCAATAAATTTGTGAAGTGACTAGCACAAAACACACCCATTACCATCGTCCGATATCTTATGACACAAATGACGAACTAAGATTTACACATTTTGAAGGCCTCTCGAAACTTGTCTTTTGAAGATACTCACATGGTCTAATATACTACAAGACAACCAGGTACTTCAACTTACTGTATACTTGTTGATGCCCTTGCCCAGCGCCTCAATAGTCTCAATATCCAAGTGATTCGTCGGCTCGTCGAGTACCAGGAAGTTGGGGTTGCCCATGCACATGATGGCGAAGGCCACTCGAGACTTCTGTCCTCCGGAGAGACTGCCTATGGTTTGATATAACAACAACTAAACTTACTGTATACTTGTTGATGCCCTTGCCCAGCGCCTCAATAGTCTCAATATCCAAGTGATTCGTCGGCTCGTCGAGTACCAGGAAGTTGGGGTTGCCCATGCACATGATGGCGAAGGCCACTCGAGACTTCTGTCCTACGGAGAGACTGCCTATGGTTTGATATAATAACAACTAAACTTACGGTATACTTGTTGATGCCCTTGCCCAGCGCCTCAATAGTCTCAATATCCAAGTGATTCGTCGGCTCGTCGAGAACCAGGAAGTTGGGGTTGCCCATGCACATGATGGCGAAGGCCACTCGAGACTTCTGTCCTCCGGAGAGACTGCCTATGGTTTGTAACGCGAGGTCGCCGCTCACGCCGAAACTGCCTAGTTGCCGTCTGTATTCTTCTATCGTTTTGCCTGTGAAAAAAAGTAAAATATAAAATCGATCAAATAACAAGTTTTCAATTTCAATCATGCAGGTTGCCTGTGAAAAAAAGTAAAATATAAAATCGAAATAATAACAAGTTTTCAATTTCAATCATGCAGGTATCTAATCTAAGGTTTCTAAGAAAAAGAGGCGCAAGAACTATGATTTAAATTGCCAGTTGCATTAAACACATTGACGTTAGGTCTTGTGCGAAATGTGTAAAGAGTCCAGAATCGACATAAAATCGTCTAAGTAGTAAAAGATGCGTCCAAAATTGCAATTTTGTGAATCACTAGTTGTAGTTAATGATCCTTTCGCAAGCAGGCGATTTCACGGTGCGTACAGCAACGCACCTCAGATTATAAGCAATGTGGAAAACGTACAAGACAAGGCTCGCTTGTAAACTTGGCAAAGAACGATCACCAAGCCAACGCTGTCAATAAGTACCTTCTTTTTTTTTGACGGAGTGGGAATGCGTTTATGCACGGTGTGTGGGACTCGCCGCTCCTTTCCCCTCTCCTGAGAGAGGGGGAGAATTTGACCCTACCCACCAAACCCACTCCGGCGTTTCACCCTCTTTGCCGTTCGCGAGGGCGCACTGGGATCGATGACATTCCACCACGGCCCGCTCCGGCAGCCTCGGCTTATCGCCAGGGCACCCTCGCAATGGGTCAATAAGTACCTGGGTAACTCTTCTGTAGTAGTTCCACCGCGTTGACCTTCATCTCGAGCTGGTCGACGTGGTGCTGCGAGAAGTAACCATGGTAACTCCAGATTTAACCGGTTAACCCCCGGGTAAGTGGGTTGGTGCAAGTGGCGCTAATAAGTACCTGGGTAACTCTTCTGGAGTAGTTCGACCGAGTTGACGTTCATCTCGAGCTGGTTGACGTGGTGCTGCGAGAAGTAACCATGCTAACTCCAGATTTAACCGGTTAACCCCGGGTTAGTGGGTTGGTGCAAGTAGCGCTAAGTACCTGGGTAACTCTTCTGGAGTAGTTCGACCGAGTTGACGTTCATCTCGAGCTGGTCGACGTGGTGCTGCGAGAAGTAGCCGAACTTGAGGCCGCGGTGTACGTTGCGGGCTCCACTCGTGGGGGAAAGTATGCCCATTATTATCTTAACCGGTTAACCCCGGGTTAGTGGGTTGGTGCAAGTGTCGCAAAGTACCTGGGTAACTCTTCTGGAGTAGTTCGACCGAGTTGACGTTCATCTCGAGCTGGTCGACGTGGTGCTGCGAGAAGTAGCCGAACTTGAGGCCGCGGTGTACGTTGCGGGCTCCACTCGTGGGGGACAGTATGCCCATTATTATCTTAACCGGTTAACCCCGGGTTAGTGGGTTGGTGCAAGTGTCGCAAAGTACCTGGGTAACTCTTCTGGAGTAGTTCGACCGAGTTGACGTTCATCTCGAGCTGGTCGACGTGGTGCTGCGAGAAGTAGCCGAACTTGAGGCCGCGGTGCACGTTGCGGGCTCCACTCGTGGGGGACAGTATGCCCATTATTATCTTTAGTAACGTCGTCTTGCCTGCGCCGTTGTCACCCACCTGTTATAAGAAAACAAGATATAGAAATATACTAATGGCTCCTCTACACGATGGCCCAGCGCCGGCCACTCCCAGGGGCGCATTTATGCGTTAGAGGGAGCAAGTCATTTTGCTATCTGATTCTACCGCATGGTTGCGTCCCTTGGAGTGGCCGGCGCTGGGCCATCGTGTAGAGGAGCCATAAAGTCCGGTTGCACCAACTATAACCGACTAACAGAATTTTGAAAAGCAATAATTATGAAAAACGCCATACAAACAATTGCAAAATTATTTGGTGTATATATATAAAAACTATAGTAGCATCAGAAGTTAGTATAATTTAATCAGTTTCCATTATTCATTTTATACAATAAAGTGAATTTAACTTCTGCTGCTTGGGCCTTGCCCCGCTGCCGGCGGCACCCTAGGTTCGGTTCACAAGCACACACATGGATGGTTCTTTATAATGTGTTTATATGTACTTTTTATCGTTTGTTGTATTTTTGTATTTTACTTTTATATTCATATTATAAATGACCTAGCCTAAGAAGAAAGATAAATAAAGGATGAAAGCGTCTTATCTACTCTCATGGTACAACAATAAAGCAAAAACTGTAG
Organism: Cydia fagiglandana; assembly: GCF_963556715.1. Taxonomy (NCBI): domain Eukaryota; kingdom Metazoa; phylum Arthropoda; class Insecta; order Lepidoptera; family Tortricidae; genus Cydia; species Cydia fagiglandana. Next base: position 5,875,477 of record NC_085937.1, read on the forward strand.
TATGTCTAATAAACATAATTATCCAATTATAAATTCGATTGGCTGTATGCTAAGAACAAAACACCGGGCAAGTGCGAGTCGACTCGCGCACGTAGGGTTCCGTGCCATAATGCAAAAGAAAATCCAAAAAAAGCAAAAAAAAAACGGTCACCCATCCAAGTACTGACCACTCCCGACGTTGCTTAACTTTGGTCAAAAATCACGTTTGTTGTATGGGAGCCCCATTTATATCTTTATTTTATTCTGTTTTTAGTATTTGTTGTTATAGGGGCAACAGAAATACATCATCTGTGAAAATTTCAACTGTCTAGCTATCACGGTTCGTGAGATACAGCCTGGTGACAGACGGACGGACGGACGGACGGACGGACGGACGGACGGACTGACAGCGAAGTCTTAGTAATAGGGTCCCGTTTTACCCTTTGGGTACGGAACCCTAAAAAATCATCAGTCAATGTCGTTCTGTTCACTTTGTTTATATTTTCCCACGAGTTGATTGATATTGAAAAATTGCATTAACCTTCGCAAAGACGAATCGTTTAGCACGGTTAGACTCATAACCTTGCATTAGATAACGCAACAATTTACACCTTGGGTCGTTCTAATTGGTATCATAACACATTGTTTCGCCGTGTCGCCTAAATAATTTTTTAGCTTGTAAGATTTTACTATTGTATGTATGTTAGTTTGTAAGGTTTGTATCTATGGGCCTTAGTTGCCTGATAATAAATGATATTTGATTTGATTTTGATTTGATTGGACCATGAACCTAGGATATAACTGGATTTGGCATGAAGGGTGGGGAGAAATGACCGAACGGGATAGTCTTATGTATCTTTCAGTAGGAGTAGCAGCGAAAGCGCTATTATTGTTTGTCCTTGTCACAGTCTCACATATTTTTTTGTTCCCCACCGTAAATTTAGTATGGTGGGCAACAAATAAATTCGACCAATCACAGTGTCGCATTGAGTATGTTTTGTCCCTCACAGAGGCACGCGTATACCACTTCTATAGTATCCTACCTTCTATGCATTGGACCAAGATATTGGACAGATGGAATACCAACCTTATGGTGGTATTCTACCTGTCCAATGTCATTGCGTCTCACTCTCTCATTAAGCAAAATGTGAGACGCAAATACACATTGGACGCAGTAGCTTTCGTAAATTCGGGGCTCCTTTAATATGCAAGCGGGAAAGATAAGATAAAAAATAGTTTATTCAAGTAGGCATATTACAATGCGCTTATGAACGTCAAATAGACCTTTCCCGGCTCCAACCCTACACCTCTGCCCCGAGAAGATTTAAATCCCCCCTCAATTGGAGGAGGGTATCCCAATATGGGACAAACATACCTAGACAGAAAGCACTAACATACCTAGGACATAAAGCGGAAATAATACTTACAATACATATCCTAGACTCCAGGGTAGCGCCAAGGTTGACGTTGGTAAAGATGACCTTGTCCTTCGAGTAGTAGAAGCCGACTTCGTTCAACTGCAGAATGGGCGGAGAGAGGGGCTCCGTCTCTGGAAACCGGAGCACCACATCTATCTCCTTCTCTACTGGCTTTAGCTCCGGTCTGTAAATGAGAAAAAAATGTTATATTCCAAATAGTTTAGCGACATGTTTTATGTTTTATATGGCTATGGTTTATAACTTTATTGTGTGGTTTATAACTTTACTTTTTCCTTTGTGGGTCCCACAACGAAATAATTAAATCCACCTTAAACCAGTAATTCTGTAATATGCTGAAACTATCAATAATATCAAACTATCAAAAACCTTTATAATAATATATAATAATCCAGCATAACACACTGGAACAAAAACACAACGGGAAACATGTTTTCATTTCTCCTGCTCTGAAAGAGGGTCATTGTTGTTCTAAAAGGTGTGCAGAAAATGATACGTTTCTGCACTAGAGCATTTTAGGTTCAAAGTACGATTTTATAATTTTTTTTACGATAAGCAATTTAAATTTGGGTATAAATGCATTTGTTATACAATTTCCATTCTGATATTTGACTCCCCATTCCATAAATAATGATACTTTTGACTAAATTGTTAATTGAAAGTACCCTCAACAAAAAATACTATAAAAATTTTATACTTCGTCATGTTTTTAAAAAAACACGTGCATTTTACTTTCCTCGTATTCTAAATGAAAAGAGTGTTTAACTCTGGTGAAAGGCATTAATTCAGCCTCGCACTGTTGGCGCTCTCACTGCGTTCGAGCGCTAAACTACCTCGGCAGAGATGAGTGCCTGTCATCCCTTGGTTAACAACCTACTATTCCTGTTGTGTTTAAACCAGGCTTAGGCCATGGCCTTCAAAATACATTTTTAAATAAATATATAATATGATCCGTATTGATGAGTTGTAAACAAGTTTAAACAAAAAAAAGTGAAAACTCAAAAAAGATCAAAATAAGGCTCTTTGACTGCAGTCTTCTATAAAATAAAGGCAGTAGAGTCTGTGCGGAAAGAGAAGAGACGTGGCAGAAACGGGAACTAACATTTTAAATTTTATATGGCAATCAAACCTTTGACACCTGTCTTGTAAAAAGTAAACAAACTTCTGTCATTGTATATTTTTATTAACAAAAACCGCAAGTTTTATGTATATAATATTTTCAAAACACGATAAAACCGTACATAAAACCACAAGGAAAATTATATTTAACATTGTTCGGTTTTGTCAGCGGGAAGAAAACGGCTAAAAGCCGACTATCGACTTACAAAAAGTCGTGGAACGTGTTTCCGCTATTCGCGGGCATTGATGTTGTATTTAATATTAAATAACTACCTATTTAATAAGCCCCCTTAGTAACTTGTCTCCGGTACATAATCGGTAAGTATATTCATTCAAAATATATTAATTTTCATAAATATGCAGGTCATTCATGATCTTTAAAATAACTGACAAATAGTCTTGATACTTGCTATTTTATGCATATTTATATGAAATGTCTTTTTCAGGATTGTGTAAAAGTACCTACGGTATCTCGAATAAAAGACCGCTAAGTAGGTGACATGCAAGAATTCGTAATCTACGTGCCGGATTCAAGCACATCCAGTTCAGATGAAGATAGTTCTATGAGTGTCCCTGGTCTGGTTGTTCTGAAGCTAGCTCAAACATAAGTGACATTGAATATTTTAATTCTGAGATCGATTACAAAGAATAAAACTTTTTCTAATAAAATATTTCTTTATTTGTAAGTTCGTTTACCAGGTTCTGAATAAAACTTTTTGTAATAAAATATTTCTTTATTTGTAGGTTCTGTTAGTTACGAAATTATATTTCATATTTAGCAGTGACTTTTCGGCAAAGTAAAATATCGTGAGATGAGAGAACCGGACATATCCCAATAAGGCCTACCTACTTATGCACTATTTTTATTCATATTCATATTTATTATTAATAATGTACACATACATTACAAGTCAAGTTTACAATGGGTGAAATATATCCCAGATAAAATTACAGTTCTATTGCCCAATTTCTACCCGATCTACCCGGTTTTAATAACTGTTGGACTGCACAGATTAGGCAGTACATAAATGAGACTCTATCTTGTTTGGTACTAAAATTACAGTTGTATTGGGCAGATTCTTAACTAGTTTTAGCAGTTTTGTCAATCGCACTGTCACTTTTTAGTATCTACAAGTGTGTTTTAAAAAGAAAACTAGTGCCTGCGCTAAATCAGAGGATTGAGTTGACGAGCCGACACCACCACCAGGCTCCGTTTAGTAAGCCGTGGTAAAAACCGGAACAAAAGGGATTCAAGTATCATGACCTTTAGTGTCGTACTATAATCACGTGACCAGTGTTGTCAGCATAGCAAAAACCATAAAATAGCACTGGCGCGCCCTCAAATCCCACGACTCTTCTCTTTCCGCACAGACTCTAACAGATGAAGCACAGAGTTGGTATTCGAACTCACAGTTTGTCCAACATCTTGATCTTGCTCTGCACGGAGGAGGCGCGGTTGGCGTTGTAGCGGAAGCGGTCAATGAACTCCTGCGTGTGAGCCCGGTGTTGCTGTTGCGCCTCCCATTCACGTTGCTGGTTCTTGTGTTTCTCTGTCTTCGTTTTGTAGAACTGCTCATAATTTCCTCTGGAATTAAAAAAAAAAACAAATTTAGTAAAAAAGACACAGTCACACTCACAGTAAAGTAAATTAACGTCATGAGTAGTCATGACACAGAATAAGTAGTAGTAAAAATAGAGGTACCATCGCCCACACTGTTAACAGTACATCGGTGGCTTTTGTAATAAGGTCCACCGGTGTACAGTTAGGAGTGTTGCTGTTTGTACAGATGATTCTATGGCCTAATGTTGACGGTTAACTACTATAGACCACAGACGCTTCGAGCGTGCACGCTCAATGCTAATGCGCACCGCTATACATTTTGATTTGTTTTTACCCAGAGCACAGAATAAATAATAGTATTACGTACAGAAGACTCACTCTCTAACAAAACGCGTCTGTTACGATCAACACAGATATGGCCGCTAGGTGGCGACAGCGCCACGCGCGGCTTATGGCTTTCCCCAAAATTGGGGTCGAACGGATGTACTTTTAGCTACCTGTACCAAAGCGACGAAATCGCGGAGTGAGCCACGCCTGCCCAGAGTTTGGTGGTTGGCATCAGCATCGAGCGCGCACGCTCGCCTCTACCAAGTAACGCACGCTCTGAGGCCCTACTGCGAACCACGTTCGACGTGTTGCCTCTCTGTCACACTTACGTACGAATTTACAAGTGCGACAGAGAGGCAACTTGTCGAACGTGGTTCGCGTTAGGCCCTCAGAGAGTGCGTTACGTGGCCGAGGCGTTAGTGGTCGTCATTGTTGCGAATGAATGGTTTATTTGTCAACAGTGCCTTGAGGGATGGTTACCAAGCTAGTTCTCGAGCCAACCTATATGTCCAACTCGTGATATTACCTGTAAGAGTCTATCCTCTGGGTGTGCAAGTGTAAGATGTCTGTGGGCACCGTGTCGAGGAAGTTTCTGTCGTGGGAGACCACCAGTAGCGTGGTGGGCCAGTTTTGAAGGTAGTTCTCAAGTCATCCAACTTGTAATATTACCTGTAAGAGTCTATCCTCTGCGTGTGCAAGTGTAAGATGTCTGTGGGCACCGTGTCGAGGAAGTTTTTGTCGTGGGAGACCACCAGTAGCGTGGTGGGCCAGTTTTGAAGGTAGTTCTCAAGTCATCCAACTTGTAATATTACCTGTAAGAGTCTATCCTCTGGGTGTGCAAGTGTAAGATGTCTGTGGGCACCGTGTCGAGGAAGTTTCTGTCGTGCGAGACCACCAGGAGCGTCGTGTGCCAGTTTTGAAGGTAGTTCTCAAGTCATCCAACTTGTAATATTACCCGTAAGAGTCTATCCTCTGCGTGTGCAACTGTAAGATGTCTGTGGGCACCGTGTCGAGGAAGTTTCTGTCGTGGCAGACCACCAGGAGCGTGGTGGGCCAGTTTTGAAGGTAGTTCTCAAGTCATCCAACTTGTAATATTACCTGTAAGAGTCTATCCTCTGCGTGTGCAAGTGTAAGATGTCTGTGGGCACCGTGTCGAGGAAGTTTCTGTCGTGCGAGACCACCAGGAGCGTCGTGGGCCAGTTTTGAAGGTAGTTCTCAAGTCATCCAACTTGTAATATTACCCGTAAGAGTCTATCCTCTGCGTGTGCAACTGTAAGATGTCTGTGGGCACCGTGTCGAGGAAGTTTCTGTCGTGGGAGACCACCAGCAGCGTCGTGGGCCAGTTTTGAAGGTAGTTCTCAAGTCATTCAACTTGTAATATTACCTGTAAGAGTCTTTCCTCTGCGTGTGCAAGTGTAAGATGTCTGTGGGCACCGTGTCGAGGAAGTTTCTGTCGTGGGAGACCACCAGCAGCGTCGTGGGCCAGTTTTGAAGGTAATTCTCAAGTCATCCAACTTGTAATATTACCTGTAAGAGTCTATCCTCTGCGTGTGCAAGTGTAAGATGTCTGTAGGCACCGTGTCGAGGAAGTTTCTGTCGTGGGAGACCACCAGGAGCGTCGTGGGCCAGTTTTGAAGGTAGTTCTCGAGCCAGATGATGGCTTTAATGTCCAACATGTTGGTGGGCTCGTCGAGCAGTAGCAGGTCGGGTCTGAAACAAAAAAATTGTAGGATAAGTAAATCTGTGGCCTTTAAACTCTTTGAAAATAGACAACGATCTTGAGGATTAAGCTGTGGATAAGGTCATCACGCTTTTATATGCAAAATACGATCGAGTATTTAGCAAGAACATAGGGTACGTGAGCCACCTAAGGGCGCACAAGAGAGTGGATCAGCTGCACTCTAAGAACGCGAGTTAAGAATTGCCTACTCCTGAGCACACAGTCGCTGTGGCCGAAATCGGTCAGGAGAGCATCATCATCATATGCTTAGGAAAAGTTCTGAAGCTGTTAATCTCGGTTGTTATTAGTAGCAGCAGTCATTAGGTCGAGTTAGATAATTTTGATTTTGATTAGATGTTCAAAATGATCTGCACATGCTGTTATTCTCTTACGCCTTCGTCTCACCGCCTTAACCTTTTGAACCTTAACCTTAACCTTTTGCCGTGGCACTGGCGCCACGGGAGTAAAATTTAGTTTTGTGATTAAATAAAGCCAACCTATAAGTGGGGTGTTTTTATTAAGTAGATTTTCATCAAAAAAACGATCGACGTCAAATGCCGTCTTTGGCGTCGTTGTCATGATTTTGTGTTGACATCAACTGCCGTCTGTGGCGTACAAAAGGTTAATAGCAAAATTGTGCTCCGATCATTTTGAACACTTCACTGATCAGCTATTTCTGACTGTACATCTAACAGTTCGACGATTTTAGAGAGTGGTGACTTGTACAAAAAGTGTAGTTTTCGACTATGATAAAAACATGTTATTATTGAATAATTTTACGGTTTAGACTCACTTGTTTTAAGTCACTCGCGCGACATGTACGTCTCACAACAGTTTAAATTCGAACATATTATAAAACCGGCTATTAAGCCTAAAATAAAATCCTAAAATAATAATATCCTACAATAATTCCTAAAACAGTAATATATCTTACTTTGAGAACAGCGCTCGGGCCAAGGCCAGCCTCATCCTCCATCCTCCAGAGAAAGTTTTCGTAGCACGAGCTTGCATCTCCGGCGTGAAGCCCAGACCGCTAAGGATGATAGACGCCCGAGCGGGCGCCTTGTCTGCTTCGATCGCTTCTAGTTGAGCGTAGATTTCTGTCAACTCTGCTGATAGCGCTGGGTCTGTTGATCTGTGAACAAGATGGTGTGTTTATGTTTTACGTCGTGTATCCCTTGCTTTAAGATTAAAGTGTCTTAAAGGGCTTCTGCGCTGTTGGCTTCGGCCCCACATACGCCTCCCAAATGGTTCCAAGATATGGAAAAGACATACAAATCATAATAATCCCTCGCCAACTCCGCGCGCAGACCAGTACGAGTATCAACCTTTCGACAAGGTTCCCAATGGCGCGCCGTTGTGGAGTGGAGTTTAATGGGTTAACTATTTTGGTATAGCAAGAACATGTAAACAAATTAAATTTTATTCTGTATACTTCAGGTTTTTAATTTGAAATCACAAATAGTGGAATCTGGCTCGAGTCTAAGTTTAACACTGTTAATTAATTCCAAGGTAAAAACTACAGGCACGTTATTTCTCAATACTCAATAAGTTTGCGTTCTAGATAAGTGATAAATTATTCATGTTGAATATGATTCCAGGTTTCTGTGTAATATCGCCAACAGTCATCTAATTATACTGCAAAACGTAATTCAAGACCAAAAAAAAGTAAGACAATGTTGCCACTGCAATAATTTGTTTGTAGAATAGTAAATTCCTTTTGATAAATAATCACGCTAAGATAATTTATTTATTAGTAATTTTACTCCTACGATTTAAAAAAGTCTTTTATTTACTTATTTTTACAGAAATACAAGACGCGGTAGTAAAACAGTGGCAACATTTCTTACTTTTTTTGGTCTTGAATTACGTTTTGCAGTTTAATTCTCATTGAGCATATATTATATATATTATAGGACATTTTATATATTATAGGACATTTTTACACAAATTGACTAAGCCCCACAGTAAGCTCAAGAAGGCTTGTGTTGTGGGTACTCAGACAAAGATATATATTATATATAAATACTTAAATACATAGAAAACAACCATGACTCAGGAACAAATATCTGTATCATCAATATCATCATACAAATAAATGCCCTTACCAGGATTCGAACCCGGGACCATCGGCTTCATAGGCAGGGTCACTACCCACTAGACCAGACCGGTCGTCGTCGTATATTAGGAGAAGGATAATGACTAAACGGACATAAAATAGTAACTATTATTACTTATCCTATTGCTATTCTTAAGGTGGTTCGCTTTTCATACAAAATTCAATCAAAGCTCATTAAGTAACTACACACTATTAGTACATAAATATTTCCGCATTTATCTTCTTTCGAATATTCGTTTGCGCGAAATTAACAGGAAAACAATGTTTCATACAGAAATCATGCAAAAATCATAGTTAACTTTTCATCAATTTTACGTATGTGTGTGTCACAAATGTCGTGTACAGATACATTTGCGACGTTGCCATACCATTTCCGACGTTGCCGGGCTGACCACGGCTCGAATTTGGAGTGCCGTCATGTTTAGTCCAATTTTGTTGACACTGATATTTGACAGGTAGTTAATTGACCTAAGCGAGAATAAGTACCCGAAGTTCGTCAGCTTAGCTAAGAACTATCATGGCGTGTTATGCAAACAGTCGCTTTTTTGCTTGCAAACGGAAGATTCCCGGTTCGATCCCCAGTCATTGTATGCTGGAACATAACTTTTTGTATTTTTGTTACACCTAAATTTCGTATTGTTTTTTTATTTTTATTTAATTTTTCTTATTATCATAAATCGATTGATTAAGTATGGGCTACACGTATTCTTTTATTTTTACAAAGATAATTAGAAATTATACTCTACCTAATCTCTCTGATTTTTACAATCAGGACATCCTCACTGCAATAAAAGAGAAGTGTATAAAATTTCCTGTGGTTAAAAATAATGGATTTTGCCTATGAATGAAAAACACAATTATTACTATAAGTTACAACCAGATAAGTAAATTATAACTTGATTATAACTTTATTAGAATCCATATTGTTGCAAATGTTGCATCATCTTTCTTTCTATTACATTAGAGATTTTTTCCTATCATGATTCATGATATTATACAATTTCTTTCAGGTTTCAGGTACGGATAAGAAATATGAAAAAACCGGGCAAGTGCGAGTCGGACTCGCGCACAAAGGGTTACGTACCATAAAGCAAAAAAAAAATGCAAAAAGAAAACGGTCACCCATCCAAGTACTGACCACGCCCGACGTTGCTTAACTTTGGTCAAAAATCACGTTTGCTGTATGGGAGCCCCACTTAAATCTTTATTTTATTCTGTTTTTAGTATTTGTCGTTATAGCGGCAACAGAAATACATCATCTGTGAAAATTTCAACTGTCTAGCTATCACGGTTCGTGAGATACAGCCTGGTGACAGACAGACGGACAGACGGACGGACGGACGGATGGATGGACGGACCGACAGCGAAGTCTTAGTAATAGGGTCCCGTTTTACCCTTTGGGTACGGAACCCTAAAAAATGTACTGTACTTGAAATCATAATAAAAAAAATTAAAATAAATGTTTTCATTTTATTTTACAATTACCTACTACTTTATTAGAGGTTGAGCAGTAAGGGATTGCTTTACTTGTAGAATTAACTATTAGCGCTTTAAAAAAACTGATACCTGCAGGTATCAGTTGACACTTACAAACCTGGACTTCCTTGGGGTCATTCCGCTAAGAATCGTCAGTAGGTATTCTCCATACTAGCATAAAAAGATATCCTAAAATGTCGGTTCCATCACGTCAGGTTTTAGTATCAAAAATGTTTCCCAGCCTGCGTGACGTAGCGGAAACTAAAACTTGTACCTACACAAATATTTGGGACATAGTTTTTATATTAGCATCAGGATTCAACAAGAATATGCTAGTGATTCTGAGTTGGAAGAACCCAAAAAGATCTTAATCTGTGAAAATCAGGCATTTTTTTTTAAAACGTTGATAAAGTAATTTATTGATAATACCTGATAACACTGAATATCTGGGGAAGCGCTGCTGGCCTAGCGGAAAACAATTCGGAGGTCGCGGGTTCCAACCCCGGCTGGTACCAATGATTTTTCGAACTTTTGTACGAAATAGCATTTGATACCTATTTATATACCGATACCTATTTTTCGGTGAAAGAAAACAATGTGAGGAAACCGGACTAATCCAAATAAGTTTACTCTCTGGGTTGGAACTTCCAACCCAACCTGGATGGTCAGGGCAGTCGCTTTCGTAAAAACTAGTGCGCATGCCAATTCTGGGATTAGTTGCCAAGCGGACCCCACGTGAGGAAGAAGATTGAATATCTGGGAGACCGACCAAAGCTTACAAAACATAAAAACTCAAAAATGCGCGTTTTCTCATAGATCAGACCTAGCTAAGAGATCAAACCCCTTATAGCAAATTTCATCGAAATCGTTAGAGCCGTTTCTGATACCATCCAAATATATAAATAAATAATTATATATACATATAATAATTGCTCGTTTAAAGGCAAGATAACACAAAGGAGAAACAAAAAGAAATTACCTACTCGCACCAGTCTTGAACCCCAATCCTCTTGCACGTATTTCCACGAACATACCGTTACGCTATTGCAACATACTTAAGTTGTGTGAAATTGTCTACTACAAGGATCACGGAAACACTGTTTGCATGTGTGAGTAATAGTAGGAAAAAGCGTGACAGCAACACTCCGTCGAATTAAAAAGGTGGTTTTTGCACAATGAAGTATTCAATGTTTATTTTAATAGTTCAATATTTACTTAAAGAGTGCACGAAACATACTTTTAAGTATACAAATACCAAGACCATTTCACAAAAAAATAAAATCTGAAATTTTGCAAAAGTGGTGCCATCTAGCGAGAGTTAAGTTTTGAGTAACCTAGGCGAACCACCTTAATTCTAAATATTGTAACAGTAACAACCATGTACTTGAAAATAGCTTCAAAAAATTCCATGAAGTTTTAAAACGTCTATGCTTCATAAATTTCGATCTAGCAGGGTACATAATAATTATAAGATCTTTAGGTATATTAATCACTCTACATGCTTGGACCCTTTTAATTTACTAGTATTTTAAAAACGGATCACATACTCCTGGCTATATCTAGTATGTTTTCCTTCAGAGACAAAGGTACAATGAAATATATTTGTTAATAAATTACCCGCTATTAATCGCCGCTGTAATCTCCCTCTCTCTCCGCAGCAGCCTGTCCCTCACAGTATCACACTCCAGCACGCTCTGGAGCGCCACAGTGTCATCCCCGACCACCTCCTGCTCGACATGGAGTATGGAAATATGTGACGGTATCTTTAGCTGTTTAGATGAGATCATTCGGAGCACTGTGGTCTTGCCGAGACCGTTCCGCCCGACCAGGCCGTAGCGCCGGCCGAATGCTAGTATGAGATCTGCGCCTTGTAATAATACTCTGAAACAGAAAGGAACCTTTAAGTACATTTTTACAGGTGTATACCGGTAGGCGGCAACATTGTTACGAATTACTTGCTTTTTGGAGGTGAGACTTTAAAAAAATAATAACCGGGCAAGTGCGAGTCGAACTCGCGCACGAAGGGTTCCGTACCATAAAGAAAAAAAAAACGGAAAAAAATGCAAAAAGAAAACGGTCACCCATCCAAGTACTGACCACGCCCGACCTTGCTTAACTTTGGTCAAAAATCACGTTTGCTGTATGGGAGCCCCACTTAAATCTTTATTTTATTCTGTTTTTAGTGTTTGTTGTTATTTATCTTCCAATTCATTTACTGTCCCCATCACCTTAAGGGGCCCACTGATTACCAGTTCGGACGATATCAGCCTGTCAATTAAACGCAAAATTTTACAGCTCGGAAACACCTGTACGTTTTTAGTTGAACCAATTAACATTAATTTGTGTAAAACTGTATAATTCGTTTTTTTAGCATTAGAAAGAACTCCACAGAAGCAAGCGTGCAGTTTTTTATCAGGCTCTTTAATTGTTAATGATTATTGAATTATCTAATGTAGTATGGTCAATATACATATATAATTTACTTCAAATTATTACCGCTAAAAGTGCCGGATTTAGAACCACAAGCTTACTTCTGCGAAGTTCTTTCTAATGCTAATAAAAGCGGCCAAGTGCGAGTCGGACTCGCCCATGAAGGGTTCCGTAACAGCAAGTAACACAATAAAATTGCTGTTTACGGTTTATGACGTATTAAAAAAAAACTACTTACCAAATCTCGTTCAAACCAATTTTCGGTGGAAGTTTGCATGGTAATGTACATCATATATTTTTTTTAGTTTTATCATACACTTATTTTAGAAGTTACAGGGGGGGGGACACACATTTTACAACTTTGGAAGTGTCTCTCGCGCAAACTATTCAGTTTAGAAGAAAATGATATTAGAAACCTCAATATCATTTTTGAAGACCTATCCATAGATACCCCACACGTATGGGTTTGATGAAAAAAAAATTTTTGAGTTTCAGTTCTATGTATGGGGAACCCTAAAAATTTATTGTTTTTTTTCTATTTTTGTATGAAAATCTTAATGCGGCTTACAGAATACATCTACTTACCAAGTTTCAACAGTATAGTGCTTATACTTTCGGAACAAAGTGGCTGTGACATACGGACGGACAGACAGACAGACAGACAGACAGACATGACGAATCTATAAGGGTTCCGTTTTTTGCCATTTGGCTACGGAACCCTAAAAACGGACTGTAATGTTGGCCATACCTGTCACCATAAGCAATATCAAAGTTCTCTATCCTAATATCCTGTGTCCGGTTGTTGCCCTTGGCCTCAAGTTTGCTGTCCTTCTTGGATGTGACCTGCGAGGCGGTGGCCGTCTGCAGCACAGGCGCGGCCACCGGCGCTTTACCCTCTTTCTGCTTTTCTTTCTTTTGCTGTAACTTGGCCTCGGCTTTTTCTAACTTTTTAGCATCTACTTTCTGAAATTAAGGTCACATGTGATCAGTTCATTTAGATGTAGAATTATATATAATATAGTATTTGAAAAATCCGCAATTTAATTTAGCATTAACAGTAAACCAGGCGGCGTAGCACGGTCGCGTTTTTATCCCTTGTCACCATGCCTGTCACGTTCTAACAAGTATGTAAGTGCAAAAGGGACGCGCATAGTGATAGGCGATAAAAATGGAACCGTGCTGCGCCCGCAGAACAGTAGTTAAATATTGTGTTCTCAAAGAGATTGTGTCACTTAACAGTAATAAAAACATTGATTTTCACTTTTACTTATTTAACAAAAAATTTCTAACTTTTTAGCATCTACTTTCTGAAATTAAGGTTTTTACATGTGATCAGTTATGAGTAGAATCATGGATTTTGGTATTTGAAAAATCCACAATAACAATAACGGAAGTATATTTTAACTATACGCGTAATAAAAAACATAATCATACGCGAATAAGTCCCCTTATAGTTAATAATAATTATTAAAAACTTTATTCAACACAATTACAGAAAACAGTCAATAAATGGTAAGTTCAAGTATCTTTAAATGAATAGATGTATTAACTAGCAGCAGCAGTTATATTCGCCTTCCCAATCCCATATACAATAATTGTAGAGCCATTGTTCTAAATTTAATCATGTAAACCAAGCAGTCATTTTCCCTATCTATATCATTTTACCTTTGGTTTAAAAGTGGAAACGACGACAAATCAATAAAAACTGGATAAAATATCAGTTTTATCATCATTTATACATCCATATCATTTATCCAGTCGACCATCATAGCCTTGCAGTCTTCGAGCAACACGGAAGGGAGGCGGCATTCACACTATTTCCCCTCTGCCGAGGTACAAGATTAGCGCGTCAATTTAATCTAGCGCGGGTAATAAAACTAGTTGCACTTGGATTTTTCACTAGACCGAGTCCAGACGCGCGCGTGAACACTGCTGCACAAAAATGCCTGTTTGCTCGGTTTTTTGTTATAAAAAGAGTTCGGGGACATCAAATTTACAAAAAGAAAGTGTTACATTTCACATGTAATATATTTTTTTACATATCATACGTTAAATTACATTTAAATACAATTATTATATTTTAGTCTCAAGTAATTGTTGGATTTATCGATTTTGCTCGCTCAGTACAAATTGCGGATCGGTCGAGCGACAAATCCGACTTCTCATCTCTCAGAATACAATGACATACTTCAACGAAAATGTGTTAGTGTGCGTGTTGTGACACTAGTCACTCGTCCGTACACAAAAAGAGATCGAGGTTTGCAAGATTTGTCTTTGACGTGTGTCATTTTCTATGTATTTGTGTCGTCATTACAGATTGGATTTTGTATGTAAGTGTGTGAGAAATGCGACTGTGTGCACCTTTCCCCCCGCGAAAAATGGCAGAAAGATTTGTACGGCGAGATATCGCTTGGGCCCCTCCCTTCCGACATGTCGGAAGCCGGTGCTGCTCGAAGCTTGCAGTACTATGTATGTGTTATCCAAGATGATGAATTTTTCATAAATTGGCCAAATGGGGTTGGCAACTGTAAAAGGTTTGCATAGATGGCGCCATCATAGCTTGCCCCTTTTTCTATGAGATTTGGCTTAAAGAGCTTGCATCCAGGGTATTCAAAAAAACAAAAATTTGACACAATTCTAGGGATCGACAGGGCAAGCTATGATGGCGCCATCTGCTAAAAACTTCCACCGGCCAACCCCATTATTAATGGACCACCAGTCAAGTTATTCATAAACGCATTACAAGCTTGAATTAGCTATGAATCATTTGTCTTCATCTATCATTTTGACTTATGTATTTGTAAGAAAGGGCTACTTAAAAAATAATTTAACTAAATCAGGGTCATAAAGTTTTATGAATAAGGGGGTTTTTCTTTAACACATTTAGTGCCAGCGCGAGTTACGCGCTACGAGCGTAGCCGATAACACGGGAAAGGGGCTGTCCATAAATTACGTCATCGATTTTTGTCGATTTTTGACCCCCCCCCCCCCTATAATCAACCAAAAATCATGCTTCAAATGACCCCATTTCCTCCTACTTCATGCTACCGTCATCCGATGTCCAGATCCCCCCCCCCCTAATTTTAAATGACGTAATTTATGAATAGCCCCAAAGACCGTATGTAGCGGAAAGCGCCTACGAACAGAGAATCCGCCTAGCAGTGAATGTGTTAACAGTTTATAGATATCATATGTCGATTTTTGCTAGGGGTTGGTCTTCGGCTTACCAAATTATCATCCCTAGTTTGAAGCCATATACTCTTAAGGTCCTCTGTGGGCTCTTGTTGTGACGTCATAGAGGCAAGGTGTATGGGCGCGTCCAACACTTTCCGTGGGCCATTGCTTGCGTTTGTCTTGTCCGGTTGCATCATGTGAAGGAGTTTTTCACATATTTCTCTACAAAAACATTATAGTTTACAAATAGCTGTAGGTTTAAAATTCAAGGTAAAATCCGTACACGGCGGGAAGAAGTTGATAACTCGAGATATTCTACTGAAAATTTTTTAACTTAAAATAAAACTACACAAGGTTCAAATTACTTCAATTTTTTCCCGACATCAACTTCTTCCCGCCGTGTACAGAAATCTTCTTGCCATACTTAGGGCCACCATCCCACTAATGGTAACATTCCATTTCTAACCGTAGCTGAACTGCCTGTACTGAATGTGTCGCTGTCATTGTCAATTTCCATAGTAAAATGAACAGTAATGCAGCTGTCGTTGGAAATGGACTGTCACCTTAATCCGGGGTTAACCGGTTAAATCTGGAGTTACCATGGATACCAGTACAATTTGACACTGGGTTAGCGTTTTAACCAGTTAACCCTGGGTTAGTGGGAGGGTGCTAATGGCGCTTAGGATATGTACCTAGTACCTAATTAAGGCATTACTTTCAGTGCCAAGGACTGGATAGTTGGTTCCATTTTGTATCCAAACAGTAGGAAGGGTCCCTAAGTAACATTTATATTTTACATTTTCTTAACTGGGTGAATCAACTTTTTCTTGTCAATAGTTGCCATGGTTACGGCCTCCCGGGTCACTCTTAAAATACTAGTTATTTCGTATTTAAATGAACCAAACTTGAATTTTTTGGTACTTTGGTAGTTATAAGGCCTTTTCATAATGGGACATCTACTAAGCACGTTTGTAGAACATGGTACAGCAGCTTTTCTAAGAAACTATGCTTCTATTGTCTCCTGGCTGATGGGACAGAATAACAACAAGAAATAGTTGATTGACCCAACTACATTTACTCTACATTTGATAAAAGTAATTGAATAAGTTTTCAGATGAAGGCAGAACATGGATCAGATCAGATGAGGAGTATTCATATTAAGAATGACAATAATTTAACGAGCAACTAGATTATCAGCATCAGCATACAACTATGTTGTCAAGAATGTGTAACTGGTTTGTTTACAAAGTGTAGATTGTTAGACTTATTCAAATAAGATTTATTTATGACGGAAAATCTGTGTTGAATAGTTAAATATTACATGTGTTTGCGAAATTTTTGAATGAAACTTAATATTTTGATTGATTTTTTTCTTATTCAAGTATTATTTATTGAATCCCTAGCAGTTCTCTTCAACACACATAAAAAAGTAATGTTGTTACAAGTCCTATGAAATAAAATTGATTGGCATGAAATGACAATATACAGTTGTTTCCATTATTTCCATGTGCCCCCAGAAACACATTTACCTAATATCATCTTCAGATTTCTCGGAAATCCCTTGTAAAACTTCTCCGACGGCTTCGTACACCTCCTCTGTATCTTCAAACTCCCCGGCACTGTTGTCCAGGATATCTACAACAATTTAATCAAACTTAATTGGTACAATCTCAACTTGACACATTCAGTTATTTCAATGTCAATGACCGACACATGGCCAATGAAGCTGAAATAATTACCCAAACCAGTTCATATACATTAACCATACTATCTAAATCGTCCATATTTACTGTACTTAGACAATAAGCAACAGCAGTGAGTGCAGTGACTATAACCTCAAGAATACACACCTTCGACATATTTCTTCAATTCTTCATCTATTAACGGGAATTGACTTTTGATGTATTCACCACAGCTGGCCATTTTCAGTGAAATATATACTTGGTAATTACCAAGAGAATATTATTGCATTTATCATTTATTTATAAAAAAAAAACTTTAAATGCACGAACCGATGTCACGTCAGTCTACCAGCTGTCATATCATTTTGATGACATAGACAAGTTAGAGTGAGAAATGTTTGAGACATAGATAAAAACGCTACACAACACCACAATGTCCACAATCTAGTATAAATTATAAATTACTAGTTCGCCAACATAAGAAAACTTTTTAAGGAGCTTTCGAAAAGGATTGTAGACTTCACTGGTGACCGAAGAGCTGGCAGCTTTCTCGCTCAACGTATTAGCTTAGCAATACAGCGGGGAAATGCTGCCAGCGTCCTCGGCACCATGCCAAAGGGGCCCAATTACTTAGATATATTTTAATTTTATCTTATTTTATTTAGTATTAGTTTTTAGTTTTAATTTAGTTTTATTTTATAGATAAGTTAGTTTATTTTCATTTTTAATATTTGTATCTACCTTATCAATAAACTTTCCTGTAGAAAACGAATGTATCGATATCGATAGAAAAGGTAGGAGTAGCACAGCCGAAAATGGATTGACACTACACTATTGACAGAACACAAAAATTCACTACTGCGCACAGCGAGTTGCGTGCTTGCGTGACATATTCTCATGGGATTAGTTTGTGTCGACACAGAGAATATTGTTTCGCTGGACTTCAGCGACACAGTGCAGCAAAAACTGACACAGAAGTATTCGTGGATAAACCCTGTGTGGGCTGCAAGTTTCCAACTGGCACAATAGCAAGTTAAGCACGGTGCATAGCTACATTTGTCTTGTTGGAAAACTAATTTGGCAGACAAAATGGATGAGAATAATGTTGCCGTTTTGGCTATTTTAGATAATCAGTGTAAGTATTCATATGAATGTTGGGAATGGTAAAAGGGTACTGAAAGCTGTATGCAAATAACGATTGATATGTTCACAAATCACAATAAATGAAAGTAAAAACATGGTAACTACTAATGCATGTACCTAAATATATTTGATTTTATGAAAATGTTTTGATAGTAATTAACATATATTATTTTATAAACCTGCATTTTCTAGGTACCACATCAGTATCTCCATACAAACCAAACATGGGAATTCCTACCTACAATCAAGCACATACAATGACCAATATGCCTCCTCATCCTCAAGAGGACCCAGACCCGAGTGAAGCTAATAAACAAAGTAAATCAGTAGATACTAACAAAAAAATAATTAGATGACTATAATTCTTGGCTGATTAATAAAATGTATTTTTTCTTTATTTTAGATGTAATTTGGACTAAGAATGCTACATTAATGCTTTTAAGTTTATATGAAACCAAAATGCATGTGATGGACAACCCCAAGAAGAAAACTAAAATGTGGAAGTCTATAGCTGAAGAATTGAGATCATTGAATGTCGAGGTATGAAAAATAGAATAAGTACTTATGCGAAATTGCGAAACTTATATTTATAAAATTTTACATATTTTATTTTACCTTTAAAGGTCACCCCAGATCAAGTAAGATGGAAAATAAATGCCCTTACAAAAAAATACAAAGATTGCATAGAAAATGGTCAACAGATGTCATTTAAGTATTTCAATGAAATGCATCAAATTCTCGGTCGCTTCAGTGATGACAGTGTGACATATAGATTAGCATCAGGAGTGATGCAGAATCAAGAAGATATGGAAAGAGATCCATCATTATTCAAAAAAAGAAAAGCAGGTACACAATTTAGAAATTTACGGATGGAACAAAGAGCCAAAATACAATTAGATAAACAATGGGTTGAGTATTTAAGAAGGCAAGAAGAACAGAAATTAATCAGGGATGAGAGGTATGAAAGGAGTTTAAAATTGAAAGAAGAAGAACTACAACTGAGGCGAAGAGAATTAGAAATGAAACAAACATTAGCCTTTAAGCGGTTACAACTGAAAGAAAAAAAACAAGAGGAAATGTTAAGGATAGAGAGGGAAAAGTGTGATTTACTGAGAAAATTGTTAGCTGATTAGTGTGAAAACGAAAGTTATGCATTAAGTTGCAAGGCTGGCCCTTGAACTGTTTGTTATTGATCCCACCTTGAATGAATTTTTTTATTTACTAGCATAATAATCCGAGGTTCATCTGTTAGTATGTACTATGTACAGATAAATTTTTTTATTAAATTATACCTCAGGTGTATATAAAGGAGATAAAAATTACAAGAAGTGTTATTAAACAAAATCAAACTTTACATTATTTATTCTATACTTACTTATATTAAGTAGAATAAAAGTATACAGCATCCTTGATTAACAGTCTTATTCATTTTCTTCAAGATGATCATTTTCATTTATACAGTAGTTATGTAGAATGCAAGCAGCAACAATGGTGTCTGTGATAAAAGCTATATTTCTATATACAGTAAAAAGTTTTATTCTGCGAAATCTACCTTTGAGCAGATTAAAAGCTTTATCACTTATCTTCCTAGTAGATGCATGTATTGTATTATATTCTCTCTGTTGGGTTGTTAAACGCTTGTTCTCTCGAAAAGGCGGCACTAGCCATGGCAGAGCTGGATAACCAGAATGTCCAACAAGGAAAGTATCATGTGGAAATAATGAATCTCTGCTAGCCATTGCCGTATTGTATAAAGGTGACTTCCTCAAAACCCGAGCACAATTTGAAGATCCCGGCTCACCACAAAAAATATTTGTAAATCTCATGTGGGAATCCACAGTTGCTTGCAAAATTATTGAATAATATCCTTTAGGGTTGCAGTAGTCTCTTGCATTTTTAGGTTTTTCTATTTTAATGTTAGTGCAGTCAATAACTCCTATTGTATTAGAAATCCCAGTTTTCAACTGAAAAGCATCACAAATTGTTCTAAATTCAATATAGTTTTGTGGCCACTTGATGGCATCATTTAATTTTGTTAACATCCAAGCTACAACTCTTCTTATAACTCTGAAAGTTGATGATATAGAGATATCGAATTTAGTAGCTATAGGTGTTAGTGGCTCAGTATTTGCAATAAATGACAAGAAAATGTAGAAACATAACTTAGGTTCCAACGGCTTCAGTCCAAATTTGTGTGATGCAATAAATCCTGATTTTTCTAAGTCATCTGAAACAAAAGCACAAAGTTTACTCCTAGGTATTTAGAATGATGACTAATTGCATGAAAGTAGTAGTAAATTTCTAAAGAATTATACCAATAAGCCGGTAAGCTGTCTTTCGGGAAAGTCGCATGCGATTCTTGAATTCACCATCTGTCCACGAATCCACAATATGAAGATAATCATCAACTCTTCGACGTCTCAGTCTTATTAAATATTGCATTAAAGGAAAAAATAGCGTATCTTCTTCTTCGTTCTGGCTCTCGTACTCAGACGAATCATCTTCAGGTTTAAGGCTACAGACATCACTCCAGCTGCCTGAATCACTGTCCTCGCTGCTATAAACTTTGGTCTCTGCTAAGAAGAGAATAGCTTTAGGGTCAACCATTTAGCTTTTGCCTTATTTTTTACTATTTATGTTATTTATCATATCAAATCAAAACAAAACTTAAACAGAAATGTCAAAATTCTATTACGGCAAAAGATGGGCAAAAGTGTCAAGTGAAATCACATTGATAACTCGATTAATTCGATTCGATATTACGACGTAAAATTTGAAATACTTAACAAAATTGAACAGAAATACAATATCAGTTTTCATTAAGATTTTGTTCTCATAATAAGCTGCATGGCATTTAATTTTTAATAGTTCCACATTATTTATTTATATTATCTTCTATTGTATTGTTCAAGACAATTCTCGATAGTAGAACAACCCTAAAAAGCAATTTGTAAAAAAAATATTACAAATTGTTTTTGGTATATAAAAACAAAAACTATGGCTCCTCTACACGATGGGCCAGCGCTGGCCACTCCAAGGGACGCAGCCATGCGGTAGAATGAGATACCAATATCACTTGCTCCCTCTAACGCATAAATGAGCCCCTTGGAGTGGCCGGCGCTGGCCCATCGAGTAGAGGAGCCATAACAGACGAGTTTACCGGATCGCGACTTCGGTCCGGTCCAAGGCCTGTTCGATCGTGTGAAAAGTCAATATATATAATATTTTATTTATTCGCGGTCCGGTACGCCCGTCTGTTACGGCTATAAGTATTTTAATTTTATTTTCTACACAGTGTAGTCTAAACGTCAAATTAATGCTTACAGAAAAGAAGTAAAATCTAAAAAATGTATTTATGTGCGTAAATAAATAAGAAATGGACGGAAATAACGAGGACTATGTTGAGGAAATACTACAGGAAAGTGAGTATTTGTACAGTAATATTTCTGATATTGTTAACTCCGTTGTTATGGAAGACAAAATTAACTTGTATTTATTTTTTCATCTTAAATTCGCAGATCAAAACACGGATTCAGAAGCAGCAGATTACAAACATATATCTAATTTAACCAATAATATAAGTAAGGAAATAGAAAAGGATTGCTCAGGCGAAAGTTCGGATAAACATAGTAAGTTGTTATAAGTAATATATTTTTTTATACTTACATGATTATTGTATTGCTTAGTTAATGCTTTTTTTTTATTAAAACATCTATTACTTACATAAATTTATATTCCAGGCGCAGCTGCAGTTTGGACTACTAGTGCCACTTTAACACTATTGAAACTGTATGAAGCGAACATTGAAATGGTTGAAACACCTAAAAAGAAAACTAGATTATGGGTTGCTATATCTGATAACTTAAAAAGCTACAACATAGAGGTAATGTTGCTTTGATAATATTTCTTTTTAGGGTTCCGTACCCAAAGGGTAAAACGGGACCCTATTACTAAGACTTCGCTGTCTGTCCGTCCGTCCGTCTGTCACCAGGCTGTATCTCACGAACCGTGATAGCTAGACAGTTGAAATTTTCACAGATGACGTATTTCTGTTGCCGCTATAACAACAAATACTAAAAACAGAATAAAATAAAGATTTAAGTGGGGCTCCCATACAACAAACGTGATTTTTGACCAAAGTTAAGCAACGTCGGGCGGGGTCAGTATACTGGAATCAGTTATGTAACGCTGCCATACATGACCCAAAAATTTTTTATTAAGCTATGAGCTTCATCACATCTGATATATGAGTAATTCTAAGCATTTCTACCCTGGGGTGGGGGGCAGGGTGGGGTACAAAGACGGCCGCCACCCGTCATCTTTAAAAAAGATCTATTCTGATCCTGGTGGGTACTAGGGCAAGTTTCGTATCATTTTCGTATAAACCAAAGACGTAGAATTCATTGCTGATATTTGTTTTTTTCAGTTTCATAGTAATTTTACAAGAAAAACGTAAAAAGGTGAAAAATTTGGTTGGAGATTTTTGCTACGCGGAGCCGAAACTACAAAAGATAGAAAGTTGAAATTTGCACATTAGATTACATTTATAAAGTGTACAAGAGATAAGAAGCGATTTTGAGAAATTCAACCCCTAAGGGGGTTAAAAAGGGGATGAAAGTTTGTATGGGGTTCATATTTTATTTTAAGCTAGGAATTTGAATCTTCGTAAAACAATATATTATTAAAATACAAGAAAACTAATTTCAGCGTTTTTGAAAATTCATCCCCTAAGGTGGTGAAAAAGGGGTTGAAAGTTTGTATGGATATCAAAAAAAATTTCGAACGCGGTACTTGAATCTTTGTATTTGGGGATATTGTTAAAAGACAGGAAAAGTAATTTCAGCGTTTTGTAAAATTCATCCCCTAACAGGGATAAAAAGGGGTTGAAAGTTTGAATCCATTACAAATCCGAGTAGACACACATTTCTTATTGCCTCCCAGGCTTGAAATGCTTAGAATTACTCAAGGAACATATGTGATGAAGCTCATAGCTTAATAAAAAAATTTTGGGTCAACTTTATAACTGCTTCCGCTAGTACTTGGATGGGTGACCGTTTTCTTTTTGCATTTTTTCCGTTTTTTTTTTGCTTTATGGTACGGAACCCTTTGTGCGCGAGTCCGACTCGCACTTGCCCGGTTTTTTTCTAAATTATATTTGATATTAAGTAAATATGTAACGTTCCACGGGAAAATGTGCCTTATGGCGGCAGTCGCTTATGGTGTTTTTCACAAGAGCATTGTGAAAAAGATCATAATACTAATATGCGGCTACGCCTCGTAAGCACCATTAAGTACCTTCACCCGTGGGACGTCACATATGTTAAGCTTACTCTTTACATGTGTTTTTGATCATATTTCTCATAATTTTAGATGACTCCAGATCAGGTTCGGTGGAAAATTAATGCACTTACAAAAAAATATAAACAGGCAGTTGATAGTGGACAAAAAAGGTTTAAGTATTTCAAAGAAATGAATAATATTTTCGGCCAATGTGAAGATGAAGAAGATTCTTTCAATTCTGAACATGTCCAGCGTAAAAAGCATTTCCGGAAAAATAATCTCAATATGTCCCTGAGTGAACCAAGTCATATGAGGGGTAGTTATGAAAATAAAGCTACAATTGAACTTCGGAAGTTAAGATTGGCTAATCGTATTGAAGCTGATAGATCGCAAAGCAAGATAAATTTGGAAAGACAATGGTTAGAATATCTCAACAGACAAGAAGAACAAAGACAATGGAGGGACGAAATGTTTGAAAGAAGTTTAAAATTGAGGGAAAGAGAGTTAGAGTTAAGAAGAAAAGAATTGGAATTGAAAGAAGCCTTTGAACTGAAAAAAGTGCAGCTAAAAGAAAAGGAGCAAGAGGAACTGCTGAAAATTGAAAGGGATAAATGCAACATATTAAGTAAAATGGTGGAAAAACGAAGGTTGCCCAATGTACAACAGTAAAATGGAACATTGTAAGCGAATACACATTGTAAAAAAAATATTTTTACCATTAAAATATTGTGCATTAACTTCTAATATGTTGTGTTTTTTATTTCTTAAGTAGCATATAATCAAATACACCAAGAAAAGTCTGCAGCGATTTTGATAGCCCACGCGGTGCGAGTGTTATTTACTAATACAGTCATTATATGTTTTGAGACAAACAAATTAATATAGTTTTCAAACCTGTGTGACGTGATACGTCTAGGTGTACTGTTTAAAATTCACCACTCTCCCCCCCCCCTCCACCTGACGCTCGACCCCCCCTCACCTTGAAATGTGTCCCCGTTGGTAGTTTTTTGGCATTCTCACGAAAACTATAATAGATATCAAAAAAGTGTCAAGGACAGAATTAATCCTCATTAAATTTAGAACAAAAATGGTCTTATGTGTTTTATTATAAGTTGGACGGTATTCAAGCTATAAGTACTTGTATAACCTTAAAATAACAAAATAACCATACTAGTATGACGAAATGCAGAATATCTTCAAAACGGCTAGACCGATTTTAATAAAATATACCTAAAAAATCACCGCAGTGAAGCCAGCTATCAAACAAAAGAAACTACATCAAAATCGGTTCATCCGTTTCGGCGTTACGAAGTCACAGGTAAACAAACAGGTAAACAAATACAATTTTTTTTCAACTGCACCCAATAATTTTGTAAACCGATTAATTTTGACCAATTATTTTAATGAGATCATGTCCCTTGAAGTTTTAGCTTTACGAAAAGTTAAAAAACATGGAAAACGGCCCAGTATTTTTCAAATTATCGGCATTTTCCCGATTTGTGAGTGGTTTCGTGTTATCACGCGCACGAGTTGCCCTTGACCCCTATAAAACGGGGGGTAGGGGAGGGGTTGTTATCAGTCACTTATCAGAAGTTGACCGGTACACATATCCGCATATTTTCCCGTAAAGAAGACCTGTGAAAAATGGAAACCACTGAAGCTGAAGTCTGCCAAGTCGTCCAGCTCAGCTCCTGCAAGAGGGGCGTAGCCAACGTTCAGTAGCTGCCACGCTGAATTTAAGTCAATCTACAGTTTGCAGAGTTTACCAGAGGTTCCAACGGACTGGATCCTTTACTTAAAGACCAAGAAGCGGCCGCAAAAAGTGTACATCAGAGAGGGACGACCGCTTCATTGTCACAACATCTCTCCGAGATCGACACCTGACAAGCGTTGCCATCCAGCAGCGTCTGCGTGAGATACGAGGAGTGGCTGCCAGTGAGTGGACAATAAGAAGAAGACTTAAGAAAGCGAACTTGACATCCAGGAGGCCTGCAACGGGGCCCAGATTGCTGGCGCGACACCGTACAGCCCGAAGAGAGTTTGCAGAAAATCATATGGACTGGACCATTGAGCAATGGACCGCAGTTCTCTTCTCGGACGTGTGCAGAATATGCTTGAATGGATGTGACCGAAGAGGAAGAGTCTACAGAAGGCCAGAAGAACGGTTCGCCCAATGTTGCTTCTCCGAAAGTCGCGCCACGCCAGGCACGAAAACCAGCTCTGTTCGCGCGTCGTAGGAAACGTCGTCCCAGAACATCACGGATCCACCGCCATAGGCGACCCTTTCGGAGTAGCAACATTGGGCGAACCGTTCTTCTGGCCTTCTGTAGACTCTTCCTCTTCGGTCACATCCATTCAAGCATATTCTGCACACGTCCGAGAAGAGAACTGCGGTCCATTGCTCAATGGTCCAGTCCATATGATTTTCTGCAAACTCTCTTCGGGCTGTACGGTGTCGCGCCAGCAATCTGGGCCCCGTTGCAGGCCTCCTGGATGTCAAGTTCGCTTTCTTAAGTCTTCTTCTTACTGTCCACTCACTGGCAGCCACTCCTCGTATCTCACGCAGACGCTGCTGGATGGCAACGCTTGTCAGGTGTCGATCTCGGAGAGATGTTGTGACAATGAAGCGGTCGTCCCTCTCTGATGTACACTTTTTGCGGCCGCTTCTTGGTCTTGAAGTAAAGGATCCAGTCCGTTGGAACCTCTGGTAAACTCTGCAAACTGTAGATTGACTTAAATTCAGCGTGGCAGCTACTGAACGTTGGCTACGCCCCTCTTGCAGGAGCTGAGCTGGACGACTTGGCGGACTTCAGCTTCGGTGGTTTCCATTTTTCACAGGTCTTCTTTACGGGAAAATATGCGGATATGTGTACCGGTCAACTTCTGATAAGTGACTGATAACAACCCCTCCCCTACCCCCCGTTTTATAGGGGTCAAGGGCAACTCGTGCGCGTGATAACACGAAACCACTCACAAATCGGGAAAATGCCGATAATTTGAAAAATACTGGGCCGTTTTCCATGTTTTTTAACTTTTCGTAAAGCTAAAACTTCAAGGGACATGATCTCATTAAAATAATTGATCAAAATTAATCGGTTTACAAAATTATTGGGTGCAGTTGAAAAAAATTTGTATTTCTGTGTTTACCTGTGACTTCGTAACGCCGAAACGGATGAACCGATTTTGATGTAGTTTCTTTTGTTTGATAGCTGGCTTCACTGCGGTGATTTTTTAGGTATATTTTATTAAAATCGGTCTAGCCGTTTTGAAGATATTCTGCATTTCGTCATACTAGTATGGTTATTTTGTTATTTTAAGGTTATACAAGTACTTATAGCTTGAATACCGTCCAACTTATAATAAAACACATAAGACCATTTTTGTTCTAAATTTAATGAGGATTAATTCTGTCCTTGACACTTTTTTGATATCTATTATAGTTTTCGTGAGAATGCCAAAAAACTACCAACGGGGACACATTTCAAGGTGAGGGGGGGTCGAGCGTCAGGTGGAGGGGGGGGGGGAGAGTGGTGAATTTTAAACAGTACACCTAGATGTATCACGTCACACAGGTTTGAAAACTATATTAATTTGTTTCATTTTCCCATACATTGATTACATAGAATGACTCAATTATACATATCATAATTTCATAGAAGTATGACGTTTAAAATAACACTTGCAGAAAATCGCTGCAGACTTTATTTTCTTGGCCTAAAGCGCCCTCCAGACTATGGGCGTGAATCGCGGGCGAAGCCGCGAACGCGAGTGTGGAGTCTAGTTCTCTGATATGCGAAATCGACTCCAGACTCGCGTTCGCGGCTTCGCGCCGCGATTCGCGCACGAGTGTGGAGCGGGCTTAACTCTAGCTAAGGTATATAATCAACAAGCGCAAGTTGGCTATAATAAATCGTATCTGTGTGAAAAGGACAGCCTGCAGTCATTATTGTAACTTCGTCATCTGCCTCTCTATCGCTCTTGCATATTCGAGCGATAAACTGCCAAATAGACGAACGAACACGTCGTTTAAGTGTCGCGGACATAGCATAGCCAGATAATCTTGACAAATAGGACACATGATTTAAAAAGTATTTTAATAACTCTCACATGTTCTTTTAGGAAATAAATTAATTTATAAAAATATACGACCACATTCTCATTTATTTATTTTTCTTCTTGGGCTAGGTCATTTATAACATGAATATAAAAGTAAAATACAAAAACACATTAAAAAACAACAAAAAATAAGAATAAACACATTATAAAAAACCTAACCTAGGGTGCCGCCAGCAGCGGGGCAGGGCCCAAGCTGCCTACAACCCAAGGGCCCAACGTTTTCTGTTCTCTTTCACGACGCAGCAACTAGTATCATTTCTCTCTCCTCGCTCTTTTAAAATGCCGTTTGTCAATAAAGGACAACCATACTGTTGACAACAAGGGCCCAACCTTTTCTGTTCTCTTTCACGACGCAGCAACTAGTATCATTTCTCTCTCCTCGCTCTTTTAAAATGCCGTTTGTCAAAAAAGGACAACCATACTGTTGACAAGGTGGACTTCAAATCAAGTGTTGCCTTTCTTGATGCGCCCAGGCTGTGTATGTGTGCGTAAAAGCGTATATGTGTGCTCTTTTAGGGATGTGAAAAGTCGATATTAATCATGTTATATATCGATAAACGCTACACAGCGGAACGAAATAGCGATTAATTGAAGCTTCATTATCTTCGTTAAACATAAACATAATTGACATGTTAATGGATAATGAATATATTATAATATAATAATATAATTCAATTATTGCGGAACACCTACTTTAGGAGGTATTTATGTATTTTAATTAAATATCTGAACTTTCCCTTGGTTCCCTGCTGGGGCGTGACTAAATTGTGATCTGATAACCACAATAAAGAATAAAAGCGTTTTTGGTCATTTTAGGTATCGTTAAGCCTTTGAAGTAAAATTAAAATTGCAAGAAATGTCGATAGTTTATCGATATTACTTTATCGACATGGCTACAGCAACGTGGGCCTCATTGTTAATCGTACACTAAACAAAAGTGGCAACAGTGACAGCTCGCTGAGACACCGTCTATATTATATATTATGTCTATGCTACAACCACATTATTATTAGGATATTATCAGGTTAGCCAACATAAGTAAGTAAATTGTCTAAGGACGCGGACATATTTAAATTTAACTGTAATTTATTATCTATGCCAGACCCAGAACTGCCAACATTAGATACCCCGCGCTACGCAAAATTCTATGGCGATTGTTGTATTAAAATCATTTATAATTGTGTAAAAACAGTGATGACCGACTTAATATACAAACGATATGAAAAATCTTTAGGTCTTCTTACGACACGATTCGTTTCATTATTACAAAAAGCCAAGGATGGGGTTTTGGACTTGAAAATCGTGAGTACAATGCTGGGTGCTGTCAAATCAATTTTGGCACGAAAATAAACATTTTGAATTAACAGTAGCATTATTCTGAAATATTGTTATTAATTTCAGGCTACCGATTTATTGGCTGTAAGACAAAAGCGACGCATATATGATATAACGAACGTATTAGAAGGTATTGGATTGATAGAAAAACGAAGTAAAAACAGCATACAATGGAAGTGAGTATAATGTCTTGCAGATTGTCTTTATTGTTCATAAATATTTTTTATTGTATTTAATTTGTATCATGATGGTGACTAATTTTAAGGTTATATATTCACAGGGGAGCAGGTCCAGATGGAAATGCTTCGGACATTGGAGAGAAAGTTATGCGGCTGCGGAGACAGATTGGACGGCTAGAGGAACATGAAGAATTGCTTGACAAGTATGTTTAGTATACATAAGTTTTTGCTAATATCAGCTGTCACATCTGGCTGTTAAATGCCTTATTAGTACTAATGGTTAATACGCTGCCCGATGAAAATAAGGAACAGAGGTTGAAAAAAGCAACTAAACAGAAGTGTTCAAATAACCATCTACTCCTAGCCGTTTTCGGCTACAGCGACTGCTATGCTACAGCTGAGAGCATTGCTGGTGCGCTCTCAGGTGACTGACGTAGCCAATCCTTGCAGCAAATGTGCGGCCACATTTGCATGTCAGCACCCCTCCGACGTAATTATACGTGATGGCCACAGGTGGTCTGGCCTTTAGCTTTCTCGTCACGCTTAACGTCGAGCTCTTTGCGTCGGCGATATTCAAATAATAATGGTTGAGGGTGTACTGTTAGCAATTTTTTTTTGTAAACTTCCATTTTAGTTTTACTATAAATTATTGTAATACGTTTTTAAGTGAAATATTGTACTTATGTTCAGTTTCTCATTAAATTATATAAATCCTAAAGGCAGGTTAATTACATTCTGTTGTATTTCTTATTATTCATATAAAAACTAGTCAAATATATCATTATTGCAAAATCCTATTATAATTTGCTTACCTTAGCTTTTTAAGCATCTGACACCTGTTGTTATGATATAATTATTGTGACTCAAGCAATTTTTATTTCATACTTTATACAAATAGTCTAAATAACCTGTTTATTATCTCATTACAGACAAATCCATTGGATAGAGCAGAGTATTAAAAATGTATTAGAGGATATTGACAATGAGCCCCTCGTTTATGTCAAAAAGAATGACATTGAGCAGTGCTACGAAGAGAGCCAGGTGCTTGTTCTGGAGGCTCCCATTGGCGCCAGCTTGGCTGTGGCAACTGCACCAGGCAAGGTAAACATCTTCTTCCTCGGTCCCTCATTGCTGAGGATCGCGACCATGTATGCTATGTATGCTCCGTCTCCACAGTGTGCGATCATAGGCCATATACGCACTGCATGTTGCCGCCAACCACCCTCTTCACAACATCAGACTATCTTGTGGGTGCTTTTCCTCGCGCTCGCTTGCCCTCTATTTGGCCCAAGATAATCTGCCTGGCAATCTGTCTGGCAATAGCCTTTGGGTTAAAATGGTCTGGAGATTTAAATAATAAGCTAATGCTGTTTTTCACAATTTTCAGGGCAGAGAGCAGCAATTCATTCTACACGTCAAATCCGTCGATCCAGTTGGCGTAATTCTGTTATGTGACTCAGATAAAGAAAAGGTATTTATTTTACTTATAGCATTTTAAATAGTAAATTTTTTAATAGCGCCTCCTCTAGTTTAAGGTTTGGTTTGTGTCCTCTTGTTTATAGTTTAAAAAAATATTGACTCTAATTAAAATTAGTTTAGTATCCGTTGGAAAGATAACAAAAAGTCTGTATAGATTCTGATAAATGATCGAATGGTTAGCAATCTGGTTATCTTCTAAGTTTGAAGGCTCCGTCACATTGACGCGGAAGCGTTATGGAGCTGTCGCGAGGCGGTGATGTCCCATTGAGCGCGGTCGGCGGATTGAAAGCGTTTTGAACGCGGAGCCTACGCCTACGATTGTAAATTACCTACGCCTACGGGCAGGGCCGTCTTAAACTATGTTGGGCCCTTGGGCACATAAGAATTTGGGGCCCTTTTGGAAAGTAAAGAAAGCTAATTAAACTAACATTTAACTACTATGATTTTCTATTTATTATGGGTAATCAAATAATGATGCTTGTTACTGTCTGTCCTTCGGGGCCCCCTGAGGGTGGGGGCCCTGGGCACGGGCCCCTCGTGCCCCGATGGCAGACGGTGCTGCCTGCGGGCAGGCGGGCGCAGGCGGCACAACCGCTCCGCCTCAGATCCGCGCCAATGTGACGGGCGAGTGACCGCGACCGCGCCGCTTCCGCATTCGGTCGGCGTACCAAGAGCGGATTGAACGCGGCGAATTGGCTAATGTGACGTAGCTCATAACGTTCTGTGCATTCCCAGTTGCGCGGTACCGCGCGCAATACGCGTCAATATGACGGAGCCTTGAGACATACATAAGGCGTTTGAAATTCTGTTATGTTTCAGGAAATTGAAGATGTAACCATGCAGGACAGTGAGGTTCAAGACATAACAGACAACTTTGTTCATTCCCTTGATAGTGATGGTAAGTAATAATAATTTCCACACTCCAATGTCAGGCGTGGCCAGGCGTGTCTCACTCCGCGATTTCGTCGCTTTGCTACAGGTAGCTAAAAGTGCATCCGTTCGGCCCCAAATTTGTGGTTTGCCATAAGCCGCGTGTGGCGCTGTCGCCACCTAGCGGCCATATCTGTGCTGATCGTAACAGACGCGTTTTGTTAGAGAGTGAGTCTTCTGTACTTAGTACTATTATTATTCTGTGGCGTAGCTCACTCCGCGATTTCGTCACTTTGCTACAGGTAGCTAAAAGTACATCCGTTCGGCCCCAATTTTGGGGTTTGCCATAAGCCGCGCGTGGCGCTGTCGCCACCTAGCGGCCATATCTGTGCTGATCGTAACAGACGCGTTTTGTTAGAGTGAGTCTTCTGTACCTAGTACTATTATTTATTCTGTGCCAATGTTAGCAACTCGTGTCGATTTAAAATACTCCCTTCGGTCGAGTTTCACTTACTCCCCGCTCGTTGCGAATTGCCTACTTTTCGCACTTGTATCGTAATATTCGTAATGTAATTCTTTTGTTCTCTTCATAAAAGTAATAGCATTGATGTAACATATGCCCACAATATTGGTACATCTCAAAAATACGTTACGGACGATTTTTACTCCCGGCGATGTAACCATGCAGGACATTATGTATAGGTCATAGGACGTAGATATTATATTATTACTAAATTAATGTATCCTTTTCAGATTATTTACTGCGATTGAGTCCTCCGGTGACCAAGCAAGACTTTTCATTCTCTTTGCGGGATTCCGAGGGTTTATGTGATCTCTTTGATATTCCTTGTTAATTTAGAAACTGATCTCTACAGACTTTTTATGTAATTGTAATATTTTCAAAGACATTTTATATTTTGTTCTCTACTTTGTGATCATGTTGAAATTGACGTATGTAAATAATTAATCGTGTAAATAAAAATCAAGTTCTTTTTTGACAGTTATTTTAGGGTTAAAAATAAATTAAGTCAAGCTTACATTGTGTTTTATTTCTTATTCTTAGGTTTTTTAGGATTGGATACAAATCTATCAAGGACACCGTACGATATTTTCGGTTTCGTTGGCTGCACTGGTGTTTCCAAGGCCTTTTGTACTTCTATAGCTTCCTCGATATATTTCTGTAAACAAAAAAAGGGTGTGTCAATAAGAAAAAATAATAATATCTCGGGTATAAGCGTGGTATTCCATATATTCCATCTGCCTAATATCAGTGTGTCTGTCTCATTAAGCAAAATGTGAGACAAAATACACATTGGTCAAAGAAATTGGACAGGTAGGTAGGTAGGTAGTAACTAGTGGAAGATGAAAGGGTTTTTCCCTTTATCAGCCGGGAATTTCAACCTTTCATACATATGTGGTGGCGGTCAAAAATCGCGACTGCGAAGAAATATTTCCAACCCAGAGGAGAAACTAGGCCATGGGATTGGGCCTAGTCCGGTTTCCTCACGCTGTTTTCCTTCACCGAAAAGCGACTGGCAAAATATCAAATGATATTTCGTACATAAGTTCCGAAAAACTCATTGGTACGAGCCGGGGTTTGAACCTGCAACCTCCGGATTGCAAGTCGCACGGTCTTACCCTTACCGCTAGGTCACCAGCGCTTCACCCTTGTGTTCACAATAAACATTTAAGGGTGCTATTCTACCTATCCCATTTCTTTGTCCAATGTGTATTGCGTCTCACATTTTGCTTTAATGAGAGAGTGAGAGGCAATGACATTGGAAAGGTGGAATACCACCCTAATCAGAGAATCCACTGCCCTTGAAAATTGATAATGGTTATAAATGATTCAAGATGTTTCTTACTTTTCTTGACGCTTCCTTGATGATCTTCTTTCTTGCAATATTCGTTTTACCTTTGTTCTTGCGTCGAGGAGTTAAGTCTACCTTTTTAGGTCTTACATACTGTAACGAAACAAAGTTAGGTTTACTATTTTATTTATTTCCACAGGGACATGATTCACATGATTCAGTGCAAGTGTGAAATAGATTTCTAAATGTAGCATCCTATATTATTAGTCACCTAATTTAGAAAAGTCTATCTCGCATCGGAAGCTCCGTTTACATTGTACAAGTTTCTCGTGCCGAAATGTCATAGGTATGGTATATGACATAAAAAACCCACTCAATACATAATTTTTATGCGAGATAAAAAAGATAGGCTATTAGGCATGATCACATTCTCCTATACTGCAAAACGTAATTCAAGACCAAAAAAAGTGAGACAATGTTGCCATTGCAATAATTTGTTTCTAAAATTGTAAATTGCTTTTGATAAATAATCACGCTAAGATAATTTATTCATTAGTAATTTTACTCCTACTATTTAAAAAAGGACTTTTATTTATTTATTTGTACATAAATACAAGACGCGCTAGTAAAAAAGTGGCAACATTTCTTACTTTTTTTGGCCTTGAATTACGTTTTGCAGTATAGGCTACGATAACGTCATACTATACTCGCAATGAGAGAGTTAACATGATTAACGGATCCACGCTGTTACGTCGTCGCCCAAATCTAATGTTTAATTTGTCTTTGGTACTTCCCCCTCTGGGTTGGATGGTCAGATGGCAGTGGCTTCTAGTGCCTTTGTCAAATCATGGGATTAGTTGCCAAGTGGACCCCAGGCTCCCATGAGTCTTTGGTTTTTATTTGTAGTTTCTTTGTATTGTTTTTTTTTTGTAGTTTCACAGTGCCTTGGTTTTACTGTAATGCTGTGTTACTTATTTGACTAATAAATAAATAAATTATAACCCTTCGTATGTCGTATGTCTAAGCACTGATCAGTGCGCATGAATTTTAAAATCCAATAGGTTTAAATTCGTTCGCACTGTTTAGTGCTTAGACACACAGCGTTGCTTATCATGAACAGTGGTACAACTAAAAATGAAATGCTATTGCATTTAATATTCTATCTTTTACTGGTAAGATTGAAAGTCGAATGGCATTTCATTTTGTTTTGTGTCACTATTCAAGATAAGCGTCGAGCTTTAGTCCTTTTATGATCCTAGCGAAAGACATCACTCTCAAACTCTGAAGTTTCTTACCAGTAGTTTCTTCTTGGCCTCCATCTGCTCCTTCATGGTGGGTACGTCGACCTCGGCCACCTCGAAGGGATTGAGCGTGATGAGCTCGGGCGGTATCTTCTCGAGGAGGGCCTTCACTTCGGCCTCCTTGCGCTGTTTCTTGGTCTGGAACGGATTGCTTTCTAGGGCGTCGAAGTTCGGCTCTCCGCTGCCTGTGAAACAAAAAAGAAAAAAATATTAGATACTTTTATTTTATTTCTGACACTAAGGTGTCAAAGGTGTAAAGTAAGCTTTAGGTTAAAAATATAAAAATCGCTAGCATCATTTTAGAAGCACCATAATCTGGTGACTTAAAAATCTATCCAAATAAGCCACAAAAATCAAAACTGTGTTCCTCTTTACCCATTCAGAGGCTAAGCACGTTTTTACGCGACTGGTGCGATACATATTGGTGCATGCTTGATGTGTCCTGGACCAGTCATGGGCAATTTCTTCGCGCACAAAACGGCCAGTGTAGATATGCCTCGCATGCGCCGCCTCGGAAGAGGCACGGCAACACTGGCCGTTTTGTGTGCAAGGAAATAGCCTCGCGCGTATGCTCGCTCTGTGTGGACACTGTGGACCATAGGCGTACCCACGGGGGGGCAGTTGCCCCACCCTGGTCTCTGACCATAAGCTAAGAATTTCTGTTTC
Organism: Cydia fagiglandana; assembly: GCF_963556715.1. Taxonomy (NCBI): domain Eukaryota; kingdom Metazoa; phylum Arthropoda; class Insecta; order Lepidoptera; family Tortricidae; genus Cydia; species Cydia fagiglandana. Next base: position 5,910,680 of record NC_085937.1, read on the forward strand.
AATCGTACCCTGTTACAACGTACCCAGCCTCCCCTACTTCTGCCCCACCCCTTAAAAAATGCTGCGTACGCCCATGCTGTGGACCCGGCTATACGTATAGATACGCAACTGTAGCATACAAGTACCCATCAAATGAAGCAGAAGAGGGTAATGATTTTTGAGTGTATAATCCTAATTTAATTTGTGTGCAATGGCACAGGGCGGACACGCCATACATCGAAAATCATTTGCGTTTATATGTGTGCACGGCACGTCTGTACACGCGCCATTGTGTGAGTAAGTGGTTTAGGGCTGACTCGTGCGGCGCGCGGGGAAGGCGAAGCCGAGGTTTGCCGAGGCCGGCCGAAGGACACGACGGCGAGCGGCCCGCTGCGTTGCATGATTCGACCGAAATACGTAAAAAAAAACAAAATATAGGTTTATGTTTTATTTCGCTCCAATTGTTGAATTGGCTTTTTCAGTTTATAGTCCTGCACGTACTTGGACTTTCAACACGCCATTATTAAAATGTACCTTATTGTTGATGCCTATTGACTATTTTATATAACATACATAATTATTTCTTAAATTCTTAAAATTAAATTAAAAATCAAACGCGAATGTCCCGCGACCAACAAGTTCTTTTTTGTGAAAAGAGTGTTAAACTAAAAATAAAACATTTACGAGGAATATCTGTGTAGAAGGTCTAGTTACCTTAGGTACTTTAAATATTAAATGTTGGCTTAACATTCACAAATTCAACGAACGTGTTTTAATTCATATGATATTATTATTTTTACGCAAAAGTATAGCCTTATTTACTGATACATATTTCGTCTCTTTGGAAAACTATATTATTATTCATTTCTACAATAAGTAGGTATCCGTACTACCCGTACATCGCACAATACACCGGCATTTTGAACGTTGCGTCATCGCGTCGCGGCGTCGCTAGCCGAACTGAGCGTACGTCAGGAGTCCGTCAGAACTCAGTCGCGGGGCGAGGTAATCCGAGTCGGGACGGGGCGGTGCGTGTCCGTTCTGTATGATAATACTATTACTTATGTGGCAATGGATGGCTAACGTTGGCCCTTAGTTCCATATTTAACAGTTGGTTATTGAAATTAAGCTTACCAGGTATAATGATGCTTGTGAACCCTTTAGTCGTGCCTATTCCCAGTACATCCTCATACGGGCAGAACTTGAAATTGCAAATGTTCTTCCCCATCCTGTGTCTCATGTACGGTTTCACTGTCGTCTGTGAGCAGCAGTTGCTAAAATAAGAAAATATTGAAAATTAATATTTAAAAACATGAGATTGGAAATTAAAAAACCGGACAAGTGCGAGTCGGACTCGGACTCTGAGGATTCCGCACTTTTTAGTATTTGTTGTTATAACATCTGTGAAAATTTCAACTGTCTAGTGTCTATCCATCACGGTTCATGAGATTCAGCCTGGTGACAGACAGACGGACAGTGGAGTCTTAGTAGGTAATAGGGTCCCATTTTTACTCTTTGGGTACGGAACCCTAAAAACCTCTTTCTTATCTACTCTGATGGAACATCGGTTAGCAACGTGTTTGTGATACATGTTTTGTGTTTCCGTCGTATGCTTAGTTAGGTCATCTCTGCCAGCTCGAGCTGCGCGCTACGTTCGTAGCCCATAACATGTCTCCTCCTCAGCTTTATAGCGAAAAGTGTCTACGAACAGAGAACCCGCCTAGCGGGTCGCCAGCACTCTAAATAAGGCACTTACGAAGTGTATGGCTAGTTCTTGTTCCACGTCATTTACTTAGCAGTTCGTTACTTACTTGTATACCTCAACTACGTCATCCAAGCCCACCGCCAGCATGTCTTTTTGCGAGAATGTCAGGTCCGCGGGGGCGCTTCTGAGCTTGTAATATTGCACGGGCCCGTCCAGGTTTCGGATGTCGTATATCTTCAGGCTACGGTCTACGCCTGATGTGGCCATGTACCTGGAATTGATTACATATAAAGGTAAGTAGGTATTTATTACAATAATTTATTTATTTATTGGACACAAAATGAGCCATCATGATAAAAATATATAAGTAGTTATTTTAGTCTAGCGCCAATGACACATTCTCTTTCTCTCAGCAGGACACAATTTTGGCAGTTAGGTTGTGCATTGATTCATAGTAGTGAGAAGAGGGCCCCCGAATAAATGACAGAAATACAACTAACGCGGCGGTATATTTAATAGCTAATGTTATATAGTCGTTCGTATCGTAGCTGGCCCCGAACGGCCAATCCTTTGTCTATTGTTAAGTGAAACGACCTACGATTAGCCGTTCTGAGCGGCTACCGCGAAAACCGAAATTCGCAAATTGCGGGGATCTTTCTCTTTTACTCCAACGAAGGCGTAATTAGAGTGACAGAGAAAAATTCCCGCAATTTGCGAACATCGATTTTCGCGGTTATAGCCCTGGGCCAGCCTACAAATCGAACAACTATACTCACATGCCTGTTATCCACAGCTATCGCCGTCAATGTAGGGGTTCTGGGTCATGACCGAGGTTTGTCCTAGATTGTAGTAGCTACTGTTACTCACATGCCTCTGTTATCCACAGCTATAGCCGTCAACGGTGACTTATGGCACAGTATCTTTGCCAAAGGTTCCTTCACCGTCGGCGACCAAAGCGACATGACTCCCTGCGAGTTGCCTTACACAACGTGCCATTGTAGGGGTTCTGGGTCATGACCGAGGTTCGTCCTAGATTGTAGTAGCTACTGTTACTCACATCCCTCTGTTATCCACAGCTATCGCCGTCAACGGTGACTTATGGCACAGTATCTTCGCCAAAGGATCCTTCACTGTCGGCGACCAAAGCGACACGACTCCCTGCGAGTTGCCTATGCATAGAGTGCCATTGTAGGGGTTCTGGGTCATGACCGAGGTTCGTCCTAGGTGGTTATTGTAGTGGCCGACGATCTCTCCTATGGAAACGTCCAGCCACGACATGAAGCCGAATTCATTCTGTAACAAGTTGACATCAGTTCAAAATATATAATAGCTTCTGCCCGCGACTTCGTCTGCGTGGGATGATGAATCACACTGCTATATACAGGCTGGCTAAAAATAAGTGCATTCCCGTTGCCAGGGAGGTTTTGGGATTAGACTGACCAACTTTTACTATGGGACCAACCTCAAATCGTGAAAAATAATTTGGTTGTTTCATACATTTTGGCTGGTCAATTTTCTTTGGGAGGGTAAATTTTTTTTGGCGATTTCTGGGTTGGCCCCATAGTAAAAGTTGCTTATTTACTAAATGCACTTATTTTTTAGCCATCCTGTATAAATTATAAACTGAAATAGATATCATACCATACACTAAAGAATGGGTGGTCTTGGTCACTATTTTAGTTTATAAGCGAGTACTTACTATAATATACATATGTACCAGTATATACTAAAATATTGGGTACTTACAACACCAGCCAAGAGGAAGTGGTACGGCAAAAACTCCATCCTCAATATCTTGTCCATTCTTTTAACACAGTGTATTTCAATGCCGTTGTTGTCATAAATATATAACCACTCCTTCTGGGCTACAGCCATCATTGTTTCTACGTGCAACCAACTGTAAAATTAAATGGATTAGTTTAAAACAGCATTTCCCAAACTGAATATTGAGTGGGCCCTGGAACCACCAGGGCATCTGAGCGTTACCAATAATATTTTATGCCCCCTTTTTAAGACGGCCAAGAGGTGGGTCCGAATTTGGTTGGGTTGTGGGTTGGAGCCCAGTCTACTTTGGGAACCACTGGTTTAATAGGTCTTTTTCATAAGCAGTTAAAAAACTTACAACCATATCCGCAATTATTCGCGATTGTCCAAGGTAAACAGAAAAATATTTAAAAGTGCTTCCAATTTTACAAGGTATTCCTGTGTCAAGGTATTTATGTGCCAATACTTGCCTCACATCATGTATGGATTCCATAACATTGATCTCACAATGCAGTTTCTTGGTGACCCAGTCGAAAGCTGCCAAATGTCCCTTCTTCCCTCCCAACAGCAGATGTCTCCCGTTGCGGGTGTATTTCATTCTGTACGGGCCAAAGTCCATGTTTAGGTCGAATATCTTGGTCGCTGCTGTGATGTCCACACTGTCTCTGATCAGGTCTTGTGTTATTTCTGTAGTTTTGCCATCATCCTCAACTTCAACGTAGCTGAAACATTAAGAATTAAATAAGCTTAAATATTTACTGGTTTTATTAAGAGTTCAAAAAAAAAAGTAAAAAAGAGTTTTATACATTTGAAGCAGTTTTATTTACTAAATTGTCTAAAGAAACTTTAATGGCTGAGCAAGATTAATTACCTACTATGTAGTAATTAAACAGAATGGAGTATTGTGGTATGTAAACACGGAAGAAAGAATGAGAGTGCTGCGCTTCTTTCTTTTGTGTATGTAAATATTTATATGTAGCTTTGGAGAACAGGTACTGGATGATTTAGCAATTATATTTACCAATTAAAATGCAAATTCATTACTTTTGTCACAGGTTTCAAAAAGTTAAATGACCAGAGTTAGACTTAGTTAGCTTAGTCTAACTCTGGTCATTTAACTTTTTGCAACAGCAACAGTCTGGGCTATCAAATTCGCTGCCCAGACTGTGCAAGTGTTATCGCTGCCAACTTAGCCTGGTCTACCCTACAAGTTGCTCACCCTTGCTCCTCAGTTAACAATATTTCTGCCCTGGCCGCCTGGTGTTGAGCATAATTATATATCTTCTCCTTCTTCTTCAGTTTATGAGCATGCAGCGGATGCCGTACCCCCTTCCCCACCCCCTCGCCACGGGAGTGCTGCTCCAACTTGTGGGGGTTCACTGGAGCTTTACCAGGATAATTTTTTTTTCTATTTTTAACACGCTTATTTGGAACTGGCTTGTTGCTCTGGGCATTGGCATATTCTTCTTGTTTTTTCTATAAAAAAGTGCCTATGTTAGTGACAGACTCACAGATCAACCATATACACACCACACATGATATACATAATAGTTTATATACTGACTTTTATTCACATTAACATGAAAAACTGTCTAAGTAAGAGTTGGACTCTCACACGAAGGTTACCATCACGCCAAAAACGGCAAATAAAGCACGTTTGTTGTACAGGAGCCCCATTTAAATATTTATTATAATTCTGTTTTTTATTAATTATATTCAGTACTTATGTATATTTTTGAACGGATCGGTGAGCAACAAGATTCAGGGCTATAACCGCGAAAATAGAAGTTCGCAAATTGCGAGCATTTTTCTCTGTCCCTCTAATTACGCCTTCATTGCAGTAAAAGAGAAAGATCCCCGCAAATTGCGAATTTCGGTTTTCGCGGTAGCCCCTCAGTCCTGTTACGAGAAAATAATTTTGGAAGACATTAATAGTATATGACAGTTAAATATCACAGTTTTTAGAAACAAAGGTATAATTGACGAAATATTTAAAGTAAGCCGATCTTGTTTTTTAGCAGTTCTAAATAATATTAAAGTCTATATATATGGCATAGAACTAGAAATTCTGTTTTTAGTATTTGTTGTTATAGCAGCAACAGAAATACATCAAATATCATCTGTGAAAATTTCAACTGCCTAGCTATCACGGTTCACGAGATACAGCCTGGTGACAGACAGACAGACAGCGAAAGGGACCCTTTTTTACCCTTCAGGTACGGAACCCTAAAAACTAAATTGGGTTTTAAGGAAAGTAAACTTACCTGTTTATGCTTTAGTTGGAACATCAATCGCTTGTTGAATTTTACATTATACACTTCTTCCTTTTGAATTCCAGCTTTTTCACTAGCATCATTTGCATTGTTAGCATCTATTTCAAAGTATCTCTTCTGTAACAAGGACAAAAATACAAGAAGCTACGCCAAAGTAGCGTAAAATGAGGCTGGTTTGTTATGTTATGATATTTTTTGTCGACCAGGCCACAAAATATTACCTATAGATAGGGCTGGGATTGGTCAGATCAGATCAGCCAGTTAGTAGGTAAATGATTTAAACTCGTAGGTAAATTAAATTCCTACATATTGTGTGGTCAACAATATTTTAACTCGTTAAGGGTGTCTTCGAAGTTTATTGAAGATACATTTATTTACAAACCATTTTAAAGTACATACCTTCTTTTCTTTCGGTTTCTGTCCCATTGAGTTTTCCTTCAGTTTTGGTTTCATAGATTCAGGCTTCACAGCCTTGGGCTTCATTGTGCTCTTTTACTTCGCCGTTTACACAATTTATTAAATAACTTTGTACACCGTAAACACTAACATGTGTAAAGTTTGTGAATATAAAGAGGTTATCTTTTTGACATACATATATTGAATTGTGACGTTTGTGACATTTAGTTAAAATGTTGCCATATCAAAATAATCAGAATTGTTTTATTAGGTGATTTTCTCATCGTCGCTTCATCCCGAAATGCACCACGTCCCTGAACACAATGGGCCAGTGTGGACCAGTCTGGGGTACGCATTTATGCGTTAGAAGGAGCAAGTGATATTGTTATCTCATTCTACCGCATGGCTGCGTCCCTTGGACTGGCCGGGGCTGGCCCATAGTGTACAGGTGTACAGGGGCTTTTAAACATGGCAACAATTGTATTTATATGGAATTTTTTAGTTTCATTTTATTTAATTTCTTTCTATTTTAAGTATTTTATGTCCAATTTATGTCACACTTAAAATGATGGCTAATAGGAGATAAAAAAAACAGCTTGTCAAAAAAAGAGTAGAAATTAAAAAGTGGCAACACTGTAGTGTCGTCCCGTTTTCTTATATTTATTGGTTTGAAAGGGACGACACTATAGTCGCACCAATAAAAGTCTGCAGCGGATTTGATAGCCCAAGCAGTGTAAGTGTTATTTATACGTCATAATTTCATTGAAGTTTGACGTTTAAAATGACACTTGCACTGCGTGGGCTATCAAAATCGCTGCAGACTTTTTACGGTCTAACTCTACAGTGTTTACACTTTTTAATTTCCACTGTTTTTTGCCAAGCTGTATCCCAAAATTTCTATTGATCCTTTCATTCCGTTACCGTCATACAAAGTCTACGAAAAATGGTAACGGAATGGAAATAATATATTTATAGACGGTCAAGCAAATCTTGTCAGTAGAAAAAGGCGCCAAATTTGAAAAATGTAGGCGCAAAAGGACAGCGTCCCATAGAAAATTTGAATTTCGCGCCTTTTTCTACTGACAAGATTTGCTTGACCAAGTATATACCATGTATAATTGTATATACCTAGGTACATAGACAAAACCACTTCATCAATAAAAAAAGGCGCGAAATTAAAGTTTTCTATGGATGGACAACCCTTTCCTTTCTAAATTTGCCGCCTTTTTAGTCCTGTTACAAGGGCTAAAATTATGTTTAGATCACATTATTTAAAACGATCTTCAGGGAAATATATGTATGTAGAGAATTAGGGAAAACGCCTGAAACATTTATACTATTCAATTACTTTGCCCATAACCACACCAGCACACCACCACAGAGTGGCTACCGCGAAAACCGAAATTCGCAAATTGCGGGGATCTTTCTCTTTTACTCCAACGAAGGCGTAATTAGAGTGACAGAGAGAAATCCCCGCAAAGCCTAGGAACGGAAATAAGAAGGGGAAAACCATGGGTAAACAAAAACTGATGCGATAATCTTGGTAGGTATTTATTATTTTTATTCTCTTTAACAACACATACTCAATATATTACAGAAACGTATATGACAATCAGAGTAGTAACATAGTAATAGGTTTTAGTATTTAAATGCGAATATAAGTAGGTAGTATCGATTTCAGTGTACCAATGTGGTTGCGTGAAATAATGAACAACAAACGAGACATCCGCATCATAAACAGAATTGTGTGAAAGACGTCACCTACTTACAATTGTAAAACAATGATTGCACACATGGTAAGCACAAATAAACGTACATTGCAAATTAACTAACTCGAGTCGAACAAGCTATCACATTCCGTAAGGTCGATAACAACAAATAAGTCGTAACACGTAACATAATCACAGTGAAGTGAACATTGGCTAACAAAGAAAGTATTAATTTAGTCCTAAAATTATCAATTAATGACTGAATTAACTTACCCGATCTAATGAGATCTTACGTCCTAGTGTAAACGTCTGGCGACGTAACAACTACATATTCACAATGTTATTTACAAAAAGTGACTAGAAGGTCCTTAAAGGAATAATTATTTCGTTCGATAGGTATCCGGGCGGGCGCTCCGCGGCTGAAGCATTTGGCACATCCCAGGGTGAGAACTTAAACAAATATTTAACACTTGTCCTTATCACCTACTAGGTTTATGATAAAAATCTGAGTCTGCTTATTTATAATTTTCACTAAACCCTGGCCGCAGACGGCAGCCTGTATCCATAGACGAATTAATCTTTGTTGAAAGTACAATATTTACATTATTGAAATCGTTATGTGTGTTGTGGGGCTAAAATCGCTTACATACAATAGTATAAATTTCTTCCCTAACAATTACATTTATTTTACGCATATACGAGTAACGGTGGTTAAAATTCATTTATGTATGTAAGCTTATGTTTAAGTCCATCTTATCATTAAGTTAGAGCGAATCTTCGTGATGAAGTCACCGAGAAGTCATCGTATACAACGGTTTACAAAACGAACAGACATCGTAGTTACCTAAGCGGAACACATCCGAGAATAGCTCGCGTGAGCGACACTGCACACAGTTCAATTCGGTCACGAATCGTCACTTAATCTATCGATTTAATTCGAACACTGTCGATCTTTGGCGCGTAGTTCGCACAATTAATCGCACATTAGTTCAATTGCACTAAGTCAGTTCAGTCGTATTAAGCGCTCGCTGGCTCACTGGCGCTCGGAGTCGGCGGCGCTCTGTGAACCTTAAATGGGCGTCGGGAGCACGGTGAAGTCCTGTAGCGCATTTTTGACGGTCTCGTATATAGGGCGGTTCTCGTCAGGGCAGTACCCGTCGGGCGAGCAGAGGGTCTGCAGCTTGGTGAGGTAGGAGTCGAAGTTGTCGTGCGCGGGCTTGTCGGGCGGCGGCGGCGGCCCGCCCGCCGCCGACGCCGGCGCCGACTCGCCGCCCGGCAGCTTCACGTGACCCAGCAGCGTGATCACGTTGTTGCGCAGACTCTCGTAGTAGTCTGTGAGGTTATTGTTCCGTTGGGATATCAACTGGCTCTCCTGCAAACAACAACAACAGGAATTAAAGTTTATGATCTAAAGAGAGTCGTTAGGTAGTGTTGACTATCAGTCGTCTAGCAAAATTTGTCGACTTACAGTTTGTTGGGACAACCTATGCAACACCAAATAGTTTTGAACCTTAGATTAATGTGAATCTTATTTATATACTAAGCTAAAGCAAAAAGGCTAACTTATCCTGACTTCCAGACCCGAGTGGCTACTAAATCGTTAAGTAATTTGATGGTACTCACAATGGTGTTAGTAGCACTCAAAGTTGGCTGTGTGACTTGTTTGGAGCCATGACACTACCATCTACGTTTACGGACAAAAATAATTATATTTTTAATCGAATCAACTGAAGAAGCAAGAAGCTAAGTCAAGTTACGGCGCAATTACAGTAATCAAAGTCGTCTTATCCTACTCAGTATTTATTTGATGCTAAAGTCCACTCTACAAAATTATTATACGCTTCAAACGGACTACCGTACAAGACGACAGAATTGCTGTAATTGCACCATTAATGGTAACATAAAATCATTCTTACCCGTTCTCCATGGCTGAGGTGTGTCTCCATAGCGTTGATATCAGACTTCAGACGCATCATCTGCGACTCTACCCGCGCATTCTCTCGCTGCAGCTCCGTGATCTCTTGCTCGAGGGTCATCAGGTCTTCACCATTCCCCGTCTGCATGTTCATCTCCATTCCTGGAAAAATACAAGGGGTTCTTGAAACGACATATAAAATCGATTTTAAAACACTTTTCCCGTAACACCTATACCATACTTAATTCTCTCTGCCTAAACACAACTATTTTTAGAGTTCCGTAGTCGTACTAGGAACCCTTATTAAGAAGGTAGGCAGGATTAACATAGGTTCAGGATGATGAAGGTACTAGGCACCTACTTACAAGCATCATTCTTAAAGCCAAAACTCGAGCGTGTCTAAGATGCAGAAAATAGGTCTAAGTATGTATTAAGTACCTGAATATGGTTTAGGATACAGCGGCGTGATGTCATCAGGGTACTTTGGTTTCTTTGGTTGAGGTGTAGGGGTAGCGGCGCCCGCGACAGGGCACCCCGACAGCGAGCGATGCGTCAAAAATGACCCATTGATATGCCCCGATCCGTCGCAGCCTGGGGTCGGACAGTTGACCCCATCGAACTTGATGGCCGATGCCGCGGCCGCCACGGCCGCTTTGTGTTGTTCTACGGTTCCTCCGCTTTCTAGCACTCGCATCTTGTTGCGGTTCGCGATCGGGCAGCCCGAGGCACTGGAGGTAATAGACAAGATAAGTATGAAGGAAATTCAGTGATTCGATCTTCAAACAGGTTGGGTTGCAGATACGTTGGAAACAGCGAAGTTTATAGTTAATTTAGTTGATGCCTGTCACTAGTAGTCTCGCTGGCCCACTAGCTTACAATCACTACGTAAAAAGCTAGCCAAGCCAGAAGGGTTCTAGTGACTCGCATTGACCGAATGAACTTTTTTGCTCACTATTATGTACAACGTATCTAAGGAAGTCTGAGTTTCTACTTAGCTTACGCTACAACTACGGTTACATCTACATATTACTACTTTCGATTTCGCGTTAAAATCTTACCTTCGATGCGATAAGAATTTCCCTGTAGCGTGTCCAGATCCATCACAGCCCGGTATAGGGCATCTAAGCAGCGTGCAAATAACCAATTTATCGTAAAAATAAATTACACAGAGATTCGTCACGGGGCGTAATTGCAAATCGAGGGAAACATCAGGTTTACAAAGTAGTCGAGCGAGTTGTTTTCGGTTCTGAATAATATTTTCATACTTTATTGTATACCATACATGAATAATGGCTGAATGCTAAATAAACATTAGGTACGAGTCGGATACGGTCCAAGGCCCTCTTCTCAATTCATCGTGAATTTACGTCACAAGAACTAACATTGTAGACAGAATGAAATTATGTGTGTTAGAGAGAGATTTATTATGATAACACTTGCGACATAAAAAGGGTCAGAAAGAAGCATACTTAGGTGTTAATAATATTGGCTTAAGTCGCAAACCTCGGGGGAGTTACGAGGTTTACGACTTTAAGTATTGTTGTCCAAGGTAGCAATTATTAATTTCCTTGAAATGGAGTTACGAGGTTTGCGACTTAGGCAGACGTTAAATACGTCTCTAGTTTTTCCTATAGTTACGATGGGAGGGTTAGATATAGGACTACCTATGTCGGGAGTCGGGACTGTTTATTCCTACACTAAGTACAATCAGCATTTAGGTGTATATTGTATTAATAAATGTCTTTGCATCCATAACCTAAGTATTATTAAAGTGTTAACCAATTACACCCCAACCCAAACCCATCACCAAAACACTCATTAGTTTAACCAGCTCCTCCTAACCCAAACCCCTCACCAGTAAAGACATCAACTGACCTGAGCGGCTCGGAGTCCTGTCCATCCCTGGGCTTGCTCTTGGGCTTGTTGGCCCTCGGGCAGCCCGACAGCGAGCGGTGTGATGAGTAGTTCCCTGTGACGTGGCCGGAGCCATCGCAGCCGGGCGTGGGGCATTTGAGCTCCTGCGAGTGTGGCTGCAGCTGGGAGCGGTCGGCGCGCGGACACCCCGACAGGCTGCACATATAAAGACTGCTTACAATGGCGTGACGGGTAAGAGCGGAGATACGGGAGATGATTTGGATAGATGGGATTCGTTGGATAAAGTGGTCATCAAGCTGCATTAGGCAGCTACTGAGGCAGCTTTCTTAATCTCATTTTGTTATTATCAGTGGAGTATAACAAAATATACCTAGACACGGTGGTGGTGGGCGGCTTATGGAGGACAAATAATTTTTAAGTTTTGGGACGAAGCCCCAACCATAAACCGGGCGTGAAAAGAGAAAGGAAGGGAGATATATCCACACAATGGTTCATTAGATAAATTTTATTTTATTTAACTTTCATTAGATAACAATTAACTAAAAGTAAATTTAAGCCATGCAGTCGTTGAACTTACTGTTAATAACATTATTAAGTCAATGTTACCCTTAAATCTAACCGTTTCTATAGGTAACTATACTAATTAAAGTTACCAAATTAAGACCAAACTCGTAAAAAGTTTTCAAAATTTAATATATCTTACACACATGAAAAGTGGGTTAATTAACTTTAATATCAACGGATAATTGGCATAATTAAAGACTTAAACTCTAGAAGTCTCTAATGAAACGTCCCAGTTTAAGTATTTGTATCGCGACTCGAGCTATACAAGTAGCACTAGTTTTTAATGTTAATTACCTAAATAGATATAGTAACTGTATTGTACTAAGTATTTCAGCCGGTAATGCACTTGGCGGTATTAATAGGTGGTTCGATGAATGCATGTGCCGCGTTTTATGGGCAGGAACGCGCTAGTTTATATTAACTTTATTTATAACTGAGATGAAACACTATTTAGAACACTTACACATATATATTTGTTTATGTGAACGGGTTATAAATAGTACGTCTTAGTGAAATTTGGCTCGCTTCTCTCAATATTTTGTATATATAAAATAGCTAATGAATTTATTTGAATGATAAAAACGATACTGAAATTATAATAAGTTATGAACACGTCTCAATGTCCCACTCGTCATCTTGCTAATACGTCGTTATACATTTGTTTTGGTGACAATACACAAAGTCAAGTTAGGTTAGGTTAGCCAAAGTGCAGGTTTTGGTAAGGTTAATTCTCTATAAACTCGTAATTTCTACCAACTGATAGGTATGTATTAAGCTACCACATTACGCAGGTACCTAAAACTCACTACGTATGTAGCAGGCAGATAACGTGGAAAACGCAATAATACAAGTAAGTATATAAGTGTCGTATAATAATATACTAAGGTAATGAATGAAGGCTAATAGTAATAACGATCTGACATTAGGAAATATATTACTTAGACATTTATATGTAGCGAAAATCCAAATTTGCAATATTTACTGCAATCATTAGATGTAGGAGTACGAGCTAAGCTATCATAATATAGGTAATCAGGGTCCATATAGCTTCCATTCTCCCACTTTATCAATGCAACGCACTTACAAATCTGCCTTTCTGTTTTGTTATCGGTGCGAAGTCATTTTCGAAGACAAAAACAAAAGTACGACGTATGTATGTGAGAAAACATGATATTGTTTAATTCTCATATTTTCATAACAGTGATGTAGATTGGCAGTGAGCTAACACGACACCAATCGGCAGCCTATAGGCAATATCCGGGGAAACATTCTAAAAGGAAATAATGACATTTAGTTTAGTTACGGACACTGTAACTTCGCATTTAATATTATCTAGGTAAAACAAGAGATCAAGATCATAATAAACCAGACGTATGAACTTGACATATATTGAACATCTAAGGCACTAAATCCGCATTTGTAGCCCGACAGCTACGGTTGCTGCGCAAAATGTGTGACTAAATAATGTGGAATCAGAATCACACAACAGATTTCAGGATGCAGTGAGTTTGCGGCTTAACCTTCCCTATCGAAAATGGGCTCCTAAAGGAGATCTAGAGGACTACCTAAGTTTAATTTAAGAAAGGAAATCGGGCAGTTTGGCAGCTTTGTAAGGAGTCGGTTAGGTACAGGGCTGTTCTCATCGCGTCATATTAACCAGTATACGAATAACCCCGAGATCTGTGCCAATTGCACGTGCACAGAGATCTCACATATATTGGTGAGAATATCTGCCCGGAAGAGGGGAGGTGGTGTTTAGCGGCTAGACGGTGTCATTTGCCTCGGCTGGATGCGCGGAAATGCGCAAATTGCCGTTGAGGGGCGCAATTGTCACTGCAGCGTGCACCACGCTAATACAGCCATATTGCACTCCCAGAATATTGCCCCGGGGACTCTGCAGAACACAGGAAATAACTAGACGTATAATATAATTTCTAGCATGAGTTGGAAATGAAATAACTGAATAGTAAACATTTGAAAAAGTACAATTAAGTACATAGTTTAAAACTTTTTGCATAAATAAATAATCCGATGTTCATACCAGTATTTGCCATTCCTGCATAATTAGTACCTGCACTATTTGTTACACTAATCCAATGCAAAACACGTGGTGGTTATTATATCATAAGGTCTATAATCGCTTGGAAACTAAAGAGCTATTGTGAAAGTGTGAGGGCCACGTTTGTACAGAGGGGCTACTTTGATTCCCAGCCCTTCTCAGAAAGATGTAAGCTTCCATTCAAAAACGTTGTGACGTCACAGCATCGACCAAACTAGGGTGGGGTGAAACGGTTTTTATTTCTATTGTAAAGGCCTGCTTCGTAAAAAGGGTCCTTATGTCGACTACTTAGAGTGTATCATCTCACTAGAGTTCGATTAAAACCCGAATATGACGAAGTGTGTTTAACTGTTGAAAACTTCTGGAATTTTATTTGAATTAAGTTTTGCTTATCTTATCAGGATCGAGATAAAGAATTGTTATGTATGTATATGTCGTAGTCAGATCGTATAATCCGCCGTATTACATTACGGCTAGCCGTTTTCAAAAACAGGGGCGTTTTGAAATGCGGCGGTTCGACGGTTAGCCGGATTGTCACTGCGATACGTTCTTCAATAAGGCGGCCCACGTTTAGCCGCATCGTACATTGTAGAGTGACCAGTTCTTTCGGTCGCCTACGTAACCGGAGTTTGACAATGTTTGCAATTTAATTTATTTCTACCATGGTCCCACTGCACTACATGTGTTTCTTTTCCAAAACATTTCCTTCACAACTTAAATAGACGGAGCCCCGCAAGCGGGGCTCCTATTTCTGGGCGGTTTGCCCTTCGGGCATCTGAAGTTACCTAACGAACCTAACCTAATTACCTACCTACGCTTTTTTCCACAAAGTGTAATGTTTTCACGGACGTCTCACTTAATCAATAGGTAGGTAGGTTAGGTGCGTTAGGTAGCTTCAGATGCCCGAAGGGCAAACCGCTCAGAAATAGGAGCCCCGCGAAGCGGGGCTCCGTCTAGTTAAGTTGCGAAGGAAATTTTTTTTTGAAAAGAAACAGTCCGACAAACTCCAGATTTGATGGACACCCCAGCGTTTGTCAGGCAGCGCCACGAGTGTTAAAAATGGGAACTAAAAACTGTCAAAGCGGCGGCTAATGACTCGCTGTATTACATTACGGCTAGCCGTGTTGAAGAACGTATGGCGCCGAATACATTCCGGCGGATTCTCATTCAGCCGCATTCAATACGGCTAATCCTTAAACCGCCGCATTTCAAAACGCCCCTGTTTTTGAAAACGGCTAGCCGTAATGTAATACGGCGGATTATACGATCCGACTGCGACATATACACTACAAATTTATTAGGAGTGATTTCTTAATGACACTATAATTAAACTGCAGAATGTTATTGACATAGCAATGTTTGTCATTTCAACGGCTAACGACAACAAAAAAGCGGCCAAGTGCGAGTCGGACTCGCCCATGAAGGGTTCCGTAACAGCAAGTAACACAATAAAATTGCGGTTTACGGTTTATGACGTATTAAAAAAAAACTACTTACCAAATCTTGTTCAAACCAATTTTCGGTGGAAGTTTGCATGGTAATGTACATCATATATTTTTTTTAGTTTTATCATACTCTTATTTTAGAAGTTACAGGGGGGGGGACACACATTTTACAACTTTGGAAGTGTCTCTCGCGCAAGCTATTGAGTTTAGAAGAAAATGATATTAGAAACCTCAATATCATTTTTGAAGACCTATCCATAGATACCCCACACGTATGGGTTTGATGAAAAAAAAAATTTTGAGTTTCAGTTCTATGTATGGGGAACCCTAAAAATTTTTTGTTTTTTTTCTATTTTTGTATGAAAATCTTAATGCGGTTCACAGAATACATCTACTTACCAAGTTTCAACAGTATAGTGCTTATAGTTTCGGAACAAAGTGGCTGTGACATACGGACGGACAGACAGACAGACAGACAGACAGACAGACAGACAGACATGACGAATCTATAAGGGTTCCGTTTTTTGCCATTTGGCTACGGAACCCTAAAAATGCCTTATTTATCACATCTGCGAAACAGAATAGGTAGGTACGTTTCGCTTCTCAAGTGTGAAAAAAGTATAAATAACAGACAGCATGTCAAGAGCAAGCAGACATACTTAATGTAATGCAAGGAACGTGGTTTTGAGTTTCATCGTGGTTAATCACATGTCTACTGTGAGGTTGTCAGGTTACTTACTATGCCACTCGTAATGTCACATAACCTAACAAAATACATAATCGTGTCCTTATAAATTAATATCCTTATCATTCTTACTTGATTGTTTCCAAATATTGACTTTACGGAGACAAAACGTCGCCATGACAAGAGTTTTAAAAAGTTATAAAAGTTTTAAACAAAGTTTATACGTAACGCGCGAAACTATTTAAAACTTTCTTAAAAGAATCCACATAGACGGTGGCGCCGCCAAAAATACAAACATAAAAAACAAGTGAAAAAAAGTAATAAATTATTAATGGCCCAGTAACGTCAGCTGTTCTTGGGTGCCAGTAACGGTAACGCCAATGCTATAGTTACGGCAATGTGTGCCGGCGGCTTGCCTGCGATGCGTCGCGAAGTTGCCAGAAATGTGCCCGGAGCCGTCGCAGTCTATCACGGGGCACTGGATTAGCTCCCTCTCCCGCGCCTCGGGACCCCGTATTCGGTAGCCCAGTTTACCGAAAAACTCCTCGTGAAGATAGCTAGCAAAACAACAACAACTTAACAAAACAAAAAGTAGCAAAACTATTTAAAACTTGTTTAAAACAAACAGAAAATGAAACATCTACTACGGTCGGCGAACTAACAAACAATAATGAACTAAAAAAAAGTTCCGCCGACGCATTGTTATGCGACCTTAACGTATCCAATTTTAGTAACTCAAGGCATTAACCTAGAACGCACGCTGTAAATCATAAATTAGCGTGAACTGGTCGCCATTAATAGCTAAATATACGATCACTATCAACGTGAAGCGTGTGTAAATGTTTACAAAAGTTTGTACGTCTTTTGTTAGCATAGTTTGAAAAGTTAGCAAAAGTTTTGGAAAGTTATGTAAAGTGTTGATATTGACACATACCTGTTTCGTTGCATAGTTGTGTTCGGCGTAAAGTCTATAATGGCACGGATATTATTATTTGTGTATCTTATCGTTCAACTGGTTATCTAGCGCGGCGCACAGCGTGGTGCGCAGGCGCCGGTATATTTAGACTGATCCATCGACTGTGACTTGTACGCGTTCGGATACTTGACGAACTTCACACTGCTGTCACGACACAAAACTTATTCAAACTGTTTTTATATTGCGTAATTCAAACACAGATTCACTTGTTAATGTTTATGATGAAAAGTTTTATTACTTCTACATATTAGTTTTGACTTAAAGTAGGTTTTACATAAAATTACCGTTAAAAATTCAAACGTCAAAACGCAACGTTCGCGCGTCTCATATGCCAGCGGCGCGAGTATCGGGACGGCCACGATGCTTCGCGAGGGCTGCCCGCTTACGTCACTCGCGCGTCGAGTCATTGATCAACAACACAGGAAAATCGCAATTCAATTACAGAATATAATAACGATAACGGCATTGTTTTAAATTTGAATTTATTATTAATTCACAATGTCACCACTTTTTGCATTAGTTACAAAAGTTTCTAGTTGAAATAGTTTGTTTAATAGTTGTTTTAGCCGCTTTAAAAAGTATGATTAACACATTCGCAAGTCACGTTATCAAGGTGACTTGCCGACTTTTATAATTAGCCAGGCTTTTATGGGTTTCTTTTTAAATGTTTGCGAGTTCGCTAAAACTTCTACCTGCTACTTTCGCCGAGTTAACGCTTATATAACGCCATTTTAAATACCTCGAGGTGCCCTTCAAAGTGCACAAAAAGAAGGATGCGTGAGCTCGGACCAGCGTAAAATTCCATTCTTTGTTTACAGGGGATTTAAATGTAGAATAACGGATAAAGAACACATCGAAATAACTCTAGTTAACATTTGTTTGATGTTCGACACCACAATTGTTTTCATAGTTTTGAAATGTATTGTAGTTATTACTATTAAGTACCTAAGTAGTATCATTACAACTAGGTACATACTAAAAACTTGGTGACATCAATGCCTGGTAGCTTGATCACGTGCCAATTGGTCGATCATTCATTGATGTATCTATGTACATACCTGCGTAGATAAGTACCTAAATGAAGTTATAAAAATGTTTGAGTTAAAAGCTATGTTACCTACCTACTTTCTATGCTTATCAAATACTGAAAGGCATCATACCTAATTGTACTTTGATATCGATTCCGATCTTGCTTTTATGGTAGTGTTAATTCTTTCGTTTGTTACTGTAGGACTAAACTTGATCGTAACACATATTAACTCACATTTATAGACGGGTCTATCGCGGATTTCGCGATAATGTAATTTCGCGATAGACCCGTCTATAAATGTGAGTTTAATATCTGTTCAAAACGCGAAAGTTTTAAATATTATGTTGATACATTCGTAACTATTTCCAATCTATAGGTAGGTATATAGTAGGTACCTATGTAACGCAAACCATGGTTGACCTTAATAATATTCAAATAAAAATTCCTTATCAGTACATTTATAAAGTACCTCTACCAATAGGCTATAAGCTTATGCTTAGATAAGTTAGTATCGTTGGTAAAAGTAACACTTCCGGTTGATTTTCGATTATATTTTTATCGCTGTGTGATGCTAAGCTAACGCTACGTCTTACGTAGGCGAACAACGCGCGAACGCGGCGCGGCGCGGCGCGGCGAAATCAATCCTTTGATGCCCATAGAAGTGTCCTACGTAAGCGATCTCGTTGCGAACGCGGTGCGGCGCGATTTGCACGCGAATGTCAGGCGGCGCGGCGCGGCGCGGCGCGGCGGCGGCCGCTTTCGCCGCGCCGCGCCGCGCCGCGTTCGCGCGTTGTTCGCCTACGTAAGACGTAGCGTAAGTGTGATATATCCGGTACAGTGTACCGGGTACACCGACGTGTTCTGGATACTCTAATCAATATTACCAACATAACTCCTACCTATAGTTTAACCACTTGGTACCTGACTCTAATACCTGCATCTAGGCACAGAATAAATAATTAATAGTACTAGGTACAGAAGACTCACTCTCTAACAAAACGCGTCTGATGTCACGATTAGCACAGATATGGCCGCTAGGTGGCGACAGCGCCACGCGCGGCTTATGGCAAACCCCAAAATTGGGGTCGAACGGATGTATAGGTACTTTTAGCTACCTGTAGCAAAGCGACGAAATCGCGGAATGAGCCACGCCTGATCTAGGCAGGCAGTGGCGTAGTAGCGTGAACTAATCTAGCCGTGGGCGAAGTCGCATCTGCGAGGCACTTTTCTTTCACTGTATCCGAAGGGGCCTCGCGCGAGGCCCTCCTTGCGGCGCGAGACCGTGGGCGACGGCCCACTTCGCCCACGCCTAGCTACGCCACTATTAGGCAGAGTACAAACACAACCTCTACACGATGGGCCAGCGTCGGCCATTCCAAGGGACGCAGCCATGCGGTAATGAGATAGCAATATCACTTGCTCCCTCTAACGCATAAATGCGTCCCTTGGAGTGTCCGGCGCTGGGCCATCGTGTAGAGGAGCCATAATTGTTTGTGTAACTTGGAACCTCTAACTTAGTCCAATCTACCACGACCTTTTAGCCTAGTCTAGAACTCTAGCCTCGTGCCGCCCAATGTACATTAGGATGTACACTTAGTTTCGATGGAATGTCAACCTTAATTAAAAATAAAGTAGGTAGCATTTCATTTGTCTCGAAAAATTTTCGTACAAATGAAATTCAACCTAATTGAAAATACAATAAGATTCTATCTTCCTTGGCTATAATTTTGTATGGTGGGCGGCACGAGGCTAGACGTATACGTAAACTGGCATATAGGTAACTGGAAAGGGGCAATGTAAACTGACAGTTTTGACCTAACCTACATACCATAACTATTGCGTTACCAGTAGTTAAATCAAGGTACCTATACTACCTATTATGATTTAAATTAAAACTAAGAGCATCACGCTCTCCTTATTGTTCCGAGCAAGGACAAGCGGCGGGCATGTTGATGCAATGTAACTTAAATAGGTCTACCAAGGTACTAATAGTACCTACTAACTGCTTAGTGACAATTGTAGTTAGTTACTACGCGTTATTTACTATCAATTGGTAGTGATTAGGTAAGGTATTTAGGGAAGTAGGAAGGTAAAAGTTGTTTCTGCAATGTAGATGCAAACTAAAACCCCTTATTATATTATAATATGACACCTTATAAAATTATACATTAGGAATGCCTTATGATGAATGTAATTACGGCCTGATTCTAATTTTAAATAAAAGTTAAAAAATTAGATCTCTATACGATATGGATCGGATCTGTCAGTGTCAAAAGTGTCGTCTTTGTTTGAAGAAGCGTCGCTTTTGACACTAACAGATTCGATCCATATCGTATCGAGATCTAATTGCTGACTTTTATTAAAATAATAATCGGACCGTTAATTAGGTTTACGAATCGCCAATTATGTTGCCGGAGGTATTACTGAATCGCGATTAGAAAGGGATTGAGATAGCTGTCAATCCATATTGATTTTGACATAAGTGTATGGAAATCTGTTATTTCTAATCCCTTTCTGATCGCGGCATGATAATACCTAAGGGCCACCCCACATTTAGCGTCTTTCGAGCGTCGGCGTCTACAACTCTATGGCCGCTGCTCGACGCAACGTCGACGTAACGTCGACGCAACTGCGCAGCGACGTCATTTTCCATAGCGCTGACCAGACGCCGACGCCTGTCGCGTCGCGGCGTCGGCGTCTGTCGGTGTCTGGTCAGCGCTATGGAAAATGACGTCGGTGCGCAGTTGCGTCGACGTAGCTGATCATACTGGTGACTCCTTTCTTTCTCTTTTTATACCTAGATTATAAGTTATCGGGACGGATTGAAATAATCAGGATAAATAGAATTTTGTGTCCTAAATAATGGGTACAGTCGAATGACTGTACCCATGTAATATGAATATATTCATCTTCTTTTTCCTGGGGCGCCTATTTGGATGAAACCTTCACTGCGTCTCCAATTCGTCTTCACATTTGAATATTCGCTGATCGGTCTTGCACTCTTTAAGGCAGTGATAATAGTTACACTGGTACATACATACATTAATAAGGGCGTGCGCTAGCTGGCGGGGTTGCACACCTGCACGGATAGTATCAAGTATGAGCAACAGCAACGCTAACTGGGGCAGACGCGTGTGACGGATTTTACCTAGAGTAGCACCCGCGTGCGTGCGCGCGCTCCATACCTATACCCGCACGAACCGCACCCGCGCCAAGCAGCGGGACAACAATACGATAACTATCACCGTTCCGGATCTATCCTCCAACACACATGAAAACTTACCAAGACGAATTGCAATTCTGATATGTCAACTGATTCGAAATACATATACTTAATGGAATGTGAGATCTTTTGATTAGGTCTCTGGATAGAGGCTAAAATACATATAATGGAATGTGAGATCTTTTGATTAGGTCTCTGGATAAAGGCTACAGGTACTACAAGCCACCCTGCGTAGACACACGCTTGCACAAGCCTGATGTTATATGGAAATATATGCTGTTATGCTAGCGTTTGTTGAGTGCCAGACGCATCGGTCTCAGCCGTGCTGCGTAAGCAGCAGTCTTTAAATGTTGATGCAACCTGCACCACAGAATAAATAATAAAATTTAGAACTAGGTACAGAAGACTCACTCTCTAACAAAACGCGTCTGTTACGATCAGGACAGGTACTTATGGCCGCTAGGTGGCGACAGCGCCACGCGCGGCTTATGGCTAGCCACCAAAATTGGTGTGGAACGGATGTACATTTAGCTACCTGTAGGCCCTGTAGCAAAGCGACGAAATCGCGGAGTGAGCCACGCCGGCCTGCACCATGAACATGCAATATTCACCTGCTATCCTTAGGTTTGTCGTGCGGCGCGTGCGGCGGAGGCATGTAGCAGGGCGGCGAGTAGGGAGGCGCGTGCGGCGGGTACGCGGGCGGCGGGGGGTACGCGCCGCACTGGTACTGGTAGCCGCCGTAGCCCGCCGCCGCCGCCGCCGCCGCGTAGTCGGGCTGCCCGAGACCGTAGCCGGCCACTGGGTGGGGGCTGACGCCGCCGTAACCTGTGGAAATGATTTCTTTTCAGGTCTTTGTTTCAGGACTTAAAATACCATGGACTTAACGGCGCTAAGAGAAAAGTGTCGGCGCGATTCGGGAAATGATTTAAAGATTCACTAGATATGAAATGGTAAAGATGTGTGACGTTCCACAGCAAAAGGTACCTTAAGGAGGCTGGCGCTTATGCTATTATTAACGCAGCTCCAATATTCAGCCGGGGCAATGGTACCTTTTGTCGTGGAACATCAAGATATGTGATACTATTTAATATCTAGTAAATCTTTAAATCATTTCCCGAATCGCGCCGTGTGGCTCCATAAAGGTAAACACCCGACTTTTGTCGTATTCACAACTCGTGTTCTAACCACGTGTGTGTGAAACCGGCGTGCCGTGCAGTCACAGCTCGGAGCGTAAGTAATACAATTTGGTAGCAAACCACCAATTAGTAGTGTCTAGTGTCCGACCAACATCTTTATGCCGAAACCTGCCGAAACCAAAACATCGGTCGACACTACAAATCCGTGCCTAATACAATGAGACCGTGCAGAAAGCACTTTAACTGCTAGTCTGCTACTCTATGTACATCTACGCACAGACAGATAAAACAAATAATTTTAAGTGTTACTTAAAATCGGGATGGAGTAATACAAACAACAGGAAAAATGCATTATTTAGTTAATAAATTAATTACGATACTGGTTTTTCTTACCCACGGTAGATCAATATTAATTAATGCAATTTCTATCTTTAGTAAATATCTAGACTACAGCATCGCGTTCTTTGTTTTTCGAACTGTACCCCATCCAAGTTTCTATTACATCATTAGTCGACGTAGAGAATAATTATAATTTAATTTTAAACACATGTGCACCCGATGGCAAAGTTGAACCGCGTCGTCGATCAGTTACCGCATGCTCTGTTTTCCTGTAACAAGCGCAAGCGAGCAGCTGTCTAAAGTAAACCGGTATAAAATAAACTGTACGTAATTTACTACTATGTGCCATGCAGTTATAGTAAGTATACTGGATCAAGTTTATAAATATAAATTACGGAGAAAATAGAAAGACATTAGATTTCGTTTTTATTATGACTGCATTCCGCATTCCGATGCGTCTTAAAGTGTGTTCATGATGTGTATAAAGAGTTTCTACCTATGTCACTTTTAAGGCCGGAGTCTCCTTAGTCTAAAATCATACTTATACTGGCTTGGACGAAGCCAACGCTCGCTTGCGGTCGGTAAGCTACAAGAATACCAATAACGGCATGGCACAGCGCCTGCCAGCTAAGATTAGCAACATTACACCGCGCAGCGCGTTGCTCGCTACACGCCACAGGGTGTACGGGGAGTGATTATCGCGGTCGCGTTTTAATTTGTACGACGTGTTTTACGTGTGGGGGGCTCTAACCCCTTGTGGAGGGGGTGGAACATGAAATTTGGGAAGTTTGAGATGTAAAAATATCTTTGCTCTAATTGTTTACTTAATCAAGATTTCTTAATTTAGGTATGTGCCTATTATGAACAAAAAAATAACGTTATCACAAAGATTGCTCCACAATGGATTCATTTTCATATCAATATTCAACTGCTATTTTCTAAATCATGCCTAGACTGTTATAGCATAATTAGGTAAAATTCAATACTAAAATTATGAACTATGGTAATTAAATAAAATAAAAGGTAAGATTTAGTAATATAGGTAAGTTATTGTAGGTAATGTAAGTACTTTAATGTGCCATCAGCCGCAAAAGTGCATAGCGACTTTATCAATTAATTCATCCATAATTTCTCCATGCGATTTCGCAGCTATACAGTGATAGCCTAAATCATTTACATAAAAAAATACTGATTAGTTAGGTACTAGGTAGAGATTGTGTTTACCTATACTATTTTTATAGAAAAGTTATCAATATTGCCTTGAATGAAGGTTAAAGGTGCCAACAATAGGGCAGCTTGCTTAGTTTCTGCATTTCACAGCCTCTTTTATATTCGAAGGCTGCCTATTGCCGAAGTAGGTACCATCACGTTCCGCGACTGTTGCGCCATTTAGGGTCCTAGCTAAATTGGTTGTACCTACGCTTACTACGCTATAGAATTTCCAATTTAGCAAGAACCCCAAATGGCATAACAATCCCGTGAGGTGACTGTACCTATTCAGCGTCGGAAGATATCGACTTACCGGCTGCGTCTCTATGGTAGGCTTCTAGGTACGGGTGACTGCCTCCGCTGTCGGGCGTGGATTCCCTGCTGTACGAGACGCCACCGGGGAAGCTGCG
Source organism: Cydia fagiglandana (assembly GCF_963556715.1). Lineage (NCBI taxonomy): Eukaryota > Metazoa > Arthropoda > Insecta > Lepidoptera > Tortricidae > Cydia > Cydia fagiglandana. The sequence goes on from NC_085937.1 coordinate 5,935,372, forward strand.
ACTGGTGACAAATCGCACCCATTAGATTAATTACTCCCAAGTGATTAACATACAATTAAGGGAGAATATTCTTCAGTATAGTCGGCGTTCATTAGAGGAGGATAATATTGGTGTATTATGGTGTAGTAACTTAATGAATGGTAATATTTATACCTACCTAACGAGAATATTATTTAATGAAATGAAAAGCACATGATCGCCTTTATGTATCACGTAAACGTAATTAATTATTAAAAATTTAAAGGGTTCGAATTGATGGAAAGACTAAAGCGTCTAAAGGTCGTCTCAAGACTCAAGTTTAGTAAGACAGGTTTTCAGAATAAAAGTGATTGTCCAAATTACAATAGGTATGTTTGTGTTTCAACTTAGTGATAAAAACAATTCTTGGACGAAAAATAAGAACATAAAATAAAATTGCTATGTTAGCTTAAAGCTGGGACAAAATAAATTAGAAAAAAAAATTAAAATTGCAAAATAAATATGGCTCTCCACCTGCTCTTCACCTCTTACTAATCAAACATGCGATAGGAAAATATAGTCAAGTGAAGTGGCCTAAAAACAAGTTACACAAAATAATCCTATAATCCTAAGAACTGAAAGCCTCACCTATGTGGTAAACGTGACACACTAAGGTCGAGGGTCTGCCCCTGGGGGCTCGGGACCTGGGGGCTCGCGGTCAGCTGCGGCGAGGCGCCCGGCTGCGGGCTGCCGCGGGCGCCGCCGGCGCTCGTGTACACGGGCGACGCGTACGGACCCTGGTGTGAACAAACTGTTAGTAAGTGTTAACTTAAACGCTTCACGCACCTTACTTATATCAGTCATCCTAACTGGCATCCTAACTACGATCCTAAAAAAATGTTTCTAGTTAGTGCAGCTTGAGTCTTACTAAACTCAGTTGAATCTTTACGATTTAGGATTCTGAATTAAGTATGATTTGTGAAGCGCTTAAGGTAGCCAAATTACCAATAAGCGATCGTGCTCCAAGGTCAGTTCGTTTTAGGCCGAAAGCCCATTGCGGCGCTCGGCAAGCTTGCAATGCGCATTGATTGAAAATGACCGTCGATTATCGAACAACATAACAAAATTGAAACAATAGGCATAACAACAAGTCTCGTATTTGAAGTTTAAGTACACCGCAGTGGGGTTTCACCTTTGTTTAATGTGTATAGGTAAATTAAATCGCTTCTGACCATGAAATTACTTGGTTTGTAATTATAACTGTATTAACGTGGCAGTATAGAATACCCTACCTAGTAGCGTACATACATTACACGAGCTGACTGTAACTTTCAGACTTTTTAAAGAAAAGTATGGGTGCTTCTTTTGATAAGCGCATTGCTATTGCAAATTTGTAAGCCATTGCTACTGACGGAGCTGACCTTTTATTTAGACCATGGGCACGATATCTCACCTGTGGACTACCGCTAGACGTAGAAAGATCTATGGCCGGTCGAGGATCGCGCGGGTCGCGCTGGCTTGGACTGCGCGGCCGCTGAGCTTGCGCCGCCGCTATCTTCACCGACAGGTTGATCGCCGAGAAGCCCGGCGGCACTCCCGGCCCCATCGCGACCGCCCCGACGCCCCCCACTCCGCTACTCGCTTCGTAGTGGTACATTGGTCTAGGAAAGGGGGTTCAATTTCAATCATACCAAGGATTTAGACCCGATTCGATAGTTATGTCTCGTTTACCACATAGTTGACCCTAACCTTATCTAGACATACCTGGGGTAGATAGGTCCGGAGTTAGTTTCCTGCTCGGACTGGTCAGTCTTCATGGGTGTGGGGAGGTGGGGGTCGTGGTAGCGTTCCTCCTCCCAGCCGTAGGGGCGTTGGGGACACTGCGCGGGGTCGTACCGCTCGAACGCGGGGACTCCGTCGTAACATCGCGATTCGTAACCGTACCGCGCTTCGTTCATTTGGCTAAGGAAAATTACAGATGCTCAAATTGTCTGTAGAACTACAAGGTACCTAAAGCATATCAACGGGATAAAAACTAGGGTATCTTCTAATATTTGAGAAGACTTAAAGTTTGCCATTCAATTCATGTTCTGGATCATCAATCATTCAGGGCTCGTATCATCTTTTAATACAGTTCAGTATAGGTACAGTAATTAGTAGGCAACTCTCAGAATATTCTAAATTCAACTTAAATAAATTGTATTTTGATATTATAGCGACCCCAAGAAGATATAAAGAACGGCTTACCTATAAGACCGAACGTGGTCGTCCGGCGGCCGCTCGTACGGCGACCTCTGGTCAGGCGGCGCGCCGTACCCGGCGTGGCGCGTCTCCATGCCGGGGGAGTCGCGCTCGGGCTCGGCGGCCTCGCGCTTCGGCACGATCAGCTCGGGCTCGCGCTTCACGGCGGGGCTGAGGGGCGACGCCGCTTCCGAGCGCTCCCGGGTCGGCGTGCTCTCTATGGTAATCGTTATTGGGGCTGGCGCTGGCACTGTGGGAAGACCTGAGGAAAAGGACGATGGTCAGATGAAATGCAAACATTTCATTTTTCATACAAACTTTTATCACTGTACACTGAGCATTCAAGAGGCAATTAATACCAATGAGTTAGAGCGCGTTAGAGCGTCCCCATAGCAGCTTGACAACGAGCTGTGATTGCTCCGGCTTAAGCCAGTAATTCCAAAGTTTTAGCCGGTGCGAGAACTCGCATGCGAGGAGATTCATTACATTGCGTTATTTGATTGATCGGCTGAATTAATGTAATCTCAATGGTCCGCAATGTAACTAAAATCGTATACGAGTTCGCGCGCCGTCTAAATAAGCCCTTAATGTTACTAATAGTGAAAGTTACCAGTGAGTCTAGCGCGCTGGGATCTCGCAGCGGCCTTCCTCGCAGCAGCGGTCGGACAGCCTGACAGCGAGCGGTGAGTACTCCGGTTGGAGCTGACGTGGCCGCGCCCGTTGCACCCCGGCGTGGGGCACTTCAAGATCGTCTCGTGCAACGCCAATACTATATTTTGGAAAAAATATCGTTTATAGATAAACAGGTAAATTTTAATTTTCTAAAACTCAAATCGTGAAATTATTCCGGCTAAGAAAAAGGACTGCAAACACAACCAAGAAGTGTTATTGTAAAGTTAGAGATTTCACGAGTTGACCTTAAAAAGAAGTTTGAAAACTTTTGAGCAAGTTTTATTAAAGTTTTGAAGGTCGTATTCAAAGGGCTACTTTAAAAAGTTCGCTTACAAATCTATATCTATTATGAAATTGTACATGACAAGAGCAAGGTCAACGCGATAAGACTACTTACCTACTTATTTGCATGAAGAAGAAAGGGTACCTACCAGTGATCCAAAAGACTCGAGCCCCTTTAGCTCTTTTTTAGGGCTCGCGCCTCATCTCTTGACGCCTAAAGGGCTAAAAGCTTATTTTACTAATGAAATAAAAAAGGCTTTTAGCCTTTTAGGCGTCTTTTAGCCTATTTTACTAATGAAATAAAAAAGGCTTATAGCCTTTTAGGCGTCAAGAGATGAGGCGAGCCCTAAAAGAAGGCTCACAGGGCTCGAGTGTTTTGGATCACTATAGTACCTACTCATAATGTTACTAGCGAGAATAAAATTTTCACCACACCAGCTCGGAAAGAATTACTTTGCACTTCAAAAACGAATAGCAAAGTTGCATTTTATCCACATGTGAGGCAAAGTAATCAAATGCAAATTTTGAGTTGTTTTCTTATGTTTCCTGGTAGAATTGACTTTTTTGGATGATAAATATTTAATAACATTCATTTGGATTTGATTTGGTTTGATTTTGTTTGATATTTTACATTTAATATTTGCTTCGGGTTGGTGTGGTGAGAAATTTTGTGTTTCACTCGGGGGCAAATTTTGTTTAACCCTCGTGCTTTGAAACCCTCGCAACGCTCAAGATTCCATTTTTTGAAACACTCGCTACGCTCGTGGTTCAATTTTGGAATCTTTCGCTTGCTCGGGTATCAATATTAGCACGAGCGGTTAAACAACAACTTTGCCCCCTTGTAAAACAAATAACTTTTATCGTATACCGAGTTCGTTATATATCACCAATTATATATTTTTGGGCACGACGAAATTTTAAATGGTTGGTTTTCTGGGAATCAAGTTCTGGAATATAGGTACCTACCCTTTGTAGCCGAACATTCTTAAGAGTACAATTTTAATTAAATACATATGTTATGGTGAATGGAGCTGAACGACATTTACAATAAGCGTAATCGATATTATTTATATGTGATATTGCTTACGTAAGCACCCATTTTTACATTGTCCACTTCTACAGTATACTTATCTAAACTAAAGTTAATTTAGCCAAAACAAGATTAATTCTAGGCTACATAGTACATATGCTACAGTTTTACTAAAACAACTATGTAATAAGTAGCAAATAATCAATATCAACATAAAATAAAAAAGTGAAACAATATACGAGTCTTAATAAGAAAACAAAATGGTAAAGAAAACCGAAGAAGCTGTATTTGCCATTAAAATCACATTACTTACTCTCCGGTGTAACTTTATCCTTTCTTGGACATCCTGACAGACTGGGGGAGCAAACAGTTCACAAATCAATATCGTCAAGACACGTTTCAAATCAGTTTAACTTTAACTATTGCGCAATACGTAAACAGTACTAGACCCTTAGCCTTCAACTCTGAAGTTTAGCAGTTTACCAAGGTTAATTGTTATGAGCGAAGTTGTGTTCAGAACCATGTAGTATTTTGTTCAAAATGTTGCTGGGTTAATTCCAGTAAAGTGACTATTGCAGTTACCTCGATGACTGAAATACATGATGATCATCGACTCACCTCCTGTGGTGTGTGTAGAGACCGGTGACGTGGCCCTGCCCATTGCAGCCGGGTGTGGGACACTTGTTGCCTTCTGTGAACAAATCGACCGGTGCACAAATCAGTATTTCCCTAATCATCAGGGGGGCGTGGGTCGATCGATACGGGCAGGCGTGCCGGCCGGGGCGTACCTGCGCGGCGCCGCCCACCCGCCCGCTGCGACCCCACCCCGCATAACACTTAAAAGAAAAAATAAAGAACGTCAGGCGGCTGCGCGGCGGACTCACAATTTTTCTTTCAGGAAAAACGGGGCGGCACGTAACCCCGCCCACCGCCTGCCTGACCGTTTTTATTGCGCGTCGCCCTAACGTAAACCCAGCTATCGCCCGACAATACGAGGAAAATATTTAACTGTTTTATATACTATATCCACGTAGGTGGGGCCTTTAATGTAACCGTCGCAGACTAAATTATGAGAGGCATCTTACAAATGAAGGATGATTTGTTGCCAACGTCTGTTGCGGACTGGCATCTGCTCGGACAGATGAGGATTGTTTTGAATGATAAAACCCATTTTGAGACCTCTTAGTTGAAACTATTATAATTTATACGGTTTAAGTAACAACAGATACTACATTCCATTCATAGAAGGCACATAAATTGTCTAGACAGTTTAGCAAAGATGGTTACAACGGAGAACATCAGGTTCCGCCGCGGGTAACGTTATGAGTTATCGAGCGACCTTGAAACAAACTTGGGCGAAGTTGATAGCGTGGAGTTCGACGTTATAGTAATGTCGTTAAGGAAGTTTTAGGTGTTTCGCTGGAGGTGGTTGTACCTCTGTTGACCGGCGGGGAGAGCGCGGCGAGTGGCCTGGAGTCGCGCGTCGGTGTGGCAGAGGGAACCGTCCGTGCCTCTTGTAGAGCTGTTGCTGCACGGGACCCCGCGCCCGCAGGTTGCAACACTGTGTACTGCTTCGAGCCCTTCCCCATCGAGCTCTTATCATGCTCGTTAGAATACCCTCCGAAGGGCTCGCTGGGAAATGTCGCTCCGTGTAGCCGATGCTTCACCTCCGCGGGTGGCTTGAACGCGGACTGCGTCGAATACGGCAACGCTGCTGTCGCAGCTTTGTAAGCATTGTATAAAGACTGCTTATTGACCGACATCGTCTCACTTTTACGCTTCGGCTTAGTTTCTCTGTCATCATATTTGTCTTCATGCCGGTCAGACATATCTATCTCAAGTTCATTGGAAGACGAATCAACTAGCTCATCAAAATTTGGCGCATCGTAGTGATTGGAATATTTTCCGTGTTTTTCATACTCGTCGTCACTTTTGTCGCGATCTAAACGTGCGACTTTCTTTATTTGTACTTCATTTTCAATGGAACCGTTTCTACTTTGTTCTTCTTTTCTGTGGCTCAGTGAGAAGCTCTTTTGCGAGCCATCTGCGCTGTCGGAAGACGGGGAGGGGGAAGACGGAAGCATTTTGTGCGATTGTTTTTCTTCGAAGAGGTTTTCGAAGCCGTTAGCGTCGTCGTTTTCGTCGCCGCTGTAGTTTTGGGGTTGTTCTCTAGACCAGCTGCCGGAAAGTGTTTTTAGGGCCGCATGCGTTTCTCTAAGTATTGTTTCGTCGTCGTCGTTTCGCGCAGGGCCGGGTCGGTATGGAAAGGTTCGGCGTCGGAGGTCGTCTTCCCGGCGTTCGTCGTCTAAGAGTCGTCGCCTACGTTTGCCGGCCACTTCCTCCTCGTCCATCGAGCCCTCACTGCTGTTACGCTCCACTCTCCGGTCGGCCATCCTGAACGACTCTACATCCACCCCGAACTCCAGCCTCCTCTTGTTGATCTGCGCGAGCGACGACTGCGCGCTCAGCGGCGCCGTCCTGCAACAAACGGCTCCGTCAGACTCATCCCCGCGTCACGTGACACATTCACGTATATCAACATATAATTCAAATATTGTACTTGCGATTCGATTTTCCATCCACAATCACAATATTTTTACGCGGAAATGATTCTAGGCGTTTCCCATCGACGTTGAAACACTTTAAGCACTTGTTTATTATGTTTGGTTGCACAAAAATCGTTCCCACGTAAAAACCATTTCACTCAAGAGCTTTCAGACCAAAAATAATTTTACATGGTAGAACAAGAATGTAGGTCGAAAAGTTTGAACTCGAGCATGAAAAGTTAAAAAAAAGTTCATAAATTGTATACAATGTAAGCAAAAAGGAATTTGGTAATACAATATCGCGTCAGGAAGCAGTCCAACCGATTATTCCGTGCGATGTTCTTCTTAGAGCGCCCAACACGAGTTAGAAGTTAATAACCGAGGTTACACATATTCTGTTAATTTGGTGAAAAACTTTTGTATACATACAGTAATTTCGTCGCTTCAAATGTGATTTTATATTCAAAATGTGATCACTATGCGCATAATTACCCAGAAAAAACTTTTTTGCAAAGGGTGAAAGTTTTCATGAAACTTTTTCAGTTCTGTCAAAAGATAGTTCTTCAACTGGAACGGTTTTTTTCACGGTTTATCGGTGGCCATGATTTGATGACCAGAGATAAGAAACTATTTATAGCATACATATCCATGGTGGTAATATGCCTATCAAAAAGGAGGTTTAAATTTTTTTTAATAGAAATATTTAAAATGGGTACGTAAAAATATTTTCGTGAAAAAAAAAGATGATCAAACAGAATAACATACTTATGTGATAGTAATACATGGGTTAACTGCCTGGTTTGGATCGGCAATATTATACATTCATTATTTTACAGTAAGATTATGCCTTGCGAATAGTAGCCATTACGAATCTATAGGCATGCATGAACTATAGGGGGCAGCATAATAGCCGTCAAATTTTCGGCGCGAGGCGTAAATGTGTATAATTGACACATTTATAGGCTTCCGATGTAGCCCACAAGATGGCAGAACCTACTATGCACAAGAAAACGTACCGACGAGAACGGTAGATGGTAAGAACGTGTTTTGGCAAAGTACATGTGCACATATGTTTCCGATTCAGGCCACAAGATGGCAGACCCTCTAACGCGCACGGTCTCTATTCGAATTTATCCGCTTTATGTACGTATTAATTTTGATTATTTATTAGGAATTAATTACATTAGCAATACACTCAACTGACGATTGTCGTTTCTGGCTGATGTCACCTTACAAAAGTCGATCCATTTCCAGTTTTAGAGAGGGGCCCTGTAGACCCACTACTGTAGACCCACCAAGGAGTGGTGCGGCAGTATCTCGTCCGCGAGATAGACTAGAGTTAGACCAAGATAAGTCTGCAACGATTTTGATAACACACGCAGTGCAATTGTTATTTACACCAGATAATTTCATAGAAGTTTGACGTTTAAAATAACACGTGCACTGCGTGTGCTATCAAAATCGTTGCAGACTCATCTTGGTCTAACTCTACCAGTTCCTTTCTAATGAATACAGCTAGAAAAAGACAGGTACTCTATCTCGCGAGTTAGATATCTACTGTTGCGCCATTCCTGTGCTAGGCCGGCTGGTTCCGTCGCGTCGTCGCAACGCATTTCATTGGGCATGTAATAAAAAATGTATGTACGTGGGCCATACTGAAAGTTTTTGGATTCTGATATAATTATGAGATGACTTATTTTTTTTAAGTAGCCCGTTCTGAAATTTGTATATAAAATTTCGCAGCGACAACGCTGCGGCGACGCCTGCGACGAAACTACGCGACCCAACGCAACGCACCAGTGAGGCCAGGCCCTTAGGTATAGACAAAAAAAAATTATTACTTAAATTTAACTTGTTTCACCCGTTTGACACACATTAAATCCTAAGAGGGTAGTACCAAAAATTTCTAGTTCCTCTAGATCTACATGATTTGAATAGGTGTGTTGGATATTAGGAATCTTACTATATTTATAACAAAAAAAAATCTTGTAACAAATACGCATTTTTAAATGTAGCTATTTATACATTTAAAGAAGTTTTAAGGATTGTATTAAAAATCTGCAATATTGGCACAAACCAACGCACAAACATTTTATAGGATAAAGCATATTTTCTATATGTAAATTGTAAATATTGTAGGCTATTTTTTATATTATAATTAAGTACAATGCAGTGACTGTTTTTTAGTTATAAGACCTATTGTTAACCTACAAAAGCAATAAATTATGACTTATTAATGAATTAATTTTATGACTGACTCATTTTCGACCGTACCTACCTTAGTCATTATTTACACATAATTTACAAAACATTGTTTAGGTACCTACACAATCAATTTTTACACGGAAAAAACGGTTAAGATTCTCAATTAGCAGCAATATCATGGGACTCTTTATGAAAAATGCATTTAAGGTATAAATTAATAAATAAATATTAGGAAACATCTTACACAGATACAAAGCGTTGGTAGGGAATGCAATACCGGGATACCAGGATCCCGAAATACCGGGATCCCGCATGCAATTTGCGGGATTACTCCCGCATGCAATTTGCGGGATTAATCCCGCTCGTAAATTAAGCGGGATCCCGCAAATACCGGGATCCCGCGGGACTTAAAATGGCAATCCCGCGGAATACCGGGATTGAGTTCCTCATGCGGGATTGCATTCCCTAAGCGTAGGTATATAGTCAATAGTTATTCATGAAAAAAGTGTGATTTTTCTTCACCACAATAAGTCCTTAATGAAAATTCTCACACAATAATATTAATAGTATTATTGTCTCATGCATACTGCCGGATCAGCTAGAAACTTTTGGAACGACCCTCGTATAATAAAGAAACCGGGTTGTCGTCATAATCAATACACATATATATTTGTTACGAATCTTTAACTTAGGGGCTTCAATGTTCTGCCGCCAGAGTGCAGCATTAAGCGAGCTAGCAAACCATAGAGTAACTTATACATACTGTGCCTTGAGCTGTTTTTTGACAAGTTTTCACAGATAATAAAATATGACATTGATGCATCAAGGCGGTTTGTTAACAAGGGCCTACCGGGAAACGCAAAAATCGAAATTTAGTTATCTGCCTCTTTATCGCTCGAATATGCTAGAGTGATAGAGAGGTTAGATAACGAAATTTAATAACCTACCTATAGGTGGGGTCTATCCATAGATATAAGAATATATACAGATGCCTTCCAAGCGAGCTGTCAGTGGGACCACTTTTTGTTTAGTGTACGATTAACAAAGCGACCCACTTTGCTGTAGCCATGTCGATAAAGTCATATCGATAAACTACCGACATTTCTTGCAATTTTCATTTTACTTCAAAGGTTTAACTATACCTAAAATGAACAAAAACGCTTTTTTTCTTTATTGTGGTTATAATATCACAATTTTGTAGTCACGCCCCAGGAGAGAACCAAGGGAAAGTTCAGATATTTAATTAAAATACATAAATACCTATTAAAATAGGTGGTCCGCAATAATTGAATTATTTTATTACATTATAATATATTCATTATCCATTAGCATTTCAATTATGTTTATGTTTAACGAAGATATTGAAGCTTCAATTAATCGCTATTTCGTTCCGCTGTGTAGCGTTTATCGATATATAACATGATTAAAATCTACTTTTTACATCCCTAAAGGAGCACACATATACGTTTTTACGCACACATGCACAACCTGGGTCGCCTAAAAAGGGGCCACTTGGATTTGAAGTCCATCTTGTCAACAGTATAGTTGTCCTTGTTTGACAAATGGCATTTTAAAAGAGCGAGGAGAGAGAAATGATACTAGTTGCTGCGCCGTCAAATAGAACAATAAAGGTAGGGGCCTTGGGTCTATCGCATATACTGATAGCAAAGAGAATAGGACGTTTTTCAGGACGTTTTGAAATTTTCTTTTTTTTTCGTATTATTCCTGTATTATTCAGTTTTATTGGGAAGGAAACGAAACTTTTTTAAACTTTAACGACAGCTTCAAAGTCAATAGACATTTTCACAAACGATCGCCAGCCAGCATTTAGATATAACAAAACACACGACTAAGCAGGTGTAGTTACCTCTATGAATTAGATGTAAATGGAAAAATTCCCAAAGTGCGTTTTGTTTCCGTTTATTTCCGATTTTTTGTTTTTTTCGGAAATATATATAAACTAAGTGATATTGTTTTTTCGGAATAAAACTTAATAAACATGGCTTTTAGAAAAAAACGGGAATTTTTACTGGATTTTTCAAACCTAAAGCCGGTCGAAGTCCATCTGTAAACGATGGCGCCAGCATAGGTTTTAGGTACTTGTCAATCTTACGATTAGTGTTAAATCACACCCATATGTACATTGTACCCCTATAGTACACCTTACCCAATACACCTATGTTAAACAAATAAAATTAAGATTCTGATCATTGTTAATTTTTTTTGGAATTTTATGGTACGACCTAGAACAAAACTAGGAACAGGGAAAACCTATGCTGGCGCCATCTAAAAAAACCTTTGACAGTTGCCGACCCCATTTAACCAGTAATATTAAGGTTAGACCGTAAAAAATCTGCATCGATTTTGATGCATGCAGTGCAAGTGTAATTTTAAACGTCAACTTTTATGAAATTATGATATATAAATAACACTTACACTGCGTGGGCCAGCGGTTCTCAAACTTTTTTGGTGACGGAACCCTTTCGGCAAGCGAAATATTTGACGTAACCCCAAATTAAAAATTTTCGTTCATCACTGTGGACCAGATATACATATAGAAGAGCTGGTTTTTTTCTTATTATTACAAGTATATTTTCGCGGAACCCCAACAGAGGCTTTGCGGAACCCTAGGGTTCCGCGGAACACACTTTGAGAATGGCTGGCGTGGGCTATCAAATCCGCTGCAGACTTTTATTGGTGCGACTATATGAGATTTATGGTGACAGTCAAGCCCTCAAAATTCAAAAATGGACCTCGACGATTCATCGAAATGAACATAATATAAGAAAAAACCCAGTAATATATAAAAAATTAATCAAAACCTATTAGGTTGCTTCTAGATAATTACAATTTTAACAGGTTTTTGATATAAGTATTTATATGTATAGGACTAATACATCAATGGCTCGAAAACACGCATTATACTACAGTGTGCTACTGTCAATCCAACTTTTGTATGTACCTACCTATTTCCTAGTTTTATTGGAAAAAAAGTTTATTTCAGTTGGCGAATTACCCACTAGATGTCGCTGTACCGTGCGTGAAAAATCCTAGTTCGCGGTATTAAGATTTTTCCGGGAAATATGACCTCTAGCCGTTCTTTTAGGGCTCTTTATAACAGGGAGCGTACGTACATGAACTGCAGACGGAAGCAAAGAAGTCCCCTATTGGCGCATTATGTCAAGTTTCCATTTTACTATGACCCTACTACGTAAAAGTCAGCGTGAAGTGTAGGGGGCGGCACCTGCTAAGAAGTTTGAATTGTTTTCGCTTTCGATTCAGGTCACGAGATGGCGCAGTAATACTAACAGTTGCACCTTTATTCGAAGTAAGTAGAGTTGAACCAAAAAAAGAAAAGATTTTGTTAACACACGCAGTGCAAGTGTTATTTTAAACGTCATACTTCTATGACATTATGGCGTATAAATAATGACGTAAAAATCGTTGCAGACTTATCTTGGTCTAACTTTACATATGTACTTACATTATTGTATGTATGTATGTATGGTCAATAGGAGTGCTTTTATGTTTACATAGGCTTTTTACACTACGAGTATCTATACAAACAAAGCACCCGATCGCGTATCGACCGGGCCAAAGTTGGGAGTTTGTGCAATATGCCTCGAGATAGAATCGATGGCCCTTGACTCACCGGATGAGACCCAGTAGGTAGGTACTAACGTGCGTATGTGAAGGGACTAGTGATGAGCAGAGAACTCGATTCCCACCGGTGTGCTAATCTTATTCTTGATAAAAAATTAAAAAAACCGGGCAAGTGCGAGTCGGACTCGCGCACGAAGGTTTCCGTACCATAATGCAAAAAAAAAAACAAAAAAAAGCAAAAAAGAACGGTCACCCATCCAAGTACTGACCACTCCCGGCGTTGCTTAACTTTGGTCAAAAATCATGTTTGTTGTATGGGAGCCCCATTTAAATCTTTATTTTATTCTGTTTTTAGTATTTGTTGTTATAGCGGCAACATAAATACATCATCTGTGAAAATTTCAACTGTCTAGCTATCACGGTTCGTGAGATACAGCCTGGTGACAGACGGACGGACAGACGGACGGACGGACGGACAGCGAAGTCTTAGTAATAGGGTCCCGTTTTACCCTTTGGGTACGGAACCCTAAAAATGTAAGTTAAGTGAATTTGTAAATATACAGTATGTGTATGACCATGGGGCTTTAATTCCAGGGCTTGATTTTATTCGCTAAACTGAGCTACTTTTACTATGGGACCAACCCTAAAATCGGGGAAAAATTTTTGGCTTTTCCATAGAAAACGTCGACATCTGATGAGCCCAAATGTATGAAAAAGTAAAAAAAATTCGGGATTTCGGGGTTGGTGCCATAGTAAAAGTAGCTCAGTTTAGCGAGTAGAATCGAACCCTGGATTTAAAGCCCGATAGTCAGTAACACCCTGTATGTTGGAATCTATCGGCACTACTTTGAAAAAACCTCGTATATCACACTACTACTCAAAATTGAAAGGCAGTAACTCTGTGTGATAAAATTTACGTTACGGAGTTTCAGTATCGATCGATTTAGGGAGTTTGGAACTTGAGTAGCCTTGAGTTGAGTGGTATTCCATGGCCTTTAGCAAAATGGGATTGCTTTAGCTGCGAGTGTAAGTCACAAATCATTTGGTTCTTCTGATGGCCGATTTAGACGGCGCGTGAACTCGCATGCGATTTTAGTTACATTGCGATCTGTTGGTTACGTCCAATTCAACCGCCCGATCAAAACCCGCAATGTAATGAAACTCGCATGCGAGTTCTCGTATTGTCTAAACGAGCCCTTAGTTGATCTTAGTACCCATAACTTCAGGTCCCAACCATAGGTCAGGTATTTATTGGCATTCTGTTGCTGGAAATTAATATAAGGAATACCTAGATTATGAATCGGTTTAAGGTAGGACTAGGAACCGAATGTTTGTTCAATATTGCCGACCAGTTTGGAAGTTGTGCAATATGCCTCGAGATGTAATCGATGGTCCTTGACGCACCGGAAGCGTGGGTACGCTTAGGTACGTGAGTAGGGTGAAGGAAACGGACTACCGGTAGGGTTGGCACGTGAGCGTTTGCGTGAGGTTATATTTTGTTTATTTACCTACACATTTGCAATACTTTTATACGAAATAGATACCAGAGGAGAATATATTATATATATTTTTTATTTTATAACAATACATATTTTCTTTAAAAAAAAATGTGCACTAATGTATGTAACATGGCAAACCTGCACGGTGTAGTCACCGCGGGCACTGGCCGGTGATAAAAAAATATATCCTTGTCAGTCGTCTTTTGTTTTTGTTGGTCAATTTTCTCGGAAATTTACTGCAAATCGCACAGCTTTGAAAACTTTAATTTCATGTTGTTCTATGATAAGCTTTATTATTGTTGACAAGTATTACATATATGGGCTCCCTCTAATGTGCTCTAATGCAGGTAATATTGTATTTATAAATAATATTCAGTTTTGCTTATGTTTAAACCTAATTCAAGTCTTATTTGTACGTCACTGGGTTTTTTACAAAATGGAGGCTTGGAATGGGGTACCTACGAACTAATATAAACTACTTACGATTGTTCCAGCCCTTTCTTCTAATTTTAATCTCAAGACATAATATTGCTGCTTCTTATTTACTGGCTTTTGCTGCTGAAGTTTTTCACTATGCCCTACACCTTGAGGCAAATATTCATCGTTCGGTTCCGTGGACGAAGGCAAGATTCATACTGCTGTATTCGAATTTCTAGATATTCACAAGAGACGACACGTTCTAGATCCATTCTAGATAGGTTATAGTTTAGATATCAACTAGTTCTCTTTTGCAGCGCAATTCAGGCTACTAATGTCACTTTTACGTTAGATAGAGTAAGATATCTATTAGATGTGAATTAGATCTCTAAGTCATATCCTGTGGAAATCGTTCAAGAGTATCTCCAGGATCGCGCAAATATCAAATTTGACAGGTTAGATCTTAAACGTTATCGTATCTTGGTGATGTCTAGAAGATGTCTAATAGATGTTTATTTCATAATCAGAATCGGGCCCATAGACGTTAAGGTCAGTGACGATATTGTGTAGGTACATAGCCGGTTACACATATGCAAATGAAGATACTTTTAAAAGTTAACAATAAATACTGTGATATTGAGATAAGACATATTTAAGTGAAATAAACAAATAAGTATTACATTAGCAAAGATATAAAACTGGAAAAGGATGATTATATAAATTAAACTAAAGGGAAACTTACCACCGTAAATAAACTAAATAAAAATAAAAGCATTTGGTCAGCGTAAACTGTCAATAATACCTTCCAACGTAGAATACAACAGAAATCAACGTCGGATCTTAAAACAAATTGTAATACAACGTAAGTCCTAAATATATTTTATTAAGTGACTTTGAAATGGATGATAACATTGATAACCTTTAAACCTTTTATTTAAATTTGAATAGAATGTCGTAATTTAATGGCATGATAAAAATGAGGAAATATATAGTTACAGTTATAAAAATTCGATTTATACGCGTTTGATTTGCATTATATGCGCGTAGTATATAGATAGGTATTGTACCTACCGATTGTATCTCCTACTGTGACTGAAAGACGGTTAAGCAATAATTAGTTAGTATATAGGATAGGTAAGTTAAAGTAATCAAAAAAGATTTGTCAATATATAAACAAAATTTATATTAAATCCATTATGACTTATACGTCTGGTACAACGAGTTATTGATACAACTGTCTTACATAATTTACTTTTTAACCACCTTTCGTCACTTTAAAGTTATTCGTAAACGTTTGCAAATCTAACAAATATCGTTTGTCCCTGTCCATCTTGACATTTCTGTTGGATAGAAAGAGACCAAATTTAACAGACGTTTGTAAAAGGTTGCTAAGTTTTATGAAGGGGGGTTAGTCGTTACGTACCATCATTTTGCTAGTTCACGATGTTCACGTGTACGAACTTTAAGAGCCAACATGAGTGATCATTTCTGCATACAAACGTACTCGACTGTTTCCTCCGTGGGTTTTGATGCTAGAGCAATGTTTTTTTCAACACAGATTAATATTGTCAATATCTGTGTCGGACCGTTTTGCTTTTTTTGATATTTTTGATTTTTAAGGCGCTAGAGCCCTTCAAAAATGGCCAAAATGGCCTAATTGACTATGCCGCAGTGAGAGGCGTAGGCATAAAACAAAACGGTCCGACACAGATAATTTCATAATCATTTAGATTTCCAAGTTTGGTTAGGATTGGTTAAGTTTTGGAGGAGGAAACAGTCGGGTACGAAACCTCGATTTTTGAGATTTTTACGCGGGATTTTTCGCCTTGTCCTTATCGCACTAGTTTTCGGAGCCGTTTCCTTTAGCGAGACGGGTATATTTACCTAAAATATTTAAAACTCAGCTCCTGTTTCGTCTTAACAGCATAAAACTCAGTCCAGGTGTGGCAACCCTACACGCGTGCTCTTGTTGGCGTAGGGTAATTAGATAAACCCTGAGGGCGGTGTAACCGGTTTAAACTAGTGCAGCCTATCGGCGGGTGGCGAGTGCGGGTTATCTCGGCCTGCGTTAATTGTAATGCCCCTAGATTACGCCTGATAGGGATTATGAGGACGAGGATATTGTCTTAGGAGGCCGAGATGTACATGTAGAGGTATACCTATTAATGAGGCTATAAAACAGTGTAGTAGACAGAAGCCTGCTTTAGTTAGACCGGCATTTGCCAAACTATAACGAGCGAATATTGAGTGGGCCCTGGAACTACTAGGGTATCTGAGTCACCAAAAATATTTTATGCCCCCTTTTTAAGACGGCCAAGAGGCAGTTTTTGGCAGTGGGTCGGAGCCCAGTCAACTTTGGGAACCACTAAGTTAGACAATTTAGTACCTAATGCAATGATTGAGTAATGACGGCATGTTATAAAAAAAACAAGTAAACCTTGACCAAAGAAAATTTGAAATAGAGGACTATTGTCAAAGTGAATAATAGAGACAGTACATTTACTGCAATCTTTCGACGGTAACGTCTTGGGTCGTCCCATTCGTTTTTCGTCAAGTTCTTAAATTAGTCCTATTCTGCTTTCGTCACTCGTGGTCAGTGGCTTTCAATGTAGAATGAGTGACGAAAGCAGAATAGGACTAATTTAAGAATTTGACGAAAAACTAGTGGGACGACCCAAGACACAAATTATTAACACTTTTAGATCGCCATTTGGCTTTGATCTTTATTTTGTCGCTGATAATTTTCGCTCGAAAAGATGCCATACCTTCGGCCTATCCTCGACTAGATGGCGATACTTTTTGACATTTTACAAATTGAACACACGTACGTATCAGTGAAAAATAAGGAGAAAAGTCTAATAGCGTTCTAAAATTGTTAATCTATATATATATATATAAATGCAAGTGTCCTGACTGACTGATTCATCAACGCAGAGCCGAAACTACAAAAGCCAGAAAGTTGAAATTTGCACACCAGATTGCATTTATAAAGTGTACAAGAGATAAGAAGCGATTTTGAGAAATTCAACCCCTAAAGGGGTTAAAAAGGGGATGAAAGTTTGTATGGGGTTAAAGTTTTCTTTTAAGCTAGGAATTTAAAACTTCGTAAAAAGATATGTCATTAAAATACAAGAAAACTAATTTCAGCGTTTTTGAAAATTCATCCCCTAAGGTGGCGAAAAAGGGGTTGAAAGTTTGTATGGAAATCAAAAATTTTTTCGAGTGGTGGACTTGAATCTATGTATTTAGGAATATTATTAGAAGACAGGAAAAATAATTTCAGCGTTTTGTAAAATTCATCCCCTAACAGGGTTAAAAAGGGGTTGAAAATTTTAATCCATTACAAATGCTTTGAAACTTCTTAGAAAGGCATAATAGCCGATTACAAAAAAAAGTGATTGCAACGTTTTTGGAAATTCAACCCCTAAGGGGGTTAGAAAGGGGATGAAAGTTCGTCTTCGGGTGCAAATTTTATTTTAAGTTAGGAACTTGAAACTTTGTAAAAAAAGTATCAAATTTGGTTTACTAACGAATGGGCCAAAATCGTTTCCCAAAGTATCACATCCCAAACTATGTTTCCCAAATTATCATTTCCCAAAAAAATGTTTGGCAAAACAACTTATCGCAAATTTTCAGTTAGCAATAGTCTTTTTTGGCAAGTTATTGTTTAGCAAATAATTACTTGGACAAGTTTCATTTTACCAAATATTATTTAGTCAAATGTATCATTAAGCATAACTTACATGTCCCAAAATATTGCATGGCATACAATTTACATACCAATGAAGTGGAGGCTGCAGAATTTTGTTTGTCTAGTATTTAACTGATCATTACATATACATAGTAAAATGTAACGTCAAAAAAAAACATTCTTACTGCCAAAAATATGTAGTAAATGATCACTAAAATTAAAACTCCATTTTAATGTAAAATGACAACCAAATTTGTTACATCTTGCTATACTATTAAAGCAAATAACACCAAAGTAATCATTGTAACCCAAAAATCGTAAATAACCACCAATATTCAAACCACATTTTAGTTTAAAATGTCATGCAATTTTTTTACATCTCGTTATTCTATTAAATTAATCTTCTTCAAATGATCATAATCTTTATTAAAAATATGTCAAGCAAACACATTACAATAAATACCTATAAACTAACTTATATACTAAAACTACAAATAAACACAGCACAATACATACATTATTAAATAATCTAAAATAAACCACCCTGAATCGTACCCGGCTCAAAGGTCCCCATTATTCCCGCTGCGTTCCCCCGCTGAACTGCAATGGAAACCTGCTGGACCAGATACGACCCAGAGCGAGGATCGCAGCCCCTCTCGCGCAAACGACGCCCCAATTCCCTAAAAAAGGCGCGAGCCTCTAACCCCCACGGGCCTGCCGTCTCGATAGCCACCGGCACAAAGTCGTACGAGGATTCCAGCGCGGAATACTTCGCGTGCTTAGCCCTTGCCGCGGACTCCGCTGCTGAGCCAGCACAGCTTGTGGTCTGCCTCAAATGAGATGCAGCATACGTGCTAACACAAGTTGCATCCCACAAAAGGCAGCGCCCCCTCCGCCACGGAATCAAGGTAAGTCCATCTGGCCTCTTACCGTCTGTGCGGCTCAGCCCCGGCGGCTCCAAAACGCACGGCACGTTAGCCGACACTAAAGCACGCCGCACGATCTCATTAATCGAGTGGTGCCTCGGGAACCGCCCAGCACACCTCTGGCAACTCAGACCGTGGTGCCCATCTTCCCCTACCATTACTCCACAACGGCAACGATGGGCCTCACACACCCTTGCCCCCAACCTGAGAGCCGCTGAAATCCTCAAAGAATCGTTGTCTAAGAGCGTCC
The DNA here is from genome assembly GCF_963556715.1 of Cydia fagiglandana. Taxonomy (NCBI): domain Eukaryota; kingdom Metazoa; phylum Arthropoda; class Insecta; order Lepidoptera; family Tortricidae; genus Cydia; species Cydia fagiglandana. The sequence goes on from NC_085937.1 coordinate 5,954,692, forward strand.
CAAGCTGCGGCGAAGGCAAGGCCTGTAACCACGCTCCAGACTCTGGTCGCTCAGGTGGTGAAAAAGGGGTAGAAAGTTTGTATGGATATCAAACATTTTTTCGAGCGCGGGACTTGAATCTTTGTATTTGGGGATACTATTAGAAGACAATAAAAGTGATTTCAGCGATTTGTAAAATTCATCCCCTAACAGGGTTAAAATGGGGTTCAAAGTTTGAATCCATTACAAATGCTTTGAAACTTCTTAGAAAGACATAATAGCCGATTACAAAAAAAAGTAATTGCAACGTTTTTGAAATTCAATCCCTAAGGGGGCTAAAAAGGGGATGAAAATTCGTCTTGGGGTGTAAATTTAATTTTAAGCTAGGAACTTTAACTTTTTGGAAAAAAAGGTAATAAATTAAAAAACATGAAAACTAATTCAAGCATTTTTGAAAATCATCCCCCAAGGTGGTGAGAAAGGGGTTGAAAGTTTGTATGGAGATCAGATATTTTGTGAGTGCGGAATGCGGAACTTGAATCTTTGTATAAGGGCATAGGTACCTATTATGAGAATACAAGAAAAGTAATTTCAGCAACCAACATCAAAATCTACTTGACTTAAAACTTCATACAACTTGCTAAAAAAGAAAAGTACTTAATTTCAACATTGCTTGGATATGAAAATTATAGGTACTAAAGATGTAAAATGTTGAAGATAAGATTCCACGCGGACGAAGTCGCGGGCAACAGCTAGTCATTCATAATTCACTCCATAATTCACTTTGACAATATCCCTCTAGTCTAAATTCTCTCTGCCTTCACTTAATAATAAAAAGATAGGTTAGATAGGTACCTACCTAAAAATGGAGCAGTGAAGCAAATACTAACCACACAAGCAGACTAAGTTGAATTAAGAGTTTCTGCACAATCTCATTGCACAATTAAAGCTACACGACATAATTCCTCGGAAAATGAAAGGTAAGCCATAAGATCTGAGACCCTTTCCGCCCCGGGCAATAACAAACACGCGCTGCCCCCCTCAGAAATCGCGGCTTCAAATTCAAATTGCACCTTAGAATTCTTAATTATTGAAATCATAAATCAAAACGTGCCGTCTGCGCGGGCGACCATAAAATTGGAGGGGGTTTCGAGTGTGGTAGGATTAAGACATTATCACTTTTCTTTTGAGACGCCCTCGGGTTGGCTCGGCTCCTGTCGGGCTTCTTCGGCTGTAAATCAGCGGGTAAATCCCGTGGATTACATTCATAGAGTTGGCGCGGCCTGAGGATCGCGAGCGCGCGATAATAGCGTCGTGTGCTTGCGTGATTCTGCTTTTAAATCGACTCCGGGGAAAGATAAATGCTCTTCCAATTTGGGCCGAATTGAGTTTCCCGTTTAAATGGCTTTAGCGGGAAGTTTATAGCTCGGTGGAACTGCCTGATAACTGGACATAATCTACCTTGCTGAGATGTTGTGTAAAGTTTTAGCGTACTTAGCCCACTTGAGCCCGACAAGTCCGTGCCAAGAGCTGCTTTTGCGATAAAGTGAATTTGTTTATATCTACTTACTACAGTTACTATATAATTATTCTTATGAGGAATGCTTGGGGTTGCTTGGGGTACGTTTACATTAATTTGTGTTTGAATAATCCTTTTTGCGGTCTATAATAAAACAAATAGGTTAGTATTTATAAAAAAAAAACACTATGAATGCAGTTGCAGCACTGTTTCCCAGTAACTTTTCGAGGTGTGAATATTAGTAAAAACGCTGCTAATAAATTGCTGCGTGAAATCGTTTTTAAAGTAACTAGTAGGTACTTGCGCCTAATAAGGCCCACTTTTAATTTATTTTTTTCATTTTTATATAAAATTGCAATTTTGTCTATGGTACTAACCAAACATGGGCGAGAAATTTAAACTCATTTACACTTATAAAAGTATGAAATTTTGAAATTGAGCAAGCTTTAAAACTGGGCCTTATTAGGTGCAAGTACCTTAGATATATGCTATTAAATTTATATCCGGCCTGGGACATGGACAGCAACGGAGACCTTGGTCACTCCTTTAGTATATGTCATATATTTTAGCAGCCAAGGCCATTTTTAATGAGCACAACGTTTTATTCGCAAATCGGAATGGCGTCTCTCAATGACAGTAATAATTCTTAAACAAATAGGTTAAAAGTGTATTTTTTATTATTTGAATAGTATAGTTAGTGCGTCACATCCGGAACTACTTTTATAAATAAGGGATATGTCATGTATAATGTATAGATAAATAGATAAAATATCTTATATGTATATGAAGCGTTTATTAGTACATAAAAAGTTGCAATAAAGGGATAAGTATTCGATTTGATTAAATACTTTATTGTTCTTTATTTATTTATTGATATTTAGGTGAAGTAAGATAGTTATGTGAAAAATAGACTAAGTAGTTATTTAATAATGAAACAAATTATTACTAGTAACTAATATACTACTACTACCTACTTACTAGTTAGTAAATGCATTGACCATGTCTTCTGTATGTATGTATGTATATATGTGTGTGTCGTCTGTTCAGTTATTTGTATGCCATGTGGCGAAGCATACTTAATTATACATTTATCTAAGACCTACTGTTGTGTTGGGGTACACACTTATGTCTAACAAATAAATAATTTAGAATTTGGAACTCAATGTAGGTATGCATCAGATACTAACGGTATCCCCACCTTTATTTTTGATATTTAGTAGAAGCTTGCTGAAGCGCTTGAGACTTCATCTAACTGAAATAACAGATTATGAATTCGACCTGGATGTATTATGGATATAATCAGTCGGACATCACTTTTGGCAGCTTACAGAGCATAATTATGAAAACACCCAGACCAAATTCATAACCTAGTTTTACTATCAGAATAAGCTTTCATATCACATATTAGTGCATTCCTTTCATTTTACAGGGTGAACCTGAATAACCCGGTTAACTTACAAACCAAGCATTTCTGATGACATTTTGCTAGTACCTAAATAATTTGAATTTGAGATCGAGGTAGTTTGCAGGTTTGAGATTGAGGTAGTTTCAACTTTGGTGCAAGTATTTGCTTTTTTGATAGAAAAATGGCTCCCAAATAAAAACAAGTTTTAGTGCTTGGAGTACAAAGTCTTCCTGACTACCTCAAGTACAAAAGGTACACCATGTATTTTTTGTGGTAAGATGATATTCTAATGAGCGTAAAACAGCATGTGAAAATATAAATACAATTATAGCACGCGCGTGAAGTAAGTGAGGATCTCCTAGTGAGTATTATACTATCAGAAAACACTGGACAAAAAATTAAAGGTACGATAATAGTATTCTATGCAACCGTTGTTTAAGAGAGGTCAAAAAAGGCGAGCGGCGTGAGTAACAATTTGAGGCGAAGCCGAAAATTGTTAATAAAGACGCCACGAGTATTTCAGTTAAACAACGTTGCATACAATACTTTTTCTACGACCAAGCACTTACTTTGAAATCAAATTGTAAATTTTACAAATATTTTTAAATCAAGAAGTAGCAAAAATGGAGGGTACGGGCGGGAAAAGAATGAATGAATGAATAAAATAAAAAAAATGTCTATGATTCACTTATTTGTCAGAGATGACATTTAAAATAAGGTTGGCAACACTGTATTTCATTCAATATTTTTTAAGTGGTCATTACACGAAGTATCGTAAAATCGTCAAAAAGATACTGCGTGTATGCACATATTCTTTTTTGGGGAATAGACTAAAGACTTGTCTTGACAACTAAAGGTGTATGCACGACCCTTTAAAATGACAAATAAAAGTACGGGAGTACAAAATAATTATTTTTAATACAGTTGCTCAAAAAGTGCTACTTTACGTAGCTGTTTAGCGTGCGGAAAGTTGGTTATCTCGAACTAGTGCTTTTTACTTTTCCAATTTTTTTAAATTTTTACTTGTTCCAATTCACGACTACTTATTGATAAGTGTTAATATTAGTTTCCTTTAAACGTCGTAATCAGCATAAAAACCTACCGTTAATGTAAGAATACGAAAAATATTACATATTTCATATTTAATTACTTACCTCTTCATCATTATAACACGTTTATTTTTTAATATTCAATATTGAAAATTCCGTTCGTAAGTTGACTGAATGGAACGGAATAGCTGCCAAACGCCCATAGATATAATATACTTAAAGACGACGTCTAACCGAGCTGTCACTGTTACCACTTTTGTTTAGTGTACGATTAACAATGTTTTTCTTATTTTTTCGCAACTGTATTAAAAAACGTCGTTCGATACACGTGCGGAAATGTCATTCTTCACTCGTCCCGAGTCTTGCCACTCGCCTGCGACTCGTGGCAAGATATCTCGGTACTCGTGAAGTAATGACATACCTTCCGCACTAGCATCGAAATGTACTATTGTTTTACAAGGGGGCAAAGTTGTTGTTTAACCACTCGTGCTAATATTGATAGCCGAGGAAGCGAAAGATCCAAAAATTGAACCACGAGCGTAGCGAGTGGTTCGAAAAATGGAATCTTGAGCGTTGCGAGGGTTTAAAGCACGAGGGTTAAACAACAACTTTGCCCCCGAGTGAAACACATAATTTTTCACCACACCAACCCGAAGCAAATATTAAATGTAAAATATCAAATAAAATCAAACCAAATCAAATACAAATGAATGTTATTAAATATTTATTAATTATATATTAATTAATTTTATCCAAAATCATCATTTAAAAGTCAATTCTACCAGCAAACATAAGAAAACAATGCATTTAATTACTTTGCCTCACATGTGAATAAAATGCAACTTTGCTATCAGTTTTTGAAGTCAAAGTAAGCCTTTCTGAGCTGATGTGGTGAAAAGTATATTTAGCGAAAGCTCACACACACATACCTACATTGTAATATGTATAGGTAATTGTATTTTTTATGTACCTCTAGTATTGTATATTAAAGATTAAGAACTGACCGATTACCAGCATATTTAAGTAAGTAAGTACCTATTCTTTGTTGTATTGCATTGCAGTCATGTTCATAATATATTATTAGGTATTATAAGTTAAGGATGGTAGGTACATGATACCCTGTAAGGGCACTCACTATTTTCTGAAATCTAGGTAACTTACATGCGTCAAAGAAATCTATATTGTACAGTATAAACATATGTGAAATTTTTACCCACAAACGTGCTGGTATAGGTTAATTTATTAAGTTCCTGTAGAAATTCCTTTGACAAAATCATTATAAATAAAACGTATGGACAAGATATTATGACCCTCATGAAAATTAAAGAACCTTCTTTGTGAATGGACATAGGCACAGTATTTTAAGTTTATCTAACACTTATAACTATAAATGCTGGTTTTCCACAATTGTAGGTAACACAAAACAACCATTTACTCGTAAAGCTAGTTTTAAACGATAAAAAGTTTCACAGTTAAAATTAAACATTTCTATTGTTTTGTTTTTACCCTAAGTAGGCCACGGAGGTAATGTTATATCAGAGAGAACAGAGTGTTCTTTAAACATGAATATAAACACTAAACAGTTATAGTGCTGGGAAAGCAGCGTGAATAAGTAACACGCAATACGTGTCCGGGCACGAGAGGGTCCGGCGCAACCCTCGCTGGGCCCGCGCTAGGGCTGTCGCGCTTTACACAATTTCAGAGGGCCTACGGCAAAAAACTTAAGCCGACATTTCTGCCTCTTTATCGCTCTTGCAGATAGGAGTAATCTGCATCATTCCTGCCTCTCTATCGCTCTTGCAGATAGGCTGATAAATGAATTTCGTCTTTCGCGGTAGAATCTCAGGTTCTAATCAAATATTATTTAAATAACTGACATTTATTGAATATAATTTGGGATATTTTCATCTAAATAGTAAAATGAGTTTTGGAAGACTTAGAACATGGACAGATTTTCATGTCAATAGTAATGTTTGTTACCAAAAGTAAACATGATTTCATGAAGACAACTAAGAAAAAATGGTTCTTGCCAATGTTTGAAATTTCAAATAACCTCAATTTCTATAGGTACTATGTATTCAGCAATAAGTAAATACCAAATATAAAAAAAGGACCAAAATTAATTTAAATCACTAGTGGCTTAGCGACCAGTAGACTTCGCAAACCCCAAGGCTCCCGAAGGCTTTCGAAAACACTGATTCATAAACATTCTCAGTAGAATAGCCGGACGAAAGCATTAACCAAGCTGAAACGGCGTTTCGCGATCACTCGGTCAACTGTAAGTAGTCTGTATCTTTAGGTATTTAATAAAAGTAAACAAAATCTACATTCAAATGGCTCCTTAAGTCAGAGGGTAGATAAAATCATTACATGATCAAATAATGTAGTTTAAAGGCAGGTCGTTCAGTGACAGATACAGGCGGTTTTGTATATGGTTGGTTAATAAATGTTATAACTACGCGAAAATGTACAAATTATTTGTTTACTTTTATTTAAATACCTAAAGATACAGAGTATAGGTAATAGTATAGTAACTCAGTCAGATTGCTTACGGAATAGTAGGATATACTACAGTTAACTGTTGCACCGATAGTTTCATGCAGCCATAGACAGGGTAAGGCCATAGACAGCCATAGACACATGGAGGGTAAGGGTAACTTGCAAGAAAGAAAAACACCTAAACCTGTTTACTGACCTGCTTGTTTGTAACAATCCTTATGTTTATATTTTATGTTTTGAATCACAAAAAGGTGCATGTCACAATAAGTTTGAATTTTACTATAAGGATATTTAAAAAAAAATGGTCACTGGTAGAGTCGTTCTTGTTCTCTTTATAATACAAAACTGTTTGAAATATTAGGTGCATATTTACAACCAAAAAGGAAAAAAAAATACATTTTGTACTTTTCTCATATAAAATAATCTATAAACGGAGATGACGAGTGTGAATTATTTGACGCTCTAATTCTAATTAGGTAAATAGTTAATATAATTGTAAACTCTTTTATATATACACACATACATACACTTTTAAAATTTTCATTATTTATTAACCAAATTTTGTGATAAGACATATTTTTTCAATAAAATAGCTTGTTTTAGACACAAAAATTAGGATATTATCAAATAATTCTAACCAAGGCGTCCCAAACTAAATAGGGAAAACAAAAAATAAAATATCAATTTACAAAATAAAAACCAACTAAAATAAAAAATAAAAACCTGTTCATGTAGGCAGCCCTATTGGCGAGCGTGGGTGTTTCGCGAGGGTGCAATACAGTGCACGACCATTACCCCACTTACGCGAACGCGGAACTACTGCATATCGATTCTGCAGCCACTCACATGTTGCTCGTACCCCTTCGTTGCGAATAATCGATACGTTTGCTCGTACAAGTGTTTGTTTTTCATTTCAATCAAATTGTTCTATGTATTTGTTTACTTTTTTGAACAAATATTGTAGCTATGAATTTTGCTTCAACATGTGTTTTTGTAGGTAAGGTAAGGTATAAAAGATATGGTAACATTTATGCTTCTTATTTTCATTTATGTAACGGTCTTCTAGAGTATTTGGTACCTAGCGATCCTGCATGCTTGAGGTCCCGGCTTCGAGTCCCAGTTAGGGCAATTATACTTGTGTGTTTTTGTCACGGATATTTCTTCCTGGGTTATGGATGTTGTTTACCTAAGTATATTATATTTTTTAATGTATATGTCTTAAAATGTTTAATTGAAACTATGCAGACCTGGTCGCACCTAGTGAAAACGCAGCCCTAGGGGCAAAAAATGCTTAATGTTGTTGTATAATTCTCGAATTAATTATAGTCATACAATAAAAAATTTAAAAGATGTGGTAAAAGGCAATGAATAAGTATATACGTATCTGAGATGCCCACTGTACTAGTACCTATTTATAAAAATGATACCGGGCTTATAATTTTCTGTTTGTAGATTTATAGCTCTAAATATGTGTAAACAATTGATTTTATAAATTTAAACGTTATGTGAATTTACAAAATTTAAACAATTATGGACCCGGGTATGTCCTTAACTACGTCCAAAACCACCGGTGGACGGGCAGTAGCGTCCCTTAAATTCGGTGTACTCGACTGCGATCGCCAACCCGCCTGCCAAGCGTGGCGATTATGGCATTCACCCCCAATCCGGCACGTATGGAGGTCCAAGGGGGAGGCCTATGTTCAGCAGTGAGCTGAGATGATGATGATGATGATGAAACAATTATGAAACTCTTTGGTTCAGCAAAAAAGAAAGTAGCTTTTTTTACACCTCCGTATTAAAAGTACCAACTAATACAGTTATTTCATATACAGTTATTTCATATACAGTTTTTATCATATTTACTCAGTATGAATGGAAAGAAATATGTCTAAACAATCCTTTTTACAAATATGCTTAGAGTTCTATTTAGTAGATTATCTCAGTAAAACAGCAAATACCATTAAAAATAAAATAACCATGTTTGAAGACAGAGAAGAGAAACATGTTTTAAGTCTACAAAAATAACTGTTTATTAATGATCGTCGTCTCCGTTCAAATAACCATAAATCTAAGCTTCCATACGCCGCCCAAAGGCAAAGCCGGTATTTTCTCCCATTAAAGCATTAAGCTACCGTAAGTGTAAAATATACCACAATTACGCTCACAGCCGATCAGATAAGCGGGTTCAGCTGAAACAATTTGCTCCTTATCAAGATGGGCACGCTCGAACACTCCGACACCTGACGCTGAGGGTTACTTTGAGGTTACTGTTTGATGTTTATATCAATTTGTGTGTACATTTGTAAGTAGGTTCGATGAGATGGGATTCTTAAGGTTTTTGCTGATTATGTTTACCGCGATAAATTCAAACTTGCTGAATATGAGAACACTTTTAACCTATACTTTTCGTTAAGTGGTTGATAAAAAGCCTTTTCAAGTTTAAAATGATGCCAAGGCAGGTCAGTAATTTTATTACATACATATCTAGAATGTCTGAGACATTTTTCTCGCGTTAACATTTGTTATTTATTTTTATAGGAATAAAATATTCGCAGTCACTAAAAGGAAAGCATATGAATGGAATTCCTTGCCGGCGTCTATATTTCCGTGCTCTTATAACCCGGCAACCTTCAAATCAAGAGTGAACAGGCACCTTCTGGGCGAGCTCGCTCCATCGTAGGCCACGTCTACGCCTCGGCTAGTCTGTGGCCATGAGTAAACCCATGCATAATAAAAAAAAAAAAAAAATATGAAGATATAAAAATATCTTACTACCTATACCTACAAGACTCCACTTATACCGCGTGCAATAAATATATTTCGATGTTTACTAAACTAAAAAATAAGGTATGGATCTGTTGATTTTTACATAAAGGTTTAATGGTTTATTTATTAAAAAATTTCTTTTTTGATAATAACGGAAACAAAATATTAAATAATCGGTCAGGCCAATTAAAAAAATATTAAAATAGCGGTCGACTTTCTGAATCTGTCATTCTAAACTAGGAACAGATACTTAAGACAAATTTTTAATATAAATATTATTACGCCGGCATGCAAGAGACTTGAGTTAGTAAAAGAGTTACAATAGGTACCTAAGTACAAGCATGTCGATTTATGAAAGTAAACAAAAACACGCCTGAGAATCTTAACCGTAAAACATATACATAGAGGTTACTGAGGGCTATATTAACTGCTTGTAGTAGAATCATGTCAATCAATTACGTATTCCGCATTCGCGTAATGTCGCGAGTCATTCGATTACGCGCCGCAACGCGAGCCGGGGAGGAATAATCAACCGCGAACGGCAAATACGAGTACGCCCAGCTAATCCATATTTAACCCCTAATTAAACATCAAATACGAATAAATTAACCAGGTTAATCACCTTAATTTTCACATCAAAACAGATTGAAAGCATTTCGTGAAATGGTTTTACGAGCGTGGGATTTGTGCGCAAACGATTTCATTATTTTATATCTTGACACTTCTTCAGTTTTTCACCGTAGGACGCAACGCTGAAATAACAAACCGTTTTTGAAACCGCAAAAAACAATACACTAACGACGCAATTTGAAACAACAAACGCGCTCAACTATTCGCCTTGGTCGAAGAAAATAGTTGACGGGTAGCGGGAAAATATCTGGGACTTACCAGACTGGTCGGACGAGAGCCGACATCGCTATAAAACACGGGCCCACATCACACACTAAAGTTTACGGAACACTACGTCACTAAAAAAAGTTTATTCACTGCACTGAAGGCACATTAGTAGTGCGTTACAGACTTTTGCATGTCGAAGGCCTGCGCCTTCGTAGCACCGCGTAGCGCGTGGTAAAAGTTTGTGGTTGCGGCTCGTAGCGCACGTAGCCTCGTAGCGAGTGCGAGGAGCGAGGGCCGCGGCGATTTGTGGACTAGTCGAGTGCCGGGGCGCGGGCGAGGCCGCGGGCGCGCGGGGGCGCTGCGCGCGCAAGCCTCGCCCACTCCGGCCCGCCCCACCCGCAACCTATTTATTTCTAGTTACGTAAAATTTACGCGCAATATCCAATACTGCAGCTTATGTTACAATCTATTTGGCAATACATAAAGCCTATGCAGGTATTCTCTTACACGAAATTTCGTGCCAACATTTTCTGGACTAACATTCTGTGGACAGTGTTTACTGTTTACTTTTCGTCTGCAAAAGCAAGCGATTGTAAATTAAACACCAATGAATGTTTTTACCAAAAGCCTATGACAGGTGAGGCGTGAACGAAAAAAGAAAACACTGAGGGGACGCGCCGTCAAATTTGGCAGACGAGTTTTTTGGCCGCAGTCGATGCTATCAATGTCACTTAAATAAATTGAATAAACGCGTCGAGTCCGAGGGCTGTTTACAGACCCTTCGTCACCTATGCGATTACTCACTAATAGACTGCAGACACCTTAGGTTGTTTGGGGATCTGTTTGTGCTCACGCACGTAGTGGCCAGTCGGCACGAGTCGTAAAGCAAAAGTTGGGAAGTGTGTCGTCACAATCAGCTGGCGCGCCAGCGCAACAGACAATGCGATTAAGATCTACGCAGGACAACTTTCGCCGGCGCCGAGCGGCAGTTAGTTGTTATGAAAGAGAGAAATTTGTAAATTGTTGGCGCCCGAGTTCACGAACTCCGTCGAACCGGAGTTTGTTTTAAGAGTCCAACCTTGAAACAAGAAGAAAAGTAGTCCTGTAAAACAAAGTTTTGCGGCCGCCGTCGCCGGCGCAAGCGGTTCAAGGATTGTGCCCGAACTGTCTGTCTGTACAACTTTACCGATTAAAAGCTCAAAAGCTTCCAAAGTCATTTTAAAAGTTTATCTGCACGCGGAGGGGGCGCGGGCGGGGTAGGCGCTCCGTTATCATCCCGCCGCCATGCTCTAGTTAATGCTAGTTAAACTTGTTTTAAGAATCGATGGCGGTCGTCGGCCGGCTCCCGAATTAAACTGTCAAAGTTGAGGCGAGGCCGAGGGTCCGCGAGCGCGAGTCGCGGACACGTGGCCGCGCGAACTCGCACACACCAAGTTCCTAGACCCTTCGCTACTTTGTTTTACAGCTGTTCCACTTAGCGAACTATGCCTCGAGTTGGGCGCGAGTTCTTGCATGTGTATCGGCACACCCCCGCACCCGAATAGTTTCATAAACATAACCCAACTTAGTTTTGGACGACTTTTCAAAGTCAATGCATACTAACTTTCGATGTCTGCCAGTGCGATATTACGATTGGATCAGGTTTGCGGGTTGACTTTAATGCATTCGTTTGTTCGGAAGTTTGTTTTATTGGATCAAACTTCGCGGGTTAAGTGTCTTCATTTGGTGTTTGTAGCTCGTCGAGGTCGGAACTAACTTTTTGGTGTTATAGTGAGATTAATTTTCGTCGAGTTTGCTCAAACTTTTTTGTTATTGTCGCCTCGCCTAACCCGAGGCGCAGGCATGCTGAAGTTAGGTAACTCTTTCTTTACTAATTTGTATAATCATTGGACAGGTGTTGAGCCATTTTCCGCCTGCGCGATTATGCTTTATTAATCACATGTAATTTAATTTTGACATTTTCGCATTCAATGGTTCAAATTAGTCATATAGTCTCGTGGTCTAAGTGGTCTTGTTCTCGCAAGTATGGGATCTTTTTAAATACATAACCTCGGTGGTAACTACACTGGATACTAAGGTTAGTCTAGTTACTGGGTTCGTTGTCTACAGTTCAACTTAAGTATTAAGCAGTGCGAAAATCAGTAGAGGGCTACAGCGACAGCATATAATAATATTATTTAATTAGTACTGTTGTTATGTTTTGAAAATGAAGATGCTTGTCTGTTTTGAAACGCTAAGTTTAACAAATAACGATTGTTGTTGTATTCACGAAATACTGGACATGGTAATTTTATCCGATTGACTTAAAATATGTAGCTGTAGGTATATATGTTTGTTTGTATGTAATTTGTCTTAATTGTGACAGAGGCACGCGTATAATAGGTGATATAAACTTTACTTGTTAAGCTGCCAAAATGTCATTCGCCCGTTCGTAGCATATTTAAGCATACATAAAGGTACATATTTCCAGGAATATGATTTCCGAATGTCGGTAAAAGGAAATGGTGATATATTAAGTGCAAGAGCAACATATTCTCGTGATCAAAGTAGACGCAGTTGGCCCGCGGCGGGTAACTTGTGAACGAGGATGTAGTCTGGATGTAGAAATGCATACGTAAGCACTGACTAACTGACAACTTAAAACCTAAACCACTAACAGCATTAACTAGAAATGTTGCGTTTATAGTTTCTAATATGTTATAGAGAAATTGTACTAGAGTCGGACCAAGAAAAGTCTTCAGCGGATTTGATAGCCCACGCAGTGCAAGTGTTATTTTAAACGTCAAACTTCTATAAAATCATGACTTATAAATAACACTTGCACTGCGTGGGCTATCTAATCCGCTGCAGACTTTTCTTGGTCTAACTCTAAAAAAAAATCAATTAACGTAGCTTTTAGATCTTTAAAAATTTAACTAATTCTTAGAGTACCTATACACAATAATACAGCTATTGTTGTCAACCCAAAAAAAGACTGATGCCAGCTATGCATTGTGTATCTAATTTCGATTCCCATTTCTTACTCAAATCCCCAGGGTCCATCGATAAATAGCGGCACGATTCTCATAATCAGCGTAATTAGCGAAATCTCAGTCGGAAAGTCACGACCAAGAGTCAAGTAGATAAAGCTGCCACCGCTCCGAGCGGTGACGCTGTCACCAAAGCATCGTGACCTACCTCATCCCTCTTCCTTCTAACATAAGTATAATTCAAAAGGGGCGGATCAGAAGCTTCGCGGGTCATTTGAAGCTGGTTAATGGCGTACGTGTTATCTTCCTTCGCCAATAAGTCACGCAATAATTGCCGCGAGTCGCGTCACGCGCACATATTTATGCGACACATAAATAAATGCGTAAATATTGTGCGACAATTGCAGGAGGTTGCTAATTGCCCGCGGCGCAAATGTAACGATGCTGTGACTTCGTGACTAGCGGATTGTCGAATGGGATTTCTACTATTGTACGTCTTGTATTAACTTACCTAGTTGATGAAGCAAAAACGATATAAATGCGGCATCCTTCTAGGCATACAAGACTAAAGAGAGCCTTTATTTATTTGACAAATTTTCCACTGTAAAAGAAGCGTAGTTATTAAAGTAAAATAACTTTATAATTTTTTGTGGTAAGGCCAATTAAATTCGTTAGTTTATTGAGACAAAAAGAAGACGCGTTTCTAAGGTTTTTTTTTAATTAAACTCCTAATTAGTTTACAAAAGATTTTATTTGACAAACCCTTTCTTTAATATTTAAAAAAATGCCATAAAAATCCTCCAAGTATGGTATAGGTATAAAACTACACAGATAATGAGTAGGTATTACGATACATTATAAGATATTCTCATTAAAATATCTGAAAAACTTTAAAAAATGGATTGAAATATTTTGGTGACGTAGTCGATATTGGTAGAAAGCTCTTGAGGGCCTATTTACAATAAACATAAGTAAATGTGGATGAAAATCAAGAACATGCGATCTTGGAATCACTTTGATTGGTACCTATTAATTAAGTTTAATTAAAAGTATTCAGACTTAAATGTATTCAAATAATTTCACAGTAAACTTGATCTTACTTGTCTTATGTTTTGGAAAACAATTCACCTTAAAAAATGCACATTGAGCTAAAATATTTCAGTTTAGTGTTTATGTTGCAAAAGTGTTTAGGAACTTGTAAAAATTATTTACTCAAATAAGGCAAGTAAAATCGGTTGGACTTTTCTATCCTCAAAATACAGTATCAAACTGACTATTGCAGCGTCAGGGACAGCTCCTCTATGCGGCAGTTTTGAAGTACTTACTTTTGCGAAGTGGACGGTCTAAAGCGTTTGTGTACTATCCCATCCTCCAGTTTCTGAAACAAAAACAACATTTTGGTTATTAGCTTTATCTGTCGTGGATTAAAAGAAAAAAGGTGAAATTAATAAAAAGTACAGGAAGTGCCACAATTTAACTACCCACGTCGACATACTAGCTGGGTACTGGGTAGTAAGGTGGATACTTATTATATTAGGAAGCTGACTGTACTGTGTTACTCGTTAAAAAGGCGTGGTAGGAGATGATGAGATGAGATAACAGTAAACTTTAAGCGCTCTCGAATTAGGCCTCATATGAAGGCTTAAAAATCAATTCACGAGCCGCATAATATCGCTTTGGCTGGTGAAAGTGTTTTGCGACATCGAATTTCAAAGGAAAGCAGGAAACCCAAGGTCGTGGACAAAGCTGACAATTACCAGATTTCAGCGAGCACGTATTGAACCCCATAGCATGGGAAGCGGAAGCAAACAAGGTTGACCGCCAATTCACGATCGCAGGAAACCAATGGGTGGGAGTGCCGAATGTAGAATAACCGGTAGTAATGGAAACACTTAGAGATATAGGGTTAATCTGTATTATATAATTTCACAGTTAACAATGATTAGATTATCAATTTATCATCAGTATAATTCTAATTCTATAATCTGTTAAACGGCAATTTTTTTATTAAAAAATATTTAAGCCAGAAACAAATAGCTACCGAATGTCAATACAATTACAAATACATTGTTAAACTCGATTTTAAACGTGTTGTAATCGTAATTACGGCGTACGTTTCAATAGGCGCTGTTTGGACAAAGCGCAGTCGTGTAATAGTGGTATTAGTGTGGTATTAGAGCCGGTATCGGATCGCGGGAAATTGTAGCATCACGTGCTGGACGACTCTAAATGCGATTTTAATTGATGTTACGCGACCGGAGTTCTTACGGGTAGCGTTGGCACAGAAATTACATCAGATATTCAGGTTTACAAGGGAACGGGTTTATATTAAATGGGAGAAGGGAGGTTATGTCATTTAGAAACATATACTCATTTAATTTTATATATCTGCCTGTTTGGGATTTTTTATTTATTCCGCTCAAAAAACTACCAAAGTTACTAAAAAAAAGATTTTTTTAGAGACCTGTAAAAAAGGTGCTCAAATTGTCTCAAACTAGTTATATGGACGCCTCGCAACTGTTTGTTAAAGAAAATAAACGCAGTCACATGCCGACATGAAAAGTCAAACGGGGTTTAGGAGCTACGTCTGCTATCCGTACCACGGGTCCACATGTCACCAAAGCTCCTCTGCTCCGTAAATTTGATTTTAATATTGAACACGTAATGCCGTTTGCTTACGGCCAGTAATTGATACGCTCTTACCAGTAATTCCCGTTATTATTTTCCGATTGGCTTACGTACCGACGACGGTTAAGCGCTCCATTAAGTATTCCGAATTTGAATTAACTTAGCGATGTTTTTGGTAGTTTGATAACGGTTTCGGTTTACGATCGTTAGTTTATTTTGTGTACTATTTCGGACTGCGACTAATTAAGAAGATACTTTAAATAGAGAAATTTTGAAATCAGCTGTTTAATTAAGTCAATAATAGTTGATGCGAACTTTATTATTTTAGCAGTAATTCAGTGTATTACCAAATACTTGGAATATTTCAACTACCTATTGTAAGTAGCCTAAATAATAGTACATTACTACAGAGGCCGGGACAAAAGGGGTTGCCGGCCGAAGACATATAGACGGCCGAGCGAAGCGAGGCCGGATAGGTCTGAGCGCGGGCAACCCCATTTCCCGCCGAGGTATGTATAGTGCTTTTCTCAAACATGCAATGAAATAAATAAAATAAAAAATCCACGAAACCCAAGTTTTATTTATAGAAAAAACTAAAAGTAAACTACACCCAAAATATAACTAAACACGTACCTATATCTTTATCACGCGTATGTTTTACACGAGTCGTGTATTTTTACTACCCGTATATTTTCATGTATCTTTGATTTTTTCGCCTTGTATCCGTCTGACTGTCGTTTTCGCCACATAAGTTTACATAGTATTTCATGTTGATATCATGTTTCACATACATCGTTGCTTTATGCATGGAGAAAATAAGTATAATTTCCACAGTGTTCACGATTTTGTAGTTACTTTCATTTCTTTAAAATATGCCACGAAACTGTTTCTAATAAACTGTAAGCCATTTTTCTTAGATTCTAAAATAATAAAATTGCCATAAGCAACCATATAGATACTTCGTCTTTGACTTGGCGGCAGATGCAGCAAGTTATTTAAAATCAATTCTGGTTACGCTGCCAATTCCAACTCCTACGATTACAATTAAAATTAATTTCATTATTTTGTCGGGACTCATATTAAAGTAAAAAAATCAACAACGCACCATAAATCCAATAAAACAGAAATACAGAATGAAAATTTTTCAACTTTGCCTCCATAACAATTAAAAAAAAAATAACTACGCTTGTTTGAGTAGACCTTTTTACCGCTAACGTTTAGATGAAATATTTTAAATGCATTTATTTGAGTAGTTAAATTTATAATTTAAAATTACAGAATTTGGTTAATAATGTATTATTTATTAAGTTCATGTTGATTTTATACAAATAAAACTGCAAATTGTAGCAAACATTGTTTTTTGTTTTTTTTTTATAAGCGTAGTGGCAGAGTGTCATTACGAACCATAAAGCAAATACTTCCTCTAGTTTTTTTTATGGCTGAATGCCACGATGCTGTGTCACAAATATCTGTGAAATGGAAATTAAAAAAGAGGACTTTGCCGGCCTAGGCCTGCAAGATTTGTATGAAATTCCATTAAATACCTCTTGTCCTAGCCGAACCTGCACCTCTAGCACATCTTGCATCCGCGACTTAGACCGCGACTCGAGTCGCCATTCCCGCGGCTGTCAAATCTGTCGATTTCCGTAGCATAACTTGTACCCGCGACTGCAACAGCCGCGTAGAGAACTCAAAGTCGCGGCGCGACTCATCAGTGTTACCCGGCGAAATCAAAGTCTAAACAAATCGATATTTGCAAGTGGCAACACTGAATCGGAAACCAGGGATGCGCTAAATCATTCGTTCTTTGGTGGTAAAAAATCTGGTTTTTTGTCGATGGTTAAGTTTTTCCTGTCAAAGTCAAGGAACTTCCAAATTTTGTCAACATTTAATTACGGGAAAAATATGAAAAAAATGTAAGTAATAGAGCCTTATATACTTAATCTTGATAATATTCCTTAAAATATATATTGTTTAAAAATTTCTGTTTAATAAACCTTTTAAATAAAATATTTTTGTAAGTAACTATAATTAATGGTTTTATTCTCATATTCCTGTTGTAAATAGTGTTTTTTTTTTTCAGAATAAGTTCAGCATTATCCTAGAGTTCCTAGACACGATTGATATCCTAGCACCCAAAGGAAAATATTGTTAACAGGAACGTGCCAACGGGACCCGAAGTGGAGAGTCAGGAAAAGAAACACACTAGGCAAGCTTGTAGGTCTCAAACGCGGAGCTGTCCCCTTTTCTAAATTAACTAAGATCTGAGAAGCGCTTTAGCTTTAAGAACACCACCGAGGAAGTGCACTATTAATAATAACCCTAATGGTTATGGCATACCTATCTAAGCTGCCGCAGTAACTCTCAAATAAGTTTCATATAGTTTTTCTTGTGCCAATAATGGATGGCATGTGTGTGTACTGTGTAACTGTTTATGATTTGACAAATTGATATGAAAAGCTTATTTCATAGTCCTCGATGAAGTCATGACCATATTTTATTATTTTGTTTACAATACAAACCAATTTTCTTTCCAGGGTGATATTTAATTGTCCTACGCCGCATGCCGAAGAAAAAGGAAGAGAGACAATACTTTTCAAGGGTAATAAAGAAGATTCTTACAATTTCTCTATTGTGGTTCTAGATGTTAATATATATTAGGTTTAATAATAAGAAGTCGAATATTGCAAGAATATATAAGGCAAAGCAATATACTATTAATTTAAATATTGATTTTTTTCTCTCCTGTATTTTTACCTAAAGAAACAAAAATAAAGTAGGTAGGTACCTAGAACTCCTAGAAGCCATGATTAGCTCCCCAAGGCCCACTTCATACCTAATGCTGACAACAACGTATCATAGCATGATCGTATCAGGCCCTGTCAAACATGAAGTGAAACATCTAGAACACGGGTATGATCTAGAGGAGTTTCAATATGGTAGACCATATGATAACCGTACCTATGCTACGCAGACTATGACATGAGCGTAACAACTCCTTCAAAATATTGTTGGTCGGCTCGGTCCAGTCACGTCACGTCACGGTATGGTGTTGGCAGGGGATGGAATGGTTTAGTGGGTGATGACTGATAATACCTATTTCATACAAAGCATGATTTTGAGCCGGACATGATCCTGTTATAGCCACGTATTACATCATTCTGTTACAGTACGATGCTGCGGGCACAGGCCACATGTAGGTATGTTTTGTTGAAGTCGAGGAAGGTTCCAAACGGTACCTAAATAGTAAGAGATTGTTGAAATTAGACATCTAACCGTGATCCTAAATATTACTACTAAGACTAAGGCTTACTTAATAAGTTGGATAGTTTGTTTTGAACATTTGTACCTACCCACCTCATCGGCTTCGTTTATGTACAAGCAAGCGGGCTCCGTTGCTAGGTTGATGAAAGTTTTGTGTAAGGATGTCTTAGGATTACTTTTATAAACTTACGAACCTGAATTGAAATTTAAAAATCATACATATGTAGCTATTTACTTAATTGAGTACCTACAAGCTAGCTGTTTGAAATTAAAGTTGTAAACATGATGGGTGTGTTGTGGTACTTGTAGGTATCACCGTGCATAATCATCGATATAAGAGTGCGTAAAGCGCATTTAGTGATTGTTCCACACTTCCTTATTCCTTAGGGCAATAAGTAATTATACAAATTATATTATTACATAATATATGAAACTTGTTTTTAAGTTATAATTATCATGAGTTTAGTTAAAAAAGTACAAGCAAACCACCCGCGAGAGCGAGTCGCGTTATAAAGTCGCGTAGACTTCGACTCGCGGATTGACATAAAGACGAGAGATTATTTTGTCTCTAAATAGGCAGTTGTGCTACGGATTTTAGTTCAAAGTCGCGATCGTTGTCATTTTCTGACAGTGACACCTGATCGCGAGTTTGTCGCGGCTCTCGCGCGTGAGTTGTGCTGCCAACACGCGACAAGCCGCCAAGTCGCGCCGATCTGTCACTTCTCGCGCCTGTCGCGGCCAGTTGTGCTAGAGGTGCTGAAACGTCATACTTCGCAGCCTATTATAAGGAACATAACATCAATATTTCATTGCATGTTTGAGAAAAATATATTATACCATAGGTAGCACTGGCTATTTTTCTTAAATTTTTTTAGTAAAGTCATTTAGCATGCACTTTAGTCTCAGGCGATGCCGCTTGGCATGATTGTTTCTTAGGTCAAACAAAGTTGATCTGGCCCGGTAGATAGGAGATCGTACCATGCAGACCCCCCAAAAAGGGGGGGTGAAAGAGTCGGCTCCCCAGGTCCAATCTATGCGATATTCCTTCCTAGTCTTAGCAACTAGGGCGAGTTATATATCATTTTCGTATAAATTAGGGATGAGGAATTCATTTTTGAAATAATTATTATGCCTTGCCATACAAAAAAAAAATTGTACAAAATATGAAAATATTATGTCATTTTTTGTGACAATTTTGGAAGTTACAATCACAGTGTGGCGATTTGCACTAAATAAAAAATTGGACGATGTAGCCCATGTATTCTTTATTCTGGAAAATATCACTTTATAGTAGGCATTCATACATTTTTTTGTAAAAAAATAATAATTTATAGCGCGTGGCGGTAACGATTTCCATACAAATGGAACTATGCCCTAAGTCAAAGATTAAAAATGTTTACTAAAACACTGAATTTGACATTTTAAAAGTTTAAATATTATGTTTTAATAATTTTTCCATGCGTTTTTGCCCTTTTTTGGTACAAATTTGTTGTTTTTATTTTTCTCCATACAAACTTCCCCCCCCCATTTCCCCCCTTAAGGGTAGATATTTTTAAATTTGTTTTTATAACTAACTTATTCCTTTTGTAATTAATCGATGTTCAAACGTTCAGGTTTAAATGTTCGGTAGTTTAGGATCTACATGTGTTTGAGCTAAAGACATTTTATTTCATAATATCCCATACATTATAATATCTAACAAAACTCTGCTTACTTCCAGACATCATACAATCAAAACCCCTGAAGATATAAAGCTGAAATTTTCAACATCAAATAAATGCGACAGGTTTAAGTTTAAAATAAAATAAAATTTTATAAAATCAACGCTTAAGGGGGGGAAATGGGGGGGAGAAAGTTTGTGTGGAAGAAAAACAACAAATTTGTACCAAAAAAGGGCAAAAACGCATGGAAAAATCATTAAAACATTATATTTAAACTTTTAAAATGTCAAATTCAGTGTTTTAGTAAACATTTTTAATCTTTGATTTTGGGCATAGTTCCATTTGTATGGAAATTGTTACCGCCACGCGCTATAAATTATTTTTTTATTACAAAATAATGTATGAATGCCTACTATAAAGTGATATTTTCCAGAATAAAGAATACATGGGCTACATCGTCCAATTTTTTATTTAGTGCAAATCGCCACACTGTGATTGTAACATCCAAAATTGTCACAAAAAATGACATAACATTTTCATGTTTTGTACAAAAATCATTTTTTTTGTATGGAAAGGCATAATAATTATTTCAGAAATGAATTCCTCGTCCCTCATTTATTCGAAAATGATATACAGGGTGGAAAGGCACGACGATCCTTCCCGGAAGTATTAGGTCGTTTAAGTGATACAGAGCAGATTGGTAATGGTAAGAATCGTTAATTGAGTAAAAAATAAAAATACCAAATTTTCTACTTTTTAACTGTGGTGATAACCCTATAGCATGTGCACATGACGGCTAGGTTAAGGATCTTCGTCGGGAAAGCTCGGGACTTTCCGCTTTTTTCCGATCGTTGACAGAATCGCAATGATGTATGAATGACGCATAAATCAAATGAATGCAAAAATATTACAAACAATTTTATTACTTCCTTAGATAATTACTTTTTGACAATATTTAACACTATCTTCTCTTTACATACGGTTTTCAAATGTACCTCCGTGTCTTATAGAATAGAGTAGAATAGAATAGAAATAATTTTATTCGTAAGCACAAACACAAAATAAAAACTTATACTAAACAGAGAAACATAAAAAAGAGAAAGTGCCACGAAATGGTCTCACCTCAGCATGTTGCTGGCGACTTCCAGCGCTGATCTTCCGATAAGACCATCCGGTGAAACAATCACGACAGGTAACATGAATAACAAGAGAATTAACAACAAAATTAATACATACACAAGACAAAGATAGTAATAAGAATACAAAAGACAAAGATAGCAATTAGTCAAGAATACATTACAATAAATTACTATGTATAGTTTTACTACGTAGTACAGCTGTTACATTATCAGGTCAAACTCATCTTGGCCGTACATTACGCCTGACATTACATCTAGCGCCATGCGGCAGCTGCGCAAACTAAACTAAAATGACAAATAAAACAGGTCGATTTGTTACGAACAAAAGCAGTTTAAGCAATATTTTATCGATCTTACAGATTTAACTACATATAGAGAGTCACAAGAGTAACATTTTTAAAAGTAATGTGCCATGGCAATGCAGAGGGAACGTAATCTAAGTGGTAAGTAAAAGCAGAAACTACTTATAATGTACGCCGCAGCCCGCACCCGAGCCCGCGCACATATTGTATGCTCTTCGTCATTTTTCCTCCGCAGATTGTCAAAAGCAGCAATTAGCCTTTAACGTCTCATTTCGACCGCAGTTTCACATTCCGTTTGGTACACCATATCTTTTACATAGCCCCACAAATTTAAATAACCACGAGCATCTAACAACGGCATTTTTATTTGAAGAATATGACATTAGATAAGTAAAGTTCAATGACAATTTAATTTCAAACATCAGACGTATTGTCTATTTCCTACCACGCCAGAAGGTTTGTTAGTTAGGTATTTAAGAAGTATTTATTCTTGATTTATTTCATTTCTTGATTTATTTGTATTTCATTTTTGCAAGTTCATTTAGTGCTTCAAACACAACCTACTTGTATTTTTTTATTATTTTAAATAGTTTCCAATTATTCGAAAATAATTTTGTGAAACGTGTTAAGAAACTAAAACCTTTTTATCAGTCAAGGAAACCAGAGATATTTATAAGACGATTGCGTACTTTTGAGTGGTTGTCAATGTAACAATTTGAACTGTCGTTGTAAACAATGTTGTGGTTAGTATTTATTAATATTAAGGAATAACATAACTACTTCATTCAAGTATTGAACAAGTGGAACCACTAAGAAAGCGAAAATCCTGCAACGTTTCTTACCGTGTTGTAAGCAGACCTAATAATAGTTGGATGGCAACAAATTAGTACAATTTCCTGTCGTATACTGATTGTTTACAAGTAAGTTCATTGACCCTGTCACCTGTTAGGGTTAGAACAAAGTAGTTTTTTGCGTGGATGTTTAAAGGGCCATAATTTAGAAACGGTTGCCCATATTAACATAGTTTCTATGGAGAAAATATAGAGCTTAGGCTAAACAATCCGCCTATTGCGGAAAGGATCGTCGTGCCTTTCCACCCTGTATAACTTGCCCTAGTTGCTAAGACTAGGAAGGAATATAGCATAGATTGGACCTGGGGAGCCGACCCTTCCCCCCCCCCCCCTTCTTAGGGGGTCTGCATGGTACGATCTCCTGGCTACCGGGCCAGATCAACTTTGTTTGACCTAAGGAACAATCGTGCCAAGCGGCATCGCCTGAGACTAAAGTGCATGCACTTCCATACATTTGTGTTCCTTACTGACCCTACTATTTGTATTAATAAAGATAATACAGATGGAAATCTTTGTTAGACACTTGTAATACTCAACATCAATTAAAAATGTAAATTTTGTACAGAAATACTGCATTTACTGTTAGTTAATTACTTGACTATGCTTAGGCATCATTTTGCGTATAAATTTCTCATTAAACAATTAATACAAGCCTCCTACATTTTCTTAGACCGCGCGTAAGAAACCCTCAACATAAGCCGGCAACCCACATGGCAGGTGAGCAGAGATTATGGCGGCGCCATCAAATATGCATAAAAGCCGTAAAATGCGCACTTAACCGCTCCCCGGCGCGCGTTGTCACCTGCAAGCGACCTGGTAAGGAATTAAGGTACGACGCACACTGTCACGGCGTATTCGAAATGTGCTGGATCCCGATTCAGAAAACTTGTTATAGTTTTGAACGACCTTAAAGGGGCCCACTGATTAACAGTCCGCCGGATGGTATCGGCCTGTCAGTTGTTCGGAACTGTCAAAATTTAGTTCTAACTGACAGGCCGATACCGTCCGGTGGACTGTTAATCAGTGTGCCCCTTTAACGATCGCCTTGGCGCGCATCTCACGCATGTTCGGACTTCATTTAGCATGCTCCGAGCATCGTGAGCGATGTTTACGGTCGTAATAAGATCAAACCGTAACTAGTTGTCACATCTGAATCGGTCTACTGTTGCGCTTCTTACTGCTATGTGCTGTAACGTATTTAGCACAAATCTTTGACAATAGACGCGTCAAAAATAGGCGTAGTAACTCAGTTTACACTCGTAATTTGTACAGTAATCTCAGTCTTAACGACAACCCGAAACATTGTCTACAAAAATTTTACTTGATAGCTACTCCATGTAAAAATGAACTAGCATAGGGAGAATCATTTGACGCGGTATAAAGCCGACCACTGACTAACAGGCCGCCGAACGATATCGGCCTGTCAGTTAGAACAAAAATTTGACAGTTCCGAACAACTGACAGGCCGATATCGTCCGGCGGACTGTTAAAGTGACATTCCATTTCCAACTGCAGCTGCAATACTGTTCATTTTCTATGGAAATTGACAATGACAGCGACGCGTTTCCTTAGTAAAATAAACAGTATTGCAGTTGCAGTTGGAAATGGAATGTCACTCTTAGTCAGTGGTCGGCTTAACAAAGTCATAAAACATAATCTCCACGTGCACAGCCAGCCTTAGGCCGTCACAGCCGTCGCAGACAGATGCTCAGACACATCGGTAATTAAAAATCGCCTCCGCCTCATAAATTTGCATGAGACGCGACGTAGTACATGTGCGCGTATCGCGTGTCTTAGAAGACAGGCATTTGCTTTTAGAAATTGCGATCTTCCATTTGTAGGAATAATTTTAGGGGGTAGTATTGTACAGAGAGGGAATTCCCTACTAATATTAATAAAGCACTTTAATGAGTAACTTGTTTTTTTAGAATATTGCATTAACAAGCAGTTACAGTAAAATCCTTAAATCACAAATTAAACTAAGTCTAAGAAGTGTTACATCCATCCTATATGGATATATTTTATCTATATAGATATTAATTTAATTAGTATGTCTCTTTTTGTACCAACCATAGACAAATATCTATGATCTCAAACAAAAAAATGTCAGCTTGTCTAAGTAGGGACATTCCGTCAAAATACTTCACATTAGTACACATATTGCGTCACAATAATTTAGTAGCAATTACAATTATTGTCAGTATCAACCGTTTGTTGCTTGATCCCTATTGAAGCCGTATTCAAATCACTACGTTAAGCAATGAGCATGAAGCGCGGTGTGTCGACACCTGTGCGTTAATCTGTAAGGAGCTAATTGTGGATGTAGGAGGTAAACAGATTTTGGGTACACGAGTGTGTAGGTCGCATTCTGATTGCGGTTTGAAGCGTTAGTATTCAGTTTATAGGTATAAATAATATATTTCGTTATAAACTTATGAAATATAAAGTATTAGTAGGGGAGACCGAGGTGAGTTGTGACAGAGGAGAGTTGTAACATCGTCGATTTTTTGGAATCTATTAACTAGAAACTAGGTCGCAACAGTGTGCGTTTGTTAGCTCGTAACTTGAACTAACAAACGCGCGCTATTGCGACCTAGTTTCTAGTTAATAGATTCTAAAAAATCGACGATGTCTCAACTCTCCTCTGTCACAACTCACCCCGGTCTCCCCTACTTGTAATAGATAGTAGAATATTTAGTACAATTCGTCTTCTATAAGTGATATTGTTTTATTAGCAATCGGGCGAGTTTCTATACTCAAGGGCAATGAAAACGGGTAACTCAAAAAAGCATTTCATTGCATAAAATATACCTAACGAATACGAGTTGTGTGAGTTAAATATACCTTACGAATATTATCTGTATATATAATTGTATATATCAAAAGTCTCTGTTTAGAATAAATTACAAATATTGACAATTTGTTGTGGACGTTTAACTAAACCTAATAGGTAAGCTAATATTGCAGGAATAAATTGACAAATTGAAATCACTATTCAAGTAGGTAAGCTTGACAGCAATCAACATTAATGTAAAGCCGTTTCGACACCTGCGGTAATCGGGCTAAGGGGTAATTGTGTGTCGCGGGTAAACGTCATACACGTAGTGAGCTAGCCTTATGCGATTGTGGTTTAGACTGAGTAATTAGATGCTCATATGGTGTGGTTGGAGGAGCTTGGCTATACAGAATGTTGTAAGGTAATTTAAATGTACACGAATCAAAATGGATACCTGAAAATGATGGGATTGATGGGAAACGAGCGTGCAGTCGAGAGAGCATATGCAAAATCGGTCGTAATCCACTAATTTTGAGCAGAAACAGCGCAAAAAGAAAATGCAGTCAGGTCGTGAAAGTTAAAGTTTGAACAAACATTGTTGTTCGAAGGCTTAATGGTTTTTAAGCACAATTGATGTATTATTACCTACAACAAACTTGGTTCATAACTGGGATAGTGTACTATAATTCTCTATTCTACCTAAAATTCTAACATTATGACATACCGGGTGTGGCCTGTAATATGAGCAAATCATTAAAACATAGATTGTACTCCTCAAACGGTGACACTTTTGTTCAACAACTTTAAAAAAAATATCAACTTGAACAAAATAAATATTATCTTCAATGGACGCCATCGCCACGCCATATCATTGTGATTGACGTTGCTTGTCACGCCTTAAAGATAACAAAATTCGCAATACATTGCGTCTTAGAATAAATTTTAAAGTGTATTAAAAATCAAACCACAATTTATTTTTAAAAGTTGCTGAACAAAATGTTGGTCAGTATGAGGAGTACAGCCTACAGTTTAAATTTTTGCTCGTATTACAGGCCACACCCGGTATAAATAATTATTATGGTTTAATTGCTTCCTTCACAACTTTCGTAGCTCTAAAGCCACTATCTCCCCACACATTAACGTCAATCGGTATTCCACTGACTGGCTCCCGAATCCCGCGGAAGCGCACCTCCATGACTCCACTTACACAATCACGTGTGATCACCGTC
Organism: Cydia fagiglandana; assembly: GCF_963556715.1. Lineage (NCBI taxonomy): Eukaryota > Metazoa > Arthropoda > Insecta > Lepidoptera > Tortricidae > Cydia > Cydia fagiglandana. The sequence goes on from NC_085937.1 coordinate 5,981,565, forward strand.
ATTACGTGTCTTCATGACAATTAATTATACGCATTTGACTTGATTTGATGGCAATTATAGTGTCTAATTACGTGAATGAAAATAGACTAGAGTCTAATTTAGTTTTGTTACGTTTTTATTATCGGTGTAGGTATTTGATCCGTAATTAAATTGTTAGTAACATCGTGTTTTTTTTTGTTTTAGAATATTGTTAATGTGATTTAGAGATTAAAAAACTGTTATTGCTACGAATCTGAAATAATAAAAAAACCGTGTCGTTTATCTATGTAGTTCTTTTTTAATCACAGCTTATATACATTTTGGTTCGAAGTAAGAATAGGCATAGTTAGTTCAGTTATATTTTTAACTATTTGTTATATTTTTATTCCAAATTGTATTGCGCGGACGTGTATCTAACCGCAATGACTAATTACCGCATACCGGGTGTGGCCTGTAATATGAGAAAAAAATTAAACTGTAGGCTGTACTCCTCATACTGACTAACATTTGTTCAGCGACTTTTAAAAATAACTTGTGGTTTGATTTTTAATACACTTTAAAGTTTATTCTAAGACGCAATGTATTGCGAATTTTGTTTTGTTTCAGGCGTGACAAGCAACGTCAATCACAATCGTATAATATGGCGTGGCGATGGCGTCCATTGAAGATAATATTTATTTTGTATGAAAAATAGGGAACCTAAATAATCCATAATTTTTAAAAGTTGTAGAACAAAAGTGTCACCGTTGGAGGAGTACATTCTATGTTTTAATTATTTGCTCGTGTTACAGGCCACACTCGGTATATACATGTTATGTATGAATAACATTGAGATAAATCTATTAAATAAAACATATGCCGATCAATGACTAAACTGCAGCAATGCGTCACGATTTTACATTTTTATAGATTTCAAGTGTTGATTTAGTCATAAAATCCCAATAAAGCTAACAGTGGCGCGGGTTTACTGCCACCCGGGGTACTTTATGTGAGGGGATGTTTGACATGGAAACGTAGAACATGGGTCTGTATGAAAATCGGAGTTATGTTTTATAGTGGACGTGCAGCGAATAGGCGCCTTTTACTCGGGTGCCGGCTGCTTGCGACGATTTTTCAGAATTGTTTGGGGTTTAAGGAGTACCTACTGCGACGAATGATGCGTTAAGTAACAAACAAAAGTAGGTGAGTATGTAAATACCTAACCTATGTAAGGTAAAACCTATATCACAAATATTGCGGTCATGTTATTTATGGTGTACTTACAGCAAAGCTACAGAGAAAATTGCATGGATGTGCCCATGAATGAATTCCAAGTTTTTATAGTTGTCCCCTTGCAAACCACAGACTAATTTTACAAAACATATTTTGGTACTTTTGCCTGCCAAAACGGGTTATTTTTAATGTTCGTAGTTGGCGAATAACCAATTACCTACCATTAATACTTATATCACACGCAAGTATACACTTCTTCCTAAGGAATTTATGTTGAATATATTTCCCATAATCTTAAAAATAACACGGGATTTAATTGCGTAAAGGTGACAGTCCATTTCCAACGACAGCTGCATTACTGTTCATTTTAACTACTATGGAAATTGACAATGACAGCGACGCGTTCAGTAGGTACTAGCAGAGATGTGACTTATTTGAAATACTTGTATTTAAAATGCAAATACAAAATGCAAAATACCTATTTTGTATTTTGTATTTAAATACCTTTTGAAGAAAACTATTTTGTATTTTATTTGAAATAGTTTTTGGGACCTATTTTCTATTTTCAAAATACAAAATACTTTATAGTGGGTAGGTAATGTAGGTAGGAGTTACAATCTCTTCTGATGTTACAGTTACAATCCTGGCAACTTTCTCATTCTTTTAACATGGAACTGTTGAATCTGCTGTTTAGTAACGTCGCACATGACCACAAGCGTAGCAAGTGGAATCTTGAGTGTTGCGAGGGTTTCAAGGCACGAGAGGAGAACAAACTTTTTGCCCTGGTGAAACACAAACGAGACGTTTTCATCACACTAACGAGAGGCATTATAATAGCTGTAAAACATTACAAATTAATGCTTTAACAGTTGGCCGTTAAAAACCATCATCCATACCTACATCCTACCGGTTAATATGAGCAAACAACTAGAAATTTGCACTTTAGATAGAGGATTGATTTCAAAGAATAAAGAGAGTCTTTTCAACTCGGATATTCCGAGTAATACTTTTTAATTCAGACTAGGTATTCACTACTCAGAATACCTTTTATCGCAAAGTATTTGTATTTTAAAAATACCTATTTCCTATTTTGTATTTAAATACAAATTCAAAAACTATTTTGTATTTTGCATTTGAAATAGTATTATCAAGGAAGTATTTGTATTTTGTATTTAAATACTTTTTATAAAGTATTTTTCACATCTCTGGGTACTAGTAGTGCAGCTGCAGTCAGAAATGGAATGTTACCATAAAACTTACGTTTCGAACGTGACGTTACGTTTGTGGTCACAGGCAGACTCACCACGTTCGAAACGTCAGGCCTAAATGAACGTAAATTTTACGCGATTAAGTCCCGCGTTAGTTTTAAAATTATGATTGAAATTCGTGTTAGTTTAAATCGTTTTTTTCTCGAAATCGAAGATTTGTCACCGTTCGTCGCAACGAGTCATCGCTCTCGTCGCCTAGTCGTCGGCGTTCGGCAATTCTTTATTATTCATGGGGCGATCTCGCTCGCGGAGTGTTTTATATGAACGACAATCGAGTATCAGTTTGTACCGAACGGCCCGTATTAGCATTTCCCGTGCTAGGCCTACATTGTTTTAGTACGAAGGGGAGCAAACCTTTTTCGTTAGTTTAAGCCTGAAGATAAAGTTGCCACGTTACGGTCGGAATAAAATTTTGTATTATGTAGGTTGGTGTATTTTTAATAAACGTGTGGCACTTGGAGTGTCTAGATTTTTTATTTATTTACGAGAACTGACTAGCTAGTGATCCTGATAAGAAATAAGAAAGCTCATTATTTACGGTTATCGAAATGTCAGATCCAAAGTAGGTATAGGTTCCATCTCGTTTCAAACTGAAGCAGCCCAACTGTTAAACTGGGAAGAAGACCGCAGCCATAATTACAGTCTATGGATGGATATGCGTCTAAACCTGTTTAGTGGGGTGTTAAATATTTCGTTTTCTATTATATATTTATATATAAGTATTTGAATACTAGCCCTGTCCGCGACTTTATCTGCGTGTAATGATGATCATGATTGATAAAAACTACCCTATATCCTTCCATGGACCTCTAACTATCTTGAGTTTGAGTTAACAGTATCACTATACTCAAACTATCTTGATTCCTTTCATCTAAACGGTTCAAGAGTTTAGCATGCAAAGGTAATAGACAGACAGACAGAGTTACTTTCGAATTTAAAATATTCGAACATCGTTAATAATTAAAGAACCAGCTGACGATCGCGAGTACAAAACGCAAATCCCACAAAGCACTTGGAGTCGCAGCGCTAGGCAGCGTCTAACCAACACAATACGTTAAGTAGTGTTGTACGCTTATGAGTGTTCATTAAAGATACGATAAAGACGGCGGAGGCGACGGCTAAATTGGCTGTTTCTGTCTAGGTATTAAGATAGGGAGACGTTTTAAATTACAGTTGTATTAGGAATTTGGTTAGCGTGCCGTTTGATGCTGTAGGTTTCTATGTCGGCTTGTGGATAAGCAAAACGAATTAGTTTTTATTCATAAACGTTTTGTAAAATCCATTAGATATAATTAGCTATTTTTGTTCAAATGGAATAATTATTTGCTGAGTAATAGTGAGCCGGAGCGGTGTTAAGTTGATTTAGGGTACCTATGAAATTTTATTGTCTTACTTTGCGTTTTAACTAATATGAGTATTTAAATGGAAATTCATACAAATGACTAGTATTCCATCGATAGTTTTCTATGACAATTTAAACTTATAATCCTATCTTTTTTATGGTATAAAGGAGAATAGCTATTTTGCCAATGTCAGGTAAAGTGACAACTTATTGTACGCTCAGAGTATATTTTAAATTAAACAAATGATTTAAGTATAAGTTTATATTTATTTTACGACAATGTTAACGACCCCTGCTTTCAATAAAGTCGAACATCGCGTGCCTCACGACTCAACAATAACATAGCAACGCGACACTATTCCGATTTTCGCTTACGAAATGAGCATTCATTCGAGTGCAGATGTAGTTCAGCTAACAAGGGGCTGTTAATTTAAATTTAGTATCTTAGAGCGTAATGAACGGGAAGGTGATTGTTATAATGGGATTGTGCGCCAAGAGTTAGTTGTGTGTAAATGTAGTGTTTGCATAAGCCTTGTTTACATTTCGGTAAATTACGAGTAAGTTGACAACGCTGAGGTTCTTCTGTCAGGAGTTATGATGATATTGGGCCCGATTCGGATTTTGAAATAGACATCTATTAGATATCTTTTAGACATCACCAAGATACGATAACGGTTTGTTTAAGATCTAACTTGTCAAATTTGACATTTGCGGGATTCTGGAGATACTCTTGAACGATTTTCACAGGATATGACTTAGAGATCCAATTCACATCTAATAGATATCTTATTTTATCTGACGTAAAAGTGACATTGCTTGCCCAAATTGCGCTGCAAAAGAGAACTAGTTGATATCTAATTATTGAGTTACTGTTAATTACCTCGATTGGTTAACACGATGATGGTTCTGAATTGAATGGCAAGTGACAAGTGTCATAGTGAAACTGTCAAAAAAATAAAACATAAACCTAATGCGAATTGCATTTAAATCGCGCTAATTAAACATGCTCCTCATAAGCTTTTCGAAGGTCACTTTATACGAAATCATCAGTCATCATAATTATGAAAAACTGGAGACACCTTTCGCCACCTTACACATCCGTAAGACGCTACGGCCGCTACGCGCTGCGTTTGTGCTACGTTGTAGCACATTGGGAATACCGGGTGTGGCCTGTAATATGAGCAAAAAATGTAACTGTAGGCTGTACTCCTCGTAATTGACCAACGTTTGTTCAGCGACTTTTAAAAATAACTTGTGTTTTGATTTTTAATACACTTTAAAGTTTATTCCAAGACGCAATGTATTGCGAATTTTGTTATTATTTAAGGCTTGACAAGCAACGTCAATCACAATGATATGCCGTGGCGATGGCGTCCATTGAAGATAATATTTATTTTGTATGAAAAATAGCGAGTCTAAATACTTCATAATTTTTAAAAGTTGTTGAACAAATGTGTCACCGTTTGAAGAGTATAATCTATGTTTTAATTATTTGCTTATGTTACAGGCCACACCCGGTATATCAGTATCAGGACAATTTCGAACGTATGCTGATATCAAATTGACATCTAACTGACATCATTCAGTTGTCGTACATTTCGCTCATAATTGTCCGTATATATATTGGCGCGGGCGAGACGCATGATATGTTAAGAAGGGGACGACGTCACGTAATAGCTTCTTGATACAAATGTAATTCCCAATTTCCTCGCAGTAAAATAGGAGCAAATTTTTGTATTCTAATAAGTATACAATAGTTACTTTAAAATGTTTATTTCTATTTTTATAGAGTTGTATGCAAATTTGACGTCGCATTTGAACAATTGCGGCGTTATCTTGGCGTGTAAAGACGCTGCATTCAACACGGCGTGGGAGGAAGCGCGCACAATGCGGCGCCCGGCGACGAGGGCTTCAACCGTGCTAGAATATAGCACTAATATAATAAGTAATACTAAATAAGTAGAATTATTTTTAACTTAGGTATTTGCCTACTGATTTATTTCGGGCAATCAGGTTGCTCAGTCAGGAGTCTATCTGACGCTGTTGCCTGACTCATACCTACGTACTAATCGATAAAATAACTAAATTTAAAATACCAATGGTGTACGTACCACAAACATGGTGTATACTATACAAATACCTACTTCACACCAGATCTACATATTTCTGAACAAATTTTATTTAGGTCACATGAAAACTGGCTACATATTTTTTAATATGTGGTAGTTAAAAAGAGCCGCCTAATGGAAAGCGGTCACCGTCGCCCATGGACAGAGCCACTTATACCCGTCAGAACCTTGAAATATATATTCGCTTCTTGAAAAACCCCATGATGAAGCGCAAAGGATATATATACTTCTGGAGGTAACTCATTCCACATATGTACTGCACGTCCTAATAGTTATGCTATTTAGTAAAGATATTTTTTCTTTGTCTTAGCATATTTTTATGTCAGGTAGAAAATTAGGTACTATTTCTAAAAACAATACTAACCGTGCTTTACAACAGTTTCTTAACTCTACATTCGTCCTTAAACGTACCAAGAAGGCATTCAACCGTGCATCGGCACCACCAAAGAGCATAAAGATATTGAGCGCAGTCCGACTATTGTCGCCGCGATAGTGCCATCGCTACCGGTCGCTTTCTCTAATTGTTACACCGACTCCCCCGTCATATTCTAAAACGAAGTATCTCCACATTAATTGTGAACGAAAACACCTTTTCTAAAAGCGGTATAGAACAATGCAGTAGAAACAAACGCGCACTTGTTAGCAGGCTAAACGCAGTAATAACATGTCTACAAACAATTGTTCATTTTCCAATACGTTAGGAAATTGCTTGGGTGCCGTGCGGGCTTTTGTTCGAGAAATCGAATCGTTGCATACAATGTTCGATATACTCGATAAATTCTGAATATTCTGATAAAAATCGACCATGATTGTACCAAGATAAATTACTTATGAACCTTTTTAAAAAATTATGCTATTTAAACGATCAGCAAAAAATAATAACCTAACCTGACCTAAAAACTAATAGGGTTGGCAACTGTCAAAGGTTTGCATAGATGACGCCATCATAGCTTGCCCCTTTTTCTATGAGATTTGGCTTAAAGAGCTGGCATCCAGGGCATTAAAAAACAAAGTTTGACACAATTCTAGGGATTGACAGGGCAAGCTATGCTGGCGCCATCTGCTAAATACTTCGATCGGCCAACCTCATCATTGCAGCATAAAAAACTAACAGTACCGCAAAACTGCTCCTGCTTTATAAAAAAAGAATGTAATTCAGAATATTTCGAAATACGTATTTTTTTGAGGTACGATTATAAATACCCCCTTAAAATACTAAGGTACATACACAGAAAGGACATTTAAATTTAAAATCGAAATAAGGAGGTATTAAATTGGCCCCCAAACAGCGTTAATGATCCTAATTTTCAAATTTCAAAATCGACGTTTATTCGTTTTAAAATGTACAGCGGCGCGGCGCCCTGTCGCTCTATGGCATCAATCATTTTTAGAGGGCTTCGCTTATCCAAGTTCCTTCGTCCTCAACATCAAACTTTTGCATCGAATGATCTCGGCTAAACCAACAGCGTGCGGCGTTCCGTTGCCTTGTTTTGTATTATTTTTTGTGAATAAATAATATTATTTCTCGAGGGAAAGGGGGATTGGATTTCGTTAAATATGGTCTAGTAATTGAATTGAAATCTCTCAATGTCGACGTTCAATTAAGCTTTATATTTCGTGCTCCTTTGTTTCTTCCTGTATAATAATTTCATTTTACTTAAAGGCATTTACCGTATAATTCAGTTAAAGAGTAGAATGTTTAAGCTAGGTATATGCAGCGAGCTGCTGAAGTGCATACTCACTTTATTAATTGTCGTTGTACAATATTTATTCTTGTAAAATAATTTACACTTAATTTATCAAATACGTCATAAAAATACAGTGTCTGTTTCTCACATTCATTCATTCGTATGATACCTTTTTCTGAAATGTGTTTGACACATTCGCGAGTATCTTGAGGTATAGTTAGACCAAGAAAAGTTTACTGCGATTTTGATAGCCCACACAGTGCAAGTGTTAATTATACGTCATAATTTCATAGGAGTTTGACGTTTAAAATGACACTTGCAATGCGTGGACTATCAAAATTGCTGCAGACTTTTCTTGATCTAACTCTATACATACACTTTTTACGTGCTAATCCTCAACCATACGTTAACACAGAAAGATGCCATGCCAGGCTGTCGTAAAATCTTTGACGTCAAGAGCTGTCAAAAAACAAAGCAAAATACCGCTTCAGGATTACGTCATTCTCACTGTAAGTGCACGTAATTACTTAATATCCATTACTCGACTGTCAAAAGTGATTAATGGTAATGTCGTGCGCAAGATTTTTAACTAAGTTAAGATTAAAATAGCTTACGGTATTGTAATCGGGCCCCGGGCGGATCCGTCATCTCCCCCTACAAATTATAATGACACATCCGCCGGGAGGTTTTAAGCCATTTCAACCTCCAAGATTTTCCATGCTTTTTCCCTAAGAAGGTTAATATTTTAAAGTTGAAATGGAATTTGTTTTTGGGTTTATATTTTGAGTGCGCTAAAGTGCGCTGGATTTGGGGATTCGTTTAATTTTAAGTAGTTGAAAGGCGTGAACTTTACTACCTATAAACTAAGCACTCAGACATTAACTAATCTTTATGTTTGGCGTGAAAAAGTCTCTAACAAGGTGATGGTTGGGTGAGAACAACGTATACCGGCAGTTTTGGAGATCTGTAGACATAGTGATATTATGATTTGGTTTTGTTATTTGTTACTTTTGAAATCATCCACTACACACTTTTCTACTTTCCTTGATAGATGCACTAAACCAATTTACCTCAGATTTTTCTCATATTAGCCAATATCGAATAAACTATACTCATTCCCTGCCAACTTTCGCATCAAAAATGTAAACACCAATATCGCTAAGCACTCAGCGTAAAACAGAATCGTCGTCGACCGCCATCACAGGCAAATGAACCGCAAGTGCGCAGAATCGCTCGTAATTCCATTTTGTTCTTTCCAACGTACTAATTTAAGTTCCAAAGCAATTCCAATCCAAACAATATCGATTCGGGGGAGGAAAACAATTTGCGGTAAAAATCCGCAGTGATAGCGCGATATGAGCAATGCAGCGGGGAGATTTTTTACTTTTTTTTGCCACGGGGGAGTCGGCTGATCTTTGTTTTATGAGAACGATTAAGAAAAGCATATTTGAAGTGTGTACTCGGCTTTATTTGACGGAGGGTACGCGCTTCATTGATCTGTAATCATTTTTCGCATTTTATTGCCACTGTGCTTTGGTTACTCGAGGGTTATGAGTGTAGGGAGTTCCTTGTTTTGTCCAAATTAGCTGCCATTTATCATCTGGCATATACCTTTATTGAATAACAATGGTGTATTTTTATCAATACGCTAGGCTATAATAAAGAAATTTTATTTATTTCTTCATTTACTATTCACGTATTTTTTAATATTTTTGTAAACATTGTCTAGGTACATTATAATATAAGTATACCACGTTACTGGCATCCAGACATTCGCGTCGTCAGGAGGTGGTCACCACTGCTTAATAATATAATGTTTGAAACTCCAGACTTGTTACCATTTCCATATTTTAATAATGCCACACATTTGAGACTGTCAAAGTATATTTACAAGCCAACATATTTTTAGTAGGTAAAGTATTAGGTACTCGTATAGATTTTCTATTACTATTATAATGAGAAATTTGAGCCTTAAAATTTGAAGGTGCCGGACGTAAACGCTGTTTCGCGACATAATTTAGTGCGGCGCGGAGATCTTGTTATTTTCGCACTTAATTCGGGTAAGCGTCGTATTGTGGCGCGGGTGATTAGAATGCTAAGTACGCACAGAAGGGGTTGCCTTAATTGTGCGGTGCTTGCGGACGAAGCCAAACATCGCTGGAATCAAGTGGTTGTGTTGGAAGGAAATTATGTTTTTCTATTCACAATGTGATGTAATCTACAAAGTGAAAGCTTATAATTACATGTTTGAATTAAGCAAACAAGGTAGAGTAAGAAAAAAACAAGTGATAAGTAGTGAGCTAAAGAAGTGAGGTGAAAATCGGGTATAAGCGCAATGTTCATCAAATTAAAGAACTTTTTCTTAGCTACTAAATTAATTTTCGTAAAAGCAACGACAATAAAGCAATACAACATGTTAAACACAGTAAGGTAAATAATAAATATGGACAATTGTGGCATACGGGTAAGTCTGGTTGGCTTTCACATTAGAACACATGTTTACTCATAGATTAGGGTTAATACATTAACAAATGTAAGAACCCGCAATAAATACTAATCTATGTGTAAACAGGCCCCAGTGTGAAGGCTAGCTACACTTACCCATACTGACCTTAGTTTGAAAACTTTTGGTGTTTGTTAACTATATATCACTGTCAAATATTTTCATATGTCTATATTGACTGAATGTAAAATGGGAAGCAATGTATTTAAATTAAGATCTTATTTTTACCATATATTCATTGTGAATAAACGATTTCTTTCAATCATTCAACTATTTATTATAGCAACGAATTACAATCACTGACAATGAGGAATGTTCTAGCATTTCTTTTCAAGAAACGTGCTTGTTTTCATTGCCTCTGTGTGTATTCATAAATACTCATTCTATTTTCACGCCCTTGCTGTTATTAATTGTAAATACATCTTAAATGTACTGTACTGTCAAAATGGGAGATTCGCGGCTTTCAAACATCACAATTCATAAATGAAGGCGGTCCTTTTGTTTAGCCGCAGCATGGTGTAAAATAAAGGCATATTAATTATTCAACGCCACACTCGACGCAATCAGAATAAGTGCTGATGTTTCTGTCACCCGCGGAGGCTGCTGCGCATGATTAGAATTCTTAAGCCGCGCCGAAGGCTCTTGATTAGAGGAAATTAAAATCATTATACTCCGCCGCGCACCGCGTCGCGCCACAATGCCGCTACCCCGAGTAAAAATAAGGGAAACGCACATAAAGAAAGCCCGGCGGAAACGGAAGCGGCACCATCTTGGAGCCGCCGGGCGGGAAAACAATGGATTCGTTAATTAACATTTTCTTACGCCTCGCGGCTGTCGAACGAATGGTTTATCGGACAAAATATTTATGACGCAGACGCTATGGAAATTCCACCATGAAATTGCACAAGTGAATCCGGATCGCGGGAGTACCTACCGAGCTGGTCTGATGCTTCCTGAGCGAGCGTTCGCTTAAAACAAACCAGTGTAACTATGACTTCTGATTATTACAGTTGTTACGAATCTCAAGGTCACCGTTATCCCGTTTAATTTGAATCCAACACTCGATAAGTGGTTGGAACAACAATCCTGCGCTCGCGCCTTAATTACTTCCCAGACCTATTTTAATTGCACCACAGTTTACTTTATACGTAGATACACAAGATGGTCTTTGAATTAGAGCAATTTGTTTTAAATCAGCTCACGGAAAAACGTGGTCTGAATAAATTTGCAATTTTAAGTAAGCTCGTCGTATTGAAGAGCGCTGCATCTGACTACCAATCTAAAATGCAGCTTCATTATATTTAGAAATCTATCTCATCCCACTGAGCTTTAAGTAGCTAAGTACCTATAATCTAGTCTCATTTATATATAATGAAACATCAAGAACAAAGAAACAAACTGTAATTTTGGTAAGTTAAGGTTTGCCCTGATAGTCCACATGTCTAACTATTCAAAATAGAGGTATACTCTTTACGAAGCATCAAGACGATATAGAGCTAGAAACAGAAATGAAACGCAACAAGTAATGTCTCAATAGATTAAAGGAGGTGGTCCTCTATATGCGTTTTTGCTGAATCATTTAACGTACATCATCATCATCATTGGCCTTTACATCTTCTTCAGATGTTTATTACAGCTGCTGTGTATTCCGAGAGTCGCATCTTTAACGTACAATTTCATATTTTATTTGATTATATTTTCGTTTTGATTTGATGAATACCGTGAAAATGAAAATATTATATTGGAAACTAGCTTGATAACTAATCCCGTGATGGGATGGATCAAATTACTAGCAAGGAACATTGTTTTTATCAATACAGCTAATCATCCTAACTAATAAAATAAAACTAGAATCGTTAAAGCCGTCATTCTAACCCTATAACACATTCATACACTGTCATCATACCAACGTATCAAAACGCCCTTCACACGGAAACTATTTGCAGAACACCACTCTGACCGTTAAATCAACAGCGCCATTGAAACGCGTGTAGTGCACTGGAGCCCCGACAAATGATGGCACTCTGTCAAATGGCCAATGCGGTAATGGTCGATACGATACTCGTTTAGGTTAACAGAGATGAATTTACATGTAGGGATTTGGATGGCCGTGTGGGTGTTTGTTATGAGTTTTGTAATATGGGTCGATTGTTACTTTAGTAGGTCGTGATATTGTTGAACTGTGGATTGTACATTTAACATGAACGATCTAGGTAATATTCGAACAATTATAACACATTTTTTTTATAACTAACGTCACAATCTACGCCTTTTGTTGTATCTGTATGACGTATTTTAAGAACATTTTCATGTTTGTCTTATATTATAGTTGCAGTATTATTCTTGCACATAAAATGCTTTTTTAAACCAAGTAACCTCTTATTTTTCCAAAATATTGCAACTTTTGTAACTAGATACTATCATCTTATTAACTAGTACCTACTTATTTGGTACAAAATATGCCTTTCTTAAAACATTTTTTCTTTATAATGCGTATATTTATAATCAGTACACATTGTCCTTGATACTGACCAACACTTTTATAAGTAAGTAAGTATTAATATCGAATTATAAAAAATCCTATATTTGCATAAAATACCATTTCGTTCATGTACACACAAATTAATCAACATACTCCCGGAAGAGTAGCCCCAAAAAGCCACCGGCCATATTCATATGTCATATCAATTAATCACCATTCACAATCCCAATGAATCAATCAGCCCCGAGCGCTGGACTACGGGTTATTGATGGGGGCATTTTTCACCCACATTGCCTCTTCATGACCAAGTACCGGTCAGGGTATCGTTCCAAACGCTCACCGATTGCGGAGAGCCGAAGCCAGTACGGATATTCACGCGTAAAGATAAAGATAAGATAAGATAAAAAATAGTTTATTCAAGTAGGCATATTACAATGCGCTTATGAACGTCAAATAAACCTTTACCGGCGTATTCGGGAAACGAGATAATCACAAGATCTAGAAACGATACAGAGATCAACTAGATTTACATTAGATATCGACTAGATGTGACTTGGATATCTAAGTCATAACTTGTCGAAATCGTTCAAGAGGACCTCCAGAATCGCGGAAACGTCAAATTTGACATATCTATCTTACAAATATCTTTAAATTATCCATATCGTAACTTGCTGAGTCTAGTAGAGATCTAATACATTTTCAGAATCGAGCCGATTGATGGTCGTTGGTCGTACTTGTCTATGTGAGTTGGCAGTGTGATATTGACAGTTTTCGTCTTTTTTAGTCGCGTGATATTCAAATGTGACGGTTATTTTATCACATGGAATGGATGACGCCATTAATTTTTTCCCTGGAGTTTTTTCCCGTTTACAACAATGGTTCAAAAAATAATTGATTTCATCCTCTAAGGCTCACTTGCACCATTCCACTAACCCGGGGTTAACCGGTTAAACCTGGAGTTACCATGGTTCCCAGTACAATATGACACTAAGTTAACTGTTTAACCGCTTAACCCCGGGTTAGTGGGATGGTGCAAGCGGGCCTAATTGATCGTAATATCGCAACTAAGGCGAATTATTACCTAATGGTGTATTTACTTGGCATTTACAGACCATTTATAGACAATAATATATTACAGTACGTCAAAATGGAACATTAATATAATCTGTCACGAAGTTTATGACTTAATGGGCATATCACGTCCTTAGAATGTAACCCTTAATGCAACATTAACATTCACCTGGTTGCCGCCTTAATTTGTTGCAACGACATTAAATCTTCATTAGCGACATTTAAAGGCGCAGGAAACCGTAAAACGGGTATTCAAGGTTTCAAACCAGCTGTATATTCTTTATACATATACAAAAATGTTTTTAATTGTATTTTTAAAATTTCTTATGCAAGAACAACATTAAATAAAATCTCCACCTCTTTACACACTTTAAACGAGACTGTAATCTTGTAACTTAAATTTGAATCATTTCCTAGTACCTATCTGTTGACTTGAAAGGCGTATTTTCGTAATTTCGATGACAACATAATAATATGATAATGTGGAACTGATACGAATGATACGATGATGATGGTGACGTCGCAAGGTAACCAAAGGAACTCCTCAATCTAAAAACACAAAACACATTGCGTTTAGGCACAATATAGAAAGGTCTCGGTAAGAACTTGAACGACATGCAAAGGAGAATACACATCAACAGCAATAAAAGTGTGCGTCATGGTTTTTTTTTGACACTACGTAATTTGTTTCCCTAACAGCATGGTTAATGTTTAAGAGCGATATCCGAAACTCTTGAACAACTCTGCATTTGACTATTCAGCAAAACAGTCATGAATCTCTACAATTTTATAGAAACACCGCCATATAAACGGCGTGGCGAGCATCGATCACTCGTTTTATAGCAGTTTAGCAGTCAGTTAACAGCGGTAATCCGCTGTATGGACGGTTTACTCCGACGATTTATGACTGTGTAAACACTGCACTTATACTGTGGCCGATTTTGTATTATGTAGTTGATGAAGAGTAGGAATGCTCGTTTTACAGGTGGTGGCTTAGCCAGTTAGCCATTCCAAGCAAAACCTTATCAATTTTTGGTAAAAGTGCCTTAGACAATCTAGGACCATTAGCGATCCATTTTTGTTAAGTATTCCTATTTGTATATGTCATGCGTGATCTTAAATTATAGATTCTAGATTCCTTCTATAAAAATCTAATAATATTTACTGCTGCAGCATCATTTTAGATCTTTTCGGGCGGTCTGAGGACCTACCGCGAACCTCGGTCGACGTGTGGCCTCCCTGTCACTCTTACGTACGAATTTACAAGGGCGACAGACAGGCAACACGTCGAACGTCGTTCGCGGTAGGCCCTCTGTTCGATGTCGTATGCTTCAATAAGTAACAAAGAACCACCAAATAAAGACACGATACTCCAGCCTCCTCGGCCGCTGCAGCCGCGTCCGCAATTGTCTCAATTATTATTAATTGTAATTTTTGACAGGCACCTGTCAATTTCGCAGCATTCAACCCTTCCCTAATCCTCCCCAAGACGCGAGGCGCCGGGACGTCTCCTTAGCCGGTCCCCTGGAATAAATTAGCTCTCTCCCGGCCACATCGGGATATAAAATTTTGAATATGAATGGAAAATTTTGCATTTGTAATAAACCGCTTTCCCTGTAACGCTGCAGATGCGTACTCGAGCACTGGATAAAGATGAGATCCTACTCGGTGTCCCCGTTCCTCAGGTGGCTACCCATAAATATTTATTAATTATTTTTTCAATAATCTCTTCTCTCGTATCCTCCGAGGACGGAGGGATATCTTCTCCGTTAATTGCTTTTTGTTTCATTTGAATAAGTATTGTTTTTGACTGTTCGAGCGTGACGTCGAGTTTTATAAAATCTCGACGATGAATAATTTTGTTGAAACGAAGTTAATTGAATCACTGTTATTAGATTCTGTTTATTGATTGCTTAATCAATCTTGCTACTTCTCTTTTATATTACTTTCAAAATAAAGTATTTGTATTTGTAACTGCTCTAGATCGCTAGTAACTAGCAGTCCCAATCAAAAACCTAGCAATATTTAAGCTAAATTTACAGGTACATCCAAGATATACAGGTTCATACCTAGCCATAGCTAAATATACATCTCATCTCACTTTATTTAAGTTTATCCTTTCCTTGGGTATGTACAACAAACAGCTTCAAAACTTAAACACTTGTGGTGTTTAGTTCTAGACACAAATTATGTAAATCGACAATTTTGTCGTAAGTCTTATGTTATGCTTTCTTATTCAAATTAAAAAATTATTAACGTTGTAAATAACAAAAACGTGGGTATTTTGTGAGCTACACTGTAGATTAAAAACCTCAGCCTTACTCGGCGGCGGTTCTACCTAATTGATTTTATAATTCGAGGGAAATTCCAAGAAAGTGTCTTGTCTGGTCACAAGTCAGTGATAGAGCCGGGTGTGCTGATCACCTAACCGAACTGGCATTAATAATTGTGTATTTCCGGGTTAGGGCTTTAATTTTTATGCAGAGTTCATATTTTTTTTGCATTCGCCTATAAAAGAGAAAGGGTCACTACCCTCTTTACACCAATAACTGTACAAGATATAAGTGAGTATTAAGATTGAAATTGCTTATAAAAAAATTTTTTAGGTAAAGATTCATTAGCAAAGTTCTACCCTATATTATTTTGATAATATAAGTTTACTTAACTTATAAATTTTCTATACATAATACATACAAAAACAATAAATTACAATTCTACGACACGACATGTATACACGATATTAAGTAACACAAGGTTTTCCGACATGATTTACAACGTACGTCCGCCCCATATCTTTTGATATCCGATAAAAACGCAAATCGAGTAAATTAATGTGTTTGGACATATGATTTCACCAACGGGGGCACTTTATATCCTTAGACGAAAAATGACGTAAATTGTTACTAAACTGAGAGTCACATACAACGTTGTCCTTCCGAAGGTATCAGTTGAGCGATCGGAACAATTTGGCCGCGCAACGGTCACCCTCGATGAGTTAATTTTTTATTTGATCAAGACAGTTACTGACGGCGAGTACTTCAGTAATAAAGCCAATTTTTTGTTAATGCCATACTGTTACGTATATTTTGAGCAGCTTGTAAGTAGGAAATTACGTAGCAAGGTATGTTATTTTAAAAACAATTTGATTCCAATTTACCTCGTCAAACTACCTAGTAAGAATTTGAAAAAAAAAATGCAGCTAACACTTGAGTATATTCTCTTATGCTATCTCATGATTCATCATATCCAACTCAAAGGCGAGGAACCATCTCAGAAATTCTACGAGGTGGCGAGGAAAGCGATGGACCGGAATCGATGTTGAAAGTGTGTTCGTGCCCGAACAAAATCCACCAACCATAATCATCAGTCATGATGGAAGCGACCAAGAAGAAGATCTCATGATACCTATACAATTCTTATTACATGTTCTTGTAGTACAAATACATATTACAAGTTTTATACATGTGGTTGTATCTAATTTCATTATTATTGGAATCACTAGTATGTTTTAATGCATTTAACATTTTATCACTAGTGGAAGACATCCCTCAAAGGGATAAGTTCGCCTTTGTATGTATGTTGTATGTTATTTTAAATGTATTTTTGTACAATAAAAAGACACTTGCTTAAAATATTCATGGATATAGGTATCATGTATTGCTGTAAGTAGAGTCCTATAAGAAGAAAAGACGTATATCTGGAACAGTATGTAAATTCCAAGACCCATCCCCTAATATTTTACCCCCGACTAGTTAGCCTGTGATCATAGTTCTACCCGCAATTTGTCTCAGGGGCTGTGTTCAAATTGATAATCGATGGGCTCGTGTACGACCTTGCCAAACCGAAAAGGTCTAAACGCATTATATTTCCAACCGTCATAGAACTTTTCAAATTAGGGTGATAAAGGGCCCTAACGAGCGCAGCATTATCAATCTTCGTGTCCGCCTCGTCAAGGTCACGTCGGTGGATGATACTAAATATTGCAATATTGCTGGTGTTGCGATGTCAGATGTTCTATGATTAATTTAATGGTCTCATCTATCACTGATCTGAGCCTTTAAAAGATTAGTTTACTTACTTATTTTTTTATGAACATCGTACGTAAGCATAGACTGCGCAAACAACAACAACAAGGTAATATAGACGCGCCAAAAACAGTCCGCAAAGGCTAACGTGTCATTATAAAAAACCACCTCAGACCACCCCTGGGTCGGACAATATAGTCTGAAAATTTTTTTTTCACTAACTAAAGCATTAATCCGCCCGGTATTACTAATTAAATAATATTAATTTCAATATTTTTTATCCAATTTAATATAAAAATAAATACCTAAAATAATCAATTTCGGCGAGTTTGTACTGAGATTTTTAAATATACCTAAGTATATTTTGTGTTAAACTTTTTTCTCTACAGATTTTTCCTCTTTAACCTTTTGGACGCCTATGACCGATATATCCGCACCGCAGGTCCAACGCCAAAGACCGATTAATCGGTCACAGACCACAGAGCAACATAGACCTACGTGCATATGCATAAAGTTCAATTTGAGTTTTGACACTTGGGTGACGTGGCGTCCGAGTGCAAGCTTCTGTGTTTGACACGGTGTCGAAAGGGTTAATTCAGGTAGTTTCTGCCGCAATTAATAACCGAAACAGAAAGATTGCATCCCAGGTGCAATTTATATGACAACTGCACAACTGTAATCTCATAGATACAGATTCTTGAGAAAACCTGTTACAGATTAAACAGGTTATATTATTAAGAGGGCGTCGAGGAGGGTAAATTTTCAGATTCTGTCAAATTACCCCATTTCACACACAAATGCAGCTCACACACACTACCTCAATTTACTGGGACAGGTCAGTGACCCCTAATGTTTTTTTAAAGGTGCTGTTTCGAGTTTAGTGTTAACTACGGACCTTCTTTGAGGAATTTAAACTGTCAAAGCTTTCCTTTGTGAGAAGACAGAGAAAAATCACTTTTTATATATAGCTTTCCTTGTTTGTTCATGTCATGTCATAGGTATGTGACGTATTAGTTAATTAATTATTTTCGTTGTTGACTTTTATTTGTATTAAGATAGGTACAAACGGCGATGCTCTTAACTGTCCATCGGTGGACCTTATGCCTTTTGTAATAAGGTTTACGAACTGTCAGTTAACAGTGTGGTCATGGGCGATGGTATGCGGTTTGTAAACATAGTCCGAATTTACCTACTCGAAAAAAGTGGACTATATCTAAAATGATCCCCTTATTAGTTATAGGGCTTGTAATATTTTTTTACAACTAAAGACGCTTATTATATTTCACTTATAACTTAATTGATAATAAGGCTTTAAAAACCTCTAATAAAATTCAGGTACTACATATACTTGGTCAAGCAGATCTTGTCAGTAGAAAAAGGCGGCAAATTTGAAAAATGTAGGCGCGAAGGGATAGCGTCTCATAGAAAATTTAAATTTCGCGCCTTTTTCTACTGACAAGATTTGCTTGACCATCTATATGTACTACATTTATACTTTTGTAAGTCAGTAAGTGATGCTTATCGGGAAATCAAAGAACTCATAATTAGTAATTACCTATATAAAAATAATTAAATTTACTATTTCGTCTCACGTTCAATAAGGCCCGGGGCCGGGCCTTGTCACCCGCACAGACAGAGGGCCTTTTTAGCCCAAGTACAAGTTCAAGAATAACAGAGAATATAGTAAGTATAATTTAGTTCATTTATCTCAATTATACAATTTTCACACAGGTAAAATGTACATACATTTCAGCGTGTAGGTACTTATCATATAACGATCGTTTTTGTTATAAAAAAATATTTATTTATTACACTGTGCTAAACATGAGAACAATATGTTATAATCTAGTTCCTTTTTATCCTATTCAGTTCACATACATTGTTCGTGGGTAATAAGGCCTACAAAATTTCCCTTTAGGCCTTATTATCCTTTATCTGGAATTAATTACGCCTTAAATTTAAAATGGTATACAGGGTGGAAAGATAAGTCGGGCCCTGGAGGGAGCCTTAAATCCTTAAGCTGGCTCATTTTACTTAAAGGAGACATTCCTTTATTTTTAAAAAGAAACAAAACTGCATTAAAGTATTTTTCTTTTTTACTAAATATTAGATTTTATGGATATTTTGTACGACAGACGAGTGTAAGACCTAATGTTTCTTGGAGAAATGTTATCATTAACATTAACTGTATCGACTAGTAGAATAAACTTGCGAGTTTTTATTTTTTGGAATTTTTAGTCGGTTCGAGTCCCGGGCGAGGCAAGCGAGTTTTAGAAAATCTTTGAATGCAGTTTTGTTTCTTTTTAAAAATAAGGTATAATTAAGGTAATTTCCCTCCAGGGCCCGACATATCTTTCCACCCTGTATATTAAATTAAGGCCTAGATTCATTTGATTGTTGGCATTTTGTTTTATAGTTTCATGTGATCCACGATGACGCGCTGATTTGGTAAATCTAACCTTTAATAACATGGCAATACAAGTCAAGGCACGCGTTTTCGTGAATGACACGATCTATACTTTGCATTTGTAATAGGTACAAGTGTCGTCAAGCTCACCACAGTTGTTATTAACCTATCGAATGAGATGATGCCTTTACTGAGATTGGTCAACGATATGTAATCATACGACATACCTATATGAGGCCTGGACGTTAGTGAGATGACGATTCACTCATTGCTGGTGTCCTACTTTATTACCTACATATAAAATTAGTTTCACCTGATTATCCACCTGGTTTCCTGAACTTCGTAGTCGCCTCCAAACCTCCCCTTATAGCGACCCCATTCCTCACACTAGTTACCATAAGTTCATATTAGCCATCAACAATTCCTTCGGATCACTGTTCACTCTGATTACTGATATACGTTGTTCACAATTTACAAGAGACACATCATTAATCTAAAAACACCATAAGAAACTCGTTGAATTGATCCAAAAGCAAAATTCTCTCCCTCCGTAGATTTGTTCGCACATATAACCTCCTCCTTATCCCTATCGTTCGGCGTCTACCCTCTTGTCCTCCTAAAAAATCACAATAACCTAGAAGCGGTTATTTTAACTTAAACGTGACTGCGAGCGCCATCTACCCCATGACGCTGGCAACTATTAGCCGGTTCGCGATATGTTCGCGACACTCCCGCCTCGCAGGAAGAAGCTACTCTTTTAATTGAAATTAGATGTCTATAGGCAAACATGTAAATAAATCAACAATTAGATGATAAGAACACTAATGTGAATAATAATGTATTTGAGCTGTTCATCCTCTGAATGCCTCTCTAGGCTTTGGCGCTGTGAATCGGCATGACCTGAGATTTCATACAATTTCTGATGATGTTGTAGAGATGTGCTGAGGCGCACCGTTTCTGAGACTGATCCGATTGTTCATCTGTATTTGTGCTGAGCTGATAAAGAACAAGATCCTGAGACTGGTCTGAGCATTCATCAATGTTTGTGCTGAGCTGATTAATAATTTGATCCTGAGATTGGTCTGAGCATTCATCAATGTTTGTGCTGAACTGATTAATAATATGATCTTTGATATAATAATTATATGATTCATTGATATCTGTGCTAAACTAACTGATCTCTGATCTGAGACTGAAAGCAGGATCCTGAGATTGGTGTGAGCGACTAAGCCATCGGATCATCAGACATCGTAAGCACGATGTCTGAGCTGAGCTGAGTAGGATCACGGCTGCTATTTGTCATCTCTGGTCCGTTACTGATCTCTTTGTCTACCTATGACTATTACTATTGTATTTCCCACAATCTCGCGCGTTCAGTTCCAAATTGCTCCAAGCAGTCCTTAATTACAACGTGGCAACACCGATTTCATACCAAACATCGGTGTTGTTAGACAGTGAGAACTCAATTCGCGTTATATTTTATCTATGACTACCATCTGTGATGTTATATACTGCTTTGCTCTTGTGATATCGTTAATAACTTGTTCACTACTTCAAGGGTCTCAACATCTACTACAGCAGACGTATACATAATGTCCAGCATAATTTGCGTAATTAAACAACTGTAACTTTATTAAACACCGCGGCGACCGCGCGATCAAACGATAGTTATTACACAGACAAAAGCAACCGTCTTATCCGAACGTGACGTGTATATGTAACCTAAGTTCCCACTTCTCTTTACTTAATACTACTGGCAGTAATCTACTATGTGAAGTATTTTAATCTACCTGCTTATTCATTAAACCTACTGCTGACATATCCATCCCTACGTGTATCTACTTCATGTCCGGCAGCCCTCCCCAGCCAAGGAAGAATTACGCTATTCTCATTTAATCACAAATCAAAATGTAAAAAAGAACTTTATCTACAACTCGAGAGAACATTTTTTTTTTCTTAAGCTAAGCTCAAATTAGGCACTTATTTCGAGTCAAGACACCTTTTCTTGCAGTTCGTTCTGATTTATCAAATAGATATTGTGCCAAAAATTACTGCAGTTTTTAATTATCATTTTCTGATGCTGGCGTGAAATAATCTAGTTTAAATAAGTTGGGACAGTCGTGTCAGCCTCTCTATTAGGTCTGAAAGACATCTATGGATTTAACCTGAGCTACACTCAAATATAAACTAAGCACTTTATTTTCATCTTGGTTAGTTACAAAACCTGTCAACAATTATTTTTTACTGCGTTACATTTACTTTCCCGTGTTATACATATATATCAGTCATGCTAACGATTGTAGAAACAGCAAAGCAAGCTGTACCGAGGTACCGATTCATTACAACTTTACAACTATTCTTGAATTGATGTAACTGATCAGATCTTCAAGTGTAATAATCGCCAGCTTCCCGTATTACGGTATTTTCACTGTTGTGTCTATCAAATTGACCCTGTCTGTTTCCTTTATTCACGAATTTCCACTTCACAGCTTTGAGAACCATGAGAGACATAGAAGAGTACTCACTCAGTAGCAAATACTCAATGTGGCAATTAATAGAAATTACAGTGGGCGCGGTGTCTGTCTGTATACTCTTTAAAGGCTTTCGCAAAGACTTGATTTCCTTAACTGGAGTAAAATGTCAGGGTTATGAGAGAAATAGGGATAACACGTCGAGTTATCTTTTTAAAGTTGATCAAGGAGTGCAACTGTTCACTAACATCGGTGAATACATAATGAGTCAAGCCTTCCAATGAAGGCTGTGAGGGTGGTGTCTGAGTTGGTAGACTTGGTAGCCAACGTATCAATAACCTCAGTTAAGCAAATGACATGACTATAATTAGATTAAGTGCCTGTGGAAAGTAACTTGCGGTTTTGCTTCTAAAATTGAGCATGTCAGATATGAGTCCTTAACTTCATACATCCAGACCAGATTCATACCCTAGGATCAAAAGAAATAAGACGGAGTTGATGTATGTCGATATTCCTGTTAAAATGAAGAGTAGGTACTAATGAATTGCACGATCTAGAGGCAAGTTGTTGGTTTACTTGGGATCTTAAATAAGCGACGATGGCGTTTTCGACCAAAGGGTGGTCAGAAGAGTTCAGGTGGCCAAAGGTACGGTGAAACGACTCGGCAGGGTATGCATATGGGAGAACATACAATAAAGATCACACTAATGCGGACGCCTTGTTTTCTCGAACTTTCTGTACATGTCCAAACCTAGACTATTAAAAACTGAAACCCACCATAGGACAGATGCATTTGAGATGTGGTACTGGCGAAGAATGCTTGAACGCAGTAGGTGAAATTGCATCAAGTCTCGACGAACTCAACATGAAACCGAGGTTATCCACTATTTGTACTCATCGCGCACGTACTTTCTTCTGCTATCGAGGCAGAAGAGCACCCTATAGTCTGGAGAAGCTCATAATCACTGGCCACATGGCAAGGAAGCGTAGGGATAGGGATAAACGTATGGCCACACGGTGGGCGAACAGAAAAATATTAAAGACAAAGCCACATTACAGGCTAGCATATCTAGGTACTGATGGTGAACTGTACACTGTGACTCAAGAGGATAGTGCAACGAATAAGGCTGATAACTGTAGTAGTCGTACATAAAACAAATACCATGTCCTTAACACTCCGATATTTCACAGCAATATTAAAATTAATGAAGACAGATACCTATTGAACTTCATTATATGACATCTGATTTTAATTGTGATTCTGATTCTTGTGTAGCTGCAGCCTGCATTTTATATCTCAATATTCTGATTAAATCTGATAATCAAGCTAACAGTTGATGCCACGATCATACACCAATAATTACTTGGCTCATGATTAATCTCTTCCTTTTACTATAACGTAAAAAGTTTAATACTTAATTGAATTTACCTATCACCCTTTTCTTCCGTCTTCACAGGTTTAAATCAACACATTTTGTGTTAAAAATAATGTTCACTCGCATCACAATGTCTGCCGTGATAGACGACAGACAACTATATACGTTCCAAAGGTAAGCTTTTGCAGAGTTTTCAATAACAGGCATTATAACTAAGTACATAATATTACAATCACCTAATGTTGGTACACTGTATTATCCATACTATTTTATTAACATCTAAGCAAAAGCTGTGTTGACAGACGAAATAAGATATAGCTAGCCTAGTGTTGAAAATTATAAAATTATTATTTATGTTTCGTCTAGACCGTCTAGTATTATTACAGTTTACCACACAACATCTATCGTGGCCCATTTTTATTGTAAATACGATTTTTAAGGCAAAAGAAACGTGAACAAAATAACTGAAAAGTATGTGAATTGACAGAAACACTTGCTTGCAAACTTGTCATATTTAGCCACATCAAGCGCTGAGTTTGTTTCGGCTCCCCCCACCACTTGCTTTGCACGCAGCGAATACCTGCTATTCCTTTTCGTTAACTATACATAGGTAATATATTCTAACAAATGCTCTTGTGTCTTTGTCATTATACCATCATTTCATTTCATAACTACTTGCACTGAGTGGGATAATGACTATTATCATTGTTAAAAATACTTTATCACATTTTTTAAATAACCGAATACTTGAGAATTTCTCTTATTCAGAAACCTATCCACCATTCTCTTCTTACTACTCTTACTACTGTACTGTCTCTATAATTATTATGAATATGTAGGGTCGTATACTTTAGTATTTAGTATCTCGATTGCGTAGGCGATATCAATTAATATGTGTTGCTTGATTCCAATTCATTTAACAAAATCAAATTAGTTATGCATTCATTAAATTATCTACCACTCCCTTATCTATTTCTGTTCGAGTAAAAGTAAAGTATGTACTTAGAAGTATCTAAATCAGTTAGCAGATAATATAGAAACCAGTAGGCCATTCAATCAGTATGTCTTTCATTGGGAGTCTTTTCAATAATAATTTATTTTAGCATTTTTAACCCTTTAGGTTTGGGTCATCGTCTCATCGTATGTACATACATACACAATTCAGAAGTTTCGTTAATCTATATCTAATCACTAATCTATGGACTTTCCACACTAAGAATCAATGGTTCAGTAATAATAGGAAGACATATACTCTGATAACAATCTATATTGGAATGTTAATTGGGAATAAATTGAGATGCTATACTTTGTTACATCGACAGACAAGTCTTTGGAACCTTAATGTATCGCTGATATACGCAATCCATAAGTAAAGTAAGTAAAATATTGTTTAAATTAATTCGGCAGTTCTTGATTCGTTTACAATCATTTTACTCGTTTATTCTTTCAGAACAGAAATATCATGCATGCCAATTGAGTATGTTACTATTGTTTAATCTAGCGAGTGGCAATTTTGGCACTTTGCTGGTACCATTGGAATGGCTGAGTGATTCTGATTGAGTTCCAATGATGTTCCTGGTCCTTTGAGTTTGAGTAGTATGTACATTGTACGAGTACATATGACATCAAATTGTAATCTGATTTGAATTGCCTCCTGCATTTTCATCCAGGCACATTACAACTAAATTATACCGACTTCTAAGAAACCAATCCGTTACAATTCCTTACGATTGTAACAACAAACAACGACGAGGCAAGAAATTCCAAATTAACATCTTATGATATGAGTGGATCTAGTCCTTCAAACTAGGTGAGTGTAAAATTCGAGTTTTTAAATAAACTCAATGATTCTGATTAAAGCCCAGTGAAAATATGGATCAGCAAAACATACCATTTAGCCTGGTTTGCTTGTCTGGAAGATATCAATCTTTTAGCGATAAGACCGCCCGTTCTACACAATAGTATAAGTGATGTGTTAAGTTCCTTTACATAAGTAAAGAATATTGTGTTGTTGTAAAAATATTGATCATATAAGTATAAGGCTAATACGTTAAACATGATACATTCGTTTCATGAAAGATACGCAGTATAAATTGTTGTCAATTGACCACGCTTGCGCTCACAACTAGTTTAATCATGGCTGAGCTGATAATTTGTGATGAAGCGGGTATTCTGCAAGCAATGCATGAAAAGCATGCAAGCCAGTAAGAATTAACTTGGCGTGGAACATCATGATCACGAAATATTGTTTATCACCAATTTAACTAGATACCGATGTAATAGAAAATACACAAGATCGGAGGTCAGTCCTAAACTGGTTTGTAAGCAACAACAGTTGGTAAGCCATAATATCAACTACCCACATTAAAATAAACTTTCAATTTGGTTCTAAAACTATTCGGCCACACAGAACAATGAATGTGAGATTATGATTCTTATTATTTTAATATTAAGATCTTAACTCCTGCAACGTTACAAACAAAATTGCAAAGGCATAGATGCCAAAAATAATCGAGTATAATTATTGTAACAGATCTAATCATTTATGCGATTTCATTTATGTCTTACATTGAATTGTTTGAACATTACATTGAACACTGAAATATGAATTTATATATATATATATATATATTTTTATAAATGTAAATATAAAATGTTTCTTTAGTTATAAGTACATCCTCTGTTTTATAAGCTGTGTTACTGACTATTATTATACCATGCTATGTACTATTCTGATAGCCTGCCGAGAGCGGGCTAGTTAATGGCGCACCCGAGCTAGCTCAGTAACCATGATCTCCAACACACATAGTCGCTACGCATTCCGCGATCTGTAGTACTGGTTAGCCTGAGACCTCGCGCCTGCGCTCGCGCATGGGAACTAATATAAAGCGTACTTACTTGTGTAAGTCGCTGCGGGCAAAATAAATAAAAAAATTATACCTACCTACATATATACTATTTTTGTGTCAATCTTGCAAAAAATCAACAAATTTTCACTCAATATTATGTAACAAATAAAAATGTACTCGGCAAGATAAAATTTCTTTAAACCTTAATTAAATTACGAAAAACGTCATAATCGTCACTTAAGAACCCAATTTAAAAACAGATGTACTAATAATAATGCAGATGTAGTAATGTTAAATTGTTGGTCAACTGCATAATTTGAATCTTCTAGCTCAGGTAATAAAGTCGTTGTTTGAGAGGATCCATGCTGGTTCACAAATCGACCAGCAAACTTTAATTCAAAATGTATTTATATCGACCGGGATATGAACCGTGATTACCTTTCCCTTAACCGTGAATCATTTAAGACTGTTATTTCATCCAAAATCTCGTAAATTTTTATTAGTGCATGATTTTATCAAAGATTGGTCAGGTAACTCAATCTAAACAAGTAAAGCAACTTGTCAATTACATCATCAAACATAATAAATATCAAAATGAAACCATGTTCTTGTGAACATAATCATAACAGACACCTAAATATAGATTACGATTAAACCTCCTGTTCAACTTAAACTTGTTAGGCATGAGTGGGTATGGTAACGGTACCAATCATATGATATTTAAGAGAACAATGAGATTATTCACAACTTTGAGAAAAAATCAAGTTATTTTTATCAAATATTGGCTTCTTCACCTTTTCTTTGATACATGACATATATGTATATCAGTTTCTACATATATTGGATTATTACTGATACGTGTAAAGTTTCTACTGCTTAGGGCGTTAAAACTTGAGTTGAATGTCCATTTCGTCCCCCACGTTTTTAGACATGTTCAATGAGAAATGTACGTAATGGTTGGTTTCAAAGTAATGAAATCTGAGACTTAAGCAGTTCCATGGCTCTTGTTGAAGGTAGTGTTACTAAGCTAGTGTTTAAAAACTGATTTCAAACACCTCTCTGACAGAATTTATAGTAAACATACCAATATTGTACAATCTTTGCCACTCTCTCATTCTTATAACATAGAAATGTTGGAATACTGAGCGTTGCGACGGTTTCAAGGCACGTCGGTTGAAAACAAACTTTGCTGCCCTGGTGACACAAACATTTTTATCACATCAACCAGTGACAAATACTGACTGTAAAACGTTAAATATATAACTTAATGCTTTCAAATATTTTTATCATTCAAAACCATCACTTGTAATTCTATTCTACTGCTTAACATGAGGAATCAACTCCAAATTTGCACTCTATAGGACTGATTAATTAACACACTGCTTTCAAAGATTAAAGCGAGCTTTTTAGTATTTTGTATTACAAGAAGAATTTTTGAAACTATATTATTGCATTTAAATAATATACCAAGGAATTTTTTGTGTTTAGATACCTATTTTTTTTTAAACTATATATATTTACTGATATTTGTAATCTCTTGTATATCAAAGAGCAAGAATGTTCAATAAAATGTAGGCACTTAATTGCATATGTGCTCCGGTGAAACACTAACATATTCGCCAGCTTAACGCCTTTTTGCAAAAATAGGATTACATAAATATGGGTTTCATTTCATGCCTGAAAAAAAACATTAAATTGACCTGAACAAACAAAAAAATTAACTCTTAAGTTGTACGTGCATAATTACATAAATTGACTTTTCATATGTTACTTTTGATGATGATTATGCATGTACATAAATAATCCCAGCATCTCCACCATGTCGTCAAGCTCACCACAGTTGTTATTAACCTATCGAATGAGATGATGCCTTTACTGAGATTGGTCAACGATATGTAATCATACGACATACCTATATGAGGCCTGGACGTTAGTGAGATGACGATTCACTCATTGCTGGTGTCCTACTTTATTACCTACATATAAAATTAGTTTCACCTGATTATCCACCTGGTTTCCTGAACTTCGTAGTCGCCTCCAAACCTCCCCTTATAGCGACCCCATTCCTCACACTAGTTACCATAAGTTCATATTAGCCATCAACAATTCCTTCGGATCACTGTTCACTCTGATTACTGATATACGTTGTTCACAATTTACAAGAGACACATCATTAATCTAAAAACACCATAAGAAACTCGTTGAATTGATCCAAAAGCAAAATTCTCTCCCTCCGTAGATTTGTTCGCACATATAACCTCCTCCTTATCCCTATCGTTCGGCGTCTACCCTCTTGTCCTCCTAAAAAATCACAATAACCTAGAAGCGGTTATTTTAACTTAAACGTGACTGCGAGCGCCATCTACCCCATGACGCTGGCAACTATTAGCCGGTTCGCGATATGTTCGCGACAACAAGATTGTAATATAGAGTGTTTGTTACCTAACTTACTAAAACAATCGATTCCAGGTATAAGACAATTTATTCTCAGAAGAATATACATACCTATACAAACTTCACTTTTAGAATTGATTTAAATTGTACTACATCGCAAAAGCTTAGTTTGTGTTTCGTAACGATAATTGTGTTAATACATACCTTACCTACCTTACGATGCTCCGCAAACTCCTGCATCTTTTCATACCACTGCCTTTTGTTATCGTTGTAACTTTTGAAAATGTACAGTCTCCCACGAAAACGATCTGATAAACATTTTTAATGTTATAAACCTACAGAGTTGGGATGGCAGTAAGGCTGTCGTTCATACTACTTTATACGGGCCCGACACTATCATGAATGACAAGACTTATCATAACATTCCAACGTTTGATCCAGTTCGGTCATGACATTACAAAATCTCCTCAGTGAGGAGGCCTCAAACACTTATCAGTATTTTACAGTACTGCTTACAGCTATTTAATTGTTATTTTAACTACTATTCTTGAATGCTGGGCCTTGTTACCCGTCGGGCCTTATATTCCTCACCTAACTTTAACCTTAAATTTCTCTGTTGCCTTTAAGAGGAAAAATAGGAAAAGCCTGATTCGTTGTAGTCTAGTTATCTGGCTTTCGAAATCACTCGGTTTTATAGCTTGAGCATCGATTTTTTTATATAAATTTTACTAAACGCTGACACTCGTTCATCTCATTTTAGGTACAACTTTGCATAAGTGTATTTATTATATTGTAAAAGATTTCAGATTTTCAAGGGTGATTCGTTGTAAACACACTCTTTGGGATAATAATGACATTTATTATAATTATCAAAAAATTATCACACGACATGCACATATCACACTTACACTGTACGATTGTTTCCGACGTACGTAAATACTTCTAGCCACGTCAAATTAAGCCGAATTTGGGCAAGCTGCGGAAATAATTCGTGTAGTTTTGAAAATTGGTACAGGCATACCTTGTGGTGTCTAGATAAACATACTAAAAGTCCTCGAGGGTAGGGGGTGTGCTGGGGGTGTAGAGGGGGGTTGAAGGTACCTTTTTTCATATTTTTGCTCATATCTCGAAAATGTGTACGAATTGCATTATAATTACTTCGAACAAAAGTTTTAACATAAAATTTACTACAAATTTGGTTATGTTTATTTTTACTCTGCGATCAATACTTTAGGAGCTACAGGCTGTTAAAGTTAAATAAGAGATAAAAAATAGACGGTTTAAAAAAACGTCGTATTTTCATAATTGTTCATTATAAATAAAATTTTTAATTGAGAATAAGCAAGCTAAATGACCTGCTGATAAAATATAAAAAAGCCGGCCAAGAGCATGTCGGGTCATGCTCAGTGTAGGGTTCCGTAGTTACCCGTCCGTCAAAATAGACTATTTGCAAAAACTCAAAAACTGCTTAATCGATTAGGTTCGCTATATTTTTCTCTGAAAGTCTTTACTAAGTTTTACTTTCACGATTTTTTTTCATATTTTTTGGACCCATGGTTCAAATGTTAGGGGAACTAAAGTGGAAAACACAACTTTTTTTCTTTCAGATCGATTATTTCCGAAAATATTAAGCAGATCAAAAAATGGTTCTGAAAGACCCGTATTCGTTTTAAAAGACCTATCCAACGACACCCCACACTATAGGGTGGAAGCGAAAAAAAATTTCATCCCCTTTTTAATGTACGGCAGCCACCCTAAAAAAATATTTTTTCTAATTTATATTTTACAACTTTGTCAGCGTAACTGATTTATATATTCGTGTCAAACTTAAACATGAAAACTAGAAAAAAAATATTTATGGTGGTTGCCCTACATTAAAGTGGGGATGAATTTTTTTTTCGCTTCCACCCTATAGTGTGGGGTGTTGTTGGATAGGTCATTTAAAACGAATAAGGGTCTTCAAGAACCATTTTTTGAACAACTTAATAGTTTCGGAAATAATCGATCTGAAAGAAAAAAAATTGTGATTTACCCCTTAGTTCCCCTAACTTTTGAACCATGGGTCCAAAAAATATGAAAAAAATCGTGAAAACATAACTTAGTAAATACTTTCAAGGAAAAATATAGCGAACCTAATCGGTACAGCTGTTTTTGCGTTATGGCAAATAGTCTATTTTGACAGACGGGTAACTACGGAACCCTACACTGAGCATGGCCCGACAAGCATATGGCCTATTTTTTTATATTTTATCAGCAGGTTGCTTAGCTTGCTTACTCTAAGCTATTTTTTTTATTTGTGATGAACAATTCCAAAAAAACGACGTTTTCTTAAACCGTCTATTTTTTATTACTTATTTAACTTTAACAGCCTGTAGCCCCTAAAGTATTGATCGCAGAGTAAAAATAAACAAACCAAATTTGTAGTAAATTTTATGTTAAAACTTTTGTCTTAAGTAATTATAATGCTATTCGTACAGATATTCGAGATATGAGCAAAAATATGAAAAAAAGTACCTTCAACCCCCCTCTACACCCCCAGCACACCCCCTACCCTCGAGGACTTTTAGTATCTTTATCTGGACACCACAAGGTATACCTGTACCAATTTTCAAAACTACACGAATTATTTCCGCAGATTTTTCTAATTTGCTCAGGCTATTCTACATAAATATAATATTTGTTGTGACCTGGGTTCCGGCAGAAAATCAGTGCTTTGCTCGAAAGAGCGAAGCGTACCACTGAGCCGTGACCCTTTTGTCCTGCTGCAACGCACACAGTTTGTATAATTATACTACCTACCTACTTTTATGAAATTTTACTTTTGTACCTACTCATTTCTATGCTATTTTCTTTGTAACTCAATTTTCTTTGTTAGTGTAATAATTATTGTTTTTTCTTTCTGTTATGATGTGTTTAAAATTATATTGTGTGTCATTGCAGCTGTCAAATAAATGATTTATCTATCTATCTATCTATCTATCTTTTTTTTATCAAGAGATGTGAACGCTAGCGACTAAACGGTGACTGCCTTTTCCGCTGATTTTGCTCGACACAAACGATTTATAAACGGCAACTAAGCCACTAGTATTGGGTTGCCTATAATCATTTTTCCGTGAATGTACTCGTAAACCTCTATCCGTTAGTATGCGATTCATTAATGGACGCACCATCGGGACACGGTTCTTTAACAGGTAATGTTAATAATCAGTGAACATCTTTAATTACGCTCAAATGCTTAAGTTTCAGTACAGGTAAAAGTACATATGAGCTGTACTTTTAATTGTTAGTACAATCGGCATCAAATAGATAGTGACGGCCAAAGTGACCAAATATAGCTATAGGATATAAATGTGGACGAATAAGGCCAGGTGAAGCATATAAGGCCCACCTTTATTTTAACTGAAATAGTTCTATTAATAATCAGGATATTATTAACAAATCAATTCAATATAGATTTCTCATTTGTTCATGTTTCTTCATATACCAAAATAGTTATATAAATATTCCAGCGCTTTTGAAAAATACACGTTTTATAAAAAAAACCGGGCAAATGCGAGTCGGACTCGCGCACGAAGGGTTCCGTACCATAATGCAAGAAAAACAAAAAAAAGCAAAAAGAAAAACGGTCACCCATCCAAGTACTGACCACTCCCGACGTTGCATAACTTTGGTCTAACATCACGTTTGTTGTATGGGAGCCCCATTTAAATCTTTATTTTATTCTGTTTTTAGTATTTGTTGTTATAGCGGCAACAGAAATATATCATCGGTGAAAATTTCAACTGTCACTAGCTATCACGGTTCGTGAGATACAGCCTGGTGACAGACAGACGGACGGACGGACGGACGGACAGCGAAGTCTTAGTAATAGGGTCCCGTTTTACCCTTTGGGTACGGAACCCTAAAAACCATACCATGTTGGTTCGGAACCGGGCCTTGTTACTTGCACTGACAGTTGAATACTGACTTGAACAGAAGTTCAAGAATAACAGAAAATATTACCGGACCTTATTAGCTTTTATCATGAATTAATTTAATCTTCAATTTAAAATGGTCTATAGTAAAATACGGCCTACATGAGTAATGGAAAAACAAATTGTATTTTATTTAGAAAGTACTTATATGTTGTTCATAATCTTCAGTAAGCTGACTTCTAAGAGTCTATCTATTATAATTAATGTAGATTGACAGTTTACTTAGCAAATTGTACTTTTATACCTTTAGGTTTTATGTCGGAAGTATTTCAGCCAATTTGTACTGAAACAAGCATTTGAGCGTAATTAATGATGTTTACTGATTCTTAATCTTAAATATAGCTATTATGTAGGGCACTTAAATTATTTTAGCGGACCGAGCGGATATGTATGTTTGTAGACCACTTATTTATTTAAATAATTAAATTGTAATTCATTCAAAAAAAGGTTATTAAATGAGGGATATAGATACCTCACCTACCTTATTACAAAGCATTACAAAAATGTCCAAAGGCCAAAGCCACGCTGATAAGACATAAGACCTCATAAATACCTATAAATAAACGTTCACTGAAAAAACTTTAAGGCATTTCTGATAAGTAATTATTTTTCGTTACTGAGTTATCGTTTTGCACCGAATATCAATGAAATAAAAGCACGTTGTTATTTGATAGATACATTTATATAAACATCGTCACATGAAACCAATATAGGTACTCGTAAACCATACCACTGCGATGGAAATATCGTTCTTTCAACTGATAATATAGCCACAAAAACTCGCTGAGACTGCAGGTCGAGTCTTGGTTTCAATTTCTTGATGATATATCATTGAATTAACTTTCAAAGCACGTGATAGCTCAGAATAGCAACAAAACTGGTTGAAACTAAAAATTTTATTGCTGATATTATGTGAACAACATTGCTTCGTCTTCATAAATAAAATTTTAATAATTTATATTGTTTACGTTAAAATGTGAAGAAATTTGTTGATAAATTGTCTATCTAGTATATTGACATTATGTCATATATGTTTTTAAAATGACGTAATATGAATGCCAGCACAATGAAAATTTATTCCAATAAGATAAAACAAATCTTCAAACTTTTTTAATTTTTAGTGAATTAGGAAGAAACTAATTACGCTGATTTGGTTGTGTTTGTATATATTTTAAATAATTTGTTATATTTTTAAAGTATTATGACTTATGAATAAAAACAAATCAAAATTTTAATGACTCTGGATCTCCATGTGACATTATTCATTTACCCTATTTATTTTGAACACAGTTTTTCACTGGTATCATCATTCGTATACGGACATGAATTTCTGTCAATATATATGCCAAATTGAACTGTCAATTTGGAAAAAGCATGTACGCGTCCGCTTCCAACGGCCCACAGCGGGCATCTGAGGAGAAGGAGAATTTGACAGATATGGCGGATGTATGGAAATTTTACGAAAGTTTACGTTTACGATTGAATTTCTCTGTAGCCTTTAAGAGGAAAAATAGGAAAAGCCTGATTCGTTGTAGTCTAGTTATCTGGCTTTCGAAATCACTCGATTTTGTAGCATGAGCATCGATTTTTTTATACAAATTTTACTAAACGCTGACACTCGTTCATCACGTTTTAGGTACAACTTTGCATGAGTGTATTTATTATATTGTAAAAGATTTCAAATTTTCAAGGGTGATTCGTTGTAAACACACTCTTTGGGATAATAATGATATTTATTATAATTTTTTTTATCAAGCGATGTGGACGCTAGCGACTAAACGGTGACTGCCTTTTTCGCTGATTTTGCACGACGCAGTCTTAAAGCTCAAAAATTTCCACAAACGCCAATAAATATTCAGGACGGACTTTTTTCATGTCAAATTTGGCAAAACAAATTGATGGACATTGATGGAATTGGACGAACCTATCGAGAGGGCATGCTCAGACCCAAATAAACACGGGGTTACAAATTAGCCAGGGCCATATCGCAACATCTACGCGCATAAAACTTCAATGTCCCTATACAGGATACCCAAATAATACGTGGAATTTTTTTTACTACTGTATGTATTGTTGATCATTTTCAAAAACGAGTGCGTTTGTGCATCGAAAGTAAAACAGGATCATTTTGTAGATTATTCGTTTTTTATTAAGGTGCAGGTGCAGGGGGTCAATTTAGACTGCGGGGTAATTTACACTAATCGAAATATCTTCCATGTTTTAAATTATTAACTAGAGTCACACACAATACACACAATACACCTTTTTCGCTATCTGAGGTACTCTAGGTAACTTAAGTCTTAAATGATTTTATTAGTCAAATTTTGAAACTATTTTGAAAGAAAAATAATCCCTAAAAAATATTTGACAAAGTATTTTAGGTCCAACCTGTAAGTTATTACAGTACAATATCTGGACATTTCATATAACAACATTGCTATAATATAGTAGAAGAAAATCATGGTAGCATAATATCCGAGATCGGTCGGGTATTAAGAGTTTGGCTGAACTCTTTCGCCTCGCCGCCTCGCCGACGACAAGCCGGAGTAGGTACGCGGAGTTGACTGCCAACCTTCACTAATTGAAGATGCAAAGAAAAAGTAAAAAAATATTATAATAGCTAAGCTATTATAAATAAATAAAAAGTTGTAACAATGATTTCTCATATGCAATTAGATAATAGTCAATAAATATTGCAGCTGTATTATTCATCTTGCATTCTTGCATTATCTACTGACTTATGATTTTTTGGAAATAAATATATTTATTAATAACAAACAAAATGAGAACAAGAAATTAAAATTAAAATTCAAATCTTAAACTTAACTTATAAATAATAAATGCTCCTCAGGTCACCTTCATACGTTATGGTGCCCAGAACTTATGATTTTGACTTTAAAATATTTGGTTTAAGTTTATCGACATGTCATATGCTTATGGTCATTTTCATATTTTTTTCTAATTGGCGAACACGGCTGAATTTAGTAAATGTTAGGTAACAGGCTGTGACTGCAGACTTAAGCAAAGTTTTTAAGTATTTAATTTTAAAACTGAGTAAAAACTTTCTGAGTCTATAAAATTCATATAAAAGCGCAATCCATTTTGATTCCTCGGATAAAATAGATTGTATCAAAAGAAGAAAAGACACAGAACTATTTATTCCCACTATCAACACGAATCGTCACCATGAGAACTCTGATTTCTTTAACGTTACACGTGTTAACAAACTTGCCACTCTGAAAATAAGGTCTTAATTCGCTTGGTTAGTGAGTAAGGGGTTTCAGCTTTAGATCTAATGCTCGGATCGCGTGAAATTGAACAATATTTACCGACGATTGACTCGGCTCAAAGGAAATGAATAGATTTCATTTTAGTGTCATTTGTAGAGCTAATGGCGCCTGTGGCGGTGAGCGGTGCGGCGTGCGGCGCGGCGCAGTGTGCCGGCACGGCGCTAATGTCCGTTGACAGACGATATCAATCTAACTGGTTATTAACGAATTTGTTTGTTTGTTCGTATAATTAGACACATACTATAGACAGACGTTATGACTTCTAAATATGTCTAGCCTTTGATAATTTCAGTGTACTATTTGCCTAGTTCGTTTAAGCGTTATTTATAAATATAATGGTCCAAATACGTAACGTACCTCTAAATAAACGTTGATACAGTATTTTGGGAGACTATGAAAACAAAATGAAACTCACCTATATAGTAGTAGTTGTAGTGGTTGGGATCATTGATTTTTCTATAAAACTCCACCTTAAATAAGTGTGTACCTACCTACCTATACGAAACTACTCCTAATCTTTAAAATAAGTATTTGAAATGTTTTGATGTTCTCATATTACTAGGAAAGCATGTCTTCACAAAACATTATCTTTGTCATAGAAAATTGCTGCAAATTGTAGCGTGTCCCAAAACGGCTCAATTATGTCACAATGTCTTTGTGCTTCCCCGAAAAAAACCTTCGTCGTAAATAATACCGTATGTCATTTCTCAGCACGTATGAAATTTATAACGTTATACCATCGGGCAATTTATTTGTAACTAACAAACGTGGGGTTCCGAAGGGCAGGGTATTGGGTAAGGGACTTGATATCGATAAAATAAAGTAAACGGCGAAAATGATTATGTTTTTAGAAATGTATGTATTGAGACATTTACAAATCGTTCTATTTAATAATACGGATATCACAGATAAGATGAATAATATTTGACATTTGTGTATATGTACACTACGGAATACTCAATCATATTTTGCTTTAAGAAATATTTTCATAATATGAAGAGAAAAACATTTTCGAGACCATAATATTTTCAAACAGAATTTTGTAAATCAGAAATATATTTACACAAGAAAAACGTTTATTTGTTAAAATTATTTATTAAAATACATGTGCCTAAAAAGAGTGGCGTTTCTTATTTAATTGAAGTACCTACCTACATTTATTTTTTCACCCAACCAAGTTTGATAGGTATTAAACTTTTTCGTTTTGATAGTAATAGCGGTACACCGTGAAATTCGGGAATCAGCTGCAAATGGTGTTAGAGGTATGAAAATCGGCACGATTAATCTTTAGACCATTTGAATCAATTTGACCCGTAGCACCAAAAACAAAAAACAAACGGAAAGGAGTTATGACGTCATCTTTTTTTTGTATGGAAAAAGAAAAAAAATTGTTCATAAATCTATCGTGTGTGGTATTAAATGAAAGGGCATTTTGAGCCGGTTCTAAAAATATATCACATTATTATATTTCCGTCACTTGCATTCAATTAAAATTAAAATAATTTTCAAAATATACCAAGTTTGGGCTCCTCCAGATAGGAAACCGTTGAATTATTTTTTGTAAAATATACCTCAAGTAATACCCAATATTCTCATATCTAACCCCAAGAAATTAATTTTGAAAATATTTAGGGTTAGTATATATTTTTTTTAATTTTATCATTACTAATTGTGATCTATCAATCTATCAATGAAACGGCCTCCTAGCCTAGTCGATAGTGACCCTGCCTATGAAGCAGGAGGTCCCAGGTTCGAATCCTGGTAAGGGCGTTTATTTGTCTGTTCATCATCATCATCACACAAATAAATGCCCATATACACATATATACAAGCTCTGGTAAGGACATTTATTTGTGTGATGATGATGATGATGAACACACAAATAAATGCCCTTACCAGGATTCGAACCTGGGACCTCCTGCTTCATAGGCAGGGTCACTATCAACTAGGCTAGGAGGTCGTTTCATTGATAGATTGATAGATCACAATTTGTAATAATAAAAAAATAAAAAATAAATACTAAAACTAAATATTTTCGAAATCAATTTCTTAGGGTTAGATATGAGGATATTGGGTATTACTTGAGGTATATTTTACAAAAAATAATTCAACGGTTTCGTATATGGAGGAGCCCAAACTTGGTATGTTTTGAAAATTATTTTTATTTTAATTGAATGCAAGTGACGGAAATATAATAATGTGATATATTTTTAGAACCGGCTCAAAATGCCCTTTCATTTAATACCACGCACAATAGGTTTCTGAACATTTTTTTTTCTTTTTCCATACAAAAAAAAGATGACGTCATAACTCCTTTCCGTTTGTTTTTTGTTTTTGGTGCTACGGGTCAAATTGATTCAAATGGTCTAAAGATTAATCGTGCCGATTTTCATACCTCTAACACCATTTGCAGCTGATTTTGGTCAACCGCTAGCACTATGATTCAGGTGAATGAAAACAAAAAAGTGCTACAATGAATATTGAAGCAAGCTACAGTGCACATAAAACAAAAAAGAAATCGATATATCTATAAGCGTTTTATCCAACCAAACAAGTGGAAAAACAGTGAAATTATAAAAATGCCCGGCCACCCTCGCGATTTGTGACTTAATCACTTTATTGGCAGCGGGGGAGCTTATCGAAAAGAAACGCTGATATATGGGTAAACACGCTTGCACTTTTGCGTGGCGACTTTTGCCTGGCGACTTTTGGCGGTCGCCGAGGCCATAAAGTCGTCGCCGAAGTTTGGATTGCGCTTGTGGGGCCGGAGTGGCTTTTAAATGTTGTTCTTTTAGTTTTAAGCTCAGCGAACGTACTTACCTTGTTAGCCTCTTCTTCATCGCAGTCACGTGCATCTGAAAGAGGAAAAATCGGTTAGATGGGTGAGCTAACGAAGCAAAGGTACAAAAGTGGTCGGCAAAATTCCCAGGAGTTTCAAGATTTTTTTTCGTTCACCTGTCTTTCACATGTTATGTAATCCTTATATGTATCAACATTAGGAAATATATCGAACGAGTGCTATAATATACAGATATTATATCATTTATTTTAGAGAGAGATATATAGTAGTAAATTTATCAGGGGTTTTTTATTGTCGTATGACAGGTCATGCTCAGCTCGATGATGACAGGTTGATTCAATACTAAAATACTATCTTCCATTCTTAATAAATCTAAACTATACAAAATACATCTCGGCTAACTCTCGATATAATCAATGCAAGACAATCTTGCTCGTCCAAACACACTCATAAATAATTAATATATTAATATTGCTCGAAGGGGTATAAGGCGCTGGGCACACAAGCCTGGTCCAGTGATTAGCTGCGCACGGGCCTAAATATGTTTGTACTTCGGCTTTAGCACATGCCTGATACAGCCTACTGGACTC
Organism: Cydia fagiglandana; assembly: GCF_963556715.1. NCBI lineage: Eukaryota > Metazoa > Arthropoda > Insecta > Lepidoptera > Tortricidae > Cydia > Cydia fagiglandana. The sequence goes on from NC_085937.1 coordinate 6,021,415, forward strand.
ATCTAAAACGGCATATAAACATCACATTTTAAGTCTTCTTAAGACCTTCTAGAATTCAGCACTTGATAGTCCCTACAGCCCAGCCTCTTACCGTTTGGCTGTTTTAATTAAAAACTTCCTGCATTAGCTATATGCCGGTACTTATCCCTTTAAAATATTATTTAATATCAGTGTTGAAGACTGATTTCTAATTAATTATGATGCGGATTTAAATTGCCGGTTTTGACGACCCTTCAACCCTCTTAAGACTGGACTGTGGCATGTTGAGTTTCATTTATATGTAAGTACGTAAACTTAAAAAGTAATTAATAGATAAGGGGTAAACTCATGTTAATCTCAGTTAACTAACTAAGTTAGAGACATGTAAACATAGTTATTGGTTACGGTATAAACGAGTCATAATTATGCCAGAAGGTATTTTATTCCTTCAAATCATTTTTCGTTTTTCTTAACTTTACAAATAAGCATGACATGTTTAGGTATGTATCAGCTATGCATAGCTATGCTATGGTAATATTCATGAAAATTATAAAATAAACCTCTTAAGGTTAAGGACTTACAGTTATCGAGCCCTATTCAGGTTTTAAAATATGATGTCAGCATTTCAAAAATGTCACTGTTAATAGCTGACGGATGATGTCCATAACTGTTTCTAAACAAGAAACTAATATCAGAATCGGGCTCTTAGTCTCTGTAACTTTACCCAATCTTCCACCATTAATTTTTTTTATGAATAAAAATATATTTATCTATAAAACTATGGTGAACTAGGCCAATCCTAAACAAACAATACATCAGCCTCGCGGAGTCTTAGCCGTAATAAACATGGGCAGGTGCGGCGGGCGCGGCAACCGCTGTCCGGGCGACTTGCAAAGTATTCCTTAGCGTTCAAACATACCGGTCTCGTTAGGCATGCCTCGCTGGGTTTAATCACGGCGGCCCGGGGCCAACCTAATGTTTTCACTATGTATTTTTTAAGTACCGGCAACTTACCGGTATTTTGTTCGGCGTTCTTGTTCTGCGAGGGCGTTTCGGGAACGTTAATTGGATTTTATTTGGAAATTGTGCTGGTTTTTTGGTCGATGGGATTTCAATGGAATTGAAAATGGAAAAAAGACTCTTTCGAAATTTTCCGTTCTCATCAAATTTGAGGATTCGGGTTTTGAAATTTCGGTGCACATGTCGGCTTAGGTAGAAAGAAAACGAAAGTTACAGGAGTGGCATTAGATTTTGTTTATTGACAGCGCGTGACATCGAAAGTATTATAGAGTCTGTTCGGAAAGAGAAGAGTCGTGGAATGTATTGGGCCCCATACATCTTTTCGCACAGACTCTAATAAAGGAGATTCATTCTGATTGAAATAACAGGTTGTAAATTTGATCTGATTTTTTAAATAATATTACGATCTATAAGTGGCAAAATTGACGTTTCTGGTGTGTAAACTTCTTCGTATTCATGTAGTTTTCATTTGATTTTTATAATTTTTCGACAAAACGTTTGAAACGTTATTTACACACTTCCTCATCCTTTGGTGAAAATATGTAGTATCTATACATACATGTTTATGACCGTGATTGATATGACTAGTTACTATCAAAGGATGTCATCTGAAGCAATACACGGCTAAAACAATCGGCTATTGATCTCCACCCGCGTCCTAGAAGGCCAAACAACTATTACCACGAGACGGTCGCCCACATCCCAATCTTGGTCCATTATGTGCCGTGTCCAATATTGACACAGTCGCGATTGTGCGCCCGACAGACCCGCGTCAACGAGCGGGACCCGGTGTCAGGTGCTCGAATCACAACGGACCTTTGAGGTTCGACATTTAATGATACAATACAATACATGGCGAAAGAAAGGATTGACAGAGATTTTCCTTAGTGATATTCAGAACTACATAAATTGACAGGTATATGTTTCTTACAAGGATGAAAACATATATAGGACTTTGCTAGAAAACAGTCAGCAATATCTGATTGCAAAGGCAATATTACCAAAATTATTTACGGTTTATTTTGACTCCCATTTGAAATATAATGCATGGGTACAATACTATTTAATAAAAAAAAAACAGGATTGGTATGCCCATTTTCATACACCCACGATTAAAAATGATATAATTTTTAAAAATTGTTTAACGTAAAATCAAATGTAATGTTCTTCTTGGTTAGTATTGCTCGGTATTTTTCTGTAAGCGTCGGTAGGTAGGTATGTATATCTGAAACGTAATTAATCACGCAACACCCAATAGCGCTGGCCCACAATTTTGTTTGACTTGGCGAAAACTTGGCGAATCTTATTTATTTTTTATCAATTTCACTCGGTCGAGCCTTAAAAGCGTCGCCCCGTTTTATTATCAGGACGTGAATAAGCAAAAAGAGAATGGATTTTGGTTGTGATTATGTCAAAAATAATTAATTATTATCGATTCGGCGCGCAGGGGAGGACTGATGGAGCCCGGTCGCTCTTTAAAATTGGAAAGCTAATTACTCGGCTACGGCTGCGGGGACGACAAAGATTAGTGGGGAATTCTATTGCCTTAGCTTTATTTTATTATATTTACCTTCTAATGTAATTTGCTGGCATTAAAGAGAAATTGCGTCGAAATCTGCGTCGAGCCGAAACGTTAGTGGATGATCTTCTATAGGTCATAAAAGCTATCTGTAATAACGTTTTTCTTGTTCCCGTCTAGAATCACGTTCAATCATTAAAGCAGTGAGCATCTCCGAGTAGCACTTTACAATGTATGCGAGGGGCCGGCCGCTGCCGCCCCGGGCACGTGTGAGGGGCTCCACGGAATTTCTTCATTCATTAAGCCGCGCGGCTCGTGATCTGCCTGCCAAAGACTCGTCCACTGTACACACTGCTCGAGCTAAACTTTAATTTAGACCTACTACCTGCGACCACTCCGCTCATAATGAACGCACCCTCTATTTAGTTTGGGGCCAGTGTGTGACTGACATTTTATATACGCCCGCTTCCTGTTTCCAACGTATAGACAACGAAACCAATAAATCACAAGTCAAAACTTTGAAAGAAAAATCACAGTCATGGGCCTCTTTAAAAATTAGCGCCATTAGCTTTAAGATTTCCTTTTCGCAATAGAGTGCAAGAATTACCTCTCTTCGTTGGAGCGCCAAGTAATTAGTAACGCTCGAGTTTTATTTGTTGACGGTCATTATTCGTTAATTTTGAGCGTCTTGCGAGAGAAGGTGGGATGTGCTTTCCTTAAGGATAGAAAGAGAGGTTGTCGTTCAATCGTGAGGCTGCACCTGCCACCGCACGAATTTGCAATTTAAATTCCGAACGAATATTCTGAGAGGACCTCCTTAACACGACATCTGTTTAAATCGTCGACGATAGAGTGACTGCTGCGGTAGAACTCTTTGAGACTGCCGCTTAATTGAAATAAAACAAAATATTCGAGGGTGAGTTGAATCAAGTCACTCCAATCATTATTACTTATTTGCATTCGTGGGAGGAAATTCCAAATAGTCAAAGCATATTAAAATATCTCACTTATTTCATAATACGTCTACCAATTTACTACCTAATTTTGTATTTACGTTTCCGTCTTCGTCTGTAATAATTTATAAAATCCAATATATTAATTACTCAGGCTATTTGAATTAGTGGAACATATTTACTTCTTATTCGATTCAATAAGAAAGGGGTGTTACAGTTTTCCGTCACATAATAATTTGCTAAATTGATTGATATGCTACTGGAGAGATGATTAATTATCAGTGCCTAGATGTGTGTCCAAGCCATGCGCTTAATATTTGAGCAGACTCCAGCAGGCCAGCATTTACACTACGAACAATAAATTTATATATTACATAGCTATATGTCTTATATATCAAATCATAAGACTATAGAGCTATGTAGCTTCATAAAAGTAGGTGGTTCTAGCGTAACAAAGTATTTACTGTAGTATTTTTTACAGACTCAACCTAAATCTTGTGCATGCTATCGATTCTTTAAGTTACTATTTATATATTTGACTTAAAGAAAATAAATATTGAATACTCTTCTTCTTGAATAATAGGTATACCTACATGTCGGAAATGGTTGGAAATAGAATAAGGTAATTCTATCGATTGACCTCTTTGTGTTATGAGACTTTTTTAGCATGTTAAACTGCCCGATTCGAACTTTAAAATACGTCAATTAATAGATCTAGAAACGATATGGATTAGATGTGTGTGTGTGTGTTATATCTAATCCATATCGTTTCTAGATCTATTAATTGACGTATCTTAAAGTTCGAATCGGGCCGAAATAAACTATTCTTAAAGCAAAACTACTGTAACATATCCATTGTAGTTAATAGGTGTTAGTGGGTAAATAAAGAAGTCCCTGCGGCGTAGCACCATTAATAACTATCCACTTCATTAACGATCAATCACACGTCGCTGTCCTGTGCAGTGTAACCCCACGCTACCATTTTTTTGGGATTTGATTAATAATATCAGCGTCATTTTCTTTCAGCCTTTCATTTAACTGGGAAAAAGGGAGCACAGTGAATCATTTTCTGAATTAAAAATAACTTTAAAAGCAGTTCGTTCGATTCTATACCATTCGATTCTATAACATTTTAGCAACTTCAGAAAAAAAGTTGAGTCAATCTTTTTTGTGTATGATCTTGTTAATTTAGTATTACTTTTTGATTGATGTTAGTTACCTTAGGGTATTGTCATATGTAAATGTTAATCAAAAGCAAGGTAAATGATAAAAACATCAACTATTGCATTGTAATAAAGAAAGATTGTAGCCGAAACTTATGACATTTAACTGAGGCTCTTATAAAATTTATTATACTTATACTAAGAGGTAAAACAACATTAGAGGAAACAGTTAACATTATAAAATATGGTGCTTTTACGTGATATGATGCTATATCAGTTTCTCACGTAAGTTTCTTGCTACCCGCTGCGAAAGAATGACTTGTCGGAAGGAGTTAATAATCTCGTTAATTTGTTCGTGTGTTAGCGGCGACTGCGCCCGACGTTCTTTGCGTAATTAATGGTAACACCTCATTTATTAAATTAGTTCAAGGGCCCGAGAATTTTCCTGTACGTGTGTACGAAATCACCAGGTTAACAAGACACTCTCTTAATCTTCCAAGTATAATAAAGATCCTTGTGGCTGCAGCACAACAAGTGTCTTACTGGCTGGTTATGTGTCATAAATATTACCAACTTATCAAGACACCTTTTCACTCCACCGAGTCTAATATACTTCATATTATTTGTGAAGGTATGCAGGTCTCGGGTATGTGGTTGGGGTCGTATGGAGTTAACACGATGTTGCTGGAAAAGAGCGAAGAAAATTAATTTATCAAAAGTGTAACGCTTGCTTTACAGTACGTGATGGATTGCGTGGGTTACCCTTTGTGGTACGTTTAGTTACTTGAGCATTAAGCATAATTGACAAGAGAATAAAATTAGCGTCATAATTTAGCAAAAAGTTTGAAAATTTCTAACACTTTTCAATTTTAATAAAACAATTTATTTAAGTAGCAATTTCAGCCATCAATAACGATCACAAGGTAACTCAGGCTAATAAATTATAGTCCAAACTATTCGGCTATTCGCCTTGATCAATTACATTTTATTACACGCCTTAATTAAAGGGCCGTCAAACTGAAAGATTTATCGGAGGTTTATCCCATAACCTTAGCCCGTACAATGGAGCCCTTCTTGAGGCCAGAGCGATTAGAGGGCCATTGAAGTTTGAGGGCTTTATGATGTTTCACATCAGCGCAGTAAGGGCCTTGTAATGTGCTCACGTTGCTTGAACTGCCTTGTAGGTGTTATGCAATATTACTATGTTATGAAACTTATGAACGATCTCGTGTTGTGATTTTTAGGTTGGTAAGGTAGGAAAAATGCTTTCAAACTACAATTTACTTTCTATCTTTACCTATTAATTAGTATTTTGCATATTTGCGTTTCCTCGAGTTTGTTGAAAAAGTAGATATTCTTATCAAAAATAAGTTACCTCTCTATATCTATGTTTTTCCATATATTTTTTCTAGACTTACAATATACAAATGTAAGTACTACGCAGGCAAAAGGGTTTCATATATCTACTTGTACTATTTATCAGAGTCCACATACGAGTATAGTTCCAAAATTTAATGATGACTGAAGTGATATTAATCTGCGAGTAAGCGCAAAAGGATTGGGCTTAGTTCCAATCTCACGCATTATGAGCATGGGTACCGTAACACGTCGCCCGATTATGCTAGTGGCCCACAGACCACTTACCAACTAGATGGAGCATATGAGACACTTCGTGCCCTTTACGAGTGCTCTCACATTGATTTATTTATTTAAACTTTATTGCACAAAAGAAAACTTATCGTACAAAAGGCGGTCTTAATGCCAAAAGCATTATCTACCAACTACAACAGTCAACGTTAAGGCAAAGCAGAGAGATTGTGGGCGTTGCTACTTTAATTAGTGTAAGAGCCAGCGCAGCTGCAAATTTAAGTTGCGTCCAGGTTTGTGGCTCGTCGAGAGTGCGTAGTTATATTGGCAATATCTACGAAAAATATTCTTGAATTACACAATAGATTATTGTAGCATAGAAATAGGGTAAAATACAACCGGGTGGCGTAATGGTCGCGAGTCTTTGGCATGATTCATTATGAGAAGTCTTTAGGAGGTAGTCTACGTAGTGGCCGCACTCACTTGGCCCCTTATCACACCTTTTGCACATTGAAGTTTGACTCTTTTCAAAACCAACATAAGGTCTGTTTTGTTTAAACTAACTTGAACGTTTTTGATCGTAAATTGCTTAAGATTATACCTCCATTTATCAGATACATGGACACGGTCATTGGCATTTAGAGTAGGTACTTAATAATTACGGTCGTCGTCATTTAGGTGTAGAAGTTATTTACATAGAAATTGCCTCGCTGCCTGATAAGTGTAACTGTGTAGCTCTATTGAATATTACATTGAATAAAACGAACTCAGACGGCTAAAAGGCGAGCATGTTTAGGGGATAGGTATGTGAGGAAAAATAAATCGTGTTGTACAGGTAATTACCGAAAGGCGACCAACTAGTAACTAGCAACAAAGGGCAATTATCCCGTGCTTACTTTGCAGACAATGCTCTAACACGGCGGTGATATATGCGCCGTAAATTCTAATGCCGCGGCCCCGCGAGGTGCCGCCGTAAAGCCTCGCCGAATACGGAATGATCATAATAAAGTATGATTTCTTGGTCGGGGACGCGGCCCTAACTCGGATAATCACTCCTCAGGCGTACCCATATAATTCCTTAGTGCATAATGAAAGTTGATTAACATTATACCCGCACGAGACTCGTGTGTGTGTGTCCGCCACAGATTCCGAGTCCTAATTAAGAGGGAGGGCGGGCCGGCGGCGGAGGCGGGTATCGATCATCGCCCGCCAAGGAATCGACGCAGGGACCCGCAAAAAAGGGGCCTTCATCCGAAAATCAACGCCGGCTAAGCCGTCCGCTCTCAGCACATGTGTTTTGATTTAAATGCCTGCTAAGGGTCAGTTTAATTCGTGTGCAGAAACGGCACGCTCCGGGCGCGATCCAACCCGATGTGAATAATTACGGGGCTTACCACCGCTTACCTACTGCCTTATAGTGATTTGCATATTTTCTTGTGGCTTTATGCCGGCTGTCCATGGGCTACAGGATCCACTCAATGGAGCATGTACGCATAAATGCATATTCAGATGGATTAAAACATATTCTAATGGCTGAATAATATTTGAGTGAGGAAAACATTATTATGTAGTTTCTAATTACCTTTCACTGTTGCATCTAATATCCTATTGCATATACGTCATAGTACGTATACTGGTACACTACGCATAGTATGTATAGAGGTGAGATGGATTTCTTAATGAAATTTTTACTTGTTAGTGCATATTAACCACTGCCTTAGAGCCTCCCTAAGAGGGAAGGGTTCGAATTAAAGCCAATGCAATTTAGGGGAGCCTGCGTATCGAAATGATTTCTACACATTTGTATAGAAACAATATTGTAAATTAAAAAATAAATACTTAAACCTACTAATAGGATTTATTTATAGTTATCTGGAAAATCTGTACTTTAATGGGTTATTGCCAAGCCGAGACGTCAAAAATGCGCTCCAAAGTTGAAGGAGGTTGAAAAATGACTGTGCAGTGTTTCGGTATCCCGTCTGTATGGAGAGGGTTAATTTCTTCGCCGCCAAATCGTATTAACCTGTCGAAACTGACGGCAGTAGATAGATGACTGGTCTTTCAATAAAAGTCTGACTTGTAAGACTTGGTGAAAAATTACTGCTCCCAATTTAAGAAGAATTATTCGAGGCGGTTCGTTACATCCATTTGAAGAGAACAATTTTATTTATCCGAGATTGTTTATGTCCTGTTAAAGGATAGATAAGAATGGCCGTCAATAAAAACAAAACACTAACAAAGCTGCTTATAAAAAACGTCGAAAAACACTTATCGCGCTCAAGTGCAAATCGTTGACTGTCACTTCAAATCCCGGGCCGGTGGCACGGCGGGAAAAGCTACAAAAATAACAATCAAATAGAGCATCCGAGGAAATGAGATCTGAAGGAATGATCACGCCCGACCCCGGGGACCGGTTGCCTCTTCAAAAAGGACTTAATCTCTCAATTCGCTAAGGAGTTAAGATTTAAAAAAATATTTCCCCTCGGTTCGCGGCGGCGTCTTTGACACGTCGCCGGGTTTTTTCGCGAATCTCCGGGCGGGATGTCACTCACTTTGTATCGGCTTTGTTGTGAGAGGTTAAGCGCCGGTTTATTAGGCTTGGCTTCCCATCTGCAAACAGAGGGTTTCTTCTACAATACTTTAAGCAAATCACTCATCTTATTTTTATCAATAAGTGGATTTATGAACAAAAGAACGAGGTCTTTAGCACATACAATTACACAATAGTAGGCGATACTCGATTTCGTAGATTAATTATTTAAGTATTTGGTCAAATTAGTAATCTGGATGGCATTACATATACTTAGTACAAGTTTATATTTTAGCCAAAATACTGAGGTAAATATAAAATAATTTTGAGATACAAAATGAACAACGTAAAGCGATTTCCCTAATGAAAAGCTCACGCTACCGAACACGTACGTCGTACGCTTAACACGATCAACTTTTCCATACATTATTAAAAATCATCGTCACAATACAGAAGCCCTTGCGCAATCAATACAAGTGACAAGCGGGGTAGCTTGGCAACGGCCGTTAATTAAGAATACGTGACAAAAGACGAGACATGCACACAAACACAAGTAGCGTCCAAAAAGGTCCGGATTATGTGACCCTTTGCGCTTTTGATTTTAGCGCGTCGCGGGCCGGACCGTCGTCTAATTTGAAAGGAGACGACAAATCTGGCTTCGGGACCCCGCGTATCGGGCTACACGTGACGCCATGAATGTTGATACAATGCAATAATAAGCGAAGGCGGTCGCTATGGCTACAGGAAGCCCTCGCACCACTTGAATAGTCCCTGATCATTTAGACAGGGTCAGCGCTTTGGCCGCTGACTCGACTCTGCACCGGGATAATTAGCAGGCAAACAAGGAACACCCGCACAACTTTCGACCATTCAGGTGCTCTGCAAACACCGCTGCAAGAAGTTTAACAGCAGTTTAATTGCGGGGCGAAAACAGAAGCGTACTGAAAACACTTTAGTTTCTGTGAAAAGAACCAGGTCGGTAATATTGGAGTAGCTGTTTGCTTAGTTGCTGAATTGAAAACGCGAATGTTGCGGGAATTATGAAGTGTTTAATTATTTGGTCCTGTTTAACATTTATAAACTGCAATCCAGATTTAATTTTATGATTCTCAGTAACCCTCAAATTACATAAGGTCATGTGAGGCAAGAGAAACAGTATGAAGATTCCCTATAAGTGTTTCTCTTGCCCCAGTGTTTTTCTTACATCTATTAACACTGGAAAAAACTGTTAACGCATTCACTTCCAGCGACCCGCTACGCGGGTACTCTGTTCGTAATCGCTTTTCCCTATATACGAGTTTTCGTATGTCAACGGCTACGCTCGTAGCGCGTAGCACGCGCTGACATCAACAGCGATACGATACCAAACTGTCAGTGTCAAAAGTGACATTTCTTTAACCAAAAACGTCCCTTTTGACACTGACAGAGCGGTATCGTAAAACTCTGTCATCTTATAAGAATTGTTCGAATTGGGCCGTGAATGTGTTAACTAACATCGGATAGTCTCACTTAGCAGTAAGTAAGTAAGCTCGTAGTGCTACGTCGTAGCCTGTAGCATAGTCTTCCCGGTATGTAGGTGGCGGTAGTACTTTGTAAAAGTATAACGACAATGTGTAGTGATAAGCGCTTAAATTGTTTACCGGAGTTTCCCACACTAAAAACAAGTTCGAAGTGGTTTCGCAATATGACACACAGATGTTATGTGATGTGATTTCCACTTGTGTTAATACTCAACTCGTGAAGAACATCTTATTAAATTATCATTAATTTTCAGAGCAACGATCGGGCAAGCGAAAGACACCAAACAAGGTTACACTACATACATAATTCTTGTTGTCTTAAATGTTCTAAAGAGCTACGAGTAATAAAGAGTGAATTTTCTTGATAACTTGATAAGTACGATTTCACACTTTCACAGTAAAACCAAAGCCTCGCCTCGCCTGACGCCTCGGCTAGTCTGTGGCCATGAGTAAGCCCATTCATAATAAAAAATAAAAAAAAAGCAGTATAACCTCAGTATAACGCAAGCATACCGGCAAGTATTGACTAGAAACCACACTATTTAGTTGTGTAAACTAGGCTGCACATTACATTCACTCACACACGTCGCCTAATTTATCGTCCCGTGTGTCCGCACCTTAACCCTCGGTGCCGCTGACAAGCCCGATTTATGGAGCGATGTACCGCCGCCCTAAACAAATCAACCACTGGTTACGGGTCACGTGCTGGGAATTTTAATACAGTCCAGATGACTGGGAGATTCGAGGAAGGATTGCTTTCTTGTTTCAGTGTTGGTTAGCGAAAGGGTTTGGTTCGAAAATGAATCGGGAAATATCATATTATACCTAACATTTGTTTATATTCTCCTTTATTGCTATTTTATTCAATAAGCAAATGGCAATAGTAATTGTATGTATGTGTATGGTATCCTGGAAGAGTAGTCAATAGCCTTCATTCAAGCAGGAGAGTCTGACTGGCTAATCGGTGTGTGGTCTGATCTACGAAGTATCCAAATATTTTTGTGACTACGTTTAATGACCTGAGCCGTATAACTTCCTAGACTTTCTAGCTATTATCATGTCTTTAAGCACAGACAGCTTTTAGCTGATCAACTTTCTCAAGTCTAGTCATCATCTTCCCTCTCTATAAGGTAATTGTTCCAGATATAGTTACTTAATATTGCGTGTGTCGGCCCTCTTTTAGTTTTAGTTTATTTTTAAGTTTATTTTTGAGTTAGTTAGAAGCACTGAAAACTAGCGCTGTGGCTTACCGTAGTGGGGATTCTGTTTTAGCCTATAATTTGTGTTGTTGTCTAAATAAAAATACATTCGTATTGTCAAATGTTGTACAAATTGTGATGTTAAATAAATCTATTTCCTTTATTGATAAAAATATTTATATACGTATAATTCGAATCCAATAGCTATTAAAGGTATTCACGTATCGAGGTGTAGGGTGAATAAATGCGCGAAGTATAACGTGGCTCACGCTAAGACACGTAAATCTGTAATCCGGGTCGGCGTGCAAGTCGATATAGCCAAGTTTCCGCTCGAGCCGTGCGCTTACAGTGCTGCCGAGATATTCAGGTCACGCACACAACATGCCATTCTAATGACAGCGGAATTTAGAAATTTATTTTCTTATTTCTCACCGATAACACGCTTAAAAAGTTTCAGCTTAGATATTGTACACTTAAATTGCATTAACTCGTGCATTTATTCACTACCTTTTTTGCAATTAATACTCTAATTATATTTGGCGTAGTCATACTAATTATTCATCTCAACTCTTCAGACAAATCATGAACAGACAGATAAGACTGACGGGAGAATGGACATTATGAACCATAGATTCCAATAATAAACGACATTAATTTTCTACATTCCCCTGCACAACACGTGCGTAACTTTTCTTGAATCTCTCCGGCAGTGTAAGCGTATCATATACATAATTGGGACCAAATCCCTGTTGGAGGCGGAGGGACAGGTTTCTTAGCGCGTGTTCGGGGGAACTAATGAAATTTGCCGCCCACGCACTGCTGCTGGTCAATAAATAATAACCACATATTGACAATACTATTGACTGCTGAACTACCACTTCTGTTGTGCTGGCAACTATTTACTAGTACTTAGGGCATACTGAAAATTCCTGGACTGGCCACTTAGAAAAAATAAGTCGTCTCATATATCAGAATCCAGGAACTTTCAGTATGGCCCACTGGTATACTTACCCCGACTACTCACGTAACGATAAATCGTTGCGATAAAACTGTGCAGTCCGACTGTGCAGATAAATCGAACCGTGTGTATGACAAATCGTTACGATAATCGACATACACACGGTTCGATTTATCTGCACAGTCGGACTGCACAGTTTTATCGCAACGATTTATCGTTACGTGAGTAGTCGGGGTTAGGCATGCATGAGCAATTTTGAATGCCATTATTATGAAGTAGCAGCATTCCACGTTTAGTAATATTTTCAATTCAATAAAAAACAATACGTAATCAATATAGGTAGGTACATTATTGATCTCATATTTATCACGTTACATTATGTAAGCCTTAATTAAACGAATATAAAAATCTAGTCATATTTAATGTAATAAACGGATGAATTGTATGAAATAAACATATAGATAAGCGTATGTGTACAGAACCTAATGTTATTGATGCATAATCTAAGCTAGGAAAAATAACCCATAATACTGCAAACAATGCTAAATGACATAATAACCCATAGGACTAGCAGTTACGATCTGCGGTACTCTTGGCGTGCGGTGCTCCGTACCTCAGTATCGATCGCAGCGAGCGACAGAAAACTTTCTAGACAGCTTTTATATGCACCTCTTTGGCCTGTAAGTATAGCGGAGTATTGCGAAATGCGGCGCGTTCCCTACATTTCAACGTCACTTGTGTAAATATAAATACGGTTTAGTCAAGCGTTGTTATAATTGGAATCGGCAATTTACGAGTACAATATATGATTTTACTTGTATTTCGATAAGGCAAGTACATAACTTGCTTGATTTAATATGATCTGAAAAACGTTATACTCGTTGCTATATCGATAGCATAATATTAAGTTTATTACATGTATTAGCCATATATAAATACATGTATTAGCCAACTTGTACAATTGTATTTTTATGTATTATATTTACATACGATTGCTACTTTATATGTTTCTAAATTAATCACGACCTACAAACCAAACATTCAGGTTATTCATGAACGGTAATTACTTCTTGTGGGCTATTTACGCACGTATGAGTTTGATACATACCAATTTCAAACTTTTGAACTTAATGGTCCATTAATATATCAAATATAAAACGGCTTTGCTATTTTTAGAAAATCAGGAAAAATTGTGTTTAATAATTTACCCAATCAAAGGAAAAAATGTTTTAATTGAATATTTCTAAACCATTAATTTTCAAGAATTTTAAAGTGAACTTTTAAATATAAGCTCTGTTTGTATGTTGTTTGTTGTCTGAGTTATCAATAATGGCACGTAAAGTCTACACTAATTATTGTCAAATTTAGAGCCGTGATGTATCACTCATGTATAAATCCGTAGTTCGAGTGTGTCATGTCATCGTGTCAAATTGTGCTTAGCTACCGACCAACCTGCAATTGTATAATTACCTCGTGGACTCACGAACGAAGGTAGACAGCTGAAATTCATAACAGAACGTAATTAGGGTTCAATTAGTGTTCGGCTGAAAAACGTAGCGTTTGGTAACGTTTCATTGCGGACGTCAAACGTGACGTGACGTCGACGTGCAACCGACAGATGATAGGGGTACGTGCGAGCGGCCGTATTGCGGAGCGAAGCGCCATGGATATGGGGAATTAGTGTTCGTGTGCAATGTGTTTTTGAATTAAAATTACACGTGCATTTTCGTGTGGTCAATTTTTTTTAAAACTTATTAACATTGATTCAAATCATGGTTGGTTGAGAGCAAAATACACTTTAAAATTTATTCAACCAGAATTTATAGTCTGAATATAAAAAAAAACATTTTCCGGTAAGTACGTTTATGTATAATTATGTTTAGGTACCTAATATTTATAATATTCTAAAGGATTCTTTGATAAAATAACTGGTATAGTTTAGTTAGATGAAATAACTGGTAAGTAGTGGTAGGGCAACAAAATATCTCTAAACGCAGTTTGATTTTAAAATATTCCTGTAACAAGTTAAATTCTAACTATGTACACCCAGCTGCAAAAGTACGTGGTCACTATGTAGTATGTGAAAAGTAGGATATTTTGGCGGCAAAATTTGTACATCCATGAAACTTTGTTTATGACCTTTATTTTGGCACTAAAAATGAGGATCAACATTTTGGCGTCCTAACCCCTTTTCGGGGGGGTATGTGCTGGGGGTTCATTTAAAAACAATCACATTTGACAAACTAGGCAAGTGAGGTATCATTTTCTTGTATTTTTTTGCGCTTGCGGCGGATCCTCATTTCTAGTGCCAAGATAAAGGTCATAAACTAATTTTAGTTTATGTATTACATATTTTGCCGCCAAATGGCCATATTTAGGCTTATTTTACCCATAGTAATGATTTTTTGCGGCCCGCTGTACAATTGAGTCAACATTGGCAAGTGTGTGTCACCCAATTTCATATCTCTCAAATATCAGCTTGTCATCATCAAATATCCGAATAAGGCCGTGACGTCGTAATCGCAGCATCCCATGTGGGGTAAGTCTAATCAGCTATGAAAATTAGGTTCCTCTGCGTATCTTCTGCTTTGTACCGCTAATGCGGAATTTAATCACCATTTCGGCATAACGTTACGCCGTTTAGATGTGTAGGTACGTTTTGGCTGGCTTGTGATCACTCTGCTGTCTAATTTGTGTAATAATTGCCGCATATAACTCCGGTAAGTTATTTTTTGGCAAAATAACAAATTACTGTTTAGCCGTGTTAATACTTTCAATCTGGTAGGTACATCCAGCCGCAAAATTGCATGGTCACTTTATGAATGAATTATTTCACAACGTGCAAGGCCGTCTTAAACTATTCTGGGGGCCCGGGCTGGCCCCCAAATGTCAATGGCTTTGTGAAATGCAAAAAATCTACATATACTGTATCAATATTTATATTGCAATCTTTATAGGTAGTTTATAGTAGGTGCATAGGTACTTTATACTGCCACTGCTGCAAGCCCAATATCGAATTGACTCTAGTCTAGTAAGATACATCAGCAAACTATGCAGTCTTGGATCCCCGACCTGTTCATCCATCATCCA
This sequence comes from Cydia fagiglandana, assembly GCF_963556715.1. Taxonomy (NCBI): domain Eukaryota; kingdom Metazoa; phylum Arthropoda; class Insecta; order Lepidoptera; family Tortricidae; genus Cydia; species Cydia fagiglandana. The sequence goes on from NC_085937.1 coordinate 6,036,933, forward strand.
ATTAGCCCCGCGATCAATCATCGGCCCGATCACTCCCTGGGCCTCGCACCTCGACGATTTTTTCCCACTTTTTGTGTTCAAACACCGGGGGCTTGTTAATCACTGGGATACGTGTGTGTGTTGATAGATTATGATTTTGTTGATATCATTATTAGGGTATTGAAGGTATTTTGATTTATTGACACGCCCTTCATTAGAGTTTTATTGAAATTGTATAGAATCAATTTTTCGCCATACCTATTTAACTTACGTTTTAAAAAAACTAAACACAATAATGTATGAAGTAAACAAGACAGAAGACCTAGAAGAAAACATTTCGCGTGAGGACTTGGTCAAGTAGCCGCCATGTGGGGATTGCTGTCGGCGTGACGTATCATCAGGCGATTAAGTGCAACCGACCGACACAGCTGGTCAACAAGATATAAAAAAGGTAAGACTTTTAGCAGCAACGTATTCTTTTGAGCCCTACTTTTATAAGTATGACTATTACTGAGAATAACTTTCAATAAAAAGAAAATGAATGACGTGACACCGACAGCGCGAGTGTTTCAAATCGGCAGTCATTCAATCTCGCTAATATAAAACCCAACAAAACGTCTCGCTATAAAAAGATGAACAATAATTCTCTTTTATTACGCGCCAAAGTGGGAATCTCATTGTCGGCGAGGAAATAAATAATATCAGGAAGGAAAAGAAAAAGGGAAATAATACAACATAAAATATTAAGATTCACCCAGGATTGGCATCATTCTGCGGTCGCCACGGATTTCTTTTAAGGGGGCGAAGATACCTACATCTTTGAATCTTAATGTTATTTGCATATCCGAAAAGTCATGAAATAAATCAGCCGAGACGGACAGCGGGGACGTTATTCATTAGGCCTTCTTTCTCCATGCAAGTAGCAATTAATGTAAAAAGAGAATTTAATTTTGTATTCTTTAGATTCCTTATCCTTAGATGTTTGTTCTATAATTCAGGATAAAACTAACGCTAAAGTAAGCTAATAGATTCACCGCGTACCTTTCAAATTCGGCAAAATAAATTCTCCAAATCACAGTTTCCATTTGGAAATCCTTGTGCGCGTTGAGGGCACACTTATGGGGATAATGTCAGGATCCAGCATCAAATTGTGCTGCATTGTGCGGCAAATGCGAGAAAAACGGCGAAAGTGTTCGGGCGAATTTACATAAGTCGAGACAGAGGCTTGGAAGAATACGTAGGAAAATATTCAGAGGTGATGAGAGCCCTCCGGCCCGGCGGCCTCTATGCATAGCCTTTATGATGGGGAAAATATTTACAGCCGGCGCGAAAACGCAATATTTATGGAGCGACTGGAAATAGCGCAGCTATTCATGCGGGTTTTTAGCACATTCCTGCACTAAGCGGTTTATTGTTTCGCGAAGATAAAAAGAAAATTGTAAGTTATTATTGCTATATTTTTCTGGTAATGTTTTTATCATGATGCAATGCTGTTACGAGTAGATATATTGTTTGATTTATTCGATAACGTAGGCAAGAAAAATATGGTTATTGTTTTTTATTAAATAGCACACTGTCGCAGTCACATCACGTATTACATCATCGCACTTTGTTGTAGGTATATATTTTTCAAGAAAATATAGTTTATAAAGCGCAGATGTCAAAACGCGTGGCTTTTGTTTACAAACGGACTGCGACCGCTATCGATTGTGCAGGCGGCAAACTTTTTATGAATTAACCGTTAAACAAGTAAAGAAGAACAATGAAAAAACAAACTCTCCAAACAAAAATCGATGACAATCTGGGCCAAAAACTTTGGGGAACTTTGCCGGCAAAAAGATTTATATACTTATAAAAAAGTGAGCGGGAAAGGAACTTTTCCAAAAACTTTAAATTGCAACCTTGAACTGGATGAACTCTGTTTTGGATTACTATTAGGGAAAGTTTTTAATGCCGAGTGGTTGATAACTTGATAACTCGGGGCGAGTGTTCTTGTCGTTAGGGTTAAATATGATGGGGTAATTTTACTTTTGATTGGGGTTGCCCCTGTGTCTTGCATCGGAGAGAAGAGTGCGATGAACTGGATCGATCGCGCGCGCAGCACGCGCTCGCGGCTCCAAACTTTCGGGTCCGCTTTAATGAAACAATTCCGTCAGGCAACTTCACCGAATTTGGGTCATTGCGTACTCGTGTGCAGCTCTCATAGCCCGGGGATTTCATTTCATGTTTCGGCGTGTTTCAATGTAAACATAAAAAGTATTATTAGTTTGCGAGCTAGCTTATTCCGGACGGCTGTGTCCTAAGCGGTTACAGCTCCCCTTGAGATGTTTGAGAACGTAGTCAACTTAAAAGCAAATATTTGTGTGAGAATGTATCAAATCGAAAATAAAAATGTAACAGATTTATAGTAAACACGGCAAAAACCGTGTTTGTAGGAACAATATGCCATTAACATTTCCATCTCAAAAGCATTTAAGAGACAAGCTCGTCAATTGAGAGCTCGTTTCCTTTATTAACTGTTAACTAGGCCCGGGTGTTTATGTAAATTGTTATTGCTTTTTTAAGAAAAATAAACTCGTTTGACACGTCGCGAGTTTCCCGTTATTACTGGAGGAAATCTCCGCTTAGCCCCACTCGGGACACAATGGGATTTTGAAGGTAAATAAGTCTTTAAAAAAGGAATAAGTAAATTAGAAGCGACAAGATAGGAATCTCCCCTATTTTTTTCCGAAGCTAGGGCGGCAAGAGGCGATCGCCGTGGGATGTGCGACTATGGAGAGATTTACGGCTCGCCTTGGCTTCGGAAGGTTAATCGAGATAACGATTTATGACCACATTTCTTCATTTGAAGTAAGAATTAACTTAATTAAGTCGTTGCAAGGAAACATTGTACTGATTTAAATTTCGTCATTTGTTTACATATAAACTGACTAAAAACTCAAATTAATCTTCGCTCGCAATACCTAATTTTGTATACATAAACTATCTGCAACAAGATCCCATATCCCAATAAAAATGTACCAAAATTATTATTGCGATCGAAATGTTCCGAAAGTTTCTAGTGACATTTATTTAAGAAAGAAACTTCATCACCATTCAAGTGTTATCAAAAAGAAAAAAATAAACGAAAAAAAATATCCCTCAAACCTTAAAATTTTAGAGTCTTTCTCCTCTCAATGTTTAAATTATTTTTTCGGTTGATTGCACGACACTCTCGGCCGGTGTCATAACAGCTGCTCCGATACCTACTTATTAAGACATCGGCCACCTTGAGCACAAGCCCGGACCCCATTATATAGGGATGCTAGCGGGAGGATTACGGTAATAACGTTTTTTTGCCATTAAAAAAGGCGACAGTAATTAGATTACGTGTATTATGCTTGTTTTTCATGAGTTTCTTTAAACATGTTGCAAGATTAACTTTGCTACTCGTAACTCAGGTAACATACCCGCAATTCAGGATCTTTTATATATGTAGATATTTATGTTAAAAGTATAAGTGCCTAAATTTTAGTATAGTATGGTAGTGGCACCAATAAATTAACGATTAAGCGGCTACCTACACTTTATTTTTTAAATAAGTATGATGTTAGAAAAAAAAAATGTTTCAGCATATAATCGATGACTCCGAACCTTCTTATTATTATTCCAATTTTTTTTAAAATGAAATAGTGCCAGAATAGGCCAATGTGTCCAGAACATGAATAATGTGCCCTAATTATGAATAAATTGGTCCTATAGGTTAAACCTGTATAAATGATATCCTGCTGTATAAAAATGTCACAAATAAATAAGTAATATAAAATGGCCTTATAGGTAGTATTTAAAAAAGAGATTTTCATAGAAACTAATGATTTAAATTGCCAAAATTGAGTAAAAAGTAAATTAATCAAAAACAAACACTACTAATTACTGCTTACATTCTATTATCATTCTTAGAAAGTCATTTTCCCAAATTCTGACAATGATCTTACTAAGTATGCTCATAGGTCCCATAGTCGGAGTTTAACTGCTATGCAAATGTTATGGACGACAAAAAAGTTAATGTCGATGATAAGTGCTTGCCCAAGGGAACGATTTTCGTTGACGTCTTTGTAGTCTTTGAAGGGCAGAATTTATTATTTTTTTGTAAAGTAAATGGTAAAGAAAAAAATACAAATATTATCGTTATTATCAATATAATCGTTACAGACGCTGCACATGCACGTACGAGTACGAGCATAGAAAAAAAATTAAAGCTTGATTAAGCATAACATGCATGAGTAATTGATTAATGGTAACATTCCATTTCTAACCGCAGCTGCACTCCTAGTACTGAACGTGTCGCTGTTATTGTCAATTTCCATAGTAAAATGAACAGTAAGGCAGCTGTCGTTGGAAATGGACTGTCTCCTTAAGTCTAAGGAATAATTTTTAACAATTATCATCTGTTTTCGATATTGACTGCGATCATATTTAATGACAATGAATTATAGGCGTAGGGCATTTGCTTAAATTGTTTGTGAAACTTGCCGCACAACGCTTATCCGCAATTTTATTTATAAAATATTAGTACGTTTTTTTACACATATAGGTATACTATTGATTTACCAGGCCTGTTTCATTTCCAATTTATTTTTTAATGCTGGCTTTTCTTACAGCATCTTAAACATTTCATAAACAACCCTCTCAATCAAGCAGCCAAATTGAAGTCACCATTTTGCATCCGATTGTCCTCAAGGGCCCTGAAACGAGTGTAAAAAGTGGCAGTCGAGTAGCTGGAATTAGGAGGGGAGTCGTTAGGTGAGACTTGGTAATGCAGGTGTCTCAAGGCACCTCGGCGAGTCAACGAACTCCCGGCTAATAACTGTGGAAGTGTTTTGGTCTTAATTTTCTTTTATGCTGCGTTTAGTTTTTAAGTAGTTTGCTGTTCTATGCATTTTACAGTAAACAGAGTAGTTTCATAGCATAACACGTAATGTTGTAAAATTATGAACAATATATTAGCTATTTTGTTCGTATTTAAATTATAGTAAACCGAATTCAAACCCAGAAGAAGCTCTTCAATTAGATTAGTCGTAATATCCAAATATCATGATAACACAAAATTACTTTAGATCATTTTCATGCTGCTGAAACTCCTTTATTAGTAACCAATTTGACGTTAAATGACATTATACATATGTATGTCTACAACACACCTTAGCATATAACTGTAACTAGCAGTATATTTTCAGTTACAAAAATAACTGTCCGTAGCAAAAAGACCTAATTTAATCGTGACTACTTAAAAAAAATCGTATCTTGTTCTGTCAATCAAAAGAAAAATGTGGTAACTATATATAGGATGCATATGTATGCATTTACTGCGTTTTAACTTTGAGTAGCAGTGCGAGATACGAGATTTTTTCAAAGTAGTGACGTAATATATGTGTGCGTAGTTCAGTTCGTATCGTCGGGTGACAAGCAAAAGTCACTAACACCATTGAAATTATTGGACAATAAACCGTGTTACAAGTGACGGTCATTTTACTTAAATTTTTTGATAGTACTTAGTGACTTTTGCTTGTCACCCGACGGTATGATAAAAATGGGATTTTGATTTCAACAAAAGATTTAATGATTTTTTTTAAATATTCAGTTTAGTTAATAGGGTATTTAACTATTACGATATTTAGTTGCAACGCTGTGCACCTTCATACTCTATAAAGAATTAAAGCGCACACAGATAAGACAAGACGATGCCCGGGCCACATCGATCCGCATCTTAACCAATCTTCCCAGAGTTCCGTAGGTGAAATTTTACATGCAAATGAATTAATTTCTTCGCCGTAGTGTGTTCGCGGTGCATCGGCGAGGCGATGCCTCGTTGCATTCATAATGCGGGTTCATTACCAGCCCTCGATGAGTCTGGCTCCAACTAATGGGTTCGGAAGAACGCGGGCTTCAATTATGAGTGTTATTAAATCGGTAGCTATCTATGCATTGTCTTTACACGGCGTTTTGGCAATGAAATTTGGATTTTACCGCAATTTCGGTATTCAGATAACTTCGTGTATTTGCATATTCTGTATGATCGACTTGGAGCAATGCTTTGATATTTTGCCAGTCATGAAATAAATTATAGTATTTGATGATATGTAATCTAATCACAATTTTACAGTGTTGTAATATATTCAAGTTTAAATAGTTCAGTTTTTAAGCGTTGTGTGGTATAATAATAATTTGTGTTACCTCAAGATATTATTGTAAATTATGTTAAATTAAGGCAAAAAACGCGTTCATTGACATGGACGTATATTGTATATATATGTATGTTTTGATATGTCTCCTAATCCACTGATGTTCGCTTTTTTATAATGTTTTGTTATTAAGAATTACCGACGCATATAAAATTTCTCTTAAGAATTCTTTGGCAGTTTTCTTTAAAATTTTACAAAGCCTCGGCTCGGTAAACATATTTTCCTTGAAGCGTTGCGGCCGCGTGTGCATTTTTAATTTTTATCTCCGGGACGCGGATGACGCCTGAATTTTTACTGAAGCAGCTCTATCTTATTAACGGGAGGGTTAATTATAAAACGAGCTTACACCGTGTTGAAATGACAAATTACTTGAACCAGTTGAGAGACTTACAGGTAAAATTATACAAAAAAAAATTGTGCTTATACCTTTATGAACTTAGTTGAACAGTAGGAAGTGCTACCTAAGAATGAAAATAAGTCAAATATGAGATTTGTCGTATCCAAATAGCCTTTAGAGTCGTTTCAATTAACTACTAATAACTACTTAATTTTGGCATAACTATTTTTATTTATAGAAAAAGATTTCTGTACCAAAGTCATAACTTATTATGTAGCAGCTTAGTGCATGTAAGTCTTCAATATCGTAATCATCATGTTGTGCTACGCACTATCGACCTCTTGCAACAAACTCCTTCAGACAGTTTCCACGAGTAGATAAACGAACGTCTCGGCTAATAAAACATAACCCATCCGATATGTTTATCGCGTCGGCCATGATTTAGCGCGACAGCCCCATTTCACGGCGTCCCGCGCGTTCTTAAATTGAATTGATATGTTTCCGCTAACGCGGCCGCATTTTTCAGAGCATATCGCGTATGACGCGGAAAACGAGCGGAAAACTGTAACGACAGCAGCGGAGGTGATAGGTGTCGAATACCTTTAGTAGCTTTATGAAGGCATTTTTATATTTGATTGAAGAATTTGAGTTATTGAAGCCAATTCGAAGTTTCTTTTTATTATGATATTATTCTTTTTTTTTTTAATACTCGGGACATTTATAATATCTCCACAATTATTCTCAATTTACCTCCAATGTTGGAAGAATTCTATAACAAAAACTTTAACACATTATAAATAATTATTTATCCTAACTTTATGATTATTATGCTCTTAAAATAATTTTTCTTAATATATGTTACGATATGTTAGAAAAATAAATTATTTTAAATATTTATTACAAACCAAGCCGTATGAGATTTTTACTTTTTTATTTTCAGTGTAGTATAGACGACTTGAATGTATAATCTACATATCGTAATATCAAATACAAGAGACAGCAGTGAAGTAAAATTTAATCGTTATGGTTAGAACCAGCTGTAGACGAATTACGTAGGCTGTTCCATAAGTCTTGCAATGGAAGGAATCTAACAAGCTTTGACATGTATGACTGAGCGTATGGTTATTTGCCACTATACAAGTTCTTACATGATGTGTTTGTTGAGCCTGCCAGCAGTGATAGTCGGTAAATAAATCGAAACAATTGTGAAAAGGGTAACCGCGAGTACAGAGTGATTTTCTATTATAATTTCAAACGTGGATTATCTTACCAAGAGTGCCACGAGGAAATGTTCGGTGCCTTTGGTAAAGAGTGCCCTTCCCTTTCTACCGTATTCAGGTGGTACAAGGAATTTCAAAGAGGCAACTATAATTTAGACGACGACGAAAGACCGGGCGACCCTTTACAAGCAGGACCCAAGAAAACATAGACGCTGTTAGAAAACTGATAACTATTGATAGGCGAATTACGTGCAGGCAGATTGAGGATATTCTCCACATTACGGCATCAACACTTCATTCAATTTTACACGAAGACCTAAAAGTTAAAAAGTTATGTTCTCTCTGGGTCTCTCATCTGGGCAGTTGGCACTTCCACCATCATAATGCGTGCGATCAGAACTCGGGAGTTTTTGGAGCAATCGGGGCTTACTGTGCTGTACCATCCGTCTTATAGCCCCGACCTTGCACCGTGAGATTTTGGTCTCTTCCCGCTGATTAAGAGCCAATTAAAAGGACGAAGGTTTGCAACTGATGACAAGCTATTGAGTGCATGGGATGAAGCCTGCGCCAGTGTCACAAAGGAGCGGTGGAAGATCATGTTTGATACATGGTTGGAACGCATGCATAAGTGTATTAACAGTGATGGTTTTTATTTGGAAAAAGCTTAATAAGAAGTTACACTTTTGCAAGACTTATGGAACAACCTATTCTTGTTTATTTCATAAGCATACATTATTTATTATTTTTAAGGTTTGTGTTCTATTTCTTGCTTTGCGAACCATACTCGTGTTGTAAAGTATGAGACAGGGGTGTAGTAACGAGTGCAAACGATCGGGTCCCGTGTCAGACGCGCTCTCGAACCATTGCCGATTGCGGATCTCATATTTAGCGGGAAATTTTGCAAGATATATGAAAAAGATAACGAAGGAAGGAAGTAAATTTCAAAGGAAATAGACTTCTCAGTATAAGAACAGGTATAAGCATAGCTTTTCTGTTGTTAAGGTGCAGTATATAGGTTCAGCCAGCAGTCGTAGCTAGTGATCCAAAGGACTCGAGCCTTTTTAAATAGAACTAGGCTCGGGGGCTAAAGAGCTAAATAGGCTTTTAGCGTTTTAGGCGTCAAGAGATGAGGCGAGCCCTAAAAAAAGAGCTCCAAAGGCTCGAGTCTTTTGGATCACTAGTCGTAGCGCTTATTTAGATCATTAATTCAATTTTCAATTTCAATTGAAATATACGATTTATTTGTATTATACGGTTGCCAAAAATATGAATACCAATATTGAGGCATTTCTCAAGTACATAACTTCATTGAACCGAAACATGATCATGATCAAACCACTTTCGCTCTATAAGTACATATAAAAAAAAATCACGAACATAGGTTCAAAACGCACCGTTGCCAATTTTTTTAAACTATTATTGTGCAAAATCAAATAACATTAATTTTCAAATCAAAATAAATCGTAATGTTATTTTTGATCGTGTCATAGTTATTACTCTTTGTTAAAAATAACAATTCAATAACGCACTATCGTCCGCTCAGTGTTCAACTAGCTGCCTTCGGAGAAGAACCTGAACTCACTGCACCTTAATGTTGTCGGTTGCCGATTTTAGTCACTAGTAGAAACAACTAAGCGGGTAAGATGATCAAAAACAACGAGACTTGCCCTTACTCACTTAACAATAAAAAAAGTTATTATGCTTAATGTGCGTAAGCAAACCATTTCCATCAAATCAAAATATTTAGTGTAAAAAATGCATTGCCAACAATGAATTAAGGAATGTGAAGCACTGTGCGGGCAGCTGGACGTACGTGCCCTGGACCGCGGATATCATTATTATTTTTGAGTAATTTTCACCACGTCAGAGACAAACGCCACATTGCAGGCTAGCATGCACTGGGCCCAAGACAGAGTGGCTTGGAGAGCGCTGGTGAAAAGTGTCCACATTCGTCACGTCCCTCAGCCATGAGGATACGACAAGGAAGAAGAATTTTCACCACAATACGACTTTCAAGTATTGAAAAAGTATCAACATTATAAATTATGTATATAGAATAATGTCACTTCGCGAAGCGGACCCAACCTTCGAAACTTACAAACCGCTCAAACAAGTTAAGAAGCCGTCTCAGTCAACTATGCCCCCTGCCGCGCAAAAAACACAAAAGGGCGCACCTTGCCCTACCAACTGTATCAAAATGATAAAAATGTAGAGATCCAATAACCATTCATCCATCAAGTGTCAAGATATAATCTTGGATGGCGCGACTAGCTTAGCCCTTGCGGGGCGAATATAAAAATGCTGAAGATTTACAGGCGCCGAGCAAGATATCGCTGATTTTGGCTGCATGGTGGCTTAGGTAGGTATAGGACTTGGGAGTTGGAGATTACGGATTTATTTGAGTAAATATACCTATCCCTTTTCGTGCTAATGTAAAATATATATTAAAACCCTTGTAAAAGCTATAAACTCCTTAAATATAAGCAAAAGCTTTACAATAACAAAGGTTAAAGATTTAAAATAAATAGCGTCGTAGCCTAGCGGTAAGAACAAAAAAGAAAGATCTTAAGTCATAAAATACGAATGTTAAATCTATCACTACATATACCTAGTAATGATTTTTTTAGACGTGCTCGTCTCATCAGTATCATAATAAAATGCTCTAAATTGTTGTTTCCCTTCGATAAAATTACAATGACGTAGAAGCCAACTTTCATACTTACCCACTTGTTTTCTATAAAATTTAAGATCCAGCTCTAACATTTATCTCAAAAGTACCGCAGAAAAAGTATTCCACTATCTTTTCCAAGATATTGCAGTGGCACTGTAAGAAATCTGTTTGTATCTGGCATTCCTGGCGCCCTCGAAACTCTTAAGCTCGCGGCCACTCGAGCTCTCACAAATCTTTCATAATCTCGCTGGTCTCTAGAGGGGCGTTTTTCATAGTGCGTCCTACAAGTCGAGGGCAAGCCAAATATGGCACGTTCTCTAAACTTTTGACTTCAGAATGGATCATAAATTTGGTTCATCGTATGTTTGCGGTGACAATCTAATTCACTAGGGTTTCTAGGATATTTGTAATACTCGTAATTTCGGCACGTACACGCCAGCACGCCTTTATGTCGCGATCCCTGGAACAATGTTTTAATTTTATTTTTTCGTATCGTATCACATATTAATACCCAGCGGAACGTACCTGGTAGGTACGAGTATTCATAAGCAAATACAAGGCGGGGGCCCCATAATTTTCGGTTTGCATTTTTCCATCGCGACCGCGAACTCGATTGCGCTCCCAGGGGCTAGCGGCCGCTCGGCCTCAAAAATATTAATGAAAATTTTTACATAAATTTATTCGAGAGAGGGGCCTGTGTCCCGAGAGCCGATGGGGTCCGCTTCTGTTTTTTATTTATTAATTTAATGGTATTTTCGGTCTAATTACCCGACTGAGGTATAATTCATTGGCTTTGTGTAACGAGTATTTGTGGCCTCATATGTGTTAAAAATAATGTGCTAAAGTGTTAAAATTTCTATTAAATAAGAAATACAACGATACGTCATGGACTTTATACTTAGACAATTTGAAAATCAATAAATATATCCTCCTCAAATTTTGCTCCACATATGTACTCATTGCCAACCCTCTGCCTCGCCCTCGGTTTATTGGACTTTTATAAAAAGCAAAGCATTCTTAGCTTAACCCTTCACCGGCGGCTTCAAAAGAACAAACGCAATATATCGGGGGTCGGCTTAATTTGCCGCTACCTAACTTTAATGCGAGTAGCCCGCCCAAATGCTCCAAATTACTTCGCGATATTTTTAACGTGCGGAATGCAACCGTTTTGGGTTTCGAACAATATTAGCAGAGTCCGTGAACACTGAAGGGTTAAGATGCCCAATAAACGGAAAATTACGAACAACGGTATTTTCTGAAGAATTTCGCGCATTTTAAACTACTCCAACTCATTTTAATCGCTAATCTGTAGTTAAGGCGACTAATTGCATTTTTACATAGTACCTAATTATAAATAGAAACAAAAAAGATAAGTCTTAATGTTCTATTCTTATTTCTTGAAATGAATTTTCCATCTGGGGGACATTGGCTTCTTACCGTGTTTACAGAGCGCTTGGAAGAATCCTACTTTGTTGTTTAATGAAATTATCGGTTTACCGAGTAAATGAACAAAGCCAGATTTCGCTTTCGACGGCTCGGTCAAAAACTGGAGGGGAGCGTGTTTTTGTTTTCCTCGGAGGTGGTCCGAATGGACTCCTTTGTGGCATTCCTCGGCGAGGAGCTGTACTTAATCAATTATGATCGATTCGTTAATTCGAGATGCAAAGGGGATTTAATGAACATTCGCAAACAAAAAGCAATTCTGTGGCCCTTCGCGCACATAAAATGAGGGGGAATCTTACATTGTTTTATATGTTGCTTCGAAAAGGTTCACGTACGACACGAAACGGTCGACACGGACCAACTAATAGTCTCAATTAGAGTCGTTCGTGAAAGAATATAGCGACCCTTGCGCCTAGCTTCCGCGATGGCAGTTCCGCTTAATTATATAAAGTACTTAAGTAAATGATGGCTAATTCTGCCCGTGCCCGGCGCCCCGTAAACAAGAGGTGTGACTTTCCACCATTGTCGGCGATCTGTCACTTCCACTTCCGCAGCGGTCCCTTTTCTATCATTCTTTTTCTTATTGTTGCCTTTTACAGCGTAAAGAATTCTTTCTTTCTTTTTTTGTCCGGCGCCTGCAATTGTCACCCTCCTAGTGTTTGTTGTGAGCGGCGTTGATTAAATACTGCTGTCAAATTTAGTTAATTTTTCTTTTCCGAGTACGAAGTTTAGATTTGTCGACAATACTGACGTAAAATACGAGGGTCCAACGCTTCTATTAGTCTTTTTGTAATTTTATGAGATACCTGTTATGCCAGAATTAACAATTCTGATCAGTGGTTTATACAATTTTGAATTTTTCCTAGCATGCTATTTTTTTTTCTTATTAATATTCCTGCGTATTTGATGGCCCCGTCAAATATTTTGATTCTAAATTATTTTTTTCATCCGTGTCGTCGGCGTGTCGAAGGAAATTTACATTTAAATAGAACATCTGCGGGCAAGTCGACCCTCTTAAGGCTTCTATGGCGTTTTTCTTAACCGCTAATTTGTAAATCGTTCCGTAATATCGAAAAATTAAAATGCTGATGTCATATTTTACTCGCTATTTATATGCTAATATCAAAATTTGCGTCGAAGGGATGGATCTTGATTAAAATATCAATGGGCGAGTAATTTGTGAGGTGATAATTTAAGACATCCCGGCCAATAGACATCATTTTGCGAATCCGTGCAAGAAATATCAATCCGTTCTTATAAAACATTAGCATCGCGGCGCGGAAAGTGAAATGCCGCTATTACCTCGAACGCTAAATTTTCTTGGGCGTAACATCTCTGATGAGCTTTAATCTTGTCGGTTATCCCATTCCTCTCTGTAACATCACTGCAATTATTTGTAAGACGGAAGGGTTGAGGCGGGCGCAGTAAACCTAATGCCGCAATATTCGTAAATTAAGAGCTTTCGCTGGCGCCGGCGCGCGTAAATATTATTTTTTTATGTTAATAACTGTGCGATTGCGTTAATAAAGCCTTACAACTCGTAATTAGCCGCCATTGTCTGCGAGGCGGTGGAGCGGACTTGACGGATGAATTGAAATTATATCTCAGAGAAGGCTTGTCCGTGAGCTCCGCTGTCAGCTCGGATGACGTCTTCCTACCTATAAATTGTAAAATAAACTGTAATACATTTTAAGCAGTATTTGTACAGTAACTGATAAAAGCGAAAACTATACGGATTATACGAGCATTTAAGTTTTTCACTTAGCTAAAGTAACTTAAATGGGCCCGCATGCGTTATTTGATCGAAATGGGGTAATCTGTACCGCTGAATACACAATCTTCATTACGTCACAGCCAGTGGGTCCATTAATTAATAAATTAAACAAAGGCGCTCTTAATTTTGCAGCGGTTTGCATGAGCCGTAGCGAAAATATTTGCCATGTATAAATTCTCGCCGAGAATGATGAAGACAACCCTTCACCGACGGGCCTTCTTTATAGCACTATTTGTGTATTTTAATTACTGTCATTATATGCTAATGACTACCATCCCTTTTTCTTATCCTCCTAAATGGGTTATTGCAGACTTATATCTATATCTCGCAGTTTTGTCGACTCATTTTGAAGATTTAAATAATAATAAAGGCATTCGCAGAGTCGGAAGGATTGTTTCTTTAATTTTTTGCAACGGTTGAACGTTTTGATTAATTGTTTTGATGTTGCTAGGAGATTTTGTTTGTAATTTGTTTTGCGTTATTAACTTGACGGGGAAGTCGTTAACTGAGTTGGAAAATTAGCCTCTTTTATTATTTTACAGGACGATGATTTAGTTCGGTGAAATGGGTCTGTTAATTTCTACTAAGTTATATTTGAATCTAGACTTTTCCGGTGTCTACTTTTGAGTTTAGTATTTAAGACTAAAATGGTATTGTCGTTGGACAGTTGTTAATTTACGAGCTACGACGGGGCGACGATAAAGCAACTGTCACCAAGCCGATCGGGAGATTAAACAAATGGCCTCATTTAACAACATCGAATAACGATCACATCTGTTGCAAAAACTCGCAATTTCTCTTTGTAATTAAAACTGGTCCTTTCTTATTTTTTGTTTCGATTGGAATTTCATTAAAACTTAATTCAAATTTAGGGTGTCACAGGAATTACGGTGTATCTACGGAAGGATAACAGGTATTGATTTTTTTAAGATATCCAAAACAAAATAATCTGAAAGTCGGTTTAGTATCGATGCAAACATAGCACCGTATCAATTAGTTAGGGCCCCCCCACATCTAGCGTCTTTCGAGCATCGGCGTCTACAACTCTATGGCCGCTGCTCGACGCAACGTCGACGCAACTGCGCAGCGACGTCATTTTCCATAGCGCTGACCAAAAAAGTCAACAATCTATGTTACGACTTTTAAATTATCCCTAATTTATTCCACAACGCCATATAATACCGCCCAATACATTGCTTCAGCGTGAGAAAACACCCCTTGGTCTGGTACAGATGCAAATCGGGTCTTAACGACACACATTTTCTTTCCCTCATACGCTAAATCTCGGAATTCTTTTACATAATCATGTGGTGAAAATATAACGGTTTTTAGCAAGGGGTGCTTGACAAACTCACAGTTGTATGCATACGAAAAAATATTACTTTGTATTTTACATAATCTACCTACGCAATGAGAATTTAAGATACATATTTATCATTAACACTCACTATAAAGGTTATGGCACTGAGTTAAAAATAAAACGATTCGGTAAATTATAATTGAGTCTCAATTATGTTTTTATATTTTTAGAACATTGTATAATACTTTTAATATCATTCTTAAATGAATATAAAAATCTTATTATCATTAGTGTCATTCAGTATTAATATGCCTACACTTCAATGTGGAATGCTATTTATTATTCATGCTTTTAGCATTTCACTGTTTTTCTACAAAAAATCGCTTAGCGGATTTGCATTACAATGCAGTGTAATCATGTACTTTACCGTGTGTTTTCGGAGCAAACATGTGTTTTTTAGCTCTTAGCATAAAAAAATCGATGTTAGGCACATGTTGTGTTAAGCATATTTTTTCCCTAAAATAATTTTGGTTGTATGGTAAATGTGCTTACCGAAGGACTAGACTAGAGTAAACTGATTCTCCGCTTGTCAAGTATTATTCTTAAAACCTTTTTAAAGAAGAATATTGAAGTCAAAAATTTTAGTTAGACACGCACCTAGCATCAATAATCGTATTTCATGAATAAAAGCCAAAAAGTTAGTAATTTGGAAAGCCAGAAGAGTACAGGCCAATTTCTTGACACCGTAATCACCATTTTCCTTAGTAAGAGTATTCGTTTACTGTTACCAGCTTGTCTTCATCGCCTGTCGGTATTTACCGCACTCGTAGCTTTTTACGCAGTCATTCTGCCATCTTTACGACGCGTCACGGTTTACTGTTATGTCACAACAAAAAGGGGTTAATGTATTATTTTTCTATGGTTATAGGTGTAAGGCTTTAGCTGAATAGCTCCTTGTAAAGGGAAAAGTTGTGAGATATAATTTTATTGATGCTTAATTTTCCATTTTGAAGCATTATATATTTTGTTTGGGCCAGCGTGGGGACTATAGCCCAAACCCTCTCATGCTTGAGAGGAGGCCTGTGCCCAGTGGGACGTATATAGGCAAAATTTTTAATTAATTAATTTATTTTGTTTAAAAGATGTCGACGCAAAATATTATGCATAATAAGAGATATCAAATTAAGAAAAACCATGTAACCGACTTTTAAATAAGGATGATTAAATTTCAACAAATTTCGCGTCCAAGATATGCATTTTAACCTGCATCACTAATTGTTGGATATTGATTTAAATAATCTGAATTGTTTGAAATTTAAATATAATAATTTAATAAAAGCAAGCCTCAAAATGAAAAAAATAATAATCTGATGATGAGTTGGATAAGGACACGATAACTATGGAGTATCTGTGTCCAAGTTCAACGCAAATTGAGTGCATTATGACTACATACAGTCGGAGCCAAAATACTGCCACCTACCTAATAAATACGAAAGCACGGCGCTCGCTTACATATTTATTGCCATTGAAAATCCAGTTCTGAAAATGTATTCGGGCGTACGGCGCGGAGCATGTTTCCTTGTCGCATTAGGCATAAGTAGTGCTCTTTCCTCACCCTATTAACTGTGATATATGCGACAATTCTTTTCCCAAATCCTCGAAACAGAAGGGAAGCGGTGTCATATCGCGCGCGCCACTTACCATCGACGAGCGCGCGACGCGCTAATTCTCCGCTGATAAATGAATGTCTTCGAATATGCGAATGGGAAATTTTCAGGTGATTCGTAAGATGCTTCTAAGTTTAGGAATGTAGGGAGAATTTTGCAGGAGATGTTTGGGACGTGCTGCTCTAGTTTACCATCAATATGAAGACCTTTGCTTAGCTACTACTTAATCCTTTTACACTAAGTATTTTACTTCTTAATAAACCTTACATTTGTCAGTAAAGTTATGTTTGAAAGCATTCAAAGTGCAAATTAAGAGTCTTATAATCCTTAAGCCTGAGGTGCCGGTGTTGATATTAAGATGGCTTTGATTTACACATTTGGATAAATATAGAGACACACGAGGGAAGTTTGTGTACATACGGCGGAGCCCCGCAGGCGATTTGCGAAAAACCTTTACGCAATCCAGACTAATAAGAAGCGAACACGCACCGAACGCGATTCGCGTGTTCAGACAAAAACGATGTTCCCCCAAGATGCGTGTGATGTATGCAAAAAGGGAATTGAATAAGGTGATTTCGTTCCGCGGGGTCGCTCCCGTAGGAAAAGAATCCGCTGCGGTAATGGCGAATACAATAAATTTTCATAAACAAATTGCAATTTGATGGCGGCATATCGACGAGGCGCGCGTGTGCGCACTCCCAATAAGGATTGATAGGGAAACAATGTTGCAACACTGATTGAATGTCAATTTGAGGTGCGGCTGTCGCTGGAATAATTCGAGTAACGATCGCCTTAATACCTTCCTTACTTCACACGAAAATCTTTCATCCGTCACACTCGTACCAATACTGTGAGAGGAAGACGAGGCGTTTTTTTGTGAGTTCTTGACTAGAATTTTGAGAGCTTTAACGACGTGAGGATGTTCAGAACCGATTCAGCCCTGTCGCCAAATCGATTATGGATTGATTGCTTTTCTTATGTATGGGGAGCATTACCGAGTCGGCGCACATAAACTGTAACATATGGCAAAATAATATTCGAGTTCACAAAATGTTGCGGGCAGTTCAAACAATACTTTTTCTGAAGACTTGCCGGAAGAAATGATTTACCGAAAGCATAAATTATTTCGATACTTAGAATACGACACAAACGTGTTTCTGTCACTAATAATTATTCACATCAGTGACATCATTAAACAAATGTATAAAAGTATATAATGTAATGGAAAACAATCTGTAATCCACTTACGTAAATAAATAACTTACTACCTCTACCTCTATATACCCATGCTTTTACTAATGCACATTTATTGATTACCACAACAACCTTCAGTCTCAGAGCATCTTAGTTTCCTAAACCGCACCTCCTGAACCGCGAATCAGTATTCATAAAGACTATAGATGATTTGGAAGTGTCGCACACGCCTGTCGCGGCACTTACGGGGGAGTGCCGGCGGTTTGACTTGCAAAGCAGCCTGGAGATTTTTCAGGGGCGTAATGACTGCTTGATGTGTTTCAGCTTGCATGGTATGGAGACAGTTTTGAAGTTCAGTAAAGGGGGCACCGAGGACAGCTACCAGTTTCCGCGTTGCTATGTAAAACGGTGTTAGGAGACCTTCCCTAAATTTTCAAAGATAATTTATGGGCATTTACTCGTACACATAAAAAAAAATGTAAAGAGTTAGCGACAAAAACGACAGTTTTGACAGAATATTTATTCGCAATTGATTCTATTTCTATTAAGGATGAAAAGTTTTTAAGAGACCAAACTAGGTTAGGGCACTAAGAAAATATTTAGATAATAAACTACAGAGGTCAATTTCAGTTAAGTACCAATAAAAGATATACTTTGTGCAAAGAAAGGGCTAAACTCATGAGTCACAGGCAACATTCCCATTTATTTCATGTCATTGTATTGTATAAGAGCCTAACTTGGCAAGTGACGTAACGAATTCCTACTTACATCACATAAACCCAGGATCTTCATTAAACATTCAAATAACATTTCCTCACATGAGTAGGAAACGGGATTGTCACAATCTGCATTGTTTCAGATGTCATAACGCGGCCCTTTGACTCGGTATTTCCATACACAGCGATATCACAAAACGGCGTGATAAAGGCGTCTCCACACTTGGGTAGCTCGCAGGCGCGTCACCTTTGATGCGCGTATGATTGCCCGCGCCCGCGACACATTGGATCTATATTGTTGTCTTTTTCAAGTTTCGTAATAAGGGATGAGGGTGTATTAAAGCCTTTTATCCGGCTCGTCACGCCGGCACGTGGGGTCGGGAAGGGGTTTAAGGTGTGCAAACATTAGCTCTTTTACATTTTTGCAATTTCATCGACGACGGCTGACGGCTGTTTGCCGTGGCTCAAGTTTGCCAGAAGCGGGCTGAGGGCTCGACTTCAACTCCGAAAGGGTTCGGGTGAGTAAACGAGTTTTTGTTTCGTTTACAGTTTTAAGCCAGGTGATGAGTGTGTCGTGGGCGTTCCCCTCGACCTACATACGAAAGGTGTTTTAAATTCCTTACAAGTGATTAATGAATATTCTCAATCGTTACTAGCAGCTTCACGTTAAATGAAAATTGTAGAAATATATTAATTTCACTAGCACAGTGCGATACCGAAAATACTCTACACCTACAGCATCAAATCCCTTCCCGAATTAAAGCTCATATTAAGCCGCAGCCAGGCCCGCGGCCAAATCTCTCTGCTTGCAAATCTTGGCTGCATTCTCGAACATTCCAGAAGATGTAGCTCGGATTAAACGAGCCACTATATCCAACGATTACAGCGGCACTTCAGGTAAGACTGCATATTTCAAGAGCGAGACAATATTAACCGCGGAGCTCGGGCGGAAAACGAGACCGTTTTTGGTGCCTAATTTACAATGCCTGTAATGTGAGGGAGCAGGTTCGCATTTAGGTGCTTGCTGCTGGTAATGAACTAAACGGTGTGCAAATATGTGTGCGAGAATAATGCGGCTGTTTATTAATGTGCACGTGAAAATAAACCACTATGAATCACACATCTTGAAAAACATTAAATAAACCTTTTTTTTTGTCAGAAGTCTTAAATCTTGGAGGTAGGTAATAGCGTACCTATTCATTCTTCAAGACGTTTTATGAATTTTCTTATACACCCCTCGCTTCCTAAATTTACCACAGATAAGCATAAATGAACGGGACGACAAAGCGCCGCTGTTAATTGTCGTGAAAGAAGCAAGACGCCGCGGGCGACCAACGCTGCACTCGCTCGTAACTCATGCGTAATCTCGTGCAGTTCCGTAAATTGCATATTGTGCTTCATTAGATCTCTTAGAGGGCGTTTTGAATAGCTAAGAGATCAAGAAGAGACGCTTTTAAGCATAATACTCATTTGCAGAAAAAAATGCTTAAAAATACAGTTAACGTTAATTTAACGTTGAATCAAAAACACTAATCAAAATATTCAATAAAAAATATTTGATTTGTTTTCTAGCTATCGTTGATTTGACAATGTGTAAGTAGGTGTAGGTGGTTTTTTTAATTTATTTAAGGAATCACAGTTACAATCGTGAGTATTGATTTATTGTTCAATGTTGTCCTTTTGGGTAATCTGTATAAAAAAAACATACTCTCCTGTCGTGTACCTACGTAATCAAAGAAGGTTTCTAACAAGATGAGATCGATATTGGTGATGGATTTGTGATGAAGTTTGAGTTTGGTCTGATATCAGTGTAGATTGGCATATTAATAAGCAGTGATGTATGCGTACAAGATACCTAGCAATTACTTGCAAAAGACGCACACATAATGGTAGATTGTCATAGCGACTTAGTTTTACAGAGCTCGTTAAATTATCGCCTGAAAGGGGTAAGACGCCGCGGGCTCGCGGCTGAGTCTGAATCATAACTCATGAGTAATCTGAGACTGCATTCGGCTACCAGTGATATGAACGCGGAATGCTGCTTGCTTTAATTGCTTTGTGGTGCGCCTGATTAGGAGAGAGGATTCATGAACTGTGGAAAACATTTACAAAAAAGTGCAGAAATATTCATTTCGAACTCTGGGAGTTGATCTTTCAAGCTATTCGTCAAATTTTAACTTATTTGGTCTTTTAAGTCTTTGCATTTTCTTTCATACTCATAAGTTTGTCGTACAGAACATAAGAATTTTATGATATGATACACATAAGTAGGTGAAGTAATAATTTTACGGTTACCATAATAAAAGTCGATATATCAAAGAACATTAATGCTCCATTGTACAACTTTATATCAAAACAAATGCCGTCATTAACGCACCTACCTCGTATTTAGCACATTATTCTAAAAGCACGTGAAGCACGAAGCCCCTAAAATTACATTCGAAACAGTGCTCTTTACCAACTTTCCCATAAGAGCCCATTATTTACGGAGCCACCGTACCATTAAGATTCTCCACATATCTTCGAAAGGCGCGTTATGGTAATTACGGGTCGCCATTTTATCTTGCAACTCTTCGCGATTAGAACTCGCGTGCTCTCGCTCGGGTGCACGTAGAAATAACAAGTCCGCGAACTTGCTTCGTTTCTGGATTCAGAAATTAATTCGGATGGAAGATATCGGGCGGCGCGATAGCGGGTCTTCCGCGCCATTTATTGCTCGTGTGGTGCGCCGAACGCCGAACGCCGAACCGCGTATCGGTGAAGGGGTAAAGAATATCAAGATGTAACGAGCGCAGGCCGGAAGGCTCGCAAATGAGCTCCTCGACTTATCTGCGTTAATGTGGGCGAGGGTTAATTTCGTCTTACATGAGCAATTTGGAGATACCGCTCGTTCCGAACTCGCATTCGTGTTGCTACACGGCTGTAATTGTATCTGTTTCGCGCTACGTGTTTCATATACATTAACCCTTTAAATATTCGTTAAGATTTCGTCTAGACAAAAGGAAAATATGGTTGTCTGAGGAGTAAAACGAACGCTAGCGTGCAAACATGGAAGGATGGTGAGCAAATACGAGCCGTGTATTAGGAAATGAAATTAACTCTCGCAATCTCGTCATTGAATGTGTTTTCTAATGGAGCTCGAGCTGCGTTTAATAGATAATGCTAATGTATTCTCCTGCAGGCAGTCAGGAGCGCTATTGATAATATGAGAGCTGTTCACTCGAGAATTGTGGTCGATATGCTGCTACTAAAACAGAACTATGTTGTAGTTAGAAATGTCTATTGTACTTTTGGAAATTGCTTTTCAATAGCGGTCTATAATAAAATTAAACATATTTCGCATTTTTACGCGATTGAATAAAACATAAACGTTATTCAGTTTTATGCATATAAAAGAGAATTCCCACGCTGAAATATTGAAGAAATCGTCAGAAATTGTGCTCATGTAAAATGCAGCGAGCGGCCGGGATGCGGCAAACTGCATATTTTGTGAAGCCGCTTTGGCCAAGTTCGAGCGTGCTTACTAAGATGCTTTACCTAATACTATTTTGTACCTACCTACAAAATCGTATGCAAAATGTAACTACCTACGTACAGCAAATAATATAATTAAACACAATAGGAAACATTGAACATTGGTACAGGTATTAGAAAATTTACATGCTATCTGTGCGTAACGTATCTATGTACATAAAAATCACGGTTCGACTGGTATTAAAATTCAGACAATCCCGAGAAACCGTGTTTCAAACCGGGATATGTGTCGGCATACCGAGACAAAATTATTGCAATCTATAATCTAATATGAAACAAATTAGGCCATAAAATAACGTTATAATATAACCAATCCCTAGAATAAATCTGTTATAAGTTCCATGCATGAGTCATGCACGCACTGGCCACTAAGAATTTCAAATATCAAAATTGGAACAAATTTCCCTCTACCAACCTTCATAAAGCTGTGTCCACAAACGTTTGCGGTCGTAGGTGCGAGCTCAAAGGGCTAGTTCACACGGGCAGGTTGCGGAGTCGCGTCAAAAGGATTGACCGAAACGTGTCTAGGGCGGGATATTCAGACCGCAGTCTAGTTGTGTCGGTAACCGCTTTGGTTGCAAAACATGGTTTTATCTTTGAAGCGATGAATAATATTTGGGGGACTAGTAAGAGGCAATTTTCAGGACAACGTTAGTTACTAATAGCTGTATTGATTGAGCAAAAGATTGTCTACTTTAACATTAGGCATAGGTTTTATTTTAAATAGCTAACACAGAGAAATATTGACCATTATGCGATCTAAACAATTGCATGAAGCCTATTAAGTGCTTGTAGTACGAGTAGTACCTACTGACAAAATGTTATTTGTCTAATTTCAATCAGATTTTTCGTATATGGAGTAGAAACAGCTTAAATTCAGTTAGCAAACTGTAAACACTCAAGCCCTCAGTCCTACTCGCCACTAGACAGCAAGCAAAAGGCAGCAAACTGAGCTGTTTACGTGAGGGCCGACTGCAAACACTGTAAACGCCTTTGCCTCCTGTTTATACTGGACAGTCACGGCTGCCGTGTACAATTAGCCACCAACGTCTCACCTGTACACAAACATAATATTTACAGCTGCACAAATGCAAACGCATTCAACTTTGTACTGTAAGGGCTTGTCTTAAGAGACGTACAGTTTTAGAAAGGCTGTAATTATAAAATGGCAGAATGGCGTCGAAACGTGCATGTGGCCTTTTGAGAGTACTGTTAAGAACCTAGGTGGCTGTATTTGGGATTGTTGGATTTTAATGACGTTTACGATACGACCTGTGCTAATTATTGTTTAGGTTTTAGCATAGAAAGAGCAGTGTATAAATAATATTTAGTTAACTGAAACACAAATATGTTAGCCAATTTGTAAATATTGAAGCTGCATGAAGTACCTACAGCAGAAGTTGTATAATCCAAATAAATCCCATTCACAAGCCAAGCTTCACATTTTCCTACTCGGCGCTAAGCCCTCTCCATCGCACGGTGTTGACTCGCTGAAATGACACGAGCTCTTGACTCGACATGATCATAATGCCGACCAACCCAACCCTTCTGCATCCATCCGGCAACAAATCTTGCCGAGCGTTCGGCATCTTTATAACTCGAGTAGAACGATCCTTTAACCCAACGTAATGGGTAGGTTTACTGGGAGGACCGTCGTAAAGTGCCCCGGTAGTCCCCACTACTAGGGGCCCTTGGAAATTTCACGAACTATTTGCCCTGCTGCCCCCGCTCAGCTTTTTTGCAGAGGTTTATTGTCCGGATTTTCCGCTCACCTTTATCGTTATTGTGTCCGCTCGACTTCATAAAGGACCGCCGCACTATTAAGACCTCATAACCGTGGGAAAATGTTGAACATTTGAGGTTCTAAGATTTTCCAAGTTTTCTCACGTTGTTGGAGTTAAGGACTCTTTGTTGAGTCGTTCATTCTCGAAGATTTTTATGATTCATACAATGAAAGAATAATTTAAAAATAACTATTTAATAATACATGATAGGTTTAATCCACCTTACATAAATAGTTGGAATAGTTAATGTTGTTCGTAAAGCCCCTGGGAGATTATCTCACGCGATTCTGCCACCTTTTAGGTACGCTGGTTCTTCCTACTTAAGTACTTCAGTACATGCATGAATTATAAGGTGACAAACAACAATATCTGACAATTAGAATTCTCACCAAGGTAAAAAATGCACGGAGAGTTTAATTTATACGCATTTGATTTGTGAAAGGCAATATTTCATCATATTAACCCTTCGCACTATTTCCCTCGGCCACTACACGCATCGCGAACTACAAATCGGTCGGGCACGGGCCACGGCCCGAATTACGCCGGCCCGTGAAAAATGTACACCACCTGTGGCGCGTAATCGTATGCGTTTATCCCTGCGGGCGTGCAGGCGTGTGTCCTCTGCACAGATGTCAGAGCACGTTGGAACTAGATTTTGCTGGATCTTTAGAATTATGAGAGTAATTCTAAAATATACTGGAAGAGTAATAAATACGAGTAGGTGCCTAAAATTTTTATGGATTTTATAAAAGCGTGTCTACATCGTGAGATTAGTGAATCATAGTATCAAATAACTATAATATTTTTTAGACTATTTGGAGAAAAAAAAACATAAATACTTATGGCTAAGTCAGACATAGCCAGGCCTAGGCCTAATATGTAAGTATACTTATGATATCTAGGTACTAGAAAGTATTATTTGTTCGTCAACTGTGATCGGTGCAACCATGTTGACCAACTGAACATGACTTTATAATCTAAAGGTAGCCATGTTGGTAGTGTAGGTAGGCTGGTCAATAAAAAAACCTTCATATACTCGTACAGTAACTGCCCCAACTTATGGCAGGGCACCGACTGTACATTGCCCGATACGAACGTTGTGCAAACATCGTTTCCAGTGTATTCTGACATCCTCGCTCCGCGTCCGTGCAGTCAATTCCACGCCGATATAGGCGATTCCGCGCCATTCCGCACTCGCCAATTATCATCCGCGTGTCCACTCAGCGGCCCACACCAATACACCGACACATTGCTGACTTTCAACCCTTATACCATTGACCAATAAGGTTATTATTGCTTGCCATGCAGCACAGATAAGTTGGTGGGCCTGAAGCCGATACAGCGCTCAATTAATACGCTTGGCGCATCACACCGCACCCAGACCATCGGCCGATTTATTGACTGGAAATTTACGTCCGGTTTTTAAGCGGATGTCCCTTTTTTTGTGTGCATAAATTGCACTTATAGCCTAACCAATATTATTGACTTCAGAAATATGTCTTCAAACTAACTTTAAGTAAAATTTAAATTCTAGTTGGAAGCTAAATAAAGAGACTAAAAGTACCTATTTGATATTTGTGGTGTCAGTATCATGCAGTAAATATCTGAATGATTTTCTATAAAACAATAACAGTGTAATAATCATGATTTTTTTGCTATTGTCATTTGCAGTAATTCAGCACATTAAACGAGTTTTCAAGAAAATACATACGGTTTGACATAATATATAAAGTTTGGAGAAATGCAACCATTTTTTTAAACATATTAATATTCTTTACCAAATCGGAGCATATAGTATTCCGTTCACAGAGGAGGGGCTAAAATAATTATTGCTCGCTTGACAAATTGCCGCAAAGCCTACGTGTCGTTGGTACAATTTGATACAATTTTCACCGCCTTTCCTCGCACGGGCCACATTTGCATATATGCGGGGGCTTATGCAAATATTTTTTTACCTTGTTTACCCTACGGAAGGAAACAGCGGGTGCGCATTTTAAAAAGATTTACGCGCTTTGTCGGATCATTAAGTGCGGAACTAATTTGCTTACCTTTGAAATGTGCTGCTTTGTTCCGGCTATTACTGCCACCGGTCCCGTTACGTGATATGCGCATTTTGTCACTTGTTGGTTTTTCCCTTCGTCGGTCACTTTGCATTTGAGTGGGGACTTCTGCGTTAATTAGCTATGCTACACACTTTTACTTTTCCAGCAATTAATGTCTTGTTTTATCTAAAAATAAAATACAAGAGAGACTACGAAATTGTAAAATTAAAAAAGAAATATTGGCACTGCCATTGGTTAATAATGGCCATTATTTGTTAATGATGACACTTAGGTAATATGGATTTGTGTTGATACATCCGTGAAAATATTTTATTTAAAC
The DNA here is from genome assembly GCF_963556715.1 of Cydia fagiglandana. Taxonomy (NCBI): domain Eukaryota; kingdom Metazoa; phylum Arthropoda; class Insecta; order Lepidoptera; family Tortricidae; genus Cydia; species Cydia fagiglandana. The sequence continues at coordinate 6,063,155 of NC_085937.1, forward strand.
TTTCCCTTCAAAATAAATTTCGCGGCGGTGTTTTTAATTTGCGTGCAATTTCTTGAAGGGGGCAACTTCTCAGCGATATTGAGCATGTGGGAATCGTTGAAATTAAATTTTCTTTGTTTTCGCTGAGGCTGGTTGGTGGTGGCGTTATTAAATTTCCTTGTGTTTTTTAACGGAGCCGTATCATTAGATTGAGGGTTTCCGTCAAGAGGAAATTGTGGCGAGGGGAGCGAGCACATAAACATATTGAAAAAATAAAATCCGGGCTACTTACACCACTGACGTGCTTGGGTTACTCTACTTCGCACTTTATAGTGTAGGTTAGACATTAGCGTGTTTTCTCGTACATGATTAAATACCCATACCAGTACCAAAATCTATAAGGTATTTAACCTACCAAACTCCTAGGAATTTATTAAATATATTTTTAGTGCACATGACTTTCATGTGTTCTTAATACAATGAATGAAATTGTACGCAACAACTAATGATCCAAATAAGAAGATCATTCCTGCTTTTCTTCATTAATTATCTGTAAAAAAACAAGATTTGACACCGAGCAAAGTCAAATACATGTATTCTGCAGAAGTAACTATGTAGATATATTTAACATTATTTGCAGATTTGTTCACCTGAGTAAGTAGAGTGACTTCCCGTACGGCGCGCTCATCAGCGCAGCGGAAAGACGTTTGAAGTGGCGTCGTGTAATAAGTACCACGACTAAACCGCTGGCTTCGGGAATTTCACCTTAAATATACATATTACATTACGTGAAATTGCCCATTTTTTCCACTCTCCACCCCACCAATTAGGGTGGCTTGTGTATAAATATTGCACCGCCCTCATTAATGTGCGTGTACGTTTTAGTATATTTTTATGACTCGCCTTGGACGGCGTCGTGGGATGCAATGAATAATTAAGATGTCTTACAAGGGAAGTGGTTTTTTGCGGACAAATAGGTTGTTTTTTAGGTAAACGCGACTTACCTTGGTCGGACGGCGAAGGCATTCGGTGCCGGAGGGATGCCTGAAACAAACACGATGTCATTAGTGTCACGATCTTTTACTAGAAAAAAATAAGAAACCAAATTAAGTTCCTCGAGCAACATTGAAATTCATCACGAAAAATATTTACAAATTCCATTAGCGGGCTTACAATCCCTGTCACTTAAACTGGAAACTTTCCCCAAATTAAAATATGACGCATTTGAATGATTAAAAAGTCCCGCTTCCGAGATTGCATTTCGACAATTAACGCATTAAGACTGTCGCTAATAAAGAGGAGCTCTTAATTAACGGGGAGAGTTAAAAATTGAGTACAAATTCGAGTAGCGGATCCCTCCATAGCCCCTCGGAGCTAGTGAATGGCCTGTAATATTTTAGTTTGGTTGAGACAAAAACGCTCAAACGCCGAGGGTCGAGCGTCGAGCTGTCACGTAGACACAATAAGCCTTTTAATTCGATTCGTCAAGACGGCGGGACAAAGGAGCGGTGTTATCATTCAATGGGGCACTTCTACCTTTTCTTATTACTTTGAGTCGGTTTTCTTGTGAGGTGGACCGGGACACATGAGATCAAGGAAATGAAAGGAGTGGACCATTTAGTATTTTGGCAAGTGTACTCTAAATATGTTTACTGACGTCTTTATTTGCTCGTCATATGTAATGACTAAATACATAGCAAGTACTTTAAATACAAAGTAAATACTTTAGGTGAGAAAAGCGAGGTTCAAAGTATTTTTCTTCTATTATTTTAAGTGTCTTGGTCTATGTTAGTAGTAGTATGTACTTAATTGCCTTAAGTTAAAGTTAAGGCTAGATATAGGTACCAAAAATAGATATACTGCTAAATAATGTACATATGGCTACTTAAAATAATAAAAAAACTGAACCTGGCTTTTCTCATCTGGAGTAAATAGTAATAACGTATGTTAAGTATGTACATCAGTAAACATATTTAGAGTACAGTATACTCTAAAAAATACAGTAGACAGTTTGATACAAAGTAACATTCTGCTCAATCCACGGCGCCGCGCCTGATCCGTGGCGTGTCTCGACTGCTGATGCCAGCTAACAGCTTTATTTGTTGCCACCGCTCTTTTACACAAGCCCCGTCCTATCTGACGGAGTATCGAACATTCGTGTTAGTCTGTTCGGAAAGAGAAGAGTCGAGGAATTTATTGGGCACCATACATTCCACGACTCTTCTCTTTCCGCATAGACTATTATAGCACAGTAATCTATTGGTAGTATTGTTGTACGAAAAGCTATCGAAATTAATTATACTATAATTATTCATTGATGAAGGTAGTCTTTTGTTTGATTTACGTTGTCTAAAGTATTAGTTAAATTAGTTAAAAAAACAATTTTTTTACGAGTGCCTACGAATGTCTGAAAAAGATGAATTGATTTTCAGATGGGTTCCGCTTGTGGGTAAATTGTTAATCTTCAGTCACATAGGTGTTATTAGGTATATGTATTTATGCAACCACTTCAGTTTTTAAAATATACTTTAAATTATTTGTTTGTTGTAGGAGTTGTAAAAGAAATCTAAGTACAGTGTTAAAAAAAATTATAACTTCGGTTTGCTTGGAAGAGACCTTGAAAAGAAAAGCCACGTAGCAAATTAAAACGACGGATAACTTTGTTTGGATTTCACAATTAACCTCCAAGTTTCCTTTGCGACCGTATCTATATCAAACAGCATAAATATGTATATATATATATATATTTAGTGTTTTGTCCTTAAGCTTAAACTTTAACTGAAGCCATAAAGTCACGGTTTTGTTGCGAGCCCTTAATGTAATTTTAAGACTCAGCAATGTAGGTAAAGACAGAATATTTTGATAATCGAAGGGCTTTGGGACCAAGGAGTTAAAATCAGGAGGAACATTGTTTTTTTCTTCAAAAATGCAGATAAGACAAAAATATGTAAACTAAATGTTATTATAAAAACAAAATATATTGTTATCCCATGAATAGTAGTAGTATTGATAAACTGTTTATTTCTACGTTATTTCTACGTCTATTAACATTGTTCTTATTTATGATATATAATTATAAAACTATTCTAAAATTATTTAAAAATTAAACTAGCACTCCACGGTTTGCTTAACAGGAATACATAGGTACGTATATTTTCAACAATGTAAATACACATTAAGGCATATGCCTTTAATAGGTTATTTTTAACTATAAAAGTAAATTCCTACACCGTGATCTTTTAATTTTTGCAATGCCATCTGCTCAATCTGGCGTCGTTTAATTAAGAACCCGCTATTAGTTGCTGCCCCCCGCTACCGGGATTCCTTAATTTCTGTTAATTCCTACCGCCATGAAAATAAATCGACAACTTTTAAATTAAAATATATTTTTGTAACAGATATTTTGTTATGATTAAATAAACAAGACTAAAACTATTATAAATGAGAGAGGGTGGTCATGACCCCCGCTCCGGGTCATTCTTATGCAAAGGTTGTCCATCGCGGTTCATCGTGGCAATGCGGCGAGCGTGATGGGCTCCTTTGCATCTGGAGGGACTCGGAACGAATTTTGTGAATAGTTTTATTAGTTGTTAGTTTAGGTAAAAAAATTAGTGATTTTTGGATTTGCATTGAATTGTATTGTAAACTCTGACATCGTTTAATAAATGAAAGTAAATCTTTACGTAATAAACGCAACCAACAAGAAACTTTTGTCACTAAAGCTACTCGTACTTACTGAGATATTTCAGATCTGGCAAATATCGTGCAGCTAGTTTATACACATAATTGTTGCAGTAACATAATATATTTTGTATATTTTTAAGTATGAATGTTTTTAAGCATTCAAACTTACGATCCTTTTGAAACCCGTAGAATAATAATAGGGTTGACAAAAAATAATAAGGTCAATTAAAATTATGTTTATTCAAAAAAGTACCTTGATGTGAAATCTGTATTGTGCAAAGCCATACGGATAATGTAAACATTTTTCGGAAAAATGTCATTCATTCATAGACATAGATAGATAGTCACTCAGAAATCAGAATGGTAGTTCAATTCTGATTTCTGATTGATTTATTTTATTGTTCCTAAAAATAGTTTAGGACGAAGACAAAACGGCACAAAGCTCATAGTTTAATTCTGGTTTTATTCACTTCATTGATATGTTTCGGTCTTATATCATCAACTCTAAAGTGACCTAAGTTTTTTACTTATGATGAGAAATAACCTGTCAATACAAGGGCAAAATGATATTCAATCACAGTAAATATGTAATAAATCTTGTGTATCATTGAGCAATTAGATTACGTTGCAGAACGTTGGTACTAAATTTAAGTAGTACGAATTAAATATAATTAACGAATCAACTAATTAGTCAAGCAACACTTAAATATTTTTCATACTTTTTAGTAAATAGTAATCTCTAATTGCAATCATAAATTCACTAAACAATCTTTCACATAATAAAATTAGGAGTACCTAAGTTGTCTTCATTACGCGAGTGACGAAATTCGCGTTAATCATACGATGTGGACTCGAAAAGAGAACACTTTCATTACACTAATGGGAATGTTAATTAGAATAGAGTTTGCAGGCCATGAGCGGGATTGTCAATTATTTATATTATATTGCTATTATTACGTGATTAATTCAGTAACAAACAAGAAAAAATGTTCAGTTGACTTTTTAGTCATAAGAGATTAAGATGTGTTTTGATATACTTATATATTTTTAACAAAATTGATATTAAGTAATTTTAGAATGGAAGCAAATATTAAGTAATACACGCGTGATAAGTGAAATATTCATTACTTAAATCGCGAAAAAAGGAGAAAAGCTTAAAATATCACATTAATTATAGTATAATTAAATGGCCATTAAATCACACTAATTGCGCTTTCAAAGCGGTTTTGTTTTTATTTAGCGGCCCAATTTTTTGTTCCCGCAAAAGGCTCCCGCTGAATGGAATTCCTTTATTTGCGGCACAAACAGCCTGTTTACTAACGGCGGTGACGACAAAGGATATTTAAAAATTATGCCCGCGATAAATTAACGAGGAAATGAAAAATACATTTCATAGATGAAATGGAACGGGTGGAACATAAATAGATACAAAGACAAAACTATACAGAGGATCTAAAACGTTTTACGATCGCGCTCTGCAAATAAGGATATTTATTAGAATAATTTCATAACCTTCAAGGGTGTGCATACTAGGTACTCTCATGAACTAATTGTATTTTGAATACGGCCTTTTCACAAATAATAATATACGACACGTGACGATTATTATGATAAGTTGTTCATGAAAATATTCTGTAAAACAGTATTGTGGTATACATGGTTTATATTATAGGTATATCCTTGTTGATGCATGGCAGTATTCAATAACGAATAAAAACATTCTCCTTAGCTAGATGAAATGAATGGCCACCATTCAGTTAGTCATTAAACAAACTGAAAAAGTATCCCTTTGATCGCGAGCAGGAAGTGGCCGTCTCCGGGCCATTGTCGCCAGGACGCCGTGGTCACCCTACAGCTCATCTCCTTAATTGTTTTCTTTTCAAAAGCACTTACGCCACAATGGATAATGACACCAGCTTTGATCTGCTGCCGACTCGTGCGTATCAAAGTAAGAGTAACTTCACCTTTGACAACTGTGTTACATTATTCTGCGTTACTTTAGCCAATTTTATTGTGGTATTGCCGACACGTGATATATTGAAAATGTAAGGCATCAAGTAGAAGAATTACAAGGCTGCCGGCGCGGCTGTGTGCGACAGTTGGGCTGATTGCAAGCTTGTGTGCGTGCTCCTGAATTAGACGCGAAACTTTCAAAGTTTTCCCAAATTTCTGCCCCCGCAGGGAGCGGGGGGCGGATCGATAGCGAGCGAGCGGCGCGAGACTCGTGTATCTGGCCTCACGAAATCGGACAACTACGCTCCAGGACTAACATGACGCTTTGTAGCCAGGATTTTAATGTTCAACGGGGTTTCAAAATGAAAACTGTGTTAGTTGAGAGTTCCAAAACAATACCATGTTTGGTAAAATTGTAATTAGTGTTTTAAAATGTGTTGCAAAACAGAGTACGCACATTGTTTGGCGCAATGTTTTTATATGGGTTCGTAAAAAGTCGGTCATATTATTTATTCAACGTTACGGTTTTTATAAGACAACATCCTGTAGGTGTTTAGTAAGTTGTTTGGGCGGAATAATGTAAGTCAACAGCTTTGGGAATAAGCGTCGCGTGAGAGGTTGACCCGTGCCAACTGTCACCACGCAAAACGAGAGCGACAACTGAAAATTGGGCGCGTGAGGGCTGCCATTGTTTGTCATTAATTGAGGGCTTTGCGATGATCTTCGTGCTCGAGAGGCTGCGAGCCCGGGGCGGCACTCCTGGGAGATATCGGCTCGCCAATCGCGTTGACAGCGACCCTCCGGCCTCTAGTGGACAGCCGCCAGTTCGAGGTGGGAAAAACTACCGGCTGACACTACTTAACGAACGGGGCAGCGCCCGGGAATTTTCTTGAGTGCTTGTTAATGTTTTATGGGCGGAACTTTTTCAAAGTAGTGCGTGGATTGACGCGCTAAGTGTACCTACATAATTTAACACGTTTCCCCCTGCAAGTACCGTCCATCGATTCAGTTTCCATTTATAAACACGATAAACGCCCATTATGACGGTCGTACGTGATCACAATTAAATAGAAATTCAATTCCGAGAGAGGCTATAAAAATCGCCGGCGAAAACTTTCCTGATTTATAACAATTAATATTTGAAATATTGACAATATTAAGGGAAATGGCCGACAGCCGACAAATCATATAAAAACCGCCCCGGAAGGCGGAAGTGCTGGCCCGCTGCTCTGGGACTTTATTTGGAAATGGAAAGTCTAAAAAATAAACGACAGGCGAGTGCGGGGGAGTGATTTATACGCAGTGGCGAGTGCGCACCGCTTCGATTATCGAGATGATATTTCTCGATATTAAAGTGTTGCCAAGAGGACTGCGGACAATATGACCCGAGGAAGATTTATCGGGCCATTCGATGACGTCGACGGCCGTTACGATTATTTCATTATATTGTCGGCGCCGTAAAAACGGTTAGCGTTTTATTTTATTGCTGGTTCGCGAGCGGATTTTTATTCGTATATTTTATTGCGTTGTAAAAACGACTGCAGTGAGTTTAGCTTTGACAATTTCGAGCGCATGCCGCCCCGTGAGGCCGAAGTTCGGGCATGCGAGCTAAATCTAACTCTACTGCTATCGGTGAGCGAGACGGATTTTGTTGAAAATGCATAACATGGGATATGAAAATAAAACTTCTCAGTGTATGTTTGCTTATGGTGCTCCCACATTGGCTGTGTTGTATAGCGTTATATAACTGCCAGCGTAGGACCACCATTAGGCACTGGTCCCACCGCGAGCTAGTAAGCTATGAGCTATCGGCTATAAACACGAACAAAAGATAAGCACTCCCGTGTAAATAAAAGAGACACGGCGATATTTATAGCTCACCACTGGGCGAGTAACTATAAATATCGCCGTGTCTCTTTTATTTACACGGGAGTGATTATCTTTTGTTCGTGTTTATAGCCGATAGCTCATAGCTTACTAGCTCGCGGTGGAACCAGTGCCTTATGTTACACTCAAAATTTTGTTCATGACTAATTATTATAATATATAGAATAGAATAGAATAGTATTTATAAATAAATAATCTATCTATCCAAATATCTATCATCATCATGCTATCGGTTCTTGCTATCCCAGCATTTTGCCACGACTCGACATTATCATTTGATACAATTATAAACGACATTACTTACATTATGTAAACTGGCCCAAACACATATACCCAAAAAAAGTGTGTAGTCCAAAGTATAGGTGTAGTAATACTTTTAAAATGCCCGAAGAGTGACCTATTGGCGTATCGAATAGAGGTCGCAGCGTGTGTGTCGCATGTCGCATGATTTGTGCGTCTCGCCGCGCCGGCGACCCACGTCGATCGCACGTGCGCCGGCACACTGGGGAGGACTATTTCAGCAGAATGTTTTTCCTGCAGACCCTTGTCGTCAATTATAACATGACATAGGAAAAAACTACAGTATTTTACTGCCATTGATATGTGTTTTTAAAGTATTTACATTGTTATTTCATCATACATTTCACATTTAGGACAAATTATTACAAAACGCTGAACGGGAAACGACAGTAGAGTTTGTTTACGTATAAGTAGTATATGTCGTGTTACTGTATTTTTGATCCTGTTTTCAAACTAGTTACAGTAATAATTACAATAGGAATAAAGAATGCAATGCGCACACATACCTAACGTAAACCAAATACTAATTAATTTAGCTCTGTAGCCCTTTGAACTAATTGTCAAAATCAAAACAGTATCCGACTATTTTATGGTTTTTCAAGGATTTGGCAATGTCCCCGAAGGCTATCAAGGTCACAAACTTGAAATTGTCATGACAATTTCGTCACTATTAACATAAAAAAACAGCCGACCCTTATTTAAAAGTTTTAAAACAAGGTGAAATGTAGTATTTCGATTGTCTAGTAGCTCTATTAAAAAATAATCGACTTCCCCATAATACGATTATCCCAGCAACATTGTAAAACCAATATGATATATTTACCAACCCATCCTTGGAAAGTTATTTTCTATTTATTGAAAATACTAAATGTTCAACGGAGATCCAATTCGGATTCGGACCAGCGGTGCGTGGAGACATTATACGTTTCAATCTAATAATCATGACAAAAGTGTCCAATACTGCTTGTCGCGATAGCATTAGTGGGATAAAAAGCGTCCAAACAGTCCACAGTAAACTAAACTATATCAGTTAGTCAAAGGCATACATTAAAGAATTTATGGTGTAACAAGTTATAGTTCATTTAAAGGTAGGTATAAGTACGGTACCTATTTTTAATGCTTTTGAATATTAATGTTTTTTATAAGTCCTTTACTTCTTATACACATTGAGTGAGTGTACTGTGTTGTGTATGTGTGTGTAACTGTGTAAGTATTTAAGAAAGTAATACATTGTTCATATAGACGCAAATGTTGTCTAATCTGCGACCTGTTCTGGTTTGAACAAAACTATATTTGAAAGGGCAAACTAGCAACAAGTTCCAATGCAAATTCATGAAACATGGGTAATTTAAGTACATTATTAAGGTTTCAATAGCGGAAAGCCGATTCGAATGTACAAATTAATGTAATTTTAACATCATTGTATTATCATGCGGCTCTTCTGACCATACCGTACTTTGGTGCGAGTGATATGGCTTGTTGTCTCTAGCTCAATAAATTCGTATGTCATAATTTAGTACCGACAAAAGCGATGCGCCCCTAAAGTCAAACATAAGTTCCAGGGACAAAAAAACTTTCCAAAAAAACTGAGATTTTATCCTACTGCTTGCAAAATATTCCAGCTATGACATCTTCATAGCGGAAAGCGCGGCGACGTCCCATCGCCGGACAAATGTATGGGGCTGTAGTGTATGGGATACGGGGGACGCAGTGGACCGCGCCGGTGATTCATGCGCTTATTCAATAAGCCGGGGTTTAGCTAAACAACCGCTGTTATGGTGTAGCATAAGAGTTATCCGATTCAGATTTTTCAATCTGCGGAAAGTATTGAATCTTATTTGCTGTGGCAATTTTACGTATTTAGGTTACCTAAGTCACTAAATTTTTTTGTAAGTTTTATTGAATAAATCTTACCCCGGTCGGAACCTACCCCTTTCTTTTTTGGCATACATGTGTCATCGCTCAAACAGATATTCGTAGGTAATATTGAAATGCTGAAAAATATTTACTTAGATATTGGCATTTTTTTTTACAAAATGGTTTAGTTAAGTTGATTTGAGTTTTTCAGACTCCTTCCTATAAGTACTATGAAATAATACAGACGAATTTCTCACTTAGCTCCTCATATCTATGTCATCTGACTTGGCATGAGTTCCTTAACTCTTAGCGCTATATAGACAATGAATAAATCTACCAATCGCGTAAGGTACATTAAGTATGAAGGTACAAAACTCACATTCTGTATTCATGCTCGGTAAAACTTCAAAACACCAGTATCACGATAAGTAACCAATCGCTATTAACGAGCGAAGTTACCTTACAAAATCTAAAACCCGAGAGCCGTTGAAATTTTGTGCATAATACGAAATCAACTCACGATTCGCTCATTGTCAACTTGCGACTTATCACTGCATTCAGCCGGGCGCACACGCGAAACTTACACGCCGTTTCAATGGGTCCACATCAGCGCGGAATTTGTAAAGAGTAGACGTGTGTCGCATGCACGCGGCCGGCTTTATCTTGAGCTGGTGAAGTTTTCGTTGTCGTTCTGAATGGCGTGGACGCGGATGAGGCGACAAAGGCAGCCGAGCGCTGAGTGGAACACGTTGCCGCTGTGCTAATACGCATGAGAACACACTCATGTAGCTCTAATGTCGAATACATAAGTTGGTTGTTTAAGCGATTACATAACCCCCGGGGTTACAAAATTAGTTATATCAATTATTTTTTTGAAGTTTGGAACTATCTTATGAAATATTCCAATGTATATCTAATATCTTAAGAAACTGTACATCGAACTAAAATCAAACTTAAAGCTTATAATTTCAATGATCGTAAAGGTAAAGGATATCGGATAGCCTCAAGTGAGTACTAATTTTCCAACGAAGGGTGACCTGTCTAGAGGCTCGTCAGGGGTGGCTTCCTGTCTTAGCGTAGCCACATGACGCGCCAATTAATTAGGCATAGACTAACTTCCTCTACGGTACTATTCCGCCCGAGCCAGCGCATTTATTTTTAGTCCAATCTCCAGCACATCTACAATTTATGCGCTTATTTAAAGGTTCCAAATCAATGGTACCACCCTAACAAAAGTGTGCGGAATTCGTAGGTACACATAGCAATACAAATGGACCCAAAACAGGACGGCGAAATAATTTGAATACGTAACGAATCGGAGGGTAACGTACGGCCGACCCATTCTTTAACTTACTCTCCTCCGGATAAAGAGCTAAACTTGTTTTTAAGGGATGACCGATCGCGAAAATTTATGTATCGAGAATTGTGCCGCCGGCCGGACCCCGGCAAAAAGAGGTTTCGCAAGGGTAGATACAGGAAGACGCGCGGAGGAAGAATTATACTCCCCGCAGGCTGATGACCGTGCGATTGTGAACTTTCCACGCCATGCAAATCGGACGACACGACCGGATCCGGCCCGCGATACGACGCTTTTATTTTCACATCTGAATTGGCATATCCACAAATGCACCGCGACCGTATCAGGGGACCGGCACAATGCAACCGAACCGGGAATTGTTTTTTGTTTCCTACGACTGTATTCACGATCTATAACTTTATGTAGACGTCGATGAATTCCATACCTAGTTCAATGTATTCAAATTGATTCATCGAGAACTTGATTGATGAACGATTATAAATCGAGAAAATACGACTAAAACCATTGTAATAACAAGTTATTTAAATTGCAGGCGTTCGCTCGGTTGCCTACTATCGATATCAGCTTCATAGCTGTGTTTAGATAGGCCTAGTGGTGTTTTATTGAAATACAAATGAGTGCCGGAGGATCTCGACCCGCGGCTCGAGTGTGCCTCGAATAAAAGGGCCGTATTAGAATAATTTGCCTACCGAACGAGCACAATTCTTCACATGGAAAGGCCTTAAATTTCACTATTTTACATACTTGGGATTATCATATCTGCGCGGGTGTCGAGGGTCCCGCCTCGGCCCTACTTTTTGTTATCCGCACCCGACCTCTATCGGGCCGTCTCCGAAATATTTAGTTGTTACTTTTTGTTCGGCGGGACGTGAGGGAATTCTTAATCATAGTGGACTTTTTCGTTGCCCGGGGACGTGTCGTGTAAAATTCTGGTATAAAATTTAGAATTTTTAAACTTTTAATTGTTTATATACGTTCAATTTAAGGGGCCCTCTGATTAACAGTCCGCCGGACGGTATTGGCCTGTCAGTTAGAACAAAATTTTGACAGTTCCGAACAACTGACAGGGCGATACCGTCCGGCGGACTGTTAATCAGTGGGCCCCTTCAGTGCAGCTTGCGCACCATGTATATGAAAAACTATAATTCAAATCAATATTTATGAAATAATTACTTAATTGGCACCAATTCGTAAGTGTTTTACAAAAGATCGAGTCTCACCGCACTTCACTTAACCCGTTTGCTCCTGGACCCTCAGCCCCAGGGAGCTGATCGAAGGTGGGGCGAATTAGCCCAACTCGAAAACCTCAATTAAGTCTCGTCTAGCGCGCATTCAGACCGACCCCGTCCAATTATCGGCCGACCTTTGTTTCACTTCGCAACCTGAGCTGTTTAGCTTACCAACCCGCAAATTCTAACAATACCTATGTTTGAACTTTTACGGTTAACCAGATTTTTTTTTGTTTATATGTATGTCGAATTATCGAAGGATTATCGAAGGCCGCCAGGGCGGTTAACGAATTATTGAACCAGATTTTTTTGCATTACCACCAGAAAATGTATTACTTTAATGTAAGTAATTTAATAAAAGTAACGCGAGAAACATATGCGTATCCAATGACAATGAATGAATGAAAAGGACACTGAATTAAAAATCGTATATTTATGTATTCGTATATCTAATAAACTATAGGCCCCCTGAGTCTTAACAAAAGTTGCAAGCCATGGGCGTGTAATAAGACAAATTTCTTTAAAATTAAGTGGAATTCCTTTGCATCTATTGAAAAGTTTCCCAACTAACGGCTTGACTTAACCCATTCGCGGCAAAAATCGCGACTCATCGTCGTATAATCAGTCACCCCGTTCACTCCGCGGGATGATCTTACAATTAGGAGTCAAAGCAAGAGAATTGCATTTGTTAAGCGATGAGCGAGTGTAGCAAGTTAATGATGTTTCCGAAATGGACGCCTATGTAATTTCGCAACATTTTTGGGGTTCCGTACTCAAAGGGTAAAACGGGACCCTATTACTAAGACTCCGCTGTCCGTCCGTCCGTCCGTCTGTCACCAGGCTGTATCTCGTGATCTGTACGTGATAGCTAGACAGCTGAAATTTTCACAGATGATGTATTTCTGTTGCCGCTATAATAACAAATGCTAAAAACAGAATAAAATGAACATTTAAATGGGGCTCCCTAACAACAATTGTAATTTTTGACCGAAGTTTAGCAACGTCGGACGGGGTCAGTACTTGGATGGGTGACCGTTTTTATAGATAATGGTACGGAACCCTTCGTGTGCGAGTCCGACTCGCACTTGGCCGGTTTTTGTAGTATACACACCTTACTTCCTTACTGTAAGTAACTACATAGTACCATTATTGAATCGGCCCTCGCGCCTGCTAAAACATTAAACATGAGCAAGTATTTGTATTTTCCTAATTGGAGATTATGTCCGGAAATGTTTGATCTACTACTAGTTGCTAAGGGGTCAATCATAGGCCTTTCAGTCTATTGCAGACTATACAAACAGTGTCAGGCAGGGCGACAACGTTTTTCATGGCTGTATTGTTTGCTATGGGGTAACCTTATTATTTATTATATACCTTAGTGACTGCTGCAATTCTGTATGTAGAAATCTAGAAGCTTATGCTATGGTCACGAAAACGTAGTTTTTCATGGACCAGATTATACCCCGCTAGTTTCTTATCCCTTCCGTCCCATGCAAGCAAAGACGCCCTACGACAGTCGCCGCGATGACGGATGGCAGCGCGACAGTCATCGTCAAATTAACAAGCTAAGTGCCGAAATGTGTACACATTGTGACACTCGCGACATAGCGGCATAATAACGACCCTTATTACAAGATTTTCGTAATTTATCTTCCCTACAGCATGTGTTGTTTGTCAGAAAAATCACGAAAAACGAAAATAAACTGGAATGCTTGACAAAGAAGCTTTGTTTTATTAAGTACTTAATTGCAGGTACCTATATCTATCCCTCTCTCTCTAAAAGCTCGCACAAGGGCAAGAATAGACGCGTTCGAAATGTGGTGCTGGCGCAAAATGTTGGGTATCTCATGGACAGCGCATCGATTGCCATTGATGATCGGTGGCCAGGTTGAGGGCAGAAGAGGCAGAGGCAGAATACCCACACATTGGTTTGATGCCATTGAGGAAGTCACACGTGTCAAGTTCCAGGGCTCTATGCGGAAGGCAGAAGATCGGCCAGGTTGGACAGCAATCCAAGTTAAAGCGACTTATGGCGGTCACGACCGTCAGTCATGAGGTTTCGAAAAAGAAGAAGAAGATATCTATACCTACAAGTTTGTTTTGAACATTTGCCTAAAACAAAACTGAATTATATTGGCGGTAAAAAGGTAGCGATGTAATTTACTAACGTCTCGCGGTACCAAAGATAATTAATTTAATTTTATCCCGGCGTGGTTCAGGAATTTCCTTATAATTGGGAAATTTATTGCACACCCGTGCACCGTGATGGTTCACTTTCCCGCGAATGATTTAGTGTCTTTGAAACAATTTTAATTGCGCGCCGTGACACGATGTAAACAACTATTCGATTAAGGTAATTCCGTTATTTGGAGGGCCATTTCGCCGTGTGCTTGCTACACTGCCACATCTCAAAAAACCGTTTTTTCGAGAAATCGCGTCTCAAAGTTTTGAGAGTATAGTTCAGGGTGTTTAATAGGATCTTACTCCTTTAGTTTTAGGTCTATGAATTTAAAATTTAGCTTTTTTTACTCGGAATGATATAACCTTCCTTATGACCACGCCACTTTTTAAAAGAAATGTATATTTTTTAAGACACAAGGCCCGAAAGACAGGTATTTAGAGTTGTGGCCGTATTGCAGAAACGTTTTTTAAAGATTTTGAGATGCGGCCAAATTTAAACACAAAATTATTGGATAAAGGTTACCATGCAAATATAAATAAAAACACCAAAATAGTTAAAATCCCTTTATTTTTACCCGACTACGGCAACGCAAAAGGAAGGTTATGATTTTGACCGGTATGTATGTGGGTATGTATGTATGTATGTATGTATGTATGTATGTTCATTTGTTCCCTCATAACTTCTAAAGTACACATTATAATTTGACAAACGATATGTCATTCGAATTATCTTAATCGTCCGCTGGGTATAGGCTATATGAAGTCACAAAAAAATGAACAAGGCGTCCTCTAGAGGTCATAAAGTCACGAACGAAAAAAATAAAAATAAGTAATTATTACGTGATGTATATCATTTGAAAGAGCTCAGTTAGCAAATTTCAAATATATAAATATTGTTAGCTTTTGCGACCGGCTTTGCTTGCATGCACCCGATGAAACATTAATTTATCGGGTAGGTAATTCGAACTACGAATCTACAAGCGCTCTGGATTCTATCCGCGTATTACCCGACTACGGCGATACAAGAAGGTATTTGCAAAATAAATTTGTTTGGCCGCTATAAACATAGTGTTTTTTTTAATGACCTGCAATATTTTATAACGTGAATATGTATAGAAGTCCAGATCAGCCAAAATGTATGAAACAGCCGTACAAGAGACGTAGGAAGCTCGCTGTACGCGTTCCAAAGCCGGGCGCCTTCGGCGCCCTCATACTAGAGGAGTCGGGCGTAGCCTGACGTACGTGGCGCGCTGCAAGCAGTCCAAAGCCAGGCCACTTCGACTTTCTCATACTAAAAGTGTCGACATACGTGACACGCTGGACGCTTACCAAATCCGGGCAAATGCATGAAACAGCCGTACAAAAGACGTGCGGGCACGCTGTACGTGTTCCAAAGCCGGGCGCCTTCGGCGCCCTCATACTCAACGCGTCGGGTATAGCCCGTCGTAGTACGAGGCGCACTGTATGCGTTCAAAGCCGGGCGCCTTGGGCGCTCTTATACTAAAAGAGTCGGGCGTAGCCCGACGTACGAAGCTCGCTGTACGCGTTCCAAAGCCGGGCGCCGAAGGCGCCCTCATACTAAAAGAGTCGGGCGTAGCCCGACGTACGAAGCTCGCTCTACGCGTTCCAAAGCCGGGCGCCGAAAGCGCCTCCATGCCAAAGGATAGCGCAGCCCGATATATGTGGCGCTCTGCGTGTATTTCTGTACTGGGGATAGTGGGGATGCCCTCGAAAAAGTAATACAGTGAAACCTGGATAAGTGAGATCTCAAGGGACGAGCAAATTTGTCTCACTTAAAGAGGTTTTCCACTTACCCAGGCTCCCAGTTAGCCAGGTACAGATAAATTTCTGTCTCATTTACAGAGGTTTCCATTAGTAGAGGTGAGAATAGAGTATATTTCAGTTATAGAGGTGGTTAATAAGGTATTTAGTAATTAATATCTTTAAAACTAAATAAGATAAAATAATCCTTGTCCCTAAATATGTTTTAAGCCTGTTTAAATATTTCTTTGAATTTATTTTGAATGATTCTCCAATGGATAGATATATCAAAATTAAATTAAATTTGATACGGACTTCATTGCGTATTAGAAATTTAATAAATAAAAATTATTTTTTTCGGGTTACTTATCAAAATTTCAGCTTTCGTTTCGATAGTTTTAGCTACTTAAATAAATTAACTAAATCAAAGTTTGAAGTTGTTTAGACACAATTAGGCAAATGCGGAATTTGTGGATAGACTAAAAGTTAGTAAGAATACGGAAATCGTTCAATGAAGTCCAAGTTAGAGAGGTCATAGATTGACGTTATCTCAGATACAGAAGTCAATTCCCTATAAAATTCTAAAAAATAATTAGGAAAATGTAATCTTATAAGTATAGTCTCAGTAAAAGAGGTAAAATACACTCTCCGTCTCACTTATAGAGGTAAATGTGACTATAAAATCACAACAACGAATCCCAGTTATAGAGGTTCGGTTTTTCTCAGTAACAGAGGTAATTCAGTGCTAAAGTGTCGGGACCGTACCATGAGTCCCAGCTATAGAGGTTTCTCACTTATCCAGGTCCCACTTAACCAGGTTTCACTGTATAAAGTGACTTCGAATAGGTAGTTAGTAACGAAGTCATGACCCCAAAATTAATTAAATAAAAAATAAGTTCAAAAACTAAAACCCGACAACTGCAAATCGCGCTCTAAAAAGTATGAAACAAGATAGAATTCTTATCTGAAGTTATCAAACAGGAAATATTATAAATGTTATAATTTTTTTAATAAAAAAATACAACGTAATATGTATAATTTACTACATTATTTATATTTTTACAGAGATTCAGAGGATAGCTGTGGTCGTATGCCACTTTACCTTAAAGTTTATAATCGTGGCATACGACCATGCACGGCGATCCTTTGAATATCTCTGTAAATATATCAAAAATGTAATACATTTTATTACGTTGTATTTTTTTATTAAAAAAATTATAACATTTATAATATTTCCTGTTTGATAACTTCAGATAAGAATTCTATCTTGTTTCATACTTTTTAGAGCGCGATTTGCAGTAGTCGGGTTTTAGTTTTTGAACTTATATCAACTTTGATAGGAACAAGATCACTGTACGCGATAATAATAATATGTGTAACTCAGCTAATTATTATTTTCTAGGACGCAACTCAAAAGCTTCATTTAAAACGTGTGCTTTATAGCCACAACTCAAAAGTGGCTGTATTGCAGGGAATTGTCTGACAATTTATGGTCAAATGCATAAGGCCACTTGTGAGAAAAAGGCTCTTAAAGACCTTTTTTGCTATGGCTCTCGAAATAAGGTCGTAAATTGAACAATTTTGAATACGAATCTGCAATAATCCAGAAAATCAAAAATTTTGAATTGTGGCAGTATAGCAGGCACACGGCGATTTGTCTAATCGTGGATAGATGCTGAATCGGCGTCAATGGAGGGCGATTTACGGTAATTAATGTCGCAATTGATTTTGTGCTGGTCCGTGGCTATGTTCTACGATTATTTATGCATACTCAAGTATTTTTACTTTATTGAGTTACACGCTTCTTCGTCTGCGTAGAATTAATATTTCCAGATACACTTCCATAGTAAATTCTACCCCCCTTTTTCACCCCCTGCAACACTGCAAGCAAACTTAATTGCTTAGAGGCGTACATTATAAAATTTCCGTCACAACCCTTTCAGCATCAGTCCAGCAAAACAGAGATTTAATATGCCAAAATTCAGACCGCAAAAACAACAGCTTTGAGCATACGAGCATTAGTAATTATAATTTGCTCCGACCGCGGGCGATAAGATGTGCCATGGAGCATGAAATAAGGCACACACACGTCAAAGTACGAGCTTGGTCCATGCATGCTCACTGAGGCGCTTGAGAGCTGCTCGCAGTGACTGGCTGGTATGAAAGGCTGGCAGATTAAGATGGCCAATTAAAAAGGGTTAAAGTCATGTTGCTAAACGAAATGTAAAGGATAAGAATTTCAAGGTAAAAAGAAAGCTTTTTACCAGTATGAAAATAAGTCGTCATAACTTTGAATCGGTTAATTTACAGGACAGTACGTATGTACCTAATTTATGTCATAAATTAGATTTTTTGGTCATATAAAATATATAGGAATAGACAAACTAGAACTAGACGAAGGTGAAATTACTTGTTTAACATTCAATGTGTGTTAGTATTTTTTTTTTAATAAATCTGAAGCAGCTTAAGCTATATAGGTAGGTATAGCATAGGCCATGAAAGACGCCAGATGATGTTTAAAAAAATATAGAAGATAAAAAAGTGGAATGAAAGAGTCGTTTTGTGGGCTTTATTTTACTCCATTGATAATTTTATATGAAAATTTCTGTGAATAGCACTCAAGTATTATCTAAGCATTATATTTGTTTGAAACATTTAGTTAGACATAAATACATGACTCCTAGATAAGAGGCTTCTATAGGAAGTTCATAAGTCTCCTAGTTTATTTATATAAATTATTTCATGATCAATTTCACAAATTCAACACCTCATTTTATATGTGAAGAAGACGTAATATAAAGCTAGCCGCGTATTGAATTTCCATGAAATCCTCCGTCTCATTACAGGCGGGCACAATCAATGGAATTAATTCCTCGCCGGCCGCAGACGCGCGATTTGGCGGCCGCACCCGTCTTGCAGTATTTGCTAAGTAGACTGATACATTTCCGTTTAATCATGTAGTTCCTGTTATAATTTGCATATCATTTGATTCGACTATCCGACTTTAGCAATATTTTTATAAGCTCGTTTGCTTTTACCAATGGCTTTTTATATCGTGTGTCGTACACACGCACTAGGTCTTTTTTTTTTTAAATTAGGATTTCATGTGAACTCCAACAGGAATCGGCTGAGTTCGCTAAAAAAAACTTTGTCTATAAACAATTAAAAATATTGACGTAAATATTTATGTAGTTAGGTGTTTATTACAAATTATTTTCCAAAATCTTTGTTAGGTATTCAAGTTAATGATGATTTTAGAAAATACTGGATATTTAGCACACAAAGTATGATAGCTAAACACGCTCTAAAGATTGCTACGCCTTTGCTTACGTACGCTTTGCAGTGATTTTATTTTAAAATGCGAATTAATATAACGCGTTCATGCGAAAGCTTCCGATTTTTCCAAAGGAAGAAGGCTCAATAAGACGGAAAACTCTAGCAATCTTGTCGTACCATATTAGATTCTGATTTATTCGCAGCCAGCCTGCTGGGGTGGACGGCACCGTTCCGGTCCATCCACCAGCTACCGAGGCCTCCCCTGCCCCCACCAGTTTTGATAAAAACAGTGAAAAACGGTCGGGGTTATACAATTCCACGTGTCAACCGACATTGGTTGTCTTGCATAGCCTTAGGAAACAAAGATTGTTCCATTCGGCCGATGGAACACCTCCCTACACTAACTTCCCTCCCATTTAACGCGAATCCGTGCAACAAAAGGATCTCCCGTGCGAAATAACAAAACTACAAATCCTTCGATTTCCGATGTGCGTTCAAATTGTGTGTGTTTGTTTATTGTTACGGTGCATTGGTGATGCAGGCTACGAGTTTGATACCAATATTCGCTCCTCCGAATCCTTTCAAGTCACTTATCAATAAAGTTACCAAAGGATTACAGGCCAATTCGGATGTGACTGACATCCGAATGATATCTGAATAATATCCTTCAGTTATTTTGCATTTCGCTCGTACTAGTCCGTAGGTACATCTATTGGCACGAGCGAGACGCACGATAACCAAATATACGTACATTTACATTACGGTGTACGTTACAATTGACCTGTTAGTCCCAATACAAGTTTTCTTTTTTTTACCATCGTCTATAGTCAAACACTCAAAGATTAATCAAAACAATATTTCTCAGAAGGTATCATCAACCATTCAACCAATCAAAAATAAGTAGACTTTATTTCTTACAGAAATATTCTAAGAAACAGTTTTGAAACTTCTCATTAGGTCTAATTAATATCCAGCTCGGACAAATCAAGTTTTAATTAAACAATGCATACTATGGTAAATCATTTACAGAAGTACGTTATACAAAAGCCTATTTACATATATCCAAAATTTCTAATAAAGTTGGGCAGCGTATTTGCAATATTCTTAATAATTACTTGTTCCGATTTGTTTGCGAGGAGGGTGGGGTGAAGTGAATCCGGGGCGAATAAAGTCAATAAATAATAATACTAAATGCCCATCGGGTGACCGGGAGTGCTCCCGTTACGGATGTTGCGTTGTGTTTGGGTGATATCAATTTGGTAATGTTTTCGGTATAAATGTTAAAAAGAATAATGCTAAACTGATAATGAATTGACATACAATTATATTCAATACCAAGATCTCCATGTCATAGCTTTTCCTTTATTTTCCCTTAAGCATTAGCAAATAAAATTATGAAAAAATAAATTTTAGTAGGAACCGCAAGCCCAAACCACAGGTACAGTCTCCTTCAGATACATCAAAGCGGCATTACAACAGTGTTTTACGTAATCTCTATAAAATTATGATCAAATTTTTAGTTAGGATATCCACAACGCAGGCTTCGTCAGGTACGTAATTGTCTTAATGACAGATAAGTAATAATATTTATGAATGAGATCACCATACTTACTGAAGTGTACTAACTTGTATAAGTATTTACTTAATTATTTATGTAGCTCATGGCTTGAGAGAATACTCTAGCTGGGTAACAGAAGGCGGTAATATTGGACACGGCGCGTATAATACGTCGGTTCCTTACTCTGCGGCCCTGACCACCGGCTTCGGCAGCTTGGGCCCTGCCCCGCTGCTAGCGGCACCCTATAGCGGAGGCAGTTATAAAGTTGACCCAAAAATTTTTTATTAAGCTATGAGCTTCATCACATATGTTCCTTGAGTAATTCTAAGCATTTCAAGCCTGGGAGGCAATAAGAAATGTGCGTCTACTCGGATTTGTAATGGATTCAAACTTTCAACCCCTTTTTAACCCTGTTAGGGGATGAATTTTACAAAACGCTGAAATTACTTTTCCTGACTTTTAATAATATCCCCAAATACAAAGATTCAAGTCCCGCGTTCGAAATTTTTTTTGATATCCATACAAACTTTCAACCCCTTTTTCACCACCTTAGGGGATGAATTTTTAAAAACGCTGAAATTAGTTTACTTGTATTTTAATAATATATCGTTTTACGAAGTTTCAAATTCCTAGCTTAAAATAAAACTTGAACCCCATACAAACTTTCATCCCCTTTTTAACCCCCTTAGGGGTTGAATTTCACAAAATCGCTTCTTATCTCTTGTACACTTTATAAATGTAATCTAGTGTGCAAATTTCAACTTTCTATCTTTTGTAGTTTCGGCTCTGCGTAGCAAAAATCTCCAACCAAATTTTTCACCTTTTTACGTTATTCTTGTAAAATTACTATGAAACTGAAAAAAACAAATATCAGCAATGAATTATACGTCTTTGGTTTATACGAAAATGATACCAAACTTGCCCTTGTAGCCACCAGGATCATAATAGATTTTTTTTAAAGATCTCCCACCCTCCCCGACTAGACGCACGCTTCTTTTTGCCTCCCAGGCTAGAAATGCTTAGAATTACTCAAATATCAGATGTGATGAAGCTCATAGCTTAATAAAAAAATTTTGGGTCATGTATGGCAGCGTTACATAACTGACTCCAGTATAGGTTAGGCTTTTTTATAATGTGTTTAACTAAATGAATTTTTTATTGTTTTTATGTTTTTGTATTTTACTTTTAAGTATATTCATACAACTTAACTTAAGAATAAAAATAGATAAAGACAAAAATACTCTATGTTACATTGTCTGGACTCCAACAGTATTGATTTTTAGATTTCAAACTAATTGATTAAACAAATCACGATGAATAACAAGCTTCGCAAATCGGGAATGGGTGGATTGTGGCCGGTAATTATTTAGGATGTATTTTGTTAGGACTGTAGGACCCCTTGCTTGTTTGGGTCATCTGGCTTCCACTCCATTTGTCTCCTGTTCCTCGTTTTAATAATGCTGAGCGACGTTTAATGAAATGTTTAAGCCGTGCATTCATATATTTTGGTAAGAGTAGGATAGGAAGTAGTCTGTCTACTGTGAAAGACAAAACCTTTTTATATATTTTTTTAAATTTCAGTGCATTTGGGCTTGAATTTAGGTACAAATGTAAAATTCAGCCCATGACTAACTTTATCGGCTTGCAACTATTTACTTAGGGAAGCTCCTGCTCCAGCACAACACCAAAAATCATGTTTTAATTTAATTCGATCTTATAAAATGATAAAACACAGACAAATAAAACAAGTTTTAAAATAACTTGGCTACATACATTGAATTTAAATTGAAAAACAATTCACGAGGTCGATAGAAGTCTGGCTCAGAGCAGAGATGAGTCGTAAAGAATAGGCGTCGCCAACTTTTCCCATGGAGGGCATAAATTGGATTCGGAAGCAGATCACGTAACGGTTAAGAGTTCACAAAACTGTGCCATAAATCGGACGCGCGGAGGTGCGCCGGAGACAAACGGCTTGGCTTCTCGACATTCATGGCTGCCTGGTACTGAGCTGTCCTAAGGTGGCTTCAACTAATGGGGTCCCTTCCGTTAATTGGATGTTTCATTGTTTTCTGGGTGAAAAAAACATAATTTTTCATAACATTGTTATGGAAGTAATCTTAATGTAATATAGGTTAAAAAAATTGCTTCCTCTTTCAAGATTTTTGCAACCAGACGCTTGAGAGACCCAAATATATTTAGATTTTATAACAGTAACGTTGTTTTAACTGAAAGTGCTCATGAATAGAAGCGGATTTTCAACCCTCATCACATATTGCCGAAATGGCACACCATCACTAGTAAGGTTTCTTGGTCTGACTAGACACAAAGGAGCTATTTAAAAGATACCCCGATAAGCCACCCCAAGCAGTCAGGCACGTAACAAGCGAGTTACTCTCGCCAGGTCATGAGCTAATGAGTAACATTTCAGATGATATTAAGTTAAGACACATTGATTTGATGTACAGTTACAGTACTCAACTTGATGTCACTTTATTTATATTTACTCTGCAGTTATATGATCAAAAGTAGCGAGTCGTAGACAGAATATCAAAAAACAAAAACATCAAAATACGAAAATAAAAATGATAGCTAGCAATTGACGTAAACGATGGACTTAAATAACTTTTAAAGCTATATTAGAAACGTACACCATATTTTTCTAAGGATCCTGATTTCCGAAGTAAAAATTTAAGCGGTGTTCCGGGTCACATTTCGGGTGGCTCAATAAATACGAGTTGTAAAAGATATCGCGGGCCCGAGGCGGCGGAGCGAGTAACGGGCGAATAACTCTCCCCGCCAGGTGGCGCGGCGCTGCGGTTTGTCTCGACGGAGGCATAAATGTCGACTAATTCATGTAAATAGCACCATGCAAGCTTTACTCTTCGATTTTTGAGGTAATTTCCTAAAAGATAACGGTAAATAATGGGGACCCTCAAGCGTGGGAATTGAATTAATTGAGGTAATAATCTGCCACTTATCTTTACTGGATGTTAAATATGTTTGCAATAGCCCATTTAGAAAAGTTAAGGTGAAATATGTGCAGTCAAAAATCTTTGGCATTAAGACATAGCTGACTAAATTTAATCCAAAGCTACCTACTTGTGTATAGTATCCTATAACTCTCGTTAGAATAATCTTAATGCAATTCTATTAAGATCCCTTCGGACCGCATTCTATATCTCCGCAGCACATCTACGTTGGCAAATCCCATTTCACGCGTCTAATACAAGTCCTTGTTTGGCGGCCGGCTATATTTAGGAGGTCGGGGGCAATCTAAGAGGTATTCAGCCTTGCCGGCCGACGACAAGTCGACGGGGCCACGTAGGTTTTAGTTCCCTAAGGGGTTACGGGGTAAACAAGGTAGTGTTGGATGTGGCATTTCAACTAAGAGCAAATTTTAGATATCATGATTGTGATTTTGGTACTTCATTCGTGTTCTTTTGTGGAAACCTTGCATTGCAGTTATATTAAGGACTGTCTATATTGACAATTCTGTACAATGTGTTTTTATGTAAATATTTCTTCAATGCACTTTTAATAGATTTTTGCAGTGTTCCAGGATATTTACTACTTATTTTACAAATCACGCAAAGTGCCTGCTCCGTGGAGCTGCTCACACATCTTGGCCGTACAAGGGCCACCCTCTCTCATTATTTACGAAGGGCCGATGGGCTGAAGTGTGTGACAAGCGGCACGTACGGTCGCTAACGAGACGCTTTGTGACCATCTCCACGTCGAGTGTGGTCAACGGTTGTTGATTTTTTTAATGGACAAAATTATATTTACTCCTGAATCCCGAAGGACATCGTGGGCGGCTCTATTGTGGAAAGTGGCGCGCCTTTTAAAGCTTCGGGGACACGCGAGGCTCACATGCGACGCGAGGTGTTCAGGGTTTAAAGGGGAATCGGTCGAGCATTCACAAACTTTTCTACACAAACTTAAAGCCACGAAATACGTGCTCGTGAACAGGTGATTATCTAAACGATCGGTGTCTTCGACGCGTAAAGACTCTCGTTACTGCAGCGAAGGGTTTCTATTACGCCACAAATTCACTGCATAATGACAAACGATGCTATATCAAAGACTGAATCTAATATGTGACTCACAATCCCAAGCTAGAAATCACATCGACCTTCCCGACTATAAAATCGAGCAGACACTGCGAAACTGTTTTCCTCCGATTTGCTCTCACAATAGCTCATTTGTTATAACCTGATAGCGTAGCGTTATTACGGCCAAACAAATTGAGTCGAGCCTTCGCCACCTCAGACTAATGTAATTCCGCAGTGCGCGCACCCAAGAATAGATATTTAGAGTGGATTGTTTTCGACAGACCGTAATGAAACTCTGATGCCGGGCCCAAATCAGTTTCGGAGGTGAGCGCGCCGCAGGGGAGGCGAGCTACATTGTAATAAGAGGTGGAATAACCTAAAATAAACCGCCGAGGCTGCAGTACAAAGATGGACACGGGCGTTACGGGGCAGACTCCGGCCCCTTACTGCTTAATTTGCCTACCGTAATTACTGTCCTCTCGGGTTGGGGAAGGACCCCGGGGCTCGACCCGCCGTCTTACAGGTTATATTGCGCGTGCGGGCGCCGCATGTGTGCTCGGCAAATACTAGACCCTAGTCGTTAAGTATGAATACGGGTGTGGACAAAATGTATTAGCTTAGGCTGAGATTTGGACGGTGTTTGCTCAGCGATGATAGATTTATAGTAATTGTGTTATTAACGTTATGGGATAAGGGTTTTACGGGACTTAAGTAATGAAGGCTTTCATCTAATGCGTGGATTTATAGTAAATTTGCACACGTGGTGCGCGGCCAGTCGTTAATTCAGTTGTTAAGCGAAATTGGGAAAACGGTCTCGCGCTCCGGTATCAACAAGGGTTTAGTATCAAATCATTAGTAATCTAGTTTGTTTACCTACATGATTAGAAATTTAACGAAGAACCAAACCAACGGTTTTCTTTACCCAGCAACGAGTAAATGCAAAAACTTTCCTGAACTCATAATGATGGGGACATACTTTTTTGTTTTGGCGCGAGCTCCAATTGAATAAAACATTTATGTCAATGGAGTCCATTAGGATTCGACAGAGTTGGAGAGTTTTTAATGTCCCAGTATATTGTCCGACCGGTCGTCGTTAGCATCGGTAAAAAAACATCGATATACCGCTTTTATTGGCCGTAAATCTTTTATGGTAATGTCCCTAATTATAAAACAGAAGCCGGAGCTTATCTTGAACTAGATAATATCATTTTTACACCGCAATCCATACGTCAAGCGACTGTAACTCCATTTTCTAAAACATAATTAACACTTTTACGAGGCCGGTTACTCGGGATGATCCCGTAATAACCTTGTTAACCCTGGCACTGCGAGTGGGCCGGCTGGCCTTTTAACAGGCGTGTACATGGGCATTAATCCGAAAGCTATCGGGCTTTGTCCTGTTCGCACCCGCGGGCTGCGGCCGCCTTTGTCTCACGCGTCTCTGCGGGTCCAGTCCGGGTCCCCGCGCCTTTTAGTGTGAGGTTTTCGCTCGCCTTAACGAAGGGAAGCAGAGCAAAGGTCGTCATTAGGGCAAGCGCGGTGTAAACAAGGTCCGAAGAGCCCGCTAATGGCCAATTCGTGCGTCCTTCTCGAGGTGACCCCGGCCGTCTCAGCCCGCCGCCGTAAATGGGCTTTTAATTGCGATTTTGATAGAACACACCCGGATTAGTTTTGCTGTTAATAGTAAATATAAACCTGCATGCATTTATAGCATCGTTCCGCTTCCCCTGGCAAATTTTCCGCTTGTGTACAAAGTTGTATCAAGGCTGCTTGTCACAGTCAACCACATCAAACACGCGTCTTGTGCCGCCGTATTAGCAGAGTTTAATCTATCAATACCGTGATGTCCCCGCGACACGCGCTCGGCTCTTGTTCGGATGTGAAATTTAATTTCCGCTGGCGGGAATCCGCGGGTACGAAGAAATATGCCCCGCTCTAAACTTTGTCAATTTGTTTGTGGGGCGAAATTAACTCGATCCAATCTGCGGCCGCGACCTGCGTGATCGCACTGCTGATACCGGTGGTGCCGTTATATTTCCTCGCTAAAATGTCTCGCGATAATGTAACAAACAATATTATGTAATATGTACATACACTTCTAGTTTCTACAACGTTAAAACATATATTTACTAGATTCAAATATAAAATTTATATTTTTGCCTACTTACCTCGTACCTATGCTACATTTTCTGTAATTAAGGAGAAGGTGAAAAAAAAAAACGCTTTTAATATACATTACCAACAATGACATCGTTGTCATATATAATCAAGTAATTTAAATTGCCCCAAAAAGAGCAACTACGTGTAAATTTTTAACGAAACGCGCGCGTTGTAATATAAATATACGAGCTTCCCTCTTTAAAATTACAGAGGTATCCAGCAATGAAGTAAAAATACCTATTACGTAGCTTCGTTATACGAATCAGGCGAGTCTCCAGAGAGTGCGTTATTAAAATATATTGTGCCACCTTTCTCGCTCTAAGAGCAAATAAATTAGTTATGCCCGATATTTTCACCCTAAATGTTATTCGAACAGGGATGTATGAACGCGCGGAAATTGGGAGGGCAGGTTTATCAGATGACGCGGTATCTAGCGAGGCTGTTAGCAGGGTTGCCTGATGCTGAACTTTAAGAACTAATTGTTGTAACTAGTAAAACATATGGACCTTTTTTGCTGCGTAGATAGATAGATAGATAGAATACTCTTTATTGGCACACCTCAGTAAAAAGATACAAAAGAAAAGAACAATTGGTTAAATGTAGAGGCAGATAACATTACAGGTGGGCTGCGTATTTTTTTCGGGTATTTAATCGTGATAACATGATAAGTACTTCTTTATTCATAATGGTTATGTAGCTGATTGATTAAATACATGAGTTTATAAAAAATTGTTTATTTAAAAAAATATTATTTTCATTATATTTACATAAACTACATTTTAGGCATATAACTCATTTTTATAACATTTACACCTAATGTGTTCTACCTATAGTGATTTAGTGATATCTATTATTTTTTAGGTAGGTATAGATAGGCATAAACCTAATTTTTATAAACCGCCGTACGTAACGGCTATGTTTTCAAACTGATACGTCGCTTAGCAAGTTTGTGGCAGCCCTGCATGCGCACATTTTCGCATTCTTATCATAATGTGCATAAAATTTCCGATCCTTAACCGATTTGCATAGAACGCAGGTGCCGCGGCAATTATTTGTGAACTCCGGTGACAGGTTGTGTGCATACTCTATTTGAATTTATAAATAATAATTTAATTTTAAACGTCCCCTTAGTATGTCTACAAGTAGGGTATTTATACAACGTATTAGAGATGAGAGATGTATATGTAGGATACATAAGGGATACATATTAAGAGCCAACAGGAGTGGTCATTTCTCCATACAAACGTACTCGACTGTTTCCTCCGTGGGTTTTGATGCTAGAGCAATGATTTTTTCAACACAGATTAATATTGTCAATATCTGTGTCGGACCGTTTTGCTTTTTTGATATTTTTGTTTTTTAAAGCGCTAGAGCCCTTCAAAAATGGCCAAAATGGCCTAATTGACTATGCCGCAATGAGAGGCGTAGTATTCAAAACTGATATCAATTAGCCAAAAAAGCAAATCGGTCCGACACAGATAATTTCATAATCATTAAGATTTCCAAGTTTGGTTAGGATTGGTTAAGTTTTGGAGGAGGAAACTGTCGAGTACGAAACCTCGATTTTTGAGATTTTTACGCGGCATTTTTCGTGTTGTCCTTATCGCACTAGTTTTAGGAGCCGCTTCCGTTAGCGAGACGGGTACATTTACCTAAAATATTTAAAACTCAGCTCCTGCTTCGTCTTAAGGGACAATTTTACACTCATCGATTATGCCACAAACAGGTACAGGTGACATTCGGATGGTAACTGCAGCTACATTAGGTACTTAATTCATTAGAAATTCCTTCAGAAAATGAGAGAAAATGTTAAATCGGTCACTCCATCAAGGATATTGACAGTGACAGCACTCGCGTCAAGGCTGCAGCAGTAAGGCAGCTGCAGTTGCCATACGAATGTCACCTTATGATATACCCGAAAAATATGATGTCCCAAACAGAATGATCATTAAATACCCCACACGGGTTTGAAGAAAAAAAAAAATTAAGTTTCAGTTCTAAGTATGGGGGACCCCCAAAATTTATTGTTTTTTTTTTTCTATTTTTATGTGAAAATCTTAATGCGGTTCACAGAATACATCTACTTACCAATTTTCAACAATATAGTTCTTATAGTTTCGGAAAAAAGTGGCTGTGACATACGGACGGACAGACAGACAGACAGACAGACAGACAGACATGACGAATCTATAAGGGTTCCGTTTTTTGCCATTTGGCTACGGAACCTTAAAAATCCTTTCGAAAGTATTTTGTGTGTGATATTAAAAACGAGCCAATTTTCTGATTTGTCGATATGATGTTCTTAATTGACTCTTTTAAGCAATACTTCTCCCCTGAATATTATCACAATGTTAAAAATCCACAAGTAAACATTTAATAATTAGAACGATATCTAAAGACTAAACCACACCTCCCACTTCAATATCTAAAATAATTTCCTAATATAATTTATTCATACATCACACTCATTTAGCTACCAAACATCCTATTAAGCCTGCTTATTAAATGCTAATATTGACAGCAAATTATTAAATACAGAGTTTCTTTTGAGCTTACGTCACATCTTTAATTAAGACTTGGGTACACAGGGCGTGTTTAATCAAGAGCTGCATGCGACTGAATGAGTCGAAGACTGTTTGTCACTCAAAAAGGGCATAACTCGCGCGCATTTATCTCAAAATAAGACCTTTTTATAAGATTGTTGAAGAAGTCTTAAGAACTATAGGAAGGCGTTTGCTTTGTAAATAAACGGTTTCGTTTCGTACGCAGATTGGTTTTATGGAACGGGGTTTTGAATGTGTCATTAGATGTTTATGAAAGCGTTGCGTTTAATTATGGTAGGGGGTTGACGTGGTGTTTGTCAGCATGGTGACAGTTGTAGATGTGAAACACACACTGATTTAGTGAGGTGGATTAATGAAATATTTGAGCACTGATTATATATCGATTTTTAAGAATAAATATCGGAAAAATATTGCTGTAAGGTTCGCATAAACATTGATCTCAGAAGATTTTCGTTCAGTAGAGAAAATTGCTACGGGTTACGGCGTAGCGCGTAGCACACTTAACGTTGTTTGGTGCGGAATCGTTAAAAGTAATACTTCTTAAATATCAATCAGCCTGATTCGAACTTTAAAATACGTCAAAAATTTGCAAAAGATACAACTTGGATCGGATTATGTCAGTGTCAAAAGTAATAACGTTTCTTCAAACAACGTATCTTAACAGTGCATCGCGCTCGTAAACATGGAGCTGCGCGTTACCTAAGTCAAGTATGCACGTTAAATATGATGCTTGTTTAATATTCAAATACAGTTTCCAAATTCATTTAGATGTTTCTATATTTTATTGACAGACGTATTCGAGTTTTACAATTGTAATATGAGATTATATTGATACACATTTTGTTTAAGTCTTGGTCAAAAGTGTATCTCTGGTCCTTTTTAAATTAGACATTTTCTTTAACAATTAAGAAAGTACAGGAATTACGAGTATGAATAAGAACTTACTAACCTAAGTACCAAAAATGTGTACAAATGAATACAGTAATGAAATATTAAGTCATTCAGTTCACAACAATCTTAACCCAGTTCTGTCCTTGTGGCCGGGTTCTGTTCAAAGGCGCACAAAGGCGCGGAAGCCTCCATGACGCTCTAGAACTTATTCGATATGAATATCCAGCAAGAATTAGTAGGGCATTTGGACTGGTGCTATGTTTAATAAGGTTTCTCATGTAGGTCGCGTTCCTGATATTATGTTCTCAATTTTACATTAACGCCATATAACGGATTAGACTTTATAATGGAATTTGTTTGTTTTAGACTAAGACATAAACTTAGATTACCTACATCAAATTAATTAAAAAACATAATATTATAAAGATTAATGAACTGACATAGCCTGTACGCCTAAGATCAAGTTCGCCATGCATTTACTATTATATTGCTTACTTGATCTTAGAAAGACGGACAGACCGTAAGGTCACCAACGCACATTATTGCCAACGCTTATGCTCTCCACAAACTTCCTTCCCACCAATAATAATTGTAAGCGGAAACCATAGGACGTAAAACATAATATAAACCAGATAGATATCATATTTTTAATTTTATAAAATGTTATAAGTTTATTGGCAATGAAATGAACAATAACATAATTATAAACTTACAATAGTTACAATAAAAAGTAACCTAAAATTAAAATTACCTACAAAACTAATACTTAAAATACTAAAAATCTATGTCAAAAGGCCCCTGAGGCATAGTGCCAAAGATACTGGCAGCATTTCCTCGCTGAATCTCAATGCTTATTCGTTGAGCGAGGAAGCAGCCAGCCCTTTTGTCCCCAGTATTATATACAAAATATGTTTGACAATGTTAATAATGCACATCACTATCTATCCTAATCCGCCATAAGCACTAACATGCGCCGTTTAGTGCCAAAAAGGCAACAACCTTAAAGCCCTTCCACACGAGACGCGACGCAGCGTTAATTGTATCGCGATGCGTCGGCAATACAGATCTTTTACCTATGAGATGGCGCATGTAGGTACAAGATGATTCGCGAACACAATACATAAGCTTTCTCACATTCATAACAGGTTTTCAACTCACATATTTAGTCAAGAAATATATTATGTTTACCTGCCTAGTTGTAAAGTACGAAGGTAACTAATGAGTTATTTTAGACGGCTGAATGGCGTCAGATCGCACAGGATAGGAACGAATGGTGAAATCTAGTGTCGGAGGCCAAGATCCACTTCGCGTCTATGCAAAAAGCATAGCAAAGCTAAGTATTTACAGCAAAAGAAGCCCAGTTTTTTATTTTATTTATTAGCTTTCTCACACTTATTTAGCATAAGTTCGCGGCCGCTTGTCCATGTATAGGGCAGGTGAGTTAAGTGCGCCAGAAATTAAAATTATCGACAAACTTATAAGGATAAACTTCGGCTGTTGTTACAAAAAATGGTGGAAGAACAGCCAAATGATGCACTTCGCAGCATAGTACTTTACAAGTATAAGAGCGTCTATGTGTGGAGATCGCGAGTCTTCGTAATTGCTTCATAACGGGGAGTCTTTGGGAGTTTGTCTACGGTCGGCAATGAGAGGCCGCAGAGCCTTATTACTCTTATTAGACACGTAGCGGGGCGTGCCTCCGGTTGACGTCTTCACGTCAAATTGGGACGTACACATGTACAGACCTGGATGTGGGGATAGAGTATAGATATTTCGGTAGTAGCGGACAAAGGATGTCATTTTTGTCAGCTTGGATAGAACTTCAATATACTCGAGATAAGCTTGTATTTTGTGATGGCTATTCTTAGTGAGAAGAT
Source organism: Cydia fagiglandana (assembly GCF_963556715.1). Taxonomy (NCBI): domain Eukaryota; kingdom Metazoa; phylum Arthropoda; class Insecta; order Lepidoptera; family Tortricidae; genus Cydia; species Cydia fagiglandana. The sequence continues at coordinate 6,095,682 of NC_085937.1, forward strand.
TTAGACGAAGAACTATAATCATATTATATTTGGTTTAATTTATAATAGGCCAAATGTGACAGTACTATCTTGAAAATTGCTCACAAAATATCCCGACAGTAACGACATACATTACAGGTAAATTAATTACTGAATGAATTATTTCTTTTTCTTTATATCTTGTTACCCTCTGCTGGGGTGTAGGGCTCGAATCATTTTCTTCCACTGACTCCGAACCTGGGCAGCTTGGGCAGCCTCCTCTCACGCCATCCCCAATACAACCAGCTCTTGCTCCACGGAACGACGCCAAGAAGAATGAATGAATTATATAAATATGGTTTAAATAATGTGAGGCATAGTCGAAACTTGCTAGCTATACGGTCAAATTAAGAAGAAGAACATAGTGAGGAAAAGTCTATTTTCAGGAAAGATACTAGAAACATTAGGAAAATATAGAAATACAGAAAATTTAGTTAAAAATGCAAACAGCAAAATCCGTCTATAACATGGCAACACTAATTCCACTTAATCACTCTCAGATCACAAGATCACACTAAGACATGGCTCCTCAGGCGTCAGTCACGTTCAAGTTCTGCGGGCAGATGGGAAATCGATGTCATTATGATAGATTATCCGTTAGGGTGACGTGTGCCTCTGATTGGCTTTGTTAGCTACGGCCGTCTTCGGCACCTGCCCAAGTATTCCCATTGGATGGAGCAAGAATGATTTTCTTAGACGAAATACTGAACCTCAGCTCGGTCAGTTATGCCACAAAGGCTCTGTTCTTGCCTCCTTGTTATTTATTATTTGCTCTTCTGATGTCACACTCTATCAAACACAGCCTGTATAATTTATACGCAGATGATTTTCAGATATGTTTGAAGTCGGCGCCAAACCAAATAGTTGTAATACTGGTCAAGAATAGTCTCAAGCAACATATACATTAAGAACGCTTTCAATCAAAAAAATAATTTTCCAAATCGGTTCAGAGAAGATACGACGGAGTTTTGAGATACCATACATACAAAAAAACCGGTCGAATAGAAAACCTCCTCTTTTTATTGACGTCGGTTAAAAATGACGTCAAGGAAGCTATTCATCGTTTAATGCCGACATCAAAAATAGCTGCATGGTTCGCTCCCTGATTTAAATTTCTATGACCTCAGAATCTGTATTAGCTGAAAGTTCTGAAACTTCTACTGGTTCGTATGGGCTTTGAATCTCATGCGCTCGGTATGCGTTCGGAATGATATCTCTGAGAGCGCATCGAGGCGTTCGACCAACTAATTTGACAGATCGATGTGTCAACGCTGCTTGCGTCGAGTGAGGTGGTCTTAATGATTTGCTTGCGAGGATGCTTGGACTTGAGGACACTCGGCGCGTATGCCACTATCCATAGTGCCGTATCACGCCTCATCTATCTTGATGTTAGCCATTTCGAATGTATGCCGCTTTATACATAACGACTATGGAGGAAGATACGGTGTGTCAGAGATTTTGTAACTAGGTACCAACAATTTCAAAACACAACAAAAATTGACATATTTAGGTTTTATATAAATTTACATATACCGTTTTAACAATCATTTCGTAGATGTTACCAATGAGAAGCTAGGAAAATGTTATTTTTTAAAAGTGTAACCGTGCTGGTATTTTATTATCAAGTCATAGGCATATAGTCCGTTTTTTTAGCATTTGAAATAACTTCGCAGAAGTTCGCTTCTGGTTCTAAATCTGGCACTTTTAGCGGTAACAATTATATGTATTGACCATGCTACATTAGATAATTCTATTATTATTAACAATTAACGAACTTGATAAAAACTGCACGCTTGCTTCTGCGGAGTTCTTTCTAATGCTAAAAAAACGAGCTATATATTAGCGTGAGTGGTATACTTTACACATATATTACCTTGTTTTGTTACTGCTCGCACGCATAAAGACGGCAATATCGTAACGCTTGATTGCATGCAAATTATGACATACGGAAACGTCAAATTTGTTCCGCACACGAGTGTAGCGCAAGACCAGAGCATATTGATAAAGTAGTCTATCTTTAAACAAGGTACTGTCAGCAGCAGAAGTTGCTAAGCGGGCGAGGAGTTCAAAATTACCTTGACACGCTCTTATTCCCTTAACAATAAAGTCGCGTTGAAACAAGTGACGATACTCGTTAAAAGTAGTCTGGATTAATCAAGACTAGTAGAGACGAAAAGCCGTTACTTCCGACCTTCCGAGATATAAACGACTAGTGCGAATTCCTAAATGTTCAGAGATAGCTTACTGTCATTGTCCCTGTACTATGGTAAGATAGTCGAATTTGGCGCACCCTACTGGTATAACCCTTTATTTCGTTCAAAAGCCTGCGACCTAATGAACGAAGTTCGAGCCTATGCGGTGGTGAATATATTATAAAGTTTAGGATACAAAGAAGCTATGGGTAGATGCGAGATCGATGCAAAAAAGTATACAGGCTATAGTTATATACTTGTGATATAAAATGGACAAGCAAGTAAAAAAAAACAACATAGAGGGAAAACTAGGCCTGGGATTCCTGGGATAAGTCCGTTTTTCTTACGATGTTTTCCTCCACCCTCCACCGAAAAGCGGCTGGTAAATATCAAATGATATATCGTACCTACAGTTCCGGTAAACTTATTGGCAGGTACCAGCCGGGGTCTGAACTCGCAAGCTCAAGCAGATGATGTGATGATAAGTTTTGTACGTCTATTTTGTGAACTGAATAATTTTCTGGTTTCAATGTAATAAAGGAATGAAAACATTGAGCAGTAATTTAAACGAACAGACTAAATGCGGTTCATTGAGATAATTAAGCTGGACGCACGCGGGCTGAAAGTTAGTTTGTTATTCGCTTAGCCGCGTATTTGCCGAAATGAGTTACGAATACTAATTACACATGACATGGGAAGAGTGAGGGATGGACGGTTGTTCACCAGCGGTTTTTCAAATTAATGTTTTAATCCATTGTTAGATATGCCTTAATACCAAGGGTTTAGCTGGAATTTTCAGGATTGTCATTTCGTTGAAGCCTAATTAAGTAGAGTTCACTTAAGCTAACTTTGCACCGATTTTGCAGCGGTACAGTATGGAATGACGGAAAGTCCTGTTTTCATAGACAATTGCAATTTAAGGTGGAGTTTTATTCTCTATAGCCAATTTTATGCTGATTTAATTTAGGTCCAGGGGGTCCCAGCGCGCATAAGTTGTTCGCAGAAATCGCGAAGTGTTGGGTGACGTAACTGGTGACCGAAGAGCTGGCGGCTATCTCGCACAATGTATCAGCATTGCGCTACAGCGAGCAAATGCCGCCAGCATCCTTGGTACAATGCCTCAGGGGCCTATTTTAGATTTCAGCTAGTTATTAATTCTTTTTAGTAGTACTACTGTATATAATATTGTAATGTAAATAAATAGTTAATATTTGGATTGACTCTAGATTGTTCATTGAATATAAGAGGTTGCAACATAACGTCACATGAGTTACTTTATCTAAAGGAGTGAAATCACTAGAACATATAAATGTTGCGTACGCAGTGAAGTTTTTTTTTTGGTATACAATTTATTGTATAAGCTAGTAAATTACTTATGATTATCTATATGAGTACCGAGAGTATATGATGCTGCGGTAGTAAGATCACTTTTTTACAAAACCGCTAAAAATTTTAGTAAGTTTTTAATACCAGTTTAGACTACAAAGATTATTGCCAATTGCCTGTTATATGTACATACCTACTTAGTTACATTCATGCTAGTCTATACGTAGCCGTATGGAGCGTCCACATAACTCTACGAGTACGTAAATTAAACGTGTTTCATCTTGGCGTTTTCACGGGGGCTTGTCACTGTCAAGAGCGCGTGTTTTGTTTATTAACTTTTTGCTAATTAGACAGCAACGGCCGTGTCTGCGTGTGTGGCATTTTTCATTATGGCCGATCGTTTAATCTAGAATTTTATAGCAGTGTGTGCAATCTAGTTATAGAAATGTATTCATGCCTTCAAAAATGTTTTGACAACATTATATAATCCAGGTGCAACAGTAACATATCTAATGTTGAATGACTACAGCTGGCTATTATGGCTATAGCAGATGCAGTTAACATTACTTACCAATTGCTATTGAAAAATATCAATCAGCGCCAAAATGAAAATATAAAACATTTTTCTAAGCTATTTCCCATTTTGATAGGAAGTTATTTTTTATTTATTCGTAAAAACAAACAATCGGTACAATCGGTATCCGTTTTAATGTTTAGTTTTAGTTATTTAACTGTAGTTCGTTTTAGTTTTATATTCCTGTTCTTATTTATATTGTTTAAATAACTAAATTTCCATAATAACTAAATAAAGAAATAGATATCGTATTTTTTCAATTATTTCTCATCAATTTCTCCCTTTCTTTACTTAAATCAAGTTATATCTGTTCAAAACTTTCCGAAGATCTTCTAGCAGTATTTTCTTCCACGCTTGAATATCTATACTTTTTGACTTGATTTAGAAATTTTGACTACTTGTGTTATTGAATTATTTGAATATTTAAACGACAATCTCGGATCTTGCTACACCTAAGAGTAGGTAAAACCTAACAAAAACTGTAGCAAGATTCCAACTTATATATTTAATTAAAATTAACCTATAGTCTTACTACTTACACTACCTACCTACAGCCTAAGAAAAACCCCACATTGACTCGAAATTACAATTTCATATTAAAAGCAAACACATGTGAGACATGAGAAACGTCACAAATCAAATTAAGCTAAATCAAAACAAACAAAAGGAAGGGTATGCAATGTAATCACTTCGGACTGTCAAACACACTCCAGGTACCTTACGGGAGCATTTAAGTTAAAATTTTCACTCCCCGGTAGCTTTTTACTAATTCGCCAAGTGAAAAGGGTTCGCCGAAGTAATACAGTTTACTGCTTATTCAGTATTTATACGCTTAGGGGGCTGCCAGTCTCTAGATGTCGGCCGATGTAAGGAAATTTGTAAAATTTTCTCTAATTAGTACAAATAGCGATGTAAGAAATACGGAGCCAAATGCGTAAGCTGAAAGCCATGCGTCTTAATGATTAGGGTAAGACGAACTTGTGCAAGGCTGAGTTAATTTTGGATCAGAATATTTTCGTTTATTTACTGCGAATCAGTATTTTGTATAGCCTTTGAGTAAAATAAAAGTGACTAGAAAATGAGATACCAGCCATTGTCTTGGAAAACCATTGACGATGATCAAGAGTTAAATTCACTCTTTAAGCCTAAATTAAACACATAAAATATAATGGTGTTGTTTCACTACAACAATACTAATCTACAACATACTATAAGGCTATAACAATATCTGAATTTATTTTCTGGTAGGAAATTCACTTATATTAATTTTGACGAACAAAAATATGTTTATCCCCGTAAGTCTCCATATTATTAAAGCAGTGAAAGTTAGATAGGCAATAAAGAGTTGGCAGCGAGCGTTGTTTACGAACGGGATCACCTCTCCAATCGCGCGTAATGTATTTATGATTATTGGCAACTTCGGGCCGCCGTGCGCGTCGTATATGGCGGTACTTTACTGTAGATGCTAATTGAATTTCAGGTGCATATGTTTTTTCTTTGGAAATGTAATTTTCTGATTGCGGTATGGGTATGAGTAATTGGTAGTAGCGTGAGTCATAAAGGTTTATCCCCTAAATTACATTCTCAATATGAACACTTCGGTAGGGTCCGTCTCGTACCTACGTGAGGGAAACTCCCGCCGAATCCTTAGCATTACCGGACTAAGTCTATCGGCAGGCAAACATTGTATATTAGCCGGCAATGCCCTAAATATCGAAGCCTTCTTAATCCGGCCGCAGCGAAACCCGCTTCTTAATCCATCACGTAACTGGGAGCCGTCGCGAAATCGTGTTACATCAACGAAAAATGTATTAGAGGGGGGCTACTCGGCTACCCCCTATATCGGACAAACTTTGCTAATACCACCCTCTAACATAATCGCGGAGCCTTTTACGAGAGGAATTTATGGGGATGGTCCCGATTTCTTGCTGTATTTATGGTGAATGCGGCAGTTACGTGACGGCGTGGCTCGCCAGTTAATTAGGCGGAGTAAAAACTGGAGTTCTCTGCCACCGACAGGTTAAACGCTTGGAAAGTTTGCAGCCGTACATATCAGCAGTTCCACTAGTTCTGTGTAAGAGCTCACTTGCACAGATTCTAAAACGGTTTCGAGTAGAAATTTGAATTTCTCGTACGTACGGTTTTGAATTAACGCACATATAAGACAAATGGTCAGGATTTAGTGTATTATTTACATTTAATTATATGGCTTTCATAAGGATATGTAACTTGGATAAAAACTGATAATTATCATGCTGAGATGCTGTGTGATTGGCTTTAATAACAGCAAGTGACACGGCTAGAACGTGGAAAACTATAAAAATTGGCCGATGTATTATTTCAATTATGATGAAATCTGTGATCTGACTAAACTTGCGTTCCTGATGATACGAAAAAATCTAGCCGTAACCCCTAATCGTCTAGATATAACGCACAATAGCACATTAAATTTACTCACAGGCGTAATTCACCTAAAGTTTATTGACATCGCTTATCACGGCTATTCAAGTGCTATCGATTGTGGGGTCTCAGTAATTCAGCCACCGAGCCCCGTCAAAGTTGCGAAGTCTTACCAAGTCCGGGCCTCAGGTGAGAATGTGCTAGACGCCGACTGGCTAGACTGCCCGCGAGCCAATAATGTTGCATGTTAGCGGGCAACCCATTGATGGCAAGGTTGACAAGTAAATTAGAACGCTGAAGCCATTTTCCTGAGTGGGTTACGTGTGAGTTCAGTTTTATTGGCGATAAACTTAAGTTCTTTAAGTTTCTGTTACTGTAGATAAGAATACGAAGACGTTATCTTTTTGGTAAGAGAAATGTACTTATGTAACACTACCTATTTGCTTCTTCACTAAAGGACGGCGCCATCAAAAATAACTTGCCAAAGGTTGTGGTTTTAAAGCTAGTCGGAGATCTTAAACTAACTGCCAAACTCAGAATAAACTGTTCCGCCGTGTGTCTCCTTCATAAGTGAATTCGACAATGCAGGAATAGGTGTATGTACTTGTATATTATAAGTGGAGGATGCGAGCTGCGGCTTTGTTCTCGAAACTTCGCCGGGTATTGTGATGTATCTTATTGCATATGCGGCATGCAGGTATAGAATGGCTTTGTAATACGTCACGACGTGCTCCGCCAATTTCGACTCGATTGCCAGTTTCCTGTTTGTATTAAGGGTGAGTATTGTTTAACGCTATGAAGTTATTACTTTGGTCAGATGAAAATTAGATATTAAGCGCAGGTAAAGCAAATTACATGAAATATTGAAATTATTTTGTTCTAGCGCAGGGAACTCTGATATTCTGATTACATACGACCTAATGGACATGAACTTATCATGATCAAATGAGTTACGTTATAATAATATTTGAAATGCTTATTTTCAAAGTTTAGTATAAACACCTAGGAATAACAAAAGTTGATTGCGAATTAATAATCATTTGCAGAAAATTCGGAGGGACGAGTCAGCCTACACGAAATCTTCACGCTTCAATTGAGCCAGTTTATGGCAAAATTAATTACTGGCTAGAGAGGATCGACTATAATAGTTTCGCTGCGAAATTATTATTGTGAGGGGTCCACGGCTGCCGAAATTGTGTTCGGACAAGAAAATTACTGGGCGTAAAACGGGGTGTGAATTTGGAAATCAAAGAGCTCACCCAAACTTGTTCGAACACTATTGTGATGGTCCATCATTTACATGGGACGGTGCCTATACACAATTTGCACAAATTGTACAATGGCTTGCGTCTTGGCTTGTGATGAATGCGAGGATTCGTAGAATGGAGCAATTTTGAGTAATTAACATGTCCACGTACGAGTATGGTGTGAAGTACTAATCAACTAATGTGTGAAGGGTTTCGTAGACGAAATTGGCGAAATTTTAATTGTGTTCATTGAATGAACTGAAATATTATCCAATCAGTTATGGAGTTGCAATTTTTTTTTAATAAACGTCTGATGCGAAGACACTCATTGTAACTTGCGACTTTTATAAGTAGAGAGTAAATAACAGTAATAAATATCTTCGACATTAGAAGGGCTATATTCCGTTTTTACGCTAGTCTACGTTTTCTTTACTTATGGGTTTTTCTGGAAAATAATAACCTATATCTTAACAACAATTGACTCGACTGACCTTATCATCATTGGCCACATCATGTGTTGTAGATGCTTATTGCGGCGCTTGTGGTTGTGGGTGGGACTGACCTTATATGTTAATAAATTCAAAGAATTATATATTTTGGAAGCCCTACAAGATAAGGAATATGTATAGGAATAGCAAGGAAATATTTTCCAAGTAATTTATACACACTGTACATAGGTAAATCACAAATTCCATTCAATCACAGAACATTTGCAACTTTATGTTTTCAATCTTAAAGGTGTTTAACTTCAGACGTAAGTACCTTTTCACGTCAAAATAATACGTCTTACAATAACTTCAGACGTACCTAAGTAAAGTATTAAGGAATCCGAATAACACGTCTCGGTCGAGCGATATGGCGATGTATGGGTGCCTAGGGAGCGCACAACTAAGATTTGCGCAAACATCAGATTTACGACCACCTTGTTGGAATAATAATCAATTTTCAGCTGTTACGTTAAAGAAAGAACCACGAATATAATAAGATGATTTGCGAAGCGACGTTTTGTAGGTTATAGAAGATACATATTTACTGATTATTATAAGCTAGGCACTTAACACTCAATAGCATTTATTATTTTCATGTTTTTAGAATATTAAGTTTCTTTTTCTTTTGAATTTGCATTACATTATATTACATTAAATGAAAGTACAGTTTACTTTAAAATAATTATATAAACTAAAAAGCAGTTCTATATTAAAACATTATAGGTATATTGAGTTATTGCACGGTCAATGGTGAGTATATAAATCCAAAAATTAATTATCTTATCCTAAACTTGCATAACATATGATACGGGCCCGTGGAAACACTAAATACTGTCATAGCTATGGAGTTTTTTTTAGAAATAAGTACCTCGTACAAGTACTATTCTGATAAACAATAAAGTAAAAAAATATGGCTATTATAATAAGTCCATACATGAGAATGTAGATAGGTAACTACAGTTACGAATTTTCTTCGAAGCGAAAATTAAAAAAGACTTTTCGTATAATTATATAACGATCACCGATACAGGTGCATGCAACGGCCTAACCGCGGAACTGACGGCTCATAAACTAGGCGAGGCTGAGCACGAAAGAATTAAGTATGAAATATGCGCTCAGGCGCACACTGATTTATGGCTCGGCGATCTGCTTTAAATATTGTTTCGCGGATCTTAGGTGTATGGGGCTACTGCATTAAGCTGTAGGTGTCCTTATTGCATTGATTTATGATACCGCGAAGGTATGCGTTTTATTCTGGATGAATCAATTCCATTAAAGAATTGGAGGCTAAATTAGAAATTAACGGCAATTTCAAGACATTTTTGCTTATATTATTTGATTCAGAATGACAAAGATACGAAGTAACAAAACGCATGATTCGTTGAAAATAATCTGACATGAGAAACAAACAACATTTATAACATAAAAAGAACAATGGTAAGGATGGTTTAGAGAGTATTCTTTCCTCGTTAGAGTCACGTTACGAGTATCAACCATGTTAAGATTTGTCATTAATTTACGGCGGTTACGTTTCTAATTACCCGTGATGTCTTCATAAAAAATGTATAGGTATTCTCTTAAAATGTAAATAAATCATTTCAGCAGGCTAAAATGCTTTTCTATCCTCCACAAAAACCTACCTACTTCATTTTATTTAGTCTCATGCACAACATTACGTAGGTGTTATCTGGGCAGGCAGCTGACGCGGCGTGACGAAGGTTCCCCGCAGAACGCAGTCTCACCGCAGCTGGGACTCTGTCGCACTCAACATTTCATTTTAATTGCATTACACTTGCGGGTTGACGGTTGAAATTTTGTATCGTAATCCTTGTCACGTTAAATATGAATATGCTTTCGAGAATTTTAAGAAAAGCTAACGTCAGACGGTTTGTACGTAGGAGTTGCTGATATTTTTTAATACAAAGATTTTGTTAAAATATGATAATTGAACTTGTAGTTAAGTTAACAACTAATATTTTATTATGTGCTTTGCATGTAATAACTTGGCCTTAAAAAAAGAAAGTACAAAACTCTAAGACTAGTAGTCTAAGAAGTAGACTGATCATTTTTGTCTGACATACGAGTATATTCATGACATCATGTAAATCATGTAGGTATCAATAATATATTTATGATGTGACAGTGATTGCACTGTAGATAAAGCGTTGCAGCAAGCGTTGCAACGAGTAAGCCCGCGCATCGGTTCAATCGGTTGAATGATAGTGGACAACAAAACAAAAAGTCAGACTAAGATGTTTGAATTCCGAAACGTTCGTCTGTCTTCACCCATCGCCGCGTCATCATAAGCTCCGAAAAACTTAAGACTGCAGCTTAAAACAGCCAGTAACTAATTTAGCCCAGCATAAGTTAATTTGGCGCCATCTTCCAGCCAACAATGGCCCCGTGAATCCCAGCAGACGGAACTGCCTCACCTGCACTCATTATATTTACGCCGCAATAATAAAACTTTGCGACTCTCTGTGAATATTGGATTCGCCGGCGTTGCCACATTTAGTGAGAAATCTGTAGATCTGATTTTGGCCCTTGAATAATGGTTTCCTAGTATTCCATCAAAGTTATAAATGTGAGGTAAATTATATTGTTATTTTTTGCATTTAAATGGTAATCAAGTATATTTATAACGAACTATGTTTGTGGTAACCAAGTTTTGATGTGTTTCTAACTTCTCAACGCAGCCGGATGAAAGGAATTGTTTAAATTTAGTACCTATACCTACTTATTTTAAGAGTATATTTCTAATGTTATTATAATGTTTTGGTTCGACGAAAATAAGGCTTTTAAAATCTGCAGAACAAAACATTTTTTAAGATTACTTACTTATAGATTTTATTTTTTACGGATTTTCACAATTTTATGATGGCAACATCGTCCGCAGCGGTGCGAGCGGTCGCGTTACTTATAGCTGCCAGTTATGCAATATGCTCTGTAGGTTTTAATAAAGGCGGCCATTCGAAAAGTTTCGGTTCGCGAAGGATGCCGACAGGGCTCGGTAAGCCCCGCAGAGTTAAGACTTACCTAATAATGAAAATGACGTGTCAAAAATAAACGGACTCTTTTATTGCACGGTTACATACGCTAGCGGCAGTCAGACAAAAAAAAACGCATAATGTTACATACTTAGGTTACATAGCTTTCTTTTGTGGATGAATTGATTTTATGAATTGGAAAATAATTACACGCAAAAAACACGTTCCCTGTCCGGGTGCCCCCAATGTGGGGCCATGAAGCTTTATTCCAGGAGTTTGTGCTTCCTCTATGGGTTCACAACTTCAAAGTCGATACACACTTGGAAGTGTGACTTTGTCATAACATTTTATACGGGGATAGCGAACATGTTAAATCAGCCTATAAATAGCTTCTACATTTTTTGATGACATCGCTCCGCGGACACCTCTACTTAAATGATAATTAATTTAGCATAAGCCTAAGCAAACCCAAAAGTACCAATATATCTCTAAAATAAGTAACGTATTTCACACTATATTAATAAAAGTAGAATATCTCAACTTCCAAACTATTTCAGCTAATTACTAGCCAGCTAGACTGGTAACAAAACACCGGTCTTACAAACAAGCCTTGAGAGTATTGATTAAACATAACAATATTAGCACGTTGAGTGAAAAGTTACTCCGATCCTTTAAAACACGGCAACTCGGGTCCCGTGAGCTCGTCAGACAAATGGGATAGCAAGCGATGCGTCCGTGCACCCAGGTAAATGTTGTACGTGAAAGCATTGGGATACAGGGAGAAAATTTAGACAGCATATTTCAATGCTGTAAAATAAGATGAAATAGCAAGGTGACTGGCTGTAACAGACACTGGCCTTTTCAAAAAAAAATAGGAGGTTATCCATTAATATTCTTTACACAATGAATAAGTTAGGTATCAAGTGGGTAAATGGTAATATATATGTAATGCCTAATACTTACAATTCATAAGTGCTAAAGTATAATATATTTGAACTTGAACTTGAATGCAACTTGTCTCATACCTACAACTCGTCAGCCTTGTTTGTCACTTGATCGAAGTTCACTACATAGGTATTCAACGTATTACAAATGTGAATGTTTATATGTTTGCATGTTGGTTAGGTACTCAACGTTAGAACGGTTTAATCATGAATATGATGATATTATAGCAATATACAATAAAAAAAAAACTATTTTAAATTTCACCCTGTATACTTGCATATTAGCGTGTTGGCAAGTGAACTTGTATTAGAGAGGATGTTGGATATGCAAGTAACACGAGCCTTTAGCGTCATGCTCGTTTTAAAGCTAGTCACGTTGAATTAACAGAAGCCGAAATATAGCCGCACTGCACTGTAGTGCATCTTGAAGGTTCTTAATACAAGTAAATACTATAATATATAATATAACGATGAGGAGTTTGTTTTAACAGGCTACGTATTTTACCTATCTTATATTATATATAATAGTTAGGTAAGATAGGTAAAATTTCCTTAAAAGCAACTTAAGTAGCTAGTATTTCGTTCATTGTTCTGTATCTCTTGATATTCGATCTTTATCTTTACAGTAGTAGGTACGGTTAATGTATCCTAACAGTAGTTACGCAAGTAAGCAAATTGTCTAGGTGCTACAAATTTGACTTAAAATATGAGTATCTGCAATCTACTCCCAACACTAAATAAACCATTTAAACAATACCGTAATAGAAATAAACGCCCATTACGACAGAATTATCTCATGCTTGGTGCAATGACGGCGTATTATCAGGCTCACCTGCGGCGGAAATTGCATTAGATGCAGCCAGCGCTGCACTCAAAGCTTCTATTTATTCACACAACGTTTAGGAAGCGCCGACGGGCAGTTAATAAACGCAGCGGTTATAATGCCTATAAAGTATGGGCGTTGTTTTTTTATAGCAAGTTTTAACGCCACTTATGGTCTATTCCTATTTTCTTGACAAATGTTCACTGTCCAATTTTATGTCAAATTCCTCCTCCTTGCTTCGTTCTCCTCAGTGCTGAGCGTCGTGACCTCCTAGTGGAGCACATGATTCCGGATTGCAGATTTCCAGTCTATCCAATCCCTTGCGACTTCTAAGGCATCATGGACCTTCACGGATAGCGATTTGCTAACTATGTCAAATTATCCAATTATGTCAAATTATACAATTATGTCAAATTATCCAATTATGTCAAATTATCCAATTATGTCAAATTATCCAAGTATTATTAAAAAAGGAAAGCAAAATAGGATAATTGCGTTTATACGAGGTAACCTATGAGAATAAAAGAGTTTAAATTATTACCTACATACTAGCTCACAGTCGTACGTAACCACATTCAAAGAAAAGACTAGCTGATTATTATGTTACCTACTTAGAAATTGAAATTAAAATTGTAATCAGTTTTGTTGATGATTGCCGGCCCTAAGACTTACATACATACCTACTGTTCGAAATGAAAAATGTCACAAACTATTACGTATCAGTATAATTATACACAAACAAACAATCTCTGTTACGAGTTAAACTAACCAAAACGTAATAATCAGTAAGTTGCTTCCATTTTGAAAAACGTTACAAGTGTGGCTTCGGGATAAGTATGGCTAAGATAATAAATGTAAGTAGCAAATGTATGAACTCGCAATAAATACTAATCAATATGTAAACAGGCCCCAATATGCAGGCCAGCCATACTTAGCCGTATGCCACACTTATCCGTATTAACCGTATGCCTTTCTAAACGGTTCCGCTAATATTTACTCTTTATCGCAGTTAAAAAATATGGAAATATATGATTGAGGAAACCGGACTAGTCCCAATAAGGCCTAGTTTCCCTGGGTTAGAAGGTCAGATGGCAGTCGCTTTCATAAAAACTAGTGCCTACGTCAAATCATGGGATTAGTGGTCAAGCGGACCACAGGCTGCCATGAGCCGTGGCTAAATGCTGGGATAACGCAAGGAAGAAGAAGAATCGCAGTCAAAAGATATTGTATATGAGTAATGAAATTTTCATATAACTCAGCGTCTGACCCGCCCGTCTGCCACCACAAAGCGATAGCCTATTTGCTCACGGGCGTGTAAACACAGCATAGGTGCATCGGATTCCATGATGCCTTCAAAACTTTCCTCCGTACCCACCACAGCAACGCCGCCAGGAAATTGAAGTCACCTCTCTGCCGCCAACAAAGCTTTGTGAAAAGATGTATTAATTTATCTGCGACTCTCATTTAAATTGAATATCGATTCTGCAAGTTTTATGATAGGTTGCAATTGTGTTTCAAATGCGATGTCGAATGCAGGAAACATTTGTAATTAACATTTGTAACAATGTGAATGCTGAATTTAATAAATTCGATAAATAAGTAAGTTGCCTCGTAAATTGGAATAGTCACTGAAAATGAAGTTTGGTTTTACGTTTTGCATTGTAGATAGCTTCTTTACTTATGAGTATATAGCTAAGTAAGTTTTGTTTAAAATACTACGAAAATGTGTCTCAGATTTGATTAAAATAGTCTAGTTTTTCACGGAAACTCGAAACAGGTGAGGTGGCGTGACGTTATCTAGCCACCGCGCACGCCACCCATTGTAAATATTAGTTAGCGAAACTCATCAAATCCGCGCTCAAACTTAATAAAATACTTCGCGCTTAATTGAAAATGAATACTGGCGCGGAATCGATCGACGAAGCATCGACTAATTGTTTTTTCAACCTCGTATCTTGTTTAATAGATTTAATGCAAAATCAATCCTCCTTTACCAAAGTAAGGTTCACATTCCAAAACATTGGAATCTAAGATATGTGATCAAGAAAGCGGGAGCCGATATTCCGCAGCCTTAATCCGCGATAATGAAGCGAAGGGTTGCGAGGGGGCCAGTAATAAATGTTGCGTTCTAAATTTAAAATCAAAGTGCGGAATAAATTTTGATTAAGGTGGTTCTCCTTGCTCGAATTTCATACAAACTTCTTGGCATCCTAGCTCCTATTATATAGGGTTTCTTCACTTGTATATGTAATGTTTGGGTAGTATATATACTTCAGTCTTCGCTTAACGTAAAAAAATACTAGATTTTGATTAATATTATTAAGAAAAAAGCCTTTGAATATTGGTAAAAATTTGCCCCATTGCTTGTTTGTGTGAGTGATGCTTATAGTGTAGGTGTAATTCTAACATGGCGACTTCATTTGACAAGCAATCATTTTTAATTTATCAAAGGTGTAACAGATGGCACTTTAAAACCGCAACACAGATTACCTGTGTATTTTGTTTTATTTTCACTCAATAGAGGGAGATATATTTAATGCACAAAGCATGTTACGAGTATACTCATTTAAGAGTCTCCTTTCTGATATAATTTCATTCCCAGATTTAATATAACTTAATAATTATTATGATTTTACACAATAAAATACATTTATATAACTATACATTTAATAGAAAGGTCAGTCCAAACAATCATTCGCGTAACGGTCGTCCACCGAAAAGCCTTGTGAAT
Source organism: Cydia fagiglandana (assembly GCF_963556715.1). Taxonomy (NCBI): domain Eukaryota; kingdom Metazoa; phylum Arthropoda; class Insecta; order Lepidoptera; family Tortricidae; genus Cydia; species Cydia fagiglandana. The sequence goes on from NC_085937.1 coordinate 6,111,412, forward strand.
TCTGCTTTCGGTTCGGCAGAAATATAAATGTTCGCTGGAAAAGCCTATATTTATTGTAACAATGATTTTAAAACTAAAATACCTAGCTATATTTTTCTCAAAAATATATAGGTATGTGGAAAAAAATGTCATCTTCTTGTAAATAAACAAGATTCTATATGTTCTACTTATGCATAACAATAACATTAGTAGATTATTCACCAAGTGATCATTTCTTGTTGATATTTTTTCAAAAATGTTGCCTTTCACCCGAGTTAAAACACTCTACTTTTCATTTCGCATATAAGGAAAGTAAAATGCATGTGTTTTTTAAATAAATTTTTATACTAGGTATTTTTGAGAGTAGGTACTTTCAATTAAATATTTGGCCAAAAGTAATATCGTTATTTATGGAATGGGGAGTCAAATATCAGAATGGAAATTGTATAACAAATCCATTTATACCCAAATTTCAATTCCTTATTGTAAAAAGAATAATAAAATCGTACTTGGAATTGGAACCTAAACTGCTCTAGTGCAGAAACGTAGGGTAGACCGGGTGCAATAGTACCACGGGGCAATAGTACCATCGTTATTATCTTCACAATTACAACGAAATATGAATATGTGGGTATATACGATAAAGCCCAATACTTGTCTGGACCCGCTCACTTAGTGTAGTAAATAAAGGTAGTGGACCCCGCAGTAATTCCTCAGCCAGAAAAAGCTTTACAGTATGATAAAGTATCAATAAATAAAAAGTATTGTATAAATTTCCAAAGAACAATAATAATAGTATTTAAGTAAATATACCTAAAGTCTTAAATCGTTAATATCTTTTTACGGAAAATTGCTCCGTTTAAACTTTCTTCTCCGGACATGTTCATGTAACGTATTGCAACAATATATGAAATATCAAAAAAAAATCCCCGCAGAAATACCAATATTAACAAAATATTTTTTTTTGGCGTGGCTTGGACCGGAAAATTGCTCAGTCTATTTTTTTCACTGGAATGCCATTTTATTGCCGATTTATACATACAAATTGAAAATCTAAAAAATTTACCATGTAACTATACTTCTTTTCAGAAATTGCCTTTTTACTCGCTGTGGAAAATTTCTCTATCCATTTTATTTATTGAATTAAGTTCACAGTTTTCTTTCCATTCAACTATAAAAACATCCAAAAAAATAACGAGCGTATTCAAAACTAAACATATCGGGAGCAGTGTATAGGACACACCCCGTATACACCCCGCGTGTACAAGGGATGACAGTTCTTTTGGATATTTTGGATTTAAGTATATACGTGACTACTTAGTATATATTTAAAAAGAAATCAGGCTGAGAAATTTTCCACTCTCAGTTTTTTATAGTTCTAAAATACATAAACTTGGGTATGCATTTTTTTTTGGATTTTCTTACACACTACGCCAAATTATATTCTAAGATCATATAAGAAGGAAAAAATGGCAGAGCAACTTTTCCGATGAAAATGAGCGCCAAAAAAGGAATTATCGTAAAAAAAATATTCTCATGTTTGACAAAAGTTTTAGATTTTTTTCTAGTATCAGATACTGATACAAATAACTTATTTGGTAAAATAATTTTGGACGGAGGAATTACTCGGTTCAATATATAAACAGATTTGTATTTTTACGTATAAATACCTAACTTAGGAGTGTTTTTTTTTTGGATATTTATATGTTAGTTTCGGCTCATACTATACAATAACCAAGCAAAATTTCATCGACTGAGAAATTAATGCATGGGTCTCCATACAACAACTTGCTTCGTTTACTACACTACACTAGTCGGCCGCTCGCTGCGACGCGGAACGGAGGTGCGCGGAGACCATTTTTGTTTTCGAGTGATCAAAGTAAGTATTTACGAGAAATATTTTGTCATATTATTCAAAACTAAATAATCCTAGAGTTAGATTGGTATTTGATTATGATTAGTTAGTTATCAAAGTTTCTTTTGTGGGACAGTATGGGGATGAGTTAGGTAAAGGAATTGAAATATAAGTACTTTATGTAATTTTGGGTACTCGGGGGCATTAGTAACTATGTGAGCCGGGGACAATTGCACCGTTACAATTGACACCGCGGTACAAACGACTCCTTAACAACGTTACCAAAAATATTAAAAAAGCATTAGGAGAAACCAAAAATAAAGGAAAAATATGAGACGGAAAAAGCAAAAGGGAAGGGAAAAGGCAAGGTAATAGACAAGGGGAAAGGGACCGGAAAAGGAAAAAATATTCAACGACAAGGAGGATTCTGTAGAAGAATACTATTGCCTAGTCTGTGGTAAGCCTTATAGTATAAGCAGATCCAATGAAACATGGGTGCAATGTGATAATTGTCAATTGTGGGCTCATGAAGAGTGTACTGACCAGGGCCCTATTTCACCAACTACGACAGGTATGGCAATTGTCAAAAAATGACAGACCTCTGTTTCACCACACCGACATTTGTCAGTGACATATGTCGAGTGACAATTGACAAGTGACAGGTGACAGGTGACAATTTCGTAGATTGTTTTGTATAGAATTTCATATAAACATGACAGGTATTTTGGTACAATTGTCCATCTTAAATTTAATGACAATTATTTTGTGAAACAAGGGTAATTATTACTAGTCGATATATTTGTCAATTCTTGACAAGATATCGTTAATTGCTTTCTGTGTACCGTGTTGTCATCACTAACATGATATTGATTGAGATCCCAATCCCACCTAATGCAGCGTACCTACATTATTTGTTCACAAGGCGTGAAAGCATTATTTTTTTGTTACTTTTAAATTATTTTTTCTGCAAATGCAAGTGCAGTGACGTCAAAGTAGAAATCTATTCTTACCCTACTTTATGTATTCCCTTGTATAAGAATGTCACCTGTGTTACTTTCGCGGAGATTCATTTTCTAACCAAAACCCTAACTTTACCGTTAGTGCCCAACTTCGCCCAAGTAAATTATAAAAAAAACAATACCTACCTATTTACCTAAACATACCTAATTTCGCTACCTGTCCCCAACTCAATCAAAACTATACTGAAACTTATTCCAAATCCAAATCCTAAATGTTGAAGTACTAAACGCCTTCGTAGGCAACAATTACTATTTATAGTGTTATTATGATTTCATGCTTGTTAAGAAGAATTTAAAAGCGATTTTTATTTGTACCCTAAAGGCGAATTTAGGGTACAAAGTTTGTTTTGCCAACGTTTGCCAATAACGGGGTTTGCTAACAACGAAAACACTACAATTGTCACCTAAGCCTGACACAGCTCCGATTTCATGTCAAGAATTACCGACAAATTGACAAACATGTCGACTTATAAAAACTACTCTTGATTCATCAAATCATTGTCATTAAATGAAAGATTGACAATTGTAACTAAAGGCCTGTCAAGTTTATAAGCACTTCTATACAAAAACAGTCTACTAAATTGTCACTTGTCACCTGTCACTTGGCAATTGACACTCGACATATGTCACTGTCGGCTTGGTGAAATAGGGGCCAGGAATTGAGTTACACTTGTCATAATTGTGAGTAGCGATTATCTTACTATGAGATATATTAGTTTAAGGTTCCTTAAAGAGCATTCGCTCATCAGACACGTAAACGTACATTTATTTATGAATTGGAAAAAAAAAACAAAAAACACCTCAAGCAAGCGGTGTGACTTGTCATAACGCACGCACGCATTAACGCAGCTAAGGCTCACTTGCACCATCCTACTAACCCAGGGTTAAGCGGTTAAACCGTCAAACCAGTGTCAAATTGTACTGGTAACCATGATAACTCCAGGTTTAACCGGTTAACCCCGGGTTTGTGGAATGGTGCAAGTGGGCCTAAGAAGTCAATTTTGACTGTCATGATTTGACCCATATATACATATGTATATAATATAATTTACAACGCAGTCGATTGTTATTGGTCAAAAAATTAGAATGTCAGTATTTTTTAAGGCGGGGTTGATTGTAACAGGGGGCAATAGAAAGTAACTATACAGGGTGATTCAGGAGACGTGAGCAGGACTAACACTGTGCATTTCGTAAATTATAAGCAACTGTTTCGTATCAGTATCAGTGAGGTTAACGTAAATTTTCTAGTCTAGTTGAAAAAAAAAAATTAATTTATTTACGACATGCATGGTTACCCTAGAATTAGAATACTAATTACAGTTAAGCTCTAAAATAATAAACCTTTATATAATAAACATATTGTTTGGGTTTTATTTACGTTCCAATTTTTGGTACTATTGACCTGCACCGCACGAAGGGTCAATTGTAACACAAGGAATCATTGACCAAAAACGGGGTTTTCTACCATATTCTTACCGTTAACAACAATTACCCTCAAAAATACGTAAATCAATAACCTACTATTTCATATGTAGGTACGTACAGTTTTGGTTCAACTCCTATACATTCTGAACTAGGAACCATTATCCAAAAAATGGTACTATTGCCCCCGGTCTACCCTATCATTTCCTGCACACCTTTTACAACAACAATGACCGTCTTTCATAGCATGCGAAATGAAACGGATATTTCTTGTTTTCTTTGCATTAGCATTTTTCTCTCGATAATTTAATCAATTTGCAACATAAGTATTAGAAGAATCGTCATAAATTCATAAATAACAAAATATAAAAGGACATACATTTATAGAAGGTTTCCCCGCGCGACGTTGCCAATTGGTTTAAAGGGCAACATGCTCGCAACGTTTGGATGTCAATAAGTCGACAATGAAAAATTATATTTCAAATCAATTCAAACTTGATATTTTTGACAGTAATGGGTTACTTACTTAAATAAGAAGGCATATTTCGTCCGGGTCTACTATGGTCAAATGGTCTAGTGGCTTTTAGCTAATGAGTATAAGTCTAATAAGTTGAACAGCATGACAGGGTTCAAACCACGAACAAAGACTCATTTATTTTGTTTAATTTTTTGGCTTTTTATGACCTTATTTTTTATCACACGATTATTTTACGATTTTTAATCATTACAAACGGGACTTACCTAATCGCGTATAATTAAGTTTTTAAAATTTACCTCCGAGTTCCAACGTTCCGACGGCGTAGTCTCCGTGGTTGTCGGGTCGGGCTCTTAGTTCTCTTAGACAACGGGGACGGAAAAGTTGGAGGTACATTTTAAAAACTTAACTAAAACGGTTAAGTACTGTTTTTCTAAATAATAATATAATGTATAGTATTTATTTTAACTCCAAATTAGTTTTAATAGGTATATATATATTAGAAAAGGTGGAAAGGCTGACCATATAGTCATCCAGCGTGGAAATGCACTCAATATCCTTTAGCATTGCATTTTCTAAAAACCTATCTAGATAGAACAACATTAGGTGTTTATGTAAAATGGTAACTATGTATAATTTCAATAAAATGTAGGTAAAGGTATACTTACTTACTTTATAGTTCGTTTTTTTAGCTTTAGAAATAAGGTAAACAATCTTGATGCGTCTTTTAATTGAAAAACACATTTTAAAAATAAGTTACGGCAAATATGTAACAATTATGAATCTAATACGATCATTTATAATCTTCTGCTTTCATAAGTAATAGTTACCGATTTTTTAAAAACGTTTATCTATTAAAAGACATGTCAAGATCGCTTACCTTCTTTGTAGTTCTTTCTAATGCTTAAAAAAACGAACTATAGTTAGGTATAGTTTTTAGGACTGACCAACAATGACTACGATATTTACGATAGGTACAGAAAGTAAGGCTGACTGCTGTATAAACGTAAGGAAACATAATTATAATTATGTACAACAATATATAATATAAGGTATACCTAAATGAACGAGTTCACATCCCATCATAATCACAATATTTTATTGTGTTTAAAGAACGATATATTTTGATTTTTTCTGTTTCTCATTTCTTCCCCAACAATGTGACTCACACGCCAGCTTAGTAGTGTTACGTTACTACTAAGGTAACATTAAAAGCGTTTTTTTAATTTTAGGTACCTAAAATAATTTGCGTCATTTTCAATTGATAATAAGAATAACAATATATAAATTATAAAACTTTTCATAAAATAAAAAAAAAAACAAAAAAAATAAGCACCGTCGTGATTTGAACCCAGAATCATTGTAACTAGCTTAAATTTATTCAAAACAGATGTTGTGGGTGCCACAAGCACATGACAATTTACGTTTCAAAATTCCAGTTGGTTCCAAGTTACTTGTCAATGTCACAAATAAGAATTTAAATTCTAAATTGTTTTTACAAAAAATAAAATTTCATGCGCTGAACTGCGCCCTCTAGGATACTTTATTGTAACATTCCAAATCTACTGACATTTGACACTGACTTTAGGTATGTAAGTGTGCGTGAATGCAAGAAATTGCAATATTTTGCAGTTGGATTCCGATAATAACGAAATGAGACACTGTTGAGTTAAACATGTCTCGATTTGGATGTAATATTTTTTATAGTTTTCGCACATATCAACACATCTTAATGAAACTTTGTATTTTGGGAGAAATAGTGAAAATCCACAATTCGTGCACAGTGACGCCATCTTTTGGCTGATAATCGGCATCCCATCCCTAGACATCCACCTTAAGCGATTAGCCTGAGAGGTGTTTGCGTTTCTTGGGGACATTGGCAATGCCGTGGTCGTCGGCGGCGTATAATAAGCGTGCAAGCCGGGAGCTTCGGGCCACTGGTGAATATCGAAACATTGAGTAGGCATGCAAAATATGGCTTATGGGGCCTAATGGCCTAATAAATGACAAAAGAATTAACTCCAGATGACTGAATAACATAGTTCATTACTTATTTGCAACTGATTATTAACTTAGCTGACTTAGTTACTCTTATGGTATGTTACCTTTGGTAGCAAGAAGTTCCTCTTAAACGCTTTTTGGAACTAGAACACGTTCCCCTTAAATATGAATTTCGGGCCAAACAAATGGGTACAAGCACTCAGACATTTTCCGCTGAGCACAAGTTCTCGCTGCATCAGTATCTAATGCATTCTTACATATAAGTATTACTGAAATACAGGATGTACTTGCTTGTTGGCGACTGTTATATATTAAAAAAAAATGGAGTTTCGGGAGCGGCCTTTAAACTACACAATCTGATTTTATTTTACAACATACAACATCTTGATCTCGCATCACGCGTAATTATTTAATAGATTTATTGGTGCTAGCCTGAGGTGTGAATGAGTGTCAAAAATAAGGTCTGATTTTATAATCAATCAGTACCCATATAAAACCAAAAGCCGTTCCGGGTCAAGTGCAATCAAATGCAACCGCATCGGTGTGCGCACGGATTAGTATGATAACCATAATACTGATGAGTGTGCATACCGCTTTGGAGGCCGATTCTGAACAGCAATTTGTTATGGCTTTGATCTCGTTTTGACGATCCTTTAACGATCGTTCGTTCAAGGTTGTATCAGAAACAAATGAAGACCTAATGGTATTATTAAAAATAAGAAAGGCAAGTGTAGAAGTTATTGGCATAGTTGCGAGAGACGATGCACCCTGTACGTGTCTAATGCATCGCGAAGCCACGTCTGATTAACGCAGCTATGATGCATCGCCGACATTAATTATGATTTTATTCATACTCGGGTTTATTAGCCTGCCGCGTCGGAGCGAAGTGGCTTTACGATATTAAGGTTTTATAGTGAAGCGCTGGTGGCCTAGCGGTGAGAGCGTGCGACTTGCAATCTGGAGGTCGCGAGTTCAAACCCCGGCTCGTACCAATGAGTTTTTCGGAACTTATGTACGAAATATCATTTGATATTTACCAGTCGCTTTTCGGTGAAGGAAAACATCGTGTGGAAACCGGACTAATCCCAATAAGGCCTAGTTTACCCTCTGGGTTGGAAGGTCAGATGGCAGTCGCTTTCGTAAAAACTAGTGCCTACGTCAAATCATGGGATTAGTTGTCAAGCGGACCCCAGGCTCTCATGAGCCGTGGCGAAATGCCGGGATAACGCGAGGAAGAAGAAGAGTGATTATAGTGGTTACGTACCTGATAGGTAGGTACGTATATATAGGTATATGACAATACGCTTAAAACATTGTAAAACATCATTTCACCAGTTGGTTCTCGCCATTTCACGAGTCGGCCATTGACTTCTAAATATAAATATATTTGGTTTAGTAATAGAAATTGGTTTTCTAACCAATTTGGTCAAATATGGATGGTGTTTAGCAAAAATGTGTCAACCCACATTAATTTTTCAATAAAATGTTAACTGTAAGCGTATTTTTTTAAGTTGACATCTAATTGCATAATGAATGTGGGTTAACACATTATTGCGTATCAGCATCCATAATATATATGGGTTGGTTCTCGTCATTTCACGAGTCGGAATATAAATATATTTTGTTTAGTAATAGAAATTGGTTTTCTAACCAATTTGGTGAAATATATGGGTCCTACCTTCGATTATTTTCTGTGACAGTCTCAAATCAGTTTTTATTATAAAAGTTACGTATGTAACATCTTAACAAAAGTTACCGGGAAGATTTATTTTGTAACATTGTTTTTCTCAAGTGATATTAGAAGTCCGATTGCGATAAGTTTTTTTGAGAAACATACATAGCATACATAGCATTTTCTTGTAATGAAATATTTTGTAAGCGTTTCTCGGCGCATTGGTAATTTTACTGTAATGCCGTGTAAACATAATTGTTTTTAAATAAAATAAATAAATAGCACATTCACTGCCAGCGACCCGCTAGGTTGGTTCTCTTTAGGCACTTTTCGCTACATACCTGGCCGCGTAGCCAAGATGCCAATCGCTTACGCTGGGTAGCGATCGAAACGCAACTGTCACTGTCGCGCTAATATGGAAGAGTGATAGAGAGAGATAATGATTTTCGTTGTCGAAGCGATAGCGATTGTAACCTTAGCTAGGCCGGCGAATGTAATAAAACTATTATGCAACTCGGCTACGTGACCGGTGACCGTTGCTTAGCGTAAATAAATCTTGAAAAACAGATTTAGAACATTTTAACGCCCAAAACTCACACATAACCTCACCTTACAAACTCCATCTTTTTCTTCAGTAACTAGTCGCCTTAGGTAAACATTTCCCCTTGACGCCAGCCTCCAGCGAAACTAAGTTAAATGGCCGACGCCTCGGCAAAGGTTCGGCGTCAGAACTCTTGTACTTTTAAAAAGTTCCGCTCGAGGATGCAGTAAACTCATTAACCTGAGTGCAGGCTTATTAGACGAGCTGTACTGTGTACAAGGGGTTACGAGCAAGTAGTAGTATTACATGGGTACGGCACGTAGTGAATCACAAGAAGATAGTTTGTGTCGGTTTTAGGAAACCTTTTTCTTACACATATGGTCAGTTCTGTTACCTTGTTAGGTAGTATTTACAAGGAATATAACTATAATCTTTGTAAATTCTACCTACCACCTATCGACAATCAATGTACTAAGTAACAATAATTAATGTAACTTCTCTTTTAATAATAAATGAAAAAAAAATTGCATTAATGAAAATGATCGACGTCTACGACCATTGGCAATGAATTTCATTGCTCACCTTTTTAGTCCCGTTGATATTGGCATAAAAATCGTTTGACATGAACTCGAAGATGCATAAATGCTCTCTAGATTCGCTTCACGATACTATGTCTTCTTGTCCTAATCCATTGAGTGTGACACCGTGGCTGCTAATACGAAACGCAATGTTTATGCCGCACGTCAGTGGATCTGCAGAAGTTGTAAGTCATACTGCATCCGTATTCCGTGCTGCCACCTAAACATCAGGCTGACTTCAGAGCATGTCTTATGGTTGCGTTCAGGCTGCAGGTAATTATAATAATTCATTAGATACGTAATATTTCAAATATAATATCTAATTAATGGAAATTTATCGATCAAGAAATGATGCATAAAAATATTTTTTTAAGTGGTGCGTGTTAATTGCTTATAATCATTGGATTTAATGAAAAATGAACCGGTAATACTCATTGCTGAGACAAAACACAGTCTCGGCACTAAATCAAAATAGCGTCGGCATGTTGTACGGTATTAAATGACCCATTTCGTACAGTCGCCATCAGATATATCGGAGCGGCCGAGGTGCTCAAAAATATCTGAACACGCACTTAACGCCTTTACAATAGAGGCGTGTTCAGATATTTCTGAGCACCTAGGCCGCTCCGATATATCTGATGGCGACTGTACCTTATCACAGTGACAATCAATATGAAAGTCGCTAGAGACCTCATACTATTGTCACTGTGACAAGGTCCAAATTGGCTCATAAATTTTAAACTTTCGATTGCCCTACCAAAAAAATTAATAAATTAATAACTTTGCAGGTAGGTATTGCACAGAATTATAAATCTCCAAAATTTTTGAGCCAGAACCTTATACACATTTTTATTGTTTACTATCAGTAAAAGTGATTAAAAAGGAAACATTTTAAGCTCAAATATAAGGTACTTTAAAATTAAGTAAATTTTTTATCCTCGCTAACCCAGTGGCACGGGGTGCAGTAACTAAGTTACCCGGTTCATTTCTCAATTTTCCGGCCCCGTAAGATGGACGCTCGGCGGATAACCCTTTAGCTCGCGGCAACAGTGGCTGCTTGCTTTATTGCTTTTAATTATCGGTTAGCTAAGTATTAAGCGTATCTATAGACATTTATAATAAAGACGGAATCATTAAAAAAATAAGGAAGAAAATTATTTCAATCAACGGAATTCCATGGTGCACAGTCAATGTTTATTTATTTGCATTAAAAAAATATTAACGTTGGTTTGTTGAACAAAATTTTATGCCTTGTCAGACACTAAATAAATCCGTATACAGTATTAAAATAGTGAAATAATAAATTACTTTCAATCATTTAAATATTCATCCCAATTATAATATCACACCAAAAACATTTTCATGCAAAATGTTGCCAAGACGAGATCATGTGGACTGTCAAAAAGTTATTAAATCTTATGTTACTCTACAGTCCCTAACTTCACAAACTCGACACCTTAGTCAAAATATTTATTTTTAATTTGAACTTTATTCGCACATTCGATACAACTTTAAAATAAATAAAATACCGCCGAAGCACCATCTGTCCTCACACTTTAAATCTGGATCCGTTGCAGTCGCGGTCGCATCCGTTTCCTCGCATTATATTAAATTTTATTATAGCCTGGACTAAGTAATGGGAATATCGTGTAAGGAGCGGTCGCGGCCCCCGGGCGGGGGCCAGCGGGGGCCAGCGGGGCCTGCGGGGCCTGGAGGGGGCCGAGGTGATTAAAATTTCGGCTACCGTTGATGACACAACAGTATAGCAGAGTGGAAGGATTAATGTTGGGTTTATGACTGGATTACATTACTTTGTATCGGGCCAAGAGTGTTGTGATTCAATTTGTTGCGCCCGAGTACTTAGCCGGCTATTTGGAATAGTGTTGGGGAGTATCAGTTATTTTTACACATTATTTATTTCTTAATTTTTAATGTATCAAGTTTAGCAATAAGTATATTGGACTAGAACTGTTTTTAAAGCTTTAACTAAGGTGCATTCAGGTAATTCCAAGAGGAAAAAAACACTAACAAAAGGTAGTCCTATTAGAACGGAATTACCCGAATACATCTTACCACTCATTTCATAACGTCAGTAAATAAATAATAAAATATATTGTTCATATAATTCTTCACATAACATTATTAGCCTTATTTAAGGAAATGTCCCAGCGTCTCATCGACACCACAGGTGACCAGAGGGCTGGCAGTTACCTCGGCCAGAGAATAAGCCTGGCCATCCAAAAAGGAAACGCTGCCAGCCTCCTGGGCACCATAACAAACGAAGGTGACCTGGGGAGCATTTTTTATTTATAAGTTCTGTTAAATTTTAGTTTTAATTTTAATGTTGTTTTTATTATCACTTTATTTGTTATTGGTAAATAAATGTTATGTAAACAATATAGCAATAACAATAAAAGAGCGTCAAAAGAAAAATCCAAACAAAAAATTCGTCAACATTAGCAAAGAAAAACTATTCCATATTTGTGAAAGCGACGAAAACTACCCAAATTCGACGATAAAAACCGCTAAGAGCCTCTCTAAGAAGAATAAAGCTGAAACAAATGGTTAAGTTATTTTTACAGGCTCGTATCTAACTTAATCGTGTTAACGGAAAAGCAAACATATTCCGTAGGAATACAATTCATATTTGAAATCCAAGGCGTACTACGAAAATGCGATTATTATGAGGTAATCGCAATGTATTAATCCGGAGCCCGTGGAAGCAACTTTGCTCGTAAGCTATAAACGCTGTACAATTGTTTATCAATTGCCTACGTTACGAGTGTGTTCTGCCAAAATGTTTATTGTGATGGCTTGTTTAGGCTAATGATAGTTCAATCATGTCGAAGATGCTAACTAAACGCTTAGTCTCAATTTGTATGAGATTCCGAAGAGCGCACTAAGCGGAACTTATAGGAAACTCAAACAGCAAGTGTAAATTTCTATCACAAAACTAATAACTACCTGCCGGATTCGAACTTTAAGATACGTCAATTAATAGATCGGCAAACGATATGGATTAGATATGTCAGTGTCAAAAGTGACGTATTTGTTTGAAGAAACGTCATATTTGACACTGACATATCTAATCCATATCGTTTCCAGATCTATTAATTGACGTATCTTAGAGTTAGAATCGGGCCGTACGCGTATTCAATTTCAAATGCGTCGACCGGGCACGATTCGTATTGTATCTATTTCTCATAGTTTGCGCGAGTGTAAGTTGCAATATGACATTCTTAAAGGACGATGTCACGTGACTGCTTCTTCTTACAAACGTGGTCTACGTTTGTAAGAAGAAGCACCATTTACCTCTGAAAAAATTTTTTCACCACACCAGCTCGGAAAGGCTTACTTTGCACTTCGAAAACGAATAGCAAAGTTGCATTTTATCCACATGCGAGGCAAAGTAATCAAATGAAAATTTTGAGTTGTTTTCTTATATTTGCTGGTAGAATTGACTTTTAAATGATGATTTTGGATGATAAATATTTAATAACATTCATTTGGATTTGATTTGGTTTGATTTTGTTTGATATTTTACATTTAATATTTTTTTCGGGTTGGTGTGGTGAAAAATTTTGTGTTTAACTCGGGGGCAAATTTTGTTTAACCCTCGTGCTTTGAAATCCTTGCAACGCTCAAGATTCCATTTTTCGAACCACTCGCTACGCTCGTGGTTCAATTTTGGAATCTTTGGCTTGCTCGGGTATCAATATTAGCACGAGCGGTTAAACAACAACTTTGCCCCCTTGTAAAACAAATAACTATTACGCAATTTTATGTATTTAATTTTAGGTACCTATTAACCACAGCTTTGCCCCTTCGTCTGTTATCGTTTTTGTTTTTTCTTAGTGACTTAGTCTTAGTCTTAGTCTCGGAATAATAAAGAATGACATAATTATTTTTTAAGAATTTGCTTAGACTGCTGAAGTGTATTCTATCTTTGAGTACAATGGGGAAAAAAGCTGCTCAAGACACCGCTTCGAATTTAGCTTCGACCAGTTTTAGAGATGTTTAAAAAAAAATTAAAAGTCACAATATAAATTAAAGTCAATAAATATACAGTTGAGTTTACTTTAAGTAATTATTGCTGGAAGGAGTTGGCAACCTTTAATTACTTCCCGATAAATCTTACGCAGCCGTTGATCTCTCAAGTGTGAAGGTTTATTTAAGGGCGGCGATATTTTTCCCCCGGCCCGGCTCACTTCGTTATATTTATTAAAAGATCGCCCGAGATTACAAAGAACACGATATTTTTTACACTGTAAGATGTGAAAACCAATTAAGGAGATAAAAAGGGAATCCAGCGAGGTGCCTGCATTAATTTCTTTTTTGCGGGGATTATTTTAAAATTGCATTATATTCTTGTTAAGACGGGAGCTCCCAGTTAATGATAGCACTACCCCTTGCTTTTAATTGCCTCCGGCTATTGCGAGATGAGTAATCTCGAGAGGTGCTCGGCCGCTCTTCGAGATAAAACTTTTGCGACTTTCCAAATAAGAAAAGCGTTTACGGATTGTTACGCGGGTTTACGCGCAAAATCTAAAGGAGTGCCTTTTTAAACACTCTTGGAGTAATGTTTGAAGTTTCGTTAAAGAAAATCATTATGGTGATTAACACGGCTGGCTAAGGAAAATATAAAAAGAGCCAGTCACGGATGTTTCAAAAGCCATTTAAAGGAATTACATTTACAGTGCAAATACTGCTACAAACAATTTAATACAAATCCAGTAAACATTTCCGATAAATACTTAATGACGTAAAACAGACGTATGGTTAAAATGCATGTCGTGACCTACGGTGAAAGTAAGAAATCAAAATGACATGAAACAGAAATGGAAATGAAGAAATAATGTGGCCCACGCACAAACAACCTTCGATAGTAGATAGGCATAATTCCGTCGGACGCTCGATTTGGGGGTGAACTTCAGAAAGTGTTCGTTAGAAGTGGTCGCGATTACAGCAAACTCGATATCGTGTATCTGCTGTTATCTAAAATTACCCCTATATCCGAACGCATAAGATACTTATCGGTGGCAAACCTAAGTTTGCTCGTAATACTCGTGATTATAACGTCGCGGTAACGCGTTTGCGTTTTCTGATTTTGTAATAGGCTTTATGTTATGGGTGGTAAGGGTTAGTTGGTAGTTTTTTTAGGTTTGTACAGAACAGTCTCGATTTATTAGTCATCGATGGTGGCGCGATAGTGGTGCCAGGCGCGGGCGGCGCGCACGCATCCTCTGTCAACACTACCCTAATGAAAGGCAGTTATACAACGCACGTGATGCTAAATGTCGCTAGGACTCAGCAATTTATTGTAATTTGTGCGTATTTGTCATGTTATGAAAATTATGGCTCTATTGCATTTGAAGGAGATATCAGCTTGTTATAAATTGCCGCAAGCATAGCGGTAGCGCAAGTTTCATTGGTACGCATTAATTTACTGATTAATATCACTATATACAGTATTTTACTTTAACTTAAAATAAAGTTCAAATCGAAATTTAACTTAAATGTCAATATCATGAATTAAACACAAAATTAAAAACAAAACGATGGTTCAACGGTTCAAAAAGGTTGAAAGTTCGATGTACTTTTAAATTATTCATGATTTTATTATACTCCATTTAACGATAATCTAACAAAAATTAACGATATCCAAACAGCCATGAAGATAATGCGAGTTTGATTCAAATATTGCTTCGGTAGACTAAAAACAAAAACCCATCATCACTTTATAGCGACTATACTCGTAGATTTATGAGTGCAGTCATTCTGCAGCCTGCATTTATAATTTATAGTTTCATCCGTAGAAAATATTCTGGCCATTAAATATTCAACTCTTTTATTTACATTTCGTTAATAGAGTTTTATAGCATTTTTATTTGTCTGTGATTATTACGAGGATTGATAGCAAGATCTAATCGTTTCATAACCATTCTTATCTAGATAAAATCTATCTAGTAAGAGTATATATTTAGTAAATATTAAAATGAGCACTTATAGTTTGACGTTACCAGTTTAAAAGCAATTAAAAACATATAAATCTAATTTTGCGGTTATAAATATAATAAGCTTATTAAAATGTTGATAGGTACCAAAGTACCAAGAAATATTGTAATTGCAACATATTTTTTGTCCAAGTAAAAAAAACACACAATATTATACCTATTATTACACATATGAGGTATGCAATAAAGAGTATTGTATTGTATGTACTTACAAAGTACATATAAATACTCAGCATAAAAAACTTCCCAGTGGTAAGTTTAACAATGTAATTGAAACCTTATTTTATTACACAACGTGTAATACTTTATAGTCTTACTCCCTAAGCTTGCGCATTTCCTTATCGATACATATCACGAGAAGTAAAAATTAAGGCAGTACAATAAAAGGTTGCATTGTGGTACAGCTAAAAGCAGCCAGAGCATTTCTATAACTACCGTTTTAATGTTTGATCATTTCGTCCGTATTTTGTTTTGTAAAACCAATCATACTGTTAGACCTTTCATTTAAATTTGTTAGAAATAAAGTAAGTTAAACTAAAGTTTTAATAATTATTGACAACTACTTCACAAAGACGTATAAAAATATCTAGGAAACAAAGATATTGAAACGTTGAACCTCGTAGGAAAAATAGATTGATTCTAAAATGTTACAGTGAAACACACCCAACCTGTCAGTAGAAAAAGGCGCAAAATTAAAATTTCCTACAGATTTTTTTTTAATTTGTCGCCCTTTTCTACTGACAAGGTCTCTGTGCCAAAGTATAGTACCTAAACTTGTTATAAGTAGGTACCTTATATTTTTTACATTGTAAGCTGCTGATCTGTTTCGCTAAGCACGGTAATTTCAGGGTAAGCGTAACTACCCAATGATGGCAATCATAAGCCGTTTAAGTTTGGAGAGACGACATCAGTATAGCCTACCATTCATAACATCAAACATCAAACATCAACATTTATTCAGCAAATAGGCCACAAGGGCACTTTTACACGTCAACATTGAATTTACATAAAAGTAAAAATAATAACATCCACAATTTTATAAAATAAAACTAACAATTCAATCTAACGTATTACAATTACTAAGAGATGTATATGGTCTCTTAATGTCGAATTTCATACAAAATACAGATTAAAAAAAACACACAAAAAACATCTATAATATTTAGAAACTTGGTGAAAAAATTTAACAAAATATACAACTAAACCTATTACAAATTAAAACTTATACCTAAACACACTCGATCAAATAATATTTAGAGGTGTAAATGTCTCTAGGTGTCAGAACTATAAGATTATATAGTTTATCAAGTTATCCTTAGAGATGTATAGGGTCTCCGAGAGTCAATATCCTGTATAATTAATACATTCATTAAGAGAAAAGAAACATACGAGAGCAGAATGAGGCGTCTCACTGTAATTAATTAATAAAAAATAAGTTACTAAGTATAATAGCTCGTGTTAGCTTAAACAGACCATCAGTCTCCACAAACAGCACCCGTTCACGAGTATGACGCGTATTTCAGCCATATTTATGAAACTACAGTTCGATTATGTAGAGATACATACTGCCGTATTCGAACTTCAAGATATTCACTAGAGACGACACGTACTAGATCCTTTCTAGATACGTTATAGTTTAGATATCAACTAGTTCTCTTTTGCAGCGCAAATCGGGCAACCAATGTCTCTTTTACGTTAGATAGAGCTTAGATATCTATTGGGCCCATAATTTATCAGTTCAAAATGCATCGTTTTAATAATTCAATTATTCAACCATTCTTTTTTAACCTTTCAAGCGTTTTCTTCTTAATATTGTGCTGCTTTGGAGTAAGCTGTGGTTGTTGGCACGATGAATGCTAATTACCGGTGGTATTTATGCGACTGCAGCGGTCGTGCCGTGACAGCGCGGCGGCCGTATAAATCGTGACTGCGACTGCGGGCTTACCTGCATCTGGTGCATGCATTCAATGTTGACAAAGAAAATACCGAGTGCGGATCAACCTAAAGATGGGTTTTAATAAAGGGTGTACCGTATGTATGCAAATGCAACAATGAGGGATAATCATAAACTATAGGAGAAAGAAAAGATAATTTGTTCTTAAGGGCTGCAAAGTAATGAAGTTTTGAAGGTAATATAAATATATGTATGTACACCAGTCTAATGATAGAAAAACTGATCGTATTTTTTTTACTCTCAATAGTAATGATTGTAATTAAATATGTAATGTTTAGCAACATGTTCTAATGTAAGGAAAATAAACCAATATGACTTAAAACAAGATGTTATTTCGTTTTACAGAAAATATTTAGTGCATACATTGCACGGCGCGTGTCGCCGCGTTTGCCGCGGGGATCCACGGATTAGCTTTATGCACTGACACTACTAATACGCCGCGTCTGAGAGAACTATCATGACATCGTACAACAACTTATTTAAAGACATTATTATTAGTATTGTGTTAGTATAAAAACCGCCGTCTACCTAGTTTTAAGATTCCAGAAAAAGAAAAATTAATCGATTTCATTATGTTAAACAACCAATTTCCTTACTCCACTCCAGAACTTTGTCTATTGTCTTGAAATTACTTCCGGAACCACAAAAAACATAATTTTAATATGATTAAATTTTGACACAAAGCAGTGATTAACGCTCGCTAATCAAACCGTGTCGCCTAACTTCGCAAAATGCGAGTTTCATTACAAAGTTAAAGCGGCAAATTTTATAGCCGAAGCGTGCAAAACCAACATGGCAAAGCTTTCAAAATCCCTAAAATAACAAATAGAATTTCCCGCGTGCTGAGGGCGGAAGTGACGTGCGTTTGGGCGTCCGGACGCGCTGCCGATCGCCACATCCGGGGCTCGTACTCGAGCCACGAGCCAGCTCGAGCCGTCCCGCCTCGAGCCGTCCCGCCTCGAGCCAGGCACCGCCGGCCCCGTATTAATTGATTCCACAGATAAAGCTGGAATGCCATTCGCCGCTGGTGTCACAGCAAACGTGACTCGTGTATTTTGACTGCAAATTCTGTGATTTAACGCTTGAGTGGTCGGGTTTTATTGCATGGCGTGCGCCAGATTTGCAAAGTAACGTTTTTTAACAAGTTTTACAATTGCTCCTTTTGTAGCGGAAATGAAAATAATATGCCACATTTAAAAGACTCACAAGTAGTCGCAATGTATCTTGACCCAAACCTCTATAAGTCATTTGCGCCTACACCCTAATAAAAGTCCATTCCCATAAAACATAACGCCTCCCAATTTTAAAACAATCAAACCGCCCATGACTTAAAAGCTAATTTTTCCTCGTCCTTTGGAAATCATAACAACGCTCCCCCATAGAACACTCTAGAACATTCGAGAACAATCTATGTAATGAGCGCATAAAACAATGCCCCGGTAATTTACGAGCAGGAGCGGAGAAACTCGGACCTTTTCAAATTTTACATCGGCTTGATAAGGAAGCTTTTGAAATTAACGCTCCGACTTAAGACATTTTAATTATGGTTAAGTTCTTAGAAACTCTTTTCATATACAACAATTATAATATTTCATATATTTACATTATTTCTAAATTAATTGCAGGTAAAGTGTCATTCTATGGAACTTGCTATGTAAACATTGTAGATAAATACACACATACACAATGAGTTAATAATGATAGCTAATGTTACTAACTAAAGAAACTCGTAAGTAGTACTTGTTCTAATAGACATTATACTTAATCTTTATTTGCGCAACATTTGTTTATTGTATTTATCAGCTTTTCTTCAAATTAGAAACAGCCTATAATCCAAGCACTCTCAATCCAAAATAAGAAAATATGCGTCTTAAATTAGGTAAAATTGTGAGTCGACAATAAAACGCAGCTGAGCCCCAATCAGAGCGATCGTGATAAACGACCGTGATGCTGCATTCCAGGGTACCCCATAAAATATAAGACGATATGACTGATATTACTGTTTACAAATACCTAGAGATATATACCTACAATATTGTATTAGTTGCAAACAAGCGTTAAATATCTCATGGTTGGCGGTTACCGTATCCTAATATAGATGCTTGCGACTCCAGAAGGCATCACATGCGTTGCCAATTGGTTAAAAATATGCACCGTTGTTGTTTAATAGTATATCCCAAATAGGGCAGTAAAGAGATTATTCACAATTACATGTGACCTGAAGCTTTCTATTTACTAGTCTAGATGTGTATACTATAGTAGGTCAAGCAAATCTTGTCAGTAGCAATGTAAAAGCAAACTAAAGTAGGGCAACACTCAAAGAGTAGTATTTCGCTAAGAAAAGCAGCAATGTACAATGTACATCGATCCAAAACTTTTTTTCCGCTGAGCGCGCCCTTGGTACGTCAATTCAAATTGTCACTCGCTGTTTATTGAAAATGTTTGAAATTGTTTTTAATATGGACGGACAGTTTAAAAGCGGTGTACAAACGATGTTAATAATGATCTCATCATATTCAAGAAATAGTTCTACGGCTACTACGGACCATATTTTCACGGGTTTGGATCGGATTCGGATCGGACGTAGTGCGAAACCGGCTGAAACCGCTCTTAACAGTTCTTTATTAAACCGAACAGAGTTGTGTAGATGGCAGCACCATCTTTCTCACTATATCGTAATGCCGTAAGGGATTCATTTAGGTGGTGCAAACACGTACTGCTCGCTATTTAAGGGTTGCTCTAATGCCCTAACCTTACAAAGATTGCATGTATTTACTTCAGACATTGAGATGAGTGGTCTAGATGTAACAGTGTTAGCTGAATACGCTGGTTCGGTTCTGGCCTTGGCCACTGAAGGGCTTGGTCACTTTTCTTTAGTATATGACATCTATTTTGCTTAATAGCTGTGTGACTACCAAAAACTCAAATATTGATATTTAATAAAATTATTTGATTAATTCCCTACTAAGTAGTTGTAAATAGTTTTTATTCAAGAATGTTGTCCCATAGTTGTAACAAAAATAGGGCATTTCTTTGAGCATATAGTGAATAATTACTCAAAATAATATATAAGTATAAGTATGTTATAATTGGACGTCTTTAAATCAACAATTTAAAGTATCTAATTTGTAAACTGACTTTATTCTTCCAAATAGTAGTTTTATATCTCTCATACCCATAATAATACATAGAGAAATCACCGGCAACTCATAAAAAATACACGTCAATGGCAGAATTAAAATAATTACCTCGTATCCCAGGCATGGCATCGTTCAGCAAAGATCTTCACAAAAATATACCCAACACCCTCAGATAAATACAAGTGTTCACGTCACAGAGCGAGACAGCTTAATGTTGCCTAAATAAAATATAGCGGCTGAGAACACGAGCCATATTGCCTCGGTGCAAAAGTTTTAAAAAGTTTTCTTTGCGGACCCATTACAAGTACAGCGCTGCGCGTGTGTGGGTGCGACACGCGGTCGATGGTCGGGATGTGTCAGAGACGGGCACGTGCTAATATAATGTAGTGTTCTAGTTTGCCAAAAGCCAATTTCAAACATTATCTGTTAGAAATTACTGCTCGCAAATACTGGGAATTATATTCAAAGCGACACCGCAACACACGTATATCTAAAGCTCTAATATGTATAACCAATATCACGTTGGATTTAAATACAGTTGATTCCCAAACATGGCGTAAAATAATCCATCTTTCTACAAACTTTTTAATTATCCCTTAATTCTCCACGCATCAATACTCATCCATAGCTAATCAATCTAGATCTGGAGCGTGTGACCTCTGACCCAGCTGCAGCTGTGTGCGTTCACGCACACAACGGCGCAGCGTTCCCAACGAAAGTAGGTTTATTTCCATGAAAAAGTTTTGAAAATCGATGGCTTTAGCTCCTACGCTCGGAAACTTTCCCGTCATATAACCATAAATACGCTCTGGGCCGTGTTATGCTCGCTACGTAGACATCGAGCTACTAGAATTTTCTTGTAATATTCAGTAATATACGTTCTTGTTGTGAACGCTGTTTGAAATAAAGAACGCGTTTTTTTACGCTGTTGGCTCAGGTTATTCTTTTGCATATTTTACAAAGTTGTGTTGTTTGTACGAAGTATCAGAAACTTTAAAGGGAAATATTTTTACTTATTCTGTAAGTTAAGAATGTGTTTATAATTATTTTTCAGATAATAATTCGCTTTAATTTAATTTTGGTCTGACAGTAAAGATTTTTCTGCAATGAAACTACTATTTAGATCAATATCCAATGCGAGATATTTAGATACCAGGTGCAAAGTCTACTACTATAATTTAACTGCATGATAAAAGTACCAATGAAAGAGAAATATAAAGAAAAGCGCCTGGTATCGTAACTCGGCAAGTCTTTTATAGAAACAACTCATCTCTCCTTCGCTCATATTTTGCATATTCCAAGAAAGGTATATTAGTGAAGATCCATTTATTAAAGAACGTTCGGAGCGCTGCGGCCGCGCCATCTTGCGTATCGCTTTGATATATTATTGTTTATAAATAATGACTCCACGACCCTCCCAATTTAATTGTGGCGTATCCAAGAATGGCTTATTAACCGGCCGGTTAATATTTCCTTATGGGGATGTAATTAATTTAGCTAGTCAGGTGCGACGCCCACGGCTGTCGGGACGGCCATTATCCACCGCATTATTTTGTCGTGGCCAATTTGTTTGAAGCCTTTGACGGCCGAGGAGATTCACTTAATTAAGTCTCGATACGACTCTCCGACTTTGCTCCGATTTTATTAATTTTGCTTCAGGTAATTTGAGATGTTTGCGAGTGACTTGGATAGGATCGTGTTGCAGATATATTTTATCGTATTACTCAATTTGTCTTTACAACAATATTGGAAAGCTCAGAATTTCCTCGAATACACGCAATTCTATCCAATTCTTAAAACGGTATCTTAGGTAAATAATTTCGATCGGCATTAACAAAATTGGTCTAGTAAATTTTAGCTCCTAGATTTGAGCAACATTATTAGACCTTGCGGTTTCTACTTAAGGTGGTTTTGTTTTTTGTTTTATGAGTTTTATATTATTTTATACAGATCCATTACGATAAAGTTGTTTCAAATAATTAATTATTAAAACACACACCTAATTATTGCCGGCTGTACTTGGTATAAAATTTATTTATTCATTATTACAAGTGCAATAAAATATGTGTGTTAGTATAACACTATGAAAAAAAAAACGAAGGCAAACTTTCTTTGAAGAACAGATTTTTCTACATTCAACATATTTACTATATTTAAAACGTTTAAACTTTACAACGTATCCTATGTATGTTACATACGATACGTTGTAAATATAGTTTAATTAAAATCTATAAAATAAATCGTCTTACTGATTATATGCTGTGTATACGACAGTTATTATTACATTGCAACATTTCAGTGCCTGCACAAAAAATAAGAAGCGTACAAAAAATACATACAAATGTAATAAAAATAGCTTATGTACGTCATTCAGCATTCGTAAAAATCTAAAGCACAAGATTGCACCCTGGAAGCACCAGCATGGCTTCTTTACCCACTGAACACTGCAAACGCCCTCGTTCCGAAGCGGCATATGTAGTTGAACAATTGTAATTGGCAAGTTGAACTAGCGCGGGCGCCCAGAAGTTGTAGGCAAGGTCAAATTAACGCCCTGACCTTCCGACTGCAGCCCTCTGCCCCTGGTCCAAGTAGTTGCGAACAACTGCCATAACTCCGTAGGTACTCCGAAACTGGGTGACAGTGTAAGCGGCCGTTGACTCCGTGAAAAAGTTCCCTTTAAATATCCACAAGTTTAGTTTAGCAACTCAAATTTAGTTTGGTAACAAACGGAGCAACAACAAGTCGCAACAAATCCGTTGGAAAGTTGCGCGCGAGTCGTTTTCAAGTTCAAACCCGGATACTTGCGGCGCTCGCGTGCACTGAACTTGCCGGAGCTGGAACTGTTATGAACCAATTATTGTCTGTGTTTTTATTTTTCAGTGGGTCAAACAAGTAACATTTTTATAACTGCTGTTAAAAATCAAAGGTTGCTTGTTTTTTGCTACCTTACTTTTTACGCATAAAACATACCTAAGTACTTACCTAAATCATTGGAAGCAAAATAATTATAAGTTTATCATAAATAAAGATGGGAAAATTTCATACCAGTGGATATTCTACGGAGTCGCTACGGGCTACGGCGTAGCTCCGTAGCCGACGCCAAAAGTTTACGCCAAGTACTTTGCTTGGCCGCATGAAGCAGATTGTATCGATTGAGCTTCGATGTCCTCAATACGAGTTGACGTCTTTGTATCTCTTTACTCAATTTGCATATAATAAATAAATAAATAAATAAATATTATAGGACATTCTTACACAGATTGACTAAGTCCCACAGTAAGCTCAAGAAGGCTTGTGTTGTGGGTACTATATCACGTAATAAACATTTACTTAATATGTTATGTTCTTAAATGAGGATTTAATTAAGATACCCAGATCTACATTTGTCGGCAGGGTAAATATTTTCGGAAAGAATCCACCAAAATACCCTGAATATCATGCAGTCAACTGAAACCTGAAAATCATCATCATAAGAAATTCGGCAAACGTAACGTGAAACGTGTGGTTTTGCCTGAAATACGGGCTAAGTCCCTGCGTCGGAGGCCGAGTCCTGAGTAGGACTGTCACGTCAGCGCTGCGGCGGCCGCGGCGCGCAGGCGCCACCCTCCCCCCTCCCCCACAACCCGCAACACGGAAAACTTTTCCCTGACATAGGTATAAGTATAAACGCTCACCCGTCGGTAACACTTTTTGCCCCCCCACGGGGGTGGGGAAGGCAAAAGTTTTGCCAGCCCGGCTCGGTACTACGTACACAGCGCTCTTCCACTTTTTCCTGTATATTGAAATGGAGGTGCGGAGAAAAGAGTAGAATTTAGAAGCTGTCGTACAAATTTTAATGAGGAGTGAGAAGGTGAATGCTTATTCGTGTAACGAGCGCGGCCTTTATATGGACAGTTTAATATGTCGATACGGAAAGTAATAACTCGGAGTAAACGGCACAGACGCAATTCCATAATGAGGACGAAGTCTTTGACGAATCGTCCCAGAAAAGCATTAACTTGTGAAGTAAGATTATTAATTCCGAGAGCCAAGAGTTGGAATTCATTTCTCTAAAGACGGTTTACCTGGGCGGGTATGCATTATGGATCCGGCGGTCAGCTGCGACGGGTCAACACCTAGTTAGATGATCACAATTAGGCCAGCCGCCACTTCATCACGCCGCCACTATTCGATAACAAGCCGCTGTGAATGATTAATAACGCGAATCGCGGTTGTTTGCACTCGCACCGTCCGTCCGGAGAGTATTAACACAAACTTATGAATATTATGCAGCCCAAGTTTAACGATCGATTTCGTTAAACAAAATATTAGCGAAGCGAAAGAA
Organism: Cydia fagiglandana; assembly: GCF_963556715.1. Taxonomy (NCBI): domain Eukaryota; kingdom Metazoa; phylum Arthropoda; class Insecta; order Lepidoptera; family Tortricidae; genus Cydia; species Cydia fagiglandana. The sequence goes on from NC_085937.1 coordinate 6,136,386, forward strand.
CAGTTGAAGCGTGACTATGAGGCTCGCAGTAGTTTCAGTACAAAGGGAAGACAATGGAACAAAAGTTGCGGCCACGACTAACGAATCAAGGGCCATCTTCCGCAAGGGGCGCTGTGTAATTGCTTAGCTTATTCAAACATTGCTGGGAGCTGTCAACAGAGGCATATTTGAGGTCTGCTAAGGGCACATTCATCAAGCGGCGGACGCGGGTGCAGCCTGACCCGCCGTTATCTTGGAGGAGCAGACACGCGACCCGCCTGGTGACTGATGACTCGCCTTAATTAAATTTTATGAACCCAAACTATCCCCTCTAAAAGTTAGCTCTGAAAAATCACCACGAGCTAAATGACAGTTCTATTTCAGGAGGCGCTCAAACTTTACAATTCTAATGTACTTGCGTAGTCTGTCCACCTGGAAACCACCGTATAACTCTGACGTAAGCGGCATCTAAAATTCAGGGAACAAAGACAAGCGGCGCATCCATGTGTCGGACAAATGCGCGGCCGACGCCGACGCGAGCCAAAGACTGGGATTTCGTTCTGGAATTAAAGTGCGAAATTGCTCCGGCGGTCGGCCTTAAATAAACACCCGCTATATGTGCTGGATCGTTTGAAAACTTTGTTTTAAATACGAACGGTTGTATTTTAGTCATGCCACAAACACATTCATTTATGCTTTAAATAAATACTGAAGATTTATTTCAGTCAGTATTTTATATTGTTCTATATCTACATTATGAGATCATTATAACTATGTTAGTCATTAATAACACATATAAAGGCGTATAATAAAATTAATAAAGTCTCATTTTAATATGTATTCAACGTCACAAATCATACTAGGATCGTTAAAAAAGACATTTGAAAATAGAATACGATGTTCAAACTTTGCTTTTAGCCGTTCGGATAAAAACCCATTCGTTTCGGCAGCGATGCCGATGCAATAAAATTATTTGACTAACGATTCAAAATCGATGCTTTTAGTTCAATATTCTTCTAATTAAAATCAATCGCAGTGTAACTTTCAACGTACGAGTATAAAAATGTATTTTAAAGCGTCTAGACAGTTTATAGTTTTAGACAGTCACGTAAAATATTGTTTTTTTTTTATTTATTTAGAAATCTATGATGATTTAAAAATACAACTGGTGGGACACTATGCGCTCTAGACCTCGCTACGCCAATTTGAAAAAAAAAACATAAGTAATTATCGAACCTGCTCACAAAGTTTCACGAGATTCTGTTTCTATATGCGACTTCTAGAAGAGAAAAGTCGCACAGCAGTTTCAGAGGACATAATGTATTAAAGCATTCTTGTCTAAGCTGAAACGGAAACGCTTCGCTCGCGCTTTGTGCTCGCTCAGTAAATGACCATTAATTTCAAATGCTCTTTTTTCAGAGTTTATGTGCGTGTTTCAACATTTTTGTATTGCTTTTGTGAGGAGAGCGGATTACTAATTTTGTAAAAATAAAACAAAAAGTATCATTTAATTACAAATTCAGCTAAAATAAACACAATTAGCAAGAGCCAGTGCCGGAAGGATCAATAAGTTGTCACAGACGTAGGCTGGTGAATAAGTGAGCAGCTGAGAAGTTTGCCTCCCGAGACCAAGGCTCTAACGCCGGACACCGTACGTATATGGAAATGCTAACCTAGTTAACGTTTTAAAGGCTTGCCATTGGTTTGCTTTGTACAATGAGGTTAATTTAGTCATTCAAGCAATGACAATATTCTCATATAGGTATTATTAAATAATATTATAACTCACGTATTGTTAAGTTGAAGATGGGTCCAAATATTTCGCTCCATAATGAGAATCTTCAACGGTAGCACGCGTTGTCGGAGTGGCGCATACTGACAAAATCGGAGTCTGAATATTTAGATAATAAAAACTTATATATACCTAGTATAAGTATTTTTAAATCGTTTGAATGAAACCTTAACTAATAATCATCAATGAAAAATTGATTTTCATTTTTTGTCACACGAAAACATTGAACAATACCTAAATAGCCATGGCCAATAAACAAAGGGGCAATTCTGAAAAATCAGTTGAAAATCTGCGCGAAACAAAAGAATGTCGTGACATTTAGCCCAAGACAGGTCATAAGTCAGGCCCGCGGAGCCACTCAGATTTATTGAAGCAATTGACAAAGTGGCAAATGGGCCATTAGAAATTAGAAGTTCTGCAGAGAAGTGTGCCGGGATAAATGTACTGCGATATTTTTCAGTGTAAGCAAAATTGTAAGCAATAAATAACATTTTATGTTTCATATTTGGATTGTCTTTTTATGATTTTTGAGACTAATATTTACATACTTACCTAAATACACAAAATTTCTAACTATAGGTACGTATTTTTGTCAATAATTGTGACTCATTTGCAGTAGTGAGTTAACTTAATTTCTCATTTCAAGAATGAACTTCCAATTAAAAAGTGGTTTATTGGTCTCACTTTGTACGGAAATTAACAATACCATAAACAATAACTCATTTCACTGCGCTACCAAAACAAACATTATCGCCAGTCATTTGTTTTTACAACGCGTCATTAAGCGCCAATAATCGTGAAACAAATAAATAGAGCCGGATTCGATACTTAGCAATAATCGAATAGATACACGGAACTAATTCTACGGATGTTTTCAGTCGATAGCTTACGACATGTTTATCGTCATTGGGTAATAAAAATCCATCTAATGACGCGGGAAACTCCGTGGATCCGCGACGGAATTGTTTCACTATTTCATATGGGGGTCAATAAAATTTTATGTACAGTTAAACTTTGTTAAACGGTTCATATTCCACCGAATTAGGCTTCCGATGGATATATTTTTTCGGTCGCAGACAGTTTATGATGCACCTTTATTGGGTCAATGTCATTATGTCTGATTAGATGAGTCGTTATTAGCAATAGCAATATTTATATGATACAAGATTATGATTGGAACTCTAATAAATACAAGTTAACTTAAGAATATATAACTATACCAAAGAGATTTCAGATAAAATTTCCCCACAAAAACCACCACATTCCTAAAACATTTTCACCAACATCAACACAAAAAGATTATCTGGTAAGAGAGGAAACATGTAAACAGATTATAAAAAAGACGTCGCCATCCCTCCGAGCCCCGGGCGCAGGATCTTGTATGCATAAGGAGGAAATAAGTACTCCTTATACTGAACAGGGTATCGTTGCCACTTCATTTTTAAAAGGACAATACAGGGCGAGGTTCGCACGGTGCTTTCTTTTTACACAAGTGGGATAAATTAAGGTTTTAATGGAATAAACTGATTTGTGAAGTATATATTTAACATTACCATTCTAAAACGAAGTAGGTAATACAGTGAGCTGCACAATTGCATGAATGAATTCGTTTATAGAATGGCCACATGCACTTTTGCGGCTAAGTGTAAATATATAAACAGCTCAGTGATTAGTTATTTTGATACTATTCACGTTAATGTTCTTTGACGAGGATTTTTGATGATTGATTTTACCTCTACAAATAGGTACAATTAGGTATATTTTTAAGCCGTTGTAATCGATTTTTTGAGACCATGATTCATACAATTTGTATTATACATACATACATAGGTACATGGAACTTACATTTTGAAAATATAAATAATACACACATTGAAATACATTTATTTGTGAGAAGAGTTTTATGACTTTTAACGCCTCTACAAAATACCGTTTAAAGTGCAATACAGAGGTAATGTGTATTCGGATAGCTTAAGAAACTAGTGAATTTTGAACTGACTCGATCTGTCTTGGCCTTCCCTCTGCAGGCTATCCGTCGTGCTATTTGTCCCGGATCCCGCGGGTGCAATGCGTCGGTGTCCCGACCCGTCCCGACCCGGCTCCCCGCTCGTGCGTGTCGATAAAAAATAATTGTTTCCGTCACACCGGCTTACAGTACCTTTTCTACAGTTGCAAGATTAGGATTGCGGAAAAGCTTAATTTAAATCCGATATTTGTTTTTGAAAGCATTTTGATTAAAGTTTTACGGCGCGATTCGGGAAATGAATTAGAGATTAACTAGATACGATATAGTAAAGATCTCTGACGTCCCACGTGTAAAGGTACCTTATGGCGGTTGGCGCTTACGCTATTATTAACGCCGCTCCAATATTATTGCGGCGCTATGCGACGTAAGGGCTAGCCACCATAAGGTACTTTTGGCCGTTGAACGTCACATATCTTTACTATTTCATATCTAAAGAATCTCTAATTAATTTCCCAAATCGCGGCGCTAGTCGCCATAAGGTACCTTTTGCCGTGGAACGTTACATACTATTACGTTTCTTGTACTTTGAGTTATCGTCAGATATTTCTCATATCCGATAATTTCTTTCGACTGGCAGATTCAGCAAAATTTCAAAACAAAACTTAGAAGTAAACTTAGCCGGAGTTCTCAATAGTTAATCTACGTTCATTCTCGATTTGCTCTGAAAGCGGCGACTGCTTGTGCCGATTCACAATTATAATAGGTGCATTGACTGGAGTTCTATTCACTTCACTACGTGGTATTGCATTCGATTCAGAACTAAAGATTTTGTAATATGTATTAATACTGTGCACTGAAATCAAAAGCTACTTAGGACAGCAGTTCCTAAGTGTTTTTTTTAAATAATTAAATTCATTTTTATCACGTTGGTACATGATTAACTTTATTTATGGAAAGCTTTTTAAAATGGTATAAAGAGGGCTAGTTTCAGAAATCACCATAGAATTATTGTCTTTTATTACAAACCATTCATTAAATGTTATCTTATAACATAATTCTTACAGTAGGTAGTACTTTAAAGAGTACCTAGCTAATCGTTTAAAGAAGTTAACACACTTTTCTTAAAAATACCCTGATAACATAACACCACAAATACAATGAGCAGTGAACTCGACTGGCAAATTGCAATTCGCGACAAATAAGCCAGCACACGTGAGGGGCCCCATTCAACAAGTCAAACAGCACAGTGGGCTCGATCAATCATAATCACGTCTCTTTCACCTCAACTAATGGCCCGCAAAATGGTGGAATGCGTTTAAAACCTGCGAGTGTCGAGGGGCCATTGGAACGCAACCGCTTGGAAGCACAAAGCGTCTGCTGATCCATCATGTGTTCGGGAACCTCTCACTTGGGTTTTGGAGTCGTGTGGAACGAATGAAGAATGGACATTTCAGGTGAGCGATTTCACTTTCTGGCTTTTTGCGGGGATTTTTATTTTTTCCTGTCGCATCTGTTTCGCTTCGTTATACAATACTGTTATTTACGCCAGATTTAAAAGAAAACGGTTGGTTTTAAAACTAAGAAAAATACAAATACTAGTACTTACGTCAAATAATACTTGTTGATAAAAGTTTCTTGAAATCTGACCAAAATTTTGTAATGTAATCATAAATAAATCCACTTCAACGTTCTGTTTGCAGCAGTATTCTATGCATGTGATTATTTATGTATGTCCTTTGACAATTTTAGCTTATTATTTTCTAAGAATTTTTAATTTTGCCACATCCGAAAACTTCCTGCGTCATGTTAGGCGGTGGCCGTTGTATTGTGCTTTGTTATTTTAATTTTTTCCCCGTCAAGGAATGTCTTTGAAAGTGTTCAAATGATGCGTGTAATATCAAGCTTTGGATTTTCTGTTTGATGTCGGAAGATTAGGGTATTCGCGGATATGAGTATTTTTCGTTTAAGAGAAGAATGAAGCGCCTATAAATTTCTGTGGGATCCCTTTTCATACACAGGTGTGTTATTTGTTGATGGTTTGTGTTTCTGTTGTGGTTGTAATGGCGGTTTTAAGCAGGATAGGTAACTTTTACTATTTCAACCTGTTAAGTATCATCGTCGCGTGTAGTATATAACTTATATTATATGTGTATAACTTATATTATACCTAGTTAGCCACCAGCGTATAGCCAATCTTCTATTAGTATACAAAAATTCACGGTATTGATAGGTTAATGCATAAATGCAAGCTCGCTTTTCAATAATTGGGTATCCTAAAGTGTATATCAATATTGTCCACATTGCACGAGTGTCCTGTCTAACTAAAGGCTGGAATACGAGTAGGTACTTAAGTAACTATATACAGCGGTTGGGAAAATTGCTTAATTTCCAGCAAACCTTCCAAGACATGCACATGGGTCACTGTCTGCGGCAATATGCCGGACGCTAAGCAGAAAATTCCACTTGGGAAAGTTTTGATTGTCCTCGGCAGCTGGCGTCCGGACACATTCCCGGATCGCAGAGGACGCCATTTTATTGTGTTCATATCGCGCAAGTTCGCTTGTAAACTCATCGGCAACTGTCATTTGGACGAGTAATGTTGTGGCGGCGTCAACATCAATCTTTTCTTCACTTGTAATTCCAAGTCAATTTATCGCGACATGAAAACCGGACGCGGCACTATATATGGGTTTTATAATTTTCCATTCAGTATTTTTTTTTCAGCATATCCATTATGTTAATACCTATTGATCGTCGATCAAACCTGGTAAAACACTTTCGATTCAATGTAACAACAGGTGCGCGAAGTAAGTTTACGCTTTTTAATTAGTGAAAATAGCTTAAAATAGCTTCTTAAGATTTTCATTCCTTACCAGTATTTACCTACCAGTGTTTACTTACTACAAAAACGATAGTTGTAATCAATGTCGGTTTCATAAGCATACTCTATAAATGTATTTCGCTATCAGAAAACTTGACATACCTACATTAACTAAGTAGCAAATGTGATTACTTGATTTGGTATTTATTCCCATGTCAGATTTCGATTTACTTATTCTGTAAATTAGTTAGTCCCAGAATTATCTAAAACAGTAACTTGATTCGAAAAACACTAACATATATACCAACAGAGCCAAGTAAACATCATGTACAAATACCGCACTAAATTCAACTAAGGGACGCGTAATTTCCATATCCTCTGATCAACAAAAGGGGCAAATGCAACTTCCGACCCTCAGCCATTTTTATCCCTCCACTAATTGTAATTTCATTGATAACACAGTTTACAGTTTGACCGGTCCATTAGTGAGAAACAAGGTGGCATCCGCTGGGGTATTTATAACCGTAGTATAGTTGCGGCAATAATTTCATTAGCGGGGCACAACTAAGGCTGGACAAGACAAATGGCGGCCATTAGGGCCCTAACGACGGACCACGTCGGCCCCCACAAACTTTTAACGACGAGAATCAAAGTAAATACGGAGCGTTATCTTGCCGATTTGGCGTAATCATAATTCCTAGGTAGGCAAGGGTTGCTAATCGGATAGGCAGGTAGCGGTCCTAATTAAAGCCGGACTGGTATAGGTGGTTATCAAAACCAATAAGCGACTGAAAGGGAACTGGATAATATTAGTAAGCAAGCACATATACCTATATATCTGCTGTTAAGGATGTGTGGTAGTTTTATTTAAATTTCTCAATAAGGTACATAAGTAACGCTTTTTATTTTGACAATAATTTGTACATATTACGTGAGAAAGTATCCAACTTGCAATTCGTGTAATGGCAGTAGAAGCTTACAAATGCAACAAAATTTATACACTTGGAAATATGTACGTAACTTTGGTCAATTAAAATCAAGTCTTGTAAAAATTACCAAGCAATATAACAATATAACAAACACGTTTGGAACACTTTCTTGGCCACTACCAGAAAAACTAAAACCTAAGTCACAATAATCATCAGTTCTTATTCGCTCGGCGCGGGAGCACGGTGTCCCACGAGACTCGGGACCCTGCCACGTACTCGTACGAGCACTGTGTTATTATGTGTATTGTGGATGGCACTTCTTTTGGCTGCACCATAGACTGGGAATCCTCTAGACGGAGCTTAGAGCAATTATTTCATGAAACTGATGCTGCCAAAAATACAGGGGTGCGGGGGACGAGGTGAGCGAGTCCCGTGCCGTGATTGGTCCGTTCAAAGACACGGGCGTCACAAAAAGACACTTGACTCGAAAATGGAGTAAAACTACCGTATATTTATGGCAGAGGGGGTAGCGCTTCTATACTCCTTAGGGTAATAAGAAATAGGGCCGGATTTTCCGGCCGACTCAGATTCCATGTTATAAAAAAAAATGCTTCTATGCTCAGTCTGGAGGATGTCTTGTCTGTGGGCTGCACTTATTGTGGATGGTCAAGTCTAAAATGACCATTGAATTCTTATTTTAGAGACAACAAGTCCAGTTGTAATTGATAAATAGTAGGTTCATACGAGTAGAAGTTCATTTGTATTAACTTAAGGTTTAGGTATGAAGTGTGTGCCTAGATGTTATTATGTAATGTATGTAACTAGTAACAATGCACAAAATCTGATGAAAGAGTATATATTCCAATGTATGTAAATATATCATGTAACTTACAGTTCGCTAAAATGTACCTAAAGTTTCTGTAGTAACAAGAGAACAGTTTTGGATGAACTGGAAAGTGAAAATTGGTCAGATAAGTCAAGGAAATGGCCACATGATTTGGCGCTACCAGTACATGTTTTCATAACACCTACATATTAAGTCCTTGTACGAGTATTATCTGTAAAGTATTAACTGCGTCTTCACAATAAAGCTTATCAAAGTGAATGGAGCACTTTTCATCTCTTCTGGTGTGCATCGCCTCAAGCTAACCAATATAATATTGACTTCGAAACTCGTAATAATTATACATAAATTAAGATCACACGTACACTGGTATTCGCTTATTGAACGTTGTGAATAACAAATCGGTGCTCACATAATCCTACTATCCCATCGTGGTGCGTCAGACCACGCTCATTTCAGTAAGATAGAGGGGTAATGTGATGTGTTGACGGACTACCTCAAGTCGACACGTTAATAAGGTAAATCGTAATGTTTCATCATTCGTATATTGCGTACCTATATACTCGTATGTAGGTATATAATGTAATTAGTGTGTAGTTAAAAGAATAAACTGCATATATGTTATATATATTATACTATCCCTCAATGTGGGGAACAGAAAAAAAAACCGTTCCTATATTACCAAGCAAAGTTACTTACATGCCTCATCCTAGGCCTGGATGCACATTCGAAAGTAAACTTTGACATCAAAATGATATTTAATAATGTTAAAAAAAAATGAAACATTTGAAAACCAAGCTCATCGTATCTTCTAACACAGATTTTAACCAGTGAATCATACCGTCTACATATTTTTTCTGCCGTATATGTGCCGTATGACGAGTGGTTGGTTCATGAAATTAGTCGGGGTCCGCTAAGTACCCGCATTACGTCAACTCGTGTGTGAGCCAGTAAGTAGTTGACGAGTCGGGACGTGCCATATTATTTGCTATACTTTATATGATGTACAGGCTGTTGAGAAAATTTAAGCTGGTCGTATTAACTATTTTTTTTTAAACTGGGTTACTTGGGTTAAATGTTTTTGATACAAGTTTATGGATCATCATCATCTCCTTCATAGCCGATTTCGTCCAACGCTGAAAGCGTCGCTGGTGCGCTCTTAGGTGACTTTGAATGATTCAACTAAGAAATACAATTATTTGTGAAAATATATACTTAAAAGTTGTCCACCTAAGAAAGTGAATTGGCAGACAGTAAAGTTTTCATTGCGGAATAAAAGAAAATCAGAAATATTTTTTTTACATATAGTTAAAACATGTATTTTAATAAATATGTATTGAGTTTTTTCACTGTAGTATGAAAAAAATACGGTGGCTCGAGCCAAAGCAAAAAAACTCAGAATTAAAAAATGCGTTCCTAATTATGAATCACCCCCTACCGCCGAAGTATTTCATCTTGCACATATTGCTCGCGTACAAACCATAACATATTAAGTTAATGAGAGACAACGCGTGTCACTACTGATCGTCCCCCTGTTATTATAAGGGCGGGTACAGTCAGCTTAAGAAAATGTTTAAGGCGGAATATTTAGTTCGACGAAGAAAAATTTTCAGTGCCAGTTGTACGAAATATGCATTTTAAACAGATATTAAGTATTTTACCACTTATAAACTTATTCTAGTTAGGATTCCGTAGACAAATGGCAAAAAACTAAACCCTAATGGATTCTTCATGTCTGTCTGTCTGTCTGTCCGTATGTCACAGGCAATTTTTCCGAAACTATAAGAACTATACTGTTGAAACTTGGTAAGTAGATGTATTCTGTGAACCGCATTAAGATTTTCACACAAAAATAGAAAAAAAAAACAATAAATTTTGGGGGTTCCCTATACTTAGAACTGAATCTCAATTATTTTTTTGCATCAAACCCCACCCCCACTCTAGCCATAGTGTGGGTTACCCCACACTATGGCTAGGTCTTCAAACATAATATTGAGGTTTCTAATATAATTTTTTTCTCCACTGAATAGTTTGCGCGAGAGACACTTCCAAAGTGGTAAAATGTGTCTCCCTCCCCCCTGTAACTTCTAAAATAAGAGAATGATAAAACTAAAAAAAAAATTATGATGTACATTACCATGACTTCTTCCAACGAAAATTGGTTTGAACGAGATCTAGTAAGTAGTTTTTTTTAATACGTCATAAATCGTAAACCGCAATTTTATTATGTTACTCGCTGCTACGGAACCCTTCATGGGCGAGTCCTAATCGCACTTGGCAGCTTTTTTTTAACCGACTTTAAAAAAGGAGGTTATCAATTGGTCGAAAACTTTTTTCGTAATAATAATGAATTCATTTTTAAGACGAGTCTTGTGGAAAATTACATCAGACCATTTTCTTTCCGAATGGTATTTTCGAATAAAGAAACATTCGTTTAAATTGCAGCATCTTGTAAAAATTAAGCATAAACATATGATTTATCTAATAATTTCAAGACCAACTAAACTTTAAATTATACATTTACCTATTCTGACTGTACATTTCATAGGATGTCGCCAACGGAATACGAATTTATTGTTTCATTAACACGGGATTATCTGACAAGTGCGTCCGGATTCCGTCACCGAGGCACTCTCGTACTAACCTTGTTAAATACGAGTAGTCGACTATGCCAATACGGATATATTTATTAGATATTACCCTCCGTACGTTCTTTAGTATCGTAATTTTCAGAATGAAACAAATGTGCAGTATTAAACTCGATTTTATTATATAATTATGGATTTAATAAGTGAAGAAGAAGCAAGTCAAGTTTTTGACAAATGTACTTACTTAGTACCTAAATTAAACGTAATGTGTTTTCATAATCCTACATGTAATTACCTACGTAAATATAAATAAATCATATCAGACATTAACATCAACTCCAATAGCAAATATAGGTATTTAAACAATGGAACATAATATCAGTATTAACTAAATATAGATTTTAGGGGTTTAAAACAAAACACAATCACGCCTAATGCCCACGAACGAGAGAACGAGAGACCCGCCTCATGTCCCGCAACTTTTTATTAATTTACGAAATAAGTTATAATCTTGTTAGCGAACCTCCATTGTGACGCGACGCCTGCGTTACCTGGGCATTGTAATAGGATCAACTTATTAAACACTAAGTACACATCAAAAGCATTTTCGCCAAAAGAATGCTGCTTTGTTAAGAGGATTGTATTTTTCATTTTACAAGTTCCCTTTTTCATATTTATTTTAGCATAACGATTGCTGTAATTAAAAGTTCAAAGAAATGTTTGTCTCGGTATGCTTATAATGTTGTGGAAATATGACAAACATTGTTAAAAAAACACAATAGCGCTTCGGCTCAGGGTGTGTAGCCAACATGCCTACCGTTTACGCTCCGTAACGAAATGCAACTAAGAATGCACTGAAATTAGTAGGTATGATATACCTAAGTGATAGGTATAGTACATTATAGGAGAGGACGGAAAACCGCTAAAAGATGGACGAGTGAGTTCGAGGGCCGACACGTTAGTGGAGGCCCTCGAATAATACGAGTCCATCTTTAGCGTTTCCGGCCGAGGCATTACATAGTGCTTTTCACGACTACTGCGAGGAAATAAGAAAACATTTACATAACTATAAGTACTAGCCCGCGATTTCTCTGGTAGCAAATTACTAGCCACTGCCTGTACTGTCTCTTGAATTTCGGTAGGCGTCAGCTTAAGAATATCATTTTCTTCACTAGAAGAACTCATTTTTATAGCCAGCGTAGATACGCGTTTCTTATATTTTTTAGTCAAACACAATATACACTATCCAATTCAGTAAGTATTTTCAGATCCCGCCTTTTTTACTTTTTTTACCACTTTTAAGAGGCGTTTTTCTGTTATTTGCTTCAAACCGACTCTAAAATTAGAAGCGTTTTTGCTAAAAAAACCACAAACAGCTACAAAAGTCAAAAACGCCTTAAGCGTGAACTGAATGGATAATTGTTAAAAAAAATGAAGTGAATGGTTTTGTCATTTCTTTTTTTTTAAACAAGAAATTGGTTCTATAAAGAACCTAATTTTATTTTTGAAGGAAAAAGTTGCGCAAAAAAAGACCTTTTATTGTTTTTTTATGTTTTAAATGATACTCATTGCTGTAGCGAACTGTCACCAATGACAGATGATGATAACAATGAAACATTGTAGTAGTGGTGGTTCAGGTGCTACAGCTATTGCCTACTTTCCAGCTTGGTTTTAGACCATCTATTGCTACATTTCCGAACAGTGGCGTGAAAACATTGAAGTATGAATATTTGGAAATAATATTACAATGTTTTCGCACCAATTAACTCTGCAAGTTTCTCCAGATACTTTACAAGATTTCACGTATACAGTTTTAATATGAAACATAATTTATATATTTCTTATAAATGAAGACTGTCAAAAATCAAAACGAGTTTTTTTATTAATCTGGCTACATTTTGTCAACTTCATTGCGTAACGGAAAACACGAAGTCGGAAAGTCGAACAACAACGCGCGTTCTAGGCAGTGAGGAATTCAGAGAAATTCTCGAGGCCGAAGACCAAAGTTATATAAATATTTTTACTCCGTAATTCCGGATGAAAACTTTGGACAAAGCACGAGTCAAATTTACAAACACGTGTAATGTAACTCGTACAGATTTCTATACCTTTAACATTTCGACGTAGGTATTTTAAGGGGCCATAACAATCAAAGTGGTATTTCAAAAGAACGTGTTAAAAATAGATACAAAGCTTCAATGTAATATTATATTTGAATAACATAACCTCAGTAATGCAATGTCTGAATAGAAACTAAAGTTAAAGAGAATAATTTATGAGCTTAACTTGAAAAGTCATTTTCCACATTCATGTTACACTGCATATTAAAAAAAGTTGTATTTATTAACTAAGGAATAATATTTCAAACAGTCAGTATTTTAAATATGCTAACCTCATTATTAGACGAAACAAACTAGAATTTTTCATGGTAAATATTTTACTTGGAAGAATTCCTTTTAAAATGCCAAAGCCGAAATTAACCCAAACTCAATAAACATGATAGCATCGTCATAAGATAACGGTTATTGTATAAATATACGACCTCCGTTTTCCAAAGATATTAGCCGTTAAAGAGGTGCTTGAAAGGCAATGGATCCTTTACCTTTGGGCCCTTCGGGAGGCTCCTCAAGGAAGGTGTTGGGGCCCATCCTAAATACGATCTAATTACTAAATAGTTTCACTTCTTGATTTATAGAGCGAGTTTAGGACGGGCCGCACACGCGGTGCGCGGTACACCGCTGACATATTAAAATCCTTTCTCTTATATGTATGAACACAATGTGTATTGTCATACTACTGTTTAGAAACATGCAGAAGATGACTAAGGGTTATGGAGAAGAGTTTAAGTTTCTTTTGATCGTTGAGGTTACATTAAAAAAAAATCGGTTTATACAAGGGATGCACATACAAATCAGAAACATGAGCTATAACTATAACTACATTGATGGTTTATTTAGTGCAGCTTGCAGAAATCGGTGTGCTTAGGTAGGTATGTATTTGCTACGCCACGTTTGGGTCGTTTAACCTCTTGTCTGTGAATGCAAATTTTAAGGATCCTGACCGAATTTTAGCATTTTTTTTTATTAAAATAAACACATTTAATAAAATTAATAAACTGAATTCGACAGTTATAATGTATTGCAAAATTGAATATAAGCTACTTAACAACAGCGGTTCGAATTCACTAAAGGTACAAGTAGATAAAAAATACATATACATGTACAGTATAACTTTTTCTTCACATTAACTCAAACTAGACTTTAGTCCGTCCCTACGCATGGTCACTTGTGTATAACACGTGTACCGGAACAATCTTGAAATCTATAAGCGAGAAAGGGCTGAGTATAAGATCAGGTAACACATTATTTATTAGCATTCCACTCCTTGAGTGTTCGGTACAAACACACAAGCAAGGGGCGGTATCGAGAGGTGTTAAAGGAAAGACGGGACAATCTCCGAGGCATTATCGGATTCCGCGGGTGTGGGTCTACAATGGATGTTCCTGACCGAGCAGCTTACTCCGTGGGCCCAGTGCTTTGTACCAAATCACTTCGCTAGATTTATTACCCACTGTCCCCATTACCCCAGTCTCCCCCTATATAAATTGCGGAATAAGTGTTTGCCATATTTACCGGTGACGTACCGTTAATCGCAGAGCCTTCTGGAATAGTAATAATTAATCTGATGACGAATTTGAATAATTTATATTTGCGATTTATTGCTTCGAGGTCCGCAGATCAACTTGAGGCTGTCACATGTGGGCTGAGGAATGGCTCCCAGCTGTGTCGCGGCAAGATACTGGGATGACTAATTTTACTTGGGCAAAGTGTGATATTTTATAAGAAACAACCAATAACATAAAATATGTATTTTACTCTTATATTTGAACAATTTTTAATGAATTATGTCATTCATCTCATCTGACGATATAAATAATTACTTTAGTTATTTTTTACTTTATTAGTAAAACTGAAGAAGTTCTTTCATAACCTTTAATCATAATATTTTAAGGCTATACATAACCAATTGCGGTTTATTTTTGCGTAATCCGAGTTAATTCATACGCTATGCCCTAATATTCCAATCAAATATTCTATGTTTTTTTTTAAATATCACAACATGACATGAATACACGTCCAAACGAAACAAGCAAACCGATATCAGCGATACGACGGCAACAAGCACCCTTTCCAAAACTGCGTACAACAGCAACACTCCTAACTGTACATCAGTGGACCTTATTTCAAAAGGCATAAGGTCCAGTTAAAGTAAAGTTAAGCGAGTGGGCGATGGTACATCCATCACCGAAGCATGTTTCTAATCAATTGGCCGCATCGACCGTCGTCGGTCAAGCCGACCACGAAAACCTAATCACTCTGACCATTGGGCCCATGACAGGTGTTTAGTATCGAAATGTAATTAGTGAATTCCTCGAGGGTAAATTTCACTAATGGCCAGGATTATTTAGACCCAACAAGCCAAAGTGAATTTGTAATAAGGCGTACAATCTTAGCTGTCTTGGGTCTGATAATTTATTTACTTTGCTGATATTTGTACCTGCCGGGTTAATGGTTTGTGTCTTGCGGCCCGATTCGAACTCTAAGATACTTACGTCAAAATATATTACGGCTAGAGACGATATAGATTAGACATGTCAGTGTAAAAAGTGACGTTTTTGTTTGAAGAAAAGTCACTTTTGACACTGACATATCTAATCCGTATTGTATCTAGCTGTAATATTTGACGTATCTCAAAGTTTGAATCGGGCAGTTAATCGTATTATTGGAAGGCGTATGATGAACAGTACTATGTACAGTCATAAACAGAAACAAACCTCTAACTCAAACACTCTAAAGTCTAAAGGATTCGAAACGCCGGAATGTATTTTAAATTCATTATACGCGATACACTCAGTTACAATAGTTTTATTTCATATGGAGTTATTTATTGATTAATTTAAGTAAAATATGCCGGGTGTGGCCTGTAACACGAGCAAATAATTAAAACATAATTTGTACTCCTCAAACGGTGACACTTTTGTTCAACAACTTTTAAAAATTATGAAGTATTTAGTCTCCCTATTTTTCATACAACATAAATATTGTCTTCAATGGACGCCATCGCTACGCCATATCATTGTGATTGACGTTGCTTGTCACGCGTTAAACATAACAAAATTCGCAATCTAAGTATTGGTCTAAGTATAAACTTTAAAGTGTAACTATTAAAAATCAAACCACAAGTTATTTTTAAAAGTCGCTGAACAAATGTTGGTCAGTATGAGGAGTACAGCCTGCAGTTAAATTTTTTGCTCATGTTACAGGCCACACCCGGTATTTTTTGGCTGTAGGTAGGTACCAAAAGCAAAGTAATTATTATATAGCAACGTATGATTAAGAACTTAGATGGTGTGTTAAAATATAGCATTTAATCACAATTGTAGCAAGTAATAATGTAAGTGGTCCTGGGATAAGGCCCGTTAGAAGCATGTGCGTGAGATGGATTGAGCCATAAATCCGAGAAAGGGTGTACTTACTGTTGTACACGCTAGAATTGTTGGATAAGTCTTACAATGCGCGTATTGAAACATGTAAATAATGTAAACATAAAATAAACCAAAAAAATAATAATAATTAATTTGCCCATGCCTCTGTATGTACCTAATAATCGTAAGTTTTATTCTTTTTTTTAAATTCCATTATTAACAGGTATTGTTCAGACTCGCTAATAATCACAAACAAGAAGTGTTTATTTAATCTGCTTCGTGCACGGTTATCTTTCAAAGAAGATCACAGATGTCCGACTGTTAAGACATTTAAACCAATTGATCATGATACATTTACATTTACACGTATTTATACCCTTTAAATGTAACCTCTTACAGGTTTCATTGGTATTTCAATACAATGGGGTTGTCAACTGTTAAAGGTTTCCATAGATGGCGCTATCATAGCTTGCCCCTTTTTCTATGAGATTTGACTTAGAGGGCTGGCATCCAGAGCATAAAATTCCATTAAAAAAATTGACACAATTCTCGGGATTGACAAGGCAAGCTATGCTGGGCCCTCTACTAAATATTTCGACCGGCCAACCCCATTTTTTTTGTAACTTTTAAACAAACGATTAATAAAAAATGTTGAATATTACATACTTACACTGCCTAAGACTAGTCTAAGCAGCACTAGCTGTGATTCTGATCCACAAATCCCAGTGAGAGCGCCCCGAGCCCCGTTGGCAACTAATCAGCGAGTGTGTCTCCATACACTTAATTAATTAAAAGAGTACTCGGGCTCAGCCAATCCTGTTTACCTTCCATGTGTGCTCAACTAACGAACTAAGTCATTTTAATTATTTTCACCATCTTGACTTTCATTATTAAGTACTTACGAGTATATAGTGGAAAACGATAGAATATCCCAAAATAGTAGGTATAAGTATATAATAGGCGTCATCATTTGTGGCAGAATGTTAGTGAGTAGGAAGATTTCTTGATCAAAATTTGTGTCATTAATTTAGGTATAATCCTATGGATTCGAGCGTAACCTATTTAATTATGCTAAAATTAAACGTAAGGAACTAAGAATATATTAAAAAAGTAAACAGCGTGAAGCGCTAAAAAGCAGACCGTATCAGCATTCTATGTAGTATTCTCGTATATTTGTTTTTTTTTACTCACAATTTCATTAATTTTAAAATTAATTATTGCTTGGAGTTTTAGGAAGTTTTACACCACGTATCTTGCCTTTTTGGCCAGAATAATTAATGTAATGTAAGCTCAATTTAATTCATCATGCCTCCGCAAAATTAATCATATACCGAATTTAATTAGCCTAACAAAATTTACACAAGACCCACTTTTCGGCGATTATCAAATTAAAATGGGCCCTACAATGCCGGGCGTATCCGAGATAAGAAAATTACACTGAATATCCTCATTAGCGGGTTAACGTGTAGGTGTTAAGTAAATTTGAGTGTAATCGTGTTAAGCCCTTGCAGGGTCCCGGGGTTCGAGAAAAATTCCCGGGATTTATTGGCTTGTTACCGACTGGAGCCGGGATTTAAAAAAGGAGGCTGCAGACAGCCGGAGGAATTTTGGGGTCGACTCGTTTGCCGGGAAAAAGGGCATTCGAATGTTCATTTTATCGTTTCGATTTTTTTGTTACTCAGACCTGGAATTTTTTTAAGAATATTTTTACAAAGAAATAGAAGTTAATAGGACCCATTTTTCTATATAGGTACTATTAAGAAAAAAAATTACACGTTCATAGAACTTCTTACATTATACCTAGTCCGGAAAATTATTTACTTAGTAAAAACGGCGCGAACTAATTGTAGGCATGGAAGCTAGTTACACATTTTTGCCGCCTTTCTAGTTACGTAAATGGTTGGTCAGACTATTTGTATCAACTTCCTTGTTGGTACTATTCATTTCTTTGTAAATTACCATTGAAACAATTCCATATTTCCTAATCCTCCGGCAAGAATTACATAAAAAACACATCTTTTCGCTATCCTCAACTCGGAAATTCCATTAACATCCATACTAAACGTATCAAAAACATAATGCAGTCCCTTTGACTCGCCCGCGGTGTCTTCTGTCCCTAACTCGATTGCTCATCAAGCATTTTAAGTGACTCGAGCCTCTCGAGACTGCTCAAGGGTACTTTAATATTCAGAGGCCGTAATTTCTCGATCGCATCTTTCAGTTACTGAAACTTTTCTAAGCTGACAGCCTCTCCACGCTATTAGTCGATTCGAACTAGTGCTTTCAAATTTCGTTCAATTATTACTTGGAGGATGTAAACTTTATATTTTGTTGGAGTTTTTGTTGAATGCGATGAAAATAAGCAAAAGTAATGATTGTTAAGGTAACATTCCGATAGAAACTGCAGGTGTATTACCGTTCCGGCATTACTGCTGCGGCATTTTTGCCTCAGCGGTAAATAATACGTTCAGATATCAATTGCAGTCGCATTACTGTTAAGATGACAGTCCATTTCCAACGACACCTGCATTACTGTTCATTTTACTATGGAAATTGACAATGACAGCGACGTGTACAGTACCGGTAGTGCAGCTGCGGTTAGAAATGGAATGTTACCATTATTGCCGCGATTATGACATTCATTCCGCTAATTTTATCAAGGGAATTGACAGATATAGCGCGGCAGTAACAGCGACGCCGTAACAGTACGGACGTCACGTTAACTTTAAGTTTGCCCAACCAAAACCCTGTGTTACGTAATGTTGTTTTATGTATGTATGTCACGTTATTGCACATAAACAGGTTTACATAAAATGGACAATAACAAAACAAAAATAAAAATGTCATGTACAAAGGCGAACTTATCCCTTAAAGGGATCTCTTCCCGCTAACCTTTGAGAAAATGCGAAAACAACACTTATACCGTTGCTTTATCTAATAAATTGACGCACAGAAGGCCAGTCGCCAAAAATCAGTAGAAAAAGCAAAGCTAATTAAAACCGACAATCATTTGAAATTGTAAAAAAAACAATCAACGCCCGAATCCCATGAATATTTTATTGCAAAAAGTCGCGACGGTTTTTTCAACAAGACTTTTTTACTCCTTCTCGTACAAGGTGACGTCTCAGGGGTTAGAATAAATGAGGTAAATTAATAAAAAGGGAGCGGTTACTTACAATTACGTTTTTAAATGTAAGCAAGCCGGGTGCCTTGTTACGCTTTGATTTTTATTCTGGGACTTGTGATTTGTCGGTATCAAGTCTACGGTACAAAAGAAAAAGGCTGTAGAGAGTTTTTTCAACACAAAAATGGACTCGCCGGAAGATCAGCGCTCGGGTCAGCATTAGACTGAGACGAGCCCATTTTGTGGTAAATGTAACTATGTATGTCTTAAATCTTATCATGTTACTTTTGTATGTCTACTAAGTTTATCACGAAAAAATAAATGATTTATGATTTTAGAATATTTTTATAGTATTTAAAGTATAAGGTGAAAGTATTAAAATGTCGGGAAGATCGTCTACAAGCTCTTTCGTCACTTTTAACTCTTGTGTTTGCGCGAGAATTCTTGCTCTATGACGGTCATCAATCCCATCAATAAAATAAATTTTATGTGCCGGTCTTCACCATATTGACTGTTACACTTCACAATTTCTAATTATTTATATAAACAATATTTCTCTTGCACAATATTCTGGTTATTCTATACGTAATTAAAATTTTGGAGTGGTTTTGCGTTATTTTTAACCCCTAACAAAATAATGCCAACTATTGTTAAACTGACTATGTTATTTTAAAAAAACACGTGACGTATCCCTTCGATTAGTGAACGGAGTCCATTTATTGATCAAAATTTTCAATTACAACCTTTTCTTTGACATTTGTCATTAAGCTTGTATTCCGGCGAGAAGCAAAGGGTTTAGAATAAAAATCGCGACCCTCCGAAAAAACGGCGCAAGGAGGGTCGAAGAAACACCGAACCTGTTGTTTCGAAAGACGAGGGTAGCCAGGTAGCCAAATGAATTGTAAACAGCATTATTATTTCCTCAAGGAAGTCATATATATTCCCGCTCGCCTTTATTTTACTGTAGCGCGCTTTATTCATTTTTTTCTTACCCCTTTTTTATTGCCTGCAACCCCGTAATATATTGTAAACGCAACGAGCGAGTTGTAAACAACTATTACGAAGCTACAACTTAATAGGAAAAGGGGTTTCTTAAAGGCTTCTTTTTCCTTTAGAAACGGAAACTTAATTTATTTATTTTTATATAAACTTTAAATATAAGTACAAGATGTAGTGCATAATTATTTTCCATCGTTTTTTCACGGAAACGTGCGAACGTGTCTTGCTAATTCAGTCAGTCCCGGTACAACAAGTACTGAGGTTGACTGAAGTAGCATGACAAATACGAACGTTTCCGAGAAAATACGATGGAAAACAATTATATGCACTACATCGTAAAAAGAGTTACCTACTTATTGTCACTTTGACACGTCGTTAACTATCGAAATATCCAGATAAAAGCAGCGCTACACAAAAATTTCATACTTTTCCGCAATTTATATTTCCTAAACGCTCATAACATTATATCAAGTAATAATAATAAAACAAGGATAGCTACTAAAGTAATTAGCCCTAACAAAGGATAACAAGATAAGGGCAAGTACATTTCTTGGGTGAATAGTTTCGCTCATAAAATGCGCAGTAAAAGGGCGATAACGACCGATTATGGCCGGCAAACGGCTCTCTAATAATGAATTGTCTTTAGTATAATACTCGATCGTGATTGGAGTTAAGATATAGGTATACTTACCATTTTAAATCGTGAACCTGAGGAGCTTTAAGCGAGAATTTCATACGTTCTGCTTGTAGATCTTACAAAAAGATTGCTCAAAGGCGGTCAGACCCAAGATATTTAGTTTTTTGTGACATTAAACACTTTATGCGTTTAAATATTAAATACCTTAGTACATCCTACAGCAAAAGTATTAAACAATATTAAGGTATTATATATAAGGTACTTAAGGTATTTCATTTTAAAAAGTTGGTGGAAACAATGATGATTATGTAATAAGCCAATTGCTGTAAATATTATACCTTTGACAATGAACTTTACAATGTTCAAAATTCTTACCAAACCCTAAGTTGATGCGACCACCGGGACCCGGGGCATTGCTTTTCATTGGACTCAAGATTTTGTTACGTAGTCGAACGAGCGAGCGAAGCGAAGCGAAGTTCTTACATTCGACTTCGGACACGCGGCCGGCTAGCGGCACGTCCCGGCATTTCGATGTTTTTAAGCTGAACTGTCAGAAGATAGTTTGATACTCAAGAACTTAAGTAAATTTGTCCTAATTTAAATGAAATTGGGTAAACGTGTAGTTGAGGGCAGTAAATTTTAGTCATTAAATTATGAGCAGGCTTTATGAAGAGGTTATTAAGCTAGAAGAGCTTAAAATGCTAAAAAACTATTGTGAGGGGTCATGCATTTCTGGTCATCTTTTTTGTAAGAAAGTATGGTCGAGTTTGGTATCAAATGAAAGCGCTCGGCTTGCACTTTTATAATATCGTCTTTAAATTTACCATTTTGAAATAATTAGCAAGATAAAAATAAACATAGTATAGGTATTTGACATTTGGCAAGAAACTATGGAAGGTAGAGGTTCTACACTCCATAGGTACTTACAAGAAATATTACGGCTTACCACAGATACAGTTTATTTTAATCTCTATGGTGACTCAGTTAAAGGCTCCACAGAGCTTACAGTTATAGTTTGTCAAAGGACTGTCTCGTTTCAAACACAGACAGAGAGAATCATATTATCTTTGTCTTACACCAGTACTAGCACCCGAAAGAAAAGGACGAGTATAGTTTTTTTGTTCATAAGAACAAGTAAATAATTACTGACAAATTTGATTTGACAACTATATTCGCACGCGTTTTCAATCCATTGTCGACTTTGGCCAAGGCCACAGACGTTCGGAATGGGGTTGGCAACTGTCAAAGGTTTGCATAGATGGCGCCATCATAGCTTGCCTCTTTGTCTATGAGATTTGGCTTAAATGACTGGTATCCAGGACATGTATATTGATTAAAAAATAAAATTGACACAATTCTAGGGATTGACAGGGCAAGCTATGCTGGCGCCATCTTCAAAATACTTCGACCGGCCAACCCCATTTTCCGAACGGAATGACATTTGTAGAGCGACGTCCCGTTCCTACCTGTCATTCCGTACGGAAACTGAATGAAAATTCCGAACGTCTGCGGCCAAGGTAAGTATGCAACAAAATATAGATGAAGATGGCGGCCATGCACTATGTCATAAAAATCGTCATGGATGTCGTTTTTTAGGTTTTGGGGGGCGCAGATTTCGAAAATGATGATTATTTTGAAATCCATCATGGCGGCCATCCACTATGTCATAAAAGTCGTCATGGATGACGTTTTATAGGTTTTAGGGGGCCCCGATTTCGAAAGAGATTACCATTTTGGAATCCAAAATGGCGGCCATGCACTATGTCATAAAAGTCGTCATGGGTGTCGTTTTATAGGTTTTAGGGGCCACAGATTTCGAAAATGATGACCATTTTGGATTCCAAGATGGCGGTCATGCACTATGTTATAAAAGTCGTCAAGGATGTCGTTTTATAGGTTTTGGGGGGCGCAGATTTCGATAATGATGACCATTTTGGATTCCAAGATGGCGGTCATGCACTATGTCATAAAAGTCGTCATGGATGTTGTTTTATAGGTTTTGGGGGGCGCAGATTTCGATAATGATGACCATTTTAGATTCCAAAATGGTGGTCATACACTATGTCATAAACGTCGTCATGGGTGTCGTTTTATAGGTTTTAGGGGGCACAGATTTCGAAAATGATGACCATTTTGGATTCGAAAATGGCGGCCATGCACTATGTCATAAAAGTCGTCATGGATGTCGTTTTATAGGTTTTGGGGGGCGCAGATTTTGAAAATGATGACCATTTTGGATTGCAAAATGGTAGCCATGCACTATGTCATAAAAGTCGTCATGGGTGTCGTTTTATAGGTTTTAGGGGGCACAGATTTCGAAAATGATAACTATTTTGGAATCCAAAATGGCCGCCATGCAGTATGTCATAAAAGTCGTCATGGATATCGTTTTATAGGTTTTAGGAGGCGCAGATTTCGAAAATGATGACTATTTTGGAATCCTAGATGGCGGCCATGCACTATGTCATAAAAGTCGTCATGGATGTCGTTTTATAGGTTTTGGGGGGCGCAGATTTTGAAAATGATGACCATTTTGGATTGCAAAATGGCGGCCATGCACTATGTCATAAACAGAGCTCGGATAGGGTGAGCTATTTGCCTTATATATGACATAAGACATGTCAAATTATAAGGCAAATAGCTCACCCTATCCGAGCTCTGGTCATAAAAGTCGTCATGGGTGTCGTTTTATAGGTTTTAGGGGGCACAGATTTCGAAAATGATAACTATTTTGGAATCCAAAATGGCCGCCATGCAGTATGTCATAAAAGTCGTCATGGATATCGTTTTATAGGTTTTAGGAGGCGCAGATTTCGAAAATGATGACTATTTTGGAATCCTAGATGGCGGCCATGCACTATGTCATAAAAGTCGTCATGGATGTCACTTTGTAGGTTTTAGGGGTCCCTGATTTCGAAAATGATGATCATTTTGGAATCCAAAATGACGGCCATGCAGTATGTCATAAAAGTCGTCATGGATGTCGTTTTATTGGTCATGATCATCATTTTCGAAATCTACACACCTGTTTCAAATAAGGTATAGGTAGATGCATCCTAGTAAGTCAACAACATCTATATCTACTATCGAATTGTACTTTTGATAGTACATAGTACGAAATGTAATCTGAAAGGAGTCAAGTAATATATTCCCGTAATGAGGAATCTACATTGATTCCAATTATTAGTAATTGTAGTATTCGAAAATTGATTCCTGATTCCTCAAATGGAATTGTACTTAGTAATTCGGTATTGTTAGATTACAAAGTAATCTGGGAATCGGTAATCAGATTACCGATTAGAATAAGTAATTTCAAGTAATCGTGGAATTAGGAATCAATTACGAAATGCCCATCTCGGACTAAGTAGCACTGCATTCAATTGATCTTTTTGGCGAACCGCGAGTTCACAGTTCGGGGCGAACTACTAGTTATAAAACAAGTTTTATAAAGCTTGTAAAAATAACACGAAATCACATACAACCGCATTAAATAAACTTTCAGCTACTAGAAGTAGTTTCCAAGTAACCCCCGCAGCGATCCTATAGCGTCATGCTTCATTGCAACGCAACATCGACACACGTATACTCGTAACGCATGGCGACGTATTTGAAGAGCGTAATAAAGCAGAGCGGAGCCAATAAACGTAGATTATCGGGAGTTATGATGCGATTCTCGTTAATGCGACACGACAATAGGCCTCGGGCGGGCACGATTATATGGAGATTTACTGGCGATTTTAGACAAATAAAATTGTTATCATTGTCATATTTTGTACCTTAAACATAACTCTTGTAACAGCAGTGTTACAGGGTTAGGTTTAGACTTCTTACAAATAGCTAGTATTTTAATGCGGATCCCTAAAAATATATTCACACGTCGCAAGTTCTTTGAAACCGACCTAATATAAACACAAAATCATAGTTTTGGTTTCATGTTGCCTGTTTTCGGCGCCGCTCTTAGGATACTTGATTCTTATCATAAGTACGTTAACTAAAACAAAGAGTTCTGTTGCAAATGCGTATTAAAAGGGCATAGGTTAATTATAATAAGGTGACACATACGTCGTCTAGTTAAAAAAGTTTTACTAATCGAATTCATAAATGACGTATGTTAATGCAATTTGTACGTACATAATGTCTTTCTGTAACATGAATTATTTCGTGTGAATATTATTGTTTTAAAAAATAGACCTCTAGGAGAGCAGTCGGGATTTGGAGCTTGATACGACTGGCTGAATTCGTGTCGTGATATTTAGCCAGAAACCAGTTAATTTTGCGATTCAGTAGATAAATATTTGCTAGGTAAACTTTTCCATAGTTAGAATAGGTAAAGTTCTAAAAGTGTAGTTTTAGTAAAAGTGGTTTATAATGACAATAAACTCTGTGTAGAGATTTTAAGTGTTAAAACACTATTTCTTTTATAATTTTTATAAAGTGTTTTTTTTTTTATAATAGAGCAAAGTGTATTTATTGTTTAATATTAGAGTCAGTGAAGTCAGGAAGTGTTTATATTTATCTATAATTTAGTTATTAAGAGTAATGTGTAAGAAATTAATCCTTTTATTCGCTTAGGTCATCACATCGGGTGTTCGTTGTATTTTTTTAGCTGAGTTCAGCGTATTTCAAAGGGTTAGGGAAGTCGTCATGCAGTGGACGATTTGTACGTAGGACATAATAGATCTCTTCTGCAATGTTCCTGAGCTGAGCGAGCGAGCGAACGAGAAGAAGATGATAGGGAGCCCTTCTGGCTACATTCGTATCTCTTTATTTAGATAGTTTTTATTAAATTTGGTACGAAAGCGGATAAAACTCCCATAAAATCACTTTTATTTTGATCTGCTTGTTTGAATTGAATGTTGACATTGCAATGTAGTTGTTTTGAAGGAAGAGCTTAATTTAATGCCATATATCATACAATACAATCCATAATTTGGCTCTTTCCGACAGAATGACGAAGTTGTAGTGTCACGCATTTGATTGCTTCTTTGATCCTATTATTTGTGATGAGATAGTGAACCACAATAAAAAACGATTTAACACACCATGTATTTTGTGCCTCACACACACAGAAAACATGTACACACATTCGAAACACACCACACTACACTTACACATACACAGCTGACACACCACACGTTTAGTCTATTTGCATACACACATTTAGGTACACTCGGAATAAGGTCGGTGGCTGAGAGTAGCTCCTGCCGGCTGGACGCCGAAACTGGCTTTGGCCTGAAGTATCTGACGTGTCAGTGCTTCAGAAGTCTGAAGCCTCTACACTACACACTAGGTACACACACAAGGCCTGAGTTGTTTATATTTTCTGCAACATTTCGCTCTGTAGTCCTGGGATTCAACCACTCGATATGTGCCGACCCCTGACGTCTGATGTCGTGTGTGAAGGTAGAGTGCTCTCTTTCCAATTTAAGGGGCTGCAGTACAGTGGATGTTGTATAGTATAAATAATATTCAGAGCACCTTGTACAAATCGACAACACTCACTAACTTCGTCACAAATACGCGAGCTGCATGCCGTGTTAGGGAAGCGTAAATACCGCAGCGCGCAGTTGCTTAGCGTAATTTAAAAATGCATTGTGCGTAAATATATTTTTAAGAACGTCAGGAAAGTGAAGAATGTAGAATAATGAGTAGGTGTGATGGTTTGAATGTTTTTGGTTTAGCTAAGTTTGTTTCCTGACGGCTTTGAAGGACGCGTAGACGGGCATGTTCCATTCTCAACGTCACGCGAGGCAGGGGTGTAGGATGGCAGGGAGCCCCTGGACATTCAAAAACAAAGTAATAACTTAGGTTCCCCTTTCTAGACCTATGGTCTGTTTCACAAGGTCCCTTTGAGGTCGGGCATTTATTTCAGATCGTTGTTGCTTTACTGTGCGACGTGCTTATATTTAAGTTAGAAGTAAGATACTAGTTATTAAATTACAACATTGTAAATCTACATGTAAAGTCAGGTAATTAAGTCAACTAATTAATTTTATTCCTTAGCCATGCTGTTTTCGGTGAGTTGCATGTTCATTTATGTAGTTAGATTTTTTCTATTCTTATTTATTTAGAGCTTACGGGTAATTTAATTTTTACTTTTATTTCGTTTTATTTATTTTACGTACAAATTTATTGAAATACGGATCATGTTTTGATTATGGACGGTTAATACTGACGGTTTATTAGGTGTCAGTATAAGCATTTTTTTTATGCGAATATTTATTATTATAATTTCGTATTTGCGATTATATTTTTATAGACGGATGTCTATTGCGACAATTTTATTTTATTTAACAATTGTTTCATTTTTTGACTAGTGTTAACTATTCATTTGTTTTATTTATTGGGAATTAAAATTAATTTATTTCAATTTCAATTATACGTCGATTTCATAAAAATATTTTATCACAACGTAAAGGGTCCTACATTTGGAACTAGACGATCACTAATATTTATGGCCAATATTTGATTAGATTATTTCTTGGAAGCATTAGGGTTAGTGCTTTTACACTCTATAGTATATATGCTTATTTTTTATCGTAAAGCTTATTTATTTATTAACAAAACATTTATCGATTTTCATATAACTGCGTCATGTTAGTTAGTTTAGGCTAAATTTAAATGAAAGTTCGTGAAACCAGTTTCCGATATCCGATAAACCTGAAATTTCCCATAGGTAGGACATATAACTTAGGTGACAATCAAATGTTAGAATAGTAATACACGCAATCTGTTCAAGCTGTACTCTCGATAAGTGGACCTTAGAATAAAATCAGCAATAAAAACTTGATTCAAAATATAATTTAGGCATTTAGGTACTTACCTTATTTAATTTTAAGCAATGTATCAATCATTCACAAATTTTATGTTCAATTTTATATTTACTTCCCGTTCGTGTTACATGAAGGATAAATAAAACCTATTGGCATAACCAAAACCTAAAGGGGCCCACATATTACCAGTTCGCCGGACGGTATCAGGCTGTCAGTTAACCCTTTACCAGGCGAAGGGATATACAGGGTGATTCATGAGACGTGAGCAGGACTAATCCTGCACACTCAGTAACTGATAATTGAACGATCACCGTCGTATTTAGGTGAAACAACCACACTTTTTCCTATTTTTTAACTTTTTGGCGAGGGCAAATTTAATTCTCTACAATCATGGTCACCCTACGAGACCTAATTAATAAACATAAAACCTCTTTAACCGTAATGACAGCATTATGATTACGAAGAAAATAAACTGTCAACTTGAGTGAGATACGAGTTTTCAAAAGTAACCAGACCGTGATGACATTCAATTTGACACAGACTATCGGTAGTTTAGTATTCTAATTGTAGGGTGACCATGCATGTCGTAAATAAATTAATAACTTTTTTTTTCAACAGGACTAGAAAATTATCGTTAACCTCACTAATACTGATACGAAACAGTTGCTTATAATTTACGAAATGTGCAGTGTTAGTCCTGCTCACGTCTCCTGAATCACCCTGTATATTTCCCACATAAGGCACTTCAAACATAATTATGTTCTATTTTCGCTGAGTAGGACTGACATTCGATTGTCATTTTTGAAATGTCAGCCTGGTAAAGGGTTAATAGCAAAAGATGATAGTGCCGAATAACTGACAGGCCGATATCGTCCGAAACTGGAAATTGGAAATCTGTGGGCCCCTTAAAAGTCCCTCTCCATCATACTACAGCCCGCCTGCGGGCAAAAGCAGCGCGAGCGGGCAAAAAGAGCGCCGCTTCATGTTATGAAGTCAATTTATCACTAGCAGCCAGAACAATTATGTACAGGGCAGCTTTGATGGCTCCACGTCATAATTGAGTAAGTACATTCCCTTTATTTGTCTCGACAGGCGATATTGGCGTGATATTTTTACCTTTTCTGATCCATCCTAATATTGTTAAAGTATGTTGTGAAGTTAATGTGAATTGTAATCATTTTCACAACAGCTTGGTGTTTCATAAAACTAAGACGATATCTGTAAGAAAACATCTACTCTTTGCTATAAGAAAATCATTATTAAAAATCTCCTTTTATCAATCGATAATGCGTAAAATTGTAACTAAAATAAAACAATTATGTATAGCCTGTCCGATTTCTAAGATCAAGTTCGCAATACATTTCCTTACTTGATCTTAGAAAAACGGATAGACTATACTATAGTATCATAATTGATCATTTACAGGTTCTTATTTACTTGCAAATATATGATTGATACACTTTTGAATTTGAACTTGATAGGTCTATACTTCGGCACACTTTGTTTCTAAACTAACACGAGTAGCTATTTTTGTAGTAGTCGACTAAATTTTTAAACAAAAAGAATCGACAAAGACGGCACAAACTAAAGCCACGGGCTTGATACTGAGCAAACACTTCGACACCGAGTCAATGTTGACTCTCCCTGCCCCTCGTGCGATGACAATAAATCGTATAAATAAATTACCTCTGCCAATCTCAAACGATCTTATTTGTGACGAGGAAAACTGAGAAAAAAAATCTAATATTAGTTAGTGGTTTTGAGGAATACATGAATAAATTGTTAGGTTTTAGAAAGGAAAAAAATAAAAATAGGTCATGCACAGATTTGAAACAGAATTGACCAGAAAAAAGTAAAGCCTCTGAAAAGTTTAATGTTGCTATAAACGGTGATGCTTATATTACACATACGTAACCCTAAAAAAGAAAAATCGAAATTCAGGGGTTAACCAGAAATAAAGATATCAGCGGACGCAAACAAAACGATATGTTGACCGTGGCCGTCGTAAAAAACACGTTAACATCCATTCACATTTGGACCCTCTTTTTGTGCGGTCCGAACCACTGGGCACACTGATACACGCACTGATTGCTACAAACTACGCTGTTTGTTTTATTCGGAACTGGGGTACGAGATGGAATTTTATAGAGCACTAACCGGGTCGAAGTTTGATAGTGTTTTAATTTAAAGTATTCGTTTTTGTTATATTATGTATTAGAAAAGAAATAAGAACGTATAGTTGTAACGAATTTGTACTTTTAACGTAAGTATTTTATTAACTACAGACCGAGTTTAGCGGCATGGCAGAAACTTTTCTTACTGTCTAGTAAGTAAGGCATTTTTCACCAGTGATATTCTAGCCTCAAATAAATAAATCATCATGTTTCTTACACATATAAGTACCAAAAAACCTCATAACAATTAGTAAGCGAGTAATTTCTCCCAGTAGTGTTCATTACTTCCAGTACCACTTTCCTTTACAGTATCTATTTATTCTGAATTCAGGTACAGTTTGTCCGCATCGATATTCATGGGTTTTTCTGTACCGAATTGCGCGCAGCCCCTCCAAGGTGCTCCGTCAAAACAAAAGTTTTGTCCCGAAGTTTTATCAGCGTCCCCCTGGGCGAGGGCCCCTTTAACCTATTTTTCCCCGAGATGATCCACCGGGCGGGCAAAGATAAGTTTCGTGATGAAGACAATTTTACTGTTTCTAGGTAGACATTCGCAAATGTCTTGCTAAATAAATAATGTTAGGCGAGCAGTTATCTTCATTTCGAGAATTTGAACATTCCAGTTTAAATTCATGAATCATTTGTCACTGTAAGAGATGATTCCATTTTATTTTAGAAAGTCATCAGTCTTTTTTATATTTTTTACTAGTTGAAAAATTACGAAAAATGAACAATTTTTAGTCCTACAGATAACACTGTACGACCTATACGTTCTTATACCTACTTATATGTTATGTGTAGGAGTGTATCTTTAAATGGACGTCTTTTTATTTTGACTATACATATGTTTTTGGTGTGGTTACATATTAAATGTTTGCCCAATTTAAGGAAATTAAATAAGTAATAGCACATTATACATACGCCCTCGACCTACTCGTAAGCGTAAAGTGTTTAGTTTTGAGTAACAAAAGTTAAATAAATACACCTATCATACCGAAAACAGAAAATAGCCGTACCAATGCATCATATGTGCTTCGTATCAACTTCGTGCAAACGATAACATCTCATTTGCAATTAAATCTCACTGCTGTTGCACTCGATCCCAACCAAGATGGCGGCCATCGATAAATACACGTCCGCGGGCTCTTATTAAGTTTAGTAGTTCCTTGCGAGGAATATTATCGATTGCACTCGCATCGAAGGAATCATATCGATGGAGTCATCATTTCATGGAGTTGATATATGATACCTACATAATGTATGTTTACTATTAGCTTTGCTATTAGGAAGACAGCGACGAATTCTGGGTCTTTAAAGAATGTCTGATTGTTTAAGGAATCGCTGCAAGAAAAAAAGCCAGCTTTTTTTAATGTTTATTTATAAAACGCCTTTTACACTTACTATACTGTAAAAAACGTTGCAAAACTTACCGGTCCTAACACTCTCTAGTGGAAAGATGGTCATAGGATATGGTGGTGGTTAGTAGGACGAACTGAAACTGACCTTGGTGCAATGAGTAGGTATTTTGCAGACCATAATATTGTGACTTCCTTTTCGTCGATAAGACGCCACGCAGTTAATAAATAAAATAAGCCAATTTCATATACAATAAGATTAGGTTTGCTGAATCCACGGCGATCTATTGGCCCTTATATGATAAAAGGCTCTCTCGATTGTGTTCATTATTTATTTGGCCTCTATAATTCGCTTTCCGGTCCTGTTTAATGTTAATTACCCTCCTACTTCTGCAGCAAACTTCGAGATGGAAATAACTCGTTACTTCTATTAAGTAATTATTCGGTATAAAGCGATGCTTAAGTAATGAACCGTAATTATAAGAGGACACGTCTTAGGAGCGAGTAATTAAATCAATCATCCCTTCCCATGGTGTGTAATCTTTTCACTGAAATTCAATTTGAATTAAATACTCTTAAACGAATTTCACTTTGCGTTTGATGGCCTTTTGGAAATTTGATTTCGCAAGTTCCAATATTACCCTGTAAGACGAATTAACCCATTTGGCCCTTGAAACAGTTTCGACCATCGGAGCAATTAGTGTAAGTAATTTTAATGAATCTACTGTAACTTATCTTGACCTAGGCACTTATTACACTCGCGAATTATTAAAACATGCTTCTAGTTTTGGAAGTCACTTTGACTACGTACATGTTCTAAGCTTACATGCTTTAACTAAATTGTGTAAAATAGGTCAACGGTGTGGAAACGTGTCCATTTAAAGACACATTGCAAAATAATAAAAAGAAAAAACAAATTAAGTGTCTTAGCCCACTGACAATGTTGTTAGAATTAGTACTCAAACCACATGCCATTTTTTAAACAGTACGAGTATCAATGATGCAATTGTGCGTGTAAAACAAAAATGCATTCAGTTTTTCGTAAAAAATACAAAATAAATATTCGATTTTTCCTAGAGCGCTAATAACATTTGATTGTTGGCGGCATAATTTAAAGATGGCCGGCTCCCCTGCGCCCAAACTTTTAAAGATATTATCCAGGAAGGGTTGAGCGTGTCCTGCGTGATCCGGCGCGCCATCTGTCTTCAGCCGCCCGGAATTTGTTTATCTCCCGCTATTGTTCACTACTATAATGTACTTTAGATAAATGTATTTTAGATGTAAGAAATTCAGGCTTTCTCTGAATGATTGTGCCTGCCTCAGATGGATTAGACATCCACAACATATGCGCAGTGCGCACATTGCCAGAGGAGAACAATATCCGGACGGACATACCTACGAAGATGGAGATGGAGATGTATGGTTATTGGTGCAATAAAGAATATTTACTTACTTAC
Organism: Cydia fagiglandana; assembly: GCF_963556715.1. Lineage (NCBI taxonomy): Eukaryota > Metazoa > Arthropoda > Insecta > Lepidoptera > Tortricidae > Cydia > Cydia fagiglandana. The sequence continues at coordinate 6,169,306 of NC_085937.1, forward strand.
TTACTTACGAAAGCATTTTCTAAAATAATGTCAATGATGTCATTCACCCGTGCATCTTGCTCGCGCTAGTACAGTAAGTGCCCCAACTTAAGTACCCACATCGCCACGTTAGAGTCCGACCGAGAAAAGTCTTCAGCGATTTTGATAGCCCACGCAGTGCAAATGTCATTTTTAACGTCAAAGATCTATGAAATTATGACGTGTAAATAACACTTGCACTGCGTGGGGTATCAAATCCGCTGCAAACTTTTCATGTTACGACTCTAGTCGTATAGAAGAGTGGATTCCTATATTAGTGATTTTTTTTGATATACACACAAGTACGAGAGAAATATAAATGCGTATAACAAAATTAGATCATTCTGATATCAGAATATAAGTTCCAACCGGACTCAAGACAAAATAAATCGTCTCACGTAAATAAATCCGTTCTAGATCGTACTAAGGTTTGTAAAAGTAAACAAACTTTTTATTTACGGCCACAATTCTATTAAAGCCCTGAGTCCGCAGACGTCTTTGTCTGCAAATGAGAGGCGACGTTGTAAATTATGCAAACGTGCCGCACTAACCATAAAAAATCAAGATTTCCCTCAAGCAGACAGGACGTATCGAAGGAACTGGACGCACATAAATTTATCATTTTCCACTGCATAAAGCATAAATTCGAATCATTGGTCCTTCCTTGAGGGGGTACGTAACAACTTTGTTGTTCAGATGTGCTATGGACTTAATAAAATGAGTTTTATTGTGACACTTAAGAGTTAGTTTTATGTTTATAAATAAGTAAGGATATTTCAGATCAAATTTTAGTTAACATTTTCAGTAGTTACATTTGTAACTATGGTACCTATTAATTAAGATAAACTTATATCTAGAAAATTCTACTGCCTCTATTTTTAAATTTTAATGCCTTATTGAACTATAGTTCGTTTTTTTTTTATCATTAGAAATAAGGTAAACAATCTTGGTGAGTCTTTTAATTGAAAAACACATTTTAAAAATAAGTTACGGCAAATATGTAACAATTATGAATCTAATACGATCATTTATATTCTTCTGCTTTCATAAGTAATAGCTTTTAATTTTTAACAAGCGTTTTTCAATTAAAAGACATGTCAAGATCGCTTACCTTCTTGCAAGTTCTTTCTAATGCTAAAAAAAACGAACTATACTTATGTAAAAAAAGGGAACTATACCGCCACCATACCTACTTAAAAACGTCTCCAAAGTTTTCCTTTCACGACACTGCATTTCAATAAAGCCGTTACAAAATGGAAAAATATTCTCGCTTATTGAAACCAGGAGATTGAGTGGGTCCACCGTACAATGCCTCCAGTTGGGACCACTTGTCACCCACACGTAGGGTCCAATCTACATACAAATATCCATATTTTTAAATTTGATTTGAGAGGTACACTCGGCGGACAAATGTTTGCCATTGAAAATTGAATGGCGGAGTGACGTGACCGAAATCCTATGCGTCATAGTCGGCCAGGCGGTGCATAATAAAATATTGGATGAAAAAGTGAGTCAAGCAGGATATGGTAACATGTGGGAAAGAAACATAACTATTTCACTCTTTTATTTACTTTAAAGAAGGTACGAAAAACGTACTCGTAAAAAATCACATACTATACGGATAAAAATATTTGTGTACCTACCTATTTGAAAATTACCTTTATGTTGGCTTCTAAAAAACGCTGTGTAGCTGTTTTGTGTCAATAGAGACAAACATACGTACCTGGAATAAAGGGAAAACATAAGGATTAAGAAAAGCACTAATCCAAAACAAAGGAAATGCATATTTAATTTAATCAAACCTAAACTAAAAGGTTCAAGAGGTCACGTAGACCTCAATCAACCTCCAACATAATCCAAAAATCCCGGCCGTGGGTAAGTAAATAGTCGTGTTTCAATGGTCGCTAATAATTGTAGCGTAGGCTGCCTCGCCCGAGGCGTTTTCACTTGAAAACTTGGATGTATATTTGTTGGTACCAGATGTGTGCTGGCCGCAGACTAAGTTCTGGCATAGTGTTGCGGCGCTGAAGGCTCCCAGATATGTCATATCTGCCCCGCCCCGCCTGCCGCAATGGACATCTTCTCATGTAATATCTCGACGACTGATTGTTAGTATACACTGTTTGCCAAGTCTTGATATTTACTGAACGTTAATATTGAACGCGCGTTGCTCGTTAAGCAAACTTGTTTAATACTGTAGTAGGTTTAAAAAAGATGTCAATAAATCGGTCTAATCTAATTCTAATACTTTTGGTTACCTTTACAATTAATTCAAATATTTTACTGGATTATTTATCTATCGCGTCTGCAGTGCAATATTCAGTAAAGCTAAAAGCACCAGATTTGCTTTTCATCCTAGTTTAAAACGTCGACGTAAACGTAGTTTTAAACTAGGTTAAAAGGTAATTTAGAACTTAACAGAAATATGAAAATAAGATTAAAGCGTCTGCCGTAAAAACTCGCTTTTCTTTACAACTTGAAAAAGTAATTAATTAAGTAAAGTTTATCTTACGTTAAAGTCGTTAAAGCATCAAGACATGTCGGTCGGCACAAGACGATGAATGAAACGAGTTAGTTCGCCAGTCGGGGCAAGTTTTCTAACGAAGACGACACATGCGGCCCTTGAGTTCCATACGAATATTTGTATTCGAGACGTCGTGAGCGCAAATATACGTTCTTAAAGTCGCTTCAATACTTTCAATAGTAAGTGAATTGCGCAGCATTTCATATGTATAAAAATGGTAATAATAAATATACCTAATATATTATTGAACCCATAGCTACATCTATAAGTAACGAAACTGGGTCCTGTAACAGGGTTTTCTAGCTCAGGACACAGAGTCGCGATTTACTGTATGTTTTAATGACTTCGATGCCAGCCCGTGACATATCACTTATAGTCCTCATAATCGGTAAATATATAAAGAAATAATGGCGATATCACTAGTTTGGGACCAACCCAATTTTTGCTATTAAATATTATAAATTCGAAATAACCTTTAAGTGAACTTCGTGACACTGATTTATGATTATGATTTATCAAACAGTAAAATAAAATGCCGTTTCCATTAATAATAAAGTATAAATGTACACAATTCTGCCTACACTAGAATCTAGAACAGCACTCAAATGATGTTTGAATTCAGCCCGCTTTCAGAGCCAAAGCAACTGAATTTGTTCAGAAACTTAAGCGAGGCTCTAAAAACAGAGCCAGTGTTCGTTGTAGCTCACGCAGCTGAAATTGTTTTATGTGCGTTGTAAGTTAAATTTGGTTTTTGGAACGCTAATGTGTAATGAAATGGGTTTGTAATTTTTAGTTAGTGTTATTATTTTCACATTCATATAATATTTGGTTATCCTATTGTTACACGTCTTTTGTAAAACATTATTTTAAATTGAACGTATCATATTCAGTTTCTATTTGCGAGTTCCTATGATTGGCTCTGTAATGCTATCTAAAAAGTCTAATGTATCATTCATAGCTGTTGGAATTCCTTGTATAAATAAATAAAAAATAAAATAAATAAATATTATTTATTAAAATCTACTAAATTTCCATACAATTAACGACCTTATCTCAACACAACAAGGTTCACAAAATGGTCAGTCAAATGAGTCTTCGGTACACACTGCCCTACCCTTAATGGGGTTCAGATTAAATGCACTAAGTTCGCAATGCCCCTCTAAAAGCGAATTGTAGTCGGTGGCGAGGTTTATAATATCATTATCGCGATGTCCAGCTGAGATTAAGAGATACTTTCGATGGGAAAGGGGACGATTGTCACATCCAGATTTGGTATCTGGTTTCGGCGTTTGTTCGTTACAAAATCTTGACGGTGTGCAAGTTAAATTGATATGTAAAAGACAACGGGTATGAAAACGTATATTTGCGATAATGAACAATATAAAAATAATGGTCGATTAGCCAAATTAATGTGCGTTATAGATTTTTTAAATCAATATGAGTGACGACCTACACCTAGAGAGACTCTCGCTGGGTGGTAAGATCAAGGGTCAGATGCAGAAGGCGGTAATTTTGGACACGGCGCGTAGTACGTCGGTTCCTCACTCTGTGGCCCTGACCACCGGCAGCTTGGGCCCTGCCCCGCTGCCGGCGGCACCCTAGATTAGGTTTTTATAATGTGTTTATATATTTTTTGTAATGTTTTGTAAGTGCTTTTTATGAATGTATTGTATGTTTATACTCACATTGTAAAATCCTAACCTAAGAGTCAAGTTAAATAAAGGACATAAAAACATCGTATAATCTGTTTTAATACACACTGCCAGTATCATATCAATACTGAATTCCCGGTATTCGCCGAAACCAAATACCTCCTATCCACTGAAGTTCACCGAAATCGGCACTCGGTGATTCGGGGGCAACTTCGATTTTAAAGGATCGGCGTCTGACGTACAGCCGGTGTGGTGTGCCGACTTGGAAACGCTTTCCGAGTAAACTTCACGAGGGATTTGGACGCTTTGTCGATCTATTGCTTATAGACATTTCCAAAAATTACAAATACCTGCGTTTTATTATTAATTTCAGTTTTGGAAAATGTTTAAACGTTAGGTGATTCATAGTACTATAGCAGCCATCACTCTGCCATCACAGCAGCTAATCTGGTGACGCTACGCCGTATCTCGTAGCAGCAATCTCCTGCCGGTTGATTCTAACTTACAAATTGTCTTTGAATGATTGTACACATTTTTACACGATTTCTGTGTTTTGAACAAAAAATAACCATTTAACCCAATGGTTCAATTACAAGTACAACGAGCAAATACCAATAAGTGCCATGTTTTCAAATTCAGAATTACCTATAATTTCATACAAGTCTTCGAGCAACGCCGGCTTCCGACACGTCGGAAGGGAGGAGCCCAAGCGATTTCTTACCATACAAATCATTCTGCCATTTTTTGCGAGGGGAAACGTGCACACAGTCACAATTTTCACGGTATACATAGAAAATAACAAACGTCAAAGTCAAATCTTGCTAACCTCGATCTCTTTTTGTGTATGGATGAGTCACTACACGCATTGCCATAGGTACAGTTGTATCTATGCTTCGACAGAGGGGAAATAGTACGAATGCCGTCTCTTTTCCCGGTGTAGCTCGAAGATACAAGTTGTATGTATATTTGCGTCAGTATAATAAGACTAGCTGCGCCAAGTCGAAAAGCCTCCTCTCCAATTTACCGTAAACAGCATCCAACCCTAAGGGTCACACGTAATGTCCGGCCGACGCAAGCATCCACGGAAAGCAATTAGCGCTGTAATGTGGTCGGACCTTAAGACGTTCAGTCTTAAATGCCGGTCTTAACGCCGGACGGCGGTCGTCCGGCGTTTACAGCGGTCCGGCATTCCTGGGGCCGGCATACCGTACGCGGAATGTCTTGCAAGTTTTAATGTTGCCAGGATTTTATAGTCGCGATTTAGTGGTGGAGGAACGATAGCTGATCGGCGAGTGTGCGGGTTTAAAACAAACAAGTTTATGAACAATTTCAGATCGTTAGACTTGCTTTTGGCTGTGTTGACTGAAAGGATCAATGAACCTTAAGCGTAAGTATTTAGTTATAAAGAAATAGCTATTTTTAGTATCATAAGATATATGGTCTAGTCTAGATTGATCTGTATAAAATTGTCCTATAATATTTATTTATTTATTAATATGGGTTTATTTTTGGTTATAAATAATAATTTATCCACCTGTGATCAGGCAGGATTGCTTTATCTATTATACTCCTATTGGTGTTATCCTGTTACCTATTCAAGCCATAGAAATTCACAAATATACAGTAGGGAAAAACTAACAATTTCAGTTCCAACCTCATCGAGGATTTTGTTTTCCAATACGAATGTATCTTTTACGTATACTCTAAATTTGAATGTTAAAATCTTAACTTCTTATTCAAGCAGAACTGCAAGTTTCTTGTGCGTACACTAACGTACACAAATAACCTGGCTATGTTTACCTCAATAGCTTATTCTCAATAATCCCCGCATATAATTTATTAGATCAATATTGCTATTGAGGTCTAGCCGACCCGAGCCTTAATGGTTATCTTCCCAGGATAGGGATGAGTTTACATGTTCAATTAAATATTGGTGTAGCTTGGCAGCAAGTAACAGGGATATTTACTTGGTGTGGTAAGTACAAACTAGACAAAAAATCTAGGAGGATCAGTTTAATACCATAATACTGGGTGCCTGTTACTTCCACCTAGTATGTCGTTTCATCAGTTTGTACTAAATAAATAAATAATAAATAAATATTGGTGGACATCTTACACAGATCAACCTAGCCCCAAACTAAGCAAAGCTTGTACTATGGGTGCTAGGCGACGATATACATACTTATATAGATAAATACATACTTATATACATAGAAAACACCCATGACTCAGGGGTTACATATCAGAATACCGAAAACTGATTTACCTAATGTTGAATCACCTATGCTTGATTCACCTATTTTTAAATTACCTATCGATCATTTTACCTAAACATTGACTGACCTAAGTTTATAATACCTAAGCTCAAATAACCTAATGGACGAAACACCTAATGCACGATAAACCTAATGCACGTTTTACCTACTGCACGTTTCACCTAAAGCTATTATACCTAATGCACGAATCACCTATAGCTGATATACCTAATGGACGATACACCTAAAGCTGATATACCTAATGAACGATGTACCTAAACTTGATTTACCTATTGGACGAAATACCTAAAACTGTTAAACCTATCGCACGAAATACCTAAAGTTGATATACTTCCTGAACGAATCACCTAATGTCGATATGCCTAATGCGCGGAATACCTGGTACAAAATTCATATAATTTTGCCGAATGATCAAGTAGCAACTCCACCCAATAAATCGTATGATTTTCCAACCTTACAGTAGAAACTGTTTGTTTGGATAACAACTTAAAAATACACTTTTTGAAACGCTATTTTTTAGGTAGTAGAATGATTTTGAAAGACTAATACAAAATTAGTTATCTTATCTTATCAATAACTTAATTTTTGCAAGTTAACATCATGACAACGAAATAAAAGTCGGTTTTGGCACTGTTTGGTTGCAGTTAACCTAACACGCTCCTCCTCGCTTTGCTCGTCGTCGCACCTATCTCGGCTCTGGCAAATGACTAGACCTTATATTATAATAAAAAATAGTAAGCCAATTGAATGACTTGGCTAAAAAAATTATACCAAATGATGTATGTCCTAATAATATCTACTAAACAATAATTAAATTGATTTTAGGTACATGTTTCGGTCATTAAGTGCATCGACTTCAGGTATTTCGTGCATTAGGTGTATCGAATTTAAGTATTTCGTTCATTAGGTATTTTAACTTTAGGTAATTCGATCATTAGGTATACCGAATTTAGGTAATTCGTGCAGTAGGTATGTTAACTTTAGGCAATTCGATCATTAGGTATACCGAGTTTAGGTATTTCGTGCATTAGATATATCAACATTAGGTGTTTCGTGTATTAGGTATATTAGCTTTAGGTATTTTGAGTATTAGGTGTTTCAACTTTAGGTAAATCGAGCATAGGTATTCTGAGCTTAGGTAAACGAATTGTAGGTGAAACGTGCAATAGGTAATTCGTTCATTAGGTGTTATGAGCTTAGGTTAATTGATTATTAGGTATTTTAAAAAATAGGTGAAACGAGCATAGGTGATTCAACATTAGGTAAATCGATTTTCGGTATTCTGATATGTAACCGACTCAGGAACAAATATTAGTGTTCATCACACAAATAAATGCCCTTACTGGGATTCGAACCCAGGACCATCGGCTTCGCAGGCAGAGTCACTACCCACTAGGCCAGACCGATCGTCAATACGAGTAACAAACCCGAAACAGATCTCAGATTGTAATTTCTCATACTACATATCCTTTCAACTGTTGATTAAGATAATTAATTATTTCTTTCCTTAGTTAGGTATTTACAAGGCGATGGTTGGATAGTATAGCTGCTTCGAGTATATTCGCAAGGGAACGAGTATTTGCGTATTTACTCGCATACTCAAGCAGTGTTGTTGACAAAACCCACCTTACCCAATCGCTTAATTACCATCGGTCCAAGACAATAGCTAATATAAGAAACGACGCCTCACCGCCCTGATTTATAGTGTACTGTTGTGCAGATAGGTTATGAACTACGAATAGCTACCCTTACCTTTAGTTATAGTTTATCTTGATTTATTAGTCCAACTCGAATTCGCAATTGAGTGAAGCAATATTTGTTTTTACTGGTATTGTACTGTTGCTTAATATCATACCCAACCAGCTGGTGGTTTGATGGACGTTGTTATCGATTTGACAAAGTAACTTTTTAGATTTTTGTAAGTGGTAATTGCCTACTACTTATTTGACCTACCTATTTGATTTTGTCCATCCCAACATAATGTTTCTACGGTAGATTTTTGTGAGATGCGACTTTAATATGCTCTAGCTAAACAGCGTATTTTCTTAAAACTAACGTTATTGCAATAAAAGAACAATAAGTATGTAAGAATGCCTTTTGCCATTAAGTTCGCCTTTGGACTGTGCAAGAAAATTAAAATAAATGAAAGAATAAGTCTCTCGTCTTTTATAATTAAACCTTGCCAACTCTGCTACTTTTAATTCTACATAAATATGTACTTCAGTTAGCACATCTCAAGATTTTGATCTATAACAACTTATAACCTAAAAACTGTCGACACCAAATTGACGAGGTACCAGGCTCCCAGAAGTTGGAAGACAGTATAATTTCCGTGAACTCACTACATCAAAGATAGCTGGTGAATATTCAAAGGGATCGGACGAGCATTATGTTGCGGCTCCGGTCCGCACACCTCGCCCTTCTAATTGATTGAAAATTCAGACTAACAATTTGAATCAATGTACTAGATTTGCATAGAACTTAGTTGCGACGCCACATTTTGAACAGACATGTTAATGAATGGTCTTTAGTAAGGTGTAATTACGATTGATTTTTGATGAAGGTGCAGACTAAGTTTCTAAGGTCAATTACTAAGGCTGGAAGGTTGAATTTTCAGTTTATTACGCTTCGACAGGGATTCAACCTCACCCCATTCACCCTAAATAAGAGTATTCATTCGATGAAAATAACTAATGTTTTCAACTTATATATATATGCTTCAAGACATTCGAAGTCCAGTGTCTTCCTAAATCTGTTGTTTATCAAAGTTTTGTGATGACGTGATAATTACAGTCAGCACCCAAAAAAAGTAACAGTCGAAGTGGCCAAACATTGCTGCTTTTGTTACTAAATACATGAATAAGAATGTGCTGCGATACATTTCTGTCGCTTACGATCTTTTTTTTTTACTGAAAATTTTACAAATAAAAAAATACAATATTTAGTACCTACCGTAATCTAATGTTTCGCCAATTTGTGAGACAGTTTGTAGGCGGTGCGCTTTTAAAAACTAAGTAGGTACAGTCATCAGCAATAGTATCTTACACAACTAGGGCCGCAAAAATATGTGACACGTATTTATACTTATTTGGAGCGCAAAAAGAGCGCGTCATATATTTTTGCGGCTCTAGTTGTGTAAGATACTATTGCTGATGACTGTACAATAAGTAATAATTAAGTAACAAGTTAGCATGAGAAAAACAACTAAATTTACTTATTGTATCTTAAATCTATCTTGCGAGACAGCATCACACTCAACTGACCAAGCGTAGATCTTATCTCATTGAGATAAGGTCCACGCACGGCCAGCCAACCACATTAAATTGTATTAAGCGTTCCTAATGATATCAATAATTACTTATACGTATCATGTATTCAAATTACACTTTACAGTCTAGCCTAGTAAGATTTGATTTGAGTCTAAGTGATGCCGACTTTATCAATTAATAAAATAACATTAATACGGTTACGAGCCTCCATCAAATCTTCGATATCCCGAAATAATCTTCACCGAATATCCCGTAGAGTCCGCCCTATGATTTCCAATGCAGATGAAAGGCTTCTAAATAATTGATTAGGCAAGAGTCAGCGTCTTGCGTTATTCAAATGGGTACAAGCCTTACATCTGTAAGGGGCTGTAAGGCGATTTGTCACAATCGCTGTTATTGGGACAATTTATTTGTTGCTAAGTATTTGTAAGCATGAAGATTATAATAAGGACAGAAATTATTACAAAATGATTTGTTATGTTACCTACTTCTGTAGGTGCCAATATATATTTTTTTTTATTTTTGGCATGTCTAAATAAATATTTGTGGGTGACATTGGAGTGCTGACAAAATAAATATTTTATTTTAACGATTGTTTCATAAAAAGGGTCAAGTTTTCCATTTGGGTCAGTTTCCCGAACTACCCCTGTTAATAGTTTTTTTTTTTTACAGTTTAAATTTTAATGTTTCAGGCTTGTATTCCGGGTTTAGGGACCTAAATTAGGTCCTAAAAATCATACTAGAAGTTATTCCTCGATATGGTAAAACAGAAAAAATAACCATACAAAAACCTGCACTATGAATTTTCTCTTTCACATCATATAGGAAACGACCAAACGACACATCCAAACAATGTTATTTTAATGCTGATTGATCTCTGCCAACTTGCAGAAACTAATAAAACAACAACATATTGAATACAACCTGACGTAATCTGTGATCTAATGAAACGCTGGTCAGCTGACGGTCAAGTTTTCTTATCTGTGCACATAAGAAGCACTCGAGTGATGGGGCAAAGCGGTCGGGGGTATTTTAGTACATGCTTGTTCAACGTGTAATAAGTAGAATTGTAGTAAAAATAAAGCGTGCTGGATATTATTAAGTCTCTTTTATTTGTGTTCGATTGGATAATTGAAAAAAGAAAGAAAGAAAGAAAAATAATTAAGGTGTATTCGGGTAATACCGAATGTCGGATAATTCCGAAATTCAGATGAAAATCACCCTTAATTCCATCATAATAAAAGTCTCTTTTCGGAATTATCCGACAGTTTTCGACATTAGAAATTAACCGAGTAAACCTTATAAAGCACACATCGTACACAGGACAAAAAACATACTTACATATAAAGGAGCTGCTACTGCTACTTAAGACATAGGTAAACTTGCAACAAATGCAAATTTTATTTTTATTACCAATTGACATATATCAATCCCAAACATAAATCCTGAATATTACTGAAGTGAATTATGTAGTTTATTTAAAATAATAATTACACAAACTTTTCTGACCACTTGTCAAATTTGCCTTAATTAGGTAATTACCCCATTCATAAAACTTTACGGGCCTAATTAAGTTAAATTGTATTTTATCCCTTTCTTACAAATACATAAGTCAAAATGACGGATAAAGACAACCGATTATTAGCTAATTGAGGCTTGTAGCGCGTTTATGAATAAGGGTGTAAGTATTTATTTATAGTATTTTATAATAATAGAAAATAAAAATATATTTTATTATAGTTTCGGTATGTTCCACCAGCCACAGAAATCCCCATATCTCAAACATGCAGAAGAATGTCTCCCATCCCTCCCTGTTCCCACATCACGTATGTGCGTTTATCGCGATGGCTCGTTACCGATAAGGCGGCAACATCTTGCGCCACTATCGCTACACTCGTAGCTTCGCATAAGTAGCAGCTCTTTTGTTTTGCTCATGACACGACAGCAAAACAATGAACCAAAAGAGCGAGTTTTTTTTTCTGTCCAGCATGTGGGGTTATAGCGGATGCTTAATACATTTATTTGAAGAAAGACGAATTGAAACATAAAAATAAAATGAAATACATATAAGAAAACACGGGCAAAAAAAATTATTAAGTTAAATATAAATAGGCAATTATAACATAAATTGTAATTGTAAAAAAATTCAGTGTTTCAGTATAAGTTTGAACAATAAATAGTATGAAAAATTACAATCCTTGTAAATTGTGTAATTTTGAGTGAAACCAACAAAAACCACAGCTTTCAAGTTCAAAAACTTTATTTTTATTTTTTGAGCATTATACAGTTGAGCAATATACTTGTTGCTTTATTTATTTGATTTGTTTAAAACCAAAAGTTAGTTCGTAGTAACCTTTAATAACATATGTAAGTAGGGTGGTAATAGTCCTGTCTTATATCGTTGGTTGTAGGTACTTTTTGAAACATAAGACATGACCAATACACCTACATATGTCAAATGTTAACGAGTTCGTAAGGAGTAATCTTAATTTCGTAATTTAATTTACGAATTTTCGAGAGTTATATTTGACGTTTGTATCGAGTAGAGCGAGCACGTGGCCGAGCCCCGACCCCGCCGTTAGCCAAACTGCAACTGTTCCCCTCCCATTAAATTCGGTTATTAGCCCCTAACTTTGATCAGACTTGACCCCGGCTGATCGATCGCGACTTTCACCCGGATCATAAACTGAGCCACCCACTTTCAAAACTGAAAAAAACAGTTCCCAACATACTTCAAAACTAAGTCTTCCTAATCACGCGCCGCGAACAAAGTTCGACCAAGTTTTTTCCAAGTTCAGTTGAACTTCATCGATGCGGGGATCGTTCACCCTGTAGGGACACTTGCATACGGCCAGCGAGACAAAATGTGGAGCAAGGCCCGGGATTACTTTCCACGGGAAGTTTCGCGGATCGATGGCGAGTTAAAACTTTATTACGACCGCGCGACAACCCCCGCACTCGTAAACCCGACTTCGTGCTGAGGCCGCCGCGCCATTTTTAATTAAATCTAGCTTTTGTCTTATTCCGGGCCAGTATCGGAACCTTCGTCTACATACATTACACGGACGCCTTTCAAAGAACCTTTATTTAGATGCTTTACATAACGGGCGTAACTAACGAGCGAGGATACCTGCTCAGCATTCGTATTCACAAAAGGTTTTTCTACCTACGCCGACGGGCGTGAAATAGGAGTCGAGGCGGGAAGGAGGCATAAAGGAGAAAATAAAATAAAGACGGCGCCAGCGAACGGATGCGAAGTCCGCGAAAAAAGTATGAGGAAAGCAGGCTTAATGGTGTAGCGCAGGTAAGGTGGGCGGGGTTGCGTGGGTGGGCCACTAGGATTGGTCGGCGCCGCCCAGCGGCAGGCACGCCCCGCGCCGCGCGGGGCGCCCCCCGCCCCGCGACCACCGGCTATCGCCTGGCGACCACCTCCAGCCACCCGGTCGACGCAAGCTATGCCTGTGTCGTGAATTAGTTTGCCAACTCTCTGTCTATGGCGGGGCTACGGAGCTGTAAGTATGGACGGCGGACTGAATAATCGATAAAGGTGTTTATTGAAAACGGGTACGGAGCTCTTTATTGCTTCTTTATTATTAAAAAACCTGGTTTAAGCCTTGGACTGGCTCCGCCTCTAGTGAATTAGTTTGGTACACGTTTGGTGACCGTTTCTAGGTCCGGACCGAAGGTTACTGCCTTGTGGGACCTTGCGAGCCCGAAGGTCGTGAAGTTGGCACGCCGCGCGCTGCGGATCATGCTCCAACCGCATTACAGTAAACTTAGCATTAGCATACAAATAGAGCTGTTCATTTAGTGCTCGTAAAAGCTAAATTAATAATTCAGGTTTTATGTGTCAACTGTTATGGCACTGTGTCACGTAAACATTGTATTAGAAAGTTACTTGCTGGTTAGATTCGACATTATAGGTAGGGTAGCACCTAAGCTATAGAACAATAACTTACCATAGAACTAGTTAGTAGTTGTAGTTTTAACTTGTGTATTTAATTATGTTTGAACAGCGAATGTAGCTAGCTCTAGGTAAACATATCCAATAACTATATGTAAGTATATTTGAATAAATTTAATATCCTTACTGGCACGTGCAACGTCGCTCTGAGGTAATTGGAGTGGTATTCGAACTTTTTAAATCTGACCTTGATTTGATATTATCAAGAAATAATAAGAGTATTGAAAAATAGTAAGTAATGTTATATAATGTCCCCACGTACATACCTATTTAAATCTGTTGCATTGAATATATTCAATCATATAAATATGTACTACAAAAATACAATAAAAAAATTGGATTGCTTACTTACCTACTTACTCTACATGTAAGTATATTTGAATCCCCACCATTGAGAAAAATTAAAATTACTATATCATGTTTAAGATTATTCTTGTTCAAAGCCACTATAACGTCATACTTTAAATATAATAAATAATGTAACATACGTTTTATATGAAAATTTTGATATTTCTACTAACTTGTTTAAATTGTTTTTTTTTAATACAGTAAGTAAGAATAACAACCAAGATGATACACTGTTTCTAACGCTTCTGTATGTGTTTGTCGTGGGGTTAATTGAAGCAAACATTTTTACCTCCAACTCACCTCCCGTGCGCGGGTAATGTGCCGTGAAATAATGAGTGATTACGACCTCTGCCTTGCCTTCAGACTACTCATTCATCAACTGAAACAGATATTACGTCTAGTTTATTAAGAGACATGTTGTTCTTTATTTTGTGGTAATTAGAAGCTTGGGTGAATGAGTGTAATTCGTAGCTATGGTTACGATTACTTGTCCAGGAGAATAAAGGTACTAAATTTGAAACGACCTTTTAAATGTAGTACCTTTTTAAATTTACTAGCATGCATTTTGTGGTAGTAATAAGCCATTTCCTTAATTAGTACTAGACTAAACACCTTAGTAGACCGTGACACAAGATTTTTTCTAGCGAACTGGGCCACTATTACCCCTTGGACAACGGGACCGAATAACAACATAAAAAATACGATAAGACATTGTATCTACATATTTCAATGGCCCTCGAATAAAACATACACTGAAAATAAAAATAGTACCGTGAATACATTTGATACAATAGTGAATTTTACAACAATAGTATTACTTTGTTTTTTTAAACAATTTTGAACATTAGTTCTATGATTTCAATTCCGTTTATTCTGTACTTCAACAACGAACATTTGGTTTAAAAAACCGTTCCATTCAAAAACTTTCATCGTCCCCGGCCTATGTGTATCTGCTTAACTCGCGCCCGCTAAAAGAGCAAAACCCACACAAAGCTGTCAGCCGTCGTGGCTCGTATCACTGCCGAATATCGAAACGAAAACGAACACGGAGCGACATTCGGAAAAGAACAAACGAAAAAAGATTGAAATATTCCTGGCCGTGTGTGTATTAGTTACGCGAGTGGGGGTCTGTAGAGTTGGCGAACGAACCAGTGTGACTTGCCCTCGATATCTGTAACGACTATACGTCGCCAAGGAGCGCCGTTATACTGGTTTGTCGCAACCTTCGACTTACAGGGCTCCGTAAGCAATATGAATGTCACCCCTGGCTATTGTCCATCGGCACAATGCCTTTACGACACCGGGTAAATAACGTTTGGCAAAATGTAAAAAACCCGCTTGCGGGTTCCGGGTAAACACGTCGCATACCCCTTATTGAGTTGATCTGGCCATTTTAACGGGCCCTCGCCCTTTGCAAAGGGAAAAAGAAATCTGCGATTCAATTTTCAATATCCATTTTTGACGTTTCGTGATTAGAAACGCAGTTTGGTCGTTAGCGGGGTGTCGCGTCTCGTTTTCTATTTGTCGAGTCTTTGTTACAAGTTTCGTGCATTCAGTATCTGCATTTCTATTTATAGAGTCTGTCTATTAAAAATACTTAGATCGTAGTTCTTTGAGATAACATAACGGAACTTAGTTCATTCACTTTGTCTTAAACGTTTCGCAAGCTACGAGACACGTAGCGCCATCTCTCGGAGTTTTCCGGAAATCGTTCACTGCTTATTAGAGTAAACATGACTGTATTCTCTTGAAGCAGCGTAGCGCTGTTAGTTAAAATGAGAATGTTATTTATATTTCTGTTCAGTGTTATATATTATACATCAACTGTATTTTTCAATATCTAACTAGTCCCTCAGTAAGCTCAATAAGGATTGTGTTGTGGATACTAAGACGACGATATATTTAATATACCTATAGTTACACATAAATACATAGAAAACATATCCATAACTCAGCAACAAATTTGTGACAAACCCAAATAAATGCCCTTACCTGGATTCGAACCCGGGACCTCCTGCTTCATAGGCAGGATCACTACCGACTAGTTTAGGCGGCCATCAACCTTATTTTAGACAGTAGCATTTGTGACTTACTTACTATAAAATAAGATGTCCAGGAGACCATGACCACCTTGTGCCCGAGGCCATGGTAATAGTCGTCTACATAAATATCCTTAGTACCTATATCCTATATTCGAGCATAGCACAAAGTATTCTTAAATGCAAATTAATAATTAAGAACTTAAATATTTCAGATTATCTAATACAATACAAATACTATTTTTTGAACATATCAATAAAAGATAAGATAACAATACGAAACAACAACCCAAGCAGAGGTAAACAGGCGGTTTGTCGATTAAAGTTAGACTGTGGTCTCTAAATTCAAATAGATATACCAAATAAAAATATTGCACAAGAGTAATTATATGATTTTATCTATGTTATTATTGTACAATTAACGATCCGTCAACATTCCAATCAAGCGATAATAAACGAAACAATATCACGTCGCCTTATTACCAATAAGGGTCCCAAGTACCAGTAATACATCTCAAGAGTGTCTTCCAACGGTTTCAGTAATAATAAATATATCATAGTGATCCTCGGGGACAAATAGAAGGGAAAATAAAGCAAATCGGCCCGGAAGGGTCGGCAAAGAATAACGATTAATATTAACTGGAATTGTTATGGCCCCTTTATAGCTGATTTAATATTTTTATTGCCCTTATTGGAAAGAGTTGCGCTTGTTCCGTTTGGAGTCGGTGTTATAATAAATTAAATGTGATTACATCGTTAAGGCATTAAAATTAATGATTATGGAGTTTTGGACAAATAAATTATGACAACACTGCGTGACAAACTCAAGAG
The DNA here is from genome assembly GCF_963556715.1 of Cydia fagiglandana. Taxonomy (NCBI): domain Eukaryota; kingdom Metazoa; phylum Arthropoda; class Insecta; order Lepidoptera; family Tortricidae; genus Cydia; species Cydia fagiglandana. The sequence goes on from NC_085937.1 coordinate 6,186,227, forward strand.
CAAAGAAAGCTTACATACAATATTATACGGTTTCATTACTTATGTTATGTTTATTTTACGTTATAAGGCTGGGTTCCATAAAATATAATACACTATAATTAGTAAATATATTTTTTTTTTCAGGTAATCACCATATATTATTATGATATTTATGATTTAGGTTATTTTTTAAATTTCATTACATGTTATTTATAACAAATCAGTTTTTATAATACTATTGGCACAGTTGTATACTATTTATAGGTATTATTGACTACAGTAATGACCCATTGAAAGGTTTAATATTTCAAAATTGGCTTTTTCATAAACTGCGCTATATACTGACTTTAAAATGAGTAATAATTATCCCCAGTTCCACGATTACGTGTGTGTTGTGGCCTGACCCCACTTAAATCATTTTTCAAGTCAATTTGAGCAAAAAAATTAATTTGTGACAAAAAATTAAGCACCAAGTTAATTAGTTAAATCAACCACGGACCGTTGAAAGAAGAAGAGTCGTTTGAATAGGACGTGAAAATGATCCCCTAACGAGCGCTGTACCTCATTCTTACATTAAAATGTAAACAACATTACCCTTTGCCCGCCAAGTCGTTGCACGGAACGCTATTTGTCTGTGACACCCAGTTGAGCAGACGGGCGTTTCGAACGCAGCGGTCAAAGCTGAATATGTATATTATTTGATATGGAGTGGTAACAGACGCCATTTGAGAAGTTAACATAATTTTAACGAACAATGTTATAGTGTTTTAGTATTTTTTAATAGTATGATATTGTAACCAAAATATAAACTAGGTTATTTTGCCCCCCCTTAGTACACTAACCAGAGTCCACATTCATTGCTTAAATAGGTAATCATAATCTGATATGATTATTACTTAGTCATGTATTTGTCTTTTTATTAGAGTACTTAAATCAGAATTAAGATCCGATATCCATATAATATAAATTCGATCTTATTACATATTTACACGTACCGTATAAGGTCCCAGGCTATCTTTAGGACCTAGCCCTTTGGCATACTAGGAAATACGCAATCATGATCATCCAATAAAAAAAAATCTACTCTACTGTTCGGTATTCAAATCTTCTGCGATTTATTTTATTATATTTTCTAGATTTAAACAATGACATACAAAAATAATGTGAAAGTTTGATTTAGATTTGTACTAAAATCACGTATTTTATGTAAATAATAGAGATCGAGTGAAAAATATGTTTAATTAAATATACTTACATATTATACATAATCCACTTCCTTTTTGGTGAATATTCGTTGTCACATTTCTTATTTATAATCATTGGCGTCTCATAAATAATATATTTAGGTGAAATTAAAATTGTAGCGTGTGAGCCGCCCGTTTGTCCGGATCTCATAATAAGAGTACTCCCGAACCTCAGCGGTCATCTCCTCTGGAATCTGTCCCCAGGGCCCCGTAGACCCTGCCAGCTGGATTTATCCCCCAACCCTGCGACATTACCTCCAAGATGTTTTTACCTTTGATTAGATTAAACCTGTAAACTTTAGGGTTATCGACTGCGAGTGTGTAATTAAAGTGATCTTCTCCATTCGCAACTTAATAAAATGCTTTGAAGATATTTTCAAACAGCAATGAAATGGTTTCATTTTGTATTTTGATATATTTCTCATCTGACTCTCTCTGAATCTGACGATTTTTCTATATAGATGATTAAAATACCTTTTTTAGAAGACGGTTAAAAATGTAGCCACGACAGTATATCACCTATGAAACTAAACGATTGACACAGTGCCGAAATATAAGGAACTCGCAAACAAATGTCAGTAGGTACCCATGTTAAATATAGGTATCCCGTTTTAAATACTTAACCGGCCCTTATTCATAAAGCTTTACGGGCCTGATTTAGTTAAATTATGTTTTATCCCTTTCTTAGAAATAAATAAGTCAAAATGACAGATAGTTAAAGATATATAGATATTGTTGTATATATTTAGTGCAATAAAGTTTAAATAAATAAAGACAAACGATTATTAGCTAATGGCCAGTAGCGCGTTTATGAATAACGCCATTAGTAGTTGTTACATACAAGTATCATATGGACTAACTTAATGCCATAAGTTCATAAGCCTTCCCGTAGTCGGGGAAAAATAAGTAGGTATTACTCCTCCTTATTCAAGAACCTCACACCACTTTCCTCTCCTAGTACTTAAACATGGATAGGATCCTGCTCCTGAACTTTATGAATGTAAATTTCAATTTTGTCTAGACGTGTGAACGCGGGCCGTTTGCATGCAAACAAGATTCATTACCACTATCAACTTAAAACTAGTGGCGAGGGGTAAGGCGGTGGGTCTATAAATTGTTAGCGTGGTGAAAATGGGCCAAGTGTGCGACAGGGGCGTCTATACATATTTGCTGGGTAATGATGTTTTTTTTTTTTTTAATTTTCACACAAAATTTGCCGTAAATACAAAAAAAAAAATCAATAGCAAAAATCCCTTACGTAGTTTTTCTCAATATAACACTTTCATATTAGCTATGGCCTTATACGGGACTCAGAGGATTTTCCGTTGACGATACCCGTATGACACACTTTACCAGTCAGTATTGAAGTTACCTACTTTTATTTTACCTATTCACATTAAAAAAATGGTTTCATAACGCATCGCCTAATGAATTTCTTCTAGTTAAAATTAAAATACGTCGCAGCGTTCAAGAGAATTTGAAATAGAAGAATATTGTTGTTAAAGTGAATTATGTAGTAAGTATTTTTATACTTCGACAAACATATATCGAGTCAAAATTATACAGGGAGGAAATTATTCGAGTGGACATTTTTATAAACCGTCATTTTTCCTTTAAGTCCACAGTCGCATAAATCCAAAGATCGTTTTTCATTTGACATATGACACCTAAGTATCTAATATTTTTAATATTTGTTAGTGTTGCAATACTCTGGGCAAACATTCCGTCTCACTGTTTTATTTTTCCACTTCTTTTATTAAAAATAACTGCGATACCGCGACAAAATCGGGGCAGGTTGTTAGATAGGTACCTAAATCAAAATTACGAAGTTGCGGCGGTTTCTTAATTCCGTCTAACGACTGTGAAGACGGTCGAATTCTTTAATTATTTAGCTCTAATGGCACTGTCCTTTGACGGCGCGCTTTAATTTGGGATTCCTCCCCCAAATTATCCCCCAAATTAAAAATATAATGAGACCCGAGTCAGTGTTAATTGGAAACCGATCTGATATCCGCTGCCCTTTTTAGTTAAAAGTGTCGCGACACTGATTTGTTTTGCAGTTACCTTTTGAAAAGGGGCATCCGTCGATTCTGTCCCCTTAAAAGACAGTAGATTGTTTTGGGTTGAGTTTTAAAAAAACAGTTAGACCTATAGAAAGTTACTAATTTCAATTGACACTTGTTAGATGTATGAATTTAAACTTCAAAAGGTTATGTTTTTGTTTTCGTGAAGTAAATATTTAGTATTTTTCAAACTGATGGTAGTCGTACTATACTTAAAAGCTAAAAGCACGCCAGCCTGCTTCCATTCACTAAGTACCACTATGTGGCTGGCGTTCTCACGTGCCCTCAATGTGCGCGGGGGTTCACCTCAAAGATCGGCTACGTCAGCCATATTCGGGCGCACGAGCGCCGAACTAACTAGGAGTCGTAGTGGTCGCCTTGGTCGAAACCGGCCGGAAGGATCATCATCATAGTTAACTAGTGGACTGAAACTACCATCGCCATACTTGTTTTTATCCGCATAGCTTAAAATTATTTTTTCAAGATTTAAAGTAGGTACGTAACGTATTTATTCGCGAAAAGATTCGTTCGGCTTAGCTGACGCGTGTGACTGATGTTATTCATTTGTTCGAGCAGATGGGGTTGCAGATTATCGCACTTGTAACATTTTTCCTCCTTGATTTGTCGCGGCTAAGGATTTAATGTGACAAATTTTAACCCTAACGATGTAAATCCTGTTGAAAAATATGTTATACCTTCTTAAGAAAAATTGTAAACTTCGTTAAATTTTTAAGAATTATTTATAACTAAATAATAATTCGTAGGTATCTATATGTTATGATTATTCTTCTTGAAGGAAAATATCCAACGTAGGTATTTCTACACCGAAACAATTCTATGTAAGACGGCCACGAAAATAAACTGAATACTGAGCGGCTACCGCGAAAACCGAAATTCGCAAATTGCGGGGATCTTTCTCTTTTACTCCAAGAAAAATCCAGAAAAATCCCCGCAACTTGCGAACTTCGATTTTCGCGGTTATAGCCTTGGCACGAGGAAATATTTTGTTTTGTTATTTGAAATATTTTAAAGTTAAGAGGCACCCTACCAACAGATCCCTGTAGTTTAATAACGTAATATCGATAGCAATATAAACTGTAAGCACAAAAGAAAAAAAACACTAAAAAAACATTCATACCACGCGCCCCATTCATATTCATGGGTCAGTTCTGTTTTGGCAGATGACAAATAAAAAACAGCAATGGATTCTGAAAACAAAATCCATCAGGTTGACATGCATGGCGGCGCGTGGGAGCCTTTCCGGTATACAGTACGATTATTTTTCATAACAAAATAGTTAGTTGTTAGTTGTTGCGTGCATTTTGAACTTAGAATATTCGATTTAAGACTAAACTCACATTTTTTCAGTGATTCCAATTTAATTATCATATTCATAATGATTTAGAAATAAATGGAAATTTAGGTAAATGATTCCAGAGTTCTCTAATAGAAACAAATATTACTTTTCTATTCTCTGGGATAGGCCAAACGCCTGGACCAAATCGATACTTACTGACCAATTCGAACGTACACTGACATCAGAATAATATTTAAATCATATGTTGTTTAGTTATCTATCGTGCGTTTCGCCCGCGCAAATTCATGTACAGAAGTACGAGCAAAATATACGATAACTAAATGACATAATTCAAATAAGTATCATTCCGTTGTCAGTGTACGTTCGAACTGGCCTATTTGTAAGATTAATAAATAATCTAGTAACATTATAAATATCTACACTTTTGTGAAAACACGAGTTTTACGTGTATGTAAATCCGTAAGGTTACGTAATTATATCAGGATAAACGTTTATTGTTTATAGTCAAGCAAACGGAACCACAGAATAAATAATAGTACTGGGTACAGAAGACTCACTCTCTAACAAAGCGTGTCTGTTACGATCAGGATAGATATGGCCGCTAGGTAGCGACAGCGCCATGCGCGGCTTATGGTTAGCCACCAAAATGGTGTGGAACGGATGTAATTTTACGAGCTATCTGTAGCAAAGAAAGTGACGAAATCGCGGAGTGAGCCACGCCTGACGGAACACATATCGTAATTATAGGTAAATTCATGAGAACTGTCTATTCAAAGAAAATTCTCCCTAACTTTTGTGAATCAATTAGGTAGGTACCTAACTAAATTTTTGTTCATATCTTTCTAAGTATTTCGGAAAAATAATTCCAAATAAAACGTGATAGAAAGCGAACACACCCCGTAGGCGTCTACGCCAGTGCAATATTTTGCCCACCTTCGGGGTCTCCACATTATGCATAACTGATAAGCCATTCTGTATGCATGCGGTCCTTAGCTCGCTCGTAATGACGTCACGGCCCTCGAGGATTGCGCGGATAGTTTTTGTCGGTGTTTTGTCTTAACGAACTTACGGCGGTGGAGATTTTTAAGCGCTTGGTTTGGATAATGGCATTGTCAATATTAGCGAAGAGTGGTTAATTTGCTTTTTAATGTGATTATAATCAACTAAAAACAAGTCTTAGCTTTAATGCTGTTGGTAAACACTAGTTAAATTAATTTTATGGCGATGAGACATTTCAATTTTATACGTATTGGGATTAGTCCGGTTTCCTCACGATGTTTTCCTTCACCGAAAGGCGTTGATTTGTTTTTATTTTAAATAAATAAATATGACATTTTATACATAGGTATGCATTGATTATATTAATAAGTAAAACAATCTCGACCAAAATAAAACTATCATCCCAACAATGTCAAATAGAAAGGATTACAATTACCTTATTTCGACCATAGACAGAAACATCGCTCATATATATACCTACGTCATAATTACATAGAAGTTTGGCATTTAAAATAACACTTGCACTGCGTGTGCTATCAATATCGTTGTAGACTTTTCTGGGTCTAACTCTGGCAGAGCTGAATAAAAATTGTTTGACTTTGTTTTCTATTTTGTGGTTAATATCACCGATAGCTAAATGACCTATATTTTTAATATCGCCAAAATACGAATTATGCGTTAAGTTATTGCATGTAGATAAACAAAGCGAGGATTTTGCTCGCATCCACACATTATTCAACGCTCCAAAAAATAGTGCTAATGTTCGTTAATGGTGTGGGCAGTTGTGTTTCCGTCACGTCACGTCACGCGCCGCTTTCGCGACATTAGGCCGGTAACGACACGCGTAATCCCGCACGCGGTAACACTTCATGAATGTCTCATTTATCATTAATATGGTTGGTATTTGGCGTTTTTCCCTTTGTTATTCTCGTGTAAATATATAGAGTAAAGCGGAATGTGATAGAGAAAAAGGAAGATTTTATGGGTTGAAAGAAGATATCGTGTTAGAGCACCATAGTACCAAGCCTACATAATAATAATTAGGTACATATTTGCTGGACAAACATCGTTTTGTGTTGGGTAAAAAAAAACTAAATATATCTGTGTAAGGACAACCTTTCGCATGCACGTTTTCTGAATTCTTCTTCTGTCTACTGTTGGTCAGATTATATATTATAATGATTTTTATAAGGATAGCTAAGCTACGGACAAAGATGGATGCGGTGTTTTTCAGAAAAAGAGTAGATTCCGACCAGATAGGCTATTTTTCAAAAGTTTTGCCTTACTGCTTCAAAAAAGATTGAAATTTATTAGAAAAATATTTATCGTGTACCAAATTATACGGATAATTTTACAATTTGAATGACGCTCCAGTCCAGGCAATCATTTAGCACATCTAACTTGCATCACCCATTGCTTAGGTTTGCGTGGCAACTAGAACATCAAACGCAATATCGTGACTAAAATTCTGCATGGCCAAGAAAACTGCGGACAATCAAAACTGAACAATTTAAACATAGTACAAATAACTTTAATCACACTAGCATTACTCAGCGGTCGTGTCCGCCGCAGACAGTTGAAATTATCCAGCACACAGCGGCGACGTATCGGCTGTCACATTACGCGGGGGTGTTATTATCAAACTTTTTGAAGGGTCGCGCCGGACGCCGCGACGCCGACCGCCGGATGGGGGCGAACCGGGTATAGCGTGGGCTTGTGCAGAAACTTAAACCATTTTTTGTTAATACTAGAGTCCTAAACAGTTATTGATGTTTACTTGTGTTAGGCAGTTGTCCGAAGAGCGCTGATAAAGCGAGTAGCGTACAAGAGATGTACGGATACTTTTAGGCATGTGCGAATAAAATTTGTAGATACATATGTACATCGCAGTAAGGTGATGGTTATAGCCGATAGCCGGAACATTTTTACATCATATACTGCAAATAAAACTATTACTCGCTGATCCACATTGCCTGGGTATACGTTTTCTAAAATCTGTTACCTACTCTCGTCCCCCACTTGTCTGTCACTCGTCTGTTAAAAAAATTACACCTCATTCAAGTTTATGTGTGTGTTTAGTTTATGATCATATACGCTGTAGGTATCATATTTCTGCTGCATATTAATCTATGGCCATGAAACACTCTTTCCAAGCGTGCCTTTCGTATCCCTCGGGTGAGAGTTATAGCATTCGTAATAGCCGGTGTTAAAAAACCGGCCAAGTGCGAGTCGGACTCGCGTTCCAACGCGTTCCGCGTTCTCGAACGGAACCCTAAAAATACAAAAAACTATCTCATTCAACACAATCCATTTCCATACCAACGTGCCCCGTCGCTCCAAAGTCCAGGAGGCGCATATGGTAATTCCTTATTCCGATAGGAAATAGAGGCGGTCAGTTGCAATAATCCATCACGGGGCATTGTTGGCCCCGGCCGCCATGTTTTATGTCATTTTACGTATTCCTTACAGGTTCTGATAAATATTTGTTTCGGTCAAGTTTGGACATGTCCCGGAATTGAATATCCGCCCGGGATGGATGTAACCCGTTTTGTTTTTGTCCTTGCTTTATTAAAGTTTTGTAGTGGCATTCATGTTACGCATGTAACATTTTTTATATGTACTTTAAATAAATATATCCCAATCCGCATTGGGCTAGCGTGGGGACTATAGCCCAAGCCCTCTCGCACATGAGAGGAGGCCTATGCTCAGCAGTGGGACCTATATAGGCTGAAATGGTGATGATGATGATGATGATGACGACTTTAATATTGGCCAAGTTTGCAGAAAATCCGCAGAGATGTATCTCTAGTCAATGTACCTTTTGCCCTAGGTACCTGTAACGGTACCGAATTGAACTGTTATGAAAGTAAGACAGTATAAATAAACATGACAAATAATAAATGGGCGTTCAATAGTACTTCGTGCTTATAGGCCACGGCTACGGCGTAACATTATTTTCCGGAGACATACTGCCCGATTCGAACTTTAAGATACTTCAAGTATTACGTCTAGATACGATATGGATTAGATATGTCAGTGTCAAAAGTGCCTTTTTGTTTCAAGAAACGTCACTTTTAGTAAGTATTTTTTGTGAAGAAAATGCTACTTTTGACACAAAATATTTTGAATAGTTGGACAGCAAGACACATACTAATTCGAACTCTGACTGACGGCTAACTGATATAGGTTTGATGTCAGTGCACACGTTCGAATTGGCCTGACAATCTATCTTAGAAGATTGAGTTTACATGAAAAGCGAGTAAATACCTAACGTTCCTTAAGTGAACATTCTGGAAAACTTCCAGCTAAGTGAATGATTGTATACTTCGCTATCAGTTTGATGTCTACCTGGAAACTTCGTCTTGTCGCGGACGAAAATATTTGGAAGAACTCATAATATTTTATTTTACACTCCAACCATACTGAAAACGTTTGTCGTGAAACTTTTTAAACGTCTTTCCTAATGAGTTACTCGGAACGTATGTACAAAATATTATTTAATATTTACTAGTGGAATTTAGGTTAAAGTGCAGAAATGTGTATGTGTGTGTCTGTGTGTCAACAAGTAATGAAAACTCGTAACGCAAATACGTCCGATTAAATATGTAGGTAACTACACATAAGATAATAAAATTTCCTACATGAAAATAATCGACTGAAGAAATAAAACCAACTTGTAGATTTAATTTAACGAGCACAGCAATACAACATCATGACCTTAAGACTTCCGCCATTAACAAATAATTTCACAGTCGAAATGGCACAAATCAAATAATCATTTGGTACGACATCGAGAACAAAGGTAATCTGATGCGTTGTGACAAGTCAGATGCTAATCAGTCAACCCTTTCGCCGACAAATCGGAAATTAGCTACGCATGAGCGCTCGCGGGTTAACCCCACTTCGCGGGGTCTTTTCGGCCCCCGAGACATGCCCGACCCGGTCCTTTTCTTTGAATATTTAACAAGTAGCGTTTCACATGATCAACTGGTGAAATTATAGCCAAAGGAAAATTACCGTAGCTTGTCGAACTTAGTTTTGATGGGTGCGTTGCCTTAAGTGAAGATGGTCGGTCTTAATATTAATTGATATGTTTTGTTAGGTAGCTAAAACTGTCTAAGTAGGTTGTATATCAAGCTAAAGACCGTTTTAGACGTAAGTACCGTACCTACATAATCAGTATTTAGATTGCACGATGCACGAGTTACCTAATTTTAAAATATCAAGATCTTGTTTAAACTTACTGCCCGATTCGAATATAGATACGATATGGATTAAGGGGCCCACTGATTAACAGTCCGCCGGACGGTATCGGCCTGTCAATTGTTCGGAACTGTCAAAATTTTGTTCTAACTGACAGGCCGATACCGTCCGGCGGGACTGTTAATCAGTGGGCCCCTTTAGATATGTCAGCGTCAAAAATGCCTTATTGTTTGAAGAAACGTCACTTTTGACACTGATGTATCTACTCCATATCGTATCTAGACGTAATATTTGACGTATCTTAAAGTTCGAATCGGGCCGCGTGTCGGGTGGTTGTCGATTACGGGCACTTTGATCACGTCCGAAACGAGACGCGTCTTTGCAACTTTAGCGCTTGTAATTTGTGATCCTCTGTCAAGTAACACGAACTTCACAATGAAAAGCGTTTAGGGCCTTAATAGCGTCCAAGTCCAATGAAGGATTCTTTGAGAGATGGTGATAGAAAATTTCAAGGATATACATCGCTTCTTGAGAAACATAGTGTCATATACAAAATTAGGAACCATTCGAATAGTGACGTTGTTCCATTTTTGAAAAGTTGAATTTTCAGTCACTAATAATTTTGTATAGTGACACTATCTGCCCTATTCGAACTTTAAGATACGTCAGCTAATAGATCTTGAAACGATATGGATTAGATATGTCAGTGTCAAATGTGACGTTTCTTCAAAGAAAAATGTCACTTTTGACACTGACATATCTAATCCATATCGTTTCAAGATCTATTAGCTGACGTATCTTAAAGTTCGAATAGGGCCATATGTTTCTCAAGGAGCGACATAATGTTTGTACTTAGATGTAAATTACACTCTGAAACTATTTATTAATGATATTTTATTTCAGTATTAAGGTATGATTACTCAGTTTTTTTTTTGGTTTCCGTCCTAAAACAGGAGAAAAATCGGAACCCTAAGGGTCCCTTAGAGGATCACTCTGTAGTCCGTCCGTTCGTCTGTCTGTCAAGAATGGTGTCTCGGGAACGCATAGAGGCATGGAGTTGAAATTAAAACCATATCAAAAATAAACTTCTAAGTTAAGGTTAAAAAAAGATAGGTACGGCCGTTTATGCCACAAGAAAATTATATTTTGACACTCATCGGAATCAAAATTTATAGGGTATTTCCTGTTGAACAAGAACTCTGAAATTTGGCAAGTAATATCGTCTTACACTACAAGTATAGGGAAAAAAATGTAAGCTAAATTTGAAAAAAAAAATGAGTTAAATTTGTAGGGAACACTCGATGGGCGAGTCCGACTGGCACTTATATTTTTTTTTATGAAAGCATGAAAGCAACCAAGGCATGAGGTAATGTGATATTGTTTGTATTTATAGTTTAAAATTTGCAAGATCTAAGTGATCTTTATAATTATAATACTTACATACCTATCTACCCATACACATTCCTAAATATGGCATTCCTAAAAACCACAGCCCACGAACCATTTAATTTATTTCCTACTTGAGCTCAGACTATAGGGTAAAGTGTGTATCTAAGAGCATATTTTAAATAATTAAAGGGCGCCCTATGTAAACACGCATTCCTCGGGCAAAGGCGATGACAACGTCTTAAAATACGGCCGCCCTTTCTTGACATGAGCTGACCTCAACCCCCGCCCCGAGGTTCATTATAATTAATAAATGACCCCCACTTGGTCCGGGCGAGGTATGTGCTTCTAATTAATAACAAACTGTGGCAGTAGTATTGTGCTAAATTAAAGATTGACTGTAATTTAAAACTTTAAAACTTGTGACAAAGTTATCTACATTATATTCTGTATTAGTTAAAATAGTTAATTGAAATATTTCATATTTACTTACTACATACTTAATTTTTTTATACATTTATGTAAGAAACTAAGTTCCAAACAGTTCAGAATACGTAATAAACAATTTTGACGTTTCGACGCACATTCGATAAATTAAAATACCATATAAATTTTGTATTTCTATGCCTTCATACTCATAATTCCACATAACTTTGATAAAGGCTTAAATTTTGCACGAATCTTTCTGACTATTGATTGAATTGCTTAACTTCAGTATTTTTTTAAGTAAGTAAGTAAGTAAATATTCTTTATTGCACTAATAAATTATACATTTTACATACATGTTAAACTACAAAGAAATTTAATTAACTGTTCTTATGAACATAGGGTCTTTAACTACCCTAAATTACCAATACCGTTTTTTAAATAAATATAGCTCGTCATTGAAATTAGGCATTGCGATTATAATTATCGTAGGTTATCGCCGAACTCGCCCATCAGGTTCAACATACCGGCATCCATTAATTACTGAAATTTAATTCATACGAGGCCCGCGCCACTATTTACATTCAAAAACGGCCCCACCCGCATGGAGAACCCTTGCCGGCAAACTTGGCTACCCTAAGATGCTAACTCCTAAGTAGACTTTCTTTGATAGTGCGCTCCGCTGACTTTGAATAAAGGCCACCGGGTCGATAAGTTCTGATCTGTAATTTTATAGCTTTGAAGCCGCCCCTAGATTTGCACGCTGAATTGTGGCCTATTGAACTGTCTTGGCTTTGTTTTGTAAAGAAACCGCAAGCGTCTTGAGGCAAAGGTATAAACCATTAACGTTAAATTAAGAAGTTGCCGGTTCTGACGGACGGGTAAAAGTAACGGGCAGTAAAAAGGTCAAGCTCCTTTTAAAAGTCAGACTAAAGTTTGTGAAGACCACGTCGGTATTTCAGCGGGAAGTTTGTAAGACGCGATAATAAATCTAATGAGCAAGTACAAAGATCAGTCGCAAGGAGGGATTAGCCTTTATCTCGGTGCACGTAAAGCGGTGATACTTATATGAGTGCCCCTTTTATTGCATTATACGGGGGAAGGGTTGCCGGGCCCTCGGCGGCCTAACGTCTCACGACTACGGGAAGAATTTATAAATAAGTTAAGGGAGGGCCCGCCTTATTCTTCGCCTACTTTGTTTATCATATTTAAATTATTAGAGTCAGATGTGGAACGTGTACCTAATTGCTGTACTTTGTTAAGATAATGTACCTTTGGCGCGGCTCCACTTTTGTTTTCTTGTTTTGGAGCGATATAAATTCACAGGAGGACGCCGGTAACGCCCAACTTTCCTGTTCTGTTTTTGTGCGGACGCTCCTTTCGGAGGGAAATAAAATTTGTTATGCAGCCGTTTGGAGGCCGTAGGTGCCTTGAGATAATACTCCAAGTTTCCTTAACTCTGCGACACTCCTAAACTTCAGGATTTCGCCAGCGCGGTATCTTATTCCAGGTAAAAAGCATATTTATTTGGTTTTAAAGGTAATTTAAGTCGTATCAAACCAAAATGGTTAGTATCTGAGTCGTACATCACAATAAAATCTTAATATAAAGCGAATCGTTACACAACGTTTAAGATGTATTCAAGAAAACAGCGCGTTGTTCATAGATTAACATTATTTCTTCCATAAATCACTTTTAAGTGTTATTTCATTTCCTTAGGAACCCTCGCATGCGGCACACGCGTCGAACGAATAAGTAATTGAAATTTGAGACCAACTTTTGATTTTACGGAATGATTTCACCCCACTCCTTTTGAAATTATTATGAATTTCCCTTCCTTGCGGGACAGGCACGTCTTGAATAAATGGCTTACCTTTCATACGGCGGGAACAGCGGAACTGTTAGCGAGCTTGACATTTATATTTACATAGGAAAATAAATTCCGCTTGATTTACTATCAGGCAATCAGTTTTCTTGTTTGTTGTTTATTCACAATGCTTGACTGAACCTGAGAAAAAATATAAATATTTCTATGAAATTCACGAAATTATTATTAATTCTGAGATTCTGAGAAGTAAGTATATTAAGATAAATATTATAAGGTAAATTTATTCGGAAGTAATAAATACAAAAACAATTGTTAACATTGGCAAAGTCAGAAAAAAGAGAGTGTCTGTGTGACAAGGATAACTTATTTAACCTATTGTAACGTTAACCCCACAAGTACCACACGTTTACGTTGAAAGAACAGTTTTGTAGAAAAGATATCGCAGTAGTAAATGCTAAAACAAAATATGTTATGTTAGACTTTGTTGCGAGTCTAACATAACATAAGAAAATATTATAAGTATTCGGCCTTAACAAGGGCTAAACAAAATCGTTGTAGGTTGTACAATTACAAAATTTAATCTGTGGCAGAGTGAAAGGGATAATAATAGCAAAGCACGTGCTTGCGACAATCCAAAACATCATTAAGGCAAGCGTGCGGAAGCGCACCGTATTTCAAAGCACCAGGTAACGGCTAACATCACAAACGTTCCCAGCATCCTTTATTCGGCGATTAAAACTCGCTACAAGCAGCAAGATGTCTACAAGACCAATAAACAAGCCCGGAACGCGGCGCGAACGCCCAAAGTTTCGAGCGCGTTTAGAGTGCAGAGGACCAGTAATGAGGGTTGGAAATTTCGGCACATTGCGGCCCAAACCGCACGCGGCATCTTGGCTTATTATTAATTCCGTAAGACGTGGCCCCGATGTCCAAGACGTGCGCTGAGATTTGAGACAAAAGTCGCAAGGGCGGAAGGGACGGCCCCCCGTCTCGTCGACACGTACGAGCCGAGGAGGATTTACAGGTGGTTTTAATAACGCTCGCCACTAATGTCGCGAGATGAATACTTAATGGACGGATCATCGGGATTCTGGAGTCAACTTTGGTTAATGAATGCGTGATGGCGTCTTCGCTGTATACCTACATATATAAGTTGTCTAGCGGCAAGCTACTTGGCAAGGAATCTTAGCTTTCAAAAGAGTAAACATGGCGTGTAACTTGTTTAATCCACAGAATAAGCTATAGTACTGGCACATGTAAAAAAAATATCTCGCCTAATGTTTATCAACTCAAGTTATTGCATATCGTCGCTGGTAGACTAACAAAGTTAAGTTTGAGACTAGGATGATCTGATAGTTGTTTGAGAATGGGATGCATTGATTTGGATATATTGAGGAGCATCGGGGGCCCACTGATTAACAATCCGCCGGATGGTATCTGCCTGTCAGTTGTTCGGAACTGTTCACTTTTTGTTCTAACTGACAGACCGATTCCGTGCGGCGGACTGTTAATCAGTGGGCCCCGACAGTTAAGTGTAAGCTGATGTCCAAGATTTCCAAGACTGCGAAATTTCCACATGAAAAAATTTCAAAAACATCTCATACTTATTTTTGTATGGGAAAGGGAAAATGTCCTTTATTTCCTGTAAAAAATTCCTGAAACTTCCGAGAACTGGTTGTTTTTTTGCAACTTTAACTATTTCCAAATATCTCTAATTCTCTACTTGTAATTATTTGTTAGCACTAATGTTCCAACCGCTGTCCTAACGAGCGATTTACTTACAAAGTGCGAATCCCTTTAAAATGGCTGCTCTGTGTTGGGTGCTCTCAAAAACTCGTTAGAGCGCCGAGGGTCACGTCTCGAGACGAAATGCTCCGAGTTAATGCGAGATACATTGTTGCAGTGGCTTGCTGAAAACAAAGTCGCCATATCGTACGAGTAAATAACTTTAATGTTAGAATCATGTACATTCAACTTTGGGTATCTGAGAAGCCCTAGTCCAGCGCTATTTCTTATTTACCTACAAATGTTATTTACAATTGTATATAACTTGCATTTAAAACGCAATTCACAAATGCAAACAAATATCAAATGTAACCAGCTTATGTTACTTCAATCAAATGAATTAAAGACATATTGTGTAGATTTTTCTAGTTCTGGCTTTCATAATTCAACAAACTTAAAGAATATTTAACTAAAGTGTATATGGAACTTGCTAATTATATGTATGTATAAACAAAAATCTCCAGTAAATTCATCATTCTTTGACAATTTCAATATGATGGTTTCTTTACATAGTTAGCAAGTTCCATAGAATGACAGTTTATATATTTATTAATCGCTAAAACATTCCATAGTACCAGCGTATCCAAAACTTATAAAATATTCCGCCCAAAAAGTGTGATCCCTAGATTCCTAATTCTTTGGATGATTAAGGAAAAAAAAATGTTATATCTCTAATGAAGTCCTATCTTTCCAAATCACACAACAGCATTATCAATGATCTCCAACATCACATTATCTCAACACATGTTGCCGACGATTAACTAGAAGAATTGCCAATATCGCCTGTGGGCGTGCACAGCACACTCACGAGCGATTATGGCCAAGTGCCCGCCGGGGAGCCGTAGCGAACGCTAAAGTGTCTATATGTTATCGTAAGAGACGTTTGTAATTGATTGTGTTACTACTTAGATTTTGGAAGACAGGTAAGGAAGGCAAACGCTGCAGAAGTAAAGAAAATAGAGCAATAGATATATTTCAAGAAATTATTCTTATTATATACAATCATTTACTGACGAAATTTGTGTTATTTGATTGTAAATACGCTCAAATTAAAATTGTACATTGAAATTTATATCTACATTTAATAAATAGACGCAAACGTAAGTTCAGCACTCGACACTAGAGACTCTGGTTTGAGTCCAGCCTCGGCCTTCATCTCATACCAATCTTAATTACATAAGAATAAAAGCTATTTCAAACGAACAATATTATTCATATTTCATATGCAAAACTAATTTTATGGTTACTTAGAGGCGCCATCTCTTGCAATTTGGGAGAACTGCGAAACTCGGTATGTAGGCTAAGTTTAACACAGAATAAACGTCTACGAACACGTTGCTAACTTTCATACAACTCGAAGGTTATGGAAATATTGTTTTTATGTTTCGCCTCTTTGACTATAAAACGCCATATGATTAACATATAAACCCTTTAGCGCCACCTGCACCATCACACTAACCCGGGGTTAAGCGGTTAAACCATAAACCCAGTGTCAAATTGTACTGGTAACCATGGTAACTCTAGGTTTAACCGGTTAACCCGGGGTTAACCGTTAGTGGGATGGTGCAAGTGGCACAGAAATATAGAAATAATACATCCATCCTAATAGATGCTGTCATCTGTGTTCAGCTTCGATACAGAAATTCTACATTTTCGTGCCCATCACTCAAATCAATT
This sequence comes from Cydia fagiglandana, assembly GCF_963556715.1. Lineage (NCBI taxonomy): Eukaryota > Metazoa > Arthropoda > Insecta > Lepidoptera > Tortricidae > Cydia > Cydia fagiglandana. Next base: position 6,203,135 of record NC_085937.1, read on the forward strand.
AAAGTCAACAACCGTGATGAAAAAAAAACATTGTAAGAAATTAAATGAAATAGAAAACCTAGATTAGGCAACGAAAATAACGTCCTATTATTGGGGTATTTTTCCAAAAATAAACTTCACAAGATACTGATAATTAATTATATTCACCTTTTTAATTACATTCAGCACTTAACTCTACACGTGTACACTGTTCGCCTGCTGTCAAGGCAATGACCCGGTCTGACTGGTTCTGCCCCTTTTATTACCACTCGGCAACCGTTGAAACTACTTGTAGAGGGCGCTGTATGGATATAGTCAAATAGCAACTGTACTAATGACTTCTTGGTTTGCCGAGGGATAATCAAGTGACATGTACGTAGGTAATAAATTAAACATATTATTAAACACTTATAAATTATGAATAAATAAGCTAACAGTTCGGCCATCCTGTTTCTAGCAAGTCCCATTGCTACATAAAAGTGAAGCTTTAATAATCAGAAATGCCATAATCAAAATTCATTCATATCACAATATATAATTAAATCATAAAACAATTAACAGTTACACATGTTACTACTGAAGTTAATGAAATAATCGTACATGTATGATGTATATATGAATATGATATAAGTATTCATATATCACTGATTAAAAAGGTTATATTCTATTTGAATCATGTAATATATATTCTAATCAACATAATTAAATTACAATGAATATGATTAGGTGTAAAGATGACATTTTATTTCATTAAACTTTATAATAGTAATTTAATTAGATGGGTCATTGTTCCTGATCACTACTAGAACATTCATTATCAATATCACTATCGAGATCTCGAACAAAATTCAACCAGGGTTGAATTTTATCAAGTGCTACCACATTTTCATACCCACGACCTTTCTTCTTTGTCAGAGGAGTATCTCCTATGAGGTATCTATCATTAGGGAGAATTTTTAGGATACGATATGGTCCTTGGTACTTACTTACAAGTTTTTGTGACTTTCCATCATGTGGTACTTGTCTCTCTACTCGCACCAAATCACCTTCCTTGTAAGTGGTACCGGGTTTCCGACTTTTATTAAACCTTAGTGCATCTTTATTTTGCTGCTTATCTATTTTCTGTTTAGCCTGTTCTCTAACATCATTTAAGTCTTCAGTACTTACGACATTTAGCGTGTCGCTTATGACAGAGTTCAGTATCCCTTGCGAATTACTTGTAACATTAAATCCAAACAGAAGTTCAGATGGAGTTTTCTGAGTAGTTTTATGCATTGTGGTGTTGAGACCCACCTGAATTTCAGCGACGTATTCGTCCCAATTCTTCTCATCTTTGCCATGTGTGGAGGTAGATAAAGCATTAAGGATTGTTCTATTAAATCTCTCTACCTGGCCGTTAGCCCGGGGAGTAGCCACGGCGTTCTCAATATGTTTGATGCCATGAGATGAGACGAATTCTTTGAACGTCTTGCTTGTGAAGCTAGTTCCTTTATCTGTAATGAGACGGGTTGGTACTCCAAAATAACTTATATGCTCTTTAATTACTTTGATAGAGGTAAGCGACTTTGTGTTCTTGACAGGTGTTATGTTTGCATACTTTGTGAAGCCATCTATAATTACAAGAAGATAACAGTTTCCTTTCTTGCTCTTTACAAAAGGACCTAGGTGGTCGGCGTGAATAGTATGGAAAGGAATACTGACCTTTTCTATAGGGTGTAGCTCGCCCTCCCGTTTACCTCCCGGCTTTTTGTGGTGTGCACACTCTAGACATGATGCAACATACTTTTTAACAAACCGTCTCATTTTCGCGAACCAATAGTGTTTCTGTATCCGCTGAAGTGTTTTATCAAAGCCACAATGTCCAACATCATCGTGGTTCTTTTGAAGTATTTGCCAACGAACACTCTTGGGCACTACCCATTTTAATTCGCCAGCCACGATGCGGTAGACACGGTCATTTTTAAGTTTATAGTTATTAAGGTAGTCAATTACCTGTTCTGAATTTGGATCACTGAGCGTTTCCTTTATTTTTTTAATTTCTGCATCCGCGCTCTGGACGGTTGAGATCCAGTCTTGGTCATTCACTTCCGTAGTGAGCAGTACATCGAGAACGTGAGATTCTTGTACACCGTCGTCGACTGGGTGGCGACTAAGTGCATCTGCGTGTAGCATGCGTGCACCGGGTCGATATTCGATGGAACAATCATATTCTTGTATCTGTACCCACCATCTAGCCACCCGTGGAATAACGTCGCGTTTCGTGAGTGTGTACCTGAGGGCGTTGCAATCTGTAAAGATTTTAAATGATATACCTACCAAATACACCCTGAACCGGTTCAGTGACGCTATCACAGCGAGAGTTTCTTGTTCGTACGAGTGAAGTTTGCGTTCCTCGGGAGTAGTCTTGCGACTAAAGTAAGAAATTGGCTGGAAAATTCCGTTCGAATTAGCTTGGAGTAATATCCCTGCGATGCCATCTTTGCTGGCATCCGTGTGTAGCTGGGTATCGGCCTTTGGGTCATATAGAGCTAGAAGCGGTCTCTGGGTCAGTAGAGTTTTGATATCATCAAAGGCTTTCTTTTGTGGTTCTTCCCATACCCATGTAGATCCCTTTCGTAGTAAGTCTGTCAATGGGGATGTTATGAGAGCATAGCCTTTAATGAAACGCCGGAAAAATCCTGAAAGTCCAAGAAACTGTCTTACCTCGTGTTGATTTCTTGGTGTAGGGAAGTTTGAAACGGCATCAGTTTTTCTAGACCCAGGGCGAATGCCTTCAGCGCTGACCTCGAACCCAAGAAAGTCAATCTGATTTTGGAAGAAATTGCACTTACTTAATTTAAGCGTTAGGCCTCCTGCCTTGAGTAAGTTAAGCACTTCTTCCAGTCTTTGTAAACCCTCTTCAACATCTTTTGACGGGATTAAAATATCGTCCATATAGACAATGGCATACTTAACTTTGGCTTCCGACAAAATTTTGTTTATTGTCCTCTGGAATACTGATGGCGCGTTGACCAGTCCGAATGGCATCCGGTTATATTCATATTGTCCGTCAGGTGTGACAAAGGCTGTCTTGTGTCGTGACTCCTCCGAAATAGGGATCTGATAGTATCCTGATGCTAAATCCAGGGAAGTGAATAACTTGTTTCCGGAGAGCTGGTCCAGTTGATCTTCGACTCTGGGGAGTGGGTAATGATCCTTCTTGGTTTTGCGATTCAGGGCCCTATAGTCCACGCACAAGCGCTTCTCGCCGGTCTTTTTTTGAACTAAAACTATAGGGCTCGCATATGGTGACGAAGACTCCCTTACGATCTCACTATCGAGCATTTCTTGAACCATATTTCTTACCAATGTTCTTTCGGTGTGTGACATACGGTATGGGCGGTAAACCACCGGAGTTAGCTCTTCAAGTTCAATAACCATTTCCGATACCTTCGTGAAGCCAAGGTCATCAAGACCTTTCGAAAAACAATTGCCGTATTTGGACAAAAGTTGTTGGAGCTTCAAACGTTCTTCCTTGTTCACACTTGGACCGCAGTTAACGGACTCATCGACTTCGTTTTCATTGAATGTCACCCCACAACAGTCGTATGCGTTGTCGCCGCCGTCGTCGGCTGGCTTGAACTCGGCACGCGTCAAAAGAAAACCACTATTCAGAGTAATTATGTCAGACGATGCATTCAGAAGGAGCAGTGTGCTAGTACCGGAGTTGATGTCGTATTGTCCCGGGAGCAAATAATATTGTTTTCCTTCTGCCCCTCTCAGTGAACCGTTAATGATAATGGTTCCAGTAACGAGAGACGTCGATTCTACTGTGACTGGTGTCAACATACTGCATGGCAGGGAGACTTGATTACTCACCTTCAGGTGTAACTTGCCATTTGCGGTCTTGATGAAGATAAGTTCCTTTGAAGTTTTAATTATCGTGATATCCGGTTTTTCTGTGAAGGTGTGGCCCAATAAGACTTGTCGTTTAATCACATGGTTTTCGACGACATATAGATCAATAACTTCCTTTATGCCTTGAACTTCGACGCTGCATGTTACTATACCCACAGGTGATACCAGATTAGCTCCTACGGTGTTCAGCACTGGGAGTTCCGCAGATGTGTCAATGTCCAGATTCAACTGTTTGGCCGCATTCATTGTTATTAGCGAGCATTCGCTGCCAAGATCTATAAAACATTTAATCATAGAATTGTTGACTTTGATATCCATTTTATATTTATTATTTGTGTCACCAACCTGTACTGCGGCAACTTGCTTCTCCTTGCGCTCTTTCCCTCGTGCTTCCTCCACTTTCACATCGTTAGACTCGCGTAGTCGCTTAAAACAGTGCTCCGCCAAGTGATTCCTTTTGTCACAATATGTGCATGTGGCAGCAGGTTTCTTACATTTACTGGCACGGTGTCCAGCTTCACTGCAATTGAAACATACCTCGCCGCTGTTAGGGTTGTCTTTCGATGTGTCCTTCGACACCTGAGGTCGGGCCGACTTATTCCTGTAGTCATTTTGGCGGAACTTTCGTGAAGGATCTTGAGCGTCTTTGTCTCTTACCTGTCCTACCTTCACTGTTCTAAAATACTTCAAAACTTGTTCAGGTTCAGAGAACTGGGCTGCTTGGGCGCCGACCTTTACCGCGCGGTCATCTACGCCGTAGAGAATACAATCAACAGCTTGTCTTCCATATATTTTGCACCTATTAAGGAGATTTACCTTCGCATAATAGTACTGTTCCAGTGATTCTCCATAACGGGCCCTTTTTGAGAGCATTTCTGTAAGAATCTCGGCGTAATCTTCGCGACAGGGAAATGATTCAATGAGTTTCTTCTTCCACTCTGACCATGTAAATAAGACGCTAGATAAACCTTGGTACCAGGTCTTTGCAACGCCTGTGAGTTTGGGGAGAGCATAGTGGATCAATTCCCTATCATCCCATTGGTATATACTGGCACATTCTTCGACCTTTGTAAGCCAATTTAATACAGTCTGTTCCTTGGACATCGGGTCAAATTCGGGTACAACATTGGTATTAAAGGAAAGTTTCGGTTTATCAGACCGTTTAAATTCCTTCAACACATCTAGAAACTTATCTAGGACAGCAGAGTCGCGATTTTTCCTGTTTGATTTTGATAACCTTGGCCGTTTTATATAACTATCATAGTGCTCACCAGATTCTTCTGACGAGCTGTGTCGACGTTTACGGCTGACTCTTTCTGACGGGCCGCGTGGATGTCTGCGGCTGCCTCTTTCTGGCGAACTGTGACGACGTCTTCGGCTGCCTCTTTCTGATGGATCGCGACGATGTCTGCGGCTGCTTTCTTCTGACGGACTGTGATGATGTCTGCGGCTGCCTCTACCTCTTCTGTAGCCATAGTCGTTATCCTCGTAACCTGACCTGTGTGCTCCTATGTCGTTATGATATAGTGGCTGGCTTCGTGATCTAGGTGATGGCGGGATGTCGTAATACATTACCCGGCCCTGCGACCTGGACACTCTTGGGCTGTTGTAATATGATCCGTGGCCCTGCAACCTGGGCGCTCGTGGGCTGTCGTAATATGAGCCCTGGCCCTGTGACCTGGGCGCTCCTGGGCTGTCATAATATGAACCCTGGCCCTGTGACCTGGGCGCTCCTGGGCTGCCATAATACGAACCCTGACCCTGTGACCTGGGCGCTCGTGGGTTGTCGTAATATGAACCCTGGCCCTGTGACCTGGGCGCTCGTGGGCTGTCGTAATATGAACCCTGGCCCTGTGACCTGGGCGCTCCTGGGCTGTCGTAATATGAACCCTGGCCCTGTGACCTGGGCGCTTCTGGGCTGTTGTTGTGATACAATCTCTCGCTGCTGTGATATGGATCCTGGCCCTGTGATCTGGGCGTCCCTGGGTCATCGTCCGCCTCCATACCTGAAACTTAGAGCGATCGTCTACATATCGGCTCTACATATCGGCTCTACATATCGGCTCTACATATCGGCTCTACATATCGGCTCTACATATCGGCTCTACATATCGGCTCTACATATGGGCTCTACTTATGCCGATATCTACTACTATCTACAAGTGCCTAGTTTATATTCAGTATTAAAGTTATCATCTACAACAGAATGTCCACACATGTCTATATCCAGGGAGTACCCGGGCAAGATAAACATGCGTGTTTAACCGTATTGACCTCCGGACTTCCTCCGTTACGGAAAATACAGTTATTTCGTTAAAATTGCTATCCAAGAACCAAATATCCACACATGTCTATATCCAGGGAGTACCCGGGCAAGATAAACATGCGTGTTTAACCATATTAACCTCCGGACTTCCTCCGTTACGGAAAATACAGTCATGTATTTCGTTAAAATTGCTATCCAAGAACCAAATATCCACACATGTCTATATCCAGGGAGTACCCGGGCAAGATAAACATGCGTGTTTAACCATATTAACCTCCGGACTTCCTCCGTTACGGAAAATACAGTTATGTATTTCGTTAAAATTGCTATCCAAAAACCAAATATCCACACATGTCTATATCCAGGGAGTACCCGGGCAAGATAAACATGCGTGTTTAACCATATTAACCTCCGGACTTCCTCCGTTACGGAAAATACAGTTATTTAAGGTATCGAGATATGCTTAATAATTACGGAAAGATAACAAAAGAAAATAAACCGTACTTACGTTAGTGTGGCGTGGTAAAAAAAATCTTTTTTTGATTTTTTTCTATCCCTTCTTCTGAAATATTGGGGTATTTTTCCAAAAATAAACTTCACAAGATACTGATAATTAATTATATTCACCTTTTTAATTACATTCAGCACTTAACTCTACACGTGTACACTGTTCGCCTGCTGTCAAGGCAATGACCCGGTCTGACTGGTTCTGCCCCTTTTATTACCACTCGGCAACCGTTGAAACTACTTGTAGAGGGCGCTGTATGGATATAGTCAAATAGCAACTGTACTAATGACTTCTTGGTTTGCCGAGGGATAATCAAGTGACATGTACGTAGGTAATAAATTAAACATATTATTAAACACTTATAAATTATGAATAAATAAGCTAACACTATATTATAGTAAGCACCGCCAAGAAGAAAGGAACAGTAGTTAAGTAAATATTTCTAAAATCTAATTAATCAATTCTATTCGACTTAGCTAAAACATAGCCTCTGCTCACGCAAACAAGAAGCGGTCATCCAAATCGCATCAATCTTTCCTTCCGTGCCAGAGCGCTGCAGAAACAGTCGCATTTTTGGTGTGAACGATAAATTTGTCGTTAATCCGGAGTGTTAAGTGATTAAGCGCGCGGCGGGCGGCCGGTCTCTTACGCGCCGATTTGTTCAGTTATAAACACTAGCCGTAGTGCTGGGACAAGGTATCGATAAGATACACAAGGTTTTTTCACGACTGTACCTGCTTGCATGCTGTAGAAAACCATTATAGCGACGGATGTCGCTGACAGCAAGCGTCTCTTCTGGGTCTAGGTCCTAATTCTACTAAAAGTTTTCCTACGATACCGGAAATTTTGCTACCATCTACGACGTAGTACGTCAAACGTGGTATTTGTAAAGTACTACCTATATAGCAGAGACTAATAGCTAAATATTTAAGACAGACTACCCCCAAACAACACCGCATTCCTCGCGTGGCTTTTTACCATTTTTCCGTTTTAGCTTTAACCGTAGGTATACATTATGTCACCTACTGCTATTTATGATTTCTAAATGTAAAATCCAACTTTCCTGGCTGCTGTCATACCTATACACAAAGGTACAGTAATTAAGGCATAATAAAACCATTTTAGTCATATCCATAATTTTCTTTGGAGCAACTTCTGTAAGTACTACTCTACTGAAGAACTGAGTTTCAATCAATCATAGTCTAAAAGGAACCGACCGCAGGGCGTTAACAGTGATATACGTATCGATAAATTTTTTTATTATCGATGTATCGATACTTTATGTTAGCTTATTTATTCATAATTTATAAGTGTTTAATAATATGTTTAATTTATTACCTACGTACATGTCACTTGATTATCCCTCGGCAAACCAAGAAGTCATTAGTACAGTTGCTATTTGACTATATCCATACAGCGCCCTCTACAAGTAGTTTCAACGGTTGCCGAGTGGTAATAAAAGGGGCAGAACCAGTCGGACCGGGTCATTGCCTTGACAGCAGGCGAACAGTGTACACGTGTAGAGTTAAGTGCTGAATGTAATTAAAAAGGTGAATATAATTAATTATCAGTATCTTGTGAAGTTTATTTTTGGAAAAATACCCCAATATTTCAGAAGAAGGGATAGAAAAAAATCAAAAAAAGATTTTTTTTACCACGCCACACTAACGTAAGTACGGTTTATTTTCTTTTGTTATCTTTCCGTAATTATTAAGCATATCTCGATACCTTAAATAACTGTATTTTCCGTAACGGAGGAAGTCCGGAGGTTAATATGGTTAAACACGCATGTTTATCTTGCCCGGGTACTCCCTGGATATAGACATGTGTGGATATTTGGTTTTTGGATAGCAATTTTAACGAAATACATAACTGTATTTTCCGTAACGGAGGAAGTCCGGAGGTTAATATGGTTAAACACGCATGTTTATCTTGCCCGGGTACTCCCTGGATATAGACATGTGTGGATATTTGGTTCTTGGATAGCAATTTTAACGAAATACATGACTGTATTTTCCGTAACGGAGGAAGTCCGGAGGTTAATATGGTTAAACACGCATGTTTATCTTGCCCGGGTACTCCCTGGATATAGACATGTGTGGATATTTGGTTCTTGGATAGCAATTTTAACGAAATAACTGTATTTTCCGTAACGGAGGAAGTCCGGAGGTCAATACGGTTAAACACGCATGTTTATCTTGCCCGGGTACTCCCTGGATATAGACATGTGTGGACATTCTGTTGTAGATGATAACTTTAATACTGAATATAAACTAGGCACTTGTAGATAGTAGTAGATATCGGCATAAGTAGAGCCCATATGTAGAGCCGATATGTAGAGCCGATATGTAGAGCCGATATGTAGAGCCGATATGTAGAGCCGATATGTAGAGCCGATATGTAGAGCCGATATGTAGAGCCGATATGTAGACGATCGCTCTAAGTTTCAGGTATGGAGGCGGACGATGACCCAGGGACGCCCAGATCACAGGGCCAGGATCCATATCACAGCAGCGAGAGATTGTATCACAACAACAGCCCAGAAGCGCCCAGGTCACAGGGCCAGGGTTCATATTACGACAGCCCAGGAGCGCCCAGGTCACAGGGCCAGGGTTCATATTACGACAGCCCACGAGCGCCCAGGTCACAGGGCCAGGGTTCATATTACGACAACCCACGAGCGCCCAGGTCACAGGGTCAGGGTTCGTATTATGGCAGCCCAGGAGCGCCCAGGTCACAGGGCCAGGGTTCATATTATGACAGCCCAGGAGCGCCCAGGTCACAGGGCCAGGGCTCATATTACGACAGCCCACGAGCGCCCAGGTTGCAGGGCCACGGATCATATTACAACAGCCCAAGAGTGTCCAGGTCGCAGGGCCGGGTAATGTATTACGACATCCCGCCATCACCTAGATCACGAAGCCAGCCACTATATCATAACGACATAGGAGCACACAGGTCAGGTTACGAGGATAACGACTATGGCTACAGAAGAGGTAGAGGCAGCCGCAGACATCATCACAGTCCGTCAGAAGAAAGCAGCCGCAGACATCGTCGCGATCCATCAGAAAGAGGCAGCCGAAGACGTCGTCACAGTTCGCCAGAAAGAGGCAGCCGCAGACATCCACGCGGCCCGTCAGAAAGAGTCAGCCGTAAACGTCGACACAGCTCGTCAGAAGAATCTGGTGAGCACTATGATAGTTATATAAAACGGCCAAGGTTATCAAAATCAAACAGGAAAAATCGCGACTCTGCTGTCCTAGATAAGTTTCTAGATGTGTTGAAGGAATTTAAACGGTCTGATAAACCGAAACTTTCCTTTAATACCAATGTTGTACCCGAATTTGACCCGATGTCCAAGGAACAGACTGTATTAAATTGGCTTACAAAGGTCGAAGAATGTGCCAGTATATACCAATGGGATGATAGGGAATTGATCCACTATGCTCTCCCCAAACTCACAGGCGTTGCAAAGACCTGGTACCAAGGTTTATCTAGCGTCTTATTTACATGGTCAGAGTGGAAGAAGAAACTCATTGAATCATTTCCCTGTCGCGAAGATTACGCCGAGATTCTTACAGAAATGCTCTCAAAAAGGGCCCGTTATGGAGAATCACTGGAACAGTACTATTATGCGAAGGTAAATCTCCTTAATAGGTGCAAAATATATGGAAGACAAGCTGTTGATTGTATTCTCTACGGCGTAGATGACCGCGCGGTAAAGGTCGGCGCCCAAGCAGCCCAGTTCTCTGAACCTGAACAAGTTTTGAAGTATTTTAGAACAGTGAAGGTAGGACAGGTAAGAGACAAAGACGCTCAAGATCCTTCACGAAAGTTCCGCCAAAATGACTACAGGAATAAGTCGGCCCGACCTCAGGTGTCGAAGGACACATCGAAAGACAACCCTAACAGCGGCGAGGTATGTTTCAATTGCAGTGAAGCTGGACACCGTGCCAGTAAATGTAAGAAACCTGCTGCCACATGCACATATTGTGACAAAAGGAATCACTTGGCGGAGCACTGTTTTAAGCGACTACGCGAGTCTAACGATGTGAAAGTGGAGGAAGCACGAGGGAAAGAGCGCAAGGAGAAGCAAGTTGCCGCAGTACAGGTTGGTGACACAAATAATAAATATAAAATGGATATCAAAGTCAACAATTCTATGATTAAATGTTTTATAGATCTTGGCAGCGAATGCTCGCTAATAACAATGAATGCAGCCAAACAGTTGAATCTGGACATTGACACATCTGCGGAACTCCCAGTGCTGAACACCGTAGGAGCTAATCTGGTATCACCTGTGGGTATAGTAACATGCAGCGTCGAAGTTCAAGGCATAAAGGAAGTTATTGATCTATATGTCGTCGAAAACCATGTGATTAAACGACAAGTCTTATTGGGCCACACCTTCACAGAAAAACCGGATATCACGATAATTAAAACTTCAAAGGAACTTATCTTCATCAAGACCGCAAATGGCAAGTTACACCTGAAGGTGAGTAATCAAGTCTCCCTGCCATGCAGTATGTTGACACCAGTCACAGTAGAATCGACGTCTCTCGTTACTGGAACCATTATCATTAACGGTTCACTGAGAGGGGCAGAAGGAAAACAATATTATTTGCTCCCGGGACAATACGACATCAACTCCGGTACTAGCACACTGCTCCTTCTGAATGCATCGTCTGACATAATTACTCTGAATAGTGGTTTTCTTTTGACGCGTGCCGAGTTCAAGCCAGCCGACGACGGCGGCGACAACGCATATGACTGTTGTGGGGTGACATTCAATGAAAACGAAGTCGATGAGTCCGTTAACTGCGGTCCAAGTGTGAACAAGGAAGAACGTTTGAAGCTCCAACAACTTTTGTCCAAATACGGCAATTGTTTTTCGAAAGGTCTTGATGACCTTGGCTTCACGAAGGTATCGGAAATGGTTATTGAACTTGAAGAGCTAACTCCGGTGGTTTACCGCCCATACCGTATGTCACACACCGAAAGAACATTGGTAAGAAATATGGTTCAAGAAATGCTCGATAGTGAGATCGTAAGGGAGTCTTCGTCACCATATGCGAGCCCTATAGTTTTAGTTCAAAAAAAGACCGGCGAGAAGCGCTTGTGCGTGGACTATAGGGCCCTGAATCGCAAAACCAAGAAGGATCATTACCCACTCCCCAGAGTCGAAGATCAACTGGACCAGCTCTCCGGAAACAAGTTATTCACTTCCCTGGATTTAGCATCAGGATACTATCAGATCCCTATTTCGGAGGAGTCACGACACAAGACAGCCTTTGTCACACCTGACGGACAATATGAATATAACCGGATGCCATTCGGACTGGTCAACGCGCCATCAGTATTCCAGAGGACAATAAACAAAATTTTGTCGGAAGCCAAAGTTAAGTATGCCATTGTCTATATGGACGATATTTTAATCCCGTCAAAAGATGTTGAAGAGGGTTTACAAAGACTGGAAGAAGTGCTTAACTTACTCAAGGCAGGAGGCCTAACGCTTAAATTAAGTAAGTGCAATTTCTTCCAAAATCAGATTGACTTTCTTGGGTTCGAGGTCAGCGCTGAAGGCATTCGCCCTGGGTCTAGAAAAACTGATGCCGTTTCAAACTTCCCTACACCAAGAAATCAACACGAGGTAAGACAGTTTCTTGGACTTTCAGGATTTTTCCGGCGTTTCATTAAAGGCTATGCTCTCATAACATCCCCATTGACAGACTTACTACGAAAGGGATCTACATGGGTATGGGAAGAACCACAAAAGAAAGCCTTTGATGATATCAAAACTCTACTGACCCAGAGACCGCTTCTAGCTCTATATGACCCAAAGGCCGATACCCAGCTACACACGGATGCCAGCAAAGATGGCATCGCAGGGATATTACTCCAAGCTAATTCGAACGGAATTTTCCAGCCAATTTCTTACTTTAGTCGCAAGACTACTCCCGAGGAACGCAAACTTCACTCGTACGAACAAGAAACTCTCGCTGTGATAGCGTCACTGAACCGGTTCAGGGTGTATTTGGTAGGTATATCATTTAAAATCTTTACAGATTGCAACGCCCTCAGGTACACACTCGCGAAACGCGACGTTATTCCACGGGTGGCTAGATGGTGGGTACAGATACAAGAATATGATTGTTCCATCGAATATCGACCCGGTGCACGCATGCTACACGCAGATGCACTTAGTCGCCACCCAGTCGACGACGGTGTACAAGAATCTCACGTTCTCGATGTACTGCTCACTACGGAAGTGAATGACCAAGACTGGATCTCAACCGTCCAGAGCGCGGATGCAGAAATTAAAAAAATAAAGGAAACGCTCAGTGATCCAAATTCAGAACAGGTAATTGACTACCTTAATAACTATAAACTTAAAAATGACCGTGTCTACCGCATCGTGGCTGGCGAATTAAAATGGGTAGTGCCCAAGAGTGTTCGTTGGCAAATACTTCAAAAGAACCACGATGATGTTGGACATTGTGGCTTTGATAAAACACTTCAGCGGATACAGAAACACTATTGGTTCGCGAAAATGAGACGGTTTGTTAAAAAGTATGTTGCATCATGTCTAGAGTGTGCACACCACAAAAAGCCGGGAGGTAAACGGGAGGGCGAGCTACACCCTATAGAAAAGGTCAGTATTCCTTTCCATACTATTCACGCCGACCACCTAGGTCCTTTTGTAAAGAGCAAGAAAGGAAACTGTTATCTTCTTGTAATTATAGATGGCTTCACAAAGTATGCAAACATAACACCTGTCAAGAACACAAAGTCGCTTACCTCTATCAAAGTAATTAAAGAGCATATAAGTTATTTTGGAGTACCAACCCGTCTCATTACAGATAAAGGAACTAGCTTCACAAGCAAGACGTTCAAAGAATTCGTCTCATCTCATGGCATCAAACATATTGAGAACGCCGTGGCTACTCCCCGGGCTAACGGCCAGGTAGAGAGATTTAATAGAACAATCCTTAATGCTTTATCTACCTCCACACATGGCAAAGATGAGAAGAATTGGGACGAATACGTCGCTGAAATTCAGGTGGGTCTCAACACCACAATGCATAAAACTACTCAGAAAACTCCATCTGAACTTCTGTTTGGATTTAATGTTACAAGTAATTCGCAAGGGATACTGAACTCTGTCATAAGCGACACGCTAAATGTCGTAAGTACTGAAGACTTAAATGATGTTAGAGAACAGGCTAAACAGAAAATAGATAAGCAGCAAAATAAAGATGCACTAAGGTTTAATAAAAGTCGGAAACCCGGTACCACTTACAAGGAAGGTGATTTGGTGCGAGTAGAGAGACAAGTACCACATGATGGAAAGTCACAAAAACTTGTAAGTAAGTACCAAGGACCATATCGTATCCTAAAAATTCTCCCTAATGATAGATACCTCATAGGAGATACTCCTCTGACAAAGAAGAAAGGTCGTGGGTATGAAAATGTGGTAGCACTTGATAAAATTCAACCCTGGTTGAATTTTGTTCGAGATCTCGATAGTGATATTGATAATGAATGTTCTAGTAGTGATCAGGAACAATGACCCATCTAATTAAATTACTATTATAAAGTTTAATGAAATAAAATGTCATCTTTACACCTAATCATATTCATTGTAATTTAATTATGTTGATTAGAATATATATTACATGATTCAAATAGAATATAACCTTTTTAATCAGTGATATATGAATACTTATATCATATTCATATATACATCATACATGTACGATTATTTCATTAACTTCAGTAGTAACATGTGTAACTGTTAATTGTTTTATGATTTAATTATATATTGTGATATGAATGAATTTTGATTATGGCATTTCTGATTATTAAAGCTTCACTTTTATGTAGCAATGGGACTTGCTAGAAACAGGATGGCCGAACTGTTAGCTTATTTATTCATAATTTATAAGTGTTTAATAATATGTTTAATTTATTACCTACGTACATGTCACTTGATTATCCCTCGGCAAACCAAGAAGTCATTAGTACAGTTGCTATTTGACTATATCCATACAGCGCCCTCTACAAGTAGTTTCAACGGTTGCCGAGTGGTAATAAAAGGGGCAGAACCAGTCAGACCGGGTCATTGCCTTGACAGCAGGCGAACAGTGTACACGTGTAGAGTTAAGTGCTGAATGTAATTAAAAAGGTGAATATAATTAATTATCAGTATCTTGTGAAGTTTATTTTTGGAAAAATACCCCAATATTTACAATGTAGATTGTCCCAACACTGGCCGGAACGGCGTCGACGGCGATATTTCTTTCCGGCGACCGGCCGGACGATATTTCACGGTCGGGTAATGCACGGCCCGCGATTGAAACATAACGACTAATTGTTATTTATTGGTCGAGGTGAAGAAGTGAGCCCGGGAAGGGAAATTATTGAATTGTTTTATCGTACTGTTTGTTTTGAAGATTGAAGATCTGTTATTTCTTACTAACCGCAAGAAGGTATCGCCCGAGTGTGTTTAGCTAGGAAGGAAAGGTGAAATTCGGATTGCGACCGTAGAAGACTGTTGCAACGTTGCTGCTGCAGCATTGATGCAAGCGATGTTACTGTCTTTCCTTAATAAATTGCATTGATGTCGTTGCATTACTGTTGCCTTTAGAACGTTAAATTCCTCACTTATTATTATTAAATAAACGAGATTGTCAGTAAAATCGCTCGCAGCAACGCTTCAGCAGTAACGTTGATATCCAAATGTCGACTTAATACAGAAATACCCAATATGCAGCTTATTTAATGCAAAAATGCATATTTAATTCAAAAGTAGTGCGAGCAAACATAATATTTGAAACTCAATTGATATGCAGTGACGAGTGATTTTTAACCGTATTATTACGTAAGCACACGTATATACGTAGTATTAACTGCTGTTTTTATTTGTTTATGTGTGCCCATAAGTGAGCCGTGTACACACGAGAGCAAACTGCCCCATGCCCACCGGTCACGCTTCGTAAGGGCATTCTTACACAAGTTATCCGGTGCAATAGGGGGGAAACCCTTTTTGTTGACATGAGATTATGTGGACATGCGAGAAACTTTTATTTAACTATACATATCATAAGCACAACTTTATTTTGACAAAATGTAATTTTCTAAAGCTGTAAGTGGACTTATCCTTAATCTTAAAATAACAGTACATAGACATAACTAACATACCTAGTAGCTTTATAGTTACAAAAAAACAAAACATTGATCAAAGTTAACAAATTACACAAGTATTAAATAACTACACACAAGTCAGTCGAGTATATTAGTTTGCGACAATAAAAAAAACTATTGAATAGTAATACAAAAATAATATTTGTCAATGCAATTGTATTTAAGTAAATTAAGGAAATTCACGAATTAGGTATGTAGTTCAGACCTACTACTACCTTCTTAATACGGTAGAAACGACACGTAAAAAAAAAATGTCAAAGATCCGATCCACACAACTGTCCACTCCACCCCTTTCTAAACAGGACAATCGTATTTGTACGACGTCCGAGCGATCAAAGCGATGGCCAATAAATAAATAGTTGATTTGCTCCGTAAATACTACAACGGTCGGAATACTTTTACAAGAATTCGGGGGTAGCTGATTGATTTGCTTTAGCTATTTTGGAATACGATAGGATTGTTAGGCTTTTGTTGTTTCAATCAGTGCTTACTGCTGGGTTGGGCAATGGGCGCCATTTTTACGGTAACATATTTTTTACGTTGTTAAATTTACATGAAGAGGACAATACTTTAATTTTTAAATTAAAATATACATTCTACATGCCTGTTTAAAGAGCCTTGGGTAAGTATATGCGTTTATATGTAAAATTTCAGATTAATCATGGTTGGAGTCAGACCTACAAATCCCACAATATATTTCTGCAGTTTTAAGATTAGGTATTTAATTATAGTAAATATGCCTATTTAAGCTAAGGTGTATTCGGGTAATTCCGAATATAGGATAATTCCGAAATTCAGATGAAAAGCACCCAAAAATTCCATCATAATAAACGTCTCTATTCGCAATTATCCGACAGTTTTCGACATTCGGAATTACCCAAATACACTACCTAAATAAATATTACTGATATGATCACAACAATTATACATATTAATAAAATGAGGAATAATTTATTCACAAAACTCTCGGGCTCATTCTTTCTTCCGTGAATTTACCTATTCATAATACTCACGTAAAAATGTATCTGCCCTACACATTGTACCAAAATATACCAATATGGAAATCAGCGCCATCTATTCTAAACAAAGAGAACGACTACGAAAACTGGCGAACAAGGGTAGTCCACTTCGGAGAGTTGTAAAAGGAAAGTCGGCGTGATTCTGAATGGTGTGTTTCTAAGTATTTGCGTTTAGTTCGTATAAACGAAACACTGTTTTATTACAAAGACGCAAAGCTGAATTCTGAACGTCAGCAACATTATTTACTTTTCTTTTATTTTCTTTGCACTTCGACGCTCATTTGTTAACTTTTCTAAGCAGCCAGTATTTTTAATGCATTTTAATAAATTACTTTAGCATACTTTTAGATAAAAAAGCATCGTTTAGTAAACTTTTTATTTCCGTTTTCCCGGTAGAGGCGCTGGTGTCGAGGAAAACGAGGCACTCAAGGACAATCGAATCCGGGACGAAGGGTTAAGAACTTTAGTAGTCATTCTTTGTTGCATACCAAACGTTTTCCCTATTCGTGGAATAACGTTACATCAAAGGTAAAGAGATTATTTCGGGAAGGGTTTTGGGGCGGAATTAGTTACTTTATCTTTTTATTCACCGTAATTGGTATACAAGTACAAGTAAAAATGTGCGCCAATCCTAAATAGGTGAAATCTGGGTATTTTTAAATAAGCCTTTTTTTAACTGATGATAAAAACTCACATTGATACCTTGTATTTTAAAAACCGGCCAAGTGTGAGTCGGACTGGCCCACCGATGATTCTGTGTAAATTTAACTTTTTTAAATAAATTTATAGTTTTCAGATTTTTCCCTGTGCTTGGAGTGAAAGATGATACAGGGTGGCCAACTTGGAGGTATACAACTTTTTTTTGCCGCCATTTTGATTTGGCGGCAAATATGACAGTTGTTGCATGAAAATTACTTTGTGTAGATACGGCAAATTTGTTATGGAGCGTTTACAAGACGGGGACACGTGTCACGCGCCACGAGCCACAATAGAAACATTAAAAATAACGTTTCCCGGTCGATTAATTTCGTGAAACGGTGACATTGACTGGCGCCTGATTTAACAGCTCCTGACTTTTTTCTGTGGGGCTATCTAAAGGGACGTGTCTATGATAATAGGCCAACGAACCTTCAGCAATTAAAACAAAATATTCGAAACACTGTCGCTGAAATAACGCCAGAAATGTGTGAAAAAGTGATGAAAAACGCGATGAAAAGGGTTCGCATCTGCCATGCTGCTAGAGGTGAACATTTGTCTGACATTATTTTCCATGTGTAATTGCTGACCCTACATATTATATTTAACAAGGAATACTTAATATTTTTTATGTTTTATAGAATAAAATTTCAAAAATAAAGTGTATACCTCTTATTTGGCCACCCTGTATTACTTGCCAAATTACATAGTTCTAGGTCAACGGGAAGTACCTTATAAATCTTGATTCCCTTGAGAGTGTAGTAGTTCTCGTTGTTTTTAGGGTTCCGTACCCAAAGGGTAAAACGGGACCCTATTACTAAGACTTCGCTGTCCGTCCGTCCGTCCGTCCGTCACCAGGCTGTATCTCACGAACCGTGATAGCTAGACAGTTGAAATTTTCACAGATGATGTATTTCTGTTGCCGCTATAACAACAAATACTAAAAACAGAATAAAATAAAGATTTAAATGGGGCTCCCATACAACAAACGTGATTTTTGACCAAAGTTAAGCAACGTCGGGAGGGGTCAGTACTTGGATGGGTGACCGTTTTCTTTTTGCTTTTTTTGTTTTTTTTTGCATTATGGTACGGAACCCTTCGTGC
Source organism: Cydia fagiglandana (assembly GCF_963556715.1). Taxonomy (NCBI): domain Eukaryota; kingdom Metazoa; phylum Arthropoda; class Insecta; order Lepidoptera; family Tortricidae; genus Cydia; species Cydia fagiglandana. Next base: position 6,221,808 of record NC_085937.1, read on the forward strand.
GCGAGTCCGACTCGCACTTGCCCGGTTTTTTTATAGTAGGTAGCTACTTCATTGCATGCCATGTATCCATAATAATATGTTACATGTTTCATAATAAGTGTTATTACGAAACATTACAATATTTCATTTAAAAAGATAATTTAAATAACATTATGAGGTTCACGTGTGTTTCTATGAGTTGAAACGCGTCAATAAAGCCTATTGAAGGTGTTCACGGAATATGTAATCATCAACATGTGTGGTCCAAGCGATAAGCTGAAGATTTCCACTGCACGAGCAAAGAAAACATTTCTTAAAGGTATTTTAATTAAAGTAACTAACCACATTAAAGCCCTTAAAGATACAGTCGGTAAGATAATTTCCACGCCACCACTACTTTACATATATTTATGTACCTAAATACTGAATTTTTTCTACGATTATTGAAAAACGAACGCGCTACAAGCCTTAATAAATTGGCTATTATTCCTTTGTCTTAATCAGTCATTTTGACTTAAGTATTTAATGAAAGTGTACCTAGTAAAAGTTATTCTTGATCGCGGTCTGTTAAAATTATTAGTATTTATTAGTATGTCCATTTTTTACACTCACCCGCAAAATATAAACAAACGAAAAGAAAACTCAAAAAACAATCCGATTGCAATCTAACCAAAACAGCTAGGTAGGTACTAACCTCCTGCCTACCAGAGGTACTTTTTTTGGAATATCTTTTTGAAATATACAGAAAACATTTCTTAGGGTTAGAGATGTCTAGGAAAAATGCAGAAAAAAATCTCCCGTTTTTCCTACTAGTTTTTCCTTACGTCCTTTACAAAGGACATCAGTGCCCAATTAAGTTGTCCTGTGCAAAGGACATAACACTTTGATGACCATTAAAAGTAAAAAACTGAGGTATTATAAAGAATAATCATACGAAAAATTTATAAACAAATCAACGTTATATTAAAAATGTAAAATTTTAAAAAACGAGACACATTTCTTTGAAATCCTCCTCCTGCCTACATTCTTCCTTTGGAAGGGACATAAGAAATAAAAAAATGCTGTGGAGTATTTCTCAATGGTAACCCTAATGCATTCCTTGTAACTCATTATACAACTGTCAAAGTTTATAGAAAAAAATAGAAATGTCAATGTCAAGCATTTTTCAAAAATGGCGACGGCAAGTGGACGCGCCGGCCTGCGCCCGCGCAAAGGTAAGTCTAATCGTGATTAATCTCGTTTTTTAATAACAATTATCTCGTAAGACGTGTAATTTATCGATAATTAAATGATATATTTACGTATTAGACAGTTATTTTCTTTAACTATTCAAAATATTTTGTGATACCATGTTGAAATGTATGTATGTCCTTTGCAGAGTACAAATGTAGGCAATTGAGTTTAAGAAATTGAGACTATATATGTACTTTGCACAGGACATTAACAAAGGAGGGTATATTTTTTATTTATTGACCATTGTTTTCAGCGTTAGCATACATAGACAAGGAATGCGTTAGGGTTACCATTGAGAAATACTCCACAGCATTTTTTATTTCTTATGTCCTTTCCAAAGGAAGGATGTAGGCAGGAGGCTAATGCATTTCCCAGGTTGTCTTCTACGTTTTATTAAAATTTCAGACATATCTATTCTGCTTAATCAAGGAGATCACAAAATGTATGTACCTATTTAAATTAAATTGAAAGTTTAAAAATCGCTATCGCTTATACCTTAAATGTAACGCCACGTATAAATACATTTAAGCAGATTTATCCAATAAACTTGTAACGTTCTGAAATTTCAGAACGCCTTTGGTAAACGTGCTCTATAAAAGTGCCTTTGAGACTGTGTTTTGTACCTTTAACCGGTAAATAAACATCAGTAAAATGTGTTGACTATTTACTTGAAACATGATTCGATTGGAAATTTTGTCTCTTATTTGAGTTAGCACAGCTCTTATCTACCTACATATTTTCCTGGATTATAATTCATACATTGCCCGTAGAACTGATGGCCGTTGGGGCGGAAAGGTTCTCGAGTGGCGACCACGTACTCGTACCTGACGTACCGGAAGGCGCAGCGTGGGTAAGGTGGACTGATGACCTGGTGAAGGTCGCGGGAATCCGCTGGATGCGGGTGGCGCAAAACCGGTCATTGTGGCACTCTTTGGGGGAGGCCTATGTCCAGCAGTGGACGTCCTCTGGCTGATATGATGATGATGATGATTGATACCTACTTATTCATTCATACATCTAGTTGGAGAATCCGCAAAAACGCCGAAGTTGAATGACCAACCAGTTGCTGAACCAAACATCATTGGTGTGACAAAGGCGCAAAGGCTTCGGTGTCTCGGCCATCTTGAGCGAATATGAGGCGATCGGGCGATGAAAAGAGCGTTTGAGCAAAAACCGATAGGACGCCGCCCGGTCGGTCGACCTAGGTATCGGTGGGCGGATGTGGTGGACGCTGATCTGCGCGAGCTCCTGGTTGAAAACTGGCGAGAATCGGCACAGGACCGGGATCAGTGGCGAGCAGTCGTGTTGGAGGCCAAGACATACTTTGGGTCGCTGCGCCAGAGGAGTAAGTAAGTATAATTCATACTGGAAATTATCTCCACTTTATCTTCCGTGCATCGCTTTCTTTGGAATAACATGAAAGATTTAGAGCCTTGCTTACGCAAATAAAGCAAAGTGAATTGGTTACAAGAAATATGGTCAGCGGCGACGTAAAACGGTTTTTGGAACGAATCAACGTAACCAATTATAATGATGTCACTTTGATTACCTACTTGAAAGACACGCAAATGCTTGGACAATGGAGTTTAGTATACTTTAGGATTTCATTAACACATTTAGTGGCCTTTGACGCGTATTTGTCTAGAGTTAGACCAAGAAAAGTCTGCAGCGATTTTGATAGCCCACGCAGTGCAAGTGTTATTTTAGACGTCCAACTTCTATAAAATTATGACGTATAAATGACACTTGCACTGTGTGGGCTATCAAAATTACTGCAGACTTTTCTTGGTCTAACACTAGATATGTAAATAAAATTCTTTAGTTTTTACACGAAATGGAAATGTTCCTTCCCAATACAATAAATGTTAGAAGTTTTCACAATTTCCGTTTGCGCATAAGTAGGTAAGCATTCCTAACTATCAGTTAGAAATCATTGATGTATAAATCGACCCACTACGACTTCCATTATAAAAGAGGTTTAAAATAACTCACCACATCGCTCAACCATTCATGTAGGCTTCTTTGAACAGTCTCAAACGTCAATAGTTATTTATACTTTATTGCAAACGATTTTTACTGGAATTTCAATAAATGGCATATTGCCTCCGCTTTTGACGTCACTCGCAACGCATCTCGCTCGCAATAAACCCTTAAGAGTACGTATGAAAGAAATGATGTATTATGTATAGTTTGTATAGGTCGCGCCAATTTAATGGTGTTAAAATATTGAGATGTAGTTGTAGATATCGCCCTTTTGCGGACGGAAAAGACTCACAGGCCAATTCTAACGTACCTACACTGTGATCCTGATATATTCGGAAAATTACGACCGCAATGTACGATAAATAAATAACATGATTCTTAAATCATTCTGATGCCAGTGTACGTTCGAATTGGCATATGAATCTGAATAGGACTAGTAGATAACTTCCGTTGGGCAGGCACCAATTTTCACCGATCGGATTTTGACGTTACGAGAAGTAGGGTCTATGATCAGCTTCGAAACAGCTGACTAATCATTAGTATTAAACAGAGAGATTGTCAGGAGCAGAAGCAGCTAATCGGGTGAGGTGTACAAAATGACAAACTCATTAACAATAAGCTGTGTTCAAAACAAAAAGATATTTTTGAAAACATGGCCCGCTTAGCTCTTTCCACTGCTGACTGTATATGGTTACAACCATAAAAGTTAATTTGTACTATACCTTTATAGATGGCGCAGGGGGGTGCGGCGCGGCCGGCGGGCTGCGGGGCGCATTCGGCAGCTGAAGAAGGTGCCGGATGCTGTACCCTTGCCGGGACTTGCGGGACATTCTGCAACCCAACAATATGTTTACGTCAAACAATACCCACATTTACATACGATCAGGATTCTATGCAAGTGCTCTATAGTCTGTATCTTTAGGTATAATAAAAGTAAACAAAATCTACCCTCAAATGGCTCTTTAAGCCAGTTGAGGGTAGATAAAAACATTACACGATCAAATAATGTAGGTTAAAGTCAGCCCGTTCAGTGACAGATCCAGGCGGTTTTGTAATTGGTTAGTTAACCAATAAATGCTATAACCACCCGAAAATGTACAAATTGTTTTTTTTACTTTTATTTAAATACATAAAGATATAGAGTATAGGTATGAAAACCAGGAACGAGTGTGCCACTTTCGCATAGTATTCGTCTGATATGCTTGCGAAAGAGTCATCTTTCTTTGTTACTTATACTTTTTTTTTCTTTATACATCCATAGTCGTATAGAGGGCAGCGCCATCTTTCTCGCTGTACCAGAATTTCTAAGTAAGTAATCCGGATGAGAGGTGTAAGGTAAGCATATTTCTTGCCCTTAGAGTTCGCCAAATGATAAAATTCCATGCGAATGAATTTTATTTTAAAAGTTACAAGTCTCGTCACCAGTCTCTACGCCACACAATTCATTTCCACGAGGAGAAAAAAATATGTACTTAATACAGTTCCATAATTTTACTGGAGGCCACTTCAAACTTACTTTATGATATCAAAATGATGTAATTTTGGTATCATTCGTGTATTTCGCTCATACTTGTCCATAGATGTGTAAGCGTGAGCGAGAGGCAAGGGCAAATGATAACCAAATGACATTATTTTCACATCAAAATGTGCATTCGGATTGGCCTCCTGGCTCTCTGTGCCTCCTGGTAACTTACTTTAGTATAAGGTCTACCTAAACAGGACGGATATACTGAAAATCCGACCATTAACCATTATGGTGGAGCTCTGTAGCATGCTTGCGTAGTTTGAAGAACTGGGCCTCAATTTTTAGTATGATGATAATAACGTTTGAGTACTTAAAACATACCAAAATGTGTGAAAGAATATAAAATAGGTATTTAATGAATAATGATAATTAGATAGGAAGTGCATTTTTTTTAATACATAAATTTTTCGTTCAAATCGATCCACAGATTACTTACTTACCAGTTTGCCGGACGATATCAGCCTGTCAGTTAAATGTAAAAGGTGACAATTCCGAACAACTGACAGGATAAAATAACTCTTCACCTCTTCTATATTTCAAAATGTACAGTCTGGCAAAAAAGAGTAGAAATTAAAAAGTGGCAACAATGTAGTGTTGTCCCTTTCAAATCAATTTACATAAAAGAACGGGACGACACTACAGTGTTGCCACTTTTTAATTTCTACTCTTTTTTGCCAGGCTATATGAATATATCAACATCTAGTAGTTAGTTAAACTTTTTAAGACAGATCAAGTGACAATTTGACGGAAATTCAAACGGTGGCCGATTCTGATTGATCAATGTGTTAAGGGTTTGATCTTGTTATGATACGACCTTTACGATTGCTCAAGCTCGCAAATCACAAAATCTGATTTAGCCTCTCCTACAAGTGCGCATGTTATAATCATCATCATCATCATCATATCAGCCAAAGGACGTCCATCACTGGACATAGGCCTCCCCCAAAAAGTGCCACAATGACCAGTCTTGCGCCACCCGCATCTAGCGAACTCCCGCGACCTTTACCAGGTCATCAGTCCACATTGTGTGGGTTATAATAACCTGAAAATGAATCTATAACCCACACAACGTATATTCGGGTAGGTATATGTATAAGTAATTAAAATTAATATAAGTTAGCGTTGGTACTTACAACCTTATGAATGGTAATAAAGGAAACTACGAGTATATCGATTTTAGCTTAAGTACTATTAATATAATCTTGTACGAATATTATACACTGAGAATCACTGAAGAGGAATGAATATCAAGTGCTCGGCACAACTTTGCCGCTACCTAATTTGTAGCTGAAAGTTATATTACGTTATTCTCAAACTTTTACCAATAACTTGATGAAGTTGGTACTTATAGTTAAGACGTCCTAAAAATACGTATTTTGACTTTTTTTTCTTACTAAAAGGCTCTAATTAAACTAAGTTCTATGTACTTTATAAAACTTAATGTGAAGCCTATTAGCGTGAGGATAAAGACAGCTTACCTATGTATTTTTTTTAAGTTTGTTGAGCATTTCACTCGAAAATCTTGAAAAAGATAAACATAATCTTACCAAAACTTTAACGAATTTATTAATTTTCTTCAGTTCACATTAAAGAAATGTTCAGGGGAAGCGGGGTATAAGAAATATCTTCTCCGTGAAATGACGAGATACCGATGCTCGGCCCCGCTCACTTAATTGGTTTCTATTTTTGTCATGCAATCAGATATTTATTTAAGAATTTGAATTAAAAATCGAGTTAACTGGAGCGTGGGATTGGGATTCTTCTATGTCATCTTATGAAATCGCAGTTAAACACCTAATAGTGGCCCTGTGAAATGTAGGTATAGTTTACATCTAGCCACCCACCCCACCCGCACACATTTTCTTTTTTTTTAACTGAATCAATAATAGATTTAATATTTTTATCGAACTTGCTCACAAAAATATAACGAGAATCAAAAGAGCAATGCGACCTTCAAAGAAAAACAGCTGGACAGACGATAACATTTTTACCCAACCTCAAAATTATTCACAAAATTATATATATCTCCATTTTAATAAGAACGTAGCATCTCGAATAACATAAGAGTAAACAAAAGGCCCATATAATAGAATGAAGCTAAGTCGAATTTTTCTGGAAGCCTGGAAATTTTCCTGAAATGTTGGGTATTTTAAGGACACTTCTATCACCGTGACGTTTACATAGGGCCGTTTTAGCAACGTTTACTCACACATTTATTTAAATATAAAGTGCCTTTGTCAGGGCTTGACCGAGTTCAAAACACGTACATTATTTTGTCAGATAACTCCCATTGGAACATCGACTCTATCTACCAAGTTTTAAGAGCTACTTCTTTTCGACGACGAGTTTAAAACTTCGACTAGTCGCTGGCAAATAACGAATTGTGTTTACTACTTTCATGCTCACATATTTCAACCAAAAATCCACTTTTGCATTTGAATTAATCAATTGAAAAACTTCGAAGTCGTATAAAAGCAAAAGTGATTTGAATAAAAGGCGAAGTTTCAACGAGAATTTCTCAGATAATCTGCCTCATTTTCCGGGAAAATATTTTATCGAATAATATCATAATATTGTGCCATCATTTTTACGCTGGGTGAAAGAGACGTACTTTTGCATACTTATAGCTGGGTTCCTTTCAGACTACGTAAAAACAAAGATTTAGATGTCAAAATTGTCAAAACTGATAAGTAACCCAATTCTGTCATATCCAGTAATAATATTAATAATTAAGCACTCATGGGTCAATCCTAAAGTAGGTCAAAAATTTATTTAACAAAATATACTTACCGTGGGGCTTAGTCAATTTGTGTAAAAATGTCCTATAATATAATGTCCTATAATACTAGGATGCAGATGTTTCATAAAAATGTTACCATCTCATCCAAAATCAATGTTTGCCTACGACCAATGGAACGAGTATATTTTAGATTATATAATGAAAGTAAAACCTATTTCTGAAAGCATAAACTGGGTTCTATAAGGAGAGAACTCTAATAAATAAAGCAAAAGTTTTATTTTCGAGCGTTTCTTTTATTTTTTGCCATTTTTATATATTATGACCTTTTTTTGCCACTTTTGTGTTATTTCCACTCAGGATCACGAGTTCTTTCGACCCTAATGGGATAAAAAAATGTACCAGAGTTTTTTTCCTATTGAGTTACCATTTCCTCATATACTTTGTATGGCGGTAACAAAAAGGAAAGTTTGAAAAATTTTTGGGAATTTTAGGACACTTTTTCTCTCCTATAAGAATGAAAAGGGCTCGCGATTCTGACTAGAAAAAAGACAAAAGTGGCAAAAAAGGTCACAATATATAAAAATGGCTAAAAATAAAAGAAACGCTCTTTTAAGTAAATTCGACGATGCGCCAACCCTAAAAGAAATACCTTAGTCGATAACATTCGCAAAAGATAATAAAAATCGACTCGATACTGTGTACCTTAGCCTAATATCGCTAAGTCATGTAAAAAGACAGACAGTGGAGCTGTGAGCAATTTATTGTTCTCAACAAATAAAAAGAAGTAAAAACTCCAAAACATCACAAGTCCTCACCGCCCCAATTAAATTTCAAACTTATTTCAACGGATTACAGTCGTTTTTCAAATGTCCGTCTGAGAAATATACGATGTTGGAAGAGAGAAAAGTTATTAGGGTTTATTCTGCTCGTAGTAAATTTTAGAATGTCGTGTTTGAATAAAATATACGTACGTGCTGGGAGCACAAAGATAGTGATTTAATTAGAATAGAGGTTACTGTAGTGCTCGGGTAACTAAGTAACTAGGTAAATATTACGGAGCAGACTCCGGATAGCGTTAGTTCTATGTACGTATTTGCATAGTGCTACAAACGACCAGTGCATAACAGTGACTGTCAATCTTAATACCCGATGTAAAGTGCTGAACATAGCACTTACGCATAAAAATATTACAAATCATGTCTCTATGTTCCTTGATTAATCAGTTCATTCATTCAATAAAAAATAGTTAAAAGTACCTACACTATAATAATTAAAGTTATAAATTAAACTCAATTAAAATAAAACTTATGCTTCTGTTTATGGAGCCTATTTTTTGGGTGTTACTTTTATCGCCGAGAACTTTATGGCTGTTCCTGAATTGTGAACATTTTGATAAAGAGCCTAAATAAAAGCAATTCTAACTTATTTATGTATATATTGCTTTGACCTCGTCTTAAAATTGCAACGCAATTTAGTCAACCAACTGAGTGAACTAAGATATCGCTAATTCCACACGAATAATACTTAATTGTTTTTTATTGAAATCGTTATTTTATTGAGATGTGCAAAACAATATTCTACATATCTATCAAATATTAGTAACTTAACTTTGTGTGGGACTACCAGTCTTTGAAATATATTTGTCTCTGATACTACCTATACTACTATTAGGTTAGGAAGTAAATATGTACTGTACTTTAGGTCCTAGTCGTCGTAACTGCATAAATTGTTTAGGGATATACGACTATTGGCTTTTAGGGGTAAAATAATGTATATAGCAAGTTTGGCTTGAGCAAAGGGATCCTAATCTAAATTGGTCGTTATAGCCAAATGTTAATTAACATTATGAGATAATCAATGCTGATGTTGTAGGTAATCGTATAGGACATAGTATTGGGAACAAATAACTTAGCTGGTTAATACTAATATTAATATTAAATCACACTCGTGGGATAACATACCTATCTAAAACCTTTAAACGAGCAATTCTTGTTTATTTATAAATTTCGGGGATCTCGGAAACGGCTCTAACGATTTCGAAGTAATTTGCTATATAGGGGTTTTCGGGGGCGATAAATCGATCTAGCTGGGTGTTATCTCCGGGAAACACGCATTTTTGAGTTTTTATATGTTTTCCGAGCAATGCTCGATCTCCTAGATATTGTTTAAATATTTAACAGTCGCATTAAACGCTACTACATGATTTCTACTGACCGGAACGGGGCCGAGGGACGCGGACGGAAGTTTTCAGGCAGAAGGGAGTTACCGGTGTATATTAGGTCATCGCCCGACCGCCTGTATATATTCATGGTACAGAAAAATAAATAATAAGATAACAAGGCAGAGCTATGATTACATAACGCAAGGAACAAGGCAATCAATACATTATTACACCTATAACACAGCTGCAGACGACGCCATTTTGAAGTGCTTATTTCCATTATAACATTGTACTAACTACACTGAAATGTTCTACAAAAGTTCGCGTTTTGCTTCGCGAAGTCCACAACTTTCAACTCAACCGTACACACCAACTTGCCAATTGGCATTACGCGAAAACAACATTTATTACAAGCGGGTAGAGATTAAATTAGCTCGCGGTGAAACACCGCTTCCAACTTTGTGCAAATAGACGGAGTTCAAGTTATCTGAAAAGTTATTTAACAAAGTTTCATAGGTTTCCGGGGCGATGTGCGAGATTGCGCTTTAAATAGATGGATCAGGGTTGATAATTGAATGGGGAGGGGTCTAAAGATGGGATCTTTCGTATTTGAGGCTTTGGCGTTATCCCATCGAGAGCCGTGACTGTAGAAAGATTTTCCTTCTACAATGGACTGAGTCTGGGACCGGTTACTGAAATGACTTTGTAATGGCGGGCCCAATAAAATGCTCCAATATTATACCATTTTGTTCCATTTAACGGTAAAGGGTTTTGTCTTCATAAATTGAGTTATAAAACAAACCAATTGACTCATTTTTAGCAAGGAATAATATGTTTTTAGGCACATTTACTGTGTTTGGCTGCTACAGGCTTATTTACGTTTAGTTTGTCAGTAACGTGCGAGTATCAATCAAGTAAGGTACCTAAATACGCTTAAATTATTATTATTCACATAATAATTATCCTACCTAGCTTGCTTTCATTTACAAGACAGGCCTACTGAATGAGATAATAAAGTGATAAAATGGTATCGATCGCGTCGTCACCCCGGAGCAAGGTTACTTCGCGTAAGATTTAAAATTCCGTTTCTGAGTAGCTATAAGCTCACTTTGTTTATTCTTTTGAGAAAATTAATTTCGCATAGAATAATTTCCTGTTAAATGTGTTTCGCCCGCATCTCTCATTCGTGTTTTTGATTGGGAGTTATTAATTTGCATATTGCTTCGTCTTCTAGCGGAATATTAACAATTTTGAGTATGTTTTTGAACACAGCAGGTCGCTTTAAGGGCGTTTAAATTATTAATAATATATGAAAATGCATACCTAATGATATCTCAGTTATTTCTCATGAGTCGTCTCACTGCAGTCCGTTATCCAGCCGATTTCCAGACAGTTTGACTCGGAACGAAGGCACAACGCTCACTGATTGCACTTTTAATGTTACCACCAACTCGTAAACACTTTTGTCTGAAAACTTTTCACTATCACAACTTTCTATCCTTCGAAAAAACTATCGAAACAAAGTTTTTCACTGTTCACTTGTCATTATCAAGCCGTTCGAAACGACAGAGCTCCCGAAAAGTACCTTTAGCGTCTCCTCACAAGCCAAGAAGTAAACACAAATTACAAGAGCATCATCCGGGAAACGTCAGTCTTGATAACACTTCAAAACAATATCACAAATCGGCACAAACACTCTCTGTCAACCAGCTCGCGGTCCCCGGGGCCTTCAAACATCAGCTCCGAGTCAGCATAACGTCTTCCGTCCAACAGTATAACCTCAAAACATCTTACTGACACTCCGCGGCCCACAGGAATTAATAAAAAGTTTCTTTATAAAACAAGTGGGTTGTGAGCATGTTCCAAAATGGCGGAACTTTGCGTTAACTTCGGAACGTAGAGCAACGTGAAGTTGTAGGGTGCGCGACTCGCGCGGCTCGCGGTGTAGTTGCGCAGCAACCCCCAACTTTTCTCATAACAACCCTCCGAAAAACTTATTCGTCACACTGCATGTTCGACTAAAACTTTTTTACGGCCTATAAAAAGTGATTTTGCTAAACTGTTCATGTATAAAAGTAGTTTTCCTTGGATTTTGAATGAGTTAGCAAGTGACGTCGCCGAGAAGAGCTCGCTCACCGGACGGCGAGCCGCGTAGTCGACAGGGGTTCGGTCGGGGAAAATCAATAACTTACGGCCGGCTCTCTCCGCCGCTCTCCGCGTTTAATCATACACTTTGTGAGCAAAACATTAAAACTTGTCCGTTTGTTTGTCGGAGGCGGATCGTTGTCGATCGCGGCGGGGCGGGGGCCGGGGGGTATCGCGGAGCGGCGAGCGAGGCGGGCAGCGGCGGGCCCGGCCGGCGGCGGACTTCGGCGTTTCCGCGAGTTTACTTGGGACAAAGTTTTGCGAGGTGTTCTTACAAAGAAGTTCGGTTTTGTACTGCAACGTGCGGAAGATTGGCGGCGCCCCTCCCCGCGCTAACTGCCGTGCATAACTTTGCTGCATTGTTATCGGCTGGAACGAGTCGAATTAAGAGTACTTTAATAAGTTAGGGCGGGCGTGCGTTGCCCTAGTTTTAAATAAGTTTGGTGGGCACTCGCGGCGTTGCCGCGCGGGCCGCGTACGTTTGCTGTTAATTTTTAAACTAGTTTACTGTACTACATGTAACTTCTACCTAAGGCCGACAACTCGCTTTGCAGTATTTATGCAAATATGGTGCTGCAATTCTCATGTATACACACTATAAGTACGTACACAGTCCAACTACGAATGAGTATTTGATAAAATATAGCAAAGTAAATTTTCTGTCATAATCTCATGAGAAATCGCTGTTTACATAATTATTTCTGAATTATTAAATAATTTGTGTCTTGTCTTTATCTCCCTTAAAAATAAGATCAAAGCCATACAGGTATACATAACGCCATTAATTACGCAGTACTACACAAAAGAACGCTTCATTACAATCAATAGACGTAATACACACCCATTCATACGTAAACATCTCTAAATATAACGCGCAAAGTCACCGGACCACTTACAAACAAACATCGACCGAAGTGATTTAATTCTGTAAGTAGTGTAAACAAGTTTTGTCCTTAGATCCTTCTCACTTCCCGTCCCACCGACCTAACCCCCCATCAAAACGAGAAAATATCCACCTACACGCCTGAAGACCAATACATCTTGAGCCGCCCCTCCCCTTTACGTACCTCCAGAAACAGTTGACTGTGAGGATCGAGCACTGGTGCTTCGGGTCTGCGTTGTGTGGATGCGATCAGTCGACCAACATGTCGGGCGACGAGTCCAGCTTCTCTGGGATTCAGGGAAGCCAGACTTCATCCGAGTCCCGAGGGTCGAGTATTAACAAGTATTTCGAGATAAATAAAGTTAGCTGAAACTGTACACGTTTGCTTAATTTTGATAAGCAATTTTGATTTCGTGAGTATTACTCGTAGTACAGGAAATGTTTGTTCAGCTGGAGCTGAAACACTTATTAAAATAAATAATTCCTTCTAATAATTGTATTTAGTTACGTTCACCTACAAAAATACTAGTCTTTCTGAGCGTTTCTTTTATATTTTGCCATTTTTATATATTGTGACCTTTTTTGCCACTTTTGTGTTATTTCTACTCAGAATCAAGAGCTCTCTCGAACCTAGTGGGATAAAAAAATGTATCAGAGTTTTTTCCCTATTGTGTTACCATATCCCAATATACTATAGTATGGCGGTTAACAAAAAGGAAAGTTTGAAAAATGTATGGAAATATTTAGGACACTTTTTTCTTCTATAAGGATGAAAAGGGCTCGCGATACTGACTAGAAATAACAAATAACACAAAAGTGGCAAAAAGGTCACAATATATAAAAATGGCAAAAAAATAAAGGAAAGGCTCTTCTAAGCCGTGCGAAATAACAGCGGCTCCATTAATTTAACCTTAAAAGTTCTTATCCCGTTACAATTAGGTTTACGAATAGGTACCTGTTGTCCACGATGGTACCTACACGTGTACGCCTACGAAGTAAGCCCAGAGTAGCAATAAATAGCCTTAACAAATACTAGAATAAAGCAACATTCGTACCTCCTCTTCAATTGCCCGTAAGTTTATCTCAACACCACTGCCCAACTAACATTAGGCGCTAAATTTAAGGGTTAGAAGAGATTTATATAAGCGCCTATTTACTCCTTAGGTGTTGTTAGTACTCTAAAAATAGGAGTTATAGCCGGCTATAACCCCGTTTTAACCCCGGATTGGGCACAAATTTTATCACCATAAGATTTATAACAGTGCTACAGTAGGGTTAGCGGATAAAAAAAGAGACATAAGAGCGGTATAGTGGAGCTACAATAGTGTTAATTAATTCTTTAGGAGCTATATGGGTTGCATATAAGTGACTACAAACTGTTGTAGTAGAAGAGCGCTAAAGTAGTGTTGTAATAGCGTTGATTAACAACTTAGGATTTAAAAGGGTGCCAAATAAGCGACTACTAACTGTTTGAGTATTAGTGTAGAGCTATATAGATGATACTTTCAGCTTTAGATGGTATATTAGCATTTAAAGTCAATATTTGTAACACTCAAGAAGGTAATTGCACATTTTTTCCTTAGCCCTGCCTGCTTTAGTTGCACATGTTTCCATTTTGTATTATTATTTGTAAGTTTGCACTGTGACTTGTGAAGCTTGAAGTGAAATGTAATGGCGGATAAATAAAAGCAAATAATTATTTTAGTTCACTGATGCCGGTGTTATCTGCGGATTTATGATGGCGAAATTAATTACACTGTCAATAACTATATGTATTACTAACAAAATTTTAAAGGGCCTCTGATCCTTTGCATATTTATCTGAATATAATATTTTTTTAATTGTGGTCCACCGTATTTAATTTTCGCAAAATTACACAATATACGTGAAGTCCGGTTTTAAATAAAACAATACTAACATTATGTCTATATTGAGTAAAAGTATCGATTTTTATTAAGTATATACGTTCTAATTAACAGTTTTTGTTTTGCTTATTGATTCATCGGTCATATTAACATGGCGCTCTAGGCTTAGGTTGTAAGTAAGACTCTAATAACACTATAAGATGTACTAAGGTATTGAATAACGCCCGTCTGCGACTACATGATCTATAAAAGTGACTCATAACTTCTCGTTTCGACTGTAAGTGAGACAAGAGAGTTAAGAAGCGATTGCGAGTAACGGAGCTATAAAAGAGTTTTTATCGCCTGTTTAGAACCTTAAGGCGTGCTTTTTCCGTAGGAGCTAAGCGAACCAGTTTTTTGAATCCATTGGAAATATAAGAAACAATGTTTTAAAATTGTGAAAAAAATATATCTTATACTTAAGGATCTGGCAGATACGTTTTGGATCTCAAAAACATGATTAGATAAACTTTGCTCGATAGAAAAAAATTCCAAAGTTACGCCTTTTTTTAACAATAAATCAAAACCAGAGCTACAATACAAACTTTTTTGACTTGTTTTTTACATAAATGTATAGGTAATAAGATAATCTAGATGTTTTGGATCACTTTGTCTCGGTAACATCAATAAAATAATTTCTATGTTTCAATACCTACTAAATCCGCAAGCGCCATCACTCGCGAACGCACTTACGCCCTCTTCAGTCGCGCGGCAGCGCTTGTAGAGGACGGACCTGCGTCAGTGTGTTCCGCGCGGTCACGTGATTTTACCATTTACAAACAATGGGAAACAAAGCATATGAAACGTAAGAAAAAGTCACTAAGTGCTATAAAAACACACTTTCTGATAACAGAAGCATCTAATACTTTACGAGAATTACGAGGTGTTTGAAAGCGCCTAGCTTTACTACATCAACAGTTAAAATATTTCAGTATTTTCCCTAGGTCAGCAACCAATTTCAATGTAGGTAAATAATATTATATTCCTAGATAATATAATTGTGAGTATGTAAGTATGATATATTTACAGTATTTCACCTTTACTGATATACCTACGTCAGATCTGCAAAATGATTATATTCCTTCGTGCTCTTTGACTCCTTTGAAAATCAGAAATTATTTATTTGGATTGACACAGTATGGGGATGTATAGTGTTACGCTTTTAGTATGAGGGTGCCGAAGGCGCCCGGCTTTGGATCGCATGCAACGTGCCAGGCCCGTCAAGCGTGCAAATTCATCATCATAATCATAAATTTATATAAATATAAAATGTCAAATTGAAATAATTGAAAAAATTACCATAATAGGCATATCGCAATACAATTATTTAAGAACTAAATACATATCACTAATTTTAATATTTGATCACGGTCGACATGAATTAAATATAATTGAGAGTTCAAGGTGCCTACAGGCAGTTCATCTTGCGCTTGGTTGTATTAGTCTTGTTCGAGCTTGTCTTGAACACGGTGAAAAATAGAGATTAGAGAAAGATAGAAAAAAATTCCAAAGTTACGCCTTTTTTTAACAATAAATCAAAACCAGAGCTACAATACAAACTTAAAGTGATTGTTAAATAATTAGACTGTTTCTGTACTTTGTGTTTTCTTTTGTAGGTTTCTATACCCACGGGTGCCAAACGTTACAAATATGTTATAAATACTAAGCCTATAGAGTTAGACCAAATCAAAATCGTTGCAGACTTATCTTTGTCTAGCGCTGCCAATCAATTAAATTCCATCATCCGCTCCTCCATCTGTTCTTTATTTAGGTACGCCTCGATACTCAAAAACCGAATACCATTTGTCATATAAAAAAAATTACTCTCTACTCAACCGGTGTTTTACAATGTAGTATACAAACTCTTCGATTATGTTTGCGTTTTCTTATCAGGTTGTCGTATTTAAGAGTAAAATGCTTATCTCTCACCACGATTGATTAAGGTTCTACCTACCTACCTACCTACCTTACCTACCTACCTACCTACCTTACCTACCTACCTACCCTACCTACCTACCTACCTACCTACCTACCTACCTACCTACCTACCTACCTACCTTACCTACCTAGCTACCTACCTACCTACCTTACCTACCTACCTACCTACCTTACCTACCTACCTACCTACCTTACCTACCTACCTAACTACCTACCTTACCTACCTACCTACCTACTTCCCTACCTACCTACCTACCTACCTACCTACCTACCTACCTACCTTACCTACCTACCTACCTACCTACCTACCTACCTATACCTTACCTTTATATGAACAATACCTTACCTTAATTGACCGTCACCTTAAAAATGTTTATTTCCTTTCGGTACTTTAATTCTACTACGCTGCCATTAAATTAAAACGTTGTTACCGATCACTAAATAATAAGTGCACATGGCTCTGTAAAAATAATAATTCTAAATATAATGATCAGAAACACGTAATGAAAAAAATACATACATATACAATAAAAACTATAAAAACGTGACCCTTGCACGGTATGGTTAAAATACTGCCATCATAAGATCCTTATACTGTGACCCGTTTGCTATCGCCGCCGCGCACAGCGCGCGCTCACGAGCTCGTCGAGCGGGTCGGGACGCGCGGGCGGGGCTTCACGGTTTGCCGCGCACCTCACCCCCTCAGATTCGTTGATAAGTGAAAATTGCAGCTGCATATTACTCATATAGATGTTAAGGTGGTAGAATTCACTTTGAGCTATAACACTAGCTGCTTAAGATCCATTATAGCGGCCAAAACGGCTACTGTGGATCTTAAAGCTATACATGGACCTCTTAAAGACCTTGATGTCACCAGAGCCTGTAAGCTTAGAGTATATAGCTATTCTACATCCGTTATATGTCTTTAGGTGATAAAATAAGTGCTTAGTGTCGCCTAATTGTTTGTTGGGTGATAGCACATCTCGCTCGGACCAATAGGAGAGAGATGCAATGCGAAATGTGTGAAAATAAGATCAAGTGAATATTAATTTCTAATTTCCGAATGCCGCTGCTTGTGTCGGCATTAGCGCGCCCACGCATGGAATTAAATGAAATATGATGAGAATTTATTACAATTACATTTTCTGTGTAAGTGCTGCCACGTCACTCTTAACAACCGCAAGCGAGAGAATAATATTGAAATTAAATAGGATTTTTTCCGAATACGCTTCCATTTACCATCGGTGCCATCGACTACGAATAACTGCCCGATTCGAATTTTAAGATACGTCAATTAATAGATCTAGAAAAGATATGGATTAGATATGTCAGTGTCAAATGTGACGTTTCTTCAAACAAAAACGACACTTTTGACACTGACTCATCTAATCCATAATTATGGTTTCTAGATCTATTAATTGATGTATCTTAAAGTTCGGATCGGGCCGTCAGCCCGATACGAACTTTAAGATACGTCAAATATTACGACTAGATACGATATGGATTAGATGAGTCAGTGTCAAAAATGACGTTTTTGTTTGAATAAGAGTCATTTTTGACACTGACATATCTAATCCGTATCGTGTCTAGTCGCAATATTTGACGTATCTTAAAGTTCCCGATTCGAACTAGACGACCGCGTGTCTTATTGAATAGCAGCGCTACGCTCCTAATAGCTACGTCGTAGCAACTTCTACGCTTTAATACCTCTAAGTTTAATAGAAATGTACGAGTATGTTCTTGCCGTCCTATTTATTACAATTTGTTCTACTTCCGTTTTTGTTTTTTTATTTATTCAAATTTTATTGCACAAAATATATACAACAATGTACAAATGGTTTATGTAGATATGCGAGGTTTTAGAAAAAGTAGAACATCCTCTTTGCTATAAAATTGTTAGGTTACGCTTTTACCTTGGGCCCGATTCGGATTTTGAAATAGACATCTATTAGACATCACCAAGATACGATAACGATATGTTTAAGATCTAACCAGTTACCCGGTATAGTTTACATATCAACTAGTTCTCTTTTGAAACACAATTCGGGCAACCAATGTCACTTTTACGTATCTAACGTAAAAGTGACATTGGTTGCCCGAATTGCGCTCTTACGCTATCGTAAGATATTTATTGGATGTGAATTGGATCTCTAAGTCATATCCTGTGGAAATCGTTCAGGAGTATATCCAGAATCGCGCAAATGTCAAATTTGACAGGTGGGATCTTAAACATATCGTTATCTTATCTTGGTAATGTCTAAAAGATATCTAATAGATGTCTATTTCAAAATCTGAATCGGGCCCAAAGTCAAATATCTCAAGTCACTGACCTGAAGTCAGTAAAAATTGCCTGATGATTGAAAAGAAAGTTAAATCAATAAGAAACTAAGTTCGTGTTATAAGCAGACAGTATTTTCTGAACAGGTTTACTGAACCCAATCACAAATGAGCTACATTTATTCAGAAGGATTTAAGTCCATTTCTGAGTTTTATCAATATGATCCTTATTACTAGACGCTTAAAGTGTACTTTCGTAGTAAGTTACCTGTCAAATATACACTTTTTTAATACACTTCTCAATGGAGTAGCGGGACATCGTACTGCACAAAGCATCGGAAATAGTGTTCGTAGAGAAATATTTATGTATTTACCTTCCCAGTCGTGTAGTCTAAGGAATATGTTAATAAACTTGTATATTTGCATTGCAAACTAATGATAGTGTTACAGTAACGCCATAATATTTAGCTTTTTACAAGCTTTTATTTAGTTTCACCTGACCGTTGTCTGTCTGTAATCAAATCTTGCAAGTTAAATTGGATCCACTTCCCGGTTTCCCATTGAGCTGAAATTTTGCATGCATGTATAAATCGAATGACAATGCAATATTATGGTACCATCGAGCTGATCTGATGATGGAGACAACGCAACCTAATTGTGTTAGGAGTTTTTAGAATTGCCTCGATGAGTATTAGTTGTCTGTCGTAAGAAAAGTACAGTCAGCGATAAAAGCTTGTACCAAAAATGAAATTTTTGCCAAAAACTTATTAAAGCAGTATTATGGTATTTACGTTGCACATGTGGCCATGTACAGGGGACCGCAAAATGTCATGGGCAAATTATGCATGAATTTATCGGCCATGCACTTTTCTAGCTGAATGTATGGGTATTTTATGATTAACTGAGTTTTTTAAGGGTTTAGGTAATTTAAAGTTTAAGTAGGGTCAAGTACAAGTATTCGTCTCTCTGTGCGCCCGTAATACGCAGCTTATTATAGTGATTGTTATATAAGAAGCTGTAAACACATCATATATACATATATAGACTTCTAAAATCGTAACCCCTCCCGTGGTATAGTAAAAAAGTAAGTAGGAACCTACCTACCTCACTATGATACGAAATTTGTTTTGAGGTGTTAGCATAAATAATTTGTGTTGAATTTATTAACGATACCTACCTACTAACATGAAGAAGGCATTCTGTCGCTACAAGTTATTCGTACATTCGTTACAAATAAGTTAAAGCGTTACTGCGTCACATATTATTCCGTTAAAACGACATAGTACCCAACTAAAGCGCACACATGTTTTCCCTTAATAACGTGTTTTAAAACTGAAAGAGCTCAAGTGCCATTAATATACGTTTTAAATACGACTTAATCCATTCCACATAAGAATATACATTTGTTCTAAATAAGAACTGGTAATTCAGAGAAAAATTGCCTGTTATTCCCTTTTCTCTTTGGCTGTCGGAATAATTTTGCTGAAGAAAACCTGGCTTATTCCGAGTCGCTTTTATTTGCGTCGTCGGCAATTTTCGTCAGTATTAAAAACGTTCCACGTTCCAGAAATGGACCATCCGAATCTGACACAGTTTAATGAGGTAGCTAAAGTGTATTTTTACGAGTAGGTAAGTAATTTGTAACAATTTTGGTATATTGTTTTGTAATAGATTTAGTTGTTATCATCTTAGCAATTGCCATAAAAGAAATCGCATTATGTAGAAACAAGGTTAAAATGAAGTAGGTCAAAATAACCTTTTAACTTTGAAAATAGGAGCAGATTAAAAGTTACATATATCCGCCATTAGGTTGTTTGTACGAGCCCCGATGCATATGTTTTCGTCAGGTGACCCCATTTTTTGAGGTTCTCGCGTTTGTTCAAAAATAATGTTTTTGTTTAAAAATTACTGATATTGAATGCTTATACTAATGTAATTTAATTTTATATGGTAATACTCTGCAATAACTAAATCCAAATACAAGAAATACCGTTTGTACTGAAAGAAAAAAATAATGATTTATTATATTTTTTTTGACGGGTAGGATTACAACATATGTGAAAAGGGCTATTACCAGGGAAAGCAATAGGGCTCTGCCAATGTACTGACAATTTTGTTTCGAGCCCATGCATGCAGCAGTGCTGTAAGAGAGGACAATATGATTTGGACAACGTTTTTGAAAAGTCCTTTTTTTCAGCAATAAAAGTCTCATGCAATTTTATTATACGATCAAAATAAACTACATTAAACATTGCTATTATGGTTCTCATTACTGGGTCATTATATGTTCATGTGTAAAATTTATTAAAATAAACAAAATTGTTGCGCGGAACTAGACGAAATCATTTGCATCGGGGCTCGTAAAGGCGTAAAATACAAAAGAAACCCATTCGGCATACGCCCACGGCTGAAAGTTGTGTATTACTAAAGGTAGCACTGTATGTAATGTAAAATTATTTATTATTTACAGTACATTCAGTACATATAGTGCTTCTTTACCGCCGTAGCGCGGGATTACGGACAATTCGTGCATACTCGTAGGCAAAGTTTTCAAGAGCCATATGCCAGTAGGTACCTGCTGTAAAACGTTGTACAATACACGTGCGAAAAGGTAATTCGCAACAAGTATTTAAAACACTCCCTTCGGTCGTGTTTAAATTTATTGCCACTCGTTGCGAATTTCCTGCTCTTCACACCTGTATCGCAATCGCAATGTACTATAAACAACTCATTCAACTTTAACTTTTTTCAAGTACCTAAGCCATGAGTATGGCTGAATTTTAAATAAACATTTTGACTTATTCCTTTATTAAAAGTTATAACCTTCTTGGTTCGTAATCTAAAAAATCCATAACCTCATAGGGAACAGAATGGGCTAAGTATAAGTACCGCTTAACCTTCGTGAAACACCACGCTTTATGAACAAGTATGATAAAAAACATACAAAGACACGATATAAACATTAGTCGGGTCGTTTATATTGTAAGTGACTTTCCTATGCATTAATTTATTCGGTAATTTATTTAAACTTACACGCTTTCCCTCTTCCGTTCATTATTTCGTGACAAGTGACAATCTTTAACCCTTTCACGGCCCGTATTATATTATTAACCCGTTAAATATATATTCTTAAAAACCTTAATTAATTATGTATCGCCCCATGAGTTAGGGCGGCCTAAAATAAAATCGGCCCTGGTTTATTTTGAGAAGTTAATAATAAAACGGCTTTATGGACTTTTGAAGCAGGAAAAGGCTTTTAAGGTACAGTTGATGAAGAAAATGGCTACCTATAGGTAGAATTTTCATCCCGTTCTATATTTGGACGGATTAACATTAACAGGTTTGTGTTGGTACTCCAAAAATAAATCAGTTTAAGTCATGGGTCCCTCAGATAGTTTATTTTCAGATACCATATAGTTATTAAAAATGTTTCCATTCATACCTCTTATATTTCATTTCATTATCGTAAGGGAAAATTGTGTTAGGTGCTCCAAAAATAAATCAGTTTAAGTCGTGGGTCCCTCATAATGAATACCTAATATTATAAACGGTTTATTTTCAGATACCATATAGTTATTAAAAATGTATACGTTCATACCTATTATATTTCATTTCATTATCTATCGTAAGGAAAAATTGTGTCAGGTGCTCGAAAAATAAATCAGTTTAAGGGCCCCCCACATCTAGCGTCTTTCGAGCGTCGGCGTCTGTCGGCGTCTGGTCAGCGCTATGGAAAATGACGTCGCTGCGCAGTTGCGTCGACGTTGCGTCGAGCAGCGGCCATAGAGTTGTAGACGCCGACGCTCGAAAGACGCTATTAGATGTGGGGGGGCCCTAAGTCGTGGGTCCCTCATAATTCATACCTAATATTATAGATTATTTTCAGATACCATATACGAGTATGTAGTTATTAAAAATGTTATATACGTTCATACCTCTTATATTTAATTTCATTATCGTAAGGGGAAATTCTGTGTTGGCTTCTGCTCCACGCACGCCGCCCAAATAACATATTATAATATACTCGTACATGTTATGTATTTGAAATTTGAAGCCTTCATATAAGACCCCGATTACCTGATACATAAGAGCCGATTTTTCCATTCGGACCATATAGAGAGGATTTATTTCATTGATAACACGATTGTCTTTGTCATTCTCATTCTCATCATAACTTAATTCGTCGGAATAGTTATCGGACGAGTTAAATGATAACATTGATAACTGAAAAATCTCCCCAAAAAATGTCTAATGATCGCGTCATCAATATCAGGAATATGAGGAATATTTGTTTGGTATTGTAACTTACAATACCTTACATGTAATTTTTCACAAAAGGGTCGAAAAGTGCTCGAGTGGAGACCACGGACTAGCAAGCGCAGCGTAGGACGTCCACCCACAAGATGGACAGACGATCTTGTTAAGGTCGCCGGAAGACGCTGGATGCGGGTCGCTTCCAACCGGCACGTATGGAGGTCCAAGGGGGAGGCCTATGTTCAGCAGTGGACGTCTTATGGCTGAGATGATGATGATGATGAATTTTTCACACGCTTCATTCCCGAGAGTCACTACACCTTACTTATAAAACAAAGTTATGTATGTATGTATGTTCGCGATATACTCAAAAACTACTGAACGGATTTTCATGCGATTCTCACCTATCGATAGAGTGTTTCTACAGAAAGGTTTAGGATTATAATTAGTTACCCTAAGCGAAGCCGGGGCGGGTCGCTAGTATTTAAATAAGGCCTAGTGTTTGGCGCTCCACAATGCTCGTCTTAAAAGTTAAAAACAAAACTGGTTACACAAAATCTCCGCGAAACAATACACATGCAAATATGACATGCCGGCAGTTTATTAAGATCTCTATTTATAGTGAGACGACAGTGAGCGGCCGTCGGAATCTATTAAGGGGATTATGGTGCAGCAAGACGAGGGTCGCACGTCTCATACGGGAGTTGCTGTGACACCGAACCGAGCTGGGTTAAATGGGAACGAACATGTTGTGGCAGTTTCTTTTGTCATCGTTTGATAATATACGGTGGCTAAGAAATAACTGCATTCCCGTTGCCAGGGAGGTTTTGGGATTATACTGAGAAACTTTTACTATGGGACACACTCCCATAGAAAATGAACCAGCCAGAATGGTATGAGTCAGGCAATTTTTTTCCGCGGTTTCGGGGTTGGTCCCATAGTAAAAGTTGCTCAGTATAATGCCAAAACCTCTCTGGCAACGGAAATGCAGTTATTTTTTAGCCATCCTGTATAGTTGTAGTTAAAGATCAGATGGACTGATATGAGAACAAACCGTAGGCCAAAGGTATATGGTGCAACCTTTGCGAGCGATGGCGCCATAACTTTTGGCCTACAGTCGAGTAGATGCCGTTAATTTCAATGTTTAATATTTAACAAATGAACACATACCTATCAGTGAAAGAATAAGGATCAAAGTCAAATGGCCTTCTAACAATTTTAATCTTCTGCCGAAAGATGGCAGTGAATGTACTGTGGCTACATAATTTACCATGACAGTAACTCTCTATACACTCTATTCTCTTCTTAAACAGACTGGCATATTTGGATGCGACAGCAACGGTGTAAATGATATCGCTCTAATCCTCTGTCGGCTAAATTATTTATGCATTTAGAGGGATTTACTCTTAATATGAGGTGTAGCCGCGCGGTCACGACTTCCCGGCGCTTGAAAAGTTAATTAGCAGCCTATAATTAATGTTGCATCCTACTGGAATCAGCTGCTGCTTTTTAAAGTGGTATATTTGAGTTTGTTTTAAACCAAATGGCGTATTAAGAGTAGCATGGCTACAACATTTTTCAATACTCGTACTATAGAACTTGATTGGCGGTAGCATAGCTAGGACGCCCCTTAGCGACAATCAAAAATCACATTTATTAACCGTTTGACGCCTCATTGTGGCACAATGGCTTTCAGGTCTATTCGGATCCAGATCTAATTATTAAAATCCGAATACGCCTGTTTATCTAGATATCCAATAATGATAGGTACTATTTGCTACGACGTGGCGCTAGGTGCGTAGCATGTACTTCATATCCTAGGAGGCCGATGCTGTTTTATCAATTTTCGACACGATTGTACTAGGAAGTGGCGATGTAGGCACTTAGAAGGAAGGTGGCCAAATTAATTCCAACAAGGGGTTCATTACAGATTGTGAGGAGGATTATTTGATTGCTACGAAACGTAGGTACAAAGGATGTGAGGTATATTCAGCAATAAAAGCAATTATAAAAAAGATTAATTCCGATAAATTGAAAGTCGATTAAAAAGTCTGTAACTTTTACGGAAATACATGACAGGTAATTATGCACTTTCGAGTATTCGAATACTTACCATACTTTTACAATTTTCATGTTCTAAGAATTTCACATTCCATAATTATTTAAACAAAAACATTCAACTAATTAAGTTATTCAAGAAAACAAAACAATCGTTCACAATTATCCTTCGTACTCGAGTCGACAAATGGCCATTGACAATCGAGTCGGAGTATCGAGTTCGCAGACTACGGAAATTGGTGTCGCGATTTCACTACCTATTTTCTCGATGTTTCTGTCAGTAAAGGATTATTGGGTAGTTCCACGTGATATTAACGTATTTTGAAAGGAAGAGAAAGTAGATATTATCTGTTTGTATATACTTTTCCGACTAACGTGCTTTCGTTGCTATAGGTATTACTTTATCGACATTTTTCCTGTATTTTTCTACAGGCCGGTACTCGCATAGAATAAACAAGGGATTGTAGTTAGTAATTATTTTTATATTATAATATTGTTAATTATTATTTATTTGACCAAATACTTAATACTTACCATGACACGAAGTTGTCCGGGCGTTTGTGAAAATATATGGAATAATCTCTTGTGATCGTTAATTAAATTACGTTTCGACCGTGATATTTTAACCAAGTGTGTTTAAATACGAAGTTACTCCGTTTCAAACCATAGAATCATAACTACATATTGTATTTACTTGAACCTAAAAGAATAGATAGTATAGAGGGGTCCTGTCATAGTAAATTTTGTAGTCACAGTAAATTGACTGCCATCTATCGACACGCGACTAACACTCAAAATTATAAAAATAATTATATACATTTTTTGATTGATGGATAAATTATTTTATTATTTTTATATCATTTTGATCCATGTTCATTCACTGATATCTATGTGTTAAAATTGTTAAATATGAAACGGTGTCGTCACGTCATCTAGCCGAGCATAGGCTAAAGGTGTGTGCGGCGTCTATCCGGGAATGACTTTTTTCTGATTTCCGAGGCACGTTTTTTCCTTAGACTTTATTCGTTTTATACGAAGTTACATGTCTTTGCTTGAACTAACGAAAACGCCCCGGTTTCAAATTTGTTCAAAGTTAACTTTAATTAATTTTTACTTCTTGTAAATATTGGAACCACTGAAACACAGCAGCAAACGTTTTATTCAGTAACTTACGACTTCAACCCTTCGTCTGCTCGTCTTCACATTGTGCGTGACTTATGTTGATGTTGTTGATACGTGTCGCCATTTTCTATCACCGTCACGTTACCTGGAAGCCAACACCAATTATAAAGTTATACAATCAAACAACCAAGAAGCATTAAGTACCCACAAAACCAAGTAACTTACGTCCTTCTTGATGAACATATTGTTTGAATAGCGCCACAAATTGCATTACGTCTCAGTGCTTTGGTTGATTGACATTTTGTTAGAGGTGTAACAATGTACAGTCAGCAGCAGAAGTTTCTAAGCGGGCGAGGTGTTCAAAATGATCTTGACGCGACTTTATTATTAAGAGAATAAGAGCGGGTCCAGGTAATTTTGAACACCTCGCCCGCTTACCAAGTTCTGCTGCTGAATGTACGGTGTTGTTGTTATTTTGGAAAGGTTTTTGGTATTGTGGAAGTGGCGACGATTGTGATAATAGAATTTTGTGTTAATTATTTTGCAACAAAGCATATTCGAACTTCAAGATATTCATAAGAGACGACACGTACTAGATTCATTCTAGATACGTTATAGTTTAGATATCAACTAGTTCTCTTTTGCAGCGCAATTCGGGCAACCAATGTCACTTTGTAACAGATATCTATTAGATGTGAATTGGATCTCTAAGTCATAATCCTGTGGAAATTATTCAAGAGTATCTCCAGAATCGCGCAAATGTAAAATTTTACAGGTTAGATCTTAAACATATCGTTATCGTATCTTGGTGATGTCTAAAAGATATCTAATAGATGTTTATTTCAAAATCCGAATCGGGCCCATACTTTAGGTTTTTGTTTGTCCTTTTAAATGTGTCATTGTATATCTGTAGACATTGTATTAACTGATTTCAATAATTATTTTCGAAATGGAACTTAAAAGACAGACGAAGAAGTAAGTAACTATACGGTCATGTTAGTTTAGTAATAATGATACTAACCCCAATGGACCTAAAGTCTGAAATAAATTATTTTTATTTTTATTTTTATTTTTTTATTTTTTATTTTATTTTTTAAATTTCATCTTCTAAACATCTTCCTCGCATTGTCCCGGCATTTTGCCACGGCTCATGTAAGCCTGGGTCCGCTTGGCAACTAATCCCAAGAATTGACGAAGGCACTAGTTTTTACGAAAGCGACTGCAATGTGACCTTCCAACCCAGAGGGTAAACTAAGCCTCATTGGGATTAGTCCGGTTTCCTCACGAAACCGTTTCATAAAAATACCTACTAATAAACAACGAGGGGTATCGCTGTTGAACAGTTCCTTCCTTACATCAAAAGGAAAATTGACATCTGAACAAGAAAATCCTATCGAACACTAATCAAAATACACATTCCATAGCTACGAGTCTCCGGGCCCGATTCGGATTATGAAATAGACATCTATTAGATATCTTTTAGACATCACCAAGATACGATAACGATATGTTTAACATCTTACCTGTCAAATTTGACATTTGCGCGATTCTGGAGATACTCTTGAACGATTTCCACAGGATATGACTTAGAGATCCAATTGACATCAAATAGATATCTTACTCTATCTAACGTAAAAGTGACATTGGTTGCCCGAATTGCGCTGCAAAAGAGAACTAGTTGATATCTAAACTATAACGTATCTAGAATGGATCTAGTGCGTGTCGTCTCTTGTGAATATCTTGAAGTTCTAATACGGCAGTCGGTTGTATAAAGACGTTTAAAACAAGCTAACCACTGACCACAAGCCGCTGTAAACAAACCGGATTCTTACCAAGCGTATTAGTGGATATTTTATCATCAGACCCTTATTTTTGATGCCGGGCTCTGCGGACGACTTAGCAAAGTTACGAAAGCCTCAAAGGTGGTTTTCTGTAACGAATAACTTAAAAGTTTTACCGGAGCTAACATTGGATAAAGAAATCCGGCAGACCACCGAAATAAGTACCTAGAGTGTAAATAAGTACCAAGAAAAGTCTGCAGCGATTTTGAAAGTATACGCAGAGCAAGTGTTATTTAATACGTTATAATTTCATAGAAGGTTGACGTTTAATATAACGCTTGCACTGCGTGTGCTATTAAAATCATTACAGACTTTTCTTGGTCTAACTTTAGCTAGCTTCAAAGTTGAATATTACCCTAAATAGGATGCGTTAATAAAAATTGCCAATATCATGCTTTTCAATTATTATACAGAATTAAATCAGTCTAAAATAATTCTTGGCTTTGAAAGATTAAGCAGTGCAAGTGCGCAGCGTGCCAAAGAAATAAAAATAGGTAATTATTATTGCCGTGTTAAGTCAAAAATGAAAAAAATATGTGCGACAATTACATAGATCTTCACACACATCACTCTTTTCTAATAAAACTTGGAACATGCATTAGTTTTGACACTAATTTATACGAACTCAGGAGGTTTTAATTACGCTAAAAGGTATCGAAACTTAAGTATTTTTTGTAAATCAAATCATAAATAGGTTTAAAGTAATAATATTACCACATTTTAGATAGTTAATACGTGAATACAGATTTGAGCCTATTGTAGCTTTGTTGACTGTGGCATCCTTAAGACCCCTCACGCCAAGGGGCTGCTTATACGTGGCCAGATTATAATGCCGAACAAAAATCCAACATAAAATAATACAGGCTCCACGAATTACTTTTTACATCGTTTACTTTGAGCTGTCTCACTTAAATCGATGAAAATACCTAGATAATAATCCCTCTAGATCTGGATTTCAGCCTATGTGTAAAATAGTTAAAAACTATTATTCGTTATTGTATTTAATTTAATGGACTATTTTTTAGAAACACTTTTATTAGTTATTTAATGGACTATTTTTAGAAGCACGGGCGGTTGTGTACTCGAGTGGCAGCTGTTTAGTTTTACCCGCTAATTTATTTCTTGTAGAACTTAAGTACTAATTTTATACTTTTAATTATCCTATGTAGGTATCACAACAATGTTTAATGTAAAATGTATCCACGAATGTCGTGTCGGTACAAACCCGATAGGGTTTCACGGCACTTTTCTGTTAGATTCAATGTAAGATTTTAGTATAGAATAAATAATAAAAAAAGTTTTATATACTGCAGCACATCAGAATATTATGACAAAACAATAATTTTTTAAATATTTGAATTAGGATTTTTTGCCTAACAATATGCATCTTAACATAGTGTTAGCCAATTAAATGTAACATAAACTATCATATGTTTCTCAGATGATAATCTTTAAAACGCCTAATAATAAGGAAGCCAGAAGATCGTCGGTCAAACAAGGAATGTATGTAGGCGGTAGCTTTCCCGTTGTTCCTTTATTTCTGAAAGTAAATATATTCGTAATATGAAACGTTATATAGTCAGACCGTAAAAAGTCTGCAGCGATTTTGATGGCCCACGCGGTGCAAGTGTCATTTTAAACGTCAAACTTCTATGAAATTATGACATTTACATAACACTTACCTACACTGCGTGGGCTATCAAATCCGCTGCAGACTTTGTTTGGTGCGACTATAGTAGGTACCTATTGATACCCAAAAACCCAACAAAGACCTGTATAAACTTTACAAATAAATGCAGGGACCATCCAACCCCAGCATTTCCCAGCAGGGCCATTGTCTCTTCCGATACACAGCGATCATATACTTGTAATTGGTGCGGGGAGATTTATGCCCTGTCTCGGCAAGTTAGCTGAGACTATTTTATCTAATCTGCTGCCTCATTATTTCTTGATTGAGTGTGTTTCGTTATTATTTGTCCGTGATCTGCGTCCGGGTGAATTAGTGTTGTTTCATTGGTAAATGCTTTGTTGATGATTTTAGTTGCATGCGGTTTGGTAGTGAATTCATAATTTAAACCGTCAAGTAGGGTAACAACGGACAGAGGGGCAAATTCTGCTATATCCTGATTTCAAATATTGTACAAAAGTACGCCGCAGTTTGTCTAATGTTACCCCTCAACAAAAAGTTTAAAATAAATCTACATGTGCAGCTGACCTTCAAGTATTAATATTAATTTTGTTTAGAACTTTTTTCCACACTTGTAACAAATTCCCAAAACTTGTAGCAAATTATTATTAAAACCCATCTTGCCGCCGCCATGATGTTTACAAAATAAATCGAGGAGTTATTTTGATTGTCTTTTTTCCGCGTCCTCTTACCGCCTACTTGACTGCCGTTGTTTTTTTATCCTACTGAAGAATGGCTAACAAGCCAAAAAGGCCAACTTAATTAACAAGTGGTACGCAAACAAGAAGTATTTATTTTTTAGTCATATTCAGCTTTGCTATGGATATCACCATATTATCTCTACTTTTTATGGCTATAAAGATAGGATAAGAAAATCATATTAAAGTATTAAGATTTGTAAAGTATTAAGAAATAATATATTCATTACGAAACTTGTGTACAATGTAGTTTTTTTAGTAAAATTTTACCGCAAATAAATCCATAATATATCGTTACGTACCAATTTGGGTATTAGGTATCTACGTTCCGTGAGTACCTATTTAAGAACTAGGTACATAATATTTACATAACTCTAGGTAGAAACAAAAGTCCAATAAAACAAAAGTAATTTCCATACTCATAAAACTACGTCCACATAACAATGGTGCAAAACAAAGTTATCAAGAGGGAAATAAACGAAAGAAATCATAATAAATCCGCCCTCGAATAAATGAACTAATCAGTGTGGAGCAGGAAAAATCCTGTCCTATAAAAACAACACTTTTCCGTTCGTAAAAAATCTCATTTTCCTTTATTGCTGCAGCCCTAATTTGAATTGAGTGCTATGCAGTTATGAGTCAAGAAAGCGAATAATTTTAAGCACCTATTACTGCGGACGGGGATATACTGGAACCTTGAGCATTTTTGGTATGGTTTCTATGATGTGAACAATCATAACATAATGCTGTGTAAGAACGGTACAACAATAATAATGTTTACAGTACATATGGTGCTACTTTACCGCAATAATGCGATAATTGGCACATTACGTCACTATGTCGAAAATTTAAAGGGCCATATGTACTGTAAAACGTTGTACGACACATGTGCGAATAGGTAATTCGCAACTCGTGTCAATTTAAAACACTCCATTCGGTCGTGTTTTAATTTATCCTTTGTCTTTGTGAATTTCCTATTTTTCGTACTTGCATCGTAATGTACTATTACAGTAGGTAGGTACATAATGTTTAAAAGGCTCTAAGTTGAAAATAGTTACACATATTTATATAGTTTATTAGTGACTCGCCCCGGCTTCGCCGGGGTTTGCAAATTATACACCTAAACCTTCCTCAAGAATCACTCTATTGATAGGTGAAAACCGCATGAAAATGCCTTCAGTAGTTTTTGAGTTTATCGCGAACACACAAACAGACAGACGCGGCGGGGGACTTTGTTTTATAAGGTGTAGTGAAATGGGTAAACTGTAGTCCTAAGAGTAAACTATCTCCCATATCTGGAAAGATCCCTTGTCATTTTCCACTCTGTATATATTTCTGACCTTGATCAAGGTAAGCTTTACAAAATTTTAAGCTAGAGTGGCAATAGACTACAAAGGAAGACAGATCTTTTGATCGTCAAACTCTACATCGCGTTCTAGAATCGAAGTGAAATTTCGTTATGCTCGAGTTAAAGAGAGGTAATTACTGGTATAAGGAATTTAGAGTACCTTAAGGCGACAGCGTCCATACCCTCTAATTTATGCGAAAGTACTGAGATAAGCCGTAATAAATAGGCAGCAGAATAATGTTTTAAAATTACCAACCTTAAATTGCCGTTACACGGGAACAGAAGTGTTATGGAGTCGGGGCGACGAGGTATTATCGAGACCCATTCCTTAAATTAACGATTACCGGCAAGTACCTTCAATCTCAATGACAAAAATGAAATACTAATTACACATTATGCTGAAAAGTTGCCTGGTCAATTTAAAATTGTATTTATATAGATAAATACGTACTTATATACATACATAGAAAACACCCATGACGCAGGAACAAATATCTGTGTTCATCACACAAATAAATGCCCATACCGGGATTCGAACCCAGGACCATCGGCTTCGCAGGCAGGGTCACTACCCATTAGGCCAGACCGGTCGTCAATATATATATATATATAATATTAGTTTAGTCATGCTTGTGGTTTTTAAATAGTCCCACTACAACTATCGAGACTGCAATCGAACCTATGTCTTCAATCGGCCTCGGCCACCGCAGGTCTTGGTCAGTTTTTCTTTAGTATAGACTATTTCAGTTTATAATTAGGAATTATAACGTAAACACCTAACTCAAAGTAATATGTGACATTACAAATATTTTATTTTGAGTTAAACAAACCGTCTCCTCTCCACTGCTATCTCTGTTCCTATCTCAATTTAAAGACAGCAGCTTTTCCGAACGCCAGCGGCAACCTGAATTACTAATAAAAATACAACTGAAAAATCTAGCAAGACGAAATAAATATCCATAATTGTAGTTGCATAATAAACATAATTGTGTGTTGGATAAGAAAAAACTACTTTTTGATGCACTTTTTACAAATAATACAGAAATTATATATTAATGTGATAATCACTTGTCTTAGTAATAATGCTAATAATAACTTGGTCAATGTTGTCATTCGATGAAGTTCCCATTGGGTAAGTAGACAATCAAATCACTAAAATGATTGCCTGGTAAAAAAATATTCTAAACATCATAAAAATATTAATAACTAAACTAACAGACCCCTACTAGTCGCCTCCGGTACAAATTTTTCTATCAGTAGGTAAAGCTGTTCAGGCTGCAAACAGCTTTAGAATATCCACAATTGGTATGAAAAACAATTATTTCCAGTACCAATCGGGTAAATTAAATAGAAAAACCGGGCAAGTGCGAGTCGGACTCGCGCACGAAGGGTTTCGTACCATAATGCAAAAAAAGGCAAAAGAAAAACGGTCACCCATCCAAGTTCGGTCAAAAATCATGTTTGTTGTATGGGAGCCCCACTTAAATCTTTATTTTATTTTGTTTTTAGTATTTGTTGTTATAGCGACAATAGAAATACATCACCTGTGTAAAATTTGTGGCTATCACGGTTCGTGAGATACAGCCTGGTGACAGACGGACGGACGGACGGACGGACAGCAGTATTAGTAATAGGGTCTCCGTTTTACCCTTTGGGTACGGAACCCTAAAAAACTACTTTATCAGTCTTTAGCTAAAGTAGAGCAACTAAAAATAAACTTAATAACTCTTGCTGTTATTCCCATAAACTTTTCTACTTTCCTGCACTCGAATGAAAATAGACAACCGCGGATTATTCGAAATCTTCAAGTAGATATTTAATTAACATTCCGAGCGTAGTCGCCAGTGGACACCGCACTGATCTGGATTCACAACACTTTACTATTGCTATCGCTACAAGAATACCATTTTGGGTTTAACCCTTTACCAGTCTGAAAGTTCAAGAATGACAATCGAACGTCAGTCTTACTGATCGAAAATTGAACACATGTTTGAAGTGCCGTATGTGGGAAATATATATCCCTAAGGGCCACTTGCACCATCCCACTAACCCGGGGCTAAGCGGTTAAACCGTTACTCCAGTGTCAAATTGTACTGGTAACTATGGTAACTCCAGGTTTAACCAGTTAACCCCTGGTTAGTGGAATGGTGCAAGTGGCGCTTAGCCTGGTAAAGAGTTGACTACCTTTTACCTTTTGTTCGTTGTTGACAATCAAATCTCATTGGATGTTTAGAACAATGGAACAAAGCATTTCTGTTGTATATTTGATTGGAATCGACAGCTTCTTAATAAGGACAGATTTTAAACTGTATGGTGAGATAAATCAATTATGTTATTTCCTTCTTTTTTATGTTATTATGTGGCATCTTTAAATAGTATATGAGGTCCGTTTTTGGCAATTTAATCTCAGTAAGTAATTGATGTTGACACTAGTTTTAACGAACGTTACTGCCATTTGACCATCCAACCCAAAGGGGAAAGTAGGCTTATTGAGATTCGTCAAGTTTCACCATTTTTATCTGTCACTTAAGTAAGTAAGTAAATATTCTTTATTGCACCAATAATCATACATCTTACATACAAGTAAAATTACAAAGAAATTTTAGTGGAACTTAAGTTCAAGTAATAATTTAATTTTGTCATGTAAGTTAATTGTTTAACCATTAATGACAATAAAGAGTCTGCAACCTATAAGGGTCAAGATACACTAGGACTAAAGTCAACTCAAGACAAAATGTTCTGTGAATTGACAGACTGGTCCCTAATTGCGGATGTCAGCTTCAAGCCTGGCGATGTTGGGACATTGAAGTTTTTCCGATGCCAACATGTTTTTGCGGGGTCCCAGAATACCGTTAACCGTTTTGGCACCCCATGGGTACGATTTAATTGATATTGTCTAGACTAGACCTTACAGTGCAGTTCGATAGTTTGATTCTATTTATAAGTGTGATATGCCTAAAGAGTGTGTGCATACTTTAATTGAACATGCATACTATAGGTAAGTACATACATTTTTACCGTTACTACTGAGTTTGAATAACTTCAATTAATAAAAATTACAGCTAAGGCAAACTGTACCTACTCTTACTTATAAATTATTTATTTTATTGAAGATATTCATCACTCCCCAATCGACACAGAAGTTGTAAATATGTTGTAATATCTTTATTACCTGTAGAATGTTTGTAGATATGCTTCTTTATTTAAAACTCGCAGCAACTTTTTAAACCTAACTGATTTAATTATATTAATTATTATTGTTTAGTAGTTCCCAAAAGTGATTTAAGTGGGTTTTCATTCCTTGTCCAGACGCGATCGCCAGGAATACTTTATATCTTACAAGTTCACCCAACCTGTCTAAGCGTTCACTGTATGTATAAATATAACGAGATAGAGTGGCCCCATAAAGCGACCCAAGATTATCTCAAGGCAGAATATAAAATCCTGCCCGCCGCGGCTTTTAAAAAGTAGTAAAAACTCTTGTGCATTAATCCTGTAACAGTTGGCAGCTGGCGCTCGATACTCTCGTTGTTACCGACCTTATTAAAATTGAAAAAGTTACAGGTCGATTTTGTGTTTAAATATAGTTAACTAAAACATAAATAAATAAAAACTAATTAAAATGGTAAATTATGGTGTCTTCAAGAAATTGAGAAAATAATGATGGGCGTATTTCACGTTAAATATAATCACCGAAATGCTTGATACAAGCGCTACCTACAACGTAGCTTGTCACTTTGCGTCAGTTGCCTGTTTCCGTCCACTTGACGTAGTTTCTACAAAGAATTGCGTACCATTTGAATATACAGGTGTAGACCTGTATATTAGATATGATATATGATCCAAATTATACCTACGCGTTTCTTGAATATATAGGCATTATATTCAAATTATACGCAATTCTGTAACAACTACGCAAAGTATACGGAAACAGGCCCTGGACGGAAAACTGACGCAATGACCCTATAGCAAGAAGCACTGCATTGTTATAGCATATCTTGTACAACAGAATAACTAACCCGTAACTAAAAACAAGTCAAGAATTCTCCGAAATGTATTCGCTATAAAGACAAAAAAATGTCCGGCTAACAACCAACCTAAGACATTTATTTCATTAGCCAGTAGCCACTCGTATTTAATTTAAACTCTCTGCGAACAACATGCATAATACCTAGGTACCTATATTATGTTTAAAACAAAATAAACCGCACAGGTCGGACCCACAACAAGATAATTAAGACGGCGGATGTATAATCCATGTAGTCATAAAACTGCATAATGCCTTCGCTTAGCATTAAAATGTAGGTTTATTAAAAAGTCGTAAACTGAAAGTGCGAGGGACGAAACGAATTTGGGGTCCAGGGTAGTAAAATTATGAACAAAATATAGTTACATGGTTTCATGTAAAATTCAGATATATTCGTAGGGGAAATACAAGATGAGCACCCAAAACACGACTCAACTAATTCAAGTAGCCAGCATCTTTGGTAAGACATTTTAAGGCTTTTTGAACGTTGTTTGTTTAAAAAATAATATTCTGCTTTTTAATTTTAAGCTGAACCCTATCCCTGTTTTGCTCTTTGGTTTTCCTTCTTATACCTACCTCCATAAAATAATTGTTATTAATCATTAATATAGATAGTTATCATGACCGTTATTTTATATTAGTTATTTATCCCTAAACACTATTAAGTAG
Source organism: Cydia fagiglandana (assembly GCF_963556715.1). Lineage (NCBI taxonomy): Eukaryota > Metazoa > Arthropoda > Insecta > Lepidoptera > Tortricidae > Cydia > Cydia fagiglandana. The sequence continues at coordinate 6,258,280 of NC_085937.1, forward strand.
TTTAGTACCTAAATATTAAAGGTTCAAAATGTCTATTCGGAAGCCCCAACCCTTTCACAGCATAACCGCCCACATGTCGGCAGTTCAAACCAATAGTGATGTCAAATAAAATTTTCCATTTCCACGTTGGAAATATTTCCCACGCGGTGATCATTTAGGTAATACGATAGGTACCTAACAACGTTAAATGAATCGTCATGATTTTCAACAATCATTATTTTATTATCCGTTTGTATACCTACTTAAATATTTTAGCTAAGGTAAGGTGGGATAAGACTATTACTTGTATGGAATCCTCATACTGTTAGTCTTGCCCCGAGCAAAACAAAGTATGTTAGTCTTACCCCACCTTATCTTACTACGAGTATTATTCATTCTGTGCTAAGTGCTACTACTAGATATTCCCGGGATCACACCAGCGCATCACTGTTCGGTAGCCAAGTTAAATACACGTTTGGGTGAAAACGTTTAACGTTTTCAATTTTAATTCGTTAACCACGCCTCCGATCGTGTACCGGCTATTATAGTTTAATAACTTGCTGCAGTTCCTACAACTTGATTTAACCGTCGAGGGAAATGTACGCGGCCATGTTAAATAATTAAAATTTTGTTTAACCTTTTATGTAATGAAAATTCTTCGTGTGTTTATATGGCGGAAAATATATGAAGGGATGTTTACAAAAACAACATAACTGCTTAGAGCGGTTGACACTTTTTAAGAACATTGTTAATCGTTTCAGGTGTCAACCAGTGTAGTCAGTTATGTTGTTTTTGTAAACATCCCTTCATATTTACAATATTTTACAATTAATCACGTTAACAATAAGCTGGATACATGAGCAAGGCCCGTAATAAAAAGGACTGACTTTTTTGAAGCAATTCTAAAGTCATTCTTATTAGTACCTACAAAAAATTGCGATAGGTCATGGAATTAAAAAAAAAATCAGGGTAAAAGATATATCTGTGTGTAATAATCTAATCAGATTTCCTCTTGCCCCAAAGTCGCAAAATCAAACTGTTCTATACATTTCCATTGCCTCAATGGATCAAACGTCAATAACTCTAAAGATTCCACTTTCAATGATAGCGCCCTTAACCCTCGAAGGTTTCAAATTGAAGAAGGGTTTCAATTCGTCTTGTTCAAAGATATTGATGGAATATTAATTTAGGATGTTTGGCATTGGGAATCGGCATTGATTGGATCTTCAGCGTGACCTTTGGGTATTAAGCGTTTAGATTTTATTATGATTGATGACTTCTGAGGGTTCTATTCTGAAAAGAGATAAACTAATTAAACAAATAAGTAAAATAAAATTGTACCCGCAGAGTTTGAGTTGTAGTTTTATGTGTGTTAAATGTATTAAAACTGGTTATTCACTCATTCACGTCCTATTTCAAGTCTAGGGCTGACTAGACGGCGCGCGAACTCGCATACGATTTTAGTTACATTGCGGACGGTTGGTTACGTCCAATTCGACCGACCGATCATAAACTACAATGTAATGAAACTCACATGCGAGGTCTCGCATCGTCTAAATGAGCCCGGTTGCTTGATATGTTTCGCTTGATAGCCAGCAGCTTCGACGACAGCGCGCGTAGGTGGAACTTGGGTGGAACGACGCAGACTGCGGACTGAAGTTCTCCGCGAGCGATTGCTCGACAAGAAACTACCCTCGTTGTCCTAGCTGGCAGTGAAGGTATGAATAATGTAGGTAAAAATGTAAGTTTTACTGTACACCATAGCATACCAACCGTATGTTACTTTCGAAAATCTTCCTTCCGATTTAAGTCAATTTAAAATTCAAACTGGTTCTCACACCGTTTCACTCGTGGACTATTTCTTTAATACTTGTACTTACCTACCCCAAAACCAAAATAATTTTAAATCTAAACAGAATCCGGCATTCAAATGTAATGAAAAAAGTTGTGACGCACTGACCGACCGCACCGGTCGGGCGCAAGATGCCTGGGGGCCGATTTTTGAATTTCGATCGTTCGAATTCGTCACACGAAAGTCGGTGGAAAACGGCGAAATGCTAATTTTTGAAATACGAGCGATCGAAATTTGGAATCGAGTGGTATTGGCCACTCGATTTCAATTCTATTAGTAGAATTTAAACGCCTAGTAGTGGAGATATCATTTAACGAAATACACGAAATCGAGTGGTCGAATTTCAAAAATCGGCCCCCTGAAACCGCGTCAATCGTGCCTGTGACGGGTTGAGCGCTTCGCATTTTAATTAAGATTGTTTCAATTGAATAACAGTAATTTACTCGGAAAGTACCTACTTTCTTAGGCACCTATATATATCTAAAAGTTACAATAGTCACTTCGATAACTAAGATAAATCTTACGAAGCCTTGTAATCGTCTTGCAGTAAGTACTACATGAAAATCCATCAGTCTGTAAAAAAAAGAAATGTTGAAGCGTTGGCATGTCAATGTACCATGTCATGTTTAACAAATCTTGGGTGTCTGATAGATAGAGCGTAGCCGGCCAGGGCCCAGCAAGACAACCGTGAAACCCGTCTGGGAATGCCGTTACCACATAAGGGAATCTCTAAGTATACTTGTCAATTTATAACCCGACTACCGAAGCAGAATTATGTTTTAATAATATAGTTTTAGCATGTTTAAAAGCTTGGAAAGATTAACAGAAATTATTCTAATCTAGGTACCCAAGGACCGGAATTTGTAGGTAATAACATAAATCCACTATAATTTACAGATTTAACTGTTCACAACTCACACACCAACCTGCGTCAGTACTTACAGTTTCTGTTCCGATAATTACCAACAACAGTTCACTCCTCAGTAAATACCGGTTTCGATTCCACCAAACTAATATATACTTTAACACCTTAGAATAAAGTTCAGTAATATATACGTACTAGCTGTGCCCGCGGCTCCGCCCGCGTGGAATTCGGTTTGTATCAGTAAGCTGCTAAATATATAAAAAATAGTAAATTACATTACGCTGTATTTTTTTATTCAAAAAATTTGAACATTTATAATTTCCTGCATGATAATTTCTTAAAATAATTCTATCTTATTGTTTCATACTTTTTAGAGCGCGATTTGTAGTAGTACGACTACGCCCGACTCTTTTAGTATGAGAAAGTCGAAGTCGCTTAGCTTTGGACCGCATTCAGCGCGCCACGTGCGTCGGGCTTAGCCCGATGCTTTGAGTATGAGGGTGCCTTCGGCTCCCAACTTTGGCAAGCGTACAGCGTGTCACGTACGTCGGGTTACGCCCGACGCTTTGAGTATGAGGGAGGCGCCCGGCTTTGGAACGCGTACAGCGTATTAAGTACGTCGATCTACGCCCGACACTGTTAGTATGAGGGCGCCGAAGGCGCCCGGCTTTGGAACGCGCACAGCGTGCCACGTGCGTCGGGCGTAGCCCGACGCTTTGAGTATGAGGGCGCCGGAGGCGCACGGCTTTGGAATGCGTACAGCGTGTCACGTACGTCGGTCTACGCCTGACTTTTAGTATGAGGGCGCCGAAGGCGCCCTGCTTTGGAACGCGTACAGCGTGTCACCCCAACTAGCAAATGTATGTGCTATAAAAGTTGAGAGCACGTTTTTGTTTTCGCTTTTTGGTGCTATAAACGATGTAAAAACAGTCGAATAAAAGTCCTGTAAGCGTTTACTCAACGCGAAAAGGCGCACTTATACAGACTAAAAGTGTTATAAAAATCGAGTAAGCGCTGTATAAGAAGCAAATCGATGCTGTAAGAGTTGAGTAAAAGTGGATAAAAGCGATTCTAGTGTTTTAATAGCAACGATAGTGCTTTTATTCGACTATTCGTTCTATAAACATTAGCAATTTACTATTACTCAGTGAAAGTGTTCTATAAAAGCAACCGCACTGCTTTTTCTCAGCAAAAATGTTTCGTAAAAGTAGCCGAATTGCTTTTACTCGGCATTTTGAATGTGTAAGAGTGCAGTAAATGCTTTTATTCAACTAATATGTATGTGCTAAAAACGATCTCAGGTAAGCGATTATATTTCAATTATTTGATTAATAAGTTTGAGGCCTAATCGTCTTCACGTATCTAATAAAACAAAAAGGTACTTAAGTATTTTTTTACTGCTGTCATCCATGACATTTATTTTTACCGTGATTGTGTACATAAGTTTTTACTGTCTGTAAGTACACGTAATACAGTAAAACCTAGCGCGAAAAATACTTTATTGATAAAACCAAAGGCACTGGTTCATATATATTCATGGGCCGCCTATTTTCTTAAATTTCAATAAAAAAATATTAATTAAAATAAGTAAAAATTTGCTTACACGATCTAGTTTCTGTTATATCTCATTGATTCGACTATAAGTCGAGTAACTGCGTTTACTGCTACACTTATAGCACATGTTGTCGCCATGTTTATGGATTTATAGTCCGGTGGCCGACTGCATGAAACCCTACCTGATAAAAAAATTGAATAATCCTACTCTGTGGGGGTAGCTGACTTTTAGCAGCTTCAACTGCTCTTGGTCGGCCGTGGCTTAACTTGGCAAATTTTGCGCAAATGGCAAAAAAGTGGTACAAATATTCATCAAAAAAACAAAAGTGGTCAGCTACATCCTGTGTTGGCAGGTTCCTGTGTCCGACCGAATTTGTGGTACCACGTGAGCTACAATTTACGTCATCGAAAAATAGAATGTCACTTGTATGGTAGGATTGCTGCAATTCACATTTTTTTTAATGCGGACGGACTGCAAAAGCTATCAGGCTAAGGTGAGGCCGACCAAGACATACGTCAACAAATTTAATGTAGGTATTACAGTCAGTTTTTTTCATTCTATTTTTCGATGAGGTAAATTGTAGTTGTCACGTGGTACCAGAAATTCGGTCGAACACAGGAACCTGCCAACAAAGGATGTAGCTGACCACTTTTGTTTTGCTGTCCTCAAAGGCAGCTATCCTACCCTGCAAGTTTCATTCTATTATACGATGGGGTTTTTTTTTTGATGAATTTTTGTGCCACTATTTTGCCATTTACGCAAAATTTGCGAAATTAAGCCGAGGCCGACCAAGAGCAGTTGATGCTACTAAAAGTCAGCTACCCCTACAGAGCAGGATTTTCTATTTTTTTATCAGGTAGGGTTTCATGCAGTTGGCCACCGGACTATATTGAAACGTACAACATGGCTGACTTGTGCTGTTAATGTAGTTCTAAACTCTTTAAAAGTACTCTAAGCTGAATACATTTTGAATAAAACCTGTAAATACACTTCAGCTCCTATAACAGCGGTTTGAGCCCCATTACCCGAATTATGATATAAGCGCGCTGTTACAGCAGCATTGTTGCCAAATGGTTATTGGATTGCTTTTAATAGGCTTTTATAGCAACAGAGAAGAGAGTTGAGTAACAGTTGTATTAAAGCGCCTTATTCAGACAATTAGCTATTCTATAGCTGTTATATGATTTTAATAGAACAATTATGCTGAATAAAAGTGATTTAGTAGCGCTAATTCAGCATTTATTAAAAGGTGGAATAAAAGTGCTAAAAGATAGTGCTATAAACGTTTATACGACATGATTATAGCACTAATTAGCGAAAATTGCTAAATAGTCGAGTTAACCGCTATTATACGATATATTGGTGTTTCAACAACCGTAACTCGGCTGTTATACGATTACAGGCTGAGTAAATCAATTCTTATACGACTATTTTGCTAGTTGGGACGTACGTCGGTCTACTCCCGACGCTTTGAGTATGAGGGCGCCGAAGGCGCCCGGCTTTGGTAACCATACAGCGTGTCACGTACCTACGTCTCTTTTAGTATGAGAAAGTCGAAGTCGCCTGGCTTTGGACCGCGTGCAGCACGCCACGTTGTCGGGCTACGCCAGATTCTTTTAGTATGAGGGCGCCGAAGGCGCCCGGCTTTTGAACGCGTACTTACAGCGCGACACGTACGTCGGGTTAAGTCCGAAGCAGTGCCGGATTAAGATATTTTGATGCCCTAAGCATTTCTAGACTATGGTGCCCCCTCTCCCTAGGGTCATTAAGATTACATTATTTTTTTTGGTAAATTGAGTGAAGTTCATTGCCGCATTTCAGCTGAGAATGGAAATCAGTCACATCACTTTATCTCGAAAATTGACAGTGCCGCAGCAGTAATGTTGCAACAGAGTACCTAATGCTGCTGCAGTCGCTACCCGAATGTCACCTTTATCATAGGTGAGGTTAGAATGTAATTGAAAACGCGAGCGAAGCGAGCGCGAAAATTTTTCGATATAAAAACGCAATTTGATAGTCGGTTGTAAATTTTTACTTTTAGTATGGAAATCAGTCACATCATTTTATCACGAAAATTGACAGTGCTGCAGCAGTAACGTTGTAACAGAGTAATGCTGCTGCAGTCGCCACCCGAACGTCACCTTTATCATATCTTAGAAAGTGATTGAAAACGCGAGCGAAGCGAGCGCGAAAATTTTTCGATATAAAAACGCAATATGATAGACAGTTGTACATTTTTACTTTTAGTATGGAAATCAGTCACATCATTTTATGACGAAAATTGACAGTAACGTTGCAACAGAGTAATGCTGCTGCAGTTGCCACCCGAATGTCACCTTTATCATACCTTAGAAAGTTATTAAAAACGCGAGCGATGCGAGCGCGAAAATTTTTCGATATAAAAAACGCAATTTTACTTTTAGTCCTAACCAGGCGCGAATCCAGGATTTCATACAAAGAAGGGATAGGACAGTTTTCTATCAGCCTAGCTTCGCATAGGGCTCGATATTTAAGGGTTTCAGCGAGGTTGTTTTCATGCATAAAAGATGAAAGAAAGCAGAGCTTGGAATTGACCAAGAGAATTTGAATTGGCGAAGTGTGAGCAAGGCAGTAGGCCCAGCTGCGAAAGAGGAAAGCTTGGATCCACGCCCAAGTTTAATTAAGGCAGAAAATCAACTTTGCCGTAAGGCAGAAGGCCTCGCATAAGACCTAACGCCGAACCGCAAAAGAGTGAGAGAGAGTGAAACCCAGATAAATAAATATATACCTACATACAAACACGAACGCTGAAAACACAATACACTCTCACTTTTTTTTGGGTAGTCGTGAAAAAGATGTCACTGTGCAATGAGGGGTAATTAATTTACTGTCGTTTAATTTTGTTGTATATTATTAAATCGACATAATTATTAAATTAAATTTGTTGATGTCCGTACCCCCTCATCTAAACTTAGAGTTAATTTGGCAAAAACCTTCCTCGGTGGCTATTCATGTCACTACGTATTAAATTCAGCGCCATCTGTTAGTTTACCAGAGTACTCAATAGTGGTAGCACATATTTGAAAAAAGTTTGCCCCTCCTTCCTAAGTAGCGCCATAAGATTCAGGGGCAAACTTAAATCAAGCTAGTGTTATGGCTACCCCCCCTTTTAAAGGTTAAATTTTTATAGCCTATAACCTGGCCGGAGATTTTCTCGACAGATTAGTAAAGTTTGCATCAAAATCCGTTCAGCCGTTTTCACGTGATGCGCGTTCAAATAAACAGACAAACAGATAAACAGATAAACAGACAAACAGACAAAAATTCTAAAAATTGTTGGAACGTGTTCTGTTATCGATTCTAAGTATCCCCAGCCAACTTTTTTTCAAATATCTTCCATGTACAGACTTTCTACCCTCTACAGCTTTATTATATGTATTAGATAATTACTCACGGGAATGGTCTCACGGGAAGACCGAAAACCATTTAGGTACTTTGAAACATTATATTAAAGTCGATGATTGCCGGGTGGGATCCGTTGATTTGTAGCGTGTGAATAAATGATGTGTTCCAGCTTGAGCAAATATCGAAACTTATTAGCCAAATTATAGTTGTGGCTATAGTAATTAAAGGGTTAAAGGATTGAGGCTTTCCAAAGTGCAGTTAGAATGATATCAATTTTATTATTTTAGTGGCTATTTGGTAAATATTTTTCGTCAAGCAATTAAATCGGATTTTTTTTTTGGATTTTTTTTAATATGTCGGGAAAATAATTCCTTACTACTCCAACATTCATATTTGAAGCTATACCTAGGTGAGCTAATATTTATCAAGTGAACTCTTTTCACTCCAGCAGTTCAATCCAAAAAGATCACATTATATTAGCCCTAGGGTCTATAAACAGAAACACTTGTTGTAATGCCCACACCGTTTGGTATTAGGTATCTGATTCGAAATGAGAGGTATTCGAACATTATAAATTAAATCAATATAATGTTCTAAAATGTTAAAGACAATATTTAAAACGCTAATAGTATATTATACAATCGTGATATAATAGAGAGTTGTTCAGTCGAGTACCGTGTTTAGGCAACGAGGCTTGCTGAGTTGCCTAAATAAGGTACGAGATTGAAAAGCTTGATTATATCACTTTTGTCTACAATACTTTTTCTACGAATCAACAAAAATAATACTTTTAAACTAGTAGAATCATAAAACAAACCAAACCAAAAGTAAACAGCTAAGATACGCGAGCAGCCGCGATACCTTCATACTGGTACGCGCCCCGGCCGGCGCTTTGATCAACGACACCTTCTCGTAACTCATGAGGCCCTGGTACTTGCTCCGCGCTAAATTAAATTTTTAGACAGTTGTTTTCTCGATTTTGGCCACCGTAGCCTATGGAGACTAACAAGCAACACTAAGTGGTTTTCGTAGTCTATGGATATTGCTATATTAAGGGTGTCACATGTGCGTTTCTGACTTATGAACCAATTGTTTATACTATACAACCCAAAATAAATAATTAATTTGAGCTATGGTTTTGTTTCGTCCTCTTGATCGCGGCGAGCTGTGATTGGTCAATTTCATTATAGTTGACTAAACTGTATCGAAATGAATATTATAGTTGAGTTGGGAGCCCATACATTAAAAATACCCTATTGCAATTTGGTATAAGAAATCTTGCTACGATACGGAGATGATCAGAAAATATTGAATCACATACGAGCAACTATTTTCTGCCTCCCACGAAGTTATAGCAAGATTAGTGCCGCATGCCTCGGTCTGAGTCCTAATTGTGCATAATAACTGCGCACAAAGGTGGGAAGTTACGTCGCGCGGTCTGCGGTCGCACCTAGCTTCGGAACAATTTGCGGGGGCCAACTTATGCCTGCTGATAGACGTCTTCTATATTGTTTTGAGCGTTTTAGGTTGCCATATGTGGAAGTTAGACAAGAATATAGCCGGCGCCATACAATCGGAGTTACGCTTTCATTTTAAAACGACTTACGTAGGCACTGAAATAGCATGAACATTAAAGTAACATACTTATACCTATATTTGGAATACCAAACGAAGTAATAAGTTCGATGTTGGAAATTGTAATGACATACAAAGAAAATAGACCAAGTAGAAGTTCGAGACTCGCAAATCTTCGAGGATGTAACTTCGATGTATGGCGGTCGCTTTACAAAATGTGTAGGCGTCTGGGATGACAATTTGAAAAAAATCTTAACAGCGCTATTCAGCATTTTATTAATAACGTACAACGCCATCTACCGGGTAATTTGTATACTCAACAAAATGTGGTAGGCGTCTGGGGTCATTATTCTAGAAAAAACCTTGATAGCGCGATTCAGGATTTTAAAACTGCGCCATCTACCATACGATTAGTAAACTATCTGGAGTCTGCATTACAAAGAAAAGTATTGATAGTCAAAATAAGAATTGCGCATAGACAATAGACAATAATAAGCCGTAGACGTTGTGATCATTAAGCCTTTGGTATTATACCATACGTTTATAATAGACCAATGGACTTAAAATATGTCAATTGCTCTTTACTGTGGAGTTTTGTTTTATACATGTATTTAGGCTATTTAGATAGAACTTTTGTTGTAGGTAGCAGTTATCTGCACGGCTAGCACATTTTGGCGTGACTTAGCGAAGATAGGTGGGCGCCACATGAGTAAGTATAACACGATGATGTATGTGCTAGGCGTACTGAAGGTAAATTATTAATAAAAAGCTAAAATATTATATAATCAAATTTATTTATTATCCATACACAAATGGACACAAAATCTCATACGTACTTCGGCAATGTTTTCATAATCGAACGTATAAAAACATTGGCAAAGTCTATTAAATAAGTATCAATAAAAAAATTACATAAGAGGGCCCCAGATGAGGGCGATTACGTAATTCTAGGTTTTAAGTCTTATGCTAACGATTATGATCTAAAAATTACATTCTGCTATGGTTCAAGTTAATTTTGAGTGCATTTTCTACAATTGAAGTACAGAACGTGCAAGGTCTATGTTAGAATGCATTGTATATCTATATCAGACGGTCTGTCGAGAAAATAAGTACCAAATGCAAAAATATATCCCTGACACATTTCATGGTCACCCTTAAACACTATTGTTAAGATTATGGTGTAAAATAAGGGTGGAGTCTTAAAGCCGTTTTTTTTGTAACCTAGTGTCTAAATGCGAAAAACTTCCTTACAGTTTGGCTTCGAGTTGTATCTACATCATACAACCATTAGAGATATTCACTGCTACATCAACCATGGATAAATCAAACTATTCACTTAAAACTATAGTCCGGAGAAATACTAATCACATTATCATTTAATTAAATCAAATACTCAACTATACTAAACAAAATTAATATACTATTTATCAACCATACCAGCCACAATGGCATCAACCTTAAATATCATCGAACATTATGATTGAAATAAAAAATGGCAGTCAAATATTAAATTTTACTTTAAAGCCGACCACTGACTAACAGGCCGCCGGACGATATCGGCCTGTCAGTTAGAACAAAATTTTGACAGCTCCGAACAACTGACAGGCCGGTACCGTCCGGCGGACTGTTAATCAGTGGGCCCCTTAACAATACACGCCTTATATGATAACAGGACAGTCTTATCCTTTTTAACTAAATAGAAAAAAGATATCAAGTATAAAATGTGTAAGTAACAAAATCTCAAAAACATTGATTAGGAAGAAATGAAAATTGCTAGAGTTTAATACCGATTAATACATTTAGCTATATAATTTAAAGGCTACAAAACCTTACAAAATGATTTACCCTATTTTCCGAATAAAGTCACGTCTTGCGTGAAATAGACCGATATTCATCAACGCAGGGCTACCTTCGGGTATCATTTTAATATATCGGTGGATTTGATATTCTGCTGTACTAGCATAAAACATAATTATATTAAATCCAGTAAGCTCTTCAACTTAGCACCAAAGTAATTTTGAAACTCATAGGCGGTTTATGTCATTATAGTTTTCTAATACTTTTGAAACGAAGTCATGCAAATATATAATTTAATTCCATATGACAATGCATATATTGGCAACACTGAATTGACATAAAGCTGCTTTGTGTATCACAGGTTTCTATTGGAAATCTCACATGTTCCAGAGAGCCTCGATATGCTCCTACAATATTTTAATTAAAATTTGATTATGAGATCTAGCTCTTAAGGAAATGTGTCGACACGTCGGTATAATTTTTATTTCTCCACCCTGGACTAAGAACTGGCTTAGCGCAACGTGGAAAGCACATTATCTCCTGATTACCGATCGACAATAACGACTTTACATTTAAAAATTAATAATCAAAATTATCAGGAAAAACGAGGGTTTCTACAGTTATTATTTCAGCAGTTTCGTTATTCTTGTGCTATACTCAAACACACCGTACTTGTCAGTTGAAAAAAGCGCGAAATTCAAATTTATTTATGTGAAGTCAACTTTTTTTTTCGTCCTTCTGGACAGGCTAAGACCATAGGCCATACTGCCTCGTCTTCGGGAAGTCAACTCTTCGAGTCTTCTTTTTTTTTGTTGCTTTTTTTTTCTACTGACAAGCTGGGTGTGCCAGAGTATGGTAATAAAATGGGTGTGTATGTTTAGAGGTCTGTGTCGTACCAGGCCGCTACATTGTTGTTGTCGTGCGGCGGCTCGGGGAAGGCCAGGTCGGCGGAGGCGGCGCCGGCGCCCTCGGTGTCGCCGATGTCCATGTCCATACCGAACCCACTGCCGATCTCAAGGCCCTGCATCGAGTCTATCGGTATTTGATCGTATCCTAGAACGTGACATGCTTTATTATTACTGTGAAACGAGGAGTTCGTTCCCAGAGACTAAAAAGATTTTTATGTGAAAACTAGAAAAAGATACTTGGGTATTTCTGTCAAATTCACTATTCGATTCGATTTATTATATATGTCAGATAAGACCAAATCCTTTTCAATACATTCTAAAACCGACGTTAGGAGTCAACAATATTAATACCCAGTGAGTAAGACATTTTAACTGTCGTTTTAGTCTTTGGGATAAAACAATAAAACAAAAAACATGGATTTAAAAAATGTACAAAACTTACAAAGAAACAAATGCATATACCGCTTTATGTTCTTTTTAAATTCTATTATTATCTTGTAAAGCAAAAACTGTGTTTACGTTGAAGCCTACACGCAATCCGCAATTTATTAAGTATTACAAGTTTTTTTGTTCCACACAATTTTTATGGAAATAAGACTGCATATTTTCGCCAAATGGCTTTTTGTTTTCGGATTCTTTTCATAGTAAGCACAGGAGCATTCCACGGGCTGTCCCGTACAAACGCATTTTATTTCCTGTGTTGTGACTTTTTTCTCGGCATTTAAAGCAGGCGATTATTTTTCTGTGGATATTTTTGACCATTTGTTATCGAAAAGGAAACTTTTATACTTGCAAATCTTCACAAAATTCACGTTTGTACGGGACAAACGGTAGACAATTTCATGGAATGCTCCACAACACTCACAATCGAGCTCTGTTAATATTTAACATTAAAAAAAGCGAAATTACATCTTAGAAATCACCAAGCATGTTATTCAGAGTTTTATTTTAGTCATAAACATATACCATCAAACAATAACACATTAAACATTCCCTTCACCTGTTTAGTGATATATAGGTCCCGGATTAAGCTGCGTGTAAAGAAGAGAGAAAAACAATTAAACACCCGCTTATAAATAGCCTATTTATACTCAGTAGGTAACTTCGCGTGCTTATAATAGAATGATAAGGTGTAGATACTTGAAGGAGAGAAAAATAATATTCTAAAAGATAATAACACCAAACAATAGTTGTCAATAATGCTCAAAGACAAATTCGTGCTGTAAACATGTTCATTTCATTATTTTCACTAAATATTATAATAAGGGCTATAACAGATGTAGTACACAATTGTTTTTCATCGTATTTTCCCGGAAACGTTCATATTTGTCATGCTACTTCAGTCAACCTCGGTACTTTTTGTACAGAGACTGACTGAAATAGCAAGACACGTTCGTACGCTTCCGTGAAAATACGATGGAAAATAATTATGCAATACATCTGTACGGTCATATAATTTGTATGGATTGAAGGGAGAAATCGTGCTGCGAGATCACAATCTAACTGATGTTTTGACAGCACGATTTTAGCTTGAAGTTCAGTACTCTATTAGAACTTTATGAATGGTTTATATATATTGTTTCACCCCCTTATTCATAAACGTCTACTAAAGTTGACAAGCCGATAATAATCGTTTGTCCCTTTTCGACGTATCGGTATGATGGAAAGGGACAAACGATTATTATCGGCTTGTCAACTTTAGTAGACGTTTATGAATAAGGGGGTTAGTCCACATAGTATAACTAATGTGTTTACTCGATCATTATGATATTTATGATCAATGAGGATTTAACAATAACTCACTAGCAATGGGATTACAACCGAGCTAAAGTAGTTTTAAAATAGCCAGGGACAAAGCATATTTGATATTAGTACTGAAGAAAATTACTATGTTTATACTGTAGGTATGTTGTGTTAGTTTGGTTATCTTAGAATTTCTACATGTTATAATAGACAAAAGATTATAGAAGACATACATTAACAGTTAGAGAACTGATAAGTAGAGCAATTTTAATAGCATGCCCGGCCCGATTCGAACTTTGATACGTTAATTAATAAATCTAGAAACGATATGGATTAGATGTGTCAGTGTCAAAGTGACGTTTTTGTTTGAAGAAACGTCACGACACACGACATATCTAATCCATATCGTTTCTACATCTATTAATTGACGTATCTTAAAGTTCGAATCGGACAATGAGTTGGAGCTGCTCTCCTGCTTTTTGTTTCTCGGTAACTTGATTGTCAAGTATAAAGTTACCACAAAATATAATGGCGTGTAGCATAGGGGTGATATTCCATCTGTCCAATTTCTTAGTCTAATATGTATATATTTGCGTCTCACATTATGCTTAGTGAGAGAGTGAGACGCAATGCACATTGGACCAAGGAATTGGACAGGTGGAATACCAACCTAAGCTGTTAAAATCACTCTAAGATATTTTCTACAACTGCGTACGTCTACTACAGTTCTTTTTCATATGTCTTTGTAAATTGAGTATAATATGTGTAATAAGTTTCAAATATCTACACGTTAGAGGACAAACAAGCTGGGTCAAAGTGTAGGACTTACCTTGCTGATGGAAGGACGGTCGGGTACCGTACAGGCCTTCATATCCCTGCTCTGGTCCGAGCATGTCCTAGCAAATGGGCAATGTCCATCAAAATCAAATAAAACAGGGCTAATACTACCAAACTAGATGATACAAAATATTTATGAGGTTGAACACTAACTTAAAGCAAGGAATCTTTACGTTTCATCCCTACGCCGACATCATTCTGTGAATAGTTTACTATCAACGAGATAATATCGTTATTTATACGATAAAGTATATTGGCACCTTTAAAAAAAATACTGACCCGGAATTCGGAATCTTGTTATAATTTTTAGGTATAAATTATATTTTTGTAATTTTATGTTTATCAAATATTTGATGTAAACTTGCTTATCGAGAATATAGATGTAGGGACGAAACGTTTATGATGCAATAATCTTCATACTAATTGTGGAGTAACAGAAAATAAATCAGCACACTGAACAATAAAAGTCTTTCACACTTAAGTCACAATCAATAGTATCAATACTGAACAAAGCTGGGTAACTAACTACACAAAAAACGTCGGTCACACATCATCAAAATCAACATCATTTGTGAAAGACAAAATGGGAGGATACTTTTTATTCAAACCGCCAATGACCGTTGGAACAACATGCATTATGTAAATATACCAGACGCTTTTCTGCTATATCCGCTTGAAAACTTGATTTAAAAAGGAAATAATAAATCTTGTCTTCTTAAAAAGGCGAGCTTCTTATCATTATTGTAGATGGCACGGACTTCAGCAGTCTCATTTTGTTTCATAATTCATAGGCGCGAATGACCAGGTGAAATAGTGAAGACTAGTATAAGCGGAAGACAAACTCTTCGACTTTAATTCAATCTTCAATAGCCGGGAACACACAGAGCGAGCATTCCGGCGAGACAATTTCCTCGCGCACAAAGCGGCCAGTGTAGGCGGCGCGTGAGAGGTCTCGCGCGTATGCTCGCTCTGTGTGGACCCGGCTACTTACATAAATGCGAGAATGGGATAAAGTTTATCTAAAAGCTTTGGTTTATTACTATCTCTTTTCACTCTCAGAGCGCTTACTATAGTTCGTGTTTTTAGCATTAGAAATAAGGTCAACAATCTTGATGTGTCTTTTAATTGAGAAACACATTTTAAAAATAAGTTACGGCAAATATGTAACAATTATGAATCTAATGCGTGCCGACAAACATGGTATGGACTGTGCCAAGAAGGTTTGATCGTGTGTTCTGAGGTGTGTTCTTAGGTACAGTCGACGTCAAAGATATGTTTACACTTTTGCACCTTGCCAAACAGATGATAAGTACCGCGACTATTTAGCTGTCTCAAATAGGTTGGCGTATTTTCGGCAGAAAAATACACTTCTATTTTTTTATTAAAAAAAATAAAAAGGCGGCAAGGGCTTCTTTCTGTGAAAATATATACGTAAGAACGTTGCTTTTGTAAAATATTTCTATTATATTTATATTTCTTGCACCATTTTTGAGAAAAGCACTATATATGACTCGGCTGGAAGGCTACTTGCTGGCTTCGGATTCAATTAAACGGACTCCCAAGGTCGTTCGTTTAAAACGAATCCTCAGCCTGCAAGTAGCTACTTCCGAGCCTCGACAATAATGTACTATTAACAATAGTAACTTTTAGGGCCAGTTGCACCAACCACATTTGACAGACTGATCAACGTCAGCCGGCGCGCCCAGGCGCTTTACTATGAAACTTTCCATACATAAAAATTTTGCGAACTCTTTAACGATACGAACAGTTTGGTGCAACCGACACTTAATCATTTGGTCTTTGTGCATTTAGTAAATCAATCTCTGTAGTTACCTGTAAATCGGGCTGCATCCCAAGATCGTTGGGCCACATCTGGTGGTCGTCGCGGAAGAGCGAGTTGGTGAGCTCCATGGAGAGTCTCTTCTTGTAGTCGTGAGGCTTGTCCTCGGACATGCGGAACAGGACCGCGGCAGCGTACGTTGCTACTCCTGGGAACGGAGATTTCATGATATTAAGAACACACAAATGACATATTTTAAGAAAAAAAAATGCTTGCATCTTTAACAACTAACGCGTCACGCACAGATGACGACGATTTGAATGTATATTCATGTTTGTATTGTATGTATCACGACGATATGAAAGTATATCCATTGTTTTCAATAAAAATCATTGAGAAATTGCAAATAAGTCGCTTAGCTGAACCACGGGTCAGTGTACATAATGGACATAAATATAAAATAATAGAGCTTACCTTCGTTACGAGAATGCAGCAGTTCAGTGAGAGGCGCCGTGGCCCCTTCGGCCTCTATCATCTCGGCCCCTTCCTTGTCGGCCGCCAGCTCGCAGAGAACGCCAGCTGCCACGCGCTGGAAAATTTATAATTGGACAGTCTGACATAGGTTTGTTTTACTATCTATAAACATAACAGACAAAAATATTGGAACCTGATTTTAAACTGTTGTGAATACTAATATTGAATAATTTTACGGTTTAGACTCACTTGTTTTTTGCGGCATGCCGGCAGTAGGTACTCTATACACGGCCGTCGTGAACGCTGCTCGCACTGTTAATGCTTGAGAAAGGAGACCTAGGATCTCCCAAACATGTCGCGCGAGCGACTACAAATAAGTGCGTATAAACCGTAAAATTTCAATATTGGAACCTGCTGAGGTCTACTGACTATTCAGGAAATGTTATACATATTTCTCTAGGTACTTATACCACATTCCTTTCAAGTCTTCTCGATTCAGTTGCTAAACTTTGTTGAATTCTTATTAATAAGCAACCCGTTTCGCAAATTGTTGGGAAAGGCAATGGCTCGTTCAGAGGTTCGTTACCAAGCTACCGCTTTGCTAGAATTTGTTACCACACTCGACTGGTGTTGTATACAGATAAATCTTTCCGAATTATAGGTTAGCCAGTTAGGGCTCCACTTTATCTTGCGTGGCCATCTCAGATATTTTATCCTACCGAACCCTTCAATACGTTACGAACTGCGTTAGAATATAGATTCCCGTAAACGCCTACATGATTTGTTCCATGCAAACTCTGTAGGCGTAGGCGTCGCTCAGTCGCCTATTCCTGTATCTCCCGGAATGTATGTCCGTAAGTTTATTTATTTTATTTATTTATTTATTACTATTCGGAGATCCAACAGTTGTTAACATGTTAATAGGCTTTATATAGGTATGTGATACAAAAAGCCAATTACAGGTTCTCACCAGTAAAAAAAAGTTACCGATTTCACCCCCACTGACCTGTATGTTCTCGATCTCGTTGAACAGTAGCTGCACGAAGATGGGCACGACGTTCTGCTGGCGGATGAGCTGGCGGTTGAGCCCCTCGCGGGCCAGGATGTGCAGGGCCCCCACGGCGCCCTCCACGATCTCCTCCATGCGCACGCCGTCGGCGTACGCGCCGCCCGTGCCGGTGCCGCCCGGCACTGAGGTGCGTTGCTGGAATTACAATATCATGTTTATTGAAGGTTACAAGTACGTCATAAAGATAGTCTGAACTACAGCTTCACAAATGGAAGGGAAAGCGATTCACATCCATCGTCATTTAAATAGGATTAGAGCTTCTAACAGGTTGTTAAATCGGGTTATCCGCAGATGGTCTAGAACGCAAAATGACTAGTGTGATGTTTTGCCTAAATCGCAATTAGTCTACATCGCAAACGGCCTAGAACGCAAAATGCCCACTTTTTATATCACCACATTTTACATAGGTAGGTTAAGTTCGTTAGGTATCTTCAAATGGCCGAAGGCCAATCAGCACAGAATAGGAGCCCCGCGGAAGCGGGTCTCCGTCGACATCGCTATAAAGTTAAGATAAAACGGAAAAAATAATTGGGGCATTTTGTGTTTTAGACCATCTGCGAATAACCCGTTAAATCTCGATATTCGATATAGATAATTCGATAGTCTCCGTACGCTGTGTAAGTCGCACTATAGAAATCAGATACATGTTCATAGTATAGCCAAACTTGACAACCCCGAACGCAGCGCATCCAATCGCATTTAGACTTAGAGGATATAACCAACGGAGACGCCATGTCTAAAATTTTCGGTACAAAATAGTCTGCCGTTTTTTGCAAGGGAGGGGCACATCAAATGTATAGGTACGTCATGTCAGATAAACGTCAGTCCATACATATGGTTGACATGTGGTTGACCATTGGCCGCCTATTTTCGACAGAGGGGAACGCCTGTTAATGGCGGCTCCATTGTTAATTACTCCGAGCATTTAGACGATGCGAGAACTCGCATGCGAGTTTCATTACATTGTGGGTTTTGATCGGTCGGTTGAATTGGACATGACCAACAGTCCGCAATGTAACTAAAATCGCATGCAGTTCGCGCGCCGTCTAAATCAGCCTCGGCCACGAGAGACACATGCACGCTCGGAGCGTGCGTCCCATGGCCCTCTTAGTAGCTAGAATGTTAAAACAGCTAGTTGTCTTACCCGCTGCGTGTCGTTGAAGGCGCGCATGAGCAGACGCACTAGATGGTGCACGGCGCCGTGCTCGCGCAGCGGCGCGTGGTTGGCCGGGCACAGCGCCAGGTTGCGCACCAGCCCCACCACCGCCTTCACCAGCGGCCAGCGCGACGGCGGCGACAGCAGCTTCACGATCACCTGGGAAATGAGTGAAATGGCACAGTTATTAGATATGCAACGTCATCGCCCATCGGTAATAGTTCCATTGCTATCAGCTATTGCAATTCCAAGTTTGACATGAACACATTCCCGTTCCGATTCTGGTAATGGAGCATTCCATGAAATTGTCTACCGTTTGTCCCGTACAAACGCGAATTATCTGAAGATTTGCAGGTATAAGAGTTTCCTTTTCTATGACAAATGTTCAAAAATTTGCACAGTAATATAATCGCCTGCTTTAAATTCCGAAAAAAAAGTCGCAACACGGGAAATAAAATGCGTTTGTACGGGACAGCCTGTGGAATGCTCCTAATACCGCGACCCTGGTGCCGTGCGGCGCATATTGTGTCGATACGTACCTACGCCGTACGTGCGTTAAGGACGCAACTATAAGTTAGAACGAGAAAGAGATATTTTGACCGCACCAAGGTTGCTGCCCGATGCTGCTTGGCGACCGGAGGCATATGGCGACCTGACTTGAACACAGTAGCCACAGTCACATTTTATTTCGATGGTTTCGATATATTCGAACTTTCTTTCTAGTAATAAAAGTCCCTACTATTGTTAATACTGACCGGCAAGCCGTAGTGCAGCCGCACGGCGTTCTGCGCCATCTCGCTCTCGACGTGGCGCGAGGTGAGGTGGCGCAGCGCGCACACGGCCGGCTCCGTGATCTCCTCGCGGTCGCCCGCCGACACCACCGTGCGCACCAGCGCGTCCACGCCGCCAGCTTGGCAGACGGTCACCTGAGGAATTATTTGATAGAATTAATACTTAAAATGTCTGGGGCCATAACTGGCCACGCCTCAATTAAACAAGCACCTATTTACCCTACGTGTTACAAACAGCGCCCTCTGCAGAGCATGCATGGAGGCAGAGGAGACAGCCGCCCACGTCATTCTTGAATGCGCAGGGGTGGCAGAATACCGGGCACAACACCTCGGCTCACCGGGGTCTCTCCCAGAAGTCGTCGTCAAATGTCTGCTAGGCTTCTTGGTATAGTTGGGTTGGCAAGAATAGTGCCGCCAACCCACCATGCAAAATAGGCGCAATAATATGACGTCGAGTTGCGGAAATCAAGCCCGCGAGAACCTATAACCTCCTTAAAATGTCGGACAAGTAAATGTATAAAAGAGGCCAGCTATACCTTTTCACGCCAATTCTCAGAGAAACGCGCGGAACTGCTACCTTAAGGCAATGTTTCATAACCCAAAAGACAATTTCAACACTCATTAAACAATGTACGACGGAATTGCCGCATAACTGGTCTAGGAACCGATGCCTTGAAGGTGCTGCTAGGTGGAGTTGTCCGCGCGGACGTTGTATCGCGAGGCACGTGACGTACGGCGAATGGATACTTTGCTGGCCTAGGCTGGCAATGTCGCATGAAAATCCATTCAAATTTTATTTACACCTACATGATGTGCAGCCAATTATCACAAATATAAAGACATCAGTTTTGCGTATGTTGAGGAAACATAATAGTAATATGCAAGTTTGTCTGCAAGACAAATATTAAATAAAATAACCCATCATAAGTTCACTCTTATTTGACAATCGGTGAGCCTTACTTCTTTGCAATAAGTTTCCGAATGGTCCGTGAACAGTACGAACAATGGTACATTTCTCTTACCTTATTGCGTTGGTTGTTGCAGGTCAAGTTGGACAGGATGCCAGCTGCGCAGGTGACGATGTTGACGTCGGTGGAGGCCAACACCTGTACCAGGCTGGAAAGCAGGTTTTCCAGCCCCTCGACCTGGGGAAACGTCAACTATCACCAATATTCAAGTTGTTTATTAAGCTTAAACTAGCAATATTAATGTAAGTTTTACAGTTGCAGAGTTATTAATATCTAGAATATAACTTAGGTCGTCATTCAATTATATTCTAATTTTTTTTAATATATAGTTATTGCAATCTTTGGTCTCCATCATCAGATTAGCTTGATTTACCTTTTCGACGCCAATGACGGAAATATCCGCAACGTAGGTCCAACGCCAAAGACGGATTCCATTACAGACCACAGCAACATAGATCTACGTGCGTATGCATAAACTTTCATTAAGACACTTCGATGACGTGGCGTCTGAGTAACAGCTTTTGAGTTTGACACGGCGTCAACTGTTAATTGATTATGTTAGTAATAGTAAACAATCAATAATATTATTGTATACAATCCTAGTAACGAACACATCAAGTTAAAAAAATACTCTGAAACTAAACCAATAACATATGAACTAGATCAATAACAGATTCTGTCACGGAATCTGTCCAGCTTTATATTTGTTTTACCTTAGTGGCAGCGTCGGACAGGTTCCTCAAGGTCCAGAGGCAGTTCTGCACGAGGCGGCCGCTCGGGTTGCCGAGGTGCATGGCGAGCGCCTGCATGCCGCCGGCCTCCACGATTGCCGGCTTATTGCTCGAGCACACGGAAAGGACCTGGTAAAATTGTTAAAAACCAATATTGTATAAAAAACATCTTGACTTGGACTCTCAGACCAACATACTTGGACTGAATGTAGATGTACTGACAAAAATTGAGAAAGGTATGTTGAGATGGTTTGGCCATGCGGAAAGAATGAGTGAAAGAAGGCTAACAAAGAAAGTGGTGGGAGTGAAAGGGGTAGACCTCACCGGACTTTCTCTGATCAGATCGGGGAAATCCTGAAGAAAGGCCAGGTCAAGAGCACCCTAAACTGGCGAGCGTGTATGAGGAATGTTATGAAAGTGAAGGAAGGGAAAGATGTCAGGACTGTAGCAAGTGGAAATCCGTGGTCTCTACCTACCCCTCCGGAAAATAGGCGTGACTTTATGTACGTATGTATGTACTTCTCGACTTGAACGCCTATCATGTGCGGCGCGTTATCGTAAACCTTATGCACGAAGGTTGATATTGGGATGTAGCCTGTAGTCGCACGCATCATTTGACGTCTTTAGTCTTAGGTGGTCAAAAGCAGACAGACACATACAACTGGCACTCAGTTGAGCCAATAACATCAGGTCTCTGAATTAGTAAAATAATTGTATACAGCATGCATTTATAGTACTTAGATACTTCTAAACATTGAATATGTAAATATGGAAACATTATAACAAATTTGCTAAAAACGGAAACATTTACCTTCAAAACTCTTGAAGTAGTCCACAACAACTTTTCGTAATCGTAAGAGCGCATGATTCGCACTAATTCGATCGGTCCCTGAGACGCGAGGATGATCAACTTCGATTCCTGATTCCCATAGGCCAAGATCTGGAGGCAATCAGTCACAATGGCTAGGAACTTGACGTTGTTCCTCTGAAGTAACGCCACCATCTTCTGAAGGCCGCCGGCCAAGCGTACGGCCATCTTGGAACCATCTTGATGCAAGAGTAGGTTATGGAGGGTGGTGATAGCGTAGAATAAGACGGATTCCACAGGAGAGCTTAGTAGTTTGACGAGAGCGGGTATTCCGCCGCTCTTGAAGATAGCGAGTAAGCCTTGACGGTGGTGCGACAAGTTATGCAAGGTCCCGACGGCTCCCTTGGTGGTCTCAAGGTCGTTGCTGTTGGATATGGCGCGGACCAAGGCGGCCACCATTTGAGGAGAGTTCATGATGGCGTGGCGGGAGGCTTCCTTCTTCGAGAGCTGGTGGACCATCATGGCAGCTTGAGATACTACAACTTGATCTTCGTCATTCAAGAGCTTGATCAACTCGGGAATGGCTCTGAAAGTGATAATTCGGAATGTTCAATCTGATTAAGTCTATACAAGGCAAAGGCACATTTATCAACCATAATTATGAAATTTATGAATTATTTCCAAAGGGCTTCAATTTTGTGAAATTCTTGACACACTTGCCTTTTTCTTATTTAAGCTAAGGGTCCCTGAATAAGTATCTTTTATCACAAGTTCTAACTTCTAACTAGGCTATCACCCTGAGTATTTAAAGTTACGTAAGTAATTAATTAAGGGTCACTTGCACCATTCCACTAACTCGGGGTTAACCAGTTAATTCTGGAGTTACCATAGATATCAGTACAATTTGACACTGGGTTAACGGTTTAACCACTTAATCCCGGGTTAATGGGATGGTGCAAATGGCGCTAAGATAGTTAAAATTGTTTATTATCACAAAAAGTTTTGCACTGAAATTTAATATTGCTTATGTGCAATAGTATCTTTTTGTTGCAGTTGAAACGCTTCTACATTTTGTTTACCTGGTAGCCAAATCAGCATCATCCTGATAGTTGATCAGGTTGACAACAGCATGCTTCAACATCTGCGAGGGCTCCGACAAGCGCTGGACAGCAGTGGGCTGGGCAGGGTCCAGCTGAGTGGACGGGATCTCGATACCCTCCTCCAAGGTCTCCGGGAACATGGCCGCTCGGACACGCTGGGAGCGGGTCTGAGATAGCTGCTGGTTCATGTCTGATAGAAACAGAACTATGTTAGAAACCAGCAATTCATCTTTATTGATAATTTTAATGACATTTGGTAATTAGGACATAGACAGCATACTTTTATTATTTTACCTATATATTAGAACCGTAAAAAACGTAGCAAAATGCTGGGACATTATTAAAAGTTGCCAAGTATGGCTTGTTTGGGGCTAGGTCAGTCTCCGTAAGATTGTCCCCAAAAATTTATAATTATTTAGAATCTCATTTTTTTAATATTCAAAAGGGTCACTTGAACCATAATAATAAACTGGTAAAATTGTTACTGAACCAAGATTTAACCATTTGGCTGTGCCATTGTAGAGCCATTTTGATAATTGATAACTTTTACAACAATGAAGGAATTGTATATGTTTGTGTTTTGAATAATGGTATGGGTATTGATAAATATAAAGGTTTCTTACCTTCAACTTGCTCCTGGGTAAAACCCTGGGCAAACCCTTGGTCCAGGTCGAACATGAGCTGATCTCCTTCCATTTCATCATCTTCTTTGCCAGTAAGAGACGGCACCTGCAATAAACATATTTAATAATGTTTTGTTTTATCATGTTCTTGTCCTAAGGATTTAATTTGCATACTCAAAAAAAATCAAAATCAAAATATACTTTATTCATGTAGGCCTAGCAACAAGCTCTTATGAATCGTAATTAATTACTTTAAATAATTAATTAATTACTCTTTTCTGTCACCTTACCTTGTCATAGTGACAATCAGTATGAAAGTTGCCAGGAACCTCATATTATTGTGACTGTGACAAGGTAAGAAATGGTATTGAAATTAAATTCCTTGATCATCCAACATTTTACTATATGTACATATTATAACAATTTGAACTTTTAACAACCAGAATGAAATAGATTCCGCTAAGCAGTTTTGGTTGTAGATGGAACATGGCATGGGTTACGCAGCCACCAAAAATGAGATGCTAAAGGTTCCGTCACAGGCGCATTTTCCGGGAGGAGCGTGAGCGTTTTATATGTAAAAGCGGCGTGTCCCGCTCACGCGCCGCCCGCAAAACGCGCCTGGTGACGGAGCCATAGTTCTCTCTCTCTCTCTCTAGCCTTTTTCTACCCTTCGGGTGTAGGCCTCCTTCATTTTACGCCATTTGTCACGGTCTTTTGCAACCTGGAGCCACTTCTTCCCCGCAGTCCTTTTGATGTCGTCGTCCCAACGCATCTTGGGTCTACTTTGGGGACGCTCCTCCCCCCATGGTCGCCACTCAAGTTATATTATATTAGAGACATAGTTATATTATATTATATGTAAATGCACAGGCAGCTTAAAGCTGATACGTGCACATCAATGTTCACTTGTGTTTTGTAGTCTACGAAAGTGTTCATTGAGTTTGTTTTTAAAAGAGTTTATCGAAGGTGCACTGATCACTGACTCAGGTAAACTGTTCCACACTTTCACTACGCGGTTAGACAGGAAGTGTCATCTGGGGTTGCTACTACTCACTAATAATATAGCAGAATCTCCTGGGAATTTGTAAATAGGTATGGCCAGGGGAATGAGACTTTTCATGAATGATACAATAACTAATTACCTGAGTGGCAGCTCCAGAGTTGATACCAGAATCCACAAGGTAGGAGTTCTGCTGCCACAGCAGGGTTTGCTGCTCCTTGCTGGGGGCCATTGGCACGTCAGATCCTCCATAGTTGCTGTGAGACACTGAAATTAAAAAAATATAAATAAGTGCACACATTCTGGCCAGAATTGTCTATTAGTATGAATATTAAATAATTTTTAAATATCATTAGTTATAAATCATGTTAATTGGTTACAGCATTCCGTTAATTATTAAGTCAATATGAACAGCATTCATAATAATTTGACCACAATAATAATAGTTTAACAAAAGTACAAATGAACAAGCCCTATTTTGATGTACTGGAACAGACTATGAAAGTTCAAACCGTCAATACCATTGACGTGAGTCACCATAACAATCACAACCGCGCTAGCATACCTAGATATCGTAGGTACCTACCTAAGATACAGAACACAGATATGAAAACATCTATCGTTTTATATTACATATTACTACTAACTAGATTTTAGAACACTTACTTGTGCGGCTTTGTGAAGTCGGGATCTGATAGCTCATGGTTCACAGGATGCTACCTGCACCCAGCGTCTGAAAATGCAATAAAACTACTAAGTACATACGCTGCGTCTATCGATTCTTCGCTACTAAATACATACACCATTATAGTTTACATTTTCAGTACAAACACTTCCACCTGCCGCAAGTTTTATTCAATCCATGGCTACATTCAAAGGGATAAAACAAAATAAACAATTACAAAAGGGGATCCCGTGAACTAAATACCACACCCGACTTTTTATTTCCATCGATTCCGCGCTTCAACAAAATTAAACGCATCATAGTTATTAAATAGAAGAATACATTCTTACCTTAGGAAATAAGACGCACTTAAATTGTAAAACACGTATTAGAACAATTTGTTGTAGAAAATTATTTTCTCAAGCATTCACCATCCACCGTCAAAACTCTGACATGACAATATGGCGTCCAAATGTGAATGTTTCGATTACAATCGGGGCAGACCGGTAGCTATATTGCTGGCTCACTCATTAGCCCTCAGATTCTATAAGACTATCTCTGTCTATCATCAAAGAAACGTATTGCCAACATAAACATACCAACGTCGTAACGTTCCATTCCATGCAAGTTATATGTCACACTTTTCTTCAAATGTTATTATAGCAGGCACCAAGAAGGTTTTGGATTTTAGGAAAAGGTTTCAAAGTTGTTTCAAAGTTTCTTTCAGAGGAGCTGTAATCGCGGTTAACCACTCTCTTTTCTTTATTTGTAAAATGCTGACAAAAAATCATGTTGTTGTCAATTATGACAATTAACTGAATAAGACGCGCGAATATTTTGTGTTGTTTATATTTTTTCTTTTAAATTTAATCAAAGAAAACAGGATAATGTCTAGCCCTTCCGCTTACAGCTTTAATTTTAGTTTCTCGCAAAGTGTTCCAAATATTAATACCCTTCTAAACGAGTTTAAGGGACGTGTACTAAACAGTCTAGCTGAAAGTACAGATGACGACTATAAAAATCCTTTTCTTTCCTTTGCTAACAAGAAAGCTTCAGTCACTGAAGAAACTTGGCTGCAGGACAACGAAGAAAGATTCTTTTTTCTGACACCTAATGAAAAATTGCAAAAGTTTTACTATTTATCGGAACTTGGTTTTGTTTTTAGTATGATCTACTCACCTGATGGTAAATATTTAATTGTAGGACATTCCACAGGACTGATTCGGGTTAGTAGTTAAGTGTACCTATGCTTCCTTTAATAGATTTGCCATCGCTTTTATACATCGCTTCACTACCTATACCCTAAAAGAGATAAGTAAACGCAGCAGCTGCCGCCACAACAGAACCCCTAAATAATCTAGTAGGCCGCGACAATGATGTAGGCGACATGGAGGAACTAAATGCCATACTTGAACCTTACGCCAATCAAATTCAATCATACTATGAGCAAGAATACCATCCAAGTAATCCTTGGTATCCTTTATTTTACAAAGGACAAATAAAACAAGATGACAAAGATTGGGTAAAACAAAATTACGAAACGTTTCTGAAAGGGACTGCGAACGAAATATTGTACAATAGGTGGTATCATCCGGATTCAGGTTATATTACGGCATTGGAATATGCTCCTAATGGTTCTCATATTATCGCTGGCTATTCGTCTGGATTAATACAGGTTGGTGAACACGATCGTTAAGTAGCTACAGGACTGAAAAAAGAGTAGGTATATGATTAGACTTTATCGAGTTGTGGAATAAATATAGTAAATAGAGAAAAGTAGGTGAGAGTGGAAATTGCATTGCATTGTTTGGCTCATAGTAATAAAATGACTTTTGAGTAGGAATACGTATACCTAGCAATATAAAAAATATAATGAGTTGTAACATTAGAATGCTGTTGCATTACCTACAGGGTGTATAATGGTTTGAATGGAGTACCTACCTACCAATCTATTGTGTTTTTCTTTTCATTGAATCTACGATCTACCTGCTCAAGATCGTTCAATTGAACATCGACCGTAACGTTAGCGAGGTCCTCTTGACGTTATTTTTCTAAATATTTGTATAGGATTGAATCTTCCCTCAGAATAAAATAGCTGTTCGTAATGAATATATAAGTACACTGGAAAGACATTTGAACTAGAGGAAAAACGCTATACCTACTCCCTAAGTGCCGAAACGCATCAGTGTAAGGATGGTATTCCATCTGTCCAATATCTTGGACCAATGTGTATATGCGTCTCACATTTTGCTTAATAAGAGAGTGAGACGCAATGCACATTGGACAAAGAAATGGGACAGTTGGAATTTGGTAGGAATAGATACATATTACAAAACGTATCGTCGTAATATTTTTCAACCTACATATTTCTTTCGTTTAGGTACTTAAGATCTCAACTCCCGCTCTGCGGCCGTACATTCTAATTTCAGAAGAGATAATAATAAAATACAACTGTCTCGTTGCGGGGAAAAAATGAAGAGCTTAATTTTTGTTAAGCCTCCTTACCTGCCTTATCTACCCTGTTCCTTTTGTTGTTTGTTGTGTAGGATCGCTACCGCAGCAATTAATTATGACATACCTTTGTAGGGGTATTCGATAACCAAAGTAAAATTAAGCAATTAGGCATAGTATCGGTTAATGTTTAATATTTATGAATTGGGTTGTAATAGACTGGAAAGCAAACATTTATCAAATTCTCCAGATGTTTTTGAACGTTCAGGATAGGGGTGATCTATTCTTGGTCGGACACATTCTGCTACCTTGCTGGGAAGCGGGATACGTAAATCATACCTTTTTCTGTCCTTCTCAGCAGGAAGTGTCCTAAAAAGAATAGTTTTAATAACCGCTATAGTATAAACTCTAAACTCTAATTGATGCGTACCAAATGGTAGGAAGGAATCCTTAATGATGATTTGAAGACTGAAGAAGATCTAGATATCTCGGTTAAACTTTTTTCTGAACTTTAATTATCTATGTATATTCCAAGTGAACTAGAACTTCGCACCCTTATACGTAATCTCAATTCTTATGCTGGCGAAGTCAACAAAAACGCATTACCACATTCTTAATATTGAACTTGGCTCTCATTTCATATTATGTTTTTGATGGTATCTCTTTCCGTAGAATTCTTAGGTCTATCTATACCTTCCCTAGTAGCATTTTCGTTGGGGCCCACGGTGCCAACGGTAGGGAAAACGTTGGGATGAGGTTCGTTCCGTAGCCAACGTTAATTTTGTATTGGCCCACCATCGCATTTACCAACATTCGCTGTGGTACAGATGCCCAACAATGGCCCTTTGTGTATTTTGGTACCGTTGGCTAAACAACGATAATATTCGTTGGCCCAATGATGACATATATCGCATTTACCAACATTGGCAGTGGCAGTGATGCCCAACAATGGGCCTTTGTGTATTTTGCTACCGTTCGCTAAACAACGATAACATTCGTTGGCCCAATGGTGACGAATACCGCATTTACCACCATTGGCTGTGGCACTGATGCCCAACAATGGGCCTTTATTTATTTTGGTAACGTTGGCTAATCGACGATATCATCTGATGGCCCAATGACGACAAATATCGCATTTACCAACATTGGCTGTAGCATTGATGCCCAACAATGGGCCTTTGTGTATTTTGGTAACGTTGGCTAATCAACAATATCATCCGATGGCCCAATGATGACAAAAATCGCATTTACCAACATTGGCTGTGGCACTGATGCCCAACAATGGGCCTATGTTTATTTTGGTAACGTTGGCTAATCAACGATATCATCCGATGGCCCAATGACGACAAATATCGCATTTACCGACATTAGCTGTAGCATTGATGCCCAACAACGGGCCTTTGTTTATTTTAGTAACGTTGGCTAATCAACGACATCATCCGATGGCCCAATGACGACAAATATCGCATATACCAACATTGACTGTAGCATTGATGGCCAGCAATGGGCCTTTGTGTATTTTGGTAACGTTGGCTAATCAACGATATCAACCGATGGCCCAATGATGACAAATATCGCATTTACCAACATTGGCTGTGGCACTGATGCCCAACAATGGGCCTTTGTTTATTTTGGTAACGTTGGCTAATCAACGATATCATCCGATGGCCCAATGACGACAAATATTGCATGTACCAACATTGGCTGTAGCATTGATGCCCAACAATGGGCCTTTGTGTATTTTGGTAACGTTGGCTAGTCAACGATATCATCCGATGGCCCAATGATGACAAATATCGCATTAACCAACATTGGCTGTGGCATTGATGCCCAACAATGGGCCTTTGTTTATTTTGGTAACGTTGGCTAATCAGCGATATCATACGATGGCCCAATGACGACAAATATCGCATTTACCAACATTGGCTGTAGCATTGAGGCCCAAAAATGGGCCTTTGTGTATTTTGCTACCGTTCGCTAAACAACGATAACATTCGTTGGCCCAATGGTAACGAATACCGCATTTACCAACATTGGCTGTGGCACTGATGCCTAACAATGGGCCTTTGTGTATTTTGGTACCGGTGGCTAAACAACGATAACATTCGTTGGCCCAGTGAGCACAAATATCGCATTTACCAACATTGGCTGTGGTACCGATGCCCAACAATACCAGTTGAGTTTGCTTGTGGCGTCACTAGATGGCGTTACTGTCTCCAAACATCGAAGTTATAGTTATTTTCCCGATTATTCCGGATATAATCATAATATTTTTTTAAAGTAACTTATAAATCTAATAGCTATAACTATAAAATTTATACATAAATTTAAATAATTGTATTTTACCAACATTTTCTCAATTTAAATCTCAAAAAACATAAATCTCGCATACGAAGTTTCGAAGTGCGGTTAGTATATATACAAATTAGAGTGTATAGTAAGTGTACTTGCTTCGGCAGTACAGGCAGTACATATACTAAAATTGGAACGATACAGAGAAGGTTAACAACAACTGCTGCCTAGGGCCTTCATGTGGATACAACCAATGCCTACCGTAGTGTAATTGTAATATTTATCAGCAAAGGCCCAACGTCGTATTACACAACCACTTACTTAACGTAGGGTAACTGTAGGACTCGTAAACAAAAGCCCATTACATAATTAGACTGTAGGCACACTATAAATTACACAACTATTTACCTACGGTAGTATTGTAAGAATCCTACACAAGGCCCAACGTTAAAGTTACAATGTTGGCCCTTTGTGGGACAAGCTGTGTTGGGCCTTCAACCTGGTGCACGACTACCTACCGACCTACCTGACTTGCCGATGGGTAATAGTTGAATTTGCAAACAGAAGCACAACGAAAAAATTGCCCTTTTTTATTTTTTTGCAGTTGGCCCTACAGCAAGCCATACGGCCAAATGTAACAATTAACCAACCATCAAACAAATGAGTATAGGCCCAACCAAAACCACTACCGTTGAATAATTGTATGATTTATTTAAATAGGCCCAACGAAAAAATTACTCTAATGGCCCTCTGTTGGGAATCTTTGGGAGGGCCTTTGTCGAGGGCCCTCCAGCAAATCGTACGGCCAAATGTAACAATTAACCAACCATCAAACAAATGTGTATAGGCCCAACCACGGCCCAACCAAAACCACCACCGTTGAATAATTGTATGATTTATTTAAATAGGCCCAACGAAAAAATTACTCTAATGGCCCTCTGTTGGGAATCTTCGGGAGGGCCTTTGTCGAGGGCCCTCCAGCAAATCGTACGGCCAAATATAACGGTTGCCCAACTAATACGTAAACAAAGGCCCAACAAAATCCCTACAAGAAAATGCTATTAGGGTTGTCAAAGGGCAGGATAGACATAATATGGCTGGCGCCTTTTATTGTTGGCTCATGCTTCAGCTGCTGTTGGCATGTTGTTGCTGATGTTACCTACACCCATATACCTAATTATGCCTCATCATTATCATCATCGTATCATCCAGAGGACGTCCACTGCTGGACATAGGCCTCTCCCAAAGAGTGCCACAATGGCCGGTCTTGCACCGTTATGCCTCATTATGACAACCGACGTCGCATATCCAGTTATAACAATTTCTCTTTTGCACAGTTACACCATGGCCGTACGGGAGCTGCCTTGTACACTCTGCGTAATGCCCAATTTCCACCAAAGCCCATATGCGCCCTGGAATACAGTCGCACGCAAGAAGGTGTCTGCTATGCTGCCTGCGTGGATGGAACCATTTATCGCATTGACATACCTTTCGTAAGAATTTATGCTGAAGTAGACTACAAATACCTACGAGTCATAGATATAATCAGAAATATTTACGGCTCGGCCCCGACATGCACTTGTGACGGCGGCAACCATAGGGTATTGGGGGCGAGACCCAGCTATCGGACCTTTCGTTCCCACCTATGGTTGCCGCGGCCGCCGTCGCCAGTCGCGCAATGTCGTGGCCGAGCCGTTAATAATCAATCAAACGATTTTTCGCAAGTTCAGTAACGAGGTGATGAGATGGGACGATCTTTTGCCATGGCCATCGACAAATGTTTACAGTAATAAATATAATAGTTCTGTTTTAGAATATTTACCTGTGTATAACATATTAATATTGTTTTAGATACCGGACCTTGCGGTAGAGGATAGAAAAATGTACGGCATCAAAGCAAATCCAGGCTTAGATTGTTTACAGATGCAATATTACACAGCTCCAGGACCATCAATGTGCTCTGATACTTTTATTACATGTTAGTTGATAGATGTTGTCAATTAATAGGTAAAAAATATTTTAAGGACTGCTTAGCTTTCACTCGATTCCAAGGCGCACTGTCCTAATCGTTTACGATCTTAAAATTCCAAGCGATATAGAGGACCTTTACACCCATGAATCTAGTATTAAATCCCCTAATTTAGTAGAATTAGATGTGCTTAGAAGAATTTTTGACACTATGCATGTTGCATGCTTTCTACCACCGTACCGTTCATATGTAGGTAACTTGATTACCTATTGCAATTTCGGGGTCACAACGTATATACATGCAAAGCCAGAAAAGTAAACAAAATCATAGAGAAAAAATACACAGAGTGCTCACTACATAGGTACCTACATCAGTTCTAGTACCAAAACGACTATTATTTTTGTAGTCGACATCTAGCATCGAGTAGCGGAATTAACAGTACTTCTACTTGACAATAGATGTTCCGACGACCGAAAAGTATTAGCTATAGTATTATAACCGGATTAACTGGAACTCTATTTTCAACTGCTTTTGCTTTTAATATTAGTAGTAAATGGTTGTTCAAAACAATTTTCGTGAGTCGCGACACTAGAGAAGTCTATTATCAAGTAGCGGTACTGATAATTCCGCTACTCGATGCTAGATGTCGACTGCGAAAATAATAGGTGTGCCTAGTCGTTTTGGTATTAAAACTGATGTATGGAGTGAGCACTCTATTCTTACCATATTTCTCTATGACAAAACGCTTGGCCAGCAACCATCAACTAGCTACTTTACGTGCAGATCGGTCGCCGGCGCTCGCTCTAGGGATATCCGCAGACTCCGCTAACATGGTCGTCGGCTACGGCGACACCTCCATAAGAGTGTACGACATGGAGACACAGCAGGTAAATAATATTTACCCCCTTATTCATAAAACTTTACGGGCCTGATTTGGTTAAATTCTGTTTTATCCCTTTCTTACAAATACATGCATAAGTCAAAATGACAGATAAAGACAAACGATTACTAACCAATTGAGGTTTGTAGCGCGTTTATGAATAAGGGGGTTAGCTTTTATATTTTACTTATTTGATATTTTAGGATGGACATAAGAAATAGCTACGGGGTCATATTGAAAGGCTGAGGATACATTCCAACTTTTTGATTACGTATCATTAAAATCATATAGGTAGGTAGTGCAGGTGTATTAGTATTAGGTAGGGACATGTATAAAGCTTGACCAGTTATATAATATGATATGATCATTGTCAAGAGGGTGCCTGTTATTCTCATGTACCTATAATATACATAGGGTGACAGTTGTATGAAAAAAAAATTGTGATCAATGATCATATATTCCTGGTCAGGCTTACCTACGTAAAGATATACGTAACAGTTCTTATATATATTAAAAAACTTATCATTTATAAAAGTCAGATAGTCACAATTCAACACCACGACAACCACGTGGAAAAATATCTGATTAATCGGTCCAATAACGAATAGTTTCCATAAAAGCTCACTGTTAAATGAAACACCTACAATAATACGCCAGTGTTACCTTGCATCGACTTTTATTTACTCAATCGGGCGGGCTGGATTTATGTTCATTGAATATTAAAACGTGGAAAGGTGTGAAACAATACTTTTGGTTTCGACAGCTGTTTAATTTATCGTTATTAGCTTTTGCTATTTAAACACGAATAACATTTTATGCGTTAAGGCGTTATTTATTTATTTCATTTACTTTTGTTTAGTAGGTACTCAACTAAATGTAGGTGTACCCCTTTAACCCGTGGAGCGCCGTACTGTCACACGTGTGCTGGTAACGAGTATAGGAGTTCCATACTACGGTAATTGTTACACGTGTGCTGGTAACGAGTATAGGAGTTCCATACTACGGTAATTGTTACACGTGTGCTGGTAACGAGTATAGGAGTTCCATACTACGGTAATTGTTACACGTGTGCTGGTAACGAGTATAGGAGTTCCATACTACGGTAATTGTTACACGTGTGCTGGTAACGAGTATAGGAGTTCCATACTACGGTAATTGTTACACGTGTGCTGGTAACGAGTATAGGAGTTCCATACTACGATAATTGTCACACGTGTGCTGGTAACGAGTATAGGAGTTCCATACTACGGTAATTGTCACACGTGTGCTGGTAACGAGTATAGGAGTTCCATACTACGGTAATTGTTACACGTGTGCTGGTAACGAGTATAGGAGTTCCATACTACGGTAATTGTCACACGTGTGCTGGTAACGAGTATAGGAGTTCCATACTACGGTAATTCTGGGGCGCTTCACGGGTTGTATTACTTTAGACGTATAAAGTTCAAGACAACTGTGTGTTATTCTGCTAATGTACAGTCGCCATCAGATATATCGGAGCGGCCAAGGTGTTCACAATATCTGAACACGCACTCTAACGCCCTGACAATAGAGGCGTGTTCAGATATTTGTGAGCACCTTGGCCGCTCCGATATATCTGATAGATGGCGACTGTAGATGACGCCGTACGGCATCGTACAGAATTACAGAAGTAGGGTGCATTATTCTCCATCGTATTTTCGGAAACGGTCGCATAGCAAGACACGTTCGTACGTTTCCGTGAAAATATTATGGAGAATAAATTATGCACTATAGGGCCCCCCCACACCTGACGTCTTTCGAGCGTCGGCGTCTACAATTCTATGGCCGACGTCGACGCAACGTCGACGCAGCGTCGACGCAACTGCGCAGCGACGTCATTTTCCATAGCGCTGGACCGACGCCGACAGACGCCGTCGCTCGAAAGACGCCAGATGTGGGGGGGCCCATACATGTAGCTAGTAGGTACCTACCTAATAGGCGATTATGGCTTTCTTGCTAAATGCTTGCTAGTTTGGCAAATTTTAACTGTCTCCGACCAAAACGTTTATCAGATTTGCACCTACAACGCCGTGAAAATTAGCCATTATTATTGCCCACGAAAATTTTCAAATAATCTAATTTATATCCCGACCACTTGTTACGAGTGTGCGTAAAACGTAGCCCCCAATAAACCGTTAGGCTTAATCTCAGTTTATGGCTTTAGTCGTAAATTGAACATTACAACGGTTTTACGGTATCCTTGAGAGCCGCCTTTAATCCTTTAGCCCCCTCCAGACTATGTGCGTGAATCGCGGCGCGACGTCGCGGAGCGAACATATCGCGAAGTTGACGTAAGACTCCACACTCGCACACTTCACGGCGATTTCGCAGTTTGGTTTGCGGCAATATGGCGGAAAAGCATCAGCTGATCGAGTTTAACTGTTAGTTATCTATGGCATCATACGTGATTTAGCTGTTTTTCCATTTTGTTTTATTGTAAAACCGTAAAATATAGCTGCTTAATATAATATAATCATAATATAATTCATATTTATCTTGCCACAGAGGAGCCAAAATATTGTGTAATGTGGAGTCTTGCAAGTTCGCGCTAGAGATGTGCGCCGATGGCAAAATCATCGGCGGCGGCGTCCGATGATTTTTTGACCGGCGGCGGCGGCGTGATCGGCGTGAAATCGGCGTGGCATAATTTTTGATACTGCATGAGAACGTGGCTGTAGAAACTGTACATTAAAGCCTTCTGAGTATTTACTAGGCTATCCAAAGCATATTATGTGTATTTTCTAAATTATTGCGGAAAATTATATCCCGGCATGTCACTTGGCAACCATTTATTACCAATACCAACCTAACGGTTACCAACGGTATGTTTAAATATTAAATTAAAAAGGATACTTTAAAACGCTACATTTTAGGCAGTATTTTTACTTACTTTTTAAGCGAAATACAACTAAAACACAAAAAAAATCTTTAAACTGCCTTATATCTATATTGACTTTTCCCAGCCGCTGTCGCCTCACCTAGGATTTGTTACTATATAATAATGAATACCTACTTTATCAATACATTTGTCTGAACTGAAGTTTAACAGAAATTTATGTAAGAATAAAGACGTCGTCGTTTTCGAAAGTAAATGTCTCTGGCAGGTTGATTCGCTAAACAGAATGCCTTTGGATTGTCCCGTTTAATATAATATTAATGTCTACTTTGTTTTCTTTCCTACTAGCTTAATGATGATATTTGGTGATTTAAGTTCCTATAAATTCAAATTCAAAATATACTTTATTCATTTAGGCCTAGCAACAAGCTCTTATGAATTGTAATTAATCTTAATTTAATTATCAGAGCAATTTATTGATGTTAATATTATTCCATAATAACATTGGATTATTACCTATATAATATAAGTAGGTATAATTGTTTAGGTATAGCTTATTACGAAGCTTTAACCTGACTTATATAATTTTGATTGAAATATATATTACTTGGTAAAAGAAAATGATAATCACCATAAAATTACTAAGAATTGATCGTGTGTATTTTTAAATAAAATTGTATATTATGTGATAAATAAATCAAATCATATCTATCATATGATGACATTGATGACCCTCATGCGTGTCACCAGCATCATACGAAAAATCAACGCAATTATAATCGTGGTGACAGCTTGCTGGAGATTCTAAGAAGAAAATAGCATGTTTATGTCCTAGGATACCTGTTATTAGGGACCTGCTATTTTCTTAACTTTAGTTCACTGATTAAATTGACAATAAAGAGACTATTGATGTAAAACAAAATGGGTTATACAAAAAAGCTGTGCGATAAAATATCAAATAATAACCTGAGATCCAGAAACAAGATCTTGTTTAAATTAACGCTAAATCGTTATCACTGCTAACACCGCAACGACAAAAATGATGCTAATATGCTTCACTGGCAAATAATAAGCGAAAAAGCATAAGGATCTTTAAATTATACCTCTGACACTATCTACTCACTACGCAACATGGAATAAAACACGATAGGCATCAAAATTTCCCACGCCGATTATACGCCGGTCAAATTCATCGGCGGCGGCGGCGTGGAAAAATCGTCGGCGGCGGCGGCGCGGCGGCGCGGCGCACATGTCTAGTTCGCGCTTCGCGTCTCCTTTGACGCGGGCCGAAATACCGACAAAAAACGGAGAACAAGGCGCGAAGGCGTGAACAATCTGCGAAATCGACGCCACACTTGCGTTCGCGGCTTCGCCCGCGATTCACGCGCATAGTCTGGAGGGGGCTTTTAAGAACTGGGTCACTAGTCAAGGATTACATTTAAAGGATCCCTGAGTGTAAAAAAATAAGTGTTAAGTAAGTGCCGTTCGCCCTTAAATGCAACATATTGTTGCGAAAAAAACATCTTTATTGACTCGGCATTATAGTCTAAAGTTACTTGACAACTTAGGTAGGTACCTACATAAATTCTCAAGTCCTCTGAATTTTGCTAATACGAGTATATTGTTAGGGGTTCATGTTCATTTAAACTTACCATTCAAGTACCCTCAACTACGAATTGAAGTGGATTTGAGACCACTTTATGATCGACTGTTATTACAGACATATATTTGAACGTAAGTATGTATTTCACCGCTGACACTGTGACCTATTAAGGGTACCTCTATACATAATAATATGTACTCACTTCTTACTACAATTTTGCTTGGATAAGTTATAAGCGGTAGGTAATCTATTTTCAGAGCACCAGAATATATTTATTTTATCTATGCACCTATATCTATTTTTCTTACTTCCAGGCAATCCGTTCATTCAAAGTTCACAAGTTGCGTCTCCAGTTCATCCCAAAGAAACTGCAACGCATGCACTTCGGACAGGTGTGCGCCGTCAAGTGCCACGACGACAGGCCGTTTGTCTTCGCTAGTGCGGCGTGGGACAAGACAGTCCGGGTGATTAGTAATACTGCTTATTCCTACTGACAACCGAGGCACCTTACCGGCCAAGAACGAGCGTGATCGAGGCTGACGCCGGTAACCATAACATATTATGTTCCTAGCGCTTGTCTCGTACTGTGACGGGGTCCGCTTTTCTGATTTTCTCCTTCTACTTTGCTTTATTGCGGCCATCGTCTTCAGCTAACCAACAGGCATTTAATTTTTATCGGCAATTTATTGACGATAACCGCCATAATTATATTGTATTAATATATGACAAAGAATCAAAGACGATCGCTCTGAGCATGCGCTTCGTAGCTCCCGGATTGGAGGTCTAAAAGGTCTTCCACTACGCGAAGTTTACGCAACGATTAATTGTCATAAGTGTACAGGGCGTCTCCGCGATTTGACCGCGCAAAATTTAAGGAATTTCATAATCAAAAGCGTAGTTAGTATTCATTTCTGCGCTTTGTCGAAAAGTTTGGCCAATTATGTAACGTGGGACTAAGATAAGAGCTAATGCATAAGTATAGTTTAGTGGCTGAAATTAAAACCAACGCAACGGCCGGGTGCCCCGACACACCTCCAATGAGTTTTTTCATAGATATTATTCCATAATGCTCAGTATTATTATTAATGAATCGCCTACCCACTTAGCACTTCTCTATCCAAAGATTTTCTTTTCAAAGTATTTTCCATTATCAAGAACAACTTCGCACTAAAATTGTACAATGAACAAAAACAATTCAACGGCCATTATAAAAACTACGTTAAACGAAATCCCCTTTATTAATTTACCCGCGAAGTTTACAAAGCCTTTTTTGAATTAAAAGTGTGCTTAAATACCAGGAATGTTATTTTGTTGCGGAGATATTAAACTGTGCCGCTTAACCTTTTGAAACCTTTTGCAAAATTAAACAGCCGAAAAAAAGGAAATGAAAATGTTGTACATTTCGGAACGAGCCTTCGTAGCAGCGGTTGTTTTAGTACGAAATAAAACATACAGGTGTATTCAGATGGGACAAATTAAACCACACTTTTCTAAAAATGAAAAGCATACCTGGTACCTTTAGGTATTTAAACTTTAGTAGGAGACCCAATTAGGCATGTTCTGATTTTAAAAATTGATACCAATATGATTCAATGTTAGTCAATTTCAGAGAGTCCTCCTTGCTATTATCATGTATTAGTGCTAGAGGGGCAGAATTGTTACAATAATTATAAAATCATAATAGGTACTGTTTATAATAAAATATCTTATTTAT
Organism: Cydia fagiglandana; assembly: GCF_963556715.1. Lineage (NCBI taxonomy): Eukaryota > Metazoa > Arthropoda > Insecta > Lepidoptera > Tortricidae > Cydia > Cydia fagiglandana. Next base: position 6,297,705 of record NC_085937.1, read on the forward strand.
AAGCAATGAGTTTTTATTGGGCTTAATGGCGCACAACAGATAATCGACAAAACATAGATAATCCAAAATCAAGACGAACGGAGGGACTCGTTCGAATACGCTAACATAAATAAATAATCACGTTCGGAAACATCTCCCTTTCTCAAAACAAGATACAACATAGTCTCTTAGATGACGTGGTTGTGTCTTAGCCCGCCCACTGCGACGCACGGCCTCTTCAGGTTCCATCGGTGGATGTTGTTCTCTGATTGGTGGCTGAACCACTAGAGGGTTAGTATACTGGTTCTCTTCCACTAATTCAAAGCCAGTAAACTCTGGTTCTCTATCGTGCAGCGGTTGGTGATCTGGGACCTGTGTCTGACTAGGGTGACCACCATCTACAGTGTCCCCACTGTAAGGCTTTATATGAACTCTACTTCTTCTGTATGCTTTATCATTTACCTGTACTATGTACGATCTTTTATTTAGTTTCTTTGTGATGATACCAAAACTCCATCTCTTATCAACCTCTGGCTGAAGTTGAGTAACAACATTCTGTCCTACCTGTAACTCTGGCAGCTCAGCACACCTTTTATCACATTCCCGTTTTATCTTTTCTTTTCTTTCTTTTATTTTAACTGGTATATCAGGAATTATGTTTGGCTTTAAATGTCTTAACAGGCAAGGAAGTCCAGAACGTGTTCTTCTAGAAAATAATTTCTGAGAGGGACTGGTATTGTCCATTTCTATAGGAACATTACGCTGATGAAGTAAACTGTACCATAAATCTTGTTTGGTTTCTAGGCTGTTAAGTACTAGCTTCTTTGCAATTTTCACAGTAGCTTCGGCTTTTCCATTTGACTCTGCATGATGCGGTGATGATGTCACATGCTCGAAATTCCACTTATCTGCAAACTTCTTAAATGACTCATTGGCAAAATTAGTTGCATTGTCTGTGCATACTCTCTGAGGAACACCATGTCGAGCAAAGTTTTTCTTACAGATAGATATGATTTCGTTAGCTGATAAATTAGAAATTTTGTCTAATTCGAAAAAATCTGAGTAATGATCTATAGTGACCAAAAACTTTAGATCTCCCACGCTAAATACATCCATGGATACATAGTGGAAAGGGTAAGCCGGTATGTCATGACACATTAGAGGCAGTTTTTGTTGTGACGGAGCATGTGCCATACAAAATGTACATTTCTCAACATATTTTTTTATTTCACCCGACATTCCAGGCCAGAAAATGTTTCCCTTTGCTAAACGAAGGGTACTAGCAACTCCGTTGTGACTGACATGAACTCTTTGTATCATCTCTGCTCTTAATGCTTCTGGAATCAAAACCTGGTTATTTCTGAAGATGAGCCCATCTGATGTGGACAGTTCATGTTTGAATTTATGAAAAATCTTGACCTCTGCTGGCATGTCTGATATGTATCTGGGGAATCCGTTAATAATATATTCACTTAACTGTAGGCAAAGTGTGTCTTTTATGGACTCTTCTTTGATTTTTTCTAAGAGTTTATCTGTAATCTTTAAATATTTTAAACTTGAAATTTTGCTTATCAGTTTATAAACTTTTTTTTCCTTAATTTTATTTTCCAGATCATAAGTGTCACATACCTCTGTTACTGGAGCTCTGGATAGGGCATCTGCTACAACATTTTCTTTTCCTTGAATGAATTGTAACTGTACATTATATTTTTGAAGTGTGAGTAGCATCATTTGTAGTCTTTTTGGAGCTTCAATCAGTGGTTTATTTGCAATATTAATTAATGGTCTGTGATCTGTCTTGACAATAATTCTACTATTGCCCGCTACATATTGATTAAATCGGATGCAAGCAAACACCACTGCTAACATTTCTTTCTCTATTTGAGCATATTTCTTTTCTGTCTTTGTCAAACATCTAGATGCAAAAGCTATTACCTGATTGTTCTGATACATTGCAGCACCCAAGCCATATTCACTCGCATCACATTCTAAAACCACTTCTTTATTTACATCAAAATACTGCAATGTAGGTAAATCACTAACTTTCTTTTTTAACATATTAAACTCTTTATCTTCTGCTTCAGACCAGACAAAATCCACATCTTTTCTTGTTAGCCTCCTAAGATGCGTAGCTTGAATACTGAGATTATTTATGAATCTGCTAAGGTATCCAACCATTCCCAGAAAACGTAAAACATCCTTACTAGATGTTGGAGTAGGCATGTTGTTAATAGCCTCTACCTTAGATTTGTCTACCTTTAGACCTTCATTGGTTAACACATGTCCATAAAATTTCACTGATGTTTTTAGCAGATTGACTTTGTCTTTATTCAACTTACAATTTATTTCTCTTAACCTTATTAGTAATTTTTCAAATTTAATATTATGATCCAACACAGCTTCTTCAACTGTCTCTCCAACTCCATAAATTAAAATGTCATCGGCTATAATCTCAATGCCTTTTAGATCCTTAAGGAGACTGGTGAGTTGTTGCTGGAAGATCTCAGGCGATGAACAGAGCCCGAACGGGAGACGGAGCCACCTGTAACGACCAAACGGAGTCCAAAATGTAGTCAGTTTACTACTGTTCTCAGTAAGACGGCACTGCCAAAATCCTTTCTTAGCATCTACAGTGCTGAAAACCTTTGCTTTACTGAGCTCAGGCAACATCTCATCTAGAGTAGTGAATTGGAAGTTTGGTCTCTTTAAAGCTTTGTTTAACGGAATAGGGTCTAAACATAATCTGAATTTTGAATCTCGACTAACAATCAATATGTTATTTACCCAATCTGTGTGCTGCGTCTCCTTTACTATGATGCCATCAGCTTCTAGTTGTTCCAGTTCCATTCTTAATTTTTCTTTTAGTGCAACTGGGACTCGACGTGCAGGCTGAATCCGGGCTGGGACTGATTCATCCAGCTCTAATGACACTTCACCTGGGAGGCTGCCATAACCCTCAAAGACATCTTCATATTGTTTCATTATATGCTCTGCACTAGAACGATCCAGCTCTGTTGATACTTCATCACAGTATTGAATAAAGCCCAGAGCTACACAAGCTTTCTCTGATAAAAGCGGTTCATGTTTTCCATTAACAATGTGAAAGTTTAATTTATAATCCTGATTCTTTCTGGTGACTAAGAAGGATGCATTTCCATGATTAATGATGGGAGAGCCGTTAAAAGCTTTCAGCTTTTTTACTGGTGGAGTCAAAGCCAATAAATCCTTTTGACCCGTTAACTTTTTATAGTATTCTGCTCCCATCACAGAAACTGCAGCTCCTGTGTCCAAAGCACAGTATATTTTCTGTTTTTTCTCGCCAATATGGAACAACAGTGGTGCCTCAATATGACCTGACTCTTCATTGTGCCTCACCTCCGCTATGATTACACTGTCATCAGAGTCTTCTTGTAATTCTTTTACCGTTCCACGCTTCTTACAAACCTTTTTAAAATGGTTTCGGCCACCACATTCTTCACAACGCTGTCCCCAGGCTGGGCATACTTTCTTTTGATATACATGAACGCCTCCACAGAATTTACACTTTTTAGGTGTGTCCTTATCCAGCCTTTTTTTATTAATCTTGTTGACCTCTTCAGATTTTTTTAGATCTGCAACTTGTGCAGCAGCACCTTCCGAGGCACGACAGATATTGATGGCTGTTTCTAAAGTTAGGTCTTGCTTTTTTAGCAACTCTTTTATCACTTCACCATCCTTTATTCCCACCACAATTCTGTCTCTTAAAATCTCTTCCTCGAAATCTTTATAATCGCATCTTTTAGCCAATTTCTTTAGAGCCAGTAAATACTCGTCAAAGCTTTCTTCATTCTGGTTTTTGATATTGAACAAGTACCTGGAGTATATTACATTTGTTTTTTGAAATATGACCTTTTCCATTTTTGCTAATATTTCATTATGACTCTTCTTCTCTATCTCAGACAAGCCAAAATCCATATATTTTTTCATGGCTTTTGTACCGATTGCGCTGAGGAGTAGCCCGGCTTTTGTTTCATCTTTTTCGGTACTCCAACTATTCATTCCGGTAGCAAGGCAATAATCTTCCCAGCGGCTCTTGAAAAAGGTAAGATTTTCGTAAGGATCGCCATCATCTACTTCTAAAGGTTGCGGCCAGGGCACAGAGACGCGGCTTTTAACATCCGGCGTTGTGACATTTTTTACTTGCTCTTGTAGCATGAGCATTTGTTGCTGCATCACGGCTACCAATTGTGACTGCTGCTCAAGAAGTTTCTTATATTCTTCTGCTTCCATTTTTATTTACCACTTCTACACCATGTTTATAATAAAATATCTTATTTATAAGCAATGAGTTTTTATTGGGCTTAATGGCGCACAACAGATAATCGACAAAACATAGATAATCCAAAATCAAGACGAACGGAGGGACTCGTTCGAATACGCTAACATAAATAAATAATCACGTTCGGAAACAGGTACCTAAACCACGTCCAAGACCACCGGTGGACGGGCAGCAGCGTCCCTCAAATTCGGTGTAATCGACTGCGATCGCCAACCCGCCTGCCAAGCGTGGCGATTATGGCATTCACCGCCCAAAAAAGGGGGAGGCCTACGTTCAGCAGTGGACGTCTTATGGCTGAGATGATGATGATGATGAATAGGTACCTACTCGTTATTATATTTAATATACCTAATGGAGGTTTTGAATTCGCTTTTAATATTTTCGCTGCGACCCGTGCGTGCGCTGCATTTTCTCGCTATGACCTTTTCCGATGTTGCATTTTCCGGTGTAGGTAGTCATATAGGTGTGAAGGGCGGCATATAAAACACGCACACATTTATGTACCCACACATACATAAAAATTATACTTTACTTTCAGATCCTTTAAATTACGGCAAGGGCTACACTCGGGCTGAAGTCTCATTCCGCCTGCCTGTTTCCTGTTTTGCTTTTATCTATCAAGTAAATTCCTTAGTATCAAATGCTTCACAGAAATATGCTATGCGAGTAATTTTTGCTGCCATGCTATATTAAAAAAATATCCGATGTGCACACAGCCTAAATATACCTACATGTACACGTGACAGTCGTGACGCGAGGCAAACGAGGAAATAGCAAAGGTGAAATATCTATGTCGACTTCTGCGCACTCACCTTTTAACTTCAATATTGGATTTATGCTAATACCTCACTCAATTTTACGCTCGGAAAAATCATTTGTGCCATTGTTCTCATAACGATGTTGTATATTAATAGAATTTCTCTCTCGTGTATTATAGCAGTTTAACATGAAGGGAAAAATAACTCCTATATTTTTGGTGTCGATCATTGTTGTCACCAGCAGCAATAACTAGTATCAGAATTATTTTTTACATTTTTAGGGTAGGTACTTGCTTCACAGCGAATGTTATTTTCATTTGCTATAAACAATTCTTATATTTTCCGAGCGTAATAGTGCTCTGAGTAAGACGGAGCGACTAAAATCAATCACCATTTTAGCCCAAAGATTTCCACTTGTACGTAGACCCCAAGGATCTCCACACAGATCGACCATTCAATGATTCCTTACGATCTTGACCAGACTGGACGACACAGTGGACTAATAACAGTCTACGTCCTCTAATCTACAACCTTTCTAAGCCGAAGGACAACGTGCTATCGGTCAGAGAAGAATATTGTTCACGACGCAGTATAGTCGCACCAATAAAAGTCTGCAGCGGATTTGATAGCCTACGCAGTGTAAGTGTTATTTATACGTCATAATTTCATAGAAGTTTGTCGTTTAAAATGACACTTGCACTGCGTGGGCTATCAAAATCGCTGCAGACTTTTTACGGTCTATCTCTAGTAAAATATCGGCTCTCTTAAAGTGAACCTTCTATACATGACTATCTATTCTATCCTCGTAAGACCCAGGGCAATTTTGGCGCTTTTGAATTTGGAACTTTCTTTTATTTCTATGTGAGTTCAAAACTCGAATTTAATTTGTACTTGTACAAGTACACGGGGACTTACGAGGCTATGCTAGGATATTTAGCATGCTACATACCCCTAAGCTGTCTTTATCCCACTGCAATACTTATCACCTGTGAGTCGGTGACAAACGGTACAAAAGCAACCACTAAACTTGTAAACGCGCTTTGAATAAAACATGGCGGACCTAGGGTTAGGGAGGCATTGACCTATGGTTATTTTGTGGTGGCTTAGGGCTGTTTTTATGATTTTTATGGATCTAGGAAGTTTTATGAAACCTAAAAAGTTAGTCTTAGGGTCGGTTGCATAAAATCTTTGGTCACCGTTAAACTTTTTTTTATTTTTTATTTTTTTTATTATGATTGGGCTTACTCATGGCCACAGACTAGTCCTAAACTAAACTGTTCGCTAAACTTGATTGTAGGTAGGTATATATATGCATTTCCATAGCTTTCTCTGTTGATTGATCAGGCCCTACTATGAAAATCAAAAAACAATTTTTTTTATCTGCCTGCTAGGTATATCGCTCAAAAATGTAAGGGCGATAGAAATGCAAATTGTATTAATCACTCTCTGTCGATGTTCACAACGATAAATACGCTCATATGTATGGCAATAAACGTAGAAAATAATATCGGTAAGGCAGGTTGAGGTTGACTCGTAAACTAAGTAAGGACTAATATTAGAGGAAAGGTATCAAAAGGAATTTAATGTAATTTGCGTCATTTTTTCAATGGGATGTATTTAGTGGCAAAATATTTTACGGTGATAGAAACATATTTAGAAACTGACAATCACTATCAACCATTTGTGTGAAATGTAAATTTCAGTATTCAGTAATTATTTTCACAATTAAGTTTGCCAACCCTACGTTATCTGCCGACTCAAAGCATCCCTACCGAGATTAAAATATTCCACTCGGCGGCGGTTAACTGCTAAAATTATTTATTAAGCGATTTTATTCACCGTTTTGCGCCTCTACAAAGAAGTGTATTCTCGTTTGTGTTCGGCGTTGTGAAATACACTGGATGCCCGCAATGCTTCGGGAGTAACTTATGTTTAGTCGTACGGAATCCACTTGAAATTTCATTTAATTTAATTTCATGCGAAAAACCATGGATATAAAGGTGTTACATAAAGGTTTGCTACATGGTCACCCTGCAAGGGCGTAGCACTGTCTTAAAAAAGAGTTAAAAACTAAAAAGTTTATTTATACAAAACAAAAATAAATTCCTATAGGTAGGTATCGAGTGCCTGAGGGTCTACCGCGAACCACGTTCGACGTGTTGCCTCTCTGTTCCACTGGTAAATTCGTACGTAAGTGTGACAGGGAGGCAACACGTCGGACGTGGTTCGCGGCAGGCCCTCTGCTACGTACGTATTGTAATTTAACTCTATCCTTGAAACGGTAAAGATGTTATCTGTTCCTATCATCTGTTTCTTCTGTTGTATTGCATTTCATTTTGCAGAGGTAATTAGCAGTTTGGTTTCACAAAAGATAACAATGCAATTCATCGTCAGGTAGTGTCTCAAGTGGATTCCGTCATTTTAAAACCATCTGAATATACACGGTGTAACATGAGGAAACGGAATAATTTTAACCACGCATTTCTGAGGTCAAAAGAAGGAAAAAATGTAATATGAGTTTAGATCAATTTCGCCAAAACAAAAACTTTTTTTGTTGTTTTGTTTTTTCAATTTTTTGAATGTATTTGTACATAAAAAATAAATGTTATTGGTAAACTTGCTATTTAAAATTGATTTTTACATTTTATATTCCTAAAACCTTCTTTTTGCAAAGTGTTACTTGTCACTTTTTGACATCTATCAATAAGGATATTTAGACTACGTCCCATAGCAGCAACATTACCATCAAAAAAGCCTTTTACATTATGTAACAACAAAAACTTGTTTATTTTTAAATTATTTTTATCTCTGAAACTAGGCGCTTTAAAAAAAAGTTTATAGGACATTTTTGTCTCTAAATATGATCAGGAATACGCTGTTAAAATTATTCGGTTTACTCATGTTACAACGTGTATATAGGTAGTTGGCTACGGAGTAAGTACACTTAAGAGCAATGAAAACTGGTAATTATATGTGCAGGTGCAATACATATATTTTGAGTGTGTATATACAGGGTGAAATTTAAATCACTGGCCATATTCATTCCCGGCACTAGGTTACACTTAAGGAATCTATTTAGCGAAAAAAAAGAGTACACTTTTTTTTAATTTTCATTTTTCAATTTTTAAATATTTTCCACGAGTCGTGGGCACCCTATTACCACAAATGTAAACAAACCTAATAGTAGGTTTTAACAACAACATCAGCAAAACCCTTATCTGACCTTCACTAAACCTTATAATCGTTGCAATAGGGTCCACACAGTTAGTGTTGGCGATGGTAGGCAGGTTTATCAATTTCGAGGGTAGTCTAAACTAAACCATTCCGCGCTAGCGGTAAACATAACGGTAAGCATAAATGATTAGTCACTCGTCACTCGCCAACCTTAAAATAATAATCGCGCGCGTACTAAGGTTAAAAAAAATGTTTTCGAACCGGGAATATTACGAAGTGGTACGGTGTTATTTATTAAGTGGTGAGTGTTTACGTGGTGCACAAAGATTATACGAAATGGAATCCGTTCCACGCCTTCGCAGACAAGGATTGAATCCAAGAGTACCATCTCGTGGGACTTTCGTTAATTGCGTCGATTTTTAATCAAATGTACGTAAGTTGATTAATTTTTTTAAATACGCCTGAATGCAAAGATTCCTGACCTAGTTTTTACTCATTGTTTTTAAGCCACGGACGTTTTGTTAATAATCATTAGTCAGAAATAACATTTTAGATTAAAAATGGGTTGCCTTTGCAAGCAACTTATGTAGGTAATCTCGCTGCAATAGGGTTCATAATTGGTGACGCGATTGCAAACAGCGGGAGGAGCGGGGTGTCAATGACCTTAACTGATAAGAGAGAAGCGGGTGTAGTGGGTAGTTGTCGGTTCACCATAACGTACGAGGTTTTTAGGACAACTTGATGATGAGTTATTTCGAAAAAAATGTACTGAGCGGTATTAAAAGAAAAAACACGTGTTTAATATTTTTTCGAGTTCTTTCGGTTGTTTCAATTTGGCCAGTGAATTAAATTTCACCCTGTATAAATACGAAAATGCACGAAGACGAGTATAATAGGTACCTAATTTACTTTTAACCCCAAATAAAATAATTCAATTAGACCAATTGACATTATTGTGGATTTTTTCGCAATGGAGGCGTATTGAGATATTTGTGAGCACTGTGACCTCCCCTGATGACAAACATATAGGTACATTTAATTAATTAAATTGTTATTGTTACAGATCTGGGACACGAGGTGCCAAGTTGGCTGCATGATGACGTTCGAAGGGGTTGACGTGTGCAGTAACAGTATTGATTTAAAAGTAAGTATCTTTGTATGTATAATAAAGTTATACGTACACCTACAGCATACAACCCAGTGCGAACTTTAAGATACGTCTAGATACGATAATGGATTAAATATGTCAGTGTCAAAAGTGAAGTTTCTTCCAACAAAAGCGTCACACTTGATACTGACATATCTAATCCATATTATCGTATTTAAACGTACCTAAGTAATATTTGACGTAGGTATCTTAAAGTTCGAATTGGGTCGATAGTCCGACACAAAAGCATTCGATTCAACAGAGCCATGCGGTTCTGTCGTCTAAACGGTGTTTATTTTTTTATGATTTTTAAATGAACTATATTAGCCTTGTAGCCTGAAACAAAATTTAAATAAATAATAACTTTTTAAACATAATACAAAATCAGTGTTTTTGAAATTCGTTTATATTGCTGTATTTCTTATAACTGTTTTATTACTTTAAAGTCAAAGCTTAAGGTAGGTTAGGTGTGTTGCTGTAAGTAGGTATGTTGTACATCTAAAGACTCATTCTAGTAGTACCTTACGTTAATGCTTTTAAGTACAAATTCGATAAAGTTTTCTAGCGCAACCTGCTTTAGAAAACCTTATTCCGCTTTATACGCGTTACCTGCAATTCATCGATCCTCACCAAATTTATTTATCAGAATAATTTGTCTCACTTAATTATCCTTAAATATTTTAGACGCCCTTTCGAAATATCTTTAATTAAATTGTTTACAGTTTTACTCCTGAAATTGTTTTCAACAGGTAACAATAATGGTATCTGAAAATTTATGCGAATTTAGCAAACAACCTCTGTTTGATGTCTAGCCTTCAAACTAGGCTCAACATTAAACAAGACCATAGATTACTGCCCTAAGATAGAACATTGTAATGATGGCTAACATAACAAATAAGCACTTTTTACTAATTACCAAAGCGCTTGCGCCTTAAAACAATGCGTCATCGACGTTAATGTGCGTTAAAAATAAGTAGGTAAAGTGAAAATAAAGATTTTCAAGTGGATCTACAAATTATTTTCACGAAGCATTAATTTGACTCCACTTTCTTAATGCGAACTTTTAGTGAAGTCCAAGATTCCTTATTGAGGGCGCCACTTTCTACATAACTGGGCATTTTCACTTAATTGAACACCTTTAACGGCCGGTTAACAATCGTTACAAAACTGACGGTCAATGTCAATCCCATACATTTTGTCAGGAATGTAACGGTTAGACGTTACTGAAACACGACTTAAGTCGCGCTTAACTTGTACAAGTTAAATGAAAATGCCCAACTGTCATATTTTTGACGAAAAAGGCTTAAACATAGCAAGAATTTAGTGTGAAAAATTTTTAGTTCAATTTTGTTTAATTTCTACTATTTTATGTCGCACTATACTCACTATTGCTTACAATCGAATTATTGTAAAGACGCTCAAGTGCGGTAAGCACAAGTTGCCTTACATGTTCTATCTTGTAGGATGTAATCTATAAACTAAACAGATTAGAAAAGACAATTTATACGCCAAGCTCAAATTAATTAAGCAAAAGGCATAGTAATTATATTTTGTGACTATAAGTAATTTAGCTCGACCTTTCTCTAATAAAACTTTCGACGCCTTAGAGAAAATTTAATTATGTGATTGAAAGCGTTACTAAAATGTTAATGCCTAGTAAATAACAACTATGTATCTTTAGTATTTGAATGTAATTATCTCGTATACTTTGAATTTATTCGCAAGTGTGGGTTATTCTCAAAAAAAAGTCTGCGGTCTCATTCATAAAATAATGTATGAAAAGGGGCGTGGCAATTAGACGCAACCGCAGATATATTTTTCTGCGGCGCTGATCTGTTGCCGAGCTTTTTGGTGTGCTGTGCTCCAGCCTTTAGTTCACATAAGTGAAACAAGACAATACCTGTGTTTACTATATGCAAAATTTGTAGTTGTCCACAAACTTTTACTTTCACAACTGTTTTGTGAGAGTCTGTTCTCCTCATATGTTAAGTTTATCTAATATTTTGAGCGGTGCCCAGCAAAGCTAATACAAAGCACTTTTAATTAAAACTTGGCTCTACTCTGGCTGTAACTTAGTGGTCTTAGCTTTAGGGATGGGTACGTGGAAGTCCGAACGAATTTCAATAGGCAATCGAAATTATTTTACACTGAGATTAATTTTGCACAGATAAATATTTTTCTTGATGTTCTAATTTACCTACATCTTGTCTTAAACTTAAAATACCTGCCGTGCAGCACCCTGATTTTAAAAATTAGACAAATCAGTCGCCGTCAGATACTTATATCGGACGGAGCTGCCATTGCGTCCGCCAGGGTGTAAGGACTTATGAGTAGAAGGAATCTAAAATGAAGTACGCTATTGGTGTGCAAGAAATGAAATAAATATTGGGCTAAAAGCATGTGGGTCAAACAGATCACTGTGTTACGTTCTTTCCTGTGGACATACACAAAGTTAAGGGCTATAAAGGTTAATTTTCTTATTTAACCCTAACCCACGTAAAAAGGTCCTCCTTTTATTTACAGAACTATGATAAAATCATTACTTACATGCCCACAAGCTGTTAACTATTGCCCACAGGGGAGAAAAATGTACAGTTCGCGCGAACACGCTAGTTTTCTCTGACGTGACTCTGACACAGGAAAGAACGTAACACAGTGATCTGTTTGACCCATGTATACGTAAGTGATTGCCACTTCGCCTGCTGATCCAAAAAGCATTTACTTATACCTCTTCGAGATTCGTATCGCTATGTTTTCCAGAGTTACTGACACGTATATATTAAATTACATTGCGTATGGCTCGAACCCACAAGTTTTTGCTAGAAAGGCACATGTATGCTTTGCCGGTAAGTTACCGCTCGTCTAATGCTCATGTGCTCTTAAGAATGTAATATTTACACCTACGTAAAGTGTTTAGTGATAGCCGTGTGAAAACTTGTAAGTACCCAGACTTTTTTATAGGTTCCTAACAAAGTGCAACTTTTTATCTGCCGCAAACCCTACTAGTGTTTCATCTGCAGTTCAGTCGTGCCTCGACACTCGTTATAAACTTTGATGCTCTTAGTTCGTACTTTGAGTTGAAGAATATTATTTTCGTACTTTCATTACTTTCAGTTTGTAAAGCGATTTCAGCTTTGCGGTGCGCAGACAGGTTCCCAACAGACTTAGTTGACAAAGTTCCATATTAACACAGTGTAAGGAATAAATACAGTAATCTTTCGCCCATAGATGGTTGGATCCCATAGAAGTGGAATACGCGTGCCTTCGTGAGGGACAAAACATACGCAATGCGACACTATGATTGGTCGAATTTATTTGTTGCCCACCATAATCCATACTAAATTTACGGTGGGGAACAAATAAAATATGAGACTGTGACAAGGACAAACAATAATAGCTACTTCGCTGCTACTCCTACTGAAAGTTACATAAGACTATCCTGGTCGGTCACTTGCTGCTTGGACGACTCAACATTGGCAGGTAACGCTTCATACGTTACCTTACCTTTTCATTACAAGACAATTTGGCGTCAACAATGCGTAAACCGCAAAAATTCACGCTTGACGTCGACAATTTGGTCACGACGACTTTTTGTCCCAATAGACTTCCAGACACAGCATAAATAGTAGCGCTACCCCCTCTGCCACAAATATACGGTAGTTTTACTCCATTTTCGATCAAGTGTGTTTGAACGGACCAGTCACTCGCTCACCTCGTCTTCCGCACCCCTGTATTTTTGGCAGCCGGTTTCATGAAATAATTGCTATAAGCTCCGTCTGGAGAATTCCTAGTCTATGGTTTGTCCCTATTAATCCAGCCCAATATGCGCATGTAGCGTGTCGTATCGTCAGCTGACGTCTTCAATTCGCCCATTATTTTTCATCTCACTCACCTTCTCCATCGAATGGAGATAAACTACGCTATATAAATCTACTCTGATTCTATATTAATTTCTATTCCAGAGGAATTGTCTGAATACTTAAACGAGATGTTCATCCCTAGTTTTGAGCGCTATCTTGCTTAGTTTGCTTTTACCTGGTCTAAGTTTTCCAGCGAAGTTTTGTACAAGGCGAATACTCGTCTACCAATGACTAGGTACCATTATCGTGGCCCTCTACCGATTAAGAACTTTCAGGACTTATAATATCTATAATTAAGACAATTATATTCCAAGTATTTACTTGGAAATCGTATGAAATCGTATTCTTTGCTTTTCTTTGAGTATTTCGAGTATAGCTTCCTCTAAATTTGCCACATAGATTTTTTCTGGCGTGGAAATCACAGGTTTTAAGCATCAAAGCTTTTGGCGCTACATCCCATCTCACTTCCACTTCACACCCATCTCACTCTTACTGCATTATGACGAATGTACCTAATATATCTCAGAACACAGAACGCATCAAGCGTGACGGGACATTATGTTGGTAATTTATTTTCCCCGTTACGCAATAAACATACAATAACATACTCAATTTTACTCATGCACGCTCATGGGAAAAGTCTCGTTTGCGATCATTGTTGCATAAAATATAATATATTTTCTTACAAACGACATCTCCAAGTCCTAAATGTCCAAGACATGTCCTGAAGAATCGCTTTTTAGGATATGACCGACTGTTGTTTACATAATTATAATTTTCTGTGTAATTTCTGTTATAATAATATCTTGTTTATACGACAACGGTTTCACTCACTTGAATTTTTAGTCGCTATTGGCGACATGTTTCGGGCCCGTCGGGGGTCCTTCCTCAGGCTCGAGTGCTCGCGGCGGCTGCAACTCGTGCACTGAGCCTGAGGAAGGACCCCCGACGGGCCCGAAACATGTCGCCAATAGCGACTAAAAATTCAAGTGAGTGAAACCGTTGTCGTATAAACAATTTAAAATATGTCTCACGAAAGTTTAATATCGATAATAATATCTGTTATATTTTTACTTATACGAGTAGTTGTAATAAGAATGTTTAGGTACTTATTTACTTTAAAAAAATACTCCTGTATACTTCCCTAATTAAGGTAAGACAACGTTTTATTACCCTGTTGTTTCCAATATAGGACGCGTCAGGGAAATTACGGGCCCGCCCGTTAACTTGGCATCCTTACAAACTATACCAAGTTAGGTACAATAGAGGTACTGGGAGTTTGTGAAGAGTTGACTTTTGTTGTTATTCTTTTGTCTTTGTTATAGGCCTCCATTGTGAAAGGATTTAATAAGATAACAAGTAATTTCGGCTTAAAAGGCATTTATTAGGAGATTAAATTAACTTGTACAAGATTAGATATTCAGTGGAACTTCGATAGCACGAATCTGAAGGGAAACGCCAAAAAGTTCGTGTTAACGAGTTTTCGTCTTACAGAGGGTATGACTTAGAGAGGTTATAGGTTTTTATTCGTCTTAAAGAGGTTTCGAGTTACAGAGGTAAAATTAATGTAAAATTCGTAAGGTAACTATACAAATGTTTATAGCACGGTCTTATTATTTTCTTCGAGTTACTGAGGGTTGTTGATAAATAATTTCGAGATATAGCGGTGATATCAGAACACGTCTATTTTTTCGAGTGATAGGGGTCAAATTGTACCGGAAAGCCGTGAAGGGAATCGTTGATTACATCGTCTTAATGAGGTTAAATATTTCGAGTTATGGAGGTTTTGGGGTTTGACGGGAAGGGAATAGCATTTTATTTCGTGTTAACGAGGATTTTGTCTTATTGAGGCGAACCTCAATAAGACGAAATCCTCGTTCCACTGTCCGAAGTTCCACTGTATGAAAATAACAGTTGGGTACGATTAACTTAAAATGTGTTCATTTTTTATGGGTATTAGCAAAAGCGATAAGTACATACTGTTTTTTGTAACCAACTCTTTTTAGTGTTAACCAGTTTTGGTAAAATGTTAAAACCAACTCGCTGATCTTCCGTAGCAAATTACATGCAACATATCTTTTGTTCCCTTCTAATTTCCTTTCTTTGCGCCCCCTCGTAATGACTTTGCCATTTTCAGAGAAACTTCTGCATAGCAGGCAGTTGGCTACCCACAGAAGCTCTGACAGTGTGGGACATCGTCGCTAAGAAGAAGGTGTCCATCGTACGCGTGCAGAACCGGAGGCCCGATGTGGATGGGGAGTACATCTATGCATGCCGGTTTTGGAATTCTAGTAAGGTAGGTTTTTAGGGTTCCGTATCTAAAACGGGACCCTATTACTAAGACTCTGCTGCCCGTCCGTCCGTCCGTCTGTCACCAGGCTGTATCTCACGAACCGTGATAGCTAGATAGTTGAAATTTTCACAGATGATGTATTCCTGTTGCCGCTATAACAACAAATACTAAAAACAGAATAAAGTAAAGATTTAAGTGGGGCTCCCATACAACAAACGTGATTTTTGACCGAAGTTAAGCAACGTCGGGTGGGGTCAGAACTTGGATGGGTGACCTTTTTTTTTTGCCTTTTTTTGCATTATGGTACGGAACCCTTCGTGCGCGAGTCCGACTCGCACTTGCCCGGTTTTTTATAATCATTATCAGCCTTAGATATCACACAATCTGAACATAAGTCTCTCCCATGGCACACCACTGCGTCCCGACCCTATTGAAAAACACTAGCAGATACACGGAGAGTCAGTTTTACATCCCATCGAGCGTCAATCAACTGAAGTATCAATCAGCTCGTACTGAAGTAGTAACTGCACTCGAAAAACATATTGCATGTGCCTTTCTACGTATATACGTCCACAGTTACCTGACACTTTGTAGGCCTTATTGCAAGGCCATAAGAACTACTAATGGTTTGTCAAAAGTACACGTTAGTTTTAGTTTTAATAACAACTACACAGAAGTCTTTATACCATTTCTTACAAAAATACATATCAATCGAAGGTTTTTCGTTTATATTCTTTAGATATTTAAGTACTTATTTCGAAGCGATATGAAAGTCACCTTAGTGCTAGCCTGTGACAATGAAATATAATAATAAAAAGAATTGGGGCTGAATTGATATCATACATTTTCTATTAACTGAAGCCGATGTTATTATATGTAATACCTACTTCAATTATCCTTGGAGGTTAAAGTGATAAATCAGATTTACAACCTATAATTCTCCGTCAATTCGCAGTTTATAACCCCTTGCAAATATAGCTTTACACATTAAAAGTACATTAAGGTGAAATGATTGATAGCCCTGAGAGGCTTTCACGTCCCAGCCAGACAGAATGACTAAATGGAATATGGGATTTAATTCACATTTCGTATATTATTTGACGTACAAAGCCTGGATATTACGTGTATAGTAGAGTGGAACACTTTAAGCTTAATCTAGTTTCAATGACTTCTAGATATATTAGGTTTTTCTACAGATAAATGAGCAGATCCATATTATAAATAACTATCTGAACCATTTTGCGACTTATCGCCGAGAAGATTACAAATACTTTGCTTCATAAGAGGAATCACAAACCCGAGAAACCCTTTCAAAGTAAATCCTTTGCTTAACTTTACGTATTTTCATCATCACCAAGATCGGTGTTTAATTTGAAAACACAATTACCGCACAACAAACGTGGATATTTGAGGGCGGTGTCTGTCAGGAACAAGCGACCTGCTGAGGTTTTGGCAGTTTGTTTTCCTTAAATTTCTCGCCGGTTCTGTATATAGGATACGGGTTAAGAGACAAACAGTAGCGGTGAGCTACCTATATTCCGAGTCAATCGCGAATCTATTTTATTACCTTTATGGGTTGATGAAATATAGGTAGGTACCTAAAGTGAGCCGATCTCCCGAACAAGTTTGGCACACTTTATATTTCGTCAACTTTACCAGCCTGCCGGACAGGTCTAGTTATTTTACAATAAAAAGTACAACGCTCATAACGATACATGGATCTATACATTGCCATCGAGTATATCGAAGCGGCCAAGCTAAGTACATATTTTAAGCACCTTTGCAGCTTAGATATATATACAGTCAGCAGCAGAATTTGCTAAGCATGCCAGGTGTTAAGTTAACTTTATTGTTAAGAGAATAAGAGCGTGTCAAAGTAATTTTGAACACCGCCACCGCTTAGCAACTTCTGCTGCTGATTGTACTTGGTATATGTATATTAGTCAGTAGCAGTAGTGGATAAGTACCTAAAGGAAGTTGTTATCTCAATATACCTGGCGTGTTGTGCTCATTTTTAAAAACTTTTCTTAACTCAACTCTCAAGGCTTAAATATTAGTTACTCCTGCTGCTGATTTTACAAATTTTATAATCTATAACAATATACCAATTGGAAAACTAGTGATGTTATAAGCTGCACCTGGGTAATAGTTAATGAATGGCTTTTGGTGAGATGACCCCTCCGTCCACTAAAATCTATTTCAAGTATTGAATGCAGGTGTACTTACATTTCTCGTGATCGGCAATAACGATAATATAGGTTTTCGATTGGAACGTTAAAAACTTCTCATTGACTCTCGTGTCAACCTTCCTTAAGGAAGGTAGAGCTAAATAGGTGTATAATTTACTTATAGGTACTTCACTGGGGTACGCAGTATTTATTGACCGAGCATAGCGAATGTATCCGAAAAATGCTTTCTTATGTTCGGATGTTCTCTACAGGTAGCATTTCTCAACTGATTCACGTGAAACTTTGTGGGCATCTCACCGCTGTAAGGTCCACTCTTGGACCACCGTTTGCCCAAGTGCTAATATTGCTCAACTTTCCAAATCCTCGGTCTTGTACAGTCAAGTTAGATTTGTGTTGAGGCTTTCGGTGGTAAAGTTCGGTAGTTTCGAGCTGGGCTCGATATCAGATCTTAATTGCGCTGCGAACACCCAATACTTTACCTAGATAACCATAAAGTGGTTGATAATTATAATTACGAAGCTCAGTTTGTAAGTAATGTCTGGTTTATAATATAATATACAATAAGTATGTATACAACATCGTTCACTTTGGAAGGAAAGGGGAACAAAGCAACAACTAAACTTAAGATTTAAACGTAAGAAAGATAAATGTGTTAATATTTATTTGTATAATTGTTTGTATTTACACTTACAATTACGTCAGAAGAAAAATTCAACAAACGTCAGAACAAACCCTTGTTGTTAACTTACGGCGCTCCCACACATTGGTTGTTTATAAAACGTTATACAACATCGTGTGAAAATACTATCATAATTTGCATTTCAACAATTTGATAACTTTAATTCATTATAATTTTGTAACTAAAGCAACATACACATCAGTATCGCACTCGACTAATTATAACTACTTACCTAGTCCTATGTCTGGAATACCTAAGTAACTATTATTAATTACAGGTATTTACATCAAGTTTCATATTTGTTCACGTGTATGTTTATCAAAAGTTATGGATATCTAAGTTTAAAATAAACAGTAATTAAATTAGTTTCTAAGCAGATGTTTGTAATACATTACGTGATAATATCTATTGTAAAACGTATGTTAACCTGAATCTATGTTAACTGGAAATACCCTCTGTAATTTACAATGGCATTTCAAACTATCTCTTTTATTCGCGATCCGCGAGGAATTTTAGTTACTGCTTGTGACAGGGATAGTTCTGTTGGAAATCTGAAAACTATGCAACATCCTGAAACTTTTGAACATATTGGTATAGCTGGCGCCATTTTTCTAGTTTTATGCATAAAATTAGCTTTGAAAAGCGAGTTTACAACTATAAAAAGTATGTAACTATTAAAAAGTTTGTGAAACCAGATTAAGCTAGAGAAAACTATTACCATGCTACATTATTATTATTATAATAATATCTTTGTTTGTTTAGCATTTTTTCGACAGATAATTATAACCGCCTATAATTGTAGTTATTGCATAGGAAGTTTGGTAGTTTTCTGCTGAGTTATGTTTTACAATCGTGGAATCTACTCAGATTGTATATGAATTTAAAATAAAGTAAATAAACCATGATTTTATACGAGCAGTTTTTTGTCAGACTGACTATTTAGGTAGATACGAGACTGGGTACGAGTAAGTACGTAATATTCCTTACCAGCGACCAGCCCCGGCTTCGCACGGGTTACACAAAACCTTAAAAAATCATACACCTAAACCTACTTCTAGAATCACTCTATTGCGAACATACATACACACAAACAGACAGAGGCGGCAGGGGACTTTATTTATAAGGTGTTGTTGATTTACTTGTCTTATAGCTCGTCCCTTTTTATTTCAGTACAACCGCAAAGCCAAATACGGCATCATAGGCGGCAGCGGTACCAACTGCGTGGAGATCATTAATCTTCACAACCGCTACATAACCTGCTCGTACCCCGCCGAGGGCGCGGTGCTCGCTATCACGAGCCACGAGGACCACATAGCCTTCGGCGGCACCGCTCCGGTCTTCAACATAGTGAGTTTCCACGACCCCAAGCATGAGGAGTACCCTAAAGAGGAAGAACATAATGTATATCAGGATCCTGGTAGCGTAGTTGTACATGATTTTGAGGATTATGAAAGCCGTGCGTCTGAGAAATCGACAGAGGCTTAGGCTGGAAACAGTGCTCGACCGATGGTCAGCGCGTACCACACGCGCTGACCGTACGCGCTGACCGTCGGTCGTAATTAAACGTTCAGTACTCGACCGACGGTCGGCGCGTACCGTACGTCGCACGCGCTGGTTCTATGATCGGTCCGTCGCTTCGATCAGCGTCGCACTGAACGCATGTATATGGCCACCACGCGCGTCAGTCAACCGACGTACGTCGGACCGACGAGCTCGACCGACGGTCGCGGTACGCGCGACGTAGCTGTACGCGCGTAGCAGTTTATCAGCGAAGCACTGTATTTCATCGTACATTTTCATTGATATAGCTACGTCAACCGATGTCAGCGCCGACCGTCGGTCGAGCATTGTTTCCAGCCTTAGCGTTGTCTTGTCTACTTAAAACGGTACGCATTTGTAAAACCTAGAATTGAATACACATTTTAAGCTTGAAATATTGTGTGCTTTATCTTTCTCGCGTTATCACGGCTTTTTGCCACGGCTCATAGGAGCCTGGGGTCCGCTTGATAACTAATCCCGAGAATTGACGTACCATCCAACCCACAGGGGAAACTAGACCCTATTGTGTGGTTAACTAGGTTACAATTTTATCTTTTTCTTTTGTTGCGTCATTTTTTAGAAGTCAATGGTAAACCTTAAGGATAGATGTTTTCCATTCAAAAAAACAGCTCGAACAAAAATATTGATCAAACAAAAATCCAGTCCAATTAGAGACGGAAACACGAGTACTCTTATACCAAAATTACCAAAGGCCGGAACGATGAAATAATTACATGTAGGTATGACATTTTCAACATACCTATAAAGTATTGTACCTTACACGTGTCCTGTACAATTTCAAAAAGCGGCCAATAGCGAGTCGGACTCGCCCATGAAGGGTTCCGTAGCAGCAAGTAACATAATAAAATTGCGGTTTACGGTTTATAACGTATTAAAAAAAAACTAATCACTAGATCTCGTTCAAACCAATTGTCGGTCGAAGTTTACATGGTACTCGTAATGTACATCATATATTTTTTTAGTTTTATCATTCTCTTATTCTAGAAGTTACAGGGGGGGGGGGACACATTTTACCACTTTGAAAGTGTCTCTCGCGCATACTTATTCAGCTTAGAAAAAAATGATATTAGAAACCTCAATATCATTTTTGAAGACCTATCCATAGATACCCCACACGTATGGGATTGATAAAAAAAATTTTGAGTTTCAGATTTAAGTATGGGGACCCCCCAAAATTTATTGTTTTTTTTCTATTTTTGTGTGAAAATCTTAATGCGGTTCACAGAATACATCTACTTACCAAGTTTCAACAGTATATTTCTTATAGTTTCGGAAAAAAGTGGCTGTGACATACACGGACAGACAGACAGACAGACGGACAGACATGACGAATCCATAAGGGTTCCGTTTTTTGCCATTTGGCTACGGAACCCTAAAAAGGCAACTGAATACAGAAATTGCTGACCTCGCTATTCAAAAGAAACCTTGAATAGAATGAGAAGGCATATTGATATTATGGTAAAATAAACCTCGCAAATTATATTGGCTTGGATAAGTGTTCCTTTACTGTAGTACCGTACTTTACATATTATGTATACAACCCTATATAGGTACGCAAGTTTTTGGTGTTGGTAACGATTTTAGGATTATTACTTATTTGTTATTTTAGTATAATAGTAATTCAGCCTATATAAGTCCCACTGCTGAGCATGAGCACATGCTTCCTCTCATGCGCGAGAGGGCTTGGGCTATAATCCCTACGCTAGCCCAATGCGGATTGGGGACTTCAGGTCTATACCTTTGAATTTTTCGCAGATGTATGAGGAAACCTGCCATCACGATGTTTTCCTTCACCGAAAAGCTAGTGGTAAATTTCATATGATATTTCGTACATATGCTCCGAAAAACTCATTGGTACAAGCCAGGATTAGAACCCGCGACCTCCGGATTGAAAATCGGACGTCATATCACCTCGGCCACCAACGCTTATTTCCACCGCTTGTTGTATTTAAGTTAATCTTTTAGAAAACAGAAAATTCCTATATTTTTAGGTGTTGATGTTTGGTTAGGTACCTATTAAAACTTTGGTAATTAAATTACAAACTTCTAAAATGTTAATATTACGAGCGCTTAGTGACATGATGCCTACATTTATCTTTTTAATTATGAAACTTTGTACGAGATCGAGTCATAAGGTCATCACGGTCTTTAATTAATACCATTAAAACTGTAAATATGTAACCTTATACATATTTTAAAGCAAAGTTATATTGAAATTATAATTACTTATGAATAAATTACATTAGGTCGTTTCTCAAAAAGTTGGCACCGCCACCTGTAAATAGGTTTATGTTAGAACTTTTTTTTCGTTATGTACTATTTTTATATATAAAAAATTAATACATATTTAGAGAGACTTTTTACACAGAGGCCTAATACTTTGAAAAATATTTAATAAATATTGATTACAAAAAAAAATATTGTAACTACGTTTATCCGTTAACCTGCCGTGTCCCAACGCGAGGTACTGATGTTCCGAACTATGAAAACCACACAAAATATTAACTTAATTTAACGGCATTACCGTATTTTATTAACATATATCCTTAAGTTTTAAAGTATTACTATCGCATAACAATATTATACTTATATTTTAAGTTATTCGGCGTCAAAGTTTGTCCAAGGCAATTCTTAACAGTCACCTGGCGCGTCACATTCACGACGATTGTATAACCCCCACCGCACCTTTCCCGTCTCACTCCGCACGAGCTGAAGCCGTCACTCATCAGCTATCACCTGGTAGGACGAAGACGTGGTTATTGTGCTTCGCAAATAAAACACAAACGACAAAGTATCGGAAATTGGAGTTTGTAATGGGTAAGTACTCTTTATCCTGGAGTCGATATCTTGCTAATTATGTAACCTATCGCATTACTATCAAGATATGTAACGTAAACAATAGTTTAGTTTTATATGCCTAAGTATGGAGTTCATCAAGCTAATACATTTTGTGTATTCGCGATATAACTGCCATTTTCCCCATCACCTGCATATCGTCCACCTGGCTAAAACTGCCAGGTGGATGAGATTTTGCGGCAGGTTAATGTCACTGATACCACAACTAATACTCGTAACTATATAATTATATAGCGGTTATATCGCTTTTGTGTGCTAATTTAGGAATAATAATTGGCCAAGCACGAAGTCAAGACTACGGTGTTCAGAGCACCGTACGACACATCCCTAGGTGGTTTTAAGTTTGGATACTAATACTAATTTATCCCATAAGTACATTTTATTGACTAGGAAATAAGAAGGTAATGTCTGGGAGCTCTGGGACCTTGGAGTTTGGACTTTTATTAAAGTCCTCTGGGCTAGGTATAGGTAATGTAGAAGTTACAAAGCTTCTACCTTAGATATATTTTTTAGAGATTAAAGATTTTATTTACCACCTTGTCGGGTTGATTGTATATCCATACCAAATTACAGCTTTCTAACACTAACAATCAACCTCATCTTGGTAGTGAAAACAGGAAAAATCGTAAGTCCCATTTCGGCCAACCGAAATCAAGAACGTTTATATAATATAGGCCTAATACCGTTTATCTAAAACGTTTGGTGAAGGCACATTTCTAGTAGAAACAAATTATTATGAATTTCTCTGTAATTTGTACAAACCACCCAAGTAACAATTTGTGGTACTATAGTGGTCAATAGAACGTTTCCTAAATACCACCTAAGGGGTGTACTTTCGTTTCGGCCAAATACATTTCGCCAAATTTCACTTCTCAACAAACTTATCGCAATAGTTTCATTTCCCAAAGGAACCTTTAGCAAAGTTACACTTCGCATATAATTTATTTGGTCAAATTATCATTTGGCATGATTTTACTTTGTCAAATGTTATTAGGACAAAAACTTATTTAGCAAACGTTTTTTATTGTCTAATATTATATTCCAAAAAGATGTTTGGTCAAAAATGTCACTTCGCAAATTTGACAAATAGGCATCTCTATTTAAAGTACTTTTTGTTATGTTGTAATAGGTACGTTAAATTCTACGTAATTTGGGTGGGTTGGGTTAGGTTTGAACTGCTATCCTCACAAAACGGAACCGCTATCAGAAAAGTGGGTTAGGTTAGGTTAGAACTGTCACCCTCACAGAATCGAAATGCTATTAGAAAAGTGGGTTAGGTTAGGTTAGAACTGCGGTCCTTACAGAAACGAAATTCTATGTAATAAAAAAAGGTCATCGAAGTGGATTAATTAATTTAATAGAATAACGAGATGTAAAAAAATTGCATGACATTTTAAACTAAAATGTGGTTTGAATATTGGTGGTTATTTACTATTTTTGGGTTACAATGATTACTTTGGTGTTATTTGCTTTAATAGTATAGCAAGATGTAACAAATTTGGTTGTCATTTTACATTAAAATGGAGTTTTAATTTTAGTGATCATTTACTACATATTTTTGGCAGTAAGAATGTTTTTTTTTGACGTTACATTTTACTATGTATATGTAATGATCAGTTAAATACTAGACAAATAAAATTCTGCAGCCTCCACTTTATTGGTATGTAAATTGTATGTCATGCAATATTTTGGGACATGTAAGTTATGCTTAATGATACATTTGACTAAATAATATTTGGTAAAATGAAACTTGTCCAAGTAATTATTTGCTAAACAATAACTTGCCAAAAAAGACTATTGCTAACTGAAAATTTGCGATAAGTTGTTTTGCCAAACATTTTTTTGGGAAATGATAATTTGGGAAACATAGTTTGGGATGTGATACTTTGGGAAACGATTTTGGCCCATTCGTTAGTAAACCCACCTAAGGTCCTATAAAAGACCTAAGAAGGTTGTATAAAGCCGAAATGGCGCATCTTTAGTGCCATTCAGTGATATAGTAGACCTGTAGCAGTGTCAGTCGTGACGTTTTAGGTCTATAAAAGTGATATAATGATGACTCTTGTGCTAATTTGTTGTCAGTAACGCCATTATAGTGTTAATTTATACTATAGTAGCATTAGAGATTCCATTATAGTGCTTGTTTTATACTATAGTAGTATTTGAAATTCTATTATAGTGCTTTTTTTATACTATTGCAGAATTCATAGTTCCTTTACAACGCAATTTGCTACCAAGTTTTCCATCAACTATTGTGAGTGGTTTTGTTGTGTGTTTACTTCACAAAAACGATACTAAGTAAAATGGTGATAAGTAAAGACTTTATATTAATATGCGTTATTTAGATGTCGAATAATTCGGTCCTTAGTGCAAAAAGTATATGGGACGGAAGTTTTACCGTTAGAATAGTATAAGGTTAATAAGGAATATTAAATGCCCCCTCGATTTATTTATGTTTTTAATAAAATAATTTAATAAAATATTATGATATTCACCATAGTTACTACTATGCAGCCAAGAAGTAAATCCGACGCTTTTATAGGCTAACTATAGAACTTACGACGAAATATTCACCGCCATCATGATTAAAATTAGGGTTCCAAAAGAATTTTGCTGTGACCCAGTTACACTTACAAACTCTTTAGAAAGACATTATGATTTGTTTTAAATTTAGATGTAGTTAATTACTGTTGTTTTCTTTTTCAGTGTGATTGGTAAAAAAATGTGCTAATAATGGATGTCGATAAATATCTAAACCGCCACGATTTTATGCTTGTATTAAATCATTGATGATAAATCTGAACTACAATCACTAATATCACTGGGGTATTTTTTATCAATTCATTAATATTAAAATATTTTGTACGGAACCACATTATGTGGCTTAGGCCTGAACTTATATAAGCAAGATATAAGTAGCCATTACAGATCAAATTTATCATTTACAAGTAGTCGTTTTCTACCTTTATGTATCTAATTCGGTTTATAAAAGACATAAAAACTCAGCTATAACGCTGTTGTCTTTTAAAAGAAAAAAAAAACCACTATACAACAGTTTTGTGATATAAAATAGTCATTGTGACGTTTACAGCGATGATATATAATAGGGATTTGAAAACTACTAAAGCGCTTTTTAACGCTATAAATATGTCCCAAAAACGCTACTATAGAGCAAAACAGTTCTATAATAGTGTTCATATGACTACTAAAGTATTATGTATTATAGCAGTGATCTCTAAAGCTACTATATCCTGAAATCGTTGTATATTTGGGGTTTTGTCACTGTTAAAAGACAAAACTATAGCGGCTAGCAGGGAACCTTAATAGCGCAAACTACTAAATTATTATGTACTATAGCAGTGATCTCTAAAGCCACTATATCCTAAAATCGTTGTATAGTTGGGTTTATGTCACTGTAAAAACACAAAACTATAGCGGCTAGCAGGGAACCTTAATAGCACAAACTACTAAAGTATTGTGTACTATAGCAGTGATCTCTAAAGCCACTATATCCTAAAATCGTTGTATAGTTGGGTTTTTGTCACTGTTAAAACACAAAACTATAGCGGCTTCCAGGGAACCTTAATAGCGCAAACTACTAAAGAATGATGTACTATAGCAGTGATCGCTAAAGCCACTTTATCCTAAAATCGTTGTATAGTTGGGTTTTTGTCACTGTTAAAACACAAAACTATAGCGGCTTCCAGGGAACCTTAATAGCGCAAACTACTAAAGAATGATGTACTATAGCAGTGATCTCTAAAGCCACTTTATCCTAAAATCGTTGTATAGTTGAGTTTTTGTCACTGTTAAAACACAAAACTATAGCGGCTTGCAGGGAACCTTAATAGCGCAAACTACTAAAGTATTATGTACTATAGCAGTGATCTCTAAAGCCACTATATCGTAAAATCGTTGTATAGTTGGGTTTATGTCACTGTTAAAACACAAAACTATAGCGGCTTGCAGGGAACCTTAATAGCGCAAACTACTAAAGTATTATGTACTATAGCAGTGATCTCTAAAGCCTCTATATCGTAAAATCGTTGTATAGTTGGGTTTTTGTCACTGTTAAAACACTAAAACTATAGTTGCTTGCAGAAAACCTTAATAACGCAAATTAGTTGCATAAAAGTGATTCCATATACTATTATACAGTAATATTGCTCTATAGTGGTTATATTTGACGCTATTATAGTACACGCCTATAACGGCTCTATAAAATGGTGAAGTAAACCTTTACATCAATTGCTTATAGATTACATTAGCTGTATAAGCCTATAGAGCAAAAAGGTGTTGCCAAACGCTTTTATACAACAGGTGGTCACCTCTGAAACCTTAATACGACGTCTATACAAGCTTTTAGCGATAAAAACTAAAATTATAGGACTAAAATGTTACTTGGGCATTTCGTAAACTGACATTCCGCTAAACTGTTGTTTTTACATCTTACTAGCATCCATAACATATTGAAGTATGATATTCTTCCACTTGTCTGAACATTTTCATTATTATTGATTCTTTTTTTGTGAGAATGGCTTTTTCTGCCACGGCACTTTGCCAATTATTGATTTTTTCAAACACCAAAATAGTTGACAATTTAATATACGTCAGAGTTGACAGGCAACTTCGAGCATGAAAAACTAAATCCGTCAAAAATACTGGGTATACATACAACCTCATAATCTTTGATATAGTCGCAATTGTTGTATTTTAAACTTGTAGACTGGGCAGGCACGACTCAAAAAGGAATAATATTACAATTAAGTCTGTGATTCGGCATTTCTCGGTTTTTGACGTTAGGCTTGTTTCTGACTCAAAATATAATTAACGTTACCGGACAATTTTGGACTTATTGTACATCAGTTTTTAAAAGCAAAAATATTTTAGTAGAACTGGAATTCATGAGTACCAAATCTTAACTGACATTTTTGTCACTCGAACAAATTTGATCAAGATCGGCTTACTTTATATTTCGTCAACTTTACCTTTGTTTCCAAAAACTGTGAATTGTGAATTTTAATTTTTTTTTCGTCACAGAACAGTATCTAGTTGCTGCTCTCACCAATCGGTTCAAACATATATAGTAACAGCACCAGTCATGGGACATTTAAGAGGGAATTTGGAGTATTTGTGATATTTCCCTAATACATGTAAATGGTCTACCGCTTAGCGTATTAAAAGATGAAAGTCCTATCCGTCTTTCATGTTTCAGGCGTGTTGTATCAAAGATACTGCGACGAGTTTCCATATACTTAACAAATTAAAACTATGCTTTTTTTCTCCAGTCATGGACACCAAAGCTCCAGTAATGGGCCCCCCAGTAATGGGCACTGCTCTATCAGTATAAAATATTGAAATAGGTCATCAGATCTGGTCCATGTTATCATAATATTGCATTATCATCCGATTTGCATATTTAATTACGAATACAAAATTTCAACTCAATCGGAAATCGGAAAGTGGCTCAAACTCGGCTACCAAAATTTGACCCACACTAACTAACAGTTGGAAAAACGATATTAATTTATCCGAAGTCCGAGCATACCTCCTGGTTGACATAATTCGTAACTACATTTTACTTCTGTATTGTTTAAACATGATATGATGGCATGGCAAGCATCATTATGTAAATTGTCCCATTATAGGAGGTATGCAGTTTTACAGCTCCTATAATGGGATTGGGCCAAATACCACTATTTTTTTACTTCTGTGGAGTCACAACATAGTATGTTGTATACCTTATCTCATGGTCAATGCAATGAACAAAACACATTCTAGTTTTCATCAAATATTAATTAATTAAAATTTAATAAATTAACTCACCTCTCTTAGCGAAGTTGTTAAGAATTCGTAGTGATATTTTTTTTCAGTGACACGACAACTTTTGGGTTGACGCCAATTTCTTAAAAAACAACCAAATTTAATAAAAATTCAAACTGAAACAGCTCTAGGACTCTTATTTATGATAATATACAGGCAGTGATTATAAACTACTTTTAGACACTTATTTTAGAGGATTTGTGGTTTTTTGTCCCATTACTGGTTCCACGCCCATTATAGGGTACACTACTATACATACTTTATACAATTAATACATAAATGTAATGGTACTAAATGAAAAGGAATAGGTGCTGTTTCGACGAATCAGCCAGCCTAGCCAAGGTTACAATCGCTATCGCTTCGACAACGAAAAGCATTATGTCTCTCTATCACTCTTCCATATTAGTGCGACAGTGACAGTTGCGTTTCGATCGCTACGGAGCGTAAGCGATCGGCATCTTGGCTACGCAGCCTGATACTCTCAGTAAAATCTATAGGTAGATGACGCCATAGCTGTTAATAAATATTGAATGACTTTATTATCTCTATTCGCTTTACTAACTCTATGTGCTCTAATGTGAAAAAAAAACACAACGACAGTGAAGAACGGAATTCTTAATTTAAATTTGAACTGATAAACTCCAATAATAAATATGATTCTTACTGAGCACACTGCGATAGTCCATTGGTTGGAAAGCCCGTTCGAAATTTAAACTTATTTGCTTTATAATAAGGTTGCATTTTGCAGATCTTTTACTCTCTCATACTTATAGTAGGCTATTCAGAAAACAAATGAAGTATCTCACATAAGTAAGTAAGTAGAATTAAACTTTGTATCAAAGACATAAGTCATAAATTTCAATGTCAAAGTTTTAAGTAAGGATCTTTCTAACTAAAACTACTTCTTAATATGAATGACCAGTGTAAGCATCAGTTAGCTAGCCCTAAGCAACCAAAGATCAGGCTGCAGTTTAAAAACTAATAAAGTTAGAGTTAACCTGATAATTTTCCCGCCGTCTCCATACTCGTTTTAGTTGGATATTGACTGGTCAGCTGCCTGTTAGCTATAGTTTTCCCGAAAATCGCCAGGACAGAGGTGAAAATTTTTGTATGGAAACTTGCAACTTTAAATGCATTTTTTATCGAAACTATTGCATTCTAAAATGAAGTCAAAATCAGTCCATCGACTCAATTTTTTGCAAGCTTTCTAATGGTACCTCACACGATTCTTACAATTGAAAATAAATTTCAGCCTACCCCTCTTAACCCCTAAATTTCCCCCTAAAATCAGAAATAAGCAGTTTCGACTTATTCACAGTGTTAGTGATGGTACTTGCCATAACTATTCCAAATTTCAGGTATTTACATCAAACGGTCTTTGAGAAAAACGCATTTAACCGATTTGCAAGACCGAACCCAAGTAGCACAGATAGCTCTATAACTTCTCACTTTTAGTTCTATTTAACGCTCTGTGCGTATTAAGACTCTTATAAGAGCACACTCGTGGTCCTACAGCTGTATAATAGATCTCAGTGATATTTATATAGCTTAGGGCTGATTAAACGCTGCATTACGGCTCTGAAAACTACCATTAATACGCAAAGAGTGATATAAAGGTATATTTGCTACGACTTTATACAGCTTTAAGGGTTATCAAATGCTTTAACCGTTATAAGGTCTGTTTAGTGGATAAAATTACGCCATGTGCTGTATAAGGAGGTAATTGTGGACTTTTATTACGTTGACTTATTAAGGGAGCACAAGTGAACTATTATGAAGCTAATAGACGTATAATGGAACACATGTGGCACATAATACAGCTTGTCGCATAACATGTTTACCGCTAAGCAGCTTTTATTACGCTGACTTTTAAGGGAGTACGAGTGAACTATTATGAAGCCAATAGACGTATAATGGAACATACGTGGCGCATAATACAGCTTATAGCTGAACATATTTACTGCTAAGCAGCTTTTATTATTCTGACTTTTTAAGGAAGCACGAATGAACTATTATGAAGCCAATAGACGTATAATGGAACACATGGGGCGCATAATACAGCTTATCGCTGAACATGTTTACCGCTAAGCAGCTTTTATTACGCTGACCTTTAAGGGAGCACGAGTGAACTAATATGAAGCCAATAGACGTATAAATGGAACACATGTGGCGCATAATACAGCTTATAGCTGAACATGTTTACCGCTAAGCAGCTTTTATTTCACTGACTTATTATAAGGGAGAACGAGTGAACTATTATGAAACCAATAGAAGTATAATCGAACACATGTGGCGCATAATACGGCTTAGCGCTGAACATGTTTACCGCTAAGCAGCCTATTATACTACCATTGAGACTGTCTGCATAGCGGCTGTTTAAACGTTCACAAGATGCCTTATAACTGTTTAGAGGTTCACTAGTGTATCGAAATAACGACTTGGACTTTATAGTGGTTCACTTAAGTATCTTTATCAGATATATAACAGTCTTATGCTGCATATTAGAATTTTAATGGTTCACGTTGCTTTTTAACATTGATCGCCATTTTATTGTAGATAACCTACAAAATTGAAATTACTTTTCCAACTTTTAAGGGTAACAAAAAGGTTTTGTGCATGAGTTCTTAACCTAAATCATTAGTTTAGTACTTCCTATAACGTATTATTAACTTTTTATCTCATAATTCTGCCCAAACCACTGAAATAGTTTTTACACATAGCTTATTTATATCATTAAATTAAATAAATACTGATTATTTTCGTGGCGCACTGAAATTTTCTTAGATAATGTATATATATAATGTCAATAAACTTGCATTCCCAAACATCTTTCTCGCGTAAATATATAAAAGATCATGTACTAACATTCAACTAAACACTTTAACAAAATGACTTATGGCGTCGTTGCGCTTAACGTTTTTACTTCAATATAAATATGTTCACCTCTGCGTTCATCGTCAGTGTCACTATACTAAATAATAGCTGCTTTTTAAGGCAGAGGTGTAAAAGTATGTTATTAATTATCTTTTATTCAGCCCAACGTCAATCTTTCCCGGTATTAGGGTGCACATGTGACATATTAGCTGAATAAAGGGTAACTGGTGGTCTCTTAGCCAGTCAATATACACCTCTTATTACTCCTGTTGCCACTTATAATTCCGTTAAATTGCTGCTACAGCGCTCTTAAGTAGCTATGTGAACTTAAGGCTGAATAATTTGTGCCCATTTAAGAGTAATAAAAGCTGAAAAGACGCTTATACAGCTCTTATGCAGCTTTTTATTCCAGCTTCAAGCGTATTCTTACTTCATTATGCGGCTGCTATACAGCAAATCTGTGCTACTTGGGAAGTGATCCCATAAGAGCACCGTGAACAAAGTTTTGTACGGTGCTCTAAAAACTATCCTGTCTGTTAAAGCTGCATATTATTGAAATTTTTGTACTTTTGTCTTAAGTCTCGTTAACCTGTCCAAAAAAGTCAGGTGAATGATGCAATGGCAGGTGAACGAAGCGTCCTTCACCTGCCATATGACAGGTGATCGATAATTATTTAAAATCCACGTTACATATACTCAAACTAGATTTGTGACGTCCCACGGGAAAAGGTACCTTATGAGGGTTTTTAGTTTTAGACATATATTAAAATGTTTTGTAAAAAGTATAAGTATATGCAGATTAGTCCCGTTCTTGTCAAAACCCAGTTATGATGATGGGATCTATGAAGAATCGAGGGAACTCCTCAAATCTTAAAGGCATACATATAGTGATTTTTGTGTTTTTATTTACAAATCAAGCATATACATTCACAAAAGTGACATTGGATGAAGTGGAACTGCTGATGAAGATCAGAACGAAACTCTTCAACGACGCATAGTTCACGTTTGGCGATTTGTCCTCTTCGTTATGTTTGTTAAGCAAGATAAGTTTATAAGCTGCATTTTTGTCAATCTCGAGTTCTGATGATGGGATCCATGAGGAATCGAGGGAACTCCTCAAATCTTAAAGGCATACATATAGTGATTTTTGTGTTTTTATTTACAAATTAAGCATATACATTCACAAAAGTGACATTGGATGAAGTGGAACTGCCGATGAAGATCAGAACGGAACTCTTCAACGATGCATAGTTCACGTTTGGCGATTTGTCCTCTTCGTTATGTTTGTTAAGCAAGATAAGTTTATAAGCTGCATTTTTGTCAATCTCGAGTTCTGATGATGGGATCCATGAGGAATCGAGGGAACTCCTCAAACCTTAAAGGCATGCGTATAGTGACTTTTGGATTTACA
Organism: Cydia fagiglandana; assembly: GCF_963556715.1. NCBI lineage: Eukaryota > Metazoa > Arthropoda > Insecta > Lepidoptera > Tortricidae > Cydia > Cydia fagiglandana. Next base: position 6,330,626 of record NC_085937.1, read on the forward strand.
TCAGAAAATCAAGCATTTTCATTAAAAACTGTCGCTGTTAACGCACCAGCGGTCAAACCAGTCCCCGAGGGGTGAGGGCCAAGGGGCATGATGACGTAACGACCGCGGCGAGCACTCACCGCGCATACCACACACGGCTCTCGACTACCGTCTCATATGTACATACCTACACATACCTAAACCTTTGTAAAAAGAGAATTAAAATAAGTTAACGTGAAGCAGGAGTTTTCTTGAAGAGTCAACCCCTCAGCTGAGCTGTTCGTCAATAACAGCTCCGACAAGTGGCGACCGTGAACAGGACCTGGTACCAAAGTCCACATTCCATTTTAACGGGACATCGACGGGCGAGCGGAATATTCCATACGGATTGCAACAATTGCACCTGCATCCAGAGATCGTCATCGCAATTATTCAGGAAAGTAGCCCATCCTATATTTTCCTCAACACCTGTGATCCACCCATTCCCCTTAATTTGTGTGAATATAGTGCTCAGCCTCAGCTTTGTCTAGACCTTGAAGTGCTCATAATTCGTGATTAAATATTAATTAATCAGTGCTATAGCTATTAAAATCGCTGCTTATTCGTTACTGTGCATAAAGTTAAGGATAGCCTACTTGCATTCATGAACTACGTAAATTGCAAACATTAAATAGGTGTATCTACTCAGTGCGATAAGCGGCGTCCATTTTGTGTTGCATCAGCTTTGCATAGCAACAGCATTTATTCGGCTTAATTCTTATAAAATTTAATCTTTCTTCTTCACTTCATATCTTGCTTTAAGCTATTTTTATTTAGTTAATAAATTTATAGCAAATTATTGCTTTAATACAATTTCAGTAACCTAAAACCAGAATAACAAGAACTCCGTTAGGAATTTCGATTCAAACCTTAAGATATTCCCTAAATCAGCTGGAAATTAGTGTGTTCTTTAAATTCATACGGTCCTAACCGTGCATTCCAGTGATTACGGGGGTTCTGCCCACATTCCTGTGCCAAGCAGTGCGTGTTGTTGTCACGTCACGTCACCTACTTCGCTGCAAGTCAACGTGCCAGTGGACCAGTTGTCAAGACTTTTAATTGGGTTTGAGTGCACAAATTATTCTATCTAATTGTTTATTTGCCCTTGATTGAATTAGTGTGTTTAGTTTATAAATAAATAACTGAAAATGTCAGAGGAAGCTTTAAAAGAATTAGTAAAACAAAGAGGCACTTATAAGGGTCGTGTAACGAGATATAAGGATTATCTTTCTAATATACAAAAAATGGATCGTTCAAACATAACTTCATTACAAATTAAAGAATTATCTCTTCGTTTGGCTAGATTGCAAACGTTATTTTCGGAATTTGACTCAATTCAAACACAGATTGAAATGAATAGTGTTAAGTTAGATGAACAGATGGAAGAAAGGGACGCCATAGAAACGCAGTTCATTTCTCTCATCTCAGCCACGCAAGAGATAATTGATTGTCATCAGAACAATGATGACCGTGGTTCCGAAGGTGCACGCACAGCCCAATCGACTTTCGAAACGGGCCCTGTTAGTAAAATCCGTTTACCGACCATTTCGCTGCCGTCTTTTGATGGAAACTACTTAAAATGGTTGGAGTTTCGCGACACCTTCGAAGCCATGATCCATGTGAACGAGTCCATTCCGGACATAAATAAATATCATTATTTACGCTCCTCTCTTGAGGGCAGCGCCAGTGTCGTAATAAAATCACTTGAATTTACAGCTAAAAACTACAAAACGGCATGGGAATTACTATGCGAACGATTTGATAATAAAAATCTACTTATAAATAATCACATGAAGGCATTATTTAACATAGATCAGCAGACTCGAGAGTCTCATAGGTCAATTCGATTTCTTATTGATCACGTCACAAAAAACTTAAGCGCCCTTAAATCTTTAGGCCGCCCGACTGATTCATGGGATGACGTAATCATCTACTTAGTCGCGAGTAAACTCGACCCCACTACGTCAAGAAAGTGGGAAGAACATAAGGCTGATTTAACAGACTTACCTGCATTATCCGAGTTCTTGAAATTCTTGCGCAGTCGGGCCGATGTACTCGAAACAATGGTAGCTTGCAGGAGCGATAAACCAGCCGAAAATAAATACCTACAGCCTAAGGCTAGTAAGGCGTTTGTCGCTGCTGCAACTGCATCTCGTAAACAACAAACACACTCTAGTAAGGCGCCGCCGACGTGTCCAGTGTGCCACGGCGCGCATAGGATCTCGGAGTGTGTCAAGTTCAAGGACATGAACGTCGAAAGTAGGTCAAGCGAAGCCTTGAAGTTACATCTTTGCTTGAACTGCTTGAGGCGTGGCCATAACGTCGAACAATGCCGGCTCGGTTCGTGTCAGGTCTGTAAGGAAAAACATAACACATTATTACATAATTATAATAAATCATTATCCTTACAGGCAGATAATAAAACAGCTGGTCCGGCGCCCGTCATTAGCGCGGCCAGCGCGTGCGCCGCTAACGCGTCAGCTGATCCGGAGATATTGTTATGCACAGCTTTAGTTAAAATAACGAACGTCAATAATAACAAATCTCACATTGTTCGAGCTATGTTAGATCCCGGTTCGCAGAAATGTTTCTTGACTGAACGCATGAAAAATAAGTTAGGATGTTCTGACAATAACAAAAAGTCAGCTTGCGTGTACGGCTTAAATAAATTATCATTTACGGTCTCAGATCGATGTGAGCTCACTGTAAGTTCGTTAACGAGTCCTTATGAAGTTAATATTCGTTGTTTCGTGGTGGAGCACCTTATAGACAGCCTACCTAACAATTATGTAGATACCTCGGAATTGAACATACCTGCGGACATTCAGCTGGCGGATCCTGGGTTTTATCGTCCTTCTGAAATCGATTTGCTACTTAGTGCTGAATTTTTCTTCAATATCACGACGTCGGAGAAAATAGAACTTGGACCAAACAAGCCTATTCTTCAGTCTTCAAAACTAGGCTGGTTGGTCGCGGGGCCCACGGGTGACGTCGAGTCGGATGAGGACGAGATTGTGCGTTGTTGCTTTACGAAACAAATCTCACAAGATCTCACACGGTTTTGGGAACTTGAAGAAATTTGATTACCAAACGTCACTAATAGCGAGGAGGATAATATTTGCGAAAAACACTTTTTAGATAATACGCGGCGTTTAGATAACGGTCGATTCTTAGTTAAAATGCCGTTACGTGAAAATCCGGAAACCGCACTTGGCGATAGTTTTAATATGGCGAAAAAACGATTCTTGAACTTAGAAACTAGATTGGAAAAAAATCAAGTACTTAAAAAACAGTATTGCGACTTTATCAAGGAGTACGAAGAACTAGGTCACTTGAGTAAAATTGACAAGCCCGACTTCGGTTATTACGCCCCCCACCACCCAATTATTCGTGACAGCGAAACTACAAAATTGCGGGTAGTTTTTGACTGTAGTGCTAAATCAAGCACACAAATATCCCTTAATGATATACAGCATATAGGACCCGTTATACAGGATGAATTATTCGATATCTTGATTAGGTTTCGGCAACATAAATTTGTTTTGTCCGGGGACATACAAAAAATGTACCGGCAGATTGTCTTGGACGAATCGCAGCGCCATCTACAATTAATCCTTTGGAGGGACGATAAAACCAAACCGCTTGATGTACTTAGGCTAAATACGGTGACTTATGGTACCAGCTCAGCGCCTTTCTTAAGCGCTAGGTGTATAGTACAGTTGGCAAATGAATGTCCCGACAAAGTAGTGTCAGAAATAATTAAACATGATTTTTATTATGATGATTTCCTGAGTGGCGCTGAGAGTGAAAACGAGCTAAGGCACATTTACAAGATAGTTAAAGAAACGCTTGCCTCAGCTTGCTTTCCTATTCACAAATTTCGAACAAATTGTCCACAAATTTTCGAAGATGACTGTACTTCAACTCAGTCATTAGATTTAAATAAACAAGCCAGCGTCTTAGGCTTAATTTGGTCTCCTGATCATGATAACCTACAGTTTTCAGTAAAATTGGACAAAAATACTTGTGCCATAACAAAGCGGGTAATTTTGTCCAATACTTGCAAAATATTTGACCCACTGGGCTTGCTCAGCGCATGCACAATAAAGCTAAAAATATTACTTCAAAATTTATGGATTCTTAAATTATCTTGGGAAGATGAAGTACCAATGGACGTAAAAAAAATCTGGCTTAAATTTTTATCAAACGTGCATGTTCTGGCGAGCCTAAAGGTACCTAGACACGTTTTGTGTTCTAGCCCAACTTCAATTGAGATGCATTGTTTTGTGGATGCTTCTCAAGCCGCTTATGCGGCGTGTATCTACTTGCGGTCGACAGATGGCGCTGGCAATGTGACTATTAATCTTGTATGTGCCAAAACGCGCGTGGCCCCAATTAGGGCACTATTAACGATCCCAAAACTTGAATTATCGGGAGCGCTGCTAGGCGCGCGACTAGCAGCCAAGGTCACCAATGCATTGCGCTGTTCTCTGGATCGCAAGGTTTTCTGGACCGACAGTTCCGTGGCGTTGGGCTGGATACGCAACAGACCAAAACTATTTAAGGCTTTTGTATCGAATCGTGTTAATGATATACATGAATTAACTACCAGAGATTCCTGGCGGCATGTGCCAACCGCCTTAAATCCTGCGGACTTGGCCTCGCGAGGAGTCGAACCTGGCCAATTGCCAGAACTGAATTTATGGTGGCATGGCCCATCCTTTTTATTACATGATGAGAGTAGCTGGCCACAGAATATAGGTTCTATATATACCAATTTACCTGAAAGGAAAGAGCAGAGCGATAACTCAATATTTGCCATGATTAATATTGAGCAATCGCCCTTGATAAGATTTGAAAACTATTCCAAGGCAAATAAATTAAAACGAATTGTAGCATACATCTTTCGCTTTATTCACAACTGTAAAAACCCTAAAACTAAAACAAAAGGAACCTTAACATTAGAAGAAATAAACAACGCATTAACCTACTTAGTAAAACTATCACAAAATCAAACTTATGCTACAGAATTAACTACACTTTTACAGGGAAAGAAGCTTAAAACTAAATCATATCTGTTGCAGTTAGCTGCATTTGTTGACGGTGACAGCGTAATTAGAGTAGGTGGTCGCTTACAAAATGCCGATTGCGATTACGAAAAAAAGCACCCGATCCTATTGGACGGTAAGCATCACTTCACACGGCTCTTGATGGAAGGCGAACACCTACGTCTACTACATGCTGGCCCTCAGTTGCTCCTTAGCTCCATACGCGACGAATTCTGGCCAGTAGGCGGTCGGGCGTTAGCGCGTAGCGTTGTTCATAAATGCGTAACATGCGTACGACTTCGAGGTGAAGCTATGAAGCCACTGATGGGCAATCTACCTGCAGATAGGGTTACTTCGTTTTACCCCTTCCAGGTATGCGGCCTTGATTTTGCGGGACCCTTCATGATTTCCAGCAAAAAGGGAAAGGGTAACCGCATAACAAAATGCTATTTAAACATTTTTGTCTGCTTTGCAACTAAGGCCGTCCACCTGGAAGCAGTCAGCGATCTTAGCACTAATGCCTTCATCCTAAGCTTACGTCGTTTTGTGGCTCGTAGATGTAGACCGCATACAATTTATTGCGACAATGGCACTAACTTTGTTGGGGCAAATAACGAATTGGGTAGAATGCTAAGATCCGCTCAAAATTCAGTTTATGAGTTTGGCAATGAGGAACACATTAAATTCATTTTTTCTCCTCCCTACTCTCCTACTTTCGGTGGAATTTGGGAAGCAGCTGTTAAATCGGCCAAGTTCCACCTAAAGCGAATTATGGGTAACGCTAGTCTGACGTTTGAGGAGCTGAGCACGTTATTTTCTCAAATTGAGTCGATCCTGAACAGCAGACCCCTCACTCCTTTCTCGTCAGACCCTACTGATCTTTACCCTCTGACTCCAGGGCACTTTCTGGTGGGGAGACCCATGACTTCACTGCCGTCACCCCCCGTTTGTCTTAAAAACCCTGATAGGTACCAGAGGATCGAGCAGCTGCGCCAGCATTTCTGGCAAAGATGGCGGAACGAATACTTGGCCGAGTTGCAGCAACGTACCAAATGGCGCCAGAGGCAGAAGGAGCTCAAGGTTGGAGACCTGGTGGTGTTCAAGGAGGAGAACACCCCACCACTCAAATGGAGACTCGGGAGAGTCCTACACCTTTATCCAGGAGCTGACGGAGTCTGCAGGGTTGCAGATTTCACCACGCAGAAGGGCGTGGTCAGAAGAGCACTCAACCGAGTGTGCCCCCTCCCCTGCATGAACGATCTTGAAAGCAGCAGCTTTCAAGGGGGGCAGGTTGTTAACGCACCAGCGGTCAAACCAGTCCCCGAGGGGTGAGGGCCAAGGGGCATGATGACGTAACGACCGCGGCGAGCACTCACCGCGCATACCACACACGGCTCTCGACTACCGTCTCATATGTACATACCTACACATACCTAAACCTTTGTAAAAAGAGAATTAAAATAAGTTAACGTGAAGCAGGAGTTTTCTTGAAGAGTCAACCCCTCAGCTGAGCTGTTCGTCAATAACAGCTCCGACAGTCGCATTTGATGAAGTGGAACTGCTGATGATGATTAGAACAGAACTCTTCAACGATGCATAGTACACGTTTGGCGATTTAGATTTTGACTTGGATTGGGACTGGGGCTGGGACCCGGACCCAGACTCGGGCCCGGACTCGGACCCGGACTGTGACTCAGACCCGGACCTAGACTCAAACCCGGAGTCGGACCTGGACCTGGATCCCGGCTCTTATCTGAACCTGAACCCGGACCTAACCTGACCTGACCTTGCACCAAACCTGAGTTCCACTAGGTACTGCGAGGGTTCAACATCAGCTCTATCTTGGGTACTGCGCTCCCAAGTGCTCATCAAGACGTGTCGAATGACCAAAACAGCATGTGTCTATGTTGCATCAAACCTGAGTTCCAGTAGGTACTGCGAGGGTTCAGCATCAGCTCTATCTTGGGTACTGCTTTCCCAAGTGCTCATCAAGACGTGTCGAATGACCAAAACAGCGTGTGTCTATGTTGCACCAAACCTGAGTTCCACTAGGTACTGCGAGGGTTCAGCATCAGCTCTATCTCAGTAACCACTTTTCCAAGTGTTCATCAAGACGTGTTGGATGACCAAAACAGCGTGTGTCTATGTTGCACCAAACCTGAGTTCCACTAGGTACTGCGAGGGTTCATCATCAGCTCTATCTTGGGTACTGCTTTCCCAAGTGCTCATCAAGACGTGTCGAATGACCAAAACAGCATGTGTCTATGTTGCATCAAACCTGAGTTCCAGTAGGTACTGCGAGGGTTCATCATCAGCTCTATCTTGGGTACTGCTTTCCCAAGTCCTCATCAAGACGTGTCGAATGACCAAAACAGCGTGTGTCTATGTTGCACCAAACCTGAGTTCCACTAGGTGCTGCGAGGGTTCAGCATCAGCTCTATCTTGGGTACTGCTCTCCCAAGTCCTCATCAAGACGTGTCGAATGACCAAAACAGCGTGTGTCTATGTTGCACCAAACCTGAGTTCCACTAGGTACTGCGAGGGTTTAGCATCAGCTCTATCTTGGGTACTGCTCTCCCAAGTCCTCATCGAGACGTGTCGAATGACCAAAACAGCGTGTGTCTATGTTGCACCAAACCTGAGTTCCACTAGGTGCTGCGAGGGTTCAGCATCAGCTCTATCTTGGGTACTGCCCTCCCAAGTCCTCATCAAAACGTGTCGAATGACCAAAACAGCGTGTGCCTATGTTGCACCAAACCTGAGTTCCACTAGGTGTTGCGAGGGTTCAGCATCAGCTGTATCTTGGGTACTGCCCTCCTAAGTCCTCATCAAGACGTGTCGAATGACCAAAACAGCGTATGTCTATGTTGTACCAAACCTGAGTTCCACTAGGTACTGCGAGGGTTCAGCATCAGCTCTATCTTGGGTACTGCTCTTCCAAGTGCTCATCATGACGTGTTGGATGACCAAAACAGCGTGTGTCTATGTTGCACCAAACCTGAGTTCCACTACGTGCTGCGAGGGTTCAGCATCAGCTCTATCTTGGGTACTGCCCTCCCAAGTCCTCATCAAAACGTGTCGAATGACCAAAACAGCGTGTGTCTATGTTGCACCAAACCTGAGTTCCACTAGGTACTGCGAGGGTTCATCATCAGCTCTATCTTGGGTACTGCTTTCCCAAGTGCTCATCAAGACGTGTCGAATGACCAAAACAGCATGTGTCTATGTTGCATCAAACCTGAGTTCCAGTAGGTACTGCGAGGGTTCATCATCAGCTCTATCTTGGGTACTGCTTTCCCAAGTCCTCATCAAGACGTGTCGAATGACCAAAACAGCGTGTGTCTATGTTGCACCAAACCTGAGTTCCACTAGGTACTGCGAAGGTTCAGCATCAGCTCTATCTTAGTAACCACTTTTCCAAGTGTTCATCAAGACGTGTTGGATGACCAAAACAGCGTGTGTCTATGTTGCACCAAACCTGAGTTCCACTAGGTGCTGCGAGGGTTCAGCATCAGCTCTATCTTGGGTACTGCTCTCCCAAGTCCTCATCAAGACGTGTCGAATGACCAAAACAGCGTGTGTCTATGTTGCACCAAACCTGAGTTCCACTAGGTACTGCGAGGGTTTAGCATCAGCTCTATCTTGGGTACTGCTCTCCCAAGTCCTCATCGAGACGTGTCGAATGACCAAAACAGCGTGTGTCTATGTTGCACCAAACCTGAGTTCCACTAGGTGCTGCGAGGGTTCAGCATCAGCTCTATCTTGGGTACTGCCCTCCCAAGTCCTCATCAAAACGTGTCGAATGACCAAAACAGCGTGTGCCTATGTTGCACCAAACCTGAGTTCCACTAGGTGTTGCGAGGGTTCAGCATCAGCTGTATCTTGGGTACTGCCCTCCTAAGTCCTCATCAAGACGTGTCGAATGACCAAAACAGCGTATGTCTATGTTGTACCAAACCTGAGTTCCACTAGGTACTGCGAGGGTTCAGCATCAGCTCTATCTTGGGTACTGCTCTTCCAAGTGCTCATCATGACGTGTTGGATGACCAAAACAGCGTGTGTCTATGTTGCACCAAACCTGAGTTCCACTACGTGCTGCGAGGGTTCAGCATCAGCTCTATCTTGGGTACTGCCCTCCCAAGTCCTCATCAAAACGTGTCGAATGACCAAAACAGCGTGTGTCTATGTTGCACCAAACCTGAGTTCCACTAGGTGCTGCGAGGGTTCAGCATCAGCTGTATCTTGGGTACTGCCCTCCCAAGTCCTCATCAAGACGTGTCGAATGACCAGAACAGCGTGTGTCTATGTTGCAACAAAACTGAGTTCCACTAGGTACTGCGAGGGTTCAGCATCAACTCTATCTGGGGTACTGCTCTCTCAAGTGCTCATCAAGACGTGTTGGATGACCAAAACAGTGTGTGTCTATGTTGCACCAAACCTGAGTTCCACTAGGTGCTGCGAGGGTTCAGCATCAGCTCTATCTTGGGTACTGCTCTTCCAAGTGCTCATCAAGACGTGTTGGATGACCAAAACAGCATGTGTCTATGTTGCACCAAACCTGAGTTCCACTAGGTGCTGCGAGGGTTCAGCATCAGCTCTATCTTGGGTACTGCCCTCCCAAGTCCTCATCAAAACGTGTCGAATGACCAAAACAGCGTGTGTCTATGTTGCACCAAACCTGAGTTCCACTAGTTACTGCGAGGGTTCAGCATCAGCTCTATCTTGGATACTGCTCTTCCAAGTGCTCATCAAGACGTGTTGGATGACCAAAACAGCGTGTGTCTATGTTGCACCAAACCTGAGTTCCACTAGGTGCTGCGAGGGTTAGCATCAGCTCGATCTTGGGTACTGCCCTCCCAAGTCCTCATCAAAACGTGTCGAATGACCAAAACAGCGTGTGTCTATGTTGCACCAAACCTGAGTTCCACTAGGTGCTGCGAGGGTTCAGCATCAGCTGTATCTTGGGTACTGCCCTCCCAAGTCCTCATCAAGACGTGTCGAATGACCAAAACAGCGTGTGTCTATGTTGCACCAAACCTGAGTTCCACTAGGTACTGCGAGGGTTCAGCATCAGCTCTATCTTGGGTACTGCCCTCCCAAGTCCTCATGAAGACGTGTCGAATGACCAAAACAGCGTGTGTCTATGTTGCATCAAACCTGAGTTCCACTAGGTACTGCGATGGTCCAGCATCAGCTCTATCTTGAGTTCTGCTCTCCCAAGTGCTCACCAAGACGAGTTGGATGACCAAAACTGCATGTGCCTATGTTGCACCAAACCTGAGTTCCACTAGGTACTGCCAGGGTGAATAGACAGTAAGATTGAATGTTTACTTATTTACAGAAACTTGTTGTTAAATTGGGAATCGAATCGAAGGTGAGGTGGGTCAGAATCCAAAATTTTAATCATCATGGTGGACAATAAGGTCCCTTTTTACAGAAGATGACACATTTTTCGATTATTTTTAGAAGGCATTGAAAATGATGTGGTGGACAGGTGGATGACACTCATTACAGGTGAACGATGACAAGAAACCAGGTTAACGGCAACGGACACAGGTTAATGACGCCTCTCGATAACCTGTCAATATTTTCATTGGAATTTGTACTTATTTCTCGATAACCTGCTTCTACTATCGATAACCTGGAGACAAAATATCTTTCACCTGTCCTTGATATCATTAACCTGAATTTCAAACGCCTATATCTCCTAAACTAATTGAAGGAATTGCTTCCCTTCCACATTTTCTAATAGTTAAAGTTGCCTTTTAACGATCCCAATAAAAAAAAATGCGAAAATGCAAAATTTTTGAAAAACGTTAACGTTAACCTGGCGGTGCCAACTTTTTGAGAAACGACCATTACTTAATGAATACTTCGTTTCGCCATGTAAACAACTCGCATGTAATATTAAAGCCTTCAATATAACTACTCAAATTACATTTGCACGCGAGCAGTCCATTACGGTCAAAAGTAATCCGTTTAAATTTTGTCAAAGGGAAAACTGGGCTCATTCGTTAATGGGCAGCGAAAACTGAGCACCGCATCATTTGCACCGTCACTGTAATTATCAACCCTGAGCCAGCCAAATTGAACACAAAAATAACCGTAAAAGTCGTTAGAGAAAACACGTATGTAACTTCGAAAATTAAACCCAGAAAACAATAGAACGACTTTTAACCGACAAAAAGTTCTCGCGGGGCCAACATTGAAAAATTAGACGGCATTGCGAATTCAGCCGAGTCTACAACGGTGAACAAGTTGCAATAGAATTTAAATAAAGAAAACGTTCCGTAACAGTGAGAACTTGTGTGCCGGGCGTTGGTGAACTTTCAACTTTGAGCCGCCTCGTGGAGAGAGCGCCTCCCGCCCTCCCCCCGGGTTCCGTACTTGGAGCGAATATTTACAGCGCAACCTAAATATAGCGTGCCTCTGCTCAGCTGGCACGGTGGGCGGGGGAGGTAAACATCCCCTCCCACCGGCCCGGCTGTAGCGCATGGAAGGCCATTCGGGCGCCGGCATCTGAGGTGAGCGGACGTCTCTTATATAATGCTGAGGTCGTTCCGCGACCATGACCGACGAGGGTTGCCCGCTCACGGTAATAATAAAGTAATTTTCAAGGTTACGTCGTTGTGGGGGTTCTATTAACGTTGCTTTGATATTAGACGATAATAACATCGAGCTGACTTATACAAACTACTAATTATAGGCCAAACCCATTTCATGATAATTTATTTACGTCATGTAGGTATTAGAAGCGCTGAGTTGTCAGGTTACGGCTAGAAATTAACGATGCAAATGGCATAAAGGAATAGATGATAGATGTTTTTATAACATAAAACCATAAATATTTAATGAGTTATGTCAATATTCAAAGCATGAGATATTTTAATATTTATTGAAGGAAAGCTGCTTTTATACGAATATAAAACAACGTTGAACAATCGAAAAACAGCCCCAAGCGGCGAAATTTATGTTCTCTCATGGCGACTTTCTCGCCGTTCGGAATAAAATATTGAACACCAACGTTGAGATAAACACCTTTTTGGTGAAAATGTTGTGACAGAGGAAAGCTATTATGGCATAAAGTTGGCGGACTTTTTGTATTTGCGTATTTCAGCGTAATTAATTCGTGAAACTCGTAAAAATGTGTTTGGTTAATGTAATTCTCCTGTTTAAAGCGAAGTGACTCGGCGGCTATATTTCATTGTGTAACAGTTTAGGGTCTCCGAGTTAAATGTTTTGGACGACATTTTTATGCTTGCATTAACGCATGTGGTTGCCTTAAAAATCCCTTTGGAACTAAATGTTCTAGTTCAACGACAGCTGCACTACTGTCAATTTTACTATGGAAATTGACAATGACAGCGACGCGTTCAGTACCGGTAGTGCAGCTGCGGTTAGAAATGGAATGTTACCATAAGTCTCACTACCATTGTTAGATTAAATGTCAGAAAACATCCCGAAGAACTATTTGTTATAATCATTGTAAATCACTCGCTTTTCCCTAACAAGACCAATGCTATTTCCATTGAACAAAAGAGTGCCGCAGCATTATTAATTTATCCGGAAGACGGAACCCAAATAACTAATATATTATACAGTTTCTACGGATAATATGTCTACTTCTCTTCTCTACTCCTCTTTTCTTTTGTATCTTTTTACTGAGGTGTGCCAATAAAGAGTATTCTATTTATCTACTTCTCTTATTCTGTTGGGACAAGTCCATTAGTTATCTCGTGCAGCTTTTTAAACACTACCTAAAAGTGTTGGTAGGAACTCGAGTCCTTTGAGTCTGAATGTGAGGAACTCAGCTCGTTTTTACGAGACTCGGTGCTTAAAAAACTTCTGAGTCTTTTAAGTCCAGAGTCGAGTCTTTTTAAGAGCATCTCAAAAGGCCTCGAGCCTCCGAATAAAGACTCCGTCAACAATTTTATAGCTTTTTCCTAAATAACAGTAAAGATTTTTACCGTTATTTGTATGATTTTTGTAAGTAATCTACAAATTTTACATAAAGACAATGCATTCAAAGGACTCCAGTCTCTAAAAAAGAGTCGGGTCTCTAACGAGTTGGAAATAACTCCAGTTTAGACTTAATTATAAGAGTCTGACTAATTGAGTCGAGTCTTGAAGCAGGCGACTCAAAGGACTCGAGTCCCAACCAACACTGCCTAAATTACGTAATGGCCATCTATTTGGCACGTAAGTAATAGCCGGGATGTTCTGACCCGAATCCGCGAATCGATTCAGTGATTGTGCTAATGAGGGATTGATTCTCGTTGTTGGCGCCGGGGGTTTCATCTAGAGATGCAATGGATAGTTATTTGGCCGGATACCGGATAGTCGGCCTGACCATCGGCCGAATATTCAGTATTCGGCCGCCGAATATACGGCCGGCGGAACTACCTACATTTTGGTTTTTCAGGTGCGCATTGTTCAGGTTTTGACCTGTTTCGTAGTGAACGTTCGCGCAGACTCATTTCTAGGTTCGAAATGAGTGCGTGTGCATGTGAGTGGAATGTTCAAATTGTTTTAAAATAATTGTTTTATAATTTTATGTGCAATAAAGTTTAAATAAATAAATAAATAAATAAATAAACAAGTACGATTATGACCGTGACTGTTTCTTATTCCAATTTTGTTTACTCCGCAATCAAGCATTGTTACTATCGGGTATGCGGCCAGATAGTACGCCACTATCCGGCCGCACTATGCGGTCGGTTGGTCCGGTCGGGGGTGCGGCCGGATGTTAAAATAATGACCAGATAGGCCGGATACCGGATAGTAACGGAATATCCGGTGCATCTCTAGTTTCATCTTTTTCCACCCTTTGCTCTTTGATATTAGTTCAGGGGCTTACTGGGGTAATCGCCGATCGACATTACTCTTGGGGATTGCTTTCTTGGTTTAGGTATTTCTGCTCGTATCTATCAGACATTTTATTAATCTTTGTAGGTACCTAAAACGTTGATAGCATTATTGTAATAAGAAAGTTATAAATCCTATTGGATGCAACCTGAGAATACAAATAAAAATGATAACGTTATTATAAATAATATCATAAATAATGATAAGTTATGACTGAGCTATTTCATTTTAGACATAATTAGGCTATAATCGCGGCGTACCTATGCTAGCTGTGGGTATTGTTATTGTATGTTCCGCAGCAAGTATTTTTATTGCATGTGCAGAAGCTGCCGCTGCAGAGATAGTTAACCCTCCCTGCAAACAAATTCCTATGCAGGGGGGTTAGTTATCTCTACAGGTGTCTGTACATTGAAAAGGTCTATAATCACTTTAATAAAAGGCTGTAGGTACAAAAAAACTACATACACCACAAAGGTTCATCAAAGTATTATTTAGGTACTACAACTACCGAATGAATGGCTCTAATATTAATAGTATGCCTTTCTCCTGCCTTCATCAAGTGTAAATAAATCAACACTTACTTAACTATCGCATAATCTTATTTACTCTGAAAGGATCCCGCAAAACGTTCACCCAACTCACCAGATTAGTGAATTGGGGTCTCATTAGTCTTTGAGTCAGCTTTGACGTAGGTATCCTTGGAGGCCAATTCGAACTTACATTTTGATATCAAAGTGATTTCATTTGTTATCATTCGCCCGTGCGCCTCGATCGCGCCAGTACATGTTCGAATAATTACGAGTTGCAGCCGCAAATGATAGCAAAATATTTTACATCATTTTGATATCGGATTGTAAGATCGTATTGGCCTCCTGGTGCAGACATGACTTGCTCGAGTCGAGCGTAAACCTTTTCTTACACTATCTTGCTGCCTGTTCTAATTAGGAATGCGATACAGACAAACAATACTTAGGTATATAATTATGTAAGTAGCTAGAATGATACAGCGATCGGTCACAGGATGGTTATGTCGAAATTACATGAACAACATTATAGTCCGACAAGAAATTGTAGAATAGTTATTTACGATATAGAGGAAATTCGAAACGAGGGGCGATAAATTAAAACATGGCCGAAGGGAGTGTTTTAAATCGACACGAGTTGCGAATTATCTATTCGCACGTGTATCGTACAACGTTTTACAGTACATATGGCCCTTTAAACTTTTAACATCGCACGAAAAAAGCTATTTTGCGCACTAGTGAAAGCGCCATTTCCTACGTAACTGTTATATTTTTGACGTAAAGTGCTTAAACATGGCAACAATTTAGTATGGAAACTTATTAGTTCCATTTTATTTAATTTCTATTATTTTTTTGTCGCCATATACTAAATTATGGTTGTTGTTTGTTTCTGGTAGTTTAGTAATTAGGAGAAATAAAAATCTACGATTCCGCACAATCTCGTCAGTAATGGGAGTTTTTTACTTTAAACTAGTAATAAAAAACTAATAATCATGCCATAGGGGTTTTAATTCACTAAAAATGGGCTCTAGAAATAGGAGGTCGTATTAAATGTAGGTATGTAAGTACATTCAATTGTGTTATGATTATGATAATTTTAACAGACTAGTTATATGTATTCTAATTATATGAATGGTAGATGCCTAACTGATTTCAGATCAGTTGGTGTGTACATAACATTATTTTATGTATTAGGTACCTCCATTTTTTATAAACGTGTTCTAATAATTACACAAGAAAAGCTCTTTACTATTATATCATTATCTTGACTTCTAATTAACGCCAGGACAGTGTAATACTGGCTTAAGGGTTTTCATTACAGACTAGTTCCATCTCGTTGTAGTTATCTTTGTCTGGAGCGTGAAATTGTAGGTGAATTAAATAAGCACTTACTGAATTATATGTGGCACGAATTGATGAAAGGCTATGTAATTAAATAACTTCACGACAATTAACAGAATTCATTACGTAACTACCAATAATGTAAGCATATAATACTGAAACAGATAATTCATTAGGAAATGTGGAAATTTCCATAGCACACAATGAATCTTAGTAGGTTTCTAGATTTGTCGATTTGTACTTACAAATTTTACTACGTCATAACTAGCCCCTGGAGCGATCTACTGTCACGCGTGTGCTGGTAACTAGTATAGGAGTTCCATACTACGGTAATTCTGGGGCGCTCCACGGGCTAGAAGTTCCGTAGAATTGTTGTCAATGCAGTTATTTTATTATTTAATAAGCGCTTAGTGTGATGTGACACTGATTATTGATAAACTGGTACATAACATTTCTACGCATCAAAATATACTGTGATAGTGCATAATTTTTCCATCGTATTTTCTCGGAAACGTTCGTATTTGTTATGCTACTTCAGTCAACCTCAGTACTTTTGGACTGAAATAGCAAGACGCGTTCGTACGTTTCCGTGAAAATATGATAAGAACAATTATGCACTACCTACATCTGTACCTGCTGCACACAAAAGCGCGTTACAAATGTAAGTCATTGAAATATGGCATGACATTTCTGTGTTAATTAAGGTTCACCAACAACTATCACGCGTATTCCGGAAACGAGATAATCACAAGATCTAGAAACGATATAGAGATCAACTAGATTTACATTAGATATCGACTAGATGTGACTTGGATATCTAAGTCATAACTTGTCGAAATCGTTCAAGAGGGCCTCCAGAATCGCGGAAACGTCAAATTTGACATATCTATCTTACAAATATCTTTAAATTATCCATATCGTAACTTGTTGAGGTCTAGATCTAATACATTTTCAGAATCGAGCCGTATGTCAGCACACATTTGGCAATCCAAAATGGCCGCAAACCAGTGAAATCCAATATTTGCTATGCAGACGCACTAGCACAGTTTGTATCAAAGCTAAAATTCTCAATTTGTGTCCAATATTGAGCGTCGACTGGGATTCCGCGCTTTGTGCGAAACGTCATGAAACAATGCATTTAATTGAATCCTACAAAAGGATATTGTTTCGGTATTACGGCGAATGAAAATAAATTACAATATTAGAATAGCTATAGCTGTACGAAACATCGATTTTATTCAACTTCAGCATGATTTCATGCATTTAGATGTAGGTATTTGTTTTGATTTATTTTTTGTTGTTTTATGTAGTCGACATTGTTGTATGTGGAAATAGGAGCTTAAAGGAAGGAAGAATAGGCGGTAATTTATATACGTACATACAAAATATTTTAATTTTTATATCATTCGTGTTTCTATGCAAAATTACCTACTAGGCAATCTTTCAGCACCTGCAAGAAAATTTAATTTAAGTGAATAATTTATTACACCCGTTAACTCGTTTTGATATTTTATCATAATTTAGTGGTTTTGGCTAAATAAAGAAAAGTTCCTATAAATATAATAACTAATATAAAATCAGAGTCGTAATACTACGCGTCATAAAAACAGTTGCGGGTTATTGGAACTTTCCATTCTTTAGCCTAACTCACAAAGTATGATAAAATTTAAAAATGAGTTATGATAAGAAAAATTGCCACAATTTATGAGTCAGTTTGAGCAGGTGACCTCGATAAATACCTCTCGCCCAGGCAGCCTCGGAAATATCGCGAGTTATTTTGTATTTTATAGGTACGCAAAAGACTTGACGTAAAAACGCCGAGTAAGATGGAGGAAGCGTCGCCCATGATACAAATTACAAGGGCCGGAAGTACCTAAATGATATTTTTTGGAATAAAAATCAATTTGTGAATAAGTAAGGATTCTCTCAGCTATTATGTGTGAGTGTGGAAGTAAAATCCCCATTCCCTGTTGATATTAAAAGTGCAAAAATAACTCTGTTTGCCTGCCTGTCTGTCTGTCTGTTTCCTCTTCACGCTTAAACCGCTGAACCAATTTAGGTGAAATTTGGTATAGATATAGTTTTAAGGCCTGGGGAAAGTGGGAAAGACACTACATGGGACAGTACAAGTGGCTTGCTTTTACTCTTGATTTGTGCATCGGACAAATTGTTGATCACTTCAGCCAGCTGTCAAAAGAGCCAACCGCTGAAATCATGTACATCGTCAACCTAAACAGAAAAAATAAACAAAACGACTACATAAGTAGCACGCTAAAACCGTGCCACGAATATATACGTGTGGGTGCAAACACGTAAAACACAACTTTTCCTTCACGTAAAAAATGACTAAAAATGTACGTTACAAGTTATAAATCCAAGTTAAACCTGGTTACTCGTATTCGGGCGAGGCGCGCGGGCGCGGGGCGGGGCGTAGCTGCATCGATCGCGGGCCGTGACCTTGACCCGACCGCGTTCCCGGATGTGCTAGCTTGCCTAGTTGCGGTACCTAGCGCTTTTATTAGGACTACTGACTGCCGTATTCGAACTTCAAGATATTCACAAGAGACGACACGTACTAGATTCATTCTAGATACGTTATAGTTTAGATATCAATTAGTTCTCTTTTGCAGCGCAATTCGGGCAACCAATGTCACTTTTACGTTAGAGTAAGATATCTATTAGATGTGAATTGGATCTCTAAGTCATATCCTGTGGAAACCGTTCAAGAGTATCTCCAGAATCGCGCAAATGTCAAATTTGACAGGTTAGATCTTAAACATCTCGTTATCGTATCTTGGTGATGTCTAAAAGATGAAAATAGAATAGATAGGTGAAATACTTATTTCAAAATTCGAATCGGGCCCTAGCGCTTTTATTAGGACTACCGAATTATCTTTAACTGCTTCATTTGGAACTAAAGTGTCATTCTATGGAACTTGCTAACTATGTAAACAAACCGCCATATTGAAATTGTCAAAGAATGATGAATTTACTAGTGACTTTTGTTTACATAGTTAGCAAGTTCCATAGAATGACACTTTACACGATACGAGACTTAAAAATCTTAAAATGGATATTCTGTCAATGTATCGGCCCGATTAGAACTTTATGACAGGTCAGGTAATAGATCTAGAAACGATATGGATTAGATATGTTAACATTGTCGAATCATTTCATTAAACATCATTTCTTCAAACAAATCACTCTCTGTTCCACTTTTGACACTGACACGGGCAGTGTCCCCAGCATTATAGTCAAATGCCGCATACCGCCACTTCGTTAGGGGTCGTTCGGTGAGATAATAACGAAACAATGCTAATGGGTTCCATACCTACATTTGAAAGGGCAAAGCTTATATGAAAACCGTCATAACAAAAGGTCGGTAAAGGGTCTCGAATATTAGGTACTGATCTTCATGAAACTGGACTGTGGCTTGGGTTATTTTGCTGACATTAATGTAGTGTGTGTTATTGTTTAGTTTATTTTCATTAAGGTTATATGGTGCAGAAGTAGATACGACTAAAATATATATGTTATGACTATATATTTAATTACAGAAACGGGTCTACCGCGATATAATTTCATTGTTTTTACCTTAAATTCCGACGTTTCAGCTGAGTTGCACCATGTGTACAAAACGCGAGATTTTAAAGTGTTATGTTATGACTATATAATATATTTTATTCTAACTTCGTAATATTTAAGTTTTTCTTTTGCCCTATTAACCTCCAAATAACGCATCACGCGAAGGTGAAGCTTTGTTACAAGTCGCAATAAAGTGCTACGCGCTACGGCGTAGCAAGCTCGTAGCGTCTGCACGGTGCACGCGTCAGATTTTACGACAAAAAATGCGATAAGGAACCAGGCCTGATTCTATTTATTATTCTGAAACTGTTATTGATTTATTTACAATAGATTCCGAAAATCCGTTACTGTTTTGGAACTGGTAAATGATATTCAAATAGAGTTTAAGTTAGGTGTATGCTGGGATTGAGATGAAATGAATTACATACTCATTAGAACTTATCAGTAATTTTAATTCATTTTATTTATGTAATGTTTGTAAACAATTTATTCAACAGTAAGAAGTCAGAAGTAGAAGAAGAAATTGCCAATGAATTAATGAATAAAATATTTCCAATAAATATTTATGTTAACCTTTTCCAATTACAACACTTCCATGAGATTAGCTACATGTGATTTTGAATAAATTTCTACTTAGCAGCTCGGACACGGACATGTTTCGCTGAATAAAACAGTGAGCATAATTCGATTTATTTTAATGTACCAAAAATGTTACTGTTGACAATAGACAGATCATATTCATGACACTTTTATATAAAGATGGAATCGCCCTACTACTGCTATCGTAAACAATATCCAAACACTCCCTTATTAAAAACAATCTGACCTAAACGGTACTCACAATAAGTTTCTGTGGCTAAACAATTCAAATGTATGCAATATGGCGGCCGGTGGTCTAGTGCATAACAATGTATGCTAATGAAAAGATAACAGCTGATGCACGGCGACGGGACGGGGTAGTCGGCAAACTAATTTGGATGCAATTCCACTGATGAGCGGACCTAGTAACCTAGCTGTAGGATGTAGCACACAAAAGTAAATACCTACCGATAAAGCAGGAATTATGTAGCTCTCTGTCAAGCCATTCCCGTCAGTAGAAAAAGCGGTAATTTTAATCCTTCTTTGCATGGTGATGGAAATTTCCATCATAACATTGTCCTATGAAATAAAGGTGCTTTCGGAGGTGATTGATATTTATTTTTAACACTGTCAACTTTCAACACTAATCCATTTTCTGATTTTTGACATAAATTTACGCAGTATTTTAATTTATAAAAAATACATTTGTTTAAAGACGAAATTTCGGAAAACTTGGTAAACCTGGAAGTTGATGATTTTTAGTATGTGATTTTGGGCAGATTTTTCAGGGTTTATAATAATTATTTTATATTTACAAACTATATCATCTAGGTTTCCGTACCCAAAGGGTAAAACGGGACCCTATTACTAAGACTTCGCTGTCCGTCCGTCTGTCACCAGGCTGTATCTCACGAACCGTGATAGCTAGACAGTTGAAATTTTCACAGATGATGTATTTCTGTTGCCGCTATAACAACAAATACTAAGAACAGAATAAAATAAAAATTTAAATGGGGCTCCCATACAACAAGCGTGATTTTTGACCAAAGTTAAGCAACGTCGGGAGTGGTCAGTACTTGGATGGGTGACCGTTTATTTTTTTGCTTTTTTTAAATTTTTTTTGCATTATGGTACGGAACCCTTCGTGCGCGAGTCCGACTCGCACTTGCCCGGTTTTTGTTTTTACTATTTTTCCCAGAATCAGTAAACAATTACCTGACACATATATTAATTACGGGCAAAATAAAAAATCATGCAAAGAAGGGTTAAAAATGTAGTTGCGAAGGGTAATCGTCGACAAACTTGTTTGACCGGCTATATTCTAGCTCCTGTAAACTAATCAATTTTTTAAAATAAATTTCACAATTCAACACAAGGAACTCAGATTTTAAAATTTCCGCTTGATTTCTTATTAATATGATATGCGCTTTCCTAGGGCGTGTAAACAAATATGATGATGAATGAGATCGGTGGATGATTAGAGATATGATGAATCATATTGATAACAAAATCAATGTGGTGTAGAATTAATTATTCGTCAGTTGAAACTCTAGGTCCATAGGGTGCGCGCTTTGCTTCTACTTTCCTTATGCGCACTGCCAAGGAATGGAATTCCCTGCCGGCGTCTATATTTCCGTGTTCTTATAACCCGGCAACCTTCAAATCAAGAGTGAACAAGCACCTTCTGGGCGAGCTCGCTCCATCGTAGGCCACGTCTACGCCTCGGCTAGTCTGTGGCCATGAGTACGCCCATTCATAATAATAAAAAAAAAAAAACAAGCTATTTGCAGAAATCGCGAAGCGTCTGGTTGATGTAACTGGTGATCGAAGAGCTGGCGGCTTCCTCGCACTACGTATCGGCATTGCGATACAGTTAGATAGGTATCTTGTATGTAAATAAATTATTTAATTATTCGTAGAATAACTCAGATGTTAATGACTCGCCAACAAATTAATGCCGAAAATAACGATCAACGGATATACACCAATAAATAATTGTCCCATTAAATCCTCCCGTGTATCGGTATAAATTATCTATTCCGCACGCAGGAATGAAAATCTAATCCCCCACAAATACGAATATCGAATGCCCTTCAGGCAAAATTAATTATATCCGTATCCCATACCATTAGCCAACACCGACGCGGCCCAACCACACGTTCGGGGAACGAAGTTACCGAAATGTGCCACGAATTTTGGATAAGATTGACCTGGTGTCTGAAATTGAATTAAGGTTAATACTTGGCAAATATAAAGGTATTCTATGTCATAAAGTGACTATTTTGATTTCGTCAGTGGGGCCAATGATAAAGTAGGGGAGCTGGGGGCGTAATGTAACAGGGGTAAGTAGTAACGCTCAATTTTGACGGGGAATTAAAAACATTTTAAATAATTTTTTTGCTGAATGACTTTCTTATAACTCGAGGAATAACGTAAACACCGCCATTGTCCCGCCAGACATCGAAGCGTGTGGATGTGCACACGAGCTCTGTTTCGAACAGGTATTGGAAAAAAAAAATACTTACGAAAATGTCGATTTTGGCAATTGAACTTAAATTAATTGTTCATTGTGTTTTCATTGCTACAATGTAAATTTAATTGGCTTTCATTTGCTTTTATTTAAATAATTCTATAGCTTATAGTTTTTAACATATTTAATAAAATAGACATAATGGGCCCCTGGGGCAAGTAGTAACACAAAGCAGCACGTTGTAACATATTAGTGTGCGTGTATTTTTTATTGCTCTCTAATGATTGTGCATATTATTATGACTCGTTGTATAGTGTATTGCAAATTACTTACGGTGTTTTGTGCATTATTTCATTCTTATTTACTCTAGCATTGCCCAAGAGCTGCTGCTTGGTGAAGCGCTGGTGGCCTGGCGGTAAGAGCGTGCGACTTTCAATCCGGAGGTCGCGGGTCATAGGATCGAATAACAATGAATAATACAAGACAGTGAACCAATAAAAACTTTTTGATTCTTATAGATGTTGCCATTCTTTTAGTTGTTACTACTTGCTTGCTTTCCTGTGCCAAAAAATACCTTAATTCCATTGTCCATGAAAATATCGAGTAAAAACACCCAATCCAATTTGCTGTTACTCTCACCTTTAGTAGGAGGTTAGCCACGGAAATTGCCTTTGCTCAGTACCTACCTACCTTACTTTAGGGACCATAATCGTGTCCGGTGTGCTTAATGTATTTTAAATGAACGTATCAATTATTCACCCTACCAAGAGCGTGCTATGTGAAAATAGAAGAATTTCTAACCAAGGAATTTATAGGGCTATGAAATTTGTAGGCTAGACCGTTTCTGCTTTAAGAATTTGATATGGTTTTTATCTCAGTTTGATACGACCTTGAATTTGTGTCAAGGGTCCCACGCTCACCAATAAGTGCGAGCGAGATGTCTGCGTTTATGAGATGACTTCTGATTGCATCTTCAGCCGCTACAGGCTTAGAGGATATAACCAACAGGATTAGCTATTAACACGCGTTCCCCTCTGTCGAAATTAGGTGACCAATGGTCATATACACATTGTATGTAGGTACTGATGTTTATCTGACATGGCGATTTTTACGTTACGTATACATTTGACGTGCTCCTCCCCCGCAAAAATTGGCAGACTGTTTTTAATGACCGTTGAAAATTAGTCAGACAAGACGTCTCCGTTTGGTTACTTATATCCTCTAAGGCTACATCAAACAATCATCATTGTCAAGATTAATGGTGATCAATGGTTAAGGTCGTGTTATAAGATGATAACCATATTGAATTGTTGAAACAGAATTGGCCGTGACAAAAAATCTTAAACGGCATCGTACCGGATCGTACTTGTGCTGAAGTTTTACGAGTTTGCCTCTGAAACTGTCGGTCAGCGTTTTGGAATGGCACTGAAAAGTTTCTTTATTCACTTGTAAGATTTAAAGAACTCAAGTATTTTGCAAGAAAATTGACGTTGAATACGCACTGAAGTAGATACAATAAAAGGTGAATAATATATTACGAGTATGTAATCATTTAAACTGTATTTTCAATTTCGTTTTTTAAAGCTGATTTATTATCTAAATGTTTCATGATTTTTGTTTCCCTCATTTTGATTTTAATATTGCCTCATATTTAGTATCAAATCAAGTTAACCATGTTAAAAAATACGTACATCTGTCAATGTAATAAATTCAAAATAGCCGTATTTCATTATTCTGCAAAATAGCCAATTAATTTTCCAACATTAAAAGCTTTGTTTCATGCGACCATACCTTTTTGCAGGTAGCAAACCCTTTACTTTAAATAAAGGTGCCTCATGTGCCATACGTGGCCATACTAAGTATATGTAGTGTCGGCAAGTCACAAAAATCGGATGGATCTTGGTATATCGGATGTAGGGTTTGCAATCCGGATCCGAAATGTATGAAATTATCCGGATCTGGATCCGGATCCGCGGATATTCCCATGCATTTCGGATCCGTCGTGCAAACCCTAATCGGATGTTATTGATTCGTATTGATTTTAAAGGGGACATGTTTAGACTCGTAAAGTACCCAATTTTCGGTGCGATTTCTGTAAATAAAGCTTGAACACGCCAAAACGTGGGCACATAAAATTACAAATAAATAGAAAATAAAGGTCTAATGGAGCGAAATATATATTGAATATAATTGAAAATATTATAGTTTATCATGCTAATATACTAGACTATCATTTCAGCCTCAGGATTTGACATGTCACAGACTTCGTGATGACCAGGACACAGGCACTTTGCACGACATGATTACTGTATGTTTAAGTAGTCCAAGCCAGAGTTATTTGCGGATAAGTTGATAATATAACTTTAACAGGTGTCTTTTTCAAATATTCATTGATATGGGCCCAGTCCATTGCCATCCGCCTTCATTTATTACCATCCCCCAAAAGTACCCTTTTGGCATTGTCAGCATGTCCATCATGTTAATACCCCTTCGTCACTGTTATAGTGTAATGATAACACGATGAATGCTACCAAAATAGTAACTGTGAGCTGTGGCTTCTTTAAAATAGGTTTAGGTCATTTTCGCAAATGTTTCTTGCATATATTTCTATAGTCAATGTCCCTTATGCGAATCAATTAACGGCATCGCTTGATGCAATCACAAGTAGCTGGCTCAACCATAAATAATGGGGATACTTAGCATTATTTTTATCTTGCAATCTTCGGGAATGTATTAGCAACTCATAGAAGTCAAACTTTTTATTTTGTGTATTGCTTGAAGTATGTATTTCTATAGAACCATCGTCTAACACCTAACACGCTCAAATACGTTAAAAATGATCAAACGTTTTAATATCCTACATTTTGCATACAAATTTCATTTAGCACCACTATTTTGGGAGCAGATAAGCTCTTGCTAGCTCTTAATCTAACTTGACTTCTCTTTTTGTACATAAATTTGAGATATTTGTCCGTTTTTTGTAACATAAGAAAAATTAGGTTTCGGTCTTTATGTAAGAACGCTGTATGTTCCTAGTTTCTTTTTTTTTCTCATTTGTATCTCGTGTTTTTCTGCTTTCTGGTTGTCTTTCCATTCATTGACGTCTCCGCAACATTTCAAAAACACAAAAACTAATCGATCCTCGATATATTAACATTTTCACAAGTTTCCTTAGCCTAATCGACTTTTCCAATGCTATTGGTGCAAAGTGATTTCGCTCCGTTATTGTTTAAAGCTCTTTATCATGAAAACGAATCATACAATTGACAACTATTGTGGTATCATATGTTCCTCATACTATAGCGATTTTAATTTAAGTAAAGAAATAAAATTTAACCACCCTTTACAAAATTTATAAGCAAAAATGTGTGCCCACGTTTTGGCGTGTTCAAGCTTTACCAGATTTTACCAGTTACAATTTTTGCTTACAAGATCTTTTATTTTATGTTTACTTTTCTAAACCACTGTGATTGTACATTTATAATATTTAAGTAACTATTTAAGCGTATTATGATTGTTTTAATTTTTGGATATTTTTCAATTAAATAAATTTTATCTTATCTTATCTTCTTATTTTTATGTATCAAATGTTTAAGTTTAAGGGGTGTCTAAAAATTAAAAAAAAATATTCGATGTACAGTCGACATCAGAGATATGTCTACACTTACTCCTTTATAATAAGACGAAAACTGTAAACATACCTATCTACCCATTGGTACCAGTATGTTTTATGTAGTTTTAAACTGTAAAATTTGGAAAATTATGAACTGAATTTGATATTGAGTTCTCATTCAATACTCATTTGTGCGGGCAAGAGGCTTAATTTAAATCAGGATCAGGTTTTTAATAATAATTATGATATAGTATATCATTTATTTCAGAATTAATAAATTATTCCATATACGTACATATGTGTATATGTAAAGTTTTAATGCAATATAGACTAAGCAACATGTTTTGTTGTAGAGTCTGTGCGGAAAGAGAAGAGTCGTGGCAGAAACGGGAACTAACATTTTAAATTTTATATGGCAATCAAACCTTTGACACCTGTCTTGTAAAAAGTAAACAAACTTCTGTCATTGTATATTTTTATTAACAAAAACCGCAAGTTTTATGTATATAATATTTTCAAAACACGATAAAACCGTACATAAAACCACAAAGAAAATTATATTTAACATTGTTCGGTTTTGTCAGCGGGAAGAAAACGGCTAAAAGCCGACTATCGACTTACAAAAAGTCGCGGAACGTGTTTCCGCTATTCGCGGGTATTGGTGTTGTATTTGATATTAAATAATTACCTATTTAATAAGCCCCCTAAGTAACTTGTCTCCGGTACATAATTGGTAAGTATATTCATTCAAAATATATTAATTTTCATATATATGCAGGTCATTCATGATCTTTAAAATAACTGACAAATAGTCTTGATACTTGCTATTTTATGCATATTTATATGTAATTTCTTTTTCAGGATTGTGTAAAAGTACCTACGGTATCTCGAATAAAAGACCGCTAAGTAGGTGATATGATATGCAAGAATTCGTAATCTACGTGCCGGATTCAAGCACATCCAGTGCAGATGAAGATAGTTCTATGAGTGTCCCTGGCCCTGGTTGTTCTGAAGCTAGCTCAAACATAAGTGACATTGAATATTTTAATTCAGACTTCGATTACAAAGAATAAAACTTTTTCTAATAAAATATTTCTTTATTTGTAAGTTCGTACTAGGTTCTGAATAAAACTTTTTCTAATAAAATATTTCTTTATTTGTAGGTTCTGTTAGTTACGAAATTATATTTCATATTTAGCAGTGACTTTTCGGCGAAGTAAAATATCGTGAGATGAGAGAACCGGACATATCCCAATAAGGCCTACCTATTATGCACTATTTTTATTCATATTCATATTTATTATTAATAATGTACACATACATTACAATAGCTCAATAGTGGGACCGGATTTTTGCACTATAAGTTTTGATAATTCTAAAGTTGAAAAAGTGATACTTATCTGATATGGGACATATTTTTAAGCATATTTGCAATATATGATGAAAAGTTAGAACGAGCGTTAGATATAAATTAGGTATTTATATATTTTTAGTAATGAATTTTTAATATTGAATTAAAGTGCAATGTTTAAGTTCCATTGTATATAATATGTATGACGCTTTATAATGTAAAATTATTAGAAATTTTTTTAACGTGCTTCTTTGTCAAACTACAATTAGCTTATTATTTTGTCGATATTGAATTAAAGTTTAATAAATCCACAACAACATATCTCATTTTTTAAGTTAATAGGCAAGCTAAAAAGCTAGAAGAATAAGATATATGCTCTAGAATTAATATGCGTTTTTTGTCCTATAAGATCTAATATTGAATTAGAGTCTGTAAAAATAAGTCTATTACTATAAAATAATATACGCAGCCATATTATGGAAAGTAAGAAATTTCTGCGAGTAGCTTGCATTGTAATAGTAAAATCTAGTTAAAAAGGCGCGAAATTCATACATACGCCGCGCTGGTCCGTCAGTCGCCGGCGCGGCGCTCGAGAGCCTATCATAGCCTACCTATACTTCGCCCCTCGCCCCACCTCCCGCTCAGTAACACTGTCTGTCTTTTCTTATCATTCATTTGTTTGTTTACCGTGCACATGTATAAATTAGATGCGGACATTACGTGAAATTAAAATATCTTATTACGTAAAAATACCTACAGCTGGTCAATCAGATCTTGGCAGTAGAAAGAGGCGGCAAATTTGAAAAATGTAGGCGCGAAGGGATATCGTCCCATAGAAAATTTGTGTTTCGCGCCTTTTTTTAGTGACAAGATTTGCTTGACCAGCTATATTTCATTATCTTGACTAATATTGTAATAAAAATGTACAAGATATTCACAACTATTTTTTACTATACATAGTTTGTAAAAAGAACGTCTCATTTCAAACATAGACAGAGAGAATCATCATACTATCTTTGACTTACACTAGTACTAGCACCCAAAAGAAAAGGATGAATATAGTTTTTTGTTTTTATTTACTGACAAATGGTTTGACCAACTATACCTATTTCTGGTTCCTATTGTCATGTCCTGTCCTATTCAAGGTCAATATCATAATATGTATATTATAAACCAACTGCTCAATATTACACGGTATACATCCTGAATATACAATAAGGTAAGTGAGGCCACTTACCTTATTGTATATTCCGTGTGGGCCGTATATGCCTATATACAGCCCACCTTAAATTAAAATGGTTTTTTTTTAATAAACAGGATATGAAGTATGAAAAACTCACTCAAATAGGTTTCTCATTTATTTAAGTTTCTTCATTATACCAAAATAGTTATAAAAATATTACGATACTCTTGGAAAATATACCTTAAAAGTCCTATTATGGGCCTTATTGAACACTAGCAGTGTATTACTTAATCCCGCAAAAAATAATCATTTTGACAGTAGGTAATAACAGATTTTATTGTTTTTAACTTAAGAGTTATACATATATAAATAACAATATTTGATACTTCATAACAGGAGGATTTATTTATAATAAGTGAAAATAATTATTTTGGGCCTTAATAACTAAAGATATAAAAATTGTCTAGTTTACGCGAAAATAGTAGGTAACTAAACATAAATCTTTATTAGTTATAGTAGTATCATCTTTTAACATCTGGGGGCACGGCAGTGCCCCTGCTAAGACGAGCAAAGCGCAAGGGCACTATCTACCTTTTCTCGAAGCGCTTCGTCGTTTTTTGGAACCCTCATAACTTGGGGTTGGATTATACCAGATAAACAAAGTTCTCGGACTTATTAAGCATATCAATTGCATAGCTCTTATACTTTAGATTTTATTCATATCTAAAAACTTCGATTTCGTCACTGACTCACTCACTTGATGATCATCAATACCGGGTACTTCCTGAAGTCCTCTAAGAAGCTGAAATTTGGTATGTAAGATAGTTTTAGTACACAAACAACAAATAAATTCAAAAACTTGAAATTTTTTATACCTAAGGGGATGAAGAGGGGGTTTAATTTTGTATGGGGAATCAATAATCGCTGAACCGATTTAGTTGAAATTTGGTATGTAGATAGGTATTGTTATGGGGAAGGATATAGAATAGATTTCAACCTCAAAGTTTACCCTTACGGGGTGAAGGCAGATTTTAACTCCAAAGTTTACCCTTACGGGGTGAAGGGTTTATATGGGGAATCAGTAAGAAGTACATTGTGTAACAGATGCCCCCAGATACTTATTTCAGGATTTTTAATAGTAAATCACCCCCAACCCTTTAAATTAGGGCATGGAAGATTGTCATAAGAAACTTACAAAAAGAAGTGAAATCCCACCAAAAACATTCTGATTTAAAATGTTGCCCAAACGAAACCATAAGGCTCGCACTGTCAAAAAGTTATCAGATCTCTTGCCAAGCTTCTAACTCTACAAGCCCTCTAACTTTACTAGCCCTACACCAAAAGTATGTGGCTTGGCCGTTTCATTTCTACAAGAACTACTGTAAGTATAATACAAAAACCGCCCAAATGCGAATCGGACTCGCGTTCCAAGGGTTCCGTACATTACACAATTTTAACAATATATATGAGTAAAATGTCTTTAAAAAACCCGTAGGGATCGGAAAACTAGGTACTTAAGTCCGACTCACGCTTGACTGCACATTTCTAATAGGTTTTTCTGGCATCTATAGGGAAAGAGCTAATATGTGTATTTTTTTCATAATTTTAGACCCAGTAGTTTCGGAGATAAGGGGGGGGGGGGGGGGGGATGGTCATTTTTTGCGTATTTTCTTAAATAACTTCTAAACTATTTATTTTAAAATTATGAAAAAATATATCTGAGGTTCTCACAATGAGCCCCTTAATTTGATATATAACAAGATATAGTATTTTTTTCTTCTATTTATCATTCATCTCAAAAGTGACCCCTTTATTTGTGACGTCCCACGGTCAAAGGTACCTTATGGCGGGTATGGAGTTATGCATACCCCAGTAATCTACAATAAATAAGCTATCAATAATACAAAAGAAGAGATATGATTTTTTGAAAATAATGTTGTGAAATGAGCAACTTTACGATACAGAAGTTTTAAGTTTAGCCGCCTAAAAAAACTATGTTCCTGAAGTAAGTTACATAGTTGACTACAAATAATAATACCTTATATATCTGAGATTTAAAAAATGTTGCGACTTGTTCTGTAATGCAAATAGAAACCTTTGATATCGACTGATTTATGTGTATACTAACCAGTCTCTTGAAAATAAAGTTTTATTTCATTTTCACGATTGATTGCAATGAGCTCTCTAGATTTAAATTTTATCTATTAGAAAACGACACTGAGAGACAGTTTAAGCAAAAAACAATACCGATTTAGAGGTGAAAATGTATTTTCTGACTTTTTCATATAAAATCAGATAATTGAATATTTTTACTTTTAATGTAACACACAATCAATTTTTCTGAGCACATAATATGAAAGAAATTCTGTCATTCAAATGAAATAAATCCTCAAACCCCAACTAAATACTATATTTAACCCCTTATGCCACTTTAAACTTACATAACAATAACAGTATTTGCTCCATACATTTACGAAAAGGTACCTTATGGAAATAAATCTAATAATACATCACTACAAAACATCAATCACATTGAAGCTTTTATCTTTTATGAATAGAAAATATTAATTTACATTAAACTGCCACAAAAATTGGTTCTTCGTCATAATAATCTTAAAAAAGACCAATAATTTGTATGTAATGAAAAGGTACCTTGTGGTTAAGTTACATGATGAGGCATGATGATGATGGAACAGTTAGGATAAACTAATAATATTTTGTGGTAAAGATATTATAAATCGTCTATTTCTTATCAATAATATATTTTGGTTGCCATTGAAGACAAGCGGCATTGAGGTTCAATGACCTTAGATATTCCATAAGGTAATGCGTCGGGTATTGGCATTTTTCAGCAAACCAATGGCTGATTTATTGCATGCGACCAAACCAAATGAAGATTATTCTAGTTAAGAAAGACTTGACGAGAGTAACTTTAGTATAATAGCAGGCTACTTGGATTTATAATGTCGGTCGATGTACGGTTATAATATTTGCTAGGCGCCCCAACCAGAACTGAAATTATCAAATTAGTTTTGCAGAATGCTAATACAGTTCTCTACCAAACTTCTTTTCCCGTATTGACTAGTTTTTTTGGAAATTTTCAACCTTTTTTCCATAAGGTACCTTTTTACTAAACTCTGAGACGACGTTACTAGGCTTATAACTAACTTATAACAAAAATAAAAACAGGTAAACAAACGTTACGCATTAAGGTTTGAGATCACACAATAAAAAAAAATTGAGCATTTTTTCACCTCTTTACAAAACATTTCATAACTCCGAAACTAGAAACCCTCATAAGGTACCTTTTCCCGTGGAACGTCACATTTGAATTTCTATTATTTACTTTACATGTATGTTCTTGGGTTATAGACTTACATGTGTATACCAAATTTCAACTTATTGGTGCAGTAGTTACGGAGCAAATAGGCTGTGACAGACAGACAGCCAGACACACGAGTGATCCTATAAGGGTTCAGTATTTTTCCTTTTGAGGTACGGAACCCTAAAAATAATGAATTTAATAAATTTTTCACCTTATGCCCATGTGGCGGTAGCGAAACAGCCAAGCCACATATTTTGACTAAGGTGTAGAGTTGGTGAAGTTAGGGCTTGTAGAGTTTGAAGCTTGGCTCGACAAGAGATCTGACAACTTTTTGACAGTGCGAGTCTTATGGTTTCGTCTTAGCAACAATTTACATGAAAATGTGTTTGGTGGGATAATTTTTTACAGTATAAATATTTATTCGTAACAAATAAGTATTATATTAACATAATTTTGACAGTACATCTGGTGCTACATTACGACACCGGTGCTATAATAAGCACATTAAAACACTCCCTTTGGCCGTGTGTTAAAATTTGTCACTCGTTGCAAAATATCTATTTTTCGCACTTCTATCGTAAATACCTACCTATGTATTAACAAAAAAAGTCACTTGTAAATAGTTACTGCCTTTAAAAAGTATAAGTGCCGCAATGTTATTAGACTTTTTGATCTATAAACGTCTTTAGGTCAATAAAGCAAGTGATAAATTATTAGAGTTAGACCAAGAAAAGTCTGCAGCAATTTTGACAGCCCACGCAGTGCAAGTGTTATTTATAAGTCATAATTTTATAGAAGTTTCTTCAAATCGACCTTATTAATAAGAGATTAAAAATATTCAAAATTATCTTAAAATATTTTAATCTAATATTTCATCTCATATGTTCAATAAGGCCCGGGACTGGACCTTTTTACCTGCACTGACAGTGGGCCTTCTTAGCAACAAGTACAAATTCAGAATACATAATTGGGAATAATAGGGAGCAACTGTTATTTTTGAATGCTGGGCCTTGTTACCCGCCGGGCCTGATATGCCTGCACTTCACCTACCTTATTTGTTTTACAAGGGGAAAAGTTGTTGATTAACCGCTCGTGCTAATATTGATACCCAAACAAGCGAAACATTTTTTTTATTAAATAGGAGGCAAACGAGCAGACGGATCACCTGGTGGTTAGCGATTACCGCCGCCCATGGACACCCGCAACACCAGAAGGGTTGCAAGCGCGTTGCCGACCTTTAAGATGGGGGTCTTTTAAGGTTTGAAGGTCGTATCGGACAGTTCATTCCACAGTTTGGCTGTGCGAGGCAGGAAGTACATTCACAAATTCAAACATTCTAAAATTGAAGCACGAGCGTAGCGAGTGGTTCGTAAAATTGAACCTTGAGCGTAGTGAAGGTTTCGAGGGACGAAGGTTAAATAAAATTTTCATCACATCAGCTCGTAAAGGCCCTCTTGATTGTTCGAAACGGATAAGAAAAGTGGCATTTAATTTGATGCAAATTTTGAGTTGTTTCCGTAGGTAAATTGGATCAGTTGGTTGGTAATATTGACTTTAAAATGATAAATATTGAATAACGTTAGTTTGAAATTGATTTTATGATAAAGTAAATATTATCGGAGATGATCGCTCTTAAAAAATATATGTCGCTTCGCTAGTCATTTAGAACCTAAAAGCGCCAAATTACGCAAAATTATATTGAAATGACACCTGTGTATTGAATTTGAAGAATACTTTAACAAGGGTAGTTATCTGTATGACAATGCACCTAAAAATTTTCAAATGTATCTATTATTTCTATACTTAACACGATAACGAATTCTACGTAAACGAAACCGCGGGCAATCCCTAGTACATATAGAAATAATTAAGGGAAGGTAAGTTTCCATTAGTGTACTGTGTAAAATAACTATTTACCATTGATAATAATTTTATAAACGCTTTGCGTATTTTAAGGTCACCGCGCTAACCGCTAGCCCGCGACCGTCGATCGCTGCCTCCTGCCCCGGCGCACAGCGCGGCGCGCGAAAACGCCGCGCGTTTGAAATATAAGCTCGGAATGCATACTTACGTATCAGTATTTAGTGTCGCCGTGATTTTATATTTCTAATCTTTTGTGTGAGAAGTAAGATCTTTATTATGACCGTGTAATATTAACTCTACAGACTTTAATTCAATATTGGCTATACTGCTTAACCAGAAATCAATATCTAGACAAGCACATTGTCTACATTTCTAACTTTTTACATGTATATTAAGTTGATAGGTAATATCGTAATTTTGCAATATCAGCTACTCTAATTCTGTATTTACATAATAATTCGTGTTTTTACGTTCACCAGAAAGCAGCTGTTCCAGATTTCTAAAAACCGAATATTGTGAATAAATTAAAGTGTTATTGAATATGTTAAAGTTTTTTGTAACTTTAATTTTATATTTACATAGTTATTTAGCAAAAATTGAAATATTTAAATATGGCCGAACGCTCCACCTAAAATTTTCTAACTTTTTACATGAACGTTATTTAACATGCTTACAATAACATATTAAAAAAGAAAAAACTTTAATGTTATCAAAACCCATTTTTGTTCCACCGCTGGTCTAACAACTCAAGTTTACAATGGGTGAAATATATATCCCAGATAAAATTACAGTTCTATTGCCCAATTTCTACCCGATCTACCCGGTTTTAATAACTGTTGGACTGCACAGATTAGGCAGTACATGAGACTCTATCTTGTTGGGTACTAAAATTACAGTTGTATTGGGCAGATTCTTAACTAGTTTTAGCAGTTTTGTCAATCGCACTGTCACTTTTTAGTATCTGAGACATAAAAACAAGTGTGTTTTAAAAAGAAAACTAGTGCCTGCGCTAAATCAGAGGATGGAGTTGACGAGCCGACACCACCACCAGGCTCCGTTTAGTAAGCCGTGGTAAAAAACCGGAACAAAAGGGATTCAAGTATCATGACGTTTAGTGTCGTACTATAATCACGTGACCAGTGTTGTCAGCATAGCAAAAACTATAAAATAGCACTGGCGCGCCCTCAAATCCCACGACTCTTCTCTTTCCGCACAGACTCTATAGGTACTATTGTTACCTATTCTGTGGTATAATTAAGTCTCTCGACTCGGTTTCACAGCTCGACAAACACATACTTGACACAGTTTCTTGCGAATGCGAAACTGTACCGTTTAAATCGTGCTAAAACCTTGTTCCTGACTTAAGATCCTGTTGGATAAATGAAACACTGGAGCAAGTAATGTGCAAGGCAAAGTAAACTAAAGTGTCATTCTATGGAACTTGCTAACTATGTAAACAAAAGTCACTAGTAAATTCATAATTCAGAGACAATTTCAATATGGCGGTTTGTTTACATAGTTAGCAAGTTTCACATACAACACCAGATTTTTAAGTACCCAGATAAAAACTTTACTGAAACCTAATTTATGTGTGGGAACACTCGATTGACATAATGTGTTTTGGTAGAAACACAGAATTGTTCTGATAAGAACAGTTGCGATCGACTGACACTCTGCGATATTGAAAGGCATACCTAAAAAGTACTTAATTTTCTTATCGGGTAGGGACATAATACTTGTGGCATCTGCAGCCAGCAGATCTGTAGCAAGGACTTGGAATAGGTGAACACGAGAAGAAGAAAATTTTGAGACAAAATAGCAATAGGGGCTCGATTGACCCTCTTAAATCAACACGCTATACGTGGTAGAAAATCGACGCAGAATATTTATTAAAAAATTTATTTTTGAATTCATGAACTAGATATTACTAACAAACTTAGAAATGACTTTGGCAGTAAGTACCTAACAGAACTTAAAGACACATACGCAAGTATAATCAGCTAAGCGATAGTAATCTATACATCTCCGAAAGCCCAATAATCCAATAACGACCCCTGCTTAATTACTACACAATGGGATCCATTCTGCACGTTACGGCAATATTTATTCAATTCAGGACTGCCCTATTTGATATGTCTTAGTGGGTAATGGGCGATGCAAATGTGGCCCTGGCGGTAGCCCCTACGCGAATTGTTTCACATGATAACACAGTTGGCGGCCGTCCAGAATAGCTGACACGAAATTTTTGGTCACACCCTCTTGTCACTGATTGGGGTACAACGGACATTCGGCTCGATTCGGGAAATGAATTAGAGCCTCACTAGATATGAAATAGTAAATATATGTGACGTTCCACTGCAAAAGGTACCTTATGGTGACTGGCGTCGCGATTCGGGAAATTAATTAGAGATTCTCTAGATATGAAATAGTGAAGATATGTGACGTTCAACGGAAAAAGGTACCGAATAGCGGCTGGCGCTTACGTCGCATAGCGCCGCAATAATAGCGTAAGCGCCAACAGCCATAAGGTACCTTTACCCGTGGGAGCTCACATATCTTTACTATATCGTATCTAGTTAATCTCTAATTCATTTCCCGAATCGCGCCGAATGTTACTTAATGCTGAAGTTGGCTCGACTTTTCTTTCTTTTCCTTAAGTTTGCCATTTATAAAGAAACACCGTTGTAGTGCAGGCCCTAAGAACATAATCTAGCTCCATTAAACTTTCTTTGTAGATAATTTTCTTTGTAGATAATTAGTGCCAGGACTGTAGTGTGTGTGCT
This sequence comes from Cydia fagiglandana, assembly GCF_963556715.1. NCBI lineage: Eukaryota > Metazoa > Arthropoda > Insecta > Lepidoptera > Tortricidae > Cydia > Cydia fagiglandana. The sequence continues at coordinate 6,367,174 of NC_085937.1, forward strand.
ACACCTCCTTTAAGTAACACTTACATGCGCTTATACTGTTAGTTATGCTTGTGTGTTGGTGAGGTGTAGCACACACACTACAGGACACTTTTTGGTTAACTATACTTAGTATTTTAGGCAAATGCTAATAAAAAGTTTCAATATGTTCTAGTTTCAAACCCTACTTTTCTGATATAAATTCAACAAATGTCATTCCTATTCCTAGTTTCATATCGCCGGTTGTGGCTCCGTATAGTTTCATAATGCGCCGGGAATCGTCATGGCATACGATTTTGCCCCACAATTCTATGCAATAACACTTGGCTTTATTCCAAATGTGTCTGTGTAGGCAAATCGATCGGGCCTTCTCGCCGGGTGACTCGAATAACGAGGTTCACTATCACAATCTCACTTCTTAATACACGCAAACATTGTAAAAACTACTTTACTTAACTCAAATAGGGTTCAAATTTAAATACAAGAAAAGATAAAGATAAGGAATTTGAAAAGAGACTGGCCGGTAAGCCCTGATTCAGCTTTCGAAGAGGATTCAAATGATTCGCGAAAATCGAGCTCGGCTTAGCAAAATGCTGTAAGTGCGACGAGTAAGAAAGAAACACGTTCGATTCGATATCAACGGACATTCGAATAGTGGCGAAGTTTTACCTAATTGTATAGCAGTGATTTGGTAGTAAAAACGTCGTTAAATAAAATCGGTTCTGCTTTGGACACCATTTGTAAAATACTTTTATCTGTTTCAGATAACCGTTAGCATAGCTTCTGATTTTGTTGTATTCCTCTTTTAAAACGAGATAATAGTTTTTATTTTATATTAACGTATAAACATTATTTTTATTTCTAATTGCAATCTAGTTAACATTATTTGTTAATTAGCACTAATAGCACTATGATATGTTAAGTATCCGTTATGTACCTACTTGTATTCTTATGCTGTTTAGGTTCTATGATAGAATGAATGAAAAAAGTACAATTAAACTTTCATAATATGTAGGTGGTCAAAAATGTGGGTTTCTAATCTAGAGTTACTGAGTTACTAGAGTTGAACTGTCTATTAGTGTCTAAGCAGAAAAAATCTCTTTCACAAACAATGCTAAAGTGTGACTATAATAGTTCGGTCAGGATCCTTATCATACACAGTCAAGAGGTTACTTTATGTATTAAACGCCTAATAAATTATGTTTACTCAATTTCCCGGTAGATGTCACTTTTTATTTCTACAACTAGCAAACAGTTGTCTATCGTGGATTTTATAAGACTAAGTATAAAACGCCTAATTAGTAATTAGATATGTTTACTCAATTTCCCGGTAGATGTCACTTTTTATTTCTACAACTAGCGAACGGTTGTCTATCGTGGATTTTATAAGACTTAGTATAAAACGCCTAATTAGTAATTAGATATGTTTACTCAATTTCCCGGTAGATGTCACTTTTTATTTCTACAACTAGCGAACGGTTGTCTATCGTGGATTTTATAAGACTATATAAAAAACGCCTACTTAGATATGTTTACTCAATTTGCCGGTAGATGTCACTTTTTATTTTTACAACTAGAGAACGGTTGTCTGACGTAGCGATGTGACGAGTCCACTTTTTTCGGCCACTGATCCGAGTTGAAATCCGAACTGACTCGACTCGGCGGTTTGCGTGGTTCGCGACAAGGTCACGGGCCGCGGAGCCGCAAACGCGTCAAGCGGCAGTTGTTGTAAACAGAACCTTCAGGACACCGAATTAAGGTTTATTTTTCAATGGCCATACTACCAGTGAACTCGACTCGGGATGGCGAATCAAGCGGCAGTTGTTGTAAAAAGAACCTTCGGGCTACGGAATTAAGGTTTATTTTTGAATGGCCTTAGCGTAGCGTTGACTCGGCTCGGAGAGTTGGTGAATTGGCGATTCATTCGCCGAGTCAGCGGATCGGATACCAAGTTACCAGTCAGTTTAGTGGCCGAGTTGATTCGGATTGCCAATAGTCTTGATTCGAATCAACTCATCTGTAGGTTGATTCGGATTATTCGAATCAGATAACTCGACTCGCCCATCGCTAGTCTGACGTGGATATTATGAGATTAATAATTAATTTTAGTGTAGTCTAACGGCACGAGCTCGGTGCCGACGATTGGATAGAAACGGCGCTAGACAGAGAAGCATGGCGTTCCTTAGTGTCAGAGGCCAAGATCCACTTCGGGTCGCTGCGCCACGGCAGTAAGTAAGTAGTCTAACGGCGGTTCGGGAAGCCAAAAAAAGGTCCTCCGAACAGTTAGGCACTGGTCCCACCGCGAGCTAGTAAGCTATGAACTATCGGCTATAAACACGAACAAAAGATAAGCACTCCCGTGTAAATAAAAGAGACACGGCGATATTTATAGCTCACCGCTGGGCGAGTAACTATAAGTATCGCCGTGTCTCTTTTATTTACACGGGAGTGCTTATCTTTTGTTCGTGTTTATAGCCGATAGCTCATAGCTTACTAGCTCGCGGTGGGACCAGTGCCTAACTCGTAAAAAAAAAAGAAATGGTGTAGTCTAAATGATTTGTGTGGAGCCAATTAAACATACTATTGTTTACAATAAAATTAAACGAGGTGTTTGAAGCTTTTCCTTCGAAACCAGAGTCCAAGATTGTACCCTTTAATTAACTTGTAGTTACGAATATATGTGTGTAATACGCGTTATTAACTATGCCATAGTTAGTTAGAGTAACAAACAATTAGGTAAAATAGGTACTCTCACAGGTTCATTATATTCAACAAGATTCAAGTCTTCTTTTCTGAATTAATTTTATGCAAAATTCCTAGACTTAGAATAATTTATCGCAGTATCTTACAAAGCTCTTTGATAACGAGGTAACTAGGTTGGACTACACTCATAGTATAACTGTGTTAAAAGTTAGAACACTTAAATCAGTGTAGCCTTCTTCACAATGTTTCGCGAACGGGCGCAGCATGGTTCCATTTTTATCGCCTGTCACTATGCCCGTCACTTTCGCACTTACTTGTTAGAACGGGACAGGCATGGTGACAAGCGATATAAATGCGACCGTGCTACCGCCCGCTGAGTGGATCTTTGGCGGGCCGCCAAATGTGTTACGGCACTGTGCTGCAAATTATCATATTACTTTTACAGGGTATTCGTTTTAGTAAACAACAATGCATTACAATAGTACATTATTGTCGAGGCTCGGAAGTAGCTACTTGCAGGCTGAGGATTCGTTTTAAACGGAAGACCTTGGGAGTCCGTTTAATTGAATCCGAAGCCAGCAAGTAGCCTTCCAGCCGAGTCATATATAGTGCTTTTCTCAAAAATGGTGCAAGAAATATAAATATCATAGAAATATTTTACAAAAGCAACGTTCTTACGTATAAATTTTCACAGAAAAAAGCCCTTGCCGCCTTTTTATTTTTTTAATAAAAAAATAGAAGTGTATTTTTCTGCCAAAAATACGCCAACCTATTTGAGACAGCTAAAATATAGTCGCTGTACTTATCATCTGTTTGGCTGTTTAATGGGCCGGTGCCTTTATTTGATATGGCCATTAGAACTTTTAAAAAGTTTGGAACACAACAAATAATGGAATTTGTAAGCGACATTGCAGTCCCAAAATCGAGACTGCAATGTTTTTAACTTTTTAATTTTTGACTGACCATAAACTACGCGCTTCGCGACCTATTTTTTAGACGGCAAGGTCGACTTTGCCGTCCATTTTTGAGAAAAAGTAAATTAGTAGGTAGGTACAGTCGCCATCAGATATATCGGAGCGGCCAAGGTGTTCACAATATCTGAACACGCACTCTAACGCCTTGACAATGAGGCGTGCTCAGATATTTGTGAGCACCTTGGCCGCTCCGATATATCTGATGGCGACTGTACCGTATTGGTATTAGAACGCCATTAATAATAGCGTAATTAAGCGCCAAATATTATTCCAAATACGAATACTTAATTACGTAGAAAATAAAATACCTATTCTCGTGCAAAATTGTGTGTGATCGGATCGCACTTACGAATGATAGGGTAATAGGCGGGGTAAGATAAGACGATCACCGGCATAAGACTATCACTTGTATGGATAATTCTCATACTGTTTGTCTTGCCCCAAACAAACTATTTTGATCTTATCCCACCTTACCTTATATTTAATATATTTGTTATTTATGCTAAGTGGTACCTCTGTATGTACATTGAAAAAGTGTTAACTAGTAAAATCACTCATTAAATACGTGATGTACACCTTACAACAAATAAAAACAACGGGTTGCACTCCGGGAGTGTCGGCAGAAGTGAAAACTCAAAGACATTGTAACTCAAAATATTAATAACAGCGCCATCTAGTGCAAAATATCTGCAGCACTATGTATAATTGAGGTTAACCCCATCTAGCGTTATTTCGTCGCATTACTTCAAACCCCCAAGCACATCACTGTGAGTAGTACTAGTACTAGTTATATTAATACCAGTTTGAGGGAAACTCACTAGATGGCATTTAAATAAAAAAACAATGACATTGTCCGTCACACATGACGTCATGCAAGCGCCCTGCGCCGCCTAAACGAAACAGCAGGCTCAGGCATACATTTTCACCGCGCGGTAGAAAGAGAGGGTTACGCATTACGCCTTACGCCTTACGCTGTCTCGAGTTTAACATTTTTTCCCCGCCTCAAAAAGTGCACAGCGCCGCTAAAGAAGTTTTCACTTTCGTCTGTCTGTCTAACTCAAAAACAACTGAACGGATTTTCATGCGGCTTTCACCTAGGTATTAGGTAATAGAGTGAATTTTGAGGAAGGTTTAGGAGTATAATTTCTTAAGGTTTTGTAACGAAGCCGGGCGGATCGCTAGTATTCGAATAAAGTAAATAAAGTCCTAGACTGAAGCTGAGTATATAAGTACCTATAAGCCCTGAGTAAATGTAATGAGGCATCGTAGGAACCACTTACCTACATTTTATTACCGACAACGAAATAAGCAGGAGCATGACCCAAATAAAATAAGAACAATAGCCTCGTGATAATACAATTACATCTACGCTGGCATATTACCAGGCGTGGCTCACTCCGCGATTTCGTCGCTTTGCTACAGGTAGCTAAAAGTACATTCGGTTTCGCCCCAATTTTGGGGTTTGCCATAAGCCGCGCGTGGTGCTGTCGTCACCTAGCCGCCGTATCTGTGCTGATCGTAACAGACGCGTTTTGTTAGAGAGTGAGACTTCTATTATTATTAAACCTAAATAGTACTTTTATTTATTCTGTGATATTACCATGATATTACTCATATTTTATTGTTCTAAAATAATAAGTCGCTCATACATACCTCGCAATCGAGCTAGCAAAACCGTAGCAGTTGCACATGAAGGTTGACGCATATATACGTATTTACTAAGTCAAATACAAAAACTATGTTTTAAATTAATTATTTAAGATCTGTTTGCGTGTGATTACGCTAAATAAGGTATTTACATCCTTGTGCTATACACACATCATTACGTTATAAGTAGGTAGAATTTATTTTGTATTTCAAATTAAGAGTAAACAAATTGAGATCAAATAAACAAAAATTTAAAGATAAATTTAATAATTTACTTTCCTGAAACACAAATTTAACTTTAAAATTTAAAAAATAGTGACTATGTTATCATGACTCATGATGATGATTCATGACATATGAACGCTAACCTTTACATTCAACTGTCATTTGCTACGGTTTTGCTAGCTCGATTGCGAGGTATGCTCATTAAGTCTTAGGTACTTGAGGTACTTGTAAAGCTATTTACAAGTTACATTTTTTACTAACAGGTAAGGTGGTGGTACTGGACTAGGTGCTCGACGCGGTTCCAGTACATGTAATTTTGTAACTTAAGTCATTGTCAATAGAGGTGACAGCAGGGTGTCATCTATTGGGCATTAACGTGTTGAGCACTAGTACCAGCACCTTACTGGTACCAAAGCCCTCATTATAGTCTGCAAAGGCGATAACTCGTAAAGGGGTAAGTAATAGAACGTATACAAACCTATAATATATTGCTCAGAATATATAAATTCAATTAGTATAATTTTGAATGGCAATAACGTGCAATTAGTATAACGTGCGATACGTATAACAATGAATTCTATAATTTTATATTGTATAATGTACTTTACATATAATATCGTTTATGATAAGTAGGAAAATGTATAACACTGAAATAATATAATATACAAAACGAATATCACACAATAAATATAAAAGATACAATTACTACGATAGCATGGATAGTTGCTCCATAAAATGTTTTTCTAATTATGTGTGGGTAAGAAGAGAAATTATATTCACTCTTAAATTTTTTTTGTATAAACAATATATTTTGAGTTTGCCTTGATTAGTACGTAATTACGTGTTTTCCATAACCTAACCTAACCCGCTTTTCTGGTGGCAGTTTTTTTTCTCTGAGGGGTCACAGTTCAAACCTAACCTAACCCACTTTTCTGGTGGCAGTTTTTTTTCTCTGAGGGGTCACAGTTCAAACCTAACCTAACCCACTTTTCTGGTAGCAGTTTTTTTTCTCTGAGTGGTCACAGTTCAAACCTAACCTAACCCACTTTTCTGGTAGCAGTTTTTTTTCTCTGAGGGGTCACAGTTCAAACCTAACCTAACCCACTTTTCTGGTAGCAGTTTTTTTTTCTCTGAGGGGTCACAGTTCTAACCTAACCTAACCCACTTTTCTGGTAGCAGTTTTTTTTCTCTGAGGGGTCACAGTTCAAACCTAACCTAACCTACTTTTCTGACAGTTATTATTAGTTAAGTACTGTGAACTTTGAAATTCTGAGCTATCCTATCCAAATCATTTTACCAATGTTTTGTTCAGATAATTATATGAAATTTTATTAATTAAGTATTTTAATTTATATGCGTAATAAATGTTATATTAAATATAGTTAGTTTATATGTATAGTATACCAAACAACGATATTTATATAGAATGTTATATTATTTTTATGTTATACTAATTGAAAATATACATTTAGTGCATTATACATAAGATGATTATACTTTTTGAACGTTTATAAACTGAAATTATACCAAAAGTGCATATTCATTATGATACGCACCCCTCGTAAAGTGGTTAAGGGCGATGTGTAATAAACTCTTCTGAACTCCAGCTGCTGCTCCGCTGTTGAATTGAATGGTACTTAGTTTCGTAGTGTTTCTCATTTTGAAATTGAAACCCTATTTAAAAGTGGTATTACTACAAAGGTGTTCTTTTAGAGCCAAACTCAAGTGTATCCTTCCTTACACGTGAAAAGATTCACAGACCAAAGCTAATACGACTTTAGCTTTGGTCTGTGAATCTTTGGTCTGTAATAAAAACTTCTGACAAAATCCGGCGTACCTTGTGGCAATGATGAAATTTCTTTACAAAATAGGATTAAAGGTACCAATAATTTTCTACCTCACTCGCTTCTCATAATACGTTAAGAAATTGCTCCAGTGTGAGAGAGACGAAAGGTCGGGCTTTTAATAAAAGACTTCTATATAGGAATTGACGAAAATATGACTTCGCGAGAAATCCACTTATTACCACTTTATTGAATTTCCTGACATTTCACTCCGCGAAGGAGATTCCGGGGGAAAACCTTTTCCATCTCAATAACGATGTTATATTCACATAAAAATTGGGGTTTTCGCGAAACTGACGAAAGAAGATTGCTTTGTATATTTATCTACAGTGCAAGCAGGTATACAGACGATACCGAAATTCTACATTCATTACTTTATCCAATCTCATGTTTGGTAGGGTCAATACATACCTACTTAAGTAAGTAGTCGAAATTCCTTCCAAGAAAATGTATATAAGCCTATGAACCTTCCAAATATATAGAGCAAAGAGATTTTATGTTCCCAAAAGTTTTGCTATTTACAACCACTCACCGGAATTTGCGGGAAAACTTTACTACCGTAACCGGGGTGATATTGCGCAAAAAATTACATATTGCCGTGAAAAAATGTAAACGAAAACAAGTTCAAATGTTCAACCATGTAAATGTTGTAAACAATATTTGTCCTGGTTTAGGGGCAAACAATTTTTGCAAGGTGCACAGCAGCTCTTTTTCTGTATCAATCAAGACAACTCAGCTGTATACATATAATGATTACGGCGAAGTTCCGCAATCTACTTTTAAAAAGTTACACGGGACATTGATCAGCCCAGGGTGTTATTTTAATGGGGTCTCCTTTATACTAAGGATCGAGTAGCGTTATCGCCTTAAGAAAGTTTAATCGACCTAAAAAATCCTTTGTTTGTAGAGCAACCACTTGGGCATTTTGTAAAGCTGTGAGCCTTACAAAAAGCGACTGAGGGACCCTTTCGACAGCGATATAAAAAAAAAACTTTGTAATAAAGAACTCGAGGTGGAGTCGAATTTTTTCATTGTTACCAAGGGATACTTTCAATTACTTTTTGTAAGGAATCCCAATGGAAGTTACAGCGATACTGTTCCCTAATCAAAGTTTTTGTTTCAACCTCCAAGTTTGCTCTATTAACCCAAAGTAAGTAGGAGCATTAAGAAAGGTCCTGAGTAATTGTGGCGCTATTTCCATTATGGAGGGTCAGACTGTAATGTAAATGTATATTAGTCTTAGTCCTCAAGGATGAGAGCCCATTTAAAATTCATTGTTTTTAGGGTTCCGTACCCAAAGGGTAAAACGGGACTCTATTACTAAGACTTCGCTGTCCGTCCGTCCGTCCGTCCGTCTGTCACCAGGCTGTATCTCACGAACCGTGATAGCTAGACAGTTGAAATTTTCACAGATGATGTATTTCTGTTGCCGCTATAACAACAAATACTAAAAACAGAATAAAATAAAGATTTAAATGGGGCTCCCTATACAACAAACGTGATTTTTGACCAAAGTTAAGCAACGTCGGGAGTGGTCAGTACTTGGATGGGTGACCGTTTTTTTTTTTGCTTTTTTTTTGTTTTTTGTTTTTTTGCATTATGGTACGGAACCCTTCGCGCGCGAGTCCGAGTCGCACTTGCCCGGTTTTTGGTATTACAATGTGATATTTGATGTCAAAAGAGAAGCAACTATTTATGAAAAATTGATTATCAATAGTCATACTACCTAATATTTTTACGAAGTATATTAGGTACTTTTTTGAAATTATATAAATACCTACCTAATTGATATATATTTTAACTGAAAGTGAAAGTAAATGTTATAAGATTTAAATGTATGAATTCATGATCGGATCATGTTTGTTCTTACAAGGCGTGAGATTATAAAGTGATAGGGGTATTTTTTAGGGTTCCGTACCCAAAGGGTAAAACTAAGACTTCGCTGTCCGTCCGTCTGTCCGTCTGTCTGTCACCAGGCTGTATCTCACGAACCGTGATAGCTAGACAGTTGAAATTTTCACCGATGATGTATTTCTGTTGCCGCTATAACAACAAATACTAAAAACAGAATAAAATAAAGATTTAAGTGGGGCTCCCATACAGCAAACGTGATTTTTGACCAAAGTTAAGCAACGTCGGGCGTGGTCAGTACTTGGATGGGTGACCGTTTTCTTTTTGCATTTTTTTCCGTTTCTTTTTTTGCTTTATGGTACGGAACCACTTGCCCGGTTTTTTTATTTTATTCAAATATATTATTTCGAGGCAGGTACCTAGAAATTATTTTCTTCATCTATCTGTTGATGTCAAACGCTTAAGTTTATTTTGGAAATGTAATATCTGCCCGTATGTAATATCATACAAAAAGTTTTCACAATCCTGTGATGTTCGCACATATTTAGATTTTTTGTAAGACGCTTAGCGAATACTACCGTCGATAAGTCCTTTATAGGACTATAACGTTGTTTTATTCCTCTGACTTGATTAAACGCACAGGCCGTAATCCGACACAAGCCAACAGAAGGCGGAATATTTGCTATGAGCAAACGCAAAATATCCACAGGAAAACATAAATAAAATACCGACGAGTGAAAATATGGTACAAATAAAAATGTCGACGTATTTTACGCAATTTTCAAACTAAGTCATACTTTAAACGAATCCGAAATATTATGTGATTGTGCAATGAGTATGGAAAAGGGCACATTTTGAAGAATGAGGTAGGTAATATAAACTTCCTTTTACAAAAAATCAACTCGCTCGACGCTCGTCTAGATACTTTCGCTTAAGCGCCACTTGCACCGTCCCACTAATCCGAGGTTAACCGGTTAAATCGTTAATCCAGTGTCAAATTGTACTGGTACCCATGGTAACTCCAGATTTAACCGTTTAACCCCGGGTTAGTGGAATGGTGCAAGTGGCCCTAAGCAGAATAAGCTTCTATCGCTGGGTTCCATTATACATATATGTAGCGCTAATATTTCCAAGCCTATACACCGTGTTTTTATTGAATTCCGTTAACTTCGGGGTATGATTAAGAACGTTTAAGAGAACTAAATGGCATAGTTAATTAAAAAAAAAAAAACTTTTTTTGCTTTTTTTAAATCAAAAATATAATTTTAAAAGTAATTCATAGTAGCATATAGCGTTGTTGTAACACGTGCATTACATTTAACTCAACCAAACAATGGAAATCTGTAACATATCAATGTCATTTCGAATATCGATCGACCGAGATTGTGCTTAAGTTTAGCAGCAAATGTATGAACTCATTCTAAACACTAATCAATATGTAAACCGGCCCTAAGGCAAGTGTACACGCTTGTAGAGGCTTTATAGGAAAAAAATAAATTATTGATTATCTCCGAAATGGAATTAATCAGAATATCTGTGTCTTTGATAAAGTTACTTGATTTAAGTTCAGGAATGCACCCTTGAAATTAACGGAAATCAAAAAAAACACGGTGTATACGTTTGTTACAAGAATGTAAGGATTAGGTAGACCTTTTACCTGTACTAAATTGGAGAGAATGTTTGAAATGAATGATTGCTCGAATCTTTCTTGGTATTTCCGGGTGGTGGAGGCACAGGGTTAAATTTTAACGTTGTATTGCTTCGGAATAACGAACACGCACGGGAGACTTCCGCCCCATTCGTTAGTGACTGAGCGGCGGATATTCCCTGAAACAGTATTTTGTTTCCATTTTGTATTTTAGGTTGGGTTTTTATATATGTACTCGTTATTCTGCTTTTACTTAACTGACGGAGAAGGAAGGGATGGGTGATTGTCTATACTTATAATGGCAGCTGTTCGTTAAGTGCTGTTAAAATAATCAATAGTCATAGCTGTGGTAATAATTGTAAGATCAGTCTGCTTTCTTATTAAAGCATTTAACGACAATGTCTATTTTTTGCGTCATATATTTCTCTACTATTAAAAACAGAATAAATATTATTTGAACATAAAAAAGCCGAAAAGACAACGGGTTAGTAACAATGCCAACGATAATTCAAAAACTTTCAGCAAACAACAATTAGACTATTTCTAAGTCACGTAAAGTAATTTGAAGAAAGTTGTAAGCAATGATTTCCACTCTACCAGATTTATTTGTTTACGTACGGGGTGTTGCGTAATTCAGAAGTAGGTAAAATTTCGTCCAACTGGGGTATTGTCTCATTTGGTCCAAGGTAACGGCGCCAGCGGTTACAATGTGGTTACGATTAGTACCTAACAGAGAGTTAAAAACAACCTTTATACTTCGCTTATATAAGGATCAAAATAAAGATGTAGGTATGTTAAATTGATATGACTTAGAGATCCAATTCACATCTAATAGATATCTTACTCTATCTAAAAGTAAAAGTGACATTGGTTGCCCGAATTGAGCTGCAAAAGGAGCATTCCACTGGCTGTCCCGTACAAACGCATTTTATATTTCCTGTGTTGCGACTTTTTTCTCGGCATTTAAAGCAAGCGATTATTATTCTGTGCATATTTTTGACCATTTGTCATAGAAAAGGAAACTCCTATACCGTTAAATCTTCAGAAACTTCGCGTTTGTACGGGACAACGGTAGACAATTTCATGGAATGCTCCAAAAGAGAACTAGTTGATATCTAAACTATAACGTATCTAGAATGGATCTAGTACGTGTCGTCTCTTGTGAATATCTTGAAGTTCGAATAAGGCAGAAAGTCCCCCGCCGCGTCTGACACGCGTATTCGGGAAACGAGATAATCACAAGATCTAGAAACGATATAGAGCTCAACTAGATTTACATTAGATATCGACTAGATATGACTTGGATATCTAAGTCATAACTTGTCGAAATCGTTCAAGAGGACCTCCAGAATCACGGAAACGTCAAATTTGACATATCTATCTGACATAAATATCTTTAAATTATCCATATCGTAACTTGTTGAGGTCTAGTAGAGATCTAATTCATTTTCCGAATTGAGCCGTGACTGTTTATGTACTTATTATTTGTATGTTCGCGATAAATTCAAGATCTATGAACGGATTTTCATGCGGTTTTCACCTATCAATAGGGTGATTATTGAGGAAGGTTTAGGTCTTTAATTTGTTAACCCGTGCGAAGCCGGGGCGGGTCGCTAGTATTTAATATTGTAATAAAATACCGCTTCATTTTATGTTTTGGCCACGTCGTTAGAGATGTCCAATTAAAAGACAAGCACAAATTAATGACTTCGTAGTTTCTTGTCGCCAAGTTTTAGTGATAATGTTAAAGTATTGAATATTTCTACTGTGTTTGTATCTTATTAGGTAAGTAGTTTTTTCTTATAGGGGGCAGCACAGGAGCCGTCCGAATTTTGGCGCGAGGCGTAAATATGAAGTTTACAGTTGCAGAACCTACTACGCACAAGAACGGTAGATGGCAGCACTTATGCTTGGGCAACGTACACGTAATTTAATTACACAAACGGGTCTACCGCAATATATGTAACTGAACGAAAAGCAATTAGGTACTCAAACCCGTTAATGTTTAGGTCATACTGAGCAACTTTTACTATGGGACCAACCCCGAAAACGCGGAAAGAAAATTGGATGGTTCATACATTTTGCTGGTCTAATGTTGAAATTACCTATGGGAGAGTCAATTGTTTTTCGCGATTTCGGGATTGGTCCCATAAGAAAAGTTGCTTAGTATGACGGGTTTGAGTAATTGCTTTTCATTCTGTTACATACTGTATAATTTCATTGTTTTACCTTAAATTCCGACGTTTCAGCTGACCACACGTCTTTCCGTGACCACATCTAGCTGGTGCCACTCAGCGGAAAGTCAGAATTTAAGGTAAAAACAATGAAATTATATCGCGGTAGACCCGTTTGTGTAATTAAATATGTATACAAAACGCGAGAGTTTAAAGTGTTATAAATGTTTAATTGTTTATGTTTCCGATTCAGGCCACAAGATGGCAGACCCTCCAACAAACGCGGTCCCTATTGAGTGAAACATGTGGACCAATCTTCGACTTAAATTACATACATGAGTGGCTTGTTAAAATACATTTCATGTATCTGTGTCTAACAGAAGTTATGTTATTACAATTTCGTAATAATGTTTAGACCAGCAGTGGAAGTTGATCACATCCCTTTCTTCCACAAAAACTACCTACCATATTTTACAATCATGTGAAATGAAATAAGATAATAAAAGATCCAGCTTTGCTGAAATATACAAATATTCGACATTAAACGGCTTTTGATACCCTAAAACCAATATTTAACTGGTTGTGTCAGTAATTCATAGCTTTAGTGGAACTTTGTCAATTAATGGCTGACGCCATTGTAGTATTTTGCTGTTGAGCTGAATTCTGCCTTCCAGAGATATTCTATTAATTCCTCCTAACGCCAATTTGGATCGGCTGCGGGCGATTCGAATGATTTATTAGCGAAGTTGTTTGTCAGAGACGTAATTGTCCTTACTGTGGGATGAGGCTTTAACCTTGATATTGAGCCTATACCGGGTGTTGCCTGTAATATGACCAAAAAATTAAATTGTAGGCTGTACTCCTCATACCGACCAACATTTGTTCAGCAACTTTTAAAAATAACTTGTGGTTTGATGTTTAATACACTTTAAAGTTTATTCTAAGACGCAATGTATTGCGAATTTTGTTATGTTTAAGGCGTGACAAGCAACGTCAATCACAATGATATGGCGTGGCGATGGCGTCCATTGAAGATAATATTTATTTTGTATGAAAAATAGGGAGTCTAAATACTTCATAATTTTTAAAAGTCGTTGAACAAAAGTGTCACCGTTTGAAGAGTACAATCTATGTTTTAATTATTTGCTCGTGTTACAGGCCACACCCGGTATAAGTACGTCCCAGTAATGGGCACAGGCCTCCTTTCACGCGCGAGAGGGCTTGGGCTAATTCAAAAGGTATATGTGAAGTCCCCAATCGGCATTGGACTAGCCTGGGGACTATTTGGTCATATAATAATAAAATTAAATATCTACCCCAAGGAAAGTCTCGCGCGATAAGATCTTTTCCCATAAAAAATTAAATGTAGATAAATAAAACTTCTTGATCATAATATTCATTAAAATATGAAAAATATATGAGTAACAAAGTATTTCAAAGTAAGAAACATTAAAACTACACAGTCATACCCCTTTACGTATATGTACATACATATATTCCTTTTATGCGGACGCTGTCTTTAGACAACGATAACCAAGTCATTAACCACGCTACCTATAGAAAGCTTTTCATCCCGCAGACTAAATTGAAAAGATGTGCTAATCTCAACCTGCGTTGCTAACCAAATCCCTTGTAAGAGAGTTTTGAGACAGAACCCTCCTAATTAGTGAGAGGCGAGGCGGTGACCCAGTTAGCTGTCAAAAGCGACTACGGTTCGCATTCAAATACTTTTTAGGATTCCGTACCTCGAAAGGAAAAAACGGAACCCTTATAGGATCACTAGTGCGTTTGTCTATCTGTCCGACCATTGCCCCCCTTTATCTTTCAAACTACTGGGCCTAAAATTTTCAAAAAAATACACAATAGTACTTTACCTATAGATGACAGGAAAACCTATTAGAAATGGGCAGTCAAGCGTGAGTTGGACTTATGTACGGAACCCTTGGAAAGTGAGTCCGACTCGCACTTGACTAGTTTTTCACTAAAAAGTTACCTACGTTCAATTTTCAAGAGCAAGTCACCAACAAAACGATTTTGAAAGAAAAATAAAGTAAATATACATAATTTATTGCTTTTAGTGTAATTACCTTTGTTGTTAATAGAAGTAACTTTTTACATGGTGTAAAACAATTGTTAAAATTAAGATGGGGGTCACGCAGCTTGCATAAACATCAACAAAATTACCTACATTTATTTAGTAATTTATTCTATTAGACTAAAATAAATTAGGCAGACACTTTAATCAACGTTAGTACGTAGTGGATACTCAGTTTGGTATATGTAGAAAGGGCAACTGGCATGTTCAATTAATTATTTATGGTATATTAAACTTTAAGTAATCTCTTTTACACATACTAAAAATCAAATTTGCAAAATAACAACTAGCTTGCATTATTTACATTATAAGTATTTCGAACGACTATATCACCTGTTTGCGAATTATTAACGCATTGTATACTAAGACTAAATTTAATAAAAATTAGATATAAGGTAGAACGTCAATGATACTTCACTATGATCACATGGATTCTGGATTCTTCCTTGCCGTATCCGGCAATGGCGACTCCATCAACAATTCTTATCCGGATTATGAAATGCCCTTATATACCCTTACACCCGCAACTCGACTGGACAACTCCATTGCGCATCGTGTGACCGCATCTTCAAGACAAAGTTTGGTTTTGCGAGCCACATAAGGGCATTTCATATTATCACATAGAAGGGGGTCCACCCACGTGACGATCGTGACATCTTAGACGTTGATAACAAAATTTTTGTGCTGACGTTTGTTTAAAGTCGTGCGATTTAAATGAATTATACCATTGTTACAATGCAATCTAATAACTATGATTACAACAAATAATATAATTCATAAGAAAGCACAAACTCTTTAAAACCTTACTGCCCACATGCTCGTCAAGCCCTCAGGATACGTATGTACTATGCGTAGGCAAGTTTGGCTCTGGCAATCAACTACGATTAAGACGAAACAGGAGCTAAGTTTTAAATATTTTAGGTAAATATACCCGTCTCGCTAACGGAAGCGGCTCCTAAAACTAGCGCGATAAGGACAAGGCGAAAAATCCTGCGTAAAAATCTCAAAAATCGAGGTTTCGTACTCGACTGTTTCCTCCTCCAAAACTTAACCAATCGTAAGCAAATTTGGAAATCTAAATGATTATGTAATTATCAGTGTCGGACCGTTTTTGCTTTTTTGGCTAATTCATATCAGTTTTGAATACTACGCCTCTCATTGCGGCATAGTCAATGAGGCCATTTTGACCATTTTTAAAGGGCTCTAGCGCCTTAAAAAACAAAAATATTAAAGCAAAACGGTCCGACACAGATATTGACAATATTAATCTGTGTTGAAAAAATCATTGCTCTAGCATAAAAACCCACGGATAGACTGGGCATATTTTTCATAAAAACGATTTCGACTGGCAAAGCATATAACTTTTTGGCAACCGGGTTTTTTAACCTAATTAGACCCCGCTGAATCCGAATTTGCCAGTTGCTTGGTCGAATTCTTGACCGGAAGTGAGATATTTGACATTAAAGGTCCCTTTTTTCGTTTTTCGTAAACAACTCTTAAACGGTGGCGCATAGCAAAAAATGTTTTATTCCATAAGTAATCTACATAAAATTGCCTATAAGAAAGATTCAGTACAATTTTTCGCTAGGATCAATATTCAAAGAGATTTCAACACGGGAAATTTAATTATAATCACTTCTAAGGTCCCGTTTTTTTAGGTTTTCGTAAATAACTCATAAACGGTGGCCAATATCAAAAAATGTTGTTAGACGTTAATAATCTACACAAAATTTTGAATTAAAAAGATTCAGTACACTTTTCGCAGGGATCAATATTTAAAAAGATAATAAAGAGGGAAAGTTAATTATAATAAATTCTAAGGTTCCTTGTTTTTATTTTTTCGTTAACAATTTGAAAAGTATGACTCATAGCAAAAAAAAATCTTATACATAAATAATAAACGTAAAATTTCCTACAAGAAACATTTAGAACACTTTTCGCTAGGATCAATATTTAAAAAGACAAAGCACCGGGTAAGTTCATTATAATCAATTTTAAAGTCCCTTTTTAGTTTTTTGTAAATAACTCGTAAACGGTGTCCCATAGCAAAATAGGTTTTTAAGAACAAATTATCTACATAAAATTTCCTCCAAAAAACATCTAGAACACTTTTCTCTATTATCTATTTCTTATTTCAAGCGATATTAAAGGAAGAAAGTTAATTACAATCAGTTCACAGGTCACTTTTTTTTAGTTTTTCGTAAATAACTTGTAAACGGTGGCCCGTTGCAAAACAATATTCTACATAAATACTAAACATAAAATTGTCCACAAAAAAGGTTCCGTACACTTTTTCGCTACGATCAATATTTAAACAGGTATTAAAGGGGGTAAGTTAATTATAATGTTTTGAGTTATAGAAGGGTCAAAAGTGGCACCAAGTGGTTCGTGTAATATTACACTCGGCGCTGGCTAGCCAGTTCCTTTGCTTGAACTTGGCTTGACACGCTGCCGCGTGTCTAGATCAATTTTCAGGTCCCTATTTTTAGGTTTTCTTAAATGACTCGTAAAATAAGGCTCATAGCAAAATAAGTTCTTAATGTTCTTGTAAATAAATAATCGATATAAAATTTTCTACGAAAAACATATGGAACACTTTTCTCTTTTTAGGGTTCCGTACCTCAAAATGAAAATAAACCGGCCAAGCGCGAGTCGGACTCGCGTTGCAAGGGTTCCGTACATTACCCAATTTTTAACAATGTATTTTGTATATGTGAAACGCGAGTGATTGCCTTTAAAAAACCTGTCGGGATCGGTTCAAAAACTAAGTAATGCCCGACTCGCGCTTGACTGCATAATTCTGATAGGTTTTCCTGTCATCTATAAAGGTTCTATTCTGTATATTTTTTCAAAATTTTAGACCCAATAGTTTCGGAGATAAAGCCCCTCCCCCCAAAATAAAACATTAAAATACAAAAAATGATCATC
Organism: Cydia fagiglandana; assembly: GCF_963556715.1. NCBI lineage: Eukaryota > Metazoa > Arthropoda > Insecta > Lepidoptera > Tortricidae > Cydia > Cydia fagiglandana. Next base: position 6,385,239 of record NC_085937.1, read on the forward strand.
CCCCCCTTTATCTCCGAAACTACTGGGTCTACATTTTTAAAATAAAATAAAATAAAATAGTTCTTTATAGACGAAAACCTAAAAATAGGGACCTGAAAATTGATTATAATTAACTTACCCCCTTTAATACCGGTTTAAATATTGATCGTAGCGAAAAAGTGTACAGAACCTTTTTTGTGGACAATTTTATGTTTAGTATTTATGTAGAATATTGTTTTGCAACGGGCCACCGTTTACAAGTTATTTACGAAAAACTAAAAAAAAGTGACCTGTGAACTGATTGTAATTAACTTTCTTCCTTTAATATCGCTTGAAATATTGATCCTAGAGAAAAGTGTTCTAGATGTTTTTTGGAGGAAATTTTATGTAGATAATTTGTTCTTAAAAACCTATTTTGCTATGGGACACCGTTTACGAGTTATTTACAAAAAACTAAAAAGGGACTTTAAAATTGATTATAATGAACTTACCCGGTGCTTTGTCTTTTTACATATTGATCCTAGCGAAAAGTGTTCTAAATGTTGTAGGAAATTTTACGTTTATTATTTATGTATAAGATTTTTTTTGCTATGAGTCATACTTTTCAAATTGTTAACGAAAAAATAAAAACAAGGAACCTTAGAATTTATTATAATTAACTTTCCCTCTTTATTATCTTTTTAAATATTGATCCCTGCGAAAAGTGTACTGAATCTTTTTTATTCAAAATTTTGTGTAGATGACGTCTAACAACATTTTTTGATATTGGCCACCGTTTATGAGTTATTTACGAAAACCTAAAAAACGGGACCTTAGAAGTGATTATAATTAAATTTCCCGCGTTGAAATCTCTTTGAATATTGATCCTAGCGAAAAATTGTACTGAATATTTCTTGTAGGCAATTTTATGTAGATTACTTATGTAATAGAACATTTTTTGCTATGCGCCACAGTTTAAGAGTTATTTACGAAAAACGAAAAAAAGGGACCTTTAATGTCAAATATCTCACTTCCGGTTAAGATTTCGATCGAGCAACCGGCAAATTCGGATTCAGCGGGGTCTAATTAGGTTAAAAAGCCCGGTTGCCAAAAAGTAATATGATTTGCCAGTCGCATCAAGAAGGAGAGCGATTTTGAATTTTTTTGTCTAGCCTAGGAGGACACAGTCGACTACGTTTGTATGGAGAAATGACCACTCCTGTTGGCTCTTAAAACCTTACTGCCCACATGCTCGTCAAGCCCTCAGGATACGTAAGTACTATGCGTAGGCAAGCTTGGCTCTGACAATCAACTACGATTAATGAATAGAAAGTTATTTATAAACCTCTTTCAACTCAAACAACACTCAATTCCTTAAGTATACGTATTTATAGCTAAGGCAACTTCGAACTCTACGTTCTTACTGGAGGATAGAATTAATTCAGTGAACTCATTTAAATGTTTTCCCTTTAAGTAAATATTTTCGGCTTTTAATAAATTAATGTTGAAAATTCAGAGAAATGTCCGGTACTGTAATTTCCGCCACGTGAATGATGTTTTACCTTTTTAAAGAAAATGATCGGTTTATATTTTCCTATAAGCTGTTAAGAAAATACAGGAAAATAATGTTATTTACTAGCTTCATTGTACCTAAATATCTTAATGAATTGAAATACTTATGATACTTATTAATGTAGGGGAGACCGAGGTGAGTTGTGACAGAGGAGAGTTGTGACATCGTAGATTTTTTGGAATCTATTAACTAAAAACAAGGTCGCAATAGAGCGCGTTCAAGTCAAACGAGCTAACAAACGCACACTGTTGCGAGCTCGCTAACAGTCATTAGATTCCAAAAAATCGACAAGGTCACAACTCTCCTCTGTCACAACTCACCTTGGGCTCCCCTACGTGACATGACACGTAATTAGGAAGAAAAATGTTCTATATTAGTTTACTGAGAGGTCTTAGTTGGTTTATAAGGAAATGGTGAGAGTATTTTAAGTTTATGTGTTGTGTTTCTTCACCTGGAGAAACAAACAACTAAGGAGCTGTATATAAAGAAATAATTAAAATTAAGTTTATTTACACTCATTCTTATAAATTGAAATAAAGAAATAAACAAAATATATATATAGAAATACCCCTAGAAAGAGTCCTCTAGACTCAAAGTTATATTAGTCGTAACTTAATAAGTGATATTTAGTAATTTCAATATAAATGTCACGTTTTTACACGAGTGCCAGGTAGAAGAATAGGAAATATGTTTTAGGATTTGGATAGGCACTTAATAAATTCTAAGTACCTACTAATTTTGATTCTATCTTCTATAAATAGGATGTCTGTAAAACCTACCATTTTCATTGCGTGCCTGGCTTAAAAATCAATGATGTCATTTTCCTACAGACGGGACAAGGTCAGACAGACGTGTCGTGTTGTACAGAAAAATAAATAAAACATGTCTTCCTTCCATTAGTCGAGCCTACCTAAGGTGCTATTCCCATCCATCCAAGCGCAAGAGCTTGTCGCATTAAGTGAACCAGCAAGCCTATTATGGATCGCTTTATCCACATTTATCCACGTAAGTCACGTTATCACGTGGATAAATCTGTCACTTTTTAACTCTGCGGGATAGAAAGAGACGGACACCGTTTTATCACACTGTCACGTAGACAAATACGACCATCATATCCGTACAGGCACGAGAACTCACCGATTATACATGGTAAGATCTCGATGCCACTTTATATTGATTTACCCGAGAACTATAATCGCCAATTTATATCACCATCTATTTTAGTACTAACACATAAAATTCCAATTTTGGAACAAATTATATCCTTGAAAATTTAAGGTAAAATGATTTTTATTCTCTTTTGGATTATACATTTTTGAAGTCGTTTTTTAATATGATCCAACTGTAATAAAAGTCAAGTGGATGGCCACGAGTAGGCAATCTTTGATGTTGAGAAAGTTAAATAATATTATTCAATTTGTAAATATTTTACATTTTCCTGAAACTCTCTAAAGTACACAAAGTCGCGTAAAGCTTTTATATTGAGACTTGGGATTTTTTTTACTAAAAATGTATAAAATATACTAAAATTTACAAAATGAAAGGCTACCTAAAATATCATTCCTAAGGTAAGTATTCTTTTCTATTTAATTTATAATTTTAATAATACATATCAGTGGCGGAGCGTCCATAGAACTCGATTCCCATCGGCTTGTCTGATATTCAGGCTCTTGAGCCATTTTCTCATCAACTTATGAAGAAAAGGTAGGGCAACTTAGCTACGGCTTGCCTACGAACAATCTAGACGCGCCGCCACTGATACATATGATTGTACCACAGTGGCGAAGAATATCAAATTGGTTATCCGTTGTCCGTCTAGTACGTAACAAATCATAACTTAGTATAATTAAATGTTTAGGTACCTAAATACAGCGGGTACATCGTTTGCCAAATTAAAACGGCAGATAGGTTGAGCAATTTGCTATCTTCTCATGCCTAGAAAAACAAAATTGGCCATGGTTTTTTTTACTACTACGCAGGTAAAAATTTGAAATTTACGAAAATCTGGCATAGAAGTGAAAAAAAATGTGCGTCAAATTAAAAATTTCTAGGCCTGAGAAGATAGCAAATGACTCAACCTATGTGCCATTTTAATTTGGCAAACGATGTACCAAACACCCTGTATATTCTTATTACAACAAATAAATGTTTAATTTGGGTCAAAACAACTCTTAAAGCAATTTAAACAGCGAAGAAGTCAAAAAGAGCCGTAATGGCACAGAGAAGTTTCAAGGAGACAGCTACACGCAAATTAGTTTCATTTTACGAGCCAAACTCATTCCGCTCCCATCGCTTACGAGAAATTATACTTCCTCTCCCTGTTTCGGCATTATTTATATGCTTACTTCCTTTGATGTATTATGTATTGTTTTATACAGGATTGTTAGAGAGCAATTTTATATTTCGCGATATGAAATACTTGTCCTAGGTATTACTCGTATTCTCCTTAATTTATTTTGGATTTCAAGGGCCTATAAATCCCGGTCTTTTAATAGGCTTGCGTGGGGATATAGATCCAACACGTAGAGGCCCCTTGGAGAGCTTTAATGTCATGTCTCCTTACTTTTATCATTAATATTTGTTCTATCTGATGTACCTTTATTTCTCTCTTCCGTACAATAAAGTGTTTACTTACTTACATATAAACAATTCGGTACCTAAATGAAATAATGAGTCTTTAGTTCTTTAGGTCACACTAGTTCATACTCGTAGTTATCTCTGACTTGACACCTTGACACTATAATTACACGGGGAGTGATATCGTAACGAACAATAGGTACCTATATAGGTCCTCATTTTTCGTTATATAAATCTGATTATTAATAATATAATTATTTAAAAATATTAATACCAACAAGTAAGCAAATTAATTTTTTTAATAAGCAAATTCATTAATTCACTTAAGTACGATTCTTTACGCACCTTGTTGTTTCTGTACTTCTGTATCAGCCTGTATTAGGTACTATTATGTTCCTATGAATTACATTGTTACTGAGTTGGAATAGTAAGCTGACAATGCTTTCTTGGCATTAAGGTGTTTATAGTACCCACATATATCTTAAGCTCCCCTCTGTTTTAGTCGAAAGGTTCAGCGTTAGAGATATTTGTAAATGTTTTAGAAATAAATTACTCAACATTACAATAGGTATTTACATAAAACCATAACATAAATTTCATTAGTTAATCGCAGCAATATTGTAACATACCTACCTGTAGATTTTATTTATGATTTCACTTTAACGGAGTTCGGTGAATGTACAGGGAACCTATGCACATCCCTGGATGACCTAATTTTGGTTACGTAACTCCTATTGATATAATACTAAAATCAAACAATCCTACTAAATTCGGTTCTTATTTTATGTTAGGTATATATGTCTTGAGTTTGCTGAATTATGTAGGTATACATCGACATTAACCGTTTGAAGTTGTAAGTATAGGTACTTAGTTTCCTGCTACCTAAAGGTTGTCTGAAGAGATCGCTTTTTAACTATAAGACCACCTGTTGATACCTTAAACTTGTGTTTAAATTTCAGTGTATTTTTATGTTTATTGTGCACAATAAATAATATTTTCTTACACATCAATTTGATGAAAGTCTCTACGTAATTGGATACCTAAATGAGCGCGCAGAGCGGGCTACATTTCGTCCGTTTCGGCTCGTTTATGGCATTTTGCTGAAAGCCTTCAGAGCACGAGCTTCAGCATACGCAAAGGCATTGGGGCTATTCGACCCATTCGCTACATTTGAGCCTGTTTGTGGGCCGCGGAGCCTGAAGTAAGCTGAGAGAGTGAGCGGATTATGACGGTAAGTTATGAAACTTATGAAATACTATAGATCATTTTTATATACATAATACAGGCAAAATAATTATTATTGTTCTTAAATTTTTGTAGGTTTGAAGCATCGGAAGATAGTTTTGTTCAGTAAAAAAAGTCTCATTACAAATAGCGAGCGTCGATTAACATTGACATTATACGATTTTTATTCACATTTTTCCAGCATTTTTCATATTCCGTTCGCCAATTTTTAGTCACTTTTTTGGATCTCAAATTTAATATTTTTGAATCGACGCGCGTCCATTTTTGGCATGACGATTAATTAACTGTGGGCCTAGCATACGCATTATGCTATCTCCTACTTCTGCGAACACCCTAGTTCGCAAAGGACTGCGAAGGCGGGACTGAGCGGTACAAAGTTTAAGAGTACCAAGGTAAACCAAGTAACCCTGTGAACTTGCGATACTTACACGTAACTTGAGGGTTAGGTATAAGTAATATTTTATCCTCATGCCTTACATAGACTGACGTGTAAACTTTGAGGTTGACTCACGCTAGACTGGGCCTTGCCGGGGGCCGAAGACGGCTGATCGGTGATCACGTGGTGCTTTCCCTAGAAAACGAAGCGCCGGAAGCTCCGGCCCGGCCCCGACCCGGTCGCGTGAGTTAAGGTGACAGCCCATTTCCAACGACAGCTGCACTACTGTTCATTTTACTATGGAAATTGACAATGGCAGCGACGCGTTCAGTACCGGTAGTGCAGCTGCGGTTAGAAATGGAATGTTACCATTATTCTTAATAAAAGCTTGTAACCGCTTCCGCCATCGCTCACCGCTCAAGATCCGCGATGCGACCGCGGCCCGGCGTAGGCGGCCGCTACATCGATCGCTCGAACCCTGACATTAAGTGAAAGACAACCTGCCGTGGATGAGGGACGCTGGACCCCATTGTATGTATACTCTGCCATTTTACCGCTTCATTGTGACCTGAAATTATGAAGGGTAATTAGCAATTAACATGCAAATTAAGGTGGTCATTGAAGTTAGTGCTCATTAATTTACAGTGTAAATGGAATTTCTAACCTACCTTTTTTTTTGCACTGTCATGAAGTTAAAATGACAGAGGATTTTTACAAGGACGGCTTGTTTGATTTTATAAACCAAGTTTTCAATTTTAACCCGGTTGAAGTAATTTTTACTCCTCTAATACTAGATTTGTCGTGTCAGTCATTTAATTATCAAGTCTTGATTTGACCAGAGTCCCTCTCGTCAAAAAAAAAAACTGTATTAGTATGCCGGTTCAAGGGAAAATTTACACTACGCTGTAATTTTGGGTACGGTTAAAATAACGGGCACTCTGTCTGGCGAATAAATCTGTCGTTATCCCAACCCAGTAGCAACCCTAGCCCGAAATGTAGGGCACGCATACAGGCGCAGTTACCCACACGCGTGCACCGTTTGGCTGGGCGGGGCTACGCAGTCTGAGCACGTCACTACCTGGCTCAATTACGAGACCCACACAGACTGCCGCGCGTAATGGCAGCTAGGCTATATTTAAGTCGGCAGCTTAATGTCCGTACGCCAACGAACCAGGGTTGTGCGTAAAGCATTTATAGATTGTTTGCATTCATGGTTTATGGGGCTTTGCTGAGGGAATCTTTATGGAGTGGACGTTTCATTCATTCGGCTACGTAGGTCAGGATATTATATTTCAAGTTTATTAAACTACGACTATATTTAGCTCTATTATGTCTTAGAAGAAAATAGCGTTTGTGATGTATTGAATGATCTTGGGAAGGTCACATTTATTCAAAGCCTATTTCAAAAATATTTAGTAAGAAATAACATTTTATTTACTCCTTTGTCCGAAACATTTAGGTATAGTGGTAAGCTGCCGGATTCGAACTTTAAGATACGTCAATTAATAGATCTGGTAACGATATGGATTAGATGTGTCAGTGTCAAAAGTGACGTATTTGTTTGAAGAAACGTCACATTTGACACTGACATATCTAATCCATATCGTTTCTAGATCTATTAGTTGACGTATCTTAAAGTTAGAATCGGTCCGAAGGACATTGCGCATTTTATGAAATAGTGTAGGTGTAACTAAAGTCCTCCCTTCTGTATTATACCAAAAAGCTATTTATTTTAGCATCCACCCGCGGTTTATGAGAAATTGCTCTTTTATTTGACTTTCACCGGTTCAGCAGATAGGTATTTAGAGCGCTCGTAAATTAAAATGATGTTAAGATTTCAAGTACTTACGATTTAACTCAACAATTTCAGAATAATTTGCCAAATTACAATGAATGGTAAAATTTTAATTATTACCCCTTGGGCCCGATTAGGATTTTGAAATAGATATCTTTTAGACATCACCAAGATACGATAACGATATGTTTAAGATCTAACCTGTCAAATTTGACATTCTGGAGATACTCTTGAACAATTTCCTCAGGATATGACTTAGAGATCCAATTCACATCTAATAGATAATATATCTTACTCTATCTAACGTAAAAGTGACATTGGTTGCCCGAATTGCGCTGCAAAAGAAAACTACCTAGTTGATATCTAAACTATAACGTATCTAGAATGGATCTAATACGTGTCGTCTCTTGTAAATATCTTGAAGTTCGAATACGGCAGCTTATCTCTTTGGCCGCCCGGAGCACATTAGTAGTCAACCATTATCTAATATAGAATATTTGTGGCATCTTATTGAAATAGTAGGGTCAAGTAGGGTAAGTGGTGCCTAAGTGGAATACGAATACAAAATAGTTATTTGTTTTACAAGGGGGCAGAGTTGTTGTTTAACCGCTCGTGCTAATATTGATACCCCAGCAAGCGAAAGATTTCAAAATTGAATCACAAGCGTAGCGAGTGGTTCGAAAAATGGAATCTTGAGCGTTGGGAGGGTTTCAAAGTACGAGGGTTAAACAAAATTTGCCCCCGAGTGAAACACAAAATTTTTCACCACACCAACCTGGAGCAAATATTAAATGTAAATAATAGTAAATATTAAACAAAATCAGACCAAATCAAATCCAAATGAATATACTTATATCATCAAAAATCATCATTTAAAAGTTAATTCTACCAACAAACATAAGAAAACAACGCGAAAATTGCGTTTGATTACTTTGCCTCACATGTGTATAAAATGCAACATTGCTATCAGTTTTTGAAATGCAAAGTAAGCCTTTACGAGCTGGTGTGGTGAAAAAGATATTGTTATACCGTTCCTCTTAACATTTGCAGAGTCATCTTTTAAACGAATTGTATTATTTTCACTATGGATATGGTCTTACTATGAGTAGGTTTTTTGACGGATAATCAAAAGTTAACCTAGTTAGTAGATACAAAAAAAATAACATGTAATAAAGTGCCTAAATGTTTCTGTTAATGTATTATGGGTACTAAATGTACAACAGGCTATTTCAAGGCATACGCCAGTAAATTAGGCTCGGCTTTCGGCTTTCTCTGTGTTTGTGCTAACAAGCACACGGGCGGTAAATATGTGATTTACCGGTTGCGTTAGCTCCGGCCTGTTTATGACATGTGCCCTCTCTAGTAACGTTAGCGTAGTTAATGCGACGTAACCCTCTGAAAATTGATAAACATTGGTAGGAGAATGCGGTGCTTTATAGCGTTGGAAATTAGTTGTATTTAACAATGCACGCACGAGAACTTTCCAAAGTTGCGAAACCTTCCACATGAGAATTTCTCGGTAACTTCTGAGAATGTTCTCGAGAACGAGAATTTATTTATTTATCGTATTTTATACCATGAATATTCACGATAGTTTAGGTGTAGTCCTTACCCCCAGAAAATTCCGACTTTTGGTTGTCCGCTTCCGGTCAGAAAAATGTATGACGGCCCGGCCAAACGGTCAGACTTAGGTGGGGGGTGCTCGACCAAATGTCATAGAGGGACCCTGGCAGTTTTTGACGCCGCCATTTTTTTTCAATATGGCCGACTTTTTTTTTAAACTTTTTTAATTTTGTCCTAATGCGCTGAAATTTTGGTCACGGAAGTTCGGGGTCCCCTAGATACCTATGAAATTTTATTTTTGGAAAAATGCTACAATTGCGGGAGAACTGGCCACTTTTATTTTGTATGGCAACTTTTAAACGGTGCGTGATAGGTGGGGGGTGCTCGACCAAATGTCATAGAGGGCCCCGAGACAAAACAAACTGCATAAAAAAATCAAAATGGCCGACTTTTTTTTTAATTTTTTCAAGTTGGTCCATGCGCGCTGAGATTTGGCATGGCGGGAGATAGAGGCCTCTAGATTCTAATGAAAAAAAATTTTTTTTGGAAAAAAATGTCGAAAGTCTAAATGTTCTCTGAAATACTGTGAGAATTTAAGCAATTTATTGGTAAACTTATCACATCAACAAAATAGCTAACTATAATAGACAATAATATATGCATAATAACATTTAGTTTTAAGTTATGCCTATTTAAACTTTATTTCAAGTATATTCTCTTGTTTAAACAATAATTTCCATGTTGCAGGAATGTTCTGAGAACATTCTCGAGAACGTTTCCGCTTTTTGGGAATGTTCTGCAATTTGTACATTGCTAGTTGTATTGTATTCCCAGTTCAATACAACTTGTATTGAACTGGGAATATTAGGCAAAGCTCTGCGTAGGTGGCACGACTAGCACATACAGTAAACAAACATCAATGACACATCATGCGTCACTACGTCAATCACATGGCCTACCATGAAACACGACAATCGAAAGTTCGGTTTCTGCCTCTCTATCGCTCTTGCGTATTCGAGCGATAAAGAGGCAGATAACTAAATTTCGATTTTCGCGTTTACCGGTAGGCCCTTCTTAACAAACCGCCTTGATGCATCAATGTCATATTTTGTTGTCTGTGAAAACTTGTCAATAAACAGTTTAAGGCACAGTATGTATACTTAAGTTAGTCTATGAATTTACTAGAGTCGGTAGTGTTGCACTCTAGCGGCAGAACATTGCAGTAACATCCCCTATTAGTTGTTGTTAAGGAAAACCTAAGTTTTTTTTTCTTTCTTCACCTACGTTAGTAGCGAGCCATATCACAATCTCATTTTCATCTTCATCTAGGTTTGTGACTGCTTAAAATAAATTTAACATAATCTTACTACAGGGGTGCTAAGAATCTCCGGCAAAGATCCGGCTACCCGCCCCGATGACTTACGGCTCCGAAACGTGGTCTTTCACTATCGGCCTCATCTCAAAACTCAAAGTCGTTCAACGAGCTATGGAGAGGGCTATGCTCGGAGTTTCTCTACGTGATCGAATCAGAAATGAGGAGATCCGTAGACGAACTAAAGTCACCGACATAGCCCACCGGATTAGCAAGCTGAAGTGGCAATGGGCAGGCCACATTGCACGCAGAGAAGATGGCCGATGGGGTCGAAAAGTGCTCGAGTGGAGACCACGGACTAGCAAGCGCAGCGTAGGACGTCCACCCACAAGATGGACAGACGATCTTGTTAAGGTCGCCGGAAGACGCTGGATGCGGGTCGCTTCCAACCGGCACGTATGGAGGTCCAAGGGGGAGGCCTATGTTCAGCAGTGGACGTCTTATGGCTGAGATGATGATGATGATGATGATGATGAATCTTACTACGTAAAAGTCATTTCTGAGGGAAAGTTTTGAACGACTTTCATTACCTTTTTAATTCCAATGCATCTGATTTATTAAATTATTTGAGACCAGAACATTTTATTTCACTTTGCAAAAATATATTTCTACCACGCAATTTACAAAATACCTCTCTACTTTCTTTAGCTTCAGCCTCAAAAGTCACGTCAACTCGATGTTGAAGCGTAGCAGAAATTGTGAGTTTGAAAAGGCGAATATAAAATGTGGCAGAAATGTATATCATTATATAAAATGTGAGCGGGGAATGTAATAGGCGGAGCGCCGGGGTGGGAAGGGGCGATTCAGTAAACACAGTATACCGGTTGACAGATGTAATACCTTCCAGCTTCTGCACTCTGATCCCCCTAATACTTGTTATACTAACATTATATATACTTATTCTACGTGATCGAAGAGGAAATCCCTTATCGAGTGGAGGCGCAAGATCTACATTAAATGTGCTGATCACTCAATATGCACAGACGTGCCAATATGAGTGTCTGCCTATCGCACCTCCCCTGAAAAGGTAGGGGGTTCCCTCCCCTGAAAAGAACACTATCGGTGATACAACTTTACTCTATTCTTATGTACTAAATAATCTGTATTATTTTTAATTACCTTTAAATTTGACCCTATCATTTATTTTATTTAATATGGTCCTAAATATAGGTCATTTACTTTATTGTAACATTCATTCTTAACTAATACTAAATCACCTATCTTAAAATTAACAATGTTTGACTTATAATGTAGTATTTTATATGTTACCTACATACTTTGATTTAAAAAACTATTTCTAACACAAACATTGCATTTCACAATTAATATTTCACATTCCAAAGTTATAATATACTTGTCTTACATCCTGCAGAATACAGAATACATTTTACAAGTCAGAATAAAATACAAATTATACAAGTGATAAAACAATTATAGTTCAATATAAAATAACAATAACAAACAATCATAATTTTCGTTTCACAGTGTTGGGTCTGCTTTATCCAAGTCCAAGTAATCTAAAAAAAATGATTCGCAAAAGATGTTGTAGCTGTGATAGGTAGTTATAATTATAGAAATATTATCTCTCGACAAACGTCTACTGCTAAAATCCTGCTTATGAGAATCTATACATCGTTTTATATAATGTAGTTTTTCCAATAATACTCGTACTCCTAGATACCGTCAATCCGTTTAGTACTACCAGCATGTCCACTAGTTAGTAACAATAATAATCCTTTAGTATAACTTCAATCATTTCCCGATCGGTAATTTTCGTTAACAACGAAATAATTCATACATAACCTAGGTAATTCATCTTGTCCCGCGCGAAAAACCTTACTTAATTCACCTCGTAACATACTTTTTATTTGAGCTCATTTTTAATATATAACAACTCTACTACATTTAACCTTTTCCACAATGAGCCATAACCCTAATGTCTGCATTGGGACCTTCCCATAACATAATCAAGTCTCGTAACGATACGTCTAAGCGTGCCTTCGTTCATGGAGAATCTTGATTTATATAAATTGTAGAGTTCACACCAACACCATTATCAGTATCATTTTTATCGCTATTACGCATCTTCCATCAATCTCGTCATTATTTACTCGCGCAAATTATTAATTCTGTATCTTCCTGTGTCCTATTTATGATATCTACTACTCTAGGCTGGCCAAGCTTTAAAGACGTAGTACCAGAGTGTCGTGTCCAGTTTATTTGTTTAAGTATAATCCGTTAGAATCCTAAACTAGCAACTCTTAACTCATATCTAATAAATTCTTTATTTGAACAAGTTACCACTACGTGATTACTAGTATTATAAGACCACATATTTACATAATCTTCGTTAGACACGAAAAAAAACTAATTAATTACGTTTGTCATCTAAGTCACGTGCTGAATAACATTGACATTACACTATCCATCTTACCTACAGCAACTGTTTGATTTCTGCCTACTCGCGCAAATACGCCCGTCCTCGACCTTGCTGATTCGCACTAATCGTACCGCGATTATAGTTTGAGTGTGCAAAAATAAATTCGTTACAATCATTTTCAGAATGCAAAGAAAGAGACGTCTTTAAATAAAAATCGGTAATTATCCGACCATACTATTACCCTGAATCTAGTTACTAGAGTAAATACTCAAATCTTACTACCGTTTTAAACGCGATTTTTTAAAATCCACAGCTGCAACTTCTTTACAACAATCTTTAACTAATAAATTCACTTATCTCCTTTAAAACACGTAATACTTCTAATAAATCCTTAAAGTTAACTAAGTAGAAAAATAATTCACACAGAAAAAAAACACAAAACACGCAAAATACCCTTAAACATGTCCACCTTGCTCGACGCGACGCTCCCAGCACCCGGCAGCAATGCGTAACCAGACGCGCAGCCGACAATATACATCTCGGACCTCCGTCAAATCCAAACCCGCTGAAGCCAATGGGGCGATGTTGATACTGGCCACGGTCACTATTATGACCACATTCTTCGGTTTCTGACCACCCATTTTGGTACTGTTGATTACCAATTACAAATCACTGGATAAGTTCGACGCCGCTAGCTCGTCCTCAAAGTCCTCTTCACCGTCGTCGTCCATGATGATCTTATCTTACACTCGCAGTATCCTCACGCAGAGTCCTCACGTGTCACGGTCGCCATGTAATAGGCGGAGCGCCGGGGTGGGAAGGGGCGATTCAGTAAACACAGTATACCGGTTGACAGATGTAATACCTTCCAGCTTCTGCACTCTGATCCCCCTAATACTTGTTATACTAACATTATATATACTTATTCTACGTGATCGAAGAGGAAATCCCTTATCGAGTGGAGGCGCAAGATCTACATTAAATGTGCTGATCACTCAATATGCACAGACGTGCCAATATGAGTGTCTGCCTATCGCACTATGGAGAGGGCTATGCTCGGAGTTTCTCTACGTGATCGAATCAGAAATGAGGAGATCCGTAGACGAACTAAAGTCACCGACATAGCCCACCGGATTAGCAAGCTGAAGTGGCAATGGGCAGGCCACATTGCACGCAGAGAAGATGGCCGATGGGGTCGAAAAGTGCTCGAGTGGAGACCACGGACTAGCAAGCGCAGCGTAGGACGTCCACCCACAAGATGGACAGACGATCTTGTTAAGGTCGCCGGAAGACGCTGGATGCGGGTCGCTTCCAACCGGCACGTATGGAGGTCCAAGGGGGAGGCCTATGTTCAGCAGTGGACGTCTTATGGCTGAGATGATGATGATGATGATGATGATGAATCTTACTACGTAAAAGTCATTTCTGAGGGAAAGTTTTGAACGACTTTCATTACCTTTTTAATTCCAATGCATCTGATTTATTAAATTATTTGAGACCAGAACATTTTATTTCACTTTGCAAAAATATATTTCTACCACGCAATTTACAAAATACCTCTCTACTTTCTTTAGCTTCAGCCTCAAAAGTCACGTCAACTCGATGTTGAAGCGTAGCAGAAATTGTGAGTTTGAAAAGGCGAATATAAAATGTGGCAGAAATGTATATCATTATATAAAATGTGAGCGGGGAATGTATATCATTAGGCTACGACACGGGCGGTATGCAAAGTGGCAGGTAAACTGGGAAATTAAATGTCAACTAGTTTTGAGTCGCTGGGGCACAGTTTGCATAAACTTGTTGTGCACTGAAGTCCTGTGAAGACGGTATGTTTTATACAAATGTTGTACAAACTATTAGATTTTTATGGAACTTAATTTTGTACCTGCAGCTGATGAAATTCTGCAGGCAACTCTAGATAAGTAGTACCTACATTTAAAACACTAAGATTCAAAAGATTATTGCTGATTTGATGATTACTACTTGATGAATTCTCCAATGAAACTTAAAACACCAATAAGTAGCGCCAACATACCTACTTAGAATCAAAAACGTACGTGACACGTGATACGTGAGATAATACCTACTGATACGTTTTTTTACACTTTTATGTTATTTTTAAATTCTATAGGTAATTCTTTGTTTTATATGGGTTTTTGCCTAAAATAATTATTATTATTTGTTTGTCCTTTCCAGATCTCGGGACCATGGGGTCCCGGACTTTTGGGAGGCGTGCGTGGGGCCGTAGCCAACAGCGCAGAGGCCCTTTAAGACAATTTAATCTAAAAGCAAGGGATACACGTGGCGGATACCATCCCCGAGCGCACAATATGATACATCCGGAGATGGTCCCCGCCAGGTGCAAAGACTATTGCAGTGCAGCACTTTTGTGCTGCGATGGGAACTAAGGTCATATTAGGCTATTGATTTGAATGTTGGATGGACTGGATATCGGGCTATGGGATGAGACTAGTGGACACCTGCAGTGACAATTAGTCTTCAATATTGTTAAAGACAGGTGGTGACTCGCCAACTCATTGAGTGGGGCCCCGCAATGGCCGCACGCACAGTGCGACAACAGGGCAACACTTTGGAGTGGCTGTAAAGTTGTCGAGAGGTGAGTCTGCGGTGTGCCAGATCCCGGTAATCCGTTCAGCAGGCCGCCGGCGTTATGACATTTTACACTTCCAACCTGGAGCATAGGTCCCGCTCTTGCGACTCCACTCTGGCCGGCCGGTCAAGGCAAGCACAGAGGCGAGGGCCAGATGACAGGGCCCTCTGGAATAGGGGTCCGCGGTGTCGCCACTCACCGTCAGCTCGCCACAAGCTGCCCCCGCGGGGTTATTATTATTATTATTATGAGCCTGTTGTGTCCCACTGCTGGGCAAAGGCCTCCCCCCTCTCCTTCCACTCGTCCCGGTTTTGAGCTATATCTGGCCAGTCTTTTAAAATCAATTAATTTTATTTTTCTATTTTTAGAACTTCGAAAGACAATTATTTATATTTCGTAAAGATTATTTAAGTAAGTACATAATTTTACTGGCATCAAATACTTACACCAAAAACACATTAGATTGTACATAGCAACTATACCGATTTATTATAGTAAAGAATAAAATGATTACATGTTAAACCGTTAAAAGGTCAAGTTATTTAACCTTTAACCGTCCCAATGCAATCGGCAACAAAAGTTCACCCGCACCTACAATATTGGCATAGGTCAAACGGGCAGATCGATATCACGCGCGGGTTGCAAGGGTGCAAAGTGCAAAGGTGCCATCCCTATTTATAGATGCCCGGGCTACCACGCGCTCTCGAAATGGGAAATGAGGTGAAATGAGCGACCCAATGACCTCAGGGTAGTTATGACGGTGTAACGGTTTTAAATAGTGAAGTTACCGTGTAATCAAGTAACTTTAATCCACAACTCCAAGTTCAAGTTTCAGTAAAATATTTAAATAAATAAATAAATATTATAAGACGTTCTTACACAGATTGACTAAGTCCCACAGTAAGCTCAAGAAGGCTTGTGTTGTGGATACTCAGACAACGATATATATAATATATAAATATGTACTTAAATACATAGAAAACAGCCATGACTCAGGAACAAATATCTGTGTCATCACACAAATAAATGCCCTTACTGGGATTCGAACCCAGGACCATCGGCTTCACAGGCAGGGTCACTACCCACTAGGCCAGACTGGTCGTCAAATATATTTAATTTTTTATTTTTTATATGTATAAATATTTTTCAAATTACAATGAGTGTCTAGTGTAATATAGAAAAACATTCATATATCTAAGCAACGAAATAGTTTTTAAGAGTACAAAAAAGGTTCGTTAATAATCAACGTCAAACCACCACTGGACCATAGTTGTATAATAGGACTATAGGCTCGTTGATAATCAAGGTTAAAAACTGGACCATAGTTGTATTATAATAGGACTATAGTTACCTGATTTTACGGTACTAGCTAAGGGCGTTAAGATTGCTAATTAAATTATTTTGCGTTGGTATGTAATCTAAACAAGCGCTACGATTTTTCAAAAACTCTGTTGGGTGAACCTACACTGCCTTGAGTAAGTAAACCATTAGGTATAGTGAGCTTTACATACTCGTAAGCCTATCGTTCATTAATCCACTTTACTCTTCAAAAAAAGGAATACTATACAGCGGTAAAAATACCACTCGCATTCTGTTACCCAGTTCTGGTTTAAATTTAAAAATGCAACACGAATCTGGTTACAGGCATCAAAGCGAATTTTAAAGGAAAAGGTCAGAGTGCATCTCTGACAGCCCATTTGCAAAACCCAGCTCGCTTGAGCTACCTGTCTCGTTCTATCGGGTCCCGGGAAAACCTAGATTCAGAACTAAAGCTTCCGCGTTTTGTGTAAAATTAAATATGAGCTTTATTACACTGATTTAAGATTGAACTTGGCTGAAAATTGCTTGTTGGTTCGTAAGATATGTACTATAAACCTGTTGCTTTCTCGTCATCATATTGAAATGGAATCAATAATACAGGGTCGTAGATATTTGCAATTTACGTCAAGTGTTATCTATGCTTTCTGTAAATTACATATATTTAATTTGTAGCTTTCTTGGGTATTTTATTTTATCTGAATCAGATTTTAACTTTTTATACTTAATATTGCGTAGTATTATGTGAAATTTTAATGAATGAATTAGTTAAAGGCCTGAATTAACTTTCAATTATGCGTAGCAGATGTATATTTTACATAATTTAGAGAAAGGAGACCACATTAATTATTTCAAAATGAATATTCGACATCGTAATGAGAGACTGTTCCATACATTGTTCACGAAAATACCGGGTGCGGCCTGTAATATGAGCAAAAAATTTAACTGTAGGCTGTACTCCTCATACTGATCAACATTTGTTCAGCGACTTTTGAAAATAACTTGTACTTTGATTTTTAATACACTTTAAAAGTTATTCAAAGACGCAATGTATTGCGAATTTTGTTATGTTTAAGGCATGACAAGCAACGTTAATCACAATGATATGGCGTGGCGATGGCGTCCATTGAAGATAATATTTATTTTGTATGAAAAATAGGGAGTCTTTTAAATACTTCATAATTTTTAAAAGTTTTTAAACTAAAGTGTTACCGTTCGAGGAGTGCAATCTATGTTTTAATTATTTGCTCGTGTTACAGGCCACACCCGGTATGTAAATGATTTACATATAACTGTGTACATATCACGGCATGCGTAGCCCGCATAAAATTACCTCAAGCGTTAGATATTGAAATTATATAACTTTGTCAGAACCTGTGTTGGTAGGGTAATTAACTGCTTAATTAAAATATAGATATTTGTTCAGCTTGCAAATTAGGGGGAAATAAATTTACATAATTAAGCTAGCGTACCTGATTAAATTGAAATGTTGAGCGACCTAATTCCGGGTATTATTTTAATATGACATAATTTCTAACTCATATTTTATAATTAAAGGTTTAAGGACAAAATAACACTACCTATCACCTCGTTACAAATAGTCATTGTTATGATGTTTATAATCTAAATATTGAGCAAGCTATTGTTAAAATCTATTACAGTAATAAAAAAAAATTGAAGCATTTCGAGACTTAACTCACTTTCATCGCACTAACAACTAAAATGCCTTCGTTATCGCAATACGTTTGCTTTATATTTTTCTGTAGGTGAAGTTCGTTTAACAAGCATTCGGGCCGTTGCTGCTGCTGACCAGGCCCAAATACTCAAGCACCGCAAATACTCGACGTTGCTCAACGACTATGAGTTTGCGGCGCTCGCGGTTGAGACTTTGGGTCCCTGGTCAGCCGACATGAAAATATTCATGGGAGCTTCATGGGAGCACTGTCGGCGCGGCTGGTTGACACCACAGGGGACCCCAGGGCTAGTGCGT
This sequence comes from Cydia fagiglandana, assembly GCF_963556715.1. Classification (NCBI taxonomy): domain Eukaryota; kingdom Metazoa; phylum Arthropoda; class Insecta; order Lepidoptera; family Tortricidae; genus Cydia; species Cydia fagiglandana. Next base: position 6,403,996 of record NC_085937.1, read on the forward strand.
ACCTCTTTCAACGTATTTCCCTTGCAATACAGAGAGGTAACGCCGCCAGTGTCATGGGGTCCATGCCGCAGTCCGAGCTGTTGGACGGGGTGTTCTTTTTATAATTGTTTTTTTTTGTAAGTAAGTACCTATAATTTATTTGTAGATAGTTTGTATTTTAATTTTATTTCTAGTTATAACTTTAGTTTTAATTTTGTATCCTGACAGTCTTTCATGGAAAATAAAATAAAAACTATGTAGGTACTATATAAATTAACAATTCCACAAGCTTTATTCTAATAAATATTTCCGATAAGCTAAACATGTTTCTTAAATTAAAACTCAATCTTATTTTTGTGAAAGAATGTCTAATATTTAAAGATGGTATACTATGTTGATTTGAGAAATAAAATGGAAAAGAGATCATATCGCCTGACTTAATTTACATAAAAACATTTACATTATTAGCTGGGCTTTTCTAATGCCTTTAATATTTATGAACGAATAATTTCAAAGTATCTAGTAGGTAAGTATTTGTTGTAGGCACCGAATACAATTTATATTCCAAATTAAAGTACCAGAAAACCATAAAATAAATAAATTCTTTAACTGCGTAAAAGTGCTTTAATATTCAAAAGCAATTTAAATGTAGACCATTACTTAAATTTTATATTGAATAATTTAATTCAACTTTTATTTAGCTGCATAATAAGCACTTCTTCTCATGAAAATTCATTCATTTGAGTCTTAATTTAAGTTAAAAACGAATTACGCCTACTTTATTTAAATTAATGCAAGCCCTTTTATCTCATATTATACTTTATTATTATCTAAGTTACCTACTTAAATTTTGTTGCAAAAGATTATAAGCTTTATTATCAGATCTTTTGAAGTTAAAACATCAAATAAAATCAAAACTAATTTCTCTAAAACAAACTCCAATGCATGTTTCAACATAAGAGTAGATACGAGTTCATAATGTGAAAATATATTTATATCAAGAAGACTTTTAGGTACCTATCTGTTCTTTGGTAAGTATAAATATTGATAAATTGCTTTAAATGCGTTATTAATTCAGACATCGTAACTTTTACAGCATTTTTGGTGCAGCGGATTGGTCTTAACGGAATTGTTATAGATAATTCCAACTGAAATAGTAAATTAAGGTTAATATTAACGTAATTAATGCAAATTAATCATTACGGTTGAAATTGTTTCTACCGATTCCGTTAACACCACTCCGCTGCACCAAAAATGCTGTAAAAGTTACGATGTCTGGACTTATGATGTTACACACAAAGTATAAGTTTTGTATATTATGTCATTTATTCGTTACTTTGTACGCTCACAATGATATTTGTAGATAGGTATTATAACACACTGTTATTGGTATTTACTCAAATACTAAGCCAAAATTACGAGGCCCAAAGCATCAATAATACGGATAGAGATAATGGCCAAGATTTATTACAGAACGAGTCAAATGCTGGCGAAGCCGCCAGTTGTCATCTCAAATATCTATCGTCGGATCGGTTATCTTTAGACCCAGCTATATAGGTCGGGCTATTCCAATCTATCACCATTAGGACCACTATTATGAAGGTCTGTACTGGAGTTTTTGTGAAAAGGGTCTACAGAAGATCTTGGGAAAGAAAAGTAGGGCACATTACGTATATTGATCAGTTATTACGTTCTTTCAAATTTATAGGCAGATGAACACTTAGTAATTCTTGTAGCCCGCCGTATATCATATGTGTATATCAGTTAAATGGGTGTATGGCTAAAATGACTATTGCATAAGCAATTCCAATAGAAAATATAAAAAAAGTCTAATGTATCTCTGTAATAAAAAGCTTTGGCTCATTACAAACCAGTAGAAAAATATTTTTCATTAATAAGTAGTAATACTTCAATGTAAATTATTAACATTTCAGTACAGTACCTACAGTCAAATAACTTTTGAATCCACCAGCTTCTTCGTAAATGCATATTAATATCAAAGTATTAGGTACGTAAGCATATCTCTAAACTTTTTTCTCTATCCAGAACATAGAATTAGAATTATTCCGTATGTAAAATTAGTAGGTACAGTCAGCATAACTTTATAGTGCGGTTCGGTACGGATGATACTACACATCAAAGGTATCTTCTAATACCTATCTATATCTATACCTATATACATAATTACATACATATCTATCATTCTCTAATAGCTGTACAAAACGATTTAACAATTAGACTGTGGCATATATGTATGTACTTTTGAACTTGAAGTTCTAGTCTCGAACTGTAAACAAATATCCTTAGAAAACTGTTAGAGGGTGACAGATTTGGTTTGTACTATCTGGTACTATTTATGTTGCTGACTATACTACATTGTAATTTCCGTAGCAATTACAAAGCTCGATTCCCTAGAGTGATCAACGTCATTGTCGGCCGAACGTTGATAGATGCGCGACCCCGTTGCGTCTGGCGTGACATCTCATCGAAGACTGCACTAAAGACTGGTTCATTATACATGAGTGCGCCTGGCATGTATTGTTGGAAATGGTTTGTAATATAACTTTTCTTACTCGTTAGAATATGGACCCTTTGCCTTTTATGAATATCATTGCTATACTTACGTGGCCCAAAAAGACCATCGCACCAAACGCAAGAACCAGAAAGTTTAGAGGTTCAGCTAAACTTTTGCACTACCTATCTACTCTTTTGGAAACGAAAGGTCTGGAACAGAGTAGATCGACGATCTAGTCAAATTTTTAGAAAACCGTTAGCGACGGACGGCGGGTGTAGAAATAGGTAGGTACGTTTAATAGGCACTGGTCTAGTGGCAGATGTTTTTAATTATCTGGAACCCCATTGTATTGTACGTCATTCTCGGCCTAGCGCTGATTGATACGCGGCCTACTGCAGCTGACGTGACGTCTCATCGACATTCACGAGACAAAGCACTGGTTTCAACTGGTTTACATTTCAATGGGAGTTTAGCTCGGCATGAGAGCAACCTATAGAGCTTTTTACACCTTCCTGTATTTAGTAATCGACTATGGGAACGCAGAAATATGTAGAAGTAGGATGGAGATATCTCCATCATGTATCACGTATTGCGTATCGTCAGTTAAGAAGGCGTAACAAGCTTCTATGTCCTTCGACTGTAGGTACGGCTAGTTTGTAGAACCAACCGTTTAATAATTAAATCTGGTAATTGCAAACGTAGTACCGTCAACTGCTTCTACATTGCCTACCATGCGAAACATTGCCTGGCTTGAAAAAACAGTGAAGCTCTATGAATGTCCGGTTGTGAATGTTGTATTCTTCGTAACGGTGACTCTTTCCATTATTTCTTCTCCTCGCGTCATGTTCCTCATTGCTGAGGGTCGTAAAATCCCCGTGGAATCAGCTTCTCTTTGACGGTGTCCCGCCATCTGTGCCTGTTCTTGGCATCTCGTGAAGCGCGACATGCAGTTGGGGGTCCAGGGTAGAACGGACTTGATCTGCCCACCTTGTTGGGTTACGGCCTCTAGGTCGTTTGCCATTAACCTTGCCAGTAACTATGAATTGTTCAAGATGACCTTCTTCGATTCCATTATCAAGTAGTTATAGATGCAAAAACTAAAGTAGGCATTTCTAACACTTTCGTGCCCAGACTGTACGTAACTTTACTTGACTGGTACCGATTAAAATAATAAATTACATACTTTAACTATCTCAGTAAAAAATAAACTACAAGCAATGTAGGTCAGCCGTGAGTCCAATTTACGGCACATGAGGTCAGCCGCCCATAAACAACATCTGGCTTTCGCTAAACTTTACCAATGACTATCACAGGACCAAAGACCCCTTTGTATAGACTCGTAAGCTTTTGAATTTGGAACCTTCTTTTAATTCTATAAGAGTTCATAACTCGAATTTAATTTGTACTTATATACCGGGTGTGGCCTGTAACACGAGCAAATAATCAAAACATAAATTGTACTCCTCAAACGAGTACACTTTTGTTCAACAACTTATAAAAATTATGAACAAAATAAATATTATCTTCAATGGACGCCATCGCCACGCCATATCATAGTGATTGACGTTGCTTGTCACGCCTTAAAAATAACAAAATTCGCAGTACATTGCGTCTTAGAATAAACTTTAAAGTGCATTAAATATCAAACCAGTAGTTATTTTTAAAAGTTGCTGAACAAAGGTTGGTCAGTATGAGGAGTACAGCCTACAGTTAAATTTTTTGCTCATATTATAGGCCACACCCGGTATAAGTACGCGGGGACTTACGAGGATAGACTCGTAAATAGCGAGCACAGTTATCTAACATTTCACATTAGTTCACTTTCATTTAAATAGTTCAAGTAATCCATGACTGGAAAGTGAATATTAATATCTGTTTAAATTATTAGGAATATGACATCGCAGACACCGAGTTGAGCACGATTCGCTTCTCTTAAATGTATAAACCGGATATATGGAATCTAAATCGAAATTAAAATTGAATGTTTTTGGATTTGACATTTATGTATTATCTCATTTATCTCATGTGATAGTTTAACAAATGGCTTCCCTATTTCTAACCTGTCGGCATAGCCAAGGTGACAATCGCTATCGTTACGACAACGAAATGCTTTGTGTCTATCACTGTTCCATATAAGTTCGACAGTGACAGTTGCGTTTCGATCGCTACGGAGCGTAAGCGATTGACATGTTGGCTAGGTTCTTTGAATCATAGTTTAATGCTCGTACACAAGTCTGGGACGGGCTTGGTACGGAATTATATTTAGTTAAACCATATAGTACCTACTCTACTTATAATCTAAGGTCATAGACCGACCTTCGTCATGTCAGAATATTAGCCAAGTTTCTCAATCCGGCTACATTTAGTGCCAACACATCCCATCAACTTGTCCAAACATTAAGGTCCTTGCGTGCTACAATCCCTTAGTGTCGAGTTGACACGTACAAATAGCAATATGTACAGTCAGCAGCAGAAGTCGCTATACACTCCAGGTGCTCAAAGAGAGGTAAACGTTTAAACTGTCAAAAAGTTGTTGACTGTCATGGTAGCATTTACTTGTGAGCGCTCAACATGTCACAAATATAATAACAGTCGCTATTCATTAATTTCTACACTTACAACAAATCATTGATACCTTAGCTGTCAAAAAACCACTGGTATCTAAGCGGTCAACGTGTCAAATATATCTGAACAATATGGAAAAATAGACGTTTAAAGCATACATGTATGGTCGTATATTGAATGAATAATAGCTATGCTAATTTCAGGTAAAGCGTTTTGACAATCATCGAAAGCAGTACAGTCTTGTCATCACATACATCTATTTCACGTTTTGCCCTTCAACCAATGACAGTGGTCTGTCAGTCAACTTACTGCAAACTATTTCTTTTATTGAATAGAATCATCAAAACGAATGAATGACACATAGCGAAAGCTAACTGAAGCCGAATTTAGAGCCAATTGTCAAGGCACGTTGTGGTCTTGTTACTAAGGCGTTTGCTTTTCAAAGCAGAGACCGCGGGTTCAAATCTCAGTCGGACGCACCTAGAAATTACAGCTTTTTTTTTGGGTTTCATTTCTATTATTAATTTGTGGTTTTATATTAATCTATATACAGGCCGTCCCACGGCTATGCCACATGGAGGGAAAGTACCCTAAATATTGTAGATGGAACATTTTACTGAAAGAAGACATTATTTTAATTTAAAAAACAATTTAAACTGCATTCATAGATTTTTAAATAATTACATGGTTGAACCGGGAATCGAACCCGCCGCACGAGAAAAAAAAACAACCTGTAGCTTTATCATACCGATCGAAAGGCTTGACATAAGGATTATTCTTTGCTAAAGAACATAGTGTCAGAAACAAAAGGAAGACCATGAATTTCATGATCAGATTTTGTATAAGGGCATAGGTACCTATTATGAGAATACAAGAAAAGTAATTTCAGCAACCAACATCAAAATCCACTTTAAATAAAACTTCATACAACTTGCTAAAAAAGAAAAGTACTTAATTTCAACATTGCTTGGATATGAAAATTATAGGTACTAAAGATGTAAAATGTTGAAGATAAGATTCCACGCGGACGAAGTCGCGGGCAACAGCTAGTTTCGCATAAGTTTATATGTTTTTTGAAGATATTATGTCACATGTAGCGTATGTACGACTTTCTAACAGGACGTTGTAGGTTTGAACCCGCGCCCACTGCGGGCCACTGGGCGTTCCTTAGATTACTCCTGTGCCGAATGCCATTTGATGTTTACTGCTAGGTTATACTAACAATAAGTTCAAAGATATACAGTATGTATCAGGACTAAAGGCCAAGAAAGAGACCCATTAATGTTTAGATCATACTGGACAACTTTTACTATGGGACCCACCCCGATAACGCGGAAAAATAATTGGAAGTTTTATACATTTTGCTGGTCTGATGTTGAAATGTTCTATGGGCGAGTAAAATTTTTTCCGGGGTTTCGGGGTTGGTCCCATAGTAAAAGTTGCTCAGTATGACCTAAACATTAATGGGTCTCTTTCTTGGCCTTTCGTTCTGATACATACTGTATATAACTCCGTATACTCTTTCCTCTCTGCTAAGTTGTAAAAACAAAATTCGTCATTCCTCCAACAAAATAAAGAGATGAGTCATAGTTGGATATGCTTAACACCTTTACTGCCCGTGCTTCTCACGTGGGGCCACGGCTAGCCTCTATTACAAAGCCATAAGGTTTACATGTCAGATTGGGACAGTGAACGTGTTACGTTTCAATTCTATTGTTTTCTCCTTCGTTCTTTGATCGATTCGGAGCATCGTATTTTAGTACGAGTACTATATAGTATATTTTAGTACAATAAGCGGGCTAAATAAATATATTAACATATAATATTATGCTCTACGGTTTGGAAGAACGGCCGCCTATGACAGTTAAAATAAAAAACCGATCATTCTCGTAGAACCTACATACCAAAGAATATAATACTCAGAACCTACTTATTTATTGTCTAAGTTTGACACTTGACGATAAAATACTTCTTTAAGAAAGGAGGTGTCAATTCGTAGCTGCTACAGTATTTTTTTTAAAGTTAAACTGATAAAACGTTGATGCTTAATAGTTACCATTGAAATAACAACTGCTTAGCAACTGGTGGCACCCTGGCTGCTGACGTACGTGATTGGCAGTGCGTGTAGGTATTAATGACAGCAGCTTGAATTTGAGTGCTTAGATACCACTGACTTTTTAACCGTTATTGTCATTGTGATTAAATAAGGGTGTATGTGTTAAAGAAAAACTCAGAAGTTAAGATATATGTGACGAACTGAAAGCCTACGCTAAAATTACAACTTAGATGTCCTTATTTTTGTGACGATTGAAGTGTATATGTTTTCTTGGACACCTTGCCCGCTCAGGTATATCTGATGCTGACTGTACAGTGTACAGCATACATCAGCAACGGAAATTTTGAAATTATTCATGATCAGTGTTATTTGGGCGTGTAAAGAATAATTGCGCCTATGATCAATTAAACTTTTGCAACCATATAACGCAATAACATACATTTACCTTTCTCCTTATCTCACTGACAGATGTGATAATGAGTACAATGCCACTTAAGCGATAACGAATGCCGCGAAAAAAATAACCAAATACGTTACTCCTATTTTTGCAATCGCATACAATAATAAGTGGTTTGATTATAGACAGAATACTTTGGCTTTCTTTGGGATAAGTAAAGGCAGGTACTTAAAAAATCATGAAAATATAGTATATATGTATTTTCATTCAAACTATTAATAGGAAATTTTAAGTGTAAAAATAAGTGGTCTAAGAAAACTTACCCACTTTACCTCAACCGTTTAAATAGATACGTTTATTCTGCCAGTCGGCAAATTTGTGAACGCTAAGATATTTTCAGAGAGCGGAAGGCTTCATGAAGGAAGCAATTTAGCTGGGAAAGAACTTCCTCGTCAGGTCTGCCAGCAATCTAGCACAATCTACGCTGGAGGCACATTGTATTTTTACAACGCCTGTGCCAATAAAATCATCGACAAGGGGCCCGATTCGGATTTTGAAATAGACATCTATTAGATATCTTTTAGACATCACCAAGATACGTTTAAGATCTAACCTGTCAAATTTGACATTTGCGCGATTCTGGAGATACTCTTGAACGATTTCCACAGGATATGACTTAGAGATCCAATTCACATCTAATAGATATCTTACTCTATCTAACGTAAAAGTGACATTGGTTGCCCGAATTGCGCTGCAAAAGAGAACTAGTTGATATCTAAACTATAACGTATCTAGAATGAATCTAGTACGTGTCGTTTCTTGTGAATATCTTGAAGTTCGAATACGGCAGTATGTAATAAAATCACCGGCATCGAAGCAACTGAAAGATACGTATTCATGATGCGTGAACACTGAATGAAATGTTTCCATAAAATATTTTGTTACTTCTCAAAAAATGAAACTTGCAAACTATGTGTTACCTGTTACAAAATCGGTTGTAGGTATTTATCTAAAATTGTGTTATTATTACTTTAGTTTATTTGTTTTTTGGATTACTCAATTAGTTCGGCTAATTATTTCAGTGTACCTGTGATATTATTTATTTCAGGCACAAGCCCATAAATAAGATTTTGTAAAAATATTATTATTTATTTACCTATAGGTATCTATTTTGTATACAATATAAGAGAAATACATACAACAGACCGTTTAATGATTGATTCCTTCTCAAAGTTAAATAATAGTCCTCTTCAAAAGTAAAATAAAAAAAATCTCATATCTACTTAGAGAAACGGCTAAAAATTCCTACAATCCGCCTTTGTATGACCGGCTCCATTTGCGTTTTAATTAAAACCGCTTTTAAATCGGTATTTCAGCTTGCGAGTAATAATGTCACACAGAGGCACAAATTCAGATTGCAAAGTAGCAGAATGTAAAATAGTATTATTTTTGTTGGTTGTAGGTGCCTTCTTTTATAACGAACTAAGTAATTTATGTGACTATTTCACACAGTTAAATATTGCAAGCGTATTTCCTTGTTCCTTTTAACATACTAGGTTTAACCGTTCATTAAAATCCTTTAGTCTAATTCAAACGCCTCACAGCCGTATTAAATTACCTCATCAGAGTCACTTTACATTACTATCACGTACAAAATCTGGTTACCTACATATACCGGGTGTGGCCTGTAACACGAGCAAATAATCAAAACATAGATTGTACTCCTCAAACGGTGACACTTTTGTTCAACAACTTTTAAAAATTATGAAGTTTTTAGACTCCCTATTTTTCATACAAAATAAATATTATCTTCAATGGACGCCATTGCCACGCCATATCATTGTGATTGACGTTGCTTGTCACGTCTTAAACATAACAAAATTCGCAATACATTGCGTCTTAGAATAAACTTTAAAGTGTATTAAAAATCAAACCACAAGTTATTTTTAAAAGTCGCTGAACAAATGTTGGTCAGTATGAAGAGTATAGCCTACAGTTTTATTTTTTGCTCATATTACAGGCCACACCCGGTATAAGCCTTGCTTAAAATGAAATATCGTAAGCGATATGCTTTGCCTACTTAAAGATGTCCTTTTGTTACAGTACCGGGGCTTGGGCTGAAGTGGGTCAAGGTTCGATTTGGCCGGGCCTTTGCATCAACGGAGAGCGTACCTACAAAATGTATGGTGCACTAACTACAACAACCGCGTATTTGTGCCTGTAATGTTATTATAAAAATAGTCTTGCGTTGTAAATAATGAAGATAAATTTATAAACTCACGCGAAAAGGAATAATGGTGTTAAGAAATTATTTAGTGAAAATGACGTCAGTGGCTGCAACGATTATTTACGTCTACTTTTTAACGCAAATTAGCTTTGCTTTTAAGACTAAAATCTTTTAATGCTTTAGGCGATGTAGATGTCAGTAAAATGCATGTTACAAGCATTTTAAGAATAGCATTTCATAAAAGTTGAAAAAGTAATGAACTTTAATGCTGATATTCGTTATTTTCATAGCCTTTAATGCATCTGTCTATTTTATACGTAACTGAGTATTCGTTTACAATAACAGTAACGATTCCTACCAATCGATAGCAGGCATTCAATTTGGAAAAATACCATTCGCCGGCGCTATGATCATGATAGGTTGATAGGTTGCACGGTTATTTATGTTTGAAATCCATATACTTACCTAGCCTTCAAAATGAATCTTAAAATTTTAGAAACTTAAATCGACGTAGCGGTTCTGGTAAGTATTTAGGTATGCTTCAGTTAAAGTAACATTATGCCTTCTTCAGATATGTGTGGCGGAAAATATATAGCTTTAGTTAGGCTATATTATGTCAATTTTGTGTCTGCCAAAGATATCAGATAGATAGATATCTGTAGACAGATATTTGGCAAAGATTCTAACCTTCGAGCAACACGGAAGGGAGGCGGCATTCGCACTATTTCCCCTCTGCCGAGGTACAAGATTAGCGCGTCAATAAAATCTAGCGCGAGTAATAAAACTAGTTGCACTTGGATTTTTCACTAGACTGAGTCCAGACGCGCGCGTGAACACTGCTGCACAAAAATGCCTGTTTGCTCGGTTTTTTGTTATAAAAAGAGGTCGGGGACATCAAATTTACAAAAAGAAAGTGTTACATTTCACATGTAATATTTTTTTTTTACATATCATACGTTTAATTACATTTAAATACAATTATTATATTTTAGTCTCAAGTAATTGTTGGATTTATCGATTTTACTCGCTCAGTACAAATTGCGGATCGGTAGAGCGACAAATCCGACTTCTCATCTCTCAGAATACAATGACATACTTCAAAGAAAATGTGTTAGTGTGCGTGTTGTGACACTAGTCACTCGTCCGTACACAAAAAGAGATCGAGGTTTGCAAGATTTGTCTTTGACGTGTGTCATTTTCTATGTATTTGTGTCGTAATTACAGAGGGCCTACCGCAAACCACGTTCGACGTGTTGCCTGGATGTCACACTTACGTATGAATTTACAAGTGCCATAGAGAGGCAACACGTCGAACGTGGTTCGCGGTAGGGCCTTTGATTGGATTTTGTATGTAAGTGTGTGAGAAGTGCGACTGTGTGCACCTTCCCCCCGCGAAAAATGGCAGAATGATTTGTACGGTGAGATATCGCTTGGGCCCCTCCCTTCCGACGTGTCGGAAGCCGGTGTTGCTCGAAGATTCTAACTAATTTCCGCCATCCATTGACAGATATGTCCACCAGACACATGTGTCAGACACACGACATCTGACACATCAATACTACCATATTTCTTTTCATAGTTATATGACCATTTTCAATGGAACGTATGTTATTGGTACTCGTTTTATAAAACGACCCCTTCCGAATAGGAAATAATAAGCTGTGGCGCGGAAAGATAGTCTATTATTTTTTATTCCGCCCTTCGGACGGTCTTGGGATAAATGTTGGCCAGTCATGGGGAAGTAGCCTTAACGCTTTATGCGAAAACTTGGCGTGGTCATCTCTTCCAGTATATTAACATTTTACACCCCTTCATGTTTACATATGGGACATTTTGTTCAATAGGTACATATTATATTACATACAAGGTTTCTTTCAAGTGTAATTCGGTAAAATTTCATTTCGTGTTTGTATGGCTATCCTGTATGATCTTCAATTTTGATCTTCTAAGTTGTACACCTACTTCATTTAAGTGGTAGGTATGTTCAGCTGCCCACTAGCTGCTGTTTTTTGTAGAGAGATTTTGTTTTCAATCAGATATAGGTTTGTGTGTTTTACTTTATAAGTAAACAGCTTAATTGTTTGTTTATCTTATTAACAAAATTCAGTATTTGAAAGGACAAACACGAGTTACGTAACTCTAATTACTGCTATAATTATCAAAGTTCCAACGCAATATTGTTCAAATTGTTATTTGACTTGAGTCCCTAATAAATCCCTAACAACGCTTGCAAAGACATTTCAAAATCTTACGATTAAAGTAAGTCTGGCAAGACATACAAACTCGCATGTCGAGAATTGCTTTCCGACCCACATATGCAAAGTTGGTCGTGTCCTGAGATTCATAAAGACGGCTTACTTAATAAAACTTCTTCCATTGTTACTGGGTAGGGTTGTCGCTCCGAAGTTGAAAACTTAATAAGAGAGTTTTGTCACTTTGCCTTGCTTGCTTTTGGTCATACAAGTTTGTTGATGTTGTGACTGTTATTATAAATCTGACTATAGTCACCATCACCATATTACTTTTGATATATCTAATTTACGGATAATTTTTTTTACCAATGTATGGATTAATTTTACCTAAAAATAATTACAATACTAGTTTGTGGACTAGACGTTGGTAGTGATTTTTAAGTAGATAATTTTGATGATCTATCGATGTAAATGAAAAGAAAATTACCATAAATACAAAGATGCCCAGCTTAAACAAAAAAATTATAATACTAAAACGGTAATCTATTTTTTTTTATTCTAACATAAATAATATTAAACAGAAGATAAACTAAACAAAAAATTTTTTAAGTATACTTATCCTGGATTTAATTAAAAACGGTTACACTCACGTTAGTTATTTTGTCGCTAATTCCGATTATATCCCGCCCTTGTGGTAACCCTAGCTTGGACAAAAGGATCTTGAAAGCCGACCGCCTGTTATTTGTTATCTTTTAGTCCTTTACCTATTCTTGCTACCAAACTAGGCTCATCATTTCAGCACCCCACTTTATTCTGTCAGTAACAAGTCCCACCTATTCACAGTAGGTATCTGCATAATGTCTACGGTTTTTCTAAAATACAATAAAAGAAACCTCTGGCTCTGATATAAATAAAAAATATACCTTTTCTCCAATATGCTCGGAAATGTTCACCTTACTGTAGCAAAAATAGTACGGGAAGTTCTTCGTTAATGTCAAACTCTAACTAAAAAACATCAAACTATCGCTGTCCTGTTCTAGCGGACGGGAAGTAAAAAAACACTACAGTAATAACTTATTACTGTAGTGTTTTTTACTTTTTAATAATAAAAAACGCAAACAGCCAATTATTATTGCCGCGAGCCGCTTCTACACGACCCGATCAGCTATCATTTCACGTGTATGATCGTGCAAATACTGCTTAATAAAATCAAAGATTATTTTTATATTTTTTTAAATCTCATCCGTGTTCATAAAGCTTACATAGTTTGTCAAAGGACTTTCTCATTTCAAACATAGACAAAGAGAATCATACTATCTTTGTCTTACACTAGTACTAGCACCCAAAAGAAAAGGATGGGTGTAGTTTTCCTGGTTCTTACTGACTGAAAAGTTGGTTTGACAAACTATATTGCGCAATTATATTGAATGAACGAATATTGAATGGTACTGAATGGCAGAATAAGTTTGTGCCTTTAACTTTTAAAAATTAATTAAAGAGGGAAATTGTTTTTGACATTTTGGATGTGAAGGTTTGATTTGAGTGATGCTTGATGCTTAAATAATAATTATTTTAGCTTATTTCCTCGCATGTTTGGAGAAAAGCACTATATATGCCTCGGCAGGAATAGCAATTCGTGGATTCGTCTTCTTTGTCGGACTCCGCTTCGCGTCGTCCGACAAAATCGAAACTCATCCACGAATTGCCCTTTCCCGGCCTCTGCAATAATGTACTATTATTTGCTTTCACATTTTTATAAGGTCATGCTGCGGTTTATATTGTTTTTATTTGTGACCACCTCTCGAAACAGGCCGCGTAGCCAAGATGCCAATCGCTAACGCTCCGTAGCGATCGAAACGCAACCGTCACTGTCACACTAATGTGGAAGAGTGATAGAGATACATAATGCTTTTCGTTGTCGAAGCGATAGCGATTGTAACCTTGGCTAGGCGGCCTGGTACCTGTACTACAGAAAAGTAATTTAGTTATGTATAAGTAGGTACAGTTTAGTCATGCTCGAGTAACTTAATCATCATACTCAATTTTGATAAGTAATCACCGAAAATAAACATCAAGTGAACGTTAATGTAAAGACAAATATTACGAGTCGTATCTAAAAGCCTGTAGGCTGCAGACGAACTGAAATATTTGTGAAATATAAATAAGTTCTAATGTTTATTTGTAGGTCGTCTCGGTCGAGTTAATGTCTCATATTTGTAGATAATCTCAGCTATTTTAGATTGTACGAGTATTACTTGTTGAAGGTAAATTATTATACTTAAAAGACAAAACTAAGACATAAAGTTGTATATTACATATAGGTAAAGTAACTAAGTAATTAGTTTATATTGATGAAAAACTAGAATCAACCAATAAACATTAAAATAAAATAAAATGAAGTGTGTACCTATGTACATATAAACATATTGCCACGCCCTAGTAGGTCCATGACTGTACTTATTTAATTTTAAGAACACCTGTAATACCAAGTTTTGCGACAAATGAATGATTATGATTAAGGACCGACTTGATAGTACTTAGACTACGTTGATTACAATGTTCTAAGTCCAAATTATGTTACTCTTGATAAGGTTTTAAGATTTCTCAGATATCAATTATAAAGTTAAACGAATGATTTATATAGCTTTTATTTCCTATTAGCTTTTCCCTTAGTATACAAAAAAGCTAACATTTCTCTTATTTAAGTCACTATATCTAGTAGGTACCTACAGTAGTTAGTCTACACTCGTCCATAAATATTAATTAATAATTCAAGCATGAGAAATGAAGAGCTTATAAAATTAAATCCTTCAAATTAGATTCTGAATAATACTCGAGTTCAAGACTGGTAAACAGAGATTAAATGTATTGCTTCAAAGCACGATGTACCTACGTAAGAAAGTTATATCCAAAGTTCCACATTTAAGACGATACGTCTAAGACTCGGGTAAAGACTTCATTTGCAATGCGATACCGGCAAACTTTGTGATTAAAAAACTTGACTGTTGATACCGATACCCCGGCCTACCGCGAACCACGTTTGATGGCTCCTTTACACGTTGGACAAACGCTCCGCCAACGCTTGGCCCATGAGTTGGCCGTGGCTTGGTCGGAACGCTACTACACGTGGCCACGTATTCGTCATTTTTAATTTTAAAAAACACAAAAAGCATGAACGTCCACCCTCGACCGCGTCCGAGCACGCACTGCCGATTGGGCCACGTGTAGATGCGTACCGCAATCGCTTGGCCAATCCCTTTGATGTGCGGCCGAACAACCGACACCGCGGCCAACTCATCGCCATCCTGCGCGCCAAAAGTCAACCGACACCAATACCCCCTCTACACGTTGTCCCAACATATTGGACCAATAGGTTGGGCCAACGTGTAGAGGAGCCATGACGTGTTGCCTCCCTGTCACACTTACGTTGCTATTAATTATAACTAAAATCTAATAATGCGAGGATTACTATTCGAGTAAAATAAGTAAATATTAGATAGAAACCTACATAAGCTGTAGAATTCCTTAGCGTCTATCTACATAGCTAGATAGATATATTTAATAAATGCGACCAACAATCTTCGGCACAATTAGAGTATGGCGTCACTAATTGCGCTAATGCCCCCATTATCCCAAGTCTCCAGAAATGGGGGGTATATTTATGGCACTCTCTCGGCGACTAATGTCGTCGGGAAAAAATGGCGACAGATTTACGAAATGAAGTACGCAGTGACCGGAAACTACGGCAAAGAACAGCGAGGGAGATCGATAAGGGAACCTATATTCTTGGGTCCTCAAGATGAACATAATGAAAACCAATACAAAGTTACCCGTTTATTGATATTCTTTAGTCTTAAAGTGTAGACTTTGTATTAGTATTTTTTTTATTGAAGTTACTTGTGCCATTCTGACAAATTAGAATCTTAACTTCGAAACCGAAAGAAAATTAGCAGGTGGATTCGAGTTTACATGAGATCTTCAATTCTGTGTTCTTAATAAATATTGCCTTTTTGTATTAATAATTTAGCTTACAACGAACACATCCCGTTGATCCCGTGATTACATATTTATTAAAGTACGTAAAATATGAAAATAGTCGGTTCTTTAAAGCTGACCACTGACTAACAGTCCGCCTGACGATATCGGCCGGTCAGTTGTTCGGAACTGTAAAATTTTTGTTCTTACTGACAGGCCGATATCTTCCGGCGGCCTGTTAGTCAGTGGTCTGCTTAATTGAAACGGCTATTATTTTTGAGAGAGCTAAGTACCTTAAAATAATGTAAATTAATTGAGAAATATATATACTTTCATGTTTTCTTAACCGAGTTGTTATGTGCAGTGAAATTGAAGAAACTGTTTAAGTTTACGCCTCATAAGACTGAGAGGGTAGCCGCCATAAATGGGTTCATTGGTTTTATTTCGATGACACACTCCCTTTCCTCCAGAGAAGCTGTAAAAGATAACTATATATCAGATTGAAGTGCTTCACCAGAAGATGTTAAAAGTATTAGTTCATTCGGAGCTACAGCCTGGCAAAAAAGAGTAGAAATTAAAAAGTGGCAACACTGTAGCGTCGTCCCGTTCTCTTATACATATTGATTTGAAAGGGACGACACTACAGTGTTGCCACTTTTTAATTTCTACTCTTTTTTGCCAAGCTGTACTTACACTTTGACAGAATACTAGAAGGTATAATAATAACCCAGATTGCACCTTGTTGTAAAATTTAAGGAAAATAATATTAAAGGAACTGACTTTGCTTTTCACATTTATGGAATTTGTTTTAAACGTTTAGTTCCTAAAAGTAAAAAATACATTCTCTACAGTCATCCTAGCTTATTTTATGGAAAAACACCCAATTACAGAATTAGAATAAGTAGGTATCTAAAAACAACACATGCAAATAGGTTGTTTACGAGAAGATCAATGTTCGTAAAAACACCGTTCTAAGAATATTTTATAATAATTATATTACAAAATAATCAAGCCATTCCAGGAAGCCTTCGCCGTCGGTTTCAATTACATTGCCGGTGTATTTAATTAAGATAACATGGAGAGGCTTCTATGAGGTAACAAGATTGAACGGGGGAGTACGTTTCCAGGAAAAACCACAAAATATAGGTATATAAATACCGGGTGTTTCCTGTAACATGAGCAAATAATTAAAACATAAAGATAAAGATAAAAAAAGATAAAGAATAGTTTATTCAAGTAGGCATATTACAATGCGCTTATGAACGTCAAATAAACCTTTACCGGCTCCAACCATACACCTCTGTCCCGAGAAGATTTAAATCCCCCCTCAATTGGAGAAGGGTATCCCAATATGGGACCGGCAACAAACTCGGCGGGACACATCTTTTCAAAACATTATTACATCTTATAATTAACATAATATTCTATTCCTCAAACGATATAAATTTTGATTAACAGCTGTTAAAACCGATGAAATCTTTAGATTTTCTCTTTTTCAATTAAATATTACTTTCAATGTACGCTGTAATCAGTGTTTTTGATGTTTCCTATCACGTTTTAAACATAACAAAATTTGCAATACATTGCATCTTAGAATAAACTTGAAAGTGTAATAAAAATCAAAAATAAGTTTATCTTAAAAAACGATGTACAAAATAAATGTTGGTCAGTTTGAGGATTACAGTCTACAGTTACATTTTTTGCTCGTGTTATAGGCCACATCCGGTATGTAATCAGTTCCAAAACGTAGGTACACGTATTAGAACAATAAATATTAAAAGCAAATTATAACACACAATCTAAAATTTTACTAACCGGCAGAAAACAAAGACAACTAAAATAACTATTTTTGGTAATGTCCACGACGTACTCTTTATTGCATGTTATATCTATATTATCTGTGTTCTACTTTTAGTGTCGTAATACCAGTCGTATAATCTATGTATACCACAATACATAAGAAAAGTAGGTATTTTATTTAATGAAAAACACTGTAGGTAGGCATATACGGCGCGACGCTGAAATAGGCCTCCTGAGCCTAGGTATAGTATGTAAAATTTCGCCTGAACGCGTCTTTCAGGGCCAAATGGGCGATAAAGACGGGCTTCTGCGCTCCAGGAGACTGAAATATGAGGGTTAACTCCCAAGGCCTAGTAGGCATTTTCTGTGTCACCTTAAAGTACAACAAAATACCTTTAGTCAGAACATTTACGAGTGTATTGTAAGTTTCATTGATGCTAAGTATCTTTTTCGTGTATCTGCGTGTTAAAAAGGTAATGACGTCACAAATAATTTAGTCATTTTTACTGTGGGACTTGTTTTTTAAATTTATAAATTGCTACTTAATTTTAATCAACAACAGTGCATGCATCTCCTATTGTAGATAATTAAATATATAAATTAATTGGTATGTACCTATAGCTTCATAAAATATAATAAAGAATGATGTTGTAAGTAATGTAAATCTGACATAAAAAGCTTTCGATCAGGATTTATTATTCAGTACCTAAATAAGTAAAACAGCCTACTCTATTTTACTTTCAGTAAGTAACACCTTTTTATTCAAATTAAGCTATTGTGATGCTGATGGAAATCAAGACAGATGCTCATATGCTCAGACATTATTTACATAGCTTTCGGCGTCGTACGCGTGTTTTATTTATACCGGGTGTGGCCTGTAATATAAGCAAATAATTAAAACATAGATTGTGCTCCTCAAACGGTGACTTTTGTTCAAAAACTTTAAAACAATTATGAATTAATTACACTCCCTATTTTTCATACAAAATAAATATTATCTTCAATGGACGCCATCGCCGCCCCATATCATTGTGATTGACGTTGCTTGTCACGCCTTAAACAAAACAAAATTCGCAATACATTGCGTATTAGAATAAACTTTAAAGCGTATTAAAAATCAAACCACAAGTTATTTTTAAAAGTCGCTGAACAAATGTTGGTCAGTATGAGGAGTACAGCCTACAGTTTAATTTTTTGCTCATATTACAGGCCACACCCGGTATACGCAATAGATTTATCCCGCTAGATGGCTTAGTGTCTTAAGCTTCTTATAGTTTGGCACTTACGTAGTGTGTGATGGTTTCGCCGAAATGATTAACATTTGCTGCTATGAGTAGGTATGTACTAGTACGTATTTATATATCATCATTTTACGTTCACCCCACTTGAAACATCTGTTGACAGCGTCTATGCACCTCAAATGTCCTCCTTTATAAAACATATGGTAGAAACCATATCTCAACGGTGGAACCGTTCTCTAAGCACCATACTGGGCTGGCTGAGATGTAGGATCAGTATCGCCGTTATACGCGCCACCAGCATGTGTATCCGAGGCACACGCCACCGTTTTAAGTCGACCGCCAGGTGGCTTGGGTTCGACGAGGTGCCGCCCTTCCACACATCGATTGAAACCACTTTTCTACCACCCACATATGTATTACCTAACCCTTTGCCTATGTACTTATGATTGTTTTAATGTAATAAATTTTTGTTGGGTTATTTATCATCATTTATTGTGATACGTATAATCTTATGTAATATTTGGGTGTTATTTAGGTGTGCTTACTTTTAACAATAATAAATAAAGTTTAAAGTAAGGTAGGTATTTCAATAAAATGATTTTTCATTAGCTTTCTTATTGTTTTCACAAATGAAGAATTTCAAACATATTATCAAGTAATAAAGTAGGTATGTAGGTTTTCAATAAGTTAAAGTTTAACCCAATATACTTACTATGAAATGGTTACTATTAGGAAACAAATTATATTATTTTCTATGGAAATATTTTAATTTGTATTATTTCTGAACGAGGGGTAGAAATTTAAGTAGAGTGCCTAATCCTACTCTTCTTCTTCTTCCTAACGTTATCCCGGCATTTTGCCACAGCTCATGGGAGCCTGGGGTCCGCTTGACAACTAATCCCAAGCATTGACGTAGGCGCTAGTTTTTACGAAAGCTGCTGCCATCTGACCTTCCAACCCAGAGGGGAAACTAGGCATTATTGGGATGGCGGTGATGCTTATGGTAATGTTGTGGACAAATCTACACGGTAACGTTACGGCCAGGTTTTCATATGGCGTTATCACGCAAAATTATCGTCCGTAAACCGACTTTTTTCAACTGAATATATATTTTTATTCCATCCGTAACCCTAATCCGATTTCGAAAGAGCGAATGTCGAAAAAACATTCATCCCCTATTGTTATCCAGCACACCGAATGCAATACCGGGATCCATCGTTTCCTACAGCAACTAACTGCCGTATTCGAACTTCAAGATATTCACAAGAGACGACACGTACTAGATCCATTCTAGATACGTTGTAGTTTAGAAATCAACTAGTTCTCTTTTGCGACCAATGTCACTTTTACGTTAGATAGAGTAAGATATCTATTAGATTTGAATTGGATTTCTAAGCCATATCCTGTGGAAATCATTCAAGAGTATCTCCAGAATCGCGCAAATGTCAAATTTGACAGGTTAGATCATAAACATATCGTTATCCTATCTTGGTGATGTCTAAAAGATATCTAATAGATGTATATTTCAAAATCCGAATCGGGCCCTAAGCCGTATTGCGAGTCAGATATAAAGGTACGGCTTTGAAGATAAGATGAGATAAAACAAAAAGTGGAGCGACGCGAGCTCGGATGGCGGCGTGATATCGGCACTACTTTGAAAAAACTCGTTTCTTGTCCTGTCAATCAAAAGAAAAATGTAGTGTCTATGTATGGGATGCACTCAGAGTTACTGGTTACTGCCTTTCAACTTTGAGTAGCAGTGTGAGATACGAGATTTTTAAAGTAGTGCCGATATGTTTGTAGTTTTTACGCATTTTGACATAAATACAAAAAGAGCTTACGATTTGTGACTAGAGTTTTTTACCAGTGTTTTATAGTAGCATAATTTATGAATCATTCTCACTTTAAAGAATACAACGCACGAGTGAAGGTCACGTGTTTTTGGACTTTCATAATATGTATCTACTTTAAAACATGAAACAAAATGGTAGAAGAAAATAACAGTAATATACCTAAGTTCAAAATAATAGGTATCATAATTTAATTTTCATGTTTTATTTGAATTTCAATAGAGAGAGGGAGAGTAAATAGGTATAAAAATAACTCTCTCTCACAAGCCTCACATAAATCAGGCTTAAAGTTATTAATTGCTTGCATGATTTTATTTATTAACAAAAACACTTGCCAGTGGCATGTTTGAAGGATTTACATGCGTGGATATTTTATTTTAAATTTCATAAGTTTCTGCAATAGATTGAAAACAAGGTTTAAAAATTTGTCATTGGTATAAGTTCGTTTGACTATGTATATTATCATGCCGCGATCAGAAAGGGATTAGAAATGTGTGATCCTCCACAGCCGGACCACCTCGTCCGATTGCGCTCAGTTTTTAATGGCGAAATGTACCTCTAATGTACTTCATGTACCTCGTCGGAAATTGAACGTACCTCTGTAGTTTGGCAGATATATGCGTTTAAAAGGGGTCCGGCTGGGGAGTAAAATCTGCAGCCGGACCACGCCTGGATCCGATCATATCTGTTATTTTGAGATATAATTTAAATATCAGATGAATGTACCTGTTACGTACCTCCGAAGAAATCGTTTTTTTATTTAAAAAATGGTCTCATAAATGAATTTTCATACATTTCATTTTTTGAGTATACGCGTAAGCGCCTGTCAAAAAATAATAGCAACATAGTAGAAACAAATGTATTCAATTCGGGCAAGTCGTCTAACGCGTCAACTAGATACAAATGTGGGTGGTTATAGGGAGTGTTTTAAACCGACACGAGTTGCGAATTACCTTTTCGCACGTGTATTGTACAACGTTTTACAGTACACAGTTGAAATTCGCAGAGATGTTGCCGCTATAACAACAAATACTAAAAAATAATAAAATAAATATTAACGTGGGGCTCCCATGCAACAAACGTGATTTACTTTGCCTCTTTGTGCGTAATTTATAAATAAATATTAAGTATACGGACATTCTTATAGTAGACCGGCCAGCGAAAGAAAAGTGTTCTAGAAATCGATTTCCGCTCATGTCGTCCGGGATATGGGTGAATATGGTATCAATGCATTCAGTGTAATGCCTTGAACCCAAATATATGAGATGACAAGCGCGAAAGTGGTGGGGATAATTGCTGTGACGTCATAAAGTCGGCAGTACAAATATATAACGTACTGTAACATTTTCAATACTTGGTCTAACAAATTATTAGAAAACGTTCAAAAATTTCACAAACCACAGTTGACTTCGAACTGCTATAAATTGAAAATGGCTGAATGGATTAGTCCAAAATACATACCAAATGACTGTGAATATCCTTTACATAATGTTAAAAAATGATTAACCAGATATATCAAAAAATAAGAAAAGTATATCAAGTTGGAAAAAAAGTGTAGGTCTCACAGTGTTTTATAGAAGCCAAAAAAGTGACATCCTCATTTTATTGCAAATTACTGAAGTTTAGATCATTACAAATGCGAGACTAAAATTCCCGCGTGTCCAATTTGCGTAGTTTTTGTGTAATAATTTTTTGAAAATCGTGTTTTAGGCACCCGGATATAACGAAAAACTTAAAAAAAATTGCAAATAGTTTTATGAACTTTCCGTTGTTTAGTATTATTGGATAAACTGTTTGAAGACGCAAATTTAGAGGCAATTGTGACATCTCTAGGTATATTGGTTACAAAGATATTAATGAATTTAAGTTTTTGGTTTTTATTTTTTTTCTTCCATGTTCCGCCGTAGTAGGAGCCCATATTTGTATGACAGCTTCATTTATACGTCTTCTATCTACACTATTTTTAACAAGACCTAATTCCGTGGAAGATTGTATTTAAAGCCAATTAAAATTTTCGGTCAGGGCAATATCCGGGTTCAGCCGGATATAATATTAACGCTGTATACACAGTATAGCACTTTTATGGGTGGTAAAAACAAACTTTAATATGTTAATAAAAACCTACACATATGAAATAATAAGTTTTTTAAAGATTTAGTAATTTATTAGCTATAGATAACTTACAAATTCTTCCTCTTTATAATTAGGGTAGATAATATAGATGGTCAAGCAAATCTTGTCAGTAGAAAAAGGCGCGAAATTCAAATTTTCTATGAGACGCTATCCCTTCGCGCCTACATTTTTCAAATTTGCCGCCTTTTTCTACTGACAAGATCTGCTTGACCAAGTATATTTACATTTTGGTCGTTAGCTGTATGACAGTCAACTACAAAGAGACGTATACACTTTTGGACCTCATTACCATGCAGTAAGGTGAAACACTGCTGTATATATCTGTTTTTAGTCGGGTCATCATTTTCTACTTCGAGGCTCTCTGCCCCATCTTGCACCTCGTAATAACTGTCGTCTGGACAGAACTCGGATGTTGGTGTTGGGGTTTCCTCCTGAGATTCCTGTGCCTGTGGTGATTGCGGTGCTTTCAATAAAGCTACTGCGGCAGATGGTAGGGGACGTTTTTTAATATATTTTATTCTCTGTGACATCTGTTGTTCGGAAATTACTGGATCTGATGAGACTAGTGCTCTGTGAAACAAATCAGACATTGTTTTTATCCTATCCGATTTCCGAGTATGGTGTTCTCGATCGTGACGCCAATATTTGTTCCGTGACTCTGCTGCTTGCTCGGAAAGCATACAAACTGGAACAGACGAGTTTCAAATGATTGCAGCGCCATGGGCCAAAATTTTATGTATGGTGACTGTCATAGGACACCATTTGTAAGTATTGACATATTTTTGGACTAGTTCTTTACAAAAATTGCCAAACTTCTCTGCGTCTATTGGAAGACCACTCGACAATACAACTAGAACTGTGTGGGGATCGTCCAGAAGCCACTTCTCTAAGCCAAGGATGTTTGCAAATGCTTCACGATGTTTGTCAGACAAAACTGTTCTCGCGGTATTGCCGTCATTAGTAGTGCCACTATTGAAACGTACTGCCCTAAATTTAAATTCCGATTATTAAATGTTTAAAAATTAAATTAAATAAAGTTAGGGTCAAGTACGAGTTGGAGTTGCACATTGAGGACCCGTGTCATCGTACACTGTATGACATGGTAAAATTTTTTTAGACCCTTCGTGTGCGAACGCGACTCTCACTTGCCTGATAGGTACTTACTAAATCAGTTCTCGAAGCAGTGGGATCACATTTTCTTCCATATGAAGTCGAAACCAGATATCCCCAAGAAAATGGCGTATAAATAAAAATACCGAAGTGCCAACCCTAGCGGCCGGATAACCCGGATATAGTTTTTCGATGATTACTTGAATGTTTCACGGAATTAGGTCTTGTAAAAAATAGGGTGGATAGAAGACATATAAATGAAGCTGTCATACAAATATGGGCTCCTACTACGGCGGAATATGGAAGAAAAAAAATGAAAACCAAAAACATTAAATTCATTAATATCTTTATAACCAATATACCTAGAGAAGTCACAATTGCCACTAAATTTGCGTCTTTGAATGGTTTATCCAATAGCACTAAACAACGGAAAGTTTACAAAATAATTTGCAAATTATTAACGTTTTTCGTAAAATCCGGGGGCCTAAAACACGATCTTCAAAAATTTATTACACAAAAACTATGCAAATGACTAAAATGAAATGAAAAAGACTATGCTAATGAAAAAGACTACTAACTAAACTCGTGTCGGTTTAAAACACTCCCTATAACCACCCACATTTGTATCTAGTTGACACGTTAGACGACTTGCCCGAATTGAATACATTTGTTTTCTACTATGTTGCTATTATTTTTTGACAGGCGCTTACGCGTATACTCAAAAAATGAAATGTATGAAAATTCATTTATGAGACCATTTTTTAAATAAAAAAACGATTTCTTCGGAGGTACGTAACAGGTACATTCATCTGATATTTAAATTATATCTCAAAATAACAGATATGATCGGATCCAGGCGTGGTCCGGCTGCAGATTTTACTCCCCAGCCGGACCCCTTTTAAACGCATATATCTGCCAAACTACAGAGGTACGTTCAATTTCCGACGAGGTACATGAAGTACATTAGAGGTACATTTCGCCATTAAAAACCGAGCGCAATCGGACGAGGTGGTCCGGCTGTGGAGGATCACACATTAGAAATGACAGATTTCCATACACTTACGTCTAAATCAATATAGATGACAGCTATCTCAATCCCTTTTTAATTGCGATTCAGTAATACTTTTGATGTTATGTTGCGGACCATTGTTTCACGATACTTTATCATATTTGTTCTGAAATAAATAAATAAATATTATAGGACATTTTTACACAAATTCACTAAGCCCCACGGTAAGCTCAAAAAGGCTTGTGTTGTGGGTACTCAGACAACGATATATAATATATAAATACTTAAATACACAGAAAACAACCATGACTCGGGAACAAATATCTGTATCATAATACAAATAAATGCGTTACCAGGATTCGAACCCGGGACCATCGGCTTCATAGGCAGGGTCACTACCCACTAGGCCAGACCGGTCGTCAAATGAAACCGGTCGTGAAAATGTATGTTCACAAAGCCAAACATAAACTTTATTCTAATACTATTCCCTGATCGTCTTTATTTATGTTCATTAAAAACTCGACAAACTCAACTTTAGTAAAAGAAAAAAACCTCTCCCGAACTAAAAAACTCGGACATGAAGGCATGCGTACCATTACACAAAAAACGGAAAAAAATCACGTTTATCGTATGGGAGCCCCACTTCAATATGTATTTTCTTTTGTTTTTAGTATTTGTCGTTATAGTGGCAACAGAAATACATCATCTGTGAAAATTTCAACTGTCTAGCTATCACGGTTCATGAGATACAGCCTGGTGACAGACACATACACGGATAGAGGACTCTTAGTAATACAGTCCCGTTTTTAGGGTTTCGTAGTCAACTAGAAACCCTTATAGTTTCGCCAGGTCTGTCTGTCTGTCCGAGGCTTTGCTCTTTGATCGTTAGTGCTAGAAAGTTGCAATTTAGCATGGATACATAAATCATGCATTGCAACAGAACGGTGAAATAAAAAGTACAAAAAAGTTTTTTTTAGGGTACCTCCCATACAACAATTTTTTTTTTTAATTTTTTTTTGCTTTTTTCCGATAGTGTGGGGTATCGTTGGATAGGTCTTTCAAAATGAATAAGGGTCTCCTAAAACCATTTTTTGATATAAGTAGTTAACATTTTCGGAAATATGCGAAAGACAAAAAATGTGTCCCCTGCACTCTAAGTTTTGAACCACGAGTCCAAAAAATATGAAAAAATTGTGAAACAAGGGCTTAATAAATACATTCAATGAAAACTATAGCGAACATGATCGGTCTAGTCGTTTGTGAGTTATTGCAAATTTCTTAGTAAAAAGACGTAATGTACAAAGCGTTGCAAAGGTACTCCCTTATGATACTTACTAATAGCCCCCGTTTGGCCTATTTTGACAGAATGGTAACTACGAAACCCTACACTGAGCATGGCCCGACATGCTCTTGGCTGATTATTAGTATTATTACCCTTTGGGTACGGAGCCCTAAAAAGAACAAGGTATCTTGACATTCACATACATAACAACGGAGCCACGCCACGCCGTTTTGTCGACTAAATAGTGTTTATTTTTAAGTTTATAAAATACATTATGTATGTTAGTCTGTAAGGTATTTGTAATATGGGCCTTGTTGCCTAAATTAAATTTCTAAATAAAATAAAATATATAACTTGTTATTAATATAAAAAAGGGTACGAAGAAACATTCCTTCAATATCCTGTGCAAACATCATACATCGACAAGGACACTACAGAAAAATCTATCAATGACTTCCACAACATCGTATCACATTTTTACTCAATTCCGAATTTCAATCTTACAGCCCTAGGCTTAAGTTTTATTTTAACAAGTCAGTTGCGTGAGAAACGAGGTAGAGGAGTTATATGCTGGAGATGGCAGGCGCGTTCTCAATACGAGCACAAAGAGCGTGACGTCAGCACCCCTGACGTCACTGCGTGCATGTGGGTCAATAGGGCGGCCCGGGCCGCCTGCAGCTCAAATGGGTCACTAAAAATACGCGAGTATTACGGGCCCAGGCAGCGTAAGGGTTAAACTGAGATGATATTGGGGTACGGTAAGGTTTTTAGGGGATCGCAGTATGAAATATATTCCAATCAATGGGGTTGGGTATTCAATTATGCCCCAAACGTTACAGTTCGGTAGATCGGGGGCTTAAATTGATGAAAATTAATTTTGTGCCCAAATTTAAAATGTTTTTGCGTGTGTTGGTTGTTTAAGTTGTTACTGTACATTTGTACAGCGCTACAGTAATAGTTGTTGATGTATAATAGTGTAATTGTAAATAATTTTGGAATATGACGGAATATAAAATCTATTATATAATATTCTATTCTATAGCTTTAACCCCTTATTTATAAACGTTTACTAAAGTTGACAATCCGATAATAATCGTTTGTCCCTTTCCGATTTATTAGTATGATGGAAAGGGACAAACGATTATTATCGGCTTGTCAACTTTAGCAAACGTTTATTGTCAATAAGGGGGTTAGCTTATAGAATAAACAGAATAGAAGAGATAGCATTTCTAATAACATTTTATTTTAATTTAGCTATGCAAAAAGGCCATTGACTGCCGTCGTACTGTCCGTATGAGCTACGCGCGCTACGCCGTAGACACTGCTACAAAAACCGTAGTCTCATAAAGATGACTACAAGGAACTACTTTGAAATTCTTCGAATGCTTCAATTTAATTCAATCCAAGCAATTGCAGACTCGGAATTCAAGTCCAGATCTCAATGAGATATTCTGAATAGTTAAGTTTCTAAAATAAATCTAGATTGAGAATTATTTGAAACATGGAGCGGACATTCAAAGCCTTTTTTTTCACTCTTTCTGTTCGTCCGGGAATCCATTAGTTTGCAAAAAGTTTCAATAAGATGTAGTTTTCAGCTACGGAGCTTTCATTTCTTGAGTCGACAGATTAGTGACGATGTTATACCAATTTATACGAAAGTTTTATTCTTAGAGTTATAAAAGTAACATTAAGTTAGTAAAACATTTATAAACTAGATAAAGCATTCATCATCCCAAGGCCCCAGCAAGGGCCCAATTTTTTAGATGTTATTTAGTATTACTTTTTAGGGTTCCGTACCCAAAGGGTAAAACGGGACCCTATTACTAAGACTCCGCTGTCCGTCCGTCCGTCTGTCACCAGGCTGTATCTCACGAACCGTGATAGCTAGACAGTTGAAATTTTCACAGATGCTGTATTTCTGTTGCCGCTATAACAACAAATATTAAAAAGTACAGAACCCTCGGCGGGCGAGTCCGACTCGCACTAGTCCGGTTTTTTACTTTAAATAATATAGTTTTATTATGATAAAACAATAAAACCATTATATACATAAGCCAAATTAACCATAAACACAATTATCGCTCGGTCACACACAATTAATGCTGAATTTACGATAACTAAGTGTCCCATCTAAGTGTGTGTATACAGTCATAGAAGCGTGAACACCTGCTCTCAGCTAATATATCATCTAAATTACTGTTATATTAAATACGCAATTAGCTGAGTCATTGCGGCGGCGAGAGAATTACACGTGCAATTACCGAAGTAATTATTATCTAGCCATGGTTATTGTTCAAGATTCAGCAGTTTTCTTTGCCATATGGTAGTTCAATATGAGCAAAAAGAATGGATAGTATAGAGGGGTCCTGTCATTGTCAATTTTGTAGTCACGGTACATTTACTGCCATCTATCGACACACGATTAAAACTGAAAATATAATAAAATAATCAAAATATGTTTACGGATAAATGATTCTTAATTTTTATTGTTCCCTACTGACCCATGTTCTTTCACAGATATGTGTTAAAATTGTTAAATACCAAACGGTGTCATTAACGCCATCTAGCCGAGAATAGGCCAAAGGTAATGGCGCCATCTATTCGAGAATGACTTTTCCTTGTCCGTCCGAGGCACGTTTTTTTCTTAGACTTTATTTATCTTATACGGAGTTATATATATCTCTGATATGAGCAAAAGAAATGGTAAGGTACAGAGGGGTAATTTAGACTGCGGGTTAATTTAAACTAATATTAATATCTTTCATGTTTTACATTATTAATTAGTCACACACAACATACACAACACGTCTTTTTCGCTATTTAGACATACATATATGGCACTCTAGTCAATAATGTAAAACACAGAAAATATTTCGATTAGTTTAAATTACCCTGCAGTCTAAATTGCCCCCTGCATCTTTTAAATTACTTAAATGACAAAAAAAGAAGCTAAACCTTTGTAGTTTTATGATATTTAGATTATTTAGTCAAAATCACGAAGCATGACCCACTGGTAAACATATTATATTTAATGTCAATGTTTTTGACCGTAAGTTATCGGTCGATGATGACAGGTACAAAAGTGCTAAAAATAGTATTAATTCGAAAAGTTTATAAGCCTACTCGTTCGAATCTAAAAATAATCAAAATAAAAGTAACTTGGAAAATTTGAAAAAAAAATAGACAAATTACGCCTTAAACACAAAACCTGTTCTAAGAATCATGTTAAAAATAAATTTTAATAAACAAGGGTTGATTCATAATCCTACAAGACCGTTCCGTGGAACTTTATTTATTTATATCCAGCGATAAGAGTCGCGTGACGTCTTGTCTGTGCGAATAAAACTAGTCTGGGATTATGGCAGCTTATAAGCGACAACCCGGGGGATTGGGTGCACTTTTACTGGCAAATTGACAAGTTTATTACAACTTACTGCCGTATTCGAACTTCACGATATTCACAAGAGACGACACGTACTAGATCCATTCTAGATACGTTATAGTTTAGATATCAACTAGTTCTCTTTTGCAGCGCAATTCGGGCAACCAATGTCACTTTTACGTTAGATAGAGTAAGATATCTATTAGATGTGAATTGGATCTCTAAGTCATATCCTGTGGAAATCGTTCAAGAGTATCTCCAGAATCGCGCAAATGTCAAATTTGACAGGTTAGATATTAAACATATCGTTATCGTATCTTGGTGATGTCTAAAAAATATCTAATAGATGTCTATTTCAAAATCCGAATCGGGCCCTTAATCCTTTGCAGCTGTAAAAGGATGTGGGTTGTGTGAGTGTATTGCTGCGATAAATGGTGTATACTTATTTGCGTTTTTCAATTACATATGTAGTTATGTACATGTTATTTTGTATTTCATTTAAATACAAAGACTTATATAAACAGTACCTTAAACATACAAACTTAAGAATGACTTTACGCTAGACCGGGCCGTGCTCGGGCCGAGGCGTCCAACCTGTCATTTTCTATGACGGCTCATCGGTGATCACTTGGTGCTTTCCGTAGAAAACGAAGCGCCGGAAGGCCCCGGCCCGGTCTAGCGTGTCATCCTATAGATGATTTCCATTTATATAATAACTTATAAAAGATGGGTAGGTATTAATTATAAAAATCAAGTAATTTACACGTGAATTAATTTAAAAGGGCTTTCATAAAAAAAACGTCAGGTGTTTCGTGTGTTACGAATTCAGATTTATTACAATCCTAGTAATTGAGGTTAGCATAAATAACGTAAATTAATTCCTTAAATAATTTTTGATTGAATCTTTACTTACTTTTATGTTTTTGTGTTAATTTTTTATATAATTCAATCTAAATGTGCTCGCACACATTTTGATTACACATTATCAAAAGTAAACAAAGTGGTTCCAAGTTCCAATCTAATATCAATACGTCCAATATTCATTGGTACCTACCAACTTCGTAAATACCTATTTAACATAATTTAGCATAAATAAACAGCCATATGAGGACGCAATATGGTTCAATTTCATCTGCCACACATTTCAATCAGAGCCTCCGGAATTGAATCAACAATGGTACATTCCTGGCACGTTCGCTGTGTATCATGGGGGATGTCATCGTAATAAAATAATATTACGGGTGCCACGTTTGTTGTAAGTTTTGTATTGAGGTTTTTTGGATCTATGGCAAAATTTTTGGAAAAGTTTCTTTTAACAGTCGAGTGAACAGAGTAGGTAAGACGTGGGTTGGTTTTTGTTTCGTATCTGAAGAAGGGCCCAAAATTTGTCTGTTTTATATTAATGTAAATACCCAAATATTTAACGTCAGATAGGAGAGGAAATCCATCGCGACTCTAAAATTAAAACACTTGAAATTTCGTAAAAATTTTGTTTAAAGATAATTAACCGATATATCAGAGAGATTGTATTCCTATCTACATGTTTTATAACACCTTGATACAACTGAGGTAAATCTAGGTTACGTACAATGTACGTCGTACATAGGTATTAATCTTAGAATTTTTTCATTTATTTACGCATCCATGTAAACAAACGTACGTACGTAGGTACTGTTCTTTTTTAAAATTGACCAATTGTCATTTCACACTTTCCAATTTCCCAACAGTATAAACTATAAACAAATGTAAATCCCTCTTCCACTTTCACTCCAGATCAAAACAAAACGTATTTTGTTCCGAAGTGAAACTTATCTTGTTCGGGCACTGAGGGCAATAAGCTCGTCTCGTATTCCGATTCTGGGGGCAAATAAACCGTACGACCAGATAGGGACGTGACTGGCCACTCCAATTATTTCACCAGGATCGGACGGATGGACAGAATTCACTTTGTGTTGCTTCAGTTTTTTTTAGGAAAACAGCGCAGCGCACGAACTTAGTGACTTTTTGCGCGCAAGAATGTTTGAAAAAATCTCAGGTAAATTTGAAGTTCTATTGCATTATGTAAAAATAACTTGTACAACGTTGAAATGTTGAGAATCATTAGAGGTTATGAGTAGGCGTGCCGTCAGAGCCATGCACGCTTTTTAAGTGGCAAGGCGCAGCGAATGCTATCAAAGTACCTTTATGTTTATTTTATTTACTTGAGGTTCATTTCATACTATATTGGCTTGTTTGCAGCAATTATGTTGCCTTGTGAGTGGCATTTCTCATTATGACCTATTCTGTTTGACGTTAATTCTATATCAAATCCATACGCAAATAGTACTCATAAGAGGAAAAACACTTTATAAATAAGTAAACACACGTATTAAAAACATTTATTAGTAGTTAAAAGTTCCAACAAATTTAAATACAAAGTATAGGAAAATAAAATTGTAATTGTTATGCTTACTTTGTGAGCGTAGATCAGCAAGAAACGTTTGTAAAATAAACAATTAAAGTGAACTGACAGTAATGGGCCACTTAAAATTGTCCACTATCATGTACTAGCCACTAACTTAGAAGTCTTAGAACACTTGTTATACCTACCGTTGCTAAGTTAAACATGAACTATTAAAAAGATTTGTTCCTACGTGTGTTAAATTCATGGCAAGATATAAAAATCCTTGGATTTCTTACTCTCAAGTGGTCTGTTAGAGTGTATCTATAATAATGGGCTAGTTAATGACAATTTTTTCTCTAAATAATGTAACTTTTTTAAATGTAGCTATCTCGGTATCCAGAGTTGTATCTTAAAATCCGTGCACAACACTACGTGCGAAGCTATATGGTGCCATGAAATGTGTCTGCAACTGAATGGGACCTAGCCAATCCTTTAAACGTTTGATCCAAAGAATTGTAAATATTTAACATACGGAATGGGGCGAAGCTGTAAAAGAACTAGATAGAGAACAATATTGGCTCATGCAGATTTCAGACAAGAAGTTTCGCCTTAAATATTTATCAACATATCAAAACTTTTTTTGAATAATAAAGCTATTTAAAATGGCTTTTTAAAATATTGTTCGTGTGTAAAATTATACTCTTCTTAATAACGAGATAGTTTAATAAAATTATATTTTATAGCGGGTGTGGCCTGTAACACGAGTAAATAATTAAAACATAGATTGTACTCCTCAAACGGTGACACTTTTGTTCAACAAATTTTAAAAATTATGAAGTATTTAGACTCCCTATTTTTCATACAAAATAATTATTGTCTTCAATGGACGCCATCGCCACGCCATATTATTGTGATTGACGTTGCGTGTCACGCCTTAAACATAACAAAATTCGCAATACATTGCGTCTTGGAATAAACTTTAAAGTGTATTAAAAATCAAACCAGAAGTTATTTTTAAAAGTCGCTGAACAAATGTTGGTCAGTATGAGGAGTACTACCTACAGTAAAATTTTTTGCTCATATTACAAGCTATACCCGGTATAACGCAATTTGATTTGTCAAAATTCAGATTCAAAGTACAACGGAATACCGGCCTAGCTATCTGTTTCCTTATTTAAAATACCTACCTAATGCTTAATGTGTAGATTAATAACTATGGAAATATGTAGTCTAGGATACATCTTCAAAGCCTATGTGTGGTATCTATGGTAAGCTTACAAATGCGCACGGCGTATCCCACAGTATGAATATTACACAGTATGGCCACCACTAATTAAAGCGAATCAGGCCCGCGCAAACACCCCCCTAAATCAATGATAACGTTATTACCTTGATTACGAAAACGGGACAACAAGCCGCTTCAGCTGATTGATTCATTAATTTAGACCCCGCTTTATTACGTTCAAGTTATTCTTGTAGATGCTTGATTGACGTTAATCGTACTTGCTACGTGGTTGTTAGAGTTAAGCCACGAAAAGTCTGCAGCGATTTTGGTAGCCCTCGCAGTACCAGTGTTATTTATACGTCATAATTTCATAGAAGTTTGACGGTTAAAAAAATACTTGCACTGAGTGGGCTATCAAATCCGCTGCGGACTTTTCTTGGTCTGACTCTATTTAGATGTACCCCCCTTCTTTTGTTTAGTTTTCGGCCTTAGGCCGCGTTCCCACTATGTCGTAAGGACAGTCGTACCGTCCTATGTGTGTAGTTTAACGTTATCACAGTTAGTTTACTACTGAACCTCAAGCTAATAATTAATTAAAGGTCTCCCAAATGCTATTTACGCTACGCTTCATGAGGTTATTTGAGCCGTGGCATAGAATAAATAATAGTACTAGGTATAGAAGACTCACTCTCTAACAAAACGCGTCTGTCACGATTAGCACAGATATGGCCGGTATAGCGGAAGCAGTTATAAAGTTGACCCAAAAATTTTTTATTAAGCTATGAGCTTCATCACATATGTTCCTTGAGTAATTCTAAGCATTTCAAGCCTGGGAGGCAATAAGAAATGTGTGTCTACTCGGATTTGTAATGGATTCAAACTTTCAACCCCTTTTTAACCCTGTTAGGGGATGAATTTTACAAAACGCTGAAATTACTTTTCCTGTCTTTTAATAATATCCCCAAATACAAAGATTCAAATCCCGCGTTCGAAAATTTTTTTGATATCCATACAAACTTTCAACTCCTTTTTCACCACCTTCGGGGATGAATTTTCAAAAACGCTGAAATTAGTTTTCTTGTATTTTAATAATATATCGTTTTACGAAGTTTCAAATTCCTAGCTTAAAATAAAACTTGAACCCCATACAAACTTTCATCCCCTTTTTAACCCCCTTAGGGGTTGAATTTCTCAAAATCGCTTCTTATCTCTTGTACACTTTATAAATGTAATCTAGTGTGCAAATTTCAACTTTCTATCTTTTGTAGTTTCGGCTCCGCGTAGCAAAAATCTCCAACCAAATTTTTCACCTTTTTACGTTTTTCTTGTAAAATTACTATGAAATTGAAAAAACAAATACCTATCAGCAATGAATTCTACGTCTTTGGTTTATACGAAAATGATACCAAACTTGCCCTAGTACCCACCAGGATCAGAGTAGATTTTTTTTTTAAATGACGGATGGCGGCCGTCTTTGTACCCCACCCTCCCCCCCACTTCAGGCTAGAAATGCTTAGAATGACTCAAATATCAGATGTGATGAAGCTCATAGCTTAATAAAAAAATTTTGGGTCATGTATGGCAGCGTTACATAACTGACTCCAGTAGTAGGTGGCGACAGCGCCACGCGCGGCTTATGGCAAAGCCCAAAATTGGGGCCGAACGGATGGACCTGTAGCAAAGCGACGAAATCACGGAGTGAACCACGCCTGGCCGTGGTAGCTTAACCCTTTGGTCACCGTCTGCGAATACGCTTAAATTTCCGCATCGACAAACAGTTACGGGCGTGACGAAATGGAAAATGGCCGCCATCCCGTCCCTTTGTGCGTGACCACCGCTGGAATTAAGCCGCGGGAAGCCAGCAGAAGCATTTGAGATTTTAATATACAGATACATTTGAGCGTTATAGGAGTCTGGGTAGGCTAGCTGTTTATTCAAGTTTAACTTAACGCAAGAACAAACCCAGTGCTATTTTCTTCTTTACTTAGCTAAACGCACACCGCGATAATCTAATTGCAATGTCTAATTTGAAAAAGCTCAGATTGATTTCAGTGGTATCTCACAACATATCTATTGTTTTATCTCTATACTAAACTGTCTGAGACTTTACATAGTTTTTAGGTAGGACTTCACAAAACCTTATAAGTTTTAATTTGGGAACACTAAGTAATTTTACCTTTGTATTCATTTATACTCAGGTTAAATTAAGGCGAGTAACACTCTCGTTCGCTCGGGTACATTTAACAATTACTCGAAATCGGGCATCGAAAATAGACTCTAACGCTACGTCTTACGTAGGCGAACAACGCGCGAACGCGGCGCGGCGCGGCGCGGCGAAATCAATCCTTTGATGCCCATAGAAGTGTCCTACGTAAGCGATCTCGTTGCGAACGCGGTGCGGCGCGATTTGCACGCGAATGTCAGGCGCCGCGTTCGCGCGTTGTTCGCCTACGTAAGACGTAGCGTTACTTTAAGCGCACTGACCGTGAGAGCTCAGTGCTTTTGAGTTTTCATTGCTACTTTAATATGTAAACGAAATTGGTGGCTGCTGGTCTGTAATGAAAATAAATGAAAATTCAGACCTAAAA
Organism: Cydia fagiglandana; assembly: GCF_963556715.1. Taxonomy (NCBI): domain Eukaryota; kingdom Metazoa; phylum Arthropoda; class Insecta; order Lepidoptera; family Tortricidae; genus Cydia; species Cydia fagiglandana. The sequence goes on from NC_085937.1 coordinate 6,439,905, forward strand.
TATGATGGTTAAAATATTAACCTCGTTAGTGTATGAGTAATAATAATTGTATTAATATTCAAACAACTTCTTACATAAAAGTAGGTTGGTAGGTACTTACTTGTGATATTATCAAACTAAAGTGGTACCTCGCACCTACCAGGTCAAGTTAAATTGTTGTTACTGAATCGATAAATTAAAAGCGAAGTAGAGAATTCAGATGAATATAAGTACTGTATCACTTTCTCTTATCTTACAAAATAACAAAAAAACTGTCAACCGGTCCTTTTGGTCACAATTTATCGCTTAAAATAGTGACACGCATATCACTCTTATCAACAGTGAGAAAAGACAACAATAATAGTCTCTCTGTAATAGCTTCATTCAATTTACCCCCCGATATATCGATCAGGGATGTTGCGGATGTAGATTTTTTGACATCCGCGGATGCGGATGCTGATGCGGATATTTAAAGCTTCACATCCGCGGATGCGGATGCGGATGCGGTTGTTAAGATTTGGTACTTAAAAAACGTCAAATATTACATTTTTAGCATTTTTTATTCAACAAAACGAAACGTTTAGTATTTGAGCAAGAATACAGGTGCGTTTTATTTAATAAACAGTAACTTGGCCGACTTTTCGGGATCTAGACGATTTTGTTAAGTATGAGTAGGTATATATACCTAATGACGAAATTACCTAGCACTTACGCCGCCGGCGCCGCCGCTAATACATTCCTGTTACCAACTTGATCGACATCCGCATCATGCGGATGTTCCGCATCGATTATATGCGGATGCGGGTGCAGATGCGGATGTTGAAAATAATGCGGATGTGCCGCGGATGCGGATGCGGATGCGAATATTCGCAACATCCCTGATATCGATATCGATTCGCGCACCTTGCGGTTCTTCATGCACCTGACCCATATGCCGTGCCGTGACGACGACCACTTTTAATTTTGGGTCATCGGCTGACATTGAACTTCCTCCGTCCCCTGGGGCTATTGTTTAGCGTCAGTCTACATCAGGCTTCGGACTTTGATTAATCATTTACGTATCATTGTGGGAGTAAAAGTGGGCGACCTTACGTCATTTATTTTTTTCACAGCCGTTTATTTGGTAGTTTTATCACAAATAGTTCTTTCCAAATAATTAAAATACTTTAGACATGAACTAAAAATAGATAATATATAAATACACTAAAGAAACCCAAGGTTGGACATTACGCATGGTTTTACGAAAGCGTTTATGGTCTAGCGGCAAAGCGTTCCCCAAGTGAGCCGTGAGGTAATTTTCGATATGCATGCACAGATATCTTGATGTATCATATTTTTATTTATCTATAGTACGAGTAAAACTGTTTTAGGATGCCGGTAAAATAATTTATGGTATACACTGACCTGACATATCCTTTCTCCTGCACTTGCATTCTAAAATAACAACCTCATTCTTGCGGTCATCCAACGGCACGTACGAACTGCTGCAAATTTAACTATCCAAGTGGCGAAAATATTGAACTACATCTGCTTTAAAGATTTGGTTCTCTTTACTTTGCAGGAGCGCCAATTTGAGCCGCAAAAAGAGCTTGGTATTTCCCTGGAGCTGCAGATACGAAATTGCATTACATTGCAGGTCGTAACTTGCTTACTGAATGTGATTTTATGTCTCTAGTTGCACACATTGACGTTTACGTTGCACAGCTAGAGTAAATACTTATTAGCTGGAGTGTGTGAACTTGTTAAGGAATTAAATTTTAAATAGTTTACTCTAGAAACGGCAGGAGATAAAATAACAAGTTTATAAGAAGTTAATGTTTTTGTTAAAATTTGCTTGCATATACTTGATTTTAATTACTCTTAAAATTGAAGTTCGTAGCCAAGATCGTGATTACACTGATTACAACATCACTCACACTGAGACGCAACGCAAACAACTTCGTCTGTCTTTTAGAAAATTAATGTAAATGTACCTACGTATATTTTTTGATATTCTTTACCCATAGTTATGTGTATTAGTTAAACATAATACAGTCTGTCCGCAATAAAGTATATATATTTTTATCCAGCGTTTAAGGAATGCTAACACGAACAACATCTTCATAATCACGAAATGAATTTAACTCATTGTAAAATATTAGAAATCAACCATATCTGTCAAAATGCAGATCGTTTTCAGTCTCGTATTGTTTATTATTCAGTAGTTCACCCGTCTAGTCGGAATATTTTCAATGCTATAGCACGTAACGGAAAGAACTTTTGAAATAACGTATCTCAATTATTCGTTTACTTACAAAACGAACCCTATTCGTGTCCAAGAAAGTTCACTTTTAATAAATGGTGTATTTAAACATGTATGTAGAATACCAGTAGTACCAATAGGTACTCGTACCTATATACTGAAAGTTACTTGAAATTGCAACTTGGTTTGGACAAATCAGTCTGACTTTAGCATTATAAATGTTTGCGTAACCATGTATTTTTTTACTTAACTTTATGTATAAATAATTAGTTAAATCAATAAACAGGGTTAAACAATTCAGATTTTTGTCATTCGAAAAATGAAACTATAAAAATCTAGACTGACTTAATTAAACTCTGGTATTGGACACTCCAAATCTCATAAAATAAGTAGGTATTTTAGGGTTCCGTACCCAAAGGGTAAAACGGGACCCTATTACTAAGACTTCGCTGTCTGTCCGTCCGTCCGTCTGTCTGTCACCAGGCTGTATCTCACGAACCGTGATAGCTAGACAGTTGAAATTTTCACAGATGATGTATTTCTGTTGCCGCTATAACAACAAATACTAAAAACAGAATAAAATAAAGATTTAAATGGGGCTCCCATACAACAAACGTGATTTTTGACCAAAGTTAAGCAACGTCGGGCGTGGTCAGTACTTGGATGGGTGACCGTTTTTTTTTTGCATTATGGTACGGAACCCTTCGTGCGCGAGTGACTCGCACTTGCCCGGGTGTTTTTGTATGGGTGACTTCTCTTTGTCAATACACACTTTTATTTCGTTTTACTCGACGACACATTTATACAAAATACATTCATACAAATATGGTCTTTTTAGCTGATATAATAAAAGAAAGGGGTTCTCTTGCTTAGTGTTCAAATTTTAGGTGGCCTGGCTATGTTGACATTCAATTTACCACTGATATCTACATATTAATGCAAACACCGTGTTTTAATACAGCAACCTCAGCGCCAATAAAAAAAGGCACGTGCCTCAGAATAACATCGTCGCCTATTAACTTTAACGTTATTCGAACGTCCAATCATCCTGAAAGGCAATAACGTTTTAGGACATTATGTTTAAAGTGTATTTACATGTCCCAGCCGCCATAAATGGTACAGTGTTGTGTATCTAGTCGTCAACCTGTGGATTTTAGTGTTTGTGCCATATAATATTGCGGATTACTACTGCAACTGAAGCATATTTTTTGACTAAACGTAAGTACCTACTAGCTCTGATGATCGATGTTCAAATGTCATTGATATTTATGTCACAGTTTTTAATATTTTGGTTAAGATTAATGTAATGCCCGTGTTACAACAACGCGTTAATTACTTTTTTGAAACATTTTTTTTAATTAACTATGCTATTTAGTTTTCTTATATGTACTTAAGCATACTCCGAAGTTAACGGAATTCAATAAAACACTGTATATTGTAGGCACTGATTGACTAGGTACACTCAATAGTCGTGAGTAGGTATAACCCACCTGCCATTGCCACGGAAACCGTCGTCGATTGGCACGAACTCTTATGAGTTATGGATCGCCGACGCAAAAAAGAACAGTTTTGAGACCGAAATCAATTTCAATAACCTGTAGTAAGTACCTAGGTAGTACAAACAGCAATACTCCTAACTGAACATCGATGGAACTTATTACAAAAGGCTTAAGGTCCACCAATGTACAGTTAACAGTGTGGGCGATGGTACCTAATGCATGCATGTAGATTGACAACTACGATCTTTGTAGTAAAAAATTAAAATAATCATTTTGATTTTGCACCTTTGAACTCCAAGTTAAAACCTACTACTGAAATAATTCAATGAATTATTCTTTATTACGCCGTATTTTAAATTAAGCTACATGGCGTTTTTACTATACAATAATAATTAAATAATGTTTTTAATTAGGAATTTATGGTTTATTAAAATATGCAGTAGGTAGTTATAATCATCATCATCATCATCATCTCAGCCTATATATGTCCCACTGCTGGGCACAGGCCTCCTCTCATGTGCGAGAGGGCTTGGGCTATAGTCCCCACGCTAGCCCAATGCGGATTGGGGATTGGGGTAGTTATAATAAAATGTCACTATAGAATAAACGACAGTGCACCCATTTACTCTAACTAATAAGAAAAAATATCATTACCTCACATCTATGGTCGTAAAAGCTTATTGCTATATTTAAAACTAAATCTAAAATTACAAACGTTCGTACAAAAATCTTTGATAACATCAAACAAACGCTTTTACCGTCCTAGAAGTAATTACTGATAGGTACCTATTTACAGTAATAAATCACGATAAGTTTCCAGAAAATTAAGCAGAATTATTTTTCTAGCAAAAGTTAATTGTGCCTAAAAATAACGTAAATCTTACACAAAACATTAGATAACCCAGGCGTAATTCAAAAAATCTGCCCATGATATTAATTAATCACAAAAGACCGAGTCCACAATTTTGATTACTTGGTAATACTAAAACAGACTGGGATAACAAAGATTTCTGACAAAGAATTTTGGCTTATCTTCACAAAGAATTCAAGAGTCTTGTGAATCTTGAGATTAATTAGAGGCTTTAGTGACGATGTGATTAATTATTTGGTAATAATTAATAAAAGGCTGCTGTTTTTTGTGCTAAGCGTGATCTGCCGCCCTTAGTTGGTCTTAGCGGCTTTGTGAAAATGGATTTATGTCTAAACCACAAACACAGAATTTGGGCTCTGGATTAGTTTGCTGCAAGGCTTAGCAATCTGTGAAGCTGTGGATAAGCTTAAGCCTCACAAAATAAAACCGGCCAAGTGCGAGTTGGACTCGCGCACGAAGGGTTCCGTAATACTATTACGCAAAACACGGCAAAAAAACACGTTCGTTGTAATTGTTGTATGGGAGCCCCAATTAAATATTTGGTATATTCTATTTTTAGTATTGGTTGTTATAGCAGCAAAGCGGTAACAAAAATATATCATCTAGCTCTAACTATTTCGATGAAATTTTCTAAAATATGGGGGTTTTCGGGGGCGAAACATCGATCTAGCTAGGTCTTATCTCTGGGAAATCGCGCATTTTCGAGTTTTTATATGTTATCCGAGCAAAGCTCTGTTTCCCAAATATTATATGTTATCTTAAAATGTAATGTATATAACCGCAACATTTATAGCTCATTTGATCGAACATCACAAATTCAAGAATACACAAACACAAGCGGTTCTTTTTCAATCAATTTACTATGTATAATCGTTCACCATCTTCGTCGGTTCCAATTTAGTTAACGTTACCTTTAAATATTTAGTAAAACAAATTACTTGCCCCTTAATGGATGGATTTTTCCTTCCATAAAGGAAATACATTTTAAGTGACTTTTATACGCTTCAATTTAATTACTTTTATTACAGGTTACAAATTTCCGTCCCATGGTAATTACTTTTTAAGAACACTGTATTTATTAACTTAGCACTACGAATTATTGGATAAGGGACAGCTTCAATGTAACTTGTCGTGTCAGTATGTCACTTACGGCCCGATTCGAACTTTAAGATATATAAAATATTCCGTCTTAATACGATATGGATTAGATATGTCATATGTCAGTGTCAAAGGCGAATTTTTGTATGTATAATTTTTTTTACTACACAGTGACATTTGGTGTAGATTTCGTCCGGGATCGTCCCTGAAAGCGCTTAAAAGGTGGTAAAAGTACGAATACCAAAGAGTGGTTTCAACGACTACAGACGAAGGCGTAGGCAGGGCTAGTGTGTAATAAATTAGCGTAACAAGCGCCCGTAACGGCAAACGCATACCTCTTCCCATTCCGAGCCATCCGCGAACATTACGCCTATTCTGACTTAACAATATGTTACGGTTTTCATTTTATTTTGACACAAACTTAACCATGAGTACCAATCAGTGTTAGCGGCTCACGGACCGATACGAATTTTAAGATACGTCAGTTAATAGATCTAGAAACGATATGGATTAGATATGTCAGTGTCAAATGTGACATTTCTTCAAACAAACACGTCACTTTTGACACTGATACGTCTAATTCATATCGTTTCTAGATCTATTAATTGACGTGTCTTAATGTTCGAACCGGGCAGTCAGGCTGGCGAAATTACTCTTATAAGGCATTTGTGCCTGATGCCTGGGGGCCTAGCCCAAATAACAATCGTTGATCGCAAATGCCAATCTAAACTAAATAATGTATGGAAATAGTAACGTTACTTTTCGTATCATCTGTCACCCCGTTACATTTTTTCATTTCGTTTGGTGTTAGTCAATTTACAAAAAGCAACACTTTTAACTGTCCATCAGTGGACCTTAAGCCTTTTGTAATAAGGTTTACGAACTGTCAGTTAACAGTGTGGGCGATGGTACGCTTGTTAACTTGACTAGGCCCTCTGATAACACGAAGTCTTAGAACATATAATAGCACATTTGACGTCCCTTCCCCGCAAAAATCGGCAGACTGTTCTGTACAGAAAATGACAGCCATGACGTCTCCAGTTACTAAACGCTCTAGGCATGAACTAAGGTCGTATCAAAATGAAATGAAAAGTATAACAAATTGGCAAATCAGAATCGTTCCCATGGATGTTGCTGGCTTGATTTAGTGCATCGTGTAATAGGCCGCATTGTAGCTGTTAACCCAGTTCGCTTGATTAAGCCGGATTTAGTCCGCTGTGAACTTACACTATGTGCTCAGATGGGTGTTAATAAGGGATCAAGTTTATGTATTACATTAGATGTGATTGTTTGTAATCAAGTTTATGTATTACATTAGATGTGATTGTTTGTAAATATATATCAAACATATAGATCAAAAAATAAGATAATAAATTTTGTTTGGAAAATACTGTGTGGTTAATAAATGACGAAGTTTTAAGATAACACCATAAATTATGAGTAGGTTTTAGAAGTCAAAAATGCTCAATAAGTCAAACTGGTACCTATATATGTACTATAATTTTAAGTGCGCTGATATTCATTTACGTAAACACTTAACTATAAATTTTTGTATTTTTTTGTCCTATCTATTAAAAAACAAATAGGATTGCTTTGCCAAGTTAATCTCATCTCAAGTTCATAAAATATTCAAAATTGCTAGAAAAAAATCTCATTACTACTTCTCAAGCTCTAACCCAAAAGCGAATTGAAAAGAAATATGCCCGGTAACCAATTCCAAGAATACTTCGAATGAAGGTATGAATTTTAAAGGAAACGAAATTGAAACGGAGATTGCGCTGAACCTCGTTCAGATGTTAGTAGTCTTTCAATTTTCTCACTTGGCCGTACTCTTAAATTGTTTCTACTAACTTCTATTTATGTGAACTATCAAGCTGGAAGTCCTGGCTAGACTTTGTTCATCTTTTATTTAAGTAGGTACAAGCTTGCAGATCTTAATCTCACAGAATGGTAAGTGCTTCGTTGGTATTATCAAAACTGTAATGTTAATTTGAATTTGGTGTAATGTTAATAAAATTAAAATTGGTTAAATTATAATTGATATAATTCAATAGAATACGCCGTAAAATTAGTTAATCATAAATGTAGATTTGTTTTTAAGACTTAGTTATTGAAACTTTACAAATAAGGCGTGGTCACATTTTCTCTAGCAATATGGTTTCGACAGGTCTCGACATTTGCATCTTAGTATCTTTGAAGCCAGTTGGTAATGAAGATATGTAGTCGACAAATAAGTAAATGAAATTGCTATAAATCCCTGTACTTTTACTTAAAAAAATGCTATAATTCAGGCCTCAATTCCTTAAAACAACATCCAAAACGCATTAAAAATACAACTTTTTAACCTAACCTACTTATCCCTCTTTCCAAGGTTTTATACTGACCCATTTCAATAGCTTCTGTTGTGTGTATATGTATAGTTTATATAGGTACTCTATATACAGTGTTTATCAATTTGGCAAGGCTGAAACACAAACAAAACTCTCGCACTTCCACAATCGGATGAAACTTACCCAGAGAGTTCCGGTCACTGGTTACAAATCAAAAGCTAAAGTCAAATATCCGGACTTTCCCTTCTACAACATCTTAAGTTGCCTCTCCACTAATTCACTTAAGCTCGTTCTAATATTGTCTTTAGATCGGGTTGTTCAGTGTTAGTCCGTTGTTATAAGTTTGGCAAATAGGTCTTGTTCGGGTGCTATGAGTCTTACATTTGAACGTTTCAAGGACGTACCCATGTTTGTTTAGGAGGTAATCCGATAACTAGTTTAAATTCCAAAGTTCTTTATTTGCAATATTGAATAAATACAGAAACTTTGTAAATCGACCAACTAAACTCATTAACAAGTGTCCAACCGTCCCAAGTCCATCCCATGTCAAGTGACCTCGCCTTCATACATGATCGTCTTGTAATCACAAGTCCGTAAACAGGGGTTGAAACAATGTATCCCGTCGTAAATATAAAAGTGAGGTTAAGTGAGCTTTAATCAAGATAGATAGCGAACGCAGTGACCTGGATAGCGGCGGTGGTGGTTACTCGCTGAACGTCGACGTAGGTGTCTCTCTCGGAATCCCAGAGGAAGGTGATGGCGTTGTTGTAACACTGGGAACGACGCTGGTAAATGGTGACCACGACTATGAAGCGATAGCGATTATATTCCATGGTTTTCATCTCGCGCATTATCTCGCATGACAGACGTAAAGCTAGTGCCGGGGATTCCTAGAAAAAATCACGACATTTATAGTTCGTTTTTTTTTAGCATTAGAAATTAGGTAAACAATCTTGATGTGTATTTTAATTGAAAAACACATTTTAAAAATAAGTTACGGCAAATATGTAAAAATTATGAATCTAATACAATAATTTATATTCTTCTGCTTTCATATGTAATAGTTTTTGTATTTTAAAAAGCGTTTTTCAATTAAAAGACATGTCAAGATCGCTTACCTTCTTGCAAGCTCTTTCTAATGCTAAAAAAAACGAACTATAGTATATATATAATTTTGATTATAAAATAAGATTAACATTGAATCTAATTTGTAATGAATAACTGTTAAATAAGGATAGTAGCAGTCTTAAACCCCTTTGTTACGCAATTAACAATTTTTGACACTGTTTTTCCATTGTTATTCGACCATCTTCTCTATACCATATTGTAATATTAGAACAATTGAGCTGTAAGAAGGTTTGCACACACTATTTAAGTACCTTGGCTAAATATTTAGTGCGGTACTAATAGGATTAAACAAAGCTTGCACTTGAAGTATAATGACATAACTCACATAACTCCCCAGTGCATTTTATTACGGGCATTAATCAGCATGGGAGATCGTCAAGACAGTATCATAACAAGATCAAAACCTTAACAAACTGTATGACCATAATCTCCGGACCTATTAGCAAAACATATTACCTGAACATTATACTTATGGCCTGTAAAGTGTTCATCAAGAAAGTTATCAATGATCTTCCGGACCTCAAAATCTTTCACTTTGCGTGTGGGCCCGAGCTGGTACGTCGGGAGATACGTCAAGGCGGGTCGCTTGTATTCAATGCCCAACTAAAAAAAGTCGCGGTAAGTAACAGCGCAGAAACGAAAACCTATATATTATGTTATGTATGTTCATTTTGTTACCTCGCCTTGGAGGATATATAACCAAAGGGAGACGCCTTGTCTGTGATCTGTACAAAGCAGTCTGCCGATTTTTGCGGGGGAGGGGCACGTCAAATGTATACGTAACGTGAAAATAGCTGGTCATCCATTGGCCGCTTATTTTCGACAAAGGGAAACGCCTGTTAATGGCTACTCCGTTTGGTTATATCCTCCAGGCCTGGAAATACCTAAATAAATAATGAATGAGTAAATACTCAAATACAAAAGAACCATACATGTGTCTTTTTAAGCAAAAGGTATCACATTGTCGCTTGCCATAAGGACGCTCTGATAGGTTATTCGTATGAAGATACAAGCAAATTTCATCCTCGACAATGTGGTACATTTTGCATGGAACCGTCACAAATATTCGTGATAAACATGCAAATATATGGGTTAAGTAATTACTAGTTGTTATTTATATTTATATGTACTACTGCACTGCTAAATAATCAGAATTATTCAATAGATAAGTACAGTCAGCAAGAGAAATTGCTCACAAAACAAAACATTTTTTTTTTTATTTAGAGTGCGGAAAGTTCGCTGGTTTGCTGCAGTCGAACATACCGCACGTGCCATCCAACGTCATAGGGACTCAGCTGTAGGTATAGCCAGCTGTAGAGATAACTGACCCCCCTGCATGGAAAAAATATTTTCTTAGGGTCAACTTTCTCTGTGTAACTGCACAGCTCTCTGACTATACACAAATCATGGCTTCCATCAGGTAAGATAACAAAGTTGATCTTAGTTACCAGCATTCTCCGAATGTCAAGTCAGTTATGCACCGACTCATACTTCAACTGTATTCTTTCTGTTATTATTTATTATTTAGAGCCTTACGTGTCCCACTGCTGGGCAAAGGCCTCCCCCAATTTCTCCACAGATCTCTTTCCAATGATGTGTCTGGCCACTCCTTCAAAAAGGAGTCTAGTTCATCCCGCCATCGCCGGCGGGGTCTGCCAACTTCCCGATTTGAGTTTCCGGGATTTCGGATTCTTTCTAAGATAATATTTTTTATATCTTACCTGTGAGGTTCTAGGCCCAGCCGCTGTAATACCAGGCACCCTCCCGAAGCCAAAAGATTGCCGCCTCATCCTCATCTTGCTGAATGATTTCTCTGCAAGGGCTACTTTGCTTGCGCCTTCGTGGATAGATAATCTACTTTTTCTTTGTGGCTCAGCCATTATTATTGATTGTTGCTATATAATGATAAATAAATAAAAATATTTCTAATAGAAATAAAGTTATGTAATTTCTCTTGAGCTCTATAATTTAATATGATAATGTAATATTCTAATTTGACAACTTCGCAGACGAAATTTCCGTCTGACAGTTTTGATAGATACGAGGGGTACGAGCAAAGAATATAATACTCACTAGGAGAAGAACGATAACTCCATACAAAAAAATGTCCCCTTCAAAAGTTCGTTTATACTACTAGCGCTCGGTAGGATACCATTGTAATTAGAATTGACAACCCGTTTAGCCTAGCGCCCCTAGCGGGTATTGGCAGTAATCCAGTTCAGGAAGCTAATGGTCCTGGGTTCGAATCCCGGAGAGGGAATTTCTTTTTGTATTATTTTATTTTTTGTTGGGGTCAGGTTTTTAAGAGCCCATCAACGTGCACACTAGCGCCACTGCTGAATACATTAAACTAATTTTTATGTTACTGGATTCGTCAACCTACCCGTTCAAAACTAAAGCGGCCGTTTTTGTTTTCAGCTCATAGATTGACGAATCCAGCAACATAAAAACTAGCTTGATGTATTCAAAAGGTACTTAAATACACAATACAGTCAGTAGCGGCCACTTTTTTAAATACCTGTAAAATTTAAATTTAACTTAAATAATCACGATTATTTATTTTAGCAGTGGTGCTAGTGTGCACGTTGTTGGGCTCTTAAATTAGCATATCACAAATAAATAAAGAAACACGTTATAAGATAATGATTAGGTACTATATTTAAAAATTCGTCAAATATAAAAGGTTACAAAAAGTTACGTATTATTAAGATATAAATATTTTCATTCCTATTAGGATTAGTGTATATATGTTAGGAGCAATACATATGAATACATACATTGATATGGCAAATGGTTACAAGTTGTTATTACATCTATCCGGTTATCGGACATTTCTGCTCCACAGCTCCACGCAGCGTTCTTGGTCACCGGAAAACTAGTCTGTATATGCAGCAGATACGTGCCCTTTGAGCTTTTTCCAAGAAATCATATGACGGGCCAGGATTATATATTATCACACGCTCAAGCCGTGATTCACTTTCTAAAACAAAATAGTCACAAATTAAACAATATAATCTAACTTCCTAATTACTAACGTCGCTAATTCCTAAGGTCTAAATTTACCAGCTTACTCGTAAACAATGAGAGGTTTTATATCTATGATGAATTTAGATTATAATTTCGGACGCGATATAGCGTCCGCGGGACTTACGGGGATAGTAAGATTATTTGAATTTGGTAATTAGTACGCTCATTTTTATTTAAAAAATATATCAATTTCTTACCTTGAAATTATCGCTGTTTCTGGTTTACAACGGTTTCCACACACACATTAGGGCTTTTCATAATCCGGATAAGAATTGTTGATGAAGTCGCCATTGCCGGATACATAATACAGCAAGGAAGAAAGAGCGACAACGGTTTAAATTTAACTAAGTCTGTGCGAAGACACATTTAGATATGTTGCTCGTACATATGAATAGTTTTTATTTTTAAATTAATAGGTAAATAAATATATTTCAAGTGAATAAATCGTTTTATATGAAAATTTATATTTTTGGCGTTAAATGACTTAAATGACAGCATTGACATTACAGACTTTTGTCTTGTCTATGTTCTTACCGGCCAGACTCAAATCAAGGCCTATCAAAGAGGCCTATTGACAAAGATTTTTTTTAAATTTTATCAAGGAGAGAGGCACGTCTACCCTTCATAGATTTTATGAACATAGACAAAGACAAACTGAAATAGATAATAATTTACATATTTCAAAAAATAAATAAAAATTTACATATGACTTTGACTACTTCATAAAATACAAATCAAAATATATTTGATAAAATAATTGGATTTGTTCCTAGAAATCGTATAGACTAAGCCAGTTCTAGCAATGTTGCTGTAGTAAAATATTTTTATGGTAATTACTGGCAATACAGCTCTAGAAACGGAGCACACATGTACAATTATGAAGGGTCACGTCATTCCTAGGAAGTCAATAGGCCTTGGGTACGAGTAAGTGGATGAAGACTAGATGGTTCACTAAAAAGGTGAAATATGTTTGTAAAATCCGGACAAGTGCGAGTCGGACTCGCCCACCGATGGTTCCGTACTTTTTAGTATTTGTTGTTATAGCGGCAACAACAGAAATACATCATCTGTGAAATTTTATCACGGTTCACGAGACAGATAAACGGACAGACGGACTTATTACTAAAACAGTGGAGTCTTAGTAATAAGGTCTCGTTTTTACCCTTTGGGTACGGACCCTAAAAATCTACGATAAATAACATTTGCAAGGTATTGTAGCCTTATAGTTTCACCATGTCCGTCTGTTTATGCGTCCGAGGCGTTGCTCAGTGATCGTTAAACCAGGCGTAGCTCACTCCGCGATTTCGTCGCTTAGCTACAAGTACCTAAAAGTACATCCGTTCCAACCCAATTTTGGGGAAAGCCATAAGCCGCGCGTGGCGCTGTCGCCACCTAGCAGCCATATCTCTGCTGATACGCGTTTTGTTAGAGGGTGAGTCTTCTGTACCTAGTATTATTATTTATTCTGTGGTTAAAGCTAGAAAGCTGCAATTTAACATGGGTATATAAAGCAAACACGTTGACAACGTGGAGAAATAAAAACGAAAAAAAAAACGTTTTAGGGATGTGAGGGTAAAGTGGGGATGATTTTTGTTTTTACTACAACCCTGTATTGTAGTACCTACTTATACCTAACTATTTTCAAAATAATTTTATTATTCCACCTATAATCGAGTAAGATTTAAGAATGTTAGGTAAATGACCAGTTCCTATAGGTACTTAACTTGTAAATGTTTATAATTGTTATGATTGTACTTTGAGACCAACGCGTAAATCCCGAAAATAATGTTCCATGGAAAACGTCGATATCTAATCGGCTAAAATGTTGAAAATAGCGATTTATATCACATTTCTGGAATAAGGGGCCATTGCAAAAAGGAGGAAAATTGACCTTTAATTACTTTCAAGACCTTTTTTATTCAAATCCAATCAAGTGAAAGATTAGGGCAGCTCGGTCACCCGTTTTAAATTACTTATTCAATACAATTAATTCACAATTAGTTCAGTTATTAATTATTATCAGCTTACTCCGGAGCTTTATTCTGGATAATTAATCATTTCGCTTAAAGCCCCTTTGCGCGTGGAAGCAACTAAAATATTTATTCTCGAAATATACTTTAATATAGGTACTTTTTTCGGTGAATAATTTTTGGATAATTATTAAATAGGTAGGCACTAGGCACCTGAGTATGCCAACTTTGGACATGTTTAACTCCGTGGACATTTTTTGACCAACACGTACACATCCAACTACTTACAGTAACTTTGTTGGGTATTCAGGTATAATGTACGTCTCTGTTCTTCCAAAAATATATGGTTACATGTTTGTGTGCCTTGATTCATTATATTTACCTACTAAAATCGTATTGAACGAAAGGTTTGATAAAGTCAGACCGTAAAAAGTCTGCAGCGATTTTGATACCCCACGTAGTGCAAGTGTCATTTTAAACGTCAAACTTCTATGAAATTATGACGTATACATAACACTTACACTGCGTGGGCTATCAAATCCGCTGTAGACTTTGTTTGGTGCGACTATAGTAGGTACCTAATTAAATCCACCGATTTGGTGCAACTGAACTTAATTGCAACATCAATCTACATCTACATTATCAAAACAATGGCCAATTTTGATTCAATCTCTTTAAACAAGCCCACATCAACGAAACGCTCCGTTGTCTAAATCACCAGTCACCATGAATTGAACCGAAGCAGAGATTGTCTAAACGGTTCAGCGCCCCGTCGAGCATGAAATGCAACTGCACTCTTAAGATTACTTCAACAACCTCATATCTCGCTAAATTTACCAAGTAAATTAGACTTTTGTTCTGTGAAACTCAAGTATCAATCTCTGGCAAACTTGATGAAATATATGAGGTAATGAAAATTATTTGACCATTCGGTTAGATTTAAGCGACCACATTACGTCAACTTAGGTTTTATTCAACAAATCGACCAAGCCATAATACGACTCCTAGGAGAATTAGTTACGGTTCCCAGGTGGTTACTAACAAACGCTGTTTCGTTGTTAATGGTGTTATTCATAAACGTGATACTGGCTTGAAATAGTTATTTAATCGCTTGCCTTTATCTGTCATTTTGACTTTAGTATTTGTAAGAAAGGGTTAACCCAAAAACTCATGAAAAATGCATGTGAGCCGTTTTCATTTGCTATAAAATACACGTAAAAAATGATTTAATAATCCAATGACCTTTCATCATAAAAAAATCGCATGCACGAAAGTGACGTTCAGGATTTATCTGTAAATGCACGAACGTGCAAATTCATTTGGATTTGTATAATATTATGAAAAAAACGCAACATTATGCATAACGATACACTCGTTTGATACCCATTGTTTAATTTTACATAATTATCCCAGTTCTCTTTAAGAATCAACACCGAAACGAATATAGAATTATTGAAAACAATAATCAACAATTATAAAGTAATCTCAATTCAACTACCTACATCATATTATGGACATCTTTGATAAAGTTCTCATAAAATCAATATTGATTCATTCACAAGTAGAAAGAAAGTTTTGACATGTGTTTAATATAGTTAATAACTACTTCTGAAGCTGTAACATCAATGTTTTGATCGAATCTTTTTCTCTCATCTCTTCACAACCCTGAAATCGGTTATAGGTCAGTTAACCGACTGTTCCCCCCAGCGACGTTCTCCGAGTGGCACTGAAGATGGTGACTGATAGCGACGGACTGCTTTCGTATGTTCAATTGTTTAGTCTAGTGTTTGAATCTTTACTATGAATCAGATGTATTTTTACAAGCTTTTATTTAACTTGCAATGTTGTTTGTATGTTTGTACCCTCGATTGGCTTAAGAAGCCATTTAAGGGTAAATTTAGTTTACTTTTTTTTAAATACCTAAAGATACAGACTGTACACAGTGGAACTTCTGTGCTTGTGGGCGCTGGTTAAGTCTCACGTCAACGCTCGCTCGGTTATAGGTCAGTTAACCGACTGTTCACCCCAGCGACGTTCTCCGCGTGGCACTGAAGATGGTGACTGATAGCGACGGACTGCTGTGGTATGTTCACTTGTTTAGTTTAGTGTTTGAATCTTTACCATGAATCTGGTAAATTTTTATAAGCTTTTATTCAACTTGCAATGTTTGTATTTATGTATGTACCTATGTTCGGTTAAATTCTTCTTCTACCTAGCGTTATCCCGGCCTTTGCCAGGGTCCGCTTAAATTAGCAAGTTGCAAGTTCGTTTAAATTAGCAAGCTAAATTAAAGAACTGGGTGACAATACAACCACAATTATGGTACTATCGAGCTAATCTGATGATGGACACAGGAGTCCACCTAAGAATTTAGTGATAAAACAACGAAACGGCTTGTTAGAATTGTCTCGATGAGTATTAATACTATTAATTGCCTGTCGAGAGAAAAGTATAGTCAGCGATAAAAGCTTGTAAGAAAAATGAAATTATAGACAAAAATCTTTATAAATAGGTAATAAATTTATTTGTTGTTGACTGAAAAAACAGATCTCTCGTCGTATCATGTTGACAGATCTGTCATTGGAAAATGAGCCTTTGCAAGGTGCCTGTTGGAGTGAATAATCAAATATCGACACCTGTCCCGATTGTCAAAGGCAACTTCTTTGACTATTTTTGCTCGCTGTGCCGTGTCTATTGTTTACTGGGACGTCCGTACTCATATTTTCCAGATATAATGATTTTATACTATGTTCCTTTCAACGTTAATCGAGTACTTCAAACATCCATATTTCGGCGTACCTAGTTATCAAAGTATAGTTTTAAGTGCCCTGTGGTTCTATCAACCCCACTCTACCCCATAAAAACGAAATATTCAAGATATGCTAAACATGACTTGTCAAAACAGTTGCAACCATTACATAAGTTATCATAGTAGTAGTATGCAGAAAGGGCTTCGCCCGCCCAGGGTCGGCGACACTAGTTCAACTCAACCTACACGTCGATGCTCGCTTATGTAAGACCTCGTAATATTTGGATAGAATAAGTACCCTGTTGAGTTACAAGGAGCTTAGTCTTCATTCTAGACACGCCAAATTCGTATAAAAATAATATTTTTGTCGGTTGATAAGCAAATTTTGTTATGGTTGTCGAGTAGGTAGATAAAACAAACGAGGTTGTAAGTAACAATATTTTCTTCTACTCAGACATTATTGCTTATAAACTCATTGATTAGGCAGAAATTGACAGGCAGCTTTGGTCCATTTAAGATAAATTCGTTCAGGATTGTAATTATGCATAATTTATTAAATATTCAAATACCAATTTTTAAGTTGCATTTGATAATAAGTGACACGGATTGCCATAGATCTCAGCAGGCGTATTATGGTTGGCTTTATTACATTATTTAAGTAAGTATCCATTTTAACACCACGCGATTGTAAGAAAGAGACACTGAGGCGGTACCTATTCTGATTGTAATAATGTTATGAATTTGACCTGTAGGGCTAAGATGGTCGGCTCTTTATAATTTGTCACCATTCCTGTCACGTTCTAACAAACATGTAAGTGCGAAAGTGACGCATGGCATGACAAGTGATAAAAATGCGACCATGATACCGCTTCTGGATTTATTTATTTATTTATTTATTGAGGAGATAACACAGAAAAACATACATGGGATGAACATAAAACTTAAAGTAACATAAATGGCCTTAAATACAGATGCTTCC
Source organism: Cydia fagiglandana (assembly GCF_963556715.1). Classification (NCBI taxonomy): domain Eukaryota; kingdom Metazoa; phylum Arthropoda; class Insecta; order Lepidoptera; family Tortricidae; genus Cydia; species Cydia fagiglandana. The sequence goes on from NC_085937.1 coordinate 6,457,777, forward strand.
ATAAACGTATCTCACAGAGAACATATGTATATTTATACCACTTACCTAATCCTAATACTTAACTAACATGCGGTTCACAATATTTCAAATGTTAAGTGAGACTGTACCTATGTATAATATACTATACTATGTATGTACTTAGACTAATGTAATAGGAAGGAAGAAGTTACCTATTTGTTTCTATATAAATTTGTGACTGCTGCCTTAAACTGGGCGCGGGATTTTGAGAAGAGATCAATCTCGAGAAGAGACTTATTGTAGTGGTCGCACAGCCTGTATATAGGTGCACGTTTTCCGGCGTTAGTCTTTGTCTTCGGAAGACTGAAGATTTGTTATAGAGATATGTCAATGGCGAAAGTAACGTGTCTCGTTAAAAAAATATTACACTTTTGACACTGATCATGATGATCATGTCCATAAAAAATCCTGCCGGCTATTATGGATGGTTTTATCCACGTGATAAAATAACTGTCACTTTTTAACACCGCGGGATAGAAAGAGGCGGACACCGTTTTATCACGCTGTCATGTAGACAAGAACGACCATCATATCCGTACTAATCTAATTCATAACCTGTTATTACAATCTTTATCACGTAGACATTTACGACTGAAACATCCGTACCGCCACAGAATAAATAATAGTACTAGGTACAGAAGACTCACTTTCTAACAAAACGCGTCTGTTACGATCAGCACAGATATGGCCGCTAGGTGGCGACAGCGCCACGCGCGGCTTATGGTAAACCCCAAAATTGGGGTCGAACGGATGGACTTTTAGCTACCTGTAGCAAAGCGACGAAATCGCGGAGTGAGCCACGCCTGGTACCGTACAAATGTAAACTAACAAACAAGTTACACATTCCATGCTTAATTTAAATTAAATACCTAATCCTAACCAATCCAATTATCGGAAACCCCGAGGTGGCATTTGCACAGCGTTGAATGCTTACTGGGAAACCGGGAAGGTCAAGACGTGGGCGACAAAGGAACGGCTCCAAAGGGTAAATTGATTTACGGCAGGACCCGCCATTGTCAACAAATGACAACGCACACGTTCGCACTTGCGTCTTGATTGTGTAAGTACACAAATCCAGGAACCGTACTTGGATGGTAGATCAAATAGCTGATACAGTAATAAAAGTAAGCGTGGTCTTTAACGCAAATGAGGCAGTGCGGAAAATCTGAAACTATGACGCCACAAAAGCACCATACGGAAACGGGCAAAAATTTTATTAAAGAAACCCCTTGCCTTTGGCTGTGATTACGGCTAAATATTTATGACCCAGTACGTCAAAACATTCTCGTGGAAAAATCTGTTTTGACACACATAGACACGTATATAAAGATATACCTTTTATCGTCAAAATTGGCCTCCTTGACAAATAATTACCAATCCAGCTTATAGTTTTTTTTCAAGATACAATATATATACAGTGGTACAACTAAACGAAATTAATAACTAGCTTAAATCTAAAATAGGCCCCTGAGGCATTGTACCAAGGATGCTGGCGGCATTTCCCCGCTGTATCGCAATACTGATACGTTGTAGCCGCCAGCTCTTCGGTCATCAGTTACGTCAGCCAGACGCTTCGCGATTTCTGCGAACAACTTATGCGCGCTGGGACCCCATGGACCTAGTTTAATAGATTTTGATTTCGCTAACTCGCCTATTTGGATTATTAAAAACCCAAATTATTAAATGCAGAAGGAAATAATACCAGTGTGATTACCAGTACGTTATATTACATCATAATACTAACAACCCCATTCGAATTTTAAGATAGCTACGTCAATTAGATCTAGAAACGATATGGATTAGCTATATCAGTGTCATATGTGACGTTTCATCAAACAAAAACGTCACTTTTGACACTGGCACATCTAATCCATATCATTTCTAGATCTACTAAGTAATTGACGTATGTTAAAAGTTTGAATCGGGCAGTAATATGTAAGTAAGTATAGTTATTCTTTCAATATCTAGGCAACTTATTTTAAGATAATCTTGTTTTGTTAGGGAATAATAGGTAATGTTGTTTGTTTTCGGAGAAAAGTTTGATTAAATCCATATTGTTTCAGAGAAACTCCAAATTATTTGTTTGACTTTATTAGGTAAAATAATTCCCCTAATTAGGGATTTAGGTAAAAGTTTAATGTCATATGCTCTTTGTAAGAAGCTTGCTATTCGAAGAAATTGTATAAACCTAAGATATATTATTCATGTTTTAGTGTTAAACATTTTTTAAATATTCCTTAATACCTACCTATTACTACCTACCTATTATTAGGTACCTATCCGGTTTATTCCATTTCAGGAAAGATCACAGTTAAGGGGTTTCAGGATGGCAATCTCACTGTTATGATGATGAGGATTCTGTTTCAAGGATGCAGACCACTATTCCATTAGGTTTTCAATTATAACTAGAAACCTAGGGAGTATTTGAATACCTACCTTTTCAGTAAAAATGTTGCTATTCAGTAATATTTTCATTTAGACTATTTAGAGGAGCTATATATATTGGCGGGACGATTAAAGAGGGCGATGATTTGCATTTTTAAAATAATGTTGCAGTAACTATGTTGTTTTTGTTTGGAAAATATTATTACCACCAGAAGTACACTCACAATGTTTTATTTAATATTAGATTCAAAAGTAAAAGTAAATGTACAACTTAATGTTCAAATTTAAATTACTCAATATTTTTATCACTATTTTAAACACTAGAGCCACCCTACAATTTGAAGCTCATGAGATGGCGCTATGTTAAAATCTACTCCTAGAATGCTTTCATTAAATTTTAAATTACAGTTTTCACATACACAAAGCTACACAAAGCTAATATGCAAAAATACAAGTATGATAAGGCATGCTGCGTTATCTGGCGGTTGTCAGTCTTCTATACTTATAACATTTACTAGCCTCTAAGCGCCACTTGCGCTATCCCACGTACCCGGGGTTAACCGGTTGCACCGTTAACCCAGCGTCCAATCCAGGTTTAATCGGTTAACCCCGGGTTAGTGGGATGGTGCAAGTAGCCCTCAGTTATCTAAAAATATCGCAAATAATACCTCTTAAGCGCGAACCCTAAGCAGTCTTTTTATAAACTCCACAGAAGGATTACGTGATTCTACAAAGTAAATAGAATACCTCTAGGGCTGTGCATGACGCAAGTTCAGGGTTAACGACTCCCGGTGCATCGCGGGGCAGCCGCTGAACCCCTGCACTTCTATAGCAAGTGCATTCAACTGTTCTACCCGTACTCTTGCTGCTAATGAGGGTTTGTACTGAGGTTACAGTTTTAATTATTGTTTGAGGTGGCTGGTAGTGTATCCTTTATTTACATAAACTTTCCAGTCCCGAAAATTTAACTACGGTAAGTACAGTCGACGTCAAATATAAATGTTTACGCTTTTGCATCTTACTCCTTTGTAATAAGGCGAAATGTAAACATATATTTGACGTCGGCTGTACCTACTTAAGTTTATGTACAAAAATTCAAATGTTATTTCGACTAAATCGTTTTAATTCCGGTATTTCATTTGATATGTTAAATTTTGCAATATTATATTATTCTTTCTTAGAAAGTATTTTATATAAAATTACAAATTATATTACAAACACATTTAATACTTCCAAATTTCTACCAACATAACTTATGTATATGTAGGTATACCTATTTGATAAATATAATGTTACAATGAAGTATTTGAACAAATTAAATTATTTTCCAGGAAATATTTTAATTTGTTTTTATCAAGTAGAAACACTACTATATAAATTATTAACTGAAATAAATGTCATATACTAAGAAAAAATGACCAAGGCCTCCAGTGCTCCAGGCTGGAATCGAACCAGCGTCCTCTGCTATCGCGGCAGGTGCCTGAACCACTCGGCCACCGGGTCACAGAGACATTAGTCAAATTTTCCAAGTATATGCTCTTTTTACTGAAGGCTTGTAGGCGATAGCAGAGGACGCTGGTTCGATTCCAGCCTGGAGCACTGGAGGCCTTGGTCATTTTTTCTTAGTATATGACATTTATTTCAGTTTATAAATATAATGTTGTTATTCAAATCTGTCTTTTCCAGAAACTTCATTTTTAGTACATAGTATGAAATGAATATGAAGTATCGTACTCGTAGGTAATCGTACAATATTTCTGTAGATTGAAACACACGTTCCAACATTATATTTTATATTATTCTAGTAGTGTTACCTACGTAATAATTTTATATATTTACTATAGAGAAACGCCGGGAGTAAAATCCACCTACCCTACAATAACAATACATAGCCTAAAATAATATAGAATGGGTTTCAACAAAAATAAAGTGCTGTGTTATTTCATCTGAGCATTATTCGCATAGCCAGAAAGGCAATAGAGAGTTTAACCAATACTCTGAAAGCAGTACCTATGTACATAAAGGTAGTACCTAAGTAAGTTTTGTTCTTATAAACCTATAACCATGTACGTACATCTTGTATTAAGGTATAATATTTACATAGATAAATGTGTTATAGGTACATATAAAAACGAGAAGTCTATAATTAGTAGGTAGGTACTTAATTCATAATATTGTTATAACAACAGTAAGCATTTAATTTTATTCTGTCACAGTAATTTACTGGCATTTTCCAAATTCTTGTACCTACAACTTTTTTAGAAAGTCGCTTAATAACTGCTAGAAAACTCTTAATAAAGAGACTGAATTCTTATAATACCACAGGTAAACAAAATTCCTGCAATATTCTTTACATTACATCTTTATTGCCCAAGCATGACGGAAAAGAAAGATATACCGTATCCGTAATAAATAAGAAGCCTGAACGGAATTCTTCCTTTGCCCGATTCTTTTGTTCCCAAAAGCAGAAAGATGCCACAGCATATTTAATTTTTCCGGTCCGATACTCGCATTTTCCGTATAATTTTGTACCTATAAGTAAGCGGTTTTTCTAAAGGTCGCTGAACATAAAAGCCCTTATTTTCGGACTAATGAACATTCATACCTGAGAAAAGATTAAATAATAGATAAGTTTGAGAGAGTAGATGAGGTCTCGGGAGGGCCGTAGCTCGCGGATTTGGTGAGAGCGTGAAATAATAATGACGTAGGATTCGTTGCTCGTTCCAGGGATGTATGTTGTCATTAGCTTTGTGCTCGCGGATTGCTTCAATGTTGGATGTTGGTGAACGGTGAGCGCGGTTGTTGTCCGTGAAATATTCAAACAGCATTCCAAATTATAATGAATTGTTGTTTGCTCTTGCTACCCATAGGTTAAAACAAACCGAACTGAACTTTAAGAAACGTCAATTAATACATCTATAACTTCGTTCTTTTTAGCATTAGAAATTAGGTAAACAATCTTGATGTGTCTTTTAATTGAAAAACACATTTTAAAAATAAGTTATTGCAAATATGTAACAATTATGAATCTAATACGTTCATTTATATTCTTCTGCTTTCATAAGTAATAGTTATTGATTTTTAAAAAGCGTTTTTCAATTACCTAATAGACATGCCCAGATCGCTTACTTTCTTTCAAGTTCTTTCTAATGCTAAAAAAACGAACTATAAACAATATGGATTAGATGTGTCAGTGGCGTTTTTGTTTGAAGAAACGCTGAGTTGACACTGACATATCTAATCCATATCGTTTCTAGATCTATTAACTGACGTATGTTAAAGTTCGAATCGGGCCGAAAGTCGATTGGTGCCGCGAGTTCACATACTAAAAAAGCAAGTATTATATTGTGTGTTTTTAAAATTGGCTCTAACAACGTAGTTTAATACAAAAATAAAGACTACCTCTGCCCGATTCCAACTTAAAGATACGTCAGTTAATAGATCTAGATCGAAAAAAGAAATGATACCATTCGATTCCTTACATTGTAGGTTTAAAACATAAATTATACGGCAAATATTGGTATACCACGCGTATTCGGGAAACGAGATAATCACAAGATCTAGAGACGATATAGAGATCAACTAGATTTACATTAGATATCGACTAGATGTGACTTGGATATCTAAGTCATAACTTGTCGAAATCGTTCAAGGGACCTCCAGAATCGCGGAAACGTCAAATTTGACATATCTGTCTTACAAATATCTTTAAATTATCCATATTGTAACTTGTTGAGGTCTAGTAGAGATCTAATTCATTTTCCGAATCGAGCCGTACATCATTCTCAATCATTTTTGACTTTAGTTCGTTCCTTAAAACAAATCTTATATAAGATCTTTTCGGAAAGAGAAGAGTCGTAGAATGTATTAGGCGTATTTTTAACATCTGAAAGTAGCCCCTATACGGACCATAAACTATCTCACCAGGCCGGGACAATCTGACTGAACTCACTGAACGGAAGAACCAATGAGCCAAAAAACACGAGGACTGTCGTTGACGAAAATCTAAGCCATTTTATTGATTTACTGCGTAGTAGCCTAACGATGTTTTTTGTAAGAATTATATAAATGTACTGAAATATCTCGTGAGGTCGTTTGACACGTTCTTGTGAACGTTTAAAGGATGGATCACGTTAGTCACGTCAGAGATATATATAACTCCGTAGAAGATAAATAAAGTCTAAGAAAAAAACGTGCCTCGGAAATCAAGAAAAAGTCATTCTCGGATAGATGGCGCCATATACCTTTGGCCTATTCTCGGCTAGATGGCGTTGATGACACCGTTTGATATTTAACAATTTTAACACATATCAGTGAAAGAATATGAGTCAGTATGGAACAATAAAAATTAAAAATCATTTATCCGTAAACATAATTTATTAATTTATACATTTTCAATTTTATTTTAAGTTTTAATCGTATGTTGATAGATGGCAGTAAATGTACCGTGACTACAAACTTTACTTTGGCAATAGCCCTCTATACTATCTATTCTCTTTGGTCACGTTATGTGCTCAGGCATACGAGTAGTTTCCATTTCCGAGCAGCTGTGTGTTAAGCTAGGATTTTTATAGTTGTGTCTAGATAGCTAAAAATAAAAATAGGGACAGGCGCGTTGCAATATTTCAAACAAGTTTTTTAGTTTTTTTTTTATGTAAGTAACTATTGTAATGTCAAATACAAAGATATGATACAAGTTTTATTATTTTGGATTTAAATTAAATTCTATTGGTTTGGTTAGCCATTTTGTAGTCAAATAGCATAAACGTAAAATTAGATAGCTTCGTAACGTTCGTCTGTACGTCACTATATGACAGCCAATTGTAATCAGACACCACAAGATAATATTATAAAATAAATATTAACTAGTTGCAACACACGTGGATAAAATTTACACGCTTCTGTGACGGTCCTAATTATACCGGGTGTGGCCTGTAATATGAGCAAAAAATTTTACTGTAGACTGTACTCCTCATACTGACCAACATTTATTCAGCAACTTTTAAAAATAACTTGTGGTTTGATTTTTAATACACTTTAAAGTTTATTCTAAGACGCAATGTATTGCGAATTTTGTTATGTTTAAGGCATGACAAGCAACGTCAATCACAAATGATATGGCATGGCGATGGCATCCATTGAAGATAATATTTATTTTGTATGAAAAATAGGAAGTCTAAATACTTCATAATTTTTAAAAGTTGTTAAAGAAAAGTGTCACCGTTTGAGGAGTACATTCTATGTTATAATTATTTGCTCGTGTTACAGACACACACCCGGTATATAATTTTTTTGTAATTTTGAATATATACGAATGACGCTTGCCAAAGCAAAAACGTATAAAATAATCAAAAAGTCAAAACAAATTTGCATGGCAGTGGTGGCAGCTGCAGTTAAGTAAATATACTATATACCTACTTAAAACAAAATGACGAGTGGAGTGTAATATAAAGCGCTGTATTTACAGGATCGACAGTCTCTGAGGAGTACAGTCGAGTTCAAATGTATGTTTACACTTTTGCACCTTACTCCTTTGTGATAAGGCGAAAAATGTAAAGTTATCTTTGACGTTGACTGTACAGTAATTAGTTTCAGCAGTTAGCCCTGTGCGGCAGTCGCGCTGCTTAATGGCATCACATTAATCCTGGGGCCAAATTCGACATGTACAACTGTCAGATTTCGCATCCACGTCAAATCAACAGTTGATTTTATTGCATACTGAGTGTTGATTCCATCAACGGTGGATAATATCATTTGGTACGACCAAAACTCAACTCTAAACTAAGGGTGGTTCGGTTTGGTTTGCTTGTCACCCTAACTGTGGATTGTTAATGTCAATTTTGACATTGCACGTATTCCAGAACTTATGATTTTTCCCACATCAACGGGAGATCAACACGATACGTCAAACGTCGCTTGTCGAATAGGGGTCCTGCTCTAGTCACTGCCACTGTTCAGTTGGTCTCCATTTAATACCAATTAATTACAATTAAATCAAATCATCAGTGTGACGCGCTTGCACATATTTGGTTCTGGTTTAGCGAGAAAGAGTGCGCATGAACAAATACAACTAGGACTAGGTACAATCTTATAGGTACCTACTACCTATGTTAACACTTTGATTAAAGAATAACAAGCCCAAGTCAGAATGCTACCATGTTTGAATTTTGTACTTATGAAGAGGTATTTAGTGCGATAATAATAATGTATCTTTTTTACTTACGCATTATTTTGTAAGGAATAAATAAAACATAAATTAACCTATCTAATTACGATTTGTAAAGTTTTATGAATAGTAGAAATAGAATATACCTAGTAGTAGTAGTAAAAAACCAAAAAAAAAAGCAACTGTTTGGATAAACATATATTCTAATATTAGTTACTCAGGAGTCTCATTTACATTTGATCACCGTCTACAAGCTGCCATATATTATTCAAGATATATGATCACGATAAACATAACTGTGGCGACAGACAGCTCACTACCGACCAAGGATGTTGCGGATGCAGATTTTTTGACATCCGCGGATGCGGATATTTAAAGCCTCACATCCGCGGATGGCGGATGTCAAGATTTGGTACTTAAAAAACGTCAAATATTACATTTTTAGCATATTTTATTTAAAAAAAACGAAACGTTTAGTATTTAAGCAAGAATATAGGTGCGTTTTATTTAATAAACAGTGACTTGGCCGACTTTTCGGGATCTAGACGATTTTGTTATATATAATGATGAAATTATCTAGCACTACGCCGCCGGCGCCGCCGCTAATACGTTCCTTTTACTGACTTGGTCGACATCCGCATCATGCGGATGGTCCGCATTGATTATATGCGGATGCGGATGCAGATGTTGAAAATAATGCAGATGTTCCGCGGATGCGGATGCGGATGCGAATATTCGCAACATCCCTGCTACCGACTAAGCCTTATTAAAACAGCCTACGTACATCAGAACACAACAACTCCTTAGTCCTTTAAGCATAGTGCTTTACATTAGTGTATGAGCTGACTTATTGAGTCTCATATGTTTACGACAGTTATGGAAAGGATCTACTAAAAGCATTTTTGTGTTTGGTTTATATGTGACACATTTTTTTTTATTACTACTATAGATAATATTATTGTCAATACGAAACTTACAAATTAATTAAAATCTTATTTGATTGTAAATATATAACTGCGTTTTAAGGGCCCATATGTAATTATTCGAAAATACTTATTTTACTACGCAACCGCCATTGGTCGTACGCACTTAACCGCCAATTAACTACAACTTGCAATAAGTAGCAAGTAATTATGGAAAATTCAGAAAATTCTATATAAAGATCAATTTGTATCCAAAAGAAGGGACCCAAATACTTCAGCAAGGCAAATATTTAGGCGAATAAGTAGTTTGTTTACGCTCCAACCGGCCAGTTGAGTTTTTCTTTCCTTTGATTGCATACGACAGTCGAATAGAAATTCGTATACGTAGCCTAAGGTAGGTACTTATTCGATATTTGCAGGACGAAATTGAAATAACTACACAAACTATTTCTCTGAAGTGAGTTTGAATATTTTAAGCTAGTTACAAGTGAGTTGGGTAATGCATGTGTGATTGAAATTCGTTGATAACCAAAAATTCAACTTTAAGGTATTAAATTTCAAAAAAATTAGTTCCCAGTGGATTATATGTATTAATAACTTCCTAGCCTATTTATGTCATTCCCACAGTTAATGTCATTAATCAAACGACACCTTACACTTCAAAATACTTTGGTATGATGAATGTGATGCCAATATAATGGACATACATAACTACATAAATCTGAAAACTTTTATATTTCTTTCACAAGTGGTGAACTTGGGATTACACATATACCCATTAGTCGTAATAAGTTAAATAAATTTCTATTTAGGGTAGGATCAATTCAATTGAATGATAGTAATAGTTTTGGACAGAAATCCAACCCTTTCGCCCTACCGCGGCCTTGTTTATTTCATAACAAAGCCCCATGTTCACAACAATACGCTTTAGGAATAAACCGTGCCAAAGTAATTCTGGTATCATGTCAAAAGTTCCCTTGTTCTTGATAAAGTTATATCGGCTGGCCGTAAACTGCTAAAGCTCATGCGAGCGGGAGCGACATTCGAACTTTATACATCTTCGGCAGTATCATGGTTGTGTTTTGTCTCACTTCGTCAAAAGAACACACTCTTTTCTAATCTTTAAATCACGGAGGCTCTCTCATCTTTGTTCATAATGTACGGTTAGAAAACATTTTGAAATGCCAATACGAGGGCACCGCGCCTTAACTGGCCATAAGTAAGTATACATCAGTATGTAACTGAACGAAAATCAATTACTTAAACCCGTTAATACTTAGGTCATACTGAGCAACTTATACTATAGGACCAACCCCGAAAATGCGGCAAATAATTGGATGTTTCATACATTTTGTTGGTCTGATGTTGAAATTTCCAATGGGAGTTGGAAGTTGGGGTTGGTCCCATAGTATGAGTTACACATTGTATAAATATGTAGCTGAAGCCTGTATGGACGTCCACCGTGATAACTCGACGTACGAAAATCAGGATGTTCAACTCCAACGTCAAGTCGGTCCTGCTGTACGGTTGCGAGACATGGCTTGTGAGGAAAGATATCACCAATCGTCTAGGTACAGGTGTTCGTAAACAAATGCCTGCGACGCATTCTAGGGATCTACTGGCCACGAACCATCTCAAACGTCAGACTATGGCAGATGACGGAACAGAAGCCCATAGGAAGGGAAATCCTCGAAAGGAAATGGCGCTGGATCGGACACGTACTCCGTAGGCAGGACAGCCATCTGGCCAAGCAGGGTCTCCGCTGGCATGCGGCCGGCAGTAGGCGGTCGGGGAGGCCTTGTACTACATGGAGGCGATCAGTTGAGAAAGAGGCTAGCTCAACTGGACTCGGCTGGAAAGAGCTGGAAGAAGCCGCTCAAGATCGTGACAAATGGAGGATTCTTCTGCGAGCCCTATGTCCCTAATGAGGGATAACAGGAATGCATCATCATCATCATCATCATAAATATGTAGTATTGGTGCGGAAGAAAATTATGTCGCGCGTTAGGTACCTATCTAATCATTATCAGAATTTCAAAGTTGGTATTCCGCTTCAGTTCAACAGCCGGAATATTTAAGATGAGACGTTTTCTTCCATCGTCGTAAAATATGTGACCTTGTTCCCGTACAACGTTTAGACTCGAAGGTACTTGCAAAAAGCACACGTCATCTGCTCTCATGATTATGACAGGGCTTTAGAATTTTGCTAGCTTCATTTTACAAAATTGGCAAACCTGACTAAAGTACCTTTTTTTTTACCTGTAGGTACCATAAGAATGATTGTTTTTTTGTCATACGAATAAAAAAAAGGGTTTTAGGATTTCTTGGCTTAAAGACAATAACGAAAACCACATAATTTTTACACGACTGCCCAAACAAAAAGAGTGTATTGTGTTCAGCGTTCATGTTTGTATTTATGTGAGTTTCTTTATTCCATCATAACTTCTGAATGCCTTAACCGATTTAGATGTATGATATGTCATTAGAATCCTTACGTCATCCCGGGTGACATAGGCTATATGACGTCATTATGCTATGTGTGTATCTATCCTCATACATGCCACAACCGCAAATGCAACTATAATACTTAATTATAAAGATAACCTAACCTATAAAAAAAAGAAAATAAATGGTTTCAGTTATGGATGATTCACGGTTAGTTTTACTACATAGAATTATATCGACCGGGTTAAGATGCATGTAACTGCGACAAAATATCGGGAGCTCGAAAACAATACAAAAGGTAATCACAGTTCATACCCCGGTCGATATAAGTCGAGTAAATAAATGGTTTATTCGATGACATGAAAGTTTCACAAATATCTCCAGGTCTAAGGGAAGAGTGACAAAATTTCCACAGTGAAAGGAATTTGATTGACCATTCACGCTGTCAATGGAGGCGTTAGATTCCGAAATAAAGTAGGCTTTTAAGGATAAATTGCGTGTAAATAAAATTGCGAGTTGCGAGGGGAGATATGAATATCGTACGCGTTTACGTATATTCCTATCTCATCGTTTTTGAGGAAATCGAATGCTACTCGTCCAAGTATGTATTTTGTATTCTTTACAGACATAAGGAGGGAGCGAACCGTTTTCGTCGTAACTCACTGGATTAGATTTAAACATCATTTTTGTATCGTATATTAATGATCTTATTTCACAGGAAGTCGCTGTCTCAGATCCCCTTACATCGAGAAATTTTGATGCTGTCCATGAATTACCGTTTATCCCGTGCAAACGCGAATATTCTCAAGATTTGCAGGAGTTTCCTTTTTTACGACAAATAATGGTCAAAAATATGCACAGAAAAATAATCGTCTGCTTTAAATGCCGAAAAAAAAGTCGCAACACAGAAAATATAATGCGTTTTTACGGGACAGCCCGTGGAATGCTCTTACTGACCTTACTGTGGAGCTGAGTCGATCTGTAAGGTTTACTCGGGTAATTCCGAATGTCAAAAACTGTCCTATAATTCCGAAAAGAGACTTTTATTATGATGGACTTTAGGGTGATTTTCATCTGAATTTCGGAATTATCCGACATTCGGTATTACCCGAATACACCTTATAGAATTGTCCTATATAATAATATTTTATATATGTATACATAGATCAATCAAAACATAGCAAACGTACCTCTGCGTGCTATGTTGCAATTGAAATGTTTGTGATGTACCTAAATTTCAGTATTTATAAATAGAATAATTGAATAATGATGTATACATATAATACCTATATATATAGTTTGGCTATTTTAGACAGTGAAAACTTGCCCTAGTAACCCATTGCGTTGTTTTCGATTGACATTCGGTTCTCGCAACCCGATGCCGATAACCGCCGTAACGTCGGTACACAATTTATTGGGCAACCGTAACTTTTGTCACATCCGCCATATCTCCCGATTTATGGTACGCATTAGGCCGTGGCCGGACGGGATTATTACGAATGCGGTCTATAAAACATTTTACTGTACATCTTAGATATATTTACAGTAGGTACATAATATATGGTGCTACTTTCCCGCACTAGTTCGATATCGAGTTCGGAGCGCACCTTATACTTTAATAGTGTTTTTTTTTTAAATTACTGGCGGCTGAACGCTATCTGTTTTTGACTACTGGTATTAAATATGCTCTCAGCTTTATCGATCGAGTCAGTAGGTGCTTACTGTTGTTAGCAGGTATAGCCGCAAATATTGTTTGACAAATTTACCCTGACGGATTTGGCCACACTGACCATATAAGGTAAACTTCCTAATGCTCGACATGCTAATGTCCAATAGATTCATCCTGATGTCGTGTCGCCTTTAGGGACATCTAGATACCTAAGTATATTATATTTTAACGATTCTGAATATGATTCATAATTTATTGTTCAAACGTCCAACTGTATATATGATAAACTTCAACCTTCATATCTAGGTACTTTTTCTCGGTATAAGACAACACAGCGATATTAAAAATACATTTGAACGTGTTGACCCAAAAGGCCTGTCTCTGTACCTTCCTATCACCGCAAAGAAAAAGATCTTGCGTAAAAAGATCTTGGCTGGCATATAAGCTCTTTTAAGTTAAAACGGAGACTCTACCCGGCCTTCATATTTAATTCCACTCCTTGATTATACGGCGTTGAGAAAGAAAATAAAACAACATAAATGATAGAGCGTGACAGAGGCTGGACTCGTAGGTACCTAAAATACAAGTAGGGCACAAATATAGGACAGTAAAAAAGATTGTAGAATCTGTATTTCCTTTTTACATTCTTTCTGGAATTCTCTACTGACTAATTTGAATACTATTAGGTACGTATAACAGTTCTAGCACGTGCTGTCAAGTAACCATTATACTTTATTACTTCCCTTTGATCGTTCAAATATTTAAATTTGATTACTCTTGATGGAAACTTTCAAATCAATTCTAAAGTTCTCAGAATATATAATAAGTTGATTTGACGCCATCAGAATATCGGGTAGGTTTGTAATTTATGCAGATTGTCAGCACTCTAGCGGAGGTGAGTTGGAATGGAAAATAATTTTCTTTAATATCCCTTAAGGAAATGGAATGAGGGCCTGGATCGTGAGGATCAATAATATTTTACGGTAGACGTATGTTCAATTAAAATTAACATTGGAGACGACGTTTGAATAATAAGCTGTTCTGTAACCGTTTTCATGTGTTATAATGTGTCCATAATTAGATGTTATTAATTATGTTACGCGAGGCGTATTTAATTTAGAAACGTAAACGCTTTGGCTTCTTCAGTAATGAATCGCGCTCGTGTGCTTTCCTTATTCATACTTATATAATATCAAGTCACCTGCAATAATATGAAACACAACGAAGGCCGCAAAAATATCTGACACGATCTTATTTGTAAAGCCATATGAGCGCGATACATATTATTGCAGGTGACTGTACCTACTTATGACAAGCGGAACAACTCAAAAACAAATGACTGTCGAACATTTGATCATACAAGCTTTTATTGTTGAATTTATTTTTCCTCGAGGCCATTTTTAATGAGCCGTACTTGATGTCGTTGTGTTTTGTGTTCAAAGAGTTTCTTCGGCTACCTAGGACTACCTTCCGAGTCAGACTCTCTGCCTTTCTATCGTCAAACAGCCCATGTTGGAATTTATTTAAATTGAAAAAAATTAAGGACGACTCACGCCAGAACGGTTCGGTCCGGCTCCGGGCCGGAGCGTCCGACACTTTGATTTCTATATTTGGTAATCGGTGATCACGTGATGATTTCTACAGAAAACGAAGTGCCAGACGGCTCGTGCCCGGACCATTCTAGCGGAATTCATCCTTAGCGTGACAAATGAAATCTAGTTAAGTAAAAAAATAACTAAGTACCTAACAATAGCATTTAACGCAAAACTAAAAATAAAATAAATATTTTTCCTCAACCTAAAGTTAATATAAAAAAATATTTTCCCTCAAACTAAAGTAAATACCATTTCTGAAATACTATCACAAATCTTATTGGAAATATCGTGCTCACGTAATTTTAGTATAATTTTAGTTAATAAGTTTGTATACGATATTTATATTTATTAAATTTTGTTTTTGCTTCGGAATAGTGTCAATATGATACCATTAATGAATTTTATTTTAATTTTTATTCATCATCTCATTATCAAGTAAGGCATTTGAAATTATTTTGCGGCAATCTCCGTAATGGAAAGTACCTAAAGTCTGAGATGGCATCAATCTCTACACAATCATGACACAGTTCCTTTGATAAGATAAACAGGCTGTGATCATCTTTCATCCTTTGGATATTTTTTGTAAAGATTTAGATAAAAACACTAAGATATTCAGTCATTACTTTATAGCGCTTATAATATTCTGAATGTTATCACAAAAAGGTCCCGAAATTAATTAAAGGAAGCTCAATTCAGTCGTTGACTTAATTACCTCGTTTTATTAAAATAACCCCTGACACATTTGTAAAGGAGCGTATTCGCACTGAAAGAAATGTTTACGTAATAGTAACAAAATATTTTGCTATATTTTGTAATCTGTGGGACCCTTTATTTATGCTGTTGTGCTATACATATGTATAGTGGCTGAGTAAACGTGAACTCAAGCTAATAATATAGCAAAATTTAGAACCCGAAACATGCTCCAGCTTTTTGCATTACTTAGTACACCACCAATTACAAAATTCCCGCAACTCCCTGCAGATATTATAGTTATATTCCCTAAAGTTATGGACATTTCACCACTAAACAACAAAGCTCTCTAAGTTGAAGATTTAATCCACTTAGCAGTACTAGGGTCTTAATTCAGGAACAACAATACAAAAACAATGGAATACCAATCCAGTATGAAGATCTGTCCGTGACACTTGCACATATGTGACCATACTCTATACTCTGTATCTTTAGGTATTTAAATAAAAGTAAACAAAATCTACCCTCAAATGGCTCCTTAAGCCAGTTGAGGGTAGATGAAAACATTACATGATCAAATTATGTAGGTTAAAGTCAGGTCGTTCAGTGACTGATCCAGGCGATTTTGTATTTGGTCGGTTAACCAATAAATGTTATAACTACCCGAAAATTTACAAATTATTTGTTTACTTTTATTTAAATACCTAAAGATACAGACTATAGAGTGATGGCAAAGCACTAGCAATATATCTTCGATATTATTTTAATACGACATGTTCTTTTGAGAATAAAGCTCTGCGAACTATAACGAGGATAACATAATAGTATAATGAGCTTTTGTATCTTATTGGCAGAACTTATATTTGTTTTATCAAGTGTGCTTTGTATTTTGCTGCCTTGCTTTGTATGTACTTATCTAATCAAAATCAAATATCATTTATTATCAGGCAACTAAGGCCCATAGATACATACCTTACAAACGAACATACATACAATAGTAAAATCTTACAAGCTAAAGAATTATTTCGGCGACACGGCGGTAAAAATAGCGGCGGTAGGCGGCTAATATGTATGTTTACTTATTTAAACTAACTTTTTGTAACACTTGGAGGAGAGCAGAAGAAGAAGAGAATTATGCTAAGTACATGTGAGTATTTATTTTATTATGCTTATGTTATCATACCCCAAAGAAAGGCATGAATATATTTCATCTTTAACCTGTAACTCTGCTCCTGACAGAAATGGATAGCCAAACTATATTATTTACACTAAGAAATTAATATAAGTATAATTTCGTAAGGGTAATACGACACAGTAACATGTTCTTAATTGGGTACAACTAAGTACAATATTATCAAACAGAAAATTACGTGAATAAACTAATATTACGGAACTCAAAGTTTATTTACAAGTTATATCTAGTTTAATGTAAAACCAGTCGAACGACAGTAATCACATTATTCCTTCAACCCACCTATCCATCACGTCTTTCCGGTCTCCAACGATTTGCCTAACTTCGGCTCCTTACCTGAAAGTTCCTCGCATTACTCCTTAATTAGACTGATAACTTGATAAGCGGTACCCGGGACGTCAATTCGAACGTTCACTTTGACGTCAGAAAGATATCATTTAAGTAGTAATCATTGGCGCGTGGAATTCGCTCGTACTTGCCTTGCGAGTGAGTTGCACGAGTGAATGCTAACAAAATGACATCATGTTAATATGAAAATGCAAATTTGAATTAGCCTCCTGGTTTAAATACGAGAGATATGGGGATACGGGGGATACTGACTTTGTTGACTGCTTTTACTAAGGATGTTAAACAGTTGGTTTAAAACTGGGTTATTTGAGTTTTGATTTTGATTGTTTATTTAATGGTAAAGTAATATTTGATCACTTCTAACTATCAAAAATAACATAACATATTTTCCAGAAGCTATTTAAATGGTGCTCTTTAGACCTATAAAATAATAATAATATAATAATTTTGCCTATATACGTCCCACTGCTGAGCACAGGCATCCTCTCTAGCATGAGGTTTGGGCTATAGTCCCCACACTAGCCCAATGCAGATTGGGGACTTCACATACACCTTTGAATTTATTTAGACCTATACTTCTCTACATATATTCCATACATGTTTGGCGTTTTCTGTCAACGATTGTCACTTAAGGCTTCGTCACACAGGCGCCTGCGAAAATGCACCTGTGTGACGGAACCTTTAGCTAGGTCCTGAAGCCACTGAAGCTATGCTGCACAAGTGCACACGCGCAAGCCTTAGAATTGGTTATCAGTAAAATTGTTTGCTCATACGTACGTGAGTTGTTTAATATATGTACCTATGTATGTCACTTTACTTATTGCACATAAACAGGTTTACATAAAACGGACAAAAACAAAACAAAAATAAAAATGTTATGTACAAAGGCGAACTTATACCTGAAAGGGATCTCTTCCGGCTAACCTTTGAGAAAATGCAAATATATATATGAAATATATTGTTGTATGGGTGGTAAGGTATGTTTAACTTTTTAATCAAAGGCTCGAATTATAATCCACAATTTTATCATACAAACTAAACCAGTACCTACGTTCATAAATAATTATTACGTTTCTATACAGTCATTTCAATATTACTATTTCACTGTAGCAATATCGTGAATACGAAAATGAAAGTATTTAATAGAATAGAAGTTTAAGGAAATTACTATTATGAAATAACATCCGTCCGAAGAGAGGCAAACTAATTAATAATTAGGTAAATAATTACGAATTTCGATTTTCCCTGTACAGAATATATAACAAATACATTACTGGGTTCTTGCTTATAGAAGTCTATTCGAAGCTCAAATTTATAGCATGATTTGTTATGAACATGACATAACTCACAGACCTCACAGCATAGGCGTACCCACGGTGGGGCAAGGTGGGGCAGTTGCCCCACCCTGGTCTCTGACCGTTAAGAATTTCTGTTTCAACCGTACCCTGTTACAACGTACCCAGCCTCCCCTACTTTTGCCCCACCCCTTTAAAAAATGCTGCGTACGCCCATGCCTCACAGTGTATCTCCCACGCACTTATAAGCGCCAACCAAGGTGCCCAGCCAAAAAGCGTCAACTATTAAGTATTTAAGTCATGTGACTTGTCATAGCATTTGTGTTTCCGCATCTATTCATATGACGTTTGTAGATACGATTGTCACCTTGGCTAGGCTCCTAGATGCATAGCGTGTCGTGTTAGGTTAGTAATGTTAGTATCATATCAATAAAAAAATTTTTTTTGGGTAAAATCATTTATTTACATACAAGATATGTGGTACTACTAAACGAAATTAATAACTAGCTTAAATCTAAATTAGGCCATTGAGGCATTGTACCAAGGATGCTGGCGGCATTTTCCTCGCTGTATCGCTATGCTGATACGTTGTGTGTGGTAGCCGCCAGCTCTTCGGTCACCAGTTACGTCAACCAGACACTTCGCGATTTCTGCGAACAACTTGTGCGTGCTGGACCCAGAGTTTCAACTCCAATCAGGTTTAGATTTTCTTATTCGAATATGCCCTTGCCCTAATAATTGAGTCTGATGAAGTTCCCTTGATTGGGTTCCTGTTACAGGGTTAAATTGGATTCGTAATTATCTTTGTTTGATTTGTTTATTAATTACTTTGCCTTTAATTTTCGCTTCGTATTTGTTGACGTAAAACATCAAAGTGAATGTATGAATTCATCACGGTAAATTTAGTTTGTTTCTAATTAAATAGGTACTAACTAAAGAAATGAATTAGAAATGTAAATCAGAACAATAATTATTGAACATTACGTTGACTTTGCAGAAAACAGACATAAAAGATAAAAATGAATTTACTTCACATTTACCAATAACTTCAATTTAAAAAAAACCGAGAGGTACCTTATCCTGCATGCGAGGTCCCGAATCCCCACAAAGCTAGTATGGGAGCTCGTGTTTTTAAGATGATACTAATTTTTTGGTCAAAGAAAAAAAACACTTCTTTATCTACATTTAATTGTATAGTGGTGCAGGGTAGAGCAAACGGAACAAGACCGCGTAAAAGGCCACCTATGCGATGGAGATGGACTGATCAAATTAAATCTGCCATGGAAAGACTGGACACATTTGCCAGAATGACCTCCAACCCCGGAAAATGGTCAGAAATCGTACGGCAAGAAACATCTGTACCTGATGTCAGCAGTTCACCACGACACTATGCAAAGAGTATAACGCCTAAGAAGAAGAATTTGTATATTGTATTATAAATATAATGTGGATACTTATAAATTATAAATATATTTATAAGTATCCACATTATTAACATTTAATGTAGCTTGATAGCTAAAGTCATGCAACATTTATAACTTTACTCCGTGCAAAGTCACACCTGAACTAAGTTAGTGCACCTAGGTATTGTAGTTCAAACGTCTTTGATCAGCCAACCGTGATGACCAATAAGGTGCGCTGTATTTTTTTTTTTTTTTTATTTTATTTATTGAACACAATGTAAGCTTACAGTTATAGACCAAATCACTTACACGCTAGAAAAACAGATACATTGTCAAAATAGTAACAATTAAAAACATACAAAAATATAAAAACATGCACATAAAAATGTCATACAAATTAAAATTATAATTTTACGTACACTCTAAGAAAACAAGAAATTAAAATCAGAAATAGGGTAAAACAATAAAAATAAAGTAAATTAAATGTCAAAACAGATTACAATACATGTTACCAGCAATGTCATGCAGTATGAAAATTTAAAAATTGTCTAGCAGTTTTGCACAAGTTTGTTAAACGATCGGCGAACATGTCAGCGTCAACGTGTTGAGTGAGCATTATATGTAGAAATGATAAAGCACGCGTGGTAGGTGCGTGCCTCGCGTAACATGTGCGAGCGGACGGCCGCAGCAACACACACGGCCGGCGACGCGGCGCGACCGCCCCGTCCACATCCCGCGGTATCCTCCTAGGAACCAACAACCCTATCTTCTCTAACACCTCTGGGCTATCAACTTGGTGGTGAATGATTGAGAGATAGTGCACCAGAAGCAACAACTTCCGCCTCAATGCGAGCGTGTCTAGCCCAACCATCCCCGAGACAAAGATGGAAGGGTAGAGGTAAGGGTAATATCCATAGGCTTTTTTATACAACCAACGTGCAAATTTTCGTTGTATTTTTTCAAGCATTAGGGAATACTTGTCCTCATATGGATCCCAGACAACCGCACCATATTCCAACTTACTGCGCACGTATGCGTTATAGAGAACCTTAGCCACTCCAACGTGAAATTGCTTGGATATTCTCATAACAAATCCTAAGGTTTTACTGACCTGCTTGCAAATACTATTGATATGCGAATGGAAGTCAAATTTACTATCTAATATTAAACCCAGGTCTCGAATTTCGCTAACTTTCTCCAAGGAGGAACCCGCTAAGCTGTACCCAGTTTGAAGAGCAGAACGTTTGCGCGAGAAAGTGATCGCCTTACACTTTTTTACGTTAAAGGGAAGTCGATTCCTCTCACTCCACCTGGCAGCAGCATCAATATCAGCTTGCAACTCTGCGCTGTCGCTAATACTACGAATGCCTAGGAACAGCTTCAGGTCATCAGCGAAAAGAAGACATTTGGCAGCACTGATTGTGTCCGGCAAGTCATTTATCATAAGGAGAAAAAGAGTGGGCCCCAGGGTACTGCCCTGACTCACACCAGACAGCGTACAGTAGTCATTAGACTCGAAGCCGCCCACCCTGACGTACTGCTGCCTGCCACTCATGTAATTAGCAAAGAAATCTAATAGCTTTGGTGTGAAGCCCGCTAGCGCCAGCTTGCTCAGCAAGACGTCGTTGTCGACCAGGTCGAATGCCTTTCTGAAGTCGAAATATGCAGCATCGACCTGGTGCCCTTCATCCATCTCTTTGCAGACATAGTCAGCGAGGGCAACGAGATTCGTGACTGTAGATCGCGACTTACGGAAGCCGTGCTGACTGGGATGCAAGCGATTAGCCACCTGTAGACTTATTTGGCGGTTAAGCATGATTTCAAATATTTTACCAAACACAGGAAGAACAGCTATAGGCCTAAAAGAGGTTATATCTGTATTGTTACCATCCTTAGGAACCGGTGTCACCCTAGAAGTTTTCCAGCGATTTGGATAGGCGGAGTGATTGAGTGAGAGATTATATATGTGCAACAGAGGTGTAATCAAGGTATCAGCACAATCTTTGGCCAGAAATACTGGGATACCATCCGGCCCGCCCGAAGAGCGGGGTTTAAGGTTGCGAATAGCCGCCCTAAAATCAGACTCAGAGACGAAGGGAATGGAAACTGACCTGGAGTCACCAGAAATGTATGCCCCACGCGCCGCGCTGTAGACTCGCCGAGGCACTGACGGTGAAATTACACGTCAAGTCAAGCAAGACAACGGAGTTACTTTAAAGCTCGACTGGTTTAATATGGTTACTATAATAATTATTCTAGATACCTTATTCTCATTTATTTTTCTTCTTAGGCTAAGTATGGATATAAAAGTAAAATACATAATTTTTAAGAAAAAAAAACCGACTTCTATGGGGCCCGGTGAAAGATTATGGTAGATGGTGCACTATATAGAAAAGGAGGTAAAACCAGTACTTTCTAGTAGCATTTCGTTTCCGTAAGGGTCGTAGTTCTAGCCTAACCTAACCCACTTCTCTGATAGCAGTTCGGTTCTGTGAGGATCGCAGTTCGAACCTAATCAAACCCACTTTTCTAGTAGCATCTCGTTTCTGTAAGACTCGCAGTTCTAACCGAACCTAACCCACTTTTGTTCGGTTCTGTGAGGATCGCAGTTCAAACCTAACCTAACCCACTTAACGGCGCATGCGGTGCGGTGTACGGGAGTTTGAGCGGGAGGGGTTTGGCATCATCATACCCACATTTTATGGTAGGCAATCATAGTGGTTTATTTAGTTTAGATATCATAGTGGTTTTCCGGGTCAAGGTCCGGGTCTCTGAGTCAGAGTCCGGGTCCGAGTCCCGGTCCGAGTCCGGGTCCGGGTCCGGGTCCGGGTCCGAGTCCGGGTCCGAGTCCGGGTCCGAGTCCGGGTCCGAGTTCGGGTCCGAGTCCGAGTCCGAGTCCGGGTCCGAACCGGATCCGGGTATGAGACCGGGTCCCAGTCCAAGTCAAAATCGAAATTCGAAATCACCAAACATGTACTATGCGTCGTTGAAGAGTTCTGTTCTGATCATCATCAGCAGTTCCACTTCATCAAATGCGACAGTTTTTAATGTAAATGCTTGATTTTATGATGAAAATACAAAAAATTCTATACGTATGCCTTTAAGATTTGAGGAGTTCCCTCGATTCCTTATGGATCCCATCATCAGAACTCGAGCTTGACAGAAATGTGGCTTAAAAACTAAACTTGCTTAACAAACATAACGAAGAGGACAAATCGCCAAACGTGAACTATGCGTCGTTGAAGAGTTCCGTTCTGATCATCATCAGCAGTTCCACTTCATCAAATGCGACAGTTTTTAATGAAAATGATTGATTTTCTGATGAAAATACAAAAATCTCTATACGCATGCCTTTAAAATTTGAGGAGTTCCCTCGATTTCTCATGGATCCCATCATCAGAACTCAAGCTTGATAAAATTGTGGCTTAAAAACTTAACTTGCTTAACAAACATAACGAAGAGGACAAATCGCCAAAGGGAAAACTATGCGTCGTTGAAGAGTTCCGTTCTGATCATCATCAGCAGTTCCACTTCATCAAATGTCACGTTTTTGAATGTATATGCTTGATTTGTTGATAAAAACACAAAAATCACCATATGTATGCCTTTAAGATTTGAGGAGTTCCGTCGATTCCTCATGGATCCCATCATCAGAACTGGATTTTGACAAAAACGGGACCAATCTGTATGCATATACATACAATCAAAAAAATAATTTTCAAAATCGGTCCAGTAATGACGGAGATATGGTAACAAACATAAAAAAAAAAAAAAAAAACATACAACCGAATTGATAACCTCCTCCTTTGGGATTTGGAAGTCGGTTAAAAAACACACAAAAAACGCGTTCATTCGTTAATTTTTTACCTAGAAGTCATTTTGATGTCAGTCAGTTTGATGGGGTAATTATTTCAAAACGCCTATTTTTTGAGGTACGTACTAATTAATACGTTTCTCAGCTACCAAGTTAATCGGTTACTCACAAAGTTACTAACAGTTTCGTTTACTTTACTTGTGCTTTACTTTCTCCCGAAATGTTGACAAAAATCTTCTTATATTGCAGTTTCATTACTTTTTTATTTAGGTTATGTAAGCAATACCCTAGCAGACTGAATTCATTCTCCTTAATATAAAGGTACAAAGGTCTGTTCGGTCCAATATTTATTTATATTTGGGCTTTCAGTATTAAATTCTGGTCCAATATTGCGGTCGATCTTATTTATATACGAAGGTAATAAAGTGTTCAAATATACAATTACTGATCACTGAACGGCGGTGTGTTACTTGAACCAGAAACACATTAGAAAAAGGCTTTGTATGTATACATACAAAGTCGCATATTCACACATTTAAGATAAAATGTACGAGTAGTGACGATATAATTTATTGCTTGACATTTATTAACCCAAAATATGTATTTTTCGAATTAATGTAATGTGTTATATTAAAATCTTTAAGATATCAGCAAAGACATATGTAACTTCGTATAAGATGAATAAAGTCTAAGGAAAAAACGTACATCGGAAATCAAGAAAAAGTCATTCTCGGATAGATGCCGCACACACCTTTAGCCTATGCTCGGCTAGATGGCGTGATGACACCGTTTCATATTTAACAATTTTAACACACAGATATCAGTGTAAGAACATGGATCAAAATGATATAAAAATAATAAAATCATTTATCCATATATATACATTTTTTGGATAATTTTATAAGTTTTCATTTTGAGTTTTAGTCGTGTGTCGATAGATGGCAGTAAATTTACTGTGACTACAAAATTAACAATGACAGGACCCCTCTATACTCTCTATTCTTGTTGATATCAGTCAAAGGTACTACGGTGTAACAAAACCGATGTGTGACAACGGAAGATCTCGAATAATATTATCCCTCCCTAACGCATCATAAGTCATAACGTGTCATGCGTTACTACAGAACTGAGAAAAAAAAAAACTCTAGGATTAGTCAATATTATGTATTTCCAAAAAAACGCTAAAACGTAACAATGAAACTGCAGTAACATCCAGAGTACGGTACGGCGGTTACGTAATAGCCGGTAACAGCGCTAATATCAACAGGCGTTGTGCAATGCTGATAAGAAACTGTAAACAACGGTAGCTACGGTACATGGCACGTTTTTATTCGGATTTTTGACACTCATGTTTCGATGAGGTAAGAAAAAACCGGTGAAGTGCGAGTCGAAGTCGCCCACCGGAGTTCCGTATTGTTTAAGAATAAGAATAAGAGATGTTTATTAGCACAAATAATAATAACTAATAACACAAAACTAAAATTCAATTACATAAATATTTGTGCCAAAAGGTCCTCACTCAGCTTATTGTCACGTTTAGTAGGTATTTGTTGTTACAGCGGTAACAGAAATACATCATGTATGAAAATTTCAACTGTCTACCTATCACGGCTCATGAGATACAGCCTGACATATACAGCCGATACAGACAGACGGACAGTGGAGTCTTAGTAATAGGGTTCCATTTTTATTCTTTGGGTAGGTACTACAGAACCCTAAAAATGTTATATTCGGATGGCGACTGCAGCAGCGTTGACATGGGCAATGTCACTGTCAAAATCCCTGATAAATTGCGTAGCTGTCATTGTCGCATTGCTGTCGCGACTAGAACGGTCAATAAGTCATTTAATTTATTTAGGAAATTGATAGTGACCTCTCCTCTTTCCCGCTACTGAAACGCTACAGCAGCACGGCTGCCCTAAGCAGAAAACAAGTATCTCGAAAATTTTCAAAAACGGTTTTTTTAGATTTTCGGAATCTACAATTTCAGGCGCATCTTTCACCAAAAAAATAGTTGTAAAATAATGCGTAGTTTTTAAAATATTCATGTTTTTAAAATCCAAGTATCTTTTTTTGACCCTGTATTCTACGCTAAATTCAAGTATGTGTCCCATTTCTACGCTAAATTCAAGTAACTAAATAGAGATACTTGTAATTCATATAGATGACCGAGATACTTAAGTTTAGCGTAGATGTTTATAGCTGCGAATTAGTTTATTACAATGGTAAAACAAGTATCTCCCAACAGAATCTGCAATTCAGGTTAGAAATTAGTTACACAGTTATACAGAAGGTACCTTGTTTAAACATATACATAGAAAACAAGTTTGCTTACCAATATTCGTGTCAAAGGCTAACACGTGAAGAGTCTGTCAGATTTAAGTATAATGAAAAAGTGTTGTTAAAACAATTAAAATGATCTGTATTGTCTACAGTAATGAAAACAGAACACTGGAATGCATGAGATATACGCCTACGCCAAAGAAAGAGGAAATCTAATCATGCCGTATCCGTGCCAAAGGTTTTGGGAAAAAATAGAAACAAACAATAACTGACTGGATTTAATTGACCAAAAGGGAAATATTTAATTTAGAAATAATGCCAACAATTGAATTTTTATAAAGACATATATTATGTGGTAAAGTGAATCATCTGAGGTCAATCTCGAGGAGTCTATAAGTACAGTTAGACCAAGAAAAGTCTGCAGAGATGTTGAGAGCACACTCAGTACCAGTGTTATTTATATCATAATTTCATAGAAGTTTGACGTTTAAAATAACACCTGCACTGCGTGTGCTGTCAAAATATCTGCAGACTTTTCTTGGCTTAACTCTAGCCACTAAAGAGAACCACCAATTACTTACCATATTAATTGGTAACATATTAGCAAAGAATCGATATTGCTTTATAAGAAATAGGTAAAACTGACTTGAAGGATTTAATTAGATTTTTACTTAAGTAACGTAAATAAAGTAACTATGTACCTATGTATTTATCTACGCAAGTATGTGTATCGTCGCCTAGTACTCATAGTACAAACTTTGCTCAATTTGGGGCTAGGTCAACCGGTGAAAGATTGTCCCCAAATATTGATTTTTATGGACTCACCAGCTCTCACCATGCCATGCACCAGCCTCATTTCTATCAAAGACGTCTGTCAAATAGGACTATAAAAAATGCAAGTGCAAGTCGAACTCGCCCACCTTACAAATTTAACTTATTTCCTTTTTTGTACTTTATAGCTTTCAGATTATTCCCTCTCCTGATAGTGTAAGACAATATTACTTGCCGAATTTCATAGTTGGTAGGTCTACGGGACTTCCCATTGACCTAGCTACCTACTACCTACCTACTTAGGTGCCCTTTAAATTTTGATTCCCTTGAGAGTGTCGAATACTTACGTATTTTTCTATTTTGGCATAAACGACCGTATCTTTTTTTACGTTAATTTAGAAGTTTGATACCATCCATCTACGAAGAAAAGGGTTTGTTGAAGGAATGGGACATTGTATCACAAAATAATCGCTGCCAATAAATAAAATCGATGAAATAGGTACCAATAACCATGTGTCAGAAGGTCCGAGAATGGCAACATCAATTACTAATAAAAAAAAAAGTTTATTTTCCAAGATGCAGCTGTCTTTGTAAAAAAACATCCAGAACTATTTAAGAAAGCTTCAGAAATATACCCACGAAGTACAAGAAATCAGGACAGACTGGTGTTAGATATAGTTCCTAATAGTGCTCTCTTTATGAAAAATAGTTACCACATGTGCATCACTATTTTTAACGCAATTCCAGACAATTTTAAAGGTCTCCCTTTAAATTTATTCAAAAGTAAGCTCAATGAATGGTTTAAGGAACAAATGTTTTACTCAACGAATGCCCTCTTCGACAGGAACACATAATACATGTATATATGTATACTTTATGTAAGTCTAGTGATTAAATAGTGGTTAATTTTAAGTCTAGCTTTAAGATTACTTTGCATGCTATTGTATAGCAAAATATGTCTGTGTACTGGATTTTTTTTTCTATTTATTTACCACCTATTTTATGCCAATAAAGAACTTTACTTACTTTTACTTACAAGAGAAAAAGAGTTTTAAAATATATAAAAAAAAAAAATTCAAGCCTTTTTTATCTAACATAAATTTTGAAGTCGAGAAACCTGAAAGAAATAAAAATGGGTTTTCGGTAGCTTATGTCATTAGCTTTTATTTGATACCATTTCCTTCGGAATTGCATGAAAATTTGAAAAGTTATTGAGCGGGGAGCCAAATATGTTTAGTATTTAAGAAGCTAAAGTACTTGCTATTTCAAAGCTAAACACAAGATACTTGAATATGTGTAGAATGGTTCTGAGATTTTCGGGCAGTCAACTACACAGAAAACATTTTATGCCTGTACAAAGTTTAATATACAAGAATATCAAAAAATAAAGTCTGTATAAGCTTAATTTTATCGCCCTTAACATAATGGTATAAAAATATGTTACATTTTAGACCAAATACCTAACAAAACCGACAAATTACGTTTTTTTGCTCTACTCAAAAATTTGTCAAAACTGGGTTACTTGTTTTCTGCTTAGGGCAGCCGAGCAATATTGAAGCAGTGACGCTGTTGCATCTGAATGTCACCTAAATTCAAGATTTTTGGTTTTAATATTTAGCAGCTGGCTGGAATTTCGAAATGTCGCCGTGCATATTAAAGAAAATTAAAAATGAATCTACGTCTTCAAAAAATACAATATTATCGATTGATACGAGTATATTTAGGGTAACATTCCATTTCTGACCGCAGCAAGCTGCACTACTAGTACGAACGCGTCGGTGTTACTGTCAATGTCCATAGTGAAATGAATGGTAGTGCATTCATTTCACTATGGACATTGACAGTAACACCGAATAAATGAATGGTAGTGCTGCTGTCGTTGGAAATGGACTGTCACCTTCATGCTCTGTATTTTTTATTGGTGTACCGAAGCATAATTCCACTTAGGGCATATTCAAAAAACTACAGCACTCAGCTATTTTGTTTAATATCAGTGTGACGTACTCACAATTATTTTTTATGTTTGTCTTAAAGAGACTGTTCTTTGTGCAGAAATTGACGTAGGTAACAACATTTTTATTACTTATATTGTAAACAAATTGGCATGAATAAGCCTACTTGAAACGCTGCTTCAAAATCTTGTTTACGAGCAGTGTTAGAGTAATCAAGGATGCCATTGAAGCGCGAATGAAGGCTCCAGACGCCGAGCTGCATTTCCTCGTTTTTAGGGTTCCGTACCCAAAGGGTAAAACGGGACCCTATTACTAAGACTTCGCTGTCCGTCCGTCCGTCCGTCCGTCTGTCACCAGGCTGTATCTCACGAACGGTGATAGCTAGACAGTTGAAATTTTCACAGATGATGTATTTCTGTTGCCGCTATAACAACAAATACTAAAAACAGAATAAAATAAAGATTTAAATGGGGCTCCCATACAACAAACGTGATTTTTGACCAAAGTTAAACAACGTCGGGAGTGGTCAGTACTTGGATGGGTGACCGTTTTTTTTTTGCTTTTTTTTTTGTTTTTATTTTTTTGCATTATGGTACGGAACCCTTCGTGCGCGAGTCCGACTCGCACTTGCCCGGTTTTTTCTTATCTGCAAAAAATCTTCCTTCGTGACTCCGATTAGATCTTTGTTTGCTTTGTTTTTCTGATTAGGCTGGTTCTAACCGCAGCCTACAGGATAATGAGTAAGTAAAAATTGGGGCGAGTATTTTGTGTTTTCCTTATTTCTTAATTTAAATTTTCGGGTCGTAAAAGCGTAAAAATTGGAATGGAAGGATTAGCCTGTTGTACTTTATTACTTCTAAACAGGAAGCTTGTTCTTTTAAAAATACCCCATATACTTTTAATAATCACCGAGACTATTCCCTAATTTTCCCATATAACACAAAGTTTGAACACCACTTGCCTAGTAAGTATGTATTTTTTTTTGCGTCTTCACCACGCTTGGCTTTATACAAAGATAGTCGCATATTTTTTGAGTTTGTTTACTGCTTATCTTTTTGTATATTATTTGTTACCTACATCGTCATTGCAGTCACGGCTATTAAGTATATTTGGGAATGCAATAAACTTTCAATAAGTTTTGAATAGCTATTATCCAAAGAATCAATTCGGTTTATAGTTATATACGTACTTATAAGTGTAACTACCACAAATTTTGGTACAGCCTGTCTCGGCAATTAGTAGACCAACCTTTAAGTAAAACAATTACTTATCACCTATGTAGATACCGGGTGTGGCCTGTAACACGAGCAAATAATTTAAACATAGATTGAACTCCTCAAACGGTGACACCTTTGTTCAACAACTTTTAAAAATTATGAAGTACCTATTTAGACACCCTATTTTTCATACAAAATAAATATTATCGTCAATGGACGCCATCGTCATGCCAAATCATTGTGATTGACGTTGCTTGTCACGCCTTAAACATAACAAAATTCGCAAAACATACGCAATGTTTTGCGAATTTTGTTAGAATAAACTTTAAAGTGTATTAAAAATCAAACCACAAGTTATTTTTAAAAGTCGCTGAAGAAATATTGGTTAGTATGAGGAGTACAACCTACAGTTAAATGTTTTGCTCATATTACAGGCCACACCCGGTATATAATGGTACCGGCTGATACATATTGGCTAATATGCTTATACCTTTATATTTATGACACGGTCACACCTAGTTGCGAGATACTTTAGTATCTCCGGCGATATTTTTATCAGCATCTCAATTTATCGCTGAGTTTATCTTTATCAAGCACATGTTTGATAAAAATAACTCCCAGTTAAGTGTACTTTTAGGCCATTTGTACTAAAACGTGACTGACTTTTGAGGCTGACATTTCAAATGAGCGATGTTAGTAGACGCAATTAAAAACTTTGTCGTTAAAATGGCTTTTTAACAAACTTCTCTTACTAAATGTTGAACTAATGTTTGAAAAACATCAAATAACTTGCTAGCTATCAGATTTTTAAATAGCATAACATTTCTGGCAGTGGAACTCGATTTAATGTTAGTTTGTTTTTCTTTTCAAAGTCGATTCGTTCATATGCCATTTAATTATCATCATGATACTATGTATTTGAGTTATATACTTTATTTTGACATTGTATATCTTTAATTAATATACATCATATGGATCAAATACATACTGTCAATAAACTGGCACGAAAATTAAGTATCAAAATCATTTGCATCAAAATCATTTTCATCGCACCCGCTCATAAAGGTTCTCTTTATTCATTGACATTTTAACCATAAGAGTTACAAAGTAATTTAAAAAAAAAATTCAGTTATTTGTTCCAGGTTTCTTCATGTTTTCTGGTAGAATGTACTTTTGATGACTAAATGATAGATATTTAATAGCGGTTATTTGGATTTGATATGTAATGTTTACAGTTAAAAATTTCCTCGCGTTGATGTGGTGAAAAATGTTGTGTTTCACTCGGTAGCAAAGTTTCTTTAACGCTCCTGCCTAACCGCATTCCGCTTGCTCAGCAATCAATATCAAACAACTTTGCCTTCTTGTAAAATAAATAACTAGACCAAAATTACTTAAACATACCATATTTACTAGTAGATTAGATATCTTGCCAGAAAATGTTGAGTGTCTGTTTCTCACAACAAAAACAAAACTTTTTTATTCTCAAATCAGGTAAACAGGCAACAAATTAAATGCCCAACTTCATGTTTTTCAAGCCCTCGCGGCCCTTTTATTCTATTAACTTTTTTATCGCGGAACTTCATTTAGGAAAAGGAAATGCACCTGTCTGGCCTCGAGTGCATAGAGCTCGATTAACTACTTTTTACTTACTGAACATTGAGCATTATAGGAACTGAATGGTGGAAAGATCGAGATTCAAGTATGATCAAAAACTATCTGTATTAATCACTAGACTTATATCGACCGGGATATGGACCATGATTACCTTTGGTATTGTTTTCGAGCTCCCGATATAAGTCTATAATGAACTATCAGTGAATCATTCAAATCATTCTGTTATCAGTATTCATATTTGAAACGATCCTCGAGGTTCAAGAAAGAATTGGTTTGACAAAGCTATTTCCAGTTTTTATTATATTAGGTGTAATAACTACAATATATATGCTGCTAATTCTCATTTAAGGATGGCTTACGTCAGACCGGGTCGGCTATGGAAAGCACCACGTGATGACTGATGACCGATCAGCCGTCATAGAAAATGCCATTAGACGACGCCTCGGCTCGGGTTCGGCCCGGTCTAACGTGAAACATCCTTTAACGGAGGTTTCATATTACGTTTCTACTGCTGGTAAGAGTTAAAAATATTTAAGAATACAAAAAATATGTAAGGTGTATTCGGGTAATACCGAATGTCGGATAATTCCGAAATTCAGATGAAAATCACCCTTAATTCCATCATAATAAAAGTCTCATTTCGGAATTATCCGACAGTTTTCGACATTCGGAATTACCCGAGTAAACCTTGCGCATAAGGTAAAAAAATAAGCAAGTACGTCTACTAGAGATACTACCTACTCAATCATTGTGTCGGAGGAAAATAATGCCGCGAAATTTACCTTAGCGTGTCACAGCATAATTTGTGAGCATACAAATTGCTTGGTGGCTGTAAAGCTGGGGAAGATTAACGCTTTTCCCAAATGTCGATTAATTTACATGTGGTTAAGTGTAGGTGTGTGACGGCGATAAATATAAAATCACCGTAAAACTCCTCACAATGTTTTCCTCTAAAATACATTGTAAACATTCATGTTCAGGTATATCAGATTTAACTATATAAAGGAAATATTTAATCGTATGTAAGCAGACAGATTTTACAGAATACAAATTTAAACCCAAGACTGTTATTGACTATCAACTCAGCTGACTGCATTGTCAACATACTTATATGTAGATATCGAAATGCATGATCTAGAAAACGATCCTAGTTTTACATTCGATTAAGCAGATTTACAACGCCTAACAATAGGAGGGAATGGCGCTATAGCATGTCACGCTATAATACTGTTAGCATACAAATTGCTCAAGCAGCGTTACTTACAGAAGATTACCGTTTCATCCCACACGTTGATTAATTTACATGGAATTAAGTGAACGTGTATATAAATGCAGACCGGGTGACCTAGTTCCGGGAAGTATTACTTGACTTTATACTATCGAGGTTAAGCGTATCTAGGAGACGTCAGACTATCAAACTATTAATAAGAGTAGATTTTATCGATTATATGTAAAATAATTAATTTTCGATCGATTTAGGTCATATTATTGTGCAAATATTTCAAAATAAAAGTTAATAGTATGTAGGTCAAAATAATTCCAAACAAGCAATACTTAGTAGGTACTTACTAACTTGTTAAAAGCTACTAGCTTCGACTTGAAGGTTTTGCTTTTTAGGGTTCCGTACCTCAAAAGGAAAAAACGGAACCCTTATAGTTTTGTAATCAGTCTAATCACCTTCATCGAAATAGTATCTAAAACAATATTCAATTAGCATGGATATTATTTCAATAATTGACTTTGATGATACCTGATAAGAAAAACCTTCACCTTTTTTCATGTCAAAAATACTAGAAAGCATTGTCATTTGATATTCGAAAAATCACTGTAATTTAATAAACGGTTGCTCACATACAACTTGTACCTACGACACAAATGATAGTAATGACAATTGGCCTGATTAAAGAATAAATAGAATATTTTTCCGTAGAAATTTTGTTTTAATCCCCCCAAAATACATCGTTCAGTTAAAATATAATTCACATTCGCGCAATCGAACCGCAAGTCTAGTCAAGGACGGAGGAGGAAAACGGAAATATATGGTCTGCCCTACAAGTAAGGGTTCATCTACGTCATGGCCCTTCCATTTATCAAGCGGAGAAAGCACCATCACTTCTTAGGTTGCAATATCTATTATATACCTATGATTATCATGCATTGATTGGATGGAAGATTGATAAAGGTAGATGAAAATGTGCTTTTGAAAAATTATGTAAGTATGATTTATTTAATATATGTTAGTTTTCTTGGGTACACAATTATTTCGTAGCCCTATTCTTGTGGAACCACTAGAGGCAAGTTTGTGAAAACAACCGGCCAAGTGTGAGTCGGACTCGCGTTTTTAGGGTTCCGTACATAAGTCCGACTCACGCTTGACTGCACATTCCTGTCATCTATAGGTAAAGAACTACTGTGTGTACTTTTTTCAAAAATTTAGACCCAGTAGTTTCGGAGATAAAGGGGCGGGGGGAATGGTCATTTGTTGGCTATTTTCTTAAATAACTTCGAACCTATGTTTTTTAAAATTATAAAAAAACATGTCCATCTTTGGGTCATTAATTTACATATGTGTACCAAATATCATCTTAATTGGTCCATAGTTTCCGAGAAAATAGGCTGTTACAGACGGACAGACAGACAGACGCCCGAGTGATCCTATAAGGGTTCCGTTTTTTCCTTTTGAGGAAATACGGAACCCTAAAAAGGGAATTCGTCTCTGAATACGCCCGTCCTCCTCTTCGTCCTCCTACTCTACCTACTCCTACTTAGTTATACTCGTATTGGTGCAAGGTTATAACATATCAAAAAATCGAACTGCGCTTTATCATGATCGCGCATAAACTTTACTTTGGATGCGAGCAATGTGTACCTGTGATCGAAAATATCCCGTTTTCCAGTCCGGTTTATCAAAAGCCGGACAGGTTAAATATTTATTGAGCTACCGTATCACAGATACAAACACATCAGCCATTGCGCTGCGTGATAGCTACGGTGTACAGAGTGTATTCGTATATAAAATATTGCTAGAATTTTTAGACATATATGCATGCTTTTACACGATGTTTTTTCGATGCTAAGCAGTATTGAGTAAGTGGTATGTGGCTGAACTGAAAAAAAAACGTAAGTCACCTGCATTACCTATGCACGTAGAAGGACAGCTAAGAACCTGTATTTAGTCCTAAGTTATTACAAAAATTAAGGAGTTTTTATTTAAGCATGCATGTATGTTGGAGTGTGCTATACTGCCCTGCTAAGCCAAAGAGCTCTATCTCTAAAGAAAATTCATTGCTAACTTATACTTTAGTTTCTATTACTGAGAATTCCATTTTCAAAATCATTTGTTTTTGAGATAGCGCTATTCAGCTTAGGAGAGCAGTATAAACGTATGCATTTTCCATAGCGCTGACTAGACGCTTTCGCTCAAAAGTGGCTAGTGTGGGGCCTCTCTAATTTAACTTATATATATAACGAGAATGTGTCCCGGGTCCACAAACCCATCTGCGCTGACGTGTCCATCGAACGCGGACGTATCAATTTACGCGGCCATCATTCATCTGCGGCTCAAATGTCATGTGAAAATCCAGAGCTTAAATATCGGAACAAAGACATGAAACACAAAATGATGGCTAAAAATAGAGCGAAAACAGTTCATTTCACGGGTTCAAATATATTGTTTTCATTTTTTGCCCAGGACCCCTATTCGACACGCGACGTTTGACGTATCGTGTTGATATCCCGTTGATTTGAGAAAAATCATAAAAGTTCTCGAATACGTACACATGTAAAAATTTGACATTAGCAATCCACAGTTAGGTGACAACCAAACCAAACTGAACCACCCCGAGTTCAGAGTTGAGTTTGGTTGTACCAAATGATAATATTATATTCCACAGTTGATCAAATCAACACTTGGTAGAATCATGCAATAAAATCGACTGTTGATTTGACGCGGATGCGAAATCTGACAGTTGTACATGTCGAATTCGGTCCCGCGATTTTAAATTTGGAAATCTAAAAAGGAGTTCATCATTAGACATGACTGGTATTAAAATTCAAGCAAACTGTTTTAAAAAATATGGTTTTACCGTGAGCACTAATTAATTAGCAGCTCACTCCGATTGATGCTGATGAATTGCAATCAGGAATCTCATCAGGTATTTTGCTCGCATTTATTGCGAGACGCCACGCCTCACGATGAGACAAAAACTATATCGAATTGTCAAAACATATCAGCATCAGTGACGAAATACAAGAAAAAATTAAGGTCTACTTTAATAAATAATAATTTAAATAAGAATGTTAGGTCAACGCCTCCGTAAAAAGCGGTGACCCCAGGTCCGGCGCATATTTAGTCCAGCATATTTCGCTGGCTGTTCAAAAGGCTCCTCTTCACGTTGGGCCAACGCCAACGCCAACGAGGGACGCAGTTATGCGTTAGAGGGAGCAAGTGATATTGCTATCTCATTCTACCGCATGGCTGCGTCCCTCGTTGGCGTTGGCGTTGGCCCAACGTGAAGAGGAGCCTAAAGAGGCAACGCCAGCAGCGTGCTAGGCACATTTATCCGGCTAGGCACATTTATCAACACTAGTCTGTAAATTTCTATAATATTACTTTTTACCCGACTACGGCAACGCAAAAGGAGGGTTATGATTTTGACCGGTATTTATATTTGTTATATAAATAAATAATTTTTATTTAAATACGGATAGACTATTTTATCAAATCGAAATAGAACAAACGTTACCAACCATCGTAAATCGTGATTTCATCAGTGCTCTTGATACTTCGAGAAGTTCCTGAAGAGATTCGTTTGCTTAACTGGTCTAATTCGGGCTATTAATCCTCGATGTTGAGGAAATTAATGAACTTTACGTAGGTAATTAACGGTCGAATTTTGAATTCCATTTCAACTGTGATCCGTGTCTGTGGGAAAGTTATGCTTCTTGTTATTTAAAATATTTAAGTTATTGCTTAAGTTTTCAAGTTATATCATAACTAACGCTGAAGAAATATTGGTTAGTATGAGGAGTACAACCTACAGTTAAATGTTTTGCTCATATTACAGGCCACACCCGGTATATAATGGTACCGGCTGATACATATTGGCTAATATGCTTATACCTTTATATTTATGACACGGTCACACCTAGTTGCGAGATACTTTAGTATCTCCGGCGATATTTTTATCAGCATCTCAATTTATCGCTGAGTTTATCTTTATCAAGCACATGTTTGATAAAAATAACTCCAGCTGATAATATTAACTACGCAATATTTAATCGTCTCATCTCGTGAAATATATTTATTAGGTACTGTTTCATATATTATATTTTAGGTAGTTAGGTAGTTTCATCGTATTATTAATACAGTTAAGTGTACTTTTAGGCCATTTGTACTAAAACGTGACTGACTTTTGAGGCTGACATTTCAAATGAGCGATGTTAGTAGACGCAATTAAAAACTTTGTCGTTAAAATGGCTTTTTAACAAACTTCTCTTACTAAATGTTGAACTAATGTTTGAAAAACATCAAATAACTTGCTAGCTATCAGATTTTTAAATAGCATAACATTTCTGGCAGTGGAACTCGATTTAATGTTAGTTTGTTTTTCTTTTCAAAGTCGATTCGTTCATATGCCATTTAATTATCATCATGATACTATGTATTTGAGTTATATACTTTATTTTGACATTGTATATCTTTAATTAATATACATCATATGGATCAAATACATACTGTCAATAAACTCGCACGAAAATTAAGTATCAAAATCATTTGCATCAAAATCATTTTCATCGCACCCGCTCATAAAGGTTCTCTTTATTCATTGACATTTCAACCATAAGAGTTACAAAGTAATTTAAAAAAAAATTTCAGTCATTTATTCCAGGTTTCTTCATGTTTTCTGGTAGAATGTACTTTTGATGACTAAATGATAGATATTTAATAGCGGTTATTTGGATTTGATATGTAATGTTTACAGTTAAAAATTTCCTCGCGTTAATGTGGTGAAAAATGTTGTGTTTCACTCGGTAGCAAAGTTTCTTTAACGCTCCTGCCTAACCGCATTCCGCTTGCTCAGCAATCAATATCAAACAACTTTGCCTTCTTGTAAAATAAATAACTAGACCAAAATTACTTAAACATACAATATTTACTAGTAGATTAGATATCTTGCCAGAAAATGTTGAATGTCTGTTTCTCACAACAAAAACAAAACTTTTTTATTCTCAAATCAGGTAAACAGGCAACAAATTAAATGCCCAACTTCATGTTTTTCAAGCCCTCGCGGCCCTTTTATTCTATTAACTTTTTTATCGCGGAACTTCATTTAGGAAAAGGAAATGCACCTGTCTGGCCTCGAGTGCATAGAGCTCGATTAACTACTTTTTACTGAACATTGAGCATTATAGGAACTGAATGGTGGAAAGATCGAGATTCAAGTATGATCAAAAACTATCTGTATTAATCACTAGACTTATATCGACCGGGATATGGACCATGATTACCTTTGGTATTGTTTTCGAGCTCCCGATATAAGTCTAATGAACTATCAGTGAATCATTCAAATCATTCTGTTATCAGTATTCATATTTGAAACGATCCTTGAGGTTCAAGAAAGAAATGGTTTGACAAAGCTATTTCCAGTTTTTATTTTATTAGGTGTAATAACTACAATATATATGCTGCTAATTCTCATTTAAGGATGGCTTACGTTACGTCAGACCGGGTCGGCTATGGAAAGCACCACGTGATGACTGATGACCGATCAGCCGTCATAGAAAATGCCATGTGACGACGCCTCGGCTCGGGTTCGGCCCGGTCTAACGTGAAACATCCTTTAACGGAGGTTTCATATTACGTTTCTACTGCTGGTAAGAGTGAAAAATGTTTAAGAATACAAAAAATATGTACGCATAAGATAAAAAAATAAGCAAGTACGTCTACTAGAGATACTACCTACTCAATCATTGTGTCGGAGGAAAATAATGCCACGAAATTTACCTTAGCGTGTCACAGCATAATTTGTGAGCATACAAATTGCTTGGTGGCTGTAAAGCTGGGGAAGATTAACGCTTTTCCCAAATGTCGATTAATTTACATGTGGTTAAGTGTAGGTAGGTGTGTGACGGCGATAAATATAAAATCACCGTAAAACTCCTCACAATGTTTTCCTCTTAAATACATTGTAAACATTCATGTTCAAAACAGATTTAACTACATAAAGGAAAGATTTAATCGTATGTAAGCAGACAGATTTTACAGAATACAAATTTAAACCCAAGACTGTTATTGACTATCAACTCAGCTGACTGCATCGTCAACATACTTATATGTAGATATCGAAATGCATGATCTAGAAAACGATCCTAGTTTTACATTCGATTAAGCAGATTTACAACGCCTAACAATAGGAGGGAATGGCGCTATAGCATGTCACGCTATAATACTGTTAGCATACAAATTGCTCAAGCAGCGTTACTTACAGGAGATTACCGTTTCATCCCACACGTTGATTAATTTACATGGAATTAAGTGAACGTGTATATAAATGCAGACCGGGTGACCTAGTTCCGGGAAGTATTACTTGACTTTATACTATCGAGGTTAAGCGTATCTAGGAGACGTCAGACTATCAAACTATTAATAAGAGTAGATTTTATCGATTATATGTAAAATAATTAATTTTCGATCGATTTAGGTCATATTATTGTGCAAATATTTCAAAATAAAAGTTAATAGTATGTAGGTCAAAATAATTCCAAACAAGCAATACTTAGTAGGTACTTACTAACTTGTTAAAAGCTACTAGCTTCGACTTGAAGGTTTTGCTTTTTAGGGTTCCGTACCTCAAAAGGAAAAAACGGAACCCTTATAGTTTTGTAATCACCTTCATCGAAATAGTACCTATCTAAAACAATATTCAATTAGCATGGATATTATTTCAATAATTAACTTTGATGATACCTGATAAGAAAAACCTTCACCTTTTTTCATGTCAAAAATACTAGAAAGCATTGTCATTTGATATTCGAAAAATCACTGTAATTTAATAAACGGTTGCTCACATACAACTTGTACCTACTACACAAATGATAGTAATGACAATTGGCCTGATTAAAGAATAACTAGAATATTTTTCCGTAGAAATTTTGTTTTAATCCCCCCCAAAATACATCGTTCAGTTAAAATATAATTCACATTCGCGCAATCGAACCGCAAGTCTAGTCAAGGACGGAGGAGAAAAACGGAAATATATGGTCTGCCCTACAAGCAAGGGTTCATCTACGTCATGGCCCTTCCATTTATCAAGCGGAGAAAGCACCATCACTTCTTAGGTTGCAATATCTATTATATACCTATGATTATCATGCATTGATTGGATGGAAGATTGATAAAGGTAGATGAAAATGTGCTTTTGCAAGTTATGTCATCATCATCATCATCTCAGCCACAAGACGTCCACTGCTGAACATAGGCCTCCCCCTTGGACCTCTATTCGTAACGGTTGGAAGCGACCCGCATCCAGCGTCTTCCGGCGGCCTTAACAAGGTCGTCCGTCCATCTTGTGGGTGGCAAGTTATGTAAGTATGATTTATTTAATATATGTTAGTTTTCTTGGGTACACAATTATTTCGTAGCCTATTCCCTATTCTTGTGGAACCTCTAGAGGCAAGTTTGTGGAAAAAGGGAATTCGTCTCTGAATTCGCCCGTCCTCCTCTTCCTCCTCCTACCCTACCTACTCTTACTTAGTTATACTCATATTGGTGCAAGGTTATAACATATCAAAAAATCGAACTGCGCTTGATCATGATCGCAGCTAAACTTTACTTTGGATGCAGCAATGTGTACCTGTGATCGAAAATATCCCGTTTTCCAGTCCGGTTTATCAAAAGCCGGACAGGTTAAATATTTATTGAGCTACCGTATCACATATACAAACACATCAGCCATTGCTACGGTGTACAGAGTGTATTCGTATATAAAATATTGCTAGAATTTTTAGACATATATGCATGCTTTTACACGATGTTTTTTCGATGCTAAGCAGTATTGAGTAAGTGGTATGTGGCTGAACTGAAAAAAAACTTAAGTCACCTGCATTACCTATGCACGTAGAAGGACAGCTAAGAACCTGTATTTAGTCCTAAGTTATTACAAAAATTAAGGAGTTTTTATTTAAGCATGCATGTATGTTGGAGTGTGCTATTAAACGTATGCATTTTCCATAGCGCTGACTAGACGCTTTCGCTCAAAAGTGGCTAGTGTGGGGCCTCTCTAATTTAACTTATATATATAACGAGAATGTGTCCCGGGTCCACAAACCCATCCGCGCTGAATTGTCCATCGAACGCGGACGTATCAATTTACGCGGCCATCATTCATCTGCGGCTCAAATGTCAAAATCTAGAGCTTAAATATCGGAACAAAGACATGAAACACAAAATAATGGCTAAAAATAGAGCGAAAACAGTTCATTTCACGGGTTCAAATATATTGTTTTCATTTTTTGCCCAGGACCCCTATTCGACACGCGACGTTTGACGTATCGTGTTGATCTCCCGTTGATTTGAGAAAAATCATAAAAGTTCTCGAATACGTACACATGTAAAAATTTGACATTAGCAATCCACAGTTAGGTGACAACCAAACCAAACTGAACCACCCCGAGTTCAGAGTTGAGTTTGGTTGTACCAAATGATAATATTATCCACAGTTGATCAAATCAACACTTCGTAGAATCAACATGCAATAAAATCTACTGTTGATTTGACGCGGATGCGAAATCTGACAGTTGTACATGTCGAATTCGGTCCCGCGATTTTAAATTTGGAAATCTAAAAAGGAGTTCATCATTAGACATGACTGGTATTAAAATTCAAGCAAAACTGTTTAAAAAAATATGGTTTTACCGTGAGCACTAATTAATTAGCAGCTCACTCCGATTGATACTGATGAACTGCAATCAGGAATCTCATCAGGTATTTTGCTCGCATTTATTGCGAGACGCCACGCCTCACGATGAGACAAAAACTATATCGAATTGTCAAAACATATCAGCATCAGTGACGAAATACAAGAAAAAATTAAGGTCTACTTTAATAAATAATAATTTAAATAAGAAAGTTAGGTCAACGCCTCCGTAAAAAGCGGTGACCCCAGGTCCGGCGCATATTTAGTCCAGCATATTTCGCTGGATGTTCAAAGAGGCAACGTCAGCAGCGTGCTAGGCACATTTAAGGTCTCTGCCCACTACACCGTATCATACCATGACCGTGCTGTGAACGTATCAGGCACGGAATGTAACGCGATACGGACTACTATGCCCACCTAACTATCGACCCAGTTTCTAAATTTCTATAATATTACTTTTTATATTTGTTATATAAATAAATATTTTTTATTTAAATACGGAAAGACTATTTTTTCAAATCGAAATGGTAACATCAACCATCGTAAATCGTAATTTCATCAGTGCTTTTGATACTTCGAGAAGTTCCTGAAGAGATTCGTTTGCTTAACTGGTCTAATTCGGGCTATTAATCCTCGATGTTGAGGAAATTAATTAACTTTACGTAATTAACGGTCGAATTTTGAATTCCATTTCAACTGTGATCCATGTCTGTGGGAAAGTTATGCTTCTTGTTATTTAAAATATTTAAGTTGTATCATAACAAGACTATTTTTGTTCATAGCCGAATTTAAAATTGAAGATACTTAATATAGTATATTTTCTATACCTAAGCTATTAGTTATGTTTTAAAATGTATTAACGATTTTAACATTTGTTATATGGATGGACAAACGGACTAACACGATAAACTTAAGTTTTCAAGTTGTCTCATAGCCATTGTTGGACTATTTTCATTCAAAAAAGAATTTAAAATTTAAGATAATATCTATTTTCATACCTGAGCTGTTACTTTAAGAGCGTATAATTATAATTTAAAATCTATTTACGATTTAAACATTTGTTATATTCAGTGATCGGGGATTTCTATGCCACTTGGGGTGAATGACCTCAATCATTATGCTAGTATGGATATGCCGCGGGATTCCGGGATTCGTGTGTAATATAGGAGAGTGTTTTGGCATGTTACTGTTAATCAATTAATCATGCATTATCTAAGCCAACTGAATCATTTCTTCAAACGCTTATCTTATCTACTAATTATTAGCACCGTAGAATGACATTGTAAATACAAACCGCACTACAGCTGCTTTTTGCACTCATTATATTATTAAGTGCAAAAATACCACGTGTAAGACACGTGACATGACAAACAACATCCCGACATAACTGTTAAAATAGAAATACGTACGTACATATGTACGGTTTTTAAAAATGTTTAACTTAAATTATTATATGTACTTATAAGAACATTTTTGTATAACTTAATAATTTTTTTGAATAATATTTTTTCTTTAAATCATAACCAACACTGTTTTTTTTACAGTCCTTTATTTTATAAACGAATTACCAACACCGAAATAGCGTTTACTTTTCGAAGTTTTGTTCCTATCGCGGGCCAAGCGGCGTATCCATATTACCATTTCGACTTGACATCCCGCGGTGTGGCATAGAAATCCCCGATCACTATATTGATAGACAGACGGACTGACAAGACAAAACTATAGGTCCTTTTTTGTCATTTTAGCAAACTAGCGCTTAGATAAAGATAAATCTAAGCGCTACTCTGCTTAAAGTAGCGCTTACCTAACGCTAAAAATGGGTCATAATTTACACAGATTCAAACTCAACATCTTCTTGAACAGAATTCCCTGCCCTCGTTTCGCTTAGCGTGAAATACATAAATTATCCCCAACAGGACTTAACCGCCATTGATGCTGTAATAAATTACAAATACAGCTTTCGAATACAGATATATTTATTTAACCGCACACAGAAATCATAAATCTTTAACATTGAAGCGTCCTACAGAAATAATAAAAAGCGGCCAAGTGCGAGTCGGACTCGCCCATGAAGGGTTCCGTAGCAGCAAGTAACATAATAAAATTGCGATTTACGATTAATGACGTATTAAAAAAAAACTACTTACTAGATCTCGTTCAAACCAATTTTCGGTGGAAGTTTCCATGGTAATGTATTTCATATATTTTTTAGTTTTATAATTCTCTTATTTTAGAAGTTACAGGGGGGGGGGGGGGGCACACATTTTACTACTGGAAGTGTCTCTCGCGCAAGTTTAGAAAAAATTATATTAGAAACCTCAATATCATTTTTGAAGACCTATCCATAGATACCCCACACGTATGGGTATGATGAAAAAAAAATTTGGGTTTCAGTTCTAAGTATGGGGAACCCCCAAAATTTATTGTTTTTTTTTTCTATTTTTGTGTGAAAATCTTACACAAAATATATTTTCACAGTTCACAGAATATATCTACTTACCAAGTTTCAACAGTATAGTTCTTATAGTTTCGGAAAAAAGTGGCTGTGACATACGGATGGACAGACAGACAGACAGACATAACGAATCCATAAGGGTTCCGTTTTTTGCCATTTGGCTACGGAACCCTAAAAATCGAGATAAAATATGGCGAAATGATTCCACGAGAGGCTTTCGGTAACTCATTAGCATTTATATCAAATGTAAATAGGGTCCGTATCAATATCATATGACCACAGTACTAGTGAAATGAATAAAAAATATCGATGAAAATAACAGGCGACATTCTTAATTTTCCGGCTGAGTCAGGCCAATTCAATCGTATACTGATATCGGAATGACACCTAAGTGACTTCATTCTGTGTTAGTATTGGTGCGAGAGAGACGATAACTAACTGCCGTATTCGAACTTCAAAATATTCACAAGAGACGACACGTACTAGATCCATTCTAGATACGTTATAGTTTAGATATCAACTAGATCTCTTTTGCAGCGCAATTCGGGCAACCAATGTCACTTTTACGTTAGATAGAGTAAGATATCTATTAGATGTGAAAAGGATCTCTAAGTC
The DNA here is from genome assembly GCF_963556715.1 of Cydia fagiglandana. Lineage (NCBI taxonomy): Eukaryota > Metazoa > Arthropoda > Insecta > Lepidoptera > Tortricidae > Cydia > Cydia fagiglandana. The sequence goes on from NC_085937.1 coordinate 6,502,544, forward strand.
ATATCCTGTGGAAATCGTTCATGAGTATCTCCAGAATCGCGCAAATGTTAAATTTGACAGGATAGATCTTAAACATATCGTTATCGTATCTTGTTGATGTCTAAAAGATATCTAATAGATATCTAATTCAAAATCCGAATCGGGCCCTTAATAACATGATTCAAATATCATTCTGATGTCAGTGTACGTTTAAATGAGTCTGTTTCATAAGCGCTGCTTCACGTTTTCGAAATTTGAAATTTTTAACGCACCTAAAGGTTTGTTCATGATTTGAGCGAGCATTTGGTAACATGAATTGTCAAAGTAATAATTGGAAGATATAAATTTCGAAATGGTCAAAAATACGTGACGATTAATTACAGCTCACATCTCTGTGTAAACATTTACTAACGCACAATCAAGTCAAAAAAATCTATGACGAAAGGACAGTTATCCAAAGGGGTTAAATGTTTCATACTGTTTCGTCATACAAATTGGATTTGAATGTGGAAATGAGGACATTAGTTCTAACTTTGTAGACTGCGATTAAACGATTGTTTTGAAGTAATTAAATTATTTTTAACTTACTTAGTCAAAAAGGTGGATATATCAAGGTTATTAATCAACATATTGATTTTTAATACATTTATTTCTGCTAGTCTTAAACACTAAACCAAACAAGTGATTGAAGCAAAAAATATAAACAAGACCCATTCTTACGTTTTAGCATGTAGGTATTTCGCGTGAAAAAGTTGTTACTCATAATAGTCCATGTGGGAGGCATAACGCGGAAACATGAAACACGTACAGTAGCCATCAGATATATCGGAGCGGCCAGGGTGCTCACAAATATCTGAACACGCCTCTATTGTCAAAGCGTTAGATGCGTGTTCAGAAATTTTTGCGCACCTCGGCCGCTCCGATGTAACTGATAGCGACTGCACAAGCGCAATGTTCTTCTAAGAAATTATTACTTCAACTTTTCGGTACATCGTCACGAGCATGCATTCTGTGATTTTATTTGCTCCATAAGATTGGAAAAATGAGAAATTGTCGTTAAACTAACCGTAAGGAAACGCTTGTTTAGCGTAGGCAATTTCTGCTTTCTAATGGATACTTTATTTCTTATAACCAATTTTATGGTACAGTCAACTGTAAAAATATGGGTGTAGCCAACTTGTTTAAAAATATGTCCCATAGTTCTTAATTCGCTGACATATTTTTGAGATGATTTGTGCTCCCATATTTTTACAGTTGACTGTACATATAGTATAGGCAGTTCGTGTAGGCAAATAATGAGTAACACCAGAGTAAGCAATTAGTATGTAAAGTATAGAAGGTTATCTGGCTTTGTTTTGACGTTTAACCACTTTATTTAGCCATTCGTTACATAATTTTTCCACGATTATCAACACTCAAGCAAGTAATTTAAGGCAAAATAATTATATTAAATTAAACGTGTATTATATTTCTTTATGAAAACAAATATTTGAAACCTAACCCAATTAAAAAAGAAGTTGATCAATAATTTAAACTTACGAATATTTTTTTGATTAAACTTTATAAGAACTACTTATGCATCTAACTATGGACCTATATCGATATTCGATTCAATTTTGTAATACATTTACAATTGTAGCTGCAGATTGCGCAAATTTATGGCTTAATAAATCAAGATTTTAACATCTGTATCTCGTTAAACTCAGAAAAATCAACGGCCGTGAAATATGAAAAACGTAATATAGGTAGCATAAAGTTTGGAGAAAATTTTGCCAATTTTAAATTTATTCTTAATCATGTTTAACGTTACATCAGATTAACATATAATATATATACCAGTTTTTAGAACAATAGAAAAATAATTATGTACTTTCGAAACCCATTGTTTCACTCTTCTTTCGGGAAAATAAAAACATGATGTATCTTTTACCTACTACAGAAGGCACGAAGGTCGTAAACAAAGATAAAACTAGACAAAACAAAAGCTAGAACTGACGCTTGAGTGTTTTTGAGATTGACGAAAATAATAACAGGATCCAATAAAGTCCGAGGAAGAATACCCGTAACCCGGTGGTTGATCCCGTCACAGCTCAACTTTTAGATTAAACACCTAACACACGGTCGAATGCAGCGAACGGGGAATTAGTCTGTCAAAGTTTACGAGACTAATTTCTGAACGTAAAATGTCCAATGAGAATTTCTTTGTTTTGCCTTCTGATAAGTCATATTTTAGCTGAAGAGTGATAATTTATAGTACTAGTTGCTGGAATCGTCAATCCATGCGTCCAAAGTTAAAATGGTCGTTTTTGTTTTGACGAATCCGGCAACTTAAAAAATAGTTTGATGTAAATACATCAAACTAGTTTTTAAGTTCGCGGATTCGTAATAAAAAAAAGGTACGGTAGGTAAGGTAAGGTAGGTAAAAAGGTAAGGTAGGTTAGCTAAGGTAGGTAGGTTTTTAAATAAAAGGTACTTAAATACAAAATACAGTAGTACGTTACGGCCCCCTTTTTTCAATATCTTTCGTTAAATTTAAATAATTACGATTATTTAGCAGTGGCGCTAGTGTGCACGTTGATGGGCTCTTAATATTATTGTATCATTAAAATAATCAATTATTTGGGTAGATCACAAAGGTATACTCATTTGTATTTTTAAGTCGCTAATGGCGACATGTGACATGTGTTGTGATAGCGACTAAAAATACAAGTGAGTGTTAACCTTGATCTAATTATATTAAAATATGTCTCACGAAAGTGTAATTTCGATCATAATAATAAATAACCTTTTACATGACATAAAAGCTCTCCAAGGGGGCTCTACGTGTTGGATCTGTGTCCCCACGCAAGCCTATCAAAAAACCGGGATAATAGGCCCGTGATATCTAAGGAGATACAAATAACCTTTTCACTAAAAACTACATATATTACAATCCCGCTAGAAAAATAAAGATAGTCATGATTGCATTAATCTTCACAACTGACTTGTAAAATAAACACATACATACTCGTACCTACTTATTTAAGTAGGTTGACTGCCGCCTTTCATGGCATGTTAATTTTACGCCTTCCATTCTGTCGAGTCAGCTACTAAATTGCATAAAATAAATTCCTTAAATTATACCAGCTAAAATACAACACTTTCATTCCGTAAAAACCCTTGAAGGGGTAAAAATACCTGAATCTCATTGAACGGTCATTTATCAAACACGCCGTCTGCCTCACGGACATTTGAGCAGGGTAAGTGGGTCGGGAAGGGTTATTGAATTGATTATTTTGTATATATCTTTGGAAGTTGTAATTTGTGTAAATTTGCACTGATTGTAGGTGGATACATGTACCCCATACCTACAGTGTTGAATGTAGTAATGTTTAGTTTTTATAGTTTCCCAATTTCACGGTAGATGTCGCTGTTCTGTCGGCTACTTCGCGCTATTAAGATTTTTCCACCGCCCCGTATATAGACAATTTGGTTTCGGAATAAATGAGTATTAAGTTGTCAAGAAAGTGTTTCATTACAAAACAAAAGGTAGGAAGTGCAGTGCAAGTGTAGTCAGTGAGCATACAGGGTATCTATTATCTAATCTACCGATTTCGCCCGCGTCTTAATTTCACCTTAGAGATTTCAATATATCCTTTACTAGCGGAACTCTACAAGTAGAACTTGGTAGAACAGTTTTATGGCGTTTTCATAAACACGTTACTGGTCTGCATTAGGTATGAATCGTTTATTTATCTGTCATTTTAACTTAGGTATGTGTGTAAGAAAGGCATAAAACATAATTTCATTCATCTGATTCATAATCAGGCCCGTAAAGGCCCAACGGTTAGGCTATATCGGCGCGATTTGGGAAATGAGAGATGAACTAGATAGGTTATAGTTAAGATATGTGACGTCCACAGTTAAAGGTTGGCGCTTACGCCATTATTAACGCCGCTCCAATATTATTGCCGCGCTATGCGACGTAAGCGCCAGCCGCCAGAAGGTATCTTTTTCCGTGGAACTTCACTATTTCATATCTTCTAATTCATAATTACTAATTAATTTCTCGAATCGCGGCGCCAGCCGCCATAAAAGTACCTTTTGCAGTGGACCGTGACATATTTTTACTATTTCATATCTAGTGATTCTCTAATTAATTTCCCGAATCGAGCCGTATGTGTCATGCCAATCTCCATGTCCGGGAGGCCGATTCTCTTGGTACATTTTGATATGGTTTTCATCTTGTTTAGATACGCCCTTCACTACGAGTACCAATCAGCCTTAGCTGATCACGCTTATTGGTGCTGATGAACACCTTTATTGGTGCATGTGAGTTGCCTGATGACACGACTCAAGGTTCTACATTTTTTTTTTTATTATTGTTTGTACTCTAGAATGATAATAAGCGTAGCTATAACACCTTGCAAGTAATTAGCTGATGACGATATTCACGTTCATGGTTCCTCAACCAAAACATCGTAAAATTACCTACTTTCTTAAAATCAAATGAATTTGCTCTTTATTTCATTCTTAATAGAGTACGTTTTTCAACCGGTCCCGATACGACTTTAAGAAGTTACCGGTGATATTTCCAAGAAAATTGATCGAATACACGGGAGCGGCAATTTCGGCAATTCTTCAGGGACCCGCCAAGGTCCGCGTACCTGTTTGTAAGTAGGTTACCCGCGCAGATTGACAATTGTGTTATAGATAGATGGATGGAGTTTATTTGTATTGATTGTAGGTATATCGTCACGCTATTATAAATTATTTACACCTAGGTGAGCGATAATATTTGTTAAATTCGTTGTACATTTCTATGAAACTCAATGTAGATAATGAAACATAATGAAATTTATTGATCATAGATTTATTTGAACATATTTAATTCAATTACTATAAAGATTTAAATGACAAATTAAATAATTAGTTACCGATACAAAAATATTTGCCATCTTTAAATTTGTCATTAAGAACGTTTGTTGTTTTATCGGAGGCACTCGAGTTTTCATAGTATAATAAACACGTCATTTTGTAGAACCTCTTCTAAATTTTTCTCAAAAAATACTCAAGAGAATAAGGAAAATTGAGGTGAAAATATAAAGTTGATTTGACTAAAAGCCTCACCGCAATTGGGTTAAACGTTTTGACGTCGCCGAAACACTTTGTATTAAGAGTCCTTGTATAAATATGACGTGTTATTATATGTAGAGGACTAACTTAACCTATTTTCAATGAATAGCTGATATATTTACATATTTTTCGTGAATTGTTACTATAGTTTGTAAAACCTTTCAAACTACATATTTACAATGTTTTTAATAAAATAGGTAATACATAAATGATTAAAATACCAACCAAATGTTACCTACACCTAATTGACTGCGTTGTGATTTTATTGCAGTTTTATACATAGTTAAAAAGAAAATAACAAGTGGATATCTAACATTTTCTAACTTAACGAGCCTTACCTTATGCTTAAACTGAATTTAATAATAATTAAGCTTGTTAAACTTTTCCAATCCCAAAGTTTGAAAATCTTATTGAAATATGAAAATTGTAATTTCGTAAAGCGTATTTAACTAACTCAATGTAAACGTGAAGGTGAATCGTAGCTCTCCCGTGCGTAGCTCGTAGCGCTACGACGGGGTGGCTACGATCAAAGGTTTCTGCTACGCGCGGCCTCACCCCCAAAACAATGGACACTTCCGCCGCATATCAATGGCCCATCCCGATTGAATGCCCATTGTTTAGACACCGGCATTTCAGGTCAATAGGTCCCAAAGATGACCGTAATCGTAATGCTATGTCCTTAAACTTGTCAAGTGTAACAGCACGGTAGAGTGGGCAAGTGCAGGCCCAGTCCCCGTGACCTACATCTGCGACCCTCGCTCAGGAAGCTGCTAATTTCCACCGCGCGGGCTGAAGCCGACGTCACAGGCCGGGGGGGAGGGGTGAGGTGGGGGGAGCCGGGGAGGCAGCGCCGAGCTGCCTGCGAGCCGGTACCGGACCAGTCCGCCGCCCCACTCCGGTCTGAACGCACGCGCCGCTCCTAACAACATAGCGCTACACGATAAACACGCAACATATTACCGATTTAATTTTTTTCAAAGTGTCCAGTATTTTTGTTGAAGTGCGATAAATGTGTAAATATTTTTATATACCGACTCTGTGATAGCGGGCAGGCTCGGGCGGGGCGCTCTCCTGACACAGTGGCTCAGTCGGCCGCAGGTCGCCGAGTAAGCACCATCGATTTTCTCCACGCAGCAATACGCGAGGTACGTAACGTCACGTGCAAGTTTCATACGGCTATTTCCACGCGGCGCGTATTTCGAGCGGTCTCCGTTCAAGGCCGCATCTGTTTGCGTTTACGCTGCGCTTACGATTGGGAGTTTACGTTAGTGTTGTGATCTCGCGTGGGATCAGGGAGTTTTCACGGCTATGGGCACGTGCTCGGAATGGCTAATGAAAAGCCAAGGCTCAGCGCATCGTTTCTTATTGTCATGCTAATGCTACCGTGGGATATACGAGTACTAAACGGGCCAGTCACATTACGTGTAAGTAGTACGCTTTTAAAACAAGGTTAACTCATCCTACATTACGTTAAAGAGGATTTCCTTCCAAGATTGACTCTAAGAGTAACCGTTTTCACGGTTTTACTTCGTTTTTTTTAGCATTAGAAATAAGGTAAACAATCTTGATGTGTCTTTTTATTGAAAAACACGTTTAAAAAATAAGTCACGCCAAATATGTAACAATTATGAATCTAATACGATCATTTATATTCTTCTGCTTTCATAAGTAATAGTTACTGATTTTTAAATAGCGTTTTTCAATCAAAAGACATGTCAAGATCGCTTACCTTCTTGCAAGTTCTTTCTAATGCTAAAAAAACCGAACTATAGTTTCACTAGACTTATATCGACCGGGATATGAACCGTGATTATCTTCTGTACTTATTGTTTTCGAGCTCCCGATATTTCGACGCAGTTACATGCATCTTGTTCACGGGTTGTTTGTTTCGGGAGCTCTAAAACAATCCAAAAGGTAATCACGGTTCATATCCCGGTATTGTAATGTCACTCTAAGGGCCCGATTCGGATTTTGAAATAGATATCTTTTAGACATCACCAAGATACGATAACGATATGTTTAAGATCTAACCTGTCAAATTTGACATTTGCGCGATTCTGGAGATACTCTTGAATGATTTCCACAGGATATGATTTAGAGATGACTCTATCTAACGTAAAAGTGTTAACGTAAAACATTGGTCGCCCGAATTGCGCTGCAAAAGAGATCTAGTTGATATCTAAACTATAACGTATCTAGAATGGATCTAGTGCGTGTCGTCTCTTGTGAATATCTTGAAGTTCGAATACGGCAGTAAGAGTGCTGTACTAAGTATGAGATATAATAAAGTAGTGAATCAAAGAGGCTAGGACAGGTGTGTTTGCTTTGATGATGTGCATGATCATGACCTACAGATCGCGTCTAAATCAGGCGCAGGTGATAAGCGACTTGGCACTTGTTCTGACAGCTTCCATTCAACACGGCCGTTTAATTGTACGCGCTGCATCTACCGGCAACATTTGTTTTCGAATTTAAACTGTTGTAAAACTTTTCCTACCTAGCTAGACTTTACCTACCTAGACCTAGACCTAGGCTCTCCGTAACATGTCGCGAGTGACTTAAATCAAGTGATTTTAAACCGTAAAATTGTCCAACATTTTTTTTATGACTTTCATTTATTATCGAATAAACTTTGCGATACTTTGTCAACGAATGTCTAGTTTCCTTACGGCCCACATTATTAAATACAGAAAATAGATAGTAGTAAAATAAAAACTGGTTTGATAGAAGCTATAGCATTCTATGTTTACTTCTATTTCTATTCTAGCTAAACTATAAATAAAATTAGCGAACTTTGTAGGTATTAAGTATAATTAATAGGTCAATCACTAATGCCTCTTTCGTTTAGAATATACTAAAATTACTAAACTATCAGGAATGCCACTTTTATCTTAATTTTAACATAATACCTATTTATAATACTCAATGACTTTTTGTTTTAAATCCTTCTCGTTTAAGAATACACAAAATCCTGTCTTTTAAATTGTATCAGTTTAAAATATTTTTATACAAAATGTTGTTTTTTTTTTTACGTTACCTAAAGTTTTCAGTTCAGTTATCGGTTTCCGCCGAGCAGGTGCCATAAAACGGTTATTAAACTCTTATCGCACATATTTCGCAATTATTTCAACCGACAACCAATTTTATCCATGGCGAAAAACTTTAATTAACTCCCGCAGCTGAAAACTGCATCTAGTTACATGAAAAACGTGTTTCCAATTATGGACACAAGTAAAGATTTTTAAATAGGTTTCTACTTAAATTACACAGCTACGGCTACTAACTAACTTTTTACCATTTATTCGGAATTTTACCTCAGACATTAATAATTAATTAAGCCTTAATAACTATAGGTAATTAATTAAATTTAAATGATATGCGGAATAATAGTGAGTATCCAATTGGTAGGTACTATAGGTAGGTATGTTTATTCATTTTAAATATAATAAAAATCATTTATTTACAAACAATATATATACAGTGGTATACAACGTATCAGTATTGCGATACAGCGGGGAAATGCCGCCAGCATCCTTGGTACAATGCCTCAGGGGCCTATTTTAGATTTAAGCTAGTTATTAATTTCGTTTAGTTTTAAATATTACATTTTGTTGTTAATATGTATGAGTTACTTAAGAATTGACACGTGCGTTACCTGCTTATAATAAATCTCCAGTTATTGCACATAAATCACACGACAATTATACCGTCAATGCCACAAAGGCGTTGATATAATGCCGTTTTTCTGTATTACTCCAAGGTTATCAAATGTACGTAAAAAGAAGGCAGTCTTCCGATTCAGTGCCAAACTAGCGACCTCTACGAGACAACGGTCCAGTAGTTCCCACGTCCACTTCCTAAATCGCGAGATAAAAAACCAGCATTGGTCTATACTGAAGGCTCGGAGCGGAATGGACAAAGGTTACCCTAAATCAGTGCCTCGCTATTGTCTTTAAAAGTCTAAAACCACGCTTGATTTGAACTGGGTCCGAAAATTTACATTTTTGTATTATTTTTTAGCTTGTTAGTTTTCCGATTAGTACTAGTTTTGATTGATTTACGGTTAGTGTCACTGGATTTATATCGACCGCGTCGAAATATCGGGAGCTCGAAAACAATACAAAAGGTAATCACGGTCCATATCCCGGACGATATAAGTCTAGTACCTACTATTACTAGTAATAATAAAAATAACCCTCCTTTTGCGTTGCCGTAGTCGGGTAATATTGAACGATGTTTTATATTTCTGGAACGTATAGCAACCTTATATTAGGACTTCAGAAATCCGGGCACTATTAGGAATAACTAGCGACCCGACCCAGCTTCGCACGGGTTAAGAAATTATACACCTAAACCTTCTCAAGAACCACTCTATTTATAATTGAAACCGCATGAAAAACCGTTCAGCATTTTTTGAGTTTATCGCGAACAAACATACAAACACACAAACGGATAGACGTGGCGGGAGACTTTGTTTTATAAGGGGTTGTGATTAAAGTTAAAGGCTTTAATTTCGGATAAATGTGATATATGAGGCATTTCGAGTTTGTGAGGCAAGCTATTACAATCTGAAATAGGTAATGTAAAACTTTTAACGGTCCTAAATTAACTGTAGTGGTCCCAAAAAGCCACGTCGATGGATTATTTGGACACATTGTTATCATCATGTGAATATAATCAATGACAAACAAACAAGTAGTTACCTTTTGTGTGTCTGTAGCCATTGATTGACACACTTTGCCTTGAGCGAGGACGCGTAATTGTAAACATACGTGACATGATTGTTTTCCTAAATCAATCGATCGAGCTGAATTTATGTCCATTCTGTCCATATGTCCTCGAAAAAAGCGACTGAAAAAACATTAAAGGTACATTAAATTTGATGCTCATTTACTAAATTTGATAGCCTTTCACTTTGTTAAGGATCGAATCCATTAAGTATTGTTTTTATATGCCAAGAGACATTTGACAATCGATACCCACTTTTCAACGGCGCCTTAAGTAACCATTTGTTTACTTATTCATTCAATCTGCCCATTTATTCACCCCAAAAATTTTCTTATTTTTATAATCCGAGATTCTGAAGAAAGAGAAAGTAAACAGTCACTTTTATACAAAACTTAAAGTGATTTACTCTGTTCAGTAGGTAGTTTTTTCATTTTGCTAAAAATACTTTTTAAAGACTCCATACAGTAGTAGTTCTACTTATTTTATTCTCTGTAGGCAATATTACTTTACTCATGTTTATAACACAAATGGTGCCCTGACCACGATAATATTTGTTGAAATTTTGTTTACGGCAATTTTTTTTAATTATAAACAAGTTATGTAGAAAAACTATTTCAAACAAAGTACCAACATCTTGAATTCCGTTACAGGCATTTTACGCAGTAGCCAAACTCGTCCAAAATCGTATTTTTCGGCTGTCACTATTATGCTTGTTAATGGCATAACATAATGGGCCACGTATTGATGTCAAGGCACCCACGGCTGGCATCACCTGGTCGAGTCAACGCCAGCGCGGACGCCTGCGATGCACAAAAACTGGTACACATTACACCACTACTAATTATAAATATGAATACGAACTTTTTTTATGATTATTTTTATGTTGATGCGTGGCAAGTAGAAGTAATCCAAAGTATATTTCCGGGAAAGTTATCGTTGACCATTAGGCATCAATTGATAGCGATTTAAAATCTCGATATAACTACAATGGAAATACTATTTATTTACTACTCGAAGATTAATGAACACTGCCTGCGTGTACCGTAGTTAACTTCACTGCTATCGATTTTATACTAATGCCTTTTTTGTTGTTTAAGCGTCCTGAATAAATTTTATTTTATTCTATGTTGTATGACTAATTGATTGTAGTCAACTTCAGACTCATTTCAAAGTTTTTTAGATTTTTTAAGCACATTCTTTTTTTCAGAATATTTTCCCACGTTGGCAATAACTCCAAACGAAAAAACTTAATTATTAAATAAATTATAAACTGAAATAGTCGTCACTGAAATAGTCAGTCATCACAGTCACTCTCCGTGATTGTTATGGTTCTAGCTGAATTGGGCATTCCATAGCGTAATATGGCACAACCAATTTATCTAGGACCCTTAATGGCATAACAATCGCGGAGCGTGATGGTACAGTCGCCATCAGATATATAGGAGCGGCCAAGGTGTTCACTCTAACGCCTCGACAATAGAGGCGTGCTCAGATATTTGTGAGTGCCTTGGCCGCTCTGATATATCTGATAGCGACTGTACTAAAGAAAAAGTGACCAAAGCCCTCCGAAATCGAACCGGCGTTTTCCTGATGCTGCATTTCTGATTTTCAGTAATAGGTAGGTATATAGGTACATTGTATAAATAATAGTTTTGCATGTTTTAATACAATTTAACCTGACTTTGTAGAAATCTATTTGTATTACTAAAACTTCGGTAGTTAACCATAGAAATGGCAATTTACTAAAACAACTTCACCTTGATATTTATTCACAACTTGGGTAGCTATTTTATTCGTACATTTCGGACTTAAAAGGCTTTCACAAATCTATTCGAGCTTTATTTAATGCTTATTTAAAATATCTAGCAGGTAGTAAAAGATGAAAGCAGGAGCATTTTATTTTATTATAGAAGTTACAAGAGAATTATATGAATTTATCGAACAAAAATATAAGTGGATACCAATTTGAGAGTTTGTTCATGTCAGAATTGATTATCTAAATGGATATTTTGACTTGTTAATAAAACGTAGTAAAAAAAAACAATTTTACAGAACAGTTTAAAATTCTGTTATATGTACTAATTTATGACCGTATTTAATTACACTTAAACTATGTCTTAGTCTTAGTCGCTATTCATAACCTTATTTTTAATAGTATATGTGAATTTACCTTGGGAACAAGTATTAAATTAGTTATATTAAGCTTATTCCGATTAAACCAATTTTATACACTCAAGACACAACTTTACGAGTATGGGTATGCTGTGTGAAATTCAAAAGCAATTAGTCCACTTGAGCAAAATCTATGAGCGACGATAGCCTCGATGATACCTTTTAGACAGTTTACCCTAACTGGGTCAAACAGATCACTGTGTTACGTTCTTTCCTGTGGACATACACAAAGTTAAGGGCTATAAAGGTTAATTTTCTTATTTAACCCTAACCCACGTAAAAAGGTCCTCCTTTTATTTACAGAACTATGATAAAATCATTACTTACATGCCCACAAGCTGTTAACTATTGCCCACAGGAGAGAAAAATGTACAGTTCGCGCGAACACGCTAGTTTTCTCTCCTGTGGGCAATAGTTAACAGCTTGTGGGCATGTAAGTAATGATTTTATCATAGTTCTGTAAATAAAAGGAGGACCTTTTTACGTGGATAAGGGTTAAATAAGAAAATTAATCTTTATAGCCCTTAACTTTGTGTATGTCCACAGGAAAGAACGTAACACAGTGATCTGTTTGACCCAACTACGGCCTAATTTACGGCCTTTTTACAGTCACGCGATCCGCGCTAAGGCCTTTTCCTCATTATGCTTTTTGTTTGACTTTTCCTTTTTAATACCTGCTTTTAATGCAGTTTAAGTGTTAACTTCGAGTTGTCGGGACAGGTGTTTTTTTAGAATTAGTTATCGTAGTTTAATAGTCATTACGTTATATTAACAGCATTAATTGTTGTTGAAACGCTGTAATCAATGGAGTAGCAAATAACTATAACCTTATAATATAACTATAGAGATATCATGATGGAAACAGAAACTTGTAGTGATAAATAAGTAATTGAATTAATTGCAAGTTGATCGTTTACTATATCTTATACAAAACATGTTATTATTGATTAATGAACATAAGCAGCAATGCTCATGAGCGGGCTTTTCCAAAAATAACTAACTATTAGGTCATACTTTCAAAATATGAAAGGAATATTTCAATCATTACAAAACAATATAACGTGACTGGAATATCACCGTACGTTCGAAAACACGTCCGAGATGACGCGATAAGCACGCGATACAACTATTTTCTCAATGAATTGCTTTATTTTATTGATTCACGCCTGTTTCGAAACAGTTGAGTAAAAATAACCTAAAATTTGTTTGGTGTGTTTCTAAACACATTCCTGTGGTGTTGCTTATGTCCATGAGCGACGATGACTGCTTCCCATCAGGCGGCTCGTCTGCTCGTTTGCTGACTAATATTACATTAAAAAAATCATAGGACGATACTCGTCGGTTGTTTTACGATACTTATGTCTGTACCCAGTTTAATCCTAGACTACAACTATTTATATAATTATATGCTACATTTAGCGCTTAATGGCATTTAAAATAATATATAATTATTGATGACGCAGAGCTAATAAAAAAGTGGTAGCCTAGTTGAACCCTAATTAAAGCTACCTATGCAAATGTAAATAATACTCAAAGTCAAGGCAATCACAAGACCTTGTTACACAGCTGCCAGAATTACCTAACATTCTCAAAGTTAGCGGCCCTAGGCACTGCAGCTTTAATAAACATATTAAACAAGAATGTTATTTGTAATAATACTCAAGAAACTGAAAACAAGCCAACTCTAGCTAACAAACCTAGCCAAAAACAACATATTGGTCATAATACACATTCAATCTGTTTATTACATAACGGTATTTATTTATTATAAGTCTATTTATTTTCAGTTCAAAAGAGAATAACATTCTAATTATTAAAAGCGGCCAGTGTTCAAATCAGATAATTTTTCACAAACTTATCTATCTAGGATTTTAAATATATATGGCTTTTTCATAAACGTGACATTGGGCCTGAATTAGGATTGTTCATTTTTTTTAGACCCCCATTTTTATTTTATTTTCTGAAAATATAGGTTAATTTAAGATACCAATTTGAATGATTTAGTAATTCGTGGCTCGGTTGAATATTTATAATTTATTGAAAATATGAGATACGACTTCTCGTAAATTACATGTCGTCGGCTGATTAGGATAATGCACAAGCAACAACAAGCATTAAAAAAATAGTTGTCACTGTCAATTGATTGTAATGTCACCTGTCGACAATGTCAGTGTCACGAGTTTTTATAAATAACAATCGTCTGGAATGGAAAACTCGTTTATTTTGAATCATTAATTTCAAAATACCTACGTATAAATTTGTAACGCTATAAATTTGAGAAAGCTGATTCCAGAAATCTGCCTAAGTTATATAATATAACTTAGTTTTATTGGAGTATGTATCCATATAGCATCCAACTCCAACCATAACTTGGCTGAAATCAAGGGAGCAAAAATACAAATGTAAGTTACCTACATCATATATATTTTAACTGATTCGATTTGTAAGAAGATTGGATTCATAAAATCGTTACAAGCGTCCATTGCTAAAGGTAGCTTAGCACCCAGTGGGTGCTTTCTGCCGGCTTGTCACCATTGTTTGGATATTGTACTACATACTTATACTACTATATTAGGAACATGCCAATTTTGCTAATTATATCCTATTATTTCAGGTCAACGTGATTCCTATTTAGATACAGCTGTGAGATATGTAACTGCACTTGGGCCCAGAACAAAGTTGAGCATTTTGTATTGAAACGAACGTCATATTAATTATTAATCGTCATAATACTTTACGACCGTAAATAATGCCTGGGAACAGAGTAAATAACAAACCATACACTTCTCTTCTGGATGGTCAACAAGAAGCCATCATTGTTAGATGCTCGTGCAGAACATGAAACATATATAACATATTTCCCAAATTAATAAAAAAGTAGGTAAACAAAAACATGTTTTATTATTCACAACTTTATTAAGTCTTGTCCACCATGATATCAGCAGCTTGAACTGCAACATGTACCTGGCAACATGGCCTGGTTTTTAAAGCAGTTTCAGGCTGAATTTTGAGTATGGCTATGTATTCTTGTATATTCCTTATTTCTAGTAGGCACCATCTCTGTTTAACGGTTTGCCTTTAGATACTCTGGCTACATTACCACAGAAAATAAATAGATACCACGACCCTACCAATAAAGTGAGCTTTTAAATCCTTAATTGTAGTAAATTAATATTAATTTTATACTTACATCGACGTGATTCTCACAGCAATACTGTGTGTAACACGTGAAGTAGGTAGGTATTCCAAGTTTAATTCACGGCACCATCTTTCACGTCGTAGGTCTTCGTGGATTCGAACTATTATTTTTGTGAATCATTCCCACACATAGGAACAAGGTTTTTGATATATTATTAAGCAATGAAATCTACTGTTTAGGTATTAATTATAAATCAAATTGTAACAAACAAGCGCAGCGGTTTAACTGAAAAATTTTGTTATGACAATCGATGACAATGATAACTTTGACAATACGTGAGTGACGGATTTACTATGGTTCGATAACTTTTATTATGCAATGACTTTACATTCAGCCCAGGAGAAGGTCAAACTAAGGTCATAAGGATATTTGTTGAAATATCTTCAATCCTCAATTATTATATCGCAGCAAATGTCGGAAACTGTTTAAAAACCTTATATCTCGAAATGGTTTTCGAAATAGAACATTTGAAAAAAAATGAACAATCCTAATTAGCTATGAATCGTTTTTCTTTATTATCTGTCATTTTGACTTATGTATAAAAAAATGCTAAACATAATTAAGGGGTATAGTCGCTACATAAACACAAGGTCATAAACTGCCGCATTGGCCACATTCTTTCCGGGATTTGGACTAAATATAAATTATGTCTTACGGTGAAGCTGTCACGAGAATGAAAATGACAGTTATTATGTCTTCATTCGTTATCGGGCACCTTCTTGCATTGGAAGCTCCTTTAGAATAATAATAATTCAGCCTATATACGTCCCACTGCTGGGCAGAGACCTCCTCTCACTCGCGAGAGGGTTTGAACTAAGCTCTTTGTACTACCGGAAATATTTTGGGAATATAAATTCGAGAATTGCTGACATGAACTGACGTTCAGAGAATATTAAGAATAGGTATGCTATTTAAGTTGTATTTGAATTCGAATTCAATATTCAAATTTGAATTAATTTTGGAGAACGCCCAAAGTTATCAAAACCGTTAGCGACTTATATTAGTTTAATTCAATCATTCCTATAATTTATTCCAGTGATCAAGCCAAAATATTCTGCCTACACCTCATGCCTTACTTTATTATTATAATTAGTTAATGCAAATAGTCGGCTACTTGTATTATTATTCTAATAAATATCGAGTCTGCAAAGTGATTAAGACTTTGTCGCTTTGGTAGGTAATCTGAAAGACGTTTCAATCTTCAAACCAAAAAGAAAATGAATTCACTAAAATTGAACTGACAGAACAATATAAAATGTTTATATTTAAAATACCCTGAAGGTAAAGCATTTTACATTTGTCGTATGTCGCACAAAATAAATATGTATTTAACATGTCATTGTCAATGCAAATTCTTATCGAGAAATGAAATATTTTTTACTCCCGTTGTATTTTTGCTGGCTGGTTAGTAACTTTGTTACAAAGATAGGCAATAAATTAATTTCCTATCTACATACGCCTATTGAGAAATGAAGAATAATTAAATTACTTTATGTAAGCAAATCAGTATCAGTAGCTAAGTATAGTACGACAAGAAATTGTAGAAAATTATTGAGGGCGCCGCTTCCTACAACAATTTAGTATGGATTTTTTTTAGTTCCGTTTTATTTAATTTATACTATTTTGTGTCGAACTATAGGTTAGAGGTGTACAGGTATTCGTACATAAGCCTTACCTACCTTAATAGTGATTATACTTATAAGCTTGTATAACCTCCTAAGTCCCTGCGTATAATTTTTTGTACATATTCCAAAATCTATTTTGAGCTTTAATTGTGTGACTAAGGGTTCCAATTTCAAAAACAAAACAATTGCTTCTGGGAGGATAGGCCCCGAATTTAATATGCCTCACAAGCGCACACAGCGTTCATGGTTAGTTATCCACGAGCGACGGCTCACTGTGTCTGCCCATTCGTCGGGATTAATCATTGTATCCTGATTGCGTGCTGCCGTACGGAAACACGTGCGGACGATAATCGACTCTACTGGCCATGAAACTAAGCTTAAATTGCTCTGCATCTCCTGGAACGACGTAATCGTGATGGTAGCAAGGACAAATATTTTTTTACCGGAAAGATATATGTTCGTGGTTTTGAATCTGGTCTAAAATTATAAACATAGATTCCATATTAGGGGTAGATTTAAACTAAGTGAGAAAAAATAAGTGAATACCTTTACCTACTTAAAATTTCTACACATTAGGCAAAATATAGGTCAAGTAATTTATTTTAATTTTGGTCCCAATAGTTATTCAGGGTATTTCAAAATACTCTGTGTGTGTAATGTGTATTCCAGGCGGGAACAAACAGCTTAGCTCATGATAATACTAGCTAGAGAGAAAGTAATAATAATAACACTGGTCGGCTGTCCGTCTGTTCGTATGCCAACGACACGGGACACTTAGTATAAATTTTCCAATTTCTACTGGCAGACGTTCAAGATTCCCACGATATGCCGTCATAGCACTTCCGCGGATATTTACGACGCTATCTCGTGGTATAATAGTTATGTCATAATTCAGAAGTGCAACGAACAAGTAGAATAAGGGCCAGTTGCACCAACCACATTTGACAGACTGATCAACGTCAGACAGCGCGCCCCGGCGCTCTACTATGAAACTTTCTTTACATAAAAAATTTGCGAACTCTTTAACGATACGAACAGTTTGGTGCAACCGACACTAAATATAAAATATTTACTAATTTGATAAATCATCTAACAAATAAGACGATTGTAATGGCGCCACATTCATTAGGTATTCAAAACCTCTCAGAAAGCAATAAAATGCGTCTTCTCCAGAATTATTCCTTACATTCAAAAAATACATATTGTTTACTTTATTTTATTACGTGTTTATTTTAATTTCTAAATAAACCTATCCCCTGTCCTGCAGCTAAAGTAAAAATCAAAGCACAAAAATAATCCAGTAACGCTCGAAATGTTTCACATTTATCACTGAGAACATTGTTTATTTTGATCTTACTAAGAGTGATTAAGAGCTTGTTTACTTTAAATAATGATTAATTAACACTTTGTCCAAAGGTCAACATTTTATTTCGAGCTTCAAAGTTATTTATATGCACGAGAATGAAAAGATTTGAGTTCTAATGCTCAGTTATTCAAGTTATTGACCTAAATAAGTACAGAAATCAATGACTTTGATTCTACAGATTCTACTTAGGTAAGTATTAACTAATATAGAGAGTAGTCTATTTTATTTTGGATGCACGAATGTTCTGATTTGTTTTAAGCTTAATTACTTACTTTACTATAGGTACTTGGCTAAAGTGCGCCACTACCATCAGACCGTACAACGTCATATTACATTGTTGTGAGTTTGTAATACACTGCATAAATATAATCGTTGGTCACAGAATACAGAATGTATTTAGGTATCCATAAACCGTCTGGGTGAATCCAGCGATCGATTTAGGCTAATCCCGTTTTGGCAGAGGCTAATGTTAGGCTTGACCTAGAACCGTATATCGATTGTAAGCCTTATAATAACGTTGCTGCAAGTTCTTTGAAGTTAGCGGTGCAATATTGTGAAAGTTAAATGAAGGTGAAAAGAGTTGAGTAGTTGGATTGCTGATTTAAGACGTTGTGACTATTTAGGGATCAAGAGGTGAGGGGTCATCCATTAATTACGTCACACGTTTAGGGGGAGGGAGGGGTCAAGAAAATGTGACATATTGTGACATGGGGGAGGGGGGAGACACAAACTTTGTGACGTCACTTTAACTTCATCAGTAACCGAAAATTTATTTAAATTATTTAGTTCGCTGTACATTTAAATAACAAGTTTTTAAAACGAAAATAGTTTTTAATCGTTTAATTTTCTTTCCTAAGCAGTTTTGGGTTATAAAATTACTAATATATATATATCGTCAAAAATATTTTTATAAAATATTAATAATACTTAGGTACTTACTTAATTCGATTTGGCGATTTCGTAGAAAAAATGTGACGTCACACTAGGGGGGGAGGGGTTTGCCAAATGTGACCAAGTGTGACAAGGGGGGGGGGAGGGGTCAAAATACCTAGAAATTGGTGTGACGTAATTAATGGATGACCCTTGATGTTTAGACATCATCAAGTGTAATATTGTCTTACGGATCAAATGGCATAAATCAAATGTATTACTACCAATCCCCATCGGCCCGATTCGAATTAGATACGTCAATTAATAGATCTAGAAACGATATGGATTAGATATGTCAGTGTCAGACGTGCCGTTTCTTCAAACAAAACGTCACTTTTGACACTGACACAACGTTTCTAGATCTAATAATTGACGTATCTTAAAGTTCGAATCCGGCAGTATTATCAATCACCCTTCAGGGCCTAGAAGCAATAATGGTGTAATAAATCTAAACTAACACTAAAATTAAAATAAACACTTGGGGTAGTAACCCAAGCTATTTATTTTTATTAGATAACCTTAAATAAATAAATAAATAAATATTTTTTTACACAAATTGACTAAGTCCCACGGTTAGCTCAAGAAGGCTTGTGTTGTGGGTACTTAGACAACGATATATGTCATATATGTAATACATAAATACTTAAATACCTACATAGAAAACAACCATGACTCAGGAACAAATATTTGTATCATCATACAAATAAATGCCCTTACCAGGATTCGAACCCGGGACCATCGGCTTCATAGGCAGGGTCACTACCCACTAGGCCAGACCGGTCGTCAATTAAATAAGTTAATATTCCTATTTCTTAAAACGTGATATCACGATTCACGAGTAACTGTGCGGCGCGCGGCGCCGCGAATCCTGAGCGGCTACCGCGAAAACCGAAATTCGCAAATTGCGGGCTCTTTCTCTTTTACTCCAATGAAGGCGTAATTAGAGTGACAGAGAAAAATCCCAGCAATTTGCGAACTTCGATTTTCGCGGTTATAGCCCTGATTAGCCATCCAATACGAATCCAATTTATTTTTGCTACACGTGGTGGATACAGCGTCTGATCTCCCAAATTGATCTTTTATTTCGGTTATTCAGATAATTTATCAGATAATTATAAAAGCGATTCATGTTTCTGACATCTGACCAGGGAACTTCAGATCATTTGCTTTAATTTCCGACAGAAACGTCGGAAATATCGATCACTGTCGAAAATTGACAAGCAAATTAAACGATACATAGGACTCAATTAGGTGCACTTGATCAGTCTTCTTGACTGTACGAAGGCGACAAACGACAACGACAAATACACCACGCGACGACATCACTAATGACAACTGCCTCTAAAATTGTCATTGTCACTGCGACTGTGGCGTTAAAGTGTAATTCTATGGAACTTGCTAACTATGTAAACAAACCGCCATATTGAAATTGTCAAAGAATTATGAATTTACTAGTGACTTTTGTTTACATAGCAAGTTCCATATAATGACACTTTACGTAATTAGTTTAATATTCTTAAATTTTAACAATGCCTGATAGCTTGACTCCCCCGTGACCAGAATTATAGATGTAAGATGGCATATAGCCACTTCTATAGAAGTGGCTATATGCCATCTTACTTCTATATGTGTGTCTTCTATATGTGTAAGTGTTCTATATGTGTGTGTATATGTGTAGTCAAAAGAAAATAGGGTTAGTAAATTATTTAAATAAAAAAAAAAACGTATTCATTATGCCGACAAATTATCAAAGTCGCTGTTCAAAATGGAGCCTCATAGAAATTCAAGTTTTTTAATGTTTATAATGTTTTTAATCACAGCCATGATACAAATTGTATTTTTTTTAAATCCCGTAGTTTGCATTATTCAGACTCACGCTTTTGACACAGTTTAATCCTTGAATCAAAGTCAAGTTCCGACTGCACGTATTGGAGTGACGATGACACTATTTTCAAGACCTATTGAAGATTGTTTACAAGCACCTGTTGGAACAGATGGTAATAGGTAAACATTGAATCAGTTTGTATTTAGCTACGTAATGAAATGGTAAATGCGTAGTTGAATCATGACTTTTACCGCAAAAAAGCACATCGTCATAAAAGGTAATATTTTGTTCCATGCAAAATATTTTGAACAGTCAGCAGCAGAAGTTGCTAAGCGCGCCAGGTGTTCAAAATGATTTTGACGCGACTTTATGGTTAAGAGAATAAGAGCGTGTCAAGGTAATTTTGAACACCTCGCCCGCTTAGCAACTTCTGCTGCTGACTGAACATAGGGTTAAGGAATGATTGAATAATAATATAAATACCTACGTAATTCATGTCACCTTTTTCAACCAGTAATGGCTTGCAGAAATAATAAGTCTTGATTAATGAATGTAATCGAGTGAGAATGCGAACGATAGTAAGAGCGGTAACTGTGAGTAAAAAAATGAATTGGGGTAGATAGTGAACTATAACTATGCTATGTGGATTAGTAGCTATTTACCTAATTCGCAGCGCGGCAG
Organism: Cydia fagiglandana; assembly: GCF_963556715.1. Classification (NCBI taxonomy): domain Eukaryota; kingdom Metazoa; phylum Arthropoda; class Insecta; order Lepidoptera; family Tortricidae; genus Cydia; species Cydia fagiglandana. Next base: position 6,524,164 of record NC_085937.1, read on the forward strand.
TTAATAGGTACTCTTCGAAATAGTTAAATATTTATAAAAGTAGGTTACTGTGGTCAACTAGGCCACACACATACATTAAAAATGTTACATTGAATCTATATACTTTTAAATGTAGAGGTAAGTATTATTAAAGCAAATCAGATAAGGTGTATTCGGGTAATACCGAATGTCGGATAATTCCGAAATTCAGATGAAAATCACCCTTAATTCCATCATAATAAAAGTCTCCTTTCGGAATTATCCGACAGTTTTTGACATTCGGAATTACCAGTAAACCTTAGGTAGGTACTAATACATTTTAACAAATTGCTTCAGTGAACCATCTGTTTTGTAGTCTGTGACGCAGTGAAAAACAATGAAATAGTTATTTGTTTAGCTGTAACGCCGTTGTGTAATTGTACACAGGAGTGATTAGCCTCGCCTGACGACCGGTCAAAGAATCTCTTTCACACTGTGTAGGTTAGCTGGGATTGTTTTCATGATAGTCAATTGTTCATAGACCGTGACGGCCGATTGCTTACAATTAAACAATACGATCAGGGTACTTCGTATCGTCAACTCTGTTTTGTTAGTTTGTATTATATTAAATAGACCTTGTATTTCATCGTGCACTAATAAAATCAAAACGTACCTTGCTTACCTACCTACTTTCAGCTGTGTGTAGCAGCACTTGTACGATTATCATGACTAAAAAAGCTTTTACTCGGATTTTTACGTATAGTATTCTTAATGAATGTGATAAAGGCAAGCGAATGATAATTCTTAATAAGTTTAGTAGTAAACCTACAAGTAGTTAACCTAAATGCTGACAATGTTTGCCCTAACATACCACATTAACAGTATTACCGCGCGTAATGTTCCCAGTGGGTACCTAGATGTGTATTCGTAAACGTCCCAAACATACCTATAAGGTATAATTATAAGACATCATTACCATCAGACGTTATGGCGTTATTATGCAAATTGGCTCACATTAGAACAAAACTTAAAAGGAATGTATTTTAAAACAGCATCGTCCAAAATCGCAAAGTGCGCATTGCCCAGTTTAACCGTGCCAGTTTCCATGACGTCACAAGTTATCTCAGCTGACAATCTGTGTGCTGCGTTATCTAGTCCGCAGTCAGATGCGGCCGGTTGGGATAAACAAGGATATTGAATGATGGGGTCACTTCCCCCGGCCTTAAATGTTAAAATGCATCCGTCGTACGTAATTGAAGTGTGGAACGTAAATTAGCACGATTTAAGCATCAAGGCTTTTGTAAAGACTAACGTTTGTGGCTAGCTTTATTTTACTTTTGTTGAAATTTCATACACGTTGGTATAATTGGAGTATGCTACGTCTAGGGAATAAGGACCCAGATAGAAATCGGCCCTGTATCGGTTATGACGGCCGTTCTTGCTGTCTACGTGACAGCGTGATAAAACTTTCTATCCCACGGTGTTAAAAAGTGACAGTTATTTTATCACGTGGATATAGATGGCTAAAGCTGTCCATAATACACCCATTGAAAAGCTCATGTATGTATACAATTATGTATACATAACATATGTTCCTGTTATGTTCGGCGATCGATATCCATTGATTGGTTGTTATCAATCGGGCGCGTCATGGTGCTGTGATTTGTTTTATCTTAGCACTAGCACCCATAAGGAGCGACAGTCTATATTATGGGTGCTGAGAAAGGGCGGTTAGTATTTACTACAGGGTCTGGGGCCTGGGCTGGGCCTAAGGTGGCCATACAAATCCGCCACTGGATACGGCTTCGAAATATCTTAAAATGAGGATGCTTCCTAATCTACTAGGGGAATGTACGGTGATTATACTGATTATTTATCGAAGGACATACAAGAAACAAATCAAGATCATATTATTTTACAGAAATACGGCAATCAAGTGTGAACTGTGCAAGCTTGCATCCATGGGAACTCATTACAAAAACCATGTTACGCCTCAGAGCGCAGCAGTGTTCATGAATGGGTTGACATTGGCATACGACGCGGATTTCCAGGGTCATTATGATTGGACTCATATTCTGTTTTTACTACATCGAGATTTGTAGACGTCAGATGAGCCTTGTTATGGGATATTAGAGGTGACCGTAGGGTAGAAGTCACATGATTCTGAATTTTCACAATAATTGTCATTCCTTCTACCTTAAAGCAAGATCGTCAACAGTCATACAGTATGCTAATCATTTAATTGTTTGTTTCAGGTAATTAAAACAAAACATGCTTCAAATTAAAACAGCCACTTCGAGTTATTTGTAAGTAAGCAATTAGTACTTTCAATGTCAAGTTCGAGACAAATATGGAACGGTCGATCAGTTAATTGTGTTTTTAGCTCCTTTAAGATTTTCCATATAACTGCAACAATGTGTTATGTTTAATTATATGGTATAATTGTTAACTGATTGTCTCATCTGTCGCGAAAATAAGACAATAGTGCCGTTTCCAATGGCTTACATTTTCATCATCATATCAGCCAGAGGCCGTCCACTGCTGGACATAGGCCTAGCTTAAATTTTACAAACATACAAATAGCTTTAACACACGCACAGCTATACAGCTGTCCTTACATTTTAACAGGCAGACGCATGCGATAGTGGCTGTTATTTAAGGTGACGTTAGATGTCAAAGACAGCGGTATTCATGTTGCGGGGGCAATTTTGTTTTTTATATTTACAGGATATATTCAATGACAAAACTTATAAACTATTGGAGGCAATTTTGTCGATAAAAATTAAATTAGTGACGTTCATTAGGTACTGCCGCAATTATAACGTCACTTTTATCAAGGAACGACGCCGCAACAGTTAATGCATAGAGTTGACATCCGAACGTCAACTTCATATAATATATACTTACTCGTATAATCACAACCGTGTTGTTATAGTACGATTTATGTTCAGTAGAGGCAAAAAGAATAGATAGTATAGAGGGGTCCTGTCATTGTCAATTTTGTAGTCACGGTACATTTACTGCCATCTATCGACACACGATTAAAACTTAAAATAAAATAAAATAATCAAAATATTTTTACGGATAAATGATTCTTAATTTTTATTATTCCATACTGACCCATGTTCTTTCACTGATATGTGTTAAAATTGTTAAATACCAAACGGTGTCGTTAACGCCATCTAGCCGAGAATAGGCCAAAGGTAATGGCGCCATCTATTCGAGAATGACTTTTCCTTGGCCGTCCGAGGCACGTTTTTTTCTTAGACTTTATTTATCTTATACGGAGTTATATATATCTCTGGTAGAGGCAAGTACCCTGTACTTTTAATCGTCGAAAATAGTAGCCCCATGAGCGCACTTGGCCCGACTAAGCTTATGTCACTTCATTAATGGTAACGATTTACGTCATAACCTAATACTATTTAGACTGCCCGGTTTTAAACCACAGCACTGGGGACTCCGCCGCTCGCTACGTAGCGTCATAAATAAAACGTGTCACGCGCCGAGCCAGCTCTATCAATGGCTGACATTGGCACACGCCGTTAAGTGCCAGGGCCACTTTTTTAATCATCGTACGTGGTATTGATTTAATTATGTACTCAATCACTTTATCGCATTAAGATGCATTTGATAAGTATTCCTTATGACTGTCGAGTTAGCTCTTTAGCGCCCAAGTCGGATTAGTTAGAAAACGCATGAAATAGAATATATAATAAAATTTTGAGCCCTAGCTCAGGTGTACCCAAGCATGTACAACGTAATGGGTTTAAAAATACTTACTATGTTTTTTTTGTTTTTTTTTATAGCCCGTTTTGTGTCCCACTGGTGGGCCTCCCCTTTCTTCCGCCACTCATCACGGTTTGGTGCAAATTCCCGCCAGTCGCTGCAAAAAGCGTCAAGGTCATCCCGCCATCTCTTTTTTGGTCTACCTCTTCCCCGGCTAATCTGCGGTGTCCATTCAGTAGCCAATTTGGCCCACCGATCCGGGTGCATACGGCAGACCTGTCCCGCGCAATTAAATATGAAATAATAAATTTTTAAAATTATGAAGACTACATAACGTGACTTTCGTTTCATTCTATGCCCAAAAAGTTACAGCGATCGATGAATGTGACATTGGCAGACGCCGGTGTTCGCCAGGGCCGTTAGTTTTAATTGGATTAAGAGAATACAAGGGGCTTATTACTATTATGGCGGGTTTATTATATGGGATTGTGGGATTAACATGACGTATTTTTGCGATATGCTTTAGTTTTTGCAATACTTGTTTAGCAAATTATTTCGTTGCTAATTTGGTGACGCTTGTGTTAATTTTTATTATAAACGAACGGTTAGTCGAATCTATAACTCATAAGAACCGCTCTAATGCCATTTTTAGAGTTCCGTACCCAAAGGGTAAAACGGGACCCTATTACTAAGACTTCGCTGTCCGTCCGTCCGTCCGTCCGTCCGTCCGTCCGTCCGTCCGTCCGTCCGTCCGTCTGTCTGTCACCAGGCTGTATCTCACGAACCGTGATAGCTAGACAGTTGAAATTTTCACAGATGATGTATTTCTGTTGCCGCTATAACAACAAATACTAAAAACAGAATAAAACAAAGATTTAAGTGGGGCTCCCATACAGCAAACGTGATTTTTGACCAAAGTTAAGCAACGTCGGGCGTGGTCAGTACTTGGATGGGTGACCGTTTTCTTTTTGCATTTTTTTCCGTTTTTTTTTTTTGCTTTATGGTACGGAACCCTTCGAGCGCGAGTCCGACTCGCACTTGCCCGGTTTTTTTTTATAAACGTCTGTTAAATCTAACACAGTTGATAATCGTTTGTTCCTATCCCTACCCGTCATTTTGACAATTCTGTTTGTTGAAAAAAGACAAAATTTAACGGTGGTTTATAAGAGGTTAACCTGGTAACTCCAGGTATAACCGGTTAACTCCGGGTTAGTGAATGGTGCAAGTGGTCCTAAGGAAGATTATTGATTACTTAACTAACCGTACAATTTGATCACCAATTACAATCAGTGCGCGACCCAACTGAAGGACTCCGGCTGAATACACACGAGCTAGGACCTTAACACGGTTACGCAAGGTTCAGATTATATTAGCACATATTAGGTACTTGCTGCCTTCTATGGTGAGTATACATAGTGCAAGGTACCGTTAGCATCAAAGGTACAGTTAGCATACCGTAACAAAAAGAAACAGTACACGCAGGTTTTCGGTTATCAATGGCTGATACATATATTTCTTGCTTGGGAATATGAATTTACGATTTTATTTTGATAGATCATAAAAAAGGATTGGTTTTGTAAATTTCCACGGACTTTTTCTATTTAATTTCAAGCTGCATTAAAAATGAATGTCCGAACATAATTCCGATAGGTATGTCGATATAATTTATTTACACAGTTTTAGCTAAATAGAAACATATTGCGTAATTAATAGACCTTATTTCCGCTTGCAATGACCGTCGTGTTAGTAACAGTGGTTAGTGCGATAACAATCGATCACTCAAAAAAAAGTATCGAGTAAAATATCATTTACCATTTTCTACCTAAACATTTTGCCTCAAAGTTGAAATTGGCATAATTTCATTTAACTTAATACATTTTGATTCAATGTAGTGTTTGCCCACGATTTAGCAGCATCACAATTGGTGAGAATTGATATTTCACATCGCATCACGACCTTGTGACGTCACAGCGCAATGTCACGTCCATTGCGTGACGGTTTGACGTCGCGCGTGACTTGTCAACCACCGTACGTAGAGCCGTCGCTTGGACGTGACGGTGGTCAGAGAGAGCTCAAAGGCGCGTGGTTGGTGCACAGGAATATCAATTAGAATGTGGAAGAGATGAGACCTTGAAAAACGTATTTATTTATGGTAGGATTTTATTTTTTATACGCTATTTGATTTGAAAATATGTATGTACCTCGCCTCCAGATATATGTATAGGTATAGTTTATATTTAATTTATAAGTGATTCTACATAATCTTATAAATCATAATATCAATACCGTCTAGATTAAACCTCATGACTTTTCCACAATACGATACACATTAATTTTGTAGTCATTTGATCTACATTTTTGAATTTATTTAAATTTAAAATTGATGCCGCCTGAATACTCGGCCGAGCCTTAAAGGCTCAGACTGTCAAAGCAAAAGCGAAGTCCACTATAGAACGCTTGCGGCATTACTTGAACCCGTAAAGGATCGCTGCGTTCTATTTTTGAATTCCTTTAAACGCGCCATACTACCATATTCGAACTTCAAGATATTCACAAGGGACGACACGTACTAGATCCATTCTAGATACGTTATAGTTTAGATATCAACTAGTTCTCTTTTGCAGTGCCATTCGGGCAACCATTGTCACTTTTACGTTAGATAGAGTAAGATTAGATGTGAATTCGATCTCTAAGTCATATCCTGTGGAAATCGTTCAAGAGTATATCCAGAATCGCGCAAATGTCAAATTTGACTGGTTAGATCTTAAACATATCGTTATCGTATCTTGGTGATGTCTAAAAGATGTCTAATAGATGTCTATTTCAAAATCCGAATCGGGCCCATAGGCTAATGGATCGCTTTTTAAAACTGTAAGAACTGAATGTGTAAACTGTAAACGAATTAATATTTTAACAAAAACTAAATTTTTATTAAAACTATAATGGTTTAGAGTTTAGATAAACTCCATAGTCTTCCAATTATCATGCAAAATCGAATTGAATGACTGTTGAAATTATGGCACACAATTTTGTTTAGGTTGATAACAACATACGAGACTTTTATCCCAGAAATCGTTCCACAAGCCGTTGAAACGTGAGTTTTTTAGGAAATTAATTTTATTATGTACCTAGGTATAGGAATTTATTCGACTCGGGCAGATACTAGGTAAAAATAAATTCGTCAATAAGTACCTCAGTCACGTGACTTCAACAAAATGCATCGCATCAATATTTTCAGCGTCATAAAACATTCAGTCACCGGAACGCTGACCGACCGACGCCGAGCGTGCAGCGCCCGTGACATTGCCGAGGTCAGCTTCGAGTCAAGATGACAAACGACCCGGTATTTGCGTTACGATTTTAGTGATCCCAGGTTAATTGGGGTTACATTGAAGGTCAGGCTTACCGTAACCCTCAATCGAAAATCATGTATCTCTCTATGTAACTTCAATACGACAGAGCGATAGAGACGAAGAAAAGAATAATCTTCTAATTTATATTTCTCTAAATCTTGGAATTCTGTAAAATTCGGGCTACTTTAAGAGGCAACCTTCTCAAGGACTAATGCAACGTTTACTGTATTAAAGTTTCAGAATGAAGAAGTAATACTTACAAATATCGCGAACGATTCGACATGATACAGAATAATTCACTTTCTACTCCCGCGACATCGTAAGAGACGAGCGATTTAAGTATTTACAACGCGACGATAATACGCTTGCTTTGATTATTCAATTATTCAAGTACATAGGTACGACGTACTTTTCCCATATACCCAATAGCAATATACCTTAGTTCGTATATAGTCGTATTTAACCCGGCAAGTGTCAAAGACTCGCCTTTTTTGTAATGTAAGTTCTATGTTGGATCTGTCTAAGCTAATTTTGCACCGACTTAGACAAAACAAAGTGTAATTTTACTCTAGTTACTTATATCCATTTTATATAGCTATTAGTATACAGAGATTGTATAGATTGTATACAAATATATTTTTAAATACCTACCTAATAAACGCGACAGCTTGACATAAAAACTATTTGCTGTATTTCATGTTAATGTCCGTCATTGTTAGCGATACCTAGTGTACCTACCTATCACTAATGCCCAGCGTTAGTAGCAGGGTATGATGTATGTGGCTTTGTAATGAGACATCTGTCATTGATGACATGATGACCGACATGACATGTATGTAGCAACAGCGAGTGCCAATTAGATAAAGAATAGGTCATGCTGAATAAATAACACATACCATTTTAAATCTGTCATATACCGGGTGTGGCCTGTAACACGAGCAAATAATTAAAACATAGATTGTACTCCTCAAACGGTGACACTTTAGTTCAACAACTTTTAAAAATTATGAAGTATTTAGACTCCTTATTTTTCATACAAAATAAATATTATCTTCAATGGATGCCATCGCCACGCCATATCATTGTGATTGACGTTGCTTATCACGCCTTAAACATAACAAAATTCGCAATACATTGCGTCTTAGAATAAACTTATAATGTGTTAAAAATCAAACCACAAGTTATGTTTAAAAGTCGCTGAACAAATGTTGGTCAGTATGAGGAGTAAAGCCTACAGTTTAATTTTTTGCTCATATTACAGGCCACACCCGGTAGATGTCGAGAGATAATCCGGATCCTTAAGTAAAGATTAATTTTTATACAGTAATCTTTAGTTAAGGAACCTTAAAAAGTAATAGCATTGACAAATGACAATATTATGAATTTAATAGCAAGTCCACACGTTTATATTTTATCGCAGTGGATAAGATATAATTACGTCACACGTGAGAAATATTAAACTGTTAAAGAGTCGCACATCTTATTCAAACCGATAAAGCACGTTACACCGTGACAATGTATAATAATAACTTGACTTTTTTTTTTAATTCACGCAATAAATAGGTATATTTCTCTCTCTGCACCAATTGTAGATATCTCTGTTTGGCCCTATGGTTCACTGGTAGAGAATGCCAGTTGACATTAAGTCCACCATTTGTACATTGTTGTATATATTTTGAGCAATAAAGTTTAAATAAAATAAGTAAATATATTCTTCAACGATTATACATCGGTCACTGACTAAATATAGGTAGTATTTAACTGCAACGGTTGGTAAGAAATTATTGTACGCGGCACGAAGAAATTGTCAACTCGAGATACAAAATTGAAGACATTTGAACCGTATGTAATTCTATTTTAAGTTGAAATTTCTTCACTTTTATATCTCGAGTTATTAACTTCTTCTTACCGTGTACCTATCGTATTATGATCAAAGTGTAATATATAATCTAATTATACATACTGCCGTATTCGAACTTCAAGATATTCACAAGCGACGACACGTACTAGATCCATTCTAAATACGTAGGTAATAGTTTAGATATCAACTAGTTCTCTTTTACAGCGCAATTCGGGCAACCAATGTCACTTTTACGTTAGATAGAGTAAGATATCTATTAGATGTGAATTAGATCTCTAAGTCATATCCTGTGGAAATCGTTCAATAGTATCTCCAGAATCGCGCAAATGTCAAAGTTGACAGGTTAGATCTTAAACATATTGTTATCGAATCATGGTGATGTATAAAAGATGTCTAATAGATGTCTATTTCATAATACGAATCGGGCCCTTAGTTCCAAAAGTTAGCAAACTTCTGCAAGAAAAATTCACCGTTCAACTTCTTTGCCACCCGCGAGACAGAGATAAGTGATAGAGCTATACTTTTCATACAATAAACAATGTAAACAATTGTGCGACGTTTGGAACACAATTAAATGATAAGACTCTTTGTGCGCAAGATGTAAAGATTCCCTTAATTATATTTTAGAGTTCTGTACCTATTTAAGTAGGTACTTAAACAGTTTTATTAAAGCACATAAAGAATATTATTATTAATCCAGTAAACTCAAAGGATAAAGTAGTATGACTTCAAATTTTAGTTTGAACATTATTCCGATTTTTGAAAGCAGCTATAAAAATTAATTGATAATGGCCGACTGAATACCTTATTTGCTTACTAATGAGGAAATTAATTATCATAAAATAAAGATTTCCATCAGACGATAACTCGATACTTCAAATAACCATAGGTACCTTAGGTACTGTAAGTATAATCTGTATTTTCGAAAAACACCGTTCTACTATAAGTAACTAAGTCAGTAATTTAATGACCTCGTAAAATAGACGCGGAAATAGACGTATATGTCGTATATCTGCCTACCTACATACCAAGGATTGATTTTACAACATAATACATTTTCTATTAAAAGGGTGAAACAGATTATATGGGTAACCTTACCACCCTCGTGCGAATAATAGCTCCATTACACATCGACCTCGCTTTTATTGTTCACTGTGTCAGTGTAACGAAAATAAATATAACCGCTTCCGCTAGAGGGGTATGTTATGTAATGCTTTTAGGATATTAACTGTCGTGGATTGAGTTAATTTTTTAGCATTTGCGTAATAAAGTGTTATAAGTTTAATGCATAACTTATTAACTAACTACTACAATGTATGTAGTGTAGTTAAATGATCAATTTTAGTTAAGGTTTTATTTTTTATATAACTAGACTGACGTGACAGGTTGTCCTATAGAAGCCCAAGAAAAAGTTCAGCCGTTTTTATTTTTACTTTAAGGATTTTCGTCACCTATTGAACAAGGTTTATTTAAGACAATATTAGACATCTCGGTGTATGTCTGTCAAGTAGACGTAACTTGATTTTATTGAAAACATTTGAATATAAAATGATCGAAATTTCCGAATTTTGTCAAGACAAATACATTACATTCCGATGTATCCCAAAACCTCATTGAAAACAGAGGGAAATAATACTACATATCCCACGAGCCAACATCAATCAAGTTTTTCCCGGGTCTCCGAGGAATTTCGTATAAATGGCAACATTCATCATTATGGACGAAAGGCCCAGTTTGCCGGTGTCACGTTTATCCGCGATATCTCCAATTCATCCCAGTGTTGCCAGACAATGGATGCGAATATTCCTTCAATCAAAATATGTTATATGAGAAATGACCCGACCTATATATTTCTGTTCCTTTTTTATTGGGGATTCCTTTGTATAAAAGTAACTATGTGAAGAAAATATGTGATATTAGTGTCCTACTACAGAGTAAAGTGTTATTCTATGGAGCTTGCTATGTAAACAAACCGCCATATTGAAATTGTCTCTGAATGATGAATTTACTAGTGACTTTTGTTTACATAGCAAGTTCCATAGAATGATACTTTATATAGGTATTTTTTTTTATATATCATTCATTATATGTATAGTAAAGGCCTACGATGGATACGTTTATCACACGATAAAGACAAACATGTTTAACGTGCAAATATTTATAAAGTCATTCCGGTGAAGTAATTAAGTAATCATTATTCAATTCCATTCATCTCTAAAAGTGGCAGCAAGATCACACCATTATTACTATAATGGGCTAATATATATAATCGAAATTCTTCGCCAAAGTGGTTTAAAGTTTGAAAAGCAATTTATTAAGGCTATTGTTACGCGATCATAAAGTTTCAGAGTGTTTCGGCTACCGATGACGTTGCCGGATCGATTGGGGTAACGCCTACACCGAGAAAGCTAGCCGCGTATTCTATACGGTTTCGCGAGCTAACTTAAATCACGGGCGAGGTTTTATATTTTGAGTTAAACCTAAAAGACTCGAAAAAGGACTACTTTTAAGCTCGTGGTTCGAAAAATGAAATCTTTAACGCTGCGAGGGTTCCAAAGCATGAGGGTTAAACAAAATTTCCCCCCGAGTGAATCACAAAATTTTTCACCACACCAACCCGAAGAAAATACTGTAAGATATCAAACAAAAACAAATCCAGATGAATGCTATTAAATTGTACTTATCATTTAAAAGTAAATTCAACTAGCAAACATAAGAAAACAACTCAAAATTTGCATTTGATTACTTTGCCTCACATGTGAATAAAATACAACTTTGCTATCGGTTTTTGAACAATCAAGAGAGCCTTTACCAGTTCTGTTGGTGTGGTGAAAAATATCTATTTACATTTAGTTACGCTTAAGCTTTTGACGCTCCCGTGCTTGTCAAGTGAATATGATCACACCCCAATAAACTTATTTACGTTACTACATAAAAGCTTCTCTAAGCGTTAGTGTGTGGGAGTAAGCGTGGAGAAGGGGTAAAAATAGTTAGCTAAAGTAAGAGTTGAGTTAGGATTGTTGCTTGATAAAAAAGAAGAAATATTATCTTATCAAATATAAACCTAATTCAGATTATGTAGCGTGAGAAATTATTTTGGACTAACAGATAAGCAGAACCACTGAAACTGTCTTGCTCAAAAAAAGAAATATTTTTATAGGTAAACAATATGATGATAATGGCATATCGATCTACATTTCATTCGGTTTGCTTACTAGATTAATCTAGTACCTACTCGTAACTAACATACATAATTCACTTTACATTTATTATCACAGTTGACATTTGATTTCACCGACATACATCTTTATTTAAAATTATATCAAACAGCGCCACATATGAAACCATATTCAAACCCAAATCAAAATACGCTCCCTCGGGCATAAAGTTACCCTAGCCAATTATTGTACTAACATGTACGAAACTTTACCGTAGTCAATTATTGTTCTATGATAAACAAACATACTTGAGACTAATACCCGTCACTGATACACATACTTAGCAATTTTCATACTTCACCAACCTCTTATTAGGATAATTTCAACGTAAAATCAACCTAAGTTCTTACTACACAAAGTTTAAATTACAAAGCCATCATCGAAATGCAAAGTATAGACTGGGGCTGGGGTCGATTTGCAGGGGTTGCGTCACCGTCTTTATGGGATTTTAGGCCTTGTGGGGTGGGGGGACAGTCTAGTTCCCCCTGGCGTGATGGAAGAGTCTGACGTCACATGACTCGGTCACGCGGTTAGCTCGTTTACACATTGTTTTCGTGATTTCTATTCGGAAAGTAGGTATCTGGTACAATTGGGTAGACGTTTAATGTTGATTTATTATTGCATTTTGCAGAAAAGTCTGAAATTACATTTTAGATGTATTCGGTGCAGATCATTGGATTTTTGTATTCATGTATTTAGGCTTGTACTTTCTTGTTGTATTTAAATCTAATCTTGTTTTATGACTACACTAACTGTAGTATAATTACGTAGGTAAGTAATGTAAACATGTAAACCAAAAACTCTACTTGTATAAAGCTATGATTAGCATAATCCATTAAAATGTGTTCTCGCTTTAATATTTCTTGCCTGAAATTCAACGTAAAATTATGTGAATTAGGTGTTTTGTAAAACCGAGTCGTACATAAATGTAATCATATGTATACACGTTATACACTAAGATAAACATTTATAGGTAGGTACTTATATTGCAAGCATAAAATACACTCATTATAGGTACTATAAATCTTTCAAATCTGAAACGCATTAGCTTTAGTTATTTTAGGGGACTAAAATACTCCATTATAACAAACTGAATAACAAAATTAGTATTCACGACACGCAAACATATTTGTGTAAAGTTATATTTATGAGTGTAACATTAACATAGCGATAATTGGTTTAACAAGCGCGCCGGGAATGCATAGCGATAACCGACACAGTAGAATACCTTATAAACTGCGATTTGTCAGTAGGAAGTAACTAAAGTAGGTATGTTATGTTACTTTTTCGTTTTATGTTTGTTTTGATTGTGTTACCAAGTTGGGTTACAGTCCGAAAATAATGTTGGATATTACTGTCTTGGAATGGTCGGCACGCTTTGCTGTAACTTGGTAGTTTGTGTGAAATCTTACGTAATGTAATCACCTACTTAGGTATGTAATTCCTGTTTCATTCAAATAATGTACGAAAATTGTAAATCTTTAAATTAATGTACATAATATGAAACACAAAACAAGGCCTAATGATGTGTTTGCTACCTTGTAAAGTTAGGTCAACATATTATATGTTAAAGGCATGTTATAATAAATAATTTCAGTATCTTATTCGAAACTGTAGCATGTGAAGAATCTGACGAAGAATCGTATTAAAAGGTCGAAAGCTATACGACGGTTGCTACGATACACACTAACTACCTAAATGTTAGGTAGGTAACGCATAAAGCATAGGTAACACATTTTATAACATATATAACTATATTACTTAGGTATAATCTCAGTATTATGTAATCGTCTCTATATACAGTTTAATTCATATTTCTTCGTTTCTTTCACATTCTCGCACAAAAAACCTTTACCATCCCTTTAATACAATTCTGAATTAATAATCGTGCCAAAAATTACAAAAAATGAATTTTTGGTGGAACCAAAACAGATTCTCAATTTACATAATTATGTTTAGCCGCGTTTTACAATGACATCCAGGGCATGTCCGTCAAAAAAGGGAAACGCCTTGACACCGAGTCCCGTCCCCGATAGCATTGTCACCACGCTGCATTGTGTCCGATATAATTTCCATCTTTTATGTCACCCTGGTAACAGTGACAATGGCACCTAGTTACATTGTTTGGATTATGTTTAAAGCCTTGGGTTCTGATAAAGCGGTTATTATTATGGTTTGATTTTGTTAAGGTTAAGCTATTTTATAACAGACAGAATATTTAGTTTATTTGATAAAACACAAAACCAAATTAAAAGACGAATCTCCCGTTAACCAAAAAACAATTGACATATAAACACACAATCAAGAAGACTATTGGAAACCACGGGTGACCCTAGGGCTGGCTCATTCCTAGGCCAAAGAATAGGCATAGCTATTCAGCGTGGGAATGTAGCCAGCCTTATGGGCACCCTTCCGCAGGGGACAGATCTGGGGGACCTAAGGTAGGTGGGTAAGTTTTATTTATTTATTTTATTAGTTTTAGTTTTAATTTATTTACTTTATACTTCTCTTCTTTTGCCTGGCTCCTTCCCATTTACTTGGGGTCGGCCCTTCTAATCATGCGTCGCCAGGCCGGTCGGTCCTGGGTCGTCTCTGGTCTTAGATTTCCATTCTTCATATCTTTTCTTACAACTGCCATCCAGGTTGTCAGGGGTCTCCCTGGTCCCCGAGCTGCAACAGCCATATCCAGGACTTTTTTGGTCATGTGTTCTGGTGGTCGTCGCATCACATGGCCATACCACCTTAATCGGCTCTCTATGAGTTTTTCTGGGATAGGTTTCACCTTGAAACTGCCTCTTATATAATTATTTTTGATATGGTCAAGCCTCGTAACGCCGCCTGCCCATCTGAGCATTTTCATTTCAGCGCAGTGTATCTTATTTTCGTGCTGCTTTTTGAGTGATGCTTGATTTACTTTATACTTAATTTTAATAATAGTTTGTATAAGTTTTGATCATACATTCAAAAACATTAAGTACCTACATATCAACATCAACACCTTCGTTAACTCTAGCGTAGACCAACCGATTCAAACAAAAATATTAAGCTAGCACAACTACCTAATAGTTAATAGTACAGCAACGCTCGGGAACTGGAATCCCCGAGGCGACCAAACTTCAAACAATGAGGATTTACTGCTGCAGATTTCAATCCCAACTTTATTTTCACGCTTTCCGAACAACAGACTGATTCACACAGATAGTTTATGAAAATATTGTCATATGAAATATGAATTATTCTTTATTATTGGGTAACTTAAACACAATTGAGCTTATACATTAATCACACGATCCATTCATTGCCATCATAAGAAAACCTTCCAAGTTAATTAGCAATGTATTGGTATTATAACACGTAACTACCATGCATTACGCAAACCTCCGGGATTACAGAACCAGCCACGAAGCCATCAAAACTTGACTTAGAGTGTGACCTACATCGACCCCTTCCTTGCTAAGGATTATTTATTCTGTGGCTAAGGCTAGCTAAGGTCACAAAATGAATAGTAATTTGTAACTCTAACCACAAAGTACGTTATTCAAATTACAAGTCTCGTCCCCTTAAAGATACCACCTGTAATTATGTATCTTCTTTTATTGTGTGTATCCTATACATCCAACCCCACTACAATGCCACATTATAATCGATTTTTCACCTTGACACTCCATTGATGCCTTTTAGGCTTCCAGAACCCTTAAATTAGCTGGCGCTTATGTCCTAAAGTCGCTCATTCGTATTAAAATCAAATGAAAAATACCGTAAACGCCACTGTCTTTACGATCTCTATTGTCCTTGGTTTCATTCCAATCGCTATCCGAACGCAAGCGAATTTATCGCTCATACGAACGAGTATAAGACACTCGTTTTCGCTTAGTATTTTTACGGATCACGAGACCACATTACTCTGGTCTCGCTTGAAGACTAGATCACCCAACCTCGCGCGTCCAATAATAACAACAACCTTTTATAGACTGAAGGTGGTAATCAATCATGATGCCAGTTTTAGAATACCTGTTTTAGTATCTTCAAGAGTTTCCGATATCATCCATCACGGGATGACGTATTGACTGGTGTCACTTTAGGATTATCTGCATCAAATGTAAATAACGATTGTCTGGCGTGTGTATAACACGGATAGGTACATTCAATTATCATAGAATAATAATTAGTGTAAAGTTGTTACAATTAAGGCGGGATTCCACCAGTGTGCAGCACTGCTGCAATTCAAGCATTTTTGTAGGTACATACTTAATACGCTTGTGCCGCACAGTGCCGCACGCTGGTGGAATCCCGCCTTTAGTAGCTACATTCATTAAGTAGCCTTTTACGGCGCTTCACCAAAATAGGGAAAATAAATTTATTGTCAATAAAATGCTTTTCTTTATTATTGTGTGTGGATAGAGCTGGATAGGCTTTAAGTTCAATAGGTATGTTTTCTGTCTTCAAAATATCTGTCAGCTTCAATACTATCGTGACCACAAGCAAAGTGGCCTTATGGTTGTCATGCCCCTTGTATCCCGAACTGTAACGGGCTGTTAGTCAAAAGGAGAAGCTGTATCTATCCGGACATCATTATGGTTCCGCTTGTTAGCGAAGAGACGCCTCCTCCTTGTTACATAAAGTTATCCTTACTTTGAAACAGTCACGCGATAATTACTACAAAAACTATTGTTTAGCGTTCACGCGTTCCATTGGAGGATCAAATGAGGTTGGGGTTCCATGCCTCAAAAGAAAAAGAGTTACCCTTGTAGGATCATCACTTATTCGAAATTTGAAAGTAGATTTCAAGAACGCGTCACATCTACTTACGAGTATACAGAAACATTACGTAACATGAAGGATATGAAAAATTTGACATACTATCTACATAAAGACGTTCTTTATGATTTCACATCTTTAATATTCAACTGTATTGCCTGACGATTTTATTTTTAAAAAAAACCTCACGCTTAAAGGCTGGCAACTACTTTCTGTCTAGCCTTACTTTGTAACATCCACGTAATAACAGCAAAAACTACACCGTTTAGCGTTCACGTGTTCCTATTATCCATTGTAAGGATCAAACGTGTGTGTCTTGTTATCACTTGTTACATTATGTACACGAAATAGCGGACTGACGTCAAACTCCCACGCGCTGATCACCAACGCACCAACTGTATCCATAACAAAACTTCGGCACATCGGTAGATTTATAATTCCGCAAACTGAATAATTTTGTTATTGTAGACTAGACTTGTTTGCTTGTCTAGGCCTCTGGCGAATTCCGTTATACACGGTGGCTAAAAAATAACTGCGTTCCCGTTGCCATAGGTTTTGGGATTATACTGAGCAACTTTTACTATGGGACCAATTACGAAATCGCAACAAATAATTAGCCTCCCATAGAAAATGGACCAGCCAAAATGTATAAAAGAGATAAATAAAGAAAGAGATAAATAAAGAGATCATTCAGGCCTTTAGCATCTTGACAGATGATTTATGCAGCGTCTGTTAGTGAGGAACAACGTCTCTCGTGGCTGTATAAGCCAATGCGGGACCGGCATTTGCGACCGCATTTATGGCAGCTGAAGCAAGGAGTCATGTCAACATTATCCGGCGGGTTGTGCCGCTTTGCGCGTTTTCGGGCAAGGTCTTGGAACCATGCGTTGTCGTGGATTTCGCGACCTTTCGCGATGGCACCCCTCCATCCATCGCGATCTGACGCGAGCTCCTCCCAAGTGTCCCTATCGATATCAAAAGCGACCATGTCGCGTTTGGCGCAGTCCTTAAAACGCAGCAAGGGACGTCCAATGCGGCGCTTTTGGAATGCTACCTGACTCAACATAATCTGCCTAGGCAAACGAGTGCTATCCATACGCTGCACATGCCCAAGCCACCGCAAGCGCCTTTGTTTCAGCAGGGCGGTGATGCTAGGAAGCTGTGCAATTTCTAGGACTCTCTCGTTAGTGACCCTGTCCTTCCATGTGATGTTGAGGATACTCCGAAGACAGCGCATGTGAAAAGTGTTTAGTCGACGTTCCTGATTAGCGTACGACGTCCAGGTTTCGGCTCCGTACAAGAGCGTGCTCAGGACGCAAGTTTGATAAACAGTCATCTTGGTCCTGATAGTAAGATGTTTGTTGTTCCACACTCTTGTACGCAGCCTGCCGAACGTCGAGGCCGCCCTGCCGATGCGAAGGTCAACCTCGCTGTCGATGGAAAGGTTGCTCGACACGGTGGACCCTAAGTAACAGAACTTGTCGACTACCTCTAAGGGTACAGTCTCCAGGAGGATGGATGGCTGGTGAGTGTACCCTTGCGCTAAAATTACGGTCTTCTTCGTATTGATAGACATGGAGAACAGGGAACACGCGTAGGCAAATTTGTCTATCAGGTTTTGGAGCTCATGGGGTGTTTCAGCTACGAAGGCTGCGTCATCGGCGAAGAGCAGACTGTCGACAAATAGGTCAACGCGATTACGACGAGATTTTAAGTGATTGATATTGAACAATCTTCCGTCTGCTCTCGTGTGTAGGTGAATTCCTTGCTGCGTGTCACCAAAGGCAACCTTTAGCAAAAGAGAGAAAAATATGCCGAATAGTGTTGGCGCTAAGACGCAGCCTTGACGAACTCCTCTCTGCATTTCAAACGCGTCGGATGCTTGGCCGTCAAATACAACTGAGCCCTTCATGCCGTCGTGAAAAGATTTTATCAGGTTCAGAAGCTTTGGGGGACATCCAATTTTCTCAAGTGCAGCGTAAAGCCCCTCCCTACTGACCGTATCGAAAGCCTTGTTCAGGTCAACGAAGGCGATCATTAGGGGTGTGCTGTGCTCACGGCACTTCTCTTGAAGTTGGCGAAGTGTGAAAATCATGTCCGTAGTAGAGCGCTGAGATCGGAAACCACATTGTGCCTCAGGATACACACGTTCGGCAAGACTTTGCAGCTTGGTCAAGATGACTCTTGCAAAAAGTTTACCAACAATGCTTAACAGAGATATCCCACGGTAGCAGTTACAGTCGCCGCGGTCGCCTTTCCCTTTGTATAAGGTCACAATGTTTGCATCACGCATGTCCTGGGGGAATAGCTTCCTCTCCCAGCACTTCCCTAGTAGATTGTGGAGCAGAGGTAGTATGCACTTGAGTTTTAGGACTTCGGTAAGAACCCCATCTATTCCAGGACTCTTACCGCCCTTTAGCCTCTGAATAGCATTATGAAGGTCCTCGACTGTGGGTAGTTCGTCGAGTTCAGCCATGACTGGTAGGTTCGGAATTAAATCCAAGGCTACTGGGCTGATCTCGACCGGTCGAGAGTAGAGCTCAGTGTAGTGCTCCACCCATCGACTGAGTTGACGTCTACTGTCAGTAATGACAGTCCCGTCAATCTCCTTCAAGGGGGCCGTTCTCTTTGGCACAGGACCTATAGCCGCCTTTATCCCAGCATAGACACCGTGAAAATTGCCTACTGCAGCACAATCCTGGATACTTTTACATAGATCTAACCAGTAGGTGTTTGCGAGCTGGCGACATGCTCGTATGTCGAGCAAATAAAGAGATATATGTATGTTTATCCTACAAATTTTGTATGTATTTATATATCCTTTATCTTTCTGGTACCTTGTTGTACATTTTGCTGCATTTGTCAAACGCACTCTCCTCTCATCTACTCAAATGTTAACATGGAAGAGATCCCTCTAAGGGATAAGTTTGCCTTTGTACTTCTTACTAATTGTATGTTATTTCTAATATGTTTTTTGTACAATAAAGAGTGTACTACTACTACTACTACTAATTTTTTTTTCGCGATTTTAGAGTTGGTCCCATAGTAAAAGTTGTATAATCCCAGTACTCAGTATAATCCCAAAACCTCCCTGGCAACGGGAAAGCAGTTATTTATTAGCCATTCTGTACTTCGGACGTAGGTATACCTATATTTCTTTTTTTTGGGTAGTACGAATACCTCCGTATAAGTCCATCATGATCTGATATGTCGATGTGTCCATGGTCTGTCATGAAAAGAGTGATATATTTTGTTAAAAAGTATATTCGTAATATAAAATTTTTCATTAGGTACTCTTCAAACGTCAAAACTATTCGAAACATATCATGCGTTATTTGACCTTTTTTTTTAATATATTATAATATATCATATCTGACTCTCATGAGAATTTTCTAGGTATTTGAAGTTGAAAAAAATATCCAACTTTTTCCTAACATGATAAATTTGAAACGACAAACATTGTTGACCGCAGAGTAAACACAATTAGGCTTTGCTCCCAGCCGGGCCAATTTGTTCGACGTACGAGAAGGCCCCGGAGACCGGTGCAATCCGCATGACGGGACAAACACCAATCGGAAAATTATTGAAATTGACATTGGGACACATGCAAACAAAGTATAAGTTCCTACAGATGTAGTGCATAATTACTTTCCATCGTATTTTCACGGAAACGTACGAATACGTCAGTCTCGGTACAAAAAGTACTAAGATTGACTGAAGTAGCACGACAAATACGAACGCTTCCAAGAAAATACGATGGAAAACAATTATGCACTATATCTGTAAGAATTCTTCTTGTTGAAGATTTTAAATACCTACGCTAATCCGCTAATTTGATAGCACATGCAGCGCAAGTGTTATTACGTCATAATTTCATAGAAGTTAGACGTCTAAAATAACACTTGCACAGCGTGTGCTATCAAAATAGTTACAAACTTGTCTTGGTCTTCTTGGTCTAACTCTACCTTTGTGTTTTCGGGGATACTTAGTAGCTTTTACTTATATAGGTTGTAAAAATTCTGTACAGTTTTAATTTAGAACTGCTTACCTTTAGTGTCACTTACACATGTGGCAAGTGTATATACTATGGCGATAAGTTTGTAATCAAGTTCAATTTGTTACCAAACCCAATTATGTTAATTTTGTCCACAAATAAAATTAATAACCCAATTATGTTAATTTTGTCCACAAATAAAATTACTACTTAGTGATAAAACCCTGAAGTCTTCTCCAACTATTACTGGTATGATTATTTGTAGGAGTGGAACTCTGATATACATCAATGAAATAGATAAGGGTTAATCACATAATGCAGACCCAGCATTCGACGCTGGAACCGTCAGCCGACGCGGGCGCATTACAAAACACTGACCCACATCGCTATCTCCCGCGAAAGCGTGGAACTGGGTGAAATTTACATAGCGATAACCGAACATGCTGGCGAGGTGAGACATCCTTTGCCGTACAACAGAAACTCTATAAAGTACTTTCGGTTTCGAAATATATTCGTATTCGCTAGCTTGTTTCCGTTAATTTCTGGGACCGTTACCGGTATAACTAAAAATATTTTTTTGCTAATTCTAGAATAGTATTTAGATTAGCTAAATTAAATGCAAAAATATACATAAACAACCGAGATACCGAACTTCAATACCGGTTAGTTTGTGTGAAAAATATACCGGTATTCGGTCCCTGGTTAATTTACAATTACAAGGTTAGTCGCGACAATTGAGATTTCCGAGGCGTACTGATATGATCATAAGTGCGAGAGTTACCTACGCTTAAATTATTCGCGGCGTTAAACTCTAAAACTGCAGCAATTAGAGGCATACTGTATTGTATTGTAGTTCGGGCGATTTTCCGCAACTCGACGACTGGCGCCTATTTTGCGTGAGGTACGCTGTGTTACAAAAAATTTTATCGTGTATTCCATAGGCCCCATAGGGAATGGGTATTTTTTTTGAATTCAGAGCAGGTGTATTTTCAGCACATAATTTATCTCTGTTTAAAATACTACTGCTCACCACGTTTGCATAGATATACTAACCTATACTCCAAAACATACCGGGACATCAATTTATAAGCGGTATTATATTGTTTCCATTAAAACTAAAATAACTCATTCATAAGTATCCAACGCCGTAACTTAGTTTTTCATTAGACGCTCAAGATTAATACGTAAGCACTTTAATATCTAAAGAGAATAACCAAGTTTGTAGCTCTCGCAGCATTTCGTATTTTTAGAGCCTTGAAAGCAATCACCGCTTTTATTATGTACAAAAGGCTCACTCTAGGGAATTCACAACTCGCTGCGTGCGCCTTTTAAAAAATAAATGTAAAAAACGTAATGTGATGTTAGAACACAACTACGCAGAAAAAAGTAAGTCTTAAAGTAAGTAATCATTTATTGACAGATTGTGCACAATATAAGTATAAATAATATAAGTATAAGTAGTAATAGTATAAGTATAAGTAATATAGGTGTAAGTGCCCGATTTATGATTGATTTGGTTTAAGATGGAGAACATGAGTGCTCGCATGATATTATTACCACAATAATGGTAACATTCCATTTCTAACCGCAGCTGCACTACCGGTACTGAACGCGTCGCTGTCATTGTCAATTTCCATAGTAAAATGAACAGTATTGCAGCTGTCGTTGGAAATGGAATGTCACCTTAAGGCACCCGCCCTTCCTTTTATACAACACATAAAAGTAGATATGTATATGTTTTTATGAATACGAGAAGGTAACTATTAAAGTCATATGTTATTGATTTCTTTTTTTCTTGCTGTTGTGTATGTACATGTTCGTACATGTTTTGTGAACGTCACGAATAAAAATCTTATATCTTTATCTATGTAGACTTTTATCTCTTTAACTTCAGCGATCCCTATAAATTTCTCTTAATGGAATCTCTTATCCAAAAGGGTCAGTTTAGTCACAAAAATTAGAGAAACGCACAAAAAAAATCATATCGTTAAATTCTGATTCATCCTTACTTATCCACTTTTTATACTTTAATAAAAATACAATCTGCGCCAAACAATAACGCACTCTCGCTCCACGTCTTAAGCGTGTTTTTTTTTTAAGAAATGCCAAATAACGTCAGTTTTTAGGCCCAAAGCCAAGGGCCCAGACACATAGGCGCTGTTTCCACGTTTGAATTATTCCCAAGGCTGGTATAAAACGTCTGTAAACATAAAATGGGGCAGTCGTTGACCCGAGCTTCTTATAAATTGACTGCCCACGCGGGTATTTGTGTGGCTTTAAATCATGGTCACATCCCAGATTACCTGATTTTAGTTACATTGAGGACTGTCGGTGTCGTCCAATTCAACCGACCGAACAAAAACCGCAATGTAATGAAACTCGCATGCGAGTTCTCGCATCGTCTAAATGAGCCCTACACGCAAATGTGTCCGCTATACAGCAGCATGGAAGATTTTCTTTGATAAACAGCAATATACAATAACATTCCGTGTAACTAAAGTGTTTTAAAGGCCATTTCTTCAACGGTAAATAATATTGCCATGGAAATTTTATTGTCAGATTGAGAATTATTAGCCTCTCTTTGTTTGTTGTTGTTAATTGCTGTCCTGTGAGTTCTTTACTAAGTAATAAAGTGAACTAATTAATTTTTATTTCGTTTCAGGTAATTAAAACAAACTTCAGCTTCAGACGTAGAACTGCCGATTCAAAGTTTTTGTAAGTATTACGTATACATATTTATTATAATTTCAATGCCAAATACGAAGTCAAATAAATAACAGGCATTTAGTTCATTTGTTTTGTTTTGTTTGATATTTAGATTCACTTGTAAAAAACTAATTTTTGTTATTCTACATATATTAGTAACAAATCAGCTAAAAATACAAATATAGAAAACTACCCCGTACCGATACAAGACGAATAAATCCTATATAATCTGTTTATATTTTTTTCCCCGAATTAACTCTTTATGTATCGATGAGGGATCGAGCACTGGCTAACGTTATACATTTTTAATGCTGCAATCGCGGCACTGATGCACTCACATTAATCAGCTTACAGGAGTGCTTCGGCCATGTCTAGATGCGAAAGAAAATTACCAACCAAAGTACTTAGTACTGTCGACGTCAAAGATATGTTTACACTTTTCGCCTTATTACAAAGGAGCAAGGTGCAAAAGTGTAAACATATTTTTGACGTCGACTGTACATATTTATACAATGGCTACAGTTGACAGCGTGATAATGACATACTTCTATAACTTGGTTATTCTAGTTCGTAGAATTTATTTATTAAATCATAAACTTAGTGTAATTAAATGCAAATTCTTGACCTTTATCAATTCCATTGATGCTCAAGTCACCCGAAAGTTTGATTTACATCCAATACATGGTCCTGGAGGCAACCTTGGGCCGAATATTTATGAGGGTGTTAAAGTACGGCATAAGTGGCATAACTAATGTCTTGAGTGTTTGTCCCGGCCGCCTTTGGCCTTCATCTGGGGCCTTACCATGATGTCCTTCTCCTTTTCTGTTTAGGACCTAAAGTGAATTGCGAAGAGACGAAGTTATGCGACTTATATAGCTCCGTCCTTTAGCAATTTAGTTTAGGTCCTAAACAGAATCGCAATAAGGACATTATGGTAAGGCCCCAGAAGTCTGAATTTAGGAAAATGTACATTGTTTAAGTCATAATATATTCATAGTTAGTAAGGCTTATTTCGTGATTGAGATTTGAATATCAATATTCTGATAATTACATTGCTTAAAATAGATGTTGTTGTTTAGAATTATTCTCATTATTTGATAATTTTAGCAAGATTAATGAAAAAACTTTGGCAACGCATACCTAGGCTTTCGTGATTACCTATAGCAAACACAATTGGGCATTACAATTGCCATTAAACCACATATTTACTAGTAAATTTACTTCCAACAATAAAAAAAAAATAAAAAACAAAAAAACAATAATTACAGCAGTTAGCGTGAGATTGTTAAGGTAATTTCTACTTTACTTGTAAATTACTTCTTTGGCGTGGTGTTAAATAATTCTTAATTATATATTTGTTTCCAGGCTCGTAACAATTAACTTGAAACTTTTTTAATTACCTACCTTGTGACGACTTTATTTTCGTTCGCCTTGATTTATAAATATTTATTTTGTAACTTTGTTTGGTGGAGTTTCCCTGTATTCCTGTTTATTGCCCTGTTTGAAACGATGCTTAGTTTTTATACGACTCAAGCTAGATTTTAAATCTGTAAGTCTTTAAAATTTTGTAGATTATCACTACGATAAAGCTTTCGATAAGTTTAGACATCTGCAATAAAATAATCTGTACCTCAAAGTAAAAAATACACGCTTTATAAATAAGATTAATTTATTACCGATATTTTTCCGCGCTTCATTGTACAAGATGTCGCAGGCTATAACCATTAAGTTAAACACTGAAATATTGTGGGCAATATCATAGGCGTCATAGCAATCTTCGTCACTTCGGCTATTAATAAAATGTCTGGGTATAATAAAATCACTAAGTAATTTTATCAAATATAAACCTCTGCAGTAGTTTCGAAAAGGTCGATGCCAACTCAATCAATATTCACTCTCTGTCTTACTATCTACCAATTAGAAGGGCTAAATGGTTTGATTAATGGAGAAATAAACTAAAGAAAATAAATACACTAAATACACAGTGCCTACCTATAATTTGCACTGGCTATAGCGACGTCAAACTAATTTCTGTCCCTTCAAGAATACAAAACCAAAGGAACGAAATTAGAACTCGCTTTGGCCTTTGCAAATTAGGCCAGGAGCTTCCAAAAGATTTTAGTAACTCAGCTTTGAATAAATTATTCCAATTGAGTCCTTAGTACCCTTCTCTATTTAAAAGCGCCCCGACAAAATGGCGGACTTGAAATTACCTCAAATCGACGCAGACATCATTTAACTTACTTAATTATTTTGTATTATTATAAGCATAAACGTCTGCAACCAATTCCACAATTTAGTATATAGATGATAGGTAGATGTCGCTACACGCAAATTAAGGATATGGTGGAAATATTCACTGTCAACGGGTAGTACCGGTAGCTCAGTAGATGTAGCGGCGGGTTGGGCCCGTTTCTCAAAAGCTTGATGTAACTTGTAATACAAGCGGATGACACTTTTTGACAGCTTTTGTTAGAAAGGGAATTCCACTTGTATTACAAGTTACAACCTCTTGAGAAACGAGCCCCCGGTATTCCGAAGTCACGAGTTCGAGTCTCGCCCGCGACAGATAATACTTCTACTTTTCCTTTATTTCTTCGGAGCATCATTTAACTTAAGTCTATCTGGGAAAGTAGTAGATAGTAGTGTAGGTGGGATTTTTATAAAGCTATTACAATACATCAGGCCATTAGGCGGTGAGAGCCGTAACAGGGATGAATGCATGCCATTTGTAAGGTGTAAATGGTATAAGGCACGAGCGAGCGATGTGTGGGGCGATTACAATACTTAAGGGCCTGACCTAAAAGCTTTATTGGTAAAAAGGGGATTTGCTTGTTTTAGTAAATTAAATTTTTTATTTAATGGAAATAAATGAAGGCAAGATTAAAAAAGTACCATTTTTTGAGTATTTTTTACTCTCTTGAACAATGAGAATGTGAATAAAGTATTTTATTCAAATTATTTAATACCTACATATTTATGTAAACAATGTTCTTCCCGCGACCCTGATAATAACTTAAAGCATTATGAATTACATTTAATGAGAGTAGACCAAAAGCCTCTGCAGAAGTACTTATCATTACCAATCTTTTAGAAAAAATATGTAGCGCGACAGTACAGTCAACAACTGAGCTATGAATACAGGCAGTGTCAAAAATATGTATACAGTACTTTATTGCCTGTACATTAAGGTCGTGTATACATATTTTTGGCACTTTGCCTGTATTCATAGCTCTGTTGTTGACTGTACACGCGAATATACCTATATACTCTGTAGGTTTTTCTTCTTACGGAAAATTATGAATATTTATATAAGATTCACATTATCACGAGCAACAATAATGAAAGGATAGACGATAAAAATATTTAAAAAATAATGCATATTCAGTAAAGAATCGCTTTTGCCTGTCCAGAGAAGCGAAACACATCGCCTCCGCCCGGCGGACACCTTTGTTCCCTGTTCTTTTCAGCAGGAAATGGGGAAATTTATTTTGTCTACACAACTGCATCAAACCGGAAATATATGTTTGCGTATCTTCTTATTGAAAAAAAAACTTAATCTACAATGTTTCATATAAATATGCCACTGCCGTGGTATAACAAAACAAGCGTAGGTTTACGTACGTTTCGCAGCCTACATACACTTTTAGTTTGAGAATTATATATGTAACAGTAATCAAAAAGTTTATTAACGACCTCTTAGATATTAAGGTACAGTCATCAGCAATAGTATCTTACACAACTAGGGCCGCAAAAATATGTGACACGTTCTTATTTGGAGCGCAATAAGAGCGCGTCATATATTTTGTACTAAGCGGAGCCAATGCTAAGGAAATAACAATGGTTGAAATATTCGTCAAAATGGAAAATTCATGGTTATCATTATTTTATAACTAGGTACATAATATTATAATATTCTTGCCATCTTGCCCAAAATGTTGGTGCTAAAAGCCTTTCGAAAACTTCAAACCGAGAGAATGGATATTTAGATTCTTCACAAATATACATCCCGAATCCCGAAAGAAGTTATAATTTCGTTTCGCCATTGGCAGGAGATTAAGATCGGGCCCAAAACCAGAAGCAGTACAATTTCGCATAAAGGGATTACTTCTGCCCTGATGGCTGTGGGTGTGGGCGGATCGTTTGACACCCACTTATGTGATTATGACGTCACATTTATTTACACCGCGTTATGGAAAAACACCCTAACATTACACTTCGTACGCAAATTTACGAGGTTGTTACTTATTACGTATACAAGGTTTGTATACGTGGGCCGGATACACTTACAGTATGTTTTTGAAGCAGGATTATTTCGTTTGCCTTTTCGTCGGCGTCCTGTATCTTCCCACGAATTATCAAATATAGAAGATTGTACTACTATTGTACCATTCAATTTAGATATTGTAGCACATACATAATACAGATAATATAAGCGCAATAGACTATCTACACGCAGTAATTATGATATGATAATTACATTTAATAAACATAATTAATTTATTTGCGTGAAAAGGGTACCTACAGTTAGAGATGTTCACGTTTGTTGTTGTCCTCCTTATTCAGCTGTCCATAAACAGCACACACACACACACACACATACACACACACACACTCACACACACACTCTCACACACACACACTCACTCACACACACACACTCACACACACACACACACACACACACACACTCACACTCACACTCTCACACACACACACACACACACACACACACACACACACACACACACACACACACACACACACACACACACACAGTGTACATATATGTGTTTATGCCAAATACCAAATATTATCACAATGTTTGTATATCGTGGATCCTTGCCTTTTAGCTACTCCTATGCACTATGTATGCTAGAGCGACTCCGCCCGTTGTAATAACATCAAACAAATCCAGAAGAAAATCCGACATAAGTCCAATTCACTCCAACTGTTGTCCCTGTTCCGAGGGGCTAAGCGCCGTCGCTTATGCGTGTACTCGGGCAGTGGGGCACGGTCGATACTCGCTACATTTGGTACAGATATAGGACACATGAAATCGAAGGCCGCCCCCGAAGCTCGGGGCCCAATTCGGATTTTAAAATAGACATCTACCTATTAGATATATTTTAGACATCACCAAGATACGATAACGATATGTTTAAGATCTAACCTGTCAAATTTGACATTTGCGCGATTCTGGAGATACTCTTGAACGATTTCCACAGGATATGACTTAGAGATCCAATTCATATCTAATAGATCTAACGTAAAAGTGACGTTGGTTGCCCGAATTGCGCTGTAAAAGTTGTTATCTAAACTGTAGTGTGTCTGTAGTTGTAGTAGTGTGTCTATATCTAAACTATAACGTATCTAGAATGGATCTAGTACGTGTCGTCTTTTGTGAATATCTTGAAGTTCGAATACGGCAGTCGGTTTCATTCGCTGGCCGTCATTGATCACATGTCCTATAGTTTCGTTTTTTAGCATTAGGAAAACGGTAAACAATCTTGACGTGTCTTTTCATTGAAAAAGAAGTCACGGCAATATGTAACAATTATGAATCACATACGATTATTTACATTCTTTTACTTTCATAAGTAATAGTTATTATTTTTTTAAATGCGTTTTCCAATTAAAAGACGCGAGATGAGCGCCTCAATGACGTCTAACTTCTGATACTAAAATTTAATTTTAGTTTCTCAAAGAAAACACCCGTCTACGCCTAGGGAACGTAAATTGATAGGTGCTATAAAAATTGGAGCGTTGCAAAGTTTCGGAGTAAAATATTGTTTCGTGAAAATGGAACATCTAATCCAATCTCAAGTTTAGAAATTGAAATAGAATCTAGTACCTATTTAATACTTTTTCTATCTAATTCCCGCAAACAAGCTCTTGCGAATTGACTTACATAATTATAAGTCGTACATGTACTATGTTATTAATTGTGTGTGTTGCAATAAATAAAAATTGTAACAGTTATTGGTACGAATATATCCTCAAAAGGCTCATATAACTAGATCTGTAATTAGTGGTAATAAGAACTTCGACCGTAATCAGGACCCCCTTTGTAGGCAGAGTCACCAACAAAACCAAAGATAAAGCATCAATGTAAATAAGTAAACGTGTTACATAAGCAGTTGCTATCTTGAACTTATATTACACGGTAAACTAGTTCACTCCAGTGGCCTATCCCACAAAACTTACAATTACAATTTTACAAGTGTCAAGTTACAAGTTTGTAATAATACAAATGTGCGTACCACAAAATATACAAGTAACAAATTTGTAGTGGAAAATTCTTACAAATATGTAAATTGTATCGACAAGTCTACAATTTATTGTATCACAAAACTTTACATACGCTACATAGCTTTTCCGGAAAACTTACAAATTTGTAGCTGACAATTGTTTTATGTTACATTAAATTGTAGTAATATTTATACATATATGTAGAATTGTCCCTACAAGTTAACAATTCTCTAAACATGTGTCGCACCCTCTTGCTACAATTGCTACTATAGGAATACTAGTAATTGCAGTATATTTCATCATATTTAGCGATTCCAACCCTTTGTACCTATCACGAAATGTTTAGTTCAAGTAGCAGTGATAGTGTGACATATGAACAGACAGACAGACGGACATGGCAAAACTAAAAGGGTTCCGTTTTTGCCATTTTAGCTACGGAACCCTAAAAAGCGTTAAAAATTGGAGATCTTAGGTGTCATGAATGTCATATACGTATATATAACCCCAATTTTACTTAGCTTTAATTTAATTTACTTACTAAATATTCATAGGTACCTAGCTACTACATAGTGTCCCTTAAGTATTTCCAATTTTTCTCCATTATTCCTAAATTTTGCGTTATCTCCTTCCATTTGTTTATTTTCACAGTGTGCGTCTATTTATCACTAAATTTACCAAAGTGAATGTTTTTGATTTATTTATGAGGTTTAAATGATTTAAAAGGTTAAAAATATAATTCTTGCGTATTGCGCATAAAGTGAAACTACCTTCACCTTCAACATTAAAGAAACAGAATAAATTGTTACATATTTGTAGTTGTAACATTACAATTTTTCGCTTGTATACAAATCAACAATTCTACAATTATGTAGCTGTCGTGACATACCTTTATTCTTTGTGATACGCTTTCACAAAAATTACATATTTGTATACTGCAGACTTGTAACGAATACATATTTGTTATTATTGTGGTACATTTTTTTGTTTACAATTTAACAATTTTGTCGAATTGTACACTTGTAAAGTTTTGTGGGATAGGGCACAGGGTGTACTACGGTCCCGATTAACCGTATTCAGTTAGCCCGCCGATAACCGGGCATGGGGGATGTGGCGGGGATGAAACCTCCCTTGACTCATTTCATTACCTACATGAAAAGTTATCGGCAATAAAGTGTATGTAGGTCTATCTCTCAACTTGGTTTTTGTCACTAGAATCGTAAAAATGCTACTTTATACACAAATGTATGCATGTATGTATATCGTTTAATTTATTTTTACTGCCGTATTCGAACTTCAAGATATTCACAAGAGACGACACGTACTAGATCCATTCTAGATACGTTATAGTTTAGATATCAACTAGTTCTCTTTTGCAGCGCAATTGGGGCAACCAATGTCACTTTTACGTTAGATAGAGTAAAATATCTATTAGATGTGAATTGGATCTCTATGTCTGTAAGCCTGTCAAGTAAATTTGACAGGTTAGATCATAAACATATCGTTATCGTATCTTGGTGATGTCTAAAAGATATCTAATAGATGTCTATTTCAAAATCCGAATCGGGCCCTTAGTCTAAATATTGTGCGATAATTGTATCATTAGTCATTTTATTTGAGTTATAGACATAGGTACTACCTGCCTAGGCTCCATATTTTAGGCTTGAATCTGTCTAGAACAAACTGTCAAAGCAATCAGCAACTTGTATTTATATTTCACATATTAGATTAAGTATTTTACTTTGCACCAAAATGTTTGAGTTTCGTGCCTAAGGATCAAAAGTACAACAATAAGAAAATTATTACCGACATTAAATACTTTCTAATTCAAGCGACATTTACACACATGTATTCCCATGGAGATATCACTAATTGCAGCATATTAAATTAATTAAACATGCGTTTAAATGAGCAATAACATACAGTCGGCAATATAATCACATAGTAATGTGAAATGGGGTGCGCTGTGGATTAATTGTAATGGCGCAGCGACACGAAATAGCCAATTTAGGGAGAGTATGTTCAAACCCTCTCAGGGATACCATCTAGGTCTGTCGGAGAAAATTGCCTTCTCGGAAGTGCTCGAAGATATGGAATTCTGAATTAAGGCCAATTGATTCACATGACGAACTTTGCCTTAGGCTTCTGAAATTTGTCGAATCGCCAATTTACATTCAAAACTCAAATCGTTGGGGATCAGCAGATTGCATTTAACCCCAAAAATCTTATACTTGTTGAAACGTGATACTTAACGTCGCGATGGTAATAAAACAATTTGAGTTTAAGATTTATTTGTCGGACCATGATATGGAAAAAGTTCCATGAAACTGTGACGTTTATAATGATACATTCACACTTTGTTTTGTCAAAGTCAGGATTATATCGCGTATATTGATACGCGATATAATCCGTTCCAATAGTTTTATTTCATGAGTAGCCTTCGCGGTGACCGAAGACAATATTATTTGATTAAATTATTTGATATCATAAAAATCACATATGTGAGCACGATTGTCGCCGTAATAGCTTTTAAAATTAAACGTATTCATTACTGTACCGACGATAAAAGACGGGAAACCCTACATTAAACATAATAAAGCATTTATGCAGGGTAACGTCGTAACAGTTCCGCGGTTCCATTACTGTTCCATTACTTTCCGAAGTGCCTTGCTTAGTGAAATAGAATCGTGCTCGTTGAAATCGACACGGGGAGGCTTTGCTGCTCAAGGTTTGGTATCATGTCGTTTTTCTTGAAACGTATTTTAAAAGAACGAAAAAATATTTATTAGCATTTTTGATCATACGCCACATTTTATGTAGTATGAACCTTTTTTAATTAGGTGTGTGACACTAATATGTATGTTAATTCAAATTTAGCTGCTTTTAGCTAAGAAATAGGGTAAGAAGAACACTTTTGATCGTGGCAAAAGGAATAATATGACGATTCCATAAAGTTACCTTTTTGAAATTCTCTTCTGTACATAAGTATACATTTTCTAAAATGTTTTACTAACGGTTTAGCTTCGATGAAAATCGAAAATTGCTAACGCAAGTCACTCAATCTAACTTACTTTTAATCAAGATGTTTTCGGTGAAGATAAAAGTTGAACTGTAAATACATTTTGATTAATGCATTAAACTTATTTACAATGTCTTCGCCAAGTTAAACTATTTAAAGCATTATTTGTTTTAGTAATCAAACGATTGAATTAGCGTGTCGATCTACTTCGAAAGCCTTTTTAAATGATTTACGAAGTATTTTTAAGTAAGTTTAGCTCGTACATACGAGTATAGTTCATGTCATTCACGATGACGCGCAGATTTGTCAAATCTAACCTTTAATACCACGAGAATACGAGTCAAGGCACGCGTCTTCGTGAACGACACGATCTATACCTACCTACATATGTTTTTAATTGACTCGACGGTTTTTGGAAACGCCTCATTTGCTCCTTACACTTAAGCATCCTGTATGCTTAAGCCTCGTTAATATCCCTAATGGTTGCTCGCAAGATATTTTCTCGAATGTAAGATCACTTAGCTGCTGACAAGCCAGTGATTAATGGTTGGCTAAATTAATTATGCCGACCTTCACACTTCAGGGATTTATTCTCATTAGTTACGTGTGAGTGGAGCTTATGGTTGAAACTTGAACCAATGTATCGTGACCTCTAGATTCTTACCAGCTAAGGGCAATATGAGAGCGCCTATATACTGGTTCACTTGAAACGCAGGCAAATAACTCAAAGCACAATATTTAGGTAGGCAAAATGCCTGGTACGGGAATTCGGTCTGAGACTTACAGGCTCTAAATTTGGTGCAATTGATAAACGCTGGCGGCGTCGGCGTGTGGCCGAAATGGTTTGCCTATGAATAATTATCATTGGCAGCAGCAAGATCGTCTTTTTAGGGTTCCGTACCTCAAAAGGAAAAAACGGAACCCTTATAGGATCACTCGTGCGTCTGTCTGTCCGTCCGTCTGTCACAGCCAATTTGCTCCGAAACTACTGGACCAATTAAGTTGAAATTTCGTACACATATGTAAGTCTGTGACCCAAAAACGGATATGTAACGTCAACAAATGAATTTTAAACATAGGGGCTACTTTTAGGGGGTAAACAATAAAATTAAAAATCAAAGTTTTGCAAACTATGTCGTGTTACATATCAAACAAAAGAGCTCATTGTACGAATCTCAAATATATTTTTTTTATAAATTTACGATAAAAATTTTAGAAGTTATTCAAGAAAATAGACAAAAAATGACCATTCCCCCCCTCTATCTCCGAAACTACTAAGTCTACAATTCTGAAAAAAATACACAAAATAGTCCTTTACCTAAAGATGACAGGAAAACTTATTAGAAATCTAGAGTCAAGCGTGAGTCGGATTTAAAAACAAAAATGCGGTTTAGGTTTTTTTAGGGACACAGCCGCAATACTTTAAGTGAAACATGATGTAGACAGCTATTGCGAAGGCCCTAGGCCGATATCCGCATAAGGCCGAAGACCCGAAGCGTCCCGAAGAGGCGTGCCTTTAGCTTCAAGCGTGAGTTGGACTGTAGATAAAAAAATGCGACTAGGCTGTATCTGGCACACAGCCGCAATGGTACTTGTAGTACTGATTGATTAGGTTACTAGGAATTGTCACGTGTTTTAAAAAGCACTATACAGGGTGGCCAAAAAATAAACTAAGTGTATTCCCGTTGCCGACGTGCAACCCCGAAATCGCGAAGAAAAATTTGGCTGTTTCATACGTTTTGGCTGGTCCGTTTTCTATGGGAGGATACATTTTTTTTCGCGATTTCGGGTCCCATAGTAAATGTTGCTCAGTAGGTATATAATCCCAAAACCTCCCTGGCTACGGGAATGTGCGTATTTTTTGGCCACCTTGTAGGTATTATCTCTCTTCGGCCTTCGCTTTTAAAACACTTGCGGAAGTTGTAGGAAGCGCGACCCGTCGGACGCTCCGAGTTTTAAGCTCTACGCGGAGCCACAGAATAAATAATAGTACTATGTACAGAAGACTCACTCTCTAACAAAACGCGTCTGTCACGATCAGCACAGATATGGCCGCTGGTGGCGACAGCGCCACGCGCGGCTTATGGCAAACCCCAAAATTGGGGTCGAACGGATGTACTTTTAGCTACCTGTAGCAAAGCGACGAAATCGCGGAGTGAGACACGCCTGGCGGAGCTCGGTCTTCAGTCTTCGCATTTAGACACTTGTACTATTGTTCGGCATTTAATTTCCTATCTAAGCTACTTTGCATATTTGCAGAGATATAAGCCACCACGCCAGAAAACTTCATATTACATGTGTTGAAAACTTGATTGACTCATTCGGGTTTTTCAAGACGTTTCACTCACGTCACGTTACACGTACAAAAAAAATTGCTGAAAATTGTGTGATGTACGGAACCCTTGAAACGCGAGTCCGACTCGCACTTGACCAGTTTTTTTTATAGTTAAAACTACAGTGCGACATAAAATAGTAGAAAATATATAAGGGCGCCACTTTCTTCGTGACTATCACAT
The DNA here is from genome assembly GCF_963556715.1 of Cydia fagiglandana. NCBI lineage: Eukaryota > Metazoa > Arthropoda > Insecta > Lepidoptera > Tortricidae > Cydia > Cydia fagiglandana. The sequence continues at coordinate 6,559,525 of NC_085937.1, forward strand.
TTTTGACGTAGAATGCTTAAACATGGCAACAATTTTGTATGGAAATTGCTTAGTTCCATTTTATTTTATTTCTATGTCGCAATATACAAGTTGCCTGAGCTTAAACAATTTGATGTCCGATCTAGCTACTTTTAATTTTAAAACGACGAACCACTACCACTTATAATTTTAAAACGCATATTGAGGCTTTATTAATTAGGACCGTGCTCACGAAGTGAAAGGATGAATGTTATTTTGTGGCACGGCAAAATCATGCGATTACAACGAATATTTTATTCCTGACATAAAGTAAACACATAAACTCACTTTACGCACTAATATTTATCCGTTTCTACAAAATAATTCAATTGAATTAATATTCAAAGCAATAAATAGCAAAGTTATTATTTTGTTCAGCGGACTTTTATGTTCAAATTCTACATTCGTTTGCTCTAACCGCTTCAACTTGTAACTTGTAGCGTATACGCAGACTATTCCTCATCGCGACCTTACTCGTGACAAGGGTGGGCTTTGTTCGCTCAGCGCCATTTCGCGCCTCTACCTGAGAGCTTACCGCGAACCACGTTCGACGTGTTGCCTCTCTATCGCACTTGTAAATTTGTCCGTAAGGTTGACAGGGAGGCAACACTTCGAACGTGGTTCGCGGTAGGCCCTCTGGCCTTGTTTTTTAACGTGACAATATGTACCACTATAACATGAACTCCAGGTCCGTGATAATATTATGTAATCAGGGATCACAGTTATACTAGTCCGCCTGAGTTTTCTACTCGAACATGCTCTGTAAGAGATCGGAATGACGCCCAGTGTTCGCTACCTTTATTTTCATCCCACGTGTGCCATTTGAATTTTCAGACTGAGTAGTCCTGACTAGGAGGTATTGTTAGTTTGTACCCAACAGCTGAATAGGGTACCTTGTAATATTTTACGGATTTTCTTAGTATTTGTCCGAAAGCGTTTGGGCTCGGAATTCGATTTTTTTTTCTTATGTTACTTGGCAATATTCGTAAAATTACATTATATGTGTTTGAATTTATGTACTTATATCTGTAAATGGAACATTCCACGGGCTGTCCCGTACAAACGCATTTTATTTCCTGTGTTGCGACTTTTTTTTCGGCATTTAAAGCAGGCTATTATTTTTCTGTGCATATTTTTGACCATTTGTCATAAGCGCCCTCCAGACTATGCGCGTGAATCGCGGGCGAAGCCGCGAACGCGAGTGTGGAGTCTAGTTCGCTGATATGCGAAATCGACTCCAGACTCGCATTCGCGGCTTCGCGCCGCGATTCGCGCACGAGTGTGGAGCGGGCTATAGAAAAAGAAACTCTTGTACCTGCAAATCTTCAGAAAATTCGCGTTTGTACGGGACAAACGGTAGACAATTTCATGGAATGCTCTAAATAGCGAAAAACTGGTAAAGTCCCTACAACCGGAACACACTTAAACTTGACTTATTTTGTGCAAAACTGTTAAGAGCCCATTCACGTGCACATTAGCGCCACAGCTAAATAATCGTGATTATTTAAATTTTACGAAATATATTGAAAAAAGGGGGCCGCTACGTACTGTACTGTATATTTAAGTACCTTTTGAATACATGAAACTAGTTTTTATGTTGCTGGCTTCGTTGATCTAGGAACTCAATACAAAAACGGCCGTTTTAACTTTGGACGCATAGATTGACGAATCCAGCAACATAAAAACTAGTTTCATGTATTCAAAAGGTACTTAAATGCATTTCGGTATATTCCCGGATCGGTGGAAATTGGCACACATCACACCTGTACATAAATCGGGCGCTAAAGACAATGTGCAAAATTACCGGCCTATTTCTATCTTATCATGTATTCCTAAAACATTTGAGAAATTGGTTCACGGTCGTATATCTAAAATGTTTAAAAACTATATCCTGGAAGAGCAACATGGATTTGTCAAAGGTAAATCAACGTCTACTAACCTCGCTCTATTCGTCAACACCTTATTCAGGACTCTTGATAAAAATGTTCAAATAGACACAATATACACCGATTTTCAAAAGGCGTTTGACAAAGTTGACCATCTGATTTTACTGAAAAAATTATCCTACAACGGAATAAAGGGTAACCTTCTCAGGTGGTTCGCGTCCTACCTCCAAAACCGCACTCAATCTGTTGTAATCAACGGACTGGTTTCCTCATCTACAATCGTAACTTCCGGTGTGCCGCAAGGCTCAATTATTGGTCCATTCTTATTTGTCTTGTTTATTAACGATATCTCACTGTGTTTCAAGAATTGTAACTTCCTGTTGTATGCCGACGATTTAAAAATTTATAAAAAAGTTCACACTTACGAAGATGTTCAACTAATTCAAGACGACTTGAACAGACTCGATGATTACTGTAAGATTAACAAGTTATGTTTAGCATACAACAAATGCAAACACGTAATATTTACTAGAAAAAATAATGTACTACGTAATCCTTATAAACTAAATGAATACTCACTTGAAACAGTAGATAAAATCAAAGATCTAGGTGTTATTCTTGACACAAAGTTGACACTAGATACTCACATCGACCATATACTCAAAAAAGCATACCGAATGTTGGGCTTTGTTATGCGCGTCACTAAACCCTTCAAACAGAAGCTCAGCCTGACTTGCCTATACCAAACTTTAGTTCGTTCCAATCTTGAGTACGCGTCAGTTGCATGGAACCCTTTTTATAATGTATACTGCAATAAGCTAGAAATGGTACAAAAAAAGTTCTTGCGATGCCTTAATATTCGTCTGAAGAGCCCGCGGCACTCTTATGATGAGCTTTTAATTAAATACAACATGCTATCACTACGGGACCGACGTTGCATCGCCGACGCAATAATGCTGCGTGACGTATGTGCAGGTGAATTGGACTGTCCAAGTCTCCTATCTAAAATATACTTTCGAGCTCCTCCAAAACTAACGCGGTCCACACACCTCTTCAGTCTTCCGAAGACAAAGACTAACGCCGGAAAACGTGCACCTATATACAGACTGTGCGACCACTACAATAAGTCTCTTCTCGAGATTGATCTCTTCTCAAAATCCCGCGCCCAGTTTAAGGCAGCAGTCACAAATTTATATAGAAACAAATAGGTAACTTCTTCCTTCCTATTACATTAGTCTAAGTACATACATAGTATAGTATATTCTACAACATAGGTACAGTCTCACTTAACATTTGAAATATTGTGAACCGCATGTTAGTTAAGTATTAGGATTAGGTAAGTGGTATATAAATATACATATGTTCTCTGTGAGATACGTTTATGGAAGCATCTGTATTTAAGGCCATTTATGTAACTTTAAGTTTTATGTTCATCCCATGTATGTTTTTCTGTGTTATCTCCTCAATAAATAAATAAAAAAAATATATATATACAATACAGTACGTAGCGGCCCCCTTTTTTCAATATATTTCGTAAAATTTAAATAATCACGATTATTTAGCTGTGGCGCTAATGTGCACGTTGAAGGGCTCTTAAGTACCTATGTAGGTACCAGTTGGTTAAAATTAGACCAAGAAATGCAAATGCACGCAGTGCAAGTGTTATTTTAAACGCCAAACTTCTAGGAAATTATGGCGTATAAACGTATAAATAACAGTTGCACTGCGTGCGCTATCAAGATCGTTTCAGACTTATAGTGGTCTAACTCAACTAATGTAATTTTTATGATGTAATTTTCCGTAATAAGTGCTATAATTCAAAGTGGCGGAAATATGTTGTTTATTTACTTTAGTTATCAGAATGGAGGCGTGTCGGCAGCGGTTCAGCTCGTCACGATTTGCATACACTTACGTCGTGCGTTTGCGTTGGCTAATGTATGCTAAACTGTATACATACAGCCGGAATAATACAGACTGTTAATCTACAAATGCATACAAAGTCGCTTGCTGTAGGTAATTAGGCATGGGTGGATCAACTACTATTTCTTGTTGTTATTTTGTCCCGTCAGCCGCGAGGACTACCAGGACACCAAACAGAAGAATGTTTTGACGTCCTGACATTTTGATGTGTTAACCGGACTAATCCCAATAAGGCCTAATTTACCCTCTGAGTTGGAAGGTCAGATGGCAGTCGCTTTCGTAAATACTAGTGCCTATATCAAATCATGGTATTAGTTGTCAAGCGGACCCCAGGCTCGATGAGCCGTGGCGAAATGCCGGGATAACGCGAGGAAGAAGGGGGGGGGGGGTTTAACGTCCTGATATGGTTAGATGGTGCCCTTATTGAAAGAGCTTAAAATTACCAGTAAAATGCATATTTTATGAAATTTTAAATACCATAAAACGGAGGTTTTTAAGAGAAGACAGGAGAACGTAACCATGGCAATAAGTGAGAGAAAAAGTAGTTCACCCTAATCATTCACAACTGGGCGTATTTTTTTTGTCGTGGAAGACACTTTCACTTAGTAATGATTTCCGATATCTCTCTCAGTAAGAGGAAAGCAAAATCAGTGGATGGTCACGGATGAAAGGCACCCAGATTATTCATAATCACGAAAATGATATTTATTATTCTGGAATTAGTCCCAGGAAAGAAGGTTTGAACTTTGAAAGTTGTAGAGGAGTGCGACCAACAAATTCTACATTTAATAAACGCAGTCGTGACTAAAATATTAATAAATAGGATATAATTGAACAATTATTATTAGTGCAGTCACCTGTTGCTCTTCGAAGGCCGCAAAAATATGTGACACGATCTTATAGCTCTACAAATATTATTGCGGCGTTCTTTGTGTAACATATTATTGCAAGTTGTACAATGATTGACGGTCTTAATTATTAACGGATCTCTGACACAGCGCTGAAATGCTAACGCTACAGTGACTTCAGTCATAAAGCATAGAGGGTACCGAGCGAGCGTAAGCGTAACGAGATGGATTAGGGTTGTCGCACATTATCGCGGGTCCGACTAAACCCCACATAATTACCACATAAGGTAAACATAAACATACTAGTGCTCTAATATGTTTATACTAGTGAACTAAGTAATGAATGTACAGTGTATTGTAATCGCCATTCGATAAATAAATAAATGGACTACTCCCTCGTGTCGCATCTAATTGACTACTTAATTTTAAAGATTATGTACTAAGACAGAGAAAATCAGTTCAACGTTTAGGTACTTTATTTCGATGTCCGTGTGAAAAACTTACGCAAAAAGCGCTTTAAAACTTGACTAAGACTATAATTTTAATTATATTCAATTATATTCATTTAATTCAATTATAGTCGCAGTACCTATTCTATTTCAAGGGAGCCACGCCGTTTTGTCGCCAAAATAGTGTTTAGTTTCAAGTTTATGAAATTTATATGTAAATAAATAAATAAATAAATATTATAGGACATATTTACACAAATTGACTAAGCCCCAAGGTAAGGTAAGGTATGTATGTGTAAGGTAAGGTAAGGTAGGTATGTATGTAAGGTAAGTGTGTATGTTTGTAAGTTAAGTATGTACTTATTTATGGGCTTTCGTTGTCTGATAATAAACGATTTTTGATTTGAAATCGCGTGTGGCAACCCTTAGCCAGGCTGAAAATTGATTAAAACATGAACTCGCGTACGCCTATAAAAACGAAATTGGCTGTTTGTAGCTATATATGACGGCGTCATGCTAAAACGTTCTACGCGTGTATCGGTACGATAAGTTTGGACACGTGTAGAGAAAGTGATATGAAATTGTGCTTGAGATTTCTCTTCATTTCACGGCTGTATTGAAAAATCGAGATAAATGTCTAGGTAATTTCGTTTCAGGTATAATGCGTATGTACTAAAGCAGTTTAGTTTGTATTTTAGTTGAGGTATTTGAGAATCTTCGAATTTCTTTTTAATATGTAAAAAAAAGGCCCTAGACATAAACGTTCAAATACAACATCTTGGTGCTGACACTTTTCTCCGTGAGAATACATGGTTAGCACATTAAGATCCCCTAAAGCCTATACAAACAACCGTTGCAATTCAGCCCAACGGCTCAATAATCCCAGTCTTATTTAAACAAAGCTATCTTGACTTAAATTCCGAAAGGACCGGACCCTCGAAAGGGTTTCTAGGTCCTTCCATTTATTTCAAACCCTTAACCTTATCTGATGATGGCTGCGCAACATCCTTATCTGATAACAACACAGACCTATCTATATCCAACGTAGTATGGCGTGTACGAACGTGTTACACAAAGCATAAGGTTTATTTTTGAATGTTCTTTTAAATTATGATACGAGTTTTTGTTGTTTGTCTGTGGAGTGAAGCTGCATGCTGTTTTGTTGAGAACGGTCACAGTGTAGGTACGTCGTTCTTAGGATTTAAGATCTCGTATAATTTTATTTGGTTCGTTTCGGACTAAAATGTTGCTACAACAAATTCAAATTTATGTGATAAGATTGGAATTAATTTAATTTTTTCGCTTTGTACTACAGAAATTTAATGTACGGAATTTACCTGTTAATTCTAACCTGGCATATTTTTTTATACAGATTTCGCTACGAGAGTCTGTCTGATCTAATTTTGTACCGGCTTGAACAGAGAAAGTGATGGAGTGTCATTACAATTATCATATATTCATAGAAATTTGACACACTTTGTCATTGCAAATAATGCCATGCAAAGTTAGCTTGGTTCGACTTTATCAATGAATTTTTGGACATCTTGATGCTGGTAATAAGTGTAATAACGTAGGTACTTCCGAGTAAGTTGGATTACAAGCGTATTTTTTCTTAAACAATTATACCACATAGCTCTGCGACTTTTTTTCCATATGACACTCGTAACAAGATACCTCTGTCACAAAAAACTAAACAGGTAAATTATACCGCGTTACGTTGACGGATTATTTCATTAAGTCCCTGTGAAGTTTCTTTATTGCATTAATAATGTGCCTCTTTGTCCCTTGCCACTGTCTTCTGACTGCTACTATTATTAAAATTTACAGACAGTACCATTGACGAATAAGTTCACATTCGATATAAATTTATGTCGTAAAATTTTTACGTCTACCTATATTTTATCTAAGTAAAAGTAGGTACAGATTAGTTAAGGTAGGTACTTTAATAATAATCGTAAAATAATATACAATATGTCACATTATCCGAAAAATATTTTTTTTTTTAAACCAAAGGTAATATCAGTCGTCAATCCGAAACGTCATACCTACGTATTTTTTAGGAGATAACCTATATTTAATTAAACAAAACGATTATTAAAACAGTCACTCACGTTTTCTGGCTTAAAACGTGAGTGATCCGTTTTAATATACAATACATGGTCAGTTCAAGTCACTGTAATATATAACTATACCTACTCGTACTATTGGGCTTTGAGTCACTGAGTCACAATCAAGTACCGTATCCAGTTACCATATGTTCTTGTGAATAAACGTTCATTCATTCATTCATTCATTCAGTATTTTATATTACCAATTTGAAGTCATCCTGTTTACTCCTATTTTGAGAATACTAGTTTATTTTTATGGTTATAGATTATTTTTATAGGACCGAATGAGATAAAGTAGTCCCAAATTCTTTTCGTTGACAAATATTTGTGTTTTCGTATCGAGAAGTATCCTTATATGCGGATTTTATGGCAGATATTTTTCTAGGGCGTTCATGTTTTTCCAATCCGATGACACCGACGTTTTTATATCAGGAAAATATGGGAAGATATGATATGAAGTCAGTGTTATATCAACACAGACAGGAAGGATATCATAAGTATAAAAACAAAAAATACTGATGGTGATTCAATTGAATATTGTCTTTTTAGGGTTCCGTACCCAAAGGGTAAAACGGGACCCTATTACTAAGACTTCGCTGTCCGTCCGTCCGTCCGTATGTCTGTCACCAGGCTTTATCTCACGAACCGTGATAGCTTAGACAGTTGAAATTTTCACAGATGATGTATTTCTGTTGCCGCTATAACAACAAATACTAAAAACAGAATAAAATAAAGATTTAAGTGGGGTTCCCATACAGCAAACGTGATTTTTGACCAAAGTTAAGCAACGTCGGGCGTGGTAAGTACTTGGATGGGTGACCGTTTTGTTTTTGCATTTTATTCCGTTTTTTTTTTTGCTTTATGGTACGGAACCCTTCGTGCGCGAGTCCGACTCGCACTTGCCCGGTTTTTTCCTACCGTCATTAAAAAGTCGCCAATCTGTCAAACTCTGTATGTTGTTGGCAGAAAAATGTTGAAAATTCGTTTGTTACTGGTATTAAAGCATCTGCAAGGCAGGCTCAGCTTGCCATCATGGCCGCATGGACCCTGGAATACCGGCCAGGTGCGAGTCGGCCTCGCGCATAAAGGGTTCCGTACCACCTACGCAAAGAAATTCACATAATACATATATGTGAAAATTTCAACTATCACGGTTCATGAGATATAATGGTTTTGACCCTTTGGATACGGAACCCTAAAAACGAGGGGTTTTCGTCAGACAAGGCACATATTTTCCGCAACAAACAAGATATTTAAATTCTCAAAATATTTTTTAAGCGTATTCTTTTATTATAGATAGTAACTTTATATCTCTCGCATCTCGCCGCAGCGTAACCATTACAGCATTTCTACAAGTCTGCCTCGGCAAAGGAATTAATTTAAAATTCCAGCAGCGGCTTCACACTACAGTCTACATCTGTCTAGATCCAGCTCATATAAACGGCGGTCACGTTTTAAAGAAATAACTTGAGAGTCGAACGAAACGGAGAATACAGGAGTGTTATTCGAATCACTTAAAAATACTCAAATGCTTTGGTGACCAGTATAATGGTAACATTCCATTTCTAACCGCAGCTGCATTACTAGTACTGAACGCGTCGCTGTTACTGTCAATTTCCATAGTAAAATGAACAGTAATGCAGCTGTCGTTGGAAATGGACTGTCACCTTAAGGGTAACGTTCCATTTCTGACCGCAGCTGCACTACTAGTACGAAAGCGTCGGTGTTATTGTCAATTTCCATAGTAAAATGAATGGTAGTGCAGCTGTCGTTGGAAATGGACGGCCACTTTAAGACGTTTTCACATTGTCCAATGATCCTATATCGGTATTGGGAGAAAAACAGCTGTTAGAAAATGCTCTATGGCATCAAGTCCATTTGAAAAACAAAGAATAATTAAGTGTATAAAGGCAATTTTACCATTTCTTTATTTGATATTTGATATTTATTGAAATCAAATTTTACAGCATTACAGCTAACACCAATGAGCTGTAAAATCAAGTAGTAAAATTAAGTACCTAAGTAATAATAAAGCGATTAATAAGCTTAATTTATGTCAGGCTCGGGAGTTAGGTACTTTTAGTTACGGTTCTAAGCAAGAAAACTCAAAAAAATCTAAAATAAATTCTGCATGGCATTTGTAACGACAACATGTGGGAATGTCATCATAAATGTAAAATGTCCATGAAAATATGACGTACATAATCGTTAAGTCTGTCAGAGTTAGCTTAATAGACGGACTATGACAACATTTTAAAAATGCCAACCCGTTTGAGAATTCGTCTCGTCTAGTACGGATAGTAATAGGAATACCGGGCCCGGACTGAAATACGGATGGCGGTAAATATAAAGCGATCAAGTAGAATTTACGACTACACCGGGAGTTAATAATTGAATTAGGCACCTTGTTTGGCAGAGAACGGTAATCCGGCTTATAAAGTTTAAGCTTTCGCTACTAAAGGACAGCTCGGACGGAGCAAGAGATATTTTATGCTCTTTTAAGAATCTTCTGAAAGACTATTACTTATGCGTCTCAGGGCGGTTAGTAAAGATAAAACTGAAATAGATGTCATACTGGAGGAAGCGAGGGGAAGCCTTTGCCCAGCAGTAAGACACTTAACCAGGCTAACAGAAGAAAAAGATGTCATACTAAAGAAAAAGTGACCAAGCCCACAGAATAAATTTAGTACTAGGTACAGAAGACTCACTCTCTAACAAAACGCGTCTGCCATGATCAGCACAGATGGCCGCTAGGTGGCGACAGCGCCACGCGCGGCTTATGGCAAACCCCAAAATTGGGGTCGAACGGATGGACTTTTAGCTACCTGTAGCAAAGCGACGAAATCGCGGAGTGAGCCACGCCTGCCAAACCTTCCAAGCCAAAGTTTACAGTACATACGGTGCTACTTAACCGCCCTAGGGCGGGATTAAGGACAATTCGTGCCTATGTCAAAAATTTCAAGGGCCAAATGTACTGTAAAACGTTGTACAATACACATGCGAAAGGTTAATTCGCAACTCGTGTCGATTTAAAACACTCCCTTCGGTCGTGTTCCGATTTATCGGCACTCATTGCGAATTTCCTTTTCGCACGTGCATTGTTCTAACGTAACGCACTATTATTTGTTCATTGAATATCATAAATCTACGTAAAACGCTTTTCTCTCGACCTTTATTCAGAAATAGAGTTCTATTTTAAACGATTATTAATAGAGAAAATGTTTCCAAATACTAAACTCGTTTTCTCCAAGGACACAACTAATTTCTCTAAATCATTTTCTAGACTCCGCACGCCCACGCGGCGCTGAATATAGTTTAGTGGTGTAAAAACGTCTTGCACGTGACCTTAGGGATGTCCCCACTGGGCTGTAACCGCGAATATTACGTTCGTTAGCCTCTTTGCTTCTCTATCACTCAAGTATGCAAGAGCGATAGAGAGACGGAAAACGAAATTTTGATGTTCGGGACTCCCAGTCCCTGGCGATTAACTTTGAGATGTACCACTAATAAATGTTGAGTATTAAGTTATGGCAATTTACGTAGTTTCAGTGAAATTAATGTGTGCTTTATGACGACTTTCACAACATCACGTGTGGGTAATATGTGCTTCATTATATGTAACTAAAGTATTACTGTTTGGTTTTTACGACAATTTAACATCATTAGGCGTTGGAATATACATACCTATGTGGGTATAGTGGGCGTGGGTAGATAGTCCATTTGTTGAAGTGTCTAACGATACATTTTTTGACACGTGTAACATATAGGCTGACATTGTTCAACAATTTAGAAAACGAAGGATTTTTTCTTTAAATAAACATAATCAGGTTCAATTTTATTAATGTTTGTTTTATCAATACGATAAAATAAGCCAACTCATCACTTTTATGAAAAGTTGTTATCACGGCGGTAGCCATTACTCACAAAACAAAGTCAAAAATCGCTTTTAAAACTTCAATAGAATAGAAAGTACCTAATAAAAGTTAGTCTTTTATAGAGCTCGTAACTTCATGTCTTGACCAAAACACTGCGCTCGTACTAACCGTAAGTTTGCAAGAAGTGCTAAAGTTATTACATCTTAAACCTCTCGTGATATTTGCTGTTCCATCTGCGAGAGGGAGAAAGTAATACAAGTCATGTAGATATTCACCATCTCGCTCCAGCAGATAGCTCCTACCGCTCTGCGATGTGATTTGTGATATTGCACTAAGTGGTATAAAGAGATCATGCTGCTGCCTATATGAAAATTATGTTACTATTGGAACCAAACTTTGAGAACGTATTTATACAAAGCGAGATAGTTCAATTTTACGCTATGTTATTCCGGTCAAAAGTGTGCCAGTTGACATCTTCTAAGCAACGAGACAAGATTTTTTTTCTAACATGCGCAGTAATATCGTCATAACGTTCGTGACAGGGAAACTTCGTGATTGACGCGCTTAGTGATACCGGTAATTAAAGTAACATTGTCGGCTTAGGCCTGCAAATGAAATGAAATGAAATGAAATGAAATGAAATGAAGGCGTAATTAGAGTGACAGAGAAAAATTCCCGCAATTTGCGAACCTCGATTTTCGCGGCTATAACCCAGTAGCACGTCAGCGTCACGTGCCGCTTAAAGTGACATTCCATTTCCAACTGCAGCTGCAATACTGTTCATTTTACTATGGAAACGCGTCGCTGTCATTGTCAATTTCCATAGTAAAATGAACAGTATTGCAGCTGCAGTTGGAAATGGAATGTCACTCTTAGGGTAACATTCCATTTCCAACGACAGCTGCACTACTGTCAATTTTACTATGAAAATTGACAATGACAGCGACGCGCTCAGTACCGGTAGTGCAGCTGCGGTTAAAAATGGAATGTTACCATTACGCTGAACCTCTATATTATTATAGGTCGGTATTTTTAGTTCGTATGTAGAGTTTATTTTCTCTAATTTGTTATTATTGCTGGCTTATTTAAGATCCTCTGCTGGGCACATTTATATTACAATTTTAATAAAATTATATTACAGACATTTAAATTCATGCAACACATATACATACATTAACAAATATAAATATTTCGACGCTTTTATATTTTAAAACACGCGTATGACCATCAGTTCGAGGCCGAGCTAATTTTACGTGAAAAGTTCGGCCAACATTTGTTTTTGTCGATATTCCTGACGATTCGGGTCAATGAACTATTGTCGCGTTAAACCAAAATAACTCCAACAATATACAGGGCGTCCCACGGCTATGCCACATGGAGGGAAAGTACCCTAAATATTGTAGATGGAACATTTTACTGAAAGAAGACATTATTTTAATTTAAAAAACAATTTAAACTGCATTCATAGATTTTTAAATAATTACATGGTTGAACCGGGAATCGAACCCGCCGCATGAGAAAAAAAATCATCCTGTAGCTTTATCATACCGATCGAAAGGCTTGATCATAAGGATTATTTTTTGCTAAATAACATAGTGTCGGAAATAAAAGGAAGCCCATGAATTTTAACATTTTTAATTCAAAATTAATCAATTTAATTTATCAAATCCTCAAAATGTAGTCTCATTCTGTTGAATACAAAGCCGCACTCTTTTGATTATTTCGCTAAATTTCACATCAAAAGTTAAAATTCATGGTCTTCCTTTTGTTTCTGACACTATGTTCTTTAGCAAAAAATAATCCTTATGATCAAGCCTTTCGATCGGTATGATAAAGCTACAGGTGATTTTTTTTCTCGTGCGGCGGGTTCGATTCCCGGTTCAACCTTGTAATTATTTAAAAATCTATGAATGCAGTTTAAATTGTTTTTTAAATTAAAATAATGTCTTCTTTCAGTAAAATGTTCCATCTACAATATTTAGGGTACTTTCCCTCCATGTGGCATAGCCGTGGGACGCCCTGTATACCTATTGAGAAAATATTTGTAAAGACGTCTACTTAATTTTTAGAAATACTTATATGACAGCAGTAATTGCAATAGTATAACAAAATTTTACTCGTAATAATCATATTTCATTCATAATATTCTTACCGCATTAGTTAAATAGGTACCGATTTTATCGAATGTATGTCACCTAAAAATATCAACGCAACACAAGAATGGACAATATCGTCAGGTGACAAGCAAAAGTCACTAATTACTAAAAAAAATTAAACAAAAATCGACCTTATTCTAGTACTAATATGGTTCACTATGACTATGAACTTATGGTGGTACTTAGTGACCTTTGCTTGTCACCCGACGATATTTCCGTCTTCATAGCTCATCGATCGATATTATTAACGGAATACTGTTTTACCGCGGTCTTCCTATGAAACGACCCAACTAATCACTATTTAAATATTAGATTCGCAAATCGCCTAGATACTCTTCCTAGTAGTCAGGTTCAATTTCATCGATTCGACACGATTACGATTTTATCGATTGCTTCGTACACGTAACAAAAGAAACGGTTGAAAAAAGTTACTTTTGTTTTCTTTGACTGCGTCTTCAATTGAATCATTTGTTCTTTTGTTTGTATTTTCCGACTTGCAAAATTTACATAAATAATTGTAAGTAATCTCGAAATCGATAAATTTCTTATTTATTGCTGAATATCTAAAGTTTCTTGAAAGTTGTATGTGCTGTGTTTGACCGTTCAACTCACGTGCTTGACAATTTATATGATACCAAAACTAATGTTCTATACTTTGCTTTTTAACTTAAAAAACAACTTTTTAACCAGTATTTTTCTTTGTCCACAGTGCCCGCAAAATGCATATTGAAGTGCAAGTTGCCCTCAACTTTGTCATATCTTACCTATACAACAAGCTGCCCCGGCGGCGGGTGAACATCTTCGGCGAAGAGCTTGAAAAGGCGCTGAAGGACAAGTTCCGGGGTCACTGGTACCCCGACCGGCCCTGCAGAGGGTCCGCGTTCCGGTGCCTGAAGACCGGGGGTCCGCTGGACCCTGTCTTGGAGCGCGCGGCGCGGGAGTCAGGGGTCCCTGTGAGGGATGTGCTGGAGCACTTGCCGAGGGATCTGGCTGTCTGGGTTGACCCAGGTATTTTTTTTTCTTACTACTAGAGCCGCCTGATGGTTTAGTAACTACAACTACGGTGACTGCTTACCATCAGGCGGGCCGTATGCTTGTTTGCAATCGACGTGGTATAAAAAACTGATTTTTTCGAATTACGAAGCAATATTGCACCGTATTTGACCACAAATAAGATAACGAATGTTTACCTACCGTTACCAAGCACTATACAAACATTAAGGTCAGAGTAACTAGCATATTCGCGTGAATTTCCGACAGATATGTGCATTCGTCCATAAAAAGTACGTAGAGTTTCGTATCTTCACCTGGGTTTTGACACTTTTCCCAAAAAATCTCTCAAATTTGAAAGCATTTTAATCCGTTAAGGCGAAAAAACGTTTTTTAGTATTCCTAACTATCAGTATACACCGGTAAAACTTTGAATTTCATTGGTTAAGTTGGTAATAACAGTTTGAAGTTGTTTTCATACATTTTCTATAATGAAGCTAGGGCTGCCAAAAATTAACCAACATCCCAAATAAAGGGGAGTAATGGTTTACAAGTTAAAAAAATAATTACTTTAACAAAAAATTTTAATTGTTGCAAAATTGTTGTTATTATCGTAATCGACATCAAATTAACCTTATTTACACAAAGTGAGACATAAAAATACCTATTTGGTACCTATTCAAATCGGTAAGAGTAGAAATTAACATTTGCATATAGCATAAACTAAAATAACCAAACAAAGAAAATATTTAAATTTGGGAACAAGTAATGTCATCCACCAATGAAAGTGGTACAAAAAATTTGTCAACCCTAGGGGTAGGCGAAATTTGGCAACAAGATGGACGCAAAGTACCCTCACCAATGTTTTATCCAATTGTGACTTCTAAACGTAAGCTAGCCATTAAATAATAGTTTCATATGAAAAAGAAATAGTTATAGGATATAATCATGTAAAAAGTTTACCATTACCGGGTCCGTATCACCGTTTAAAACTGAAGTTAAAACACTGGTTTAAAAAAACGTGTGGTCGGCGTCGCGAAAAAACCTCACTAAAGGACAACTGTGTGAAGTTAGCCGCAGAATGTTCGAAGAATCTTGACACCCGTAAAAAATACTTTGTATTTAGCAGTTTTATGTAAGGCTTACATTAGAAACATTTTGTTAATGGCAACTTATGTCAAACTAGGCGAAAATAGGTAGCGCAGGCAAAGATACGAAACTCTACGGTAGTAAAACATTAATAATTACTGTCTACCTAACAACAACACAACAATACTTAATAATTAATCCCGTATGGAATAACACTCTTTACGGACAAAAGCCCTTATGAAACTTGAGTTATTTACTTAAATTAGGTCAGATTTTGACCTAATTTCAAACCTTGAAAACCTGACTTTAATGTTTGTAGAGATATACGGAATTGTAAATTGTTGGCTACAGTACTGCTTTGTTTCTGTTACCATATGAATGCGTGCCAATTTTATAAGTGGGTTGTGAATTTTGAGTAGGTACCTAAATTGCGAAGATTTACCTAGGTGTTTCTTTAAGTAAGACTACAGAAAAACCATACGATTTAAATATTTTAGTAGCATTTAGGGTTTCATCTTATTGAGCAGAGCGATATAGGTGCTTCGTTTTTTTTAGCATTAGGTATAAGGTAAACAATCTTGATGTGTCTTTTAATTGAAAAACACATTTTAAAAATAAGTTACGGCAAATATGTAACAATTACGAATCTAATACGATCATTATATTCTTCTGCTACAGTTACTGAAAAGCGTTTATCAATTAAAAGATATGTTAAGATCGCTTACCTTCTTTCAAGTTCTTTCTAATGCTAAAAAAAAAGTGGCTGTGTATGTCACACGGACAGACAGACAGACAGACAGACAGACAGACATGACGAATCCATAAGGGTTCCGTTTTTTGCCATTTGGCTACGGAACCCCGAAAACAAACTATAATAAATAAATGCTTTACTGACATAACCTTGCCTGTCGACAAATCCAGACTAAACTAGATTAGATCTTCCATCACGAGAGTTGACATCATAATCTATCTCCGTAATATTGTTAACGAACTTTAGGTACCTAGTGTTTCATAATCACTGAAAATAGTGTTTGCATGAGCTAATAAGCGTTACATTATTACCAACTTTAGCTGCTAAATGCCAATGACATTGATGTATCGACTGTTTTTTAGAATCGAAAGGTTGAAAACTAAATAAGGCAGAGTTAGCACAGTTCAATAGCAGTTTTGTTTGTTTGTTTATTACATAATCGAGGCCGACGGACGTAACAAGTTATTATTTGACCCCTACCGGTTGAAACTAGACTCGGCTAGATGGATTGAAGATCTAAATTGCTGTTTCTTTTGATTGTTGTGCTCTCAAGCTCGAAGCGGTTTTGTAGTAGACTGGTTTTTACCGTAATTTCTTATGATTATACCTACCGATGATTCTCAATTGTATCTATTAGATTACTCTTAGACTGCACAAACATCTGCTGCGATTTAGATATGTAATACCATAAAGGCTTATTTTACGAGTACATGAAGTGTGCTTCGATGCGGGTGTCTTTGCAAGGCACAGAACTCATATAAAATAGGATAGTAGAGTTATCCTAAGCTAACTTTGCTTCAACTAGAACAGAACAAAGTGAAGGAGCGTCTTTATAAACGTCATATTTGCGTAAAAATTTTGACTACGTTGCCACACTTTGCCACACCATGCAGATTAGCTTAGTCCGACTCTATTTCTCTATAAAATTTTGTGTTTACTTATCCGTTGTTAATTTGACCCTCGCCTCCTGAGTCCCCATTGTCATTATTGCAGTTTTGAAATTGTAATCTTCTGTTATTCCATTTTAGTTCAAAATTCGATTTGGATTAATTCCTTTATAAAGGCCTCAGGGACTCAGGAGGCTAGAGCAGAAAGAACCCTTAGAACTCATAATTGTTTTCCTCGTTTCAGGAGAAGTGTCGTACCGCATCGGAGAGAAGGGAGCTGTGAAGGTGCTATTCAGCAGCGACGAGAGAGCGGCCGATGAGCGGACCGACCGGGAGGTGAGCATTCATTGTTTTTCACTTTTCAAGCCGGCTGTACACACGGCTGTAACACGGCTGTGCGTGTGGTGTGCTCTCCGAGAGTCTCGTCAAAAAACCGACCCAATCGTAGAAGGGGGAAACAAGACGAGTAAAAGATAGACGAGAAGGGATCGGGGTCTCCCGACGAGTGTGCACAGCCGGCATCATGCTTTGCAAAGTATATCTTTGTGGTGGGAGTAGGCCAACATACCTCGCATCTAAAGATGCTATCCCATTTACCTTTGACTACACTATCCACCTTGGCAGGCGTAATAGGTAGACACCATGATTGGATGCTAAAGTCTCTGGTAAAACGATTCATTTTATGTCTCGTTACACTGTCCACCTTCTATTCATGCCTGTCTTATCTTATCACATTTATCAAACGAGTCGCGAGATTTGAAGATCTGGCGAGGCATTTTGGCACGTGTAGAATCAAGCGGCATTGTAAATCATATAGCTTTAATTGCGTAATCTGTATACGTATGTCCTTCAAATCTTATGAGGTTATCGCGTCTTAATGTCTTTAGTTACGCTTGGGTAAAATTCCCGCTCGCCACTCGTGACAAAGACGCCAATTGACATTGAGAAAATGAACCCGATGTTGAGCCAAAGCCAAGGCAATGTCACAGCGCTGACTCGGAGCCAAGTAATCTTGAAGCTACAACTCGATGTTTGTCGGTTACAGGTGACCCGGGCGTTCAACCCCGAGGCGCAGTGCTTCCGGCCCGTGGAGCCCGCGGCGGCGCCGTCGCCCCCCGCGCCCGCCGCCTTCTCCCCCGCGCCGCCCTTCCGCGCGCAGCCCCTGACCTTCACCACCGCCACCTTCGCGCAGACCAAGTTCGGCAGCACCAAGCTGAAGACGAGCAGCAAGCGCGCCAACCGCATGTCGCCCACCGAGTTCAGCAACTACATCAAGCAACGCGCGGTGCAGCAGCAGCTGGCGGCGCGTGCGCTGTCGCCGGCGGCCGACCCGGCCGCGTACTTCGTGGGGCGGCGCGAGGGGCCGCCCGCGGGCGCGCCGCCGTACCCGCCGGCGCCGGCGCACCTGCTGCTCGCCAACTGAGCCGCGCACGCGCGCTAGCCGCCTCGCGCGACCCGCTCATAGAGTCTTTACTTTTTTACGAGAGAGACGCGCGCCGCGAATCGCGATTTATTTTTTTATTTTCCGCGGGGGCGCCCCGCGCCGCCCGCCGCTTGTGATATCCGTACGATTTTCCATAACTTTTTGTATTCTCGTTCGTTACGTCGATGTGTAAATTTATCGATAGGAGCAATAATCGGCCGCGCGACTCGCCGGCGATTTATTTTCGTAATATTTAAAGCCGAGTCACGTTTTTGATGTCTTCGTTCGATATCGATATATTAGTAGGGTAAGGGAACGAGAGGCCGGATGGCCGCGTGCGCTTACGACGTACCTTCTATAGAGCGAGCCTGTATACATACGTCCTCCGATCTAAGAAATACTGATATTTAAATATGTATACATAATATATATTCGTACGCGATATTCGTCTAATTTTTCACGTGGAAACGAAAGGCCAATAGAGAAATTACGTATTTTTAATATTGAAATTGATAATTCATACTAACTATATAAAGTACCTACTAACTGGTATGTATGTACTCGTATCGTATCGTATCGTATGTAATAAATGTTGCATATCCGGTCGGACGCGGTCGGACGGCGCGGCGGGCCGCCCGAAGGCGTCGGAGATCTCACCTAGTGTAATCATCACTCGTACGATTATTTATAACCTTATAATATTATTACAATATACATAATATATTATAGGTATAGTTACGTTTCAATCTAACAGTATTTTTTTAAGAAGATATTAGTCCTCGAGTACATTACCGGCCGACCGCGCGTCGGCCTTAGTCTGTATGGTACCTGTAATAATATTGTTATAATAAAAGACATTGAGTGTAAATGATAGAAAAGATTTCTCAATTCATAAAATAACGGGTGCATGCAAATTCATGGAAGTAAATACTATGTGTTATTTATCTTTTTTATATTTCACTCGGCGATGTTCAGTTTTTCAGTGGAGGGTGTAGTGGGGTAGTGTAGTGCCGCTTGTCCTTGGGAGTGTCGCCCGCACGGCACGGACCGGCCGGGCCGCGTCGGGGAGTGTCGCCCGCACGGCACGGACCGGCCGGACCGCGTCTGGGAGTGTAGACACGCTTTCTATTCCATGCACAACAATGACAAGTTGTACCTGAATAAGAAAATGTGCAACTATTTTTTTACTATTTTTATATTTTGATTTAGATTAAGTATAGATGTATGATTTCAGTAGGCGTCTACATTTCCTACGATAATTTTAACTTGTACTTGATTGATACCCTATTCATTAAATTATTGGTAGGTACGTTGGGTAAAAGTACTGAGGGCCCTCGATTGAAAAACTGGCCAAAGTGCTACAGTATTTTGTAGATAAAATCTATAATGTAAGTTTAATAATAATAAAACTTAGAGTAATGAGAATTTTTATTAAAGATACTTTTTATTTTTTTTCTTTTGTAAGATATATTAGATGGAAGTGTTAAAGATAATATAAAATTTGCATAATATAGTAAAGCGGCTCTCCATGCCCGTGAATATAATTAGTCAATAATAATTTTTCATATTGTTGTACGACTTTTTAAGTTTATATTAAAATGTTTTGTGCAATCTACTACTGTGTATGAATTTTATTTCCTCGTAACCTACCCGTCAAAAATAAAAACAAATGCAAATGGGTCTGCAGATACAATATGTATAGTCTGTGCGGATGGGTTCATCAGATTCCGAGAATATGAAGAACTCATTTTGAAGTTCACTACTTTTCAGGAAGTACCTATACAAATTATTTCTGAATGTAGGTATTAAACATTTGCTAGAGGCTGGGATTGATAATCGGAGAAATACAATAACTAGTGCTTTAAACTCTCGCGTTTTGTACACATATTTAATTACACAAACGGGTCTACCGAGATATAAATTCATTGTTTTTACCTACCGTGACCACAGCTGGTGCAACTCAGCTGAAACGTCGGAATTAAAGGCAAAAACAATGAAATTATATCTCGGTAGAACCGTTTGTGTAATTAAATAAATATAATAGTGTTTCAGAATGTCTAGGTACTCACTATGAGTAGGTAGTGAGTAGAACTTGGAAGCGCCATCGAGCATTTGACATGCGAGTTAGAGTAGCTAGACGTAAATTCATGTAGTTAGTTATGTGGTCATTATACTCATTACCTCAAGAAAAAAGATTATATCGCGATTCAGGATTTTCATCTCATGGTACAACGCCATCTAGCACGAAATTCACTAACTAAACAATTTCTATTCAAATCTACTGGGGCCATCATCCCAAGAAAAATCTTAATAGCGCGATACAAGATTTCTAATCCTCCGAACAGCGCCATCTAGTAATGAATTTGTGAAATAAACAGGTGAATTGTATTGAGGTCACTGTCGCAAGAAAAATTTTAATAGCGCGATTCAGAATTTCAATTACATAGAACAGCGCCATCTAGCGTGAGATTAGCTAATCTAAACAAATTCTGTTCCAGCCTGAGTTCAATGATCCCACGAAAAATCTTGATAACGCGATTCAGGATTCTTAATCCGTAGAACAGCGGCATCTAGCATGTGATTTGTGAACTAAGTAGAAATTGGTTGAATATGGAGTACACATTGGTACAAATTGGATAGGAGGAATACCACCCTTAGGGTGCGTCTCACTCCCTCATTAAAGCAAAATGTGAGACGCAATACACATTAGACAAAGAAATTGAATAGGTGGAATACACCATCACCCTTAGGCGTTAGGCTAGTTTTGTTTCTGTACTTTTACAAGGTTTTTAAATCCATCGGAAACTATTAGAATAGCTCGCAAACCATTTTCAAACACTTGCTGGTGTCCGATTGTCCTGATTGAGCTAAAACTTGAATACTTAATGTGACCTTGTTACCATGGAGCTGGTCTGATGGGGGTCCCTTTGTTTGACATAAAGTTTTAAGTCATAACATAATGTAAGTACCTACCTATTATTTGTCAGATTATCATTAGTCCTAATTCGGAAACGTTAACTTTTCAGGATTTTCTTAAGGTAAAGGTAAGGTTAAGGTAGGTGGTTAGATAGATTAGGTTTGTTTTTGGCAATAGTGAAAAGTTACGCGTTTCTGAAAAAAACAAATTATTACGACTACTTCACGGAAATGCGGACAAACGATACATTAGGACTTAAAACTTAATGGGAACCAATAGAGATCCGGTCTGATGGGATTGTAAACTAAAGTTGACTATAAGGGCCACTAACCCGAGGTTAAGCGGTTAAACGGTTAACCCAATGTCAAAATTATACTGGTAACCATGGTAACTCCAGGTTTAACCGGTTAACCCCGGGTTAGTGGCTAGTGCAAGCGGCCCCAAGAAGTATAATAATAACTCTCATCAATCATGGTATCAATCGTAGTCTCGTTTTACTGGCTCAGGTAAATGCTATATTATTACCAGTTTCCAAAAAGGAGGTCTGAATAAAAGAAAATGTATTCATTTATTTCGCTTTATTTATCAAACCACAAAGATGACAAAAGTAAACCTCATCTATGGATAATGTTAGGATATTTTTTTATGTAATATAAATATATTCTTTACAGGACTTCAGAATAACCCAAAAATTGCCAAATATCATAAATTTATAAATATTGATTGATTTTGAAACGGCAATGAAAGTAAACAATAGTTCCAGGTTCTGATAAATATTTGCATAAATATATTAAAATACAATTTTCTGATCAGGTAAACGTAATTTAAATAAATCATGGTCAATTTTGGAAAATATAAAATTAATAAAATAGGTACAATTAGATTAACTTATACGCCTCTTAACATTACAGTCTATCGTTTGAATGTAAATGTTGTTTATTTTTAATTAATTTACATTTTTAACAAACATGAGAAGGCACCACATTATTAACATCCGACGAAAAATAGCCACTACTTGTGCGTAAATAAAATTCAATGATTTGATTTAATTTGACGATGTGTAATGATAATTGCGTGGCCACATTCCAAGCATGAATGCAACGTATAAATAATAAACACAATTTTAAAACATTTTTATGTCGTTAAGATACCTCGAATTTGTTTCGTCAGTTCAATAAGAATAAAGCATTTATGAAATAACATTTGATATCCAAGTCATATTTCAAATGTACAACAATATTACAGGAACATTCTTACAGCTATTATTTAAATATTTTATGAGATGACGCAAGTTAAAAAAAGCTTTGGCACTTTATGCTTTCCAGTGATAAGTTTTGCAAGATCCATGGTAAGTTTACTTCTAGAAGTATAAAATATTCACAGTGCAAAAGTATAAACATTTGGATTCGCCAACAGAACGAATACTATACATATATTATAGTCATAATATTTTTGTAACATCTGTAAGTATGACATAATTGATACCATGTCAATCACATAGAACATTCATATTTGCCTATTGACATAGGCAAATATGAATTACTAAATTTAAATAATAAAGGTACATAATGTGGTAAAATCAAACTTTTTGACAACACGCATCAGTCATTTGGTCTTGCGTTCTCAATGTACAGTCGCCATCAGATATATCGCAGCGGCCAAGGTGTTCACAAAATCTAAACACGCACTTGACACCTTGACAATAGAGGCGTGTTCAGATATTTGTAAGCACCTTGGCCGCTCCGATAAATCTGATGGCGACTGTACTTGCGCAATTCACTTGTAGTGCGAACCTCCTGAGTCCCCCTTGTCATTATTGCAGTTTTGAATTTGGAACCTTCTTATATTCCATTTTAATTCAAAATTCCATTTGGATTAAATCCTTTATAAAGGCCTCAGGGACTCAGGAGGATTATTATTATCTGTATATCCCCATGGACTGATATTTATTTTAACTGCGTCAGAAGGACTTTCCCTATTTGTAGATATAAACAATATTGATAGCTAATACCAATACACCAGACTTTTAGTTATAAAACAATTCACAGCTACCAGGTAGGGGTAGGGGTAGGTAGGGGTTATTAGGTAGGTACCATTTTCGGTGGTTAGTAATAAATGTCAAAGATGCAAATAGATAAAACTATTAAAAACCGACGAACTGGCACCAACTGTCTGAGCCGGCAAAAATGCAGTTACTATGAGATTAACCTAAAGAGCATTTGAAGGCCATTAAGTACCTATAGATAGCTTCACAGTATAGTTATAGCCATAGATGAGGCGCTATGCCCTTAGTGGTAGTTATAAAATACTATACACTTGAAATATCTAAAAATAATCAGTACAATTTAATAAAACTTAAACGTCATCTTTTAGTACGCTTCCGTTAACTAAAAAGTCCTAATATTACCATTAGTATTAATTTAAATTAAACTATTAATATATTTACAGAATAAAGTAAAACTGAATGTATACTTTAAATACAAAAAAATAAAAAATAACTCATTGAAGACCGATCTCATTGGTCTTAGTAATCTTATGTGGGTGGAGTGTCAATGTATTACAGCCACATCGTCCTATTACTCGGATATTGTGCATTTTGACAACTACTTATCACCATATTCATAATGCTTCTACTAAAAAATATGCTAACCAATTCATGCAAATTCTCAAACTTATATGTAATACATTGACGCTCCATCCTAATATACCCATAATTTTAGAAAACGCAAGTATATATAAGCATGACTCATATCTAATCTTAACACTGGTTTATGACTAATTTTGACTATATTTCACAATTTTGGCCCAATATTCCAATGTTTAATATAGAAAATAATTCGTTACATCTCAACTGATAATATCCCGAAAGTCATGATAAGTAAGTACCTAAAACACATTACATGTATTTTTCACTGTCCCTCTATACAAATATGTCAAAGTCAATATCGTAAATAAAATAAGGGAAGTGAGCAATGCTTACGAGAGACAATAAAATCAACACACATTCAAAGTAACATCTAAGGAATGACGGCAGACCCCCGGCAAAGACACGACCCCCGACCGCTTCAATCATTTACAAAAGTCGTACGCCAAGTCAATTGGCCAAAAACGACTTGCTAAATCGTATCTATCGCGTCCAGTAGCAGTAATCGTCAAACCCGGTTCAAACAAACTTAACGCTACAAGCACTCGAGCTCTCAGTATCAGTGAGCCATCTCAATATGCCGCTGCAAACTCTTCTTGTTCATATAGAAACGTTCGCACATGGCACAGGGGAAGTAAACCTTTTCGTTGTCGGAGTGCCTCGCGCGGGTGTGCGAGGACAGGTCGAGGGCTCGCGCGAAGTAAACTTTGCAGATGTTGCAGAAGAATTTTGTGGGGGTGGCGTGCATGGTGCGGTGCGCGATCAGGTCGCGCGGCGTCGCCACGCCGTCGCCGCACTGGCCGCACGTGAACTCGCCGGGCTGCGCCATCGGCACGTTGCCGTCGTCCTCGGAGTCCTCCTCCTCCTCCTCGGCGTGGTGGCGCGCCCGGTGCGCGCGCAGCGCTCCTTCGCTGCCACACTGCGCGCCGCACACGTCGCACGCGAACGCGTCCTCCTCCGCCTGCCCTATCGCACTAGAGCTGCCCTCCCCGTCGCCCCCATAGTGCTTCTTCATATGCACCAGCAGGGTCGACTTGCGCGTGAAGCTCTTGTCGCACACGGGACAGAACACTGAGTTTGGCTGGTGAACTTCGTCCATGTGGCGTTGGTACGCCGCGCGTTTCGTAAACTCTTTGTCGCAGATGGTGCAGTATCTATCTTCTAGGGTGCCGGGCATGCTGTTCTGCTGCTCGAGCTCCATAGAATCGTCGGATCTCAATTTCTTGTTAGGGTTGACGACGGTCACTTCGACCTCCGGCGGCAGTCTTCTCTTGTTGGTGGCGGTCGCGGTGGGAGTGGAGTGGGTGACCCTCGCGAGCTGGGAGGGGTCGACGACCTCGTGCTTGCTGACCTTGCTGGTGACTTTGTGCTGCGGCATCCACAGGCCGCTGTTGTTGGCGGCGGCCTTGCCGTCGGGCGAGCGGAGATGCCAGCCGCGATGACTCTTCAGCGCGGCTATCGACGTGTAACTCTTGTGACAGATCTCGCAGTCGAACGTTTGGGGTTCCGAAACAGTTTGATTTATACACTGGTGGTTCTGAAGCGCCAAGAGGCCCACGAATTGCTTCCCGCACGTGTCGCACGGGTATCGAGCCTGATACTCCGCGCTGGGGTCCGCGATTTCGGGTTCGGCCTCATACTCCACCTCGCCCTCCTGAGATATATCTTGCGCTTTACTCGTGCCCTGATTAGCGTTATATCCTAGTAATTCACGAGCGTGCGCGGCCTTCAAGTGCTCGTACAGCTCCAACGTGGAGTTCACCGGTTTCCCGCAGATTTTACATATTTGTGCCGAGGATTTGTGCACGTTCTTTCTGTGGCGGTAGTACGATTTTTTATCTGAGAACGTTATCTTGCAAATTGTGCAACTGGATCTGCCGCCTTCGGAGGGCTGAGACGGCTGCGCCTGGTTCTCGGGGTTGCCGGACGCACTGGCGTTAATGATGCCGTGTTTGGCGCGCTTGTGCTTCCAGAGGCTGGTCCGCAGCGGGAAGCGCTTGAAGCACAGCTCGCACGAGAACGGCGTCGCGTCCGCGGGCGCCGCCGCCGCCGCCGGCTGCGCCTGTTGATGTTGTTGGGCGTTGTTAGCGAAATTTGAAAAGTTGAAGCTGTTGAACTGTGGTGTCGACAACGCGATACCGTTTTCGTCGACGTTAACATATTCGTCCTCCTCCGTGGACGCCTGCATGGTGTTCTCCTCGCTGTCGTTCCTCTCGTTGAGGATATCCGCGTGCAAAACTTTCTTATGCTTCCATATATTTTTCTTGTGCATGAAGCCCTTTCCGCATATGTCGCAGCAGTATGGGGCGTTGGGAACGTTGATGTTGGGCTTGAACGCCGCGAAGCTCGTCTGGATCATGGGGAACTGCTTGATCGGCTTTCCGATTATCTGCGGGGCGAACCCTTTAGACTCGCCCGGTTTTCTGTTCGTGGTGGGAACTTTAGCGTGGATGCGCATGTGGTTGGAGTAGGCCTGTCGACTTTTGAAGGACCTGATGCAAATATCACAAAAGAATTCGGAATCGCCTGCGGCCAACGCCGCGGCGCCGGGGTGCGCCTGCTGGACGTGCTCGGACAGTTTCTGCGGTGTGCTGTAGGAGTTGGAGCAGACGCTGCAGGGGTAGAACTTCACTCTCAAATGCGTATTTTTGTGTTCCGCCAGCTCGGACGGGCGCAGGAACTTCTTTTCGCACTGGTCGCAATGGTGCGCGACTTGATTGTGTTCCGCGACCTGGTGGTCGGTCCAGGCGTCTACGGTTTCGAATATGGCGTTACATTCCGTGCATGAGTAATGGTATTCCTCCGCTTCCTCCTTGACAAGCGACATGTCGGGCTCCATGGGCTGCGCTCCTAACACTTTATCGGAATGTTCGGCGTAGATATGCTTATTCAGGTCGACGCTGGTTTCGAATTTAGCATCACAATTCTGGCAGTAGTGAGGTCTGTCCTCGTTATGAGCGGTCTTCAAATGTTTCACCAAGTTAGGATAGTTGGCGTGTTTCTTGCCGCATAGAGGGCAGTCGGTGGGGCGGCCGTCGATGCAATTTTTCTGATTATCGGGATCGAAACTGCCGGCGTGAACATGTAGAGCATGGTCGTTGAAGTCTTGCATATTGACGAATTTCTCAGGGCATAGATCGCATGCAATGTAAACTGTGCATTCCCCGTTCCGGATGTGCCTCTTCCACAGGGACCTGTCTTTGAATCTGGACCCGCAGTGTACGCAGGCCATGTGCACCCGGGACTGGCCGTCCTCGTGCACATCCAGAACGTGCTTCATAATAAACTGTTTAAGTTGGAATTTAGCCGGGCACAGTTTACATGCATACGATCTAGCATTGAAGATATCCTTATACTGGACCTTGTTGTCTTTGGGCTCTTCCATGACCAGGTCGTCAGTTATTCCCTCCTCGTTGTAAATAACCTTCCACAAGTCCGTACAAACGTTAGCTCTCATGTGACTGAGCAATGCGCCAATATGGCCAAAAGTTATAACACAATTATAGCATGTGTGCTTTGGTACTTTGTGTCCATTTTTCTGTAAATGTTGTATGACGGCTTTTCTGCGGGGATGTTCCTTATCGCAGCAAAGACATCTTTTAGTGTTGATCTGTTGTATGATATCTCTGTATTTGTTGATAAAATCTCTCTGCGTTTTCGTGACATAGATCTTGTCGGGATCATATTCCTTGACGTCTTCGTCGATAGTTTCGTTGGCAGCTGATTCATCGAGCTCCTCTTCCTCGTCTTCATTCTGTTCGCTGTTGTACGAATTAGTCTGCATATCCTCATTGATTTCTACAACCGGCGCTAAGCCCGGCGGGAGATCCTCGTCCTCCTCATTTTCATTTTCGTTATCCTCGGCATCGTTACCGTCTTCCTGTTCCTCCTCTCTGTCTCCGTTACTTTCACCGTTGTCTCTCTCGGTCTCAGCTTGAATATCATTTTGTTCGTCTATGGTGATGTCTCCTTGGCTGCCGCCATGTTCATCTTCCTCATGTTGCCCATTCTCGTTCTCACTAATTTCACCTTCTATGCCTTCCATTGGTTCATTATCTTGTTGCATGTTGTCATCTCCATCATGTTCCTCCTGGGTCTCGTCGACTTCCCCCTCATTCTCTTGTTGACGGGCGATTTCGATCTCGTTGTCGGATTCCATATCGACTGTGTCATAATGCTGATTTTGATTATGGGATTCATCGGCTTCCTCCTCCTCCTGATTTTGGTCGTAACCAGGATCGCCCAAAATAGTTTCAACTTGGAACGACGCTATCTCCGGCTCCGATATTAAAGTTTCCGGGCTCTCTGGTGCAGAGTTAATAATTTCGGGCTCGGAGACCAACAGCTCGGGTTTAGCCGTAAGAAGGGTCTTCAAGATTTGCGGTTCCTTCTTCTTAATTTGCAGATCCTTCAGAGCTTTTATACGCAAGGGGTACGGTAAATTGTTATGAACGGGTTTGCTCGGTTGCTTGATCGGTATAGGTTTCGGGGGAGCGACGACTCGCGAGGGTATGATCCTAGACGGCATCGGTTTTTGGAACTGCTTGTGACTGATGGGGTTGGGCATGAGCCGCGCTTTGGGGTTGAAAGGGTTGAGCCTGAGCTTGGGTTGCAAATGTTTGGTGGGGTTGGGTTTTCTCGGGGGGTTGATTTTGTTGGTGTAGCGGTCGAAGCTGTGCGAGGTGAGCTCGTGGCGGCGCGCGTTGTGGGAGTACCTGTAGGCGCGGCCGCACACGAGGCAGTCTTTGGAGGCGAGCTGCTGGATGCCCTGGCGTGCGTGGAGGGTCTCCCCGGTGGGCCGCATCACGGTGATGGACACTTCCGGCATGTTGGGCACGGCTTTGGTATACTGCTGCGGGGCCTGCTCCAACAGCTCTTCATCTTCGTCCTCCTCCTCGTCTTTTTCGCTTTCGACGCCCTGAAAATATTATTATTATCCATGATGAGTTAACTCCTTATGTACTGACTTGAAATATAAATGAAAATCAACATAACAACAAAATGAACACTTCTCAATAAATTTGACGTTGCACGAAAATGTTGAAAAAAAATAGTTATTTTATAGGTACAGTCAGCATCAATAGTAGCAGGTAAATTAAGTATCTACCACCCTCAAAATGATTTGCTACTATCTAATTGTTGTCTCTTTTTTTTATTATTAAAGTAAAAAGTATTAGATATTGCCTGTCCGATTTCTTAGATCAAGTTCGCCACACAATTACTATGGCATACTTGATCTTAATTAGCAAAACGGACAGACTATACTTTTGACGCATAGTCTCATCCGTTACTTTTAATGCTGACTGTAGTGTCACTGTACAGTCAACCAATTTTATTCCTAAGCCACGCTACAAGCACTCGAGAATCATTATAGAACCATGTCATAATTCATAATTATTCAATTTGTTTATCTTCTATGACAGTTCTTATTGAGAGATGTATGTCATGTATCTAGTAGCAAAGCTAGTAGATTATTTTTTTGATAAGCAATAGCACTAAGTCACAGAATAAATAATAGTACTGGGTACAGAAGATTCACTCTCTAACAAAACGCGTCTGTCACGATCAGCACAGATATGGCCGCTAGGTGGCGACAGCGCCACGCGTGACTTATGGCAAACCCCAAAATTGGGGCCGAACGGATGGACTTCTAGCTACCTGTAGCAAAGGGACGAAATCGCGGAGTGAGCCACGCCTGACTAAATCCACTCAGTACAATCTTTGAATTGTTAAAAAGTGTAAAGTATGTAGTGGGAAATGGTGTCTTATATACTACATGAAATAATCAGTAAATCTGCAAAGCAGTGTTGGGCAAAAAGTAATTGAATTACTAATTAACAATTGCAATTACAAAATGTAATTCCAACAAATAATTTCCATTACATGTGGAAAGTAATTAAAATTTTAATTACTAATTACAATTGCAAAATGTAATTAGTAATTAAATTATTAATTACATTTTGTAATTAAAATTTGTAATTTAATTACTTTTGGTGAATTACAATTACTTTTATAGAATGCAAGTTTTTGATCATCTTTATTTCCAAAATCAGATGAACATTTTGAATGGTTTTAAATTTGACTAAGCAACATTGTCAATGTTAACTTTGGTTGATTTGGTTGGACTGTAGCAAAGGGAGGGCTGGGACTTAGAATTTTTTTCTGATTAAGTGGTGTCATTATGATACTGTTTTTAAATGATTGTAATGTGTAGATCACGTCAAAATAAGCGACTTTTACTGAAAAAACTTTTCTCTAAAATAAAAAATGGCTGAGTTAGACGCCTCCAAAGATTGATGTTTTTAAAGGGAGCTGAGACTTAGAAAATTTTCATCGCGAGTGGTGTCATTATGACATATATTTTAAATGATTGTAACGTATAGAACACGTTAAAATAGGCTACATTTACTTGAAAAACTTTTTTCTAAAATTGAAAATAGCGGACTGTATCAAAGTATGGGGGGCCGTTTCTGGGACTTAGAATTTTTTTGAGAAAATGAAAAAAAACAGCGGTTTTAAAACAGTTCTTAATAAAGCTTTAGAAAAAAGTTTTTCAAGTAAAAGTAGCTTATTTTGACGTGTTCTATAAGTTACAATCATTCAAAATACATGTCATAATGACACCACTCGCGATGAAAATTTTCTAACTCCCAGCTCCCTTTAAAAACATCAATCTTTGGAGGCGTCTAACTCAGCCATTTTTTATTTTAGAGAAAAGTTTTTTCATTAAAAGATGCTTATTTTGACGTGATTTACACATTACAATCATTTAAAAATAGTGTCATAATGACACCACTTAATCAAAAAAAAATTCTAAGTCCCAGCCCCCCCTTTGCTACAGTCCAACCCGAAAGGCAACTTAGGTCGGCGCTTACGTCATTATTAGCGGCGCCCCAATACTAATGCGGTGCTACGCGACGTAAGCGCCGACCGCCATATTCAACGTGGTTTGTCACATAGTACCCTGTAAAGGTATGATTCCAGGGATAAAAAATATGTTATAACGTTATCCAGCGTATAATGGAATTCATAAAAGTTTTTCTTTATAATTACTCCAAGTAAATTTGTTCATATTTGCATATTATTAAAAAGGTAAATGAAAAGTAATTGAGTAATTTAATTACTAATTAATGTAATTACAATTGCAAATTACACAGAAAATTTAATTACATGTAATTAAATTTTATGTAATTCAATTACATTGTAATTCAATTACATGTAATTAAATTAGTAATTAAATTACACGAGTAATTAATTACGCCCAACACTGCTGCAAAGTATGTTCTTTTGTTCCCCCATTCCATATTTCTAGAAAAATTATACCTAATTCGTATGTTATTTGATGGTATTTCCCAGTCTTGACATCACATCAATGACAGGTTATACCAGTTCTAATAAAAAAGGCATATTTTGAGATAAGTAAATATCTGTAAGATTTCTAAAATCCAAAACTATTATTTTATGAAAACTAAGAGTTTCATATTAGTGGTGATGACATATCAAAGTCCGACTGGTTGCTACTTGTGAAGCATGGTACTCAAGAAGTGTGAAAAGGTTTTAAAGGATTAGCAACGCACATAAACGGCATCCACACACTGTTGTGGTCAACTGAATCAGATCCGAGCAGTTACAAATTTAAAATATTTCTTGTTTCTATTTGTTCTGTATGCATAGGTAAAACACATAAAGTACTTTTAATAATTTGAGAGTGCACTATTCGCAAAGAAACTGTTTTCAGTTATACAAACACTACTGAAGACACTATAACTGTCTTCATATTCATAGCATTAAATAATGTCCTAGTTAAACTAAAACAAATTAGGATGTTTTTCCAAGTAATACTTGAGCAAAGAAAGCTGCATACAATGGTCTCATTTGACCAATGAGATGGATGTATGCAGTCCGACGGTCTTGAGCCTCGATGAAGACAGAATAGTAATCATAATGTCCCTCGCTAGCTCATGGCCCGATTTTGTGTTCTTTCTGGCTCACACTAGACTTGTCTTTAATGTCACTCTAAGCATTTTTAGGCCAAGAGCTCAAAGAACTAAAATTCAATTGAAACTGCAGCAGTTTTATTTAATAATAAGATTAAAAATAATGATGGAACATGACCACTTCTCCATACAAACAGTCAGATTTTTTTTTATTATTATATTATTTCTAGCTACACTTGCTTTTCAGTGAAGGAAAACATCATGCGGAAAACTGCATACATCCATGAAGAAAATCAAAGGTGTATGTGAAGTCTCCAACCCGTATTGGGCCAGCGTGGGGCCTATAGCCCAAACCCTCTTGTGCTTGAGAGTCCTGTGCCCAGCAGTGGCACGTATATAGGCTAAATTATTTATGAATTATAATATTTTGCAGCATTCAAAATTTTTTATGCATTTGCTTTTCTCTAAATCAAAATTCGAAAAAAGTACCAAGAGGACGAGCTATGGTTAATATACAATAAATTGTGTAAAAATATTTTCCATAATGTTAATATCTAGGGTGGAAAATGGGGGGTAAGTTTATACAGAGCAGGCAGCCTATAGCATGGGGATAGCTTTATCCGCATGATAAAATAAGTGTCACTTTTCAACACCATGTGATTGAAATAGACAGACACTGTTTTTATCAAGCTGTCACATAGACATACACGACCATAATGTTCATACAGGATTATCTTGAAATACCACTGATAAATGCAGCAGTTAGGTTTTCCTTAAATATTAAAGAGCCCTCTATGTTCTCTTAAGTGTTATACGTATAAATAATATCCTGCTCAAAAATGATAAGGCATGTAATCTTCACCTTATCACTCCGCGGTGTGAGCCCCAGCGAAGCCAAGATTGGAGGGCCCTCCGGCTGCGCTTTACTGCTACTGGCAACCTGAAATATAATAATATTGTTCATCAGTAACCATATTTAACTACGTTATGAGGATTAGAATCTCTTCTTCTTCTTCCTCGATTCCTCATGACTGAGGGTCGCGTCCACATGAGGTCGTTATTTTGTGCACCAAGGCTGCACTGAGAATTAGAATAAACAATATTTATCTAATTGTGAATTTAGTACAAACTTTTATTAAATTGGGCCGAAGGTCAGGATGCTTTTAGAGAGCATTAATTTTTATATGAAATTCTGTGTAGATAAATATAAATTTATTTCTGATATCTCACGGATCACCAGATATAAGTATCTGACTTATGGCGGAAACACTAGAAATTATAACTCAGAATAAGAAAAGCTAAGCTTTTTAAAACATAATATATTGCATCAAAAAGCTCTCCTATTATTTAAAGTGTGATAAAACATCAATTAAAGTGACTTAAAAACTTTAAGAAATATTAAATAAATATTAGAAAGATTGATTGAGTTATCATAATAAATAACAAACAATGCGCAAGAATTAAAACTTTTCACATCTTGATTGAAAGGAGTCTTTTGAAGTACATATGTACACAAATATATACTAAACACAGTTGTTACTAGGTACAGTCACCTGCAATAATATATTACACAATGAAGGCCGCAAAAATATCTGACACAAACTTATTTGTAGAGCTATAAGAGTGTGTCACATATTTTTGCAGCCTTCAAAGAGTAACATATTATTGCAGGTGACTGTACTAGACTGGTCACGACTTGCCAACCGTTGCCTTTCATACCTAATCCTACTTTATGAAAGAATAAAGATAAAGAAAAACAGGTATGCAACAGGGCATGACAAATCGCAAGACCATTGACATAATAATAAATAGTTTGGATAAATGAAAATGGCCATTTAACAATAGGAGGAATGGATCAATGTAATAAAGTAGCATTATCCTCATAACCCACATAAGTGTTCCATTAGCTGCCAATAATTAGTAGCTTAGCAGGCCCTTATCAGTTCTAGCTAACTTCCTGACCTGGCCATTTGACCTTGGCAGCACTCATGACTCAGTACACAACCATCATTGGAAATAACTTAGCAATGTAAAAGTGTAACAACATACCTCATTATAACCTCCATCAATTACCACTCCATCATCATAGGCCTCATCTGATAATGGTTCACTTTTTATGTTCACCTGCAAAATCATAATGATTTTGTTAACAAATAATTCATTTCAATGACAGTTCCAAGCTCAAATTATCAAAGAAAGAAACCCACCTCTTCTAGTTGGCTGCCATCTTTTTTAATCAGAGACTGTAGTTTGTTTTGTGTCCTTTCACATACTGTCTTAAATATGTGCCAGTTATTGACGTTGTCCACGCATTTCCTGCAGGCATTCGATGGCAAGCCGTCATTCTCGTTTATCTGTAAAAACAACATACGCAATCATAGAATGAAGGCCGAAAGCGCCGCGCGTTTCATCAGAATGGGCACGGGCGAGAAACGCCTCGAGTATAGATACGGCGCGAGGAGAAACTAAGTAGGCGTAGGTATATACGAGCGCCGGCAAACGGCTGCTCCTCGACCGAATAAGTAGGAGCGAGTCGAGTGCCAGCCAGCGAGCCCCTCGAGGGTTAGCGCTCGATATACGCACACAGCTATAACGCGCTCACGCCGACACCGACGCTCGACCCGTCACCCGCTCCCGCTCGAGGGACGAGCTGCAGCGGCCTGGTCTCGCCCGATAAATCAATACACCGATGTCCACGCCGAGCCTAGTTAGCGAAAAGCCGACCCCCTCCCTGCCAGACCCCCGGGAATATTGCCAAAACCCGACCCTCATCATAACGCCATTCCTCGCCGGCTGCATGGAATGCGACGCGACGCGGCCACCGAGCCGAGCGATAACCGTGGAACATTACAAAATGGTGGACGATCTTACGACATCTCCACCTAAACGCGCTGCTGTCAATTCACGAACCGGGGCGGATGACGAGTTCTCACGTACGCCGAGGGTCTACTTTCACTAAAAACACCACACTAGCACTTATTTTAACACATTACTTACTTGTACGGCCACGCAATCCTTGATTTTTGAGGCGAGGACGAGAGGCTCCGAGTCATCCGAACTGGTGGTAGGAAAAATCGGCAGTAATTCGCCCCGAGATGACAAGCACAGTCTACAAACACGATCATAATTCACACTCATTGTAAATAAACTAAATTTTAAACACCAGAACTGCTATAACAATTAATTAAAAGACGCCATGTCACCACGAGCAC
The DNA here is from genome assembly GCF_963556715.1 of Cydia fagiglandana. NCBI lineage: Eukaryota > Metazoa > Arthropoda > Insecta > Lepidoptera > Tortricidae > Cydia > Cydia fagiglandana. Next base: position 6,594,635 of record NC_085937.1, read on the forward strand.
TTCAACACAAAGCACTGCACATCTTTCTTGCTAGAGCACGAAAGCGCCTGATGATGAGGATGAGAAGTCGATAGGTTCGGACGAGACGGCTGGGTCGAGTCGCCGACCACCTGTCGTTCTGCGCATGTGCGCGTAAAATAACGCCAGGGTGACCAACATAACCCGCTCAAACAATGGCGGCGTTCAGTGAACGTCAACCTTTTCTGTGCCGTTTCATTTTTATACTAACCACATTGTGACAAGATCACATTTTATAAAGGTACAATTTTAATATATTAACAGTTTTTTTTTAAGTAAATCATAAAAATAAGAACTGATTTAGTCAAATGATTTTTTGTTAAGTTTTCTCACAAAGATAGAAATCAACATTATTTGAGGTTAAATCGAATATACTAACATGATACAAATTACCAAGTTTGTATGTAATATTTAGCATAATTTATGTCCTTGGTATAGTATATATGGAAAAAATAGTGGCACCAAAACAGTTGTGTGATATACTTATCACACATTCAAGTGATAAGTATATCACTTAAAACTATTTTTTCTCAACTTTAATAAATAACCTACTAATTCGTGGAGGCCACTTAATAAACCAATAATTATTTAATATCCTAAAAGTAGGTTAGAAATAATTGCTACTACACAGTAATAAATTTTACCTTGTTTAAAAAAATAATTTCCGTGCATTTTAGCAGAAAGTTAGAACTGACCAGTACTTTTAATTTTATATTATTTAAACTGTAAACCACACTAAATATTAAAATAATATTATGCTATTTTAACTGACAATCAGAGATGTGACTTATTTGAAATACTTGTATTTAAAATGCAAGTACAAAATGCAAAATACCTATTTTGTATTTAGTATTTAAATACCTTTTGAAGAAAACCATTTTGTATTTTATTTGAAATAGTTTTTGGGACCTATTTTCTATTTTCAAAATACAAAATACTTTATAGTAGGTAGGTAATGTAGGTAGGAGTTACAATCTCTTCTGTTGGTACAATCCTGGCAACTCTCTCATTCTTTTAACATGGAATTGTTGAATCTGTTTAGTAACGTCGCACATGACCACAAGCGTAGCGAGTGGTTAAAAAAGTGGAATCTTGAGTGTTGCGAGAGTTTCAAGGCACAGGAGAGAGAGAGGAGGAGAACAAACGTTTCTGCCCTGGTGAAACACAAACGAGACGTTTTCATCACACTAACGAGAGGCATTATACTAGCCGTAAAACATTACAAATTAATGCTTTAAAAGTTGGCCATTAAAAACCATTATCCATACCTACATCCTACCGGTTAATATGAGCAAACAGCTAGAAATTTGCACTTTAGATAGAGGATTGATTTCAAAGAATAAAGAGAGTCTTTTCAACGCGGAAATTCCGAGTAATACTTTTTAATTCAGACTCAGGTATTCACTACTCAGAGTACCTTTTATCGCAAAGTATTTGTATTTTTAAAAAGTATTTTGAAAATACCTATTTCGTATTTTGTATTTAAATACAAATTCAAAAACTATTTTGTATTTTGCATTTGAAATAGTATTATCAAGGAAGTATTTGTATTTGTATTTAAATACTTTTTGTAAAGTATTTTTCACATCTCTGCTGACAATAATTATCATTAAGTAACGCTACGTCTTACGTAGGCGAACAACGCGCGAACGCGGCGCGGCGCGGCGCGGCGAAAGCGGCCGCCGCCGCGCCGCGCCGCGCCGCGCCGCCTGACATTCGCGTGCAAATCGCGCCGCACCGCGTTCGCAACGAGATCGCTTACGTAGGACACTTCTATGGGCATCAAAGGATTGATTTCGCCGCGCCGCGCCGCGCCGCGTTCGCGCGTTGTTCGCCTACGTAAGACGTAGCGTAACATAACATTCTGATTATAACACAGATTATAAACAAATTGTTAACACGTTCGCGGACGCTCAGTCACACCAGTTGGACACCTAAATTTTGTATGGAAATATTGGGACTGTTATAGCATTCCTGTCACTACAAATATATCTTTTAGGTTTGTATATGACGTGTAATGCTATGCAAGGCGAATGCTATGCAATCCGCGTCAATATGAAGTATATTTTTTATACGCTATGTGACAACAAATGCTATACAATTCGGATGCATAAGCATGTCTGTCACATGACGTAGTCAAGATGGGATTTTATATGACATCGCATGTTATAGCATTCATACATCGTGCTCGATGGACTTGATGGCTGAGACTTCTGACTCCCTAAGGGCGCGATTTTTGCTCTAAAGACTCATTTGCTGACCTCTTCAAACAATTTTCTTCTTCTGTTTTGTTCCCTCTTTGCTTATCATTGTAATATTGAGTCCATCTCATACATACCCCATGTCAAGCACGTTCGCTGTTCATTCGACCTCAAATTATGTGATACTACCTACAAATTATGCGTTGGAGACCGGCTCTAATCTAAAGGCCCAGTCATGGGTCTCATAGCATGTTGTAGAGAGCCGAGTTGCAATGTTAAGCTCTCTTAAAATGAGAGGTTTGTTCTTCTAGCTGTCCAAGGTATACGCAGCATTTTACGCCAACACTACTTCTCAAAAGTATCAATATGTACCGCATTACACTTTTTCAGTTCCCTGTAACGCACCGCCGCGTTAAGTTCTGGACGTAAAGCGTCCACCACTTTTCCTGCCAAGCGATGATTCACCCAACTTTATATTCTTTTTCGGATGCATCTGCACCAAATACAAGGCATGGAATATACACAGAATGATACCACAAATGCGTGTCATAAGGTGCTTACCTTGTGGGAGGTGATCATCGAGCGCCAACAGGCTATAATTCACAATTATATGACCAAAACTATGACTAGTAACGTAATTATTTCAATAATAGGTATACACATTCATGCCTCACTTTTTCACATTAATCGTTATCAAAATTTTACTGTAGTGTAATTAACAGCAAGTAAACACGTTTGTTTATTAAGCACAATGAAAAACTTAAAGAAATTGTAAGAAAAACATTAATTACGATTTTTTTTAAATACGTCAAAATCGCTATCGCGCACGAAATTGACCCAAATTACATGTGTCCACTCCCAGACGCACCTGCCGGGCTACTAAGGGAGCTGCCATACAAAGACGAATGCTATAGCATCCGCGTCACAGAAAGGGGGGCCAATTTGGAGACGTCACAGGATAATTTTTAACTTCGATAAAACTATGTAATATGGCAGTACGCATTATTTGACTCTGGTGACTGGTAGAGGAAAAGTTGATGAATAATATTATACTGTGGTTAAGCGGATTGATAAGCATTTCAACGAAGAAATTTAAAAAGAATAACGGATGCAATAGCAGGCGCGTCACCAGGAGGAGTACAAAAACGGATGCTATGCAATCCGCGTCCGCGAACGTGTTAAACTTTAGTTCATAACAATTATTAAACAAAAATTAAGGACCTCTACGTGTTGACACGTCTCCCAAACGTCTGGGATTACACGGGTGTACGGGAAAGTCACAAATTATGACAAGCCCAAGTATTCTTGTTATTAACTTTTAAAATGTTGACGATTCCTGGTTCAATCTTCTATCTCTTTTTCACCCGGCATGGTGTGAGCGCCAATTTTCAAACAGCCGTAAACATGGCAACTCGATAAAAGTAGCGGGAGTTATGAAACTGTTTAGATTTCTGAAGTTAATGTTTGAACGTTGTAAATTGCTTTTAATTCCTTTATAAATGTATTATACCCATCTAATAGTGAAATCTATAATTTTGTTATAAACATGCCACCGTTAGCTTTATTTTCCGCGTGAATTCACCAAAATAAAACTTGGAGGAATAATAAATTAGTCAAGTATTGCCAACATAGAGGGCTTATCTAATGAATGAAAGTTATGAATGAACCTCAATACTTATTTTTACTACGTTCTTTTCTGTTTGTTTTGGGTTCCGTAGTACAACGTGAAACATGAAATAATAGATCATAACATAATGACGTCGGGTCGCTAGGTACCAAGTATTTTACTTATATAAAAGCCTTTACTGCCCGTTGAGACGCGTACCATTTATTACATTTGGGCATTATTTTTTATTTACTTTCGTACTTAAAATTTTGACAACCCTAAATAGCCGAAAGGGATAGTGCCATATATAATTATGTATATTAGAACGGGACAGCATGATTCGACCCTGTACCGCTGTCAAACTTCGGTTTTGTAGGAAGTTTCCTTTCTGTACAGTCAGCAGCAGAAGTTGCTAAGCGGGCCAGATGTTCAAAATGATCTTGACGCGACTTTATTGTTAAGAGAATAAGAGCGTGTCAAGGTAATTTAGAACACCTCGACCGCTTAGCAACTTCTGCTGCTGACTGTACGGTAGTATATAGTACTATTATTTATTCTGTGCTTGGGCTTTCACGGTTTCGTGAAAATTAAAAACAAAATTTATTTTCAAATAAATATTTATTTTTTAATCTTTAATCGCACAAGCAACATACAATGCCACCGAAAACATTTACACAACGATAATACTTTACAACAAATGTATTTACAAATTAATTTATTGTTTCATAGCAGTAATTTACTTAAAATTACATTAGGTATTATTTAAAATAGACACTCAATATAAGTTATGTCGATTTAAAGATAAGCCAACACAGTGTGTGTATAAAAGATGTGTATTTTTTTTAAAGTTCACCCAGCTGCAAAAGATGCATTTAAAAGTAAAATATAAAATAAGAAAAAACAATAAAAATGTATAATTTACGAATTTTTTTAAATATATTTTTAGAGTTTCAGAGGATAATAGCCGTGGTCGGGTCGTATGTCGATCACTTCACCTTCAAGTTTCAGTACCTACCTACGGCTACCATCAGTTTGGCATTGACATAAACGCTATCGCGAACGTAATTTACTTTCTATATATATATCTCTTTCGCACTAATATGTCAGTACGGGCGAGATGCATAGAAAGTAAATTACGTTCACGATAGCGTTTATGTCAATGCCAAACTGATGGTAGCCGTACACAGCTAATATGGCTATCCTTTGAATAGGGATCTCTGTAAATATATAAAATACGTAAATTATAATACGTATTTACTAGACTGCTAATTTGTAAACGTGCATGGAAAATTACTTACGTCAATTTTTAAGAAATTTATAGGTGCTATGCTATCACTTTGGTACAATTAAATGTGACGTCCCACTGATAAAGGTACCTTATGGCGGTTGGCGCTTACGCTATTATTAACGCCGCTGCAATATTATTGCGGCGCTATGTGACGTAAGCGCCAGCCGCCATTAGGTACATTTTACCGTGGAACGTCACAAATAGGTAGCTTTGATATGGTCCAGCCATACTCATAAGCAAAATAGAACATTATATTGTAATTATAACGGTACACAAAAATGTGCTTAAGTACGAATCGTGCATTGGTCTAACTTCCAAAAACATCGGGATAATTTTGAAAAATGGCAAATATCTTATCTACTATGTAACGTTTTAATGTAAGTATCTAGCGACCGTAATCAGGCATAGGCGTGGCTCACTCCGCGATTTCGTCGCTTTGCTACAGGTAGCTAAAAGTGCATCCGTTCCACCCCAATTTTAGGGAAAGCCATAAGCCGCGCGTGGCGCTGTCGCCACCTACCGGCCATATCTGTGCTGATCATAACAGACGCGTTTTGTTAGAGAGTGAGTCTTCTGTACCTAGTACTATTATTTATTCTGTGCCGTAATCAAGATGTCCTGGGTTGCAGTAATTGCAGCAGCGTCGTTCTGTGGCAGCGTACAGAAGTGTTGCTATTGCTAAAGTGTGAAATGCCTCTAATTTTACATTTGCCATTTTTAAAATTATCCCGTTTCCGAAGTTAGCATGGACCTTATAAGGAAACATTTGATTTCACTCGAGTAGGTATAATACTAATAAACATCTCTATAAAACATAATTTTTCACATTTTTTTATTGTAAAATCGCTAAAAGTTTAACGAAAGATATGTAAGAATTTGTAATTGTAGATAAGTACTATGTAAGTAAATACATTTAACTTACAGAATAATGTTTTCGAGAAATTTAATACTGCACAAGTATGCTTATTAATTAAATATGCTTTTTATGCACAATTTCATAATTTAACACACATCAAAATTATTCAATATACAATCTCTGCTACAAACAATTTGATATATTATTATACATCCAAGTAATACTTATTAAAATAGGTAAGTACATTATTATGTTGAGTTAATTATGTACATTGTGCATTTCAGCCTTCCAAAGAGAAAGAACTTAACCATTAGCGCGCAAGGTTAAAATTGTTAAAACGTTTTACCTATTAGAGCTAGGGTCGGACCAAGATAACTCGGCATGAATCCTTTCTCTAATGGGAAGGTCCTTATGAATATGAAGCATAAGGACCATTCTCTGATGGAAAGCCACAATCAGCTCTAAATAGGTTTTAGAAGTCTTGAGTACCACCTTGGACATGATGATCTCTGTAGTGGGCGAATGCCGCTTTCACGTTCAGTCCATTTTCCACAGAAGTTTTGATAAAGGCGACTTATTGCACAGTTTTTTTTGAAGTTAGGTATATTTATAGATAAATATGCTGTAAATATTTAGAAATTCTAACGGCGGTGCTGTACAGCGAGCCGGATGGGGTCAGCCGAGTTCGCCTTCGCCACGAGCGCCCTCTCCACATGGGCGAATGCCGCTTCGACTTTCAGCGTTCCACAGACGTCTTAATAAAAGTGACTTATTATAGATGCACAGTTGAATTATATAGACAAATCAGCTCTAAACAGGTTTCAGAAATCTTAAGTACAAGGTGGACACGGGGATCTCTGCTCTGGCGGTGCGCGTACAGCGAGCCGGTTGTGGTCAGCCGGGTTCACCTTCGCCACGAGCTCCCTCGTCACATAGGCGAACGCCGCTTCAACTTTCAGCGTCCCACAGACTTCTTAACAAAAGTGACTTATTATAGTTGCACAGTCGAGTTATAAAGACAAATCAGCTCTAAACAGGTTTTAGAAATCTTAAGTACAAGGTGGACATGAGGATCTCTGCTCCTGCACCGGCGGTACACGTACAACGAGCCGGTTGGAGTCAGACGGGTTCGCCTTCGCCACGAACGCCCTCATGGGCGAACGCCGCTTCGACGTTCAGCGTCCCACAGACTTCTTGAGAAAAGTGACTTATTATAGTTGCACAGTTGAGTTATATAGACAAATCAGCTCTAAACAGATTTTAGAAATCTTAAGTACAAGGTGGACACGAGGATCTCTGCTCTTGCACCGGCGGCGCGCGTACGGCGAGCCTGTTGGGGTCAGCCGGGTTCGCCTTCGCCACGAGCGCCCTCGCCACGTGGGCGAACGCCGCTTCGACGTTCAGCGTCCCACAGACGTCTTGACAAAGGCGACTTATTATATTTACTCAGTGGCGGCGCGTCCATAAAAGCCGATTCCCACCGGCTTGCCTGTTTTTGGAGGTTTGACCAGAGTTGTAAAGGAAATATGTAAGCCAAATTAGCCTCGGCTTGCCTATGGATATGTTTGACGCGCCGCCACTAATATTTAGGTATAGGTGCACAGTCGAATTATATAGACAAAACAGCTCTAAACAGGTTTTAGAAATCTTAAGTACAAGGTGGACATGAGGATCTCTGCTCTTGCACCGGCGGCGCCCGTACAGCGAGCCTGTTGGGGTCAGCCGGGTTCGCCTTCGCCACGAGCGCCCTCGCCACGTGGGCGAACGCCGCTTCGACGTTCAGGCCAGTTTTCGCCGAGGTCTCCATGAAGGAGACTTGGTATTCCCTGGCTAGGCGCTGTCCCTCCTCCCGCCTCACCGCCCGCTCTAGGCCGCTGTCGGATTTGTTACCTGAAATAATACGTAAGTTTCATAAAGCGTTATGCAATATTGATGTGGTATTTTATCCAAAGTTTGTAAGAAAGTTAAGCATCATTTAACTAGCAACATGTGCCTTTTATTTTATTCATTGACTAACGTAGGTATTATTAAATAAAAACACGTGTGACCAAGCCCAAATGTTTATTTAGGTACCTACCTGTATAAAGCTCCGACCCCCCTACGGAAAGGTTCCCTTCCTACTCTGCTTTAATTCTAAATTTTATTAGGACGTCACGGTTTATGTCTGAATATTTAATTGCTTAGCTTGGTGCGTTCTGAATTGCCATGATTTTATCAACTAGCTATTAATTTAAGTTGAGGAGTGCTTCAATAATATCTATGTATATACGAAAAGGGTCTTTTGGTAATTTGATTGACTACCAGAAAGCTTTCGACTCAATTGATCATGTAGCAATATGGAAAGCTTTGACAGAAGCAGAAATACATCCTACTTATATTAAAATTATTAAGAACATCTATAGAAACTGCAGGAGCAGGGTGAAGCTCGAGAGTACCGGTAGAGAAATTAAAATAAAACGAGGGGTGAGACAAGGAGACCCGCTCTCTCCAACTCTATTTATAGCGGTCTTACAATACGTACTGAAAAATCTTAACTGGTCAGGAAGAGGAATAAACATAAAGAACAGAAATTTGACACATCTCTGCTTCGCTGACGACGTGGTCCTTGTTTCAGACGACTCTATTAATTTACAATTTATGTTGAACTCTTTAAGTAACGCTAGTAAAAAAATTGGTTTAGAAATTAACTTGCAAAAAACAAAAATCATGACAAATGTTAAAGACGAACATATTTATCTAGGCAATGAAAGAATCGAAAAAGTCGAATCATTCGTTTATCTCGGCAAACAGCTTTCATTCAATCAAAATAATAATTTAGACGAAATAGAGCGAAGAGTTAAAAAGACTTGGAACAAGTTTTGGAGTATGAAAGAAATTTTAAAAAGTGATATACCACTAAAGCTAAAGAAAAGAGTAATAGATTCGTGTTTACTCCCTACACTTACATACGGGAGTCAGACTTGGAAGTTTACATACAAGGCTAAAGAAAAAATTGGTAAATGTCAGAGAGCCATAGAAAGAAATATATTAAATATAAAATTAATACAGAAAATTAGACATGACCATATACGACAAAAAACAAAATGCATCGATGCTCTAGAATACGCATTAAGATCAAAATGGAAGTGGGCTGGTCACGTGGCAAGAATGCACGAAGAGAAATGGACTAAGATCGTCACGCTGTGGACTAGACCAAAAGGAACGAGAAGACAGGGCAAACCAAACGCTCGTTGGGCAGACGACTTACAACGAAAAGTAAACAACTGGCAGGAAGTAGCTCAAGACAGAGATATATGGCATGATTTGGAGGAGGCCTTTACCCGAGAGGGGTCCAAACCTACTTAGTTTTAATTTATGTGGATTCAATCAATTATTTGTTAGCTAATTAGTTCAAAATTTATAACTGTATTTTTTTTTTGTGTACCTATAGCTTAAGTTGGTTATGGAATAAATGGGCTTTTTATTTTATTTATTTTATAATCGATCCGTGGTAATTTGTACTGTGACTGTGTTGTGTATCAATTGAGGTGTGGTAGGTTGGTATTAGGACCTTAGAAAGGTAGGGTTTACCTGATTGACAAAAGAGATGGAAAAACAAAGCAAACCGGATAGGATTACACGTGTTATTTTTGATTCTACCTATATCAAAACAAAATGTTAAAAATGTTGACGATATTCTAACCTACCAAAGCCCAACGTGCATTACAAAGTATTTACATACCTATACATTCCGTTTCAATACTTTCAATGTACTTATTAATAAACCCTTTCATCAAATAACGAAGTATTTCTTTGTTTCATTGCTTTCTCAAACAAACGAGATTCATCCCGAATCACAATATTCTAAAAAGGGGTGGAAGAAATCGAAGAAAATAATAAATTTTATTACTAACGCTTTTCAAAATTAATAACAAATAAATGAAAGTTTTGAACATTAATAACAAATAATTAAAAGTTTTGAAAATTAATAACAAATAATTAAAAGTTTCGAAACATCAAGGGAAATATTACCCAAACCAAAAAGTCCCCGGAGTCGCGCGTCAATTTGACGGCTTTTCCCAAACAAATTTAATATCAAAACAAAAGCAATCGAGGTGTAAGGGCCCGATTCTCACATCTATTAGATATCTTTTAGACATCACTAAGATACGATAACGATATGTTTAAGACTAACCTGTCAAATTTGGCATTTGTGCGATTCTGGAGATACTCTTAAACGATTTCCACAGGATATGACTTAGAGATCCAATTCACATCTAATAGATATCTTACTCTATCTAACGTAAAAGTGACATTGGTTGCACGAATTGCGCTGCAAAAGAGAACTAGTTGATATCTAAACTATAACGTAGGTATCTAGAATGGATCTAGAACGTGTCGTCTCTTGTGAATATCTTGAAGTTCGAATACGGCAGTAAGTAACCTACCCCTCACAATCGCTTCCACGGGCGGAAATTAAAGTCACTCTGCCGAGGCGATAGAGCTTTACAATTTTACAATTTATCTCCGTAGAGAGGTACTATCTACTGTAAGTAAGTCATAAATGTCATAACCCTTCAGCGCTCTTCATTTGAGTTTTGAAATATTTTGCTCATTTCAAATTGACATACATACGTACATACATATAATCACGCCTATTTCCCGGAGGGGTAGGCAGAGACCACGGATTTCCACTTGCTACGATCCTGACATACCTACCTCTTTCGCTTCCCTCACATTCATAACATTCCTCATACACGCTCGCCGGTTTAGGGTGCTCTTGACCTGGCCTTTCTTCAGGATTTCCCCGATCTGATCAGAGAAAGTCCGCCGAGGTCTACCCCTTCCAACTCCCACTTCCACTTCTCCCTCATACACTCTCATTCCTTCATTTCAAATTGAAGTCAATAAAATGTCGTAATATCACAAATATCGCATTACGCGTAGGCGTTGGATATGGCTAAAAAAAGATAGTGGGCATGTGGTGGAGCTATGAAGTAAAAACGATTTTTTGTGACGTGACTTAGGGTACGACGAGTAGAATCGAGTCACGGGGCGATTCGGATCAAACCAACTGAAAGCGTGGCGCTGTAGAGTGTGGCGATGTAGAATAGATGCACGATGCAATTTTAGTGAACTCATATCAATGAAATATTTCAAATACTTATCAACGTATTCCTATATGTCATAATCCGATTCGATTCGGTCTATACCCTAAGTAGGTAGGTAGGTGTCGGTAATTTCGGTAAGTAGGTAATAATAAAGGTTCTCGGATTATTGCCCTTTACTTTTGCTGCGAGACATTGCTTCTACTTTCATGAATTAGACGTAGGGTTAACAAAAAGAATTCCCTTGCAATTTTATTGGCCTCATGTAACTTGTAGTGGCTGTAGTCCTTACCTAATAGCATAATAACGACATCATCCTGCGCGTACTCCCGAATCTCCCCGAGCCAGGCCCGAATGTTGTCGAAGCTGGTTTTGTTCGTGACGTCATACAGCAGCAGCAACGCTGTGGACAGGACACACGAGTTGACACAGCCATACGAAAACTAACCTTAACGCCTTAAGTTAAGGTACAAAACAACCGCACGTTAAGATCGTGACATCATACACCAGCACCGATGGTGTGAACAGGAATTGCAGGATATCATAACGAGCTAGCTTTACGATACACAACCTTAATGTATTGAATCAAGGACTATGATGACCGCATGTGGTGATGTTCTCATATTACACAACATCTGCTGTTGGCGGTTGCTGTTAATCCAATCACTTAAAAATACTTGGCTGAAAAAACCAGCTAGATGGATCTCTATTCCATACCGTTTTTAAGGATTTCGAGGTTCAAATTATACTGGTTTATTGACAAGTGCGATGAAAACATAGGGTGTTTGTGAAAGGGGAACGCACCTTTTTTGCTTTAAGTTTCATTGAGAGCTTGTCATTTGGTGCAAGACTTTGAACTACTTTCATACTTGTATAACCACTCGATATGGCTTTCTGATGTTTAAAACCTCAAATGATATTGAGATCACGGCCTACCCTGTTAATTGTTATTGAATTGATCAACTTATAGGTGTACCTATTAAACATGAGCCCATGAGCTTCGCATGAGGATCGCACCGACGACTGAAGAAGCCTTTTTTCCATGAAACGTGAAACGCAAAAAATTGGACTGGTGCAATAGGATATAGGAATAAAAATGTTATTCTAACTAATAGTTCGTCGAGTTTAGGCGAGTCGAGCTCTCAGAAGCACCACTATAAGTAGCTCTCCGATTTGATAGGATCTTGAGATCCCTGATATACCGATCTACTAGACTAGTGTTCGACTAACTACTCTTCTTCAATCCAAGGTAACGGGAATACGTCCCGTCCGGGACACCAAGCGACTCAATGTGGCCAAATCGAGTTTCACGTGTGCGATCCGGTTTGACGAGTTACGGCATGTGGGTCTTATTGTAAAGACCTAGGGTTCATTTTGCTAGTACTGGCGGTTTGCTAGTACAAACGGGTCGAGGCCAACCCGACTGCCTTTATGTGGTTTGGAATCTTGGACCAAGACTGATCTGGATTCTTTTACCTACTTAAAATTAGGTAGATATAAACTATATCTTTGCCTGTAGAAACATACTTAGTTGCATGTTCTAATGAAGATTTCTTTGTTTCTTTATGAGCACAATTTCACAATAATCTTAGGTAAATAATAATTATTTTTTACTGGAAACGCATTGTAATTCAGTGGAAGATACGACATGTAGGTCAAGATTTGCAGGAAAATAGGCAAGGTTGATTTTAGTTCCCAGAGTCCGCCAGAGATGGCGCTAGTAGTATCATAAATTCTATACATCGGTAAAACTAATTCGTCTAATTTATGAAATTTAGTGTCTCAAACGTTCTGATTTAAGCCTACACCTATTCTGAAAAAATGTTTTACTAGAATAGGTCTACATACAAGGTAAGGTGGGGGTAAGACGAACATAGTTTATTTTGCTCAGGGCAAGACAACCTATACGAGGGTCGCACTGAAAGATTCGGGAATGGGACACTTAGAAATAACATAATAGAAAGAGGCATATAATTTATAAAAATGTAACTCTTTATAAAACTTTTAAGGTATATTCCATTTGGTTGTCATTTGTATTTAAGAATTACTGGCAATTTGAAAATTGTATGTCGAACATTATTTGAATTTTTGACCAAGTGATTTTTCGAATCATATTTTTAAACGGTTCTCAATATGCCCTCATCGAACAAATAAAAGTTACAAAGGGCTTCTGTTATTTTTTTATGAACTAGATTTCATCGTACGTTCGTTTGCAGTTAAAATTAAATATGAAAGTCACTTTCATTTTATCCCATGGGTGATCTTAAAGAAGCATGTCATTCCAAAGCGACGTCAAAAATTAAAATCGCATTTGTGCTGTTAATTAAAAAGACTGCCAAAAAATTTGCATATCGGCAGATTTCGACATTCCTAAATATTCATATGACAACAGTAAAAAAATCTTTTATATACATATATATGTAAAAAAAACTTCAATTCCGTTGGCTACTCCATGAATTTCATACAAAACCACTAAGGCCCCAAAATCGCCATACAAAAAGGACTTTGGGATTATGAGCCGTGTGCATTACAGAATGATTACTTTCAAAAGAAAATTTATATGCGTGGTCAGTTTGAGTTTAAGTATGCATTAAAATAAAGATTGACTGTCTAGATGCGACAGTTTTCTCTATTCCCGACATTTTCAGTGCAACCCTCGTATGAGGATTCCATAATACAAGTGTTTGTCTTGCCCTGGTGAAAGTCTTACTCTTAGGTACTTATCTCACCTTACCTACAGTATAACATAATAATAAGGTAATTTGTTTACCATGAGCGTCTCTGTAGTATGCGTGCGTGACGCTCCGAAAGCGCTCCTGCCCCGCGGTGTCCCAAATCTGAAGTTTTACCTTGATGCCGTCGACCGTGACTACCTTGTTCTGTAACAGATGGCGCTAGCTGTACTAAAAGTTTACATTACAAACTTACAAAGCTGTTATTTGTACTTTAATAAAAAATATTCCAGCTATTTTTGCGTTGATATTACACGTGAGTTTTTGTGCTATCATACCAAATGTCAAAGTTAAATTAGGTATCTAAATAGTTTAAATATAATATAAGTTAAGGTACTTAATGTAAATCTGATGTGATGTGACTTTTATGACATGAAGACATGGTAGGTACTTATTCAGAATGGTAAAGCAAGCGAGCCATAATTTACCCACGAATATAAATTTGTGCCCTAAAGTTTTAATGCACGTTATCTTATATCATCGCATAACATACTTAAGTAGATAATTTAAGCGTGAGTTGTAATAAAATTGTAACTGCAATTGCAGGTATTCAATAAAAAGCTGCTTTTATAATTTAGCGTCCAGTGAACAGCCAATTTAGCAAACCAATAACTCCAAAAAAACTGGCAGATGCCATAAATCAAGGCGGCAAAAACGGCACAAATAAAAAAAAACATTTCAATAATAAATCAGTCAGGCCGATTCAATCACAGCTGTCACGTGGCAGGGGGCGGGAACAGAAAAAGCGCGCCAAAGTTCAAACACCAATGGCGTGGCGGCGAAGCGGCCGCGTGCACCCGCGACTGGCCCGTTTGAAATTGGAACCCTTGATAGTTATCTTTTTTTGCGAGAATATGGCCACCTAGAAAAGAAAAGTTTGTGTCATAGATTCTGGCTATATTCTGGCTTTTCGACTGTGACATTTCTGATCGAGGTACCGAGGTATAGGAATAGAAGTTATTTTATTGAAAATATTTTATTAAAATGTTTGGTTAGGTTAGTTGTTGTTGTTGTTAAAATTAATTGAAACTATTATTAAAAATAAAAATAAACTAACAAATCTATAAAATAAAACTAAATTAAAACTAAAAACGAATACTAAATACCTTATTGAAACTATTAAATAATAATTTGTAGATTTACAAAACAAGGCCCAGCCCAGCCCATCATTTTTTATGAGAGGATTACCCTTCCTTTCGCGCAAATTTTTTTTATTTGCCACTTTTACCCTTCACAGATTACCTATATAAGTATGTACTTATAATTTTTTAAAGGAGAAAAGTAAAAATTCCAGCGCATCGGCGGCCGAGACCAATTCGCGGCTCTGAATTTTTTTTGATCGTATATTTCCTTCCGGCCAGGAAGTATTGTCTGTACCCGGAAGTCGATGCCGACGGTGGATATGTAGTTTCCGGCAAGGAAAGTGCCGTCCCGGAAGCGGACTAGCATGCACGTCTTGCCGACGCCGCTGTCACCCAGCAGCATCACCTGTGAAATGGGGGAAAATGGAAATAACTTTAAGCTCATGGTATAATAATATACTCCGCCTGGTACTCTCTTCCCGTATTTTCTAGGTCACCTGACTGACACAGGCCTACGTCATCATGAGACAGCGCTATATGATAATATGCGATAGCGCTATATATAGCGGCCATGTTATTGTGACGTAGGCCTGTGTCACTCTGGGAAGAGAAGACCATGTTTTATTAGACTATGTTTAAGCTGTAATGAGTGTTAATCTTAAGGTAGTGTTAGACCAAGAAATTTCTGCAGCGATTTTGATAACCCACGCAGTGCCAGTGTTATTTTAAACGACAAATTTTTATGAAATTATGACGTATAAATAACACTTGCACTGCATGGGCTATCAATGCTATCATAACTGCTGCAGACTTTTCTTGGTCTAACTCTAGACGACCACAGGTCGACCTACAGGTTGTCTACGTTTACAGTTTAATTAACTCATGTATTTTTAAATTATAGTTCGTTTTTTAGCATTAGAAATAAGGTAAACAATCTTGATGTGTCTTTTAATTGAAAAACACATTTTAAAAATAATACGGCAAATATGTAACATTTATGAAACTAATACGATCATTTATATTCTTCTGCTTTCATAAGTAATAGTTGCTGATTTTTAAAAAGCGTTTTTGAATTAAAAGACATGTCAAAATCGCTTACCTTCTTCCAAGTTCTTTCTAATGCTTAAAAAAAACGAACTATAGTAAGCATTTAATTGTTTGCGCGGCAAGCGATATTTATAGGGACAGTGCATTGTGTAGGTAGTACGTGAACCGGACATCAGAATAGTACCTATTTCTTAAAATATGTAAATCAAAGAGTTAAATAAAGTTATAATTCCATGATTTTAGCATACCTACAGCGGTTTAAGTACAAAACTATGTATATTTCCGCACACGGCGGCGCGAAGAAGTTAATAACTCGAGATATTTGATTGATGAAATTTGAAAAATAAAATGACATAAAGTTCAAATTTCTTAAATTTTTTCTCGCCATTTATCAACTTTCCGCCGTGTACGAATTTATTTACCTAGCTGCTTTTAATTGCGCCTCGCTTCAACTAAATGAAGAGTTATTTACAAACCTCTTCAGAACTTGGCGAAAGTTGTAAATAGTCTTCCTACTTTCTCGTTTTATGGCTCCTCTACACGATGGGCCAACGCCAGCCACTCCAAGGGACGCAGCCTTGCGGTAGAATGCATGATATAGCAATATCACTTGCACCCTCTAACGCATAAATGCGTCCCTTGGAGTGGCCGGCGCTGGCCCATCGTGTAGAGGAGTTATAGTTAGGTGTCTCCAGTTATAATCGTTTTCTTGGCCATTTGTGTAGCGACATTTCACATGAGGAATTAAGGATGGGATTATTATCTATTTACTCGTATTAGGCCCACTTGCACCATTCCACTAAACCGGGGTTAACCGGATAAACCTGGAGTTACCATGGTTACCAGTACAATTTGACTCTAGGTTAACGGTTTAACCGTTTAATCCCGGGTTAGTCGGGTGGTGCAAGTGGGCCTTAACAAGTACATGACTCACCTTCCCAAAAGCGTCATATTTATCTTCCTGCTTCCCCTGCTGCCAGGGCTCCGTAGGCGACGGGGGCTCGCTATGCGGCATGACCCCAATCTCCTCATTCTTATCCTCATCCTCCCTTGTCTCTGGCAGGTTTCGCGCCCACGTCGGTCGGACGCGGCCGACGATGACCCGCTTCTCTAGCTGCCGATTGTCTATGGCGTTTGGGTTCCACATTGTATCTGGTTTTTGACAGTTGTGTTTTTAGGTTATGATTGTCATTATATGTCACTTTTGTTTGTTCTCACTTCACTTCACTGGCATTTTGGTAACTTGTGATGCAGTTAATTTAGAGTGCTTAATACTTTTGAATATTTGGAAGTTGGAACAAGATGTGGATCGATTTTAAAATTTGTAGTGAATTTGTGGATCTGTATGTTTACAGACACAAGTTGACGTTTTACATTCAAAAATCGAGTTTTTGTTTACATACGACAAGTAGGTATTTCGATAGGTGGGTATATCGATTTGAAACTGCATAAAGACGTATTAACGGACACTGAACAATATTAAAATACATATTGTAATATCCGCGCGTTTAGCGAAGTTTCACCATCAACTTCTGTACATGTGAACTTCAGTACTTCATAAGCCAAGATGCGAACTCGCAAGTTGCACGAACTTGTGAATAGCGAAGACGTTAGATAGTTTAATAGACTATAATTACTGGAATACAATAAGGCGTCAGTAATTACAGCTAAGGATGACGTTAGAATGGAAAATGCAGCTGCATTACTGATTCGATGTTTCTACTGCGGCCTGACGTTCATGATTCAAATAAAAAAAATAGAGTCAAATAATTAGGGTAGGTATTTGACTACTAGTCAAATTACTTTTATTTTCGAACTGTCAAAACGATTTTGCTGCTATGGAATTTATACGAAACATTCTAGCATGTAACGCCAAAATCAAATTACCTAGTCTATAGTATTAGACGCGTTTTAAAATAGAAATTATATTTAAAAATAACTGCTGTCTACGTTTCTCTTATTTATCTTATGGTTGTGGTGCAGTTAGCAACGTAAAAATATGTGCCGAGATGTTCGCGTAATGCATGTCTACCCACTATGAATAACATGTTTTCTTTTTGTGTACACTGTATCCTTAGTCTTAGTTTTAACATGTAACTTTCTGATGTAAGTGAATCCTGTAATTCTTTATTATGAGAAATAAAGTTATTTAAACCTAACCTCAACCTAATCTTCTGGTGCTTTATTTCTTGCATGGTGTGAAATAATTTAATTTAAATACAGTCAAACACCCTATTATCATTTTTTTTATGTTTCTGAATTTCGCTTCCTGTTTTCGTTTTCATAAATGAATAGTATCCGTTTGACATTGATTAAATGATTAAACATGATCATCGCTAATTAAGTACAAATTGCTTGAGCGTCGTATTTCCGATTATTTACGCTTAATTAACAGTCAAGGTCGAGTACTTAATTGAATTAATCAGGAGCTGCAGTATCAGTTTACGCATTAAAAATTCAATGATAATAAGTAGGTATAATTTAAATATCCCAACCAACGAACCAAAAAAAAAAACAACCAACAATCAACAAAAAACCATTAGAGCAATAAGTATAATAGGTATCAGTGAGTGAGCAAGATAATAGATATTACAGTTAAGGGAATAAGTCATATTAGGTGAAATTATCTCTATCAATTACTTAGATATTAAAATATTTAATTAAAAAACAGGGCAAGTGCGAGTCGGACTCGCGCACGAAGGGTTCCGTACCATAAAGCAAAAAAAAAACCGGAAAAAAAGCAAAAAGAAAACGGTTACCCATCCAAGTACTGACCACGCCCGACGTTGCTTAACTTTGGTCAAAAATCACGTTTGCTGTATGGGAGCCCCACTTAAATCTTTATTTTATTCTGTTTTTAGTATTTGTTGTTATAGCAGCAACAGAAATACATCATCTGTGAAAATTTCAACTGTCTAGCTATCACGGTTCGTGAGATACAGCCTGGTGACAGACAGACGGACAGACGGACGGACGGACGGACGGACGGACGGACGGACGGAAGGACGGACAGCGAAGTCTTAGTAATAGGGTCCCGTTTTACCCTCTGGGTACGGAACCCTAAAAAAACCATCCATCAGGCATTAAATAAAATATAAAATTTAGTTATAATAAGGACACATCAATGTTTTTTGGACCTTGCCAAAATCCTGCCCGCTTTTAGGTAAAGGCAGACTCATGTTTGACAGTGGAATGTCAGGTGACGAATCATAAATACGTAAGTATAGTAAACACTTTATACTTAGATACGCACTACTTTACTTTTACTTTTTTTTTTACTTTTATACGGCAAATCTTACCACCCTAAGTTGAACATCGTCTTTCTATATTTTTTTCTTACGAAGAATTTTTAGGACTTTAAAGCGGCGATGTAGGTTGAATCATGTTTTTAGGGTTCCGTACCCAAAGGGTAAAACGGGACCCTATTACTAAGACTTCGCTGTCCGTCCGTCCGTCCGTCCGTCCGTCCTTCTGTCACCAGGCTGTATTTTTTAAATTTGGGCCTTTAAAGGGTTAAAGGATGACACGTGTTTCTCTCGTCCACTATTAATAGTCTGTATTTTAAATAAATACAGCTCGCAGCAGTCATTATGATATGCCGAAAGGTCCCGAACAATTTAATGATATAGGGTACCGACGGCAGACACAATAAAAACAGCAAAATAAAAAGTAAATTCGTACCAAGATTAAGGTCACATGTAATCCAGTTACATTCAACTCCTTCTTTGATCTCAGATTACATTTAATCACAACTCAGACATAAAAGACATCTTACACTCACTTAGTTCACGTTTCACGAGATTAGTCTGCGTCTGAGGATCAAAGAATCGGAGAATTCCTAAAGTATTTGTACTTATTTTACTTGATAATAATTAAGTTAGATTAATCTTAATGCCAAAGTGTTCGGGCTAAGCGTAGTTCAAGATATTTTATGGGTTACATATCAGAATACCGAAAATCGATTTACCTACTGTTAAATCACCTATGCTCGTTTCACCTATTTTTTTAAATACCTAATGATCAATTAACCTAAGCTCATAACACCTAATGAACGAATTACCTATTGCACGTTTCACCTACAATTGGTCTACCTAAGCTCAGAATACCTATGCTCGATTTACCTAAAGTTGAAACACCTAATACTCGAAATACCTAAAGCTAATATACCTAATACACGAAACACCTAATGTTGATATACCTAATGCACGAAACGCCTAAACTCGGTATACCTAATGATCGAATTGCCTAAAGTTAATATACCTACTGCACGAATTACCTAAAGTCGGTATACCTAATGATCGAATTACCTAAAGTTAACATACCTAATGAACGAAATACCTAAATTCGATACACCTAGTGCACGTAATACCTGAAGTCGATGCACTTAATGAACGAAATATGTACCTAAAATCAAAAATATACCTAATTATTGTTTAGCCAAATCATTCAATTGGCTTATTATTTTTTATTATAATATAAGGTATAGTCATTTGCCAGAGTCGAGATAGGTGCGACGACGAGCAAAGCGAGGAGGAGCGTGTTAGGTTAACTGCGACCAAACAGTGCCAAAACCGACTTTTATTTCATCGTCATGATGTTAACTTACAAAAATTAAGTTTTTGATAAGATAAGGTAAGATAACTAATGTTGGATTAGACTTACAAAATCATTCTACTACTTAAAAAGTAGCGTTTCTAAAAGTGTATTTTTAAGTTGCTATCCAAACAAACAGTTTCTACTGTAAGGTTGGGAAATCATACGATTTATTGGGTGGAGTTGCCACTTGATCATTCGGCAAAAAGATATGAATTTTGTACTAGGTATATAGACTTTAGGTATTCCGTGCATTAGGCATATCGACATTAGGTAATTCGTTCAGGAAGTATATCAACTTTAGGTATTTCGTGCGATAGGTTTAACAGTTTTAGGTATTTCGTCCATTAGGTAAATCAAGTTTAGGTACATCGTTCATTAGGTATATCAGCTTTAGGTGTATCGTCCATTAGGTATATCAGCTATAGGTGATACGTGCATTAGGTATAATAGCTTTAGGCGAAACGTGCAGTAGGTAAAACGTGCATTAGGTATATCGTGCATTAGGTGTTTCGTCCATTAGGTTATTTGAGCTTAGGTATTATAAACTTAGGTCAGTCAATGTTTAGGTAAAATGATCGATAGGTAATTTAAAAATAGGTGAATCAAGCATAGGTGATTCAACAGTAGGTAAATCGATTTTCGGTATTCTGATATGTAACCAATCAATTTGCTGACAAATATGAAAATATCTTTGACAAATCAATTGTGGTGCAAAATGATATTTTACGCAGCGAGATGAGTCGTTGTAAGCCTAGTTAATACTTTAGAACATGGTAAAAGTAATCATTTATTTAGGAACTTGTTGTTGTATATATCTTGATATATACCTACACTCTACAGTCAAATGGTATTGGTAAAATAATTGCCAATTTACAAATGTAAAATGATATGATATAATTTAATGTGTAATTTTTTTTTAAATATCTTATAAAGCTGTTTTAATATCATAATATCCTTTAAAAGTACAAAAAATATATCGAAAAAAAAAATTGTTTGATTTCAACGAGAGTAGGAGCATTCAATTGCTAGTTGTTTATGGAGTTAGAAAAACATATTTTGTATCACGTAAAAAATTACACCCTGTATTATTGGGCAGTGCGAAACAGCTTTTTTCTACTCCCGTACTTTTATTTGTTATTTAAAGGGTTGTGCACATACCTTTAAACCCCTATCTTATAGTTGTCAAGACAAGTCTTTAGTCTATTCCCAAAAAAAGAATTCGTGCACACACGCAGCAGTATCTTTTTGGCACTTTTACGATACTTCGTGTAATCACCACTTAAAAAATATTGTATGAAATACATTGTTGCCAACCTAATTTTAATTGTCATCTTTGACAGATGAGTGAACCATAGACATGATTCTTTTTAATTCATTCAATCTTTTCCCGCCCGTACCCTTCATCCTTTGCTATTTCTTGAATGAAAAATATTCGTTAAATTTATAATTTTATTCGTGGCGTCTTCATTAACAATTTTAGGCTTTGCCTCAAATTGTTACTCACGCTACTCGCCTTTTTTGACCGCTCTTAAACAACGGTTGCATAAAATACTACAGGTAACTTTTTCTACATTTTAGTGTATTATTATTTTGAAAGTAATTTCATGTTTTATATTTATTTAATAATGTTGTAATAAATATACTCGCGTATTAGGTATCTCTTTGTTTTCTTATATTGAGGTGTGCAATAAAGTCTTTGTATTGTTAGGAAAGTTAATTAAGCAAATTAGTTGCTCAACAATATTCAGTTAACAATCTGTTTATTGATAGAAAGTTTCCAATAGGCCATTAATATTCATTACCTACCTCGTGGATCGAATTTAGTGAATAATAATATTACGTAAACAATAAACGCTATTATAGGTAGAGGTAAATTATTTATTAATGGGGGCGTCTAATCCTCCCAAAATGAGCGGTTAATTATGTAAATGTTTGTATAAACAAATAATTAAGTAGATCTTCGACAAGAAATTATATGAGGTTTTTATACTTTATTAAAACTAGACTAAATAGGCATCGGTAGCGTCTAACATACACATAAAATAAAAACTATACCTACAATTACGGTTAGAAATTACCAAGGTGACAGTGGTCGGACGGCTCGATTCCGCCCATGAAGGGCTTAAAGTCGCACCTGAATCAGATCGAACAGACCGCAACGTACTACCACAACGTGCCGGCACGGACAGCGGTGAGACGGCGTAGCGTGAATTAATCTATCCCTGGGCGAAGTCGCATCTGCGAGGCCCTGTTCTGTCACTGTGCCCGAAGGGGCCTCGCGCGAGGCCCCCCTTGGGGCGCGAGGCCGTGGGCGACGGCCCACTTCACCCACGCCTAGCTACGCCACTGGTGAGACGTTCAGGACGTTCTACATGTAGAACACACACACACCACACACATGTGGCGACAAATGAGTCAACGGATACGACATAGAATTAGCCATAATAGGTAATCAAAGATATCTCTTTGTCTAACTAGTGCCTACGCCAATTCTCGGGATTAGTTGTCAAGCCGACCCCAGGCTCCCATGAGCCGTGGCAAAATGCCGGGACAACGCGAGGAAGATGATGATGATGAATCAAAGATATTTCTCCCTCTCTCTCTCTCTCTCTGTCTTTCTAATTCACTTTATCTCGGTTCGATCTCAGATAGAAAGTACGGGACTATAAATTTACATTTTGAGAAGGTGCAGTTTATACGAAATTATAACTTATTTTGCTTAGTCAAATATTTTTATTTCTTAACGAAAATTATAAACTTTCCCACTAAAACACGACTAAAAATTAAAAATCTGCCCATTTACTTTAAACCATTAAACAAATATGAAAAATATAGAGGTTAGAGTGTATGCCTCGTTTTTTTAGCATTACAAAAAAGGTAAACAATCTTGATGTGTCTTTTAATTGAAAAACACATTTCAAAAATAAGTTACGGCAAATATGTAACAATTATTAATCTAATACGATAATTTATATGCTTCTGCTTTCATAAGTAATAGTTTTTGGTTTTTAAAAAGCGTTTTTCAATTAAAAGACATGTCAAGATCCCTTACCTTCTTGCAAGTTCTTTCTAATGCTAAAAAAAAACGAACTATAATTACTTATTGTGTTACACGTAAACACAATGCCGCCGCTAGCAGACTATTTAACCGAATTACTAAACTAAAACTCATAATACATACACCTATTGTGACTTCCGGTCTTTATACACTATATAGAAATGTTGAATTTAATTTAAAGAACAATTGCAGCTTAGCTTGTAAATAAAAAATGAGAACTATTCTTTTTACTTCAAAGTAACTTCGTTAATTTTAACCATATATTTTAACCCTTCTTTCCATTTTCTGCAATTAACATTCCCATTCCAAGCGATGTTTAAATAGCATAATGGAGTTTATTTTGTAAAACCTGTAGTTCAAAGAGGAAATTAATTAAGCTTGTTAAATACGTGGGCGTGTGAAGGTTATTAAAGTTGAGCGTTGCATTAAAAACTTCATCAGCTACGTGGAGTAAATAAATGCAGTGGAGTTGGGATGCAGCTCAAAGCCACCTGAGTCTCCAATTTCACCACTGTGACAGGTGCGACAATTGTAAAACATCACTGTTGCTGACGTCACAGGCATCCATGGGCTACGTTTACCGCTTACCATCGGACGGGCCGTATTTTTGTTTGCCACCATCATTGTATTATTTAAAAAAAACTTTATTATATCGGCAAAAAACAGATATTTCTCTTGCTAAGTTTATGACAATTGTCACAAGAAACACGACAATTGTCACGAAATTCCAACATATAACTCATTTCCTATCAAGATTCACCAACAATTCTACAAGTATGTCGACTAGAAAAATAATTCTTGTTTCACAACATAATTGTAATACATACAAATATGAAAATAAATATAAAATATTTTATAAAATTGTAATATGTCACCTGTCGCTTGACAATTGTCGCTCGACATATGTCACTGACAATTGTAGCCGTGGTGAAACTGGGGCTGAGCTTATAAGTTATAATTTTTGGTTGTGAACTCGACACTGATCTATTGTGATAAGGAGTCTCACAATGATCAGAAGTGCGACGAAAATCAGAATAATATCAGTGTCAATGGAAGTATTGAATTCAGAGTTAATATAGAATAAATATTTTATTGCTTTTGTAACAGTAGGTAATTAGGTCCGAGTATATACGAAGTCCGAGTATTTACCCATCGTTTGATTAAATATAACCAACGCACCCAATGCAGTTTTTCGTATTTACCAGACCGCTAACGTTACGTTTGGTTACATCTAAGAGTGACATTCCATTTCCAACTGCAGCTGCAATACTGTTCATTTTACTATGGAAACGCGTCGCTGTCATTGTCAATTTCCATAGTAAAATGAACAGTATTGCAGCTGCAGTTGGAAATGGAATGTCACTTTTAGGCTGCTAGGCCGCTATAGAATCTAAAAAGTGGTCACATATTTGAATTTGTTGCCAGTCTCTTTCGCACTCTAATATTTTCATATATACGTGGTAGTATTGATTTCCTGATTAATTGGCATTGATTACATGCATCCAGATGTTGACAAACGATGAAAATAACCCTCATAACATAAACAATAAATATTTCTCACAGGAATTTTAACTTTAACATGATGAGCCAAAGTACATTTTACAAGGAATTTCAACTATAACATCATGAGCTAATAGAGTACATTTTACAAAGTCTTAAGTTGTAGTAAGCCGCAATACAAATAAAATAAGTGCAGAGCGTATTTTCCGAAGCTGCTAGTTGGCCGGCTTATAGTTCCGCTGCTTGGCAAGAAAGGGAATTTAAATACAACATAAATTTATAATAGTAGTAAATAGGACTACGTCGGAAATAGATGTCTCAAGTGCCTCAACCTCATTGTCCAAGGCCCTAGATCACGCGGTCGCGGTAGGCATTAGAAATGCTGGCTGGACGCAGCGGACATGGAAGAGAACAATCTCACACCTGAGGATGCCGAAGACCGGGCAAAATGGAGAAGATTGGGAAGCGGACCCTGACGCTAAGCCGGGAAAACGCTAGGTTGAAGAAGAAGAAGAGTATAAAGGATGACTCAAGCTAGACCGGGCCGTGCCCGGGCCGAGGCGTCCGACATGGCATTTTCTATGACAGCTGATGGGTAATCACGTGGTGGTTTCCATAGAAAACGAAGCGCCCGGAGCTCCGGCCCGGTCCCGGCCCGGTCTAGCGTGAGTCAACCTTAAATAGGTACATAATTGTATATAATTTTCCAACATCTCTGTGTTTACTTACACGATGCGCGATATCAGTGACAAACGGTCGTCATGGAAATAAGGCCTGCCGCTGACATGTCGATTTCCGAAACAACGGGAGACGGCAGAAAACTTTCTTTTAATAAGTTCGTTACCTACACAAGGAAAAACAATTGGGAATATTTTAACGAGTGTTTACGAAACAAAAATAATCGGGGCGTTTATATAGTATGCCTCTGAGTAGTGATTAAATTGGAGGGAAACAACCACACCACATTTGGAGGGAACCAAATTGTATGTTGAATATTTACATAATGAAGGCGAGGAGAAGAGAGAGAATAAGGGAGGGTCTTATCCACTCACTAGCTCACTACCCACTCCTGCAAGAAGGAATCTCGTTAAAACGTATTAAATATTTGATTTTCCCTTAATTAAAACTTCTAAGTAGAACAATAAAACTTTTAGAGGAATTAGTTATAAGTTTAAATAAACTTATTAAAAGTTTCTAAAGTGCACTTATAGTACGGGAAGTAGTGTCTGTCGAAAAGTTGACTGTCTTTATAATTTATTGCTCTTTTTACATGTCGGCTTTTTAATATAAAGCTACGATTAAAAAGCGTTGGTCTGTGTCAGACGGGTGTAGGGTTACCAGATACAAATTTTGAATTTCCTGACAAAATTCCTGATGTCCGAATATTTTTCCTGACATTCACATTTTTTTTCACAACGGGGGGGGGGGATCTTTAGCCATTAGCGATGGCCACTCGATTGAGCCGATAGCCGCGTTTTAATAATTTATGTTTTATTAAATTTATTATTTGTATTCATTTAAGTAAATAAAAGGTACTTTATAAAACGGTCCATCAATTCAATAAAAATCCTGACATTTTCGTGTTCCTTCCCCATTCCTGACAAAAGGCCAAAATTCCTGTCATCTGGTAACCCTAAGAAAATTAAATACTAAAGTAAACGTACATATTTACTGGTGCTCGACGCGGTCCCAGTACATGTCAACTTGACTCTTAAGTCATTGTCAATAGGTGACAGCAAGGTGTCATCTATTGGGCATTAGCATGACGAGCACTTACTAAATAGTAAACGTACTAGTTTATCTCATTGGTGCTTGTGTGTCCGTCTATCACTGGTTTATTTATCCCAGCATTTCCCAGCAGAGACAAAGAAATTGTGGCGCTGGCGTGGGTTGGGCGAATAATTTTTGAGTTATCTTAATTTGACAGCCAAAAGGAGGACAGTCGAGGAAAGGCTTTTTTTATTGCAATATGGCTTCCCTTACATTACATATCAAGAACTTGTCGAAAGGACCTCTACCCGTTGGCTTTGACTCTATGCTCGCCTGCCAAATGTCCGGGAAACCATTGAATTTGAATACATAATTGAAATATTAAATAATTAACACATTCCAATCTACACAAGCCTTACTGTTAAAGCTAATTGGTTTCTGCTTTGACATTTACTGTTAATCGCCTTACGTGAATTGCGTGTTACGTTGCCACAATCCAATTATTTGTCTAAGGGCCCGATTCGGATTTTGAAATAGACATCTATTAGATATCTTTTAGACATCACCAAGACACGATAAGGATATGTTTAAGATCTAACCTGTCAAATTTGACATTTGCGCGATTCTGGAGATACTCTTGAACGATTTCCACAGGATATGACTTCCAATTCACATCTAATAGATATCTTACTCTATCTAACGTAAAAGTGACATTGGTTGCCCGAATTGCGCTGCAAAAGAGAACTAGTTGATATCTAAACTATAAAGTATCTAGAATGGATCTAGTACGTGTCGTCTCTTGTGAATATCTTGAAGTTCGAATACGGCAGTAAGGTTCGTGGAACATCGACACAGATAAAACATCCTCCAGACTGAGCATAGTCGCGCTACCCCCTCTGCTACGCATACGGTAATTTTACTCCATGTTCGAGTCAAAAGTGTCTTTGTGTGACGTCCATGTCTTTGAACGGACCAATCACGGCACGGGACTTCGCTCACCTCGTCCCGCGCACCCCCGCATTTTTGGCATCATCGGTTGCATGAAATAATTGCTCTAAACTCGGTCTAGAGGATTCCTAGTCTATGAACATCGATGAGATCAACTAGTCACGTAATTTAATCGTGGTTACCACTAAAATCACCTGGGTAGGTAGGTATTATATATTATACATATACCTACGAGGTACTTAACTCAATTTTACGCTATGTTGTAACAAACATACCTATATGTAACTTCGTATAAGATGAATAAAGTCTAAGGAAAAAACGTATCAAGAAAAAGTCATTCTCGGATAGATGCCGCACAGACCTTTAGCCTATGCTCGGCTAGATGGCATGACGACACCGTTTCATATTTAACAATTTTAACACATACTCGTAAGTAGATATCAGTGAATGAACATGGATCAAAATGATATAAAAATAACAAAATCATTTATCCATATATATAAATTTTTTTGATAATTTTATACGTTTTCATTTTGAGTTTTAGTCGTGTGTCAATAGATGGCAGTAAATTTACTGTGACTACAAAATTTACAATTACAGGACCCCTCTATACTATCTATTCTTTTTGGTTGTAATCTTGTAATATGCAGCGAGCCCTAAACCCGATACGAATTTAATCATAAGTATCAATATCAGACGAAAGTTTCAGCTTGGGCTACTGGAGAAATAAAAGTTCACTAGGATATCTCAAATAACAAATTTTTAATAAAACCGACCAACAACCATGTTATTCCAACGAGAAGTTGAATCGGTGGTTGATTGCGATTTTTAAATTTTATGCAATTCTCTTTTATTCTCGGTTTCCCAGAACAAACTACCGGCGGCCTTATAGAAATGTTATCTTTAATAACATTTCCGTTTTTTAATATCGCTAGCGCATCTTATTAAAATATTTCTTATAATATCCTGTCGTATGAAAACTTCCAAAGGCATTTTAATAATATTCTAAAGCTTCCTAACTTTTTCTAATTTATGAGAACATTTTTGAGAAAACGAAGCCATGTTTAATTTTTAACGGTTTATAATGTTATTGATAAAACGGTTTCATTACATGAGAACTGAAAAAGAACTCGAGTTTGTGATAAGGATTTAAAAAAAAGGTAAAAAACATAACTCAATCAACGTCTAATATTAGTTTATTGGAAAAGTTTTATTAAAAACGTGCACAAAGTATCGAAAGTCTATGTAACTTATAATGTATTATAAAACTTATACTATTAATATTTATTTAAGTAGTTTATCAATTTTTAAGTGCAACTTTTTCGGCAGAGGGGTAAGCTCTTAAAGGCGACTCCAGCCAGTTATTAAATGCTCTAAGGAGCCAAGCGAAGCGCAAGAAGATTGGCTCTACACGAGTTTATCTCATAATTTTTTGACAGCAGGTCTCGTCTTGACAGCATTTTATGGCTCCTCTACACGATGGGCCAACGCCGGCCACTCCAAGGGACGCAGCCATGCAGTAGAATGAGATAGCACTATCACTTGCTCCCTCTAACGCATAAATGCGTACCTTGGAGTGGCCGGCGTTGACCCATCGTGTAGAGGAGCCATTACATGAAAATGTTTCTGGTGGAATTTCATTAGTCTTTGCTTAATACAAATTAAAAAAACCGGGCAAGTGCGAGTCGGACTCGCGCACGAAGGGTTCCGTACCATAATGCAAATAAAAAACAAAAAAAAAACGGTCACCCATCCAAGTACTGACCCCTCCCGACGTTGCTTAACTTTGGTCAAAAATCACGTTTGTTGTATGGGAGCCCTATTTAAATCTTTATTTTATTTTGTTTTTAGTATTTGTTGTTATAGCGGCAACAGAAATACATCATCTGTGAAAATTTCAACTGTCTAGCTATCACGGTTCGTGAGATACAGCCTGGTGACAGACGGACGGACGGACGGACAGCGAAGTCTTAGTAATAGGGTCCCGTTTTACCCTTTGGGTACGGAACCCTAAAAACATCTTATTCTTCGATGAAGTATAAAAGAAAACAACGGGTTGCACTCCGGGAGTGCCGGCAGAAGTGAAAACTCAATGACATTGTAACAGTGTTTCGATCAGGTCACGTGTCCGTCTTACGAAGCGTCTTACGTCTTACGCTCTCGCGAGTTTAACATTTTTTTCCCATCACAAAAAGTGCACAGCGCCGCTAAAGAAGTTTTCACATCAAAAATCAGATTAATGAATGTACTTAAGGATGTACTATTAATCCTCGTCTAGGCAAAATTATGAAGGATGTAAGTAACTACTGAACTTTGGGGTCGATAAGGCCTCACCCGCACTGTAAAAGAGCTTAGGTTTGGGCCGATTCGATCTCAACCGCACCAGTTTAAAGTTCACCAAGATTTGTCCCGCAGTGAACGTGTTAATGAATGTACTTAAGTAGAATAATATTAAACCAAATCGAGAATATAATGGAGATCTTACTTAAACTATATTTAGTACTGAAGCAAATAAAAATACGGGTTTGGTTTCAGAACGAAATTTAGAAAGCTTCATTATCCGACGTAAACAGCTTTTTATATAAAAGTTGGAGGACAATAAATTCGGTTAGATTGTTGAGTTTCGGAAAAAATTTATGGTTAATTTATTTTACTCGGGCTCTCTAATACCGTCTTTTGTTACGTTGGGATTTTTCAATACAAAATAAAAGTAGGGTACCTAAGGATGTTAGAGTCGGGCCAAGAAAAGTCTGCATGAGCTACCGATACCGGCCTACAGGGTGCGATAACCAAATGAACCAATTTGGGAAAATCAGAACCTAGTACCAGAGTGTGTTTTTAACGGTGACTTGTGCCGAGTCAATTTAAATTGATGTCGACTGTCTCTGAAATGTATGCCTATAGTTTGTCATAGATCCTAAATCAACGGCATAGTTCCTTCGAATAAATTGAATTCCTTATATGCTTTCAACTGATCCCTTCTGAACTATTTGTAGTATTCGCCCTTTCAATTCTCGTCGTCATGACAAACGTCTATTTCCATCACAATTCTATTCCTTTCCGGCGATAATCTGAACCACGGACCATCAATTACTAGACGGAGCACATGACACAGCCGAGGTCACCATACCCGTGTAAAAAATATATGGGAGCGCGACCACTTTTTAGATTCGCCTAGGTACAGTCACCTGCAATAATATGTTACACAACGAAGGCCGCAAAAATATCTGACACGATTTTATTTGTAGAGCCATAAGAACGTGTCACATATTTTTGCGGCCTTCAAAGAGTAACATATTATTGCAGGTGACTGTACAATTACGACCAGTACAGTCGACGTCAAAGACATGTTTACACTTTTGCACCTTACTTCTTTGTACTAAGGCGAAAAGTGTAAACATATCTTTGACGTCGACTGTAGCCTACACATTTCGTGTAGGTAACAAAAATATCAAAAACTAAGATTTATGGCGTACGTTGGTTATTACAAAATTTAAAAAATGGCATAATACGCTGTTAGGTATATATATACCTACCTAGTATAAAACACAAATCAGTTGTGCTAGTCGAATCGTAGGCATCGTAACACTATTGTAAAGCTACAAAATGCAGTGTCTATATGTAGTCTGTGCCTGAAACACATAACAAATAGAGCGAATGACATTGCATTATCTCGTACACATGTGGCCTTTCAAGCTCGGCTAGACCCCCCAGCGTCATTTTACACTTCGCTTACCCACTTCACGTACAACATTTATATATTTTACTATAACATATATACATACCTTCAAACTGCTAGACTGGTTAGGCCTTTGAAGCATTTTAACCCATGGAGCGCCCTAGTATCACACGTGTGATACTAACTCAATTTAGGTCGTAGTGACTCCGAATCAAACGTGTGTCACTTATCTACCCATATATATGGGTCAAATTGCTTTGCATCAATTTGTTGTATGATGGGCGTTTGACGGGTTAAAGCAAAATGACTAAATAAACATTATAAACTAAACCTATAGTGGAGCATTCCACGGGCTGTCCCGTACAAACGCATTTTATTTCCTGTGTTGCGACTTTTTTTTCGGCATTTAAAGCAATAGATTATTTTTCTGTGCATATTTTAGACTATTTGTCATAAAAAAGAAACTCTTATACCTGCAAATCTTCAGAAAATTCGCGCTTGTACGGGACAAACGGTAGACGATTTCATGGAATGCCCCTAGTAAGGAAGAGAGGACAATAGAGAGTACTCTTTCCAGGCGGCTGTTGTGTTTTGCTAGGAGTTGTATTTATTACAACTGACATTCGGAACTTAGTTAGCGCGATCTAGGAGATGTATGGCGCTTCATAGAATGTGGCACTCCTTGTATGAAAGTAGCTCTTACTAATGCCATCTATTAGATATTGGGGCACGACGTTGGCAGTGCCAGAAGAGACGCCATTAATCTACGACGCTAATCGATATCTACCACAGGACATATTTTATTGTTTGAAATTTAAACAGTAATAAAATATTACATCAATTTGTTTTATATAGTTATTAGTCTAATATTTTGCTGGAAAATTTGTAAAATGGTCAGTCATACTTAAATATAGAAAATAAAATTCAACTTCTAAAAAAGTTAAAATTGTAGAATTACCTATATAGGTAATTTTATTCAATATCACGTACATTATTCATACTTAATATCATATATATATATGTTCAGTTTTATACTTAATATCATCATCATCATCATCATCTCAGCCTTAAGACGTCCACTGCTGAACATAGGCCTCCCCCTTACTTAATATAGGCACTAACTATTGTAGATTAGATATAAACATTACTATGTATCATGACACTACCTAAAAAACCAAAAGGCCCTTTTACTATTCCACCCGGTATAGAGAAGTACGGATTATTAATCCAGAGCGGCTTTGACAGGTACTGAAGCCGAAACACAATGGCTTTGGCTTATTACAACGTTGAACATGACTATTAGTTAATTAAAGCCTTATAACGTACGTGAACTGGCGGGTTATTTTAGTAAACTTAATTAGAATAAAAGTTTACATTACAACACATAGGGATATGAACACAAAAACTTTAAAATCGGTAATAGTCGCTTTCTTCTTCTTCTTCTTCCTGGCGTTATCCCGGCATTTAGTCACGGCTCATGGGAGCCTGGGGTCCGCTTGACAACTAATCCCATGATTTGACGTAGGCACTAGTTTTTACGAAAGCGACTGCCATCTGACCTTCCAACCCAGAGGGGAAACTAGGCATTATTGGGATTAGTCCGGTTTCCTCACGATGTTTTCCTTCACCGAAAAGCGACTGGCAAATATCAAATGATATTTCGTACGTAAGTTCCGTAATAGTCCGGTAATAGTCGCTTTATTTAGCTAAAAGGCGTTTCAAAGGGTAAAATCTCGGTATAAATACCCTGTGGTCAAGATCCCGGTACGAATTGGAATTTATGGATTATTTTATAGTCGTCATGGTGACATTCTTACAAATAAATACTTTAAAATAACACAATTTTTTCGGTAAAAACCGGTAATAATTTGACAAATACCTACCAAAATGGTTTAGTCTTTTCAGCTTTAAGTAAACCGCTTTTTCCATCAATCGACGTTTGAACAAAATCAATGTTATTTACTTGTTAATATTACCTGCATGCATGTTGATGTTTCAATTTAAATATTCATGTAACCTTCACAGGAAATGCAATTCCAAGCTCATTTTATTTAAAGCTTGAAACACAGTAGAGCGGTTGCGTTAAAAAGCGGGTTTTGTTCAGTCGACGTCAATAGTTATTTGTTTTACAAGGGGGCAAAGTTGTTGTTTAACCGCTCGTGCTAATATTGAAAACCGAGCATGCGAAAGATTCCAGAATTGAACCACGAGCGTAGCGAGTGGTTCAAAAAATGGAATCTTGAGCGTTGCGAGGGTTTCAAAGCACGAGGGTTAAACAAAATTTGCCCCCGAGTGGAACACAAAATTTTTCACCACACCAACCCGAAGCAAATAATAAATGTAAAAAATCAAACAAAATCAAACCAAATCAAATCCAAATGAATGTTATTAAATATTTATCATCCAAAATCATCATTTCAAAGTCAATTCTACCAGCAAACATAAGAAAACAACTCAAAATTTGCATTTGATTACTTTGCCTCACATGTGGATAAAATGCAACTTTGCTATTCGTTTTTGAAGTGCAAAGTAATTCTTTCCGAGCTGGTGTGGTGAAAAGATATGTTTACACTTTTGCACCTTACTTCTTTTGTAATAAGGCGAAAAGTGTAAACATACCTTACGTCATAAACGTCAACTGTTTATACGATATTTTTGTTTTACTATGATCTAGTAATTTGTCCGACCATGCGTTTAATTGTCTCATTAATTTCTACCGCAAACTCCTATATACGTATGAGTGGATGCAGTGTTGAGTAATTTCAGTATTTCATTGTTTTGTTTTTGTCTTAATTTCTATGCAGACTGGTCCCGTAGACAACATGTCTATCGCTATCGCTCCGAGGCGAACAAATCGCAACTGTCACTGTCACACTAATATCGAAGAGCGATAGAGAGTCACAAAGCGCTTCGATGGCAAATCGCAAACCTAGGCCGTCGGTGTGCTCGATCCTAAAGACCCCCTGGAACGATTTACTGTACCTAAATGGACCCTAGAGTCGGACCAAAAAAAGTCTGCATCGGATTTGATTGCCCACGCAGTGCAAGTGTACGTCATAATTTCATAGAAGTTTAACGTTTAAAATAACACTTTCACTGCGTGGGCTATCAAATCCGCTGCAGACTATTCTTGGTCTGACTCTAAGTAAATCCTGCTTATAGGTATTTTGTTTCTTTCTGCCGGTTTTGCTGCCAAGTTGCTGAAATAAACGATGAATTTCTAATTATAATTAAGATTTAAAACTTCCCTCAATTTCTAGGAATATTATATTCCGTAAGCCTAAATGTAATTCCACTTAGTCCTAAGAGACTCCTACTTGTGAAGGGAATAATTAATAAGATACAGATTTAATATCCGCTCGGATCTTGAGACCTTAAAGGCCGAGCCACACCGGCTTGCGTGTGCGTGACGTGCGCGTGTGCGTGCGCTAAAATATTGGAGCCGCACACGCACACGTCACGGAAGCGGTGTGTCGTCTCTCATAAAGATCTGTATACTACAACGCTGCACGCACACGTGCACGTCACGCACACGCAGCCGGTGTGCACAGGCCTTTAACGTAACGAGCTTCAAATCAAGTTTACGAAACAGGTGTTTTTGAACATTTTCTTCACATAGAAGAAACAATGAAATACAACTGTTTGAAAAGATAACGCGTCATACTAAAGCTATATTTATTGCCTTTCGGCGCGATTCGGGAAATGAATTAGAGATTCACTAGATATGAAATAGTAAGTCCCGAATCGCGCCGTTTGTCTTTTTGAATCCAGTTGTTTAAATCCAGGTATTTATAAACTTTAACGTTTTGCACTTTTACATTCCGGCCCGATTCGGTTTTTGAAATAGACATCTATTAGACATCTTTTAGACATCACCAAGATACGACGACGATATGTTTAAGATCTAACCTGTCAAATTTGACATTTGCGCGATTCTGGAGATACTCTTGAACGATTTCCACAGGATCGGGGGGCACGGCAGTGCCCCCGCCAAGTCGAGCGCGAAGCAAACACTGCCGTACCATCCTTTACTGGAACCATTTCGCCGCATTTTCAGGCCCCTATTTGAGAACCTCTGGATAAGACCAGAACGCAGAAATTTTGGTCATCCAGTAAGCTATAATCACATACTTAAAATCCAAACTTTCAAGTCTGTAGGTCATTTAGTTCCGAAGTTAAGCGAAAGCAAAGTTTCGCATTTATGAAACTCACTTATGATCATCAGAATAGAACTAGTACTTCCCATAAACTCAGAGAGCTGAAATTTGGTACAGAGTTAGGGTTTAATGGCCACATAAAGGGAAAACCTAAAAATATTGCAATATCAGTCACGTTTTAAAGATCTAAGAACTGCATAAGTAAGTTTGTAATCCCATATAAATATATGATATTACAAAGTTACTGTTGCAGTTCCTACAAATAGTAGGTAAAGTAAAGGTACACTACGATGTACGATGTGAGTATCAATGAAGATATGTTTAGTTATGATATGTGTATACATAGTATGGGTATGAGTACCCGAAAAGAAGGACTGCCTACAAAAAGAGATGAGATCCCATCAAAAACATTACATGTAATCGTGGGGCACGGCAGTGCCCCCGCCAAGTCGAGCGCGAAGCAAACACTGCCGTACCATCCTTTACTGGAACCATTTCGCCGCATTTTCAGGCCCCTATTTGAGAACCTCTGGATAAGACCAGAACGCAGAAATTTTGGTCATCCAGTAAGCTATAATCACATACTTAAAATCCAAACTTTCAAGTCTGTAGGTCATTTAGTTCCGAAGTTAAGCGAAAGCAAAGTTTCGCATTTATGAAACTCACTCATGATCATCAGAATAGAACTAGTACTTCCCATAAACTCAGAGAGCTGAAATTTGGTACAGAGTTAGGGTTTAATGGCCACATAAAGGGAAAACCTAAAAATATTGCAATATCAGTCACGTTTTAAAGATCTAAGAACTGCATAAGTAAGTTTGTAATCCCATATAAATATATGATATTACAAAGTTACAGTTCCTACAAATAGTAGGTAAAGTAAAGGTACACTACGATGTACGATGTGAGTATCAATGAAGATATGTTTAGTTATGATATGTGTATACATAGTATGGGTATGAGTACCCGAAAAGAAGGACTGCCTACAAAAAGAGATGAGATCCCATCAAAAACATTACATGTAAAAAGGTGCAAGTCTCGCAACACTTTTACTACAAAAAAGTTTTGAGATGTAATGTGAAACCAAGTCGGTTATTTTAATCAGTGCCAGGAGGTTTCTACAAAAAGAAGTGAAATCCCACCAAAAACATTCTGTAAAAAACTAGCCAAGTCTCGATGGAGCTGCTTGTTTATCTCTAAAAAGTAATGAAATCTAGACAAAGTCGTGCCAAGTCTAAGGTTCCTTACTGCGATTTCTTTATTATTATAGTTAATGTTGTGTGACTTGGCCGTTGAAGGGTACACAAGGGTACAAAACCAGGTGCTCCATGACACCATTGCAGAGATAAACAAGCAGCTCCATCGAGACTTGGCTAGTTTTTTACAGAATGTTTTTGGTGGGATATGACTTAGAGATCCAATTCACATCTAATAGATATCTTACTCTCTAACGTAAAAGTGACATTGGTTGCCCGAATTGCGCTGCAAAGAAGAACTAGTTGATATCTAAACTATAACGTATCTAGAATGGATCTAGAACGTATCGTCTCTTGTGAATATCTTGAAGTTCGAATACGGCAGCAGGTCGACACTCGTGGCTGGATTCCATGTAAGTAAATAATTATCGGTGAAAATCGTGAAAGTTTAAAATAAAATAAACAAGTGTTTTACTGTAACGCGTCAAAAAGTAAAGACAAACAAAATAAAGTGTCATTCTATGGAACTTGCTAAATATGTAAACAAAAGTCACTAGTATAGGGTTGCCATACGTCCCGGTACGCCGGGACATGTCTTGGTTTGAAGAATGATGTCCCGGTGTCCCGGCCCATAAGCAAATTGTCCCGGTTTATAAATCATAGTTATTTAGTAGGGGGCATTGAGACAGACAGACGGCCGGACGGGCAACAAAGTGATCCTATATGGGCTCCGTTTTTTTCCTTTTGAAGTACGAAATCCTAAAAATCTACCTACTATTATCTCGAAAAAATTTCGCGCTCGCTTTGCTCGCGTTTTCATTTAGGTACCTACATTATTTGTGACAGTTAAGTTGAAATTTGGTACACATATATTATGTCAATCTATAACCCGAAGACGGATATGTAACGTAAATAAAATGAATTTTAAACATAGGGGGCACTTATTGGGGGGTAAATGAGACAGTTAATAAACAAAGTTTTGCAAACTATATGGTGTTACATATCAAGTGATAGAGCTGTGGGAATCTCAAATATATTTTATTAATAAATTTAAGATTAATAGTATATACATTTTTTTTAAAGTAAAAAGACAAAAAATGACCTCTTCCCCTCTTTATCTCCGAAACTACTAAAATTAAAAAAAAAATACTAAATAGTTCCTTACCTATAGATGACAGAAAAACCTATTAGAAGTATGCAGTCAAGCGTGCGTCGGACTTATTACTTAGTTTTTAATCGTCCCTTACGGGTCTTTTTTAAACATTTCACTCACGTTTCACATCAACATATACATTGTTGAAAATTGTGTAATGTACGGAACCCTTGGAAGGCGAGTCCGACTCGCACTTGGCCGGATTTCTTTAAATGTCCCGGTCTGAGCCCCCATACTTATGGCAACCCTACACTAGTACATTCATCATTCAGAGACAATTTCAATATGGTGGTTTGTTTACATAGTTAGCAAGTTCCATAGAATGACACTTTAGAATAATTTAATCAAAAAACCTAACAGGCAGCAAAGTCGGCTTGAAGTAATAAATTTAAATCATTGTCGACGAATTATATTAAGTGTCACCGGCGTCTGCGTTAACCCTTAATAACTGGTATAAAAGGTTTTAGTTGTTTATGAAAGTGGCGATAGGTTTTTGAGGGAAATTTCGTTTCTGCCCCTCGTTATTTTCTTGTTTAGCGAGCGCTAGCGAGTCGAGAGCTCGAAAAAACCAGTACAAATAACAACATCATTTCTCTTCTTAATTTGTGACATTTTATAGTTTATTTATCTCTTAATTTTGAGTATAAAAAAACATATACCTTTCCAAATTGTATTATAATAAGGTAGGTAAGTGGGGTAAGACTAACGCCGGGGCAAGACAAACACTTGTAATGGCTCCTCTATACGATGTGCCAACGCCGGCCACTCCGAGGGACGCATTTATGCGTTAAAAGGAGCAAGTGATATTGCTATCTCATTGCATATCATATTGCTGTCACCCTAGCGACAGATGGCAGAGCGCTGGAGTATCGCTCCTGAAGCCAAGACAGTATTTTTTCCGATATCGAATGCCGAATACGAATACAAACAAGCAAAAACTAAAGAAATGCTTTTTATATTTTACATGTAATTATTGCTTTATGTTCAAAAGAAAACATTAATTCAAAAATTTAAGTGATTGATGCCATGTGGCATTTTCTCAGGGTCACATTTATTTGCTTTCTTATGGCTCCTCTACACGATGGGCCAACGCTGGCCACTCCAAGGGACGCAGCCATGCGGTAGGATGAGATAGCAATATCACTTGCTCCCTCTAACGCATAAATGCGTCCCTTGGAGTGGCCGGCGTTGGGCCGTCATGTAGAGGAGCCATTAGACCGCTCGACTAGTCTCCCGGTAAGCATTGGCAACACGGTCAGGGGTGCTGAACTGCGTTGAGATGATTTATTTGTTGGCAAAGCTAACGAACTCCTCTGGCTTCTTACAAACTTGTCCGCTTTGAGTAATCCTAACTTGAAAGACATTGATACTGTAAAATAATACAGGGTGAATTTTGGAAGTAAGCAGGTATAATAAAGAAAGAAGTAGTCGTGGTTTCGAGTGCTCAATCCACAGAGATATGGAACCTATAGTTCGTTCTTTTTAGCATTAGAAAGAACTTGGAAGAAAATAAGCGATTTTGGCATGGCTTTTAATTGAAAAACGCTCATTAAAAATCAGTAACTATATCATTTATGAAAGGAGAAGAATATAAATGATCTTATTAAATTCGTAATTGTTACATATTTGCCGTAACTTATTTTTAAAATGTGTTTTTCAATTAAAATACACATCAAGATTATTTACCTTATTTCTAATGCTAAAAAAACGAACTATAGGTTCGTGCAATACACTCGATTGACAGGGATTAGGCAGGTAGAGTTAGACAAGGAAAAGTCTGCAGCGATTTTGATAGCCCACGCAGTGCAAGTGTTATTTTAAACGTTAAACTTCTATGAAATTATGACGTATAAATAACACTTGCACTGCGTGGGCTCTCAAAATTGCTGCAGACTTTTCTTGGTGTCTACTTAATACATTTTTGGTTTGACTACAAATAGCCATGTCAGATAAACGTCAGTCCATTCAAAAGTATGCACAATCGTGCAAGATTTTCGACAGAGAGGTATAATAAGCTCTTAAAGGCGACTCCGGTTATTAAATACTCTAAGATCGAGACCGATAAAGATCTGTGAATCCGAGTCCCAAAAGAAAGGCTTTCAAAGGAGTCGGGAAAGTAATCAAAGTATCTCCTTTTTCTACAGCTTTTAAAGATACATAAAAGGTATTTTCCGAACCGGCTCGAGATATTTGAAATGAAGAGAACTAATCCAATGTGCCTATGTGATTAATTAAAGGCTTTCACCGAATATAAGAGTATTAAAGTCTCTCTC
Source organism: Cydia fagiglandana (assembly GCF_963556715.1). Lineage (NCBI taxonomy): Eukaryota > Metazoa > Arthropoda > Insecta > Lepidoptera > Tortricidae > Cydia > Cydia fagiglandana. The sequence goes on from NC_085937.1 coordinate 6,634,822, forward strand.
AGACTTTTTATGGACCTGTCTGAGAAACACTTTAATAAGAAATAAATGTTTTAGTACTAACCTAAGTAAGTATGTAACTTGTATACCTCATTCATAAACGTCTACTAAAGTCGACAAGCCGATAATAATCGTTTGACCTTTTCCGAAGTATGGGTATGATGGAAAGAGACACACGATTATCGGCTTGTCAACTTTAGTAGACGTTTATGAATAAGGGGGTTAGTCTATTAATGAGATAAAAACACTAGGTTACTAATAAACCAGCATATAATATACTAACGCTGGAGAAAATAATGAGCTGTAGGGTTGGAGCCGGTGTGTAGCTTTATTTGATGGCTCCTCTATACGATGGGCCAACGCCGGCCACTCCAAGGGACGCAGCCATGCGGAAGAATGAGATAGCAATATCACTAGCTCCCTCTAACGCATAAATGCGTCCCTTGGAGTGGCCGGCATTGGTCCATCGTGTAGAGGAGCCATGACGTTCATATAAGCGCATTGTAATATGCCTACTTGAATAAACTATTTTTTATCTTTATCTTTTAAACATCAAAGTTACAATTTTGTCATAGGGTAACACTACACCGGGTCGAGGTCTGTTGCTAGGGTACGGGTACATTGTAGTGGGCACTTGCCTATAAATTGGATCGCCGAGGGCACACTAGAAAACCTTTCCAATCAGTGGTAAGTGACTGTAATATAAACCGGCCTTAAAAAGTAAATAAATTGTAACTGATAAATAAATCGATTTAGTGCGGTGTTAGTACGATTTATTGGAATTCAAATATTTGTGTACCTAGACTAAATCTTGATTTTTTTTATATGAGGAAAAAATGTTAAAATTTATTTGATCAGTTTATTCATTTGAACGATTTTTTTTTTAATTTTAAATTTGTTACATCGCTTACAGGCGGCTTAGTAAAAAATTTTATTCTTGCAAATCTGAATGATGAATATTAATGGTGATTATAAGAAATTTGTAAAAAAAAATACATATAGGTACTTAGCCCCACCGAGTAAGGGCTCGTTATACACGGTGGCCAAAAAATAAGTGCATTCCCATTGCCAGGGATGTTTTGGGATTATACTGAACAACTTTTACTATGGGACCAACCCCGAAATTGCGAAAAAAAATGTACCCTCCCATAGAAAATGGACCAGACAAAAGGTAAGAAAGCGCCAAAAAAAACTTTTTCGTTATTTCTGGGTGGGTCCCATAGTAAAAGTTGCTCAGTATAATTCCAAAACCTTCCTGGCAACGGGAATGCACTTATTTTTTAGCCAGCCTGTATATTATTGTCTTGTGAATACTAACAAAAAGCTGAACAAGGTACTAACCTATTCGAAAAAAATCTAACAATTTGATAAGTTCCCGTAATTAAAGAGAACTCTTCACCCATGTACAGTCAAGGAATTTAAATTCCGACCCATTTCGTACTTTGTCACAGTGACAACCGTATGAGGTCTCTAGCGGCTTTCATATTGATTGTCACTGTGACAAAGTACGAAATGGGTCGGAATTTAAATTCCTTGACTGTACCTAGGCTATTTTACATAATATACATTTTATTTTTATAAGTTTCACATTGCCCGCGCTATCTGATTACTGATTTCTTTTTGCTGCGCCTGATGATATGATATTTTTACCCAAACGTTAAGGCTCCTCTTGACGTTGGGCCAACGCCAACGCCAACGAGGGACGCATTTATGCGTTAGAGGGAGCAAGTGATATTGCTATCTCATTCTACCGCATGGCTGCGTCCCTCGTTGGCGTTGGCGTTGGCCCAACGTGAAGAGGAGCCATTAGCCAATATTATCCCCGATATACAAACATAGACACTTCCAAACACTTGGATCAGCAATGTGAGCTTGATCGAGTTACAGATACTCATATACCCTTCGAGATAATCTGGTTAGCTGTCAAACGCTCGCTAAACATAGTTTTGAGCGCTAGTTTATAAGGTTACGGTAAAGAGAATAGATAGTATAGAGGGGTCCTGTCATAGTACATTTTGTAGTCACTGTAAATTTACTGCCATCTATAGACACACGACTGAAACTCAAAATTAACACGTATAAAATTATCAAAAAAATGTATATATATACAGGGTGTAATTTTTTACGTGATACAAAATATGTTTTTCTAACTCCATAAACAACTAGCAATTGAATGCTCCTACTCTCGTTGAAATCAGACAATTTTTTTTTTATTTTTTTTTTTTTTTTCGTGATGTTTTTTGTACTTTTAAAGGATATTATGATATTAAAACAGCTTTAAAATGTAAAGTGAACTAAATTACTTTTCAAAGTAGCGTAAATCACAAGTCATTAAACATTTTTTGTGATTTATGCTACTTTGAAAAGTAATTTAGTTTACTTTACATTTTAAATATCTTATAAAGCTGTTTTAATATCATAATATCCTTTAAAAGTACAAAAAATATCACGAAAAAAAAATAAAAAAAATAAAAAAAAAATTGTCTGATTTCAACGAGAGTAGGAGCATTCAATTGCTTACACCCTGTATATGTAGTATATGGATAAATGATTTTATTATTTTTATATTGTTTTGACGCGTGCTCAGTCACTGATATCTATGTGTTAAAATTGTGAAATATGAAACGGTGTCGTCACGCCATCTAGCCGAGCATAGGCCAAAGGTGTGTGCGCCATCTATGCGAGAATGACTATTTCTTGATTTCCTAGGCACGTTTTTTCCTTAGACTTTATTCATCTTATACGAAGTTCCATATGTCTATGGTTACGGTAAAAGACAGGGAGATTGACTATTAAGTAGGGTTTAAAGAGGCTGCTAATAGGCAAATATTAGCTAAGATTAAGATGGACGGACGACCTTGTTAAGGCCGCCGGAAAACGCTGGATGCGGATCGCTTCCAACCGGTACGAGTGGAGGTCCAAGGGGGAGGCCTATGTTCAGCAGTGGACGTCTTATGGCTCAGATGATGATGATGATGAATAGGCAAATATGCAAATATCCGTAATATTTTACATTTTTATATGTATGTACCTGTTAATAAATGTTGGAATATATGTACGTATCTAAGATAAATATGATAATGATGTAATTGAATCAGTACAGAAGAATACGAGTCTGTAAAAAGTCTGCCTTTGCAAATATACCTATATATATATGTATACTTACTGCCCGATTCGAACTTTGAAATTCTCAATTAATAGATCTAGAAACGATATGGATTAGACGTGTCAGTGTCAAATGTGACGTTTTTGTTGAAGAAACGAAGAAGTTCGAATCGGGCCGTTTATCTTGTTTCTGTGTAAATTTGCCATGGCATTTGCCCTAAAGACTAAACTTTTGAGTTAGCCACATTTCAAAATAAAAGTACTTACAGTAAACATTAAAAGTGTGTTATAAATAAAATTTTGGAACAAACATGTAATGGCTCCCCTACACTATGGCCCAGCGCCGGCCACTACAAGGGACGCAGTCATGCGGTAGAATGAGATAGCAATATCACTTGCTCCCTCTAACGCATAAATGCGTCCCTTGGAGTGGCCGGCGCTGGGCCATCGTGTAGAGGAGCCATAACATTTCGAGACATTAAACTCGCTTTCTCGGTGTAAGACAATAAACAATATTGATTTACACGCTTTGTATTTCACAAGATGTTGCTCAAGCCCTTGCTAATTGCCTGTGTCGTAACCGTTCTAATTTAAGGCATTAGAGCGAGAGAAGCGACTTTATTAATGTGTAATTAAATTAAATCTCCCTTAATGTCAACCGGGCTGAATTGATTTACAAGGTAATTAAATTGTATACGTTTAACATTGTCATACAAACATTTTTTGGATTGGGTGTCAGGAGTATGTATTATTATGGATATAGGCTCCTCTTCACGTTGGGCCAACGCCAACGCCAACGAGGGACGCATTTATGCGTTAGAGGGAGTAAGTGATATTGCTATCTCATTCTAACGCATGGCTGCGTCCCTCGTTGGCGTTGGCGTTGGCCCAACGTGAAGAGGAGCCTTATGAATTATTTGATACCCCGGCAGGTATCTAGTCAAGGTGACAATCGCTATCGCAACGACAACGAAACGGTTTGTCTGCCGTATTCGAACTTCAAGATATTCACAAGAGACGACACGTATTAGATCCATTCTAGATGCGTAATAGTTTAGATATCAACTAGTTCTCTTTTGCAGCGCAATTCGGGCAACCAATGTCACTTTTACGTTAGATAGAGTAAGATATCTATTAGACGTGAATTCCAGGATCTCTAAGTCACATCCTGTAGCAATCGTTCAAGAGTATCTCCAGAATCGCGCAAATGTCAAATTTGACAGGTTCGAACTTAAACATTTATCATATCTTGGTGATGTCTAATAGACGTCTATTTCAAAATCCGAATCGGACCCCGAGTCTCTCTTTCACTCTTCCATATTAGTGCGACAGTGACAGTTGAGCTTTCGATCGCTACTGATGCGATTGGCATGTTGGCTACGCGGCCTGTAACGAGTTATTTTACACTTTGCACTAACGTAACTTAACTACTTTTCATACAAATAGGTAATTAAATGTTAAATACATTAATGTCATCAAATAATAACGTGTGGCACATCATTCGATCGGTTTTTAAACACTTTTATTTTATAATATTTTAAACTTTCTCGTTTTGAACACATATTAACTCACATTTATAGACGGGTCGGGAGCGCTGGTGGCCTAGTGGTAAGAGCGTGCGACTTGCAATCCGGAGGTCGTGGGTTCAAACCCCGGCTCGTACCAATGAGTTTTTCGGAACTTATGTACGAAATATCATTTGATATTTACCAGTCGCTTTTCGGTGAAGGAAAACATCGTGAGGAAACCTGCATACATCTGCGAAGAAATTCAAAGGTGTATGTGAAGTCCCCAATCCGCATTGGGCTAGCGTGGGGACTAGCCCAAGCCCTCTCGCGCTCGAGAGGAGGCCTGTGCCCAGCAGTGGGACGTATATAGGCTGAGATGATGATGATGATGATGATAGACGGGTCTAACGCGAATTTTATTCAATAAACCTCCCTCCTCCCTCTCCCCTCGTCCACTCCTCTATCCTCTCGGGTAGATGCACAAATCTCTGTTTTGACATTTTGCTGGGACATCAGTCAGCCGCGCCAACGACCAGTGAAACCTGTGTCGAATCGAAACGTCGGTAAATCAAGGTACATATTTAAATAAAATTCGCGTTAGACCCGTCTATAAATGTGACTTTTATTTTTGACCCTTTTCGTGTAGGTATCTTATCCCTTCTCTATAATTTAGCGTTGCTCCGTGCAACCGCTCTAAACTACGTTCGACGTGTTGCTTCCCTGTCGCACTTGTAAATTCGTACGTAAGTGTGACAGGGAGGAAACCCGTCGAACGTGGTTCGTGGTAGGCCCTCAGAATGACGGAGGACCATGCACGTAGTAATTAATCCAATTTGGGCAGAGGACGGCCGCTTTGAGGCTTGCTCCTTTCATAACCTTATTAATTACAAAGCTATTTAGGGTGTGTATTGATTAGGATTTTCCTATTTTTGACCCTGGCTGTTAGTGGGTGTTTAAATAAATTTGTACAAGATAAAGTCTTAATTGATGTACCAGCTTCCCTGTTTTATTTGCCCTTTTTGAAATGATAATCCATAGTATTGTAGATTACATACATACATCATACATACATCACTCTAGCTGGCTCAGTGACCCAAAGAGGATCTTGGAAATACGATTGTGTAGATTATATTTTTAAAACCAATTTTAACCTAGCTGTATGTAAAATCTGAATTGCGTTGGTTTAAACCCGACGCGGTAGGGGCGGTTACAGACTAGCGTTTTATATGCGCCTGTAGCGGGCGTGATGTAATCGCGTAACGCCAAAACGCGCAGGAAAAAACGCTCTTCTGTAACTACCCTAAGAAGTGTGAACATTTAACGTGTCTATCTGTTTGACCATGTGTACGATCGTAGCGGCCAGACGGATCACCTAATTTTGATCTAGTATTTTTCGCATGGCATGCTCGTTGTGATATACGGATGCTTATGCGAGACGGCACACCGCTTGCGTACACGGTTCCAACATATTAGCGGACGTCTACGCACCCGCAACCGGTGGTGTGCTCTGGCCTTTAACGTTTTAGTTTTAAACCTAAAATATGTAGTATTCCGTTACTGACACTCTGGGCATATTGAGTTTGAGCGGTGAATTTCGATTGCACGCTTTTATTTATTTCTATTTTGCATTTTACCTTTAGGCATGTTTCCACTGATGTTTCCTATCTAATTCGTTTTTGTACAAGCGCGGAAAATATTGGAAAATTGTGTTCAAGCATTGATTTTTCAAAGGGCATAACGGACATTTTTTTCAAGTTAATGAGACGTTAAATATACCATTTGAAAGACAAAAAACATACTGAGTATAACTGCATTCATAACTCATTTTCGCCATTTTGTCCCTTACGCCCTTTGAGACTATATACGGAAGTCGATATCTCTTTTATTATTTTATTAAACTGTTGGAAAATGTTATCAATAAACGAATTGTTGCTTTCATTGATCAAAATCACTACACCTTATAAAACAATGTCTGTGACAATGTCCCCCGCCGCGTCTGTCTGTTTGTATGTTTGTTCGCGATAAACTCAAAAACTACTGAACGGATTTTCATGCGGTTTTCACCTATCAATAAAGTTATTCTCGGGAAAGGTTTAGGTGAATAATTTGTTAACCCGTGCGAAGCCGGGGCGAGTCGCTAGTTAATTTATATAATCATCACGAGTTTCTGTCAGTCAAAATGGGAAGCAAAGGTCAGAATTATATATAATTTAAAACAAGACCAACGAAAACGTCGTTTCAACTCAAATTATTTCCATGGGCATTAATGAATAAGTCCTTTAAAGGCTTTGAATTTTGGTAAGTAGGTACAATTTCATTGCCTTCCAAAGCGGACGTGCCTTTGAGACTTTGAGGTATGGCTATATTTGACACGCGGATGAGGAGGTACAGTCAGCAGCAGAAGTTGCTAAGCGGGCCAGGTGTTCAAAATTACCTTAACACGCTTTTATCAATCAATCAATCAATCAATTTATTTAATTCAGACCATGTCCATAGTGTTAGTATACATTCCCTTAATATTATGTTAGTACTTAAACCTATACAAAATTATAACAAAATTAATAAATTATAACAACTTATATACTAAGCCTCTGGAGCCCATATGTACATCGTCCCAGTGTTTCCAGAAGGCGCAAGCAGGTGACTCTAACACTAGGCGCAAGAGGCTGTTGGAACTGTCACGCACGCGACGCATCAGAGAGGCAGTTCTGTTGCGTATTATCGCACCGAAGCTGTCAGTGTGCGCCTCCGCGAACATTCCGGACGCGCTGCAAAAACGAGGCAGTCCCAACAGCATCCTGAACCCATTGTTGTACTGGACGCGCAGGGCATTGAGGGCTCTTTTAGTATAATTTGTCCACAGGCTGCACGTGTAAAGGGTCTGGCAAAACGCTTTAAATAGCGTTACTTTGACATTCCCATTACACCGCGCAAACCTGCGAGACAACATATTACAACGCACCGCCAACGCCCTACGCTCCCTCTCTATATCTACGTCATCGTGGAGATTTTCGGTCACCCAGTGTCCGAGATACTTAAAGCGCGTCACCCTTTTAAGAGCGACACCACACAAGCTGACAGGTGGTAGTTCGTCAAAAGCCTTGTTACCTGCTTTAAAAACTAACAGTTCGCTTTTACTTGTGTTGTACCTCAGACCATGAGCGACCGCATAATCTTCACACACCTTTAAGAGTTTCACTAGCGCACTGACTGATGGACACAGCAGCACCATATCATCTGCGTAGCTAATGTTGTTCACCGTGGTGCCACCTATGGAACATCCGATCTTCGTGCCGCTGAGTCCAGCAATCAGCTCATCCATGTACAGATTGAATAAGCGCGGTGAGGTGAGTCCACCCTGCCTCACCCCGCACTCCAACCTGTACACGTCCGAGTGCGCGCCCGCCCATCTCACCTGGTTGGTTTGATGCCCGTACCAGTACCGAAACAGGTTAATCACCTCCCTCGGAGTGCTCGTGCCCTTTTCCATCTTATCCCATAGTATGTCATATGACACCGTATCGAACGCCTTCGACAGGTCCAAAAAGCAGGCAACTACGGGAGTTTTTCCTTCAACATAGTACTTAACGGTATGCTTGAAACAAAGAATGGCGCTCTCTGTTGACAGACCCGGTTTGAAACCAAACTGCGCGTCATGAGTTTGAATGTGCTTCGCCAGTAAGTTATCAAGCAGACCGTCAAGCACCTTGGCCACCGTAGTTGCCAGTGATATTGGTCTATAATTGGAACTATCGGAGGCGTTCCCAGTTTTGTTTTTTGATATTGGGACAACTATCGTTATTCTCTTAACAATAAAGTCGCGTCAAGATAATTTTGAACACCTGGCCCGCTTAACAACTTCTGCTGCTGACTGTACCATTTCATTGATTAATATTAATTTATTTAAGTTGCTCGGAAGTAGGTAGTGTAGGTACTAGGTACTCAAAATTTAGTTAGGTATATGTTTGCCAAAAATGTTGTTTACATAAGTATTTATTTTGAGGCTAATAATTTTAATACCTATAAGTAAGTAGGTAGGGTAGGTGTCAGAAATTGGCGTTACGGCAAAAGAAATAGTTATTATATCCCAGGATAGAACATTTTACTTTGAAATAATAATAATAATAATGCGCTGTTGGTTTCGGCCCCACGTACGCCTCCCAAAGGTCCGGGACCCCATGGTCCCGAGATATGGAAAAGACATACAAATAATAATAATGTAATCTAGGTAAAGTAGGTAGAACCTAACGGGTATCTGGAAGAAATTGCTCTTTAGTGATAAGACCACCTGTTGTTAATTTTACCAGCCAACATAAGGAAACAAGTGAAACAACTCAAATCTTGCATCTGATAACTTTGCCACTCTTGTAGTTAAAATGCAACTCATCAGCTTTTAAAGCCTTTTAACGAATAAAAAAAGCCTTTACGAGCTGGGGCCGATTGCATAATTTCTAATTTCACTTATTAAATAAGGAGTTCCGCTTGTAATATTAGTTGTAGTTTGTTATGGAATCGGCTCCTGGTGTGGTGAGAAGAATATTTAAGAGTTAATCAATTGTCAGTCAGTCAGGAAAACTATAGTCATACTTTTTTTTGGGTAAAGATAGGTAATATGATTTTCTCTGTCTATGGCTGAAATGAGACAGTCCTTTGACAAACTATATATTTAATTGTAAAGTAATAAATTAGGCAAAAGCGTTAACGTGTCTCGTCACAAGGAGGCACAGACAAAACATCCTCCAGACTTAGCATAGTCGCGCTACTCCCTCTTCCACGCATACGGTAATTTTACTCCATGTTCGAGTCGAAAGTGTCTTTGTGTGACGACCGTGTCTTTGGACGGACCAATCACGGCACGGGACTTCGCTCACCTCGTCCCGCGCACCCCCGCATTTTTGGCATCATCGGTTGCATGAAATAATTACTGTAAACTCGGTCTAGATGATTCCTACACGCGTATTCGGGAAACGAGATAATCACAAGATCTAGAAACGATATAGAGATCAACTAGATTTACATTAGATATCGACTAGATGTGACTTGGATATCTAAGTCATAAATTGTCGAAATCGTTCAAGATGACCTCCAGAATCGCGGAAACGTCAAATTTGACATATCTATCTTACAAATATCTTTAAATTATCCATATCGTAACTTGTTGAGGTCTAGTAGAGATTTAATTCATTTTAGGAATCGAGCCGCTAGTCTATGCAAGGAGGCGTGCCCACTGGGCACGTGCGAGCTCTCATGGACCACTGGGCACAGCTATTTTAGGAAGGCAATTAATCTGCTTGCTTACATTTCTCTGATTTTGCTTTTACACGTTTAATTACACTTTATCTTTTTCCTCGTATTTTACTGGAATCAGTTATGTATCGCTGCCATACATGACCCAAATTTTTTTTATTAAGCTATGAGCTTCATCACATCTGATATTTGAGTAATTCTAAGCATTTCTAGCCTGGGAGGCAAAAAGAAGCGTGGGTCTAGTCGGGGAGGGTGGGATACAATGCAAGTGTCCTGACTGACTGACTGATTCATCAACGCAGAGCCGAAACTACAAAAGATAGAAAGTTGAAATTTGCACTCTAGATTACATTTATAAATTGTACAAGAGATAAGAAGCGATTTTGAGAAATTCAACCCCTAAGGGGGTTAAAAGGGAGATTAAAGTTTGTAGGTTCAAGTTTTATTTTAAGATAGGAATTTGAAACTTAGTAGAAATATATATTATTAAAATACAAGAAAACTAATTTCAGCGTTTTTGAAAATTCATCCGCTAAGGTGGTGAAAAAGGGGTCGGAAGTTTGTATGGATATCAAAAAAATTTTCGAACACGGGACTTGAATCTATGTATTTGGGGATATTATTAAAGTAATTTCAAAGACAGGACAAGACAGGAAAAGTAATTTCAGCGATTTGTAAAATTCATCCCCTAACAGGGTTAAAAAGGGGTTGAAAGTTTGAATCCATTACAAATCCGAGTAGACGCACATTTGTTATTGCCTCCCAGGCTTGAAATGCTTAGAATTACTCAAGGAACATATGTGATGAAGCTCATAGCTTAATAAAAAAATTTGGGTCAACTTTATAACTGCTTCCGCTAATTTTCTTAATTTCGTAATTTAAACTTAAAAACTCAATTTAATCAATTTCCAATGTCGGGTTCATCTAAAATTTTTAATATTAATCATTCATTATCTAATTTAATCTGCTATGTTGACGACGCCGTAAGGTCATTCAGGGTCTGAATTCATAACTTAGTTACCTATTAAGACTAATTAAAACTGTTTTGAGGCTTTCATACTTTGACAATCTATTATTAATTCATTGCAGAAAACCAACTATGAATGTCAGGCCGTTTTAGACGTAAAATGCATAATTTGTTTACTAAACAGACACACACCGACCTTAAAAACGCATTAAATATAGATTCGTTCCGTTGTAGATAACAAATACAGTTGGTTATGACAATCATGACTATCATGAACATAGATCGTCACTGCGCTTAATTGTATATTTCGTCACGTTCAAAACTGAAATATAACCCTGAAAACTGTATACAAGCTTTTCTCGACAGATTACATAACGGAATTTACAAGCGCAACGAATGTTTGTTATAAACAGACTGTAAAAATATAAAAGAAAATAATAAGACTAACAGCCTTGTAAACGCATCGCACGGGGCCACGAGGGAGCTCGCACGGACCACTGGGCACGGCTATTTTTGGAGGGCAATGAAATGGATTGCTTACTTTGCTGTTAAGTCCTTTTTTTATAGGGATGTAGAATTGGCTGCGAGTTCATTATCCTGATTGGTAAAGAAAAGAGGGTATTGTTTGTTGAGCGTAAGTTGTATTTAAGTATACTTATAATATAGATTATTTTCAACACGCAAAATGGCGTGGCGCTTGATTTGAAAGGTGCATCTACTCGAATTATATGTAAAGAATACAATATAAAATAAGCAGTTTTGACTTCTTTACAATATGAGTGGTGGTAATTGCTATAACTGTTCCAAATTTTAGGTATCTACCTTCGTCAAACGGTCTCTGAGAAAAACGCATTTAACTGATTTGCAAGACCGAAGTGATCCCATAAGTGTTCCGTAAACAAAGTTTTGTACGGAACACTAAAAATGTATATATACGGATAAATGATAAATATAAAGGCAAGATTATACCTACATAAAAAAACAACTAAAAATAAATAGATTGAACAGATTGGATTGGAAATCCTGAATTTTGTGTAAATAATATTTATCTATTATAGCTTTTAAAAAATATACTTGTTCCTTAAATATTTTATCATAATATAATTATGATAAGTACGTCTGAAAAAAAAATTGGACATAGGACGCGGCGGTGCCAACGAACTTTTCCAATCGTTTAGTCTCACATAGGTAATAATGTAGCAATCATTGAATCATTGTTGCAAGTATTAAGGTGGTTTTTAAGCAAAATATAGGTATAGCATACAAGTTTTTATGAATGGTATGTTGATAAGGACTGTTTTGAGGATCAAATGTCTATAAGGAACCCATTCCATTAAAGCAATACAAACATAAAATTCAGAAATTTTTATTTACAAAATGGTAGGTATTAGGTAGTAGCAAAGACATATGTAACTTCGTATAAGATGAATAAAGTTTAAGGAAAAAAACCGGGCAAGTGCGAGTCGGACTCGCGCACGAAGGGTTCCGTACAATAATGCAAAAAAACAAAAACAAAAAAAAGCAAAAAAAAAACGGTCACCCATCCAAGTACTGACCACTCCCGACGTTGCTTAACTTTGGTCAAAAATCACGTTTGTTGTATGGGAGCCCCATTTAATTCTTTATTTTATTCTGTTTTTAGTATTTGTTGTTATAGCGGCAACAGAAATACATCATCTGTGAAAAATTCAACTGTCTAGCTATCACGGTTCGTGAGATACAGCCTGGTGACAGACGGACGGACGGACAGCGAAGTCTTAGTAATAGGGTCCCGTTTTACCCTTTGGGTACAGAACCCTAAAAACGTGCCTCGGAAATCAAGAAAAAGTCATTCTCTGATAGATGCCGCACACACCTTTAGCCTATGCTCGGCTAGATGGCGTGACGACACCGATTCATATTTCTCAATTTTAACACATACTTAGATATGAGTGAATGAACATGGTTCAAAATGATATAAGAATAATAAAATCATTTATCCATATAAATACATTTTTTGATAATTTTATACGTTTTAATTTTGAGTTTTAGTCGTGTGTCGATAGATGGCAGTGAATTTACTGAGAGTACAAAATTCACAATGACAGGACCCCTCTATACTATTATATTATATCTATTATTTTTGGTATAAGGTAGTAGGTACTTAATACATATATAAGCGTGACGCCACGCTTGAGTTGAAGCCGTCTTGTATGTATGGAAATAGTTGTAAGTGTATAACTATACAATCTATTTTTCAATAAAATGTAAAGAGTAGAATAATACTGCTTTATTAAATTATTTGCTAAAAAATTGTTTTGCAACTTTGAGATCATTCTTTGAGATCACTTTCATTTCCAAATATTTACTTAAGTATATATTTTTTTTGTTTCCAATTTATTGTGATAAACTACTGATTTTGTATACACATGTGTTTAACTTAATTTGGTTTTAAAATTCTTTTTTTTTCTTCTCTGTCAATAAACAACAAACAATAGATACCAGGAATTTTTCTGTTTCAACGTTTCAGTAGTTATTTTATTCCTTTAAATCCTTTTGTAGCGTAGCTTTATTGCATTTTGGCTTTGAGTTCGTATTTATTTGTCCGTTTGTTTCTTTCCTTTTAAAATAGAATTCCATTAAACCTCGAAAATTCAACAGAAAAGAACGCTCAGAATAAATATCTTTTGCATTAAATATTTATCAAATAAACCGGGCATTTCTCTGAAAAAGTTAATTATAACAGTACAAAGAACTCAATTCAAATAATTTTAAATTTTCTCGATGCAGTATCGTAAGTACTTGAAAGTATTAAAATAATATCCTATTGGATTTTACGAGCAGGCTACCATTTATTAATATATTCAAGTAAATATTGTCCATGAGAATGTTGAGTATACCTAATGGCTTCTCTACACGATGGGTCAACGCCGGCCACTCCTAGGGACGCATTTATGCGTTAGAGGGAGCAAAGTGATATTGCTATCTCATTCTACCGCATGGCTGCGTCCCTTGGAGTGGCCGGCGTTGGCCCATCGTGTAGAGGAGCCATAATGGAAACTACCCAGCAAGAAATTTTCCGTCTGTGAAAGTAAACCTTAGTTCATTTAGTCAAACACTAATTTTGTTAGTAGGTACTTCGCCCAACTACTTTACCTATCTAACTATAGTTACTGATTAAAATATAGGTAGGTATGTTATTTTATGTTGGTACGATAATAAAATTAGGACAGAAAAAAAGATAATTACATTTTTATAATTACCACCGAGTCCACCAACATAAGTCCGCCTGCCCACTGAGGCAGAGCTACCAATGCTATGTTGGTTGATACCCCACATCTCTCATCTCAGTGGCAGGCAGGCCAAAGAAAGGAGTTATTTGCAAAACTCCACACAGCGCATACAAAATTTCTACCTCTCCATCTAGGCCAAAAAGAAATGGAAATAACATGGAATAAATATAAATATTACTATACTTTACTTAAATAACTGTTAGTAATTTATTACCATCATGGCTGCATTATCTAAAATCCGATACAAGACTAAGTTAATGGGATTCTAATGAGCACCCAGTGCTAAACAGTCAAAAGTACTTACTAGCTGTAAAGATACCTTTCTTTGTAAGTATAGATATAATAGCGGTTGTTGATGAAAAATAGTAGGTAAATACTAAAACTAAGGTTAAAAGTTAACGAGCTAACAATTCCTAACGCTACGTCTTACGTAGGCGAACAACGCGCGAACGCGGCGCGGCGCGGCGCGGCGAAATCAATCCTTTGATGCCCATAGAAGTGTCCTACGTAAGCGATCTCGTTGCGAACGCGGTGCGGCGCGATTTGCACGCGAATGTCAGGCGGCGCGGCGCGGCGCGGCGCGGCGGCGGCCGCTTTCGCCGCGCCGCGCCGCGCCGCGTTCGCGCGTTGTTCGCCTACGTAAGACGTAGCGTAAGCGGCGCGGACCAATCGGGATAGGTAGGGATAGTCCATAGGTTTTGAATAAAATATAATCTATCTAATAGTCGAGGATCGTCAAAACAAAAGCTTCTTCCTCATCTTATTTCCAAATGGAATAGCTAAATGAATGTACCTAAACTCCCCCTCAAACTACTAAGATATCGATCGAGCAGTTGAGAATCCAAACTTTCACTCTTCTATGAAATTTCCTTACAATTTACGTCAAAAATATGTTTACACTTTTGCACCTTACTCCTTTGTAATAAGGATAAAAGTGTAAACATATCTTCGACGTCGACTGTACATGTTTATTTACCATCGCTGCGTGCGTTAGCAATAAATGCTATATTATCATGAAATGATGCATTTCGCTCCACAAATTTTTGCACGTGGTTTCGATTGTGGTACAATTTACCAGAGATGTGACTTATTTAAAATACTTGTATTTAAAATGCAAATACAAAATGCAAAATACCTATTTTGTATTTTGCATTTAAATACCTTTTGAAGAAAAGTATTTTGTATTTTATTTGAAATAGTTTTTGGGACCTATTTTCTATTTTCAAAATACAAAATACTTTATATAGTAGTATAGACAAAAAAACATAATTCCTCTAAAATAAGTATCTAAAAGTAGTTTATAAACACTGGCTGTATATTATCATAAATAAGAGTACTAGAGCTGTTTCCGTCTGAAGTTTCATTAAATTTGGTTGTTTTTTAAGAAATTGGCGTCAACCCAAAAGTTGTCGTGTCACTGAAAAAAAATACCATTACGAATTCTTAACAACTTCGCTAAGAAAGGTGAGTTAATTTATTAAATTTTGATTAATTAATACTTGATGAAAACTAGAATGTGTTTTGTTAATTGCGTTTACCATGAGATAAGGTATACAACACACTATGTTGTGACTCCACAGATGTAAAAAAAATAGTGGTATTTGGCCCTATCCCATTATAGGAGCTGTAAAACTGCGTGTCTCCTATGATGGGACAATTGACAGAATGATGCTTGCCATGCCATAATTTCATGTTTAAACAATACAGAAGTAAAATGTAGTTATGAAATATGTCAATCAGGAGGTATTCTCGGACTTCGGATAAATTAATATCGTTTTTCCAAACTTTTATTTAACTTGCCCTGTTAGTTAGTGTGGGTCCAATCTTGGTAGCTGAATTTGAGCCACTTTTCGTAAGTACGTAATTAAGTATGCAAATCGGATGATAATGCAATATTATGATTTATGATAACATGGACCTGATCTGATGATGGAGACAGGAGGTGGCCATGGGAACTTTATCGCAATAAACCCTAACTAATTGTGTTTGGGTATATTAGAATTGTCTCGACGGATCTAATACAATAATAATTGGCTGTAGAAAGAAAAATACATTCAGCGATAAAAGCTTATACCAAAAATTGATTTTTTTGCCGTAACTTATTCCCCATTTCAATATTTTATACTGATAGAGCAATGTCCATTATAGGGGGCCCATTACTGGATCCACGTCCATTACCGGGAGCCCATTACTGGAGCTTTGGTGTCCATAACTGGAGAAAAAAAGCATAGTTTTAATTTGTTAAATATGTGGAAACTAATTGCAGTATCTTTGATACAACACGCCTAAAACATGAAAGACAGATAGGACTTTCATCTTTTAACACGCTAAGCGGTAGACTATTTACATGTATAAGGGAAATATCATAAATACTCCAAATTTCCTCTTAAATGTCCCATGACTGGTGCTGTTACTATAGTAGGTAGGTAATGCAGGTTACAGTTAGGAGTTACAATCTCTTCTGAATAGGAGTTACAATCTCTTCTGATGTTACAATCCTGGCAACTGTCTCATTCTTTTAACATGGAACTGTTGAATCTGCTGTTTTGTAACGTCGCACATGACCACAAGCGTAGCAAGTGGTTAAAAAAGTTGAATCTTGAGTGTTGCGAGGGTTTCAAGGCACGAGAGGAGAACAAACTTTTTGCCCTGGTGAAACACAAACGAGACGTTTTCATCACACTAACGAGAGGCATTATAATAGCTGTAAAACATTACAAATTAATGCTTTAAATGTTGGTCGTTAAAAACCATCATCCATACCTACATCTTACCGGTTAATATGAGCAAACAACTAGAAATTTGCACTTTAGATAGAGGATTGATTTCAAAGAATAAAGAGAGTCTTTTCAACTCGGAAATTCCGAGTAATACTTTTTAACTCAGACTAGGTATTCACTACTCAGAGTACCTTTTATCGCAAATTATTTGTATTTTAAAAAAGTATTTTGAAAATACCTATTTCGTATTTTGTATTTAAATACGAATTCAAAAACTATTTTGTATTTTGCATTTGAAATAGTATTATCAAGGAAGTATTTGTATTTTGTATTTAAATGATTTTTATAAAGTATTTTTCACATCTCTGCAATTTACACGACTCTGACGCATGACTCTTAATAGTCTAAATGTCCACTTTAAAAATACAGGGATGTTAGGTACCTTGTATGTAGTTTTGTGAGCTGTAGACCTCGTGAACCCCCGTGCATGGATCCGAAATTTTGTAACATTATTTTCTTGTTCATTCAGTGGAACGTCACATATCTTTACTATTTCATATCTAGTGAATCTCTAATTCATTTCCCGAATCGCGCCGAATGTATCTGTCCCAAGATGATTCTTGGCTAACAGGATTCGATTGTCTCTCAAAACTTAAAAAAAGTTTTACGTTCAGGTCGCGCCAACGCCAATACACCTAAAGGCCATTATTTTATCATGTCTATCCTTTTTCAGGCTATTTTTTGCTGAGAAAGGTTAATGGTCTGTCCCAAGATGACTCTTGGCTAAACGGATTCGCTTATCTCTCCGAACATAAAATAAGTTTTGCGTTTAAGTCTCTTCAACGCCAATACACCTAGAGGTGGTTATTTGTGACGCTCCACGACAAAAGGTACCTTATGGCGGCTGGCGCTTACGTCGCATAGCGCCGCAATAATATTGGAGCGCCGTTAATAATAGCGTAAGCGCCGACCGCCATAAGGTACCTTTACTCGTGGGACGTCACATTTTATTATGTCTATCCTTTTTCAGGATACTTTTTGCTGAGAAAGGTTTCTGTCTCTGTTCCTCTTACCAGCAACCGCAGCAAAAAGCAGAAAGTGACTAGCGAAAGGCAGTGGCGCCCTCTAAAGAGTCTAAAGCAGTAGCAAACAAAGTTAAATCTGCATTAGTAACTGGAGTTGTTACAATTTCCTCGTAGATCTTGCAGTTAAAATAAGTTTCCGATATTGTATCTGCATCGAATCCCGTAATAAGATTTGCAAAACTTTTTATAGCTACTAAGAAATGTCAGAGCTTATCATAATTTATTCTCAGTGTATAAATCAAAGTTATTAATATTATTAAGTTTCTTTTAGATTTAGATTTTGTAACATGAATCAAGGCTGTCCAAGTAGGAGTTTAATCTATTCTTGGCGTTAGGAGATTTGACACTTCACGATGCTTTTAGATTCTTTGCGTTTAAAAATTTAAACTACTTATCTCGACAAAGAATAATTTTCTTCTATTTTCCGTACTTTTTTGAACTTCTGTAATTGGGTAGTTAATCGAACTGAAATTCTATTGTTGTCAATCTGTCACCACGAGGTGGCGCAGTGTGTGGCCATTGTCTATATAAAATATGTGCCGTTCCACAGAAAAGGTACCTTATGGCGGCCGGCGCTTACCACGTCGCGTAGCGCCACAATAATATTAGAGCAGCGTTAATAATAGCGTAAGCGCCAACCGCCATAAGGTAGGGGAGACCGAGGTGAGTTGAAACAGAGGAGAGTTGGAACATCGTCGATTTTTTGGAATCTATTAACTAGAAACTAGGTCGCAATAGCGCGCGTTTGTTAGTTCAAGTTACGAGCTAACAAACGCACCTCTGTGTCAACTCACCTCGGTCTCCCCTACATTTACCCGTGGACGTCACATATGTAATATGATTTTCTCTAGTGGTATTCTAAATTCAAATTCCCGTATATATCCTACATTCCTGACCTCACTTGACTCAAATCAATTCCAGGTATTCCTAGAAACCCTCAGGGAGTTAGGTAGTTTAGAACCTAGAATTCTAGCCAATTAACAAGTTTCGAACCAAAGTAGTTCAGGCAAATGTATGTATGTGCCCGAATGCTCGTTAACTAGTTTAAAATTAATAAATTGTTTCTAGTAGTTGGAATTTGTCTCTTAAGGGGGCGTTACTATAGCTAATAAATAATACTGTTGCTTACCAAACTATTTGGGACATCTTAAGGGATATTTGAAGCAATGAGAATCGATCGAACCCTAATACCGGGTGTGGCCTGTAATATGAGCAAAAAATTAAACTGTAGGCTGTACTCCTCATAGTGACCAACATTGGTTCAGCGACTTTTAAAAATAACTTGTTGTTTGATTTTTATTACACTTTAAAGTTTATTCTAAGACGCAATGTATTATTGCGAATTTTGTTTTCAAATTGAAAGGCTTTATCTCGGAAAATATTAGATGTACAGAGACAATTTTAGTGTCTTATTGTAGCAAATTTAGTCTACTTTAAAAACGCCCTGTAAGTTACTATCAAAAACTAGTATTCTAGGGTTATAATCGCCCAAATCTAAAAAAAAATGCGATTTATTCGATTTTTGACAAACTTGCGTTCGGCGCTCGAGGTCAC
Source organism: Cydia fagiglandana (assembly GCF_963556715.1). Taxonomy (NCBI): domain Eukaryota; kingdom Metazoa; phylum Arthropoda; class Insecta; order Lepidoptera; family Tortricidae; genus Cydia; species Cydia fagiglandana. The sequence continues at coordinate 6,654,277 of NC_085937.1, forward strand.
AAACTTGGATTATTCATTGGGCCAACATCATAAACATGCCTGCAAAATATCAGAACTACCGGATTTGACGCAAACGCAAAATGTATAATTTTACTGTATTATTTCAAGAATCAGAGTAACAATTTGTTAGTCACAGAGCATAGAGAAATAACAAAAGCCAGAGAGCTACAAACAGAATTAAGAACGGATTAAATACGCTCGCGAAAGGTGAGTCGAATATGATTTTAGCTACAAAAAGAAAAGTAAATTTCTCCTGTCGGGTGCAACTGAAGAGTTATCAATCACTACTTTGAATTAAACAATCGGGGTCATTGCGAGTTACTGGTATTTCAAAGCGAGACTTTTCATGAAAGTGCGTTGCGCTGTACTATAATTGCTGATTTGGTAAATTCATAAAGAACCGGAAAGGAACGGTAGCCAGCTTGGCTATACCATAATTATGTAGGTTTAATCATAATAAGCCCTTTGTAAATGTAATCCAAAAACAGTAAGGTCAATATATTGACCTAAAAGTAATACCGGGTAAGTGAGGCTGCGAGATATGTGTGATGTGGATTACGGCTCGATTCGGGAAATTAATTTGAGACTCACTAGATATGAAATAGTAAAGATATGTGACTTTCCACTACAAAAAGTACCTTATGGCGGCTGGCGGCGTGATTCGGAAAATGAATTAGAGATTCACTAGATATGAAATAGTGAAGATATGTGACGTTCCACGGAAAAAGGTACCTTATGGCGGCCTGCGCTTACGTCGCATAGCGACGCAATAATATTGGAGCGGCGTTAATAATAGCGTAAGCACCAACCGCCATAAGGTACCTTTACCCGTGGGACGACACATATCTTTACTATATCGTATCTAGTTAATCTCTAATTCATTTCCCGAATCGCGCCGTAAATGTGGTGGATTTCCTTCACACTGGGTAGACATTAGGAGGAAGGACACAAATAACATCTCGCTGTCCTAGCTAGTCCCGCCTGCTCGTGGTCCTCCTGCTGCTTAACGGAAGAGATAGCTACAGAGAAGGAAAACTTGAAACAAACCCGGCTCGGTGCCAGCCGTTATGCACCTGCAACCGAACCGGCTCCGCACGTATTGACTATGTCATTCCTGTGGGTCCAGCCGGCAAGGTCGAGAGAGTGATGTGGGTTTTGGGCATGCCCGCATTACTTACTCGCGTCCCAGGCGACGCAGCGTCCGTGGAGAGGTCACTTCACCCATTCCAGCTTGCTGAGTGGAAAACAACACGGAGAGTGGCAGTTACCGGTTCTAAGTCCAAACAGATAGGCGTTAGTGCGGACGCCAGGGGTCACTCTCGACAGTGGGAGGGTCCATCGCAGGCCCATTGACAAGTTATCGCCCGCTTTAAGCCGGGCAGCCCCCGGTCAGTTAGGTACTTGTCCGTCTCGGTACTGACTTGCTTCTAATGGGTGGTAGGAGCACTAGCATTGCTAGACAGTTGGTTCCGTTAATAACTTCACCTGCTATCAAGAAAACCAACAAACCATGTCAAATTCGCCAATCCATGCGCCTGGGAACATGGAATGTCCGTACAATGAGGACAGGCTTTCCGAACACCAATGAAAGCTTAAACTACGAGCATAACCTTCGTAAAACCGCAGTTATAGATGCAGAATTGTCAAGGCTAAATGTGGAGATAGCTGCATTGCAGGAGACAAGACTGCCAGATGAAGGATCCCTACGTGAATCAAATTACACGTTTTTCTGGAAGGGAAAAGATTCCTCTGCGCCGCGACAGCACGGAGTGGGTTTTGCAATAAATAATAAGCTGCTACACGCCATAGAAACCCCAAGAGGAGTGTCCGAGCGCATCATGGTTTGTCGCATTAACACAAACAGCGGCTTTATTACGTTAATCGCTGCTTACGCCCCAACATTGGCCTCGTCTCCGGACTCAAAAGATCAGTTCTACGGCCAACTAAACGAAACTGTCCGTGAAGTTCGCAAGGGAGACCGCCTACTAATCTTGGGCGACTTTAATGCTCGAGTGGGTCAATCACACACATCTTGGCCAGAGTGCATGGGCTGTCACGGCGTTGGCAACATTAACGAGAATGGGCAGCGCTTACTGGAGTTCTGTTCTCAAAATCTGCTCTGTATCACCAACACTTACTTCAAGGGCAAATTCATGCGCAAAGTCTCATGGAAGCATCCTCGATCCGGGCACTGGCACCAGCTAGACGTCATCCTTACCCGGAAAAAAGATCTTTCTGATATACTCCACACACGTACGTTCCACAGCGCAGATTGTGACACCGACCACTCTCTTGTTATCACTAAGGCCGCCTTTACAGCTAAAAGAATTCATTCATCTCGTACCACTGGTCGTAAGAAGTTAAAGGTGCCAACATCCAGGTCCATAGAAATGGTTGAATCCTACAGTGATCTTGTACGCAAGCATACAGCTTGCTGGAATACAGATATGAATGCCAGTCAGGAGTGGACTAAATTAAAAACTCTTCTTACTGATACCGCAGCAGAGGCATTTGGTTACGCCAAACCATCAAAACACGATTGGTTTCAAGAGAATATTGAACATCTTCAGCCATTTCTGGATGCCAAACGGGATGCAGCACTGCATCATCGCCTTAGTCCTAGCGACAAAACGCGTGACAAATTAGCCCAAACTAAATCTGACCTGCAAAGGAATACCCGCTACTTTGCTAATACGTATTTTCTCGAAGTGTGCAAAAGTATTCAAGCAAGTGCAGCTACGGGTAATTTCGCTGGTGTTTATTCGGGAATAAAGAAAGCTCTCGGTCCTATTCCTTCAAAAACAGCTCTTCTCAAAGAAGTAGACGGCACTGTGATACTTGAACCAGACCGCCAACTTAAACGTTGGGTGGAACACTACACGCAACTTTATTCTGAACCTGTTGGAATACATCAAGATGCAATTCTCTCTTTACCTAAATTGCCAACATGGTATGAACTTGATGATATTCCCACTATTGATGACTTTCACAGTGCTGTCAATCAGCTAAAGAACGGTAAAAGCCCGGGCAGTGATGGTACTCTTGCCGAGATCGTTAAATTGAAATGTATGGCTCCTTTCCTTTTCAATTTTTTCGTGAAGTGTTGGAACGAGGAATACATACCCCAGGATATGCGCGATGCCAACATTATCACGCTCTACAAAGGGAAGGGTGACCGCGGCAATTGTAACTCATACCGCGGTATCTCTTTGTTGAGCATTGTCGGTAAACTGCTCGGCCGTATCATCTTGGCCAGGCTACAGAAACTGGCAAATCGTGTGTATCCTGAGTCCCAGTGTGGTTTTCGTGCAAACCGTTCAACAACTGACATGATTTTCACATTACGTCAGCTTCAAGAGAAATGCAGAGAGCAAAAAACCCCCTTCCTGGCTGCATTTGTCGACTTAAACAAGGCCTTTGATACGGTGAGTAGAGAAGGATTGTACACAGTGCTACAGAGCGTTGGCTGTCCTCCAAAAATTTTACACCTAATTCAACTCTTTCACCTTGATATGAAAGGCTCTGTTGTTTACAACGGTAACACTTCGGCTCCTTTTGAAATGCGTAGGGGAGTAAGACAGGGCTGTGTGTTGGCGCCTACATTGTTTGGAATCTTTTTCTCTGTACTTCTGAAAGTTGCCTTCGGGGACACCACTCAAGGCATACATCTACACACCAGGTCGGATGGTAAACTGTTCAATATCTCACTATTAAAATCCAAAAAATACCGCGAGGATTTGTATGTTGACAGTTTGCTATTTGCCGACGACGCCGCTTTCATTGCTACGTCACCGGAGGAGCTTCAGAGTATGGTAGACAAATTTAATGCGGCTTGCAAACTCTTTGCAATGTCGATTAATGTCAAGAAGACAGTCGTAATGGCTCAAGGCGCAAATCAAGACCCAACAATACAGTTGGATGATTTGCCTCTGGAAGTTGTTGGAAGTTTCTGTTACCTTGGATCAACCGTGACCAATAATCTCTCACTGGATGCAGAGATTAACATTCGTATTGGCAAGGCATCTACGATGTTTGGGAGGCTCAATACAAGAGTATGGGATAATAAACATCTAACCGTAAACACAAAGATGATCGTTTACCAGACATCTATTTTGTCCATACTCTTGTACGGTGCTGAGACTTGGACATCGTATGTCAAACAGGAACGGAAATTGAACAACTTCCATATGCGCTGCCTTCGACGCATTTTAAACATCTCGTGGAAGGATCGAGTCACAAACGAGAAGGTACTTAGTATCGCACGTTTACCCAGTATCACAGCAATCTTGAAACAGAGACGATTACGCTGGCTGGGGCACGTGCACAGGATGGAGCCCTCTCGTTTGCCACGTAAGACTCTCCTGAGCGAAATAGCGCACGCTAAACGACCGGTTGGGCGACCAATGCTTCGTTTTAAGGATAGCGCAAAGCGAGACATGTTGTCCTTCCGGATCGTTCCCACCAACTGGGAAAGGGAGGCTGAAGATCGCGACCACTGGAGGAAAACCCTGGGTGAAGGGGTAGTTGCACACGATAAAGCGTGGTTTAGCCTTCTTCACACTAGGCGAGAACTGAGACACCAACGCGCCGCTCTCCCACCTTCGTCACCGGGCACGGCATTCTCCTGCCAGCTATGCGGTCGCGGCTGCCGCTCTCGCATTGGGCTTAATAGTCATTTGCGGAAGTGCCGCACTCTTAATATAGACGCTGTTTAAACCATCATCTTATTGATGTGACAGGCCAATGATGATGGGGTAGACATTAGTGTTAATTGCGAGTTAATACATTTGCTCATGGGCGTACGCAGCATTTTTTAAGGGGTGCGGCAGAAGTAGGGGAGGCTGGGTATGTTGTAACAGGGTACGGTTGAAACAGAAATTCTTAGCGTATGGTCAGAGACCAGGGTGGGGCAACTGCCCACATTGCCCCACCGTGGATACGTATGCATTTACTACTTGCTATAGTAAGCATTTCTAGTTTGTTCGGAGAAAAGTAGTTAAATATACATAGCCCAGGTAAGTGTCTACAGAAAAGAATATCGTAAACCTCCCAATTATAGTCCAAATACTGCAACTTTGGTCCACAAGTTCAAACAATGTTCCTTTTGGTTTACTCCGAGTTTTTCTTCCATTTATAAACATAGATTGAATTAGAACTACAAAAAATACAGTTAAAGACACCTGAACGAAAAAAATACAGTTAATTTTGGACCACAGTTGGGAACTTTGGGCTATAGTCACAGAATATAATAATAGTACTAGGTACAGAAGACGCACTCTCTAACAAAACGCGTCTGTTACGATCAGCACAGATATGGCCGCTCGGTGGCGACAGCGCCAAGCGCGGCATATGGCAAACCCCAAAATTGGGGTCGAACGGATGTACTTTTAACTACCTGTAGCAAAGCGACGAAATCGCGGAGTGAGCCACGCCTGCTATAGTTGGGAGGTTTTAATAAGGTACCACATTGATTAACGTGGTTATCATCAAAATGTAGCCAAAAGTTATCTGGGAGATCGCAATTGCCACAGAGAAGTGAAGACGAAGCTTTGTAGAGCTTAGCGCGAGAGCAAAGAGGTCTTCTTCGTGCCCTGGGCACTAATGTGGCTGCTTAAGCTTATAAGTATAATACGTTTGAGTTCTATTTCAGAGACAACTCTGCAAATCTGTGATTGAAAGGATGCTGATGGACGTTTCTTCGTCCAAACACACGCCCCCTTATATAATGATGAACGAGAATAGGTTTAATTTAAATCATTGTCTTATTTTAGATATTTTTAATATCATGAAAATTGGGAACATCAAAATAATGTGAACATTTGCTAGTTAAACCGTCATATTAAAAACAAAGTTCAGGCGCGAGTGGAGGAGTTAGTTATTACAATTAATTTATTTCATGTATTATGAGGTAGGTACCTACCATTTAATTTAATATTGACAGCAGTCGTGTTTATTCCTCGCTTACTGGACCACGCAAAAAAGAGACTTTTTTTAAGCCCAAATTTCATATAAATGAGTTTAAAATCTTCACGAGTTGGGTCTTTTTGTCACCTATTAATGTCATGTTTGTATTCCTAATACTTAGTTACCTAAACAGAAAATATTGCCAGCTAAAGTTTAATAAACACTTTCATTGTCGTTGATTAGCGGTGATCGATTTCCAATAGCGGTCATATTTGTTCCCGCCCAGTGGACCGCGGCTAACCCGGCCTAATTAAACTGAAATCTATATTGACACAACACGTACCAAAAATAGATTGTAAATCCATAGGTAAATTTGACCCAATTTGGTGTAAGAATCGTCGTTATATACCCAATAGATACTAAAACACACACGTTAAAAATATTTTATCTTGGAACAGACTGCCGTATTCGAACTTCAAGATAATAATTCATAAGACGTGTCAACACGTACTAGATCTATTCTAGATACGTTATAGTTTAGATATCAACTACACAGTTCTCTTTTACAGCGCAATTCGGGCAACCAATGTAACTTTTACGTTAGATAGAGTAAGATATCTATTAGATATGAATTAGATCTCAAAGTCATATCCTGTGGAAATCGTTCAAGAGTATCTCCACGGCTCGATTCGGAAAATGAATTAGATCTCTACTAGACTTCAACAAGTTACGATATGGATAATTTAAAGATATTCGTAAGATAGATATGTCAAATTTGACGTTTCCGTGATTCTGGAGGTCCTCTTGAACGATTTCGACAAGTTATGACTTAGATATCCAAGTCACATCTAGTCGATATCTAATGCAGATCTAGTTGATCTCTAAATCGTCTCTAGATCTTGTGATTATCTCGAAATCCGAATAGGGAATAGGCCTGCCAGTATCGCGCAAATGTCAAATTTGCCAGGTTAGATCTTAAACATATCGTTATCGTATCTTGGTGATGACTAAAAGATATCTAATATATGTCTATTTAAAAATCCGAATCGGGCCCATAGTCTCATTTGTTCCCGCTCAGTGGACCGCTGGTAACCCGGCCAAATTAAACAGAAATCTATCGACACAACACCGAAAATAAACTATAGCTACACGGGGTTTTAAATACCTATAAAGTGGTTACAGAAATACGACAATTCAAAATATTTAATCCATCGATTTATACTTGTATGTTTGTTTGTACCGAGTATGGGCAAAGGTGTGTGCGCCATCTATCCGAGAATGACTTGTTCTTGATTTCCGAGGCACGTTTTTTTCTTAGACTTTATTCATCTTAGGTATACGAAGTTACATATGTCTTTGATTTTACTATGGAAATTGACAATGACAGCGACGCGTTTAGTACCGGTAGTGTAGCTGCGGTTAGAAATGGAATGTTACCATTATACTATTCTGGCCTTCGAGTTCGCCTCCTTATTCACTCCCCCCCTCCCCACTCACCCCCTTATTTTGTCTGTTATAAAGATCCTGTCCGAATTTTTAGTCATCTTTTAGTATTTTTTCCGAGAAAGATTTTGCTCTATACAACATAATCGAGGTTTTTAACCACGACTTTTGCCCAATACACAACTAATTGTTAAATTACCTTTTATTACCTAGTATTGCAAGTAATAAACACTTCAATTAGCCATCGATTTCCAACAGTGGTCGGTATTGGTTCCCGCTCACTGGGCCGCAAAAATCCGGTCCGACTACCTAATATACCTATTGCAATCTGATAGCCCGATTCGAACTTTAAGATACATCAAATATTACGGCTAGATACGATACGGATTAGATATGTCAGTGCCAAAAGTTACGATTTTGTTTGAAGAAACGTCACATTTGATTTGGCACACTGAGAGAAAAATCATCACCAGGAATTAAAAAACAGTTCTGTACCGGGGGAAAAAATGAAGTTTTAGTAATAATTATGGACGTCTCACTATTTCTGTAAAGTTTATTTATTTCTACAAACAGCTCAGTAATCCCAAATATAATTTCAACAAACAGATAATAGAAATTGCAAGAACTAATAGAAATCGCAAAAGTCAATTTGTTCCTATTAGTTAACTCTCCTTGTCCCCGGATTAAGTTTATTTTTGTAATTCTAAGTGTGTTTTTGTTGTACTTTTCTCTCAGTGTACTGACATATCCAATCCATATCGTATCTAGCCGTAATACTTGACGTATCCTAAAGTTCGAATCGGGCCACGAGGGCCTACCGCGAACCACGTTGGACGTGTTGCCTCTCTGTCGCACTTGTAAATTCGTACGTAAGTGTGACAGGGAGGCAACACGTCAAACGTGGTTCGCGGTAGGCCCTCTGGTGCCACAAATCTATTAACTAGGCACCGGAAAATATTGTAGTGCATAATTATTTTCACGCAAACTTACGAACGTATCTTGCTATTTCAGTCAGTCTCGGTACAACAAGTACCGGTATTGACTGAAGTAGCATGCCAAATACGAATGTTTCCGTGAAAATACGATGGAAAACAATTATGCACTTTTGTAAGTCTTACTATATAATTGCGTTAATATAATATGTTGTGTTATGTGTTGTTATGTTATGTTATGTTGTTGTTAAGGTTTATGACGCATATATGTATGTACGTATGTATGACACAATCTGTCTCTCGCGCTCCTACATAATAAAAATATCGAATTTCATACAAATTCATTCACCTTTTTCGTAAAATAGATTGAGTGAAATATCCAAGAATCTAATTTCATTCAATCCATTCGCCTTTTTTGTAAAATTAATTGAGTGAAATATAACCAATATCCAACCATCTCAATGTCATTTAAAAAGGCCCACTTGCACCATTCCACTAACCTGGGACTAACCGGTTAAACCTGGAGTTACCATGGTTACCAGTACAATTTGACACTGGGTTAACGGTTTAACCGCTTAACTCCGGGTTATTGGGATGGTGTAAGTGGGCCTAGTACGTATAGGTACCTATATAAAAAAAATTACAATATCAGCAGGAGTGGCTCACTTCGCGATTTCGTCGCTTCTAAAAGTACATCCGTTCCACCCCAATTTTGTGGAAAGCCATAAGCCGCGCGTTGCTCTGTCGCCACCTAGCGGCCATATCTGTGCTGATCGTAACATACCCGTTTTGTTAGATAGTGAGTCTTCTGTACCTAGTACTATTATTTATTCTGTGATATCAGTTAAAAAGCAATTTTTTTTTAATAGTTAATAGTGTCCCACTTTTGCACAGAGGCCTCTCCCCTTGATCTCTCCCTCATCACTTTTTTTAGCCACACACAGGGGGTCCTTTTTTTCCCAAAACAATCAACCTTTATGTAACCCTTAATATTTTTGTACTAAACTTAATATGCTTTTTAGTAGTTAAACTCTGTTAATGAGTATGAACCCGGTAGTTATGGTTATTTTACAAAGTGCATCCGGGGCTAGACTTTCCATAGTCCATTCAACAAGTACTTGTAACAATTTACAACTGCCAACCACGCAAACATTTTTGGTTAATATTCCGATATAGGCACCTATTTGCGACCGAAAATAGGTGCCTTTATCGGGATATTGACCAAAAATGTTTGCTGGGAACTACTTAGATAGTAGTAATGAGATCATTGTGATATAAAAGAGAACACATATCTGGGGCAGCATTAGGTTAGCGTGGTATGGGCATGTAATGAGGAGGGATGAATGCCATATCGGCAAAAGAATGTTAGGGATGAATGTTGATGGACGGAGAGGGTATGGTAGACCCAAAAAATGCTTGATGGATTGTGAAAGAGGATATGAGAAAGAAAGGAGTGAGTGATGAGAACACGAAAGACAGAGGAGACTGGAAGAGAAAAACATGACACTTCAAAATTTTATAACTCCTCGTTTACCTTCCGGGCTGTTCGGTTGTGGAATGCTTTGCCAGTAGAATTAAGATTAGCTAAATCTCTCCCCATTTTCAAAAATCAGCTGAAAGTATACTTTTTATCTCTGCCTTAAGTTGCCATTTTATATATTGTATAGTATATATGTAAGTATAAAATATATATTATGTATATTGTATATTTATTTGTGTATTAGGTTTTGTTGTAATAGTTATATAAGTAGTATGTAATATGTGTGTTTGTGTTTAATAGTCTCCATATTTTACTCCGTGCACTACCTGTTGACTTTTGTTTGAGTTATACATTTCCTGCTACCCAAAGGTTGTCTGGAAGAGATCGCTTTTTAGCGATAAGACCGCCTGTTGTTACCGGGTTCTATTGTTCCACTAAAATTTCTTTGTAATTTTACATGTATGTAAGATGTATGATTATTGGTGCAATAAAGAATATTTACTTACTTACTTACTTACATGTTGTGCCGACCCCACATAAGGTGGGATAAGGGCAGGGGAAAGAAGAAGAGACAGGTAATACATAATATTAACCCTCTTTGACTGAACTATTCGGTGCCCGTTCGAACGTAACTCAAAATTACTAGCTCGCTGAGCGGCTTGTGTTTATCTGGAACATTACCATCCCGGAAGCGGGAAATCTCACAATATTTTATGAACAGGAAAACGAGGGTTGAATTACGATATCTTCGCCATTCAGCATACCCTTTTACTGTATGTATAAAGCAGTACTTTTACAATACGGAAGGAATAGCCATACAAGGAAGGAAAATAGGGGTAATAATATGTGTATATTTTTTGTTATTTACTTGTGTATGTTATAGTTTATCACGAATAAATGAGATGATTTATGATTTATATTTGAATTTTGGCATAGATGTAGGTAAAGTAAAGATACCTTGAACAACATCCTAAAGGCTGGAAGTGACGAGTCGCTTAACTTCAAACTCGAGTAAATCCATCTGTCTGATTATGCGGTTTTGGTATTAAAAAAAGGTAATAAGCAGGATATTTGCTGAGAGGGTCGAATCACAAGTAGGTACTGTTGAATAGGGGTGAAGCTAACGGGTAGGGGGCGATGTAAAGGTTCCTATTTTTAGTTTTTTATTGCCGCTAGCAAAACATGATTAGAAAGTTTTGTAATTTGCATAAAAAAATCTCTATTTACCATCTCTAGATAAGTGTCCTTTCCATCCATATATAAACACTTTACATTAATTTTAAATTTCACTCACGGTATATTTTGTAGAATGCCTCTAAGACAATATTATAACAATAATATTGAATTGACATAGTAATGGTTGAATAATTTTTTTTTATATGTATTTTGTACCTTAGACATTTTTTTTTTTAGTTTAATCTTAAGGTTATTTGAATTGTACTATATGTATTTTAGGAATAAGGACATTGTATACCGTAAACCGGTTGATTGTGACACTCTCTAATCAAATAATATTGTAACATCTGTATACTGACATTGCATAATCTGACAATAAATGATTACTTACTTACTTACACTTACTTAAGACCGTAAAGTTATCACAAGGATATATTATGCGAGACAGCGCTATCATGTCTATTATATGTACAGTCAAGGAATTTAAATTCCGACCCATTTCGTACTTTGTCACAGTGACAATCAATATGAAAGCCGCTAGAGACCTCATACGGTTGTCACTGTGACAAAGTACGAAATGGGTCGGAATTTAAATTCCTTGACTGTACTTGGTAATGTTCCGCCCTTACACGCCAACCAAGCTGAAATCATAACAGAGTAAAGCGCTGAATGGTAATTTAACTAATTTATGTGTGTACACTGTACCACAGAATAAATAATAGTACCTACTAGGTACAAAAGACTCACTCTCTAACAAAACGCGTCTGTTACGATCAGCACAGATATGGCTGCTAGGTGCACTGAGAGAAAAATCATCACCAGGAATTAAAAAACAGTTCTGTACTGGGGGAAAAAATAAAGTTTTAGTAATAATTATGGACGTTTCACTATTTCTGTAAAGTTTATTCATTTCTACAAACAGCTCAGTAATCCCAAATATAATTTCAACAAACAGATAATAGAAATTGCAAGAACTAATAAAAATTGCAAAAGTCAATTTGTTCCTATTAGTTAACTCTCCTTGTCCCCGGATTAAGTTTATTTTTGTAATTCTAAGTGTATTTTTGTTGTACTTTTCTCTCGGTGTGGCGATAGCGCCACGCGCGGCTTATGGCAAACGAGCGGATGGACTTTTAGCTACCTGTAGCAAAGCGACGAAATCGCGGAGTGAGCCACGCCTGACTGTACGTATACGTCGGAACCCCAGCCCTAAGCCGCTCCGATGGTAAAAGGCCTGACGGGCTGACACTTATACCCTGGGAAAAGGGTACATGTCTACTTTTGCGCGCAGATTGGCCGGACTGTCCGGACCGACAGGAGCAGCGGCTGAATTAGCAGCAATTCGGAAGGGCGAAGGGCGATAATTGGTGTTGTTACCTAGCAGTGGAGACGTCTTGGGACTCTTGGGTGTTGGAGTGCCGAACTGGGATGTTGCGGATGCAGTTTTTTGACATCCGCGGATGCGGATGCGGATGTCTAGATTTGTTACTTAAAAAGCGTCAAATATTACATTTTAGCATTTTTTATTTAAAAAAAACGAAACGTTTAGTATTAATTTTAGCTAGAATATAGGTGCGTTTTATTTAATAAACATTATCTTGGCCGACTTTTCGGGATCTAGACTCATTATATATAATGTCAAAATTACCTAGCACTTACGCCGCCGCCGCCGCCGCTAATACGTTCCTGTTACCGACTTGGTCGACATCCGCATCATGCGATTTTATGCGGATGCGAATGCAGATACGGATGTTGAAAATAATGCGGATGTTCCGCGGATGCGGATGCGAATATTCGCAACATCCCTGGTGCCGAAGCCAACATTTTCTTGGGCGAATTGGGCGAGAGAGCATCACCTCCTTATGGGTCATTCCTGAATTGATGTGGATGGCAATTTGGCACCGCGGCGAGCGTGATGGGCATCTTTGCGACTGGAAGAGCGTGGGGCGAGGTGTTTAACTAGGATTGTACTATGTGTTTTTAGTTTTAATTTAATTTGGTATAAAAGAGTTTAGTATAAAATAAATCCCCATTTATTAGGCAGGACATGTACTATAGTAGAAACAAACCAAACTGACGACCGGGGTCATAAAACCTCTCATTCACGCTCGCGTGGCCAAAGATAGGGTGAGAGAGATAGAGATATGACCCCGGTCGTCCATTTTGTTTGGGTCTACTGTAAGTAAATGTTTTCATTTACGAAGGCAAGTACGAAAGAATCTGTCGTTTAGAATGATAAATAAGAAAATATGTATATCAATTTGCTTTTCCCAGAAACATTTTATTACCAGGAAAAAGGCGCTGTAATTTAATTTGCCTGAATATTTTATATCTGTAAATCATCCTGTCAATAAAAAAATGTTAGACGAGTGTTTAGTAAACAGGCAACATCTCAAATTTTAAAGCGGAAAATAAGTAGGTAATATTAAAAGGAAATTGATTATTCGGTGAAATGATTTTACTACGTCTAAAGTAGTCAGGTTCGATTGAAGTTTCAAGAAGTTTGTCAAAGGGGGTAAACATAATTAAACGGGGCGTCGTAGATTTTAATTGGAAATGTTAAAAAAATACTTTGTAAAATTTCTCGATGACTAAAATTCAGTGCGGATCTTTAACATACACAGACCGGAGTTTAAATAAATGAGATTAATACAAGGACAAATATCTGCGTCTGAAGTTATGTAATAATCTGCGATAAAACGAACCGGAACAAACATTGATTATACATTTCAACCTTTTTGCCTACCCGCATAAAATATTAATTTCAGAAGGCTTTGTTTTCTCTACAAATGACCCAAGCAAACATGATTATAGACTTATATTTTCACTGCCTTTGCCATTTCACGCTTTTGGACAGTACCCGTCAAATATATATTTACATTTTTCGCCTTATTACAAAGGAGTAAGGTGCGAAAGTGTAAACATATTTTTGACGTCGACTGTAGAAACCAATCGAATTACTCCACGCCTGATAAACTCGATAAATTTATATTGATATTCCCCAATTTGTATTTTATCCAGTTTCAGCTGAGCGCCGCATTCCTTCACTGAATTAGGATATCGGCATTCTCGGATGTGAAAATTATTGGCCTTCGATGTTCTTGCTGTTATTAACATACAAAATAAGAGGTTCAAGTAAAAATAGGTTTTACCTATTCCGGAAGCTTTTAAGGATGACTCATGCTAGAACGGCTCGGACCCGGGCCGACATTTCGTTTTCTATAACATGTGACCGGTGATCACGTGATGCTTTCTGTAGAAAACGAAATGTCGGATGAACCCGGGACCATCGGCTTCATGGGCAGGGTCACTACACACAAGGCCAGACCGGTCCACAAACCGTTTAGTACAGTCGCCATCAGATATATCGGAGCGGTTAAGGTGCTCACAAATATCTGGACACGCCTTTATTGTCAAGGCGTTAGAGTGCGTGTTCAGATATTGTGAACACCTTGGCCGCTCCGATATATTTGATGGCGACTGTACAGTTGATTACCAATACCTACAAATTACGCCTTTGGCTTGCAATGAAAAATGAAATGTAATACATATTCTCGAGAGTTAGTTCCTACGAAATTTTCTCATTAATATTAAGGAAATAGAAAACTCTAGAAGTGCGGAAATATGAAATTTAAATATTTTCAACCATTTCTTAGCCAAAGCAAAAGTTGGCCTGTAGGGAAATATATAGAAACGATGTTACCGACAAATTGAGATTAATATTAGGTGAATAGGTATATATATTACCTAGTATTAATCTCGATGTCGCCGTTTAATATTTAAGCCACAATCCAGTTAACGAATTCGCAAACAATTTCTCGCCAGTGGCCAGTGGGGCTAATAAGGGCCGGAGAAAGTTTGATTGTTTTCGCCAACTCCCGAGAACCAGGAAACTTTGCAATCTTTCCTCTCGTTATAGTTAAATCGATAAGTTAATCAGGGCTTCATTTTAGAAGTACTTTGGGCTGCTATAATATGCATAGAATAGAAAATTTATACTTGGTATAAAACCTTGAACCTGTGGATTTACCAAAATGAAATGATCAATATTGATCAATAGTAAGATCTGGCCACGATATAACACCGCCTGCCTGCAATTTGGCCATTCAAAATTTATGATTATTAGAGATCCAATTCTATTTTAAAATAGTAATATGTATAAAGTTTCCTTAAAAAAATTTTGGTGCCCGAGTGGTCGTATTGCAGGCACAAAACTATGTATTCTTTTCTTACTGCCAAGTTTATGCAAAGTTAGCGTGGTCACCTTGTATAGAATAAAAGTTAGAATGTAACTGTAAGGTCCTCGTATTTCAGCCAGTACAAGAAGATTAGAACATTGAACTTTATTGCTTAATATAAAAGTCCAGTTTTAAATAATGCTTAAAATTATGATACGTTATGACTAAAGTTCTTTGGTGAGTAAAATTGTCCATTGCACATGACGTCAGCGTTACGCGTTACGCTGTCTCGAGTTAATCATTTTTTCCCCACCTGAAAAAGTGCTCAGCGCCGCTAAAGAAGTTTTCACTTCAAATAGATTTTGCAATAATATACGTATCCTATTGAGTACATTTTGGCCCGTTTTAATCCTCTACTTAAAGGCCTGGAATTACTAATTTTAATCCCGAATACATATTCTCTTCGTTAGGGATAATTTTATCTCAGGTGGTATTTGGAATGTCGAAATTGGGTACACCTCGTTATTTCTTGGCCCTTAAATGATAAATAATCCGTCCCATAGATTAAGGGTTGTTTTGAACTTGGTGAGTTGGGTTGCTTGATGAGAATTAACAGATTTTATGTACATTATTCTTCTTCTTCGTCGTAACCTCATGACTGAGGGTCGTGACCGCCATAAGTTGCGTTTTCTTGGATTGCTCTCCAACCTGGCCGATCTTCTGCCATTTTTTTATGTACATTATAAATCCGATTAAATCAGGGTGAAATCCTTTCAATCAAATGATTTTATAGGCTAAGAACAAAGGCGAGTATGTAATTAAATAGTCTAGTAAACAAGCTTTTGTCAGTAGAATATAAAAAAAACTGTACTTTCCCGCTTTTAAGGTTATAATCAACAATTCACTCCCCTGACATTACTGACAAACGAAACTCTTACCAAACAATAAATATTATAGGACATTTTTACACAAATTGACTAAGCCCCACGGTAAGCTCAAGAAGGCTTGTGTTGTGGGTACTCAGACAACGATATATATAATATATAAATACCTAAATACATAGAAAACAACCATGACTCAGGAACAAATATCTGTATCATCATACAAATAAATGCCCTTACCAGGATTCGAACCCGGGACCATCGGCTTCATAGGCAGGGTCACTACCCATTAGGCCAGACCGGTCGTCAAAAACACAATACACTCTTAATAGTATATTACACGATTAGTAAGATTACTACAGAGGCCGGGAAGTAGGTGTTGCCGGCCGAGCAGGTACATTTAGGCGGGCGAGCGTAGCGAGACCTATTAGTTATGATGATGATTGAGTTACGTCCTAATGTGGTAGGTTATTCAGTGCGTGGGTTAACAACACAATCTTACACAGATAAACGTAGTGCCAAACACAACCAGTGGCGACGATATATCTACTTACTTAAAAATAGATAAATATATACAGCTTTGTTAAATCTTATGTTACATTATATACAAGTATTATCTTTAATACTGTGTGGTTTATGTTTTAACAGAACATTGCCGGCAAAATGAATTTTTAATATAAACCTTGTAAGAAACATCCCTGAAGTTACGAGTACCTATGTAAGTTACGTACAAGCTGTTCATAATTAAAAAGCTGGTCTAAGAACGAACTCTTTGCCGGTGCTCTTTATGTTCTCCTGGTGAATAAAACTTTTAATTTTACCGCAGTCTTGGTAAACGGACGAGAACATAATTAAGTATACTTTCCGTTATATTTTCTCAATCCGTAGGTCTTGGTACATACATATATTTATAAGCGTAAGGTAAAATGATTTCAGGCTAAGATAATGTTTATATTATAATGGATATGTAGGTATATTCTAGCATTATTACAAAAAAAAAATTAAGATATCAAAAAAGTTAATACGACAGTAAATCCATAATATTTTTTAAGTTCTTAACTAATGCCTTTTTCGAAACTGTTTTCGAAAATATGAAATTGACTACATTAAGAATGCTCTAGAGCCTCTATCATACGTAACTGGTTTCGGACTCGACAAAACGGACCCGTAATAATTCCTGCATAGAGGAAACTACGGGCCCGATTCCCATTTTGAAATAGACATCTATTAGATATCTTTTAGACATCACATCACCAAGATACGATAAAGATATGTTTAAGATCTAACCTGTCAATTTTGACATTTGCGCGATTCTGGAGATACTCTTGAACGATTTCCACAGGATATGACTTAGACCTATTGACCAATTCACATCTAATAGATATCTTACTCTATCTAGCGTAAAAGTGACATTGGTTGCCCGAATTGCGCTGTAAAAGAGAACTAAGTAGTTGATATCTAAACTATTACGTATCTAAGAATGGATCTCGTACGTGTCGTCTCTTGTGAATATCTTGAAGTTCGAATACGGCAGTACGAATTCGGGGCGTGTATTGGTAAATGGTAGGTTTCTGCTAACTGCTAACTGTATACCCTAGAGGCCTAGAGGATGCTGTATTGCCGTGAATATTCGTAGACCTTCTGTCGAGTCAAATAAAGTGGTCGTTTCAATACAGATATTGACATAGGTACAAAGTTATCTAAGGGCCACTTGCACCATACACTAACCTGGGTTAACCGGTTAAACCTGGAGTTACCATGGTTATCAGTACAATTTGACACTGGTTTAACGGTTTAACCGGTTAACCCCGGGTTAGTGGGATAGTGGGGTCTTTTGATAATTTGACATAGTACATATATTTAAACTTATACTAAAACAAAACTTAAAACTAATATAAAAAACTTTCTCCAAATCACCCCCTTCCGGAATAGTCGTAAGAACGCTAGTGGCGTTCGTTACCCTTCTGCATCGACAGACAGCAAAGTAATAAGCATCTAAGTAAGTATCAGGACCCCTATTCGACAAGCGACGTTTGACGTATCGTGTTGATCTCCCGTTGATGTGGGAAAAATCATAAGTTCTCGAATACGTACAATGTCAAAATTTGACATTAACAATCCACAGTTAGGGTGACAAGCAAACCAAACCGAACCACCCTTAGTTTAGAGTTGAGTTTTGTTTGTACCAAATGATATTATCCACCGTTGATGGAATCAACACTCAGTATGCAATAAAATCAACTGTTGATTTGACGTGGATGCGAAATCTGACAGTTGTACATGTCGAATTTGGCCCCTTATTTAATGCCGTCAATTCAATATTGGTTTCTTTTAGAGTTGAGTTATTTGCTTATTCCTTTTCTTCTTTTTACATTTCATTTCCTTTTTTTTTCAAACGAAAGTGACGCAGTGAAGCAACAAACTGATAAATAACGGTATAACAAAGTGAAGAAAATATTTAATTACAAATTTCCTGTTCTAAATTATGTTTATTGGCATAAACCGTCCCTGTTATTAGTAATATTTAGTCCCTGTAATATTTAGCTATAAATTTCGTCAGAAAATGATTATTTCAGTAGCTTCTGGGAAGAGGAAAATAGAGTAGGTATGCCCAAAAGGTGTAGGCAGATGAAAATGGAAACAACATTATTAATATGTATAAAATTTCGACCTCCACTGGGTCATTTACAAAAGTTTTGTTCCTAATGGTCATCAACAATTTTGGTCTACGGGTAATTTGGTCTAAGTCTAGTCTAGAGATGTGTTAATTTATTAAAATTATAAATAACAGATAAAATATACTTTAAATAAGTAAATAAAAGCTGTAAGTGTAAAATAAAATTAAGTAATTTAATGGTGACGACGAGTGGCGAAAGACAGGGGAGGTGTAATAGGCTACAAAAAAATGGCTGGCTATAATATACAGGGCGGGAGGCAGGAGGAGCTACCATCTATAGCCGAGCTGGCCTCCCATTTTTTAGGGTTCCGTACCCAAAGGGTAAAACGGGACCCTATTACTAAGACTTCGCTGTCCGTCCGTCCGTCCGTCCGTCCGTCCGTCCGTCCGTCCGTCCGTCTGTCTGTCACCAGGCTGTATCTCACGAACCGTGATAGCTAGACAGTTGAAATTTTCACAGATGATGTATTTCTGTTGCCGCTATAACAACAAATACTAAAAACAGAATAAAATAAAGATTTATGTGGGGCTCCCATACAGCAAACGTGATTTTTGACCAAAGTTAGGCAACGTCGGGCGTGGTGGTCAGTACTTGGATGGGTGACCGTTTTCTTTTTGCATTTTTTCCGTTTTTTTTTTTGCTTTATGGTACGGAACCCTTCGTGCGCGAGTCCGACTCGCACTTGCCCGGTTTTTTACCTGTAAATCTGTCATTTTATTACTTATATGTTTTCAGAACAAATTATAGGGTAGGTACATTCATTCAATAGAAATAGTTAAACATATTAAAACCTTAAATCTCATTCATGCCAATTTCCACATCGTGACCTTTTAGTAATCCATAATATGCGAACTAAGTGTTCATTTAAGTTACCCGTTTTAGCCTTTATGACTACTTCCATAGGACTTACAATCGTATATCTTACATAGTTAAATACTCAGCCAGTCACAGACGCAATAAATGGGTCATAAATAATATACGAATAGAGATCACGACGTCTCATGACGTCATTTCGTCATAATAGACGAATAAAATGCCCAGAATACGTAATGGATCGTATGATATACAGTATGTGTCTGACCATGGGGCTTTAATTCCAGTGCTTGATTTTACTCGCTAAACTGAGCTACTTTTACTATGGGATCAACCCTGAAATCGGGGATATTTTTTTTTGGTTTTTCCATAGAAAACGTCGACATCTGATCAGCCAAAATGTATGAAAAGTAAAAAAAACATTTCGAGATTTCGGGGTTGGTGCCATAATAAAAGTAGCTCAGTTTAGCGAGTAGAATCGAGCCCTGGATTCAAAGCCCGATGGTTACTAACACCCTGTATATATTATAATGGTGTCACTGCCTACATTGTAAACCCCCGACGCAAAAGGGGACGCCAATGTTCGTCTGTCTGTGGCATCGGAGTTTTACGTGTTAGCGAGTTTCCTTGCGGTGGTTCTTAGCTATGTTTGATAGAAATCGATCCAGAAGTTTGAAGAATATCAGCACTTTTCCAAAATGATTTAAGGCATATTTGCTATAGCGTGAGGGGTTTTTTTTATTTTGTTCCATAATGGATGACTCAAGTTAGACTGGGCTGTGTCCGGGCCGTAGCTTACGGCGCTTACTTTTCTATGACATGACAGGCGATCACGTAATGCTTTCCATAGAAACCGATGCGCCGGAAGCTCCGGCCCGGACACGGTCCGGTGTAACGTGAGTCATCTTTAAGGCTGTCCCCGCACTTATCAACATTGAACTGACTTGAGCAGGTGGCACTTTAAACTTTATACATTATCGTCGGCGATAGGGCCACATTGGCTGAGCCAACACCACAGACCACCTCAACCCTCAGACGGAGCACGTGAGATAATCGAGGTCACCACAACATATAATAAGAGTATTTGTTTTATTCAGAGACCAAACTTTTATATCCGCAACGCAGGCTTCGTCAGGTAAACACAAATTTACAATCAGCTACAGGCATCGTCACAAAAAACTACAGCGATAAAATCCGCAACAGGCTTCGTCAACTCACTTACTCTAAAAATACACATTAACAAGAAACAAAAAAAAACAAAAAAAAAACCTACTAATAAAATACACCCTCCAACTCACCGCCAGCAGGCAGTGTACCCAACAAGCTGGCCGCATTGAGTTATTAGGAGCTTTGAGTTATTAAGTAGGAGCTTTTAAAAAAATTACTCTTAACTCTTTTAATAATAAAGACATCGAAAACTTCAAACGAAATCGTATAAGCAATTGCTTAATGCCTACTTACATGTAATTGTACATCAAAATATTTCCTGTAATCCAGAGAGGAAATAAGGACATACGGCCCAATTGGAACTTTAAGATACGTCAGTTAATAGATCTAGAAAAGATATGGATTAGATATGTCAGTGTCAAACAAGTGTCAAAGGCGACGTTTCTTCAAACAAAAACGTCACTTTTGACACTTGTTTGACACTGACATATCTAATTTATATCGTTTCCATATCTATTATTTGACGTATCTTAAAGTTCGAATATGGCTGTATGTTTATATGGAACAGCGGTCGTCCACTCTATCTTCTTAAAGCCTTATTGTCTCATAAATTTATTGTCTCATAAAAAATTCTGATTCCCATCAATTTATCGACCGAATCATTGCCATAGAAAGTAAATGATATCTTCAAAACGTCTACTAACAAATAGAATACAATTTACGAAGCGCTTTCGCAATATCAATTCATTGGAAACCAGTTATTGTTTCATGAAAGCCTTTTGATCACCTGTCATAATAGACCGCGAGCCACGAACAGATTTCCATGACCAATCGCCTCCCGGGCGATAACTCGTATAACGGTTAACAGCTATGTATGATGAACCCTCATGGACGTCAGCTGCCGCTTCGTTAGAGGATTGAGCAATGGCAGCCACCGAAACACAATAAATATCATCTAAACTACCATCTGACACAATATCAGTCGGGAGGCGATGGCTAAAAAAAAATTTTTTTACATGTTCAGGTCATCAACTGGTGATCTTTCCACCGCGATACAAATCGGCTGACGCCTTTTCAAATTTAAAATACCATCTAAACTATCATCTGACAAAGTATAAGCCGGGAGGCGATGACTGACGATATATGCGCCTGGCCCGCGGTCTATAAAGTTCGCTAGTGAACGAAAACAAATAATTGATTCGGGACGGTCAAGGCTCCAATTAAACCAAC
This sequence comes from Cydia fagiglandana, assembly GCF_963556715.1. Lineage (NCBI taxonomy): Eukaryota > Metazoa > Arthropoda > Insecta > Lepidoptera > Tortricidae > Cydia > Cydia fagiglandana. The sequence continues at coordinate 6,676,159 of NC_085937.1, forward strand.
TTTGTTAATACTCGTATTGTTGTTTTTGTTATATAAAGCTAGTAAAATTCAATTGCTTATAGTAAATACTTATATTGGATACAATATTAAATCTAAAGTTAAAACTAGAAATAAAACAAAAATACAAACTATAAAATATACTTACATACAAAAAACCAAACTTGTTTTTGTTGGTAAATTATTAGGCGGGCAAAATACTCGCCCATAATTGTGTACGTAAGTATATTGTTTTTCCAGTTTGGATTTCACGGGCCTATAAATCCCGCTCTCTTGATAGGCTTGCGTGGGGATATAAATCCAACACGTAGAGGCCCTTTGGAGAGCTTTAATGTCATAATATTTACTATTGTTTGGTTTTTAATCACTTAATTGACATGAACATTGAATTGTTTAATTTATCTATCTAAATTTTTGTTTATTTATTTAATATTATACAGGGTGGAAAGATAAGTCGGGCCCTGGAGGGAACTACCTTAAATCCTTAAGCTGGCTCAGTTCACTTAAAGGAGACATTCCTTTATTTTTAAAAAGAAACAAAACTGCATTCAAAGATTTTCTTTTTTTCTTCAATTTTGCTTGTCTAAAAAAATCTTGAGTACTAAATATTAGATTTTATGGATATTTTGTACGACAGACGAATGTAAGACCTAACGTTTCTTGGAGAAATGTTATCATTAACATTAACTTTATCGACTAGTTCAGTCTTCTCCGAGACCACGGGGACAACGCCGTCCTCGAAACGTCGGAGGTAAATCTTAAAACTTAAATACGCGATTAAGTCCCGTTGTGCAGTTTGATAATGTTTAATAATCGTGAAAGTTTAAATCAGTGTAGTACAATAAAATTGCGACTTTTTATTTTTTGGAATTTTTAGTCGGTTTGAGTCCCGGGCGAGGCAAGCGAGTTTTAGAAAATCTTTGAATGCAGTTTTGTTTCTTTTTAAAAATAAGGGAATGTTTCCTTTAAGTAAAATGAGCCAGCTTAAGGATTTAAGGTAGTTTCCCTCCAGGGCCCGACTTATCTTTCCACACTGTATATATTTCGGGGATCTCGGAAACGGCTCTAACGATCGATGAAATTTGCTATATGGGAGTTTTCGGGGGCGATAAATCGATCTAGCTAGGTCTTATCTCTGGGAAAAAGAACATTTTTGAGTTTTTATATGTTTTCCGAGCAAAGCTCGGTCTCCCAGATATTATTTTATAAAATAGACAACATGTTGTCTGTGGCCTTAACAGATTCATATTGATTTCTAAAGTTCAAATTACAACTTCGAGAATATAAATGTCACAATACGCAGCCCTCTAGGCAAGCACAAGCGGATTTACTTTCTATTGATATCACTACGATACGAGCCGCATATTACGCCAGTGGCGGCTATTATCCGATTTACATATCCAGTCGCATGCGCTTTGTGGCCTGTACGGGCTATTTTTGCTTGAAAATGTGATTACACTTTTATAGAAAATATTGCATGTGTGATGTTCTCAGAAAACTTTTTCAGTTATCATTATGGGCGGTTTTTTTAATAATTCCATAGCCAACACGTCTATTCGTCTGGGTGTTCGTCTGTGGGTTACCTCAGTGAACTATTAAGAAAGTCCCTATTTCGAGTGTCTGTTAGTCCGCGGCTTAGCTCAGTGACTATTTACTATAAAGCTGTAATGTTTAATATTAATAGCAAAATGGAAAAATGTACACCTCTGGCAAGACTCGCAACTTGCGACCATTACGGCTGATTTAGACGGCGCGCGAACTCGCATGCGATTTTAGTTACATTGCGGACTGTTGGTTACATCCAATTCAACCGACCAATCAAAACACGCAATGTAATAAAACTCGCATGCGAGTTCTCGCATCGTCTAAATGAGCCCATGATTGGAACATCGCACACGTCTGGTCACAATGATGTCGCAAGTGCAAATTTAGCTGAAGGCTTTATCATTTCTCATTTATTATTTTTAATTTGTAGTATCGCTCGCATACGTTTCTGCTTATTAAAAAATAAGCTGTTGGTAATTTTCCAATGTCATTATGCGGACATCTTGGTGAAATAATAAACTGAATGCCCACCTAATATTGTAACATAAATATGACGGCTTAATGTGCCCTTTGTAGAATGTTAGTATTATATTATATGTCACGTTATATGTCACGGTAAAATCCAGGGAATTACTTCCTTCAAATAAAGATTCTAATTTTCCGAGACTCCGTATTCATATGGTTGCTTAGCTACTTTTTCCTTTTTAATATAAATACGACATATCATGGTGCGTCTTTTTACTCTTATGAAGAAGGGAGTATGTTGTAGGTATGGGCGTTAGTGTTTATGTTTGTATGTCTCTCTAATATACATAGCTCAAATGGATCGACGGTTAGATTTATCTTCTTTATTAAAGAATCAATAGGTAAATTACCTACAGCCGAATAATAAAAAGTAAAAAATAAATAAAATGTAACTATAGTTCGTTTTTTTTAGCATTAGATAAAAGGTAAACAATCTTGATGTGTCTTTTAATCAAAAAACACGTTTTAAAAATAAGTAAATATGTAACAATTATGAATCTAATACGATCATTCATGTTCATCTGCTTTCGTAAGTAATAGATACTGATTTTTAAAAAGCGTTTTTCAATTAAAAGACATGTCAAGATCGCTTACCTTCTTTGTGCTTCTTTCTAATGCTAAAAAAATGAACTATAAAAGCGAACCACAGTGGCCACTTGTCACGATAATCTTATAAAGTGAGATTTTGTAAAAACTTTTATCTTTTATAAAATACTTCTGTTTTAGTACCTAAACAAATCAAACAAAACGTGGCGAAGATAACATGAAACGAGTTTCAAAGGCGGTTGACTAAAATATCAACTTCGCTGATAGCGATCTGATTATCTAAACAAATTTATGAATAATGTGCTGAAATAACGAATATCTAAGTATTTCTTAAGGCATACTAACTATATTATATATTGATAAATAAAGGCGATGTACAGTCGGATCCCTAACATAGACATACAATACATACATTCCCACTTTTCTATACAGTTAGTATGTCAACTTGGGTTGAGTTACTTGAGTTGACGGCACCGACCGTACACATTTGGTGATATATTGAGTATTTAGTAGAGATGCACCGGATATCCGGTTACTATCCGGTATTCGGCCTATCCGGCCATTATTTTACTATCCGGCCGGATACCGGATAGTGAACTTCTATACGGCCGGATACCGGATAGTAACATTGCTTGATTTCAGAGTAAACAAATTTGATTTAAGAAACAGACACGGTCACAATCGTACTTGTTTATTATTTTAAAAACCTGCAGAATGCGCACCTGAAGAACTGAAATGTAGGTATAGTTCCGCCGGCCGAATATCCGGCGGCCGGATAGCGAATATTCGGCCAGTGTCCAGGCCGGATATCCGGTATCCGGTATCCGGCCAAACAACTATCCGTTGCATCTCTAGTATTTAGGCTTAATTTATGTATAAGGCAAATTTAAACATCCGCAATAAGTACCCATTACATATAATTACCTACCTGATGCCAAGCAGCAAAAGTATCAAAGCAATTATGTGGCAGAATCAAGAGGAAGTTAGTAGGTTATTATGTCTTCTCCTCCTCATGTATCGTCAATAACTCTCCATACATTTTTTTTTTCGAATTTGTTATTTATTTGTAACTTTACAATGATTAAAGACATACAGGGTGAAAAAGAAAATATATTATGGGCTGATACGGACAATAAAAACGACTCGTCCGTGTGAAAGCAATCTAAGGTCGTACACCCCGCATTCTAGTACGATAACCACCAGTTGCTTGTTGCCGTATCGCCAACGATCTATCCTTTACGAGTATATTATTTTGTATTTTACTTATTCTATTTTCGCAATATTATTTTGTTTCTCAGATAAGTCCTATTTAGTATTAAGGGCATAGCGCGTTGAGTACGTTTTTTGGATTTGATGTTTTCGTTTTATTCTGTGTGTACCTACGTATAAGTATATAGGGTAAAATTTTAAGCAGTGTACAATATTTAATATTGTTAATAGAATACAGGTCAGTATTTTAGAGCTTAAGGTAAAGTGTTTCATGCGATCGTATGGAGCCTAGGAATTTTCATACAAAACACACAACATTAAAGGGAATTTTCCTTAGCTTAAATTATCTCGTCATAATACCTACTAATAAAAATACTTCGGAGACCGAGACATCTAAAAAGAGATAAATGTTTATCTTGACCGTTACATGACTATGTATGAAACCACATTTGACGTAAACGCCCGCTACTTTGACCTCTTAGGAGTTGTATTTCAAAAAGGTTTTTTCTTAGTAAAGCTATAGGAACAATATTTGAAAAATATACGTTTCAAATTTCCAGATCCTATACCTTCGACAGTTTAGGCTGTGCCTCACTTGTCAATATCAAAGAATAAGAAGAACTGTTTTATATACGTTTTGGGTTCGACGACGGTGCCGCCCTTCCACACATCGATTGAAACCACTTTTCTACCCTACCCACATATGTATTACCTAACCCTTTGCCTATGTACTTATGATTGTTTTAATGTAATTAATTTTTGTTGGTGTTCTCTTTTATATACGGAAATACGGACAACCGGTCTGGCCTAGTGGGTAGTGACCCTGCCTATGAAGCCGATGGTCCCGGGTTCGAATCCTGGTAAGGGCATTTATTTGTATGATGATACAGATATTTGTTCCTGAGTCATGGTTGTTTTCTATGTATTTAAGTATTTATATATTACATATATCGTTGTCTGGCTACCCACAACACAAGCCTTCTTGAGCTTACCGTGGGGCTTAGTCAATTTGTGTAAAAATGTCCTATAATATTTATTTATTTATTATTATTATTTATTTATACGTCCCTTTGTTTTAAAACTACGTTAACAAAGATTTTTTATGCGACACAATATTATTCTATCAAACGTTTGCATTTGTATATCAAAACTAAGGGCGATTATTTCAATTGTTAATGATATTTTGTAAAAGATGTGTATGTAAAAATAATATTCACAAAAAAACTTTTGGCACTTTATTTAAGGCCACCCTGTACTTAGAATGGATCTACTGCCGTATTCGAACTTCAAGATATTCGAACTTCAAGAGACGACACGTACTAGATCCATTCTAGATACGTTATAGTTTCGATATCAACTAGTTCTCTTTTGCAGCGCAATACGGGCAACCAATGTCACTTTTACGTTAGATAGAGTAAGATATCTATTAGATGTGAATTGGATCTCTAAGTCATATCCTGTGGAAATCGTTCAAGAGTATCTCCAGAATCGAGCAAATGTCAAATTTGACAGGTTAGATCTTAAACATATCGTTATCGTATCTTGGTGATGTCTAAAAGATGTCTAATAGATGTCTATTTCAAAATCCGAATCGGGCCCCTAGTACGTGTCGTCTCTTGTGAATATCTTGAATTTCGAATACGGCAGTATTGCTCAAAATGTCTAATAAGATGAAGTAATACCCTTTATTTCTACTTTAAACTTGTATATATATATATTGTATTGTATGTATGCTAGTATGTATTTTATGTATTTTATTCGATAATATTATTTATGTATTTTATGAGTTGACAATACGTTAGTTTACTTTTTCTAAATATTACTGTACATCCCGTAAGTTTGTCTATCTGACCTGCCGGCCTAGCCAAGGTTACAATCGCTATCGCTTCGACAACGAAACGCTTTGTGTCTCTCTATCACTCTTCCATATTAGTGCGACAGTGACAGTTGCGTTTCGATCGCTACGGAGCGTAAGCGATTGGCATTTTGGCTACGCGGCCTGACTGGAGTTTTCCTCTCATCTAATCGAAGGTTAGCTGGAAGAGATCCCTTATAGGGATAAGTTCGCCTTTGTACTTCCATTACTGTAATTTATTTTTGTAAACCTGTGTTGTGTACAATAAAGTGATTACTACTACTACTACTACTACTACCCTTACGGCATTAATTCGATAAAGTTTCAGCAATAAGGAAATTAATAATAATTAATCCCTGTGAACCTGAGTTTGTTTCCGCAACTTCTTGTAAAAGTAACTTTTGATTCAGGCTTTAATTTGATTCGAATAAAGATCAAACAAACTTTTGTAATCTTCCGGCTAATGTTCAAAAAGCCATTAAAAAGTCACTCTGTATACGTTATTATGTTATTTTTCAACTTATATCATGTTTTATTTTAACCTTGTTATAATCGCACTCTCTTTGAGTAGATACTTTGTAATAAGTACATATAATTTAATAATAAAAATGCCTTTGTTAACTTACACGTATCGAAGTTAAGGAATAATATAAATAAATAGACGAGACGATATTTCGTGTAAGTAAATATATCTGACACATAATTATCGCTAAAGAGCCATTCCGTCTGTGGCAAGGGCTTGTGCACAAATCAAGCGAGGTTCGATGGTGGGAGGGGAGGGTCACGAAAAAATCACGATAGATCATGTTGGGGGAGGGGGGGTATATAAGGAAACCTAGCGTGTATTTTTCTACTGTGAACGAAACTAAGAAAAAAAACCTACCACATGAGTAGATATTTTTTTCTCGGTCGGTTTTTTTCGGTTTCTTCACTCTGCACTTCAAAATAGCCAGCCTATTTAACGAAAATAGAAAAATAAACAAGATTTTCTGTATACAATACTATTTATCTTAAAATTAGATTGAATGAAAAAATGCAAAAAAATACACGTGAGGTTGTGTGGGGGGAGGGGGGTAGCCAAAAACCTCACCAAATATCACCAGGGGGGGGGGGTTTCCAAAAGTAACCAAAAACACCTCGCGTGTTTTGTACACAACCCCCAATTTGCTTAGGAAACGCAACTTTTTACCTCTCCCCGGTTTAGATACCTACAGTTAGAAAAATATCCTTCTGGACCAATAAATAGCATAGTTACCTACCTCTTCTTGATCGGGACACTCTTGACAGAGCGGTCGTGGTCATCATTGGAAGTCTCCCTTTGTTACCTACCTACCTAGCATAAATATGAATGTAATGTATATCGATTTGGAAAAATATAACAAGTTATAATAAACACTTATTATATCTTTTTCACAAACATGCGATAACGTTTTATTTATTTTTGTTGGAGATATTCCTATCCAAACTCATTATAAATGCACGAATAGGGATATAATCATTTTAAAACGAAACAGAAAATGAACTAATTAAACTGAGTTTCGAAATTCTGAAACTGCAATGAAAGCTAGACGCAACACCCGCTCTCTGTGCAGTTTCTCTTTGTGATGGACTAAAACCTAATTATATTAAGTAAACTAGGTGCAGAATTGTTTTAAACGTATTAAATACTAAATATTTTTTAACGTAAGTATGTTTCTAAACTTTCTAATAATCACTTTTATTATTAAAGAAAATGAAATTAACCCTAAAATTACAAATTTTTATATACCAATTTTTGTAATCTATTAGGTGTATAATTTTTTTAAATATTAAAAAATCGTCTTTAAATATGATTTAAAAATTACAAAAAGTCGACGTATTTATTTTATTTCAACCGATTAATCGGTAATGAAAATAAACGCGAATCGTTTCCCCAAATTCCAAAACCACATCCACACCAACGAATAACTCACAAATCGGCAACAGAACACTCGCAAATTCAAAAACAACCGTTGACGCGCGATTCGAAATTCGAACGAAGTCAAAAACAACCGTTGACGCGCGCGATTCGTAATTCGAACGAAGTCCCGCGGCGGCTCAGGGATGCGAGCCGCGTCGAGTCCTGTCGCGAACTGAGCTCCCGGTCCGTGGGTCCGTCCCTCCCCGCGACACGGATCTATTGCCGTGTCAATGTCAAATGTTTGCAACATTTACCTGAGGTACTACAGCGAAAAACGTTAAATCAAATTTCTTTATTTACCTCTCTATCGCTAGGAGAGGCAGAAAACAAAATTCCGATTTTTATTTTTTCACGATAGGGCCTTCTTCTTCTTCCTCGCGTTATCCCGGCATTTTGCCACGGCTCATGGGAACCTGGGGTCTGCTTGACAACTAATCCTATGATTTGACGTAGGCACTAGTTTTTACGAAAGCGATTGCCATCTGACCTTCCAACTCAGAGGGGAAACTAGGCCTTATTGGGATTAGTCCGGTTTCCTCACGATGTTTTCTTCACCGAAAAGCGACTGTCAAATATCAAAAGATATTTCGTACATAAATTCCGATAAACTCATTGGTACGAGCCGAGGTTTGAACCCGCGACCTCCGGATTAAAAATCGCACGCTCTTACCGCTAGGCCACCAGCGCTTCCACGATAGGGCCTTCTGTTCTCAAAATTTGATATATTTTAATATTTATCAGTTTTATCACTTATCAAGTTATCACATTCTATCAGAAATCAAGTGCTCCCATTTTTATACTGGTCTTGTCATATTTTATCAACCATTGTAATCGTAGTAAGTACATTTTATAAGTGGAGGCGATTAAAACTCTCACAGATTTTCTGAGAACTACTCCGATTATGTTTTGAATGAATAAGTGGAACTTGAAGTAAAACGAATAATTTATACTTACAAAAAAGCTTTTTGCGGTTTTGAACTACTTTGGAAATAAAGTGCTCACATAAACAGCTACTTAGTGCTTTCGTCATTCACTTTTTAAAATTTCTTTTTATTACCTATTAGGAATACCTAAATACTTACCCCCTGCCAGTAACGAGTGCTATGATTTGTAATGAGTTTTGTGTAGTAACGACTGGGGGCCGATTTTTGAAATTCGACCATTCGATTTCGTGTATTTCGTTAATTAATATCCCCACTACCAGGCATTTAAATTCTATGAATAGAATTGAAATCGAGTGTTCAATACCACTAGATTCCAAATTTTTATCGCTCGTATCTCAAAAATTAGCATTTCGCCGTTTTCCATCGATTTTCGAGTGACGAAATCGAACGATCGAAATTCAAAAATCGGCCCCCTGGTTGGAGTTGTATAGGTATCCTCTTTCATTGAATTGCCCTCATCCGGTGCCTATCTCGCCGCATAATGGCTCCTCTACACGATGGGCCAACGCCGGCCACTCCAAGGGACGCAGCCATGCGGTAGAATGAGATAGCAATATCACTTACTCCCTCTAACGCATACATGCGTCCCTTGGAGTGGCCGGCGTTGGCCCATCGTGTAGAGGAGCCATAACAATTGATTGTCCTAATCTAATGGAATGTTACGCATAAAACTCTTTTCGCTTAATTTTTCTCTACCTGAAACAGAAAGTATTTTCGAAAATATTTTGCAAAGGTTAGGTTAAGGTTTATTTTATAATTTTTCAGAAATGTTAATAGTCTCGTCTCAGCACAATAATAACGGTGCGAAATGAGTTTTATGCGTTTCATTACATTAGGAAAATCTATTATTATGCGACTCAATAGAGACCCGCCCTCATCATTAACGATTGAAGGATCTAACGCTACGTCTTACGTAGGCGAACAACGCGCGAACGCGGCGCGGCGCGGCGCGGCGAAATCAATCCTTTGATGCCCATAGAAGTGTCCTACGTAAGCGATCTCGTTGCGAACGCGGTGCGGCGCGATTTGCACGCGAATGTCAGGCGGCGCGGCGCGCCGCGTTCGCGCGTTGTTCGCCTACGTAAGACGTAGCGTAACACGATACGCCCACGATACTAACGACACGACATTAACGGCTCGATTCGGGAAATGAATTAGAGACTCACTAGATATGAAATAGTAAAGATATGTGACGTTCCACTGCAAAAGGTACCTTAAGGCGGCTGGCGCCGCGATTCGGGAAATGAATTAGATATGTGACGTTCCAAGAAAAAGGTACCTTCTGGCGTCCGGCGCTTACGTCGCATAGCACCGCAATAATATTGGAGCGGCGTTAATACTAGCGTAAGTGTCAACCGCCAACGCCATAAGGTACCTTTACCCGTGGGACGACACATATCTTTACTATATCGTATCTAATTAATCTCTAATTCATTTCCCGAATCGCGCCGTAAGTATACCTAACATAGGTACAGCACGAGCAAAAAATAGCGAGTACTCAAAGTAACTGGTACTTATATTATGTCGAATTTTGATACCCGATGAAGTAGATTTTCAACGGCCTACACCAAGTCTAAATGCAAACACATATGTGACGTCCCACGGCAAAAGGTACCTTATGGCGGTTGGCGCTTACGCTATTATTAACGCCGCTCTAATATTATTGCGGCGCTATGCGACGTAAGCGCCAGCCGCCATTAGGTACCTTTTGCCGTGGAACGTCACATATTCACATTCTGAAGATTCGCATCGCGTCATTCGCATTCGCATTAGTTATTCAAATGGGGTTGTGATCGTATTTACCTTCGTATCATTTGGCTTTACCTGCGTAAATACGTTGTTTATGATTATGGTTACTTTGATAAGGAAAGATGCTGTGAATGCCTGTGAACGAGCGTATGAAGATATATCAAATTTACAAAAGGATAAATAAAATGAATAAATTTATGACACAATTACAGTAAGGCTTGTGTTGTAGTTATAGACGACATTCTATATATAGATAGATACTACAAATGAACAGTCACTGAATCGACCAAAAATTATATATTACCTACCTATGTAGTAAATAGGTAGGTACCAGTGGCGGCGCGTCCATAAAAGCCGATTCCCACCGGCTTGCCTATTTTTGGACGTTTGAGCAGAGTTGTAAAGGAAATATGTAAGCCAAATTAGCCCCAGCTTGCCTATGGATATGTTTGACGCGCCGCTACTGGTAGGTACTTAATTTAACGAAGGTTTTTTTTATCTGAATGATGCCGCCATGGGGACTCCTAAGGTCTGTACAGTTCACAGACTCACCAGTTAGGTATACATAATTGTTTTATCGAAAGTTTGTTTGCAAAGTTTGGTTTTGCGAGCCATAATCCGGATAAGAAATGTTGATGGAGTCGCCATTGCCTAATCTAATTGCATAAGTTTTCAAAATGACCCAAATCCGCTAATTAGGTGTCATTCGGTAAATAAAACTTGCCTTTAATCCTTATTTCGTAGTAACAATTACTTTGAATTCGAGTTAAACACAATGGTTCATCGATTTGCCGTTCAACAAAGTTAAACGACGCTTTGTATTCGGATTTGGGTACTTTGTATTGCGGATAATCGTGTTTGCGCGCCCCCTTCTGATCCAATTTAATATTATTATTGATTCACAGGATATTAGTATAGTCACATCATGTTATATTGAGTATATACTCACATATTGCTGGACTAAAACAGTAAGTACAAACATTTAAATGGCCCACTGATTAACATCAGTCCGCCGGACGGTATCGGCCTGTCAGTTGTTCGAATTCGGAATGTCAAAATTTTGTTCTAACTGACAGGCCGATATACCGTCCGGCGGACTGTTAATCAGTGGGCCCCTTTTTATAAGTATAACTAACTAACTATTTTGGCTCAGCGATCCAAAGAGAATCTTGGCCTCCGAAACGAGAGCGTGCCACCTGTCCCGATCCTGCGCAACTTCCTGCCAGTTACTGACGCGAAGCTGAAGCAGATCCGCCGCCACACTGTCTTCCCAGCGATACCTGGGCCGACCCACTGGACGGCTACCAGTCGGTCGTCCCAAGAACGCCTTCTTGACAGCCCGATCCTCTCCCATTCTGAGTAGGTGACCGAACCAGCGAAGTCTGTGCGCTTTCGTTTCGCCGATGATATTGGGTTCGGCCACTAACTCCTCGATCTCGGCATTTTTCCGGATCCTCCAGGTGCCGTCATCTCTCTGAATAGGTCCCAGGATCTTGCGAAAAACTTTTCTCTCTGCTACCAGGAGCTGACCTTCTTCTTTTAGTGTTAGGGACCAGGCCTCACAGCCATACATTAGGATAGGCCGTATAACGGTTTTATATGTCCGTAACTTTGTATGTTTGCTGAGAAGCCTGGACACCAAGCTTTTTATAAGTATGTACTACCGTAAAGAGAGGCGCATTGGGGAGGGCATCGTCGATTACTATTCATTTTTTATTTTTATTTTTCAGCTTTACAACTAACCAGATACCTGATACGAGTAGCTGCCTCTTTAGGAATACCGGCTCACACATCTTTTAGGTCAAGGGGGAGGCCTATGTTCAGCAGTGGACGTCTTATGTGATGATGATGATGATGATGATGACCATTTTCCAGAACGCAGTCTCAATCAGAAAATAACCAAAAAAATCATACTCACGCAAGAATATCAAGTTTAAAAAAATTTACCTTTAAACATTTTACGTAATAAAAGTAATAATCTTCTCAGCAACTTAGTTGTTTTTCGCTTTTTTGAAGGCGAAACTTTTTAATTTACCCAAACTCGCCTGTAGATCCGAGAGTTACGCGTCTCTCATAATTATCTGCTACTTCAAATTGAGTTATGCGTCGGCTTATAGATTAGGAGGCCTGACGAGATTATGAAAGTTTTCTGGCGTAATTTTTCCTCGAAAACACGTATTTAAAAGCAGGAGCCGTTTCACGTTGCATGAGGGTATAGGAAACCCTTGAGGCCTACTTACATGAATTTCTAAACGATATATAATGACGGCTGCTGACATATAGGTACGCCTACGTACCCCTGCCAGTCACCGGCCTCTCAAAACAAGAGAGGTCTCTATAAACCTAAGAGAATACGTGTTAAATCCTTAAATCAATTCGCTTTACTCAAAGTAGCGGAAGTAGTAACTAATTCTGATAATAAATAAATATAATATGATATATAAAATATAACTTGGAGCATAATACGGAACACAAAAAATCGCTTCGATTGCCATGTAAGCACAGCTAGCACCGGGAGGTCGCCGCATTGCTCTTATATAGTCTTGACCATCGGCAGACCACCTGTTATTCTAAAGGCTCCTCTACACGATGGGCCAACGCCGGCCACTGTAAGGGACGCATTTATGCGTTAGAGGGAGCAAGTGATATTGCTATATCATTCTACCGAATGGCTGCGTCGCTTGGAGTGGCCGGCGTTGGCCCATCGTGTAGAGGAGCCATAATAGAGTAGAACCTCGATTATCCGAGACTTAGTTTATCCGAATCCTTAAATATCCGAACTTCTTTCAGGTATTTTATGTTTCAAAGTAAAATGCACGACGCACGACAATCTTTAATAAGGTAGGTAAAGTAAGGTAATAAATAGTAGGTGCTATTTTTGTAACATTTAGATTATCCGAATTTTTGACTATCCGAACTAGTCTCGCTCCCAATTAGTACCTATACGTACCTACTGACAATCGACGGTGTAGGGTACCTACTATAAAGTTTACGAATTGTCAGCTCACATTTTAGTGGACTATGATATTCCCATTGTGTTATCGCGAACAAAAGTTGCACGCCTGAATCATTCGCCTATACTTTGTTATGTAAATACGTATAACTATAATAATTGGTATGATAGCACAATCAAGGTAAAGAATATGAAATATACATCAACAGTTTGTATTGGTTTGATAAAGTATACAGCTTGCTTATTAATCCTTGCTGAACTAAACGACCAACTTCGAAATACAAAAAGATGTGGAAAGATGAGATAATACTCGTAGCAACCAACTTACCGTGAAGCCGATTCCGACGGTTGCCGAGAAGTTCCCCGCCTGGAACTTGCCGGTTTCGAATTGGACCAGCAACGACGTCTTGCCGACGCCACTGTCGCCCAGGAGTATTGTCTGTAAAAACACATTAAGATGATCTGGTGAAGGTTATGGTACCCTGGCCACCCTGGGGAGTACCATGGGTGGTACCTACTCTCATGAAGCGATCAACGTAAGAATAAAAAAAACTAAAACTAAGATCTGTCTTTATCTAATTCCTAATAATGTTTACCTATTTCATTTGTCATCGTAATCGAAAATTTTAGGTTTTTCCGTGATTTCTCATATCACATTAATCACATTATACGAGCAATAAAAAGTAAATTGAAATCATTTTCACACACTTTCACGCAAATAATTTCGCTTTACCCACAGTCCACCAAAGCCGACAAAGGTTATAACATAAAATGAATCCTTACAACATTCTAATAAAGTTGACTAATTCATGTTATACAAAATAGACAAAATATTATAATAATAATTTCAAAATAATGCGTTGTCTGAACTAATTGGGAATTAATGGTTTATTATTTCATATACACAATTAACACAATTATATACATTTTTATATCACATATTGTCCAATATTGGGAATGACAACAACAAAGTGATATTTTGTATCTAAACAGAAGTAGTGTTTCTACTTGATAAAAACAAATTAAAATATTTTCTGAAAATAATTTAATTTGTTCAAATACTTCATAGTATAAACAGAAAATGTTCTATTATAAAAATATTTAATATAGTATTATTGGTACTGTATTAAATTTCGTACAGTAGGTACCTATGTATTTCAGTTTTCTAGGGTAATTAGACTAATTAGTAACGTTTTGCATGTTAGTCTAGACGTCTCTTATGAAAAGCTCGTTAATTTGCTCCAGCAGATATTCATGCTGAACATTGACGTGGGAATTTCGGTCATGATGTATTTACATTAATATCTGTAAACATATTAATATGTTTTATATGTTTTTTACAGCCGCGATAGCTTGAAGCTGATGGTTCGAATCCGGCCTCCGCTACTGGAGGGCTTAAGGGATCAGACGTTTCACTCGAATGAATGTTCACTTGAGTGAATGATTAATTTTTCTTTGATTGCATGTTCAGACGGTGCTGGTGCTAAGATTATTCACTTTTTATTTTCTTTCACTATGGCGTCGAATGAAGTTGTGTGTCTTGGATTAATTTTTATTTGTGATCATTTAATAAAGATTTAAACAAGCAAAAAGCAAACAATACTTTGACTACTACCCACAGCCCACAGGACTACCCTCGAGAAAAATATGCAAAATCGGAATGAACATTCACTCTGTGTTCACACTATTGATATTCTGTTCATTCGGAGTATGGGTAAAAGATGCCAAATGAAAATTGTATTCACACGTGTCACTTTGAGTGAAAGGTGAATAGGTAATGAAATACGAAAATGAACACAAAATTAACCGTCTGATTTTAACGTCACTTTTTTTGGTAGGTACACCTGGTACTTAATATGACATCTATTTCAATTTATATTAATTGAGAAAAGTCTTTTCAAAAGGGCTTTTGTGGTTACCTTGTGTATAGGCAAGTTGTCGTCATGAACGGTCTTGATCGGCGTGTCCGTGGGCTGGTAGTCGCGGTACCCGGTAGGGGAGGGCGTGCCGCGCTGCACGGGCGCATGCACCGTCGGCTCGAACACATCGTCGCTCATACTGTCATCTGTCGCCGTCTAACCGTCTGATTTCACCTTTATGAATTCGTTTTCACTTTTTGTTCATGTTGTGTTCCGTGTCACTTTGAGTGAAAGATGAATAATGAAACACGAAAATGAACACAAAATGAACCATCTGATTTTACCTTTAGTCACTGTTTTTTGGTAGGTACTTATATCACACTTATTTGGTTACCTTGTGTATAGGCACGTCGTCGTCATGAACGGTCTTGATCGGCGTGTCCGTGGGCTGGTAGTCGCGGTACCCGGTAGGGGAGGGCGTGCCGCGCTGCGCGGGCGTACGCAGCGTCGGCTCCTCGAACACGTCGTCGCTCATACTGTCGTCGGTCGCCGTCTAACCGTCTGATTTCACCTTAATTAATTCGTTTTTCACTTTTGGTTCATGTTGTGTTCACACGTGTCACTTTGAGTGAAAGATGAATAATGAAACACGAAAATGAACACAAAATGAACCATTTGATTTTACCTTTAGTCACTGTTTTTTGGTAGGTACTTATATCACACTTATTTGGTTACCTTGTGTATAGGCACGTCGTCGTCATGAACGGTCTTGATCGGCGTGTCCGTGGGCTGGTAGTCGCGGTACCCGGTAGGGAAGGGCGTGCCGCGCTGCGCGGGCGCACGCAGCGTCGGCTCCTCGAACACGTCGTCGCTCATGCTGTCGTCTGTCGCCGTTTGGTAAATCAAAAGGGCTTATGTGATTACCTTGTGTATAGGCACGTCGTCGTCATGAACGGTCTTGATTGGCGTGTCTGTGGGCTGGTAGTCGCGGTACCCGGTAGGGGACGGCGTGCCGCGCTGCGCGGGCGCACGCAGCGTCGGTTCCTCGAACACGTCGTCACTCATGCTGTCGTCTGTCGCCGTTTGCTGAAATAAAAAAATATATATACACATGTTAGGCAACCTAAGCCAATCTAACGCTACGTCTTACGTAGGCGAACAACGCGCGAACGCGGCGCGGCGCGGCGCGGCGAAATCAATCCTTTGATGCCCATAGAAGTGTCCTACGTAAGCGATCTCGTTGCGAACGCGGTGCGGCGCGATTTGCACGCGAATGTCAGGCGGCGCGGCGCGGCGCGGCGCGGCGGCGGCCGCTTTCGCCGCGCCGCGCCGCGCCGCGTTCGCGCGTTGTTCGCCTACGTAAGACGTAGCGTAAGGGACGCAGTGATGTGTGAGAAAGATATTAAGAAACTTGTAAGTGTAGGTGGGTCAATCAACTTTTAGAACACTGATTTCGTGTCCCTAGACTGCCTAGCAAAGAAAAATCGATTTTTCAAAAACCATGTTGCTTTTTTTACTTGTTTGTTTACAGGGGCATTATTAGATCCATAAGTATTGAAATAACACATACAAATTTAAAATGTAATCATTATTTAAAAATAAATTTTTCTTTGCTAGGCATTCTAGGGACACGAAATCAGTGTTCTAAAAGTTGATTCATCCAGGTACTATCCGCAAACCAAACTGACGTAGTAAAACTTCTCACGGTACCTTTTGCCGTGGAACGTCACATATCTTTACTATTTCATATTTAGTGAATCTCTAATTTATTTCCCGAATCGCGCCGTCATTCCCATAATACACGATTGTAGCAAGAGTGAAAGAGTAATATGACCAATTGACCACGGTCGACCGGATACCGGGCCGGCAGTATCCAATGAGGATTACCTCCACGTCTGCCAAAAAAAACATAGGTAAGTACCTAAAAAAAATTTGGAAAAAAAGATCCGCATTGATTTTTCTCATTTCATATGGATATTTACATAACGCACCACCTTATAATCTAATCATGAATTTAGATGCTTTTCAATACATTATTCCAATATTGTATTGTTATACATACAGTATAATAAACATCCTATCCGTAATCCGTCAGACTTAAAATCATCCGATAGTGAATAATACGAGACCTTATTTTGGTCAACGGGCGGGCATTTACTGTCGGCAGAAAAGGGTAAGTAATATAAGACATAAGAACTTATACTATAATATTCATATTATATACGCTCATATTGTATAAGTTTGTTTTGTATACCGTTCAAGGTGTATAACGAACGTTAGATATAACATCAAAATATATACTTTTGTTAAGTATACCGTTATTTAAGTATAATATCATTGTATATAATGATCATTATGTATAACGTTCATAATATTTCAGATTTATAATGTATATTACTCAAAACATCTAACACCAAAATGCATAATGCTCATATTGTATAACCTAATCTACTTTTCTGACAGCAGTTTGTTTTCTATTGGGGTCGCAGTTCTAACCTAACCTAACCTACTTTTCTGGCAGCAGTTTGTTTTCTGTAGGGGTCGCAGTTCTAACCTAACCTAACCTACTTTTCTGGTAGCAATTTGTTTTCTGTAGGGGTCGCAGTTCTAACCTAACCTAACCTACTTTTCTGGCAGCAGTTTGTTTTCTGTAAGGGTCACAGTTCTAACCTAACCTAACCTACTTTTCTGGCAGCAGTTTGTTTTCTGTAGGGGTCGCAGTTCTAACCTAACCTAACCTACTTTTCTGGCAGCAGTTTGTTTTCTGTAGGGGTCGCAGTTCTAACCTAACCTAACCTACTTTTCTGGCAGCAGTTTGTTTTCTGTAGAGGTTGCAGTTCTAACCTAACCTAACCTACTTTTCTGGCAGCAGTTTGTTTTCTGTAAGGGTCGCAGTTCTAACCTAACCTAACCTACTTTTCTGGCAGCAGTTTGTTTTCTGTAGGGGTCGCAGTTCTAATCTAACCTAACCTACTTTTCTGGCAGCAGTTTGTTTTCTGTAGAGGTTGCAGTTCTAACCTAACCTACATTTCTGGCAGCAGTTTGGTTTCTGTAGAGGTCGCAGTTCTACCCTAACCTAACCTACTTTTCTGGTAGCAGTTTGTTTTCTGTAGGGGTCGCAGTTCTAACCTAACCTAACCTACTTTTCTGGCAGCAGTTTGTTTTCTGTAGGGGTCGCAGTTCTAACCTAACCTACTTTTCTGGCAGCAGTTTGTTTTCTGTAGGGGTAGGAGTTATAACCTATTTAGTATATCATACGCTATTATATTTTATAATCAGTATACTAAAAGATAGTATATACTATGATCGATATACGTTATGTATGTTATATAAACTGAATTTAGAGTATTTGAGTGTTATATAAAAAGTCATTATACAAAATGAGTATTATGTTAATTGACCGTTATTCCTAATAAAAATATTGATTTTGATGTTATAGCACACGTTCATTATATCTTGTGAATGTTATTAATATGAAATTATATATTATGTAGTTATATCTCGTGGGACGCACCCGGCAGAAAATAGGGTACCGTATATTTAGAAACTTAATTTCGTTTTTTTGCTTGTTTTAGGATTCCGTACCTCAAAAGGAAAACACGCTGCTGACTTAATCTACTACACTTTAAGGAATATTGTAATTATTGTTCGTTTTTTTTAGCATTACAAAGAAGGTAAGCGATCTTGACATGTCTTTTATTTGAAAAACGCGTTTTAAAAATCAGTAACTACTATACTTATGAAAGGAGAAGAATGTAAGTGATCGTATTAGATTCATAATTGTTACATAATATATTTGCCGTGACTTATTTTTAAAACGTGTTTTTCAATAAAAATACACATCAAGATTGCTTACCTTATGTCTAATGCTAAAAAAACGAACTACATCTAGAGTTTTTATGGTAATTTTTAGTAGGTACCGTAAAATGGGGTGAGTTGGGTGAAATTTTACTTTCAAACCTCGATAAAATTTTATTTTTACATGTGAAAACTGAATGGTGTAAATAATAAGTGGTTCGGACGTTTGTATTTTAGTTTGTATTTTATTTTGGGTAGTTCCATTTCATAACTTTGACGATAAAGAGGAAAACCCACCTCACCCCGTAGTGCGTCGTATTTGGGGTGAGAGGGTTTTTCATACAAAGGTGATTTTGGAAGATTGTTGGATCGATTTTTTTTTATTATGCGTATTACTATAGCCCCATTTTAAATTGGAATACATTATTTTTGTAGCAGTAGCCTTAAAATCCCTTCTCACCTTCTCTCCCCATTCATAACCCAACTCTCCCCGCGAAACCTACTCACCCCGTTTTACGGTATCTATATAATTTCAAAGAAAGCGAATATCTGAGTCATACACACCGCAAGTTTCCAAGTGTATATTACATTGTTAGTTGATAAGTTTTAATAAGTACGCAGGTATAAGAAAGGGCTTTTAATAATTAACGGGCAAACTAAACTGAACTTGAAATATTCGTAACTAGTTACCAAAACGACATAACTTGAACAAGACATGGTAACTACAGGAAACTAACTGCCGTATTCGAACTTCAAGATATTCACAAGAGATGACACGTACTAGATCCATTCTAGATACGTTATAGTTTAGATATCAACTAGTTCTCTTTTGCAGCGCAATTCAGGCAACCAATGTTACGGGCACTTTTACGTTAGATAGCGTAAGATATCTATTAGATGTGAATTGGATCTCTAAGTCAAATCCTGTGGAAATCGTTCAAGAGTATCTCCAGAATCGCGCAAATGTCAAATTTGACAGGTTAGATCTTAAACATATCGTTATCGTATCTTGGTGATGTCTAAAAGATATCTAAAAGATGTCTATTTCAAAATCCGAATCGGGCCCTAATTAACTAGGGCCCCAGTAACTTAAACGTCCTTGTTATTACGGGCAGATTGATGTCCCAGGATTACAATCAATCAGTACGGATATGATTGTCGTTCTTGTCTACGTGACAGCGTGATAAAACGGTGTCCGCTTTCTATCCCGCGGTGCTAAAAAGGGACAGTTATTTTATCACTTGGATAAAACCATCCATAACACGCCTGCAGGTTTTAGAAGGGGTGTAAAACTAGAAAATTATAGTTCGTTATTTTGGCATTAGAATTTAGATAGAAGGTAAGCGATTTTGTTGTGTCTTTTTATTGAAAACTTAGGTAACATAAATCCTCCTTTCCATATATGTTCTGTCCTGTCCATGTGTGTGTCATGTGCCCTAAGTTTTGTACAATAAAGAGTTTATACATACATACATAGAATTATAGTTAAATCACATACTTAATGATCATTTACATTCTTTTTCTTTTATTTCATATGTAATTGTTACTGATTTTAAAACTTGCGACGGAAGATTTGGCCTCCGCGCGGGTTTCTACCTTTTTCGCTCGGTCTCTGCAATAATGTACTGTCTGTATTATTTCTACCATTTTTACCCCTGCTATATTTACGCGCAGCAATCTAGTTACCGAGCCTCCATCCCCTTCATTATCTGCCACTGACATCAAAGGCGTATCCTATCGTATCGTTAATAACGTTACTTGCTATCGGTATATCGTAACAGCTAAATCTACAGGTGCTTAAACCGTAGGTATACTCTTATGGATTACTATTTGTGTTGTAGGTACTTTATTAACAGAACCAGCCGGCGTATTATAGATGGTTTTATCCATCTTTATCCACGTGATAAAATAACTGTCACTTTTTAACACAGTGGGATAGAAAGTGACGGACACTGTTTTATCACGCTGTCACGTAGACAAGAACGACCATCATATCCGTACAGAAACGGGTTGAGTGAACAATTTTACTTTGAGATATTTGTTCTTCATCACTTCATCAAATCATCAGTGACATACTAAATCAAATCATACAGGTAAAATATTTTAAAAATCTATAAACCTACACAGCGCTCCAGTGGGATAAATAACGACAGAGTCAGTTAAATTGATCAACGATTATAAAACTCTAAGCGTCACTTGCACCATCCCGCTAACTCGGGGTTAACCGGTTAAACCGTTAACCCCGTGTCAAGTTGTACTGGTAACCGTGGTAACTCCATGTTTAACCGTTTAACCGCGGGGTAGTGGGATGGTGCAAACTGCAAGTGGTACTGAGTTCGATGTTAGTATTTGAATAAGAATTTTATCGTCTTATTAGAAACCTTAATCAAAAAAAGTAATAAATAATTAACGGTTTCAGAGACACATTAAAAAGCCACGAATCAGTCATCAATGATCTTCAGACGCTTATTGTTACCACTATAACAACTAAACGTGCAACATTCAGCATACATCCGACGCCCCATATCACAATTATCTTAATTCACTCAAGTTGGGCGCCACTGCAAAACAAGTACATATAATTAGTGAGTAGAGTGAATAGTTCTCGATTTTACCGTGTGTATAAATAAGTTGGTAATAGCTATAAAGCTGGGTATACAATGGGGACGGGACACTCGGGACACATGTCCAAAGCTTCCGATAAGCATTATGTGCAATAAAGCTGTTGTTTGTGTCTACCTGAGCGTTCTATAATAGGATTCAGTATGTAATATACAAGGTAGATATTATATTATTTTGGGTTATTTCATGTTTTATTTGGTTTATGACAGAGTTTTCTCTAGTTGGTGGTTGGTGGTGTCAACAGGTAATTAATAAGTACCTAGGTAAGCTGAAAGTACTGACTCTATAGTACGGGAGGTATGGTAAAAACTAATTATTTATAACTTTTATATTTTTTTTATAAGCTCGCTTAAAGTGCTCTTTCATTTAAATGGATTCTTTTCGTGTATGATTTGACCTTTTCTGTCTTAAAGGAAACTTGAATTGTTCTGATGTAATCTACTTGAAAAGTTAACAAAAATATATTTATTTACTTATATACAATTTGAAAACGCTTTTCTAAAGTAGTAAGGTGTTTATATTGTGAATGATTTACAAACCCTCGCGCTTTCATTTCACTCGCGCTTTCGAGATTCGCGCGTCGGTATGATATAAATAACTTCAAAGTTCCTATTTAATTAACATTTTTGAACATGAGCGCCATCTCTGAATCTTTCTCAAAACAAGAGCCTCGACGCGACGCGTATCTTGCTTCCCGCCGGAAGGTCAGTTTCAGCTAATTTCAGAAACAAGCTTTCAGGCCACTTTCCCTTCAAGTTCACCGGTTCTCTCACAGATGTCGCCCTTCTCGGAAAACTAAGTTTCACGAGCCTTCGTAGCTTATGTAGGTACAGTCGACGTCAAAGATAATATATGTTTACATTTTTCGCCTTATTACCAAGGAGTAAGGTGCAAAAGTGTAAACATATCTTTGACGTCGGTATACCTACACACTGTTGTGCCGCTACAAATAAACCTCATTTATTATTTAAAAGCAAGCTAGTGAGGTGTGGTATACCTAGCTACTACATTTTTGGTTTCTGAAATCAACATGAAACAAGGGGTGAATTTGTAAATTATGTAGGGTAGGTAATTAGGTTATGTTTTATGTTCTAATCCTTGATTTGGATATTAGTTAATGTTTACTTTGTTGGTGTATTAACATCGCTAAATCTAAAATAATATACCTAGTCTAGGATAGCGGGGCTTGTGGCTATTGCTTATTTCCAATATATCAAGATATCAAAAATGTACGATAATGTAGTTAAATAAAAAAGCTACTTTCCAGCAATGTCAATGTTATTAGCGATCAATGCGCTATCTCACATCATAAATAAGCTCATAAATTATGTAAAACGACAATATTCACACCGAGTCCAATCCAGTCCAATACCCATATTATGTAAATCGACGATAACTTCCCAACCCTCAGCGTAAACAAACATAGTCAACGGAAATTCAACTTTGTGTCTTATACGTCAAAGTTTGTTATAGAAGTGGGAGCTGTAGTAGGATACGAGCTACGAAAAGTTACCTTTTTATGATATTTCTATGCAATGTAAACGGTAAATCGGTTGTCTTGAGATTCAAATGAGGATTATCCGAGAGACAACAGAATTGCTATTAGCTTAAAACCCATCCTCTGAAAGTTCCTGTTAAGTATATTATTTTTATATTAAACATTTTTTCGCACTAGCATGAAAAAAGCTACCTATTTACTTACGTGAACGTTCACGTACCTTTTTTTTATTTTCGTACATAATATTTTTTTACTCAAAATCATTTTTCATATAATTTCAATTCGAAGGCACCAAATTTTGATAGGTATTTTAAATTTTTAGTTTTAGTTATTTTAATTGTAGTTAGTTTTAGTTTTATATTCCTGTTCATGTCTTATAGTAATTTAATATTATATAGTAAGTATATAATAAACCTCCATCTTACATAGCAATAAAAATAAAAATAAATAAGTCAATTTGAATTTTTCATATACATACATGTAATATTAAACAAAAAAAACAATTATAAACTAAAATTAAAAACTACAATAAAGCTACAACTAAAATAACTACTAACCTAAAATAGCCTATAAATAAAAAAACTGGCTCCAGCTCTGTACCTTGGGGCAGGGTACCAAGAAGGCTGGCGGCATTGCCGCGCTAGACGGCAATACTAATGCGTTGCGCAAGGTAGGAGCCAGCCCTCTTGTCACCCGTTGCCTCCACGAGGCGCTTCCCCTATATATTTTTCATATAGGGTTATTTAATTTCAATATTTACGTTTATTTGTAACGCCTTAATTATCGCAAAAGAGTATTATTTAAGTAGTTGAATAAGCTGAAAATTTTGAAATAGGTTAGGTTTAGTCTAGGTATGTTAGTGTTACATAGTTACATAGTACGAGTATAAAATCAAACAATGTTGTTTTGGTGCTAAGTTGCTAACCGCTAAAATACCTACATTACAATTTATAATTCTTATTTCTTGTTTGGTTTATATAACAACAATAAAAGCCTACATACGCAAAGCCAAGGGACCTAAAAAGCCAACATGAAGAGTAAAGACTGTTTTACGATCGTCTAATCGTCGACCCAAACCAGCTTTTATATTTATTTCACACATTACGGGAAAATGTGATACGGAAAAAAGAAAACAAAAAAGGATTCACGAGTTTTATACGTATTTTATGCTGCAAAAAATGTCGATATATCTTACGTTCATATTCTTACGTTATTTACTGATACTATGAATTATATATAGAGTTTATTATGTAGGTATTTACATATCTTAGAGCATGAGCCAATATTCTGTATATAAACTAGGCAAATACCTAATACCTATTTGTAGACTCATGAAAGTCATGAGCGACCGCATTCATGTGTGAAATTGATAAGAGTTAGGTACTATATCGTAGCACTTGCAAACTGATAAGTATCCTTTCGCAGTTCGATTAAGGCCTTGCATGCGATATTTGATACATTGGGGCTTTTGAACTTTTGATCGATGAATTGTTGCATTGCAGTCGCTTTCGTAAAAACTTGGAATTCGTTTTCAAGCGGATCCCAGGCTCTCATGCCGTGGCAAAAATGGCGGAATAACGCGAGGAAGAAGAATTGTTGCATGTGATTTGTTGCAATGTGAGTAGGTACTGAGAGGCCTTGATTCTCAACATCCTGTCTCTAATGTTGACTGGCGTTAATGTTAAAATGAGTGTATTGGAGTTAAATGGTCCAAAAACTAACGAAGCGTAAAAGCGTGGGTATTTTATTTGGAACACTTGTATTTACCTAAAAGGCGGACTCCGTTGTATTGAGTAGTCTGAAAATCTTCACGGAACGATGTAATAAAGATTAAAAGGGAACAGTATTCAAATATTTAACAGGTCCGCGACAGTAATTTTACCTTTTCTCGACAATTTCCTTACCTGTTGTCGAAATCAATTTATATTTGCTTTTAACACCAAAGAAATGAAAAGGTGAAATGTTACCAAATTGATTAGGAACACGCCCTAATAGATTCCCTCTCGGGGAAAGAATTGGGTCAATGTCGACATTCAACTGGTAATACCCGCGTCTCCCTTGTCACTCAGAAACCAAGAGAGTTGTGCGGACGTGTACAATCTTGTGCCATTCACAGAAAGTATATTTTAGCTTGGCTTATGTACAATACTTTCAATACGGGTTAATACGTGATTTGGACTTATTTGTCGACGAGTGTTAAGTCGAATTAGTGGTTGTATCGACATTTCTGCAGAGAACGTGTGTGTAAGAACGATTAATTGGTAGAGTGGTACGTAGTATCTATTGTTAATCCTTGTTAGTTTT
Source organism: Cydia fagiglandana (assembly GCF_963556715.1). Lineage (NCBI taxonomy): Eukaryota > Metazoa > Arthropoda > Insecta > Lepidoptera > Tortricidae > Cydia > Cydia fagiglandana. The sequence goes on from NC_085937.1 coordinate 6,701,502, forward strand.
TGTATCTCCTTGAATTTCACGGGCCTATAAATCCCGGTCTTTTGATAGGCTTGCGTGGGGATATAAATCCAACACGTAGAGGTCCCTTGGAGAGTTTTAATGTCATGTAATTATCATTACCATTTTACTGTAATTTTTCTTCTTAGAAATTACCCCTCCATTTCATTTTAGTATTTAAGGTAAAAATAAATTACAACACTTATTTTCTGAAAGTCTGAAGGCCGAAAATAATAAGGATCAACAAAGACCAAAAATGTTTCTTCTACTTTTTCTAATCAGAACTCGATTCCGAATTAACCGAATATACCCATAAACGGATCCGATCCCCACTATTTTCGTTACACCTTTTAATAGATAACTCTAATTATTTGTCTTAATTAGCGCGTCTAATTACCTAAGTACATGTTTAAATTTCGTTCGTGTATTTTCGTAAATCTGTATGGAAATTAGGATTTGTAGGGTTTAATGTTTTCATGGTAACGCTCTAAGATGTAACGTATGAAACTCAAACATGAGAGGATTGTTTGAGAGTTTAGTAAATAGGTACCTACCTATTATTTGTGGTATCGCTTCGGGTTTTAAGGTTTTCGCTATCCATTAAGGCCCACTTGCACCATCGTACTAACACGGGGTTAAGCGGTTAAACCGTTAACCTAGTGTCAAATTGTACTGGTAACCATGGCAACTCCAGGTTTAACCGGTTAACCCCGGGTTAGTGGAATGGTGCAAGTGGGCCTAAGAAGATTAAAGTAACGATCTACTTAGTTAATATTAAAGTCTCATTAGTAAGTCTAAATACCACTAACAATACATTCCACCTTAAAGTGTCATTCTATGGAACTTGCTAACTGTAAACAAACCGCCATATTGACACTAAAAAATATGAATTTACTAGTGAGTTTTGTTTACATAGGTAGTGAGCAAGTTCCATAGAATGACACTTTGTCATCGACAAAAAGTGCAAATGATAGTAGGTATAGGTACATTTTTATACATATTTATGACTGTATTTATGTAGCCTAGTAAAGGTCCTGATAATTTCAAGTTGGGTGTGGTTGAGCCTATTTCACACCCCGCCGACTTCATTACCCACTTTTTGTTTACCATTATTTCACGCTTAGTTACACACTTTGGCGGTTCGTATTTTGTTATTTTTTATAAAACTACATTCTTATTAAATGGGAGAATTAGCGTCAATGATCACTTCATCAAATACAATTACAATTATAGATACCTACATAATTAATGAAAAACATAATATTAGTTTCTTAAGTTTTGTACATAATATTATAAAATGTATCGACTTGTATTAAAACATAATGAAGTATAGGTAGATGCTTGACCAAACTGCAATATTAACATTAAATTTTACCGTCAGGTGCAAAATGAGATGTCATTCTTGTATGGGATTTTGAACAGCGCGCTAAGCGGGACGATTTAGAAACTCAATGTCCCATACAAAATGCCACTTAGGTAGTACCTAACGCAAACGCGTACGTCACGTCACGTTATCGACTGAAATTTACACTAGGGTAGGGTTGCCATACGTCCCGGTACGCCGGGACATGTCCTGGTTTGAAGCATGATGTCCCGGTGTCCCGGCCCATAAGCAAATTGTCCCGGTTTATAAATCATAGTTATTTAGTAGGCGGCATTGAGACAGACAGACGGCCGGACGGTCAATAAAGTGATCCTATTTGGGCTCCGTTTTTTTCCTTTTGAAGTACGAAATCTTAAAAATCTACCTACTATTATCTCGAAAAAATTTCGCGCTCGCCTCGCTCGCGTTTTCATTTAGGTACCTACATTATTTGTGACAGTCAAGTTGAAATTTGGTACACATATTTTATGTCAATCTATAACCCGAAGACGGACATGTAACGTAAATAAAATAAATTTTAATTTTAAACATAGAGGACACTTATTGGGGCGTAAATGAGACACTTAATAAACAAAGTTTTGCAAACTATATGGTGTTATATATCAAGTGATAGAGCTGTGGGAATCTCAAATATATTTTATTAATAATTTTAAGATTAATAGTTTAGAAGTAATTTAAGTAAATAGACAAAAAATTACCACTTCCCCTCTTTATCTCCGAAACTACTAAAATTAAAAAAAAAATACAAAATAGTTCCTTTCCTATAGATGACAGAAAAACCTATTAGAAATATGCAGTCAAGCGTGCGTCGGACTTATTACTTAGTTTTTGATCGTTCCTTACGGGTCTTTTTTAAACATTTCACTCACGTTTCACATCAAAATATACATTGTTGAAAATTGTGTAATGTACGGAACCCTTGGAAGGCGAGTCCGACTCGCACTTGGCCGGTTTTCGTTAAATGTCCCGGTCTGAGCCCCCACACTTATGGCAACCCTACACTAGGGGTACCCACAGGAATCCTGCTAACAAAAGAGTACCTAGCTAGGGAGGTACCTATATAATATGTATACTTATTTTTATATAAAATCAGCTGCGAAAGTCTCACAAGACCTGTGAGAACTTGATGATAGCCGTATTCTCCTCTTAAAAATGGCTTTATGATGATTTCGCCGATGTTAAATAAATAAATATCAAAAGTGTCATTAACCATATAAGGTTTCATATGTACAAGTAGGTACACAAACTTTCTTCTTAAGTAAATGAGCAGAGGTATGTTCCCAACGGTAGGATATTTAACATAGCCTGATCGACATTTACTCGTTGTTTAAAACAACATTATACCTAATTATAACTTTAGTGCAAGCAATTTAAAATAGACTAGACTAGCTGTATTTAAAGTCACGAACATACAACTGACTTTACAGTAAACCATGTTACCTATCAATAATCTAGAAAGGTCGCAGACTTGACGTCATGCTAATTATTCAATAGCGTCATCGCTGTTTATCTGTCAACTAAGCTATGCCAGAGTAAAATTGCACCGAGTAGTCCATCTTCATCCGTTATGTGCAGCAAGAGCAAAAAGATGAACATTCAGTATGTTTAGTATGTCACCTAAAATATTTCCAATCTTGCTCCTGTCTTGTTTCACAGTCTAATGAAATTAGTTCCAAACTTATAATAAATTCAATAAATAATTAATTAAGAGAAAAATACGTAATAATACCTATTTAATTATTACTCGTGTAAGTAATCAAATGAACGTTGTGACACTTGTGACTACCTTTGAAGTAACGCCCCCACAGGAAGCCATCAACCCTCGCCCTGTGGTTCCGGAGATTTAAGCTTAAACTTGGATTAATTCGGAAATAAAGTTTGTAATTGAATATGTAAAAGCGGTTATTCTAATTTTAATTTCTACTGAAATTGAGTCCCTGAATGGATTACGGTTAGTCAAAATCGTGATTTTTTTTTAATTTTATAGAATACCTTTTCAAAATAGCAGGTACCTTGGTGTATAGGTGAAATAGTATAGTCAGCAGCAGAAGTTGCTAAGCAGGCGAGCGGTTCAAAATTACATTGACACGCTTTATTCTCTTAACAATAAAGTAGCATCAAATTATTTTGAACCGGCCCGCCTAGCAACTTCTGCTGCTGACTATTTATTTAATTAGGTACCTGAGTGGGTGCGTTTCACTCTGTATAACAACTAATTATACTTAGTCGATATAACGATCAAGGGATATTAATTAGCAAAGCTTACGAATGACATATTCTTACTAGGTATAACTCTCTGGAATAACAGGCATTTGGTATAATATTTTTCAACATATTTGCGCTGATTGGTGCATGCAAAATGAAGTCATGCGTGAGATACGCGGCAATCAGAACGAGAATCGTCAAGGTCGTATCAAAACCACTTCAAACCCATAAGAAATTGTCAAGTCTGAATCGGACTCAAGGATATTTTCGCTATAACTGTATTAAGTAGACTGTGGATTCTAACTTTATCTAGGTACAATGCTTCTCATATAAAATAGACTTTCGTAAGCACAAACAAACGAGACAATACATAATATAAAAGAAAACACAAAATAAGATTAAATTGCTACGAAATGGCCCCATCTCTGCATGTTGCTGGTGGCTTCCAGCGCAGAAGGAAGGAAACAGACAAGAAGAAAAAGACAAAAATAACATACAGTAAACAAATAGTTAAATACGAAAAAAGTTACACAGCAAGAAGATACAACATAACGACTATATTAAGATAAATTATACATATAAAACAAACATCGTGCTCACAACACTGTATCGGTCCGGTCCAACCATACCTTGGCTGAGCATTACAGCTGCATATGCAACTAGCGTCAACGGTGGCTACACTAACTAAAAAGCTATATCTACCTATATATTATATTTTCATCTCACAACGTTCAGCAACGTCAAATATTGTCATATTTGCCATTCTCGCAACAACTTCATCTCAGCTGAGGATTATTATATTTATCACAAAGAGCCCTTGAGGTTTCCCGCCAGGTTCTTTAAATATAAGACACGGAAATGAAACGTTGCCTCCGAGTTTTTCATTCCACGTAATCTTTGAGGAGATAAAAAAGATTGGTATAAATGAAAAGGTAACCTTTACAAAACCGGGCAAGTGCGAGTCGGACTCGCGCACGAAGGGTTCCGTATCATAAAGCAAAAAAAAACGGAAAAAATGCAAAAAGAAAACGGTCACCCATCCAAGAACTGACCACGCCCGACGTTGCTTAACTTTGGTCAAAAATCACGTTTGCTGTATGGGAGCCCCACTTAAATCTTTATTTTATTCTGTTTTTAGTATTTGTTGTTATAGCGGCAACAGAAATACATCATCTGTGAAAATTTTCAAGTGTCTATCACGGTTCGTGAGATACAGCTTGGTGACAGACGGACGGACGGACGGACGGACGGACGGACAGCGAAGTCTTAGTAATAGGGCCCCGTTTTACCCTTTGGGTACGGAACCCTAATAAAAAGGTAACCTTTACAAAAGATCTTTGTAAGGTAAAGATACAATCGTAGTAGAGTACCTACCTTGAGTTTTGGCGTTGCTGTTGTCAATTTTGTTCTTTTTATACAAAAGTAGAAAAGCTATTATGTAGGTAATGTTTTTATGTGAGCACACAAATCCTGAATATCCTTTTTTCTACGTGTAGATGAAAGTTCCTTTTACTTCGTGCAAAATAAATATCATTTATCATTTATCATTAGTTAAGTATGTATTAGACACATAGGTAGGTACTGTTAACATATCATCGCAACGAAATTCACTTATCTGGTACGATAAGAATTTAAATTCAAAAGCACCTATTTATTATCTAATATGCCATCTATACCGCTGGCCGTTCGCTTCAAATGGAGTCTGGTATAATTATATATGCAATACCCAATATAATCTCATTAACCGTTGTCAGCCTGGCAAAGTGCTTCGCTACTGTTAATGCAGGGTAGGTAGGTTTTAAATAAATATGTAGGTAGTCCATCTTTTAACAAACATTTTTTTTTTGGAGTATCGAGACAAACCATGCTGGTTTAACGATGCTCTTGGATCAAAATATTATGTAATTGTGATTTATCTCTAATAAAAAAATAAAAATAAAAATAAATAATAAATAAACGATCGATCGAAAATTACGGATTGTGCGCTTAATTAAGAAACAATTATGTTACGCTGAAAGTATTCTGTTTTTAAAATCTGCTACTTCATTTACTACTACCACATCTACCACTGGGCTAGTAAAATCTGGGCCTGGGCAGGGCATATGTGCCGACTTCACGACGAACGGTGGAGCAAGTGCGTTTTGGAGTGGAGACCCCGGCTAGGCAGAAGAAGTGTAGGCAGACCACCCGCCCGTTGGTCCCATGACATAAAGGAGACTGCAGGACCAGTCTGAATAAGGGAGACTAACAACCGCTCAAAATGGAGAGAGATTGGAGAGGCGTATGCCCAACGGTGGGCTAACACACGCTGAAGGAGAAGAAGAACAAACAAAAATCTAAATAAAGTCAGCATTTCCTAAGGTTCTGTATTATTGGCCTTCGTTTGATCCGCACTGACCGCGATACCCTGTTTTTAAATGCTCAGATATATATGGTACTGTATTTAGTAATCGCTACTATGGTTCCAGTAGAATTGATGTCAATAACGTGTAATGTTGAGAGTTTAATTTCAATCACAAGCGTCATAATCATAACTTTAGATGACTTGTCAGTACAAGGTTTCACAGTTGTTCGCTTTTCAATTTCCGATGATCGATCAGATCCTACGCGGGAATTGAAAACAGGTCTTTTCTGGTTTGTTTCAAACATGTTGTGGCTCCTAGCTGTCATTTTCATAATGTTTAATATATTTATGTTCTATTTGCGATCTTTTCAGTCACATATTTAGGTTTTTTTCAGTGTTTATAGTACCTTAAACATACATGTGTTATGGAACACTATCCTAGTCTACACTAAATACAATATTTTGCTTTACTTAGCAACTTGTATTCAATTGTATCAATCGTATTAAATGATAAAAATAATTAAATAAATTACTAATTATGTATTGTATTAAATCATTTAATACGGCGGTCTTCCCCAAATTGACCATAATATCAATCTGTATCAGTGTAAAAGCGATATCAATCATGTGTCAAATCGGATATCCAATTGAGGGAAATCATACCGCGAGCGCCGCAACCCGAGATGACTGATATGTTTCACCGTTAGGCTATTGTTCGCCTTTCAATCTCTGATCAGTGATGGCTGCCATTGCCATGGGGCTGGCAGGGGGTTTACCGTGAAAACCGAAATTCGCAAATTGCGGGCATCTTTCTCTTTTACTCCAATGAAGGCGTAATAAGAGTGACTAAGAGTTGCGAACTTCGATTTTTGCGGTTGACTCCCAGATTTAGCAACTTGTTAAGGTTTTGATCTTATGCTGATATGACTTTGAAAATCGCTCGCGCTGATTGGACTGGTGCAATGAAGTGAGAATCGGTTCCTGAGTAATATCATTACTATATTCTAGAACCGAACATACAACCGGCCATTCTATATCGGCGGAAAACATGATACAGCTGAACTACAAAGTTAACTTTACTCTGCAAGCTCTAGATACCTGGTTCAGCACAAACAACCTCAAACTGAATTGTGCCAAGACCAATGCTTTACTGTTTAAAACCACTTCCAGAAACAAAGACAGTCTGCAGGTTATATCAAATGGAGTTGAAATACAACAAGTGGATTCCGTTAAATTTCTCGGAGTCAGGATTGATTCGAGTTTGTGTTGGAAAGAGGAACTATCGTCACTAGTCAACTCTATAAGTTCGGCCTGCTATGCACTAAGAAGCCTTAGAGAAGAGGTAAATACGGCTCAACTAATAATGGTATACCGAGCGTTGGTTGAATCTAAAATTAGGTACAGCGTAAAATTCTGGGGTAACAGCTACCTTTACAACATTCAGTCTGCCTTTGTGGCCCAGAAGAGAGCGATCAGAACAATAGCCAGAATACCTCAGATGACATCATGTAAACCTTATTTTAATAAGTTTGAAGTTCTTACAGTAGCTAGTCTCTATATTCTTGTGATTCTTAGTGACCTTATAAAGTACCTTAACTGTATTGAAACGTTGGAAGAAAGACAAAAGCGACTGGAAACTAGAAGAAAGGACTTACCACAAATAATAACCACTAAACTGCAAGTGGTCAAACACTCTTCAGCTTATCAGGCGGTTACCCTATTCAATAGATTGCCATCCGATTTGAAGTCAGTGACTAATTTGAATTTGTTTAAAAATTGTCTCAAAACTTATTTGTTGAAGAAGGGCTTCTATTCTGTGGATGAGTTTTTATCAGCACAGAGTACAACATAGTATTATTAAATAGATTTTTTTTTTCTTTCTGACATAATATTTATTAATTAATTTAGATCAATTGACATAAACTTTATTATTATTATTAATTATATTTTATTATAAGCCAATTATTGTTCATTTTGTTATTATGTTAGATAATTTGTAATACTTTAAGTTTTAATTGTTATTTATAAAATTGTAATTGTGATATAATGTAAAATTCAAACGCAATGTATATTGTTCTATGAATAAATGACTATGACTATGACTATGACTATGACCAAGCTAAATACCTGATTTGAGTGACAAAATGCGGAAGTACCTAGGTACGTACCATAAACGACATTTATAAGTAGGTATGTATGAGAGATGCACCGGATATCCGGTTACTATCCGGTATGCGGCCTATCCGGCCATTATTTTACTATCCGGCCGGATACCGGATAGTGACCTACTATCCGGCCGGATACCGGATAGTAACATCGCTTGATTTCGGAGTAAACCAATTGGATTTAAGAAACAGACACGGTCATAAATGTCATAATCGTACTTGTCTATTATTTTAAAACAATTTAATCATTCCACTGACTTGCACGCGCACTAATTTCGTACCTAGAAATGAGTTCGCGCGAACGTTCACTAGGAAACAGGTCAAACCTGCAGAATGCGCACCTGAAAAACCAAATTAACCATTAGGTATAGTTCCGCTGACCGAATATTCGGCGGCCGGATACCGGATAGCCGGCCGATGTTTAGGCCGAATATCCGGTATCCGGTATCCGGCCAAACAACTATCCGTTGCATCTCTAGTATGTATATAGTTTTTTTAGAAATTTTACGCTTAAGATGGTGACACCTACACACTATGTCTTTATTTTAGATCAACACCTACGTTCTATTTTTATTACATAATATTGCGCCAATATTTATATTTCAAGCAGATACCCCTACACTACAATGAATACATTGTATCTCTGAAAAATATACATTGCCAAAATAACAAGTTGGTACGTGTCGTGATTCAGAACGAGTAGAATGAAAATGGAGGCGCAATCCGAGATGACTGATGGGTTTATTTTATTGCCAGACACCCACTCTATAACCTTTAACATTTGAAGCAAGTTGAGGGGTTCTTGATATATTTACGAGAAATACAATCGAGTAAGGTAAACGGCCCCAAGTTCGTGCTAGTACGTTATTTCGTTAGTTTTTTTTCTGGCGCAAATAATAAGGAATTCAAATATCTTTTATTCAAATTATACATATGAAAAAAATCTGTATTATTAAATCTCTTCAATAAAATGATAACCAATATTTTAGTGATTAAACTAAGAGTAATACGACGGTCGAAACTGTCAGACGGCCGCGAATAGCTGTGTTGTATGCGTGCACTTTTTTTAGGCGTAAGGTGCGCGCTCTCACTTGTTAAGCTTATAGGAAGGAAAAGCTAAACCCATTCGAATAAAAGTTTTTGGGAGTGTTTCTGTGGGTTCCTTAGTAATTGATTTGATAAGAAAAAAGATTGAATATATGCATAGAAATAACTTAAAATTGCAATAAATCGACTCACGAAATAGCGGTCATTTTATCTTACGTGTGTCTCCTATTTCGTGCCACTAACGAATCAAGGATTTTCTAGATACATTTTGAGTGCTTGTTTTTAAATATAACAACAAAGATAATTAAAAAAATAAATTAGAAAACAATTAATGTATTTCATGAAGTTTCGTATGAGCGAAATTCGGTATATGTTTTTTTCACTAGAATTCTCATAAAACGAGTTTGAATGTGACCCAAGTTAAACATTTTAAGGTATGTTCCACGTATATTCTCATATTAACTACTAGCACAATTTTATTTATTATTGAAATTTGATTTATTTTTGTGTAGGTATGTTTATTTTTAAAGTATAAGATAGTAAATTATTTTTTGTAAATAATTTTTAATTTTAATTATTTTTTATTTTTTTTAGTTTTTTTTTATTTTTTTATTTAAATTAAATTGTTTGACTTTTAATCAAGTATTAAAGTACCCATATGGTTTACCTAAGTCTTAATTCAACCATTAAAGTCGACGAGTACAAAAAACTTTAAGCTAGCTCTCAATTTAACATTTTTTTTTATTATTATTTTTAATTTGACCTTACAATTATTCGTAAGTAGGTAAGACCGTTAAATATTTAACAGCAAATTATCAATTTATCACCAATTACTCTAAGAAAACTTTATGCCGAAACAGGGGACAAGAATTCACGAATTTAGGAGCTGACCTAAATTTGTATCACGAAATGGGAGCCAAATAAGAGGTTCACGAAAAAATTCATATAAAAAAAAGTTTCAACTAAAACCCTACAGTTTATACATTAAATTATTAACAAAGAACTAATATAACATATTCAAAAGCTTTCAAGGTATTGATATGCTTAGTAATATTTAAAAAAAATACACAAATCTCAACTCACTCTCAAGAGCCTTAACCTGCCGAAACAGGGGCCCTTTACCTTAGTCGAGTGTCGAGTCGACATACATTTTTTCACCTTAGGCGCTATTCATAAATTACATCATTTCAAATTAGGGGGGGGGGGGGTCTGGACATCGGATGATGGTAGCATGACGTAGGAGGTAACGGGGTCATTCGAAGCATGATTTTTGGATGATTTCAGGAGGGCGGGGGGGGCCTCTTCTTAAATCTTCTTGATCTAGGGTCTTAAATCGTCAAAAATCGATGACGTAGTTTATAGACAGCCCCTTATTGCAATGGGTAAGGTGAAGAAATGTCTACATATTTATGCACTCGACTGTACTGATTCGTTAAAATATGGTGCTACATTAAGAAACCAGGAATAAGCACATTACGTAACTATTTACGTCGAAAATTTAAAGGGTCATATCTACTTTTAAAACGTTGTACGATACACGTGCGAATAGGTAATTAGCAAAATGTGTCGATTTAAAACACTCCCTTCGGCGTATACCTAAGTCGGATGTTATACAGTAAAATATTATACCTACATTATACTATCAAAAAAAAACGACGCACTAACACACTCAAAAACGCCAATATCTCGACGCCTAGTATATTTATCGTATATACGTAATATTTATTTGTAATATGTAGCTAACAATCGCTGTACAATATAAGATAGACAAAACACCGTTATTAATCTATCACCTGATAATATTAGATAAAAGCTTCCTAAACTTTATTACGATGGCAATAACAAGACGCCATGACGGCGATAATATTTTACGCGGCAATAAGACCCTGAGGCCAATTCGAACGTCACTTTGACAGTGCTTTGACATCAATAATATCTAAATGATGTTATTTCACGTGTGCATTTTGCTCGCATTTATACAGGCGTGAGAGAAACGCACAGGCGAATATGAACAAAATGACATAGGTAGTTTAGATATCATAGGATAGATACTCGTATCACGTTTGAATAGACCATCCTAACACGGCGCTCACCGTTCGTAAATTTATTTTACCTGGGAAATACGTACCTAATTAAGTAAATATGGCCTAAATGTAGCTTTTCGGCTGCGATGCCTGCGGTGGTACGCAAATTTTATTGAAGATCAATAGAGAACTTGTTTAACGATTAATCTCTCTAGGACATCAGTTTTTATTGTGAGTTTTGCTATAATGCAATAGTAAGTATTTTGTGCAACAGTTAGGTACATAATAAGGGTTCTTCAAATTCAAGAGCCGAAGTTACAAACTTTATTTGTTCTAAGACAGCAGCAAACACCTAAAATTAGAAATTAAATCATAAAATGAAACACCTATACCAAGCCCTATATATAGGTAACAAGAGAAAATCAATTTAGTTTGTAGATCTTTGCCTAGAACAGAAGTTAGCATAAAAAATACAATAGTTGTACTTTTTATTTTTTATGCTAACTTATTATTAATTATATTTTACTGATTTTAGCACTAAAATAAAATTAATGGTTACGTATTTTTTGCTCTGCTACGTCAATTCGATTTGGTACTTCCCACAATTATGTCACACTACCTATCTATTTATAAAAATAAATAATAGTAAGAAGACTAAATGAAACCTGTGGCAAAACTACGATTAGATATCCAAAACAAAAGTGGAAGTCAATAGATATTCAATTGTTTTCACGATAGGTAGCGATAAGATAAAATATTGCAATTTGCACTGATGCTGTATGAAAAGTAACTGATAAAATTTAAGTAATAATAATAAATTGTATTAATTATCTAATAAAAACTTTTTGAAAAAATAAATAGTATTACTTTCGACGAAAATAATAATGTATCTCGGTTGTTCTCGTAACTTTGTGATCTAAAAATAACTTACAGTGCTAAGTTAGAAACAAGTTACTCACGCTCATTTCAGCCACAAGTGAATTTTCATTTACACCCTCATTCACGAGACAAGCACATTAACACTCAAAAAAATCCGCACGCACATCCCCGCGACTCGTCACCGTCTGTCACCAAAAAAAACACCAACAAACACTAAAATCACACCAAATTAACCTCTAAATTCTTAATAATAACAATCAAAATCGTCAGTGGTTCGCTCCGTGTTAAATAACATGATCTTTCCGAGACGAATCCTCAAAATTTGAGGTTATCTTACTGATCGGTAAATGTAGGACACATTGCACAGCCAGGCTATAGGGGCGAGAATCGCGCGAGTTTTAGCCGTTGTGTGTGTTCAGCGTTGTAGAAATAATTCGCTGGTGTGCTGTAGTGACGGGAAAGGTCAATGTGTAAGGGGTGATCATTTGGTTGTGTGGGTGAGAACACGATTTGAATGGGGGGAAAGGTTGCAGACTAGTCTGGGGATATTACCGTAGGTCATGTCATGTCCATAGACAGAGAAATAAGTAAGCTTCGAGTGCTCACGGCTCACTCCATACATAGTATATAAAACCTATTTAATACTACTATTAAGTTTTACGCCAGTTTAAAACTAATTAATAATAAGTTTTACAATACCTCCCACACAACTTACTATTTACATATTCAGTACAATATCTTAATTAACTCATTTATTGTATAATAAGATTAATAAGTGTTATAAAATTAATATAAAACTAAAATCAACAACAATTAAGATAACTAAAGCTAAAAATAAAATAAAAACACCTATCAAAATTTTGCGCCCGTGGTAAGGTGCCCATCACGCTGGATTGCTATGGCCAGTACAATTTATTGGTTTAGTTGTATAGCCATGTATGGAGTGAGCACACTAAGCTTACTTAATTTTCTATGGTAATTATCTAATACAGCATAAACAATGTTGGAGATAACACTGAGCCTTGGTAGACGCCAGACTGAAAGTCCATAGTTCTAAAACGTAAATGGCAACTAAAACGGCTTTCATGGAGTGAAAGTTGTAGGTATGTATATCCTATTTCTTAAACCCTCTATCAGTCTGTAAGATGGAAGCGTTGACAAAGTAGTTTAGTCACAGTCCTGATCAAACGCTTCAGCAAAGATGACAGAAAGTCATTTGGGGTTAGTATTCAAATCCCAAATGTTTTCTTCCATTTAGAATAAGATGTTTTTACGATGTTGTATTAAATTTGAATTTTCAAACAAACTAACATCATGATGGTCAATGTGATGTTTTGAAAATTGTTAATTTTACACATTGTGTATCAATTTTTTTCTAGCTATAGGTATGTGCTATAGGATGTTTAACATTCATATTGTGTATCCAAATATTTTATATCTTACAATACTGTTTAATTTAGATTTCTTCATGACGCTCTTCGTACAAATCTCACATAACTACAAGAAATACAGAAGATAATTTTAGCAGAACTGTTCTTTTATATCCCAACAATTAACCAATCTAATATTTATTTAGGTAAGCATTACCCAATTTGACTGATTTTGTTGATAGTTGGATTGGTTAGTAAATTGACCAATCGGACCGTCATATAAGTACATTTAAGCAACTGGAATATAAAATCAGAGCTATCCTATTTGTGTTAGTTTTAATTTAATTTAGTTTTTATTTAATTGTAAGTTATTTTATAAGGTTAGATTTAGGTAGATGTGTTAAAATGTATTTTTTTGTGTAGACATTAATCTAATCCTATACAATAATAATTTTATTATCCTAGGATGAATCCACGAAAATGCGCTCCCGTGCGCACCCTACCAACTGGAGCAGATCGATCCGCGTCTCGTTACTACCGAGCCCCGAGGGTGTGACTACGCTACCAAATTCTCTACAACCTATATCTCATCCCCTTCTATCTCCACTCAACAGACAAGGACGTAACGCGTAGAGATTTAATCAGTTTAGATTCATAATACGTCTGTTGACACTTTACTATAGCTGGATCAATTAAACACTCACACATTGAAAGCTTCAGTGATTGTGCTTATGCAGATACGAAAACCCATTTTCCTGTGTTGCATCAAGCGAAGTTCAACTTTAAGTTATGTCGTTAAGGTTTAGATCAGCTTGAGCGTTTTTATCAGTGTTTATTGCAAGTAGTAACATTTTTATACGCAAAGAGAAGAGGACAGCGATATGTATGTGTATGTGTGTTTAACGTGACCTATCTTTAGCTGTAGGTATTATCAAGCCAAGTTCGTTAATTGCTAGTCGAAACTACGTCACCGCTAAGTTGGGTGGTTAGTAACTAAGTTTGGAGGAAAATGGCGGTTAAGTGGCTAATTACTTTGATCACAATATGACTGATCTATTTGTATAAATACCTATTTTCATCTGTAGTCGTGTTCTGAAACACGGCTAATAATAACAATACATAGTTAATGTTATTATTAGAAATGTTATAATGGCAAAACTAAATGTTTTCTTTCTGTTTTCACGGTTACCTTGGTCGTGGTATTAAAAACGAAAAATATGATACCCATTTGCTGTAACAAGTTTAGTTTTTAATTTGTTTTCTATTAATTAGAAACTTGTAAACGTTGTATTTCAGCTTTAAATAATACTCGTACAGTATTTAGTCTGCTCAAAATATGAATTATTAATGAACTCTGTCGGCCTTGTTTGTAATTAAAAACGTACCTAATCCTCACTCACACATAGAGTTGTATTACGTGAAAATTACGTCGTAAGTCATAATTAGGTACTTTGGCTTGATTATATATTTTAAACAAAAGAACAAAAGTGACGTTTTTGTTTGAAGAAACGTCACATTTGACACTGACATATTCTAATCCATATCGTTTCTAGATCTATTAACTGACGTATCTAATACAGTAAACCGAAGAAAAAAATATTTATTTTTTATTTTGTCACCTCTCAAACAGTCACAACTACATTTATCGTTTCGTTGTGGATTATACCCCACGACTACGTCGGGGGCAAACAAGCATACGGTCCGCCTGATGGTGAGCGGTCTAAGGCCGCGGGACGCCTGCAACTTCAGAGGCCTATACACTATTTTGTTGAAGAACCCTATATTTCAGAACCTCAAGTATTCCGATTAAATTTAACTTATATGTATAGTAGCGATAGGAAAACAGAGCCCCTTAAGGGTTTAAATAAACTTCATACGATAAATCTGGCTGACCCCTAGTGGGAACAAACAAAACTAAGCGTGAAGTAAACTTCAAAGTTTGGAATTTAGTGTGTAACAGCCGTATTCGAACAATGAGATACGTCAAATACTAGATATTGAAACGATATGGATTGGATATGTCAGTGTTAAAAGTGATGTTTTTTCAAACAAAAACGCCAGTTTTGACACTAACATATCTAATCTATATCGTATCTTGTCGTATCTTAAAGTTAGAATCGGGCCGTAAGATAAACTGAACTGGTATGTAATTAATTAAGGAAGATGTTGTAGTTATCTTTTAACCCCCAGGCCCACTTGCACCATTCTACTAGCCCGGGGTTAACCGGTTAAACCTGGAGTTACCATGGTTACCAGTACAATTTGACATAAGGTTAACGGTTTAACCACTTAACCCCGGGTTAGTGGGTTGGTGCAAGTGGGCCTTAGGAGTTGGAGTTCTAATAATATCTTGTTAGAGGTGCTCTACAGTACTTTTTTGTCGTGTCAATTATTAGCCCTTTCAATCTTATTTTTGACAGTTAGGTGCCAATGACAGTACCTTTAAGGGGCAGGGGCAAATTATTACGTAGTCAACTCATTCATTTATCAAAATAACGGTTATGAATACAGTTTGTACTAGGGAATGCAAATCGGTTATTTTCTGTATGGAAATAACCGCGGTTTCGGTTGATAACCGATCATTTCCATACAAAAAATAACCGAAAATAACCGATTTGCATTCCCTAGTTTGTACCCTTTTATAAATAATACGATAGAATTTATAAAACAAAGAAAACGAATTTCTTACTTTTGTTCCCAAAGGCCCAAAGCAATCTCAATAATCCTCCATTAGGTTTTACTAAGGCTTTGTTACTATTCCAAAGACTTTCCTGCTATTATCGGAACGTCCCACGCAGACGAGACGTGAGACGTGGGCGTAGGCTGTAGGCACGTAGCGGACGAACACTGTGAGTGCTACGCTAATTGCACAGAATAAAATAATACTACCGTACAGAAAGGACACTTCCTGGAGTTTGACAACGTTTCAGGAACGAATCATATTGTCCGTTTCCAATGTATGGCACTATCCCTTTCGGCTATTTAGGGTTGTCAAAAAATCATTAGAATCTGTGGTCGTGCACGCATACGAGTAGGACGTCAAGCTGTGCCAACCCTAATAATTGCTCGGAGCAATGCTGAGCCGAACGAAGCCGAGAATGCCCGAAAGAAGGAATGTCTCCTCGCTGCTAATAAGTAGTACCGGTGCTTGATTCAGATATACCAACTTGTTACGGATCTGATCGACGACTTTGAAGATCCCTCACGCTGGATGGTCACCGATGGTGCATGCAAATTAAAGTGAACGTCGTTCGTGAGATGCGCGTCAATGACCAAAGCGTTTCTAAATGTCGTATCGAAAGCAGTTCAAATGCATAACAATTTGTTAAATCAGAATAGGGCTCCGGTACAGTAGGGAGCAGTAGGGTCAGGTGGGGTACACGGTACACCTAATTGTTCCTATTTCATTTAAAAAGAAGCCTTGTGAGTAGACTTCTCTTTAAAAAATGGAATATGACTGAAGTAGAACTCATAAGTTTTAGTGTTAAAAACTTAGTTTTATTTTTACTCCTGTACCGAAGTACCGAAGCCCGACTTATAATACCTGACCCTAGTTAAGCTAATAGTATAAATATGTAGTTATTTTTATTAGAATTAGTAAAAGACTATGCGATCTTGCCGTCTTTTAATTGAAAAACGCTGTTTTAAAATCAGTAACTGTTACTTATTGGAGCAAAATAATGTAAATAATCGTATATGATTCATATTTGTTACATATTTTCCGCGACTTTATTTTTCAAGTGTTTTTCAATAAAAATACACGTCAAGATTGTTTAATTGTTTTGATTGTTTTGTTTTTTCTAATGCTAAAAAAAACGAACTTTTATAAATGTATAATCCGCGTTTTCAAACCAGTTCCTATCCTACATGATATTGGATAAAATTCTCAAAACGCTTATACACGAGGTATCCGAACGCACCCTAGCATGCATCAACACGATTACAGCTCACTGGCAATAAATGCCCCCTATCAATGTTATCACTGTTGCCACGCGTGCCGCGCACCGCTCCACTTCCGAATCAATGTCGGTTTGTTATTGTTTTGTCCTTCTCCCACCCCACAACGCACCTATAAAGCTATCTCCCTCGGCCAACTGGCAAAACGTCATAGCCAGCCAATCAGTAGCGTCCAGCGCAAACCAAGTAGTTTGTTAAAGCTATAACAGATGGCGCTAGTAGGCTCAAAATGCTAGTGTAATTTATTTAGTTGATGATTTTTACGACTTCCTATTTAAATACAGTGCAGTGTTGGTCTGTACGAGTATATCATAATGGTAAGCTATTAAATAGCTTTGGAGATTTATGTTAGGTGATTCACTAAGCAGGTGTACCTATTTTTGGAAACACACGTTATAAATGAAGCGTGGAACTCTTCATTTTTCGTCTGATGCTATATTATTCCGAGCCATTTCTTTGATTTTTCTATTGTGAAATAAGTCCCGTGTAAAACAAATATGAAATAGAACTCGTTATGTTTTTATTTTTACTTAAGCTAAATCATGCAAGCGAGATTGAAATCAGGTTTCAACGTCAATTGAACTACGCACTTACAGTTTAAACACGAAGCTGGTTTAATGATGGAAAGTGCAAATGACTGTAGAAATCTTTGCCGTAAGAGGTATAAATAATTCAGCCTATATACGTCCCACTGCTGGGCACAGGCCTCCTCTCACTCGCAAGAGGGCTTGGGCTATAGTCCCCACGCTGGCCCAATGCGGATTGGTGACTTCACATACACCTTTGCATTTCTTCGCAGATGTATGCAGGTTTCCTCACGATGTTTTCCTTCACTGAAAAGCAAGTGGTAAATATCAAATGATATTTCGTATGTTCCGAAAAACTCATTGGTACTAGCCAGGATTTGAACCCGCGACCTCCGGATTGAAAGTCGTCATATCTACTCGGCCACCACCGCTTCAGAAGTAGGAAATGCTGCAAATTGGCGGTATTCATTGTTTTGCTGAAGATAGTAGGGCGACTCCTCCTACCCCACCCCGGCCGCGCCATATTTCTCGAGAAAACGTCATTAAGAGCCGAAACAAACTTGTGTCCCTAAAAGACGTTTCAGAATGGGGTTGACTTAATTTAGTCGATTTTAAAGACACAGGTTTGCGCGTTTATCGCCAAAAAGCTTGCGTTTGTCGCATCATCTCATTTTGAGAGCCAGGCAGTATTGGAGACCTTGGCGTCGACGTCGACATTTCGAGTGCAATGAAGTCCAGTTGAGAGTAACTCTAAATTAGTCTCGTAATGCTCAGCAAATTCCGCTTATTCAGGCTTATTTTATTTATTTATTGCGCTTAATTGATGAAGGAAAACATCGTGAGGAAACCGAACTAATCCCAATAATTCCTAGATTCCCCTCCGGGTTGGAAGGTCAGATGGCAGTCGCTTTCGTAAAAACTACTGCCTACGTCAATTCTTGGGATTAGTTGTCATGCGAGCCCCATCAGGCTACATGAGCTGTGGCAAAATGCCGGGATAACGCGATGAAGGAGAATGCTCAGCAAATAGAGACAATATTTCACACGAGCACCCACCTCTGAAGGAACCTCTTGTATGTGGAAAACTATACCTAGGTACTCATCTGTGGGCAGGGGCACCCCAGTACCAGCTTCTCCTTCTGGAACTCATTGTGTACTTGAATAGTCGGCTGCAAACATATTTTAGAACGGCTTGAATCCTTGACACTGCGTAGATACCTATGCAGCCTCGCTCTGATTTTCTATCGTATATAAAGGAAGTGTTCCGATGAACGTTCGGATTACTACAGAAACTTCGATCTTTAAACTGTTCTGAGACATACTAACATTAAAAAAATTTACGGTTCAGACTCACTTGTTTCACGAGGCAGCGTTCACGACGGCCGTGTATCGCGTACTCACACTGCTAGTGCTTGCACTGTTATTGCTTGAGAAAGGAGACCTAGGCTTTCTGAAACATGTCGCGCGAGTGACTTAAAACAAGTGAGTCTAAACCGTAAAATCATTCAATGAAACTTCCTCGCACGAACAAAAAACTTTTACTGTAGAATACAAATAAGAATCTTATTTGTAACTATAAGATATAATAGAGACGTACAGATTTTGTCATCTTTCAACAGTGGACGTTGAAATTTTATAATCACACCAACAGTAGCCCATAATGACCTCCCATTATTTGTCAATTTTCGTCCCTTGAACTTTCGATCGAGGGCCTTATCACAATCGCCGGATACACGGGCCAAATCCAGACGCTCCGTAAAAACTCCCCGGGGACATAAAAACCGGCCCTTACCAACGACCGCCTACCGCAGTCAAAAATAGAACACGAAGAACATAACGTTCGAAATTTGAACACATTACAAATCACACTCAACCAATTTCAAACCTTATTCATGAGTTTTAAAGTTGCATTTTGTTTGCCTCGTGATGGAGATAGGATCTTTAGTCTTGCGGCTTTAATGCATCAGTGTTTGCATGTTGGCAGAAGAAATTATTCCCTGGACATTTTCGGTGGAGCAGAAAGTTTTAAATAACGGCACGCCATTGTTTTAAAGGCAGCGTAATTGCAGGGAAAAGTGTGGAGCGAATGTCGTTACAGAATTGTGGGTTTAGTAATTATGATTTCGTCATTTATGAGATAGGTACCTATTAGTTACTTTAATTGTACGTTGTTGAATTGAGGATCTGGTGATTAAAGGGTGACTCACGATAGACCAGGCCAGAGCGGCTACCGCGAAAACCGAAATTCGCAAATTGCGGGGATCTTTCTCTTTTGCTCCAATGAAGGCGTAATTGGAGTGACAGAGAAAAATCCCCGCAATTTGTGAACTTCGATTTTCGCGGTTATAGCCCAGAGCCGGGCCGGAGCTTCCGGCGCTTATTTTTCTACGGAAAGCACCACGTGATTTTTGGTCTATCGGACCGGGTATACCGAGAGGGGGAAGTTGGAGCTTAAACACGACCCAATAGTAAAAGTGTTTTGACAGACACTTTAGCCCCCAAAGCAAAACCTCCGAAGTTATGAAAACAGGAGAGAACACATATCATTTGTACAAAGGCAGATTTCAGAGATAGGTAGGTTCTGTACATTTTTTTTATATGCTGCTAACTCTGATAATACCTACTTCTACTACTAGTACTTCATTAAAGATTCGAAAAAAAATAAACATAGGGGCATAGCTGTGGCCTGTGGTTGATATACAAATACAACAAAGTGTGTCAAAATATTTTTTTCACCGCACTAGATCGGAAAGGCTTACTTTGCACTTCAAAAACTGTTTTAACAAAAAATATTTTGTTTAAAAAAAATCTCTACTAAACATTTTAATGTCTCTTAAAAATATATTTAACGAACTAAAAAACTGTTTAAAACTACTGAAATCTGATAAAAAATATTAAACATGGTAGGTATGTATGTAGATAAGTAGATAACTGCGCAAAACCCATTAGCCCACGACTATACCGTCATAATTTAGTATTATGTATTACCTATTAGTCATGTATATAGTATATAGTAATACAATAATTTGTTATGTTTATAACTTACATGTTTGGTATATCTGTTTTTAATGTAAGTTAGTCAATGAATAAATGATGATGATGATGAATTATTTACTCAAACCTACAGCTTAGGCAATAAGGCCTAATTACACATCCATTTATCAAAACAATTTCCCTCGCGTGGCCAGAATCCTGATAATCATCGGCAAAACATTATTTATCAGTTGAAACTCTTCAAGCATCGCAACCAACACTACTAGAGCGCGTCCACAAGGTCACATCGCGTCGCATAGGCTACGCGAGCTCGCAACGTCGCGCCGCGCGACAGAGATAGGAAAATACACGTCTGTTGGGGAGTGAGAGAGATAACAAGATTCCTATTGTGCATTCAGAAGAGAACGGATGTGGTGTGCAGCTCGTGACCCGCGAGAAAGCGGCGTGAAAGACGAATTTAATTTGAAAAGAGAATAAATTAGAAAGGAGCGACTTGTTTGTGTTCGGACAGATTTTGTGACGACGTTCATTTGTTTTTCAGTATTTTATGGCTTTTTGTGGAGATGATGTGAGAAAAAATATTGACAGGATGTTGGATTAAATTGATAGTTTTATTTTATTGATCACAAATAGTAAAAGAAATATACGAAGGAATAAATACAACGATTTCAGTACATTCATCCTAACTGAAATAATAGTGGTAGTACTTATTAGATAGGTATTATTTCATCGGGACAAAAATGTGAAAACTAGAGGAGCCAGGTTTCTCGCTGAGTAGTATTAAATACCAATCTATTACATTTAAAAATTACATTATTAATATTATTATAATTCCTGCCCAAGCAGGGGTACAATAAAAACAAAACGCGTTTATTCTAATGTTTTAAATGACGATCACATGACATGACATACATGTACCTAATCTTTAATTCGTCACAAACAATATTGTACCTACCTACCTATTATGTATTTAAATTGAATTATTAGAATTTTGGTGACAGCGTATTCTCCAAAAATAAAATGAACTCGTAAATCGACTCTACAAAAACCGAAATTTCGTAGAGTTACGCTTTTATTTCACTTTATTCTCGCTGTTATTGTCTTGGAAATAACAATATCATACATATTACTCCCTGTAAATGTTAATACATTTATTACACACGCATGTAAGTGTGTAAATTATGTCAAAAGGAGCGCTGTAAGCGTGTAACGCCCGCTCGGGTGGTACCAGGCGCGCATCATATCGACGCAGTTTCCCGATATTTAGGCCTAGCGCGGGCCGCGCGCGGCGAAATATTACCGAATTCTGTGACAATTTTACACTTAAAATGCTATTTAAATGATGTTTTGTGTAGGAATTTTATTATAATATTGTATGACTGTTATTGATGAACTAGTATGTGAAATTATAAGCTGATAGTTTGAGGGGAAGTGGGTGTAAAATGAGTTGAAAGATTTTACCGGCGGGAAATTAACAGTGTTAACTCTATAATATCTAGTTACCTACCTATGTATAAGTTACCCACATTTCATTTTGGCATAGGTATCTTATAGGTAACTGAGGCCTAATTTCTCAAGCATTTTGATTGGCATGACACAAATAAACATAGTAGGAATTAAAATTATCATTATTATCAAGCAACTGTTTTTCAAGTTACCTACTAGCATCGCTTCAATAACGTAAAAAAAAAGCGAAGGCAGTATTTGTTGTCATATATTTTTGAGAAACTACCTTTTATTTCTACACGAGGACGTAGTTTCCTCTTTTTTAAGGTTACGGAACCTTAAAAAAGAGGAAACTTCGTACGTGAGGTACGGACCTCAAAAGGAAAAAAACGGAACCCTTATAGGATCACTCGTGCGTCTGTCTGTCTGTCCGACCATCCCCCCCCCCCTTTTATCGCTGAAACTACTGGGCGTAAAATACACTTCCTTTTTTATATTTTTCACTTACAACCAGCAAGCGTCCTTTCCTACTTAAAACTTTCTGCTTGGTATATTATATCTATGTACCTACTTAAATTAAATTAAGATATAAACGGCTAATGAATAGATAGGTGAGTACCAGTTCTCATTAAATAATTATCTATACATCTACTAATCAATCAATTCAATTACTACTATTAATTCTACTAATCATAGTTATAATATGTAGGTACAGACAGGCATTTTTCCGTTAGTTAACTTTGGAAATGCAACATGTTAATTCCCAACAACAGCAAATGAAACAGGAAAACCTACCCTATCTAATATACCTACCTAAATGATGTGTTGTTTCTTCCGGTAGGCACCTAACAGACTTCATAAGGTAGAACTAGAACTTTTTTGAGAGATTGGCAAAACGCATTATCTACCTAAGTATTGTCAATCTTTCGTTTTTAACCGACATCAAAAAAAGGTGGTTGTCAGTTTGACCCTTACTTATACTTACCTATTACATGTAGGTAAGTATGTATATTTATTCGCGATCATCTCGCCTTTTTTGCTTGAGAATGTTCTAAGTATAAGTAGTTCGTTTTTTAGCATTAGAAAAAGGTAAACAATATTGACGAGTCTTTAAATAGAAAAACAATTTTTTTAAATAAGTCACGGCAAATATGTAACAATTTATGAATCTAATACGATCATTTATATTATTCTGCTTTCATAAGTACTTATCTAATAGTTATTGATTATTAAAAAGTGTTTTTCAATTAAAAGACATGTCAAGATCACTTACCTTTTTTTTCTAATACTAAAAAAATTAACTATAGGTCTATTGCAGTCCCAGTCCTCAGGTAGGAGCAGTCAGTTACAGTACCTATAGTTCGTTTTTTTTAGCATTAGAAAGAACTTGAAAGAAGGTAAGCGATCTTGGCATGTCTTTTAATTGAAAAACGCTTTTTAAAAATCAATAACCATTACTTATGAAAGCAGAAGAATATAAATGATCGTATTACATTCATAATTGTTACATATTTGCCATAACTTATTTTTAAAATGTGTTTTTTTAAATAAAAGACACATCAAGATTGTTTACCTTATTTCTAATGCTAAAAATGTTTCGGCCAAAGGTTAATGGTTTTGGCCTAAAAATTGCCGAAACTGTATTTTTGGCAGCGTCCGGCCGAAATTTCGGTTTCGGCATAAAAATAATGTTTCGGCCGAATGTCTCGGTTCGGCTGAAACTAAAAGAGTCTGAAAAAGAACATAACAATAGATACGAAATAGTAAAGGGGCCCACTGATTAACAGTCCGCCGGACGGTATCGGCCTGTCAGTTAGAACAAAATTTTGACAGTTCCGAACAACTAACAGGCCGATACCGTCCGGCGGACAGTTAGTAGGCCCCTTAAAGATATGTGACGTCCCACGGGTAAAGGTACCTTATGGCGGTTGGCAATTATTAACTCTGCTCCATATTAGGTATGTGCTCCGCGACGTATGCGCCAGCCGCCATAGGGTACCTTTTGCCGTGGAACGTCACATATCTTTACTATTTCATATCTAGTGAATCTCTAAGTCATTTCCCTAATCGCGCCGATAGTTTGGACACGCTTCAAGCGGTGGCAGCCGAGTGGAGTGGATTAGGTACAGGTTTTATTTGCTACTCCCAACGTTAGATGGCGCTAGTAGTTGCTACACAAGTTACACAACAACTAACCGCATCTGATTCAGCCACTTATGAACAAAGAAATAATTCAATCGACAACACTAGTAAATACTTATATAATATTGTTGTTTTACCTAAGGTTAACCTACATTTGTATAATATTGTACTCGGTTACCGCGATAACTTACTAATGAAATCAAACAATTGAAACGGATTATATCGCCTGAATCGCTTCGGGAAAAGGATGGTACGGCCGTGCGTCTTTGTTTTGCTCGACTTGGCGGGGGCACTGCCGTGCCCCCAGATTCTTACTACCTACATCCCGACGTTTCGAACCCTTTACCTACCTTTTCAAAGTAGAATTTGCTTTGGGGTAATTTCTAAAACGGTGAAATATTGAAAACGACCATTATCTTTAAAACCAGAAGCACTTCATACTTTAGCAACATTTGCGCTACTTCGATGTTTAACCCGCTTTCGAAGTTACCCCAATGCACCTAACCTACTGTTGATCACATAATTCCTAGAAGAGCTTCCCCTCCCTGTCACTGCAACTTGTTAGCCTACCTACAACACTGCCTACACCCTACAGCCGCATGCGTTTACCTCATATGGTTATCAGTTATCACACTCGCCTGGCGCCGCACCCGGACACCTTAATACCAGTGTAAACACCACTTTATAAAAATGGTCAGCAAGCACTCTTAAGGCCCAATTGCACCATTCCAGTAACCCGGGGTTAGCCGGTTAAAACTGGCATTACCATGGTTACCAGTACAATTTGACACTTGGTTAACGGTTTAACCGCTTAGGGCCCCCCCACATCTGGCGTCTTTCGAGCGTCGGCGTCTGTCGGCGTCGGTCCAGCGCTATGGAAAATGACGTCGCTGCGCAGTTGCGTCGACGCTGCGTCGACGTTGCGTCGACGTCGGCCATAGAATTGTAGACGCCGACGCTCGAAAGACGCCAGATGTGGGGGGGGGCTTAATCCCGGGTTAGTGGAATGGTGCAAATGGGCCTAAGTAACCACCAGTGGCGACTACGTACCGGAAGGCGCAGCGTGGGTAGACCCCCCCCCACAAGGTGGACTGATGACCTGGTAAAGGTCGCGGGAGTCCGCTGGATGCGAGTGGCGCAAAGACCGGTCATTGTGGCATGCACTCTTTGGGGGAGGCCTATTTTCAGCAGCGGACGTCCTCTGGCTGATATGATGATGATGATGACTCTAAGTAACAGATAAGATAAGCTATCTCACCTGCAGAAATTTTCTAGAGGGACTTATAGGTTAGCTCAGCCATTCTCAACACACTTTGAGAACCCTAGGGTTCCGCAAAGCCTCTGTTGGGGTTCCGCGAAAATATTCTTGTAATAATAAGAAAAAAAAACAGCTCTTCTATAGGTATATCTGGTCCACAGTGATGAACGAAAATTTTTAATTTGGGGTTCCGTCAAATATTTCGCTTGCCGAAAGGGTTCCGTCACCAAAAAAGTTTGAGAATCGCTGGGTTAGCTATTAGGTAACCTACCCAGTTTAGTATTTCAAAGAAGTTGTGCAGTGAAGGTTTAGTTATTATGGGATCGACAGCACCCATGTAATAGTGATACTCCATGGAGTTGCAGGCCATAGGTTCCGGCGTAACCGGTTCTCAGTAGTTAATGAAGATTTTTGGGTCCCTCTTTTAAAATGAGATTGACAACATACATAGATATCTTTTACCTAGGTATAAGAGCAAACTTCTTAACAGCCATCATCAGCAAGTTGTCGCAAACAACATAAATAAATAAACATTACCATTACAAATTGTAAGCTACAATCGACTTTTAACTCTCTGCTAATATCGTACAAACACACCGATATTTCACCTAAACGTCCCTAAACACCGCAACATTAAATAATCCCATACATTCATCTCCCTAGCAACAATCATTCCACTTTATCGCAAATCGCAAATAACCTAATTATTATAATGATCTAATATCCGCGCCGAAGGCGTGCGCGCGCGCGGCGCCCCTCCCCCGGGCGGGCCCGCGCGCCTCGCCCCGCCCCCCTACCACGCCTTCCGCGGGCCCTTCGGCCACGCGCCCTTTCAAACTCGTCCTTAACTCTTTTGAGTAAGGTTATTTTTCAAGTGAAGGTTGAATGAGGCGTCTTGGGTTTTTTAGAACTATTATCGTTTTATAAGGTTATGGTTTCAAGGAAGTTGGTATATTAAGTAGTTAGCTAAAGGTAATTTTAGATTTGTTTTGTGATTATGCGTCGTGAAGTCATTATTAAGCCACGCCGCTCAATGCTTAATTGCTCACAGCAAAAAGCGTTTCCTGTAGGTAGTCTGGTCATATAAAATAAAAAACCGGACAAGTGCGCGTCGGAAGCACCCACCGTGGGTTTCGTACTTTTTAGTATTTGCTATAGCGGTAACAGCTAGAAATACATCATCTGTGAAATTCAACTGTCTTAGCTAGACAGGTCACGGTTCATGAGATAGAGCCTGCGCATGGTGACAGACAGACAGACAGACAGACGGACAGTAGTCTTAGTAATAGGGTCCCGTTTTTACCCTTTGGGTACGGAACCCTAAAACAGATCAAAAATATATTTTTCTTACGATATAGGTTGGAGGCAAAAGAGCAGACGAATCACCCGATGATAAGCAATTAGTGTCGCCATACAGTCTTGTGTTGCCGGCCTCTCTTTAGGTAGGTACGCTCATTTCTTGAAGGTTTTTTATTAGAGACCCGGCTACGTACAAAATGTGTCTGTCTGATATGTCTGACGGATGAATCTGAGGATAGGTAAATCTCCCGAAGACACACTTCTTGACTAACTCCAGCCTTACAATCATAAACTGAGTTGATGTTGTTTCCTCCTTTCCCTTACCCAGCACGTTACCTTTCTGGTTAGATTAGATTAGAACGATCCATCATTCATTATACCATGACAGCAAAGACATATATATGTAACTTCGTATAAGATGAATAAAGTCTAAGGAAAAAACGTGCCTCGGAAATCGAGAAAAAGTCATTCTCGGATAGATGACGCACACACCTTTGGCCTATGCTCGGCTAGATGGCGTGACGACACCGTTTCATATTTAACAATTTTAACACATAGATATCAGTGAATGAACATGGGTCAAAATGATATAAAAATAATAAAATCATTTATCCATATATATATGTCGTAGTCAGATCGTATAATCCGCCGTATTACATTACGGCTAGCCGTTTTCAAAAACAGGGGCGTTTTGAAATGCGGCGGTTCGACGATTAGCCGGATTGTCACTGCGATACGTTCTTCAATAAGGCGGCCCACGTTTAGCCGCATCGTACATTGTAGAGTGACCAGTTCTTTCGGTCGCCTACGTAACCGGAGTTTGACAATGTTTGCAATTTAATTTATTTCTACCATGGTCCCACCGCACTACATGTGTTTCTTTTCCAAAACATTTCCTTCACAACTTAAATAAACGGAGCCCCGCAAGCGGGGCTCCTATTTCTGGGCGGTTTGCCCTTCGGGCATCTGAAGTTACCTAACGAACCTAACCTAATTACCTACCTACGCTTTTTTCCCCAAAGTGTAATGTTTTCACGGACGTCTCACTTAATCAATAGGTAGGTAGGTTAGGTTCGTTAGGTAGCTTCAGATGCCCGAAGGGCAAACCGCTCAGAAATAGGAGCCCCGCGAAGCGGGGCTCCGTCTAGTTAAGTTGCGAAGGAAATTTTTTTTTAAAAATAACAGTCCGACAAACTCCAGATTTGATGGACACCCCAGCGTTAGTCAGGCAGCGCCACGAGTGTTAAAAATGGGAACTAAAAACTATCAAAGCGGCGGCTAATGACTCGCTGTATTACATTACGGCTAGCCGTGTTGAAGAACGTATGGCGCCGAATACATTCCGGCGGATTCTCATTCAGCCGCATTCAATACGGCTAATCGTTAAACCGCCGCATTTCAAAACGCCCCTGTTTTTGAAAACGGCTAGCCGTAATGTAATACGGCGGATTATACGATCCTCCTGCGACATATACATTTTATTGATAATTTTATACGTGTTTATTTTGAGTTTTAGTCGTGTGTCGATAGATGGCAGTAAATTTACAGTGACTACAAAATTTACTATGACAGGACCCCTCTATACTATCTATACTATCTATTCTTTTTGATGACAGTGACAATGCCCGCGTCAACGCTGCAGCAGTCAAGTTGCAACAGCAATGCTGCTGTCGTCATCCGTATGTCACCTAATAGAATAGAAACAATCCTAAGAAACGGCCTTCATTCTTCAATATAAAAATATTCATTGTTTGGGTAATTTAATTAACTATCAATAGGTATATCACATCATATCATTTATTCAGTAATAGTCATACATTGTCATTTACATAGATACTCGTCATCATCTTCTTCGGGTTGTCCCAGCATTATTGCCATGGCTCTTGGGAGCCTGGGGCCCGATTTTTGAATTTCGACCACTCGATTCCGAATTTCTATCGAACGTAAGTCGTATTTCATTAATTAGCATTTCTCTTTTATCCACCGATTTTCGAGTGCCGAAATCGAGCGATCGGAATTCAAAAATTGGCCCCCTGGGGTCCGCTTGGCAACTAATCCCGAGAATTGGCGTAGGAGTTTTTACGAAAGCAACTGCCATCTGACCTTCCAACCCAGAGGGTAAACTAAGCTCCATTACTCCGGTTTCCTCACGATGTTTTCCTTCACCGAAAAGCGCATGATTGAACGCATTCCGTACAGAAGTTCAGAAAAACTCCGGGGTTTAAACTCGCGACCTCCGGATTGAAACGGTCCGATTCGAACTTTGAAATATACGTCAGTTTTGACTCTAACACATCTAATCCATATCGTTTGTATATCTATTAATTCACGTAGGTATCTTAAACTTCGAATCGGGCAGAAAGTCCCAATGCGGGTTGACACATAATATAGGTACCTACACTACACGGTACACCTTTGAATTTCTTCGCAGATGTATACCCTATTGGTTTCCTCACGATGTTTTCATTCACCGAAAAACTAGTGGTACATATCAAATGATATTCCGTAAATTTGATAAATGTAATATGTAGGTACACGAATGCGCTAAACGCGCAGCCGTCAGGGAGGAGTGGAGGCGAGCCATCAAACGTGTCACAAAGGGAGACTTCCAATGATGACCACGACCGCTCGGTCAAGAGTGTCCCGATCAAGAAGAAGATGTAGGTACCACTAGCCGTGCAGGATTTGAATCCGCGACCTCCGGAAAGCCGAACGTAAGATTCACTCGGCCCTAACCGCTGCCACGTGCTGATTAATTGCTGATAAATACTGAATAGTACCTACTGTGGTGTATTCTACCACATTTTTCTGATCCTGTTTACTACCTAATTTAAAACAATACTAGACAACCTCGCACCCATTACTTATTATTGCCGCTAACCCTCAGCGACTAGCGATTAGTAGAGGGGCTAGTGGGCGTGTCGATGACGTCACGCGTCTGTCCCTTCCCGAGAGAGCTCCCTCGGTCTATGCGGCCCTGGTATCGGGAGGTTAGGCCGGCGGAGTGGAAACACAAGGGAATGAACGATGAGGTTTTTGAAGTTGATCAACGAATGTCAAATAGGTACATAAATAAAGGTGAATCAAGTTTTAGGATACTTATTTTCTTTTATGGTATCAAAACTTAATAGATAATTTTTGGTTCATATCTTTGTAATAATTAGGTACAGATACCTATGTACCTATCAATGTATCAAAATGGTGTAAAGTGGGTTTTTTTACCTACATCACAGAATAAATAATAGTACTAAGTACAGAAGACTCACTCTCTAACAAAACGCGTCTGTTACGATCAGCACAGATATGGCCGCTAGGTGGCGACAGCGCCACGCGCGGCTTATGGCAAACCCCAAAATGGGGCCGAACGGATGCACTTTTAGCTACCTGCAGCAAAGCGACGAAATCGCGGAGTGAGACACGCCTGCCTACATGTTCATGCTACCAGGCACCAGCTGACGGTCTTTCCACTGCGATCGTCAGCCGGTTGTGACGATTTTTTTAACTGAAGAGAGCTATCATTTAACAAAGTTAATTCAAATCGGGACGCGTTGGTTAATTTTTTTCGTATTTGGGTGGCTGGCGTTCCTCAGCCCACCGACAGAACGGCAGCTACCAAATGCCTAAGTAGCAGTGTTGGGCGTAATTAATTACTCGTGTAATTTAATTACTAATTGAATTACATGTAATTGAATTACAATGTAATTGAATTACATAAAATTTAATTACATGTAATTAAATTTTCTGTGTAATTTGCAATTGTAATTACATTAATTAGTAATTAAATTACTCAATTACTTTTCATTTACCTTTTTAATAATATGCAAATATGAACAAATTTACTTGGAGTAATTATAAAGAAAAACTTTTATGAATTCCATTATACGCTGGATAACGTTATAACATATTTTTTGTCCCTGGAATCATACCTTTACAGGGTACTATGTAACAAACCACGTTGAATATGGCGGTCGGCGCTTACGTCGCGTAGCACCGCATTAGTATTGGGGCGCCGCTAATAATGACGTAAGCGCCAACCTAAGGTGCCTTTCGGGTTGGACTGTAAGCAAAGGGGGGGCTGGGACTTTTTTTGACAAAGTGGTGTCATTATGACACTATTTTTAAATGATTGTAATGTGTAGATCACGTCAAAATAAGCATCTTTTACTGAAAAAACTTTTCTCTAAAATAAAAAATGGCTGAGTTAGACGCCTCCAAAGATTGATGTTTTTATAGGGAGCCGGGACTTAGAAAATTTTCATCGCGAGTGGTGTCATTATGACATATATTTTAAATGATTGTAACTTATAGAACACGTCAAAATAAGCTACTTTTACTTGAAAAACTTTTTTCTAAAACTTTATTAAGAACTGTTTTAAAACCCCTGTTTTTTTCATTTTCTCAAAAAAAATTCCAAGTCCCAGAAACGGCCCCCCTTTGATACAGTCCGCTATTTTCAATTTTAGAAAAAACTTTTTCAAGTAAAAGTAGCCTATTTTAACGTGTTCTATACGTTACAATCATTTAAAATATATGTCATAATGACACCACTCGCGATGAAAATTTTCTAAGTCCCAGCTCCCTTTAAAAACTTCAATCTTTGGAGGCGTCTAACTCAGCCATTTTTTATTTTAGAGAAAAGTTTTTTCAGTAAAAGATGCTTATTTTGACGTGATCTACACATTACAATCATTTAAAAATAGTATCATAATGATTAATGACACCACTTAATCAGAAAAAAATTCTAAGTCCCAGCCCTCCCTTTGCTACAGTCCAACCAACGTTAACATTGACAATGTTGCTTAGTCAAATTTAAAACCATTCAAGATGTTCATCTGATTTTGGAAATAAAGATGATCAAAAACTTGCATTCTATAAAAGTAATTGTAATTAAATTACAAATTTTAATTACAAAATGTAATTAATAATTTAATTACTAATTACATTTTGCAATTGTAATTAGTAATTAGAATTTTAATTACTTTCCACATGTAATGGAAATTATTTGTTGGAATTACATTTTGTAATTGCAATTGTTAATTAGTAATTCAATTACTTTTTGCCCAACACTGCTAAGTAGATAAGTTAAACGGTAGACCTACATGCCCCTACCTACTTAATGTTAGCTCATTAACACTTTGTAGTTACTTATTATTATACTTTCGGTGATGCTTTTTTGAATGGAATGCAATTAACCATCATCGTCATTCATTTGACATTTTAAGAAATTCCAACGTAATGATGCACATTGCCGTTTGGCATTTTGACGAAAAATACCGAATTCTGGGAACATGGGTTGTGTCACATCCGTCTGGACGCGGAAGAAGTTACAAATGTACGCTTATGATTAATTAACCAGAATGTTTATAAATGGAATTGTTTAGGTACTTAACTATTAATCGTGAATTGCAGTACTGCCGTATTCGAACTTCAAGATATTCACAAGAGACGACACGTACTAGATCCATTCTAGATATCAACTAGTTCTCTTTTGCAGCGCAATTCGGGCAACTAAATGTCACTTTTACGTTAGATAGAGTAAGATATCTATTAGATGTGAATTGGATCTCTAAGTCATATCCTGTGGAAATCGTTCAAGAGTATCTCCAGAATCGCGCAAATGTCAAATTTGACAGGTTAGATCTTAAACGTATCGTTATCGTATCTTGGTGATGTCTAAAAGAAATCTAATAGATGTCTATTTCAAAATACGAATCGGGCCCAAGGAAATATTCGTATTCCCAATTTTTTCTAATACGAACAAATATTATGTTTATTCAAAAGGATCGGGGCGCATCTGGCGTTTTGCGGTTCGTCGTTTCAGATTAGGTTTATTGAAATACGTCCCGAGGGCCGAGTTGCTGTAAATATAGAATGAAATAAAATGGCGACAGTAAAATTTCCTCCAGTTTTATTAGCTTAGAAAAGGGGCCCACTGATTAACAGTCCGCCGGACGGTATCGGCCTGTCAGTTAGAACAAAATTTTGACAGTTCCGAACAACTGACAGGCCCTTGTGAAAATCGTAGTTCGCAAATTGCGGGGACTTTTTCTGTCACTCTTATTACGCCTTCATTGGAGTTAAAGAGAATCCCGCAATTTGCGAATTTCGGTTTTCGCGGTACCCGCTCTGAATATAGAAAACGTTAACGTTTTTTGGACGTCTCATATTTCTTGTGTCAACTAATTTTATTGTACCTACTTAGGTATGTCTAATATTACCTAGAACTTCCAATTTAAGTCTCAATTGTAGCGCTTTTCCAGGTTTTGCTTGATTGGCTTGTACAGTTGACGTCAAAGATAAATTTATGTTTACACTTTTGCACCTTACTCCTTTGTAATGAGGAAAAAATGTAAACATATCTTTGACGTCGACGGTAATTTCAAAATTTGCTGTAGGAATTAGTTCGTACGAAAGGTACTGCAACCTTTGAATTTCTTCAGAGGTACTTACCTCTTGATGTTTTTCTCCACAATAAAATTACAAATAGGATTTTTCGGTCGAAAAGCTCATTGGTGTGTGGTGTGTTAAACTATGCACGTTTTCTGCTCTGTCACCAACGCTCCCGAGAGAATAACAAAAGATGATAATGCAGTGAACGAGATTGATATGCTGAGATGATGTTTACAGGGGGATTTGGTAGACTGAGAACTTGGTGTGAGAGGATTTCTTATAGTGGGTTTTGGCAATAAAGGAAGAGACTATAATACCTAAGTCTAAACATTTACTCGTGTGACAGATAGGTTAGAGTTAGATCAAGAAAAGCATGCAGCGATTTTAACAGCCCACGTAGTGCAAGTGTTATAAATTTACCTATACGTCATAATTTCATAGAAGCTTGACACTCTGACAACACCGATTGTCGTATGTGTTTCGAAGCGGAAGAGAGAGTAAAACACCTATGTTCCTACTCGTAATGTGGGAATGTCACACCCTCGCCAGATAAAAAATGAAGGACTTTGGAGTATGCTATCTGGAACCAAAGGACTTTAAAAAGCTACCCATGAGCTCCATCATCCGGCACATGGATGTGGTGGGGAAAGCTCTTGAGTAATTGACGGATCTTTTCTAGGGGGTAATTGCACAAAAGATCCATATGGGTCGAAGTGCCAAGGACCCTCGAAAACAACAAGGTAAGATCTATTTTGTACCTACTGTTGTGTTTATCGAGTTAATTGGCCGCATTATAGGTACATAATTAAGCGCGTGCTATAAAAAGCTGACCTTATTGGACAGAACCTTTTAACTAGGTATCCCAATTTGGTCCTACCCTACCAAAAAACTAGTATAATTAGGTGTTTACATTCATACCGCACGACGAACATATCCGTAACGATACTCGATCAATCAACCTCGACAAAAAAACATCTACTCACGTATGTAGGTACAGACTTAGCAAATTATCTTTCACTTGACCGAGTCCTTCTTTCATTGACTTAAAGTTCTGTTTAGCACAATTTAGATCGAAGTTAACTTTGTCGGTTTCACCGGCTATGCCCATACAACCATTTCCAGTCGCCGTTACGACGCGGTGTAGACACATCTTGTGTCGACACCGTTTGTTTCGGTCACAATTCCAGTCGCAGAGTCGTCGCCGTGTCGACACAGTTACCAGAAATGGGGAAGGGTCGACACATGACACAAAGTGACATAAAGTGTGGTCGCCGTGTGCACACATTGTTACTAGTTTGCGACTACTTTATGCCAAAATCATTCGTTCATTCGTTCATTTTGTTCCTGTCAAATGGAAACTGTCAGATGGAAAAATAGTTAAATAAAAATAAGTGACATTAATACGCCATCTCTAAAACGGATTACAAGACGTAATTATATATTGTTTGCATTTATATTACAATAGGACTTAAATTATTATGGGGAATTAAACTGCTCGAGTGATTTGATAAACTAAGTGTAATATAATCAACGCGCCACCACATTGTTTTAGTTTAGCCGGAAATGAAATTGTTTACTTCTCAGTGCCTGTGTTCATAAATATATTATTTGATGCATTTTTAGTACTTCGATGCGTATACTATACTTAAATAACAGAAATAACGCTTTACATACTACGAAACTTGTTAATTATGATGTATAAATATGGTTTAAGGCTGAGAAATATTGCAGTCACAAAGTAGTCGCAAATGTTTCGACTTTGTGTCGACTCTGTGTAGACACATGACACGCGCTGTCAAAAGTAATAACAAAGTTACTGGATTTGCAAAATGGCTCCTTGTGTTCATTTGTTTTCAGATATTCTCAAAGTGTAAAAATGCCGTGGTCAGAGATGGGACTTAATAGATTAACAACTGTTTATTCGACTAATTAAAGGAATAAAAAAAGTTAATCCTCAAATTTTAATCGCGGTTAGTTTAGTCGACCTCGACGATAGATTGAAATTGAATTAATCTGAATATTAATCGAATAAATTATCGATTCAATCTCGGTTGGAAGTTGACAGGGGGCCATTTTTGTACGTAAAAATAATAGAAATGTCTTGCATGCAGATGGTAGCCAAACACTTTGTCATAAAAGTCGAGATGGGTCGGATGGGATGGGTCGGGATGGGTGGGGCTAAAAGTCGTCATGGATGTCGTTTTATAGGTTTTAGGGGGCCCCGATTTAGAAAATGATGACCATTTTGAAATCCAGAATGGCGGCCATGCACTATGTCATAAAAGTCGTCATGGGTGTCGTTTTATAGGTTTTAGGGGGCGCAGATTTCGAAAACGATGACCATTTTGGATTCCAAGATGGCGGCCATGCACTATGTCATAAAAGTCGTCATGGATGTCGTTTTATAGGTTTTAGGGGGCCCCGCTTTCGAAAATGATGACCATTTTGGAATCCAGAATGGCGGCCATGCACTATGTCATAAAAGTCGTCATGGGTGTCGTTTTATAGGTTTTAGGAGGCGCAGATTTCGAAAACGATGACCATTTTGGATTCCAAGATGGCGGCCATGCACTATGTCATAAAATTCGTCATGGATGTCGTTTTATAGGTTTTAGGGGGCCCCGCTTTCGAAAATGATGACCATTTTGGAATCCAGAATGGCGGCCATGCACTATGTCATAAAAGTCGTCATGGGTGTCGTTTTATAGGTTTTAGGGGGCCCCGCTTTCGAAAATGATGACCATTTTGGAATCCAGAATGGCGGCCATGCACAATGTCATAAAAGTCGTCATGGGTGTCGTTTTATAGGTTTTAGGGGGCGCAGATTTCGAAAACGATGACCATTTTGGATTCCAAGATGGCGGCCATGCACTATGTCATAAAAGTCGTCATGGATGTCGTTTTATAGGTTTTAGGGGGCCCCGCTTTCGAAAATGATGACCATTTTGGAATCCAGAATGGCGGCCATGCACTATGTCATAAAAGTCGTCATGGGTGTCGTTTTATAGGTTTTGGGGGGCGCAGATTTCGAAAATGATAACCATTTTCGATTCCAAAATGGCGGCCATGCACTATGTCATAAAAGTCGTCATGGGTGTCGTTTTATAGGTTTTAGGAGGCGCAGATTTCGAAAACGATGACCATTTTGGATTCCAAGATGGCGGCCATGCACTATGTCATAAAAGTCGTCATGGATGTCGTTTTATAGGTTTTAGGGGGCCCCGCTTTCGAAAATGATGACCATTTTGGAATCCAGAATGGCGGCCATGCACTATGTCATAAAAGTCGTCATGGGTGTCGTTTTATAGATTTTAGGGGGCCCCGCTTTCGAAAATAATGACCATTTTGAAATCCAAAATGGCGGCCATGCACTATGTCATAAAAGTTGTCATGGGTGTCGTTTTATAGGTTTTGGGGGGCGCAGATTTAGAAAATGATGACCATTTTGGATTCCAAAATGGCGGCCATGCACTATGTCATAAAAGTCGTCATGGATGTCGTTTTATAGGTTTTAGGGGACGCAGATTTAGAAAATGATGGCCATTTTGGAATCCAAAATGGCGGCCATGCACTATGTCATAAAAGTTGTCATGGGTGTCGTTTTATAGGTTTTAGGAGGCCCTGATTTCGAAAATGATGACCATTTTGGAATCCAAAATTGCGGCCATGCACTATGTCATAAAAGTTGTCATGGGTGTCGTTTTATAGGTTTTAGGGGGCCCTGATTTCGAAAATGATGACCATTTTGGAATCCAAAATGGCGGCCATGCAGTATGTCATAAAAGTCGTCATGGCTGTCGTTTTATAGGTTTTAGGGAGCGCAGATTTCGAAAATAATAACTATTTTGGAATCCAAGATGGCGGCCATGCACTATGTTAAAAGTCGACATGGATGTCGTTTTATTGGTCATGGTCATCATTTTCGAAATCTGCTCTTCCTAACACCTATAAATCAACATCTATGACGGCTTATATGACAAAGTGCACGGCAGACATCTTGGAATCCAAAATGGTCATCATTTTCGAATTCTGCACTCCCTAAAACCTATAAAACGATATCCATGACGACTTTTATGACAAAGTGCACGGCACACATCTTGGATTCCAAACTGGTCATCATTTTCGAAATCGGCATTCATGACGACTTTTATGACAAAATACGTAGCCGCCATCTTGGATTATAAAATGATCATCGTTTTCGAATTCTGCACTCCCTAAAACCTATAAATGGACATCCGTGACGACGCAAGTTATCTTTATTTTCAGATCTAACAAATTGCTACAGAATACAAAGGACAAAAAAAGAAGCGAGGAGGTAATGAAACAAGCAAAAATACAGATAATTCATCGACGCAATTGGATGCTTCTTAAATTGTGTCCTGATTTTTTTGTCATAAAAGTTTTTTTTTTCACATATTACTCTCACAAGTTCCGTGACATTTCGACCTTGTAATTTTTTAAGTAAATGTTTTTGTTTATCTATGAGGATCTCACTAGAATAATATAATCAAGGTATGTTTATATTTGATGATTGAAATAGTAATGCAAAAAATAAAATATATTTGTGTCTTATATTCCTGCCGAAGACTTTTATTTTTCCTTTTCCTTCTACACAAGTTTGGCCAAGTAATAAGAATTTAGGGCTCTCAATTTTATTTTGACTTCTACAACAGTAAAGCTACGAGGCCATGTTTGGTATCGTTTTCGTATAAATTCGCAGTACCAAATTTAGTTATGGTATCACATTGACACCATTCCAAAGTAAAAACATATAAATTTATTAAAATACTTTCTTTTAAACTCCTCTTCACGCTTAAACTGCTGAACAGTTTTAATTTAAATTTAGTACACATATATTTTGAGACATAATAAGTTATCTCAAAAATCATCCTTTAAAGGTGTGAAATGAGGTGTAGGGGGGAATTCAGAATTGACTTCTTGAAGTTAATACTGTTTAAGTTTAGGTTTGAAGTCATGTTTTTTTATCATTTTTAACTAAATCAAACATGTAGACCATCCCAAATTTAATATAAATCGGTTCAGCGGTTATTGATTTCCCGTACAAATTTCCACGCCACTTTTCACACCTTCAAAAGATGATTTTGCTTAGAAGATCTATCCTATGTCCTGTTCTGGGACGCAAACTATTTCTATACCAAATTTCAACGAAATCGGTTCAGCGGTTAAGCGTCAAGAGGAGTTTAAAAAAAAACCGGCCAAATGCGAGTCGGACTCGCGTATTAAGGGTTCCGTACATTAAGTCCGACTCGCGCTTGACTGCACATTTCTAATAGGTTTTCCTGGCATCTATAGGTAAAGAACTATTTTGTGTATTCAGACGGACAGACATACAGACGCACGAGTGATCCTATAAGGATTCCGTTTTTTGCTTTTGAGGTACGGAACCCTAAAAAGATTTTTTTTAATTTTGTGGAATGGTGTCAATGTGATACCTTAAATGGATTCAGCTACCCAGATTTATACGAAAACGATACCATACACGGCCTAGCACCTTCACTGATTTAGATATATCAAGATAAAATTGAGAGCCCTAAATAAAGTTTCAAGAGCGGATATCTCAAAAACTATTCAACATATCGAAAAAATTTACTGAATAAACTTGTAACAAATTTCTTTCAACTTTCATTTTGTATAAGTGGCCATGTCGCTAAGATGCATAGTTTCCGAGATATAATCGAAAAACCGGAAAATGGGACCTTCAAAGCCCCCTCTCTTCCCCCCGCTCAAGGGCTACGGCCGGGGAATTTTGATATGTTCACCTCCTAACTTGTCCAAACCAAGTTACGGAGTCAAAAATTGTGTTCCGAGCATTTCCCTCTACAACTTTTTGGAGCATTCGTTGGTTGACCTAAGTAGCTTATTGCATTTCTTTAAAAACTTTTCTGTAAAAGGTAGGTAAAAGGTTGACGGGTGTTGGGTGTTTATATGGTTTTGGTCGATTATTATCATTTGCATCGCCCATGATGACTTACTAGAATTACGAGCACACGAGACACTAATAGTAGTTTGACAAACCTTGGTTTTCAAGAGCTATTTTATACTGACATTTGCTGTCACAAATTTGCTGTCAGATTTAGTCGCAAACCGCACGCAAAGTGCACACAAATGTGTCGACACCTTGTTACGGAAATGTGTACACACGGCGACGACACTTTGTTTCGAAACAATTCTAGACACATTGTGTGGACTCTGTTACGACACATCTGACATTTAGTTACCACTTTGATGATTCTGCGACTGGAATGGTTATATGGGTGAATTTATTAACGTCAAGGTGACGGGATCGATTGCTCCGCGTCTGCGTACTAAACAACAACGCGTACTAATTCATATTCAACCTTATTCCGACTAGTTAAGGTATATTTTTGATTGTTTCAGTTTTACTACGACACCACGTGGCTGTCAACAGATGGCGGTAGCGGTAGTACGCATGCGTCAGTTTATTGAGCGCACACAGGAGTAAACCACGCACACAGGCGCGTTGGCATAAATCATATGTTTCTCGATCCTAACCATACGGCTTCAAATTACCTTCGCGGCGCGGAATGACGCAAGTCTGTGCCGACATTGGAAAATGAATCTTGTTTTGAAGATATTGCGGTTGTTTTTCGTGGTGTAGTTAAGTCCCAAATGGCTCAGCCGTCGTCAATTAAGCGCTGGCTTTATCCGGTCACCGTTCAGGTCAAGCCTCTTGTAACGCTACGTCTTACGTAGGCGAACAACGTGCGAACGCGGCGCGGCGCGGCGCGGCGAAATCAATCCTTTGATGCCCATAGAAGTGTCCTACGTAAGCGATCTCGTTGCGAACGCGGTGCGGCGCGATTTGCACGCGAATGTCAGGCGGCGCGGCGCGGCGCGGCGCGGCGGCGGCCGCTTTCGCCGCGCCGCGCCGCGCCGCGTTCGCGCGTTGTTCGCCTACGTAAGACGTAGCGTTAGATTCGAGTTCGGAACTACCTAAGGTGCCAGTCATTTGTTCGAACAAGGTTTACACATTGATTTATGAGATTGCGAGTTCTGAATATAGGCTGGGTGTGAAATAATCATCATGCATCATCAATTCATCAGTCATCACATGATGATACATATCTCCATATATGATACTCCAATCCATCCAATCACTTAGTAATGCTAAAATACATACAAAATTGGGATTTAATAATATTTACCAATGGCACCTGTCTTTTTATTAGTGTTTTTGTGTTTTTCCCTATATTGAACACATGAGTTCCGTGAGTCCGTGACCTCCACTGCTGGAAAAAGATCTCAAAGATCACCTTACCAATTTTCAGATTTTTCTGCAGCCTAATAGTTGGTCCACCTTGTTGAAGCCGATGGAGAGATGCCGTCAAGTGGGGTGACTGAGGACAGGAGAGGTAACATTAGACATCTGTCCGATTCCTTAACTGTATGTACATTTCAAACAAATCTAGCACTGGAAACCTTTCTATTGTAATTTTTTAGCCCTGATGATTTCCCCTTCTCCTCGGAGTAATGCATCAGACTCATTTGGAACTTTAAACGGTGCCAGAGAATTTGGTGCCTCCTATATGCATGCCTTGATGCCTTTATCAAATTCTTACTTTGCTCTTTCATTTCGGCATTGATATTAAGTTTCCTACAATTTTTTCTACAGGAAATAATATAAGATTATTTGGTGTATAAATTCTTGATTAAACATATCCAACAGCCAACAGCGCTCTAAAATTAAATCTAATTCCATAAAGAACCGGCAAAATACAAAATGCCAAAAACGATCTATGACGTTTACCTCTCCCTTCAAAATTTTCACCTCTTATC
Organism: Cydia fagiglandana; assembly: GCF_963556715.1. Classification (NCBI taxonomy): domain Eukaryota; kingdom Metazoa; phylum Arthropoda; class Insecta; order Lepidoptera; family Tortricidae; genus Cydia; species Cydia fagiglandana. The sequence continues at coordinate 6,742,748 of NC_085937.1, forward strand.
TAATTTTATGACACTATTTCATATTTACGCACAATAATAAGATATTTCTTCACCAACTTCACAAAATGGAACTGTTTTTTTCCAACAAGTAGCACTAACTAACCTGCTAACCGTTGCTAACCCTTTATCTGCCTGTTACAAAGCACTCAAGGCGTGGGACGGCACTATTGTTCCCCTTTATGGCACTTTGTCCACACGAAACCGTTGAATTCGTGGTGTTCCATACGTCCCCTACCAAATTGTGTCCTATTAATAAACGCAGGGTCCCAGTTCTCGAACTTTGTTAGATTCCTTATCCTAAATGTTGTACTACTACTTAAATACCAAGGCAGTGCAGTAATGAAAATATGATTAGTCTGATACAAATTTTGGACGAAAGCTGTTTCAGGTAACGCCGTATGCATCCTGAGCTCTCTACTAACAGTACTTTAGATTTGGGTAGGTATAGGAAAAGTACCAAAAGCCCTAGACGAAACCCTAAATACTAAGGTTTTATAGTATCTATGGGTTTCATCTACACACGCGTTCTTCTGTAGGTTCTTACTCCAATCTTATGTATTTTATAAAAGACTAGCTGTCCGATCCGCTTGCGAAACGGTCTGGCATTTCCTCTCACTCCACATATATTTAAAGAAAATTGCTTGCGATTATCCCCGAAGCTATAAACTGCAAGATTCAAAGACCGAAATTGTAAAAAGCTTCGTTTTTAGACAGTGGACAAGTTCATGAATTATGAATTGTATAGGTACTTACATAATTTTTAGGGTTCCGTACCCAAAGGGTAAAACGGGACCCTATTACTAAGACTTCGGTGTCCGTCCGTCCGTCTGTCACCAGGCTGTATCTCACGAACCGTGATAGCTAGACAGTTGAAATTTTCACAGATGATGTATTTCTGTTGCCGCTATAACAACAAATAGTAAAAACAGAATAAAATAAAAATTTAAATGGGGCAAACGTCGGGAGTGGTCAGTACTTGGATGGGTGACCGTTAATTTTAGCTTTTTTTTGTTTTTTTTTGCATTATGGTACGGAACCCTTCGTGCGCGAGTCCGACTCGCACTTGCCCGGTTTTCGTCTATAAAACTATCCCAGTACACAACTGACGCAACGGCAGAAAGACCGAAAATTATCGTAATGTTAGATTTCGTCACCGCACTCGTTAACCCTTCCTCTGCCGGTTAAAAATCGCTTAAGGAGCGGGCACGTGGCACTAATGACTCTCGACGTTGCCTACTTACGCGTGTAATTGAGCTAATGGGATGATAATTAACAAACGATTTGTTTTCTCAACTTCCTACACGACAACACACCATATTTCCTACTCGGATGTTTTTGTAAAAAAATGACATACAGTATGACATGTATCAGAACGAAAGGCAGAGAAAGAGACCCATTAATGTTTAGGTCATACTGAGCAACTTTTAGTATGGGACCAACCCCGAAAACGCAGAAAAAAAAGTGTATGTTTCATACATTTTGCTGGTCTGATGTTGAAATTTCCTATGGGAGAGTCAGTTTTTCCCGCGTTTTCGGGGTTGGTCCCATAGTAAAAGTTGCTCAGTATGACCTACATTAATGGGTCTCTTTCTTTGCCTTTCGTTCTGATACGTACTGTATTATACTAACTACTTAAGTACTTGTAAGCATATCTGAAATTCTTATGAAAAATAAGTTTTTGGCAAAAATTTCATTTTTGGTACAAGCTTTTATCGCTGACTGTACTTTTTAATTAAGGCAATTAATACTCATCGAGACAATTCTAAAAACCCCAAACACAATTAGGTTTCGTTGTTTTATCACAGAGTTCCTATGGCTACCTACCTCTGGTCTCCATCATCAGATCAGCTCGTAGACACCATAATATTGGATTGTCACCCGACTTACATATGTATGCAAAATTTCAGCTCAATGGTAACCGGCAAGTGGATCAAATTTAACTTCCAAGATTTGATTACAGACAACGGTCAGGTGAAAGTAAATAAAAGCTTGTAATGACTCATATTCGTCTAAGAAAGATTGGTCCTTTCAACATACTTTGCATTGCGTAGGTATCTTATAAGATGATCGAGTAAGTAAGTATACTTACTCGAGGACAATGTATGATTAATACAAATAAAATGAATATGAATATGAATATATGAATATGAATATATGAATATGAATATGAGGAATTAGGACGGGTACCGCCGTGGCTGTTGGTTCGTATCCGGCCTCCACGTTTGGAGAGCTTGATCACTATTTCTTTACTCACTCTTCTGTCACTCTTTTGTCTATGGCTACCGCGCAGTTAAGCACAATTTTGCCAGAATCGAGTATCGAGCTTCGCACGGCTGACATGTATGTACCTATTACAAGAATACCGAAGGAGAACATTGAAACTGGTTAATACCTGGAACTATTTCTTTAGTATAGGTAAGTATGATATCTACTTATTTCAGTTTATAACTTAAAAAAACGTTATCTATATTTTATTGTAGGTACACATAGGAAGTTTCATAGTTCTATGCATATCAGTTCGCTAATGTGGTTGGTGCAAACTCCGCAATGTAACGTAAACTGTACAAATATTTGACATTCAAAAGTCAAGCGTGAATATTTAAATGCATTCTATCACGCCAAATGGGCCTACCGCGTACCACGTTCGACGTGTTGCCTCTCTGTCACACTTACGTGCAAATTTACAAGTGCTACAGGGAGGCAACACGTCGAACATGGTTCGCGGTAGGCCCTCAGCTCTGCAACAATAATGTTCCTGCCAACAAGTTTTCTAGGGTTGTCACTGTCAGTGTATTATTTATGATCTTTGTTGCATTTACATTTCATTTAATCAATTGCAACATACTTTTGCATTCCATACGAACAGTGAACAACATCTAGGGAACAAATTATTTTACTAAATATTTATGGCGTTATTCATTAAACTCGTTACTTACCTGAATTAGCTATGAATGAGGTTAATAGCTTAAGCCGAGAAAGTTGAAAACGCCGTTCGTGTCAATCGTGTCCAATCTCCACCATATCTTTATATTATTTATTTATTCTATAATACCGTCTTTGCCATAGGTTTATAGTTTTTAAAAGATCATTGAAGAAATGCACAAACAACAATACAAACATACGGTACAGTCAATAATAGCGAGGACGCGTCTGCAGTCTGCAAAGTTCTAACGGAATCATATTTACGGCACTTCGGAAGTTTTCCTTTCAGTTAACAGCTCGTTGAAGTTTACCAACGAATTTGTGGTCTTCACTAAACGATGGAGGACGCAGCCATGCGGTAGAATGAGATAGCAATATCACTAGCTCCCTCTAACGCATAAATCCGTCCCTTGGAGTGGCCGGCGCTGGCCCATCGTGTAGAGGAGCCGTTATATGCGATTGTGTGGTGTGACGAGACGAGTTAAAGTAGGTTTAAAGTTAGACCAAGAAAAGTCTACAGCGATTTTTATAGCACACGCAGTGCAAGTGTTATTTATACGTCATAGTCTTGTAACGAACTGAGAGTGTGAGAGTCTAGCCAAAATGACAATCGTACTTCGACAAACGCCAAACTAAAACAATCGACGGAAAGTCGCCAGCCTGTCGGTATTCTACAGGTTGCACTTCGGGGAGTGTGCCCAAGAGCTACACGAGCTCATTCCACCGTCCCCATTCTACCATCGGACTTTTAGACGCACGGCCGGTTTCCATCCTTACTTGGTAGATATTCCACCAATTCGCACGAAGCGCTTTGCTTCTACTATCCTTATGCGCACTGCCAAGGAATGGAATTCCTTGCCGGCGTCTATATTTCCGTGTTCTTATAACCCGGCAACCTTCAAATCAAGAGTGAACAGGCACCTTCTGGGCGAGCTCGCTCCATCGTAGGCCACGTCTACGCCTCGGCTAGTCTGTGGCCATGAGTAAGCCCATTCATAATAAAAAAAAAATCTTCCACAAAATGTGGCAATGGATGATCAAAAACTTCCACCTTTGTGACCAATCAATGCCTGTTGTGTTGTGTTGGATTGGAATTTTGAAGCTAAAGAGTGACATATCAACATTTTAAATTCTTCTTTTTCTCTTGTCGATGGATTCAGACTTTTAGACTGTGCAGGACCAAAAGGTATAGCGACATCATAGACTAGGAATCCTCTACACCGAGTTTAGAGCAATTATTTCATGCAACCGATGATGCCAAAAATGCGGGGATGCGCGGGACGAGGTGAGCGAAGACACAGACGTCACACAAAGACACTTTCGACTCGAACATGGAGTAAAATTACCGTATGCGTGGCAGAGGGGGTAGCACGACTATGCTCAGTCTGGAGGATATTTTGTCTGTGAGCGACATTCATCGCTATCCGTCGCATCACGGAGATCCTGCTCTGAGCAGGCATGCGGGCACGCTGGACAGAATATCAGGTGCTCCATCGTTTGAGAGTCGTCCAACATGGACATTTGGTGTCTGAGCACCCCACCTCAGCAAGTTCTTGCTACGATCGACCTGGGAACGCAATCTGCTGTTACTTTTATTATTAATGCAATCCCTTTGTTAATTTGTTTCTGCTTTTCTTTCTCCGTCCTGTAAATAGAGATATCATTATGCTCAATTATTCAAACTTGTGACGGCTCCCGTCTGCAAAGTTGTTCCGGAACTCGTGTTATTTATGACTGTTCCGTGTACATTACGCTTTAACGAGCCGCTAGTTCCTAAACTAATGTATACGGGGCTACGGGGTATGCAAATGTGGACCACTAGGTACAAGCGACGTTGGAAGCAATTATAGTCGCACCAATAAAAGTCTGCAGCGGATTTGATAGCCCACGCAGTGGAAGTGTTATTATATGTCATAATTTCATAGAAGTTTGACGTTTATAATGACACGTGTACTTGCACTGAGTGGGCTATCGGCAAAATCGCTGCAGACTGTTTACGGTCTAACTCTAGGACCTTTTTTGTATGTTTGTTTTATTTTATTTTATTTATTTGGAAAGCAAACAAAAATAAGTGAGCAGGAGATAAGTTTACAGAGACACACTAAGGACATTCACTTATTTCCTTAACAGCTCTTACTAAAACATGTATAACAGAAATATACTACACTTAACTACTCTTAAGATAATAAATACAATTATTAATTTACTAAATGTTTGTAGGTACACTATTTGTTTAAATGTGGTTGCCGACACTCACCAGAAGGGCTAAGATGGCCGGCTCTATCATTTGTCACCATGCCTGTCACGTTCTAACAAGTGGGTAAGTGCGAAGTGCGAAAGTGACGCATGACATAACAGGTGATAAAAACGCGACCATGATACAGATGCAGCATGCAACTGCGGGGCCCAAGGGCAGACCATACACCATATAATCATACAGGGTGAGACTTTCTAAGTCTTTGACAACTTCGTCGAGTTTGCATCATACATAATTGCCCGAAACGGAAATTTGTCGGAGATGCTTTAGATTAGTTTAGATCTTCACTCACCTGTGCAGACGCTGCGAAAAATGGGCGAAGAATTTAGATATTGTATTGTAATAATAGACTGTAAAACTGATTATTTGGCGACTAAGTATCAATGCCATATGGCTATATAGTTAAGTAAATAATAAATATTACTACCTATTCTTTGTTACCGAATACTTATTAGAACTTCCAAAAAATTTCAGTCCTTTAACTCCACATGGGGAAATATAATACTAAGGTACTAATATGGTTAGTAGGTATAGGTATCATTTTCTGCCGCAGCAAGTACGTAAAGTAAAGTTCCGATTTAAATATTAAAACGATTCGTAAATATAAACGTCTAGACAGACTTTTACATTCATATATGTACATATTTATCCATATGAAATGGAAGAATGGTAGTTGTGTCGGCCATACACGTGTATGGAACTACATACTTACGAGTATACATACCTACGAAATCAAAAATGTCCATCGTTTTATTATAACTATTTAGAAAGATTTTAAGATAATGTCCTTGTGATTCGTCAGATCTAAAAGAATATAAATTAAATCCAGTAAGTATAACGGTTAATTCTATTATTTCTACTATTTTCTTTGAAGAAAAACTGTGGCTACACAATCTACAGGAGGCATCAGTCGATGCCATAAATGGAGAGAATGGAAAGCTGTGGGATGGTCGTTTTATTACATTCGGCCGCTTTCGTGCCTGCTGGGTCTTTATTGGTTTCCTGTGGCGAGCGCTTGTTTAGTTGATTTTGTATAAGCCACTTGCTTTTAGTCTTATTATAATTATGTATGTAGTCGGAAAAGGGGACCAAGCTAACTATGCATGGCATTTGCAATAAAGTGTGGCCTTGTCATCATTTATGTAAAATTTATATGAAAAAAATAGTTTAAAAATATAATATTGCTAATTTAAAAACTTTTTTGTTGAAATTTCCATTTCGGGAGAAAACGGTTTCCACTTCAGTATAATATGTTCTAGGTTACGCTTTAACAAAAGATTATTGCAAATTTTGAAAAAAGGAAACCTATATAAACAAAGTCTTCATTTCTAAAGTAACTTATCGGACTAATGGTCTATGGTCCGATAAGTTACTTTTAATGCTGACTGTACAAACCACTGAACTGCCCATCAGTGAACCTTATGCACTTACAATAAGGTATATAATATACAGGGTGAAATTTAAATCACTGGCCATATTCATTCCCAGCACTAGGTTACACTTAAGGAATCTATTTAGCGAAAAAAAGAGTACATTTTTTTTTAATTTTCATTTTTCAATTTTTAAATATTTTCCACGAGTCGTGGTCACCCTATTACCACAAATGTAAACAAACCTAATAGTAGGTTTTAACAACAACATCAGCAAAACCCTTATCTGACCTACACTAAACCTTATAATCGTTGCAGTAGGGTCCACCCAGTTAGTGTTGGCGATGGTAGGCAGGTTTATCAATTTCGAGGGTAGTCTAAACCATTCCGTGCTAGCGGTAAACATAACGGTAAGCATAAATGATTAGTCACTCGTCACTCGCCAACCTTAAAATAATAATCGCGCGCGTACTAAGGTTTAAAAAAATGATTTCGAACCGGGAATATTACGAAATGGTACGGTGTTATTTATAAGTGGTGAGTGTTTACGTGGTGCACAAAGATTATACGAAATGGAATCAGTTCCACGCCTTCGCAGACAAGGATTGAATCCAAGAGTACCATCTCGTGGGACTTTCGTTAATTGCGTCGACTTTTAATCAAATGTAAGTACATAAGTTGATTCATTTTTTTAAATACGCCTGAATGCAAAAATTGCTGACCTAGTTTTTACTCATTGTTTTTAAGCCACGGACGTTTTGTTAATAATCATTAGTCAGAAATAACATTTTAGATTAAAAATGGGTTGCCTTTGCATTTTGACGGTTCTAAGCCCGTTAAAGTATGAAGGAAAAATTAGCAACTTATGTAGGTAAGCGTCTTATCTCGCTGCAATAGGGTTCATAATTGGTGACGCGATTGCAAACAGCGGGAGGGGCGGGGTGTCAATGACCTTAACTGATAAGAGAGAAGCGGGTGTAGTGGGTAGTTGTCGGTTCACCATAACGTACGAGGTATTTAGGACAACTTGATGATGAGTTATTTCGAAAAAAATGTACTGAGCGGGATTAAAAGAAAAAACACGTGTTTAATATTTTTTCGAGTTCTTTCGGGTGTTTCAATTTGGCCAGTGATTTAAATTTCACCCTGTATAATCTATCAGTTACCAGTGTGGACGGTGCACGACAAGATATTCAATTTGTTTGTCTGGACCGCCGTGGGTGGCGCGCGCGCTCGTTGGGCGTTGATTCACTAAAGCAACCTCACATACAAAAGAGCGTAAGTAGGTACTTACATAATTCATAATAAGGTATAATTTTATAACAGCCTTCGTGCCATCATCAGCATCACCATCCAAAAGTCCAACATAATGACCCCGGTCCTAGGTGCGAATGTCGGTAGTTTGTCAAACACTTATGGCGCTTCATAGAAGCTTGCATAAAGTACCTTTACCTAAAGTAGGTATGATATTTTGTTCTTAAGTTCTGATATTTTGATCACACACATATATTTGGGTTTATTGTAGGATAAGAAAAGATCTTACATTCTCAATCTTCGAAAACAAATGGTATACCTAGATACAGTCGCTTCACCAAGATGAATTCCCACTATTGCGTACCTACCTAATACGGATTACGAGTATACAATGCTGCAATACCAGAATTTATGCTATTGCTTATTAAAAATACAAGTTACATTTAAGTTTCTACAAAACTTCTTTTTAAGCTTTTGCTTGCTCCCTTGACCCGTTGTGATATTTTTGTAATTTTTTCATACCTATGCTTAAATAGCTACATATATTTATTAAGGACGTTGGAGTTACTGACATACTTACATAGGTATACGGAGTACCTATACCACGTATTGGTTATCTTATCAAATCCTATTTAAGCCGTTTTTAGGGCTCCGTACCCAAAGGGTAAAACGGGACCCTATTACTAAGACTTCGCTGTCCGTCCGTCCGTCTGTCACCAGGCTGTATCTCACGAACCGTGATAGCTAGACAGTTGAAATTTTCACAGATGATGTATTTCTGTTGCCGCTATAACAACGAATAGTAAAAACAGAATAAAATAAAGATTTAAATGGGTCTCCCATACAACAAACGTGATTTTTGACCAAAGTTAAGCAACGTCGGGAGGGGTCAGTACTTGGATGGGTGGCCGTTTTTTTTTTGCTTTTTTTTTTGTTTTTTTTTTTTGCATTATGGTACGGAACCCTTCGTGCGCGAGTCCGACTCGCACTTGCCCGGTTTTTTGTATGTTGTTTTATCTTATTTTATTTATTTGGAAAGCAAACAAAAATAAGTGAGCAGGAGATAAGTTTACACTTTACAGAGATACACTTGGCAAATTACCCATAAAGATTTGAGGGGAATAGTTTATTTATTGAACTGGTTATTGGAACTTATTCTTGTGTCACCTTGGGCCCGATTCGGGTTTTGAAATAGACATCTATTAGATATCTTTTAGACATCACCAAGATACGATAACGATATGTTTAAGATCTAACCTGTCAAATTTGACATTTGCGCGATTCTGGAGACACTCTTGAACGATTTCCACAGGATATGACTTAGAGATCCAATTCATATCTAATAGATATCTTACTCTAACGTAAAAGTGACATTGGTTGCCCGAATTGCGCTGCAAAAGAGAACTAGTTGATATCTAAACTATAACGTATCTAGAATGGATCTAGTACCTACGTGTCGTCTCTTGAAGTTCGAATACGGCAGTTATTTTGATGAACGATGTCAATATTGCAATACGCAATGGCCATTTAATTGAATTTAAACTGTAGCGAGTCATATGTACTAACATTAAGCTATTTTTCTTAACTTTCTTCTACTAAGTTATCACACATAGGTAACCTATTAAACATAGTACATAATTAGTTTTTGTTGGGTATTCTAAGTCAAAGCCTGAATTTCGCAAGCGTATGTCACAAACAGAGATGTGACTTATTTGAAATACTTGTATTTAAACTGCAAATACAAAATGCAAAATATCTATTTTGTATTTTGTATTTAAATACCTTTTGAAGAAAACTATTTTGTATTTTTTTTTTTTTACAATTACAAAACACATTATTATTTTATACATGAAAACATTACTTACACAGAATATTATTATAAGGGTCAACAAAAATTTATTACATTAAAACAATCATAAGTACCTAGGCAAAGGGTTAGGTAATACATATGTGGGTAGGGTAGAAAAGTGGTTTCAATCGATGTGTGGAAGGGCAGCACCGTCGTCGAACCCAAGCCACCTGGCGGTCGACTTAAAACGGTGGCGTGTGCCTCGGATACACATGCTGGTGGCGCGTATAACGGCGATACTGATCCTACATCTCAGCCAGCCCAGTATGGTGCTTAGAGAACGGTTCCACCGTTGAGATATGGTTTCTGCCATATGTTTTATAAAGGAGGACATTTGGGGTGCATAGACGCTGTCAACAGATGTTACAAGTGGGGTGAACGTTGCATGTCGCATTTCACAGGCCGTGGAATATTTTCTCTGCTTTTCGTCTTCAGCTGATTTTAGTACAGATGTGACGGGTCGTGAGAGGTAAGAAGGAGCGTCAGTGTCGACGACACGGATATCAAACAACGCCTCCCTCTGCGCATCCCATACGCCACGACAAGATAGATCTGCACGTAGGCCGCAGTCATTTTCCGAGATTATTGGTTCTTTTGTTACGTTGCCCCACGCGTGTTGACAAAGTTCACAGAATAAATCTCTAATCTCATTGTGCCGCCTTGTGATTAGGCCTCCAGTTTTACAGCAGAGCGCGTGGTCGATGTTGAAGCTGCCGTTGCCACAGCCGTCGCATGATTGCGGCATGGCGTTTGGTGTTCTATGGTAGCGTATTGACAGCGCATCTCTGAATTCGTATGGGGATAGATCGAAGTGATCTTTTTTTGTTGGAATAACCGAGAGCCAATTTGAGGCCTTCGTTTTCATCTTGGCTGCGATGGATCTCTCGATTGCTCGTTTTTTGTTAGGTGTCAATTTTGCTAGGGTAGATTCTAGAAGTTTATTATCAAGGTCTTCTTTTTCTTTGCGGCCATCTTTGCGAGCATCTTTTATGAATGTATAGTGATCTGAAAGAACAATCTCTTTATTTTCGATAAGGGCTTCCGTGAGAGCTGTGCAGCTTTTTTGTATTTTATTTGAAATAGTTTTTGAGACCTATTTTCTATTTTCAAAATACAAAATACTTTATAGTAGGTAGGTAATGTAGATAGGAGTTACAATCTCTTCTGATGTTACAATCCTGGCAACTCTCTCATTCTTTTAACATGGAACTGTTGAATCTGTTTAGTAACGTCGCACATGACCACAAGCGTAGCGAGTGGTTAAAAAAGTGGAATCTTGAGTGTTGCGAGGGTTTCAAGGCACGAGAGGAGAACAAACTTTTCTGCCCTGGTGAAACACAAACGAGACGTTTTCATCACACTAACGAGAGGCATTATACTAGCTGTAAAACATTACAAATTAATGCTTTAAAAGTTGGCCGTTAAAAACCATCATCCATACCTACATCCTACCGGTTTATATGAGCAAACAACTAGAAATTTGCACTTTAGATAGAGGATTAATTTCAAAGAATAAAGAGAGTCTTTACAACTAGGAAATTCCGAGTAATACTTTTTAATTCAGACTAGATATTCACTACTCAGAGTACCTTTTATCGCAAAGTATTTGTATTTTTAAAAAGTATTTTGAAAATACCTATTTCGTATTTTGTATTTAAATACAAATTTAAAAAACTATTTTGTATTTTGCATTTGAAATAGTATTATCAAGGAAGTATTTGTATTTTGTATTTAAATACTTTTTATAAAGTATTTTTCACATCTCTGGTCACACATGATGGTTCAAACAAATTTAAGACAATTATGTTTGTGATATCATTCCGTTCAACCCCAGTGACAACGAACACAATTTTTTTTCACCCATTCTTTCTTCAATAAAAGGTTAATGTTTACTAAGCTCTTACAAACTTCCTTTATTTCCACCCAAATCCATTGATCTGCAAGCTTTAAGTCGACTTCAACTTACAAACAAGCTAAAATTCTAAACATCTGCCCATTTCTCAGGAGCGTGCCAAGTCCCCTAATCTTCTACGACAAAAGGAGCCATGCGGTGAAGACAAAGACAGCTATACACATTATCGTACAAGAGCAAGCAGGATGCTTGCAAATGAACGTTGATACCAGGACTTGGCACACAACGTTCTGAATTCAAATCGAAATCACACTCCTGCCGTTGCTTTTGCACGCATCTGTTCAAACAGGAGAGAGAAAAGGGCAGGAATAACGTTCGAATTTTAAATTTCAAACTTGCCAGTCATTCCCGTTCCGGATGACAGGGCACGGACAAAATGAATGGGTCGGCAGCCGATTAGAATGCTCCGTGGCATCGGAATGAATGGAAATAATAAAAAAAACGGATAATTGCGTAACATGAGGCCGGCGGGACTGGAAAGGAACGGGACGGTCGTAAAGTCTGGTGATGATTGCGAGTTGTTCGGGGCCGATGGTAATGATTCCAGTTTTTCACGCTATGTTGTGGTGCCATTGAACGGGATTTGGGTGGTAAAATCGGTAATTACAAATAAGTAGGGTCATTGCGCTAGTTTTTGTCCGGCTCTAGTTTTCGTCGACTTGACGCAATTTTAATATAAACCTGCATTGCTGCACAAATTTGGACTTATTGCAATCCAATCTAAACTATCCATGCAGTGGGACGTATATAGGCTGAATTATTATATAGCAGGAAAATCCAGTTAATCTAGATCTAGAACTGCAATAAAAGTTGCGATGCTCATAAAATCAAATCAAACTTTACCGATAACAGTTTCACAACTCGTAAAATGGCGCTCGAAAGAACAATCGGAGACACAAGTGTAGTGTCATAAAAAGTCGCAATATGTTTTTATTATGGCAAATACTTAACTTTTTTGTACTTTTTCATTTTCTTTTGTGAAATGAAGGTAAAAAGTCAAAAGCATTTATGTATTTGTCCAACATAGGTATTTTATCACGGGAATAATCATACAACACAAATATCATCAGATGTCGTATCATCATAAATAATTCAATATTAGGTTTTTAAATACGATATTTGAATAGGGAATATTTACGACATACATTATGTACCGGCCCATTCGAACGTAAGTACTTACAATGATTTATCAGATTGATGTCATTTAGTTCTCGTGCGTCTCACCTGCGCCAATATATGTACGGACAGGTACGAGCGAAATGTACAATATTCTGTACGTTCGAATAGTTCTCATCGAACAAAGTATACCTAATAGGTACTTCATATCCTTAAGATTCAACATACCCATGGAGCTTTCATTATGTATCCTTTTAATGCAGAAAAGTAGGATATACTCGTAACAAAATGTCAGATGCGCATGTTTCATGGTTCCTCTACACGATGGGCCAACGCCGGCCACTCCAAGGGACGCATTTATGCGTTAGAGGGAGCAAGTGATATTGCTATCTCATTCTACCCCATAGCTGCGTCCCTGGAGTGGCCGGTGTTGGCCCATTGTGTAGAGGAGCCATTATAATAAACAATTGGCAGATACCTACCACAGCCATACCTACACTATCGCATGAGACTTGTACAGGGCAGAAAAGTTGTCGCCATGACACCACGGACAATCAAAGTGCTATATTAATTAAAGAATCGGTCTGCCGCGCCGGGAGCGGGATAATATCTAAATAATGAGGCTGCCGGGCGCCATCGCAGCGCAGCCCTACGCGGGAGCGTCAGCACGTGACAATAAAATAACTAACTATTTTGGCTCAGCGATCTAAAGAGAATCTTGGCCCGCCACTTGTCCCGATTATGCGCAAAATCCTGCCAGTTACTGACGCGAAGCTGAATCAGATCCGCTGTCACACTGTCTTCCCAGCGATACCTGGGCCGACCCACAGAGCTACCAGTCGGTCGTCCCAAGAACGACCTCTTGACAGCCCGATCCTCTCCCATTCAAATATTGATATTAATCATTCTTAACCTTTTACTACTTAGTGTCTATTAAATTAAACAAGTCGATGCATTTAGGCATATGTAAATTGCTTTAATAAATTCTGCACACAAATGGTAACAGACATTGAGTTACGAGTAAAGGATGACTCACGTTAGACCGGGCCGTATCCGAGAACCTTCTCCAAGAATCACTCTATTTATAGGTGAAAACTGCATGAAAAGCCGTTCAGTAGGTACTTTTTGAGTTAATCGCGAACATACAAACACAAACAGACAGAACGCGGCGGGAACTTTGTTTTATGAAAATATTTATTTTCAGGCAACTATTGGCCCATAGAAAAATACCTTAAAACTAGCAGATATGTTATTATAAAATTAAAAACACACAGTTATGGCTGCGATGCAGTTCGCAACCCTGCAGTGTCAGGGAGCCGGCCGCGGAACCGCCGGAACTTGACACTCTTCGGCCAAAACTCCTCCTTGGTGAAGGTCGCTAGATGTTCAGTCGGAACAAGGGTATAAGGTGTAGTGACACAGAATAAATAATAGTACTAGGTACAGAAGACTCACTCTCTAACAAAACGCGTCTGTTAGGTACGGTACGATCTGATGGATAGATATGGCCGCTAGGTGGCGACAGCGCCACGCGCGGCTTATGGCTAGCCACCAAAATTGGTGTGGAACGGATGTACTTTTAGCTACCTGTAGCAAAGCGACGAAATCGCGTAATGAACCACGCCTGGTAGTGATAAATCTTTATTTTAAGTTGCTGTCCGTACAGCGCTATCTCTCGAGACAGGCGAGGGGACGCAAACCGTCGCGCCTGTGATTTAACGCCGCTATCCGTTATCCCTTACCTAACCCTCCATATCGACATGTTCGCGCTTCGGTGGCACCCGTGACTTATGAGAGTAGGTGGGGCTCATGATAGTCATGTCTTTCTCTGCTAGTTTTAGCATCTTTAATAACACCAACTTACAGTGGCGTAGCGTGAACCAATCTACCGGTGTGGCCTGGAATACGAGCAAAAAATTAAACTGTAGGCTGTACTCCTCATACTGACCAACATATGTTCAGCAACTTTTAAAAATAACTTGTGGTTTGATTTTTAATACACTTTAATGTTTATTCTAAGACGCAATGTATTGCGAATTTTGTTATGTTTCAGGCGTGAAAAGCAACGTCAGAATGATATGGCGTGGCGATGGCGTCCATTGAAGATAATATTTATTTTGTATGAAAAATAGGGAGTTTAAATACTTCATAATTTTTTAAAGTTGTTGAACAAAAGTGTCATCGTTTGAGGAGTACAATCTATGTTTTAATTATTTGCTCATGTTACAGGCCACACCCGGTACAGTCTGTATATATGTACCTTTAGATATTAAATAAAAGTAAACAGTTTGTATATTTTCGGATACTTATAACATTTATTGGTTAACCAACCAAATACAAAACCGCCTGGATCAGTCACTGAACGACCTGACGTAGCTAGCTCATAATTCAATTTTCAGTTTTAATTATACAAAGTAATACTCATAATAGTAAGTTAATTTGTGTAGCACCAAAAGGGCGTATAATATAAGTAAACAACGGCGTATGTGTTATTATACGAGCTAGAAGGGCGGTAAATGTAAACAGGAACATAATTTACGATGATTCCATCCTACGAGTTATGAGAAACACGTGGAGATCAAACACGGCCGAGTTAATAACACTACTAAGTGATAAGCTGCTGTATTCGAACTTCAATATTCACAAGAGACGACACGTACTAGATCCATTCAAGATACGTTATAGTTTAGATATCAACTAGTTCTCTTTTGCAGCGCAATTCGGGAAACCAATATCACTTGTACATTAGATACAAGAGTAAGATATCTATTGGATGTGAATTAGATCTCTAAGTCGTATCCTGCGGAAATCGTTCAAGAGTGTCTCCAGAATCGCGCAAATGTTAAATTTGACAGGTTAGATCTTAAACATATCGTTATCGTATCTTGGTGATGTCTAATAGAAGTCTATTTCATAATCGGAATCGGGCCCAAAGTGATGTTTATATTTCAACTGAATCTTTGGACCCGGGTATGTCCTTAAACTACGTCCAAGAGCACCGGTGGACGGGCAGCAGCGTCCCTCAAATTCGGTATACTCGACTGCGATCGCCAACCCGCCTGCCAAGCGTGGCGATTATGGCATTCACCCTCCATAACAAGGGGGAGGCCTATGTTCAGCAGTGGACGTCTTATGGCTGAGATGATGATGATGATGATGAAGACTTTTTAATACAAACTTCCATCCCCATTTCAGCCCCTTTAAGAGGCAATATAAAAATATCCTAACAAAAGCCTGGACAACACCGTAAAGGGCCCCCCCACATCTGGCGTCTTTCGAGCGTCGGCGTCTGTCGGCGTCGGTCCAGCGCTATGGAAAATGACGTCGCTGCGTCGACGTTGCGTCGACGTCGGCCATAGAATTGTAGACGCCGACGCTCGAAAGACACCAGATGTGGGGGGGCCCTAAAAATCTTGACATGACACTGGACGGTCATTTCCCGGTGTCACATTCAGTTGAAATTTGGACTATACTCTGGCACACCCAACTTTTCAGTGGAAAAAGGCGCGATATTCAAATTTTCTATGGTAATAAGTTAAGCCTTCGCGCCTACATTTTAAATTTCCTCCTTCCTTCCTTGTGAGAGATCCTTCGGTGTGAGATTGTTCTCTTCCATGTCCGCTATAACGAAATATATAAGGAAAACTAGTTTTAAATAGAGAAACCCTGTTTTCACGAAAAACGGGTTTTTACGGTAACATAAAATATTTAAACATTTCATATTTTGTTTCATTTTTAAATTGTTGTTTACAATTTTGACCCTATTGATAGGTAGCCGTTATGGGCATCACCACCCTGTATCCTTAGTTATTAACGACATACAACAGGCAATTAGCGGCGATCCCGACCTGCCCCAATTGGTTAATGAATAAACAATGGGGTGGCCACCCCCCAGAATACTAATGTTTGGCTTGTTTGCTTATAGGAAATTCCATTTTTGGGACTACCCTCGTAGAATTTATTGATTTAAATAATAGTTAATAATTTCAGCCTATACATATACGTCCCACTGCTGGGCACAGGCCTCCTCTCATGCGCGAGTGGGCTTGGGCTATAGTCCGCACTAGCCCAATGCGGATTATTGATATGGTTATGATTTTTTTATGACATGGGACGCAACCGAGCAAACGAATCCCTTGATAGTAAGTAATCACCGTTGCCCATGGACACCTGCAACAACAAAGGGGTTGAGTTGAGGCGACAGGAAAGTGCGTCGCCGGCCTTGAAGGTGGAAGTACGATCTTTTCTTCTCTCTTTTTTTTTTCCTTTTTAAGAAGTTTTGTGGTGCCTTTCTCACTTTAACACTTTGTATTCGTATTTCGTAGGTACCTACCTATAGAAAAACATATATTTTTGTTAATAGTAACTTACCTACTTAATGCCTATATACAAGGTTGCGTACACTGAGAGAAAAGTACAATACAAACACACTTAGAATTACAAAAATAAACTTAATCCACAAGGAGAGTTAACTAATAGGAACAAATTGACTTTTGCAATTTCTATTAGTTCTTGCAATTTCTTTTATCTGTTTGTTGAAATTATATTTGGGATTACTGAGCTGTTTGTAGAAATAAATAAACTTTACATAAATAGTAAAACGTCCA
The DNA here is from genome assembly GCF_963556715.1 of Cydia fagiglandana. Classification (NCBI taxonomy): domain Eukaryota; kingdom Metazoa; phylum Arthropoda; class Insecta; order Lepidoptera; family Tortricidae; genus Cydia; species Cydia fagiglandana. The sequence goes on from NC_085937.1 coordinate 6,760,035, forward strand.
TAATTATTACTAAAACTTCATTTTTTCCCCCAGTACAGAACTGTTTTTTAATTCCTGGTGATGATTTTTCTCTCAGTGTAGTGCATTGGCATTACCCTACCAAATAACACAAACTGTACAGTACTGCGATATTCGAATGGTTTTACATAGCTACACCTAGATATACATATATGAAAATTTATAAAGCTACCTATGATAAAATGATACTTTTTACGCGTAGCCTTATGCGCTAATATTGACGCACACTGTACCATAAACCATCTGATAAAAAGACGTGTGAACTGGGGGCACCTTTCTATCACCCCCTGACAAAAGCTCATAATAAGTCACTCACGATAACATCTCTCTCGCTCAATCGCCCATATATCGACACCACCAATATAGGGGCCGACTCGATAGTTAATAGCCCCCATTTTATTTAGTTTTCTGAGCAATATCAATAATACCAACAATAATAGGATCCATTAAGATACGATTAAGCTACTTATAAATACATGTTGATATTTTTGTTTGACACACACATGTCACATTTGACACTGACATATCTAATCCATATCGTTTCTAGATCTATTAATTGACGTATCTAAAAGTTCGAATCGGGCTGTATGTGCGAAGTGTGTTAACGTGTGCACTGAAATAAATATTTGCGTAACAGAAACAAAATATTTTGTTACTAAAATGCGTAGGTACTTACACAATGGGACTTGCAAACTATGTGTTACATTACCTGTTACAAAATTGGTTGTAATATGTCAAGTAAATTGTATTTGTTTATTTTTTACTTTTTACTGGTAAGTTATGTTTATTTTGCGATAGAATAAACCAGTCCCCTTCCTCAGGCCCATAAAGATTGCTGTCATATCTTTACAAAAGGTGCCTAGACTAGTAAAATTTATTTGTATAAATAGTACCTATACATTTGCTCAATATAATTAAATAATAACAAAAATATTATTAATAAAATAAATATAGAAATAGGAAAGCTTACTTAACACCTACCAATTATATCTACAACTGTGCATACAAATAATATAGGTATTGAGAATTCTTAATATTTGATTTTATTTCTATTTGAGGACTACCTTATTTGATTCAAAAGTTAATGTTTTATGTTGACCCATCAAGGACCACAGATTTCCATTCTGTAAAATATAGACCATTATGTAAGTGGCGAGTGATTAGTTGATGTTCATTACAACACAACTTCAGTTACATACTGACTAACATTCCTTTACAGGTTTGAAAACAAGCGTCATTCATTACTCATGTTTGCATAACCGACTTTAAACAGAGCGGACTAACCATTCCGATGCTCCTTTGTTAATACGTCCCGCTAATAACCCCTTATCAAAACCAAACTGCTTTAACTGACTTGGTCAAATTATTCTAAATTGAACCTTAAGGTATCTATGGTACAAAATTTCAAATTGGAATGACGTTTTGTTTACTGTTAAAGCATTTTAATAATTGTAAATCATGAACTGCTAATGTGGTTAACTCTTTAGCCGTTTTAGCACGGGCGCTCGCCCCGCGCGCGGCCTCGGACTGGCAACGTCGCTCGCTCTAGCGACGTTGCCGGCCCTCTAGACACCGCTCTCGGCCCCCGCCAGCAGTCTCGCTAGAGCGCTATCCACTGTTCAACGTCATTATCGAACGCAATGGATTCCAATTCGGATTCCGGCGATACGTTCTTCAAATTGGAGCCGGATTCGGATAACGAGAGTTACACGAACTCAAAGGTGGAAACGCGTTTGCAATGGAGCTCAGAGAACACTGTGAAGTTGATCGATACTATGGAAAGGGATTGCAAGGAGTTGTGGGACGCGAGGCACCCTATGAATAAGGACAGAGCGGCGCGGCAGGCGAAGCTTCAGTATCTGGCGCTAATGTTTGGAACGACGGTCGAGGAGATAAGTAGGAAGATACACAACTTGAGGACTCAGTTTAATAATGAGTTGCGGAAGATAAAGCGACGGCAGTGCGGCGAGGAGCGCGGGGCGGCGGCTAGTGGGTGGGAGTACTTCGATGCCCTTTGCTTTTTGCGTTCGCCCCCCAACCCCCTCGATGTGGATGGAGTCAATCTAGCGGTATGTTTTGCTCTTTTGTTTTGACGGCGCATGAACTTTGAGTTTTAGCGAAGCTAGTTATTTCAAGCAAAGGTTACCGAAGGCAAAAAGTCATGGCCCGATTCTGTTATAACAACTTGGTTACCGTTTTTATCTTGTTTTGATACGACTTTGAAAATCACTCACGCTGAGTGGTGCATGAAATGCGTGAGATGTGCGCCAATTACCAAGACGATCGTTAAGGTCGTATCAAAACCATAAAAATTTGAATCTGAATTTGTCTCCAGGACTATTTTTATGCACTAAGTCAATTAATGACGCAAAATTATAGCTATTATACTTCATTTAGGTACTTACTTGATAGCCACCAAAAGTAAATTGCTATTTTCATTTGATCAAGTTACCTAATACCTATATAAGATAAGAAATTTTATAGAAAAATGTTTCTCACATAGGTAAGTGACATGTTAATTTCTTTTTGAGAAAATGAAAATTCGTTATGAATAAGGTGAAAAATTTAACCCATTTACAAAATTTCATTTAAATTAAAAATGATTACAAGCACTCTAATACCTCGCAAGCATCTTCGCTCGACAAAATAAATTTCCATTTATCTCCGACACTCGACCGTAACCAAATTAAAGAGGGTAATAATAAACACTCCAAGCCAAACTCAACCTTAACTCAATCGTATACAGTTCAAAGTCACTAAAAAGTCGAGTGTAAACAAAGTTGGCGATCCGGTTAGTGTTGTGTCACCCGTTGACATTTATGGTCTTGTAATAAGGACTGTTTATGGACAAATTGAATCCTTTGTACGTTCCCTCTGCTTTGAGCCAATTAATAAATCAGACAGCGATATAAAACAGTAGATAATATCACAGAATAAGTAATAGTACTACCGTACAGAACCGTATTACAAAACCGAAGTTTAACAGCGATTCAGGGTCGAATCATGATATCCTTTCTAACTTATGGCACTACTATCCTATACTATGGTAATTATCTTATCTGTGATCATGCACATAAAGGGACGTCAAGTTGTGTCAACCGTCAACCCTAATAATTGCTCGGAGCAATGCTGAGCCGAACGGAGCCGAGTTTGCCCGAAGTCAGGAGTGTCTCCCTACTAGTAATACGTATTATCAGGAGACTTTCTGCATGGGCTGTAAGTTTTCCTCTAGAACGTCCAGCAGCCAGATTCAGATTGATGAACATGTTACGCTTTTGATATGACCTTGACAATTGTCTTAGTGATTAGTATGCATCAGTTTAGGATATATAAATTATATCATGGGCGTTTAGTAATTGAAAATTTAGGTTTTGGAATACATTTTAACACAGTTATCTAGAAAAGTATAAGGCGAAGTTAGTTTTATCTTAGAATTTTACTTTTTATGTCTCCTTCAAAAATTAAAGCCGTTCTTCCGTAGCTGGCCGAATTCCAAGCCGAAGAAGAGATGGAATTCGGAGCCGCACTTCGAGCCAACTCCATCAAGGCCTCCAGCCCCACTGAAGCCCCCAAGCCCACCAGGGTGGCAGCGTCAGCCCCCCCGCCCCTGCCGCCCAGCGCCAACCCCCTCATGTGGCCGGAGGAGCCGGCGCCCAGGCTGCGACCAGGGATGGGGGCTGATGAATGTCAGGTGAGTCTCTTGGCTTGGCACTTGCGGCTGATTAACTTTCGACTCTGTCTAGCTAGAGTGTGTATAGAGATCAATTCCGGAGGACCCGGCGCCCAGGCTACGTTTTAGGGGGCCCACTGATTACCAGTTCGTCGGACGATATCAGCCAGTCAGTTTGACACGCAAAATTTGACAGCTCCGAACAACTGACAGGCTGATATCGTCTGGCGAACTGATAATCTGTGGGCCACTTTACGTCCAGGGATGGGAGCAAATGAATGTCAAGTCAGTCCTTCTCTTGCTACCGACTATCATCCCGCTCTTTTTAGCTGTGAAAGGCCATTTTTCTCACGTGACCAGAGAACACAGCACAGATGAACGTTGATGAATGCCATCATGTCAGATCATGTAACTCCTACTGGACAAAAACCACCCGAAACATCTCACAACGATGGATTAAACGCTTCCCTATGCATCGTCTCTTTGCAGTCTTCCTCCTCATCTCAAAATAGCTCGGCCCGCTTTGTTAACAAAATCTCAAGAATTGTCTAGGGCACTTGTTCTTTTAAAAGAGACTGCCATCTGACCTACCAATCCCAAAAAGAAACCTTCGTTTCTTATCTCCGAGCCAATTCCATCAAGACCTCCAGCCCCAAAAGGCACCAAAGCCGAATGACTGTAGGGAAGCCTAACATGTCTCCACTCTCGATACACTGCACAGCACACACCCTCCCATTTTCAGCTCAAAAATACATGAAGCTCGCACTTGATATTCAAGAAACTAAATGGCATTGTCAGTAAGTACTTAATTTTTTCCTCCAGATTTTCGGTGACTTCGTAGCGTCAGAGCTGCGCACACTTCGCTCTGACGACGCGCGCAAGAAACTCAAGCGCATCATACAGAAGGCTATCCTTCAGATCGGTGAAGAAGAGGACGGCAACGGCCCCTAGCGCTGCTCGTCTCGCTCGCCCTCGCCCGATATGAACGCGTAGCGAACGAGATAGATTATAGATATCCTTAAGTGGCTGGAATAGGTATCTGAGGACTTTCAAATGATGTGTTGTGATTTGTGATATGCAATTGAATATCCTCCATGGAACGAATGAGTATAGAATGAAAGGGGAGGATCAAAGGCATATTCACCAAAAGTACATTTATCCTGTCTGTGGAAAAAATACTACTTTGCCTCCGCCGTTATTGCCTCCGCTGACTTGCGCGGGTGCACGGAGCTGGTACGCGCCCGGATTCTACCATCGCGGGTAAAATCAATCGCACGCGTCCGCGCCAATAAACGTTGCTCATACTACTTTCAATAGGCGCACATAGGTTGGAAATCGCGATTTAGGCCGCCAAAAGTCAACTTTCTAAAAGTCGGCTTATCGCAAAACTAATTAGTTCTCGAAAAACACCACACTATCACGGAATTAATTCCACCCCACAACCATCCTTATCAGTTACGTAGGTAATCTACCAGGTTCTCAAAACTCAGTCATCACATAAGTTGCACGCGCGGTTCTTAGCACTGTTATCCGAAGCAAACATTTCTAAGCCAATATTTATTTTTGTGGAGTTTATTTGTCAGTGAAAGTGATGGATATCAAAAATTCAGGTAAGTTTCTATTATTTTAAATTATTTTGAATTAGAAATATTTATTTTATGATATATATATAACCCACTAAACATGACCCTTTTCTTGATGAAAATTTTGTTATTTTTTCATATTCAATTGTGAAAATACTATACTTCCGGGCACGTCCCAGTTATATTTTTTATGTCATTCTATAAATCAATTATATCTTTACATTGTATGAAAAAATTGGAGGGCACTTTTGGGCACTTTGTAAAATATCGAGTTTCAAAAAAAATTTTCGGAAATAGCAAATTATTACGTTTTGTTTTCATTAGCGTTAAAATGTCTTTTCTGTTATTCTAGGTTCATCAAATGCCTCTGGGTTAAAAGTTGTGACTTGAAAATACCTGTTTGATAAGTTAAATGAACAGAATTTTCAGTCCATAACTGAAAAATTGGACTTTTTGGAAAATTATCTCCTTATGCGCTCAGGTGACGGAGATGAAGAAAAAAAGAACATAAAGCGTAAATTTTCACACTTTGAATCAGAATTTAAAAAGAGATGGATTAGATCACGTCGCATTGTGGAAAATTTTCTGATATGTAATGAATCTTGGTTGGAAGGAAGCTCGGCCGCTCCGCTCATACGCTCTGGAAACGGCAAAGCTTTATATAAATTTGTATGAGTGGCATCCGATGACACCGACAATGCACAAAATACTGATCCATGGCAGAATTACATATTATTGAAAACTTAATAGTTCCCTTAGGACATCTTTCGGAGGAAGCTGCAGAAGCCCGAAACAAACACTTTCGGCCATATCGTTTAAACTATGCCCGAAAGTTTTGCTTCTGACCTCCGATCCGCTTATCAGCAGTACGAGAAAGATAACGAAACCTCGAGTTAAATTATTTCTGTCAGAAACTATGCAGCTATTGATTTCTGCTGAGCCACATAAGGCGAGAGCGGAGAATGATCAATGCTATCCAAGCGATGCTGGATTTTTCTTTAAGATATGATGATGATTAAATGTGGCGAGGGTTTTATTTATTTATATTAATCTTTTTGGGTAAATGTATCAATCGTAATAATGTTAGATAACAACCTTTATATATTTCTATTAGTTTCTGTAATACATATGTTACTCTTATACCTAAATAAAATATATATGTATAAATATATGTGTATTTTATTATTTGTATATTCAATGGAAGAAAATACATATTTATTTACTATAATATCTATCATTAATACTCGTACCTATATAAAATAATCAAGCGAGGAGGATCAAAATCAACATTTTTTGGAAAAAAGGGCCATAAATTTAAAAATAATAATTGTAATTATCTAAAAATATGTTTTCTTAGTTCTAAATCGTATATAAAACGCAAAAATGCAATAAAATATTTTTGGCGGCCTAAATCGTGATTTCCGACCTATGTGAGGCGTTTACTCGCTCCGTATACCCGCGCAAGCCAGCGGAGGCAATAACGGCGGAGGCAAAGTGGTATTTTTTTCCACAGACAGGATAAAATGTACTTTTGGTGAATATGCCTTTCATCCTCCCATATCATTCAAACTTGAAACACGTTAATTTATTTATATAAATTCTGTGCAGTTTTCCCTTCTCTTGCCATATTCTACATTGGATTACTAGGTACATATTATATCATAAACATTAGCGTATTCCGTATATTATCATATTCATGTTGTATATTATATGTAGTTATACTCATTATAATGTAAATATTTTAGTACCTAAGTATTATTATTTACGGTAAGAAATAGTAGGTATACCTTTTGTATCTAATATGTTTATTACGCAGGTACAAAATTTATTCTTAATCCGTGGTTAAGTAAAACATAGATTTGTTAGTACACGGACACTCTCTGATATTCACAAAAACCATAATAAATTTCTAACATTTATCTTATTGCGTTTTATTTCATATTTTTTTACTGTTTTAGTTTTAACCATACTTAATACAAGCGCCAAAACCTCAAATTATACATGAATCCAATTACACAGTAAAATGGTAATGAACCAATTAATAACTTTACGAGTTTTATAATGATACGTCATTAAATAAATCACCGTGCACTAATGATACGTCATTAAGGCGATAGACTTAATTCATTAGTCGAGGACCAGAAAAGCATGACGCGGACAGAGATAGGGATTCTAGTTATTAGTCACGGTAAAAGCCTATTCGAAATTTAAAATCTTGATTTGTTACTGATATGTATCAACGTACTAAAATACGTACCTATTCGTATGAACGTACATGATAACTTACAAACAATGAATAAGCGCAAGCGAGATGCACTGAGACTACTGAGAAGGAATATTCGCGATTTATGAATTTCGATCGCACGATTTCGTCACTCGAAAATGGGTGGAAAACGGAGAAATGCTAATTTTTGAAATACGAGCGATAGAAATTGGGAATCGAGCGGTCGAAATTCAAAAATCGGTCCCCTGGTATGGTAAAGGTTTTATCGTAAATATGAGGATATTGGGTTTAAAAAATATATTTTAAAATTACGTAAATGAATAGGTTTATTAATAATTAAATAGTTTCGATGTTATTCGCGAGTATGTGCAATCCCGTGTGACAGATCGTGACGACAGATTGACGTGCTAATCGCCTGCCACGGACGTGACAAACAACGTGTAAATAGAATAGACATGACACGGTAATGAACAGGCGGCGTAGCACGGTCGCGTTTTTGTCCCTTGTCACCATATCTGTCACGTTCTAACAAGTATGTAAGTGCGAAAGGGACGCGCATAGTGATAGTCGATAAAAATTTTATTCATAATTATTTACCTCTTTATCACCTTACGTCCTATTTTTATGGAACATACTAATTTTATGGTATTTTTACTTAACTCGTTTGCGTCTTCCCTGTAAATATCCCACTTATAGGAATTTAATGCTTCACTTTTATCGCTGCAAGGCAGGCAGGTAAATTTTTTTAATATTTGAGATTCAAATTAGAATAACTAATATATTATGTACTTGAGTCGTTAACCTGGTCACAGGAAAATGATTAGATAGTTGTTTATTTGTTATGTTATTTAATTACCTACCTTTGGTCACTTAAATATCATCATACTCGTATACTGGTATTCTCGTACTCGTATTATAGGACATTTTTACACAAATTGACTAAGCCCCATGGTAAGCTCAAGAAGGCTTGTGTTGTGGGTACTCAGACAACGATATATACATATAATATATAAATACTTAAATACATAGAAAACAACCATGACTCAGGAACAAATATCTGTATCATAATACAAATAAATGCCCTTACCAGGATTCGAACCCGGGACCATCGGCTTCATAAGCAGGGTCACTACCCACTAGGCCATCTATTGACCGGTCGTCAATAAATAATCATCATCATTAGCTTAAGAGTTATTCTCTTGTCGGTGGAGTAAGTATCTTCCAGCTTTCCCTATCTTGCGCCAGCTCCTTGACTTTTTGATACGACACGACCCCTACTTTTTCTTGCACTTGCTCCAAAAAGCTGCGTCTGATGGGTTTTCCTCTTCCCCGCTTGTATCCTATCCGCCCCTCCAGGATAGTTTTAAAGAAGTTTTAAATATATAAACAACAAATTGACACATAAATACAACCCTATGGGTTTTACTGCAATTATTTCGGAGTTATTCGCGTGTTTATATGTCGTGCGTGTGAGAGATCATGGTGACAGATCGACATGACATGATAATCGCGTGTCACGGCTGACAAACATCACGTAGACAAACGTGACGCGGTAATGACAGGGTCATAGGAAAACTTATTATAAATTTTTACGTAATTGTTTCGCTGTGTTTTACATGTAGGTATGTGTAATGGTGTGAGACAATCTCGTGCAATAGTTCGTTTTTTTAGCATTAGAAAGAATTCCACAGAAGCAAGCGTGCAGTTTTTATCAGGCTCGTTATTTGTTAATAGTTATTGAATTATCTAATGTAGCATAGTCAATACATATAATTTACTTCAAATTATTACCGCTAAAAGTGCCGGATTTAGAACCACAAGCTTACTTCTGCGAAGTTCTTTCTAATGCTAAAAAAAACGGACTATAGATAGATACTAATTTCCTGTCACGTCAAGAATGTAAATAGACGTGACACGGTAGTGACAGGATTACAAGGATAACGTTATGGTTCGAAGTTCGAACTATGTATAAGATATATTGGGATTGTTGGGATTCCTTAACACATCTTCCAATTGGTTGATTGTTAGCTAAGTATAAGTAGGTACCTACGTAAATGAATTTGATTTTAGGTTTATTTCGCCTAATTCCAGCAAATTAAATTAGGACTTGTTTTAAAACTGCTGCACGTCAGTTTCGAGATATTTGCACAGCCTTTATAGGGGTCATCCATTAATTACGTCACACGTTTAGGGGGAGGGAGGGGGTCAAGAAAATGTGACATATTGTGACATGGGGGAGGGGGGAGACACAAACTTTGTGACGTCACTTTAACTTCATCAGGTACCGAAAATTTATTTAAATTATTTAGTTCGCTGTACATTTAAATAACAAGTTTTTAAAACGAAAATAGTTTTTAATCGTTTAATTTTCTTTCCTAAGCAGTTTTGAGTTATAAAATTACTAATATTTATATCGTCAAAAATATTTTGATAAAATATTAATAATACTTAGGTACTTACTTAATTCGATTTGGCGATTTCGTAGAAAAAATGTGACGTCACACTAGGGGGGGAGGGGTTTGCCAAATGTGACCAAGTGTGACAAGGGGGGGGGGAGGGGCCAAAAAACCTAGAAATTGGTGTGACGTAATTAATCTATGACCCCTTACGTTACTTCCACGGCAGAGACAAATCTCCAATACTACTTACCTTTTAAGAGGATAGTCTACGATCGACTCTCCATACAAACGTAGTCCTCATTTCCTCCCTGAATATTGACATTATGGAAAATATTTTACACGATTTTATGTCTATGCGGTCTTAGCCTGCCAAATGCCTGCCCGTAAAATTTTTATCGCTTTTTTTATGATTGTAAAAGTTAGAGGCGGAAAACAGGTTTCATACGAATTTTTAATACAATTTACATAGTTAATTTTCGTAACACAAATGAATCAATAAAGTTAAGACTAATCACAGCTTCTTAACTATACCTAATAACCATGTTTTTTTATTGGTGGATTTTGACAGCAGCTGTCAAAAAGACCTCTCGTCACGGTGCTGCCTCTGGTGAAAATCTCGATCGCGGCAACCCTCATTCACTCAACGGAAACGCCTGCTAAATAAATATCAGTGAATCTCGGTGAATAAATCTCTCAACGAAACGTCTAATGGGATGGCCTCCAGCGGGCCTACCGCGGACCACGTTCGACGTCCTGCCTCCCTGGCACACTTACGTACGAATTTACAAGTGCGACGGAGAGAAAACACGTCGAACGTGGTTCGCCGTAGACCCTCAGGCTCCCGCCTCCGCTCATCAATAAACATGGAGGGGAGACGAACTTTCATAATTAATTTTAAGTCATGGAAATTTAAAATGTTTAATGAGAGATTATTTGCAAGTGATAGCAGAAAAAATTAGATTGAATAGAAGAAGAAAAATTGAAAAGTTGCTAGGGGTACATTCTCACATATAGGTACCTAATTCCTTCGAATAAATCTATAAACGACTGTAATTTGTAATCAATGCGTGCAAAAGATAATCACCTGTCCTCTCTCCTCGCAGTATTAGTTACATATTTAAATTTATAGACACTAACACACTTCTCTGTCTAAATACTAGCAATTGTGATATTAGGTACGATTACCTATGTATAGGTACTTACATAGGTTTGTTTATTTTCTAATTAGCCTGTCTGCCTACAAATTAGTTTTCAATAAGTACCTACATATATTGTATGCATCTGAATAGACTCCTGGTGATCGAGCTAAAGGGTCGCTGTCTAAAATAAATAGTATTATGGAGTAACCAGGGAGTAACTCTATTGCAAATGGAAGCATCACGTCGTAATTTTATTTGGCGCTGTTACTCAATAGATGGCGCTGGGTGTACCGTTCACGCTGCTAACGAGTAAGTTTTAGAACACCGTCTTCCTTCTGTCTAGCCGCTTAGAAGTCTAAAAGGTTATACAACGTTGATAGGTACTTACCTACAAGTTTTGACATCAACTGAGAAAATATGCGCTTGGCCATGGCCTTCAAATTTTAAAATAAGTGGTGACCTTTCTTTATAAGTATGTTCTAATTACCTACAAGTAGCCAGGTGTACCACACATTAAAACTTAAAGCAACGAACGAGCACAATTATGAATTCGATCAACTCACAAGTAAACAGTAAAAAGCTTAACGTACCTATACCTAGTGATATTCGTCAGCTTTTAACATCACTAAAAATACGCTAAAATAACCAGCCCTCCATTTAAAAAAGTCGAAGCATCGCAAGCACGCGTGGCATTTTCCATTACAAGTTTATTCCCGGCTTCTTGCGAATACAAGCTTGAAAAACAAGCCGCATACCCGTTCCCGGGAAGCGAGCCAACGCGGCAAAAAACCGACAATCTCGGAATATATTTTAATAGCCAAGCGGTGACGGCTCAAAGGCGGTTATTTATCGCACGCCCTCTCTCATTGCTTCAACGAAACACAATTTTCAAACAACGTACATTCACAAAAAACAAATAAAACAACACCTTATTGACATCGCCTTAAGATTGAAATTCAAATGTTGACGGTAACGAATACAACGTTTGAAATTCGAACACATGGGACTAGTAATCATTCGATGTCTGATTCCAGTTTGTCTTATCGGATTTGCTCCGTTAATCCATAATAGACCTAATGGTGTTTTAATTACAGTTGAAATTAGTTTTATAGTGTTAGTGGAACGATTCGTGTAGCGTCGGGAACGGTAATGAATTGTCGGGACAAGAGACAAGTTTAGGGCAATTCGCGAAGCGAGTACTCGAGTCGTTAATGATGTGGAGTATCGATAGCGTTTATCGATTAGCTGTAAATGGGATATCGAGTCATTAGTCTATTGTTGTACAAAGAGCATATAATCACTACGTTTTAAGAGTCGGCACTCTCGAACAATCCTCGAACCGAATTATGAACGTACATATCCCAACACACCAAATACAGGCTTAAAGATCTCGCATCCAGGCCATAATTGTAAAAAAAAAACCACACACAATACTACCAACACAAAAAAAAAACAACGCTAGGGCTCGACACTTCCAGTACCTACTGTTTATCGATATCGATAAATGTGCGATACGTGCTGCTGTATTTACCTACAGTACTACTGTAACAGTACATTTTGAGAATCACGTGGATTAATAAAATAAAAGAACAATATATATATAAACAATTTTATTTTACATGATAAAAATAACATAGTTTATTATTCAAGTAGGCATATTACACTATGCTGAATTCGCGCGCATTCTTTTTTAATCTGGTCCCTTTTTATTGAAGGCACTGGATGGAGAATGATTTCCACAAATGAACTTGTTTCCATTCAGCTTTTGAATAGGTAAATAAATACGCCAAATCCTCATTTCCTTTTCCTCAGCTTTGCCCATAATCGACATCTGAAATAAAGAGATTATCGATAAATTGGTCGTACACTATTCGTGTCATAGGTTACTTAGTTTTTTACTTAAAAATACTTTATTCACAAAATATTTTCGTTTTAATCATGGATTGTACACGACTAAAACTAATTAAATTAGTAACTGTTAACGACTCAAAGTAAAAAATGAAAATATTGCATACAAACATCAGTTTACCGACTCGGATCAAGTGGAAATTTGGCCAAAAATGCGTCAGTAGTTAGTCTTCTTACACACCCACTACAAACTTCACATTTCCTTAAAGATTTGGCCCCCATTTAAATAACAGCTAAAGTTATTTTACCAATTACAATAAAAATAACCACGTATTTCCACGTTCACGACAATTCAAATGACGTTTGACGTTTTACTACCAATCATACCAACCTAAAGAAAAGTAAGTATAATACTTCTATGTTAAAAGCAAGTATGGTATGTGCCACCAAAATGCAACAGCAGTCATTTTAATTCGATAAGATTATTTCTATGCCTCAATGTTGGTAACAAGTACGTTCTTAATTTATCAAAGTATGGGGTGTCGATGGGCTGTTGTTGTATTTGTAACGACAAACTAATGGGCTGTAAACTTTTGTAATAGGTAATGTAACTTTAAAAAGAACGGTTGGAAAGGAAAATGAAACGGAGTTCAGTTACTATATGGATGGTCATTGACAAGTAGGTACATGACATTATTTTGATATCAAAATGTACTTTATACTGGTACTTTACACTAGTACGTTTGCACTGGCCTCACGATCAATCAAATATGTATGTCTTATATAGATTATCTACTACTTTCTCTTTTCGCTAAAATTGAGTGGATCAGGATCACCATATTTTGAGCTAGGTTACAATACTACTCCCTGGATATTGACGTATAAAGACCTAAACATTATTGTGACGATGAGTGTTTTGTGATTGTCTCAACAAAATCAAGCCACAACTGAGAAATCTTTATTCATGACCACACAATGCCTCGGCGCATTATACCCGATCACATGGAGATATCGTAAAATCAATAGTACGAGTATGCAAACCCACCCACCACGTATGCCTTGAGGCGATCTGATTAAACATGCGCTCGATTCAAGGGCTTTCAATCGTCAAAGTAATTGTGTATCAAATGGAAACACATCTTTATGTCTTCAACATCAACATGATAATTTACGCAGTGTACCTACGGCGGTTAGAAAGTCATACGGTTTACGTGAAAGAATTTACCTCGATCCTTAGCATCTACTTCATCAATGTTGATCTTTGTCTTCAGCTCTTTGGGGTTTTTATCCCAGAGCTACGCACAATAAACATCTTTATAAAATAAAAAAAAATATCTTGTACCTGTTACTGGATCTTTGCCTCATAGGGGTTTTTATCCCAAATGCCACGAAAAACTACGTCTTTTACGCAGCTCTCGCAGCGTCGATCGTCAAACGAGCTTACATTAAACAAAATAAAAAAAGCTGGTACCTATGTGGCTTACTTAAGCTTCCAATCTTCAACGTAATTAACGATTCACAAATGGAGACACGTCTGTATCTAAAGCAATAGACGATCTTTCTTACCAATGCCGATGTTTGGCTCGGTAGACTCAAGCGAATAACGTATTGTTCCTCCCTGGCATTTGTCTTGTCCCTGTTTTACTTGGTTTGTATTCCGCTCGCCAGATTTGTTACCCTTGGTCTCAAAAAACAGTTCATCTTGCAGCGTCAAGAGATAATCAATTTGTTCAAAACAATGTGTCGTCGTAAACGTTCTTACGACGTACGTAAACGACTTATTACAGTTATTAGCTTTCAATCGTCAATGCCAAAGTACTTATAAATCTTATAACCTCTCTATGGAGACTTACTTTACTCTAAACATAAATTTCAAGCATCACTCCCCCGTCAGTTACTTCCAAAGTTTACTCGCCACTAAAACAACAAATCTCCGTATAAACCGCAAAAAAACGGAATTTACGAGGTGAGAACATAATTTATTCACGAGATCGGTGTGAAGCCGGCGTGAAATTGAAAGAAAGCCGGTAAAAATAAACAGAGCCTCCGGGGACGGAGCCCCACGGAAACGTGGAAAGTAGAAAGGCAAGTTTGCTGTGGAAATTTGTAATGGGTAATATTTGTGGCAACTTTACAGGTAGAATTTAGTTTTAAGTTTGGTCCCCTCTGAAAACCAGCGCTTTGGCTTGCCGCGGATTGCTGAGACATCCTGGTTTTATGGCGTTATTTATAAACGCCTAATCAAGTCTAACGAGTCCGTCTATCTATCTATCTATCCGTCATTTTAAGATAACACGACTTTTGTGTTGTAGTAACTAGTAAGGGACCAAATTTATGAGTAAGGATTCGTGGAGGATAGTAGTGTTATCTATTATACAGGGCGTCTATGCCACATGGAGGGAAAGTATCCTGAATATTGTAGAATTGTAGATGGAACATAAGACGCTGTAGTTTATTCCGTCGCTCGTTTTATCGAAAGTGCAGTAGACATTTTACCTGCAGTAGACATTGCCATCCACACGTCACCTAGACCTATCTATGTCTAGCCGGACACCCTTGGCTGATAGATAGATAGAGTGATGTTACTTTTTTTCATTTCTTTGATGTACATCGCGACAGCGTTGTAACCTATGTTTTTTGGTTTCATCGCACTCGGAAAAAACAATCGTAAATACGCTTGATCACTCGTATCTTAGAACTCAGTTCTTAGATTATTAGCGTATATATTAGATTATAAGCGCTAATTATTAACGTATGTAAATTCAACGTTCCGTGTTAAGAATAAACAGTACAGCCACAAAATTAGAATTTATGCTAATGGGTAGCAGCAAACAACGGCCATGATTTTTAATGAGCCTACGACAAACAGCTGGTAATCAACACCTCTATTAATCACTCTAAACATTACCCCCTCATCTATAAAACTCTGTTATTTTGTCTCTTTCTAACCTAACAGATACAAGCAAACGATTATCGACAGATTTGTTACTGCCGTATTCGAACTCCAAGTTATTCACAAGAGACGACACGATCCATTCTAGATACGTTATAGTTTAGATATCAACTAGTTCTCTTTTGTAGCGCAATTCGCGCAACCAATGTCACTTTTACGTTAGATAGAGTAAGATATCTATTAGAAGTGAATTGGATCTCTAAGTCATATCCTGTGGAAATCGTTCAAGAGTATCTTCAGAATCGCGCAAATGTCAAATTTGACAGATTAGATCTTAAACATATCGTTATCGTATCTTGGTGATGTCTAAAAGATATTTAATAGATGTCTATTTCAAAATCCGAATCGGGCCCTTAGTCTTCTATGAATAACTGAAATAAATTATACAGGTGTCAGTGAAACATCAAAAATATTTCCACTTTAATAGCTCCTCTTCACGTTGGGCCAACGCCAACGCCAACGAGGGACGCATTTATGCGTTAGAGGGAGCAAGTGATATTGCTATCTCATTCTACCGCATGGCTGCGTCCCTCGTTGGCGTTGGCGTTGGCCCAACGTGAAGAGGAGCCTTAATGTTTCATGATTGGTGCCGTTACCTAATATAAACTGCAGAGCATATGAAGGAAATTAACTCGCAGATGTAGTGCATAATTGTTTTCCTTCGTATTATCTCGGAAACGTTCGTGTTTGTCATGCTACATTGCTATAAAATAAACAATCACATAATATATTGCTCTATGTTTTCCATCAGCCAGATTATTAAAATCAGAACGCATATCGTGAGAAAAATCTGTCTTTACTCAGCTGTTGCGGAGGGTCTAAATAGCGTAATTTGCCGGACCCGCCAGTTATTCTGTTAAATAGATAGATACATCTAGATTGTAAGAGCCTAATACCTACAAAATATCAAATCATTATTGAAATATTGAAACTCAGAGGGGAGATAGTTATGAATTCTTGGGTGATAATTAAAACAGCCTATAAAATAAATAATTTGAATTATGAAATTAGCTTAAAGCGATGTGACCGATTATGTAATTTATTTTCAAGGTTAATAAATGGGACGCAAGCATGTATTACCCTAACCCAGCAAACATTTTAAGTATTTTTTCCTATAGGCTCGAAGAAGATTTTACCAATTTAAGTGAAAATTACGTCCTAAGTCACCAATTATTTTACGTATTGTACACTTTTACTTCCAAGTCAAAATATAGGGATAATAAAACGTAAATTTCACTTCATAAATACACCATGAAGTCATGGACTTAGGGGTTGAAAATAAGGCAAAATATTAGGTAAAATTAACCTTAAACCCTGACCAATAGGTCAAATCTACTAATAAGGTATTTTAGGTGTATTTGCGACGTAATTATTACTTATACGGGGACTATGAAGTCACGAACTTAATGGTTGAAAATAAGTCGTATTACTAGGTAAAATTAACTTCGTACCCTGACCAATAGGTCAAATATACTAATAAGGCCTTTTAGGTGTATATGCGACGTAATTATTTCTTATACGGAGACCATGAAGCCAGGGACTTAATGGTTGAAAATCTGTCGAAATATTAGGTAATATTAACTTCGAACCCTGACCAATAGGTCAAATGTACTAATAAGGCATTTTAGGTGTATATGCGACGTAATTATTTCTTATACGGGGACCATGAAGTCAGGGACTTAATGGTTGAAAATATGTCGAAATATTAGGTAAAATTAACTGCAAAGTCTGACCAATAGGTCAAATGTACTAATAAGACATTTTAGGTGTATTTGCGACGTAATTATTTCTTATACGGAGACCTTTAGGTCGTCGATTTTATGTCGTTTTAGCTACTAACTTTAGGTAAATGTTACTTAAAATAGATACCAAATTGCGACCATATAGTTAAAATCACTTGTAAAGTACTATCAATACCATAAGGTTGTGCCGCCATTTTCTTTCATTATAACGAGATGCTAAATATGAAATTGCATAATTTAAGTTGTTATATCTTGAATGGTGCCATCGCACGGTACTTCATTGTGCTAATATTCAAAATAAAACAATATTTTTGATCAAGTCAATACACTCACACACACAAATATTCAATTACAACACTCAATTACAAGCAAATATATGCATTTTGATTTTATAAAATGTCGAAAACTTAAATATTTCAAAAGCCCATCGATAGTTTTGTATGTAAACCTAACATACTGCACGAAAAATTTTTCTGTGCACTAGATTTCATCGTTCTTCATCAGCGTAATCGGCCTAAATTATTTTACATGACTTAGTGGCCGCCATTATCATTGCACAACTTAAAGTTGTTTTCTTGTTAGACATTTTGTTTCTGAGTGATAAGAATATATAAGCGTAATGTTTGTGTCTCTTTTTCTCTTCATCGCGTCTCATCTAAATATTGCCTCGCAGAGTAATTATATGGATAAAAATATGTCGCCATCACGTCTAAAGGTGGTAAAGAATACCAAATTAGTACATTTTCACTACGCGGCACGTCGTGGCGACGTCGAATCCACGTCG
Organism: Cydia fagiglandana; assembly: GCF_963556715.1. Classification (NCBI taxonomy): domain Eukaryota; kingdom Metazoa; phylum Arthropoda; class Insecta; order Lepidoptera; family Tortricidae; genus Cydia; species Cydia fagiglandana. Next base: position 6,778,395 of record NC_085937.1, read on the forward strand.
GAAACATGACCTAGTGTTGACCTAATGGTTGTAATCACTAATTTACCGTCAATAAATACGTCGCCGGCACGTGCGTTTTTTCCCCATTTATGTCGACTCGACGTGCCCACGACGTCGAGTCGACGTGCCTCATTTTGGTCTCCTAAATTGTGCGACCTAAAATAGGTGCCTTTTTCGGAATATCGACCAAAAATGTTTGCTGGGAAGTATTCAGTAATGTCTTAAAACTCTTAAATAACTGGAGAGACGATATAATGATCATTATTTATACCTTCGAAGAAACAAAAACAGTTATCAATTCAACTATGTTTTTTTCTAATCTAAAAAGTAAATATATTCAATGTACTATAAGCTTTAAAAATCATGCACAACTGTACCTAATATATTATTGAGTAAGATCAAAAAGATTAAAAACTACCTAAAATTAAAAACTAAACTAAATTAAAATAAATCTAAAAAAAGATGCTGGCAGCATTCCCTCGCTGAATGGCAATATTAATGCGTTGCGAGAGAAAGATGCCAGCTCTCTGGTCACCGGTTATATATCTAAAAAGTTAGATTTACTATATATAATTATGTTCCGACGCTAACTATGTCTATATTGTTACATTTTAAGGTCCACGACAATCTTTATCACAAGTCTTAATAATTCCAATAATTAACATTATTGAAAAGATAATTAACACCGATAACAAGAGATTAACTATTGCCTCACATTTTAAAACATTTAACTTTAACATAGACAAATACAAAGGAACCATCATCAATTCTATATTACCTCCATTATCTCCCCTCGCAAACCTTATCTATCCATCTTCCTATAAGGAAGGGGTTGTGTCCACAAACCAGGGAATCGAGACCTTTGTATTCAAAGAACTTTGTAACAAAATTAGGTCCAGCATTAGCCATAAAAAGGGTTGTTCCCATGAGTATCGTCCATTTTACCTACAGCTAAAAATTACGGTCCGCGCCAACAATATTTTTCATGCAAATAAAATTCCCCACATTTGCGTGCGTAAAGAGTGTAAGAGTTTGGGCGAGGGCAAAGTAATGTGATAAAGGAGGAATGGGGATGAATGCGTAATTTTGAATTGTACTGTAGAATGACTTCATGGTGTGTTTTGATTTATATTTTCGGTTAGCATTTCCGTATCAATAAATGTAAGTTAATATTCAATTTATTACCTGTATACCAATTTATTATAAGTAGGTACCTATTGGGTGCTACGAGTAGAAGTAAATTTCAGAAGTGGTACGGAAATTATCCAATTTTCCTGAAGGTTACTTTTAGTGGTAACATATTTATTTCAGTTTGTAGTTCAAATGTTTACAAAAAATACAAAACGAGTAATAATATAGAAGTTACGTTTTTGCTTAAGTACTTGTCTGCTACGTTTAGCTTGTCTTGTCTGCATTGTTATATTACGTCCGCGAATTTATAAACAATCGCCGAGAGATGGCGTTAGTTACACGTTTACAGTGATATTAGTATTAGGTATTTTCTTCCTAAAGTGATCGACTTTCCGAGATACATTTTAGACTACCTATAGGTGACGTGCATGAACTATAGGGGGCAGGATAGGAGCTGTCAGATTTTTGGGTCTTCAAAGCGTAAATGTGACGTTTATGCTTCCGATGTAGCCCACAAGATGGCAGAGACCTTAAGCCCTAAACTCCACCGGGAACATAATTATTTTGGGAGATAAGTCACAAACAATAATGAAACTTCAATTATGCTAATTTTCAGGAACAAGAAACACCACTTATTTGAAATAAAGCTAATTATATTACAACTTAACAAAGTGTCACAAAATCTGTTGCAGAACTCTTTTCAACCAAGCGCAATCCTCATCAGTAATCAGCGCATACCTCGCTTCAGAACAGAACAATACGTAGTTCGAACGAGACGCGAGGTCGCACGAAGGTGAGCCACACACAACCAACCACTTTACTCAGACCTCTCGCTTCCGATAACATTCCCCCTCAGTGGTCCTAAATGTGAGGGTAAGCGGGAGGAGCGGAAGACCAGGCTACGTTGGGTGGTACAATTGGTACATTGGTGTGTGTGAAATCTCGTATACGTCAGTTGAGCACACGCCGGCGAATTTTTACGTACGGTTAGCAGGCGAGGTGAGTTGGAGGATAATAAAATATGGTTGGTTAGCTTCTTTGGTGGTTTAAGGTTATGTTTTGACAGCAATTGCAAATGTGTAAATGTTAACATTAGATGTTTATAGAAAAACCAAGTACCTAATTATGTGAATTTTCAAGAAAAACATCTAGTAATACCTAACGGTAATTAAATTATATCCAGGTACAAGTACATACGATTATTACTTCTAAGATTTTTCTTTCGTTATGTGTTTTCTAGGTAGTTAGTTGTCTGTAAGTGATGACGGATACACATCTGTATCTGTAAAGTAGTAACATGATCTGAAATACTTAAATCACTAGGCTACACTGGATAAACATAACAATATCAGTAATCCATCTCACTAACCCGGGGTTAAACGGTTAAACCCGGAGTTACCGGTACAATTTGACACTAGGTCAGCGGTTTAACGGGTTAATCCCAGATTACTATGAAGTATTTGAACAAATTAAATTATTTTCAGAAAATATTTTAATTTGTTTTTATCAAGTAACTAGTAGTAGTTAGTAAGTAAGTAGTAGTCGCTAACTCGGTATCATCATGAGAATGATCCAGTTGGAAGGTTCGAACCATACTGTTCTACCTTAGAGATGGCCAGGGGGCGCCACAAGCCTTCAGTAAGAAGTGCATATATGTACTTGGAAAAAATTTACCTATGCCGCTGTGGCCCGGTGGCCGAGTGGTTTAGGCACCTGCCGCGATAGTAGAGGACGCTGGTTCGATTCCAGCCTGGGGCACTGGAGGCCTTGGTCACTTTTTCTTAGTATATGACATTTATTTCAGTTTATAATCCCAGATTAGTTTAGTGGGATGGTGCAAGTACTGGCCCTAAGTTATTTACGAAAGTATCCACTAGTTTGAAATAAAAGGAAAATGGCAAAATCAATTATCCTTTGTTTATAACATTGCGCTCGTTGACTGGCGTCTCTGTTTATTACAAGCCTTATTTAATTACTTACATAAACGGCTCTACCGCGATATAATTTCATTGTCTTTCCGTGACCACAGCTGGTGCAACTCTGCTGAAACGTCGGAATTTAAGGTAAAAACAACGAAATTATATCGCGGTAAACCCGTTTGAGTAATTAAATGTGTACAAAACGCGAGAGTTTAAAGTGTTATATTCCAAGCCTTATTTCTCACTGACTTTTATAAACATCATCAAAAATCATGCCCATTTCGTGTTTGTGCTGACGCTGTTCGGCCGTCAATAGGGCGTCATTTGCATTGGTAATGCCGGTGCGAGTCAACAACGAGGCTCGCGAGGGTAAACTGAGCTTCTCACTACCCAATTTATCATTTATCTTGTAATATGTATTAACATTATTAACTCTACAATTCATAGTATAAGTTTCGAAATTATATTTTTATATATTATATTTTATATAGTTTTATTTTTTAAATGTTTGACAAGTGACAAATAGTTTTACCGTGGTTTTTACGAAAAGTGAGATTGACATTGAATACGTAGTATGACACGAATAAGCCCGATTAAGAAGTCTAATTGTTAAATGAGAGATTTGTTTTGTTTTATGGAAAATTTAAAAGTAAATAAACTTTTGTAAACTAATTCGGTATTTTAGTTAGTCTTTTATTATTATGTTATTGCATGTTCATTTGCGTAGTTACGCAAATAGCTAGTTACCTATTATATTTTTCGACGAATTCCTATCCTGTATATTCTACATAAATATTTTTTTACTAAAGTAAATTAAAAAAGTAAATCACAATTTTGCATCTGGTTTTTATACTGACGCTCCCTAGCAGTCAATATGACATTATTTGCGTCGCCAATTGTGACGCTCGGACAACCAGACACGCGAGGGTACCTAATCTCCAACGACAATAGAATAGAGTAGCTAACCTTTGTCCAGACCTGGGGGCCTAGTCAAGATGATCTTCTTCTTCCTGGCGTTATCCCGGCATTTTTGCCACGGCTCATAGCCTGGGGTCCGCTTGACAACTAATCCCAAGATTTGACGTAGGCACTAGTTTTTACGAAAGCGACTGCCATCTGACCTTCCAACCCAGAGGGGAAACTAGGCCTTATTGGGATTAGTCCGGTTTCCTCACGATGTTTTCCTTCACCGAAAAGATCAAGATGATCGTTGATAGAAAACGCCAGTCAAAACTTAATCACAATCTTGGTCTCTGGTTGCGAAGGAAAGCTTAAATCAAACACCTCGTTTAATTATAAAAAAGAGTTTTGTTTAAGTGGCTCCACACACATCATCTAATCTAATACAAAATAAAAATTGACAAATTGTTATTTTTCCTGTTTGTTTTGATTTTTGTACAATAAAATGTTTTAATACTACTACTACTACTAAAAATTATATCTTATGAAATCCACGGTATACAAGCGTCTAGCTAGTTCCCGAAATAAAAAGCGACATCTACCGGAAAATTGAGTAAACTGTTTGTTCAAATAGTCACGTTACTTTTCGTAAGCATCTGTCATCCAAATTTTTTTTCGTACTTATGGTGTTTGTACGATTGTACAGTTGGCTCTAGGCGATATTTCCATAATCAGATCCGACCTGATAACAATTTAATGCATGGGGCTATTCACCTGTTTTATGCTATGAAGTTTGTTTTAACTTAACACTCCAAAAACATACCGGGTGTGGCCTGTAATATGAGCAAAAAATTTAACTGTAGGCTGTACTCCTCTTACTGACCAATATTTGTTCAGCGATTTTTAGAAATAACTTGTGGTTTGATTTTTAATACACTTTAAAGTTTATTCCAAGACGCAATGTATTGCGAATTTTGTTATGTTTAAGACGTGACAAGCAACGACAATCAAAATGATATGGCGTGGCGATGGCGTCCATTGAAAATAATATTTATTTTGTATGAAAAATAGGGAGTCTAAATAGGTACTTCATAAATTTTCAAAGTTGTTGAACAAAAGTGTCACCGTTTGAGGAGTCCAATCTATGTTTTCATTATTTGCTCGTGTTACAGGCCACACCCGGTATAAGTACGAGCGAAATGCAACACCGAAAGAAAGGTTAATATTAATTTTTCAGTGAATGGTACACACTACACAGTATACTCCTAGACCAACCTACTAAAATATCACATCTGACGAACGCCCTGTTTGGTCTAAATCTTAAATTTGTAGGTAGGTAGTAACACACCTACTTACCTTACGTACCTAAATACTTACCTTCAATACTCGTTATAAATACTTTCCTCAAAACTTGAATATACGATTCTCAAAATACGATCAAAACCTAAAATTAGGCAAATTAAATACTAATCTCAAGGCAGCCCCGATTGGGTACAAGAGCCTTGATTAGGTATCACAGACTAACATCCACAGACTCCGATTTATGTAATTCTAGCTTCTGCCCGCGACTTCGCCTGCGCGAAACCACTACATATTACGCGATTTGCACATCCCGATTGATTCTTCGAGATTGAATTTATTTTCTCGGGCCTCACGCTACGTCTTACGTAGGCGAACAACGCGCGAACGCGGCGCGGCGCGGCGCGGCGAAATCAATCCTTTGATGCCCATAGAAGTGTCCTACGTAAGCGATCTCGTTGCGAACGCGGTGCGGCGCGATTTGCACGCGAATGTCAGGCGGCGCGGCGCGGCGCGGCGCGGCGGCGGCCGCTTTCGCCGCGCCGCGCCGCGCCGCGTTCGCGCGTTGTTCGCCTACGTAAGACGTAGCGTCAGACTATCTCCATACCAAATTTTTATCTAAATTGGTTCAGAGGTTAAAGCGGAAAGAAGTAAGCCTAGAATTCAACCATTGAGGATAGATACAGATATAGTGCATAATTATTTTCTATCGTATTTTTAACGGAAACTTACGAGCGTGTCTCGGTACAAAAAGTATACTGACATTGACTGAACTAGAACTAATGACATGACAAATACGAACGTTTCCGAGAATATACTATGGAAAACAATTATGCACTACAAATAATAAATTAATAAATAAACTAAAACTAGTCCTACGTAGTACGTACGAATACTTGCTATACCTGTTATAGGGTGCCATGTGATTCAATGATTTACTGTAACAACATGTAACATATATAGTTCACAATAAAAGATTTCTGATTACATCTGTACCCAAATGTATTTTACACGAGGAAGTTTCTATTCAAAGAATTTGTAAGCTCTGACGCCAATGTCACCACACATCGTGAGTTCTCAAATATGCTTAATCTAGTAAGTAGTCTATGATTTACAGACAGTTTATACTTATGAAACTGAGAAATTAGGCGCACGCGCCGCGCCGCGCCGCGCCGCTCGCACGCAACCGAACTCATTCACTCAATCATTCTAACTGTTTGAATAAAGAAATATCACAGAGTATTAGATAGCTTTATTTATTTGTCATATTATAAGTAACAAAATTATACAGGGTCATTTTTGGACCGCTAGCCATATTGTGCGAGGTATATACTAAACAACTTTTTCTATGGGACCAACTCCGAAATCACAAAAATTTTTAGGGCCGTTTCATAGATTTTAGTCGAGTAGATGTCGACGTTTTCTATGGGAAAGCCAAATTATATTGTTGACAGAAACGAAACTGCTCTGCAAAATTGTTTAAATAGCTCGAATTTAGGAAAGGTAAAACCTCACTAAACTATAATCTTATAGATATGTAGTTTAATTTCACATTATAATATATCAAATAAGGTAATGTGGAGGAATAAATAAAGCTTTTTATTATTTATTATCTCTTTATTTATTTATCGTCTTAGGTTAGGTATTTTTATAATATGAATATAAAAGTAAAATATAAAAACACTTACAAAACAATAAAAATACATATAAACACATTATAAAAAACCTAACCTAGGGTGCCGCCAGCAGCGGGGCAAGGCCCAAGCTACCGGTGGTCAGGGCTGCAGAGAGAGGAACCGACGTACTATCCGCGCCGTGTCCAAGATCACCGCCTTCTGCATCTGTCCCTTGATCCAACCACCTAGCGAGAGTCTCTCGAGATGTTGGTCGAGACTCTTCGCTATTAAACCGTTCACTGAAACGACTATCGGGACAATGATCGTCGAATCAACATCCCACATGGCGGTTATCTCGTGAGCCAAGTCTAGGTACTTACTGGACTTGTCCTTCTCGGCCTTCACGAGATTCTCATCATGGGGGATGGTGATGTCAACGAGCATGGCCCGACGTTGCGATCGATCTATTATCACAATATCAGGCTTATTGGCTACAATAGTCCTGTCAGTGATGATAGATCGATCCCAATAGAGCGTGGCACGACCATTCTCGAGAACAGGCGCAGGTGAGTACTTGTAGTACGGTACTTCGCAGTCCACAAGGCCATATAGAAGAGCAAGTTGCTGGTGAATAATCCTGGCTACGAGATTATGTCTGTGCAAGTACTCGCCGTTAGCAAGATGAGAACAACCGGAAATGATATGCCTGAGTGACTCTCCGGGACGGCGGCATGCCCGACAAATGTCGACCGTACCGTCCTTCAGGATATATTTCCGATAGTTGTTCGTCATCATCACTTCGTCTGCAATTGCACAGGCAAAACCCTCATTTATTATTATTATTATAATGTGGAGATGGAGAGGAACAGTTTATCTTGCTGGAGGCAAGACAAACTATGAGGATTCCCTACAAGTGTTTATCTTGCTCCCATGTTTCTCTAGCCCCATCTAACCTTAATACTACTGTTAATCAGGGCAAAATATGTCGTCGGGTGACAAGCAAAAGTCACTAACTAACATCATTGAAATTATTGGACAATAAACTGTGTTACAAGTGTACTTGCTTGTCACCCGACGATGTTGCCTTGCTTATGCTCTGGTTTCCTAGGATAGCGGTGCCGTCATAAAGCGGTCGTCTCCATACAAAATAGTAGTATGTAGTAGTATGAAGTGTCTATGAAGCTGTCACTCTGTTATGCTTCCTTACTCCTGTGCTTAGAACTTCTTTATCTATAATCTAGAATCAGCAAGTGGGACAAAAAGTGAATTAGTAGCATTTCCAAGCATTGGCGATAGCTAACACAAGTATAATTAATTTTAAATGGCGTTGAACATGTTTCATAATGACTTCATTTCTTCATGTGCAGTGCGAGTAGAGTATGTTTATGATGATAGTCTAACCCTCGCTAAAAGAATATTTTATAGAAGTTTCACACTCGTCCCTAGCCGGCATCAGGCGTGGCTCACTCGATTTCGTCGCTTTGCTACAAGTAGCTAAAACCACATCCGTTCGACCCCAATTTTGGGGTTTGCCATAAGCGCGTGGCGCTGTCGCCACCTGGCGGCCATATCTGTGCTGATCGTGACAGACGCGTTTTGTTAGAGAGTGAGTCTTCTGTACCTAGTACTATTATTTATTCTGTGCCGGCATACAATCGAAGTTACAGTACACTCCCATTTTAAAACGAGATTCTGAAAAACCTGCCTTCTAAACCATGGCTCCTCGGCAAGGTGCCTATCACGCAGGCAGCGTTGCCGTGTGTGTCGCGGTAGCGAGCTAGCGAGTCTTTGCGTGAGAAAGCTGCTGGCGCGAGAGACCATGTTGCGTCCTTCAATCGCTTCTTGAGCTCCTTGAGAAGCCCACGTGCTTGTTGGTCCCACGGCCCGAGTGGTTCGAGGCCAAAAGCTACGATTTTGTAGTTGGCGCTGAGACAGCTGTATTTGTAGGCTTTAAACCGCATATATTATATAATGTTACGCAAATGGTCATGCAAAGTTCCATGTAATTTACGTAAGCATGTCGTTTCAAAACGAGAGCCCCTCTTGTACACACACACGTTTTTTTGCCGTAAGACATCTGACACTGATGCAGATAAGGTATCTGACAAACAACTAGTAATACGAGTTCATCTAAAATCTAGGTCGTTTCAGGTCACAACCGCAAATCCTAGAACCGTGCGTGCGCGCCGCTCGTGACATCGTGACGTATTAGCGTGATTAATGGCCGTCTGCCGGAGAAAGTGACATCATTCTGTGTCTAACATACTGTCAATATTATCGACGGATAGATTTCGCTCTTTTAAGGCCAGTGCAGGTGCACTCCGGATGTGTGTGCGTGACGTGTACGTGCGCGTGCGGTGTTGTAGTATACAGATTCTTATGAGAGACGGCACACCGCTTGCGTGACGTGTGCTGAGACTCCAAGATTTTAGTGCACGCACACGCGCACGTCACGCACACGCAAGCCGGTTTGCACAGGCCTTTAACCATCAGGGCGACGAATGGAAAGTTGACTTGGAAGCTGAACCATATAATACTACTCTTTGGGCTGAACTTTGAGAACGGACTCCAAGCGAACTACAAAAAGCAAATAGGTATGTAGATACGGTCAAGACGAACTTATTCCTGTTGTATCTATCTAATACCTTCAAACACGCAATTCTTGTATATTTATTTATTTTTATATACTAATTATATTAACGATTTTGATGAAATTTGGTAGGTATATGGGGTGTATAATTCTTCTTCTTAGTCGTGCACTCTAGACAGAGTGGTCGTGGTCATGTCACGGTCGATTTCTGCGCCACCGCAGCTCTTGCGATCCGTCGCCATATGGCTCTGTTTTTAGTGGAGTGGGAGCAATCGTTGACTGAATTCCCTGTGACGGACTTAATGATATAATATAGATATAGATATAATATAGCTAGGTATTTATCTCTGGGACGCGCATTTTTGAGTTTTTATATGTTTTCCGAGCAAAGCTCGGTCTCCCAGATATTGATATGATTAAACGCCATATCCAGATACTATTCTGGTTTGATCTTGTCATGATGATACATCTTTTATGATCGCTCACACTGTATGGTGCACGCGAATTACACTGGAGGTCGTGTATTTGGGCGTCTCGCTCGCACTTATAGGTGCGCATGCGGTGCACCGAGTTGTACTCGTATCATAACAAAATCATAATATAATAACTCGGCCTATACAGTGTGGAAAGATAAGTCGGGCCCTGGAGGGAAACTACCTTAAATCCTTAAGCTGGCTTATTTTACTTAAAGGAGACATTCCTTTATTTTTAAAAGTAACAAAACTGCATTCAAAGAGTTTCTAAAACTCACTTGCCTCGCCCGGGACTCGAACCAAGTAAAATTAAAAAAAAAAACACTCACTATTTTATTATACTAATCGATAGCAAAATTCAGGATAAAATCTGTTTTTTCAAAAAATCTTATTTTTCAACAAAATCATAATTTTAACAAATTGTTACATCTGAATCGCCCTCACTATATAGGTACTGACAAATTGAGCGTGTATGCGGCGGGATTAAAGCGGGAGATGAAACAACACAGTAATTACTTCATCACGCTTTTCACTGATGAATTATTAACGCGCGCGTGCGCACGATTCACTATTACTCGTACACTCCAGCGTTATTGGGTAAAAGGACATCACTTATACAGCGTGTGTCCTAAAACACGGGCGAATAATTAAAACGTAGATTCTACTCCTCAAACAATAAAACTATCGTTCAACCACTTTTTTAAATTACGTAGTAGTACTATTGTACAACCACTTTTTAGGGTTCCGTACCCAAAGGGTAAAACGGGACCCTATTACTAAGACTTCGCTGTCCGTCCGTCCGTCCGTCCGTCCGTCCGTCCGTCCGTCCGTCCGTCTGTCACCAGGCTGTATCTCACGAACCGTGATAGCTAGACAGTTGAAATTTTCACAGATGATGTATTTCTGTTGCCGCTATAACAACAAATACTAAAAACAGAATAAAATAAAGATTTAAATGGGGCTCCCATACAACAAACGTGATTTTTGACCAAAGTTAAGCAACGTCGGGAGGGGTCAGTACTTGGATGGGTGACCGTTTTCTTTTTGCTTTTTTTTGTTTTTTTTTTTGCATTATGGTACGGAACCCTTCGTGCGCGAGTCCGACTCGCACTTGCCCGGTTTCTTAAATTACGTAGTAGTACTATTGTACAACCACTTTTTTAAGTCGTTGAACAAACGTCGTCTAGTTTGAGGAGTAGAATCTACGTTTTAATTTTTCGCCCGTGGTACAGGCCACATGCTGTAGAATAAAAGGATTTAGTTCTTTTACCTATGTAATATAATTTAATTAATTTGGTAAGGATCTGTTGTCTTAATTTTGGTCGATTATTTAATAAATATGTTATTCGTTTGCTAAACGAACAAATCATGCCATAGCAAGTTATAAAAAAAAGTTCTAATAGCCAACAAGAACTAGGCCCACAGTTCAAGAATGTAATATTCTCAGACAATGCCTATAGTAAGGAATGCTATAGCTCGGCTATCGGCCCTATAAATCAGACCTGTAGCACATTCCACGCGGGAATCTTCTGAAGTCAATGGATTTGTGATAGAATGACGTTGTGCGCAATGTAAATATAGGTATGAGTACCTACTCCCTTTTTCTTATTGTTCAGCCCGTTGCCACCAATGCTTATATTCTGCAGTGGCGGCGCGTCCATAAAAGTCGATTCCCACCGGCTTGCCTGTTTTTGGACGTTTGAGTATTAGAGTTGTAGGGGAGAGCGGGTTTAAACGTGCCGATTTTCATAAAATACAAATTTGATCTATGAAAACAGTGTGAATAAGGTATGTGGGTTGCGTTAAATTAAATAATGATTATTTGCGTTTCTGAGTAGCGATATTATTTTGTGCATCGTTAAACAGTTTTTTTGCCAGAATTTTTTTTATGAGATAGGTCGGAACGGAAGAACTAACACCGCTATGGGGCGGGTTGTTCCGTTGCTAAAATTTATAACTTATCCGTCAAATATTTAAATCTCAGTTCACACACGCTAAAAGAGTATTTTGCAGTTCGTCGAAATATATGATAATTTGTTGTGTACTATCAACAGATAGTAAAAAAAATCCAAAGCAAAAATGTGATTATCCGTGGGGTTCGTTGTGCCCTCGTTTTGATTTATTTTCCATAACTACTATTCTACTATAATGGAAGCAACGAAAACGGCTCCTGCAACCGCATAGTGGTCTGACTTTTCGCGACAAACATCATACGAATCGCTCCATGGTTTACTTGCGTTCCTATTCCCATCGGATCAACTTACCTCCGGCACGTTTAACCCCGCTCTCCCCTAAAGGAAATATGTAGGTAAGCCAAATTAGCCCCGGCTTGCCTATGGATATGTTTGACGCGCCGCCACTGATAGTCTGTATCTTTAGGTCTTTAATTAAAAGTAAACAAACAATTCGTACATTTTCGGGTAGTTATAACATTCATTGGTTAACCTTACTTACTTACTTATTTCGCTGGCTCAGCGACCCGAAGTGGATCTTGGCCTCCGACACTAGATTGCGCCATTCGTTCCTTTCCTGTGCGATCTGACGCCATTCAGTCGCTTGCATGCCACACAGGTCTTTCTGGACCTCGTCGATCCATCTGTACCTACATTGGTTAACCTACCAAATACAAAACCGCCTGGATCTGTCACTGAACGACCTGACTTTAACCTACATTATTTGATCATGTAAAATGGCTTAAGGTGCCATTTAAGGGTAGATTTTGTTTACTTTTATTTAAATACCTAATACCTAAAGATACAGACTAGGTATAGTGTAGGCCTCTTCTTGATCTTGTGGATCCTTTGCCTGCTATTTTGACCAGTATATCTACAGTAGTAAAATATCTACTGCGGCATTAAGTTTTAAGATTTACCTACGACGTTCCGAGGACGGCGTTGTCCCCGTGGTCTCGAAGACGACTGGGTAAAGTTGACATCAACATCTTAGGTAACCTTTCAGTCAGAGAAAGTTGTAGATAGATACTTTTAGCAGAAACTATAATATGTCGCGTCTGAATAAGTTTAAAATATTATATATTCAACACAACGTGCCTTTACTAGAAGCCGCTCGCACAGAATAAATAAGCCCATATCCTCAATAAATAAAAACCCGGCCGGTAACTTTACACCGATATGGGCAGCGTAAAAAATAAATTGTCCCAAATCGAGAGCCCAGCGGGCGCCCTGCGCCTGCGCTTATTCCATTCAGTACGATTTCTGATAAACTGCGCAGGGTAGCGTTGCGGTTCAATCAAGTTACTGACATGTTTTATTTACCACGCCAGCTCGAAAAGGCTTACTTTGCACTGATAGCAAAATTGCATTTTATTCACATGTGAGGCAAAGCAATCGAATACAAATTTTGAGTTGTTTTCTTATGTTTGCTGGTAGAATTGACTTTTAAATGATGATTTTGGATGATAGGTAAATATTTAATAACATTGATTTGGATTTGATTTGGATTTGATTTGGTTTGCATTTTGTTTGATATTTTACATTTAATATTATTTGCTTCGGGTTGGTATGGTGCTTCAATTTTGGAATTTTACGCTTGTTCGGGTATCAATATTAGCACGAGCGGTTAAACAACAACTTTGCCCCCTTGTAAAACAAATAACTATTTTCGTGTTACACGCTTTTATTACAACCCCCCGGCTGGTGCCAATGAGTTTTTCGGAACTCATGTACGAAATATCATTTGATAATTACCTACCAGTCGCTTTTCGTTGAAGGGAAACATCGTTAGGAAACCGGACTAATCCCAATAAGACCTAGTTTCCCCTCTGAGTTGGAAGGTCAGATGGCAGTCGCTTTCGTAAAAACTGCTTCAAATCATGGGATTAGTTGTCATGCGGATTCCAGGCTCCCGTGAGCCGTGGCAAAATGCCGGGATAACGCGAGGATAAATAGGTATGTTATCAATAAAAAAAATTACAAATAAAAAAATACAATATCAAGAAAAAGTCTTATTAAATTGATTGAACAGCAACGCTACCCCATTCCCAACACCATTCGCGACTGGTTGCCGTGGGTGTCTAGAGGTATCGATTGATGTCAGACAGAGCGCGCACCACCCCGTCCCACCCAAGCGAGAGAGAGACAAAACACCTTCCGAGAACAAGATAGCATCAAGAACGACACCGGGAAGAGCGAGAGGCCGCGCCATTAATAAAAGATTTCTTTTTGTGAACTTATTCTTTGGCGAGTACTCGGTTATTCATGACACCTTTGGCGGTTCCAGCCGATTAATCGGATGTCAGTAGCTGTTAGCAGTGTTATCCGAATTAATTACTAATATTATGTACATGCTTACGTACTAAGTATGTACCTATTATTGGTAGATTGGGTGGACCTTTAGACCAATCTAAAGGTGGCCACTGACGAGCCTTCCAACAGTCCAAATAGCGTGGCTGCAATACAAAATCGGTGAATGACAAAAACGTGCAATGTTTAATATTAGGATGTCGTCCATTTGGATGAATCCAATGTGACCGCACCCATTTGGAAGGCTCGTCAGTGGCCTGATTAACTCTGCATGGCAATTGCAATGACAAAGTGTGGAAATGTCATCATTAAGAGTCCCCCAGCAAGCTCGTCCGAATTTCACCTTCCCATACAAACGGAGTTTCGTTCTCATTCAAAAACTACGAGTTGGTTTGTAATGAAACTCTGCACATAAAATGACATGAGGTATATCTAGTTCTGTATGTATTTTAAATAAAGTAAAAAAAATAAAAATTACTACGCCGATTATTTTCGTCACAACACAGTGAAAAAGAAAAAGTTAAATGAACTGAGAACCAGGTCAACTTAGAACTCTAAAGTAATTAAAATCATTGGCACATCAAAACTTTTGAAATCCGTAGCTAAATCAAATATGTACCAATACACATAATCAATGTAAACAAGATTGCTCTCGAGTAATTTTTCCCACGAGGCCGAGTGTACCTACTTTCAAATTTCACACGAATTATCTCGCGGCCATCAGAGGGCCTACCGCGAACCACGTTCGACGTGTTGCCTCTCTGTCGCACTTGTAAATTTGTACGTAAGTGTGACAGGGGAGGCAACACGTCGAACGTGGTTCGCGGTAGGCCCTCAGAACTCGCTCTCAAACGAGAGGCAAATAGGTACTTACATAGGCCGACAAGAAATTGTAGAAAATTATTGATGGCGCGACTTGCTACGTAAAAGTGACATTCCATTTCCAACTGCAGCTGCAATACTGTTCATTTTACTATGGAAATGCGTCGCTGTCATTGTCAATTTCCATAGTAAAATGAACAGTATTGCAGCTGCAGTTGGAAATGGAATGTCACTCTAACTCTGCCCGATTCGATTATGATACGTCAATAATTATAAGATCTAGAAACGATATGGATTAGATGTGTCAGTGTCAAAAGTGACGTTTTTGTTAGAAGGAACGTCACATTTGTATCGACACTGCTAAATCTTGTTTTTATCAACAAGTGTTGCGATTCTCAACTTAGCATACTTTGGAAAGATATTACTTATAATCATATAGAGAGGCTAATAGTAGGGTCAGTAAGGAACACAAATGTATGGAAGTGCATGCACTTTAGTCTCAGGCGATGCCGCTTGGCACGATTGTTCCTTAGGTCAAACAAAGTTGATCTGGCCCGGTAGCCAGGAGATCGTACCATGCAGACCCCCCAAGAAGAAGGAGGGGGGAAGGGTCGGCTCCCCAGGTCCAATCTATGCTATATTCCTTCCTAGTCTTAGCAACTAGGGCAAGTTATATATCATTTTCGTGTAACTTAGGGACGAGGAATTCATTTTTGAAATACTTATTATACCTTTCCATACAAAAAAAAATGATTTTCGTACAAAAAATGAAAATGTTATGTAATTTTTTGTGATCATTTTGGATGTTACAATCACAGTGTGGCGATTTGCACTAAATAAAAAATTGGACGATGTAGCCATGTATTCTTTATTCTGGAAAATATCACTTTATAGAAAGCATTCATACATTTTTTGTAATAAAAAAATAATTTATAGCGCGTGGCGGTAACGATTTCCATACAAATGAAACTACGCCCAAAGTCAAAGATTAAAAATGTTTACTAAAACACTGAATTTGACATTTTAAAAGTTTAAATATAATGTTATAATAATTTTTCCATGCGTTTTTGTCCTTTTTTGGTACAAATTTGTTGTTATTATTTTTCTTCCTTACAAACTTTCTCCACCCTATTTCCCCCCCTTAAGCGTTGACTTTATAAAATTTTATTTTATCTTAAACTTAAACCTGTCGCATTTAATTGATGTTGAAAATTTCAGCTTTATATCTTTAGGGGTTTAGATTGTATGTTGTCTGGAAGTAAGCAGAGTTTTGTTAGATATTATAATGTATGGGATATCGTGAAATAAAATGTCTTTAGCTCAAACACATGTAGATCCTAAACTACTGAACATTTTAACCTGAAAGTTTGAACATCGATTAATTACAAAAGGTATAAGTTAGTTATAAAAACAAATTTAGAAATATCTACCCTTAAGGGGGGAAATGGGGGGGAGAAAGTTTGTATAGAAGAAAAATAAAAACAACAAATTTGTACCAAAAAAGGGCAAAAACGCATAGAAAAATTATTAAAACATTATATTTAAACTTTTAAAATGTCAAATTCAGTGTTTTAGTAAACATTTTTAATCTTTGACTTTGGGCGTAGTTTCATTTGTATGGAAATCGTTACCGCCACGCGCTATAAATTATTTTTTTATCACAAAAAAATGTATGAATGCCTACTATAAAGTGATATTTTCCAGAATAAAGAATACAAGGGCTACATCGTCCAATTTATTATTTAGTGCAAATCGCCACACTATGATTGTAACATCCAAAATTGTCACAAAAAATGACATGACATTTTTAGGTTTTGTACAAAAATCATTTTTTTTGTATGGAAAGGCATAATACTTATTTCAAAAATGAATTCCTCGTCCCTAATATATACGAAAATGATATATAACTTGCCCTAGTTGCTAAGACTAGGAAGGAATATAGCATAGATTGGACCTGGGGAGCCGACTCTTTCACCCCCCCTTTTTGGGGGGCCTGCATGGTACAATCTCCTGGCTACCGGGCCAAATCAACTTTGTTTGACCTGAGGAACAATCGTGCCAAGCGGCATCGCCTGAGACTAAAGTGCATGCTAAATGACCTTACTGACCCTACTACTAAAATATATGGAGTTACACTAATGAAAGTCTGCAGTGACTTTGATAGCCCACGCAGTGCAAGTGTTATTTATTCGTCATAATTTCATAGTAGTTTGTGGTTTATAATGACACTTGGACTGCGAGGGCTATCAAAATCGCTGCAGACTTTTCACGGTCTGACTCTAATTATAAATTAATGAAAATACCGAAGAAATCAACATGAATCAGCTTTTTCCTTCCATAATTATCTCTCAATTCCATCCCCGTCCCGGCACACCACGGCTCATTATTTTTAAAACACCCTTTACACTTCGCCAGCCATCATTAAAATCGCTATTGGATCGCTACAAGTGATCATTATTTTTATGGCTCTTTTTCAGTCGCAGTCTGATCGTTAATTGCTTCGCTAAAGGTATCGAAGGCGATTCATCATTGTAAATGTCGGGAATTATAACTTTGATGGACGTACAAGTTGTCCGTATGTTTATTTGTCGAAGATAATAAGGTAATTTATTGTGGTATAAATGGTTATTGGATGAAGGAAATTTTTAAGTTAAAACCTTTGCGATTAACTACAAGTTTTTTTTTTAATAATAGGGGTATTTTTTGCTTCCTCATTTTTTCCTTCATTAAATTTAATTTATGTTTCTTGTTACTAAGTGAAGATTCAAAATTTTTATCTATTTAATGTAAGCAGTTTAAAGCCTATTTACATCAAAAACAAAGATCTCGACGGTAGAGCATCTCCTACTTTTTAAAGTCAGGTTAAGAAGGAGAAGAGCCATGGACAATTCTGAACAAGACCATAAACTGGGGTTACTTTGAATCGTGGAGAAATATTGATCATCGATTTTTGAGAAACAGGAAGTTGATTTTAAATGCAAGTTTAATAATTTTATGATATGGTTAGAAACCCTAACATACATTATAAAAGCGTTCTAAAACGGTTTCCTTATAGTTTAAAACGATTCCCAAGTTTACTACGGTACTTAAAATTTCTAAACAGTAAAAACAGTCTTAAAATATAAAAATGACTGTCAACGTACTTGTAAGTACAAGCATCTGTTATTTCTTTTCATCCATTCATAGCCGAGAATAAAACAAAACTTTGCTCATCGCAGTTAATCATTGCGAACAATCTCAAACAAACAAGTAGGAAGTATAATTGTTTCCCAAACTTTCTCCCACGTGCAAGTTCCCGCTAACTTTGGACAGCTCCGCAAAGTTTGGGAACAGAAAAGAGCACAAACGTGTTGCTGCTTGTCAAGGCAGAAATTAAGCACTTGCCGTTAAAGCATTTGTAGAATAAATAGGGGATAGGACATCGTTCCCTCTTCGATCAACCAAAATGTTTGTATTATAGGTACAGAGGGCCAAGTCAAGACGACGATCGCACATAATAGAAAAAGGCCAAACGAAAATGTATCAGGATGACAGATACTAAGAAAAGCCACACGTTATTTACATTAGTTCAGTTTCAATGGCGTTTTCTGTCACTGATTGTCATCTTGGCTAGCCCCCAGTACAGATTAAGAGCCAACAGGAGTGGTCATTTCTCCATACAAACGTACTCGACTGTTTCCTCCGTGGGTTTTGATGCTAGAGCAATGATCTTTTCAACACAGATTAATATTGTCAATATCTGTGTCGGACCGTTTTGCTTTTTTTGATATTTTTGTTTTTTAAGGCGCTAGAGCCCTTCAAAAATGGCCCAAATTGCCTAATTGACTATGCCCAATGAGAGGCGTAGTATTCAAAACTGATATCAATTATAGCCAAAAAAGCAAAACGGTCCGACACAGATAATGTCATAATCATTTAGATTTCCAAGTTTGGTTAGGATGGTTAAGTTTTGGAGGAGGAAACAGTCGAGTACGAAACCTCGATTTTTGAGATTTTTACGCAGGAGTTTTCGCCTTGTCTTGTATATTTACCTAAAATATTTAAAACTCAGCTCCTGTTTCGTCTTAATGTAGGTAAGTACATATGTCCTATGTATGTACCTGCGTAATAACGTACAAGGGTTTTTTATTCGATTTTTTGAACCAAAAACATAGACAGTGGCTTTATTTTTTTATAAATTCGCATTGGACAGAATTCACGGACGTGGACGGAATAGTTAAATACGAAAATCCCGGGACAAAAATTAATGTAAATTTCACAATTTTTTATTCGTAACTTAAGTCATACTTTTACAGTGAAATTGTGCTTAAATGTACAGAATATGGAACTCTAATATCTAATTACCAAATTTTATCGAATCCTTACGAAAAAACATCAACAACTAAATAAAACTCGGCCCATCAAACTTCCCCAGTAATAACTACAGACACCAATCCCGAACTTTTAACGTGTCCGTTTTTAACCGGAAAGCCCCGCGTTCCCGTCCCGGGGGATTACGGGACCGCCCGGTAATACCCGGCCACATAAAGCGATTTGTATTCGCCTGTTAGCTCGTCGCCGTCGCGTCGCTAGAATTAACCGCTTGTCTACAAATACATATGTATAAAAAAAATATGTCAAAGAGTGAGCTGTCGAGGTCAAAAACTGGAATTGACTGACGGCGCGATTCGGGAAATGATTTAGAGATTCACTAGATATGAAATAGTAAAGAATATGTGACGTTCCACGACAAAAGGTACCTTATGGCGCCTGGCGCATACGCTATTGCGGTGCTCTGCGACGTAAGCGCCAGCCGCCATAAGGTACCCTTTACCGTAGAATGTCACATATCTTTACTATTTCATATCTAGTGAATCTCTAAATTCATTTCCCGAATCGCGCCGTGAGAACATTTTGTCACTATTGACATGTAGATAATCCAGCCGACCCGGTGGCAATTAATTAGGTTATTAGGTTGGGTAAGGTCATCAAAAAAAAATTTCACTCATAATTCTAATTAAAAAGCATGAGATGAAATCGCATGAAACATACGTTTAATTTATTACGGCCTGACGTTTCGAACGTGACGTTACGTTCATGCTTACCTACAGGCAGACGTAAATAAACTTAAGTTTTACGCGATTTTAGTATTAAAATTACTTATAGGTAAGGTAACTTATGAACGACTAAATAAATTAAATTAACCGGAAACAGTGTGAAAGTTCATAATCGGATTCTCGTTCTAAAGAAGCTACTACGTTTTAGTTTAGGTATATATTGGTTCCTGCCCAGAACTTTCGAAATCAAAACGAAAGTACATATTATTTATTGTGAAAAATTTGTTTGCCTTTACTTAATCGATGGAAGGCCATACAAGCACGTTACACAAACACTACGCAAGAACATAATTCTTTAATTAAAAATAACGCAACTACTCTCTACTACTATAGTCAACCAAAACCACCTTTATATCTTACTAATAAGAACCACTAAACGTAGTTTGCTGTATTCATAACTTACTTCCTGAACGGCGTAGCTTTCCCTTGCGGTAGCAATAAAATATGAACATTATTATAGATACATAAGGTTCATATTTCTATTATGTTTATGAGTGAAATGCGAGTTTGGGAGAGTAAGTTTTTATGTGAACGTAACGAGGCCGTACCGATAGTTATGTAAGCCGTCCCTCTTGTTTGATCCATACGATGTGTTAAAGGAATGGAATTCTTAGTTATATGAATATGCGTATGTATAAAATAAAATACTTAAAACTAAGACACCATTATATAAGAATAAGAAACCATTTATTGCCAGACAAAAAACAGACAGGTTACAAAAAAAACAAGATTTAAAAAAATTGGCATGTGCGCCAAAAGGTACGGGCTATACTCACTACTACTACTACGACCTATTTTTATAAAACCACGTTAAGTTACGCTAACTTCGGGGACTTCGGGGTGTTAAAGTTATTTTTTTAATTTTTAAATACCTATGTGGTTCCTACTGTTCCTAGTTTAAAAAGAGGAAAACCTTTAATACATGCATATTTAAAGGTTTTCGTATCTTAGGTTTCACAAATGGCCTTAAGGGTATTAAAACAAAATATCCATAAAAAGTTGTTAATTAAAAAGGCAAACCGCATCTTTAATCTAATGAAGTAGGTGCTTAGGGTAAATCTGCCAATTACGGCCCCTCTTCGCACGGTCCGTTGTCACGGCGGTGGCGAGGGGCAGTTTACAAAGCTTATAAATATATCGACTTGTAATCTCATTGAAAAGGATTCAACTACTTCCCTAGTAGGGAGCAGACAAAATCGTACTCGAAGAAAATTTTTTCAAGATCCTCATCGTAATACATACACATTTGACAATTTTGTCTGCTAAAGCTGCTATTACACAATATATTCGAAAATATAAAGTCCTAAGTTTGACACCTAAATGATATGTCAGTTTTTTTTTTGGTAATGACCAACATGTGCTAATGACGTCCACGGTCACAGAGGGCTAAAACTTAGGGGCCCAAGGGCGGAGGGCGGAGGGCTAATCTGATTTACTGCTGAAACAGGTGACGTACTTGCGAGTGATACGTGTTAGGGGATTGTTCGAATGCACCATGAAATGATTACCTTTTATCCTAGATATGTTGTGACCTAACTGGACGTCGTGACAGCGGACATGGAAGAGAACAATCTCACACCTGAGGATGCCGAAGACCGGGCAAAGTGAAGATTGAGCAGGAAAGCGGACCCTGGCGCTAGGCCGGGAAAAAGCTAGGTTGAAGAAGATGTTGTGACCTATATTTATATATGAAAAGCAAATAAATGATCTGATCAGATCTGATCTGATCTAACCTAACAAGCTGCTATTTACACTAGAGTTTAGCGGTAAAATAAGCTTGACACCTAATGAATACAACACGTGCAAATGACGTCCACAGTTCCGTTCGTCAGAGGGCTAAACCTTAGCGGCCGAAGGGCGGAGGGCGGAGGGATAATCTGATTTACTGCTGAAACAGTTGACGTACTTGCGAGTGATACGTGTTAGGGGATTGTTCTAATGCACCATGAAATGGTTGCGTGTTATATATAAATCAAGAAGGGATGGTGATAAGGTCTTAGGTATTTGCTCATTTTTGTAATGCTATTAAATTTTATTTTAAGACTGTATAAATAAGATAGGTTGAAGTTTTTCTAATTCTTTAAGCTTGTCGTTTCTACTGAATATATTACTGAATCGCGATTAGAAAGGGATTGAGATAGCTGTCAATCCATATTGATTTTGACGTAAGTGTATGGAAATCTGTTATTTCTAATTCCTTTCTGATCGCGGCATGATAATACATTTTGTTGATCATTTTAATAAACGGTTGCATTTGTTTATTAAAAGTTATTTATATAGAATATTTTTAATATTATACCTACGTTTTGTTTTATTGAAATTATTGTAGTCTCACCCCCTTATTCATAAACGCGCTACAAATCTCAATGAGCTAATAAACGTTTGTCTTTATCTGTCATTTTGAATCATGCATTTATAAGAAAGGGATAAAACGTAATTTAACTAAATCAGGCCCGTAAAGTTTTATGAATAATGAGGCTAATTTTTAATGGCATGTAAAAGATATGTAAGCAATGAAGGTAGGTAAGTAAGAAAAATATTATCTATTTTTCTTATTCGTCTATCTATTATGAGCCCGATTCGGATTTTGAAAAAGACATCTATTACTTAGATATATTTTAGACATCATCAAGATACGTTAACGATATGTCCTGTCAAATTTGACATTTGCGCGATTCTGGAGATACTCTTGAACGATTTCCACAGGATATGACCTAAATATCCAATTCACGTCTAATAGATATCTTACTCTATCTAACGTTAAAGTGACATTGGTTGCCCGAATTGCGCTGCAAAAGAGAACTAGTTGATATCTAAACTATAACGTATATAGAATGGATCTAGTACGTGTCGTCTCTTGTGAATATCTTGAAGTTGAATACGAGAGTATGTTACTACAAGTCTTCCTCATCTCGTAAAGATCCAGTGCCTCGTTGGTTTATGTGATCTTGCCAGGACTATAAAAGCAAATAAACCATTTCAATAATAAGTACACAATATCTGCCCACTCAATATAACACCGCTCAAAACAGAGTAAAAACGAGACCCAACATTAGCCACAAATATCACCACCTTTGATTTAATCGCCCAAAATCATTCACTGATATCCAAACCGATTTTAGAAACAGGCAGGCCATTTTGAACCTTATCTTCTTCCCAGGAAGGTTCAATAGTTAAAATAGTATACGGACGCGAAGCGTGTCAACCTCCGACACAAAATGTTTAAGGAAATTTCAACTTTGTGAAGCTCAAATTAAGGTTGAAATTAAAAGAGCGATTGATTAAGATTGACGCAGCGTAACACTAATGGTCCATGAAATTGGCAGCTGTTCGCCAATATTGGATTGGTTTTTTGTGCTTATTTTAATAGCTGCATTAGGTTTGATCGAACGTGCCGTATTAAATTTGAGGTTAAGAGGTTTAAAATCGGGTTTAAATGGTTATTATTAAAGCGTATTTAGTCGTGATGATTTGTCTTTAACGGTTCATCTGTACATAATTTTATTATTTTAAGCGCCACTTGCAACATCCCATTAACCCGGGGTTAACCCGTTAAACCGTTAACCCAGTATCAAATTGTACTGGTACCATGGTAACTCCTGGTTTAACCGATTAATCCCGGGTTAGTGGGATGGTAGCCATAAACGGACTACTGACGTAATATTAACTCGAATTAACGCTCGACATGTTTCAATCCGTTTTTGAGGATCTTTCTACTGGAGTACCGATTGCACCGCCCTACCTACCTATAACATCAGTAATGCAACTTTCAAGTCAAAAGAGTATGTTACATATTTAATAACATTCTAATAATATAACAAATACACTAAAAACTTATAAATAAAAACTTGATCTCACTCGTACTCGTAGTCGCTCGGTAATGCCCACTGATTAACAGCCGACCGGACGGTATCGGCCTGTCAGTTAGAACAAAATGTTGACAGTTCCGAACAACTGACAGGCCGATACCGTCCGGCGGACAGTTAATCAGTGGGCCCCTTAACAAATACCTATATATTTAAACCTTCCTCAATAAGTATTATAATCACTCCATTGATTGGTAAAAACCTCATGAAAAACCCTTCAGTAGTTCGCGAGTGTATTGCGAACATACATACATACAAACAGACAGACGCAGCAGGTTAATTTGTTTTAGAAGCGTGTAGTGATTCCACCCCATATCTGAGGGTCTCAACAGAAACAAACTTGTATCAAAAGACAAGTATCTACATATCCAAAGTCGCAAACATTAAATGGGGAAACTTCTCAGCCTTCTCGCTAACTTTAAGAGAGTTCCCAATAAGTTTATTCCCCGTACCGAGTTTGCAATTGACGTTGTATTACTTACGCGAATTAAAATTAATAATACCTAGGTACTTTACATTTCATTAAAGTGTCAAAAGGGCCTCTACGTGTTGGCCTCAGGTCTGTGCAGGCCTCCCAAAGGTCCGGAACACCATTGTTCCGTGATGGGAAAGACTTACATAGGTACTTATATTAGTGTGAGAAAAATTGGTAAAGAAATAAACACAGACATCAAAGATCAAAGTGCGGAAGTTTTAAGTTTTATCTTGACTTCTGATTTTTTTAAGCCATTATGTAGGTACATTAAATGCAAGACGCCTACTCAAAGTAAAGATAAAAGATATTTATTCGTGACGATCACAAAACACGTACGAACATGTACAGACAACAACAGAAAGAAAAGAAGAAAATAATTACTAAATGTGCATCACGAAATGAACCCAACTCCGCATAAATATGCTATAAAGCCAGCGCTTGTCTTCCGTACGGCCCATTCGGTGAAGTCTACTTTATTTTGCTGTGTTGTGAGTGTACCTACATTTGTGATGTTAAGTAGACATTAATTTAGCCTCACACATAAAAACAAAGTCATGACAAAGAAAGAAAAAAGCACCAGACATAGGTATATTGAAACAAATTTAACGAAAGCTGATTATAATAATCTATTAATGTGAAGTTAATTAAGGTCATTAAGTTCTAGGGCCTGTTAATAGACTTCCCATAGACTCTACATCTACTTACCTACACACATTCTTTTTTGTGGCGTTTGAGAGAAAAAAAATAAACATATCCTCACTAATAAGGGATATTAAACACAACGGAAACATGGTTAGCTTGATACATTGAAACTGACCGCATTCAGCTTTAATAGGAATTATCACCGAAACGATCTACAACCGAAACTAGAATGTTTATTACACATTGTTTAATTCACCATAAATAATGGATAATAGGCGTGGAAAACTTAATGTGAATAGGTGTAAATAACGCAATGAATGTCATAAATCATAAAAGATGAGTTTTAGACTGATTCTTAATTTTTTGTGCCTCCCTGCTGGAAATTCTAGAAAGGTGCCAAGTTGCTAACTACTAAATCCCTGTTAAGTATGCCGGCATGTGTCAGCGGACCGTTGGAACGTTGTGGTTATAAGGTTATGATTATTTATTTAACGTATGACATTTTACACTGTGTTTTTAACATGCAAATCATAACTTAAATTAAGAATTCCGTAAGTGCTCCTGAGGTCTTTGAAATCCATGGGTGACGAAATACGATGGATACTTTGCTACGGGGCATTCGAAAACCATATGGTGCACAGTTTGTTTAGGGTATGATGATCTATGTAAAATGAATACGAAAGACTGATGATTAGTTTATGATTATATAAAACCATAAAGCCTTTTGAGGCGCGTTAAAAAGTAATAAAGAATGCCGAACAGTTTCCTGTTTTCTCAAACTACTAGAGCAAGGTAGGTAACTACGTATAAATATTGCGACAAACTACATAAAATAATTAAATTAGGTAGTATTTTTACAAATAAAAAAGACACGGCCGCCGTGTTTACCTTCAAACGACCCTAATCGGTTATTGACGAATGTCAGGCAGTCAGGTCTATCAATGTTTTCAGAACTGTACCTAGACAAAACCAACATGATTAACTGACATTTTAACACCAGGAAAACTAATCTTTCCTCAACAGAAAACTATACCGGGTGTGGCCTGTAACATGAGCAATTTAACTGTAGGCTGTACTCCTCATACTGACCAACATTTGTTCAGCGACTTTTAAAACGACTTTGTTGAACAAAAGTGTCACCGTTTGAGGAGTACAATCTATGTTTTAATTATTTGCTCGTGTTACAGGCCACACCCGGTATAACGTTACACGTTTACAAACGTGCCTCCACTCGTGACCGCCGCTTGTTATGAATCCGCAATACGCGCAATCCACAACATTCACCAGCGGCCGTGACTAAATGAAAATATTTCTTCCTCACTTGAACAAACATGAGTTAATAATATACTACAACTACCAGCATAACCACAACTAACTACTAGTCGTTTCAACATAGTTTTGAAGGTTCTAAATGACTGGTTGTTTCAGTTGTTTGAAGTAGTACGTCAGCAGACAAGCATTTGATAAGAGGTTGATAAGATAGCGTCAAACCAATTACAGGGCACGGACAACATGCATGACGGAGATAAGGATTGGAAGCCTTTAGGTATGGGATTTAGATAGTGTTTGTACGTGTTTTAACGAAAATAGTTTTATCAATGAAGCCAAACATTGTAGGAGCCGCGTGTTGATGGATCGGCAAACAAAAGGGTGTCTGTCAATTTAAATCGTTTACAAAAAATATTGTATTCACCGATATTTTGTAGCTATAGGTATAGGTAATCAAGATAAGAGAGAATGAGATAGTGAGAGAAAATTAGAAAAAAAAACAAACAAAGAATTTATGCGCACCATATAGCCGAAACGATGTGAGAAACGCGCCTGGCTCGAGGGTTTAGTTTTCCCCGCACTTACTAGATGGCGTTACGAGTTGCCACTGGCCCTCGAAATTTGTATTGTATCACACAAAGACGTGTAGGTACCTACTTAATATGAACGAGATCCCAATTTTATTTTTATTTTTTATTGTAAATTTCTTAAAATGTAATATAAATGTCTTTCAACACATGCAGCTGAATATTAGCTACAGGTCGAATACACAAAGGCCTTAATAATCGCAGTTTTTGTAACATTAACAACACTTTTATTGGAAAAATTATATACCATTCATAAATAAGCAATACTACTTACTATGACATAGAGTCATAATTTCATAGAAGTTTGACGTTTAACATAACACTTGCACTGCCAGTGCTATCAAAATCGTTGCAGACGTTTATTGGTCTAACTCTACCTAAACCTACGTTCTACACTACATACTTTATTGGTAAATTCTGTTTTAATTATTTGTCAACTAGAGGTATTCTACCAACGAACTAGAATAACTACTATAAATACTACACTACTTTAATAGTAAATTCAGACTATAGAGTCTGACTAAAGCTCGAAAATGATCCCATGTATCAGTGACACGGGATTCACGGGATTGATGCCGCGAAGCAACTCAACTGCATGCATACCTATATTCCGTCGCTGATCAAATCAAAATGTGAAAAAACCTATTGTCGTCATAGTCAATTATATAAATAAAAAAAAATCACTTTAATTTACTGAACTGCAATGTATATTTTAACACAGTAGCCACAAAAATACAACAGCGGACCGAATTCCAGCAATGAAATTCGCAAAACAATCGCTCGCACTTTCACTACGCGTTTGGCAGAAACACACCGTACATACTAATTGGGTTTTGGTTTCATTTCACTAAAGCTGTGCTCTAATTGTTCGTGTTCTCGTTGCTGGTGGAATGAATGGATGGTAGTTGTGTTTTGGTGTTTACTTTCGGCACAGGCGTGGCTCACTCCGCGATTTCGTCGCGTCGCTACAAGTACATGCGGCCCGCACCAATGTTGGTGTCTAATAGCCATAGTTGCCTCGCATCGCTGTGGAACAGACGCCTGCTCGCGCGAATAACGTAAATAGTTTCTTTATCTGCTTCTCTATCGTTCTTGTAAATTCGAACGAACTGTTGTATTATTTCTAAGGCACATCGAGATATGCCTGGACAAATCTTAGGCGTATCATGAATTGGCGACGTTTCGTAATATGACTAACAATTTAATGATCTGCTGACAAATAGGTACTACATATCTTATACGTACATTTCCTATATATGCTCCTCCTCGAACCGTCAAAGTAGAATATGTGAAGTATGTAGGTATATTAGAATATGTGAGTAGGTTATGAATGGGGAGAGAAGGTTTGAGAGGGGGTGAGAAGGGATTTTAAGGCTACTGCTACAAAAATAATGTATTCCAATTTTAAATGGGGCTATAGATTAATACGCACAATAAAAAAATCGATGCAACAATCTTCCAAAATCACCTTTGTATGAAAAACCCTCTCACCCCAAATATGAGGCAATACAGGGTGAGGTGGGTTTTCCTCTTTATCGTCAAAGTTATGAAATGGAACTACCCAAAATGAAATACAAACTAAAATACAAACGTCCGAACCACTTATTATATACACCATTCAGTTTTCACATGTAAAAATAAAATTTTATCGAGGTTTGAAAGTCAAATTTCACCCAACTCACCCCATTTTACGGTATATCTGATATATGTAATTGGAACGCTAAAAATGCTATAGCTAAGGAAATTGGATCAAGATTATTTTTTTACGTAGGTATATCTGGCTTACCTATTCATCTATCATCATCATAAAATTATTCATCTCTGAAAAAATAATGTGTGTAGGTATGTTAAGTAGCAATAAGGGCCCCCCCACATCTGGCGTCTTTCGAGCGTCGGCGTCTACAATTCTATGGCCGACGTCGACGCAACGTTGACGCAGCGTCGACGCAACTGCGCAGCGACGTCATTTTCCATAGCGCTGGACCGACGCCGACAGACGCCGACGCTCGAAAGACGCCAGATGTGGGGGGGCCCTAAACTGACAATAATCAGGTTACATTATTATTATACCGTTGCAAATTTTGTCATTCACGGTTGTTCTGTTAAATACGAGGTTGAGGCCGCTAAATGCAGTGAAAGCATACTGCACCGAGATTTTGTAATTTAACCAATTGATCACAACCATATAACCAAATTACATTAACTCAAAAGACTCCATTAGGCCCTCATAAATCACTTCCCAGCCTCCCCAAAGTATACTTTACTAACAAAAGGACGTAACCGCCATACACTTTAAACTTACATAAAACCTTTTGTCACTAACGTCCGATAGCCCTTGTTCATTCTCATCGCTTACCAACCATTAAAGAACTTCGCTAGAAACAAACCAGCATAAGACTGGCCTTGATGCTCGTATCAACTACGCGTAGTCAGAGATCACATTATAATTGGTACGGTCTAACCTGATGCTCACTGGGAATGACACAGTTCCAATGGCATTTAACTGTGTCAATAAAACAATTATCCAATCATGCGGCTATTTAGCCATTTGCTACGTTTCTCTCGTCTCTTTCACTCTCGTGGTTGCGAGGCTTTCGGTCCTGCTCTCGATGGTGCATTGGGGCCGGTGACATCGATTCGGTCAGTTTGTAATGGCTTGTAAAATTTCATTTTATAAGGCATGGTATGTTTTCATTCAGGTATGTACTTATGTAGGTACTTAGAATCATTTCAGTATCTTTTTGTTTAAAAATAGTGATCAGTGAAAAACTTAAGTACCGTAAAATGGAATGAGTAGAGACAAAACTGACATTCAAACCTCGATAACATTTTATTTTTACATTTTATGCAAACTTAATTTTATTAATAAATGTTCCGGCCGTTTGTATTTTAGTATTTTTATGATTTTAGGTAGTTCCATTTCATAACTTTAACGATAAACATAAAATCCCTCCTCACCCCGTAGTCCCTCGTAGTTGGGGTGAGATGGGATTTCATACAAAAGGTGATTTTGAAACGTTGTTGAATCGATTTTTTTTATTATGAATATTACTATAGCTCCATTTGTAATAGGAATACATTATTTAGGTAGCAGTAGCCAACCATCTCACCCCCCTGTCATCCCTTCTCTCCCCATTCATAACCCGACTCTCCTCGCAATCCCTACTCACCTCATTTTACGGTATATATTTAATAGACTTAACATTTTCTTAGTAAAGCAAGAATATATATAATAGTAAATTACCCATAGCCTCAAACAGAGACCTCACGATAAACAAATAATAACTTTGTTCATCTCTGTTATAGATTGATTCCAAACCCAAACAGGTAAATACGTCATATGTAGGTATTTATAAAGGTACCTATCCGACGTCGGCAAATATATCACGTAGCTGGAATCTGGAATAGTGGTGGGCGAGAAGAAACGAGGAGACATGGACAACACAGATAGAATAGTGGCTAAGACGGACCAAGGAGATGGTAAATACTTAAGTAGTTAAAAACCGTCCACTTGATAGTCAGTAGATATCTGCCGAACAGCAAAATAAGCACTGTAAAACCGGCTATCTACAGTCCAAAGTCTAACTATGGTTTATGCTATAACTATGCCTATGGCCCAAAACAAATACTTTCGTTTAGATGTGGCTTTTATTTTAATGACGCAGTTCTGAGGAAAAATAGTTCTGTAAATGGGAGGAAGAACCCGGATAAAACCAAAATTACCAATTTGGTATTCATACTTAATAACATATACATAACTACTTGATGTGGATTATATTTGCATGGTTTTACAGAATTGGATGTATTTAGCAGGGACCGAGGAAAGTGGCGTAAGCTTATCTATGTTCAGCAGTTGGTTGTTGGAATACAGACTGAATGTATTATAGTTTAAATTTCGTCTTTCCATTTAAAATTGTATGACCACAAAAGACGAAACAGGAGCTGAGTTTTAAATATTTTAGGTAAATATGTATACCCGTCTCGCTAACGGAAGCGGCTCCTAAAACTAGTGCGATAAGGACAAGGCGAAAAATCCTACGTAAAAATCTCAAAAATCGATGTTTCGTACTCGAGTGTTTACTCCTCCAAAACTTAACCAATCGTAACTAAGTTTGGAAATCTAAATGATTATGAAATTATCTGAGTCGGACCTTTTTGCTTTTTTGGCTAATTGATATCAGTTTTGAATACTATTCCTCTCATTGAGACATAGTTAAAATGAGGCCATTTTGGCCATTTTTGAAGGGCTCTAGCGCCTTAAAAAACTAAAATATTAAAATAAGAAAAACGGTCCGACACTGATATTGACAATATTAATCTGTGTTGAAAAAATCATTGCTCTAGCATCAAAACCCACGGAGGAAACAGTCGAGTACGTTTGTATGGAAAAATGACCACTCTTGTTGGCTCTTAAGTATAAGGTGACTTCAGTGCATCTTTGTAGTTTAAATAATATATATACCTATTTATAATAGTTACCCCACTTTCGAAGTTATTTACAAAAAAAACACTCTACATTAATCTTCCTTGCGCTAATGCTATGACTTCAGACGTTTAATGAGCTTAAAGAGTTCCTGTTTATGTAAAAAACCGGGCAAGTGCGAGTCTGACTCGCGCACGAAGGGTTCCGTACCATAAAGCAAAAAAAAAAAACAAAAAAAAGCAAAATAAAAACGGTCGCCCATCCAAGTACTGACCCCTCCCGACGTTGCTTAACTTTGGTCAAAAATCACGTTTGTTGTATGGGAGCCCCATTTAAATCTTTATTTTATTCTGTTTTTAGTATTTGTTGTTATAGCGGCAACAGAAATACATCATCTGTGAAAATTTCAACTGTCTAGCTATCACGGTTCGTGAGATACAGCCTGGTGACAGACGGACGGACGGACGGACGGACGGACGGACGGACGGACGGACGGACAGCGAAGTCTTATTAATAGGGTCCCGTTTTACCCTTTGGGTACGGAACCCTAAAAACAGTAAAAACACCCACGCAAATATTTTACTACAGCATAAACGTTATCTTAAGGTAAAATACCTTATTTGTTACCTACGTCGCATTGTTATGTCATAGTTCGCTATTTTAAGACGAAACAGGAGCTGAGTTTTAAATATTTTAGGTAAATATACCCGTCTCGCTAACGGAAACGGCTCCTAAAACTAGTGCGATAAGGACAAGGCGAAAAATCCTGCGTAAAAAATTAAAAAAAATCGAGGTTTCGTACTCGACTGTTTTTTCCTCCAAAACTTAACCAATCGTAACCAAATTTGGAAATCTAAATTATTATGACATTATCTGTGTCGGACCGTTTCTTCTTTTTTGGCTAATTGATATCAGTTTTGAATACTACGCCTCTCATTGCGGCATAGTCAATGAGGCAATTTTGGCCATTTTTGAAGGGCTCTAGCGCCTTAATAAACAAAAATATCAAAAAAAGCAAAACGGTCCGACACAGATATTGACAATATCAGAGATATATATAACTCCATATAGGATAAATAAAGTCTAAGAAAAAAACGTGCCTCGGACGGCCAAGGAAAAGTCATTCTCGAATAGATGGCACCATTACCTTTGGCCTATTCTCGGCTAGATGGCGTTAACGACACCGGTTGGTATTTAACAATTTTAACACATATCAGTGAAAGAACATGGGTCAGTAGGGAACAATAAAAATTAAGAATCATTTATCCGTAAACATATTTTGATTATGTTATACATTTTCAATTTTATTTTAAGTTTTAATCGTGTGTCGATAGATGGCAGTAAATGTACCGTGACTACAAAATTGACAATGACAGGACCCCTCTATACTATCTATTCTTTTTAACCGACTTCCAAATCTCTAAGAAGGAGGTTATCAATTCGGTTGTATGTTTTTTTTTTTTTTTTATGTTTGTTACTCCATAACTCCGTCATTACTGGACCGATTTTAAAAATTCTTTTTTTGATTGAATGTATATGCATACAGATTGGTCCCGTTTTTGTCAAAACCCAGTTCTGATGATGGGATCCATGAGGAATCGAGGGAACTCCTCAAATCTTAAAGGCATACACATAGTGATTTTTGGTTTTTTATCAACGAATCAAGCATATACATCCAAAAAAGTGACATTTGATGAAGTGGAACTGCTGATGATGATCAGAACGGAACTCTTCAACGACGCATAGTTCACGGTTGGCGATTTGTCCTTTTCGTTATGTTTGTTAAGCAAGTTAAGTTTTTAAGCCACATTTTTGTCAAGCTCGAGTTCTGATGATGGGATCCATGAGGAATCAAGGGAACTCCTCAAATATTAAAGGCATGCGTATAGAGATTTTTGTATTTACATCAGAAAATCAAGCATTTTCATTAAAAACTGTCGCATTTGATGAAGTGGAATTGCTGATGATGATCAGAACAGAACTCTTCAACGACGCATAGTTCACGTTTGGCGATTTTTCCTCTTCGTTATGTTCGTTAAGCAAGTTAAGTTTTTAAGCCACACGTTTGTCAAGCTCGAGTTCTGATGATGGGATCCATAAGGAATCGAGGGAACTCCTCAAATCTTAAAGGCATACGTATACGGAATTTTCTGTATTTTCATCATAAAATCAAGCATTTACATTAAAAACTGTCACATTTGATGAAGTGGAACTGCTGATGGTGACCAGAACAGAACTCTTCAACGACGCATGGTACACGTCTGGTGATAACGAATTTCGATTTTGACTTGGACTGGGACCCGGACTCGGACTCATACCCGGACCCGGACCTGGACACGGATCCAGATTCGGACCCGGAGTCGGATCCTGACTCGGAACCGGACTCGGATCCGGTCTGGGATCCGGACATTATACAGAAGCGAAATGCTAGTAGAAAAGTGGGTGGTTTTACCTCCTTTTCTACATAGTGTACCATCTACAGTAATCTTTCATCGACCCCCATGGAAGTCGGTTTTTTTTTCTTAAAAATTATTGACAATATTAATCTATGATGAAAAAATCATTGCTCTAGCATCAAAACCCGCGGAGGAAACAGGCGAGTACGTTTGTATGGAGAAATTACCACTCCTGTTGGCTCTTTGTGTGGGAAGCATATGTCTCTGCTTACAAGGTGCAGACTGTATTCAGTTTTGTATAAGGTGATATGGAGGACGACGAACACCGGGGCTATAAGAACACTTTAAAAAATCTTCAAAGTGTTCGTTTTGCCCCAAGCTAACTCTAAAACGCCAAAAAAGTCTAAACACACGATAAAAAAATATCTTCAAATAAACTGATGCGTTTGATCACTTTGGTTATGAAATATGTTTTTTTTTTTTTCAAAAAAAACGGGCATAATTAACTATACATAATGACGGTAGGTACGTATTTGTAAAAAAGTTATTAAACTTAAATAAACTAATTGAGGCTTGTAAATATGTAAAACAAGGGGATTAGTTTTATTTGTAGAACAAAGCCAATGTTAAAAATTGTTTTTTCGCTACACCGTAGCGTCAAAAGCTAGCCGTAAAATTTTTTAACAATACTGAAATGTTTTCCCGTTGTCACCTTCATCCCCTAGTGGCGGCTTTCATTGTACGTTTCTACTTGTATATTTTTTTCCATGGAAAAATAGACAGTTAATTAACTCTCCGCCAACAATTAATCCGCAAATCCTAAGTAGGTACTATGCAATAATTGACGCAAAAATTGGGATTAGGCATATTAATCTTAGGACTTTCTTGCGTCACGTGTGTAGTTTTATTAAATCCCTTGCATTTCATTTATAGTGTTCCCAGTTTTTCTCTTACTTATAGAAATACATACATTACATGACAGATACAGATATTTGTATGCTTATTAATGCCCTCCTAAAAAGGTAGGTATCAAGGATATTAAATTGTCAATATGGTGCTTCGAAGCCAAGGCTTGCACTATAAGATGAGATGACAGTGTACATGCTAAGTCCTGGCAATTGGATTGGCAAAGGTTACATGTAGTATGTACTGAGGTACATATTAGGCAGTTGCCTATTTTCACACTCTCACACA
Source organism: Cydia fagiglandana (assembly GCF_963556715.1). NCBI lineage: Eukaryota > Metazoa > Arthropoda > Insecta > Lepidoptera > Tortricidae > Cydia > Cydia fagiglandana. Next base: position 6,813,355 of record NC_085937.1, read on the forward strand.
GCTTTTCGTCTTTGTTTACCTATGTTTTCAACAGCTTTGTCTGCAAGTATGAACAATTTTATTGGGCTCGCCCCCAGACCCTTCTCCTTTGTCGTATATTTTTTAGCATTTGCTTCAAAACAAAGTGAAACAGGGCAAACAGTTAATATATATCTAGGATTAGAACCCATGCCACATTGAATAGAAACTCCGTCGGGCACTAGCCGTGCATCCCAATTTGCATTTAAAAGGCGGATTTTCGTTGTTAAACTAAGCTGCTGTGATGGTCACGATGACAGATAATAAAAGTGCGACTATTTTAAGGATGACTCCACGACTGATATGGAAATCCACGTGCTCACCGATCAGCCGTCATAGAAAATGCCATGTCAGAGGCCTCGGCCCGGGCACGACCCGGTCTAACGTGAGTCATCCTTTAAGCTCGCTGCGAATTATTCTATAGGTACCCTGACAAGATTCTGTTTGGTCCTGAGATAGTGACATTTCAAGCAGCTTTCCATCTCTCTCTCTCTTCTCCCGGCCGATCTCGGCCACAGCGACTGCCTATTATGCCTATTAGGAGCGGGAACTGAGCTGGTCCGCTCGCTCGTGCGCCCTCATGTGACTGCATCAGTAACATATCATCTTGAAACTTAAGTAATTGTCAATAGAGATGACAGCAGGGTGTCATCTATTGGGCATTAGCATGACGAGCACTAGTACGTTTACCTTACGTCACAGAATAAATAATAGTACTAGGTACAGAAGACTCACTCTCTAACAAAACGCGTCTGTCACGATCAGCACAGTTATGGCCGCTAGGTGGCGACAGCGCCTCGCGCGGCTTATGGCAAACCCCAAAATTGGGGTCGAACGAATGGAATTTTAGCTACCTGTAGCAAAGCGACGAAATCGCGGAGTGAGACACGCCTGCTTACGTCATGTTACAGTTAAATAAATTCATAACCGCAATACAAGCTTCAATTAGCTATCAAAAGTTTTTGTTAATTTGTTGTATATAGGTATTTGTTAAAAGGTTTAATCCCCTTTTAAAAAATACCTATATACAACAAATTAAGTAAAATTTAGGAGGCTGTTTGAGGTACGTTTCTAACAAGATGGTAAAATGGTAAGGCCAGACATCTTTTGTAAATAAACCAGAAGCAAATTTTTGGTATGAATAATTCAAAGACGACGTAAATATTGAAATTATATTATTAATAACTTCATTAAACACTCCAGTATAATAATAAACCAGAATTCGCACGAGCTATTTGAATTTAATGAAATATGCATAAGTTTTTTCTAGTCCGAGGCAATTTAGAACTAGCACCTATTAGAGCCAGTGCTGCTATAAATTAAACATACAAAGAACTCGGACACGTGAGTACGTCCACTTAACTGTATATCAACATACATCTAACTTCAACTCTATTGATATGGTGTAAGGTTGATAATTGGTCGTGGGATTTTAACATATGGTGTATTAAAGTTGTCTACTGTATGAAACCTCAGCAAATAGCAGTGTCCGCGCAATACTAGTCAATGCCGTATGCCATCACCAATTTAGCTTGAACTACCGCTCCCTGCCTTTGCTTGTTCCGACGGACGGCACCGGGGCTAGTGTAGGAGTAGTCATAGGTCAATGTACATTGGTGGTTGTGGAAGTAGGTAGTAATCTAAGTGCATTAGTGCTCGCCGTAGCGTGACGCTCGGTACATTGACCGCACCGCTCACTAGCAATTGCTCTACAAACAGGGCTGTCACTGTCGCTTTAATGACGTCACGAAGCACTCGAAACAAATGTTACTTTTACAGTCTTTAGAAGTAGCTTGAGTTATCTTTTAATTTGGGCTTTATTGGCAGTTTGAAGAAGATACGTCGATTTTTTAGGTTCTGTATACCCGATGGGTGATGTCTATCTGACACTCTTTCAAGGATAGGTAATAATACATTCTTACCATACCATTAGTTAAACACCTAAGCCTTTACAAGGAACGTATATTTGCTGACGCATTTTGTTTTCTGTTCCTGTAGGTATTACAGCATACCATTACAGTCACCATACCTGTCATATAGTGACGGGCATAGTGGTAGGCGATAAAAATGGAACCATGCTGCGCCCGCTGGATCGTGGTTCTCAGCTCTCCAACTCAACTGAGTCATCTAGGTATCAGATTAATAGAATAGATAACACTTAACTGGTATAAGACTTTAGTGCCCCCAGATCTACCTAACACTACCGGTGGCCCTGCCAAGATAACAATTGTACATCGACAAATACCAATGCGCGATTATTCGGAAGCAACATTTACAACAGAGATACACGAACCTAGTCGCTGTTATGTTCTCATTTTAAAACAATATCATCTATTTTCTGTATACCTAACCTATGCCTAACAATTTTTGGGACCGAAAACTAGTAACAGACCTGCTAGCATGAGTCGCATTCTCGCGCGCAATTCCATACATCTTGCGCGACTTCTGTGGCCTATTTTATAAAGCTACAAGTTACAATTTACAAGCGGAAGTCTCTTTCTAACCCTATGCGTTAGAACGAGACTTCCGCTTGTAAATTGTAACTTGTAGCTTTATAAAATAGGCCACTGGACTCGCGCGCGAGAATGCAACTCATACTAGACGGGCTGACATAGATATATGTTAGATACGTTAGATATTCTTGCTACGTTTCATATACCTAATTTAATTATGTCGGTTTAAAATGAGCCTAAACATTTTAAAGAAGATAGGCAACGGTACAGAACCCTTGTAGGTCTGAGCCGACTCGCGCTTGACTGGTATCGTTAGCAGTGTGGTGACCCTACCGTTTGGCGGTACACTAAATCTGTGAAGTGATTTGTCCGCTGAATCTGGGGCCAGTGACCGTGTGCAAACCGATAACGGTGTCGCTCGTGCAACGGGTTTGATGCCCCGGTGATACCTTAATGTACATTAAGGCAGTACCACGTAGCTTAATGAAACTAGTGGCTTCCGAAATTATGAGTAAACTATACAATCGCCTGCGCTAGCGGTGTTCCACTCAGGGCGATACTCGTTTGAACGCCTTGCAGGTAGCAGGTAGAAATATATATAGATACTCGTTTGCACTAATATGCGAGTGCGAGCGAGATGTATAGAAAGTAAATTACGTTCTCGATGGCGTTTATGTTGGTACAAACTGTACGGTTACCATCAGTTTGTCACTGACATAAACGCCGTCGAGAACGTAATTTACTTTCTATACATCTCGCTCGCACTCGCATATTAGTGCAAACGGGATGCATAGAAAGTAAATTACGTTCTCGACGGCGTTTATGTCAGTGACAAACTGATGGTAACCGTACTGATGGTAACCGTGACGGTCGTTGCTGTGCGGCGACTCCCGTTCCGGCTCTCATCTGGACCAGCAAATTAATTAACTATATTTATTATAGTATATGGTGGGAAAAGCTCTTGAGTAGGTAGTTGACGAAGCTTCTCTAGGGGGTAATTGCACAAAAGATCCCTATGGGTCGAAGTGTATCCGCAAGGGCCCCCGAAAACAATAAGATAAGATAAGATATTATAGTATATAAAATTGTTACAAACAAACTTGTTAAATCGATGTTATAATGTAAATATTCATGTTTCAGGAATGTAACGTAAGAAAGTTCAAAGTGCCAGTCCCATTTCCCTGTCGTTTCTCAGGGGGAAAGCAATTGTTGCGTAATGGGATTCCCTCCCCCGACTATTAGTGGACAATCTCCTCGATTCCCCGGTGCTAATTCACGTTGTTCTCGATTGATTTCAATGGCCAAGTTTATCTCGATTTAGGTTCTTTTTTTTTTTTTAAATAAAATGGTCGTTTCATAGTTATTTGAGGGGGTTAGGTTCTTTTATTCCTTCTGTTTGGACAAACGAAAGAACAAATCTAGGAACTGGTTTCGCCCTAGTATTTTACCTATCCTCGTAAGTCCCCGCGTACTTGTACAAGTACAAATTAAATTCGAGTTTTGAACTCTTAAAAAAATAAAAGAAAGTTCCAAATTCAAAAGCGCAAAAATTTACTTGGGTCTTACGAGGCTATAGGTATACAGGGCGTTCCACGACTTCCACGGCTATGCCACATGGAGGGAAAGTACCCTGAATATTGTAGATGGAACATTTTACTGAAAGAAGACATTATTTTAATTTAAAAAACAATTTAAACTGCATTCATAGATTTTTAAATAATTACATGCTTGAACCGGGAATCGAACCCGCTACTTTGCCTCCATGTGGCATAGCCGTGGGACGGCCTGTATATTATATACATCGTCGTCCAGTAGGTTAATTTGTGTACGATGTCCTATAATATTTATTTATTATTTATAGTGACTTAATCATGCTGCCTGTGACAAGGATCTTTATAAACAAGCCCATCGACAAAAGACTAAACGTCAGCCGTTGACATTTTTATGAGGACCGTGAAGTGCGGACGAGATTGAGTAGAGGCAAGAAGGGTTCAGTATGTTAATATTGAATGTGAAATTTCATCACTATATTATGTAGGTACCTACGCGGCAATGCGATTTAATACTAGTAGATATACTTATAGTTTGACAAGAGTTGGATGTCACTGGAACATAGGCAGAGAGAATCCTACCTACCTGTGGTATTTTTCTTATGCTAGTTATATCACCAAAAAGAATTATAGTATTCAATCACTAAAAACAAACAGACCAAGCTAAATAAATTGTTTTAAAAAGGAATAGGTATAGTTTTTTTTATCCTGCTGTTACTGACAAAACTTGTGTGCACTCGCTCCCTTAAAATATATATTGTTTGTTATTTATAAGGAAAAAATATTCTTTCATTATTTCGTAACATACAATCCATACCTTATTCCTTATAATTTTCAATTTTTCGAAGTACTAGGGCGTTTTGATAAGTAACTTGGTTCGACCTGAAAACAAATGTGTTGAGGAATGTTGTGTACTTTATGAAACCAAGCTTTATGAAAAATGTGAAGAATTCACTCAGTTGAGATATGCTTATGTCTTCATCTAATTATTATTATTTCATCTATAAAGTATTATATTATTATTAGTGCTATTAAGTACTTTAGTATTAAGTTAGATATAAGACAATTTGTGTGCCCTGACAGGGTGTCATGGAAGCTTCCTGTAAAACTGTAAGAACATCCCACTACTATCTTATCTTATCTTAATAAGTAGATTTTTTTTTATATCATCAAAGTGTATATGGCTCACCCGGTATTGTATTATCTTAGCTCTAAGTAGGTATACTGTCTTGCATGGTAGGTTTTAATGAAAATTATACTCTAACATTAGTATATATGGGTCTTACCTGAATTAAATGATTATTCAATTTTAATTTAATTTAATTACGCGCACTTTTATTCTTCTGCCAACTAAATTCATATAGGTATCCTGAATGTCTATCGAACCAAGTTACTATTCAAAACACCCTCCCACGTCATGAGTTCCTTTAAAAAGAACAAATTAAAATCGAATTTTAAACTAAAATGGAATAAAAGAAGGTTCCAAATTCAAAACTGCAAAAATGACTCTGGGTCTTAAGAGGTCAACACGACGTTATGCTTACCGAAATTCTTAGCAACATCCACTCCACTCATACGGCAGTATCTGCCGTATTCGAACTTCAAGATATTCACAAGAGACGACACGGACGTACTAGATCCATTCTAGATACGTTATAGTTTAGATATCTACTAGTTCTCTTTTGCAGCGCAATTCGGGCAACCAATGTCACTTTTACGTTAGATAGAGTAAGATATCTATTAGATTTGAATTGGATCTCTAAGTCATATCCTGTGGAAATCGTTCAAGAGTATCTCCAGAATCGCGCAAAAGTCAAATTTGACAGGTTAGATCTTAAACATATCGTTATCGTATCTTGGTGATTAACCGATACATTACTAATAAACCGTACCGTAACAAGTAATCTATATGCAAATTTTACGCGGTACGCAAGCATTTCACTCAGCCTTTTTAAGTAAAACGCCGAAGGAAATCGTGTAAATGCAAATTTTTACTCATCATCGGCCAATCACGCTGCATTGAGATTTTTTATAATGGCTAAGTTTCTTTTATAGGTACCACGTATTTGTAATGTTACGGTAACTGATATTATAGAGAATTTTACGAGGCAAATGTAGGCTAATTTGTGTTGATATTATAATTAATAATAAAGATGAATTTTTAACTCTTGGTTTGTGATTTAATCGTCAACAGCGGCAGTCATTAAAAAAACCGGGCAAGTGCGAGTCGGACTCGCGCACGAAGGGTTCCGTACCATAATGCAAAAAAAAAAACAAAAAAAGGCATAAAAACGGTCACCCATCCAAGTACTGACCCCTCCCGACGTTGCTTAACTTTGGTCAAAAATCACGTTTGTTGTATGGGAGCCCCATTTAAATCTTTATTTTATTCTGTTTTTAGTATTTGTTGTTATAGCGGCAACAGAAATACATCATCTGTGAAAATTTCAACTGTCTAGCTATCACGGTTCGTGAGATACAGCCTGGTGACAGACGGACGGACGGACGGACGGACAGCGAAGTCTTAGTAATAGGGTCCCGTTTTACCCTTTGGGTACGGAACCCTAAAAAGTACCAAAAGAACCCTATTGCCTGTTTCTTACTATACAATTGAACACTTCAAGGTTTCATCATTCTCATATGAGGTCAATAATCCATGTCTTAACATGTTTAACAGAACACCCCAACTAGCAAAAAAGTCTCAGATTGCGCACTTTATAAGAGTAGTGAGCTTATAGCGCTCTTATTTTTGTTTTGAACTTGTCATCGCTCTTATATTAGTCTTAGACAAGCTAATACGCACTTTAGTAAGTTTAGTCTTATTACCTAGTCTTATATATGTATATAAGAGCATTTTATAATACCATTATAAGCCTCTCGCTCTTACAATAACATTTACTAAGTCTCATTGAACTTGAGAGTACCTGGTCTTATATCCACATTCTCTAAGTTCATTTGATCTTATAATTGACTTTCTAAATGCTATTATAAGAATGTAAGGCTAATATCAACATAGCATAATACTATTATAAGCCTCTTGCTCTTACAACAACATTTACGAAGTCTCATTGAACTTGAGAGTACGTGGTCTTATATCCACATTCTCTAAGTTCATTTGATCTTATATTAGACTTTATAAATGCTATTATAAGAATGTAAGACTAATATCAACATGGTATAATACTATTATGAGCCTCTCGCTCTTACAATAACATTTACTAAGTCTCATTGAACTTGAGAGTACTTGGTCTTATATCCACATTCTCTAAGTTCATTTGATCTTATATTAGACTTTCTAAATGCTATTATAAGAATGTAAGGCTAATATCAACATAGCATAATACTATTATAAGCCTCTTGCTCTTACAACAACATTTACGAAGTCTCATTGAACTTGAGAGTACCTGGTCTTATATCCTCATTCTCTTAGTTCATTTGATTTTATATTAGATTTCTAAATGCTATTGTAAGAATGTAAGACTAATATTAACATAGCATAAGAACACTGTAAGTACGTACTTTTCTGATCTTACTAAAGCTATAATAAGGTCAACAGCAGCACTTTAGTAAGATATTAGAGTGATATAAGATCAAGACACTTATATCACAATAGAGAAGATCAATATCAGATGGTTTGATCTTAAATCGTTTTTGGGAACACTATTGTTAGTATAAGTAATTCAACATGGCCATCATTTGTATTCAGAATGCTTAAAATACTCTAATAGTGCGCTTGAAAAATGCACCTACATCAATGGCTGACTATCAATACAAAATAAAGAAATAAAATAATTATAAAAATATTCAAACACCATATTTGAGTAGGCGCATAAAGTTTGAAGTGTAAAACAGGGTCTACTTTACAATAAATAATATTTTCCCATGTGAATACTTACTCTGAAACATAAACAGACGATGATAAACAGCACGTTATTATATTTAAACATAATTCATAAAAAGTTTGATAAACACTTACACTAATATTGTTTTTGTCACGTTGCAGTTAATTTCACCCGTATATTTATACTTCACAAATAGAATGTTTCAAACCAAAATAAGCTTATTTAGGCTTACAAGATTCTAACGTTCGACCAATATAAGCCTATGTAGGCTTACAAGATACTTACGTTCAACCAATATAAGCCTATGTAGGCTTACAAGATACTTACGTTCGACCAATATAAGCCTATGTAGGCTTACAAGATACTTACGTAAAAGCGATATTAGCCTAAAGCAGCTTAATATAGTTTTGAAAAAGATTACTGTGAATGCAAACAACATTCAATTAGACTGATATTAGAACGATATTAAAATAAATACGCTTATGCTTTGTGCCCAAACCCGGGCTTATACGATGATATACAATCAATATAAGAGCGACAAAATTGTAGTCTAGAGACTGTTGTTAGCGTGATTTTGCTAGTTGGGACTTATGTTTGATAGAAACCAGAGGACCAACTGCGAATTGAAATTTCGTCATGAGCCTCTCTATCATAGATTCATAGAGTTAGACCAAGAAAAGTTTGCAGCGATTTTGATAGCCCACGCAGTGCAAGTGTTATTTTAAACATCAAAGTTATATGAAATTATGAGTATTATGACGCAAGTTTAAATAACACTTGCATTGCGTGGGCTGTCAACATCGCTGCAGACTTTTCTTGGTCTAATTCTATTCATATTCAAGCGATAGAGAGGCAAACAGACGAACGAAGTGATTCACATTCTACGACTCTACTCTTTCCGCACAGTCTCTACCAGTATAGATGGCCCATTATGGAAAGAGCTGATAACTACCTACCATAAGAACGTAGGAATATTTACCGGTTTTTAGGAGTGACCCTAGAGACCACAACGAGTGACAAGAAAAGTTGATTCGCCCTTAGGTACATACAAGATTAGCAATCTCAGCAGTTTTGCTTTTTACAAGCTTTTATTTAGTTTCACCTGACCGTTGTCTGTGTGTGTGCGTAATCAAATCTTGCAAGTTAAATTTGATCCACTTCCCGGTTTCCGATTGAGCTGAAATTTTGCATACATACGTAAGTCGGGTGACAATGCAATGTTATGGTGTCATCGAGCTGATCTGATGATGGAGACCGGAGGTGGCCATAGGAACTACATATGTGATAAAACAACGAAACCTAATTGTGTTTGGGGTTTTTAGAATTGTCTCGATGAGCATTAGTTGCCTGTGGAAAGAAAAGTACAGTCAGCGATAAAAGCTTGTACCAAAAACGAAAATTTTGCCAAATACTTATTAACCTGACTAGATATATATACACAAAAATATACCTAAAGACATAACATAAAGTCTTCCACGGGCCCCAAATCTCCCGATAATTAAATATGTTTCTCATCGCACATCATAAGCCGCTGTCATAACACAAATAAAGGCGCCTGCAGACGGGACGACATAAAGGGGCCCACAGACCGCCGCGCCTAATGGATTTATTTAGATGTCATTTTTTATGTGGGCGGGCGCGCTGCGAGACGCCTGCGGCTGCTTAATATGGATACGGCTTTGTTTATGAACAATGGATTTTTTTACGGGTTGGCCTAAAAATTACACATGTTTATTGCTGTAATTGTATAATTATTGATCATTTTCAACGTGAGCGTTTGTGTATCAAATCTAAAGGAAACCTCAATTCTCCATGTTTTGAAAATAATCTCTCCATGTTTTGAACATAATTTGTTTTTTCAGTTACCTAAATGAAAATAATAAATATTTGTCATCGTATTTTCGTGGTAAACTTTAACTCTTACCAATTTTATGAATATTTGTAGTTTTTAGTTATAGGTACTTTTGTCAAAGGTGTACCTATGTGAAGTCCCCAATCCGCATTGGGCTAGCGAGGGGACTATAGCCCAAGCCCTCTCGCGCATGGGAGGAGGCCTGTGCTCAGCAGTGGGACGTATATAGGCTGAAATGATGATAATGATGACTTTTAGTTTTAAGTTCATCACGAATAAAATACTTATTTCTGATTCTGATTCTATTTTTGGGCCATGAGTATAAAATTCAAATAACTTTCCTTATCGGGAAAGGACACATGGGGTCAGGAACACTTATGGTATTTTCACACCCAGTTAAGTAGATAATTTATTCTAACTCCCCCCCCCCCCCCGCCCAACATTGTTTCATGGGTATTAAATACATAATAGTACCTTCAGGTAATTCAAAAATAAATGCAGCCAGAGTATAATTGAATAATACACATTTAAGTTACCGGCCAATAACAATGAATATCAAATTATTATTCTTGGGTTGTTTTGTGAAAACAACCCTTCATAGAAATTCAGGTCTGATAAAAATTTAAGTTACTTAGTCAGTTCAAGTTCAGAGTTACTTCCGGGTTCATGATATGTAATTATAAATGTAAGGTAAGAATGCAATGGAATAAGTGTAATGGGGCAGTTTTCCCTTTGCTTCCTTATCTATCAATTATTTGGTCATGAATCTTAAATTATGGAACGATTATACCTACCTACTTAAAAAAATAAATTTTAAATATATAGGTAGTTCCATATCCACGTTAGTCTCATTGCAACTTAAACCCTCCGTTATCCCTCAGACGCGTGTTCCATCTCAACATCCCTGTGTGAGTGCACACACATGCAATTTAATGCATTTCTCACACCCACACAAACGCAACCCCTCATCTGTATTAGAGACGGTTACAGCGCTTGTGGGGTTTCGTATGAAGCGTTAACTTTTTAAAACTCGTATCTTGTTCAATAACGTTGTTCTAAAATGGACCGTGTTGCTATTATGTAGGAGTTTGGTTTAGATTGTAGTTTTAGACGGGATACGAGTATGACTGGGTTTTTTTATTTGCTGTGTGTACATCAAGATGTTGGCTTATTGTGTATGTGTGTTACCGACATTGGTATTTTGATTGGTCATGCATTTTACGGGTTTACGGCCTGCCGCCAGTGCGGGCAGCTATAAAGTGGTATAATTTATACTGGTGCTGGTACCTAACCGAGATAGCGTGGTATTACGGGAATTGGGATTTGGCGGCGTCTCTGAAACATGAAGATAACAATGGGGGATTTAGTGTGTGTTTGAGAAATAAAGAGGTGTTTTTATTCGTTACTTGATTCTTAGTTAATGAAACAATGATCTTATTTTGCAAGTAACCCAAGGGACACGGCAAGACGCGCGTTTTATAATAAAGATAACTGTAAAGTAAAAGTACTAAATGAAACTCTATACTTTGATTACTTACTTTGTTAATATTTCAAAAAATTTAAAGCCGCCGCCTTTACAATCGAAGTTACGCTTCCATTTTAAAAACGGCAGTTTCTGTTTTCTCCAAGAGTGCCGTTGTGATCAGAAGCTACGAAGCTGATTTTGGAACCATTGAGCACATAGGACACCCCACAAGATGGACGGACGACCTTGTTAAGGCCGCCGGAAGACGCTAGATGCGGGTCGCTTCCAACCGGTACGAATGGAGGTCCAAGGGGGAGGCCTATGTTCAGCAGTGGACGTCTTATGGCTGAGATGATGATGATGATGATGAGCACATACCTAGGTATGACACCTGAAAGGATAAGGAATTCTGTCCTGTCTAGCTACAGAATTTTATTTATTCTTAAGAACTGATTACATATTTACAAAATTTGTAGGGTTAACCCTACTTACCTATTGGTTTAGGGCCCCCCCACATCTAGCGTCTTTCGAGCGTCGGCGTCTGTCGGCGTCGGTCCAGCGCTATGGAAAATGACGTCGCTGCGCAGTTGCGTCGACGCTGCGTCGACGTTGCGACGACGTCGGCCATAGAATTGTAGACGCCGACGCTCGAAAGACGCCAGATGTGGGGGGGCCCTTAATCGGCAAGTAAAATGTTGATATTTAAGTAGCACGTGAGAATGGATAAATGAAAGTGGGCTTCGTATTCTTCCCTATCATATTAAGAGTAAGTATCTGCCCTGGAAAGGGATCGGCGAAAAACCTTGCGTGTTAACCGAGATTGAGGAATGAGACGCCATTCCTTGACGACCGGTCTGGCCTAGTGGGTAGTGACCCTGCCTATGAAGCCGATGGTCCCGGGTTCGAATCCTGGTAAGGGCATTTATTTGTATGATGATACAGATATTTGTTCCTGAGTCATGGTTGTTTTCTATGTATTTAAGTATTTATATATTATATATGTATATATCGTTGTTTGAGTACCCACAACACAAAGCCTTCTTGAACTTACCGTGGGGCTCAGTCAATTTGTGTAAAAATGTCCTATAATATTTATTTATTTATTCCTAAGGGCTGATTTAAACGGAGCGAAAACTCGCATGCGATTTTAGTTACATTGCGCGGACTGTTGGTTATACATCCAAATTCGGACCAATCAAAAAATGCAATGTAATGAAACTCGCATGCGACTTCTCGCACCGTCTAAATGAGCCCTAAAGAATCCTTCTTTCACTTGTAGGAGTGAAATAAATAATCTGGTAATGAAAGAACGTTTGAAGAAAAGCACGGGATAGCAATATACCGTATTAATGAGTTTATTTAGATGCCAGACAGAAAACCAACGAAATATACACGTTTTCGCGTTTCCTTCTTTGTCTTATCCTCCTCAATGAGCGACGTTCCGACTGTGAACACTCTTCACCAATGCTCTCCAAGCCGCTATGTCTTGGATCCGGCGTATCCTAGCCTGTGCAACAGAATAAATAATAGTACTAGGTACAGAAGAGTCACTCTCTAACAAAAAGCGTCTGTTACGATCAGGACAGATATGGCCGCTAGGGGGCGGTTTCGCACGATCTCCCACCATCTCTCCCTGTTGGCAGACTGGCCCAATGTTTGGCCATACAGATGTAGTGCATAATTGTTATACATCGTATAGTTTCCCGGAAACGTTCGTATTTGTCATGCTACTTCAGTAACCTCAGTACTTTTTGTACTTGAGACTGACTGAAATAGCAAGACACGTTCGTATGTACGTTTCCGTGAAAAAAATTATGGAAAATAAGGCACTACATCTGTAGGTACTACGCCAATCCCTAATACGCTTACTTGGCATGCGACCAATGATTGTGAGCTTCTCCAGTCTATCTGATCCTGTTCTGCTCATATGGACCAATAAACTAAGTAGGTAGATACCTACGCGACGAGTGCAAACAGTGGAGAGCCCCGTTTTACAATAGGAAAACTGACAATGTAGGTATAGCAGTTTTCCTTTGACACCTAAGCGAAAATCTAACTCGAAGCCATTTCCTTTCTCATAAGTTTACATTGTAGGGTTTCGTACCCAAAGGGTAAAAATGGAACCCTATATACTAGGTAGGTACTTACGGTCAGCCAAGAAAGTGGGCTACCACTTTTCGACTCTATCAATGAGATATATAATAGAGTCAAAAAGTGGTAGACAACTTTCTTGGCTGACTGTGCCTAACTAAGACTCCACTGTCCGTCTGTCTGTCTGTCTTTCTGTCACCAGGATGTATCTCATGAATAGGGTTTGCAATCCGAATCCAAAATGTATGAAATTATCCGGGTCTGGATCCGGATCCGCAGATCTTCCCATAACCAATACATTTCGGATCCGTCGTGCAAACCCTACTCATGAACCGTGATAGCTAGACAGTTGAAATTATCACAGATGATTCGATGTAGGTAGATATTTCTGTTTCCGCTATAGCTATAGCAACAAATACTAAAAAGTACGGAACCCTCGGTGGGCGAATCAGACTCGTTTTTTAAAGGTCATTTTAAGAAGTTTTCACTGGTAATCCCCCAGTTTTAATTTTAACACCTGCAAGTAACATTTTCTTCTTCTTCTTCTGGTAAACTGTCAGTTAGAAGCTAATATACTTAAGTACCTACAATAAAACACACATGTCACGACGTTTTATCCATTCAATTCAAAAACAAATTACTTGAACAGACACAGGCCAGAATCAATTTATTCTGTCTCAAAGATTGGGCGCGCCGCAGTGCGTGAACAAAATAGCCCAGCATAAATTTTCTTTCACGCGCTTGTGTGCGTCTACGTCCACGTGTGTGTGTTCCCAAACGTCAAAATTTTCCTCTATTCCGAATTCAAGCTTCAAGCGCTTGACAATTCAATCGGTCCATAAGACCTAAATAGTATCAATCGCTTCAGCGCTGGGGGTCCGTCGCGTCGTTGGAGATCAATAGCGTCGCGCGACGTTGCCGCTCTTCTGCCCCTCTCACCCCGCCGTGCAGGGGTCTTTGTACCCGAGCACAGTCTATGGATGTGGAAGGCGGCCTTAAACTGGAGTCGAGTGGTGAAATCGTCACCGGGTTTGACTTCGAATTTACTGAAAATGATTTGTTTCTACTGAATATTTGTATTTTGTATGAAATTAGCTATGGTTATCGTAAATTATTATTGTTATAAGACTATTTTGAGAACTCTACTTACCTAATTTGTGTTAGCTGGTTCAGGATCCAACCATGTTTCTAATATAAGAATCAACACTATGGTGTAAATAGGAACCTATACAAAGAGTTACAGCCCAATTAACAAGAGCTTGTCAAATTCCAATCGATATGTAGATGAATTTTGAAATAAGTAATAAATACAAATGATTGTTATTGTTATGTTAGGCATTTAGGCAACCAAGTGAAGTTGTTAAAGTTTTCTCGTCTGACGGCGTTTACATTGAAGTCTCAGAACAGTTTACCCACACCTCAAAGTGATTTAGGTACCATGTTAGAGTCTGTGCGGAAAAGAAGAGTCGTGGAATGTATGGGACCCAATACATTTCATGACTTCTCTTTCCGAACAGAATATAAGTACTCGTAGCTTGAAAGCGTACGTAAGGTTAAAGCGATTCTTAAGCCGCGTATTCACAACAAACATTTTGTTTAGAAACACGGTATCAGAAACAGAAATCCACGTGTTTCTGAAACACGGAAACAGTTGCGGTAAACACTATTGTTTATCGCCAAGTTCATTGTATCTCAGACCGTTCGCACTATGTGAGCTGAAACATTGTTTCTGTAAACATCAGGGGCCCGATTCGGATTATGAAATAGACATCTATTAGACATCTATTAGACGTCACCAAGATACGATAACGATATGTTTAAGATCTAACCTGTCAAATTTGACATTTGCGCGATTCTGGAGATACTCTTGAACGATTTCCACAGGAAATGACTTAGAGATCCAATTCACATCTAATAGATATCTTACGCTATCTAACGTAAAAGTGACCTTGGTTGCGCTGCAAAAGAGAACTAGTTGATATCTAAACTACAACGTAGAATGGATCTAGTACGTGTCGTCTCTTGTGAATGTCTTGAAGTTCGAATACAGCACCAGATCTGCATTATAGTGTTTCTGAAACAGAGTATCTCAAACATTGTTTAGGTAGTGAATATTATTATACGCACCTTTAACATGGCATCGCCACATACCTATTAAACTAAACAAAGTTTAAACGGAGCTTCTCAAGCGACTACTAAAGTAGATGATTAAAACTTTTTACCTTTTAGGAATAGTCTTTATTTAGAGTACTTATCTATTTTATTAACTCACAAGTAACAAACTTTCATGAAATGGCCTTCGGCGTCGAATAAGAACTTTTCTTTCGTTTGTTAGAATTTAAGAAAAAAATCAGGAAGGGTTGGGGCGGGGTTACCTTGGGCGTCTCGCAACACTGAGAGAAAAATCATCACCAGGAAATAAAAAACAGTTCTGTACTGGGGGAAAAAATGAAGTTGTAGTAATAATTATGGACGTTTCACTATTTCTGTAAAGTTTATTTCTACAAACAGCTCAGTAATCCCAAATATAATTTCAACAAACAGATAATAGAAATTGCAAGAACTAATAGAAATTGCAAAAGTCAATTTGTTCCTATTAGTTAACTCTCCTTGTCCCCGGATTAAGTTTATTTTTGTAATTCTAAGCGTATTTTTGTTGTACTTTTCTCTCAGTGAAGAATTAAATAATCGAATCAATTGCCTTTTGTACAGTCACCTGTAATAATATGTTACTCTTCGAACGCCTCAAAAATATGTGACACGCTCTTATGGCTGTACAAATAAGATCGTGTCAGAAATTTTTGCGGCCTTCATTGTGTAACATATTATTGCAGGTGACTGTCTGTACGTATCTAATTTTAGGTATAGCTTTTTGGTGTGATAACGTTTTAAAGTTTCAGCACTTTCTGGTTCTATTTTATAGTCTAGGTATTAGACTATTTATAGCTAGTTTACTGGTAGGTACAATAATCATCCCCTAATACGTAGGTAGTATAAGTACTCTTACGTATAGGTAGCATCTTCAGGTAAGTACCATAGGTATCTATACCTATAAGAACAGCTAACTTGCGAATCTTAAAGCATTGACCGGCGAAGAATCATCAAAACAAGCTAAAGAAATTCAACATGGCACCTACCTAGTTTTAATTCAGTGGTTGTAATGTAATAACCGCGCATCTATTATGAGCATATATATCTCGACATTCCTGACGTTGCATTATTTCTGTCAGTCGATCTGTCCGTCTGTCCGTCACCGCCCACACGGGACCGGCACGCCTCCCCGCTCCAAAGTGGGAATGTCTAATTTTTTTAGGGTTCCGTACCCAAAGGGTAAAAAGGGGGCCTATTATTACTAAGACTCCACTGTCGGTCTGTCCGTCTGTCTGTCACCAGGCTGTATCTCAAGAACCGTGATATTCTTACGTTGAAGTTTTCACAGATGATGTATTTCTGATGTGTTGCCGCTATAACAACAAATACTAAAAAGTACGGAACCATTGGTGGGCGAGTCCAACTCGCACTTGTCCGGTTTATTTCGATATATTAAACAGATAGTTTAGAAATATAATACAGTATAAATAGTGTGTCCGCTGGAGTGTGGCGGGAATCCGCTGGATGCGGGTGGCGCAAGACCGGTCATTGTGGCACTCATTAGGGCAAGGCCTATGTCCAGCAGTGGACGTCCTCTGGCTGATATGATGATGATGATGATGATGATGATGAAATAGTGTGTAAAACTAATAATTAATATGTTCTATTAATGGTTATAAAAACGCCGGTTTTCAACGATATGCCAGGACCAAATGCTTTCATACTTCGGACACCTCTCACGTCGCTCTCCGGATAGCCTGGAAAGAGTAATAGTGACGGGCAAAGTTGAAGGCACGACACCTCAGGGCCCTCCTCCTCTACTAGATGGTGTGCTCAAATTACGGCACCTATGCTATTAAAACTGCACGAGGCCATGCGCATGGCGGGGAATAGAACCTGGACGCGAGCCTGGTGACCTGGTCTTCAACAGAAGGATATGATGTCACGATCCTCAGTATTGAGGGACCGACTGAAGAAGAAGATTAATGGTTATTCACACGTAAGAAAACGGTAAGTTGTGCGTCTTCCAAATCTGACGTCAGGGTTTCGAACCCGGCTCATGCCGACTATACCGACGACTCTAATTACTTTCTCAGACGTTATCTACCTATATCACTTCTTGGTTAGGTACTGAACTACTAAATTTTAATATTAGGGGCATACCTAGTTGTCGTTATAGGTATCTACAACAACTTGTGTCAAAATATTTTCAATGATGTTGGTATGAAAAGGCGATTTCGCGCGGGTGTTAGAAACCTTAGGCAGGACGTTAAGTACATCCATATATACCTAGTATTTTTAGCATTAGAACCCGGCAACCTTCAAATCAAGAGTGAACAGGCACCTTCTGGGCGAGCTCGCTCCATCGTAGGCCACGTCTACGCCTCGGCTAGTCTGTGGCCATGAGTAAGCCCATTCATAAAAAAATAAATTAGAAAGAACTTGAAAAAAGGTAAGCGATCTTGACACGTCTTTTAATTTAAAAACGCTTTTTAAAAATCAGTAACTATTACTTATGAAGGCAAAATTCATAATGGTTCAAATCACAATATTTGCCGTAACTTATTTTTTAAATTTGTTTTTCAATTAAAAGACACATCATGATTGTTTACCTTTGTTTCTTATGCTAAAAAACGAACTATAGAAAAACGCAGTCATCAGTCTTGACTCTTGGTTTTCCCGAATTCGTCGTACATATTTGTCGTGACTTTATTTTACAAGTATTCTTTAATAAAAAGACACGTCAAGATTACCTTTTTTATAATGATAAAAATATGAACTATAGGTGAGGTTCGTGATTCGTGTGACTTAACGCTTGCCTGTCGGTACAGAAGTGAATGCAACGAGCCTAAAAATAAGTTTTTGGCAAAAAATTCATTTTTGGTACAAGTTTTTATCGCTAACTGTACTTTTCTTACGACAGACAACTATTACTCATCGAGACAATTCTAAAAACCCCTAACACAATTAGGTTGCGTTGTTTCATCACAGAGTTCCTATGGCCACCTCCTGCCTCCATCATCAGATCAGCTCATGGTATATTGCATTGTCATCCGATTTATACATGCATGCAAAATTTCAGCTCAACCGGGAAGTGGATCAAATTTAACTTGCAAGATTTGATTACAAACCGACAGACAGACAACGGGACAGGTGAAAGTAAAAAAAAAATTGTAGGTAATAACATTTAAAACGATCATATTTTGATTTGTTTTTGTCCAGGATTTTTTTGTCATTTAGGTACTCATATCCGCCTATCCTAATCATGGCCTACTAGAATATTATGCAGGAAATATAAAATATAATTTATGAATAGATAATACTTTTATAGTATCATTACATTACGTATTTTTTTTACATTTTACACGATTTACCTAGGTATACTTGGTCAAGCAGATCTTGTCAGTAGAAAAAGGCGGCAAATTTGAAAAATGTAGGCGCGAAGGGATATTGTCTCATAGAAAATTTGAATTTCGCGCCTTTTTTTACTGACAAGATTTGCTTGACCATCTATAAGTATTTAGATAGGTATTAAGTGGGAAGAAAAATAATAAAACGTTATATTTTTTTTTTCTAAAATCTAAAATCGGCTACTTATTCTTTTTAATACTTAATCTGTTATTACTGTCACTCTGACGCTGTCACAAGTATTTATTATTTTATTAGGCATGTATGAATCCCACGGTATTGTCCGGACGTTTAAACGAGCCTTTCCTATAATGATAAAAAATATGTGAACGTGTTTGCAATAACATAAAATACGACGAATTCAGAACACGCAATCGGACGGATAAGGTCACCGTTCGTATCGTACGGCGTAATAATAATCCTCGCCCCTCGCAGCTGTCTGCGCGCGATCCCCCGCCTCTCTCACTCGCGTGGCGCGAGAGAGGGACCGCGGCGTCCGCCCGACCGCGCGCCCGTCGGTCGGATGACGCCGCCAGTTGGTCCCCGCACCATGTCCGGGTCGAACGTGCGCCGTCGGAATCACGTCATGCTCAGCGAAAGACACATTCTCTCAGAATTCCTAAGATTATACAAAACATTCCCATGCCTTTGGGACCAAAAGCACATGCACTACGCCAATAGAGAAGCACGCGATACGGCGTACGAAGAGCTCTTAGAGAAGTATAAGTTGTACCACGAAAATGGCACGGTGGTTGATGTTAAGAAGAAAATTGAACATATGCGGTGTGCATACCGACGCGAGCGTAAAAAGGTATATATTCACATTTAATATGAACCCATTTTACTATGCGTTATTGCCTACTACTTGCACGTAGTACGTAGTAAATAATAATAAAATAAACTTTCAATAATGTAATGGCGTCTCCAAACGTCACGATAATCGCATACGATTTGCAATACATTGCTGCATTTGGTCGATTTATTGAATGTTTGTTCCTACTTAGCCAGCGATTGTCTAAAATCGCATGCCATTTGTTGTAACGTCTGTGGAAGCCTTAACTTAGGTTTGTGTACCTCACGGCTATAACCGCGAAAATCGAATTTCGCATATTGCGGGCATTTTTCTCTGTCACCCTAATTACGCCTTCATTGGAGAAAAAGAGAAAGATCCCCGCAATTTGCGAATTTTTTTTTCGCGGTAGCCCCTCTGAGGCCGCGGAATGGATGCAAGCGGCAAATTAAGGCCGTTCATAGATTTGGTCGAGCGCAATCGACAAGAAATTGTACAAAACTATTGAGGGCGCCACTTCCTACGTAACTGTCACATTTTTGACGAAAAATGCTTAATCATGGCAACAATTTAATATGGAAATTCTTTAGTTCCATTTTATTCAATTTCTAATATTTTATGTCGCACTATTTATGAATGGCCTTGATTTAGGTACTGCGGGGCTACCGCGAAAACCGAAATTCGCAAATTGCGGGGATCTTTCTCTTTTACTCCAATGAAGGCGTAATTAGAGTGACAGAGCAAAATGCCCGCAATTTGCGAACTTCGATTTTCACGGTTATAGCCCTGAGGGCTTACCGTGAACCACGTTCGATGTGTTGCCTCCCCGTCACACTTACGTACGAATATACAAGTGCGACAGGGAGGCAACACTGATACGTTGTAAAATAAAAAGAACTGATTATTATTCGAATTTCAGGTGCTTATGAGTAAATTTCGTGGGGGCCATTACAAACCACATCTCTGGTACTACCACCTTTTGACATTCCTACACGAGGAGCAAGAGCAAGACGAAGACAATGACAATGAACAACCGGATTTCAAAAACGAATCTACGTTCGATGATAGTTATCAGGTAACTAATTATCTAACCTTTTTTATGAATATATCTGATCTTATTGCAATATTTCTTTACATCATTTAAAATGCCAACTGTCCAAGTCATATTCCGAACGATCGTCAGTATCGTCACTAAGTATTGTAAACCCCTTTAAAATGGGAATTCACTTTTTTCCAAAAACCCTTAATTTAACAGTTTGTTTAACTGTCTGTTACATAAGTCTGGTAAACCAATGAAAGTGTAAGTAAAGACAGGCGAGAAATACAAAACATCTACAGAGTGATAATCCGGCCCGGTCTGCAGCTTTCAATTTACCGCCATTTTCTGCAGACAATTTATTTGTCAGATTAACTATAAGAATCAGCTTATGTCTGTTACTTTCATCGATGAAATATTACAGCCACCATCTGACAATCTCATCTGTATTTGGTCTTCCGTATTGCTGGTTTCATTGCATTTTAGCAATATGAATCATAGATCATAGGTCCACAAATTTAATGCTTATAACTTCTAATCTGCAGTTATCTTATCTCGAACTATATTTATTTGTACGTCTAATAATTTTAATAGACCAGCAAAAATATTTATCATCTTTTCAATTTTAGGAAACACCATTTACTGTAGACTCCGATGAAGAGGAAACTAAACCGAAACGACCGAAAAGAACGCACAATTCTTCCAACAACACGTATGTAGAACACCTTCAGAACGAAGAAGAATACTTGGAACCAGAAATACTGGAACAGGACCAGGAACACGTGGGACTACCTCATTCCTACATCATCGATAACGAGGCAGAGGCGTTCGGACGAACCATTGGTTTCCAACTCAAGGAGCTAAACCACATGCAGAGAATTTTAGCAGAGAAACTAATTTCGGACGTCATATTTCAAGCTAGACTGGACAAATTAACTGTTGATACTACAATAGCCTCTGATGATTAATTGAATTGTTTTATTAAGTAATTTTAATAATAAAAAAACAAATTAGCAAAACTGTTTTTCTCTTTTGCGATGTTGCCATATGGAAATAAGAAGCGATCGGACTTGGCAGCGCAGCGCCGTACCAACTCGGTCTGGTCTGGCGCTCAAGGGTGGTCCATTGCGGCCGAGAGGGCCCGACGCGGCCCACGTGTGTGTCAATGCGGCAACAGCCGAGCCCGTAGCCCCATCGGCATGGTCGCAACCTGCCACACTGTGCGCAGCTTACTAGGAGCGCAGAATATCCGAGGAGGTTAATCGAGCTCACGTAGCAACACCAGTCGAGTTGAGCTAGTGTGCTCCCCTCTGTGTATTTATATTGTATAAGATAAAGGGGCCGCATTTGATATCAGCGGGGTCTTGATAGTTTGGACGGGCGTTGTTTTGTACGGGATTGTGAATGTGTGAGAATAGGTAGAGAGCTGTCGAGAGCCGGGCGATTAATTTTCAAGTGCTGACGCAATCGTACACAGTGGTTTTTGTTTCGCATTACGCGTTTCATTCCTTTTATGAATTCGCATTCAGAGTAAATTCAATTAAATTTTGCTGTGTTTTTATCGCGGTTTACTGCTTATAGGGTTATCGGTTAAGCTTATTTAGCTCGTTATTGGACGTTGAATAAACTGGATACGGAATATTACGAAAGGAATGGCTTATTTGCTAAAAAAATAAATTGGCTTTTGTTACTTACAGCTACTTCGTAGCTAAAATGTGAATAATTAAGCATAAGTAGCACTAAGTATTGAAATGTCACCGGGCATAATACAAGCAGTACTTAAAACTACCTAAATACATTGTTTGAGTCTTAAATAAAGCATGTTATACATCATAATAATAGTTATGTACCTAATCATTCAATTAATCCAGGGATGATGTAGGGGACTACGTTTGTATGAAGAAGCGATCGTCTGCTAAGCTCTAAACTTCCGTCAATACCCGACTGCTGAACACTGCCATTAATAAAGAATTTGTAAAATCTTCCAATAACTTTTTTTATTAAATTGGTAGTTAAACTAATTCATGCGTATCTATATTTTCGAGGGCTGTGAGCGGTCAAAACCGATAAATCGAGATATTTATTCATTCAAATAAAAACTCCATCGTATATATATAGGGTTACCCACGGATGACAGGAATTTTCCTGACATGTCAGGAATTTTGGCCTTTTGTCAGGAATGGGGACGGAACAAGAAAATGTCAGGATTTTTTTTAATTGACAGACTTTTTTATAAAGTACCTTTTTATTTACTTTAATTAATCCAAAAACATTGTGAAAAAATAACTGTAAATTTCTGTAGGTACCTATTTAACATAATAAAATGTAAAAAACTGCCTCTGTGATTAAAAATAATGTAGGTAAGTATATAAATTGCACTTCTATAAATGTGTGGAACAATATTCGGAAATCAGGAATTTTGACAGGAAATTCTAAATTTGTATGTGGTAACCCTAATCGTATATCACATCTACTTACTTAGTTCTAATTTCAAAAACCCTTTTGCTCGAGTTATATCGGGTTTGACCACTCTGTCGCTTTGACGTTGCTGGGACATCGGCCATCTGTGAAGGGCCCCACTGATTAACAGTCCTCCGGACGGTATCGGCCTGTCAGAACAAAATTTTAACAGTTCCGAACAACTGACAGGCCGATACCGTCCGGCGGACTGTTAATCAGTGGGCCCCTTGAGATGAAGGTCGTGACCGTCACAGACTGTGACGAAGACGTGCGTACAAACATCAGAAATAAATGTAAAAAAAAATCGCGTCAGGCCCGATTTAAACTTTATGCTAGACCTATATCACCTATGCTGCCGACACCAAGTTAAACGTCCGGGTTTCATAGAAATCGCTTTATTTCCCCGGACACCATAGCATTTTCAAAAAGAACACTTGCATGACAAAAAATAACCGGATCTCAACCGGACGCTTTTAAAAACACCCATCCGGATTCTTTTGGAAAACCCAGACGCAGCTAGATTGCCAGAACTGCCACCGGCTGGCAAGAACGCGACGACGCGGTGCGCAGAGCGGAGGCCACATAAAATATTCAAATATTATCTATTAATTGTTATAAGTGACGCAGAATTCTGAAGGACCCATCGAGATTTGTGAATCTCGCATGGAACCCATCATCAAAATTGAACCCTGACCAATTTTTTCTTTAAAACAAATATTAGATACTTACCTACTTTAACGCAGTAGGCAAATCGCCAACCGTGAAATGGGTACCTAATCGAAGTTGAAGAGTTCCGTTCTGGTCTTCATTAGCAGTTCCACTTCATCAAATGGCAATTTTTTGAATGCGAATGTTTGATTTGTTGATGAAAATACAAAGTTCCCTAGGTATATATATGTATGCCTATAAGATTTGAGGATTTCCATCTATTCCTCATGGATCCCATCAATCCCATCATCAGAAATGGATTTGAAAAAATATGACCAACCTCGAGTTATGATGATGATGATGATGATGATGCTCTCCTGACCGATTTCGGCCCCAGCGACTGTGTGCTCTAGACTAGGCAATTTTTAGCTCGTGTTATTAGAGTGTAGCCGATCCACTCTCTGATGCGCTCTTAGGTGGCTCACGTACCCTATCTTCTACCTCCTCGTACCTCGAGTTATACCTATAGGTACATTTAAACAAAAAATTTACTGTCCAAAACGATTCAGAGCAGAACTGACGGAGTTCTGAGGTAACAAACATCAGTCCCGTCTCATTATTAGGTACAGAAAGAAGGTATTTAAGCCCAGTCAGTTTATATATTTTTATTCACATTGAGATTTGGGTACCCATTTGGGCTTTATATATACAAGTACCTATTTACTTAAAAAATTTACCAAAAAAAGACTCAACTCCGAGAAACAGTACCTACTTGTATTACTGTTATTTTAATCGTGCATCCAAGAAGGAATGAACGAGTTAAAAAAAAATTAAAAAAATTGCCAATCACTATCATACATATTTTATTAATAACTGTGCCAAAAGGTATTGGAAGAGTTCCCTGGTTCCCATTATCCAGAATCTGATGACCTTTTCAAACAAAAAAGAACACTCGAAAAGAATTGCCCAAGATATAGGAATACATACTTAAATAATCATCCCGACAGATTGAGAACGTAATAAAATAACAGTAAGTAAACAACAGTTATTATTTCCGCCACTGTAATAAATTCCGTCTAAGAAATGAAGTAAGTTGGAATGGAACGGAACTGTAGGGAACAATACCTACTTACTGGCCTTACTGCTGACCTTCCTCACGCAAACATTTAATTTAAATAACGCATCTTTATAATTTAATCTAGCCACTATTTCCGACTAGACAGTATGTAAAACCGTACAGCGTATGTACATTGTTTACATAGGTCTTATGGGGAACGTGCGGACACGTCGTGTGTCTGGGGAGTTGCGCAATGCGCGCTGCTCACCCGGCGACCATAATGCACTAGCAGCTATTCTATACATTCCCTCGCGATAATAACATATCCTGACCGCAATTAAAAACCAACCTACTCGAAATACAAATAAAGTTCAATGCAGCGTAGAAGTATGCTAAAGTGCAGCGTAAAAGGTTAGGGCGAGCACTCGACTGCTTCTTTAGTTTATGCGCTCCTAGTACCAGTGCCCGCTGAATCGCGGCACGCGCCATCTTCTTTCGGCACCGCAGCCGCAGCGATGCGATGCCATTTTGCGTGCCTTTCGTCTACGGTCAGTCTGTTATTTTTTGCGTGGTTATTAACTTATTACTTGTTAGAGTTAGACTAAGAAAAATCTGCAGCGATTTTGATACCATATGCAGTTGCAGTGCAAGTGTCATTTATTTTATACGTCATAATTTCATAGAAGTTTGACACTTGCACTGCGTGTGCTATCAAAGTCGCTGCAGACTTATCTTGGTTTTAACTCTACTTAATTATTTTTATTTTAAACAAAATATGCAATATTCTTTGTCACGATTATCAGTTATTGAATCTTCTCTTCTTTCCTTTGTCGGATTTTGAAAAAAATTAATACTTTTTTCAGAGAAGCTCTAAAAACGCTTTTTAGGGTTCCGTACCCAAAGGGTAAAACGGGACCCTATTACTAATTAGGGTTCCGTACCCAAAGGGTAAAACGGGACCCTATTACTAAGACTTCGCTGTCCGTCCGTCCGTCCGTCCGTCCGTCTGTCACCAGGCTGTATCTCACGAACCGTGATAGCTAGACAGTTGAAATTTTCACAGATGATGTATTTCTGTTGCCGCCATAACAACAAATACTAAAAACAGAATAAAATAAAGATTTAAATGGGGCTCCCATACAACAAACGTGATTTTTGACCAAAGTTAAGCAACGTCGGGAGTGGTCAGTACTTGGATGGGTGACCGTTTTCTTTTTGCTTTTTTTTTTGTTTTTTTTTTTGCGTTATGGTACGGAACCCTTCGTGCGCGAGTCCGACTCGCACTTGCCCGGTTTTTTCGATATCACGAGTTTAGTTTTTGTTTGCATTTTATTTATTATCACGAACTCATATATCGTGAAATTGAAATCATTACCACTGCCACTGGCAAGGCTCGGAACCGGTTTTTTCTTCGTACAAAAAATACCGGTATTATTACGTTCTTTTTCGTTCTTTGGTTTATTAGTTATTATTTCATTTTTAATGTCAATCTAATAATACGAAGTCCTTACCTAAACACATGTTTTAGTTCTACGGAAAGAGCATAAAATTATTAAAAATATTGGGCTATTTTGGGATTAAAAAAAACCGGTTCCGAGCCCTTACTGGGATCTACAATTAGTGTCACCCCGATGTCACTACATAATTATTATTGTCATTTCACCATAATCGTTTCTATTTAGATGTTGTATAAATAATCAATTGTTTTTCCTCTAAATTTAATTTTCCTTCTAGAATCACCATATTCTATATTATTTTTATTACTTATATGTAAATTATGTAATTGATAATATCTAGGAGACAGAGCTTCGCTCGGAAAACATATAAAAACAAAAATGCGCGTTTTCCCAGAGATAAGATCCCCGAAATATACCGGGTGTGGCCTGTAACACGAGCAAATAATTAAAACATAGATTGTACTCCTCAAACGGTGACACTTATGTTCAACAACTTTTGAAAATTATGAATTATTTAGACTCCCTATTTTTCATACAAAATAAATATTATCTTCAATGGACGCTATCGCCACGCCATATCATTGTGATTGACGTTGCTTGTCACACCTTAAACATAACAAAATTCGCAATACCTACATTGCGTCTTAGAATAAACTTAAAAGTGTATTAAAAACAAACCACAACTTATTTTTAAAAGTTGCTGAACAAATGTTGGTCAGTATGAGGAGTACAGCTTACAGTTTAATTTTTTGCTTATGTTACAGGCCACACCCGGTATAAATAAATACATAGTAGTGTAATCAAGAATTACTCGTTTAAAGGTAGGTACCTAGGTAAATTTAAGCGCCTAGATAGAATTATAATTATTCACTATTCTTGATTAACTGACTGCGGCTTTACACTACACAGTTTTGATGTTTTTGGCACCGAACAATACAACAACAGTTAATCGCTATACATAATTTATTGTTTTTTTTTCTTTTGTACATACATACCTACTTTTATATCATTTCAATATTTGCCACATTAATGTATGTCAATATACATATATGTAGGTATGTAATAAAACTATTGCCATATGTATACTGTGCCAAAGCCACATTGGTCCATGGCAGGGCTGGTTACCTGCAGTAGAAAATAGAGAGCTAAAAATTTATTTATTTATTTTTGAGGTCCATTTCTTATTTTTGATCTACGAATGCAAATTAAAGGTCTTCTAGGGGTTTGTGAAGAGTGTGGGACTATCTTCTATAATCTATATTATGTAATATGTTTTTACTCTTGCGAACTCCATTGTTACGTTCAGCTCTACATACGGGTAAAAAACTGTCTACAACAGCTTATCTGTAAGTACTTACATACAATAAGCTAATAAGAATAACTAGAAAACGTATTTAAATGAGTGTTCCGTGAACAAAGTTTTGTACAGAACACTAAAAAATTATGAATTGAGCAGCTCCTCCGTTATTAGAAGTAGGTTAAAAATGCAGTGACCCCCTTATTAGATATACGTCATATACGTAACTTCCTACTTATGACATGATCATTTATCGTAACTGTAAGTAGCATTAAAATCGGTGGAATGCCGTGACACTACATTAAAACGATTCCAATTTAATGTGAATTTTATCGCGTAATTTTATGGCGACGACGCAATTTCAAGAATCTCCGCCGACTCGATAAAAACCGACACAATACTGACAACCATTCCGCTGTATAATTTTCTCCACTTTATTTTTCATCCAAAAACAACTCTACCGATAGTTCCCAAGGCCCTCCATTCTCATTCATTGACTCCAAAAAAGGAATTTCAACCATGCCAAATTGATCCTTAAGCATCGCCACTATTAGGATAACATAAATTTACAAAATACATGACGAATTCTTCACGTGCTCGGGACGGGAGCCATTACCTACTTCCATTTTCGTAGCGAGGGGATTATTAAAAACATCCAGCGTAGAACGTAGAAAGAACCCTATTTCAACATGGCATGACACGGTTTCCTTTGCGGATGGAGTATGAGACGGCTGTTTGTCTTGTTTTATTGCGTGGGCATTGTAAGTCGTACGAGCGAGATGGTGCTCGTGGGGGAGACGTGGAGAGCTCTTGGTAGTTTCTGGGCGCCTGGTAGAAGAGATCGCTTGCGTGTCGGTCGAGGTGGCGCGGTGCTCGGCCCTACTCGCCTCACCTCACCGCGCGCCTCTGTACGACATTCCTGAATAATTTTGCCTCGCGTAGCAGCTAAAGCAGCTTGTTCGGAATTTCAAGATTTTCATACTCGTACGTTTGTTTATGTTGTGATCTTCTCTCAAATCTGTAAGTAGTAAGGAACTTACAAATAGGTAACATACGAACCAGTTACTATTATTGCACACGTGGTGTTATTGTTATTTAAACGTTACCTAATAGAAGCCGACTCCAGAACATAACTATAGACTTTTAAATTTTGTAGCTATGGTAAAAGGCACATTGGTGCATTCGAACTAATGCAATCATAAATCAGAACTGAATTTCTAACCCCACCGGATATAGCTACTAAGATTAAATGACTATTCAGCGTAGGCAATATCGAGCACTAACTAGTTAATGGTGCACCCACATTGGCTGTTCTAATAGTGCCCACTGCTCGACAATTTTCCATAGATGCTATAGTGGGCACTTTTATTAGTAAATCCCAATTCCCAATAGCAAATGAAAGCTGTCATTTTGACGGGTCACTAGCAAAAATCAGATGCAAGTACCTAACGGCATCCTAACGGAAAATCTACAATTTTAGTTTCCATCTGCGTTATTTTAGTTAGAGGAAATAAGCCATAAAAAAAAACCTATTGGAGACGTCGGTGATGCAAAAATTGCACGCACCGTGGGTCAATATATCAGATTCTGTGTATTTAATGGCATTACATACTTCGCAACGGGTCAGCAAGTAAATGAAACTAAAACATACATCAAACTTATAATAAAAAAATAAAGCGATTTGACGGTTGTTTTATGGCGTCACCGCGTGCCGTTCGGGCAGCAAAACAGATATTTAATTATTTATGTATTCGTATTATGTCATAAAATTAATCGCTATGCAATGTCGGAAATCGTGGGCATATCATACATACTATCGGATGCACATCAGAACCTTCAATCGTGGTTGACGAGGACTTTCATTGAAATACGAGATTCAACTCGCAGTCTTTTACTGGATAAGACTGATTACAAATCATACCACACGTTACACATCTTAACCAAGGCAAAACCAGTGGATTAAGTAGACCCATCAGCTACCGCCACAGACGTCATCTTCTCCCGTTAGTTCTAATCGTGCTCTCTTGAAGAATAATTGACAGCACAACTTCAATTGTTCTGAACTTTAATTGTTAATTCCAGTCCTCACCCGTTGGTCTATGTATGTAAGAAGTCTGAACGCCAAGCTGCAGCAGCTTGACACTCTTGACAGTGAGCTCTGAGGTCCTGCGAAGGGCGAAAGCCGAGCTCCGCATAAATCGGACAAATCTACTGTTGGACCAAAGTCAGCCAGGCTAAAAAGAAAGCAACAAGTTAGCCTACAAAATACTTCCCCCGGTCCGGATCAAGATGATCACTGAAGGTAGGTACTTACGGTCCAAATACTTATAAAATATAACAGCCATCTTTATTCTGTGCTCAAAATGAGAACCATGCCTAATATCTTATGAGTCTCGTATAAAGTCTCTTATTGTATCATAAAATTAATCGCTATGCGATGTTTGACGTATGTACGAATATTCGCCATATTTTTGATATTTCAATATAATTGCAATAAGAATTTCGATCTACCTAAGAAGCCTGGTATTTTAATGAATGGCAATACATGTCTACATAAACCGGTATGGCGACTGGCCTCACATTTTGCTGAAGGTTTCGACCACTTAAGTGCAATCAAGCCTTATATGATAACGACGAAAAAATACTTAATTGTTATGAATATGGGTTTTTAGGGTTCCGTACCCAAAGGGTAAAACGGGACCCTATTACTAAGACTTCGCTGTCCGTCCGTCCGTCCGTCCGTCCGTCCGTCTGTCACCAGGCTGTATCTCACGAACCGTGATAGCTAGACAGTTGAAATTTTCACAGATGATGTATTTCTGTTGCCGCCATAACAACAAATACTGAAAACAGAATACAATAAAGATTTAAATGGGGCTCCCATACAACAAACGTGATTTTTGATCAAAGTTAAGCAACGTCGGGAGGGGTCAGTACTTGGATGGGTGACCGTTTTTTTTTTTGCTTTTTTTTTGCTTTTTTTTTGTTTTTTTTTTGCATTATGGTACGGAACCCTTCGTGCGCGAGTCCGACTCGCACTTGCCCGGTTTTTTGTATCTAAATGTGTAAATTTGTGAATTCACAATCCATGTCACGTTCTATGTAGAAATGTATAAGTAGTGGGTTAATTTGATTAATTGGGAAGCGAGCAAAAAGATTACGTGATATAATCACGAATAATTATTAAATTTGAAAGGTTTAACTTGTGAATATATGTATGCATCAGTGCAAGAGTTACTGGTAAAACAATAAAATAAGGAATAAAAATAAAATCTGCAGTAAACGACGCCGAAGATGTGAAACGACTGTTGGAAAAATTCAGGCTCAAAGAAAATTGTTGAAAATCGTGCAAATTAGAAAATAATGGTCGGAAAGTGAAGCAATATTCTGTTATATCAGCCGTAGAATAGCTAATGACCACGTAAAGTGGAGGAGAAAATGGCGGAAATCGAACTCTAAGGTCTCGAAATAGTAGCTGAAGATCACGAGAAATTAAATGGGAAACATTTTAATGCAGACGTCGGGTCCCGAGGATTCCATCAAGTTCTGCGGTAAAAGGAAAAAGGGGAGGTAAATGGATATTTACTACATTTTAATCCAAACATTTTGAAACTTAAAACTTGCTTAAAATGCGCTCATTCTTCAGGGACTAGCCTTTTTCTGTGGGTTGACGGAAGCAATATTGAATACTTCTTTCTGTGAAAAAATTGAGCCGAATAGACCTGTTGAGATTTGTTGTAAAACCCAATGTTATTTATTTTTATAGTCCTCGTAATAAACACTCATCACATTTCTTCTTCTTTTATATAAATATTTGCTTCTACAAGTTATCTATTTGTCACTTCACCAACCCCATAACATTTATTACATTTCCCACCGATTCCCATTTTCCATTCCGAGGAGTTTTCGCGAAGCAATCATCCACTCATCTATACGATTTGGATTTCTAAATCAATCTTAAATCACAATCACATCTGGAGGTTACCAAAATTGTATCAGCTGTAATTTCAACCTTATACTTAGGACGCTAGAGTGCAAGGCTCTTAAAGGCAAGTGTAAAATTATCTTTGCTTGGCGTCACAAAAATTCTCTCTTGAAAACTCGCAACGTAGCCCGAGGCATTGCTCGGAGTTCTTCGCGCCCTTTAAATCGTATTTTAGACAAGAACAACTATACGATTAGCTTAGCTGTTAGAAAGGGACGGTCGATAGTTAAAGAAGGGGGATAAAATTGATTGCTAGGGGTGTCGCGCCCTTCGCTCCGGCCGGGTGGGGCGGTAAAATGAAGAGTTTTTGTTTCGCTCTTTATTTAATTTCGCAATGGTGAATAATTTGAATAATTTACATGACGGACATGTTTGTGCATATGGCTGTATGGGTAGGTATGGGGCGCGGAGTGCCAACTGCATTTTCTGGATGCATAATTTATTGCCTACGTAGAATTAATGCACAATGTGCAATTAGTACGAGTTAACATTAGTGTTTTTGCAATTTGTGTGAAGATCCAAGTTCCACGTAGGTACCTATTGATTTTATAAAGTTCTCGTTCCTATCGTTACTACTTATTAATACGTTACGTTTTTAGGTGAAGATATTTTGATAATTAGATACTGTTCCGTTTTCACACTTAATCTCACCTCTTTGATCGTTGTTCTTTCATTCTCAGCCACTTTTCACAGCATTAGCGTTTTCGCCTCATCAAAGCTGTTGAAAGTTACCACATTTATCTTTCCCCATTTCATCTGTTTCTATTCACCTTGTCTCGACGTCTTCATTAATAACTTTAGCAGACAGAGACAGTAAAGTTGTCCGAACAAAACCCTTGGAGCCGACGCCGAGATGTCAACAACAGAATTAATAGGAACGGGCTGCGGACAGCTCTCTCGGCGAAGCGCTGTGCCGACATCTTTAATATCAGAGGCCTACTGCGAATTACGAATATCGTAATTTATTTATCCGTCTCCCTATCGCTCGAATATGCAAGAGCGATAGAGAGGCAAATAAATATTTTTATTGTTCGTTTTTCTCGGTAAGCGCTCAGGATCTCTCTGAGGAATTTGTTTTGGATGTCCTTATGGCAAGAAGAGCATTTAGTAACATTCGCAAATCTTTAATAAATCTTACATATAGACTTAAAATGTCTATTTTTAGCAATTAACTTTGTAGATAACTTTTTACTTCCAGCATGAGCAGTTTGTTTCGGTTTATTATTTTGTGATTTTCGGGGCGTCTCTAGTTTCAAATTACCGAACACAAGTTACCAGTTTATTCATGATAATGTAAATTTTCTAACAGTTTGTAAGATTAGTTTTGCCAATTTGCTTATTGTTGATAGACCAAAATACTGACTAATCTAATATGTACTGAAAATGTAAAAAAAATATTTCATGGAAAGTTCGTGAGCATATTTTTGAAGCACTGACTGTAGAATATTAATGAGCCACAAAACACTGTAAAAGCTTTAGTTAATCATTAGTAATTACTGTAGGTAGCTATACTAGATATAGTTGACGTAATATTTCACCAATTCGACATAGATGTTGTTTGAGAGATCGGTGTAAATTAATTTCGTCGATCATAACTATGTCCGTTTTATGTACTTGCGGGACTTGCGGGCTTGCGGCATTACTATTGATTTCTCAATTAAAAACATCTCAGCATCTACTTAATAGAATAAAGAAGAAATAAATATGAAATAAACCGTTGTCAAGCTTCAGGATTAACAATAACGATATGAGATCAAAATGGCAACGATGTGAAAACAAAAAAAAAACCGGGCAAGTGCGAGTCGGACTCGCGCACGAAGGGTTCCGTACTATAATGCAAAAAAAAAGGCAAGAAAAAACGGTCACCCATCCAAGTACTGACCACTCCCGACGTTGCTTAACTTTGGTCAAAAATCACGTTTGTTGTATGGGAGCCCCATTTAAATCTTTATTTTATTCTGTTTTTAGTATTTGTTGTTATATAGCGGCAACAGAAATACATCATCTGTGAAAATTTCAACTGTTCGTGAGTTGCTGACCAGGTTGAGACCAGGCTGTATCTCATGGTTCGTGAGATACAGCCTGGTGACAGACGGACGGACGGACGGACGGACAGCGAAGTCTTAGTAATAGGGTCCCGTTTTACCCTTCGGGTACGGAACCCTAAAAAAGATCAAAAGGCGGCGGCTGAAAATATGCTGGACACAATATCGTTATAACTGTTGATAGTTTTGCTATGAAACTGAAGTGCGATCTTAGTTACTGGCTGATGATATTAGTGTTTATAACAGGCATGAAAGAGATGAAAGCTTAGGTACTGTTGTCATAATGTCCGCACGAAAATAAACAGCAAACATTAAGAGAGTGCTAATGTAAAATGAGCGCTGGTGGCCTAGCGGTAAGAGCATGCGACTTGCAATCCGGAGGTCGCGGGTTCAAACCCCGGCTCGTACCAATGAGTTTTTCGGAACTTATGTACGAAATATCATTTGATATTTACCAGTCGCTTTTCGGTGAAGGAAAACATCGTGTGGAAACCTGCTGCGAAGAAATTCAAAGGTATATGTGAAGTCCCCAATCCGCATTGGGCTAGCGTGGGGACTATAGCCCAAGCCCTCTCGCGAGGCCTGTGCCCAGCAGTGGGACGTATATAGGCTGAATTATTAATGTAAAATTATAGTTTTATATTGAATTTTTACACGTTTTCATCAAAAGCAAATGCCATGGAAAAAATCACACACAAACTACATTTGGAAGCGCAGGCTCCAACCAAAACCTTAAAGGTTAAAGTTGGCTGGATAGAAAAAAAACACGAAAAAATGTCTAATTTTCATTTTCTTTCAGTTGTATATCGTTACCCTGAATACCATAGTAGTATAATTTTAGTATAACGAGCCGAGGGATCTCATCATCATCATCATTTCAGCCTATATACGACCCACTGCTGAGCACATGCCTCCTCTCATGCGCGAGAGGGCTTGGGCTATAGTCCCCACGCTAGCCCAATGCGGATTGGGGACTTCACATACACCTTTGAATTTCTTCGCAGATGTATGCAGGTTTCCTCACGATGTTTTCCTTCACGGAAAAGCTAGTGGTAAATATCAAATGATATTTCGTACATAAGTTCCGAAAAACTCATTGGTACGAGCCGGGATTTGAACCCGCGACCTCCGGATTGAAAGTCGGGCGTCATATCCACTCGGCCACCACTGCTTCACCACTGCCGAGGGATCTGATAACCAAATTCTGAACACAGGTATATTTTCAGAGTTATTCAGGTATGTTTACTTATACCTAAAACTTTGGGCCCGATTCGCATTTTGAAATAGACATCTATTAGATATCACCAAGATACGATAACGATATGTTTAAGATCCAACCTCTCAAATTTGACATTTGCGCGATTCTGGAGATACTCTTGAACGATTTCCACAGGATATGACTTACGGCGCGATTCGGGAAATGAAATAAATCTCTACTAGACCTCAACAAGTTACGATATGGATAATTTAACGATATTTGTAAGATAGATATGTCAAATTTGACGTTTCCGCGATTCTGGAGGTCCTTTGAACGATTTCGACAAGTTATGACTTGGATATCCAAGTCACATCTAGTCGATATCTATTGTAAATCTAGTTGATCTCTATATCGTTTCTAGATCTTGTGATTATCTCGTTTCCCGAATACGCGTGTTAGAGATCCAATTCACATCTAATAGATATCTTACTCTAACGACGGCAACTAATGAAGGTTATTTAAATAATTTTCGTCAGTATTGGAGTTATGTCAAAGTAATGACACTATAAATGACATTACTACTGACAGTGAATTGATTAGAATGATGGAATCAGAAATGACAGAAAGAATGATGGACGATAATGAAGTTATTAAACTTTTTTGATATTTTTGAAGTAATGACAAAATAATGACATCATACCCAACTAACATTAGGCGCTAAATTTAAGGGTTACAAGAGATTTATATAAGCGCCTATTTACTCTTTAGGTGTTGTTAGTACTCTAAAAATAGGAGTTATAGCCGGCTATAACCCCGTTTTAACCCCGGATTGGGCACAAATTTTATCACCGTAAGATTTATAACAGTGCTACAGTAGGGTTAGCGGATAAAAAAAGAGACATAAGAGCGGTATAGTGGAGCTACAATAGTGTTAATTAATTCTTTAGGAGCTATATGGGTTGCATATAGGTGACTACAAACTGTTGTAGTAGAAGAGCGCTAAAGTAGTGCTGTAATAGCGTTGATTAACAACTTAGGATTTAAAAGGGTGCCAAATAAGCGACTACTAACTGTTTGAGTAGTAGTGTAGAGCTATATAGATAATACTTTCAGCTTTAGATGGTATATTAGCATTTAAAGTCAATATTTGTAACACTCAAGAAGGTAATTGCACATTTTTTCCTTAGCCCTGCCTGCTTTGGTTGCAGATATTTCCATTTTGTATTATTATTTGTAAGCTTGCACTGTGACAGCTTGAAGTGAAATGTAATGGCGGATAAATAAAAGCAAATAATTATTTTAGTTCACCGATGCCGGTGTTATCTGCGGATTTATGATGGCGAAATTAATTACACTGTCAATAACTATATGTATTACTAACAAAATTTTAAAGGGCCTCTGATCCTTTGCATATTTATCTGAATATAATATTTTTTAAATTGTGGTCCACCGTATTTAATTTTCGCAAAATTACACAATATACGTGAAGTCCGGTTTTAAATACAACAATACTAACATTATGTCTATATTGAGTAAAAGTATCGATTTTTATTAAGTATTTACGTTCTAATTAACAGTTTTTGTTTTGCTTATTGATTCATCGGTCATATTAACATGGCGCTATAGGCTTAGGTTGTAAGTAAGACTCTAATAACACTATAATATGTACTAAGGTATTGAATAAAGCCCGTCTGCGACTACATGATCTATAAAAGTGACTCATAACTTCTCATTTCGACTGTAAGTGAGACAAGAGAGTTAAGAAGCGATTGCGAGTAACGGAGCTATAATAGTACATTATTGTCGAGGCTCGGAAGTAGCTACTTGCAGGCTGAGGATTCGTTTTAAACGGACGACCTTGGGAGTCCGTTTAATTGAATCCGAAGCCAGCAAGTAGCCTTCCAGCCGAGTCATATATAGTGCTTTTCTCAAAAATGGTGCAAGAAATATAAATATCATAGAAATATTTTACAAAAGCAACGTTCTTACATATATATTTTGACAGAAAAAAGTCCTTGCCGCCTTTTTATTTTTTTTAATAAAAAAATAGAAGTGTATTTTTCTGCCGAAAATACGCCAACCTATTTGAGACATCTAAATAGTCGCGGTACTAATCATCTGTTTGGCTGTTTAATGGGCCTGTGCCTTCATTTGATATGGTCATTTCAACTTTTAAAAAATTTGGAATTCGACAAATAATGGAATTTGTATGCAACATTGCAGTCCCAAAATCGAGACTGCAATGTTTTTAACTTTTTAATTTTTGACTGACCATAAACTACGCGCTTCGCGACCTATTTTTTAGACGGCAAAGTCGACTTTGCCGTCCATTTTTGAGAAAAAGAGTTTTTATCGCCTGTTTATAGTGATGGGCTGTGGAAACATTCCCGCTACCAGTAAGTTTCCATTTGGGAATATTACTAGTAAGTTACCAATGTTACCAGTAACATTCCCAAAAGGTGGTAACATACGAAACTGATGATAGTAATGATTTCTATGAGATAAAATAAGGTTAAAAAGTTATTATCATAGTACAACGAGTTATGTAGGTACATAAATATGTCTTTCTCTTTCACACTTGGCATCTGTTTTCTCTTTCACTCAATCTGTTTCTTATCTCAATTGTTACCTGGACCCCTAGTCAGGGGGTTAGTCTTATCTAGAACACGGGTTAGAGTGAACGTATTATTTGTGGTAAGGTGATAACTAGTGGATGGAGGACTGGATATGTTACAATGAAGCCAAAAAGTCAAGTGTATAGTCATTTTACCCAAAATACTATAAACAATAAAAAAAGTTTCACTTGCAACTTTTGCAGTGTTGTGTACAACTTTCGAAACGCAACAAAATTTGCATGTCATATTCTGAAATGTAAAAAGAGTCCCCAAGATGTAAAGGAGAGTTTTAGACAATATGACAAAAAATCAACAACATTATGTGACACTCAACTATCAAGTGACAGTGACCGTGCCTCTACATCGCAACATACAAGAGATGTAAGACCAGCATTGATGGACAAAGATGAGCAGGTAAATATATTTTTATCTTAATATGGATCGTACCATAAAAAACTGACTCTCTTTTCATAAATTCCATATCAATGGTTTTGCTAGAAACGATAGACTGCTCATACTGAATAATTGCATTATATTTCTATCATTTACATTTTATTTTGTTATTTTATATAAACAAAATAAGTTAATGGCCATGTGCAAATAAATACCACGACTCTTTCACTGTTATGAAGTGATCATTGTCTAAAGGCGTGGTGATTCTTTTTAAATATGACTAGCTAAAACTATGGCCAGGACAGCGTGGTATTTATTTATTGCGAATATAACCACTAGTACTCTTAAGGTACAGGGCGTTTATTATATTTTTGACGCTTATTGTTTCAGATGAATATACATAAAGCTGTTGCAAGAGCAATGTATGTAACTGGCACACCTTTCTCTCATTTCGAGCACCCGCTATGGAAAGAAGCATTTCATTTGATGAACCCTTCATACGGTCTGCCTTCGAGAAAGAGATTGGCTACATCGCTATTATATGAAGAATATTCAGAAGTTCAGAGTGACATAGTGAGCAAAATCAATCAAGCCAGTGTTATTCACTTATCCATTGATGGATGGTCTAACCTAAGAAAAGAATCTATTTTAAATGTGATTCTTTATGCTCCGAAACCATACTTTTACAAATTTATAGAAACAAAGGAACAAAGACATACAGCCGAATATTTATGTGAAGAAGTCACAAACATAATCGAAGAGTTTCACCCGTCAAAGTTCGTTGCAGTTGTCACAGACAATGCTGCAAACATGGTCAGATTTGGGAAGCTCTTGCACGACAAATATGAACAAACTATATGGACAGGATGTTTGGCTCATACCCTACATTTATTTGTTGGAGACTTATTAAAAATCATGAAAATACGTCGGATTTTTGCATTTACAGTGAGAGTTATAAAAACAGTTACACGATCTCATATTCTTGGAGCAGAATTCCGAAGACTTGCGGAAGAAAAATGTATCAATACATCTCTTCAGTTACCAGTTAAAACAAGATGGGGCAGTTATTTAGCATGCCTTCAAAGCTTTATAAAATCAAAAATTGTTTTACAAAATATCACAATAAATGAATCCACAACATCTTTAAGACCATACAAAAATAAAATATTAAACGAAGACACATGGACAGAGCTTCGCAGCCTGGAATGGTTTTTAGACCCCATAGTCCAATGGATATTCATTCTAGAAGGGGACTATTTCGCAGTACACTTAGTTTACAAAGCATTTAAAGAATTAGATGCATTGCTTAACAATTACCAAACGACAAATCTTCTTGAAAATAATTTAACAGATTTAAAAGCGAAATTTGAAGAACGAAAGGCAAATGCTCTGAAACCTATCCATTTTGCAGCGACAATACTGGACCCGAAGAATCAAGGAGGACAATTAACAGATCAAGAAAATGTTGATGGATGCGAAATCATATTTAATTTTGGGAATGAAGCAACTAATATATTAATGGAATTATCTGACTACAAGACTCACAAAAACATCTGGGCAAAGGATTTTGTATGGAAAATGGCAGTGACTACAGAGCCAGTCACATGGTGGGAAACATTATTTTCCCATACAGCTTTAGGTAAAATTGCTGTTAAAATACTAACCATGCCTGCCACCTCTGCAGCGGTAGAGAGGTCCTTCTCTACATTTTCCAACATTCATACGAAACGAAGGAATCGGTTGAAGACAAACAGAGCGGGAAAATTGACATATATATCCCATAACTGGAAATTGTCTCATCAATCAGCATCACAAAAACCTATAGACCGAAGTATTACGACCAATGAGGATATTCCTGACGCTGATACTTCTGAATCTGAAGATGATTTTTCAGACGTTGAAGATGTGGAAGATTTAGATTCAAGTACATCTAATGACGTTTTATCTGCAGATTGAATATTAATATTTTAATAACAATATACAATATTTTAGTGATGTAAATTATACTAAATAACCTGTTGTGTAAGTTTATAGTTGTTGATTTGTGTCCCTATTTTAATATGAAAGTAAAATATTTTTATTAATGTAAATTATAGTAAATAAGCTCTTTTGTAACTTTTTAGTTGTTGATTTGTGTACCTGATCATGATCTGTATTATTATAAAAAATGTACAAAGCTCATTTTATTTTAAATAATTTAATTAATATTTTACATAAAACTGTAATCATTATTATACAAAATGTTGATTGTTATATTTTAATAATTAAACTGATTTATACACATATTTTCTTTAATTTTACACAGTTAAGCATTATTTTATCGTTATTTCCAGATAGTATTATTCCCAGTAACTATGGAAAAATACCTGGTAATATTGGGAATATTACCGGTAACATTGGGTTGGGAATTTACTCTCTCAGAGAATCCTTGACTGTTATATGACTGTAAATAATAGCATTGTTATTTATTTAAGTATTTAACACGAAGAAAGATATACAATTCTAATAATTTTTCCAAAGTTTCTCAATGTTACCGATCGGGGGTAATGTTACTGGTAGCATTACCGGGAATATTCCCACTTTGAGTAAGTTACTGGTAACGACCCATCACTACCTGTTTAGAACCTTAAGTGAAAATTGCAGCTGCTTATTACTCATATAGATGTTAAGGTGGTAGAATTCACTTTGAGCTATAACACTAGCTGCTTAAGATCCATTATAGCGGCCAAAACGGCTATTGTAAATCTTAAAGCTACACATGGACCTCTTAAAGACCTTGATGTCACCAGAGCCTGTAAGCTTAGAGTATATAGCTATTCTACAGCCGTTATATGTCTTTAGGTGATAAAATAAGTGCTAAGTGTCGCCTAATTGTTTGTTGGGTACTGATAGTGAGTGATAGGTAGGTCATATCGTCCGTCGCAAGTTTTGCGCGGAGTGACTTTTTGTTTCCTTCTTTCCTTGGCTGGGTATTTTGGAAACTCGCTCGACTACTGTGTATATAGGTATATTATTATAGGGTATTAGGTATATTTACGAGTAGGTATATTGTTGAGTGTTTTGCTGCAAGAATTAAAGAATAAGCTTAATTAAGTAACTCTAGCTCAGAAATCTCAAAATAAAATAAGTAGGATGAAAGAGAACTCACTAGCTATTGTCGTTATCGAGAAGTTGGCACTAGAATGAATACTAAGCCTAGTATTCATTCTATATCTACGCCAATAAGGAAAAAGTCTTACAATATATCCTTGAACAACAACAGCCGCTATCAGTGGGTGTCTGCGGTCGCGGGTTATCACTCGCTATCACTAAATACTGAGCGTTCCTGAGCCTCTTTATTGATAACATTACCCATTTTATAACGACATATGTGCCATAACATAACCTTTAACGGGCGTAAAGGTGTCAGAATTTACGCAAAATTTAACCTTATCGTTTTGCAATAGAGTTCAAAATCCTTGTGCGAAATGTATTCACTTTGCCTTATAAATTCTTAACACTGCTGTAAAGATACGATGTATTTGGCTTGGGTGGTGATGCATACCTACGTGTTAATAGCTTGTTAAGACATTAACACGTTTGAATGTGTTATTGACAGTCTATCATCATTAACCGTTATTTTAATGGCCTCCTAGTCCTGACGGTTCTGAACAAAAACATGAAATTTAACATAAATATTCCAGTAGGTAGTAATATCTATCTATCGGCTCGATTCAAACTTTAAAATACGCCAGTTAATAGATCTAGAAACGATATGGATTAGATATGTCAGTGTCAAATGTGACGTTTCTTCGAACAAAAACGTCACTCTCAATGAAATGGCTGACGCAGCGTATGCTGCGCGTTCCTTTTGCCGCACATGCCAATTTTTAAATTTTATTATAATATGTAACCTACCTATCTGTTTTTTGTGTGGCAATAAATGGTTTCTTATTCTTAAAGTTCGAATCGTGCAGTATGTCTGGTACTCGTTTTCGTTGCTAGATAAAGTCTAAATCGTTTTACTCCTTTAAAGTACTAGTCCTGAAACTAGCACGCAAGGATGTGGTCAAAGTTAATTAACATACGGCTATCGTCACAGTAGTTTCATTGTTCGTTGGCGGTCACGTCGCCCCTACCACGGGCATTCACGGACGGGGTTTTTATTTGCCTCATCGGTTGTTAGTCGCTGATTGTTTATGCCATTCTTAGCCTACGTAACTAGCAGTATGATGTGGTCAAAGTTAATTAACAACTCGCCTATAGTTTTATAGTTCGTTGGCGGTTACTTCGCCCCTAGCATGGGACTTCGCGGTGGGATTTTTGTTTGCCTCATTCTTAATACTTACTTACTTACTGCTATGGCGCAACGACCTGAAGTGGATCTTGGCCTCCGACACCAAAGACCGCCATGCTACTCTGTCTAAAGCCGTTTCTGTCCAGTCGACGGCGCCGAGTTCGCTAAGGTCAATTCTTAATACCTACACTGATACACTGAAACTAGCAGCAGGAGAGGTCGAAGTTTTTTTTATGACAAAGAAGGCAAACGAGCCTCATGGTAAGCAATTACCAGAGGGGTTGCAAATTGCCTATAAGAATCTTCTCATAAGCGGCGTTTCATCAAATTTACTGTCGCTTCTTTCCGTCATCGCTCTACGC
The DNA here is from genome assembly GCF_963556715.1 of Cydia fagiglandana. Lineage (NCBI taxonomy): Eukaryota > Metazoa > Arthropoda > Insecta > Lepidoptera > Tortricidae > Cydia > Cydia fagiglandana. The sequence goes on from NC_085937.1 coordinate 6,855,744, forward strand.
GACAACATTTCCATCGTTACCATCTTATTATGTGGTTGGCACTTGTCAGTCCTCAACTGAGGAACTGAGAGTTTCTCCAGAAACTTCCTACCTCGCACAGCTAAACTGTGGAATGAACAGTCGCTTGCGGTATTTCCAGACCGATACGACCTTCCACCAAGAAAAGAGTGTACTCCAAACTAAAATACCGGCAACGCATTTGCAAACTCTCTGGTGTTGAAGGTGTCCAAGGGTGACGGCAATGTTTACCATCAGGTGATTCATTTGCTCATTTGCACCCTATATCATAAAAAACCGGGCAAGTGCGAGTCGGACTCGCGCACGAAGGGTTCCGTACCGTATAATGCAAAAAAAAAAAACAAAAAAAAAAGCAAAAAAAAACGGTCACCCATCCAAGTACTGACCACTCCCGAAGTTGCTTAACTTTGCTCAAAAATCACGTTTGTTGTATGGGAGCCCCATTTAAATCTTTATTTTATTCTGTTTTTACTATTTGTTGTTATAGCGGCAACAGAAATACATCATCTGTGAAAATTTCAACTGTCTATCTATCACGGTTCGTGAGATACAGCCTGGTGACAGACGGACGGACGGACGGACGGACGGACGGACGGACAGCGAAGTCTTAGTAAAAGGGTCCCGTTTTACCCTTTGGGTACGAAACCCTAAAAAGTAAATATTTAATTAGGTAGACAAATATTCAACCGAACGCTTTTGCGCTATTCCGACCTTTACTGTCCAATTCGAACTTTAACGCCAAGCGCGCACCACGATTTTAATTTTTGCGACACGATTTTAGAATCGCGCTGTAATTTATCGCAGAAAATTCAGTGCGCGCACTGCGATGAAAAAGTCGACGATTTGTTCATTCTCGACATGGATGTCGTACCAGTCGCTTGTCGTGAAACAATATGCAATCGCTGTATGACTGAGTATTTATACCACAAAGGTGATCTCCTTCTATTTCTATAATTAAACGGTCAACATCTAGCGTCTCATCTTGTAATTCCATTGGAGAAACAGGTTCCGATATGTTGACGCTTGGAGAGCGAAATGCCGACTGAGGTCCCGGCTGCGATTTTATTATCGCAGTGCGCGCGGGGCCATACAGCTTCGTATGCTGCAATTCACTTTGCGACAATCGCGTCGCGCGCTGTCGCGGAAAAATGTAACAAATCACAATTTTAAAATCGCTGCGATTTTTTTGTCGCATATGCGCGCACCGCCATATAAACCCATACGTTACATTTCTGCGACTAAATTATCGCGCGACAAAAAATCGTGGTGCGCGCTTGGCTTTAGATACGTCAATTAGTTAGATCACAAACAATAGAAACAATATGGATTAGATGCGTAAGTGTCCAAAGGGACGTTTTTGTTTGTAGAAATGTCACATTTGACACTGACAAATCCATATCGTTTCTAGGTCTGTTAATTAACGCATCTTAAAGTTCGAATCGAGCCGTTACTTTGCTCAGCAAGTATTTTAGTAGAAAGTTGATCGCGCTTAGACACCAGAACCCGCACTTGCACAGAGAGCTTGCGTAACCCGACATGTGTTATAACACGACATAACATATTACGAACATAACATGGTTACATACCGACATGTGTGTTTTGCAGGTAGATATACTTACTTATTCTGTTGGCTCAGCGATCCAAAATTAGACGTGGCCTCCGACTCGAACACAAGACAGCGCCACTTTTCTCGGTCTCTCTCTCGCCAATTGTTGACTCGAAGTTCGCGCAGATTCGCCTCCACCATGGCGTACCAGCGATATCTGGGGCGTCGTCTTTAAACAAGGGCACGGAGCGCGTGCCCAAGGCCCCCGTCCTCAGGGGGCCCCGAAGGAGCATACAAGTACATATATTTGATTACCCATAATAAATTTATATAGAAGATCATAGTAGAAAAATGTTACTTTAATTCGCTTTTTTACTTTCCATAAGGCCCCAAATTGTTATGTGCCCAAGGGCCCCAACATAGTTTAAAACGGCTCTGAGTTAACCCAATGCACTTTAATTGTTAAATCTGTATATGGCACTTGCAGTACCCAACACAAACCAGTAGTAATGTCCTGAAGCCGCACGTTAACAAGTTTACGAGCCATTGTGGACTTTACGAGGCCGGGAGGCCGCGCTCAGTAAAGTGGCTCGCGTAGCGTAGCAACACCACTACTACCTCACGCGGTCAATACAAGTACTCGACACACTCAAATAACAACACACTCAAAAAACTAAGTTACTCTGATCTCAAAACGACATTATAAACAAATTAAATTTATAAACTGAAATAAATGTCATATATGTACTAAGAAAAAGTGACCAAGGCCTTGAGTCTCCAAGGTCGAGGAGGTAAGGTCTGTTCTACCTTAGGGATGGCCAGGGGGCGTCATAAGCCTTCAGTAAGAAGTGGATATACTTGGCAAAATTCGACCTATGCCGCTGTGGCCCGGTGGCCGAATGGCACAGGCACCTGCCGCGATAGCAGAGGACGCTGGTTCGATTCCGGCCGGGGGCACTGGAAGCCTTGGTCACTTTTTCTTAGTACATATATGACATTTATTTCAGTTTATAATTGATAGATTAGTGTTTCTACTTGAAATAAAAACAAATTAAATAATTTCTGAAAATAATTTAATTTGTTCTAATACTTCTAATAGAACTTGACATTTGATATGAACAGTATGAACCACGTCTTCCTTTCTTCAGCAACATCCTAGCTCCAACTCAGACCAACTACTCGTAGCACAGAATAAATAATATTAGTACTAGGTACAGAAGACTCTAACAAAACGCGTCTGTTACGATCAGGACAGATATGGCCGCTAGGTGGCGACAGCACCACGCGCGGCTTATGGCTAGCCACCAAAATTGGTGTGGAACGGATGTACTTTTAGCTACCTGTAGCAAAGCGACGAAATCGCGGAGAGAACCACGCCTGCTCGTAGGTCGCCTTGGTGCCACTCAGCTGAAAGGTCGGAAATTAAGGTAAAAATAATGAAATTAAAAATTATATCACGGTACGTACGGTACGGTACGTAACGCGAGAGTTTAAAGAACTCATGTTTCATGAAATCCGCAGTTGCGGCAAACGTGTTTGTCTTTTTAGATTCCTCTGCAGGAGTATTATGAATAGCTTTAAGTCTCATTTAGACGGTGCGAGAACTCGCATGCGAGTTTCATTACATTGCGGTATTTGATTGGTCGGCTGAATTGGACGTAACCAATAATAGTCCTCAATGTAACTAAAATCGCATACGAGTTCGCGCGCCGTCTAATTCAGCCCTTAATCACGCGATAATTTGATAAAATAACCATCGATGCAATTTCATGCTATCAATACAGATACATGAATGCAATATTTACAAATTACGAGGCAATCACCTCACCACATTTCCCCGTATGTCGTCCGGCCATTGTGGCGTTCTCGGTAAATGTGGTGGCGTTGTAAGAAGTCAATGCTTCCGACACAGGACATTGTATCACGCTTCCGTGGAACTGGTTATGAAATCAGTCGGTTGAATGCAGTCGCTGATAGTTCGCAATCCAAATGAAACCTTTAGGTACGTAGGTCACTCGATAAGTTTTGAGATGCTCGAAAATTAAAAATGGACCGCACCTCTATTCAATGTCTATAAAAAGCAAATTTATTAAAAAATAGAACGCAAGTGGCTAATCAGCTAAATTAAAAAAATCGTGTTGCAGTGATTTTACTATGACCGTCCCCGCGGTTTTTCTTTGAAACGATGGAACTGAATCGGGAACATTGGCGTGCTATAATATTTTATGATTTTAAATTTGGTTTAAGGGAACAACTAAGTTTACAACGATTACAATTAGCATTAGGGGACTCTGTTCCATCCCGAGCAACAGTATTTAGTGGTTTAATGAATTTAAAAGGGGTAAAACTAACCTCGAAAATGACCAAAGGAGCGGTCGCCCGCAAACAGCAGTACCTACCTACCGGAAAAAACGTGTCTACTACTAAAATGTTGGTCCGAGAAGACCCACGAATTACATATACGGACATTGAAAAGATCCTTGGAGTTAGTTCAGGGAGCGTTAATATCATCCTACATCAACATCTTGGAGTGAGCAACCTCTGTTATCGTTAGATCCCGCGTTTGCCATAAGAAACTGATGTAGTTGCGATTTCTGCACTATCGGATCAAGATATCAAGATCAAGACTGGCAGAAATGTTTTCAAAGTTGCTTTAGTCTAGACGAATGGAGCTTTGTATAGAGAGTGATAGAGAGTACTTTGAAACAATGTAATATAAATAGTGCTAATATCTTGAATAGTTTTTCTGTATCTCAAAACTTATCGATTGACCTACGTATTAGCTTTATTAACTAATGCATCTGTAACCGGTCGTAAAATTTTCATAAGAATGAGATCATCTAACTCGTCATGTTTAATATGAATAAATGTTTAACGCTACTAGAATAAATACCGAATAACCTCATGGATTTTCTAAACCGACTAAACGTTAATACGAGTATGAATAGCCATGTTAATAAAACTGCGATTGTGAGGTTGTGACTCATTAACAGAAGGTATCACTTGCCTGCGGTAGGTAAGGGCAAACCATGGCCATTCGGTGATACGTAGTTATTCGGTGATAGTCAGTTTTATTGTCTTTTAGCCGAGTTACCCGGTAATTTTATTGCTTAAAACAATGTTTAAGAGATACCATGGATGTGACTAATGTGGTGTAATATGGTTTCAAGTAATATAATTACCAGGTAACGCGGATAAAACACATTAAAACTGACTATCACCGGATAACCAAGTATCACCGAATAGCCAAGGTTTGCCCTACACTCGCCATCAGATACATCGGAGCGGCCAAGGTGCTCACAAAAAATATCAGAACACGCCTCTATTGTCAAGGCGTTAGAGCGCGTGTTCAGATATTGTGAACACCTTGGCCGCTCCGATATATCTGATGGCGACTGTACGCTGGTGTAAAATACATATACAAATTTGTATTTTAAACTCGATAAGTAAGTTCCAGAAATACCTACAGTGTGAATGTAATTCATTATCCTTGACAGTGACTAAGTCACCATGGGGCTGGCGGTTGGGAGCTGGTAGGTATAAATTATCCATAAAACCAACCTTTTGAGTCACAACTGTCACAAGAATAAATAAACGCATATACATTTTAATCTATAGCGATTGATCCTGCGGAGGTTTGAGGACAATCTTTTACGTATTTTAGCCAAAAATTAGGTATACGTTATGAAGACATGTGCATGGATTATACAATACTTGGTGGGATCCTTAAGCCCTATTTAGACGATGCGAGAACTCGCATACGAGTTTCATTACATTGCTGTTTTTGATCGGTCGGTAGAATTGGACGTAACCAACAACTACGCAATGTAACTAAAATCGCATGCGAGCTCGCGCGCCGTCTAATTCAGCCCTTAGTGTAGGTGTACTCTTTTGTGGTCGTGTGGTGGCCGCTTTAAGAATAGCGCCAACCTTCACATAGGGTGTCGTACGAGGCGACTAAGTTCACAAACGAAGCAAGAAGCTATTTCGTCACAGGGGAAATGGTCCTCTTAGCATTGGTTTGCAATACTAGGATTCTAGGAGAAGGATACTCCAAAATAAAACCCGGAATGGAGTTTCCGTACGGCGCGAGTAGGGTCCAACCTGAAATAAGCGGCAGATTCCTGTGCAGCCGATCTGACTCCACACGTTTTGGCTCGCCTTTTCTGTGGGATAAGACAGTGAAGACGAGAGGTTAATGCAGGTGCTGGGCATCCCTGCGTTTCCTTAATTCCGTCGGTTATTTTCTGTCAAAGATATTTTTTTATTTTCTGTCGTATGTGTAACAGGGACTGTCCGGCGACTGTTCGGATTAATCCCTGCCGCTTCTTTTCCGCCATCGCTGTACGCGGCAACATTTCCTTATTTACCACTTAGATGGTTCATCATCATCATCATTATCTCAGCCATAAGACGTCCACTGCTGAACATAGGCCTCCCCCTTGGACCTTCATTCGTCTTAGATGGTTGGCTTTCTTCAATTGTGCGTTTTTTTCTGAAAATTTTTGCATGCAGCTAAACTGTTGGAATGAACTGTCGACCGCTGTATTTCCGGACCGATACGACCCTCAAACCTTCAAGAAAAGAGCATCTTAAATTTCGGCAACGTTCTTAATGTGGAGGTTCGCGCCGCGACAGAGACAAGCGACCAAGACAGGAGACCGCGACCGGAGAACGCGACCATCACTTGACATAGGCAACATATAAGCGATAGTTCGCGGCGAGACAAAGACAGGCGACAGAGACGCGAGAGGTCTCTGTCTGCGAACTCAGATTCAGATTCAGATATTTATTGATAAAAATTAGTATTTTACAGTAGGTAACTGTTGCTTATATGTTGCCTATGGTCAAGTGATGGTCGCGGTCTCCGGTCGCGGTCTCCTGTCTCTGTCGCGGCGCGAACCACCACCTTTAGTAAGACTGTGCAATCCCTTTAGTGTTGCAGGTGGCTATCCGTGGCCGATGGTAATTGCTTAGGTACCATCGAGCGATCTGTTTGCTCGTTTACCTCCAATTCGTGTACGTTGATACACGAATTGGAGGTAAACGAGTAAGGTAAGGAGGATCTTTGTCAACTCCAATATCGCAACAACAGAGTTAGAAGGATAGACGCTTCTAAGTACCGACACAAGCAGGCCGCAAAGAAGGTCCTTTGCTCCAACCAAATCCTACTCCAAGGCCTTACCAAGAACCTAATAAAGTTTTGTTTAACAGTTGTAGATATTAGTGTATTTGCCTCATTACTCTAAATATTTAATCGGCTTTAAATACATCGGCATTAGATAGAGGACCCGGGTATGTCCTTAAACTACGTCCAAGACCACCGGTGGACGGGCAGCAGCGTCCCTCAAATTCGGTGTACCTACTCGACTGCGATCGCCAACCCACCTGCCAAGCGTGGCGATTATGGCATTCACCCCCCATAAACAAGGGGGAGGCCTATGTTCAGCAGTGGACGTCTTATGGCTGAGATGATGATGATGAAATAGATTTATAGCGTTATTGGTTTTTCAATGAACACATCCTATCAACTCTAGGTAAATGATTGTGTTGATGTTAAGAGTCCCACGAGATGCCAATTTTAATGCAATTTAAGAATGTTGTTTTAAAACGAGAGCGTAACTTCCAACTTCCAATACATATAAGGGAGCGGCTTTTTGGCGGCGAGTTCGTGTGGATCTTAATGATTTGGTCCTTTGTTAAGTATGGAAGGTATAAATAATCAAACTAAATGATACACTTGAGAAGAGTTATGCTGTTAACGTAACACCGAGGCACAACAGATGTTCAAAATATAGTTAGTTAGGTATTAAGCAGTGCCAATTATCCGAAACGGGACGTTCAAAACATTCAGAGCATTGCAATAATTGCAAAAACGTGTACAGCGTTCTAGTTAGTACAATAGAACGCTCATAGTCATCAAGGCCAAAAAACGGTACAGTAAAAAAATATGCCAACTGACATCGATTCTATCGCGTTCAAAAAACGAACACAATGCGTCTCAACGCCAGAACGCCACGCGTCCCGCTACCCTTCGTGGCAACATTAATTCGACATAGTTACTAGAAAAAATGCGCATTGCAAACTCAACCCTACGTGATTTATATTTAAAGTTCATTTGACATTAGCAGCTCTGTATTAGAACTCTATCAATCTTCCCTTCAAATTCAAGCAAGCTTGGAATCCGTCGGCAAGCGGCGCGCTGTTGCCGCTCTTGGCAGGCCACAACGTTGCTTTTCTATGTATATGTGTGTTCTGGCACAACTGGCGCCGAATATTTATTGTATACTAACAGAATACTGACGAGCGGTTAGGGCGACAGGGTTCTATTATTTAGGGATGCGTTGGAATGTGTACTTTGTGTGTTGGGCGTAGAGTTGTTATTAGGAGAATAGAAAATGTTAAGACTTTGTGTTATTAAGGTGTTTTTCTATGTGACCGTCCAGGTGGCTATGTATAGGTCGCTCGGTCCGTCGATACGCGTGCTGAATAGAGCGGCGGCCTTAATTTGGACTTGTTAGTCGTTTTGTATTGTGTAAACGTAATTAAAATTTCCTTGCAAGGTTTTATGAAGGTAACTCGAGAATTCTTAGACATGCAATGATGCCATTTACGTCTTACTGGATATTTTTTTACATTATTATGGGTTCTTTTTAGATTATCTTTTAATTGAAACAGCTATTCAAGTTGATAATTGCAGAGTGTTCACTGTTCATGGTTCCAATGAATGGGTTAACAATGTTAACATTAATCTATTTTTAGGGTTCCACACCCAAAATGGCGAAACGGAACCCTATTAGTTGCTCCCTTGAAAATTAATTTTAGTGTCATGAATGTTATGATATCATGATACCTACTCGTAGCTACGCATATACCCATTGCTTGAATATGTCGGCATATATATTCAAATTACCTATACGCAATTCTGTAGCAATTACGCTATGTCACCAAGTAGACGGAAACAGGCATTGGACGGTAAACTGACGCAATGACCCTACCTACCTAAGATATTCAATGACACAATTGGGTCTACCGCGATATAATTTCATTATTTTTACCTTAAATTCCGACGTTTTAGCTGAGCTGCACCAGTATGTGGTCACAGAACTGACGTCCCAGCAAATGTCAACGGAGATATAAAGCAACACTGCATGAGCTACCCGAAATTAGTTTATGAAAATTATACCTATAGTTAATAATTACATGCACAATATAAATATTTAACGCAGAAAAACTACTGTAGGTATATATCCACGTAATTGAAAATCCAGTGCCGTTTATCAGCCATTTGCCTCTAGCGGATCCTTAACTACTTTGGACACGTGGCCAGACGGGATGCATTATCAAATCAACTCAAATCAAATATTATTTATTAACAAGCAACTAAGGCCCATAGATACATACCTTACAAACTAACATACTTACATACAATAGGTAGTCAAATCTTATAAGCTAAAAATTATTACGGCGACAAGGCGGTTTTCAGTTGTGTCGTATGTTCCGGTGTAGGATTTGGCAGATTCCCACGGAACCGCCGAAACACCACACCCTTCGGCCAGAAGAAGAGATTATGGTTGGCATGGTGGATGGAGCACGGGGTAATAGTGGACATCCACCAACCCGCTGGGTGGACACTGTAAAGGCCTGCCAGGGATCTATGTACACAAGCCCCTATTAAGGATGACTCACGTTAGACCGGGCCGTGTCCGGGCCGGAGCTTCCGGAGTTTACTTTTCTATGACATGACAGGCGATCACGTGATGATTTCCATAACTAGAAAACGATGCGCCGGAAGCTCCGGGCCGGACGCGGCCCGGTCTAACGTCAGTTATCCTTTATTAGGAAGGCGGAAGATCGTGCAGAACGGAGAGCCTTTGGTAAACAAAATAACGACATGTGGTCGCGACCCTCAGTCATGCATGTCATGAGGAATCGAGGAAGAAGAAGGTAGCTAAGTAAAGAGTATTAAGTTTCTCAAAGCGGATAAAAAGGATAAATCCTGTTACACGGCACACAGCTAATGCCGCTTTGTGCGATTTTGTAGAGGCGGCTTAAAGCCTCCATCCTGTTTACTTAAATCCTATAAATCGGCTTATTGTCTTACACTTCATTTATTCAAAACTTTATAGGTATCGCCTTGTATTCTGGACGCAAATCAAAATTACCCTGTGAGTTAGAATTACTTACATAAGAGACGCATATGAAGAAATTTCGAATTTCGTTTTTTGCGGTAATGCCTCTGGGCCCTAGTTACCTAGGTACCTATACCTATACTGCGCTGTGTGTTGAAATCCTTCGCAGAATCCTTCTATATTAACAATGAAGGTAACCTAACCTAACCTATACCTCAAGAAGGGGCGCCGAACCTTAGTATAGGGAAGAAAAGATATAAGTAAGTGCCTAAACTAACACGCCACGCCACATGAAACTTGCGACGGAGGATAAGGCCATGGCGCAGGATTATGTTTTCCTCAATTACCTATTAGGTACCTTGGTACTCTGAAAAAAAATTAAACAGAAGTATATAAAAGAGGTATGTTTTCAGAGTAATATTGAGATAAAAGGTGCCCGTGCGACGGCAATATCTTCCGTTACAAGTATCGCGTGGCGAATATGTTTTGTTTCCTTCTAATCTCCTGGCTTTATTAGAAAAAAACACTGAAAACGTAGTTAAAAAAATCAACATTAGATAATATCAATTCATGGCAACGGTATCAATAATTGAATTGAATTGAATTTACATAAAACGGCGAGCATAATTATAATTAAGAACCTACTTATGGTTATTTGAATAACGAAGTTTGTCGATCGTTATCATCGAGGTCGCGCAATGTCAGCCACATGATTATATAAATCGTACCAATCTCAAATATCATAATTGCCGACATTTAGGTACGAGTATATCCGCGCCGATTTCATCGCTAAATTATGTAACCATCAGCTTCATGCCGATGTTACGCAACGCAACCAACTATCAACGTCCAGTCACTATCACTTAATAATATTATCATATATCTACTCTGTATTGTATGTCTTCTTCCTCGACTTCCTCGCGTTATCCCGGCATTTCGCCACGGCTCATGAGAGCCTGGGGTCCGCTTGACAACTAATCCCATGATTTGACGTAGGCACTAGTTTTTACGAAAGCGACTGCCATCTGACCTTCCAACCCAGAGGGTAAACTAGGCCTTATTGGAATTAGTCCGGTTTCCTCACGATGTTTTCCTTCACCGAAAAGCGACTGGTAAATATCAAATGATATTTCGGACATAAGTTCCGAAAAACTCATTGGTAGGAGCCGGGGTTTGAACCCGCGACCTCCAGATTGCAAGTCGCACGCTCTCACCGCTAGGCCACCAGCGCTTATTGTAAAAATAGCGCGTATTGTACCTATCTTAATGATGTTTAAATAGTAGCGAAGATAGTCTAGAGGTATTGATGATGGTCGGTCACGTAGAAGGGAAGAGAAGTAGAGGAAGAGCGCTTACCCGGTGTATAGATACAGTAAAGGCAATATACATATATGCAGGACCCAAGGCCCAGACCTGCCTGCAAATGGCGCAGGATTGGAATGCCTGGAAGTGGTATTAAGCGCTGGCAATCACGACCCTCAGCAATGAGGATACGACTGAAAAGAACATGTTTAATATAGATTTATTGTTGAACTTTTTTATCAATTACTTTATAGGTATTTTCTTTATTGAAAGTTCGCATGTAACAAAGAGGCAGTAGACGGTATGGTGCTTTGAAGAGGAACCACAGAATAAATAATGTATTACCGTACAGAAAGGACACTTCCTACAAAACCGAAGTTTGACAGCGATTCAATCAGCACGAATCATGCTGGCCCTTTTTAACTATCCCATTTGGCTATTTAGGGTTGTCAAAATTCAAATCATTAGGTATCTTATCTGTGGTCGCGCACGCAATTTGACTTCAGGTTATGTCAACCCTAATAATTTCTCGGAGCAATGCTGAGCCGAACGGAGTCGAGTTTGCCCGAAGTCAGGAGTGTCTCCCCACTGGATGAACCAACTCCAAAAAAATGTCGCCGAGCGCGCAGCACACAGGCTAATGGTTGCCTTATTTTTCTGCAAGACGGGATATATTGCTACTGTGGTGCTGGAGGATCAACAAACAGTTAACACGGAATGGTATGTCACCATTTATTTTCCAAAAGTTTTATCAGCTTGGTGTGACAAGCAGCCAAAGTCAGGAACCCGGCAGCCCGGCACCAGAAGAGAGGGCCTACCGCGAACCGTGTTCGACGTTGCCTTCCTGTCACACTTACGTACGAATTTACAAGTGCGACAAAGAGGCAACACGTCGAACGTGGTTCGCGGTAGGCCCTCTGCTATGGCACCACCATAACGCCACTCCACACATTTCAGCCAGAACACTCGTCTATTTTGCTTCAAAAAATACCTCTATCCTGCCTCACCCACCATATTCCCCTGACCTAGCACCCTGTGATTTTTACTTGTTTACGAAAATTTAAGAAAAATTAAAAGGAAAGCGGAATCACAGAAAGAAGATGCCCTGGATACTTATTACTATGAAATTTCGGAGGTGTCTAAAGAAGAGTGGTCGTCGGTATTTTCCAAGTGGTTTAAACTTTAAATGGATGGAAAGATGTAGGTATACGTGTTCATGGTGAGTGCTTTGAAAAAATTGATGCCTGTATATTTCGATTATCTAAATTCTTTTATCTACACACATATCATAAACTGTCTATGATGCCTTCAAAATTCGTAAATAATGGCCCACATTACGATAAACTGTTTTGTTACAGCAAATTTCTTATCTGTGAAAATGTGGTAATAGCTTCATTACTATATCTGGTAGAGAATGCCTATACCGGCATTAAGTCCGCCTGTTGTACTTTTTGTATGTGCAATAAAGTTTAAAATAAATAAATAAATATATCAAAATCGATTTGGTAATGCATTTCAAATTTCGAACATCTCTGAAAAAAAAAGCAATTTGATTTGACCCCTATTCTAATATCAGTTGAGATGACGTTTTATTCGAAATCAAATGACAATTGCATACAATATTGACAAATCTCGCATGTAAGTTGGTATCGGACGATATGATAATCGACCCCGACTCTAGTTTGTCTCTGAATTAAAAAAAACTACGGATGCGGGACGTGCGTGAAAAAAGTTTTCATTTGCCGCCATTTGACGTACAGTTTATCTTTTAATTAGTTTATAAGTAAAAAATAATTTGTTTTGTTAATTTTAAAGGAACTATAACAAAAGTTTCGTGTAAAATGTGCGATAAAGATATTTCGGAGACGCCATCTCATATCCGCGAGTTCCGCCACAGAGCAGAGTCGGCTGTAATATGAAGTTAGTGAATATATCATAGAAAGTTTATAATATGTGTGTAGATAAAGCAGTGTATGTAACTGTACATAATTAGGCATTAAAACACTCGTGTGATACTATTATGAAACTCATTTCATTCGTTTCATAAACCCACACTCGTATTTTAATGCCTTTTATTATGTAGCAGTCACATAAACTACTATTAGCATGACCCTCGTAACCACACTAAGCCCAACTTGCACCATCCCACTAAGCCGGGGTTAACCGGTTAAGCCGTTAACCCAGTGTCATATTGAACTGGTAACCATGGTAACTCCAGGTTTAACCGGTTAGCCCCGGGTTAGTGAATAGTGCAAGTGGCCCTAAGAAATTTTTCGATAGCTCAGTTCAACAGATTCACAAGGAGACATAGTCGACCAAAGAAAACATAAGGAAAAGAAGCATTCGGAATATGTAAGTACTATTCACTGTCAATTCTTCAAATTCGTCTTTAATCAATGTGTGTTACCAGTGATGACTTACGGCTCCGAAACGTGGTCTTTCACTATCGGCCTCATCTCAAAACTCAAAGTCGCTCAACGAGCTATGGAGAGGGCTATGCTCGGAGTTTCTCTACGTGATCGAATCAGAAATGAGGAGATCCGTAGACGAACTAAAGTCACCGACATAGCCCACCGGATTAGCAAGCTGAAGTGGCAATGGGCAGGCCACATTGCATGCAGAGAAGATGGCCGATGGGGTCGAAAAGTGCTCGAGTGGAGACCACGGACTAGCAAGCGCAGCGTAGGACGTCCACCCACAAGATGGACAGACGATCTTGTTAAGGTCGCCGGAAGACGCTGGATGCGGGTCGCTTCCAACCGGCACGTATGGAGGTCCAAGGGGGAGGCCTATGTTCAGCAGTGGACGTCTTATGGCTGAGATGATGATGATGATGATTCACTGTCAAATAACCATTTTAAATAGACAAACGAGATGTCACGTACAGATGCATGTACAGAAGAACCTCGATTGTCGGAACTTCGATTATCCGAACCCTCTCCTATCCGGACGATGACTTAGTTACTTTAGGTAGATACCTAAAGGATTATTATTAGGATTCAGATGAATCCTCAATTATCCGAACTTTTTCAGGTGTTTTATATTTTAATGTTTTTGTACCTAAGCCACATTTTAATATATGTACGTAGGTAATGTACTGTTTTTAGGTAGGTATGTAAAAATGTAAGTATTATTTTTGTTTGGTCTCGTCCAAAAAACACGCATTTCGATTAATCCGAACTTTTGATCCTATTCGAACTAGTCTCGGTCCCAATTAGTTTAAATAATCGACGATCAACTACCTACTGATACACATAGCGGCTCGGCTGTTATTATACATCAGTCAGCAGAAGTTGCTAAGCGGGCGCGGTGTTCAAAATGATGTTGACGCGACTTTATTGTTAAGAGAATAAGAGCGTGTCAAGGTAATTTTGAACACCTCGCCCGCTTAGCAACTTCTGCCGCTGACTGTACTTATTCTCTTCGTTCTACCACCTACCAGTGCGCAAATATCTTTGTTACAAGAGAAATCATCACCGAATCAAGGATCACACATTTTCTTGTCATGGAATAATCAACCCAGTCGTCTCATTGGCAAAACGAAAACGCTAAAGGACAAAAATACTGGTCAATATTTCCTCTTAAAAATATCTCAACTAAAAATCCTGTTAAGTGTAAACTGTAAACAAAAACATACCTAACTCGCGATCAAAATAAATGACGCGCAATCCGGTCTCGCAACGTCGCGTCCAAGTTAATGCCGCCGTCGGCTAGTAGAAAGCGGCGTTTCTAATCTTACGGCCAGTCATTGACTCCACGCGGCACACTTAGAGCGGTTAGATGCGTTCTAAATTGAAAACCGTGACTGCTACACTCAATTTTACGAACGCAACACTCAATTTTATGATTGCGACAGTCAATTTACAGTTTGGAAGGATTGTGTTGTAAATTCAGATGACTTTATTTGTTGAGGTTTTACTGCATTGTAAATAGAGGAAGATTCGAAGATACATATTTCTTGGTTATGCGTCCATAATTTTGATAAATATTCGTTGAAATATAACTGTTTCTAAAGGATGCTGGCAGTAGCGAATCTTACTAGAATCTTTTAAGTCCAAGTTTATTTATCGTATATGGCATATAGTTTATTTATTGCACAATACATGAAGGTTCAAATCGCGGACTTAATGCCTTAAGACATTTTCTACCAGTCAATCAATACATACAGTTACTGGCTTTGAATTAAATATTAATCTATAGAGATTGAGGTTAGGACTCTTCAGACGATGGCACTATTATAGTCCAATGGCAGTAGTGCTAATTATTACCAGCAAACATTAGAATTAAAGCCGGTTTATTGCTTCTTTACGGGCTAAAGAAACACGCAAATGAACATGGTAAAAAGCAGATGAAATTATGCTCTAAAGGTAATAAATAAACAGGCTCAAATAACGAAATATTTCACGAAAAACAGACGAGTCAAAGCGCGTTGCTTTGACTCGTCTGTTTTTGCACTCTCTTTCTTTTCAAAATGAAGATTCCTACTCGTCATCATCATCATCTCAGCCGAAAGACGATCACTGCTGGTCAAAGGCCTCCCCAAGGATCTCTACAACGAACGGTCATTTGCTGGCCTCAACGAGTAATATTATAAATGCGAAATTAGCTCTCTATGTCTGTCTGTTTGTTACTCCTTCACGCTTAAACCGCTGGACCGATTTAGATGAAATATTGTAAGGTATGGTATGGTATGGTGCATTCTTCCCATCCTAACCTACGGAGCACAGACTTGGTCCTTGACAAAGGTTCAGAAATCCACCCTCAAGGTTTGTCAACGCGCCATGGAGCGTAGTATTCTCGAGGTAAAGTTGACCGATCGCATCAGAACACGCTCTAATAAAACCCAAATAGCTGATGTGGCTGAAACAGCCGCCAAGCTGAAGTGGGACTGGGCGGGACACGTTTGCCGCAAGCCGATGACTTGTGTGCTAAATCAACGACTATTTGGGCCCTACAAAATCGGACCCGAGGTCGCAGCAAACCTCGACGGCGTTGGAGAGATGACCTCGACGCCTGTGAGAGACGGGTCAAGACCGGGATACATAAAATATAGTTTCAGGCCCGGGAAGGGAGACGTGTGGAAATCAATAGTATTTAATCCAGCGGAGCGGAGAAGAGATTGATACCGCACGTCTCCATCTTATCTCTAATCATCTCCAGATCTCCACCTTAGTGGAAACGTGGAAAGGCAGCCTGACGCTGTATTACGCAGCATCGGATGTCAACTACCTACAGAAAAGGGCCTCCATATTTCGTAGATCTTAAATGGAGCTGTAGACCCTTAGTCCAAAACTGAATCTTTCTAATATCTACTTTATTAGCAGTAAGGCATGAGACTCACTGCTAATAAAGTACTAAAGAGTAGAAAGAAGCGCTGGTGGCCTAGCGGTGAGAGCGTGCGACTTGCAATCTGGAGGTCGCGGGTTCAAAACCCGGCTCGTACCAATGAGTTTTTCGGAACTTATGTACGACATATCATTTACCAGTCGCTTTTCGGTGAAGGAAAACATCGTGAGGAAACCGGACTAATCCCAATAAGGCCTAGTTTACCCCCTGGGTTGGAAGGTCAGATAGCAGTCGCTTTCGTAAAAACTAGTGCCTACGTCAAATCATGGGATTAGTTGTCAAGCGGACCCCAGGCTCTCATGAGCCGTGGCGAAATGCCGGGATAACGCGAGGAAGAAGACTAAAGAGTAGAAAGAAGAAAGTAAGCATCAAAGACGTTTTTAGCTGTAATCTCCGTCGCTGTCCAACAACCGTATTGGCTAGAAAGAGACTGTCAGGTTACAGGCCTTAAAACGCGTCTCAGGTGCGCGGGCGCAGCCATAAACGTTATCGCGCTGATAACGTATCAGCTTCCGCGCAGCTGCCGCTGACGGACCGCTGATTTACATTTGCAGGATTCTTAGTTGCTATAGAAATTATGTAAAAAACCGGGCAAGTACGAGTCGGACTCGCGCACGAAGGATCCCGTACCGTACCATAATGAAAAAAAAGGAAAAAAAATGCAAAAAAAACGGTCACCCATCCAAGTACTGACCACGCCCGACGTTGCTTAACTTTGGTCAAAAATCACGTTTGTTGTATGGGAGCCCCATTTAAATCTTTATTTTATTCTGTTTTTAGTATTTGTTGTTATAGCGGCAGAAACAGAAATACATCATCTGTGAAAATTTAAACTGTCTAGCTATCACGGTTCGTGAGATACAGCCTGGTGACAGACAGACGGACGGACGGACAGCGAAGTCTTAGTAATAGGGTCCAGTTTTACCTTTTGGGTACGGAACCCTAAAAAGGGTTATTTATTGTACACTGAGAGAAAAGTACAACAAAAACACACTTAGAATTACAAAAATAAACTTAATCCGGGGACAAGGAGAGTCAACTAATAGGAACAAATTGACTTTTGTATTAGTTCTTGCAATTCCTATTAGGTATCTATTTGTTGAAATTATATTTGGGATTACTGAGCTGTTTGTAGATATAAATAAACTTTACAGAAATAGTGAAATGTCCATAATTGTTACTAAAACTTCATTTAGTACCTACAGAACTGTTTTTTTAATTCCTGGTGATGATTTTTCTCTCAGTGTACCCCCAACTTGTATTTTAGATTATTTATTTATTTATTTATTGACATTTTTGTAACATAATAAAAACAGTAAAAACTTATAAATAAAAAAAGTCGTAGTCGCTCGTTAGGGTGCCCAGAAGGCTGGCCGCGTTGCCCCGCTGGAAGGCAATGCTGATCCGTTGGGCAAAATATTGGCCAGCCCTCGGGTCACCGGAAGCCTCTATACCGGGTGTGGCCTGTAACATGAGCAAAAAATTAAACTGTAGGCTGTACTCCTCATACTGACCAACATTTGTTCAGCGACTTTTAAAAACAACTTGTGGTTTGATTTTTAATACTCTTTAAAGTTTATTCTAACAAGGAAGGGTACCCAACTGTCCGACTCCGATTTGATTTATTTTGATATATGTCATAGAGTAGTCTAAAATAACGGACACGTATTTTTTTTAGCTGCCCAAACTCAACCTGTTAGGAGAAAATGGCCTTCAAAGTACTGAAAATTTACCAAACCTTCTAATTTCTATGAAAAACTTTTTTCAAAAAAATCGATAATTAATTACTGGTTTCGTTATATGTTGGAGAACATGAATAAAGAATGGGGACGTGTTTTGTCATTTCACCACAAACTCATTTTTTATATTCTTTTTTGATCGGTATATACTTTTTTGAAAAAAGTTTTTTAGAAATTAGGTTTGGGCAATTTTCAGTACTTTGAAGGTCATTTTCTCCTAACAGGTTGAGTTTGGGCAGCTAAAAAAAAGTACGTGTCCGTTATTTTAGACTACTCTATAAGTTCTATAACATATATCAAAATTGGGGGTTGGGGTTGGGTTTTGACAGCTCCTTATTTAAGATTTTGGACTCTTTATAATATTTCCACCATATTATCACCAGCTCTTTGGATCTTAGTACCTACGAGTAGTGTCCTCCAATATTTCTTATATTTTATTATCGTCCGTTTTGTTACGGTCATAGAAGGTTGTACTGAAAACCCGGGCACCGTACCGGGCGAAATCGTTACCATTTGGACCAAAAACATTGGGGACATTTTTGTCCTCGGTAGAGATGGAGAAGATTCTGAGACTTCTGAGTAGAAATAATATGAAAATTCCCAATTTAGATACCTACAAACTTTTTTTTAAGCACGTGATTTTTAGTGTCCCACTTTAAGAACTGCGTGTGAATTTTCCCACTTCCTACCGTTTCATGTAGGTATAATGCGTCGAAGTCGACCTGCCACTGTTGAACAATAAAGGCCTCCAAAGATCCTGATCTCCCACCCAGAGGTTCCTTAAGGTATAAGGTAGGTAAGTAGGTAGAGGTAGGTAATAGGTAAGGTACTTCTGGATAAAGTGAAGTGAAGTGAATACTTGAAATGGTAATGCGAGTTCAGCGAGCATCGTCGTCACAACGAAAACGTCCCTTTCTCATTTCGTGGCAATAAAACTCAGACGCTTTTTGCAGACGCGTTTGCAAGACCGAAGTGATCCCATAAGTGTTCCGTGAACAAAGTTTTGCACGGAATACTAAAAATTGGTAAATAAATTAACTCGCTACGCTACTTTCACGGCTCTTGAGAAATAGGGTCTTGACGAGAGATTTTTTTTTTTTTTATTGTGAATCAAGAAACAAACGGTCAATTACAGAGAGTTGGCCACAAAAAGACAAATAAAAAAGTCATCCAATAAGATCGAGGTTCTATATCAATTCGATAACCACGTCATATCCGTCCGTATGACTGTAGGAAACGATATCATCATATGACTCCTCTACACCCTGGCCTAGCGTGATGGTCATGCTATGTTTGAAACGCGACTACGCGATATAGTTCTGGTTTCTTGGAATGGGCAACGTGTAGATGCGTACTGCCATCGCTGGCCCACTAGAGTCTGTGCTGCGGAAAGAGAAGAGTCGTGAAATGTATGGGATCCAATACATTGTACGACTCTTCTCTTTCCGCACAGACTACCTTTGATGTGCGGACGAAAAAAGATACCGTGGCCATCCCATCGCCATCCCGCCGCGCCATAAACCATCCGACACCACTGTGCTCTCCATACGCTGACCCATCTTAGTGGGCCAGTATGGTGGCCCATCGTGTAGAGCCAATAAATAAACAACCAAAACCAAAACAAAGAAATTTGAGGACAGCATAGCTGACGAACCTTGAATTAGACAAGCTTCCAGCTACCGGCTACTGCATACTTCCAACATTTTTTACACCAACACTTTACACTATCATACCTCATTTAACACTACACCTTACGGTCTTCACATTAAGATTCATTTAACAATGTCAGTAAAAAACAAGAGCATGCAGCGTGGCGCCTTCAAAATATGCTCACTCATTGTGTAACCTCAAGGTACTGCCATATCCTTCCAAGCTAAAAGAAACCTTATTTCGAGTGAATAAAATCTTTATTAAGGAGCTCGTGTTTCGGGTATCACAGTAGCTAGAACACCGGTAGTCGGTGGTCCTATTGTCTACAATATTGGATACATTGAATTTCAATGCTACTGGATAAGGAACTAACAATAAGTACGGGGTAAACAGCTTGTGTCAGCTTGTGTATTACGGGTTGAGGTAAGTAGATAAATAACTAAAACTGATCAATAACTATACCTAACTATGAACACACTACACACACACACAGTAACAGACACACAGTGTAACTAACAGTGCAATGTAATAAAAAATTTGACGCCTCAGTCATGTCAGTAAAAAGTGTACAGTTAGTTGCATAATACCATGAGACTAAGCGCTACTTGCACCATCCCACTAACCCGGGGTTAACCGGTTAAATCATTAACCCAGTGTCAAATTGTACTGGTAACCATGGTAACTCCAGGTTTAACCAGTTAATCCCGGGTTAGTGGGATGGTGCAAGTGGCGCTAAGAATTATAAAAATACAGAATGACATTATTTTCTTCCGAGCAACATTTGAACGGCCGATGTGTGTTATTTGGCACCGTTAACATGACGCCTGGTAGTACGGTAATTAGTGCCGTACCCACATCACTAGGGCTGCCACTTCATCTCTTTGATAATTTCAATCATATCATTATCACGACACCTTATAAAACAACGTCCTCCGCCGCGTCTTTCTGTCTGTGTTTGTACGCGATAAACTCAAAAACTACTGAACGGATATTCATGCGGTTTTCACTTATCAATAGGATGATTCTTAAGGAAGGTTTAGGTGTATGATTTGTTAACCCTTGCAAAGCTGGGGCGGGTCGCTAGTATATAATAAAATACAGGTGACATTATTTCCAAGCAATATTTGAAGAGTGCACTTTAGCGAGTCTTAGTGGCAGTAAAAGGCCGAATGTGTATTACTTGGCACCGTTAACATGTCGCCCGATAGTACGGTAATTAGTGCCAACCCTAGGTGACTACACTTTATCTATTTTATAATTTTATATTCATTTATAATAAACAGATTGACATTTCTTCCGAGTAACATTTTGATAGTCTTAGTGGACGTCTTAAGTAGGGCCAGTGTGTGTTATTTGGAACCGTTAACATGACGCCTGATAGTACGATAATTAGTGCCGTACCCACACGTCTAGGGTTGCCACTTTGTCTCTTTAATATTTTTCTATAATTTCATTAATATATAGAATAAAATACAGGTGACATTATTTCCAAGCAACATTTGAAGAGTGCACGTAGCGAGTTTTAGTGTTCGTAAAAGGTAAAATGTGTGTTATTTGGCACCGTTCACATCACGCTTGATAGTACGGTAATAAGTGCCAACCCCACGCGACTAGGGTTGACACTTTATCTAGTTTATAAGTTTATTCCAAATATATACGGCTGCGGAACATTGATGATGTACACAGAATGACATTTCTTCCGAGTAACATTTGAACAGTGCTTCTGCTAGTTTTATATACTGGCCGTAAAGGGCCGATGTGTGTTATTTGGCACCGTTAACATAACGTCTGATGACAGTATCCAACTATCCACGTATCCACACAAGGTTTGCTACTTTGTCTCTTTTATGTGATAATTTGTTGCTACTGACTATAATTGGTAATATTTTGTATACTTACATATATATTCATTTTATTGTATTCTTGGGTACATAAAATAATATAACATATTTATTTATATATGTATGTATACATGTTTGTATATATGTAGGTTTATATTGCTATTATCTTTATATGTGTAGTTTATAATTAGAATATTGTTTAGAATAACCTGATTTGTGATACATAATTCTTCTCGTTGTCTACAATCCTGCACTAAGTACAAGTTTTCTGTTTGACCCAATGGTTGACTGGTGGAGAATGCCTCAAGGCTAAAAGTCCGCCATTTGTACATTTTGTTATCGTGCAATAAAGTTTAAATAAATAAATATAGGTACGTGTTCTTTAATAGGTATTTTGAAATTCCTTCCTAGTGTTTTGGCGTATGCTGTAAACTTACGACATAAACAATACACAATTAATATCACGGTGACCACGGTGTCAACCCTACACTGACGCGTCGCAGCGCTACAATCGCTACATAATTAACCCGCTCGCTAGCGCTACTGATATTACGCACGGCAACGAACGAGCACACGGTTGACGATGTATAATACCTAGTTTATAGGAACTGTTACTACACTAATTGCAGATTTTATACTTCCGCTAATTAGTGAGCTTACAATACACTTGGTAGTAAGAGATAAGCGACTGGACTACACAGTTATCCCGCAAGTCACAAGCTATAGTCGGACCAAGAAAAGTCTGCAGCGGATTTGATAGCAGTGCAAGTGTTATTTTACTTATTTTATACGTCATAATTTCATAGAAGTTTGACATTTAAAATAACACTTGAACTGCGTGGGCTATCAAATCCGCTGCAGACTTTTCTTGAGCTAATTAATTTTACCCCAATTGGCTGGAATCATTTTTAAGCGTCCAAAGTTAAATGGCCGTTTTTGTTTTTGTTTCGAGTTCATAGATCGATGAATCCAGCAACATAAAAACTAGTTTGATGTATTCAAAAGATACTTAAATATACAGGGTGTTTGGTAAGTACATCGTTTGCCAAATTAAACGGCAAATAGGTTGAGTCATTTGCTATCTTCCCAGGCCTAGAAATTTTTAATAATTAAAAAAAAAAAATAGCACTGGCGCTATAGTGTACACGTTGATGAACTCTACAACGTGATTGAACCGTTTTAATATATTTACTTAGTAAATATCACGGAAGCGCTGGTGGCCTAGCGGTTAAGAGCGTGCAAGTTGCAACCTGGAGGTCGCGGGTTCAAACCCCGGCTCGTACCAATGGGTTTTTCGGAACTTAATGTACCTACGAAATATCATTTGATATTTTTTTCGGTGAAGGAAAAAATCATGAGGAAACCGGTTACCGGACTAATCCCAATAAGGCCTATTTTACAATGCTTGGGATTAGTTGTCAAGCGGACCCCAGGCTCCCATGAGCTGTGGCAAAATGTCGGGATAACGCGAGGAAGAAGAAGTAAAAATCACTATAAAATATAAGCAAAATAAATAAAAGCAGAGATAAAAGTGGCTGCATTTAAAAATGGAATGTGCGAGCAAAAAGTTGTTTTGTTTCATTATCTACGTTTCATTCTTGGGCTGCGCGTGCGCGGCTGTTGCTGTGCAATTATAACTGAGGTTCATATTTTAACGTTTTAAAACTTTCTTTACACGGCTTGTCAGGACAAAACTGCATGATCATATTGATCATACAAATTTTGGCTCTCAATTTGTCTTTCTGTTCCCTATAATTAAGGACTTTAATTAAACCAATTATTCCTACCTACTTAATGATTAAAAAAGAAAAATGAAACCCCGGATTTCGATCAAGAACAGAAATGGATCCCCTTTATTGTTAGTTTTAAATTTTTGAGTAGATTTTATTTTATTTATATACATAATATTCTTTTATCTCGAGCTTATACACACAATTTCTTTGTACCTACATAAATTTGATGTATACAAATATTTTTTTTTCTTAATTATATTTCATGCCTATTTTTCTTTTTTTCTCAGTGTCCCTTTTCACACGATTTTCTCTCCTCACACGATATTCGACACAAGTAATCTTTAAGTGAGACCATTGGCATAAAATTCGGGGTAACGTCTTAACCCCTTATTCATAAAACTTTTCGGGTCTGATTTAGTTAAATTATGTTTTATCCCTTAACTTGACAGATAAAGACAAATGATTCGTAGTTTTTAGGGTTCCGTACCCAAAGGGTAAAACGGGACCCTATTACTAAGACTTCGCTGTCCGTCCGTCCGTCCGTCCGTCCGTCTGTCACCAGGCTGTATCTCACGAACCGTGATAGCTAGACAGTTGAAATTTTCACAGATGATGTATTTCTGTTGCCGCTATAACAACAAATACTAAAAACGGAATAAAATAATGATTTAAATGGGGCTCCCATACAACAAACGTGATTTTTGACCAAAGTTAAGCAACGTCGGGAGGGGTCAGTACTTGGATGGGTGACCGTTTTTTTTTTGCTTTTTTTTTTGTTTTTTTTTGCATTATGGTACGGAACCCTTCGTGCGCGAGTCCAACTCGCACTTGCCCGGTTTTTTTTTCTAATGATAAAAAACGAACTATAAACTAAATTAATCATAAAAATGCAAGCAATAAATACCTAAATAATATAGTCATTGTAGCCAAGCACGAACAATGGCACACAGTGGAGCAACAAAGGCGATTGTGTGCGTTGGGCAACGCTAGTCGACGCGTGAATCACCACACAAAGGCTGGTTACGCAAAACGGAACGCAATCGGGTCTCGTGAGGAGCTGAAGTGTTAAGTGGCTGGAATATGACTTTAAATAGGTATAGAATATTATGGCAAAAATTGACGAGAAGAACCAACCCTAAATGAAACGGGATTTGGCTAGGCAAAGAGAGAGCTATCAATATTTTTATCACCACACCAGCTCGGAAAGGCTTACTTTGCACTTCGAAAACGAATAGCAAAGTTGCATTTTATCCACATGTAAGGCAAAGTAATCAAATGCAAAGTTTGAGTTGTTTTCTTATATTTGCTGGTAGAATTGACTTTTAAATGATGATTTTAAATGCTAAATATTGAATAACATTCATTTGGATTTGATTTGGTTTGATTTTGTATGATATTTTACATTTAATATTAAATTTGCTTCGGGTTGGTGTGGCGAAAAATTTTGTGTTTCACTCGGGGGCAAATTTTGTTTAACCCTCGTGCTTTGAAACCCTCGCAACGCTCAAGATTCAATTTTTCGAACTACTCGCTACGCTCGTGGTTCACTTTTGGAATCTTTCGCTTGCTCGGGTATCAATATTAGCACGAGCGATTAAACAACAACTTTGCCCCCTTGTAAAACAATAGTTATTTGTAGAGATGCACCGGATATCCGGTTACTATCCGGTATCCGGCCTATCCGGCCATTATTTTACTATCCGGCCGGATACCGGATAGTGACCTGCTATCCGGCCGGATACCGGATAGTAACATGGCTTGATTTCGGAGTAAACAAATTGGATTTAAGAAACAGACACGGTCATAATCGTACTTGTTTATTATTTTAAAACAAGTTAATCATTCCACTGACTTGCACGCGCACTTATTTCGAACCTAGAAATGAGTCCGCGCGAACGTTTACTAGGAAACAGGTCAAACCTGCAGAATGCGCACCTAAAAAAACGAAATGTAGGTATAGTTCCGTCGGCCGAATATCCGGCGGCCGGATACCGGATATTCGGCCAGTGTCCAGGCCGGATATCCGGTATCCGGCCAAACAACTATCCGTTGCATCTCTAGTTATTTGTTTTAAAAGGGGGCAAAGTTGTTGTTTAACCGCTCGTGCTAATATTGATACCCGAGCAAGCAAAAGATTCCAAAATTGAACCACGAGCGTAGCGAGTGGTTCGAAAAATGGAATCTTAAGCGTTGCGAGGGTTTCAAAGCACGAGGGTTAAACAAAATTTGCCCCCGAGTGAAACACAAAATTTTTCACCACACCAACCCGAAGCAAATATTAAATGTAAAATATCAAACAAAATCAAATCCAAATGAATGTTATTAAATATTTATCATCCAAAATCATCATTTAAAAGTCAATTCTACCAGCAAACATAAGAAAACAACTCAAAATTTGCATTTGATTACTTTGCCTCACATGTGGATAAAATGCAACTTTGCTATTCGTTTTTGAAGTGCAAAGTAATTCTTTCCGAGCTGGTGTGGTGAAAATAACTATTTAGTCGTTGTTAGGCTGTCTATTGCCACTGAACTGATTGTAATCCACATCTGGAGCATTCTATGAAATTGTCTACCGTATGTCCCGTACAAACGCGAATTTTCTGAAGATTGGCAGGTAGGTATAAGAGTTTCCTTTTCTATGACAAATGGTCAAAAATTAGCACAGAAAAATAATCGCCTGCTTTGTATGCCGAAAAAAAGTCGCAACACAGGAATTAAAATGGGTTTATACGGGACAGGGATAGCCCGTGGAATCCTCCATCTGTTCTCCACTCCGCTGGATTACAACCAATTGTTTAAAGCTGTATCCAGACGAGACCATTTTTCGCCAATCTGATGAAATTCTCGGATCGAACAGGACCGTGAGGACGCAAATATCAATTTGATTCCCCGATCAGATCAGCAGGTGCGGACACAAAAATGACATTTTTCATATTAGAATGCAAATTGGTGATTTAATTTGTGTACGTGTGGTCGCTAGATGAGATTGACCAATTATTTTTCTGAACAAATCGACTGATTTCATCAGTCCCGTCTGGATACCCCTTAAATTACCTCTGACTGAAGCTGAAATCGCAGTAACAATTTAACAATTAAATCGTGTGACTATCACTAAAATCCAAAACTCAAAGCCAACTATCCCCTTTTGGGTGTTGTTAGTGTTATTACTCGTTGCGCCCTCTCACTAAAACTCATTATAAATTTAGTTGCCGTCGGATTTACATCGGGTAAGGGTAAACCCATTGATAAACAACTAAACTCCTAGTTACCCATATAACCATTCCAGTCGCAGAATCATCAAAGTGGTAACTAAATGTCAGATGTGTCGTAACAGAGTCCACACAATGTGTCTAGAATTGTTTCGAAACAAAGTGTCGTCGCCGTGTGTACACTTTTCCGTAACAAGGTGTCGACACATTTGTGTGCACTTTGCGTGCGGTTTGCGACTAAATTTGACAGCAAATTTGTGACAGCAAATGTCAATATAAAATACCTCTTGAAAACCAAGGTTTGTCAAACTACTATTAGTGTCTCGTGTGCTCGTAAGTAATTCTAGTAAGTCATCATGGGCGATGCAAATGATAATAATCGACCAAAACCATATAAACACCCAACACCCGTCAACCTTTTACAGAAAAGTTTTTAAAGAAATGCAATAAGCTACTTAGGTCAGCCAACGAATGCTCAAAAAAGTTGTAGAGGGAAATGCTCGGAACACAATTTTTGACTCTGTAACTTGGTTTGGACAAGTTAGGAGGTGAACATATCAAAAGTCCCCGGCCGTAGCCCTTGAGCGGGGGGAAGAGAGGGGGCTTTGAATGTCCCATTTTCCGGTTTTTCGATTATATCTCGGAAACTATGCATCTTAGCGACATGGCCACTTATACAAAATGAAAGTTAATTTGATTTGTTACAAGTTTATTCAGTCAATTTTTCGATATGTTGAATAGTTTTTGAGATATCCGCTATTGAAAGTTTATTTAGGGCTCTCAATTTTATCTTGATATATCTACATCAGTGAAGGTGCTAGGCCGTGTATGGTATCGTTTTCGTATAAATCTGGGTTGCTGAATCCATTTAAGGTATCACATTGAAACCATTCCACAAAATTAAAAAAATCTTTTTAGGGTTCCGTACCTCAAAAGCAAAAAACGGAATCCTTATAGGATCACTCGTGCGTTTGTATGTCTGTCTGTCTGAATACACAAAATAGTTCTTTACCTATAGATGACAGGAAAACCTATTAGAAATGTGCAGTCAAGCGCGAGTCGGACTTAATGTACGGAACCCTTAATACGCGAGTCCGACTCGCACTTGGTCGGTTTTTTTTAAACTCCTCTTGACGCTTAACCGCTGAACCGATTTCGTTGAAATTTGGTATAGAAATAGTTTGCGTCCCGGAACAGGACATAGGATAGATCTTATAACCAAAATCATCTTTTGAAGGTGTGAAAAGTGGCGTGGAAATTTGTACGGGAAATCAATAACCGCTGAACCGATTTATATTAAATTTGGGATGGTCTATCTTTGATTTAGTTAAAAATTATAAAAAAAACATGACTTCAAACCTTTTCTTTTTCATTCAATTCTGAATTCCTCCCTACACCTCATTTCACACCTTTGAAGGATGATTTTTGAGATAACTTATTATGTCCTGTCTCGGGACTCAAATTTATACGAATTAATATGAAATACTGCGAATTTATACGAAAACGATACCAAACATGGCCTCGTAGCTTTACTGTTGTAGAAGTCAAAATAAAATTGAGAGCCCTAAATTCTTATTACTTGACCAAACTTGTGTAGAAGGAAAAGGAAAAATAAAAGTCTTCGGCAGGAATATAAGACACAAATATATATTTTTTTTTTTGCGTTACTATTTCAATCATCAAATATAAACATACCTTGATTATATTATTCTAGTGAGATCCTCACAGATAAACAAAAACATTTACTTAAAAAATTACAAGGTCGAAATGTCACGGAACTTGTGAGAGTAATACGTGAAAAATAAAAACTTTTATGACAAAAAAATCTGGACACAATTTAAGAAGCATCCTATTGCGTCG
The DNA here is from genome assembly GCF_963556715.1 of Cydia fagiglandana. Taxonomy (NCBI): domain Eukaryota; kingdom Metazoa; phylum Arthropoda; class Insecta; order Lepidoptera; family Tortricidae; genus Cydia; species Cydia fagiglandana. The sequence continues at coordinate 6,884,123 of NC_085937.1, forward strand.
AGGAATCATCTGTATTTTTTGCTTGTTTCATTACCTCCTCGCTTCTTTTTTTGTCCTTTGTATTCTGTAGCAATTTGTTAGATCTGAAAAAAAAGATAACTTGCGTCGTCACGGATGTCGATTTATAGGTTTTAGGGAGTGCAGAATTCGAAAACGATGATCATTTTATAATCCAAGATGGCCGCTACGTATTTTGTCATAAAAGTCGTCATGAATATCGTTTTATAGGTTTTAGGAAGTGCCGATTTCGAAAATGATGACCAGTTTGGAATCCAAGATGTGTGCCGTGCACTTTGTCATAAAAGTCGTCATGGATATCGTTTTATAGGTTTTAGGGAGTGCAGAATTCGAAAATGATGACCATTTTAGATTCCAAGATGTCTGCCGTGCACTTTGTCATATAAGCCGTCATTGATGTTGATTTATAGGTGTTAGGAAGAGCAGATTTCGAAAATGATGACCATGACCAACAAAACGACATCCATGTCGACTTTTAACATAGTGCATGGCCGCCATCTTGGATTCCAAAATAGTTATTATTTTCGAAATCTGCGCTCCCTAAAACCTATAAAACGACAGCCATGACGACTTTAATGACATACTGCATGGCCGCCATTTTGGATTCCAAAATGGTTATCATTTTCGAAATCAGGGCCCCCTAAAACCTATAAAACGACACCCATGACAACTTTTATGACATAGTGCGTGGCCGCCATTTTGGATTCCAAAATGGCCATCATTTTCGAAATCTGCGTCCCCTAAAACCTATAAAACGACATCCATGACGACTTTTATGACATAGTGCATGGCCGCCATCTTGGAATCCAAAATGGTCATCGTTTTCGAAATCTGCGCCCCCTAAAACCTATAAAACGACACCCATGACGACTTTTATGACATAGTGCATGGCCGCCATTTTGGATTTCAAGATGGTCATCATTTTCTAAATCGGGGCTCCCTAAATCCTATAAAACGACATCCATGACGACTTTTATGACATAGTGCATGGCCGCCATTTTGGAATCGAAAATGGTTATCGTTTTCGAAATCTGCGCCCCCCAAAACCTATAAAACGACACCCATGACGACTTTCATGACATAGTGCATGGCCGCCATTCTGGATTCCAAAATGGTCATCATTTTCGAAAGCGGGGCCCCCTAAAACCTATAAAACGACATCCATGACGACTTTTATAACATAGTGCATGGCCGCCATTTTGGAATCCAAAATGGTCATCGTTTTCGAAATCTGCGCCCCCTAAAACCTATAAAACGACACCCATGACGACTTTTATGACATAGTGCATGGCCACCATTTTGGAATCCAAAATGGTCATCATTTTCTAAATCTGCGCCCCCCAAAACCTATAAAACGACATCCATGACGACTTTTATGACATAGTGCATGGTCGCCATTTTGGATTTCAAAATGGTCATCATTTTCTAAATCGGGGCCCCCTAAAACCTATAAAACGACACCCATGACGACTTTTATGACATAGTGCATGGCCGCCATTTTGGATTCCAAAATGGTCATCATTTTCAAAATTGGGGCCCCCTAAAACGTATAAAACGACATCCATGACGACTTTTATGACACAGTGCATGGCCGCCATTTTGGATTCCAAAATGGTCATCATTTTCGAAATCGGCACTCCCTAAAACCTATAAATCGACACCCATCTCGACTTTTATGACAAAGTGTTTGGCTACCATCTGTGGCCTATTTTATAAAGCTACAAGTTACAATTTACAAGCGGAAGTCTCTTTCTAACCCTATGTGTTAGAACGAGACTTCCGCTTGTAAATTGTAACTTGTAGCTTTATAAAATAGGCCACTGCATGCAAGACATTTCTATTATTTTTACGTACAAAAATGGCCCCCTGTCAACTTCCAACCGAGATTTAATCGATAATTTATTCGATTAATGTTCAGACTAATTCAATTTCAATATATGTTAGGTCGACTAAACTAATCGTGATTAAAATTTGAGGATTAACTTTTTTTATTCCATTAATTAGTCGAATAAACAGTTAATCTATTAAGTCCCATCTCTGACCACGTCATTTTTACACTTTGAGAATATCTGAAAACAAATGAACACAAGGAGCCATTTTGCAAATCCAGTAACTTTGTTATTACTTTTGACAGCGCGTGTCATGTGTCTACACAGAGTCGACACAAAGTCGAAACATTTGCGACTACTTTGTGACTGCAATATTTCTCAGCCTTAAACCATATTTATACATCATAATTAACAAGTTTCGTGGTATGTAAAGCGTTATTTCTGTTATTTAAGTATAGTATACGCATCGAAGTACTAAAATGCATCAAATAATATATTTATGAACACAAGCACTGAGAAGTAAACAATTTCATTTCCGGCTAAACTAAAACAATGTGGTGGCGCGTTGATTATATTACACTTAGTTTATCAAATCACTCGAGCAGTTTAATTCCCCATAATAATTTAAGTCCTATTTTAATATAAATGCAAACAATATATAATTACGTCTTGTAATCCGTTTTAGAGATGGCGTATTAATGTCACTTATTTTTATTTAACTATTTTTCCATCTGACAGTTTCCATTTGACAGGAACAAAATGAACGAATGAACGAATGATTTTGGCATAAAGTAGTCGCAAACCCGAAACAATGTGTGCACACGGCGACCACACTTTATGTCACTTTGTGTCATGTGTCGACCCTTCCCCATTTCTGGTAACTGTGTCGACACGGCGACGACTCTGCGACTGGAATTGTGACCGAAACAGACGGTGTCGACACAAGATGTGTCTACACCGCGTCGTAACGGCGACTGGAAATGGTTGTATGGGTAGAGAACTAGTTGTATAGTGTAGGATTTTCGGCCTTAGTACAAATATTTATTATTTATTCTTAATACATAGGTACCTAAATTTTGACTGTTCTAATGACTAAAAAACAAGAACATAAACGTTTCGTTTTAGGTTATTAAATTTAATTTTATTGTAAGTTCAAAAAAAAGTAATCAATGTGTTCGATCAAAAATATAATTTCGCATTTTAGAAGCAATTTTCGTATTCTTATTTCTTAGCTTTTGTGCAAATGGTAAAAAAAAATTAAAGAGCATTTTAGACCTATGTTCATGTTTTTTTTCTAACGAGCGAAAGTCAAAGAATCAGGATTCGAATCAGAAAAAATCTTAAGATTGCTAATTAAATATAAGTCTGACTCACGCTTGACTGCATATTTCTAATAGGTTTTCCTGTCATCTATAGGTAGGTAAAGTACTATTTTGTGTAATTTATTCAAAATTTAGGCACAGTAGTTTCGGTCGGTGGATGGTCGGACAGACAGACAGACGCAGGAGTGATCCTATAAGGGTTCCGTATTTTTTCCTTTTGAGGTACGGAACCCTAAAAAGCGGTAAGTACCAACTTTTCAAAAAGTCCGCTCTCTGAACTGAACCTACGGCACCTTAAATAAGTCAGCTTTGAAAATGGCGTCGTTTTAAATAATTTTTTGTTCCTTTTTCCCCATTGCCGTCACAATATAGAAATCACTCCGTAGAAAATAAAACTATTTACTTGCGGTCGTACCTACTGTTTAATTTTCCTAAACATATAGGTATTATATTAAATTTTCTCTAATAACCAATCTCACTAATTTTGAAAAGTATATTCATGGAAGTGCTCCGAGCGTAGCTAGCGGGCGGAAAGGAAAGCCCTGGGGTGGAAAGCCACGATTACCCAGCCTCGCCGGAGGGAGCCACCCCTCACCGTATATTGCCAAACATGCGACGCGTGTCGTCCAATATCTGTGATATCCAGAGATAACGTGTTTGGGGTTGGATTTGAGGATTGTGGAAGTAAAACAAACACTATTACTTTTTACCAGAATACGGGAAAATGGTTGTTGTTTTAGCACCCTCTCGTTAGTCGATATAACCAAAATATTTTTTATCGTGAGGCAAAATATATTTGTATTGTGTATTTTTTTGTAAGGGCTGGCCTATGGGTGTATTAAGAGCTTTCCATGGCCTATAGGTGTGTTAAGAGCATTCAAACCCCGTCACGTGCCAATGAGTTTTTCGGAACTTACAATATATTCGTACCTATGTGTACCTAAATATATCATTTGATATTTACCAGTCGCTTTTTGGTGAAGGAAAACATCGTGAGGAAACCGAACTAATCCCAACGAGGCGTAGTTTCCCCTCTGGTCAGATGATAGTCGCTTTCGTAAAAACTAGTCTACTCCAATTCTTGGGATGACCAAGCGGACCCCGGGCTCCCATGAGCCGTGGTATAATGCCGGGACAACGCGAGGAAGATGATGATTCTTGTAAACTACCTATCTTTCCGTCAGTGTCGATTGGACTGTCATGTCCGCAGAGCCAGACCTTTCTTGATTTCAAATTCAATAAATCAAGATGCCCATGTACCATCAGCCGCAAATATGCGTGGCGACTTTATTCCTAATTTTTCTATGCAATTTTGCAGCACTGTACTGTATTATATCTAAGACTAGCTTTCTGTCTACATGCAAAATTTAGTTTATAAGTGTGTGTAGTGTAGTTTAACCTTAGCCGTGAAGCCCGTGTAAATAAGTTGTCTTTCATACTTTCGCATTTAAGGTGGCTTTTTGTCCGAATGAACGTCAACATCACGGCAGTAATACGGCGGCGAACGTCACTCATTTTATCAAGGAAATCGACAGGTACAGCGGTGACAACAACGACGTCGCAACAGTATGCTGCTGAAGTAGACATCCGAATGTCACCTTAATACAAGTATAGAATACGGCTACATGCAGAAATTATCGGACTCGGACCAAAAAAGTAGACATCTCATCTAGATAAAAGATAAAAAACTGCACGTCCGTGACATGAAATAAATGTACTGAACGGCCATTCAGCCAAAGATGGCGGGCTGGAAATAAAGTGTTTTACCAACAGACGACGCTTAATCGGGGCCTTGCAATATGCATTTCGCCGCTTCGGCCCAATTCACAGAACGCGGCGATATATTTTGCGATAGATATATATACCTATTTTTATTTTTTAAGCACTTTGCTTGAGCTTGAACAAACTATCTGATATGTTTATTTTAAAATTAATAAAAGAATTTGTATTAATTTGAGTTCTACACTACCGACTTTAAGTCAGTCAGCACAAACCAATTTAACTCGTTAACCGTTAACTCGTCGGCTAAATTATACCGATGGCAGTTCTCTCGGAAAAATACATTTCGACTAAGTTAATTTAATCCCAGAATGCTCATCTTCATACTTAATATAGCCAAGATACTGAACTTTTATATGCAATTTCACTGTATATTGGTAACTGCCTGTGATGGCTCCTCTACACGATGAGCCAACGCCGGCCACTCCAAGGGACGCATTTAGGCGTTAGAGGGAGCACGGTGATATTGCTATCTCATTCTACCGCTTGGCTGCGTCCCTTGGAATGGCCGGCGTTGGCCCATCGTGTAGAGGAGCCATGAAACAAAAGGACCCCAGCAACTTATCATGTTGTCATGCCTTTTCTTTCACTTACCTACTCAAGCTGTATGCATACCAACAAGTGACGTCACGGTCAAGTAACGTTTGGTAAGGGGCGTTTCGCGCGTAAATAGAGTACGATTTAGACTTTGACTGTAATTTCTTAGTTTTGTATTAGGTACTTTTAGTTCAATGGGTCTCATCATCATCATCATCATCATCTCAGCCATAAGACGTCCACTGCTGAACATAGGCCTCCCCCTTGGACCTCCATTCGTACCGGTTGGAAGCCACCCGCAACCAGCGTCTCAGCGTCAGCGTATGGGTCTCATAAAGAAATATATTTGATCCTAAAACCAAACAAGCCTTTTACCACAACTGCCTTATCACTGTCAAACTGATCTGATCTATACAACCCGGCGTTAACATTAATAATGCGAGTACGAGCAAGATGCATAGAAAATATGTTAAGGCTCCTCTTCACGTTGGGCCAACGCCAACGCCAACGAGGGACGCATTTATGCGTTAGAGGGAGCAAGTGATATTGCTATCTAATTCTACCGAACGGCTGCGTCCCTCGTTGGCGTTGGCGTTGGCCCAACGTGAAGAGGAGCCTTTACGCAAAAAAACACTAGCGAATTTGTCAGAGTGTCAAACTGTTGGTGGCCGTTCTGATCAACAGATAGGGTCATTGCGTCAGTTTACCGTTCAGTGCCTGTTACCCTCCACTTGGCGTAGTTAATACTACAGAATTGTGTATAATTTGAATATACGCCTATATATTTAAGAAATGCGCGTATAATAGTGAATATATTACCTGTACCAGGTATATATTCAAGTTCACCCAGGCACTGGCCGGTGAACTGACGCAGTGACTCATTAAATAAATAAATAAATAAATGGTGTTTAGCAAAAATGAGTCATCCCACATCCATTTTTCAATAAAATGTCAACTTTAAGCGTCAATATTTTGAGTTGACATCTTATTGAAAAATTAATGTGGGTTGACACATTATTGCGTATCAGCATCCTAATAAAAACTTGTCATTAAGCCTATTTCGCTTAATTCTATTAGACGCCCAGCCCATCCCCTGGTTTAAGTGTACATGTACTACCTAAGTTATTATCTTAATTTATTACTTAATAAATATAACAACCTATTATCGTTGGATAATCGAGCATCACAGATTACCTCGTCGTTAATTTAATTAATAAAGCATTAATTAAATTTACGACTACCTATGCCATAAATTATCTTAATAACACCTATTACCAACTCAACGACTTGTCTCAGTTGTCCCATATGCACTAAAACTAATTTACATTGCAATTATTTCCTCAGCTTACCTTCAGTAATAATTACCAAGTATGTCCTATTACCTAATAAAAAAAGTTGCTTATTTATAATTAAAATTATATTATAATTGAAAGTTGAGAGCCTTGACGACATTCCCCCGCGTCTCGGGCCGCGTCCAAATGGCAATTTGTTTTTTTTTTATTCCGCGAAGCACGAAACAGGTTGGAGCGAGTTTTTTGGACAGGCAACTCCGTGTGAGCCTGGTGTTGCCAGTGTTGCTTTGAAGTGTATCGGAGCGAGCTCAATTAAAAATAAAAGGAATTTTAAATTTAGAACGAGAACGTTTTCACCAGTTTTCAAACTTGTCTAAAGGCTTCTGCAGATGTTGACATGCGATTTTAGATGCTGGCTGTAGGAGCAACGCATTCCGAATTCAATGGATCGACTAAATGCCGGGAAAATATTATTTAATACCTGCCTACCTATTTACAAACTTTATTTTTCTTGACTACCACACCTAAAATGTTTATAAAACTTTTAGCGTAGGTACCTATTATTTTTATTGTGCACATAGCAGTAGGTAATACTAAGCGCAATGACAACAGACAGACCCACTGCGACGGTAGTTACACCCACAGGTCAAGCCATATTTGACTCGTAACTAGGAAACACTCGCAGGCTGGCAACCCAGACAGTCAGCCTAATTGCCGACCGCCCGCGGCATACTAATGGACGGATTAAAATAGTTTTATAGCCCATAAACGTTGCTCAATGCCGACTTCTTACCCATCCAAACACTCAAAAATCACCTCTAAATGTTATAGTAAAATATACCTTATTTCACTACCATTAAGTTTTAAATTACAATGATGTTTAGAAAACAGATACGAGGTTGTGGAAATGATTGTGAATACGTCGTGCCGTATCGTAAAACGCAACCGGATAGTTCGCCTTATCGATGACTTGTATTGAAACTTGGTTTTACGTAGTTCGATTTGAAATTGCGTTGTCACTGTCAGAGATCTGTACTTAATTATAATGAACACAATCAACCGATTTCAAAAGAGGAAATGTACCAAAACTACTGGCAACATTATGTACTTACTTGCTTATTTTACGAAATATATGATGGACGACGATAGCTTGAAAAAAAGCCATTTATCATATGACGATTCTGTATTGTATTTTTTCTACTCCCGTACTTTTATTTGTTATTTAAAGGGTCGTGCACACACCTTTAAAACCCTACCTTATAGTTGCCAAGACAAGTCTTTAGTCTATTCCCCAAAAAAAAAATTGTGCATACACGCAGTATCTTATTGGCGATTTTACGATACTTTGTAATGTGTAATAACTTTTGTAATGACCACTTAAAAAAAATTGAATGAAATACAGTGTTGCCAACCTTTTTTTAAATGTCTCTTCTTCTTCCTCGCGTTATCCCGGCATTTCGCCACGGCTCATGAGAGCCTGGGGTCCGCTTGACAAATTTCATTCATTCATTCATTCTTATCCCGCCCGTATCTACCCTCCTTCTTTTTCTTCTTTTTGCTACTTCTTGAATTAAAAAGATTTGTTAAATTTTCAATTTTATTTCAATGTAAGTGCTTGGTCGTAGAAAAAGTATTGTATACAACGTTGTTTAACTGAATCAAAAAATACTCGTGGCGTCTTTATTAACAATTTTCGGCTTCGTCTCAAATTGTTAATCACGCCAGTCAAGCCACTCGCCTTTTCTTTTTTGACCCCTCTTAAACAACGGTTGGATAAAATACTATACCTTAACTTTTATAATAATTAAAATTTGCTATGGAATTTACATATCAGCAACCTGATTTAATTTTCCTAAATCTACATCCCTACTACCTCATATTTTTATGACTGTAAAACACCTTACACGCCTTTCCCAAAACCAGTATTAAAATAGTTTTATTCTCGATCCGCCGAAACAATCCGAATTGAGCCATAAAAGAAAATTCCCATCCCGCAATTTGCCGATCGACACAAAAACCTAATCGTGATGGCGCTTACGTCGCTAGGTGTCGTATATTTTATTGAAATCACGATCAAAACGGCGTAAGCACCAGCAGTCTTAAGGTCCATTTCTATATGAAGCATCACATAATATCTGAAAAATAGTTCCGAGTTATGGCATCCTCTGAAGTGGCTTTGTAAGCCCGTCGGCACGTGTGTGGATCAAAGTATTCTTCCCCGGGCCTTCACAGAATACGCAGTATTTTCTTATTTGAGTGTTCCACAATAGGATGTTGCTGGCTTTTCTTTGTGAGATGTCATTGTTTGTGGTGTTTATTAAATTTCTTACGTGACAATATTCATCGAGTAAGTAACAGTGGTACATAAAATTGTAGAAGTTAAATAATATGTAAAACTATGTAAAGGCGAAACATAGTGGCAACCCCAGTTAACTTATCAACTTATGTAGAGTCTGTGCTTAAAGAGAAGAGTTGTGGAATGTCTGGGACCTGGGGCCCTCTTTCCGAACAGACTCTATCTACATATTATGTTATGCATATGTCCATTTTTGAGTTTCGTATAATATAATATAACCGACTTCAAAAAAGGAGGAGGTTATGAATTAGACCGTTTTTTTGGATGTATGTAATATGTTACCGCAGAATTCCGTCATTTTCTGAACCGACTTGGAAAAGTCTCTAGTTGTTCCGGTAATGTCCGGTTTTTGTCAAAACCCAGTTGTGATGATTGGAATCCATGATTAATCTAGGGATCTCCTCAAATTTATAGGTAACGATTTTAGTATTTTCATCAATAGGTACACCAAGCATTTGTAACATGGCAAACCTGCATGTACAGTCACCGCGCACACTGGCCGGTTGTAAATAAAAAAACTAAGGGTATCGCCGTCTTTTGTTTTTCTTCGTAAAATTTTCCTTTGGAAATGTTGTCAGATATGGCACAATTCTGTAATTATTATTTTAATGCGACTGTATGATTATAATTAGTGATAAAGTTTAATACTAGGGCTGCCACTAATGCAGGTAAACCCTTTCTTCTACTTTTAAATTGAAGAGCTACTACTGTTGCTGCTTATTATTTGAATAATTGCTGCTGAAGCTTTCCTCTCTGTGGACCTTGCTGCGTGGAGCCTACATTGCTAAAGCTGATTCCTGCACCCGCAGCCACAGTTGATCGTACGGTTCGACTAAGAATGCATGGGATTCAACAACGTTAAGGCCAGTGACGATATTTATTTGGTTTAGGTTCAAGTACTGACAGAAATTAGTTTATTTTATTGTACATATTTTCATATTATATTGTTTACTGTAAAGAACCTGGTTTTCTTTTACCGCACTAGCTAGCCGGTTACACATTTTCTTCCAAAACAGTGACATTTGATGAAGTGGAACTGCTGATGATGACCAGAACGAGACTTTAAAAAAGCATATTTCACTTTTGGCGAGTTTTCCTCTTCGTTACTTGTGTTTGTTAATCAAGTAAGTTCTGAAGGAACATTTGTGTTAAGATCTAGTTCTGCAGACGGGTTCCATCAACTCCTCGAATCTTGGTAGCTTCAGATCCAGACCTTAAAACTTGAAACGTATTTAAAACGCAAACATGTTTTATCATGAAAATTTAATATTAAGCATCAAAATGAATAAATCGAAACATTTAAACTCGGAAGTTACCATAAAACGTGTTTTGTAGGCGGTTGGCGTTTTTTTTTTCAAATTTCAAGTTGGCGGATTTTTTTATCAAGGCATTAAGGCATTAATGCCTTAATGCCTTTCATTCATTTAAATGTTTTCATTCATTCATTAAGGCTTTCACCTACCTTAAGCTATTTTCTAATTATACAGTTTATTTCTTAATTATACAAAATTAACCATAAACGTATTAAACTAAAAGTCATAAGTGTCATAACATCAAATAAAATTAAGCTTTTAACCACCTCTGTTAAATCCCCCAGGTCTGACCCCTGCGGAAGGATGCCAGTGTTGTTTTAATTAAATGGGTAGGTATTTAATTTTCATATACCTATCTACATATCCTAAAAAATATGTTTCAATACACCTGCCTTTCAGGGTATAGTGTGATATAAAATATGTAATAGAAATTAAATAAAATGAAACTAAAAAAACTTACTTTTAATATGTTTGTAAATGTATAGTAATTGTTTTTAATGAAATAAATATTACAAAACTAAAAAAATATGGTTGTCTGTAAAGTAGGTTTACGCGAGATTCTATGAAATAAATTTGCCGTCCCTGTTATAAAAAGTTTTATGTTTTATTCTACAATGAGAATATTTAACTCAGCCTTTTTTAATGCCCATCATGAATTTTTATTTCCAGTATGCGTAGTGAATTTTCAGGATGTATTTTATTTATACGTCTGACCCACGAGCAACGAGCAATATGATCAATGATCATGGAATGTGATAGGAATGGATATATTATATAATTAGTAGAAAAATAACTGACTTCACAAAACGGCTTGAAATGCCATTAATATTAATTAGTAGCATAGCGCATGTCATAGCAATTACAATGATCCCCAATACTTGTCGTGGAGTAGTTCCATTCTAGTCGTCAGTTCCCATTTCACCAAATAATTATAACTGTTTAAAAAATTATACATTCTTGGATTTTAGATGGAAATCAAAAAAATCGCTAGGTATAACCTTCTACAGGGTGTGGCCTGTAATAAGAGCAAAAAATCAAACTGGAGATTCCTTGGAGTACCCAAAGTTACCACCAAGTGGTCCCGATGGTTCAAAATTCTTAATTTAGGAGAAATTTTAATTTAAAGTCAAGTTTAGCAAGCAATGGATTTTAACATTGCGTTACGGTCGCTTAACTGTCGTAAGATGTCATGGTACCGGGACGTCTTGGTACGAGCCTTTTAGTACAAGTTATTTTAAAAATGAATACAGAGAAAAGTAGCTCTTATTATTAGGAAGTCAGAACTCATTCAATATGCAATGGCACGTTATGTTTTGTTGACAAACTCGAAATACTTTTTTTTGCTATGTAATGGAAATAGTTTATAAAATAATTTATTTTCGTAATAAAAACCTCCATAAAACACTTAACTTCATTACCTACCTATTTGAAAAATACTTTGAACTTTCAAGCGACTTGACAACTGTCAAGCGAATGCACAACAACTATTTATGTAATCCAATCTTGTTTATGATGGAATTACATGATTGAACGGTGGAGCCAGAAGTTCAAACCAAGCTGTTGCACCGCAAACGATTTCCCGATCGGAGGCAGACTGACAGTGTCATCTTCAACGTTGAACGTCGTGCCACGTTTGCAAGACAATGAGCCTGTCCGGGGCCCGGGACGGCGGTGCAGCCTCGGTCAGCATGTAGGCGGTGATATGCGAGTCAGCGTGGCGTTATACTAAAGAATAGTCCGCAATTTCGACAACCACCAGTACCAAAAACAGAACTATGAGTATTCTATGGATCTGTCACAGAAGTCGTATTAGAGGAGAAAAAGTACCTACCTGATTCATAACAGAGTCATTTGAAAGAATAAGGATACCTAATGATACATCGTATTATTGAAAAAGCAAAAAAGCAATTTATCGGCCAAGATTATGAAAGGAAACTGAAAAGTGTTTGTTATTAATTTGTTAGTTGTGAAATGTAAGTACTTGTGTTATGTAGTTGTTCAAGATTAATAAACTCAGTAACTATACGTTTTTGTTTATTATTTTTCCATGTGATGTAATTATTTACATGAAGCAATAGGCGTAGCTAAGAGTGGTATTCCATCTGTCCAAATTTTTGTCATTTTGTCTCACTCTGCCATTAAGCAAAATGTGAGACAAAATACACATTGGACAGGTCGAATACCACCCTTACACGTGGCCAAAATGATCTTAGAGTCAGTCCAAGTCTGCAGCGGATTTGATAGCCCACGCAGTGCAAGTGTCATTTATACGTCATATTTAGGAGTGACTCTACACGCTCGGCGAGAGAGTCTCGGGCGAGAAGCTGTCGACGATAGCACACCATGTACACACTCGTTGAATCATTCACACCGCGTGACCGCGAAGGCCGCCACGATGGACATAGAAACTGTTGGCCTCTGTGCTGCTAGCTACTATAATCATAATTAATCATTTAGGCCTATAAGGGCATTTCTCAGGAGGGCCGTTTTTACGTGTCCGGGGCAGTAATTGATTGAATTTACTGTTCAATAAATCTGAATTAATTTAGGCATGATCTTCAGCTTATATTCTGTCTGGGACACTATCAAATTATTTATTTATTATTTATATAATACAAGAAAAATAAATTCAAATGCCAAAAATGATGTTCGGTGGGCGTGTCCCGCACCCAGATTTTATGAAACAAAAAATTATTACTCAAGATGGGGCATTAGATCGGAGTTATTATGGGTATTCACGCATAGGGTATTAGTTAGCTTATCATATTCTTTATATCACAATAATGTGTTTGCTCAACACATTGAATAAAACCAAATTTACGATGTGTCCCGGGCTAGTGACTGATATCGGTGTAATTTGCAAAACATGTCAGTACTCCTTCAAAGTTGTAGACCAGGAACTCAGTGTCTCAAACATAGTATGCTTTAGTTGTGCCTTAACCGTTGAATAAAGTAGAGGTACAGTCACAGTACAATAAAGTGATTTTTTAAACGTTTCTCCGTCCTTCGCTGGGTTTGGTTCTATGTTTTTTTGAGATCGGTGGTGCAATTTACTCCGAAAGTTTTAGTGCAATTATCGTTATGTAAGTGATTAAGAAGTCATCGAAAGTACGTAAATCCACCATTATTACATCTCCTCTGTATCGTTCATGCTATTTCTGTAATTGCTAAAAAGCGATTAATTTTGATATCGCTGGTGTTGATTTCCCTGGTTTCGGTGGATTTTTTGACCACCGATATCAAAAAAGTGATCACTGAATTCAAATCCTGCTTTGTAAACTAGTTTGTTGTACTAATTTATCATGTCTAAAAAGTGAAAGATACGTTGTACAAACGTAAAATTATGTTTGTAAGTAAATTATGTCATAGTGGGTACACAAAATCACTAGTTCACTATGAGTAGTTTTTTAAACCAGACGTATAGACCCAATGTTTCTTTCTCTGTCTTGATATTTTTTTCCAACCAATTAAGTAAATTATGTTCGTTGTCCTCTGTATCACCGGAGGCCCTACACCTCGATACCTTTAAACATGTCAGCCATGTTAAATAAATGTAGTCAATTAGATCCCACTTCTTTTAAAATAACTAGTGTATGTAAGTACTATGCAAGGTGAACCCAAGGGACAGGATGTACAGAACAAGGGATTAAAAATAAAATAGCATTCTAATGTCGAGATCGCTTCAAAGGCACTGAGCGTACCTACTGATCGATATTTCTAAAGGATAGCCATAGACACAAATTGAACACAGCAAATGTTTTAACAATCCTCAATGTCTTATGTCTTTGTCAACAACTTTGTTACAATTTAGCTAAAGTGTTTGAGGGTGCTGGAGATCATAATTAATTGGTAATTGGATCTTCAAGCATTACTCGACTACTTCAAATATTATAGTTTTAAATTGACGGAGTTCACGCTTTTAAACTCTTTTATTAAAAAAATACTTGTTTTCCGTATTGCATCACATTGCTTTATAAGTACATTAAATATTTAATGAGCATTGAACACCACTCAAGAGTGTATTGTTTATCGGGTGCAGGTAACATAAGTTTTTTTTTAGACGCGTGTGCGGTCGGATTGCGCGAAACAAACATCTTCTCCTTCATGGATATAATAATGCAATGAATAAATGATTATAATGTGTAATTTGTGGTCGACAATGTCGACATGTCTGAAACTCGTTTCTGGGGGCCGATTTTTGAATTTCGATCACTCGATTTCGTCACTCGAAAATAGGTGGAAAACGGCGAAATGCTAATTTTTGAAAAACGAGCGATCGAAATTTGGAATCTAGTGGTATTGATCACTCGATTTCAATTCTATTAGTAGAATTTAAACGCCTAGTAGTGGAGATATCATTTAACGAAATACACGAAATCGAGTGATCGAATTTCAAAAATCGGCCCCCAGAACCACACATCACCCTATTATATGAGGCCAGTCATATAGTGTGGGATATCTTCAAGAGATGATGATTTACAAGCCGTAATTTGGTTATTTTAAAATCTTGAGTCTATATCTATTAAATTTATGTAAGCTTTCGAGATCATTAGCCTTGTTACATCGCTTATCAACAAATAGGATTGAAAAATATGATTAAAATAATTATATAATTGAGATATAAAACCTAAATGTGATTTCGGTGTAAGCATTATTGAATTCGGTGACGCAAATTGATTTCAGTGCCTGCACATGATTTCGGTGTTTTTTAAATCTCAAATATCTTGAAAACTATAAGGTTCTAATGGAGGCCTCCACTACCAATATTTTTTTATATTAAGGGTAGATTTTAGGAAATAAACTCGCATATTATATAAGTTAATAAAAAATTTTGGCACCGAAGTCAGGCACCGAATGTCATCTCTGAGAATCGCCCATAACATAAAAAAATATTTATGTTTCAAATTTTTTGGGTTCCATACGACTGGCTCTATTTGGTAAAATTTTAAAAACTGCAATTTAGTCTCGTTGGACCACATTTTGACGGCTGATCACCAAAACGTCTTTGGAGCATTCCACGGGCTGTCCCGTACAAACGCATTTTATTTCCTGTGTTGCGACTTTTTTTTCGGCATTTAAAGTAGCCAATTATTTTTCTGTGCTTAATTTTGACCATTTGTCATAGCAATGGAAAATCTTGTACCTGCAAATCTTCAGAAAATCGCGTTTGTACGGGACAAATGATAGACAATTTCGTGGAATGCTCCCTTTACAGAAACACACCGGGTAATTATTGATAATAATATTTAACATACGTAATTTGCATTTGTGATGTCTAGCCCCAATTTGGTCGTAGGTTTTGGTCAGGTAGTTACACAAATCTGTTTTAACAATGAGTGTGTACATGCCCTGCCCCGCTGCCCTAGCGAGAGCAGCGAGACCCTTTGACTCGGCCGGAAAAAGCCGACTACATGACAATCGGAGAACGGCGAGACGAGACAAGGAAGACCGAGACAAGACGAGAGCAGTCTGTAGTCTGTACACTCGCTCCCGGCCTGTCTCGGGGTGTCTCGGCGAGAGTGTACAGCCGGCATAAGCGTGAGCGAGTTTACAAAAGTTATGCAAAAGAGTTTGTTTAAAGTAAAGGGCAACGAGACGGTAAAGATAGAGTCGGACCAAAAATGTCTGCAGTGCTGCAACTATTCTTGGTCTGACTCTAGCGACAACAGGATCAGTGTGTCCCTTTCTATTATTGCCAGTTCACAGAAATAATAAAGACGGTACCTATCTATCTAGTTTAGTTTTTAATTTCAATTTGTATTTCCTATTTTAAGGCTTTAGTTTTGTAGGTTGTTTTAATTTTAGGTTACATTTTATTGTAAGTTTGATATGAATTATGTTTTGGTTTAAATAAAAAATATTCATAATAAAGACAGCATACGTAAAAACAGTTTGTTTAAAGTTAGACCAAGAATAGTCTGCAGCGGATTTAATAGCCCCCGCACTGCAAGTGTTATTTTAAACATCAAACTTCTATGAAATTATGACGTATAAATGACACTTGCATTGCGTGGGCTATAAAATCCACTGCAAACTTTTTTTGGTCCAACTCTGCAACTATTTTCTGCCGGGGTACGTCGCCTCTCAAAATATCATAAATATTGTAATAAACCTCCACAGGGACCTAAACCATGCATTAGATTGTTTAATCTATTCTCTCTTACAACATACATGACAATGTACGTCAAGTTGCAAATTTATCAAAATAAAGCAAACTTTACAAATAATAATATTAATTTAGTAAACTAATCAATTATGCACGTGAAATATGAAACATATGGTTTAACGAAACAACAGTAAATGAAAACCGAGCTTTATTGTCAAATCAGAGTTACGAATGTTGCACCGAATGTGATTCTGGTTCTGATCGCAGTTGTACAACCAGATGAATTAGCAGTGAAATTCTTCGTTATTTTTGATAAGGCCCTCCACCCAGTATTGCACATGTTGATGTCGTGTCGGAGCGAAGGCAAACGGAGAACAGGTTGTACCATCGTTCGTAGTCGTTGTCGTGAAAAAGAATCATCCTTTCAAAATTTTAAAAGTGCAAGATATCTCGTGAAGTGGTTATCCATTTAGATTGGCATAATTATTATCATTTATCAGTGATTTTATTGCACAATTTTTGTTGGAACTGCTTAATAAACAGTTCAAGTTACTTATAGCGTTTTACTCATTTCGTCCTTTTGTCCGTTAGGCCTATTTGATAAGAAAACTGTTAAGTAATGTTGATTTCCACATTAAGTACTGAACATTAATTGAAAATTGCATACGTTTAAAAAACAATATTAATACATTTAATAGGATTTTCAATATTATTGAAAACGATCGTAAACGTCAATGTCAAGTATTCCGACTGGACACATAATGTCTGCAGTACATTGCTGGCTCGATTAAGTTTGTTAGAAAATAACAGAAAATTATTTTTTCGTTTTAATTAATTGAAACTATTTGGACTTAATTCCTCATTACTTAAAGGGCGTATATTTAAATTTTTTGCTCTTATTACAAGCCACACCCTGTATATATATACCTATGTATCACTATCACCTAAAGTTTTGAAAAAAGGGATTTAATGAACGGATTTTTAAACTCCTTACGCAATGATAGGATTTTTAGGGTGATGTCACTTTTAGAGTCAGACCAAGAGAAGTCTGCAGCGGGTTTGATAGCCCACGCAGTGCAAATATTATTTTAAACGTCAAACTTCTATGAAATTATGACGTATAAATAACACTGGCACTGCGAGGGCTATCAAAATCGCTGCAGACTTTTCGTGGCTTAACTCTATTAGGTTTTTTTTTCTTCATAATATGGCAACCCTAATAGTCTCATTTGTCCACTCTATTTGGAGAAAACAAAATAAACCGACCTACTTGGATTCATATATCCCATCCCACCAAGATTCAGAAGTCGCTAAAAATAGCAGGGACGGTGGCAATTTTCCGACATTAGCGCGGCAGTTTACAGCGCAGGCGCGTTATCTGCGCCATTACGCAAACGACCTTCTTGCGCGCGCGCACCGCATAATGCAAGACCTGTATGTGCGCATAAGACTGTTTTAAGATGACATCGTTTGTGGGAATATTTGTGGTCACACGTATTAATGTCGACACATAAAAATGTTTTGAATGGTTATGTGCATATGGTATACATAAACTATATTATACGTAATCTAAGGGTCTCTAAACTTTTTTAACCGAGTAAGTACCAGGCCTCCGTTTCCTTTTCGCGGCCCGGATTGTTTGGATTTTGCCGGGGTGGCAGACTAAACTTTGTGACAATACGTCCTGCGAACTATATTGTATTATGACAACTAAAACTCTTTAATATTCTTATAGGTCTTAAGCGATAAGACCGCCTGTTGTTACCTCCATTGTCTTTGTTTATGTTATTGTTCATTTATTGTAAACTACGTGTATGTGAGGTGTGCAATAAAGAGTATTGTATTGTATTGTCTTTTATAGTATTCTTTATATTTCCTTTTAATTCACTGTGTCGTTGAACAATAAATTACAAAAATGACGAAAGGAGTAAATGAAATCTATGAAATGCCTCAGTATTGCTAGCGAAGGGTTAACTTTTAACTATATCCTATCCTATGGATAAAGGCTGGCTGGCGGCAATCTTCACCCCATACAACCATTTCCAGTCGCCGTTACGACGCGGTGTAGACACATCTTGTGTCGACACCGTCTGTTTCGGTCACAATTCCAGTCGCAGAGTCGTCGCCGTGTCGACACAGTTACCAGAAATGGGGAAGGGTCGACACATGACACAAAGTGACATAAAGTGTGGTCGCCGTGTGCACACATTGTTACTAGTTTGCGACTACTTTATGCCAAAATCATTCGTTCATTCGTTCATTTTGTTCCTGTCAAATGGAAACTGTCAGATGGAAAAATAGTTAAATAAAAATAAGTGACATTAATACGCCATCTCTAAAACGGATTACAAGACGTAATTATATATTGTTTGCATTTATATTACAATAGGACTTAAATTATTATGGGGAATTAAACTGCTCGAGTGATTTGATAAACTAAGTGTAATATAATCAACGCGCCACCACATTGTTTTAGTTTAGCCGGAAATGAAATTGTTTACTTCTCAGTGCTTGTGTTCATAAATATATTATTTGATGCATTTTTAGTACTTCGATGCGTATACTATACTTAGATAACAGAAATAACGCTTTACATACTACGAAACTTGTTAATTATGATGTATAAATATGGTTTAAGGCTGAGAAATATTGCAGTCACAAAGTAGTCGCAAATGTTTCGACTTTGTGTCGACTTTGTGTCGACTCTGTGTAGACACATGACACGCGCTGTCAAAAGTAATAACAAAGTTACTCGATTTGCAAAATGGCTCCTTGTGTTCATTTGTTTTCAGATATTCTCAAAGTGTAAAAATGACGTGGTCAGAGATGGGACTTAATAGATTAACTGTTTATTCGACTAAGGCCCACTTGCACCATCCCACTAACCCTGGGTTAAGCGGTTAAACCGTTAACCCAGTATCAAATTGTACTGGTAACCATGGTAACTCCAGGTTTAACCAGTTAACCCCGGGTTAGTGGAATGGTGCAAGTGGCGCTAATTAATGGAATAAAAAAAGTTAATCCTCAAATTTTAATCACGATTAGGTTAGTCGACCTAACATAGATTGAATTTGAATGAATCTGAACATTAATCGAATAAATTATCGATTAAATCTCGGTTGGAAGTTGACAGGGGGCCATTTTTGTACGTAAAAATAATAGAAATGTCTTGCATGCAGATGGTAGCCAAACACTTTGTCATTCATAAAAGTCGAGATGGGTGTCGATTTATAGGTTTTAGGGAGTGCCGATTTCGAAAATGATGACCATTTTGGAATCCAAAATGGCGGCCATGCACTGTGTCATAAAAGTCGTCATGGATGTCGTTTTATACGTTTTAGGGGGCCCCAATTTTGAAAATGATGACCATTTTGGAATCCAAAATGGCGGCCATGCACTATGCCATAAAAGTCGTCATGAGTGTCGTTTTATAGGTTTTAGGAGGCGCAGATTTCAAAAATGATGACCATTTTGGATTCCAAGATGGCGGCCATGCGCTATGTCATAAAAGTCGTCATGGATGTCGTTTTATAGGTTTTAGGGGGCCCCGATTTAGAAAATGATGACCATTTTAGAAATCCAAAATGGCGGCCATGCACTATGTCATAAAAGTCGTCATGGGTGTCGTTTTATAGGTTTTAAGGGGCGCAGATTTCGAAAACGATTACCATTTTGGATTCTAAGATGGCGGCCATGCACTATGTCATAAAAGTCGTCATGGATGTCGTTTTATAGGTTTTAGGGGGCCCCGCTTTCGAAAATGATGACTATTTTGGAATCCAGAATGGCGGCCATGCACTATGTCATAAAAGTCGTCATGGGTGTCGTTTTATAGGGTTTGGGGGGCGGAGATTTCGAAAATGATAACCATTTTCGATTCCAAAATGGCGGCCATGCACTATGTCATAAAAGTTGTCATGGATGTCGTTTTATGGGTTTTAGGGGGCCCCGATTTAGAAAATGATGACCATTTTGAAATCCAAAATCGCGGCCATGCACTATGTCATAAAAGTCGTCATGGGTGTCGTTTTATAGGTTTTGGGGGGCGCAGATTTCGAAAACGATAACCATTTTCGATTCCAAAATGGCGGCCATGCACTATGTCATAAAAGTCGTCATGGATGTCGTTTTATAGGTTTTGGGGGGCGCAGATTTACAAAATGATGACCATTTTGGATTCCAAAATGGTGGCCATGCACTATGTCATAAAAGTCGTCATGGGTGTCGTTTTATAGGTTTTAGGGGGCGCAGATTTCGAAAACGATGACCATTTTGGATTCCAAGATGGCGGCCATGCACTATGTCATAAAAGTCGTCATGGGTGTCGTTTTATAGGTTTTAGGGGGCGCAGATTTCGAAAACGATGACCATTTTGGATTCCAAGATGGCGGCCATGCACTATGTCATAAAAATCGTCATGGATGTCGTTTTATAGGTTTTAGGGGGCCCCGCTTTCGAAAATGATGACCATTTTGGAATCCAGAATGGCGGCCATGCACTATGTCATGAAAGTCATCATGGGTGTCGTTTTATAGGTTTTGGGGGGCGCAGATTTCGAAAACGATAACCATTTTCGATTCCAAAATGGCGGCCATGCACTATGTCATAAAAGTCGTCATGGATATCGTTTTATAGGTTTTAGGGGGCCCCGATTTAGAAAATGATGACCATTTTGAAATCTGAAATGGCGGCCATGCACTGTCATAAAAGTTGTCATGGGTATCGTTTTATAGGTTTTGGGGGGCGCAAATTTAGTAAATGATGACCATTTTGGATTCCAAAATGGTGGCCATGCACTATGTCATAAAAGTCGTCATGGGTGTCGTTTTATAGGTTTTAGGGGGCGCAGATTTCGAAAACAATGACCATTTTGGATTCCAAGATGGCGGCCATGCACTATGTCATAAAAGTCGTCATGGATGTCGTTTTATAGGTTTTAGGGGACGCAGATTTCGAAAATGATGGCCATTTTGGAATCCAAAATGGCGGCCATGCACTATGTCATAAAAGTTGTCATGGGTGTCGTTTTATAGGTTTTAGGGGGCCCTGATTTCGAAAATGATGACCATTTTGGAATCCAAAATGGCGGTCATGCACTATGTCATAAAAGTTGTCATGGGTGTCGTTTTATAGGGTTTAGGGGGCCCTGATTTCGAAAATGATGACCATTTTGGAATCCAAAATGGCGGCCATGCACTATGTTAAAAGTCGACATGGATGTCGTTTTGTTGGTCATGGTCATCATTTTCGAAATCTGCTCTTCCTAACACCTATAAATCAACATCTATGACGGCTTATATGACAAAGTGCACGGCAGACATCTTGGAATCCAAAATGGTCATCATTTTCGAATTCTGCACTCCCTAAAACCTATAAAACGATATCCATGACGACTTTTATGACAAAGTGCACGGCACACATCTTGGATTCCAAACTGGTCATCATTTTCGAAATCGACACTTCCTAAAACCTATAAAACGATATTCATGACGACTTTTATGACAAAATACGTAGCCGCCATCTTGGATTATAAAATGATCATCGTTTACGAATTCTGCACTCCCTAAAACCTATAATCGACATCCGTGACGACGCAAGTTATCTTTATTTTCAGATCTAACAAATTGCTACAGAATACAAAGGACAAAAAAAGAAGCGAGGAGGTAATGAAACAAGCAAAAATACAGATGATTCCTCGACGCAATGGGATGCTTCTTAAATTGTGTCCAGATTTTTTGTCATAAAAGTTTTTATTTTTCACATATTACTCTCACAAGTTCCGTGTCATTTCGACCTTGTAATTTTTTAAGTAAATGTTTTTGTTTATCTGTGAGGATCTCACTAGAATAATATAATCAAGGTATGTTTATATTTGATGATTGAAATAGTAACGCAAAAAAAAAATTATATCTGTGTCTTATATTCCTGCCGAAGACTTTTATTTTTCCTTTTCCTTCTACACAAGTTTGGTCAAGTAATAAGAATTTAGGGCTCTCAATTTTATTTTGACTTCTACAACATTAAAGCTACGAGGCCATGTTTGGTATCGTTTTCGTATAAATTCGCAGTACCAAATTTAGTTATGGTATCACATTGACACCATTCCAAAGTAAAAACATATACTTTCTTTTAAACTCCTCTTCACGCTTAAACTGCTGAACAGTTTTAATTTAAATTTAGTACACATATACCTATATTGAGTCCCGAGACAGGACATAATAAGTTATCTCAAAAATCATCCTTTAAAGGTGTGAAATGAGGTGTAGGGGGGAATTCAGAATTGACTTCTTGAAGTTAATACTGTTTAAGTTTAGGTTTGAAGTCATGTTTTTTTTATCATTTTTAACTAAATCAAAGATGTAGGCCATCCCAAATTTAATATAAATCAGTTCAGCGGTTATTGATTTCCGGTACAAATTTCCACGCCACTTTTCACACCTTCAAAAGATGATTTTGGTTATAAGATCTATCCTATGTCCTGTTCCGGGACGCAAACTATTTCTATACCAAATTTCAACGAAATCGATTCAGCGGTTAAGCGTCAAGAGGAGTTTAAAATAAACCGGCCAAGTGCGAGTCGGACTCGCGTATTAAGGGTTCCGTACATTAAGTCCGACTCGCGCTTGACTGCACATTTCTAATAGGTTTTCCTGTCATCTATAGGTAAAGAACTATTTTGTGTATTCAGACAGACAGACATACAGACGCACGAGTGATCCTATAAGGATTCCGTTTTTTGCTTTTGAGGTACGGAACCCTAAAAAGATATTTTTTTATTTTGTGGAATGGTGTCAATGTGATACCTTAAATGGATTCAGCAACCCAGATTTATACGAAAACGATACCATACACGGCCTTGCACCTTCACTGATGTAGATATATCAAGATAAAATTGAGAGCCCTAAATAAACTTTCAAGAGCTGATATCTCAAAAACTATTCAACATATCGAAAAAATTGACTGAATAAACTTGTAACAAATTAAATTAACTTGCATTTTGTATAAGTGGCCATGTCGCTAAGATGCATAGTTTCCGAGATATAATCGAAAAACCGGAAAATGGGACCTTCAAAGCCCCCTCTCTTCCCCCGCTCAAGGGCTACGGCCGGGGACTTTTGATATGTTCACCTCCTAACTTGTCCAAACCAAGTTACAGAGTCAAAAATTGTGTTCCGAGCATTTCCCTCTACAACTTTTTGGAGCATTCGTTGGCTGACCTAAGTAGCTTATTGCATTTTTTTAAAAACTTTTCTGTAAAAGGTTGACGGGTGTTGGGTGTTTATATGGTTTTGGTCGATTATTATCATTTGCATCGCCCATGATGACTTACTAGAATTACTTACGAGCACACGAGACACTAATAGTAGTTTGACAAACCTTGGTTTTCAAGAGGTATTTTATATTGACATTTGCTGTCACAAATTTGCTGTCAGATTTAGTCGCAAACCGCACGCAAAGTGCACACAAATGTGTCGACACCTTGTTACGGAAAAGTGTACACACGGCGACGACACTTTGTTTCGAAACAATTCTAGACACATTGTGTGGACTCTGTTACGACACATCTGACATTTAGTTACCACTTTGATGATTCTGCGACTGGAATGGTTATATGGGACTATGTCGATCACTTCGGCAACTGACAACATTAAATCAACCTGTAAGTAATATAGCCAAAACAAAGAGAAGTATTCCGTCATTTTCGTTTTTTTTTTTTGATAAAATTATTAATTACATATGAAAGTTTCCATACACAGCGACCCGTTTCTGTGCTTTGAGAGTATCTATGTCGTGTTTGAGTATCGTCGCGTCTGCAATTCCGTGACTAAATTAATCGGAAATCCACTCAGCGTGCGCATGCAGTCCGCTCGCGAGGGGTTAAATTTTCTTTCCTATCTGTCTGGCTAGTGGTGGCACAAAATTATTTCGGAAATCATTTTGTGCGACCACT
Organism: Cydia fagiglandana; assembly: GCF_963556715.1. NCBI lineage: Eukaryota > Metazoa > Arthropoda > Insecta > Lepidoptera > Tortricidae > Cydia > Cydia fagiglandana. The sequence goes on from NC_085937.1 coordinate 6,908,626, forward strand.
AGCCAGAGTAGTTTTATATTCAGAAAGTACCTAAAAGGCTAGTAACTAAAAGGCTGGCTATGTAAGTACTTTGAGGTAGGATTGAGTGTGCTGTAAGAAGAGGGAATATAAGACGTTAAAGAACGAAGGCCGAACGAGAGAGAAACGTCCAGTATACCGCAATACATGTTAGTTAGTTAGTGCTTCTTGGCATTTTCCGCAAATCGACAACCATTGTGCCTATTTTGCGTGAAACGAGTTAGCGCTTCTCTAACTACCCCTCCATGAAGCCTAGCAATGTTTTCAGGTTGCTGACTGCCTCTTTTAGTGTGCTAGTGTGCTGTCCATAGGTATTTGCTCCTGTATACTTCTACCTGTTTGTAGTCTAGGAGTATGTGTTTTGTTGTTTCCTCTTCTTTCATGCACGCTCTGCCCATGTCTGCCATGTGCAGAGCGTGCATATCTGTTTTACCCATATTGTGTAGGTGTTTGTTTAGTATTTTATGTCCTGTGATTAATTCTACTATTTTACGTTACGTACCTACCGCAATACATATTGTTACTGGACCAGCTGGAGAGATTTTTAGACTGGTTATTGGATATCCAACTGGCGCGTAGTGGCTCAAAATAGGGAAGATTGGCGATCCCTTGAGTCGAACAAGCCAAGACCCTATTTGGGTTGCTAAATGCTAAGCCAGCGTAGTTTAAATAGTTGGTTTTTAAATGTTACTTTACCAAAGTTTACTTTGTTGTTTTAATATTCATTTTACCTTCAGGGGCTGCGACCCTCACTCTGATTCTTTCCTGGTTCAACAAAATTACACGGGCAATTCAGGGAATATCGCCAGCAGTGGCGGCGCGTCTATCAAAGCCGATTCCCACCGGCTTGCCTGTTATTGGACGTTTGAACAGAGTTGTAAAGGAAATATGTAGGTAAGCCAAATTAGCTCCGACTTGCCTATGGTTATGTTTGACGCGCCGCCACTGATCGCCAGTAAGTATTTTTGGCACATTTGGTCCGAGCCGAGTGAATCGGAGTGGAGAATAATTTTGTACCTACCTATTTGTTTTCAATTTTAGTATAGGTAGGTAGGCAGTTGTCGAAACCACTGTTGTGGGTGTATGTTTAGAATTAAAAGGCTTTACCTATGTATTTAACATTGTACTGTAGGCTTGTATTAAGAGTTCTTGAATAGTTGGTTATGTAAATTTCCGTAATGAAATAATGTAATGTACAACTTCATCGTGTGGTAATTAACGAAGTTGTGGTTGAATGAGACAAGTTAAGCAAGAAATAAGAACTAAGTGTATTTTAATTCTTGAACCTCTTAATAAATAATGCCAGCTCCATGCATGTTCTTTAGTTTATTAGGCTTAGGTACCTAATTAGTTACGGTACCTTATTAAGTTGGGTAGTTTTACAATTAATTACATACTTATACCTACCTACTTACTTAATCAGCTAAGTACTTATTATATTTAATTTTTCTCATTATAAATTCCAATATCCCAACACCTCGCTAGTTACAAATCCCGCCAAGCGATAAAAGCACTTATTTTAAAGGGCACTCCCAGCAGCAATCACCTAAAAACCAAATGATTTTCCAATCCCATTTCCGCGTGGAAGCCAGACAAAAGATCACAAAGGCTGTTGTTTCCTGGCCGGGCCGGGCCGGGCCGTGGCCCCCTGCAGGCGGCCGCCCCCCTGGCTTCCTTCCCCCTTGCCCCCTTCACCCTTGCCCCCCTTGGCCGGCTTGGCCCCCTAGGGATCGCGTACTCTAATTGCGACGCTAAATTGGGGTAATGTATGGAACTGCGCGGATATAACGGGCTAAGCTTGAAGGATCAAAGCTGCCATTTGTTTTAGTTAGCAGGATTTTCCTGTCTCGTTTATTCTTTAATGGGATTTTTGGTGTACGGAGATCGATGTGGGATTATAGCAACAGGTTTACGTTACGAGCTACGAGTTACGAGTTAGGTTTAGCTGCAGTGGTAGGTAGAGTATAGACTCTACCTACCACTGCAGCAGTAAAGTGTCGTTCTATGGAACTTGCTATGTAAACAGAAGTCACTAGTAAATTCATTATTCTTTGACAATTTCAATGTGGCGGTTTGTTTACATAAGTAGTTAGCACGTTCCATAGAATGACACTTTACCTACTAACTTACTAATCTTGTTCTTAAAAGCGATTGAATCTGAATTACGAAAGATTAGAAAAGTATCTAATAGTACCTAAAGGTGAAACAAAAAGGAATGTCTGATTCTGACATTGATAGAATGATATATTCAAATACCAACTGACGGCAACTGTGACACGGCACACAGTAAACAAAACAAACATAACGAGTTGTTACGAAACGAACGCTGCGCCCGACCTATTGGAATATGTAAATCGTACAATGTAAATGGATGGGACCGAATACCAAAATGAATGAAATGATACATCGCGTGCGGGCGTCCGCTTTCCAGTCGTACCTCGTCACGAATGTTATCGGCTGCTATTAAACGAGGCAACGAACATAAAATTCGATTGAAACGCCGTAAATAAAACATGTTGCCGGTCTCCCTTCGCAATCGCGTTATTGAGTTACGCGGCCCTGGAGCGTTTTGCCGCCAAAACAACGAACATTTTACCCCCCGGCGCGCGTAAAAACATCCACAGAATTCTCCACGCGAGAGCGACACGGAATTAACGCGCAGGACAGAAAGGGATGGGTGCCTTAATATTTTATCAGGCATCTTCTCATCAGGAAATTAAGGATCATTCAAAATAGAACTCTAACTGAAAGTCTTAGAGTTTATAATAGGATGTGGAGATTGACCATTGCGTGTGTGCCCTTACGTCGGTGAAAGGAAATTACAACCACACCCACGTATAATGTTGCCGCAATAAAAAACGTGTGAGAAGAAATAATGAGCGGTTACTGGCGAGTCGAGCCGGCCGGCGATTTGATCTTTTTTCGTATCCCTTTAATTGATTAGAGGAAGGAACCGTCAAAGGACTCAGGCCAAGACTCAGGCCATGAATGATGGATGAAGGGTCGCAAATCTGATTACAAATTTAAATGTCGCGTACAGATGAGTCGTGATCGAGGCTTGTTCAAATTCAATGAGAACGGGGCCACCGTGATCATGCATCGATAACACTGGATTGTTCATGAATTGTCATTCAAAACATCCTACCGACGCATTCGATATCTAAATATAGAACTATTGTGCTGTTCAAAAGACTACATCGATACTCAGTGACGATTGAATGGCTCGTATTATTATTTCTCAGAAAAAATATTTTTAAATAGGGGCCTAAAGGGGCCCGCCAGTTCGTCGGACGATATCAGCCTGTCCTTTGTTCGGAGCTGTCAAATTTTGCTTCTAACCGACAGGCTGATATCGTCCGGCGTTCAGTGGGCCCCTTAAGACCTAAGCAGGCAGTGCCGGATTAACCAATAAGCAAAACAAGCACGTGCTTAGGTAGGGCACCACGTTCAGGGGGGCACCAAAATGCCAGGTTGAAAACGGTGAACAAATTTTAAAATTAGGGACATATACATCGTTTTTACCACATGATTTTTTTTTTTACCTGTCCAAAAGCTAATTTGCAAAAATAATGGCACGTAATTCTTTAAGAAACAATCGGTAGCAGTATAGAAGAGTCGTGATACTCGTGATCACATGCATAGATTCGATTTCAATCCACTCTTTTGCGGTTCGGCGTTAGGTTTAATGCGAGGCCTTCTGCCTTACGGCAAAGTTGATCTTCTGCCTTAATTACACTTGGGCGTAGATCCAAATCCAAGCTTTCCTCTTTCGCAGCTGGGCCTACTGCCTTGCTCACACTTGGCCAATTCAATTCACTTGGTCAATTCTAAGCTCTGCTTTCTTGCATCTTTTATGCATGAAAACAACCTCGCTGAGACCCTTAAATATCGAGCCCTAATGCGAAGCTAGGCTGATAGAAAACTGTCCCATCCCTTCTCTGTATGAAATCCTGGATTCGCGCCTGGTTGGGACTAAAAGTAAAATTGCGTTTTTTTATATAGAAAAATTTTCGCGCTCGCTTCGCTCGCTTCGCTCGCGTTTTCAATAACTTTCTAAGGTATGATAATTATGATAAAGGTGACATTCGGGTGGCGACTGCAGCAATATTACTCTGTTGCAACGTTACTGCTGCAGTACTGTACATTTTCGTGATATAATGATGTGACTGATTTCCATTCTAAAAGTAATAATGTACAACTGTCTATCATATTGCGTTTTTATATCGAAAAATTAGATTATCATAGATTTGTACAACGTTGGCATAACTGTACTAAATTTACCTACTTCACGCTTATCTCGTGTTCATCTTTCCCGAAAACCGTGAAAATTAACGACATTTATTCCTCTATTTTAATCTCCGTGCATGCCGCATAGCAAGTAGGTACCTACTTGCCAAGTACGGATTGAGCGTATCTGCGTATCAACCAACACTTAAGGACTTACACTGACCAGTCGATAGGCTTCAGTGGGGCCATTAACTGCCCCTAATGGCTCCTCTACAAGATGGGCTTACTGGCCCACTAAGATGGGCAAGCATGTAGAGAGGGTAGTACCAGTGATGGCCACGGTGGCGGTTTTTCGTCCGCACAGACCGCACATCAAAGCTAGTGGGCCAGCGATGGTGCGTATACGCATTCTACACACACGTGGCCCATAATATTCCATAGGCCAGCGTTGGGCTATCGTGTAAAGGAGGCACCAGGCCATTCTACCCACAGGCCAAGACTGATATCGGGCTCCGCGATTACAAAGGGAGCATTTAATTAGTAGAGCGCTCGATCCTTCGCTCCTACATTTTTTAAACATGTTGTCATTTTCTACTGACAGAGCTGGCTTGCCAGAGTATAATTTATAGCTTGAAGTGCTGGAGAAGACATAAAGTTTTAGCTGTACAGAATATAATGTCTGTCAAGCCATTTCCGTCAGTAGAAAAGAGCGGCAAATTTAAAAAATATAGGCGCCGGAGTTATCCTTCCATAGAGAATTTGAATTTTACTCCTTTTTCTACTGACAAACTCTGTCTTTTAAATCGTAAACAACAGTTCGTTTTTGTTATTTCTTTAGATTTCTGTACAAAATTTTGTTCACGGAACACTTATGGGATAACTTCTGTCTTGCAAAATCACCAAATTTTTATGCTATTCTTACCCAGAATCGCTCTTTCCTTCCGATGAAAAAAAATCTCATGTTTTTTCCATTCATATCTTGTTTCGCTATAAATAACATATATTATTATAAACTATGTACATAGTTTACCTACACCCAGTAACGGCACCAATCATGAAACATTTGGCGATTGTGAGAAATTTGTTAGAAATCAGGACCAATTTCCTTTGCGTTATAATATAAATTTGGTCCGAAAGCTTACTTAAAGAATTTAAAAAGACATCTTACCATTTTAGTCCAATTTTGCCTCGAAAATATCATCTTCCTAGCGTTGTCCCGGCATTTTACCATCACGGCTCACTTGGGGAGACTGAAGTCTGCTCGGGAAAATTATATGTATGTAAGTACCTCTACTTTATTCAACGGTTAAGGCACAACTAAAGCATACTATGTTTGAGACACTGAGTTCCTTGTCTACTAATTTGAAGGAGTACCGACATGTTTTGCAAATTACTTACACCGAAATCAGTCACTAGCTTGGGACACATCTTAAATTTGGTTTTATTCAATGAGTTGAGCAAACACATTATTTTGATATAAAGAATATGATAAGTTAACTAATATAATAGGTACCTTAAAGACTGTATCGTTAAGTATAGGGACAGGTTAAACCTGGTCTAACTGTTGGCATGTGTATTATTTTGTATTACTATGTTCTAAGGGTTTGATCTGGGGGTATTTTTAGTTAAGCTATATCTGATTAAAAAAGGTTTGACATTTTTTTTATTTTAGGGACTTTATGATGCTTTTAATACCGTATCGCAAATACTCATACTCATACTCATAATCTTTATTGCATATCACATTGTATCTTAACCTATTACATAGAATTGTGTACAACATGACACCCTGTAGGGCACAGCAAACAGTTTATTCAAGAGGAGATCGAGTTTTTTGTACAATTAGATTAAGTATATTAGTGATTATATATGTTTATTAGGTATATTATTTATTATATAGGTCTGTGCTTTATTAATTGCAGTTATTGGTCGTGAAAAATACAGTCCGGACAAGCCTATAGAGCTGAAAATGAGACTATTTGACCGACTCGTTGGTACGATTTAAAGTAACAACAGGTTAATAGGCTGCCAAAACATGTTATCTAAGTGTCCTCTTCATGACTGTTCAATTGAGCACCTGCGGAATAAATGTGGTGAATTTTTATTTTTACATAAAAACGATTTTTCACCCTATTACGTTTTGGAATCCCTTCAATTTCTAATGCAAGCATAATGACGGAGACCGCTAGAAGAATAAGCTTAAAACCAAAGCCTAACGGACATTCATGGCGTTGATCCATCGCTAGAGCGGGTCGATAGAAAAGCTCCATGATAGTTATATTAGACGTCAAAGTCATAGTTGTCGTAAGTAGCATGCCATATTCTCTAAAAGGCCACCATGCACAGATCCTAAGCTTTTTTTTAACGAAAAGAAATGCTTAGACTATGTCCAGATGTTTCGCTATACGAATCATGTGTAATTGCTGTTTACATAGTACGATTTTTTTTTTGTGTGATATGTTCTTGTTCGCATACCGCAAAATTTCTTCTAGTATTTGTCCGCACTCGTTATTTTTACTCGAGAGGATTGGGTAAATTTCGTCCAAACCATAATGCTTTACGTCGAGCTCCCAGGACGAAATGTGTACCTTATTAAAGCACTAATTAAACACATCTGTATATAGTTTTGAAATAAAAATTTAATACCAAAAAAAAAACGGCTATGTAAAGTTGTCCCTATAATTAACGATACAGTCTTTATTATGCGTGAATAGCTATAATAACTCCGATCTAATGCCCCATCTTGAGTAGTATATTTTTGTTTAAAAAAATTTGGGTGCGGGACACTCCCACCGATCATCATTTTTGACATTTGAATATTTTTTTCTTGTATTATATGTATAAATAATAAATAAATAATTTCATAGTGTCCCAGACAGAACATAGGCTGAAGATCATGCCTGCATTAATTCAGATTTATTGAACAGTAAATTCAACCGTTTAATTCCCCGGACACGTAACGTAAAAATAGCCCTCCGTAGAAATGCCCATGAGCGTTTCTTTAATTTTTTGCCATTTTGTATAATGCGACCCCTTTTTGCCACTTTTGTGTTATTTCTAGCGAGCCCTAGCGAGCCCTTTTCATCCTTATAATAGAAAAAAAGTGTCCTTAAAATTTCCATACATTTTCAAAGTTTCCTTTTTGTTACCGCCATACAAAGTGTATGGGAAAATGGTAACACAATGGGAAAAAATCTCTGGATTTTTTTTTATCTCATTATATGGTGGGACGACTTGGACGCATCTTATCCGGATTGGCGGGAAAGTACTATATTATAAGGACATGATTTAGTGGAGGAAAAAAGGGGACACCTTTGCCCAGCAGTGGGACACTAAACTTAGGCTAACTAAAAAAAAGGTTTTTTAGACCTTCTAGCATGTCAGTTTTTTCTTGCACGTAGAATTGTCCCGATCAGTACTAGTTAGTTTACTGTTAAAAGAAAAGTCCTTTCAGTGATAAAAAAATTACATATTAAAAAAAAATTCACAAGAACACTTACTAGGTAGATATGTATTTAGTAATTTGAGGAGAGTCTTTTCAAAAGGGCTTATTTCTCTATGAACTCCATACAAAAATAAGCCCCTTTGAAAAAATATAATAGTCTGTTCGAGATCCTGAAAACGGTGAAAACTAAAGATAAAGCTTCTAAAAATACGTGTGATACCTCATTGGATTCGTCATGATGTCTAGAAAAATGTATTCGAAGCGTGTATTAGCATCACAAAAAATATCAAAAGTTATAAGCAAAAAAAGGGAGAAAAAAGTAAATATTTCTTATTTCCCCAATATCTCAAAAAGTGTTCATATTTAAGAAAAGAAAATTCATATTAGTAAAGAGGAAGATATTTTCAATAAAACATTTCATACTTGCAGAACTGTATCTCCATTATTTATACTTTTAATTCACGGCTGAACACAGCCCTCCACGCTCCATTTTCGGGAAACGCGCGCGACGTGAAAAAGCGGTTACGTAGTTAACATTAAATATAATTTTAAAGGTATTAAATATTCATTGAAAAATAAAATAAAAATACGGTGTATTAAAAACACAGCAACAAATGTACTTCTTGTAGAAATTTATCTTAAAATTATTATTTCAACAAGTTAGGCAATTGTTAATTAACAAATTTTTCTCACACTTCCTGCTTTATTGAAAACGAAAAAAAATGTATAAATAACTATCGTAAAATTTTGTCGCTTTGTCCTTCTCATATAAATGTTTAATAAGATCACATTATAAAAGTTTTAATAAAGTTAATACTTTTCTTAAAATAAGTTTTAGAATAACATAGAAAATTTACAAAAATCGAAAAATCAAGGTAAAATCATTTAAAATTAATAATAAATACAGACTTAAAAACTAAGAAATAAGTAAAATTGTAAAACTTAAAACAACATTATAACCAAACTATTAATTTTTTTGAAACTTCTATAACGTAATCTTATTAAGCATGTATATGAGAAGAGCTCTAGAAGGCGACAAAATTTTACGATACTTATTTATAAATTTTTTGTCGTTTTCAATAAAGAAGGAAGTTTGAGAAAAGTTTGCTAATTAACAATTGCCTAACTTGTTGAAATAATAATTTTAAGATAAATTTCTACAAGAAGTACATTTGTTGGTGTGTTTTTAATACACCATATTTTTTTTTTAATTTTTCAATGAATATTTAATACCTTTAAAATTATATTTAATGTTACGTAACCGCTTTTTCACGTCGCGCGCGTTTCCCGAAAATGGAGCGTGGAGGGCTGTGTTCAGCGGTGAATTAAAAGTATAAATAATGGAGATACAGTTCTGCAAGTATGGAATGTTTTATTCTAAATATCCTCCTCTTTAATAATATGAATTTTCGTTTCTTAAATATGAATACTTTTTGAGATATTGGGGAAATAAAAAATGTTTACTTTTTCTCCCTTTTTTGCGTATAACTTTTGATATTTTTTGTGTGCTAATACACGCTTCGAATACATTTTTCTAGACATCATGACGAATCTAATGAGGTATCACACGTATTTTTAGGAGCTTTATCTTTATTTTTCACCGTTTTCAGGATCTCGAACAGACTAATGATTTTACTAACCTACTATAAGTACTAGGTACTATAAGTAAACCATTCCAATTCATGGTTCACATGGATCACGACGATCATGAGGTAATTATTAGTTGATAATTCACAACACATTACATTACAATAATTACTATTACAATGACATAAATACAGATCAAATATATTTATCATCGTATTAATCACTCTGGCACTGTGAGCAAGTTAAATGACAAACAAGAAGTCGTAGGCATTCATAACTCTACCTAAACATTTATTCATTTCATTCAAGCAATAAGAATGAAACATCGCCGGCTAATCTCCGACAATCATAAATAATAACATCACAAGTTCCCACGTCAGTCAAGACGTCTTATTTATAAGCTTGTTATTCACTAACGCACTTGACCCTTTCAGAGCGGTCCCCGATAAAAAAAATACAAAAAGAATAAAACTTATGAACGCATCCATTAGGCACACATACACGCGATAACCTCATTCGGACGTATCAAACGATTTAAAATTCATGCACACGCACAAAACCTTGTTCGTACACGCACAAGCGTAAGTAAACCCAATAGACTCACACATGCGCAGAGAACCGTGTTACCGATCAAGCATTCGTGTGGCTTCCAATTTCAAATTCTCGTTCGTTTGCTCCGAACGGCGGCCTTAATTTGGATTCGGCTCACTTGCGCAGTGCGGCTCCGCTCCGGCCATGTTCGTCGTATTTTTAGAGCTGATGCGCAGTTTTGCTGACGCTATATTTGCCGACTACACGTTTTTACCGTTAATTCTTTCGAAGTTAAGCATTTTAAAACGCTGGCGTGTGGCTAATGAGCTGATAGAACAAGTTCCTAATAAAGACACTGGGTTATTCCTGTTTTTATGATCAGGAAAACATCTTGTTATATGTAAATTATCGTGTTTTTTATACTTTTTATGAAAGTAGGTAAGCGATAACTTTTATTAAACAGCGCATATTCATATAAATGAGTTTCATAGAACTGCTAATTAGGTAATATTGACTTACTGGTCGCCTTATATGGGAAGGAGCTATATGTATAAATGGACTGAAAAACATCACCCTCTTTTTTGATAAAAATGTAGTATTTTATTCGATAAAACGTGGTTATGGTGATATCTAACCGTGTGAAAATTACCATACAGTACTTACAGAAATTGAATGTAATGAGGAGTAATATAGGTAAATAACCTGTTGCATACTTGCAGAGTTAAAATATCCGGTTCTAATAATAAGTATACCTACAATATGCCTAAGGCTGCCAACCGTCCCGGATTCTTCGGTCCCGCATTTAAATGTTAATAAAAATTGTGCAGTACGATGCCTATTAAATTCCAATTATTTCAAACATATACTAATAAAAATATCTATTACGTCAAACGGTCTCTGAGAAAAACGCATTTAACTGATTTGATTCCATAAGTGTTCCGTGAACAAAGTTTTGGACGGAACATTAATAGTAGTTTATGTGACTGCTACATAATGAAAGGCATTAAAATACGAGTGTGGGTTTATGAAACGAATGAAATGAGCAGTTACATACACTACTTTATCTACACACATATTATAAACTTTCTATGATATATTCACTAACCTCATATTACAGCCGACATTAGGGCACTTTCCTCTCTGGCGGAACTCGCGGATATGAGGTTGCGTCTCCGAAATATCTTTATCGCACATTTTACACGAAATGTTTGTTATAGTTACTTTAAAAACAACAAAACAAATATTTTTTTACTTAAAAACTAATTAAACGATAATCTGTACGTCAAATGAAAACTTTTTTCACGCACGTCACGCATCCGTAGTTTTTTTTTTAATTCAGAGACAAACTAGAGTCGGGGTCGATTACCATATCGTCCGATACCAACTTACATGCGAGATTTGCCAATATTGTATGCAATTGTCATTTGATCTCGAATAAAACGTCATCTCGACTGATGTTAGAATAGGGGTCAAATCAAATTGCTAGTTTTTCAGAGATGTTCGAAATTTGAATGCATTACCAAATCGATTTTGATACAGTAATGAAGCTAAAGATGGTCAAGCAAATCTTGTCAGTAGAAAAAGGCGCGAAATTCAAATTTTCTATGAGACGATATCCCTTCGCGCATACAATTTTCAAATTTGCCGCCTTTTTCTACTGACAAGATCTGCTTGACCAACTATATTACCACATTTTCACAGATAAGAAATTTGCTGTAACAAAACAGTTTATCGTAATGGGGGCCATTATTTACGGATTTTGAAGGCATCATAGAGAGTTTATGATATGTGTGTAGATAAAAACATTAAACTCAACCTTATAATGAATACTTAGGTAAGTACCTATATTTTTGCAGCATGCATTTTTACACGATAGGTCACATTAGTCACGATCATGATGAATATTTTAGTATGACCCTGTAGATAGGTTCGATTTCCGAATAATTTTGGTAGGTACTTACTTAGGTACCTACTGTGATGGCGCTGTCGGAACGGAATCTGAATCCTTCATAAAAAGAACATCCCTTAAGTTCCGTGAAAAATGGTCCAAACCATACTCACAAATAATCAACTGGATCAAAGTCAAAATACAAATATCAATCATCAGAGCGGTCTCTCTGAAAATTAGAGGAACGAGAAGAAGGATAGAAAGATTTGGATCTGAAGACGGCTGTGGAATACCCATCCTTGAAGATTAGATTTCTCTTCTTTCTACCGTACAATGTTTTTAAATACGTTTAAAATTGTATTATTTAATGTAATAAATGTGTTATCTCTCAAAAAAAACTAGGTACTATATATGTATAAGTAATTTACGCCCTTATTCATAACTTAGCAAAGCTTTGTTGAATTTTGTCTCTACAAATGTCAAAATTTCGGGTATTACGAACAAACGATTATCAACTGCGTGTTACATTATAGAAGTAGGTATACCTTAGGTAATACGACTGTAGGTATTAGCTAGGTTATATATATAACGGAAAGACAAAATGCATGTGATTCAATTATTAATCATAAAATGTAATCCCGTCGAGGGACTATGTTTTATGTAGTAATTGGTATCTTTATAATACCTAAATTAGATTCTTACGTCAAATACACATATGTGATAGCTGTTCAAGCATAAATATTAAAGTGCATACCTACCAGAGGCGGAGCGTCCATAGAACTCTATTAATTCCCATCGGCTTGTCTGATATTTAGGCTCTTGGGTCATTTTCTTTAAACTTATGAAGCTAAAAGGAAGGGCAAAGTCAGCTACGGCTTGCCTACGAACAACCTAGACGCGCCGCCACTGATACCTGCCTACTGCCAATTCACGCTGTCTAACAAACGAGTCAGGTAGGTGTAGTAATCCGATACTGAATAGGTACACATTTGGATAAAATGCAGTCTCTGTGGTATTGTTTTTAGAACCTTTTGTGGTGAATCCTCTGTAGGTTCCACGTGCTGTCATTTACTGTAGTACAGTCAGCGGCAGAAGTTGCTAAGCGGGCGAGGTGTTCAAAATGACCTTAACACGCTCTTATTCTCTTAACAATAAAGTCGCGTCAAGATCATTTTGAACACCTGGCCCGCTTAGCAACTTCTGCTGCTCACTGTACCTACCTTAGGTGCTGCGGGGCCTCGCTTTTCGATGAAGGAAAACATCGTGCTAGGAAACCGGACTAATCCCAACAAGGCCTAGTTTCTCCTTGGGTTGGAAGGTCAGATGGCAGTCGCTTTCGTAAAATCTAGTGTCTATGCCAATTCTCGGGATTAGTTGCCAAGCGGACCCCAGTCTCCTATGAGCCGTGGCAAAAAGCCTGGATAACGCGAGGAAGATGATGACCTAGCTGGGGGAGTCAAGAAGACTTCACCAGGTAGGAAACTTTGAACCATTTTATTAAAAAAAACCGGGCAAGTGCGAGTCGGACTCGCGCACGAAGGGTTCCGTACCATAATGCAAAAAAAGGCAAAAAATCGGTCACCCTTCCAAGTACTGACCCCGCCCGACGTTGCTTAACTTCGGTCAAAAATCACGTTTGTTGTATGGGAGCCCTACTTAAATCTTTATTTTATTCTGTTTTTAGTATTTGTTGTTATAGCGGCAACAGAAATACATAATCTGTGAAAATTTCTATCACGGTTCGTGAGACACAGCCTGGTGACAGACGGACGGACGGACGGACGGACAGCAGAGTCTTAGTAATAGGGTCCCGTTTTACCCTTTGGGTACGGAAACCTAAAAATGCCATAATCAAATTATTTATTTTATCAGCTCTCCAATATCACTAACGATATATCTCTGTACATGAACAATGCATGCTACAAAAATAATATTTTATATAATTGTTCAAGTCTGCCACCTAGGCAAATCTCCCAGGTTCCCTTACCCATCGTTGAGGTAAAGGTATCCCACGTGGTGTACCTAAATGTAAAAGTATAAACGGTTGAACGGCCTCCTAGTCTAGTCCAGGGCTCACCAAAACCCGGCCCGCGGGCCAAATCAGGCCCGCGACGCGTTCCGATCCGGCCCGCCGAAACCCAAACTGTCCGGCCCGCGGGAGCCAGGCTCCAAGGGTTCAGCCCTAATAACAGCAACAACCAGACACGCAACCCCTCGCGACGTTAGCCCGCGCGAAGTTTCTGAGGCGCAATATAGCCCTCAGGTAAAAAAGTTTGGAGACCCCTGGTCTAGTCGGTAGTTAGGTGTGTTGCCTCTCTGTCGCACTTGTAAATTCGTACGTAAGCGTGATAGGGAGGCAACACGTTAAACGTGATGTGGTCCGCGGTAGCGGTAGGCCCTCTGACTCTGCCTACGAAGCAGGAGATCTCGGGTGCGAATCCTGGAATTAAATTGTGTGTTTAGTATAAATCACAGATTGTTCCTAACGTTCCTAAGTTATGGAATGTTTTCTAGTATTTAGGTATTTCTAAGCCCTATGAACAAATGGAGTGATGATGATGATGACTGATGATCGATCCGAGGTGGTGGGTATGAATTTCCTTTACGAACTCTACTTACCCTTATAAACCTTCTAAAACTGATTTCTGGTTTGAGTCTGTGATTTAACAATATTTTTTAGTGTCAAAACTACTCAAAACCAAACTTTCTAGCATTCTCACAAAAATCAAACGACCCCTCGAGATTATACTAATGACTGGCAGCTAATACCTCGGCCAGAGGATAAGTCTGGCCATCCAAAAAGGTAATGCCAGCCAGCCTTCTGGGCACCATAACGCATGGTGATCTGGGGAGCATTTTTAGTGTTCCGTTCAAAACTTTGTTCATGGAACACTTATTTATTTATAAGTTTAGGTTCTTTAAGATTTGTTATAGTTTAGTTTTAATTTAAATATTTAAATTTTTTCGTATGTTTCATTATCAATAAACTTCTTACACTCATTAATAATATGATTCGTTTTGACGAGTCCAATTATTTAAGGAGTCCAATCATTTTCTTTATATCCATAGGTACATACGAATTGTATATTTCTACCTAATTTTGTAGGTGATAGTACGAGTAGATCAGGTCCCCTACCTATATAGACCTCAAACAAAGTGGCGGCCGCACCCACGTTATCGGTAGATAGCCGTGACAACTCTAAACTGCCCTTCACGTACGCGCACGTGGCGTGTTCCCCTTGTAGCCACATCATTTCACCCGTTGGGTTTCATCCATAGTCAACGAGTGTGGAAATTTTGTACAAAAATCGCCACCATTTTCATGTGAATTATGGTCAAAAATCGGGAAACTCGGGTGCGCTGTACTTACGTACAGCGACTGTATTAGAGAAAAAAAAAGCAAATAACATGAGCCAACCTCGGGCAGGAGACGGCACCATAAGAAGAAATAACATAACTAAAAATTCGGTCAGGATCTTAATAATCATACACAGACAGGAAATTAAGGCGACACTGGTAGACATTCTTCTAGCAATAAATAAGTAGGTCGGTAATAGGTAGGTAGTAGGTAGGTAGGTAGGCCGGTAATAGGTAGGTAGGTAGACCGCCTGTTGTTAGGTACCTCTACTGTCTTTGTTTATGTTATTGTACATTTATTGTAAAGTACTTGTATGTAAGGTATGCAATAAAGAGTATTATATTGTACCTGTACGAGGCACACATTTGTTTAGCATTTATCGGTTGGTAACTAATTTATAGTACAAATACCTAATATAGTACAGCGTAAATTATGTAGTGGATCTTGAAGTCGTCATTAAATAGTTATTGTACACCGCTCCACTGCCAAAAACTTAACTGTTTATATATTCTAATACAATAATACATATACGCTTCACGCCTAAAATATGTCAAATCACACTTGAAGTTCGCTGATTTTTCTCTTTGTAAATTATTAAATCACTCCTGTACCAACATATAATATGTTTCTTTTTGACCTAATGTTTGACTGGTTCACAATGAAAGACAACTATATACAAATTGTGGACTTAATCCCAATTTAAGTCCGCCAGTTGTACCATTTTCTTTTTTGGTGCAATATATCTTAAATAAATAACGCATGACATGCCGGAGGACGAATAACCAGTAGCTGCCACTGACTCAGTGGAGGGAAGCTAGCTGTGTCAAGCGGAGCGATCCTCCTCGGCCAGTCCGGTTATTTGTGGAGCAGGATTCCATGCGTTAACGAGCTGTTGCGCAATACTAACCTAACCTCTTCTTCTTCTTCTTCCTCTTCCTCGCGTTATCCCGGCATTTTGCCACGGCTCCTGGAAGCCCGGGGTCCGCTTGACAACTACCTAGCCTAACCTACCAAAGAACATGTCCGACATAAACCAGTGATTGGAAGCTAGCGGTGCCAAGCGGAGCGCTCCGGCTCGGCCAGTCCGGTTGTTTGTGGAGCAGGATTCCGTGCGTTAACGAGCTGCGCACACGCAGCGCTTCTGAGAAACTGCCGCTCCACTGCCATCAGCTTCTAATGCATTCCGAAAACTTACTGTTCATTCTAACCTGCCCTGATAGTCATGGCGCAAGAAATTGAGTGCTAAGCACCTAAAAAAAGATTATCTATCGATGCCGATGCAGCATTATCTGACTGCAAAGCTTCTACAAAATTGAGACTTTCATGTAAATGTAATATACTCATATATGTAAAGCAATGTGTAGAGTCTGTTCGGAAAGAGAAGAGTCGTGCAATGTATTGGGCCCAATATATTCCACGACTCTTCTCTTTCCGCACAGACTCTAAATAGTCTAAATGTAACTCAAATAGCTGAGAAAGCACTCCACTGCCATCAGCTTCTAATGCATTACGAATTACCTACTCATTGTAATTTCGCTCGAAAAATAGTAAATGTTTCAGGGCTTTCCCCTTAAAGTATCGCGATACTTGGTGTTGACATTACGAACGAAGTCCAGTTTCGGAGTCATCTGGAGCATAAAAAACAAACTGGCCTTCAAGAAGTTTGGGGCGCTTAACAGAGCCAACACCACACCGGCTTCACACCACGGGCCACCGGCTTTTGTTATAAGCGTCGGTTCGACCTCATGTGGAGTACTGTTCTCATATCTGGTCTGGCCCTCCGCAATACCAGCTCCTCTCTCTTGACTCCATCTAACGGCGGGCAGTTCGTATTGTAGGCCAAAGAAGCAAAGCTCATTTCCACTTCTTAGATATACTTGGTCAAGCAGATCTTGTCAGTAGAAAAAGGCGGCAAATTTGAAAAATGTAGGCGCGAAAGGATATCGTCCCATAGAAAATTTGAATTTCGCGCCTTTTTCTACTGACAAGATTTGCTTGACCATCTATACTTACTACATGTAACATGGCACACCTAAAATAAGCGCGCATCTCGCCCGTTGCTTCCCAGAATATGCAGTTAGCTCCTAAAGAATATGTTCGACACCGACACCAAAAACCAGTGGTTGGAAGCTTGTGAGGTATTCTTTGCGCTACGACATTGGGTGTCTTCAAGAAGCGGGTATTCAGAGTTCTCAAGGGTCGACATCGTTTAAGTGGCTCCTTTAATCTTGCTTTAGTCCATGTGCTATGGTGACCGCTTCCCATCAGGCGGCTCGTCTGCTCGTTTGCTGACTATCACATAAAAAAATTTGCAGTCCATTAAACCCCATTCTTTATGGTAGGGCCCCCCCACATCTGGCTTCTTTCGAGCGTCGGCGTCTGTCGGCGTCGGTCCAGCGCTATGGAAAATGACGTCGCTGCGCAGTTGCGTCGACGCTGCGTCGACGTTGCGTCGACGTCGGCCATAGAATTGTAGACGCCGACGCTCGAAAGACGCCAGATGTGGGGGGGCCCATAAACTCAATTTCCCAATCATTACTCAAAGAATAGTCCACATCAGTAAATACGTGACTTATCTCAACAAAACTTCTGTACCTATTGTCTGTGTATTCAATGTTTCAAACATACTCAACACTAATAGTGCAGACATTCATCGGAAATAACTAAACCACTCGTCTCCCTCCCCTAATTCAATTCTCTTGGGATGACACATGTGTATTGTGTACCTAATGCACATACACGACGGTCTAGATGAGTTAAGGAACTTTGAGGACTTGTGTGAGTAGAGAATCCATTTTTGAGGACATGTACAGCGAATTCTCGAAATGTTTTAAAATGAGAGCGTAAATTCGATTGTATGGCGGCGATTAGGTTCGTGTAATTCTTAACTACCCGAGGGTTTCATCAATTTTTGACAAGTTTTGAATCGTATCTCCTACTTTTGCCCTACACGTAGAATTTATATTATAAGGCTATCGGTTCTTCAATCTTTTATCTCGATTTTTGTCTACCGGATTTTGAAAGAAGAATACTTTTTTTATTTTTATTTATTAAACATTGACTAAAAAAAGACTTTTTTCGTAGGTATCTCGATTGCTGTGAAGATAGGCTGTGAAAGATCTTACATATACAAATCTACATATTTGGATTCCTCTTTGCCGTCTCTAAAAACGTGTCTAGAGTTTTAATTGTAAACTAATTAACACAAAAGTTATGGCCAGAAGCCCAGTTCTTTGGCCTAAAATTTTTCAATTTTGATAACACAAAAGTTATGGCTAGAAAACCAGTTTTTTTGCCTAAAATTGTTCAGTTTTGATGCCAAATATCTAACTTTGAAGTAAATATGGAATACTATATTGCTAAAAGCCGTTGTTGTTAATATAACAAGCACCAATAAACATTAGAAAACTAAGGGATTCAGGTCGAAGATCATTGGGGCATGGGATCCCCTTTACTTAACCGGGACACAAGGTCTAACAAAATCAAGGCTCAGCATTTGGCACTGAAAACAATGAAATAGAATGGCTTTTTGTATTAGCTACCTAATCCACACATTTGTTTTTGACGCTCAGATTAACGTCAGTAATCATTTTAAAGCTAATATTAGACGCTATAATATTGAACCGAAATTAGTATTAATACTAAACTAGCAGTTTTCTTTGTACATACAAAATTTATTATTAAAATCTAAAGGCACACTCCACAGTCGAATTTGCCTCACACGCAGTGCCTATTCCATTCTTAGCCGCGACAGCCGCCTACACACTCATTCATTCAAGCTCATTTACATCAGCCTCGACCCCCACGCGCCAGACAAGGACAAAACTATACGTTAGAGCGAGAGAGGGGGTGTCTAAAGCGAGGGTTCGCTATCGACTAATGAGCTTCGGACAAGAAGCGTGGCGGCACTTGATAAAAAGTAGAAGTGGGATTAGAAGTTATGGGATAGATATGAACGATTGTGTTTGTTTCTAGGTTTTGTTTTAATAAAGTTGGCGAATGGTTTGGTATTTCTTATCAATGAATTCTTTGAAGTGGTAATCATAGGTAATTATAACTTGCCTATAACTTTTTGTATGTACAAAGGAATGTCATCTTTATCCAATAGATAACTGCGTAACAAAACAATCAGTAGCTTGATTATAGAAAGATTGTGCAAGATTATAATTTTTTTTCTAAAATACAATAAGGAATGATACCACATTACCTATAAGTATACATAGGTACCTACATAATAATCAAACTATTAACGTTGCACTAATAGAAGTAATTAGGTCGCGAGCGGTAGATGTTATAATGAGCCTATTACTAGTTTATCGTTAATCGGTTTATTTTCCATTGCCAGTAGCCAATAATAATTTTACCAATTTAACCTTCACGGTAATGAGACAAGGCAAATTCTACTGCGCTAGGACAAAGAAACAACATCAAAAGCGCATTAAGAGTTTAAGACATATTTAACACCAATTACAATAACACACCTTTGACCAAGCCCATTACAAACGTCACACACCATTAAAGACCAATTAATCTCACAACGTCAAACAATGGCTCTACTCTGCCACAGTAGACCAATAAACACGCACAATTCCCATTTAAAAACACTAATATAATTCCAAAATGAACTTTACCCCATATTACTACGCGTTACATTCCAAGCGTCTATACATGAGCGTAATACGCTGTTGTGAAAGTTAGGGGTAATAATAGATACTTTCTTCAACCGCAAGCGGCGATGCATGAAGAATAGAATGGACGAAAGAAATGGCGCAATGACACATGGCCGGCATATGGCAACTAATTCACTCTAATAATGGAGTAATTACAATAATAGGGAAACACCGACATTGCGAACATAGCTATTGTGTTTTTGCTGTCGTCGAAATGTTAACTGTGCTAAATGGTGGCTGCTAGTTCCTTACTATGGAAGTTTAAAAGTATGTGATTATCCGTGTAAATATGAAGAACTGACAAAGTACGTCTGTTAATTTTCCTTCTTTTCGTTCCTATTTAACATGCTCTTATTTTCTTTGAAATAAATAACATAATATACCTACTACCATAAATATCTCAAACTTAGATTTACAAAGAACAATTACAATAGATATGTGAACTTATGAAGTAATATTCTCTGTCTACAAATATTTATATTTAGAGCTGAATCAGTATTTTAGACTGTATACTAATAAATCTAATAATTGCATAACACTGATTCCCGATAATCAGACAATCATATATGTAATCACTGCAACTATGCCGAATAATTCCAATTTAAAAGACGTAACTTTTTATTCAAATATGTACGAGTAGAAGAAAGACCTGACCCGTGCTTGTGACTGCGCAAAAACTGCTAATTCCAGACAAGATTAATGGTTATTCAATACGCCCCTACGCGTAAGCGGCGAAGCGGTAACGACACGCTATACCTACAACGTAACGATAATTGATACATGATCACGTGGTTATGTAACAACTATCATTGCGGTAGATGTTGAAAGTGTATAGAATTAGACCAAGAAAAGTCTGCAGAGATTTTGACAGGTGTTATTTTAAACGTCAAACTTCTATGAAATTAATCTGACGTATAAATAACACTGCTGGCACTGCGTGTGCTGTCAAAATCTCTGCAGACTTTTCTTGGTCTAAGTAAGGATCACCCCGGATAGGTGTATCAACGCGCATTCGGCAAAAGCCGATAGGAGCCGGGAGCCGGCTGATGCGAGCCAAGGCGAACGACGACTTTTTCGCTCTTATTGCGCAGACATATTATTATAGCTTTTTCCTATCGGATTTTGCCGATTCCGTGTCGACATAGGTAGTATATGGGGGAACCCAAACCTAATTAACTCTTACGTGTCTTCTCCTAAAAAGCCCCTCCTGAAAGCATGGGGCTGGTGAAAACGTCTGTACCTAAGTATATTTTGTTTGGAAGTTCCGTTTTTTCAACTCGTTTAGTTTCGTTTTCCCTTTGACTTGAAGCTTGTAATTTTCATTTATTTATCTCGTTTTGATGTATGGATCTAAAGCTTGAAGATATCAAGTTCTTAAAGTGGTAAGGAAAATCTGGCAGAAGATTCTACGACCTAATCAGGGATGAAGATGGAAGTTAAATGCGTAGAAAGAATAGTGAGTTAAGGGAGCTGGTTGCAATGCCCCATATGATTGGCGAGATCAAAGCCACACTCTGCTGGCTCAAACACCTGGAGGGGATGGGTGAGGATCGAGCTGTGAGAACCCACCCGGGTGGAAAACGTCCGTGCGGAGCGGAGTCCGAACGTGCCAGATACGCGTTAGGGTGGTAATTCCACCTGTCCAATTTCTTTGTCCAATGTCATGTTGCACCTCACTCTTTATTTAAGCAAAATGTGAGACGCAATACACATTGGACAAAGAAATTGGATAGGTGGAGTACCATGCTTAGTGCCAATAAAGCGTCTCTTTCTGCTATTGTGATATTGATCTGTGAACCGCTTTACGTAGACCAAGCTATTAGATATAGCTATAGGTACAATTTGACTTAAATGGCCGCCTTATGATCTGCTTTTCTGAATATACGTCCTTAAGTAATAACAGAAATTGTTATAGATACCCTTTTTTTAATAAAAAGCATAGGTACCTAAAATAAGATACCCTACCTATAAATACAGACAAGTGGCGAAATGTAATCAGAAGCAAATTAATTACGCAGGGAAGTTAAATACTACCCTCAGGAACATGACGTGGATCAGATAATACTTAGTATAATGACAATCAATATTGGACGTGCCAAAAGCATTTTTCCCTAATAATAGTTTTACAAATAGAGATATACCTATACCTCTGCAATTCGCATTACACTCAGATTTTTTTACACTTATAATATAGAGACATAATTACCTATCTCTTTCTGTGAACGTTGTGACGCTTACTTTTGATGTCAGCTGGTAATATAAGTTGGTACCTATCTTTTGCCTTACCTAAGGCCTGAGTTACACTCGTAAGTTTTACTTACGTAAGTAGGGACAAAGCTATTTGTTAGAATGAGATAACGATATTCATCTCTCATTCTGTAGTATAGCCGTGTCCCTACTTACGTAAGTAAAACTTACAAGTGTAACTCAGGCCTAATAATAATTACAAAATTGAGACTACCGTAACATCGGGGTACTTTAGCCCATGGGGGTTACTTTGTCCCAAAACGAAAAAAAGATTGAACTTCCCGTCACGCTGCACGTCAGGACCTATCGATGTATTTCGCGCTATTCATCGATAGATGACCGTATGGGGCGGTGGGTAGAAACAATTTCACGTTAACAACGCTGATTGGTCAGTCCATAATTTCGGTCACAAGTTGTTACCTATAAACTACGCGATTCTATAATGTGCAAACTTTTTCTCGAAACAAAGAAAGCAAATAAGTTTAAGTGTTTGATTGTTATTAATCGTAACAGATATGTATCTAGGATCCTAATGTGATATAAATCATAGAATTTAAGACATTATTGTGAGAAGTATATGTTATTGAAAATCAAAGTATTCTTTGGCTATCGTTTTCGGGTTTCTTTGACCCATGGGAAAACATTTCCTTCAGAGAGAACAGCGACGCAGATATAGTCTCGCTTCATCTACTGAAGCTCTCATAACGGCACGAGATCAATATGCTAACTAAGAAGAGAATTTACTATCGAGGCAGGTTATAAAACGCGATCCCAGGAGCAGCAGCCAGTGGTTCGTCCTGTGCTGGAGCACTGGATGAACCACAGGCTCAGGTTTCAAAGACAGATTCTCTAGATTGTAATGGAATTAATGAAAACAAAGATAAAGAACATCTGCCGCATAAGTTTAATATCTTATAAAATGATTATCAATTTTTAAGACTGATTAGTTACAGTCGACTGTTAACTAGGTGTCTACCTAGTAAAATAATTCTATAGGAAAACTAATTTTTCATATGATAATTATAGTTATACACGTTAACTATTTCTAATGATTATGATCGATAAGTTTAGAAGGTTTTTCTGATTGTTTTGGCAAAGTTTTTATTAAAAAACCAATTTTTAATAGATTTATTACTTTGTGTTAATTAGTTTGCTTTTTTAGTGTAATAAAAACAAATGAATCTTACTACTATGTCCTTAGTTGATATACATGTGTATTGTGTAATAAATTTAAACAGCTTTCTTTGCGCTTTTATTGCAAACCGTTACGTTGTACTCAATGAAAAATCGATGGCCAAAGAAACCCGCTTGAAAGCGCAACTTTGGCTCAAACTTTGCGAAAAATTAAAAAATATTTAGAGGTTTATTTATTAAGTTTTACGTATGTGCATGAGTTGATTATACCCACAATTAAATACCTATGACTATAAAAGTGTCATAATGCGATTAAAATTGAAGTGCTCAAACGAAAAGTAAAAAGTATCTTGATTTTGGGACAAAGTACCCCGATGTTACGGTATAGGCCCAATTCGAACTTTAAAATATGTCAAATATTACGACTAGATACGATATGGATTAGATATGTCAGTATCTTTCCTTCCTTCCTTAATTCCTTCCTTCAAAACCTTCGCTTTTGACACGACATAATATCTAATCCATATCGTATTTAGTCGTAATATTTGACGTATCTTAAAGTTCGAATTGGGCCGCATGCATATAGGTAAGTAGTATTTTTGTTGGTTTCTCACGCTTTAATATTCAGTCAGAATCGAGTTGTCAGCAAATCACAGCTCGCGCACCTGTTTCCTGCTCGCATCCTGAACTTTATTTATATTTTTACTACCTTTTGCAGCAGCGGCTCTTGCGCCCCGCGTTCATTTTAATGTTTTTCTCATATTAAGAATGAAAAAAAGATTTAATTAATCTTAATAATTTAATTTAAAGGTCGCATCGCTACGGAAATATTTACTGCAGGCGACAGTTCATTCCACACAGTTTAGCTGTTTAGGGCAGAGTTCTGGAAAAGCATATTGTAAAGTATTTGTAAAATCCGTCTAAGCTCCGGAGTAGGTAAAAATAGGCTTATTACTGGAAAAATGCCCGTGTCATCTTCCTTAGTGATTTTTGCCTTCAGCAACACCTAGGTACCTACATACAGTCGCCATCAGACATATCAGAGCGGCCAAGGTGTTCACAATGTCACTGAACACGCACTCTAACGCCTTGACAATAGAGGCGTGGTCAGATATTTGTGAGCACCTTGGCCGCTCCGATATATCTGATGGCGACTGTACCTACCTACTCCTCAAATCGGTACCCATTTACCCAAGGCACTTTATCTGACTTGTCTAATTATAATAAGGTAGGTATACCTAGGTACTTAAGTATGTGTCGAAATTAGCTAACCACCTACCTAAAGTATCCAACGAAATAAACGAAATAGAATTTTCGTCATATACTAAAAAATAAAGACGTTAAACCTAACCTAACTCACTCCGAATATAAAAATAACATCGACCCCTTTCAAATACCAAAACCAACGCGGAATGCATGAAGAGATAAAAATTCAGTCGCGGCGTTTTTAATAAAAAAAACCGGGCAAGTGCGAGTCGGACTCGCGCACGAAGGGTTCCGTATCATAATGCAAAAAAAAACAAAAAAAAGCAAAAAAAAAAAACGGTCACCCATCCAAGTACTGACCCCTCCCGACGTTGCTTAACTTTGGTCAAAAATCACGTTTGTTGTATGGGAGCCCCATTTAAATCTTTATTTTATTCTGTTTTTAGTATTTGTTGTTATAGCGGCAACAGAAATACAACATCTGTGAAAATTTCAACTGTCTAGCTATCACGGTTCGTGAGATACAGCCTGGTGACAGACGGACGGACGGACGGACGGACGGACGGACGGACGGACGGACGGACGGACGGACGGACGGACGGACAGCGAAGTCTTAGTAATAGGGTCCCGTTTTACCCATTGGGTACGGAACCCTAATTACCGACGACGAGCCCCGAGCCCGGGACGATTCCAAACGCTCACTAACCGACGTCTAATCTAACGCCACAATAACCAGTTTAAAACTGACCTCAAATACAGTAACTGTATAGAGAATCGTTATACTGGTTGTTAACGCGTTTCACTCGCCAACATTCTGTAAGCAATTGTATTAACTTAACAGTTCAGTCCCGAAGGGTGAAGGTGAGGGGAGGGGTGGGGCGGAAATTGAAAACCTCGGGCTTCAACCCTCGCTTATCGTCGCTCACACTTTTATGGGCGCACTGGAGTGTGGTCTGACCAGTGAGTTTTCACGTAATTGGGATTGGATTAGGTACTTATTATTGGTTTCAGAACTAGGTAAGGTACGGTCGCGTTCACATTACCTATACTATAGGTACTTATTTCCAAACCTATAAGCCGACGTTCCGAAAATAGGTAGGTACTTACTTCAATGGGACATCTAAGCAGTTTTTTCTTTGTCTAATATACCTACACTGCATTTTATAAATTTTATTCATTTTCTAGTACTTTAATTTAAAATAAGTGCTGTTTTCGAGCTTTCCCTGATTCTCCCCCTTGTTCTATTTTATTTTGCCTTCAACTGATGCTGTTAGTTCATAAAAAAACATTGATAACAATACGTACTTAATGCGCACATTTCAAAATAATAGCAGTCCTTTAAAACATGCCCAAAAGCACAAAGCATTAAAACTAAGCGAAAACTACGAAAAACTCCCGCAACCGCAAGAGAGAAACCGCTATTATTATCCCACTCCAATCTAAATTCAACCTTACGTATTAATAAATAGAGTAGGTATTAGATACGGTTGTGTGTTATTATTGCGTACTTTGTCTTACACAGACGAGACAATGGGTCGGCCGGTGGTTATCCCATCCATCATTGTAATGCCCATTGAGACGTCACTTTTCCCGGTGCCTGCCACGCTGCGCTGGCCCTAACGACTGTTTCTAAAGTATAAAATATGAGAATTAGAATATCCTAGCAGTTATATCGTACATCCGTAAATGTCAGGTTGGTTCACGTTTTCGTCATTCAATGTCTGTATTCAACACCGAGCCAGTCTCAAAATGTCGGACGCTGCAGCAAAATTTAGCGAAATATAGTGAGATTTGAGGTTATATCTACCTATAAGTAAGTCAGATTTACGGTCATAGGTATCTATCTACCTTATAAGTGACTCATAATCACAACTAGCGGCCCGCCCTGGATTCGCACGGGTTACACAGAAGCTTAACAAATTATACACAAAACCTTTCTCAAGAATCACTCTATAGATGAAAACCGCTTGAAAATCCGTTCAGTACTTTTCGAGTTTATCGCGAACATATTACATACAGACAGACGCGGCGGGGGACTTTGTTTAATAAGGTGAAGTGATGTCAATAGAATTCATCTACATATTTATTTATAGGTCAGCTTCATAATTTAAATTTATTTCTGTATATTTTCTTTTTTGTTACTACTTAAAGACGTAAAATGTATGTAGAAGAGCCGTGAAATGTATGGGGTTCAATACATTCCACGACTCTTCTCCTTCCGCACGGACTCTAACGTAAATATGAGTAAGGCAATCGGCTACCTGAATCGGTCTGAAAAACATGTAATTTGCTAGAGTAGTTTTCTTCGTACCTGACTGCAATAACGCTACATCAAACACTGGGAACTACGTCAAATTTATTTATTTGCACAGGCATAGGAACTTCTGCATCTGACCCTTGATCCAACCACCCAGCGAGAGTCTCTCTAGGTGTTGGTCGAGACTCTTAGCTATGAGACCGTTCGCTGACACGACTATGGGAACAATGATCGTCGAGACAACATCCCACATGGCGGTTATCTCGTGAGCTAAGTCTAAGTATTTGCTAGACTTGTCCTTCTCGGCCTTCACGAGATTCTCGTCATAAGGGGTAGGACCCGAGGGTAGGACGTAAAAAGGGCACACGTAATTAAATCAATATAACTTGATATAAATATTTCATCATTTAGCTAATATAATATCGAATAGAGTCTGAGCGGAAAAAGAAGTCGTGAAATGCAAGCAAGGGAGCCCATACATTTCTTTCTACGACTCTTCTCTTTCCGCACAGTCTCTACAAACTCATACTGCCGTATTCGAACTACGAGATATTCACAAGAGACGACACGTACTAGATCCATTCTAGATACGTTATAGTTTAGATATCAACTAGTTCTCTTTTGCAGCGCAATTCGGGCAACCAATGTCACTTTTACGTTAGATAGAGTAAGATATCTATTACATGTGAATTGGATCTCCAAGTCATATCCTGTGGAAATCGTTCAAGAGTATCTCCAGAATCGCGCAAATGTCAAATTTGACAGGTTACATCTTAAACATATCGTTATCGTATCTTGGTGATGTCTAAAATATCGAATAGAATCTATTGACAGAACAATTTTCTATCTGATGTCTATTTCAAAATCCGAATCGGGCCCAAAGTCATAAAGTCTATAAACATACTATCTAAAGAGATTTAGCCACAAAATGGGCTTAACTCAATGGTCTGATGTGGCTGTCTGAGTCTGAGGTTGTCATCAGTTGTCATGTTGTGTCACTCATTCAATATTGGTTGCTGTTTTGCTTGTCTCTTGTAAAAATTTTCTTATTCAAGAATTATATACTTTCAACACTCTGTATCAAGGTAAGATGAGCATTGTTTTAAAGTAATATTTACTCATTAAGTCCGCCGATTATTAAACTATCGGACCGATCGCCATGTAGAAAATCACACCATCAAGCAGAGTGATGCTCCAGAAATAAACAGACAAAATTGAAATATTTGAGATCTCAGACACCTAGAGTATCGGCTCGATTCTGAAAATGTATTAGATCTCTACTAGACCTCAGCAAGTTACGATATGGATAATTTAAAGATATTTGTAAGATAGATATGTCAAATTTGTCGTTCCCGCGATTCTGCAGGTCCTCTTGAACGATTTCGACAAGATAGATATGTCAAATTTGACGTTTCCGCGATTTGGAGGTCCTCTTGAACGATTTCGACAAGTTATGACTTAGATATCCAAGTCACATCTAGTCGATATCTAATGTAAATCTAGTTGATCTCTATATCGTTTCTAGATCTTGTGATTATCTCGTTTCCCGAATACGCGTGTAAATCTTGAAATACCAATAAATGTGTAGGTACATAGTATAGACATGAGTGACATGACTGACGAATACTCTTCCATGAGTAAATGATGATGGAAAATTATATTTTGGGTATATAGGTACATATGTAATTCTACAGCTGTAAGGTACAAGGTTTTGTGACTATGTTTTTTCGGCTTCTGACGAGCATGGTGTACGGTCAGCCAAGAAAGTGGTCTACCACTTTCTACGCAACGACTCGCGAAAGCCCGAAAGTCTCTCAGTATTATCGGGCCAAAAATATATAACCAAATTCCTAATGACATTAAATTTACAGATAGCGACTCAATATTCAATAAAAAACTCAAATGTTTACTTCTAGACCAAGCATGTTATTCTGTTGATGACTTTATGAAATAAATTATTATAATTTTTACTATACTAACAATTATTGCACGATCATTATTATAGTAGTGTACCCTATGATGGGCGTGGAACCAGTAATGGGACAAAAAACCACAAATCCTGTAAAATAAGTGTCTAAAAGTAGTTTATAAACACTGCCTGTATATTATCATAAATAAGAGTCCTAGAGCTGTTTCAGTTTGAATTTTTATTAAATTTGGTTGTTTTTTAAGAAATTGGCGTCAACCCAAAAGTTGTCGTGTCACTGAAAAAAAATACCACTACGAATTCTTAACAACTTCGCTAAGAGAGGTGAGTTAATTTATTAAATTTTAATTAATTAATACTTGATGAAAACTAAAATGTGTTTTGTTAATTGCATTTACCATGAGATAAGGTATACAACATACTATGTTGTGAGTCCACAGATGTAAAAAAATAGTGGTATTTGGCCCAATCCCATTATAGGAGCTGTAAAACTGCATACCTCCTATAATGGGAAATTTACATAATGATGCTTGCCATGCCATCATTTCATGTTTAAACAATACAGAAGTAAAATGTAGTTACGAAATATGTCAACCAGGAGGTATGCTCGGACTTCGGATAAATTAATATCGTTTTTTAGTGTGGGTCAAATCTTGGTAGCCGAGTTTGAGCCACTTTCCCGTTTTCCGATTGAGTTGAAATTTTGTATTCGTAATTAAATATGCAAATCGGATGATAATGCAATATTATGATAACATGGACCAGATCTGATGACCTATTTCAATATTTTATACTGATAGAGCAGTGTCCATTACTGGGGGGCCCATTACTGGAGCTTTGGTGTCCATAACTGGAGAAAAATAGCATAGTTTTAATTTGTTAAGTATGTGGAAACTCATTGCAGTATCTTTGATACAACACGCCTGAAACATGAAAGACGGGTAGGACTTTCATCTTTCAATACGCTAAGCGGTAGACCATTCACATGTATTAGGGAAATATCACAAATACTCCAAATTCCCTCTTAAATGTCCCATGACTGGTGCTGTTACTCTATCATATTTAGAGATTTGTAAACTTTGACTGATGTAGTATTTTTTATCTAGAATTGTAATAATTATCTTATTTCAAAATGTACCTGTGCTGACTGTACCTTCTTAACTTACTGTACCTAAGCTGATTCGCTGGTAATACCTACACTCTCATGTCAGCTTTAATTTACAAAAGTTTGCTCTATACAGCTCAACCCACAATTTTGACCACCACACATTATATGTGTATGATACACATTTGAAAGGTTAAGCTACCCCGGCTGTGGCAGCATTTTGTTTAGTTGATGTAAGCTGTCTAAGTAGTTTAATAACAACATTACACAATTTTTTATCATTCCGACTAATACGCCTACGACTCCTGCGAGCGATACTCCAAATTTTTCATTTAACATAAATACAAAATGAAACATTGATGTGAAGAAGTTGATATACGTTAAAAGAATTTTCAAAGTTTGGATCATGAATAGAAAAGGCTTTCATTCATCAGAATTCAGAACTCTTTCAGGCAAGAGTTTCTTCTGCAAGTATTATATGTAGGTATAATAAATATACGTTTGTATTGACTTAATAGGGCGCCACGTGCGTCATAATCATAACTCGTACTACGAAGAAAACTTCGATTTGAAAAACAGATGTATATGTATACATATAATATGTATAGATGTATATGTATAGGTATAAGTAGTTACAGGCCGAAGTGCATAATTTTAACAACACATCCACATATCTTCGTCGGTTATGCTACATTCATCCAAACAGTTAGCTCGACCCCGTCCATTTCTCCCGAGGATTCAGTGGTAGCATATATTAGTTCAGCGGTCCATAGGGGCGCGACGTGACAATACTACCATCGTCAACCCTGTTGCAAAGTAAACCTTATTCCAAAGGTATAAGGTCCACCGGTAGATAACAATGTCGGTGTTGGTACGTGTTACGAATTAGAACCAGCACCATTGTCTGCGATGTCTTCCTTTCGACATCTGGTCTGGAAAGTTTCACGATTATATTTTGCAATTGTTAGTTTGAGAAGACAATTAAGCACGTTTCGTTTGAACTTTATGATTTTAGAATGGAATGAATTGATTATATCTAGTAAAGACCTGTAGTTTTACTTTAACAAATATTTTATGTACCTATTTCATTCAATGTCTTGTTTGCATAAATATGATGATGATGATGAATAACTGACGTGAGAAGAAAAGTATAACCGTTTATTTGTAGTTACCTAGGTATATGTATTTTACATAAAACTGCAAAGCATCAAACAAGGAAAAGGAAAAATCAATCAAAAGGAAAGATATATTTTTACACAGACATTAATAAATGAGTAATAGGTATAATGAACCACAATACAAATAACCAAAACCAAATTAAGAAACCGATAATGTCACAGAAATTTGTAGAAATAACAGTTACAACAATGAACAAAGGTTCATCGCAATTTTTTTGTACAAGGCATCCAAAAGCCACATGGTGATACCGACCGCGCAAATTCGCAAACAGGACCGTTCTCAGAATATCCTTTGTCAGCCCGGACTCATTACAACGCGCAAATTTCGCCCGACCTCGCATCCCCTTTATGTATGCCAGACATTAAAAAAACAACAACATCCTATTATCAATCTTAAAGCTTCTGCAAAGAGCTCATTTTCAAATGCGCGCGCCGGTGAAACGAATTTTACCCCTCTGTTATTACGCTCAAGGCACCTCCGGTGCTTGGGTTCCACTTTCAATTATCACACAAACTAGCGCTGCATATCTCCAAACTTTATTCACCCGTCTAGCTAAAGACAGATTACTATAAGCGCTTCAGGCGCTGACCGATACGCGGGCAAAGGAAAAAAGAATTTGTCGAATCGGTATTTTCCCAAACCATTGTCGGGGTCTTTTCAGAAATACCAAATGTTATTTACAATACTGGATTTGTTTCTTTTGTGTTTATGCGTAATCATATATAGCGAAGGTTGCTTACCTGTCTGTCCGAGCCAGACCTTTTTTGCGGCTGCTAAAGGCGGACCATAATTTACGAGGCTTAGACAGATAATTGCAGATGATGAGGTTATTTTATTCATAATGGGCACCCATTGTCTCTTTAAGTGGTTTCTGCGCAATTCGTGTTGTGGAATAGGTAAATTATTGTCATTATTGAGATTAATGAGGGTTATGGTGTTGGCATGTAATGCAACTAGCCAATAATGAATGCTATCCGTATAAGTATTTTTACTTTTGAAAAGTGTTTTGCAGATATGTAAATACCAATATATTGAGAGACGAAGTAAAGGTCAGTAGGAAGATAGACATAGGTATGAAATGTTAGGAAATTTAGATGGGTTATCATTGGTGTTCTTGTACAACAAAAAAAACGGTCAGCGATGACTGGAAAAATATATTAGATAGGTATTTTACTAAGTATTAGAGTCTCCTACGAACTTATAACACCTGTAGTACCTAATAATGATTGCCAAGTCACAAATTGTATCTGTTGTTCGCATCAAGTTATGTTTTTGTATGTATTTCTTTTACTGTTAATTTATAATTTATCAAGAATATACTTGCACGAATCATATTTTCATTCTGCTAACAACACAAGATATTATTTTTAATAAATAGGTAGGTACCTCTGTGAGAACCAAATTGAGAAAAAATCGTTCATCATCTTATTCCATGGAGAAATACACAATTATAAACTTAAAATTGTCACCAAAGCGAAGTCACTTTTAGCACTAAATAATGTAAACTCTAGTCAATATTTCATACGCTTGCCGTGGCCAGTGAGCCCATACGACTGGCACCGACATCACTCAAGCAATATGTCTTGTGCGTCGCTTTCACTCGCCGCCGATTTCTAGATCGCCAATCAATAACATTTGATCGATAAAGTGCTAAGACTCACGCAACGCGAATATTAGAACGCTTATTGGTTAATTCCAATGGATTTTCATAACGCAAAATTTACCTATTACTGATGTGCTGTAATTGCAAAAATTTTCATATTGAACGAGTTCTGGTGTCGGAGCAAAACGGAACACATACTTACCTAAATGTAGAGAGCCGAGAAAAACTAATGAACCACTATCCAAGATCAACGTTTTAATTGAAATTCTTATAAATATGCTAAAAATCGGAATGGGTAGGTAATTTAGAATCTTTTTAATCTAGAGTGAGTTAGGCATCTTTTAGGTAAGCATGCTCCACATCCTGGACTGCATCGGCACTTTTACCTCCCATCAAGTGTGGTAGTGACCTCAAGTGCTTACCTTTATCCAATAAAAAAGGAAGGGGATACAGAAAAAGACCGCGAAGTGCATCCTATCATGGCAGTTAACGCTTCGAAGCCTAGTTGCTAGTCTTTTTCCGACATATTCTCCCCCACATCACCGGTCCTGGGACTTCATGACCCCAGTGAGGCTTACCGAACAGACAAGAATAACTTAACCTAATAACTCAGAATGTTGGCTTGAGATGAAAGAATGAAGAATGAACTGCCACTTTCAAACCGGACTTAAGATAACAGGGGAATCACACTACAAAGATGCCGCCGGCATATATACCCACGGCATTTTTATATACCCACGTCTAAGTTTCTGAGTTTCAGACTAAACATAATTAAATAAATATGGATGCTAACCTACAGAAGAATCTCTTCTTATAGACGGACATTCTCGGAATACATTGGTGCTCGCTGTGACCAAAAACTCTATGATAGACACTTTATTTTTGATATTTGATTTGAAGTACCTAATAGATAAGTACTGACTGTACTGAGTAATCTGCAATTTTACCTATGTTTGTCCTCTAACGTTCACAAGAGAAGGAAAAGTCGAAAAAGCGCTCAGACTCGCTCTATAAAAAAGGTACCGTCTACTGATGGTTAGTGGTTAACCTTGGATAAAGTTTACAAAAACTTGTGAGGGCTATACAAGCAAACGTTTTTAATTTCTTCTTCTTTGTTCCCTCATGAGGATAATTACAATATACCTTCTTAAGAGACGGTCTAGAGCCAAGCGAACGAAGTCCGAGGAAACATTTTTAACGGAACAGCACTGAACCAGAAAGCAATTGAAAAGAATTCTTTACAATGTCTTAACCTATTCACTCTGTTTAGGTGAGAATAGTATTTACTCATCTCATTAAAACGAATAAGTAACTTTTGTACACTAGGTATATAAGAAAATGAAGCAATATCATTTTGAGTCTACAAAAGAAGATTCCAAATTCAACTAATAATCTTGAATTATAGACACGCAGTCAAGCATAGTCATATATTCTGTAGCATACCGCTCCACACTGGATCGAAAAAAAGACTAATTCCGGCCCGACGAACGTCGTAATTTCTGCTAAGTATTTCTATCGATCAGAATAAAATTCCAAGTCGTTTTAGAATTTGAATTTCGAATTCTAAGGTTTCCAAGCGGCGCGGGTGTGATAACGATCGGAGCCGAAACCCAACGGTCAGTGGCGATAAATAAACAGAAAAAACTCGAAGGGTCGGGGGGTCCACAGCGCCGAGTGCCCTATTTGCATAACCACTAAATAACGGCTCGGAATTAGGTAGTATTGACGTTTATGTATGGACCAATACGAACTAGCATTAAGGTACCTATTTCATTAGAATTAGATACTTAATTTCATTATCGGTGTTATTAAACATGGTATATAAGTACTTATTTGTTTCAAACTCTACACTGTGTGTCTTAAAAGAAAATCTCTGAAAGAGTTTCAAGATTTAAGGTGGCCACTGACGAGCTTTCCAAATGATGCCGTTACAATGGATTCATCCAAATGGACGGCATCCTAATTTTAAACATTGTAAGTTTTTGACATTCACAGAGCGATTTTGGAAAGCTACGCTATTTGGACTGTTGGAAGGCTCGTCAGTGGCCACCTTTAAAGCACAACCGTAGTGGTAAGTTATATCAAATGAAAATATTTATGTATAGTTAGAGTTATATGTATACGCTACCTTTTCCGCCATCCGCCATTAAGAAAACAGCTTAGCACTCCAATATTGTTTCTATCAGGTGAGGTACAGTCAAGCGTATGAAATAACGCGCCATAAATATCCAATATAGGAATATTTTTCCAAATATAGATATACATACTTATCTAGATTCTCGGCTTTGTTAAGCTATCAAATAATGATAGATAGGTACCCACTTATGGCGCATAGTTTGATAGATATGCTACATACTTTTAACAGTGATGACATATTGTAATATTAGCAGTAGGTACTTCGATAGGTACATACATGTATAAATAGGTATCTAACAAATGCGGCTATCGGCTTAAAACTGATACTCTATCTTGACGTCGTCAATCCGCGCTGACGTAGGAAGATATTTGATAAAGTCAATTCCTGATTGAACTGCTGCCCTATATACCCAGATTAGTTTTTATACGATGATGTCATTGAGATGGATAGAATTTCTTAAGAATTAGATCTTCGCGGCTACCATAGAATCTAAAGCCGGATCCAGACGGGTGTAACGTGTCATGTTAAGATTACCGGCCCGATTCTAAATTTAAGAAACGTTAACTAATAGATCTAGAAACGATATGGATTAGGTTTCTTCAAACAAATACGTCACTTTTGACACTGACACATCTAATCCATATCGTTTCCAGATCTATTAACTGACGTATCTTAAAGTTCGAATCCGGCAGTACGTGTATGTTAGATAGCGGCAACGTGTGGAGGCGCGTTAAGAACCGACAGGCGATGGATCCGACATCGGCACGAGCAGGCCCATGTACATATTGGGCCAACGCTGGCCAGTCTAAGGGACGCAGCCATGCGGTAGAATGAGATAGCAATATCACTTGCTCCCTATAACGCATAAATGCGTCCCTTAGACTGGCCCACGCTGGCCCAATATGTACAGCCGGCCTAGCCGAGGTTACAATCGCTATCGCTTCGACAACGAAAACCATTATGTCTCTCTATCACACTTCCATATATTAGTGCGACAGTGACAGTTGCGTTTCGATCGCTACGGAGCGTAAGCGATCGGCATCTTGGCTACGCGGCCAGGGCCCTTTACAACATTGTATAGCTTAATGCTCGTAGAGCCGTGAGCCATCCAGCCGTCCACACACGCAGCAGAGTTCGTGTTAGGAGCATTCCACGGGCTGTCCCGTACAAACGCATTTTATTTCCTGTGTTGCTTTTTTTCGGCATTCAAAGCAGGCGATTATTTTTCTGTGCATATTTTTGACCATTTGTCATAGAAAAGGAAACTCACCTGCAAATCTTTAGAAAATTTGTGTTTGTACGGGACAAACGGTAGACAATTTCATGGAATGCTCCGGAGTCTGTGCGGAAAGAGAATAGTCGTGGCATGTATGGGGCCCAATCCCAATACATTCCACGACCTCTTTCCGCACAGACCTTCCGTGTATTACACGATGGATTACATTACACTTTAAGGGCCACTGATTACCAGTCCGTCGGACGATATCGGCCTGTCAGTTAAAAAAAGCAAAATTTGACAGCTCCGAACAACTGACATACAGGCTGATATCTGTGGGCCCCTTTACAGCCGTCTAGACCCGGCTTAATCGTGATACGACGAGTTGCCGATTCGAAACCATTCGGATGTCATCAACCCCTGACCTCAGCATCGAAAAAACTTACATAATATGAAACATATTGTGCTATTCAAAACATATAATGCTTAAATAACATAATAAAGTATTGCTTACATTACTACAATGCTGTGAAACCGATAATTAATGCCGTTGTTTACAAAAAAGGCCGCCTGAGCGGCGCCGTTTACGTCAATGCAAGGCAAGCGATATAGAACGCGACACGGTTTGAAAGTACATTAGATTTGTAGGAATTTACAATAATTAACAGTTTAGAATGATTCACCGGTTATATAGTTTCACTAGACTTATATCTGTCGGCGGCCGATCGTAAGATCAGGCAGATCGTGATGTTCCTTTGTAATGTTTTAACGATTGTCACATTAATCCAATATATAGGTAGGATAGGTTCGTTAGGTTGCTTCAGATGCCCGAAGGGCAAACCGTCCAGAAATAGGAGCATCGCGTAGCGGGGCTTCCTCGACTCAGGGAACGAGTCAAAGATTTTCACGTTTCATGATATGCCTAGGAATTTCACGATATGCTCAGGCATAAAATCAGTTTTACGATCGGCCGCCGACATATCGACCGGGATACGAACCGTGATTACCTTTTGTATTGTTTTCGAGCTCCCGATATTTCGACGCAGTTAGGTACATGCATCTTGTTCAAATATTAATTGTCATTTATGTGTTCTCTTTGTTATGGACTTCCTTCTCAGTCGTTCACTTTTAGCAATGGTCGTCACGTATTATGGTAGTAGTTCTCGTGCTCCACAAGTTTTTCCACAGCGTTTTTGCGAGAAATATCGGTACTCGAGCCTTTGGAGTCTCATCATCATCATTCTAGCCTTCAGTCGCCCACTGCTGAGCATAGACCTCTCTTCGTGACACCGTACGCCACTTATCCCGGTGATGGGCTACTCTCATCCAAAAGTGCCCCGCGATTTTCCGAATGTCATCCACCCAACGAGCCAATGGACGGCGGGCGCTTAACTCCATTTGGCTTTGGAGTCTAAATTTGTAGACCTCCACTAAGTAGTTCTTACGCGACTCTGCACATAAAAACTTAAAAGTCTTTTAAGTCCCGTGTCAAGACCTTCATTGAGTCTTTTAAGCGCATTTTTTTTTATTTGAAGGTTTTGAATTGATGTGTATGTAGGTCCTAATACCTACATCATGAATTTCATGTAGAGACAATGTTTTTTAAAAGTGCGAGTTGGACTCGCGCACGAAGGGTTCCGTACCATTACGCAAAAAAAACGGCATAATAATCACGTTTGTCGGAGTCTCAATTAAATATTTATTTTATTTTGATTATAATAGTAGGTATTTGTTGTTTTAAAATCTCAATCTGAATCTGAAAAAAAATCTGTGAAAATTTCAACTGTCTAGATAACGATTCATGAGTTACAGCAGTTACAGCCTGGTGACAGACAGACAGACAAACAGACAGACGGACGGACAGCGGAGTCTTAGAAATAGGGTCCCGTTTTTGTTTTTACCCTTTGGGTCTTTGGGTACAGAACCCAAAAAGAGGTTTTGTAGATAATTTGAGAGTTCTTTTTAAAGGAGTCATAAGAACTGAGTCAAGTTTTAAAGCAGAGGACTCAAAAGACTAGAAGAGTGCGCACTTCACACTTTGCTTGTTATGTTTTTTTAGCGGTTTCGGTTTAGCGGGTTGGTGCACCCTATGTAGGGCTACCAGATCGAAAGGCGCTATTATCGGGAAACAATATCAATTATTCGGGATTTTGGGACTTAAGTCGGGAAAAAAAATTCATTCAAATTAAAGTAATTGTATTAAATACAACGATATTTTACTTTATTGGCATTACGTCAGCTCGCTTGCTCGACGACAGTTCGGAACTTGAAATTATTGTTTTATAACGTGAAGCTGTTTTTCGGGACAGTTTACACTTTGTCGGGAATCGGGAATACATGCTAAAAATCGGGAGAATCCCGCCAAATCCCTACACCGGGAAATATGGATACAAGGTGGAAAACAAATGAAGCGTGAAGAGACCTGAGCGAGCTTGACAATAACCGTGCGAAGTGGTGGAGAAAACGGTTGAAAAGCGGCCCTTTCTTTTTAGGTTATTATTATTGTGAGCCCATATTGTCCCACTGTTGGGCAAAGGCCTCCCTCTTATTCTTCCACGTATTCCTACCCTCAGAAGTCTCCCACCAGTCTCTGTCAAAATCAGTCTGTACACAAAACAAGTCTTTTTAAGTATTACCTACGTTGGAAAAATGCTTTTACGAGTCCCGTCTCGAGGGGCTGTTGGACGCAATCATTCGGAGGCTCAATTCGGCTTTAGGGCTAATACTACCCCAGCAAACATTTTAAGTATTTTTTCCTAGGCTCGAAGATGATTTTACCAATTTAAGTAAAAATTACGTCCTAAGTCACCAATTATTTTACGTATTGTACACTTTTACTTCCAAGTCAAAATATAGGGACAATAAAACGTAAATTTCACTTCATAAATACACCATGAAGTCAGGGACTTAGGGGTTGAAAATAAGGCGAAATAGTAGGTAAAATTAACCTTAAATCCTGACCAATAGGTCAAATCTACTAATAAGGTATTTTAGGCGTATTTGCGACGTAATTATTACTTATACGGGGACTATGAAGTCACGGACTTAATGGTTGAAAATAAGTCGAATTACTAGGTAAAATTAACTTCATACCCTGACCAATAGGTCAAATTTACTAATAAGGCCTTTTAGGTGTATATGCGACGTAATTATTTCTTATACGGAGACCATAAAGACAGGGACTTAATGGTTAAAATCAGTCGAAATATTAGGTAAAATTAACTTCGAATCCTGACCAATAGGTCAAATGTACTAATAAGGCATTTTAGGTGTATATGCGACGTAATTATTTCTTATACGGGGACCATGGAGACAGGGACTTAATGGTTGAAAATAAGTCGAAATATTAGGTAAAACTAACTGCAAAGTCTGACCAATAGGTCAAATGTACTAATAAGATATTTTAGGTGTATTTGCGACGTAATTATTTCTTATACGGAGACCTTTAGGTCGTCGATTTTATGTCGATTTAGCTAAAAATTTTAGGTAAATGTTACTTCAAATAGATACCAAATTGCGACCATATAGTTAAAATCACTTGTAAAGTACTATCAATACCATAAGGTTGTGCCGCCATTTTCTTTCATTATAACGAGATGCGAAATATGAAATTGCATAATTTAAGTTGTTATATCTTGAATGGTGCCATCGCACGGTACTTCATTGTGCTAATATTCAAAATAAAACAATATTTTTGATCGAGTCAATACACTCACACACACAAATATTCAATTACAACACTCAATTACAAGCAAATATATGCATTTTGATTTTATAAAATGTTGAAAACTTAAATATTTCAAAAGCCCATCGATAGTTTTGTATGTAAACCTAAAATACTGCACGAAAAAAATTTCTGTGCACTAGATTTCATCGTTCTTCATCTGCGGAATCGGCCTAAATTATTTTACATGACATAGTGGCCGCCATTATCATTGCACAACTTAAAGTTGTTTTCTTGTTAGACATTTTGTTTCTGAGTGAAAAGAATATATAAGCATAATGTTTGTGTCTCTTTTTCTCTTCATCGCGTCTCATCTAAATATTGCCTCGCAGAGTAATTATATGGATAAAAATATGTCACCATCACGTCTAAAGGTGGTAAATATTACCAAATTAGTACATTTCAACTACGCGGCAGGTCGTGGCGACGTCGAATCCACGTCGGAAACATGACCTAGTGTTGACCTAATGGTTGTTATCACTAATTTACCGTCAATAAATACGTCGCCGGCACGTGCGTTTTTTCCCCATTTATGTCGACTCGACGTGCCGACGACGTCGATTCGACGTGCCTCATTTTGGTCCCCTAAATTGTGCCTTTTTCGGAATATTGACCAAAAATGTTTGCTGGGACCCAACTAAAAGACCTAACAAAAAGTGCGGTTGACCAAGAAGAAGCCAATTGGCCACTAATTGGCTATGGCAGTATGCCTAGATATCAAGAACGCATTCAACAGCACATCGCGTTCGAGACGCTGGTTGAAGCACTTCGATACCATAGAGTGCCCCACCTTGAAAGAGTGTTTCGTGCGTATCTTCAAAAC
Source organism: Cydia fagiglandana (assembly GCF_963556715.1). Lineage (NCBI taxonomy): Eukaryota > Metazoa > Arthropoda > Insecta > Lepidoptera > Tortricidae > Cydia > Cydia fagiglandana. The sequence continues at coordinate 6,948,908 of NC_085937.1, forward strand.
CGCCAAGTTATCTGGAAAGCGGCCCTGGGTTTCTAAGCAGAGATACCTAAGAACAGAACTTGTATAAAAGCTATAAATCAGAGAGAGAGAGAGGTATAAGAGAGTGAACAATGGGAAATATTCTTCTCAGTAGTCATTCCTATTACCTGCCTACATTGTAGTTTCTTAGTTTCTACAGAAACCGGCGATTCTAACTATTTTTACGGTCCACATCTAGAATTCTAATTCTAAGAATGGAGACTATTATTCTTACTAGGTACAAATCTACGTTAACCTAGGTACCTAATCTAGTTCATCGAATATGTACCTACCTATCAAGTGCTCGACTGTGATCTCCCTGTCTTTGAAAAAATAAAAAATATAAAGTCAGCCACGCTCGTGTCAAGACAACGATATTAATACAAAAGCAGCTATAGGTATACAGAATAAGCCTAATATATTATAAAAAAAAGAAACCATTTGTATTAAGTACCTACATTATGATTTTATGGATATTTTCATTTGGTTCTTGTAAACCTCGCTACGACAACTAATAATAAAACACAATACATATTCGCGTCCTTTGTGCCATGCCGTGTCGCAAGCTGTATATTTATCGCTCGTATCTCCGCCGAGCTGACAACAATGCCCTCAATGTGCGGCCCGCATCCGGACCCCTCGCTATAATCCAAAATGTCCGTTTATTTTTCTACATGAGCAGCGTACAAAAAACAAAGTTGAAAATCGAACTAGAGAGAGAGGCAAACACGCAACTGCCGAGCCGCGTCGGGCGGGGCACTGCGTCGCGTGTTCTTATTGGTCGTCTCGGCTTCTGGCCCGCCGCCCGCGAAGAGCGGCCAATCAGGCGTGCGTTCGTATCTCCCCTCCCGCACCCCGCAGCCACGAAACGACGACGGCTCACGAATACCGACCCGATTCGACACGACTGTGAGTGCCTTAGTTACTTCACACGCGTTCTGATAGCCGGTCGCTTTCGCTGACGTTTTCAGTGAAATTTAAATAAGCTGGACCACTTTCGCGACCGAATCTTTGTTATCTTTCGACGTAGTCAAGTCGTTTGTCATCGGAGCTGTGTTGTGCCGCTACTAAACAGGTATAATTTAAAACAAATACGTCACATTGATCCTAAAGTCATACTGAACCTAATACTTTTTACAGAATTAAAATATCTCTTCAAAATCCCGTGATAAACAAGTAATTTCGCACCGGATGATCGAACGTAAAAGCGGTGTCCTCGTAATCAACGTAGGCCGTTCGGCGCGGCAACGTCGCGCGTAAATAATAGGGTAGCGCCGTGTTTCTCTCGCAGCCGGCGCGGGCTGGCAACGCCGCGTGGCTCCGCGGGAAGCGCCCGGCGCATTCACCGACAACCGAATATACCTACCTAGCCGCGACCACGCGCAATCACAACAACTGCTTTCCTTTTGCAAATTATAACTTGTACTTAGATGCCAACTCATTCGGAGTTTATCTTTGATGGTTTGTCTACACCTAGGATCTTATCTTGATATACCTATAAATCTAATTAATGTAGCACACCCTTATATACATATTAATTATGTGTTATATACAATTACCTATCTTATATGTATGTTAATTTATATTCACGATAATACTAATATTAACATCTTAACAGCATCTATAAAACTTGATAGTATTATAAACTGAAAATAAGGCACGATGTTGATGAAAATAAAACTTGTTTACAGATATCGAGCGGTTGTTTGGAGACCGGTGGCGCGCTCTGTCGGCGCGGCGAGGAGTGACGCGAGCGGGACGCGCGGGGCGAGGACCGCCTCCCCCTACTTCAGTTTCTGCCGAGAGATCATACGAGGAGGCCGCGTCGCGCGACTTCAAATTCAAGGGACGTTCGCGCGGCAACTTTAAACTGTGACAGTGTGTGTTGACAAGAACAGTGTACTGGATTGCGGTGCCTAACCATTTGGATGCAGTGATCGGATCACACTAACTGGATTGCAGTGTTTTTCTTGGATCTGTTGTACAATTTTGGCCGGCAAACTGGGGATGCACAAGATGGGCCTCGGCGACAGCGTGTACGCCGCCGAGCGTATCATGAAGAAGAGAATTAAAAAGGTAAGCTTTCATTATTTTTAACGCACGCAAAAGTTTACGCAATTTGTTTAAGCAAGATCACATACTGGCTTTAGCGCTTGGCTTGTTTCATAATAACAGCTTGTTTTCGTTCGCGAATTAAAACACGCTTTGTGTAGTTAGTGCCCGATGCATGGTCTGATTATAATTTAGATTCTGGTGCATTAATCCTGGCATTGTGGCGGCAGCAGCTGGTAAGGGTTCAGGTTCCTTTCACGCGTGTTTATCGTTGCTTATTATTATCAAGGCTCCCCTTACATGGCTCACAGAAACTGGGGCCCACTGAGAAATTGAATGGCCCATTATGCCCGTCTTGAGATTATATTAAGTTTTTGATAGTAAACAAGTTTCTCGTAAGGGTAGCCTTGTGACATTGTGACGTCTTTTTATGTGTCTTTTGGTTCTGTTACTAACCCTGAGTTTGAATAAAAGTTTGAATGGTTCGTGTTTTTTTCTTGTGTGTCCGGTTTTGTTGTGGGCTGCACGGGTATGGTAAAGGTCACACACGGGGAAACTCGGCTTGTGGGAGGCGAGTGTTAACTCGATACGCCCACTGCGGTAAGTGCTCTTTGAAGTCCTAACTCCTAATAAGACGTTTCATTCATAACAGTGTATTTAATTACAGACATTTTAGCAAAATTGAGTAGTTCCCATTTGTTCTATGGAACGTTACGACAAGCAATGGAACAAAATGGGAATTATTTCCTAAGAAATTATTGATATATTTTTCCTTTACCAAGGGAACAAATGGGAATACCTCAAATTTACTGCAGCACTCTTTCGTGTAAAATTGCAAATATTTCACTCGGTTTACAAAGTGTTATAGACTGTCACAAGTTCTTTTTCATTTAACAAACTTAAAATATCGGGTTACATTTTTTGCCAGTATAATGTCAATGCTTCATATAACACTGGGCGTACACGTCAGTTTCCGGAGTTACAATAACATGCTCAGGGGCAACTGCGTACATTTTATGATTAATCGCGATGCTCTCGTGTGCAGTTATTTACTACTCTTCAATTTTATACTTTCACTGAATAACACGATTGTAGATATTTTTTCTGACATAGGTACTTACGTCTAATCTTTTTTTAAACATAGCAAGATTTATTTATAGGTATGAATAAATTTTGAAGCAAGTTAAAAAGAAAACAATACTGTTTTAGTTAGAGGTTTTGAATGCCCAATAATTGCCCATCTGCATTACTCTAATAAATAAGTAGATTATCACTGTGTTCATGTCCTCTTAGTATTTTTTTAATTAAGTATTTCTTACTGACTCCTTTTTTCTTGCCTTCTTTTAAGATTTTTGCGCAATTTAATGCGCTGATTAATTTGTTCCGTAAACGTTTCGTCGTATAGTTCTATGAAATAATCTGGGCTGAATTGTACACACTAGACCTTGGTACACAAGGTACCTTATTGTCTAACCTAGATTTTATGCTTAGATTTCTCATATACCTAAATATTAAGTCTTACAAAAAATCATCATGCAACGAAACTATTTGCGTATTAAAAGAAATCGAAAAATCGTTAACTTACTTAACAAAGTACAACCAATTAGAAAAATGTATACTTTACAAAAAAAATACTGCGTTCAAATACACGTTACTTATACCATGTATTGAAATGTATTTTCTATTCAAAGCCGGGAATAATTCGAAATTCATAATTCATCAACCATATCATCCTGATGCACTCTAATAGGAAATGAATCCCGAAATAGGCTTCATAGCCGGAATATCAATATTAAACCGTCATAGGCCTTAATTAATCCTATTCCTGGAGCCCGGTCTGCCATGCGTCCATTTGCGCTGGGGTGGCTCTGAAATATGTCATAGCCATATTTGCAAGGGGTTATGCAGAAAATGTGCTGAAATTTAGTTAGGTTAGGTTAGTGAGAAGTTTAAAACTGCAGGTAATCTATTTATTGCGATACTCTCCCTTGTTATGGATAATTTTAGGCATATTTAAGCCAAATCATAGATAAGGATAACCTACTTATTGTAGAAACAATATATTACAGCTAGGATTTATACCAAGGCTTGGCAGAAATTATAGAAAATGTGAAAATATGGTGTTCGACAGTTTTTGAGCAGCCTTGTTTTTGTGTAGAGGTTTTAAAAAAATTGCAAAATGTAAATACTAGAAAAATTACCACATTTATTATGATTTGGATCTCCACCACATCCTAAACAATTTTTATTCTTAGATTCCTTAGGTCTGAATCAGTTTTTATATTGATAGTGTATTTATTGGTATTTATAAGTGATAAAATATACTGGGTCAAGCAGATCTTGTCAGTAGAAAAAGGCGGCAAATTTGAAAAATGTAGGCGCGAAAGGATATCGTCTCATAGAAAATTTGAATTTCGCGCCTTTTTCTACTGACAAGATTTGCTTGACCATCTATATTTAATCCTTATTTATTCCTGTAGTTTACCACCGTTATTTTAAGCAAGCTCTTTATCACATTTTAGTTAAGGGGCCCACTGATTAAGTCCGCCGAATGGTATTGGCCTGTCAGTTAGAACAAAATTTTGACAGTTCCGAACAACTGACAGACTGACTGTTATAGAACAGTTCTCATTAGTCAAAGCTAATACCCAGCCCGTTCCGACTTCACGAAGCTAAATTGGAACAGATTTAGCGAACACGTGACTCGTGACTAGCAGTTAACGACACGTATTGTTTTGTACACACGCAGTGCTGAAGCAAACGTACAGAATGCAACCATGAGTTAAGTGACTATGACAATATATTGTGTATAAATAACGCCTTGAAAACGTGCGAAGTTTTCTACTCTTGTATTGATATCATATCTGTGCTAAATAGGGGCCAATTTTTGAATTTCGACCACGCGATTTCGTAAGAAGTGTTTCGTTCAATAATATCTCCAGTACCAGGCATTTAAATTCTACTAATAGGATTGAAAACGAGTGGTCAATACAACACCACTAGAATCCAAATTTATGTTTTTCACAGATTTTCCAGTGACCAAATCGAACAATCGAAATTAAAAAATCGCCCCCTGGTCCATTACGCTGTATATGCTAGTTATGCTACATTACATTAAAGACTTAACTGCATTCCTTCATCTATTTCCCAATAGCTTAAAGTATCTAAGCATATTTAAATTACCAATATCAAGCTAATGAGCTAGGCACACTGGGCTTTAAATATCTGAGAAGGTTAGTCAGGCTCCGACACATATTGTTTTGGTCACACGTAGTGCTGAATCAAACGGACCTAGGTCTAGTCTTATCTAGACTAGACCTAGGGACCTTTAACTTGTTTAGTTAGCTTGGGCCGTATAGTTTTAGATCAAATCCTGCGAAATTTTGTTCTGTATTATGAGTCCTATGCCCAGGCTTCAATTTTGCTCTGGGTAAGGGCTTCACAATTTCTAATGCCTTCATACATTTTACATAGCTGCACTGCAATATCGAGATTTGAAACCCAACAAGGGGCTTTATTTAAATATCCGCAACGGTCTTCCGTTACAATACTTCCGCGTACAGAAATAAAGTACCTACAACCCACATATTTACTAGGTAGAAGGAAAAGCTTGGAATAATATGGACTAAGCCAATATTCATGATTGAATAATTTAATATCACGTGTACATTTATATACACAAATTCACACTACAAATTTGAACGTGAAACGTACCCATTATTAAACTTCATTCATTATGACAAGCTGCAGCCGAAGTTAGCCCGTACGGCACGACCGCGTCAAATTTAGGAAACTACTTAATACCAATATAAATAAACCTATACCAGTGGGATTTAAACCATCTCGTTAGTCAAATAAAGGCTATTTCAATCTGATATCTCCTTCGCTTCTTATCTGTCGGCATAGTCTAACGTCGAGCTAACGTACCAAGTTGCACGAATTTCGACTCTCCATCACAGTCATACGGCGCAAAATGTATAAACAGCTTGTAATTCATAAAGAAACTCCTACAGAGCGCTGTGGCCCTGGTATCTCGGAGCGAACGCGCCAGTATTCGGCTACGACCGAACGGACGTCGAGTGCGCATGCTCCCCGCCGGTTCCGCCGACCAATCAGCGCGAAGCACTGGCTCGCTAGCGACTAATGCATTCCGCACGTCTATTCCAAGAAAACTAACTCAATTGGGTTTGATGGATGCATCTTAACTTTTTGTTTTCTTCACAAGAAATGCCGCCAGTGTAGTAAATCTTACCGTAATAGCCGTGATTCGCGTTAGAATATGTTGTGTTGTTTTTGCGACCAGATAGATGCCACTTTTCCACTACACTTTTGCTCACAACATTCGTTGTAGTTCAGGGGTTGACGGTGAGATGGCGTTGTTATAAATTAATAGAAAAGTAAGGCAAACCCCGTTGATTGCTTGTCTGTTAAAGAAAGTTTCAAGAAGGGTGGTTTAGGGTAAGCTTATAGTTAATATTTATAAGTTTCTTGTATTAGAAAGAATATTTGAGCAGTGTGCTAATTCGTTTCCTGTTTTTACTCTTATTTATTCAATTGTTGCTGTAATCAATACAATCATAACCTTGCATTTAAATAACCTTGAAGTTATCTGATTGCAAATTGAATTTATTCACGTGCAATATATTTGTCGGTGGCAGTACTATTACATGGGTACCAAAATTAATATTAGGTATGACTTGATGAAGAGTATAAATTTTAAAATTACAAAGACATACCAAAATATACAATATAAAATCTAGGTACTCTAAAATGTATGATGGTCAGGCAACTGGTGACCTATTATTATAGATAATAGAATAGCACTACATAAATATTAATTTGTGTTAATAAAGTGTATTTCAAATTACAACGGCACTTGAATTAAAAAACGTCACAGTAGGTAAAAATTAACAAAAAAACATCGTTATCCACGGGTCACGATCTCACCCAAAGCCTTCGAGAGCGCCAAGAAGCGACGCGGGTCGACACAAAGCGGCCAAATTTTCTATAAATAATCGCCTGACAATGCCGAGCTGTAATTTTATCCGGCCCTACCTATATCGGAATGAAATAAAAAACGCGAAAAGAACAGGGGAAGGTGTGGAGAGGACATTTTTTATTTTGCAACTATTTTATCTGTTATTTTAACAGATTTTAGCCTTGCCTTATGGGCAATAGCCCAGTTAATTGAGATTATTATGAAATAAATGTCATGGGGAAGTTTACAAGGTATAGTATAAAAAATATTTAGATAAAAAAACTATAGATATGAACATGACACATTGCATAAAATCCGTGAGACCTCAAAGTCAATGCAAAAATATTATTTACTTATTTTTACTAACCTAACTTAACGGGCAAGATTGAGGGGAATAGAAGCAGAGGAAGGCTCATATATCTCAGCCAAATAAAAGATAGAGTTTCTGTCGTGTCGTACGAGGGAGTAAAAAGGCTGGCCCAGCAAAAAGAAGAGTGACGATTACTCCACCGACAAGAGCATAGCTGTTAAATATTGATGATGATGAACTAACCTAACTATATTTTTTTAAGACTGAGATGACATGACGCAATCTGTTATTACCAGGATACCAAGTTTGAACAGTGTGATCGGGTACAGGCCAACACGATAGACACTCTAGTAGTTATATATTGGTAACTTAGTAGGTTGATGAACACATTGCTTGTAATACAGAGTTAATAAAATAAAATAAATAAAAGCCACAATTACATCCACTGCTCTCGATGTTCCAATTCTTCCTTTCATTATAACTACACTCTTATATACCTACCCGTTGCGTAGGTACCGGGCCGCCACCCTTCAAAAAAACTATGTGAAGGGTCCCCCTATATTTAGAAAGCATACTTAATCGGGTACACGTTCGCTCCGAATATTAAAGCAGTGAATGGGGAAACGTCATATGGGAACGGACCCCTCGCAATTAGAGAGAACGCATTGTCTGCCACTTGCGTGGCATTCCGTTACACGCGGCGCGACGGGAACCACAATGCGAAATCGAGTTCTCACAGTATTCGGAGCTTGGTTCTTAAACGTCGTTGAATGAGTGTTTTGCTTGATGACTGCTGGCTTCGTCTTCTGTAATGATTTTGACTGTACAAAAGATACTGTAGTATAGTCATCAGGTTGTCTAACTTTATTTAGACGCCTGTTGCAATTTTCTTCAAACAAACAGATATATACTTATCTAGAAGTGCTTGTTTACCTTTTTAGTGTACCCTACAAAAATTTGTTCACGGTACACTTATGGATCAATTTGGTCTTGCAAATCAGTTAAATTAGTTTTATCCGTTTTCCTGACATAAAACTTAGAGACACCTTTTCATGACAATTACAAGAATTAATCAATGTCATTATGTCATCACAAAAAATATAGTCTCCTTTTAGTCACAACTGAACTAAACGATATATTGTCGATATCCATGTTCACTTGCCTAAATTGGCCTATTTTGTCGATTTAGGCCTGAAACAAAATCCCACCATCAATCCCACTTCCACATACGAAATCGGAAACGACATCAAAGAACATGGACACCGTTACGAACATAAAAATGAGAGACAAGTTGACACTCAGTCATTATAAACGCCTTTAAAGATGAAAGGTAATATAAAAGCATAAAGCCCATACAGCGACTGCTTTTTTAATGCAGTATTATAATGCGCCCGACGATCGGTCGTTATGCCCCACGCATTATTATGTAGATGGGAAACGAAACGGAAAGGTTTTTTTGTGGCTTTATCTGATGTAGATAAAGCCATAAAGGTATAGTAATTAGTGAAGGATATTGCAGGTGAGATGTTCCCACATGATGCGATATTTTACAGGAGACTAAATTTTTGACGCATATGCTATGGACGTTGTATTTTTGCCCCTACAGGACCGCATTGCTCAATCTACAAATGTAAGCACTTTTGGTAATTACTAAGCTGAACCGTGCCCCCACAAAATCGTCCCGTTGCCAGACCTCACCCTTCTTTATAACTCTTCTAAATCATCCGCAGCACATAATTCCATATTCCTATAATGGAATGTAATCAGTAACGCCGCCTGCGAAGGGCCGCGAGGGTCAGCGCTGGAAAATATTTGGTGTATCTGCGTCCCTCCATTATTGTGTTTTTCTTATCGGTCCCGCAGGGAATGATGACTCTTAATTGAGTTATTATTTGCATTCATATTTCGGTCCAAGGGTTATTTGTTCATCAGATTCAACAGTTAGCAGAAATCTTATAATAAGTTTTAATCTGCTTTGTCTGATAAATGGGTATAATCTAAGTCAAGGAATAATCTCAGCTCTTGTTTAGGAATCTCATAATTTTTCCGCTTAAAAGCATAACTATCCCCCCTTGGATATTTTGTCTGTTAATCAGAAAGACCCATCCGATAATTTATCGTATTCACCTATCGATTCCAATACAACAGTACCTTTCTAACAATGAAGAAACGCGGCGTCTGCAAATCAAATCAGTTCGGTCATGTCCTCCACAAGTGTTTGTGCAGCGACTTAGACTCGAGTGCGGAAGGGTCGCCCCCTGCGCGGCCTGCAGCCCTACATCGCCCTTTTGCTTAATTTGCCCAATACAAGCATTCGTTAGCGCAAGAATTTTACCTATCAAAGGTTCAGGTCCTTTTGTGACAGCTTAATTATGAATTTGGATTTGAATGGTGCTCTTTATTGAAAAAAATTGAATATCGGTCGTTGTCAATGTCACCATCTAGTTATTTAAAACATATATAATTTAAAAACTATTTCACGGTTATCATGTCAAAGTTAATATAAATTCTAATGAATATTACTTAAACCTCGACCTTAATGTCAAAATGGATCACCGAATTTACAATCAACATGACGTTGGTTAAAGTTACATATGTAAACAGACCCCAAAACGAAACAGATAAAATCAAAATCTATCTAAATACCAAGGCCAATTAAATAATTATGGCCCGTCTAACAGCGTGTTCGTCGATTTTATAACACTATTGCCAAATACATTTGTGTTTAATGGTCTATATAAGATTAACAATCTGTTATGGCACAAAACAGATAGGTACAGAAATCAATCTACATACAAAGTGCGCTCGAGCAACGCACACATAGACACTGCTCACGGACACGATATCTCGGACCGGTTGGGACCACTGCGAGCGCGAGTACCATCCGCTTGAAACACGCGTCTGTGAACTTTTTTGTGCAATAATGGAGAAACAAACAAAAAGTTATTATAACTGTTCAGTGGACGATTGTTTAAATTCAACATTAAACGGTGAATTGACGTTTTTTAAGCTACTTATCAGTGGTTTCAGAGATAATGCGAATTTATTACATTGTACATGAGAATGCGAATTTATTATATTACACTTTAAAATATAATAATCGTGCTTTTCGCCAATCTCGAAATCATCGCAAGATATTTTCTGTGACAAATTTGTAATATAACAATGACATTAAAATTTTAATATTTGAGTTATTAATGTCATTATTAATTTTTATTTCTATTCTTCCCGTTTCATCCTCAACAGCAACGAATCAAACAACTAGATACGAGATACGATACGATACATACGAGTGCCACTAACTACCACGATAGTTTTTTGTGCATAAGCCATAGTTGACAACCCTAGAGCGACCGCCGAGCGTAGGTATGAAAAGTAAAGTACATACATGTGATTGACTTCTGTACCTATCTCTTTTGTGGTTATGGATTCGATTTATTCGTGAACTAGGTCTTTATTGCGTTTTACAAAAGAGTTGTGTTGAAAGATTTCACGTCGTTGTTTGATTTATATTTATGTAGGTTATTCATAGGAAGAGTCGTTAAGGAAATGTCTGTATTTGTACAACAAACCCCTATTCAAGTGATATAAGAATCCTTTTGTTGTGGGGATTACGGAGCTGATCTTTGCCTGAAGGTATTGCGTTGCGTCTCGCTGGCATCCTTTGAGCTGTTTTCTACATTTCTATTGGCAAGATTATTAAGCTTCTTATGTATTTGTAGACCGGTTGAATAAACATTAATTATTAATAGACCTCATAGTGGTCGTTTCATTTTCTCATTACCTAGATAATGAGAATATATTCACAGAAGAGCTTCTGTTTACGACAGCAAAAGAGGAAATCATTGAATTATCTGGTTTTGCCGGTTTGCTAAAGATATATTCCAATTCCAAGTTAATTTCTTGTTAGTACAAATATTGACATGTATTTAGTATACCTATCAGTAAATTAAGTCAAATAGCGCTACAACCGCATACATTCTCGTTTTTCCCGCTCATATTTCGATGCGTGACGGGTGACAGTGCATCGATTTAAGTCGAGTCGATGACCACGAGTGCCGTTATCGGTACTGTTTTACAAGGCTCTCCAAGGCTATATAGTTTCATTTCCACTGGCGTTTTGGGTAGCAACGATACGATTTGTAAGATTAGTAACGACATTAACCGTTACATTGACATAATTAATTTCAAAATGTATCGGTTTATTTAACTCTACTTTTTCAAATCATTCGAAATATGTACACGCAATACTTTGCCTTCATCTTCACGAAGTAAAAAAATCATTCATAAAAATTTATCAACATTTTGAAGACGACACGTCCGTGCGGCATCGTGGCAGCAGAGCAACTGGCGACCGCCGGCAGCCCGGCCCAGCCCCGTTCCCAGACTTGCTCGCCTTGTCTGGCGTATCAGTTTTCTCGGCTCGAACCACCACAGCGCGCCGCTGCGCTCCTGGTATTTGAGTTACGAAAGAATACGCGCGAGACTGCGTCGGCTGATAAAAAACCGGCCTTGTTCTTGTTGTTGTTTACCTTTATTATTAGAAATTCTCACTGCAAAGTGACTGATACGTCTTTTTTCTTCACATCGCCCTTAGCAACCGTCACGTGTGAGGTCGTCTGTGTTGTGAGGTCCGTACGTGGCCGGAATAATCACGCTCGCTCGGTGCGAGCTTGTCCTCGGACACTTGTGATGCTGCCCGCGTTCTGCTGGCTGCGAACTTAACTTGATTACGTGAATAATTTACGAAGTCAAGACTTTATTATGCAAAAATTCATGGAGAGCCACCGAGATCTTTCAACATGTATGTTACACACGTATACTCAAATTACACACATGGTTAATTAAACAAAATATCAATACATAACTAGGCATTAACGAAATTATCTTCACTTTACAATCGCTGTTATTATCACAAGTTGTGTATAAACAATGTGGGATAACTGGCACCCATGACCCATGTGCTCGCACCTAAGTCAAGTAAATTTCATTTCTAAACATCTCGGTTCACGCGTTCTGTGTAATTTAATTATCATAGCTGCAGTGTTGCCCTTATTAGGCGTTGTTACGAGTTGTAATTCACAACCTAGGTTCTGTTAGGCTAATAGATACCGAGAGCTGATAAATCAGTGATCTTTAAATCTAAGAAATTCCCACTCACTCTCAATCTAAATAGATTTTAAGTACTTACTTTTAAATATTAACACACTATTGTCATAATTATGAAGCTATAAGGAACGGACTTGATAGGTACAGTCACCTATAATATGTTACACAACAAAGGCCGCAAAACTATCTGACACGATCTTGTTTGTATAGTCATACGATCATGTCACATGTTTTTGCGGCCTTCGAAGAGTAACATACTATTGTAGGTGACTCTACAATAGTATAAAGGTCCTGTTAAATAATAAATTTAAAAAAAATCTTATAACATAATGTAGGCACAATCTGAACTCATCGGCAAAATCAACACTTTCCTTATTTTCCGTATTGGGTACTAGAGAGAAGATATAAAAAGAGATAAAGTAAAGCAAAAATGTGGGCAATACGACTAAAATTCTTCTTCGCTGGTATTAGCTTTATGAATACGTGGTTGTAGGTAGGTACAATAAATATCCATAATTAATTGCCACTATACACTACACTGCATTAGTTAACGTTAAAGTAATATGAAATTTTTCCATGCAATAAAATGTAGCGAACGCTTTAACGGTGACAGACGGGTTGGTACAACCGGTTCTTAGTATCTTTTCTTCTTCGGCTACCTACTATCTATAATGTCCTAACGGGCGTCCATTGCAAAATCTCTCCTAATCATTGTCACAGAATAAATAATAGTACTAGGTACAGAAGACTCACTCTCTAACAAAACGCTTCTGTCACGATCAGCACAGATATGGCCGCTAGGTGGCGACAGCGCCACGTGCGGCTTATGGCAAACCCCAAAATTGGGGTCGAACGGATGTAGTTTTAGCTACCTGTAGCAAAGCGACGAAATCGCGGAGTGAGCCACGCCTGTCATTGTCCTGCTCAGTCTTCGGAGCACGGCCGCATCTTCGAAGTTTGTCAATTTTTTTGTGTTGTTGGACCAGTTTGGCAGTTTATCCAACCATGTGAGTTCATAAATAATGTTCTACATAGCAACATTTATTTCATTGATAACGAGATTACTCTAATTCATTTCTAGTATTCCTTCATAACATTTGGCGCCCAATAACAAAAAAGACTACAAGCCAGTTAACTCACCGCCTACTCAACAACTGACTTGTTTAAACTTCGCTTCATAAACTGGAGGCAAGCCAGATCAGATCACGAAGCAAGTATGGATAAGCTACGAACGATCGATTGCGTGTCCACGGCGTGGAGAGCGACATTTGAAAAAGAACATTTTTATCCTGAGGTTTTTAGGGTTCCATACCCAAAGGGTAAAACGGGACCCTATTACTAAGACTCCGCTGTGTCACCAGGCTGTATCTCACGAACCGTGATAGCTAGACAGTTGAAATTTTCACAGATGATGTATTTCTGTTGCCGCTATAACAATAAATACTAAAAAGTACTTACGGAACCCTCGGTGAGCGAGTCGGACTCGCACTTGTCCGGTTTTTTGTTCGTGTGCTGGTAGTAGCAGTGCCATTTCACAAAAACAAGTTCTTGGCTAATATAGGTACTCTATTTATTTGTTTGCGATATCTATTCGAGTCTTCAAAGGTTATATACATACATAGTTATATTATAAATAATGTTCAATTTAAAACTACAACAGGTGATCAACACTCATTAACGAATAGTCAATACAATGTTTTTCGACATAGGTAGCAGTCGTCATCAGATATATCGGAGCGGCCGAGGTGCTCAAAATATCTGAACACGCGCTCTACCGCCTTGACAATATAGAGGCGTGTTCAGATATTTTGAGTATCTTGGCCGCTCCGATATACCTATCTGAACTCGACTAGCTCTTGCCTTAATAAAAAGCATTAAAATATTTCATTTTATACCAATACCTTTACATCTCCGGTCTCGATATTGCGGCCGGACGGCCCGAGGGTGGTGGGGGGTGGGGGGAGATTAATAGCCTGCCCCCGGGACCACTGAGCTTGGCGGCTGTCAAATGCTCCACTTTACCAAGTTTACCAGTTGCGCTTAGTTAAAAAATACTTGTTTATACAGGTACCTAATAGCGATATTGAGGGTTCAACCCGTTCAACTATGTTATAAACTAGGTATGGGAAACAGCCGGCGTATTATGGATAGCTTTATCCACGTGATAAAATAACTCACACTTTTTAACCCCATTACCTTTACCGGGGTAGAAAGTGACGAATACCATTTTATCACGCTGTCACGTAGACAAAAACAACCATCATATCCGTGCTGGGGGTTCACAGTTTTAATATCTCAAACAAAATTAAGTATGAAATTATTTTATGGTAGGTACTTACCTACTTTGGCCTTTTCAGGTGATTTTTATAATCTGAGTTGGCTAGTTTGGCTACTATTATTTTATATCAGCACAAAATCTTAATATTTGATACGGTTAGGTAATATACTCGTACAGTGTAAATTAGGCCAAGCCCTCAGTATATTTTCCATCCCCATCGTAAAACAAAAAACAACTTTTATGTAATGGGACGTATACCAACTAAGAAGAAATACACTAGGTAATTATTTTTCATACTTAAGGCGTGCGCCTTAACAAATTTTATGAGCAATATTACTCTGTCTGAACTAGCAGGCATTTTTTTCTGCATTTCGCTACGCTAGTTTGGGTAGGTGATTCGAAATGTATCTCTCAAAAATTCTATGAAATCATACAGCAAATAAATATCGAATTAACTCATCAGCGCAAACTAACCTAACCTAACCTATCTATCAGTTTCCTGAGAAATTGTTAATATTACTTTGACTATCTCTCGAACCTAACAGCAATCGGATTTCGACCGTATGAGCAAGACATGGAGTATCTTTTAAAAACTACTAGTAACTCATAGCGTAACTTTGGAAAGCGTGACGCTGACTGTCCTATCCATTAACGTCCTTTGAGGAATGCGTCTCTTTATCGTCTAAACTTCGAAAGCTCTTGAATTAGTCAATTTTCGTAGCTATGTCAAGAACTCGCCACATTTATTTTTATATTTTATCGCCTTGTTTAACAACAACACAAAACATATTTTCTAAAACTATTATAAATAAATATAAAAAGATGAAAAGAGTAGGAGATTTGACTCCTCCGACACGTCAAGTTTCAAGATCATACAAACTTCGTGACAAATCGTTTAGCCTTGACTTAATAGACTATTCCTATTCCCATCGGCTATTCTACCCTTGCACAGAGCAAAAAACAATTATAACACCCGCGATAAACCATCAAGCTCATGTCGATATCTTTTCTAAAAATTACTGTCATTTTAACTCCGACAAAATTTGATTTCAGAACACTTCGTAAATTGCTCTCCCGGCAAGCTATAACGAGCTCAATCCCCAATGCCCCAGGGTGTAAATTTGAATGTAATCCGATTGTAGCATTTAATTTCGCGACCCTCCGCGTTAAAAGGGTGGGTAGAGGGTGAGGCCCACAATTGGCGTGCCTAATAAGCTGCCGTGATTAATTTTTCAATGGAACTTTATGAAAAATGGCACTTCGCGTGTCTTACTTTCGGAACCTCTAATCTTTCTTGATTGTTTTGTTACGATTACGACTGTATCTTGTCCGAATAAAGTCCAGATTTGAAGAAAAGCATAGATGGTTGCGAGTTTCTGTAGATTGTTGTAAGACTTGTTGATTGGGTGTGACGACTGACAATCCAATTCTTGGCTACGGAAAGGGTTTTGATTGATGCCCGCTTCAGATTTGAGGCCCGATTTCACCGCTAATTGAACAAGAAATTGTCGCGGCTCTTTTATAAAATCTGACTCTTCATTTTTCAAGTAAGATTAATGAGGGAGATTGGATGAGAAAAGTATTTTGTTTGTAATTTTATACAGTTTAGATATCTACGTCAGAATAAAAAAGTGCGAGATTTATTTATCAAATGAAAAGTTGGTATGATGATATGTTCTTAGTTAGATCATTTCCACATCTATGAGGTTATCTACAGCAAAAGATCTAATACTTATGTCTTATAATCAAATATGCTTGATGAAGATATTAGAAATCAGATTATTTCTATCGTCATGGAGCCCAAAGGACAAATTCCCACTTTTATTTTTTTATTAAACCATGCTCCAAATTTGAAAATATAAAACTTCTGGGGTCCAGGAGGGATCGAAAATTATCGTAGGTAAGTACCTATAGAGGTAATTGTGAAGTCAACATTTTATTTTGTTCTGCAGATAGAGGCCCCAGAGACTCTTTAAAATTCTTGCAAAGGAAGAAACGTCATCAAAATATAAGCGACTAGTTTGCCCTTCTAGTTATCTCAATATATCTTGTAAGACAAACATTAACCCTACTGTCGTAAATAGCTATTAGGGTCATGCATGTGTTAAATTAGTCTTTACGTTTAGGTTACTATTTTTACTTTTGTATATCATGTTTTACTTTGTGCTCACATATTATGTCAAATGAATTGCGTGGAATGTTTTATATCTAGTTATAAGTCTAGGATTCATGCTCCTTTCATACGTGCTTAATATTGTATCTATTTATAAGTCTAGGATTCGTGCTCCTTTCATACGTGCTTATAATTAACGAGATTGGCAGAAATAAATAAAATTCACTCTGCATATAATACCCGCTAGTTCAGAGATACAAATCGCCCGGCCATTCCTATATAAACCCGCGCCATTTGTAGCATATTCAGAGAAAAAAATGGATTCCCGCTCCGGACGCCGCGCCGAGCGCACGCGTGCATTGACGTAATTATCGAAAACCGCTCGCTTACCGCCGCGTCGAGCCTGGCTCCGCGTGCTGGTTCTCTTACGCCCTGCCACGTCGAGCATTGCTCCGTGTGCCTGTGTGTGTCATAAAGGATTGCAGTGCTATTATAAAAAACCACCTGAGACAGTGACTCTTTCCAGTGCCAAGTGCCACCTTGCCGTGCGTGAGTGTAAATATTAGAGACAGAGACTCCTTTTAAAAATCTCTCAAAATGCCCTCTTTCGAAGATTTCATTAGCTTCTATTACCCTCACTTAATTGAACAGTGGAGGGACCATCAATCAAAAAACCAGGCGGCCGCTGGTGAGGACTCCTCCAAACCACCTGCCGCTATCGCGGAGCAGTCACCATCATCGAAACAACCTGAACAGGATAAGGCAGGTAAGACAGCACCCCTAAAAGACAATAACATCAATAGTGACGAAATAATTCGCATAAAAGCGCTTAGGCGGAATAAAACTAAAAGAATAACGGGCAACCCGGACATTCCTTCCGGCGACGGCGCGCGAGCGCTGTCCCCCTCTGACGCGCCTCGGCGCGCGAGCGTGTCATCCCGCTCGCACCCATATGCCCGCTCGCAAGAGCGCTCCCGCTCAAATACGAGCGCACGTAGCGCTCCAGCTCCGCGTTCACGATCACGTTCTCGCTCACCTCCTTCTGAGGTAGATACAGACCACACCCATGAAATAACCAATACACATGGTAATTACCCTAACACCCTATCCAATGACAATAATATATTTGTGTCCCCCGCCCCTCCAACCCCCTTCACGCCCCAGGTACTGTCAAATACTCAGTCCCAATCGCAATGTGACTTAACACAAATCTCTCAAACAAGCACCACACAAATAGACGCTTTTTCTGACAACACCAAATACTATTCTGACATGGATTACGAATCTCTTAACTCTGATGATGACTTCACCTTAGTTGAAGGTAAAAAAGTGAGACGTAAGCGTAAAGCAGGTCTAAATTCAAAGCCAGGTCCCGCTACGAGTATGACCCAAACAAACCACAGTAAACATATTAAGAACAGTAAATCAACTAGCCACAGTGTATACCTTAATAACAATATCACCAAAACACAGAACAGCTTTGAATCACTACCTCAAGAC
Organism: Cydia fagiglandana; assembly: GCF_963556715.1. Lineage (NCBI taxonomy): Eukaryota > Metazoa > Arthropoda > Insecta > Lepidoptera > Tortricidae > Cydia > Cydia fagiglandana. The sequence goes on from NC_085937.1 coordinate 6,967,266, forward strand.
CAATTCCCTATTGCTAGTAAAGTCAACACCGACGGTAGTGACCCCCGCCAGCCCAACTCGGCTACCGAGACCCAACCAAAAGAAATTCCTACAAAAATCAAAAAACCGCCGCTCATAGGGGTTGAGGACCCCAGTAGATGGAAGAGACTCTCTCAAGAGGCTCAAAGACTTAAATTAGGTTACCTTTATGCCAACATAGGTATCGACAAAGACACAGAAGAAACCTTTCTTTTTATTCAAACACAAACCCCGGCTCAATACTGGTCCTGGAGACGTCTGCTTGTCGACGGTTTCTTCTCCTACCCGCCAGAGGAGGAGAAGAAGTTGCAAACTGTTATACTGGGTCTCCCCGTTTCTATGGAGCTCAATGACATCATGGAAGACCTGAGGAGTCAGGGCCTTCCAGTACTCGAAGTACATCGTATGCTAAAAGGCCCTAAGCGCGAGCCGTTTAACGCAGTCAGAGTAGTCTCAGAACGAACTGCAGAGGGTAGAAAAGCATTCAACGTAAAGGCAATTTGCGGACTCAGCGGGCTCAAGGTAGAACCCCCCCATAGAAGTCTCCGCCCTCCGCAATGTTATAATTGTCAAAGATGGGGCCACACTCATAAACACTGCTTGCTCTCCCCGAGGTGTGTCAAATGCGGAAAATCCCACTCTACCGATCAATGTGACCGCATTAGGGACCCAAATACAGGCCTCTATCCTACACATTGCTGTAATTGTAAACAAGATCACGTGGCTAGTTTTACACAATGCCCTAAAGCCCCTCCTCCCAAACAATCTAAATCCAGAAGGGAATTTACCTCCAACTCAAACCCTGTAGAAGTTGTAAACGCTTGGCAACGCCCTACTCCAAACACGCAATCAGTCATGAACTTCTCGCAAAGTCAACCACACCCACTCCCCCCCCAGCCCCTTCAAAACCTAAATCAAAAGGGTCACCAGCCTCTCTCCGATTCACGCATTAGCCCTCACCAAGCTCATTCGCAACCACATTTTCAACATGGATCTCTTCACCAATCCAATCGGCAATTCAACAACAACTACCCCCCCCTCAGAACTCCTAGATCAACCTTATCTGATCAAAAGCAGGGTAATCACACCGCTAATACCCCTAACTCAAACCAGGGAGCGACTCAGCCCCCTAACCTGCGTAATCCATCAAGAGCGAGAGGCTCATCCTCTCAGCATATGAATCCCTACCCCAACCAACCCCAAGTACCCATAAACCACAACCACCTTACCACAACCACGCCTTATCCAACAAACCCTCCCATGGGCGATCCCACTGCGGATCTTCAATTGGTTATGGATTTGGCCAACGCTTTGGATATTGACGAAGTCTGCCTATTAGCATCACGGCTGAGAAGCGCGGCCTCCCCTGGCCAACAACTTTTAATAATGGCGCAACATGCCAATATAATAAGGACTGTAAGGAAGTTATGCTCGCCTGTCACTCATAATGTATAATACACCAAACCAAAGATTGAAACCTAAATCGCTTAACCTAAGCTTCCTAAATATAAATGGCATTCTTGGTAAAAAAGATCAGATAGCCTGCCTTCTAAATGAATATAAATTAGACCTGCTACTAATACAAGAAACTTTCCTTAAACCCAGTCGTAGTACCCCCAAAATAGCTAACTACTCCTCCACCAGAGTTGACAGGGTAGGTTCTAGAGGTGGAGGCACCCTCATTTACTACCGGCGTGTTTTGCACTGCAGTCCAATTGACCTCCCATCCCTTACCAATTTAGAGGCTACAGCTTGTAGGGTTTCTCTAAATGGTCACACTCCTATATCAATTATCTCCGCTTACCTTCCTCCTGATAAAGCTATAGTAAAATCCGACCTTGAGGCGGTGTTTGGCATTGATGAGGCTGTCATACTGGCAGGCGACCTCAATGCCAAGCACAGCCAATGGGGCTGCAATTCTACCAATTCAAATGGCAGAAACTTACATAAATTCTTGCTTTCCACTCCTATCATAGATATGTTGGCCCCACTAGAGCCTACCCACTTCCCGCATAATCCTCAACACAGACCTGACGTCCTCGACGTGGCTTGCCTGAAGGGTATCGCCCTGAGGGTGAGTTCCATTCAAGTCATCCATGAAATGGACTCGGATCACCGTCCTGTTATCCTCCGCCTAGGGTCTCCTGCTAGTCATACACCGGTACTTAAAAAAGTCACAAACTGGGTCAACGTAGGGATTGAATTACACAAGGAAGACTGCCCTCTGAACGAAATTTCTCAGCTCCCATTAACCACTAAAAGTAACGTAGAGTCTGCTATTACTTCCCTCACTAACGGCATCCGTAAAATCATAGACAATTGCTCAAAGGAAATACCAGCTGAAGATGACCACAAATGGCGTCTCCCAGATGACATTAGGGATCTAATAAAAAACAAAAACTTTGCCACCAGGGAATACGACAGGTTTCCTTCGCCTGAAAATAAAAACACGCTCAACAGACTCCGAAGACAGGTGAAGGACAGGGTGAGGGAGTTTAGAGAAGATAGATGGAACGGTTTCCTTGAGGAGTTGTCTCCCAGCCACCAGGCGTACTGGAGGCTGGCGAGGTCCTTCAAGGCAGACTGTGTGGTGTCTATGCCACCATTGATCCGACCTGACCTCCCGACCCCAGCCTTCACTGACGATGAAAAAGCGGAAACATTAGCGTCCAGCTTAGAATCTCAATGCTCTCCAGGCAAGGAACCCACAGACCCTGACCATATTCCGCTGGTGGAAGAGATGGTAGACGATAGACTCTCAACTGCACCTAAAGATCCCCCCCCCAGATTAACTTCCTTTACAGAGGTCAAATTCCTAATAATGAAATTAAAACCGAAAAAAGCTCCGGGTGAAGACACCATCACAAACAGACTGCTACGTTTACTCCCGGACAACCTGATCAACATTCTAGTAGACATATTCAATGCTGCCCTGACTAACTGTCACTTCCCGGCAGCCTGGAAGGTGGCAGTAGTTATAGGAATACCAAAAATTGGAAAACCAAGTAATGAGCCAGCAAATTACAGACCTATCTCCCTCTTAAACACGTTAGGCAAACTGTATGAAAAAATTATTCATATACGGTTATTGGAGGAGGTGAACTCCAGAGATCTACTAATACAAGAACAATTCGGGTTCAGAGCCCAGCACTCGTGTATTCACCAAGTACATCGCCTAACAGAACATATTCTCTACTGGCTGACGAACTGGAAGGGGGTTCCAACAGGAGCCATATTCCTAGACGTAGCTAAAGCATTTGACAAAGTCTGGCACAGTGGCTTGCTCTACAAGCTGCTTGAGCTCCAAGTGCCAGACAGTCTCGTACACATCCTGCGAGACTTCTTGTCAGAACGATGCTTTAGCTACAGAGTCGAAGGAACCCTTTCGGTTCGTCACCCGGTAAGAGCGGGCGTCCCGCAGGGCTCGGTTTTGTCTCCCACTCTCTTTGCCCTCTATATTAACGACCTCCCCAAGATCCCAGGAGTTCACTATTCCCTTTTTGCCGACGACACCGCAATCTACGCCTCCTCCCACATCCCCTCAAGATTGACCTCGCTTCTCCAGCGGGCTATCGACTCCCTTGGGAGTTGGTTTGACCGATGGAGAATTGAGGTCAATCCAGATAAAAGCGCGGCTGTTCTCTTCTCCAGAAAGAAACAAAATTACAACAAACAACTGGAATTGCACCCACCCATCCAACTCTACGGCAGGCCCATAAACTGGACTGAAAAAACTAAATACTTAGGGGTCACCCTTGACAGGCAACTAAATTTCAAATCCCACATTAAGACCGTTCGTGACAGGGCCGCCTTCGTCATGGGTCGGCTCCATCCAATGATAAACCCTCGTAGCAAAATGGCCACTAGAAATAAGCTAACCATATTTAAAACATGTGTAAGACCTATCCTAACCTACGCTAGTGTTGTATTCGCACACACATCGAAGCATCGTCTCGAAAAGTTCCAGATCCTGCAGAATAGATTTCTGAGGAGTGCAGTCGGCGCTCCGATTTATATCAGAGTGGCCGACCTCCACCGAGATCTACGAATAACTTCTATAGCTCACTTCATGAACATGACATCGAGACGATACTTCGATAAAGCACCCCACAACCCCAATCCCCTCATCAGGGAGATGGTTAAATACACCCCACATCCAGTTTCCGCCTCAAAAGATAGACGCCCTAAGCATGTCCTCAAGGACCCTGAGGATAAGCTCACGATAGCCATAAACAAAGGTTCCTTCAATCCGCCTAGGCGCTTTCCCGTAGGCCCGTCAATTGACGTGACAAACGTGTCAGAAGAAGAATTTGACTCTTTATTGTCTCAACTTAAAGAAATGGGTGCTGTCTTGCGTGCTCCTTCATGCAGGTATCGCCCTAACATTACTAAAAGGAGAGTGGGTGAGAGCTCGGGACCCGTCAGTCGGTCATCCCCGGCTCCGCCCTACGATCCGGGTTGATATCCTTCGCTCCACTGTCCAATTTCATGTTACTAACTTACCTACAGACTACTGACATTCACTTCCCTAAGCAGTTTTTATTTCTGACTGACTCACCGACTCATTTAGACATCATCACAACAAAGACCTGAGTCCCTTCTGGACTCTGGCACCCTCTTTTTCCCCGGTGCGTCCCTCCGGGACGCCCCGGCGTCATTGCAATAGTGAAAGGAGAAACCTCCTAACTTAGTTGAACACCCAAAAAAAAAAAAAAAAAAAAAAGCATATTCAGAGAACTCAGAGAGCTTAACTCTATCACTTGCCTGAACACTCTCCAGTAAATAAACTCAGATATATGTGTTTTTATTTCACACAACACATATTCCGGTAAATGGAGGTATAGCGGACTTCGAGACAGCACGACGGCCAGCGCGTTCCAGCGGCGAGTTTCTACGCTTCACCCAACGAACCCCTCATCACGAAAAGTTACAGTCTACACTCCACAGTTTGGTCCTTCGAACCGGATGAAGATAGAAAAACGTACGCGCTGAGTTTCAAGCGACATAGCTTAATTCAGAATCAAGAAAGAAACACGTACGCGCTGAGTTTCAAGCGACATTGCTTAACTCAGACGGCAAAAAAGAAACAAGTACGCGCTGAGTTTTAAGCGACATTGCTTGACTCAGACGGCAAGACTGAATAAAGAACGCGCTGGGCCTAGAGGTTCGCTTCGGCTCAGACCCAACCCCAATACCTTTCCGTACCCATTTACCGGCTTGCCGGTCGGACCGTGCAGCGTGTAGGTCGTCCTCCGCTCACGTGTCCTGGCAACTTTCGTTGCATGTGTCACATGGTTGATACCCACACACTGCTTTCGAACGGACTAGCAAACCAACCCCGCGCACTTTAGAGGTACCGCACGGTACCTACGCGCCAATGTACCATAAACCGCCGGAATTGCCTACATTCGGCGGAGATATCACCGAGTGGATATCATTTAGGGCAGAGTTCGAAGATACGTCGCCCATGTTTAGTGCCGTCAATAACGTCAGTCGGATTAGGCGCGCACTTAAGGGCGAAGCTCGGACGGCCGTAAAATCAATAATGTACACGGTTCAGGATCCGTACGAGATAATGGAAGCGCTGGAACGGCAGTTCGGCGACCCTGAGGAGATTGTTCTTACGGAAATTCATAACGTTAAACGCATGCCGCGTTTATCCGAAGACAATTCTAATATAACCTCATTCGCCGCGCATGTAGCGAATGCCGTCGCTACCATTAGATCCTTGCGTCAAGAGAAATACTTGCACGCGCCTGAGCTCGTGAATAAAATCGTGGATAAATTGAATCTGATAGTGCGCTATGAATGGGCCAAATACAGGCAGTCTAACGTAGAATCACCCGGGTTAGTTGCGATTTCCGAGTTTCTTAACGAAATTAGCACTGCGGCCAAGCGCATAAACCGACATAAGCCGTCTAACAGGTCACGGAATGCAGTGAACGCGGTTTCCTCTGTGCGCGAACCGAGCAGAACGAGCCAAGCTCTCTCTGGGTCGCGCGCCCCCGCGTTCTACCGTGACACGTCTGACGAATCACGGAGTGCAGTGAGTGCGGTTTCCTCTGTGCGCGAACCTAGAAGATCGAGCCAAGCTCTCTCTGGGTCTCGCGCCCCCGCATTCTACCGTGATGCGTCTAGTGGATCGCGAAGTGAACGAAGCGCGGTTTCCTCTGTGCGCGAGCCCAGTCGATCGAGCAGCGCTCTCACTGGGTCCCGCGCCCCCGCGTCCTTTCGCGACTATAGTTCGGATTCGGAGTCAGATTCCCGCGAATCATACACACGTGATACGAGAAATAGATCGCGTTTTAATAAATCGACCGTAGCTCAAGTAAAGCACCGCGATAGTAATTTAAAGAAAAAGCCAGCGTCAACCAGAGCTCAGCCCAGGCAGCAGACATCGTCTGTCTCTGTCTCGCGCGATGCGTGCGCCATATGTAAGAACGGCAAAGAACACAAAGTTAGTGAGTGTTCGAAATTTCTAGCCGCGACTATATCTAAGCGATGGGACTTGGCAAAGGGTGCTAAATTGTGCTGTAGATGTTTAGGCGCGAGTCACCCTAAGCCTTATGGGTGCCAATATGTCGCGTGTGGCATGAATCAGTGCGAAGCCGGACATAATAAACTATTACACGATCGAAACGCGGCCGCGTCCGCGAGCGGTAATAGTGTCCCGGCAGCACCTGCAGTACTCAATGTTAGACTGCCGCAGACGTGTCACAAAGTCATGCCTGTAGAGGTGTCGGAACCGTTAGGTACCGTCCAAACCCTCGCGCCACTTGACGAAGGCGCGACAATGACTTTGACGCTACACGAAACTGCGGACAGAATCGCGCCCGCGGTACAATTGGTTGGGCACGCAAAGCCTAATACCGCGGACGACGAGGCCTTACAACTTGTGAAACGGCATTCTGAGGTAGAATCATTAGGCGTTTCGCAAAAGTTGCCTCGGGTCGACCCCGACCAACGTGCGCTAGATTTACTAGAAGCCACCTGCGAAAAGATACCGGGGGAGCAAAGGTATCGCTCGGGCTTACTTTGGCGGTCAAATAACGAGAAACTCCCCGATAACCAAGCGCAAGCATTGCAACGGCCGTACAGTCTAGAACGAAAGCTAGACCACGATGCGAAACTTAAAGCCGAATATGCAAAGTGTATGTTGCTTGACAAAGGTTACGCGGAGAAAATGGACTCGCCACCGCCCCCCGAGGCACCCCGGACGTGGCCTCTAGCGCATTTCCCAACTTTTCACCCGCAACGCGGCAAAATGCGATTAGTTTGGGACACGGCCGCCACAGCTTGCGAACGTTCGCTTAACTGCGCGCTGTTGGCTGGCCCCGACCTGTTAAAGTCACTTTTTGGCGTATTAATGCGCTTCCGCGAAAGTAAAATCGCGGTGTTAGCCGACGTCAAACAGATGTTTTTACAGATCGAAATAATAGAGCAAGATCGCGATACGTTACGTTTCGTTTGGCGGACAGGGATCGATTGGGACAGGCCTATATCCGTCTCCCTCGCACCCGCGTGGCGATCGTTCATTAATAACGTACGGTTAGTTCGCGCCACCGCTGGTAGTCTGGTTGCCGCCGAGGTTTTCAAAGCCGTATTGCTCGCTAAGAAAACGTAAAGAAACTGCATGAAGGTGACGTAGTAACGAGGAACGTGGCCCAGAGGCGTAATCGCCCAGCTATATCCTGGCCTGGATGGCCATTGTTCGCACACGCGCAGGTGACGTCCGCCGCCCAGTTTCTAGACTCATCCCCATTTACTCCGCGCATGAAGACGGTGTTAACACACGTGGGGGAGACTGTCGTAAATAGCTATTAGGGTCATGCATGTGTTAAATTAGTCTTTACGTTTAGGTTACTATTTTTACTTTTGTATATCATGTTTTACTTTGTGCTCACATATTATGTCAAATGAATTGCGTGGAATGTTTTATATCTAGTTATAAGTCTAGGATTCATGCTCCTTTCATACGTGCTTAATATTGTATCTATTTATAAGTCTAGGATTCGTGCTCCTTTCATACGTGCTTATAATTAACGAGATTGGCAGAAATAAATAAAATTCACTCTGCATATAATACCCGCTAGTTCAGAGATACAAATCGCCCGGCCATTCCTATATAAACCCGCGCCATTTGTAGCATATTCAGAGAACTCAGAGAGCTTAACTCTATCACTTGCCTGAACACTCTCCAGTAAATAAACTCAGATATATGTGTTTTTATTTCACACAACACATATTCCGGTAAATGGAGGTATAGCGGACTTCGAGACAGCACGACGGCCAGCGCGTTCCAGCGGCGAGTTTCTACGCTTCACCCAACGAACCCCTCATCACGAAAAGTTACAGTCTACACTCCACACCTACCAACGCCACAGAAGGGGCACATCAGTTAACCCCACTCGCGCTCCCGAGGCGGGCAAAGTCGCGGGATGCGGGCGATCTGTGCTCTCGTTAATATTGAGATTTAGCCCATTAAAATACTCGCTCCAATGGTTATTTATCGTGTATCTTGTATGTTTTTAAATATTAACCACTTGACGGGTCTTGTAATCTTGTTATAAAATTTCTACGATTTTATTTATCGGTTCACCATTCTAGATAGTAGGTATACACCGAGGTATACCTATAGGTCTACTGAGCACAACCTTAGGTTCTCTTGCACACTACTTCGCGTAATAGACGCGGTCGGATTAACCAACACGTATTATAGAGGAAGGACACCAAAATCTCAAGAATCGAACGACTCTATAATATATGACTTTTTAAATATTAAACTCGCGTGTGAGACTCGAACATATTAAAATTATTTGATACTCGTTACTCATTAGATCAGGAAATGAATGCCTAAAAAAAGTTGTAGAGGGAAATGCTTTGGAACACAATTTTTGACTCCGTAACTTTGTTTGGACTAGATCCCTGATAAGAATCCGAATAAGATCCCTAAATAAACTTTCAAGAGCAGATATCTCAAAAACTATTCAAGATATCGAAAAACTTGACAAAATAAAACTTGTAACAAATTTAATCAGCTTTCGGTTTGTCTAAGTAGTCATGTCGCTAAGACGCAAAGTTTCCAAGATATAAGTGAAAAACCGTAAAATGAGACCTTCTAACCCCCCTCTACCCCCCAGCACCGGAGCTACGGCCGGGGACTTTTGATACGTTCACCTAACTAGTCCAAACAAAGTTACGGAGTCAAAAATTGTCTTCCTAGCATTTCCCTCTATACCTTCTTATTGCTTGGCCTACATACCTACCTATATTGTATAAGTTGAATAAATGCGCGCTCGTTCAGCAGAGATGGTGCAGTCGATGCTCCAGTGGAAGACCCTCGACATGGATACTTCGTTTTTATTCCTCGTATTGTCGAGAGTTTATTAGGCTATTGCTACCTGAGTATAACCAGTTAAAGTAATTTTAATATGACCCCGAAGAAAGGCGGATCCATGGTCTAGAAATGCACTACGGGCACTGTAGCTACGACTTAGAAGTAAGAGAAAACACTCAAACTGTAAACACATAGCAATCTTATAACGTTGCGCGTAATCTGATTTTCTAAAGTAACGTTTATGTCAGGCGCTGCAATAATCTAATAGGGGCTATTACTGCAATGTTCTGCCGCCAGAGAGCAGAGCACTAGCAAATATTGTAAACCATAGAGCAACTGTTTTGATATTTACCACTAGCTTTTCGGTGAAGGAAAACATCGTGAGGAAACCTGCATACATCTGCGAAGAAATTCATAGGTGTATGTGAAGTCCCCAATCCGCTTTGGGCTAGCGTGGGGACTATAGCCCAAGCCCTCTCGCGCATGAGAGGAGGCATGTGCTCAGCAGTGGGACGTATATAGGCTGAAATGATGATGATGATAGAGCAACTTATACTAATATGCCTCAAACAGTTTTTTGAGAAGTTCTCACTATAACTTTGATGCATCAAAGCGGTTTCTTAACAGAGGCCTATCGCGAAACGAGAAAATCGAAATTTCTTTATCTGCCTCTTTATCGCACGAATTTGCAAGACTGATAGAGAGGCAGGCAATTTGACATTTGCGCGATTCTGGAGATACTCTTGAACGATTTCCGCAGGATGTGACTTACACGCGTATTCGGGAAACGAGATAGAGATCAACTAGATTTACATTAGATATCGACTAGATGTGACTTGGATATCTAAGTCATAACTTGTCGAAATCGTTCAAGAGGACCTCCAGAATCGCGGAAACATCAAATTTGACATATCTATCTTGTCGAAATCGTTCAAGAGGACCTCCAGAATCGCGAAAACGTCAAATTTGACATATCTATCTTACAAATATCTTTAAATTATCCATATCGTAACTTGTTGAGGTCTAGTACAGATCTAATACATTTTCAGAATCGAGCCGTTAGAGATCCAATTCACATCTAATAGATATCTTACTCTATCTAACGTAATAAAAGTGACATTAGTTGCCCGAATTGCGCTACAAAAGAGAACTAGTTGATATCTAAACTATAACGTAATCTAGAATGGATCTAGTACGTGTCATCTCTTGTGAATATCTTGAAGTTCGAATACGGCAGTATAACTTTGATGCATCAAAGCCGTTTGTTTGCAGAGGCCTGCCGCAAAACGAATAAATCGAAATTTCGTTATTTGACTCTTTATCGCACGAATTTGCAAGAGTGATAGAGGCAGAGAACCTTTGAACTGATTATAAAACGCTTGTACGGTCATTTTTGTGGCTTCCGTATCGAGACAAGCCAAGCAGCTTATATGTAGGTATTATGTGCATTGTAGCTCACTTCACTTGTAGGACCTGCATAATAAGTACCTAATTTATTTGTTCGATTTTAAGCCTAAATCGCAGCTTTAAATAAACGATATTTTTAATTATACCGTCAGTTCGGCAGGGTAATGTAACTTCAATCATGCCGCCAGAGTAGGTTAGGCACTATAGGCAGGTATCTAGTGTACTTACCTACCTGATAACTACTCAGTGGCATGGTAGAATTTAGGAAATCATGAAGGGGATTGTAGAATTCAGGAATTCTTAACCTTTCAGCGCTCACGGCTATCTTAACCCATGACATGACCCATGGCTTTAATAAACATCTATTAGGTACACACTAGAATTTGGGGTTCCCAAAATTAAAAATAGGACAGATCGGTCCTACACCGTTCAGGTATACCTACCTATAGATAGGTAACATGTTGTAATCAATAATCCTTCGATGCTTCCATATCCTCCCATTAACTGCCAATACCATCAGCATAAACGTCAATTAAGCCCTAGGTATTATCTCATCGACCGCATTGCGGCTGACTTTAATTACTCGCACTAATTACTACGCGTTCCGATCCGTCCTAATTGGCGTCGTCCGACCAGACGCGGTCCGCCCATGGCGCGATTACTACCATCAAATCTACCATCTTAGCCACACCCACCAAACAAACAAAACTCAACCTTAACAACTTACATACAAGGGCTATAGTACTGGCATTAGTAACGTGGTAGGTCGAGCCGGACGTGCGCGGGGGTGGGGTGCGACGCGGAGGAGGCGGGGCCCTCCCTTCGCCCCGCCCGGGCCGTCTCTCGGCCAATAGCGGCGCGCCAGCCGAACGAGTTCACCTTGCCCATACGTCCCGGTGGGTCCTTTTATTTTTTGAGGGATTGCATTCGTTTATGGTTTTGAGTTTTGCTGCGGCGAATACCTGATATCTTTTGTTTGGGTTTATCGGTCTGACCAGGTAAAGAATTTGAATTGTCTTTTTACTTAAGTTTTTTACCTGTTTCTTGACTTTATTTATCTAAGGTAAACATAAATTAGTTTAAAAGCAATCAATAATACATAGGTAGGTATCTACCATAAAATCATTACGTATTTACTGCTTTTGTCAAAACAAAGTTTTATACCATTCGTGTGGGTTCTGAATTTCAACAAAGAATTTGGCTGCAGACGTTTATGAATATGTAATGCCAATTGCCAAGTGGTTATAAGTAGTGGTTAAGGCGAGGAACTCTCGTCTTAATCATTTGAGATACGATACATTCTCTAAATATTTACCTAGGTAGGTACGTATTAAATATAAATGTTATATTTGAGACTTTCATCTCTATGTGATATGTCTCTCGGGTACAGGCCGCGTAGCCAACCTGCCAATCGCTAACGCTCCGTAGCGATCGAAACGCAACTGTCACTGTCGCACTTATAAGGAAGAGTGATAGAGAGACACAAAGCGTTTCGTTGTCGAAGCGATAGCGATTGTCACCTTGGCTAGGCCGGCAGCTTACCTACTTGAATGAACTTCGCTCGATAGAAATAAATTCTTAACATTACTTTTTACACTAAATTAAATTTACTTTTATTCGATCGTTTTGGTACCCAACTCAGGTCGTTTCAATCCCGGACATAAATGGCGTTTGAAGATGCTCGCCTTCGGTAGTACATAATAATTATGTACATAGATACATAGGCAAGCCGGGGCTAATTTGGCTTACATATTTCCTTTACAACTCTCTTCAAACGTCCAAAAAAAAGCAAGCCGGTGAGAATCGGCTTTTATGGACGCGCCGCCACTGCTACCTACCTATTTCTTAGGTATTAGGTAGTCAATGAGGTAAATTGAAAAGTCGTTCAGGGATCAGGTTATTCTCAAATCGTGTTGATCTCTTGGTATTTAAGGTTAGGTAATATAGAGTTTTCGTATAAGCCGTAAACATTTCTTTTCAATAGGTAGGTACTATGATATATATACACACTTACCTATAGGTCTTTATGCAATTTTGTGCAAGTCGTAGTACTGCTAATGTTAATACCCAGAGTTTAAACCGGTTACATGATTCCTATGAATTCAGGTAGAGATTAAAGGCCGAGCCACACCGGCTTGCGTGTGCGTGACGTGCGCGTGTGCGTGCGCTAAAATGTTGGAGCCGCACACGCACACGTCACGCAAGCGGTGTGCCATCTCTCATAAGGATCTGTATACTACAACGCCGCACGCGCACGTGCACGTCACGCACACGCAGCGGGTGTGCACAGGCCTTTATAGGAAGAACTAGTTATTTGTAGGTAGGCACTCACTAGTGGTATATAAAAAATATGAAATACCAATACCCATGTAAATAGAAAACGGTTCAATTTGTCCTTGTTAGTTATTAATTTCTCCTGCACCAACAATATGTCTCTCTTTTACCCAATTGTGGACTGGTAGAGAATGCCTTTTGGCATAAGTCCGCCATTTATCCATTATTCTTTATTTGTGTAATAAAGTTTAAATAAATAAAAATAAAATAAATAAAAACCGAACGCCCGTACAAAGTCACATCGCGCGTTCCGCGTTCCTACTCACCCTCCGTCACTAAAACCAATAAGAGGCGAGGGTTCCCGAGATCCCGCCCAGTACCGAAACGGCCTATGTACATAACTACCAATAGAATTGAAGCCTTATGTAACAAAGTTTAGAGTTGGTTTTTCTATGTGTTAGCAATGGAATTAAGAGTAAAAGGTAATAAAGTGTAGGGTTTTATTTTTGGTTCCGTGTCGCGTTCGAGTAATTGCGAAGTCCACAGATGGTCGATACTGTTAATATTTCGAAAGGAATTTTATTGATACGTACTTTATTAAATTCTCTTTCATATTGCTTACACAGATCATCGACGTACTAATAAAGATAAGAGCGTGTGTACAGGTATTAATGACATTAATATCTCATTGACAATATAACTTTACTTATTATGTACCTACCTATGTACTACTACTTCAACCTAGCATGTAGCTCAATTAGTAGATAGGTATTAGGTAACTACCTAATTGAAAAAACTTAATGTCCTATTTAAAGGACATTAGGTTTTTAGAAAAATATGTTGCTTTTCAAAAAAGCCTAATGTCCTATAATTAAGTAGTCTAAGCCTATATAGATATAGGTACCTTATTATGAGGTATACAACAATATTATTAACCTCGTAAGACCCAAGCCAATTTTTGCACTTTTGAATTTGGAACTTTCATTTATTACTATAAAGGCCGAGCCACACCGGCTTGCGTGTGCGTGCGCTAAAATGTTGGAGCCGCACACGCACACGTCACGCAAGCGGTGTGCCATCTCTCATAAGGATCTGTATACTACAACGCCGCACGCGCACGTGCACGTCACGCACACGCAGCCGGTGTGCACAGGCCTTAAGAGTTCATAACTCGAATTAAATTTGTACTTGTAAACGTACGCGGGGCCTTACGAGTAGGGTTGCCAGATGGTCGGGATTTGGCGGGATTCTCCCGATTTTTAGCATGTGATCCCGATTCCCGACAAAGTGTAAACTGTCCCGAAAAACAGCTTCACGTTATAAAACAACAATTTCAAGTTCCGAACTGTTGTCGAGCGAGCGAGCTGACGTAGTGCCAATAATGTAAAACATCGTTGTTTTTAATACAATTACTTTAATTTGAATGTATTTTTTTCCCGACTTAAGTCCCAAAATCCCGAAAAATTGATATTGTTTCCCGATAATAGCGCCTTTCGATCTGGCAACCCTACTTACGAGGTTTGTCCTTATATTGTATTGCATGTCCTTTATGTAGTACAACAATAACCCTATTAATCTCTCGTATAGAATGACAGGTTTGCATGGGTATTTAATAAAGCCTGTTATTATATTTTTTTACCAAACGATCGCGAAAGAAACCAGTATAAGTAAATGTTGTTGTTAACGGAGTTTCTGTGTCTATCTCTGTCACTCCAATAAGGTAATGGCTCCTCTACACGATGGGCCAACGCCGACCACTCCAAGGGACGTATTTATGCGTTAGAGGGAGCAAGTGATATTGCTATCTCATTCTACCGCATGGCTGTGTCCCTTGGAGTGGCCGGCGTTGGCCCATCGTGTAGAGGAGCCATAAGATAGCCTCCTAAGACCCAGCCATACAAATGAAAAACGCAAAAGTTGCCACCAACATTTGAACCTTTGGTGTAGGAAATAGAGTTGATTTTGCGTTGTTTAAAAACAAAGCTAAAGCAACTCTGTTCCAATGGCATATGGTTTAAATTTCATTGATCTAAATAAGTACTATAGATAGGACTTTGGGCCTTAGGAGGATAGAGATAGAAATATATAAAAAATCGAAGCTAGCGAAAAACCCCGGATACTTTCACTGGTTTTGCTTGTTATTAATACTCGGTAAGTGTTGACAATAGCCGAGTGCACGAGGGTTCTCGGTTCGATTCCCGGGGAGATAGTCGCCAGCTGGCCCGGCAGGTGCGCTGTCTTTTGGCAATTATTTTTTAATACTTTAGGGCCCCGTGTAGGTACTTTTTTGAAAACGGAACTATTTTTGTTTACTTTACAAGGATAGTGAGGTAGTTAAGCATACCTACTATTATTATATTATAATAGTTATTTAATGTTCCGTTAAAGACGTGCCCTGCAATAAATAAATATGTGTGTATGTGTGCCGCAACACAACACAATTCAATAATGAATCAATGACTTAATTGAAGTAGATACCATTATCTAGGTATGCATTTAGTCGAAACTAATAATTATTTTCCGCGTAATATCTTAATTATCTAATTTCTTGCCACGACTAATTCTTTAAAAAAAAATAAGAGCCGACAGTGAACATGCAAGTTTAACGAGCTACAATAATGACTGAACCCGCGCTCTCACGCGAGTGAACAGTCGTTAGGGCTCCTGTAGGTTGCCTGCAAGTCCCACAATAAGCCTTATCTCCTAGGTACAATCAACACGTACTTATCATTACGGTGCTAACCTGCCATCCACATCACAGAATTTGCAACCCTAAACAGTGCAACCTAAGATAAAAATTCGCAAACACTAATTAGGGCCGTTAAGTTTTTGAATTGTATTAAACACTTTGTGCCAACCCTCCCCGACGCCAGTCGCGGCACGAACGCCTTCCGAGCATGGCTTAACGTACCGGTCTCTTGTTACAGGGCAAGGTGGAATACTACGTGAAATGGAAAGGCTGGAAACCGAAGCACAACACCTGGGAGCCGGAGGAGAACATTTTAGATCCAAGGCTGATCCAAAGCTTCGAAAGGGGAGAGGATTCAAAGAGGCCAGGGAGGGAGAGGAAACGCGAGCGCGAACACTCACCCGAGAGAGCCCGAAGCGGGTCCGACGAGAGGGGACCGCTGCCTGGCAAGCGCAAAGCGCAGGTCCTATCGCAGGAGTCGGGAAAGATCGGAGTGACTATCACTATGAGCCCACAAAGGAATCGCGCGCCACCGCCAGTCCCGCCTCCGCCAGCCGCGCCGGCCGGAGGCGCTGCCGCCCCCGCTTCACCCGCCGCCGAAGCGGCCGCCCCCAAAACAGGCCAGCGACGAGTGCCCCATTCACCCGAAGAAGCCGACGCTCACACGCCTCCTGAACGCGAAAGGCGCACACAGACGCAGCCTGAGGCGAAAGCCCCCGCCGAGCCTAAAGGCGCCCGACCACCTCCACCCGCACCTCAAGAAGACGAGGATTCCTGGAGCGAACCTCCTGTGGTTGCAGCACCGGCCCCCCAGCCGCGCCGCGGCGCCGCCTTCTGGCTGGCGCGATCTCCTGTAGCAGACCAGATCTTCATCACCGACGTCACGGTCAACCTTCAAACCGTCACTATCCGCGAGTGCCGCACGGAGCGCGGGTTTTTTCGTGCCCGAGAATCTCGCCCCCTCGACGTCACGTAGACTATCCTGTATTAATTTATTAGTGATGGACAATGTACAGTAGCTAGTTATTTAGTGATTACAACCGGAATCTCGGCTCCCGTAGACCGTACAACCGTCTAATGTCAAGCTAGGTTTATCTTGATGCGTCAAAATATGACGAGATTGTTAGTCACAGAACTCACAGGAAAAGTACGGAGTACGTAGACTGTCCCCAAAGTTTATTAAGCCTAATGCTGGACAAAGTGATTGTCAATTGTTAACTATACTTAGATTATTTAGTTGTTATTCAATTGGTTCGGCTGTGGGCATTATAAAGGACGTTAAATACGAATGTGAGGACGATTGTTTGAAAATGTATGCAATAATAAATTTATTTAATATAAATTTGATAACGCGCCTTTATAAGTCCCAATTTAATAAACCCAATTAGTGAAATCAAATATCGGTTTGTATGATAAATGTACAAATGTCAGGACCTGCAACTGAATGCCAAGTGACTACGTGGTACCTATAATTATCGTGATTTGTCTGTTTGTAACCGTAAGCACGCTTATAAAATGTATCACATACTTAACCTACATTTTATGATTCCCTGTGATTTTATAATCATTTAATTCATATTATGAGCATGACAACTATTTGTATATCACCTGGCACGTGTACAGAAATAGCATACCAAATGAGAACGTTTTCGAAAAATACCATGGGAACCGATTCATATATAGGTATTAGGTATAATTTATTGATGACTTTTGTCCTAAATTTAGGACATCGGGCTTATTATGTGAAAAAACATGACAAATGATCTGCAAATAGCTGCTCATGTATTTTAAATATTTATTTAGACTGGAAAGAATCATGCAAAAGATTATGTTAAATTAGTATGTCACTTTGTAAAAAAATTATTCAACGACGAATTAATTTAGTTGTTTTATTTTAATAATTGTTGTTGTTATTTATGTAGTCTTGATTTAATTGAATGGTTAGTATAAGTTATTTATGCAATTCTTTGAATTCTCAACACTGCCGTGGAGCAAGTTTAAGGTGCCGTCACACAGGCGCGTTTTCCGGGCGCGCGGCCTGACTGGCGTGAGCGTTTTATATGTAAAAGCGGCGCGCCCCGCTCGCGTGCCGCCCGCAAAACGCGCCTGTGTGACGGAGCCTTTAGTTTTAATACTTTTAATTGATCTAATCATTGAAGAATATACTAGTTGAAAGAAATGTAATTTAATCAGGTTCGAATAACACTATCGATACAAAATAATTATATACTATTTCTTCAAACATTTTAAAAGGAACACTGAAAAAGTGTAATTAGTGGCTGTTGATATATACATGATAGATTACATTATGATACCTACGCATTTATTTCTTTTAAAAATGTCAAGGAGTCCTTAGATTCATAATACACTTATAAGGCCAGTGCGCACAAGTTGCGTATGCACCTCCTACAATAGAAGCAAAGGATCTACCGCGAATACCGAAGTTCGCAAATTGCGGGCATCTTCCTCTTTTACTCCAATTAAGGCGTAATTAGATTGACAGAGAAAGAAGCCCGCAATTTGCGAACTTTGGTGTTCACTGTAGGCCCTCTGTCCTGTCTGTAGTCGTAGCGGCTGCATAGACATGCGGTGACCTGGCCATAGTCATTATTGGATGGTAACACCACCTTTGGTGGTTTATAAGGCAATAACCGCGAAAATCGAAGTTCGCAAATTGCGTACATCTTTCTATGTCACTCTAATTAAGGCTTCATTTGAGTAAAAGAGGAAGATCTCCGCAATTTGCGAATTTTAGTTTTCGCGGTAGCCCCCCTGAATGAATTATTTGTTGATCCTATGACATAAATATAATTTTGTTCTGTGGTAGTAAGTTATTTTAGTTATTACATTTTAAGATTGTATAGCACTGAACGCTAGTATTGTGTTCCTTTAAACTTTTATTGTTATTTTGGTTCCTCTTTATATATAAGGAATTGTAATTACCTGTATTCTTGGATGGATTGTGTTGAGTATTGACTTGACAAGTATTTCGCGGCATGAGCCTTGTAAATAGTGTAAATATAATATAAACCCTGTTTTATAATGTGATAGTTTCGCATTGTAGTCTGTAAATAAATGAGAATGAATTAGACTACGTTGTATTATTTCCCGCTTGGTTCTACGTGAAAACATGAAAGACACATGCAATATAACTAATAGGAAATACGTAGTTCATATATTTCTTGTGTTCTAAGAATTCCATGGCAGTAAATTTTGCCTAAAAAAATTGGGACCTACTTACATTTTTATGTAGGTACCTATAAGTTCGTTTTTTTTTTAGCATTAGAAATAAGCTAAACAATATTGATGTGTCTTTTAATTGAAAAACACATTTTATAAATAAGTTACGGCAAATATGTAACAATTATGAATCTAATACGATTATTTATATTCTTCAGCTTTCATAAGTAATCGTTTTTGATTTTTAAAAAGCGTTTTTCAATTAAAAGACATGTTAAGATCGCTTACCTTCTTGCAAGTTCTTTCTAATGCTAAAAAAACGAATTATATATACGTGTGGGTGAGCGATTTTGTGTGTTTTTCATGATTTCAAGTCTCTTAAGTTCAAACCTTAGAATATAAGGCCTATCGGCATAAATATATTAGAACAAAAGGAATCAAATCTATTTTGAAAAGAATACATTTACCCAATCGATATCAGCAATTATCAAAATCGATACCCTTCAACAGTTCTCAAGATTTTCAGTAGGTAATTATTTTTATGTTCTGTATGTAGAACACTGTTTTTTTTTAAATAGACTCCAAATGAATAGCAATAAAAAGTAATGGTAATACCTACAGGTAGGTTTTAGGTACCTACCTACAAAACAATTTTGACAGCATAGACTGTGCAAGTTTTTTTTTGCAATTCATCTCTGAGAAACTGTGCTAAACCCTGTAGGTTTTTTTACTTTCTTGAATTTTGTATAGAGTCGGACCAAGAAAAGTATGCAGTGAATTTGGTAGCCCACGCAGTGCAATTGTTATTTTAAACGTCAAACTTCTATGAAATTAGGACGTATAAATAACACTTCCGTTGGGTGGACGATATCCGGAAAATTGCGGGTCACTTCTGGGTGAGATTAGCTCAGGACCGGGACAAGTGGCGTACTGGAAGAGAGGCCTATGCTCAGCAGTGAGCGATAAAGAGTTGATATGATGATAAATAACACTTGCACTGCGTGGGCTATCAAACCCGCTGGCCGCTGCAGACTTTTCTTGGTCTGACTCTGACTCTGGATGAGATTGGCGCCAATTATTTTCGTGATCAAATCGACCGATTTCATCAGACCCGTCTACCGGATACCACTTAAGGCTTCACGCCTACTTTTTTTTAATTTGCCGCTCTTTTCTACTGACGAAAATTGTTTAACAGGGTATAGAATTTATTTAAAAATGGCGCTAAATAAAAGTCCGCTCAGAAACCATTAGCAGCGGATGTATCTCTATTTTACCCGGTGGTAAGCCGGTAACCGCAAGAAAAGCAAATATGTATATAGCACATATATGTATAGTATTATATACTGCCCTGTAACGTTACGCAAGATATATAATTTTTAATTTTCTTGTGTAAAAACTGTTTATTGTAGGTAGTTTATTTTGTGATATCTGAACGTAATCTAAATATGACAACACTGGCTGGATCGGTCTGACAACAAATTTATCGATCGGCGCGTCGACGTTTGACAGTTTGCTCCGGCAACCGAATTATCGAACAACAATCCGCGCAGTCTAGCAAACAATCCGATGATCTGTCTTCAAATTATTTCCTGAGAAACATTACAAGTCCAATGTTTACGTTTTTCTGTGCCGACTTGTGAGACGATGGAGTGGTCAAAAGAGAAGACTTTAAAGTTAATCGAGTTATTGCAAGTTAACGCTAGCCTATGGAACCCTTCTTTGTGTGATACGCGAAGGGATAAACAGAAAAGAAAGGAAGAATTGCGTGGGATTTCCGCAATACTAGGTATTTCTGTGTCGGACGCTACGAAGAAAATACAGCATTTGCGTACGCAATATAACCGGGAAGCCGCTAGGGAGGCCAGGGCTAACGAGGAGGACCCTGAAGACAGATTTTTGAGTAACTGGTACGCGTTTGAATACTTGCACTTCATGAAGGACTCAAGTAAACCTTACAGGATTTTGCAACTGGTTAGTAACTTAAATTTGGTAATTTTAATAATTGTTGCGCAAAACGATTTCTAGAATTATATTTCAGGTTTGGATGTGAGCATAAACTTCTTTTCTATAATCAATAATTCTCTAGAATTTTTTTTTATAGCAATATAATAATTTTTAAAAACAACCGTCTTTACAAAAAAAAACCCCTGAAGTAAAATGTAAGCTTGTCATTTTGTTGACTAGATAATTTTAATCTTTCTGCCCCTGTATCAAAAGTATGTAATATCATATGTATGGATTTACTACAACTATTATTAATTCAATTTCAGGAGACCCATTCAGAAGTCAACAGTAGTCTTCCCTCAAACTCGGATGGCTATGTTGAATCACTCCAAAACAAACTAGAAAACCATTCTCCACCCCACAAAATTCCACGGACAGACAACTTGCACATAGTCAAATCTGAGCTGGCGTACTCTTCTCCGCCGCAGTCAAGAGATGAGTTCTCAGTGTTCGGAGAATACATCGCTAATGAGTTAAGGTCCTTGAAAGGCGAGAAGAACTTACTTGTGCTAAAGAAGAAGATACAGGATGCTATATTTGAAGTTAAAATGGGTATGATCCATGAGCCAAAGACGGAAGAGAGTGCATGCACGGTGTATGTGACGAGTCAACCACAGAATGTCACACCCATACACAGTAAGCTTTACACTACACCGGTAATGACAACAACAGCCCACATAGACCCGCTCACATCACAAACACCCACTTCTGGCATCAGTGAGATAATCATTAATGGTGCTTGCCATTATTCCAACTTTAAGGTGGACAGCCAATAGCAGTGTCATCCACTTCCCAATGGGGAAGTGGATAAAAATGAGACTTATACTATTCGGAATTAAGATACTCGTAGTTTATAAGGTTATGCTGTGCTATTCTGTTTAGTTTTATTAAGAGTTAGAATAAGCTATACACACAGACAAAACATCCTCCAGACTGAGCATAGTAGCTCTACCCCCTCTGCCACAATACACGGTAGTTGTACTCCATTTTCGAGTCGAAAGTGTCTTTATGTGACATCCATGTCCTTGAACGGACCAATCACGGCACGGGACCTCGCTCACCTCGTCCCCCGCACCCCAGTATTTTTGCCAGCATCGGTTTCATGAAATAATTGCTCTATTTGGGATTATATTATATACTGAGCAACTTTTATTATGGGCCCAACCCCGAAATAGCGAAAAAAAATTTGGCTGTTTCATACATTTTGGCTGGTCCATTTTCTATGACAGGGTAAATTTATTTTTCGCAATTTCGGGGTTGGTGCCATAGTAAAAGTTGCTCAGTCAGTATTCCCAAAACTCCCTGGCAATGGGAATGTATTTATTTTTTGGCCACTGAGTATATAAGTAAATGATTCACAGGTTCAATGATTATGATTAAGAATTGAAAATCATAGTTAATTTTCTTATAACGCACTTATTTAATATATAAATATACTCAAAATATAGCATTGCTAGTTTATACCAATGTAAGTAACTTGGAATGTTTAATGACTATGCAAAAAAAACCTTTAGGGCCTGTGCTAGGGTTGCCAGATCGAAAGGCGCTATTATCGAGAAAAAATATTAATATTTCGGGATTTTAGGACTAAAGTCAGGAAAAAAAAAATTTACATTCATATTAAAGTAATTTTATTAAAAACAACGATTCTTTACATTATTGGCACTACGCTCGACGACAGTTCGGAACTTAAAATTATTGTTTTATAACGTGAAGCTTTTTTTCTGGACAATTTTCACTTTGTTGGGAATCGGGAACTCATGCTAAAAATCGGGAGAATCCCGCCAAATTCCGACCATCTGGCAACCTGCTAGCCTGTGCACACCGGATACTTTGGGCATCGCTCTAACATTTGTATATGCAGCCGATGTGCTAAATAATAAATTGGAGGGAAAGACAAATATATTATGCTAGTAACAAATAGTATGCTAAGGATTTTTACACTTGAGTTGACTGCGTTTGATTTGTTGTAAACACATTATAAATTATAGAAGTAAATGTAATCTTGTTTTGTATTAATCGTACAAAGTGTACAAACCTGCTAATTGAAGAAAAACAATGACATGTAATAGGTGCCCATATTTCTTAGGGCCTACCGCGGAAACCTTAAAATTGCAGGGATCTTCCTCTTTTACTCCAATAAAGGCGTCATTAGAGTGACAGAGAAAGACGTTCGCAATTTGCGTACTTCGATATTCGTGGTTATAGCCCTGATAATGTATCTAGTCATCTTCTCCTTAAGCCCCCTCCAGACTATGTGCGTGAATCGCGGCGCGACGTCGCGGAGCGAACATATCGCGAAGTTGACGTATGACTCCACACTCGCACACTTCACGGCGATTTCGCAGTTTGGTTTGCGGCAATATGGCGGAAAAGCATCAGCTGATCGAGTTTCATCATCATCATCATCTCAGCCATAAGACGTCCACTGCTGAACATAGGCCTCCCCCTTTTGGGGGGTGTATGCCATAATCGCCACGCTTGGCAGGCGGGTTGGCGATCGCAGTCGAGTACACCGAATTTGAGGGACGCTGCTGCCCGTCCACCGGTGGTCTTGGACGTAGTTTAAGGACATACCCGGGTCCGGGTCCGGGTCCGACATGATCGAGTTTAACTGTTAGTTATCTATGGCATCATACGTGATTTAGCTGTTTTTCCATTTTGTTTTATTGTAAAACCGTAAAATATAGCTGCTTAATATAATATAATCATAATAGAATTAGTATTTATCTTGCCACAGAGGAGCCAAAATATCGTGTAATGTGGAGTCTTGCAAATTCGCGCTTCGCGTCTCCTTTGACGCAGGCCGAAATACCGACAAAAAACGGAGAACAAGGCGCGAAAGCGTGAACATTCTGCGAAATCGACGCCACACTTGCGTTCGCGGCTTCGCCCGCGATTCACGCGCATAGTCTGGAGAGGCCTTTATGTATGTATATGTAGTCAGCTGCAGAGATACCTAGCCATACCTGGCCCACCTGCATTATAAGCTTAGCTGACTATACTTGCCATTAGCAATTAGCATTAAAATGTATTAAATTTCTAGTAATGCTCTCTGTTAACTTAATAAACAATGAATGATACAAAAAGTATCTGCAGCTTTATTTTACTCCCTACTTCTTCTTCTTGGTCGCATCCATCATGACTGATGATCGTGGTTGGTGGGTTTTGTTCGGGCACGAACACACTCTCGCCATCGATTCCGGTCCATCGCTTTCCTCACCACGTCATAGAATTTCTGAGATGGTTCCTCGCCTTTGAGTTGGTCAGTCCATCGTGCTGGTGAACGGCCCCGTGACCTTTTGCCATCAGTATTACCAACAACGATTAACCTTTCCAAACTTTCGTCTCCCCTTCTCATTATATGGCCAAAGTAACTTAGGAAGCGTTGTTCACAGATTGTGGACAATCGCACTTTCACGTCGAGTTCCAACAGTATGGAGTGATTCGTGCGCTTAGCTGTCCATGGTATTCTCAGCATACGCCTCCAACACCACATCTCAAAGGCATCGATCCGTTGTTTCTCTCTGCTTTTGATTGTCCACGTTTCGGCTCCATACATAAATATTGGAAATACCAGGGCTCGTACAAGTCTTATTTTAGTGTTTCTGGATATTCCCCGATTACGCCATATTTTCTGAAGCCGCGTCATGGCATCTTTAGCCATTCCTATGCGCCTTTTGATCTCCGGAACACAGCTGCCATCATTACATATCTTTGACCCCAGATATACGAACTCATCAACAGTGTCTATACCCTGGATTGTAGGAGCTGCAGACAGGCGGCCGGCGCGATCCACAATCATCAGCTTGGTTTTGCTTCGGTTGATTGCAAGACCTAACTTCCCGCTCTCGACCTCCAGTCTGTTGACAAGTTCTTGCATGTCAGATATTGAAGATGCCAAAAGGACAGTGTCATCAGCATATCTCAGGTTATTAATTCTCTTCCCACCAACAGCAAACCCTTTGTGCCATCCTTCAAGAGATTTACGGACAATATACTCGCCATAAATGTTAAACAACATTGGTGATAGTATGCATCCCTGTCGGACTCCTTTTTTGGTCTGGAACATTTTGGAACATTCTGATCCAATTCTAATGTAGCTTCTGTTGTCAGTATACAAGTTACGAATTAATCCTATGAGATGCTCCGGTGCTCCCATCTCTGTCAGTACAGACCATAGTTCCCCCCACTGCACGCAGTCAAATGCCTTTGTGTAGTCAATGAAACAGAGAACAACTGGATTGTTGAACTCTCGACTTTTTTCAATAATCTGTCTTATGTTAAGCATTTGCTCGCGAGTGCCCTTCCCCTTCACGAATCCCGCTTGCTCTTCAGGAACCTGTCTATCAAGAAAGTGTTTCAGGCGCTGGTTAATTATGTGAAGGAGAATTTTGCTTGCATGTGGGATCAGTGCAATGGTCCGGTAGTTGCCACACTCCTTTGTCGATCCTTTCTTATGAAGCGGGATGAAAACCGACTCCCTCCACTCCTCTGGCCATCTACCTGACATCCATACGAGGTTACAGAGTTTGGTCATTATGGCTAAGCCCGCGTTACCCAAATTTTTCAGAAGTTCGCTTGGAACTCCATCCTTTCCAGGCGATTTCCCAGTCTTTAAACTCTTGAGGGCTTGCTCAACTTCCGAAGGGAGTATGTCAGGTTCATCCGCGGTCCACAAACTCGTCGAAACTGAGGCGTCAGTACAGTCGTAAAGTGACGCGCAGTACTTCTTCCAGCGGTCCAGTACTTGATCCAGTTCCGTAAGAAGTTGACCATTTTCATCATTGACTCCATATTGCTGTACCGGTCTGGATCTGGTCAGTACTTTTAGCTTCTGATACAGGTCTTTAGTTTCGTTTCTTGACGAGTGCTGTTCAAGGTCCACACAGATGTTATTGATGTAAGCGTTGTAGTCTTGCCTGCATTTCCGTTGGACTTCACAGCTTAGTTGAGCATACCGTTGGAACTGTTCTGGGCTAGATAGTCCTCCCTGCTTCAATTCCCGGCGTTCTTTTATGACTTTGGCTGTTTCATCTGAGATATGGCTTTTCAGAGTTGGTTCTGTCTGGGCAAACTTCCTCGCTGTTTGTACAATTGTGTCTCTCAGTGTGTTCCACAAGGCATTACTCTCCGGGATGTCGTCTGCTGGTATCCTCGCCATCTGGTACTGCATTTCATTCGCGTATGCCACTGTATCCACTTTTTGTAGCTTTGGAGCCGATTTTGACTTCATGATCCTTTTTAGTCGTAATCGAATCGTTGCAACTAGTAATTGATGGTCGCTGCCACAGTCTGCACCTGGATACGTGACTACGTTCATTATAGACGATCTCCACCTTGAGCGCATTAAAATATAGTCAATCTGGTTCTTAAATCTGCCTCCAGGAGAAACCCAAGTATACAGCCGTCTTATATGATGCTTGAAACAGGTGTTCATCGCTGTAAAGTCTTCTTCCGTACAGAATTGAATGAGCCTTTCACCTCTCTCGTTTCTCTCTCCGATCCCATACTTTCCGATCTGTCGACGAAGATCTGATCCATGTTCACCTTTGCCTATCTTGGCGTTGAAGTCGCCGATCACCATAGTTATCTCGCGGTTCGGGATTTCGTCGATGGTTCGTGATAAGGAGTTATAGAAGTTCTCTATTTCCTCCTCACTGGATTGACACGTAGGGGCGTAAACCTGGATCACGTTCAGTTTGCACGGTGTGGTATTGATCCTGATGCTAATTATCCGATCATTGACTGGCTTGTATCCTGTGACATGTTTATCAAGTTGAGGTGGCACTACGAAAGCTACACCCCTACTGCTGTCATTTTCCGGACCCGAGAAGTAAATTTTATTCCCGGAATCGGATAAGTAGTGGCCGGAGTTACGCCAATGTGTTTCGCTTAATCCTAGCATGTTGATGTTCACTCGTTTCATTTCATCCTCTATGATCTTGAGCTTGCTTGGGTTGGTAACAAGTCCTTGAACATTCCAAGTGCCAATGCGATGAGGGTGTCGGATGGATTCGGTTGTGTTGACGGCACCAGTAGCAGAGTTTCCATGCGCAGCCTGGCGAGCCACATGCACATGGCCGGTAGCACATTTCACACCACCTTGCCCGGTAAGATGGCGCCGGGCGTCAGCCGGATCGCACGACAGAGTCCTTACTTCATGCCGACTTTCCATCTCAACTTTCAAGGGAATATAGTGCAGTGGTTTCCCGTTGCCTTCTGCACCAGACATTTTAGGAAGTATTTAGCCTCCAAGGCTCGCTGAAGCCTCCTCTACCCGTAGGTAGGTGATGAATGGTTATTCCGCCATTAGCTCGGTCGTCAGAGCCCCGTTGGTTATCTAGCAGGAGGTACCACGGTTTCCACCGCCGTCATTACACGCGAGCAGGAGGGGTTGACATTTGGGGTGGATAGATGTTCCTTCTCCCCCTTACCTCCCATTACTCCCTACACACTATAGTTAATAGATAAAAATATTGTCCTGTTATACCTATGATAGTATGAGTACATTGGTAATATGGTAATAGCAATAGCACTGTGTGTTGTTCCATATTCTTGTATATAAAACGTCCACTCAAACGAAACCAGATTAATCCTCCTCTCTACTCAAGAAGAGGCGAAATTTAGATGTTGTATGGAAGGCCATCGCGCATTTATGCCGTCTTTTTCTAGCTTAGAGGTACAATAATGTATACCCCCATTACTCCCTACACACTATAGTTAATAGATAAAAATATTGTCCTGTTATACCTATGATAGTATGAGTACATTGGTAATATGGTAATAGCAATAGCACTGTGTGTTGTTCCATATTCTTGTATATAAAACGTCCACTCAAACGAAACCAGATTAATCCTCCTCTCTACTCAAGAAGAGGCGAAATTTAGATGTTGTATGGAAGGCCATCGCGCATTTATGCCGTCTTTTTCTAGCTTAGAGGTACAATAATATAGAGATGACACGGGGGAGGGGCCAAACGACCGAACGAGATGCACTTATGGAAATTTCAGTAGGAGTAGCAGAGAAAGCGGTATAATGCTTGTCCTTGTCACAGTCTCACTTTTTGTTTGTTCCCCACCAAAAATTTACTATGGTTTATGGTGGGCAACAAATAACTCGACTGAATTACGTAGAATGTTTTTGGTATGTTGTCAGGAATATTAAAACGTGTTTTTAATATTGTCGCTTTGGGTATGTTTTGTCTCTAACGGAGGCACGCGTATAGCTCATCTATGTAATACTATGTTTATGTTTTCTAGTGACGAAACGAAATTTGACAGAAGTGGTTTGTCAAACTATACCTAAGGTTTGTGAGGCCTTTTGGTAACTGGCAACTCAACATATTTGTTTTTAATTTTTAATAAGTAACTTCCTTCCGTTGCCCTCTCAGTTGATTGGTCGACTCGATATTTTGAATCGTTTGAGGCTTGACTGTCAGTGTCACTTTCATTCAATCAGTCATAATCAGGTTTTGGTAGAAGCTGGTCGTACCGTTAGTTGCGCAAAGTTGTTTTGAACTTGTGATAACAACTAACGGTAAAGATAACAATTAATAGTCTTTGTGTTCTATATTTATATTACGCTAAGAAGTCATCTAAAATGAAATGTGTGCTGCTGTTTTTTCTGCTCCCTCTTATAAGTGCAAAAATTCGTAATAAAAGATTCTATGTGGAAAACTTCGATGTGTCGCGGCGTTACATCCCTAACTGGGATGATTTGGATACTCGACCTCTGCCCCAGTGGTACGATGAGGCCAAGATAGGTATTTTCCTGCACTGGGGTGTGTTTTCTGTTCCAAGTTTCGGTTCTGAATGGTTTTGGAATGATTGGCAAGGTAAGTTAAGAAAACTTTTTCTATTATAATATCATTGCGCCTGAACTAAATCAAATTCTTTGTAAGTACTTTACTGTTGGCTTAAGTTCATTATTAATTTGCCATGCCTAGCATAGTGCCTAGCTTAAAAATATTATACATATAAGAAAATCTTTCAAAAGCAGACTTCTGTCTGATTATCTTTATACATTTTATAATTTCTATAATATCTTTTGTAGGGAAAAAAGATAACTACACAAACTTCATGAAGAAGAACTACCCGCCAAACTTCACTTACCAGGAGTTTGCTCCGATGTTCACCGCTGAGTTCTTTGACCCGGAAGAGTGGGCTACCCTGTTCTCTAATGCTGGAGCCAAGTAAGTATCTTACATTGTTAGCTCTGTTAACAAAGTTACATATGAACTAAGTATTCTGCACTGTGGGGTACTGTGGTATAGCCAGTGCAGCAAGCATAGCTTAGCAGTGTATTTACCTTATTACCTACCTATGTTTTATTTTTGGGCTAGCCAAACGAGGCGTCCCGTATATGGAGGTGATAACTTGATAAACCTTCCTTCAAATTTGCCGCCATTTTAAGTGATGAATATATTTGGCCAGATTATATGTCTAAATTGAAATTGTATATGTTACACAGTTATATAGTCCTCACAACCAAACACCACGAAGGCTTCACTCTGTTCCCGTCCAAGCGGTCCTACAGCTGGAACGCCGTCGACGTCGGCCCACATCGCGATTTGGTCGGTGACTTAGCGAAAAGCGTGCGCGGTGCAGGTAGGTTTGCTATAGACCAACCACTTAAATGAATCCTCGCCTGCGCGGTACGAGGGCGTACATTTAAGCGGTCGGTCTATAGATCGATGGACCAAAGACCTAATGTCTAGACAAAATATTAAAATGTAGAGATTTATGTAGCGAGATACACAATTTTTTAAAACTTTTCCTTTCTCCCACATTTGCAGGACTCAAGTTCGGCGTCTACCACTCGCTTTACGAGTGGTACAATCCCATCTACCTAGAAGACAGGAAAACGAACTTCACTACAAGGACTTACGTCATCAACAAGCTATGGCCAGACTTGAAACAGCTGATCAACGACTACCACCCCTCAGTTCTCTGGGTCGATGGGGACTGGGAGGCCTATGACCGTTACTGGCATTCGCAGGAGTTCCTGGCTTGGCTGTACAATGACAGTCCGGTTGCTGATGAGATTGTGACTAACGATAGATGGGGGATCGGCTGCTATGGCAAACATGGAGATTTTTATAACTATGCTGACAGATATAATCCAGGTACCTATATTACTTTTGGTAAGTGTCCGCGCGCGATCTCTTAAGGGGCCCACTGATTACCATTTCGCCGGACGATATCAGCCTGTCAGTTAAAAGCAAAATTAAAGGTAATCTGTGGGTACCTTTAGGATTGAGCCGTTTAGCTATGGAAGAGGACACTGATGAGCAAGCAGAAGGGCCAAGATGGCCGGCTCTTTATCATGTCACCATGCCTGTCACGTCCTAACAAGTTAGTATGTAAGTGCGAAAGTGACATGACAGGTGATAGAAACGCAACCATAATACCTGTGCAGGGGATTTCCGTTTCCTCGATTTATAAATTATTAGGCTATTGTTAACGATATAGCTTCTGTTCTTTACTTCTTTACTCGCATGACATAACTAATCATACTTAACAGGAAATAAGTTTTTTGCAAAAATTTCATTTTTGGTACAAGCTTTTATCGCTGACTGTACTTTTCTTACGACAGACAACTAATACTCATCGAGACAATTCTAAAAACCCCTAACACAATTAGGTTACGTTGTTTCAACACAGAGTTCCTATGGCCACCTACTGTCTCCATCATCAGATCAGCTCGATGGTACCATAATATTGCATTGTCATCCGATTTATACATGCATGCAAAATTTCAGCTCAATCGGAAACAGGGAAGTGGATCAAATTTAACTTGCAAGATTTGATTACACACAGGCAGACAACGGTCAGGCCCCAATTTCACATCGGTGACAGGTGCGACAATTGTAAAATCACTGTTGCTGACGTCACAGGCATCTATGGGCTGCGATTACCACTTACCATCGGGCGGGCCGTATTCCTGTTTGCCACCATCATTGTAGTATTAAAAAAAACTTTATTATATCGGAAAAAACAGATATTTATCTTGCTAAGTTTATGACAATTGTCAAAGATTTAGAAGAATTTTAGGTATTAATTCTTGACAGGTAATGAGTTATATGTCGGAATTTCGTGACAATTGTAGTGTTTCTTGTGACAATTGTCATAAACTTAGCAAGAGAAATATCTGTTTTTTTCCGATATAATAAAGTTTTTTTTAATAATACAATGATGGTGGCAAATAGGAATACGGCCCGCCCGATGGTAAGCGGTAACCGTAGCCTATGGATGCCTGTGACGTCAGCAACAGTGATGTTTTACAATTGTCGCACCTGTCACGTTGGTGAAACAGGGGCCAGGTGAAACTAAATAATAGCTTGTAACAATGATATTTTGTTAACGAGTGCATATGAATAGGTGTTATGTATTTACTTAACCTTTGTTTATTGTTATTGTCGTATTGTTTATATATGTGTATAGTATAGGTGTCATGTATTATGATAACTATGAAACTAAGTCCATAATGCCATATCTGTTAGATGTACATTATCTATAATTTTTTCGCAATTGAGCGCATACATATATATCAAAATCCACACTAACCTAAATAAGTAGTTGATTTCAAAACCAATTAAGATAAGTATAAGTTCTGATAAGTAATCGAGGTTGACAAACAACGTTCCTTCACTGGAACTGGACTTAGATATTTACGGCAGATAGTTAAATATTTGAGAAACGCGGTTATTGGTTAGGCAGATAACTTTTGTGTTTTGGCGCTTTGCGTTATTGGCGTGAAACTGAGAAACTAAAATCGGCGTGAAAACAATGTATGCCCTACATTTCATACTCTTTGATACTACAGGTTGTCCCAGAATTCGACGTCAAGCCGTAAACGGATGATAGACCAAGTCATAACAGTTATCATAAAAATACAAAAAAAATCCAACTCATGTTCTTTAAAAATTATGGTCACTTTAAAAATTCACTAAAAAATCCACACCCTGTAATTATTCAACATTACACAATAATAAAAAAATTAGAATAAATTATGGAATTTGTAGTAACAAGAGTTAAAGAACCATTACAGGGTGTGGATTTTTTAGTGAATTTTTAAAGTGACCATAATTTATAAAAAACAAGAGTTGGATTTTTTTTGTATTTTTATGATAACTGTTATGACTTGGTCTATCATCCGTTTACGGCTTGACGTCGAATTCTGGGACACCCTGTATAAGACAGGGGTCTCCAAACTTTTTTACCTGAGGACCATATTGCGCGTCAGAAACTTTCGCGCGGGCCACCGTCGGTTTTTGCGCCGGGGGAGGGTGTCTGGTTGATGCTGTTAGGAACAGTTCCATTCTCAATGAATGCTGAACCCCTGGAGCCTGGCTCACGGACAGTGGGCACTGGATTAGAACGCGTCGCGGACCGGGGCTTGGAGGCCCCCGCTATAAGACATTCACTAAGAAGTTTGTGTATGTACAGGTAAACTCTTGGCCCACAAATGGGAGAACGCGTTCACGATGGACTCTAAGTCGTGGGGTTACAGGAGGAATGTTAAGCTGAGCGAGGTGCTCAGCTTCGACGAGTTGTTGTACCAGGTCGTGTCGTCCGTCAGTTGTGGAGGTAACATTTATTACAGGGACCTACAGAGACTTATCCCTTCAAGTGGCGGTCG
Organism: Cydia fagiglandana; assembly: GCF_963556715.1. Taxonomy (NCBI): domain Eukaryota; kingdom Metazoa; phylum Arthropoda; class Insecta; order Lepidoptera; family Tortricidae; genus Cydia; species Cydia fagiglandana. The sequence goes on from NC_085937.1 coordinate 6,999,818, forward strand.
ACCTGTGAATGGTCGATGCGAAAACCAGTAAACTGTCATCCACCAGTGAGTGGTTAATGAGGTGTTGCCGTATTTAGAGGTGAAATTGAATGCATTTAAGTATAGTTACGCTCTTCTAGCGCCCAAAATTAGGTAGCGAGTTAGAGAAGGATAGCATACCATAAGAAACACAAAAACACGTGGTATAAAATTTGTTGGAATGAAATATCAATTACCTCCAATAATCAATTAGTTTTATGGTGGTATTCATTTTTAACAAGGAAACTGGAAAACTGTCATTCTTCCGGAGTTTTATTAGGTCTGGCCAAATATATAAACATTAGAATAATTTAATTGCTATATTCAAATGGCCTATTTAACGCTGATTCTAACAATATGTGATTTAATATACTTTCAGACAGAAAAGCTTAAACCGACGATTTTGAAAAATTTTCTTTATCTGCGCTGACCATCCGCCCCGCCACTTGACTACTTTTCGCGTTTTTGCTGGCGCCTGGCGCCACTTGAAAGGTTAAATTACGGGTGATTTCTGGGCCCACAAATGGGAAAACGCGTTCACAGTGGACTTCAAGTCGTAGGGCTACAAATTGAGTGTAATCTAGAGTGCACTGATCAGTGCTCAAGCATTCCAGAAGTTATGGACGTACACTCAAACTTTTACTCGCAGGTTCTAAGTTACTTAATTTCTTAAAACGTTAATAAGAGAGGTTTGTTCGCTGACAATTAAGGTCTCTTTTCGTTCAACGCCATGAAAGTTGTGTAGACACACTAGTCACCAACAACGCATCACTTTAACTTAAAAAAAACTTAACCATTGTTTTATACTCTCGCTGGCCAACGTTTCTGAATTGTGATTGAACTGAAAACAGATTCAAATGGACAAACACAAGAAAACGTCCCACCCAACGGCTTCAAAGCCAATTTAAATAATCCACTTGTAATATTTCAGGTAACGTCCTAATCAACGTCGGCCCGACCAAAGAAGGCACAATTGCCCCAATCTACCAAGAACGCCTCCTGTCCCTAGGTGCCTGGCTCGACATCAACGGTGAAGCCATCTACGCCTCCTCACCCTGGCTTCACCAGAATGACTCCGCCAATACCGACGTCTGGTACACTTGCCGTAGAGCCGAATACAATGTACAATCGCCCTCATCGAAGCCTTCGAATACTGATAGTTTGACAGCTATCTATGCGATAGCGCTGAAATGGCCGCAAGACAGCGTGCTGGTGGTTAAGGATATAACGATGACGTTACATAGTGGAAATTATAAGATTGAGATGTTGGGTAACCCGGATGTTAAAATAGAGGTATGTTTATGGTTAATTGCCCCTTGCCTCAGCTATCGTCAGATATGGAAGATGGAGGAAGCGTTTCGTAAAGCGCAAACGATTGGCATCTTGGCTAGGCTCCCAGGTCCCCTAGGATCAAAAAATGAATTTGTTCATTTTCCAAATCTTGTAAGAGTGGACCACTATGATACCGCGATATCTTGAAAACAAATTCTACTAACATAGTACACTGATATCTACATGTACTATTACTTGTTATTAATCATCATCATCCTCGCGTTATCCCGGGCACGGTTCATGGGAGTCTGGGTCCGCTTGGCAACTAATCCCGAGAATTGGCGTAGGCACTAGTTTTTACGAAAGCGACTGCCATCTGACCTTCCAACCCAGAGGGGAAATTAGGCCTTGTTGGGATTATGTTTCCTTACGATCTTTTCCTTCACCGAAAAGCGACTGGTAAATATCAAATGATATTTCGTATATAAATTCCGAAAAACTCATTGGTACGAGCCGGGCTTTGAAACTTTGAACCCGCGACCTCCGGACTGAAAGTCGCACGCACTTACCGCTAGGCCACCAGCGCAGCTTACTATTACTTGTAATAACAAATTAAATAAATTAATATTTATTATTATTATTTCTTTATTCATCATTTCTCTTAGGCTAGGGTTTTTATAATATGAATATAAAAGTAAAATATAAAAACACTTACAAAACAATAAAAAATACATATAAACACATTATAAAAAACCTAACCTAGGGTGCCGCCAGCAGCGGGGCACGGCCCAAGCTACACGGTCAGGGCTGCAGAGAGAGGAACCGACGTACTATCCGCGCCGTGTCCAAGATCACCGCCTTCTGCATCTGTCCCTTGATCCAACCACCTAGCGAGAGTCTCTCAAGATTATTATTATTTATATTTATTTTGTTGTATTAATAAATGTAATTTTTTTTCAGTGGATGATAAACGATGGGCGAGCTTTGATCTTGTTGCCGAATAAAGCTGTGGTCAAGTCTACCAACGCGTGGGTACTGAAATTTACTTTAAAATAAATGTATTTTTTAGTAACTCGTGTTTTTTTTTTTACAATCTACCTAGCCCAGCCAGTTTTAATGCCTGTGCACACCGGCTGCGTGTGCGTGACGTGCGGCGTTGTAGTATACAGATCCTTATGAGAGACGGCACACCGCTTGCGTGAGGTGTGCGTGTGCGGCTCCAACATTTTAGCGCATACGCACCTGCACGTCACGCACACGCAAGCCGGTGTGCACAGGCCTTTAAGGCCAAACAAATTTACCTCTCCATAGAAAATGGACCAGCCAAAATGTATGAAACAGCCAAATTTCTTTTCGCTATTTCGGGATTGGTCCCATATTAAAAGTTACTCAATATAATCCCTAAACCTCAGTGGCAACGACAATGCATTTGTTTTTTGGCCACCCCGTATAAAGTGGCTAAACCATGAATCTAGTATATACAATACACTGGATCAGACATGAGGGGTTGAGGGAAATGACTGAACGGGATAGTTTTATGTACCTTTTAGTAAGAGTGGCAGCGAAACCGTAATTATTGTTTGTCCTTATCAGTCTCATTTTTTTTTTATTCTCCACCGTAAATTTAGTATGGATTATGATGGGCAACAAATAAATTCGAGTAATTATAGTGTCGCATTGCGTATGTTTTGTTCCTCAGGGAGGCACGCGTGTAGCACATCTATATCATCCTACCATCTATGGGATAAACATATTGTAACCCACCTTCTACCATATGGATAAGATGTGATGCGATGTTTTGTCAGTAAACATGCCACTATACTTCGTTTTTTTTAGCATTAGAAATTAGGTAAACAATCTTGATGTGTCTTTTAATTGAAAAACACATTTTAAAAATAAGTTACGGCAAATACGTAACAATTATGAATCTAATACGATCATTTATATTCTCGTGCTTTCATAAGTAATAGTTTTTGGTTTTTTTAAAAGCATTTTTCAATTAAAAGACATGCCAAAATCGCTTACCTTCTTTCAAGTTCTTTCTAATGCTAAAAAAAACGAACTATAGGTATTTTATTTATGCTAGTGCATAACTCTACACGATAACGTGTGGCACGTGTATTTAGCACGTAGATACAATAAGTAGGTACGTAAAATACGATTGTTTAAGTATATTTTATTTTTAATTTAATTGCTATTGTTTTAACTTTCGCTTTGGCTGCGTCAGGGGGAGAGGATGGGACGCTAGTGTGCGTAAAGCACCACCTAGCTGGCTATAATTAGTTTTTCAAAAAACACAATTTGACCGAATCATTAGTACGTCACAATGCGAGTAAGTATACGAGAATCCGACGAAACAAGAACTCGACGAATCGGGAACTAACCAGAAATAAAACCCAATAGATAACGTCAAACAAGTGTATTCATGTATACGATCTTTAGTATAACAGAATAATCTGGTAAACGGTTGGAATACATAATTAGATAACCCCAAATTGTGCATAGATTACATTAGGAATGATTTCTACATCAAGATTGTTATAGGATCGAAAACTTTATAGACTGTTTAAATTTGCAACTAAACTAAAAAATAACATATGTAGTTAATTTCTGGATGAAGCAATTTCCAGTGCTTTGACAAATTTTAAGTAAAACGAATAAAACATAATTTCTTTAATAATCTGTTGAGATAAGATATAAGATTTGTTAATAACATGACACTGTATAATACAAAACTAGACTCTACAGGGCTAAACATACTTCATACATATTTTTATAAATAATGGGACTTATTCTTATTTAAGAAGCATAATAAAATTGGATGGTGTTAAGCAAAAATTAGTCATCCCACATCCATTTTTCAATAAAATTTCAACCTTATGCGTCAATATTTTGAGTTGACATCTTATTGAAAAAACAATGTGGGTTGACACATTATTGCGTATCAGCATCCAATTACAATATTGTCTGGTATCGGGTCGTACCCAATTTGTGTAGAGGCTTCTGGTATTACTGGTTAACATAAGTATAAGCTTATAAAAATATACTTCAATTTCGATAATATAGCTATAAAGAAAAAAAAAGTATTTAATCGTAAAGACAGTTACATAGATTTCACCATAGACAAAATGATCTTAGTATGTATACTATAGTTCGTTTTTTTTAGCATTAGAAGAAACTTCAAAGAAGGGAAGCGATCTTGGCATGTCTTTTAATTGAAAAACGCTTTTTAAAAATCAATAACTATTACTTATTAAATAAGAAGAATATAAATGATCGTATTAGATTCATAATTGTTACATATTTGCCGTAACTTATTTTTAAAATGTGTTTTTCAATTAAAAGACACATCAAGATTGTTTACCTAATTTCTAATGCTAAAAAAAACGAGGTATAGACGTTTGCTAGCCAATGTATGCAGTTTGGGTGCGGGCCCCGTCACCCCTCGTCGAACGACTGTATAGACTAACCCTAGCATGTAGTTCAAATCATCAGTCAAAACCGCTAGACCGCAAAATCTGTCTACTATAGTTTTACTGTCTATGGTTTTAGTAAATGATTTAAGGTGCTTGGGAATATTTCGCACCGATTTCGCGTGGATACCAGCGATACCATACAAATAAGGTATATAAACACTTATCCCCTTATTAATAAACGTTTACTAAAGTTGACAAGCCGATAATAATCGTTTGTCCCTTTCCAACGTATTGGTATGGATTATGATCGGAAGGGACAAACGATTTTTATCGGCTTGTCAACTTTAGTAGACCTTTATGAACAAGGGGGTTTGTTCATTGGCTTTAACTGTCCAATACTTAATAATTGCACTACATCCATAAACGGTGTATATTAGCGAAGCACCATTATTTTACATATGAAGCATTTGCAAGCTATGAAATATGCAATCCCTCAGTACTTTCCTAAAAATATTTAGCTTAAAAAATAAAATATGATTAATACAACTACATATTATAATTAATATGGCTAGTTTATAAATTCATTTAAAAATAAAACTTGGGACTTTAAAAGTGCCTATATAGATCTATAACAATGTTTTTTGTTGATTTTAAAATATATGAAAAAGTTAATAATAAAGTATAATGAAATCAAATAATTAATGGCATGAGATTAAAATAAACCTGATAGATTAGCAGTATTGTACATTGTAGACAACTAATTTGTTTCTTTGAATGTTAAAAATTAACTGATGTTTCTCTTTTTCTGTAAATAATACCATTCTGTAAAAAAAACACGTTCCTAAGTTTTGGCAATTCATATTATTATAATGGCTACAAACGTTAACTCACCTCTTTTTACTAAAATTCATGGTAATACATAAGGAAAAACCCATTTGTTCCCATTTAAAAAAAGTATTAAAAATAAGAAAATAAAATTTGGAATGTTATTTTTTATCGCTTATCATGCGAATATTGCGAATGTTTCAAATTATAAAAAAATACAAAGCAATAAATTTAGACAGGGCCATAAATTTCATATATTATCATACCTGTATAATTTTGACCTAAAAACACAGCGCATTCGGTAGTTATGCGATTTTTAATGAAAAAATAGTAGCATTCAAAGCTAGACGTATTGGTAACGTTTTTAAGTTACATTTTATTAGTATTTTATTTACAAGTAAAACAATCGTAGGTAATTTTCTTGTTTAAGAATTAAAGGATAATGTTACACTAATCAGTAAAATAAACAAATATTCGCACATATGTTAGTTACTAACAGAAAAAGTAATACATCAATACAATAGGAGCTCGCCATACAAACACCTACTGCCCTATTCGAACTTTAAGATACATCAATTAATTAAAAGATCTAGAAACGATATGGATTAGATGAGTCAGTCTCAAATGTGACGTTTCTTCAAACAAAAACGTCACTATTGACACTGACACATCTAATCCATCTCGTTCCTAGATCTTTTAATTGACAGATCTTTGACACTGACACATCTAATCCATCTCGTTCCTAGATCTTTTAATTGACAGATCTTTGACACTGACACATCTAATCCATCTCGTTCCTAGATCTTTTAATTGACAGATCTTTGACACTGACACATCTAATCCATCTCGTTCCTAGATCTTTTAATTGACAGATCTTTGACACTGACACATCTAATCCATCTCGTTCCTAGATCTTTTAATCGACAGATCTTAAAGTTCGAATCGGGCCGCTACTCTTCAAAATAGAGATCGTTTCGGATACCATTAACAAAGATTCATTGATTGTATACGATGTGTAAAGTCAAAGGAAAATTCGTGCCTTCGAATTTGACAGCTAAACAAGATAGCGCTGTACATCGCCAGCTGTTTTGCATTAACATAATAGTCAAACGTCAACTTTCATCATCTAAATAGAGTATTTGACTGTATTTATTAATAAATTATTTTACACCATGCATGAAATAAATCACCAGAAGATTAATAGAGAAACGTAGACAGCAGTTATTTTTGATCAATTTCTATTATTAAACCCGTATAAAACTATAAAGAGTAGTAATTAAGAGTAGTAAGGGCCACTTGCACCATCCTACTTACCCGGGGTTAAGCGGTTAAAGCGTTAACCTGGTGTCAAATTGTACTGGAAACAATGGCAACTCCAGGTTTAACCGGTTAACCTCGGGTTTGTGGGATGGTGCAAGTGGCGCCAAGAGGAGTAATTTCATCGTGACGTCACATGCTAGTGTTTCATATAAATTCCATAGTAGCAAAATCTTTTTGACAGATCGAAAAAAGAAACTGATTTTGACTAGTTACAGCGCCCTCTACATAAGGTTTTAAATTCGAAGCACGAATTTGTCGTGACTTTAAACATCTAATACAATCGATGTATCATTGCTATTACAAAATAAAGTACATACTACTGGTAGACAGATACCAAAATACAAGTACATTGCGGGAGCGTTACTAATCGCTAAAACCCTTTGCTTGGTCAATGGGTACATATTCTTATTAGTTGCTGTCATACTTTTAACAAAAGATAATCGCTAGAACATGACGTAGCAATTTTACAATGCATATATTGCGCAAAAGGCCTCATTAAATCTCTTACACAATTAGAAATGCATTTATAGTTTTCAAATACCTTCACGACATCGATTGAAGCCTGTCTCTTTGTTTCAAGGCTTCTAAATCAGGTAATATGGATATTTTCTCGTTGAAGAACGCCTCTAGAGGTTCCTGCGAGAGCATCGTGGCGAGGAACTGCTCAAGGGAAATGGACCATTCGTCGTCCGTCGAAGGTTCGGTTTCCTTTGATGGAGATGGCTCAGTTTCTTGGTCAGAGGTTGTGTTGCCGTTGGGATCCATCTATAAATAACAACGTTTTATATGTGTGATTTAAGATTAGTAAATTAGTAAAGCATATTTTTTTATGTTAAGCAAGTACTCATTGATTTAGATTTAAATCCTAACCGGCTAAGTAAGCAGGGATGTTGCGGATGCAGATTCTTTGTCATCCGCGGATGCGGATATTTAAAGGCTCAGATCCGTAGATGCGGATGTCATGATTAGGTACTTAAAAACGTCAAATATTACATTTTAGTAATTTTTATTTAAAAAAAACGAATCGTTTAGTATTTGAGCAAGTAACTTTGCCGATTTTTCTGGATCTAGACGATTTCGTTATAGGTAATGACGAAATAACCTATCGCTTAAGCCGCCGCTAAGACGTTCCTGTACCGACTTGTTCGGCATCCGCATTAAGCTCCGCATCGATTTAGTGCGGATGCGGATTTTGAAAATTCTGCTGAAGTTCTGCGGTTGCGGATGCGAATATTCGCAACATCCCTGCTAGTAAGTTTAATATAGACGGTGAACAACAGTATCTTACTTGTCGCATCGCGGACTGCTTTTCGGCGGCGGCCAAGTACAGGCTGTCCTGTGATATCTCGCGGTCCAGACTCGGCCGCCGGTGGTTCCATTCACCCATCTTCAAGAGAAGCGTACCTAGAAACCAAAATTATAAAGGTGAAAACTTGTATGTTTAGATGAATTTAGATTTGTAGTGTTGAGAGATATTTTATTTCTCGAAATCGATCCCAAAGCGGGAGGCGTGGTTTTTACACGGATAAAGTTACGGGTAAACTATGACAACTCTGATAGAGGCATCCTTAAATTTGTCAATGCAGATTGTGACAGGGTTTCCACTGACTCTTATGGCCGTATAGTGAATGTGGGATTTAAAAAATCTTCAAGTCCCATGTAAGCTATATCGAGTCATAAACGACAATCAAACTTAAATTTTAAATTGAAACCTCAAGATCCTTTTTCGGTTCGCAAATGTAGGTCCTCTGAAGCTCCAGAGGTTCAATTTGGATTTAGTTTAGTTTAGCCGTGTATGCACTAGCGGCAGCATCGGGTCGAGCTGCATCTATAGTTCGTTTTTTTTAGCATTAGAAATAAGGTAAACAATCTTGATGTGTCTTTTAATTGAGAAACACGTTTTTTTTTAACCCTTTGACCGCCGTTGGCATGTATACAAGACAACGATAGAACGATACACTGGCGCCGCTGTCTTGTATACAAGACACAAATTCAACCGCTCGGTAAATGTGAAAAAACATCAATTGTAGTATTTTTTACACTCGTGTTAATGTTTTAGGTCTTTGATTTTTAAAATAATTGCATTCAAAGCAGATAAATAAATCCGTTCTTTTATAATAAGGCAATCAAAAAAATTTGCTCCAGTTTTCAACGTTTTTCATGTTCCTCGTCGCCGTTGTCTTGTATACAAGACAGCTAGGGATGGGAATGTTAACTCGATATGAGAATATTAGAGGTGCAACGGATAGTTGTTTGGCCAGATACCGGATATTCGGCCTGACCATCGGCCGAATATCTGGTATCCGGCCGCCGGATATTCGGCCAGCGGAGCTGCACCTACATTTCAGTTTTTCAGGTGCGCATTCTGCAGTTTTGACCTGTTTCTAAGTGAACGATCACGAGGACACATTTCTAGGTTCGAAATGAGTTCGAAGTCAGTGGAATCTCTAAATTGTTTTAAAATAATAAACAAGTACGATTATGACCGTGACTGTTTCTTAAATCCAATTTGTTTACTCCGAAATCAAGCAATGGTACTATCCGGTATCCGGCCGGATAATAGGGCACTATCCGGTATCCGGCCGGATATTAAAATACTGGCCGGATACCGGATAGTAACCGAATATCCGGTGCATCTGTAGAGAATATTCAAATTAAATATCAAGTGGCCAATCTGGTTTTATTTAAGCATTTGAACACCTGATGTTAAGGTGGTTCTCCTTATCTGAATTTCATACAATTGTATTTACAGATTTTCTCATAATAAGTTCATTTCCCGCACTTTAAACCTTGATCCATATCTTAATATGGATCGTTTGTTTTTGCAAAATGAAAAATTATGACCAGTTATTCAATGATATTATTTACAAATTCATTTAAAAATTTAGAAGATTTTGCTCTAACGCTTGTTTGTGTGAGTGATCTTTACGCTATCCATGTGAAACAAGATGGCGAGGTTAAGTTTAATCATAACCAACAAAGATGTCACTTTACCACAGGCGACCTGACTAAGTAGTGCCTAATTTGCTCGATAGGTGGTATTAGCGTAAAGGTATATGATTCACAAAATATATTGTACTGGTTTAGCTTACAAACCATTACCAGTAAAATTTAATCCCTTGATTAGTTATGTAGGTAACTACTAATCGCAGGTCAAGCCTGATTTGGTTTCTAAAGGGTTTCCAGGAATCTTCGACAATCATTTACCAGTTCCAATCTTGGATTGGCAGTAGGTAATAATTTATAATGATTTTAAATTATAATATTCTTTTTTTAATATTATAAATGCATTTTCATTGAATTATCAAAATTATTTCATTATTTATAACATTTCTAAAACATTATCATTGAGCCCGCGAAAGTGTGAAGGGTACTTTTATTCCATAGATAACCTGAGCGTTTTTCTACATCCATTTTTTCAAACTACCTACCTACCGCGTGATTTATTTCCCGTTCACCGTAAATTAGACTATGCTATACGGAATATCGCATGGTTTTAGTTGTGATCAGTTGGGATTTCATGGGTCGATTTATTTATACGGAAGACACCAAAACTCATTGTATATAGGTAAGTAATAAATGTCAAGTCATTAAAAATGTCAGTCCGTACAACAAAAGCCTAGATATTGTTGCCTTCATATCAGGCGATTCGTTTTCGCAGGGAAATGATGAGAATCACGATTCCTTCGGAGGTCAACTTCTACTAAGCATTAGTTCATACCCGGAATGACGCTGTGGCGACCACCGGCTCGCCACTCTCTACGCGCCTAAGTCCGCGCGCCTGCGCGATGCGCCACGTCCGTCGCTTAGCAACGACTCACAATACAACACACAATACCTTCTGCCTAAGAAGAAAAATCGTACGTTATTTTTAAATCGTTTTATAAATTTATGTAAATAATATTCTCCTATATGAATAGGAGAATATTATTTACATTATGATTATGAAACTTAGTTTCCCTTACATAGTTAACATGACAAGAACTAACAAAGCTGCATACAAGAAACATCAGTGGTCAGGTGGAAAAAGGAAACGGCGTCAAGTCCAAGCTGCCTTACAACACCATTATGGCACCAATTCGTAAGTATTTCACTGTCAATATCAAATCATACTAGGCTCTTCTAGGTACAGTCGCCATCAGATATATCGCAGCGGCCAAGGTATTCACAATATCTAAACACGCGCTCTAACGCCTTGACAATAGAGGCGTGTTCAGATATTTGTGAGCACCTTGGCCGCTCCAATATATCTGATGGCGACTGTACATGACACATCATCATCATCATCACTATAGTTAAGTAATTATGAATTTAAACTTTTAAAAATGTGCACTGCTGCACAACGACTACTACTCGTGCGCTGCCCGTATTCGACGGTTTTCTGCCATGTTGTTAATTTTGTAATTCTGCCTTTTTCAACCATTTATAATATTTCTTGTCCTCGCGGCTATGAGTATTACTCACAGAAATTTGCGGACCGAGTTGAAATTAACATAATAAATGGTATCATAATTCCAGAAGAAACGTGGCTTGGCGTAATGTTCAAATGAATAACCCATCTGACGTCACGATGTGTGACGATCCGTCAAATGCCCAAACGGTGATAAATAATGGTTCAACTAATGCTGAGTAAGTAAATTGATACCTGTTAGCGTTCTTAAAAGATAATGGCTTGTCACAATGTGTTTTGCATCAGGCGGTCTAGTGAAAGAGTTTGTGTAACTGGCAACCTTGTTCACTAGGGACGGGACGGTACCTACGGTAAGCATGATAAAGATATTGAAAGGAGAGTGATGCTGGAAATCGTGTGAATCGAGCGCTTAACGCTTTTATGAGCTGCCAGAAGGTGTCGCAAAAAGCACGGTTGGCTGTTCATCATGGTGTTGGTGCCTACACTTATGTATGGTAGCGAAAGTTGGGTATGGCAGAAGAGACATCAGAGCCAAGTGAATGCAGTGGAAATGAGAGCGTTGAGAAGTGTGTGTGGTGTTTGATTGCAAGATGCTCGTAGTTTATACAAAAACTGGCCAAGTGCGAGTCGGTCTCGCGTTTCTAGGGTTCCGTACATAAGTCCAACTCACGCTTGACTGCACATTTCTTATAGGTTTTCCTGTCATCTATATATAGGTAAAGAACTATTTTGTATATTTTTTTTTCAAAACTTTGAGTCCCATTCGTTTCGGAAATAAAGGGAGAGAAACGGTTCTCATATTTTTCGTCGAAAATGGTATGGCCGATTATCACTTCCCAACTCACGTTTTGCGGAATTTTATTTCGCCGAATTTTCATTTCCCAACCAAATGTTTTTTTTTTATTTGCCAACCGCACAGTTACCAACTAAAGGTTTGGTCTGTGTTTTATAATGTCAATTTTCAAAATGCCAACTTTCATGTCGTAGAGTGTATTTCGGTCAAATTGTGTTTTTAAAAAAACTAATTATAGCCAGCCTTTTATGAATGTAATATGACACCTTAGGGTATGGTGTTTTACGTACACTAGCGTCCCCCCCCCCCCTGACGCAACCCCCCCTCCCCCCCTTTTGCATGAAATATGTCCCGGTTCACAGTTTTTTACATTTTTTGAGGAAAGTATAAATTTTAGGAAAAAAGTGTCAATGAACGGAATAGTCCTTAATAAATTCTTAATAAAAAACATTATATTCATTTTTTTATGTGATGCACCATATTCATGTATTAGCTTTTACTTAGGGTTTGAAACTCATTTATTATACACGGTCACGGTGTATAACATGAGGAAACCGAATAATTTTTACAGCGTATTCGCGATCATATTTAGAGACAAAAATATCCTATAAACTTTTTTTTAAATTCGCCTAGTTTCAGAGTTAATACCAATTTAAAAAAAAAAACAATTTTTTAATGTTACATAGTGCAAAACGCCTTTTTGATGGCGACGTTGCTACTATGGAACGTAGTCTAAATATCCGTATTGATAGATGTCAAAAAGTGACAAGTAACACTTTGCAAAAACTAAGTTTTACGAAAAAAAAAGCAAAAATCCATTTTAACTGACAAGTTTACCAATAACATTTACTTCTTTTAAAATTTACTACATTCATTAGGGTTTGCAATCCGGATCCGAAATGTATGAAATTATCCGGATCTGGATCCAGAGCCGCGGATCTTCCCATACATTTCGGTACGTCGTGCAAACCCTACTTCTTATGTACCTACAAATATATATATATTCACTCACAAACACTTGCAACACACTCTAATTTACAATATTTTGATGAAATAATCACTTTTTTACAAGTTTTTATTTAGTTTCACCTGACCGTTGTCTGTCTGTCTGTCTGTGTGTAATCAAATCTTGCAAGTTAAATTTGATCCACTTCCCAGTTTCCGATTGAGCTGAAATTTTGCATGCATGTATAAATCGGATGACAATGCAATATTATGGTACCATCGAGCCAGTCTGATGATAGAGACAGGAGGTGGCCATAGGAACTCTGTGATGAAACAACCCAACCTAATTGTGTTTGGCGTTTTTAGAACTGTCTCGATGAGTATTAATTGTCTGTCGTAAGAAAAGTATAGTCAGCGATAAAAGCTTGTACCAAAAATGAAATTTTTGACAAAAACTTATTTTTATTTCTTAATAAACTTTTCTCTAAAATTAATAATGGCTGAGATATTTGACCCGAAAGTTGAGAAAAATCTAGGACTTGGTCAAATTTACGATGGATGTTATGTCATTATAACATCTAATTAACCGACTTCCAAATCTCAAAGAAGGAGGTTATCATTATCAATTCGGTTGTATGTTTTTATTTTTTATGTTTGTTACTCCATATATCCGTCATCACTGGACCGATTTTGAAAATTATTTTTTTGATTGTATGTATATGCATATAGATTGGTCCCGTTTTTGTCAAAACCCAGTTCTGATGAGATCCATGAGGAATTGAGGGAACTCCTCAAATCTTAAAGGCATATATGTAGTGATTTTTAGGTTTTTATCAACAAATTAAGCATATACATCCAAAAAAGTGACATTTGATGAAGTGGAACTGCTGATGATGATCAGAACGGAACTCTTCAACGACGCATAGTTCGCGTTTGGCGATTTTTCCTCTTCGTTATGTTTGTTAAGCAAGTTAAGTTTTTAAGCCACCTTTTTGTCAAACTCGAGTTCTGATGATGGGATCCATGAGGAATCGAGGGAACTCCTCAAATCTTAAAGGCATGCGCATAGAAATTTTTGAAAATCAAGCATTTTCATTAAAAACTATCGCATTTGATGAAGTGGACTTGCTGATGATGACCAGAACAGAACTCTTCAACGACGCATAGTTCACGTTTGGCTATTTTTCCCCTGTGTTATGTTTGTTAAGCAAGTTAAGTTTTTAAGCCACATTTTTGTCAAGCTCGAGTTCTGATGATGGGATCCATGAGGAATCGAGGGAACTCCTCAAATCTTAAAGGCATGCGTATAGTAATTTATGTATTTACATTAGAAAATTAAGCATTTTTATTAAAAACTGTCGCATTTGATGAAGTGGAACTGCTGATAATGACCAGAACCGAACTCTTCAACGACGCATAGTTTACTTTTGGCGATTTTTCCTCTTGGTTATGTTTGTCAAGCAAGTTAAGTTTTAAAGCGATTTTTCCTCTTGGTTATGTTTGTCAAGCAAGTTAAGTTTTTAAACCACATTTTTGTCGAGCTCGAGTTCTGATGATGAGATCCATGAGGAATCGAGGGAACTCCTCAAATCTTAAAGGCATGCGTATAGGGATTTTTGCATTATCATCAGAAAATCAAGCATTTACATTAAAAACTGTCGCATTTGATGAAGTGGACTTGCTGATGATGACCAGAACAGAACTCTTCAACGACGCATAGTTCACGTTTGGCTATTTTTCCTCTTTGTTACGTTTGTTAAGCAAGTTAAGTTTTTAAGCCACATTTTTGTCAAGCTCGAGTTCTGATGATGGAATCCATGAGGAATCGAGGGAACTCCTCAAATCTTAAAGGCATGCGTATAGAAATTTTTGTATTTACATCAGAAAATCAAGCATTTTCATTAAAAACTGTCGCATTTGATGAAGTGAAACTGCTGATGATGACCAGAACAGAACTCTTCAACGACGCATAGTACACGTTTGGTGATTTCGAATTTCGATTATGATTTGGACTGCGGCCCGGATTCCGACCAGAACCGGACTCATCGGACCGGTTTGGACCCGTACCCGGACCTGGACTCGGACCCGGATTCGGACCCGGACCCGGACTCGGACCCGGGATCGGACCCGGACTCGGACCGACTCGGACCCGGACTCAGACCCGGACCTCGGACCTTGACCCGGAAAACCACTATGATACCTAAACTAAATAAACCACTATGGTTACTAACCATAAAATGTAGGTACAAAATATGATGATGCCAAACCCCTCCCGCTTAAACCCCCGTACACCGCACCGCATGCGCCTTTAAGTGGGTTAGGTTAAGTTTGAACTGCGATCCTCACAGAACCGAACAAAAGTGGGTTAGGTTAGATTAGGTTAGAGGAGAGAATGGGAGAGGATTGTGCCGTGAAGAGAGCGTACTTGGGACAACGAAATGAGAGACACCCGATTGGACGTCCAAGGTACCGCAGAAACGACGTCGTTGCTCAAGACCTGCTCAACCACGGCCATAGCGACTGGCGAGAGCTATTGCAAGACCGAGAAATATGGCGTGATCTGGTGTTGGAGGCCAGGACTCTTTTTGGGTCGTTGCGTCACTATAGTAAGTAAACTCGCCCTACCCGTTAGCTTCACCCCCACTTCACTTTTAGTCGGTTATTTAATACACCATCCCAACAACTATGCCAAAATACGCTTATACACGAATTATTTCCCCCATTTATCCTTGGTTTGATGGCCTAACAGGGAAGTCGCTTTCAATAATATCTTATCTCTCTTCGAAGGCCGCAAAAATATGTGATACGCTCTTATAGTTTTACATATAAGATCTGTCAGATATTTTTGCGGCCTTCGTTATGTAAGATATTATTGCACAATGCTGGAATTAATGGAGATCAAAACCATTGGCGAACAATTAGATAAAAACCGAAGAATTGCGAGTCTGACTCGCCCACCGAGGGTTCCGTACAAATCTTACTTATTTTTTGCATTTTTTTTACAAATGTATACTTTTCATTTTTTTCCATGTACTTGTAGTGTAAGACGGGAAGTACCCTATACATTTTGATCTGAGCAAGAGTTTGCAATCTGGATCCGAAATGTATTAAATTATCCTGGTCTGGATCCGGATACGCAGATCTTCGCATACATTTCAGATCCGTCTTGCAAATCCTAATAAATGATAATAAATAATTTTGGCCACCTTAGCCTATGGAGACTAGCAAGCAACGCTAAGTGGTTTTCTTAGTCTATGGATGTTACTATATTAAGGGGGTCACATGCGCGTTTCTAGACTCAATGATTATTATAGTTGAGTTAGGAGCCCATACATTAAAAATACCCAATTGCAGTTTGGTAATCGAAATCCTAATGCAAGAATTACAGTCGACGAGTAGAAAAAAACTTATATTAGGTTTGTATAACAGTTTCATTGTAATTGAGCCTGTTTCCTGAACTAGGACAAAGCCTGTGACTCAGGATTCAGTGATACCTCTGAGGAAAGTGCTACAGGTTCTTTTATGAAGTTAAGTATTTAAAGTATAAAAGTATATGGTCTTCATTTCAACCCAATGTCTTCATTTTTAACAGACTACTGGATAGATTTGACTGAGACGATCTTGTACTGATTTGATTGGGATCATTTTCGTCAGGTCAGGATCTAATATGAAAACATCTGATGAAATCGAGGTTACTCTTTAAAGGTTTCAGGTTCACTAATACTTAATGTTTTTCATTACACTTGCGATACAAAAATTAAGTATAAAGACAAAAAACTGTCAATTATCGCATTAGAAACTTCATAACTCCCTAGGGAGAACGCTTTTTCTATAACTCCCGCTAAACCTGCGTGCATTTACACATTTACTGAGCGAGTGTGATGAAAACATCATTTGTCATACTGATGAAGGCTTATGTACTGATGGAGATTTTTAATATAGGTATGTAGTTAGTCGGCTCTTTTTTGCTAAAGAATATATTTATTTTTTAGGTTTGTCACAAACGACTGGATATAGTTGGCACAAACAAGCATGGCTTAAAACCTCCAGCCATAATATTGGCCAACATTTCCAACTTTACATAAAAAGGAAAGAACTTATCCGGATGCGACGCCAAAGATGTCCAAGGACGCGCAATTTTAAACCTACTGTCATTAAACCCGACAAAGACTATGGTCCCAAAGCATGCGATCCTGTTGACTTGAGTCGAGAAGATATAAAAAGAATAGGGCAAGAAAAGCTTATGGAACTGCAAGTGACACCCGACCAAATCGCTGAAATAGAGCAACAAACTAAAGATCAGCATGATAACGAACTCTACAACGTGATCAGGAGTGATAGATTGACTGCAAGCCAATTCGGGATGGTAATTAATTACTCTTCCTGAGACCAAGATAAGTCTGCAAAGATTTTGTTAGCAAACTCAGTGCAAGTGTTATTTTAAACGTCAAACTTTCATGAAATTTTGACTTATAAATAACACTTGCACTGCGTATGCTATCAAAATAGTTGCAGACTTTTCTTGATGGTCTCACTCTAGCAACATACTCTACATTTTTTTTCCTATGAACTTGTCTGAAATGTATATGCAACTATCTGTAGACTGGACATATTGGACCGGAATATGAACAGAACCTTTTGTATTGATTTCGAGCTCACGATATTTTCACGCAGTTACATGCATCTTGTTTATGGGTAACTGATAGGGTTTGCACGACGGATCCGAAATGTATGGGAAGATCCGCGGATCCGGATCCAGATCCGGATAATTTCATACATATCGGATCCGGATTGCAAACCCTAGTAACTGATGATAGCGGGCGGGTGTCTCAGTATAGGTGTAGTAGACCGCGCTCGCTCTACCCTTAGGTATTCGTGTGCGTCGGTTGCGTTCGCTTTCAACGTTATTACTGAATCGCGATTAGAAAGGGATTGAGATAGCTGTCAATCCATATTGATTTTGACGTAAGTGTATGGAAATCTGTTATTTCTAATCCCTTTCTGATCGCGGCATGATAATACCACTAGTCGTATTCACACTTGTTGGTATGTCCACGCACACTAAACTCACAGTGTCACTACGCGTGTTTGATTCGGATATCACTACAAAAGGTTATCACGGTCCATATCCCGGTCGATATAAGTCTAGTGAAACTAACCGTGAATCATTCAAAACTGTTTTCTGTAGACTATATTTTTTTCTAACCAGGTATGCAAACGACGAAATAAAACTCCTTGCCACAATCACGTGAAACAAATTTTGTATAAAAACAATATTTTAACATCTGATATGAAATACGGGCAGCATAACGAAGCTGTTGCAAGGACTCTTTTTGAAACCACAACGAATAAAAAAGTGGAACGTGCGGGTTTATTTATTGATAAACAATACGGATTCCTAGGCGCAAGTCCAGATGGTAAATATGTATCTGCAAAGAATCTTTGTTTGAAACTATGACAAGCACAGTCAAGCGCAGTCTTATTAATGCTAATATTATTAAAGTGAAACTATTATTCTATCGCCCAAATGTTTTAGACTGTCTACTAGCATGTCGCATTACATTAGTTACAGCATTAGTAAAACTCTACTTCATTTCTAGTACCTAGAGTTCATAGTCTGAAAGCGAGGACCTATAACACCAAAATAGTCAAAACAAGAGTTCATGTCTCTCTGAAATAAGCATCATCATCCAATTCCCATCTATTGCTGGTTACTCGCAACTCGCAAGCATGTAGACATCTCGAAAACTCCAGTGTAACGTGACCATGAGATTGATGAGATCCATTTGTCGAAATTTTTCAGTTTAATGCCTACAATCCGAAAAAAAATTTTTCTTGCATCGTAGTTTCCTAAAAGCACTCAATTAATTTTTATTTTAGGTATCATTATTGATGAGAATGCTCTACTTGAAATAAAATGCTTTCCATCACTGAAAAGAAGCCAAGAAAGCATTGAAACCGCGGCTGAAAGCCGCGGAAATAAGTTTTGCTTGAAATATAATAAGGAAGGTAAATTGGTTATGAACACAAACCATAATTATTATTACCAGGTGAGTATTTTATTGTGTATGTGTATAATAACTTTATTCAGATAATATTAATTATAAATACAATACTAACAAATCTAAATATGCGTGTAAACATAATCCCAACTTATTCGACTTGTTCTTGTAGTGTTTTAGTTTATATAATTTTTCTTCGTGGATTACATTTATCAAATAAAAGTTATAACTTAATGACTATTATATTGTATTACTAGGTGCAAGGACAACTGCGTATTGCTGACATGGCAAAATGTTATTTTGTCTGTTTTATTGACCCTGGGATAAATATGACTATAATCGAAGTAGACCGAGACGAGGACTTTATACACAATATGATACCAAAACTCGTATCTTTTTACAAGAACTGCATCGTCCCCGAGCTCATTCTGCGAAGAGTTCCAAAAAACCAAAAATGCGTCGAAATTTCAGACTTGCCTGGTACGTTACAGATTTATTTACGATTTACCCAGGATGGAACAGAGGTGGTATATTTATTCAAAGTGTAGTTGAATTGTTGTTTTTGTACACAAATTGTATATCCGTTTGCCTGATTCAGTCCTAGATATATACTTCTTACTTTTAGTTCATCTGATGTTGGAGCCAGGAGGTTGATTTGCTAACTCAATCTACTAGAGTTCAATTTGTTCAAAAAGTCCTTCACATTATCTTTAGCATAGTCAACGATGGAACTATAAAGAAAGAGAGAAATTGGGCGTCTTTTGTTGTTTTACAGAATTAATATAATATTCATTCCTATGTATAGTTATCATTATTTAAATGAACTCAACACGGGATGAGCTGTGGTTAAAGTATAATTTGTGTTAATTTATAGTCAATAATTAGTTTTTGGTAAAAAAATAACATTTTTGGTTTGGTATATGTTATTATCAATGACTGCAGTTTTCTTTCCATAGGCAACAAACAACAACATTCAGACAAATCAAATAATCCCAAACACAATTAGCTTGCGTTGTTTTATCACAGAGTTCCCATAGACACCTTCTGTGTTCATCATCAAATCAGCTCTATGTCATAATAATATTGCATATTGTCATTGTATTATGAGTGCAAAATATCAACTCAATCGGAAATCGGCTAGTAAGCCTTATTTAGCTTCCAAAATTTGACCTACACTAACATACATACTTATGGCGTTATTCATAAATATAGGTATTCATAAAACATTTAATTTCAAGTACTTTTAACTATTGTAATTTCGACTAGATTTTTTAAACTTTTTTATCCTTTCCTATAATCAATTATGATCGTTTTTAGCTGATCATCAAAAACAATAAACGTCGGACAACGGACAGTTCACGTCACGTCATCCCTGTAAAGATGAAAAAAAAATAGTATAGTATTTGTAAATATATACTCATGTACATAGTAAAATCATGTTGTTTAATTGATAGTGCCTACAAAAAGAAAATACGTTTATTTCCATTATTTCACTATGTTGTGAAAGTTATGATTAAACATTACCTAGGCCCTAAAATGAATAAAGTTTGGAATAATGTTTCGCCCTGAAAACTCTGAAATACATGCTAACTAGCATGTGATATGTATAATGATTATAATGAATGATTGATTTATTTGAGGAATATAATTTTAATTTAGTTTTATTGGTAATATAAAACTAAATTAAAATTATATTTTATCAATTTGATTAGCTGACTGATGCACGGATCTAAAATGTATGCGAAGAACCGCGGATTCGGATCCAGATCCGGATAATTTCATACATTTCGGATCCGGATTGCAAACCCTATGTGCGGACAACCAATCTGTCCGTATTTTATTTACTGTAAGCTTATTTTTAGGGTTCCGTACCTCAAAAGGAAAAAAAAGAACCCTTATAGGATCACTCGTGCGTCTGTCTGTCTGTCTATCTATCTGTCTGTCTGGCTGTCCGTCTGTCACAGCCGATTTTCTCCGGAACTACTGAACCAATTAATTTGAAATTACTACTGATTCTAAAATTTTTGAAAAACTACATAAAATAAATGATGTGTTAAAAATTGGGTATCGTCTTGGGTCGTCCCATTCGTTTTTCGTCAAGTTCTTAAATTAGTCCTATTCTGCTTTCGTCACTCATTCTTCATTGATCACAATCGTCGGTGGCTTTCAATGTAGAATGAGTGACGAAAGCAGAATAGGACTAATTTAAGAACTTGACGAAAAACGAATGGGACCACCCAAGACGATACCAAAAATTGTGTTATATACGAAACCAGGAACGCGAGTCCGACTCGCACTTGGCCGGTTTTTTTTTGTTGCTATTTTTCCATACATCATTCCGAATCCAATGAGGTACCTTATGTCACACGTATTTTTAGGATTAGTAAGTATCTCTAATTTTCACCATTTTAAACTTGACGACGAAACTACACTCTGCGTGTACACGGTGGCTAAAAAATAACTGCATTCCCGTTGCCAGGGAGGTTTTGGATTTACACTGAGCAACTTTTGCGAAGTAAAAATTTACCCTTCCATAGAAAATGGACCAGCCAAAATGTTTGAAACAGCAAATTTTTTTTTTTCACGATTTCGTGGTTGGTTCCATAGTAAAAGTAGTTCAGTATAATCCCAAAACCTCTCTGGCAACGGGAATGCAGATATTTTTAAGCCACCCTGTATATGTACTGGAAATAGATAAGAATGGGTATCTTTGGCTAGGCACTCAGTTTTGCACCGTAGCGAACGAAACTCTAAGTCTCTCTGTCGCACTAATTAGATGAGTGATAGAGAGAGATAACCGTTTCGTTCGCTACGGCGCAAATGATTGGCACCTTAGCTAGGCCCTTTGGAGATCTAAGAACTGTGTATATTCGGAAAATACGACCATAGTGGTTATCCCGAGCGGACATCCCATTTGCCGCACTCGCTAAGCGGATGGAATGAAGCAATTGCTTTAAAGCTTGCATTATGTAGGTACTCTCTCCTAAACTACCTACTAAAGCATGAATATTTCAGTTCTGCATTGAAATTCAACTTTGGATCCATGGACATTCTTTTATTCTAGTTAAAACCGTCAGTGTGCTCCATAAGTTCCACTACGTCACGTATTTTAGTACTTCAAGCTTACAAACGTGCATGATGTACCTACTTAGTGGAATCTACAAGTTCTATACAAATGTGGCTTTCCATCAGACAATGGTCCTTTTTTATCAGGAGTTCTGTTGAAAAGGACCATATTGCACTTGAAGCCTAAGGATTATGTGATGGAAAGCCACAAATATTTGGAACACTTTTTTAGCATCAGGATTGAATATAGGTACCTACTAGTGATTTTGAGTTGGAAGAACCAGATTAAAAAGATTAGGATCTGTGAGGCTCAGGTCTTAAATTTTTTTTCGAAAAAAGCTCTTTTGGACCATTATGACGCATGCTCCTTTGCGGCATGAAAAAACGCATTGTAGAAAGTATGTTTCAGTGACCCTTGAAATTTTTAATTTTGAATGTAAGTAGGTAGTTAGAATCGGACCAAGCTAACGCCTGAGCCACGAGCCACGAAACGCACGCTACGTGCGTGCATATGTAAGTATTGCGTAGGTAATGTATGGCACTCGATGACAACGTCTAGCAAAAAGAAATAAGTAAAGGTCTGTCTAAGATCTGCATACAGTTACGAATTTATCGTATGGGCCCCTACAAATCTCACAGATAATTGCATGTGATTTGCGTTACATTCTACGATTTATTGCAAGGTACCTATGTAGTATGTACTTATATGGAATACACCGTCCGTGACCATAGACAATCCGCCCATTTTGATGCTAAATTCAGCTCGTCTGGTTGCGCCTTTACCATAAATTAATCTTGCTAAAAATTCGTCTCCTACACTGCGCCATCTAGTTTAAAGTATTGTCCCTAGTTAGCTAATGAAAGTAATAAGAGAAAAGCCACTTTCTGTACTAGCGACCTCTAGTCTATTTTGGCGTAATAGTAATACGACTGACACCTGGTGAATGACAGTACGTATGGTAGTGTGCGTGAATGTAAGAAATTGCAATATTTTGCAGTTTATACAGATTTTTGATGAAATTTACAGACTGTTGAGTTAAAATATTTCGATTTAGACGTCATATTTTTTGTTGTCGTCGCCAGATATCAACATGTCTTAAAAATGTTTGAGTTTTGGAAACGATAGTGATAATTCGAAAATTGTGCACAGTCACGCCATCTTTTGGCGGTTAGTCGGCAGGACATCCCTACACATCCACCTTAAATGCCAATTGGTGATAACTAGTAACTAGAATACGTTAAACGAGAGAGAGACAGGCATAACTATAGCTGGAGTTCAGGGAACTTGTTCAGCTGTCCATAGTAGAGTCAGACAAGTAAATCTGTCCTTGTGGTCTATTTGCAGAACAAATGATTCATTTTGAGATGATAGTGTATACTGCAAAACGTAATTCAAGACCAAAAAAGTAAGAAATGTTGCCACTTTTTACTAGCGCGTCTTGTATTTATGTACAAATAAATAAATAAAAGTACTTTATTAAATAGTAGGAGTAAAATTACTAAGGAATAAATTATCTGAGCGTGATTATTTATCAAAAGGAATTTACTATTTTACAAACAAATTATTGCAATGGCAACATTGTCGTACTTTTTTTGGTCTTGAATTACGTTTTGCAGTATAGTGGGGAGTGATACCCTGCAGTGACCGCTTCGCACAAGAATGGTACCTACAGGCGGACGCTCGGACTTGTCAGTGTCGCCTAACTATGAGAATGTTACCTATGTATTTGAAATTGACGAAAAATTATTATGGTAGGGAGGGTGTAATACGGGAACTGACAAGCTCTTCTAAGGAACATGTCGAATGTGAAACATGCATTCCCGAACATTTCTGATCCCCACCCTTTTCCAATATTATTGTTCTTCACTCATTGACAATTCAACCCACGTGTCATTTTCCCCAATGCAGTTCCGGTACATTCATATCATCGACACACGATGCGCGGCTCTAACCTAACGCTTATAAAGTTTACGTACCGACAAGCGCTTACGCCGTTGACCTAGAGACTATTATTACTTAATCCGCGCGGAAACGGTCCTTGTCGGTCTGCACTGCGGGCAGTCCATGCGCGCCGTTGTCATGTATACAAGACTTCTCGTAGAGCCTAGTGCGGTGATATTACGTCATGAATCGATATTGTTTAGTGGTTGTTTTTAATGATAAAGACCTTTATTTTTAACATTGTCGTGTGTAAAAAATATGTTAATTTTTGGCATTCTAGAAATAAATTAAAGTTGGTTAAGAACAAAGCCAAATTGAGAAGATTTTTACCATAAATTGTAAATATCGATATCACAATTTGCAATCCCTAAACTTTTTATTAGTTGTTTACTTAAAATTTACTCTGGCGTGTGAGTGAGCGTCTTTGCGGACTAGGTCCGGCGGCCAAAAGGTTAAATAAGTCACGGCAAATATGTAACAGTTATGAATCTAACACGATCATTTATATTCTTCTACTTTCATTAGAATAGTTACTGATTTTTAAAAAGCGTTTTTCAATTATAAGGCAAGTAGGTAGATCGCTTACCTTCTTTTTAATGCTAAAAAAATGAACTATAGTGGATACGCGGCTAGTGGCGCCGTTTGATGGAGACGGGCTCGCACTCTGCGGGATTGCGCACTTGTAACGTGCTTCGAGTCTATGCCTCAGAGTGAGTAGCCTCAGACTGAGGCTATTTGCTTCAAAGTCGAGAGGCTGTTCGGCCTGAAGCTGCTCTAATGGATACTCGGCCACAGAATAATAGTACTATAGTTCGTTATTTTTAGCATTAAAAATAAGGTAAACAATCTTGATGTGTCTTTTAATTGAACAAGAGGTTTTAAAAATAAGTTACGGCAAATATGTAACAATTATGAATCTAATACGATCATTTATATTCTTCTGCTTTCATAAGTAATACTTACTGATTTTTGAAAAGCGTTTTTCAAGTAAAAGACATGTCAAGATCGTTTACCTTCTTTAAAGTTCTTTCTAATGCTAAAAAAAAAACGAACTATAGGTACAGAAGATTCACTCTCTAACAAAACGCGTCTGTTACGATTAGGACAGATATGACCGCTAGGTGGCGACAGCGGCACGCGTGGCTTATGGCTAGCCACCAAAATTGGAAAACCGCGGAGTGAGCTACGCCTGACTCGGCTTACGTACCGGCTTGTGCGGCCGCCTCGTACAGCTGATCCTTGTGCAGCGTGAGCGAGTGTATGGCGGCCAGCAGCTGCAGGAAGTGCGCGCGCGGCAGCGGCGG
This sequence comes from Cydia fagiglandana, assembly GCF_963556715.1. Taxonomy (NCBI): domain Eukaryota; kingdom Metazoa; phylum Arthropoda; class Insecta; order Lepidoptera; family Tortricidae; genus Cydia; species Cydia fagiglandana. The sequence goes on from NC_085937.1 coordinate 7,025,132, forward strand.
CGCGGCGGGCGGCGCCGCGCCCGGCGTGGAGGCGCCGGAGCCCGCCCCGACGCCCGACCACGCGCACGAGCGGATGGACTCCGCTACGGGGTCCACGCTCGATGCTGAACATAGAGGTACAATAATGTAGAGATGACACGAGGGAGGGGCCGAACGACCGAACGAGATGCACTAATGGAAATTTCAGTAGGAGTAGCAGAGAAAGCGGTATTATTGCTTGTCCTTATCACAGTCCCACTTTTTGTTTATCGTGGGCAACAAATAACCCGACCGAATTACGTAGATTGTTTTTGGTATGTTGTCAGGAATGTTAAAACGTGTTTTTAATATTGTCGCTTTGCGTATGTTTTGTCCCTCACGGAGGCACGCGTATAGCTCATCTTTGTAATACTAAGTCGATGAGGCTGAAAAATATTATTCATTAAATTCCATCCCGTTTTGAAGATTCAAGGGAATCCGTCAGAAAAGTCATTCATTCTCGTACTTGGGAACAAAAATGGTCGTTTTATACAACTGTTTACAGGAATTTCCTTAAACGAACCCTCCAAAGAATTGAATGAAGGCTGCGGAATGAACTTTTTGTTGATAATCTAAAATATGGACACATCAAAAAGGAGTTTGAACAGGTTTGAAGATTTAAACGTTCAGCAAGTCACGTGTAACATCCCTGAATTTGCAAGCGTGCATATGTATGTGTAACCGCTTACCATCAGACAGGCTATATGCTTGTTTGTCAAATAAAATACATGTAACATAAATCAAAGAATACTACAGAAAGATAGAACGAACTTGGTCTACGGAGCGAATATCTAAGTTAAAAGTTTATGTTGAGCTTACCGTGGGGCTTAGTCAATTTGTGTAAAAAAAAATGTCCTATAATATCTATTTATTTATGTAGTAAAAAAATCATGTACAGTCAGCAGAAGTTGCTAAGCGGGCGAGGTGTTCAAAATTACCTTGACACGCTCTTATTCTCTTAACAATAAAGTCGCGTTAAGATCATATTTAATACCTGGCCCGCTTTGCAACTTATGCTGCTGATTGTAACAGTAAACTTGTTTGCAGAGAGATGAGGGTCAGTTATCTCTGCTTACTGTACCTGAGACGTGGACACTAACGATGTGCGGAATGAAGAGGCTCAAAGTTGCACAAAGAGCGATGGAACGCAGTATGCTCGGTATATCTCTCTGCGATAGAATTAGAAACGAGGAAATCCGGCGACGGACCAAAGTAGTAGACATCGGCCGACGGATTGCTACTCTTAAATGGGCCTGGGCCGGGCACATATGTCGCAGAGATGATATGAGATGGAGCAAGCGTGTCCTAGCGTGGAAGCCTCGTTCAAAAACACCGGATCACAGACCTCCGACAATATGGGAGGATGCCATTAAAAAGATTGCAGGCCCACTCTGGAGGAGAGAAGCAGCAAATAGGGCTGCTTGGAGGAGATTTGGAGAGGCGTATGCCCAACAGTGGGCGCATACTCGCTGAGGAAGAAGAAGAAGAGACTGTACCTGATTGGCTGTTGGAGCTGTCGCTGGATTTGTCCATGTAGCCGGCATCACCGGCGTCGCTTATAGACCGCTGCAGCTCTTGGGGCACGGGTTCAGCTCCGGACGAATTCTCTACACTGTAACAATAAGTCATAGTGTTACAATTTTGTTGTTGTCGGTCGTTCATTTTCGTTTCAACTGAATAGGTATATAGATTGTTAACCACGGGATGAAAGGCACTCATTTCTGGCGAGGTAGTCTCACTACGTTCGAGCGCCAATAGTCCGAGGCTGAAATGATATCTTTCATTCGAGTTAAACAGTCTATTTTTAATTTCGAATACGAGAAAAGTAAAATACATGTGTTTTTTTAAAAACGTGAGAAAGTAGACATTTTAATAGTAAATGTTGAGGGTACTTTCAATTAACAATATAGGCAAAAGTATCGTTATTTATGGAATGGGAAGTCAAATATCAGAATTGAAATTGTTTAACAAATCCATTCATACCCAAAATTCAATTGATTATCGTAAAAAAAAAGTTTTGGAACCTAGAATGCTCTAGTGCTGAAACGTATGATTTTCTGCACACCTTTTAGAACAACAATGTTCCTCTTTCAGAACATGAGAAATGAAAAATCGTCGGGTGACAAGCAAAAGTCACCAATTAACACTATTGAAATTATTGGACAATAAACCATGTTACAAGTGTAATAAAGTGCATTGTTACTTTAATTTTTTGATAGTACTTAGTGACTTTTGCTTGTCACCCGACGAAATATGAAGGAATCACGGCAACCTGTCGAAGAAGGAGATGGCGTCAGCGGCGAGCTCGGCGCCGGCTTGCGCGGCTCTCGCGTCGTGCAGGTCGGCGAGCGGCGGCGCGTGCGCGCAGTACAGCACGCGCAGGCGCCGCGCCGCCTCTGCGCGCGCGCTCACGCCGATTGCCAGCGATAGCCCGCGAGCCGACACGAACCCATCGTTGTCGTTGTCCATTAGCTGCATGGAATTATAATAGTACATTATTGTCGAGGCTCGGAAGTAGCTACTTGCAGGCTGAGGATTCGTTTTAAAAGGACGACCTTGGGAGTCCGTTTAATTGAATCCGAAGCCAGCAAGTAGCCTTCCAGCCGAGTCATATATAGTGCTTTTCTCAAAAATGGTGCAAGAAATATAAATATCATAGAAGTATTTTACAAAACCAACGTTCTTACGTATATATTTTCACAGAAAAAAGCACTTGCCGCCTTTTTATTAAAAAATAAATAAAATAAAAGTGTATTTTTCTGCCGAAAATACGCCAACCTATTTGAGATAGCTAAATAGTCGCGGTACTAATCATCTGTTTGGCTGTTTAATGGGCCTGTTCCTTCATTTGACATGGTCATTTCAACTTTCTAAAAGTTTGGAACCAGTTTGGAACTCGACAAATAATGGAATTTGTATGCAACATTTTTAACTTTTTAATTTTTGACTGACCATAAACTACGAGCGTTCGCGACCTATTTTTTAGACGGCAAAGTCTTTAGCTTTAGTTTTTTAGACTTTGCCGTCCATTTTTGAGAAAACAATCTTAGCCTCCTAAGTCCTGAATTCCTATAAAAAGGACAAATTAAAATCGAGTTTTGAACTATAATGGAATAAAAGAAGGTTCCAAATTCAAAACTGCAAAAATGACTGGGTCATAGGAGGCTAGAGGATATAACCAACCAGAGACGCCATGTCTGTAATTTTCGGTACAAAATAGTCTGCGATTTTTGCGAGGGAGGAGCACGTCAAATGTATATGTATCGTAATAGTACATTACTACAGAGGCCGGGACGAAAGGGGTTGCCGGCCGAAGACATATAGACGGCCGAGCGAAGCGAGGCCGGATAGGTCTGAGCGCGGGCAACCCCATTTCCCGCCGAGGTATGTATAGTGCTTTTCTCAAACATGCAATGAAATAATTAAAATAAAAAATCCACGAAACCCAAGTTTTATTTATAGAAAAAACTAAAAGTAAACTACACCCAAAATATAACCAACACGTACCTATATCATTATCACGCGTATGTTTTACGCGAGTCGTGTATTTTTACTACCCGTATATTTTTTCATGTATCTTTGATTTTTTCGCCTTGTATCCGTCTGACTGTCGTTTTCGTCACGTAAGTTTACATATAGTCCTTCATGTTGATATCATGTTTCACATACATCGTTGCTTTATGCATGGAGTAAATAAGTATAATTTCCACATTGTTGACGAATTTGTAGTTACATTCATTTAAAATATGCCACAAAACTGTTTCTAATAAACTGCAACCCATTTTTCTTCGTTTCTCAAATAATAAAATTGCCATAAGCAACCATATACAATACTTCTTCTTTGACTTGGCGGCAGAGGCAGCAAGTTATTTAAAATAAATTCTGCTTTCGCTGCCAATTCCAACACCTACGATTACAATTAATATTAATTTCATTATTTTGTCGGAACTCATAATAAAGTAAAAAAATCAAGAACGCACTATAAACCCAATAAAACGGAATGAAATTTTTTCAACTTTACCTCCATAACAATTTAAAAAAATAACTAACTAACTAACGCGTGTTTGAGTCACAGAATAAATAATAGTACTACCGTACAGAAAGGAAGCTTCCTGCAAAACCGAAGTTTGACAGCGGTTCAGGGTCGAATCATACTATCCCTTTCTAATATATGGCACTATCCCTTTCGGCTATTTAGGGTTGTCAAAATTTAAGTGATTATCTTATCTGTGGTCGTGCACGCAAAAGGAAGTCAAGTGGTGCCAACCCTAAAAATTGCTCGGAGCAATGCTGAGCCGAGCGGAGCCGAGTTAGGCCGAAGTCAGGAGCTTCGCACCCCTGTTTGAGTAGACCTTTTTACCGCTAACGTTTAGATGAAATATTTTAAATGTTTTTATTTGTGTAGTTAAATTAAAAGTTAAATTTTAGCAAACATTTTTTTTTATAGGCGTAGTGGCAGAGTGTCATTACGAACCATAAAGCAAATACTGCCTCTAGTTTTTTTTTTAATGGATGAATGCCACGATGTTGTGTCACAAATATCTGTGAAATGAAAATTAAAAAAGAGGACTTTGCCGGCCTAGGCCTGCAAGATTTGTATGAAATTCCATTAACGACCTTTTGTCCTAGCCGCACCTGAAACGTCATACTTCGCAGCCTATTATAAGGAACATAACATCAATATTTCATTGTATGTTTGAGAAAAAATACAATGTGTATGACCATTGGTCGCCCATTTAGACAGAGGACAACGCCTGTTAATGGCTACTCCTTTTGGTTATAACCTCTAAGTAAACAAAATAGTACATTACTATAGACTCTATAGAGGCCGGAAAACGAAGGAATGCATGTCATGTACAGTCAGCAGCAGAAGTCGCTATACACTCCAGGTGCTCAAAGAGAGGTAAACGTTTAAACTGTCAAAAAGTTGTTGACTGTCATGGTAGCATTTACTTGTGAGCGCTCAACATGTCACAAATATCTAAACAGTCGCTATTCATTAATTTCTACACTTACAACAAATCATTGATACCTTAGCTGTCAAAACACCGCTGGTATCTAAACGGTCAACGTGTCAAATATATCTGAACAATATGGAAAAATAGACGTTAAAAGCATACATGTATGGTCGTATATTGAATGAATAACAGCTATGCTAATTTCAGGTAAAGCGTTTTGACAATCATCGAAAGCAGTACAGTCTTGTCATCACATACATCTATCTCACGTTTTGCTCTTCAACCATTGACAGGGGCCTGTCAGTCAACTTACTGCAAACTATTTGATTTATATAAAAGAATCATCAAAACGAATGAGTGACACATAGCGAAAGCTAACTGAAGCCGAATTTAGAGCCAATTGTCAAGGCACATTGTGGTCTTGTTACTAAGGCTTTGCTTTTCAAAGCAGAGACCGCGGGTTCAAATCTCAGTCGGACGTAAGTACCTAGAGATTACAGCTTTTTTTTTGGGTTTCATTTCTATTATTAATTTGTGGTATTATAATAATTTCGTAAAGTTTATGTTTTTTGAAGATATGTCACATGTAGCGTATGTACGACTTTCTAACAGGACGTTGTAGGTTTGAACCCGCAGTGGGCGTTCCTTAGATTACTCCTGTGCGGAATGCCATTTGATGTTTACTGCTAGGTTATACCTACTAACAATAAGTTCAAAGATATACAGTATGTATCAGAACGAAAGGCCAAAAAAGAGACCCATTAATGTTTAGGTCATACTGAACAACTTTTACTATGGGACCAACCCCGAAAACGCGGAAAAATAATTAGAAGTTTCATACATTTTCTGGCCCGATGTTGAAATTTTCTATGGGAGAGTAATTTTTTTCCGGGGTTTCGGGGTTGGTTCTTGGCCTTTCGTTCTGATACAACTGTATATAACTCCGTATACTCTATCCCCTCTACTAAGTTGTAAAAACAAAATTCGTCATTCCTATGGTCAACAGTTAGCATATTACGTAGGTATATGCATGGCAGTGATGGTTTTATCGCATAGGTACATCTATAGAAGAGGAGGCACCGTTCTTGCGGATCATATGTCCAGCCAACAAAATAAAGAGAGGAGTCATAGTTGGATATGCTTTACTGCCCGTGCTCCTCACGTGGGGCCACGGCTAGCCTCTATTACAAAGCCATAAGGTTTACATGTCAGTTTGGGACAGTGAACGTGTTAAGTTTCAATTCTATTATTTTCTCCTTCCTTCTTTGATAGATTCGGACATCGTATTTTAGTACTATATAGTATAATTATTTTAGTACAATAAGCGGGCTAAATAAATATATTAACTATAACAATTATAATTAAATATAATATACTCTACGGTTTGGAAGAACGGTCGCCTATGACAGTTAAAATAAAAAACCGATCATTCTCGTAGAACCTAAGTACTTATTTATTGTCTAAGTTTGACACTTGACGATAAAATACTTCTTTAAGAAAGGAGGAGTCAATTCGTAGCTGCTACAGTATTTTTTTAAACTTAACCAGATAAAATGTTGATGCTTAGTTACCATTGAAATAACAACTGCTTAGCAACTGGTGGCAGCCTGGCTGCTGACGTACGTGATTGGCAGTGAGTGTAGGTATTAATGACAGCAGCTTGAATTTGAGCGCTTAGTTACCACTGACGTTCTAACCGTTATTGTCATTGTGATTAAATAAGGGTGTATGTGTTAAAGAAAAACTCAGAAGTTAAGATATATGTGACGAACTGAAAGCCTACGCTAAAATGACAACTTAGATGTCCTTATTTTTGTGACGATTGAAGTGTATATGTTTTCTTGGACACCTTGCCCGCTCAGGTATATCTGCTGCTGACTGTAGATATAGACGGCAGAGCGTAGCTAAGTCGGATACGATCCGTGAGCAACCCTGTTTCTCGTCCGAAATTTGTATAGTGCTTTCCTCAAACTTGCAATGAAAATATCCATAGGCTACGGTGGCCAAAATCGAGAAAAAAAAACCGGACAAATGCAAATCGGACTCGCCCACCGATGATTCTATACTTTTTAGTATTTGTATATAGCGTATAGCGACAACAGAAATACATCACTTGTGAAAATTTCAACTGTCCAGCTATCACGGTTCATGAGATACACCCTGGTGACAGACAGATGGACGCACAAACAGACAGTGGAGTCTTAATAATAGGATCCCGTTTTTACTGTCCCTTTTAAAAACTGTCCGAAAATTAAATTTAGCGCGGAGCAAGTACCAGGACCTCATGAATTACGAGAAGGTGTCGTTGACCAACCCAGAGAATCCCGGCGGCCGACGCGCGCACCAATAATTTTTACCTTAAACATCCTAGCAGTGATGGCCTCAGCGCACTTGCCCTTCCCCCACGGCGACAGAGCAGTGAACAAGTTCTTGAACTGTGTGTAGTCCAGTCTATACGCTTCGTATGGGGCTTCTAGTCGCTCACACAGCCCACATTTTACCCGAAAACTTGATAAAGAACACTTCACATAAAAAACCCATCTTACCTTGAACATCCTAGCAGTGATGGCTTCAGCGCACTCCCCCTTCCCCCACGGCGACAGAGCAGTGAACAAGTTCTTGAACTGTGTGTAGTCCAGTCTATACGCTTCGTATGGGGCTTCTAGTCGCTCGCACGGCACGCGTTTAGCCCAGAGGAGCTCTTCACGGATTATACTTAACAATTCCTGTAAGTAAGAAAAACATTATCCCCCTTATTCATAAACGTTTACTAAAGTTGACAAGCCGATAATAATCGTTTGTCCCTTTCCGACGTAATGGTATGATGGAAAGGGACAAACGATTATTATCGGCTTGTCAACTTTAGTAAACGTTTATGAATAAGGGGGATAATGTTTAGTTTACATATATATCATTGTTTGCGTCATGTGTATTCATTTGCAGACAATATACTGTACTTTGTGCCCAAGCTGGGACCAAATGGGATATGTCAGTTTGGATATCAGCTGTATTATACTTTGTCTACCATAGTTTGGTAAGTCGTGTGTCAGTGGAGCATAGGCAGAAAGAATCACTGTATCTTCCTTATAATATTATAAACTTATAACCTCAAAAGAGGGATGAATAGAATTTTGTTTTTCTGCTATTACTGACAAAACTTGTTTGCCAGTCTATAATTTCCCAGCTGGATTGGAATTGGAAAGTGAAATCGCTGAAATCTAGGCACTTTTAAGAACCCCAGAAGGCACTAATAAAAATAGTTTATTATTCAAGTAGGTATTACAATGTGCCAAAAAAGCCAAAAAAGGTCGTCAAATAAAGCTACACCGGCTCCAACCCTACCCCTCTGCCTCGAGATTTAAATCCCCCCTCAATTGGAGGAGGGTATCCCAATATAGGACCGGCAACAAATACCCTCGTGCCGCCCACCATACAAAATTATAGCCAAGGAAGTTAGAATCTTGTTGTATTTTCAATTGGGTTCAATATGATTTGTTCGAAATTTTTACGAGACAAATGAAATGCTACCTACTATGTGTTTAATTAAGGTTGACATTCCATCGAAACTGAGTGTACGTGTACATCCTAATGTACATTGGGCGGCACGAGGATACAGTAAGAACAAATACGAGTAAGACCTGCAGTTCCTGTGGCTCCAGCAGCCGGTCCATCTGCAGCGCTCGCAGCGTGTTCCTTTCCAGGCTGTCTTCTAACTGCCGAACCACTCGCAGCCTGTGCTTTAGGCGGAGATGTTCTATACATTCCGGTGTCACGCTCTGTCCGTATGAGCGGTAGGACTGGTAGATGATCTCTTGGATTTTGACGCTCTGAAATTAATTGAGACCTGATTAAAAAAAAAGTTTTCCTAATGACAATGCTTGTCAAAATGTATTTTCTGTAACAACATTTACGCACGACCGGAAAACTACAGGCTTTGACGTATCCTCTACGAGGACAAACGCGCAAAGCTCTACCCAGTTGGTACTGTAATCTTTTAGGTTCGAATACACGAGCCTTTTCGGAATTGCTCGATAAAATACGTACCTACATCCATCATACGCTTGCTGGGTCATAATATTTTTTTCATTTTATTATTAAAATAAGTTACACAGCATGACAGTATACACCAAGACACTGCGGAACTACAAGTAAATTTAAATATGTATAAAAACAATATAACAAAAACATTGCGATACAAACATACTACTATATGTTTCACAATTATAGTACCTACTTTTCAAACTGTCGAAGGCCGGTTATCAATCATCTCGCAAAACGTCAAGCATTCCGACGACCGGTCTGGCCTAGTGGGTAGTGACCCTGCCTGCGAAGCCGATGGTCCTGGGTTCGAATCCCAGTAAGGGCATTTATTTGTATAATGATACAGATATTTGTTCCTGAGTTATGGGTGTTTTCTATGTATTTAAGTATTTGTATATTATATATATCGTTGTCTGAGTACCCACAGCTTACTGTGGGACTTAGTCAATCTGTGTAAGAATGTCCTATAATATTTATTTATTTATTATTTATTTATTCATCACGCACTACATTCCACCTACCAGCAAACAGATCACACTCAGGAGCTGATGCTAATAGCGCATTCAGGAGGTCGAGGGCGCGAACTAGCGGCGATTTTCTGCGAGAAACAGTTCGTGACATCTGCAATGCCAGTATATAAATTGGTCACATAAGGTTCACTCGCATTTTATCTCACCTTCTCAGCGGTCCTCGGCTCGGTAGATAATGCCATGGCCTCATCATTGTAGATGCCCTTCAGGTAGTCGTTCAGCACCTGCATGGCCTGCCCGTCCTCTGTACACTTGAGCAACTTGTCCCGGTTGATGTCCAGAATCTTTAGCGTCACCTGGAAGCATAAGGAAATCGGGCGTTCAATGTGGCTTTGGAAGTAGAACTGAACTGAAATTGACCACTCCTTTCGCTAAAAAAGGATGCACCAAAAAGTAACCACAGTCTTTCACTGCCCAAAATCAAGGGTTTGCAAAGACCTTGATTAGATCATCATCAATAGTTTTAGCCGAAGTACTGCTAAAAACGACCTCCCCTAATATTATCTTCAATAGTATTTCATTACTCTCGTCCACAAAAATCACGAGGAAGTCATCCACAACACCTACGTCTATCAGACATGAGGTAATGACCAAGAAGGTTTTCTTCCAACAGTTTCCAAAGATTCTTGGGTTGTTGAGGGCTTTCCCAAGAGATCTTATAAAACTGTTGGAAGAATATTCTTCTCCGATGCCAAATATACCGAAAAGGATTATTCCCACCAAGTTGTTACCATTGTAACCCACCAAAAATCATAAGACACATTTTTGAATAGTACTTTAGGTGGAACCCTCACTGACCTGGAAGATGACTTTAGCTCCGTCGTAGAAGAAACAATCCATGACGTTGACGGCGCACTCGTAGGGCATGACGCTGATGAACAGCGTGAGGAACCAGGACAGGGATATCATGTTCATCATGCCGAGCTCGTCTAACTTCGCGTGGAGTTCTGGTAGGTGGGATTATTTTTATTAGGAACTACTCTCACCTGGAAGATGACTTTAGCTCCGTCGTAGAAGAAACAATCCATGACGTTGACGGCGCACTCGTAGGGCATGACGCTGATGAACAGCGTGAGGAACCAGGACAGGGATATCATGTTCATCATGCCGAGCTCGTCTAACTTCGCGTGGAGCTCGGGTAGGTGGGCCTCTGTTAGCTCTTCTAGGACGCCTTGGTCGACCTTGAAATGAAAATTAAATAGCCTGTTGTAGGAACTGGCCGCCCTAAACTAAAAATGAATTCTATTCACCTATAAACAGAATTCATTTTAGTATAAGGCGGCTAGTTATTGAGGGCTGGCCAGTTACCTTTTACTAAAATGAACTTTGTTTATAGGTGAATAGAATTCATTTGGTGGCCAATTACTAAAACCGGTTACCCTACTTATTGGCACGAGCAATGATGTCGGTTGATTAAAAAAATGTAAGAATTGTTATGGAGCGTTTCACGGGTCTGTTCCGTACAAAAGCATGTTTTGTTCTCTAATGGCGTTCTTATGAACATTATTAAATCGATGACGCATTGATGATAATATAAGATAAGATAATACAGGACATGCGGTGGATTCCGTATGCTGCTTATTTTTATGACTAATGTGTAGTGAAATACGGTATCTGGTCAATTCTGGTCTTTCTCATTTCAGTAGTGAAACCCCAAGTCTCAGTTTATAGTTTTTACGAATCGTCCGTAAGAAATCCTAGTAAGAAATGCAACACGAATCTATACTGTGTCTGTCTCTCTGTTACCTCTTCACGCGTAAGCCGCTGAACCGATTTAGTTGAAATTTGGTATAAAGATAGTTTGAGTCCCGGGGAAGGACATAGGATAGTTTTTATGTCGGAAAACATCCCTGAAGATAAGATAAGATAAGATAAAGATAAAAAATAGTTTATTCAAGTAGGCATATTACAATGCGCTTATGAACGTCAAATAAATTTACCGGCTCCAACCGTACACCTCTGCCCCGAGAAGATTTAAATCCCCCTCAATTGGAGGAGGGTATCCCAATATGGGACCGGCAACAAACTCGGCGGGACACATCTTTTCAAAACATTATTACATCTTATAATTAACATGCATTACGAGTAATTAAGAAAAATACAATTTAAATTACTATAGAATTCATGCAATTATACTCAGTGAGTACATAACTTTATAGAATTTGATATAAAAAAATAAACATATATGTACATGAAATCACAAATACGTAGCTCTTTCAGAAAACAAATCAAATCTTACAAAAGGAAAAGAAAATAAAATCAATAAAAGAAATGAGAATACATATTATATGAATCTAACTGATTGTTATGAGATGCTTTCATACAATTTGATGTGCTTTCTTACCTGAGCTGAGTCACCTTTAACTCTACACATAATACAATGTTTTTAATTGCTACTTGTCGTTATTACAGTTTCTGGTTTGGACCATGCATGTTTGTCTGTCAAGTAGTCCTCGACTCTGTAATAAGCCTTCAACATCAATGACTTTTTTAAGTAATTCAAAGAGTGCAAAGGGGTGTGGAATTGAAAGAGTTAATGAATTGCCTAATAATCGAAGTAAGCAATGCCCGAATTGAATGATTGCTATTAGCATTATCCAGGCGCTATACCTACTTTAGTTGCAGTCACTAATTCCAAGCAGACGAAGTCGCGGGCAAAAGCTAGTAACGAAATACGGCGAAGTCAGTAGACATTTCATACTCGTACTCACCAAGGCGCCAACGACCCTCGTATTGTAATAATCCGGCAGTAGCGTCTCGCAGATAGTGGCTAGTAGCCAGAACGCTTGCTCTTCCGGACAGTATATGAGCAGTACTGAAGCCACGATGTTCATGGCTTGGCAGTAGCCGATGGTCGGGTTCTTGAGCGCGTACGCGCAGAGGACGCGACGGAGTGCCGAAATGCCTGGAGAGATCACATTCAAATTTAGAATATAGTAATTATAGTTTCATTAAAATTACAGCAAAGATAGGCGCTTTAAGGTATTTTAGTCCTAGAGTGGGTTTTGGAGGGAAGGGCTTTAATATTCAGCCTTTGACAAGATGGACGGACGACCTCGTAAAGGCCGCTGGGATGCTGTTGTATGTAGCACAGTACTTTGGCCCCTTTCAATCTTATTTGCCGCTTGATCGCTTGGTTTTGGAGAATAATGCCTCATTAACCAGCCGTAGCTTCCCATTTGGACTCTTAGTTCATACTAACTGATTATTCCGAAAAGCCGGATGCTATGTAAAATCCTTTCAATTTCATCATTCGCCTGATTCTTCGAAGATAACGCCTCATTCACGAGCCGTTCATACAGTCCTTTGTTCTGTGTCTTCTGTAGTATGGAGCCAGAAAGGACAATACATAGCTCGCCTTTTAGACTCTAGTATGAATCGAAATATTTAAAATAAACTCACCAATATTATTCTAAAAAGCCGGATGCTCGGGGAGCGACCGATGCAAATCCCTTTCAATCTCATCATTCGCCTGATTCTTTGAAGATAACGCCTCATTCACGAGCTATTCATATAGTCCTTTGTTCCGTGTCTTCTGTAATATGGAGCCAGAGAAGACAATCCATAGCTCGCCTTAAAGACTAGTAAGACCTTGATATAGAAAACTAAACTCACCAACATTATTCTGAAAAGCCGGATGCTCGGGCAGCGACCGATGCAAAACCCCTTTCAATCTCATCATTCGCCTGATTCTTTGAAGATAACGCCTCATTCACCAGTCGTTCATACAGTCCTTTGTTCTGTGTCTTCTGTAATATGGAGCCAGAGAAGACAATCCATAGCTCGCCTTAAAGACTAGTAAGACCTTGATATAGAAAACTAAACTCACCAACATTATTCTGAAAAGCCGGATGCTAGGGCAGCGACCGATGCAAAACCCCTTTCAATCTCATCATTCGCCTGATTCTTTGAAGATAACGCCTCATTCACGAGCCGTTCATACAGTCCTTTGTTCTGTGTCTTCTGTAGTATGTAGCCAGTTAATACATTCGATAGCTCGCCTTTTAGTAAGACAGTTATATAGAAAACAAAACTCACCAACATTATTCTGAAAGGCTGGATGCTCGGGCAGCGACCGATGCAAATCCCTTTCAATCTCATCATTCGCCTGATTCTTTGAAGATAACGCCTCATTCACCAGCCGTTCATAAAGTCCTTTGTTCTGTGTCTTCTGTAATATGGATCCAGAGAAGACGCTCCATAGTTCGCCTCGGAGTGACTCTGGTATCCCATTGATGACCAGCTCGCTACCAGCCGTTGTTTGGTACATGCTTATACCGCGACCGACGTCGGTCATGTGGTCTTCCCATTGTTTTTCCTGGACGTATAAAATAATTATGGCGTCATTCATAAACGCGCTACTGGCCTGATTTAGCTATGAAACGGTTGTCTTTATCTGTCATTTTGACTTATGTATTTGTAAGAAAGGGATAAAACATAATTTAACTAAAACAGGCCCGTAAACTTATGAATAAGGGGGTTAGTATTTTTGTATTTGCAGTTCGTTAATATCAAATGTTACTAGATGTAGACAAAGGTTAGTGGGGATAGTGTTAATTATTCGGGAATTTACCTACTAATAGAAATACGGTTAGCGGTCTTCGTAAAAGCTGTATAAAATGGAGTCTGCGCATAGCCTAAGGCGAATTGGAGATACCATTCCGCTGCTCACTCCAATATTTTACGCTTCTAATTTTGTATATTGTACAATCATTGTCACAGTTACCTACCAATTTGTATACCTTATTACAAAGACATACGGTCCATGAATGATCAGATAAATATGTTGCTGTTGGGATCCTATTTCATCGCATATTAATTGATTGTCTTAATGTAAAGTTACGCATAAATCTCTTTTCGCATATTTTTTCTCCAGCTGAAACAGAAAGTATTTTCGAAAATATTTTGCATAAGTTATGTAGAATAGGGTAGGTTAGGTTAGGTTTGTGTTATAATTTTTCAGAAATGTTAATATTTCCAGCACAATAACAATTATGCGAAATGAGTTTTATGCGTAACATTACATTAGGACAATCAATTATTATGCGACCCAATATGAACCCGTTGCTGTTAGTATGATATAGAGTTGAACACACCTTTTTCTGCTGTATCTGCTTAATGGGCGAAGTCTGCTGCGTCAAGAACAGCGACATCAGCGGCGGCTGCGGCACCCACGAGGGCTCCTCGGTCTTCTTGTGTGGCTTCTCCCTGTACACATCACTGACATTCAACAGATTGAGAATTTAGTTAAGTAAAGGGGGCACCCTCTGTTAGTAGACCATACGCGTAGCAAGGGAAAATTGTAGGCGGAAACCCATACTGAAAATGATTGGAAACGATACGTACAAGTTGAAAGATACATTTCAAACTTTTTCACTGAAATCGAATAAGGTAAGTTATGCGGCATGAAGTTGAGAGATGGTACGGTATGTACGTTTTGCTATATCTTTTTGAACGAATTTGCTCACATGTTCTTGAAATAAGTTTGTTAATGTATCCTTAACTTGAATAACCCCAATAGTCGTCCTGGCTGCATTCGAGTTAATAGCTGAAATGAAACTGAAAAATTAGATGATAGATTAGAACCCATAGTTACATACACGAAGGCAAGGAGAATCAAGGGAAATTGATAAAAACATCTCATGCTAACATTTTTTTTTTATAATTCAAGATCAGTATCTTTGATAATATTGCTGAACCAAATTACCCCGTGGAAGGTAAAAATACTCGTATTTTTTGTACCTATTTAATAAAATCTTATAACCATGTTTATCTCCAAGTACAAACTGAGCACAATATTGTTAGTGGTGAAAAAGTAGAATATTATATTATGTTCATGTTTGAAGTAGTGTAAAGCTGGAAACGAATTATCGGCCGCGGCTGACGGGCGCGACATAAAAGTGTGCACAGTGTTCGGGACGTGGCTTGCGGACGCGCAACAACGCTTAGTCCACAAAGAACTGTAGACGAAGAAACATGCATTTTTGTAATCCTTTAATTTGAGATTATACAGTAATTCGTTGTTGCGAACACACTCGATAATTCTTTCCTCCATTTTTACCGTACGCTCGTCTAAGCTCTCACGTAGTCCGCGTCCTTCTGGCGCAGTGACGCGTCCCGCACCCCGTGCATACTACTGCATACCGTCCGCGGACGTTTTCGGCTGACAGGAACATCCAGCGCGCCAGATTTCTGTCGGATGTCCGAAGGCTCGAGGTCAGCACAAGGTTACGTCCACGGCTTACTTCCGATAGTTTGCACAGTTCAGTGTATATTCATTATCTAGATACCTATAAGTCGCGGCTGTGAGCCGCGTCCGTCAGCCGCGTCCGATAATTTGTTTCCAGGCGGCGTAGCACGGTCGCGTTTTTATCCCTTATCACCATGCCTGTCACGTTCTAACAAGTATGTAAGTGCGAAAGGGACGCGCATAGTGATAGTCGATAAAAATGGAACCGTGCTGCGCCCGCAGCTTAAGATATTGTAATCACATATGTTGAAGTAGATGGCTATTCTGGGTCATAGCAACCCCATACATTGATTCGGCGTTCGCATAAGGGGATCGATAAGCTTGGAATCACTTTCAATTCACTCACTTGGGCAGCTTCGCCAGCAGCTCCGAGATCTTGTGCACCAGGAACTCGCGGTCGGAGATGTTGCCGAACAGGAAGCTGGTGTGGTGCGCGGTGGTGATGAGGATACTGCCCGAGTCCGAGCTGCCCGTGCCGCCCGAGTCCGCTCGCTCCACTTGGTGCAGGGTTAGACCTGGTTACTCACTTGGGCAGTTTCGCCAGCAGCTCCGAGATCTTGTGCACCAGGAACTCGCGGTCGGAGATGTTGCCGAACAGGAAGCTGGTGTGGTGCGCGGTGGTGATGAGGATACTGCCCGAGTCCGAGCTGCCCGTGCCGCCCGAGTCCGCTCGCTCCACTTGGTGAACGGTGCGCAGCGGGATAGTCAGACGGACCAGGTTACGCACCTGAAATTAAGTATAGATAAGGTGTGTTTAGTTCTGAGCCGACTTTTATTTGGTTTTCGAATTTTTTTTCAAGTCAGATTTCGATCAAATATGTTGGATAGATAGAGTTCCCTACTCTGTACAGTCGCCATCAGATATATCGGAGCGGCCAAGGTGCTCACAAATATCTGAACACGCCTCTATTGTCAGGGAGTTAGAGCGCGTGCTCAGATATTGTGAACACCTTGGTCGCTCCCATATATCAAATGGCGACATGTACAATCTAGGCGCAATTTCGTAACTAAACGGAAAATTTGTAATATGCATACATTTTTCGACACCAGTGCCCTGTTCATCAAAAGCTTGTAACTTGTAATACAAGTGGAAGTCACTCTCTAACAAAAGCTGTCAAAAAGGGACTTCCACTTGTATTACAAGTTACAACCTTTTGATAAACAGGGCCCAGGGGCCCGTTTCTCAAAAGCTTGTAACTTGTATTACAAGTGGAAGTCCCTTTCTAACAAAAGCTATCAAAAAGTGACATCTGCTTGTATTACAAGTTACAAGCTTTTGAGAAACGGGCCCCACTTGTGATTTCATATTTCGACAAAATAAAAATTTTATATGCGTATCCAAAATTATTAGAAAGATTACCTATACTGACATTATTTGCGAGTGTTTTGCATTAAATTACTATGTTATGATCTAAATCTAATTCTAATACATGTTATGAATAAAATTTGCCTGTTTGCGTGGCTCCAAGCCTTTTCAATCATATTTATACAGAATTACTGTCATGTAAATATGGCAGAAGCTTTGGAGAAGAAGAAGACTTATGGCGGTCACGACCCTCAGTCATGAGGTTACGACGAAGAAGAAGAAATGTACATAATCACCTCACAGGCGGCTAAACACCCTGTCGGTATATAGGTACTTAAAATAAATAACATTTTGGAACGAAACAGACATTGAAGAAGTAGAACATTTCAAACTCTTAGGTATTACACTTGATAACCATATTAATTTTAAAACTCATATACTATGTACTAAAACCAAAATATCCCAGTTTCTGTATGGTCTTTTTATGCTTCGCAAAACTACAAACTTAGCAACAGCCCTAACCGCCTACTATGCCTTCGCTAATTCATGATTACGATATGGGATCTTAACATGGGGTAATAGTACAGATGCACACGACTTATTCGTGATGCAAAAAAAATGTGTTCGTGTATTAATAGGAATCCGAAATTGGGAAAGTTGTAAACCTCATTTTATTAAACTTGGCATACTCACTCTACCATCTATATATATTATGAATTAGGCATATATGTAAGAAAAAACATTCACTTATTCCGAGAGCTACCAAATAAAAGACTAAAATATAAGCTTGAATTACCCGTCCCAAATTTAGAAATATACCGAAAAAGCCCTCATTATGCAGCAGCCAAATATTACAATCACATCCCGAACTATATAAAGGCAGAAGAAAGAGAAACGGCATACGCAAAAAAGTTGAAATCGTTCCTTACAGAAAAAGCGTACTACTCTGTCACAGAATTCCTTAATGATAGTTTTCTTAAGTAACTTAATATCAATAATTTGTATACATTTAATTTTAAGGCTTGTTTGTGTTCCCAAATAATTTGGTTGATACTTAGCTTAAGAAAATGCTTGCAACACCCTTCTGGGGTCCATGAGAAACTTTTATACTTTGTATTTTTTGTAACAACTGCTTACCATGGTGCAATAAACGATATTATGATTATGATTATGACATTATCATAATTGCATTTATAGCTCGCTGTGACTTAAGTAATTACTTACATCGCGTGCTACAATGCGATAACCTATTCGACAAACTATGTCAACATGCAGTCTTACTATCATAACATAACTTGTTATAATGTAACGCTCTGTTTAGTCTGGGAAAAGAGAATTTGAAATAGAGAGTTACTGTCATGGTAAATTATTACAGTACATTGTCTGCCATCTTTTTATTTGTTTGCCACTAACGCCATCTACTCGAGAGTAGGCTGAAGGTTATGGCGCTATCGCTCGAAAAGATTACACCATACCTTTGGCCTATAGTCAAGTAGATGGCGTTAATATTAATATTTAATAAGTTAACACATATCATCATCATCATCATTCTAGCCTTCAGTCGCCCACTGCTGAGCATAGGCCTCTCTTCGAGTACGCCACTTATCCCGGGCTTAACACATATCAGTGAAAGAACAAAGGATCAAATTCAAATGGCATTTTAACAGTTTTATTTTCTGTCGAAATATGGCAGTAAATTTACAGTGGCTACATAATTTACTTTGGCAATCCCTCTCTATGCACTCTATTCTCTTGCACTCTGAGTAACCATGTGAATATGCAAATGTACCTACCTAATTAACACTACACTTACACTATATATAGGTGTGCGTCTACCCACAACTATGATAATTTATGTGCATCAGTGTTTACCGCGAATTAGAAGTCAATTCTGAAATGTGTGACTTCAATACATTTTAGATTGAAAAAAGGCATTCCACGAAATGTCGCTTACAGAATGTCATTGTCGCTTACAGATTGCCATTCTTGTAATACTTCTGGTAATACTGAGAAAACTATGTTTGGTCTAATAACATTTAATGAGTTGGCTAACAAATTCGCACTATTGGCAGTATATTCTTGAGCGTTATGCATTTGATTAAGGTAGCTACCATACCATATAAGTATTAGGTACCTATGTAACGTAGCAATATCTGGGAGACCGAGCTTTGCTCGGGAAACATATAAAAACGAAAAAATGCGCGTTTTCCCAGAGATAAGACCTAGCTAGATTGATTTTTCCGAAAATCCCCATAATTATAGCATATTTCACCGAAATCGTTAGAGCCTTTTCCGAAATCCCCGAAATATATAAATAAATAAATATACAAGAATTGGTCGTTTAAAGGTATAAGAATGACAATGCTCCTTTTACTCTATCCTCGTGCCGCCCACCATACAAAATTATAGACAAGGAAGTTAGAATCTTGTTGTACCTATTTTATTATGTTGAATTTCATTTGTTCAAAAATTTTACGAGACAAATGAAGTGCTACCTACTTTGTTTTTAATTAAGGTTGACATTCCATCAAAACTGAGTGTACATCCTGATGTACATTGGGCGGCACGAGGCTATGATTATTACATCAAAATAGAAAACCAAATGTATAAAAACTACCAGTCGAGCACAAACTAAAGATAAAACCGTCGTAATCATAAGCAAATAATCTTCACATTTACTTACCCGACTATCAAAACAAATGAAATTCTGCGATAAGTACAACCGCCCCCAGTTATGTCTTTTATTATAAGGCGTCCACAGGGAACACTCTTCGGAGCCGTCCAGCTTTTCCGTCTGCGGCAATCTGAACCTTAGCGTGTAGAGATTAGATTGCTTTCTCGCGTCCAGGTCTCGTTTCAGGAAGGAGGGTTTCTTTGGGACGTTTTTGCTGAGTTTCGTTAGAAGGTCCTTGTCTATATTGAAACTGCCCGATTTGTCGTCGATCAACCTAGAAACAGATGAAATAAGGTTAAAGGATAAACCATTTTACAATGCCAAGTTAATTGATAATTTAAGAACCGTGTTGAAATAACATACTCCTTCTTCTTCCTCGCGTTATCCCGGCATTTTGCCACGGCTCAAATAGGAGCCTGGGGTCCGCTTGACAACTAATCCCATGATTTGACGTAGGCACTAGTTTTTACGAAAGCGACTGCCATCTGACCTTCCAACCCAGAGGAGAAACTAGGCCTTATTGGGATTAGTCCGGTTTCCTCACCATGTTTTCCTTCATCGAAAAGCGACTAGTAAATATCAAATGATATTTCGTACATAAGTTCCGAAACACTCATTGGTACGAGCCGGGGTTTGAACCCGCGACCTCCGGATTGCAAGTCGCACCCTCTTACCGCTAGGCCACCAGCGCTTTGAAATAACATACTATGGTTTGCTAATTTAGCGACGGTCTCCATTTCAGGTTGGGCAAAAATTCTTTCGTATGTCGGGATATTCTCCTCTACAGGTCGCATTCCTCGACCGATTCTAGTGAAATTTGGTATGCAGATTCGATACTTATATATTTTTGATAGAAATATTTAAGTGGGGCTCGGAGCTCCCATACAACATACGTGATTTGTTCTGCCGTTTTTAGCATAATGGTACGAAACCCTTCGTGCACAAGTCCGTATCGCACTTGGCCGGGTTTTAATATAATTCAGAGAAACTTCTATCAAGTATTTTTGGATTCAGAGTATATTTGCATAAATCAAATCAACACAATTAACAAACTACACTTATCAGTAACTTGATATGCTCCGCAAACTATTGATAAATGTCTATGACACATACCAAAACCGCGGTGATACTTTTAATTAACCACATTTCAATTCAAAAATATAACTAAAATAATTTCCCTAACTTACGAGGTTAAGCCAACTGCACTTATCAAACCACCCTAGTAGGTAAAATGTTGTATTGTATGGTATACTTCATTGGCTCTATTGTTAATTTGGTAAACACACATCAATGGTGCTTTACATGTGAGAGATGTTTGATGAGACACAACTTACATCAAGGGCCCCCCCCCCACATCTAGCGTCTTTCGAGCGTCGGCGTCTGGTCAGCGCTACGGAAAATGACGTTGCTGCGCAGTTATTTGACGTTCATAAGCGCATTGTAATATGCCTACTTGAATAAACTATTTTTTATCTTATCTTTTATCTGTTGCGTCGACGTTGCGCCGAGCAGCGGCCATAGAGTTGTAGACGCCGGCGCTCGAAAGACGCTAGATGTGGACGCTCGAAAGACGCTAGACCCTAAGACCTCTTCTTAAACAGGATATCACAAAAATACTCACTGTTTCATTGCAATATTCGCTAACTGCTGCATAAGCGCATACGTCTCATTTTTCTTCAAAAACAAGGTAAAGTAATGCTCCGCATCCCTCGTCACCACTTTGATGGAGTCCGGAAACAGTAAACTGTTGGTCTTGGCTAGCTCCGTCACATCGGCCCATCGGATCTTGATTGTGGTCTTGTGTCCGAATATGTTGGAGTAGAAGCACATGTAGTGGACGGACAGGTACATCCAGCCTTGTCTGGGCATTTTGCTTTTCCAGTAACTGTCAAATGAGAAGTATTTCAGAATCATGAAAAGCAAGTTACTACCAAAATAAACTACAGTAAATAAATGATACATAAATGGTGACAGTTGAATTGTTTTTGTTTAACACAAAGACTGGACATCAAAATTTCTTAGATTTTATTTAAATTATCATAAACTTAATTCCTATATGCTATATACATATAGGATACTGGTCATCGGAGCTCAAAACAATTACCAAAAACCCTCATTAAATTATAAATCTTTTATTTTATACAAGGTTTACATTTATGTTTTCAAACATACACGGTATACACTCTCACTCTTGAGTCACTATGTTATCAAATCACATTTTTATTTAACCAGTACTCAGACCTCTATCAGATTTAGGACAGACATGATTCACATATCACTTGAATTAACAAGGACAATGACTCACCTACAGGAGTAATAACACACCAATTTTTCATCTTTCGGCATTCCAAACCTTTGGTGGAACTCATACACAACATTTTTGTATGTTATTGTATCCTCATCTAAAAAAATAATACATTAAAAATCATTTATTCACCCAAAATATACATTTGCACATTGACATCTTACAAATAGACTAAATGATCAAATAAAACCTAAAAATATATCCAGATTGTATACAAAATATCCACAACGCGGGCTTCGTCAGGTGGCCACAAATGCAAATAAGCAATGTGCCTCGTTCAAAACATACCAATGATGATATCCGCAACAAGCTTCGTCATTTTTAAATAATAATGCAAAGTCATAAAAAAAAAATTTAACAATCTTCAGGCAACATATACAAATAGCAAACCCAATTAAATTGTTTATTCAAATAATTATTGGGTTAGATTATTTAATAATTGTATGATTTCTTTGTGTAAGAAAAATAGAACGAAATTTACTATGGTGTTGGAGGGACATAAAGAAAATAGAAAAAAAATTAAACCTTCTGTAAAGTTTTCTTGTTCCGTAGCAATGATCGAGTTAATTTTACAACAAACAAACTCGGTGATCTCCTCCTCAGTATCAAAGGAATGTAGTGTGGGGCAAACATTGTCTAGCAACCACTGCCAATCTTGACGAATATCTTGTTCCGTTAGGGCTGACGATATAACTGCAAAAGTCAGAAATTTGTATATGTGAGGGCAACTTTTTTAGATCATAATAAAAACTATTCTGGTATTAAACAGCACAATGGTATGAACTACTAGTGCTACTTCTTCTTCTTGTTAAGGGCTGTATAAGGCTCCACAGCCTATGTATCACTGTGACCATCCCTGATCTATTGTGATAGCCACCTATTACAACTCTCGATCCGTACCTGCAACTTCAAACAGCTGCAGGATCTTTTTGTTTTCAAGAAAATTTAACTCCTTCGGGCGCAATATGTGTCAGCCCAGGATAAAGTCACGAGTGTGCATTAGGTAAGGGCACTCTGTGAGGATGTGCAAGGGCGTCTCCTCTGCCTCCATACAGAGTCTGCACCGCCCCATGTCACGTTTCCCCAGTGCTACTGAAGTAAACTCTATTCAGTTTTGACCAATTAAAAGTAATTTTAAGTGTAGTTCTAAAATAGTCACAGACAAACTACCTACTTACTAATTTCATTAAATAGGCAATTAGAAAATTAACCAAAGAATTCTTATAGTCAATTCTTACCATAATATATTTCCGAATTGGGAGTTTGGTGGAGTATCCGGTATGGGGCAGGCTTTGTATCTCGGACACTGTCGAACGTACTGACGAGCAACGAAGACAACCCCGCTGACTTGCCATGCCCTTTCCGTCTCTGAAGTACGAAATATAGCGTCGTTTCATCACTATCCCTGTAAAATATTACTCCATTTTAACTTCCAAATCAACTGCATATGTACAAAATAGATAAGCCACTGCTTGAGTATACATTACCACAACGCAGTTTTTATAAACACTTCCTGCGGCTTAACCCACATGATAACACTTTACGATAACCTTGGCAATGAATCTTCACCGGCCATACAACAATATTAGCATTTTAAAACAGTTAAGAGTTTTCTGTGGACGAAATTAAAGATATTATGGTACAAAATGGCACAATACAAAACAACGGCAACTTGACAGGATCAAGACAGTACTTGACAATCGTTTTGACGGTTTTGACGTTTCACGGTGAACGCAATATATTGGCGTTTACAAAGGCCGCTGTGATTATAGAAAGAGATATTTCTTTCTCACTCTCACTTTTGGTTGCGGCGCACAGCCACAGATTATATAATAGTTAGCACAGCGCACCAAGCAGAGTATAAAGCCCGCTCCACACTCGTGCGCGAATCGCGGCGCGAAGCCGCGAACGCGAGTCTGGAGTCGATTTCGCATATCAGCGAACTAGACTCCACACTCGCATTCGCGGCTTCGCCCGCGATTCACGCGCATAGTCTGGAGGGGGCTTAATAAGAGTATGGTCAAGAAAATCTTGTATAGTAAAGCCCTTGCTACACGGTCGCCGACAAGCCCCCAGACCGCGTGGCCTTGGCCGGTCCCGGACCGTGTAGACAGTTGTTACCAGCAAAATTTGACCTAGGACAGACCAGACCAAGGTCAGACGGTTAGAAGGCTTGTCCGCGACCGTGTAGCAAGGGCTTAAGGATATTGAAGGATATGCACTTTGATATGCACCAAGGTCGCGGTGGAAAAAAGGGCGGGAAACTTCGACCGTGTGCGCGCGTGTTTTTTTTACATTTTGCAAAATTTAATTATTTTTGTGTTAATAGTGGTCATCTCAGTGTAAATAGTTTGTAAATATCATTAGTAGTTAGTTTATTATTTTTTGTCTATATAAATTCATAATTTAGGTAAGTTTTATTGTACATTTTACACCGCCATGAGCGGTGACGAAGGGGAGCCGCCCGACCCAGGGGGAGGTGGTCCTCCAGTTTCTCATACAATCACGATTGAAAGTCATGCATCTGATCAAGACATGAAAGAATATCACAGTGTGGATACAGACAGCTCTGTATCTTCTGTGGTTAGGAAACGTAGGACAGCATCAAGGAAGGTTTGTCGTCATTGCAACAAAAAAAAGCGACATAACAAAGACAAAAATAGGGATAGGGAATCTATCAAAGATGATTGTGATTGTCAGGGTTCCTCAAACAGTAATCTTAATAGTTTACAGTCTCAAGGTCCACTTACAGCCCGTGCTCCTGCTCCGGCCTCGGTTCCGGCCCCGGCCTCAGCCCCAGCCGCGAATCCTGCTGATATTACCTCCTCTCACCCCACAGTCACGGTTAGGAACCAATATATTCATACAGATTGTTCACCATACATTGTACATGTACAGAAGCAACAGGAATCTAACAATGATGGCACTTCAATGCATTCAGTTGCTTTTGGCAACTTTTTAAAGCGCAATAATTTTAGAAATATTGTAAATGGCAGTGTTAAACGCATAGGCCGCAATAGAGTCTCTATGTCCTTTTCAAAATATGAGGATGCCAACAATTTTCTGCAAGACAGCCGACTGAATGAGAATAAATATAAAGCATTTATTCCATCCTTTAATGTTATCAGAATGGGTGTAGTTAAAGGTGTTCCATCTGAAATGTCGTTAGATGAGGTGAAGGATAACATTAGTGTTCCAGTAGGTTGTGGGGAAGTCCTTAAATTAAGGCGGATTAATTATAAAGTCCATATAACCAACAAAGCCAAGTGGTTCTTAGACGTATCTGTTATCAATCAACTTAACTTTAATACCAACCACAGAATGCTACAAGGTAAAATACACTCCAACTGCCCAAAAGAAAGTAGAAAAAATATAAAAACCGGCCAAAACCTTGTCCCACAAATACTCCCAGAAGACATAATCCGAGACCTGAAAACTTCCCTCGAAAATATAGAACAACAACAAAGCCTCCAAGAAAAATATAATAAATTAGAATATGGATTACAAAAAGTAAACAAACAAATAAGTATTGCAAATAAACAGAAAGACAAAATTGGATCTCATGCCAGAAATCTTATAAACGAACGAAAATTACTTCTAGAAGACAGAAAAAGTAATAGAGCTGCAATATCACAACTAAGCAAACAAATTAACCTCAGCATCAGAAAACACAAGAAGCAGATACAATCTGAAACATTCAAATTTCATCTGGAACAAACAGGAGGGACAGCGAAAGCAATGAAGGAAATGCAGGAATATAGTAGCTGGATACCGAGCATGAGAAACAGAAGAACCAAAAAATTTGAAACAAAACGTAAGAATATCTCAAAAGCTGCCACACAATTCTATAAAGAATTATATGACTGTGAAGATATGACCCCCCCAAACTTAAAGCCACTATATCAACTCGACGAGGAGATAATACCACTAATAGAAGAAAATGAAGTTATTAAAGCTGTGTCAACTCAAAAAAATGGAAAAGCAACTGGCGAAGATCAAATCTCTAACGAACTTCTTAAATGTACACTCCCAGCATCACTCAGAAGCATCGTCACGTTATTCAATGAGATCCTTCAGAAAGAAGAAATACCTAAACAATGGACTACCTCCACTATCATCTTACTACACAAGAAAGGCGACAGAAACGACGTCGGCAATTATAGGCCCATCAGCCTCATGTCAAACCTATACAAGATATTTTCCAAAATCATACTACAACGCATAGAAAAAGTGTTAGATGAAAACCAACCCAAGGAGCAAGCGGGTTTTAGGAAAGGCTTTGCAACAATAGACCATATTCATACCATTAAACAAATAATAGAAAAGAGCAATGAGTATGGTAAAAAATACTACCTAGCTTTTATAGATTACAGCAAGGCCTTCGACTCCCTACTCCACAGCTATATATGGGAAGCGCTGAAAATGCAAAACGTCCAGAACAAATATATAAGAATAATCAGCAATATATACAAATGCATAACAGCAAAAATAAAACTAGAAACAGTAGGCGAGGAATTCAAACTGAAAAAAGGAGTGAGACAAGGAGACCCACTGTCACCTAAATTGTTCTCAGCAACTTTAGAACAGGTATTTAGAAACCTCAACTGGAAAGAATATGGTTTAAAAATAGGTGAAAGGTTGCTGAGCCACTTGCGATTTGCTGATGATCTCATACTTCTCTCGGAAAACACAGATGACCTGCAGGAAATGCTTCACCAACTTTCTTATGAAAGCAGGAAAGTGGGACTGGAAATCAACACCGAAAAAACTAAACTTATGACAAATGGACAAAAAATTGAAATGTCAATAAACAACAACATAATAGAATACGTAAATGAATACACATATTTAGGACAAATAATTTCTCCAGAACACCAGAATGACAAGGAAACAGAAAACAGAGTGTGTATTGCATGGAAAAAATACTGGTCATGGAAAGAGGTTATGAAGAACCCGGAAATCCCACCAAAACACAAAAGTAAACTGTTCAACTCTTGCATCCTCCCTAGCATGACATATGGTTGCCAAACGTGGGCCTTAACACAAAAAAATAGGAAATCCCTAGAAGTATGTCAACACAACATAGAGAGAAGTATTCTCAACATCAAAAAGAAAGACAAAATAAGACTAAGCACCATAAGAAAAAACACAAATTTAAGGGATGTATCCTACGTAACAGATAGCCTAAAATGGAAATGGACCGGACACATGCTCAGAGAGCCAGGACAAAAATGGTCAAAAATTGTTACAACCTGGTACCCCAAAGACGGGAAGAGGAAAAGAGGCAGACCATACCGCAGATGGGAAGACGACATTAGAGCTATCGCTGGACCAACATGGACATGGACAAGAAGAGCAACGAACAGAGAGGAATGGAAGGTCTTAGGGGAGGCCTATGCCGGGAGGCAAGTCGACCGATGTCAACTCTAACAAAAATGACAAACAACCTTATTCTAAATATTTAAAAATTATAATAATTAGTAACAATAAATGTAGATACAAACAATAATAATAATAGTGTAATATGTTTGACTAATATGAATAATTTGACAAATATCCAATAACATGACAAATATCCAATAACATGACATAATGTACCACTTAAAAATTTAAGGTCGAAAATAAAAGGCTATTTTATTTTATTTTATTTATTTTATTTTATAATTATAAAGTCATGGTGGATGGTTCTCCTGTATGGAAGCCATCGCAAACAGTCGTACTAACTTTTGATGGACAGGTTCTACCAAAACGAATTTTTATGTGTTACAACGCTCTTCCAGTAGATTTATATGTTTATCCAACGATTCAATGTTTCAACTGTTCCCGGTATGGTCACACACAGGTGCAGTGTAGATCTAAACCCCGATGTTACAAGTGTGGACAGAGTCACACTGGGTCCTCTTGTACTATTGAAGAGGATTGTGCTTCTTGTTGCCTATGCTCTGGCATTCACTTTGCTACAAATAAAACTCGCTGTCCAGAGTATGAAAGACAGAAAAATATCAAGCTTTCCATGGCTCAAAATGCTATTTCTTATACAGAAGCAACAAAATTGCACCCTCCTGTGACTAAACCGTATGCAGATGTGGTTATGACCACTCCAACATCTCCCCCGACCCAAATAACTAGAAATAATAGTAATCCAGGCACAACTACTCATTCATATAAAAAAACAGTCTTTCTCAAACCTCGCAGTTTGCCAAAATCCCAGAAAGGTTTTGACACTGCCTCACATAACAATTTAGTTAAAGATTACAACTTGCCATCTCCTTCTGGAAATGGTTGTGCCATTGTGCAACAATTTAACAATAAAACTACCAATGACCTTATATTAGAACTTATTCAACTGTTAAGTATTAATTTACATAAAAAACATTCAGAACCGTCCAACGCTGCACATTTAATTACTAGTCCTTCTCATGGATCCTCCAACAATGGCCAACAACTCCAAAATCCTTCAGTGGAATTATCGGAGTATCAACAATAAAAAAAGTGATTTAATTCACTTAATCAAGAAGTATGACCCATTTGTTATTACCCTATCTGAAACATGGCTCAGGTCTGAGTCATGTTTCAGAATTCCTGGCTATGCATGCCTCCGCGAAGACAGGTCGGACGGGCATGGTGGTGTAGCCATCCTTGTAAAAAAATCATATCATTTCTCTCATGTTCCATTATCACCTCATAATAATGAATTTTCCATCATCTCAGCACTTGTAGATAACATTTGTATAGTTTCAGTGTACATACCTCATCCTTCGCTTACCATACTTAGTGAAGTAAGAAATATTATATCAACTCTTCCTACTCCATGTTTGATATTAGGAGATTTTAATTGTCATCACCCTGCTTGGGGGTGTTTCAACTCAAGTACTTTAGGAGAGGAAATAATAGACATAGTGTAACCGGCTAGCTAGAGCGGTAAAAGAAAACCAAGTTCTTTGCAATAAACAATATAATATGAAAATATGTAGGTACAATAAAATAAACTAGTTTCTGTCAGTACTTGAATCTAAACCAATAAAATATCGTCACTGGCCTTAGCGTTCTTGAATCCCATTCTTTGTCGAACCGTACGATCAACTTTATGAGGCCGCGGTTGCGGGAGTCAGCTTTGGCAACGCAGGCTCAGCGAGGTCCGTGGGTAGAGAAAAGCTTCAGCAGCAAACGTCCAAATAATAAACAGCAACAGTAATAAATAGCTCTTCAATTTAAAGGTAGAAGAAAGGGCTGGAACAATCGTACGTTCTTAGACTTGTAGTCGAAACCTAACCCAAGCCTTATTCCGTTACAAGAACCAGTGACATGTATTATACAAATAAGACTTGGATTAGGTTTAATTTCAACATAAACCTAAACTTAATGCTATATATACAATTATACAAACTTTACCTGCATTAGTGGCAGCCCTAGTATTAAACTTTATCACTAATTATAACCATACAGTATTATTAAAATAATAATTACAGAATTGCTATCTCCAACAACATTTCCAAAGGAAAAATTTATGAATAAAAAACAAAAGACGGGCGAGACCCTTAGCTTTTTTATTTACAACCGGCCAGTGCGCGCGGTGACTGTACATGCAGGTTTGCCATGTTACAGTACCCCTCGCGCCCAGGAGAATTTTCCAGAATACAACATGAAGGAAAATTCCAGAAAGAAAAAAAAAACTTTAAAATACCTATATTATACAATATTTACAATTTCAGATCCTTAATGTGCCATCTACCCAGGGCACGCCCATTAGAATCGGCAAGTTCATATACAAGAGGAGATACTTTTTTTAATACAGTACATTTTACAAATTTAGGCGCTAGTTTTGCAGTAAAATATTTACCAGCATCACTAAGCTGATAATTACGACGCCAAACAACATCGCCTTCATTAAACTCTGCATGTTTACGCCTTAAATTATAATATTTACAATTTTTTACATGTGCATCCCAAATTGCAGCCTGCACTTTGTCGAGAATAGGGGACAAGTGGCCTAAGTTCTCAGCGTATATATCACGCGGTGCAAAAATTAAGTCGTCATAATCGATTTCACTTGAATTGGGGGCACCATAGAAAGACCCGCAAGGGACAAGCTCTCTACCGTACACCAGAAAAGCTGGACTGAACCCAGTTACTTCATTAACACTGGTGTTCATAGCAAATTGGATTTTAGGAATATTAAGATCCCAATTTCTGTGATCGTTCTCTACAAAAGAGCTAACAGCTGTCATTAAGGTTCGATTGTATCGCTCAACAGAATTTACTTGAGGGCAATATTTAGGAGTAAAATGTACTTCAGGGATTTGATATTTACTAAAAAGATCCTGTAAATCATTACTTATAAACTGAGCACCATTGTCCATTATAACAGTCCGTGGAAAACCGTGTACCAAGAATACAAAATCTTCCAAAATTTTACAAATTATATTAGACGTTGCCTTTTTAATTGGAAATATTAAACAGTATTTGGAAAAGCAGCAATTGACAACTAAAATGTACCGATTTTGTTTACGAGTCATTGGTAATGTGCCAACAAGGTCGATAGACAAACACTGAAACGGTCTGCAACACTCTTTTGGTTTGCCCATCATCCCCAAAGTTTGATGATTCTGGTACTTATAGGCTAAACATGTCTCACATTTTGCTATATATTTACTGATGTCCCTGTACATGCCAGGCCAGAAATAACGCAAAGAAATCCTTTTATGCGTTTTAAAAATACCAAAGTGACCAGCAGTAGGCTGTGAATGATTCTCATGGATAATATCTTGCCTCATTTCTTTTGGAATTACCAGTTTCCAATCATATTCAGAAGTCAGAAAAGAACTAGTTCGCTTGAGTCTGTACAAATTATTA
Organism: Cydia fagiglandana; assembly: GCF_963556715.1. Lineage (NCBI taxonomy): Eukaryota > Metazoa > Arthropoda > Insecta > Lepidoptera > Tortricidae > Cydia > Cydia fagiglandana. Next base: position 7,056,067 of record NC_085937.1, read on the forward strand.
TTTACAACTTTGTAGTCAGGAAATTCAGAAGGGTTGTCCTGACAACCTTGTAAGAGGTTATTAAACCAGTCGTCGTTAGACTGAACATAAACCAAATCGACTGGTACTGAGCGCGATAAAGCATCAGGCACCACATGATCTTTACCCTTTTTATGTTTTATCTCAAAATTAAATGAAGACAAACGGACGCTCCAACGAGCCAAACGCCCAGTAGGGTTGTCTAAACTTAAAAACCATTTGAGAGCCGCATGGTCAGTATATACAATGAATTTCTGACCGTTATCTAAATAACATTGCCAGTGTTCTAATGCTAGAATAACGCTCAAAAGTTCACGTTCCGTTATTGAATAATTTTGTTGTTGTTTTGATAAGGAACGGCTAAAATAAGCTATAGGTATTTCAATACCGTCTTCATCTTGTGTCAGCATAGCACCGATCCCGTAATTTGAAGCATCACAATGGACAGAAAATGTTTTAGAAAAATCAGGACAAGCCAAAACAGAACTAGACACAAGTGCTTGCTTTATATTGTCAAAAGCAATGCTAGCCTCCTCATGCCACTTAAATGGAGGAGCCTTTTTTCCCGTAGATGTAAGCATATTAAGAGGAGCGGCCAAAGTACTGAAATTAGGTACAAAACGCCTGTACCAGCTGGCCGTACCGAGAAACTTTTTAAGTTCACGTCTCGTGGTAGGAACAGGAATATCAAGAATTGCCTTCACTTTTTCAGGGTCGGTTCTTAAGCCTTTGTGGTCAACAATATAACCAAGATATTTCAACTCACGTCGAAAGAACGCAGATTTTTCATAATTAATTGTAAGCTGAGCAAATTTTAACTTGTCTAAAACTCGGGATAGTAAAGAAATGTGTTCATCGAAACTGTTTGATATTACAATAATATCATCTAAATACCAAAACACGCGGTTTTCAAATTCAGGAGTAAATAGCATATCCATTAGACGCTGCTGGGTGGCTGGCGCATTCGTAAGACCGAAAGGAGTGACCTTAAAACGATACATGCCACGGCCTGCTACATAAAACGCGGTCTTATCCCTATCTTCTTCGCGTAGAGGCACTTCCCAAAAGGCCTTGGCAATATCAATGCTAGATAGATATTTTGCATCACGTAAATTGTCTAGTATTTCATTTATAAAAGGCAGCTTATATGCGTCTTTTTTAGTAACTGAGTTAAGTTTTCTGCTATCCAAACAGAATCTCCAGCTTCCATCCTTTTTAGGAGTAACAAGAACAGGACTCAACCACGGACTTTCGCACGGTTCTATGATGTCTAAAGCAAGCATCTTGTCAACTTCATCTACCAACACCTTTTGTTTTTCAGGAGAGAGTCTATAACATCTCTGCCTGATCGGTTCATGTTCACCAGTGTCAATTCGATGCTCAATCAAATGCGTGCGACCGAGCGGACTAGATTCCGTCGACGCTTCATGAAATCGCGATATAATATCATTCGCTTGAGCCTGTTGTTCTTGAGATAAGTCTTCAAAAGGAAGAACTTGTTTATTAGTACTAGTAGTATTTGTATCATTATTCGCAATTAAAGTAGAGCAATTAGAAGGTTGCATCAATTTAGCGTGTGTAACACATTTAGGTAAAAGGTCAAATCCTTTCCAAAAATCAATACCAAGTATTAGATGTGACGAAATATCAGGGATAACGTGTGCAGTAATGTTAAGACATTTATTATCAAAACATACTGGTAAGTCAATGTAACCAATAGAGTCAGCGGAAGCGTTCTGTTTTTTAGCAACTCGTACAGAGAGTTTGTGTGATGTGTTAAGAACAAAACCTTGTTCTAGTAAAACATGGTGAGAATTATTACCAAGTATAGTAAGAGAACTCCCACTGTCCAAGAGACCGCAGAGAGACAAATTATTTACATTAATATTTACATACGGCCGATCGTGATCATTTTGATCATCAAAGAGGATCAAAGATGTTTTACATGATAACATGAAAAGACGAACAACTGATAGCCAATCTTCCCACTCGCGACGTGAAAACTTATCACTATTATTTACATCCAATCTTTGATCCTCGTTTACTCGTTTTTTGGCATACTAGTAGTACGAGTAGACTTGTTACATTGAGGACATTCAGTGCTGCGGTAACCATCTTGGCCGCATTTAAAGCACACTATCTTGCGCGGTTCCTTACATGAACGCAAAGAATGGCCATTCACTCTACAGCGCACACAAAACTGCTTACTTGAACTAACTATATTTACCGACTTACTATTTACAGGTTTATATACAAAATCATCAGTCAAAGACGATGGACTGGCAGTAGGAGGCTCCTTAAAGTTCCTCGAGCGATCAAGGCACGCCTCATACTTCCTACATACAGCCTTCAAGTGCTCAATAGTTTTAATATCAGCTTGAGCTACCATACAATCGTATTCAGGACGGATATTTCTGAATAAAATTTGCAACCTATCCGTCTCCGGCATAGTATAGCTGAGCCGGCCAAATAAACCTGACATAACGGCAAAGTACGCAACGACCGACTCATCCTTACCCTGAGTACGGTCCTGAATTTCACGCATTAGTTTATAGTCATAATCCAGAACACCAAAATCATCAAACAGTTTTACTTTTAAGCTTTCCCAGGTGGAAAAACTGTCCTTGTAGGCACGGAACCAGTGAAGTGCTGCATCCGTAAATATTTCATAAGAATGTTTTAATAAGGTACTAGTAGGCAAGCTCCTAGAAATCGCAAATTCCTCAACCTTCTGCACAAAACTACGGGGACAACCTTCACCCGCGTATGTAAACTTCCGAAATTCGCTAGTTACCGCCCTGTCACAATGAACAATAAGTTTACCCTCAGAACCTTTGTCAGAACTCGCGGTAACAAATGAAGATGAAGAATCGCTGTTGTTAACATTTTTTGTATCAAAACGCATTTTCAACGCGCTGAATTTAGATACGAGACCTTTATAAGTGTTACGATGTTGCTCAGTGTCCGCATCAATACGCTGAAGGCGCATGTATATATGTACAAGATAGGCCTGAATTTTATTTACAAGTTTTGAGTCACCGGTACTTTCGTATAATACTATCTTATCCTCAATAAAGGAAAGTGATTTTTCAGCGCCTGACAAGTCATCGGCGACTGAAAAACTAGAGAGCAAATCCTCATCCGCATATTTTATTAACAAATTACTCAACTGTTGTCTCAGTTCTACAACAGTGTCGAGAGGCTTTTCTTGTCTGATACTTATTTCGTAAATAAGTTCAGACTTATTTAACATATTTACATTTACACTAGACAAATCCATGTTAGATCCCTATGAAATAACGCAAGTACAAATAAAACAGACTATTTACAAGAAAAACATACAGACATACATACAAATAAATAGTACATAATATGTACTATGTATACGTTATACTATAAGAAGTGTATACTTAGCTACATAGGTATATTAATATGCATACGAATAAAACGGCAAAATGCAAACTGCAAATTTGGTAACGCCAATAAGTCTATTAATGACTATATGCTTAATTAGTACACAAAAACTACGAAAAAAAAAACAGCATATACAATAAAATTAATAAGGTATGTACAAACACATAAAGTATTTACAAGTATGTACATAACCCAATCCAAGTCTTTAAAGACCCACGTACTGACAGAAAACCCTTTGGGCGCCAATGTAACCGGCTAGCTAGAGCGGTAAAAGAAAACCAAGTTCTTTGCAATAAACAATATAATATGAAAATATGTAGGTACAATAAAATAAACTAGTTTCTGTCAGTACTTGAATCTAAACCAATAAAATATCGTCACTGGCCTTAGCGTTCTTGAATCCCATTCTTTGTCGAACCGTACGATCAACTTTATGAGGCCGCGGTTGCGGGAGTCAGCTTTGGCAACGCAGGCTCAGCGAGGTCCGTGGGTAGAGAAAAGCTTCAGCAGCAAACGTCCAAATAATAAACAGCAACAGTAATAAATAGCTCTTCAATTTAAAGGTAGAAGAAAGGGCTGGAACAATCGTACGTTCTTAGACTTGTAGTCGAAACCTAACCCAAGCCTTATTCCGTTACAAGAACCAGTGACATGTATTATACAAATAAGACTTGGATTAGGTTTAATTTCAACATAAACCTAAACTTAATGCTATATATACAATTATACAAACTTTACCTGCATTAGTGGCAGCCCTAGTATTAAACTTTATCACTAATTATAACCATACAGTATTATTAAAATAATAATTACAGAATTGCTATCTCCAACAACATTTCCAAAGGAAAAATTTATGAATAAAAAACAAAAGACGGGCGAGACCCTTAGCTTTTTTATTTACAACCGGCCAGTGCGCGCGGTGACTGTACATGCAGGTTTGCCATGTTACAATAGTTGATTATTATAATTTATGTATATTGAATTCTGGTGTTCCCACACGTCGGTCTGCTCCCAATGAGAATCCTAGTGCATTAGATTTATCAATTTGTAGTTCTTCCATTTCACATTCCTTACTGTGGGAGGTACTTCCACTTTCCTACGGCAGTGATCATTTTCCAATTCTTATTTCTTTTCCTATTAAAAATAAACCAGTACTTAAAAGATCTCCACTGTTAGCATATAAACTTCAAAATGCAGATTGGGATAAGTTTCGCAAACATATGGATGAGAGGTTGAGTGAATTACCTGATGTATCTCGGGAACATTTGTTTAAAACTTCTGATGCTTTTGCTAAGTTTTTAATTGATATAGCTGATGAAGTATTTCCACGTAAGAAGTCCTCTAAATTTAATATTCCCAGTCCTCCATGGTGGGATTCTGAATGTTCAGAAGCTGTTAAAAAGAGAAAACAGAGTGAGTTGACGTATAATAATAATATGAGCGAAGAGAATTTTAATTCCTTATTAGTTACATTAAAAGAAACAAAACAGTTTTTGAAGAAGAAGAAAGTTAACAGTTGGAGAGCCTTTTGTGCATCTTTGAGTCCCAGTACTCACCCGTCAGAAGTTTGGAGAAAAGTTAGAATGTTTAGAGGAGCTTTTGTAGAAAATAACGCCATCAATCTTGAGCCTCCAGTAGCTGAGAAATTTTTAGATAAATTAGCTCCCCCATTTGTCCCATTCCCTGTGTGTCCTGAATCGGCTTCCCCGTCCAATAATGATAACGTGCAGCGTTTTAATAGTCCATTTTCGTTACTGGAGCTAAAGAACGTTTTATCATATGTTATTGATTCTGCACCAGGATGCGATGGTATTCCATATTCATTTTTGAAACATTCTAGTGAAAAGGTTATAGGTTACTTTCTTAATATTATCAACGGGATTTTTATGACAGGTGACATTCCACCAAATTGGAAAATACAGTTGGTGTTACCATTTCTCAAACCGAATAAACCCCGTAATGATTCAAATTCTTATCGTCCAATTGCGTTATCTTCTGTTTTAATTAAGATTTTAGAACATTTAGTTAAAAATAGGTTGGAGTGGTTTATTGAGAGTAAGAAATTATTACCCGATATTCAATATGGTTTTCGCAAAAGCCGAAGCACTTTAGACTGTGTGGGTTTGTTAGTTTCTGATATTCTTTCAGCCTTCTCGAAACGGGAATATGTAGTAGCTTGTTTTATAGATATCAATTCGGCCTATGATAATGTAAATATATCAATTCTTGTAAATAAGTTGTTCCTCTTGGGAGTTCCTGAACGCTTGTGTAATATTATTGCTGCTATGTTTTATGAACGGACGATTAGGTTAGATTTAGGTGATAAAGTATTTCACAGAACAGTTTGGAAAGGACTACCACAGGGTTCTGTTCTAAGCCCCTTGCTTTTTAATGTATATACTTACGACCTTAGTTCTAATTTGCCAGATTATATATCAATTTTACAATATGCCGATGACATAGTGCTCTATTCTAGAAATGGATCCGTACAAAAGGCCTGCGAACTTATAAATGCTAGTTTGAAGGAACTAAATGTATATTTAAATAATAATGGGTTAGACCTCTCAGTTCCGAAAACCGCAGCAATTATATTTTCTCCAAGGAAAAAAACGGTTGATAAAAGTTTATCATATAGTGGATCTACAATTTCCTTTCGTCAAGAAGTCAAGAGTTTAGGAATGGTTTTGGACTACAATTTGTCAGCCAAGGGTCATTGTAATTATGTTAAAGGTAGATGTGAACGCTCATTAAACATATTGAGATGCTTGGCTGGTGTATGGTGGGGCAGCCATCCTTTCTACTTGAAGCTTATTTATAATGCAGTTATAAGAAGCGTTGTTGATTATGGTTCTTTTCTTTTAACACCAGGTACAGAAGATGCCTTTAAAGTATTCAATGTTATACAAAATAAGTCACTAAGGACTATCCTTGGTGCTATGCGAACCAGTCCGGCTAATGCCATGCAAGTGGAGTGCGTTGACCCTCCTGCACATTTGAGACGTCAATTTTTATCCGACAGATTCATTTTCAGGACTATGCAATTTTCGGTACATCCTCTTATCACAAAATTATCGACTCTTTATGATCATATGCAGTCGTCTCCATATTGGCGTAATAGAACTCCTCCTTGTATAATTAATAGCTACCTTAAATTTTTGTCTATATCTTCTCCCACTGTCAGACATATTAACCTTCCTATATACGAGAAAGATTTTGACTCTCTGATTATTTCTCCGCAAGTTTTTCTAGACTCCAATATTTCTAAGGATATAATATGTGGCATGGCACTGGGTAGGCATTAGCCGGACTGGTTCGCATAGCACCAAGGATAGTCCTTAGTGACTTATTTTGTATAACATTCAACATTCCTACCCTTTTACTTGACGTTGGCTACGGGCAACACCGCCCTCAAGCCCATATAAAGAAAAAAAAAAAAAGGTCGCGGTGCGGTGCGGTAGACTGTTAGAGTTAGACTCTGTTAGACAAAAAAGTACAACGATGTACAAACAAAAAAGTACAACGTTTATTGCTGCAATAATTATTATACATTTTATATTAAAACTAAAAGAAATGGCTTTTGAGGTATATAATTGAAATGTAACAGACATTTTAACACATTCAGAGCCAAGAACCCGACTGTCGGGTACACTGTTCGTAGCGAGTACGCACTTCATACGGCAAAGACGTGGCTACGCGCTACGAGCGTAACGTAAACGTAACCCGTAGCACTTCGTGGCAATGAATGTGTTAATGAAGGAAAGTAGAGCTAGGGTGACGACTAAAGTAAATATGTTTTTACCTACTTTTACAGTGGGCGCTTGCGGTATTTTAACCCTTTTCCGGGCATAGTACGATTTAATATGTAACCTTGTCTTCAAACCAATCAGCATAGCTAGATTAATAATTGGAATATATTTGGATTTTTTGGGAAAACCTTGTAGATTAGCGCGGCCTGGAAAAGGGTTAGACTGCGTTTGTGCGTTATAAGGTTATAACTGATATCAAAAATCGGTGGTTTCAATTAAGCTCGGTTGTGCAGTAGAGTCTCGAAAAAAATTCAAAAAAGAGGACTAAAAAATTCAGTCAAGATCCTTACGCTACGTCTTACGTAGGCGAACAACGCGCGAACGCGGCGCGGCGCGGCGCGGCGAAATCAATCCTTTGATGCCCATAGAAGTGTCCTACGTAAGCGATCTCGTTGCGAACGCGGTGCGGCGCGATTTGCACGCGAATGTCAGGCGGCGCGGCGCGGCGCGGCGCGGCGGCGGCCGCTTTCGCCGCGCCGCGCCGCGCCGCGTTCGCGCGTTGTTCGCCTACGTAAGACGTAGCGTTATCAATCTTATCATATTCAGACAAGAAGTAGAAAAGCCGCAACCGTCCCCTGTAAACACCCTTCAAGGGGAAGTAACTATGTAGTTTTAGGAAGTTATTTTGCAATTTATCAGTTTTATTGAGAAATAATAATGGTAACAATATTTTCTTAATGATGTGCTTCTTTTTCAGCTATTTTTCTCTGTGATTCTGCCCAACTCGCTTTATTTGCGTCAGAATTTACTGCTGCATGAATCTTTGCAAACGCGTAAAATCCAACAAGCCAGCCTAGTGGATAATACATCCAGATATTGTTATATTTCATATAGTGAAACATAGGAAACTGCGCTATTTTTGCAGATAAAGTGTAAGGAAATTTCATGTGCCTTCCGGATTTCCTGAAAAAATATTAAATTAACACGATCAGTAAGTATTGCAATGAAACGGGCGCCAAAACTAACTTCGCATAAGGACAGTCAATTCGTGCCCGTATCTTATTATAATAACTGTTGTATTTATTGTAGTTATTCATGTTTTAAGAAAATGGGGTAAGACGAGTTGCTTTAAAGTGCTTAAAAAAACAGATTAACATTCTATGAATATGATGATAACATGACAGCGGTTCACACTCATCACTCATCACAATCATAATAATCAGCAGGGTATGATGCGGTTTTCTTTACTGATTATTTTGGAATGTAAAGTAAGGGTTGGGTCTTAAAATAAGTCACCTTATTTGAGGATAACTGGCGCTGCGAGGGTTTGTTTTGGGTTGTTTTTAATTGATTTAAAGCAATTTTAGCTGCCGCTAATAAGATTTTTTTTGGGTGATCATTGAATATTAAGACGGTCTAGAACGCAAAATTATTATATAGGTAGTGTAATGTTCTGCCTATATCCCTTATATATAGTCTATATATGTAATTCAGAAACCAAGCATTTCCGCGAGGGAAATTTGGAGGGGGGGGTTGTCCCCACTCCCCCCTCCCACCCTCTCCTTCCCACCTTTCTATTAAGGCGACTTATTTTAAGATTTTTACCTAAAGTAATTAGATGATTTACTACAATTCAAAGAAGGGGAGTATACTTAATGTATACTTTTGAGAAAATAAATACCCGGCAATGTGACCCATATCGCGCAGAGTTTTCTCAAGTGTAGCATAAAATACTTGCATGGCATTAGGAGTAACCATATTGACGCTTGTATTAAATGAATGAATCAACCGAAATCTACTGAATACTTGTGAATCTCTTTCTGCCAAAATCTACGAATTTACAAGTAAATTTAGCAAGTGATTTAGCACAAAAGAAATTGTCATTAATTCGTTCGAGGTTTGACAGTTTAATAAAGATTGTCAATTAGTTTTTTTATGTCCAGTTTTTGGGGCCTTTACAATGTACAAAACTCAATGCAATTTTAGATATAGTTTGCCAAACAATTATGTCAGTAAAAAAGGCGCGAAATTAAAATTTTCTATGAGACGATAACCCTTCGTGCCTACAATTTTTAAATTTGCCGCCTTTTTTTACTGACAACATGCGATTTTCGATTTATTTAAATTTTTTGGTATTATAGGCCCTTTGATTTCAGCCAGGTATTCCGGACGTGTGTAATCAGACTTATAGTTTGTCAAAGGACGTCGTCGTTTTAAACACAGACAGAGAGAATCATACTATCTTTGTCTTACACTAGTACTAGCACCCAAAAGAAAAGGATGAATACAGTTTTCTTTGGTTTTATTTACTGACAAATTGGTTTGACCAACTATAGACGGTCAAGCAAATCTTGTCAGTAGAAAAAGGCGCGAAATTCAAATTTTCTATGAGACGATCTCCCTTCGCGCCTACATTTTTCAAATTTGCCGCCTTTTTCTACTGACAAGATCTGCTTGACCAAGTATATATTTTCATTATTTAAATTCTCCTGCCGAAGGAGTGCCGGCCGCCTGTCCCGCCACGCCAGCCTCAACGATGTCATCCGTCGGGCCTTTGTCAGCGTGGGCGTGCCGGCCGCGTTGGAACCAGCCGGTCTGGCGCGCGACGATGGCAAGAGGCCCGATGGAATAACCCTCATCCCCTGGCAGATGGGACGGCCGCTCATCTGGGATGCCACATGTGTAGACACCCTAGCGCCGTCCCATCTAGTCGCCACGTCTCAGAGAGCTGGCGGCGCGGCAGCAGCGGCTGAAACCCTAAAACGCCGCAAATATGCTGGTCTTACAAACAACCACATATTTGCGGCGTTCGCGGTTGAGACCCTGGGGCCGTGGTGTCGTGACGCCCACAACCTTTTTAAAGACCTTAAAAAAAGACTGTTGGAAACGACGGGTGACCCTAGGGCTGGCTCATTCCTAGGCCAAAGAATAGGCATAGCTATTCAGCGTGGGAATGTAGCCAGCCTTATGGGCACACTTCCGCAGGGGACAGATCTGGGGGATCTAAGGTAGGTGGGTAAGTTTTATTTATTTATTTATTTTATTAGTTTTAGTTTTAATTTATTTAGTCTATACTTAATTTTAATAATAGTTTGTATAAGTTTTGTTATTGAATAAATTAAAATAATTTTTCTGAACGTCTATCAACTGTCAATAAAAAAAATTACTCCCACAACCAATTCCTCCTCCCCCTCTTACCTTCACTGACATCTGTCACGTCAATTGGCGAAGGCGAAATTACTTCACGTGAACCATCGGAAGGAAATTATTAAAAATTTACAGACGGCTATTCAGTTCGTCAAAATTCTATTGCAATGAGCGATAACGAAAAGGAAGAGGCTGCCAATTTGGTAAAAGACTAATCTGCAGTCAATAAAAACATAATTATCTAATGACATTTTAGTTTAGAGTGCTATCCTAACAATTTAACGTTTTTGGTTTTTGTGTTTTTTTAGAAAGAAGAATTCGAATGGGTTCTTCGAGAGGAGGTTCACTCGATCTTGCATCAGCTACACTCGGTTTTAGTCGTAAGTTTCTTTTTAATTTAATGAATCGATGTACTGTGGCATAGTTAGTATATGGCTTTGTTTTGCAGGGTTGCGCTCACAGATTTCCTGTCCCCCTGTATGGGAATGAGGGCCAGAAACAAGACAAATTTATACTGACCTCGCAGCCTGAACAACTGAAATGCATTGTAACACTTACTGGCGACAGCATAACTCATGCAGTAAGTATTATGTTACTTGTTAATCTTCACTCATTGGAATACAAATGAGTGGCCTTACACGGTTGGAATCGCTAACAGACGTTTGTTGTAAGCTTGTTAATAATACATTGATACTTTATATGTATTGGTGTATATGTTATGGAAGAAATTTTGGTTTTTATTATAAATTAAATAGAGTTGTACGTTTTTGAGGTAAAATAATGCTTAAGTTTTACTAGGTACTAATGAATAGCTTTCTAACATATGGAGCTTGAGGAATTACAGTTACAAGGGTATAATATGGTGGTAATCTAAATTATATGCCACTAATATGACTAAGGTTTGTTAATAACCATGGCAAGGAAGTAAAACACAATAGATTCACTTAATAACATTTATTTTCGAAACTGTTTATCTTCAATAAACAGTCTTGTTTCTCCCACCAGGACATAAGTTTCAAAGTGCTCCGGCAAATGCACACAATATGCCGCACATCAATCAATCAGGACGGGCCGTGGAAGCTTCAGCAGATCCAGGACGCAGCCAACCACTTGCAGCAAGCCATCGGCTACATTGACAATGTAGACAAACATTATATATTCAGGTTAGTGACATATTGGTGACACAATTTTACAAGGGCGTTATGAGAATAACATGACCTTATTGTTTCTGTAAATATATGATAGCAATGACACTATTTTTGGCCGGAAAATATAATTCTTTATAAGACCTGTATGTCTAATATAACTTTGTGGCTTATGTGTCACTATTTCAACTTAATAACATATGGTACTTGATTTTAATTTATCAGGCAAAAAGGGTTTTATGTGGTCTAAATAATATGGCTTCATTTGTCTGTATAATTTAAGAAAATTGATTGAATTATTACTTAAATCTCATTTAGTTGCAATTAGTGCACAAATGAGTTTATCATGAAAACACCAATTTAATAGTAGCATATTATCACTTTTATTTTATCAGTTCAATTGATCACTATAGTCTGTATCTTTAGGTATTTAAATAAAAGTAAACAAACAATTTGTACATTTTCGGGTAGTTATAACATTTATTGGTTCATCATCATCATCATCATCATCAGGCTATATTAGTCCACTGCTGGACATAGCCCTCCCCTAAAGAGCGCCATAGCGCCCTGTCTTCAGCTTGCCGCATCCAGCATCTGCCTGCAGTCTTTCGCAGATCGTCATCCCACCTGGCCGGAGGGCGTCCTACACTACGTTTGCCGAGTCGCGGTCTCCACTCAAGAACACGTTTCCCCCAGCGGTTGTCGGTTCTTCGTGCGATATGGCCAGCCCACTGCCACTTCAGCTTGCTAATTCTTTGAGCTATGTCGATAACTTTGGTTCTCTGTCGAATGTATTCGTTACGAATCTTATCCTTCAGAGAAACTCCGAGCATAGCTCTCTCCATAGCTCGCTGAGCGACTTATTTATTGGTTAACCAACTATAATTACAAAACCGCCTTGATCAGTCCCTGAATGACCTGACCTACATTATTTTTGATCATATAATGTTTTCTTTTACCCTTAACTGGCTTAAGGAGCCATTTGAGGGTAAATTTTGTTTACTTTTATTTAAATACCTAAAGATACCGAGTATAGATCAGTGATTTTACTTTATGTCAGGTAATTTATAAAGTTAAGATTAATCTCAGATATAACAAATGATAAACATATTAACTTAGACAAATAACAATATTTTTAAATGGATTTAGCACTTATAAGGGCATTTTAGTTTATAAAATAAGTTTTTCTTTGTTGCAGGTCATCAGATGAAGTACTACATATAATACAATGCCTGATTGGTTCCCTTCAAAGGGCGCGCACAGCTCTAGTCCTGCCAAAAAAGAAAGCCATTGATGAACTAATGAAAAGTCGAAATATGGTAAGTACATAGATGTCGCTTAACTTCAGACTCGGGTCATACATGGGGATAAACATCTTTATGAAAATGTAACAGTTATGGTGGTGATGTTAACAACCATTTATGTACTTCGCTTGCAACAAAAAACTACTGAGTGCATTTTTTTTTGTATGAGAGTAAAATAATAGCACACTGCGTCAGATTCGCACGTCGCTCCGGCGTGCGAGCCAGACGTTGCTATAAAACGCACATAGCGTTCTCTCGCTCAAACTTTCAGAGCGACGTGCGAATCGGACGCACTCTGCCATGCCCCATAGTTGCAATGTTATCTGTGACAACAAGCAATTTTTATTTATTTATATAGCCCTTTATTCTGAACATGGTTGTTGGTTTTTAGTTTTGAATGTTTATATGAAGTCTCTTGGTTCAGTGTGCCTGTCGGCAAAGGCCTCCTCCAACTCCTTCCAGTATTTCCTCTCTCTTGCCACCCTTGTCCAGAGTGGTCCCACTGTGAGTATAATTTCGTCTTCCCATCGTGTTAATTGAGGGCCTTGCGATCTTGATCCATCTGTAGGGTGCCACATGAGAATTCTTTGGCTCCACTTCTCTGTCTTGCATCTTATAGTGTGGCCTGCCCACCTCCATTTTTGCATGTCTATGTGGGTGAGGATGTCTGTCACTTTTGTTCTGGTTCTTATGTCAGAGCTGCGGTTTCTATCCTGTAATTTTACACCGAGCATGCTCCTCTCCATAGCTCTCTGGCACTTTGCAAGTTTATCTCGTTGTTTTTTAGTAAGAGACCAAGTTTCGCAGCCATAGGTTAGACATGGAAGCACACATGTGTTAAAAGTTTTGCTTTTTATCCGTATACCAAGGTTGCTTTTCATGATTTCTTTGAGTGACCAATATTTGCTCCAGCCGGATGCTATTCTTTTTTCAATTTCTTTATCCATTTGGTTCTTGAAAGATATTATTTGATCTAGATATACATATTCTTCAACATAGTCCAGACTGAATCCATTAACTGCAATTTCTTGTCTCCTAGAATTTGTCATCAATTTAGTCTTGTCTGAGTTAAGCTCCAGTCCCACTGCCTCACTCTGTTTTGCTAGATCTAATAGCATGCATTCTAGTTCTTTTGGGTTTTCCTCAAACAAGACTATGTCGTCGGCAAACCTGAGGTGGTTTAGGCGTGTGCCATTTATGTTGAGGCCAAGGTGTTCCCATTCGAGTTTCCTGAAAATTTGTTCCAAGACAGCGGAGAACAACTTTGGTGATAGTGGGTCACCTTGCCTGACACCTCTTTGTATAGGGAAGTTTTTGCCAGTTGATTCTAGTCTAATTCTGCTTTTGCTGATTGTATATATCCTTCGGATAATTTCCACGTATACTTCGTGTACTCCTTGTTGTTTCAGGCTTGTCCATATACAGGTGTGGTTAAGGCTATCGAACGCTTTCGAGTAGTCGATAAATGCTATGAACAAAGGCTTTCGGAACTCTTTATACTTCTGAATTACTTGTTTTACTGTATGGATATGGACAATAAGCAATACTTGTGATATATTATAATTCCTTGCCAATCTGTTTTAATTACCTAGATTAGCAATAAGCTGTAATACAATTTTTATCAGAGGCGGCATTGAATTTGAACTATCAATACTGGAATACTGCCCGTCTTTATGACTCCTCTACACGATGGGCCAGCGCCGGCCACTCCAAGGGACGCAGCCATGCGGTAGAATGAGATAGCAATATCACTTGCTTCCTCTAACGCATAAATACGTCCCTTGGAGTGGCCGGCGTTGGCCCATCGTGTAGAGGAGCCATTATTTGGGTTTTGTTAAGTTTAATTGTTGTTATCTCGATTAGGTACTATCACAATGCATTCAACTTATAAGGATTTACCGTATAACTGTACCTATCTCCTGTAATCTTTTATCAATCAAGTCATCGTCTAATATTTATCTTATGTTATCTTCAATGCTAGTACCTAGTTTGGTACAACGCATGCACTTGCACATTGCACATAAAATACCTATATTAGTAAAATAGATTCTTGTCAAAAAACTGTGTCTAATCTTAGATTATTAGTATGACTAAAACAAGCAAAACTTTTGTAAAACTATGATTCAACTATGGTTTCGAAGTTTGAAGTCAGTTAAAAATCAAATCCATGTTACATAATATGTAATAAACAAAACTGATTGAGACTTTTATCAAAATGGGCTCAGTAATTTTGACGTTACGGTTGAACTCATGACCCTACTCCTAAAATAAAAACCCTTCGCGTAGTCATGTAAAAATCAAGGAAATTATAAATACAACATAAGAGTGTTTTAATCAAAGTTGTGTAACTGTAATATTAACATGTCCTTAACTGTCAGGAAAATAAATAAGAACTCAAATCAGTGTATGACTCATTTTCTCAGACAATGTGTTCTGTTTTTTTATTTTGGTCCTTACCTATAAAGCATTACAGTTGAAAGTCCATTGTCTTACCGCTTTTGACCTTCTATGGGATAAGAATGACATAACATGAACGCTCATAAATTCATGTTATCGCACGAAGAACGTATAGAAAGAAACCCATTTATTATCTCACATTCATATTTCATATGATTATACACAAAGAGGTATTTACTATGTAAAAAAGATGGAAAGTCTAAAAAAATAAAATTGCCGTCAAGTTTCACTCAATAGATGGCGATATACGGACTACGAACTGAATTTTCAATCGTCAACTTATGATGATGACGACCAAAGTTATTGCATAAATTTATCAAGACAATATGTTTTCTAGACTTTACACCTCTTTTGATATTAAGAACTCTTTGCTTATACTTGTCTCTTTTATCGTCGTGAATAAAGTACCTATTTTAGACTATATACCTAATATAACTTACATATAGGTACGTCTGTCTGTTGTCCGGACATTATATTATACGGTCTGTAACATCTCTATAGTCCGTTTTTTTTAGCATTAGAAAGAACTTCGCAGAAGTTCGCTTGTGGTTCTAAATCTGGCACTTTTAGCGGTAACAATTTGAAGTAAATTATATGTATTGACCATGCTACATTAGATAATTCAATAATTATTAAAAATTAACGAGTCTGATAAAAACTGCACGCTTGCTTCTGCGGAGTTCTTTCTAATGCTAAAAAAACCGAACTATAATGTCGTCTTAACGAAATGTGGTGAATCTGTAAGCTTTTGACGCTCCTAAGGGGGTATTATACTGCGTGTTCTCTCACGCCCCGTTTCTTGTGCCTTTTAATCGCGATTGATCTGTTCAAGAACCCTGTTTCTTATTACATTACGCTATGCTATTTCTTTTGGCAGGGCCAGTGGCGGATTTGCAGTGTTGGCCGCCCTAGGCCCCAGGCCCTGTAGTAACTACTAGCCGCCCATTTCTCAGCACCCATCTATAGATTGCCGCCCCCAATATCTTGCCGCTCTAGGCCCAGGCCTTAATAGGGCAAGTGTGGCACTGGGCAGGGCCCGGCAAAAC
Source organism: Cydia fagiglandana (assembly GCF_963556715.1). NCBI lineage: Eukaryota > Metazoa > Arthropoda > Insecta > Lepidoptera > Tortricidae > Cydia > Cydia fagiglandana. The sequence continues at coordinate 7,072,344 of NC_085937.1, forward strand.
GTGTAACCCTTATCGTTAATTTGTAAAGCGAAATATATTTTCTTTCCAGAAAGCCCTATCACCAAACCTACCCGAAGATCTCGCAATATCATTCTACATCCAGTCCCACAAGCTGATATTCGTGGCCTACCAGCTCAGCTCGGTCCACGGCACCATGCGTATCGACTCGTGCCAGGCGGACTGCGCCGTTCCGTGGCTTAGTGATGTCTTGTTCATGCTGACGGCAGCGCTACACATGTGTCAGCAGCTTAAGGATAAGGTGAGGAGGGATAGTAGTCCCGACTGCACGGATTGGCCTGATCTTGAAAGCTTTGTTTGTGCTACTGTTGATTATGATGATTGATGACTAACCCTTTAAACATAATGTCGATGTCGGCGGCCGATCGTAAGATCAGGCAGATCGTAAGGTTCCCCGTGTATTGTTTTGAGGATAGTCACATTAAACCAATATATAGGTAAGATAGGTTCGTTAGGTTGCTTCAGATGCCCGAAGGGGAAACTGCCCAGAAATAGGAGCCCCGCCTAGCGGGGCTCCGTCCACTCGGGGAACGAGTCAAAGATTTTCACGTTTCACGATATGCCTAGGAATTTCACGATATGTCTGATCTTACGATCGGCCGCCGACATCGATAAATAATTCGCGATTACTAACTTGATAATGATCAATGATAACTGTTGTAAGTCAACCAAGATGATTGCGTCCATAGTGGAAATTTTATTGTCACTATACTGCAAAACGTGATTCAAGACCAAAAAAAGTAAGACAATGTTGCCACTGCAATAATATTGTTTGTAAAATAGTATATTCGTTTTGATAAATAATCACGCTAAGATAATTTATTTATTAGTAATTTTACTACTACGATTTAATATAGTACTTTTATTTACTTATTTTTACATTTGTCTTACTTTTTTGGTCTTGAATTACATTTTGCAGTATATAATTACAAATGCATAGAATTTGTTGTAATTTTACTGTGAAAGGTGCTTGAGATTTAAAAAAAAATATACCACATTGGTTCTTATATGGACGCAATAACCCTGGTTGACCTTAATTTAACGATATTTTACATTTATACACATTATTTTATAGTTTTTATTTAATTTAATTGTGAAAATAAAATATAACCAATAATTTATAATAGATTTGTGATGTTTTGTTTTGTGATGTTTTTTTACGTTTTACTAAACCGAAATACTAACAGAACCTAACCCTGCTTAATTAAATCCCTAATGAATATATTTTTCTACATATTGTGCATGCTTACTTACCAGGCGATATACTTACAATATATACATACCTAATAGAAATACGTAAAATTATAGACACAGGAGAATTACGTTGTTTGACTTCATTTCTCCTAAAATACCTAGCGAATATTCAAACTCAATTTGGTAGATAGTACGTGTTTCGCCTCCCAAGAGAAATTAAATAAACATTAATATCGACCACTTAATTTCGCTAACTCGTATTATTGTTTTGGGTTCAGCCTAAATATGAACTCTTTTCCTATCATAACTAAGTCCATTTTGCAGTGAGAGAGTTGAGTAAAATACGAGTTTGGTTTGGCATTTCGATGTGGGTGGTTATCTTGACGTGACCTAGCACACGCCTTGATAACGTTGTAAACGATAATCGAAGAATTTTGTAAACATCTTTTTTTTAATCGCTTGATTATTAATATCGATTTTATATCGATTTATCGAATCAATTCTCAGTTTTCTAATCTGTGGATAAACGGTTTCCAGTGTATGGGTTAGAAAGACTATCTTCTACATTCTTTATGGTAAAAAAAAACTACAACTCACTACACTATTTATTTACCTTCATAATTTTTCAAAATTTCCTCTTAATACGATTTCGATGTATTAATTCTGTCAGAAGTCTAGTTTTTCGTGACAAATTGTGTTTTTCTGTCTTTGCGTTTTTTTTAAACCTATGATTGATACAGACCTCAGATCCGGACCTCTCTCAAAATTTATTATTGGCCAAGAACCACCAACTGTTTGTAAGTTTTAACTATTAAAATAGTTAAATACCTATAGCGAATAAAGTCCACAACGGGTTGTTCTGTTATAAATTCGCGAACTCTTCAGGTGCTTTCGGGGAACACCACTTAAGAACCACATTTATTCAAATTAACTACAGTTGGCAATAAAATATTGTACCTGTTTTTTTACTAACCTAAACTTTTTCATTACAGCTGTGTGTGTTCTCGCAGTACAAAGACTTCACGGTGGGCTCCCGCTCCGCGTCCATGGTCTTAAACTGATTTCCATCTCCACGTGATTCTCAGTAATGTGCGTATGAATATGATTAACGGATGTGGGTGGCCAGTCGAAGCTTTTTACAGACGGCGCCATTATAGATTTCCATGTTAATCCTACCCAATATGTCAAATTCTTTTTTTTATTGTATGACCCGGATGCAAAGGCAAAATCCCATAGAATAAAACTAGAGACAGGGTAAACCTATGTTGGCGCCATTTATAAAAACCTTTGACAGTTGCTGTCCCCATTGTATGTATGTGTATTTATTTTATAGTTAACGAGTCCATTGTTGATATTCTTGTTGAATATGTTGTAACATAATGTATATGCGTAATAATTAACATTAATTTAATTAAGTATAGTTAAGGGAGGTTTGCACGTGTTAGAAGGATAAAGGATGGTAGCTGTTGAAATTAATATTATGGCGCACTACAAAGCTGTTTCCACACTTATATTTAACTTGTCTCACCCTAAGAAAAAAAAATGCCATCACAATTGATACAAAAAATGTATCTGTCTGAAACGCTGACATAAATTTGCCAGTTGGCATTTTGAAGTGTTCTGTTTTCATAACCTGTAAAACTGAATGCTACCCAGGAAGGAATTGGAAGTTGTCTTTTCGCATCCGAGACTAAATAAAAAAAAAACATTTCAGAAATAATAAAATTTGGATACTAATTTATTACATTTCTAAAAAATTATGTGGACACAGCTTTTTACACAGAAGCAATATAGCACAGGGATACCGCTGCCGATATACTTAATGTTAAATCACAATTGTATAGAGTTGTAACTTCACAGACTATTTTGACATACAAACATGTTGGTAGAAATTATTTAGTCTTGTAATAACTAAAACAGTCTCGTATAAGTTAGGCTAAAGCAATGCTTATTTCTTGTACAATGGGTGGTTGCAATGATGTCAAATGTCAGGGGCCCATTTCTCGAACGCTATTAGACTAATATTATTAGTCCACGAACTGTCAAATCGTATGGGTTGCCATGACAACCCACTAATAATATTAGACTAATATCGTTTGAGAAATGGGCCCCAGTTTAGCGTTCTACAGACGTATCAGTGAATTACAAAAAAAACGATATAGATTCAGCTAAAATGAAATATGTAGTACACGTACCTCTCATTCTAACAGATAGCTGCATCTCATAATAAATTCAGTGCAATGTTGTTATGTCTGGAGGGCGAATAAATTGAAGCTATATACGGTCAAACAAGTTTGTCAGTAGGAAAAGGCGCGAAATTCACATTTTCTATGGGACGATAACTCTTCGCGCCTACATTTTTTAAATTTTGCCGCTCTTTATATATAAATTTCTATATACATGTCTGAATTTTTTTTAAAGCTCCTGCCATACTTATTAAATAAACAGTGTCGGCAGTTGGTATAAGACTTTCACTTCGCAAGACTAATGTTAAATCGTTATACTTACACTAAACTGCTAATATTCGGTGCTATAGATTTTTTGTTACAGAAACATGTCAAGTATACACTGGATGTATTATAATTTTCTATGGTATTTTTTTATCAATCCAATCAGGGGCCCATTTCTCAAACGATATTAGTCTAATATTATTAGTGTGTTGTCATGGCAACGCATACGATTTGACAGTTCGTGGACTAATAATATTAGTCTAATAGCGTTCGAGAAATGGGCCTCTGATTCTGATATGACTGTTAAGAATAGTTGTCTATGTAGGCAAATTGGCGTTTTTAGTACAAACGATTTTACTTATACGAGTTATTTTTTCTTCCAATCAAAATGAAAACAACTACTTAAATTCCCAAAACCTGGAAAATTATTATTTTGTTTTAAAATCAATGAACTATTCATATTTTATGATATGTATAATTCGCACTGCGATATCTTTATAGAACCTCGATGAAAACAATGCTTATAATCTACTGAAAAAAGCCATTTGTAAAATTGTATTTGGGATAGATCTGAAAGAAATGAAAGGTTGTTGGTTAGTAATGTAATTTTGGAGCAATAACGCTTCTATTGTTTTAATCGCGAAAATTAACGTAACCCTCGAATGCATTGTAGCTAATTAAGTTTGTAGAAAATAATATGAATGTCTCTTCCTAGAATTCAGATGTCAAATTTTATTTTCTATGAAATTGTACTGCCCTCATTATATAGTAAAACACTTATCTATACTTACCTTTAGTACCATTACATTAGATGGAGACGAGTAGAAAATTAAGAGCCTTATCACACTGGCGATTTGCAGCAGAGTTGAAAGTGAGACGACTAGTTCGTCGTGAGCGTGCAATGATTTTGCCGCGATGGTGCTAATGTGATGAGGCTCTAAGCGCCGCTTGCACATCCCACTAACCCGGGGTTAAATGGTTAAACCGTTAACCCAGTGTCAACTTGTACTGGTAACCATGGTAACCAGTGGCGTAGAGTGAACTAATCTAGCCTTGGGCGAAATCACATCTATGAGGCCTTTCTCTTTCACTGTGTCCGAAAGGGCAAAGGGCGCGAGGCCACTCTTCCCCCGGGTTAGTGAATGGTGCAAGTGGCCTTAAGGGTCGGTTGCACCAAACTGTTCGTATCGTTAAAGAGTACGTTAAATTTTTATGTATGGAAAGTTTCATAGTAAAGCGCCAGGGCGCGCCGGCTGACGTTGATCAGTCTGTCAAATGTGGTTGGTGCAACTGGCCCTAAGTCTGCTAATCTTTGTGGAAAGTTCATCTCTGCCCGATGGCGCCACTTTAAACCTCGCTATAGACAGTCCTGATGTCATCAATTACCTACTACCTATATCGATTGGTAGTCGATATTATTTACTTGTCTCTTAATTAGCCTAGGATTGCCTTTGTTACTGTCCAGAATTGTGCAATTAATATATGTTTATAGGTCTATGAAATATACAAATTCATGGAATCATTGTGTAAATTCGAATATCAAAACACATTCATAACGGTTTCCATTTATGCCATACAAGGCGGTCACTGACGAAAATAATGGAGGTTTAGGGTCTCCCCAAATATATCGACGCGCATTCGGCAAAAGCCGATAGGAAAAAGCTTTATGTCCGCGCAATAAGAGCGAAAAAGTCGTCGTTCGGCTCGGCTCGCATCGGCCGGCACCTGCCAACGCGTCGACGGCTTTTTCGCTCTTATTGCGCGGACATAAAGCTTTTTCCTATCGGCTTTTGCCGAATGCGCGTCGATATATTTGGGAGACCCTTACAGACGTAGCCATTTCGCTGGCCCAACATTACACGGTTCTATGTTACATTTTCAAGACAGTTGAATTTCGACTTAATGTCACTATATGACAAAGTTCAAATTTCAGTTTGATAAAAGTGAAACATAGAACCCTGTAATATTGAACAGCATCGAATGGCCTTTGACGTTGCAAGCGGCAGCGTCAACAGCGTCAAATGCAGCGGATTTGCTCGGAGCGTTCATTTTGGCTACCTTTCCGCTGAGGAGGAGGAGGAGATGTAACACTTTAAACTCTCGCGTTTTGTACACATATTCAATTACACAAACGGGTCTACCGCGATATAATTATATCGCGGCAGACCCGTTTGTGTAATTGAATATGAGGAGGAGATGATTGGAAAATTAACCAATAGCACTCTCATCTTCGCCTCAGTGGAATGGCTGCCTTTGGCCAATTTGGCCCACTACATAGGCCAACAAATTTAGCAACAAGTTGCATGGTGACAAAATTTTTATATCTGTAGATCTCTCATATTATGTTTTAGGATCTGATCATAAATGCATATTTCTGTAATAGTTCAAAAGTTTTTTGCTGATGTAATATCATAATTACATATAAAATATAAGAAAAATACCTGCAATTAAAAAAATCAGTCATTACATTATGTTGCAGTAAAAGTCATCTGTTATATTTTAGTAAAATTTACTATGTATCTTTTAATTTAAGGATCTATTATGAATTATGATGTAAAAAAATATAATGTGATAATAAATCAAACAACGGAATTGGGAAATAAATAATGTTAAAATTGTATTTTTATGCACACAATAATAATTATAGTTATTGTTAACGCACTTTCTATTGTAACTTATAACCGTTAAGTACACGTAGGTACCGACCTTATTTAGTCCTTGTAATTAAAGAAATGTATTATTGTATTTTTTAAGTTATTTAATCAATACAAACGGTACCTAAAGTCATAACTCCACTAGTTTTCTGGTATCGGTTTAGAAATATGCAGGCCATGCACGACTCGTGCAATAATAATATTGTTTATTTTTATGTTAAAATACCTATAGCAAAGAGTTAGTTTTTGTAGAAGAATATAAAATAGTCTATGAAAAATTGATGCTTCGAACTTGGCAGCTAAGCAGGGCAATGCTAACTAGATATACTTGGTCAAGCAGATCTTGTCAGTAGAAAAAGGCGGCAAATTTGAAAAATGTAGGCGCGCAGGGATATCGTCTCAGAAAATTTGAATTTCGCGCCTTTTTCTACTGACAAGATTTGCTTGACCATCTATAAGAATAAGAATAATAAAGAAATAAGATGCGTACGCATGCGGGTCTGCGGGACGGTGAAAGCATGCGTATTGCGTACGCATCTTCATACTAACGAGCAATTTCTCATATATAAAATGCGGCCCAATACTGACAGATGTGATTCCACCTATAATCTCTTCTATAATCAATAATTCTTTGCTTTATAGTATAAGAGGTCTCCAATATTTGATTATTGTCCAATAATTTATGTATCCAAAAACTGCATTTATAATTAACATTTTCTTTTTATTAGACCTCTCAAGTACCACCTGTGTAATTTTTTTGACATGTTTGACAATAAAATTATACTATACTAGTATTATTAGGTAGTCTCGGACTATTTAAATCTGTAATATATAATAAATAAACCGTTCTTGTGATTGTGTTGTATTTCAGTAAACCAAAATGCTGTTACGTGTGTAGTTTTATTTATGTTTATTTCCATTACTATTTTTATGCGGATCTTAAACATGCCCAAAAGATATCTTCTTATATAAGTAGGTATAAGCTCACATACTAACTCTCACCAGTTTATTAACGGAGTATTACAAATGGAACTTCCGCTCTATATTAACTGTGTCCAAGTTAAATTTGAATCTATTTATAATGAATAGGATTGAATTTCCTTTGGTAAAAATATGAAAGAAACATTATTTTATTTGAGACAGTAGGGCCACTAGCGCCGTCGGTGTATAATGGCTCCTCTACCTACAGGATGGGCCAGCGCCGGCCACTCCAAGGGACGCAGTCATGCGATAGAATGAGATAGCAATATCACTTGCTCCCTCTAACGTATAAATGCGTCCCTTAGACTGGCCGGCGCTGGGCCATCGTGTAGAGGAGCCATAAGCCGTAACAGACTACCGCACCGCGAGGCCACCTTGGTGACCAAGCTTTTAGCGTGTGAAATTTTTGGGTCTGACAAATGACATTGATAAAGTTACACATACCTATTATATTTATTTTACTCTTTTGTTACACACGTAATGAGAAAGGCAAGACTAGAATGCGATACTGATTTCATGTTTTAGCCATTCTCAATTTTATTCCAATCCATTCTGGACACATTAATCGACGTATTGCAAACTAACTCCGTAAACGCCATTGACCTTTGGCTGCGTTGACGTCTATCAATAGACGCTTTTGTTTTGAATAACTTTTGTTGACGAAAACGTCGTCCTATTTTCACAAAATGTTGTTGGTTGTGAAACAAAATTTATCATTATTGCATGTAGTTAGAGCTTAAAATAGTTTACGATGATTTTATCAATCTTGATAAAAACAACGTTGTATTTCTATTGACATTTGGAAATTGTAGTGTTTTAGGGACGTAGTGTTAAGTTGATTTCACTGATATTTTCAATTATTTATATTTTTCTTCGTTCTAATGTAACTAAATTAGGGTCCTGCAACTGTAGAAACTTAAAAACACAATGGCATTAAGAATTGGTGGGTGGTTTGGTTTAATTTCCGTGATAGTGATTGGGTTGTTTGGATTCGGATGGTATTTAACAATTCTTTCGTTTTTGGTCTCGTTTCTGGCAGGGTAAGTACGTTTATTTTAACCGAAAATACTGTAATTTCATATAATATATCCAAGAATCTAGTTTTGACCTTTCAATGACTGTGATTTGTAAATAATATTTATTTTACAGTATATTTACCATCCTTTACTTAAATTATGACGACAAGAAAATCTTCAATGTAGACATAAATTGCCTGGATGACCCACTGCAGCGAACAAATTATTCCATTCAGTCCCCAAAGGTGAGCTTTAGCAGAATTTCTATAGTATTGGTTATGGTGTCTTACCATTAACCTTATAAGTAGTGATGTACCGACTATTGATTTGGCCGACTAGCCGACTAGCCGACTAATCGGCGCTCGACTGGCCGATTAGATCATTACTTCGTATAAGTTTTGGTGAAAAATTATAGTTTTGCTCCTTTGATTGCGCTATTCATCACATTAGCTTGGCTAAAAGGTGTTCTCTACAGGTTAAAAGTGTTCAAACACCTAATATCACAAGAATCGTCGTAAAATTTTTTTTTTATTATTTTGCGATCCTGAGCAGACCGTCAGTACAGCTTGTAGGGGGTATTTCCAAGGCTCTATTTCCCGTACGTAGTCGCCTGTTAAGAACCTATCCCCTGGGGTCAGCGTCTTTACGAGCAACGTGCCCTATCTAAGTCTCTAAATTTTGCAATAACGTTAATAGTTCCCCATAGATCCACCATAAAAAAAATAAAATAATAAATAAAAATAAGCCTTTATTGCTGTGTAACATAATAATAATATAAGTATTAAGTTGCACTATGTTTCTTTTATACTACACTATATATTTTATATCTAATTCCTTAACTAAGTGAATCAGCAACCGGTTTTCGCTTCTTCCTTTTTACAGCTTGTCTTTCGACATAGGCCTCCTCTAAACCTTTCCATTTTATCCTGTCTTTTGCAGTTCGTCTCCATGTAGGGCCAGCTATCTTTCTTATGTCGTCTTCCCAACGTTTAAATTGTCCTCCTTCTTTTCTTGTCCCGTCCCTCGGGTACCATTCCGTTATTATTTTTGTCCACTTTTCTGTTCTTTCCCTTAACATATGCCCTGTCCATCTCCACTTTAATCGTTTGTAAACATATTGGATGTTTTTGAATTTAGTTTTATTCTTTATAATTTGTAGACTAACCTTATCTCTGCGTTTTACTCCTAGAACACTTCTCTCCATTCCGTTTTGACACACTTTTATTTTGTTTAGTTGTTGTTCGGTCAGTGCCCATGTTTGACATCCATACGATAAGCATGGGAGGATACACGTATCAAATACCTTCCTTTTCTCTTTGATGGGCATGTCTTTGTCCTTCATAATTTCGCTCAAAGACCAGAATCGTTTCCAGCTATTTGTAATCCTTCTGTTTATTTCTTTTTGCATTGTATCTTCTGGGGCTATTAGTTGACCTAGATATATGTATTCGTTCACATACTGTATTTGTCCATTATTTACTTTAATATCTACTCTAGTTGAGTTTGTCATCACCTTTGTTTTGGAGGTGTTCATTGAGAGACCTACCTTGGCACTTTCATCAGATAGCTGTTGTAACATTTCTTCTAAGTTACTTGGATCTTCAGAAAACAGGACGATATCGTCTGCGAAACGTAGGTGGTTAAGTTTTTCGCCGTTTATGTTGATTCCATTTCGATCCCATTCCAAGTTTCTAAAGACCATCTCTAATACCGCGGAGAATAATTTCGGTGAGATTGGGTCGCCCTGTCTGACTCCTCTTTCGAGTGGAAATTCTTCCCCTGTTCTTTCCAGCTTAACTTGGGCCGTACTGTTCGAGTAAATGTTTTTGAGTATTCTAATGTATTTGGGCTCTACTCCCTGTATTGTTAGCGCTTTCCAGATGGTATCATGATATATGGTATCGAATGCTTTATTAAAATCCACGAATCCTAAGTAATAGACTTTATTATATTCCCTGTATTTTTGGATCACTTGTCTTAGGACGTGGATGTGGTCTATCGTGGAAAATTTGCTTCGAAAGCCCGCCTGTTCTTTGGGTTGATTTTCTTCGAGTTTGACCGTGATACGTGATAGTATTATCTTTGAAAATATCTTATAAATGTTTGCCATTAGACTTATTGGTCTATAGTTACTCATGTCTCCCTTGTCTCCTTTTTTATGTATTAGTATTATAGTTGATTTCATCCAATCTTTGGGTATGCTTTCGGTTGTTAGGATGTCGTTGAATATTTCTGTTAGTCTTGGTCCAATCACTGGTAACGTGTGTTTTAGTAACTCGTTTGTTATTTGGTCTGAGCCTGGTGCTTTATCTTGTTTTTGTGTGTTGATTGCTCTTATTGTTTCTTCCTGTAGTATATTTGGTACTGGTTCAGTGTCTGCGAATATTTCCATTTGGGATTCTTCCGGTAGTGTTGTTTGTTTTTGGTATAGTATTCTGTAATAGTCTGTGGCAATTTCTAGTATATCTTCTCTTTTGCTTGTACACTTTCCTTGTCTGCTTTTGATGTTTGGCATCCACGTTTTCTTTTTATCAAGTCGTTTTAATGCTTTCCTTAGTCCTCCAGTTTTTTCAATGGATGTTTTGATAAGGTTCAGTCGTTTATTTTTTCTATCTTGTCTTATATGCACGAGTATCTGTTTGCTTATTTCTGATATCTTTTCGCGATAAAAAAAAACTTAATAATAAATAAATTGTTTTACTATCGATCTAGCCTATGAAATTACACGAGAATCAGTTGAGATCAACCTGTAGAGGAAAATACAGAAAATACTAGCCCACCAATAGACGATAACGATCAAACTGTCAATAATTTGAACAAAACTTTTCATTTGCATCCTGAATAGGTATTTTAGTAAAATAGACATAAAACATATGGTAAATATTGTCTGTTGATTTCTTTTTTTTCTGTTTTCCTTTCACTAATAAAGTGCCGACTAATCGGCCATTTTTGCCGACTAGTCGCCGACTAATCGCCGACTACAAATGTGGCCGGATAGTCGGCTTTCCCGACTAGTCGGCGACTAGTCGGTACATCCCTACTTATAAGGCCTTATGACCTATTATCGGTTATATATTTATTCAGGTGGTAAAGTTGTGCCAGAAAAGTGCTTCGAATTACCCAGTCATACCCATTTTTCATAGATTTAGACAATAACTGTTACTTCTGTGGACTCATTCACATCATCCGAATGTTCACATGTTACATTATATTTGGGTATCATTAAAAGTATTACATTTTCGTAAATCTTTGTCACCAATAATTTGTTGGTAAAGTAGATAGGTACATATCTTAATGACAACACGCTGATAAAAATAATATTGCAGTGTTAAAGCTTTCTTCTGCACTATTTTTTTATACTTTGTAAATTTTTCTAATATAGTGACTTCTGATATATTTGATTACAAAATATTCAGTTAAATTGTAAGTTTATTAACTAATGCAACTTCTATATTTCAGATCCTAGAGCTATTCAAATCCAATCAACCTTTGCCAAAATTTGACCAGCGCATTACTGGCAGTGATACAGTGGACTCGTTCCTGAATGAAATCATCACTATCATCATAAACGACTATGTGACCACATGGTACGGCATCTTGACTGATGATGAAGAGTTCACAAGCCATTCAATCAAAAAATTGGTGATTTCTACAAGCGCTAATGTAGCCAATAGGTGAGTTTTGTTTAAATCTATTTACATCCTGCCCATTAAGTTCCTGTCTCATACAGTTAAACTATAATAAGAAAATAGTGTACTTCCATTTTAAGGCTTTCAAATTGCTTACCTTCATGCTCATGGTTAATGCTTTCCCACTTAAATCTTCTAGTAAACCTTGCTTGCTTCGTAAGGCTAACAATATTAAAATTTAATGAAGTTTAAAGTTCAAGGCAAGAACCTTAACCTACCCACAGAATGTTTTGGTATAGCACCATACTTAGGGGTCATCCATTAATTACGTCACACGAATTTCTAGGTTTTTTGACCCCTCCCCCCCTCCTTGTCACACTTGGTCACATTTGGCAAACCCCTCCCCCCTAGTGTGACGTCACATTTTTTCTACGAAATCGCCAAATCGAATTAAGTAAGTACCTAAGTATTATTAATATTTTATCAAAATATTTTTGACGATATAAATATTAGTAATTTTATAACCCAAAACTGCTTAGGAAAGAAAATTTAAGGAATAAAAACGATTATCATTTTAAAAACTTGTTATTTAAATGTACAGCGAATAAAATAATTTAAATAATTTTTCAGTTACTGATGAAGTTAAAGTGACGTCACAAACTTTGTGTCACCCCCCTCCCCCATGCCACAATATGTCACATTTTCTTGACCCCCTCCCTCCTAAACGTGTGATGTAATTAATGGATGACCCCTTAACATTATTACTTGATCCATAAAAATACCTCATTAGTTTCAAAGCTATGGTGAAACCAATTGCATAAAGCCTGTCCAAAAGTGTCCTCCTTACCTTCATTTAAACTTTGTCAGAGTTTTATAAAAAAAACCCTGTTACTGCCAGACTAACAAGAATAATGTGCCTTGTGTATAAATCACAAATGTTCCTAGATATAAATATTTGTTTGAACATAACATTGTATATAAATAATGTAATTATAAAGAGGTTAATGTCCACTGAGAAACATAATTAATGCTTATCTAATGAACTCTTTGCTATTACAATAATACTCTCAGGGAAGGTCTGTTATACATTACTTTAGTTTAGAGTTTTAGACCTTGACAATATGATTATTTTTTAAATATAGGCATCGTAGCATTTGGCATATTCATCATTGCTGCAATTTTGCAGCAAATGTTTAGTTCATAAAATTATTACACAATACATATTTGCGGGTTGCGTCTTGGGGTGCTTCTATACTTATATTTCATATTTAAAAGCCAGTCGCGTGCCGCGCGCCGTCGATTGCTTGCGACGGCGCTACTGTAGTATCCACTGTATATACATCTATAGAAGGTTAAAATTAATTTGACACGAGACGTGTCACGGCATAAAATGTTATCTTTTCCAGAGTAAAAAGCGTGGACTGGATCCACCTCCTCTCGACAAAATTTCCCGAAGAACTAACTATGCACCTAAAATTATTCAAACAGTCGAGAGTGAGGTTGAAGCACATAGATCTAGTAGCTGCTAAAGAGGTCAACGGCAACGGCAAACCTAGTCCAAAGAAGGAGGAAAAGAAGACGCATAGGAGGAATAAGAGTGACACAGATTTGTCCTGGCCCCCAGGTATGTTTAAGGTTTAAATCTGATTATCTAACCTTGAATCCAGAATGCGAAAGAGCAGTGTGACAGTTGCGAGTGTGTATTTCATGAGATTACATAAAAATCAATCATGTTTTGATACTATTACTATTGACTGTGGCCAGGCGTGTCTCACTCCGCGATTTCGTCGTTTTGCTACAGGTAGCTAAAAGTACATCCGTTCGACCCCAATTTTGGGGTTTGCCATAAGCCGCGCGTGGCGCTGTCGCCACCTAGCGGCCATATCTGTCCTGATCGTAACAGGCGCGTTTTGTTAGAGAGTGAGTCTTCTGTACCTAGTACTATTATTTATTCTGTGCTGTGGCTCTCAACAGTCTCAACATGTGGTAGTAATTAGTGAGTTTTGGTTGTCACCTGACGATATGTAGTAATACTTCTACACTGTCACTTGAAGTCGATGCAAAGTTAAACGGACTCGCAGATAGACTGCGCATTCTGCAGACTGGCTAGCATGAGTTGCGCAAGTCCATACTTGAAGACGCGCTAGAAGTATGGGAGAACGCAACTCATGCTAGCAGGTCAGACCTGAACAACAATAAAACCAGCGGCGTTTTTCCAGATACTCAAACATTTGGAAAGTCCAAGTTTTACGATAGCTCCGAAGATTTAAGTGGGAAATCATTGACCGACCTGTTCTTCGATTTGGAAACGTCTATAGAGAACAGACAGCTCTGCCGGGACGCTTTTTGCACCGATCCTAAAAAGGAATATGGTAAGAAATAGTAATATATGAAGGCAATTCTTCCTCCCTACTTAAATAACAACCGTATGTTACTATACATCCGAAAACTTCTTCAAAAACTATTGTACAAGTATGTATTTTCCTTCGCGCTAAAAAGTATATGTTTAAACTGTTTTTCCGGTTACATACGAGTGTTATAAACAGAATAAGGAAAAACGGCAACAGGAGCAGACTTTATGTCTATATTCAGCCAAGTTTAATTTGAAACTGATCCAGATCACACCATGCACACCTAAGAAAAAATAATGCTTTAATTCTTTACCAGGCTGATATTTAAAAAACCGGGCAAGTGCGAGTCGGACTCGCGCACGAAGGGTTCCATACCATAATGCAAAAAAAAAACAAAAAAAAGCAAAAAAAAACGGTCACCCATCCAAGTACTGACCCCTCCCGACGTTGCTTAACTTTGGTCAAAAATCACGTTTGTTGTATGGGAGCCCCATTTAAATCTTTATTTTATTCTGTTTTTAGTATTTGTTGTTATAGCGGCAACAGAAATACATCATCTGTGAAAATTTCAACTGTCTAGCTATCAGGGTTCGTGAGATACAGCCTGGTAACAGACGGACGGACGGACGGACGGACGGACGGACGGACGGACGGACGGACAGCGAAGTCTTAGTAATAGGGTCCCGTTTTACCCTTTGGGTACGGAACCCTAAAAAATACAATCGAATGTCAGTCTTACGCATCGAAAATAGAACACTAGATAGTAGAACACAATGTTTGAAGTGCCTTGTAATAATAATAATAAATATGCCCCCAGGGCAGCTTGTGGCGAGCTGAATGGGAAGTGACGTCCCTTGGGTCCCATACCCCCGAGAGTCGGTCAGGCCCCTCTCTCCAGCTTGCCTTCATTGGCCGGCTGGAGTGAACACTGAGCAGGGGCCGCAGGACTCTCACCTCTGGCTTGCCTTAACCGGCCGTCCAGAGTGGGGTGTCAGAGCTATATGCTCGCAGGGCGGAAGTGAAACATGCCTAAGACGCGAGTTGGCACAGTGGCTGCTTACAGCCACTGGGTAGAAAGCGGTGCACACCTCTCCACGCCCTGAGCCGCTCACGTGATGTTGTCCCCTTGTCGCTCCGTGCGAGCGGCCGTTTTCGGGGACCCATGTTGTGAGTTGGCGAGTCACCACCTGGCCCATTTTTTCATGTTTTTTAACATATGAGCAGGGCAGGTGCCATAGTCTCCTCCATAGTCCCGGTTACTAGCCCACTAACAACTCAACGCTATAGCCCGGTTTCTTTTTGTACCTTTTCTTGCAATAGTCCTACACTAACCGGGGCTTGTCCTTGGGTGCACTACTATAGTGCAAACAGGGATAATCGTCGGTTGGTGTCACATTACATTTAGAGTAAATTGTCTTATTACAAGGGGCCTCTACGTGTTGGCTTCGGCCCCACGCACGCCTTCCAAATGCCCGGGACCCCATGGTCCCGAGAATTTGTAAAAGACAGACATAATAAATATTCTTTATTGTGCACCATACAGTTAAAAATACATAGAAAATTAAATGCACATTATATAAAAGCTAAGTAAAAACAGGCGGTCTTATAGCTAAGAAGCGATCTCTTCCAGACAACCTTTCGGTAGCAGCCTTCGGTAGGTAGTGCCTTATTTGGGAAATATATATCCCTTAGCCTGGTAAAGGTTAAAAATTGAATTTTCTACAACCACAAAGTGACCCGTTTGTGCTTATAATTTACCCGTGTTTTTTGCAATTAATTTTTCAGCATTACTATGCGAAGTGTCCGAAGCCGTGATCTACCTAGTAGCCCCCGAGGAAGTGTGGAAATGCCACGCCTTGAAGCTGTTACTCATTGATCTACTGTCCTCGGTGGTTCTGCGACCTGTGGTGGCGCTGCTCAGTGATCCGGACAACATCAACAGAGCCATTATTAGGACGGTGAGTGTGAAACTCGTTATAGATTCAAGTATTTCGCCTTATAACATTTTAATTTTGTAGTTCAATATTTGATTAGGTAATTTTGAAAGCCAATTGATGATCAAGACGCTGAAAGATAGCTGGAAACTTACACTTACTTACACTTACTTACACTTCTTTTATAGATTACAAACAGACCACTTGTCAACTTATAAAAAAAGAACACTGTCATCCAAGCATAGAGTATGCTCATTATATTTTTTACTTCCTTACTTTAATGTACATTTGAAGTGTTCTTAGTATAGTAAGCATTTGGCTTTTTTTCAACCCTTATATTTTTACTGTAACGTAGCACATTTTTCTAAATTTAATATAAATATTTTGGGTCGATTGATAATTAAAAGAAAAATACCTCTTCTAATTTCAACGTTTTTAACGGTGTCCAAAACAAACCACATTGATTGCATTTCTATGCATAATCTGTTGCATTCAGATGCACCTCTCGTTGCTTATCTGTTGTCGGGGTTGTCATATGACTAAAAATAATTAAAACTTGAGATATTTATGTTGTCACTCCAGGAAAACTTTGTATGAAGTAGGTATAATTTACAAGATAAAAAACAATTTTGATTTAAAACAAAACATAGAAATTACAGACTTACAAAGTGGCTCTGGAATGAAACAATATTAGATTAAATGGTAAAAATATATTTCTTAGGCTCAGGAGTGATATTGTCTAAATAATTCAGACAGAATTTTCGTGGGATTTGTGTCTTCAAGGGACTGCCACCCTATTACCTTTTGTTAGGGCTCTCAGGGACTCCATATTGGAGATCATTCGAGAATGATATGCACATTTGATTTGGGAACCCCTCTGGGGACACTCGCTCGCAAGAGCCCAATTTGTGGGAAGGCCACACTTTCGGCATGGTGGTCTGAAAGATGGAAACGGCTTGAGTCCTTCGGAAGCTCCACTGAGTGAGTAGAAATTAAATTTCGTGGTGATCGACTCCACAATGGCGCGAAACGTTGTGGGTTTGTTCTTAACCAAATTTTGGTTCTTTGCAGAGAGACTCCTGCTCGAGGGAAGGGAGCGCTCCGCCAGAAGGCTTAGCAGCTACCAGTGCGGTGAGCCAAATTTCCAATGGTTTCATCTCTTTTCTAGCGGCCATAAAGGGCGTAGGCTAATATAACCTTTTCTCGGTTTTCAGGAGCCGGGATTTACTGATTTATTCATTCATTTATTTCATTCGTTGAGTAATTTATCTCAAAAGCTTCAAAAATCCTAGAAGTCAATTTAGTTTTGGAGACCTCCTGGAGCGAAGAATTTAAACACGCCATCTACCTCTGCCACGTCATTTTGGTACCACGTGCGCGGCCCCTGAGCTCTACGTCTCCGCTCAGCATCTAGCTTCACCGGGGAAAGCAGCCTGTCACCCCGCTGCATCTGAGGAACGTTTAAATTCTGAGGTCGGTCCTTTCCATGATTTAATTTAGTAGGGCATCAGCGCCAGCTGCAAAGTTTAGAGTAAATTTAGAATTTTGAGCAACCACTAAAGTAAGATAAAGACATTTGAAAATCCTGGTACATAGTATTTAGTATAAAATAAATTAGTTCCTAAATAAGTAGAATTCTGTGTGAAGCTTTATCCTGGACCTGTAAAGCGGCCCAGCTTTCCACTGAGCTAAGTTCTGAAATTAGGTGTCGTCAAATCAAGTTAAAGGTTCACATAGAAGTCAACAAGTTTAGATTTATCAACTAACATTCCATAGGCAAGATATTTAGGCTTAAATAAAGTTTCTATAATATAATTTGTGTTCACCTTTTTCATCTCCCAAAATAGGTTCCTATAGCAAGCAATTTAGACACCACATTTTTTATTAAGATTTAATTTCATTTTTTTTGTGCTAACGTGCTATAGCTTTCTTTGAACAAGCCGGAGCTTTGCAATATTATTTAACCCCTATAAAATAGCACGTTTCACTGGCGCCCTGGGTATAAACTTGCTAAAGGAATCTTGTGAAATTTCATGTACCAGGAAAGTTGTGAAATATTTACTGTGTTAATCACCCTTTTGTTTAGTCTTGGTTGCTCTCTATTCATTAAATAGTCTTTAGATATAGTAATTTGAGGATTTGATTGCAATTTTGCTGGTTTGATGCAATTTATTTGATGTTTTTTAGAAGAGAAAGTGACAAGCAATTTTTTGATTTTTGAGGTTATTGCCAACCGTAAAAATAACGTGGTTTTGTACTTTGCACCAAGTACATGCTAGGAAATTTCACTCATTTTAGATACTAAGATTTAATTTCAACATTTGTTTTAGATTTGTGTTGCTTTTAAGCGTAAAATTGAAATTTAAAAAGGTTTTTGTGCATTCTTTTGTAGTACGGACTTATGACAAAGATATTCGAATTTGAGAAATAACAATTAATTTCGAGTACTTGCTTACATTTCCCTTAAATTTCTTTAGTGTCAGCTCATTGTTACATATTTAAAGTAAAAAGTATTGAATTTCGTTGGAAGTATTACCTTCTTGGAAGTTTGTGGTATTGTTTGGAACCAATTTCATAGTAGCTTTCACTTTGCAAATTTAAAAAGAAAGTTGACGTTTGAAAGTGTACACCTGTCAGTTAGAAATTATTTTCGGTAGGAAAAATACTTTACTCATTAAGGATTACAGTTACATTATTTGTAGATTAAGATTGGTTTAAAGAAAATAGTACACTATTTAATATTATTTAATCTTGTTAGAAAACAACATAGTGATACAGTCATACATACAATACATATTGTTAATACCAGAATTTTCAATACAGTAGTTTATACACTAGTTAAAAATGGAGCGCAGCATTCAATTTCACAGTCTTTTGAAGGATGAGTTGATTTATGAGGTTCAAATTCGGTCGGAAACGCCTGCAACCACGGTTGACGCTTTGAGAAAGCAACTTAGGTCTCTTATTTTAGAAGCGCCTAGCGAGGACATAGTGGAGACTGAACTGTCAGCGGAGTCGGAGCTAGGCATTGTCTCGGAGAAAGTGATCGATTTGGCTTCTATTGTTGACAAATATTGTGAGACAAAGGAGAGGTATTCTTTAAGTCGCGCTAAAGCCCTCGGCTACCATATTTATCACCGTCTGGCTAGGGTTCAGCCGGAACGCAACCAGACATTGCTAGAACTGAAGACTAGTTTGCAATCCAAGCTTGAGAGTTTATTGGCAAAGATTGAGGGTCCAGGTTCAAGTCCAGCAGCACCCAGCGGCAGCGCAGAGGTTTCAAATCCAAATCCTTTGGTCTCCGGCAATAATTCTGAAATGTTAACAAGCGGTATTAGGGAAATGCAGGTTCAGTGCTCTAGTGATTTGAATATTTCAAAATGGCAGGTTAAATTTAATGGTTTGACAGACCCGCGCTCATTTTTGGAGCGTGTGGAGGAACTAAAAGAAGCAAATGGGGTTTCAGATGCCAAACTATTTAGGGCGGCACCACATTTATTTGTAGACTCGGCGTTGTTGTGGTTTAGAGGTGTCAAGGGTTCGGTTTCATGTTGGCAGGATTTAAAGTCACTTTTGTTGGATGAGTTTGTCCCCGGTGACTATGATTTTAGGCTGAGACAGGAAATTCAAGCTAGAACGCAGGGGGAAAACGAACCCATCCACTTATATTTTGCGGTAATGTCAGGAATGTTTGCTAGATTAAAATCAGACTTACCGGAGGAGGCGAAACTGGACATCTTGTTGCACAACATTCGCCCACATTTTACTCAGCAGTTGGCATTGGTAGATATTAAGTCGGTCGCCGAACTGAAGGCTTATTGTCGCAAGGTTGAGTTTTCACAGCAAAGGGCGAAATTATTTGTAGAACCGCCCAAGGTCAGCGAGCATACACTTTGTCGTGATCATGTTTATAAAGGCTCCAGTGCCAAGCAACCTCAGGTGAATTCCATCGCTGCTAAACAAAGCTCAAGCTTCGCGACCAAGTCGGATAGTTCCTTTTCACAGCGAAAACAGCAACCAAGGTTTTCGGACGCGAAGTTTTCGAAACCACATCGTGGAGTTTGTTACAAATGTGGTAAACCGGATCATAATTTTAAATTGTGTAAAGAAAAGCCTAAATTAAATTCGTATAGCTGTTTTGGTTGTGGGAAAGCAAATACAATACGATCGGAATGTGAGATCTGTCAAAAGGGTAACGTTACAAAACCAATGCAACAACAGTCAAAAAACGCCTAAGGTTGAATCGTAGCAAGTGTCAATCGAATCGATTAAAGTTTAAATCGATTGAACAAAATAAAAATGCTAGTTCGATTGCTACGATTCTGTTTGCTCCAAATAAAGACGATATTAGACCATATTTAAAATTTAAAGCGAATGATTTTGAGATTTATGGATTGGCCGATAGCGGTTCAGCATTGTCAGTTTTAGGGAACAATGCACATTTGGATTTTGTCAAATTTGGTTTTACATTTCAGGAAGCGTACTCTAGTTCGTGTAGGGTCGCAAATGGAGTAAATTGCGAGTCGATTGGGTACATTTTTGTCCCGGTTACGTTTGAAAATACTACGAAAGTAATAAAGTTTGTAGTAATACCCTCGATCGTAAATTACGTTATTTTAGGGTATGATTTTTGGAAAGCTTTTGATTTATTGCCTGAATGTTTAAAAAATGCGGAACACATGACTCCACCTGAAAATTATTTTAGTTGTAACGGTTTAAGTGCAGAACAAGTACACACGATTCGGTCTTACGAGCATTTAACTGCGGCCGAGAGGGAACTCGCGGACACCGTCGTAGGGAAATTTAGAAACATTTCGTTCGAGGAGAAGGGGCTTGGCAGAACCAGCTTGACGGAGCATGTTATCGATACTGGTGATGCCACGCCCATCAAAACGAAACAGTACCCGTTATCGCCGGAAAAACGCGCTGCTTTAGCCTCCGAGTTAGACCGCATGTTAAAATTGGACGTAGTTACACCCTGTGAGAGTCCGTGGAATAACCCGGCTCTTTTAGTTAGAAAACCTAACGGTGATTGGCGATTTTGTTTAGATTGCAGGAAATTAAATGCGGTCACAAAGGGAGATTCGTATTCCATTCCGTATATACCCCAGATTTTGGATAGTTTGAAGGAAGCGAAATACCTGACCTCGATCGATTTAAGTTCCTCATTCTGGCAGATCCCGTTAGCTGAAACCTCACAGGAGAAGACAAGTTTTTGCGTGCCCGGTCGTGGAATGTTTAAGTTCAAGGTCATGCCTTTTGGTCTCTGCGGCGCATCGGCGCGTCAGCAGAGGCTGATGGACAGCCTTATTGATCACAATTTGACAGGTGACATCGAAACCGGTTTAGCTTTTTGTTACATCGATGACATCGTTATTTGCTCATCAGATTTTCAGACGCACTTGCTTTTGCTAAATCGTGTGTTGGCGAAGTTGGAAAAGGCGAATTTAACTATTAATTTCGAGAAATCTAAGTTTTTCAGGCAGTCCATAAAATACCTCGGTTACGTCGTGGACGAGTTCGGGTTGCGTACTGATCCTGACAAGGTTTCTGCCGTTCTAAACTTCCCCACACCCACGAATGCGCGTGACGTGAGGGCATTCTTAGGAACGTGTTCCTGGTATCGACGGTTTATCCGAAATTTCGCATCGATAGCCGCTCCTTTGAATAAACTTACGTCACAGGGCAAGAAGGCGCCACCTTTCGAGTGGTCTGCGGAAGCAGAGGAAGCATTTAAGACTTTGAAGAACGCTCTAGTGACGGCACCCATTTTGGCGGTACCGGATTTTAAAAAGGAATTTTCAGTACATTGTGATGCGTCTTCATACGGAATCGGTGGAATGCTTTCCCAGACCATCCAGGGGGTTGAGCATCCGATCGCATACGTTAGCCGCGCCCTGAACAAAAGTGAGCGAAACTACAGCGCCACTGAAAGGGAGGCTCTTGCGGTCATATTTTCAGTGGAGAAATTTCAGGCATATTTAGGCTCACGTAAGTTTAAAGTGATCACGGATCACGCGTCACTCAAATGGTTCATGAATCTTGAAAACCCGTCAGGGAGGTTAGCTCGTTGGGGTTGCAGACTGTCTCAATTCGACTTTGAGATTGAGCACAGAAAGGGATCACTTAACGTTGTGCCTGACGCACTGTCAAGACTCATGCAAGTAGATGCAATAAACGTGACAAATGATGACGTTGAGCCAGATGAATGGTATGATAAGATTTTAAATGGTTGTAGATCTTTTCCCGCAAATTTTCCAAATTTTTGTTTAAAAGACGGGAAACTTTTTAGACTTTCAAAGTCAAAGTATAATTTGTTGCGAGAGTTCGATTGGAAGGAAGTGGTGAAGAAGTGTGATCGTAAGAGAGTTTTGCAGCAAAATCATTGCGAAGCAACTGCTGCGCATTTAGGTGTTTTTAAAACTCATCGCCGGTTGGCGTTGACTTACTTTTGGCCCGGTATGTATAAGGATGTAGTCGAGTTCGTAAAAGCGTGCGATGTTTGTGCAGCGTACAAGCACTCGCAGAAACCGACTGCAGGCCTCATGGGACAGCCAAAGGTATGTCGACGACCATGGTTGGTAGTTAGTATAGATCTCGTCGGTCCACTGCCGCGCTCTCGCGCAGGTTATACATTTTTATTTGTTGTTACATGTTGCTTTTCGAAACACACACTGCTATTTCCACTTCGCCGCGCTACTAGCGCTTTGGTGGCGAAGAATTTTGAAAACCATGTCATTTTGGAACATGGCGTGCCTGAAACCGTGATTGCAGACAATGGAACGCAATTCACGGGATCAGAGTTTAAGCAGTTATTGAAACGCTACAACGTACCTAACATTTTTTATGGCCCGCGCTATACTCCGCAGGTAAATTTAGTCGAGCGTTATAATAAGGTAGTGATGACCGCCGTAGCGTCTTACGTAAAGGACAATCACCGTACATGGGACGAAAAGCTGCACCAAATCAGGTTTGCGATAAACAGTGCAGTAAGTGAGACCACCGGGTATTCTCCTTTCTTTTTAGTGCACGCTAGGGAACCCGTCATTAACGGCTCGTTTTATAAAGATACTGATAAACAGTACGATGTGGGTATGCCTAGAGAGGAGTATGCAGGCGAATTTGGTTGTATGAGAGACATTTTTGAGCAGGTTAGGGTACGTATGCTGCAAGCACATGAAACAAATGCCAAATATTATAATTTGAGACGCCGAGAGGCGAAGTTTTCAGTAGGGGATATTGTTCACAAGCGTACTTATACGCAAAGTGACGCCTCTAAGTTTGTTATGTCAAAACTCGCACCTAAGTATGAACCGTGCAGAGTTAAAAAGGTTTTATCTCCTTTGGTTTATGAGCTTGAAAGGCTGGATGGTCACCCGATTGGGTCGTGGCATATTAAAGATTTTAAGTAGGAAATGGAAGTTAGGTTTTGAGGTGGAAGTTATCTCTGGACGCAAGACCCCGAGTCTCTTTGGGCTCGTCGTCTTGCCGCCAGAGTTGACAACCACTATCACCTACCTCTCATAACATAACAAAAACGGTTGAGATCGTTAGTAGTGTTAAATATTCGGTAAATATTTAATTCACGAATTTTGTTCGGAACGTGGCGAACAGTAAAACTGTTACGTTATTATATTTGCATGGGCGATGAATGTTTGAATCTGTTAGTGCGTGATGTATGTGCGGTGCGATCGAAGCTGTGCTCAGTCTCAGAGCGATTTGGACTATAGGACTTAGTATGGTTTTAGAGTTTGGAAGAGTTATCCTTGGACGCACGATCCCTCGTCTTGTACCAGTCGTCGTGCCGCCAAGGACGACAAACCACTCACCTGCTAAGTACCTCTCAACCCCAACATCGGAGCTATCTTTAATATGACCAAACGGTAACGCATTGTTACGCTTTGTCCGGTACTTACCATACCCGACAAATATCGAAATAGTACTTTATTTTGTTTTTTTTAACTTAGCGTATTTTTGTAATTCACGTGTCGTTAGGCGTAAGTCCTAATGATTTTTTTATAGTACTATTTCGCATGTTGCCGTACCTCGTTTTATTTAGGTATACCGTATTTTTGGGGGTGTTGTGCAACATGATTTGGGACGTTTCGTTTCCTCCGACAAGTCAGTCGGGGACAAATTTTTTAGGTAGAGATTAAAACTCAATTTAGCAACTTTGATGGTTTAAAACTTAGATTTTCTTGGATTGTTTTCCGGTTTGGATTTATGGTTGTTGGAGTCGGGTGATGGTTTATTACCCAGACTTCATCATTTTGCCCGGACAAGGAGAGTTTATATTGATGAATGCTGAACATCGGTCCTGGCGGTTGGAATTGGCTTTCTCAGTACAACTGCAAGCTTTTTCCGCGTTGTGCTGAGAAGGCCAACGGTTTGTTCACTGGATAGTAAGGTATAACGGAGGTTTTTTTCTATGTGTTGCGCAGATGGCCGCATAGTTTTTTTTCACCTTCCGTATGTTAACGTGGGTTCGAGATTTTATATTTGGTCGTTGGTTTTTAGATTCGTTTGATCCATGTTTGTAGAAACGTTAGATTTTTTCAAGATACATAGAGTAGAGTCCTTAGACTCCTGTTGGACAAAATCTCGAAGCCGCGTTAGATTTTTGGTTCAATTTGATTAGCTTTGTTTATTAGGTTAGTTTTTTTGCCTTTGGTGTGTTGTTGGTCTGGTCAAATAAACTTATTTGTAGGATCCGAGTCGCTGAGGACAGCGAGCGGTTCACCTACGTTGAACCTTAAAATCGGGGAGGGGGGTATTGTAACGTAGCACATTTTTCTAAATTTAATATAAATATTTTGGGTCGATTGATAATTAAAAGAAAAATACCTCTTCTAATTTCAACGTTTTTAACGGTGTCCAAAACAAACCACATTGATTGCATTTCTATGCATAATCTGTTGCATTCAGATGCACCTCTCGTTGCTTATCTGTTGTCGGGGTTGTCATATGACTAAAAATAATTAAAACTTGAGATATTTATGTTGTCACTCCAGGAAAACTTTGTATGAAGTAGGTATAATTTACAAGATAAAAAACAATTTTGATTTAAAACAAAACATAGAAATTACAGACTTACAAAGTGGCTCTGGAATGAAACAATATTAGATTAAATGGTAAAAATATATTTCTTAGGCTCAGGAGTGATATTGTCTAAATAATTCAGACAGAATTTTCGTGGGATTTGTGTCTTCAAGGGACTGCCACCCTATTACCTTTTGTTAGGGCTCTCAGGGACTCCATATTGGAGATCATTCGAGAATGATATGCACATTTGATTTGGGAACCCCTCTGGGGACACTCGCTCGCAAGAGCCCAATTTGTGGGAAGGCCACACTTTCGGCATGGTGGTCTGAAAGATGGAAACGGCTTGAGTCCTTCGGAAGCTCCACTGAGTGAGTAGAAATTAAATTTCGTGGTGATCGACTCCACAATGGCGCGAAACGTTGTGGGTTTGTTCTTAACCAAATTTTGGTTCTTTGCAGAGAGACTCCTGCTCGAGGGAAGGGAGCGCTCCGCCAGAAGGCTTAGCAGCTACCAGTGCGGTGAGCCAAATTTCCAATGGTTTCATCTCTTTTCTAGCGGCCATAAAGGGCGTAGGCTAATATAACCTTTTCTCGGTTTTCAGGAGCCGGGATTTACTGATTTATTCATTCATTTATTTCATTCGTTGAGTAATTTATCTCAAAAGCTTCAAAAATCCTAGAAGTCAATTTAGTTTTGGAGACCTCCTGGAGCGAAGAATTTAAACACGCCATCTACCTCTGCCACGTCATTTTGGTACCACGTGCGCGGCCCCTGAGCTCTACGTCTCCGCTCAGCATCTAGCTTCACCGGGGAAAGCAGCCTGTCACCCCGCTGCATCTGAGGAACGTTTAAATTCTGAGGTCGGTCCTTTCCATGATTTAATTTAGTAGGGCATCAGCGCCAGCTGCAAAGTTTAGAGTAAATTTAGAATTTTGAGCAACCACTAAAGTAAGATAAAGACATTTGAAAATCCTGGTACATAGTATTTAGTATAAAATAAATTAGTTCCTAAATAAGTAGAATTCTGTGTGAAGCTTTATCCTGGACCTGTAAAGCGGCCCAGCTTTCCACTGAGCTAAGTTCTGAAATTAGGTGTCGTCAAATCAAGTTAAAGGTTCACATAGAAGTCAACAAGTTTAGATTTATCAACTAACATTCCATAGGCAAGATATTTAGGCTTAAATAAAGTTTCTATAATATAATTTGTGTTCACCTTTTTCATCTCCCAAAATAGGTTCCTATAGCAAGCAATTTAGACACCACATTTTTTATTAAGATTTAATTTCATTTTTTTTGTGCTAACGTGCTATAGCTTTCTTTGAACAAGCCGGAGCTTTGCAATATTATTTAACCCCTATAAAATAGCACGTTTCACTTAAAGCGCGCGCACTTTCTAATACAGTCAAGGTATTAAATATCGACACGATAAGGTGCCGTTAGGGGCCATCCATTAATTACGTCACGCGAATTTCTAGGTTTTTTGACCCCTCCCCCGCTCCTTGTCACACTTGGTCACATTTGGCAAACCCCTCCCCCCTAGTGTGACGTCACATTTTTTCTTCGAAATCGCCAAATCGAATTAAGTAAGTACCTAAGTATTATTAATATTTTATCAAAATATTTTTGACGATATAAATATTAGTAATTTTATAACCCAAAACTGCTTAGGAAAGAAAATTAAACGAATAAAAACCATTATCGTTTTAAAAACTTGTTATTTAAATGAACAGCGAATAAAATAATTTAAAGAAATTTTCGGTTACTGATGAGGTTAAAGTGACGTCACAAAGTTTGTGTCTCCCCCCTCCCCCATGTCACAATATGTCACATTTTCTTGACCCCCTCCCTCCCCCTAAACGTGTGATTTAATTAATGGATGACCCCTTAATATGTACATTGTACACACTACCTTAATGTATGTCCATGAATAGATGTCGACCGTAATGCCCTAATATTACGGTTGAAACATCTCCAGGACAAAGTGCCAACTTCTTTTTGGCACTTTGTCCGTGTCGATATTTAATACCTTTTAAGTTAGTACAGTTAGTGCTCATGAGTGTTTGTTTCAGTGTTGTCGTGACGGGGTTCTGCCGTCAGAGCAGTTCCTCACAGTGATACGGTGCTGCGGCGATGCTGAGGAACTGGATGCCACGCTGGAGATGGTGCAGAAAGACATACAGAAACTTGTAAGAATTCTTAACTTAACATTTTAAATTACATTAAACTGGTAACAGTGATCTAGAACGACTAACGACCAATTATTTTCTTGCGTAAAAAACGTATCATCGTCCATACGGTTGACAATTCGCTAAATTAATTGCAAAAATATAAGGTTGCTATTTGCTGAAGCTAAAAGACAAAGAAAAAATACTCGCTTTAACCAAAGATATTAGGTACATCCATTGAGTAAGATGCGTAAAATCTAAGACAATTTCCTGCTTCGAATTTGACAGGTAAACGAGATGGCGCTCAGTGGCGTACTGGCGCGTGTACTAATCTAGACATGGGCGAAGTCGCATCTGTGAGGCCCTTTTCTTACAATGTGCCCGAAAGGGCCTCGCGCGATTTTATTGTAAAGTCGAGTTCTATGATATCTTTACACTTTTGCACCTTACTCCTTTGTAATAAGGCGAAAAATGTAAACATATCTTTGACGTCGACTGTAACATAATTTATTGTAATTTTAGCATTCGAGAGATAGTGCCGGAGAGTGGGAACTGCAAGATCGGCAGAAGCTTTCTTCACTGCAATACCTCACTAGGATCATACAAGCCCGGAAAGCTACTTTAGGTCCTCAAGGTACATTTTTTCCTGTAATTTCTCATCTGTAATTTGAGCTTTTTATGCGTTATTTTCACCTCTGTAAAAATGGCCAAAATTGTTAGTGTATGATTGGCTACGAGATTCTCAACCCGCCAACGGAGTATCAGCTGACGTTTATTATTAAACTTCCTTTTTAGGAACCAGCAGCGCCACAGAAGTGAAATTGTCCGAAGAAGTGATTAGATCCGAGAAATTTCTGCGGGCGCAAGAGAACTGGAGGTCTCAAGCGCAGTACACATTAGACATTGAACTCAATGAAGCAGGTCGGTTTTAAACATCATTTTAATTACCATTTCGTTCTACTTATGTCTTATAACGTAGCATAAATTGGTTCATAAAATGACTTAATATCATGCTTTGTTGTGATTATTCTGGATTTATCAGTAAATTCATAACATTGTAACGAAAAATACAAAGAAGCTTATACTAATAACTAAAAATATTAGTAATATTAGCTTTTAGTTAGAATTACAAAAATACCTAGAAAAAAAAGGATAAATTCTAGTTACTCGTAAGTCATGGTGGTTTTTATGTTCGTAAATTCTTGTAATTGTAATAATAGTTTTATATTTTAAAGTTACTCTATTTCGGAGGATGTCAACATTATCAAGCAGAGGTAGGCATGTTCTGCAAAATTCTAGATTAGCCTGTACTGCTTGCTAGTAGGTAATCATTAGATATAGTATGGTAAAGAGTTATAGTGGAGATGTAAAGTTCAAGAAGAAATCACGGAAGAATGAATGAGCGCGCCGCGCTCTGACGGGAAACGGCATAAGCCTCGCCAAAACGCTATCACAAAAATTAACCATATTTTCTTATTTCGAAAGGGATTATGAGCCCTCGCCCATCACAATAATTTCAACTTACAGTAAAGAAAATGATGTCGAAATTGCACTACAAGGCCTCATTTAGACGATGCGAGAATTCGCATGCGAGTTTCATTACATTGCGGTTTTAAATCGGTCGGTTGAATTGGATGTAACCAACAGTCCGCAATGTAACTAAAATCGCATGCGGGTTTGTGCGCCGTCTAAATCAGCCCTTACGGTCGATCACCTCGTACATTATACAAAAACTTTCATTTTCAAACGAACACAATTTAGTTAATTCACAATTGCCATAAAGTTCGACTATCAAAACCCCTAATTTTTTTTCAGACTCTCTTCTATATTCAATAATTCTTATAATTAATTAGAAAAACCGGGCAAGTGCGAGTCGGACTCGCGCACGAAGGGTTCCGTACCATAAAGCAAAAAAAAACGGAAAAAAATGCAAAAAGAAAACGGTCACCCATCCAAGTACTGACCACGCCCGACGTTGCTTAACTTTGGTCAAAAATCACGTTTGCTGTATGGGAGCCCCACTTAAATCTTTATTTTATTCTGTTTTTGGTATTTGTTGTTATAGCGGCAACAGAAATACATCATCTGTGAAAATTTCAACTGTCTAGCTATCACGGTTCGTGAGATACAGCCTGGTGACAGACAGACGGACAGACGGACGGACAGCGAAGTCTTAGTAATAGGGTCCCGTTTTACCCTTTGGGTACGGAACCCTAAAAACATTCAATGTGCTTATATGCGATTACAGTCTAGTGTCATTTTTCAATCAATGTATAGTCTCATTTGGATCAACATACCATAGTTACCACTTACCAGTACCTACTGGATTAACGATTTAACGGGTTAACCCCGGGCTTGTGGAATGGTGCAAGTGCCGCTTCAAATAGACGCAATCTTATGCTGTATTCAACCCGCAACGCATAAAACGCAACCTTACTACACAAACATAAAGTTTATATTTCCATTTTTCAGATTCGACACAGTCCTCTAAAGTAGTGATCGACAAGCTTCGGTCATCCGCCTTAGAAGTTTGCGACACATACTTGTCTCCGAGCCGAGTGAGCGTTTTGGGTCTCCCGGACAACTGTTACGCGGAACTGGTCAGAAAGATCAATACGGAGGGAGAGGAGTTTACGAACAACCCCGTAATATGCTTCGATGAAGTGTACAAATGCGTTTGGGATGCTCTTCAGGTGAGTTTTTTTCATTGATTTACATTGTGTCTGGAATAGGTTTCCTAGGACGTAGTTTTGTATAGTCGTTCGATTTGTAGCTGGCCCTAAACGGCTAATCCTTTGTCTATTGTACTTATATGTATAATATTACCCCACGAAAAAAAAAAGTTCGAACTTTAGTGTAAAACATGAAGTAATGAATAGATATTTAGTATGGGTTGGTTCAATTTGGTTCCCGTCTGCAGTCTGCAGAAATACGACCTTGTTTATGAGCTAAGAATAATAATATCACAAATATTGTAACGAATAAAAAAAGGAAATTTCTGACCGCCGTTCCGACGGCTACCTAGACCGTGAGCGTCGCGTAAGCGTGGCGTAATACGCGCGTACGAGCACGTACAAGGTCAAACAGGTCCGCAAACTAAGCGTAGTCGTAGCGTAGCGTATGAGATCTCTGTCGTCATTACGACAGGCGTAAGTGTGAAGAACTTGTATGCAAACAGAACGATCTCGCTTACGCGACGCTTAGTGCCCAGAACTCTACACCTCTCGTAACACGCTTATGCGACGCTTATGTCTCGTGTATTGAAGGCCTAAGTTTGTTATTAACTGGAAGTATACTATTTAATTTTAGGACGATTATTCTTGGCAATTGTATTGCATGACGAACGGAGAACAGGACTCAACTGCTAACAGGTATATATTAATGTTTATTAATTTAAACAACAAATGAAAAAAAAAATGTTTATTTATTCTAAAAACATCTCGGTCACATTGTTAAACTTTTATTTTCAGTGAAATCAAAAAAGATGACAAAGACACCAAGAAATATAGCGGTAAGATATTCACTAAAACATATCATAACTATAGGGACGATGTGCGTAGGAGTCTTCCATTTTGTAGCTTAAAAAGAAAACTTAAGACGAAACAGGAGCTGAGTTTTAAATATTTTAGGTAAATATACCCGTCTCGCTAACAGAAGTGGCTCCTCCTGCCTAAAAATCCTGCGTAAAAATCAAAAATCAAGGTTTCGTACTCGACTGTTTCCTCCTCCAAAACTTAACCAATCGTAACCAAATTTGGAAATATAAATGATTATGAAATTATCTGTGTCGGACCGTTTTGCTTTTTTTGGCTAATTGATGTCAGTTTTGAAAACTACGCCTCTCATTGCGGCATAGTCAATCATGCCATTTTGGCCATTTTTGAAGGGCTCTAGCGCCTTAAAAAACTAAAATATCAAAAAAACCGGGCAAGTGCGAGTCGGACTCGCGCACGAAGGGTTCCGTACCACAATGCAAAAAAAAAAAACAAAAGAGCAAAAAAAAAAACGGTCACCCATCCAAGTACTGACCCCTCCCGACGTTGCTTAACTTTGGTCAAAAATCACGTTTGTTGTATGGGAGCCCCATTTAAATCTTTATTTTATTCTGTTTTTAGTATTTGTTGTTATAGCGGCAACAGAAATACATCATCTGTGAAAATTTCATCTGTCTAGCTATCACGGTTCGTGAGATACAGCCTGGTGACAGACGGACGGACGGACGGACGGACGGACGGACGGACGGACTGACGGACGGACGGACGGACGGACAGCGAAGTCTTAGTAATAGGGTCCCGTTTTACCCTTTGGGTACGGAACCCTAAAAAAGCAAAACGGTCCGACACAGATATTGACAATATTAATCTGTGTTGAAAAAATCATTGCTCTAGCATCAAAACCCACGGAGGAAACCGTCGAGTACGTTTGTATGGAGAAATGATCACTCCTGTTGGCTCTTAAACTTGACATTGACATTAAAACTGTTTATTTTATTTATTTTGTCTTGTTTGCCAAGAAGCGGGTGCTACGCCATGCAGTTCAATGCGTTGGATAGTCTCCCACTGTGTAGTCTCAATCGGAAAATTAAACTCAAAAATAATACTTCGTGCGAATATGTTGGACACTCCTGTGTTGCATCTATAAATCACCCACCCCCCTATTGTCAATTCACTAATAAGATTAGGTACAATAACATTTTTAATGTTTTAATGTTTTTCGATACGTGCCGTCCGGCTGCGACTAGGGTGTGACGTCACACCTTTGTGTCAGTTACGTAGTCTTTGTGTTACGTGGCTTCAATGCAGGTCCCATATACCCATGTAATCGTCATCAAAATAGTACCTATAGATGGACAATATAAAAACACGAGCGCGAGCTTTTGCTCGAGCGCGAGCTTTTGCTCGAGCGCGAGCTTTTGCTCGCGTCTTCGTGGAATCAGTAACAGCAGCTAGTGTAAGAATAGCGCCTGAATAAAGTGTAATAGCAATCATATAATTTGAGCATAAGTTTTAATCAATGATCAGGCAGTTCATTAACTCTCTCAATTCCATCCCCCTCTTTTCACTCTCTGTAGGGATGATTCCCGACATAAAAACTGTCCTATGTCCTTCCCCGTGACTCAAAATATCTATACCAAATTTCAAATAAATCGGTTCAATGGTTTAAGCGTGAAGAGGTAACAGACGGGCAGACAGACAGACAGACAGACACACTTTTGCATTTATAATATTAGTATGGATTTAGTCAACATGTGCCTTACAATAATAGTATTTATCACCAAGCCCACCCAAGCAAATGCAAGAGACTATTGAAGTCGTGCCTCAGCACGTTTCCCAAGCTGTTTCACAAAACCGACAAGCTCCAGTGGACGAATAAGGCCTCCACATTCCCGCGTAACGTCGCCAGAAGACCACCGTGCGACAGGAGCCATACGCTGCCTAAATGCAAATTTGGTATTTCGTTGCGGTTTTGTAGTAGTCGGTGCCCCAACTTAAGTACCCAAATGCAATACTAATTGTATAGAAAAGTGGATAGTTACGTTAGGGAACCGACTGGAACGATGGTGAATACAGTCGACTTCAAAGATATGTTTACACTTTACGCCTTATTACAAAGGAGTAAGGTACAAAAGTGTACACATATCTTTGACGTCGACTGTACAGTACCATCATACTGCCAGCGGAGTTATACATACATAATTAGAAAAAGATATATTAGAAAAAATAGCGACAAGTAACTGTCACTATAGCTCGTTTTTTTGGATTGGAAACATAATCATGTAATTTGACTACGTTTCAATGTAATAAATATTGAAACATGGTCAAATTAGATGATTATTTCCAGCAATCTTGGAAGAATATTTTCAGTTTTAATATTGTTTTCTTAGTAATTGCACACTTTCTTAATCTAAAAATAAGAAGTATACATTTTGATCTCACAGATACCTACGATTTTAGTAGTGATTGATGTATTTTGCCGGGCACATTTTCTTACTGTATTATGTATCTTTAGTGTCAGTTGGTACATAGATTATAGATGTAAATTAAAGTAGCATTTGGTTAGTTTTTGAAAACGAATAAATGTAGTTAAGTACTTAATTCGCTCTGGGTGATTATATTATATATTTTTACACTGAAAGGTAATATTGATTACCGAATTGGCTAGATATTATAAATGTATATGTATAGTACAGAGTTTTCATGAATACTTCCCTGATGGTGGATATGACTTGGTCGCTAGCAACAATGCTTTAAATTAAACAATAAGGTCCAATACCTAGTACTGTGTGGGACCTTGTTTATTTCTTAGTTTTATTTTTAAGTTTTAGGCGTGAAATTGAACAAACCGCAAGCTGATTTTTTTTACTAATATTAAGTACGGCCGGAAGTATAAATTTATGACCCATTTTGTACCTTGTTACAGTGACAATCAATATGACAGTCGCTAGAGACCTCATAATATTGTCACTGCAAGGTACAGTCAACAACAGAGCTATGAATACAGGCAAAGTGCCAAAATATGTAAACACGACCTTAATGTACAGGCAATAAAGTACTGTATACATATTTTTGACACTTTGCCTGTATTCATAGCTCTGTTGTTGACTGTACAAAATGGGTCATAAATTAAAACTTTCGACTGTACCTAATTACATATTCTCTATGTTCATCGTCAGTATATGTTGTTTTCATAACAGGAGTAGACACGTTACCAGTGCCTGGTGCAAGACACAACCGATCACGGTCTGATATTGTGGGGAATTTGGCTCAAAAAATGATCAACGAAGGCGCAGGTTAGTTTGTCCCTTTCTCTTATTTGTTCAAATTATGTATTACAATTATAATTTGAAAACATTATCTTGTATGTTCTTCTTCTTCTTCTTGTTAGGAGCTATATAAGGCTCCAAAGTCTATGTATCACTGTGACCATCCCTGATCTATTGTGATGGATGACCACCTACTACAACTCTCGATCCAAACCTGCAACTTCAAACAGCTGCAGGATCTTTTTGTTTTCGAGAAAATTTAACTCCTCCGGGCGCAATATGTGTCCGCCCAGGATTAAGTCACGAGTACGCATTAGGCAAGGGCACTCTGTAAGGATGTCCAAGCGTCTCCTCTGCCTCCATACAGAGTCTGCACCGCCCTATGTCAAGTTGTATGTTACTCTAAGTCGCATTTTCACAGAGGTCCTCTGATTGTCACGGCGGCCATTACGGAATCTCGGAGAGCATTTCACCTGTGTTTATGAATACTGCGATATTATGTTATGCACCTAATCTACCTCAGCATACCTGAGTATTTATACCTTAGTCTACCTTAAAGTGTCATTCTATGGAACTTGTTAACTATGTAAACAAACCGCCATACTGAAATTGTCATAGAATGACACGTGAGTCGTGACATAGAATGACATGTGAGTATTATTCACTTGAAAAAAAATCTTAAAATTTCAGGACCGTCAAATTTGACTTCTCCCAACACAAGCAATATGTCGCTGTCTCACTCAAACATCAGTCAAAACGCAAAGAATCTCACTTCTCCATTGCAAGCGTCAATCATTGAAACAGGTAATCATTTATTTATATCAATCATGTTGAAAGGTATTTAATTAAACAAAAAAAAAAGAAACTTAATACATTCATTGCCACTACGTGCTACGGGTTACGCTCGCAGCGTGTAGCCACGGTTTCGCCGTATGGAGCGCGTAGTCGCTACGAACAGTGTACCCAACAGTCGGGTTCTTGGCCCTGAATGTGTTAAAGCCCGCTCGGTATTCTCGTGGAGAGCACCCGAGAAATGCTCTCTATCTATAGTTCGTTTTTTTTAGCATTAGAAATAAGGTAAACAATCTTGATGTGTCTTTTAATTGAAAAACACATTTTAAAAATAAGTTACGGCAAATATGTATCAATTATGAATCTTATACGATTATTTATATTCTTCTGCTTTCATAAATAATAGTTACTGATTTTTTAAAAGCGTTTTTCAACTAAGAGACATGTCAAGATCGCTTACCTTCTTTCAAGTTCTTTCTAATGCTAAAAAAACGAACTATAAATAGGCGGCAAGATTGTCTAAGGTGATTTTATCGAGAGTGTGGGCCTAGTATAATTAACAATCTTCTAAAACCCATCATACAAAATGGTTGGGTATTCTTTTGTAAACTCTCGACCGTAAATCAGTTGAACAAAATATGTGCGAGTGTTAAGTTCTAAAAAAAAGTTTAATTTTCATTGAAATCGTGTAGAACAGCCATTCTTAAAGTGTGTTCCGCGGAACCCTAGGGTTCCGCAAAGCCTCTGTTGGGGCTCCGCGAAAATACTTGTAAATAAGAAAAAAAACCAGCTCTTCTATAGTTATATCTGGTCCACAGTGAACCAAAATTTTTAATTTCGGGCTCCGTGAAATATTTCGCTTGCCAAAAGGGTTCCGTCACCAAAAAAGCTTGAGAACCGCTGGTGTAGAAAATGTTTTTATTTCGTGGCGTTAATAACCTGATACCTTCCTTGTAGCTCTGATGCAGGACAAAGGGAAGACAATTGGTATCTACGCTATAGCAGTGACGAGAGTGTCGGATAACGAGAAATGGCACATTTATAGGAGATACAGCGACTTTTATGACTTACATTCATCGATTAAAGATAAGGTAAATGAGCTTAATTTAACCCTTATTTATTATAAACAGCAACACTTTTAACTGTGGACCTTATGTCTCGGTAATAAAGCTTACGAAGTGATAGTTTATAATGCTTACAGATGTAGTATATAATTATTTTCCATCGTATCGTATCGTTTTCACGGAAACGTACGAATGTGTCTTGCTATTTCAGTTAGTCTCGGTACAAAAAGTACTGAGGTTGACTGAAGTAGCATGACAAATACGAACGTTTACGAGATGTACGATGGCATGTGATATTCAAAAGCATGTATTTAAAAAAAAGGTTTTGTTTTTTCTGGACCTGAGATTAAAATATCAATATAAATTATAAGTATAGGACTCTACAATAAAAGAGTGAACCGGTTTCTAATGCGTTCAATTATATGGACAAGAAACAAATATTTGTATTTAGTCGATTTTTACTTCATTCTTCTCTTATCTTTTATGTTCTAGTGGCCTGAATTAGGCCACCTCCCTTTCCCTGCGAAAAAGACGTTTCAAAACACCTCCCGCGCCGTCCTGGAAACCAGGAAACGG
This sequence comes from Cydia fagiglandana, assembly GCF_963556715.1. NCBI lineage: Eukaryota > Metazoa > Arthropoda > Insecta > Lepidoptera > Tortricidae > Cydia > Cydia fagiglandana. Next base: position 7,108,973 of record NC_085937.1, read on the forward strand.
ATGCTTAACAACTACCTGATGAATCTAGCGAACCTCGCAAGGGAAGCGCGTTATATGGCGCTCTGGTCACCGGATTATCTAGGAGGGTTCCTAAGCCAGGAGATACAGACTGGAAAGACTAGTAATATGGTAAGTACTATTCTTTATAAATAATAAATAAATAATTCAAAAATACAGGACCTAAAAGTTTCAAAATTAAGTTTTTTCTTAACTTCCAAAAAGGAAATAAGTAAGGATACCATTCGATTCCTTACATTTTATCCATAAAAAGACTGTACAGCAACTATATACATAAACGCAATATTTCACCGACAAAAACACAATTTTCTTGTTTGGCCATACTTCAAGATGGACTCTCAGTGACCTTGACGTCACGTTCACTTATCGTTTTGTTAGGAGCGTTTCGCGAGTGAAGTACGACTGTCGGAATTTGACATTTCTGATTTTTGTATTGCTTTAATGCAATGGGGCCCATATAGACATTTGATCCTAAAACAAACCTGATCAATTGATACCATAAATGGAAATTTGTCGTCTAGCCTATTACCTGATGAACTTTTAAAATGCCTAATCTCTTGTATTCCACAGTTCGATGCCCTGTTTGTGAATTCAATAAAGGCTGGTGTGAGGACCTTAAAGAATATGCCTGACCAGTTTGCCAATACAGTCGATGGAGTTATGGATGGTAAGGAGCCATTGATTTTTTATATTTTGATGCTGACTGAGCATACCAGTTTGACAACATATCTTCTTCAGTCTAGCGTTTTCCCGGCCTAGCGCCAGGGTCCGCTTTCCTACTCAATCTTCTCCACTTTGCCCGGTCTTCGGCATCCTCAGGTGTGAGATTGTTCTCTTCCATGTCGGCTATCACGACGTCCAGCCAGCGCTTCTTAGGCCTACCAGTTTGACGATATATACAGGGTTACTTTTTTACCGGTACAATAAATTTTACCACATCATTGGTATCGATAATAGATCACATTGCACAAATAAAAATTTATTTTATTTTATTTCGCATCAATTAATTTATCCTTCACCAATTTAGTAACTTCTGGTTGCACTAATTACAAGGTGTCAACGGTATGAAATCGCGCGCGATGACGTAAACAAACAGTTGCCAGTTCGTGCGTTTGCTAATTGATGCGTAAGGCATCCACATTTTCTAGTACTTTAGCGGATAAGTTCGGGCATTGGTTTTTTGTTTTTTGTTCCCAAATAGTAGTAACAAAGAATGCTGGTATTTTTTATTTTTGGCAACAATTACGTATGTTGATTTATTGTACTGGTAAAAAAGTAACCCTGTATACATATACGTACATAAATGACTTCCATGAAAAATTTCACATTTCACAAAAGAGTATAACATATTTGCTATCCTTCTATTACGTTAACCTTAATTTGGTCAGTTTGTCAAGTATTACTATTTTCAGGTATATCAAAGGTGTTCCAAAGCAAAGGAAGTGACAGTTGCGAGGACCTTAGATACGCCAATTCTTCGGATAGTCAAGATGTAAGTATTATTTATTTGATTTGGATCTTTGAGTACTAGTTTCAAACTGTTATCGCCCGCTGCGGGCGTATAATGAACGCGGTTCCCGCATAAAAACCACAAAATAGGCAATCTATTTACGTAATGTCCTGGTAACTATTATAAACTATTGTATAATTTACGCAGGAGGGTGACGAGAGCGCAGCGCTGCGCCTGCTGGAGGAGGTGTTAGGCATACGGGGGCTGTGGCTGCGGAGGAAACTGCTCGCGCCCTTGCGCACACTCATCGCAGACCGAGTCAACAAGTAAGTTCGGTCACAGAGAAAACACATACATAGAGTCCTCACTCCATACTTCAGTTTTAGTACCAAAAATACTATTATTTTCATAGTCGACATCTAGCATCGAGTACCGGAATTATACCGGCCGGCCGGCCGGCGTTAGGCTTTTGGAAATAAACTAAGTAAACTATTAGACGGAGCACATAAGACAGTCGAGGTCACCAAACATGTGTGGCCCTCCCATACTAAATTTGCAATGGAACTCCCGTGCAAATTTAGTACAGGAGGCCCACTTATTTCAGTTGCGCCTACAATTACGACCAATACTCCTGTAAATTAAAATTATTTTTACAGAAAGGTGTTTGATTTAGTCTCCTCGCTGACTTCGCCCCGGAACGTCGTTCAATATCTTAAGACATTTAAGTAAGTTGAATACTACTTTAATTTGTATTAATTGCACTATTGACAACATAATTACTGTATGCAGCCATCGTATATAATTATGTCGGTGATGTATTAACAGAATATTTTAAGTGTGCTCATACATACCTTTGTAAACAAATATAGGTAAGCTCATAGCTTCCACATTGCAGTGTTTAAGGCGCGTGTATGGGTGGTATTCCACCTGTCCAATGTGTATTTTGTCTCACATTTTGCTTAGTGAAAGAGTGAGACGCAATGACATTGGACCAAGATATTGGACAGATGGAATACCAATACCTAAAGCGACATAATGTTGCTTTTCATGCTCTAGGGCGTAAAGTGAAATCATCTATTACGAACCCTCTCGCGCTCTCTCCCCATGTGGCCGTGCGCGGGTACGGATATTTTCTTAGTCTTGAAATACGGTAATACATATAATCTTTTTATATTTGTTATTTCTGTATATTTCCCTCGCAATCGAAGTGAAAGCAAGGTATATAACTCGGGCATAAAGCCCAGTTCATCCTAGAGGTATCTTTAAATGATCTCGGATAAAGTGGATTACTTTATAATCTACGATTGTGTTGATTCGAATCTTATTCTGTGGTCTTGAAGGGCCTAGGTCTGTATGGATCCGGACCTAACAATATTTCTGTTTCAGACAATGGCTGACGAGCCGCAACAACCCGCAGGGCGGTAACCGCGATGCCGCCACTAAGGCCAGGACCAGAGTTGCTGCCAAAGTCGCCCTCTTAGCCGCTTCATCAGGTTTAAAACTATTATTACTAGCTTTTTTTCTTACATACGTAAAGACTGTAAAAAGCAAACTCTACATATTAGCCTTTTGTAATATGTAATTAATGTTGTTGTTTGACAGATGAGCTGAAACACATCGTTGGTTCAGACGCGGCCAGACGGGGCCTACTTACAGTCTTCGATCTATTCCAAAATGAAGAGATCAACAAGAGGCTTATATTCGTGCTACTTGAAGGTATGTTCTTATGTATATTGGAACTATTGAATGAATTATATTCATACATTATGAAAATAATTAGTCACTTTGCCGAGTTGCGTCATTAACCTCTCGTGTGCCGTGATTATTTTTTTCTAATATTTTCCTCGTACGCGGATCCGCGCTGCATACGGCTTAAGAGTGACAGTGAAAACGCCTATAACCGATTCGCAAGACCGAAGTGATCCCATAACAGTGTAACAGTGAAAGCAAACTAGTGTGAACTTTGAGTGTCGTATTATTTTAATGAGAAAACGTATGAAAGTATATTCATTGTAACTAACCGTAGATTTTATTCATATCAAAAATACAATAGTCATTTTTTTATCGTGTCTTACACACACGGAAGCCTCCGTGTGTGTAAGACACGATAAAATTAAATCGCTCGTCTCCTCAATTAAATCGCTAAATTAATTGTTTGGCATTGTTACAGCTACACTGGCGAACTTGTTCCCAGACAACGAATTCCCTGAACTGTTCAAGAAACTATACTCTAACTCACCGAGAGTGCCTGCCTCTAAGAAAAATGTTAGTACTTAGATTAAATTAATAAAAAAATACATCGTATTTAAAGTGAAGGGTCCAGCTGGTCCGATCTGTTCAAAATGCCGCGTGCCAAGTAATTGACTGTAATTGATATGTTATTTAAAATGGCGGTATGTTGTGCCCTAAAATGTTCAAGATGATTAGACAAAATATTTTGTACTGACTGTCGCATGTACAGTCGCCATCAGATATATCGGAGCGGCCAAGGTGCTCACAAATATCTGAACACGCCTCTATTGTCAGGGCGTTAGAGTGCGTGTTCAGATATTGTGAACACCTTGGCCGCTCCGATATATCTGATGGCGACTGTACAGTGAGCTGCAAAATTGCATGGACACATTATGAATGGCATCTTTGCAGCAGCACGATAAAAAACCATACTACAGCGAAACATGTTAATTTCTAAGCGTCAAGTATACCCCACAACTCGGAGTAATTAACAACGGAGACGCCATGTCTAAAATTTTCGGTACAAAATAGTCTGCCGTTTTTTGCGGGGGAGGGGCACATCAAATGTATAGGTACGTCATGTCAGATAAACGTCAGTCCATACATATGGTTGACCATTGGCCGCCTATTTTCGACAGAGGGGAACGCCTGTTAATGGCGGCTCCATTGTTAATTACTCCGAGCCCCACAACGATGTTAAAGCATCTTAATACAAATTGCTAAATCACTATACCTACCTATATAATTTAAGAAAATATAAATTCAACTTAATTATATTCGTTTACAGCGCATGGTCTACGTTGAACAGTTGCGTTTGATATACTCCGTCGAAACTTTGGAAAAATAAATTAACGGCTAAAAAAACTTTTTAAATTGAATGAACAGTGAATCTACCGCATGTTTTTTTCACACAAAATCATATTTCATTTAGTTAAAAGATTCCATCCTTTATGTATAGGCTAGTAATACTTATAAAAAATATACATATGTATACATATTTAACTAAAGGACTACATTGCACCGTGATTGAAGTATTATTCATATTTAATGAAAAATAAACAATTAGAGTATTGGAAATTATAATGTGATAAATTAGAAAAATTTACATACTTACCTAAATACTTGTACAAAAAAGCTTTTTACTATTGTTGTAATATTTACATATTGTAGTAAAGTTTTGAGATTACTTCGCAATTTATACTATAATTGTATATAATTTAGGTTGTCTTGGTAAAAATATCAAACTTTTGCTTTGTATTGTGAAAGACTATAAAAATACTTGAATAGTCCGAGAGCCAATCGTGTGGAATTTAAATTCACAACATTCAATGAGATTATTCATTTACCACTGAGCTATTCACGTTTATTTTATAACATACTGACAGTGACAGTTAACGGAATGTAGCGTGAAAGTTTGTTAAATAATGTACTTTATTGACAAAGCATTTTTGAAACAAGTACATACTTATACTCTAATTAGGAATCTGGAGGAAATTGCTGCGAGCGCTTTTTTTTAAATACTAGTTGGCATCTTGGAAAACATTGTATACACGCACTTCATGTTTAACATTTACCACAGACAACTGAACTAATAGACGTACAAAGTAAAAAGAAAGGTGCCGTAATGTGCCACGTTGTCATAGATTTTATTGGCTTTGTGAGAGAGTTATTTCGATAAATTCTCTTCTGCTTACCAGCATGACTATTTGTTGGGGTTATCTGTGTTATAAGCATTACATTATAAGCAATTATTAGTCTGGAGGGGTGCCATGTGACGGTTAAAATCTTATAATTTTACTTTTATTTTAAGTTTTGTTTCTTTTACTCATGTACCTATATTTAAAAGAGGTTATACAGGTTTTATGGTTGCTGGTCTGATAAGATACTTTTAGTTCAATTGAAAGCAATAAAATAATCAGCACATATCATGTAAGGTTAGGTAATTTCCGTGTTGTCTTCGTTACTATAATGTTAATAGTATTATATTTTTTATAGCTGGATACATTCCACTTGTTTAACTTATTTAAATTTTATAAATAGCCGAATGTTAGTGTAATATAGTTACGTGCCTATTTATTGATTTGAAATAAAATGTTTCAACTTGAAGGAGACATATGTTTTATTGACATTAAAAACACTTCTTTTTTTATTAATCGCCTCCTAATACTCATCTGATAATCCTTAACTTTCCGTCATCTGTATTAAGGTGCCTTTCATTACTTATATGTATTTGAAAAATATTAAACATCCACTAAACAGCGATTTTCCGATTGGGCTTACTTTGGAAAACTTGTTTTAGTACGATAATTTCCCCATTTATGGAGGTTATTGTAATAACTAAACTTTCATCTTCATTCAATTTAAGAGGTGGGCTCTTGTCGGTGCACCGTGATGAAGTTGTCTCCAACTTGGTCGGTCCAAAGCCAGCCCTTTAGTGTCCTGGTACGATACGGCCCCTAATACATGCTCTTTTACTTGGCCCTTATAACTAAACTTGACCAAAAGCAAATAGCCCATATTTATAAAACTGCGCTTTTACGACTTAGCATTTTACAGGCATAAACTACTACACTAGGTATGTCCTAGTACATGCTTGTAAAAGGCTCCCAAATCTGCAAATTCTGCCGAAACTAGACCATTAAACCGCCTCGTTTGCATACAATTCATCGTTAACCAGAGCTTTTCTCATTATAACAGCAATTAAAACAGTGCAAGACGTTCAAACGTAGACACTTTCTTGGTTTTCTCACAAAACTTTGTGAAATGGCTCTTGATTTCTTGGGTCGACTAAAGTCGGTCACGAAGGCTTATGCTTGAACATGACTTAAGAACTAAAACCCTCATTTGAGCGGCTGGCAGACCAGCTTAAGCCTCTGTCGAATCTAACCTAATGAGAACTGTTCTGAAGTTCTGTAAAACATATGCTTATTAAGATGGTACAGACAACATCAATAGTTAGTAGCGTATAAAACAACGCGCCAAAAATATCTGCCACACTCGATTACTTTTCTAAATAGAGATATAGGTATCACGACAATTAGTGTTCAAAGATATCTGCAACAGTCTAATTGTTCTTTATAAAGGTACATATTCCTTCTTGTGTGTACACTACTTTTGATCCTGACTGTACCTACTAAATTAAAATTAGATAATTAGGTAGTGCACCCTGCAGTGACTTTAATGCTTAGCGTGATCGAGTGCTTACAAATTAACGCATTTCCCATTAAATCTCAATAAGTTAAGTGCCCGTATTTAGTATCTGTATTGTTAAAGTCATAGTCTAAATAGACAGTAAGGGTTAAGCATTTCACTTTAACGGCCGACTCTTTCGTTCAATGCGATAATTCTTACGAAACTCAACTACTTGATTAAATCAGAGATTATAGAGGGAGAGGGATTAGAGCTGGTGTAGCTTTGTTTGACTTTTATAAGCGGATTGTAACATATTATGATATGCCTACTTTAATAATAAACTATCTTTATCTCTGTATCTTAAATCAAGTATTAGTGATAGCAACAAATCGTAACAGTATCTAACTAACTATACACCAACATTTCACAATTTCCGAAAAAGTCCACTCGCTTCCCAGATTAAAAACCGCACCGCGCGGCCAAAAGCTAACTCACCGTAAACCGACTTAACCTTCCTTAAATTATTCAAAAGGAATAATAGTGTAACATGAATTGAATGCATATTACTATGCAGTGAAAGATTGCCAAATGAAGGCGGTAAACGTTGCGACCACTTTGTGTCTGGGGGTTGGGTGGCCGCCAGAGGCCCCGATGCCAAGTCGCACTCGCACTCGTTAATGTGAATGGATTTGGACTTCAAATCTGCACGTCCGATGTGTTTTAATGAGATGTAATCAACGCAGGTTTCTTGGTAATTGCATTTAGTTTTATGTTTTGCTAATTTTTGTGTGATTTATTTTCGTACAAATAAAGACAAGCGAAACATTCGAAAAATTATAATTAAACTTGTTTTTTTTTTCATATAAAATCCTCCTCTTTTTTCGAAGTTAGTCGGTTATAATGTAGCCTATGTCATCTGCACCGTGAAAATGTATCGATTATCATCTTAAAAGTAGTAGTAGTACGAGTACCTAGGTACCTACATAAAAATCGGCCCAACAGTTTTGGCGCTATGGTGGAACATAATATTATGATACACAACATATCCGTGTAGGTACAAGTTGGCCTGGTTATAAATATGTATTTATAACCATGTTTATTAGGCATACCTAATATTCTTAAACTTTGATCTTGTGCATCTCGCTCGTATTTATTACATATACCCGTATAAGCGTGATGTGCTGCGAGATTAGTACTTAGGTAATTAATGTCAAATCATGACTAAAATGAGATTAACTTCGAATAGGCTTAAAATTAAATGAACCAACCAATGAAGGGCTTCATTTGGCTTGATGGTTTACATTAACTACATTCTAATGATAGGTACAACGGTTAAGCAATTAGGCAATTTTGAACTCCTTTTTAATGTTTAAAAGAGTAAGCCCTGAATTGGACGTGGTCCAGAGTTCAATGCTGCTGACGCGACCCGCGGTGTCAGGGACCTCCGGTACGCTCGTAGCTTGATGAATAGCGGAAGTTCCTTGACAACAGTTTAAACTTTCAGGTAAAATCGTTTTTAACAGATTTGTCGCAGATAAATGGCCCGGGATCTGTTTTCGTTGTGGGTGGCAGATTATTTGCAGATATAAATCCATGATGAATGTGCAGTCGACGTACCGACGTTGCGATATGTTTGTATCTTCATGCGTATTATTATACCGTTGAGACAGCTATGTTTTCGTTTGTTTATTATTTGAGTTAAAATGGGATAGGGGCGTACCTGCATACTAACTCGCTTGCTAATTATATACCACATGTTTTAAATGCTATTTAGACCGCGTTAATACATTAAGTAGGTATATAGCTGAACGCGTTCATAAGTACCTATCGGTTAAGCCGACCATTTATTACCTATTGAAAATTTGCGTTTGGGGGAAAACAGTTAGGTTAGACCCTCATTTATTAACGTCAAAAGAAGGAATGGAATTATTGTATACACGTACAAATATTGTAATATATATATATATATATATATATATATATATTTCCATAGTATCTATCTTGAACTGTACATAACTCTCGCTCATAAATAAACCATTCAGTAGGTCACAAAGGCGGAAATTTAATCATAATTTTGGGGAGAACAGCTGTTAAATTCCTAAAATTCTTTCCCACAACAACCATCGGGATTTTCTCAATGGTATAACTCCCGTCTAATCCGCAAATTAGGCGCTTCGTATACTCCCGGGGAATACCGAAAAGACTCACCTCAAACGGTAAACAATTTCACGGACAGTGCTTCGATTTAATTGGTCGATTATCTTTTTTTACGCTCGGGTTGTGTAGAACCGTCGTCAAGTGTGTGACAGACAATAAATGATGCATCGGGCATCGCTAACTAAAGGGTTCCGTTAGCGACCGAACTGGGGTCCTATTGACTTGTCCGTTTTTGAGTGATTGGTGGCCAGCGGCGAAAGGTCACGTCCTTAACTGTCTTTGATTTGTGCTCTTTTGTGACGAAACCGTTTAAAATCTCATTGATGTTGCCTTGTAAGGATTTTAAGCACTTAAAGGAAGCGTGGGTTTGAAGCGTTCACCCTAATAATAACGAGTCGCTATTCAATACTTGCCATTGTTTTTGAAGTAGCAAATTGGTATTGTGAGAGGGGTGTTGGCGGCAGTACATACTTTCAAGCTTTTAAGTCACGCCCTTTGAATTGATCAACCAGATTAGGACCGTCTGTAATATCTTGCCCTAATAATAAAGCACCTAAATTTCATTGTTGCACTTTACTTGACAACAACCCGATTTCTTTCATGTAGAAATGTAAACATACCTAATACTTATATTAATGGGTAGAGACATTTAACCTCCTGGGAGAAAATTAGGTTTGTATTAAACTTTAAAATAACTATTTTTATTCATAGATGCATACCTTTAATCGAATATAAAACTACAATAGTCCATAACTTGCAAACTGCCACCAAAGAGAATATAACCACTGCCACGGCGAAGTACCTTCGAAGTAGGTACCTACTTTTACTGTGTATTTTCGCGTTTAGTTGCCATTGGACGCTAACGAAAACTTATGAGCAGAACCCGAACAGCAATAAACCATCGCACGGCTAGATGTCACAGCGAATAAAATTATCTGAAAGTATTTTCTCTCCTAGCACTCAAACTGCCAAACTGTAGGTAATAAACTTGCAAAGAAAATTAAGAATGTGAAAAAGCAGTGAACGTTTTTTGGCAATCGCCCCAGAAGGCGGCCGGCGGCCGACCTTGCGAACACAACCAGAGAAAGTCCAGGATATTGCAATTCTCTTCCTACTACATAAATTGAGTGTCCCTTTGAAACAACTCGAACGGCGCGGGGTCTGCAGGGCCATTTGCAAACAAAACGCCCTACACGATTTTAAAAGGCAAAATTGTATCCTCTGCTACGGTCTTCGGCGGCAATAATGTAGGGGTATTTAGCAGACTATTTACTGCGCGACACTGCGCTCGGCGACTCCTCTAATACTCTTAATTATTTTTGCCAGTGTAAGCTGTTTTTCTGACGGGGAAATGCAATTGCAACATTTTGCATCCCCCTGCCGGCGGGCGCTCTCATTACGTACCCCGCATCCGTCCGCCACGGCTGAGATCGCAGAATAATTAGACTTTAAATCAGGAGTAGCAAAGCGGTCAACCTCTCCAATGTGGTATGAATAGTCAATCGTCATTAAATTGTTCAGCTTTGGTAGTCTAATGCGTTCGAGGGCGGATGGAGAGCCTTCCGCGGCCCTGGCATACGTGCTCACGTATACCTGTATGAGGAGAATTTATAATGAACGTCAACCTAGCTACGGCGAACTACGGATTTATTTACGTAAATTAATTTGTTGAACTTTCATTTCACCTGCGCTTTCCAACTTGCCGTTCCGGCTCGTATGTGCGCTGCGCTATCTAAGTGCTGCATAATTATTTTATAACAAAAAGTTACCGTATAATAAAATTCATTAGCGATTAAAATTAAATTAATACAGTCCGGGTGGAGTTCGCTCAAATTTAAGCAGTGCAAGATTTAAACGACAGCTCACATTTCGTACGTAATTATACCGTGGGTCGCCCGCTCGTGGCGCAATGTGCCAAATCGCTTACTCGCGGCTCTGTCGAGCTACCATCGTTGCTCATCGAGACATTGCATATTGCACACCTACTTCAAGGGCAAGAAAACAGGATGTTATTAATACATAGTGCGCCTGTGCTGCGATAGAGCGAATAGCGACTGACCATATTTCACGCAAAAAACGAAGATTTGTACACGTAGTAGATGCATGTTGCTGACGAGTACTTTTGCTAGAATAAAAAAAACTCGCCCGCTAAGCATACCGATCGGCGCCGCCGCTTCTCGGTCTCAGCTACCACTCCTAGTAAGTATCCTCAGTCTTGCAAGTGACAGCGGGTTGGTGTTGGCACTATAGCCGATATAGTTATATAAATACTTTATATCGGCACGGCGACTCGCTAGCGAGCTCCCACTTCGTTGTCCGCCTTCTTGGTGCCGACGCAGCGATCCTTCAGCGTCGCTCGCCGCGCTCCGCTGCCCGTATGCTGTAAAAGAGTTAACCATCAGTACATAGGTCAATTGTATTCAAAAGTACAGCACGTGTGAGTGATGTGACGTAATCTCACGCTGGACTCGCTGCGAGCTCGCTTAGTACCGCCGCAGCGATCCTGAGTCAGCGCCGCTCGCCGCGCTCCGCTGCCCGCTTCCTGTCGCCGTATGCTGTAAAAGAGTTAACCATCAGTACATAGGTCACTTGTATTCAAAGGTACAGCACATGTGAGTGATGTGACGTCATCTCACGCTGGACTCGCTGCGAGCTCGCTTAGTATCACCGCAGCGATCCTGAGTTAGTGCCGCTCGCCGCGCTTCGCTGCCCGCTTCCTGTCGCCGAATGCTGTAAAAGAGTTAACCATGAGTACATAGGTCAATGGTATTCAAAGGTACAGCACATGTGAGTGATGTGACGTCATCTCACGCTGGACTCGCGGCGAGCTCGCTTAGTACCGCCGCAGCGATCCTGAGTCAGCGCCGCTCGCCGCGCTCCGCTGCCCGCTACCTGTCGCCGTATGCTGTAAAAGAGTTAACCATCAGTACATAGGTCAATTGTATTCAAAGGTACAGCACATGTGAGTGATGTGACGTCATCTCACGCTGGACTCGCGGCGAGCTCGCTTAGTATCGCCGCAGCGATCCTGAGTTAGTGCCGCTCGCCGCGCTTCGCTGCCCGCTTCCTGTCGCCGAATGCTGTAAAAGAGTTAACCATGAGTACATAGGTCAATGGTATTCAAAGGTACAGCACATGTGAGTGATGTGACGTCATCTCACGCTGGACTCGCTGCGAGCTCGCTTAGTACCGCCGCAGCGATCCTGAGTCAGCGCCGCTCGCCGCGCTCCGCTGCCCGCTTCCTGTCGCCGTATGCTGTAAAAGAGTTAACCATCAGTACATAGGTCACTTGTATTCAAAGGTACAGCACATGTGAGTGATGTGACGTCATCTCACGCTGGACTCGCTGCGAGCTCGCTTAGTATCGCCGCAGCGATCCTGAGTTAGTGCCGCTCGCCGCGCTTCGCTGCCCGCTTCCTGTCGCCGAATGCTGTAAAAGAGTTAACCATGAGTACATAGGTCAATGGTATTCAAAGGTACAACACATGTGAGTGATGTGATGTTATCTCACGCTGGACTCGCGGCGAGCTCGCTTAGTACCGCCGCAGCGATCCTGAGTCAGCGTCGCTCGCCGCGCTCCGCTGCCCGCTTCCTGTCGCCGTATGCCGTAAAAGAGTATCATCAGTACATAGGTCAATTGTATTCAAAGGTACAGCACGTGTGAGTGATGTGACGTCATCTCACGCTGGACTCGCTGCGAGCTCGCTTAGTACCGCCGCAGCGATCCTGAGTCAGCGTCGCTCGCCGGGCTCCGCTGCCCGCTTCCTGTCGCCGTATGCCGTAAAAGAGTATCATCAGTACATAGGTCAATTGTATTCAAAAGTACAGCACGTGTGAGTGATGTGACGTCATCTCACGCTGGACTCGCTGCGAGCTCGCTTAGTACCGCCGCAGCGTTCCTGAGTCAGCGGCGCTCGCCGCGCTCCGCTGCACCCCGCTTCCTGTCGCCGCCCTATGCTACAAACTTTCAGTTCATTTCATCGGTTACGTTTATTGTACGCAAAATGACAGAGTTGGGTTTGTTGTTATCTGTTCACTTGACTTGTTCGGTGAAATGGCGATAGGAATTGTTGCAAATCGATCAGATTTTATTCGTTATTATTATTTTTATAAATAATATTAAAGCCTACTCTACTAACGAACATGGCTTGCCAGATCATAATATATAAATATGCGGAACCGCAAGACTGTGGCACAGTTACAAATACATAGTTTGGTAAACTAATAAGTCAGTAGAAAAGGCGCAAAGGATCGATCTCAAATACAAAATTTGAATTTCGCGCTTTTCTCTACTGACAAAGTTGCCTTGCCAGAGCATAATCATATTAATCATTTGTTAAGTGTGTGGAGCCGTATGTAAGACAGCGTGTGGCACAGGTACCTATGTACCTAATTACCTATGTACCTACTCGCAGTTTGGTAAACAAAGTCAGTAGATTAAGGAGCAATTTAAAACAACTACGAAAGACCACACTTTTCAAATTTGCCGCCTATTTAGATATGCCAGATTATGCCTTTATTATATACCCAGGTATATATTTATTAAATCTTACCTACGAGTATAGTACAGTCGAGTGCATACATATTCATTCACCTTAACCCATTGCAATAAGGTGATTTTTTTAAAAATATTTATGCACTCTACTTAACTGTACCTATAAGGTATAAATAATTAGTTACCGATGACCTCTCCTATATAACAATATCTATACTTGACACATCTTTTAAAAACGGGTAGCGACATATAAATCTACCCAAAGCCGGGGTAATTAAAAGAACGGCGTTTTACATTGGAGCTTAATCAGCACCCGCCCGCATGGTGCACGTGAAACGCTTGCTTCCAATGCAAAACATAATAAAGAAATTTTCATCCACTCCAGATAAAGAAATTTCTAGAATATATAGGTATTTATGGATGCTATAGGTATTAGGCAGTAATAATATATGTAAATATTTTGATGCCGCTGCTGGAACGACTACGATACGATATTGAAAGGATACGATACGAGTAGGTACGACGGTGTTGTTTTTCATTATTAGTTGTTAGTTTTTTTTATTAGCACCAAAAAAACTCTCAAAATGTATAATTTTGTCGCTGACTGTACATTTTTTGCAATATCTGAAGTTGCCAATAAATTTCTTTAAATGGTTAGGGATACCTTCCTAAGACTACTTTTTTTACATTACATAATCCATCCTTTATACAGCAGTTGACATGTCTCCTTAACTCCTTTTAATCGAAAACACCTTCCGCTAACAACAATTACAGGTGTGGTACATAAGCGCAAAATTGCATAACAACTTACAGCACAATGCTGCACTTTGACAATGCTCCACTTTGATTAGACGGCTTCAAACCCCTTTAATAAGCATACCGGGCTTAAACTAATAAATCAGCGTGATTTGATTAGCGGTATTTACTGCCGCGGCTCACGTGTTTGCGGAGCTTGCGGGATTATGTCGGATTCCCGGAATTACTGCGTTACGGCTGCAGATGTACTGCACGCGTGATCATTAACGTGGCTCTTACAATACATTTTCGAAAGCGTTCTGCGTTACATACTGTGCTGCGCTTTAGGATCATTAACTGGGTTGTTACAATACATGCTCGCGGCAATGTGTGCTTGCGATTTAAGTACATTCAGCAGCGAACGATTTAAAACATTTAAATGCAACGAAAATGAGTCTCTTTTGATATTTTATAAAAAAAGTGTAAGTAATCACTTTAATTTTCAAAAGATAATGAAAAATCTTGGAAATAACTATTATTCACAGCTGGCGGTCCGTTTTTACTAAAACTTCTATGGCAAGCAAAAGTCTCCTTTTATACTTACTCATTTCAGAAAGGTATTCGATAAAAATGATGAAACATATTGCGCAATTGATGCTCAAGAATATAATTAACTGTAAGATTTGTTAGCCGTTCGTCTGGCTCGCATTTGGTCCAGGTTGCTGTTTGTCCAATAAGCGTTTGGTCCAATACGCAATTTGCCCTAAAATCCGGACCAACAGCGAATTGGCTTAGTAGCAGTTGGTCCCAATCGGAGTTCGCCATAAATGCATTTTGACATACTCGCTGCTCGCCTTAAAAGCAGTTTGTCCTATACGCAGTTAACCCTTTTTTCGTAATATATTATCCATATCGTCAAACCAGGGACTGAAAAGGCACCTTTAAAAACGGGTTTGACCGGTCTTTTTAAAGGTACCCGACCGTTAAAAGTGGCATTTCCGTACCGATATCAATCGATACCCGTATCCAAACAAGCTTCCGTTCAAACGGTACCGTTAAATAAAAGTACCTTTAGGTGTTTTATTTATAGGTACCCCGACCGTTAAACTAGCATTCCATATTGATATCAATACTTTAGGGATCCAAATAAGCTTTAGCCCAAACGGTACCCTTAAATGTAGGCTTCCGTTCAAACGGTATCGTTAAATAAAAAAAAAACCTTATAGCGTTTGATCTGATAGCTCAATTCGGGTGTCATTCTGAATCCCTAACAACGTTTGTCCTAAAGTCACTTGCCCTAACTGGTTTGTCCTAATGGGCACATGCCCTAACAATCAATTGTCATAACAATTATTTTCCATAATGTAAGGTTCTGAAAAATGGTTAGGTTTTTAGAAGGTTAGAACTGCGACCCTCGCAAAAAAGAAAATATGCTTAATAACATTAGGATAGGTAAAGTTAGGTTAGGGAAAACAAAATTAGGGTTTTTAGTGTTAGGACAAATGATTATTATGACAAACAATATTAGGGAATGCAAAGATAGGTCTGGCTACTGAAATTTTACACAAATGTTTGGCGGGAAATTCAAAAAATCTTGGGCTGGTCACACTTTGTGTAGTAGGAATTATAGTTTTGATACTAGACAATATTATTGATTTTCTGTGCACAGGTAAGGTACCTAGGCAAATAAGTTAAATAAACGTTTACGTGCACTCAAAGTCAGCTCACATAATTTGTACCACTATTTAAAGTACAGTCAACGACAAACACATATGTTTTCGTTCCAATATTTAGATTCTATGGATATTTTTTAGAACTTTTAGTTTATCCGTTTCTTTATACACTTATCCTGTTTATGAGATTCAGGCATTAATAAATTCACGTACTTAATCAAAGTAATAGGCAAATGTTAGAACTAGTACTTAAAGTATCAAAATATTTATAGAGCACCAACTTTCTAATTTGTTTACATTTGGTTAGGACTTGTAAACATTGCAGTTTTTCGTTATACAAAGCTACACGTCGACATCGCACATTGTCGTAATTATTTACGAGCTTAAACAATAGTTTGCAAACCTCACTCAGTATAGAAATTATTAATATTATTTAAAATAAACCCCTTATAAACCGCAAACAATTTGAATGAATGACATAAATTGCCAACTGACTTTTAGCTTTTTTTTAAATCATAGACAATTGGTGTTACAACAACGAAATATCTGTCAACAATTTTTGGCTAGCCAGACTCTAGGAGAAAATACTTTAGGGATTCAGATATCAATTCAAACCGGTCACTAGCGAGAGCAGGAGGGAACGCGTGTCTCCCTCTCACTTTTCACTAAGTACATGGATCCCAATGTGATTGTTTGTGAATTATATTGTCATCATCATCATCATCATTGACATAAAAGTCATCATGGGTGTCGTTTTATAGGTTTTAGGGAGTGCCGGATTCGAAAAAGATAATTCCAAAATTGTTAGTTTTGGAATGCAAAATTGTCATCATTTTCGAATCCGGCACTCCCTAAAACCTATAAAACGGCACCCATGATGACCTTTATGTCAATTATGATGATGATGATGACAATATAATTCACAAACAATCACATTGGGATCCATGTACCAAGTGAAAAGTGAGAGGGAGACACGCGTACCCTCCCGCTCTCGCGAGTGACCGGTTTGAATTGAGGTATCAGATCAAACGCTAATAAGGTTTTTTTTATTTAAGGGTATCGTTTGGACGGAAGCCTACATTTAACGGTACCGTTTGGTCTAAAGTTTATTTGGATACCTAAAGTATTGATATCAATATGGAATGCTAGTTTAACGGTCGGGTACCTATAAATAAAACACCTAAAGGTACTTTTATTTAACGGTACCGTTTGAACGGAAGCTTGTTTGGATACGGGTATCGATTGATATCGGTACGGAAATGCTACTTTTAACGGTCGGGTACCTTTAAAAAGACCGGTCAAAACCGTTTTTAAAGGTGCCTTTTCAGTCCCTAGTTTGACGATATGGATAATATATTACGAAAAAAGGGCTAACTGCGTATAGGACAAACTGCTTTTAAGGCGAGCAGCGAGTATGTCAAAATGCATTTATGGCGAACTCCGATTGGGACCAACTGCTACTAAGCCAATTCGCTGTTGGTCCGGATTTTAGGGCAAATTGCGTATTGGACCAAACGCTTATTGGACAAACAGCGACCTGGACCAAATGCGAGCCAGACGAACGGCTAACAAATCAACTGTAACACGACTACATCTTGTTGCCATACTTCAAACCCCTTTCATAAGCATACCGGGTTAAAGCTAATAATCAGCGTGATTTGATTAGTGGTATTTACTGCCGCGGCTCACGTGTTTGCGGAGCTTGCGGGATTATGTCGGATTCCCGGCATTACTGCGTTACGGCTGCAGATGTACTGCACGCGTGATCATTAACGTGGCTCTTACAATACAATACATTTTCGAAAGCGTTTTGCGTTACAATACTGTGTTGCGCTTTAGGATCATTAACTGGGTTGTTACAATACATGCTCGCGGCAATGTGTGTGCTTTCGATTTAAGTACATTCAGCAGCGAACGATTTACAATATTTAAATGCAGCAAAAACGAGTCTCTTTCTATATTTTATTATAAAGTATAGGGACATATAACTTTAATGTTCAAAAGATAATGAAAAATCTTGGAAATAACTATTATTCACAGCTGGCGGTCTGCTTTTACTTAAACTTCTAGTGCAAGCGAAAGTCTCGTCGTCTTATACTTACTCATTTCAGAAAGGTACTCGCTAAAAATGATGAAACATATTGCACATGTGATGCTCAGGAATATATTAACTAACATGACTACATCTTGTTGCCATACTTCAAAGCCCTTTCATGGGCATACCGGGTTAAAGCTAATAATCAGCGTAATTTGATTAGCGGTATTTACTGCCGCGGCTCACGTATTTGCGGAGCTTGCGGGATTACGTCAGATTCCCAGCATTACTGCGTTACGGCTGCAGATGTACTGCATGCGTGATCATTAACTTGGCTCTTACAATACAATACCATTTCGAAAGCTGTCCGCGTTTTTGCTGTAGTTTGTGATCCTCAACATGATGATCCTCAGCGGCAATGCACGCTTCAGATTGAACTTCACTAACGGACTGTAGACCGAGGTCTCGGCTCGATTTTTGGTAAAAAAATGCCGAGACCAAGACAGAGATCTCGGTCGGACCTTAAAGAAGTAGCTAGATCAGTGCCCCAAACGCGTTAGTTCCGCGGAACGCGGAGCATTATTCCCGATCGCATATTTCCCCACTCGCATTAGTTCCACGTAGCATTATTTCCGGTCGCATTTTTCCCCACTAGAGTTTGTCTTCGTTCATATTTAGTTCACAACTTAGCTAGATGGAGCCCCGCGAAGCTATTTCTGGGCGGTTTGAAGGTTTGAAGGTCTGGGCGATTTCTGGGCATCTGAAGCTACCTAACGAACCTAACCTACCTAACCTATTAATTAAGTGTGATGTACATGATAACATTACACTTTGGCGAAAAAAGTGTAGGTAGGTTAAGTTCATTAGGTAGCTTCAGATGCCCGAAGGGCAAACCGCCCAGAAATAAAAAGCCGTCTAAAAATGCGACCGGGAATAATGCTACGCGGAACTAACGCTAGTGGGGAAAAATGCGACCGGGAATAATGCTACGCGGAACTAACGCGAGTGGAGAAAAATGCGATCGGGAATAATGCTACGCGCGGAACTAACGCGTTTGAGGCACTGATCTAGCTAATCCCTTAAAGATAGATATATCAAATCAATATCACATGTTCAAAGTCCAAACACGCCTCCTGTCTCGTCACAGAATGCACCCAGCAAGTCCTGATGCCAGTTTAATTGCTCCCGACTGTTCTAATGCCCAATGTTTGCAAATCTCTCGCACGATCAACTTACTTGATAACAATGTTGTGTGAAGTTTATCCGCGGTTGCCGTAACTTCGGTGCGGGATTAAAACAAGCGTAAGTGATTGTTTAAGGCTCTGAATACGGGTTGAGGGTTAAATTGGAATTCTGTTTCTAATTACGCTTTTAGACTTATTTATTTATGATATCACTAGTGTTCACCAAAATTGAAGTCTACAAGCTCTGTTGTCGCTTTCAACTCCTGGGTACACAACTACACATACTCCATACAGTACAGAAGGCCAGTACAGCAGAAAGAGCTCTACCTTTCTAATTGAGTCTGAGCGAAATACAAATACGTGAGTTCTTGTCCCATGACGGTCTTACGTGAAATAAATTTTACGAGGATATACCGGTCTTTTCCACAGTTTTTCGGTTCAAAAAAAAGTTAATTTCAATGCCATTTTTAACACACAGTGAAAAAGACAATAGACATCAGTGCCTAAATTTAGGTAGATTTGTGTAAGTACTTAATCTTCAATGAAACGTGAGATCTGGAGCAAAGTTTATCTGACGCAAGTCAGTGGTGCCCCAGGTCCAGCCACGCTCGCCAGTCTCGCCACAACTGAATAGTTTCTGACTAGCCGCGTTACCTGACTTAATGAACGAACTCACAGTGTATTTAGGTAATTGTAGTTTCTTATTTGAATCAGACTGTATTTCCGCATTCAGTTTGTTGACAAACAAGATTTCGATGCTTTTTTAAATACAAAAGATGTCAGTGCCTATTGTTATGTGCTGTGCTGCGCTGTGAGTATTCGTTTCAACAACACATGAGTGACCTGAGGCAAAGTTATTCTGACACAAGTCTATAGTTAGTTGTGCCGCAGGTCTAACCAGCCAGGTCTGTATACTACATATGCATTGTTTGCAAATATCGAGTCACAAATCAGGCTCAGTATCAGTACCCAAGTTTTTACAATATTAACACTTCGACCGCCATTTTCTATAAAGTTTCTGCATCAGATCAGTATACATAAACGCGATTTCGAATCAAGTTGCATTTTTACAGCCACATCGCGATACTGACAAACGACCATACCATACCTTTAACTTGAAAACGACACAAATATCAGACCTATGTAAACAAAACTAAAACTTTCACTTATCTTGAGGAATTCTGTAACAAATTATAGGCAGACTTATCAAAACAATCGCTGATAACTTACAAAGCAAGTCAGAATCAAAACTCGTAGTACAATTTAGACTTTTGAAGATACACACTGAAATGAATGATAGCTTCCACCTAATAAATTTGATGATTAAAACTGGAAGTTTGGACGTTAATAAAATGCTCGCGGCGTCAGTGGAAAGTTTCATTTGCAGATCGCTAACTCAATAGATGGAGCATATAAGTAAGACTAATCAAATTGAAACTTACAGTACGTGCGCGGTGCGCGGTCATCGTGCACTGGTGCTCAGCACAGTTAGTGCTCGAAAATGGAGAGATCTCGGAAACACTTTAAACTCTAAAAGACTGAAAACACATTAATCTTAAATTTGATATAAATTAAATTGACACATGTACCGGTAACAATACATTTAGCTTGCACTTACGCTACGTCTTACGTAGGCGAACAACGCGCGAACGCGGCGCGGCGCGGCGCGGCGAAATCAATCCTTTGATGCCCATAGAAGTGTCCTACGTAAGCGATCTCGTTGCGAACGCGGTGCGGCGCGATTTGCACGCGAATGTCAGGCGGCGCGGCGCGGCGCGGCGCGGCGGCGGCCGCTTTCGCCGCGCCGCGCCGCGCCGCGTTCGCGCGTTGTTCGCCTACGTAAGACGTAGCGTTAAATATTGCGAGGAATTGGCACTCAGAGTACCTACCTAATGTCAAAATTCTATCGTTAATGGATTTTGAAAGTTAGAATGCTATTCATGAGACCAGTGATAAAGAATAAAATATGCTTAGTTCAGTTACACCGACGTGAACACCCTGAATCGGTATTCGAAATTGAAAAGAATTGACTGGCTTTGATTTTGATTAATTATTTAACACTCACATCAAATCATGTACCTACCTATTACTGTTTATTCTATTAATTCCACTTTTGTACGCGTATAAAAATTACCTAATTTATACATTTTAACTTGGACTGTGGTTCTTGAAAAACAAAATAATGTAAGATGTAATTAATTAATTGTTGGGTACTTATGTGCACGAGTATATATGTTGTGAGCGAGCTTTCGTATAATCTTTATAACGCGAAATACAGGGGAGGTAATCTGTGGTTGGGCTAGACAAAACTCGACGGTCAAAGGGTTCATTACTTTATTGTAAATTACTTCGCAATAAATTCCAACATTTCCAACACAGATATTTAATTTATCGATGCTAAGTATCGCAATCGGGGTTATTATGCTTGCCCGTACCGATAACGAAAAAGTTAAGTAGTTGAGAGACTATTAAAACAACTTTTAATTGTTCTTTTGAATAAAATAGTTACACTTTTTAAAGACAAAGCGCTTTTGAAACGACGAGTTTCTATATACAATATTTTAGCAATAAGACCGACTGTTGTCTTACTTACAATTACGACATTATTTTTGACTAGTTTAAGTTGTTTAATGTTTTTTTTTTGTGACAAATGAAAATAAATGTGTGTAGTGTCATAGGACATAAGTAACATATTGGTTTAAAAATGGGCCTAATAAATTAGGATTTACCTATGTAAGAACAAATATGTTGATTTAATTGTAGCGTTTGTTCTATTAAATATTTTTTTTGTTATTATTATTAAAAAAATAAAACAAAAAATAGGATTCTGTATATTTGTAACATCACCACTTTTACATAAATTTTGTTACATTGGCGAGAGCATCTTTAATAAAACAAACAAATAACATAACATTTCAATCGTTTAAACATACAAATACACAAAAGACAGAATTCCTTCATCTTCTCAACAATTTACATAATATTGATATCCCAGTTTTCACACAGTTCTAAAAACCTAGTTCTCAGTCAGGACGCTAGCCCCCGGGTGCAGGTTCGACTCCCGGTGCTAGGCGGTAAAGCGTGTGAAAGATTCATCACGGCTCCCCCGGGGGCGATTCCTCTTCGAAGTTGTTGCCGACCCTCCTCTCGCTCCGTTAAATATCATATTTTTCAAAATTTCCCGCAACTTTGAAATTTCACCGGCTATATGATGAGAACTTTAACTTTGAATAGAATCGACGAACCGATATTATCGTTGTTTTGCTATCAGTTTAATTACGTTTAGCCACAGAATAAATAATAGTACAAGGTACAGAAGACTCACTCTCTAACAAAACGCCTCTGTTACGATCAGCACAGATATGGCCGCTAGGTGGCGACAGCGCCACGCGCGGCTTATGGCTTTCCCCAAAATTGGGCTGGAACGGATGTACTTTTAGCTACCTGTAGCAAAGCGACGAAATCGCGGAGTGAGCCACGCCTGGTTTAGCTCGGCTTGATCTATAGTCTGTATCTTTAGGTATTTAAATAAAAGTAAGCAAAATCTACCCTTAAATGGCTCCTTAAGCCAGCTGAGGATAGATGAAAACATTACATGATCAAATAATGTAGGTTAAAGTCAGGTCGTTCAGTGACAGTCACCTGGATAGGCAGTTTTGTATTTGGTCGGTTAACCAATAAATGTTATAACTACCCGAAAATTTACAAATTGTTTGTTTACTTTTATTTAAATACCCAAAGATACAGACTATAGTTCTGTTGCTTAGTTTTGTGGTTTGTAATAAAAGTTTAAATTGTTGGAAATTTTTGGCCGTGTTTCGGATTGTTTAAGGGGGAGAATCTTGGATTTTAATTAGAGCTTAAAGTAAGTCGTTCCTGAGTTTGCTTATTTATTCAATTAGATGCCTAAAATAGCAGGTGCGTGATTAATTGAAATCACAAACGACTATTGTTCACGCGAAATGTTAAAGTAAAGTTTGTATTTACTTTAAGTACCTAGATTATTACCAAAAATAATTTTAATTGTTTTTTGCAGATTAATGTGATTCAGGATTTTACATTAGTTTATTTAGGAGAACTGAGAACGCACAGAAAAGTGATATTGATGACATTTATAGTATCTTAACTGCTTTGAGAGCTTTTTGGATAGTCTAGTTTTAGGAACCCTGTTACTAGGTCTCGATATTGGCCACTTTTTGTCCAGTTTTTGTAATTAGCTAAGCCCGAGGTCTCAAACTTGGCTTGTTCATTATAAACAACTCTGCAAAACTCAGAACCAACGGATTTAGCGTAAAACTCAAATGTTTAAGTCAAGTTTGGAAGTGTGCTAGACTGGGGGCAAGATAAACATATTTCAAGTATCGCCTAAATGTAATTTCGGTACTTATATGGAATAATATCGAATTATTGAATGATTAACAGGCTTACAAATAACATAATCTACGGATGACAGACAGAGAACAGACATACATTAGATATCTA
This sequence comes from Cydia fagiglandana, assembly GCF_963556715.1. NCBI lineage: Eukaryota > Metazoa > Arthropoda > Insecta > Lepidoptera > Tortricidae > Cydia > Cydia fagiglandana. The sequence continues at coordinate 7,132,566 of NC_085937.1, forward strand.
AGTTAATAGTTTATGATCGTAAACAAATTGCCGTTTTACATTCTAAATGCTTTTATCTTCACCCGAGGATTAGTTGCGCAGGAGCGTAAATCAAACTCCAACAGAACAAGACACTAGGCACTTAAGCCTAAACGCACCAAATAGCAGCAATAACCGATTTGAGAGGCATAACTTGATAGCTCTCAATAGTTATGGCGCGGTATCGCGTACTAACGAGACATTAGTCTGCCGGTCGGTCAAATTGCATATCATCTTGATTATAATTAACTGGCAAGTTATAGCCGGCAGCCACTCCCAGCCGTTAGGGCTGGTACACACCTACTGCCGTATTCGAACTTCAAGATTCACAAGAGACGACACGTACTAGATACATTCTAGATACGTTATAGTTTAGATATCAACTAGTTCTCTTTTGCAGCGCAATTCGGGCAACCAATGTCACTTTTACGTTAGATAGAGTAAGATATCTGTATTAGATGTGAATTGGATCTCTAAGTCATATCCTGTGGAAATCGTTCAAGAGTATCTCCAGAATCGCGCAAATGTCAAATTTGACAGCTTAGATCTGAAACATATTGTTATCGTATCTTGGTGATGTCTAAAAGATCTAATAGATGTCTATTTCAAAATCCGAATCGGGCCCCTACAATCGTTGCTCCAATCGTATACCTAGTGCAAACGAGTTGGCTCCTCGTTCAAACCAACTTATGACATCTATCAGATTCCGTACAGTCGTTACAGATCTCGAGCTCAAGTAATATTGGTCATCTTTAGAACTCGAGTTTGCTCACGTGAGTATGCGTTGTGAGTAGAAGAAAAGGCTATATGTGTAATTGTGTATCGTCTTGTTCGTTCTCTTGATGATCGTGCGAGACGGTTCTCATATAACGTAGCTCAAACGCAAGTTTATTTATGTTGTTAGTGGAAACAGATAATCAATTAGCTGGAATCTCAAAATTGGTTTTGAATAGGAAATCATCGAGATTTTTGAAATATTTGTACCAATATTGTCGAAAAAAGAAAAAAACTAGAATTGTCGCTACTTCATTCACATCACCATAAAAATCGAATTAATTTTCAATATTTTTTGTTGTATGATAGGTAGAAGAAATGCGTGTAAGTACCTATACAAAAGAAAAACGGTACAAAGGCTCAGGGGCCTATTTTAGATTTAAAGCTAGTTATTAATTTCGTTTAGTAGTACCAATGTATATTATATCTTTTATGTACCTAAATACCTACATGATTTTTCTTTAATAAGCAGGTTTTTAGAAAAAAAAAAACTTATTTCAAAACTTGAGAATAATATCGTAACAGTAGCTACTTACCTCTTAAAACCATGTTCCCTATAAAAAATTCTGGGGTATTTCCTGAGGGCCTACCGCGAACCACGTTCGATTTGTTGCCTTCCTGTCAGTCTTACGTACGAATTAACAAGTGCAACAGAGAGGCAGCACGTCGAACGTGGTTCGCGGTAGACCCTCTGATCCACGACCACGATCAGTGGTTTTAGTGTCGAATCGTTGAAAATAATAATAAAATAAATTCGCGAGAGACCCAGTATAATTATGTTCAAATAAGTGTTGAAAATGCTGAAGTTTTTAATGTTAAAATATAGGTAAAATATAGGTACCTACCTACTATTCGAAAAGCATAATGACTTCAACTAGACGTCAACATTTTGCATCATTTTTGTCTGACCTATAAAACGTGTTATCTTTACAAACACATAAAAAAAGAATAAGTATGGAATAAAATATCTTATTCAGCAGAGTTAGCTGGGAGGGATCGGTACGTTACTATCCCGGGGTATGCCTCCCGAGTAGGTAACTGCAATAAATGTCGGGAAACTTTTGCAAAACATCCTTTAGTTGCGCTCGTTCGACATGTTTGGTTTTTAGATTTTCACTTGAGCGAGTTTCGCGATTTCGTTTCTTAGTTATACTGGTCTTACCGGTTCGCGTGTATCTGTACAGTCACCTGCAATAATATGTTACACAACGAAGGCCGCAAAAATATCTGACACGATTTTATTTGTAGAGCCATAAGAGCGTGTCACATATTTTTGCGTCCTTCAAAGAGTAACATATACTTATTATTGCAGATGACTGTACCCCTAGTGTACATTTCATTCAATAGCGTTTGCGTTAAGTGTAATTTTGTATCATCTTTTTGAGTTTCCAAAACGTCCCGCTTGGCGCGCTGTTCAAAATCCTATACAAAAATAGACATAACGCAAACGAGCACGCTCGAACCGTCACGCTATCGAATGAAATTTACGCTAGGGGTCCTGATTTGTAGGTATAGCTCCCGTATGATTTAACGAGATTTAACGATTTAACTCATGAGAAGATTGTCATGTTGCTATGTCTCGAGTCATGTCGATTGGAAGTGTCGTACGTGTTAAAGAAATTGTAGCCGTGGGCGATTCTTGTTACCGATGTAGTGCATAATTATTTTCACCACACCAGCTCGGAAAGGCTTACTTTGCACTTCAAAAACTGATAGCAAAGTTGCGTTTTATTCACATGTGAGGCAAAGTAATCAAATGCAAATTCTGAGTTGTTTTCTGATGTGTGCTGGTAGAATTGACTATTAAATGATGATTTTGGATGATAAATATTTAATAACATTCATTTGGATTTGATTTGGTTTGATTTTGTTTGATATTTTACATTTAATATTTGATTCGGGTTGGTGTGGTGAAAAATTTTGTGTTTCACTCGGGGGCAAATTTTGTTTAACCCTAGTAGTATTAGCACGAGCTGTTAAACAACAACTTTGTCCCCTTGTAAAACAAATAACTATTTCCATCGTATTTTCACGAAAACGTACGATTGTGTCTTGCTATTTCAATCAGTCTCGGTACATAAAGTACTGAGGTTGACTGAAGTAGCATGACAGATATAATCGTTTCCGAGTAAATTCGATGGGAAATAATTATGCACTACATCTGTATGAATAAGATTTGTTTACAAATTTTAGTATGCATGAGTAAAATACATACATATTTTAATATTGTGCATCCTATTTTGTAGTGACGGTATATTTTGCCTTCAATATTAACATTAAACTGGACCCGGGTATGTCCTTAAACTACGTCCAAGGCCACCGGTGGACGGGCAGCAGCGTCCCTCAAATTCGGTGTGCTCGACTGCGATCGCCAACCCGCCTGCCAAGCGTGGCGATAATGGCATTCACCCCCCATCATGCAGAGCAGAGCGGTACGAATGAAGGTCCAAGGGGGAGGCCTATGTTCAGCAGTGGACGTCTTATGGCTGAGATGATGATGATGATGATGATGATGATGATGATTAACATTAAGAGTGCTATTACATTTCGGGGTTGAGCGAGTTTAGGTATTTTACGCGCTGCGGCAGGCCGTGCGAGCTCAGTATTCCGATCCCTTCTACCACACTCGCAGTACAATGATGGATTAAACATTCTTGATCCTTCGCGAAGCATATTGAAATCAACCATAACAACACTAACTGTACTTATAAAGTCCTAAAACTGTTATTTGGTAAGTACGAAAATACTAAATGCAGTGCAAATGTACATAGGGGCTGTTCATAAATTACGTCATATATTTTTGACCCCCCCATCCCTCAAATCATCCAAAAATCATGCTTCGGATGACTCTGTTTCCTCCTACGTCATGCTACCATCATCCGATGTCCAGACCCCCCCTCCTCCCATTTGAAACGACGTAATTTATGAATAGCCCCATACTCGTACTTATGAACGTATATTACTTGAAAGAAATTATAGGTACTCGCTTATTTACAAGAAACAAGTTACAAGAAACTGAAGATACACAGGGTCTGATGATGGAGCTGGAAGGTGGCCACGGGTACCAGTCTATCATGTAACTAAACCACTTCGTGTTTGGGCTCGTTTGATTCGTCTCAACAAGATCTTTGACACAAGACAGTACTCAGGGTCTGATGATGGAGCTGGAAGGTGGTCACCATTACCAATCAACCATACAACTAAACCACATCGTCTAAATGTATAACTATGTTTTCTTTTCTGAACATCGTGTTTAGGCTCGTTTTATTCATCTCAACAAGATCTTTTTGTCACTAGGTGATACTCAGAGTCTGATGATGGAGCTGGAAGTTGGTTACCGGTACCAATCAACCATGCAACTGAACCACTTCATGTTTAGGCTCGTTTGACTAGTCTCAACAAGATCTTTGACACTAGGTGATACTCAGAGTCTGATGATGGAGCCGGAAGGTGGTCACCGGTACCAATCAACCATGCAACTAAACCACTTCATGTTTAGGCTCGTTTGATTAGTCTCAACAAGATCTTTGACACTAGGTGATACTCAGAGTCTGATGATGGAGCTGGAAGGTGGTCACCGGTACCAATCAACCATGCAACTAAACCACATCGTGTTTAGGCTCGTTTGATTCGTCTCAACAAGATCTTTGACACTAGGTGATAAACCAAACACAAAGTGGTTCAGTTATGTGATAGACTGGTACCCCGTCGCCACCTTCGAGCTCCATCATCAGACCCTGAGTACTAACCTGTGTCCAAGGTCTTGTTGAGACGAATCAAACGAGCCCAAACATGAAGTGGTTCAGTTACATGATAGCAGTGTTGGCAAAAAATCAATTCGAATTGACGATTGAGAATTGACCGATCAATTCGAATTGACGATTGACGAAACTAATTCTAAATCTACTGATTGAAGATTGACGATTACTAATCGTTAATTCGAATTGATCGGTCAATCCTCAATCGTCAATTCGGATTGAAGATTACTTTGTATGTACCTACCTAATGTCCTTTTTATTTAGGCCATTTTTGTGAAACTGACCAAATGCGTTCAAAAGCGGTGTCTGAGTTTACCAAAGATTCCGAAACATGTTTCCGACGGCTATATGAAGGATGTCCTTTTTGTAACATTTTCGGGACTTTCCTTGAAATTAACCGATAGCGTTCAAAATCGATATCTGAGGTGCCCAAAGGTCTCGAAACTTGTTTCCGAGGGAAATATTGAGAGATGTCCTTTTTTGGGACATTTCTAGAAATTACCCGATTGCGTTTAAAATCGATATCTGATTTAAACAGAGGTTTCTAAACATTTTTTCAACTGCAATATTGAAAGGTGTCCTGTTTTGGGACATTTTAGTGACATTCTTTGAAAGTGACTGATTGCATTCAAAATCGATAGCTGAGGTGCAAAATATGGTTTCAACGGCAATATTTAGATTCTACACTTTAGCCGCGTACTTACTTTACTACTTTACGCCACCCTGCTGAAAAAAGGTCATTTCTCGGTATTGCCGTCAGAAACATGTTTCGAAACCTTTGGGCACCTCAGATATCGATTTTGAACGCAATCGGTTAATTGGAAGTAATGTCCCATAAATGTCCAGAAAATAAGGAAACTCCGTCTGTATTGCCGTCGGAAACATGTTACGGAACCTTTGGAAATCTCAGATATCGTTTTAAAGTGCCAACGATCAATTTAAAAAAATGTCCCGACATGGAAGGGACATCCTTCAATACTGACGTCAGAAACATTTTTCGGGACCTATGGTCGACATCGATTACGAATATGAACGTAATTGGCCAATTTCGAAAAATGTCCCTAAAAAGGACATCAGTCAATATTGACATCAGGAACATGTTTTCGAACCTCTGGGAACCTCAGATATCGACTTTAAGTCCAGTAAGTAAGTCCCTAAAAAGGACACCTTTGAAAACTAATCTTAGGGAAGGAAAAGGGACCCTAGGTTAATCTAGATTGAGAATTGATTTAATCCCAATTGAGGATTGATGCGTTAATTCCAATTGATTCAATCGGATTGACGCGTCAATCAGAATTAAATCAATTCGGATTGACGCGTCAATTCGATTGATCAATCCGGATTGATTTACATAGTTCAGAATTGATGCCAATACTGCATGATAGACAGGTACCCGTCGCCACCTTCGAGCTCCATCATCAGATCCTGAGTACTATCTTGTGTCAAAGATCTTGTTGAGACGAATAAAACGTGCCTAAACACGAAGTGGTCCAGTTACATGATAGACTGGTACCCGTGGCCACCTTTCAGCTCCATAATCAAACCTTGTGTATCTTCAGTGTCAAAGATCTTGTTGAGACTAATCAAACAAGCCCAAACACGAAGAGGTTTAGTTGCATGGTTGATTGGTACCGGTGACCACCTTCCGGCTCCATCATCAGACCCTGAGTACTATCTTGTGTCAAAGATCTTGTTGAGACGAATAAAACGAGCCTAAACACGAAGTGGTTTCGTTGCACGGTTGATTGGTACCGGTGACCACCTTCCGGCTCCATCATCAGACCCTGAGTACTATCTTGTGTCAAAGATCTTGTTGAGACGAATAAAACGAGCCTAAACACGAAGTGGTTTAGTTGCATGGTTGATTGGTACCGGTGACCACCTTCCGGCTCCATCATCAGACCCTGAGTACTATCTTGTGTCAAAGATCTTGTTGAGACGAATCAAACGAGCCCAAACACGAAGTGGTTTAGTTGCATGGTTGATTGGTACCGGTGACCACCTTCCGGCTCCATCATCAGACCCTGAGTACTATTTTATGTCAAAGATCTTGTTAAGACGAATAAAACGAGCCTAAACACGAAGTGGTTTAGTTGCATGGTTGATTGGTACCGGTGACCACCTTCCGGCTCCATCATCAGACCCTGAGTACTATCTTGTGCCAAAGATCTTGTTAAGACGAATCAAACGAGCCCAAACACGAAGTGGTTTAGTTGCATGGTTGATTAGTACCGGTGACCACATTCCGGCTCCATCATCAGACCCTGAGTACTATCTTGTGTCAAAGATCTTGTTGAGACGAATAAAACGAGCCCAAACACGAAGTGGTTTAGTTGCATGGTTGATTGGTACCGGTGACCACCTTCCGGCTCCATCATCAGACATCTTGTGTCAAAGATCTTGTTGAGACGAATCAAACGAGCCCAAACACGAAGTGGTTTAGTTGCATGGTTGATTGGTACCGGTGACCACCTTCCGGCTCCATCATCAGACCCTGAGTACTATCTTGTGTCAAAGATCTTGTTGAGACGAATAAAACGAGCCTAAACACGAAGTGGTTTAGTTGCATGGTTGATTGGTACTGGTGACCACCTTCCGGCTCCATCATCAGACCCTGAGTACTATCTTAAGTCAAAGATCTTGTTGAGCCAAATCAAACGAGCCCAAACACGAGGTGGTTTAGTTGCATGGTTAATTGGTACCGGTGACCACCTTCCGGCTCCATCATCAGACCCTGAGTACTATCTTGTGTCAAAGATCTTGTTGAGACGAATCAAACGAGCCCAAACACGAAGTGGTTTAGTTGCATGGTTGATTGGTACCGGTGACCACCTTCCGGCTCCATCATCAGACCCTGAGTACTATCTTGTGTCAAAGATCTTGTTGAGACGAATAAAACGAGCCTAAACACGAAATGCTTTAGTTGCATGGTTGACTGGTACTGGTGACTATCTTCCGGCTCCATCATCAGACCCTGAGTACTATCTTAAGTCAAAGATCTTGTTGAGCCGAATCAAACGTGCCCAAACACGAAGTGGTTTAGTTGCATGGTTGATTGGTACCGGTGACCACCTTCCGGCTCCATCATCAGACCCTGAGTACTATCTTGTGTTAAAGATCTTGTTAAGATGAATAAAACGAGCCTAAACACAAAGTGGTTTAGTTGCATGGTTGATTGGTACCGGTGACCACCTTCCGGCTCCATCATCAGACCCCGAGTACTATCTTGAGTCAAATAAATACATATAGAATGTCAGGTCGTTTCAAATATTTTTAATCCTGTCCGGTAGAGTATTAAACTGTACCATTATAAATTATAATACTATAAAAACAGTGCTAGGATCAAAGTTTCTCGTTGCGGTTTACACGCACACAGTATAGCGTTTTACACGGCGCCCGCCGCACACAATGATAAAAAACCTCGTCGTCGCCGTTGAAAATGTGCGGAGCCGACCGACACACGTCCTGCCTGTACAAGCTCTGCCGCGGCACTGAGCTGGCGAGCGCGCGTCATCGGTAATATAGAGTAGTTTTCAAAAAATTGCCAAAAAATTATAGTAGAATTTCATAAACACTTATGTATACCAACAGTTTAAGCAAACGTTGCAGATTGCTTGTGTATGAAAATGACTTCGATATTAAGTAGATTTTCGTAGAAATTGACACTTGTTTCGGAGAGAAAATTGAGTTCGTTTTACTTTGATTTTCTCTTTCTCAAAGGTATGTAGGAAAAATATCGTTTGATATGCCTAAAGTACAGGGTATTAGTAATACAAAATAGCCAGGTTTAGCAGAGTAAACTTCTCAACATTTCCAAATAAGAGCTTGCCGTTCAGTGCTTCACGGGGTTTTTCGGAAACGACCATCAGAAAAAAATTCATTACTAATTTAATAAGTCCTTTTTCTAATATTTACAACGATATTTAAAAAGATAAGAAGACGCTTTTACTGGAACAAGTACTCATTGTTTCTAATAATGAGCACAAAGTCCTGAATTTCGTCGACTAGTATCATCAATTTTGCATTATTTCGACTTTTCTTGTAAGAGCGCTCTTAAGTACACATCATCAATAATTTTCTACAATTTCTTGTCGGACTAGTCGCTTAAATATGAACAAAGTCAAACAAATAAAGAGAACAAGACGTAAATAGCAATGTGTATGAAGGTCGATCGATATGAAACAGAAGTTGAAACCTAACGCCGTAAAATAACCGGGATAAAGCGGTATCAATAGTTTGCTAAGTAAATACAGGGTGGGTAGTAAAACTCGTAAATTTATGCTCGTTTTAAACATGTCATATTGGAAATGTTCTTATAGCAAAGCATATTTTTCTATTTGATGTAACCTATTGTATTGATCGCTCTATCTCGTCGATGCTACCATTTGGAAGTGTACCACTATGTGTAGGTACCACTTGTAGAAGATTCTATGACAGAGACGAGACGAGACCGATAACTTTACCGTAATTTAAGTAAATGGGTAATAATTCTAAAACTCATTACTCATATAATCATACGTGCCAATTTGAGTTTTAGTTACTTGATCTGTTTCCCATATGATCATATCTGTCAGTGTTAATAGTAACGTTTTTGGTTGAAGAAATGTCAGTTTTGACACTGACAGTTCAATATCATATGGGAAACAGATGGAATAACTAAAACTAGAATTGGCCTGATAGTTCAATTTATAGTGTGATCGCTGAAACGAGAAACATGCATGTCTTTAACATTTTTCTTATTTTAATTAATGTAGATATGCTCACTCAATACCACCAAGTACCGTTTGATCATCCCTCGAACGTTTAAAACGCCTTTTCTATTAGAGTCAGACCTAGAATAGTCTGCAGCGGATTTATAGCCCACGCAGTGAAAGTTTTATTTTAAACGTCAAACTTCTATGACGTCAAACATTATGACGTATACATGACACTTGCACTGCGTGGGCTATCAAATACGCTGCAGACTTTTTTTGGTCCGACTCTAGACTTTTTTAAAATTTAAAATATAGATTTTTTTACTCATATCATACTTAATTGTATAAATGCATAATATTATCCGTTTTCTTTTACTATTTACCTTCCCATAATATACTGGAGTAATTTTTAGAAAGCAACATTATGTCCAGACATTTTATAAACCCCTCCTGTATATACCAAGAAATAAAAAGAATCTCTCTTAATAATAACAGTTAAGATAATACGCGTATGAGATCCAGAAACAGTAGTTTCCTTCTTCTTTGGTTATTGTTCAATAACGTTAAATCGAGTTGTATAGGAGCAAACTGGGTTACTAACTTCTGCAAGTCGCTGCTGCTTCCAGCAAAATTGATATCTTACTACATTTTTGCGATAGTTTCAACTGATTACATAGTTGTTTATTGTTTAGCTGGACACTCGAGAGGAATGGAAACTGGTCACTGTGTTTGGGCATTTAAATGTTAAGCCTCTTTTAAATTTTAAGTGTAATGCGATTTATTACTACTTAGATAGAATAATCCATTTTAGGATTTTTAAAATTTTTCCAGTATTAGTTAGGGTTCCGTACCCAAAGGGTAAAAACGGAACCCTATCACTATGACTCCGCTGTCCGTCTGTCCGTCCGTCTGTCTGTCACCAGGCTGTAACTCAAGAACCGTGATAGCTAGAAAATTGATTTTTTCACAAATGATGTATTCTGTTGCCGCTATAACAAGAAATACTAAAAATAAAACATGTTAATGTGGGGCTCCCAACACCACGCGTTATTTTTTTGCCGTTTTCTGCAAGTCCGACTTGCACTTGGCCGGTTTTAAAATTATTGTAGTATTTATTTACCTTGCCAGATCATAAAATAACCATATACCATAAAGTCTAAGTGATAATAGAATAAAATAACCATTACTGAGAACATCTAAGTGCTGGTACAAATAACACTAGCTTGCTGCGATTAAGATTCTTTGTTCAGACAGCCGGTGAGTTCGTTGATATTTGAGTCAATTTAACCGTCTTTCACTCTCACTCAATCGTGTTTGAATGTTTCAAAAGTTTGGGACTATTTGGTTAATGACGGCTGTGTCTAATTGATAGTAAAAAAGTAATGAAGCATAAATCTTAAATGCGTAACACTAAAGTTTGCGTAACGTGGACATAACATAACACTTTACACACATCAAAAGAACACAATAATAACATTTTTCCGGATGCATCCTGAATTCCGGAATTTCCTTTGACAGCCCAAGGACCTTTTTGGAATTAATCCGGTTCCCGTAAGATATTTTTGACTTACTTACTGTTAAATAGATCCCACCAAAAACATAAATGTAAAAAAGGAGAGCCAAGTTCAATACAAAAATTATGCTTGGCTGTGGGGCTCGCCGCAAAAAGAATGGAGATCTAAATGAGTGCCACTGCGAAGTTCTATACAAAATCCAAATATGTATTTATAGGAACAAAATAACATTATAAACAAGTATCAAACTCTATTTCCTTGCTTTATTGGATACCTATAACAATTGCTGTTATTTAAAAAAATGTGAGATCTTAAAGTAGGTTAGATTTGACTTGGCCAGTTTTCATTACATCAATCATTTTATATATATTGTAATTCTGATAAAATCTGGCCAAGCCAAATCTAACCTACTTTAAGACCTCACATTTTTTTAAATAACAGCAATTGTTATAGGTATCCAATAAAGCAAAGAAATAGAGTTTAATACTTGTTTATAATGTTATTTTGTTCCTATAAATACATATTTGGATTTTGTATAGAACTTGGCAGTGGCACTCATTTAGATCTCCATTCTTTTTGCGGCGAGCCCCACAGCCAAGCATAATTTTTGTATTGAACTTGGCTCTCCTTTTTTACATTTATGTTTTTGGTGGGATATCAATACTTTTTGTAAAGAAAACTAGGCAGGTATTGAGATTTAATGTTTTTTCTTGTGTTTCCGCTGTATGGTTTTTACTTCTGTTCTTTGTATAATTATGTGGTGCCGCGCGCCGCCGACGACACACCGTTGGCCGGTTGTTTAGAGCGTATTACAAGTTTTTTGTATGGGGACACCACTTATTTTTTGACTAAACTTTATTTTAATATATTGGAGTAGTTTCAAATATCTGCTTGTAACGGTTCCAACGCTACAATAAAAAAATATTTTTTTTGTATGGGGACCCCCCCTATTTTTTAACTTTTTTTTAATTTTAGATTTTTTCCTACGCTTACACACAATAACCGAGCTGGATTCCAAATTTTATCCTTCTAGGTCATCTGGAAGTAGGTTAGGTTTAGGTACTTATATGTCAGTCCCAATAAAAAATGGTTTTTTTTGTATGGGGACCCCCCCTATTTTTAAACTTTATTTTAATTTTAGATTTTTTCCTACGGTTACACACAATAACCGAGCTGGATTCCAAATTTCATCCTTCTAGGTCATCTGGAAGTAGGTTAGGTTTAGGTACTTATATGTCAGTCCCAATAAAAAATGGTTTTTTTGTATGGGGACCCCCCCTATTTTTTAACTTTATTTTATTTTTAGATTTTTTCCTACGGTTACACACAATAACCAAGCTGGATTCCAAATTTCATCCTTCTAGGTCATCTGGAAGTAGGTTAGGTTTAGGTACTATAAGTCATAAGTCAGTCTTAAAATTTACGACTTTTTGACCTTCATATCTTTATAACCGTTTGAGCTGGCTTCATGAAATTTGGGCTTCTAGATATCCTTATGGATATAATTAAACACACGTAGTTTTATGTGTTTACGTCAAAGATCTTTTGAGTTATAGAAGGGTCAAAAGTGGCACCAAGTGGTTCGTGTAATATTACACTCGGCGCTGGCTAGCCAGTTCCTTTGCTTGAACTTGGCTTGACACGCTGCCGCGTGTCTAGATAATTACAGTCCTTAGATAAGTTTCAAGAAATTAATTGATGTTACTCCAAGATCGGGCCGGCGGCTGATACCTATTCAATACTAATCTCGACGTATTAGGTCCTCGAAACTTTTTTTTGCTAAAATCAGGCTTTAAGAAAGCTCTACCAACGACCAACTTTTTATCTGCGCTTAGAAGATTTGTAAACGTGTACATACACGTGTGTGTGTGTGTATGTCGTGTACGTGTGTGTGTTTGACGTACACGTCAAGTTCCATGAGCGGCATGTAGATTTAAAACACATCACATTTAAGTGGCGTTTATCTTCTTAACATATGTTAAGAAGATAAACGTCACTTAAGTGTGTTTTATCATATGATAAAATGAAACCCTTAACGTGTATCTAACTGAGGAAGATGCGCTACTCATCTCCACGATTTATCTCAGTCCGTATTTATTCCATTTATTATTTACGGACACCGAGAATACGTTCCTCAAATATGTCACGAGCACACAAATCCAAAGTTGCCCTAAATAATGTGTGCATTTCGTGGAATTGTCACACGTTGCTGGCTTAACACGTGCTAGACAAAGACATACTGCCGTATTCGAATTTCAAGATATTCACAAGAGACGACACGTTCTAGATCCATTCTAGACACGTTATAGTTTAGATATCAACTAGTTCTCTTTTGCAGCGCAACTCGAGCAACCAATGTCACTTTTACGTTAGATAGAGTAAGATATTTATTAGATGTGAATTGGATCTCTAAGTCATATCCTGTGGAAATCGTTCAAGAGTATCTCCAGAATCGCGTCATCAAATGTCATTTGACAGGTTAGATCTTAAACATATCGTTACCGTATCTTGGTGATGTCTAAAAGATGTCTAATAGATATCTATTTCATAATCCGAATCAGGCCCATAGCTAGCACACGGCCTCCAGCACCTCGCTAACTTACCTGGCATTCCTGTTTAACTTTTTGGCACTTTCGACTAACACAAATATTCTGAAGAAACAGTCGAGTGAAATGGCGCTGACATTTCTAGCTGTTAGAAATTTTCAACGTGTGACTTAGAGTTGTTTGTTAAGATTTTACGGGTTGCGTGTAACAGTTTTGCAGTTTTGTAGTTTTCTCGGGGCAAAAATAACAAATGAAAAAGTCACAGTGCCTAAATAATCAGCCAGTTTTAAACCACATTGACCGGATAGTAGAGATAGAGCTTTAATATTTAAATTTTCTGTAATTGTTTATTAGGGAGGAGAAAAAGTAAACTTTCACTATGTACATCGCCTAAGTTTTGTAATAAAGAAGAGTTTTATAGAAAACAAAAATACGATTATGTATAGTTTCCACCTCATAATTTAGGTACCTAAATATTTTATATGAAGTTGTGGCAAGTAGACATAGTCTGCAGATACATAAATCCAAGACAATTCTTATGTAATTTATACATAGCATTGACGGAAGATGATTAAATTTCAGAAGAATAAAATAATCGATAAATCGTAAAATATCACTTTAAAAAAATACGTAACGCTAACGATCAGTTCCGTCTAATACAATATTCATTACCGCTCCCCGTCGATTAGTCTTTGATCAGTGCGTAATACCGGGCTATTATATCGAGGATCCTCACAAGGGCCTAAAAACGTGCTATGACAAAGAGTGTCGGGGCCTCGCCTCGGAGGGCCTCGGCCGGCCTCGCCCCGCGAAGGGCCCTCGGCTTTTGTTCGAGTTGCAACAATGCCTCTGTAAGGGCACTTGAGCGCACTTCAATCCGATGTGATATTCGCTGCTGGATTAGGGTTTCCAAGTAATTGTATGTTAAAAAGTGCCTTTGTCTCTGTCCATAAATTGTAGCATTTCTTAAAATAGGAGCGCTAAGTAGTTGTTAATGTATTCTGGGAAGGCGATACGCCTGCAACTGAAGGAGCCGCATCTCCTCTTGCTGATCTAAGTTTCAAGGAATACTCACTTTTCTTGTTTATTAACATTTGCAAGATCTTAGTCTTTAGATGGAGAAAAAATATTGTCAAAATATATGAAAAACATTAAACAGGCTACAGACCTAATATAAATTTTGTTCTTAAATATTCGTTTTTGTATTATATTTATTTCCGGAATGGAGGTTAACAAAGGTGTACAATAACATATAAAACATATTTTAGTTTCACCATACCATTTTGCTCTCCCTGGCAACGGGAGTGCACTTATTTTTTGGTCAAAGCACGAAGAGTTAAACAAAAACCATTTTTCTATGGCAAAAACTATGCCCCCTTGTAAAACAAATAACTATGTATTAACAATCAAGTCTGAAGCCTAATAATCTTCGATTACGTATGTATATAAAGTCCATACAAAAGCCGAAAGCAAAAGTGCGTAAGTAGAGTTTCAGTAAACGCCGGAACTAAGAGCACTCAGCATTGTTACAGTTTCCATGCTTCAACAAAATGCCATCTCTTGCTATCAAATAAACGGAACATACGATCTTCTGTAGATAGAATGAAGAGTTGTATAACAATGGCAAGGAAGCCGTCTCGTTCGCTCGCATTCAACAAATTAGACTTATTATAATTGTGGATGCAAACTTGTTATTATTACGCAGTTGACAGAGAGTCTTTCCGGCGAAGTTGCCCTAATCCTCTGTTGTTTGACACGGCTGTGTGTGTATGCTAATGAAAACGCAACAGGGAAGCAACAATGCTTATTTATGAGAAATTATAATTTATAGGTTTATAAAATGATGCGTAACAATTGTTAATAAATTAATTGTTAATTTTCATAACAAACCAAATAAATTAGAGGAGAGAGGTAAGTAATAAAGCAACCATTGGTGTATGAAAAAGGAGGAAACAGGTCTAACGATACTAAAAAGCAAGTGTTTCATTACTATCCAAAAATAGGGCCATAGTTAATTTACCACATTAAATCCTGTAGGCAGTTTTTTTACATTTAACATAAAAAGCTTAATCTATACCAATCAGGATAAAAACTCCGGGGTTTACGTGGATTCAAACTGGCTTGAATAAATTGCGAATTTTATAGAAGTCATCTCGCAAAATGTTTCCAAAATCATAGCGCACAATAAAAGTTTTATTGGCTCGGTATTGTCTCGCGGGAGCTCGGCTCCGCTTGGGGCCCACCCGCACTTTATTTTCATTGATTAAACTGTTTGTTTAATTGAACATTTCGTTTAAAATCGAATGGGTTTGTTTGCAGTTACGATGACCTTTTCCAGCGTAGATATAAAGCATCATACATATTAATAACATTTTATGTTGAATACAAAATATATGTTGAACATGAAATAGTAAGTTTTTTGGCTAAGTCAGGTAGCGTAGTTTAACTTTACTGATGAATTAATAGAAACTTTTCAAGTTTAAAACGTACTTAAGCGTAATTTTAGAATGCGTTGTATTGTCATCGACGGCCAAGTCTTTTGATATTAAAAATGTACCACCAAACGAAAAAGATTGACGACGCGACGGTGCGAATCGTAAGTAAAAAACCCATGTAGGTACAACATTTTCAGGCTGCGAAGTATTGATGCATTATGTGGCCAGTTAGTACTTCAATTTGTCCTTTACATATGTCTATAAAGTTTGTTTGACACAGCAACGTCTTTGTTAATATGTAAAAACTTGTAACTTTGGCTTTGACAAAAATAAATGAAATTTGGAAATAATGTGTTTGATGAAAAAGATAGTTTCAGTATACCAGTGATGATCCCTATATAGGTAGAGTTTTGTACAAACTAAGTAACTAATAGTCAACCTAAGCCCTCTTAATCCGTGGAGCGCCCTAGTATCACACGTGTGATACTAACTTAATTTGGGTCGTAGCGACTCAGTATCAGACGTGTGTTACTACAGATCAATATGGGTCAAATTGCTTTGCATCAATTTTTTATATGATGGTCGTTCGACGGGTTAAACATGCAACCAGAGGGCCTACCGCGAACGACTTTCGACGTGTTTCCTCCCTGTCACACTTACGTACGAATTTACAAGTGCGACAGAGATGCAACACGTTGAACGTGCTTCGCGGTAGGCCCTCAGGAAGTCGCTTAGATGACGAGTCGTTAGATAGATCTAAGTAGAACGCACCCAGCGGCGTGGGCGCGACTGCGAGCGGAGCGGAAAGCGGAAGCGAGTTGACATGACGTCCAGCAACTCCGCCGGACGGGAAGTTGTGTAATTTTTACAAACGTGAAACTTCGGCGTGACACCTTGCTTGCGTGACTTGTTTCTCGATACTTTGCAATCGATTACCAAAAAAGAAACGTCCTCAATTCGACTTTTGCTAACTCGGAATTCTGTAATTCAGAAATCGGTATATATTTTTGACCCTTTAGTCGAAAATCTTAGGAGTCAGGAACTTTTGAAATGTTCGCTATTTTATTTTGCTCCGCCATTCTTTATAAAAAAAAATATCAAAAAAGTCAAATCAAGAGGCATAGCTGTGGTTAATATCCATAGAGGAAAGTCGGGACTAAGTTATATGGAGAAGCGATCGTCCACTTTTCTCTTAAATAAAAGGAGCGTTATTAGATTTCATCGAAGAGTCTAATATTTCTATTATATTAGTCGGTTTTTATTAACTATGCAGTATGTACTGCCCATAGGAAATAGTATGGAACGCTCATTTGTTTCGTGCATAAAAATGGTGTAGTACTTTATAACTAGCTTAATCATATTTATTTATTTAATCTTTTATTTCAGTAACATCACATTACATTACAAATGCTATTTTCTAGCAGTGTACCATGTCGTCAAACAATATTAGCCCGATTCGACCATTAAGATTTATATTAAGATATGGATTAGATATATCAGTGTCAAAAGTGACGTTTCTTCAAACACTGACATATCTAATCCATATCGTATCTAGCCGTAATATTTGACGTAGGTATCTTAAAGTTCTATCGGGCCGTATATTACAGTGGGGGTAGAGTAGTTAAAACAAAGACGAGGTACATTTCGTCTGGATTAAATCGGTTCCATAAATATTTAATTTAGTAACCATTTTGATAAATTGAAATTTCTTATACAGACACTTTACGTGAGTGTTGAATGGATAAGTCGGGCTTCAAAGTGCTCGTATTACTTACGAATATAGTATACATAAGAACGTTCCCGAGGATGCAATGAAATGTCGACCAGCCGTCTGTTTTTGATTCAGTGCGAAAAACATAACAAACAATTATTTACAATCTGACAAAAATCAACCTTTCCACAAACTTAGCAATGCTCGTGGATGCAATGTACTTTGGATAGGCGACGATATTCATACGTGTTTAAATACAAACTCAGATACACAGAAACATTCCACATAAACACACAAATAAATGTCCTTACCGGGATTGGAACCCAGAACCTCCTGCATTGCAGGTAAGGTCAGTGGCGGATTTGCAGTCTTTGCCGCCCTAGGCCCCAAGCCTTGTAGCCGCCCCTTTCTCAGCATCAGCACCCATCATATTGACTACATTTAGATCAGGCAACGAAAAGATATATTATAGAGGGAAATGCTTGGGACACATTTTTTTTTTACTTAGTAACTTTTTTGGACTCGTTAGGAGGTGAACATGTCAAAAGTATGGTTTGGTTTGAAGGTCACATTTTGTGACATGATCAGGAACATAGGTTTTACGAAAAAACTTATTCATTTTAAGTGACAGTTTTACCTATAACATTGACTTTTAATGTACCTACAAAAACATTCAAAAAATCTAAAAAAGAAACATAAGAAAAACATTTTTTTGCCTATTTTCTTGAATAACTGCTAAATTATTTATCCTAAAATTATAAAAAAATTATATTTGAGATTCTTACAATGAGCTCTTTGATTTGATATGTAACACGATGTAGTTTGAAAAACTTTATCTTTAAATTTTCTCATTTACCTCCCAAAAATGGCCTCCATATTTAAAATTCATTTATTTACGTTACACGTCCATCTTTGGGTCACAAACGTACATATGTGTGCCAAATTTCCATTTAATTGATCCATCAGTTTCGGAGAAAATAGGTTGTGACAGACGGACAACCAGACGCAGGAGTATAAAGGTTCCGTTTTTTCCTTTTGAGGTACGGAACCCTATAAACGGGGAACAAGGCGCGAAGGCGTCAACAATATGCGAATACGCCACACTCGCGTTCGCGGCTTTGCGCACAAATGTGGATAGGGCCCTCCAGATATCGTAAAAATTTTAGCTTGTAGCAAATTTAACCACCTTACCTTTTTTTGAGAATTCGTTGCCTGGCCTAATTTTGAGTTATTTTTTTGTTATCATCAGCGAATTTTTTGTCACAATTTGCCGCCCCTAATATCTCGCCGCCCTAGGCCCGGGCCTACTGTGCCTTGGTAGGGTTTAGGGTTAGGGGGTAGGGTTACTACCGACTAGGCTAGGAGGCCGGTAAATAATACTGTGAAGAGTCGGCAACGCTCATGTGACATTTTTGGAGTTGCAGTTTTGTTTGGTATTAGTGCCGTAGATACTTTCATTTGCCATCACTGGTTTTATAAGCTTTAATTAAAATATTACCCTCCCACATACGACTCTATCGAGTATTTTGTTGGCCGGACGTAGAGATGTGAATTCCCTAATGATTGGCTTGCCAGCCACCGGTGTAAAACGAAATCTAAAATGGTTTAATCCATTCCCTCCGTGGGAGAAAGAATATTGTTCAGTATATGGTCATCGTCATCATCCTATTATGTGTTGTTGACCATGATAATTGAATCTCAAACTTTTTAGGATTGATGCTTGGCAAAATAACTTTTATACCAAGTGAGATTTCCTACATATTCCAAGCAAAACTACTGTAACAGCTACAAAGTAACTTCATACAAATGCCATTTATAAGGAACTCGTTTTACTTTTGCAAAGTTGAACAAATTCAAACTAGTCGAAGTGCGTCATTTCAATACGGAGCCAGTGTGCCCCCCACCTTAATCTATGCGGCGGATCTTAGAAACAATCCCGCCAGATCTTTCCAACAACTGAATTGAATTCATTATTCGAAAGAAAACACAACATGACCAACTTCGAATTAAGTACTGCACTTTTAAATTGTTAGTAAAGTAGAACTGGAGAATTGCATCGATTTCTATATTTCTCTCAATAAAGGAGAATCTAAATTCATCGAATACAAATAAAACGAACTGTGAAAGTTCTACCGTGCAATTAAACCGCACTTTACTGCTACAATCCCTTCAGTTAAATAGAGAACTTTTAAAGGCGTGTCCTTTTGTCCCAGTTCCTTTATTTCTTGCTGGGAAATAATGTGGGTGCGAGCGATGTACCTGCACTGCATGCGACGTCCGACCTCAAATGGCGATGCATTTTGTTTCTTTTCGGAAAGAGGATTAACCGTATTTTGGAATCATTTGCATAGGTACGAGTACGCTTGAGTGCTGGACTCTTTTGTTTAAACGGTAAAATAAAATCATTGGAACGAAATGTGTTTACATAGATAGGAGATTAAACAACGCCTTGCCTTAGATAAAAAGACATCGCCTTGGGCGTTCCGTACCGTACGTTATGGAGTTTAGTTTTCCTGTCTGTAGGTTATTGCTGGATTTTCAATTACTGTCATTGCCAGAAACAACCCATTTTCGGGAAAAAAATAAGCTAATTCGTATTTATGGCTCTTTGTCTAAACTATGTCCGACTAATACGATAAGTTGTGAAAATGGACATTTAATAATTACTACATATTTTGAATAGTACGTAAAATTATTAGACGTTTTGACGTGATAACGTCTACGTCTTATAAATCGATGAACACCGGTTGCATGTATTACGACAAAGTGTCACGTTGCGGTCAAATCTCCATGGTAACGTCGTGGACAGATCTCCATGGTGACGTTACGGCCACGTATTTTCTTATGACGTTATCACGCAAAATTATCATCCGTAAACCGACTTTACAGACAACCATATTTTTTGTTACTCATCCTAAATCCATCTCTTTTGTCACATAAACTATAAGTAAAATTATTCAACACTGTCGCTCAAAAATAAGGTCCCAAACGGCAGTTTTTCTTCCACGAATACGGGTTGTTATCTGTGTATATTTAGACGCGGGTAGTAAGAGTGGGGCGAGATAGCAATCAAATAGATGTTGTTTCACTGCAGTCCTCGTATGCACACGTGCCGACAAGTGGTCTCGAAGTCTTGACACTTGCGCTTATATACTGCGATGTAGATTATGACAACGGACCAAGGCCGTTTGCAGGACAAGAGTATATTTTCACATGACATTCGTGTGCAATGTGACTTGGGACCAGATTCGGATTTTGAAATAGACATCTATTAGATATCTTTTAGACATCACCAATATACGATAACGATATGTTTAAGATCTAACCTGTCAAATTTTAAATTTGCGTGATTCTGGAGATACTCTTGAACGATTTCCACAGGATATGACTTAGAGATCCAATTCACATCTAATAATTATCTTACTCTATCCAACGTAAAAGTGACATTGGTTGCCCGAATTGCGCTGCAAAAGAGAACTAGTTGATATCTAAACTATAACGTATCTAGAATGGATCTAGTACATGTCGTCTCTTGTGAATATCTTGAAGTTCGAATACGGCAGTTGAACGTGTTTCAAAGGATGGTTACGATCGATCGCTACTCACGAAAAGTTTCTGTGCAATGTAAATTACAATATGAAGTCGTTTTCATTGTCTTAGTTCCCAACTTGTCTGAATAATGCAGGTTCTTTTTTAATTCTTCTAGTTGTTTTTCTTTAACTCTTCAAACAATAACACATATTAAAAATAACATACTACAAGGAAAAGCAAAGTACAAAGGCGAACTTAATCGGCTTAATCCCTTTGAGGGATTCCATTTAAACTTTGAGTAGATCAGTTAGTATAAAAGTTATATTTATGTAGGTAATTGCCGAAAATCCTACAGAACGGAACCAAAGTAAAAATTATTTGTATTTTTCATTCGATATCCTATTCATAACATGATTCATTTGCTGGGCTTGCATCGCAAATGAGAGCCCGATGACGAAGCGTTTTGTCCAACTATCCGTGGCGTAAATATTAAAATGCAACCGATACAGTTGATAATTTTATTCTATCGTTTCGAAATTTTCAACAAAATATGCAAAATCAGCGAACGTTACATTTTTCGAGCGAAATACAACGGTGAAAACCGATGTTTTGTGGAAGTGTAAATTATAAATTGGTTCAGTGGCAACGTTGCACCGCAATTCAGAGGTAACATTTGAAATCAGCGCTACAATTAAAATATTTTGAAATAAATTTAATTTGGGTCAGAAACTTATTTTAAAATCGTATTAAACGGTGTAAATTTCCACGATATGCGCGGGACGAGAGCAATGGGCCCATAGCGACATAAAATATTTCAGGTAATATCGCGGTCGCTGGCGACAAGCAATTGCGGTAGGTATTTGTGAAGAGATTGTTATAAATAATATTGCGTTTTGTGTTGCAGCCGCTTCTGTGTTTCCAAGGAAACTCACTAAATGCATTTCATAGTCGCTAACAATGTAATTTTTGTAGAGTCCGCAAATAATATCCTGGAACAAAAGAGGCGAGAAAAATGCAATTTTACGCGCTAAATCATATTTCCCTGCTTTTAAAAATAGTGCACACTGCCCTTTTATCTTTCTGATTTTACATTCCTTCTTATGCTTACCATAATAACTGTACTTATTTACCAGCTAATAGTAAACAAAGAAGAATAACAAACTATCAAAACTTCAGGTTCCATGTACATTTTTCACCTGAAGTATGTTTCTGCTGACGTAACGGTCATGAAACGTATTTTGGAAGAGCGATAAGGAAATGACACAAAGAAAACAAACTACAGTCCTCGGTCGAAAATTTGTCGAGGCGGGCGGAGGCGGGGACGGCAGCGGGCGCGGGCGCGGAAGCGGGCGAGATAGTAGCAAATGTCAAAGTTATCGAATCGATGTCAGCGATCGCTCGCAACGGATATCTATCGACTTTTACGACGTTATTGCAATCTTTCGACGCTTTTAGACATATTCCCGCTGCCAATAAATTGGCGAGTTCCTAGGTAAGCTGCATTTAATAAAGTATGTACGTTATGTTGTTCGCGGAGCTTTGTCGTAAAATTATTTTGTGACATTTACGATCGAGCAGTTTGCGCGAAATTGAATAATGGTGATCCCACCTCCGGAAAATTGTGCTCTCCATCTGCAGCAAGCTTTTACTTGGTGCAAAATAAATCTATATTTTTACTAGAGATGATTAGACTAATGATAAAAGTCTGCAGCGATTTTGATAGCCCACGCAGTGCAAGTGTTATTTATAAGTCACAATTTCGTAGCAGTTTTATGTTAAAAATAACACTTGCACTGCGTAGGCTATCAAAATCTCCGCAGACTTTTCTTTGTCTAACTCTAGTTACTTATTACATTGGTTATTTTATTTATGTAAGCAGTAAATATGAGTACACTAGGAAGTTATTCCTGGAAGCTAGACATGACAAATCGATAGGCATTGTAAATTCAGTCCAGATTAGAATTGTATGCCGCACGCGAGCGATTGACGTGTCATCATATTGTCTTTGAAAATGGCCTTCCAAGAAATGATTTCTATAGCCGGCCAGTAAACATTACAGCAGCGATTTGTCAAGGGAATGGATTTCAACAAAAGGGTCCCAATTTGAATGGCAACTTGTTGTACGGCCGTTTTAATTTCATAAGTCGTTTATCATAATCAAGGCGTCGGGGTGATTTCACAACCCATGTCAATGTCTCGCCGTCAGCGATGAAGGAAATGTCACATACCTGCTTGGCCAGATGTGTGGACAAGGCCCGGACAAATAATCCACACGCTCGATAAAACCAAACATACTTTCAGGAGTCAGCCCGCAGTGTGCGTTCATCCGCCGACTCGTGTGCCCGTTGAAACTCTTCAATATGGAGCGAAATCTTAGCAATCTTATGCGAATTACCCGTTTTGGGTGGTGTATCCTAATTAAAGAATATCTTGATTTTTTCGGATTGTATTGTAAATATCTTTGTGGTTCTTTGTGATTTGGTGTGTGGTTCTTTGTAGTCGAATCACTACACCATATAAAACAAAGTTACCCTCCGCGCCTGTCTGTTTGTTTGTATATGTATGTACGTGATAAATTCAAAAACTACTGAACGGATTTACATGTAGTTTCCTAACATCAAACAAAAGTAACAATAAATCTTAATACGTACAAATTGTACAATGTTACAAAATTTATACCTAATGCAATTTTCCAAAACCGAAAGCCGTCTCCTCTTATCCGAGCAGAAGACATTACGACAGATTCAGGTAGCTAAATAGTTCGCGCGGACCGATATCCCTAATCTAATATGCTCCGTCCGGGGTCCGGTGTCCGTGCCGGCTGCAATCTTCACTCTGCTGCGGTCACGGTGTCCTTTTCACCCACTATTACTTGGACATTTTGTCCAGTACTGACGCTACTTGACCAGTGGTCTATTTTTCGAACGATCGAAATTGTAGAAGAATTTTCGGAAGTGTAGAATATTTATTTGTATATAATTATTATTGAACTAAACTGTTAGAATCAGTTTACTGTGGATACAAAATACTAACATGGGCATTATGTTTTGAATGCACAATACATTTTTTAAATCGCATAGGTTTGGTTTTTAAGGTGCCGTAGGTTCAGAGAACTGAATTTAACAAAAATACCGTTTTTTCACGACTGCCCACAAAAAAGAGTGTATTGTTTTCAGCGTTCATGTTTGTATGTATATATTTATTTAGAACACAATTTAACTAACAATGTTCTGGATTCTCTTTAGTCACTTCATCGATTAGAATTCTGATAAAAAAATCACGAACCTATGTTTAAAACGCACTACAAAAATTGCACTCTTGTTTTTTTTTTCCCCATCGATAATTTAGTATGGTTTATGGTGGGTAACAAATAACCCGACCAAATTACGTAGGTTATGTTTGGTATGTTGTCAGGATACTTAAAACGTGTTTATAATTTCGTCGCATTACGTCTATAGTAAATATAATTTAATTTTAATTATAAAATACATTCTGCTAAAACTGAATAAACGCTGCAATTTGCTTAGTGAAAAATTATCTACTGTTTCACTAATTGCTACCCCGTACGGTTACCGCGCATTCGAAATGTTCTACGAGTAATCCTGTATTGGTTGAATTAAAATTAACCTTCCTAGCTGTATGTACTTATATACCTAAACTTGCACATGTAGGTGTGAATACATAGTTACTGGCGCATTGTAGTGTTCGAGCGAATTGAATTGAGAGGATTGGTCTAGAATAGAAACCTAGTTTAAGGAATAGCTACTTAGAAAGAATGGGTTTCTATTTGTTGAAAAGTAATGATACTTTTGAGAGTATTAGTGGCTGAAAATCTGTTCTCATGTTGAAAATTTAGAATGCCTCAAGGCATTAAGTCCGCCACTTGTACATTTTGTTATCGTGCAATAAAGTTTAAATAAATAAATAAAATTTAGAAAATATGTTTTATACAAAGCTTAGAAAAATGCTAGCTATATTTACTTATGCATCTAAAATACAGACTGGCTGCGAAACATTCCGACAACAATTGTAATCTGACTCGAGTGTCTGGTTT
Organism: Cydia fagiglandana; assembly: GCF_963556715.1. NCBI lineage: Eukaryota > Metazoa > Arthropoda > Insecta > Lepidoptera > Tortricidae > Cydia > Cydia fagiglandana. The sequence goes on from NC_085937.1 coordinate 7,157,601, forward strand.
CAATTGACCGTGTCCGTCACTCCAAGTTGATACCGACTGTCAGAAAAATTCCGCAATGCTCAAAACAATTCTATTCCCGGAAACAGACCGACAATACTTTTGTTTTAAAAATAGCTATCAGAACCCGAAATCTAAGTACGGGTATACGTATACGTGTAACTGAAGAACTCTTTATTTCTTTAGCTTCACAGTCGATACTCGCCGGCTTTATTGCGAAACTTTCGGCAAGCATTCCTCTTTTATTACTCCAATTTTGTACGACTAAGCCTACGGAGCAGAGGGGCCGCGCGCGATCTTTATTATTTAGATTTCGATTGTTTGAGCTTACAAAAATACACGGTAACGCGTCATATATATTCAGCGTTTCCGATTCGGAATCAATTGCGGATTTATAGCCTCGCGGCATCAATGGTTTATCTCCTTTGAGATTATATACTCAGTTTTGTTGAGCGTACTGCCAATCCATAACAGAAGGCCTGTTAGACATTTAAAAAATATTTTTTTTAATTATTGATATATATACATATATATATATATATATATATATATATAATATTTACCTAGATTTTCAGGACTACGACACACTTCGAGCAACACCGGGAAGGGAGACGGTGTGGCGTCTCCTCTAGCTGTCACTGCCGATGTCGTGCCATAATAATCTAACAGATGGCGTTAGGGAGCTAGAACGCACAAACGACTAAAAAGATACTACGTCTAGAACGCAATTAGTATGAGACCCTACATCGCGCTTACGGAGTTATAATGTCAGTTTCTTTATACAGGGTGATTCATGAGACGTGAGCAGGAATAAGCCTGCATACTCAGTAAGTGATAATTGATCGATCACCGTCGTATTTAGGTGAAACGACCACACTTTTTCCTATTTTTTAACTTTTTGGTGAGGGCAAATTTAATTCTCTAGAACAATGGTCACCCTACAAGACCTAATTAATAAACATAAAACCTCTTTAACCGTAATGACAGCATTTTGATTACGAAGAAAATAAACTGTCAACTTGAGTGAGATACGAGTTTTCAAAAGTAACCAGACCGTGATGACAGTGTTGACATTCAATTTGACACAGATTATCGGTAGTTTAGTATTCTAATTTTAGGGTGACCATGCATGTGGTAAATAAATTAATTACTTTTTTTTTCAACACGACTAGAAAATTAACGTTAACCTCACTAATATTGATACGAAACAGTTGCTTATAATTTACGAAATGCGCAGTGTTAGTCCTGCTCACGTCTCCTGAATCACCCTGTATATATAACTTCCGACGAACTCTCAACGGACTTCGGTCCCCAGGCATAACACCCGCCTGGAGAGAGTACTCTCTATTGCTTCTCTACCTTCTACAACGGCATTCATACTATTTCCCCTCTGCTTCGGCAGCAATAGGTAAATAAATAAATAATTAAAATTGTTTATTCATTTTAAGTAGGTATTTGTTTACATTGTACAAAGCTGGTACCCCTTTTTAACCGACTTCCAAATCCCAAAGGAGGAGGTTATCAATTCGGTTGTATGTTTTTTATTTTTTTTATTTTTTTTATTTTTTTTATTTTTTATGTTTGTTACTCCATATCTCCGTCATTACTGGACCGATTTTGAAAATTATTTTTTTGATTGTATGTATATGCATACAGATTGGTCCCGTTTTTGTCAAAATCCAGTTCTGATGATGGGATCTATGAGGAATCGACGGAACTCCTCAAATCTTAAAGGCATACATATGGTGATTTTTGTGTTTTTATCAACAAATCAAGCATATACATTCAAAAACGTGACATTTGATGAAGTGGAACTGCTGATGATGATCAGAACGGAACTCTTCAACGACGCATAGTTCACCTTTGGCGATTTGTCCTCTTCGTTATGTTTGTTAAGCAAGTTAAGTTTTTAAGCCACAATTTTGTCAAGCTTGAGTTCTGATGATGGGATCCATGAGAAATCGAGGGAACTCCTCAAATTTTAAAGGCATGCGTATAGAGATTTTTGTATTTTCATCAGAAAATCAAGCATTTTCATTAAAAACTGTCGCACTTAATAAAGTGGAACTGCTGATGATGATCAGAACGGAACTCTTCAACGACGCATAGTTCACGTTTGGCGATTTGTCCTCTTCGTTATGTTTGTTAAGCAAGTTTAGTTTTTAAGCCACATTTCTGTCAAGCTCGAGTTCTGATGATGGGATCCATAAGGAATCGAGGGAACTCTTCAAATCTTAAAGGCATACGTATAGAATTTTTTGTATTTTCATCATAAAATCAAGCATTTACATTAAAAACTGTCGCATTTGATGAAGTGGAACTGCTGATGATGATCAGAACAGAACTCTTCAACGACGCATAGTACATGTTTGGTGATTTCGAATTTCGATTTTGACTTGGACTGGGACCCGGACTCATACCCGGATCTGGTTCGGACCCGGACTCGGACTCGGACCCGGACTCGGACCCGGACTCGGACCCGGACTCGGACCCGGACTCGGACCCGGACCCGGACCCGGACTCGGACCGGGACTCGGACCCGGACTCTCACTCAGAGACCCGGACTTTGACCCAAAAACCACTATGATACCTAAACTAAATAAACCACTATGATTACCTACCATAAAATGTGGGTATGATGATGCCAAACCCCTCCCGCTCAAACTCCCGTACACCGCACCGCATGCGCCGTTAAGTGGGTTAGGTTAGGTTTGAACTGCGATCCTCACAGAACCGAACAAAAGTGGGTTAGGTTTGGTTAGAACTGCGAGTCTTACAGAAACGAAATGCTACTAGAAAAGTGGGTTTGATTAGGTTCGAACTGCGATCCTCACAGAACCGAACTGCTATCAGAGAAGTGGGTTAAGTTAGGCTAGAACTACGACCCTTACGGAAACGAAATGCTACTAGAAAGTACTGGTTTTACCTCCTTTTCTACACCATCTACCATAATCTTTCACCGGGCCCCATAGAAGTCGGTTTTTTTTTCTTAAAAATTATTTAGTATCAAATACCTGTATTAAGAGAGTAATAAGGTACAACTGTACCTATGGTAGTGTGTGTTGTGACTCGTCCTTACAGATTGTTGTCATTACAGATTGGATTTTGTATGTAGTGATTGAGAAGTGCGACTGTATGCACATTTTCCTCAGCAAAAAATGGCAGAACCAGTACGGTAAGATATCGCTTCAGCTCCTTCCTTCCGATATGTCGGAAGCCGGTGTTGCTCGAAGAGCGCACAGCAATAGGTATTACAGTGCAAGCGAGATCATAATCAATAACAAATTAAGTTGAGAGTTTAAAACTTGAATGTCGCTCCAGTTTTGTTATATTCAGTTTAATAAATAAAAATTATTGGTTTGATATAAATGCCTGTACGTCTGTCTTGTATCTGTGTGCAATTCATTTATAATGACTCGACCTCCACGTTACTGTACTTGGTAACCTAAGTAATGTCTATTTCCAGTAATAATTGTTCCAACTTTTACAGTGTTTAAAACAAACATTGCGCGACGCCTTAATTGCATTCTAAGACAACTAATTGCTATTGTATTAAGTGCACCGAAAACAAAAGGAATGCGATAGACAAATTAAACCGTTACCAAAACGAAGCGGGTCGTTTGGCGCTTAGCGTTTTTCGAGTGGTTTGAACATACACCCCCATACTACCCCTATATAACGCGGTAAATAATTATCTACGTGCTAGCCGTGACGTATGCGCGCTATTTAAGCCAGGCGGCCTTATTTCCAAAGCGTTCGAGAAACTTCCGATAAAATACCTGTAGGAATTCTACATTTTAAATAAGTGATGGATTTGTAAAATGAAATGTAAATGTAACAAAGCTTGATATGAAAACAAGATTATAGTTAGGTACTGCTGTTTGATATACTTACCTATAAGTTGTATAAGAGTTTTCAGAAAAAAGTGTTTTTCGAAAAATTTTGAGTAGAAGTATTTTAATAGTTTAATAGTTATTCGAAAGTTTTTTTTTCTAAAAATGCCCATATACGCGTCATACAGTTACAGATCATGTGTCAAACATATAACTCGGTCTACACTGTGTCCAACCGGATACAACCTGCCTGTTTACGTTTGACGGCATCCGCGGAAAAGGTCCAATTTGACAGGCTGTCAGATTTTTTTGGTTAGGAAAATGGGCCACCCCAATCACAATTTACGCTCACATTCGAGATAGTCTTTAACACGTTTTTTTAACCCTCAGATGAGTTTTTCGTTAGAAATTGTGAATATAGAGAATTAGAGACCGTGCGTGTTTGAGGGTCTGCTATCTCGTATCCTGAATCGAAAGCGAAAACAATTCACGCAGGTGCTGCCCCCTATACTTCACGCTGGCTCTATTTCGCTTAGAAGGGTTAGCCATCTAGCGGCTTAAATGTAAAAATGAAAACCTGACATAATGCTTCTCGCCAATGTATAAATATAGGGGGTTTCTGTTCTGCCGTCTACAGTTCATGCACACTCTATTATGTATTTATGAGCTTGTAAGTATGTACTTTCTGTAAGTACGGCGTTTTTACATTCCAAACATATTTCGCAGGTGTCAGAATAGGCTCCCGGCCAGAGTGATGGTGGCGATAAGCACTAGCAATTAAAGCATTGCTACGCGACGCACGCGTTTCTTTGCGCCTCCCTTAATGGAGATTTGTGGTTGCCTGTTCCGCGTGGATTGGAGTCCGCGGTACCTACTACAAGATGGCTGGTTAAAAAAAGCAAAAAAGTAGCAAGAGTATAAAAAGTACACTTAATTTTTAGTGCTCCGTACCAGGGATGGTTAACGGGGACTTCGGCCTGTCCGTTTTGGGTTTCTCAGTTACCGTAAAACAAAGAAAGCTCGAATAAAGGATGACTCACGTTAGACCGGGCCGTGTCAGAAGTTATTTAAGGAAATAGCCAAATAATTACCCTTTAACTCCGAAACTACTGGGGCTACAATTTTCAAAAAAAAAAAACACAAAATAGTTTTTTACCTATAGATGACAGGAAAACTTATTAGAAATGTGCAGTCAAACGTGAGTCGGACTTTTTGAAGGCGTTTCACTCACATCACGTTTCACGTACAAAAAAAAAATGTTGAAAATTGTGTGATGTACGGAACCCTTGAAACGCGAGTCCGACTCGCACTTGGCCGGTTTTTTTAACCATCAGAGTTCATTAAATGGCATTGATAAATAAATGTCATGCATTAAATCCTCTTTTTCTACGTTAGTGCCTAGTAGGTAAATAGACCAACAATAATTATGAGTTATGAGGCACGCGGCGATTAATAAGGGTTGTCAGGCTACTGGTTGGTATATAATATTCTCTAGTAATAACATCAGAAAACTGCAATTTGAGATACCACAGTAAGTGCTTCTACCTAGAGGTCTTAGAGCTCTTTCCCACTGACGTCCAGTTTACGGTTTTTTGATCCCGTTTTCTGTAGTGTGCTTGCAGGTTCCCACAAATTAACAGAATCCTCGTGTGAAAGTTACTATACAGTCTGTGTCTGACTAACTATGGGGCTTTAAATCCAGGGCTCGATTCTACTCGCTAAATTGAGCTACTTTTACTATGGCACCAACCCGGAAATCCCGATTTTTTTTTACTTTTTTATACATTTTTAACCGACTTCCAAATCTCAAAGAAGGAGGTTATCAATTCGGTTGTATGTTTTTTTTATTTTTTTATTTTTTTTTTATTTTTTTTTATGTTTGTTACTCCATAACTACGTCATTACTGGACCGATTTTGGAAATTCTTTTTTTGATTGAATGTATATGCATACAGATTGGTCCCGTTTTTGTCAAAATCCAGTTCTGATGATGGGATCCATGAGGAATCGAGGGAACTCCTCAAATCTTAAAGGCATACACATAGTGATTTTTGGTTTTTTATCAACGAATCAAGCATATACATCCAAAAAAGTGACACTTGATGAAGTGGAACTGCTGATGATGATCAGAACGGAACTCTTCAACGACGCATAGTTCACGGTTGGCGATTTGTCCTCTTCGTTATGTTTGTTAAGCAAGTTAAGTTTTTAAGCCACATTTTTGTCAAGCTCGAGTTCTGATGATGGGATCCACGAGGAATCAAGGGAACTCCTCAAATCTTAAAGGCATGCGTATAGAGATTTTTGTATTTACATCAGAAAATCAAGCATTTTCATTAAAAACTGTTGCATTTGATGAAGTGGAACTGCTGATGATGATCAGAACAGAACTCTTAAACGACGCATAGTTCACGTTTGGCGATTTTTCCTTTTCGTTATGTTCGTTAAGCAAGGTAAGTTTTTAAGCCACATTTTTGTCAAGCTCGAGTTCGAGTTAGAGGGAGCAAGTGATAGTGCATGGCTGCGTCCCTTGGAGTGGCCGGCGTTGGCCCATCCTGTAGAGGAGCCATTATACACAAGCGAAATGCTAGTAAAAAAGTGGGTGGTTTTACCTCCTTTTCTACATAGTGTACCATCTACAATAATCTTTCATCGGCTCCCATGGAAGTCGGTTTTTTTTTCTTAAAAATTATTGCTTATCAGATGTCAACGTTTTCTATGGAGAAGCCAAAAATTTTTCCCCGATTTAAGGGTTGGTCCCATAGTAAAATCAAGCCCTGGATTTAAAGCCCCATGGTCAGACACACCATGTATTAGCACCTATGCTACTAAAAAGGAAAGAAGGAAGAAAAATTTTTTTTTAGATATATTTGTTATTTTTGTATGATTTTATATACCATTAACCTTTTGTATAATAAATAAAAATATATCTAACTAAAAAGGGGTCCCGCAAAAAACCGTAACCGCAAAAAACTGGACGTCAGTGGGAAAGCGGTCTTAAGTACCCATCTCACCATGGACATCCATTAGGACACCGTCTGTACTGTGCTGTGTAAACGATTTTTTTTATGCTTATGAAATATTTTTCATCACACCAGCTCGGAAAGGCTTACTTTGCACTTCAAAAACTGATAGCAAAGTTGCATTTTATTCACATGTGACGCAAAGTAATCAAATGCAAATTTTGAGTTGTTTTCTTATGTTTGGTGGTAGAATTGACTTTTAAATTATGATTTTGGATGATAAATATTTAATAACAATTATTTGGATTTGATTTTGTTTGATATTTTTACATTTAATATTTGCTTCGGGTTGGTGTGGTGAAAAATTTTGTGTTTCACTCGGGCGCAAATTTTGTTTAACCCTCGCGCTTTGAAACCCTCGCAACGCTTAAGATTCCATTTTTCGAACCACTCACTACGCTCGTGGTTCAATTTTGGAATCTTTCGCTCTGCCCGTTGTTGCTTAACCGCTCGTGCTAATATTGAAAAACAAATAACTATATTCTCAGGTTAGAGTGATTAAGAAAAACAGCAGGCATTCTATATTTTTATTAAATAATAATTAATATTTTAAAACAGGTAGCAACTTAAAACGTACTATATACAACTAGGTAACAATTTAACGGCGAGTATTAAATGCTCAACTTTCCGCCCGTTTGGCCGGTTATTTCAGCTTTTTCAGATCAATTACGGCTTTCTGACTTTAATCCGTACTTACTGCGGCACTGAGCCGGTTTCAATTCTAGTTAATAACTCTCGCCCGACTTACTTCTCTACTATTGTATTAGTCTGCGAATGTGTATGTAAGGTATACATGATGTGGTTAGTTTTACAAGCAAATCATTACGTACAACAATGTATTAAAATTATACCCTTTAGATCTTTTGGCCTTTAACGGGAGCTGTGAGGAAAATACACACTGTAAAACATCAAACCAAATGATATCCACATTAACGTTATTAAGCATTAAAGATAAATGTTTATATTTTAATACAACGTAAACATTAAATATATAACTAAAAGTCTAAGAACGTACTTTTTATTAGAAAAATCACGTTGCGTCCTCCACACAACCTAATACATAGAAGGTAGGATCCTATAGAAGTGCTATACGCGCGGCTCCGTGAGCAATCCGTGAGAGACAAAACGCAACGCGAATTAAATTAATACGCGAATTAATCATTTGTCATTCAAAATCATCATTTCAAAGCCATTTCTACCAGTCAACATAAGGAAACAACTCAAAATTTACATCGAATTATTTTGCCAGTCTTGTGGATAAAATGCAACAGTTTTTGAACAATCAAGAGAGCCTTTACGAGCTGGCGTGAAGAAACATTATATTAAACGTCAATTGCTAAAGGTTCAGTGTAGTAGTATTAAAAGATTATCTATCACTTTAAATGCTCATAAAATCCAGTTTAATAACTGATAAGCCATTTATGATGACACGACATAATAATTTACGCGGATAATGAATCGTAGCTTTAATAAAAAAGAATGTACCTAATAGTTTAGAAATATTAGAATATTACAAAGGTTAAGATAAGTTTTGCAATGCACTTTAATATGAAACTAAGAGGTGGCCTATGACATATACATACTTACTCTTTAAAACTAGGTAATATAGAAACGATATCTCTGAAAGTATACTTCTGTTTAAAATTTTGCTAGTCAATATATATTTTGTACTAAAATTATACTACATATTTTATACTAAAATTATACTGCACTGGTATGCGGAGTAACAATATACAATTAATAATATATGAAAATTAGTAGAGTAGTACCTATTGAAGAATAGTTTGGGAAATTTTGTTAATAATGTAAAGAATTAGACAATGTGTGAAACGATATATTAGAGATAGAGGTTTCTGCGAAATAGAAAAAATAATCGGTGCTAATGTGCGAGATAGAAAAAATAATCGGTGATTTGGTTATCACTGGCTACAACTGTAGTGGGTACCAAATTACTGTATTTTTTCAATTAGGATTTTAGTCGTAGGAGTAGAAAAAAGCAGAGTCTAAGAAAGAAAGTGAGAAGAAGTTTAAGTTAGTTAGAAAATACTGTTTGAATTTAGAAATGCGTGTAGGTATTGACACGTAGTATAATGCTTATTTCACTACATTGCTTCCCTTTTTTCCTTGTAAAATGTAGTATGACATTCCGATTCATGCGAGGCTTAAAGATTTTCCCATCAGGATTTATATTCTTGATCCAAGCATGTTCGTAGAAACCCTTTCCAAATATCCTCAACTACGATAAATCACACTAAACGTAATAAGTACATTTCCATTGGGAATTTTATTTCTAAATCGGGCAACCCTCTAGATATAATTTAACAACGAGAAAATCAGGAAACTTGGTAATACTTGGTTCTCGCTAGCTTACAATTTGCGAAGTTCACTTCAGTACCCGTAACTAGAATTTGGTAGTTTGTAGCAAACCTACTTGAAACTGAAAAGTTTCAATGGATGCTGGTGCATAGGGAAATTAAACGTGGATTAGCAATGTATAGACTCACGGTTAACTTTGATTACGGTGCGCAAAACTGATCTTTGCTCCTCGATTACCCTTGAATGGTCAGAAACCGTATTATTAATATTTGGAAGATATATATTTGGCGACTGAGCCCCGATGTTACCAAACTATGCAGAGGGCGTAATCTGCGATTACGGTTAAAATTATGTTCTGATCCGGATTAGTTATCTCCGGGGATAAACTTATGTCTTGTTTGGTCGTATTAACATTCAAAATTATTGGATTATAAGGCTACTAATTTGATATAAGTATCAAACCGGCTTACTTAGGTATCTACCTCTAGTTTGTCATTGACAAGTGATTTTTTATAATAGAATTTCTGTACATTATCCTAATTCTCATTAATTACATATCAAAAGTATTATACTGGCTATGTTCTTAAAATATACATTTTATTTTGTTTGTTATAAGGTGGGAAAGTTTAAAATTGGTCTATCATCATTCATCAACTAGATAAGGTGGACGTCCGAGTGTCCGTTCACTGTCCTAGTACATGTCATCTTTAAACTTAAGTCCTTGTCAATAGAGGTGACAGCAGGGTGTCATTTATTGGGCATTCGCATGTCGAACACTAGGACTTTTATCTTAAATCTTCTCGGGGCAGAGGTGTACGGTTGGAGCCGGTAAAGGTTTATTTGACGTTCATAAGCGCATTGTAATATGCCTACTTGAATAAACTATTTTTTATCTTTATCTTTATCTTTATCTTTAATGCACCTGAATACTTTATGCTAAGGATCATAGCTGGTACATCGTAAATTAGTTACATCGTAATACCTTTAAAAGGTTAGGTTATATTGTATAGAAGATAAGATGGAGAAATAATATTGTGACTATTCTTTCGGAAATACATGAATGAATTGACATCGCATTGCATAGGTCAGGATATCCGCACGACAATTAGCACAAGTGCGTCAATGATGAACCACTAATCCGGCAAGGAATAAATTTGCATCCGTAACGGCGCATTATACTTAGGTGCATTCAGACTATATAATCTGTACTATTATATTTCCCTATATTAATAATACCTGTGCGACCATGGTTTGCCCAGGAGACAAAATGCTTGTTCCCAATTTAAGGCATTCGATAATCGTACGCCAAGACGACAATCGTACATCGATAAACGCCAAACAAAAAGATAAAATGTAGGTATCGGGATGACAGATACTACGGACTCACGTGACTATTGGCAGCATCTGTAGTCACTTACATTATTTAAGTTTCGGCTGGCGTGATCTATTAACGATTGTCAAGTTTGCTCGGTTTTATAATTTTCGTCCGCGTAACTAGACTCTGACCACACCAACTTTGCACAAGCTTGATAGTAAGAATGCATAAATAAATATCCCCCTATAAACTCCTTACTTGAAGTAGCACATGAAGACTCAGCGTAGAATAATACTTTCAGAAGTTCTAAATTTTTTTAAACCTCTAGACCTCTTTATGATTAAATAGGTGCCTATAATAATATTGTGTGCATATTAGACTACCCGCATTGTTCTAAGTAATTTAATTAAAAATTAAATCCGACGTAGGTACAATTAAACCAACAATTTCATTGTAAGTTTCTTAAAAAACTACAAAATAAACCTGAATACAGCTGCAATAACTACAGTTGCTTCATGCATTAAAACAATGTTTATCTGTAAATGCAGGGAAAACTGGAGAAAGATTGCATCATTTGCATTGCACCAATTCGTTTGCCTCAAAATACAGTGAAATAATCCACCTGCATCATACGAAGCCCGCCGCTATTTCAGGGTTCCGCGGCAACCGTTACAATCTACGCGTATCAGAGAAACTGTTCTCACTGCAATGCGTTTATTAGTCATACGACCCGATTCGAAATTTATATGGATTAGAGATGTCAGTGGCAAATGTGAGGTTCCTTCAACACAAACGACGAAAACGCCACTTTTGACACTCACACATCTAATCCAAGGGCCCGATTCGGATTATGAAATATACATCTATTAGACATCACCAAGATACGATAACGATGTCTTTGACATTTGCGCGATTCTGGAGATACTCTTGAACGATTTCCACAGGATATGACTTAGAGATCTAATTCACATCTAATAAATATCTTACTCTATCTAACGTAAAAGTGACATTGGTTGCCCGAATTGCGCTGCAAAAGAGAACTAGTTGATATCTAAACTATAACGTATCTAGAATGGATCTAGTACGTGTCGTGTCTTGTGAATATCTTGAAGTTCGAATACGGCAGCATATCGTTTCTAGATCTATTAATTGACGTACCTTAAAGTTCGAACCGGGCAGATAGTCAATTTAATATGTGAGCAATGAACTATGTGACTTATATGTATGCGTCGTTACTTTCTGCGTGAAAATCGAAGGAGAATGAATTTCTTCAATCTCTATCATCATTCGTTATGGTTTTTGCGTTTATGTTTACGTTTTTAACTTCACGTAGCCATTGAGAAGACAAAGAAATCATCTTCTCTGCAGATGGCTTCCAAGATTTATTTCTGGCTTCAGACCCTCTATAGTTAGATTTCAAATTTGAAACGAGCTCTGTTTTTATCTTCTATAACATTCTTTAGGAACTCCGCAACGTTTGTGTATGTACGCATCATTAAAATCGGCTTATCTGGGATACCAGAGTCCATATAACGTGGACTGGGCGGGTAAACATAATTATACTTGTTTTATAGCAACATTTTGTGTTGGTATTTAGTTATTATTAAAATGTAGTCCCACGTAACTCGTGTAGTTTTCGAATATATCATCTTCAAATATGTGAATAAGACTTTAATACACTGGAGTTGCTAAATGAATTAGGTACAATATCTATATCTGTAAGTAATGAATTAATGATTTATATGTACAATAAAAATGTAATTATTAATAATGTCTTTCCCATCACGGAACAATGGTGTTCCGGACCTTTGGGGGGCGTGCGCGGAGCCGAAGCCAACACGTAGAGGCCCTTTTGACACTTTAATGAAATGTAAGGGGTACACCGAGCGGATGCTGCCCTTACCCGTGTCATGGGACGCACGCAGAGGCAGCACCCGCCAGGGTGTAAGGGCTATTGAGAGTTGATGAAATCTAAAATGAACTAGGTTATTGGGTGAAAGCGATGGACTAGTACTGAGCTATGGGGTAAAAAACCGGACGCCTGCCTAATAAAACGGTATGCAATTTTATTTCCGGCAGACGGTGACTCGCCCTCACAAGATGGGCCCCCACAAAAAAGCGACATCTAGGATGGCTCAAGGGCAACACCGGTGTGAGCGGCTCAGGGGTGTCGAGAGGTGTGCGCCGCTTTCTACCCAGTGGCTATAATTATTATTAAGCACTTAAAATACTACAAGTATTAATGAACATTTATATTTTTCGAGAATCATTTTTTTTAGTAACAATGTAATTAATTTATTATAACACAATAAATAAAATAAAATTGTAAACTACATTACTACCTAAATTAAAAACTAAAATTAAAAACTAAACTAATCTTAATTAAAATAAATCTATAAAAGGCCCCCGTGGCATTGTGCCAAAGGTGCTGGCAGCATTCCCTCGCAGAATTGCAATACTGCTGCGCTGCGAGAGAAAGCTGCCAGCTCTCTGGTCACCGGTGGTATCAACCAGCTTTTTGCACAGTTCTTTTAAAAGAATTAAGATTTATTAGATATATCTCGAATATGAAAAATATTAATCATTACAATAAATATCCAACAAAATCATACGTTGGATGTATGGATTGTCAAGTGGATGACATGTTCCCTTCTATTTTTTTCTTACCTACATATTCTGCATACATGAATAAGTTTCATACTTACTCTCGGCTCGAACTGCTGAGCTTATGAGTCGGACCAACATAGTTATTTTAGGTGAAAACGTTCCATTCCCCTAGCTTTAAGGTTTTAGAAATTCGTCCGTTTTTGATATTGCTATTTCCCCTAATTATAACAGTCGTATAATATTATCGTATGTTATAGGCATTACTGACAGAAATATAGTACCCACCTGTATAAGACGTAAGGCCTCATTTATAGAGGAAAAATGCCGTCGGTTAGTGCAAATGGAGCACCATATATCATGTGTTACTGACCGCTTGCTATAGTAAAAGCTTTATTGGTAGGGCAGCCCGTAATGTAGTATTCGTGTGACTATTGAACGCTGAATGTCAACGTTCCTACCGGTATATTTCTGAATAAATCAGTGGTTATTATTATTATTATTTGTTTGTCCTTTCCACATCTCGGGACCATGGGATCCCGGACTTTTGGGAGGCGTGCGTGGGGCCGAAGCCAACAGCGCAGAGGCCCTTTAAGACAATTTAATCTAAAGGCAAGGGATACACGTGGCGGATACTATCCCCGAACGCACAATGTGATACATCCGGAGATGGTCCCCGCCAGGTGCAAAGACTATTGGAGTGCAGCACTTTTGTGCTGCGATGGGAACTAAGGTCATGGGCTATAGATTTGAAAGTTGGATGGACTGGATAATGGGCTATGGGAGAGACTAGCGGACACCTGCCGTGACAATCAGTCTCAAAATTGTGTAAGACAGGTGGTGACTCGCCTACTCATTTAGTGGGCCCTACAACGGCCGCACGCACAGTGCGACAATAGGGCAACACTTCGGAGCGGCTGTAAGGTTGTCGAGAGGTGAGTCTGCGGTAGCCAGATCCCGGTGATCCGTTCAGCAGGCCGCCGGCGTTATGACATTTTACACTTCCGACCTGGAGCATAGGTCCCGCTCTTGCGACTCCACTCTGGCCGGCCAATCAAGGCAAGCACAGAGGCGAGGGCCAGATGACAGGGCCCTCTGGAATAGGGGTCCGCGGTGTCGCCACTCACCGTCAGCTCGCCACAAGCTGCCCCCGCGGGGTTATTATTATTATTATTTGTATGTCTTTTCCATATCTCGGGACCATGGGGTCCCGGACCTTTGGGAGGCGTACGTGGGGCCGAAGCCAACAGCGCAGAGGCCCTTTAAGACACTTTAATCTAAAAGCAAGGGATACACGTGGCGGATACCATCCCCGAACGCACAATGTGATACATCCGGAGATGGTCCCCGCCAGGTGCAAAGACTATTGCAGTGCAGCACTTTTGTGCTGCGATGGGAACTAAGGTCATGGGCTATAGATTTGAAAGTTGGATGGACTGGATAATGGGCTATGGGAGAGACTAGCGGACACCTGCCGTGACAATCAGTCTCAAAATTGTATCAGACAGGTGGTGACTCGCCAACTCATTGAGTGGGCCCCGCAATGGCCGCACGCACAGTGCGACAACAGGGCAACACTTTGGAGCGGCTGTGAGGTTGTCGAGAGGTGAGTCTGCGGTAGCCAGATCCCGGTAATCCGTTCAAGGGCCGCCGGCGTTATGACATTTTACACTTCCAACCTGGAGCATAGGTCCCGCTCTTGCGACTCCACTCTGGCCGGCCAATCAAGGCAAGCACAGAGGTGAGGGCCAGATGACAGGGCCCTCTGGAATAGGGGTCCGCGGTGTCGCCACTCACCGTCAGCTCGCCACAAGCTGCCCCCGCGGGGTTATTATTATTATTATTACGAGCCCATTGTGTCCCACTGCTGGGCAAAGGCCTCCCCCCTCTTCTTCCATTCTTCCCGATTTTGAGCTGCATCTGGCCAGTCTCTCAAAAAGGAGTCTAAGTTATCCCGCCATCGCCGACGAGGTCTGCCGCATCTCCGGTTCGACTCATGGGGCACCCACTCCGTGGTTATCTTGGCCCATAAGTCATTCGGCATGCGGCAGACATGACCAGCCCAGTCCCACTTTAACTTGGCCGCTTTTCGAGCTACATCTATTATTTGAGTTTTAGAGCGCAGCGTGGTGTTCCGGATGTGATCCCTTAGTTTCACACCTAATATGCTGCGCTCCATAGCTCTCTGACAAACCCCGAGTTTGGACTTCTGAGCTTCCGTCAAAGACCAAGTTTGAGCACCATAGGTGAGGACTGGAAGTATACACATGTCCATGAGCCTACGTTTGAGAGACAGAGGTAGATCTCCCTTCATGAGGTGTTTCATGGACCAATAGCTCTTCCAGGCGTTCTCGGTCCGTCTGTCGACCTCTTTTCCAGTGGTTATTAATAAAACTTAAGTAATACTCTTTATATTTAGCTAGAACGGTGAAGGAAAATCTTAAATTATGAGTCTACTAGCTTTTGCCCGCGACTTCGTCTGCGTGGAATAGTGACAGCAGCTAAAGTTGGTATAGCGTCTGGATAATGCTAATAGCAGTCATTCAATTCGCGCATTGCTTACTTCAATTACTAGGCAATTCATTAACTCTTTCAATTCCACCCCCCTTTGCACTCTCTTCAGGGATGATTTCCGATATAAAAACTATCCTATGTCCTTGCCCGAGAGTCAAAATATCTCTATACCAAATTTCAACTAAATCGGTTCAGATGTTTAAGCGTGAAGAGGTAACAGACAGACAGACAGATAGACAGACAGTATGGATTTATCGTAGCAATTTCTTGGATTTGTTATATTTAACTATATTTTTTACTAGCTGTGCCCGCGGCTCCGCCCGCGTGGAATTCGGTTTGTATCAGTAAGCTGCTAAATATATAAAAAATAGTAAATTACATTACGCTGTATTTTTTTATTAAAAAAAATATAACATTTATAATTTCCTGCATTATAATTTCTTAAAATAATTCTATCTTATTGTTTCATACTTTTTAGAGAGCGATTTGTAGTAGTCCGACTACGCCCGACTCTTTTAGTATGAGAAAGTCGAAGTCGCCTAGCTTTGGACCGCATTCAGCGCGCCACGTGCGTCGGGCTTAGCCCGATGCTTTGAGTATGAAGGTGCCTTCGGCTCCCAACTTTGGCAAGCGTACAGCGTGTCACGTACGTCGGGTTACGCTCGACGCTTTGAGTATGAGGGAGGCGCCCGGCTTTGGAACGCGTACAGCGTATTACGTACGTCGATCTACGCCGGACACTTTTAGTTGAGGGCGCCGAAGGCGCCCGGCTTTGGAACGCGTACAGCGTGCCACGTGCGTCGGGCGTAGCCCGACGCTTTGAGTATGAGGGTGCCTTCGGCGCCCAACTTTGGCAAGCGTACAGCGTGTCACGTACGTCGGTCTACGCCCGACTCTTTTAGTATGAGGGCGCCGAAGACGCCCAGCTTTGAAACGCGTACGTTACGCCCGACGCTCTGAGTATGAGGGCGCCGGAGGCGCACGGCTTTGGAATGCGTACAGCGTGTCACGTACGTCGGTCTACGCCTGACTTTTAGTATGAGGGCGCCGAAGGCGCCCTGCTTTGGAACGCGTACAGCGTGTCACGTACATCGGTCTACTCCCGACGCTTTGAGTATTAGGGCGCCGAAGGCGCCCGGCTTTGGAACACGCACAGTGTGTCACGTACGTCGGTCTACGCCCGATTCTTTGAGTATGAGGGCGCCGAAGGCGCCCGGCTTTGGTAACCATACAGCGTGTCACGTACCTACGTCTCTTTTAGTATGAGAAAGTCGAAGTCGCCTGGCTTTGAACCGCGTGCAGCGCGCCACGTTGTCGGGCTACGCCAGATTCTTTTAGTATGAGGGCGCCGAAGGCGCCTGGCTTTTGAACGCGTACAGCGCGACACGTACGTCGGGTTAAGTCCGAAGCAGTGCCGGATTAAGATATTTTGATGCCCTAAGCATTTCTAGACTATGGTACCCCCTCTCCCTAGGGTCATTAAGATTACATTATTTTTTTTGGTAATTTGAGTGAAGTTCATTGCCGCATTTCAGCTGAGAATTGAAATCAGTCACATCATTTTATCTCGAAAATTGACAGTGCCGCAGCAGTAATGTTGCAACAGAGTACCTAATGCTGCTGCAGTCGCCACCCGAATGTCACCTTTATCATATCTTAGGCTAGAATGTAATTGAAAACGCGAGCGAAGCGAGCGCGAAATGTTTTCGATATAAAAACGCAATTTGATAGACGGTTGTAAATTTTTACTTTTAGTATGGAAATCAGTCACATCATTTTATGACGAAAATTTACAGTAACGTTGCAACAGAGTAATGCTGCTGCAGTTGCCACCCGAATGTCACCTTTATACCTTAGAAAGTTATTAAAAACGCGAGCGAAGCGAGCGCGAAAATTTTTCGATATAAAAAACGCAATTTTACTTTTAGTCCCAACCAGGCGCGAATCCAGGATTTCATACAAAGAAGGGATGGGACAGTTTTCTATCAGCCTAGCTTCGCATAGGGCTCGATATTTAAGGGTTTCAGCGAGGTTGTTTTCATGCATAAAAGATGAAAGAAAGCAGAGCTTGGAATTGACCAAGAGAATTTGAATTGGCGAAGTGTGAGCAAGGCAGTAGGCCCAGCTGCGAAAGAGGAAAGCTTGGATCCACGCTCAAGTTTAATTAAGGCAGAAGATCGACTTTGCCGTAAGGCAGAAGGCCTCGCATAAGACCTAACGCCGAACCGCAAAATAGTGAGAGAGAGTGAAACCCAGATAAATAAATATATACCTACATACAAACACGAACGCTGAAAACACAATACACTCTCTCTCACTTTTTTTTGGGTAGTCGTGAAAAATATGTCACTGTGCAATGAGGGGTAATTAATTTACTGTCGTTGAATTTTGTTGTAGGTATATTATTAAATCGACATAATTATTCAATTAAATTTGTTGATGTCCGTACCATCTAAACTTCGAGTTAATTTGGCAAAAACCTTCCTCGATGGCTATTCATGTCACTACGTATTAAGTAATTAAATGTAATTCAGCGCCATCTGTTAGTTTACCAGGGTACTCAATAGTGGTAGCACATATTTGAAAAAAGTTTGCCCCTCCTTCCTAAGTAGCGCCATAAGATTCAGGGGCAAACTTAAATCAATTGAGTGTTGTGGCTACCCCCCCTTTTAAGGGTTGAATTTTTATAGCCTATAACCTGGCCGGAGATTTTCTCGACAGATTAGTAAAGTTTGCATCAAAATCCGTTCAGCCGTTTTCACGTGATGCGCGTTCAAATAAACAGACAAACAGATAAACAGACAAACAGACAAAAATTCTAAAAACTGTTGGAACGTGTTCTGTTATCGATTCTAAGTATCCCCAGCCAACTTTTTTTCAAATATCTTCCATGTACAGACTTTCTACCCTCTACAGTTTTATTATATGTATATAGATGTATAGATACGAGTAGATTATCTTTACGTAATTCACCCACAGCACATCACTTTACACACAACCCTTGACATCATTAACATGTATTCGGGGTACATAGGGTCGAAAATAATCTTATTTTTTTTAAACTTCCACTTTATGCCATATCAACACAAAGTCACCTTGCTTGCAGTTTTGTGGTAAGCGTATGTTACAGACACGTAAGTAATGCCAAAGATAAATTGCTTCTAAGGTTGGTTGGTAGAAGTTCTATAAGATACCCTAATACATATATCTTACAACTTATTCCATTCTCTTGCTTTATTAAACAGCGTTTATATCTAAAGTTTATGACTAAGGATAAAAGTACGCAAAGTGTCCACCTACATACCATTAAACAAAACAAACTCAACGTTAACAATATTCTTTCAGACCCTCACTATTCAGTTTTATCTCCCTTTGCAGGTCCTTAATAGCGTAAAACATTCTATTACAGTTTTACCGGGGCCGTAGCCGATTTAACTGCAGTCCGCTTCGATTTAACCTTTCACGTGGTGAATCATAAACTGCGCCGGTTATGGAGCTCAAATTACGAAGAATGGCAGTATGCCTCCCTCATTGTCTGCCCTTTAAGGGCCTGAGTGTACAAAGGAATACACCGAAAATGCCCAATCGTATAACATTTCTGTGACCTTTAAATTTGGGTCAGGAGAAAAATTGAATTGGTTAGGGATTATGATGGGGCTTTTATGACTGAGCTTGTAATGTATGGCATCGAATGGCTTGTTAAAAGGCAGGTCGTTTCGTTGCGTAATGATTTGCTATGAGATTTTGTGGGCTTTGAGAAAGAAATTCATTCAGGTAATGCAAAATACATTCAGAATTCTCTCTAGGATGTTTTAAACGCACGCCGCTAATAAATCTCGTGGATCAAAATGAAATATTTACATATGAGAACTTTCGTTTAGTGGCTAATAAATTAATAATTAACAAACAAATGAAAGATTTTTGACAGTCTGTTTCAAAATGAACCGTCATATTTTCGCCCTCCCGTTATAACTTCGAAATAAGAAAATAAAGTCATCAATCAGCAAAAAGCACGAACAAAAACTGCAAATTAATCGCGAGCGATACAGGCTGACAATAAAGTGGAGACGTCCCAAATTGCGGGCCACTTCGAGGCGTAAATAAAAATCGTGGGTCGTCGAAATTAAGGTTCCTACGAGCGTTGTCATTAGGGCCCGAATAGGGTTGTGTCCCGGTGGTTGTAATAAGTCATGTCTGCCGCAGGACCCGACGCCCTCGACCCTGTCCCCCGCGCCGTGCTGCCCTCCCCCTGCGACGCCCGGAGAACATTATCGCTCGCTAAGTATCGCCAACAGTCAATTTAATGGACAAATAGCCTGACTGACCGAATGGAACAAGTTTTTGGTTTTGCTCAAAATCTATCACTCACGTTAGTGATTAGGTACTTAATTCATTTGTTTCGACATGATTATGACAGGTGGTTGAGGAAAATTTTCGAAGCCACATTGCGGACTTGCTTAAAGAGTCATTCTATGGAACTTGCTAACTATGTAAAGAATCCGCCATATTGAAATTGTCAAAGAATGATGAATTTACTAGTAACTTTTGTTTACATAACTAACAAGTTCCATAGAATGACACTTTAAGTCCGCAATGTGGCTTCGTAAAATTTCCTCAACTACCTGTCATAATAAAAAATAAATAAAGTACATTTATAATAATCATTATTCATTACCACTCTGTTTGTAATATTTGTATTGAGGACGATTTCGATAAAATTAAATAGAACCAAGTAGAAAACCGTTTCCCGTTTATCTTGAGTTAGTAATTTGGAGGTGCACTTATTCCCTGTTCGTACTTATCCATGTAAATACCTCACACACACAAATCCTGAGCGTAAGCTTAGGGCACTTTCCTGGGTCCCCGGTATCAGTTCGGTCCATAAACTACGTGCCCCTCCCGTTCCAGTTTTCCCCCGATGTGTTCCTCTTTGCACCTCCTTCCCCCATCCGTTCTTTCGTTCGCGAACATAAGCCCGGCCATTTTTTAAAATGCGTGCTTCGGACCACGCCGTTACATGCTATATCGACTCTTTGAAGTGTTCAACTTTTATTTCTTCCGTAGGTGTGCTAGGATTCTTTTGTTTCCCACGCTGCGAGAGATATATCGAATGGCGCACATGTGAGTGCTGTTAGGACGTATAAAGAGCATTGAAACGTTTTTAGTCCTAACGTGTCTTTTTCCTCGTTAGTTATAGTTTTGAATTTCGAACTAAAAATTAACTCTTTTTTTAAATACATTGCTAGTTAAATTTACAAGGTTGAAGAAAAAAACATAGTAAATACCGGGTAAAAATATTTATTATTTAGTTCTAGGTCCATACAATACAATTTATTGTACACATCACATACACGTACTCCATGCTTGTGTTTTATACATTCAAACATTTCACCTAACCCACTGCCGTATTCGAACTTCAAGATATTCACAAGAGACGACACGTACTAGATCCTTTCTAGATACGTTATAGTTTAGATATCAACTAGTTCTCTTTTGCAGCGCAATTCGGGCAACCAATGTCACTTTTACGTTACGTAGAGTAAGATATCTATTAGATGTGAATTGGATCTCTAAGTTCGTTCAAGAGTATCTCCAGAATCGCGCAAATGTCAAATATAACAGGTTAGATCCTAAACATATAGTTATCGTATCTTGGTGATGTCTAAAAGATATACGTATATATCAAAATCCGAATCGGGCCCCCAGGAGATAAATGTATTAATATTATGAGTACGCATTATAATATTCTATGCATAAACTACACATTATCTGCCGTAAATGTTAATCGTAAACAGATTAGAACAAGCGAATCTGCCATGATACCAGTTTAACCAACATTAAATTAATTTTGGCAGCGTCATGTAACGTATGAGGCAAATAATTGCAGCGATTAAGTGGGTTCAGATAGCTGAGAGGAAGTCTGAACATTTTGAAAAGTGACTATAGCTTCAGATTGTGTAATGTATCTCTAAGTAACGCGAGAATATTTATTTTATTTATAATTTTAAAATTTTATTAAAAATGGCAAATGAATGACATCACATTATACAGACTTACAGACAAACAAATCTTAAATCTACTTCCAGAGAATTAATCCACTTGATAGCTCTTTCTTTTATCAGGTCAGGTCTTCCGGGGGGCCTCCAATATATCGATAAATAAAATTAATAATTAGAATCTTGTTGTAACCTTATTTGAATTATCATACACGGCCCGATTCTAACTTTAAGATACGTCAATTAATAGATCTAAAAACGATATGGATTAGATATGTCAGTGTCAAATGTGACGTTTCTTCAAACAAATACGTCACTTTTGACACTGACACATCTAATCCATATCGTTTCTAGATCTATTGATTGACGTATCTTAAAGTTCGAATACGGCAGACAAATCGCACCTTCGACCTAGGTCTACGCGCAAATCTCTAGATTCTCTAGGTTCGAAGGAATTACAACAATGAACCCGTAACGCTGCCTACTTATGCATTCTGTGTGAAAACTACCAAGTAACAGGATGGAAACTACCACTAACCGCCGCGTGGTAGTTTTTGCGAGAGGTTGTCACAGGCATGACGGGTCGTGGCCTCTAGTGCCGCAGAAGTGTCGCGGAGTGTGGCAATTAAAACTTGCGAATGTCAAGTGCTTGCGAGGTCGCATTATAGTTTTATAATTGTAAACGTTGGGATTTGTGGGGCATTTATGTACTGTGGGTCGCGTAATTGCTGTGGGGCATTGTTTTCAAAAAGAAATGTCGGTGTAATTATGAATTTAAGTATCCACACTGGGTTATACGAATGTTTTGTATTGTTGCCTTATTTAGTGAGTTTGTCGCCAACGGTTGGCGACAAACTTCGCGCTTCATGGGTTACCCATGAAGCGCAAACAATAAATGGTTGTCATTCTTTTATGATGGATGTCTGCTACGAGCGTACTACTACTCACTACGGCGTAGCGCTACATGTGTAGCTTAACAGAAAAAACACGTTTACTTGGTACATTTAGTTTATTTCAAACCTTATTCAACTAGCGTACTAATGAAAATATTGTAACAGTGAACTTTCGAATTTGCCTGCTAGACATAATATGCTTTGGCACGTATTTAACCGATCAACTAATTAATCGAATTTGGGTAGTTTAAAAAAATAGAAATGGGTAATAAAATTAATAGATTGGCAACAAAAAGGGCGCCTTAAAGGACCCCGCAGCAAACATAGGGAAAAAGTGGTTTCAGTTAAATCTCACGAAATTTTAGTATGATGTTAATTTGGTTCTCCTGATTATTTTTTTGTATGGGCACAAATCTCTCAGAAGTATACTTCCAGAAATAATCAATATAATTGTTTCATACAAAATATGTGTTTGTCAACCATTATTTACGTAATAAATAAATTTTATTGACCCACAAAAAAACATAATAATAGCAGTACCTTCAGATCCACAGCGCAGGCTTCGTCACTATACAGATAGCTCATCCACCTCAGGTTTCGTCAATCAGGTTTCGTCGTCGTCAGGTTTACGTAATTCCGTCTCTTGACAGTTGTTGGCTGCACCTTATAACGTCGATAACTGTCAGTGCGTGTCATAACAATATATCAATTTTAGAAAACATTTCGCGTAAATAGAAAAATATATACTTGATTATTTCTGAAAGTATACTTCTGAGAGAATTGTGCCCATACAAATAAATAATCAGGAGAGCCAAATTAACATCATACTAAAATTTCGTGAGATTTAACTGAAACCACTTTTTCCCTATGTTTGCTGCTGCGGGGTCCTTATATACCAAGTTTTTCTTTAGCAATTGAATTATTATATTGGACACTATTTATTTATGAAGCACATTTTAAAAAGAAAACGGCTATATAGTAATGCAAAAACAAAGTTCTATAAAATATTTTATTTGATCACTACACGAAACACAATAATAAATTAAAAAAAGCTTTAATTACATAATAATTTAAAAAATCACTATTTCAGAGCGAATCAGATCTATAGATATGTTATTGAGTGGGTAAGTCAGAAACTTAATTTTTTATCGATTCAGATTATCGCAATTGCCCCATCACTTGCCCCTAAACTGAGAGTTACTCGCAGATAACGGGGTTTAAAAATTACATAGTATAACGATTGTTATAACTATTGTTTTGTCGACTGGTCTGGCCCAGCGGGTAGTGACCCTGCCTGCGAAGCCGATGGTCCTGGGGTCGAATCCCGGTAAGGGCATTTATTTGTGTGATGATTTATTTGATTTTTGTTCCTGAGTCATGGATGTTTTCTATGTAAGTATTTGTATATTATATCGTTGTCTGAGTAGGTACCCACAACACAAGCCTTCTTGAGGTTACCGTGAGACTTAGTCAATTTGTGTAAGAATGTCCTTATAATATTTATTTATTTATTATATGTCTCTTGACATACGTGCGTAAACTAAAATGCAACTGGATGAAAATCGTCTTCAAAAACGCCCGACTGCCGTGTTCGAACTTCATAATATTCACAAGAGACCGACACATACTAGATCCATTCTAGATACGTTATGGTTTAGATATCAACTAGTTCTCTTTTGCAGCGCAATTCGGGCAACCAATGTCACTTTTACGTTAGAGTAAAATATCTATTAGATGTGAATTGGATCTATAAGTCATATCCTGTGGAAATCGTTCAAGAGTATCTCCAGAATCGCGCAAATGTCATATTTGACAGGTTAGATCTTAAACATATCGTTATCGTATCTTGGTGATGTCTAAAAGATATCTAATAGATGTCTATTTCAAAATCCGAATCGGGCCCCGAGTGTACTGAACTAACACGGGAGTGAAGTTCAATAAAAGCTTGTAAACTAGTTCTGTGACAGTTTTAACGACTGAACGAGTTACGGAACGTACTGCTACCAGAGTTGGAAATTTACACTATGACATATAAAAATCAGGTATGTTCCTTTAGTTAATACTTAACCCTTAAATGTATAGTGTTGCCAAATGTCTACAAAGCATTAGACAGCTCACAGATTTAAAAAAAAAGGCTTCCGATCTTGAACGTACCTTTATAACAAACCTCAAGTAGTAAGGTGATGATTTAAGGGTTAAATTTACGCAATATTTTTAAATTATAAAAATTAAATTCGTTTAAAGACGAAAAGTCGGAAAGCTTGGAAAAATCCAGAAGTTGTCAATTTTTGGTATGTGATTTTGAACGGTGTTTTCGGGGTTTGTAATTATTTTATATTTAAAAACTTTACCATAGGTACATCACAAATAGTGTACCTTTGTATTGGTAGTAAAAATTTCATATATCTATTACTGATAATTACATATTTACATAAACATGATTTAGCCGATTAAACTTCTAACACTGATTTCGCAGTGAAAATCGAAGTTTTTTTTTACTCTTTTTCCTAGAATCGGCAAACAATGATGTGATACATATATATTCATTTCGGCCAAAAAGAAAAAATCATGCATTTAAGGGTCAAGATATAATCCACAACGCGACGACTCTCAATATCCAGGATATTAGGGTTTTTTTATTGCTAATCAGGATCTGATGAGTCCTGGAGAAACAGAGGATACTCTGCACATCTCTATAGATCACTGTTGATTACAGTCGCCATCAGATATATCGGAGCGGCCAAGGTGGTCACAAATATCTGAACACGCCTCTATTGTCAGGGCGTTAGAGTGCGTGTTCAGATATTGTGAACACCTTGGCCGCTCCGATATATCTGATGGCGACTGTACAATATTTTTCATACTCGTGCACTAGCACCTGGAAACCACTGTTATGCAGCTATTTAGTAAAATGGAACTACTAACAAACACCATAGAATATATCGTTTTGTATCGACTTATTGCAATTTTTCATATAAGCTCACTTACAGACCTATTCGGATTTCGAGATAATCACAAGATCTAGAGACGATTTAGAGATCAACTAGATCTACATTAGATATCGACTAGATGTAACTTGGATATCTAAGTCATAACTTGTCGAAATCGTTCAGGAGGACCTCCAGAATCGCGGAAACGTCAAATTTGACATATCTATCTTACAAATATCTTTAAATTATCCATGTCGTAACTTGTTGAAGTCTAGTAGAAATCTAATTCATTTTCCGAATCGAGCCGTTACTCGTAATCTAAAAAACATCTTATATATTGGTACATGCGAGATTCACACGTGTTGATAAATAACAGATTAAAACGAGATTTCTAATACATCGGGCAATAGCCCCACAGAGTATAATTTCATTTCTATTCTACTAACGCAAATATGTACTATGTACTAAATATTTCAGTGTTATGTTCGGTCTGTAATGCTCATATTATCTCTGGTGTAACAACGCACCGCAATTTCGACCATATGTAATTGACACAATCACCTAGGAATTAACTAACTAGATAACATAATCTCCCTATTCACTGTAGGTCAAAGTACTTACGGCGGAGTGGTTATAAAGCCAGCTATCAAGGCACTAGGCACAAATGAACTGACACATTAATACAGAAGGGATCAAATTACTACCCTCTCCCAAATAGATGACCTCATTTGCCTGTGCTACTGGTTTTCTATTTGCTTAAACTACGAGTATTCACCGACTTCGTAATGGCATTCGTGTAATAGATGGTTATGTCAGAAAAATGCTATTAAAACTAAGTAGTTAGAGGTCTTGTGCCGAAGACTTTTGTTTTGAGCGAAGAGGACGAAGCTTGTGGCAGACTCTCTTTTTAGGGTTCCGTACCCAAAGGGTAAAACGGGACCCTATTACTAAGACTTCGCTGTCCGTCCGTCTGTCTGTCACCAGGCTGTATCTCACGAACCGTGATAGCTAGACAGTTGAAATTTTCACAGATGATGTATTTCTGTTGCCGCTATAACAACAAATACTAAAAACAGAATAAAATAAAGATTTAAATGGGGCTCCCATACAACAAACGTGATTTTTGACCACAGTTAAGCAACGTCGGGAGTGGTCAGTACTTGGATGGGTGACCGTTTATTTTTTTGCTTTTTTTTTGTTTTTTTTTTGCGTTATGGTACGGAACCCTTCGTGCGCGAGTCCGACTCGCACTTGCCCGGTTTTTTTTTTAAGTATCGATGTTTCATTATGTCAATCCCTAGTGTTCGTTGGAAAAAATTATACGCGATTAGTACAAAATCAAACTCCACAAAATCCGTAACCGTTTTGATTGACTACATGTATTATTATGCAAAAGCATATCTGCATATTTTTATCACAATTTATGCTTTCGCCGGTTCACGCTGGCCGACAATGATTTCCGAAATCAGATTAGCTACTTCGTTCAATTCCAACCGAACGTATTACGAATGAAATTGATAAAATCGTCTGCGGTGTCAATGGGATTTATTCGCTTTTGAGCGGATTGACGTCAGGAATTGTATTTACTCACCTATGGGTTTTGGTGTCAGTGTTTTATGTCGGACTTCGCATCTATTTCGTGAATAACTAATTTAGTCAGTATATTTTTGTTGACGTTTTAAAGAGGCTCGTAATGACATACTTATGTACTACAGTACTGGAGACTTACATTTAGAAACGGTATTGATACGTCAAATCTTTAATCTATTCTATATTCCCTTTAGTTTGGTTTGTTTTATATTGGAAGTGCGTGTCAATAACAAAACATGAGTTAGTTGTTAGCGTAACTTATAAAAAATCGGGTAGAATAAATACGCAAGGTGTCAATAAATAAATAAATCAATATTATGGGACAATCTTACTTAAATAACTTAACAAACTTTAATATTACTTAGGTATACAGGTTGATTCATGAGACGTGAGCAGTAGCTCTACTATCAGTTGGCAGAGTATTTTTCACTTACACTCGGTGAATAAACGTGCCGTGTGTCACGTTTTACGTTTCTTTACGGTCTTATGTACCTAACTTCACTCCACTCCAAACGATGCTGTCCCTTTCTAAGTATACTAAAAAACAGAGCAAGAGTTATATCGGAGTTTTATACAGCGCCTCTAGGACTCACTTAAAGAACTAAATAAGAAAATTGACACATTTTCTCACGTCTACGTAATTTACTATCTATGCATCTCGCTCTCGCATATTAGTGCAAGTGAGATGCACAGAAAATAATGTTACATATAATGATGGTAGCCGTGAATATGGAGGGTAGAGGTAAGGAGAATCCTTTATGACTTTATGAGAAAACTCCTTTATGGGAGAATATTTGCAAAAACTGGGCACGCTGTCAGCTATTATAATTTTTCTAAATCTCTCCAGAGTAGCGAAAAAAGAAAACCCATAAACCTAGTTTTTCATTGTATCATTACCATACTAAAAATCATGGAGAATGGAAGTTTCTCGTATTTAGAAGTGGAAAAACGTTTTCTCTTTTTGTATGGACGATTACGACGTATAGTCAGACCGTAAAAAGTCTGCAGCGATTTTGATAGCCCACGCAGTGCAAGTGTCATTTTAAACGTCAAACTTCTATGAAATTAATAACACTTAAGCTGCGTGGGCTGTCAAATCCGCTGCAGACTTTTATTGGTACTACTATTATAGTATACTTCCCTCTTAAGGTTTTTGACGGAGACTTTTTCATTAATTAATTACATGGAGATTGTATTCCTTTACCTCTACCCGCCACTTAGAGCATTTAGAAAGGAGATGTCATCGCTGTCATTTTCTTTACAAAACGCGGGGACGTCAAATGTATTGCTATTTCTACATGATTTGTACGTAACGTACAAATAGCCATGTCAGTCCATACAAAAGTTTGCACAATTGTGCAAGTTTTTCGGCACAGGGGTGAGTAATATTGTCAACAAAAAAAATAAAGAATATAGACTAGGTATCTGCCGTATTCGAACTTCAAGATATTCACAAGAGACGACACGTACTAGATCCATTCTAGATACGTTATAGTTTAGATATCAACTAGTTATCTTTTGCAGCGCAATTCGGGCAACCAATGTCACTTTTACGTTAGATAGCGTAAGATATCTATTAGATGTGAATTGGATCTCTAAGTCAAATCCCGAGGAAGTCGTTCAAGAGTATCTCCAGAATCACGCCAATGTCAAATTTGACAGGTTAGATCTTAAACATATCGTTATCCTACGAGTATCTTGATGGTGATGTCTAAAAGATATCTAATAGATATCTATTTCAAAATCCGAATCGGGCCCTATGATATTTGATTTATTCGGTTGTCAATATAAAACAAATGTAGTTGTTCTTTCTTCTTGTATGAGACGCCATTACTATGTAGTCTTGCTTGAGATTAAGAAACATTATTTGGTGTTAAAACAAGCTTTTTTTTCCTGCTTGGAACCCTAATCCTAACAGTAAGCACTCAATGACCACTCCAGTTATTAAATGCTCTAAGACCAATTTTGTCACTTTGTTACTGACTCAACCTTCATTCTAATTTTTTTTAAGATTTGACGTTGCCATAGTTACGAAAATAATAAACACATCAATATTAGTAAACAATGTATAAAATAAAATATATTGTATTCAAGAAAAAAATTGCAAAATATGATAATTACGTAAACATCATTAATTAACGAGTTAAAATTATAACTTTGCGTGTTAAAAAATAGGAAGCAAAGTATATGGCGCGATTATACAGGCTACTTTTGGCTACATATTTATTACCTATGATGAAAATAGTACACACATGAGAAGAAATCTTAATATACTAAAATAGGTATATATTATATTATGGTCCGCTTCAGTCCGCATCATAACAACGGCCGTCTCCTGCTAAGTACCATTATCAAATAGAGTGTGCGGAAAGAGAAGAGTTGTGAAATGTAGGGGAGCCCATACTTATACCTACGACTCTTCTCTTTCCGCACAGACCCTGACCTTAATAGCGATCTTAATTTTATAGTAAATGATCTCGAGTATATTTCAGTGCCAAGCGCCCCATTTCCAATACAAAATGAACCCACGCAGCGGGTTTTTGGCAATAAATGTGTTTAAACCTTATTTAAATTTTCAGATTCTAAACCACCACGAAAAGTTTTTGAAGAAAGTATTATATTTCCTGTTACCAAATTGACATGAAAAACGATTACCTAGGTATCAAACACAAGAATTTGAACATCGGAAAATAAACTATACTTACTTATTAAAGAACAATAAATAAACTCACAGAATATTTGTATGTTTTATTTTATGTAAGATGATAATACTTAATAAAATACGTAGGAGTTCTTGCGTACATATTATAATAGGTCTTGCGGTATTCTTATATGTGTTATGTGCAGTAGCGGAAGCAGTTATAAAGTTGACCCAAAAAATTTTTATTAAGCTATGAGCTTCATCACATATGTTCCTTGAGTAATTCTAAGCATTTCAAGCCTGGGAGGCAATAAGAAATGTGTGTCTACTCGGATTTGTAATGGATTCAAACTTTCAACCCCCTTTTAACCCTGTTAGGGGATGAATTTTACAAAACGCTGAAATTACTTTTCCTGTCTTTTAATAATATCCCCAAATACAAAGATTCAAGTCCCGCGTTCGAAAATTTTTTTGATATCCATACAAACTTTCAACTCCTTTTTCACCACCTTAGGGGATGAATTTTCAAAAACGCTGAAATTAGTTTTCTTGTATTTTAATAATATATCGTTTTACGAAGTTTCAAATTCCTAGCTTAAAATAAAACTTGAACCCCATACAAACTTTCATCCCCTTTTTAACCCCCTTAGGGGTTGAATTTCTCAAAATCGCTTCTTATCTCTTGTACACTTTATAAATGTAATCTAGTGTGCGAATTTCAACTTTCTATCTTTTGTAGTTTCGGCTCCGCGTAGCAAAAATCTCCAACCAAATTTTTCACCTTTTTACGTTTTTCTTGTAAACTTACTATGAAATTGAAAAAACAAATATCAGCAATGAATTCTACGTCTTTGGTTTATACGAAAATGATACCAAACTTGCCCTAGTACCCACCAGGATCAGAGTAGATTTTTTTTAAAGATGACGGATGGCGGCCGTCTTTGTACCCCACCCTCCCCCCCACTTCAGGCTAGAAATGCTTAGAATTACTCAAATATCAGATGTGATGAAGCTCATAGCTTAATAAAAAAATTTTGGGTCATGTATGGCAGCGTTACATAACTGACTCCAGTACAGTGTGCACCCAGCAACAAAAGCAGCAGCATATCGTACCGCTCCTTGTAATGACCCTTAATTCTTATTGCATACATGCATACGCATGCATGCATGATGCCATCCGGATTTTCATGGAAATGTTGGTTCTTGCCTAAAACCAAAAACTGCTCGTAAGCAAATGTAGCAGTAGAAACAGGAAAATATGATGTCAAGTATATCTCATTACCTTTGTACTAAATCAGCCTTTTATCGAGCTATTAATTGATTTACCCCTTAAAGTTTTGCTTGAAGTTCACGTACTGTTATAAATTTATACATATTACGTTGAAAATTGCATTAATACTCGTGAAAAATCTGCGTATTTGTTGTGTTTACAAGTTGACAGAAATGTCACGTTGGAAACGCACGTATTTTTCGATAACATCTGTCACGTTTACTCGCGTAAGTATTTACGCAGGATAATTCTGGCTCAGTTTTCATTATATAATTAGAAAGAGAGCGTTTTAGGTGTGAAGTTAGGCAAGTATGGAAAACTCGCGTAAAAACGTTTATAACTCATGGTACCAATTGAAATTTTTAGTTCTTTAGGTGACCGGTAGAGGCTCTGTACAATTACTCCATACATTTTCCTTAACTTTCTCACTATCGACTGTCATTCACGGAACTTGACGGAACTCATAGTAGAGCTACAGGGCTAATCCTGCACACTCAGTAACTATCCGTCACCGTCGTATTTAGGTGAAACAACTACACTTTTTCTAGTTTTTCAACTTTTTGGTGAGGGCAAATTTAATTCTCTACAATCATGGTCACCCTACAAGAACTAATTAATAAAAACCTCTTTTACAAAAAAATTAAAATGTCAAACCTGAGTGAGATACGAGTTTTCAAAAGTAACCAGACCGTGATGACATTCAATTTGACACAGAATATAGGTAGTTTAGTATTCTAATGTTAGGGTGACCATCCATATCGTAAATAAATTAATAACTTTTTTTTTCAACACGACTAGAAAATTAACGTTAACCTCACTAATACTGATAGGAAACAGTTGCTTATAATTTACGAAATGCGCAGTGTTATTCCTGCTCACGTCTCCTGAATCACCCTGTATAAAGGCATGTAGGTATAGTACCAATAAAAAGAAAGAGAAAAAGGAAGGGAGTTAATAAGTTAACTTGTACGTCATGCTAATAACAGTAATAACGATTATGCTTAGTACATTCAGTACCCAAACATAAGTATCCCCGTGGGTACATAAGTTATACGGTACATCATGTAGATAAATGTGAGGGAAATTGAAAAAAATACACGATACTTAAATATAAATCGAAAACTGATACTCGTAAATTGAACATGAGCGGTGCGAAGTGGTCGATATGGTAATTCTAAGTAAACATACTTGAATCCAGACGCAAACTGCATGAAATTTCTCAGAGCTCAGTGAAATTATACTAACGATCTCCACCGTTATCAAATCTGGATGTTTGCGGGGCCACGGGTACTTACGCGAAATTAAATGTAGCTTTAATATAGGTAGGTCTATATATAAGGCCTGATTCGAATTCAATCTGCCAAATTGAAAACCCTATTAATGGTACTGAAGCTAGCTGAATCAAGATTTGTTTTTCCATAATTTATTGAAAATTTGTTTAAAAATTGTTATTTATAAGTAAATTCATCATTTTCCATTTCTTCCCGCTCCTGTCGTTAGTTTTGTTGTATGCCCTCCATCATACATCCGACAGTGTTTTTTGACAGTTTCTTAGTTTGAGTCCTATCAAGAACAATGTTTATTTTGAAATATTATATTGCATATAGTTTTTGTTGTTTTAACGAACTAATTCCTTGGACACTCCACTCCATACCGTTCAATAGGTCAATACTGTGGGACTTTGTTGAATCAAGTTTTTTGGTCCGATTTCGAGGGTACTGGCTTAAGCATGCTGATTGCCTCATAAACATCGTGGATCATCTCCAAATATTATCAAAGTAATATTGGAAATCCGCATTATTAAACTAAAGCTGCGAACCGTTTCTTTTAGTGATGTTGGTGTCGATTTCTCTGTCGAAAAGTAACCAATGCCCGGTAACTGACACCACATCGACGAAATTCCTGATACGCCAGATATTTGAAGATATGTCTAGATCCTCATTGTTTCATGGATATTGCAATGAAATTACCTTTCAGTATTGGTATAATATTAGGTAACAGGTTATGTTGGAAATTAGTTATGTGCAAGTTTCTTCCATACTTATCAAGTTTTTGACAGCAATTTGGCGCCTAATTAAAAAGACGGCGGCGTTTATTTGATTTTTTTGATCATCTTAGAATTGATAAAAAAAAAATTTTTTGGTATAATAATTTTGTTTTTCTGATAATTATAATGTCGTAGTGTATATATAAAGTAAGCTAGAAAATATCCAAGAAAAATCACTCTGAATTTGTCAAATTTGTTTCGAATCAGGCCTTATGTACCGTGAATCTATGTAAAGTTTATCATTATTAATTATTTGTAGAAAAACGTTTATATGTACTTATATGCTGTAAATCGATATACGAGTATGTGCTGCTTGGCTTTTAAAATTAAACATATTGAGAAACAATAATAACATTCTACGAAATAAAACTCACAAATGTACATTAGGTATTATAGTTAGTTCGACATGTCGATTCCGTTGACATAAGGTCGTTTCTCAAAAAGTTGGCACCGCCAGGTTAAAATTTATGTTTTTCAAAAATTTTGCATTTTCGCCTTTTTTTTTATTGGGGTCGTTAAAAGGCAACTTAAACTATTAGAAAATGTGGAAGGGAAGCAATTCCTTCAATTAGTTTAGAAGATATAGGCGTTTGAAATTCAGGTGAATGATATCAAGGACAGGTGAAAGATATTTTGTGTCCAGGTTATCGATAGTAGAAGCAGGTTATCGAGAAATAAGTACAAATTCCAATGAAAATATTGACAGGTTATCGAGAGGCGTCATTAACCTGTGTCCGTTGCCGTTAACCTGGTTTCTTGTCATCATTCACCTGTAATGAGTGTCATCCACCTGTCCACCATATCATTTTCAATGCCTTCTAAAAATAATCGAAAAATGTGTCATCTTCGATAAAAAGGGAACTAATTGTCCACCACGATGATAAAAATTTTGGATTCTGACCCACCTCACCTTCGATTCGATTCCCAATTTAACAACAAGTTTCTGTGAACAAGTAAACATTCAATCTTGCTGTCTATTCACCCTGGCAGTACCTAGTAGAACTCAGGTTTGGTGCAACATAGACACACGCTGTTTTGGTCATCCAACACGTCTTGATGAGCACTTGGAAGTGCAGTACCAAAGATAGAGCTGATGCTGAACCCTCGCAGTACCTACTGGAACTCAGGTTTGATGCAACATAGACACACGCTGTTTTGGTCAATCGACACGTCTTGATGAGGACTTGGGAGGGCAGTACCCAAGATAGAGTTGATGCTGAACCCTCGCAGTACCTAGTGGAACTCAGGTTTGGTGCAACATAGACACACGCTGTTTTGGTCATTCGACAGGTCTTGATGAGGACTTGGGAGACCAGTACCCAAGATAGAGCTGATGATGAACCCTCGCAGTACCTACTGGAACTCAGGTTTGATGCAACATAGACACACGCTGTTTTGGTCATTCGACAGGTCTTGATGAGGACTTGGGAGACCAGTACCCAAGATAGAGCTGATGATGAACCCTCGCAGTACCTACTGGAACTCAGGTTTGATGCAACATAGACACATGCTGTTTTGGTCATTCGACGCGTCTTAATGAGCACTTGGGAGAGCAGTACCAAGATAGAGCTGATGCTGAACCCTCGCAGCACCTAGTGGAACTCAGGTTTGGTGCAACATAGACACACGCTGTTTTGGTCATCCAACACGTCTTGATGAGCACTTGGAAAAGTGGTACCCAAGATAGAGCTGATGCTGAACCCTCGCAGTACCTAGTGGAACTCAGGTTTGGTGCAACATCGACACACGCTGTTTTGGTCATTCGATACGTCTTGATGAGCACTTGGGAGAGCAGTACCCAAGATAGATCTGATGATGAACCCTCGCAGTACCTACTGGAACTCAGGTTTGGTGCAACATAGAGACATGCTGTTTTGGTCGTTCGACACGTCTTGATGAGCACTTGGGAGAGCAGTACCCAAGATAGAGCTGATGATGAACCCTCGCAGTACCTACTGGAACTCAGGTTTGATGCAACATAGACACATATATGCTGTTTTGGTCATTCGACGCGTCTTAATGAGCACTTGGGAGAGTAGTACCCAAGATAGAGCTGATGCTGAACCCTCGCAGCACCTAGTGGAACTCAGGTTTGGTGCAACATAGACACACGCTGTTTTGGTCATTCGATACGTCTTGATGAGCACTTGGGAGAGCAGTACCCAAGATAGATCTGATGATGAACCCTCGCAGTACCTAGTGGAACTCAGGTTTGGTGCAACATAGAGACATGCTGTTTTGGTCATTCGACACGTCTTGATGAGCACTTGCTGGGAGAGCAGTACCCAAGATAGAGCTGATGCTGAACCCTCGCAGTACCTAGTGGAACTCAGGTTTGGTGCAAGGTCAGGTCAGGTCTCCGGGACTCCGGGTTTGAGTCATGGTCCGGGTCCGAGTCACAGTCCCGGTCCGAGTCCGGGCCCGAGTCTGGTTCCGGGTCCCAGCCCCAGTCCCAATCCAAGTCGAAATCTAAATCGCCAAACGTGTACTATGCGTTGTTGAAGAGTTCTGTTCTGATCATCATCAGCAGTTCCACTTCATCAAATGCGACAGTTTTTAATGAAAATGCTTGATTTTCTGATGAAAATCCAAAAGTCACTATACGCATACCTTTAAGATTTGAGGAGTTCCCTCGATTCCTCATGGATCCCATCATCAGAACTCGCGATTGACAAAAATTTGGCTTAAAAACTTAACTTGCTTAACAAACATAACGAAGAGGACAAATCGCCAAACGTGAACTATGCGTCGTTGAAGAGTTCCGTTCTGATCTTCATCAGCAGTTCCACTTCATCAAATGTCACTTTTGTGAATGTATATGCTTGATTTATAAATAAAAACACAAAAATCACTATATGTATGCCTTTAAGGTTTGAGGAGTTCCCTCGATTCTTCATGGATCCCATCATCAGAACTGGGACAAAAACGGGATCAATCTGTATGCATATACATACAATGAAAAAAATATTTCTAAATCGGTCAGGTAAACAAACGTTAAGCATTAAGGTTTCAGATTATCATCATCATTCGCTTGCCCTTGCCCCATTCATTTGGGGTCGACGCAGCATGTCTTTTTCTTTTCATCCATACCTCTCTCTCTCGCCCGTCATCTCATCACACAATAAACAAAATGAGCATGTTTTCACCTTTTTACAAAACATTTTAATATATGTCTAAAACTAAAAACGATCCTAAGGTACCTTTTCCCGTGGGACGTCACAAATCTAGTTTGAGTATATGTAACGTGGATTTTAAATATTTATCGATCACCTGTCATATGGCAGGTGAATGACGCTTCATTCACTTGCCATTGCATCGTTCACCTGACTTTTTAGGACAGGTTAACGAGACTTAAGACAAAAGTACACAAATTTCAATAATATGCAGCTTTAACGGACAGGATCGTTTTTATTCCTAAATTAACACACAAAAGCGATATAACCGCTATATAATTATACAGTTACGAGTATTAGTTGTGGTATCAGTGACATTAACCTGCCGCAAAATCTCATCCACCTGGCAGTTTTAGCCAGGTGGACGATATGCAGGTGATGGGGAAAATGGCAGTTATATCGCGAATACACAAAATGTATTAGCTTGATGAACTCCATACTTAGGCATATAAAACTAAACTATTGTTTACGTTACATATCTTGATAGTAATGCGATAGGTTACATAATTAGCAAGATATCGACGCCAGGATAAAGAGTACTTACCCATTACAAACTCCAATTTCCGATACTTTGTCGTTTGTGTTTTATTTGCGAAGCACATTAACCACGTCTTCGTCCTACCAGGTGATAGCTGATGAGTGACGGCTTCGGCTCGTGCGGAGTGAGACGGGATAGGTGCGGTGGGGGTTATACAATCGTCGTGAACGTGACGCGCCAGGTGACTGTTAAGAATTGCCTTGGACAAACTTTGAAGCCGAATAACTTAAAATATAAGTATAATATTGTTATGCCATAGTAATACTTTAAAAGTTAAGGATATGTTAATAAAATACGGTAATAACGTTAAATTAAGTTAATCATTTATGTGGTTTTCATAGCTCGGAACATCAGTACCTCGCGTTGGGACACGGCAGGTTAACGGATAAACGTAGTTACAATATTTTTTTTGTAATCAATATTTATTAAATCTTTTTCAAAGTATTAGGCCTCTGTGTAAAAAGTCTCTCTAAATATGTGTTAAAATTTTATATATAAAAATTATACATAATGAAAAAAAAGTTCTAACATAAACCTATTTACAGGTGGCGGTGCCAACTTTTTGAGAAACGACCATAAATATGTATCACTTTTTAACACGGCGCGCGTGCGATTGAAAGAGACAGGGTAGTCACGCTGTCACGTAGACAAATACGACCATCATATATTATTCGTACTGGTGATCATTGATATCGGTATCTAAATACAACGACCAATATATGTCTATTATTACAATTGGTAGTCTAAATGTCGCTAGCTCTGTGACCGACCTCTGCGTTTGGCAGTCGAAATAATGTTCACACCCCACTGGGTGAGGATAATTAACGTGATTACATCAACAACATAAGTTGGCAATTACACTACAATATACGCACATGTAGTCGGCTTAAGGCATATTGATCTCACTACGCAATTACGCATGCCCTGAGTTATTATGCCAATGTTAACTCTGTGCGGACGGCACTGAGTCGATAATCTCTTAAAAGTAACGCATATCTTAAAAGTAATATATATTTGTAGTTGTTTCGTTAAAGCTTTATATTTTTGTTTGAAGTCTTGTTTTATAGATTGGGATTAATATTTGAAAGACCGACAAGAGTTTTATTAGCTGTAATTAATACTGAATAATATACTTAGTGTATTCTAAGTGTAATTACTGCTCATTATGAATTTAATTTTAAAGGAAGGTTATATCTATCTATCTATTACATATAATAAAGCTGAAGACGGTCGAAAGTCTGTACATGGAAGATATTTGAAAAAAAGTTGGCTGGGGATACTTAGAATCGATAACAGAACACGTTCCAACAGTTTTTAGAATTTTTGTCTGTTTATCTGTTTGTCTGTTTATTTGAACGCGCATCACGTGAAAACGGCTGAACGGATTTTGATGAAAACTTTACTAATCTGTCGAGAAAATCCCCGGCCAGGTTATAGGCTATAAAAATTCAACCCCTAAAAGGGGGGATAGCCACAACACTCGATTGACTTAAGTTTGTCCCTGAATCTTATGGCGCTACTTAGGAAAGAGGGGCAAACTCTTTTCAACTATTGATCAATAGTTGTGCTACAACTATTGAGTATCCTGGTAAACTAACAGATGGCGCTGAATTGAATACGTTGTGACATGAATAAGCCACCGAGGAAAAATTTTGCCAAATTAACTCTAAGTTTAGAAAGGGGGTACGGATATAATATCAACAAAAATAATTGAATAATTATGTTGATTTAATAAATTAATAATACAACAAAATTAAACGACAGTAAATTAATTGCCCCTCATTGCACAGTGCCATCTTTTGGGGAACCGAGTAAACATTAAGTAATCAAGAAAACTAAAAATGAGTTTAAGTACATAGTAACGTAGAGATAAAATAAACACACATATCAACACGCCTGTAATTTCATAGTTATTTAAAATTATTAATTTTCTCCATCATGAAATTATACCTAATCGTAATTATATCGCACCCATATCAAATCTATATTCATACGTATCGCCTACTTTAAGCACTTAATAATAATGACCACGAAGGTGGGTACTTTGAGAAAAAAAAAACATTGACCTCTGTCATTTGCAGTGCCGGATTAACCCTTTTAAGCAAAATATGCACTTGCTTAGGGCACCAAAACCGTAGGCAAAAAAAAGCGCAGGCAAGTACCCATCTAATAACGAAGGCCCGTAGGGATCAAGTAAGAGAGTGAGGGTAAGTAAGAACATCTCCAACGTAGGCTTTCGATTTGACCTTACGCGGAGGTCCTTAAAGTCATGGAAAAAATTCTTGCTTTCGGGCTTGCGGCCAGCCGATTTTTTCGACATAGGTTACCGATTTTATAGCGAATTTTGCTCTATTGCACGCCAGATTTGTCAGCCAAGCCGAGTTGCTCCTTAGCTGCGATCCTGAGACCTAACTGTCAGTGTTATAAGCGGCCCCGTGAAAGCCGAAAACTAAAAGCATCCTATGAAGTAGCGCTTTCGAGTGAAACCAAAGAGCGTGCAGTAGAAGAGTCGTGATTACATGCATAGATTCGATTTCAAGCCACTCTTTTGCAGTTCGGCGTAAGGTCTTACGCGAGGTCTTCTGCCTTATGGCAAAGTTGATCTTCTGCCTTAATTACACTTGGGTGTGGATCCAAATCCAAGCTTTCCTCTTTCGCAGCTGGGCCTTCTGCCTTGCTCACACTTCGCCAATTCAATTCACTTGGTCAATTCCAAGCTCTGCTTTCTTGCATCTTTTCTGTATGAAAAGAACCTCGCTGAGACCCTTAAATGTCGAGCCCTATGCGAAGCTAGGCTGATAGAAAACTGTCCCGTCCCTTCTCTGTATGAAATCCTGGATTCGCGCCTGGTTGGGACTAAAAGTAAAAAATAATGTACAACTGTCTATCAAATTGCGTTTTTTATATCGATACATTTTCGCGCTCGCTTCGCTCGCGTTTACAATAACATTACAAGATATGATAAAAGTGACATTCGGGTGGCGACTGCAGCAGCATTACTCTGTTAAACGTTACTGCTGCAGCACTGTCAATTTTCGTGATAAAATGATGTGACTGATTCCCA
This sequence comes from Cydia fagiglandana, assembly GCF_963556715.1. Classification (NCBI taxonomy): domain Eukaryota; kingdom Metazoa; phylum Arthropoda; class Insecta; order Lepidoptera; family Tortricidae; genus Cydia; species Cydia fagiglandana. The sequence goes on from NC_085937.1 coordinate 7,197,344, forward strand.
TACTAAAAGTAAAAATGCACAACTATCTATCAAATTGCGTTTTTATATCGAAAAATTTTTGCGCTCGCTTCGCTCGCGTTTTCAATCACATTCTAATGTATGGCAACTACAGCAGCATTACTCTGTTGCAACGTTACTGCTGCAGCACTGTCAATTTTCGTGATAAAATGATGTGACCGATTTCCATACTAAAAGTAAAAATGTACAACTGTCTATCAAATTGCGTTTTTATATCGAAAAATTTTTGCGCTCGCTTCGCTCGCGTTTTCAATATCTTTCTAAGATATGGCGACTGCAGCAGCACTACTCTGTTGCAACGTTACTGCTGCAGCACTGTAAATTTTCGTGATAAAATGATGTGACTGATTCCCATACTAAAAGTAAAAATGCACAACTATCTATCAAATTGCGTTTTTATTGCGAAAAATTTTTGCGCTCGCTTCGCTCGCGTTTTCAATCACATTCTAATGTATGGCAACTACAGCAGCATTACTCTGTTGCAACGTTACTGCTGCAGCACTGTCAATTTTCGTGATAAAATGATGTGACCGATTTCCATACTAAAAGTAAAAATGTACAACTGTCTATCAAATTGCGTTTTTATATCGAAAAATTTTTGCGCTCGCTTCGCTCGCGTTTTCAATATCTTTCTAAGATATGGCGACTGCAGCAGCACTACTCTGTTGCAACGTTACTGCTGCAGCTCTGTCAATTTTCGTGATAAAATGATGTGACTGATTTCCATAATAAAAGTAAAAATTTACAAATGTCTATCAAATTGCGTTTTTATATCGAAAAATTTTTTATATCTCAAAACTATTGATTTTGGATTGTAGTTTTATTTAGTGGGACCTAATTGTAAAATATTTTATCTGGACTACAGTCCTCTAGCATATCCATCTGACAACTTTACTTCAAGTTCCGCCTCCAGGGGAGAGGGAGAGAAATTAGGATTAGAAATTAGCCGCTTACTGACACAGATCGAATTCCACGCGGGCGGAGCCGCGGGCACAGCTAGTTTAGATATAAACACTGTCTTTAGCCTTATACACCCATATAACCATTCCAGTCGCAGAATCATCAAAGTGGTAACTAAATGTCAGATGTGTCGTAACAGAGTCCACACAATGTGTCTAGAATTGTTTCGAAACAAAGTGTCGTCGCCGTGTCTACACTTTTCCGTAACAAGGTGTCGACACATTTGTGTGCACTTTGCGTGTGGTTTGCGACTAAATCTGACAGCAAATTTGTGACAGCAAATGTCAATATAAAATACCTCTTGAAAACCAAGGTTTGTCAAACTACTATAAGTTGTGTCTCGTGTGCTCGTAAGTAATTCTAATAAGTCATCATGGGCGATGCGAATGATAAAAATCGACCAAAACCATATAAACACCCAACACCCGTCAACCTTTTACAGAAAAGTTTTTAAAGAAATGCAATAAGCTACTTAGGTCAGCCAACGAATGCTCAAAAAAGTTGTAGAGGGAAATGCTCGGAACACAATTTTTGACTCTGTAACTTGGTTTGGACAAGTTAGGAGGTGAACATATCAAAAGTCCCCGGCCGTAGCCCTTGAGCGGGGGGAAGAGAGGGGGCTTTGAATGTCCCATTTTCCGGTTTTTCGATTATATCTCGGAAACTATGCATCTTAGCGACATGGCCACTTATACAAAATGAAAGTTACTTTAATTTGTTACAAGTTTATTCAGTCAATTTTTTCGATATGTTGAATAGTTTTTGAGATATCGGCTCTTGAAAGTTTATTTAGGGCTCTCAATTTTATCTTGATATATCTACATCAGTGAAGGTGCTAGGCCGTGTATGGTATCGTTTTCGTATAAATCTGGGTTGCTGAATCCATTTAAGGTATCACATTGAAACCATTCCACAAAATTAAAAAAAATCTTTTTAGGGTTCCGTACCTCAAAAGCAAAAAACGGAATCCTTATAGGATCACTCGTGCGTCTGTATGTCTGTCTGTCTGAATACACAAAATAGTTCTTTACCTATAGATGACAGGAAAACCTATTAGAAATGTGCAGTCAAGCGCGAGTCGGACTTAATGTACGGAACCCTTAATACGCGAGTCCGACTCGCACTTGGTCGGTTTTTTTAAACTCCTCTTGACGCTTAACCGCTGAACCGATTTCGTTGAAATTTGGTATAGAAATAGTTTGCGTCCCGGAACAGGACATAGGATAGATCTTATAACCAAAATCATCTTTTGAAGGTGTGAAAAGTGGCGTGGAAATTTGTACGGGAAATCAATAACCGCTGAACCGATTTATATTAAATTTGGGATGGTCTACATCTTTGATTTAGTTAAAAATGATAAAAAAACATGACTTCAACCTAAACTTAAACAGTATTAACTTCAAGAAGTCAATTCTGATTTCCCCCCTACACCTCATTTCACACCTTTGAAGGATGATTTTTGAGATAACTTATTATGTCCTGTCTCGGGACTCAAAATATATGTGTACTAAATTTAAATTAAAACTGTTCAGCAGTTTAAGCGTGAAGAGGAGTTTAAAAGAAAGTAAGTTTATATGTTTTTACTTTGGAATGGTGTCAATGTGATACCATAACTAAATTTGGTACTGCTAATTTATACGAAAACGATACCAAACATGGCCTCGTAGCTTTACTGTTGTAGAAGTCAAAATAAAATTGAGAGCCCTAAATTCTTATTACTTGACCAAACTTGTGTAGAAGGAAAAAGAAAAATAAAAGTCTTCGGCAGGAATATAAGACACAAATATAATTTATTTTTGCGTTACTATTTCAATTATCAAATATAAACATACCTTGATTATATTATTCTAGTGAGATCCTCACAGATAAACAAAAACATTTACATAAAAAATTACAAGGTCGAAATGTCACGGAACTTGTGAGAGTAATACGTGAAAAATAAAAACTTTTATGACAAAAAAATCTGGACACAATTTAAGAAGCATCCAATTGCGTCGAGGAATCATCTGTATTTTTGCTTGTTTCATTACCTCCTCGCTTCTTTTTTTGTCCTTTGTATTCTGTAGCAATTTGTTAGATCTGAAAATAAAGATAACTTGCGTCGTCACGGATGTCGATTTATAGGTTTTAGGGAGTGCAGAATTCGAAAACGATGATCATTTTATAATCCAAGATGGCCGCTACGTATTTTGTCATAAAAGTCGTCATGAATATCGTTTTATAGGTTTTAGGAAGTGCCGATTTCGAAAATGATGACCAGTTTAGAATCCAAGATGTGTGCCGTGTATTTGTCATAAAAGTCGTCATGGATATCGTTTTATAGGTTTTAGGGAGTGCAGAATTCGAAAATGATGACCATTTTGGATTCCAAGATGTCTGCCGTGCACTTTGTCATATAAGCCGTCATAGATGTTGATTTATAGGTGTTAGGAAGAGCAGATTTCGAAAATGATGACCATGACCAACAAAACGACATCCATGTCGACTTTTAACATAGTGCATGGCCGCCATCTTCGATTCCAAAATAGTTATTATTTTCGAAATCTGCGCTCCCTAAAACCTATAAAACGACAGCCATGACGACTTTAACGACATACTGCATGGCCGCCATTTTGGATTCCAAAATGGTCATCATTTTTGAAATCAGGGCCCCCTAAAACCTACAAAACGACACCCATGACAACTTTTATAACATAGTGCGTGGCCGCCATTTTGGATTCCAAAATGGCCATCATTTTCGAAACCTGCGTCCCCTAAAACCTACAAAACGACATCCATAACGACTTTTATGACATAGTGCATGGCCACCATTTTGGAATCCAAAATGGTCATCATTTTCTAAATCTGCGCCCCCCAAAACCTATAAAACGACACCCATGACAACTTTTATGACAGTGCATGGCCGCCATTTTGGATTTCAAAATGGTCATCATTTTCTAAATCGGGGCCCCCTAAAACCTATAAAACGACATCCATGACGACTTTTATGACATAGTGCATGGCCGCCATTTTGGAATCGAAAATGGTTATCGTTTTCGAAATCTGCGCCCCCCAAAACCTATAAAACGACATCCATGACAACTTTCATGACATAGTGCATGGCCGCCATTCTGGATTCCAAAATGGTCATCATTTTCGAAAGCGGGGCCCCCTAAAACCTATAAAACGACATCCATGACGACTTTTATAACATAGTGCATGGCCGCCATTTTGGAATCCAAAATGGTCATCGTTTTCGAAATCTGCGCCCCCTAAAACCTATAAAACGACACCCATGACGACTTTTATGACATAGTGCATGGCCACCATTTTGGAATCCAAAATGGTCATCATTTTCTAAATCTGCGCCCCCCAAAACCTATAAAACGACATCCATGACGACTTTTATGACATAGTGCATGGCCGCCATTTTAGAAACGAAAATGGTTATCGTTTTCGAAATCTGCGCCCCCCAAAACCTATAAAACGACACCCATGACGACTTTTATGACATAGTGCATGGCCGCCATTTTGGATTTCAAAATGGTCATCATTTTCTAAATCGGGGCCCCCTAAAACCCATAAAACGACATCCATGACGACTTTTATGACATAGTGCATGGCCGCCATTTTGGAATCGAAAATGGTTTTCGTTTTCGAAATCTGCGCCCCCCAAAACCTATAAAACGACACCCATGACGACTTTTATGACATAGTGCATGGCCGCCATTCTGGATTCCAAAATGGTCATCATTTTCGAAAGCCGGGCCCCCTAAAACCTATAAAACGACATCCATAACGACTTTTATGGCATAGTGCATGGCCGCCATCTTGGAATCCAAATTGGTCAACGTTTTCGAAATCTGCGCCCCTTAAAACCTATAAAACGACACCCATGACGACTTTTATGACATAGTGCATGGCCACCATTTTGGAATCCAAAATGGTCATCATTTTCTAAATCTGCGCCCCCCAAAACCTATAAAACGACACCCATGACGACTTTTATTACATAGCGCATGGCCGCCATTTTGGATTTCAAAATGGTCATCATATTCTAAATCGGGGCCCCCTAAAACCTATAAAACGACATCCATGACGACTTTTATGACATAGTGCATGGCCGCCATCTTGGAATCCAAAATGGTCATCATTTTTGAAATCTGCGCCTCCTAAAACCTATAAAACGACACCCCTGACGACTTTTATGGCATAGTGCATGGCCGCCATTTTGGATTCCAAAATGGTCATCATTTTCAAAATTGGGGCCCCCTAAAACGTATAAAACGACATCCATGACGACTTTTATGACACAGTGCATGGCCGCCATTTTGGATTCCAAAATGGTCATCATTTTCGAAATCGGCACTCCCTAAAACCTATAAATCGACACCCATCTCGACTTTTATGACAAAGTGTTTGGCTACCATGCATGGAAGACATTTCTATTATTTTTACGTACAAAAATGGCCCCCTGTCAACTTCCAACCGAGATTTAATCGATAATTTATTCGATTAATGTTCAGATTAATTCAATTTCAATCTATGTTAGGTCGACTAAACTAATCGTGATTAAAAGTTGAGGATTAACTTTTTTTATTCCATTAATTAGTCGAATAAACAGTTAATCTATTAAGTCCCATCTCTGACCACGTCATTTTTACACTTTGAGAATATCTGAAAACAAATGAACACAAGGAGCCATTTTGCAAATCCAGTAACTTTGTTATTACTTTTGACAGCGCGTGTCATGTGTCTACACAGAGTCGACACAAAGTCGAAACATTTGCGACTACTTTGTGACTGCAATATTTCTCAGCCTTAAACCATATTTATACATCATAATTAACAAGTTTCGTAGTATGTAAAGCGTTATTTCTGTTATTTAAGTATAGTATACGCATCGAAGTACTAAAAATGCATCAAATAATATATTTATGAACACAAGCACTGAGAAATAAACAATTTCATTTCCGGCTAAACTAAAACAATGTGGTGGCGCGTTGATTATATTACACTTAGTTTATCAAATCACTCGAGCAGTTTAATTCCCCATAATAATTTAAGTCCTATTGTAATATAAATGCAAACAATATATAATTACGTCTTGTAATCCGTTTTAGGGATGGCGTATTAATGTCACTTATTTTTATTTAAGTATTTTTCCATCTGACAGTTTCCATTTGACAGGAACAAAATGAACGAATGAACGAATGATTTTGGCATAAAGTAGTCGCAAACCCGAAACAATGTGTGCACACGGCGACCACACTTTATGTCACTTTGTGTCATGTGTCGACCCTTCCCCATTTCTGGTAACTGTGTCGACACGGCGACGACTCTGCGACTGGAATTGTGACCGAAACAGACGGTGTCGACACAAGATGTGTCTACACCGCGTCGTAACGGCGACTGGAAATGGTTGTATGGGCATATAACTGTATAATTAGTGCTTCATTCGTATTAATATTAAAGATTTACCCCCTTATTCATAAACGTTTACTAAAGTTAGCAAGCCGATAATAATCGTTTGTCCCTTTCCATCATACCAATACGTCGGAAAGGGACAAACGATTATTATCGGCTTGTCAACTTTAGTAAACGTTTATGAATAAGGGGGTTAATATCTAACATTTGTTCTAAAATAATTTGTGTGATAGACCTAATAAAATAAGTTACCATACTCGTAAACTTACTCTTCTTTATACCTACAAAGTATGCAAAATATGGCATTGCACTGAACGTTTACTCACATTAAATAGAACTAAATATGTCAATGGTCAAATGCAACATTTTTTTTTATCATACTGTAAAAAAATATTCAAATGATAATTTCAAATTCAACAAAATATTAAGAGGTCTACAAAGGTTTACTTCGTAATACGCAAGCGATAACAAAACCTTTGTAAAGATACTAATTTCATTTGTACAAAAAACAATGTGATTATATTATGAATAATTTTCCAATAACCCATTACAGCATGTATCGTACAATAGGATCATCTAAACCATAACGAGGGATATAAATTGGCCTCAAATAATAATAACGCATTAGGTACCTAATCCAGTGAACCCTATTAGGAGCCACCTTATTATGCATATAGGTATAACTTTAAAATACTGGGTTGTCTGCATAGGGGAGCGGTGTAACGCTACGTCTTACGTAGGCGAACAACGCGCGAACGCGGCGCGGCGCGGCGCGGCGAAATCAATCCTTTGATGCCCATAGAAGTGTCCTACGTAAGCGATCTCGTTGCGAACGCGGTGCGGCGCGATTTGCACGCGAATGTCAGGCGGCGCGGCGCGGCGCGGCGCGGCGGCGGCCGCTTTCGCCGCGCCGCGCCGCGCCGCGTTCGCGCGTTGTTCGCCTACGTAAGACGTAGCGTAATAGAGTTACAGCGCAATTCGGGCAACCAATGTCACTTTCGGCTCGAAAATGAATTAGATTTCTACTAGACTTCAACAAGTTACGATATGGATAATTTAAAGTATTTGTAAGATAGATATGTCAAATTTGACGTTTCCGCGATTCTGGAGGTCCTCTTGAACGATTTCGACAAGTTATGACTTAGATATCCAAGTCACATCTAGTCGATATCTAATGTAGATCTAGTTGATCTCTAAATCGTCTCTAGATCTTGTGATTATCTCGAAATTCGGATTTGCCTGTTTGGCCAGCTTTAACCCCCTTATTCATACAGGTTTACTAAAGTTGACAAGCCGATAATAATCGTTTGTCCCCTTCCGACGTATAGGCATGAGGGAAAGGGACAAACGATTATTATCGCCTTGTTAATTTTAGTAAACGTTCAGGAATAAGGGGTAGCTGTTTAGCTCTGGATCATAATGGTTTTTACAGTGTCTGACCGTTGTAGAAAAATCAAGGGCACAAAATAAATAATAGTACTAGGTATAGAAGACTCACTCTCTAACAAAACGCGTCTGTTACGATCAGGACAGATATGGCCGCTAGGTGGCGACAGCGCCACGCTCGGCTTATGGCAAACCCCAAAATTGGGGTGGAACGGATGTACTTTTAGCTACCTGTAGCGAAGCGACGAAATCGCGGTTTCGAAGAAAAATACATGATTAGCCGAGCCCAATTAAATTAAGTTTAAATAATATTGAATTGGCTAATAGTCGTATTCGAACAATGAGATACGTCAAATACTAGATAATGAAACGATACGGATTGGATATTTCAGTGTCAAACAAGTGTCATAAGTGACGTTTTTGTTTAAAGACGTATCTCATTGTTCGAATACGGCTGTAAATTGGTTTGTATAAAAACCCAGACATCCAAAAAACCATAATCAAATTTGATGTAATACACATTGCTCGACTCGACTGCATCCTCGTACAAACTCCAATTCTACAAAAACAGAGTTTCGAAACAATGTAGCCCAGTATTTAATGGATTGCGCTTTTATGTATTGGACTGGTGGAATTGTATTGCTAAATCCAAGATAATCTCCTTTCTGCCGTGTATCGCCCGCGCGCTATTATCCGGTCGAAATAAAACGACACTTTAATAAAATAACTGAACTTGCATTTGAGTACCTGCTCAATACTGACGGATAATCCTTTTGGGTTTCTTTATTCATATTACAGTAGCCAAAGAGTACAGTCAACAGCAGTAGTTCCTAAGCGGGCGAGGTGTTCAAAATTACCTTGACATGCTTATTCTCTTAACAATAATGTCGCGTCAAGATCATTTTGAACAATAACCAACCTCTAACACTAAACCACCATTATAGTAGTAGTAGTTAGTAGTAGTAGTAAACTCTTTATTGTACAAAAAAAACATATAAAAAATGACATACAATTAGTAAGAAGTACAAAGGCAAACTTATCCCTTTGAGGGATCTCTTCCAGTTAACCTAAGTCAAGTCAAACTTATAGTCACGTACCTATCTATAGAAAACTATTAGTTGGATGGGTTATATGATACTGTACGGAAACTAGTTTTAACAAGGAAAAACACGTTTTCACTAGAAACGGGTTTTTACGGTAATAGATACACGCAGAAAAATATAATTTTTATCTTCCATTCCTGAAAGCCTTTGGGGTGTTGACGTATAATATTTGTTAAAAATGCACCCGACGAACTGCACCAAAAATATGGGCAATTGTTTTAACAAAGTCCATAAGTACCTAACTTCCAGAAACAGAAATATCAAATTAAAACCTAAGTAATGGTAACATTCCATTTCTAACCGCAGCTGCATTACCGGTGCTGAACGCGTCGCTGTCATTGTCAATTTCCATAGTAAAATTGACAGTAAAGCAGCTGCCGTTGGAAATGGAATGTTACCATAATGGTAACATTCCATTTCTAACCGCAGCTGCACTACCGGTACTGAACGCGTCGCTGTCATTGTCAATTTCCATAGTAAAATGAACAGTAATGCGGCTGTCGTTGGAAATGGACTGTCACCTTATTACTCCGCCAACGATCGCGATGATGCTCGTTCTCGGTTCTTTCTTCTTCAACCAGTGAAGAATTTTTACTCTTGACATTGACATATCATTTGATGTCATTTATTTATCATTCGCTCGTGTATTGCGCTGGGACTTGTCCATACATGTATTGACGTGAGCGCACGGGCGAATGATAACAAAAATACATCATTTAGATATCAAAATGTAAGTTTGTATTGGCCTCCAAATTAAATTCGTAACCCATTATTGCAATCAGAATACGCTTCAGGCTCTCCATCATTTTAATTTTTAATTATCATTTATTTTAGGTATACGAGTATCAAACCGTACTATTACTGTGATAACGAGGAAATAAATATTTAATAAGTATTAAAAAGTTACATAATTGCATCATTCTGGTTTTATGTCCCAAATTTTGTTAAATAATTCAAAAAGTTAAACATTTTCTGCGAAATACAACTTCTGGATTAAATTACGTTCTATTTCATACTTGGTTTTGCATGGAAATATCATAATTCACATCAAGGACCGAAATGAATCCGTTGCTGTATACAGATACGTGGAAATAATTTAGAAGTATTTATTAGATTTTAGGCAATAACTTTAAACTGCAAACATTAAGTATTTGTTACAATATCAGAGTTAGACCAAGAAAAGTCTGCAGCAATTTTGATAGCCCACGCAGAGCAAGTGTCATTTATACGTCATAATTTCATAGAAGTTTGACGTTAAAACAATACTTGCATTGCATGGACTAACAGGCCTATTCGGATTTCGAGATAATCACAAGATCTAGAGACGATATACAGATCAACTAGATCTACATTAGATATCGACTAGATGTGACTTGGATATCTAAGTCATAACTTGTCGAAATCGTTCAAGAGGGCCTCCAGAATCGCGGAAACGTCAAATTTGACATATCCTATCTTACAAATTATCCATATCGTAACTTGTTGAGGTCTAGTAGAGATCTAATTCATTTTCCGAATCGAGCCGTAAGTATAAAAATACCTAGCTGCAGACTTTTCTTGGTTTAACTCTAGAAGTAAAATCGTAGGTATAAAGTAGGCGGTTAATTTGATGACTACGGCATTATTTTAAAAATAGAATTTCATTGGCAATCCGAGAAATATTAGATAAGGAATTTTTCCTCACACAGAAAAGCCAGTCCAGCGCTGCGCAAGCACCGAGCCGGATTAACGAACTTCCTACAATCTTCCCGTGAGGCGAACTTAAAATGCTAACATCAGTTTCGGGAATTAAAGGATTTCCTTCATAAATTTATAAAGCCCGCTTACTTCAACTTAATCTTGTTTGCTTATTCCTAGCTCTATTAGCGGATAAATCGAATAAGTTATTCCCTTTGGCGAGCCAGGTTGATTAGGTAGGGATTATGAGGCGCCAGTGTGATTTGATAATTTTCTATTGTTGAATAAAGTAGTGGGTTGGCGAGTTACGTTTGTTTCAATCTTGAGCAAATTTGTTTCAAAATGAAATTCAAACTGACATGTACTTTTGTAGGTATATTAAAAGTACAGTCAAGGTATTTGAAGGTTTATCACTTTTGAATCTTCATGATATCACATATTTTGTAGCATTTCTTACTACAAACAACATAGTATAGAATTGTAAATGTAAATTATTACCATCAAGGATCCTAATATATGTAATTAGTTAAAACATATTAATAAATATTATATCTCCAAAGCAGTCAGCAGCAGTCATAAATGTTAACGAATTATTAGTAAAAAATATTTGTGTCCCTGCCTGAATGCTGCCAAAATGATAGAAGCCCGTTTTTTTATTTGAACCAAACCTTATTTCTCGTACAAATAAACTATTTTTATTTCAATACGAATTGGTATAAATATATCTGTTATATTATGTATATTATGTGTGTATTATGTATGTCTAGCCTTATTGAGCTTACTGTGGAACTAGGTCGATTTATGTAAGACTGTCCAATACTTGTTTATTAAATTTAATCATAATGTTTTGGTAAAAATTCGTAAACACACGTAATAGTAGATAATGTCTTAAAAAACCGGGCAAGTGCGAGTCGGACTCGCGCACGAAGGGTTCCGTACCATAATGCAAAAAAAAACAAAAAAAAAACAAAAAAAAAAACGGTCACCCATCCAAGTACTGACCACTCCCGACGTTGCTTAACTTTGGTCAAAAATCACGTTTGTTGTATGGTAGCCCCATTTAAATCTTTATTTTATTCTGTTTTTAGTATTTGTTGTTATAGCGGCAACAGAAATACATCATCTGTGAAAATTTCAACTGTCTAGCTATCACGGTTAGTGAGATACAGCCTGGTGACAGACAGACGGACGGACGGACGGACGGACGGACGGACAGCGAAGTCTTAGTAATAGGGTCCCGTTTTACCCTTTGGGTACGGAACCCTAAAAATACCCTACAACCCACTTAACAAACAAATAGTTCCAACGCGTGCCGCTATAAAGCGTCACCTTATAATAAATTTTAACCCATGTTTGTACTATAAAATATGTGAACAGGTACTTTATCAAATAGCAAAGCCGTGTGTCAGGGCGGTATGATGTACCGGGACTTGGCGGGCTTACGGTACGACCACGTTTACAAGGATCACGCCAAAATTAGTGGTTGCCGTAATAGATTCCCCGAACTCCGAGTTAAAATGCTGCTGGTTTTCTTTTTTGTTCGTCTTTTGATATCGCATTTAAAAACTTATTTTAGTTTTGTAAACGAATGTTATGGCTCTGGAAGTAAGGTAAAAATTAAGTTGTAAAATTTCTATTAATTTAATAGAAGTAGGCATCTAACTAAGATTACTTTTAGCAAGATTCTCGGAGTTTGGTAAGAATTTATGAACCTAAAGGTTTTAATTTAAAGTCAGACCCCGAAAAGTCTGCAGCGATTATTATAGCCCACGCAGTGCAAGTGTCATTTTAAACGTCAAACGTCCGGTGTGTAAATAACTCGGAGTAATTAACAATGGAGCCGCCATTAACAGGCATTCCCCTCTGTCGAAAATAGGCGGCCAATGGTCAACCACATGTCAATTATATGTATGGACTGACGTTTATCTGACATGACGTACCTATACATTTGATGTGCCCCTCCCCCGCAAAAAACGGCAGACTATTTCGTACCGAAAATTTTAGACATGGCGTCTCCGTTGGTTATATCCTCCAAGGTAAATAACACTTACACCGTGTGGGCTATCAAAATCGCTGCAGACTTTTCTTGGCCAACAGTATTTAATTTAGAGTTTTGATTGCACCTTTAGCAATAGTGAAAGAGAAAGCATAGTGTTATACGTCATAATGTCATAGAAGCACGACGTTTAAAATATCACTTGCACTGCGTGTTCTATCAAAATCGTTGCAGACTTTTCTTGGTTCAACTCTAAAGCCCCCTCCAGACTATGTGCGTGAATCGCGGGCGAAGCCGCGAACGCGAGTGTGGAGTCGATTTCGCTGTCTGCGAAAATCGACGCCACACTTGCGTTCTCGGCTTCGCGCCGCGATTCGCGCACGAGTGTGGAGGGGGCTTAATAGACATGTGCCAAAGTTAGTTTACCTACAATGTAAAATCTATCAAAGGACAACTTAAGATAGGTAATAATAGAATAGAAGTGATCCTACCATATAATTCTCCTAACAATTTAGTACCACCATACATAATTGTAAAGTGCAACGTAGCATTACGCATCGCCCCCTAGTATAAAGAGTATAATTATATCAATGTCATTTATAGCCTTTTAGATCGAACGTGCCAAAGAAAATTGAATCCACTTTGTATAATTACATGATTGAAGCAAATAATTAGACCTCGTTAATATTAAAATAGAAGACGACAATTAAAACACACGGACTGGTTTTTATATTGTTTTTTCCAACAACAACTTTTACCTCGGAAAGAGAGAGAATAAGGGTAACATTCCATTTCTAACCGCAACTGCATTACTGTCAATTTTGACGCGTTCAGTACCGGTAGTGCAGCTGCGGTTAGAAATGGAATGTTACCATAATCTGGAAATTCGTATTCACCTTTAAGGATGACTCACGCTAGGCCGGGACGAGCCTGGGCCGAGGCGTTCGACATGTCACTTTCTCTGACGGCTGATCGGTGATCACGTGGTGCTTTCTATAGAAATTGAAGCGCCGGAAGCTCCGGCCCCGGCCCGGTCTAGCGTGAGTCATCCTTTATTATGGCGTTCTATAAGTTAAATATGTATATTTAAAACGGGTCAAAGTTTTGTTATTAAAATCGTTCTATAAGTTGTCTTAAAAGTCACAGAAAATCTCGTGTGTGCGTCGGATACTCGGCTTTTGGCCAATATCGAGGTTTGTGTAGCTCTATTGATGTTTTGTTTACGTCAAGGTAAACAATTATTCATACGCTCAACCGTCTTCAAGAACTCGAACACTTACCTAACCCGACTATGGTAGTTTCGTAATAACTAATAAAACTTCTTCGCTTCCAAGGTTGATTAAAAATTTACGCTTTGCCCACGTCATGAAAATGAATCGATTGAGTCCTAATTTACCTAGTATTAACGCTACAGTGCGGAACACTATAGACTGCTAAAATATATAGCCTTGTTGTAATATTGTCTTTAACTTAAAATAAAATTTTGCTACCTATTAGGTAAAACAAATGTCAATGGTTAGTAACGTAATGGTAGATTTGTGTAACCACCTCAACCGTTCATTTTAATATTTTACACGAAATACAGTAACACCTGCAAGCTTGAATTCTCTGCTTCAAATCACTGAGTTGAGTCAAATTTAGAAACACAAAGTACACATTTAATGTGTACTTTTAGGGCTATATTCAGAAATGAATATTCATTATCTATGGTGGCAATCAAATATAAATACGTAACAGTGCGTAATTCTCGCAGGATTAAACTGCACTCTAGACCGGAGGAGCGAAGAATACTTGAAGAACGTCAAATGTAATCTAAAAGTAAAATAAACTAAGACGCTTGAGAGCGTTTCATGTCGGATACGACTACAAAGAAGCAATTTCATTATTTAATTAAAGCAATCTAATAAAAAATTGAATGTAAAAGTATTAAAATATTTATTCTTATCTTATCATGCTATCGATTACTTGTTAAATAAAACTGCAAAGGAAATATACCCCAATCTTTAATATTATTGCACACTGGTAGGTTTGTGAGCGCCCAGAATAAGATGTCAGGTTAAACTTGGCAAGCCAATATCGAAATATGCTGACGTTGTTACCACTGTGCCAAGGGTTCTATTCTTGTTTCAACCTGCATCTTCTATTGTGCAGCTGAATGCTACGTTTACTTCGAACAATTATTTTATGCAACTAAGCGTCAGACCTTTAATAATTATTTTCATTAAGCTGGCGCAATTTAAAACCGAGAATAAACCCAGAACGGGTACCTAATGGCATACAATACAATTTCCATAGTATAGTACCTATATTATTAAAAATTTACTGCATTTGCATCACTTCGTAGCGTAGTACAAATTAACAATAACTCAATTACATATAATTTGCCAGTGTGTAACAGACAGTTACAGGCCAATACGAACGTACATTGATATCAGAATGACATCAAATTCTGATGTCAGTGTACGTTCGTATTGGCCTGTCACTTGAGTGCAGGTAGCTTAATTTGGACCTCTGACTAAAACTTGCTGCAGTTATTACTGAGGAATTGATTTTATTTAAGCAACAGACCACTGTATCACAATAAATAGTGTACCACTACCTAAATTACGCAATTATTTAATAGATAAACAGAATACTATGCAGAACATTTATTTTCTTTCTGATAACATACCTTTCGAAAAGCCTGCGTGACCGGCAAGACGATAAGGCATACTTTGTTTTAAAAGAAATACCTACTACGAGTAGAATTAGGTACTTCAAAGTAGCTTATTCGTAACAAATAACGATAAACCTTAGAATTTCTGGAAGCGTTAAAATAGCGACACGGAACAAAACTGCTGCATTCTATGAATTCTAAATTAACCTCAATTTGCGATTTCCGCCTTCATAGCAATTCCCGTCAACTATCAACAAGTTCAATAAGCAATCAACATCGCACCGCGTGCCGCCGTGTAATGAATAGCTGAACTAATTCTACGTTATGGACCTGAAAAGGCGGCGTAGTTATAGCACCATCACCGGTTGAGTTTCCCTGCCGCTCGCACTTCGTCTCATAACCTATCTCCAAGGGGTTGACGTTTGTTACTTCGTAGACCAAACTTTAAAAGATGTACGCACAGCTCGCACTTTCATATGGACACCGTAAATCAAAATGTACCGAAATTAAAACCAGGCTAGCAGAGCCGTCTATTAGTTTGAAGTGCAGCTGGGCAGCGGCGCCCGACGGGGACAGATTTTGCGGTCTTGTAAAGCTCGGAATTGAGACGCAGTTGGTAACACCTGTATGTTGCTGGTAGCCTAGTCTTTGTTCGCGAAATTGTATATTTTAGCAGTAACATACGAGCGGCTATTTAGGAATAAATGGCTGAAGGAATTTCAGAGCGCATGTTTGATTAAAATTTTATAATAAAGCATTTGTAGCATATCTAGATATGTAGATTTATTTTTCAATCTTGTTTAAGTTTAAGTATACATATAATAATAGGTACTTAGATATAAATGTAACAATGCTTTAGATCTCGCAATCAAAATAACAAGTGCCAGAATAACATTAGCCTTAAGGCTCCATTCGGATTTTGAAATAGACATCTATTAGATATCTTTTAGACATCACCAAGATACGATAACGATATGTTTAAAATCTAACCTGTCAAATTTGACATTTGCGCGATTCTGGAGATACTCTTGAACGATTTCCACAGGATATGACTTAGAGCTCCAATTCACATCTAATAGATCACAATCTTACTCTATCTAACGTAAAAGTGACATTGGTTGCCCGAATTGCGCTGCAAAAGAGAACTAGTTGATATCTAAGCTATAACGTATCTAGAATGGATCTTGTACGTGTCGTCTCTTGTGAATATCTTGAAGTTTGAATACGGCAGTTAGTGACCCTTAAGTCTTCTTCTTCTTCTTCCTCGCGTTATCCCGGCATTTTGCCACGGCTCACATAGGAGCCTGGGGTCCGCTTGACAACTAATCCCATGATTTGACGTAGGCACTAGTTTTTACGAAAGCGACTGCCATCTGACCTTCCAACCCAGAGGGGAAACTAGGCCTTATTGGGATTAGTCCGGTTTCCTCACGATGTTTTCCTTCACCGAAAAGCGACTAGTAAATATCAAATGATATTTCGTACATAAGTTCCGAAAAACTCATTGGTACGAGCCGGGGTTTGAACCCGCGACCTCCGGATTGCAAGTCGCATGCTCTTACCGCTAGGCCACCAGCGCTTTTTTTTTTTAGTGACCCTTAAGTACCTACCTGTAATTATTTTAATAGCGAAAACATGAAATAGATCACAATTGGTGTGCAATGCCGAGTCGGAGCATGTAACCGAAGCAATCTAGTTACAATCCGCAAATGGTTGACACAGAGTACAGAGTGGTCCATTTCTCAAAATGGACGGCTTTATTCAAGTCCACAGGTGCCCGATAAGCGCGGAGATCACTGCCACTCGGTTGATGGAATTACCGTCTTGGTGCACGCTGCACTACATTTGTGCAAGTCTTACTCGATATGCTTTTTGTTGTATGCACCTGCATCTTTGTGTATTCAGTAACTTGAGACGCCATGGCTGTCATTTTCTGTACAAAACAGTCTGCCGATTTTTGCGGGGGAGGGGCACGTCAAATGTATGGCCATTTGTACGTAACGTACAAAATTACAAATAGCCTTGTCAGATAAACGTCAGTCCATACAAAAGTTTGCACAATTGTGCAAGGTTTTCGGTAGAGGGGTAAGCTTTTAAAGGCGACTCCGGTTATTAAAGTCAAGTCAAGTCAAAAATACTTTATTCATGTAGGCCTAGTAACAAGCACTTATGAACGTTTTACATAATAATATATTATCTTAAGCTAATTATCAGAGCAATTTATTGAAGTTAATATTATTCCATAGTAATATTGGATTATTATACAGATCAAATTTAATACTAAGAATTTCTCAAAAAGATCGTCAAACATAAAAAAAAATTGTATAAAAAATACTAGTCTAGAATGTTTCTAGAATAAAATCTAAATGTCAATAAAACTTAACAAAGAAGTACATACATTGAATTATCTATTTCGAGTCACAATTAATCCCACGTTGTTTTATCACTCATGTAGTCTTGTGTGGTATAATAAGCTTTAGAAATAAGTTTACGCTTTACATAATTTTTAAATTTATTAATTGATAATTCAGTAATATGGTTTGGAAGTTTATTATAAAATCTTACACAATTACCCATGAATGATTTTTTAATTTTATGGAGCTTAAATGCTCTAAGACCTGCATTTGTATCAAACAGCATCATAGTGTTAAATTTTGTCATATTTTTTCTCGATGTTAGCAAATGACACATTTGCTCTAAAAGGCACACAACAAAGCTGGCACGTGGTGTTCTTAAGTATGATAATATAAAGGTTATTTCTGCGTAACTTACTGTCAAACATAGGACAATAATAATATAAAAATATTATTCTATTCCTGTCATCATCATATAATTTAAGAGCATGGCTCTTGTCGGTGGAGTATGCGGCAGTTTTCGCGGTCCTCGGCCAGGTATACTTTTCTATATTAAGTATTAAATGTTCAGGGAAAAAGATGCTTCGAATTATATATGAACAAATTTTATCTAGCATTTAGTAATAGTATATAGTTATATGGAGCGGACCAGGGCGGCTTGCTTGCCGCTGAACCGAATCTGCGCGAGCATCCGGCGGTAACTGACCGGGCCGGATTGGGTCGGCTTCTGATTCATCGTAGCGAATGTACAAACACTCGATGCTAGATGCTGAAGCAGAAACGTCGAAAGGATTAGACTATAGCCAAAGGTAGCTAACCTGGCGTGCCGATATTCGACTGCGAATGCGATCTACGACGAGCCCACCGCGTTTTGACCCGGCCCTGCCTTTCGATGTGCTTACTCTATGTAAATAGTAAATCTTATTGATGAAATGACGATGGCAAAAAAGAAAAGGAACATAGATTCACATCCAATTACTGAATTGATAGACCACCCGGTGGGCCTCGTTCGGGGGATTCTTATGCTGCTTTCAAATATAAAGACGATGTTCTTCTTGACAGGTTATTAATTAGTATTAGTTTTACAAAGCTGGTTTCTAATTTTATCGGCAATCCTTCACAAGTTGACAGGCAAAGTTAAATCACAGACATGTCACAGTTAACTTATATCAGCACTACACGCTCAAAGTATTGATTCCCTTGTCTCATCTTTTCTTATCATTCTTTCTAACGAATACAATAAACTGCTGCTACTGAATCCTGGTTAAGATGGTTATGTTATACCATAACAGTAACAAAAGGTCCCTTATAATCACGGCAAATCAGTGGCTGGAGTTCATTTATTAGAGTTAAATTTAAGCAACAGTATGGTCCATTTTCTGTTCCATTTCACTTACGGTTCAATTATAAAGTTTAAAGCGCCAATGGAAGATCAAATGGACACTGAACTCTGACTGGGCGCTTGGTAACTTAATTTTCACAGACTGTCAACATTCTCTGTATTCGGGTGTGTTGACTGCAGCTTTAGAGTCGTTGGATTAAGTTAAATTAGGTAGTAATGAGTTTACTCGTTATAAAAACATATTATAGCGACTATTGTTCACAAATCGACCTAGTCCCACAGCAAGTTCAATGCAGACATTTTGCAAATGAGAAATATAAGTATAGTAGCGGGGTAAGTAAGTGCAGTGAGTATGCACTTTTGTCTCATGCGATGCCGCTTGGCACAATTATTCCTTGAATTAAACAAGTCAATCTAGCCTGGTAGCCATGAGATTGTGCGTGGCTACCCCCCAAAAAGAGGGGGAAAGGCTTGTTGGCTCGTCAGGTCCGGTCCTTGGAAGAGTTGGAAGGATGTCTTGTTTGTGGTAATCAGTCTCCGAGCATCTCTAGACAGAAAGTACACAGAGTAGCTGATACTTTGTGTATAAAATCATTAATTAATAACCCACAAGAGCACCGTAAACAAATTTTATACGATTACTTAGAACTTAACTATTCTACGAACGACAAACGCTTGCGCGTTCTATCTCGATGCCACCGCCATCTAGTGAGCGGTTTGCATACTAATCTCGAATATATGCCATGAAACTGTGATAGATTAACGCTTGCGCGTTCTATCTCGACGCCAGCGGCATCTAGCGATTAATTGAGTAAACTTTCTGTATTGGAAGTGACACTTTTGGCCTTTAAAATCACAGTGATTTGCACTAATATTTATGTTGGTTTGTGGAAGAGGTAACCATGATAGCAATATCGACACGGAATAAACCCCAGCACCTATGATTAATACCGGTCGAGCGGGTGACGCGTGTTCAATCGCCATCTGCCCTTATTAATTGCCCTGTCAGCTGTAATCGTGTGTCCTTCGCTCGTTGTCCCGCGCCAGAGGGCCTACCGCGAACCACGTTCGACGGAGTGCTTCACTGTCACACTTAAGTACGAATTTAAAAGTGCGACAGAGAGGCAACACGTCGAACGCCGTTCGCGGTAGGCCCTCAGCATGCCCTATCTACGGGATACTTCCTGCAGATAATTGCCATTCGTACGAATATGAATACAATCATATTTCCCGGATTTTTACACCAGTCATATTCTGAAATACGTTAGTATTCTAGGAATAGCATTATAATAAGAATTTCAATACGCATATGGCAATATGAAGAATACATCGAAGCATATTCGCACACAGCTGGGGTAATTTCGAAGATCACAAATTTGTTTTCAATAAAAACCACTTTATTCTTCGAAACGCTTATCAAGGCGTCTTGGTGCCTAGGTTGGTGGTTAAGTTGTGTTCTAATGTATGAGGAAGACATACAAATTATTGCCAGCATTAAATGAATGTAGTATGTAGTACCTTTGGGTATGGTGCTTTACGCACACTAGTGTCCCATCCCCTCCCCTTGACGCAAATACGTCCCATACATACATACGCATGAAATATGTCCCAGTTGTCGATTTTTTTGGGGGAATGTATACAATATAGGAAAAAGCGGCCAAGTGCGAGTCGGACTCGCCCATGAAGGGTTCCGTAACAGCAAGTAACATAATAAAATTGCGGTTTACGGTTTATGACGTATTAAAAAAAAACTACTTACCAAATCTTGTTGAAACCAATTTTCGGTGGAAGTTTGCATGGTAATGTACATCATATATTTTTTTTAGTTTTATCATTCTCTTATTTTAGAAGTTACAGGGGGGGGGGGGGGGACACACATTTTACCACTTTGGAAGTGTCTCTCGCGCAAACTATTCAGTTTAGAAGAAAATGATATTAGAAACCTCAATATCATTTTTGAAGACCTATCCATAGATACCCCACACGTATGGGTTTGATGAAAAAAACATTTTTTGAGTTTCAGTTCTATGTCTGGGGAACCCTAAAAAAATATTGTTTTTTTTCTATTTTTGTATGAAAAATCTTAATGCGGTTCACAGAATACATCTACTTACCAAGTTTCAACAGTATAAAGCTTATAGTTTCGGAAAAAAGTGGCTGTGACATACGGAAGGACAGACAGACAGACATGACGAATCTATAAGGGTTCCGTTTTTTGCCATTTGGCTACGGAACCCTAAAAAGTGTCAATCACACTACATTCAATGAATGCTGGCTATAATTTGTTGCTCAAAAATCTTATTTGGTATATCACATCTAAATGCTTGTTCCTGTCCATTATCCATTTCAAAATTCAACCTAACCACCTCATTAAATCTGAAATAGTGGGCTTAATATTACGTGCTCAGCGAAAACGCAAGACATTATTAGAGTTTTTTTTTGTATAGCCTATATTGTGTCCCACTGCTGGGCAAAGGTCTCCCCTGTCTTTCGCCACTCCTCACACATTATTAGATTTAGACCAAGAAAAGTCTGCAGCGATTATGATACTCCACGCAGTGCAAGTGTTATTTATACGTCATAATTTCATAGAAGTTTGACGTTTAAAATATGTAACACTAGCACTGCGAAGGCTCAAAAATCGCTGCAGACTTTTCTTGGTCTAACTTTACATAAATTACCTTGGGATACCAACATGGTCAACCCTCCCTATTTGACAGACACTTATTAGTCACATTCAATTGCGCCATAGCTCAAGGCTCGTTTTGACTAATGTCTGCACAGTACAATCAACAGATGACAAGCAATTAATCGAATTAATTACCACAACGGTTGGGCCCGGCGCAAATGACCGAACCCTCCAGTGAATCCTCATCACGTCCCGATCTCCAGTGCATTCCACAAGATGACGTTTTATTACATTATACCACAGATATGAAATTATACCGACGGGAACGCAGGCAACCCTGGGGACCACGACAGATTCACCACTAGCCGGTAGCGACAGTATCTCGCCGGGGGACAGACTACCCGAGTTAGAAAAAGACGGGTAGTCTATCTCGCGGCGAGATACTGTCGATGTCGCGACAATCATGTGCTTGGCCTACAGGCACGTCGAAGTCATCCAGTTTAAATGAAATCAATATACAGGGTGTTACTGACCATCGGACTTTAAATCTAGGGCTCGATTCTACTCGCTAATCTGAGCTACTTTTATTATGGCACCAACCCCGAAATCCCGATTTTTTTTTACTTTTTCATACATTTTGGCTGATCAGATGTCGACGTTTTCTATGGAAACGCCAAAAAAAAATCCCCGATTTTAGGGTTGGTCCCATAGTAAGAGTAGCTCAATTTAGCGAGTAAAATCAAGCCCTGGAATTAAAGCCCCATGGTCAGACACATACTGTTTAGATTGTCAGACACACCAAACTCATACAAAATTCGGTTTCTCACTATTGTGTAGCTAGTCCTCTCAAGATATACATTTAGATACTAATTTAAAATTAAATTGATAATGTATAACTTCTTACAAGTTGAGTCAATTTGTGTAAATTATGTGCAAAGCTTTGTTGATTTAATATTTAATTATATTGAGTAAACTGTCACCTGTTAAAGTGATTTCAGTTAAGTATTTAATTTAAATGTAGAAAGATAGATACCTACATAAAATACTCTTTATAAGTTATGCCACATTAGATAAAACTTACGGAAAAGTTGATTAAAGAATAAAAATACAAGCAGACAATTAGGCAGTCTTATCGCTAAGAGCGAATGTATTGCTGTTCATTTAAGTAGTATTTTTCTAAGCTCCCAGCAATCAAGTTTCGTCATTTGGTGACTTATATGTATCTATAATAAAAAAAATCCTTGCTTGCATATCCGTATTTGTACCAACATGTTTATGATACACAAATAAATTGAGTGTAAAGTTCTAGGAGATCTCTACAAAAACAATAGTAAACACTTTTAATCACTATCATAGTCCCCAGGGAATAGCTCCGGCGAACAACCCGTGTCCCATTCTACTATTCCGGACAAAACTCTTCAGGACCTCTACCACCAGTTTTGACATTGACAGATACGCTCGCGTCTAAGTAACTTACTTTCTATGCATTTCACTCGTACTCGCATATTAGTGCAAGCGAGATGTATAGAAAGTAATTTACGTAGACGCGAGCGTATCTGTCAATGTCAAAACTGGTGGTAGCCGTACAGATGTAGTATTATTCACAGCACGACAGTGCCTACTTGTCTCTGACTACCTTGCAAGAGAGTAAAGCCATGCGTATGTAAACGTGTCGTGACTAAACGTTCCCTCTACTTCGATATACCGGGTGTGGCCTGTAACACGAGCAAATAATTAAAACATAGATTGTACTCCTCAAACAGTGACACTTAGGTTCAACAACTATTAAAAATTTTGAAGTATTTAGAGTCACTATTTTTCATACAAAATAAATATTATCTTCAATGGACGCCATCGCCACGCCATTTAATTGTGATTGACGTTGCTTGTCACGTCTTAAACATAACAAAATTCGCAATACATTGCGTCTTAGAATAAAATTTAAAGTGTATTAAATATCAAACCATAAGTTATTTTTAAAAGTCGCTGAACAAATGTTGGTAAGTATGAGGAGTACAGCCTACAGTTTAAATTTTTGCTCATATTACAGGTCACACCCGGTATAGGTATCTACGGTAGATAAAGCAAACAACTACTCCCAGCGACAGTAAGTTTCAACTAAAGCGTGACAAAGCAAGTTTATAATACACCTACAATCTGTGATTCAAATCAACTTTATCATCCGCGAAGGCAACAAAGCGTGTGTACGGGACTCCAAGTTTTCAGGCCCGAGTCACACCTGCGACTTTCCCACAAATTGTAACCGGTTCCAACTCGCAAGTCGCCCGTCGTCGCCAACTTGGCCTTCTCCACTTCATAATTAATTCTTTATTCTGAACTCAGAC
This sequence comes from Cydia fagiglandana, assembly GCF_963556715.1. NCBI lineage: Eukaryota > Metazoa > Arthropoda > Insecta > Lepidoptera > Tortricidae > Cydia > Cydia fagiglandana. The sequence goes on from NC_085937.1 coordinate 7,221,216, forward strand.
TTCGGACAGAAGCGGGTCGCGTAAGCACTTAAATAGTCCAAATTGTGTCGAAGAAGCGCCCGTTTTAATGACGATGCTCATTTTTAATTAGTTCGGAAGAGCTCTTTAATTGTTAATGGCCACATTTTGAAGTTTGATTAGTTGTTCAAGTAAGCGGGGCTCGCTTTATTGCAAATACAACACCCTGGAAGTTAGCCTGTCTTTTTGTAAATATGGGAGGTCAAATAAAGGATGAAGTAAACTCATGTCACGTTCTAATATCATATAGGTTCTAAACCATTTCTCATACCTGCTTGAGAAAATAATGTTCTAAAAGAAAAAAGCAGTGGATAATATTTAAGATAAGTGTATGAGCTGAATTATAAACTCAAATAACGAATCAGAAACTTTTCTACGTTTTCTTTTATTACTGAGGACTGAATGGACTGAGATTAAATTCTTTGAAGTATCTAAGAATTGTTAATTATTTAAAAAATAAAAAGTTACAATTGCTAATTGGCTTTTCTTAGTAAGAAAGTCGCGGACCGGACGGGTAAAGAGCTATCAATATTTAATAGATAGGATTTTCACATATAAAAATTTTCAACTTTAAAATTTTTGATCATCTATTAAAAAAAAGCCTATTTATAGGTATAAATATATAGGATTTTTAATGCACCAGGCGGATATATGATATCTCGTTGACATCGTTGTATTTTATAATAATTTGTATAAAATCTGGCCCCTGTTTGACCACGCTGGCAATTGTTGTATCCGACATTGTCAATTTTCCGTACATGGCTGGTCCAACAAGTAAACGTTCACGCGATCCTGCAAAAAGCCGTTCCCACAAAAAATATGGTTGTCTGTAAAGTCGGTTTACGGACGATAATTTTGTGTGATAACGTCATAAGAAAACATTGATGAAAAATTGCATACTTTAAGCATACGTAACCATGGAGATCTGTCCACAACGTGACACTTTTTCGTGCATGCTACCGGTGTTCATCGATTTATAAGACGTTATCACGTCAAAAACTGGACCTCAGTGGAACAGAGCTCTACCCTCGTTACTTATCGACCCAGAAATGTACAGGAAATTGTCAGTATCAAGTGTCAGTTGCAATGTACCCGCCTTACAATAATATGAAAAATTACGAATGATTCGTTTATTTACAGTGCCAATGATTCTGGTTAAGAAAAAAACACAAAAAGATGGTATAAGATTTTGTAAAGTATTTTGGATACTGCAAAATTAAGGGTTAAACAGCCTTAACTTCAAAGCCCAAGCTACCTTCGTGTGGTGCGGTGCCAAGGTTAAACCAGGAAAGGTCCAAACCTTTCTTAGCAACTAAAATTGTTGACACCCGAGAAACACCTGACGGTCGAATTTATAGGCACCGCACCACACGAAGGTATCTTCTAATTTGTGCCAACATACCTTACACGTACTTTGAATGTGATAACTTTTACCACGTGGCTTTAAGGTGGAGAATGGTGTGTTGTTTCTATTCGCCGGTGTCTAATGGAGGTGGTGTGTATAATGTTCGCCGCTTAGTGTAACTCTGTCAGTGTCAGCCCTAATTAGAGCCATTGAAATAGGCTGATTAATATGCGCAATGCCGTGGTCTATGCCGATGCTCTATTGTGGATGCTGTGAATTATGTATATTAGGTGATTATGTGTCATATCTCAACGCACTGGCTGTTGATTCACCGATAAGGGAAAGAAATGATGTGCTGAAGCCATAATTTACATGAATTATTGGTCAATAATTATCGATAAGTACATGCTATCGGTCAAACAGGAGATTATTGTATTGTAACTTTGAATTAGAGGTAGAACTGATTTGAAATGTTTTTAGATCCATGCGTCATGCAACCATATTTTGCTACATGCAATCTGAAAAAGCTGAATCTCTTTATACTTTTTCGCAGTGTCGACGGATATCTTGGCAGTATCAATTTGTGAAATAAATGTAATCAATTACAAAAATATGGCTCCGATTTAAAAGTATGAACACGCTTTTTAAAGCTGTTTGAATGCTTAATCGACCATTCTGTACGACTCGTGTGTCTGTCTGTTCATTCGTCTGGTACACTCAATTTGCTCTGAAACTACTGAACCAATTTAATTTAAGATCAATCAAAGTAATTTATTGACCCAAAAAAAAAACAATATAATACTCGTAATAACAGCACTGACCGATTTAATTGAAATTTACACAGACATGTCGGTGACCCAAAAACGGACACATGTAGGTAACGCAAATGTAAGTGAAAACAAGAGAAAAAAATTGCGAACTATATAATGAGAGTTATCAAGTATTGGTATGGTAGTTATGTTTTTTCATAGTTTTGAGACTAGATAGCACAGATTTGCCAGGCTCAAATTGCATTGGAAGTAGCACACTGGTTGTAAAACCGATGACCGCTGGGGTACAAAGGTTCCTAATGGCTCCTCTACACGATGGGCCAGCGCCGGCCACTCCAAGGGACGCCTTTATGTGTTAGAGGGAGCAAGTGATATTGCTATCTCATTCTACCGCATGGCTGCGTCCCTTGGAGTGGCCGGCGCTGGCCCATCGTGTAGAGGAGCCATAAGTGTCGGAAATGTACCAGACAACGCAGGTGGTTGCAAATGATCTCGACCGACATCTGATTAATAAAGGTGAGTCCATTTTCAACGACAGCTGCAATACTGTTCATTTTACTATGGAAATAGACAATAACACCGACGCGTTCGTACTAATAGTGTGCAGCTGCGGTCAGAAATGGAATGTTACCCTAATTCTTAGAGGATGCTTGTGCGCAGAAATGAATCATGAATATCAGGTAAGTATTCCTAAACATGTTGATACATGATAAGGTGGTGGTACTAGTGCTCGACATGCAAATACCCTGCAGTCCACCTCTATTGACAAAGACTTAAGTTTCAAGATGACATGTACTGGGACCGCGGCGAGCACCAGTACCACCACCTTAGATGATAACCACGACCTTCAGTAATGAAGAACACGAAGAAGAGTGATGATAACTACTAGCTGATATAGATGATAAGTAGTTAGTACAGTCGTGATTTTCGTTCCACTTTATCCTGGTCGGATATGATGGTTGTTCTTGTCTACGTGACAGCATGATAAAACGGTGTCCGTCACTTCTAAAAAGTGGCAGTTATTTTATCACGTCACGGATAAAGATGCCATCCATAATATGCCGGCTGGGTTGTTGTATGTTCCTACCTGTATTTATACGACTCGTTGTCATTAGCTTTAATTCAATGTTGGGTTACAACAATGGTTTTATACGTCTGTCGCAAGCAGCGGCGGATCGGTTCGGCAATCCATTGTGTGCTTGCATTGCGATTGCTAAGCGCATTTCACGCAGGTGCTCCTATCACTACATTTTCGGTAATTAAGCAAAATATTGCCTGATTTTGACGTGACGTCAGATCGGCAATCCGTTCGTTGACTATACATACATTTAGAAATTGTTCAAAGAGGTAACCGTCAGCAGCATGCTAGGCACATTTACCCGGGTACCTATCGACCCTTAGTCTCAGACTAGTAGTCTGTAAATTTCTATAATATTACCTACTTTTTATATTTGTTATATAAATAAATAAATCGTTTGCTGAAATAAACATTTAGACATTTAGTCTTGATTATTTTAATCGTACAGTAAGTAGCTATTTAATACAGCACCTATATTCTTAACAAATCTAAAATTATTTGTCTAATAGGTTTGTTGTATATTTATTTAACCTTTATTGCGCAATACCAGACAGAGCAATTGGCGGACTTGATGTTACATGTGACACTAGTTTTATGACTATGAGCCTAAAAGTGGTTCAATATGATCGAATTTAAGCTGTTGTGAGACATACTAACATTGAATAATTTTACGGTTTAGACTCACTTGTTTTTAGTCACTCGCGCGACATGGTGCGAGTGACTAAAAACAAGTGAGTCTCAACTGTAAAATTGTTCAATGGTTAAATATGTTCCACGTTACGAGCAAGTGTGTTGAAAAAATTTTAAAACCCACATTTTATATTAAATATCCAACTAGATAGTCAATAGTAATAAACAGTGTGTACAGAGGACAAAGCAGGCGGGACAATGCCGCGAAAACAATGAATGCGGCTGCAACACGCAAACAGTGTTCCCGCCCGCTCTGCTCTGTCACTGTCAGACCTAATTAGACCCGCCATTGAGATTGTCTGATTAATATGCGCATTGTTTCCTTCCATGTCGCACTCTACAGACCTAAATTATTGACTCTTTGCGATATTTATAGGGCTCCAAGTAAATTGCCAACGTTACGACAATTCGAATACCTACCTTCTGTTTTAGCTTCGTATTTCCCTTCTAAGAAATTAAGTATGATACCGCTTTCATTTCAACATCATTAGGCTTTGCTCACTAAGCGCACAGTTACACATATCGATCACGTTCTAACAGCCTACTCGTATAGTACGCCTATTTATTTACATAATAGAAAAACTATTAATGCGGCTGCGACACGCAAAACAGCATTCCCGCTTCTACTGATGTCACTGTCAGACCTAATTAGACCCGCCATTGAGATTGACTGATTAATATGCGCATTGTTTCCTTCCATGTCGCACTCTACAGACCTAAATTATTGACTCTTTGCGATATTTATGGGGCACCTCCAAGTAAATAGCCAACGTTACAATTCGAATACCTACCTTCTGTTTTAGCTTCGTATTTCCCTTCTAAGAAATTAAACATGATAGCGCTTTCATTTCAACATCGTTAGGCTTTGCTCACTAAGCGCACAGTTACACATATCGATCACGTTTTAACAGCCTACTCGTATAGTACGCCTATTTATTTACATAATAGAAAAACGATGAACGCGGCTGCGGCACGCAAAACAGCATTCCCGCCTCTACTGATGTCACTGTCAGACCTAATAAGACCCGCCATTTGTATTGTCTGATTAATATGCGCATTGTTTCCTTCCTTGTCGCACTCATTAACACAGATCTAAATTTATTGAATGCAAACTGCAATGTATGAGGTACCTGGATGGTAATTGCCAGCATTACCTGCCATAAGCTGATGAGGATGACCGTTAGAAATCACATTTCGATACACTAACCTTACCCACTTTAAACCCCAAATATTTACAGCTATAGAGCTGCAGCAGTTCGTCTCACCCAACTTTTTTTCTTATACCACGTCGGTGGCAAATAAGCATAGATCCTGCCTGATGGTAAACAATCATCGTAGCCTATGGACGCCTGCAACTCCAGAGACGTTACATGCGCGTTGATGACCCTTTAAGAACCCGTACACTTTTTTGAAGAAAATACAGTATGGGGATATTGTAGCGCCTCGGGAAAACCAGCCGGAGCCAGCCGATATCGATAAAAAAATGTTTTTACTTTAGCAAAGTTACGACAGTCTTTTGTTTTGCCGTGTAAATTCCGGATTTTGTTTATTATTATTGAATATACAATTTCTCTACATAAATAAAAAAAAAACGTATTGCAACCTAAAATACGACATAAAATAATTAGCAAATGTCACGAATGAAAGTTGCCATCATGATAATTTCCCCCATAATTAAAAGGCGACCAAACAACTTAACATTAGGTTTCTCGTAAAAGTTATAAAGCAAGTCGAGTACCGTAGTCGTAACTGGCAGGGCGAGAAATGTGTTCGACAAAATTACCACTTTTTGTTGATAAATGTTCGTCGGTCCCTACAGGCTGCTGTTTATGTGCCCATTAAGTTGATATACCTATTTGTTAATGAGTAATCTGTAATTGTATTTTGTTAGTTGCGAATGTACAGGTCGTTAAGACTATTCAGTGCGGAGAATGCAAACACGCACAATACTTTCTACGAGCGCATCGCAAGTCTAGGCACGTAATGTCAAATTTTTTACAAAAGTATAGTCCGTTTTTTTTAGCATTAGAAAGAACTTCGCACTTGTGGTTCCAAATCCGGCACTTTTAGCGTTATTAATTTGAAGTAAATTATACCTATGTATTGACCATGCTACATTACATAATTCAATAATTATTAACAAATAACGAGCCTGATAAAAACTGCACGCTTGCTTCTGTGGAGTTCTTTCTAATGCTAAAAAAACGAACTATAGGTACTGTCAAACATATTATGTATACGAGTAACCCATGCCTTCAGTACGGGAGGTAAGAAGCCGATACTATGCCATGACATAGTCGATAAAAGAAAAATACTAATATGCTTTTAACCACTAACTATTTAATAAAATTGCTAATATCTACTACACAATACTTTACCAGTCTCTCTCCGGGACCAAGAAGGTAATGTTACCTTCGAGACGCGAGAGGCAATTTTCAAGCATCTTACGAGGTCAAAAAACAGGTTAAGAACTAAAAAAGGATTAAATAATTTAATAATATGTAAAAATCTTGGAAGTTTATCATCAAGAATGTCAACAAATTCTGAGAAGCGATTGAAAAATTAATGCATAAAGCTCAACGGTAATATCAAGTGTCGCTTCTTTCAATATTAATTCTTTGGTGCGTGTAGATACAGCTGTTGTTAACGTACCAATAATGTTGTAAACTTTGATCGCAATATCTCGCAAGAAGCCACACAGGGTGCTCGCTTATATCGTGCTTAAACTTAAGTGGTTTATTATGGAACGGCTGTAGAATTGTTACTTCTAAACAAGCAAATGGTATAAACCATCTATATGACAAGGCACAGTACATCGAAAACTTCTTAGACGAGGAGCTTATTTACCTAGTGGTACCTAGTGTCCAATAAAGTCGTGTTTTACATTGTTTTAATAAGCTATTTTCCTACTAGTCAAATCAGTTACTTTTTTAGAACTGTCAAAACGATTTGCTAATATCAAACATTACATCGTGACGTCACTGTCATTCCACCTACTTTTTATATTTCTATACAATTTTTTAAATAGAACCAGTGTTTAAAAATAACTCCTATCTATGTTTTTCTAATAATAATATCTATTGCTTTATTTCATAAATGGTGTAAAAATAATTTATTTTAAATACAGTATTATGAAATTACTTATAAATCTGTCAATAACTTGCTTAGTAAGTTCAGTTCAAGATCTCTTTTTTTTGGTTTGCTTTTTTTCACACGCCAGTTTTGTAAAACTAACGTAGAAACTACAGAATCCAACCAGTGCCCTGTCATTTGTTATCTCCAATGAAGTGAAGGTATCGTGTTATCAAAACGTAGGTAACTACAGTGCCCACATCCACTGTCGGCTTCTTTGAATGTAATCGTTGGACCAAGTCCGGTACGAATTACAAGCATGACATTTACAGACTTATGGTAACATTCCATTTCTGACCGCACCTGCACTATTTTAACTTACCTACTGGTTACATTACACCGACGCGTTCGGTACCAGTAGTGCAGCTGCAGTCAGAAATGGAATGTTACCATTATGGTGTTATTCATAACCGCGCTGCAAGTCCAGTTAGCTATACTGCCCGATTAGAACTTTAATGGCTCCTCTACACGATGGGCCAACGCCGGCCACTCCAAGGGATGCAGCCATGGGGTAGAATGAGATAGCAATATCACTTGCTCCCTCTAATGCATAAATGCGTCCCTTGAAGTGGCCAGCGCTGGCCCATCGTGTAGAAACGATATAGATTAGATGTGTCAGTGTCAAAAGTGACGTTTTTGTTTGAAGAAACGTCACATTTGACACTGACGTATCTAATCCATATCGTTCCTACATCTATTAACTGACGTATCTTAAAGTTCGAATCGGGCTGATAGTATGTTATGAAAGGAAAAAAAAAACATAAATTAACTAATTAGGGTTTCTAATGCTTTATGAACAAGGCGTGTAAACGCGCAAATTATACCACAACATTCTTACAGGCCACATTGCACGCAGAGAAGATGGCCGATGGGGTCGAAAAGTGCTCGAGTGGAGACCACGGACTAGCAAGCGCAGCGTAGGACGTCCACCCACAAGATGGACAGACGACCTTGTTAAGGTCGCCGGAAGACGCTGGATGCGACTCGGTCCAAGGGGGAGGCCTATGTTCAGCAGTGGACGTCTTATGGCTGAGATGATGATGATGATGATTCTTACCGTGTCGATGTACCATGGAAACCTACAAATTTAGGGTTTGTCATGGAGTCACAATTCACACAAGTAGTTCAGACTTAATATGCAGAATATATAGTCAGCTTCAACTTAGCTGTTCAAACAATAAACTACAAACAAATTGAATAACATGCACTATTGCAGACTTATTCTATTTTTTCGCTGAACAAAGCTAGCTCCTTCAATAGCATATTCATCGTGTTCCATTGTGACTTGATTACAATTGTAAGAGTGAAAATCGAAGCTATGGATAACTGAAGCACATTATAATTATAGACGGCCGTATTATTCTCGAAAGAAAACGAAATTGAGTTCTTTAATTTGATTGACCCAGAATTCTATTTACACATTCACATGTAGTAGGGTGACTGCCATAGTAATTCCACCACTAATAAGCAAAGCAAAGCTATATATATGTCGTAGTCAGATCGTATAATCCGCCGTATTACATTACGGCTAGCCGTTTTCAAAAACAGGGGCGTTTTGAAATGCGGCGGTTCGCCGATTAGCCGGATTGTCATTGCTATACGTTCTTCAATAAGGCGGCCCACGTTTAGCCGCATCGTACATTGTAGAGTGACCAGTTCTTTCGGTCGCCTACGTAACCGGAGTTTGACAATGTTTGCAATTTAATTTATTTCTACCATGGTCCCACCGCACTACATGTGTTTCTTTTCCAAAACATTTCCTTCACAACTTAAATAGACGGAGCCCCGCAAGCGGGGCTCCTATTTCTGGGCGGTTTGCCCTTCGGGCATCTGAAGTTACCTAACGAACCTAACCTACTTACCTACCTTCGCTTTTTTCCCCAAAGTGTAATGTTTTCACGGACGTCTCACTTAATCAATAGGTAGGTAGGTTAGGTTCGTTAGGTAGCTTCAGATGCCCGAAGGGCAAACCGCTCAGAAATAGGAGCCCCGCGAAGCGGGGCTCCGTCTACTTAAGTTGCAAAGGAAATTTTTTTTGAAAAGAAACAGTCCGACGAACTCCAGATTTGATGGACACCTCAGTGTTTGTCAGGCAGCGCCACGAGTGTTAAAAATGGGAACTAAAAACTGTCAAAGCGGCGGCTAATGACTCACTGTATTACATTACGGCTAGCCGTGTTGAAGAACGTATGACGCCGAATACATTCCGGCGGATTCTCATTCAGCCGCATTCAATACGGCTAATCGTTAAACCGCCACATTTCAAAACGCCCCTGTTTTTGAAAACGGCTAGCCGTAATGTAATACGGCGGATTATACGATCCGACTGCGACATATACATGGTCATTTTTGGACCGTTAGCCATATAGTGCGAGGTGATTAGGTAGGCCATACTGAACAACTTTTTCTATGGGACCAACTCCGACATCACAAAAATTTTTTGGCCATTTCATACATTTTGGCAGAGTGGAAGTCGACGTTTTCTATGGGAAGGCCAAATTTTTTTTTGGGATTTTGGGGTTGGTCCCATAGAAAAAGTTGTTCAGTATGACCTACCTAATCACCTCGCACGATATGGCTAACGGTCCAAAAATTACCCTGTATAGTAATTGGCCATTCTTGAAGGAATACCGTATTAGTAACAGCAACATTTGGATGGAAACTTTTAAAATCGTTTATACGGCGTCTATGCGGTAAAGACGTCTAGCCGTGTGATCGATTTTGTAAGTTGCCATACAATTTTTGCTTCTTAATGATTTGTTAGGAGTGGCCAATATGTAGTATAAATAGAGCAGTCATCCTACCTGAAGGCAACAAAATTGAACCCTGTGCCACCACTAATAAAATGTTTGTCGGTTTATCAGTCTGTCTGTATGTTATCTTTTCACGCATCGATTTTATCAATTTAGATGAAATTTGGTATGGAGATATTTTGAGACCTAGCGAAGGACATTGAGATAGTTGTTACCATCAACATTCTACGCTAATGAAGTTTCGGGGAGAAACTAGTAGCACTATAAGTTCAGAAGTACTGATAGTTTCCTTCCCATTTATAACGTACATTTGACTGACGCCCCAAAGTTCCATTTAGTTGACCATACAGTATACTAGGTTAGTTTTACTAGAGTACTTATATTTACGTAATTTAGTTTTAGTTTTATGTTATTAGTTACTTATTATTTGTGCTAATAAACATTTCTTATTCAGGTATACTAGTTTTTGGCCCTTTGTCTTGTTTGATATACGATAAAATACTTTCACACCAAGCAACGAATAATGATAATATTTATCGTGACGTCATAAATTTAGATTCTAAATAATATTTAACGCAATTAATGTTGAAGGTAGATCGATACAATATCTCCCTAATATTAATGAATATTGCCCGAGCATCGGAGCATTGTCGCCAAATACCATAGTGTAATTATTATAAATAAATGAGCAATACACGGGAACCGCTTCAAATATCCTAGAAATGTTCATATGATTTATTATGCATAATAAGGGGACGTTTTTAACCATAAATGTTAACAAAACCAAATAAATATAATGTAGGTATTTCTTTGTTACAAATCTGCATAACGCAATGTTTCAATGTTAGTGATCAAAAGACAAAAATATTAATTACCCATTCAGTGTTATTTAAAATAAAAGTTTGAAATATGGAGAAGTTACCTCGAGATCAAGCAATAAAATAAAACCTTCTTTTTATATATTTTTTTCAATAATTTTGTTCATTTTGGTCATTTTGTTTGTAAATATAATATGCGCCAAGTTAAATTTTCCAATCGTATGACTTTATACTATTTCCGATGTGACCTCAGTGACCAAAAAGTTCCATTAAGTTTCGTTCAGCGTCTAGTTTTAAAACTAGACTCTAGTTTTAAAAGATTAATTTCCATGAAAAACCCCTCAGTTCAAATAATGTTGCCTTAAATAATATGATTTTACACTAATCACTAGATTACTACGACACTAAGGGCAACTTGCACCATTCACTAACCTGGGGTTTACATGGTTAAATCTGGAGTTGCCATGGTTATTAGTACAATTTGACACTGGGTTAACGGTTTAACCGGTTAACTCCAGGTTAGTGGGATGGTGCAAGTCGCACTAAACAAGTCAAGAACACTTTATTACGACCACATTATCCCTGGGAGAAATCTATTCCAACGAACATACAGCAATTAAGTCAGACTAGACAAACATGTCGGTCTCGACGCCACATATAACGTTTACCGCCTCGTAGTTACATTACTCAAAGGACATATAAGAGCAATTATTAAAATGATACACGATCTTTTAGTAGGATAGAAGCTGGTTGTAACTCTCCCAAGTTCGCAACTTGACCAATCTAGCTGATAGCAGTTGATCCTCCAGAGACTCTCTTCTTTATCTGCGACGCCAATGTGCGATATTGTTTAATAAAAAAAATGTTGTAGAAGGTACCGAGATTTTATTTTTAAGGCTAGCAACTATGACATGCGCTTTGGATATGCGCTGAACTAGACAAGACAGTTCAACATCTTTTTGAAACTAGTATATCTTGTCTCTTAGAAAATGGTTATATTTAAGACATATTCATATTGTCAGACTAGACAAACATGTCGGTCTCGACGCCACATTAAGGATGACTCACGCTAGACCGGGCCGTGGCCGGGCCGGGGCGGGCCGAAGCGAGCCGACACAGGAGCTGTCAGGAGCGCCACCGTGACCGCACCGTTCCGGGGCCAGGGCGTCAGGGCCACCCGTTTATTACATTAACACTAGTGCTGTCCGAGCAATGTGCGAGCCTCTAGTATTTGTACAAACTCGAGTCCTTTGAGTCTGAATTGACTCACTGACTCACGCTAGAAGAACAGCTCCTTTTTACAAGACTGCGCTTTTAAAACTTCTTCCAAGTCGAGTCCTTTGTAGTCTTTTTTAAGAGCAACTCAAAAGGACTGGAGCCTTCAAATAAAGACGCCGTGAACAATTTTGTAAGTATTTCTTATATAACAGTAAATAAATTAATCGTAATTGTATGATTTCTGTACGCATCTTATCTACAAATTATACATAGAGACAATGTATTTCGATTTTTTTGTAAAAAAAAACGAGAGTTCTCTGAAAAGTACTCAAGTCTCTACAAGAGACTTGGGTCTCTATCTAGTTGAAAATAACTCGAAATTAAACTTAATTATAAGAGTCTGAAAACTCAACTCAGTCTTCAAGCAGAGGACTGTAAGGGCTCGAGTACTGCCCAGCACTATCCGAGCTGACCGGGACGTCCGAGCTGACTGTTCGTGACAAATGTCATAATAAATGTCAATCAGATTGAAAAAAATGGTTCGATCGAAAGCAAGCGGATATGGAAGGAAATAATAAAATCAAAATATTGGCCCTGGCTGCCTTAATGACTGATGAAGAGGCTACTGCACATTCTAGGTAATGGGGCGTACATGCACTTTGGTCGACACGTTCGGAAAAATGAGAATACACAGCATGATGTAAAGAGCTTTATTTACATATGATATGACCCAAGACTCTTTCGAAGCCGTTCACTGCAGAATTAAACAACGTTTAACAAAAACAAAAACTCTGGATCTCTGCTTAAGGTAAGATATGGAAATACAATGCATGTACCTACTAATAAATATGTATAATCAAGTGCCGAAACATATTAAGCTATTAAGAGGAAAGGGAATGACCGATTCCCCATACAAACATAGTTCCCGTTTTCCTGACTGGATATTGATATTATGGAATATTTAAGTAGCCTTCAGCAAACTGTAGTGATACCCAATGCATTTTGTTACATTCCACAATTGTAGATTTTTCAGCTTATCGGGTTTTGACATTATTTTCTCCCATCAATCCGACGTTCTTCAGTGTTCATGTGTTCTGTTCAGATTTGTTCAGTTCCAGGAACGCATACCTAAGAAACAAGTTTAAAACAGAAGAAATTTACAATGGCTGCGAGAATGTAACAAAAATTTAAAGTATCGATATAAGATAATTATCTTCAAGCTGTTTTCGGCCACAGCGAATACAATACAGCACTAAAAATGTCGGTGGTGCGCTCTCAATAAAATAAGTAAGTAAATAAAAACTACTAAGCTCGTTACACTAACATAGAATTGTAATAAACTATTTACTCACTCACTTACTTTCCTCTGGTGAAAAACAAGCCAAAATAGCAAATACGGAACCCTTACAGTTTCGTCATGTCTGTCTGTCTATCTGTCCCAGCTATTTTCACAGCTATTTTACTCAAAAAGTATAAGATAACGAATTTGGAAAGTAGGTGTATTTTGTAAGCCACTAATTAGTTTAGAAGTTCAAATGTATACAAGTTTAATATTTTTTCAGGCAGTTCATATTACGAGTGACGTGACTATAATCATCATATCAGCCTTTTATAATTACCCACTGCTGAGCATAGTCGAGACAGATCATCCGCTCCAGATGCAACCATGATACTGACCACGATCCTCAGACATGAGGGACCGACCAAAGAGAGAGCTGAGCATAGGCCTCTCTTCGAATACGCCACTTATCCCGGTCCCAAGCTAATCTCATCCAGAAGTGACCCGCAGTCTTCCACCCAACGAGCTAACGGACGTCAGGCACTCCTTTCGTCTGTATGTGGCCACCATTCCGTTAACATTTTGGCCCACCTGCCATCACTCTGCCTGGCAACTTGTCCCGCCCAGCTCCATTTAAGTTTGGTAATGACGTATCCGACTTCTTGCAACTTGGTGCGACGTCGAATCTCTACATTCCTCACTCGATCTTGTAGTTTGATGCCGACCATCGCGCGCTCCATGGCTCTTTGTGCCACTTAGATTTTATGCATGACGTGACTATATAGGAAAATATAAATATAAATAAATATACGAAGAGTTTTATTGAATTATTTCAGTAGTTAGTGCCTTTGGGTAGCTTTGGGTAATTTAGGCAGGAAAGAGGGAATATTACGCAAAATTCTGCGTAGGGGGCGTAACTACCACTAACCCCAGGACCTACTGCGAATCACGAAAATCAGGATTTCGATTTTTGCCTCTCTAACACTAAATATCTGCCTCTCTGTATTTTTATAGCTTGTCAAAGGACTGTCTTATTTCAAACATAGATAGAGAGAATCATACTATCTTTGTCTTACACTAGTACTAGCACCCGAAAGAAAAGGATGAGTATAATTTTTTTGTTCTTATTTATTTATTTATTTAAACTTTATTGCACAATAAATGAAGAGTACAAATGGCGGACTTAATGCCAGAAGGCATTCTCTACCAGTCAACCATGGGCTAAACCGAAAGAAGAAAGAAGATATTTACTGACTAACTTCGTACGAAATAAAAAGTATCTAAGTAATAAGTTGGAATGTGAGAAAAACTAGTAATATCTTAATATTTATTACTCAGTGATTTGACAAACCATCGCAAAACGATCAAAAATCATTTATATCTCAAAATAGGGCTAGGTTTATTAAACTCATATTATGTATCTTTATAAAATTTCCAGATTGTAGTCAAAAAACTGCAGTTCAAAATTGTTAAAAAAATTGTATCATGTTGTTCCAAACAATATTTATTTTTGCGATAAATAGTCCGAACTCTGTTCATTATAAACCTACATGCTCATTATTAAATCATTTTTACGTGCAGTAACATCAGTCCCATACAACCATTTCCAGTCGCCGTTACGACGCGGTGTAGACACATCTTGTGTCGACACCGTCTGTTTCGGTCACAATTCCAGTCGCAGAGTCGTCGCCGTGTCGACACAGTTACCAGAAATGGGGAAGGGTCGACACATGACACAAAGTGACATAAAGTGTGGTCGCCGTGTGCACACATTGTTACTAGTTTGCGACTACTTTATGCCATAATCATTCGTTCATTCGTTCATTTTGTTCCTGTCAAATGGAAACTGTCAGATGGAAAAATAGTTAAATAAAAATAAGTGACATTAATACGCCATCTCTAAAACGGATTACAAGACGTAATTATATATTGTTTGCATTTATATTACAATAGGACTTAAATTATTATGGGGAATTAAACTGCTCGAGTGATTTGATAAACTAAGTGTAATATAATCAACGCGCCACCACATTGTTTTAGTTTAGCCGGAAATGAAATTGTTTACTTCTCAGTGCTTGTGTTCATAAATATATTATTTGATGCATTTTTAGTACTTCGATGCGTATACTATACTTAGATAACAGAAATAACGCTTTACATACTACGAAACTTGTTAATTATGATGTATAAATATGGTTTAAGGCTGCGAAATATTGCAGTCACAAAGTAGTCGCAAATGTTTCGACTTTGTGTCGACTCTGTGTAGACACATGACACGCGCTGTCAAAAGTAATAACAAAGTTACTCGATTTGCAAAATGGCTCCTTGTGTTCATTTGTTTTCAGATATTCTCAAAGTGTAAAAATGACGTGGTCAGAGATGGGACTTAATAGATTAACTGTTTATTCGACTAAGGCCCACTTGCACCGTCCCACTAACCCTGGGTTAAGCGGTTAAACCGTTAACCCAGTATCAAATTGTACTGGTAACCATGGTAACTCCAGGTTTAACCAGTTAACCACGGGTTAGTGGAATGGTGCTAGTGGCGCTAATTAATGGAATAAAAAAAGTTAATCCTCAAATTTTAATCACGATTAGGTTAGTCGACCTAACATAGATTGAATTTGAATGAATCTGAACATTAATCGAATAAATTATCGATTAAATCTCGGTTGGAAGTTGACAGGGGGCCATTTTTGTACGTAAAAATAATAGAAATGTCTTGCATGCAGATGGTAGCCAAACACTTTGTCATAAAAGTCGAGATGGGTGTCGATTTATAGGTTTTAGGGAGTGCCGATTTCGAAAATGATGACCATTTTGGAATCCAAAATGGCGGCCATGCACTGTGTCATAAAAGTCGTCATGGATGTCGTTTTATACGTTTTAGGGGGCCCCAATTTTGAAAATGATGACCATTTTGGAATCCAAAATGGCGGCCATGCACTATGCCATAAAAGTCGTCATGGGTGTCGTTTTATAGGTTTTAGGAGGCGCAGATTTCAAAAATGATGACCATTTTGGATTCCAAGATGGCGGCCATGCGCTATGTCATAAAAGTCGTCATGGGTGTCGTTTTATAGGTTTTAGGGGGCCCCGATTTAGAAAATGATGACCATTTTTAAATCCAAAATGGCGGCCATGCACTATGTCATAAAAGTCGTCATGGGTGTCGTTTTATAGGTTTTAAGGGGCGCAGATTTCGAAAACGATGACCATTTTGGATTCTAAGATGGCGGCCATGCACTATGTCATAAAAGTCGTCATGGATGTCGTTTTATAGGTTTTAGGGGGCCCCGCTTTCGAAAATGATGACCATTTTGGAATCCAGAATGGCGGCCATGCACTATGTCATAAAAGTCGTCATGGGTGTCGTTTTATAGGTTTTGGGGGGCGGAGATTTCGAAAATGATAACCATTTTCGATTCCAAAATGGCGGCCATGCACTATGTCATAAAAGTCGTCATGGATGCGTTTTATGGGTTTTAGGGGGCCCCGATTTAGAAAATGATGACCATTTTGAAATCCAAAATCGCGGCCATGCACTATGTCATAAAAGTCGTCATGGGTGTCGTTTTATAGGTTTTGGGGGGCGCAGATTTCGAAAACGATAACCATTTTCGATTCCAAAATGGCGGCCATGCACTATGTCATAAAAGTCGTCATGGATGTCGTTTTATAGGTTTTGGGGGGCGCAGATTTACAAAATGATGACCATTTTGGATTCCAAAATGGTGGCCATGCACTATGTCATAAAAGTCGTCATGGGTGTCGTTTTATAGGTTTTAGGGGGCGCAGATTTCGAAAACGATGACCATTTTGGATTCCAAGATGGCGGCCATGCACTATGTCATAAAAGTCATCATGGGTGTCGTTTTATAGGTTTTAGGAGGCGCAGATTTCAAAAATGATGACCATTTTGGATTCCAAGATGGCGGCCATGCGCTATGTCATAAAAGTCGTCATGGATGTCGTTTTATAGGTTTTAGGGGGCCCCGATTTAGAAAATGATGACCATTTTTAAATCCAAAATGGCGGCCATGCACTATGTCATAAAAGTCGTCATGGGTGTCGTTTTATAGGTTTTAGGAGGCGCAGATTTCAAAAATGATGACCATTTTGGATTCCAAGATGGCGGCCATGCGCTATGTCATAAAAGTCGTCATGGATGTCGTTTTATAGGTTTTAGGGGGCCCCGATTTAGAAAATGATGACCATTTTTAAATCCAAAATGGCGGCCATGCACTATGTCATAAAAGTCGTCATGGATATCGTTTTATAGGTTTTAGGGGGCCCCGATTTAGAAAATGATGACCATTTTGAAATCTGAAATGGCGGCCATGCACTGTCATAAAAATTGTCATGGGTATCGTTTTATAGGTTTTGGGGGGCGCAGATTTAGTAAATGATGACCATTTTGGATTCCAAAATGGTGGCCATGCACTATGTCATGAAAGTCATCATGGGTGTCGTTTTATAGGTTTTGGGGGGCGCAGATTTCGAAAATGATGACCATTTTGGAATCCAAAATGGCGGTCATGCACTATGTCATAAAAGTTGTCATGGGTGTCGTTTTATAGGTTTTAGGGGGCCCTGATTTCGAAAATGATGACCATTTTAGAATCCAAAATGGCGGCCATGCACTATGTTAAAAGTCGACATGGATGTCGTTTTGTTGGTCATGGTCATCATTTTCGAAATCTGCTCTTCCTAACACCTATGTATAAATCAACATCTGTAACAATACAAATTCTCACGACGCGCAGGCTCGAATACTTTCTCGCTCGCACAGTACTACGTCACACCGGCCAGCCACCGAGGAGCACCGAGCGCGCACGACGATCGCCGACCGGGCGGTATAAAAGCCGCAGCCCGCGCCGCATCAGATCACTTAGCTAGCGACTGCCTTAGCGATAGGTACACCTCTGTCCTTTGGCGAGTCATAATGAGTCTGGAGTTCGATAGCCCACCTGCAGTCTTCTCCAAGACTTACCTAGGTCCCTTGGCGATAGGTTCATAGACTGTCCCTTGGTTTTTACATTATTGTGAGCTGTCACGCTCAACAATGACAACTACCCACTCTTTTAAAGAAGAAGTTGCATCTACCCTACATTATTTTTCTAAACTACCCTACGTGTAAAATGGGACTGTACAAAATAAATAAGGAGGCAAACGACGAATCATCTAAAGAAGGTAGTAACAACACAACAAGAAGTCATAGTAGCAACAGAAAATCCACAGTAACACCAATACAGTTGATGTATGCTATTCAAACCAGCTTCACTCCAGGGGGAGGGTTCCGTCGAACACCCTCTCGGACAGTAACTGTAAGGATAGTGCCAACTTGGCGAAACTGAAGGAGACATCGTTCTACACATGTCCTGGTACTCTCTCTTCAGACATACGTGTGCCAGAGGGAGAGACTATAACAGTACAGATCCTGGTACTCTCACGGGACGTTACCCAGCACCAGAGGTAGAGAATGTAACAATACTGATCCTGGTACTCTCACGGGACGTTACCGAGTACCAGAGGGGGAGAATGTAACAATACAAATTCTCACGACGCGCAGGCTCGAATACTTTCTCGCTCGCACAGTACTGCGTCACACCGGCCAGCCACCGAGGAGCACCGAGCGCGCACGACGATCGCCGACCGGGCGGTATAAAAGCCGCAGCCCGCGCCGCATCAGATCATTCTAGCTAGCGACTGCCTTAGCGATAGGTACACCTCTGTCCTTTGGCTAGTCTCAAGTCTCGGTCGGGAGTTCGATAGCCACTTGCAGTCTTCTCCCTGACCTCCCTAGGTTTAGCTAGTGCCTTGGCGATAGGTTCCCGACTGTCCCTTGGCAATTTGCATCGGTAACAGGCGTGCTCAACCTTGCCGTCGGTTATTCGATTTTAAGTTAGTTAGGAAGTAACCAGTTTTGTATGAACCCATAAATGTATGCACCTATATGTATAAGTTTTCATAGTCAATAAAAGTATCGTTGACATTGGCGTTTGAGTGAAACTCCCATCTACCCTACACATCTATGACGGCTTATATGACAAAGTGCACGGCAGACATCTTGGAATCCAAAATGGTCATCATTTTCGAATTCTGCACTCCCTAAAACCTATAAAACGATATCCATGACGACTTTTATGACAAAGTGCACGGCACACATCTTGGATTCCAAACTGGTCATCATTTTCGAAATCGGCACTTCCTAAAACCTATAAAACGATATTCATGACGACTTTTATGACAAAATACGTAGCCGCCATCTTGGATTATAAAATGATCATCGTTTTCGAATTCTGCACTCCCTAAAACCTATAAATCGACATCCGTGACGACGCAAGTTATCTTTATTTTCAGATCTAACAAATTGCTACAGAATACAAAGGACAAAAAAAGAAGCGAGGAGGTAATGAAACAAGCAAAGATACAGATGATTCCTCGACGCAATGGGATGCTTCTTAAATTGTGTCCAGATTTTTTGTCATAAAAGTTTTTATTTTTCACATATTACTCTCACAAGTTCCGTGACATTTCGACCTTGTAATTTTTTAAGTAAATGTTTTTGTTTATCTGTGAGGATCTCACTAGAATAATATAATCAAGGTATGTTTATATTTGATGATTGAAATAGTAACGCAAAAAAAAATTATATCTGTGTCTTATATTCCTGCCGAAGACTTTTATTTTTCCTTTTCCTTCTACACAAGTTTGGTCAAGTAATAAGAATTTAGGGCTCTCAATTTTATTTTGACTTCTACAACATTAAAGCTACGAGGCCATGTTTGGTATCGTTTTCGTATAAATTCGCAGTACCAAATTTAGTTATGGTATCACATTGACACCATTCCAAAGTAAAAACATATACTTTCTTTTAAACTCCTCTCCACGCTTAAACTGCTGAACAGTTTTAATTTAAATTTAGTACACATATATATTGAGTCCCGAGACAGGACATAATAAGTTATCTCAAAAATCATCCTTTAAAGGTGTGAAATGAGGTGTAGGGAGAGGAATTCAGAATTGACTTCTTGAAGTTAATACTGTTTAAGTTTAGGTTTGAAGTCATGTTTTTTTTTATCATTTTTAACTAAATCAAAGATGTAGACCATCCCAAATTTAATATAAATCAGTTCAGCGGTTATTGATTTCCCGTACAAATTTCCACGCCACTTTTCACACCTTCAAAAGATGATTTTGGTTATAAGATCTATCCTATGTCCTGTTCCGGGACGCAAACTATTTCTATACCAAATTTCAACGAAATCGATTCAGCGGTTAAGCGTCAAGAGGAGTTTAAAATAAACCGGCCAAGTGCGAGTCGGACTCGCGTATTAAGGGTTCCGTACATTAAGTCCGACTCGCGCTTGACTGCACATTTCTAATAGGTTTTCCTGTCATCTATAGGTAAAGAACTATTTTGTGTATTCAGACAGACAGACATACAGACGCACGAGTGATCCTATAAGGATTCCGTTTTTTGCTTTTGAGGTACGGAACCCTAAAAAGATATTTTTTTATTTTGTGGAATGGTGTCAATGTGATACCTTAAATGGATTCAGCAACCCAGATTTATACGAAAACGATACCATACACGGCCTTGCACCTTCACTGATGTAGATATATCAAGATAAAATTGAGAGCCCTAAATAAACTTTCAAGAGCGGATATCTCAAAAACTATTCAACATATCGAAAAAATTGACGGAATAAACTTGTAACAAATTAAATTAACTTGCATTTTGTATAAGTGGCCATGTCGCTAAGATGCATAGTTTCCGAGATATAATCGAAAAACCGGAAAATGGGACCTTCAAAGCCCCCTCTCTTCCCCCGCTCAAGGGCTACGGCCGGGGACTTTTGATATGTTCACCTCCTAACTTGTCCAAACCAAGTTACAGAGTCAAAAATTGTGTTCCGAGCATTTCCCTCTACAACTTTTTGGAGCATTCGTTGGCTGACCTAAGTAGCTTATTGCATTTCTTTAAAAACTTTTCTGTAAAAGGTTGACGGGTGTTGGGTGTTTATATGGTTTTGGTCGATTATTATCATTTGCATCGCCCATGATGACTTACTAGAATTACTTACGAGCACACGAGACACTAATAGTAGTTTGACAAACCTTGGTTTTCAAGAGGTATTTTATATTGACATTTGCTGTCACAAATTTGCTGTCAGATTTAGTCGCAAACCGCACGCAAAGTGCACACAAATGTGTCGACACCTTGTTACGGAAAAGTGTACACACGGCGACGACACTTTGTTTCGAAACAATTCTAGACACATTGTGTGGACTCTGTTACGACACATCTGACATTTAGTTACCACTTTGATGATTCTGCGACTGGAATGGTTATATGGGGTAGGTGTCGCATTGAATATAATCCGACTAATATACATTTCAGCAACACCTCCATATTTCACAAAATAAATCAAGACATTATCCAACCTATATAATCTTGACGTATATTATATCAAAGACGCCTGCAAAGAAAATTAAATCACTATGTTTTAAGAGTCTGCACTCTCGAATAAGCCTTGAACCGAATTATGAACGTACATTGTGCCAACACACCAAATACATGTCAATACTACCAACACAAAAAAAACAACGCTAGGGCTCGACACTTCCAGTACCTACTGTTTATCGATATCGATAAATCACGTGGATTAATAAAAGAAAGCATTATATAAATAATTTTATTTTACATGATAAAAGTAACATAGTTTATTATACAAGTAAGCAAATTACAATATGCACTTATGAATTCTCGCGCATTCTTTTTTAATCAGTTTCCGGTCTAAAATGCAAATATCGCATACAAACATCAGTTTACCGACCTGTTCGGATCAAGTGGAAATCTGGCCAAAAATATGTCAGTAGTTAGTCTTCTTACACGCCCACCACAAACTTCACATTTTCATAAAGATTTGGCCCCAATTTAATAACAACTAAAGTATTTTGTCTAAATCAAAATAAAAAATAAACACGTATTTCCACGTTCACAACATTTTAAAATGACGTTATTGACGTTTTACTACCGATAATACAAACCTAAAAAAACTAAGTATAATCTGTATAATACATCTAAGTTGAAAGCAAGTATGGTATGTGTTACCAAAATGCAACAGCAGTCATTTTAATTCGATAAGATTATTTCTATGCCTCAATGTTGGTAACAAGTACGTTCATAATTTATCATAGTATGGGAAGTCGATGGGCTGACGCCAAGTACCTAATATAAACCGACCAAGTAACGAATTAGCTATACCATCATATTTAACAAACAAATTTATGACGTTTTGCAATCCTCTTAATTTGGCAAATATATCCCGACGCAGCCGAGCATGTATATTGTGAAAGGTGGTATTCCATCTGTCCAATCTTGGTCCAATGTGTATTTGCGTCTCACATTTTGCTTAATGAGAGAGTGAGACGCAATGCATATTGGACAAAGATCTTAAACTAGTAGAATACCACCCGAAGAGAAAAATTGGGTCTCCGGGCCGTCAGGAGGCTCCGGGCCGTGACAGGGCCGGGCCCGCACCGTGCCATGCCCGAGCCCCGGTGATCACGTGATGCTCTCCATAGAAAACGAAGCTCCGGAAGCTCCGGCCCGGCCACGGCCCGGTCTAGCGTGAGTCATCCTTTATACGTTTACCGCGTCGTAGTTACATTACTCAAAGGACATATAAGAGCAATTATTAAAATGATACACGATCTTTTAGTAGGATAGAAGCTGGTTGTAACTCTCCCAAGTTCGCAACTCGACCAATCTAGCTGATAGCAGTTGATTCTCCGGAGACTCTCTTCTTTATCTACGACGCCAATGTGCGATATTGTTTAATAAAAAAAATGTTGTAGAAGGTACCGAGATTTTATTTTTAAGGCTAGTAACTATGACATGCGCTTTGGATATGCGCTGAACTAGACAAGACAGTTCAACATCTTTTTGAAACTAGTATATCTTGTCTCTTAGAAAATGGTTATATTTAAGACATATTCATATTGTCAGACTAGACAAACATGTCGGTCTCGACGCCACATTATACGTTTACCGCCTCGTAGTTACATTACTCAAAGGACATATAAGAGCAATTATTAAAATGATACACGATCTTTTAGTAGGATAGAAGCTGGTTGTAACTCTCCCAAGTTCGCAACTCGACCAATCTAGCTGATAGCAGTTGATCCTCCAGAGACTCTCTTCTTTATCTGCGACGCCAATGTGCGATATTGTTTAATAAAAAAAATGTTGTAGAAGGTACCGAGATTTTATTTTAAGGCTAGTAACTATGACATGCGCTTTGGATATGCGCTGAACTAGACAAGACAGTTCAACATCTTTTTGAAACTAGTATATCTTGTCTCTTAGAAAATGGTTATATTTAAGACATATTCATATTGTCAGACTAGACAAACATGTCGGTCTCGACGCCACATTATACGTTTACCGCCTCGTAGTTACATTACTCAAAGGACATATAAGAGCAATTATTAAAATGATACACGATCTTTTAGTAGGATAGAAGCTGGTTGTAACTCTCCCAAGTTCGCAACTCGACCAATCTAGCTGATAGCAGTTGATTCTCCGGAGACTCTCTTCTTTATCTACGACGCCAATGTGCGATATTGTTTAATAAAAACAAGTGCGAGTCGGACTCGCGCACGAAGGGTTCCGTACCACAATGCAAAAAAAAAAAAACAAAAAAAAGCAAAAAAAAAACGGTCACCCATCCAAGTACTGACCACTCCCGACGTTGCTTAACTTTGGTCAAAAATCACGTTTGTTGTATGGGAGCCCCATTTAAATCTTTATTTTATTATGTTTTTAGTATTTGTTGTTATAGCGGCAACAGAAATACATAATCTGTGAAAATTTCAACTGTCTAGCTATCACGGTTCGTGAGATACAGCCTGGTGACAGACGGACGGACGGACGGACAGCGAAGTCTTAGTAATAGGGTCCCGTTTTACCCTTTGGGTACGGAACCCTAAAAATGTTGTAGAAGGTATGATGACCGAGATTTTATTTTTATGGCTAGTAACTATGACATGCGCTTTGGATATGCGCTGAACTAGACAAGACAGTTCAACATCTTTTTGAAACTAGTATATCTTGTCTCTTAGAAAATGGTTATATTTAAGACATATTCATATTGTCAGACTAGACAAACATGTCGGTCTCGACGCCACATTATACGTTTACCGCGTCGTAGTTACATTACTCAAAGGACATATAAGAGCAATTATTAAAATGATACACGATCTTTTAGTAGGATAGAAGCTGGTTGTAACTCTCCCAAGTTCGCAACTCGACCAATCTAGCTGATAGCAGTTGATTCTCCGGAGACTCTCTTCTTTATCTACGACGCCAATGTGCGATATTGTTTAATAAAAAAAATGTTGTAGAAGGTACCGAGATTTTATTTTTAAGGCTAGTAACTATGACATGCGCTTTGGATATGCGCTGAACTAGACAAGACAGTTCAACATCTTTTTGAAACTAGTATATCTTGTCTCTTAGAAAATGGTTATATTTAAGACATATTCATATTGTCAGACTAGACAAACATGTCGGTCTCGACGCCACATTATACGTTTACCGCCTCGTAGTTACATTACTCAAAGGACATATAAGAGCAATTATTAAAATGATACACGATCTTTTAGTAGGATAGAAGCTGGTTGTAACTCTCCCAAGTTCGCAACTCGACCAATCTAGCTGATAGCAGTTGATTCTCCGGAGACTCTCTTCTTTATCTACGACGCCAATGTGCGATATTGTTTAATAAAAAAAATGTTGTAGAAGGTACCGAGATTTTATTTTTAAGGCTAGTAACTATGACATGCGCTTTGGATATGCGCTGAACTAGACAAGACAGTTCAACATCTTTTTGAAACTAGTATATCTTGTCTCTTAGAAAATGGTTATATTTAAGACATATTCATATTGTCAGACTAGACAAACATGTCGGTCTCGACGCCACATTATACGTTTACCGCCTCGTAGTTACATTACTCAAAGGACATATAAGAGCAATTATTAAAATGATACACGATCTTTTAGTAGGATAGAAGCTGGTTGTAACTCTCCCAAGTTCGCAACTCGACCAATCTAGCTGATAGCAGTTGATCCTCCGGAGACTCTCTTCTTTATCTGCGACGCCAATGTGCGATATTGTTTAATAAAAAAAATGTTGTAGAAGGTACCGAGATTTTATTTTTAAGGCTAGTAACTATGACATGCGCTTTGGATATGCGCTGAACTAGACAAGACAGTTCAACATCTTTTTGAAACTAGTATATCTTGTCTCTTAGAAAATGGTTATATTTAAGACATATTCATATTGTCAGACTAGACAAACATGTCGGTCTCGACGCCACATATAACGTTTACCGCGTCGTAGTTACTCAAAGGACATATAAGAGCAATTATTAAAATGATACACGATCTTTTAGTAGGATAGAAGCTGGTTGTAACTCTCCCAAGTTCTCAACTCGACCAATCTAGCTGATAGCAGTTGATTCTCCGGAGACTCTCTTCTTTATCTACGACGCCAATGTGCGATATTGTTTAATAAAAAAAATGTTGTAGAAGGTACCGAGATTTTATTTTTAAGGCTAGTAACTATGACATGCGCTTTGGATATGCGCTGAACTAGACAAGACAGTTCAACATCTTTTTGAAACTAGTATATCTTGTCTCTTAGAAAATGGTTATATTTAAGACATATTCATAGTGTCAGACTAGACAAACATGTCGGTCTCGACGCCACATATAACGTTTACCGCCTCGTAGTTATATTAATCAAAGGACATATAAGAGCAATTATTAAAATGATACACGATCTTTTAGTAGGATAGAAGCTGCTTGTAACTCTCCCAAGTTCGCAACTCGACCAATCTAGCTGATAGCAGTTGATCCTCCAGAGACTCTCTTCTTTATCTGCGACGCCAATGTGCGATATTGTTTAATAAAAAAAATGTTGTAGAAGGTACCGAGATTTTATTTTTAAGGCTAGTAACTATGACATGCGCTTTGGATATGCGCTGAACTAGACAAGACAGTTCAACATCTTTTTGAAACTAGTATATCTTGTCTCTTAGAAAATGGTTATATTTAAGACATATTCATAGTGTCAGACTAGACAAACATGTCGGTCTCGACGCCACATATAACGTTTACCGCGCCGTAGTTACATTACTCAAAGGACATATAAGAGCAATTATTAAAATGATACACGATCTTTTAGTAGGATAGAATCTGGTTGTAACTCTCCCAAGTTCGCAACTCGACCAATCTAGCTGATAGCAGTTGATTCTCCGGAGACTCTCTTCTTTATCTACGACGCCAATGTGCGATATTGTTTAATAAAAACAAGTGCGAGTCGGACTCGCGCACGAAGGGTTCCGTACCACAATGCAAAAAAACAAAAAACAAAAAAAAGCAAAAAAAAAAACGGTCACCCATCCAAGTACTGACCACTCCCGACGTTGCTTAACTTTGGTCAAAAATCACGTTTGTTGTATGGGAGCCCCATTTAAATCTTTATTTTATTATGTTTTTAGTATTTGTTGTTATAGCGGCAACAGAAATACATAATCTGTGAAAATTTCAACTGTCTAGCTATCACGGTTCGTGAGATACAGCCTGGTGACAGACGGACGGACGGACGGACAGCGAAGTCTTAGTAATAGGGTCCCGTTTTACCCTTTGGGTACGGAACCCTAAAAATGTTGTAGAAGGTACGATGACCGAGATTTTATTTTTATGGCTAGTAACTATGACATGCGCTTTGGATATGCGCTGAACTAGACAAGACAGTTCAACATCTTTTTGAAACTAGTATATCTTGTCTCTTAGAAAATGGTTATATTTAAGACCTTTATTTTGTATTCATATTGTCCTTAAACATGTTTTTATAAAAATACTTACTGTGATATTTTCATATTCTCATATCAAGTCGCACAGTAGTATTAAGCAATTAATTAGGATTGTTGAGGTTTTGTTTGGTAAGGCCTAAAATCATTTGCTGGTACTCAATATACTACTTATTTTCATAGTATAATTATGGCTCACAAAAAGCTTATAAATCATCATCATCATCATCACCATGGCGGAGTTATAGTGGTTCGCGAGGTCTACATCTCGCAAACCCACTGTTACACGCAAATAAATATTATGGTATTATAAAACAGTAAAGCGCTTCCACTAAACTGTTACAAATCAATCGTCCTCACAGGTAGTTGTAAAGTCGGTCGTAAGTTCACTGGAATCGATATCTGGGCCCGAGAATAGCCAAGTTGCAAGACTTGCAAGACTTCCTAGAGACACCTAAGTCGCAATCACTGACTGTAACGGTCGCCGCCTCGTTACGCAAGGGACTGTAGAATGGCGGTATGTATGCTGCTTCTTGAAGAAGTATATAATTGCCAGTGTTGCCAACTTGGCATAAATGATGCCAGATCTGGCATATTTTCACTCGCTTAGGTACCAAAATTTTCCATTTAGGATCTGGCATATTTTTTTAGCATAATTTTTTAGTCTAAGCCATGTTTGCACCAACTTGGCAGCAACAATATGCGCCATCGCCTTATGTGGTTCATATTTTCATATGAATATTGACTTTTGTGGACGGATAGACGTCAACGGACTATATAAAGTTGGTCAAGCAGATCTTGTCAGTAGAAAAAGGCGGTACATTTGAAAAAAGTATGTGTTTTAAGTGTCTAATTGCAAGTGATATTTTAGCATTTTTTTAGCATAGGGGTTTCAAAAATCTTTGGCATAATTTTGGCACAATCTAGACATTAGTCTAGCATTTTTTTTAAATCCGAGTTGGCAACACTGATAATTGCTGAAAATGCAAGTGCGTATTTTGAGTTGAAGATGCTATACAATTGATGTTTATTGATTTAGTCACCTTGTTTGTTGGTTCGGTACAATAATGATTGGCATTAGAACTATACAAATCTGATCTTGATTTAGCAGTACATTAGGTACCTTTACATCAGGGATGTTGCGGATGCAGATTTTTTGACATCCGCGGATGCGGATATTTAAAGCCTCACATTCGCGGATGCGGATGCGGATGTCAAGATTTGGTACTTAAAAAACGTCAAATATTATATTTTCAGCATTTTTTATTTAAAAAAAAACGAAACGTTTAGTATTTGAGCAAGAATATAGTTGCGTTTTATTTAATAAACAGTAACTTGGCGGACTTTTCGGGATCTAGACAATTTCATTATATGTAATGACGAAATTACCTAGCCCTTACGCCGCCAGCTCCGCCGCTAATACGTTCCTGTTACCCGACTTGGTCGACATCCGCATCGTGCGGGTGCTCCGCATCGATTTTATGCGGATGCAGATGCGGATGTTGAAAATAATGCGGATGTTCCGCGGATGTGGATGCGGATGCGAATATTCGCAACATCCCTGCTTTACATCTCCACCGTGAATGTTATTGCCGCTAGCAAAATACAGTGACAGTACCTAACATCTAATCAATTCGTTCGAATGGCGCTCTAAGTGTGACGCATTACCTAGTTACTCCTCCTGCGGTGCTACGTTATAGCATGTTGTAATATAAACAGCAGCACTACGCATAACAACCGTGAATTACGCCGTAGCCTTAACGTAAAATCTAGCATTACATTCAAATACTACAAAAACCCACTACCCAGGCTACTAATATACCTTAGCATTGCAGTGCAATCATGAACTAATTTTTCATATATCTGGGTAAAAAAATAGTAGATAAAACTCGATGCGTCTGTAGTATGTCAAGAGCGATTACGTGGCTGTAGCGTGTTCGTCGAGCTTCTTCATTTACATGTTAATAGCTAGGTTAAGATTGGCTGACGCGGGCTCCAGATATAGCCGTCTTGCGGCCCGAGTTCAGGAGTCGTTCGCAAAGGCCAGGCGAGCGCTCGACTCGGGTTAACTAGTAGTTGGCATTGAGGTAGTTGAGATTCGTAACAACTATATACGAGGACTATACAGGGTGACATTTAAGTCGTGATCAGTAAATATGTTTTTCTAACTCCGTAAACACCGAACAATTTAATGCCCCTACTCTTACTAAAACCAGTCAAGATTTATTTAATTTTTTGCTTATTTTTTGTCATTTATTTTACTTTTATGAGTGGCAACGTGGTATTTACACAGCTTTGTAAGATATTTCAAATGAAAAATTAAGTAAATTTCAAAAACAAAAAAAATTAAAAAAATCTTGTCTGATTTTAGTAAGAGTAGGGGCAATATGGGGCTATGGGGCAAAAAATATCCTTGGGTGCACTGCTATAGTGCATAGAGGGATAATTGTCGGTTGGTGTTACATCACATTTAAAGTACATTGTCTTTTTACAAAGGGACTCTGCGTGTTGGCTTCAGCTCCACGCACTCCTGGTTCCGAGATTACATTGTAAAGGATTATAATTATAAACATTTGGGGACAATTTTACACAAATCGACTTATTCCCCAACGAACTATCAAACTAATTTCCATCCTTTATCTTATGTTCATCTATCTTGCACTATTAGGGTGGCAGGGAAGAGGTAGACAAGTTTCAAACACAGACTTCCGCAACAACTGTACGTAATAAGAGGGCCTACCGCAAACCACGTTCGACGTGTTGCCTCCCTGTCACACTTACGTACGAATTTAGGTACAAGTGCGACAGACAGGTAACACATCGAACGTGGTCCGCGGTAGACCCTCAGATTCTTAAGAGGCGATGCGCTGGTCGATGGGAATAACGATTCAGAACTAGTGAACATTAAATACAACAGTGCACTTTTCAGCGGTTTAAGATATCAGAAGTTGTGTAATAAATTATAATACATTAAGGACCAAAAGAAATACTTCCAGCAAATATTAAACTTCAAAAATCATTCATTTTACAAATTTAGTGGCTTCTATCTGGTAAATTTACCATTTCACCTGACATCATCATCATCATCATCTCAGCCATAAGTCCATCCACTGCTGAACATAGGCCTCCCCCTTTTTTGGGGGGTGAATGCCACGCTTGGTAGGCGGGTTGGCGATCGCAGTCGAGTACATCGAATTTGAGGGACGCTGCTGCCCGTCCACCGGTGGTCTTGGACGTGGTTTAGGGACATACCCGGGTCCTGGACGTAGTTTAAGGACATACCCGGGTCACCTGACATACTTCAGGTAATGTACCTTATAATTAATGCATTTTAATATAACCTTTATTTTACATGTACCCTATTATGATCTAAAAGAGCGCTACGATTTTAATAAATGCGAATTAAACCTACTTAACCTTACTCTTGTAATTACGTATTAATTCTACGACTTCTTAACTGAAAAAATTTAGAAACTAATTAAAATTACATACGCGACTTCGGGGCCCGAATTCTCACCAACATCCGAATGGAAAGGCAATATTTGCACCGCAAAAAATAAGAATGCGCTTATGTTTTGCGGAAATAATTCACTTTTATTGTATCCTACGCGCTCTTTGCTATATTTATTGCTCACCTTGCGTTGCTACTATATTCGTACTTATAATAAAATATGATGTTACTGGGAGCAATACCTTATACCAACATACATACTATATATATTATAAGGGCGAAAGTCAGTCTGTCTGTCTGTTACCTCTTCACACTTAAGATGCTAAACCGATTTAGTTGAGGTATAGAGATAGTTTGAGTCCCGACACAGAATAAATAATAGTACTAGGTACAGAAGACTCACTCTCTAACAAAACGCGTCTGTTACGATCAGCACAGATATGGCCGCTAGGTGGCGACAGCGCCACGCGCGGCTTATGGCAAACCCCAAAATTGGGGTCGAACGGATGTACTTTTAGCTACCTGTAGCAAAGCGACGAAATCGCGGAGTGAGCCACGCCTGGTCCCGGATAGTTTTTATGTTGGAAATCATCCCTGAAGAGAGTGTAAAGGGAGGTGGAATTGAAAGGGTTAATGAATTGCCTAATAATTGAAGTATGCAATGCGCGAATTGAATGATTGCTATTAACATTGTCCAGGCGCTATACCTACTTTAGCTGCTGTCATTAATTCCACGCAGATGAAGTCGCGGGCAAAAGCTAGTACATAATATGGGGTCCCTTTGTTTCCCATAAAGTTTTAAGTCATAATGTATTGTTTGTCATATTATCGTTAGTCATAAAACTGAAACCGTTAACTTTTCAGGATTTTCCTAAGGTTATTCTATAGATAGGTTAGGTTAGGTTAGGTTAGGTTTGTTTTATGGCAATCCTGAAAAGTTACGCGTTTCTGAGAAAAACCAATTATGACTAACGAAAATTCGGACAAACAATACATTATGACTTAAAATTATTTGGGAAACAATAGAGACCCACATAATATACATAAACAAATACTTGCATGTTAATATGTGTATATGTTATTCCATTTCCGATGCTGATGGATTGTAATCAGGTAGGTACTGTTGATATTGTTGATTGACGTCATGATGTATATCAATAATCCCAGACACGTTTCCGGCTTTGGACGACGTTATACGGATTAATTAGTGTTAAAGACACTTATCGCGGGTTCTAGTATCTCCGGGTTACATCCCAATCTCACTAGTATATTGCTACAAATGCTCAATGCCGGTAAACTAAACTGTCGGTATACTTATTCGTTCTTCGATCAATTAGTGTTGCTGTTGATTAATTTGTTATTAATATAGCTTTTTTACTTATATAGTATCGGCTAAATATGTTACTTTTGATTAAGTGATCAAAACATATATTTTGCTAGATCCTCATGTGCCACATGCACAAAAAGAATACAAGAATTGCTCGTTTAAAGGTACAATAATACAAATTCTACACAAATCTTGTACATCAATCACCTAGGTACACAATCCAATCGTCATCTTGAACCAGATACAATAAAACAAAATCACCAACTTTTTTTACAAATGCCAACACAAGTACCCTTCTTGGTACTGAAATCGATACGCAATGTAGTGGACATTACATTCATTTTGAGACACTTAACCAACTTAGCAAGCACTTCGTAACCTCGTAACAGTGTTGTCTTTGAGTCGATTTTGGCCCGTATCAACTGCAGCGGACCTGACAGCTAGGCCAACGTACAAGTTGCAGGCTTGCTGCTTCTTAAGCCTTGGTAATAAGAATGTATTTTGTTTGTTTAGGTGTCAAGTCCTGGTTGGGTCAGTTTGGACGATCGCTCGGAAGGAGCAAGTGCGTTTGACAGTAGGTCGATTAGCGTGCTAGGACACGGGTTCAAAGGCATGCGACAACTAGTGATACTGCCCGCTATAGACTGGACGAGATGCTATTTATAATCCACAGGTAAACACCGGGGGTCTTTGAAAGGTACTGAAGGGTTCACTAAATTCATCTATGCACACATTTGTACTTTTGTCAAATATATAGGGTGGATTTCTTAAATAGGTCACTGAGGGCAGCAGAGCTACCGGATCCTGTACTGCTACGAGAAAATGTTCTTAGGAGATCTTCTCTACGAGTAAGTGTTAATATAGGATGATTGACATTTTAATGATTCTGGAAAATAGGTACAGTCTGCGACAAAATCGTGAATTAAGTATGACTAAAAAATCCAGAAATTAAAGATAATGTTCTACATACATTTAGTATAAAAATTATGATCCCTGCTCTTTTTTTACGCTAATATTATACGAGTAGCAAATACAAAAAAAACTACATACAACTACATAATATTTTATTTTCTGGATGACAGGAATAGGTACTTGTAATATTAAAGTATTAAAATACTACATACATTTTAAATAGTTCTCTTTAATCTAGCGTATCCGCCATAGTGCAGTCTCACCAGAGCAAGCGTAATTAAAAGCAATGTCTGGCACCGGCGACTCTTCAATTCCGTTACATTGTTGGCTAAGTGGTCCGAAGTTATGGTGGTTATCTTGAGGTGCAATTGTCAGCGATTAATGTTGCTGAAATACGTTGTACCTACAGAGATTAAATGTACAGATAGATGAGCAGATTTATAGAAAGTATGTACCCAAATTAACAATATTGAAAAATGTTAAAAATAACTTTAATATTGAAAATCATGTTCCTGAATACTTAAAATACACTTATAGGCAAACACATCAAAGTAAAATTAGTACTTTCTCTCTCCTCTTTTATATAAAAGAACGAATATCCCTAATTAAGCAACGGTGTAATATAATCACGATCAATTATTATTATTAGTCATATCATTTCAAAAGCAGTACATTTTATTTACCACTACATTGTATCACTACACCTTACAAAGTCCCCGGCCGCGTCTGTCTGTTTGTGTGTGTTGTGCTGTGTGTTTGTATATTTGTATATTCGCGATAAACTCAAAAACTACTAAACGGATTGTCATGCGGTTTTCACCTATCAATAGAGTGATTCTTGAAAAAGGTTTAAGTATAATATAATTGGTCAACCCGTGCGAAGCCGGGGTGGGTCGCTAGTCTGCTTTAAAAGCCAAATGAATGATCCTTTTAAAACTTACATTCCGTTCTCGTGTAATCTAGTTATTCAAATAGTTTAGCCTGGGACAGATATGATTTAGGTTCCAGTCACACGGAACATCAGAATCCATTACAATATAATCGAATGTTATTGGTATTTGTGTAATATATAGGCAATATTGCGCGGTCGTTTGTCAAATAGCACTCTCGTAAACTGGTGTAATGAACGTCCCATGCTGTAGGGCAATTAAACGAACATAAACCAGTAACAAGGTGAACATTTTACATTGTATTTAAGTACTATGTCTCTGTTAACACAAAATCAATTAGCGAATGCAGCCATTTTAACATGTTGCGAGATTAATTGCTAGTATTAGCCGAGCGCAAAGTAATATCAATATAAACTGTTTCTAAACGCAACCGCCATGCATCTAACAAAGTGCAAAGCAAATACCGAGAAACATTTTAATTTTTATATTGAGATTATTTTATTGAGCTACTTAATGTTAGTAATATGCAATACACTT
Source organism: Cydia fagiglandana (assembly GCF_963556715.1). Lineage (NCBI taxonomy): Eukaryota > Metazoa > Arthropoda > Insecta > Lepidoptera > Tortricidae > Cydia > Cydia fagiglandana. The sequence goes on from NC_085937.1 coordinate 7,255,321, forward strand.
AAGTCAACTCACTTTATGACTGTTTTATTACAATATCAATAGACTTTAGTACTAATTTACTAAAGACCTGTCTACATTGTCGTGAATTGAGCGCATTAGACGACTGGCCCCGTCACATACGCTATAGTACGTTTATCCACTGTTATACGAGCATCGTAGGTTGTCGTTTAGATTATGAGCTTTAAGAACTCGCATTAAGGTCGAAATTAGACTGCATCTAAAATGGTGTTAGAAGCTTTTTAGCCTGCTAAGTCAGTGAGTATTTGTAGCAGGAGATAACAGCGCACGAGCCGGCAGCGGACCTGTTGATGATAAGCCATAGTCGATAAGGACTCCAGTTGATGGACTGGACGAGACAGAATTTCGGCGAATGCATATTGCATGAGTTGATTAAATAGTTTACGTTTTGGACTCGACCGCGTATGTGTACGCTAAGTGGGAATACCACAGAATTTGCGGTAGAATTTCACGAATGTTTTATGTTTGAATTGTTATTTCTGGTGTTTACGGATAATGCTAGTGCTCTGACTCGACCGGATAACGTAGTGCGGTGGTATTTAGAGCAAAAGGGTACGTGTCACGCAAGGACACAGTTTTATATATGTTTTAACAAGATTTAAATGTGGCAACTATTATACGAGTTAACCATTGCCACGGGTTACGGCTAGCACGGGGGCTACGGGTTACGCTCGTAGCGCGTAGCCACGATTCGCCGTAAGGAGCGCGTAGTCGTTACGAACAGTGTAGCCGACAGTCGGGTTCTTGGCCCTGAATGTGCACATTCATTACCACTAAGTGCTACGGGTTACGCTCGTAGCGCGTAGCCACGATTCGCCGTAAGGAGCGCGTAGTCGCTACGAACAGTGTACCCGACAGTCGGGTTCTTGGCCCTGAATGTGTTAAACGACAATTTGATAGTGATTACAAAGAGATATACGGCTCGATTCGGGAAATGAAATAGATCTCTACTAGATCTCAACAAGTTACGATATGGATAATTTAAAGATATTTGTAAGATAGATATGTCAAATTTGACGTTTCCGCGATTCTGGAGGTCCTCTTGAACGATTTCGACAAGTTATGACTTAGATATCCAAGTCACATCTAGTCGATATCTAATGTAAATCTAGTTGATCTATAGTGGAGACTGGTCTGTTTAAGCTAACACGAGCTATTATACTTAGTAACTTAATTTTTATTAACTAATTACAGTGAGACGCCTCATTCTGTTCTCGTATGTTTCTTTTCTCTTAATGAATGTATTAATTATACAGGATATTGACTCTTGGAGACCCTATACATCTCTAAGGATAACTTGATAAACTATATATAATCTTATAGTTCTGACACCTAGAGACATTTACACCTCTAAATATTATAGATTTTTTTTGTGTGTTTTTTGATCTGTATTTTGTATGTAATTCGACATTAAGAGACCATATACATCTCTTAGTAATTGTAATACGTTAGATTGAATTGTTAGTTTTATTTTATAAAATTGTTGATGTTATTATTTTTGCTTTTGTGTAAATTCAATGTTGACGTGTAAAAGTGCCCTTGTGGCCTATTTGCTGAATAAATGTTGATGTTTGATGATGTTTGATGTATATCGTGTCTAGATCTTGTGATTATCTCGTTTCCCGAATACGCGTGATAGTTAATGGGCTTATGCTAGGAATCCCTTAGAGAAATAAGTATATTTTTATTGGCACGTATATTTTTACTTATGCAATCATTCAAAAACCATTTCATAAGGAAAAATGTTCAAGGAAAGCTTTACGTGGCGATTATTTTTAATGAACTATGCAGGTAGCAAGTAGTAAAAAGCATTAAACCGCCGGTATAGTATACGGCTTTGTTTTTACAATCCTTAAAGTGAAGTAGTCCGTAAAGTAACTTCAAGTTTAACATAAATCCTTTTCCTTGCTTAAACGTTCGTATAAAGTTAACTTTATATGGACTGTTTCTAAAAAACTATGTCGCCGCCAAACCGTGCGATGGCCGCGACATTAGTTGCAGTACTATGGGTGTTTTAAATAAAATGCAATTCGTGTTTCGTTTACTTTGTTTAAAGAATTTGTAAAATATTTACATACATGTTTTGATTAAAAATCTGATTTCCATTTTATAATATAAAATCCTGCTCTGATCATCCAGACGCCGACGTTATGACATGCGTAGCGCACAAAAATGCACGGGAAAAAATAATCTGTTTTTGCTTCGATTTGTGTAACGGCTCGATTCGGAAAATGAATTAGATCTCTACTAGACCTCAACAAGTTACGATATGGATAATTTAAAGATATTTGTAAGATAGATAATATCTATATGGCTTGACATATTATGTCAAATTTGACGTTTTCGCGATTCTGGAGGTCCTCTTGAACGATTTCGACAAGTATGACTTAGATATCCAAGTCACATCTAGTCGATATCTAATGTAAATCTAGTTGATCTCTATATCGTCTCTAGATCTTGTGATTATCTCGTTTCCCGAATACGCGTGTAAGCCATTCGTCGAAAGGAGATAACTTATCACGTATAAATAATCGAACGTTTACTCGTAGCTGTTTCGAATTTTAAAAGTGTAAAATTTGCAAGTACACAATTTAAAAATCCACCACTCTAGAAAATTCACTATGCTTTATCTTAATTATCGATCGTAGTTTCTAGTGGGTTCCGTTCTAGAACAAATAGTTGCGCACGATTCTGCCGCGTGTGCAGTAGCGGCGTGAGTTAGCGGCTGGCCGCGTTCACGATAAAAAATGAAATATATCCCGCGACGGACACCACTTTTATTTTCACGCCGCACTCCAAATTGCGAGCGTTTTCCTACACTAGCTTTATTAGAAGAGAGTTAATCCCTTTCCGCGCGTTCGCTGTTTCAAACTCATAAATTTAACGCAATACTAATAATGACGAAAGTATTGGTTCCAGGATTTTTTTTAAATGACTGTCGTTGGTGACGCGTCTTCAGAAATAAAATTAATTTATTTGTCCAAATATGTATTGATGAAACCTTGAATTAGAATTATTGCGTTTCATCATATTCTACCGTGAAAGCGGTGTACAAATATTAGGTGTTATTAGGTGTAGAACTCGATTAGTAGGTCCAAAACATAATTTTAGAATATACTCAAAAAGTATACTGTTTTCATACTGCCGTCTGTCACTTAATTGATAGGTTTATCAGTTGCTTTCTGTCTGTTAGTCTGACTGGAATTAAAGACCTTCAGTACCTACCGGTCTTCCATTTATAAAACAATTGCTGTATTGACACCGTCGTTAAGAATTTGTGTTAATAACGAAGCTCAACAAAATACGTTATAACCAAGCAGTTAACAAACTAAATCCCTCGATTTCAATCAACAACGCGGCAGCATTTGATGCAGTCCACTTTTAGTTGATAGGATTATAACAAACGGTGCAATATCGCTAATGGCTCGATTGGCTTGCGCACAGATACACCAAGAGCTAATGTCGTTGCACACGCGACGATGTTTCTGAGGATATGTGGGTTTTGAACATTGTTTTGTAGGTGGGTGGGTAAACGTAGGATCTAATGTAAAGGATAGATAACCCAGGAGGCGTTTTAAAATTTAAAAAATACAATTTTGTTCATATCGACCTAAAATATCATCCCTTACAACTGGTTTTTACCAGTCCCATATTGGATTACTTTGATTCGATATCATCAATTTTTGAGCAATATGGAGTTCGTATCAGAACGCGCGCTTCAGAATCTTATGATGTGGTTGGAATCTTAACGGGAATATATTTATGACGAAAGCGTTCAGAAACGTATTTCTTAAAGTTTAATAAAAAACCGGGCAAGTGCGAGTCGGACTCGCGCACGAAGGGTTTCGTACCATAATGCAAAAAACAAAAAACAAAAACAAAAAAAACCAAAAAAACAACGGTCACCCATCCAAGTACTGACCACTCCCGACGTTGCTTAACTTTGGTCAAAAATCACGTTTGTTGTATGGGAGCCCCATTTAAATCTTTATTTTATTCTGTTTTTAGTATTTGTTGTTATAGCGGCAACAGAAATACATCATCTGTGAAAATTTCAACTGTCTGTGTATCACGGTTCGTGAGATACAGCCTGGTGACAGACGGACGGACGGACGGACGGACGGACAGACGGACGGACGGACGGACGGACGGACGGACAGACGGACGGACGGACGGACGGACGGACGGACGGACAGCGAAGTCTTAGTAATAGGGTCCCGTTTTACCCTTTGGGTACGGAACCCTAAAAATCGATCTTCGATGTTATCCAACGAATCAAAATAACCACAGTTTACCGATAACTTCTTTTTTAATCATTTATTGGTCTTAATATCACACTGAAACGCTAGGTAGTGTACGTTATTAATTAATAACATTTCATGCAATAGTGTTCAAATTTACAACGTTACAAATGTTGAACAAGTAGTTTTACTCATAAAATAATATTTATTTATTTTATTTATTTATTTATTTAAAATACCTTGCTCTTGTACTATACCATGACCACTCAGCATTGAGTAAACTGTTGTACTTATGTCAAATAACGTGCTTTGACTCATTTCCTGTAAACATTCTGTTAAATGCAATAACATTTATATTAATGGGAGTTTTGATTAACCGTAATCAAATAACAATTTGAACAGGTAAATAATTAATAAGTTTAATAACATTCAACTAATAATATGCATGAAAACAAGTGGAGAAGAGATACATTTTGGCCTCGAAGGTACTTAAAGTGGGTTTGGGTTGGAGAATAGTATAAAGATGATGAAGCCAATTTATGCAGATTGAAGATTAATTAGGATAAGTATACAAATGTTGTCAATTTAGACAGAGTCCGCTTAAAATAATAGTGAAAGGTAATTCCACAACAGAAAACGAAAGATATCTATTATTTTCGTTTTCTGTTCTGAATATTTTTGAAGTTAGAATTTAAAATATTTGTTTATGGTCAAATATTCGTTGATTATAGACGTTACGTAGTGCGATGTTTGTTTGTTATATAAACTCCCTTTATTCTTTAGCTTCGCCACTATGCTCAATTATTTCATTATAAAAATGTATTCTCTACACAATTCCTAATAAGCAGCAGAATATCTTATTTAACCAAATATAATGCGCGACAAATACTTCCTCGGTTTAATAGATATAAAATAAATGTTACGGTTTTCAAGGATGACGTTATCAAATTATATGCTGCCACGAAACTAGAGCACGAATCTGCTAGCACTAAGTCAGTTTGCCGAATAACGGAAATTATTATGATGAGCATGTGTGTGTACTTACTTTAAATTTGGGTCAGAAGTTCAACCAGTTTAAAACATTTACGCGCACGAGTTGTCTATCGACGAACTTTGTCTAAAACTCTCATTTAGCTGTAATCCGTATCCACGAGAGTTTAAATTGAGCAAAAAGATTTTTTTTTCACCATTTTCTGAAATAGTTATAATCGTTTATTTTTGCCTAATGACCCGTCGGGCGGCGAGGCTTCCTGAGATACCCGCGGGTGCAAAAGGTTACCATTTTTGGCCCGCCTAATGCCAGCAGTTAAAAAGTTGCGAAATAAAATGCTAGTACTTAAATGGACGGTTGATATGCTAATTTACTGTATTCAACATTCAGAAATGAAACCATTATTTATTATCAAGAGCGCCGTATTATTTAACGTCTTTGTTACCGTTGTAAAGATGTATGAATATGTTGTTTGCTAAATACACTGCAATGAACTAATAAAAATTTACCAATTACTTCATAATTTAAGTCATCATTTCTGCTTGGAAAGTTCTAAAGTACTCAATAAAACTCACTTAATTATCCTTTTCCAATTATTTCCGCAGCGCTCCCCAACAACACTCACAATAAAGAATCGGCGGTACAAAAGGCGTCGTAAGTTTAGCTTATCGCCTCGGCCGTTAGCCGAACAATTGATTCTTGCCACTCCCAGTCGCAGATTCCCTTAGATAAAACCCCACTTTTGAATATTATCGTATTTTACTGTGTCAATTGCAAGTACTATTAACCTGCGCTTATAGCGAATTTCTCTTTTGATTCCGCATTGGATGGTAAATACAAAGAATCGTTATGCGATTATGGCTTTTGTACTAAGTTGACCGAGCAGCTCTCGAATTTAAATGGAAGAATGAAGCGAGCTAAAAAAGGAACTGCGACGTACGGAGGGAAGAGGAAACGGAAAATCGACAAATGCATAAGTGATCAATGCGAATGGGATATCTAAATTGTGCATAGTCACAAAAGGGAGTTACCATTTGCAACCTCGAAACATTGTTTGTCAATTCATGCTTCATTTCATTAGCCAAATTTTGATTTGACTGTTCCGTAGGTCAGGGTTTTTTTCATAACGTCGAATTTTGAGAATAATAACAAATCAAACCGTTGGTTTAACTTGGTTTAATTAAAGTATTGAGATTTTTTAATCCAACCCGTTATGGATGGCTTTTCCAAAAAAACAATACAAGTTTTGAAAAGACCTTACAGTAAAAAAAACATTCGTCAAAATGAAATTTCGGATATTTTTTCCCAAGTTCTTTTCCCAAATCTCATCTATATACTTACCTACATTTTTAAAAGTTAGGTAAGAATGGAATGACTACGCTACACTTGATTACATCCTTAGATTAGATCATTGAGGCATTAATTCCTTACATCTGATTTTATTTTAATGATGTTATGGGTTTGTTACTAGGTAAATATAAATGATAAAAGCGTGCTTCATAACTATGTAACCATTAACGGCCGGTTAGCAATCGTCACAAAACTGACGGTCTGTGTCAATATCCATGCATTTTGTCAGGAATGTGACGGTTAGACATTACTGAAATACGACTTAAGTCGCGTTTTAAAGTACAAGTGAAAACGAAAATGGCCCTATATGAAATAGAGATTAGATAAATCCTGAGTATACCTACGTGAAAAAGAAAGCAAAGAGAAACAAAAGCAAGCTTTATGAAAAAAAAGAATAATAAACATTCAACCCATTTCCTGAAAATCTGCATGATAATAACTTTTTGTGACACTGTGTACGTTTAATTTATTTTGGCGTGTCAATTGCAAGAAGGTACCTACCATTAAGCTCAGTCGTATTCATGTTGCACAAAGGCTTTTCTGGATTAAAATGTGCTGATATTTGCGATGCGATTGCTTTTTAACGTAGTGCAAACATAAAAATCATATATGGATGCGGGAGTAATCTGTGTCTGCACTTACGATTAAAATGTTCAATGTTTTATTAGCTATGTTGGGATACTTGTATTGGAGTTTAAAAATTAAATATAAATACAACCAACTTAAGTGAGCGTAAAATAATCTAATTGTACAATTTTTATCAAGTATACGCACACTTTCGTTGTTAAGTATTGATTGTACGGTCAATAATTGTGAATTATCCAGGTGAAATGCATAATGGGTTGTGTACCTATTTAATTATTTTATCGTGGCCCAAATTTCTAAATAAGTTTAAAAGTTATACCTAATTAGAATTTTAATTCATTTGTGGTGAGCGTTCCGACTGAACATCTAGCGACCTTCACCAATGAGGAGTTTTGGCCGAAGGGTGTCAAGTTTCGGCGGTTCCGCGGCCGGCTCCCAGACACTGCGGGGTTGCGTGATGCATCATAACCATAATGTGATTTGTAGTGTTTAGTTTTAAAATATATTTTTATATTATATATACATATTATATAGTTATCTAGGTTTAAGGTATTTATGTATGGGCCACTAGTTGCCTGAAATAAAAATATTCATTCTTTCTTCCTATATAAAAAAAACTCTATATTTTCCTTTAGTCTTATACCTAGTAATTTCGCTACAGTCCCTTTATTCTGCATTTCGCACATGCCTTCCTATCTGGCCAATATCAAAAAGCATATGGCTTATTATTAACCGGCCAAAAATTTTGCAAATGAAACATCAGGCAATCAAATTTCATAGTTGCGATATGATACCGGACCTATTTCTATGTAATCAGTATGCGATACGATTCCGATCTGCCATTGTCAAAAATGGCATTTCTTAAACCAAAAATGTTACTTTTGACATAGACAGATCGGTATCGTATAGCTGTGCTATCTCATAAGCAACGGCATACGGCCATTATTTACTTGTAATCTTACAGTTGATTTTAAACATTACACAAATCCATGTTAAAGGAAGTACCTAATGTATGTGTTGTATGTAATTGTACTACTCAATAGGATATCCTGTTTAATTGACTAACGATGTCACTCCGGTTTACAAGTACTTATGCACTATATATATATAAATACATATAGGTATTGGTACAGACAGGCCATTGACATACCACCTCAATATTTAGGTAAGTACTTGGCGGCTGAATGGCATAGAAGTGTACGACAGTATTTTTGATCTGACAGTTATAAATAATGTTAAAAACCGGAAAAGTTCGAGTCGGACTCGCCCATCGAGGGTTCCGTACTTTTTAGTATTTGTTGTTATAGCGACTATTTGATGTGAAAATTTCAACCAGCTGCCTGGTGGTAGACAGACGGACAGACGGACAAACGGACAAACGGACAGACGGACAGACGGACAGACGGACGGACGGACTTTTGGTACGGAGCCCTAATTAGCATTGCTTTGCCTTGAATATATACTATACAGGGTGAAATTGTTTTCTCTGGCCATACTCTGAGGGGTGGATATGTAGGTCAACTTATATTATTGGGCCAACCCCGAAACCGCGGAAAAATAATAAGCTGTTCTATAGAAATATTGACTCTGATTAACCGAAATGTATGAGACGGCAGAGTTTGGTCAGAGATAATAATTTCAACCTATATTTGCATCTAGATAATGGTCCTGGCACTAACGATTTATACGCATAAAACCTTAAAAAATGTTGACTTAAAAGTGTATTAATGACACTTTGAATTTCGTAGGTGAACTGCGTAGGTGTCGTTGACCGCCTGTCACTTATTTTATCGAGAAAATTACTTACTTAAAAACCTAGGTACAGTCAGCAGCAGAAGTTGCTAAGCGGGCCAGGTGTTCAAAATGATCTTGACGCAACTTTATTGATAAGAGAATAAGAGCGTGTCTAGGTAATTTTGAACATCTCACCCGCTTAGCAAGTTCTGCTGCTGACTGTACTTACATTACCCGTTTGCTGCTCCTGCAACGCTGCGTCGGCAATGCTGCTCTTTCGTAGTGTTACCTTAAGAGCCCCAGCAAGCTCGGCCGAATTTCACCTTCCCATACAAACGGAGATCCGTTCTTATTTTAAAACCTTATCCTAGGGTTCCGTACTTTTTAGTATTTTTTGTTATAATGGCTATTTGATGTGAAAATTTCAACTAGCTGCCTGGTGACAGACAGACGGACAGACGGACAGTGGAGTCTTAGTAATGGGGTCCCGTTTTTACGGTCGGCAATGCTGCTACTTTCGTAGCCGTTACCTTAAGAGCCCCAGCAAGCTCGGACGAATCTCACCTTCCCATACAAACTGAGTTTCGTTCTCATTTTAAAACCTTATCCTGTTGTAAGTACAAAGTTTCACAGCAATTTAGCTAGTGATTTTAAAATGAGGGCGAAACTACGTTTGTAGGAGAACCGAGCTTGGCAATACCCAATTGGAAGACTCATATTCGGATGATTAGGTTTTTAAACTACACAACAGTTTGAGATTCTATTATTGTACGGCAGTACCCTTATTCATCTCTTCTCTTCTTCTTAGCCCTTTTTAATCTTAAGGTGACAGTCCATTTCCAACGACAGCTGCACTACTGTTCATTTTACTATGGAAATTGACAATGGCAGTGACGCGTTCAGTACCGGTAGTGCAGCTGCGGTTAGAAATGGAATGTTACCATTAGAGATGTAGTCCTCCTTAAATTACTGCCATTCTGTTCTAAGTATTTTGGGCTTTATGTACCCATTTCGATATAGCTGTTCTTTTAATATCATCATACCAACGCAGGCAATTCGTTTTTGGCTTCCCTGCTGGGCGCGACTCTCCCCAAGGTCTCCTTTCTACCAGCTTCTTACACCACAAGCCGACTTTTCACTTCAGTTTTGCCATTCGCCTGGTTAAATCAGTGACTGTACTGTTTACTTTTATTCATACAACTTGGCAAACTTTTCTCATAAGTGTAAATATTACAGATAGAGTCCGTCTGGGCTAACTGGTCTACTGAGATACTTACCAATTTTCATTAATTATTTAGGTTTTATAGTAAAAATGTATTATTTTTAGATACCTCGTAGAAAAAGCATTGTTTACAATAGTGATATAATCAAGCTCCTCAATCTCGTATCTTATTTAGGCAACGAACAAGCTTGCTGAGTTGCCTAAATAAGATACGAGATTGAAAAGCTGTCTATTATATCACGGTTGTATAAAATACTATTATCGTTGATGTTACAATATTGGGGTGAAATAAAGAATGAAACAACTGGTTATTGTTTGAACAATGTCCATATTATATTTATTACCACATACACACGGCACGATGTGAACCTTGTCTTAAATCATTGTATCATAATAGGTATATGTACATTGCACAATGTGTATACATACATCGCCATACACGCGCGCCCCGAGAGGCTGTATGATTATATATCTCATAGTATTATGTACGTTATATAATGTAATATTCCCATAAGTTAAAGTGCACTGGTGCACGGAATCGGGGCGGCGGACATACCCACCGCTTTTTACAAAATGTTTTGATATCATTATTTTAGTAAAGAGATGACGTAAAAACTAATTTATTTATTTTATTCAATCATTATGATTTATATCCATATTGTATACAGATTCATGTAACATATAATACACGAAGAAATGACGAAAATATTGCGCCGACGTCGCGACGAACTGTCGCGACCCGTTCGCCTATCGTTATCCTTCTTTCTCTAATATTTTAAATGTACATGACACCAAATTCGAACGTATATAAATCCAAATTTATTTTAATGTAAAATCTTAGGTAATTGATTTTTATTGCTATAGAAAATCAGTCAGCACGCGAAGCACGCAATCGAGAAGTAACCGCGAGAACGAAACCAAGCGGGCGGCGTTGCGCGGGGGGGCGGGGGTGCCGGGTGAAGAGGGGCAGGGGGGGACACAGGCGCGAGCGCCGGCGGCGGCGGCGGCGACCGTCACCGCGCGGTCGCCGCCCGGCGCGAGCTGCTTGCGCGTCGCGTGCGCCGCGAGCGGCCGGCGAGCGCTGGCTGGCGGTGCCGCCGCGGCCGCCACTGCCCGCTGTTTAAGTGACTTCTCATCATATTCTATACCCATAGACACGCTCTGATGGTGCAATGAAACAACCGATCGGCTGGGGTCGGTTCGTGCGGAGCCAATGCGCGTCCGGTTCTACGCGAATAAGTATACCTTTGGTCCTTGAAACATTATGTTGGCCATCGCCGAATATGCAAAGCTACTTGATCTAAGGCCGCCACGGCGACTCTACGAACTTTACCAGTCTGTCACGTTATTAGATTAAAATTAATTATTATCTTTAATAACAATATAAAGTAGGTCGAGTGTAAAATAATGTAGAATGTTATTATACAAAATATAATAAATTATCTTTTCAATTTTATATATAAGATAAGTCGCAATATTAGGATCATATAACGAATTTTTTAAAATAAATTTGAGATCTCGCTTATTATTACGTAGTCTTTATCGTGATATAGATCACATTTCTAGAAATGATGACTGAATTAAATCAACTAACGCATATACGAGGAAGCGAGAAAGCGGTGCAGCGGCGGCAGAACGCCTGGGCACATGCATAGAGGCGTCGGTTCACGGCGCCGAACTATCAAACTGATATATACTTTATATGGGTTAGAAAGTTCGATGCCATCGTAGTCGTGTCTATGTTTGTGCCTCCAGGGCATCTCCCGCGCCTTTCCGCGGCAACTAGGGTCACACTAAAGAAACAACCTCACATACCGTAACAACAAACCATTTCAACAACAATGAAACTAATCCATCGTCAAGCTAATCCTGATTGCAGCTCGAATGAGTCTAATTTCGATCAGATGGTATCGGCTAACGTCTTTTTACATGCGGCTAACTATGTAACTATATACAATAGTAAGTATCATCGTCTCGATGCATCGCGGCGAACCGATGGCTTCTCACGAACGCGGCGAAACGAACGTCTCTCACTAAAATGTTTGTTTGTTTGTACTCGTACTCGCACGGGGACAAGCGGCCGTGTGCGCTTCTACTACATTAAAAAGGTCGGTAAGAAAATATAATTAGAGTGAGGATGTGAGAGTGAGAATAGTCGGCCGACGGCGGAGGGGAGCGCGGCCGCGCCGCCGCCGGCCCGGCCTAACAAGTATAACATCTCATCGTAATAATTAAATATCCTAAGAAAAAATGTCTTAATTACCTATAACACCGTAAATATAAAACAAATAATTACGTTAATTTGTTAGGTATGATATCGATTTTCCGACCGTCCTACAGACTCACACCTTTCGATTTCATTATCAATTTCCTAGCTAACGTTTAACAACATAATCGCGGTCGCGTCTCCTGCGGTGCGGTGTGTGCGGCTCGGTGCGGCCCGGCGCGGGCGCGCTCGGGCGCGCTCGGCGCCGTTCGGCCGCTCTCGGGCGCGCTCGGCGCCGCTCGGCCGGCGCGCGCGGCGCTCTCACCGTCGCGTCAGCGAACCGACTCTCGGCACGAACGAAAATACGCAAAGCGAGCGCGCCGCCCGGCGACGAGCGCACTCCCTCTAACACTCCATTATTCAATTAACTACATACTCATAAGTAATAAATCACCTTTAAAAAGAATATTGATTTATTTCGTATGATTTTCAATATTTTTTTTTGTAACAGGAAACATTTATATTTATAACGTATTTATATAATAATAGCATTTAAAAGATTGTTTATTATAATACCTAAAATTTAATACCTAGATTTATAATATTAATGTTTAATTGATGTAGATAATGTGTAATAATAGTAATTAATAGTAAATAACGAACGAATGAATGCAACCGAGTGCATATGTGTGTAGCGAGCAGGCGGCTGCGCAGGCGCGGCTGCGTAGCGGCGCGTAGCGCGTCTACGGCGTAGCGGGCTACGACGCCACCTACGCGCCTGCCTGCAGCAAACTAGACAAAAGTGGCCGATAAAAATGTCTCCAGTACCTAACGAATATGATTAATGAATTGACTTCATATTTAATCTATTACCTCGAACCTGCGCCTTTGGCCGAGTAACTTTTTGTGATATCCCTGTCTTTATTTTATTGAAATGCTTGTGTCGTGTGACTTTATTATCTGTACGAAAATTTATTGTTTATTAATAATTTGATTAAAATTGTAAATACAACTAAGTACGGTGTGACGCCACAATCTAGCGACGCCTCATTACTCATTAACAGTGGTCTTACATTACGGTAAATACAATCGTAAGAAATAATGCAATATGTATTACGTAATGCACAAAATTTTCATTTATTATAATTACAATACCTACTTTTAAAGGTACAAGATAGAAACGAATTATTATCTTAACGCGATGAGAGATATTGTGAAATGTTCCGACTTAACTTCCCGACCGTCCTTATGAACCGTCTATAATCATTATTATCCTTAGGATAAAATTTTATATCATAATACATAAATATTAGAAAGTATGTATACGTAGTATTTTATCGTAACTAACATAGTCTTATACAGAAGTAATCGAGAAACTGTAACTACTTGAAACGGAACAGCGGTTCAAAGACGTGATTTTATACAATTCGAATTAGGCGAAAAATAATTACATTCATAGGTAAAATATGCGTAATATATAGTAGTATAATAATTATTAATATTTGACATTAATATTAAAAATAGAATAAAATATGTGTTGGTGGACGAGCTAGGAGCGTGGTGCGCGTGCGTCGAGCCGGCGCGCCTCGCTTATTGTCACATGGCCGTCCGGGCTGCGGGCCCGCTGCGCCGACGCACGCCGCCGCCATGCTAGCGACACGTTAGAACCTCCATACATAACTGCTCTTCATTTTCAAACTCCTACTCATTACAAAAGCTTGTTCCTAAAAAATTGTGACCCGTGAAACGCGCTCGGTGGGCGACGTTATAGTACATGCCAAGTAACTCTGTATCTAGAAACGAAGGTCCCGCGCGCGTGGAGGGACATTAAGTTACATCTTAAAACTGTAATTTAACTATGAACAATAAAATAGTGAAGATATATCTCCCTGCGATTTAACTGTCTAGATGCATGTTTATATAATTATGAAATGTATTTTTTTGTAGTTTAATCCTTTAATATTCTGACAACACATCTACGGTACAGTTGAAAGCGAGAAAAGTTTGAAAAAATACCTGTTTAAGTAATAGACTATCTCTCGTTCACACGATAAAAAGTAGATTATTATTATTTACAATAGACAGGGTCTCCTCAGGATCTTCGGGATAGGGGGTGGATTTAAGGAAGGAGGGTAGAGGTGGGGGGGTGGTGTTTGCGGTCGACGGATCGGTCCGCGCGGTGGTCGGACGGATGAGACGACCGTCGCCGGCGCACGCGGGGCGCCCGAGGGGCGCCGGGGCGGCGCGGGGTGAGGGCGGCGGGGGCCGGTCGAGGAGACGTGTCGTGCGGCGGCTGCCGCGGGACGTTACGCGACGCCACACCGCTCGCCACCTGCGCATACGACATATATCCTTTCCTGAAGGCCACGTTCGCACGGCAGCTTATTCAACGCGCTTTAAAAAAGCGTTTGAATGACACAAATAGATAACCATGTATGTATTCACACGACAGCGGTGGCGCTTTTTATCAAGCGTTGTTGGATTTTAGACTTTAAGCCTTGGTCGTTAAGTCGAATTTAGAGTGTGGACAGATTCAAGCGCTTTTTTAACGCGCGTTGAAAAAGCTGTCGTGCGAATGGGGGCTAAACCATTTAGTAACTGGAGACGTTATGGCTGTCATTTCCTGTACGAAACAGTCTGCCGATTTTTGCGAGGGAGGAGATGTCAAATAAATGTATTGCTATTTCTACATGATTTGTACGTAACGTACAAATAGCCATGTCAGTCCATACAAAAGTTTGCACAAATTGTGCAAGTTTATCGGCAGAGGGGTAAGCTCTTAAAGGCAACTCCAGTTATTAAATGCTCTAAGATGGTTTCATACTCTAAAGTCACATAATACGTATATAGGTACTCTAAAAGTAACCAAGAAAACCAACATCCTAGATATTAAATATTCAAAGAGAGTAATCTGGGACCTACTCTCTTGAAAGTCGAATCCACTCACATTTTACAATGTTCCCACTATGTAATTAGAAAATACCTAACACTTGTAAATAATAGTTTATGGCAATAAATTAGTCTATTGCACCTACAAGTTATATGAGAATAATAAATAAAAATGTAAAAATAGGAGGACGATGAGTTTAACGCTAAAATACTTACGTAAAATATTAGTGCTGAGACACTTTCAATGGTATCCATTGGTAAAAGCCGCAGGAATCAGGGGTCCCTGAAATGAGGAGAAAATACCATCAAGTACTTTGTTTTAATCCGATTTTATTTTAATCCGAAAAGAAGATTTTTGACATTGCACTTAATGTCCTATCCGTTTCGATTCAGTTTTAAAATAAAGCCGAACTGCAAGCCATAATTGAATGGAAGTATAAAGCGTTCAGTCGAACATTATCCTCTCGGGGGACAGATTTAAAGGTAGTAAGTTTGGTGTTCGCAGTCGATAGAGCGGTAGAGGCTTGGTGGCCAACAAAATAAAAACAGTGAGCGGATGAGTTAGAGCTGCGCGCGACCGCTCGCCAACGGTAATTACACCGCTTGTTCTCCTTGATTTACTGTTATTGCCCGGGGGGCACTCCCGTTACCTAATAAGACCGTTTTACACCCGGGAACCACATGCGCCGCGGCCCGCCCGACGCCTGGACCGTTCATTCTCTCATTAGCGACATATTTGTTTTGCCCCGGCGATTACGGACGATTGAGTTAATATCCCATTTGATATATGACGCGCCTGCAACGGAAGGGTAGCTTATAGCCTCCGACCACCCGAATTAAGCGACGAAAAACATTAGCTCGCAAGTCTACGTCTACTTAAGTCAGTCCATCATTAGCACTAGGCCGTTTTCGGTTTAAGTATCCAGCAAATGAAAGGAGCTTCCGCTCTTGAAAAATGTGTTCGAGATACGAGGACGTGAGGAGTTAAGATCTCGCCGGCGGCCGCGCTGGCGGGCGCCGACAAGCAATGAAGACTGATGGCGTCTCAGAGAAGCAGTTATGGAGCGTGGTCGCAGTTTTAAAAAGCCATTACCCGCGGCACTGCACCGCGTAGATTGCCGCCCCGCCCGCTCGTCCCGCTCATATTTCGGAACACTTTATAATCGCATCTCTCACGCTTCACTCGCTCGCTAACTTATGGTGATTATGCTTTAAGAGCGACAAGGAAGATCGGTTCCATAATGAGATTGGACCGTCTCGCTAAAATTTTAGAGTGCCGTCGGCTGCTAATTGCGTCTGCGGTGCTCGGCGCGCAGCTCGTGGCGCGCGCGGCGCGTGTCCCTGCCCCGCTCATCAACACACCCACTAACTAACTGCTAACCAATTTTTTTTTACAACGCCTTGACTTTTAAAACCCGCTCGGCTTTTTACTGGGCTCTGCAAATGATTGTGGCTATAAAGAAAATGCAAAAATGATTTCAACATCTCGAAGCGCGAATCAAAAGCTCCGAAGAAAAACAAAACAGAACAAGCATTAATTTGAATTCCGTGACAGTTGAAACTTCCCAAACGAGGACAATTTTAGGAATGGCTGTCGTTTGAATCGGCATTGGAATAGGCATTTTTGAACTCGACGCAATAAATTAAAAAGTTAATAACTAAGTTAACAAGTTTTAACATTTGTCCGTGATGAAAATACTAAATTGTTAATTTGTTTACTACATTCCAAAGGTACTATCTAATATAATATACGAGTAAGAGTAGATATTTAATATTTTATGATATCATAACATAAAAATACGAGTATTTAAATCGTTCAATACAGTGTACCCTTTATTAAACATATTTTATTATTTTAATTAATAGCAAAGGTAGAAATGAAAGAGTAACAACACTGTACAAAGTTAACATAGTAATAATTAACATCCTATTAAAGTTTTAACGTCAGAGCCATATCAGTTTGAAAGATGTTCGAAGTTTAATGATTTTTGATCCACATGTTGCATTAGTTCCAACCTACAATATTACTAATATATGCATATAAATTAAGCCACATAAGATCTTCTAATGTGGCTTTAATCGTGGATTTTGTGTAAATAGTATTGTAAGATTTGTAAGTTATCATGACCAAGTTGCAAGTTATTATAAACGATGATATTCCATACGTTTCCTCAGGTTTCTAATCATAAATTCATAAGTCATAAACATCAGCTGGTTAAGCAACAGGTTATGTTAATATTTTTTCATATCTCATGCTCTGAAAGTGGGTCGTTGTTGTTCTAAAAGGTGCGCAGAAAGTGATACGTTTATGCTCTAGTGCAGAAAAGTGGTGTACTCCTCTGCGTCCCCGACCCACGAACAACTGGGTGGAACTGGAAACAAAATGGTAAAAATAGTGTCTTTATTTCCTCGCCTGGAACAATTCGTACTTAATTGTTTAATTTTACTAATCCCACGTTGATCCTTTTTTTATAAAAAAATATGTAAGTAAGTGAATTGTTAAAAACAAATTATTCTTGATTCCTTTCGTTGAATTCTATTTACTCGATTTCATTTAAGGCGGGAACCAAAAGGAATACACCAAAAATATTTTTTAAACCTTACACTTGCGTAAATGAGCAAAGGCAGAATCTTATACAGCCACAGTTAATAGTTTGTACGATATTAAATTGATTTTTAAAGTTATTTAGCACTATATTCATGAAAATAAAATAAAATACAAGATAAAAATTACTATAATTGTTAATTAAATTGTTATTAAATTTAACATTTAAAATACTTTTATTATGTTATTACGTGGTGCGGCGCACCAAGGTCGCGATGCGGTCCGGTAGTCTGTTGCGGCTTTTAGAACGAAAAAGTATAAAATTAAAAAGTAAGAGGCAATCCCGCTGATTTTCATACTATAATGAACAAATCATTTTAAAATTACTGCAGTTTGTTAAAAATCTGTGTTTTCGTAAATATTGCAATCTAAATGATTTTCGCTAGGGGTTATTATTCTTCACACATGTAAAGTCTCCGATTGCAAGTAAGTCTTAAGGAAAATAAATCATGGCCGTAGATCTATTAGGTACTTCCATTACTGATTTTGTGAAATTGCCTTGTCTTGTTTGGTTTCCTCGCATTCGATATGAAAAGTAGAGTGTTTAACTCGGGTGAAAGACACCATTTCTGTCTCGGACTATTGGCGCTCTCACTGCGTTCGAGCGCCAAACTACCTCGACAGAAATGGGTGCCTTTCAACCCTTGGTTAACAATCTACTATTGTGCACCGATCAAAACAAATGCAAAATGAGAATGTGAATGGTGAATACGAATGCATCCTAATCATACCGGGGTGTAATTGAGGGGCGCGCGGCTGACTGCGATCGCGGGGAATCCAGAGGGCTGGGGGCTGGCGGCCTGTACGTAGCCGACGCTGTCCGCCGCCGAGCCGTACACGTCCAGCGCGGGCCCGGGCGAGCTGGCGGCGGGGAAACCCGCGCGGCCGCTGGCGGCGTGTGGCGACGCTGGCGGCCCGAACCCGGCGGCTGCCGCTTGGTAGTTGTTCATCACTGGGGATGCAGAAGCACACAATGAAGACGTAGTTAAAGGGTGAGCAATTAGAAAATTGGCTCTTAGCACTCTTGAGTGTGGTTTTATAGAGGCAAATTAAGAAAAATATAATTCCTAGTTCCAAATTCGGCCTCATGACAACTAAGAACAATTTTCTGTATATCGGTTTTTCCTTGAATACTCGATCTATTATTTCAGTTATTTTGATCAGCTTTTTTTTATAATCGATTGGGCAAAAGAGGGCTTGGGCAATCCAATCTTTTTTAAATGATGAAAAAACCTTCAAGGAGCAGTCGAGGACATACTTAATGGATATTCATATTTATGCAAGACCTTAGAATGATTCTGTTTTATGAGTACATACTTATATATGCAAGGAAGATTAATTGAAATGTCATAGTTTGTAATTTTATAATAATCTGCATTGATTGGCCAGTTATAAGAATATCGATTGTTTTGAAATACGGCCAACTGTTGCTCCAAACATTATATCATAATGTCACACAACATTTACATAAATTATGTCTTTGTTTCACTTATGGGGTTGAATAGGACAACTGATCGTCTCTTCATAGTAACGAGTAAATTGTACATAATATTTACATACCATGATGCTGTTTCAAGTTTATATTCAGAGATTATGATAGAAGATTGCCACTTGTTGCCAAACAAACCGAAGTTATGACAATATATTCGATTTAGTTCAAACATATTTATGTACTAATATTACCCGGCAACCGATAATCTTATAATGGGACAAAATCTTTTTATCCCGGCGTAATTTTTATTTGAGTAAGGCCGTCAGCACACGGCGTCGTAACTTAAGAGACGCGTAATACAACGAGAGTACGAACAAATTTAAATAAGTCCGCACACGAAGCGTAGTCGTAGCGTAGCGTATGAGATTTTTGTCGTAATTACGATAGTCGTGGCCTAGTGCTGGCGTAAAAAACAAGGCGTAAAGATTTTTTTTATGCAAACAGTTTCTTCGTAATTACATAATAACATGGGTGATAAACTGTAAAAGTAAGATCGCCGAATACATCTGACGCTAGTGACGCCATGATTTAAACGAATGAGATTTCACTTATAAACCACTCTTACGCGACGATTATGCTTACGCGAGCAGAACTCTACACGCCTCGTACTCGTAACGTTTTTAAGATATGCCGTGTGCTGAGGGCCTTAGTAATCTTAGTATATGCGGGCAATTGCACTAACCACCATTAGCGTAAGTTTGTTAGCTAGAAATGACATGCTTTTAGATCAACTTTAAATAATGATTTAAGTTTTATAATATGACATATATGAGTTTATAGGTATATACCTAAACGAGCGATTGACGAAAAGTTATGTCAAAATTTTATTTTATCAATCCCTCGTTTTTGTTACAACGAAACTTAATAAATTTAGATTAAAAATTCAACAAAACTGTAACAATTATTTTCGACCGTATAATTAGCTTGCCTCATAGGCTACTTGCATGGCCATTTCTAGCGTGTTTGCGTGTAAGTTTTGTGTCACATTGATATACATATGTAATGTGTAATAAATAGCCCCTACAGACTCACGGCCAGAAAACTCTGCTAGTTTTATTGATAATTTTGGAGAATTCAGCGAATCATCCACACTCACGGCTTGTTCTCATTTTTATTCTCATCACCATCCAGCATCTATGTTTGTATGTAAGTGTAAGTGCGCCAATATAACTATCATAGTTTCATAATGACCTGAGCCAGTGTGGTGTTATTCTCTTGCTCGTGAAATCTCTTTAAAGTGGGAAAAAAGCTAGATAGCGCCTGGAGACTCCCGAGGTCAAAAATGAAAAGAGAAATTCATTACATACTTGTTTCTCGGGGTTTTTGAGTCTTCTCGCCGTGAGTGTATAAAAGTGTTAAAAGAGTTATGAATAAACAGTAAAGCTGTTCTTTACTACTATTTACCTATCTAACAATAATCAAAACTATACAAGCAAAAAATAAATAATGATATGAAAATAAATAAAATGGTTGCCATTGCAAAAGGTACCTTATGGGTAATATGCATAAGACTGGATTTTAAAACAATTATTCGGTTCTACAAAGAGCTCCACCACGAAGTTTAGGGTAGTATTATCATAAAAATGGTGTAATATTTTATGTATTATCTAAAATAATTACACGTACTAACAGAAGAAAAAGAAAAATATATTTCCACAAAAGGAAAAAGAAAGACAAGTAAAGAAGTCGTTAAACTGTTTCCATTCTGGTGAGTTGTTGGTAATTATTGGACCAAATAAAGTTCGACGTAAGCAGGTACCTAGTACAGAACATCTAATGTGACAAAGCAAACAGAAATGTAGTTGACAACGACTAACACAACATTAAAAGACACAAATACAAATACAACACTGAGATCTCAAGCGACCAACGTGGTGTTATTAATGACTGTAATACAATTTTGTGTTATTTCGTGTAAATTGTTAAACCTGTAGGTACAAAATGAGTGACTGCTTTAAGCGTCTAGTTAAATTTGGCGTGTTTTGACAGCGCTTTATTGTATTGTTGCGACAATGCGTTGCGTTAGTACAAAAGCAAAGTTTAGATTTTAAAAGTGGTGAAATAGGTGTGTTCGTGTGGTTATTGAAGTACATGCGCAGGATTGGTGGCGGAGGGAGCTGGTGCTCACCTGAGAGCGCCTGCGCGAGCAGCGGTGTGTTGTTGTTCGGTGTCAGTTGGCCGTTGGTCAGGTCAACTGCAAATATACACACGGTTCGCATTCGCTCCATGTTCGAGTGACGCGCACTCTCGTTAGTGACACACACATCCATGACTGAACCATCGCATTTTTGAATTTCAAAAACTTGCCACCTCGCTCGCAACACCTCATCTTTTCTCAATTTAGCATATTGAACGGTAAAGTGACTATCGATGTAATCCCAACTCAATATTAAAGTTCTCCAGAGCGGATAAAGTTGGAGCGCGTAAATGCATGAATAATTTAGCCGTTGGAGACAGATGCCGTGCTGACGAATGAGGACAAGGAAGACTCCCCGGACTCAGATTATGTCGGAACAAAAAATATCACGTATGTCACGTGCATTCAAATGAAAAAGAGTACTCCGAGTTTCGCGGGTATAAATCACAGAGGGCGAAAAAACTTTTACAAACTATCCAGTAAATTATCCGACGTGAGTTCTCGCTGGCACGCGGCGGTGTGCTTATTGAATAGGGAAGGCATTAGCATACGGGGCACGTCCCAGCGTCTTGACGCCGCGCCCGCGCGGCTTACGCATTCCGCGGGGGTAACTTTGATACAGCTTGCCGGACTACGGCGGCGGGTGCATAACGATTGCGACGGGCTGCGGACGCAATATGTCCACGTACCAGTGATTTATTCTCCGTCTGAGACTAACTTTTAATTGTTACGCTTACTAAATTAGGCCAATTACGACGATTTGCAGCGAATTCAAGAAATGAAAAGTAGACGTCATACTTAAAATAATGTATTATGAATACGAGTGTTTATTTTGGCAGGAAATCCTACTTATCAAGTAGCCGATTTATTATTCGCTTGTCGTTTTTTGCTTGCTCATAGTGTTACCATTAGCCCTATCGGCTTGTACGACAAATTTAATTTTTGTCAGATGCGCGAGTTATCATTTGGTGTGAAAAATGGAGGTCCGCGGTCGCACCAGGTGATTACCGGCCTGCGAGTGACTTTGCGAAAAAAGTACAATATAAGTAATGGAGGATGAATGATAGATGGCGTCGCGAACCGGGCGGCCGGCGTGCGTCCCGTTCCTGCCCGCGACTTCGCCCGCTTCCGTTCTCGCTCGCGCTCTGCTCGGCGCGCCTCTCGTACTAAAATGCTGACACGTTTTAATAACATTACTTTGCGTTGCGAGAGGCTATTTATTTTAGGGTTGCTGTGTACCAAAATATGAAGTGGAGTGTTAGTTCAGACACGTCCTTTGATCGTTAGCGCGCCGATCCGTCAAACTTCATTTTTTCCCCATTACTATAGGAAATAGGCTTTCTATTTAAGTAGCACTATTTATAACGAATACCAATATTTTTGCGGAAATAATATTTCTTTCGTCTGTTAAATCGGGAGGGCTCAAGGGATGATACGAGCCGGTGAAACATTTGTTGAAAATGTTTAGTTACACACTGAATTAAAAATTAATTGATTTGCAAGATCGAAGTGATCCCATAAGTGTTCCGTGAACAAAGTTTTGTACGGAACACTAATAATTAAATAATTAGGCGATTGAACTACAATTTCTTATAGCATGCTGTCTGTAGCTTTAGTTTATATTTCGTCTCTCAATCCCGGACGCTAGTTATTGTATAACCGTTATATAAACGTCCAGCCTTAATAATCCGGCCGCAAAAATGGCAGTCAAGTGCCATAAATCTTTATTTATCCGTCTCAATCATAGCCCATGGGTCGGTGGCGATCAAAGTCACCGCCAGGATCCGAGTCCGCCGACCTCAAATAATTTACGATTCAGTTTACAAGCACGGAGAAGCAACTCTGTTGTTAGTTCTAACGCCGGTCATATCTGCGTCCGACGTTAACTTCCAACTGGAAACTTGTGGGAATCACGATAAAATTGCGATCTGTCTTTCGGATTGCCTACCGCGAGCATGAAAAATAGCAGACAAATGGCGAAAAGTGCACGCATGAGACAAAAAGTGCCCTATAGCAAATCTATCTACATATGTAAAATTTGAAATGAAATATTAAGAAAATGATGTTTTTGTACCTACTAGTAATAACTACTTTTTACTTTACGCTGCTCTCAATTAAATTAATTTGAAATCTTTTATAATACGTATGTAGGTATATCGTCACCTAGTACCCATAGCATATAAGTGTTGCTTAGTTTGGAGCTAGATAAATCTGGGTAAGATAGTCCCCAAATATTTATTTATGTATTTCTAACTAACAGGTCAAAAGTAACGTTTCTGGTGAATAAAATGTCACTTTGGACAGTGACCGATCATATCCATAACAAATCCATATCATATTCATAACCTGTTAATAAAAATATGCCTTCATTTTACTCGTGTGATGTGCACTTAGTTGACCGCGTATACGTCATACGTATTATCTCTAAAATTCACATTTAAGATCTCGCGATCTGTCAAGAGGCTGCTAATGGAAATGTAGGCTGTCTCAACTCCGCACACTTGGGTCAGCGCGTTAACAAGATGAGTGATGTGCTAATATTCGCCAATGTTCCACCTTGCAGGTGAGCATACATCTATAAATTCAGGAGCCGTCCTGCGAGAGCTATTCGAACTTTCATAATTGCGAAGTTCGGGGGAAACTTAATAATTCTTCTTCAGAAGTGGGATGACGGCCGAACGGGAATATTCACAGGGCGTACTCGCGTAACACCCGCCCTTCAAGCTACTATATTACTTACAAGTGCCAGCTTTTTATATCCTCCACGCAATATAAAAAGTTTCACATGAAAATATTTGGATGGTGTGTTGCGGAGTTTTTTTGAGTTAAATGGTGTGTGGGGAAGTTTTGCTTTGAGTTAAACTTACAAATTCTTATTACTGTGTACAGTTATGCTTTCAAAGTGCGGAGTTAATACGTATAAAAGATATATAATGTGCTGTACATCGCTTCATACATTAAACATATTGTACCACAATGTATAACAGCATTCTACATTTCTAAGGAGCATTAATAAAACAAAGGTATCTGGCAACAATGCAGTTGCAACAAAGCAGCGTAAGTTAACGCTCCCACAGCGATGCTCGTAATCGCAGAGGGCATCACTCGTCGATAACATATGCGTATCTACCGACATTCGCAACCGTCGGATTGAAATGTTTTATATGAGCGGTTACGGGAGGCTCGTCCGCACACGTCTTGCCGTAAACGTATATTTAATAGACGCCATCAATAACTCCTCGAGATGATACGCTTTGCGGGTTTTCGCGATGGTTTAGCCGTTGGGACTTATCTCAATTGCAAATTAATCGAATTTCTATGCTGGGTGGCCGAGGAGTGGCCATCGCGCACGCGCCAACGCCCGGATTTGTAATTCAAAGAAGCATGCGTCCTTTCTTTAAATCTCTCCCTGGACTATATTTTAGTGCGGTTCGCCGCTAATTCAATAAGTTGTTTACTTTGGCGCGGTCATGCGCACCTACGTCATCCTGGTTCAGTCATGGACACGAATGTTAATCAGTACAAGTAAAGCGACATTAAAGAAGCAAAATGAAACATAGACAAACATTTTTAGTTAAAAACCCTTTAACACACGCTTCAAGTACTCAAAAAATGCTACTTTAATTGATTACTATCTATAAAATTGGTTAAAATTTTTCTACATTGTTTTAATACAAATTTTAACGATACTCTCCATCAATTTGGATTTACTACTACATACATTGTAAACTACAGTAGTGAAATAACGCAGAATTATTCTAGACTAGTTTTATAAAAATAATTTGTCTATTCTAGTTGCAATTTGTAAATTAATTTTAACATTGTATTACAATTTACCTAAGGCACAACAATGTTCAAAATACGGTCTAAGTCTAACTTAAAACTAAACAATAATATTCAACACGCTATAAAGAGTTTGCACCACCAATCACAAATTATGTTGACCATTTTGCTATCTAGTCATTTACAAAGAACAGCTACCAACTGTGTCAATTACTGATAAAAGCAAAGTTTTGCCATCCTGGTATTTAGCATAAAATACATGGGACCCTTAATACTGACACTAGTTTTGAAGCTTTGCTAAATTACAAAAAATCAAATAGTCCACCATTATTTTAAAACAATCTAGACTATTAATACCGATTGAAAATCTTCTAGTTTAAAATTGGTAACGATAACAGATCTACAGACTTTTGATTACTTTGACACGCTTAAAAGTTTCTATTTCTTAGTCTATTCTAGTTTCTATCAGAATTCACTAAAAACTAATTCAGCATTATGTTTATCTATTGAAAATCTACCACACTTGGATTTTAATGTATGAAACTTTAACAACAATATATCCAACGGTATAATTAAACTATTCTATATTTTCAAAATGGTATAGTACCTTACTGATCAACTCGATAATGTTCAAATAGAAAATTACTCGCCCTAGTTTCGTCGCCGTCACACTCCATTCACCAAACTGCTGTTTCTCTTGTTTTTCTCTTCAGCGATTTTTTTGTTTATGCTCACTCATATATTTGACTATTTGTGCTATAGCGTTCGTAAATCCTCTATCCCTTGCAGGGATATGAAAGGTAATATTACTTTCGTTGTAAAGCAGCAGTGTGGAGTGTAGAGAAAGCTACGTCGACGAGTGCTATTACGACAGAGAACGCCAAGGCTTTGGCTGGGGCATTGGTGTTACCAGAAACCTGACGCAAGGAGACGAGTGGCTAATGCGCACGAGAGCGTTACCGGATCGACCATGCAGGGGAGAAAGGATTTACTACGCAAACATCCCGGGTTTCTGCGCTGAATTCGTGCGCTCAACTGAACACTAACTAGAAGAGATTAGTATGCTAACAGTCACCATTATGGTCCCATGGACACACTTCCATTCGGTGAAACACTACATTAAAGTTTATAGGCGATGGAGCTCGCTAGACTAGCGTGTTTATAGTCAAAATCTATAGACATCCATAAAATAAAATAATCATCTAAAACAACAAACTAAATTATGAATTCTGACCCATCCAAACACAGCACTCGTGATCTAAGACAGCGATGGATGGTCGCCGGTCGCTATGATCGACAGCTATGTCTATATAATTATGTACATGATGGACTAAGAATGGTCAAAAGTAGCCGGCGACTCGAGCCACGTTCCGACCAAGCAACAAGCACTAAACGTAACAGTTACTAACACAATTAACGGTCAAATATCTTAAATTACAAATGGAGTTGGCACAGTTTGCGACACGCGGCCACTCGCCGCCTCGCCAGCTAATTATTTGGATTCAACCCGACGGCTGTGTGACCCTTTAAGGGATTTTGTTTTAATGCGCTAATTTCGCTGAGGCATTGACTTGAAACTTTTTTAAACGAATCGAGAATTTAATCCGCTGTCTTTGTAGGTACAATATATGGGCAATATTTTATCGGAAACGCGAAGCTGAATATTTCCGTTTTGAGTTGTAAGCATTAAAGTGGCCGAATTAGGTAGTGTAGGCGTGTTCGGTACCTAGATAGTGCATTCTGGGGGTGAACGTGTAGAATGCAAGGAATGCGGATTACGCGTGCGAGGCGGCGGCGGCAGCGGTCACCCGGCGTCCCCGGCGGTGGCTAGTGCATGCACTCGGATTGCAAGTCGCACGCTTACCGGCCGGCTGCGCAGCGGCGCGGCGCGGACACCACGCTGCTAGTGCCGCATTGGATGAGTCAGAAAACGAAAGCCACCGTTAGAAGTAGAACACATCGAAAGTACGGCCGCGGTGCGCTTCCCTGAACCCATGTAAGGAGTAATCTAACTTCACCACTCGCTAGCCAACTCCTCGCTAACACACTATCTCTTCCAGTTATTTTGGTCGCAATCGATATGCGAACGAACGGTAAATAAGTGAGGCCTTGATTGACCTGTATTACAAAACGATCAATTGGACAATAAGCGATAAACGTTTTGCTTAATACAACGGCAATTTCCTTTATTTTAAAATATAGCGACTTCACAATATGACAAACTTACGGATAATGATATATATAAGACGATATGTTAGAACAGCGATAAGAACATTTCTATTGACTTATTATTAAGGAATAGACTTATTGAAATATGAATTTGACAAGTGTTTACATTACAATGTTAAAAGTAATGCGCCGTTGACGACGCTATTTCTTATAATATAAGTACCTAATTATTTATATAAATGGTATGACTTCCTGAGGGAGACCGCAATTTCCTGATTAAATTCGAAGCGAATTTGCTCAAGTGACTTGCAACGGGCTATATGGGCGAACCTAGTCGGGCGATCATCGGCACACATCTGCGAATCCGGGCGGGCTCAAAGTTATTTATAAACCCTTAGTTTTTGCGACATTGCATTCCTGGATCCGCGGCGGGGTGGCGGAGGGAATTATACCAAAGAGATATTCGTTCGAGAAAAGTTTTATTTGGTTTTATGTTCTTAGATGTATCCGGGAGCCGTTAAGGTGGTTGTGGAAATAGGGAGTGGTATAGCGACGTGGAGGGCTCCCCGGGAGTACGACCGACGATGCGCTACGAGCCCTGCCCGAGCACCACTGGGCTAACGTACTCGGCGCCGACCAAGAGCCGACTTTCCGCCGGGATAACTCCTACTACACCTGCGGCAACAAAAAATAAAGCTACAAAGCTGGTCACGCAGTCACTGACCGCTCAAACCAACTCACATGTCTGCAAATAAATCAAAATTAAAAAAAAAACGGACAAAAACTAAATGTGTTTTGCAACTTATGCGCTGATCTACCTACTTGAACATAAGATGAAAAAAACCCAACGGGTCCAAATATATCATTACTCTTAGAAATAATATGAAAAACGGAGTATATCGCCCGGGGCTCCACTCATCGAATCTTTATGGGGAAACTTGGAATTGATAGTTTCCTGTTTACTGTTTTCGGGGTATTTAAAATTGTTTGCACGCACAGACACGGAACGATAGACTTGGCTTTATTGGGTATTTGTATTCAAACTATCTGCATCACGCACTGCCACGATGCGGGGAGGGGGCATTTCGTGTTACACTTATTGATTCAATCAAACTATCACAAACATACGGTTATTTACTAATATTTCATTTGGCGTTAGTACATCTAGACACGCACTGGGAACTCAAACGGAGTCAATATGTAGTACAGCTGCCCGGAGTTTGATTTTTTTGGAGGACGGTTTGGTACATAATTATGGTTAGGGCTCCAATGATACTTCCAAGAATAACGGGCGCGAACTGATGCAACCGTTGCATGTTATGATATTGCTCTATCCTAAATAGGAGTACCTTATTTCGTCTTATTGTAATATAACCTTATTGTTATTTATGACTAGTTTAGAGGATGGCGATAAGGACGGTCGCTCACTTCGGTGATAGCGATTTAATGATCTTGATCAAACATTAACTTATAGTTATGTAGTAATTTTGATATCACACTTTCAATTTTGACAAAACGTAATTGCGAGGTTTGGTAAGCGATGGCCAATGAAGCACATACTTGCCACAAAAAATTGACAATTAGATATATCGTAAGAGAGCGGTACATAAGGCCGAACCAAACCCGATGCGTTTGCATACTCCTAATGTGGTTCGGTCTTTACTGCCCTTCAAATTCGTTGCACCGTTACATGAATACAATGAACCACTCCATAACAACAATAACACGAAGAAGAGCATAAAATAGTAGCATTCAAAAATATCATACAACAATAACAATAAATTTTATAATTACTTCATTTTATATAGAGTCGTGTAAATATAATTATAATAGAGAAATTACTTTTCGAACAAAAAAATACACAATAGTTATTAATGTAGGTATTATAGTGAATACAAGATAAAAATTTAGTGATAAATTATATTATCAAGCTCGATAAAGTTTTTATTATTTATATACGATTGGCATAGGAAGTGAGAAACTATCTAAACTAGTCTAGCTACAGGAAGCTAAATAACAAAACTGCTAAATGTATATTGGTTAGAAGTACTCATCCTCTAAACTTAGTAATTTGAAATTAACGGCTAGTAATTAACCTTCTACTACCTATCCCTTAACTATCTAGGTCAGATTATTTTACTTATCTAACTTTAAACTCTTAGACAAAGACAAATCTAAATTTAGACTGACAATAACACTACATGTATATCCAACGTCAACTTAAACTCCAATGAATCTCCTACATGAATTAGAGAACGTTAAGAACTATCATTTGGTACAGAATACATACGTCTTGTAATATTATTGTTGGATAATGTATGAAACAACGAAGACAATGACAAATGACTTTTATTCATTTTATTGTACGAAAGTACGGCGCGGGCGTATGCCCGTCATTTCGTATGCATGCACTGGGACATAGAAGCCCCTACTACGAGCTAATACAAGCAGTCGAATATAGCCAAAAATAAGAAACAACTTTTTTATGCTTAGCTCAATAAAAATCTAAAAATATAGGTACACTGAGAGAAAAATCATCACCAGGAATTAAAAAAAACAGTTCTGTACTGGGGGAAAAAATGAAGTTTTAGTAATAATTATGGACGTTTCACTATTTCTGTAAAGTTTATTTATTTCTACAAACAGCTCAGTAATCCCAAATATAATTTCAAAAAACAGATAATAGAAATTGCAAGAACTAATAGAAATAGCAAAAGTCAATTTGTTCCTATTAGTTAACTCTCCTTGTCCCCGGATTAAGTTTATTTTTGTAATTCTACTTAAGTGTATTTTTGTTGTACTTTTCTCTCAGTGTACTTAGCCCTGCCAGAGTTCCTTGTAAAAAGGTATCGTGTAGGTAAGTTACCTGATGTTTGAAATCTAAGAGCAGTATTATCGTCAGTCAGGCCTAGTTTCTAATGAATTCGAAACTATCATCTACAAAGTTAAATTGAAGATCTCCTGAATATATGGACTATTAAAAACACTACAAAGTCCCTAATGCGTCTAGTTATTATAATATCTATTTGGTATATAATAGAGAACTAAATTGATACTAGATTTAAATCTATTATTATATATGTATATCTACGTATATTAAGTAGTACATATCTAAGAAGTTCTGAAGAGCTATGTTTAATTTTTTTTACGCATATGATCAATGCAACGTTTTAGTGTTTACGGTGGCTTTTACTACATTGTATATTGGAATAAAATAAATTTTATTGTCACGCCTGATTATCAGAGATATGAAAACCAACAAGTTTCTGGCAAACTTTTATTATTAGTTCTATAAGTTTCAAATACTGGAATTAACTAGACATACTTAGGTATGTATCATTAAATGTGATGGTCTTAAATGTTTGGCGCACTTTAGAAGCTGATAAATACAAATAAACAACCACTTTTTTTATAACAAAAGTGATTGATTTATACTTCTTTATATTTATACTTCTCGATAGCAGTTTCGCGCTCGTGGTAGCACACAATAATTTCACCGAGTTATTTGCCATCGTAGTGCGAACTATGTGTAAACTATGCCCTTGCGACTCGCATCTTTTCTGGCAACTGAGGCGGTGTATTAAAATGTAAAAGCTGCGAAAATTTCTTATTATTTTTCGAAATAGGTTTAAATCTAAAATATGTTCTAGTAAAAATATTATTTTTTTCATTATTCCAGTACATATATTCGTACGTATTGCAGGTTAAAATATAAATATTCCTGGCAAAGTCAACATGCTACACTCTATTAATGATGATGGTAAATACACAACACATGCCATCGATCTCATTATGATTTCAGCAGCGTAATGTAGGTATGTCTGGGGGTGTAATTAATTTATGATGTACTTAAATATCGCTGTAGATGACGTTACCAATAAGCCGGCGCGTCGGCGGAGGAATGCTAATGGCCGTAATGGACGTACATTAATTGCGGGCGGTTGCGCGGCATACGCACGTTGCGGTCGCGGGCCCGCGCCGGTCGCCGGTCGTCGAATACGGCTGCCCGCCGGTTCACAGTTACCGCTACCAAGAAAATGATACCTACATATATATAATACGCGCTTGATAATGTCACCCTCAATAATTAATATTTTAATAAAACCTAACAGTAGGCACCATTGCTATTATCTAATTTTGTTTTTGTAATAAGTAGCTCCTTCTGGATTATACCGTGATCGAGCGGCCAAATTTCTACCGTAACACCAGTAAATAAAAAGGTTCATATGGGACACTGTAATTATTGGGCTGGTTCTATTGTTAAATAATATTTACAACTAAACGAACGCCTACAATTAGTGTCATTTTGTGAGCCAGCCTGTAGAAACGTCTGTCTCGCGTGCCGTAAAACGCTCACTCGAAAGTAATTAACGCGGAACGATTTGTACGACTAATACGAAAGAAAAACTACCCTAAGCGCGGTCACCGACTTTTCTGCGATAGCATCGACCACCGCCAAGTTTTCCAAACAGACCGCAATCCAATACAAACTGAACTATGGTTTAAGCGCGATTCTCTCAGTTAGAATTCTCAATTCGCGTTTTCGGATTCTGTATGCTGGGCGGTGTTGGGACCAAAAAAAGTGTAAAGTCAAAGCTTAGTGGCGCAATTATGGCTGAGCGAAGGCGGCTCAAGTACGGAGTGTGGACAAATAAAGAGGAGAGTATTTGTACAGCTGTGCTCTGCTACGGCACTTATTAGGGAACCCCCACTCGCGCCCTATATCGAATCGCTTTTCGATGCAACTCACTAACCTCAAAAGTATTGTTAAAGTCAAGCAATAATTTACATTCTGGCCCCATTCTGGGCTCTACTACCGACCTCAGGAGGACTACGTTTAATTAGTGGAAATTCTTTTTCGTCGGTTCCAGATTTACATAGAAGTCACCGCAAAAAGGACGTCACTTTTTCAGTACTTTTGTTTGAATCTGTTTAAATCTCTTTTAAAAGCTTTTGCTGTTAATGAGGGGTCGGCGATTGTGCGATACTAGTCCGGCGCGAGCGCGGGGGCAGGCTTGCGGGCGGGGGTATGTGGAGCGAAGGCAAACACGGTATTTGCGCTAGAGTGTTTGCACGACGCGTAGCATTTGAGAATCGTTAGGGCGACTCGTTGGTAAACATCGAGCGAGGCGCTCACGATTGGCCGGATTTTCTAGACAAAATTCTGGAGATAAACAATAAACATCATTTCTCAAAACATGGACGTTTTGTAATTGACAGCTTGGCAGATTTATCTAGATGGCTCAGTCGTTTTTAAGGGTGTTAAATTGTTAGTAAAGTTGTTAGTGAAAGTTTACACGAATGAAAGTTTTGTTTTAGAACAAGTTAGTTGAAATAACAAGTTAGAATTAGTCACCACATTTACGAGAATCAGTGCTCGGATGCGATTTTAATGACGGGATAGAAGAAACAAAAATAAATCTACGGCAACGATTCGAATTATGTATCCAACTATAGGTATCTTGTATCGTGTGACAAGTGGTCCGTTTAATCCGATATCTGACGCACTTCTCGTTGATCGAGTTACAAAACGGTCGAGATATCAAATGAAACGGGGCCGAGTGTAGCGCGACAAATGGAAGCGAATCGTTGCCGCCGGAAGTTAGCGGTTAGTGGAATGCATTGTCGCAGGCGCGAGTTCACAGATGCATGGCGTGTACATTGTAGACGCCGCTCAACTCGAGCGGATGGTAAGGCAAGAGTGTCGCCAAGTGGTGGTAGTGATTGCCGGACAGTTGGTGGTGCAAGCTCGTCAAGGGATTACCTGCAGGGTATGGCAGCCCGAAGCTAGGATAGCCCGAATAGCTCCGTCCTGCCGCGTAGGCGGCGTATGCTGCGGGGAAACCTGTACAACAAACGAAATACATTAAACAACCGCTTCATAAAGCTCCGCCGTGAGAAGCAAAGGTTAATTGTCAGGTTGCATGCTTTCTTTGAAACTTTGGAATCGATTGTACAAATGTGTCGACTCTCTTTTCTTGGCCGTGATATTTAAAACTTGTTCTATGTTCCTAAAACTTGTCCTGGTGGCCCAATTCTAAAATAGAGCTGTCTCACTGAAAACATAGGTAAGTGTATCGTACATACTTCATCGTACGACATCGTTTTGGACAATGTCCAGCGGAATATATTTTGTAAACATCGTTTCATGTTGCGCACTGTAAGTGAAGTAACGACGGCTTTATTAAACAGCTACAGCGTCGCTAATACTGCATGTTATTAACAATCTATCTATGCGTATCGTTTTGCTAAACAAAAGGTAATTACACTATTTCAAAACATGACATTAATACTAAAACAACTAGTTATAACAATGGTACCATGGTTTCATTAACATGTAGGTATGTACTAAAAAATCTACTTGTTCATCACATTTCCGATATCAACAAAGTCCGGCAAATATAAAATGTAAAATGAATGATGGCCGGACCCGTCCACAGCGGCTGATATGATTACTACACCGGATCGTTTATCATATTATTGCCAATCAAAATAGTGTATCTGTCAGGCTCCGCTATCCATCATGCGGTAGATGGACGTACAGCGCGACAGGCTGATGTTCGATAATTCATTAATTAAATGTACTAACACCTACTAACACTTAAACTGGCCGAGTTAATTATTACTGCCATAATCCATTTCCATAACCCCAATAAGGACAAGTTCATTAATTAACATCGAAAAGTTTATCGAGAGACATAAAGGACGCGTTCATTCCAATGAGAAATGATCAGAGAGATGCAGGGTAGCAGAATGAAGTGACTTTGGTAAAAAAATATGCAGTAAACTTACCGTCAGGAAGAGCACCCAATGACCACATGAAATCTAGAAATGTAAAAACATTTACATAAATCGATCGATTCTTACACTTAGAAATGTGTCAAATTTATATAATAAGAGTTATTTGACATTAATGTGCCGGGAGACACTATTTTGCTTGGCGAAAAGTGTTGCTAATTATTAAGTAATATCAATACTGATTGTATAAAGAGTGTGGAGTTATAATTAACAATGAATGTTTTGAAAGGCATTCATTTTAAAGTGTTCCGCCACCGATTGTATGATCAGTGGCTCAGGGGGTATGTTAGTTATGTCATCAATGATGATAATAGTAGCTAATTTAACATGTTAATCTAATCTACACATTGTTAGTCTAACGCTAAACATGTTAAACAAACAGACGTTTTCAAATATTTTGGAAATGATATTTATTAAACTAGACTACCGATTACCTACTTTAAACGTTAATACAATTAATTCTATTAGTTGACGAGAACTACGATTATAATACAATTCCAGTGTATCTTTATAACTTTACTGCTTTAAAAACAGAAGGGTCTAAAACTACAACAACTAAATCAAACAAATGATGAACATCTGTTTAGTCTTAAATTGTTATAATATAGCATATAATAAATAATAAGAATACTAAATATGAACATCTATGGTATTCGATATTTATCTAAAATTAGGTGACTATATTACACACAAAGATGCTTTTAAGTACGTATACTAAGTTTGAAAATCATATTATTATGACACAAGTTAGAGAAGAACAGGTAGTTCCTAATCGTCTAAGTGATAGCACAAACCGCATAACATTCAATGATAGATAATACCTCTTGTTTCCACTCATACAATATTTTCAAAAGCCGACATCAAACTGTAAAGCTATTTATAGTAAAAAGCTAAATAATAATAATATAAGTTAGGAAAATATGATTCGTAAGTGACTTCACCAAGTATCCGTAATTACTGGCGCGACTAGATTCTGTGGCTAGAAGGTAAGTTAATATGGATGGACACGTGGCATGGCAAGCTGGTCGAACCAAAAGGCTCTCTCCAAAATGTATATCATATTAAAAACTACATAAAAATTTAAAAATACCAGGCTTAGTATTTGTAAAATCTATATGTAAATCAAATCCAATTAAGCGCCTACTACCTGGTAGAAAAATATCTCTATCTCCCTAAAATTAAAATTGATCCCTAAAATAATATTATTTTGTATTAATTGGATATACGAACTCCTTTCTATGGATCTTCTAAAATCTGATTAGTACACAATTAGAAAATCTGCTAACTAACTGATTTACTAATGGCATTACTAAAATAAGACACTTTAAGATATTATCAGTTTCCTTAGAATTATAATCTTTGTCGGTCGGAAAGAAAGTTGTAGGAATGTAATATATACTAGGAATATATAGGAAGTTTGCCGCAAAGGAGAAAACAAGCGGAGTGATATCATCGATGTGATTTTTTTCCCCATAAATTTCAAAAGGGATGGTGCGGATGTTGCTGGAAAAGGATCGCGGATCAGAGGGGCAGAGCGGCGGGCAAGGTTGCATGTGTCAGGGGGGAGTAGAGCGCCGGGATGTCCAGAGCATGGGCACCCAGCAGTTCAGAGACGGAGTACGTCAGGGGAGGGATAGCGAGCGGCGCGAGCGCAGGACGCGGAGGCCGCGGGGCGGGGCGGAGAGCAGCGAGCGCGCGGCGGTAGGCGGCCGCGTGCGCAGACCCCCCGCCGCCCGCGCCCGCGCCCGCCACCAGCAGCTGGGCGGGCGCTGGGAGAGGGTAAGGAGCGTACCGGATTCCGCTGGCACCGGCCATCGCCGCACTGCCTAGCAACTCACCGTACGCGCCGCGACCGGCGGCTCTCGTCTTTGCCAGATTCGCTGGTAGCATAACTTCTTTAGGTTGTGCTTTCTTGCATTCCACCTGAAACAAGTACATATTATAAATTTTAACGCTTAGAGTAAATAAACCCCCCAACAAACATCATCAATGTGGGTAGACCCCCCACAAGGTGGCCTGACAACCTGGTAAAGGTCGCGGGTGTCCGCTGGATGCGGGTGGCGCAAGACCGGTACTGTGGCACTCTTTGGGGGAGGCCTATGTCCAGTAGAGGACGTCCTCTGGCTGAACTGATGATGATGATGAGAGTAAATAGAACCATTAATTGCTTCTAGACTGATGTTAGGCCGCTTAACAATTGACTTTACAGAATAGCGAAAATGCTTCCTTGGAGCGGGAGTTCGTAGAATTATGGAAGAAAAGGGGCGACGAAGCCGGTCGACAATCCGTTATGCTTCACGGTTCGACTAACAAATTGAATTTTAATTTGCTTTATCAAGTCAAGGAGCTTATCATTAACTGCTTATTATGCACTACGACAAATTTTACGACATTTGAAGCAATTGTTAAATATTATGTTCAGATTGTACGAAGAGGTGTTTAAATTACAAATAGGTATTACAAAACAGTTACCTCTCAAACAAAAGTAAATAAATAACCCCATACAAATGCAAAAAACCTTATTTTACTTGTTTTAAAATTGGTAAATATTCAATATAATGCAACATTAATATTTATTTGTTAAGTAGTGACAGTCAAAACACTTTATAACGGCTTCGCATATAACGATCAACTTTTCTGTTTTGGTACAATATGAGTATTTAATCTTGGTTATAGCAACTACCGGTTATATCGACCGTAATCCATCGGTCCCTACGATCGATATATATTGTGTATTTTGCTTTGAAGAAAATTAAACATCTAATAGTTCGTCTTAGTATACTACATAACCAATTAAACATAGGTTTATTAACCTATCGATTAGCTATGTGCACCCTTGTAGTAAACTACATTTTAATATCCACAAAATAATTAAATTCAACGCTTAATCGATCCATTAGGTAATTTTAACGAACAAGATAACTCTCTGCAGTGCTTGTATCTCCCCCTTCCGAGGTGGAGGGCAGGAGGCAAGTATAAATTACCCAATCTACGCTAACCCAAACCTTTAGCAATAGAATTTTCTCTACCAAGTAGCATCGTTACAGAAAAGTACATAGGCTTAAATAATGTTAAAGCCAGTAGGATAAATCACTTACTTAACTCTCCCCCGATCCTGTTCCGAAGTTACGTTCTATTCAAACGCGAGTTCCTACTTGATGAATAGTTATCGTACAACGCTTGACAGACAAGTAAAAACTTTTCAGTTTCATTTTTCATAGCGGTGCATAATCGCGGTCGACTATATGTGTAGATGTAGCTAGGGCAGAGGCGGTGTAGGTAAGTCGCGTCCACATTTGTCACGCGGACGTCACGAGCCGACAAATGAAGGCTTTGCCACGGCGTTCGCACACTTTGTGCACTTTGCACAACTTTCTGTGCCGACGTGGAACTACGTGCTCTTGCATTAACGCGGCGAAGTGAGTGCGCTGCCGCCGCAATGAGTGTCTTCCCGCCAAGTTTTATGCCTAGATAAAGCTGATTAATCAAAACGTAAAATTAAAGTTTGTTACAACCTCGGCTTTAAGTAATAAAACGCGTACATGGGTATACGTACCGCAATGAGATCTTAAAAGTTTTTAGATATTCGGAGCATTCAGGAGTCGTATTATTTAATTATTAGCTTGTATCAAAGTTGCAACATAAAAAAAGTTGAACAATACGAAACAGAGCTAAATCGTTCCGCAACATGAACGGTATTCTTCGATCGTCCGCGACATAAAAATAGTAAGTGTCGCCATTTGTCAGGTCCGATAAAGCTTTACAAATGAACCGGCGCCTACGCCAGTGGCGGCCGCCAGCGCCGGGCCCACCCTCCATTTGTTCCCCAACACGCAACCTAGGGGACATGCCAGATAAATGCCACTCCACTTTAAAACTAAGACAACACGACTTTTGAGATTTGTTAAAATTTAACGATCCTACTTTGTTTCGTGACCTCGGCACCGAAGTTAAGCCTGGAGAATTTGAGCCCAGTGACATAACAGAACTCCCGCAGGTATGCAGCATTATTCAGCGGAAAATGATTTAATTTTAAATTTATCTACAATTCGCCAGTATAGCCAAGAAGAAAATTCAGCCGGGGATCCGACGTTAATTGATGTCGCGTCGCTGGCGGGCGAGCGAGAAACAAAAGCTCACAAACAATTCGCATTGGAGTTCGCAATCCCGATCAAGCGTTCCGAGATCGCGACGCAGTTAAATGACACGAAAAATAACAAAGGTAAATTGTATTTAGCCCCCGCTAGGTAGGCGACGTATCGATCCGACACGGATCGAGTAGTCCTCGACGCTGCCGATGCCGACGCGAAAATGTCGGTTTAACCGAGCGGACTTAAGATCCGCTCCGACGCGCCCTAGCTTAATGCGCCCAACCAGGGTCTTTCGCCCAGAAACTCCGCGCTTCTAATCCCAACGATGTATGAGAAATTTAATTGTTTCGCAGGAAAACGCCGCGCTTCATGCTCTACCACACTCACTGAACATTCGCGTATGAAGGTGAATTAATACGAATCTGAAAGCAGTCATTAAATTTTCGCTCGATTTGTTCTGGTTGAAAGCCTTTTAAGGTAAAACAGTGATGTCAATAAGGTTGCTTGCAAATGATTTGGCCTACCTTTTTGTGAACGTGATTACATACGTGAATTTGAGTAAATACCAGCACAATAGGGCAGCGTTTTTCGACTTGTTTCGTTAGCATTACGGGATTACGTGAGAGCTTGCGGAAGCAATAGGGCTCCGGTTGATGTTTTTTTTCATTCACCTTTATGGACCTACCATTGAACATAAAAAAGCGTCGAAATAAAACGGCGAAATAAAATACTCAGGAGTTTTGCGAATAAAAAGCCCTGGGGTGTGTTTAAGTAGATCCGGGACGGAGTCGAATTTTATTAATTCTCGTATTGGCTGTATATTGCGGGGACCGATGAGTTATTGCCGACCCTGCTCCTAACGGGGACCTCAGGAATAAAAGACACTGAGATTAAGACATTCACTGCCAGCAACCCGCTAGGCGGGTTCTCTGTTTGTATGGCGATTTTAATGGGAAAAACCGTGTTATTGGCTATGCTCGTAGCACGTAGCCCGCGCTGATAGTTAAGTGATCGAAGGAGATGTCGTAAAACGATATAGTGGGAATAGGGGCCAAAGCAAAGTAGTAGTAGCTACAACTCTATGTAACAATCGATAGTGAAGTAGAAAAACTAGTTAGATCCATTGCGTCGTGTGCTCTGAGTATACCGTCCAGGATTATGCCGAGTACTACTGATGAAACAAAGTCCTATGGTTGTGGACATTACTTGAGATATCCTAGTGTAGCGCAAAGTATATAAGAACTTGCAGAATAAAGCAACTTCACCGACTTGAGTACAAGCTCACCGAACCAGTCGGCATGTGTGTTGACGTTAACTGCATTTTATAAGATTTCGTGTTTGTTTTCTTTTACTAAAATTTCTGTTTCCTTTGAAATTCTTGCGGCGGTCCTCGGGCAACCAGCCAAATAGACAACTTTTATAAAAGGATAAAATATTATGGCCATTCTTAAACGAATATGAATTGGTACACGTTGAAGTGACATTTGATAACTTCTGAGCATACATTCAAGTGAATAACTCTAGGTTGTCTTAATAAACTGAAATATGTGATTTTATATTTTATTCGTTGCCATCTAAAACGTTATAGTTCGAACTTTTAAGTCGACGCACTGATAAAAAGTCAAGGAGCAAGCGTCACATTCGGTGAGAGTAATGTGGTGCGGGCGAAGCGTACGGAACATACGTGAGATAAACGCAGTAGACGGGGGAGGTGCGGGGCAGAGGGGCACCGGGGAGGAGAGGGCGCTAGATAAGTTTATCAAGGAAACCTCTCGCCTTCGTATTGACAGAGCGCGTCGCAAGCGCGCCCTGATTGCCGCTAAACGGAAGCCCGAACGTGGGAACCGGGAACAGCCAGGTTTTTCCCAAATACTCGATAAAAATACTAAATATCGTCGATCATTTTGTAAGATGTTCAAGAAAACGCCTAATATTTGTATGGAATACTCCATACGAATTAGTACGTAACGTAGTTATTATTTAGATTTAATAATGTTTTAAGCGATGGGGAAACAAATAAGCATCTTCTTAAGTCTTAGCGTATACTTCTTTAAGCCTTAGCATATACTTCTTTTTAGTAATTGCGATACGGATGCTCTCTGTCGCTAAACTACAAAAATACTCTGTTTTGTTATAATAAAGGACTTATAACAAAAAAAGTACCTACTTTTTTTCCCGAAACTGCACGTAAGTACGTATTTAAGAGCCGCTGGAGAGTGGTGTAGCTACATTCAAAAATTGCAATTATTAGTATTAAACATGTGTGAGTGTCAGCCACTCTTTAATGCGCTCTTAAATACTTTTATAAGTTTCATTATTCTCTAGAAATCGACGAGTCATAGGGCTTGTAGATACATTTAAGCTACAGGCAAGGTTACGTAAGAGATGACTCACACATCTTGCGCTCAACAGGTCAAAGCACAGATAATGAAATAGTCAGCCGCACACCAGCTCTTTCCATATTTACCTAACCGTTGTCTGATAAAATAAGACAAGCGCGAGTCGTGAATTCAGCTCTCAACTATGGGCCCGATTCGAATTTTGAAATAGACATCTATTAGACATCTTTTAGACATCACCAAGATACGATAACGATATGTTTAAGATCTAACCTGTCAAATTTGACATTTGCGCGATTCTGGAGATACTCTTGAACGAACGAACGACCTAGAGATCCAATTCACATCTAATAAATATCTAACGTAAAAGTTGCGCGAATTGCGCTGCAAAAGAGAACTAGTTGATATCTAAACTATAACGTATCTAGAATGGATCTAGTACGTGTCGTCTCTTGTGAATATCTTGAAGTTCGAATACGGCAGTCTGTTTACGGAGTGGGGACGGGGGCCCGATGGGCTGTAATGCGAAATTCAAATCAGATATAAGCGATCGACGCTCGGCGCCGATAAGCGGTAACGTTACCTGCAATGCTCCGCTGATAGCCCTCCAGCCAGTCTTATATTGAAGACGTTTTATATGGAAAGGTTAAAAATAAATTTAAAATACGATAAGCAGATTTTACGCGCCCAGGTGACCGCGTGGTGAAATATATTAGATACGTATTTTTAAGCTTGTTTGGGTAAATGCATTCTAAATCTTTAGTCTTTTATTGGTAATAATATATTAGCAGTTTTAGAGGATAAAAGCCTAAAGGGGTCATCCATTAATTACGTCACACGAATTTCTAGGTTTTTTGACCCCTCCCCCCTCCTTGTCACGCTTGGCCACATTTGGCAAACCCCTCCCCCCTAGTGTGACGTCACATTTTTTCCACGAAATCGCCAAATCGAATTAAGTAAGTACCTAAGTATTATTAATATTTTATCAAAATATTTTTGACGATATAAATATTAGTAATTTTATAACCCAAAACTGATAAGGAAAAAAATTAAACGAATAAAAACGATTATCGTTTTAAAAACTTGTTATTTAAATGTGCAGCGAATAAAATAATTTAATTTAATTTTCGGTTACTGATTAAGTTAAAGTGACGTCACAAAGTTTGTGTCTCCTCCCTCCCCCGTGTCACAATATGTCACATTTTCCTGACCCCCTCCCTCCCCCTAAACGTGTGATGTAATTAATGGATGACCCCAAAGCGGGTAGGTGCAGTTTTATTGCGCAAGCTCTAATCGGTCACTAAAGTTATGATATAATGTCATCATCATCATCCCGCCTCGGCTTCGTAAGGGTTACACACAACCTTAACAGATTATAAATAAACCTTCCTCAAGAATCACTCTATTTATAGGTGAAAACCGCATGAAAACCAGTTCAAATTTGAATACAAAATTTAGATATTTTGTCTTATTTCGTTAATTAATACGAAATGTTTTAAATGAATCACCATGGTAACGAGAAAGTAGGTGTTGTGGCGTTAAACCGTGAGTATATAACTTCAGTTTCCTGTTTGCAACTAATAACACCTGAGGCTCGGCTATCCCTAACTTCTCCGCCGCTGGCCATGCAATGATTCATCATCATCATCTCAGCCATAAGACGTCCACTGCTGAACATAGGCCTCCCCCTTGGACCTCCATTCGTACCGGTTGGAAGCCACCCGCATCCAGTGTCTTCCGGCGGCTTTAACAAGGTCGTCCGTCCATCTTGTGGGTGGACGTCCTACGCTGCGTTTGCTAGTCCGTGGTCTCCACTCGAGCACTTTTCTACCCCATCGGCCATCTTCTCATGCTTCTCTGCAGAGAAGATGCAATGATTGCAATAGTTTTATTTCCTGTAAAATTATGTGGCTTTCTTATCATCATCTGACCTTTTATCATCATCATCAGCCTACTCTCGTCCACTGTTGGACATAGGCCTCTCCTATCAGGCCTTTACAGAAGATTTAAGTAGCATCTATGAATTATTATATCTAGCGACAGACAATAAAACACATGCGCGATGGGGTTCGCCTCGGTGCGGACCCTCAATGTACTTTTATTTGTACTTTTAGTATTCTTATACAATCTCAATAATGAATATCAGGTCATTCGAACGGCCTTGTAACCTAGTTTGGTAGTGACCCTGCTAACAAATCAGGAGATCCTTCGTTCGAATCCTGTAAGGGCATTTGTGTGCTTATCAGAAGTTATATGTATCTCGTCTCGTACCCACAAAACGAGAGACGGCGAAATGTCGCAACTGCGATTTTTACGGGGTTTATAAAGCATCAATATCTTGTGTTTTTATATTTTTCTACACAAATATCTTATAAATGGAGGTTTGTCATAAGATATTTGTGTGGAAAATTTTGTCGTCACTAAATAGCATAGCAATTTGGTTACAATTTATATTAAACTCAAGAATACTACATAAACTGGTTCGACAACTCTACTTTCTAGTTACCTATACGAATCGCCCAACGATAAATGTGGAAATTTCCAGCGGTTTAAAAACAAACTGAAT
The DNA here is from genome assembly GCF_963556715.1 of Cydia fagiglandana. Classification (NCBI taxonomy): domain Eukaryota; kingdom Metazoa; phylum Arthropoda; class Insecta; order Lepidoptera; family Tortricidae; genus Cydia; species Cydia fagiglandana. The sequence continues at coordinate 7,298,537 of NC_085937.1, forward strand.
AAAATCACTTCAATTATTCAACAATAGTCGGCAATCAGTTACGGCTTCAACATCACAAATTTAGCTCGTGTCACATTAATGTTGAATTTCAAATTACAGTGGCATACTTGCCTTGCGATTCGCCGTCATATAAATGTTAGTTAGGCATTAAATATGGAGGGTGGTGTAGAACGGGGCTTGCAACATTCTGAGCAAGTGTAGCACCCGCGGCTATTCTGAGACATCGATCGCAATCGATAGCAATCGCGAGCCGCGAAGCCCTCGGCCTGCCGCGGCTGCTTCGACGCTCACTGATTTATTTATTTTTACATTTTATTTGCACTTTTCGAGTTATGGAGCATGTAGTAACGTTATCATATTTTTTTTTACACAAATATTGTTGTTGTAATTTATTGGTATAAAATAAGTTAGGAATATGAACTTCGGATTGTTTAAATTAATTGTTCAGTATTTTGTATAAAACTTTTATAATTTTAATTAGTTAGTAAGTTAACAGTTAAGTGTTGAAATGCTTTGGTGTAAACTGTAATGTTACGTTACTTGTGTTTCCAATAAATAATAATAATAAAGCGTATGGGCCTTGTCAAGCTGCTGGCGGCACGCTAGTTGTATTTTATTTTTATATCCATATTGTTAAAAACCCTAACTTAAGAAAATAAATAAATAAAGCATAAAAGTATTTTTAAGGTTAGGTTATTTCACGCGAACGTATAACGTGATTATTTTTTTATTCTTTCGCACAGGAAAATGCATATTCCGAATAAGAAATTTAATCTGATTCGATATTCAGGTAAACTTCCAAATCCATTGAAAAAACAATTACAATGAAAGCATAAGTAACAACAAAAATATAACTGGTAACCACTCAACAGTATTAGCCGTTTGCAAGTGAACATGATTACCGCGGACTCGTTGCTTTACTAATCTTAAGAGGGTAGGTACTTGGATGAATGAGAGTGGGATAACATGATGCGGAATGACTATCCGACACTTTCACGCCGATTATTCGTTTCAAATGTATAAGTGATCAAATTTTGTGTAAGTATTAGCAGACTTTTATTGATGGGTATAAAAGTATTTCCATGTATTCTATTGAAATGCCTCGGGAATGAATTCCTCGACGAGATTCAAATAAAACTGCTCCGATTGGTTGCAGAACCTGCATTAGCAATAAAAGGTAGTCGTTGAATGCAGCAATGCTTAATTGATACATATTGGTGCAATATGGTTGGTGATTGAATTCAAATTACACTTATTTGTTTTCCTTTGGTGTGACTCTTGAAGTTATGTGTGGGTGACGTAAGATTTTAATGAATGTATTCCAGGAGCCCGCACTAAGGTGAAGTTTATGCCGTAGGTACCAACGTACATATCAGCTGCAGCAATTAGTTGGCAGTAATTAAGTAGGTTAGAGCAGGCGCCGCCGGCGTCAGCCGGTGCCGACTAGATTAAGGTCTGAAGCACGTGGTCTCACCGCTCGTAACTTGTTTTGCATGAATCTGTACGCGACTTTCATATGACTCCCGTAGGAGTCTCCGCTCAGCACCTCTAATGTAAATGAAATTGTGCGCAAGAAGCAAGAAACAAAGCAGGGCTTCTTGCCCGCTATTTATCGTCGCTCGCGTCTCCTAACTCCCACGTAATGGGAATGTGGAGACGCCGAGCGCAGTAATGAACCGGCCTGCCCTAACGTATGGCCTTTATTGATGACGCCCGCGCCCTCAACACTCCCGGTACTTTATTGTCTCACTACGCAGCGACACCGTTTCAATTACGCGCGGCTTCTTACAATACTTTATGGTGATTTAATAATTTGTCGCGAGCTCCCGTTCGAACCATTCAGTTAGGTACCTACTATGCTACTGTGTCATTTGGGTCTTAGAGCATTTACTAACTGGAGACGCCTTGGCTGTCATTTTCTGTACAAAGCAGTCTGCCGATTTTTGTGGGACGTCAAATGTATTGCTATTTCTACATGATTTGTACGTAGCGTAGAAATAGCCATGTCAATCCATACAAAAGTTTGCAGAATTGTGCAAAGTTTGCATAATCGGCAAGGGGCAAGCTCTCAAAGGCGACTCCGGTTATTAAATGCACAAACATTTGGGCATTAGTGCGTGATTGTTAAAAGTTCCAGCCGTGTCAGCCGTCCTTAACACCAGGGGTATGCAAGTGTAAGCGTATTGGATAGGTATGGCAGGTTCGTGTGCGCGATGCCGTGCACCACCTGTGATTAATTAATTTTCTTTCACGCTTCGAATTTAAGTCGCAATCGTTAACGGCAGGAAAGGCCTGTTGAGCCATAATTTACGTCTTCGCGTTCGACTGAAGTTGGTCGCGTCATTTGGAAATTGCGTGCCAGTTGCCTTATAACCATTAAATTTATATTGTACGTACATAGGAAATTAGGCAGTTGTTCAAATACTGACTGCCGTGAGATTAGAATCGAACTTGTAAATTTTCGTTAAAAAGCTTCGATTATATACAGATCAATAATGTAACCCTAACTTTCAATTAATCGATGTACTTTTTGGATTTAATTTAGGTAGGTACGTATTTTTGGATCAATTTATATCATAATTTTATTGTGCAGGATAAAACGGTTCTCGGATCTCATTAGCGGGAAGGTATTGCACACTGCTAATCCGACAGGGGATTCATGGTAACGTAACGCCTCTATTATTAATGATACAGATATGCTCTGGGACAATTCCCAGCCCAACTTTAACAAATGTATATATGAGTAACCAAATATTTTGCGGCCAAATATATTTGTAGACCAACGATACATTCGTACGCCTTTAAAAATTGGTAGGAGCATTACGTAATAGGTACTTTTCACTCATTAAAATTGCATGTTAGAATTGGTAAGTACGTACATTTAAAGATATTCTGTAATTACATAATAAGTAACTATGAAACTCGTTACTAAAATATATTTGAGTTGTGACGTTATCAGTGATCACTAGAATAACGTCAATGGATGTTATTCTCAAGGTAATCAAAAATAATATTCAGGTATAGGTATAACGGCTGCTCAAAAGTAGGTAACTTTTATAAAGAATGAAACTTTAAAAGCAGTTTTATAAACAAAAAAGCTAGCTAAGCCGTGGCAATAGTGAGTCTCAAAGAAAAGGGGACTGTCACAAAACTCTTAATACTTATATAGAAAGCGTAAAAATGGCCGAATCGATAAAGCTTAGAAGAAGCGAGCCGGGTCGTAGTAAAACGGAAAGTTTATGGTAATCACGGAGCAGAGGAACCCGTGATTGATTGTTCGACGGGCCACAATGGCGGGAGAGAGTGCTGAGTCGTGATAGACGTGTCTCTCCAACACGCATATCCAGCGGCCGGCCTAACAATGGAGCACTCAGAACAAGTTAAGCTTCATTTAAGTGAGTCTTTTAATCAAAAGTTAAGCTCGGATTGGCTAGTGACAACGGCCGTATCTCCATCTTAATTTAAAGGGTTAAAGGTCGTGAGGCGTAATCCTTATCGGGGGCTATCTGCGCCGCTTAGGTATGTAGGACATTCTTTAATGCGCAGTAACGACGAGGGTGCGCCCGGTCCCGCACCAGTTAAGACACTAAGAGAAATGGCGATCGAGGATCCCAAGATTTAAGTGGCAGTTTCAAATGTGCCTACTTTTAGTGTTATTTCCTAAACGGAAACCATTTGTTTGCCTCATGCTCGATCGGGGAGAAAAATATACGCAATACCCAAGATATTCCTCTAACGTTTACGCGAGGATGGCCTAAAGAAGAATGCATTTATGTGCCACGCAGAACTTCGGGTTGCTAATGAATATTGAGCTCCAAAAATATTAAAAATAGTAGATTTATATGTATCGTGTAAGGCGTTTCTGCCATAAAAAAAAACTTGCCTATGAATCATCGAGTCCTGTCACGTTGTTTTGGGAAACCATTAGTTAAACGTCCAATAAAACGCAACGCGTATAGCGAACGAAAAATAAAATTTAGGGAATTCTTTTATATCGCTAGAGTTATAAAAGTTTCTTATGCTCGCAAGTTTGAAGTTATAAAACTCGTTGAACGTTTGCAGCTAAAATAAAATAAAAAAAGCACGAAGGTAAAATATAATCAATTTAGCTGAAAACTGAAAAACAAATTCATGAACTCGCGAAGTGAAACATATCCGTCTGGCTCTGAAAGTGTCATCAGAAACAAACGAGCCTTTCCCCTAGTATTTATGTTTGGCGTCGAATGTTTACAAAGTTGATGCGATACTATTCCCGCAAAGGTGGAGTTGGCGTGTTTTCATTTGTACAGCAGCGCAGGTGCGACTTCATGAGGCACCTACATATGCATAAGGCGTGTCGACACTGCTTCTACCGTTGTTGCATTGATTGCTTATCGACTACGTACTCGCGCAATATGAGAACAAGAATTTTATGTCATATCGGGAAAGAGTTTAACATGCTGTTGTATAGGACTGAGGGTGGCTTACTAACCAATGTAACACGCGCTTAGTAATACCACAATAATTTCATAAAATACGCGTTTTTACTGCCGCAAGAAAGTCACGGTATCACCCTATCACTCTCGTGCGAGGAGGCGGTGCCGCTATTAGCTTAACGACCATTTTAATATAAGAGATGACATATTAAATTTACGAGGGCAGCTACCCGTAACGCAAACCTCGCGTTGACGTGCCATGACCCCTCTGTCTCCTTTATTGCTGGAAATATAACTATTGGAAGTGTTTATGATACGCAAAAGTGATTGTTTGCATTCATACTATTTTCTGTATCTCCATGTATGTATGTGTCGGCGGCCGATCGTAAGATCAGGCATATCGTGTAATTCCTAGGCATATCGTGGAACGTGACAATCTTTGACTAGTTCCCTGAGTCGACGGAGCCCCGCTACGCGGAGCTCCTATTTCTGGGCAGTTTGCCCTTCGGGCATCTGAATCAACCTAACGAACCTATCCTGCCTATAACTAACTAACTATTTTGGCTCAGCGATCCAAAGAGAATCTTGGCCTCCGAAACGAGAGCGTGCCACCTGTCCCGATCCTGCGCAACTTCCTGCCAGTTACTGACGCGAAGCTGAAGCAGATCCGCCGCCACACTGTCTTCCCAGCGATACCTGGGCCGACCCACTGGACGGCTACCAGTCGGTCGTCCCAAGAACGCCTTCTTGACAGCCCGATCCTCTCCCATTCTGAGTAGGTGACCGAACCAGCGAAGTCTGTGCGCTTTCGTTTCGCCGATGATATTGGGTTCGGCCACTAACTCCTCGATCTCGGCATTTTTCCGGATCCTCCAGGTGCCGTCATCTCTCTGAATAGGTCCCAGGATCTTGCGAAAAACTTTTCTCTCTGCTACCAGGAGCTGACCTTCTTCTTTTAGTGTTAGGGACCAGGCCTCACAGCCATACATTAGGATAGGCCGTATAACGGTTTTATATATCCGTAACTTTGTATGTTTGCTGAGAAGCCTGGACACCAACACCTTGTGGAGGGCTGCACTGCACCGCAGGGCGTTTTGGATGCGTATGTTGATCTCCTCCTCTCTGGTGTTTGTGTCGGTAACAGTGCATCCCAGGTACCGAAACTTCTCAACTCCACGGTAGACGGTACCCCCAACATGAAGACTATCACGCTGGATGCGTGTATTCTTGTAACGTTTCATGTGGAGGTATTCAGTTTTTGCCTGGTTGATCCTGAGACCTAAACTAGAGGCCTCTCGTTCCAGGACACTAGCTGCCTCCGCTACCTGTTCACGGCTCTCCCCTAATAAAGCCAGGTCATCTGCGTACCCCACCACCTTGTGCCTGCCGTTCAGCTCTACCCCTATGTCCAACACTAAAACTAAAAATCCTGCCTATATATTGGTTTAATGTGACTATCGTCAAAACATTACACAGGAACATTACGATCTGCCTGATCTTACGATCGGCCGCCGACATATGCATCACATCCATTATAATTACTATAGCTCATACTTTACTTGAGAAATACTTTGTCAAAATAAATTATTTCATTAACAATTTTATCCAACGCTCAAATTAAATACATAAAAACACAAATACAGAATATCTTTTGTTAAATTCAGGAACACATTTCTGTTAGTGTTATTTTAGCAAACATTGTCGACATACACAAAATACTTTGTTACTTAGCAACTTTCTACATTTTATTGGAAGACGAATCGGTTTTAAAAACACCTTTGTACTATAAATATTAAACTGTTACAATTCACTTGATAAAGTATTTTTGATCATTGATAGCATAGCATTATTGATGAAAGGAAGTATTCATCTCAAATTACAATGATTGAAAGTATTACCCGTAACATTTACATAACACAACAGAACAACACAAATAAAAAATTACATAGGGGTAATCTTAGATAATGTGACCTAAATAATAGTTTCTCACTAAGTCCATTAAGGCTTAAGTTGTCTACATACATGGTGTATGGATTATATCGCCATACTATCGGCCTAAACCTACTTAAAATATATCTCATCACATAAATACTTAATTGCCCTTAGGTCGCTATTGTCCGTGTTAGGCGACGATGTCTTCAATTTCAAATTTCAATAAAATTTCACTTATTTATTCGTTTAATTTACATTTTATACGTCATTATACAATTACAGATACTTAACATATATATGTATAATAAACCGATTTTCTTGGATAGCTGTTGGTAACCCCATTAGAAACTGGACGTAGTCGCGTAACACGGTTCGTTTTGTCCGGTGACAAAAACGGACGTATATTTAGGTAGTTGCAGTTGTGGCCAACTATAGGAACACGTCATAGGAGAAATAGCTAAGGGTGGATTAAATCATAATGTCCCATCCCATTGATTGCGCCTTGCTTTCGAAGTCTGTATGCAATGTTAGGCGAAACATTATTCGATTAATTTCCGCTGTGGCTGCGTGTGTAGGTACATTACGCGTCGCAAAAGAGCCCGATTCATGCACACCTCACGTTTCGCGGAAGCGAACCGTAATTGCTCTAAAACGCCGCCCATTTGTTTGATGTCTTTGTTCCTTGTTTGCACCACTAAGGGTACATCAGGCGGTACTGTACTCTTACGAATTCAGACCCGCGAGTTTCTACACCCATTATGGCGGAGACAATGGGTGACACAAAAAACAAGCATTAATAATCAGGAATATGCATCGGCTGGGGGCGGGTGCTGAGGAGACTTTACAGCGACAGTGAAAGATGATCCCGGTGAAAACTTTTAGTGACAATGAAGGTGGGGGTCTGAATTGCGGGTACGTTTTAATGAGTGTTCGCGGATTTTCCTCGTGAAGAGTGAAAATGTGTGGTATTGTTAACAGCTAATGCTTCTTTACACTCTCCTGTTTATGAGTACCTGTCCCGAGTTTTGTGTTTAAAAAAATATTCATTGTACATTCGAATTCGCCTGTATGGCATTATTGCGTCTAATTCGTTATTTCGCGATACGTTTGTTCGGAACGCCCTCTATGTCGTGTTTTATTCTCTAAGTACCTAGCTCAGGCTTTTATCAATAGACGACGGGAGTTCTTAGATGCAAAACCCCATAGTCACATTTATCCCGGTCGACCTTACTTTGAATTTAAACTATCTGAGTCTCGTTAATTGAAATCTTACATATAATATATGTAACTGAACGAAAAGCAATTACTTATACCTGTTAATGGTTAGGTCATACTGAACAACTTTTACTATGGGACCAACACTGAAAACACGGAAAAAAAAATGGATGTTTCATACATTTTGCTGGTCTGATGTTGAAATTTCCTATGGGACAGTCAATTTTTTTTCGCGATTTCGGGGTTGGTCCCGTAGTAAAAATAGCTTAGTATGACCTAAACATTAACGGGTTTGAGTAATTGATTTTCGTTCAGTTACATACTGTATATGATTCATCGTCCTATCTCAGGCTTATGCCGAAAATTTACTATATAATAGTGGACAACGGTTGCGTGTTGTCACAAGTTAATCGAGGGCGAGGTTTACTGCGTCACATGATTGTAATGGTGTTGTAAAGGGTGAAAGTAATGTATTGCGGACGGCTGTAGCCGACAAAGTACAAGTAAACAGTACGCAAAAGGTTTGCCTAAAGTGCGGACGTGTTGTTTCGTAGAGAGAGAGATAAATTGATTAAACCAAGGATTTTGGATTTAATTGAACTATTGATTTGAATTTGCAAGTTTCTAATTCTTTGTAAATAAATACTACAACATAAATAATTAAATATAAGGTAAAAGTACCAGTGCTCGACACGCTAGTGCCCAATAGATGACGCCCTTCTGTCAAATTTATTGATAATGACTTAAGATTGAAAGTGGCATCTACTGGGACACTGTCGGGCACTCGGACCTTACTTAATATCGAAAGTGAAATCTCCTCTTTCATTCAAATACAGTCCACCAACACTTTCTATCTTTTTTAGTAATCGTCACCTAGGCGTTGAGAATACTGGTCATACTATGAATAGAAAAACCTTGTTGGAATCAAAGCCTTTTAGAAAACTTGTTTTAACTATAATGGGTTTATACTGTAACAAAACTGTAGTGAGTACAATAATACTACTACTAATATCACAGAATAAATAATAGTACTAGGTACAGAAGACTCACTCTCTAACAAAACGCGTCTGTCACGATCAGCACAGATATGGCCGCTAGGTGGCGACAGCGCCACGCGCGGCTTATGGCAAACCCCAAAATTGGGGTCGAACGGATGGACTTTTAGCTACCTGTAGCAAAGCGACGAAATCGCGGAGTGAGACACGCCTGCTAATATAAAGAAAACGTATTTAGTTGTGGTGACATCTCGAATACACGCGCCGCGCCCCTCTCCGGGAAAAATCTAAACACAGTAAAAGCTGAGTTTACTGGTGTTTTATTGGCTCCGTTTGGAACAGCGCCAGCGCACTCCTTCGCTCCTAATTGATATCTGACCGACAATGTTAACAGTGGGATTGACTTGCGCTGCGCAGATGATTGCATGTTTGTGTTACGATTCTCGAATTTAAACAAAATGTTCATGATCGTTGAAAATATGTAAAGAAAAAAATGTGACCTTGAGTTTGATAGCTGTACTGGATGGTCAGGTACCATATATTTTATGGTAAAGTAAGGAGCCTAAGCTCGCAAGCAGAAATATATCTAATTATGAGCGTGAATAGAGATAGGAACAGAGCGGCTACTGCGAAAATCAAAATTCGCAAATTGCGGGGATCTTTCTCTTTTACTCCAATGAAGGCGTAATTAGAGTGACAGAGAAAAATCCCCGCAATTTGTGAACTTCGATTTTCGCTGTTATAGCCCTGGCGTAATGTACGAAATTCTTCGCGCTTCACTAAGCGCACTCCCTTACTATGTAAGGACACTTCCTTACTTTAACCAAATTATCAGACACCAAGTTATGACAACGGCCGGCCTAGCCAAGGTGACAATCGCTATCGTTACGACAACGAGACGCTTTGTGTCTCTCTATCACTCTTCCATATTAGTGCGACAGTGACGGTTGCGTTACGATTGCCACGGAGCGTTAAGGGTAACATTCCATTTCTAACTGCAGCTGCACTACTGGTACTAAACGCGTCGCTGTTACTGTCAATTTCCATATAATAGTAAAATAAACAGTAATGCAGCTGCGGTTGGAAATGGACTGTCACCTTAAGCGATTGGCATGTTGGCCACGCGGCCAGTTTAGGTAAATATTGCACGAAGATTTCTGTACATCTCTACATTACACATCTTAATCACATTCATTTTAAAGTAAATATTTATGTTAAAACTCTGTAGACGCAATTTTACATACATGTTATTTAACATAATTCATCAAGTTGTAATTACGTAATGAAACACTTACCATTTTGTTGTTGATTTCGTGAAAATGTATTTCGCACACTTTATCTACTATGTCTTCACTTTGAAACGTGACGAAACCGAAACCTGAAACAAAACAATAAAATGTTAGAAATAGGTAAGTATTATAAACTTTTACAGCAGTTATTGCGAGATACGTTCCAACTGCGAACACAAACTATTCGTACTAGTAGTAGGTAAGTTTGCGCTTCGAACATTTCACGATTCGACAAGTCTCGCTATTACCGGCTAATACCCCGGAAAATAAGTTATAAAACTTAGAGTTACCTGTGAGCACCGACAATATTTAAGTTAAAATTGTCTTATCTCTCGGATCGTTTTAATTAAGTAAAGGAAATTTGTGTCGGACTAGTTTCAAAGAAGCGCGTCAGTCAGTTTTCGACAACAGCTATCGGGCGGAATAGCGCGGCGCGTGGCGCGGGCAGGCACGGCCGCGTTCGTAGGTACTACCGATTTCATAAAACATAAACTCACCAACTAGGGTAAGACCACCAGTGAATGAACACTTAAGCAATTATCCAAGTTTGAAAAATCATTGCTCAGCATACATTAATAATTGGTATAATTAACTGCAATTTAATCAATCCTCATTTAATAAATAAGAAAGTAATTTCTGCGATTTTTAATTACTTTCATAGTTTTTGAGTTATACCAGAATTTACCAAAAACTACCCAAAAACCTAATGAATGAACATAAAAACTAGTGAATGAACACCGAAAAACCCAGTGAATGAACATTATTTAACTCTTTTAATTAGCACAATAAAATCATTTTTATCACAAACACCGTTTCCGGCTCTATTTTAATAGGTATAGCGATAGCGTTTATATCTTTTTATTCCTCCATATTGACTTCAAATCGATTAGAATGTGATAAAATGATGGTTATTCACCAATAACATAGAAACCCGTTACATATTAAAAGGAAAAAATAAAATCAACCATTAAAACAAGAACTAACGTGCATAATTTGATGAAAAGGGGTCATGCTCACCAAATAATGCTTAAAATAATAAACTTGTCACGGCATTGTTCGTGGTTACACTGTTCATACATAGAATTAGTAGAAATCCAATAAATGAACAAGCCAAATTTTGTATTGTTCATACATAGGCATGACAAATCTAGTAAATGGACTATAGAAATTTGGTTTGTTCCAATACTGGCTAAATGAATCGGAATCGTTTTCTATGCAGAATCACAAAAAATAAGCTCAATACGATTTGGTTTACATATACATTTGGGAAAAAAGTTAAATCTACGCGACACCAGTAAATGAACACACTGTTCATTTACTGGTTTCAGAACATTTGATGAGCCAGTAATGGAACTATAAAAAATAAAGACTTAATCGCATAATATGCCGACAAAGTGTACATAAATAGAAGGTTCAACTCATAATCTAATCAAATAACTAAACTTTGTACTGGTAAAGATTAAATAAGCACTTCATATGTTGCTCCAAACGTACACTGTTCTTATCTGGGATCTAATATTTCCATACAAAACTTCAAATCCAGAAACACGTAAACTTCAAATCCAGAAACACGTAAACTTCAAACGCCAGTCACATCCTAACTGGTCGAAAATAAATTTATTACGGGTTGTCATTGCATAGGAAATAGAATTGTTAATAAGAAAAAAAATATGACAAGTGGAAGAAATTACTACATTTCTTATTTTAGACAAAAAACGTGATTTTGTTCATTCACTGGGGGGTGTTCATTCACTGGAGGGTTTACCCTACTTATGACGACAAACTATACAATATTCCTTCCTTTAAACGTTCCCAGATTCGCTGAGCCGCAGCGCTGAACAACTTCGGCGATACGTTCCGCATTCGACGCATAAGATCGCTCAAGTTCACCCCCTTATGGGATTCATGAATTACAAATTGCGATTTCGAGTTTCGCACTCGACATCCGAATTGCTTTCCGATATTTACTCTATACTCTTAGATAACTTACTTCAGAGATTGAAATGTGTTACAGGAATAGGTCAACACGACACGGAATGCCTAAATCACGTAATCACCTGACACGGGCAAGTTTCCGCTTAAAGTGGCAAACAAAACACGATGATGAACCGGCGTGTTTCGGTCAGTTAACGATGAAGACACACACACGCAGACGTGACGTGACGCCTCCACTACGACAAATAGCATTAGCGAGCCGCTCGACAAACAGGAGGTGGCGCCGCGATTATGCTGACACGTAGGTACCGAGGGCGCGACTCCCCTGTCTCGCGCAAAAACTTTCTAGTTCGTCCCATGTCCACGTGTTGATATGGGCACGTGTGAAGTTGCCCGCACTACACATGATGCGGGATCAGCGTCTCACTGCATCAGGACGGAAAAAGTAATTTCGAAACGGAGTCACATTCTATAAACAAACCATGAACCGTTGTTTTGAGCCACGCCAATACCCGTCAAATACTATCTTTCGAGAAGGGAAATATGACAATTTGATAGTCGATAATTCGGGTTTGTTAATATTAAGCCCATCACCTTTCACGATTGTTCTGCCCTAAACAAACAGCGCGAGCTCTGTGATCGGCGAAACTAGGACGCATTTGGTATTTCGCGCGCGAACGGGTTTTACGATGGAATTGAGGCAAAGATAATAAGAGCCCGATTCGGATTTTGAAATAGATAACTACTAGATATCTTTTAGACATCACCAAGATACGATAACGATGTTTAAGATCTAACCTGTCAAATTTGACATTTGTGCGATTCTGGAGATAGGTACTCTTGAACGATTTCCACAGGATATGACTTAGAGATCCAATTCACATCTAATAGATATCTTACTCTATCTAACGTAAAAGTGACATTGGTTGCCCGAATTGCGCTGCAAAAGAGAACTAGTTGATATCTAAACTATAAAGTATCTAGAATGGATCTAGTACGTGTATCGTCTCTTGTGAATATCTTGAAGTTCGAATACGGCAGTAACACCCTGAAAGGCAAATATGGGTTCCCGACGAGTTTCATAGATAATGGTGTTATTTTTAATCCATCGTGCATATAAATGCATCAGAAATAGTTCTGTACAAACTTTTTACTGGCAACTTTTTCGCAGTTCTTGATAGCTTTTTGATATTATTCATATGAATTAATGAAAAATGAAAAGAGTTGGTAGAATCGGCAAGCATAGAATCGCGGGGCGCTACGATGCCCTTATTTATGCGGGTCCGCAAACCGAATAAAGTAAGCAACAACGGTCCGTCTGAACTTATCTGCGGGCCAATGGCTAAGCAAATATGAAATAGGACCTCCGAATCAAACTATAAATGAAGTTCCTCTAAGTACGCGAGTTAAATTCGTCAATGTCAGTGACCGCATAAAAAGTTTTGGGTTTCGTTTTGCTTTTGTGTGGCCGCTCTAGATAAATGGGCCGTTTTCAAGAAATTCGTCCGCGTCACTTCTGGTAACAATGGGGAAGATAAATATCACTGCGTAAGAAAAGCTTCCTGTAAACATAATTATTTGAACTTGTAATTGTAGCCGTGAATCGCTAATGAAAGTTCTCGAGCGGCGTCGCTCCAGGAATTAACTTTATTTTTTCCGGCTTCAATTAGACTACCTTTATTTTTTAGGAGGAATACTTTAATTAAATCCTGAAGCTTACAGGTGATTTGCGAGCAGTGCTTTGGACGTTCGGTGAAATAAATTGAGTTTGCATCACTGATCGAGATGTTCCTACTTATATTAATAGCGGGCTCGCACCTGTGCGGGTGGTATTTCCTATTTTAATATGTAAGAAGTGGGGTGGTTGTAAGGCGAAGATTATGAAAGTGTCTTCCGATATCGGGTATCTCGACACATCTGTCGGGCGGCACGTGGTGCTGACAGTGGGCGGGCCGCCCGCCCCGCGCCCTCGCCCCCTATCGGGGCCACAGGCAGTATAATCTGCCCCGGCACTGTATGAAACACCGGCCGGTGGCGTTTATGGCGCTATAATAACCGTATAAAGTGCGACTTATTGTAGGCGTCGATAACGGACGTTATATACAACCTTAGGCCTCTTGTTCGTGCCCTCTGCGCTGACGTTTTCGTCGTCGAAACTTTGTATTTTTTATGGTACCTTACCTTTCTACAATACCTTACTAATACAGTTATGAAAGTTCGAAGGTTAAGCAACAAACATTTGGTCCTAATATTTCAGGTTATATTTTGTGGTTATTACCATTGTAACTATGGGGCAAATGCAACTATAAAAATAAAATGAGTCTAAAGCTAAAAGCCACTTCTATTCATGGCATACTTTTGCCAGTCATAAAATATAGGTATAGTTCATCTATGGTATAAGTGGCTCTAGCTCTATAGGTAGCATATGTCTCATAGTGCTTTGCTGTATGGTGTATTAAAATTTAAGAGTGAATTGGAAATCTATACGGGAAATATTATTTTGCTGCCTACACGCAGACTATGCAAAGTGATCAAAGTAAACTAGAGCGCAAAAAAACATACACTTGTTCAAACAGCTGCCAAATCGAAGGCTAAAATACAAACTTGAACTACCCGCGCCTAAATTACAAAAATATAGGAAAAGCCCTCTTTATGCAGCAGCTAAATGCTACAATCATATTCCGGACTTTATAAAGGCAGAAGAAAGAGAGACAACATATACAAAAAGATTGAAATGGTTCCTTGCGAGAAAAGTATATTATTCTATTAATGATTTCTTTGCAGTTAGCTTTAATATGTAATTTATTAGTTTTATTTATATAATTTAATAATTTAATAGGATGCTACTTATTGTGCTGTATTGCATGACATATGTAAATATTATAAATCTTAGTTTAAGGAAATGTTTGTCATACCCTTTTAGGGTCCATGAGGTACTTACTTGTATAAATGTTGTAACATCTCTTGTTGTAACCATGGCGCAATAAATGATTGATTGATTGATTGATTGACAAGTCATTGAGGACAGTGGACTGCGCGCGAAAAATAAAAGTATGTTCGTTCTATGTTCGCGGTAACTAACAAGTTTTCATTAGGAGCGCGCAGAACAGCACTCAAATGAGCAGCAAACTTGCCCAGCCGCGCTCCGACGTCCAAACTTTTGTTATTGTTTCGCTTCATTATTGTAATACGAAATACGCAGCAGTATAATTAAGAGATGCCCTAGAATTGTCCTCGCCGACGTAATAGTTGGCCAAAACTTTTATCTACTTGCTCTCATCGTGACAGAATGTTTGCTGCGTAAATAATTGCCATTTTTCTTTTGCGTCCAGCTAATAATAACAAGTTAATCGTAATAGTTATTAGGAATGAGAGACCGTTAGGAGAAAATTGGCCACGCCATGTCTAAACGTCGTGGCGAATTCGGGCCTTATTATTAGATATCGGCTGATTGTCGGCGGTTGATTAATTAATGGCTTACGCATAGCTGCGGGGGAGTCGTACTGTTTGTCGCCAAGTCACTATTACTTGCTAAAGTATTCATAAGCAAATACGGAAACAAACTATAATAACGAATCTCTCTGCTTTGCCTTAAGGTTGACTGGTAGTGAATGCTTTTGGCATTAAGTCCGCCTTTTGTACGATAAGTTTTTCTTTTGTGCAATAAAGATTAAATTAATGAAGAGCTAAAATTATAATTAAGATATTTTGTACAAAAATAGCTCCAGACAAATTATTAAGTATTTTTTAAGTTACGGATATTTGAATTTTATTTGAGTGTGTTCCAGCTCAAACAAAGATGGAAGGAAGCAGACAATAGATTGTTATGGAAACAAACAGTTTATCAAAATTGGAACTTTTAAGGTAGTAGCTGATTCCAAGACAAATATGTACAGAGATTCTAATGCATTCTCGGCGAAGTGAAAACTGTGCGCAAACTTTCGGCTGAGCGAAGAGATTCAGGAGATAAAAGCTGTTGTAAAAAGAATTGGCTCCTCTTCATTTTCTCTATTGTGAAGTTGAATGGAACACGAACAATCAACTTTCCCGTCTAGCTGATTGTGTGGAGACACCCTTATTGTCTACCTTCAGGTAAATAAAATAGAAACACAATTGGCCCGGTACTCGGTGCGTCGAGATGCTCAACTTTTAAATTCCCAAACTTGACTAAGTTATTTTTATTTACTTTCATTTATTTTGTTCGTTTCAGTGTTAAGTTGCTGGTACGGAATGTTACGATAGTCCTCCCCAGTGTACAAAGAAAATTTCAGAAAACTTGTCAAAACATATAAACGAAACTACTTAGGTGCCATAAATCAAGCACACATAAAATTCTTTAGAGCGATACGTTAATACACGAGAAATATTTGGTACGTTACATCGAGAGTGACCGCTAGGCCGCAGCTAGCAGAACAATTTATCAAAGGCGACGGAACCCTCGTCCAATCAGTTGATAGCAATGCCATAAATATTTACTTTAATAAGATTCTGTCCTTTCTTTCACGACCCTGTTGTTTTACGGCACACTTTGCCCTAAGGCTTTGACTTGCAGTAGCCAATATTAGAAACAAATACCATGTAATTTATAATGTAACTCTTTCAATAAAATGTGAAATTTTCGGACTAAAAATTTCATATCGATTTCATAGGTATGTGTAAATGACAGTACGTCTAATGATACCTGACAATAAGTTACGTTCTTCTTAAAAACGGCTCAAATAAAGCATTACTCGTAGTATTTCTGAAATGCCAGAAAGACATCATTAATGCTATCCTTAAGCCGCTAAGACGCCAGCATTACTAGCAGCGTATGGACGTCCAGATAGTCGAGTATGATTGTTGTGGTCACCCGGGATCACGTCTAGATCGCGCAAAGCGCGTAATCCCGCGGAGAATACGTGCCTGCAACTCAAGGGATGGGATTTGCGGGATCATCAGGCAAGACGGGAATTCCCCGTTGGTCTCGACGTTGCTCCGAGTCTGATCTGCGTGTTCAGTTGCAAGACAAACTCGATAGTGTAATCCCTACGTCAAACTATCATCCTGTTTGTTCTTGTCATATGCAGCCGGAAGAAAACCGATGTATGCATTAAGGTTTACTTTGTAGTTGCAATTATCCTTTTTCTTTTACTAATGTATGTGTGGCCGGGTGGATATGACGCCTGACTTTCAATCCGGAGGTCGCGGGTTCAAATCCTGGCTCATACCAATGAGTTTTTCGGAACTTACGTACGAAATATCATTTGATATTTACCACTAGCTTTTCGGTGAAGGAAAACATAGTGAGGAAATCTGCATACATCTGCGAAGAAATTCAAAGGTGTATGTGAAGTCCCCAATCCGCATTGGGCTAGCGTGGGGACTATAGCCCAAACCCTCTCGTGCTTGAGAGGAGGCCTGTGCCCAACAGTAGGACGTATATAGGCTAAATTATTATTATTATATTATTAATGTATGTGTAATTTATTCAACTTGTCACCAGAAAATTCCTTGACTGCAAAAATATCACGTCACTGCGTAAATCAAATGATTCATAAAGCTGGCGCAAAGTTAAAACTGATGACAATGGTACGGACCCACATAATATTCCAATATTAGTAACGGCTCACACGAATCCCACAAAGATTGGGCGTTCATATCTACATTTATAATTCAAGCGCTGCGAAAGAGAAGTGCATGATTCTGATAATATCCTTTTAATTGCGTAGCGTGGGAGCATTGTGATGCCACAAGCGTACGCTCGGGGAGGGAAGGCGCTCACTTGTTAGTGAGACTGCGGCGGGAAAACCAAATATTAACAATTGAGGAAATGCAATCTGATTAAGATTTAGAAGGGAACACTACGATGTTTAGTAAATGTATTAAATGTATTTTCCTATCAAGGAAATGTATTTTTTTATTTAGTGACTGTCGTACGGTAGATAATATTCTCTGGTGGTCTTAGATAACTTCGATTATAACATTTATTTTTAACTGATTAAATAACAGTAAAATAACATAAGGGAGGTTACTTTGTTGTAAATACACAACAAAATGAGCCCTAAAATTTTCATATTTATTTTAGCTGAAAAGAAAAACTTGAGAACGTAGACAATTTAACCAATAGCGATACGTATCTCTAAAAACTTTGCACTCGAAAAAGAGTCGTCCAAAAGTTGTCGGACGGGTCGTAATTCGAGTTGTCCTCGGTCGAGTTCTCGAGTGACCGGCGCGGGTCAGCCGTTATTGCGAGAACGCTTATTTGCAGAACACTAGAGAACAGTTTTCGTGCTGATTTTGGCAATATACGACTAACGGTAGTGGTCGGTGTGTGGTGTGAAAACTTTTCGGATTGTGTTTCGAACGGCTTACAAAATCGCCTATATTGTGATGAAACTTTTATGCAGGTACATTGTTTGTCCTGATTTTCTACATCACATAACTGTTAAGGTCTTTAAGTAGGATAGGGTAAAATACCCAGTATTTAGCAGCACTCTGCAGGGTGCATTGATTGTAAGTTCCTACAAAAATGAATGCCAATGTCTGGAACTTTTAAGGCATCTCATTGCCCTAACTGGTACAACGTTATGCTAAGCCAGTTGAATTTTAGGCGTGTACAAGTAATTAAATAAGGCATGAGTGAATTTCTAAAAACGGCAATGCATTGTTTTCTCCACCTAAGTAAACACATCAAAATTTATAATATGTTTTCATATTGCTGTCAAAGTCTCCTAAGAAATGATTCAACTCGCAAACAATAATGCACGTGACTAGAAGTATGTTACGTCACGTGTCTTCTCTCTACATCGTTTTAATCACGGTAAGAAACTCCGGGCATATGTAGAGTTGTAGACACCCTAATTTCTGTAAGTACGTCATATCAGCTCGACTTTCACCAAAGAGCCACTTGGGAAACCACCCTTATACTAAAAAGTTGATACATTGAACGCTTTGATCCGTGCTTTGTTCCAGCAAGGGCCTGCACACACGGAGGCATAAGTGCAGAGCGTATTTGCGCGCCGCGATTACGGTGGTGCAGCCGTGTTTACAGTGGAATATTAAACGAACGTTAATGAATGCTTAGGGTTTTAAGTTTATTTCATTTCAAAGTGATTAAGGAAAATTTCAATGGTTTTTTAATGATTATATATCGTATAAAATCAACCGTAGGGTTTCGTAGTTATCATTCTGTCAAGATAGGCCAAACGGGGGCTATTAGTAAATATCATAAGGGAGTACCTTTGGCGCTTTGTACATGACGTCTTTTTACTAAGAAAAGAAGATTTTTTGCAACAAACGACTAGACGGATCATGTTCGCTATAGTTTTCATTGAAAGAATTTATTAAGCTCTTGTATCGCAATTTTTTTCATAATTTTTCGATCCGTGGTTCAAAAGTTAGATGGGGGGACACATATTTTTTTTCTTTCGGTCGCATATTTCCGAAAATATTAACTTTATCAAAAAATGGTTTTAATACACCCTTATTCATTTTGAAACACCTATCCAACGATATCCCACACTATCGGGACAACGTAAAAAAAAATTAAAAAAGAAAACTTTTTGTATGGGAGGTAAAAATTGTATTGTCGCAATTTATGATTTATGTATCCAAGCCAAATTGCAGCTTTCTAGAACTAATGATCACGGAGTAACGCCTCGGAAAGACAGACAGACAGACCTGGCGAAACTATAAGGGTTTCTAGGTGACTACGAAACCCTAAAAAGGTTGTAACATACGGACGAACAGACAGAAATGACGAAACTATAATATATTACAACAAACTTTATTACATTACTACATTACTATCACAACAAACACCACATTAAATAAATAAAATACTTTCGAGGTACTAAATTAAATAATAAACCTATAACGAGAAACAATGCACTTTTCATGGCAATAAATAATTCAAATCCATTAATAATAATAACAAATGATCCTGTGATCATGACGTAAAACTTTTGGGATTATAGTATATTTAATTGGTCGATGCTCGTCCATTGTGTTAAAATGTTTGTAGTGAAATAAAGGAATTACTTACAAAAGAACTGGCTCGTTTACATTTCGAAATAATGTTTTTATTTGTTTCCGTTCCTATTAAGAGAGGACTAATGCAAAATTGTAGTTTTTATATTGAGTTAATACACGTTTTTATCAAGAGCAAATGCGATGAACAAATTAACTCGGAAATTAGACTATAAATACTTGCAAGGGCAAACTCTAAGAAAATCTTAAAAAGTTAAATGTGGATCGATAGAAAAAAAATCACGAAAATATGTCTAATTTTCATTCATATTCAATTGTATATAGTTACTTACCCTGCATCCCATAGCAGTATAATTTTAGTAAAAAATAGCTAATGATACACATAAAACGGAATTATGCTTTTAGAGATATTGAGGAAAAACGTCAAAACCCGCGCGATCGCGAAATCTTGCCTTATCTTTGCGTTGCGTTGTTTTATCACAGAGTTCCCATGACCACCTCCTGTGTCCATCATCAGATCAGCTCCATATCATTATAATATTTATAATACATACATACATATGTATGCAAAGTTTCAGCTCGATCGAAAATCGGGAAGTGGGTCAAATTTAGCTTCCAAAATTCGACAAATCAAATCCAACTCCATAATAAATAACAGGATTAAATTAGCGTAATCAGAGTTGTAATGACGGAATCGGATAGGAAATTTACAGGTAGGTCGCAATAAAGACGCGCATAAGAGAGAGTTAACTGCGCAAAGTAATCGCGGCCGACCGTTGTTTTACGGTCCGATTTTGCATATCCCAACATCTGTTAGAACAATAAAACCGAAAGAGACGCCCGGGTGTTGTGCGGAGTTGTTACTTGTTATTCCGTCCATATCTATCTTTTAAAAGCTTAAAAGCATGTTTTTATAAGCGTTTGATCTACCATTCATGTGTAATCTAAATTATTGTGGATTGAAAATATTTCAGAACGGTGATATGCCCTACATTAAATGAAATTTTAGGTTATATTACAAGATGCACCTAAATAATTTCCTTAAACTAAATTGTAACTTAAGTATACGTGTTGTTAAGTATTAATTAACTAATAGGTACACAATGACATGTGTGTAGCAGAAGCAATGCTCAAGATTTAAAAATCATTTATTTGTACATATCTATTTCCATTTGAATTTTTGTATCCAATATTTCATTACCTTCTTACTCAACCATGCATTTTTCTCCTAACAGTTGAAAAAATGTACTTTAAGTTGAAAGAAACATAAATGTCATCAAAAGAAATATATGTAATTTAAAATTTAACCACCCTGCTACTTTTATAGATAGCACAAACAACCTCAACAATAGCTTATGGCTATGTGAATGTTGACGAAGTTGACAGGTATATTCGGATTTTAACCGCAAGTTGTGAATTAGACCTGGATCTCATCCGTCAGTGTCAAAAGTGACGTTATTGTTTAAAGAATGGTCACTTTGACACTAACAGATCAGATCCATAACTGATCCAGATCTAATTCATAACCTGTTATTAAAATCCGAATACGCCTGTGATTCTACGAGAATAAAAGACCGATGCGACATATATTTATAACATAGCAATTATAAAACGCGCTATGAATGAATACAAAATAGGTTTAGCATGATCGCATCAAATTATTTAATCGTATGATATAGTCAATACGCTCAACAATGCCGATGCACGCTATTTTATAGCGATCGTAAATACTTAATAACAATGTTCCTGTTTATCGACGTTCTTTGAAAGCGAGCCCTCATTAGTAATACTGCGATAAACATTGTCTTCAATTAAATATTATTGAAAGGAACTTAAGTACATATGTAGGTACCCTTTTTATTATTTACTATAAAGTTATAAACGCCTAAAGGAGTTTAGCTCGGGAGAAATTTAAAATAGATGTTTTTAAAAATTGCAAACTCTCTCGCATTTAAATTTGAAAAGTTGGCCGGGACCGTTCGGTTCTGTAACGGTAAAAGGGTATTACTTATGAATCAATAGTTAATGAGTATCAATGGGAGGCTTTTGAAACTCGCCGGCCTCTCTGTGTGCATTCTCGGCGCATCATTAATATTGAAACTTACTCTCCCGTCCATTGTCTCTCGAGTGGGCCTCTTTGTATAACTATACAGCAACTTCCTTGCCCAAATGAAAATACTCATTTCCTTTGCAAAGTGCTTTTCTCTCAAAAATTATAATCGGATTGGTTTTCAGCGAGTCTGTTTTTAAGTCTGGTTTTAAGAATGTCATTCGAATGTGTTTCCTTTAGGACAGTTGGACGTTCTCTTGACATAAAAATGATGTTAGTTATCATTCGCGCGTTCATTTTGTTCGGACTTGTCCGTAGCGCGAGCGAGACGCACGAGCGAATACCATCTAGGGAATGCAAATCGGTTAATTTTTGTATGGAAATAACCGCGGTTTCGGTTAATAACCGATTATTTCCATACAAAAAATAACCGAAAATAACCGATTTGCATTCCCTAATACCATCATCAGCACTAACTGACGTCATTCAGATTTCGTTTTGATATCAAGTGTACCTACGTTTGAATTGGCCTCCTTGGCTACTTTATGTTTCGTATATGACGTCTATTTCAGTTACAATAACAGTTTTGAATGATTCACGGCTAGTTTCACTAGACTTATATCGACTGGGATCCCGCTTTCTTTAGTTACCCGTGAACAATCTATTCAGTTCTAATCAGTTCAGAAATTATGTAGTGTGTGTTGCACGTTGTTCTCATAAGGTAAACGTACTAGTGCTCGTCACGGTCCCAGTACATGTCATCTTTAAACTTATGTCATTGTTAATAGAGGTGACAGCAGTGTGACATGTATTGGGCATTAGCAATATTAGCATGTCGAGCACTAGTACGTTTACCTTACCTATATTCCAAAAAGAAAAAGTAAAAATTAAATAAAATGCATTACCAGTTGTTTTGTAAAACGCTGCAATAGAAAAATAAATATAGGTATTTGCTCATTTTTCTACAAACTTTTAGTTACTACACTGCACGCAAAATGCGAGAAATGTTGGAAAATAGAAAGCCTTTTTTCATATCGCGTGAAATGGCTATGGCAACAAATATACTATTTTTCCCATGGAAACTATTTTAATTAAACCTGTTCGGTTGGAAGGAGTTTATAGGGGGGCAGAATCGAGCGGGAGCCGATAGATTGGGAATGTTCAATTTGGGGGCCTCTCGATGAAGCTTGGTGGCAGTAATTGTCGTAGTCATTAACATTTACGATAATGACCCGGCTGGGATTGACGCCGCTATCTCCGATATCGTGCGCCGGAGATATCGTCAATCCCTGTGCGCGCAAACGACCGCGACGGATTGATATGTCATAAGTGACGCCAACGCCGACGCCGACCTACTTGTAATGTAACGAAATTAACTTAATCCGATTCCCGGTAACGACGGTAAAGATAATTAAACTTATTTGAGGCTTATCTGAACTTCACTGAATGATCACATTTTGTCATTACGGAGCATGTTGCTATGCAAACGAGATATACTACCTGCTTGATTGGAACTTTTAGATACGTCATTAATAGATCTAGAAACGATATGGATTAGATGTGTCAGTGTCAAAAGTGACGTTACTGTTTGAAGAAACGTCACATTTGACACTGACACTGACATACCATCCATATAATCCATATAGTTTCTAGATCTATTAATTGACGTATCTTAAAGTTCAAATCGTGCCGTACGAGTAACATTTAAATAAGATCAAGTAGAATAGTTTAATAGCCCTCCTGAATGCTGAAATTAAATCAAAACAGGAATCATCATTACACTCTTTATTGTTCAAAAATACATTAAAAATAACATACAATTAGTAAGAATTACAAAGGCTTCTGGGATCTCTAAACTTATTTCATGAATCTAATTACAACAAATTTTCTTATCTTTATTAAAATTCTGTCCTAGAAAAACAATCTATCAAGAAAATTTCACCGTATTTCCAAGAAATGTTTATCTCTTCTCAACTTCACAATCGCTTTGGAATCTTATTTTTATTAACTAATAATGAGAGTAATCAGTAGCCATTAAAAGTTACAATTTAATTGGAAGTTTAGTATTAAAGAGATCATTTCGCTTTTGTACCTACTAATGATGTCTGCTTTTTCCTTTCTTGTTTTTCTTTTTTGTTCAATAAAGTGTTTTACTACTAAGTAGTAACCGTTAAAATTCACATTTTTTCTTTAAATTACAGGGCCGTAATAAAAGGAAGAAATCTTGTAGTTGGGAAATTTTTTTTGTTTACATACAAGATATATACAGTTGTAGGTATACTACATATTTAGTAAGTAGATAGGTCTGAGTTTAGGAATTATAAATAGTTTATATTTGTGTACTAAATTTTTATTTAACATTATGCAAATTAGCATAACCAAGTTCTCATCAATGTCCGTAAGTGACCAAAAAATACTCCATAGTTTATGAAATTTATCATTATGTATGTTAGTTTATAAGGGCTTTGTTGCCTGAAATAAATTTAAAACTTGATAACTTTACCTACCGCCACAGTTCCATGGACGACCTATATTTTAAGGTTTTATTAATTTCTCATCACTTATAATTTTTTAAGGTTTTATAACTTTCTCATCGGCAGTTTTAGCTCATTACTCCCTAGTCGTATGAGTATTGGTAAGTCATTAAGGCGGAGACATCTGGCGAGGCCTGCATATGCATGATTCGCGCATATTAATATCGGGCTCACGGCATCGATGCTCGCTGCATAAGACGGCTCAGTTATGAACTCTGCATACAGACATATTACAATATTCAACATTAATTAATCCAGTCTTTTTATGCTTTGAAATATAATGCACAGATTAACGAGTACTATATCATACAGAAACAGTGGTGGCCGAGTGGATATGACGTGACTTTCAATCCGGAGGTCGGGGGTTCAAATCCTGGCTCGGACCAATGAGTTTTTCGGAACTTATGTACGAAATATCATTTGATATTTACCACTAGCTTTTCGGTGAAGGAAAACATCGTGAGGAAACCTGCATACATCTGCAAAGAAATTCAAAGGTGTATGTGAAGTCCCTAATCCGCAGGGGGCTAGCGTGGGGACTATATAGCCCAAGCCCTCTCGCGCATGAGAGGAGGCCTGTGCTCAGCAGTGGGACGTATATAGGCTGAAATGATGATATCATACAACCTTTATGATTTAACGTGAAAAGTACAGGGCTTATTTTCCTAAGGTACTATTTAAGAAAATTCGGGGCCCCAATTGCTGCTGTGGCGTATCGTTCACGTCAATACATGCACGGACAAGTACAAGTCATCATTTAGATATAATTTTGATGTGACGATGTAAGTTTTCATTGACCTCCGTGAAATAGATGTATAGGTACTGCCTTATTCGACTTCAAGATATTCACAAGAGACGACACGTACTAGATCCATTCTAGATACGTTATAGTTTAGATATCAACTAGTTCTCTTTTTTTTTCTTTATTGGGGAAAAAAACAGACATAGGCAGATATATAATACAAAAGAGGACATAGATTTATACATTAGTAGGTGCAACCTACATCCTGAGACAATTCCCACTATGATTTACAAACCTAGGATATTTAAGTGGCATTGTCATCGGATTGAGGTATAACAGGATAATAGATACTAAACTAACATTTTGCAGGGCAATTCGGGCAACCAATGTCACTTTTACGTTAGATAGAGTAAGGTATCTATTAGATGTGAATTGGATCTCTAAGTCATATCCTGTAGAAATCGTTAAAGAGTATCTCCAGAATCGCGCAAATGTCTAATTTGACAGGTTAGATCTTAAACATATCGTTATCGTATCTTGGTGATGTCTAAAAGATGTCTTTTAATAGATGTCTTTTTCAAAATCCGAACGGGCCCATAGTTTTTATTGTCAGCCTAATCACTGATGTCATGCAACAGTGCTACGCCGTAGCATTTCGTAGTCTGTAGCACGCTTATGCCGTATGTCAACTCTTTGGGCTCGAACTATGCTTCTAAGATGTCACAGCAATACGATACATCTATCAGTGTCAAAACTTTACACCTACCAACCAACCGATCAAGTTTGGCTTCGCAAGTCAGAGCGTTCTATGTTCCTGACTAAAAGCATTTGGAGGAGTCGCCGCCGTCGGACTCGGTGAGGAGGGCTATATATATATATATATATATGTGGGTGGCCGATCGTAAGATCAGGCAGATCATAATGTTCCTGTGTAATGTTTTGACCATAGTTACATTAAATAAATGAATAGGTAGGATAGGTTCGTTAGGTTGCTTCAGATGCCCGAAGAGCAAACTGCCCAAAAATAAGCGGGGCTCCGTCGACTCAGGGAACGAGTTAAAGATTTTCACGTTTCACGATATGCCTAGGAATTTCACGATATGCCCGATCTTACGATCGTCCGCCGACATATTTATATATATCCTCCTGAGTCCCCCTTGTCATTATTGCTGTTTTGAAAATGGAATATAGTATATTCTATTTTAATTCAAAATTCCATTTGGATTAAATCCTTTATAAAGTCCTCAGGGACTCAGGAGGGTAAATATGTCAGTATAAAAAGTGACGTTTTTGGTTGAAGAAATGACGTGTCGTGATTTTTTTAAAGCTCTGGATGGGTTTAGGGATGTTTTCGTCACTAGCGCATAGAAAACACTACGTTATAATCGGATCTATTCTTATTATATCAGTGCCTTTCGTGCAATTTAGTATAAATTGTTAAAGCTCGTTTATTTATTTATCTTAAACTTATATTATACTACTATGCATACTATTGGCGAGAGCTCGCACAGGACCGAGAAAAGTGGCGCTCTCTTGTGTCGGAATCCAAGTATAATTTTGGGTCACTGAGCCAACGAAGTAAGTAAGTAAGTAAATAAATATACTAATGGACATTTTTTATTAAAGAGCCACAAACTTTCACAAATACAAAGCATCTAATCAACCACAAAAGTCCACTAAAGAAAGAGGAGTCTTAGTCTTAAAAAACTTTTCAAAAAACTTGATAGCAAGACGGTTTTCTGTTTGAGCGTCAGAGATGCGGATCCACGTCGAGTACACCATGTAAACACGGCACCCTCAAATGAGGCTTTTGGCTGTGTACACAGTGCGCTAGCGAGCGGGTAACGCGTAAGTAGAAAATAAGGATGGGATGTACCCAATGACCTTTTATTTATGTAGACGGGTGACGTTCATAGTTGACAAAACTAAAATTTGATCCAACGATTTTGACAACTTGACAGGTTGGCGTCACCCATACGACTAACTAAATATAGGTTTCGGAACCTATATTTAATGGCTCACGATCGTGCGCCTGGTACCATATCTACCACAATTTACTTACATCTATGGATCATCATCATCATCATCTCAGCCATAAGACGTCCACTGCTGAACATAGGCCTCCCCCTTGGACCTCCATACGTGCCGGTTGGAAGCGACCCGCATCCAGCGTCTTCCGGCGACCTTAACAAGATCGTCTGTCCATCTTGTGGGTGGACGTCCTACGCTGCGCTTGCTAGTCCGTGGTCTCCACTCGAGCACTTTTCGACCCCATCGGCCATCTTCTCTGCGTGCAATGTGGCCTGCCCATTGCCACTTCAGTTTGCTAATCCGGTGGGCTATGTCGGTGACTTTAGTTCGTCTACGGATCTCCTCATTTCTGATTCGATCACGTAGAGAAACTCCGAGCATAGCCCTCTCCATAGCTCGTTGAGCGACTTTGAGTTTTGAGATGAGGCCGATAGTGAAAGACCACGTTTCGGATCTATGGATCTATGGATGTACCAAAGAAAATAGATAGTATAGAGGAGTCCTGTTATAGTTAATTTTGTAGTCACAGTAAATTTACTGCCATCTATAAAATTACACGTATAAAATTATCAAAAAAATGTATAATATATATATATGGATAAATGATTTTATTATTTTTATATTGTTTTGACCCATGCTTATTCACTGATATCTATGTGTTAAAATTGTGAAATATGAAACGGTGTCATCACGCCATCTAGCCGAGCATAGGCCAAAGGTGTGTGCGTCATCTATGCGAGAATGACTATTTATTGAATTCCGAGGCACGTTTTTTCCTTAGACTTTATTCATCTTATATAAGAAGTTACATATGTTTTTGGATGTACTAACACATACAACATACATGTTAGAGTTTTATTTAACGCTCCTTCTTGGGATATATATATTGATTATGATTACTAAAGTAAAACTCCTTTTTACCTTTACTTTAAATAAAGTCTTTTACTTATAACCTACATGGTTCGTTTGAATTAGTCACAATAAAAAAAAAAACACTTTTTTTCACTATCCATAACTCCCGCAGGAACAATATAGGTCTTGGTCCTTCAGTACACCTGCATGAAAAAAGGTATTTTTCGAGAAAGTGTAATGAAAAGAATCTTCCAAAAATGATTTTACACAAAACGATTCCCTCAGAATTAACGTTCAATATATGCTTCTGATTCTGATATTGTATAAATTTATTCGAGAAGCGCTGGTGGCCTAGCGGTAAGAGCGTGCGACTTTCAATCTGGAGGTCGCGGGTTCAAACCCCGGCTCGTACCAATGAGTTTTTCGGAACTTATGTACGAAATATCATTTGATATTTGCCAGTCGCTTTTCGGTGAAGGAAAACATCGTGAGGAAACCGGACTAATCCCAATAAGGCCTAGTTTCCCCTCTGGGTTGGAAGGTCAGATGGCAGTCGCTTTCGTAAAAACTAGTGCCTACGTCAAATCATGGGATTAGTTGTCAAGCGGACCCCAGGCTCCCATGAGCCGTGGCAAAATGCCGGTATAACGCCAGGAAGAAGAAGAAGAAGATTGTATAAATTTATTCAGCAGTGATACAGACAGCTCAACCAGTCCGTATAGGCTATAAGGATCATCATCATCATCATTGGCCACAGCATCTTTACTACAGCAGCGACTACGAGTAAAGAGGTATTTTTAGGAGGTAGTCTACAGCCTAAGATGTAGAATATTGCCCTTCGTAAGGGGCCCACACAATATAAGTTCACCGGACGACATCAGCCTGTCAGGTAGTCGCAAAAGATAACAGTTCCGAACAACTGACAGGCTTATATCGTCCGGTGAACTGGTAAGCTGTGGGCCTGTAGAGAAATATGCTAAAATGTATGCCCGTGGTACTTTTTAAATTACTTTAGTACTTAAATTTGAATATGGACTAATAAGTTAACGAATAGGTACATCAAGTTCATATACAGTATGTGGACCAACCCTAAAATCGGGGATTTTTCTTTGGCTTATCCATAGAAAACATCGACATCTGATCAGACAAAATGTATGAAAACGTAAAAAAAATTTTCGGGATTTCGGGGTTGGTGCCATAATAAAAGTAGCTCAGTTTAGCGAGTAGAATCGAGCCCTGGATTTAAAGCCTGATGGTCAGTAACAACCTGTATATTGTTTTATTAATATCACTGGCTCTATATTTCACAAAACTGGGCGTTCGAAAACTAAAGCAAAAAAAAAACGCATTCCGCTCCGCTCACCGCTTCCTCTTTTTCCAAGTTACCTGCCCGCCCGCCCTCGGCGCCGCATCACCCCGTAATGATACGTCTCGAGAGATGCAACTCGAGGCAGCCTCGCGAATTTTAATTACGTCACGCACGCATTTATGAACTGTGCTTTATTCTTCTTTACCAGGCTTTAATATGACATCGTGAAGTCGAGCGGAAAAAAATACGCAAACAACGGCAAAAAAATCTCGTTTGTTGCGCGGGAGCCCCACTTAAATATTTATTTTATTTTGTTTTTAATGTTTGTTGTTATAGCGGCAACAGAAATACATCATCTGTGAAAATTTCAACTGCCTAGCTGTCACGGCTCATGAGATACGGCCTGGTGACAGACAGACAGACAGACGGACAGCGGAGTCTTAGTAATAGGGTCCCGTTTTTACCCTTTGGGTACGGAACCCTAAAAATTGATGAGAATTGTTGAAAACTACGAGGGCTGGTCCGAAAGTTGCAAGTTGTTCCGGCTTTACTGAGCGCTCTTCAACTATACAATTTCAAATACAACTACCCATACAAAATTAAGCACCTATAGGTTTAACACGAACGATACGTCAGTCATTTCAACCCTCAAACTTTTCTTCAGCTAATAAATGAGTCAGTTCAACGGAATCGTGAATCGATATAGTATAGCCCATTATTATTTCACCAACTATGTAGGTATATACAAATACGCTATAACTATTAGTTTAGGCACCGTAATTACATCAGTACCCACACACAATTTTACCTCTATATAATAAATGGGGTTGTACATAACTTAAATGTGAATTGATGTTATTAAGTTACGCTACGTACGTACCACGTACTTACTCGTACCAAAGACATATGTAACTTAGTATAAGATGAATAAAGTCTAAGAAAAAAACGTGCCTCGGAAATCAAGAAAAAGTCATTCTCGCATAGATGGCGCACACACCTTTAGCCTATTCTCGGCTAGATGGCGTGACGACACCGTTTCATATTTAACAATTTTAACACATATATATCAGTGAAAGAAAATGATATAAAAATAATAAAATCATTTATCCATATATATTATTTTTTTGATAATTTTATACGTGTCTATTTTGAATTATAGTCGTGTGTCGATAGATGGCAGTAAATTTACAGTGACTACAACATTTACTATGACAGGACCCCTCTATACTATCTATTCTTTTTGCTCTATTTACATACCCGTTTCATAAACAAGTTTGTAATTTATAGAAAATCTAACTTCATAATTCTAGCAACCGTTTTAACGCGGCTGTATCATTATTATTATAATACTTGTGAGCCAAATAATATTATTTCGTCACTGGCTCAAAGTTGTTGGTTTTCCTCGTCCATTTTATTTGATTTACACGAGCATGCCTAAGGAAGAATTTTATTCGCAGAAATATCAATGTGTACACAGTCAGTTAGCCACCTGACTTCGTGTATGGCTTCGTGTATTGATGTAGTTAGGCCTATATATTTATTTCGTAACGGGTACTTCAATTATAGTTTTACGTATGATATACGTATCAAACACATTTTTTAACAGACTCCAATTTCAATTTTCTGTATTCGGTTGTGGCTATGTTTTTTTTATGTATGTTCACCGATTACTCCGAGACCCGGGGGTCGATTTGAGTAATTATTTTTTTGTTAGAAAGAAGGCATTTCCAAGGTGGTCCCACATTAATCTGGTGCTGTTCTGATGATGAGATCCATGAGGAATTGAGGGAACTCCTCAATTTTTCAAAGCACATGTATGGTGATTTGGGTGTTTTCTTAAGCAACCCGAGCATTTTCTCTTGAAAAGCACCAATTTGATGAAGTGGACCTGATGATGATGATTGTTGATGATAATGATGATGATTTTATAAATGTAGATTACTCCAAAACCCGTGGTCCGATTTGAGTAATTCTTTTTCGTTTGAACGAAGTTACCTCTAAGGTGTTCCCATAACATTGTTGGTTCTAATCTGATGACGGAATTCATAAGGAAATAAGGGAACTCCTCAATTTTTAAAGGCACGAGTATGGCGACATCGTTGTTTTCTATAGTAACTTAAACATTCCCCCCGGAAATCACCAATTTGATGAAGTACAACTGTAGCCCTACCACGAGTTTGACACTACTACATATTCGCTAACGTCTTCGCAACTTACTTTCTATACATCTCGTTCGCACTAATAGGATGCCAGCACGACGCATAGAAAGTAAGTTACGCACACCCTAGCGAATATGTCAGTGTAAGACTTATGGTAAAACTACTGAGGAGTCGGGAAATGGCGGTTGAAAGGTTGGGGGTTCAGGGTCGAGGGGTTCCGTGATCAGGGGTTGATGTGCTGTGAGGTTGAGTGGTCGGGGGGTTGAGGGATTGGGTCAGTGGCGGGGCGGAGGATGGATTTTGTGTTTGTGTAGTGACAGGAATAATTTCGAATTTAGTGATACGCATTATTATGCTTTTCATTCATGCGCCACACGTCACTCATAAGCTTTTAACAATGCCTTAAAACTAAAAATTGAAAAATAAAAACTTTTACAAAAAAAAAAAGAAAACCGACTTCAAAAAGCATGAAATAAAATATTATCCGTTTTTAAGTATATGCGTTACCAACTGATATGTTTGAAGTCGGTGCCAAGCCAAATTTGAAGCATACCATGATTTTAGGGTGATTCGATAAGAATGTGGCTATATGTACGTTGGATTACCTACCTTACACCACACGACAGCAATGATCATACTTTATGTAGATACCTAAGAACACACCTTATTTTTAGATACGCTACGTAATTACATCACAAAATTGATTTTACACCAAAGTTAACTATGGCCTAAAATACACTGGTTTACTTGTTCCCACGCTGAATATTGAGTGTCTACAAGGTTATTAAGTTTATACCTAATGTTGCGATTATAAGATTGTATAAAACGGTCTTGTTTTGCCTCTCTGATTAGTAAATAATCGGGTGTACAAATTGTACAATATCCATAAATATATTTATTTTTTGGAGATAAATAAAAGTGTTCAAAGGGTATGCAGGTGTGTTGAATCCAACTGATCCCCTCGCCCTGGGGAGTCAGAAAGAAATATCGTAAAAACTCGTGAATATTGCAAACAATTCGTGAAGTTGTAAGTACCTGAACATTTTTCTCTTTCAAGTATTCGCGTGCTGGAGTTTTGGGGCTACATTTTGTATCTAAATGTGAGATAAGGGCGTACTTGAGAGCGTGATGCACTAACGAAGGAAAAAATGAAGCTCTCCAAGCCTCTCCACTTGAAAGAGGGCACCGTCTCTCAATAGCTCTAAATAAAGATATTTCGAAAGTATATATGTTTATTTTGCGAATGTTTTAACAAAATATGGAGTTTACTCCTATGATAAAGTGTTTTTTTAGACGGCATAAATACCAAGTTAAAATATTAAAACAGCATTATATAATAAAAAAAAGTATTTAGAGTAACGTGCCAGTGTCAATGTCAGTGTCAAATATGACGTTTCTTAAAACAAAAACGTCACTTTTCTAATCCATATCGTTTCAAGGTCTATTAATTTACGTATTTTAATGTTCAAATCGGACAGTTAAGTCACTTCATCCCATATAGTTATATAAATACTAGCACTTCTTACGAAATACAACAACAGTTGACACTTGAGAAGTTTTGTTTTATTTAAATAATCTAGTTAAAGCTGTATGTTTTCTGTTAACTAAGCACTTACTCGATTTTCATTATAAAATGCCTGTATATACCAAAGCTCACATTAACATCAAGTATGAACTAGTTACACGATGCGCGTTACCTACCGCGTTACTTACACCTACATACTTGTTCGTGCTCGCATTAAAACATAAAAATAATCAAATTTATAATATGTAACAGTACCTAGAAAATAAACACTCACAAAAGCAATGTAAACAGGCCGCTTTATATGAATATTTCCACATCATCACAGGTGACCTGAATTAAATACCTAAACAAAAAAATGGACATACTAATTATTGTTCTTAGATTTTAAGTCAAACAAGAGGTTATAAATACAGATAGTGAATTTACATATTCAATAATTTTGATGTAACAAAGTTATATATTTATTACTACATCTATGTTTCAGAAACATACGTGTCCTCAACAGGTTTTCAGCTCTATTAATAGTTACTACGGATATCCAGAAAGGCAAATACGGTATCGTCTTGGGTCGTCCCATTCGTTTTTCGTCAAGTTCTTATATTAGTCCTATTCTGCTTTCGTCACTCATTCTACATTCGTCACAATCGTCGGTGGCTTTTAATGTAGAATGAGTGACGAAAGCAGAATAGGACTAATTTAGGAACTTGACGAAAAACGAATGGGACGACCCAAGACGATACCGCAAATACATATCACTAACCTATTTTGTCAAGGATAGAGATCCGGAATGTCGTAAACTAATGCAGTGCATAACATCGCAGTTCTGCAAAAGAATTTCCACAGATGTCGCTGGTGTCACCGGCGTCATAAAGGAGGAATATGTTTACAAGCCGGTAGCTCGTCAGCAAATCCACCGTTGCGAGGGCGTCTTACAAATTGTCGCACCCGCGGCTACGCTGCGTTATGAAAACTTGCCACAGGTAAAGAGAGCTCCGGCAAACAATTTGTGCTCCGTTTACACACTGAATAAATATACTTGCTTAACTGCCGTATTCGAACTTCAAGATATACACAAGAGACGACACGTACTAGATCCATTCTAGATACGTTATAGGTTAGATATCAACTAGCGGCCCAATTCGAACATTAAGATACGTCAGTTATTAGATCTAGAAAAGATATGGATTAGATATGTCAGTGTCAAACAAGTGTCAAAAGCGACGTTTCTTCAAACAAATACGTCACTTTTGACACTTGTTTGACACTGACATATCTAATCTATATCGTTTCCATATCTATTATTTGACGTATCTTAAATTTCGAATATAGCTGTAGTTCTCTTTTGCAGCGCAATTCGGGCAACCAATGTCACTTTTCCGTTAGATAGAGTAAGACATCCATTAGATGTGAATTGGATCTCTAAGTCATATCCTGTGGAAATCGTTCAAGAGTATCCCCAGAATCGCGCAAATGTCAAATTTGACAGGTTAGATCTTAAACATATCGTTATCGTATCTTGGTGATGTCTAATAGATGTCTTTTTCAAAATCCGAATCGGGCCCTAAGTGTTTACTACAGCACAAAGTTTTCTGTCGATGACGATGTCCGTGATGTAAAAAATAGTATATATTTAGAGTCAGTCAATATTTTTATCTAATCCAAATTATATATATAAAGTTAGTTTTTCTAATAATATTCCCGATAGAGTGCGCCGAATATTTTATATGTTCAAAAGCAAATTGGTAAAGGTTCCATGATGTTGGCTAAATAAAATCTTGAATATTCGACACGGACACTAAATCAAGTTACTAAATTCCTACAACAATTTTCAACAACACGCAAACCTAGATAATGTGGAAAATTTATACATTCGCGGTCCCAGCACGGTTATTATTTATCTTTATTGTATTGTAATTGCTTTTTACAAATAAAGCGGAACGTCGTACACGCATACGTCTATTTTAATCGGCCCCCGAGGAGCCGTAATGACGACTCAATTAAAGCAATCCACCGTAAAGCGTTTACAGTAATAGTCCGTTTAATAGAAATGGCGTCTTCAGTAAATATTATAAACAGTTATTGGCGAGTCCTTGTATTTATGTAAATAATTATTTTCTCCTTAATTGCTTAGTCGGGATAGCTCGTATTTCATCACTAATGAACTCAAATGTAATGGATATTTACAAGGTACCATAGTGGAGAAAAGATGTTATGTTCGACCAAACGAAGCCAATTTTGATCTATTATGGACCCGAAGCGTAATCGTGGGCTTAATTTTCATTAAGCGGAAGAATGGAAAGTTGAATAATTACTCGTAATTGCTAAGAACGAAAATGTAAGGATAAATGTCGATTTATGCGTGCTTTATAATTATGGCAATTATTTCAGCAATCCAAGGACTGGCTGAAATTGCTTGGAAGCTTTTTCCGGAACAAATGTGTACCTTTTAAATATCTGGCGGTAATATTTGTTCATTTGAAAATATGTGGTGTATAAGGTGGTTCGCTTTCTATATAAAAAACAATTGCGTTATATTAAGTAATTGCACATTATTACTACATAAATATGTGCGCATATATCTACTTTCGAATGCTTATTTGCGCTAAATTGATAGTAAAACTTTGTTTTATACTGAAATCACGCAAAAAAACGTTTTATTTTTTATCAATGCAATACCAAAATAACGTTTTTTGCGTGATTTCTGTATAAAACATAGTTTTACAACCAATTTAGTACATAAACAATTGAAAGTAGACAGATGCGCACATATTTATGTAGTAATAGTGTGTAATTACTTAATATAACGCAATTGTTTTTTGTATGGGTAGCGTACCTTATACCGGGTGTGGCCTGTAATATGAGCAAAAAAATTAACTGTAACACCACACACACCACATTATCTAGGTTAGCGTGTTGTTGTAATGAGTAAGCCCATTCATAATAAAAAAAAAAACTGTAGGCTGTACTCCTCATACTGACCAAGATTTGTTCAGCGACTTTTAAAAATAACTTGTGGTTTGATTTTTAATACACTTTAAAGTTTATTCCAAAACGCAATGTATTGCGAATTTTGTTATGTTTAAGGCGTGACAAGCAACGTCAATCAAAATGATATGGCGTGGCGATGGCATCCATTGAAAATAATATTTATTTTGTATGAAAAATAGGGAGTCTAATTCATAATTTTTTAAAGTTGTTGAACAAAAGTGTCACCGTTTGAGGAGTCCAATCTATGTTTTCATTATTTGCTCATGTTACAGGCCACACCCGGTATGTAGCGTTTTTACAGGCCTGTTAACGTCTAATTATGAACAGTAGCCTTATCAGCTAATAAAGTAGAGAAAAACGCTGGAATTTATGGCGGACTGAAGAAGGGCGATAATTGCAGGTTGAGGTGGTGATACCTGATACGTCGGCGTCAGTGATTTGTTGAAACTTTAATTACAGTGGTCGTAAGTAAATAATTAATGGGGTCGGGCGTCTTATCGTTGATCAGAAGTTGGGTCTTGAGGCAGCGGTGCGTAATGTATATAAATATATCTAATACCTTTAACCGACCAATTCTTGTTTATTTACATACATATATATATTTCGGGGATCTCGGAAATGGCTCTAACGATTTCGCTTATTTGTGGGTTTACGGGGGCGAAGAATCGGTCTTACCGCTGGGAAAACGCGCATTTTTTGAGCTTTTATAATTATGCTGTCCGAACAAAGCTCGGTCTCCCAGATATTGTAAATAATAACCGACTGAAATCAATTATTCAGCCATACGTTTAAACGACATACTGTCGTATTCGAACTTCAAGATATTCACAAGAGACGACACGTACTAAATCCATTCTAGATACGTTATAGTTTAGATATCAACTAGTTCTCTTTTGCAGCGCAATTTGGGCAAACAATGTCACTTTTACGTTAGATAGTGTAAGATATCTATTAGATGTGAATTGGATCTCTAAGTCATATCCTGAGGAAATCGTTCAAGAGTATCTCCAGAATCAAGCAAATGTCAAATTTGACAGGTTAGATCTTAAACATATCGTTATCGTATCTTGGTGATGTCTAAAAGATACCTATCTAATAGATGTCTATTTCAAAATCCGAATCGGGCCCATAACCAATAAGACGCAATATGATTAAATTGTTTTGAGATAGTACCTGTTGAATAAAACGTACTTGTGTTAAAATATTCCTTACGTTGTTGATTAATCAATTCATGTATATGCATTCTTATTTTTGTTACAGTGATGCGCTTATTATGATAGCATAGC
The DNA here is from genome assembly GCF_963556715.1 of Cydia fagiglandana. Taxonomy (NCBI): domain Eukaryota; kingdom Metazoa; phylum Arthropoda; class Insecta; order Lepidoptera; family Tortricidae; genus Cydia; species Cydia fagiglandana. The sequence goes on from NC_085937.1 coordinate 7,335,762, forward strand.
ATAGTATTTACATCATTACATATACAAATATTCAATCAAAACAAATTAAACTAAAGCTCAGTTAGTTGAATCAGAGTCTTGATTAACAAGTGAATACATCTAATTGGATAAGGACATGCCTCTGAGCGATTTGTATAACAGAATCAGACTTATTTTGGTACATTTTAATTTAACTTCATGCGTTATAATAACTATTCCGCTACATTTAAAACGTAACCTTATAAGTAAGCGGGCGATCAAGGGTTCGCGTTATGACTGTGAAGCACGCTGTAGATAATTACGGCAGGCCGAGTGGCGGAAACAGAACAAATATATACTCGCACACCTCGATCCTGTCTAAAAACAGTAATAAAATATTCAGTGAGTCGGACTCCACTTAGGCCGAGCAGATTTCTGAACTGCAAATTGTAAACACGTAAACATATGTACAGTGTATGTGTGTATGTATGTATGTATTTTGTATTGTTTTCTTTTATTGAGGTGTGCAATAAAAAGTATTTGTATTGTACTGTATTGTATTGTATTAAGGCATACATAAATTAAAAGGAGCTATCAAATTTCAAGCAGTGATTATTTTCAATAACACTAGTAATTTCTTTTTCAATTTATGGCGTATCTAATAGTGTTCCATTAACGAAAATACATATTCCTATTTTTCTTATCAAAATTATACAGAGCGCACAACAACGCTAGTAAATATATGTATACGATATAATATATACGATAGCTACATATAAAACACTTATCGAGATTTATTAGCTGTGATAAAATATATGGACCAGCTTAATCAAACGCGCAATAGCCAATACATCTAATTGTCCACCCCCAATTCTATTTCAAATTAAACCCTTCGTACGTTTACATTACTTGTAATAAGAAATGGATCAACCGACCCTTGCTTTAGTTTTATTAAATACTTATATAGACTTAGGTACTAAGTATGTCCTGGCCTAGTTATATCAAACGGCAGTCGTGCTAACTCTCAGCTTAGTTTTATCAAACGTGCGTCGAAAACAGCTGCACTTCTAGTTAAACTTTGTAAATGCTAAGGCTAAGTCCTTTTATCTTTGAATTTATTCAGCCTTTAAAACTTTTCTAAGACTCGAAAGCGATTAAGGAGCTGGCAGTCGCGCGCAAGATCCTGATTATTCCAAAGTGTGAGTCGTAGAATTTTTAAAAAGCTCACGGTGCGCCGCGTTGGGTAAATAGTTCTGTTGTAATCTTGCACTGCTGTTCTTTAAGCTCAAGTAGATATGCAATATTTAAAGTTGAAAGAGTTTTAATGAGACATATGTTGGAAATTGAAAGTGAACACGAAAAAAGTTGCAAATAAAGTACCTAGGTAAAACCCGATACGAAAATTGTAAGTCAAAGTTGTGGCAAAAATTATACCGCAAACATTCCAGGTGCTTGTTTTTGTTGACGCGTCAAGATTTAAATCAATATCGGCCGTAAATGCAACGTGCCGGGAATCTTTCGGGAGATCGTTTCCTTAACTCCACGACGCAATCGGATCTAAGCTGTCACACCGCGCGCCACTTTTACACAACTTTTGAACTCCTAATGGTTGTAACATTGTGGGAGTTCAAAAAAGCAATTTCGTGCTTGCCGGTCTAAGGTTTATGTTAATGCCGTTGTGTCCCGTCTATAGCTTTGTTTAAAATTGTGCAATATTTGTTTGGAAACTGCGCCCGTGGTTTTCAGGTGCCTTACACAATGGCCGTGGAAGTTAGTTCCAGAATCTTTGTTTGTATAACGGATACAGCTTGAAATAGTGGCCGGTGGATTTTAAAAAGTGGTAACTGATTTTCACTTGTGTATTTTTATTTACGTGTATTGTAGTGGTGTAGTTTAAGTTTTGCGGCACGTCGAACGTGGTAAACGTGCGAGGTGGAAGCCGGAATGATGTTGTACAAGTGAGCAAGCTGTAACAATAATGTAATACAGATATAGCCTGCGGGAACGTTGGGCGGACGACGGCGGATTCCGGCCCCGCTCGGCTTATCACCGCTGATAACGCGCGCCACATACCTAACTTTCTACCTATAAACGACGGTATTTATCTTGTGGATTTTCTAACATAATTGTAAAAAAATAAATTGAACGGCCGGTCCCACTTAAAATATGAGATTTGCCATGTTTAAAATCGGACAGTATTTTATTTATCGACCGTAGGTACCAAGTTGATAATAAATCGTATTTATAATACGAGTTTAATGACATTGACACTATATATAATATAGCGTGTTAATTAAAAAATTAAGTAAACGCAGCAATTAGTGATGTTTACATAATTGCAGGTCTGTCGTCGAAGAAGAAATTATGAGATTTTGTGTATACAAGAACAAAAGTACTTTAAATTGACAGCTTGTAAACTTAAAAATCTACGCTTTTTCATAAGAACACATTAGGTACGGCTTTATCAAAACTTTCTTGAGATAAAACAAAACCTGAATGTATCGGCAAGCAACTTGAATGTAGGATCATTAACCGTACATATTACTCGTCCGTGCATTGTTATCTTCGTAATAACAGCCCTTATAAGACCACTCAGCGTGAACCCCTACATTCGCCATAGCTTATCGTCTCATCTTATTACGAACTGATCCCCTTTTTATATACCACAAACCAGAAATACCCGCTTATTTCCGAAATTAGTTCCCAACTACAGTGTTATCGAAACTTGTACACGGCTCGATTGGTCCAATTTGTGTAATATTACATAAGTTCTTGATTAAATTTAATAAAACCAAGACGGTTAGCTAATTGCGCGCGCGAAGTTTGGTTAACGATGGTTCGATTCCGGCGCGTTCGCGAAATTTCCGATTCTTGATTTGACGACATTAATGAGGATCAGTGGCAGAAACATACAAATATAGTCTTACGTTCACGCTAATGCTTCTACAGTCGCCATCAGATATATCGGAGCGGCCAAGGTGCTCACAAATATCTGAACACACCTCTATTGTCAGGGCGTTAGAGTGCGTGTTCAGATTTTGTGAACACCTTGGCCGCTCCGATATATCTGATGGCGACTGTACTATGTAATAATTAAACTATTTTTATATTTTTCGGTCTTAGTTGAAAAAATATTAGGTATGAAACTAATAGATTTGTTTCGGATTGTATTTTCATGCTCATTACTTTAATCTAAATAAATGAAGCATTTTGTTTTTATTGGAAGGCCGTCTATAGCTAATGAGGTTTATCATTACAGTCATGTCAAGTTTAACAATCCCTTACTACAAAAAGAATAGATAGTATAGAGGGGTCCTGTCATTGTAAATTTTGTAGTCACAGTACATTTTACATCGATAAATGATTTTATTATTTTTATATCGATTTGATCCATGTTCATTCACTGATATCTATGTATTAAAATTTGTTAAATATGAAACGGTGTCGTCACGCCATCCAGCCGAGGATAGGCTAAAGGTGTGTGCGGCATCTATCCGATAATTACTTTTTCTTGATTTCCGAGGCACGTTTTTAGGGTTCCGTACCCAAAGGGTAAAACGGGACCCTATTACTAAGACTTCGCTGTCCGTCCGTCCGTCCGTCCGTCTGTCTGTCACCAGGCTGTATCTCACGAACCGTGATAGCTGGACAGTTGAAATTTTCACAGATGATGTATTTCTGTTGCCGCTATAACAACAAATACTAAAAACAGAATAAAATAAAGATCAAGTGGGGCTCCCATACAACAAACGTGATTTTTGACCAAAGTTATTTCCTTAGACTTTATTCATCTTATACGAAGTTATACATGTCTTTGCTTACTACATCAATAAGCAAAACGTCAACATAATATACAAATACACAGGCAACAAGAAAAGGCTGCACTAAGCATATATTATTTTTTAAGAAATATAATCCTTTATAATATTTTTGAGGTACCATCGCCCACACTGTTAACTGTTACAATGAAATCTTATTACAAAAGTCATAACGTCCACCGATGTACAGATTGGAGTGTTGCTGTTTGTATTATATCGTTTGGCTGTCATTTGTATTTCAGCCGGCGTATTATGGATAGCTTTGTCCATCTTTATCCACGTGATAAAATAACTGTCACTTTTTAACACCGTGGGATAGAAAGTGACGGACACCGTTTTATCACGCTGTCACGTAGACAAGAACGAGCATGATATCCGTACAGGATTGCTGGCAATTTGAAAATTGTATGTTGAGCGTTAAATAAAAAGTGACTTTAAAATAAAGAGTGACGGGCTAATACTACAGTTTTCTCTATTCTATAAACTTTCAGTTTGCCCCTTGTATGTAGCTATAAAAAATGTAGCTAAATTGAGCCCGAGGTTTGAAGCAATAGAGTTCGATAGACAATTGAATACAACTGACACTATTCTTGTAGTTTCAAAGTATAACCAACTGCCAGAAGTCATCTATTGATACAGTTGAAACCAAAGCATCAAGATTATTTGCTCTGTTAGCCTACAGGCTAAAATAGAAACTTTCATGCTCGGGAATAAGCCAAAGGCGTTATGATTATGCAGATTAAGTTGCGCCGCGTGCTTTCAGTTTTGTCACTGAACCACAATTGAGCCAAAATGATTTAAATAATGCCCCGAACACTTAAGAATATTGCCAATCAAAATTTTAAAACGAACACGGGGCTTTAATATTATGAGTGAAAATCGTGTTAGTTTAAATCAATATATTGCTAATCAAATTATTATTTCAAATAGCTGTAAGAATCTAAGTTGTGATTGTGTTCTTTCTATTTTTTTTTACAAAATAGCTGATTCATTGATGCACATCAAACATTTCACAATGTTCGATATTATCTGCATCAAATCCTGCGAAAAGTACGAAATACCGATCTCACCCTCTTTTAATTAAAACAATGAAAAAATTATTCTAAAATCGACCAACCCGATTCCGACAATTCCATTCGCGCGAGTCACCTAAGCCCAACAAAAGATCCGTTTTCCATTTTAATTCTATGTCACGTTTGCGATTGAATCATTTGGGAAATGTGGGACCGAAAATGAGAAAGCCCAGCGAGTGGATGAAATGGTACTTGCGTAAATGAGATTTATCAACGCGGTAGATTTGGCAGACGATTGCCCGTTTTAATTGCCGCGCGATGTTCTCCGCAACCTTGGAAGTTAGCAAACTTGTTACACTGCAATAAGGTTGCTACGATTGCATCAATATCATGTTCTGTACTTCATAAACATTGCCAGTTACTATTAAAGTGTATTTAATATTCTCCGACTGAAGCAATTAAATCACTTCATACTGGCGCCTGGGGATCAGAGCACTATCATGTTAATATCAGTTTAAAACACGTTGGCAACATTTCGCCTCGTACCTACACGTAAGTCTGAAACTAACACGGATAGCAACACCGGTGCGGTTGTTGCTTATTAAACTTCGCTCTACCTTCTACTATTAATAATCTACATGCGTTTATTCTACATCCACGCGCTCCGATACTATTAAACAATTAATTAAATTGCTCGTTGTCTTACTCGTACAGGCTATACAAGTATAAATACAGGATATGTATTGTTGATATTACTAGTTAATACGTCAGTGAAGAAGTTCCAAATACCTTCAAGTAATATTTAAAAAAAACTAACGATTTTGGGACTGTCTCGCTTTCGATGATAACATTTATTGATATAATTATTAGAAACCTTATTTGTTTGACTTATTTTTATATGAAAACAAATAGACCGTACAATAGCAGCTTCAAATTAAACTGAACTCATCAAGTTAATCAGTACATCACGTCGAGCGAGAGCGCATATAAATAGTTCTCTTACAGATGTTCATTAAAGCAGTTAAACAGTAGCTTCTAGAAGCTGAACAAATTCCACAAGCAAGTCAGCTCTGACTCCTGTCTAGACTACTACAACTTAGAGCACTGTAGAAACAAAGTGAAGCAAACTTTAACTAAGACAACTACTTTTACATACAATATTCTCGGGGATACACTGACTTTTGACTTTGCATGTTTAGTAAACAAATCATACACAGCAAAGAACATCGTAGACTTTATACCTATTTCCAGATTGGAATCGCAGACGAAAACACTTTTAGACTTTAATCAAAAATTCGTAGCCAATAATCAAAGAACGAAGAAAAGAAAAAAACAAAATGATGTCTCTTTAGTTAATACAAAGGCCGAGTGAAACCGGTAGACCGTGGACAAAAACAGTAATGGATCCGAACTTATGAAGCATAATTTTATCATTTAACGTTTGGGAAGCATAGAACGGACCGTCGAAAAACCTCTCACCTCGAAAGGCAAAAGCAGAACGGAAATAAAACCGGTATTAATTTAATTGAAACTCCTCTTCATTAGTTTCAGTCGTGCAGTTGAGTGGGCAAACAAATAAAAATGTTTGATCTCACCGGTTATGCAATTGGAATGATATTCGAATCGTAACATACGGCCGAGCGCTTCGATGGTTATGGTTTTGCGGCGGGGAGCTACTACGAGTAACAACCGCTGCTTTCATTATGCAACTAACTTTTCCCTGCATCATTTGCTAAAAGGTAATAAATACGCATACTGAAGGTACGCTAGTTAAAGAATTTCTTTTAGCCAGATTATATCAGTGGCATCGAGTAACTGACCAGAAATGATTTGATCTGAAACATTGATTTTTAGTATTATTGTACCTGTGTGTATAACGTTATACTCTTGATATTCCAGACGTTAGTTCAATGAAAACATGACTTAAAAGTTACTTTTTCATGGTCACCAACCAATTGAATTTAGATAGCGTTTCGTTGCCTCGCAAATCTTACTCTGTCTTCATAACTTCATGTTAAACAAAATAACGCTATAAATATATCATTTCAATAATGTGTTACTTTTGATGAACTATTTGGAATAGATTAAGTAAATAGATAAGAGTTTTGATTTTATTAATCTAATTTATAACGTAGGGTACCTTGCGTCGAGCTTAATGCAAATAGATAATTTTACAAACAAAAATCCAAACTCGGCCTAGAGATAGATATATTTTATTGATAAAATTATAAATATTATGGCATTAAGTCCGCCTTTTGTACTATAAGATTTTTCTTTTGTGCAATAAAGATTAAATAAATAAATAAATAAATAATTGTACACCTTATTATTAAGTAACCTATTAAAAAAATCGTTTTATAGTCGATGCTTTAAAACGATGTGCTTAAAAATGTATTTATATGGAGGAACAAGTAAGTAATATACCTTTATGCTCTAAACAAAACATTCGTTGGCCAATATTCATCCAGCACGTTTATCGGGATCGCTCGCAGTGAATAGGCAGTTCTACCCCCGTACGTTCTATCCATGTTCGATTTTATGCCACTGTTATTGTTTTCATACAAACACCTATTAAAGCTTTTGACCGACTAGAAAAGCTGGCCTCCGCAAAAAAGGGGAAACGTATTTAGGCATTTTCGTGAAATGTAAAACGGTTTTCTCGATTTGGGCTAAGCGGTATATTCGACGGCTTTTAAAAATGCGTGTGAATTTTCAACTTTTATGAAGGGTAAATTTAATTGTGAAACGGTAGACAATGGGGTTAAAGCGTTAAGCGGTGTTTGTTTTAATTACCACTAAAAGGCTAAAGGCGTCTGAGATATTATGCGCAATTTAATGGTCAGTGAACAAATCCTAGTTGTAGGAAAGTTTGTGCTTAAATCATGAAAGCATTGTGAATTCTGGATTAAAATCTCTTTCGGTGTGTAAAGAGTTCCTAGTAAACTGGAACTTTAGTTTTATGAATAATTATTATTCTCATTGAAAAATGTTGGTGTGAGCAACTCTATCGCTAAGCGGTCATTTATACGATGCGAGAACTCGCATGCGAGTTTCATTACATTGACGTAAGCAACAGTCCGCAATGTAACTAAAATCGCATGCGAGTTCGCGCGCCGTCTAAATCAGCCCTAACAATGTATTCTCTAATAAGCCGAGCGAGATCCGAAGAAGCGCCGGCATCCGTCAAGCGAACACTCGACTCCGTCGAGAGGCCTACTGCGTTCGTTAGCGGCAGCGTGACGAACTGCTGTCCCACTCTGTCCCACTCCTCGGCTCTTTTCATTAGGAAGTAATTCAGAGTGGGCACTCTTCCGCTTCATTCCTCCACGTTTGTGTCTCGCAAGAGTGCCTCGTGGCCTCGCTGATTCAGGTAAGGCTTTTGTGACGAGATTAAAGAGAACACATTTCCTTAGTGGTGCAGCCGTGTTCTCGGAGCTATATTTGGAATTAAGGTTGCTTCGTTGTTAGTGTAGCTGGGAAGTTGATAACTTGCGTCGTACGTCTCCGGTGTCATAGTCGCGAGACAAGCTCGACTTTCTTACTTGTTTTGGAGTCGTCTTAATTCAATAGTTTTGCCACAAATAAATATACGGTAGAAAAGCAACATTAACTATTACTATGATGAAAACAAATTTAGCGCAAGTATTATATTGAAATGTGTTGTCTGCAGTGTACCTGTTTGTATGCATGAGGTTTTCAAAATTACCTTGACATGCTCTTATTCTCTTAACAATAAAGTCGTGTCAAGATCATTTTGAACACCTCGCCTGCTTAGCAACTTCTGCTGCTGACTGTACTCGTAGATCAAGTATAATAAAAGTAATAAACTAGAATCAGAATCAAGCATTTTATTCGTGGTAAACTTAAAACTTAAATTACATACAAGAGTATAACGTATAACGTCTGGTTGACGTAACTGGTGACCGAAGAGCTGGCGGCTACCTCGCACAACGTATCAGTATTGCGATACAGCGGGGAAATGCCGCCAGCATCCTTGGTACAATGCCTCAGGGGCCTATTTTAGATTTAAGCTAGTTATTAATTTCGTTTAGTTGTACCACTGTATATATATTGTATGTAAATAAATGAGAAAAAAATAAAAGAATATAACTAAAAACTACAGTTATTAATAAAATAAGCGTTAAAGCTTCCCAAGTAGCATGGAAGAGTCGGCAACATCAATATACCAGCCAATATAGAACTTAGAGAGATTTAAGAGACGTATAAGAGTGTCAGAAAAGATTTAAACTGTATAAAAGGTATTTTACCGACATTATACAGCTCAAGCTGTATAAAATCATTATAAAGGATTCTGCGGAATCATGGGGTGCTTTATCAGAATATAGAAAATCTACTATAAAACTAAAAGTGTTGTGAAACACTACAAGCTAATTCTATCGTAAAAGCTGTATACAGGCTGTATTGTAGTAACACTTGGCACTTTTAGCTGTATAAAAGTATCTGTCAACTCCGTTTTAAAACTTTAAGTGTTGTGAAACACTACAAGCTAATTTTATGGTAAGAGCTGTATACAGGCTGTATTGTAGTATCACTTGGCACTTGTAGCTGTACAAATGTATCTGTCAACCCCGTTTTAAAGCTATTTCTTATGGCGTAATTTTACTCTCCTATAAGAATAGTAGTTGTATAACTTCTGTCTGTAAGGGTATTATAAAACTAAACGAATAAATGGCAGCTATAGTACAGCTTTTTTCTGTATTACTGACAGAGTCGCTTATTTCAGCGTAATTTTACACTCGTATAAGTATATATTTCGACCACGAAAATAAAAAATTGTAATGAACAAGATTAATAATTAAGAAAATTATGAAATGGAACGAAGAATAGACCAAATACATTTGGACCTAAGGGTTTTTTTATTTGTTATACAGATCTCTAAAGAGACTTATAACTTATGTACGGAGAACCGAAATACAGCCAAATGAATACAAATCTTCTATTCTAAAGCTGTTTTAAATACAAAAGCTGTAAATGACACTCCATTTATTACACAGCACAGCTACTAAGATTATAATGCTCTCCAACTATCCTGTAAGCTGTTTAAAAATTGTCGCCATTTTACAATGTAACAAAAAAGTATTTGTAAATATAATTAAGGAAATACTTGCAAATATTAAGCAGACTAACATCGTGTTATGATTACCAGCTACAATAAATTAACTTTAGCCTTAGAATTAATATTTATAAAACTTTTTGATATCCTAACCTTAAAAACAAACACTAACTTTCCCGATTTTTGATATTTTCCTTATGGTTTCTCTTTGTTATTTTGCAGGCGCGTGAATATTTTGCCGCAAAAGATACATAGGTTCACAATAAATAATAATCGGCACTTACAAATAGTATAATATTCCACTTAAGTCCTCTATAATATTTACTTTTACTTTTACCATCCACTATAACACTTTATTGTCGCCATTACTATATTACGAATGAACAAGATTAAGACATTTGAGTTTCCTAAATGATTATTATTCTCTTGTAATCATTTTTAAAAACTCATTTAAAACTCATATTCTTATATCGTACTTATAAGAGATTATCTGTAGTGTTAAGGTTTCCTGTTACACCGAAATATAGCTGTAATGCAGCTATTATGCAGCTTATGTATTGCTTATACAGCTACTCTACAGCTCTAATAACGCGAAAGGCTGTATAATTTGGGCCCTTTTTTAACTTATAAGGGCTGTATAAGCGCTTATACAGCCTTTGTACAGCCTAACTGTACAGCTTATAGTATACAAATAAACTTCAATACAGCTTATATACAGCTTGCAATGCTACTTGGGTTACCACGGAAATTGGCTCGCCTCAGCGTAATACTGACCCGAAAGTCAGCGCTGATCTTCCGGTGAGACCATTTTGTGGGCCACGAACGCAACCGTACAACCGTAGACTTATATCGACCGGAAAATAAGACGTGATTACCTTTTATATCATCAGTTACCCGTGAACAAGATGCATGTAACTGCTTCGAAATAATCGGGAGCTCAAAAACAATACCTACAAAATGTAATCACGGTTCAAACCCCGATCGATGTAAGTCTACATTCAATAGAACTTGCTAACTATGTAAACAAACCGCCATATTGAAATTGTCAAGGAATGATGAATTTACTACTGGCTTTTGTTTACATAGTTAGCAAGTTCCATACTGCCGTATTCGAACTTCAAGATATTCACAAGAGACGACACGTACTAGATCCATTCTAGATACGTTATAGTTTAGATATCAACTAGTTCAACTCTTTTGCAGCGGAATTCGGGCAACCAATGTCAATTTTACGTTAGATATCTATTAGATGTGAATTGGATCTTTAAGTCATATCCTGTGGAAATCGTTCAAGAGTATCTCCAGAATCGCACAAATGTCAAATTTGACAGGTTAGATCTTAAACATATCGTTATCGTATCTTGGTGATGTCTAAAAGATATCTAATAGATGTCTATTTCAAAATCCGAATCGAGCCCATAGAATGACACTTTAGTGAAACCAACCGTGAATCATCCAAAACTGTTATTGTAGCTAAACTGTAAAAAAACGGCCTTACAAGAAATTTTATGAAGTGGGAAACGGCAGTCTCGCACGTTTCGCACTGAAATTACTGAGCGAGCCGTCACTTCAGTGAAATTACTCGCTAAAGCGGCGTGTGAAGCAATTTGGTAATGCACTTTTATCCCGACTGCGGACATCTATGTAAGGCGGTTAGAAACCAGCAATACCTCTAAACGACACTGCGATTACGTGTGTAAGGTGACAGTCCATTTCCAACGACAGCTGCAAAACTGTTCATTTTACTATGGAAATTGACAGTGACAGCGACGCGTTTCCATAGTAAAATGAACAGTATTGCAGCTGCAGTTGGAAATGGAATGTCACTTTAAGAGTGACAGTCCATTTCCAACGACAGCTGCAAAACTGTTCATTTTACTATGGAAATTGACAATGACAGCGACGCGTTCAGTACCGTTAGTGCAGCTGCGGTTAGAAATGGAATGTTACGATAAGAATGTCAGATTTATGTCATATGTCGAACGAAAGAAGTAACGTGGAATGCCTATTTTCGATTCAGGGGCAACTTTGATAGAAACTTATTTTCGTGTTTTAACTTTTTTGTCTGTGTGAGATTTGTAGTCGTGGGGTCAAAAGACACATAATATTATTAGTGACTTATGAACTTTTAATAGATGGTTCTAATAATAACACAATACAAACTTTAGTAGATACCTTACTTTTACTTTAGTCAGTGGATCTTTACTGTAAATCATGTCTTGAATGAATCAGATAATTACTGTTGTTACAAGAGGTTACCGTAAAAATAAGGAAATTTCTCTTTGAGTCTTCTATTTAGATACTAGAGATAACGAATGACCCAGTAAATACAAAGTTTCAGTGTTAATAGGGCTGCATTAAAAGTAGCATAGTATTTTACGCAAGAGGCGTATCGCAGGGATCAATCGGCGGTTATCGGGGAAGAGATCTCAGCGCGTGTGTAGGGCATGTAGCTCACTATCGCGCGGCGATCGCGCGCGGTATTAGCGCCATTCGTCTTTGTCGTACCGTTACCTAATTTGAATAATCGTCGGCGACTAAGGTGAGAATACCTAGTGAATTGCCTCACACCGTACGAACCCTCCCGGCAACCTGCAAGAAGCAATATGTCTTCCAGATTGGAACTTGTTTTTCTCCAGTCAACAAAACATAAATTTAGATGCCAGCTATAGAACCCCTATAACTCCGAATTCAGCAGTAACAACAGGAAAATAAGACACGTAAAATAATACAAAAGAGAAATGACAAAAATTCGAAGTGAGAATTTTCTCATTACACCACAAATCAACTGTTAAAACAAATATTTAAAAAGAGAAAAGAATTTGCAGACTACAAAATGCTCCTCATCCCTGGCTACTGCGAAATGCGAAATCCGATTTAATTTATTTTTATCGCGAGGCTTTATAATTTCATTTTCGCACTTTCCATTTCGAGAGCGCCGGCGCCGCGGACCGCTGCTCTATCCGAATGAGATCTCTACGAAATCAGGTACAAAAGAACGATAATGAACGCTCACAGCTCGCTACGTAATCTAAATTATTATACGAGTCGAAATTCTTACTTGGCAGCGAAAGAAATCAACTTTATCTCGGTACCGGGAGATGTTTAATAAAATTAAAACGTCGGAATAGGGCTCTGTAACAGTATTCCGATTCTAATTTTCTCTCATCTCTCCAAAAACGCGTTTTATCTTCTGCTACATATAGTCAGTTCATTTCGGACGAGCAAGAAACTCTGGTGTTTTTGTTAGATAGCGCCAACGTAAAGCATAATTCAGTACTTACTGTAAGGGCTGATTTAGACGATGCGAGAACTCGCATGCGAGTTTCATTACATTGCTGTTTTTGATCGGTCGGTTGAATTGGACGTAACCAACAGTCCGCAATGTAACTAAAATTGCATGCGAGTTCGCGCGCCGTCTAAGTCAGTCCTAAAAGTAAAAATGCTTATGCCGCACAGTGCCGCACACTGGTGGAAAGCTGCATTTACATGCACCTTAATTGGAAATTAGTATGTTATATGTAAATATAACATGTATGGAATACGTAGTCCAACAGAAGCAACCAAATGTGCGTCGTTCGTCATCATCATCATTTCAGCCTTTATACGTCCCATTACTGAGCACAGGCCTCCTCTCATGCGCGAGAGGGCTTGGGCTATAGTCCCCATGCTAGCCCAATGTGGATTGGGGACTTCATATACACCTTTGAATTTCTTATATGCAGGTTTCCTCACGATGTTTTTCCTTCACCGAAAAGCTAGTGGTAAATATCAAATGATATTTCGTACATAAGTTCCGAAAAACTCATTGGTACGAGCCAGGATTTGAACCCGCGACCTCCGGATTGAAAGTCAGACGTCATATCCACTCGGCCACCACTGCTTGTGCGTCGTTGTGTGCAGTTAAGTCTCAGTTCCCTCCCTTCCGCCGTGTTTTAATTTATCGCCGATCGTTGCGATTTTCCTATTTCGCACTTGTATCGTAATATACCTACTAATTGTGATCAAAGCGAAGCGAAACATCAAGATGGCAGCGTTATGGCGAGACGTGCTAGAAGTTGCTTTTAATAGTTATTTGTTTTACAAGGGGGCAAAGTTGTTGTTTAACCGCTCGTGCTAATATTGATACCCGAGCGAGCGAAGGATTCCGAAATTGAACCACGAGCGTAGCGAGTGGTTCGATAAATGGAATCTTGAGCGTTGCGAGGGTTTCAAAGCACGAGGGTTAAACAAAATTTGCCCCTGAGTGAAACACAAAATTTTTCACCACACCAACCCGAAGCAAATATTAAATGTAAAATATCAATAAAAACTAAAATCAAAAATCAAATCCAAATGAATGTTATAAAATATTTATCATCCAAAATCATCATTTAAAAGTCAATTCTACCAGCAAACATAAGAACACAACTCAAAATTTGCATTTGATTACTTTGTTTACATGTGGATAAAATGCAACTTTGCTATTCGTTTTTGAAGTGCAAAGTAATTCTTTCCGAGCTGGTGTGGTGAAAAATAATGTAATGCTAACTATAATGTAATGAAATACGATTTAAGAAAGTAGAACCTTGATAGAGAGTTTTAAAAGTAATAGTGACATTAATTTACATCCAGTAGACACTTTGGTCGTTACCTTTTCTACTCTAATTGCGTTTCATGTTACTGAAGACGAGCTAAGTTCAGTTATTTATATCCTAAGTAATAAGATTCCGTCGGGATGCGACCAGATGATGTCTGAGATGAACTCGAATTTTGTAGAACATAATCGGGCTGAGTAACGTAGACGTCTCCCGAAATAACCGTTTCGGTAATCACGAATTGTCACACCAGTGAACTGAGCTGTAATTAGGCAAATGCACCATGTAACGTGAAGTGTACGGGGCGGGCGCGGCCCGCGCGCCCGTCGCAGCTCGCTCGCTTCGCAGCCGTATTGTTCCCGTAATGATTATATTGTTCAGCGGTGAGGTGGATAATGCCGGTTCAGTTGAGGCGAAGATAATTAAAACCGTCTTGTATAGTCACAAATAATTATATTATCAAAAGCACAAGTTACATATTTAGGTGTAATGTGAAGTATAAATTATTCTCGTTCCCATGGTAATATAATTCAAGGATAGAACAATACCATAGATAACTATGAAAAGGAATTAGTCTTCTGTTGGACTTGCCAACATGCTGGGGCGGGCCGAAACCTTCGCCTTAAATAATAATAAGTCCATAATTTGCTACTAAAATAGGTATAACCTCATTACCCAGCATCATGGTATAATCCAATTAAAGAAACTTATGTTTACAATGAAAGCTAAACAATAAAGAGTAACATCTTATTAAACGTTATTCAAATCCTACAGAAAAAACAAGAGAAAATCAATATTATTGAGGTCATCCTGTTGAAGCCGTATATTTTAATGTGTATGAATTTCTTTAGTACTTCACAGTTTCACATAATGCATTCATAGATGGCGTTAGTAGTAGCGATTTTGGAAATTTATTATGGTTATTTTTGTTGGCAATTCATTCTAAAATATTTGTAAAATTATTTGGAATAACATGTTTGTAATATTTTGCATTAAAATTCACATTTTAGCAATTTGTTATTATAGGAAATTAATTACCAAATAAATCAAAAGATGGCACTTTGTTCCCAACGCGTCGGTTCTACAACGCGGTGTTAAGATTTTTCCGGGTTTCGTATATAAGCTTCGAGGAACAATAGGTCGTCAATTCAAAATTCAAATCAAGCAGTGAGTGTTATATACAGTGTGTAGTAGTAGTAAGTTGTAAATAAAGTGGTGGTTTATACAGTGTGGTGTTATTTTTGGACCTCGTACATGGTCCTTCGAGCCGGATAGTTTGGCTATTCGGTTCCAGGAGTCGACGGCAGAGGGCGCCGTCCGGCACAGTGCGGGGCTGCCGAGTGCAGTGCCGACGTCAACCACGGCCTGACGTCATCGGCAGCAGCGTCATCGCGTGACGTCATCGGCAGCAGCGTCATCGCGTGACGTCACGACAGCGGCGACATCGGGTGACGTCATCAGCGGCGAGTGCAGTGTGACGTCAGTTATGGTCAAGTATGAGTGCCGGTGGTGAATTGTGAGTACTTTATTATTCATTACTAAGTGAGGACTTAGAAAATTTCACGTGTAACTGGACTTAGAAAAATTCAATCAGATAATCTGGGACTTAGAAAATTTTCAATCCGATTGAGTTGGGTCTTAGAAATTTCAGATCAGTAGCCAGGACTTAGAATATTTTCACGGGGAACTTATGCCCGATTTAAGTTAGCTGTCAAACACTTAGAAATAAATCACGATGGAGAAACTTCTGAATATACAGGATGACTTGCAGTCTAGAATTGTTCGCGGTTTCGAAAACTTCAAAAAGTCTCCCAAAGAACGCCGTAATTCTATTGATTATCTCAACACTAGATTGGAATTGTTGGAGGAGTTATGGACTCAATTTTCACGCACGCATACGCATATTATTCAGAACAGCGAGTCAGAAGCCTTGACTCAAAGCACATATGTCGTAAACAATGTGTATGATGACACTGAAGAAGCATACATAACTTATAAATGCCTTGTTAAATCTATGCTTAGCAGTCTCCAGCCAGCTTCTACATCTGCGACGTCAAGCATGAATGTCACCGAGCCCAGTAAGTCAACCAACAAGGCTGAGGCACGCGTCAAACTGCCCAAGATTTCAATACCAACGTTCTCCGGTCAGTATGCTGAATGGGTGAGTTTCCGTGACATGTTTGTTTCGTTGATACACAGCAACAAAGATCTAGATGATGTCCAGAAGCTGCATTATTTAAAGGGGCATTTAACTGGCGAAGCTGAACAGTTGTTGAGACACATTCCAATCACCAAAGATAACTACAGTACCAGTTGGGAGCAACTCGAGAAGAGGTATAACAATAAGAAATATTTATCAAACTGCATCCTGAAACGATTATTGAGTCAGCGTAACTTGGCTACTGAATCTGCAAGTGCCCTCAAGGAGTTATTAGATACAACCAACGAGTGTCTACAAGCGCTGAAGAACTTAGGCATAGATGTTAAGAGTTGGGACGTTATTATTGTGCATCTAATGTGTTTAAAGTTAGATGCTGAGTCGCGAAAGCAATGGGAACTGAAGTCAATTGAACACAACAATGAATTGCCAACTTATGAACAATTTCAAATATTTTTAGAGACACGGTTTCGCGCATTGGAGTTCATTGACCCAAAGCTTTCTAGACCCAGCACCAACGCTCACCAGAGCTCCAATACATCTGTGAAGGTCCATCATGTGTCAGTTGTGACAACCCCAACCTGTACATTCTGTTCTGAAGCCCATAAGATTAGTAATTGTAAAGAGTTTTCCAAACTTGATACTGATGCTCGTCGTGGTTTTGTCCAGTCACATAGTCTTTGTTTTAATTGTCTAGGACCTCATCATTCAGTTTATGCATGCCGTCAATCCTCTAGATGCCGAATTTGCCAAAGGAAACATCATTCTTTATTGCATTCCAAGAATAACACACCAGCAACTGAGTCTCAGGAGTCTGAAGAAACAAATCACTCAGTTGTACCAAATGTGGTTGCAACTGCAACTGCATCTCACTCGTCATCTGATGATGAGCGCACCACTACCAACATTAAAAACCACTTTTCGACAGCTCATAGGTTGGTTTTATTACCAACAGCATTGGTTAATGCCATGTCGAAATCTGGTCAACTCATAACACTCAGGTGCTTTATCGACCAAGGATCAGAAGAGTCGTTTATCAAAGAATCTGTGGTTCATCTGCTCGGACTTTCCAGGATTCCCCACAAAAGCACAATCACGAGACTATGCGAAGATGAAGAGCAGAGTTCCCTGAGCTCTAACTCGTCGGTGAAGATAACAATCACATCTCGCCTAGACTCTGATTTTAAGGTAAACGTAAATGCTTTTGTGTTAAGCAAACTCACATTGAATCTTCCAGAGAAACGAGTCAATGTTGAGTCTTGGTCCGAGCTGTCTAGTGTAAATTTAGCGGATGCAACATTCAATGAACCAGGACAAATCGACTTGCTACTTGGTGGAGAAGTTTATAGCCAAATATTCATGGGCGGTGTTCTAAAAACTCCACAGGGAGGACCCATCGCTCAGCAAACTTCCTTAGGTTGGATCATTTCCGGGCCGGTTCGCTCAGGTGAGTCGGAGTTACACAATAAGATCAGAAATAACTACATTCATGTCAATGACAACGAGTTCCTGAAGAAGTCTTCAGAGCTTGAGGCTGATCCTATTGCGCCAGATCTTAAGCACAAACACACTAAGGAAGAAGAGAAGCAAGAAGAATCTTTTGCTACCACTACTAACCGGGATTGTAGTGGTAGGTATTCACTCAAGTTACCCTTCTGCGAAGAAAATACACGGCACTGCAGGTGCACCGAGGGGAAACTTTATCTCGCAGCAGTTAAACAATCCAATTCACTCGACAGAAAAATCGAGCAAGAACCCCAGTTGAAGAAGAGGTACATTAATAACATCAAGGAGTACGAAGAGCTTAGCAACGTGAGAATGGTTTCGAATGAAGTGCAACCCAAACCAGAAGTTGTGTGCCTTCCCCAAAAGGCAGTTACTCCTGAAGACAACGAGGTACCGATAGTCTTCAATGTCTCATGCACGGGAATGAAACGGCAAGTCTATGAAGAAGATGCTGAGTTCCGACAAAGTTTATGTCGAGATGGTCAAAACGAACTTGGAACAACCGTGGCACCTGCTCTGGCTAACAAAACACTGCAGCAAGTTGCACCTGAGCGCGAAGAAGCCTATCATTGGACAGCAGCAGACAGAGTGTTGCGTGTGAATGACCTTCTGTCAGATTGTGAGCCTGTGGGAGAAGGAAAACGACCATACAAAGAACTCAACGAATCATTGGACAAAGCAGGTTTCGAAACAGCAACGTGGAAAACTTATAGCCACAACCTATTGAAAACAAAGAATCAAGATTCTAGGAACGAAGATAATATGAAGATCAAGCTGGACACAGCGGTGAAAAATTTGGGTAGGACTTGGTATCAAAAAGAAGACATATTCGAATACTCTTTTGCAGTTCAACTATCACATCTCAAATTTTGTTCAATGAGGACAAGGATGACTGACATATACTGGGTTGTTAACCCGCTTGGTTGGCTGGCGCCGGTTATTCTCTGGCCGAAGATATTTCATAAAATTAAAATAAACTCTATGTGATATCAAGCATTTTGGCTGCCTGAATTGGAATAGAAGACTCTTTCTGTTGACAGGACCTCTAATGCTGGAACCTAACTTTTATTAGAAATGTCAATAATCTCAGAAGAAAGCGGTTGACTCAGAAAATGCGCAAGATTTTAATTTCATTTGTCAAGTGGCAGTTTTATCGTCGTTCCAAGTCTCGTCACTCCTGAGCCAATTGTTGGTGTCGTTGTTTTATCCAATTTAGACTGTTCCTGCATTTGGATGGTTGCATGGCATTCAAACATAAAACATTCAGGTGCGAACAACATCACACGAGTAGTCAGTTTGAGTAAACACATAAAAATGGGCTGTATATAAACTGTTTCCTTGTTATTAAGTATTGTTATTGAAACTGTTTTCTTTGTTATTTACTCTCAATCTTATTGTTTTAGGTAAATGCAAAGGGCATGTTAATTTTGTGTTCACGTTATCACTTGCCTTTGCTTTTATTTGTTATATCATGCCATGGTGGGCGGAATTAAGAACAAACTGCCCTTTGTTCTTGGTAGGCGGAATGTTGAAGCCGTATATTTTAATGTGTATGAATTTCTTTAGTACTTCACAGTTTCACATAATGCATTCATAGATGGCGTTAGTAGTAGCGATTTTGGAAATTTATTATGGTTATTTTTGTTGGCAATTCATTCTAAAATATTTGTAAAATTATTTGGAATAACATGTTTGTAATATTTTGCATTAAAATTCACATTTTAGCAATTTGTTATTATAGGAAATTAATTACCAAATAAATCAAAAGATGGCACTTTGTTCCCAACGCGTCGGTTCTACAACGCGGTGTTAAGATTTTTCCGGGTTTCGTATATAAGCTTCGAGGAACAATAGGTCGTCAATTCAAAATTCAAATCAAGCAGTGAGTGTTATATACAGTGTGTAGTAGTAGTAGTAAGTTGTAAATAAAGTGGTGGTTTATACAGTGTGGTGTTATTTTTGGACCTCGTACACATCCTAAGAAATATTACCTAAATAACAACAAATACAACGCATATGTTGATAAACGCAAGAAAGAGAACTAAATGTACTCTCTTTAACTTCTAAGTAGTGTTAACAAGGCAGCAGTTTACCTGCAAACACTTAAGAGTTATAATCAAAGAAACAAGAACCTTGTCAAACTATAAACTTAGCTTACACACATATTTAGACATACTTAGTGTCCAAACTTAAAGGTGTATTAAAAACACAATGCATAAAAGCTTACTTATACAATAGAAAATTATTCAATGGGTAGCACAGCAAAACCGCTTAAAGATCGTTTGTACACCTTTTTATTAGGTGCCAAGAGGTCTACAACGCGTACCTTATTATCATCACCAGGATATACTTTAACAATTCTGGCCATGGGCCATGTCATGGGGGGAGGGTTAGGCTCTCTCATAATAACTAACGAACCAACTTTAACATTTGGTTGGCTATCGCGCCACTTGGGACGACATTGTAATACATTCAAATAATACTTATGCCATACCTTCCAAAAGTGGCCTTTAACCTTGTTACAGATCTCCCAGAACTTTAATCTATTATTAGGTAACTCGGCCAAGTCCGCTTCCGGGAAGGATGTCATAGAAGTACCAATCAGAAAGTGGCCAGGCGTAAGGTAGCTGTAATCGTTAATATCGTCAGCAGTTACAGGCAAAAGTGGCCTAGAATTCAGGGTCCCTTCAATTTGACATAAAATAGTATTAAGTTGTTCATACGTCAGTACATAAGCCTGCAATATACGCTTTAAGTGGTACTTAGTACTTTTAACAGCAGCTTCGGCAAGACCAGCAAACACTGGTGAATAGCTTGGCACAAAGTGAAAGGCAATACGTTGCTGTGCCGCATAGGATTGCACCAGAGTCTGATGATCCTGTGATGCATTTAAATTGTACAGCTCAGCTAATTGGTTCTTTGCCCCCTTAAAGCATCCACCATTGTCACAAAATACGTCGGTCGGAAGGCCTCTTCGCGCTATGAATCGCTTGAAACATGCAAGGAAAGCATCAGTGGTTAGGTCTGAAGAGAGCTCCAGATGTATAGCCTTTGTCACAAAACAAACAAATACGCATATATAGCCTTTTGTCTGTAAAGCTCTTCTTATCCATAGGTCCTATGGTATTGTTCTATCCTTGAATTATATTACCATGGGAACGAGAATAATTTATACTTCACATTACACCTAAATATGTAACTTGTGCTTTTGATAATATAATTATTTGTGACTATACAAGACGGTTTTAATTATCTTCGCCTCAACTGAACCGGCATTATCCACCTCACCGCTGAACATTGGTCCTTCGAGAGAGAAGAAAGGACGAAGATAGAAAATTCCGGCTTGCGATAAATGGTCACCGATCCATCGGCTTCTTCGTGCAAGAATATTCACGCTTTTAAAAAGAAGTACGCAAGCGGCGCGAAACAATAGGGGTGCAATACCTATTCGCTGCATACATTCATCGTCATATTTTCGTGCAACTGTTCACGCAAAGATTCGCATGCGACGCAAACATACTCGTCGCATCGCGCATATCGTCGGTCCCACGCACACCCCACGCTTCAAATTCATCGTGGTCATCGTGGATCTACATTTCAAGCAAAAACGCGCGTGTGTCGCGAAACTTATATTCGTCGCATCGAGCATCACGTTGGTTCTTCGCTTCTACACATCGAGAATCTACATTCCTCGCATCGCGCAAGTTTTTACAAAATATTTACAATTTTAATTATGTAATTCGTCGAAATGTCATTCGTCATTCGTCGCGAAAAAAATAATTTTTCATATTAGCCGCCATTGCAGCATTGGGTTGTCAATGCTGCCAACTAACGAATACTTTAAAACACATTTCATGGTTGAACTTTACTGGTCATTGTAGGGAGTGAAGCTTGTGCCTATATTAAGTAATTTAAACTATACCTAAAGTTTATGTGGTACTTTAAGTCCTTTAAGTCGCAATCACCAATAATGGCATCTGAAGACTTGAGGAGGTTGCGAGCTGCACGAGGTTACACCAAGGCCTCAATCACTCGTCTCTTCAACTTTAGCAATAATGAGAATGATGTTGGCCTTAGTGCAATTTCTGACTTGGAAACGAAGCGCGCCAGGATAGAAGAGTTATTCAAAGATTACGAGCAATGTAATAAGGAGATTTTAGCCTTAGACGAAGCGGACGCGGAGGATGTGGAGGACTATGAGGCAAAATACTACAACATTCTCACTATCCTCAATGAGGCTATAAAAAACAAGTCGTCCTCGTCTGATGCGCCCTCGTCTGACGCTCCCGCGTCTTCCTGCAAAAAGGCTAAACTGCCTACTATAAAAGTTGAAACTTTCACTGGTAAGTATAGTGAATATACAGGTTTTATTAACTTGTTTAAGGCAATAATACACAACGATAGATCAATTGACAATGTCCAAAAATTGTACTATTTGCGCTCATTTCTCGCAAATGAACCCTTTGACTTGATTAAGAACCTGCCTCTAGCTGAAGGCAGCTACGAGGAGGCTCTTAAGCTTTTAGAGGAGAGGTATAACCATAAGTTCAAAATTGTAAATGAACACATTAATTCCTTGCTTGATATAAATGCCTTGGTCAAATCTAACCCTGCAAATTTAAGACAGTTTGTGTCATGCATTAAACAATCTTTATCTGCATTAAAGAATTTAAATGTAAGTACGGATAATTGGAATCCTATTATATTGGCTATTTTGTACCGTAAATTAGACACCTACACGTCACGGGCATACCAATTGGAGCGTGATGACACTGAGGAGCCCACAGTCACCGAGTTCCTGCTGTACTTGGAGAAACGCGCCTTGGCACTGGAGAATGCTGAGCCGTCGCCCACACCCGGGAAGTCTCACCACAAGGCAGTGGTAAATGTGACAGCGACCGTCTCGCCTGCCTGCAGTTATTGTAAGTCCAATCACCGACTATTTGACTGTAGCAAATTTAAAATGCTTACTAGTAGTGAAAGGATAGCTTTCAGCAAAAATAATGACCTATGCTCTGTCTGTCTAAACAAACACAATGGAAAGTGCCGCTTTCATTTCCGGTGCAGTACTTGCAAACAGGCTCATAATACCTTACTGCATCCGGACTCGGCTAACCAACCCCAAGTTTCTTTAATATCAAACTTGGGGCATAATGGGGTACTATTACCCACAGTCAGAGTGAAGTTATATTCACGGACAGGTAGTGAGGTTCATGTGAAAGCTCTTTTAGATTGTTGTTCACAAAGCTCTTTAGCCACCACTAAATTAATAAATGTTTTAGGATTGACCCCAAGCAAGGACAACAGCAACATAATTGGTGCTGGTGGAAAAAGTACTGATACACAGTATTCTATACCTTTAGATGTGTATTCTTTGACCATGCCTTACCGAGTCACTGCGAATTGCAATGTAATGGAAAAAATTACATGCCAGCTGCCACAAAATGCGATCAAATTGGACGCTATTAGTATACCTGATGGGATCACTCTGTCTGATGCTGATTTCCATCAGCCGTCTGAGATCAATTTACTTCTAGGTGCTGACATATTTTTCCAGGTCCTCCTTCTGGAGCCAGTTCTGGGTCAGCAGGAGCGGTCTGCGCAGCCTGTTGAAGACCCAGCCAGTCCACACCCGACGGTTGTAAATACAAAGTTTGGCTACATCATAGGTGGGGGTTTACCACGACAACAAACCAGTGACAAAAGTAAGGTAACGCTTTTATGTACACAATGTGACTCAAGTCTTAATGACAGTCTACAAAGATTTTGGAATGTAGAGAGCATACCTGAAACCTTTTGTGAACGCATGTCAGAGCATCAAATGTGTGAAGATACTTTTAAGAGCACAACGGTGTTAGAAAATAACAAGTTTCAGGTTGACTTGCCTTTGAAAGTTCCTTTGAATGAGGTCAATGATGTGCTTGGTGGCTCTTTTGATATGGCTTATTATAGGTTCCTTAACCTCGAAAAAAGATTGCACAAAAATATAAATTTGCTATCAGATTATGAAAAGTTCATCAATGAATATGTGGACTTGAAGCATGGGCACTATATTGACTTCAATCAATTGGATTTTGAGAATGATCCTCTATACTTTGCATCCCATCATGCTGTAATTAATGACTCTAGCAAAACTACACGTACCCGGGTAGTCTTTGACTGTTCTTTGCAAACTAACAAAAAGGTATCGCTCAATGACATTTTGCTTAACGGACCTCCGGTACAAAAAGAGTTGTTTGACATAATGCTTTTGTTCCGATTAGGCAACTATACCTTCTCCACAGACATACGACGCATGTTTCGATGTGTTGATGTTAATCCTATACATGCCAAATTGCAAAATATATTGTGGAGAAGCAATCTCGATGAGCCTCTAAAATGCATACAGCTAGATACTGTTACCTATGGGCAAAAGAGTAGTACATATTTAAGCACTCGATGCTTACTAGAGTTAGCAGATAGGTTTGAAAGTGATTTCCCACTTGCAGCTTATATATTAAGAAATTGCACCTATGCAGATGATATGTGTTTTTCAAACTCCGATTTAAAGGTTATGATGGAAGCCAAATCGCAATTAAGGGAGTTGTTAAGTAAGGGTAGTTTCAATACACACAAGTGGGCATCTAATGATCAGAGAGTCTTAGAGGGCATTCCCAACGATAAACGGCAGTTTGATGACTTAGACTTCCAGAAAGATAATTTATATTTAAAGACGTTAGGTTTAAAACTGAATATGCGAGACGATGTCTTTGTTTTTTCTTGCCCCGAGGCCTTTAAAAAGGAAAAACCTACCAAAAAAGAAATATTAAGCTATATTTCGAAATTTTATGATCCGCTAGGTTTTATAGCGCCAATTATCATGAAGGCAAAGGCTTTCATGCAAAAAATATATGCAGAAAAAATAGGTTGGAATGAGGTTCCTTCAGCTATGCTGCTTCAGGAGTGGTCTTCATTTGCTTCCAAATTATCTCAAATGGAACCCTTCACTATTAATAGGAACCTGCATATACCCTCCAATGCTTCTGCATTGCAATTGATAGGTTTTGCTGATGCATGTAGCACGACTGGTTACGGCTGTTGTGTGTATCTTCGGGTGGTCGACGAACACGGTAATGCTTCACTTTCATTACTTTGTGCTAAATCTCGAATCAACCCCCGCAATAAGGATACGCTCACCATAGCTCGCTTAGAACTGTGTGCTATGCTACTATTATCTAAACTAATCGCACGAGTTTATGAATCGCTAAAATCGCAATTAAATATACAAGATGTATATCTGTTTTCTGATTCGCAAATTGCGCTAGCATGGGTGAAAACAGAGCCTTTAAGGCTCCAAGCTTTTGTTGCCAATCGGGTCAGGTTGATTCGAGATCTCACAGATAGATGGCGCTGGCTGTATGTACCCAGTGGAGAAAATCCGAGCGACTGCCTGAGCAGAGGTACAGATCCAGATGAGCTGCGTCACATACCCATGTGGCTGCATGGCCCAAGCTTTTTACAGGAAGGTAACTATAATTTTAATGATAAGCTTAACCCTCCTACAATCGATGACCTACCTGAATTGAAAAAGGCGCCCTCTAGTGCCAAGGTGACGTTAGTTACCCAAAAAGGATCAGATCCTTACGATTTCTTAGAAAGGTTTTCTGATCTCAACAAAATGGTAAGGGTAATGGCCTATATAATGAGGTTTTGCTCTAATTTAAAAACTAAAGACACAAATAATCTTGAGTATCTCTCCGCTAAGGAGCTTCAATTAGCTTTACTTCAGATTATAAAACGTGAGCAAGGCATTTACTTCAAACATGAAATTGACAGTCTCAAGGCTAACTTAGATAATGTTAAAGGTTCGCTCAACTCCTTACATCCTTTTCTTGACAATCATGGTTTGCTGAGAGTTGGTGGCAGAATAAAAAACGCAAATGTGTCATACTCACAAAGACATCCTGTAATACTACCGAGGGAATCTCGCATAACAAAGCTTATTGTAAAGCACGAGCACCTTAGGCTGCTACATTCTCCGCCCAAGTTATTATTGTCAAGCTTAAATGATAAATATTGGATTGTAAATGGTCTTAGCTATGTAAAAAGTATAGTTAACAAATGCTTACCTTGTTTCAGAATGAAAGCTCAGTGTGCAAAACAGCTGATGGGTTCTTTGCCACCTGAAAGAGTCACGGCCTGCCGAGCTTTCCAAAAAGTCGGCATCGACTTTGCAGGTCCAATAGCAGTAAAGAATTCTCGCGTAAGAAGAGCTTTACAGACAAAAGGCTATATATGCGTATTTGTTTGTAACTGCTGACGATATTAACGATTACAGCTACCTTACGCCTGGCCACTTTCTGATTGGTACTTCTATGACATCCTTCCCGGAAGCGGACTTGGCCGAGTTACCTAATAATAGATTAAAGTTCTGGGAGATCTGTAACAAGGTTAAAGGCCACTTTTGGAAGGTATGGCATAAGTATTATTTGAATGTATTACAATGTCGTCCCAAGTGGCGCGATAGCCAACCAAATGTTAAAGTTGGTTCGTTAGTTATTATGAGAGAGCCTAACTCTCCCCCCATGACATGGCCCATGGCCAGAATTGTTAAAGTATATCCTGGTGATGATAATAAGGTACGCGTTGTAGACCTCTTGGCACCTAATAAAAAGGTGTACAAACGATCTTTAAGCGGTTTTGCTGTGTTACCCATTGAATAATATTCTATTGTATAAGTAAGCTTTTATGCATTGTGTTTTTAATACACCTTTAAGTTTGGACACTAGGTATGTCTAAATATGTGTGTAAGCTAAGTTTATAGTTTGACAAGGTTCTTGTTTCTTTGATTATAGCTCTTAAGTGTTTGCAGGTAAACTGCTGCCTTGTTAACACTACTTAGAAGTTAAAGAGAGTACATTTAGTTCTCTTTCTTGCGTTTATCAACATATGCGTTGTATTTGTTGTTATTTAGGTAATATTTCTTAGGATGATCTCAATAATATTGATTTTCTCTTGTTTTTTTCTGTAGGATTTGAATAACGTTTAATAAGATGTTACTCTTTATTGTTTAGCTTTCATTGTAAACATAAGTTTCTTTAATTGGATTATACCATGATGCTGGGTAATGAAGTTATACCTATTTTAGTAGCAAATTATGGACTTATTATTATTTAAGGCGAAGGTTTCGGCCCGCCCCAGCATGTTGGCAAGTCCAACAGAAGACTAATTCCTTTTCATAGTTATCTATGGTATTGTTCTATCCTTGAATTATATTACCATGGGAACGAGAATAATTTATACTTCACATTACACCTAAATATGTAACTTGTGCTTTTGATAATATAATTATTTGTGACTATACAAGACGGTTTTAATTATCTTCGCCTCAACTGAACCGGCATTATCCACCTCACCGCTGAACATATATAACCGTACTTTTACTACGCAATTAAAATTTAAGCGTTCCTAAAATTGTACGGAAGATTGTACAGTGCCTACCTACTCTATTTCATCTCAACCGACCGTGGCGGGGCACGAAAGGATGTACCCGAAATCGGACTTTAATGTTAAATTCAAATATTAAGAAATGCGAGAGCGAATTTGTCAAAATATGATTCAAAGACATAGTAAACCTAGGTATCATGCCATTAGCAGATGAAACTTAAGGCGCAGTAGCGAAGCGAGTGGATTATTATCAAGATAGCGAAATATGAAAAAGCAGCATTCTGCTGAGGGGCGACAAATCCAACAGAAAAGGTTAAAATGTTCTCGGCGGTAAGTTCGTCAGCAATACACTCGGAGTTTATAAAGCACCTTATTCGAAATAACAACGCGAAACGCTGCGGATGTCTAACTTAAATAAGATTTAATATTCCTATCCGACAGGAAGTTTCCTGAAGGAGCGTGTGTAATCAAAATCTGCACTGGGAAAGTTTGAGCGGGAATCTCCCAGCAATTGCAGAACCAAGTTGCCGGTAAAAAACTGAAATGAACTTGTCGCTTGAAACTAATTTCATTCCCAACTTTGTGTTAGAATAGTTTTTTCATGTTTTGCAGCTTTTTTCATTCCAACTTGTTCACAGCTTAAAAATCAATTTCTTGAAAGTTAAGGAAAGGGCAAGTTGTGAGGTGTTTACTCCGGCCCGCGACACTGCTGTGTGAACGAAAACTTTAACTTACTCTACGTACAACGGAACTTTCTTTCCTAAATTAACCAACTTTAAGAAAATATTTGCGAATAAGTTTCGTCGACTTTAAAGCGGATAACCACTAAAGAAAAAGTAAAAAGCCATAAAAAATAAATGATTGTAGAAAAACTCATATGGAAATAAAATAATTTTTCTAGTAACTATAATTATCTGTCATATCTTTCTCTTGTTATCTCTATAAACAAGTCGAGGTTTCCTTATAATAATCCCTACCAAGAAAGGTCGCAACAAAAGCTCTAGCCGCAGAATCACTGCAAGTTATAAAAGCAATCTTATAAAAAAATATAAGCTGAACAAAATTAATCCCGTTTTGTTGATTATCGGGGTCGGAGTGAGCCCTCGAGTGGAAATATTAAACGTGACTAAGTACGTTTACTACAGAGCGGTAGTGCCCCTTGTCCTTCAAGAGCGCAATTAGTCCGCTTTTTGCTGCACTCGGATGCTTTGAGTAATGATTGGACGCTGAGAGCTGCGGTTGTTTATGCTCGCAACAAACGCTGATTTATAGTTGTTCTAGCGAACCATTTAGGCACATGACAACATCATTACATACAGTATATATCAGAACGAAAGGCAAAGAAAGAGACACATTAATGTTTAGGTCTTACTGAGCAACTTTTACTATGGAACCAATCCCGTAAACGCGGAAAAAAATTGACTCTCCCATTAGGAAATTTCAACATCAGACCAGCAAAATGTATGAATCATCCAATTTTTTTTCCGCGTTTTCGGGGTTGGTCCCATAGTAATAGTTGCTCAATGCTCAGTATGACCTAAACATTAATGGGTCTCTTTTTTTGCCTTTCGCTCTCATACATACTTTATAAGACCATCACGTTTTGAACATTGCTAGTTTTCTTTCTTCAGCACTTACTAGAGAATTGCGTTTACCGCTAATATGTGCTCCAGCATCAAACGATTCTATGAAATCGGTGTAGAAATACTCCAAGAGGAATAGCTTGAACGGTGACGGCCAAAAACAAGAAGACTCAAGACAAATTTCCTTCCGCGTACACAAATATTTATCCTGGCAAACCCGTGATGCTCCGCTGTGTAGACGGATAAACAAATCGCCAAGCAAATGGGTCACCCCATTTATTACCGGCTTATAATTTTCTCGTTAGTCCATATATTGTCGCTGGTTACAAAATAATTAGGAATTAGGGCATTTCTATTTAAATCTAAAATGCAAGTTGGGGAACTTGCATTTTATATTTTGTATTTTTTATATTTTTTCCACTCAGAATCACGAGCTCTTTCGATCCTAATCCGAGAAAAAAACTGTCCCCAAATGTCATTCAAAAATTTTTATCCCGTTTTGTTACGATCATAGAAAACTTTAACCAAATGGACCAAAAATTGTGAGGATCTTTTTTCTCATTAAAAATGGAAAGAGCTAAGTGATTCTGAAAACAAATAATATAAAAATTCCCAATTTTAAAATTTAACAAAATTTTTTGGTATAACTTTAAATGAGAATGCCCATTAACGAAAAGGATAAAATAAAATGTGAACGTCATAAGGTTTTCGATAGTTACGCTTCTAAATTACTAGCAGGGGCTTGGAAATGTTGATATATCACAAAAATGAGACGGAGACGCAAGCGTAAGATGCAAATCATATAGCCGGACTTAAGGAACTTGGCAACGAACGCGTGGTGGTGGAGCAAATCTGTGCAGCAGGCTTATCAGCTGATTCACATCCCCGCCGCATACAGGGCATCGGGGACAATGGTAACGAGAGAAGCTAGACGACTATGCGACTTTATATATTACGGTGTGACCGCGCGCTGCATATCATTATACGTATAACCTTCACCATTACTGTCCTAGATCTTTAAAGCGCTCACACTGTGGTAAACGAATAAATCATGATTAATATAGGCGTATAAATATTGTTTAGGAAACGAAGCTTACTCTGACAAGACCGCATAGCAAATTTGATTCTTAATTACTGAGAAATCCAGTATCAAATGATAAAACTAGAACAATATAGACGAAATTGAGCTGTCATGCCGATCTCGTTCAAAACAACACATCCAGTAAACAATACCTGCGAAGGTAATGCAACAGTTAAACAGGAAGAGTACGACGTTAACAACATTTTTTCACTTGTAGGTCGTTACAAAAATACAGATAACAGCGCACGTGCCGTTTATGGCTGGAAACATTGAGGGAGACGCGAGCACAAAGCGGCCGAGATTTATTGGTCTGCCGTAAACGCACGTAAGAGGAAGTTTGTTTACTCCCGCTCGACGAATCGCAATATCTAACGTTCAACTATTTCCATCAATTTGTTCTACCAAGAAAGGAAAAACTTAAATTGAAGCGATTAAATTGCGCGCGGCTCGTGATTGATTCCTCGGAGCGAGGCGCGCCCGCGCCGATGGACCCGCGCTCGCGCCGTTGCCCCCATTGTACCCTTAGATTTATTTCTATTTCGCTGTTTTTATTGCGTACTCAGAACTTATAACGAAATAGTTACGGCTGTTAAAAGGTTTTATTGGTTAACCTTCGGCGTGTGTGGTCATAAAATAGATTCGTAACCAGAGAAGCGTACGCATACCGATAGATTTATAACTGAATCACGTGAAAAAGAAACAAATTTGCCCTACAGAAGGATATAAAACTAGAGGTATAGAGGAAATTTATTGGAAAATTGTGCAAATCTCCGTATAATAAAATATTTTCTATTGAATATTGTATGGAAAGTGTTTTACGGGTCTCACTCATTTCACTCTATTTTACTACCTTTTTATGCAGGACCTCTGTATCTTGGAATACAAAACAGCTTAAAGCTATACGGGGGTTTAGGATGTCGCTTGGGGCTCACTTACCTGAAACAAAAGAAGGGTTCAATTAGAAATATGTAGCAATAACATTTATTATGCTACTTATAAATAATATTAATGTTCTGGCAAGGCGCTTCACCGTAGCCATTACATTTTAAGAAATAGG
Organism: Cydia fagiglandana; assembly: GCF_963556715.1. NCBI lineage: Eukaryota > Metazoa > Arthropoda > Insecta > Lepidoptera > Tortricidae > Cydia > Cydia fagiglandana. Next base: position 7,367,013 of record NC_085937.1, read on the forward strand.
TATGTAAGTGCAATGTGACGATACCAGCGCAACCATCATATTCGGCCTGACCACAAAACAGATAGGTACAGAAATCAATCTACATACAAAGTGCGCTCGAGCAACGCACACATAGACGCTGCTCACAGACACGATATCTCGGACCAGTTGGGACCAGTGCGAGCGCGAGTGCCATCCGCTTGAGACACGCGTCTGTGAACTTTTTTGTGCAGTAATGGAGAAACAAAAAAAAGTTATTAATAACTGTACAGTGGACGGTTGTTTAAATTCAACATTAAACGGTGAATTGTCGTTTTTTAAGCTACCAGTGGTTTCAGAGAGAATGCGAATGCGAATTTATTACACTTAAAATATAATAATCGTGCATTTCGCCAATCTCGAAATCATCGCAAGATATTCTCTGTGGCAAATTTGTAATATAACTATGACATTAGAATTAAAATACCTATTTGAGTTATTAATGTTATTATTAATTTATATTTCCATTCTTCCCGTTTCATCCTCAACAATAAATCAAAGAACTAGATACGAGATACGATACGATAGATTCGAGTGCCACTACCACGATAGTTTTAGTGCATAAACCATAGTTTGCAACCCTAGAGCGACCGCCGATCGTAGGTATGAAAAGTAAAGTACATACATGTGATTGACTTCTGTACCTATCTGTTTTGTGGCCTGACATCTTTTGTCACCCATGTTCTATCTATGTTGTTATAGCAGACCCCATATATAAATAATATATATGTAATGTTTAGTAATAAAACATTTGTTTCGTTTTACACATGTAAGATCAAACAGCCTTTAGGGCTTTAGGGTAACATTCCATTTCTGATCGCAGCTGACTAGTACAAACGCGTCGGTGTTATTGACAATTTTCATGGTAACATGAATGGTAGTGCTGTTGTTGGAAATGGACTGTCACCTTTAGTCTCGAGCAAATCCGTTATCACCAACCCCATAGTTACACAGTTTATTCCTATTCAACAACGTCTGACCTTGCTTAACAAATTGATATGCTGGTAAATAATTATTAAAAGAGGCGTATTATCCGAAACCAAGGTCCTCATCATCATCATCATCATCTCAGCCTATATACGTCCCACTGCTGAGCAAAGGCCTCCTCGCATGCGCGAGAGGACTTGGACCGAGGTTCTAGTGGTTATTAAAATCATGAATGTCACTAGAGTGATCGTTGCAAGCGGTGTCTAGAGTTTGCGAGCAAATTCACTTAATTTACCTCTCGTCGGCTTCGAGCCCTTCCGCTAAAACTTTACGCACTTAATAAACTCCGAGCCGAATTAAAATTCCGCCGGTTTAGTAACAATCGTGTCGGAACGCCGTTAACTCTGCGCTCGAGTTATTAATAAGAAGCACGCCTCGCCGCTGATTACTGTCCCTTACATTTTGTACATCTTAATTATTGTCAATTTAGAGGTTTTTAACTACGCGAGCTGTGCCGTTTATGAATATGGTAAGTGTTAACTTTATTGTACCCAACAAAATTTGCAGAAATAGAGTACAAATGCGGGGATAACCCCAAAAAGGGATATCTTCCTTCGATTAGAGAGTTGCAAATACATGATTTGTAACTCTAAGAAACATTTTTTAACAAATTATAATTAGTTAGAAAAACTTACGGAATGAATAATAATATAAAAAAAATTACAAACATCGTGTCCTCAAATTATTAAAATACTTAAATAACATTATATTTATAATAATAATATACAAACTACGTATATAATACCACCTTCATTACCTTAGAAATCCGAAAACAAGGACTTGAATAGTTAAATATTATTAATCAATAGTTAGCCTTTAATAATGTATAACAATATTACTTACATATTAAAGTACACCGACCGTTAAAACATGGCAAGGATTCTGTATTTGTAATCAAAACAAGACAAAATTAGTACTTGCGGCGCCGTGCGTTGTTTATATGCAAATCATTTTTGAGTGCACGTTAGTTCGGTTGCACTTGTTTAGCATAAGCAAATCGCACTCTCGTGTGGCCACTCTTGCGTAGTGCAAAGATTGTTGACAATATTACAGGGGCTCATTCTACTCGAAAACTTGACAGAGAGGCGACAATATGACTCCCATGTTATACCACATCCATAATAATAATGATTTCTCTGGTAGATAATTATACCGGGTGTGGCCTGTAACATGAGCAAATAATTAAAACATAGATTGTACTCCTCAAACGGTGACACTATTGTTCTACAACTTTTAAAAATTATGAAGTATTTAGACTCCCTATTTTTCATACAAAATAAATATTCTCTTCAATGGACACCATCGCCACGCCATATCATTGTGATTGACGTTGCTTGTGACGCCTTAAACATAACAAAATTCGCAATACATTGCGTATTAGAATAAACTTTAAAGTGTATTAAAAATCAAACCACAAGTTATTTTTAAAAGTCGCTGAACAAATGTTGCTCAGTATGAGGAGTACAACCTACAGTTTAATTTTTTGCTCATATTACAGGCCACACCCGGTATGCACAAACGGCCACGTTTTGAAGGAGGATGTCTATGAGTCTTTACAAAATTCGAGTTTAAAGTGCTCTTGAGCTGGCCTATCTTCAGGATTTCTCATATCTGATCAGATAAAGTCCGCCTAGGTCTACCCCTTCCAACTCCTTACATGCTTACATGTTGTAGCTGTAAAAATTAATTACACAAATACACTACCGGGTCTAACGCGATATAATTTCATTCTTTTTACCTTAAATTCCGACGTTTCAGCTGAGTTGCACCAGCTGTGGTCACGGAAAGACTGACGTTCGTCGTGACGTGTGTAATTTAATATGTGTACAAAACGCGGGAGTTTAAAGTGTTGTATAATGTAATAATTATCATGAATTAATAGATGATATAAATAATAACATTACATATGCTGCACTCGAAACTTAATCCTCAAGTTATTTCACTTATCGCCTTCGTTCAGCAAGTAATGTTGTTCCGCGGTTCTTCTAATGGACTGCGAGAGAATTAATTGAATAAACTTACGATACCGGCGTGTTTGAAAGCAATATAACTTTGTTTTTAGTTTCCTGTCATATTGAGACGTTTACTGTAATACTTGTGGCGGAGTCGCGGAGGAATAAAAATTAAAACGCGGACGAAGATGGTTACATTTTGGATAATGATGTCATTTAGTAGAGGAGTATTAAAGTGACATTCCATTTCCAACTGCAGCTGCAATACTGTTCATTTTACTATGGAAACGCGTCGCTGTCACTGTCAATTTCCATAGTAAAATGAACAGAATTGCAGCTGCAGTTGGAAATGGAATGTCACTCTTACACTAAGTACACTTGTAACGTATTTCAGTTTCACTATCACAAATAGGTCAACAAGCGATACAATACAATACAAAATACAAATATTCTGTATTGCTCATCAATATGGAAAAGTACATGATATACAAATTAAGCATGACTTAAACTATGGTAGACAACGGTCTTATCGCTAAAGAGCGATCTCTTCCAGACAACCTTAGGGTAATGGAGACACGGCACAAAAAAACAAGTAATGTGATACCTTGATCTTGAAAAAAAAGAAATCTTTTTGATTTGTAGAATATTTTTATATAAATATTGAGACGTCTCGTTTATGGACTGCTATAACTTCTTTAATGCCACTGATTATTTTTAAATTTCTTGTCACATCAACAGTAATGACTTCCGAAATTTTATACCGACAGAACTTCTAAGAGATAAGCAAGTTTTTTTATACCTGAACTATTAAGGAATGTTAATTACTGAATTGTATTAAAATCACAATCATACACATTGTCATCAAGTAAAAAATATAGTAAGATTAGTTTAAAGTTATAAAGCAACTCTTAATATCTTTATTCATCACAATATTCAAATAGAGCAATAACAAATTAGCTTGCAAACTGAAGATTAAATAAGTTTTTGGCAAAAATTTCATTTTTGGTACAAGCTTTTATCGCTGACTGTACTTTTCTTACGACAACTAATACTCATCGAGACAATTCTAAAAACCCCTAACACAATTAGGTTGCGTTGTTTCATCACAGAGTTCCTATGGCCACCTCCTGTCTCCATCATCAGACCAGCTCGATGGTACCATAATGTTGCATTGTCTTCAATGATTGATACTGATTTATACATGCATGCAAAATTTCAGCTCAATCGGAAACCGGGAAGTGGATCAAATTTAACTTGCAAGATTTGATTATAGTCAACGGTCATGCAGGTGAAACTAAATAAAAGCTTGAAAAAAAGAGTGTAGCATTAGTTTGGTACTTCGAGTTTAACTCTAAATTTTCTTGTGTCAAGTTGTGCCTTATCTCTGCAGTAAAATTAAGTAAGTTGCTTCAACTAGTTAGAAAATATTCTCCGCAACTAACTTAGTGTCTATGAAAGTTAAAATAAGCCTCGCTGCGGACGACTCCAAATAATAAACGAGCGGATTAAAGATCACTTAAATATTAAGATTAATGAGGTATAGCTAGCTGTTAAAATGGAGTTGATCACTACTAATTTACATAGTTAACTTTTTAATTAAAAAAAAACTAATTTTAGGTTTTCATTTTCTCAATATTTTTTTTTTTTTTAATTTATTTAGGCAACAAACAGTCTTGTACAAAAACTTATATAATAATATTATATGTGTTAATAGACCTTGAGTGCCCTATCTTAATAAAACAATTTTTAATCTAAGTGTAGGAGCAGTAAGCGGAAAACAAAGTTATCATTAAATAACAAAGTTATCAATGAGTGCATAAATTATACTAACTAATATACATAAGTTATTTTCAATTATACCTATTTTATCGTTAATTATCGTTACCTATTTAAATATACAGTTTGTTATTGTTTATAATTTCAATTTAAAGTGAGTAATAATTTGTTTTTTAATACTTTCACAGGTTTTATACGAAAATAGATCAATGTGGGATACATTTATATTATAATAATTGAGACAACGGTTGAAATAAGAATTTGAGCAATATTTTGTACGAGAGAAAGGGATAGCAAATAGTTTCTTATGGCGTGCAGTGCGTTGAGGTGTCTTAAATAATAACCTACCAAGAAGTGAGGGGGAGTCAATAAAGCTGTTAATGATTTTGTAAAGAAACATTATATCAAACTGTGCTCGACGATCTTCAAGTGTCAGCAATCCATAGTGAGAAAGACTGTTTTTATATGAGTTCCGACCCCGTCCCATACGGAAGTCGATGGACTTAAGAAATTTCTTTTGCACACGTTCTATCCTATTGATATGACACTTAAAGAAAGGGTTCCAAATGATACACGCAAAATCTAGGATTGATCTGACTAAACTGTAGTATAATATCCTGTATGTCATTTCGTGTTGAAAAGGCTTACAAACCCTTAATATAAAACCAAGTTGTTTGTAAGCCCTTTGAACAACAACATCTATGTGATTATTAAATGTAAGTTTATCATCTATTATAACCCCAAGGTCACGGACCTTATCAACCCTGTATTGCCATTAAATCAATAAATCAATACCAATATTGGTATTGATTTAAGCGATTATGTACAATATAATATGCCAGTCAAATTAGATTTTTTCGCAAGAATTAATTCCCAGCAAGCTGGAAAGCGTCTTAATACCTTCAAATTGATTGCTCCTTTTTAGTTTTTTGCTTGTACTTCAAAAACGGTACGTCCGACGGAAAATTTGCTTTAATCATAATAAAAATTTACATCTGCCGCCATAAGGTATCTTTTGCCGTAGAACGTCACATATCTTTACTATTTCATATCTAGTGAATCTCTAATTCATTTCCTGAATCGTGCCGTTTATGCGATTTATTTTGGCATAGTTTACTTTGACTGCGTAGGCGACGTTAAACCTCTACACCGTAGAGTCTACGGCTCGTAGTATGCGGATTCGAAGGCGCATTCAGATTGTAATAAAAGGCTATTGTAAATTAGGCCTCCAGTAGCGATGAACGGATTTTTAAATCTGTTAAGGAGACAAATTTGATCTTACAGTCATGAAAACAAGTTCATATTAATATTGATATGATACGATCGCTCGCACTTAAATATATTTGAATACGCGAGGTATCAAAGTTACGACTTGGAGTGCTATATGCAAGTGATCAATTGTGCTCGCGAGTTTTAAAAAATCTGTAATTATCAATCCTCACGCCTTACCTCGCTCGATAATGAGATCAAATCGACATGGATTCGAATCTATTTTATTGATAAAAACAAAGAATGATGAATAATTCGAATTGACCTCCATATACCGTTAAAAACACATACACTGATTATATTTTTACAATTTCCTTCTAGTTTTTGTTTACGTCAATAGTGTCAATACCAAAAGCTAAAAATATTCCTTAAAGTATTGATAGTAAAATCTTGAATATAAACAGATGTCATTATAATTAACGAGTTGTATGTACATATATAATCATAATAATACAATGTACTCAACAGAACAGAAGGATTACCTGAGGAGAGGATAAAATACAGGATTATTCGCGTCTCCATGCACGGCACATTCCTTGTACGAAGATTACAAGTATGTATCTGAGTACGTAAATAAAATAATGCGCTGGCACATGGTCTCTCCCACGAAGCCTCGGAGTAAATTATAACTTTCTATTTACGATTGCTGGCTGGCTTAAACCGAGCTATGATTAACAGGACAGTTCGAACGTGCACGGACTTCAAAATGACATCAATGATGTCGTGCGTATTGGGGCGAGCGAGACGTAGGTACTATAACTAAATGACATCATTCATAGATTCTAATGTCAGTGTAGGTAAGTTCGGCTACATGTCGACTTTGAGACCGAATTTTATTGAGCGAACTATGTTTAATCGTAAAACTTGTTGAAGTTCTGAACTAGTGTGAGAACTATGGTTAATACGGGATTACAAATAACCGGGCAAGTGCGAGTCGGACTCGCGCACGAAGGGTTCCGTACCATAATGCAAAAAAAGGAAAAAAAAAACGGTCACCCATCCAAGTACTGACCCCGCCCGACATTTCTTAACTTCGGTCAAAAATCACGTTTGTTGTATGGGATGTTAAATCTTTATTTCATTCTGTTTTTAGTATTTGTTGTTATAGCGGCAACAGAAATACATCATCTGTGAAAATTTCAACTGTCTATCTATCACGGTTCGTGAGATACAGCCTGGTGACAGACAGACGGACAGCAGAGTCTTAGTAATAGGGTCCCGTTTTACCCTTTGGGTACGGAACCCTAAAAACGATACAATTATTGTACCCTATAGTCCGTATTTTTTAGCATTAGAAAGAACTTCGCAGAAGTTCGCTTGTGGTTCTAAATCTGGCACTTTTAGCGGTAACAATTTGAATTATTTTTAATGTATTGACCATGCTACATTAGATAATTCAATAATTATTAATAATTAACGAGCCTGATAAAAACTGCTCGCTTGCTTCTGCGGAGTTCTTTCTAATGCCAAAAAAAACGAACTATACATACGGAATGATTTCTTATATTCGATCATGTTATACGACAAGTGGTATTTTGGGGTCCTAATTGAACTGATTTTTTGTGATGCTTTAAGGAATGCCTTTTTTTTTTGTTAGCCTGATTAAGTGTCCCACTGCTGGGCAAAGGCCTCCCCTCGCCTCCTCCACAGGAATGCCTTAAAGTACATATTATTTAATACGTAGTATTAACATAATATACCTATTGTAAGTAAGGGTAGTTGTAAGCTTCACATATTAATTGATGAATATGTAGTCTTTCATGTATACATATTTATATTAATTTACATTTGATTATACAAAACAAAACAATTTTCCCGCAGGTATAAACGTCTTATTATTACCCATTCGGACACACACGAGCTCAGGTTGACACCCACGCTCGGCTACGTAAATGGACGGAGAAAATTGCGTTTGCATAACGTTGATGTTTCCAGAATTAAATTAGTATGTCTGAAATTGTGACTTCAACGGGAACTCATTTTTTTACAGTGGTCTCACGTGGAAACTTAGGGCTCTTTTTGGTAGTATAATTTTAATAGAGCTACCTACCTTTTAATGTTTATATGAAAAATATAATATAACCTATATACCCTGTAAATGAAAGGTCATTTTAAAACAATACTTACACAGAACCTAAAACTAACAACTAAATATAAAATATCTCTCCACCAAAGCTACCCACTTTCCTTTATATTATTATGGTTTTTCTTTGATATAAAGAAAAAGGTATAAATGTCAGTAACTCAGTACACTTTTAGATCAGACATTTATAGATCGAAATTATCATAAAGTGTCCCGATTTGGGCCATGGTGCGTCCATTAATGAATCGCATACTAACGGATAGGGGTTTACGAGTACATTCACGGAAAAATAGTTTCATTGTTATTTGAAGTGGGCATATGATTATAGGCAACCCAACACTGGTGGCTTAATTGCCGTTTATATATCTGAAGATTCTTCATGGATACTGTCAAATCTTATAAAATATGTCTCCCATTTCTAATCATGGAGGTTTTATTGGTTGTGTTAAATGCCTTGCACAATGCACACCCTTTTTACCAAATAATGTGCTGATTTGGCCCGGTAGCAACGAGATCATACCGTGTACCAAAAAAAATGGAAGTGGGGAAATGGTCGGCTCCCCAGGTCCAATCTATGCTATATTTCTTCATGCTCTTAGCAACCAGGGCAAGTTATATATCATTTTTTGTGTAATTTAGGGGCGAGGAATTCATTTTTGAAATAATCGGTATACCTTTTCATACAAATAAATAGATTTATGCATTATAAATGAAAATTATAATGTATTTTTTTAGGACAATTTTGGCCTTTACAATCACAGTGTGGCGATTTGTACTGAATAAAAGATTGTACAATTTAGCTTATTTTTTCCTCATTCTAAAAAGTATCACTTTAAAATAGGCACTCATATATTTTTTTGTGAATAATAATTTTTAGGGAGTGGCGGTGACGATTTCCATTTAAATTGAATTATGGTCAAAGTCAAACATTAAAAATGTTTAAAAAAAAACTGAATCTGGCATTTGAAAAGCATGAATACAGTGTCTTAAAATTTTACAGATAAATTACAGGCGATATTTTTACAAATGAAATTGGTTTCTGTCGCCCTATTATAAGGCAGTAGACTTTTTTGCTAATAAGGTATGCCCACCAAATACGCTCATAAGAATGATATATTTTATCGATATAGGCTATGTACTATCTAATGATATACAAGTTACTTCGGGACGCGTCATGGCCCAGAACCCATACTATCCGGGTCACGGTTCTTTAAATGTGAGGAAAGGTCTTCTAACGGTATATATGCGGATAATATCAGTGGACGTAAATAGTAACCTAATTTGTACTTATTAAAAATCCAGCACATCGTACGTAAGTATATTGACACTGTCTGAGACTATAATTATGTTGGTAGTGTAATTTTTAATCCTAAATACGTTTCTAATACGATTTTCATACACGGCTAATTTTAAAAACTTTTATTACAAATTGCATAAAAGTTTTTAGCCATGAATAGCAACATTTGGCTAAACTATACTGCAAAACGTAATTCAAGACCAAAAAAAGTAAGAAATGTTGCCACTTTTTTACTAGCGCGTCTTGTATTTATGTACAAATAAATAAATAAAAGTACTTTTTTAAATAGTAGGAGTAAAATTACTAATGAATAAATTATCTTAGCGTGATTATTTATCAAAAGGAATTTACAATTTTAGAAACAAATTATTGCAATGGCAACATTGTCTCACTTTTTTTGGTCTTGAATTACGTTTTGCAGTTTACATTATATCTAAGAGTCAAACTTGGTTAGTAAAGGTAAAGTTAAATAGTAAAGTCAAGCAATTTACGATAATTATTATGAAAATTGATTTTGACAACCCTTACGAGTATTTTCACTGAAGTCCTAACGTGTTCTGTGCGGATATGAGGGTCGTTCTTGTCTACGTGACAGCGTGATAAAACGGTGTCCATCACGTTCTATCCCACGGTGTTAAAAAGTGACAGTTATTTTATCACGTGGATGTAGATGAATAAAGCCATCCATTATACGCCGGCTGGTTTAAATAAATGCAGAAGAACATTGAAAACGCAACGATACATACGCGTACGCCTTCCGTGGAGGTTATAATTTGCAACACACCCTGCACTTATCAAGAACCACTAATAGTGTGGTATTAAATTAATGACAGACATTATTAAATAGCAAAGAATAGAGGCTAAATGGATGATACGTTGATTTTAACTGTAAGTTGTATTAACTAAGCGTTCCATGTTCCTAATTGAAAACATTTGGAGGAGTCGCCATCGTCGGACACGGCGAGGAGGACTATATATATATGTATTAACGACAATTATGATTCTTCTTTAATGTTGATTTAAGCATTGTTACTAACAAAGTTCATTCACAAAATTTTGTGAATAAATTATAAAAACCGGCCAAGTGCGAGGCGGTCGCACGAAGGGTTCCGTACCATTACGCAGCAAACGTCAAAAAAATCACGTTTGTTGTATGGGAGCCCACATTAATATGTATTTTATTTTGTATTTAGTATTTCTTGTTGTAGCGGTAACAGAAATACATAAACTTCGAAATTTTTTACTGCCTAGCTATCACGGTTCATGAGTTACAGCTTGGTGACAGACAGACGGCCAGCGGAGTCATAGTAATAGGGTCCCGTTTTTACCCTTTGAGTACGGAACCCTAAAAATTAGAACAACCGGAGAAAGTCGAACAAAACTGTCGACATATGGAAGTATTTTTTTTAAATACGGTCCGATAAACATTGAACATATTTTGGCACTAGAGCTCGCTAACTAATAATTATCATTTGAAATAAGGTGAACGGCCTAGTGCTAGTTTTGTTTTTGTGTTATAAAGAAACAAGATGCAACACGTTTGGTATGCAACAAAAATGATGGTATAAGAAGCGCGATTAACCAATAATACGTGTATAAGTACATTCTAGTCATGTTAAAGTAGGACTCGGAACGAATCTACTGGTAACTCGTCCAAATTGATGACGTTCTTGAATTTTAACCAAAGAAATAAGTAAATTAATATACACTGAAACAGCAACTTAGTAAGTTCCGCCAGTATACAGCAAACTGCCGACCTATTGGAATTGAAATTGGAAAGTTGGCTCTAATTAAAGATTCCCGGATAGGGTCACGACGGAGGGCCGCCACGTGAACGCAATTTCTGGGATTAATGGTGCGAGCCTAATCCAACTAAGCAGGCGCACAGAATCTCGATTACAACAGTAACCTCAAATACTCGTAAGCAGAATCTAGGCCTATCATAAAACATGGCTGACTTTAAATGCTTTTTTGTAAAGTTAGTACCTTCTTCCTCGGTCCCTCATTACTGAGGATCGCGACCATGTATGCTACGTCTCCACAGTGTGCGATCATAGACCATATGGGACACGCACTGCATGTTGCCGCCAACCACCCTCTTCACAACATCAGACCATCTCGTGGGTGCTTTTCCTCGCGCTGCCCTTTATATTGGCCTTTCTAGGTCGTGCTTAAAAATCACGACCGCATGATATGACCAAAGAAGCTGAGTGCGCGTTCTTGACATATTATTGTTATTTGTATCTCTTTTGAAGTCACGGGTATATACATCCCGGCCATTTGATAGGCGTGCGTGGGGATACAGAAGAGAGGCCCTTTGGAGAAGTTTGCTGTTATGTAATACACCTGCTAGAACCCATTCACGGGTACAAATAGATACCCGTAAATCGGTCCCAACAGGCGTAGGGGCTATTGTAAATATAGTGGAGAAAAGTTCTGGTTATGGTAATGAATGTTGGCTGGTCAAAAGATTGGGCTATTGCTGTTATTATTAAGTTAGTACCTATGTATTATGTCACCTAAGTTAAATATTCATTTGTTATTTTACAATACTGATAAACTAAAACCAAAACGTAACGATGTCATTAAAAATACCTATTCATAATACCTATATCTCATCATCATTCATTTAAGACTTATTCTTTTGTCGGTGGAGTATCTTCCAACTTTCCCTGTTTCCCTATCTTGTGCCAGCTCGTTGACTTTTTGACTTTTTGATACAATCTATCTGCCAAAAGATATTTATTGAGAAACAACTAGTTTTTTTTTTTCAGTTTATTTTGCATTTATACATATTTTAATATGTTGCCTTGCGGAAAAGATGAGAATTCTCCACTGAAAAGTTAATACTACTATAATAATCTTAATATGAACATTATTGACAGGTCCAGGTAAACGTATAATATTTTTGCTAATCGTTATATCGATGGCATTTAATAAAGTGTATTATATTTTATCTTAATACTATTTTGCACATTTGTAGTATACTGTGCACATCACGTATACTGTGGCTGGAGATGAGTACTACCGAAATTCGATACGTTTCTCACACGTCTATCACCTTAATTTTCTCGAACTATCGATTTCAATTTGATTCAAATCAATTTGAGGTAATTTTATTCATACAGTGGGAGGAGTCCAATGAATTTATTGACTTTTCCAGTATGAAATGTTTAGAACTTGATTTGGAAAATAGGTATGAATTATTTGGGTCTTTTTACATAGTTGAATTATGATGTCAACCTTTCTAATTGTATTTTTTTATTATTATTTTTTTAAAACAACATATTATGTACAACATAAACTTGTGGTAACGCTGGTGATATTCTGCTGCGTAAGGCCATAGATCTGATATAAGTGGATACTAAACACAGAGTATTATGTATTGGTTCTCAAAATTGGTTGTTGTTTTAGAGCAGAGGGCAAATAAAGGGTATGGCTTAGTTATACATCAGTTTCAGTCCATTACTATTTATGAATTTTTAGGGTTCCATACCCAAAGCGTAAAAACAGGACCATATTACTATGACTTTACTCTCCGTCTGTCCGTCCGTCTGTCTGTCACCAGGCTGTATCTCCTGAACCGCGACAGCTAGACAGTTAAAATTTTCACAAATGATGTATATTTCTGTTGTCGCTATAACAACAAATACTAAAAATTACGGAACCCTCGGTGGGCGAGTCTGACTCGCATTTGTTCGTTTTATTTTTAAATTGATAGCCTTTCTTATAATCATGATCTTCATTTATAAAATGTGTTTTTCGTAACGTTGCTAGGTAACTAAGCCTCTTTAAAAGCAGGCTTTAAACAAATAAAATTACATGAGCTGCTTATACGTTTGAGGATCCTTACAAAGTCTAAAACATGAAACATTATATACTTTGATATTTAGGTAAACTCATAAAATAGAATGTTTCTATGGGTTATTTATTTTATTAAAATGTTTAAAGTTCCCTTTCTATGGCGTTTATTTTACGAATACCATGGTTAGCCAAGTAGAAGCTTCGTTCGAGTGTTATGTGCTTAATCGATACGTGGTAATTAATCTTCTTTGAAATTACTCGAACGTTGATCATGACGACGCTTATTAATTGCAGGGCACTTGCTAGAAATTTTGTTCATGTATGTAATCAAACATATATTTCGAAATGATCAAATACAGGTAGGTTACTACCATTTGTATATTTTACTTAATTTTTAGATTATTTGTAATTTGTAATAAAAATATCTGACGTAAGATTCGATGATACATTGTTTACTTGGCTAAAAATGTAAATATATTTCCACGTATAATTAATAGAATACCACTATTAACAAACAGTTGCCAATGCAATTTAAAAAAGGATTTACTTTAGTAGGTACTATATTCATCACGTTTTGTGTCTAACTCCTTTTTCTTATTTTTTCTTACTTACTGCCGTATTCGAACTTCAAGATATTTACAAGAGACGATACGTACTGGATCCATTCTAGATACGTTATACGTTGTAGTTTAGATATCTAACTAGTTCTCTTTTGCTGCGCAATTCGGTCAACCGATGTCACTTTTACAGATAGAGTAAGATATCTATTAGATGTGAATTGGATCTCTAAGTCATATCTTGTGGAAATCGTTCAAGAGTTGCTCCAGAATCGCACAAATCTCAAATTTGACAGGAATCTTAAACATATTGTTATCGTATCTTGGTGATGTCTAAAAGATATCTAATAGATGTCTATTTCAAAATCCGAATCGGGCCCTTGGTTTTATTAATGCAATTTAATCATTCCTTGTTGTATAATGTAGTTTTAAATATATTTAAAAGGTGCCTTGATTCTCAAAGTATCTCCTATACGTTGCATGATGGCGGTATTGTGCAGACGTCAGCGATCAATCAACCGATTGCCTGGCTCATCTATCACGCCATGGACTTCGCACCAAATGGCGGCTAACTGACGAGAAATTAGAAAACAATTTTCACCTACTTTGCCGTGGAAAATATTCAAGTATTTGCTTTTAGTGCGACTTATAACGAGAAAATAGGTATAACAAATATCTTTATTAATTTCTAGAAAAGGTAAACATGTTGATTTGATTGAGTAAAATAAGATGAAGCGTTCTTACTGAAAGTTAATCTATATTCTTAATAAATAATCATCATCATCATCTCAGCCATAAGACGTCCACTGCTGAACATAGGCCTCCCCCTTGAACCTCCATTCGTACCGGTTGGAAGCGACCCGCATCCAGCGTCAAATCTCTTAATAAATACGCATTATTAAATATGATCAATATATATGATGAATATATCGAGAATCCCGTCAAATTACACGTATAGCCTGTAAATATTGAGGAAAATCAGGCTTTAGATGCCATATAATACCGTGGATATACGTAATATAATTACAGTAGATATTAATAATCAACTCAGGTTCGTCTCTCGGTAATTTCAGTAACTTTTCAGATGTTACTTAGTTGTATGTATTGATATAAATGTTTTGAAGGTAAATGATAAAGCGACGTTTGTAGTTTTATAAAAACAAAAGCAGCGAATCGATTCTACGGGAAAATACATTTGTTATGGCAATGACGTGTCACGTAAGCAATATAATACATTGTCCTGTGGAACAATACAGTGTCGGGTAAAAAACACAGTCATTTGTTAATTTCACCGATTTTCTTAGCTTTACAATTTAATAGCACAATTTGATTTGATTTGTAATCACGCTCCAGTATAATAGCAATCAACATAATCTTCTAAGGCTTTTACTAGAGAACGATCTTTATTTTTTAATATACTTACCAATATTATTGCGAAGGTCAAAATACATTTTGAGAAAATATTTATCATAAGTTCGTGCGTTTTTTGGTAAAGAAATAAAGTAAGTATATTTATTAGGTAATACTCATAAGTACCTATATCAAAACCTGTACACTCAAATAAAAGATAATTGTACCTACATTACATGAGAAAAATGTATATGCTACTAGTGAATGACAATGGGTATTGTTTTATATCATTTAGTCGTTTTACTGAAAAACGTTTCCGGGTCATAAATTTTACCCCTAAATCCTATTTGGATAAAATGCAAAAATGTTCGGAAAAAATTTAATCACGCGCGGTAATTTCTACGGGACGTGCCTAAATCGGACGATTTTATGATGTCAGACACTTCGCGTTAAATACGAAGGCTTAAAAAGGGTTGACAGCGAGTAGCCTTGTCACCTGGCAACACTGGGACATACCGCTACCTTCATCATACGGCGCGGCCGGACGTTCATTGATAATTAATGGGCGATGCCACTGTAACGAAAACAAACGACTGGCGGCACGCGCACGATAACGATTAATATCTTTGCGGGCGCAGCAAAAACAAACCTACTCCTGGCCTTGGTGTGATAAATCATATCTCATCGAGGCGCAAAAATAAATGAAGCCAATGATAAACGACGACGAATTCATGGAGTACAGCAATAGTCCATTTGAAAATTTTAACTCTCGAAGACACTTAAAAACAATATTGCGCCATGGATAGAATCTCTGACGTCAGGACAAAATTAAGGGTGAGTGATGAACCGAAAAATAATCTGGGCGGATATTATCACAAACATTTTATGTTCACCGTCAAAAATGTGCCTCCGCCAATTTAGCTCATGGGCTAATGGAATCCATTTATTCCTTGAAAAAGCGGCATTATAGCGACGATTTTACAGCCAATAAGACGTTTTGCGTTACGAACGTTGCTGTTAATAAATGTTAAAAGCGCAAGCGATGTTGTAAATTGCGAACAAAGTAAACATTTTAACATAATTCAACAAAGTAACATTTTTATCGAGGAATCGTCTCAATCACGTAATCTCAAAAGACTCTTATTTGATTTTACGATAATGGTCCCAGGAGCGAGCATCGGCCGTCCCCAGGTACCCCCTATATCCAGCCTCGGAAATTGTGTTAGCCACATTCGAGGACCAGGAAATTAGAAACGTTGAAGGATGTAATCGAATGTCCTTCTCTAGCTTTGGTCTACCTTTGTTACCTTTACCACTCTGGTTATACAACAAGTTAATCAGTAAATGTGAAAATGTAAGTATTTTACATATTTTACATTTAAAAAGAAAACTAAATATATATCAAACGGAAATTTAAATAAAAATACGTTTTGGATATAATCCATCCCACTATACCTATTCAAATAGGAAATAAATAATTAAAGGTTATTCCTAAAATCTTAAGAGAGGTATTCTTACATTTATTATAAAACTTTTTGTTCAATCTTGGAGCTTAATTGTTTAATATAAAGAACAATTTTAAACTAAAACTGGCATAAAATTATTTTCATTGCGTTTTTTAAAACAAGATGTCGGTTCTGATTCGACGAAAAAACCGAATGTTCGTCGTGCTAATTTCTGGAATACTTTGTGTTCGTTAGACCGACGTGACTCCGGAACGGTCGCCACCGACCGACTGTGCTAATTACGTTAGTGATCCCCACCCACCCCCCCAAAGTAAACGACTCGGCTTTCAGTGTAAACAACCACTCAACTTTACCAAGAAAAATTCGCAAACCCACTTATTCACGTCTCTAAGGTATACAGCGACAAAACGTATACGTTTGAGAGTTCTTTGATGTGATAAGATAAATTTTATTTATTTTGTATCAATGAGAACACTAAGTAGAAACTATTGTTTGAGACTTACAGAAAAAAAGAGTTAATTTCTAATATGTACTTAGTTTCGTGACGTCAACTAAGCAATTTAAATAAATATCACGTTACCATTATGTTTATTCTTTCTTATGCAATCAAAATATCAAATTAGTAACTGTTTATGAAACACACAAAAGAGGAGAGAAAAAATACGAAAAGTCAACATCTGTAACAAGACCTGTCCTGATATTATATTTTCCAATTTATTGATCCCCTAGGATATTGTGTTCGGTTTCGTTTCGGTACCTAGAAGTTTTCAATCCCTCTGCGTTTTGGGAGTTGCACTCGACAATCTTATCAGGGAGGGAGGGAGGAAAGATTTTCCAGTGTCCGGTGCCCTCTCACCTTGAAGGATTTCCCTCGGCGCAGAACAGGGTACCGATACTATTTCAAATTATGCGTATACCTAGTCCGCCTTTGAGGGCTTTACTATTCATAACGTTGTTTTGTTTCGTTTGGGAAATGTGCGTAGGTTTACCGGTGAGATTTTAGCTTCATCCCTTATTGAAGTTCAATATAAAAGGATAACGAAATTTGTTTAATAGAAATGTTCATTCAATTTTCAAGTAGAATACTCGTATATTATCATAAAATATAACCAAAGCAATAATAAAGATATAACGTAAAATGTTTACAAAACAACTTGAAATAATGAGAGTGGAGAAAAAGTTTTAAGCCTCAATCGCGTTAGAGACAGCGCGGCCCTCGCCGATGATAATGCCATTGCAATACTCGAGATCCGATTGTATTGGCAAATTGGATCAAATGCAGCGTTCGCCGTGCAAAAGATAAGGTACCCGTACAACCTGTGTAGTTATACGGGCCGTAATATCAAGTCGTGCTATCGGGCTCTGACCACCGGCTCTAATCGCTACATACAATCGTTTTCTCAGTAAGTACTTTTTTATCATACAGGCAATTCATTTGTTCTTGATAATAAACTGCTTTATCAGTTTGTGTTCTTAGCTTCTTTTATGAAGTCTGTACTGAGCTTGCAAATACTATGTATTATGATTTTTGTATAGTCGAGTTCATAAAATATGTTTTCATTTTTTCCTTAATCCATTGCAATAAACTCGACTATTATGAACTCAACTGTACATACTAGGTAGTCTAGTTTATTTTATTCTTTACTATACCTTCTTTCGGCGTTTGGTACCTTGGTATTTATGTTATATTTCCACTACAATTTGGTATTTTTTGGAGTTAGAATATCAAAAAAGCATTCAACATCTTTCTAGCATCACTTAGGAGCACTGAGATTGATCTACTAATCTCAAGAATTCGATAGATATTACCTACTAGTAGGAGCAGCCGTGCGATCCCGCGACCTCCGGTTTATGAATCGTACGCCTTACTGCTAGGCTGCCAATGCTCATATGTAGTATTCAGATATGTTAATAAAGTAAAACAAAAATGAATATTTTGTTTAAATGCATTCGATTCAAAACAAACAATTGGAATGACAGGTTTAAAAACATCGCCTCAAAATGGTATAAACATGAATAAAACACAGATAAGACAAAATAACAATATCGCAAAACATTGCAACAATTCCCTAAATGTTTCGCATGTTACAAAAAAATATATATGTAATATCGCGTCGTATCAAACACAAGCGCCGACGGCGCATTCGTGCCATTGTTTTTGTAACAACGAATATCATTCAAATAAACGAGAGCGCTGTTACGCAGATTATTACTGCGCTATGGAGGCTCGTTACTAAACACGATAAAAATATGAAAAAATCAAACTCGAGCTTACTATTTCAATACGAAGTGAAATTAAAGCGAACCTTCTATAATGAGTGAAGTGTTGATAAAAAATATCTAGTTGACACGTGTCATAACATAATTATATCGGCATGTAATTGTTAGCTACTACATATTACAAATGTATCAAAATGTTTTGATGTAACTTGCCAAGTTGACAATCGCTTGCGCTACGACAACGAAACGCTTTGTGGCTCTCTTCCGCTCTTCCATATTAATGCGACAGTGATAGTTACGTTTCGTTCGCTACGGAAAGTAAACAATTGGCAATATTGGCATGTTGGCTACGCACCCAGGAGCGGGATAAGTGGCGTGCACGTGGCAAGATGTTTAAATGCTGTTGATGATAATGTTCAAAACGTGAGGAAAAATATGAAAAAAAAAATTAGAACGTTTCATAACCGGCGACCATTTTCGGCAAAACCCTGACTTGTAATATTCTCATTTTTTTCCATATTATAACAGTAATTGCGATCAAACAGCGGTTCTCATTTGGGGGTGAATTTTAAATTTGCGAGGGTGTCCCAATCAACTATGTATGAAGAGGTCCTATCCTCGCACAGCGTTTGGTCGTTGCACGCATACTGGGAAACCTCATTGTGTCCAGGATTGTCAGGAAGGGTTTAAAAGTAGAGTGGCTTCAGACTATGCCTGAATATTAGTAAAACTATCACTTAAAATGAGTCTGTACTATTTATTTAGAAATCTAGTTTTTGCAGTGTTGATTGTCACATTTTGATATCCGCCAATAAAGATATTTAGACTAGGCCTAAGTTACAATAAAAATATGTTTTTTTTTACGTAAATTGGTATGAACTCTGAAACTACATAGCCGAATTACAGAAAAATGTATAGGACATTTTAGTCTCTAAATATGATAAGGAATACCTACACTGTTTTCAGTTAAACACAACTAGTTAGTAATACTTACAACTTTTCGCTTCATCTCCGCGATCTTTCTCACTCCGCGGGTGAAAACTCAGGGTAAACCGATTACGTGGTAAAAATTCATAACGCCAATGTTATCTTCATGTTGAGCACCTAATGTTTAGTAAGTGGGCTGGGCTATTACGCGAGTATTTGCGTTTACGTAAATGATACAAAACAATTTTTTGGCTGATAAAAATGCCGCGTTTTCCCTGCTAAGAAATGCTGCTGCTAAAAAGTTGAAAATCGAAATACGGTGTAAATTCTGTGCTTTGATTTGAAGTTAAACGTGGTTGTAATGGCCAAATGAATATTCTAGAACCTATCTTAATCAATATTTCAAAATTATTAAAAAACGCTTTAAAAAAGTTAATTTTACAAAGCTTTTTTTAATAATATGAAACCTATTACTTATGAAACTAAAAGAATGTAAATAAACATGCATATCTACGAGTAAATAAGGTTCTAGTGTATACCTACACTATCGTGTTAGAAGATTTATTTCAAAATTGTAATAATTCAAATTAGCTTATCCTAAAAACTACAAAAAAAGACTATAAAATAATTGGGAATACAATGATATTTTACATATGGACACTGCGAATATATAAATTAAAAAGTACGGGTAGTGAACAGTGTCGCTAAGACGGTAAAAGCAAGACCCACGTTTCACGTTATCGTTTATTTCGATTTTATCTCCCAGAGATAAGTTAAGTACATAATTGAATTGAAAGGAGCTCTCATGTGACAATGTTTGCATTTTTGTGACTGCAACATTTTAAGTTTCACGTATTTACTACCTATTCATTTCTTTTTAATTAATTCTGGTACCAAATAAATAGGTTCTTAAATGTATAGATTTTTGACGTGATAACGTGTTATAAATCGATGAACTCTGCCGGTAGCATAGACGAAAAAGTGTCACTGTGGACAGATCTCCATGGTAACGTTGTGGATAGATCTCCATTGTAACGTTACGAATGGTAATGTTTTCTTATGACATTATCACGAAAAACGTCCGTAAACCAACTTTACAGACAACCAAATATTGTAGAACAATATCTTGTAACTCAATAATGGCAAAAGCAAATGACGCAAATATAATGAAGCCCTCAAGCACTTATTGAAAACAAAAATCTCAATAGAAACCTGGTAAACAATACGGCACCAGCTTATCTCCCTCGTTGACTTATGATATCATTATTTCCCTTTTTGCAAAAATTTACGGAGCAAAAACAGGCGCATGGCGTGAATACTAATTTTTTCGGTCAATATATTGATATCGGCGCGCCTCAGGCCTAACGTAATTGCCCCCTCGTAGTCAAACTCTATTCGAAATAAAACAGATGCAAGGGTTTGTGTATGTATCATTTTGCCTGTTTTTACCACGTTTCCTAAATTGTTCAGCTAAGCTGCTAAGTAAACTCCGCAACACATCCGTAATGTAACGAAAGCTTGCTTAGTTATTAATGAAAAACCACGTTTCATTGTGGGTTTTAAGCCTTTTGTGGGTTTAGCATAAGGTTTTTATTTTGTTGATGATAATTCTATTTTATTATTCCATTTTAAATCACAGATTATTAAGTCCCGCTAGCTCAGAATGTATGTCTAGAATTATTAATGTCCATATCGTGTTTTGTGTTATGAAAGGGAAAATAATGCCCATTCACCGTCACCCTCACATAAAACTGGTGATTTAGTGGAAAATACCGCTTATTTGCATTGCCAATACATCTCTCCGTGGGCATAAAACATGTGAACGTAAAACCGGATGAGCGAAATAAGATATAAACGGCCGCTTGCACATGGAATCTCAGATTTTACAGCCGTCTTATATATCTTAAAGTGAAATATGGGACGGATGTCATTTTAGTCAATCGCCTGAAGTCGACGCCCCAGTATTTATCTGCGAAACGTCTTTGGTGTATTGTGAGTTGTGACTAAATAGCTCATGTTTTGGAGTGGAGAAGCAAGCAAGTGCGTTTTGGAGTGGAGACCCCGGCTAGGCAGAAGAAGTGTAGGCAGACCACCCGCCCGTTGGTCCGATGACATAAAGGAGACTGCGGGACCAGTCTGGATAAGGGAGACTAACAACCGCTCAAAATGGAGAGAGATTGGAGAGGCATATGCCCAACGGTGGGCGAGCACACACAGAAGAAGAGAAGCTCATGTTTTAAGCGAATTATACTTGCATACATTTAAAATGTCTCCTTTTATTTGCGTCATCAGTAGCTTTCAAAGTAATATCCGCGGATGATTATCTTTCATAAATATTTCATTCTGAGAAATTTGCTTTGAGCGCGTTACGTTGAAGAATTTAATAATTCATACGTACGAGCCATAAATTAAATCAAAACCTTAGGAATAGATAATGCGATCTCTTGAGGAAAACAGGATTGCCGAAATCTGTGCAAACAGGATAATGTAGACTCAATCGTGATGGACAAACAACGCGACAACAGAATAGCGCTCTTAAACGAACTGCTTTTAGCATTGTTTGTGTTTAGATTTACAGAACGAGTATTCAAATAGGAATTCTATATTAGGTTTTGAGAAAATAAAGAGTTATTTTGATGAACTCGAGACACTTCCTGCCCTATTCGAACTTTAAGATACGTCAATTAATAGATCTAGAAATGATATGGATTAGATGTGTCAGTGTCAAAAGTGACGTTTTTGTTTGAAGAAATGTCACATTTGACACTGACATATAGAATCCATATCTTTTCTAGATCTATTAACTGACGTATCTTAAAGTTCGAATTGGGCCGTTATTATTTATAGAAAAAATCCTCCTACATCTTTGATGACTGATTTAAAATTTTCTTCCATTTAGATGTAGATTAAACTACTGAGTATGTCGTAACATGATATTGTATGGTATTCATAATGCCTTATGTAAATGTCTCTTGTAAGCTCAATTATAAGTTAAAATAAAGAAAAATTAACTTTTATTGTAACCACTTATCTATATTGTAATATATTATTATTTGCACTCGAAAAACTAACCAAATATTTGCTTTTGTTATTTAGTTGAAACACAAGACCAGGAATGCGACTAATAAAATGTGATAAGCAAACTCGTACATAAAACCTCAGTGGCAGTGGCAGGGATTGCTCATTGTGAATGCGCGCGCCGGAAGCATAAGTTCAAATGGCGGGATTCTGCCCTTCATACATACTTGAGTGAGCCCGCTTTAGTATCGTAAAAATTGTAATTAAAATTCACATCCAAGAGTCGTTGAGAGCCAGAGAGATAACTATCCTGTGGGTGCGTCGGTGTAATATACCTATACTTATATAAGTATACAATACTTTTAGGTAGGTACTAGCACAGACAATATATATGTAAATGCAAACACTTTAAAGTACATATTATGGAAACGCGTCGGTGTAATATATCATACTATATTACATAAGTAGACAATACTTTTAGGTACTAAAGCACATACAATATAAAAATGCAATTAATTTATAGTACATATTATGAACGAGGCCGTTGAAATTAAAATAAAGAAATATTAACCATATTTTTTACAGCGATTATTATTACCTACTTTGTGTCCTTTTTCCGGCCAATTCGAACGTACGAGTACACTGACTCAGAATCGACGTAACCAATCATTAAATAATGTATTCGTGTAGCTATCTTTTAGCAACACATGGGAAGTTAAAATCTTAAAAACACACTTAGCATCAAATAATCTATCAAAATGTGTGAAAACGAGGCAAAAGTAAGACATTCATCTAGTTTTATTTCCATTTATTGACCCGACCGCCGCGGGCAGGGACTGCAAAACTTATATATCCATATTATCCATGCTCTATTTCCCAACACAAATTACCTGTAATAATAAAACGTTTCCATAAAAGCAAATGTTGTTTGCAATGTAAAAACAATAGGTACCTACTCAATGTAAATATAACTAATTCATGTCTATTTACTCATAAAAATTTGAATAACTAACTGAGGCAGTCGATATTGTGAATATTTGTTTTATATTTCAGGTTTTACTAGTCATTGATGACATTTTGAATAGATAAAAAAACCTGAATTGTAATCCATACAATTGTGCAAGTCGCACTCCTTACGAGTAGGTTTTTGCCATCACGTTGGTAAATCTATATTTTGTACTTATATACGGTGTAACATGACGAAACCGAATAATTTCAACAGCGTATTCCTGATCATATTTAGAGACAAAAATATCCTATAAACTTTTTTGAAATTCGCCTAGTTTCAGAGTTAATACCAATTTAAAAAAATCATGTTTTTATTGTTACATAGTGCAAAACGCCTTTTAGATGGCGATGTTGCTGCTATGGGACGTAGTCTAAATATCCTTATTGATAGATGTCAAAAAGTGACAAGTAACACTTTGCAAAAAGTAGGTTTTACGAAAAAAAATGTAAACATCAATTTTAAGTGACAAGTTTACCAATAACATTTATTTTTTATGTACAAATACATTCAAAAAATTGAAAAAACAAAACAAAAAAAATCTTTTTTTAGCGAAATTGACCCAAACTCATATTACATTTTTTCCTTGTTTTGACCTCAGAAATGCGTGCTTAAAATTATTCGGTTTCCTCATGTTCCACCGTGTATACTATGACAAAGCCATCACCCTAATTAAAAGTGTGTAAAGCATCATCATCATCATCAAGCGATGCTGTTGAAGCGGACTTGCGCGATCTCCATGCCGATAACTGGCGGGAGATGGCACAGGATCGAGACAACTGGCGTGTACTCGTGTCGGCCAAGCCTAATTTTGGGTCGCTGCGCCATTAATTAATAGGAAAGCATTCATTTTGCTTCCTTACGCTCACACCATACATAATGCATTTAAGCCTTCAAGCGAACAATGGAACCGTCAGAACATCATTCCATTGTACGGGGCGTTATCTAAAGATACGTTCCTGAAATCAAAAGTTCATGAATAGAACGCAGATTACACGTAACGTGGGCACGCGAGGCATTTAATGAAACAATAGATAACGTTCAAAAACACAAGGTAAACAGTAATACTAACAGCGCAGCGTAAAAATACACAGATATTTCACTTCACATAGCTACAATCGGAAAAGAATGATATTTTTGTGAAACACCTTTTAACTTATCCTTTTCTTTTTGTTTCTTTTTTTTAGACAAAAGGCAACGAAAACAACTGTAAAGGTGACTTTTTAATTAAATGAATGCAAGTTTAGTTAAGAGGCGAATTCGAACGTACACTTGACATTAAAACGATACCTATATCAAAATGATGTCGGTTAGTTATCATTTGCGCGTTAATTTCGTTCGGACTTGTCCATACATTGGGCCCGATTCGGATTTTGAAATAGACATCTATTAGACATCTTTTAGACATCACCAAGATACGATAACGATATGTTTAAGATCTAACCTGTCAAATTTGTCATTTGCGCGATTCTGGGAATACTCTTGAACGATTTCCACAGGATATGACTTAGATATCCAATTCACATCTACTAGATATCTTACTCTATCTAACGTAAAAGTGACATTGGTTGCCCGAATTGCGCTGCAAAAGAGAACTAGTTGATATCTAAACTATAACGTATCAAGAATGGATCTAGTACGTGTCGTCTCTTCTGAATATCTTGAAGTTCGAATACGGCAGATGAGCGAGAGCGAGACGCACGGGCAAATGATAACTATCTGATATCGTTATGTTGACATGTGTACGTTCAAATTGGTGTGTAAGAAGAGAAAAGTAAAACGTTAACGCATTAATCGCTAAGCGTCTATATTTGCAAGTGCAGATTCCAAGCAAAACTTTAGAAAGTTAGGGCCCCCCCACATCTGGCGTTTTTCGAGCGTCGGCGTCTACAATTCTATGGCCGACGTTGACGCAACGTCGACGCAGCGTCGACGCAACTGCGCAGCGACGTCATTTTCCATAGCGCTGGACCGACGCCGACAGACGCCGACGCTCGAAAGACGCCAGATGTGGGGGGGCCCAAGTTGGTTCGATAAAAAAATTACGAAAACATATCTATTTCTTTTTCAGTTTTAAATCCCTACCCTGCATACAATTGCGGTATAATATTTAATATAAAATAGCTAGTAATATAGCCGAGGGACCTGACGAGCAAAATGTTAAACAGAGATATATTTGCAGACTAATTGAGATAAAAGTTTAACCCCGCGCGATGATCATATCTTCCGTCACAAGCTTCGCGCGGCACGCCTTATCTTTTATTACCTTCTAAGATTTTCTGTCAGCAAGTGTATTTACATATGTTTTTTTAAACGGTGATATTTATTCAGGACTTTTACAACAAAGTAAAAACACTACGAATACTTATAAATAAAAAATTGCCCTACGTGGTCCTTAGGTAGGGTGCCCAGAAGGCTGGCGTCATTGCCCCGCTGGATAGCAATGCGGATCCTTTGGGCAAAATATTGGCCAGCCCCCTATTTAAACTACTATTCTTGTAGTCATCATGTAGTTTGAAGTTTTCATTCTAAGCATATACAACCTAAACACGATGAAATCGATTAACAATTATTCGCTACGTTTACTAAAACCTCAGCAACCTACTTTACACATTTTAAGGTGTGGTGGAAATCATTTTTCACGCAAGAGTCGCTTGATAGCGGCTAATGCTTTGCCGCGGGCTCGACCACTCCGATAGATAGGAAATGAAGACAGATTATCGCGTGACTGCGCACGCCTGTGACTATGGAGAAATACACAGTTTGGACATAACAGAGAAATTAAATTTTATAAAATTGAGCCACAATTTGGTTATTACGAAAACTACTAGAATTTAAGGCCGTGCTGTTTATTTTTATTATTAAATTGTATCTAAGGCAATTCACACACTAACACAAGAATTTTCCATAATGAAAGGAGTAACATATCAATCATCACGCGCGCTGTCATGTCCTCAGTGTGTTTACTGGGCACGTTGTATTGGCAAACTGACATATGACATGAACGACCAGTTATCTAAGAGTTTACGCGAAAAAAAAAAGATATCTGTCTCTAGAGCTCTAAGAATATTGGTCAGTGTGTGAATCGTCTACAAGTTTAAATTTTCTGTATAGATTACACTAAAGTGTTGTAATACGTTGGATATACCTACTCTTGGAACAAAGCTATTGAAACATAAAATTAGATTTTAAATCAAATGAGTTTGCACGAATGAGATATTATGAGAATAATGCTAAATATTACAAAAAAAAGAAAACCGACTTCAAAAAGGATGAAATAAAATATTATCCTTTTTAAGTCTATGCGTTACCAACTGATATGTTTGAAGTCGGTGCCAAGCCAACTTTCGAAGCATACCATGATTTTGGTGCGATTCGATAAGGATGTACGTTGGATTTCCTTACAATGAACGTACTTTCTGTAGGTACAGTCGACGTTAAAAATATGTTTACACGTTTCGTCTTATTACAAAGGAGTAAGGTGCAAAAGTGTATAATACATATCTTTGACGACGACTGTACCTAAGAACACGCCTCAGAACACACGATCAAACCTTCTTGGCACAGTCCGTAGGTACCATGTTTGTCGGCACGCAAGCGTGGGATTGGGACTGAAGTTATTTCCCGTCCCTTATTCAGAGGACTACATTTCAAAATATAAAACAATTCAAGGAATTTACGTTCTTGCCAAATTTCACCTAAAGCGGTTCAGTTGTTTAGCCATGAAAAGGCGACAAAGAGGCAGACAGAATTACTTAAACATTTATAATAGTTCTAATAGTACAGTTCTAATGGGATTTATAGTCATAAAGCTGGTTATTTTTAACGGGTATTCTTTACTACTTGGCTTGGCACCGACTTCAAACATATCAGTTGGTAACGCATAGACTTAAAAAGGATAATATTTTATTTCATCCTTTTTGAAGTCGGTTTTCTTTTTTTTGTAAAAAGTTTTTATTTTTCCATTTTTAGTTTTAAGGCATTGTTAATAGCGCGACGGGTGAATGAAAAACAACATCATGATTAACACTAAATTCGTGTGTCTACTTTAATAAATATGTAATCTGGAATTTTCTCGAGTCCGTCTGGGAAATTATAATTCCTGTCACTACACTAAATCCACCCTCCGCCCCGCCACTGACCCAATCCCTCAACCTCCCCGATCACTCAACCTCATAGCGTATCAACCCCTGATCCATGTACCTACCCCTCGGCCCTGAACCAGCACCCCTTCAACCACCATTACCCGACCCCTTAATCCCCGACCCCTTAACTCCTAACCCTAACCCCCGATCAGTAGCCTTACCAGCTTACCAAGAGTTTGACATTGATTTATTCGCTAGCGTGTGTGTAACTTACTTTTTTTGCATCTCGCTCGTACTGGCATATTAGTGCGAGCGAGATGCATAAAAAGTAAGTTACGAAGACGTTAGCGTCGCTAACTTAGCGAATATGTCAATTTCAAACTCGTGGTAAGGCTACACTTGCACTACATCAAATTGGCGGTGTTCGGAAGCAAATGCTCGAGTTACTTTAGAAAACACCGAAATCACTTTACACGTGCCTTTAAAAACTGAGGAGTTCCCTCAATTCCTCATGGATTCCATCATCAGACCAGAACCAAACATAATACGGAAACACCTTGGAGGCAACTCCTTCCAAACAAAAAAAGAATTACTCAAATCGGATCACAGGTGCCGGAGTAATCGCTGAACATACTACATTTAATAAATCATCATCATTATCATCAAAACAATCATCATCATCAGTCTACTTCATCAAAATGGTGGTTTTCGGGAGAAAATGCTCGAGTTGCTTAAGAAAACACCCAAATCACCATGCATGTGCCTTTAAAAATTGAGGAGTTCCCTCAATTCCTCATGGATCCCATCATCAGAACAGAACCAAATTAAAATGGGACCAACTCGGAGGTAGCTCCTTTCAAACAAAAAAAGAATTACTCAAATCGGACTACGGATGTCGGAGTAATCGGTGAACGTACATAGAAAAAAAAATAAATAGCCACAACCGAATACAGAACCTCCTCCTTCTATGAAATGGAAGTCGGTTAAAAAATCAGGTTGATTTTAAAAGTTCGAATAAGGTTTATTCTGTGTCATTCTATTTATGATACTTGTACTTTTTACACAGGTTTAAAATAACAAAAATATAGCAAGTATTCCACTCAAAGCATAATATAGTACAGTTTTATACAATTTACGACAACAGTTTGCTCTGTTTGTATGCGAGTTAATTAAAGCAGAAAAATTACGTCATACGAGCTTAAAAAATAAAGCTCACATATTGTAGCTTTTTACACAAAGCTCCTGTACTTTTAACTAACTGAAGTACTTGTGCGGGCGTAGTAATAAAATATGTAGTTTTATTTTTCATATTTTTTAAACTGTACAAGGGTACAAGTAGGTACTATAAGTATCTAAAGGCGCACTAATGTTACGATGGGATTTTTAACTCATATTTTGTATTTTTACATTTAGGGATTGGTGAATGAACAAAGTAATATTTAGGTACCTTACTTTACTTCTATAGTCATTGCCATGTCATATAGAAAGTAAAAGAAACGAAAAATCTACTCGTTTGGTTTAATTTTAATCTGAACAGCAAGCAAGTGATATAACAGACGTCTGTGTGTGGAACCTAAGGCATTTAAATACATATTAAATTATAAATATTCTTATTGAAACCCCGTTCTTTTAGCAATTACCAACTAACCAGTGTCTTTAAAAAAATCTAACTGAACATGAATTAGCGAGGCTTGCAAATCAGAAGTTGATTAATTAAATAGAGTAAGCAGTGGTCGAGTCATCGTGACACACGTGGTGCGTGCGCGAGCTCCGTGCGTGCCAACAATCACGCTTAAACCAGCCTGAATGTTTACACATAAACAAGACAATTATAATTTGTCGTCCCTTATCTACCGCTAACTTATCGCTCTATTAGCCGCTGTTTTACATTTTTATTTACGTCACTCATGGAACATCGTTATTTGTGCTTTAAATTTTCAGGATATGTTGTGTTCGTAAATTATCATTGCTTGGTAATAGTTTTACAAGTTAACAAGTATTTTTAATTGAAAGTAATTTAAAGAACACAACAACAACAACAACAATATAGTTAACAAGGCATATATATAGGTGCTAGGTTATATAGGTGTTGTTATAGTTAACAAGGCATGGAATCTCAACATTTAATAAATACAGTTTTACGGCTATTCTCGTAACTTCTTGAAACAAAGTGGAGTTTCGTTTAGAATTTTGCTCTATTTGCGTTAGAAGCAATCATAATTAAATACCGTGCGTGTTGTTAAAAAAGGCTTCGTATAAAGAGCGTCGTAATGCCAAAAATTATAACGAAACGCAAAACTCTCGTTTATTTTTATTTTTGGAATCATTTATTTTCGTCAAACAATTAGGCTGCGAGCGCTTCAAATGCCGCGGCAGCCCGGCGGAAGAAAGTTCACGTCACATCGACTCTTGAAAAAAAAGGGTTATTTTAAAAGCACTTTTTTGTTACGTAATCCCTGGCCACGCGGTCCATTGTGCCTTCGGATAATGCGCATGGCTCAGTCGAGGCGTGAGTTTAAAAATGTCATTTGCAGGGCAAGTAAATCCAGATTTGTTTTTAGCGGGTGACTTTCTAATTCCGGCGTCGGGGGAGAAGTTTCTGAAACGTATACCGTGTTCACGAGACCTGCGAGTGACCGCGGGTGGTCTCTAATCCGATCCGTGGCCGAGCCGAAACTTCTGCCGACTCGGCTCTCGCAGCGCCCGCTTTGTCACCGCTTTATAATCGCTACACATTATACAAAACTCTCTGATTAATTTATACCGCAGCCGGCATAAACTTTTGTATACTAAAACAGAACCGTTGTTTTCTCGCTAATCCTTATAAATGCGAACGGCAAAAGTTTATAGGTATCTAATTTGAATCTGATATCTGATTATTTGGGAACGTAAACTTTCAATTAATAAAATTAATCGTTTAATTAAACAAGAGCGTAGTAATAATTAATAATTAATGTGGTAAATAAACATCAGCATGCTGAAGTTGAAGCCGCAAACCTCTTATCTATGCCGACTGGAACTTTAGGTAAGTATTTCCAGCTAACATTGTAAATATTTTTTTTTGTAAAATTATATCTATTGTAAACTTCCACGAAAGAAGTGGAGTATATGTTATACAATACAATACAAAAACTGCTTTTCTAATTGTTAAAATTTGAGATAAAACTTGTAGCATATTGCATAACGTCGTCCATGCAAGTACGACACACGCGTTCAAAGTTTCTTTTGGCTTGTCTCAAAACTAATAGCGTTGATATGATTCGCAAAGTAATTGGCAGAATTCGGGCGGATGGCAGGCTGGGTAGCTTACCAGGCAATCAGCGGGCAGCAGGAGGGTTTATTAACCCGTCAGGGCACTGCGGGCCCGGCTAATCAATCGACGCTCGCGTGTCGACCGCGCTATCTGTCTTTGGCCGATTGGACCCAGATAACGCCGACGCAAGATTACCGACGTATACGGGAATAGCCCATTTATAAAATTAACTTCTTTTATCTTCCCGAGTAGACAGCATTAGGAAGAGTAAATAAGTCTAAAAGTGCTCCTTAGGAAATGAATAGGCCGATATGAATGCTATCACCGTTATAGACGGGTAAATAGATAAGCATGTGTGTTTTTATTGAGATACAGCCAAGGCCTGCGGTGGCAGCATGGTTCCATTTTTACCGCATGTCACTATGCCCGTCAGTTTCGCACTACCTTATGACAAAAATGCGACTGTGCTACCGCTGCTGCAGCGGTATCATGGTCGCATTTTTATCAACTGTCATGCCATGCGTCACTTTCCCACTTACATATTTGTTAGAATGTGACAGGAATGGTGACAAATTATAAAGAGCCGACCATATTAGCCCTACCTGAGTCCAATACATGTACATTTACTTATGTAATATCTTTAAACGAGCAATTCTTGTAATATATATATATATATAAAACAAGAATTTATATATATATACCTATATATTTCGGAGATCTCGGAAACGGCTCTATTTCGATGAAATTTGCTCTATGGGGGTTTTCGGGGGCGATGAATCCATCTAGCTAGGTCTTATCTTTGGAAAACGCGTATTTTTAATTATTTATATGTTTCCGAGCAAAGCTCGGTCTCCCAGATATTTCCCACTAATATGTTTTAGAAATGCGAACGTTACATTACCTTAATTTACCTCTTTTCTTAATAAAACTAGTCTAGTTATATTTGCTTACAACAGGAAATTGCTAGAGTATGATTTTGCTGTTTGATTTGTAAACAAAGCTTCACTGCGCAATTATTACAAAAATAGCACTGTTACCAAACGAATGAATTCGCAAAATACAAATGTTTTCACAAACAAAACGTCCAAATAAATGCACGCGATTTTCACTGCATATGTCATACCCAAAGATTACCTATGAATTGAAGAGCATTTAGGTACGTCCAAAAAGTTAGTTATCAAATGAAAATGTTTTAGGTATATTTCTCACAATGTTCGACTATTCATAAATCACCGCACTGAATGACAGATGAACAACTTAAAAAGTAAAGTCGGATAAACTCTTCCTACAGCTTTTTATGATATTTAAGTCATACTTTCCTTGATTAGAAGACATTATGTTGTCAAATACGAAACTGAATCTACTTAATTTGCAAGAAAAAATACAAGGATAAAACGTTCAAAAGAGGGGGATGATTATATCTAAAGAGGCATGTATTTCCAAAACGGCGTAAAAGACCGCTCATTACCGTCAACGCGGATACTGGACGACTTTATAGCGCCGATACCTTTAAGGTATTTACAGAACGGTTAAGCGGTCGCAATCTAGCTGAGCGCGAAAAAAATCCCGCACCCACATAATCCTGGTGAAATGCCCTTTAAGAGCCTCACAATTTAATGCTAAGTATCGCAATTTCAAGACGACGGTGAGTCGGTCCTCGGGAGAGGGTTGAAAAAATGATACACGTGGGGTGAAGGGGGAAGGGCCAATCACGGTTAGTTAGCGGGGCAGCTGGTCCCGGGGCGCGATAACACTTAAGGTGGTTTACGGGGCGCTCCGACAGGCAGCTCGGCGCTTGAAACCAAGTTCTACCCGCATCCCACTGAGATATAGCTCGTTTACCCGCTAACCGCTTGACCGTTTACTAAAAAACTATTAATACATGCACCCGATTGTACAATGCAGCACTGAAAAAGTTTTACATATTAAATAAATGTCACCCCAAAAAAGCAAAAGTGTAAATAAACAGCATAAAGTAAATTTCCACTTGATACTTCGTTACAAATTCCAGTATTAACGCGTTGACAAATGACGTTTATAATCACGTAATAAACAAGTAAAATTAAAATTTACGCAGTGCTGTTAACATAATCAGTTTATTAATCAAAATGTGCATAGTTCGCAGCAATTTATTGGGCAGTCTGAACTCGTTAAGAGGATGAGCGCTAAAGCTCTCCGCTTAAATTATGCGTTTCATTTGATGTGTTTCACCGAGTGTAAACAAACAACTATCTAAATTTGAGTGGTTTTTGTATACGTTTATAACTACTATGTTGTACACAAAAGTTTAAAAAGACAAATGGTATACTTTATTAACACATTGAATACAGTTAAATGCAATAATGGGAGTTACTTTACTCCTATATGACATTACCTAATTAGCGAAACGTCTAAAAACAGATTGCAGCCGTAGAATTTAATGATTCTGTTTAGGAACATTACGCAGGGGTCGAAAGAGAAATAACAGTTGATTCAAACCCGCAGTTTAGGTTACGCGATAATCGCAGTATCGTATTCGTAGTAATGGCGGCTAGTTAATTCATTATCGGGTGCGGCAGGTGTGCGCGCGGCTTTACGGCGTCGTTACGTGCGCCCGCCCGATTGATGCGCCCCCCACCCACGCCTATTCAAACGCAAATGCTATAGCCAAAAAACAATACCCGTTGATGGTACGTAATATTACTTGATATTACGACATTAGGCATGTCTGGGCAATTAAACACCTACTTGACCACTCGTGTTAACTGGAATGGAATTATTATCCATTTACCAAACATATTTAATACCTAATCAAATATGAAAAACCTTTTTTTTAAATAATTATATTGACTATAAAGTAATATAGTACCTAGTATTCGCGGTACCTAGTTAAATTACTTTCCGAAGAAATGGAGCGTAGACGAATCAATACAACGAATTCAATTTACATTTCTCCGTACATCACTGACGTATCAATTGTTCAATCTAAGCGAAGGCTGATAAACGCACAGATCTGGCGATCGCTTTCCGATGAAAAAGACTGAAGATCCATCGATAGGATGCGCGAGTCCCAAAGTGAAAAATGTACATTCGGATGGCGTTAATTCGTTTAATTTCCGGTGAGATGGAGGGGCGGGGTGATAAGCGGGCGGGGGTGAGGGGGACGGGTCTCTCAGATTAATTCCGCGCCAACGCCGCTGCGATAAGGACACTGAAATAAATTGAAAATGTTCCGAGATTGATTTGAATACTCTCGAGGATATATCGACGGCGGTCGACGCAAAATGACCACCGCACTCTTATCACATTTCTTCGAGACTTATCTAGAAAACTGCGGCTCCAATGAATAAATTAAACGCCTCACCGTCTAAAATAAGTGGAAGTTTAATTGTGTTATTTGAATATCATGGGCCACAATATTCAATTTATTAGTGACATACCAGGCTTTAATACATAAATTACACTATTACCATTTTGCGTTGGATATAACCATTTTCCGTCCGGTTATAAATAGCTGAATCTGGAGATTGACTATTAAATGGTTTATAAAATGATAAAATTAATGTAATCGGTGCGAGTCAGCCGAGATGGGACATCGTTCTAGGATTCCGTGCGCCGAATGTCAAATGAGCTCGGGGTCTGCCGATCCTGGGCCTACCATTTACATTTATTGCAAATTTTGTGTCAATACCGATTACTAGATGAAAAACTCTGATAGGACGGTAGGAAACTTCAAGATCAGAAAATTCAGTGTTAAGTAACTACAAAATTTTACCATTTACACTTTGTGTTTGATTCAGCTGCG
The DNA here is from genome assembly GCF_963556715.1 of Cydia fagiglandana. Lineage (NCBI taxonomy): Eukaryota > Metazoa > Arthropoda > Insecta > Lepidoptera > Tortricidae > Cydia > Cydia fagiglandana. The sequence goes on from NC_085937.1 coordinate 7,401,865, forward strand.
GTCGTAAAGGTAAATAAGACAACGAAACAACATAAACTTGCAAATGAAGACACGCCACAACGAGCATCCAGTCAGTCTCGTGTTTCTGTGAAAATCAGAGAATCAAAACGTCCGAACATGAAACAAATTGATTGCTGTGCGGAGGCGCTCGACAAGCGCCGAGCTCGCCGGCAGATTGGTAATAGCGCATGCTAAACTTATTAGCCAAACGGAAAATGGCATTAGCAGACGTACAGCCGTCCAGTCTGCCGTGAAACTACATTCTTATTTCAGAGTTGACACAGCCGCACGTAAATGATTGTTGCAACCAATCAAACGCGAGCTAATCTGATTCCAGTCAGCTTCAGGGAACTGAATTAATCTGACCGGTTTAGAGTTTGGAAAATATTTTCCTAGAGAATTTTAAATGGGACAATGGAGTTTCGTTTCATAAAGATTACGGATGACGTCCGGTAAAATGGCCTCTTCCAAACGCTAAAACAATTTATCCGGAGTAATCCCAAAATGTCAGATAATAATAAGAATGACATTTGGAGCTGGCCGAGCGGTTAATTCTGCAGCAGCGGCCCATTGTGACACGCGCTAAACCCTGTTGCCAACGGTAAGCCCATCAGGTGTTCGTTGCGAGCCTTCAACCTCACACTTCGTTTGCAAATGCAGTCATTTAAATGTGCTTGCTTTAAAAGTGGATCAATAATAATTGACAATGTATCGTTTTGGCAAGTGACATTGTTTTCGAGTAGAACAATAAGTATAGGTACAACAATATTAAATATTGCACCAATAGAGATGGACGCTCATTTTAGGAGGCTATTAACGAAGAACACAAACTGTGCTATTCCATTAAAACTACACGATCCATATCCCGACAGAACGAAAGCAATTATTCGCATTCAGTCAACAAAGACGTAGTAGAGAACTGCACAAAGAGACCATTTCATAAGTTAAAGCGTCGCTGACGATACTTATCTGAGCGCAACTAGTGATGCGGTAAATCCTGAACGTACACTTCGGAACTATCCCTTGTTACATTTCTGAAACCTACTACTTGTTCTATCCGACAGCCACTTTAATATTTTATTATATAGTCTGTCAAGCAATTTCCGTCAGTCAGAGCGACAAAAATGTAGGCGCGAAGGGGTATAGTCCCATAGAATATTTGAGTTAAACGTCTTTATATACATATGTACTGACAAAGTTGTTTGACTGGCTATATATATATCCATTATTTTTGGTACAAAAATCTATTAATATTTTTATGTAGCTTTTTTAATTAAACGACAGTAAATTATGGAAATATGTTGAGGGCGACACTAAACTTCAACAGGCAAGGCAACAGAGCGAAGAGTCGTGAAATGTATGGGATCCAATACATTTCACGACTCTTATCTTGAAACGCATAGACTTGAAATTTTGGCCAACCGTCCTAAAGCACGTCTTATGCTATCTTCAAAGCTACATTATATTATACATTTTTTAAAATGTTATTAGGTAAAATAGAACTTTAAAAATAATAATTTACGCTTCTAAAACCATTTATTTACATACAATATATATACAGTGGTACAACTAAACGAAATTAATAACTAGCTTAAATCTAAAATAGGCCCCTGAGGCATTGTACCAAGGATGCTGGCGGCACTTCTCCGCTGTATCGCAATACTGATTAATATTCTAATCTACGCTTCTAAATAAAAATCTCACAAGTAATTGATAATTGTGACAAGACAACTGGAGTTGCCATTATGATTCGCTTTTTTTTTTAAACATGAATTGTTCGTTTATATTATTATAGATAGATAAATATATTGAATCAATATAAATGTTGTATAAAAACTTATAAACTAAAATTAAACTAAATTAATAAAAATCAAACCTAAACTTTTAGTTCCGTTAATTTAATTTAAACCTACAGTTTCTTGTCGGACTGTAAATATGTTTTCACGATTTAATAACGACGAAACTGAATTGTGACTAATACTAGTAGTGGTAGTGGTTTTAGTGGAAGATTCTGCCCACACAATTCCCTGTGAGGATTATGGCAGAGAGAAGAAAGTAAGAAGATTAATCCCACAAGGTAGAGAAGCGGTGGAATTTATTATAAAACGGTTTCGTCGGAGGCTTTAGTGCGATCCCGGTTGGTGCATTCGCCTGGTTATCGATGTGGTTGCTGCATGAAATGTTTATGTTTAGCCTTCGTTTATTTAGTTTGAAAAATGCGTTCGTGTTTTTATAACGTTTTGCTCAAATTTATTTACGATATTGGAGTATTTGATAGTCTTTTAAAGGGAAATTGTGAAAGGTTGCTTCAAAAATTGTACTTTACCTAGTTTCGAAATGCAATTTTACAGGAAGAAGTTTTTCATTCGGTACATTTTTAAAAGGACTTATATAAAAACGTTTTAAATGAATTAGAATTTGATTTTCATGATTGTATATTCCTTTCCTACCTATATAAGCAAGATTAAAACATTACAAATAAGGTTTTTAAAAATGCTTGTAGGTAAAAAAGAAAAGAATAAGTGTAAAGGTGACTACGATCAGCTATATGGGAAGTGTGGGGTCCTCCCTGTTCAAGAAAAGTTTAGGTATCTTGTGGCCGTAGACCAATATGGGTGCAACGACCATAAAATGCCTAGACGGCTAAACGATAGGTTGTTAAGAGCTGACAGGCGTGCACAATATCTCGAACCACAATGTTGTAATTACTATGGGGAAAGAACATTACACTATATAACTCCTCGGATTTATAATAACATTAGATTTCTGTCTGTAAATGAAAATATTACAAAAGCAGCGTTTAAAAGAAAGTTAAAACTGGAGATGTTGGAAATATACTTACCTAAAAAGTAATAATTTCAAATACATACTTACCTAGAAAATTATAAAATCATTCCACAATCATGTACATATTAAAATATCAATAACAATATAAATAGTTAAAAAATGCATGCTTTCTTTTCTACTAACAATAGTATATAAGTCACGATTGTAAACATTTACCTTAATATTAAGTAAGAGTTGAGGGCGGCGCGCCAACAAACTGGTTACTCCAGTTTGGCGCATTTATTGTATAAATGTATCATTGTAATTGTTTATATGAATAAATGAATTAATAATAATAATATTTTACAGTATAGTATCTTAAGATAGCTAAATTAAATGTTGCTTTAAACTTAGAAGTCAACAAAAACGTTTACAAAATGCACGATCAAAGTTTATCGCGCACAGTTTTTAGGGTTCCGTACCCAAAGGGTAAAACGGGACCCTATTACTAAGACTTCGCTGTCCGTCCGTCCGTCCGTCTGTCACCAGGCTGTATCTCACGAACCGTGATAGCTAGACAGTTGAAATTTTCACAGATGATGTATTTCTGTTGCCGCTATAACAACAAATTCTAAAAACAGAATAAAATAAAGATTTAAATGGGGCTCCCATACAACAAACGTGATTTTTGACCAAAGTTAAGCAACGTCGGGAGTGGTCAGTACTTGGATGGGTGACCGTTTTTTTTTGCTTTTATTTTGTATTTTTTTTCATTATGGTACGGAACCCTTCGTGCGCGAGTCCGACTCGCACTTGCCCGGTTTTTAGTTATCGCGTGCTTAGAGCAAACCAATTCGTTTTGGGCAAGTGCCTGCGTAAAAGGTCATTACAGAACTAATCAATAGTTTCATGCTCTACAAAATGTAGTTCAGCCTAAATGCCATGTCTTCACCTGTGCAAATGTCAGTCGAGGAACTGTCGGCGGTAGTGTTCAAGGTGACTTTGGGTGAAGGTACTTATGTTGGACTCTATTGAATTAAAGACAATATTATTTGTCGCAACGTTATTGATACACACGTACCTAATGTTTTTGAGGGTATCACAGCCTTATAAACATTCTACTTCTAATATTTTTGATTTATATCCTTATCCTCTAGCCGCCCGTATGTCAAACCTTGCCAAGCAAAATGAAATTCTATTTTGTCAGCACAAAGTACAAATTAAAATGGAACAGGAGACTTTTTTTATAGCTCTCTGGGCGGGTAGAGGATATAAAGTGTTCAAAGTTTCAATTTATAGTATCATACCTCTTAAATAATATCCCTATATTAGGATTATTTTTTACTAAAACAGTTGAAGAGTCGGTTTGTTAAAATATATTTTAATCTCAATCAATGCAAAGTGCGAATTCGAATTCCGACGCCGGCATGGTATCCTATTCTAATCCTGTTGTCGCTGTCACATTACAGACACTAAACCATAGGCATATCATCCGCAGTGACATTCCAAACATGAGGGGAACAAATGGATCTGACGTTCAGTAAGTAGGCACCTATTTTAGCGACCTTAACTATAATGTAGAAGGCATTCGGGTTATCGCCAATTATATACGGCTCTGACAAACGCAAAGAGTCTCTTACTAAAGTGACAAGTAGATCTCTATTCAGGGTACTAAAAGTTTGCTCGAATACATGTAAGTATCAGGATAATATCAACATTTTTGGCAGTTATGCAAACTTAGAAGTTTTTATCGGGTTCGCAATATTAAAATCATACGGGATAAATTAACTGGACAAAGTTTATTTTAAAATCTTTCGCACGTTCCCGAAATACAATTTCATAAAATATGAGTTCCTTTTATGATTTTACTGTAGCATTTTCCTGGTACAACAAATTCATCGTGATTCTTGGGAAATAGAATAAGTTAAACGGGAATAATTCACAGTTTCAAACTATCTAGACTGAAGTAATGGGGTTGAGTTCTAGGAGGAAGTGTCCGCAGATGTGAGGCAGTAGTAGCAAGGGTAAGGGTAGGAGAGGAGGGGTGCCGTCGGCCCTGACGGTGTAAATAATTGCTCTGTCGAACACACCTGCCGGGAAAGAAAATTAAGCAAAACGCAATTTGACTGAGTGATGAAGCACCTACAGCGCTGGATCAGTTTAATGAGTTACCGGCGAAAAATTACTCCTGATTAATAAATTCATTATCTCGACTCCATTATAAACAGCTTCTATTCAATTGTAAATAATTAATTTCTAAGGAGCCAGTGTAATTTTGACACCATTAGCAATAAATTTTCCGTAGAAAAAATATCTAAAACATATAATATATATTATCAAGTTAATAAACAATTTTAGATATTACTTTTATAAAACCTTAACCGTTGGACTTATACCTAAGTTTATAACTACATATAATCCTTAAAAACAGCTTTCAAAGAGTTATTCTTAACAAAGTTGTCTCTGCACATGATAGTACGTACTTTGTTCCGAAGCAATGATCCGATAACATTTCGACGCGCGACACACGCTGCGCGATAGCGTTTATGTGCTCATTGCATGACAACCCCTCCTTAAGACCGCGATACTTACACCAATCAAGACCCTAGACCTCGTAAAACAGACTATTTTATCAAAATTACTTAGGGATTACTTTTATTTCGGCCAAATAGCCATTTCAGATAATTAGCTTTAGCGTTTTATAGTGCGCTAAAGTAAACTTTGTCACCAATTTTGTGTTGGGTAAATTGCAGAGGTAACAGCCTTTCACTCGGGCGTTTATTGGCAAATTCATAAACATCGACTCGCAAATAAAACGGTTGCGAGTGTACTTTGGAACGTTAGCGAGCCAACACGTTCCATATTTTCATGGGATTCAAATAAAAATAAACTGGATGACCACGGGCCGGGCGGTCTAATTTAATACAAGCGTTGCATGTTCCGTCATACGGCTGATGTACCTGCTTTCATTTTATTGCTTAGGAGGGTAGCCAGAATACAAAAATGTTACACGAGGCGGCGCGTTTGACAGCTGTTAAACAGTTTTATTATTGCCGGACGAACATCGCAGCGCGTATTTGCATAATTGAACGGCCACTTGGAGCCACTAGCTTTGTTATACTCTGCCGTGCCATTTGTCATATTCGCCGTATCATTTATGCATGTTGGTCGTAACGAGAGCTGCGCCGTTTTTCTGGACCATTCATTATTTCTTTTGTGTTGTTTGCTATCCCGACCAGTCTTGCCCTTACTCGGACGACATAGATACGAGTAACATATGTCGACTGTCCTCCCTATTGACACAAGCAACCGCATTTTTGTAACATGAAGTTGAAAGGGCTTTAATCTGGAATTCAGTCAGGTAAAATAAACATTTGCTTTTTGTTGCGCTCCAACAAGTTAAAACGGACTGTGATAGCTTTTGTCGCTAGAGTTTAGGTAAAAAACGAAACTCTATTTTTCAACGAAATTGCTTTCGGAAAAGGTTGTGCGAAATAAAAATTATGTTCGGCTACCGCGGTGACAAAACATTGATTGAAATGTGACTCTATTGGACCCAGGGGTTTAAACGAATAAAACTGCCTGAAATTACCATTGACAAGGATAATAAATCATCTATAAATATTGGACTTACTCTAGACTGAGTGAGACCTCTATTACATTGCTTAACATAGCCACGCATCAATTAATCCGTATCTTTCCTTGCGCAAGAACTTTGAAAGCCGCCGATCAGATCAGGGAATAATAAAAGAGCCATAAAATAGGTGTAGCCAACACAAAAAGCAGGCGTTATCTCGAACGCGTAAATGTTTAATGGCACGAGCCACTCGGAGCGTTCGTGCGCAGCTCGCGATCCGATTTTAAACTGATGACTTTTAGGAGCTGGTACGGAAATAGCTACTTAAGGTCGTGAACTGCTGAGCACTTAAAAGAAACACTATCAAGTCATTCAGACAGGTACCGTTAATTAAGAAAGCTCTCGAGAATCATACTTTAATTCCAGTTGTTTGTAACGAACCAAATATCCATCCAAACCGAACAAAATAAATCCTCTGAGCACGTTGTTTCGAACCCCCGTTTTTTTAGCTTCGTTGACTGTTTGTTATTAAAAGAACCACTTTCTCTGTAATTTTGGCGACATTAATCAAGAAGCCATGGACATCAAACAGCAATGTTCATTGTCAGAGAACAAAGATTACAAGACATACATAGAGCGAATGTGATTTTTATCATTCAAATGCTCACATACGCTTATTGCGGTATTGTGGAAAGGAGCTTTGTTGCAGGGACTTTTCTTTGTTGATCCTCTTTCGACAATATTATTATTATATAATTATTAAAATTTTCATATAACATTCATATAAATTTTACGAACCATCTTGTCGTATGCCACAGTACTCATAATTGAGCTAAACGTACCAATACATAGGTCTAAACTAAATGGTTAAGTTACTCGTAGTTGCTACCGCGGTTACATTACGGTTTCGTATTAAACAACCTTATTATTGTCCTGAGGGTACTGCGAGTGTGAACTGAAGTCTCAGAGGTGGCCGAGCTGTCAGAGCGAGACAGCCGGCCAGTCCTCGGGGCTCGCTACACGAAACCCCTGATAGTTCCGTGGTTTACTAGACAAGTTGCAAATTTGTTGCTAGCGATCAGAGAATTGAATATCAAATAAAGTTTGTCGACGTTCAACTCTCCGTTGCATCTGCAGATTTGTAGTAGGTACTATTGCATAACTATTTATTCTATAATATTTTATGGCAAAATAGGTAGGTACAAAAGGAAAAAAAATTGAAATCAGATTCAATATATGGCAATATTCAATTGAACAAATTTAATTTTATAAAACAAAGCTAAATGACAACAATAAATTATACTTTTAATTATAGAAAACTGTGGGTATATAGATGCTCCTTTTTTTGTTGCACTTTTGTAGGTGACATGCCGTTTTCAAATAACCCCGGGCTCCTATGTGAAAAATGAGATGCGTAATTGGACAAATAGTACAATAGCGCACTATAAAAAATAGTTTTCCGCTTCTAAAATGATATCTGGAGAAAATGTGTTTTGAGAATCGGGGAGTAATTAAAAAAAACCGGGCAAGTGCGAGTCGGACTCGCGCACGAAGGGTTCCGTACCATAATGCAAAAAAAAAACAAAAAAAAGCAAAAAAAAACGGTCACCCATCCAAGTACTGACCACTCCCGACGTTGCTTAACTTTGGTCAAAAATCACGTTTGTTGTATGGGAGCCCCATTTAAATCTTTATTTTATTCTGTTTTTAGTATTTGTTGTTATAGCGGCAACAGAAATACATCATCTGTGAAAATTTCAACTGTCTAGCTATCACGGTTCGTGAGATACAGCCTGGTGACAGACGGACGGACAGCGAAGTCTTAGTAATAGGGTCCCGTTTTACCCTTTGGGTACGGAACCCTAATAAAAATGATTTCGACTAAGTGTTGTACGACGTTTTGGTAGTTGTTCACTTGGTAGCAGTCAATTATAACCTTCTATTCGATTTGATGCTCGCTCGGTCCCTTGGGCGGTACGGCGCTCGGTTTGGCCAGCAAAGTTTAAAATTAATTCAAGATTGACAAATCGCACCTCGTCGATGCTCGGATTTTTAATCCTTTGATAGTATAGCAACTTTTGTATCTTTATTTCTCAGATACCTACTTAAAGTATTTTTTTGATTTAACATCTAGTTATGCGCTTTTTCATTGGAAGCAATAAATAACATATTTATTTAACTGTTTATTTAACTAGTATTAATTATTACATTAACCTCGTAAGTTCCCGCGTACTTGTACAAGTACAAATTAAGGATAGCACTTCAGACCTGACATTTTAACCACGTAGATGGCGTAACTGCCTAATGTTCTTACTCAAGTACAAATTTTTCATTTCCCATTTACCGGGTAGTTTTTTTACAACGGCAACACTGACAGGTCATTCTCATTCTATATTCTATGGTCAATTTCGCCATGTTAGACAGGTAAAGTCAACTGTCAGTGTCAGTGTCATTTTTTCGCAAGATGGCCACATAGTCAGGTCGCTGGCCAGCACGAGGCAAAATAATCGGTTTATATTCAAGCAATCACTTGTTTTTTCTGTTGTCATACGAATGTATTAGTATATTTAAATAATAAATATTGTAAAATAAACAATATTTCAAAGAAACCTGTATATTTAAGGGGTTCGTGATTGGTCAAAATAATTTGTACTTACGGTAGTACGTTCGGTCTAACTTACAAGTTTTTTTTTCTTATTCTAGCGTTTGATGAAAAGCAAATATTTCAATTTCTCAATGACTATGACTTCAAGGACTCTGATAATGAAGATATGTTTATATCAAAACCCGACCAAGCATCAAATAGGGACTTTTCTTCGTTTTCGGAATATGAAGATGGAGAAATAGAAGTTGTAGTACGCGGACGTGTATCTAGTCATCGATTTCAAAGTGCTCGTGGTCAATGAGGTGGGCGTAGCCATGGTAGAAGCACAAGTGCACAAGGGCGAGACGTGGGAAAAGTGCAAGGGATAGGCCTGGAGATCTAGTCTAGGCTTTGAACACCCAAATCCAATCTCCTTGGATGTAGTATAGTATTAAAATAATGAAAAGAGGTTTTTTAATTCACCTTTTTATAAGAAGAAGAGTTATGTTGTAATAAAGTTTTTTTTTTACTTTACTGAAGTTTAGAGAAAATATATGATTTAATTTTAATATTAAATAAATCCTTTAATTTTTTTATTATACTGTGTAAAAACCTAATGTACTCACACAAGTACAAAATATTTTCAAAAATTTCCTTCATAAAAAGGTGCTATACATAATAAACATACCATAAAAATACTGAAAATAAAACCTCACTTCAAAAAATCTCTAAAATCGACATCTTTTTGTCTCGGTCTGAAGCACTATTCTTGGTTTGTACTTGGTATAGTACAGCCGGCAGATATGACTACTGCCCTCGAAAAAACACAGGACTTACGAGGTTAAGGTACGTATAAAACATGCTACTAATATGCATTGCTTACTATTTGTTGATCGAAAACTAACATTACACAAAAAAAGAGTGTGTAAGGTGAAGCGGGACAATTTCGACTTCGTGGTAATTTAAACGAAATATGTTCCATGTTTTATATAATTAACTAGAGTGCCATATATGTCCAGATAGTGAAAAATATGTATTGTGTGTGTTGTGAATGACTCTAGTTAATAATGTAAAACATGGATGATATTTCCATAAGTTGAAATAAACCCGCAGTCGAAATGGCCCCGCTGCACCTTAAATGGTATGTTATTATACTGTATCAACGGAGGCAGCTAATATTTTTCGGCTGTGAGCGTGCACTCGCATACAAGACAAACGAATAAATCTGCTCGTCGCACACATTCGTTGCGTGCTCCAGTCCGTCTCGGATTTATGGGCCAAACCTCTTACAGCTCCATCAAAGCTTGCAAAATATTTACCTGACTGAACCATCCTTAACTGAAATAGCAAACGGCAGACAGCGTTCATAAAATATCAAGCAGTTTTGTAGATAAGTAGTCGTCGCTAATATGAAAGTTAATATTCCATCCAAATAGTTGGCTATTGGCGTTGTTGTTTTCCAATTTTGTTGTCAGAAAATTGCGAGCCAAATTTACGTTTCCACCGTTTTATTGCGATCTGTGTATAGGTACTTTGCCAAAGTAATTTTTGTATTTAGTTAAAGAGCGAATATTGGTCACCTGTAAAATAGTAATAGCCATAAATCTCGGAACAAAGATTATTTTCCATGCGGCTATTGACGATGGTCATTTTAATAGGTATACATTCACTAAAGATTAATTTGATTTGTCCAACAAAAGAAAATTACTGAAATGTGTTTCAGTTTAACTGAACTTAAGTGGACATGGCGCGAAGCGCTCGGCTGTATTGAGAATGTGTTTTAATGCAAATTTCCATTTGGCCGGTTGATATGCGCGAGCGAGTGAGTAAATTCGCAACGAATCACGTGTGACATTCAATTGACAAGCGAACAAAATTGTAAATGTAGTAATGTTGTCGGCGCCAGAGAGTTTCAGTCGCAGTGTTGTGACCCGCCGCCTGGCGCACTCGTGAACCGTCAATGACAACTTGAAATGTATTAAATTGATCACCTAAAGAGACCTGCACTCGTGGTCGTATCCAGCGACGTAGCCAATTAAATCGGTTTTATTCAGTAAATCACTGCGTCATTTAAAACGGGGCATTAATATTCTGCGGTTTTTGAATTAATGTTTTAATTAACTTGGATTGGCAGTATCAGTAGGGACTGCGCGCGTACGCGTTGCTGTTTTTCTTTCAGTCGAGCTGTAGACAGTAGAGAATAGGATAGCTAGTGATTATAATTATAAGTATGCAGCGGAGCTCGGATCGTCCCTCGCACCTGTTGCCGCTCTAAGCATACGTATACGAGTTGAAAGTCCGCCTCGTAGACTGTTAGTAGATATGTAGTTAGGTCTATATTTTGAACAACTTTTGTGAAGTTTGAATAAATGAAGTGTAATGTATTTGTTTATTACCGTTTTTTCTAGTAACACGCTAATTAATAAGCGACATATGAATAAGTACTTAAGGATGTAAATGGAACAGAATAACGATCGTAACTTGGGAAGAAAGGTGAAGGTTCTATATTACAAAAGTACTGTAAGTACTTGCTGCGTAAGTTTAGAAATCCATTAAAAGTTCAAGCAATGGTTGACCTATTAATCCAAGCGAGCTGATGTGTTTAAAACATTTAAGACCCCTTTAACAATGGATAAGTTTTGATCGGTTTATTATTCAACGTATAAAATAGAGGGTGCGAGAAACTTGGGAATTTACTTGTGAGTTTTGACATAAAATAAAATGTTTGCTCACTTCATAGTCAAGTAACGCTTAGTGTGTTGGTTTAGAAGCTTGTTCCGTGTATCGCATGTCGGTAGAATTTGTCTTACTCGTGGTGCATTGCGTTATACCCTGTTACACTTTACGGTGTTCGCTTATGGAACGACGTGGCTAGAACAGTCGACAGTAAAACTTTCAGTGGATTGTTACATTGAAGCCAACTAAATAAAGGCGGGGGTAGGTTCTCGCCAGAGCCTTTTCATGGGCGTCGCCTTTATGCCGATTTTATGTTGCATGAGCAAAATACAGCTGTAATTCCGACACGGGAAAATGTATATTACGGCGAATCCTTAGTAGAATCTGGCAGGCGAGTATAATACGGGGATTTCTTGAGAGACCCCCGGGCTAGGTGAGGGTAGGCGCGACTCGAGTTTGTTACATAAAAATCCCGTTACCGCTACGGAGGTCGACAGATTACTTTCTTGTTAAGAGGATGAAAACAAGAGTTAGTTCACTTTCGACAAGGAAATAAATAAGAAAGATTCTTTCTTTTAAAAGGCTCTTTTTCAGCGAATCCGTTAAGTGTAGCTGAGAGGCTGTTTCTGGAATGTATTCCATTTACTGTTGAAGGCTCATACAGGCCAATTCGAATATACATATTTAACATTTCTGCAACCAAAAACGTTAGGTACTTACTTCTGACACTGACATATCAGTATTATATCGGTAATAGATCGAATAACTTAAACTCTCTCTAACTATAAGATAAAGCTACACTAAAATTCACTTAGGTGTGTAGAAACTACCACCGTGTCTTACCATCACCACGACCCAGAGAGAATACCGATGCTAAAATCTCGGCGGGACTCATGTTTTCAAAAATACATGACAAATCCACTCATTATATACTGCATTGTCATGCTGCATGATCATTTAAGATAGATGAAAATATAGACTTGCATTTATCACATAACTGACACAGGTCAATAATTTATCAACCATGGAAAAGCATCTCTGATTCCGGAAAGAACCATCAATTTCCGATTTGGATTCTACAACAGAACGAATAGAATGATATTATTACGCTACAACAGTGGTCTAGTGCATGTAAAACAATTTATGTTATCCAAATTGTGCGAAAGTAATCAGTCGGTTTATTCTGTGTTCTGGAATGATCTCCCGGCTGCGGCGGCAAACACGCAATTTGTCCTCGGCGTTAAATAGACCGCAAACAAAACGGCGGCGCCGGCGCTGCGCCATCATTCACCTGTGGTCGCTCGTGATAATGAGATGGACCTACTGTTCAACATATTAGGCTGATTGCAATTGTGCATGCCGTAGGTAAATCGACAGTACCCAGTGGTCTTGCTTATTGGAATAGATTTTCATTATCCAGACGCTATTCAGAGTTGCGTAATTCTGTTTTGTAATGTTTTTAGGGTTCCGTACCCAAAGGCTAAAACGGGACCCTATTACTAAGACTCCACTGTCCGTCTGTCTGTCACTATAGTTCGTTTTTTTTAGCATTAGACAGAACTTGCAAGAAGGTAAGCGATCTTGACATATCTTTTAATTGAAAAACGCTTTTTAAAAATCAAAAACTATTACTTATGAAAGCAGAAGAATATAAATGATCGTATTAGATTCATAATTGTTACATATTTGCCGTGACTTATTTTTAAAACGTGTTTTTCAATTAAAAGACACATCAAGATTGTTTACCTAATTTCTAATTCTAAAAAAACGAAGTATAGGCTGTATCTCATGAACCGTGATAGCTATACAGTTGAAATTTTCACAGATTACCCATGTATTTCTGTTGCCACTATAACAACAAATACTACTAAAAACAGAATAAAATAAATATTTAAGTGGGGCTCACATACAACAAACGTGGTGATTTTTTTGCCATTTTTGCGTAATGGTACAGGTTTCTCTTAGTAGGTATGTGAAATAAATGTATGTTAGTAAGTGTAAGTACGCAGTATACGAGTACATATTTAATACTAGTATTTAGTTTAGGTAGTCAAATATTATAGAATTAACTAAAATTAAATGTATAGTAAATTATGTTGAAGCTAAATTAGTACCTATCCGTGAATAACCTTCGAAACTTGTTTCATTTTCTGAAACCAAATTTCAACGAGATTTTTCACCCTGCGAGATATAAAAATTATATTAGAGGCCCTAAAATATGAGAAGCCTTAAATCATTCTAAGTATCAAAAGATTTCACCATAATTTTATTATGAAAAAACTTTAGAGGAACTCATTATTTTAAGGTGCGGTTTGATCCTGAACTAACTTCTTAGATAACCACAAGCGTATGACATAAAGAGATTTTCGCGATCGCGACTTGCTACTAAATTAATGGGATAACGCTCTTTAGGCGTTAAGTTTTACCGCGTGTAATTAACTTGGCCTTAGTAATTAAGATGGTTAATAAATGGCTGTGTAGTAAGTCGCTTTGAGATATGCCTGGAATCCTTTAATATAACCAAAGAGAATAGAGTGTATAGAGGTGTATAGTCAAAGTAAATTATTTATGTAGCCACTGTAAAACTGCCATCTTTCGGCAGAAGATTAAAATTGTTACAACGCCATTTGACTTTGATCATTATTCTTTCACTGATAAATTATTAAATATAGATAACTTGTTAAATTTAATATTAATGGCGTCTACTCGAGAGTAGGCCAAAGGTATGGTGCCATCTTTTCGAGCGATGGCGCCATAACCTTTGGCCTACTACAGTCGAGTAGATGGCATTAATTTCTATATTTAACAAAATAACACATACCAGTGAAAGAATAAGGATCAAAGTCAGATGGCGTTCTAACAGTTTTAATCTTCGGTCGAAAGATGGCAGTAAATGTACTGTAGCTACATAATTCACCATGACAGTAACTCTCTATTTCAAATTATCTTTGATATAACCAAAACAAGCACGAATAACTCGCGTTAAAGTGTTCGTGTTAATGTGACAGAAGGACTTGGGGTAATGCTTTAGTGGCTAAGTTGTTGCGGAGGTCGCTTAATTACGCGAGTGCGTGCGATTATCAACACCTTAGTTTTACAAAAGTTTTATTGAGGGTCCCTTAGGTAATAGCAATTTTCAGTAGCGTTCATTTTTATGAAATGATTTCAAATGGCTATTTCATAGTTTTGTAATTATGTTATATATGTATATATGTAATGCTTACAGAAACTATTGTTGAACAAACATACGGCGCGATTCGGGAAATGAATTAGAGATTCACTAGATACGAAATAGTAAAGATATGTGACGTTCCACGAAAAAAGGTACCTTACGGCGCGGCGTCTTGCGCTTACGCTGTTATTAACGCCGCTCCAATATTCAGCCGGGGCAATGGTACCTTTTGCCGTGGAACGTCACATATCTTTACTATTTCATATCTAGTGAATATCTTAATCATTTCCCGAATCGCGCCGTTACTTGTTTACATTATGTAAACTAATAAATTTGTTCATTATATTAAGATCTCGCTTCGATGAATAAAATTATTAACATTAACATTATTTAAGTCAGTATAATAAAGTTTGTAAAACTTTTTGATACGTATCAAATTAATAATCGAGGGGTAAAAATCTAAATCGTATTTATTAGTTGTATAGCCAGTGTTCCGTCTTTTGTCCTTCGGCGTGACAATGTGAAGGTTGCAGTCAATTTTCCTCGGCCGCAGAATGGATGACTTTTCAATCGCTACCACTTTATTTACCTTGACTCGGTAAGGATGTCTACAATAGCTATTCTACCGTGTCATTTCCCGCACTCACTATTTTTTTACCCATCCCTTTTCGATAGGAAGTGATTTGCTAAAACATACTTCTAATGTACATTGTCGAAGCGTCGGGCCCTTAATGCTCCATTGACGACCAATTCGAGTTTCGATTTATTGCTATCTATTCTTAAGGAGGCATTGTTGTACGATCCAAAGGAATTATTGGATGATAGAGTCCGAGCGCGTACGTGATTCCATTGGTCAGATTACACAAATATAATGGCGGTAATGTTCGCTACTAAATAAGAATTACTTAAAGATACATTTACTTAGCTACTTAAAATTGTGTTCAATCCATACTAATATTATAAAGGCGAAAGTGTGTCTGTCTGTCACCTCGTCACGCTTATGCCGCTGAACCGATAAAGTGTGTCTGTCTGTCTGTTACCTCGTCACGCTTATGCCGCTGAACCGATTTAGTTGAAATTTGGTATAGAGATAGTTTGAGTCCCGGGGAAGGACATAAGATAGTTTTTATGTCGCAAATCATCCCTGAAGAGAGTAAAAAGGGGAGTGGAATTGAAAGAGTTAATAAATTGCCTAATAATTGAAGTAAGCAAAGCGCGAATTAAATGATTGCTATTAGCATTATCCAGGCGCTATACCTACTTTGGCTGGTGTCACTAATTCCACGCAGACGAAGTCGCCGGTATAAGCTAGTAACACTATGAATATGCCTCCATCACACAAAACTGCTAATTTCAGTGTTCAATATTACAAACCGTAAAATCTAAACCATTGGCGAAGTTTTTACCACTAGACGTAAAATATGCACCAACTAGTTGAACAAACCACTTATGTATAACTACCGTCCGCTGAAAAACAGACCAACTAAATTCTCCAGTATTTTCCATACCACTACTCCCCGCAGGGATCTCAATCCCCTACTAACGTGTAAATGAACTTGTTACTTGTTGCAACAGGGAGATATGGCTGCCCATCGTCGAATGTACGGTCTAAGTGTGCGGTTATGTATTTTGAGGTGAGTTGGAAGTGGTTTCAGGCTGTATTTGATTTCAGTTGAAGTGTGCGGTCGAAGATTATAGTTTAATTTACCCACAGAGGATTACCGCAAGCTGTCACGATTTAAAATATTAACAAAAATCCGAATGTGTACAGCGACCTGCAAAAGTGCATACCGTAAAACCACCCAGCTGAAGTCCAGTCCTAGAACTATGGTTGTAGTGAATTCATTGAATGAAACTTTTAAGTTTTCTGACCTAACGAAAAGAAAACATTCGATAAGAACTTAAATCCTTTCTACTCAGTCTTGAAAATATACAAAGAGGCGCGGAGCAGGTGATTACGGAGCGGTCCCAGAGGGCTTACCGCGAACCACGTTCGACGTGTTGCCTCCCTTTCACACTTACATACGAAATTACAAGTGCGACAGAGAGGCAATACGGTGATCGTGGTTCGCGGTAGGCCCCGAGAGCTCGCGGGCCACATACTCTCATATGCAATGCAACGGGATGCATTCTCACTCAACCGCGCCTCCTCGGGGGAGCCAGAGACTCGATACCGTATCAATATATCAACATTCTATTTAGAAAATGCAGAAACAAAAATGGTACGTAAATGTAACGCCGATTCTTTTCCGTCAGTGAGTTGAAGCGATTGAGGTTTAATGGTATTTAGGTTAGGTTGGTAATTTCTTGATGACGGTTTTAAGTGTAAAGTAGGTAAAGCGATCGCATATTTGTCATTAAGTTGAGGTGTTTTTTGTGGTGTAGGTGTAAATTTAATATTGAGTGGGATAGTTTAAGTAGGTAGTTAAATTATTTACGTACACTTCTTTATGCTTGTACAAAACCGTAAAGCTTGCTCACGACGCACACACGTGCGTAATTTAATTGATATTGTGTATGTATTGAATTCTTATTTTGAATAAAATATCGACCTTTTGAGGGTAGCATAAAGTGTACAACATTTAATATTGATAATAGTATCATTAATAACGTTACAATGATATGGAGGCCGATTGAAACGTATATTTTGATATCAAAATGATCTTGTTATTATTCTCGTATGCATTTCTTTCGTAAGTGTTCGTTAGTAAATAACATAGAGATAAGTAAATAAAGAGTGGTTACTCCATACATCAGTTTTCTTACGAAAAGGCGCGTTATTTCATAGTCGACATCTAGCGTCATCTAGCGGAATTATCGCGAACTCACGGACGAATGAGCAAAATGATATAATTTTGATGTCAAAATGTAACTTTGAATTGCTCTCATGTTAATTTTCAATATGAAATACATTAACAAGTGGCTTTGTTATTTTAAGCGGATAGAATGGGTGACCTCATTGCCGTGTTAATAAAGCAATAATTATGATATATTCGCGGTAGAGTAATTTATGGCTATATCTAAATCGTCCAATTAGTTCAAAACATCGGTAGGCGTTTTAGTTACATTTATAGGAATGCGTGTGGTCATTTTAATGATTATTGTGAGCGGTTGTGTTTAGTACTACGATACTAATTTATTTGTATACATAAGTTGCTACAATTACTCACACAAATAATAAATTGCAAATTTTACTTATCACTTCTACTTCTCAGTATTCGCGTACAAGCCGGTGTACTGGTGTTGTAAAATGAATTAATTGTAATACACGTAATATTAACAGGGCGGTTTGGTTTCCCGCAAGATGCATCTAAGCTCGATGTGCTCTCTCCCCTGGGACGCTCCCACGTGCCGCCACTTAGCACTCGGCGAATACACGCTTACGAACTTATAAGACAGCCCAAACAACTCTTATTGTCCACTCATAAAGACCAAAACCGCATGCTCTGATTCACGGACTAAGATAGCAAACTTTACAGAGTCTGAGAGCTCTGCTCCAGAAGCTTACTCGTGTTGGAATTGCTTCGACGTGTACAAAAATAGCGAAAGTGTTCGGTGAATTGAATCCAATACGAAACAAATATAACATTTTAGTGTGTTGTGTTTGATTCGAATGCAATTTTATGATGCGCAACTACAAATACGTAACAGTTCGGATACGTGCAAGTTATTTCGTTAAAAAAGAAGTTGAATTCATTTGTAAAACAAGTGGTAAACTAAGAGAGTTTTAAAAGAAATATCCCAAAAACAAGACAAACAGCGAGTTGAAGCGCTACGTTTGATACCCCTTTTTTTAGTGAATCGAAAACGATCAACATTTATGATTCACGCGATAGGCGTCTTTACACATTGCGAACAGAGTCGAATGAAATATAGATAACACTACTTTTATGCAAAGTGAAAGGAGAAATTTTCACGGTAGCAGGGCACGCACTCGACGAAATGTGTCCCATAGGCGCGTGTTCTTTACCAAAAACCGAATGGAATCCGCCCCACTGAGATTGGTTCCGCTAGTTCTTTTCCCTTTAATATTTAACAACTAGGTGGCTCACACATCGCGTTCACCTTTTATAATGGCATTTGATTCAAGCTTCACTGCCACTGAAGAATCGTATTGCCGTAACGTAGTGGTAAGATAAATAAAAACACTTTATGCACGGCCTTGCAAAAATAAAAACAATAATACCGACTTTATCAACCCAGCTCAAATTTAAAAAATTAAATTATAAAAAAAGACAATGGAATATTTCCGTGAAGGGATGCCATTTATATATTTTTTTATCAACAAAGGTCGTAAATAAAAGTAAAGGGTGCTATTAAACGCATTATTCGCGCATATTTAACGTACTGTAAAGGTTAAAAGGATTTTATTTTTCGCATTTTCTACAGCTTTACATAAAAATCACCCTACGAATTAAGTCCCTATTCAACACATGATGTACAGGCAAAAAAATGGGCACCTAGCAAACAATTGGAAATCCTAAATATAAGATAATGCAGCGGTTATAATTATTTATGATTAACAAAATATTTGTTTTATGCAAAGCGCTTGGGAGCTTTTTAAAGTGCGACCATTTTGACTACGTTTGGTCTCTAAATTAAATACTTATATATAAGTGTAATACGAAAACCATAAAAATATATAAACCTAAAGTATAAAAGTACTTAATGTAAATCGCCATTATCGCCAATACCGACTAAAATACCCAAAATAAATATGTTCAAAATATCATCATCTTCTTCGCGTTGCCCGGCATTTTGCCACGGCTCATGGGAGCCTGGGATCCCCTTGACAACTAATCCTAAGAATTGGCGTAGGCCTTAGTTTTTACGAAAGCGACTGCCATCTGACCTTCCAACTAGGCTTCCAACAAGAGGTTAACTAGGCTTTATTGGGATTAGTCCAGTATCCTCACGATGTTTTCCTTCACCGAAAAGCGACTGGTAAATATCAAATGATGTTTCGTATATAAGTTCCGAAGAACTCATTGGTACGATCTGGGGTTTGAACTTGAACCCGCGACCTCCAGATTGAAAGTCGCACGCTCTTAACGTTAGGCCTCCAGCGCTCTATATAATATATTGTTCAAAATAGGTATATACAGTATGTAACTGAACGAAAAGCAATTACTCAAACCCGTTTATGTTTAGGTCATATTAAGCAACTTTTACTACGGGACCAACCCCGAAATAGTGAAAAAAAAATTGAATCTCCCATAGGAAATTTCAACATCAGACCAGCAAAACGTATGAAACATCAAATTTTTTTTCCGCGTTTTCGGGGTGGTCCCATAGTAAAAGTTGCTCAGTATGACCCAAACATTAACGGGTTTGAGTAATTGCTTTTCGTTCAGTTACATACTGTATTATTTAAGTATGTATATACAGGGTGATTTCGGGGTCGTGGAGCAAGAGAGCCAGACATCATACAGAATCCAAAGACGAGCCTAATGATGTTGTTAATTATTGTTTATCACCAATAATGATGATTATTTTCCAGATGACAAGTAGGAAAAAACATTTTTGCATACAATTTGGTGACCCTACTCAATGTGACGTCTTGTCGCTTTCCATACAGCGTTTTTCAAAAGTCATAGGGTGACCATAATTAGTTAGTATAACATTAGTTTTACTTGAAAAATAAGGATAATTAAAGTAATTATCTTTTAATCAAATACTACCATATGATAATGTGGATCATTTACAGAGTCAGAAAAATTGGTTCTGGATCACGACCCAGAAATCACCCAGTATATGAGTAAACGGTATACGTTTACCTGATCATGCTCACGCGGAACAGCGACCACGTGAGTCACCTTTTACGCTTAGTCACAACCGTTGCAGGTCATTCAACTCGACTCAAATCACTCGGCAAGCATAAAGCTATTGTTGTGATTTATAATTCAGACGGCGGGATATTTTGTCGTCTTGCGGTGCCTTCGCCCGGGCCTTCGGTACGAAAAAATAGATAATAAAATGTATTGAAATGGCTGCGGGCCGGCTTATCCGGTTGAAAGTCAATGAATATTTGATTTCAATTTTTTTCCCAACGTCGCCGTGAAGTATTCACGATATACCTAATTTGATTTTCGCCATTCCGCCCGTTCGTCGGGGCAGTTTGCATTCATATTCAGTTTGAATACGCGTTTGGGTTGCCTCTTGCCCGAGTTTGATACAAATAAACAGGAATATTTTTACATTTCTTGCTAGTATAACCCGACCCAACTGATTACGTTTCTGGGATAATAACCCATCCTGTGTAAGCCTATATGAGGAAAATTTACAATAAAAAATTATACTCATGAATTACATAATAATATTCCAATGTCTCTTTACATAATGATATTTGAGTCTCACAATCTTACGATGCGAGATAGAAGGTAATGTCATTGAAAAGTAAATTGAATTAACCAAAATTTTAATACATGAAAATATTCAAAACATTTCTAATATAGGCACGTACATATGTATTAATCGTAAGCTTTTTTAAACTAATTACCGAGTGAGGAGTTTTCATCAGGCCGTTACGCAAAAGGGGCTAAAGTTGGATTCAGAGAAGATCGTAGGTAAATCATTTTATGTCTTACGACGACAAAAAAAGGTTCGTTTTCCCTGAGCTGGGGATGAACAGGAATGGTTTTTGCGAACTTGCACAAATGACGGCGCAACGATATTTTACCCAAGCTGAATATTTGGGTCAACCTGTTTTTGCGTAATAGGGATTACAAAAGCAAATTTAACATTGTGTTTGTTGTAACTGCTGCAAGGGAACCTTCGTTGGTAACAAAAGATGGCCGGCCTTGATACATTTTCCACGGATTTTAATTAAAATCTTACGCGTTGTGGGGTTAATGAAACTGACTGAATATAAGTCCCGGCGAGTAGTGATTTAAGATAAAATATAATAAACTCCGTTACACATTTAATAAAAACAATAACAGCTACGTTGAACGGTAAATTACAATTATTGCATTTTTTATTTCAAAATCTTTACGCCTATCCTAATAACCGAATGTTAAGTATTTACATACTAATAGACCGCGAGCAAGCAACATGTATGTATGTTACTTCCCCTCAGGCGTAAGTACGCGAAGCGGCAGTTGATGTTCATGAGGCTTCAATATATATTTTTTCATTGCCACCGGATATCGCCCGGAAAATAAATTACTGATAGAATTAATTGTACCTGACTCGAGGTCTAAACGCAGAAAACAAAATAAAATTACTGTTCGCAAGATAAATGTTTCAACGTTGTTGATACGGTTTTCAACCAATTTTTCCCTTTCACCCGCACTAGATACCTACAAAGAAATCTACATAAGGAAGCCATACATTTTATTCGGGCGTCGATTTGTTATTTATTAGCCGGGAATAGTTGCAATACGAGGGAGGGAACACAATACCGAAATCGGTGAGCCTATTTAGTATCGATACCACCTCGAACCTCCGTTTCGCTTCGTCTGAGCTGTAACCTCTACCAGCGATCCTTGACCTCCCTTGCCTCTCTGGGGCCCTTAGTATTGCGTGGTGAGGGAAGGCTATCTGTACACTATAATATGTCTTACTCCACTGGCCGTGCTTCATCGAGCGTTGGCGTCTGTATTTATCCGTAGCTAGGTTACCAACGAAGACTTTGTGGCAGAGACGGCCAGTGAAATGAGGCGAGACGAGCACAAAAATGATATGTTTCCGTATGTGACATGCAAGCCTTTGGAAGTTGGCTGTTTTTCTAAGGAAAAGGAGGTGATATGACAGCTTAGCGCTTATGCGTAGTGATGTGCCGTTCCCGGATATATTTCCCCAATTGTGTGGGGAATATTCTCGCTTGGTTAAACATACAAATGATGTAGGTAATATATCGTAGGAACGGTATATTATAACTTGTGCGCTGCTTTTAGATTATTATCTTTTAAGTTAAGTTTGTGTTACAACAAACTTTATGTCGGCACCGTATGTAATTAACTTGTAATCACTACCCACTGCTAAATATTAAATGGTATACCGACTGTATAGAAACTACCTGTTACTTACGAAATTATATGAACAGCCCCATTATTTAAATGTACCTTCCATTTCGAATTGCTTGTACAATTGCAGACACAGGTCCACTCACACATGTGTAGGCAGGGTTGAAACGAAATTCAGTTGCGTGATTCTAATGGTCAATTAATTATTTGTAAGCGAGTAGGTATAAGATGTTACAACACGCAAACATACAGTTTTTGACCGCGCACCATTGAAATTACAGGTTGCCCCAATAAAGGTTGATCGCTTGAAATATTTTATGGAAGTTTGTATCGTTACTCACCTCTGTGCCTATTGGTTTGTTTGTCGAACATTAACATGGCGTCCTCGATCTGCAACAAGAAAAAAAAGACATAAAATAAAGTTCAAATCCTGAAAAGATCGGGGGGAATACAGCGAAAAACAAGGGCGTCGTACGCGATTTTAGCCCCGCCCCGGCAATAAAACACTCCGGCGCTGTAATAACGAATAAGCACCGGTACAGAGTAAACCACACGCTGCAAATAAACTTTGATAAGCGGGGGCGAGCAGGTAATAACGTATTCATAGAGAAATAAATGGAAAGTCGGCGGTTAGGACACGAACAATACACGCGAGGAGAGATGTGCTGTCAGCGGCGCGCGCGCCGCGCGGGTTGCTCGCGCTCACCAAACTCGGCCGCGAAGGAGCATTTTTTAAATTCCCTATCCGGTTACAAAACAGCGATAAATCTCTGGTGCTAGGTAGCGAAATAGCATCGTCAATATTCATGTTTAGCGTACGCATTCTACATTCAAGTCGGCCGCTGTAAATTCACTGCTTTTCAACATTTTCGAGTATGTTACTCAGTCTATACATATAAACCGTTGTCATAATATTTTTCTGTAACAACTTTTCCTCGCCGAAAAGTACTGTAAGTATTATCGTAAAAAACAAAGTTAATAATAGCTTGATTTTATTTTTAACGATAGTAATACCCTCCAAAAAGCAAAAATACAAAGTTTCTGAATACTTAAGAGTTTGCTTAAACTGTCTATTAATTTATTACCTACTAATGTTAAAAAAAACGGCCAGGTGCGAGTCGGGCTCACGTTCCAAGGGTTCCTTACATTAAGTTCGACTCACGCTTGACTGCACATTCAGGTTTTCCTGTCATCTATAGGTAAAGAAAAGTTTTGTGTATTTTTGTTTTCAAAATTTTAGACCGAGTAGGTAGTTTCGGAGATAATACAGACAGATAGTCAGTTGCACAAATGATCCCATAAGGGTTCCGTTTTTCCGTACGAAAGTTACGGAACCCTAAAATGTGTCCGTGGAACACGATTGGACAAGTTGAGTTTGACAAGCCAGTGCCGCGGGTCTATCTCGGCGCCGGCATTGGCGGCGGTTCCCTCGGGCCACATTAGGCGGAAGGTCGACGCTACGCACTCCCGATGATCGATGCCCAAAACCCGTAACAGGTGACCTTACCCTGAACCACGTTCGACGTGTTGCCACCCTGTCACACTTACGTACGAATTTACAAGTGCAACAGAGAGGCAAGAGGGTTCGCGGTAGGCTCTCAGGTGACCTTTCGCTGAATTATTCCTTCCTGTAGAAACGTTTGTTTAGCGGTGATTTGTTTGAGTGGGAATTGCGACGCTTTTTGTTTCACATGTGAAGTGGACAACCCTTTTTTGCGGAGAAAGAGTTGTATTAAATTGTGCCGGGACGAGTCGACTTTTGTTCCGAGTTTTGCTGTAGTTTTTAGCTAATGTGAGTTATTACGAACCTTTGTGAGCTTTCGTAGAATTAAATCCTTTAAGCCACTTTTACTCATGTCATAAAAGAGTTCATATAATGTATTAATCAACGGAGCCTAATTGGCTCGAAGATCAGAGCTACAAAACAGAACCCGTATTTAAATCTTTGTCTCAAAAATAAATTAGTGGCCATTGAAACGTTTTATTAGGGAAGTTTGGCGTAAAGCAATCTTGTAAGGAAAATGAGAGAATTTGTTTCGTTAGGCGTCCGCCCGCGGGCCGCGATTCGACATCCAGTCCCCCGGGCGACATTATAAATAAAGCAGCCTATCCGACACGCCCATACTACCAAGTTTGGGGAGTGCGTTCGATACAATCCATACTTACTAATAATCCATATTAATATTATAACAGAATAGAGTAGAGAGTAGAGTATTATTGTTTGTGAGCCCACCGGATTAGCAAGCTAAAGTGGCAATGGGCAGGCCACATTGCACGCAGAGAAGATGGCCGATGGGATCGAAAAGTGCTCGAGTTGAGACCACGGACTAGAAAGCGTAGCGTAGGATGTCCACCCACAAGATGACAGACGACCTTGTTAAGGCCGCCAGAAAACGCTGGATGCGGGTCGCTTCCAACCGGCACTTATGGAGATCCAAGGGGAGGCCTATGTTCAGCAGTGGACGTCTTATGGCTGAGATGATGATGATGATGATGAATATTATAAATGCGAAAGTGCGTCTGTCTGTCTGTTACCTCTTCACGCTTAAATCGCTGAACCGATTTAGTTGAAATTTGGTATGGAGATAGTTTGAATCCCGAGGAAGGACTTACTTTTTATCACAGGAATCACCCTTTAAGGGGGTGAAAAGGGGGGGTGGATGTTTGTATGGGGAATCGATAAAAAGCAGATTGGATAAATACTCCATGCAGATGAAGTCGCGGGCAAAAGTTAGTAACGTATAACAAGTATTTGTCAAAATCATATATTTTTTTATAAAAGCTATTATCACCAATTGCACTTTTCTTTAGCCGTCTATTATTCACCAACATTTTTAAAAAGCCCGAACTCAATTCTGTTGCGTTGTTTTTAAAGACCAGCTGCAGAGCTACTAAGTAACTAAAATAATGCAATTTAGTCACAATTTCATCGGTGAGACATAAAAATGATGATGTATAACTGTCTACCCCACTCTGTTCTTAAATTAGATGTAGAAGTAACTAAACGATTTTAGTTAAAAGGCATAACATACTAGAGATTACGAAAGAACCGTTTCCTTGGTAAATTTTCAATTCACCACTTTACTTCGCCACTAACTCAGCGTATATTTATACGGCTTCGATAACTCCAAGGAGATTGTGATCTAATGCGGTATCGTAACGGGCAATTTGTAAGGTCTGGTACTGTTGTTGCACTCTAGCTTGTCGGTGTGGCAAGGGTGCGACAAGGACAGGTGACTGGCACGGCATGGGCCGCTCCCTTGGGTGACGTTAGAGAAATCGAACTTGGCTTGATCGACGCGGCCTCTGCAGTGTCTTTCGCGTTAATGATCTTATGTTATCTATCTAATTGATGGATTTGATTTTAAATGTTAACTTTATTCTGTGATATAACGTTAACGTAATAGTTTTGTGGTCTTATTTTAAATTTATATAAATAATGTTTAGTCCCCTTTTTACAAAAAACTTTTAACTTACGGCCTAATTCTAACTTTTAGATACGTCAATTAATAGATCTAGAAACGATATGGATTAGATATGTCAGTGTCAAATTTGATGTTTCTTCAAACAAATACGTCACTTTCTAGATCTATTAATTGACGTATCTTAACGTTAGAATCCGGTATAGCAAATTGACGCTTGTAGAGCGTTAACGAATAATGCCATATGCTACGCTACATTGCGCTACAAGGCGCTGATACGCTGCGTAGCAAGTTAAAGTCGTAGCAGCATGTTTTCGATTTGTAGCCAAAACTGCTCGTAGCGCCAAGACGTCAATTGATATCATGAGCCACTTTCAGATCGCAGTGCTTTCGCACGCGCTCCAAAAACTGCAAATGAGATGTGTTATCATATGATATGATACTTCTCGTAGTGCAGTTTGAGCGCACCAAGTAGCGCAAGGTCGATTCTGATTTAATATGCAGGGTGTTTGTTGAGAGGTTGAGTCATTTGCTATCTTCTCAGGCCTAGAAATTTTTAATTTGGTGCACATTTTTTTTCAGTTCAATACCAATTTTTCGTAAATTTCAAATTTTTACTTGCGTAGTAGTAAAAAAAAAAACCATGGCCAATTTTGTTTTTCTAGGCATGAGAACATAGCAAATGACTCAACCTATCTGCCGTTTTAATTTAGCAATGGATGTACCAAACATCCTGTATATTCTGTGCTTCGCTTTAAAGACTGTGCTAAGCGAGACATGTTAGCAATTGAAACCAACCACTATGCCTGGGAAACTTTAGTTGAAGACCGTGATGGATGTTGTTGAGGGGAGAAGGCTATGCGACCAAGCCTGGTTCAATGCGTTGGATTGCAGAAGGTATAGCAGAAAGCAAACCGGGACAGGAACCTCAAGTGGCACGAGCTTTCTCTGCCAAAAATCTGGGAGGTCATGTCGCTGACGAATCGGCCTCCACAGTCACCAAACCCGTTATTGTCTTACAGCAATGTTTAAGGGTAACATTCCATTTCTGACCGCAGCTGCGCTACTAGTATGAATGCGGCGGTGATATTGTTAATTTCCATAGTAAAATGAATGGTATTGCTGCTGTCGTTGGAAATAGACTGTCACCTTAAATCGTCTGCAATAGACACAAAGGCCTCTGATAATGTGCTCAGTAGTGAACGGTAGGCTAATAAAAATGCCTTAAATTCTTAGACATCCATTATAGTTAAATAAATTAAGTAGGTATAAATTATGTATAAAATGTACCTAATAATGTACATTCTATCTTTTCCAGCTCTTACATAAGTTATGCGCAACAACGTCGTCGTGAAACGGCCGTCACCGCCAAGCAAACATTTCACTTAGTGAAATTTTCGTATATCAATATACAATTATTATGGAGCTCGTAATAAAGGGCGCAATCTTGCTAAATGTCGCCGTTTCCCTACAAAGCTGCCGGCCCTATTATTATTTTACTTAGGGGGTAGGCCCCGTCGTCCCCTGAGATACCTGTCGCTATAATTTACTACGTGTAGGTACTTGTTTTAAGAATACCCGCTTTAATTCTTCTCAGTTTCCCCTGTGTTACCGTGATTTAATGTAATATTGCGAATTTGAGACGTTTTATCTCTGTTATTGTTGAGTTTGTGATGTTTTAAGACTAAGCCTTTGGCTAAATAGCTTTTGATACCTTTATTTTAGTTAATAGCCCTATTCGAACTCTAAGATACCTACGTCAATTAATAGATCTAGAAACGATTTAGATAAGATGTGTCAGTGTCCAAAGTGACATTTTTGTTTAAAGAAACGTCACATTTGACACTGACATACCTACCTAATCCATTAATTGACGTATCTTAAAGTTCGAATTGGGCCGTGATGAGTTTTTTGTGCCCCCATCTAATCATAAAAGGTTTACGATATAAATTAACCGTTTAATTATTATAAACACAAAGAGTACCTAATATTGACGGACCTCAGAGACAATCAATGAAGTAACAGACAAGTTGGGCTTGGAGCAGCACACTGAACAGTCGACTTATTGCATTTCACAAAATATTCGATAGGCATGTAAACAACAGAAGCTAAGTGAACGCGTGTTTGTGCCGCAGTCCATTAAAAGCTAGCATGCGATATCGCGAAGCGCCAACATTTTGTCAGTTGAACTAATATCAAATCAATCACGGGTGTGTTTGCACGCGTTTGTATCGGCACCGGTTAAACCCAGCACATGGGTCAATTTCTGAACACGATTTTTTTTCTGTCCGTGATGAAAATCGCGGGTTAGCATCAAATAATACTTACCATTTTTTTTTTACATAAAGAAGCCACACTTTCACACCGGGTTCCATATGAATTCACTGATTAATTGGTTTTTAGAGTACACTTAAAAATACCTAAAGGCTCAAATTACTACTCCCGTGCCCTGTCCGGAATCTACTTTTGAGCATAATGAAAAATCCTACGAAAAATTCTACATTAGTATCACAAATTTAGTGTCAAATACTTAAACTAGATGATATTTACTATCACTGAGCACATACACTATTAACTTCATTGTGGTAAATAACTCGTGATCGAAGTTTAAATTTTGTCCGAGCGCGCGAGTAAAATTTCGTCGGCAAAACTCAAAGGGCTCTGACAGCCGACGTATGTATCTGAACCGCCTCGTGTCCCGCCTCACTTGTACTGGCAGTATTCGGCTGTTTCTCAAAGTAATCGGATGTACGTCAAGCCGCGGCGTGTTCGAGCAAATCGCATAAGTATTTCGGAATCCGGGTGGGCGACAATTTTTTTCTAATTTCGATGCCCCTTATAAATTTTATTTCCCACATAGCTTTCAATAACAATTGTCATATTTAGGAGCCCTTTATGTATCTTTATGTAAGCGATAACATAACAGTTTGGTTAAACACGATTTAAATTTTTGGCGAATTTTTTTATTACGAATTCTAATTTCTGTGCCCTAATTCCCATGGAATATTTACCTAAAACAGCTGATTAAGTGGCACGGGAATTAGAAATTTTTAATTGGGGGCACTGTAAGTTAATTGGCAATGTTTACGTCATATTATTATTACATATATATATATTGGCATTGAATATATATTATATATATATATTTTTTTTTTATTATGCATGGGTTTACTCATGGCCACAGACTAGCCGAGGCGTAGACGTGGCCTACGATGGAGCGAGCTCGCCCAGAAGGTGCCTGTTCACTCTTGATTTGAAGGTTGCCGGGTTATAAGAGCACGGAAATATAGACGCCGGCAAGGAATTCCATTCCTTGGCTATATGTAATAATAATATGACGTATATCTTTCTATTTTACATTTAAGGTAATCTCAAAGAATGCACAAAAATCTATGAACGGTTTTTTAGTATAAGTACTATAGTACATACCTACAGGGTGGACCCGAATAACCCGGGCAATTTTAATACGTAAGGTAAGGTGGGGTAAGACGACACTGGGGTAAGACTATCACTTGTATGGAATCCTCGTACTGTTAGTCTTGCGCCACCTTACCTTATTCATTGATCATATTATAACATTAAAATATTATATAAACATAAAACTATTTTTGGAATTATTACGTAGGCTGTTCCATAAGTCTTGCAATGGAAGGAATCTAACTATAATATGACTGAGCGAATGGTTATCTGCCACTAATTACAAGTTCTTACATGATGTGTTTGTTGAGCCTGCCAGCAGTGATAGTCGGTAAATAGATCGAAACAATTGTGAAAAGGGTAACCGCAAGTACAGAGTGATTTTCTATTATAATTTCAAACGTGGATTATTTTACCAAGAGTGCCACGAGGGAAATGTTCGGTGCCTTTGGTAAAGAGTGCCCTTCCCTTTCTACCGTATTCAGGTGGTACAAGGAATTTCAAAGAGGCAACTATAATTTAGATGACGACGAAAGACCGGACCGACCCTTTACAAGCAGGATCCAAGAAAACATAGACGCTGTTAGAAAACTGATAACTATTAATAGGCGAATTACGTGCAGGCAGATTGAGGACATTCTCCACATTAGTGCATCAACACTTAATTCAATTTTACACGAAGACCTACAAGTTAAAAAGTTATGTTCTCTCTGGATCCCTCATCTGGGCAGTTGGTACCTCCACCATCATAACGCTCCTGCTCATCGTGCGATTAGAACTCGGGAGTTTTTGGAGCAATCGGGGCTTACTGTGCTGTACCATCCGTCTTATAACCCCGACCTTGCACCGTGCGATTTTGGTCTCTTCCTGCTGATCAAGAGCCAATTAAAAGGACGACGGTTTGCAACTGATGACGAGCTAGTGAGTGCATGGGATGAAGCCTGCGCCACTGTCACAAAGGAGCGGTGGAAGGTCATGTTTGATACATGGTTGGAACGCATGCATAAGTGTATTAACAGTGATGGTTTTTATTTTGAAAAAGCTTAATAAGAAGTTACACTTTTGCAAGACTTATGGAACAACCTACGTACATATTATAATACCCGTACCTATAAGGTTACATGAAACAAAATGAATCAAATTTACAATGGTTTTTTTTTTGTAAATTTGACAGCTGACAGCGTAAGCCGTATAAAGTTTAAATATCTGGGAGACCGAGCTTTGCTCGGAAAACATATACCTACCTAAAAACTCAAAAATGCGCGTTTTCCCAGAGACACCTAGCTAGATCGATTTTTCATCCCAGAAAACGCCC
Organism: Cydia fagiglandana; assembly: GCF_963556715.1. Classification (NCBI taxonomy): domain Eukaryota; kingdom Metazoa; phylum Arthropoda; class Insecta; order Lepidoptera; family Tortricidae; genus Cydia; species Cydia fagiglandana. The sequence continues at coordinate 7,432,761 of NC_085937.1, forward strand.
ATATATGATCAAATTTCATCGAAATCGTTAGAGCTGTTTCCGAGATCCCCGAAATATATACAAGAATTGCTCGTTTAATAGATTAGTTGTTATAAATTAGCTTTTCTAATAGGTACAAGAAAAATTTAATATATCCTATTCTTACTCTATTAGAAATGCGAAAGTATCTCTGTCTGTCTGTCTGTTATCTCGTCACGCTTAAGCCGCTGAAACAATATCATCTTGATAATACATATTTGGCATGGAGATAGTTTGAGGCCTGAAGAAGGACAAAGGATCTAGGGGCACGGCAGTGCCGCCGCCAAGTCGAGCAAAACAAAGTGGCACGGCCGTACCATCAAATCTCAATAACATTCTATCTAAATAACATTTAATTTGAGCATGTAGTCTAAGAATTAATACACTTTAAAATCCCTTAGTTTTGTCACTGGCACAATCACTCTCAATCAATATTATTTTAAGGTACTTCTAACATACCCACAAGTTCCAAATTTGAAACGTAATTAGGTTTTAGTTTTTTAAGCCAATAAAAATCTAATAATACTGCAATATTAGTCACGTTCTAAAGATAACTGCATAATTAAGTTTGTAATCCTATAGAAATATATGCGATAACAACGTTACCTTTTAGTTCTTACAATTTGTAGGGAAAGTAAAGGTACACTACGATGGACGATGTGAGTATGAATAAAGATGTATTATGATATGTATATACACAGTATCAGTATGGTATGGGTATGATTACCCGAAAAGAAGGACAGCCTACAAAAAGAGATGGGATCATTTCAATTCATGTAAAAAGATGCAAATCTCGCAACGCAGTTCTTCTACTCTACTACAAAAAAGTTTTGGGATGTAATGTGAAACCAAGTCGGTTATTTTAGTCAGTGCCGGGGGGTATTTTGTAAGCAAGTTTTTTTTAGGAAGATTATGATATTTTTGAGAAATTACTTAACCAACCTACACTTTGAAGATTTTCCCGCAGGGCAGGGACACCCCGTACACCTATGTGTAAAGTAAGGCGGGGTAAGACTAACTTAGTTTATTTTGATCGGGGCAAGACTAACAGTATGAGGATTCCATACAAGTGATAGTCTTACCCCGGTGATAGTCTTACCCCACCTTACCTCATATGTGTTCAAACAATTTTTTGGGTTATTAATTTATGAAGGCAGCATATTCGATTTCTTCAGATTAACTTACACAATAACTTCTTCTCACTGTGCCCCTATTTATTTCTTAGTATCATTTCCTATAAAACCATATACCAGATTATACATCTTGTACCTATCTACATGCAGATACATAATGACACTTTTTAATGAATAGTTTTGTATGTAAAGGCGGACAAGTTTACGAAACTACTCAAAGTATTGTTTTGAAATATGTACATTTTACTAAGAAAGAGCGATTAGTTGCCATTAAAATAAAGGAAAGGATTAGTCAAATACGTAGTTTTTAGTGTAACATACTTTCGTAGATTTGTCGTTCGAAACTAAAATTAAAGAAGGTAAATATGTCCGATGCCACTTCAGTATGGTTGCATTATATTATTGTAGATTAAAATATACATAAATAATAGTTTTAAGTACCAAAATAAGTTAAGAAAACAATTCCCGTGCCGTGTTCTAATTTCCGTCCTAGTAAAATCTAATTTCCATGGACACACTAATTCCCGTGCCCTGACCAAAATTTTAAATTTAAATAACTTTTATAGTTTTTTGAATATTTTTATCCCATAAGAAAATTAATATTTATTATATTTTTTATCAAATTCTCAGCATATTTTTTTTTGTGTAATGTTGGTATTTCAAAATTCCATGGGAATTAGACAAAAATGCTCGTTTGGTGAAATTGACCCACATGCAAGCGAATACTGGGCACTGCTTTAGCAAACACGTATCTCGAACAGTAGCGCGAATACAAAAGCGACCTTGCTTACATCAAATTAGAGTTCAAAGTTTAAATTAAGTTGAAACTTAGACGTGAGATTATGCGATCAACGAGAATCCGTAAACAGAGTTAGTTATGTAAAATTTAATTGGTTTGTTTAATCACCATAATGTGGGTACTTTGTTAAGGGATCAATCTGATATTCGACACGACATGGCTCGGAACTGAAAACGAAAACTTTTTTTAGTTTAGCACTTATTATTATTGAGAGCCTGTACTGTCTCACTGCTGGGCAAAGGCCTCCTCTCGCTTTATCCATCCCGGTTTTAAGCAGTCTTCGGCATTCTTTTAAAAAGGAATCTTGCTCGTCTCGCCATGGTTATTATAGTAACATATCATAATATAATAATATTAAAGTATTATAGAGAGAGAGAGACTGACAACGTAGTATGATAAAAATAACCTTGAATTTTTTTTTATAATCTTGTTATTTTATTGAATATGTATTTTCAATCTCTTTCAAGCCATGCGAAATTGTAGTTGATTTATTTAAATTATTTGCGTGGATTTTCACGCATTTTTTATCGAATATCACTCGATATTTCTCGATTTCTAACACGCCACGCATTCGCTGCAGGTGTTGCTTAATATTTTGCATTTCATATTATTACATAGTTGTTTTATATGTCATAGCAAATTCTGCACTTCAAAAGTGCTATACAAAACGCTACTTGACAAAATGATTCACTCCAGTAGCAGCAAGGCGTGCTTATACGTCACATAAAGCTGTATCATTCCTCGGTTACATTTTCGAAAAACTATTTAACCTTATCAAAACTGATACTGCATATGACGCAAAGCATCCAATCGTGGGACGTAGTGCCAAGTCGTAAATAAGAGCGATTTATAAACGATGCGATGATGGCCATCGTATTGCAACTACTTCGAACATAGATATCTAAATGTACCTTATTTATGAAACTTATATATCTCAGTTGATTTTTATAGATATAATAATACAACATAAATCTGCCGTATTCGAACTTCAAGATATTCACAAAAGACGACACGTACTAGATCCATTCTAGATACGTTATAGTTTTTAGATATCAACTAGTTCTCTTTTGCAGTTCAATTCGGGCAACCAATGTCACTTTTACGTCAGGCAGAGTAAGATATCTATTAGATGTGAATTGGATCTCTGAGTCATATCCTGTGGAAATCGTTTAAGAGTATCTCCAGAATCGCGCAAACTTCAAATTTCATAGGTTGGATCTTAAATATATCGTTATCGAATCTTGGTGATGTCTAAAAGATATCTAAAAGATGTCTATTTCGAAATCCGAATCGGGCCCAATGTTACATAAAATGGTAATAGATAGTTCTTCGATCCGGCACTTATATAAGTATGTGTTATCACTAATGTATACTCGTAATTTATTTAGAGAGATTGTTTTTTTTTTCTGTAAGAGGATTATAATAATGTTAACGATTGATACTTATACCTAGTTGGTATTTATATATCATTGTTATATTCTACTCTACACGCTTCATATTTAATGTGAAATATTATTTGATAATTCATATCCACAATTTAAATTCAAATTCAGAATCCCAAAACGCCAGCTCATAGATTTATGGTTCATAAATCAGCTTTTACATATTAATTTCCTAATATCCTGACATTTTTATAACGAAATGAGCTTCCATTACCCGGATATTACGCAATAATTCCTTATTATGATTTCAAACTGCGTTATTACGTTTCAACAGAAATTTGCACAATCACTTTAATTTTGCTTAAACACTCACAGAATCAATCACTCAACGGTAATATTTCAAATTAGTGCCGCTTGTTGTCGGGAACTTTCAAACTATGCAACCGTTTTCTCATGACGGTCAGTGGTTACTTTAGCAGTTTGGGTAACAATGGTCTAGTAATGGTCAGGCTCGCGTCCATCAAAATACCAACAATGTTGGGCTAACAATGCTGCTTGTCTGTTATCTTGGTTTACACTGGACGTGGATCGTCCACATTTATTAAAGCTGGATTTTAGGAGCGCCGTTTTTTCGCGCTTAAGTTTTCGTGGAAATATTGTGAAAGGGTCTGTTTCACTCGTTAGTAGAACAGTGAAACATAAGTACTCACTGTTATGATAACGTAGTTGTTATTTTTTTTAATAACCCAAAAAATCAAGTGTGGAATTCTTTGTGTATTTTTTCAGCTATACAGCCTACGTTAAGTGTTGTAAGGAAAAGTTTTAATTTGTTGAAATATTTCCGCGGGGTTGCATTCCCCGGGCGGTTCTCAAGTTTCACGCCTCGGCATTACAGAGCCCGCGGCGACCTAATGGGACAAGCCACCTGGTCTTAAAGGCGACATAACAATTAACTTGAAGAAGAAAATATTAGTTGAGCTAATAAAGCCACTCAGATACACTCCTGCCCCTGCCCTCTATAAATAACACCCTTTCCGGACAGACGCTCTAGAATTTTGTCGCATTTACTTAATGATTCTCTAAGGAGACAACTCTCGGAAGAGGACAGCGGAATTTTATCCTGTGTTTTTATAGGCGAATTGATTGGGAGCCTCACGAAATAATCTCGGGATGGGATTAGTTTTCTTAGGAAAGTTTAGGGACGGCTGTTTTCTTATTTAACACTACTGTGCGACCACTTTGTTTTAAACTCTCTCGGCACCTTTGCTTTCTATTCAAAATAACTTATCGACTCAGGTAAGAAGCAAGTTTAAAGTGAAAATTTAAATGTAATAGAAAATGAGTTGGAGTAAGTCTAGTGATGTAGGTAAATTCCTCCGCACTTAAATTGGATGCCGTAGTTACCTGTATGGACTGTTCATTTAACAAACGTAGGCAAACCTGAACTTATTAATTAAAAATGACAGGCAATGTTATCGTTTAATTATATCATTGGGATTCTACCATCTTTCATATTTACACAATGGATACTACAGACTATTTTAATGGTTCATTCTATAATTAAATTTATACACACGGAGAAAAATGATAGTCCCAAGTAATTATTAGGCATGTTAACGAGTATAATTACAAATAATATACTGCCGTTTTAAATTAGTTTTAAGTAGGTACAAGCTACAAAGGCAAGGTACAAGGCACCTTGCCGAGGGGTGATTTTTTTATTGTACGAGTAGTTTAGGTTTAGGGATGTTTTATTTTTATTAATTTAGGATAGTTATTTTTAGTTTAATAGTTTTTACACAATATTTATATTTATCTGCTTAATGTTTACTTGAACTTAGGAATATGTCTGAAATTTCATTGTAATATACCTTATACTTTTTTGTGATAAATGGCTGTGACATGCAGACCATCCGATCGGCCCGTCCGACGGATGGACAAATGAACTTGAAAAAACTATAATGTAATGTGTCCGTTATTGCCATTTTGGCTACAGAACCCTACAAATCAATCTTTAAATACCTAAGAATCCACTATAAAATGTGGCAAAGAATATTCACGGGGTCAACGAAAATCATCCGTTGCTTTTCTGTGAGCAAATAGCTGCGAAAATTCTAACAACAATTACGAATTCCTCAAACCGTGAAGAAATCAGTGAATAAAATATGAGAGAAGTTTAGGGAAAACCGAAAACGTTTTTCGTATTTGAATAATCACTTTAACAAACAAAACTCGGTCGAATCCGCTTCATTACTTATTAACCTGCGCTTGAGTACCGAGACAAGCGGGAGGGAACGGGACGACACCCCCGGGGAGCCCGATCGAACCCAAAGATGAACCCTTCGGTTTTCACCTATTCTGTTCAAACCACCGGGCCTTATAATAAGATCCCTGAAATTTTACATCCGTTTCAAATGAAACACTACATTTTTAAGGTTTTAAGTTTTAAGATTTTTTGACAATTTTGGCTATTGGTTTTGGTCTCGTGCTTGAGAGGAGGCCTGTGCCCAGCAGTAGGACGTATATAGGCTAAATCATATTATATTATAAATATATATTGGCTATTGGTAGGTACTCTTCACAGTTTCGCAGAACGGTATAATTTTATATTGCAGGCGTAGGAATATTATAGATAAATGAGTAAATAAGTACCTAAGTAGTAGATAGATAAAACCCGAAAAGTTTTAAGTGAGCTTTGATAATAGATATGTGTCATGAGATTTAAAATACATAAGTATTCACTTTTAAGAGAGTTTTAAACGTATTAATAATACTACTTTTTACCATACCTCCATACAACTTATTATTTACTAAGTAAGGAAACTGGTACCAGAATGTAACTTTATGTTCTAAGCATACAATACCAGGTTACCACCTATGCTTAGGTAGTTAAAAAATAAAAGTGTTTTTAAAATTTAACTACAATATTGAAAATGATTAATGATACGTAGTGAATAAAATTTTCTAATATTGTGTAATAAAAAAATTACATAGGTATACAAGTTGGTTTCCATAAAAAAAAAAACTATCAATTAAGTACCTACAGTCACTTACTGCCATAAGCTTATTTATCCTCCACATGCGTTGTTTAAAATCGAATAGACATCCAATGTCAATAGAATTACTATTGCTCACTCTAAACAAAATCTATAAACGGGGGCTTATCATATTCGGTATTGATTTAATCTCAGCATTAGAACGGAGCAGAGTTGCAAGCACTTTCAAGTTTGTACCTTTTTAATTACAAAACTTCGCCTATCATGCGACCTGAATAAAAAAGTCATCGTTTTGAGCAAGCGACTCCCTGTTAATGATTAGGGCATTCTCCAAACTTTATGAACACTTCAAAAGTTAGGACGTGGTCTGCGACTCTCGCCCGACGTTAATTATCAACTTTTTTAAAACTGCAACTCATAATAGACAGGCCGGGTAAAAGATGAATGATGTGTAGGCCTTTTCGCTGGCTTTCTTTTTCCCTAAAAAAGTTAATGAATGATCAGGAAAAAATAAAGCAACGTGGTTTTGACAGCGATTCTGGTATGCGAATATTCAAATTCATGGCAACGCGGATTACAGAGAAAATTAATTACGTAGTTGTTGAGGAGGTATGGTTAAAATCTATCAGACAAGCTCGGACGTTGATAAAGTGTACTAGATAGGTAAATTGATTTAGAACATATCATCATTCATCATCATCATTTCAGCCTATATACGTCCCACTGCTGAGCACAGGCCTCCTCTCATGCGCGAGAGGGCTTGGCCTATAGTCCCCACGCTAGCCCAATGCGGATTAGAACATATGGATGGTGTTAAGCAAAAATGTGTCAACCCACATTAATTTTGTAATAAGATGTCGACGCAAAAAACTGACGCTTAAAGTTGAAATTTTATTGAAAAATTAATATGCGTTGACACATTTTTGCTTAACACCATCCATATATTGGTTGGTATTTATGAGTACTCCAGGTGGTTACCGAAGTGGAGTGAATGAATGCAACAGACTTACAGCCGTATTTGAACAATGAGATACGTCAAATACTAGATATTGAAACGATATGTATTAGATATGTCAGTGTCAAACAAGTGTCAAAAGTGACATATTTGTTTGAAGAAACGTCAATTTTGACACTTGTTTGACACTGACATATCTAATCCATATCTTTTCTAGATCTATTAACTGACGTATCTTAAAGTTGGAACCGGGCCGTGAGCATGCGACGGGCTGATACGATCGCTGAAAGCATAATGACGCCACTGAAGTTTCACTCGTTAGTGTTGATGGAGACCGTTGCCAGTCATATGAGAAAAGACACATTTTCATGTGCTCGCTTTCATTTTCTGTATTACTTACCTAATGTTGAAAACGAAAGTATCAGAGCAAAACTGAACACAATATTTCTTTGCTTTCGAGTAAGCCGTCGTGTGAATGAGTGAATGATGCTTTTATCCGAACACACATACACAACATAGGTCCTCATAGGTCGAGGAGATCGTAAAGTATGTACGAGTCAAGTCCGGATTCATCCTGAGGATCGCGAAGTTGGAATCTCGACACAGTGTGAATTTTAATTCTTTTGTGCTGAGCGTTCCGACTGAACATCTAGCGACCTTCACCAAGGAGGAGTTTTGGCCGAAGGGTGTCAAGTTCCGGCGGTTCCGCGGCCGGCTCCCTGACACTGCGGGGTTGCGAACTGCATCGCAGCCATAATTGTGTTTTTAGTTTTAAGATATGTTTTGTAATAATATGTATGCTAGTTTTAAGGTATTTATCTATGGGCCAGTAGTTGCCTGAAAATATTTTTTTTTTCATTTCATTCATTCATTTTTAGGGTTTTTTTCATTTCATTTCATTTACAACAACATTAAAATAGTCTTAAATCTAGGTAAATCAGAAGTTTCAGTGCGGCGAGTGGTTCCAGAAAAGGATAACACTCAGCATGTGTCGCAGCTCATGAGTAGTGTTACGACGCTGATTTTCAGTGTACACATGTGTTAACAGTGTGTGATCGAAAATATTTAATTTTATTTAACATAATACCTATAAATCTCAAATATTTGAATTATATTTGTGACCGAAATACGTTATATTTAATTGAATATTCACTGGAAGTATGAGTTAAACAAATGACATCAACAGAGACATTAAGGACTTTCGAACTTTTAGAAGCTCTAAACAATACTTAACTGAATAATTTCCTTGTCAAGTGATTTCTCGGATTATGTCGCTGACACTCTTCATCTCGCATACTTGCTATGAATAGAATCGACTACCATTGTAATATTTTATTATCACTGAGCAAAATGCAGTAAAGCGAGAGATATTGTTAAGCCCTTACAATGGAGCTTCTGTCGTCTTAGGGTCCAGTGCGCAAAACTTTAACAAGGATCTCAGTTCCGTTGAAAATACCGGACGTTTGTATACGTACTAGTAGGTATCTATTATCTGTACTCTTAAGATTTACATAAAGACGGGAGAAATTACGATAAGTAGCATCGTAGCGGGTACCGTAGCTGTTAGACAGGGCGGCATCGTAAGGACGTCGCGTCGTCAGCTGTGACGTCACGCTGCCACGGCCGCGCCCACGCTCCTTTACTCCTAATCTGCATATAAATCGAATATCGATAATGACGTCACTATCGCATGAATCCCGAAATTCGTTCAGAATCCGATAAGCCCTGCCGGTGAAAGCCCTAATCCACAGAAGTTTGGATGACCCCGATAGGGGATAGACCTACCGTCTTCTATTATGTAAATTATCAGCCACATGAAACTTTCAACTATTTAGCCACTATGGCTTCTAAGTTTGTGGGTAAAAGTTACGTTATTGACTGGCTGTTGTATCTTCTGATAGGTTAAAGTTCGGTTATAAGTAATTACGATGAAATCTATTGAAAAGTAATAAGTAGGTACTGTTATATAATTAAGTTTTATAAAATTGCTATGGGTTGCAGTCATATGCTTGGCGCTATCAATGAGTTTTGAGTGCTGGTAAAAGAAAGTAATTAGTATTGTTAAACATACTATTTACGGTTCAAATTAGTGCTTTATATCATGTAAAATGTAATACAAGCAATGCTCTATTGGTACTATAGTAAAATTTCCTATGAAAAGAAGAGGTCGTTGTGCCTGTGGCGACAACAGCTGTTGGTAACGATGGGAGCAAACGAGTCGCGTAGAAACACGACCGCCGACCGGCAGCCACTGCCCACGCCGCGCCCCGGCCGGCGCAAACTCTTGCCAATTACGGACAACGTATGACATTGCTTTAATTATTACTCGTGTGTGCTGTGGATAAGCTCCAATTTAGTTTTTTATTTTATTTTGAATAATTATGTAAATAATATTGTCTTCGGTTACCGCGATGAAACTTATGCTCATACTACTGTTACTCATGAAATAAAACTATTGAAACGGATTATATCGCGTACCTATATTGAATTCATACTACATCCCGACGTTTCGAACCCTTTACAGCGTTCGTGGTCAACGGGTGACTGAGGAAAAACTACTGCTATTATAATTAAGTAAACTTATAAAGACGAATGTGGAACCCTTTTCTAAATTTAGTTATTAAGTGTGCAAAAAAAAGGAATTATTATTAATTTGCTCGGCACAAATTGACGATATTGCCAAGTTGCGGGTTGCCTTTTCCAGTGGCGTATTCTGGGAAAAGTTATTTAAGCGGCCTCCTATTGAGTGCATGTAACTTTGCTTTTAACCCAAGCACAGCTGGCTAAAAGTAATGCAAGTTAGTGTGATTGGCCGTTCCTTTCCACGGTTCCTGTTTTGTATAAAAATAATATTATTAACAGTATTACGTAGCTGGACTTTATCGCAAATATAAAATAATGTATTTTTTTTGTAGCAAGTAAATAATCTCTATTGTACACTACACAGTTAAAATTACACAGAAAATGACGTATTAGTCAAAACTACAGCTAGGTATCAATAGGCGGTCTTATCACTCAATCTCTTCCAGACAACCTTCTTATTCACGAGATTTAGTTTTATGAGTACACAGATGTCTATAAAGATATTAATGGATGAAACAATATCACTGAAATTATGTCCAATTCATAATTAAATATGGTAGGTGGTTAAGACGTAATTTGGAGGTAGCTACCAACACGCTTTGTTTTCATAGGGTAGTTTTACCCTGACCCAGTTTCTTTTTAATCCATCTCTTACCTATAACTTTTTATTGGCAATGGCCTATTACGACCTACATTATCAACATCATCATCCGATTTTACTATTTCCAGTCACGTAATCTTGAACGACGAATATAAACTTACGGCTGGCACACTTCTATATGCTTAGAATAGGGACCCGAATTCATATGAACGGCGAAGTGGGAAGGAAATATATTTCCCTGAAACTTTTTCAATAACACTCCCGTCGTAAAATATCATGTCATTTTGCATAGCCTCTTTAGCCTTTTTAGATTTTTTGCCTCCAAAGCTCGCACCCAGGAATCAGCCACTAAGACAAATATGAATAGGGAAATGAATTATATGGCAAGCTCCTTCGGTGTGACGTGTGAGAGATTGCGTCGCTTTGCGTCGACCTCTGAATTTAACCAGTCGTTTGTGCGCCTCGCAAAACTTGCCTCGAGGTCACATTAAGCGGATTGCCAGCTTCAATCAAAACCCGCCTTTTTTCGAGATACTATAATATACGCGTAGGTATATAAGAATCCTGGTAACACCGAATACGTAAATATTTTTTGTCGGTCTGCTCTACAGAATAATTTACGTAACGAACGTGAAAATTACATTCATTACGCCAAGTACGAGATATTTTATCAAGCATATTTGTTTAGGTACCTAATTATTATGTTCGGTGTGTATTCGGTGCACTGGGATACAAAATAAATAAGCAGCTTAAAAGTGAAGCAACCAAAGTCTAATGTTGAGCTTTAGACTTAATTTAGTATTAAAGCTGCGCTTAGGTAGATTTATTAAACGCTTCCCGCGTTAATGCATCCCGGTAAGCCTTGAAAAAATACTAGCCTTTTTCCATGCGACTGACCATCGGTCCGACGGTCTATCGAGCCGTGGGATCCCTTGCTGATAAATTGCGAGTCTTAAAACCAGTGGCAGGTAATTCTGCACAAATTCCTGTCGCTAGCCCTCCTGCCTTGGAAAACTTTCAACGATTACTTTTACTTCTAATTTATGTCCCTGGGTACCGATAAAACGGTAGCACGGGAGCCGAGCACAGGTGAGACCCCGACCAAATTCCCCACTTTAATTAAAAAAGCGCCGATGAGAGTCACTGCTGAAAGTTTTAAATATTTTCAACTTCATAAGTATTTCGATTCGATTTTTATTGTACTTGGTTTTACTTACTCGGAGGTAGATTGGTGGTCTTAAGTCTGAGGGCCTGAATGAGGGCTTACGTGGGGCTGATGAATTGGCACACATTTATCACGCGCGGCGCGGGCGTGGCACGCTCCGTTGGGACGTGAACTTGCGTGAGGGATCCCATTTAAAATCGAACGTCTTTGCTCCAAGAGACAATAGGTATTGCTCCAAGAGACATAGGTACCTACCATACATTTTTAAAATATCGAAACAAATTTATTCCCCATACGACCTTGCATTAGACTTGCAACGGTAACTGAAAAACCAATTTAAATATGTCGCATCGTAGTACTCAATTGAAAGAGCTTTTCAATGGTTGTTAACGCTCTTGTGAGTAGTGGGGCAGAGAAAGTGAATACCTATATCTAGAAGATGCTTCTTAAAACCTACCACTACTGGCAATATAAGGTTATCACTTGATACATAAATAACTTTTATTAATAAAATAGTACGATTTTTTACCTAAGTCATCGTGTCAGACTCTACAAGACAGATACAAAAATAGCTCATTATATGATCCAACCGAAGTGAACCGATTTACCTCATCAGGGAAACTATGACCGCAGCCCTTTTCGTACGTGATGCTTCAATGTTTTATTCCTGTTTGTCCCTTCCGTCGGACTGATTTTATCGCAGGCCCGGATAAGTCACGGTGATGCATAAGGGAAGAACACAATCACTGTAACTTGGGATTACAAGTGAACGTACCCTTAAAATATTGCCTCTCTGAAGATTTAGGTACAGCTACATTTGTAGTCGTTTTAAGATTTTTGCATGCTAGTACAACTAAAGTACAAATAGCAAAATTAACAACCAATTGTCACTTATGAGTGAATTGCAAAAAAATTGTACATAGTTAAGCACCTGTAATTAGTCTAAAGTTAATTGATTCCATTGTGTTACCACAGTTAAGCCATTTCTATTTAAGTTAGATGCATTAAATATAGTGATATAGCGTATATGCTATGTATAAACTTATATTTAGTACGAATTAAGCCTTTATAAGGCAGAGGGAATATATTTCCCACCTGATTTTGCACTTTATTTTAAAGTAATAGGGTTCAATTTTGCATAATTTCTGGTACCCTTATGCCTTATAAAGGGTTAAGTACCTACAATAAATACAGTACAATACAATTTATAGAGTTAATTTTTGTAACACAAATGAATCAATTAAATTAAGACTAATCACAGCTCTTAACTGCGCTTGATTATAATTACGTACAATTTTTTTGCAATTCACTGTAATCACCTAAGACACTATTATTCTTTGCAAATAAATACTTACTTACTAAAAGATTTAACTGATTCTCCATATACCTACCCTTCGAAACAAATCCCTGTCCAAATACGTCAGTACGTTAGGATTTGTATTTGCGTAGCAGGTCATGTGTAATTTTGATTGGCATTTGAAGTTTTATTTTCCTTCTTTTCCCTAAAGCAGTACCTACCTATTCCCGTGTTCTGTGTTGACGTTTTCGATTTATTTTCCTTGGCAGAAGGATGATTTACGATAGGGAACATTGAAATCTATTTTATTTAAGAGAAGAAACTTGTATGAATACAATGTTTTTATTTTTTTTGTGATTCTCTTAAGTGCTTAGTGTTAATATAGTGTTGGTGACCGAAAATTTAGAAACTAGCCACCCTTCTTATTTTAAACACTTATTACTAATATAAAATAGGTGTTCGTTAATAAAGACGTGATCGATGTAAGGTCTGCTATAAATACCTAACTTTTTTCGCAGATATCATATATAAAGTATGTCATTAATCTAAAGCAAATAATGACTATATCTACTCGTATATAATTATTACATAGTAAGAAAATACAGTAACGGATACTGCGAATACCGTAAATCAGTTATTGCGAATGAAATAAATATGGCGAGATTGGCTGGATCACAACGCACTTACACAAATTTTGTTCTCGTGTCTTCGGCGATGAATAATATATGTCGGACGCACCGGGTCGAACTCTCCGATACGATGCGTACACAACTGATATTGGTGCGGTCGAGCCAGTATATATACCGCTTTTTCTATAGGTACTAACATTTCTTACGGAAATACGAGCACATGTAAGTATAAAATAGGCCTGTACACGTCCATGTGAGTAAAAATCAAGATTTACGTTACGATAGTTTTAACACTTTTATAGTAAGATTTAAGTATCTGTAGATTAAAAATTACATCATTATATTTAAGTGAATAAGCTATTGTTATTTATTGTGCATAAATTAGATTAATCAAGTTGTATGTATCCATTTATGCATGCAGATTCTATCGGTATTGTAACACGGAATGCGTAGATAGGAATTATTTGAACATTTGGGCTGGTACTATTGCGGTGCCATCGGCTACAGTCTGTTCCGAGCGGCGGAAGAGATTTATGTACGGTATTCAATACATCTTGTTTAAATAGAATCTACGCAATTCGCGTAAATCTAGTAGTAGCTATTCCATTAATCTGGACGCGAAGTCGTATTACGGACGTTCATAAAACAACATAAATCGTACTTAGGTACTTAATACATTTTCCATCTCATCTCATGAAATGGTGCGAGTAATCGTTATATCTAGGTAAAAGAGATATTTTTTATAGCATGCAACAAATATATATAAAAATGGCCCTACATTTCGTTGAGTTACTTTATAAGCGAAGCACATCGGGCCAGGCGCGGCAAGTGCAAATGGCGCGAAACGACAATTTTAAAGCACAACATTGAATATATCTGGTGTTCGCACGTGCGCGGCGATTACTCGGTTCCCGCTCGAACTGAGCAAGTTGTATGCCGGCGCTTTTAACGCATTACCATGAATAATATATACTCAAATTGAAATGTCGCATTCGTGTCGCTCGGGCTGCCTATCTGCTCTCGCCTCCCGGCTGCCGCCAACCTCTTTCTGTATTCTGCCCCTCTCGATTTGCCAATAGGCTTTACCTTTTATCGAAATCCCGATTTTTCTCTTTCAATTGTTTTAGGACTTCTCTGTTGTAGTAAACTCCTAATGATTCTCTATAAAGGCTCCAAACTGCCCGATATTAATTTATCAGTCGTAGAGATTACATTGCAATCATAATTTAAAAATTAAATCGACACGTTTAGTACAGCTTAAAATAAAGCGAAAGCTCTATATACATCTTAATTTCCTACTTCTATTTAGGTTCTTAAAGTAAACCAAAATTAATTATCAAGAGATCCAAAGGCGAAGTAACAACATAATTTTGAAAATTACTTTTGCCAAATAGCCCTCTCTTCTTTACACCGCACTGAGTGAAACGGAAGCACCACAAATTGCCGCTTTAAATATTTAATCTGTGAAGAAAACGGATTAGCGAGTAATTGTGGTGAAATTAATACATACGGAATACAATACAGAGTAAATCGTGCAGAGCAAGTAGGAAGGAATTTATTACGGTCCCAATTATCAGCCTTACCCACGATCCATGCCATTCATTTTGCCAATTAGGCAAAATTTCCTTACAAACTATTAAAAGGGACCTTCCGACATCAACCCCTAAGAAACGTATAAAGCAAGGGTCATCTTCAGAAATCAAAGCCCGGTCTTATTTGTGACCTGGACTCGACTGTCCCATTTGGGCGAGATAAGGCCGTATATTATAATATAATAAAGTTTATACTGTTAAGGACGGCTACCTTACTCCATCTCGGGGTTAAGATAAGATCTCCATTAGTTGCAGATCTCATTCATCGTATGCGTGGAGCCAGCTGAAGGAGCCTCGACCCGTAATTACACTTATAGGGGCGCGCGCAAACAACCGTCGAGTCGAGCCGCCACCGAAACGCGATATGCGGCTTTATTCCTTAAGCCATTAATTCTTCGATCGTGCAGCCCAATAATTATTCCCTCTTTAGAATAAGTAAATAAATACTGTGAGGAAATAATATGTTTGCTACAAATGGTTATGTAAGTTATGTTAATGCTTTATTGAGTAACATTTCCAGAAAGTAAAATGCACGGAGTAGTCTAAGCTCAATGTCTAGTGGTTTTTAAGCTCTCAAGGAAAAGCGTGATCAAAGAGAGTCTGATGTCTTGTGTGACTTTAGTGGATCTTGGGTGGGATCGTGAGTGCTAATCTTGGGGGCGAGCGGGCTCTGTAATCCGGGCACTACTGCTGGGCAGAGGCCGCTATAATGCGCAATAGGAATTAGTATTAGTACCGAGTGTTGCGGGCGCGCCCGTAATCAGATTAATTAGATGATTTTACGGGCGTTATTAAAAGTTGAGCCGACTAAAGCGCGGCTCTGTTACCTCTGCCAAGATAGCGGGCTTATGCGCTACGTACACTACTTAGCGGATATTATACACACGCCGGGAATGCTCTTTAATGTTTTAGTATTTTCGACTGAGGTTGCGAACTCTGTGCCGTTTTGTTTGTGCGCCGCAGTGGGCGGCTGGAATAATTCACTTAAGCTTAACTGGGAAAGATAATTAGGATTCTACGTCGGTTGATGCAAAATGAACGCGAAAAACATGGTGGAGGATTCTTTTTTTGCACTCATTCAGAAATTGAATTTTATATTTGTAGACCAAAGTTTTAACGAGATGAACATTTTTTCTGCGTTTAGACATAAAATGAAACTGTGGGTTCTTTTTCATAATTGGATATAGAGTGAGTATTAATTTACAATATAAATGAAGTTTATATAGCGTTGAGGTTGACTCCAGTAGTATTAAGTAGATCGAAATTATTAATACACATATCGACATAACATATATGAGCATCGGAATGGTTCATAATTGACAAAAAGTGTGGTAAGTACTTATAAGAAAGTTACATAGGTACAAATGCTGGCTTAAGAATATGGCTGCTTGGAACATACCTAACTGCTTTTGATATCGTGGTAACCTCACGCACCGTGATTACCGCTCTGTTAGGACAAGGTCTAAAAAAATACACGTCAAACTATCCATAGCTTCGATACGGTTGCAAAATTACGAATTCAGAGCTCACAGTGGTCTGTATTATGCAACACGTGACAATGTGCACAAACCGCCCAGCAGATAGGTCTCTTAACAGCGGATCACGGCCGGCTGGGCTGAACGCGCGACCGAGCACGGCCCGTGTGCTGTCAATCATAAAACAAAAAAAAAACGGGTGAAATTTCAGTTCCTAACTCTCTGTTTAGTATAGACGTGCGACCAGACTAGCTGGCTTTTAACGCGGCCGCAAACCCAGTTGCATAAAGCCGCTAAAAATGGCGGCCGTTCGGTGGATTTAATCAAATGTCACCATTTCTACTATGTAAAATAAAATGAAAACAGCCAAGTGACGAACACCCGTACGTTAGTTTGAACTGAGTAACTATTGCATGATACTCATTTTAAAGCTATCGAGGAAATACTTTTTCTATTTACTTAATTGTCTTCATACGTTATTTGTTTCTTCTCAGCTAGCATTTTATGAAATCGTTTTTGAACCCACTACATAGCTTTCACCTTTTAACCCTGTTATTTGTACTTGTAAAATTTACTTAATATACCATATATATAAGAAACGGTAACGCGATATTAATAAGGCACTTACATTAGAAATACCTAGCAGCCTTGCTTAATCACTTTATCTTAACTTAACGAATTACCTACTACTAAACAATGAATATCGGTAAAATGACTTTTCTTTGTAACCTTCTGTAACTAGACCGAATGGTGGACTTCACTCGCACGTGTACGCCTGGCATCATGTTCCAATCGCTTGCCGAGCTGAACAGACATTGGTTACTGCTTAAAGTATGGCCTTGAGATTTGTAACAAGTAGGCTTGGCTCACACTGCGATGTCGTTCGTTTGCTACAGGTAGCTAAAATTACATCCGTTCCACACCAATTTTGGTGGCTAGCTATAAGCTGCGCGTGGCACTGTCGCCACCTAGCGGACATATCTGTCATGATCGTAACAGACGCGTTTTGTTAGAGAATGAGTCTTCTGTACCTAGTTCTATTATTTATTCTGTGGCATAATCAAAGTTCATAATTAGTATAATTACACTGGTTAACACGTTCCCTGCCCGGGTGCCCCCGGGTGGGGTCATGAAGCTTTTTTTCAGGAGTCCGTGCTTCCACTATGGGTTCACAACTTCAAAGTGGAAGCACACTTGGACGGATGACTTTGTGATATCATTTTGTATGGGGACAGTGAACGTGTTAATATGAAGCGAACTCTGCAAGCATTGGAAATATATGGTCCAGTACGAGTCGATAATGCACCGTGCACCGATTCGTCCGGCCGGTCCATTCTTTTGTTATTTCCTCTTTGTTCCGCGAAAGGTGGCGGTATTGTTTACCCACCGGAATGGCTCCAGATTGTGCTAAGAGCCGAGATTAGCGACAACGTGATGTGTGTGTGTAAGTGCCTTAATTTAGTTTCGATAATGCGGAAGGAACGTAGAAAACGTTTTGTGTGAAGGTAACTCTTATTGCCGTATGAAATTTTATCCTTGTATTTATTTTATGCAGTAAATTTTGTAGGTAAGGTACGTGGAGAATTTGTATTGTACATTTTTGTGTAAAGTTAAAATAAATAGTAGGTAATAAATAAACAAGGAAGTAAGCTAGAGGGGCAATGAGGTTTCATCAAGGCTTTTTTATGTGTACTTTAAATGCAATTTTTAACAACCCCGCAGTTTAAATCAAAACGATGGCATTATATCTTATAATATCTTCAAGAAATCTTACGTCTGAAAATTGTTCGTTCATTTATTAGCATAGCTGATTGGACACTGTCATTGTTGTAAAAAGAAAAAATAACCCATTGGTTATAAAATGAAAAGTGAAATGGTATTCTTCCTTCTACATAATGCCTAAAAACCTTTATCGCTGCGAGTTATATTACCTCAAATTTTAATTACATCACAAACTACTTAGCTTACACACTCATACACTAAACGTTCCATAATCTCCGTCGGCACACATGCATTCCCTCAAACTTAATAATCCCCACTATTAGTTCAATGCACTACAATTACATTGTGCTTGTAGGTGCGTACTGGGCGAGAATTATGCAAACCTTCAATTGGATTAGGCTCCTTGTTTCCTGCGTCTGGCGGCGGTGTGTGACTGGACTAAGGCTGTTACGATTACTAAGACGATCATGACTTCAGTTACGTCTATTATCTCTCCGAGTGCCGCTATGTTATGGAGTAATATGAAATAACTGACAGAATATGTGTTAGAACTCAAATTTGAATCTTATACAAATTATTTTAAAAAACCGGGCAAGTGCGAGTCAGACTCGCGCACGAAGGGTTCCGTACCATAAAGAAAAAAAAAACGGAAAAAAATGCAAAAAGAAAACGGTCACCCATCCAAGTACTGACCGTGACCACGCCCGACGTTGCTTAACTTTGGTCAAAAATCACGTTCGCTGTATGGAAGCCCCACTTAAATCTTTATTTTATTCTGTTTTTAGTTAGTATTTGTTGTTATAGCGGCAACAGAAATACATCATCTGTGAAAATTTCAACGACGATTCGTGAGACACAGTCTGGTGACAGACGGACGGACGGACGGACAGACGGACAGCGGAGTCTTAGTAATAGGGTCCTGTTTTACCCTTTGGGTACGGAACCCTGAAAATTACTAAAAGTATTTTATTACTAAATGAAATTTAAATAGGTACAGAAATTTAAAAACTTATAACGAGGCAAATATATAAATTAAGGGTATTACAGTGAAAGTGGGACCTGGATAAGTGAGAAACCTCTATAGCTGGGACTCATGGTGCGGTCCCGACACTTTAGCACTGAATTACCTCTGTTACTGAGAAAAAACGAACCTCTATAACTGGGATTCGTTGTTGTGATTTTATAGTCACATTTACCTCTATAATTGAGACAGAGAGTGTATTTTACCTCTTTTACTGAGACTATATTTATTAGATTACATTTTTATATTTTTTTTTTAGAATTTTATAGGAAATTGACTTCTGTATCTGAGATAACGTCAATCTATGACCTCTCTAACTTGGACTTCATTGATCAATTTCCGTATTCTTACTTACTCTTAGTCTATCCACAAATTCCGCATTTACCTAATTGTGTCTAAAAAACTTCAAGTATGATTTAGTTAATTTATGTAAGTAGTTAAAACTATCGAAACGAAAGCTGAAATTTTGATAAGTAACCCGAAAAAATATTTTTTTATTTATTAAATTTCTAATACGCAATGAAGTCCGTATCAAACTTAATTTAATTTTGAAATATCTATCCCTTGGAGAATCATTCAAAATAAATTCAAATAAATATTTCAACAGACTTAAAAAATATTAGGGACAAGGATTATTTTACCTTATTTATTTTTAAAGATAACTACTAAATACCTTATTAACCACCTCTATAACTGAAATATACTCCATTCTCACCTCTATTAATGGAACCCTCTGTAAATGAGACAGAATTTATTTGTACCTGGCTAACTGGGAGCCTGCGTAAGTGGAAAACCTCTTTAAGTGAGACAAATTTGCTCGTCCCTTGAGATCTCACTTATCCAGGTTTCACTGTATATGAAAAATGACTTATTAGAAGTATAATATTTAAAACTTTCGCGTTTTGAACACATATTAACTCACATTTGTAAGCGGTCTATCGTTATTTTATTACCTTTATTTACCTACCGACGTTTCGACACAGGTTTCTCTGGTCGTGGTCGCGGCTAACAGGCCCCTATTTCACCAACGTGACAGGTGCAACAATTCGACAAGTCTCATTGTTGCTGACGTCACAGGCATCCATGGGCTACGGTTATCGCTTACCATCGGCTTATCAAAGAACTTTCGGTAATTCTTGACAGCAAATGAGTTCTGTGTCGAAATTTCGTGACAATTGTCGTATTTCTTGTGACATTTGTCATTAGCTTCGCAAAATAAATACTTATTTACTGGCGATATAGTGGAGTTTTTTTTAATTGACATATTCATCATCATCATCATCATCTCAGCCATAAGACGTCCACTGCTGAACATAGGCCTCCCCCTTGGACCTCCATTCGTACCGGTTGGAAGCCACCCGCATCCAGCGTCTTCCGGCGGCTTTAACAAGGTCGTCCGTCCATCTTGTGGGTGGACGTCCTACGCTGCGTTTGCTAGTCCGTGGTCTCCACTCGAGCACTTTTCGACCCCATCGGCCATCTTCTCTGCGCGCAATGTGGCCTGCCCATTGCCACTTCAGCTTGCTAATCCGGTGAGCTATATCGGTGACTTTAGTTCGTCTACGGATCTCCTCATTTCTGATTCGATCACGCAGAGAAACTCCGAGCATAGCCCTCTCCATAGCTCGTTGAGCGACTTTGAATTTTGAGATGAGGCCGATAGTGAAAGACCACGTTTCGGAGCCGTAAGTCATCGCTGGTAACACACATTGATTAAAGACTTTCGTCTTGAGGCACTGAGGTATGTCGGACGAAAAGACATTACGTAGTTTCTCGAACGCTGCCCAACCGAGTTGGATTCGGCGGTTGACCTCCTTCTCGAAGTTGGACCTACCTAATTGGACTACTTGTCCTAGGTAGATGTACGAGTCAACAACTTCGAGTACCGAGTTCCCAACAGAGACTGGGATGGGCACAACATTGGCATTTGACATAAGTTTCGTCTTGTCCATGTTCATTTTCAAGCCCACCCGTTGTGAAACTCGGTTGAGGTCATCGAGCATCATGCTGAGTT
Organism: Cydia fagiglandana; assembly: GCF_963556715.1. Classification (NCBI taxonomy): domain Eukaryota; kingdom Metazoa; phylum Arthropoda; class Insecta; order Lepidoptera; family Tortricidae; genus Cydia; species Cydia fagiglandana. Next base: position 7,454,143 of record NC_085937.1, read on the forward strand.
CCTCCATCGACTTTGCCATGACTACGATATCGTCGGCAAACCGAAGGTGAGTGATGTATTCGCCGTTGATGTTGATGCCAAGTCCTTGCCATTCCAGGAGCTTCCAGGAGCATTCCAGGAGGAATTGACATATTGGTCGCAAACAACCACACCGCCCGTCTGATGGTAAGCGGTTACCGTAGCCTATGGAGGCCTGTGACGTCAGTAACAGTGATGTCGACAAATGCGACATTTGTCACGTTGGTGAAATAGGGCCCTGATGTCGCAGCAAAAACTATTAGAAGTACGTATGCTATGAAAAACTTATCTTTCTTTAACTTAATTGTCGAATCCATTTGGAACCAAATGAAAACTTGCATTTAACATCTGAATGATGTCATTTTGTTATCATCGCGCTTGAATTTCACTCTTACTTCTCCGTTTATTTTTAGATAGAAATGGGAACGACGATGTATTTTTGAATTTTCGATAAGAAGCATAATAATTGTCAATTTTCACCATAAGCTAGCTCACTACGCATAATTTTGGTTTAAATGCGAATAAGTGAATAAAAGGAGTAAAATATGTTTTATTAGTATTTGTTATTTAATGAATACCTATTCTTTATTTAATAACATTTTAAATCATAATAAAAATACTTAAATTAAAAACGTATATACGTATAATAAATTTGACCTAAGTCGTTATTTAATTGATAGCTTAACATTTTCATATCCGAATGATTCAATATAATATATCTTCTTGCTTCGGTGGTCTGCTGTAATAAATCCTCAAGTTCCCAAGTACAAAATGATGTTTTTACTGGCAATACTATATCAAAATTTTAAGACGGCAGTTACAAACTAAAATTGCAACTTACAAGACAAACTTCGATGAACATTCAGTAAGTTAAAATAAAATACACGTTGAGTTTTGACGGTTATGTAAGTTTAAATGGTAGGACATATTTATATTTTTTATTACATAGGGCCACTTGCACCATCCCACTAAACCGGGGTTAACCGGTTAAATCTGGAGTTACCATAGTTACCAGTATTATTTGACACAGGGTTAACGGTTTAATCGGTTAACCCCGGGTTAGTAGGATGATGCAATTGGCGCTTAGTACATTTAATGGCCGGTAAGGTTAACTGTCAGTTAACTTTAAGTTAATTCCGTGAAATGGGCGTTATCACTGTCAATATTCTTGATAAAATGAGTGTCGGACTGAACGGTTTAACCGTGACAGCAATACCTATGCTGTATAAGTATTTGTGTACACCAGTAAATTCTCGCATAAAAACCTAGAAAGCTTCGGGGAAAAGCATTGGATACCGCTGGAGTTTCCCATAGCCTGTGGTGTCCGATTACTGTTAAATTTTGATTCTATGGGTGATTTTGTCATTCATATAAATCGAAAGTCGAAATAACCCTCCTGCACCTTACGTACTTCATGATGTACTGACACATTATACCGGGTGTTTCCTATAGAAAGAGCAATAAATTAAAAACATGGAAAATATTTCGGTTATTTGAAATTTCCCGCAGTCGGAATTGCCCCTCTGCACCTTCGTTTTAATACTTTAAATGATGGGCTTGTTGGTCTGATATCTAATTATTTGAAAAGTTTGAAACTTGAGTTTATAAACTCCCTGCCAATTACTTGGTTAAAGAAAACCAATCGCGGACTATGAATATTTCATTTCTGATATTTATGGTTGCGCTGTAAGTAAACGCTTAATTTAATCGAAGCAATTGCCCGTGGCTATTTAATCCAAGTTTAAAATTAAATTCCATCCAAAGTCTCAGTGGAAAAAACACAAAAGGGTAGCGGATATATAATAGCTTATTTAATGTAGGTACCTATATCCTTTCCGCGTGCCACGCCGCATTATCGTCGGGTGAAATGGACAGTCCGGCCCCTTGAGAAGCCCAAAGGGTTCGGTTTTCGTAGGCACTCAATAATTGAAGTCGTTGAAATTCCGAGCGGATTGTTGCGGCGCCACCTGAGGGAGGGGCGGCGGGGCGTTTAACGGGAAACAATAACGTTAATGTTTATTATAATGCCCGATTTATTGGCGATTCTCATTTACGGTCCACGCTCGGAGTTAAATTCGCGCGGGCTTATTAACGCGCCGCACGCGCTGCGTAGTCGATTTTACTGCGTGGTGCGGCTTAACGGCAGGCCTAGCTTAATTAAAACTAAAACGACACTGTAAATACATTGATCTGCCCTCTGTATTCATCTGCTTTAACCAACCTGCTCCGTGTTCTAATGATCTTACAGCCGAGATTGGGTAGAGGCCCACGGAGACCGTGTGGCTCCGCGATGTATAATAATTGAGCAAGCATTAAAATGATTGAGGTGAACCATTTCCCAGGTAGGTAATAGAACGCGTACCGCGGTAAGCTCGCAATTATCGAAGTTCATTAGTAAGGGCTCTATATTTTTCCCCTGTTAAAGTTTCTGTGCGTGGTTAAACTATTTTCAGGGGTACGCGGTGAGACATTTTAATCCGATAATATCGCGCTATGTGTTGTGCACGAGTTTGTAATGAAGTTTTGTTGTTTAACTTTACTAAGGCTATTTGCGTAACGTTTATATGCGTCGAATGCGACATAACTTAGTTAAGTCCCAGTTTTCGTGCAAATCAGATATCAAATTAGTTTCACATCGTCGCCTCTGTTCTTGACATAACCACAGAATAAATAATAGTACTAGTTGCAGAAGACTCACTTTCTAATAAAACGCGTCTGTTACGATCAGGACAGATATGGCCGCTAGGTGGCGACAGCGCCACGCGCGGCTTATGGCTAGCCACCAAAATTGGTGTGGAACGGGTGTACTTGTAGCTACCTGTTGCAAAGCGACGAAATCGCGGAGTGAGCCACGCCTGACATAACACGGTGTGCCTGGTAGAAATAGAACTTAAAAGTAAAAAAAAAAAACCTGACGAGGCTATAATTTTCTTTTGCCGAATCTTTTATGGTGAAATTTCCTCGTACATAAATGCAGCAACCGCCATCGAATTGACGGGCCGCTGGCTCCTTCGGGGTGCGGTTAGCTGAATTCACGTGCAAATACATCTCGGCGTAGCCCAATGTGCTAATGAAAGGCAATACATTATTCAACCTTTGAATTATACAGTGGCATGTAAATCGATATTTGCACCGCATAACCGCAATTAGCTGCTGAATGATTTGGTGAATGCCGATATAATTGAAAAGTACACTTATACAAGTATGCCGGATTTGTTTCGCACTTGTGTTTTGTTGAATCAATTAATATTAGCCGGGAATTGCTTATAATTTAATTTTTTCTACCATGTTAAATGGTCTAGATAATTGTTGAATTTATTAGATAATTCTTGGATTAATTACATTTTAAATTAGGTAATGGGTTCATATTTTACTCAATAACTATTTGTATTTAGGTTATTTTTATACCCACTAGTTTCTCTAGCAAAAGCGAGAGGTTGATAAATAACTTAATACCGACAAAATTGTTATTACATAGTGAGGAAATGTATACCGGGTGTGGCCTGTAACATGAGCAAATAATTAAAACATAGATAATACTCCTCAAACGGTGACAGATTTGTTCAACAACTTTTAAATATTATGAAGTATTTAGACTCGCTATTTTTCATACAAAATAAATATTATCTTCAATGGACGCCATCGCCACGCCATATCATTGTGATTGACGTTGCTTGTCAAGCCTTAAATAAAACAAAATTCGCAATACATTGCGTCTTGGAATAAACTTTAAAGTGTTTTAAAAATCAAAAGACAAGCTATTTTTAAAAGTCGCTGAACAAATGTTGGTTAGTACGAGGAGTACAGCCTACAGTTAAATTTTTTGCTCATATTACAGGCCACACCCGGTATTATGGCGATTTACATTGATTTAAGTATATTTTTGTAACATTTCAGTGAATTACAACTGACATTATAATTTGCTTTTATATATTTATCGTTGACTTGCTTTGCTTATCGACTGATTATTTGATGATGATTCATTTTGTCCATCCCTCAGTTTTGCCAGAAATCCTAAGTATGGTTATTTTATCTCAATAGTCTATTATTTGACTTTAAATGTTTATTTCCGACTTAAGTGTATATTTTAGTTAAATCCTGCGTAAAAGTACCTACTTCATTGTTAGCAACGACCATGCCAGTTAGAACTGCCCTATTCGATCTTTAAGATACGTCAATTAATAGATCTAGAAACGCTATGGATTAGGTTGATGTGTCAGTGTTAAAAGTGACGTTTTTGTGTGAAGAAACGTCACGGTTGACACCGACATATCTAATCCATATCGTTTCTCGATATGTTAACTGACGTATCATAAAGTTCAAATCGGGTCGTAAATCAGCAGAGAAATCATCGGCCATCAACATTTTTCGGAAACAGACAAATAAGCGTGGACATTATTAAAAAAACGCGAATTGGAATTCCCGTTCCTCTGTTCGGGCGTTGATTAGTTCGGTAACAAAAACTATTCCCAAACGGTGTGCAACAAGCGATGTGGAAAAAATCGATATGAGAGGGAGGCCGTGCTATCTGATTGTGGGACGTAAGGTGCAATCGACGAGATGCGTTTCACAGTGAGCGCGCACCATTTTTAAATGATTACTGTCCACAGACAAAACATCGTCCAGACTGAGCATAGTCGCGCTACCCCTCTGCCACGCATACGGCAATTTTACTCCATCTTCGAGTCGGAAAGTGTCTTTGTGTGACGTCCGTGTCTTTGAACGGACCAATCACGGCACGGGACTTCGCTCACCTCGTCCCGCGCACCTCCGCATTTTTGGCATCATCGGTTGCATGAAATAATTGCTCTAAACTTAGTCTAGAGCTAGCCTCCGTCATCCGTCATCCCGGGGTGCTGGCAGTAGCTCGAAACGTATAGGACCTGGGAGTACATCACTGATGTACCTTTTGTAAATGTAGCTGAAAACATTTAAATCAACATTCATTCAAATAAATAATAGGTACGGTCGAAAGTATTAATTTATGACCCAATTCGTATCTTGTCACAGTGAAAATCAATATGAAATTCGCCAGAGACCTCATACTATTGTCACTGTGACAAGGTACAAAATGGGTCATAAATTAAAACTTTTGACGGATGGCCCTATACGGATTTTGAAATAGATATCTATTAGATATCTTTTAGACATCACCAAGCTACGATAACGATATGTTTAAGATCTAACCTGTCAAATTTGACATTTGCGCGATTCTGGAGATGCTCTTGAACGATTTCCACAGGATATGATTTAGAGATCCAATTCACATCTAATAGATATCTTACTCTATCTAACGTAAGTGACTATAACGTATCTAGAATGGATCTAGTACGTGTCGTCTCTTGTGAATATCTTGAAGTTCGAATACTGCAGTGAACCTACTAATATCAAAATCGTCAAAGAATAATTATGTATGTAGGTACTATATTATACCATATACTGATAAGACTATAAATAGTGTAACTCCAATCATCACTCTATATTAATACATGTATGAAATCCGTAATACATTTAAAGTATAATCTTTTTAAAGGGAAGTTTTATTACAAACGATCTTTTATTAAACTTGTTCTATATTAAAAGTACAGCCCATCGTCTAGCCAATACCTCTCGACTTATAACCATTGATTGCTCTGCACAATTGGACCGAAGCTCGCACGCACTAGTCCGCTACAAAGAACTGTGAACCAATTACAAAAAAGAGAAAAACGACTTCGAAGATTTTCATTATGGCAATGGAACGCCAGGTCTTTTACTCTGGGCCGCTTCATAAAGCAATGGAGTTGGGTGTAGACAGGTACAGTCGACGTCAAAAATATCTTTGCACTTGTACTTGTACCTTACTCCTTTGTAATAAGGTGAAAAATGTAAACATATCTTTGACGTCGACTGTACTTGAAATTATTATCTACGGTCATGTGCTAGTATCCGATATTTTTTGTTTTAATGATTAGATTTTACCCAATTGTACTAATTTTGCTATTTATTACGCTTTGCTTTGTCATGCCATACATTACAATAAACAAGAACAGAAACCGACGGTGCAATAAACGTTGCCTATTTTTTTTTAGCAGAAACCGAACGTGCCCAATACCAACAACAGAGAACGAAAACTCGTCACTTGCGAAAACGAATTCATTCGTCGGATATGTAAAATGCTAAAGCATTCATCTATTCGCTCCGCACACTGGAATTCATGAGAGAATATAGAGCACACAAAACTGCCGCGACAGCAAACCTCACTGCATCAAACAACAACCGTCACATTTGATTAAAATAAATAAAAGGGAATCATATGGCACGAGTGGCGCGTCCTTCCACCCCACCCGTACCGTGCACACACCGGTGCTCCACGAATGCACATACATCACCACACATCTAGATAAAATTTTAAACTTTACATGCAGTATGCATATTATTTATGACAAAAAAACATTCCAACAATTCTCATCTCCTATTTCAAAACAACCCGGCAATAAATTAAAATGCATGTACGCGATGTAACAAATCAAAATTGTATCATGCAAATACGTGAAGTGCAAACCGTCATAAATATCTCGAACGCACGTCGAATACAAGTAAGACGCAACGCTCTAAAACGGCATATCTATTCTAAACGGAAGCTAGCGAAGTATCGAGTTTCAACTCGTACAGAAAATCTAGATGTTGGCCATGCTCCAATCGAGAAGTGATCATAGCTGTCAATATTCTTTGAGCATAAGATCCGTTTAGACCGTTCTCTACTACACTGTAAGAAAGGGAAGTTAGCTAAAATAAGCTGGGGCCAAATTCGACATGTACAACTGTCAGATTTCGCATCCACGTCAAATCAACAGTTGATTTTATTGCATACTGAGTGTTGATTCCATCAACGGTGGATAATATCATTTGGTACAATCAAAACTCAACTCTAAACTAAGGGTGGTTCGGTTTGGTTTGCTTGTCACCCTAACTGTGGATTGTTAATGTCAAATTTTGACATTGTACGTATTCGAGAACTTATGATTTTTCCCACATCAACGGGAGATCAACACGATACGTCAAACGTCGCTTGTCGAATAGGGGCCCTTACGTAATGTCTTATCTACCTAATATCTAAACCTAATACCTAATATCTAAATATTTATCATAATACATTTTAAGGAAATAAAACTTTATTTGAATACAACAAAAAACAACGACACTTTTTCCTCAATCTCCATCTAAATCCTAGCTGACTCCCGAGTCTCTCTTAATCTAATTATGACAATTCACTGAGTTACCACTTCACAGGGCCTTGGAAATTTCTTTTAATAAGTTAAAATTTTGAGGGCGTCCAAAACAACTTTTTAATTAAAGATAATCAGGCTGAAATGTCAGCAATAACGCGGTGTCACGGAGGCAAACGCCAACTTCATAATTCTGATGCGACTCCCGCTGACGTGCCGACGGAAGGAACACGTTTTATTGGTAATTATGGCAAGTGGTGAAACTTAACTTTGTAGCGGAGTACTTCGCTCGAGTAATGCACATTTGCGGCGTTTGTAGGACTGTAATGGCTTCTCCGTAGTTTAAAACAAGGAGGATTCTCGACGCAGTTAGGTGATTGCTCTCGTTAGACTGCGTCGCAAGGACACTAGACGGTTCCTATGCGAATTCCAGTCTCCTTACGTGGATTATACGGTACAGTCGTGCGGCAGTCGACTGTTTTGCATAGATACGTACAGTTAAGTAAGTACGTAGGGCACAATCTAAACAATTTACTGTCGTAAACTACAAACTCGCATGTTTTGGTACAGTCAGCGCAACGGCGCCCGTATATTTACGGTACTGTCGAGTTGTCAAGTTGCGCGGCAACATTTGGCCGACATTTACATACAATTTCATATTCATATCAGAATTAGGTGGCTGGCGTGTCTAGGCCGCACTCGATACGTTGCGGAGACGAGTTGCGAAACTAGCCTGTAGCCTACTGACTCATTTTTATTGCACTGCATTAAGCATTCTTCAGCAATCTGCATAAAAATAATTATACATTTTAAATTTTCTAATGTCGACATCATTTAATAATATAATCATTATAAAATTTTGGTTGTAATTTAAAAGTTAAAACGCAGTTTTAATTTTGGTGGTCACTTACTACTTTTGTCAGTAAAAAGGGTTTTTTACGATACATTTTACTATATCTCGTGATCAGTTAAATCCCAGCCATAAAAAGCACTTAAGGTTTACTCGGGTAATTCCGAATGTCGAAAACTGTCGGATAATTCCGAAATGAGACTTCTATTATGATGGCATTAAGGGTGATTTTCATCTATATTTCGGAATTATCCGACATTCGGTATTACCCGAATACACCTTACTTAGTTAGATATATTTATTCAAAGTATATAAGAGTATAATATATTTCTGGTATAAAGTTAAGTAGGTAATTTTATTTAAATTACGCTTGTATTTTGCGGGGTTAAGCCCGTTCACGCGCCTAATAATAGGTACCTTCATCCGTGTGAAAGCAGACCTCTGATTACATCAATCATTCAACATTGTCTGACTTAATTAAACGTAGAAATATTAAATTAAAAGGCAAACAAAACAAAACAAAGCGTGGCTTTCAATGGCTTTATTTAGCACGATAGGAAGTTACAATAACTTGTGCATTGCTGATGCGAATAAGAGAAACGGAAGATAAAACAGTGCAAGTTATATTGAATAAAAACTTTACTCTTGCATACTAATGCTAAAATTTGTATTCGACTGAGTTTGCTTGACTTTTCATTAACTTTCTCGTATCTCGCGGGCGAGAGATGAAAATCAAAATAATCATTAAGTCTGATTAAGCGTCTTGCAAATCGCAGTTGTGATGTTTTCTTTGTTAATATTAATTAGCGATCATTTGGCTTTGTCGTATTGAATTAAAAGGAAATGGTTCATTTAAAATATGATTTTCTATTAAGATAAATTTATATTTATTTCAGGTAACATTTCATCTCACAAAGTTATTAATCATAATACTTCATCCGGACGCCTTGGCGAACCTTTAACCAGCATCAATTTAGAAATAAATTAAGACCATTCCTCTTCCTTTCTTGTTACTTAAACAAAAGATTTTTTATCTTCGTTCATTACTCTGAAATGTTCTAAAAGTATATTATTACATACTTGAAAGCTCATCAAAAACAAAACTAATAAAAACCTACTCCCATAGAAAAAAAACAAGCTGTTTAAAATTCAACAGCCACCGAGTAATAAACGCGCTGACGCGAAGGCATACAAACTAGCGTTGCACTTAAGAAATAGCATACAAAACCAAAGACAAGGGATGCCGTGTCATGCATTAGGCGAATTAAAAAGTTTTCCTAGTACTGTAATAGAGCTGCCACTGAACGAAGGGGTGCAGGTGCGATCATTCTAAACGTTAATCACGGTGAAAGAGTTGTTGGAATCAAACGTTCTAAACGCGCCGGCTTCAAAGGGCGCGAAATGAGCATGTTCACAGTGGAACGAATTCGAATAAGTAGCAAGCAAGCGGGTTGTGAGCACGAGCAGGTAATCGCACCGACCGGTGCACAAATAAGTTTTAATGTGATGAGCATCGAACTGCGGGATACCACGTACCGATAACACCGTTCAGGATCCATTTCATATAAATAGCTTCTGTATTCAATTGAAATTAGCTGAATGGGAAATTAAATTTTATTACAGTGTGATATTGAACAGTAAAGATAAGGTAACGGGGTTTGATCACGTTTTATGATTTGAAATATTGATTACATAAACTGTAGGTAACATTCGAAAAACATAACAATTACGTATTCCTCACATATTTCAAACTTCCATCGAATCACAAAAGGCTCGCAATCAAATCAATCCCCGTTGCGCGTCTATAGTTTGTACACAAACTATTTTGTGACTCATAAAATATTAAGTTCCGTATAAAGCCACAACGGACGAACGCGCCATACCTTTCAAAGCCGTAACTGCCTACAAACATTTAGGTTAGAAAACCTCCGGCAAGAATTACTAAGGTCAAACGTAATAAATTTAGTTTTAGCTAGCAAACTATGCGGTCAGAGATTTTCGGGGGAGCTCGGGCTTTGTTTTGTCGATGCCTACTTTATTCCATGTAATCCATTAAGACACATGACGAATAGTTGGAGGGGGGAAGGGCCATCGACAGCCCTCTTAACTGCCCGATGCCGTGGCAAAGATTTGTAATGTGTTTACGAACCCCTTTTTGTAGGACAGTTCAGGCCGGGATGCGGTTTCCTAAAAGGCTATTTGTTATGATTTCAAACAAAGTCCTGTCAGAGAAAATAGCTTTTGTGTTTTATTTTCTGAGCCGGATATTTTAAGACCCTTACACGCAAACTGAAACAAATGCTTAGTGCGGGTACAAGACGGCTTCGATTCAGGGTTTTGTTTGCGTATGTGGGGTATTAAGTACGGCCGCTTTGTATTTACGCATGCTTACATATTCCGCGGAAATTAAGTATTTTGTTAAATATACGTATAATAAATCATGCGACAAAATAAATAATTGTATAAAAATATCTTACATAAAGATACAGAATATTGTATCCTGGTTTAATTTGAAAAAAATGTAAATTCAGATACATCGGAGTGGGTAAGTCAGAGATGCGAAATAAATCCACATATATGAAAATCATATTACGCCTAAAAGGCAAAACAAACCTATTGCCACAAATCATTCCGATCTAAGTGAGCATGACATCAAAAAGGAGGAATATTCTTATTTTTTGCGTAGAGTATTAAAAGATCAAGAAAAATTTCAATTGAATAAGTAACTTTGTATTTAATGTGTCAGATGTAACCCAACAAAAACATAAATGTGAAATGAGAGGCAAGTTCAATTTCAACTTTATCTGGATATCGATGTGAATCATTCAGTCAATCAAGCTACTAGGCCAAGTTTGGTATCGTTTTCGTATGATTTGGGGATGCAGCGGGCGCAGCATGGTTCTATTTCTATCGCCTGTCACTATGTCCGTCACTTTCACACTTAAAAACTTGTTAGAACGTGACAGGCATAGTGACAAGGGACAAAAGTGGAACCATGGCGCCCGCAGAATTCATTTATGGTATCTTATTGACAGCATTCCAAAGACAAACATAAAATATTAAGAATGAATGTTTTTTGGCATAGATTGTTTAAGATTAGATTAGTTTAAGTACTATCGGGGAAGGACATTCCAAAAATCATCCCTTCAGAGTGTAAAAAGGGGGTTGGAAACTTGTATGGTAAATGGTAAGGAGATTTTGATAAAAAAATTGATTTAGTTGACTTTGACTTAAAAGTGATATATAAATATTACAACAATTACCTACGCATTCGATTATTAATAGAAAATACAGATTCATTTAAATTGTAAAAACACCCAATAAGAAAAATAATACTCAATAAGAATTGTGTTATAGATATCTTACAAGATAAGTATGTACCAAATAATCAAGACTTGTAACTTAAATTCTACTCAATGTTGTTTTTAAGTTCTGAAAAGATGTTTTCTCGAATATAAATAAATCACTCTCAAGGAAGTTGTAAAATTGCTTTATGTTTTTCCCGAAAAGAAACAGAAAAGTAATAACTTTTCAACCAATTACAACACTCTACTTACATTAATCCAGTGAACCCGGCCATTTTTCCCAAAAAGAAAAGTTTCAAAACAACTTACCCTCCGAAAGAATCCCGAAAAAAGCATAAATATCAATGGTGAGGAGGGCTCAAAAGCGATTTAAGCCTTAAGTAAGTCGGTAGGACTGAGAGAAAGGGCTTATTAGAATTGACTGGGGCGCGAGGGGGACAAACATGGCGGAGTGATACATGACATTCACGAATAATCAATATGTAATATGACTTCTCAGCGCAATGAAAACTTTTGTCCTTCACCAGGAAGTAGCCTTATGGAGAAAAATCAGTGGAGCAACGCTCCAATCATATATTCCGAGGGATCCGTAATTTCCGCAGGAGAGGGTTGTGTGATGAATAGTTATGTTGACTACCAAGAATTTATTCAAATTTATTTGCCTTCATTTTTAGGTATGTTTTACCTGTATTTTTGGGTATATTACGAAACAAAAAAGTCATTATTCACATATTGTACACCTATAATCACACACACACAATCATTTATACATAAATAACAACAAGTTGGCACACATTGTGGGGAAAATACATGATAAAGCCTTTATTTTGATACGATAATAAATAAACGTCATAAATAGCACACCAAAATTAAATTAGCGGATTATTTGCGTACGCAAATGTTGAACAAATGATTAAGCGTTTCCAACACGCGCTTCCTCCCAAAAGACTAATACGTTGTGTGGCATAATTACTTTAGGCAAAAGGGGCGCCAGTTTAGGGCAAGATGAAGAAGAATCGCAGGTGTAAATGGCCGTCTATTGCGCTTTCCATCACCAGCACTGCGGGTCGCCCGAACCTCGGCGGGATCACCTCAAAAACAAGCTAAGCAACAAAGAGATGTGGTCGATTTTGGCACAGTTAGCGAGGAATGCCCGGGAGCGAATTCGCGCGGCGCGTTTGTGGTGGAGCTACGTTCCGGACAGCGGAACATTTAGAGCCAATTCCCGGCTGGCTTGTTGTATGAACAATTAAGTGTGCCAACCTGCTCCCGCGCGGTAAGAAACGTAATGAATGTTTACTGCTTCTAAGTGGTATGTCTAATGCTTGTAACGTTAAACGTAGTGAACTGTCCTGAACTGCCGCCACATGACACTCAGTTTGCGGTTAGGTAGTGTTGATATATTTGGAGTTTTAGGTTTGTTGAATAATAATTAGATACTGTTTTTTGAGCCTAGCGAACTTACAAGGTTGTTAAGCAAAATTAAGATATTTTATAGTCAGTATTTCTTGTAATACACTCGAAAATTTACATTTAAGAACGTGTTCTTAGTATTAAGTAAATTATAAGAATACATGTTAATATAGGATGTCTCGCTTCAAGCTAATTAAGACTAGTAAAAATATTGCTTTGTATCCAGCAACGAGCGAAATTTAGGCTTCTAAGTAGAACAAATGTAAGACGTGACAATGTATACTCCAATTAGAGCTTACAAATTACTATCAAATTCATCAATTTTTGATATCACTTACATGAACATCTTGTCGTATACATACCACTAATGGCGCACTGTGTACGTTTCGAGAAGTACATAATAACACTTCAATAACATATTATAATGATAGTAAAACGCACGGTCTACTTAATACATACTGAAATGCATGTTTTTTTTTTTTAGTTTGTACTTAAATAGCTTTCTTTGCGTTTTACTCCCATTTCAAACTATATCAAAGGAACACATCTTAAAAACTTTCTAAATAATTCAAAGGAAAATTCTCACCCAAGCTATTAAACTGAAGCTCGAACAACTTACCTGAAATGATAAAAATAAACATATTATAGGGAACATGCTCCATCGGGTTTAGAAATATGTTGCTTAAGTAGAACAAAAGCCCGTTCGGCGTAATGAGCGTTGCGTGCGGCTCTGCGCGCGTCAAACATGTAAGCAAACAATTTAGGCACGGCTGAGTAAATACGACTGCGAAATATCTTTGCTCGGGACCCGTCTGAGCAGACTAGCGCCTTGGCACAAACTCCGAGCGGATGTGTTTTAAAATATAAATCTGCAAAGTTTTATTTTAACGATTATTGAGATGCAGTCTGGATTTTATGTGGTAAGTATTTGCGTATAATATATTAGTGAATACGCCCAAACTTACTAATTTTGCATTCATATTGTAAAATCTGGGACTCGTGAGTATGATCTTGTAAAGTCCGGGAGCTCTAAGAATTTACTGCCCAATTCGAACTTTAAGATACGTCAATTAATAGATCTAGAAACGACACCTATGGATTAGATGTGTCAGTGTCAACAGTGACGTTTTTGTTTGAAGAAACGTCACTCACTGCCCGATTCTAATTTTATATTTAAATTTTGTCAAATACTACGACAAGATACGACATGGATTAGATATGTCAAAAGTGACGTTTCTTCAAACAAAAACGCCAGTTTTGACACTGGCGTTTAAGGCACATATATTCTAATCTATATCGTATCTTGTCGTAAAATTTGACGTATCTTACAGTTAGAATCGGGCCGTCAGTTTTATGGCAACACAACATGAGATTATGAATGTAAAAAGGAAATGTAGTGAAATCGACCATTTTGTGACTTGCGCCTATTGTGTTAGGCTTAGTACGGATCACCTCGAAATAATGCTTACTCACTTTTTATACGTTGTACCTGTGTTAGTAATATTGCAATATTTAAATATTTCGGTAATCTCAAATCTGACAGAGCATTATTTGCTATGTAAAATTGAAATCAAATGTAAGGTCATCAGCTCAATATTCGGAACCTATTAACACATTCAACACCAAGAACCCGACTGTCGGGTACACTGTTCGTAGCGACTACGCGCTACATACGGCGAACCCGTGGCTACGCGCTACGAGCGTAACCCGTAGCACTTAGTGGTAATGAATGTGTTAAGCCATGTGGGTAAATCATAGAGTGGTAACTCCATACTTTATTTTTCTTACCAAAACGCGAGTTCTTTCGTAGTTGCCATATAGCGAAATTTATCAGTACTGCTGGTAGACACTAGATGTCACGGCAAACGAAAACTCTAATGCTCGACAATTTTTAGCTAACGCTAGAACCGGATTAACTGGAAGTCTATTTTCAACTCCTCCTTATTAGTTGTTCCATAGGAAGGGAAATCCTCGAAAGGAAATGGCGCTGGATCAGACACGTACTCCGTAGGCCGGACAGCCATCTGGCCAAGCAGGGTCTCCGCTGGCATGCGGCCGGCAGTAGGCGGTCGGGGAGGCCTTGTATTACATGGAGGCGATCAGTTGAGAAAGAGGCTGGCTCAACTGGACTCGGCTGGAAAGAGCTGGAAGAAGCCGCTCAAGGTCGTGACAAATGGAGGATTCTTCTGCGAGCCCTATGTCCCTAATGAGGGATAACAGGAATGCATCATCATCATCATCATCATCATCATCATCTTATGAGTTGTAAATTATTTTAGTAGTACATTTTTCGTCAGTAGCGACACTTGTGACATCTGGTGTCAAGTAGGGGTACTGATAGTTCCACTACTTGATATTAGATGTCGACGGCGAAATAACTCGCAGCTTGGAAAGAAAACTGATGTATGGAGTTACCACTCTTAGCTGGAAGAGATCCCTTACAGGGATAAGTTCGCCTTTGCACCTTTATTTCTGTAAATATTATGTAAACCTGTGTTGTGTATAATAAAGTGATTACTACTACTACTACTAAATACTACCACACTTAGATTTACCCACACGGCTTAAGAGGTTCCCAACATTGAGCTGATGACCTTATATTTGATTACAATTTTACATAGCAAATAATGCTCTGTCAGGTTTGAGATTACCAAAATGTTTACTCTTTCTTTACTTATATTACTCTATGGGGTAAACAGACTTGAAGCGGCATTCCAAATTTACTGTCATTTGATCTAACTTTGATATCAATCAGAGTGTGTGTCGCTCGTACAGTCGCCATCGGATATATCGGAGCGGCCAAGGTGTTCACAATATCTGAACACGCACGCTAACGCCTTGTCATTAGGGGCGTGTTCAGATATTTGTGAGCGCCTTGGCCGCTCCGATATATCTGATGGCGACTGTACGTATACATTATTGCTGCAAAGGAGATGTGCGAAATATATGTTTGTCAACTAAACTAATTTTAATATATTAACGTTACTTAAGTCCATTTCCGTGGTTACTGGTTACTGTAACAAAAATGATATAAAACAAATTTAAACTAATTAACTGAAGCGAACCTCAAAGAGCTCCGACTAAGTTCCGGATTGAGGCGGTTCTATTCAAGTAACAAGGGAGAGATATAGCGACAAAACTGTGCGCGTAAACAGATTATCTTTATAAGTTATTCGAGAGCACAGGAATTCAATCTGTCTAAAAGGTGCGTGAATACATTCTCCTAGTTACGTAGCATTTGCTCTTCTCTTGTATTGTCATTCTCAGGCCTATTCGGATTTCGAGATAATCACAAGATCTAGAGACGATTTAGAGATCAACTAGATCTACATTAGATATCGACTAGATGTGACTTGGATATCTAACAGGCCTATTCGGATTTCGAGATAATCACAAGATCTAGAGACGATTTAGAGATCAACTAGATCTACATTAGATATCGACTAGATGTGACTTGGATATCTAAGTCATAACTTGTCGAAATCGTTCAAGAGGACCTCCAGAATCGCGGAAACGTCAAATTTGACATATCTATCTTGTCGAAATCGTTCAAGAGGACCTCCAGAATCGCGGAAACGTCAAATTTGACATATCTAACTTACAAATATCTTTAAATTATCCGTATCGTAACTTGTTGAAGTCTAGTAGAGATCTAATTAATTTTCCGAATCGAGCCGTAAGTTCCGAATTCAGGCGGTCCTATTCAAGTAACTAGGGAGAGGTTTAGCGACAAAAGTGTGCGCGTAAACAGATTATCTTTAAGTTATTCGAGAGCACAGGAATTCAATCTATCTAAAAGGTGCGTGAATACATTTTCCTAGTTACGTAGCATTTGCTCTTCTCTTGTATTGTCATTCTCAGGCCTATTCGGATTTCGAGATAATCACGAGATCTAGAGACGATTTAGAGATCAACTAGATCTACATTAGATATCGACTAGATGTGACTTGGATATCTACCAGGCCTATTCGGATTTCGAGATAATCACAAGATCTAGAAACGATATAGAGATCAACTAGATGTACATTAGATATCGACTAGATGTGACTTGGATATCTAAGTCATAACTTGTCGAAATCGTTCAAGAGGACCTCCAGAATCGCGGAAACGTCAAATTTGACATATTTTTCTTACAAATATCTTTAAATTATCCATATCGTAACTTGTTGAAGTCTAGTAGAAATCTAATTCATTTTCCGAATCGAGCCGTCTTTATTGTTAAAATAGGTTGTTGAGATGATGTCACGATGTAATGAGTTCACTGTTTGACATTGCGAATACATTTTACTTAAGGTGATGGTACTGGTGCTCGACGCGGTCATGTCATCTTGAAACTTAAGTCATTGTCAATAGAGGTGACAGCAAGGTGTCATCTATTGGGCATTAGCATAGCACTAGTACGTTTATCTTATTTTATCAATAAAAAAATGTGTCACGATATTTAGATACAACAACAACGTGAATAACAACGGCAACGTGATAGGGAAAGGGTGGAGGCTTTTGAGATATGGTGCTGGCGTCGATTGGAAAAGGTCAGCTGGATGGAGAAGAAAACAAACGAAGAGCTTTTAAGCATGGTAAGAGAGAAGAGGAGTTTGTTGAGAACCATAGAAAACAGAAGAGGAAAGATGCTTGGTCACCTGCTATGACACGACGAATTTATCAAAAATATCATTGAAGGGAAAGTTGAGGCAACAAAACGAAGGGGGAGACCAAGGAGAACGTACATAGATCAAGTAAAGGAAAAGCTCAACGTCGTGTCATATCAGGCTGTCAAGGAGAAGGCAGAGGACCGACATACATGGAAATCGCTCCACCGACGAGAGTCTAACTCTTAAATAAATGATGATGATGATTTAGATACGTATAGTATATGTAAACTAGCGAAGTGCTAATAGGACTCGCACTCTCCCAAGCATTCCGTACAGTCAGACCATTTTTCAATGTTTTTCTTAAGTTCAAATATTTTTTTATTATTTATGTTAATAGAGTATGTTTTTCTTTATCGTACCTAGTGTCGTATCGAAATTTGTGTGTAATACCACTCAATGGTATTAAAAAATCAATTTAATCATATTTAATTACACGAATGGGTCTACCGCGATATGATTTCATTGTGTTTATCTTAACACATTCATAACCAAGAACCCGACTGTCGAGTATACTGTTCGTAGCGACTACGCGCTACCTATAATACCTACATACGGCGAAACCGTGGCTACGCCCTACGAGCGTAACCCGTAGCACTTAGTGGCAATGAATATGGGACCGATTCGGATTTTGAAATAAACATCTATTAGATATCTTTTCGACATCACCAAGATACGATAACGATATGTTTAAGATCTAACCTGTCAAATATGACATTTGCGCGATTCTGGAGATACTCTTGAACGATTTCTACAGGACATGACTTAGAGATCCAATTCACATCTAATAGATATCTTACTCTTTCTAACTTAAGAGTGACATTGGTTGCCCGAATTGTGCTGCAAAAGAGAACTAGTTGATATCTAAACTATAACGTGTCTAGAATGGATCTAGTACGTGTCGTCTCTTGAATATCTTGAAGTTCGAATACGGCAGTGTGTTAAATTCAGTTTTTTTTTTACGTAGCTGAAACGTCGGAATATAAGGTAAAAACAATGAAATCATATCGTGGTAGACCCGTTCGTGTAGATTAATATGTGTACAAAACACGAGAGTTTACAAGTGTTATAATCTAATTAAATTTATGAATATTTTCTCCCTTAATAATAAATAAACATTTTTTAAAACAAAACCAGTCGTTGCATTCTGATTTAAAATATGATTTTAGTTTAAGTAACATTACACTGTCATATTTTAAAATCAGAATAACTGATGTTTTATCACAGTCTGTCTATATTATCTACTGTGAAAAGATTCATCATAGTTCGAATCTAATAAGGGCATTGTTAAATTTCGAGAATACCAAAATTATAATTCATATGATGATTACATGAATCACTAAATAAATATACATAATTATCTTAAAACTTATAATTAAATATGTTAGTGGCTAGTGCACGTGCTACAGCTAATAGTGTATCATTTCACTTACTCCATAGCTTATCATAGATTAATTATAGAATTTATTACATGTGTAGCTTCAACACTAAGCTGCATGTAATCGGCTAAACAAAACACTAACGCATTAACATACCTCAGCGCAGAATTTCACTAATAACAACCGGATTCACAAATCTGCAAGTTGGGGAGCGTAAATAGAAACAGTCGGCGAAACTTCGCTGCATTAGGCCACAATACGTGGGTTGCACGATTGCGCATATATTAGCGTCTTGTCCTTTGGCGAGATATCTCTGGAAGTTTGCCGTAGCCCGCGACGATTTACATTACTTCCGAAATAGTAAGGCGCGCTCGCCAAGCCGTACTAGTACCCGGAGCTTGCGTTGCTTCCGTGAGAGCAAACTAATTTGTTACTACAACGTAACGACACGCTTCGTGGCCTTTGAATGACAAGTATGAATATACTTAGATGTTTTTAAGGCAGAAAGTTCTAGCATTGCCTCGTTCCTGCCAAAAAAAATCTAGGTACCTACAGATTTTACAAATCTGACGAATGAACTAAAAAGATTGCTGCGAATCATGACTTGATAAAATGCCATAACTTAGTTTGATAACGAGTTCATGATACTCATACATTTGCATTTTTCTCTTCATTTAACTACCCGCTACTTCTTAACTGCCGGGAAGTATGTAGAAATGAGATTTGCTTAACTAAGGGGCCCACTGATTAACAGTCCGCCGGATGGTACCGGGCTGTAAGTTAGAACAAAATTTTGACCGTTCCGAACAACTGACAGGCCGATATCGTCCGGCGGACTGTTAACCCGTAGGCCCCTTAAAGTCATAAAATAGACTATGTTTCAAAAATCTTTAATCTGTAACATAAAACTTAAGATGAAATATCCATAAACTTAAAACTCAAATAGGTATTTTGTCTGAAATCGTTAAAAAAGAAGTACACGATAAGATTAAGTCGGAAAACACCGCAAGCTAACCCCAAGACCGAGGCACACACAAGAGGCGTGCCGCAAACGTACACGGGAACTATTTTACGTCGCCAAAAGAATGTGGAAAACGGCTAGTAAACTTCTGTCTGTGCGGCGCGGCCGGGAGATGGCGGCTGCGTCTGGGTCAGAAACTACGGATTATTTTACTGCGAGTTATTTGTCAACAAGGGTATTGGGGCTAAAGTCAGATACTTGAGGATGTAACAAATAATATGTACTAAACATGCTGTTAAACTACGCTTGTAGCGGTACGCCGCAGCACGTATTTAGCTAGTTAATATTAATAGGTATAATATATAGCAAAACAGCGTCCATTCTGCGTTGAATATAATATATGAATTGAATAAGTATATATATATATATGGCTCACGAACCTCACGAGGCGTAATAATTTGCTCTCAATTGGTTAACAATAGGGTTTGCACGACGGATCCGAAATGTATGGGAATACCCGCGGATCCGGATCCAGATCCGGATAATTACATACATTTCGGATCCGGATTGCAAACCCTAGTTAACAAGTTAAAAGAAAGATTCATGGTCTTTTTGAATATCTGTAAAAAGAAAATAAAATAGTAGTATGTACATAGGTACCTATGTAGGTAATTTAGGAGTAATTTACTTAGTTATATCATAAACAATAGTGAGCCGCTTCTTGACCAGACTGCCTGTTGAATACGAACTCAAAGGGATAAATTTGTGCATTTGATATCCATCTGTACAGCCATTTTAGGCATCTTGAACTTTGACATCGTTTTTTAAGAAATATTTCTCGGTAGTGACAATATTAAAAAAAATTACAAGTCACAATAATTTGAATCCGAAATTATTTTAATTAGACACTAAACGGGGACTAGGTTAACATATCAGAATCATTCAAACATTAACAAATGACTCTAGTAATGAAAATTCAACAAAACAAACGCCATTTGTACGCGTTTCAATAGTATTCGCACCACAAAATAAACGCGGTTTCAGAAATTAATTAAACGAATTATTTAGTTAACCAATGTAATGGAAGTCAACAAAATAAATCGAAAACAAAGATCATGTTACTGTAGAAATTAAAGGTTAGCAGAGCAATACTCGTTTGTGTGAACGAGCCCAAAGCACTATCTAATCAGAGCAGAGTTGCCAAATTACGTGGTTGGTATAAATGTGGGCTTACTGTAAGCTCGCGATCTGCGATACTAATATGTACGTATGTAGAGCTGCGGTGTGTCTAAACCCAGCTCCCAACCCACTGCATTCAGTCGGTACTGTGAACGTCTTAATATAACTGTTTTTTTTAACTATGCTGACCGTGTAGAACTATGTTACCTCATAGTAATAAAAACGGCCAGCTTAAAAAAATTCAACTATAGGATTTATTTATTTTTCTTCAGGTTTATAGGTTCTAGTAATCATTTGACATACTTGTACCTAATTATGTAAAACATTTTAAAGCGAAAGGCACTATGCATTTGTGATCAATTTCGTAATATTGTATTTAAAAAGAATTAAGCTTCCTACAAAATGTGCTTTCTATGATAGCCCTTATTCAATTAAGATACCTAGTTCACAATTACACTAGGTATATAAAACTAAGTGTTTTCAAGATAAAATGTGCTTTAAATCCAGGAATGACAGCACGCTAATCGACTCTGGAGTCGAAGTAGAACATTAAAAATCTCATTTCAACTATTATTGAGATCAGTATCTACGTATTGCGTGCACCAATTTACAAGTGCGAGCCAGAGAGCAATTTATTAGTGATGAAAGATTTACCTATAAAATATAATACCAGCGCTGTTAAGGTTACATTCGGATGGCGACTACAGGATCTATATATACTGTTACACTGTCACTGTAGCGGCGTCGAAGCTGGCGGGTGTCGCTGTCAATTTCCATGATAAAATTAGTGACGGGTGGCATAGTCTAATCGCGAGAGCAAAGTGGCAAGAAAAGAAACGCCATTTATAAAAAAA
Organism: Cydia fagiglandana; assembly: GCF_963556715.1. Classification (NCBI taxonomy): domain Eukaryota; kingdom Metazoa; phylum Arthropoda; class Insecta; order Lepidoptera; family Tortricidae; genus Cydia; species Cydia fagiglandana. The sequence goes on from NC_085937.1 coordinate 7,475,959, forward strand.
AAAGTGATGTTGCCTGCGTCAACGCTGCGGTAGTTAAGGTGACAATCCATTTCCAACGACAGCAGCACTACCATTCATTTTACTATGGAAATTGACAATAACACCGACGCGTTCGTACTAGTAGTACAGCTGCGGTCAGAAATGGAATGTTACCCTTACGCTGCAACTGTAAAGCTGCTTCAGACAAAATTCGTCATCTTCTGTAGAGCGTTATGCAGAACGCTAGGAAAAAGTAAAGAACCTGGTAAACAAAACAACAGTTATTGCGGTTGAAGAGTCAAAAACACCTGTATTATTTTAGGTATATGTGTATATTGTTACAATATATGTATCACAAGTCTCAAGTTGAAGTTTAGTAATTTAATTTATATCACGTTTCTCTGATATATTTTGTAAGGATCATTGTTGTTAAAGTTGTCACTTAGTCAGCGCACGTTTCCATAGCACTTAAAACTTTCGACATTACCTTTCTTCCGATTGACGTATACAATCAAAACACTTTCTTTAGCATCCCTTGTAATCCGTCCGGTGATGTCACGAGTTTCGACCCGGAGAGGCGGACAAGCCGAGCCCCGATTGGCGGCGGCTAACTTATCACTTAGTCACGAACAAATGAATCCGAGGAGGTTACCGAATTAATAGTACGGTGCTGTTTCGATAGCTTCTTGCCGCTTGTCCTTTATCGTTCCAGTCTCGATATGGCTGTAATTTATTCCGCAGAGAGCCAAATTAAATATAAAACGTCGTTGCGGTGTATCACTGTAAGTGACTGTGATAAATGAAGCCATTAGTAACGCGAGCTGTACTTTTTTCGGTTCATCCGGCGGCGTCGACGGGCCGGGGGTTGCGGCGAGCGGGAGTTTGTGGACAATTTCATTAGAAAACGTTATAAGTGTGTCGCCGGGTGACGGGGTGACGCGGGTGACATAGAGGGGGGCGGCGGCGGGGCGGAATTACAAGCGACGCGATAAATTTTGTCGCCTCGCGACATTAGGCTCACGGCGAGATAGGGACCGGGACACACCGCACGGCGGCGGCGACACAACGAACGGGACGCGCTGATCCTTGAAAGAAATTAAAACAAGGAGCGCACTTGGCGAACAATAAAAACGTCCAATAAATCGCAGCTGCTGTCGACGTGTGTCCTGCAGGGCTTTATCAGAAACTCTTGAGCCATTGTGTTCCGCTTTACCTGCGTTTCATGAGATTCTACGGCTTAACACATTTACATTTATACATGTAGCTAATAAGTTAACAATTGCCTTTATATTAAAAGAAAGGTTATGATTTTTTAAAGTATGAAATACTAATAGGAAATCATGCTAATTACTCTTTTTGGCTGTGCACGTTTAAAATAAACATTATTTATTCTTGCACAACGGGTTTTGAAAACGACTTGAGACGTTACATTCAGCTGTGGTCCACAAAGACCAGCTATAAAGTTAAAAACAAAGTAGGAATAAATAAACATTAAACGCAAGTACTTAAGAGTATTTTCATTAAGGGGCTACAACGTCGCATGTTAGTACCGACAACGATTACTTTGGGAGGAAAAACTAATTACGGTTGACAGAGTCTGTAAAGAGGGTAGGTGCGCGCCCGGTCCTTATAGGGAATGTCGATTATCTTGCAAAGATAAAACATTTTAATACTTGACGTTTAAAATGTAATTTTTAAATTTGAAAACTTTTACGTAAGAGAGTACCTATGTGATTTTCTTTTGTTTGTATAAGAGTACCTGGAGGACTGTCATTAATGGTATTATGAAGTAATAGTTTTCAAAACTTTTTAAATTAACTTAAGGATTCACCTTCAATCCAACAAAGTCGTAACACAATAATGAGCGTCTCTAAAGTGGATGATGCCAATCATTTTGTCTTGTTTACTTAATAAACCTATACATAATTTATATTTTAGCAATATTTTCCTCTCCACCCCTTTTGTTGTGTTATTAAGAGTGAATACTATTTTACCGTAAATCTCACCAATAAATATTCAGTAACTAAAGCAATTAAACATATTTGCGTGTACATTATTGTTACATGTGCTGGTATGATTAGCCCGGGTACTTTGATCGAATAAGCTTTCTTTTGAAGGCATGGAGATCAATTTAACAATTTGTTAGGTATGGTTTTGACACGATCTTGAAGATCTTCTTTGTAGTTAGGGCGCGTCTCACGCAAGTCTTTCACTTCATTTCGCATACTTCCACGGCTTTATCATAACCGTAACAAAATGTTAAATATGAACCAGGCTCGTGGAGGTCAGAGGAGACATTTTGATATATTTAATTACACAAACGGGTCTACCACGATATAATTTCATTGTTTTACTGTTTTTTTTTATTGTTTCATTGTTTTCATTGTTTTGTGTAATTAAATATGTGTACAAAACAGGAGAGTTTAAGGCATTTTGATATCAAGACGATGTCATTATGTTATCATTTGGGCGAGTATTTTGCTGGTACTGTTCATACCATCCTCCACACTATGAACTGTAAATCGGTGGACCTTATGCCTTTTGTAATAAGGACCGCCGATAGACAGAGTTAGGAGTGATGCTGTGTGTACATATTATTGGAGCTAGCGAGACGCACGGGAATAACAAAATGACACTAGAGTGCTAGAATGTAAGTTTAAATCAACCTCCTGGTTTAATTTAAGGACTATTGTGTTTTTAAATCGTTCATGGATAATCGAGCAGAATCTGTTGATTAAAATATTAATTTAGTACCTATTGCCTGAAAAGTAAGCACCCGTAATCTTGTTTTTTTTCCACTGGGTGCTATTTACTATTTAAATTAATTACGTAATTGTGATAAAACAAAGCTATTTTATACAATTATGTTTATAAATAAATTACACGATACATGTTGGTCAATACTCGTAAATAAAAATAAAAAAAATCTTTTTCTGAAGATATTTTGGTTAGACGTTGGGTATATGCCCAACTATGAAGTCCACATTTATTTCGAACAAAAATCAATTTAATTCTCATGTCTTCTTTCCAACAGATTTGTATACGAACAAATACGAACGAATATATATTAAAATACGAATAAATAGAACGTGTACAGAAAATGATTATGATTAATCAAATCCAGGAAATATATGATGATAAGGATTCGGGTCTGGAGCCCAAGGAAATTGTAATGGTGTTATTGGCATGCATTACTGTACCCTCACCCTATCGACATTCAGGGCTCGCCCGTCCTGCTGCCAAATATATTTATCGCTTTCACCAATTAGATTTTTACTGCTTTAAACCTAAAGAGAAAAAACTTTACCAAGATACATTATCTAATTCCATTGCCGGGGATAACAGTAAAGCAAGTTTTATTACTTCGACGTTGATGAACGTAGGCCTTTTATTGAGTTTAAATGCGGCATTTACGAAGTATTTAAAGTTTCGTGTTTCACATAAAAAGTCTAAGGGCCTGGAAGTTAATTGAAATATTTTTATAGGGAGGAAATTAGGTCTAAGTATTTTGATTCGATCCTAATGTCTACAGCGGCTGTAAAACTTTGCTGTAAATCGAATTTTGACACTTTTAATAAAAAAAATTACCTTTAAATATTAAATGTAAATCTAAATAAAGATCAGAATAAAAGTTTTGTTTAGAAATTCATGCAGTCTGCATCAAAAAGATAGTACCAGCCAAAGTTTTTGCAATACACATTTGTAACTATAGAAATAAGGATGTGTTGTGGTATATTCGGTCACTTTGGCTGACCCTATTTATTCAATACTGGCTGTATGGAACCATGCAAATAAACTTCTAATAAAAAAATGCTGCTAATGAGTGACGTCACAGGAATAAGACGTACATACGAATAAATCACATGAAAAAACGCATTTAACGGATTTGCAAGACCGAAGTGATCCCATAAGTGTTCCGTGAACAAAGTTTTGTACGGAACACTAAAAAGGACTCTTTTTACTTCTAAGAATCTTGTGAACGCTAAGGCTTTGCTCATTGCCTTTCTATTTGACTATTTAATTATAAATTTTAACATTCAATCGCTTTCCGTAATTCCGTACATTGTTGCTTACCGACATAAAATAAAATGTAAAAGTTCAATACGAATTTAATATGTCTTCTGTATTCCGACGCCACCCTATTTCTCCTGGAGGTATAGTTACCTACGTATAGAACTTGTGACGCATTCGATTTGAAATCACATTATGACTTTCCAACATGCAACTCAAGCTTTCCATTCCTTGCTTTTATATTGAATCTTTCTAAGTCTACGTTTTCAATATGACGCACATACATGGCGTAGTATAAAATATGTATCGGGATGCTACTACTGTTACGAGACATAGGAAAGGTAAAGATGTGTAACATGAGGAAACCAAATAATTTTAACAGCGTGTTCCTGATCATATTTAGAGACAGAAATGTCCTATAAACTTTTTTGAAATTCGCCTAGTTTCAGAGATAATATTAATTAAAAAAAAAAAACAATTGATAGATGTCAATAAGTGACAAGGAACACTTTCCAAAAAGTAGGTTTTACGAAAAAAAATGTAAAAAATAATTTTAAGTGACAAGTTTACCAATAATATTTATATATATATAACAATAACTCAAAAAAATTAAAAAACAAAACAAAAAAAAATTGTTTTGCGTAATTGACCTAAACTCATATTACATTTTTCCCTTCTTTTGACCTCAGAAATGCGTGGTTAAAATTATTCGGTTTCCTCATGTTACACCGTGTATATATAGTATGCTGCAATTGCTGTAAGTTAATTCAGTTTACATCCAGGTTTCCAGGTTGTAACTGGTCGACTGTCAATTTAACTAGGTACCTGGATTTGAGTTCACAATGAAATAGTTCACATAACACTAAAACTTCTGATTTAAAATAGTTTCAAATTAAACATCCAAGTTTAGATGATTGTCCTGTAAGTGTAACTATCTATGGATGGTTGAGAATCTCAACCAATCAATCTCAACTTGAGATGCATGAAAAAAAAGAACAAATGAGCCCCGAGGGGCGGGGAGGAAGAGGTAGTTTTCATTACTTTTGAGTGTAGGGTAGGTTGTTATACAGGGACAATAATTTATAAATGACATGACATGATGAAAATAATACCTATACATTATTTTAAAATATGTTTGATATGACATCCACGAAATATATATAAAAGCTAAAGGCATAAACTTAAACAATTCTGAGTAAGTATTAAATTATATAGATAATTTCAGTGAATTCCACTAAATTCAGCAAAATGAACATTGTATTATATAACGTCGCTTCAGCTAACAGCAGGCGTGGCTCACTCCGCTATTTCGTCGCTTTGCTACAGGTAGCTTACATCCGTTCCACCCCAATTTTGGGGAAAGCCATAAGCCGCGCGTGGCGCTGTCGCCACCTAGCGGCCATATCTGTGCTGATACGCACAGATATGGCCGCGTTTTGTTAGAGAGTAACGGCTCGATTTGGAAAATGAATTAGATTTCTACTAGACTTCAACAAGTTACGATACGGATAATTTAAAGATATTTGTAAGATAGATATGTCAAATTTGACGTTTCCGCGATTCTGGAGGTCTTAAGTTATGACTTAGATATCCAAGTCACATCTAGTTGATATCTAATGTAGATCTAGTTGATCTCTAAATCATCTCAAGATCTTGTGATTATCTCGAAATCCGAATAGGCCTGTGAGCCTTCTGTACCTAGTACTATTATTTATTCTGTGCTAACAGTTTATCCCGACAATCCAGTAAAGTACACATGATATGAAAGTAAATGAGCAAGGAGAGTTTTGCGGGCCTAGTGTCACAGAACCGGAGTAATTCCATTAATCTTATACATTAGCATAGAGGGGACAGGTCGGCGCCGTTTCATCTGTGATCTACATAGCTTATACACTCTTAATACTACAAATTAATTTTCATAATTAAATACCTATTCTAAATCTTAGACCAATTCAAAATACAAGTATCTTGTGACAAAAACCTCATCGTAAACTTTTCCTTCCCGTGTTGTTTTTTTTTTATTGTATCAATTTCTTCTATCGAGGTGTGCAATAAAGAGAATTTGTATTGTATTGTATTGTATTGTATTGTAATGTATTAAATAAATACATGCTCATTAATCAGTATCCGTCGTTCCCTTACATGCCACAATACACATTTTCGTTTATCCAGAAACGAGTGAGAGTACTTTTTACTAAGAGGAGACAAATAGGAATTTAAATACATTTCTTACGTTAGGGTTGTATTCCACCTGTCCTGAAATTTTATTTGCGCCTCACATTTTACTTAATAATATTGAGACGCAATGCTCATTTGATCAAATATTGGACAGGCACCTTCTGGGCGAGCTCGCTCCATCGTAGGCCACGTCTACGCCTCGGCTAGTCTGTGGCCATGAGTAAGCCCATTCATAATAATAAAAAAAAAAAAGGTGGAATACCACCCTAACTGCTCGATTCGAACTGTAAGAAACGTCAAATATTACGACAAAATACGATATGGATTAGATATGTCAGTGTCAGAAGTGACGTTTCTTCAAAAAAAACGCCAGTTTTGACACTGACATATCTAATCTGGTATCGTATCTTGTCGTAATATTTGACGTATCTTAAAGTTAGAATCGGGCCGTAAGTAGGGTTTGCACGACGGATCCGAAATGTATGGGAATATCCGCGGATCCGGATCCAGATCCGGATAATTTCATACATTTCGGATCCGGATTGCAAACCCTAGCCGTAAGTTACTAAATGGTACTCAGTCAAGGTTGCAATTTTCTCCTTACATACGTACCTACTCGTAAACTCATGGGTCGTAGCAATAGGTACGCGAATCACGATACCGTCATTTATATACGAATTTAGTTGTACCCAAACACTCGAATATCCCATCGAGGGCCATTCTACGTTCTCGTTTGTTGAAACGCCAAATCGAGCCGCATTATTCTAATTCTCTTTCCCGATAGCTTTGGAAGAAGCTATTTATTTGCGCCCGAAGCCCAATCTGCCCCTTCAGAGTTGAAGCAACTCTGTTTAAAACTTAAATAATGTCTTATATTTATGCTGGCGTATTTTAAGAGCATACGTCGACTATTAAATAAAGACATACCTAAACATTTAAGAGATCTTTGTACATATCAGCCTACGTGTCAAATAAAATGTATGGGTAAGAGAAAAGAGAACATGATAGATGACAACACACACTTGGTCATTGGGAACAATAAAACCGGCCAAGTGCGAGTTGGGTTCGCGCACGAAGAGCTCCGTACCATTACGGAAAAAACGGCAAAAAACTCACGTTTGTTGTATGGGAGTGAAAATTTCGACTGCCTATCACGGTTCATGAGATACAGCGGCCGTGTTGCATAATAAACTACAACTAATATTACAAGCGTAATATTAGTTGTAGTTTATTATACAACACGGCCCTGGTGGCAGACAGACAGACAGACAGACGGACAGATGAAACAGTGGAGTTTTTAGTAATAGGGTTCCATTTTTACCCTTTGCGTACGGAACCTTGAAAATCATTAATAAACAGTCACTCTAGGTTTAAACACAGAGTGTTCTGACAATAAATTACAAGAATGAAAGGGTATAACTTTTCTTACATATCATGATAATGTAACATCGGAGCACATGTGGAATCTTTATTTCTCGTGGGCCGCAGAAGTGAAAGATATTCCAGATATAAAAACATGTGCCCAATGCTAATAAAGTTGGGCAATATCGAAAAGGTGTTTTGTATGAACGGTTTCCAAGGGAGGCCAAAAAAAGGGACATAAAACGAAAAGAAACGAATGTGGAAATATGGGCAGTATTTTATTTACTGCATACAATCGAACCTTTATCATAGAATGTATCGCTTTACAGTGTTTTGTAGCATGGCGTATTTGAGGAAGTTGAACATAAATGTTATTTTGTGAAGCATAATATTTGTAAAAAAAAGGAATGCCTTAATATTTTTTTGTCATTATGCTGGCATCTACGTACTGATGATATTATTGTATTCTTTAGTTTTACTATGTTAATAATGACGGCCTATAAGCTCGCTCGCTTGATCACTAGTGACCCTGCCTACGTAACAGGAGTTACCGGGTCTAAACGTGGTAAGGGCTTTTATTTGTGTGTTTATCGTAAATGTGTGTTCCTGAGTTATGGATGTTTCATATGTATGTAGGTATGTAAGTAATTATATACCTAGTTATAATGCATATTATATGTATTAGGTATGTACATCTTGATATAGACACTAGTCGTATTAAGCTCACTGTGGAACTAGGTTGATATGCGTAAAATTGTCAGATTTCAGATTTCATTTACTTGCAATAAACATGGTACAGTGGTTCTTATGCTATTGTTATTAGGTAACACATGATTAACTACAAAGTAGCATGCAAATTTACACCTTAAACTCTAGGACATACAATTCATTAAGCAAAATAGACAGATATATACAAAACAATTCAAATGTCAATGTTAAAGCTAAGAAATTTAATTAATTAAAGGAACCGTCAATTTAAAATTTCATTAATATTATACAAGGTTTGTCCATGTAGCCATTTATAGAGCCTTGGTTTTAGTGCTTTGGCATTCAACTCTTTAAGGTGTTCAGGCAATTTGTTAAAAAGCTTAACACACATTTTGAGACAACTTTTACTGTAGAGTGTCCTGTTATATTATTAGTAGGAATGATTTGTTGGATGTAAACTTGAGAGGAAGTTATGTATAACATAATTAATATGATGAGCGCCAATAAGATGATCTAGAATTATCGAATAGCATATAGGTACCTACGATATTACATACATAGTCCTTACACTCGCTTTGCGTTAGTGCTTGCACAACAAACCAATTTAGACAGCCTCAGGCCGCGTAGCCAAGATGCCAATCGATTACGCTCCGTAGCGATCGAAACGCAACTGTCACTGTCGCGCTAATATGGAAGAGTGATAGAGAGACATAATGCTTTTCGTTGTCGAAGCGATAGCGATTGTAACCTCGGCTAGGCGGGCTGCTGAGCGAAATTGCACATCCCATGTGTGAAATGTTCAAAAATAAAATTATAGTACATGTTTAGTTCATATTGCCTAGTATTATTTTGTCAGGTACTAGTATATAAAAGGAAATAAATACCTATACACAAAAAAGAAAATGATTACTTTCCAATATTTTCACAATAATTTATGTGGATAGGTGTTTTACAGCAAATTTAATATTTTTGTCTTATTGCATAAATATACGGAACTCTTATTTTTTCTGTGGCCCAAAGAGTGTTCAGTTCTTGATAAAGTGACGAAATTTTGTATTTATTCATAGGTTGACGCCCATATATTATATGCCTATTGCGGCTAAATGGTGAAGTAAAATACTTTACATAAAACGAATCTGATGAAATGAAAAACAAACGTGTAGATTTTCAAGGAACTCAATTCGATTCCCTCGCGTTGTTCAGCCGATCATAATCAATTGTGTATTAGCAACAAAGACGGCAAAGCGTTCTATCGGTAAGGCTCAATAATTGGATTCGAAGGAAAGGAATTTTAGCGAAAAAATGTTCGACAATTTGTCAGTCAGCTAGGCGGGGATCTCAGCGACATGATCGTGCTTCATCATCGGTTTTTCGTCAAAGTACCCGCCCCTACTCGCGGTGATACCAGAAAATTCTTATTACGCGCTCTGGATACATTCTGTGTATACTTTTCCTTAAAAAGAACTTTAATTCTCTTCGCCAGTCCTAAATAGGGGAAATCGAGCAGCTTTATTACTTTGGGTACGCTTGCTTTTGTTTTCTTTTACGATAAAACACGACGTTACAACATTGTGCCGTAAGTGAGGGATGTGGAGCTGCTTCGTGTTATGACGAGATTTTTATAAAAATGTAGGTCGAGACGCTACTGTAACTAACACTGATGAGAAGATTTTTTGTCATAAATATCGTAGTAGGCAATTTCTCCTGTAAGAAAAATTTGGATAGGCTTTTGAATTCACCTTTACCTATATAATAAAATGAGATGCTTTTATAACATAGTGATAAAAACGTAGATATGATAACTAACTAGTTGCATTTTGTTACCCTTAAACATAATACAACATAATATTTAGCCAATATTATGCTTATAATATAATATTATTATGCTCAACGCTTCTTGTATATTATTATAGTATAGGTAACTGTTATGTTTTGATAGCTCAATGCATTTATATGATTGCAAGCGGTAGTACCTACGCGAAGCGCAGTACTCTGTACCGCGCGTGAAAAATACCTTTTCATCCAGGGAATTCGTGCAGAGATGCCGAACTCTTATAAAGCGAAGCGAGAAATAAAGAAACCGAATGATGGAAAAAAGGAACGGACTGAGTCTTGCTCGCAACGGCCGTAGATCTAGCTGATTGTGAGAAACGCCGTGCCGCACCTTGAATTATTTGACAGTTTGAATTGTCACCGCTCGCCCGCTCTGTTATTTTTCGCACTTTCCCGCCTCGCACGCCGGAAAGATAATGCGTAAGTTATAAAAAATACCGAAACTTGTTACAATACACCCGTCGCGTCGGTTTGTATTACCACTTCGGATGGTAAGATAATAATATATTCCCGGTAGACGAGTGGTGCAAAATACTTGCTTCGACGTTTTCCTGGGGCGGTCGGAATTTATGTTTTATTTATAAAATATCGTGAGACAAAATGTTTCATTAACTATGATCAGTTCTACTAAATAGATAAGTGAAAATATAGACTTATATATGTCACTTTGCAAAACAACAATTTAATCGAAATGAAATATTCATAAGTGTTACTCGCCTTGTCTAATCAATAAAACATTCATACTAACGATTAACTACATATATTTAGGTAGTTGTTCACCTAGCTCTTAGTACGCAGAGTAGATAGTCCTAAAGTTGTTTGGATAAAATATACCTACTGATATCTAAGTAGTTAGGATTGTCATTTGCGTTAGCTTAGCTTGGACGTTCTCGAAGTACCTACCTACATAGAATCTGTGTGCATTAGAACGATCCTCCGAGAGCCACGCAGCATCCATTAATTACCAAAGCAGCCCGCCGCGTGAGACGTCAACCTTCGCCATGAGGCGCCTGCCCCCCCCCACCTCCGACCGCTTAAACCAAACCTCCCACCTAAATCCCAACACTGATCTTTTCTCAAAGAATTTTTTTCACAAAGCCGTCATAAAATGAATGAATTAGCATACCTAATTGTCCCTTGAAATGGGAACAATAAATGAAGAGCCCCTCTGTAGAATCCGAGCGGATTTCAACGAGGCAATCAAAATTTAAGAATTATTTAACAGTTCCGTCCACATGAAAATCCTGTATTTTTAAAAGGGAAAGTTAATGCGAGAACAAAAAAGAGATATAGGCCGAGATGATGAGAGTTTTGCGGAATCTAAACACTTTTATTAACGTCAGATAGGGAGAAATAAAATATGTAATTGTGCCGGCCGCGAATCAGCTTTGCGAGCTTATAAAATCGAGTCCGCAAAGTCGACTTGGGGAATCTCCTCACACACGCGTGAAACGAACCTCTTTCGATTCTGAAAGAGCTTTGAATAAGACGTCTCGGGCGCTCTGTTGTGAGCTGATTCAAATGCCTACGTTGATTTTTTCATTTTAAAGGCGACCCTTTCTTCATGTTCCGTTTATATTTTTCGTCATTATTAATTTTGCTTAAATTTAAATAAATCGTAACGGAACTTGAGTTAACAACTCCATGAATGGTTCAATTTGTGTAAGAAATTTCCTAATTCCTAACCTTTCGATGTGATGTAGGTCAGAATCACTGAACTTCTATGTATGTAAGGAGTGCAACTCATGATTTTGCAATGTTACGCATACTTATTTAAGCGTCTTGTTTCTCTTGGTGTTACATTTAATTCAAACTACGTAGTGATGCGCGAATATTGAATAATTGAGTAGCTACCTTAAAATTGACCAACAAAAGATAATCGGGCAACATCACAGCAGCTTTTGGCGGGAGTGAATTCCGGGACTCGTTTCGTATTTTAATTTATTTTGTTATTTTGTAAATGATCGGCTTATGATGTCCCATCGGGTCCGAGTATTGTAACAGGATGAACTAGTCGATGCGTGAACCGTATTTATTAAATTTCACTGGAAGATTTTTTATTGGGAAAACCTTTTAAAGGATTTTTAACCAGTCGGATATTGCCATCCGATGAATGTTTTCCAAAGAGTATCTCAAACTTCTTCGTAGCAAGTTTGCGGGAAAAAATATTTATATTTTCATAGTCCTATTTTTATGGTTATTTTTAGATTACTTAAGTTATGTACTAACATTTATTATTTTCTGATGTATAGCATTATAGCACAGTATAAAAAGTCACACTGGTCCATCGCCCCTATTGCTTAACATCTTAAATAATTATGTGTTCTGAGTTTACTCAAAGAAAAGTAAGCCTAAGCCTTACAAATAAGAAACAAGCAAACGACACGGAGACATCGTCTACTAATGGATAATCTTATTCTGCAAAATTCAAAAATATTTTTGGCTATTTGAAAAAGGGCTTTTTCTTCCCTGATAGATCAAAATTTTATTGCCAGTATAAAAAACTCAAACAATGAAATATTAAAATAGTGTACACAATATAATCGCATCCACAGTCCATAGGCTACTGACTGCTTGGTGTGGACTGGATATACATATACCATCAGGCGAGTCTTATACTTGTTTGGCGCCGACTTGGTATAAAAAAACGATTTAGATTTCTTTTTAATCGATTACGTGCATACTATTTTGAAACCATAAAGGGGCCCACTGATTAACAGTCCGCCGGACGGTATCGGCCTGTCAGTTGTTCGGAACTGTCAAAATTTTGTTCTAACTGACAGGCCGATACCGTCCGGCGGACTGTTAGTCAGTGGGTCCCTTAACAATTTAATTTACGCTTAAATAATATTATGAAACAATAATTTCCTCATAGATGATGTGAAAAGCTATAGGTTGCAAAATTATTTCGGTAAACACTTGAATTTCTCACTATACTCAATATTTAATGTACGCCCACGCCGTAAATATGTAACTTTGCTTCCTTGTAACACAATCGACTATGTAGCTTCCCCGTTACACTGTTAACAACATTACAACAAAGTATACACTACACATAAGTAGACAATAAAAATAATGAAATATGCATTCTACCATAAATTGACAATATTTATCCGAAAACCCCAATAAAGCTTTTAGTTACCGTGACCTGTTCTCGTCACGTCCTCGGATGGCAGACGTATCGCGACGGAGCCCGGGGCGTCGACAATTACGAACAGGACGAGTACTAGACTTCTAATACAAATCGCTCGCCCCAGGGTTTATCCGTACCTCCCCACCCAACCCCTTCGGGTGCGGACGCACTTAGGACGAATCAAGAAAATGTAAGGCTTAAGCGCTCTTGTTCACTAAATTTAAGGCACGTTTTTAAAAAGTGGAAATGTTTTTTAAGACAGGGTTTAGGGAGCTAAGTATATGGATTAATCATTTTAGGAGATACCTTCTGATAAATATATTGATCATAATTCATGATCATAAATCAGATTAGCAGTTCACGAGCGAAGAGGTAACAGACAGACATAGCCACTTTCGCATTTATAACATTAGAATGAATTAGTATTAATTATATATTATACAATCAAATATTAAAAACACATAATTTAAACATAAAACTAATTAAAAACTAAACTTAAATATAAACTAAATATGTATAAAATAAACTAGGTAGTTTATTTTATACATATTTAGGTTTCAGTAGGTACTGAAACCCATCCCGGGCGGCCCCCGACGCAAATGTGCCCATCACGCTCGCTGCGTTGCCGCGTTGGATTGTGATGGACACTATGGACAGCCTCTGCATCAGGAAAACCCCGGAGAGGGGGTCATGGCCCCTTTGATTTATATATATTATATATTATAATAAATTCAAATTCAAAATGTTTTTAATAAAATAGGGATTACCTGTATTATCGTGCTATATTTACGAGTATACTACTAAATATGTTAAATATACTATTATAATGCACTATGATGTTTCTATTTTTCCAGTTAATCTCTTCTAGTACCGCCACACCCCAATGCCGAGAAAACTATTACATCATTGTCCCACCACATTCCGATTTTATTTCTCTCGGCGAAAGCTCTTGTATCAACAGAATATACGACAATGTAAATGTTTCGCTGCGACTTTCCGAAACTCTTTGTTTTTGGGCAAATAGAGGAACAAGACGGATTTGAATGAAATAAAAGCACTTTTAGTGACTTGTTTTGGTTAAAATAGGTAATCCACGCCAGAAAACTACACTTAAATTATCTAAAGCTGTCAAGGCAAATTGCAAATTTATGTGTCGCAGCGAAAGAAACCATTGTAAAGAAAACTGTAAAAAAATGGTGAAGTTTAATAACTCTTTAACCATATTACGAGTACACTAATGGCTAACTGGTCATGTGAACGATTTAAAAGACTATTTCAAACAAGATAGAGGAAATATTATATTACACCCTAGTGAACCATATTTTAAAAGAGAAGTTCCTTAAGGGGTCATTACGTGGTCCTGTAAAATCGTTCGGAGCGTAATTAGTTCGCCATTTGCTTAATATATTGGCACTCCTGCTACCCGACTCGCTTCAATGCCAATGCAAACGAAAAAGCAAGAAAAAGTAAAGTCTATTTAGAAAAATGTGCTCGTAATCATTAGAGCCAGAGCTGTTTGAGTTCCTTTTCGCAAGTGCATTTTATTTCGGAATTTTAATTTAATCTGAAGCATAATTTTAAATGTTTGTTATGATTACAGAAAATAAAGACACCACATTTAATCAGTCAGGGCTGAACTTTCCGATTTACCTTTCACCCAAAATATATCAATCAGTTTTTGTTCGTATTTTTAGCATTAGAAAAAAGGTAAGCAATCTTAACATGTCTTTTAATTGAAAAACTCTTTTCAATAATCAGTAACTATTACTTATGAAAGCAGAAGAATATAAGTGATCGTATTAGATTCATAATTATTAGGTACGTATTAACGTGACTTATTTTTAAAACGTATTTTTCAATTAAAAGACACATCAAGATTGTTTATCATTTTTCTAATGCTAAAAAAACGAAATATAGGTATATTGAGTTCGTTTTTTAGTATTAGTACGGTGTTTTCTATCATCATTGCACTAAGCTTGAGTTGGTTCTAAAACAATTAAGTATGCTACTGAAATTCTATGTGTTTGTTATCTATCACAAATGTATCTAAAGCGCACTGACTGCTGAAATATTTTTAACTTATCCGTTTTGTGAAATCTAAACTTTCGTAATAATATGAAGTAGGTCGGTAATGTAGCACTTAATTCCTACTTTATGGATCGTAGGAGTCATAAAAACCTCCAATTAGGTCGCCATTAAGTTAATATAATGCCATCGAAAAAATTCAAGTTTCTTTCTTAAAGTAACTTTGAGGCAGTCCGATAAAACTTAAGTGGGTAGTCTCAATTCTTATTAAAAAGCATAATTCGTTGCTTATGGAACGTCTATTTCTGCAGTTTCTTACGGTAGAAGCGAAAAATAACATTGTAGTACTATACTTAGTATCAAACTCGATATACGAACATAAAACAGTTATGCAAAAGCCTATACAAATTACATGCCGCAACTCGAGTGTCGTTGGTGGTCAGGGCTTTAGCAGCCTTCGATCACCCGTCAGCGCATAACCAAATTAGAGCAATTTAAGTCAGGAAATTGGAAGCGCTATCGGCCGTTCGATGCACCGCCGTTGCAACGGGGTGCGCCTCTACCGCCACTGGCATTTCAGACATCCACCGTTTCAGCAACCGTGGCTAATGTCTGAACAATGCACGAATCTGGACAGACAGATCCGAACGGACCCGAAGATAAACGACAACCGTGGCGCGTTGTAACAACTGATTGATATACGGTTTGCGATGATATCGTACCTATAGAAGTAGGCTACAGCTAAGCCGAATTCCGGGCCCGCTTCGGTTACAGTTCGAGTGCTGTTGACAGTAAGCTATGTTTAGTTAGTGTTGCGAGCGATAAGAGACGAATAGGGATCCAGTTACATTTGGTTTTTATAAACCTATCAGCTGAATCTGTTTACGTTTTTCCGGGCAGTTGTTTTTTAAGTGCTAGTCTGTAAATGAAAGCGGAAATTGCTAGGATGTTATTGAATTTGCTTTTGGAATGGGTTAAAAATTAAAATTAATAAATGACTTACAGCTATGAGCGAACATTTTACTTGCGTCCCTGTTTGTCCTATTACTGAACGGTAGATTGTGTTTATTTTTAAAGTATATTTCGATCGCAGTATGTATTAAAAAATGCAAACTGAACACTTTAACAGATCTGTTCCAGTAAATATTTGTGTATATGAAAGTATAACATATCACATAGTATACGAGTACATTAACTACAATATCTTATAACGCAAGGTGAAACAGATAAAATATGCCTAAAACATATAACGTTTCAACAAATGTCCTCACGGGAAAATAGGAATAAATATACTTAATGCCCACAAGATGGACAGACGACCTTGTTAAGGTCGCCGGAAGACGCTGGATGCGGGTCACTTCTAACCGGCGCGTATGGAGGTCCAAAGGGGAGGCCTATGTTCAGCAGTGGACGTTTTATGGCTGAGATTATGATGATGATGATACTTAATGTACGTATATTTTTAAGTAAATATAAATATTTATGATTTCTAGCTATATTAAATTTAACATTAAATACATCACGTTGTAAGGCAAATATTACGGGCTTGCCAAAGCGGGTCGCCGTTGTTATAAATATTCATTAATATTTTTGATGAGATTGGCCGATATTTTCGCTGCATGTAAGTTTGTTACGTCATGAATATGGGTATCGAGCTGATAATAATCTGTTTGATGCGGAAAATTCCGCTAGCGGACCGGAACAGTTCGATTCGAGGAAGGGCATTGCGCGGTTGTAGCTAATCCGGATGAATATGTATAGGCTGCGTATCCGGGTACGTTTTTATGAAATGTTTGACTTTTATTTTTAAATTGTGTGTTCCTAGTTCCTAAGTATTCTTGAATGAATCATAAATAGTTTTGATATTTAATAGTTTTAATATACATAATACACTATATCTATATAGTAGCAAACTATAAAAAAAATACGCAGTGACTCTTTAAGATACGCTGTTTAATTTGTGATATAACTCCATCAAAATATTTGATCATAGATATCTTGTTTTCTCACCTGAAACATTTCAAGTTTGTTCATAAAAGTAAAAAGCACAAAGCAACTCGCACAAACACCTGCTACGCCATTTGCAACTGTGTACGGAATTCCGGCATGCAGTTGCAGTCAAGAGAACATGTCGATAGCCCATACAAAGTTAAGGAGCATAAGTTAAGATAATAACAAGTAATCGTGCAAGTCGGAGCAGGAGGCAACACGCTTGCGTACGAGCTTGGAACGAGCCGGACAGAGTTTGGACTCGCTCGACGGCTAAAACAATGGCGAATCAAGCATGCAACGGAACTTTCTCAAAGACACCCTCTTGTGCGTGCGACGCTTAGCGAACGCTCGGTCGCTAACTTTATATTGGTTAGGAAACTTCATCGTTAGCTGAGCTTAGAACCACAAGACGCCAGATTTGCAAGAAAGCAAATTTTGTTAATTATTACCAAAGTCAAGAGTAAAGAGATAACTTTGCTTTACTGAGATATTAATGAGCTAAGACATGGAATATAGGTCAATATAGATAATTCAATGGAAAAGAATAACTCACTTATCTCGCATCGCTAAATATAATCATAATACAAACGGATACTCGAAAAACCCGTTACGCAGAAAGTATATTTTTATTTAAGCATCACAACCAAAAATGTTGAGTATAAAGTTGTCCGCTTAACATTAAATAAGATCGTTTTAGCGAAGCAGATAGACAGATAAAGACGGCATACATTTTCATGAGAACAGAAAAAATAAAATGTAAGCAATCTGCGGCAAACTTGTGAGGGCTAAGAGTCTGTTGAGATTGGCAGACGCGAAGACTCGGGGAGCAATGACGCAAGCGACTCGGGGTGCGCTTCAAGATGACACCTACACCCCGACCCCTGGGGTAAACATTACAAACAACAAACTTGGCTAGATAACACTTAATCGTCGCAGTCTGCAGAGATTACACCGGTCGTTCGGCTAATTAATTTTTAAGCATCTCGGAGCCGGTAACCGGCATTCGACTTCCAAATGAATTTGAACGCTAAGTTGGTACTGCTTGAATGCTTAAAACAAGTTCAAAACTTCAAAAAAACGAGTAAAAATTAATATAAAGCTATTTATATTATACGGAACACAATATACCTAGAAGAATGTGACGCATGTTGAACAAGAGAAAACTATTTAATTTTGTTAGCAAAACAACTTAAAGTAAACTGTAATTAAGAAGATCCTTTTCATAAGTGTAACAATTTACCCGAAATTAATTTATGAGACGAGGTTAGGGCGCGCGTAAGTTATTAAATTACAGAAATTTTAATTCCTTTAACATCTTTCTTACACATATTATTCGTTATTTCTAACGGCTATCAAAAAGCCACATGATAAGCTACTCATAATTAGCCTACATAATTATAGCAATTAAAAATCCTGAAATTGTTACGAGTGCTAGATAATGTTTTTTATTTAGGTGCCGTTAAAATCAACCAAGGCAATCTATTTCTGTCATCTTAATAATTACCAAAGATTAATTGATGAGGTATACAAAAGTCATACACAAATTCGTGCTTAGAATTTGACAACTAATGTAGATGGCGTTGTGTGACTCCGTAGATCCGGTGAAAAAATTACGCTTTAGAATTCAGTTACCTACTACAAAATATATGGCATCGTATTCGCTCGTCATTTTCTTTTGCGGTCACACTAAGGAACACGTGACGATTTTTCTTATACTTCACATAATATTGTCTTCTTTTATATTTATGTGAGAATATACCCTCTTTGTTTTTTTGTATTATAGTGCTGAAACCGTCTTTATTTTACTGGACCACAGCTGTGCCGATTAAACCGAAGGCACGTTATCTCCATAACTCTTTAGCTTAACTCCTTAGTTCCACTTAAAAGTTCCAAATGGAGGGAATTTTATGGAAGGATGATGTCAAGGGAATATCTCTAGAAGCGACCGATAGTAAGCGAGCGATAACGAACACTATTGAAGGGAATGAAAGTTGCAGCGACCGATCAGGCCATAAATACTACTAATACTTGAAAGGGCACTGCCAAGCAGCTTTCATCAGAAAATTCTCCATTATCTGGAGGAAATCGTTACCGGGGTTGAACCCACCCTTCGGTCCCGACCCAACGTGCTCCTTTCATTTACGGCGGCGTTGCGTGCACGCGTGCCCGCGGCCTTTGCTTCAGGTGGGCGTAGTCATTGTGTTCGGTATTTAAGGGGCTCATTTGATATTCTGAGACAGTTTGCATTCGGAAAGCTCGCACGTGGGGTGGGCCGGGGCCGTATCGAGACATCGGAGCCACGGAGCACGCACACATCGCCAGTAGTGTCGGGAGCTGGCCGCACCGGGCCGGCTCTCGGTGCCGCACGTGCCGCGCCGTGCCGCCGCCGGCACGCCACCTCGCCTCGTATCGTAGCTGGGTCCCACGCACACGCACGCACCTAGATTGCGCCGAGTTACTGAGCTCATTGCGCAATGTTTATCCACAAATACACTAATGAAGGCACCTACAAAAGCGACTGGATTGTTAATTAAACTTGCTCAAAATGTGACACCCTTACGAAATGATGCCGAGTTGGGAGCACAGTGCACGGCTTGAATGTTATTGAATTAATTTGTAATCAGAATTCTCCGTGTGCGTTCTTGGATGTAATAATGGTTAATTTAATAATTAATTTATTTTGCCGCGTTGGAAGTACCCTATAGGCTTGTTATGTAACGTTTTGTGTAAGCGTTGGTTTTGATAGTAGATACAGCGTGTCAAGGTCGACCTAATTTACAATTGACCTCAGAAATCTTATATTTGTCTCGACAAAAAATGAAATCAGAATAAAAGTATCTAGAAGAAATATCCAGAAGCCGGTTTATTGAAGAGCTACCTACTCGTATGTACACCGTCCTGTTAAGTACACACCAGCCGGTTTTCCTTCCTCCCGTTTAATTAGATTAATTGCGGTTACACAATATTTCGTAGACGAAGAAAGTAATTGAAAAGACCCCATCATTAGGCCTCCGACTAAAAGGAATAACCATTCCCTTAATCATTATTCTTAAAAGTCTTCATTAAATTCCTTTTATCTCTCTCAGGATATTTCCTTCGCTCGGCATCAATCACATCGAAAAACTCGTTGGCTCGTTATTCTAAACTCTCATAATAGGTAATGAAGGTCTTGATCGGCCGGCGCGGGCGACTGGCAGGCACCGATTACTTTGAGAGCCGGCACAATGACTCCCCGGCTGTAGCCAATGTTGAATTCTGAAAAGTCCCTTAGTGTGCATCCACGATGGATACGGGGCTAATTACGACGAAACTTTTGTAGATAGACACCTGCGCTGCGCGGCCGCCAGACAAAGACCAACTTATCGCAGACTTCCAGGCCGGCAGGCGCGATAAGGCGTTAATGGAATATTTACTTTAATGTCAAATACCAAGGCTCGGTTTTGCCCATCGCCGCGCCGCTTTAGCGCCGACCGATGGTGTTAAGAAGGCAGCCTCATTCAATGTCGATCTAAGACAATGATGTGACAAAGCAAATCGTTCTTTGATCAGCATCTTTGTATTGGTATTGACTTCAACATTAACAATATAGTGGAAATGTTATTTTTCTACTGGTATATACATAGTTATGCTACTTTTGAATTTACCAGGATTGACGGCGTTAACTGTCAGTTTTTAGGGTTCCGTACCCAAAGGGTAAAACGGGACCCTATTACTAAGACTTCGCTGTCCGTCCGTCTGTCCGTCTGTCTGTCACCAGGCTGTATCTCACGAACCGTGATAGCTAGACAGTTGAAATTTTCACAGATGATGTATTTCTGTTGCCGCTATAACAACACATACTAAAAACAGAATAAAATAAAGATTTAAATGGGGCTCCCATACAACAAACGTGATTTTTGACCAAAGTTAAGCAACGTCGGGAGTGGTCAGTACTTGGATGGGTGACCGTTTTTTTTTCTTTTTTTTTCGTTTTTTTTTTTGCATTATGGTACGGAACCCTTCTTGCGCGAGTCCGACTCGCACTTGCCCGGTTTTTGCATATTTTACTCAGTATACATATTACTGGTATCTAACAAAAACTACACAATACGCGATTTTTTTTTTATCTGATTTGTTTATATTCGGGACCGAAGCATAGATAGAGATACATCAGTTTTATTATTAAAACGCGGGTTTTTTTGTAGTCGACATCTAGCGTCAAGTAGCGGATTTATTAGTACCGCTACTTGACACTAGATGTCGCGAAGAACGAAAAGTCTAATGCTCAACAATTTTCAGCTAATATTATAACTGGATTAACCGGTACTCTATTTTCAACTCCTTCTGCTTGTAGGTACTATTAGTTGTAGATTGTTGAGCCATACACTTTTCGTCAGTCACACACGTGACATCCATCCTTATTATTATTATGACCGAAGTAAGCGAGCATGAAATAGTCATAACACAGTTTGCTACTTTGACAGACGCGCCTAATTCGAGGGTAACGTGTTTAATATTATGTGCACGAAATGATTTAGCTACGGGCAAAATTAGGGTTGGCTAATAACAACTGAGACATGACAGCGCGAATTCAGTACACTTTTCCAAAAAGTTCGATGTAAATTAAATTTCGCGAGTGAAGTTGGCATAAGTTCACGCTCTCGACGCTGACATGTCTCACGCAACATGTCAACATTCCTGCGTCTTGCTAACAAATATGAAATACAGAAATAATATATCAAAAACTTACTTTGTAATAACTTAAACTATACAGGTTGGCTAAAAATAACTACATTCCCATTGCGAGGGAGATTTGGTTGGTCCCAAAACATACATTAACTAATGACCGGATACGGATGACATTCTAAAACCATCGTCCCGATTGAAATTGCAATGTTTTCTGATTTCAAATGGCGTCTCGAACTTTTCTACTATATAGCGGAAGCAGTTATAAAGTTGACCCAAAATTTTTTTATTAAGCTATGAGCTTCATCACATATGTTCCTTGAGTAATTCTAAGCATTTCAAGCCTGGGAGGCAATAAGAAATGTGTGTCTACTCGGATTTGTAATGGATTCAAACTTTCAACCCCTTTTTAACCCTGTTAGGGGATGAATTTTACAAAACGCTGAAATTACTTTTCCTGTCTTTTAATAATATTCCCAAATACAAAGATTCAAGTCCCGCGTTCGAAATTTTTTTTGATATCCATACAAACTTTCAACTCCTTTTTCACCACCTTAGGGGATGAATTTTCAAAAACGCTGAAATTAGTTTTCTTGTATTTTAATAATATATCGTTTTACGAAGTTTCAAATTCCTAGCTTAAAATAAAACTTGAACCCCATACAAACTTTCATCCCCTTTTTAACCCCCTTAGGGGTTGAATTTCTCAAAATCGCTTCTTATCTCTTGTACACTTTATAAATGTAATCTAGTGTGCAAATTTCAACTTTCTATCTTTTGTAGTTTCGGCTCCGCGTAGCAAAAATCTCCAACCAAATTTTTCACCTTTTTACGTTTTTCTTGTAAAATTACTATGAAATTGAAAAAACAAATATCAGCAATGAATTCTACGTCTTTGGTTTATACGAAAATGATACCAAACTTGCCCTAGTACCCACCAGGATCAGAGTAGATTTTTTTTAAAGATGACGGATGGCGGCCGTCTTTGTACCCCACCCTCCCCCCCACTTCAGGCTAGAAATGCTTAGAATTACTCAAATATCAGATGTGATGAAGCTCATAGCTTAATAAAAAATTTTTGGGTCATGTATGGCAGCGTTACATAACTGACTCCAGTATATAGAAACGATGTTCCTTATTTATAAAGGATTTTTGACAACCGCGACATGTTCCTTAACTCGCCATACTAGAGTTAGACCAAGAAAAGTCTGCAGCAATTTTGATGGCCCACAAAGTGTTAGTGTTATTTATACGTCATCATTTCATAGAAGTTTCACGTTTAAAATAACACTTGCACCGCGTGGAGTATCAAAATCTGTGCAGACTTTTCTTGGCCTAACTCTACCAAAGCCCACATGCCGCAGGTGTCAAAAATTTTCTAGTGAACAAGTTCAGTCTACCGTTGCTGAGCAGTCCGATCAGAAGTCTTCCTCAATACCACGGGGAAAACGCCGTTGTCGAAACATTGGAGGTAATTACAAGCTTTTATTTACTTTCACCTGACCGTTGTCTGTGGGTATCAAATCTTGCAAGTTAAATTTGATCCACTTCCCGGTTTCCGATTGAGCTGAAATTTTGCATACATACGTAAGTCGGGTGACAACGCAATTTTATGGTATCATCAAGCTGATCTGATGATGGAGACCGAAGGTGGCCATAGGAACTATGTGATAAAAAAACGAAACCTAATTGTGTTTGGGGTTTTTAGAATTGTCTCGATGAGCATTAGTTGCATGTGGAAAGAAAAGTACAGTCAGCGATAAAAGCTTGTAACAAAAATGAAAAATTTGCCAAAAAAATATTTTAAATCTTAATTATACTCGATTATTTATGCACCGTTATAGTATCATTGCTTGTCACTTATATATCCTATGGATAATATTCATTATTTATTACCTTTAAATTTAAAAACCTATTTATTGAACCAGGGCATATATTTTGGAAGAAAATTCACTTACCGGGCCAAACTGTTCGAAGTAATTCTTTACGTCTTCCAGCGTTGTGGGTGCTGATAACCCTCCTACGAAGATTTTCTTTGTCCTGGTCACCATCTGTAACAAAACATTTATATTCATTTAAAATATGTACCAGTGACAATAATTGTGACAATCAGGTAGTAAAAAAAATTTGTTGTCTATGGCAGATTTCAATAATTCACTAAAGCGGCAAGTGCATAACAAGAAGTCTAGCGAAAAACGCAGTATTTTTAATAGATTCTATTTTTGAAGGCGTCCCCGAATTTAAATGCCACCCTTACACATTACAGTATGCATATTTGAGTTCAGTGGTTACTTTTTTCTTTTCGTGTTGACAGTTTGAGTAATTTAATAGTTTATAAAAAATATAACGATAATGATGGGTTAAATAGTTGGTCCCG
Organism: Cydia fagiglandana; assembly: GCF_963556715.1. Taxonomy (NCBI): domain Eukaryota; kingdom Metazoa; phylum Arthropoda; class Insecta; order Lepidoptera; family Tortricidae; genus Cydia; species Cydia fagiglandana. Next base: position 7,500,222 of record NC_085937.1, read on the forward strand.
TCTAAGGACCGAATATTGAATTTCAAGCGCTTATTTTCTTAATTTTACCTTCGATATATCTCCACTACTAGGCATTTAAATTCTAGTAATAGAAGTAAAAACTAGTTGTTAATACCACTAGATCATCATCATCATCATCAGCCTACTCTCGTCCACTGCTGGACATAGGCCTCTCCTATTGCACGCCATTGACCACGATTTGCGGAAACTCTGATCCAGCTCTTGCCAGCCCAGCTCTTGTTAATACTCGTACCACTAGATGCCCGATATCTATTTCTCGTATTTCAAAATTATCAATTTGCCGTTTTTTACAGACTTTTGAGAGACGAAATAAAGCGTTCGTAATTCAAAAATTCTGAAATCGGGGGTCGCCATCTTCATTAAAGCTCGGTATGGTTGAGGATTGCAAAGTTTCAAGACTGTGCGCCGTAACAAGCGGGCGGACTTGAATCTTGACCTTACTATATAAAATTGCAGTACATTTTTATTCTTTATTCTGCTAGGGTTTCTTGTGAAGTGTAGTGTTACTAATAAAACTAGATCAAGAGAGATCGTCACAAAAAATGAAACATCTTTGCTTGTTCCAATTAAATTAGTGATCATTAATTGTCTGCCCTATGTATTTTTTGCAGACATAGTAATGGATAAAAATCTACAAAAATGTTTCAATAAATATTTTATAAATAAAAAAACAACGGGTTGCACTCCGGGAGTGCCGACAGAAGTGAAAACTCAATGACTAGTCCAAAATGTCTGCAGCACTATGTATAATTAAAAGGTAAGGTATTGTAAGGTACCGTTTCCCCGGCTTAATATTGGAGCGGCGTTAATAATAGCGTAAGCGCCAGCTGCCATAAGGTACCTTTTGCCGTGGAACGTCACATATCTTTACTATTTCATATCTAGTGCATCTCTAATTTATTTCTCGAATTGCGCCGATAGTTTTCACCAAGGAATACGCATTTTTCTAAGATCGGGTTTTTGCGGTTGCTGTATTATTATGTTATTTTTAAGATTGTTTACAGTTACAGTTAGTAGTTAGATTGTGACAGTTATTTTACTGGTTCTCAGTTAAAATGGCTTTAAGATTGTATAAAGTATATTCAGACCTTTTAAGAGTAAAAGCGTAGACGTTTATAGCGGATTTCATTATAACGTCAATATCGTTGGCTCGTTGTCAAAGGACGAGCCTGTTTCTTGAATATTTATGCCAGTAATAACGAGCAAAAAAGCATGCGACTAGCTAACAATGGGGATTTTAGGTATTCGGCGCCGGTGATAGAGCCGGTAGCGGAAAATAAAAACAAAACTTCACAGAAGCCAATTAATTTTACGAAAGTTACAAATACCTAACCCGTTATTTAATTTAACTTGTGACATTGTTATATTTCAATTCAAGTTTTGTATTTCGAAATAATTAACGTTCTCACGTTCGTCTCTCACATTAGAAGATTTCAAATTGAGTGCCTTTATTTAAATTACTTTGTTGTTTTGTTTTGAAATTATTTTATTAATCATTTTTATATTTAAACTCATAAATGACGACTTCTTCAAGGCGACATATTCAGATGGTGGAGGCTTAAGCCGGCCCCCCACCATAACCGGATTCCCGTGTAGCAACGGACTTTGCTATCCCTTTTAATACAAATGCATGACTAGTCAGTATTGACGTTGTTTTGACTACCGTTGCTGTACTGACTAGTATTCCCAAATAGGTACAAATGGTGTAAATTGTGACATATTACAATCAGCATGTGCGGTTTAACGAATTCGCACCTCTGTGTAGATATGCTCACCATTAGAAACTAGACTGAATTAACAGGCGACTGTTAATTGCACTCTACAAGTAATGTAACAAAATGTAACACCTATATATACGCTTGTTTGAAGCAAATAAACATTCATTCATTCATTCATTCATTCATTCATTCATTCATTCAATGTTTAGGACGTGCAACACGCGGGAAAGTTATTAAAATACTAGTACCTAAAATTTGAGGTTCCTAAAATAGCTATTGAATATTTAAATAGTGTTTTTATTGACAGACCGTGTACATACTTTACTTTAGATGGCATATTTTTATGTTGCTGATTAAATATATAGGTATGTATGTATGTATGTATGTATTTACTTTATTGTAGGTACATAGAAATATAAACACGAGAAACACAGAAATAATAAAAGAATATATAGGTATTACATATATTGCGTGATATACCTAAATTGAAAATATAAATCAGTCCTTCTGGGGTATTTGCAATTATTTACCTATATTTATTATATATTTTAGCGTTCTTACGATTCCACTTCCCAATATCTTAATCTCATTATATGAAAGTACTAAAATTCTGGCGATAAAATATAATAACTGGGTAGAAATTGAATATAACAAGATTCGGAAACATAATGTAACTAATATAAGTAAGTGAGGCGCTTCGGAGTTCTGTGACGATCCCAAACGAAATCACACTCAAATATAAATGACAAGAAAGTGCCTCCGCCCGGTCCGCTACGTGTCCAAGTGGCGGTCCCCTCCCTAGCATCCCCGTCTCTCCCGTAAATCTCGAGTGTGACAACATATCCTGCTTCCCCCGAGTCGGTTTCTCTATAAACCATCGATTTTATTTTTTGTGAAACGATGCGATTATTGACGTTCTTTTGAAATTAACCTACTTCATGTTCAACTTCAATAGATGCGTAAATCTAGATGTATTTGTATTTGACTATCGATCAATTATATGAAATTCATTTATACTAAATTTCAATAGCATTTCTACTTTTTCAAGAAATAGTCTTACTTCATGAACGCATGAACAATAACATCTGCATTTTTTCCATTAATGTAAATGACTATAATCAAGAAAACGTTGGCGGATAATAGAACTCAATAAAAAAAAATCAGAAAAGATTAAATCATCCCACCGTAATCTCACAGATGAGATCGATGTGATATTCAAAATAAATAAACCAATGGGCGATAATATCACGCGTGGGACCAATTTGTCCCGCATCGATAACTGGTACGATCTTGAATGGATCACGTTTCGCTTCATTCATTCGTTCAATCGATATTTGCGATTTTAATCATCGATATGGTAGCTGATACATTAAGGGTAATTAATAAAATACCAATTTTATGGAACTTAACTGTTAATTAATTGTCAAATCAACAAGTATCACTCATAATACTCTCTTTGTCAAATACGTTTAACCAAACGTGAGCCGCAAAGAGAGACAAAGTGCGACTTTAATTTTTCGCTACACCGTAAATTGAGTTAAATATTTATAAAACAATAAATAAAAATTTGATAAAGCGGCATTTATTAGTGGGATTGTAAAGGGCGGCCCCGTGGGAGCGAGTGTCAGGTTTACCGGCGGCCGTCAGCCGAAACTGTTGGCAATTACCTTAAATGTGGACAACGCAGTTTACTCCACTGGGAAAATTATTATTCACCGCATATCCAATTTTTGGCATACCCTAATTGGGTCCCAACCTGTGATTGCCTCACGTAATCGCCACCATAAGTCATGTTTTAAGAAACCTGGTTCATAAATAAACTTCACTGCTGGTTAAATTAATTACTTAAATGAGTTTTTTCGCAATAAAAACAAAAGCGATGAATAAAATGGTTTCTAAAATTAGTCCACGTCCTAGCGTCATAATTCAAAATTTTCAAACATGTTTACGGCAGATACAAGAGCGCCGCTTGGCCAAACGACATTATCCGCCCCCTCGTTAACAGGAGTCGGTCACCGCAGTCGTTTCGTTGTGAAAAATACAACAATTTAATTTAGTCTAACTTGACCGGAGGCGGCGGCAAACACCGAACGGTCGTAGCACGACAAAAACATACACACATCAATTACAACACGACCACCCGAGCCACGCCACGAGCGTCCCTCGCGACCGCGGGATCGCGAGCGCGTCCGCGTGTCCACGTTCGCACGACATCCGTTTGCAATATCCCGGGGCCATTTCCAAATAATAATTTAATACAACAGAATTCAAATGCAAACTTATAAGAACACGCATGTATAGTAAAGATGCTTATTTAGACACAAAATTAGATAGTCACAGCTCAATGCATCAGTAAACACTTTTAATTTGTACTTAATTCCAATTTCAGTCGCCAGTTAAAAATAATAATAATTTGATACTTGGAATTAAATTAGCGTAGTTTGTGACTCATTCATTACATAAACATAAGATTTAACCCATTAAAATTTAAATTCAATTCGCATTTAATTGTTTATAGCTGAATACAGGCGTAAGTATGTATTGGTTGAATATTGTCGGTTGTTACACATATATTACCGTCGCAATTCTGTTACTCATCGCTTGCTATTCATTCATAATTTTAGAGCTCCACTCTAGCCAGTGGGTGTAACAACGTTGTCACTAAGAACATGTACCTCTTTTATTATTGTACTTGTCGTAACAGATATAAATGTATCAATTATATATGTGACTACTGTAACTACCCGAAATTAATCATAAGAATGATTAGAAATTATTCTGAATGGAGCTCTCTGACTGGATGTTGTAAGAATTATTGCCGTGATTATTGTGCACCCATCTGATTGAACTACAGTAGCAGGATAAATGATAATATATCAGTCACATTAAAACCGAACATTGATTATAACAATAGCAAATTTATTTAATATGTATTATACCAATACGTGTACGTTAAAGTTAATTCTAAATTAAGTGTTTCAGTTGAAATATAGGAAAATAAACGGTATCGTAGGCCACGTCTACGCCTCGGCTAGTCTGTGGCCATGAGTAAGCCCATTCATAACAAAAAAAAATGCTTACGTCGATTTCGGATATTATTCACCTGGAAACGCGTACGAACTCTAACTCAATTCATAATGTGCCATGCACGCTGCGTCGGTGAAATTTTTATGTTTCCACCTGTATCCCCCAACGCTCTGCATCTAAAGGTATGCACCCAACGTCAGCACTCACGCTATTACTTTGAATGTAAAACCATTTTAAACTGTGAAGGTTATTTGATTAATCTCTTTTTATGATGCTTTTGAAATTAGACTCTGTATACCTTCTATAGACATTACATGAATTATTTATATATTATATTTTTTTAGAAATCTAAGATGTGATCGAAATGTGCAAACTGTTTGAGAATTGCTCAGGTACATTTATTTCCATGAATTTATATTTTCATAAACAAGGATGGTCATACAGGGTGATTCAGGAGACGTGAGCAGGACTAACACTGCGCATTTCGTAAATTATAAGCAACTGTCTCGTATCAGTATTAGTGAGGTTAACGTAAATTTTCTAGTCATGTTGAAAAAAAAAGTTATTAATTTATTTACGACATGCATGGTCACCCTAAAATTAGAATACTAAACTACCGATATTCTGTGTCAAATTGAATGTCATCACTGTCATCACGGACTGGTTACTTTTGAAAACTCGTATCTCACTCAAGTTTGACAGTTTATTTTCTTCGTAACAAAATGCTGTCATTACGGTTAATGAGGTTTTATGTTTATTAATTAGATCTTGTAGGGTGACCATGATTGTAGAGAATTAAATTTGCCCTCACCAAAAAGTTAAAAAATAGGAAAAAGTGTGGTTGTTTCACCTAAACACAATCAATTATCAATTATCAGTTACTGAGTGGGCAGGATTAGTCCTGCTCACGTCTCATGAATCACCCTGTATATTATTATGATATGGATGTGACAAAGTCCGGTTAGGAGGGTATTAATTAGTTTCCGTCCAGAGAAAATTTTGCGATCACCCGTCGCCACACAAAGGTCGCTCCAACGCTGACGTTGCGTTTTATTTTTATGTTTGCTCCCGGCGTCTGGTCTGCCTATCCATTCTTTGTCTTCCTGAATAAATGCGTGCATTGAGCTACACGTTTTTCATTATTACAAGACTTTGTGACGTAGAACTTGACCTTTATGAAATACAAGTTCTTTGTCACGGACCCTACCTTTATAGGTACATAGGTATGTATAATTGTATATACTACTATAGGCCTATAGGTATTATATACAGAATGTAACAAAAATTGGGGATCCGTTTAAACCCCATATTAGGTATCGTGAATAGGAAAAAGTAGAAGAAAAGTTTTTTCACGCGAATGGTTTTTTGCCCTTAAATAAATACAAATTCGTTTAAAAAATATTTTTTGCTACACCTTGTATGATTTTTATTAAATTAAATACATTTGAGTAAGAAAATACGGTGCATCATTATTTCCTAGTTAAATAAGACTTGAACGTATTAACTTAACGTATTTCTAAGTTTGATTTAAATATATTTTATAGAATACCTACATTACAACTTCCGACGTTTGTGTGAATATATGGCAATATATTCACAATATTACGTAAGTCGAGGAACACATTTACCTTGAGCGCAGTGAGCATTCCACATAGATAGCAGATGATCCCGTCTCGTCGTGTCGCACACCTTATCTGGTTCACAGCTCATTAGGTCCGCACGGAGCGGCTGCGAGCAGACCTGTGCCATTTGTAACAATACAAGGACCGCACGGATGGCAAATGGTGATTCCCAGGGCTTACCGTGCCAGTCCCGTTACTTCAGTCGCAGTCCTCTCCATGCGACGTGAAATAACTGCTCGGCTAAGGCGTGCGACATCAACCGACGCAAGACACTAACCGTGTACGTTCTAAATGGCAGACATTAACAAAACGTTATTGCTTCTCGGCTTCACTAGCACTTGCACAGTATTAATCTCTATCTCGTTCTGATGCTCACTATCTGACGCTTTGTAGACTAGTTAATTCCTAGAATAGCTAGACTTGGCTCAGGCACGTATTGTTATTCGAAGGTGAGACGATTTTGGTATAGATAATCGTGACTGTGAAGTGATATTAATGCAAGTGTTTGTACCTAAAGTACCCACCCTTGTTTGCAATATTTTATACACAGCTATTTTATTAACTCATGCTGTGAATAAAATATATACTTAGGGTTACGTTTTTTTTCAATTCTGAAAAAGCAAGCACAAACAAGTAAATACGAAAGAAAAAGCGAATGCATGTAAATGAGCAAACTTCTTAGAATTACGAGTACGTCGTGAGCTGAATAAATAACGACTGATCGATGGGTTGATAAGCCCATGATTTTTTTAAGAAGATTCTATGCAACGGTAGAAACATATGAAGTTCGTATCTATTCTGAAGCTCAGAGTCTTACATTTACATTTTCGATCTTACACTTGTTTTAACTTTAAAGCAATCTATAGGTACGCTCTAGTAGTTTTAATATTTCACTTTAAATATCTATTTAGATAGGAAGATAGCTAACTTAAATATCGAAATGCTGTTGTGTAAAATCTCTTTTGATAGAGGTACACGCTCCTACACGAGGGTTACAAAACAAAAGGCACATTTTAGCCGTCTAAAACGTCATCGAAACCATTCAAACACATTGAAATGACTCCATTTCCGCTTATGTTTGGCGTTTACATCGTAGTAGGTGTGCATGTACTTGCCTTTCTTTTAGCAGTCTCGCCCAATGAGTGGATGAAAGCGAGACGTCAAGCCGCATTGCCGCTTACTCCCCCATCTTTGCTAAATGCAAAAACCTACGCTCATGCTAACCCCTACCTATTGTTAAGACTCGCTGAGAATGTTTTATTTCGAATATGCAGACAGGAACGCTGAATATAATATCGACACGAGAATCAAAGACCGACATAACTGCGCTAGATTCCTGTAATTTGACGCGGTACTACGTAGACTAAATTATGTCTGATTGAGTTTCAAATAAGTGAAATTCAAATAAATATTCAATAGTAGACTACTTAATTCGAGATTTCTCTTCTGAATCTGAATTACATAGCAAGGTGTGTGGTAACGTTTGAACACGCAAAGCAGAAACAGAGATGGGGTTTTAGCAATTTATAAGAACTTTGTTGTAATAACAGCGCTGAAAATTTTCGGCTTTTGTTATAAATGAATTCTTGAACATGGTTTATGAGAAGTTTTGTAAGTACCTAAGTAAATTATAACGTAAATATTTCATCTCCATTACAAGTAAAAGGGAAAGGACATGAGGTATTTCGAGTTTATTTATTTACTTTTGCTACGCATAATCAAATAAAACTTGATTTTATGTTTCCAGTCAAATTATAAGCGGAGGGGAGAGTGAAATAAAAAAGTGAATAATGAATGCGGAGGCCAAAACCGGGACCGCGCGACCGGAGCAATTATTTTGTTTCGAGTGCCATCAACGCGGTACGTTCTTTAAAATTTTCATACATTAAGCAAATGTCGAGAATTTGCAACAAGGTCCTAATTGTACTAAGCCTCTGCAGATCCACATTATACACGAGCAAGCCAGGATTACGGGTTCAATTAAAAAAAATCGCTTTAATTTTCACATTTTTGACATACAATTAACATGTATTACAGTCTACGGACCGATACTCAAATCAGAAAATGTTCTTAATGTTAATGTTTGACCACGTGTAAGTATGTTTGTAAACGACTCATCTTCCTGGCGTTATCCCGGCATTTTGCCACGGCTTATGGGAGCCTGGGGTCCGCTTGACAACTAATCCCATGATTTGACGTAGGCACTAGTTTTTACGAAAGCGACTGTCATCTGACCTTCCAACCCAGAGGGGAAACTAGGCCTTATTGGGATTAGTCCGGTTTACCTCACGATGTTTTCCTTCACCGAAAAGCGACTGGCAAATATCAAATGATATTTCGTACATAAGTTCCGAAAAACTCATTGGTACGAGCCGGGGTTTGAACCCGCGACCTCCGGATTGAAAGTCGCACGCTCTTACCGCTAGGCCACCAGCGCTTGTGAGCATACTATGTTTGTAAACGACTGAACCATTTATTGTTCAAAGCAATAATAATACTCTGGTTGTAAAATAGTTGTACAATTTTATCAAAGTTGCGGTTTCAACATTAATATCAAACAGTGGCAATATTACTGTTTACTCGCTCAACTTTATTGCGCTATTAAATTTTAGAGAAATTTGTAAAGTGTAGATACCATTTTCTTCTTTACTTTACAAGAAGTAATGGCGTCACGAAACAACTTCTTGGCGTTCGCGCTTCCACACAAAACGTGCCGGGAAATGTATGGCACACCATTCGTAAGAGTGAGTAAATAAATACAAACTACAGAAACAAGTGTCATGTATGACGGAGGCTGCCTGCAAAACATGCAATCTGTATGAATGATTGCCGTCTGACTGAACTCTATATGCCTTGTAACCGTATTTTTTCCGAATCCCTACCGAAAGAAAACGACGTTCCCGACAAAACGACTATGGAATCTGAGTCGTGTTATGTAGGTGCAAGAGTATTATTCTGTATGACACATGAGGCATTGGGCTGAGGGTTTTCGTCTCCGCATCGGTCGATAGTGTTGACGAACAAAATAAGCTCCCCTCGGGTGGGAGCGGTGTCAAGAGGCTATAGGATTAAACTTAAACTGGGTTTGCCCGCAGTTTAATTACACAAAAGGTATGTATTCACGTGCGACTTGTGCAAATGTACTGTTCCCTGACACTAAGTTAGAAATTAGTTAATTAAAGTGTACTTATGCGTGGCTTCGGCGCCAGAAACCAAAATTCAAAACGAATTTAAATCTTGTTTCAATTTCACACTCAAACGAGAGAAATGGTTCATTGGGTTGTAAAACAGAACGGTATAAAATAAGTTTTGTTACGTTGAACTTAATAAAATTCGAATTAACAAAGTTGTGTAATATACGAAAGCAGCATACGGAGTAATTGAATATAACAGTTTTGTTGTGTGTGTGCGTTGTAAAGGCCGCACACACTCCACGACTATACTAAATTGTGCGTACCACGGAAAACTTTTACAATTTTATGGCATGGCAAGAGCAGGTCAATAAATTCTTAGCGTTCCTCTCAAACCAAACTTGCTAGAATAAGACGCCGTATTTTAAGATTACGGTACCATAATCCCCATTGAAACTTCATAATTGGTCATAGGAGAAATTTCATTGTATGAGATATCGCTTTGCTTTTGATAAGGCTTCGCGTGTTTGTTCTGATTATATTTGTCAGTTGTAGAAGAAAATTGGTTCAAATAAAATAAAAAAATATCGCTTACTTAGTAATTTAATAATAGGTATTTCCTCGAATTTATTCGAATATTGAAGTAAGGTACCTAGATAAAGTTTCTGATTTTCCGGTTTATCGCGTGTACCTACTTAAAGTTTGCAATATTGTCTCCTATTGACACTACCTATAGTATAAGAAGGCCTGAACTACAAGATCTTTAAAAGTAATTCAATATAAATATCAAATAAAATTCATAATTTACTTAAAATGGCCTACACATTTTAGCAAAGTTACAGTAACTACGCCTAAAAATAAGTGTGACGTCATTTAAATTAATATTATCGCATCTAAACAGAAAGGACTAGACTAAAAGGGCTCATTTATGTAGATGGTGTGAGAACTCGCATGCGAGTTTTATTACATTGTTTATTTGATTGGTCGGCTGAATTGATGTAACCTTAATGGTCCGCAACTAAAATCGCATGCGATTTCGCGCCGTCTAAATGAGCCCTGGCCTATTTAGATGATGCGAGAGCTCGTATGCGATTTTCGTTACACTGCAGACTACAACGTATTAAATCGATCGACCAAATGCCGCGATGTAACGAAACTCGCATGCGAGTTCTTGCATCGTCTAAATGAGCCTCGTTCAACTTGAATAGGAGGTCCTTAGCAAACACTATCACTTTACTTAAATAAAACGCTAAATAATATACTTTCCTATAAAAAAAACAAGGGGTTTTTAGTAGTAGTTCCAACATTGCGAACATAAAAGTACCCGCTGTACTTGCGGCGCTGACGACGTTTCCGACCAGCTGACACGGGGCAATATGGCGGACTTCCGCGAGCGCGAATAACGTCACGTACACGGCTTCATGTTTTTTGATATTGAATATTTTTTACTTTAAATGCCCTAAACATTTAACTAAAATTACAATAACTACACCTTAAAATAAGTATGACGCCATTTAAAGTAATATTATCGCATCTCAACAGAATGGACTAGAGGCCTACTTAGATGGTGCGAGAACTCGTATGGAAGTTTCGTTACACTACAGACTACTGAAGGTACAACGTGTTCAAGCGAGTTTCGTGAAACTCGCATGCGAGTTCTCGCATCGTCTAAATGAGCCTAACGTCCAACTTGAATAGGAGGTCCTTGGCAAACACTATCATTTAAACTTGATTACAAAATAATAAACTTTCCCTTTAAAAAAGCAAGGGGTTTTTAGGAGTAGTTCCAACATTGCGAACATAAAAGTACCTGCTGTAGTACGGCGCTGACGACGTTTCCGACCAGCTGACACGGGGCAATATGGCGAACTTCCGCGAGCGCGAATAACGTCACGTACATGGCTTTATGTTTGGGATTTTGAATATTTTTTACCTTTCGGAAGGATTTCCACTGGAAAGTATCTTCCAAGTGCAGTGTGAGCTACTGCAAAGATAAGCGTTGGCTGCAAGTTATCAGTTAAGTATATCTTATTTTGTTAGCTGACAGACTTAAAATTACATTAAACTTTTAATTATCATATAATATGACATTTGTTCTGACCCGACTCTTTGATAAAATATATTAATTTCAATAAATCGTTCACGACCTCCTATTTATTGAAAGAGAAGCTATTTATTTAATAATAAATAAAATAATTGACATAGAGGTTAAAAAAAGATGTGGACCGTATATAAAAATGTCAATCAAGTTGACGACCTCATTCAGATTCACGTTCTATTTAGCTTTTCGTAAATACCAGAAAGATCACCGCCTAATATATCGCGCGGGGTGGCTCCGTGCGGCGTCAGCTTACGATAAATGCGTTAAGATCGTGGCTACATTTGGCTTTAGCGTGCTATTAGACGAAACTCACGTCACGCAAGTAAAGCCTTGGCATTATTTAGCTGAGTCTTACCCATTTATTATATCCTAATTGTGACTAAATTATTTTCAGTTTGTCTGAAAGAGGTCGCTGATTAGTGACCTATTTCGCTTCTAACTTAGCGAATTCCTGTCATAAAAATACCTAAAATACATTTTTTCTTCAGAAAATATGGCAACTGAATTAAAAAACAAAATCATTTACCTAAATATTAAACATTTGACTGTGAAGATAATAAAAATAGATTTTGAGGAGTTGTGTTTACCGTTTAAAATGTTTATAAATAAAACGTATTTGTTCTTTTGCTCGCTTTATCTCTAGGTACATGTACATGTGTGCCATTTCCATAATTAACTTACTGAAACATTGAACTCATAAAAAAGATAAGAAAAATATTAAGTCAACCAGCTGCCAAATTGAGGCTTAAGCAGTGTTGCAGTTAATTGTAATAAGCTTCGAGCTAGATTGGGGGCCGCCGGTGTGGGAGGGGGTGGGACGTGAAAGGGGGAGTGCGCAGGCGCATGGCAGCGGGTACTCGAGCACGCGTCGACACTCGAGCGCCCTCGAGCCGGTACTCGGCGCTCGCCGCGTCGAATTGAAAAGATACCTACGCCGACACCGCACTGAATATTCGCTCACGTATCAAAACCGTAAAATGCAAATCTATGCAGTGCGGTTGTCTAGAGTGCTCGCAGCTCGCGGGCGCGATTCATCAAATACAATCTACTACGGATTATCACAAATCCAGCGTGGATATGTTTTGATAAATAGTTTTTGCAACTGTTTAGAACTCTATAATATTTTTAAATTTATTAGAATTGATTATTATTTTTTAAGCTTTGAAACGGTAGGTACTGATTATTTTTTTATGTCCATACTAAAATTTCTATCATCAAATTTCAAAGGTCAATGGTCAAACTTACGTTATCTTACTGTATGCTTAGAAATATTGATGTGGTGTCGAAAATTTTCCATACTTGCAAATTTTGTACATGGAAAATTTTCGGATATTTCTCATAATTTTGTAAGGGAATTGAATGTATTTGAAAAATGAAAGCTTTATTTGTTTCCTGCTAAATTTTCCTTATTATTACGAGAACTTTTCAAACTTTTTAGAAACTTTCTTGCATATCTGTACTTTTTTTATAAACACGTAAGCCAATACGAGCCTAGATAATTAATTTACTATATAATTAATTTAAAATAGTTATATACCTACGTACCTACCTTTGGACTGCGCTCCTTATATGTCGTTCTTTATTTTTTTACTAGCAATTTTAATACTTTAAACGTGTTGCATATTGTGCTGTCGGAAAGAACGTCTACGAGTAAATATCCCATTCTAATATTATAACATTAATATTGTTAAAAAACGATAATTTATAAAATCTTAATTTTGCGTTACCGAATCTAAATATTGGATAACGGATTCCTTTGTAAATTTATTGTATGTTGTTTATTTGTCGTATACAAGAAATCAAATTACAACATCCATCTCGCTGGCCTAATAGTGTCCCGGACACGTTAATAGAAAACGCAAACGAATGCGGTGCGACATGAGATGGAAGCACGGGGTCACAGGACGCGTCGCCTGTGTTTGTACAGTACCTACCTATGTATGTATCTACGCTACTCCAATTTATAATGCGGACAAGCCACACTGAAATGGATTTACAGCTGCAAACCTGCTTGCCTTTGATGAGGGTCTATTTTCAGATGCGGGCCGAGCGCACCGCAACGTTCCGATATTTCCAGCCGATATATTATTATTACGCTCGAATCCGAATCGATGGCATGTTATAAAATTTATTACGCACTCGTCTCCCCGACGTTTCTTATTTGTAAACAGCGCTTGGGTAACTTCTCGCGAGCCGTCGATGATGTTTGATGTCTCGTTAAAAATAAAGACGACCGTCAATTGACGCGAATAAATCCGTAACTAATTTGTCGACTGACATGGCGAGGGACGTGGTAAAAATAATTTTTAGCTGGTTTCGACATGAGTTTGTATTAATAAACGTTCAAGAAGCGTGGCTTACAAAATTGGTGATCCGATAATAAAAAATCACTAAGGATTAAGAGCGTTCACTGGAAGCCATTCGAAGTGGGAGCTTATACGAATTCAGTATGTCAGAATTCGGCTTGAGTCTTTACCGTGGAGTTCGATGGTGACGCAGTCAGATTCAGGTGGCATGTAAAGTTTCGTGTAATCCACTGTAGGTGAACTAAAGTCCGCAGTGTCTTTTAGGCACGCCTACTCTGTATGCAAGCGTTTTCCTGCACATCCGTTGTACGCGACCGCGGCAGGACTTCCGTACACAAAATACTATGTTTATGTCGAGTTCTTTTAGAATTCCTCGTCGCAGTTGACTCTTCGTGCCGACAGCGAACCGGAAATACACATACTTTTAACTTTTCGCTGGGATTACCAAATTCCGTACATTGTATTAAGTTAACGTTGATATGAATGCGTACGGAGCTGCCATATGAAGTTTACAATTCAAGGCTAGTAATGTAAGATATTATAATTATCATATTTTATACAGTTACCATTTCAACCATTGTATGGTTCTTCTAAGCTTAAGGTGACAGTCCATTTCCAACGACAGCTGCACTACTGTTCATTTTACTATGGAAATTGACAATGACGGCGACGCGTTCAGTACCGGTAGTGCAGCTGCGGTTAGAAATGGAATGTTACCATTAAGCATGCGCACGACAGGTAGTGTATGCCCGCTAGTATCATGTAAAACGCAGTATCGTCAGTCGCCTGGATTATCGTATGATGTGCCAGCCAGCCGTATTCGACAAGCCCAAATATGTATTGCTTTACATAGAGCTATGCTGCACCTTGCTACTGTTTTCACGCAAGTGAGTACATACGCATAATATTCTTGTTTACTGACACGTAAGATTGAATAGCAAACAGAGTGGAAAGGATTAATAAATATGTATTATTGTGGCTAGATGGTCTTCCAATTAACGAAATGAGGATGTCTTAAATTTAAGGTGTCGAATTAACAAATAAATACATATGTGAAGCGTTATCTAACACGCTAATATAAGTACATTGTTTAAACATTATAAATTTACTTACCTACCTCGGGAAATTTTTTTTGAATAAAATATTAGCAGATATAATTATCAATAATTAATATTTTCTCCAAATGATCAATTTACTTGGTGTAATTAATCAATGTGTAACCTCACATTTCCACAATTACTATAAACGAAGCCTATCGAAACCGCATAAAGGTGGAGAGGCCAATTCGTAGAAACTACCTTATTTACGATTTTCGTAGGACTGAAAAGGTTTATACCGACAAGTGGTAATGTTGGAATCAGCATGGTCATCATCAAAATGTACGTTGTCGCTTCTTAAAATAGTTAAATAAGTTTATGTGATGTCATATATTCGGTAGTACAAAAGTTTGTTTACTGTTTTTAAAAACATACCATGTGGATCTATAAGTGGGTACCTAAACGTGTTATTTTTTATTAACCTCATACTAAGTAAAATCACCGCCTTCGCCGCTATACGTATTGTTTTTACCCACTTAGTGTGGGAGTGGCTTAACAAACGAGTGAATAGCGTAGTTCGAGATATTTGCCACACTAATCTCCATTTTAAGAACGGTCGTGCGATCCTCGAGCCTAGGATTACGGAACTTGCGTGACACTAATTAAGTTGGAATTAAGGCCGAGCCAGTATCAGGAGCCGCGGCGCGAGTTATAAATGAAAGGGTATTACGCGTGTTTACTTATTACACCGAGCTCATAGGAAACTGATAAAGCATATAATTTTGTTACCATTTTCTACCAGAACCCGTAGTGTAAATTTCATTCGATAGCGTGACGAACGTACGCGTTTGAGTTAAGTTTCATTTTGCATAGGATTTTGAACAGCTCGCCAAGCGGGATGTTTTGGGAACTCAAAATCCGATACAAAAAGAGACTTGACGCAAACGCGTTCGTCACGTCACAGTAGTTTTGGCTGTGTATTTTATACGTTGACTGGAAGTGGCTGAATATTTTCTTATTATTTTAATTCTTATAGATTATGATTTAAATTTTATGATTGAAAAATTGACCTATGGTTTAAACAAAAAATAATAAATGAACTTCACAAAAAAGGTGATGAAGTTGCACCAAAATTGCCAATCGTACCTACAAGATAAAATTATAATATAAATATATGCATATTATTTGCTTGAAACATTTAATTCACACCAGCTTTAGTCAATTGATCTGTAAGTATAAATAATTTTAGCTGAGCGCACGTTACGAACGTAAGGTATGTGATTTTATTTTTAGACAGCATCATATTTAATCACTGATACTATTCAACAGATACAATAAACCGAATTTAAACTTGTGAGACATACTAACATTGAATAATTTTACTGTTTAGACTTACTTGTTTTTAGTCACTTGTGTTTGTGTTCTAAAGATACAATATATATTATAAAGTGTTCTAAAATGCGGTTCTTCAAATTTCTAAGAAGTTTTAAAAAGATATACCTACTTAACAGTTACAATATAGTTAATACATTTTGAACTAAAATTATACTAAATTAATAGAAATAAAACCTAAACTACAATAAGTTTTTATACAACATTTATATTGATTCAATAAAGTTAATACTAACTAGTAAATATACATTTTTCTCAAAGACTTGTCAATATGATATTCCCATAATCCTTTTGAAGAAGCGTAAAAGTCAAACACAAATCCTACTTTACTGTCGCTTGTGTTAAAGTAGGGTACACACTTTGATGGCTTTCGGGGAACCGACAAGTTTTGCAACTTCGGTATTTATCAACTTTCCTATTAGGGGCTTATTGATGACATCGTTACGTTGTCGATTTAATTATCTGCGGTCATGTCGGTAGAATAAAATTGAGGATAAACGAAAGAAACGGAAAATAAGGAATGAAAATAGAATAAGGCAAAGATCGGACATCGATTGAGCGTGGTATTGGGGCCTCGAGTATCCGATGTAAGCTGCGCCCGATCGCCTAATCCCTGTGCTCGGCTAACGGCAGCGGTTAGGCCCTCTACGTAAATTTGTGTAATTTGGAATCCAGGCCAAGTGCCAAGGGATCGGGCGGCTTGGCGGCAATGGGGATTGATATGACGCTGTAGTGAGCAGCGCCTTGCCCAGTCTTCGGGCCGCGGCCCTGTCAGTCTCAGACAGCGCGTTGCATTTGTAATAGGTTGCTAGCTTCTAATAATACTATAAATAGGTGAATCATCTACTTCAATAACGATACCTACATTAATTTTATATCAAGCAGAAACGTCTGCGAACGATTAGGATACTGGGCTAGTGATTCATTGGTCGTGGGTTCAAGTCCCACCCAAGACAGTGAAATTGTCCACTTTTAATTTGTGTCTAAGTTTGATACCTACATTATTCTAGTTTGTATATCATGAAACTTTTTAGTAAAAAAGATTGTGCATTTCGCGGTAACTATGGATTTTTATCAAACAATATTGTCATGAAACGACCAAGTTATATTTCTTATCAATTACGAATGTCAATGGCCAATTAGCGAATGCATCCCGAGCATTAAGGATTCTAATCTTCTTCTGTGTTTATATAAAATGTTTGTGGAACATTTTGTAAGATAAAGTTTAGGGAAACAACATTACACGCTAATAACAAGGATAATGATGAGAAACTAATGTCTGTAACAAGCACAATTTTGAATCCAGCATGTGCGCGCCTAGTTACAGTGCAAAACTTTTGATGCGTCGAGATGCAAATTTCAAATTCTGGCTTCCACAACGCGTTTAAAAGCGATCCATCTCCATTTCATTCTATACAGAATTTATATTACTCGTACGGGTTCCACAGGCGATCGCTCCTCGTACCGCCACGCCACGAGAAACTGAATTTCAAATAGCTACGCAAAACCTGCGGTTGTTCCAGCGTGCTCTTCAATTTCTGCCATTAGTTGCCTTCCGCTTCCCGCAAAATGTACCGTCGCTGTACTTCGCCGGCCAAAAAATGGTCAGAGTTAGAGAGGCTGGCGATTTTATGGTACAAAGCTACTGTAATCAACGATCGGATAAAAAAGGCATTGGAAAAATAAAACTAGGTAACTTGCTTATTTTTGTTTTGCTAATTTATATTAAAGATTATGTTATGTATCTATACTATTATGTCACTATGTTTTTGGACCAGAGAAGCAACGTGCAATGTATAGAAAAGCAGAATTTTAAAGGAATGTTCCCAGAACTACCATCTTTGCCTGATTTTGTTCCGTAGCATGATAAAGGATGACTCACGTTAGACCGGGCCGTGTCCGGGCCGGAGCTTCCGGCGCTTTCTTTTCTATGACATGACAGGCGATCACGTGATGCTTTCCATAGGAAACGATGCGCCGGAAGCTCCGGCCCGGACACGGCCCGGTCTAACGTGAGTCATCCTTAACCGAGTGATTTGTTTTAAATTGAAATACCCCTAGGGGTTAGTAAAGTGCTTGTGACACCCCCTGGTGTTTCCACCGCCCGAGGGCTGGGGTGACCGCTTACAGGTAGGTCATACGCTTGCTTGCCACGGTCACTTCGTTGTATTAAATAAACAATTATATGTTGGATGACATAAATATTTCCGTAATTAGTAATGCATAATATGTACACATTTAGTCAATGTACTAAGCGAGCATTTGTAAAACACGCAGCTGCGATAATAACAGTACACAAAGCCTAACCCTTGAGAATTGTAGTCGAGTCAGGAAACTAAATGGGAAACGAAATAATAGCAGCGAAACCACCTTCAGTTTTGTAAATTACTATAAACCGTGGCGAGATCGTGGGCAGAATTCATGATGGCGGTGCCGGCGACAATAGGCTTAGATTCGGTTGGGCGGCCCGATATCTAGTGCGGATGTGAGCTCTCGCCGGCCATTAACTTAACCCGTTTTATAACTACATTTCACGATTGTTGCAAATAGTTAAATACGAATAGAAAATTGACTTTAATGGTAACATTAAATTTTTGACCGCAGCTGCACTACTAAAAAAAAAAAAAAAGAGAGAAAAGTGGCGCTGTCTTGTGCCGGAGGCTAAGTCTCATTTTGGGTCGCTGAGCCAACGGAGTTAGTAAGCTGGCCGCGTAGCCAACATGGCAATCGCTTACGCTCCGTAGCGATCGAAACGCAACTGTCACTGTCGCACTAATGTGGAAGAGTGATAGAGAGACACAAAGCGTTTCGTTGTCGAAGCGATAGCGATTGTAACCTTGGCTAGGCCGGCTGCACTACTAGTACCTCGGAGTAATTAACAATGGAGCCGCCATTAACAGGCGTTCCCCTCTGTCGAAAATAGGCGGCCAATGGTCAACCACATGTCAACCATATGTATGGACTGACGTTTATACATTTGATGTGCCCCTCCCCCGCAAAAAACGGCAGACTATTTTGTACCGAAAATTTTAGACATGGCGTCTCCATTAGTTATATCCTCTAAGACTAGTACTAAACGCGACGGCGTTATTGTCAATTTCCATAGTAAAATGAATGGTAGTGCCGCTGTCGTTGGAAATGGAATGTCACCTCAAAGGAAATAAATTTTTTAATACAGTTGCTCAAAAAGTGCTACTTTACGTAGCTGTTTAGCGTGCGGAAAGTTGGTTATCTCGAACTAGTGCTTTTTACTTTTCCAATTTTTTAAAATTTATACTTGTTCCAATTCACGACTACTTATTGATGAGTGTTAATATTAGTTTCCTTTAAACGTCGTAATCAGCATAAAAACCTACCGTTAATGTAAGAATACGAAAAATATTACATATTTCATATTTAATTACTTACCTCTTCATCATTATAACACGTTTAATTTTTAATATTCAATATTGAAAATTCCGTTCTTAATAAGTTGACTGAATGGAACGGAATAGCTGTCAAACGCCCATAGATATAATATACTTAAAGACGACGTCTAACCGAGCTGTCACTGTTATCACTTTTGTTTAGTGTACGATTAACAATGTTTTTCTTATTTTTTCGCAACTGTATTAAAAAACGTCGTTCGATACACGTGCGGAAATGTCATTCTTCACTCGTCCCGAGTCTTGCCACTCGCCTGCGGCTCGTAGCAAGATATCTCGGTACTCGTGAAGTAATGACATACCTTCCGCACTAGCATCGAAATGTACTATTATGCTCGAACGTAACCTTTTGTAAAATAGATTTGCTTGACCTTGTGACCAGCTTGACACATATAAATTTTCGTGGTGGGTACTGTAAGATGTAGCTCTAAAAAATGTTAGCCGGTATTCTATGAAAATCAATAAAATAAGAACATATCATAATTAATAAAAGTTAGGACACTCAATACAGTGTATTGGAGAAATTTGCTGGAAGTTTTTTTTAAGTACAATAATGAAACATTCCTGAAGAGTATCGGTATTTTATAGATTCTAAATATATGAATTTTTAATTTATTTGGTAGAAAGATATAAATTAGGTCAGTTAAAATCACTAATTTCAACCAATATTATTTAATAATATTTTTTTATCCATTTTCCTAACATATACATCACTCGATTTATCGTCGATTAAATGACAGTAATTGTACCATTCTTATTTTACTACATATTCGATACTTAACATTCACAATAAGAATCCAAACAACAATACCACATACTATCATAACGTACAAAAGATCGCCCTCAATTGTTACGGAATAGATTGGGCGGCGATATCGAAAGAACTACGGCTGAAAAGGACGACCTCGTTATTATTTGATAGACCTCATGATGAAAATCCACGCGACACGCAACTTCCCCGGCGTTCACTCGTCAGAATAAAAACAACAATGTATGGCATTCTGTAATCCACATCGAGCGACCTAGCCGAGCTTGGCCCATGAATACGAATAAAGAATGCTAACAGCCCGCCGAACGAGACAATTTCTTGACAAGCTATGAGGAATTGGCCTTCATCACGCACAAATTTTCGCAAAAAGCTTCGGGTATCAGCGTGAACGTACATTACGTACAAGCCCGCGGCGCGGCGATCGTAAACGGTGACGTCGAGTACCTTGCACTGACGGTTAAAATTGAATTTCAACCTTTTACCGGTAAACGGTGCGAAACGTTGAAGATTTACGTACCTATAACGCTATCCTATTTACAGACTAGCAAATTGTATTTGCCTAAAGGTCGAATGGAGGCAATATCGTGGACGTCGCGACGGTGTGGGCGGGGGATGCAATAAGCGGAGCGGCCAGCGGCGGAGCCGTCGCCAATTTAAAGAAAGCCCATTGAACCGAAAGACAAGCGCATTGGCGGCTCACGAGCACCGCGCCCGCACCACCCGCTTTCTAAGGCTCCTCATATAATTTTCAATCCAGCGAGCTCTAAAATCGATTGCTCTTTGTAAGTGCAAAATAAAACAAAGGAGATAACCGCACGCCGCTAAATTAACTCTTTAATTTGCTAATTTTCTCGGAAAGTGCAAGTTTTTCTGTTTTAGATTCCAAACAAAACAGCGAATACCTCGTATACATTTCTATGTTTCTACAACACTGTATAAGTGACTATTCTTGAACAAATTTATTTTGATAGTCCTAAGTAACTAAGTAATAAATCTAATTTCGTTGTTAAATAGTCGATTTATGTGGTTTAATACCAGTCAAACCTCAACTTTCACCCATATCAGAGGGATATCGGTATTGATGGCAGAGGATTGGGTAGTTCCATTCGTAGCCATACCGTTTCATGCGAAGACCGCACTTAGGGAGCGAGTGCGTAATGTTCGGGCTTATCTTTCTCCTTGATGCCACTTTAATGAAAGGGTTTGATCGTAAATCTACATGGCTAAACTTAATAGACTGTCCTATTGGGTTTTGCTCGGCAACGGTTAGTAATTAATGTGCCGTCATAGAGTAAGTTTTATAATTAGGATAAGGTACGTATCTATTGCAAAATCTCTTTAATAACATAATAACCAGATCGTGTAATTCAAACATAAACTGTAAGACTATAAAAGCTTTTATGTCATAAAAAGCTATCACGATTTAAAAGGTAGGAAATGACTTAATCATTTTCTATATTTAAACTTGCTGCAAACTTTATTACATCTCATATTGTTAGAACCGTACAACTACAGGTAGTTAAAAGATGGGGATATACATTTTTGCATTCATGATTCAAAGTGGTTTGTTACGGTATCGTTTGTGTTCATTATTATACTGCCACAAATCAAATAAACATGCAGCTGAAAATTCTTCAATGTTATAAATGTCAGATAATTTGTACTGGGAGCGTTGTTCAAAATTAAAAAGGTGTTATGGTTTTGTATTTTATATGATACGATCGTTCACGCGTATCACGCGGTGCACTACGGGTCATATAAACTTCATCATACTATAACAATATCAAGACTATTTCTACTATACGATAGATGATTAAAATTATCATATTAGTTCTAATTTTGTTTAAAAATGTATTGCATTAAAACTATATAAATTATAATAATATCAATTTGCATAGCATTTAGTTGCATAGAGAACAATTGGTCAGTCACGTCGTATAAAGATTATACAGGGTGTATTTTTTTACGTGATACAAAATATGTTTATCTAACTCCATAAACAACTAGCAATTGAATGCTCCTACTCTCGTTGAAATCAGACAATTTTTTTTTTATTTTTTTTATTTTTTTTCGTGATATTTTTTGTACTTTTAAAGGATATTATGATATTAAAACAGCTAATAATATCATAATATCCTTTAAAAGTACCAAAAATATCACGAAAAAAAATAAAAAAATAAAAAATAAAATTGTCTGATTTCAACGAGAGCATTCAATTGCTAGTTGTTTATGGAGTTAGAAAAACATATTTTGTATCACGTAAAAAATTACACCCTGTATTTACAAATACAAGTAGCTAGGACCCGCCAAATAAGTGACGAAGCCCCGCTTGGCGGGACTTCTATTTCCGCTCTGAGGAATAAAAGGTTTAACAAATCTACTTTGGTAAACCGATGTTCAGTTTTTTCTTGCAAATATGGAGCTAACATATTTTACAAATTTTAATCGTAACGATACTTTATGACAGTAGATTTCAATCAAAATACACAACTCGTATATTCACAGCAATGGTTGTAATGTGCAATGAGTATTTTATTATTTAAACACGATGTCGACATATCAATTTTCTTTGTATAAAATTGGAACAGTTCATAGAAGTAAGCATGTAAGTTTATCATACAAGCCTAATCGAACGTCAAAATGATATTGACATAATGGATAATATTTTTATACAACTTATTGTACGGTCAAGGAATTAAATTTCGATACCATTTTGGTAACTTGTCACAGTGACAATAGTTTGCGGTCCCTAGGGACTTTTATATTGATTGTCATTGTGACAAGGTACGAAATGGTAGGTACTGAAATTGAATTCACAAATATTTTTCAAATGTTGTCAGCTTTCGTTAAAATATGTTTTATTTGGTAATTAGTTTATAAATATAATACCACTTTATTATATAATTATCTAAATATATACTCGCTGGTATGAATAAGTAAGTGGCCCTTAATAACCGATATGTAGGTAAGTAATAGTTTCTGATATTTGACATGTGTAATATAATCCACCATAATTGTAAATTTACGAAATTGAACCTTATTGCAAACTTATAAGGTTAACTGGAATAAGTTCATTTAGAATGTTGGTGGTTATTTACAGTGATAGATTTATTCAACAAGGGCGTAAAGTGGCTCATTTTATCCGAGGCAAATTCTCGGTCCGAAAGGAAGCGAGTACTGATTTAGGTCGAGGCTAAAATGGAAATTTATGCCTGATTTATATACTCGGTTTTATATACAGAAATATCAAATATTAAATATAAGGTTATTTTATCGTATTTATTTAAGACTAAAAAAATAGTACTAGGGCTCGCGCATGGCATGGCAGCACTATCTGCAGCAGTGGCAGGTTGTATGGCAGATTTTGGACTTTATTACTAAGTCAATAAGGCTCGTAATAGACGATTTTACTTTGCCAGCATGAGAAGTGACAAAATATTGCTTGATATTAAGCTACCGTAATTAGCAAACACACAATAAAAAAATGTCAACAACCGATATCTTTACCTAAAAGTAGACCTGTGGTACGATAAAAAAACTAAGAATCAAAATTTGATACAGTAGGTAAGTACATATCGGGTGAAACAGAACGAGAGACTTTTATGCAAACGGAGAATTGTTTCAGCTACTTACTTTATTTTTCATTTATCAATCACGTTATTACTATATACCTGTTTGTGAGATACAGTTTATTAAACATTAATCTGCAGGTTCCAACCCTAGCAAGTAGATCCGAGCATGTGTCAATTTAAAATGTTGTAGTGGCAGGGTTGTCACTGATATTAAAATATTTCATTTTACGAATTTAATAACTCGTTTGTAGATCTCTTAGATAACACTATATTTCAGCTCAGTCTGTAGAAATGTTCCACCCTGTATATCATGCCGAAATATTATTTGAGAGATGAATTTCATGACAGTACATTTTATGTGAAAGTATTAGTAAGTACCTAATTTGTAAAAAAGGATTTCCTTTATACGTTCAAGTAATAAAATGTCATAATAGCTTTATTTTTTATAAAATCTGCCTCTGGAAAATTGAAAGCGCCGTTATGGAAGCGCAGTCAAATTTTACGATCCGTTTAAAAAGTCTACGCTTTAAGCGACAGTGCGGGAGATAGTTAAAAAATAAATGACATGAGGCGTAAAATCGCAACATATTATAAACATCCAATTTTATACCATAAAACTATTACTCTAATTGTAGCTTAAAATCTCATTAAAAAGTTTACGGAAAGTATAAATTTTCCTCATTATTTTTTTCATTAAAGTTATTAGTGAAATACGTACTTCAAAATTTTATTCAGAACTTTTATTATCTTTTATATTTTACTTTACTAATTCAACTTTAATATTGCCTCTCAATACATTTCACCCTCACACTTTGAATCGACTCTCAAGAGTTAGTCTACGAGGGTCGGGTATAGCTAAAAATATTGATAGGTAGCTGTAATAATCCCAATCCGGACGCATGAAGGTGAAAAGGTGAAGATATCGAGGTCTAAGCCGGGTAAACACCGAAAGTTGTGAATTAATAACGATAACCTCAACCCTAGCCCCCCGGGGGACCAGTGGGCTTGTAGTAATAAGAACAAACTACAAGTAATTATAACAAGAATAAGTATTATTAATTTAAAAACAACAGGTTAAAGAGCTTGTTTCCTGTTTAATCTGCATGCAACGGTCAATTAAAAACGGCTTCTTGTTACTTTTGTTGTTGACTTAAGCACTTATATTGTGTTACTCGCGATTTAAAAAAATGTTAGTTTCATTCTAGTGAAAATAGTGAGTAATATACTTTTCGTTTTCATTGCCATGTTTCAAAAGAATAAAATTAAAGTGTCATCCTTAGCATTTAAAATAAAATTTACAATAACTACGCGCATTTTTATTTTCTTTATTATTGAATTGCTATTTGCATCGCCTAGACGTATTACCCCGTATAAAACTATAAAGAGTAGATAATTTGATCGTGACGTCACATGCTAGTGTTTCATATAAATTCCATAGTAGCAAAATTGTTTTGACAGTTCGAAAAAAGAAACTGATTTCACTAGTAGTCGAATACCCTATTGTATTGGTTAGGTTTTGTTATGAACTTTTTCCTTATCCTTTAACATTAATACCACTATAACATGATATCTTACATCCTTCATATACCACTAAGTTAGGTGTGCGTCAGACATTTAAGTTTCATCTATCATCATTCCCTGCTCTTCAATCATTACTGTTTACTTATTACTGGAGACAAGAACACCAAATAGCTGTTAAGCTTTATTAAACTTGGTAACAGCCTATGGTATTAGGTTAGCTACTCGATGAAAAGGATTATTTCGATGATGTTATGGTTTTCAAACACTTATCGTTATTCAAGCGAGCGTGACTTTTATAAGACCTGAGAGAGTATATGAAGTTTAGATTGCCAACATTCACCTTAAATAAAAGTTAACAGATAAAAAACAATAAAGGTAATAATAGACACCCGTGTGACAGAAAATGATTTTGAGGTGGCACTCTTGAATTGTACAAAGTAAAATTATTTAGTACATAAATAAATTAATAGTTTTTTTTAAAGGTCAAATATGCATTAATATCAAACTGGATATCATTTTATTTACATAACATACAATAAATACATACCTAAGTACAAAAACTATTACAAAACACATAAATATTATTTCAGACTATTACAAAAAAAATTTTTCTTGTATGATATGGCATTGAGGTTTCATAAAATATAATTAAATGAATTTAGTTACTTTCAGTTTATAAGTTTTTATATAATATTTATTTTTTTTACTCAATGTTTCAATAAAATTATTTCTACATTAAATGAATGGGTTGTTATATCGCGTCCAAAATGCAACATAGATTTTCGTATGAAAAATATATAAAATTCAATACTATATTTTTTTCTATTTTAATATGTTAATTTTTCGCAGGCTTTTAACCTGTTAGGCAATTTGTATTCGCATGTATGTATGTACCATCACAATTTTTATAAAAGCCAACAAACTCTGCTTCCTTTTAGATATTAGTGAAATTACCCATTTCCAATATAATATCTCTTCAGTTATTTTATGGTTTTGTGTTGATAAACTTATATATCATGAAAAATCACCAATGCATATACTAGAGAGATCTTGATTTACCCAGACAGAGTTCAAGATCCGTTTAATGTTTGTTACTTTAGTGTAGATACCTACTAAAAGTCTTAAGCTAAGTAATTTAAAGTTAGTGTAATCATAATCTAAAATCGTACTAGCTTCTAGGTTATAATCCATCTCTAAAATCAACAGGTATAATTATTATACCCAGGAAATGTTTGTGTTTTTTTTTTAACATTTATACCTTGGTTACGGGAAACTACAAAATACAGGGTTGAGTGGAGGAAGCGATGGAAGGCCTTTGCCAAGAAGTGAGATATTAAATTAGGCTAATAAAAAAATACCATTGTTGATTTTGTGAGCAGAGGCAAAATTTGATTGTAATATGGTAAAAAAAGATATACTAACAATCCTATTAATTTATATCATTAAGTAATGTATTCAAAATTGTTGTCAAAATACATAATACACAAATATAGGTAATATGTTAACAAAACAATTTGACCTTCCTTTAAAATATCCATAACCTAACATAAAATTCAAATTAACTATGAGCGTAACATAGCATTGTTACACAAATCACTTGTTACTATTACCCATCACTGTATAAAACAATTATTTCTATGTTCTCGTATTCATGGAAGGTCACGCAATAGGAATATTACGGACAAAACGACGGCATCAAATAATATAAACTAGCATGTCGTCTTATACATTTAGAATTAACTGGTTATCAATAGGAAATGTACTTTTATGTAGATGAAATATTCATCAACTAATTTGATTACATATTTTATATTATTATAATCAGTATTACAGTTACTATATCACAGTGCCTACTAAATAAAAATAAATTTTCACAAATAAACTGGGTAAATTCAAGACATTCAAATGATTTATGCACCGCGCAAAATACAATGTTGATTGGATTTAGTATGACATTAATAAAACTCATACAAGATGTGGTACATTTCTCAACGGACGTTGATAAAGTATGACTGCGTAATAATTATATTTCATTGAAGATATTTAATGATCTCTGATAATATACCGATCCATGCACTTATCTAGGTTACACTTGAGTCCATTCAAGAATGTCACCTACCTATATGTGTAGTACTTTACTTATACATACGCTGCACCGCGCAAAATACAATGTTGATTGGATTTAGTATGTCATTAATAAAACTCATACAAGATGTGGTACATTTCTCAACGGACGTTGATAAAGTATGACTGCGTAATAATTATATTTCATTGAAGATATTTAATGATCTCTGATAATATACCGATCCATGCACTTATCTAGGTTACACTTGAGTCTATTCAAGAATGTCACCTACCTATATGTGTAGTACTTTACTTATACATATGTGTAGTTCATATCATAGTCATACAAACTGAATCTAATTATAGACACAACTGAAAACCGCCGTGTCGCCGAAAAAAATATTTAGTTTGTAAGATTTTACTATTGTAGGTATGTATGTTAGTTTGTAACGTATGTATCTATGGGCCTTAGTTGCCTAATAATAAATGATATTTGATTTGATTTTGATAGATATTTTAATGCAAGTAAACTATAAAGATAGTAAGTGTGAACAGTTAATATGATTGTTCCATGTTTCAAGTGTTATTTTCTGCTTTTTAGACGAGAAAACAACGTCTGTAGCTGTATTAAAAGTAGTAACTTCCGTCAAGAAATAAACGTTATCAAAACAGACGTCGACCCTCGAATTTAGTTTACCATAAAATGGCCCACCGACGTAATTTGAGAAAATAGTAGGTAAACTTGAACTGTGAACAGTTAATATCACCGTTGCATGCGATCGCACAATTTTATTTCGAGCTAATAGTGTAGTTATTCTTTTCTTATCGTTACATTCGGGTATTACACAAAATGTTAGTTCATCAATTGAGATTCGTCGGTTGGATTACCTCGTTTAAATCGTATCTGTTGAAAGTAACAGGTCGATTGATCTGTTTGTTGTTTTTAATAGGAGGGAAGCGTCTCCGCGGCGCCGCCCAGCAGATACGAACCACTTGCGGCCGGCAATGTGCAGCGGCCGGCAATGTGCAGCGGCGCGCCCTTCAACTTTACAAAACTTTGCGCTCCCGAAATAAACTTTTTCCAAACGGTACCAATCGATCACTCGAACACCGGGATGTGAATGTGGCGGGATGATGATGATACTAACCCTGATCGTCGCGCAGGTCGGGTTCTTGTGGATGGGTAGCACTGTAGTAGCGATAGGTAGCACTGACTTTAGCACTTTGGTCATGTAAAGTCGTAGGGGTGGTCACGTGTTTGCGCGGCGCGGGCCGGCGGCGCGTGTGGAGCGACGGTCGGGCGCGGGCGCGGATGGCGTGTGTCGAGCGACGCGGCCGCGGGTAGTGTGACGCCGCCGCCGCCGCGGGGCCGGCGCGCACGCGTCGCCGCCCAGCGCACGCCCCGCGCCCCCACCACCCCGCATCGACCGCCGACACCCTGCCCGCCTACCACCACCCGACCTAGGGTTGCCGATCAACCTAGCCGCACGAGCTCAGCGCTCAACTTTCAAAACTTACTACCAGCAAAAAAAGTTATAATCCTACGACCTACGGTCAAATTACTTCAGCATTCAAAAAAGTTTATTAATTGGGTTTTAACCGTTGTTTAAATGTTTCTAAATATTATTTATAGATATGTATATCACGCAAGATGACAAGCGTGAGTTTGATCTAAGTGTCAGTGTGTCACCCAAGTGCAAGACGCTGGCGGCGATAACCCTACGCCCGACCGACTGTTTTTCTCTCGGCACCCGAGCGGGGGACGCACCTGATTTTTTCCGTGATATTTTTTCCTCCCTCCTCTTCGCGACGCGATCCGTTCGCTTTCATTACGGTTTCGAGTTTGATTTATCACCGCAGTAGGTCTGAAATATTCTTACAAATAAAACTGGGTGTCGATCGCTAGCCTCCCAATTAGCATCAATTGATCAAACGGTCATTGATCGTAAAAGTAAAAAAAAACTTTGATTATTTTTTTTATTAGCATAAGTATAAAAAACATTTAACCGATACGAAAAAAAAATCACTTATTTTGTTATAGAAATTAATCCATAAATCAGCCTTAATTATGAGAACGTAATTACTGCAGAAACTCGAAGAAGTTTTTCCTATTTGATAAAACTTTTTCTTCAAGGGTTGTTCGTTCAACCGCGTTCCGATAGCTTTTCCGCAGCATGCTAAAGGCTGCGTAGCACATGCCACGTTCGTAGCACTGCAGACTACGGCGTAGCCGGGCGTAGCGAATCTCCCACATTATTTGACCAGTCCGTAGCCGATTGGTATTCGCCGACCACTCCGTTCCTACATCCCCTCACCGACTTAACATATTTGGCCACGATTCAATTTTAATGTTTTCATATTTGTGTCATAACTTTCGGTAAAGGGGAAAACAAAAATTACCTCCACCACAGACGTTATTTGTAAACGCTTGACGTCTCGGCATTTTTATGCAAAGTATGAGACACCCTTGTTCCATTTTGAGAAATTGTTTAGGTAGCCGGTACGGGGCTTGTAAAACAATAGCCGGTATGAGTTTTGATATGAAAAGAGCCGCGGCGATGTTGCGCTGAGATTGTGCGGTTTCGTATACGCTGCAATAAAACTTGCGTGACACTGACGGATCTAATATGTAGTTCCACAAATCTTTTACATATTCGCTTGTGAATTAGGACTTCGTAGTGGAAGTCGGGTCAGTTTGGCGTATTTTTAATTCAGCTATAACATTTGATGGACGGATCATTTTTGTGTGGCAGAGTTTCAACAAAAAAGGGGTAGGAATTAAAAGTAATGGTCGTTAGAGCATGGCAGCAGAGACATGAAAAATAATATGCATGAGTACCGGCGGATGTGGGGCGATACCGGGGTTCGGATCTCGGAGACCGCGTTCAGCTTATGATTTAGCCTCGCTGTAAATATTTAGCAACCAGTAATCGCGGTTCTGCAAGTTTATTAATAATCCGTAATGAATAATTATATTAATGATATACTATTACAAAAGTTTGTTACTTCATAGCACAACAACGTTGGTATAGATTTGAGTCAAACTTTGTATTATAAATTACAACTGACCTTGATTACAATAATATAACATAAGTTTTTCCTCGCTTTCACTCATACCTTTTCTGTAAAACTTTACTAGCACTTGTACTTTAGATGGTCTCTTAAAACTTTATATCTATTCTCAAAAACTCAAATTGGGTGCATTGGCGCATTATTGATTGATCAAATAGCTTGTTTCTTTGATTAGTATCACTTAACTACCCCAATACTCTTTAAAGCTCTCAGCCCTATAGGGCTGTCCCCACAGCTCGTCGCAAAACGGCCAGTGTTCCGTCCACTTAAGTACGTAAGCGGGTGCACAGCCAGCCCTAATTGGATCACAATCGGTACCTGTTACGTCAGACACGCTCCGCAGGGCAGAGTCCCTCGGGCGTCCCACTTGTCTTATGCCTTTTCTTCGGGTTAATTCGCTTTAGCAATTTTCGATTACATTAAGGATCTGATTTAGTAATTTCCTCAATTAATCTTCACAAATAGAATAACCATAACTAGCAAAGCCTGTAATTAACTGAGTAACGAAGTTAAATCGGCGGGGATTACCGCGATCGGCGGCTTCGATAGTGCAAAACAGATAAAACTCTCATCAAATACAATCAGCCGGCGCCTGGACACGGCTTACAGCACTAGGCCTGCCCGCCATTTCCTCCGAGAATTTCATTACCACTAGCTCGTCCAGTAATCCCCGCCAGGCAACTGCCTTAATCTACCAGCTCTCACTTCGATTCCAACTCTAAAATACGCCACTTGTTTAATTTTTACGTATAATCCTTTTTTAATTGTCTCCTCTCACTTGGCCATGATTGAATTGTCGAAGAGAAATTAATTAGAAAAACAACTTTCAAAGGCCGTCAATGTGACAATAGATTGTATCGGTGTTAATTTATTAAACAAAGCCGAGTTTAGAAGACTTTTGTTTCTGATTGATGTAATTCGTGGATTAAGATTTCAGATAAGCAAAATTCTCTGGTATTGTGGGAGAGTGGAAGTCCAATCAGTGTTTCATCAAATCTTACTATTGCGTTGTTTACTTAATTTAAATGCTAAAATACGTATGATAGTAATATTTAAATGGTAACATCACTGACACTGCGGTTACTAATTATTATCTGTAAAAGGATGAGAGTGGAAGTAACAGGTTATTTACCTCTCGTAGGTAGTAGGTTCGTCGAAGGGCCCGATTCGGATTTTGAAATAGACATCTATTAGATATATTTTAGACATCACCAAGATACGATAACGATATGTTTAAGATCTAACCTGTCAATTTTGACATTTGCGCAATTCTGGAGATACTCTTAAACGATTTCCACAGGATATGACTTAGATATCTAATTCACATCTAATAGATATATTAATCTATCTAACGTAAAAGTGACATTGGTTGCCCGAACTCCGCTGCAAAAGACAACTAGTTGATATATATGCCTATCGTCGAGGCCTATGTTCAGCAGTGGACGTCTTATGGCTGAGATGATGATGTGTCTCTTGTGAATATCTTGAAGTTCGAATACGGCAGTATGTGTCGTCGTATGATAGGAAGGGCGGCACGTGTCGTCGATCGCGCAGGCGGCGTGAGCGGCCGCGAGCCGCGCGGTTTAATCGAAGACTGCAGTTACGATTAGTCGATGATTAATGCTCGTACGGCGACGCCATCTGCTGAATTAATTGCTTCATTTCCTCTCGACGGCACCGAATGCCATTTTGTATTTCGATTCGTAAAGCGTTTGCCGTTTTTGTAGGACGTACTAGACGGTCTGTTCAGGTCTATTATGGACTTGGTGATTTATCTTTATTTTACAGCGTAACTTTGAATTTTCTATTTTTTTATATTTTATAATACATACACGGTGTAACATGAGGAAACCGAATAATTTTAACCACGCATTTCTGAGGTAAAAAGAAGGAAAAAATGTAATATGAGTTTAGGTCAATTTCACTAAAAATTTTTTTTTTGTTTTTTTAATTTTTTGAATGTATTTGTACATAAAAAATAAACGTTATTCGTAAACTTGTTACTTAAAATTGATTTTTACATTGTTTTATTCGTAAAACCTTATTTTTGCAAAGTATTACTTGTCACTTTTTGACATCTATCAATAAGGATATTTAGACTACGTCCCATAGCAGCAACATTACCATCAAAAAGGCCTTTAACATTCATCATCATCATCATCATCTCAGCCTATATACGTCCCACTGCTGGGCACAGGCCTCCTCTCGAGCGCGAGAGGGCTTGGGCTATAGTCCCCACGCTAGCCCAATGCGGATTGGGGACTTCACATACACCTTAGAATTTCTTCGCAGATGTATGAAGGTTTCCTCACGATGTTTTCCTTCACCGAAAAGCGACTGGTAAATATCAAATGATATTTCGTACATAAGTTCCGAAAAACTCATTGGTACGAGCCGGGGTTTGAACCCGCCCTTTAACATTATGTAACAACAAAAACTTGTTTATTTTTAAATTAATATTATCTCTGAAACTAGGCTTAGGCTTTTTTAAAAAAGTTTATAGTACAATTTGTCTCTAAATATGACCAGGAATACGCTGTTAAAATTATTCGGTTTCCTCATGTGTATACATCATCATCATCATCATCATCATGTGTAGACCACGCTAACTTGTTTGTACTTGTACGTAATTACTTATTAATTTTCGTGTTGTTGACTTTAATTCCATGTCTTATTATTAATTTGCGAAGAAGGAAAAAACAAACAAGTGAGTATACGGGAAGTGAACAAATTTGACGCCTCAAGAATGAGTTAAACTCCTTTGTAGGCTTCGGAAGTTTCCACAAAAGAGGGCCCGCATGATTTGTGAATGCGTGTAATTTTTCAAACGTCATATTTTTTGTAACGGTTTTCCGAACGTTCATATAAAGTTTGCTTTTATACCGAAACGACTTTTGGAAATGTTTCTTTCATTTTTTTAAGTTCCATAGTTTGTCTCGGGAGCACCGGTGGCTTTGCTAGTTTGATAAAGTTTTCAATTCTATTTTATTTTTAATTCTGAAATACCTTTTTGAACTTTATAATTGAAGTTTAAGGTTACATTCTGGTTACGCCTGCAGAAGCAGTTATTGTTGTTGCAGTGGTCGCAATCACAATCCAAGTTTAACATTACCTATACACGTTGGTATAATATTAATAACCGGGCAAGTGCGAGTCGGACTCGCGCACTAAGGGTTCCGTACCATAATGCAAAAAAAGGCAAAAAAACGGTCGCCCATCCAAGTACTGACCCCGCCCGACGTTGCTTCACTTCAGTCAAAAATCACGTTTGTTGTATGGGAGCCCCACTTAAATCTTTATTTTACTTACTTACTTACTGCCGTGGCGCAGCGACCCGAAGTGGATCTTGGCCTCTGACACTAAGGAACGCCATGCTTCTCTGTCTAGCGCCGTTTCTGTCCAATCGACGGCACCGAGCTCGTTCAGATCTTTCACGACTTCATCGCACCAGCGATACCTAGGACGCCCAACCGGCCAAATCTTTATTTTACTCAGTTTAAAGTATTTATTGTTATAGCGGCAACAGAAAAACATCGTCTGTGAAAATTTCAACTGTCTATCTGTCACGGTTCGTGAGATACAGCCTGGAGACAGACGGACGGACGGACGGACGGACGTACAGCAGAGTCTTAGTAATAGCGTCCCGTTTTACCCTTTGGGTACGGAACCCTAATAAGAACCTTTCGTATAACAAAATTAATCAAGAAGGAACTAACCCATTCTGTACACCCCGGCAATAAGCTCAAGCGAACTTGATCAGTTTAGCATGTGACTCCGTGTCCATTTCAAAGCGCAGGTGACGAAGTACCGAGATGAGTTATGGCACAGAGGGGTATCTCCGAACGGGTAATCCTATGACGGCACGAGCCGCAGAAAGGCTATCTGTTGATGGCTGTCGTTGGGTGATCGACGGACTCTGCGCTCGCTGTAGACGGGCTAAATGATGAATTTTACTGTCTGTATCGTTGAGACAGATATTGCAGTAAAATTTAATATCACTTGAGGGCATTTTAAACTAAGTAGTTACTTATATTGTAATTGTATTAACAGCTAAAAATAGTAGGTATTATTTAAAAAATAAGCTGAATACGTCGCTTAAAACTTCTTATTCATAAAACTTAAAAAGCCTTAACATGAGCATCAAATAAGTGCTTTATTTGAATAATAATATGCTTAGGAGTGAGTCGCATGAACGAGCGAGGAAAGATCGCATCCGAAGTAAACTTTAACTAATGTAAACTTTAATTGTTAATAATAAAACACTTGTTTAGTTGTCAAGCGGACCCCAGGCTCTCATGAGCAGTCGAAATGCCGGGATAACGCGAGGAAGAAGAAGAAAAACACTTGTTTTAAAGAACAGTATCACAATCTTCATTGTAACTGAGCGGTATTCATCTGATCGCATTAACCTCTAGACACAGAAACGACCTTGTTTGATAACAGCACTTTCACGGTTGGCGGCGATGCACTCATATTTCCGGATTTCATTCCCCCGCGCTCACTATATTACACACAGCAAATCCAAATGTCATCATAACGCAACCCTAGCGGTGCTCCCTGTAGATTGTATTAAACAAAAGGGAATTAAATAGCAGACAGCGCGGTGCGCCGAGCCGCGACCGGCCGGGTATATGAACCACTTTATTCCACCTTCTATGCTGTATGCGTTCCTAGTACTCCACATGTGTCATACACCACCGTTTTATTTTTTTGTGTAACCGACAACTTTTTAAGGTGACAGGTCCATTTCCAACAACAGCAGCACTACTTTTAATTTTACTATGAAATTGACAATAACACTGCCTTGTTCGTACTAGAAGTGCAGCTGCGGTCAGAAATGGAATGTTACCCTTAAGGTGACAGTCCATTTCCAACAACAGCAGCACTACCACTGCCGTATTCTAATTTCAAGATATTCACAAGAGACGAAACGTACTAAGTAGATCCATTCTAGATACGTTATAGTGTAGATATCAACTAGTTCTCTTTTGCAGCGCAATTCGGGCAACCAATGTCACTTTTACGTTAGATAGAGTAAGATATCTATTAGATGTGAATTGGATCTCTAAGTCATATACCCTGTGGAAATCGTTCAAGAATCGCGCAAATGTCAAATTTGACAGGTTAGATCTTAAACATATCGTTATCGTATCTTGGTGATGTCTAAAAGATATCTAATAGATGTCTATTTCAAAATCCGAATCGGGCCCCCATTCATTTTACTGTGGAAATTGACAATAACACCGACGCTTTCGTACTAATAGTGCAGCTGCGATCAGAAATGGAATGTTACCCTTACCCAACGTCTGATTACGTAAAAATCGCACGAATGTCACACCGTGACTTACAAAACAAACTGATTAGGCGAATCAACACTACCAGGCGTTTTCGATTACCATCCCGCCGTTGAAACAGCAGCTGATTAATTAACATAATCTGGTTTGGAAATAAACAAAGTTAATTTTGTATAAACATTTCCCGTTTTAAATTCGTGCCGTGAAGCGATCGGACAGCGGGATTTTTTTTAAAGTTCACAGTATAATTATTTACACTTAATGATTGTTCGGGCGCGGTCAGCTCATTACCATTTGTAAATGAGAGAGAAAAAGCAACGGTCGGCCATTAATCAAGAGAATGGAGCAACAACACTGGCTAATACACTTATCAAGTTTAATTCAATAATCCGGCGCTCGCGCTGCCCTCACTGCCCTCGCCACTGGACTTTTCGTAACGTGAAAAATAAGTGGGAAATGGAACGCACGACCTAACAGACTAATCCCAATTAATTGCGCAGTACTGCCTAGCACAGGAGAATTCAACGGACATTTAATATGTGTATTATGGCTCGGGCTCAGTACTCAAGGCCGAGTTCTTATTATCATTTCATCTAGAATATGTTAGAACTGCTAAATAGGCACAACTGAAGTTCACGGCTTAGGTATTTGCTGCCAGATTTGAACTTTAAGATACGTCAATTAATAGATCTAGAAACAATATGTCAGTGTCAAATCTGACGTTTCTTCAAACAAAAACGTTCACTTTTGACACTGACACATTTAGGTAATACTGTTTTTATATCAATATTTAGAAAATATTGACATAGTAACAACATAACGGGTGAGCAACGTGAGGCCGCTTAATAACAAAAGGCTGGCAACCCTATTTAGATTGCGGCATATTTCATTATACATAACTTTGTTAAAATGATGATACAGTTAAAAAGTGATTATAAATTTGACCTAAATATTAAATCAACAGTTTGACATTTAATCATTTAATCATTGCAATCATGTACAACATTATAAGTATACAAGGTACACATAATATAAGTGAACATGAACCCGGACAGGGTATAGCAATTAATAGGCAGATGTCTGTTCTGAAAGATCAGCGAAGAGAACATGCAGAGAAACTGGTTTGTCACCGCAAAAATGATCACCGCTTATTGAGACTGTATTAAAAATCAGTATTAAGCCATGTGACATAAAGTTCATAAAGGGGTGTGTATGTGGTTTGATAACAATAGTTAATTATCTTAAGTATCCACGTATCCAGAAAATAAAAGTGCTTTAAATACGTTGAACAAGCTTAAAGGTGCTTCGCAACTGTGAAATTGTCCATAAATTAACTCACAAGTGATAAATACGCTAACAAAAACTATGCTAAATTATTACAAGGCATAAATAAGAAGAGTCTACGGCGTAGAGCGTAGCACCGTAGCACCGGTCTACGAGCGCACGTAGCGCCATTTAGGACACCGTGTACAGAAAATTTGGTACACTTAAACTCTTTAAAACTATTATCATAATTCTATAGTCGTATTACGTCAGCAGCAGACTTTAGAGACTCCTCGCTAGAATTTCGCAGTTATTCTCTAGTGTTTGGTGCATTTTCGGCACATCCTGTAGTTTATGGGTTACCTCCTGACCTGTACAACAGTCAATAAGTAAATGGATTTTAAAAAATACCGGGTGTGGCATGTAACATGAGCAAATAATTAAAACATAGATTGTACTCCTCAAACGGTGACACTTTTGTTCAACAACTTTTAAAAATTATGAAGTATTTAGACTCCCTATTTTTCATACAAAATAAATATTATCTTCAATGGACGCCATCGCCACGCCATATAATTGCGATTGCCGTTGCTTGTCAAGCCCTAAACATAACAAAATTCGCAATACATTGCGTCTTTGAATAACCTTTAAAGTATTAAAAATCAAAGTACAAGTTATTTTCAAAAGTCGCTGAACAAGTGTTGATCAGTATGAGGAGTACAGCCTATAGTTAAATTTTTTGCTCATATTACAAGCCACACCCGGTATATAAAATGGAAACAAGGGGAACAATAAAATTAAGTAGGTACAGATGTAGTGCATAATTATTTTCCATCGTATTTTCACGAAAACGTACGAACGTGTCTTGCTATTTCATTCAGTCTCGGTACAAAAGTACTGAGATTGAAGTAGCATGACAAATACGAACGTTTCCGAGAAAACACGATGGAAAACAATTATGCACTCCATCTTGTTGACCAAAAATTTACCAAGGCCTTAATATGTACTTGAGGTTGAAATCAAAATCAAGTTTTTTGTGATCTCGCCTGATGTCATAATTATGACATTTATCATTAACGGGGTGAAATAATGACATAAAACAAAAGACGACGGAATATACTGAACATTATTACACCTACTGAACATTATTACATGTTTGCTTTAGGGCTACTTGGACCATTCCACTAACCCGGGGTTAAGTGGTTAAACCGTAAACCCAGTGTCAAATTGTACTGGTAACCATGGTAACTGCACGTTTAACCAGTTAACCCCGGGTTAGTAAATGGTGCAAGTGGCTCTTAGAGGCAGATTTTAGCGATGATTACACTATCAAAAGATAGCTAGGTGGAGTACCTTGACCCTCGTCGATTTCTGCCCATAAAACAGTAAATTACCTAATTTTTAATCGAATTCCACATCCATTCTTAAATTTCTAAAATTCAGCAGTGCCCCAGTTCTAAGAATGGCGAACTAAGGTTTCGCGATCCAATTTCATGCCTTCCTGAACTCATGCACCAATGGTCTACCCACTAGAGAAATTTCACTAACACAAAGTTATGATTAATTGAGGCAATAACATGAAGACTGCTACATTGTCCTGCCGAGATCCCGGAAGACAAAGAGGTTAAGGCGAAGTCGGTGCGGCGGCATTTATTCCGTTAAGTAGACATTCTGCCCTATTGGGCCTTTAAGATAAGTCAATTAAAAAATAACAAAAAAAATATAAATAATATGGAAAAAAAGAAGAAATGATATGGATATGGTACTGACCATAACACCACTACTTCACTCACGTCACTTAACGTCACTTTTGACCAGAGTCAAAAGTGACGTTTTTGTTTGAATAAACGTCACTTCTCGGACACTCGGGCCGTGGGGTAGATGAGCGCGTGGGCTCCTCAAGGAGCTTGGTAAAACGGTTAAGGGGGGCATCAGGGGACTCTCGTGCGGGCAGCTTTCTCGCGCAAAGGATTGCCATCGCTATACAGCGCGGGAATGCTGCCTGCGCGATGGGCACCTTGCCGAGGGGCCTAGGTTTTAGGGATTTTTTTTTGTTATTAGGTTTAGTTTTAGTTATTTTATTTTATAAGGTATTTAATCATCATTTCAGCCTATATACGTCCCACTGCTGAGCACAGGCCTCCTCTCATGTGCGAGAGGGCTTGGGCTATAGTCCCCACGCTAGCCCAATGCGGATTGGGGACTTCACATACACCTTTGAATTTCTTCGCAGATGTATGCAGGTTTCCTCACGATGTTTTCCTTCACCGAAAAGCTAGTGGTAAATATCAAATGATATTTCGTACATATAAATTCCGAAAAACTCATTGGTACGAGCCAGGATTTGAACCCGCGACCTCCGGATTGAAAGGTATTTAATACTTAAGTTTATTCATACTTAAGTTTATTTTCGTTTCTAGATCTATTCATTGAGGTATATCACAACGCTGCCCTGCTTATTGTATGTGCAGTACTTGCATGAAAATCATCGTTTAAATAAAGAACTTATTCAAAGAGAACAAGGTAAAAAATTGAATGTCTTTTCAACTGCGATTACTGCATATATTGTTAGCACGGCAGAACGTGAGAGAGTGTAATTACAAACGTCACATTATAAAATAAAATAAAAACCGGACAAGTGCGAGTCTAACTCGCGCACGAAGGGTTCCGAACCCACGCAAAAACGGCAAAAAAATCACGTTTGTTTTATGAGAGCCCCACTTAAATATTTATTATATTCTATTTTTAGTATTTTTTGCGGCAACAGAAATACATCATCTGTGAAAATTTCAACTGCGTAGCTACCACGGTTCCCGATATATAGCCTGGTGATAAACAGATAGACGGAGAGACGGACATAGGGATA
This sequence comes from Cydia fagiglandana, assembly GCF_963556715.1. Taxonomy (NCBI): domain Eukaryota; kingdom Metazoa; phylum Arthropoda; class Insecta; order Lepidoptera; family Tortricidae; genus Cydia; species Cydia fagiglandana. The sequence goes on from NC_085937.1 coordinate 7,540,423, forward strand.
GCAAAGTCTTAGTAATAAGGTTTTTACGCTTTGGGTACGGAAACCTTAAAACAACATTAATAATGACATTTATTATTGCAAATTCCATGCAATGTTAGTTTCGTCCGACTTTAATAAAACTTATTGTTACAATTTTCTGCGCTGTATTACATCTAGCAAGCAATTTTTCAACTTACTTCAATTTATTTTGTGTATTACATGTGAAATTGATTCACAAAACCATTTGTGAAAGTTTACATTTCTCAGCCTGGTTAAATAAACGTTACGGCTATATTGAAATTACTCTGAAGCATAGTTACTCTGCGCTTAGGGTTAACCAAATAGTTGTAATCTACGTTAAACTCCCATTCCAGCGCCATATATATTTGACTGTCGAGAGACTCAGTAATTCATAACATTTTATGCGTGACCCTACCTTCTGTTAAACTGAGATTACTATAAAATAACAAAAGTTAATTACGCCACTAAAATATGTAACAAGATAAGCTGTTTTAGTTGAGCGCGGAGGTTATGTCGGAACGAGTTTTTAATTAGTCAAGCAGGTTTCATTACTTAACGCCGCCGTTGCCACGTGTTGCTCTCGCAGACGCAGACGAGCACAAAAGTTTAGATTTTTCTCAAAACAATAGATATACACGGCACTGCCGCGCGCTGGATATTCCTTACAGCAGTTCCGACTTTCATACCGAAGACAAAGGGACTTCCTACGTACCAACAAAAACTCATCCACGCCAGATGATGTGTCTATGGCGAGAAATTGCAAAAAAAGAAAAAGTAACTTCTACGTGCCGCTACGTACGCGTGGAATTTTCAAACGAGTCGTTTTTTCCCTACTTTTCGTTGAAGAAAACTGTACCGGATGCGAGAGGATAGACAAAAGGGCTCTCTATACTTTGTTAGATATCTGGCGCGAGTAAAAGCGAATGTAGATGAGCCTTGCCCCGCGTCCCCGCCGCGCCCCTGCTTAACTACAAACACAAAAGTCTTTACATAAATCTTGTCGTGCCGGGAACTCGCTCGGCGCCGACTCACCTCTCGCAGCCACTACGCAGTCGCCATCAGATATATCGGAGCGGTCAATGCGCTCACAAATATCTGAACACGCCTCTATTGTCAAGGCGTTAGAGTGCGTGTTCACATATTGTGAACACCTTGTCCGCTGCTATATATCTGATGGCTACTGTACGCACGCTCCCCTCGCCGATGAATTCGATAACACGACAAATTAGAACGTTGCTTCGCGCCCATGCGAATATAAAATGATAAAAATGTGGATTTGCTGCCGTAAAGCTCTACAGTTTATTGGGTTTTAGGTGAGTAGCTCCCTTATTTTTAAGACACGTTTTTCATAAAAAGAAGTCTAGTGAAAAATCTTCGCAAAATTCGTGCGTAAATTTGCGTAACTACCAATTTAGAATACCTTTTATCTCGGAGTTATTTCAATTCGCGCTTAAATGTTATTATATCATAAAAGTTAAGTAAGGCGATGTAACAAGACAACAATGAGTCATTAAACTAAATTAATGCGGTCCAGACACTATCAGTAGGTAAGATATAAATAATATTGTTATTCTTATGTTCCAATCCTGTTTTTTTTTTTTTTATTATGAATGGGCTTACTCATGGCCACAGACTAGCCGAGGCGTAGACGTGGCCTACGATGGAGCGAGCTCGCCCAGAAGGTGCCTGTTCACTCTTGATTTGAAGGTTGCCGGGTTATAAGAACACGGAAATATAGACGCCGGCAAGGAATTCCATTCCTTGGCAGTGCGCATAAGGAAAGTAGAAGCAAAGCGCTTCGTGCGAATTGGTGGAATATCTACCAAGTAAGGATGGAAACCGGCCGTGCGTCTAAAAGTCCGATGGTAGAATGGGGACGGTGGAATAAGCTCGTGTAGCTCTTGGGCACACTCCCCGAAGTGCAACCTGTAGAATACCGACAGGCTGGCGACTTAGTTTTCATGTAATTCTATTTCAACCAATCACTAAACTGTCAATAGTAATGTCACTTACATAGTGTCGGAACCGCAAAATTATATGAGTAAAATTTGGCAGTTAATCACTAATAACACCAGTATAACTACATATTCCAAGTCACAATAGTTAAGAAGCGCTACCAATTTGGTCTTACAAACATATATGCAAGTCATGGTAAGAATTTGAAAACCTACCCTATGCAACAAGGAATAAGGTTGGAAATAGCTAATGCAACGCAGTGCCCGCAGTTGGGTTGATTTTACACGTTCGTACTTGTGAAGTTTTATGACGGCAAACCTTACTACAAGTGATGCCCTGGTTTTAATTAACGATTTCCTTGGAACTCCCGTCACTCGTTCTGAGCAAATTGAGAGCGAGTAATGTATTCCCTCGTCTTATTAGGTTAATTTAGTTATTCACTATTCCAGTGCGTTCTATTTACAAGATTTTCGAAAATACTTTCTCTATAAAATATAACTACCAACGGAAGAAAACTAAGACTATCGGCCCGATTCTAACTTCAAGATACGTCAATGATAGATCTAGAAACGATATGGATTAGATATGTCAGTGTCAAACAAGTGTCAAAATTGACGTTTCTTCAAACAAAAACGTCACTTTTGACACTTGTTTGACACTGACATATCTAATCCATATCATTTCAATATCTAGTATTTGACGTATCTCATTGTTCGAATACAGCAGTGTAAAACGCGTATTTCTCAACAAGCAGCAAAAAAATCAAAAGGTCACGAAATGAAATAATGGAGAGAGATAAATTTGACATTCAGTGCGTTGATTAGTCAGTAAAGGAGCGCCGGAGATTGGCCGCTCGGGCCGTGCATCAAATATTCTACAAGTTTATTCCTACTAAACGCTCACAATGAAAATGAGACTATAAACTTTCCTTGCGACGCAGAGTGATTCTATTACGAATATGAAATGTTATTACCTCGGACGGATTATAAGCAGGAGCAGGTTTTCACAAATGAAATTGCTTCCCTCCTTTGGAATCCATTTTAGGGATGAATGGTATAATTCTTACGGGTAAAGACTTTGTCAAGCGGGGCGCGCATTTGTTATAATGAAACCATCTTATTCATTGAGCCTTCAAATGGTAGGTATACTAGGCAGTGTTTTGCTTAGACACAATTTGTCACTTTGATTTTATAAAATAAGTTATACAGTAGGTACGTAATTTATATTGATTCAATTTAAATTACCGACACATACTTAAGTCAGGGTATTAATATATACAACATGAAATTTTAACCACCAGCCATAAGCTGCGTATTGACTTTATAGGCCATACTAAACAACTTTTATTATGGAACCAACGTTGAAATTAAGAATCAAAATTTGCCTGTCTCATAGAAATTAGTGGCATCACATCACCCCGGAATGTATGAAAGAGCCGAATTTTTTTCGCGAAAGCGGCATTGGTTCCGTAATAAAAATTGTTCAGTATGATAAAGTACGCAGTAGTCACGCAGAGTATGTCAGGTGGTTAAAATTTCACTCTGTATATAAAGAAGCATATGGGTATACCTACCTATACTTGAAATGTTTTTGTCTGTATCTCTACTTGTCTTTCATGTATACCTTTTATGATTGTTTAATTGTACCTAGATACCAGAACTTTATAAAGTTAATGAATTAAATATATTTTATAAGACACGTATTCAATATGCCCTAATACATTATTTAGGATCACATAAACCTTATAAAACAACAACAACAAACAAGCCACATGAACATTTTACATACCGTGTCGCAAACCGACTTACCTGAAAATAAAAATGGTTCCATGTAAATAAATTCTAATTGCAATGAAGTCATAAATTGCACTCATGTAATCCCGTATTCACGAGTTGCAAACTCGAACGCCAACCGGGCGTGATTAAAGGCATAATTCGAGTTTACGACGCAGCGATATGTACTTAGTCGCACTTACGTACGAGAACATAATTCCCTGTCATGGTTTTATTACAATTTAACTCCTCTTCACACCTGTAATGGCACGTAATGTCGGGCAGCCATTACTTCAAGGGTCGAAAATGATAAACACGTTAAGTTCCGGACGTTAAAGGCTTTCGTATAAGTGTGAAGCTGTTTTAACTGCCGCGGAGTGAGTAGGTTTTTTACTGGTGTCACATAAATGACCTCATTGGTTTTTGGGCGTAGATATTATGGCCATAAAATGTTTGTTTTGGACAATATATTATTGTATATCGAGCGAAACTGGTTTTAACTGCCGTATTCGAACTTCAAGATATTCACAAGAGACGACACGTACTAGATCCATTCTAGATATGTTATAGTTTAGATATCAACTAGTTCTCTTTTGCAGCGCAATTCGGACAACCAATGTCACTTTTACGTTAGATAGAGTAAGATATCTATTAGATGTGAATTGGATTTCTAAGGCATATCCTGTGTAAATCGTTAAAGATTATCTCCAGAATCGCACAAATGTCAGTTAGATCTTAAACATATCGTTATCGTATCTTGGTGATGTATAAAAGATATCTAATAGATGTCTATTTCAAAATCCGAATCGGGCCCAAAGTACAGTGGGTACGTATCAACTTGCGTACAAAAGTTATCATATCAACAAGTTAAATAGTGAACTCAAACTAATAAAACTTACTCATCAAGTTGGTGTGAAGTGTATGATAAATTTAAGTACCTTTAGTACTGCTTTAGTAGTTCATTTTGTCATATAGATACACACCTACATGAGATGTAGGTATCTTTCTTTACATCGGTTCAGTGAAGCCCCAAAATATATTTCAAAGGCGAAGTGCTTACAACTTTCTCCACCTACTTAACCCATTAAGTTTAGTTTAAGCTGCGGTTTAAGTGATGTTCGCAGGTATAGTTCTATTGTTAATGTTCATTGTAATTTTAACTGTTGTTATATTAAATTAAGTTTACCGTTGTTGCTCTGCGTCGCTACATGTTGTGAATTATGCTCGTGTTTTTACAATAATTGTTAATATTATTGTTTGTTGGCTATGTGTGTTAATTATTAACATATTAATAATTTCAATATAAACGGAACTATGCTGATTGTAATGTGTACTTATATGATAGGTATCGCAGCGGACAGCGGTTATGAAATCAAGTTTATGGAAATACAAAAAAAAAAAGGTCTTACATATTTTGTTTATTGTGTATTATTATTTTTAAATAAAATAAAACTCATTAAAGGAGGTGTAAATTTTAAGTTCATAGTTATCTACTATCATCTATACATCGATTTGATTACCCTATACCTATACTTACCTATTTTCACATTACAAAGTTTATTGTGCATAATTCTTTGATCTCCACTTCATAAACTTCACTTCACTTACATAAATATACTTAAATTAAGCTTAATCTAAATTAATAGGCTCGCAACTTTAATAGTATTTTATACAACCGTTGTTTAAGAGAGGTCAAAAAAGACGAGTGGCGTGAGTAACAATTTGAGGCGAAGCCGAAAATTGTTAATAAAGACGCCACGAGTATCTTTTGACTCAGTTAAACAACGTTGCATACAATACTTTTTCTACGACCAAGCACTTACTTTGAAATAAAATTGTAAATTTAACAAATATTTTTAAATCAAAAAGTACCAAAAATGGAGGGTATGGGCGGGAAAAGAATGAATTATTTTTTATTATATATTTTTTAAGTGGTCATTACACGAAGTAGGTATCGTAAAATCGTCAAAAAGATACTGCGTGTATGTACAAATTCTTTTGTGGGGAATATACTAAACTTGTCTTGACAACTATAAGGTAGGGTTTTAAAGGTGTGTGCACGACCCTTTAAATGACAAATAAAAGTACGGGAGTAGAAAAAAATCTTTTCAATACACTGTTGTCTGCTTTAACCGTCATTAGAGCTATGATAAATCGCCTATCACTTCTACCATCAGCAGCTGATTACGAAACGGCCGGTGCAGCGATGCGTGAGGAGCCCCGACGCGGCCCGCGCCCTGCGTGCCTCTGACAGCGAGAAACAAATCGCCTACAATACATATATTAGCCAGACCCCATATCTGTAATCTCTAGTAAAACCCATTTTCTAAGCACGCAATACGCTGATACGCAAAAACGAATGAAAATAAACCCCCTGAGTAATAGGTGTTGTTCTCCAACTAATCTGATAATAATACGCTTGTGACTGCTAAGTTTTTTAATAAGCTGTTGATTTTTTTCTGATCACTCATACAAAAAGCTGTACTCTAGTCGCAGCAGTCTAGTCTAGTCTAGTCTTAGTTTTAGTTCATGGCAGCCCTGGTAACAGTGGTTGTATATTTGTTTGTTAAGTATATATTTGTTAAGTATAGCTTCAAAATAAATGTAGCGAGTTCAAATCGAAAATGCTCGTTAATAATTAACATTAAAAACTGGACCATAGTTGTGTTATAGGACTATAAGTTACCTACCTGAGTTTACAGTAACTAAAATACTAAAGCAAAAAAAGACATAAAAGGTACCTATGAAGAAACTGAGACAATTAAATATTTCAAATTCTCGAACCCCGTAACATTGCAACGATTAAAGCACTGTTTCTATTAGCTTTCTCATTTTTCTTCAGAATATATCGAGTATTTTCGTAAGACGCTATTATTGGAAAATAATTTTCTTATTAGCTTTTGAATATAGGCATATTAAGAATGTCGTTTCATCCAATAATTCTGGTAGCAGCATCGTATACTCTTTGACAAATTAGATTTTTGCTGAGTATTGCTGGCTAAGACGAAATTACTGCTGACTTAGACTCAAGTGCAGGCTTTTAAACGTGAATTAGAGACCGCGTCGCTCAAGCGTTAATGGCATATTATGACGAAGCGGTTGCCGCTTGTGAAAATAATTAAGTCTTTTCCTCTTTTTCCATGCAAAAATCGTTACAGACATACCGCTTTACCTGCACCCTTTTTGCGATAAATTGGAAGAGAACAAATTTAATTTCTCGCATCACCGTTGTTACGTCCTGGTTTGAAACTTTGTTTGTGAAATTATTTTCGTATTGAAAAAAACACAGGAAGTGTGTTCGGACGATGATACGTCCATGAATTTTAATGTATCTGCGCCGTACCGCGCGGCGCGGCGGTTTAACAAACGAATGTTGAGCTTTTGTCTGTGGACGTAGATGGGTAGGTAGGTCGTGTTTAGCAAGGGTCATGTTATACATTGTAGGGTCCTGTGGCGCAGCACAACATAATCGGGTGCTCGCCCGCCATCTGCCGGAAGTTTTACAATGTTTATGAGCTCCATCGGGAAGCGTACATAAATTCCGACTATTGGACGTGTACAAACGATAACGCGATACAATGGTTTAACTGTATTAAGCCGGGTAATTGTTTATGTAAGCCTAATGTATTAATGACTGTTTGTTTTGCAATTAAGAGTGTTTTCATTTGTTTGGTAGCTGCCAGTTTGGTCAGTCATATGTTAGGTTGAAAGCCAAATGTATAAATTTAAAATTATAGGCTGATGTTTCCTTATTTTTCTTCCATACTTGAACAAAGCTTAACGTTTCATGAATTCATTGGCCGTAGCATAAACTTGACATTTATTTTATCGCTCACGCTATAGGAACGCATGCTTGCAGCCCAGTTAAGTTTGTCATGCACGGTATGAAACAGGAAAATATGGTATAGGTACTTGCATTGAACTATAATTTTTTTTTGAGGAAAACATGTGGACTACCTTAAAGGTACTACCAATCTTGACACGGATACTATTGTCTGTAGGATATTCAATTATTTTTGCATCTATTAACAGGTAAACGAATTCTTATCATGACATGTTCATCAAATTCTGCCAAACCGATTGGAAGAATAGTTGCTTTCCATTTTTAAATATTCAAATACGTGCGATGTACGTGGTACACCGACTATTTCTCTGTAGTATTTAACCGCAACTTTTTATTTTAAATCCTGAACAACCTTCGAGTCGCAACAAAGAAACAACTTCCACACACAGCTGTACTACAAACTAAAGGTAAAACAACGGTCTCAATTTATGGACAACTCTATCTTCAGAGACGAGTCCCAAAATTATTTTATATTCAGTATTAATCCCGCAACCCGGTCTCGAGCACCGTTTCTTCCATACTTTGGAAGATTTCCGAAAGAAAGCTGCTTCGAGAAACTTCGATCCCAACTCCCGTGTAATCTTACTTATAAAAATAAACTTTTACATTAACTGATTCTGAATCAGGGGTGAGCAACTTTAGGTAGGCTGAGGCCGCGTCGGTCGGCAGAGGCTAGATCCAATCAGCTGAAAAATGGAAACAAATAAATACGTGCTTAGTAGTTTGGCTCGATAAAAGTGAGATGCAGGGTCTCAAATTTATGGAAGAGTTGGGTAGATAATGTGAAAGTTGGCAGATAAGACAGGCTTTGTCGAGCTTGAGCGCGCACTCGGTACGGTTGAATATTCCCACTCTCAGGACTTCCTGCATACACACGTTAGATGTCGACTACGAAATAACTCGCGTTTTGGTAAAAAAACTGATGTATTGTTAGCGCCTCATTGGTGCTACCGTCGCGTACCTACGTGCTGGCCGCTTGATCGCCTAATGAATTCGGAATTCGTTTTATTGACATTGATTAGATATATATGATTTTGTTTATTCTGTAAAAATTATTGATTCTTGACTCGAAGAAGATATGTTATTTTAATTTATAAAAATGTTATAATATTAATAAAGTGATGTTTTAATGAGTTGTATGTTCTCAAACATGTATGAAGTTACCACTTTCTTTACTTTTAAGTATATTACTCTATGATACACACAATCTGATGCATCTCTTAAAATATAACTAATAGTTATAGAGAGAAAGTTATAACCTACGTATGTAACACATTTGTGTGCTATATCTACACCGGCTGACATTAAGGAGCATTCCACGGGCTGTCCCGTACAAACGCATTTTATTTTCTGTGTTGCGACTTTTTTCTCGGCATTTAAAGCAGGCGATTATTTTTCTGTGCATAGTTTTGACCATTTGTCATAGAAAAGAAAACTCTTATACCTTTAAATCTTCAGAATCTTCGCGTTTGTACGGGACAATGGTAGACAATTTCATGGAATGCTCCTTAAGTGTAGGTATTTCAGTGAATAAAATTAATTTACCAAACCTGTGTTTTTTCTATTTATTTGTATTTCTCAATTATAACGCTTTAGAGTTAGACTGAGATAAGTCTGCAAAGATTTTGATAGCACACGTAGTGGAAGTGTTATTTTAAACGTCAAACTTCTATAAAATTATGACGTATGTATTTAATAACACTTACACTGCATGTGCTATCAAAATCGTTGCAGACTTCTCTTAGTCAGTTACAAAAAATAGATTCTATCAAAAACATCGGCAATCAGTCAATGAATAAAAAAAGTGAAAATAGGTAAGCGCTTATTTTCGATGTGAGATTTTTCCCTATCTTTGGCTGGCTATACGTGTCGTACTTGTGCTGAGGCCAGGTGTAATTAAGGTGCAAGGATATCCGAAGTCTGCCGACTAGAGAGCCTCGAGGACCCTTCAGCGGTTGGTTGTGTACTCAGAACCAGCAAGTGTTGCGTAGGCCGCCTTTATTCCTCTGTTTTGTGCGTTCAAAAGATTCCAAGCAAGCTTAATTGGGTTGTAAAAAGATAATCTTTTAAAATTCTGCACAATGTTACTTTTAATGCACCGTAAAATAAATCTGAAATAACGTGAGGCAGTAAGTAACGCTACTAAGTTTATTTCGCTTTGTCAACATAAGAGCCAACTTTATGAATAAGACAGATAAAGTTTAAAACCTAGAGCGTCTATAATACGAGACGGTGTCGTTAAAGCCAGAGCTAACTCTGCGCGGCGTTACATAGCGCTCCTAAATAAACTAGTGGCTGGAACAGACAGAAACATAGAATCCAATCTTATTACGATTGCCCAACTTATATTCCACATTACATTAATTTCTCCGGAGACGTCTCGCAAACTAACGAATAGCAGCTGCCCCGGTCGGTCGCATGTTTATTGAGAAATTGCCTAATCTCGAAGAGCTACAAAACAAAACCACATCGGAAATGTTGAACTAAAGTATTTCTTCTCTCCAAGGATGCTAGTTGTACCCTTGTCTGCGCCAACCGATCACACCCTTAAGGCTCCCGAATTACTGTCCGGGTTGATTACCGCCCCCGCCCCGCCGTCGCCTCGCGAGCCCTCGCGCCTCGGGCCCCGCGTCAACTAATATTTGTGTTCCCTACTTATAATTTGTGCGCTGGAAAAGTTCGACAAACACCAGACATTTTATTAAGTATAACAAAACTTTCCGTAAACTTCTGTAGTGCGCTCTGGGATTGTTTATTGACGTTATCTGATCGGGGGCCCGATTCGGATTTTGAAATAGATATCTATTAGATATCTTTTAGACATCACCTAGATAAGATAACGATATGTTTAAGATCTAACCTGTCAAATTTGACGTTCACGCGATTCTGGAGATACTCTTGAACGATTTCCACAGGATATGACTTAGAGATCCAATTCACATATCTTACGTATCTAACCTAAAAGTGACATTGGTTGCCCGAATTGCGCTGCAAAAGAGAACTAGTTGATATCTAAACTATGACGTATCTTGAATGGATCTAGTACGTGTCGTCTCTTGTGAATATCTTGAAGTTCGAATACGGCAATTTATCTGATCGGATCATTACCGATCTGCAATTGAATTAGGCATCTCTAATTACCTGAGCGCGATTAACATACATTAATTTGTGGGGTAGGGCATAATAAGACGGTGTACATTTCAGAATAATAAATCTCATTTGAATAACTCGTAAAACCTCTTTAATGAATTGGTACCGACTTTAATAAGTAATAAATATTTATGTATGTGTACGCGTTCCTCGGCGAAAATAAATTTCAATTTATCGCCTCCTCTGCTTATTCTCATTAGAGTAAAAGATGTGAAAAACATTTTATTAGCAAACATCAACGAATATTTCTATCGTAAATATCCTCTTCACACGCCATAAAGGTACACAAAAAGGCACAAGGTTTTAATGCTCTTACCTACATTCTTGATTTTTCACCAAAACGGAAAAATGTGTTCATTGGCGCGAAACGAAATCATCGTCCCAAATACGTCTGTGAACAACAAAGACCGCCTCGGTACGTGTTTTACATAATATTTTTCTTTAAACAGGACAGGATATTTACTGGCTCACACATATATAGGTTTAAGGGGTAAACAATGAAGCTGCAAATATGTGCTTGCTTCAGGCAAGCAGTCGATTTTACAGCACAATACAACCAATTTAGGAAGTAGTATTGTCCTTATATTTGAAAAGGTTATTGATTTTCTTTTCATTAGGCATATCGAGCCGACATACCACTTGTCTATGGGTATGTTCTTATGAGGGTAGGGGTCATGTATAATATGAACACTATTGTGTTCACATTGTCTTGCAAATTGCAAAGTCAAGTTATTTTTGATAATTATGTTAATTAACATTAATATTAATTTGAAAATTAACAAACTTGTTTATTTTGTTGAATTGGTGTCTGTGAATAGATAAAAATATATATTGCACTATAAATGTCTGATATGTCGATACATTATGTACATAAAGTCCATTCCAATAGAACTTGCTAACTTTGTAAACAAAAGACGTAACTTTGTTTTGTCACTGTTTCTCCTTGAATTTTCACATCATCTCATCAAACACCATTGAAACACATACACTATACACTATTAAAGCGGTCGTTACCGTAAAATACAACAATATATAACTGTATCTTGGATATTTCATTAAAAGTTTAAAATGGTTTCATAAGTTAGGTTATTAGGCCCTGATGTAATGACGTTTTTGTTTCTTTTACATTCTACAATTGTCTATGATGGGTAGTGTTGTGACTAAAGTTGGTGATATACTCGTAAAGCCGCTACACACTACGCGACTCACGGTCTGTACCTGCCAACGCGGTTATATACACTACGCGGTAGTTTGACAATTTTAAATTTCAATGAATATGTAAACTCAGATTAATCGTATAATCCCTTTTTTTTAAATAACCTTTTCCATTCTTTCGCACCATTTTTAGGGTTCCGTACCCAAAGGGTAAAACGGGACCCTATTACTAAGACTTCGCTGTCCGTCCGTCCGTCTGTCACCAGGCTGTATCTCACGAACCGTGATAGCTAGACAGTTGAAATTTTCACAGATGATGTATTTCTGTTGCCGCTATAACAACAAATACTAAAAACAGAATAAAATAAAGATTTAAATGGGGCTCCCATACAACAAACGTGATTTTTGACCAAAGTTAAGCTACGTCGGGAGTGGTCAGTACTTGGATGGGTGGCCGCTTTTTTTTTTGCATTATGTTACGGAACCCTTCGTGAGACTCGCACTTTCCCGGTTTTTTAAACATTATTTTTAAACTACGGAAAATTATAACTGGTCGTTTTGGACTGTTCATAAATAAAAATCTACCCTACATTTGACAAAATAATGACTGTTGAATGATTGACGGTTTCAATATTATTTTACTCGTTCACTGTTTTTCTTGGCATGTACGCGTATCTTACTTCTTTGTTATTGAATTTAAGAGATATCTGTTTCTCGCTCTCACTTATGGATGCGACGCACCAAGTTCGTGATGCAGTGCGATAGTGTGTTACGGCCTTAAGTAAAGGACTAAGTAAGACTCTTGCCCATCACTAGCAAATTCATCATTCAGAGACAATTTCAATATGGCGGTTTGTTTACACAGTTTGCAAGTTCTATTGGAATGGACTTTATATACTATGTAACTAAAAATTGAAGGATTTACTTCAGTCATATTATGAACGGAAGTAGGGCGAATCGGAAATAATTTATAAATTCTGATGTTTTTAGTTAAACGGATAAATTATGATTCTATACTCTGTATCTTTAAGTATTTAAATAAAAGTAAATAAAATCTAACCTCATATGGCTCCTTAACCAGTTGAGGGTAGACGAAAACTTTACATGATCAAATAATGTAGATTAAAGTCAGGTCGTTTTGTGGCTGATCCAGGCGGTTTTATATTTGGTTGGTTAACCAATAAATGTTATAACTACCCGAAAAACAACAGTCCACCTGTTAGCAACTGTCCACCCTAAACTAAAAAGCAATTCTATTCACCTATAAATATAATTCATTTTAGTACATATAAGGTGGCTAGTTATTGAAAGCTGACCAGTTATTGAAATCTTATACTAAAATGAATTCTGTTTATTGGTGAATAGAATTAATTTTTAGTTAAGGGTGGTCAGTTATTGGCCGGTGGCCAGTTACTGGCGAATTACCCTATCTAACTATTTTGTAGCAGAATATATTCGTTTTCCCGTTCTAACCTTCTCAGCGGCGGGTTACACAACAGGTTATCGCTTATCACACAGACGCGACATCTTTGCGAGGTCTAATCCGAATTTAAACCTTAACTAAAGGGGTGAAGGTAGATTATACTCTGCACACTGAAGTATCATCCTGTTATTTATGTTAAAATGATGGTACATCATTGATATCTAAAAGACATATATAATTATTATTTCTTTTTAGGGTTCCATACCTGAAGGGTGACATTCGAAAAGTCATAATCTTATTTCTTAGCTTACGTTGTCCGTCTGTCCGTCAAATGTATAAACATAAAGGCACATTTTAATTTTTAACAAGCAGAAACGTCTGCGAACGACGCTATTAAGCGTAGAGTAATTTTTAAAGTGGAAAAATTACTGTCTTGGGTGAGACTTGAAATCACGGCCTCTGGCCCCCTTGACTCATAATAAGGTGGAAAGAGCTGCTGGCCATGGATGAGGTCTTGGTGGCTCAGATGGCAGAGCGCTGGCGTATCGATCCAGGGGGCCGATTTTTGAATTTCGACCGCTCGATTTCGTGTATTTCGTTCAATAATATCTCCGATACCCGACATTTAAATTCTACTAATAGAATAAACGAGTGGTCAATACCACTCGGTTCCCAATTTTTAACGCTCGTATTAAAAAAAAATGCATTTTGCTGTTTTCCTACGATTTTCGAGTGACGAAATCGAACGCTCGAAATTCAAAAATCGGCATCAGAGGCCGTGAGTTCAAGACTCACCCAGGACAGTAATTTTTCCACTTTTAAAATTCTAAGCTTAATAAAGGCACACTGTAGTGAATGTAGCTTAACAACTACACTGAAATTAAGTACCAATATCGCAGCGTCATGTCCTTGCGTCGAATAGAAGTTCTTATTATTAAGCATTCAAACATCCTTGAAGCAGAAATGTGTCACGTACCGAGCGGAGACTAGCGCGTTGTAAACTACGTCTTTGCCAACGTTTTTCCAATATCAAGGCAAGTGTTAACACTTTGTGTACCAATCGACTTAGGTATCAACTGCAAGTGAACAGCGGCTCTGGCTCGCAGTAGAGTTTAACAGCAGTAAACAGTTTTGTATGAGAATTGTACAGATTTAATCTTAGCGTACAATACGGAGTGAAGTGAAGGATGCTAGTTTGTCTACTGTTAATTGTGCTAAATAACGGTAACATTCCATTTCTAACCGCAGCTGCACTACCGGTACTGAACGCGTCGCTGTCATTGTCAATTTCCATAGTAAAATGAACAGTAGTGCAGCTGTCGTTGGAAACGGACTGTCACCTTAAGAATCACGCTGATGCGAATTCACACGTCGATTCGGTGTATGAGCGTGACAGCGCTATTTGCGTATATTATTATATTATTGGGGTTATTGTGGGCCTTTTAGTGCTACGTCGAAAATGCTGTGATGTATTGTGCCGTCCCTCTAAACTATAGCACCCTATGATATTGATACCATAAATATCACTGGGCTATGGCACGAAATGCACTGCGAGTCATGTTATTAAGCATCTTGATCGCAATTATCGCCAGTGACAGATTTGCAGTGCCGCCCTAGACCCCAGGCCCTGTAACAGGGCCGGCGGCACTGCAAATCTGTCTGATAATTGCTACAGTAGTCACCCCTTTCTCATCACCCATGATATTGACTACATTTTTAGATTATTTCTTGTTAACATCGGCGAATTTTTTGTCACGATTTGCCGCCCCTAATATCTTGCTGCCATAGGGCCGGGCCTACTGGGCCTTATTAGGACAACTCCTCCACTGATTATCGTTACGCGCGCGCGCGAGATCCACTGATGCGAGTCAAGGTGAAAGTCCAGCACCAGTCAGTGAGGGATCGTCACAGTCGTATCATAACCAGATCAAAAGCTTAACAAATTTTAAATACAGAATTGGCCTCAATGCCTTATAGTTTTAGTTTAGTATCAGATATTCTGTGTGCTGCGGGTTCGGCGATGGGTGGAGCTTGTCGGACGCATTAAGACGGATCGCTGTAGTAATCAGTTAATGCATTATGCGGTTTAAACTGCAACATGGAGAGTTTATACACATATAACCGCAATGCTTTAGCGTTTTTTCCAGTCATCATGAAATTTATATACTTACTGTAACCAGTACAGAAATTAGTAGGCGGGAATACTTGGTACCTATTCTTTTTCGTACTGAACTAATTTTCACTTCTTTCCGGGTTTTCCCATGTTTGCTAAAATATATATCTGTTACAACATTGACTTACAGTTTGATTACATTTTAAAAAAGAGGCTATTTAGGCTATAACATGCTTTAGTTTTTTTTTTTCGGCTATGTCTTGGTATGATGTGCCATGGTGAAATTTTAGGTAGATCCTGAACTAATATTGTTCCTTCTTGACATACATTTTAATAAAAGGCTGAGAAAAGCTGAGAAAAGCCGAGATAATGACAAAAGAGACTCTTAAGGTGACAGTCCATTTCCAACGACAGCTGCCCCACTGTTCATTTTACTATGGAAATTTACAATAACAGCGACGCGTTCAGTACTGGTAGTGCAGCTGCGGTTAGAAATGGAATGTTAACCATTAGTCCATATCAGCACATAATTTAGCAACAGCATACTTCAACCCTCAACATTTGTATCACGGGTTAGGTAGATAGGTATAAAAGAAAGTATTAAATTTGTTTTTGTTAAGCCCTGGCTTCGTAATGGTTGCCCCATCGCCATAGCGTCCAAAACTAAGGTGCACATTTAAGAGACAGATGGCGTCATTCGGATAATTCTGTTATCAGCCGCGAGAGGGCGCCCCTGCGCTCGTATACTCAGACGGCCGTTTCCTGCGACGTTAAATCCTTATAAAGGTAACTGTGCTACTGAAAAACTCCCTATTTCTGTGACAAAGTGCGCTTTTAACCGCCCAAGTGAAAATTCTACGAGATTTTGTTTTTATCCAACGAGATACCAATCTTGCCTTCGCAGCAAAAAAAGAATGGAGCCCGATTTCAAGACAGCCTTATTATTTTCCTATTACAATGTCAAAATATAATAAAGTTTCTGTAATAGTTTTGTTATTAAGTATATCGCGTCGCACGGCGCGCAATCAGCAGTTTGTGAACTAGCTATCTGTAGCGACGGCGATATCGCATAAACATAGAAACAGAAATAATTCCTCTCCTTAGATTTATCGGCTATTGTGCGAGTTGAATCTGTAGCTTTTACTTTTACGCACTAAATCATATTTATATGATTAACGACTGCTGACGTAGGAAAACAAGGTGAGTGGAAGGTAGGGCGTGAGATAAGTAGACATTAATAGTCCTACTTTTAGTAACAGAAACAGTTCAAAGGTCGGTTTGTCATCAAAATTGTTCCACCGGAAAACGAACAAGATTATTTTCCACAGCATTGTAAATAAAATAATCGCATTACGCATTAAAATTCGAGTTCACATTTCGGCTGGAAGTGACACATTCGTTACCAACAATGCGGACAATTTTATCGGTTCAATTCCTCTATTCATTCCAGCATACAAAAAGTAATTTGAAGTACTGATCCGGATGAGCGCTTACTTAAGTATCTATTTTTGAGAGACGCACCGAGACTCGAAACGAGTGGAGCTGACTTCCGCGCATATGTGAGAAGGCACGCACCGTCTCACACGTCCGTGTATGCTTACGAACACGGTAAACACTTACATTATTCTATTCAACAGATTCAGCTCCCCTCTGTAAATGCAGTATTCCTTTCTGTTGCATTCAAAATCATTTCACAACGACTCTACACTCTTCGGCACTTTAGTGCAATATTAATAAAGATTTTCATCGTCGTATGAACCTGAAGAGGTTAGATTCAAGTGGATTAAGTAAATCGCCATGAAACCACTATAGAATATTAGAGTGGCAAGCAGGCTTCGTCCCGCGAGTGGCTAGTAACAATGACGACGCAGATAAAGAGGGTCGATAACGTGAAATAGCAACGTGAAAACGTGGCGAGAAAATAGCATTATTAACCTCCCGGGCATAATACGCGTACCAGTGCGCCAGATATGGTAATGATTATGTAAATCCCCTCCTCACAGGTACATCTCAGGAACGTTATGTACTTATTAAAAGCAAGATTGCGAGACCGAGGGGATTGTCTCACAAAAAGTTTGCCCGACCTTCAAAAGGCTCCAAGTGTTTACCGCCCTCTCAAATTTTACGACGTTAGTAATTCGAAATCTCAGGTTTCCTGAAATCGGACTATCGACGTTGCAGTTTTACTTGGCGACTCTCTTTTCAATTTTCTTAGTTTGCCACTCGATGCAGGGAAGCATTGTATGGCTAGATTCTTATCTCTCCCGAAAGCTATTTAGCTAAATGGAATTTACAGAGCCCGCACTGCAGTTCGACAAAGTACATTGCAATATTTAAAATCTTGAATTTTAAGTCTTAAACTCAGACATTGTATTATGTGTCTAAGATTTCTCAAGACTCTTTATACAAAACTCCTTCTGTATCCCTTTTTCATAATGCACTTCTCAAAATTAAAAAGTATCCTTCGCTGTAAACATCTTTTTATTTAAGTAAATAAGAGCTTCAGAGAGATTTAAACTGAATTGAGAGTTTATGAAAGTTCCAAATTATACATTTTATGTACGCTTTTGGAAAGTACGTATCCGATAAACATTCGTCAACAATTACACAAAGCGCTGTTTAAGATGTTTAACTTGAAGCACCTAATTGAGCCCCGTTAATCAAGATTCAAGAGTACAAAGTTTTCACAAGTGTTTAAATTATTTACCTCAAACAAAAAACATCGACGTTCAAAGCATTTCTGAGATGTTGTTGCTTACACTGAAAGGGGCGGAACACAAAGTGTATATATTGCGAATATAAAATATTGAAAGCGAGCGCTGAACGTCAAAAAACTGACGCCGAACCTCGTTAATGAACTTAATGAGTAAAGAAAGTGAGTTGTATCACACGGATAAGTTTGCGAAAGCATCTCCCAAGTTTCTATTCTGAATGCTGGTGCTACAAGCCGGAGTGTTCGTTTAACTTGCACAGAACAAAATTAAATGCATCATAAAATAAATACAGTCTTATTTCATGTTTCAAAATGTACCAACTGTTTAACACGAGTTCCAAACTATTTTGCGCATTATTCGTTAATTATGCATTTGCCTGTAATATTTAAGAAGATTATCAGTGATATCGGTAATGATGTAATGGAATTGATTATACACTTAAAAGCAATAAATCAGGGTCACTTTGTATAGACATTTATACAAAATATGTACAACCTCAACTAGGCTATATTTATTTTAGGTTTACAATTATATAGTACAAATGGCGGACTTTAATGTCTAGAGGCATTCCCTACCAGTCAACCTTCAGAAGTTAGAGTAAAATGTCAAAACAGAAAAATAAATGTGTCCTTACCCTATAAAGAAGTTCGGGTTAGAAATCACATTTTCAAATCACCCACCACACGCATATTGATTATTGTCAATACCAGTCACAACTACTATAGGTAGGTATTTAGGTAAACAAGTAGAAGCAAAGTATAGGTAGGTATTTAGGTAAACAAGTAGAAGCAAAGTATTAATTCAGGTAAACAAAATTATTTCGCAATAGAGACCCACTAAAAATATTTTATATATTCGTCTAAGGATAAGGCTATTGAATAAGGAAATAGATAAGTCTATTATTATTATTATGATACTAATTTATTGGAGAAGTGTTAGTTATATCTAAAGATTAATGGAAAAATACTTCGTACAAACGATTACTCATTGAATTACATCTAGAAGGACATTTTTCTTTTCTTTTTTTATTAACATCCTTTATCAGTTTTATCACAGAAACGCAACAAAAGCTTCACAGGAAAATTGACACTAGACAATATTGGCGAATAACATTAACAAAAACCCAGTCTCCAAAACTACGCGATACCTACGTACCGTAAACCGGGGATACTTTGATCAATTTTAGAGTTTGACACCATTTTTTGACCATCCTAATATACGTAAAAATATGAAATAAAAATATAATAATCGGTTTTTTCTCTTCTTTCTGCCCGCCAAATAAAAAAAAATTAGGACTTATAATTTTTTCAGAAAAAAATAAAAACAACGCGATCAAAGTTATATTGAGAATGGGGTTACTTTGACACCACTTATTTTTTTGCTAACAATCTAAAGTAGACCCGCTAAAAAGCCCGTAAAAAATAAAAAATAAAAAATCGGTTAAGTACTTTTTAAGTTATTTATATTTTTAAGGTGTGGGGTTACTTTGATATCATACAAAATGATACAAATTGGAAAAATTAAGCGTTTATTTACTATAAATAACGTAGGAATTTAACTTATCATCGCACTTAGCTACAGATTTTTGAATTGCAAGCTTTTCCGTTTCAGTAAATTTGGTCTGTGCACCCGGGTTTTTGATATATTACCTTTATACTTATTGTATAAAGTTCTATAAAAAATATTGTGTGCTTTCGATGCGGCACGAATAAATTTTGTGCCAATATATGCAAATGCATCATTAAGTTGTTCTTCTTGGTATTTTTTGTAGTCTCGTTACCCGATATATTTTTTTTTGTAATCTATGGCATTATTTCTATAAAAAACAATGCATATTTATTTATTGTAGAATTAATGCCCTGGTGGGCTGCTGGCCTTACGCACGTGTAATAAAACAGCTAAAGCAAAGCCGCAGGATAAAATGTAGCCAAATTCCACCCAGAAACTTAATTCCATACGACAACGGTATGGAAGAAACAGGTAAAAGAATATTTATAATCAGATAAGCAGTTCCAGAGATCAACTACTAGATACAAATTTATAATTCTACGACCTCTAACTCTTCCACTGGCTCAAACGATGCCTATTTATTACATTACTATTGAAAAAAATACATAAAAAATCGTAAGCTGCCAAAATAATTCATGGTGTTATCATTATCTTTTGATCAATTTCACCACGTATAAGTGATCAAAGACACCCCGACCCATGGATTCCCTACGCTACGTGCGCATGTGGAGGTTGTCGAATTCAGGATTTTTTTTATAAACTCGCGAATCAACACTGATTAACGTAAGACACTATAAAATTACATGTATTAATTATTGACACAAATACAGTCAAAGTTTTTCAACCAATAAAATCAGGAAGAAATGGCGTACCCGCCATTAATATTTTTTTTTTAGGCGAAATAATAATATTACACTCGCATCCACTTACTGCGCGGTGAAACAACTATCAGAGTTGCCAATAAAGAAAAAAATACTGCGAAGTTTTTGTTCAACTCGTTAAAACAAGGACTTTAGTAGCGGAGAGAAGTTGCTATCAAAGTCGACCCGCAAATCAAAGTAACCCCGGTTTACGGTACTCAGTAAAATGAAATACGTACTGCCGTATTCGAACTTCAAGGTATTCACAAGAGACGACACGTACTACATCCATTCTAGATACGTTATAGTTTAGATTTCAACTAGTTTTTTTTGCAGCGCGATTCGGGCAACCAATGTCACTTTTACGTTAGATAGAGTAAGATATCTATTAGATGTGAATTGGATCTCTAAGTCATATCCTGTGGAAATCGGTCAAGAGTATCTTAAGAATCACGCAAATGTCAAATTTGACAGGTTAAATCTTAAACATATCGTTATCGTATCTTGGTGATGTCTAAAAGATATCTAATAGATGTCTATTTCAAAATCCGAATCGGGCCTGTAGTCGGCACCGGCCTTCGGAAAATGGTTTAATATCGAAATGTGATCACTTAGCGCAATCTCTTACCAAAGAAAAAACACAGAAAATTCACGAATGTACTTAGCTTTTACCAAAAACCGAAATATGTTTCAATTTTCATGAAACACACAAAAACAGTTGGATAGGCGGCCCAATCCATTCCTTTTTTGTATTAGATGAATGAGTTTTGCGCTTTTTCCGCTACATACGTTGTGCTCAGGATTTTATAAAATATTGGAATATACATATTATTTATATTACGAGTGTTTTATGATTGTATGAATGCCAAACGATTAAATAAATGACTTAACAGTCATTTGTTATTTGGTAACCCTACTTACCTTTAAATCGTTTCTGTAATTTTTTTGGTAAATTTATTTAATTAAGATATTGAAGGTATTAATTAACTAAATTTGAAAGCATAGGTACATATGTAGTTTCCTTCACCTAGATTTATCAAAACTAGAAATAATTAAGTATTCATGGAGATACGGCTATAGAATTCTTCGACGCTGCAAAAGCACCCAAGAGGAAAATATTTACGCTTTTTCGAAATGCAGAAATCAAGTAACAAGGAATCGGTTTTAGCGTGGAGCGTCAGGGCTTGCGAATAAAACGAAAGTACCAACGGTGCAGTAATAATGCTTACCTTCTGAAATATGAGTGAGGCATCCAAGCATGCCGCAATGCTGGCGAATCATCGGAAATGAGCAAGTAATTAGTGCAGGTTTCGATATTTCGTAAGATTATTTTTGAACCATTTCATCGTTGGTTACTTTTCCGAGTTTGATCAGAAACGAGACCTCAAATGCCTTGACTTAAAACTCGTTTTTTTAGCATTAGAATAATGATATACAATCTTAACGCGTATTTTTATTGAAAAACGCTTTACGCGTTTACATATATTTATGTATGATATATTTAATTTCTGTCTCACGTAAGTTTTAGTTTGTGAAATAACTTACAAAAGGAACTTTGTCTTAGCTTATTTATTACCTACAAAGATATTAGAACTCGCAGTTCAAATCAATTTGTCTAATTTAATATTGAAAAATAATAGCTTCATAATTACACTAAAATTATTTGCCTAAATAAATGTAGCATGAATTTCTCGAGAATAGTATACGGTCAACTATAAGTTTGATTATAGACGGGCTGTTTAATAAAGTGGAATCTTTGTTTTTATTAAGTCGCACGTTGTCGTCCCCGATCTAATCATGGGCAGTCCCGTGCGTCATTTGCCTGCTCCTCTGGTGCAATGCAAGTTTGATTTCCGTATCGTGTACTTTTATCAAAGCTATAGATTAAATATTAATATATCTTACTGAACCTTAAAAAATATGTTGATTTGAATCTATGAATAGGTACTACTAAGTATATAAAAAAAAAACATTGCCTAGATGGCCTGGTTCGAGCATCTTCTAACACACTCGAGGGTAAGTTTACCAGAGCGAACGAAGCTGCATTGTGTTGACAGCGAGGTACCTTCATTTGTTTCTTAATCTTTCCACACAGTGAATTCTTCTTATATGTATAAGTACTCATCAAAAGAAAGGTACTCATGTGTCACCTCTGGTGATACATATTCTTACCAAGGCGGATCAAAGGAACCTAAGGTAGGTTTACGGCACGCAACCCCTAAATAAGCTTGATCGTACTTTATCCTACGAATAAAACCTAATGTTTAGGATGTAAGCTCCAAAGTAACAACTTTATTCATGCCAAAAGCAAGGCATTAAATATCGCAAGTAACAATAAGAAGCGAGATCGTGGAAAATCACCGGGTAGCGAGTCGCAATTAGCGGGCGAACACCCAGCGGAAATAAATAACGATATTTGCTTCGAGCCGCAGATCCGGGTAAAAAATAAGTTAAGTACAAGTAACTTACCGACACGAATATTGAGTGCTCGATCAAAATAATGCTTGGTAAGTACAAGTTGTACTGAGTACAATATATTTTTAATCTAGGTAGTCATTTTATTAACTTGATAAAATAATATAAGTATTTGTGTAATTTTGGGGATTGTATTTTTGTCTCAATATAATAACAATAAACCCGGCCAAGTGCGAGTCATAGTAGCGCACGAAGGGTTCCGTTGCATTACGCAAAAAACCGCAAATATAAAATCATGTTTGTTGTATGGCAGTTCCACTTAAATATTAATTTAATACTGTTCTTAGTATTTGTTGTTATAGCGGCCACATAAATACGTCAACTGTGAAAATTTCAACTGTCTATCATGGTTCGTGAGACAGACAGACAGACGGACAGACAGACAGATAGACGGACAGATAGACGGACAGTAGAGTATTAGTAATAGGGTCCCGTCATTCACACGTCATATTGTTATAGAAGTTTGACGTTTGAAATGACACTTGCACTGCGTGTGCTATCAAAATTGTTGCAGACTTGTCTTGGTCTAGTTGTGTTGGAAAACTTAGAAACTTTATCAGTACTAAATACAGCAAACAAGGGTATACTGCCGTATTCGAACTTCAAGATATTCACAATAGACGACACGTACTAGATCCATTCTAGATACGTTATAGTTTAGATATCAAGTAGTTCTCATTTGTAGCGCAATTCGGGCAACCAATGTCACTTTGAAGTTAGATAGAGTAAGATATCTATTAGATGTGAATTAGATCTCTAAGTCATATCCTGTGAAAATCGTTTAAGAGTATCTCCAGAATCGCGCAAATGTTAAATTTAACAGGTTAGATCTTAAACATATCGTTATCGTATCTTGGTGATGTGTAAAATATATCTAAAAGATGTCTAATAGATGTCTATTTCAAAATCCGAATCCCATAGATTCTGCTCTCAAAATAACATAAAATCGCCGGATGAGAACAATGTCGTTTCCCGACAACCTTACACATAAGTATTAGTAGTTGTTATTTACTCTTAGCTATCCTGAAAAATAAAAACATAAAAAAAACTCCACTAAATACTGGAATGAACAAAGTACTCGTATTTACAAGTACCTACAATATCAATTAATACAAATTACAAGTAGCCACTCAATTGTGACACAATCTCTGGAAAATTAATTCACATCGAGCTTAGCAATCGGTAAGTTAATAACAATTTAGAGTAGGAGGCAAAAGCTTTATTATTCACGAAGATGGCGCCTATCTTGGTGCCCACTTAATAAACGCTTTAAATACATTTCGACAGAATTTAATTTACAAATTCGGTGCTGGGCAGTGAGCGTTTGACGTGGCGGGAGATTCACTAATGGCGACTACAGAAATGCAAATAGAATTGATTGGCTGGTACTCCGTACCTCACTTCCCTACCTGTCTTTACGCTCCGGATTTTCCCTACAATTCAATACATCCTTATTCAGGAGTGCTTTGAGCAATTTCGATGATCGTACAATGCATGTGAAATGATATAGCGAGAAAGCGGTGGGCGAGTAAAGTGCGCCTTTAGAAAAAACAACGTCTCTGTTGAATGTAACATAATAATAATAGGTAGGTACCTAACTAAAATTAATTCAAGTTAAGTATTTCTTCAGTGATTTAGTATCGTACAGTCAGTTATTGTACCTACCTACATAATTTTGTAACGTACGTTCTTAGTTTTTAGGGTTCCGTACCCTAAGGAAAAAACGTAAGACTTCACTGTCCTTCTGTCTGTTTGTCAATCTGTCATTGTCAGCTATATCTCATGAACCGTGATAGATAGACAGTTAAAATTTTCACACATGATGTGTATTTCTGATGCCGCTATAACAATAAATACAAAAAACAATAAAATTAATATTATTTATTTTAAGTGGGGCTCGCATATGTACAACAAACGTGATTTTTTTGCGAAACCCTTCGTGCGCGAGTTGTACTCGCACTTGGCCGGTTTTTTTAACAAAAACGTGACAATAAACAGGTTTTTACCAAATAAGAAAACGAAGATTACATACGGGACGTAACTTAATCTGGCTTGTAATGATGGAAGCTAGACTTCCAGATTTTCCCTCCTAAGGGAACAGCCATCGATATCAAGTTACTTTATTATTTGAATTGGCAGAAATCGACTAAGCTCAGAATGGAAGTCATTACATGAGGAATTTACTAGCAATTTCATTGCCGAAAATGTTTCTCAGACCTACTAGCGTACCAGCAGTTTAGTATTTCATGTTGCTGTGTTACATTTCACTGTGGGTCGTGTCGTAATTCGTAGTCGGCATATTTACGCATTGCAAACACGTAGATGTTAAGCTAGGTAGACCGCGATGTACTAGCTGCTAGCCCTTTGCTCTGCAGTATACAAATTATATTCAACTAGAACTCTCGGGAATGGATAAGAGTGATAGATTTCGCTGGCCCTTACGTGGTTAAATTTTTTATGTCACTATTATCATCAATATTATGGATGCATCGCAGCCATAATGTGTTTTGTAGTGTTTAGTTTTAAAATATATTTTTATAATGTGTACCTATGCTAGTTTTAAGGTATTTATGTATGGGCCACTAGTTGCCTGAAATAAAGATTTTCATTATCTTATTTACTTGATTTAATAATATAACTGTCCTATTTAAGCTCATTGTGTGGGTATTTTGGCATTAAGTAGCTTAACTGCTTACATGAGTTAATTCTGTTGTTATTATTCGCAGATAAAATCTATGAACATGAACATAGACAAGAAATGAGTCCAGTTTAAAAACTTTTCCATAAAAACTAATCTCGACTATGATTCTCATTTTAAACCAGTTAAAGATGATCGCCGTAAGTTATAGCTCTTTGAAATTCTTTACCAAAGTTAAAAATTTGTTCGCGATGAAATGTGGCGCCACGTATTTAAGGTTTGTTGATGGACACTTTTCATACACATAGATTGTTCTCCTTACAATAATAGGTGTTTGTAGCATTTCTGTTATTTTGACTACTCATTTACACTTCAATATTAATAATTGTTATTATTTACATGTTTATTCTTCAATCACGCTAAAAATGAATTTCGATGAAATTAGGCGCGCAGATAGTTTATCACTAAAGTGGTTCAATGACTTACAATTTATTACGAGACTACTAGGCCAGAGAAAGGGAGGAAAGCAGTTAAACGAATATATGCGGACTAAATCGCGGGAAATTTTAGTCAACAACATAGTGTAGAATTCACCACGTAGAAGTTTTATGTAAGTACATATAACAATTCGTAAACCTACCTCCCAGTCTGACATTCCAATAACATAATACGTATGTTGTAATCTGCAAGGAAGCAGTGGTGGCCGAGTGGATATGACGCCCGACTTTCAATCCGGAGGTCGCGGGTTCAAATCCCGGCTCGTACCAATGAGTTTTTCGGAACTTATGTACGAAATATCATTTGATATTTACCACTAGCTTTTCGGTGAAGGAAAACATCGTGAGGAAAACCTGCATACATCTGCGAAGAAATTCAAAGGTGTATGTGAAGTCCCCAATCCGCATTGGGCTAGCGTGGGGACTATAGCCCAAGCCCTCTCGCGCATGAGAGGAGGCCTGTGCTCAGCAGTGGGACGTATATAGGCTGAAATGATGATGATGATGATGTTGTAATCTACGCATATAAGCTTCTGGATTACCCTTTGAGAAGGTTTAAAAACTCTCTAGCGTTTAGTATTACCAAAACTGATAGCTTGCACTTATATCAAATGAGGACCCACTTCCATTATTGGCAGTTGCGTCTTCCTGTACAGAGACAAAGCAACGAGTTGACAAACTACAATATTGCAGTAGGTATTTGGAGAGCTTACCAGTATAATACGCGATGACAAAGCGCCGTGAGCCGTGCCGCATTTCGAGCTCCAACTTATACGGCTAAATGGGAGTAAGTAGTGATGCAAGACAGGCTATGACAAATTGATTGAAAAGCTAGAAAGGCGCCTTAAAGGTTATCGTTCGTTTTTGGAATTCTTTTATTTATATTCATGCAAGCGACTGATCTCATCGGATCGAATCAGGTTATACAAATACGTATACATATTTACATCGGCCACTCAAGATTATCTCAGGATAAAATCTCGGGCTTGTTTTTATTTTATGTTTAGAAGTTTAATCAGTTTCATAACAGCGATATTATGAAACAGATTAACCTTCTAAAACATGGCCTGGATTTTCACCATAGCAACTATTTGTAATGTTATTTACTTAATCAATAAAATTACGTATTGTTGACCTAGCTTAGCAATACAAAAACAACAGCGGCAAGTAAGCTCCACTTTAATAAACTGCGATATTTTATTGTAAACAGCATTATTTCTAAGTTATGGCATAAAGTTTAAAATATAATAGCGTGAAGAGAGTTTACGGTCAACGAGCGACTAGAAATTGGATTTAAATAAACGAGGTGTAGTCTCGGTATCGCAAAATCTTATTTAATTGAATGATAACAGCCGCAAGACAGTACTCTGTTTATGTAAATTTGACTCGGTTATTAGACCCTCGTTGGAATGTTTCGATTAGTCCATACTAGAGCGGAGTGCCAATGTTTTAATCATAGTTTTAGCTGTCAATAATTTTAATATTTATAGCTCATTACCGCAATATCACAAAGCTTTTAATGCGTTTTGAATTTGATAATTAAGGGAAGAATATTTTGTAATAAATTTATGCACTCATTTATCCGATTATTACAATTAAGTGAAGGACTACGAGAAATTACACACCCCTGCCTGGTAAATAACAAAATAAGTGCTTTACCTATGCTCTATGCTCGTAGCGCTACGCCGTAGCCTGCTTATTCTTAAAATAAAAGCAGTAAGTCTTATAAAATAGAACCAAATACTTGATGTCTCATCCATATACATATTCCCCTATTTTAAAATTTGCTCTGACTCAATCCATCCTTCTTATTAACATTCTAAAAACAATTTCATCCTCACAAAAGGGGTAAAGTGTTTATATCACAACACCTATTCAAACGGCCGAGGAGAAAATTTGCATTAAATCCATTTACAGCGAAGATTATGGCCTCACGGAATACTCTGCTCTGCGGCGGCGTATTCCGTAGGCAGTATTGCAACGCACAATACACGTCGATTCGGATTACGCTATCGGCCGCCTCGTAAGTGGCTACGTAGCCTCAAATAGGCACTTACTGACACCACAATGAGACACCTCACAGCTTCCTTAGCTAGATCGAGCCCCAAGATTGTGCTATCACCACCGATACGCGACGCGCTTTTACGCTATAATTGAATTAGATATTACTTACGTTAGCGCGTTCACCCATCAATATATTGCTTTAGACGGATATGTAAACTGATAATGTTAGGCGTGAATATTTGCATATGATTAGTGTGACGTGTTGAATACGAAATCGTACGCATTGTTTAAGGTTGATAGTAGGTATACTCGTACTTACAGACATTATTTATATATATTTTTTTAATTAGGTACAATCTATTTTACGGGTGGGTATAGGTTATACAATACAATACAATACAATACAAGACAATGCAATACAATACGATACGATACGATACGATACGATACGATACGATACGATACGATACGATACGATACTATACGATACGATACGATACGATACGATACGATACGATACGATACGATACGATACGATACGATACGATACAATACAATACAATAATCTTTATTGCACACCTCACATACACGTAGTATGTGTATGTGGTTATATAAATAAATATATAAACGTATCATATTTTTTCCTTCTTTAGTTTATTATATTATCAATAGTTTTAGCCTATCTCAGCCTTGCGATATATTCAAAATACGTGCATTGAATAGTTATCTTTCGTTTGCGTTTTATTAAATTTCCTGACGACGCCGCTTTGTACGTTATTCCTGCGTCGGCCAACCTAAACCTTTATAAACGCTAGTAACAATTTTCAGTTTTGAAATCGATACACGGCGAGCAGAATGCCAGGCGGTTAGCATCAAATTCTATGCACATTTTCAGGAATAGGGAAGCAATTTTCACTCAATCCCTCTCGACAACAAGTTCAAACTTACGCTGCGTACGTGCGTTCGTATCAATGGTATAACAAATAGGCTGATATTTCGTCAGAAATAACCCGAATCAAGTTTCAGTGCGAAAGCTTTGTGTGTGGCAGGTGAAAAAGTGAGAGGCTTGATTTATTCGTCCCGGCGCCGCCTAACGCTGGATGATTGAACGGAGAACGTGTTTATACATCGGCCAAACCGTGAAATATGACAGATGAAATACGTTTGCAATCCTAATGTTTGTCTATTTTGAAAAGTCAAAGTTAGAGAACTCCTTAAACACTGACTGATTCACTCGTTCCGGTCCTCTACAAATTTTCATTGGAAGATCAGGGTGGCAGTCGCTTTCGTCAAAAACAAAAACAGCCCGAGAAGTTACTTTTGTGTCATTCATGGCATTTGCATCTTATTAAATTGCGAAACCTAAGTATACAAATATGACATCGTAACGACTATTGAATTTTTGTTCGTAAATAAATAGTTGTGCATGCATTGCAGCTAGACAGGTTATTTTGTTCCGTCAAACACCTCCATTTCGCTTTGCACGGATGCATGTAACATATCGCTTAAGTTGTACCTCTTTTCAAATAATCGAATTTGGGTTATTTTTTGTGTTTATAGTACAAAAATAAGTTAACGAACCGATTATATTGCAATATTCTTACTTCTTCACTACAGCCACAAGTTTACTAAGACTAAGTGTTTTTTCTTTCACGAACATGAAAGAAAATCATAGGAAAAAGCTACGCCTACATCTAGCGCTAGGATACAAGTAGGTACGTTAGTGAGTCAATAAGAACTGGTGAGTACATACGAATAAAAAAAAATGTAGACAAATCCCAACCCAGCTAATTTCTAACAACGCCACACAATGAATTTCAGCTTACGAAATTCACGCGTGCAAGTAAGTAATAGATGCTCGCTATAATGTGTGTGGCTGAGCGTCGACAGTCGATATTGACTTTGATAAACGAGCTAGTCAGTGTCGCCACAACCAGCCGCGTCACCTACTTTGGTGCATTGCGGTTCTTACTTCTTACCAACACGATACCCTGCCCATGTTTACACTCCATCCTCGTAGGTTTTATGACTACTAACATAATATTACGTCCTACAAGAGTGCCTGTGGTAGTCCTTTATTTGTTTGATACAGTTTATCGAATGTTGTAAGCAAATTGTGATTTCTCGTTCGCTTTCGCGATGTTGTTTTGGTCGTTGTTTTCAAGAACTATTAGGTGCTTTAAAAAGTTAATGTGTTTGTTGATTAGCTGATAGTTTCCCAATGAAATTATACAATTAGGAAAGTCTTTCACACATATTTTTTAATCTTATCATAATGATTTATTTTTTGATCCGAACCCGTTAGAGTAGTCTTGAATGAACTGTTAAAAATGACATTTCGTCACTACTTTGAAAAAATTTCGTATCTCAGACTGCTACTCAAAGTTGAAACGCAGTAAGATTTAGATTTAGATTTATTTATTTCATAATATGAAATTACAATATAAATTATTTTACACTAATCTATACGAATTTATATTATGATCGTCAAGTCAAGTCAAGTCAGTATGCATTCCATACATAGTTTCCACATTTTTCTTTTGATTGGCAGGACAAGTTTTTTTCAAAGTAATCGCGATTTGCTTTGTGCCAAGAATAATCGTTGTAGTAATGCATTCATTAAATAATAAAAAAATCAACACTACAACTCCCACCTAGCCAAATTTTCTGAACACTATGCTATTCTATGAGCGGCATTGGAACTAGGGTAAGTATAAAAACTATTATTGATTTGTTCCCAATATTTTATTCAACTCAGAGCATCTCAGTCATATTTATTCATAAGTATGAACGTGATACACGGTCAGTAGGTAATGTTCAAAAAATCATTCGGATATCCATTTATAAATTAGGAAAATTATTACATAGGTAGTTGTATTTTGATACCATTCGTTTTATAAACAACAATTATGCCAGTGACAGGAAACCCCTCTATAATCGATAAGAAGATGCTTTTTAATACTTTCTGGTACCAAAATATATTCTATTCGGCGAGTTTTCGTTATCGTTGCTTAACGGTAACAGAGACGACCACCGGAGGCTTTCAGCCAACTAACCGATAGCATTTGCATAATATTGAAGCGTTTCCAATACGGTGCCCTGGGTTCATTAGCCTCATTGATCGGATTACGATATCAACCATATGTAGATATCTATTTAATACTATTGAAATTAGGTACCTGCGGATAAATCGTTTACACTATGCAATTGCCTTAACGTAGTAGGTAACTGACGCTATTTAGCAACGGTAATAATTAATAAATTAATAATTAAATAAGAGTTTTTCGTAATCTCATACTAGATTCCCTATTCCCTATGTAGGTAACCTCTTCTGTGAACAGTCACCTCCTACCTTTCAAAACGATTCTAACGAACTTATGTTCACTGTTTATTCACATACCCCTATGAACAATATACTTAGGTATTATATTTGACCGAAATAAATACCATAACTACATTAAGAATTTAAATAAAGCAATATTTGTAATAGCTTTTCACCTTGCTATATTATACAGTGTGGAAAAAAATTAAGAATAAATAAAAAGTAATGCAGTTTTGTTTCTATTTAATAATAAAATAATTTTTCCTTTAAGTAAAATGAGCAAACCTAAGGTTCTAAGGTAGGTACTTTACCTCCTGGACCCACTATTTTTTTTTCCACACTGTATACTGTTACCAAAATTAAATGTTTAAAAAGTACAATTACAATTTATGATTTAACGCAAAAGCCAATTCGAAAAAAAAATAGTCAGCATGTTATGTCAAATGCATCATAAAAATAAATCGAGTAACCTGGTAACGAATAGGTACCAGGCAATAAATATTTTGTACTGACAAATTAAAAACAAGTAATATTTTTTTAGATTACTCTTGCAGTGTTGATCGTGCACAGATGATCAGTGGGCACTAGAAGGCTGATGGCGATTGGCTTTTACTCGGTAAATAAACGCAAGCTCCTGGCCGCATATTCTCATTGCTTATCGAACACAGGCGAGTTAATAGCTCAACTTAGCCATCATGTAGGTGACCTTGTAATCGTTAGCAATTATACGCAGCCAAAGAGGCTGTTCATAATGGATTTACTGTGCGTCCGACTTGGTTAGCGAGTCGAATAACATCTCTGCATAATATTGAATCGTCAGCGATACGGATCCTGTGCTCATTAACGTAATTGATCGGCTTTCCGCTGGTCCAGAATCAATCGCACGTCCCGTCATTGATTTGCATTAATTACTGAACACCGAATGTCACATACCGTCAATGTACTCATAAAGTAAATGGTTTTGATGAACTACGCATTTGATTATTAATGAAAGCCCCGGTGTCATATTTTTGGACATATGTATGCCATTATAATAAAGTCGTTTTTTATTCGCATAGTGCAAACATCTGACTTGACTATCAGAGTAGTTTTCTATTGATCTTATAAAAAATGCATAAATAATTATCGATTGTTTAAAATTTAATATTTCAATTAAAATAATAACCTCAGTATTTCAAGTAAGAAAACGAGTACGAAAATGTCATCATCAATATCGCGCGAGTTACGTTAAAACATGTAGTGAACCTAATACCTTCCGTCGCGAAACAAACAAGGCAAACAACAATGAGGCTCCGTTTCAAAACATACAACTTTGACATCTGCCAAACCAGAACAAACACAATCCAGCGGAAGGCGGTGGTACACACCCGGTTTAAATCAAATAACTGTATTGCTTTTAGCTTTGTAAAGCTTCAAGTGCAATAGCGTCAGTGGCGGATGTTCCCCCGTCTCTAGTCTGTAGTCTATGATATTGCTCTCCGCCGTTTACGTGTAGCAGGGGTCTGAAGACGGCAGGCGCGAGCACGCACGGCCCGCGCCCGCTCACCGCTCACTGCGGAGATATCGCGAGCGTGACGCTCGACTTAACTGCTCCAGTTTATCCCTTTAATTGCCTTTTTTCTGGAGAGCCGAGAGAGCCGGTTCAAGCGCGCCCGCCATATCTCCTCACGTCGTAATTACGGAGACGTCTTATGATAAATCTGCCGTAATTTGCATGAGATAGCATACGCTCTCAACTTTCACGCGGTCCTTCCTACTCTTGTCGTTTATTACATTAAGGAACGTTTCCAAGAATGAGAATGAGCTATTTAACTACTAACTAGATAGCGTTAACTACGTTTTGCGGTTTTAGTGCTGGTGAGGATTTTTCTTGTACGATAACTGTGACATAACTGGGGTGAACGAAATTTGGAGTAAATCTTGGTAATATGTATTATGTAAAGTTTTGTTCCATGTTTTGTTAAATAATTTATTAATGACAACCACATTTATTGCTTAGTACCTATATTTTTATGATGAAAATAACCAAATTTTTGACAGTCATGTTTTGACATTTTGTCCTATCTGTTGAACTTTTGTATTATTTCCGTGAGCCAATTTTGCAAGTGTTTCCAAGAGAAAGAATTTTATTAGCGCACTGTGCCTTCATACAATTTTGCTCCACGGATATAAGACGGTAAGAGGCAAACTAAACAGACGGCACAATCTCCGTGTTGCAACGTAGCGATCGAGCTGACACCCCCAAGGCTCTTCGGCAATCTCGACATTTTTTCGCAGTTGCCAGTGGGTTGGTGACCGGTGAAAATTGTAGAGTCAGCGCTGCCTGCCCGCCTTCTACCGCCGCCTACCGTGCCGCGGCGCTGACCGCCGTACGCTGCGGACTGCGACGGCTATTTGTCGAACGATGCGCCAAAACATCGCATCGCAATCGCCGGGAAAATTATTCCTCGCCAGATTGCAACTTTTTGAAGGTGAATTTACTTTGCAGGTTGGAGTTTTATGCTCCGCGGATTGGGAATTGAGATTGTCTTATCTTCTTGGCAACCGTTTCAATGCCATTTCACGTTTCGATAATGCGGATGGGCGAGTAAATATAAAATGCCAACAATGTTAAAAAAAAAATATGTTGCTTGTATTTATTTTTGTTATTCAGCAACCAACTTCTTATTTTGATTTTTTGATAGCTATTTTAATACAGCGTTACGAACTGTTTAGCATCCTTTGATTTGCATCACACACAAAACTTTTTCCAATTTTCTCCCAACATTTTTAAACGTAGTAAAAACCGTCACACGAAGCTCCCAGTAAAACCTCTGGTCGATAAACTTATCTTATTACAGTGGAGTGTTCAATGATCGTTCGAGCGGACGGGCGGGCTCTTACGATGACACGTCATTAGTACCGCTTAGCTTCTGGCCCGGGACGTACTAGGCAAATAAAGTGGAGGAATAACACTGCTTCCATTATATGACCTGACTACTAGTGTTTTTAACTTTGTGTTCATTTGTTTTGACCCATAGGTATGTATGTATGTATTAGTAAGTTATGTGTGTCTTTGTTAAAGTTTACTAGCAAGTTAAAGTTACTCGCACCTAACCATTGACGACAAGCGGACAGTGAAGCGACAAGCGGGTATTCATAGATTCAATTCAATCGAATTAATTTTTTTTTTCAAAAACAACTTTCTTTAATGATTATTAAAGGATAGGTATATGTCAGAAGGATCGCAGACCCTATCAAAAAGTCCACTATTAAACTATAGTTTTTGTTACGTACTGTCAATAAGGCAAGAAACTTAGGTATCACAATATTGATCATAGTTTTCACCGGTACAAAACCAAAACCTAAATTAGTGCTCGTACGTATAACTCACCGCCTATATTCAGTAAAAGGAGTGCCAATACTTAGCGAGAGGTAGCCGTGAGCGGGTCGCTGATGAGTCTGTAACTGAGGAGCAAGCTACCCATCATCTGCGATGACACCCTATTAACCCAACGGACTGGGCTTGCTAACTTACTTTGCTAATATGTTTTGAGACGTACACCTCGTTACCATCTAGCTGTAGGCATGTTTAGCAAGTCGGTAGATTTATGTGGAATGGACATATAATGTCTCGCCGGGCCCTGTAAACTGAGAGGCTGTGTTATAGAGTTATTTATTCACTGACGCGTGTCCCTTCAGTTAAATGCGTACATGCGATGTCAGGAGTAAATTATTAAGGCTTTTCCAAATAAGCTGAATAAATTGGTAACGATTCCTTTAACTAATTTAAAGAGATATTTAATGCAGTGATGCGATGAAGTACCAATTTTAATTCAATTAAAAGTCGTTAATGGCTAAAAATATTTGTTATGTATTAAGGACCCGTCGTAAATAATAATGTTGAATAAAAATATTTAAGTGCCTTTGTCCCTTTCACATTTCGTCCTCGTCACTGGTGGCCAATTTAAGTATTAATAAGACGACAAAACGTGACCCGGGCACCGGCCGCCATCCATCAGGGCCACCCGTCAAGTGGCGGGCGAGCGATTAAAAAAGTGTACCTAACCGATGTACCTAGCGGCAGATAGGGAAAGGTATTTCGGGCACAGCCCGGCGGTAAATGTTTTAGACAAGGGTGAGATTAAATATTAAATTCGCGGTTAGGAATTTTGGGTTGAAAAGTAACGGCGCTGAGCATGCGCAGACCCCTCTGTCGGTTCAAAATCCAGTTACCATCGCTACATCCGGACTAAAAACAAAAGCATGTAATTTTTAACATGTTCTAGAACCGGTGGACTGTACATTAGGAAATGCTTTCCATGTGTTAACGAATTTAGTAGTTGGGTGAATTTTGAGCGCAAATAACCCAAACATGGGCCCCGAAGTTGGTAAAGGCACGTCGTGTGCCAACGCGATAACGTAACTAATGATTGATATACTCTTACGTCTCTGTTCAAACTAATGACAGGGCGAAGGGTGTTGACTTTCAAGTTATTAATTAATACAGCTATTATTTAGACAGAAATGATTACTTACACATTCGCTCTAGTTTGGCGTTGACGGCCCTAAAAATTAGTATGTCAATGACGTGGCTCATTGGATTAATGTACTTACAACATCAGAAATATCTCTTCACTGTTTCAAATTGAAAATATTTCTATTTATTTTAAGTCATCACCATCACAGGCCTTTCCGTCTATTGCAGACGATTCATGCATTGCTGTTAAGACAACGGGTTTGGTGACTGTGGAGGCCGATGACCTCCCACATTTTAAGTACTGCTAGATTTAATCGATGTTTGTATTATACTAGATTTTTCACATAATCCACGATTTCAAATATAACTCTAGTTCTATTTAAAAGCACTCAAACGACAGATAACTCGGTGGAAATGTAATCTGGCTTAAGTAGATGCGCGTTAATTAAAAGTTGCTGAAATATCACGCACGGAATAGAACTCAATCTACATAGGATGGATTAGAAACGTCGCGTAGTTTAGGTACCTATGCACGAGATGTTTTTATACCATTCCTCAATATGATTATAGGATCCCAATGAAATGAGATTTAATCGAGAATACCTACTTAATATACTTTAAAATTTGATATAAATATTGTGCTTAAGGTACATATTTCTCACACTCGAACAACGGTAGAGAAGTATTGCTCTCGTAAGTTTGAAATATAAACCGTACGCCGTAGCATATGACAATCGCACGCAACAAATTAAAAGATATGTGACACACCGTGTATATATATGTATGTAAATTATTAACTCTAAATACGCTGAAGTATTTAAAAAGTAAAACGCAAGTTTTTGTGTTTATGTTGACATGGGAAACTTACAAAATTATATCCGTCAGTTCCGTTACAAAGGCGCGAGTAAAAACCTTATACGACGTTGAAAGTATTAAAGTAATAGGTTGACAAGAAGTATGTTAGGAATTCATAAAATATACGAGAGAAAGCCAAGTTATGAGAAGGTCTCAACATGATTAAATGCAATTTCTTCACAAAGTATGCTCCTTGCGCCCCGTGCTGGAACTTTTGCTTTCAGCGGGCAATGTCGAAGAAGCGATTGTTTATGTATTAAACTGCATGTTCGCATGTTTGCGTGTGTACATGTATGTATGAAATTATTTCCCCGTGTTTTTTTTTGTTTAGAATTTGACGGTGTGGGTAAATGTTTAGATATAGAATACCCCATGGTATTGAAAATTTTGTTGACTAATATCGAATCTTTTGTTTTGAAAACTTAAGTTATTTAATGTAAATTATCTTCTCTTATTTTAAATTCAAGTGTTATATTTCATGTAAATAATATACAAATATATAGGAGTGCTATAGGGCCCCAAGATATTAAAATTGCAGCACAGATTCAGATTAGCATCAATGTATAGCAATGCATACTTAGTGAAATGTATATTTTTTTTAATTAAAAAAATGACTAGTATTTTTTTTATAACCAATCCTTGGCGAAATTATATACGTCATAAACCAATAAATTGTATCAAGATAATCTGCTTATTTATTAGCTTTGCGGAGAATTCGTAGTTGCAAATGATATGCAGCGTTGGTTGCAGCTTCACTCTGCGGTCACGGGACTTATGCCCCGCTGGCCGGTAGTTATGAGTCCCGCCTAGCCCGTAAGTCACTCGCCGCATCTGTCCCATTCAACAGGCTTACCTTTATTAACTGCAAGATTTTAGTACTCATTTGCTGTTTTAGATATAGTTCAGTCTTAGTTACTGTTTGGGCCTTCTGTAATGGAGTTTTATAGATAAAACTTTTCAGTAATTGCGTAGCCGGCAAGTAGTTTTACTTAACAAAATTAAATAAGTAAATTATCAGGTTTTTAAAATGTTAACAAACACACGGTAGTATTTTGATGTTGTTCTAGTTGGACCAGGAAAACAAGTTTATTTCTTATCAACATAGAAACAAACATATGTACAAGTCTGGTCACATCTTATCTTCGTATCTTAATATCTAGAAAATAAATAATAGGCTTGGTTGCAGTTTCTGCTTCATACGATCATACCTCGTTTACTATTCAACGGTAAGAAGTGGAAACAAAAAAGTGCTTGCATGCGCCCAACCACACCCAATTTACCGATTCCGTGAAGCACTATCGCATAAAACCTTACAATTTCATTAAATCCTCCCTAAATAGTTCTAAAGAACTTTGTTATTTGGCTGTCAGTCAGCTTTTAAAAGCCCAACATCAAAGTTAAAACGAAGTAGTTAAAAAAGAAAACACAAAATGCTTACAAAGTCGGAAGCTCGGCTCTCTTCACTTAAATTACTTGCGATTACACCGACAAAACGTTTAATGAAACACGTTAAATCGCGCCAACTGGGCCCCGCCACACCGCGCTCGCGCCGCCTGCCGCGCCCACCGCGCGCCGCGCCATTCCGCCGCGTCGCGAACAGCGCGTCGCCGTCTCGCGCCCTCTACGCGATACTTCTCCAACTTCGCCACTTACTGCGGTAGGTGCGGGTAGTTTTTCCTCAAATATCTTAGCCGTAAGGAGAGTTGGAACTACTTCTGCAAAGTCCATTAAAGAGTATAAACTCACGCCACGGTGATTACAAATGCCACCGATTTTGGCGACCGTTTCGGGCTCGATTAAAGCTTTTTAATTGAAGTGACGGTGGATAAACTTTGAGTAAGCATTGATTGCTGAATAGAAACGCGATAAGTGGGTGTAGCCACGTAAAAGGTGGCGTTGAGTGGACTCATTTAGAAAGCTTTATTTGATAATGGTACCCTTCTGCTTGAATAGAAAAAGTTTTAAAGATTTTATGAAATTATTTTATTTAACAAGCTACTCAATGTACTTTTTAAATGGATTGTTATTGTTAGGTACCTACCTACCCTGTTAAATCAAATATTATTATTATCGATCTTCAACGAACACCAAAATGATCATTTAATGAACGTATAAGTCTGCCAGTCAGAAAATCCTTAGTACGTAAAAAAGAAAATATAGATTAAATTTAAACCGAAGCTAACAATTCGCAGACGCTATTAAAATTAAACGAATAGATATTATTTTATGGAACGCAAGTCAGCGCGTCGTATAAATATGTAAGCGAAGGAAACGCTGACGTCTGCGTTCCGCCGCGCCGGTGCGGAAACCGCGTCAATTAACTTGGCCGCGATGACATATTAGCCTTTGTTCCTGCTCCCTCTCCGCATTCTCCAGCTTGGAACCTCCGTATAATCCAGATACAGATATCGCCCACAAGTATGCAGCACCCGCGATGCATCACAAATCTTGCTCTGCATTATTTTATACCCACTCGACCCGCACTTCCCCTTAAGGCCAAGCCCGCAATAATTTTGATAAAAAGTTTGCGATTATACAAGTCACCTGCCAGATGCTAGACAAATTAAGTTTCACTGAATCAAATCTAAATTGAATAGACCCACTGTGAAAATACAAAGTTTAGTGACTGTCAATGTCAAACAAAGAAGATGAAAAAAGTTTTTTCTTCCAATTCCATTTTCCTTCACGATTCCTCTTTCAGTCTCTAAAAGTTTTTAAAATAAGAGGTTTTCGCAA
Organism: Cydia fagiglandana; assembly: GCF_963556715.1. NCBI lineage: Eukaryota > Metazoa > Arthropoda > Insecta > Lepidoptera > Tortricidae > Cydia > Cydia fagiglandana. The sequence continues at coordinate 7,579,905 of NC_085937.1, forward strand.
GAGTCTCAATTATCGATAAAGACGATATTAAAAATTCGTTTGTTTTGTTCTCAGCTTCCGCTTGAGAGCGGTGTCCCCTTTTTTCCATTGTTTGCGCTAGAAGGGAAAGCAGAAGCGCCGACGATAATCAGAATTTTAAATTTTCAGCCCCCCTCAATTACTGACAACGTCATCCAATTTATGATATATGCGTTTTAACCAACTAATTAGGAAAAAATACAGTTAAAATTTACATTTTGTGTAAGCAGCAACGTAAAATACTAACGTTCTATTAATTTGTAACTTTATAAAAAGTACCAAATATTTATGAATGGTATCCTTGATTTTACATGAAACGGAAAAATGTATTCAGAGACCACCATTTACTTTAAAAATTACATTGTACCGTACGAGTAGCTCATGGCGCCCATGGCGGAATAATTTAATATAGAACGTGTCTTTAATTTTAGTTATATTTGTTGCAGAATGCAGTTTATAACGAGCGCCATAGATTGCTAAAAGCAGAGGGTTCACGGCACGAAAAGGCTATAGTAGGTTCTAATTTCGACCGCCATTCCGAGACCCCTCGTTATCACAGGCGATCTATACACCCCGTCGAATTTCCATACCTACATAGTTGCCGTTTGGTAATGCTGTGATGAAGGAACATGCTCTAAATTTATTCGTGAGCATTACACTGTAACATGTACGAGGCAGTGCTCCCTTAATGTATTCATGTAATTCGCATAGCCGGCATCCCCTTTGACCGGCCACGCAACACCGCACTGGCTCGGATAGAGTAATACAACGTGATGTTTTAAAACCATCCATCACGTTTAATGTCTATATTATGAAAGGAGCTAGCATGCTGGCGATCTTTTTTATGTAATTTGCGGTCGCTCTTAGCAAGAACGTGTTCCGACTTTTGATTTTACACAATTTTGGAATTACGAGTATTGTACATAGTTTTAATCTACAGTTTGCATGTGGCAATGGCAATTTGCTTTGAAGTTTTAAATTGTGTCCCCTAAACCTGGTCCGAATTCTGCCATTTACTGAGAACAATAGAAGTTTTCGACATAACCTACTGGCTTGATGATTTCAAAATGCTCTTAATTATTTTCAGTACCTAATTGGTTTTGCATATTACAGTAATAAATAGGTATTAAACAATCAATTTTATCAATAAATTGATATTTAGAACAAATCACAGAATTAGATATATGAAAATAACAGAACAAAATTATCAATTACACTCAAACACACAACAGCGCTAATACAAAAGCGAAAGCCGCCCAACTACCCTTAGTGGGGACAAATAAAACCCCAAGTTTCAGCTACTTGAATGTAAAAACGTTGCGATGCGGCCGAGCTGGCGGCGGCGGTCGCCAATTTACATTAAATGCGGCCAGCCCCGACCAGTGATAACTCACACTTACTTACAGAAGCTACAAAACAAGTGTCCAACCAGCTCCATGGCGAATTGCCTTGCCATTGCCAATTGCGGTCGTGATTGGGATGTTCTGGATCTAATGAGGACAACATTTATTTGGTGGTTCGCTTTTTGTACTGTGAATTTAACTCGTCAAATTCAAAATTCACTATATACTTATTTCAGTAGAATAACCTAGAACACTTCACTAGACTTTATATAATCAGTTTCATATGTAACAATTATAAAGCAATTGAGTTCTAAAATTATTTATTCACCGATTTGAAAATCGTAACGAAGTAATAGTAAATGTTGTTATGAAGTAACTTTGCACAAAATGAATTATAACCGACTGATCCGCCCGTACAGCTGTCATAACCTCCATACGAATGAATCTTCAAACATTCCGCAGCTGAATTCAAAATTACCTATTTTATGCGGTTTTTAACGTGGTCGCTTTGAGGAGCCCCATTTGCAACTATGTTGAACAAAACGGAATAATACTAGACGCCGTGAGCCTTTGATATTAAACTCAATTTCATGCATTTATTAATAAATAAGCTAAAATTGAAATTCTGGAATGGATGTAAAATTTGGCACGGACGGAAACGGTTGAATATAGGGGTGGATGACATTGAGTAAGGTGCCTAGTGCATGTAAGGTGCATAGGGTTAATTTAATAAAACCAGCCAAGAGCATGTCGGGTTCAGTAGTTAGCTGAAAAAATATCATCCCTACTTTACTTAAGAGTGCATGTGGCATGGCACCGACTTCAAATATTTCAGTTGATAGCACTAAAATTCTTCAACTTGTATTCTAACTTTCCTTAATTCATTACTTTGTAAAAACTACATTTGAATAGTAATAAATAAGTATCTACGTTCAGAGATATCATAGGAAATAGAGTTGATACGTTATTACACGATTCAATCAGGGGTCGGCCTCTGATTGAATCGCATCCAGGATAAGGATGGCCTCAAGATCACTGCCCGCATACTAAATTGTTAGCCCTTAGTTATTTATGCATCGTAAGCCAACATCTTAATAGCGAGCGAGAGTTATGTCCAGCCTAAAATAATATTTTGTGTAAATGTTTGAAAATAAACAAGCAGCGTTCAAGCGGTATACTTTACCCTCATAATATGTCGTAACTTTGCAGTACAAGGTTGCCATTTTGCGGCGATTTAATGTCGGAATGAGTTTATTTACTCTAATGGCAAGTTTAAGTTTCAATTTATTGCTAACCACGATGATATTATAAATCACTTACCTTTGGATGTGCTCTTCTGGGAAAGGCCACTTTAGGATCAATCTGGAAAGAAAATTCACCATTACATTTTATGAATATTATAGTCTTTATTATGTAAATTTGTTTCAATATTAAGCGGAGTTGAAAATGAAAGTGGAAACGAAATTTTCCGTCGAATCATAACATTTTACAGCGTAAAGGTTTATAATTATTTTAACTAGATCGTAAGCAGAGTGAATAAAGGGTGTGAGTCACGCAGCACTAATGAATGAATGTGAACTAAAAACTAGATTTTCTCCTGCCAACTAAACACGTCGAGTTCGGGACGAGCTCGATAAATTCGCATCTCGCAGCGCGGCTGCATCGTCCAGGCTCAAAATCCAGCTAGCAAAAAAGCATCGGGTTGAAAATCCTGCGCCGCGGTCCTGTCACTCGATTTCGGCCCTCGTCTTTTTCATGTAACCGAGCGCTAGTATTTCATACGTAGCACTGTTTAAGCCCTCAGATTTTCTCCGGCCGCAGCCGGAGGTCTTTTTACTCGTACCGCGTCGCCGCTGACCGTTATAAACGCAAAATATAAACCTAAAGAAGCTACCTTTGACATTTTTAGAGGTAAAATGCTTCGTTTCTACTCGCGTTGATCATTTTGTCGCTTCTGCGTACTTTACATTGCAGCGGGTTTTATGTTTTAAAATTAGTTTTTAGGTTTTTTTTTTGCTTAGTGTAGGTATACTTAGTAACGTTAAATCGGAAAATTTTATGGAAATAAAGCCAGATAAAATATGAATATCGCCGTCCCTGACAGGAAATTATCAAGCGAATCAGAAATAATATAGAAAGGCACGAAAAAAATGTTACCGTAGTTTGTAAAATATATATTTAAACTTTAAAAGAGTTTCTGAAAATTCTTTTAAACGCTATACACAATAGATGCACAGGCTGTAGGCATCCGCGTCCGCGTAATTACGAAGCAAGCGTAAGAGAATAATTTAAAAGATTTTGCCCAAGAGGACTGCATTATTACAATATCAGGGAAAACGGCTTTACAGCGTCATTCATACATTCTTAATTATTTAATTATCTTCTGAGTGCGCCTCGGAACACCGCAACTGCAGAAAATCTACCTCACTTATTTGATTAAATTGGATTTTGAGAACGAATTAAAATTTTCTGGTAATTTCATTATGCAGAGTATTTAACAAGCTTATTGTATTGTTCTTTGCAATAATTATAATATTTTTTCTAGTACGGGGTTAAGGGGCCCACTGATTATTAGTCTGCCGGACGGTATCGGCCTGTCAGTTGTTAGGAGCTGTAAAAATTTTGTTTTAACTGACAGGCTGATGCCGTCCAGCGGACTGTTAATCAGTGGGCCCCTTTACTTTAAACTGGGATTATTTACTTATGTCTTTACAGAAAAGACATGTCTTCAATTCCAAAACATACCTTACTTACTTATCATTAATGTAATCAATAACTATTTCTTTACATTTGTATTAGATAGTAGGTTCGGAAAAAAATACGGAAAGGCCCCTAAAAAATTCGAACTTGCCTGAAGTTGCAATAACTTCAAATATGGTAGATTTTAAGTTTAAAAATTTTACCAACCTATTAACATATTAAAAGTACCTATGTCATCGCAACTTATTAAGCGCTTATTATGTGGCCACATAAACCCTCCACACAAACAAAAAGAGGACTTGTAAAATGTAGCAAAGCTTTTAACCCCACGCAAGCAATTTTGTAAACGTTGTAAAATGACCACGAAAGTACACAGAGCAAGCAGAAAAATCATAAAACCCCAGATGGTGGCGTTAAAGCGATTAAGCGGGTCGATGATAAATTTTAACGAGTTATTTTAATGGAGGCGATCGCAGTCAGTGGCTATCCAGCAGCCTGCGTTGATAGAAAAATAAAAGGTAACATGCCAGAAGATTTTAAATTTTTCGCTTTTATCAATTTATTTTGGTGCGTAAATTTTCATAATAATTTTAATCGCAAATAATATTGCCTGTAAATATGGGAAGGAAATCATGGCGGCGAGTGCGACTTTAAACTTTAAATAAACACGTGCCACGTGCGATGAACGATTGTGCGACAGATCGCTATTGCAATAAACTGTTGGTCAACAGAATGTTTGCCTGCCGAATGTTTGTTCGAAAGATCGTTATTTCGAAAAACGGTTGCCGATATTATCAGATCGAACGTTTCGAACGACTTCGATTTGTCGAACCAACGTTCGTTGCAGAATCGTTCTATTAACCGACAGTTTCTTGCACTAACGATCGATTAGTGTATCGCAAGTTTGTAATTTGAAGTAATAAGTCACACTCATACCCACAGTGAGAATCTGTATTAGGCCTAACTATTTTATGTACACATTACACATACATTTTCTTTGTCTTTTTACAACATTCTGCATTTAATTGACGCATTATTCCTAGGTATATTAATTGAAGATGGTGATTAATAAAATATGGCAAATTTCATTAATAACTAAATAAATTATAATTAATCGTCTAATTTTATTTTACTAAATCGGTTCAACGGCTAAAGCGTGAATAAGGTAAAAAACAGAGTTACATTCGCATTAATTAATCACATTTATTAAATTGAATTGACAATTAGGAGTAGATCACGATTTGACGTTCATGGTAGCAGGAAGACGGGTTCAAACGATTAGAAGAAGACGTTTATCTTCTTGGTTGCTTTATGTCACATACGAAATGTCAGGACCACTAAATAATAATAATATATGAGTGTATGCGATTAAGTCATATCACATATCACATTGCATAAGATAACGCCCTATTTTTTACTTCTAAAAAGTAGCCTACTTTTATATTTATCTGATAATTATTTGAATAACAAAATTTATAAAAGGAGGATTCCTTTTATAAATAAGGATAAATGTGTACGTTCAACGAAAACTAAAGTACCTACCTACCTAAAAATACAGATAGGAGTTCTCGGTCTAAAACAAATCAATTGTATCATCGGACAGCAAACGATTCCCGATTATCCCACAAACGACTAAAGGAAGTTTCTAAAACAAACATCAAGACACTCGAACTACTCCTGCGCAAAAATGACAACGAAACATCGAAACGAATGTGACATTTTGATATGGAGCCATTTGCGTGATTACAATCGACGCAGTGGCGCACCCTCCTTAGCCACCTTGGCCTCCCCCTTCCTACAACTTCCCTTTGCGATAAAGATTGACATCGCCGCTTTTAAATTTTAACTTATCCTATGTCAAACACCAGAAACCAAACAAAAGTATACCATAAAATCGACTTGCTAAGACCGAGATTCATTTGCAATTCCAACGAATTTTAGCTTGTCATCGTAAGGAAAGATTGTAGGAGAAAGCACATTAGTAGGATACCACTAAGGTTGGAAAAGAGCATGTTAGCTTTATGTAGTCAGAGCGATGTCATCGACATAAAGTCGATTATGTTAAATTTTATATTGAGCAAACACAATATCGGTGTCTCACGCGGTGAACACGAACGCCCGCAAAGTGGGTGTACAAAGCGTTTGCTCACTTTTTCACAGATAATGTCTGTGAATTCACTAAACACATAATCCTATTGTACTTTCAGCGAGGTCAAAGATTACAGTTTTATTGTTATATGAAATGCTACGACGTATTTTGATGTTCTTTACTATAAATATATATTGTGGTATTTTGTCATTTATAGTCCATTTAAATACTTTCGACTTATTAAGTAAGTTATTCATGGCATAGGAAAAAAAATACTATTAGATGTCTTACTATAAAAAGTGCGAATTGTGAAGATATATTAATATATTTAAGGAGCCGTGTTCTATTTTCTTTACCTAGTAAATTTAGTAGTTTTTGTATTTAATAAATAAAACGAATTTACGAAAATCCGATCTGAAGTTACGATTAAATAATATACGAATATCTTTCTATACTGGGTGAGGCCTGTAACATGAGCAAATAATTAAAACATAGATTGAGACTCAAACGGTGACACTTTTGTTCAGCAACTTTTAAAAATTATGAAGTATTTAGACTCCCTATTTTTCATACAAAATAGATGTTTTCTTCAATGGACGCCATCGCCACGCCATATCATTGTGATTGGCGTTGCTTGTCAAGCCTTAAACATAACAAAATTCGCAATACTTACATTGCGTCTTTGAATAAACTTTAAAGTGTATTAAAAATCAAACCACAAGTTATTTTTAAAAGTCGCTGAATAAATGGTGGTCAGTATGAGGAGTACAGCCTACAGTTTAATTTTTTGCTCATATTACAGACCACACCCGGTATAAAGCCAATACTCAATCCAAGTCCAATTATGTTTCAGTGAGTGCGAATCAGGGTAGTTGTTTAAACTCACAATAATTAACAAGCATCCGGCGCTTCGGTCAAAATTAGGGAGCAGCTGTAGTGCACTTTAAGTTACACATGTAGCGCTTAATGACGCAGGTATACTGAGTGAAAATGTTAACTAAAATATACGTGCAGACGACACGTAAATGTCGCAGGGGCGGTATTAAGTGGGGACCGCATCATTCGGTGTTCAGTCAGCACCGCGCACTCTAACTCCGCCTAATTGGAACGAATTTGGCTCTAGGTGCAATACTCGAGTTGGCTCAAGATTAGGGCGAGCTATTGCAAGTATATTCCGGACCGTTCCCTCTGAAATATTTGATGTGCAATGTGCGACTTGCGGAGTTGCGGCCCGTGAAGTACCACCGCTTTGCTCGCGCCATCGCCCACGTGCGCTTCCACTAACTTGAATTAAATTAAGAACAATATTTACCCCTGCAGCCGAGATAAATGATATTGCACCGTTTAGCTAGAGTTTATGCTTAGTGACGACTTATTGTACCCACATTCTTAGAATAAGCTAGTGAAGTGCCGCAGCGCCACGACGAATTAATATGAGCCTTGTTGAACAGAAAGAGAAATACGAGTCTGGGAACCACCTCCAGATGCACGATTTAACGAGCCGCGACTTTACCGTGTAGACAAATTGCCGTGTTAAGAGGCGACATTAAACTATGCCATTGTTGTAGATTCTGCAATTTTTATATACGTGTAATTTTATTCTTAGGGGATTCAAAAGACAAAATCAGAAAATACTTTACGCGGATGGTTAGCAAAATCGGCTTTGGTTTAACGCTACGAAACCAAGCCGTAGGTAATGACACCGCCAGGGAAGAGGCTCGACAAACGTCATTACTGGGGCACGCATAAATATGCAAGGCAGGTAACGCACATTTTCATGCGACGTCGCAAGAATTTTATCGCTCGTTTAATTCTGTAAGAAAAAAGTGGAATTCTTCCCGGTGTAACACGAGACAGTCGGCCGCGTGGGAACCGGGACACCGGCTCGAGCCTACTCCTCACACCTAAGTGCAACCGAAATATATTCTCTCCATTTTGTCAGATATTACTTTCTCTTAAATACCAACGTCGAAAGCGTAAGCGGCGGATGGGAAGAGACGTAATCTTATCCGTCAGTCGAAAGCTCATTCGTCGGGCGCTAATGTGGGTGCTTCGCATACCTAGTTAGACGCACCTATTAACGTGTATTTTATTCATTGCCCTTTTCCTTCACTGTTTGTTTCACGTCGACCATTGTGAGCACAGTGACCGGGCACTAACGAGGCTCTTTTTTCGTAATACCTTTGCTAACTTCCTTGCTATTTATTCAACAGTTGTAAGTTTGTTCATTAATAACGCGTCTAGACATTCCCAAAGACCCTCGTAGTAAGAGATTGAAATAATCTCTTTGTGGTTTTAGTTATAGTAGTTTAGCAGCTAAAGTTAGCTGTAGATATAGTTTATAGTCAAATATTGTCAGCAACAGCTGCATAAAGGCCAGTCACAACGTTAGCTAAGTCAATGTGACTTGAGGACTCTTGGGACTAAGACCACTCACTATTCCCTTCGAGTTACGAGAATGTCACCACAACGTTTAATTGTAATCGAAGTTACCAGCAGGATTTAGTTGGTAGTTTGTTTATTATTTCTCCAATTAAAAAAAGAAAATTGTAATACTACTTGTTATAAGTTACTACTTTCTATCTTTTGGAGCGTGATAAAATCGCAAGCACTTTCAAACCAGAGGTCATTTAATATTTCATAGGTACGATGCTTCCAACCGGTACGAATGGAGGTTCGAGGGGGAGGCCTATGTTCAGCAGTGGACGTCTTATGGCTGAGATGATGATGATGATGATGATGACGATGCTTTAGTAAAAACTGATGCGTTTCGCGTGGTCTGGTTTAATTTTCACAAAGAATAATACTTTATCTTCGTCACATCCAATGCAGACTGTTACAAGTCTCCGCAACGCAACAAATCAGAACGTCGCAAGAAATTAAACCTCGGCGAAAGCATTTACAAAGCTTAGTCCTTTGAGACTTAAAGAAAACTACGAGCTGACGATGAAAAAACATCGTCTAGTTGCGTGGTGGTGTTGGTCTATCTACTGGGACTGTGCGGGCCGACCGGTAGACATCCGCCGCAGATATTTGCAGTCAAAACAGACTTAGGGCGCTGGCTCCACTCTGCGCATGTCACTCCGCCTCTGTATTATTTAGTAACTCCAACGAGCTTCCGATGTTACTTTATTCTATTGTGCAACTGTATCTATGCCGGTTCCTGATGTCCGAGCTCGGGAAGTTTGCTCCGAACTGACACGACTCGGAGAAACTTTTCGTGCATAGAATGAATGCCTGTCAGCCAAACGTAAACAGAACTGAGACGCTTAGCCGGTGTGTATAGCGCTTGCAGTTGGATTTGGATATAAATTATAAGCAGAAATGGTTGAACCGTTTGTGGGGATAAATTATGCAAAAATATAAATCTGTAAAAATATTTTTATAAAAATTGACGCTATTACATTTTCGAATGTATGATGAATTATACTCAGCCTTCAATATCGTGTAGTTTGTGTTGATACGAGTGTAGGTATGGCCGCGTAGGTGAAGCGAGGGCTGTTATTCGGGGACCGGGTGCAAGTAAAGGACTATATTAAGCATTCCAGGGCCCTGATCTCGTCAGGTGAGCGCGCCGCACGGTACATGAACTCAACTCAAACTTATTATTTCAGAGCCGCATACAACTCTTTTGTTTTTCGTCTACAAACCAAACATTTAGGTATATCTACCGACCGCATCTAATCCTAATATTACGTTCTAAAAATATTTCGTCATTCCTGGACTTGAAGGTACGTATTTTTATTTACTGTCCTGACCGTCGACAATTTTATAATTACTTTAATTAATGCGTAGTTAAAATTTGTATCAAGGCCAGTAAGAATATTATTTACGTAAAAAAATCTCCTCCATTTTTGCAGTTGGGACTACGTAGCGTAGCGGTATTTTTTGTTTTACCTGGTGCTCTGTAAAAGCTGCCCGTTTTAAAACTGCCTTTAAATCGTCCATCATTAATGAACTCGTTATAACGTTAATTGTTGCCACAATCGCGCCGTGGCGGGGCATTAAAAATGTATGTACACTATTTAAAGATTCCCATTTCGCGGTACTCGCGTGTAGGCGATTTACGAACGCGACTGGCCCAGTGCCCATTAAGGCAGATTACGGACGAAAAAAAAACCTCAACGAGCTCTTGGCGTTATGAGTTAATTTTGGAAGAATAACGCCGGCTACGGTTAGTGTTTCCCTTTATTTGGTGTTCCGGCCGCTCGGTTTGTTTAAAAGGGTAATCCAGTGCAAAAACAAGCCGAGGCCACGCTGTACGTACGGCCTGTGCTTGCGGTGCTACAAATGTATGTTGCTCGCAATTTTGGCTGAACGTTATCGCCAGCGATAAAATCACTTAGCGCCTCAGAATAACCAGTAGAGTCTAGTGCTAACTGCTACTTACATAAAAAGCGTACTCTCACTCCACTTCTATAGGTAGACAGGAGAGATAAAATTGCTACTTAAATAAGTTAAATATTAGGCCTTGTTAAGGATGAGTCACGATATACCGGGTCATGCTCAGGCCGAGGCGTCAGACATGTCATGTTCTATGACGGCTGATCGATGATCAAGTGGTGCTTTCCATAGAAAACGAAGCGTTGGAAACTCCGGCCCGGCGCCAGACCGGTCTAACGTGAGTCCTTTACATTGTGAAGAAAAGCTTGAACTTATGATTTGACATTTATCGAACTCCAAATGAAACAAAATAGAATCGTAATTTACAAACCTTTGCATTGGAATATAAAATGCAACTGTTACTAATGTCTAGCGGATGCTCCATATTTTTGCAGGTGTCTAAAAGAAAAAAGGAAGAATGCGTGCCGAGCGCTTACCCTGAATCTGCTTACAAGTTATGCAATAATTCAAATCGCTTAATGTATATCGCTGCACAAAAAGCTACTTCATGGGCTGCATTGGAAAGGATTTTATTTCTATGGACGGCGGCGATTCCCTGCAACCACCCGGTGTCGTATTTTCGAATTCAACCAGAGAGCGCGGAACGTGGTAGTTGACAATATGAATTTATGATTATGGGAATGTAAAAGCGTTAAAGGCGAACGTGATTCGACGTCGCAGTCATTCGTACACAATCAAGAAATTATTATTTATTTATTTATTTATTATTAGATATTGGTACTTCGGTAAACATGAGAATTCTTGGGAGATTTCAACTGTCAAGTCTGGCAGAATACTTACTGATCCTACATTTTAGCAGTATATTATGTACAAAACCAGGCGTGACTCACTCCGCGATTTCGTCGCTTTGCTACAGGTAGCTAAAAAGTCCATCCGTTCGACCCCAATTTTGGGGTTTGCCATAAGCCGCGCGTGGCGCCGTCGCCACCTAGCGGCCATATCTGTGCTGATCGTGACAGACGCGTTTTGTTAGAGAGTGAGTCTTCTGTACCTAGTACTATTATTTATTCTGTGACATAACACACGTGTGTATATGTGGATAAGATTGTTTGTGTCCCAGAGAATGTTATCTTTAAACAGACGTCATTAGAAATAGAGGTGACAGCTGCTAAGTATTGGGCATTAGCATGTCGAGCGCTGGGTAAAACTTTGAAAAGTTCTTATTATAATTCCGAGCGGATATTATTATGTGTGCACCAATGAGCAAGTGCAAACGCGATTTGTGCACCAACAAACTGGACCACTTCGTAGTGCCCGTAAGGCTCGTCTTTATGAAGTAATGAATGAATGAATGAATGAATGAATGAATGAATGAATGAATGAATGAATGAATGAATGAATGAATGAATGAATGAATGAATGAATGAATGAATGAATGAATGAATGAATAAATGAATAAATGAATGAATGAATGAAATTAATTTATTCCAGAAATAATCCAATATGAGTAATATGTAAGTCAATGTTGCTGGGACGAAAACCTTATGTTAATTAGTAAATTAACGCATGTCGTGTTTACCTATTGAATAGACCTTATTCATGTACTCGTACTTTTGGCTCTTATCTGTAATTTCTCTAGTGTTGTATCTATTGGTAAACCTTAAATAGATAAAATACAATGAATAGTCAATAAATTAGTTTTTATGGCCCGGACAGATGAAATTACATTTTTTACCGGCTTTGAAAGAGGTTTTTTTAAGAAGTTAAAAACCGTAGTCAGTATAAAGCTTTCAAAACTTGTTGCTTGTCCTAGGTAAACTACTTTTGACTAGGTACTATGGTACCCGTATATAATTTTGAAGATTTTGTAAGTAATAGCAAAGTATTAAATTTATCTCTAAATGTTGTGAATTTAATGTTCCTTAAACATAATAGTTACTCGTTGCATATAAAACAAATAACACAATTCAACCTTTTTGTCTTTTACAAGAGCACAATAATAATAATCCAAGCTATAGGTACATATATATGCGTAGCTAAGTTTAGTCTCGTTAAGGCTCACTAGGGCCCCACATAGTTCCGGCCGCGACAAAAGGGAACCCATCCGGACCCACCGACCGGCGGGAAGAGGAATTTTTAATTGGCCTCGATATAAAAAGCCTAACTTATCTATGAGACTCATGCTTTTCATGGCGCATTTTGATGGCAATCTTTTAATACCCAATGAAAGTTTATTTATTAATATTTAAGTAATCTTGGTCAAAGCGAGAAATATCTAGTTTAATATTTACATATTAGGTATTCGTGCATTGTCATAGCAGTTTCATGCTTAATATTAAAATAACATGAAAATTATAGAACATTTCATAATTAAAAAGAGTTAGAAGTTAGAAGAAGTTACATATTTGAAAAAAAAATGCTCGTTTTACACTGGTCATTTATTCCCGATTAATCTTTCCCACTTAAGATTCGTTATTGTAGTGGCTCTTTCAGAATCTTCTTAAACGGGTTTTATGCTCAGAATCTTTTTCAGGGCCTAAAAAAAGACTTTTTGAAACCACGGGTGATCCTAGGTGACGGCTGGCTCATTCCTAGGCTAAAGAATAGGCATAGCTTTTCAGCGTGGGAATGTAGCCAGCCTTATGGGCACCCTTCCGCAGGGGACAGATCTGGGGGACCTAAGATAGGTGGGTAAGTTTTATTTATGTTTGATTGTTTTAATTTTTGGATATTTTTCAATGAAATAAATCTTTTTTATCTTATTTATTTTATTAGTTTTAATTTATTTAGTTCAATAATAGTTTATAAGTTTTGTTATTGAATAAATTAGTTGTTTTACTTATTACCTTTTCTTTACTTATTAACCTACCTTCTAAAGATCGCATTTCAAAAGTCTATATTTATCTACATCTTCACCAGTCACTGTGAATGCTTGTTAGTCTTATGCCTTATGGGAATATAGTTCAGAGCCGGAAACCGCTACCAACTTTTAGTATGTTGTTGGGCATGGCATTGGGTCTCCAAAACTGCCGGGAGACAGCGGCGCCGGCCATCTACTTCAGCGGAATGACGTCATCAAAATGACTCCCGTTTCGTTGCGAATATTGCATATTGTACCCAAACTATGCATGGCACATAATTGTGTGGGGTATTGAATGAAAGCCAGTTAAATATGCTATATTTCATTTATACAGTGTCTATCAAAATATTCAGCCGTTTAAGAGCTATTTGCAAAAGAATCAAAATGATGTAAAAAAATATTAAATTATTTGGGTTTTACAACCAAACCAAAAGTCGGACGTTAAAGCAATGTACTACAAAATTAAAGATGACGTCTGATGCCATACGTTGATATCAATCAAGTCAAAATTGGGCCAAATATGTGGAAATTATGCATCAAAATGTAGATATTTGCCCATACAAATGCATTAAAGTTAAAAAAATCCAAATTGGTCATTTTCAGGATAATCCGCGTAAGCTTCTAGTATGTTATTAGCAATATGACCTGGGTCCTAAAACTGCCGGGAGACCATCTTTATTGTCCCCCAGTCACGAATAATGACGTCATACAAATAATCACTGCCGTATTTCGTAAAATGTAAATTATAGCTATACTATGAGTCACACATACATGTGTGTTACATGTAATGAAAGGTTATTAAATTTAGTATGATTCACCTAAACATTGTTTGTAAAAAAAATGTACGATTTAAGAGCTAGAAACAAAGAAATACCACTTTTTATGGAAAAAGTAGATGTATATCAATTTTATAGCTAAACTAAAATCGTCAATAAAATGTTGCGTATAAAATTTAAAAAACCAGTTATTTAACTATATATCACAATTTAAATTTTACATTTCCGACAAAAACTGTGGAAGTTCTGGAAAAAAAACTAAAGCGCCCCAACAATTCTACCTTAATGCGCTCATATTATGCAAAGAATAGTTCTAATCATCGAGTATTAAATGAATGAACGTTACATAAAATACATGAAAACGACATTTTCGAATGGAACCATAATTAAAAAAATAATAATTTACTAGATAAGTAAGCAAAATACTGTTTCTTTAAGTACCTAATCTCCTCCTTTCAAAGTCGGTTAAAGTGTAGCTTTTGTGACCTGGGCTACAAAGACAAATAAATTGACACCTAATTTATCAAAATCAGTTCAGTTGTTTCATGTAAAAAATACATAATTATATATTTAAGCCTCGATTAGCCTTATACATACATACATACATACATCACTGGCTCAGTGACCCAAAGAGGATCTTGACCTCTGACACAAAAGAGCGTCACTCTGCCCTATTCTGCGCCATTTCGCGCCAGTTGGGTATTCTTATAAAAGTGGAATCTTGAGTGGTGCAAGGGTTTCAAGGCTGAGCTGAGAAGGCTGGCAGAATTTTCCCTCTGATCCTCCGAAATAAAGGTCACCCCTCTGGTCCGCTAACATCTACGGCCTGAGGGTTTCAACGTTAGATGCCAAGCCACGCCAGGCCATAATAGTAAAGGTCTAATTATTGAATTTTAATTTTTTGTCCGACTACGGCAGAATTTGCTATCTATGCGTGCATGTGTAGGTACCGTTTGCATGAAAGTACTGAACTGATTTTGATAAATTAGGTGTCAATTTATTTGTCTTTGTAGCCCAGGTCACAAAAGCTACATTTTAACCGACTTTGAAAGGAGGAGATTAGGTACTTAAAGAAACAGTATTTTGCTTACTTATCTAGTAAATTATTATTTTTTTAATTATGGTTCCATTCGAAAATGTCGATTTCATGTATTTTATGTAATGTTCATCCATTTAATACTCGATAATTAGAACTATTCTTTGCATAATATGAGCGCATTAAGGTAGAATTGTTGGGGCGCGAGTTTTTGTCGGAAATGTAAAATTTAAATTGTGATATATAGTTGAATAACTGGTTTTTCAAATATTATACGCAAACTTTTTTTGACGATTTTAGTTTAGCTATAAAATTGATACATATCTACTTTTTCCATAAAAAGTGGTATTTCGTTGTTTCTAGCTCTGAAACCGTACATTTTTTTTACAAACAATGTTTAGGTGAATCATAATACATTTAATAACCTTTCATTACATGTAACACATGTGTATGTGAGACTCGTGGTATAGCTATACTTTTCATTTTGCGAAATTCGGCAGTGATTATTTATATGACGTCATTATTTGTAACTGAGGAACAACAGAGATGGTCTCCCGGCAGTTTTAGAATCCAGGTCATATTGCTAATAACATACTAGAAGCTTATGCGGATTATCCTGAAAATGACCAATTTGGATTTTTTTAACTTTTATGCATTTGTATGGGCAAATATCTACATTTTGATGCATAATTTCCACATATTTGGTCCAATTTTAATTTTATTGATATCAGTGTATGGCTTGAGACGTCATCTTTAATGTTGTAGTACATTGCTTTATCGTTCGACTTTTGGTTTGGTTGTAAAACCCAAATAATCGAATATTTTTTTACGTAATTTTTATTTATTTGTAAATTTCTCTTAAACTGTTGCATATTTTGGTACACTTTGTATAAATAAAATAAAGTTTATTTAATTGGCTTTCATTTAATACCCCACACGTGTATTTGCTATGCATAGTTTGGGTGCAGTATGCAATATTCGCAACGAAGCGGGAGTCATTTTGATGACGTCATTCCGCTAAAGTAGATGGCCGGCGCCGCCGTCTCCCGGCAGTTTTGGAGACCCAATGCCATGCCCAACAACATACTAAAAGTTGGTAGCGGTTTCCGGCTCTGAACTATCTCTGCGACCGTTTCCCATAAGGCATGGCACTATGTGTCATATGAAGCAGATGCAATCGGAAGTGTACTAAAGGTAGCTTCTGTTTTGGCATCTTGTTGCTTCCGGTGAAGTGTCTTGGGATGTTGCCATTCGATCGTGTCTACGAATGTCTTTGAGCTACTAAGCTGTATATCTTTTGCAGTTATCTTTGCTCTTGGACAAGGCATCTCGTGCGCGTTAGGTCAGCCATCTTGTGGCCTGAATCGGATACATATGTGCACATGTACATTGCCAAAGCAAGTGCTACCATCTTACCGTTCTCGTCGGTACGTTTCCTTGTGCTCGTAGGTTCTGCCATCTTGTGGGCTACATCGGAAGCATAAACGACACATTTACGGTATAGTCGCGGACAGTCTAGAACGCAAAATGACTAGTGTAATATTTTGCCTTTATCGCTTTTAGTCTACATCGCGCCAAAAATCTAACGGCTCCTATGCTGCCCCCTATAGATCATGCACGGGGCCTATAATGGGATCTATCTATCTAAAAAATAACAAAATATGAATAAAATAGGTATACGCCTCGGGCGAAACTTAAATTCATGACTGCGGGATACCGCTGGTACTAGACCGCTGCTCTCCCAAATGAGATATGGAGACTTACCTTAGAGACGCAGAGACTAAGGTACTCGTAATATTTAGTTCGGGGTATTTAATAGTAAATTTTCGTATATTAAATGAATGGGATTGATTAATATGCTATATGAATTAAACATTAAATATAGGTAGTGTTAAGAGTAATATTTTCCTAACGGTATTAATAATCTATCTACAATAAGAGCTTACCGGGTGTGGCCTGTAACATGAGCAAATAATTAAAACATAGATTGTACTCCTCAAACGTTGACACTTTTGTTCAACAACTTTTAAAAATTATGAAGTATTTAGACTCCCTATTTTTCATACAAAATAAATATTATATTCAATGGACGCCATCGCCACGCCATATCATTGTGATTGACGTTGCTTGTCAAGCCATAAACATAACAAAATTCGCAATACATTGCGTCTTTGAATAACCTTTAAAGTGTATTAAAAATCAAACTACAAGTTATTTTCAAAAGTCACTGAACAAGTGTTGATCAGTATGAGGAGTACAGCCTACAGTTTAATTTTTTGCTCATATTACAGGCCACACCCTGTATACTGTATTCCACTTAAAAAATAGAAATAGTAATGAACGATGGATACTAAGAACAGACCACGTGTAAATTATGGAAACCGAAGATAATATTCGATTAAAAAAAATAGCCCGCATTGAATTTATATCGTAACCGCTTTTAAAACTTCGTTAAATTAGTTCGAAACGTCACATTGCGTTAACGCGCCGGTCGTGCGAGTAACAAAGTGCATCATATTTTTGAACGGCGGTTATGAAGCCGCATAAAACATCGAACATTTCCCGCGTAAGTGAAAATTTTATTTTTACGCGAAATATTCTGACGGCGTAATTTAAACGTCCCGTGATTTAGAGCGTTACGCTGTGCCGCATCAAAACTCAGGAGCGGCATGCCGAGGGCCTCCCGCGAATCGCGTTCGACGTATTGCCTCTCTGTCGCACTTGTGAATTCGTAGGTAAGTGTGACAGGGAAGCAACACGTCGAACGTGGTTCGCGGTAGGCCCTCTGATTTTAATAATTTTATATTGAGAGAAATTGCTCTCAGTGCATCTCGCTCGCGCTTATTCTTTGATACGATGACAATGCATAGGTAGTCGCATCAATATCAAATAAATACAAATTTTAAAAATCTGAATGCTACTTCAGTAACTTTAAAATATATTTTTTTTTAATTAAATTTTAATTTTAATTAAATTTTTAAAGACACTGATTGATCGTTTATGATATAACCTCGATATTCACATTAAGTAATAATTTTTGTTTGAAGTAAGTGCACTTCACGAGTCAACAAGATCTACTGTTTATTTTTAACTATTCTAAATTACAAAGGTGACGTGACCGTGACGTGTGACATAAACGGGAAAAGGCACATGTGCACTCCGCCCGTTGTTCAATCGTAAATATTGTATAAATATTGATGACGCAGAAAGCAATATTGTTCAGGCATACCTACTCCCGAAAAAATGCCCGGCAATTTACGACCTAAAGACATGCGATTAAGTTTTCCGCTCGGTAACGGCATTTAGCCGACATTGAAACCAATTTTTATATCGATAGGTAACGCTACGTCTTACGTAGGCGAACAACGCGCGAACGCGGCGCGGCGCGGCGCGGCGAAATCAATCCTTTGATGCCCATAGAAGTGTCCTACGTAAGCGATCTCGTTGCGAACGCGGTGCGGCGCGATTTGCACGCGAATGTCAGGCGGCGCGGCGGCGGCCGCTTTCGCCGCGCCGCGTTCGCGCGTTGTTCGCCTACGTAACGCTACGTCTTACGTAGGCGAACAACGCGCGAACGCGGCGCGGCGCGGCGCGGCGAAATCAATCCTTTGATGCCCATAGAAGTGTCCTACGTAAGCGATCTCGTTGCGAACGCGGTGCGGCGCGATTTGCACGCGAATGTCAGGCGGCGCGGCGGCGGCCGCTTTCGCCGCGCCGCGCCGCGCCGCGTTCGCGCGTTGTTCGCCTACGTAAGACGTAGCGTAAGACGTAGCGTGACATTTTCGTGACGCAAAAGTCTGCGTTAATATTATATAGGTTTTATAGATGTTGAAGAGACCCTGATATAACCTATGACTGTTACTTGAGCCATACTTGTATGAAATCATAAAAGTAAGAAATAATATTTTATAAAAAATAACAAATAAAAATAATAGCGTCACTATCAAGTGATGCCGTGGATCATATTAGCCTCAGTTTTGATATAAACGGTTACAACAGGTTAACTTTTAACAACAAAATGATAACGAGATTATATTATAAAACAAATTATCGAGTACGGCGCCGTGAATAATTTAATTAATACGGTTTAGAGAGGGTGACGAAATATTATTTCTGCAAGGTTTCACCCGAACCACCTCGCTATCTCAAAAGCTGTAATCTAATCCTCTGGATCCTATTGAATTCCTTGAATACCGTATATGATTATTCTTTGACAGGTGTGTAAAATAACTGTTATACTATAGAGATGGAACTACCAAAATAACTTTTGCCCAACTACCATTTTTACGTGCTATTAACTAAACTAAAAGATCATGTCTAACCTACTAAAAAAAAACACATTCTAACCAATTGTATAACAATAGATATTCCACCAGACTAAGATGTATAGCGAAACAATATGTTGTTGCTGTCTGAGACAATTATTGCTAATAGTCTCAGCAAAAGCTAAAAGTACTTGTAGTACACAGAAACAGCATAATAAAGAATATGAAAACATTCATTGTAAACAAATACCTACTTAGAAATCCACTATTGCGATCTTCCGCGTTCGTTTTATGTAAATTGAGAAAACGCTCTCTCTTCCCGCTCGATTTGCGAGGCTTCGGCTAATCTTCCGCCAGTCGACTACAATTTAATCAAAGTAAACAACGACGGGCGCTGTAATTTATCTAGATTATTTCGTGGCGAGCGATAGTAATCGACTTTTTTCTCCATCCGTACACAGAACGCGCGGAGGGAGCTCGTAATGTGTCTCGAATCCCAAGATACAAAGATGATTATTATCTACATAAAAAGCTAGACGTTATATGTATAAATAGCAGTCTTACATGTTTGCTGCGGGATTTGGCGTAACTATTTGTTTTTATCGAAATAGTTTGACATAATAAAGCATTCGCAACAGTTGACCCATACGTCTGTTTCAGGGACGCGAGTGAGTGCGTGATAAATGGCCAATGTATGTAATAAACGACCGCACTTATGGTTTTAGAATATGTTATATAAAAACCGCCCCCGCTTAAATAATAAGTATTGTGACATTGAATGAATAAATATAACTGTTTGAGACTCACTTTAAAATGTTGGATTATGCTGAAGGCATGATAAATTTAACTGCCCGATTCGAGCTTTAAGATATGTCAATTACTTAATATATCTAGAAACGATATGGATTAGATGTGTCAGTGTCAAAAGTGACGTTTTTGTTTGAAGAAACGACACTTTTGACACTGACATATCTAATCCATATAGTTTCTAGATCTATTAATTGACGTATATTAAAGTTCGATCGAAAGTCCGATTCGAACGAATTGGGCAGTGAATCTCAATAATATATTCGGTAAATAGCATTTTCTGTTACTTAGCACTAACAATTTATGTCGGCCATCAAAGCCCTCCGCTGAGGAAGCGACTTACACAAAATAAATGTATGTCACTTTGAGTAATGTATGTAAATAAAATCTCCCAAGAAATCATGGCTTAAGTCGCTTGGAATAATATAATATGCGTTGGAGTAATGATTCAATCGTAGTAGATTCTAACGGCCTACTTATGTTTTAATTAGATACTCATCCGATTGTATGCTTGCTTAGGAAGTACAAGTACAGCTTTGTATATTAAAAGTGATTCAAATTTTTTTGACACATTCATAGATATTTGTAGAATAGATTGCATACTAACAACATTCTCACTTGTAAATTCTTATTAGAGCATAATTACTTACCTTTTTGCCGTCTAATTCGTGTGTTCCTTGCGCTAATACTTTATCTACGCTACCAGGGTCTCCAAATGTGATAAAGCCAAAACCCCTGTAACAATAGAAAAACACAGGTTAATTCAGTAAAATCCAATAATTATCGGTGAACATAGTACATATAATAACCGTAGTATCTTCTAGGTTAATTCAGTGAAATCCAATATTTATCGGTGAACATAGCACTTATAATAACAGCAGTATTTTGTAGCGGCCCGTCATAAAGAAAAATTGGCCGTCAAATTTGAATCTACGGTATTAGTAAATAAAATTACATTTGCTTTTTTTCAAAATGGAAAAAAAGAAAACAGATGCAATTTTATTACATTTATAATGATATAATAATGATTAATTGTAGGTAATTAGTACTAGTATTAGGATGGTGGGACTCTAGAGGTTAAGTAATAATATTCACATAAAATAAATCTAGCATTTGTAGATTCTTAAAACAAAAAACACACTGTGTGATTATACGACTTCATATTTTTGAACATGCACCTACGTATAGTAGCTATGTATTTAATAAACTCTTACAATTTTTACATAATATCGGCCCGATTCGGACTTTAAGATACGTCAAATATTACGATTAGGTACGATATGGATTAGATATGTCAGTGTCACTGCACGTCACTTTAGACACTGATATATCGTATGTTGTAGACGTAATATTTGACGTATCTTAAAGATCGAATCGGGCCATATGTCTACGAAAAATCAAACATTCGGTCAATAAAAACAGGTTGTATATTTTTCATACATTCGTCAATTGCTTTTGAATGTCTATTTGTCCTGTCATTTATTGATTGGTTTTCCACCGACTAAAATAAAAACCTGAGTACACATCTGATATTCCAGGAATTGCACCTGTAGAACATATTGCTCATAAACGCAAACGAATCTACAATTTTTAATTTCTCATGTTTTGAAAGTGGGTCGTTGTAGTTCTAAGAACTGTGCAGAAAATTTTTTTTAGGCTTAAATAGAGGAGACTTTATTGGGACATAAAAATACAACAATATTAATGTAAACTACATGCAATATAAAACTTAAATAATCTTATAAATAAACTTATAAATATACTATTGAGGTTTATACTTAATCGTTTTTTTAATGAACATGTGTTTTACTTTCCTTGTATTCAAAACTCGGGTTAAAGACACTATTTCAGTCTCGGACTGTTAGCCCAAACAATCTTGACAGAAATGGGTGTCTTTCAATTCTTTCATCCCTTAGTTAACAATATACTATACCTACTCAATAGACGAATCTACTAGCTTAACAAAATCTCTGTACGAAACTTAAACTTACGTAAAAGTACGTAACAGGTAGAGTACAAAATGAGAAATTTCTTCAGTGTGTACTGTCGTCGGAGTGGAGACGGACCGATAGGAGGTGTCTCTCTGATTGCGCTCCGCCCGACTGTTGGTTCACAGTAGTAATTTTATAAACAGTTTTTGAACTAGTTGCATAAAAGTTTATTTTTTGAAATCTGGAGACCAATTAGAACTTAAATATATACCTAAATTAACAATAATAAGTCATTTCCCATGTAGAGAGGTGGAAAATAATTAGTGCGGCCTGAAATTCTCCTAAATACCTTGGGCAAGAGACCAGAACGCACGAGTTTCCGAAGGCTGGTGCTTTAATTTCTCGCCAATCCTACCAATGAGCAACGACTTTGCCTTGGAAACAACTCTTTTAAAAGACTTGGGGTAGGGAATGAAAACCGGTTAAAAATTTGCATATAAATTACCGGTATTTCACATTCCCGGTTGCAGTTCCTAACCTCCTCCAGGTTTAACTCTTCTGCGCTGTTCTTTCTATTCCGTACAGCCGGTGCATTTACCCAGGCTAGGTTCTTAATTCATTAGAAATAGTTTTGTCACATATTTATTTAAAGGTTATTTTCAATATCGGTTGAGTTAAAGGTTAAATACATTTATTTAACCTTTAACTTTGATAAAATCGCTGCGTAATAATTGACTTTTCCATAAAAAATAAAAAAATAAACTGGAAATAATATGGTACTGGTTTTGCTACTTTTACTGTGTAGACGGCGACACTAACGACGTTTGTATTTATTTTGTTCCAGCATTCAAGTTTGTTTGCAAACTTTTATAAGTAATGAAATAAATTAAAATGATAACTTCTGCGTCTACGACTGCATTTAGAAAGAAATATTTATAAAAAATATTTAGTACCTACATCATTTAAGTTGTTTTCGAATTTTTCGTTAAAAATAAGCATACCTATGCAAACATAAACCAATTTAAAATAAACGAATATTTATCAACCTTGAGCTTAGACTTGATATACAGTTTTTTAGCTTCTATCCATTGCATAAAAATAAATGATTTTTTGTGACCATGATATCGTGATTTTCCGAAACCCTTGGAGTTGCAGGCTGCCAGAAAATGGTCAATTAAATCATTTTTTAAACAATTAAATTTTCCTCCTTTTGCACCAATCCCAATCTCCTTTTTAGTGCGTGGAAATCAAAATCATCTACGAAATTGGCACGCATGCATTCCATTTATTAAATTGAACAAGTTAACACAGCGTATTTTGGAATAAGCGGCCAGCGGCTCGCAAGCGATAAATAATAAAAAGCCTTCTCCACTTTAGGACTTGCAAAAATCACAATTTATAGAGCATTTTAATTTCACTTAGCCGATCCATATTTTACATGTGGCGGGCGCCCGACCGTGCCCGGACTCGAATTAATACTAAATTGAAATTGTAAAAATGGAAATACAATTTTCTTGTTGGAACTCGCCTACCTTCCGTTTATACGGAAGATGTGTTATCTCCTCGCCGAGTTACTAGGCGAGTATAATTCAAGCGAGAAAGGAATGTGAACCACATTAGGTATATTAGGTTTTTAGTTTTGGGGCGAGAATATCATTAATTTGTGACTAGCATAATATTAAATATACAAAGATAAGTCGGGGTTAGTATGATTAATAATAAAATAAACTACAACATTATATACCAGGTCAGTCAAATAAGTCAATTAACAAATATAACAATGTAAATTGATTTTAAAATAATGGAAATTAGTAACTTCTTGACTAATATTACTCAACGGCAATTTCACTTTACGAGCAATATTATATTTAAAGTAAGACACGTATAATATGAATAATAATACGATTTAATTAAGGTACTATATTTTCTTTGGTACAAAAATAATATGATACCGGTCTCATATCTATCTTGATATTTTTTGTACTTAGTTTGCTAACATTTTTAATGATGATGATTGATGACGATGGTTTCATACTACACTTTTTCATTTTTAAAATGACTTATACTCGTATTTCAAATTTCTGTGGCAAACTTCATCCACTTTGGCTTTCTACTTATGCTTCTATTTATTCCATTAAGGTATATAAACTTGCAATCTAAAAAGTTAACCTAAAATTGAGTTATGACCCTTTATCAAAAATGCTCGCATCACAGTCGTATACACCCTCGAAACCGTATTAAATCAGGCAGGTCTTTATAAGATTCATGACTTAATACACTCGGCACTCATATTCGTATACAAAAACATGTAGAAAAGGGCGCTCGTGTTGGGAAATTGAAAATAACGAGAACCTCCGTTCGCACCGCGCATCATGCCGCCTGTATGCGTCGCGACCAACAACTGGTGACCCATCGCCGGTCTTTCGATCTACCTTATCTCCTCTGATCTTCTCATCGATATGAGACGCGTCGGGGCTCAGGGGTACATGGTAGCACTACGGTAGCTCCGAGTGGAGAGGCCTGTTACCGCATACAGTTACATCCTACTTATCTTTAAGGAGACGATGCCTTATTTTCAACCGCTTGCTATAGGAACAACTCAATCCACTTGTCTATCATTAAATCTTATGAGGATTTTGTGAACCTGTAACTTTGTTTTGAACTTGTTTCTTTGATTTGGTTGTACATATCTAAATTAGCATTACTATTTAAGTGAATCACTAGTGACAGTTCAGCGGTAGCTGTGTTGTGGTTTCCTGTCCCTCTTCGGTTATGCACAATAGAGCTTAAACGGCTCAGTCGGTAGCAAGCGTAACCGCGCCCTTAATTTATGGATGGCGAGATTTTGATACTGCAGCTCCACTAGTTATCTTGTTATAACTAAACGAGTCCGGTTGTGGCTACCCGTGCCCGTCGACGCACTTGCAAATAAATCCCACAATTCTCTTTTTGAATTTTTAGTACTTGTGTACCTACAAAGCGATTTCGATGTGGTTTTTGCTAGTAGCAAAATAGCAATAGTAGCAAATTTAAATCTATTTTTTTAAGAAATCGCTAATAGGCTTGGCATGCCAGTTTTCTGCAAAATACAGAGCAATATTTATTAACCATTGATTCATTTTCCGGCATTGATAAATACAATTATTGGACAAAAGTTCATTAATATGCCCAACCCGCAGTAGAGTTATTTCAAATGAGTCTATTGTTTTCCGCGGCATTAGGTTAGGGCCGAACTATCGAAATGAGTCCGATAATCCAGTCGGCTATTGTGTTTGGACAAAACTCCAAGAAAATAAATATAGGACCGGGTAGAGGCAAAAGCCGAAACCGCAACGTCAGGAACAAATAGCGGTAACTCCCGTATTCATGGCTCACGGCTGCAGCTTCAGAGGGAGCCGATAGCAATTACCGGCGGAATTAATATCACGCCCCAAATGTTGCTCGCACATTTATACGTATCGAGTGCAATATTGTCTCCTTTATTAGTTGCCGGGACAAATGCCGCCGCTGTCGTAATTCCACCCATATTTCGGTCTTCGATTGCCGCCTTTCTTATTTAATCTTGACGATAATTAATACTTCTTACGACCTCTCCCGTTACAGTTCTGGGGTTGACGTGGTCACCTTTTCAATTTGTATTAGTTTGATGTAATTAGCTCGCTATTGGATTACGCAATTGAACGGAATGTGATTTAATGCCGGTACAATTTGGGCACACGACGCCGGCGCGGCGCGTAAATGCTAGCAGTTTTCAAATGCGCTCACCATTGTGAACGATACTGTGCAAGTATTACCCACATAATCCGGAGCGAAATTAAGTAAGTAATCCAATAATTAATCTAAATGGACCGTACAGCCGAATGGTTCAAAACAATCAGCCCTGCCGCAAAATACGTGCATTAAATGAAGCGAATCGCCGCCTCCGGGGATCCCTGATAAATTAAATTGATTAGAATCCGTTCGATGCCGGCCGGTGGTGTAGCTGTGTAAAAATAAGACCCACTGAAAAACAGCCCATGATTCTTGATCGGCCCTTTTGCACCATTATGTTTTGAACTTCTTATTTACAGAATCAGGTTATTTTCTATTTTTTAAAGGTTGCTCACTTTAAGCGTTGATTAACGTGGCAATAAATTCACGTTACCTCAATTTTTAATAGAGCATGATAATACAAAAACTGAAATTTAAGCTGCGGGGACAATTACAATATGGAAAATTTCCTTTAGACAATTACTAGACTTTTTTCTAAAACATCATATTTATATTTATAACAATATTTACCTAAATTTTTAATTAAAGAATAGTTCTATATTTTTTTTTCATAAACTTCAAAATTGAACAGTTTCCCGTATGTCTACCTCGGATAATAAACATTATTCTCTAGCTACACAGCAATTACTCTCGCCCTTCAAACTCGCTCCAAATCTGCCTATCGCCGACTACCTAAGTATACCTGTCACGTACTCGCAAACATTTTAAGTATAGCACCAAAGTGTTCAATAAAGAGGAGCTTTTCACAAATTCCGTTCACGTAAGCTTTAACTGGCGATTAAAATTTAAGCTCGAATTTAGACGGCCTAATCTCAGCGCTGCACCGTTTCACTGCATTTTCGTATAATTTTATATAATGAACTCGTCAGTTATCTATTTAGGTTGGCCAAGATGGGACGGTAGTGCAGCTTGTCCTCATGTCGCTGCGACTGAGCTTATCTGTTGCGGCACACGCCCTGTATCTATGTCTATTAGCAGCCTACTACCCTAGTATGAGTACAGAACCCTTGCGTCTTATGCTTGTGTAGTTAACAAGTTTGGCTTCGCAGCTATTGCATTGTGCTTCAGGCTGGTGCCTGATAAACTACGACCTTTGTCATCGTAGACGACGGATGATATATTATGTGACATACATATAAGTGCGGTAACTTGTCTGTTAGGTATGTCTTATTGTGATTGTGATGCACTCAAACTTGTGCTGTTGTTTGCGAGGGTTGCGAACTATACACGTTAAGCACTTGAACTACATATCAAAATACCTATGATACGAAACTCCATATTACAGAAGCTGGTTGCTTTTGAAGTGTTGCAAAACACACTGTAAATAACTGTAACAGGTTTATAGATAACGAAGAGTTGTGTTTCTGCTTCTAACGTCATGTTTATAGAAAAATAAATTAAACTGTTCCCGAGTTCCGCATAGTTTGATACAACATGGATACAACTAAGACTTCAAAATATTCTTCTAATAATCGAATTTAAACTGCTGTGAGACATACCAGCATTAAATAATTTTACGGCTTAGACTCACTTGTACTCTTAGTGCTTAAGAGAGGAGACCAAGGCTCTCCGATACATGTCGCGCGGGTGACAAAAAACAAGTCTAAATAGTATTTTTTTAATATTCTTCTAATCACTAAGTTATTGTAATCTACAATAAAATAGAACGCGCGCGTCTCATGACTTAGTGGATGACACTAACAATGGTCAAGAAAAGATATTATAACTCATTTTCCTACTTTGCCTTAAAAACGGCGTAATACAAACGTTTACAGCATTTCATGTAGCTCATCAAATAATTCATCCCTATATTTATTTGTTTGCAGTCTGCATCGAGCCTTGTTTGTCGATTGTGTACAAGGATACCGCGATAGAGGCCATGTGTATACTTAGTTAATAATTACATTAGCCCGTCCATATTCCGGTTTATTGATTATGTATACAGTATTTGCGTGTACAACCGTCGCTTATGGCAGTAACTGAAGAGTGGCAACATTGAGTGTTAGATCAAGACACTTGATTGATTAACAGTTTGTAGACACAGTAATGTCGCATGTCAGATACAGAGTTCAACGCATATTGCGGCTTTATTTCATTTAGGTTTCTAAATTCGAAAATAGAAGACCATGGTTGGTCTTTTATTGGATACTAGCTGTTGCCCGCGACTTCGTCCGCGTGGAATCTTATCTTCAACATTTTACATCTTTAGTACCTATAATTTTCATATCCACACCCTTCTACTTTTTTTATTTTGTATGTCACACATTTTATGTGTAGTTGCCTAGTTACTGTTTTGCGTTAAGTAAATAGTGGGTATTAATCCATTTCAAAAAGTTAAAAAATATATGTATACATATTTAGAACTCGACGATATATTCATGGCACTAGTGTTTATCGTATTAACTGCGTAATTTTAAAGCGTTCATAATTCTAACTGCTCATTTTGGATGCAATGCTTTTGCAAAATCCATTTCTATTTTACGTTATACAATTTCAACCATTTTAATGCTTAGAGGGAGTATCTTAACGCTAAGATTATTTTTCTTGTAGGCCAATAATGTTTAATTGTTTAGGTATGTGCGTAATGCCTTTGTATGAAGTTTCAAGTCTCGGCCTGATTGAAAACTCATCGATTACTTTTCTTGTGTTCTATACTTATCAAAATGTCTGTTTACAAGGTTTCAAGTTCCTAGCTTAAAATAAAAGTTGTACCACATATACAATTTTATCCCCGATTTAGAATTTTTCCAAATCGCTTCCTTTTTCTTGTATCCATTATAAATTTTTACATGTGCATATTTCAATTTTCCAGCTTCGGCAGAATCGTTGCCACTTCTTGTGATCAGTCAGTCAGGACATACCTACGTGTTTTGTATATATAGATTATATTAATTATGTTTTCAAATATTTCAGTATGTTTTAGAGAAACCAGATCAAGTATTCTATCGTATTTCTTATTCAACTCCCTCACATAATGGGTGCAATGTAACCACTATTATTTCTGCACCACAAAATATACATGTTCTGTATTAACAGGATATTTTAATTAATTGAAATACCATCAGTGGATTAAATAAATATTGATATTTTGTTGCTTAATTATTTTATGACGTGCATTCGTTGACAAATAATTTTCAAAATGTGATATTGCAACTGAAATAAAATACAGGGCCCGATTCGGATTATGAAATAGACATCTTTTAGACATCACCAAGATACGATAACGATATGTTTAAGATCTAACCTGTCAAATTTGACATTTGCGCGATTCTGGAGATACTCTTGAACGATTTCCACAGGATATGACTTAGAGATCTAATTCACATCTAATAGGTATCTTACTCTATTTAACGTAAAAGTGACATTGGTTGCCCGAATTGCGCTGCAAAAAAGAACTAGTTGATATCTAAACTATAACGTATCTAGAATGGATCTAGTACGTGTCGTCTCTTGTGAAGTTCGAATACGGCAGATAATGTTTGATGCCCGGGTGCGAGAGAGATCGCTGTGGGGTTGTCAACAATTTAAATTAGCTCATTGTGGTTTCATAATGAAACTATAATTTTTAAAGTAACCCACAAAATGGGAACGAAAATATTGCAGTAATTAATGTGAATGTTTTAACAAAAGGCATTCATAGTAATAAATTTCCACCAAAGCCCTACTTCAGCTTCGAATGTTTAGTTTTCAGACACTCAAAATCCAGTAGGCAATGTAATTAATTCGTGGTGGGTAGCGGAGGGCTCCCATCCTGGATTAATGGATAGGAATTACAAGCGCACACACAGAACATTATTCTTTACGTTTGAACTTGATTGCTTTGCCTTGTGTCTATGTAAGCTGTCACTAAAACTGCTAAACCATACTTGTATCCACTTGAGAAGTATCTGGTGTCATTTTTAAGGTTGCAATGGCGTCACGGGGGCTGCACTTTTGGAGTGGCGGGGATTTATCCGCGACCAACCCGAGCTTTGTTTTATAACTATGTATTTTACTTTTATTAATTAAAATGTTTAAAAAAATGGGAGCTTGAGTTACTATCCCCCACGTTAAGTATTGAAGTTTTTTTCTATCCGTTAAATATCCCTGGTTCAAGAACATTTTATAAGAATAATTACTTATTTCCCATTGAAAGAACCATCTTTTAAATGTTTATATAGTTTTAAATTGTGTGTTTAACAATTGTCTACAGAATATTAATAAATTCTAGTTAAACCCCGATTATTACACCATATAACGTAACTAATTATACAAACATAGTTAACATCTACATTACAACCATACTGCCTTGCCTGTTGCATGCCGTTTATGTAAAACACCTAACACAAAATTAACGCGTTTTAAACCGGAGAGGTAAAGCGAGCCAGACACCTCCGTGGCACCGACCCGCTCTTCGAGAGAGAAGGTCGAAACCTCAGGCGGGTTAACGCGATGCCTGCGACGTTTCTCCGAAATACATTAGCAATAGCTACCCATTAGGACAGCATTATTTGACCGGCAGAGGTGGCGTGCTTGAGGGCCGTTTTGCTTCAACGAAATTTACACCAGTAGATATCCAACCCACCAGACAGTCAGATATTAAAACGTCTGCAGCTTTTGTGCAGGAAACTAACTGGAACAGTTTAAAACGAGAGCCTTAGCGTTGGCGGGAAAGATAAAAGTTTATGACTTATACATAAAACGATTTTCAAATCATATTTATGAGTGTCGTCCGAACATCTGCAATAGCTAGTTTGCGAGGAAATTGAAACCGTAGAGTGCATAACGCTTTCACGAACAATTTAAGCTGGTATTGTGCTCAGACCGCCGCGGACGATGCGCTTTTTGCGATGGTCAGCGGTTCCGGCCAACTTTATTGTTGTGTTTTGTGTACCACCACCCTCTGATATCTTTTGTTGGAATGTTTGTGCAATTTACCTTATACCTGATAAGCTCGAAGTTTTGCGAGATTAACAAATAGGATTCTTTCATAAAGTAACTTTGTATACACAAGTTTTGAAAGCATTTTTGAAGTAAGTATGGACTATAAAATTATTAATTAGGTATAAATACTTGCATTCAGAGTAGGTAAGTGAAATCCACAATGCCAAAAAAATTATTCTGTCTGTAAGAATGGTATTGAAAAATATTGTAAATAGTGTGTTAATGTAACAGCTTGGAGATTAGATGTTATTAAATTCCTTCCCGGCAATGGAATTCCTTGCCAGCGTCTATATTTCCGTGTTCTTATAACCCGGCAACCTTCAAATCAAGAGTGAACAGGCACCTTCTGGGCGAGCTCGCTCCATCGTAGGCCACGTCTACGCCTCGGCTAGTCTGTGGCCATGAGTAAGCCCATTCATAATAATAAAAAATAAAAAAAAAATTCAAAAAACTTCTATTAAATTATTCGTAAACAATGCTTTTAGTTAACAGATAAAAGAACAGATCCAGATAACAGTGGCTGCAGGTTAAGTGTGGCCTTCACATTGGGATCTGTTTGTTTACATATTGATTACCTAGTGTTTATTATACCGAGATCAGGTATTTGCCACTAAACGCAATAGGCAAGGAACAAATGTATGAACTCTCAATAAAACACTCCCCAATGTGAAGATCAGCCACACTTAGGTACCCATATGCCACTCTAATCCGTATTGACCACCTAAATAATAATATTTATTTTACACGTAAAATTATTCGCATATACAGCTCTTACGTTCCTGGTAGTTTATAGATTCGTTCATCATTTAACTTTAAAAACGAAGTTTGGTTTACGTTCGACGTAGTAGAAGGCATAATCCTCGCAGCATCGCACTGCGCAGTCACGCTCCGCAAGTCAAAGTCTTCTATTGCAACTAAAACGTTCCTTAAAATGCATTAATCATAGTATTCCGCGCCAATCTTGCAAAAGAGTTTCAACTCTATCCCCATCTTTATAAAGTTTGAAATTCCTATTTTACATTTTGCGTGAACTTGAACGTACCGCACGCTATATCATGCTTCGGCTTCGTTCCTACCGGATATGTTTTGCATTTTCTTTGAGGGTGTTGCTTAAGTCACTCACAGTAAGGTACGTATTATTTAATTCTTTACGAAGTCTTTTGATTCAAAAGAGCGTGTAGTAATATTATAGGAAATCAGAAGAAATAAACATACGTAACGTACTTATTTAGCTTACACATATACAAAAGGGTTAAACTATTTTAAGGCTACATGAAATATATTTGTTATGTCATTTTAATATGTATAACCAACTTACTTTATATGAATATTAATTAGTACTTATTACCTAAACCTTTACAAACATTGCACTCAGAATAATTTAGAAGCCTATAAGGAGCATCATTCAAACCTTAAAAATCTCATCTGCATTATCAATATCAGATTGATAAAATATTAATTTGTATAATTTCATTTTCCATTCTGCAAGTAATGTCAAACAAATATCCAATCGAAATGATATTCTTAAAGTTTGAATAACGCTAAAGCTAATGTGTAAACTGATATTTTAAATATCGGTAAGGTTCGGTATCGGTAAGCCATGTTCATAAATATAACATTGAAGACCTTACATCCATTTTAAAGGATTATAACCAGACATAGGAATCCGCGAGACAAATTGTGAATTAAGACTATGTTTGGTACCAATTACAACAAAATTTAGGTTGTTTTTAAAAAGATAAGGCATTAAAAACTAATTTTGTAAGGAATTAAAAACTAATTTTGTACTATTTTGTTGTAATGACCAACAGGCCTTTCATGTTTTTCTAAAAATCTGTTTGGAATTACTGACTTGAGTCTTCGATATTTTTGCTCGCATTATAATTTATATCAGGTACAATGTCGTGTCAAAGTGTGTAAAATCATATTTAAAACGCTAGTTTATCAATCTCTAAGTACTGAGACGTCTCGTTTCATTACAAGCTTGATTATAATTTAACAAGATCACTTTCTTAGACGAGCATCCACAATCATACTAATATTAACTGAAAAAGGCCATCGACGATAATGAAACGGTCCTTTAATTTTCCAAAAATTACCCACGCGCGACCTCCGCTTTAATTCGACAAGGAGAAGAGGAGAGGCAGCAATCAAAAGAACTAACGGCGGTTCAAACGAGGCATTTCCATACGCGAGGGGGGCTTCGCAAAGTGCAAACGACACGATATTAGTTCGCAACTGATTACATTTCTCGCCGCCTTCGCTGCGAACGACTCACAATGAAGTAGCGACGAATAAACTTCATTACGCCGAGTTAAGCAATGGGAAATTATAAGGAGGAATTTTCGTTGAACGGCGGCGGTGGCACGTACAACACATGTTCAACAGAATACTTCGGGGTTATGGCCCAGGGCACTTATAGCGGACGCGACGCCACCGCTTACAGTCGCATACATTTGCCTACGCGGAAGTTAAACACCTGGAATGTTCTCCAAGTTCTTGTCGATAGTTTTCCTATAAAATTCAAATTTAACATTCGAACGGTAGCCCTGGTGCAAAGCGCAAGCCGCTTTGAGCGGCTCGGCCGTAGACCGTCGCAGCAGTGGCGGTCCCTTGCGAAAAGTAAATAGTGGTCCGGTAAAGGGCTTTACCAGATAAGATCTAAATCAGTCTTTGTCTCGTGCTAAACGCTATCCTTTTGAGAGATTTTCCATCTTTGCGGCAGCTCTAGCGTATATTGTATTGGATGTCGAAATTGAAGGCTTCAGCGCATTTTCTGAACCACTTTGTTCGGAAAATGATTGTGTGGAACGATTTGGCATGCAGTTCTAATGTGATCAGAATTTTTAAAATCGTGTTATATATTTTTTGTATATTTCGTACAGAACAATATTATGATATATTACTCAGCTTTAAAATCCGGAAAAATATATTTTCATAATAATTCTAATGTTTTAACTGTAATCACAGTTTAAGTGAATTTGCGACGAGGGATTTCAGCAGTGGGTCGGTCAAACAGCAGAGTTTACGTTATGGTGATTTCACATATTGTTCGGAATTAGGGTCTTTATAGCGCATGTTAGGTACCGTCACAAATAAGTTTTAATTAATGGAGTGGCACTTAGAGACACGCGCGCCCCGGTCGCTTCTATTACACGCATGTTCGCTCGTTGGCCCTTACACCTGACGATACATTTACTTTTTATATTTATTTAATTAATGAACGTTCAGAAAGTTTGGAAATTGTTTATATATTACTTTAAAAAATGCCGGGTTAGCAGCAAGCTAAGATTGATGAGGAAAATAACAAAGGCAATGCCAATTAAAAAAGAAGGATAAAATAGATTCATGTATAGGCGATAGTCGCCGTAAATCTAATACTTTCCTGCTCGCTCGTCTTATTCCCGTCTATAATTGAAACCTGTTATCTGCGAGAAGCACAAAAGCGTAAGAAAAACAATTTGCCGACATAACTAATAACAGGAAGTCACCTCGTTACTCACAAGTGAATGGTACGTCGACAATCTCGCGAGCGCGCCCTCCACTTCTCAACTTAATGAATGAGAATAATTTTGCCAAAATACTTCGGAGAGATGGGACACACGCCCCGGGAATTTTTCAATTTGCAAACTGACATAATGTAATAAGAGTTACACCGTGAGCATGCCGACGCTGCGTAATTAATAACCTGTGAAATATTACCTGTTACAATAAATTTAGAGGATAAAAGTTGAGTGATAAATTTAAATAACAAGATAATGGCTCGTAGCCGGGACGAGGCCGAATACTTGGGAATAGTTCGCGTCGGTGATAAGTAGGTGTGTCAGGCGTTTTAGGGGATTCGCAAGTTTGTTCTCGTGCCTAATGAACGCGTGAAAGCGGAATAACTTCGCGAAAGCTTGAATAATGTATGCTTTAACGAGATGTTTTTCTTGAGGGAATCTCATTAACCCACTTTCTGATTGTGTGAATGTAAACTTTGGAAACTTCTTATTCTTAGTGTTAAGAATCTTTTACGAGTACCGTAAATTAAATCACCTTCAAATTAAACTAAGTGTGTTGTTTGTTAACTCGCGCTGAATTCTAGTTGGTGCCGTTGATTTTCATTTTGATATCGTGAATATGTGTCCGAGTAGACTTACATAGTGTTAACATTATGGCGTTAATCTTTTTTTTATTAAGATTTGAATAATTATAAAATAATTTACTTTATTAATGTCAAAAAAAATTGTTACACAAAAACGCCACCGGTAGATTTGAATTAAACAAAATTTCAATTTAGTCGTTATATCATCCTAACATTTTGAAATAAGATTTACTTCAACAGCCAAAAATTATCGTAAGTCTAGCGCAAATGGTGACATCGTTTAATCAAGGAAAAGCTAAATGCTTACTATACGTACCTAGTACAGTCAACGTCGTATAGTAGGTAGCATCCAAAGTATTTAAATAATTCCGTACGCCATACAAATAATATGGTGTACCGAACTGTTTGAATACTTTGGACGCTACCTACTAGGTATATGACGCTGACTGTACCTTCAAACTTAGATATAAAGGAAAAGTGAAAAAATTACCAACAATTAACTCTTCACTATTGCTACTATCACAGCTATTAGTAAAAATGTTATGACTAATATATGAGCAATGCAGTTGTATCTTTGCCGAAATAGAACCAATATAGCATTTTAAATATTCACATAAAATCCTTCGCCCGGCGTTGTTTAATCGGCGCGTTAAATTCGAGAAAAGTCGAGAACACATCAAATATTAACTCGGCTCGAGCGTTGTTTCGGTAAATGGGATGATATCGCGATCGTCCATCTAAATACGGTTATTTTTAGATAAAATTTTAAAAAGTGCCAGAAAACGATTTGGTAATTCGTGTTTTATTGAAAGCCGGGCGACATAAAATCGTTCCTTTTCTTGAATCCCCTCGAATCACCATTAATCAAGTGGAACTGAAGTTACGCGCTACCTCCCGAATCTAATTTCGCAAACAAAGAAAGCGAAAATCGATCTACCTTTATCAATCAAAACTGTTTGAAAATTCTATTCCGTTAGTTCGCAATGCGGCGGCGCGCCATGGAGACAATTGGAAAAATGTATCACGAATAAAAAGTCGAATCGGAATGTAATATCGAGGGGACGCGGCTCCGAATATTCTTGTCAAGTGAAAATAAAGGGTCAGGAAAATACAGTGACAGGTTGTGAGTGGACAGTGGTCGTCCGAAGCGGGCACAAGTTTCGAATAAATAAACCCGGGGCAAATAATGACGTCATCTTCACGTGCTCTGCTCGCTGTCACGGAAAAGAGCACCTGCTCTTATATGACACATTTGTGACAGCGAAGTCGGACTATTGTTAATTTCGAAGCCCGGGCGCTACTTTTTCGAGAAAGAAGTTTTGTCATGTATAAAATAATATTGTGCTATTTTGAGAGGCTGTCAACCCTCGCATAGTAATAGTACTGCGATTTACGATCATTTTGGATTTTAAGGTTGCATCAGTTATATTTTCTTCCCACGGTAAATTTCTAAGTATAAATTACTCAACGAACATGAGCAAGGATTATATACTTGTGTATATAAATTTTGACTATAACCAACACCAATTACAATACCTATTGAAAACCAAGAATATATGTTAGATAACGAAAACTAGTACTTGCCGGACATAGAATACATAGATGTGATAGATGTAAATATGCCATGTAAATGTTAATGCCAAATTTCATGTAATTTAAGCATGCCGTTTTAAAATGAAAGCGTATCCGCGATTGTATTGAAGCGGCTTTTTTGCTTCGGGTTCGAGTGACTCTTAAAGACCAGAGTGACGGACATACATAGACTGCCTTTGTTTGTTGAAATCACCGTGAGGAGAGAGGGGAGGCCACAGGCATAATTAGTACTTAAGGCCTAGTTTTCCCCCTCTGGGTTGGAAAGTTAGATGGCAGTCGCTTTCGTAAAAACTGCTACGTCAATTCTTAGGATTAGTTGTCATGCCGACCCCAGGCTCCCATGAGCCGTGGCAAAATGCCGGGATAACGCAAGGAAGAAGAGAGATTTTTTAAAGTTTTTTTTTTCAGTCAGGGGTGTTTGAAAAATAACATTCCGCACAGTTTAAAACCAGGAAAAGGTTTTATTTAACAAATTCAAAGAAGTGCTAAAACAGAGCACGCCGCGGGCTCATTTCCATAGCATTTGACTATCCAAACATATCAGACACCGCCCAGCACCCACTATCTTCTGCTCCAGACTTCATTGACTTCTCACACTTGAGAAAAAAGCAATTCAGCCGATTTTATACAGTGGATTGCTAGATTTGTTTAGTGGTCGGTGATAAGCACAGGCAAAAATGAACGAAGAATGAAACTTTAAGATAAAGGAATTCGAGAAAACATATTTGAGTTTCCTTTTAACATTAGTTATATATATATATATATATATATATATATATATATATATATATATATATATATATATATTCGTGACAGAATATTAGACAAATTTTTAACCAAGTCAGTGGCAGACAAGTAAACAGCCTGTGTGATATAATAAGACGTTTAAAAATTTGTTGTAGGAAATTCCCGTTGAACCGCACCGCACAGTGCAGTCCATTTAGTTACCAGGGCACGAGAAAAAATATCCTACCGGTGGCGAGTGATGCGGTGGTAGAATGCAGCCATGTGCCACAAATCAAATAATTCTTCTAAGCACAACCCATTGCATAAGCGGAATATGGAGCAAAGTGTCCTTAGACTTAATTAAAGGTTTAATATCGCTTATGAGTCAAAGATTATCGAAGACTCCTACAGCGTGCCTCTGGATCCAGTCAAAGGGCTTCCTACTCGATATCAAGATGCTTCTAGTTAGAGATAACAGCAATACTCGTGACGTTTATTCGTGACTAACAAAATAATAGTATGCTGCAGTGTTTTGGATTCCAGCGTGGTTTTTACTTTGAAGTACTTCCATAACGGAATTGAACATGACGAAAACATGTCAATACCGAAGATCCCAATACTCTCTGACTTGGTAAGTTGTGTATTAGAAGGAAAAACCTTCAAACCTTATTTGAAATTGTATGCGTTTTCGAAGCACTTTAATTGCTAAGCAGAATTAAGGCTTGTGTTTATAAAAAATTAGTAACAATACTAAATGTAAATGTCAAATATAAATAGAATACGTGTACTAAATCCATATCTAACACAGATTTTTAATTTCCCTTTCAATAGTGTAGACATTAAATGAACTATCGTAATATAAGCAATTTCCATTATTGCAAGCAACAAAACTTTAATAAAAAAGCGAACAACGCAATACTAGGTTTAATTAAGGACAGATGAAAGTTTACTTCATTGAATAGAGTTCTCATTATTAGGCACCGCAGCCCCGAACGCTAGGTATACAATATGTTACATAGTACCACAGTTGGAATGTTAAGGAAGCAATATTATGCAAATCCGCGTGGAAGCCGCAAATATAAAAAGCTCTCGTTCGCCTCATACTTTGCATATCAAGGCTTGCATCTGACTGATACCAAGATGCCCCAGGAGGAAAAAGTGAAAACCCTATTTGAAATTTTATGCCTTTTTAGAAGCACTTGAAAGTCCCATGAATGGGGATTTAGGATAGTGGTAATGAATGAATGAATGAAAACATTTATTTTCAGGCAACAATTGGCCCATAGATAAATCACAATATTTGTAACAATATTATTTATTTAATCTTTATTGCAAAAAATTTCACAAAAAGAGTACAAATGGCGGACTTAACGCCTTGAGGCACTCTCTACCAGTTAACAATTGGGCTAAACAAACAGTTAAGTGCAGGAAGCAAGTGTAAATAGTAACTATAATACTATACTTACCTAGCTACTTACACAAATATATTTCTACATTTTAAATATACTTACGTTTATACAAATTCAATATATATAAGAGTTATGTACCTACCTATAGTGTGAAATATCACGTATACGCGAATGCTTTCGCTTTTTGAATATTAGAACTAGGTATTTTTCTGGCTCTGAAAATACTTTTACTACTTATCAGTTATCAAACACTATAGGGCCGAATTTTGAGTCATTACACTATAT
Organism: Cydia fagiglandana; assembly: GCF_963556715.1. NCBI lineage: Eukaryota > Metazoa > Arthropoda > Insecta > Lepidoptera > Tortricidae > Cydia > Cydia fagiglandana. The sequence goes on from NC_085937.1 coordinate 7,618,868, forward strand.
ATAGGTATTGTAGGTGAGTGGTTGTAACGTAATAGCATGCACTATATTATGATGCGTATGATCTACTCAACGACCCACAGCTAATTGTTTGCAATACTTCATCAACTGGCTCATTTAAATTAATCAATCAACCCAAGCAGCGTAAACGATAGACTATTGGACAATACATCACGAGGCAAGTTTGAAGTGTTTAAATCAATTATAGCCACTAACGTTCTACGTAGAATTCATTCCAAGATAACAATCTTCAATGTCGGACAATGGGACCATTATGTGACTAGCGACGTCTTGTTCGATATGAGAGGAACCACGACCCACCTATGAATGCGAAAGCCGAACTTGCAATAAGATGTTATTGTAGGTTGTGTAGGATGTATTTTGATCGACAATAGCCAATGTTATTGTGGTAGGGCCTTAAGATGATTAGCTTTGGGGCACACATTTGCGAGCCTGGACAATGGAGAGAGGCTTCATGTAGATTTATCACGGTCTCGATTATATACGATGTCTCTGTTAGATTTATAACCCGCGGCTTGACATGTAAAAGACTAATTATTGTAAGACAAAAGAAACCCCTTTTACTTTACTCAAATTGTCTCGTTGTGCAAAATGGTAGGTACCTACTTGCAAAAGCTACTTAAAAACGCGATAACAACGTAGTTTCATGTCCATTTTCAAAGGTTAACCGTCGAAAATATTATTAATTTATTCGTTAAAATCATTAAATATAGGATGAGCGACCTGAAGTAAATACTATCACAATTATCCATATACATAATAGGTACACTGTACTGTACTCCTTTCCGAAAGTTTGAACTAGATGGTAATGGGTTGGTCCCTTATGGAATCCGTTTTGTGTCGTCAAAAAGTATTGGTAGTTAATCTAGACATTAATTAAATTAATTACGTAGGTATTTTAAATTATTTCCTACGATTGCCCATCACTAACATAAAACTATTCTCCTTAATATCGCATAGTAAATGAAAGTAGCCCTCTCAAAAATCCGTATCAGACAGATTATGCATAGCCGATGCTTCGTATGTAGGCATCAGATTCGAAGCATTGTTATGCAAACTCCGTGGTTCGGTTTGCTAGCGTCAGTGTACAAGACAAAGCGCCGCTGACGACCGACGTCGACGTCGCCCGCTATCAGGGATCCTGTGGACGCAACTGCTCGAATTTCGTTCTTGTTACGTCACTATGTCATCGTTCGCCAATGGATGTTGTACAGACGTTTAACATGCCGGTAGCAATTTTGATTTTGCTATGTCAACTGGATTGTTGATAGGATTTTACTTTTTTATTTTGTGTCTTCCGTCAGCTGACATGTTGTGAGTTAACTTTTGAAACATGTAATATACTTAATAGATTGTAAAACGTGTGTTAGTCCTTTCAGACGCAGCGAACGTGAACGTTATCGAATGAAATAATAATATAGAATGAAATGTTGTCATTATGTGTGATGCATAATACTTTATTATCGTTTTTACGGGACCCTGTTACTAAGACTCCGCTGTCCATTTGTCCGTCCGTCTGTCACCAGGCTGTATCACATGAGCCGTGATAGCTAGACGGTTGAAATTTACACATCAGATGATGTATTTCTGTTGACGCTATACCAACAAATACTAAAACAAATATTTAAGTATGGGAATACAACAAACGTGATTTTTTTGCCATTTTTTGCGTAATGGTACGGAATTCTTTTAGTCCGACTCGCACTTGGCCGGTTTTCAAGAATCCTAAATATCAGAAAGGAATATCACTTAGATGTAACGAAATGTTGCGCATCCGGACTAGCAAACAAATACCTACACTTTATGACCTTTTCCGGGATCAGCGGGATCCAGCTCCTCACGATCGTGACTTACATCTGAACCCTATCCTCAAAATGAGTATCGGAAATTTACATCAGCCCGTAATCCCGTACCGACTGAGCCTTCATTGTAAACGGAGTAATTTGAATTTCGTCTTTGATATTTAAATGAACCTCTACTTGAGACACTGCCTTAGTTATTTGAGTTTTTGTAAAGCAATCAAGTTTGTTTATAAGAGTTTGTGTAATTGTGAATCTGATTCTGTGAACTTAATTAATGCATAAAATCACTCGCCACTCTTTGATGAGACAGGCCCGCTTTAAACTGAACGGAATAAATAATGTTGAAGTTTCAACCAATTAACTTTAAGAGTTCATGTAACTGTTAAGTACTTATTTCACATTTAGCTGCGTTGTCAATAAGTGTTAGTTATATAGTGAAATTTCAAGTCTTATTCAAGTTCATTTTGCTTTTAATATACAACGTGTCATATTATAAATATTTTATTTTTAATCCACTGCACCGATTTTTTAAACTATAATTCATAACTCTAATAACAGCGCAACCTCTTGGACAACGTGCGTAACAACAATTTCCCATGGCTATATCGGACCCGCAATATCAAAGAGTTTTCTCGCAAAGCCAACATTCGATGTCATCTTGTAATTCTGGGTGTACTATTGAATAAGAAGCGTCGTATCTTATACTACAAGGAGACTACATACTCGTACCATTTTCGGTAGAATCTCTGTTATTTGGGGTCATAACACATAAAGCGCCCGATTTCCATGCTGATAACAGTTTGCGTGTTCGATGCCCTTCCGTGTTCTAAAGTTTTCAGCCGAACCGTCTGTCCTGAGATCGAATCGATATCGAACCACGAATGTTCCAACACGAATGAATTTAATATGCTTTTGAATGTGCATTTTCAGTAGGTACTCATATTATGACATTGATTAGTAGGATATACCTACTTCTTCTTCTTGTTAGGGGCTATATAAGGCTCCAAAGCCTATGTATCACAGCGACCATCCCTGATCTATTGTGATCTAGGACATACTTAAAGCAATGCGTTTATACTTCATCTCCATTCCATGTTTTGCGACACGTGAAAATAAACTACTAAAATAATAATATTACACTAAGCCAATTTTAATGACGTAATGAATAGAACGGTTAATTACAAAACTGTCCACAAAGTCACGGTAATGAGACAATAAACGTGATTAATAAGCGGTCAATCGTGTCTCTTTAATTATTGAACCACGTAATTTACTAAAACCATGCACTAAACGCGTCAAACCAACTATTGACGCGGCGAAACGCGTCATTACTGCGCCACTTTACTTTGGCTGTATTTGACACATTAAATCTTTTGCTTTTGACATGGAATACTCGTACAGTATGGTGATAATTTTAATGCTGTTATTATCAGCGGTAATTCAAATTTATTTAAAATATTTAAAAAAGAACAGTATATTAGGAATGTTTAATATTTAAATTAAGATACTTAGCCCCAAGCAATTAAAAAAGCGGTTTGTACGAGATTTAGAGGTTGTAGATACACTAGTACCACGCAGTAGTACAATAAGCAACAAAAGTAGCAGATCTGACTATTGTATTATATGTAATTTTAAGAATAAGAATAAGAATAAGAGATGTTTATTAGCACAAATAATAAGGCTGCTATTTAACTGATCACCAGATTTAATAAAATTTAATACCAAAAAAATCTACTTTACCACCCTAAAATCATAAATGATCACCAAAATTATAACACCATTTTAATTTGAAATGATTACCAATTTTATTACATTTTACTATCTTATTAAAGGAAATGACACCAAACTAATCATTATTAACCCAAAAATAGTAAATGATTACCAAATTTCAAACCCCATTTTAATGTCAATTGATAACCAAATTTTTACATCTTGCTATCATATTAAATAAAATGACACCAAAATAATCATTGTAAACCCAAAAATAGTAAATGACCACCAAAATTAGAACACCATTTTAATGTAAAATTATAACCAAATTTTTAAAATTGCTATCCTATTAAAGCAAATGACTCCAAAATAATCATTATAAACCCGAAAATAGTAAATGACCACCAAAATTGTAACCACAATTGTTTCTGTAAGGTTCGCAGTTCAAACCTAACCTAACCTACTTTTCTAGTAGCATTTCGTTTCTGTAAGGGTCGCAGTTCAAACCTAACCTAACCCACTTTTCTAGTAGCATTTCTTTTATGTAAGGGTCGCAGTTCAAACCTAACCTAACCCACTTTTCTAGTCGCATTTCGTTTCTGTAAGGGTCGTACTGTTAACCTAGCCCACTTAACTGATAGCAGTTCAAACCTAACCTAACCTACTTTTCAGTATTAGAAAAGTAGGTGAGGTTAGGTAGGTATGCGGTGTGGGGTACGGGGGTTGAGCGGGAGGGGCTAGTAATTTTGGCATCATTTTACTTTATTTGGTAATACGTATACATTTTTTGGTAATCATGTGGTTTATTTAGGTGCAAAAATCTCATTAATTTGGTCTTCAAGATTTGGTGATCATTAATGATTTTTGGTAATCATTCAATATATTTGGTATTCGAATACAATTTGAAGTGCAGTCGTAATTAAAACGGTGGTACATTTGTAATTTTAGGGCTTATTTTTTTGGTGTTCAGTAATTTTTTTTGGTAAGCATGATTTTTTTATTTAGGGTACCAAAGTATTTTTTGGTGGTCATTATATTTGTAGCCAAATAATAATAATAATTTTATGTTGTGTGTAATTATAACATTTTATTAAGTATAGGTGGATTCTTAGTTACATTTTAACACTACACCTACAATACCTACATACATAACTTGACACATTTCTGTTCTACTGCAACTCATTTTGTTAGCGAGAACCATTCCTGAAAACTTATGGGAAGGCTGGTACTGGTACTCTCAAACCCCGTCTCAAACCAATGGCATCTAGGTACTTTTGTAAAATATATTTGATATTTACCAGTTGCGTTTGTATCCTATAGGTAATATAATTTTCTATGAAATTCAAAGTAAGTACACAACTTTGAAGTTTACAATCCGCATCGCCATAACTTTCGGCAAAAGTTCAACCCTCTTCTATAACGAGAGTGGGACTACAATATAGTGGGACAGTATAAAACTAGTGATGATGGAAATATAAAGTGTTATTTTCAAGCTTTTTTTTAAAAAAAAAATAGTCCGAGGCTTGATATGTACTCCGATGCGCTGTTGCAAACTTTTTATTTCTTATTTCACCAAACATTCCACAATACGACGACCGGTCTGGCCTAGTGGGTAGTGACCCTGCCTATGAAGCCGATGGTCCCGAGTTCCCTTTAGTACCGTTTGGTAACCAAAATTTCGTAACCAGCTACAGAATGGGAATCAAGATTCCCAGTTTGTAGCCGGATACGTATTGGGCCAGTGTGTTACCGTTTGGTAACTAAAGGACTATGCGTCAAAATTGCCCCAAAACCAACAGAGTTGAGAGGTAGGTCATTAGATAGGTATTTCTCTGTACTTTATTTCGTTCTATGGGCACCAAGCGGAATTCCATTGCAGAACTGAGTAATTGGTATTTTAGTCAAAATGTCGTCAACCTTATTACCTAGGCAATAGAGTCCACCGCCGCGCGCCGGGCGAGCGCGGAGTGTGCTCGCCCGGCGGTGCGCGAACATCTACCCTGCAGCAATTAATTTACTTACTCAGTCTCTATTGCCTAGATAATAAGGGTGACGACATTTTGGCTAAACTACCAATATCTCAGTTCTGCCATGGAATTCCGCTTGGTGCCCATAGAACAAAATGAAGTACATATAAATACCTATATAACGACCTTACTCTAATTTCTGTTGGCGTTGGGTCCAGGCTCCATACAAAGTTGCCCATGGTTCTTTGGGAACTAGCTACAAAATGGGAATCTAAAATTCCCTGTATGTAGCCAGTTACGAATTGGGCCAGAGTGGTACCGTCTGGTAACTAAATTTTGTAACCGGCTACAAAATGGGAATCCAAAATTACCTGTTTGTAGCCGGTTACGTATTGGGACGGAGTTACTGATCGGAGTTTATTCTACCAATTCGAGGCTAGAACGGTGTACATACGAAAGTACTTCAGACTTATTGTCATTGCATACGTTTATTTTAAGTTTTACTAGATTTTATCAAAACTTGTAAATGCCAATTGTCATCACTTAAAAAGTTAGAGATGGTTTCCCAAGACCATTTTCGAGTGACAGCAAGCTGCCTTCACTGCCCCATTTCAACTTTCCACCCTGTATACAACTTAATGAGCCACTTCAAAAGTTCCATTTTGTAACCAGTTACAACGCGGGATATTTTTTCCCGTTTGGAAGCTAGTTACCCAACCGTGGCTACGAATCGGTAATTTAAAAGTCCCATTTTGTAACCAGTTACAACCCGGGATTTATTTTTCCCGTTTCGAAGCCAGTTACCAAACGTGGTTACAAATCGGTAATAGAAAAGTCCCAATTTGAAGCCAGTTACGAATTGGCATTTCTTTCCCGTTTCGAAGCTGGTTACCAATTTTTAGTTACCAAACGGTACTAAAGGCCTAGTTCCTTCGAATCCTGGTAAGGGCATGTATTTGTATGATGATATAGATATTTATTCCTGAGTCATGATTGTTTTCTATGTATTTAAGTATTTATATATTATATCGTTGTCTGAGTACCCACAACACAAACCTTCTTGAGCTTACCGTGGGGCTTAGTCAATTTGTGTAAAAATGTCCTATAATATTTATTTATTTTATTTAATAACACGCCTATAGTTCGTTTTTTTTAGCATTAGAAAGAACTTGCAAGAAGGTAAGCGATCTTGACATGTCTTTTAATTGAAAAACGCTTTATAAAAATCAGTAACTATTACTTTTGAAAGCAGAAGAATATAAATGATCGTATTACATTCATAATTGTTACATATTTGCCGTAACTTATTTTTAAAATGTGTTTTTCAATTGAAAGACACATCAAGATTGTTTACCTAATTTCTAATGCTAAAAAAAACGAAGTATAGTAAAACGTATAGTTATTGCGGAGACCATTAAAGCTCGTGTAATAGGCAACCAGGCAAGCGAATCGCTTACCTTAAGATAGCTTATAGCGCTCACGTCACGGCGCTATCAAAGCACCGGCCGTGGCTCAACCCTCCCGCCGTCGCGGCGAATGTAAACAATCGCCGCTAAATCGTGTTATGATAGCCATCAGCCATTAACACCTCGCCGCGATGTTATCACTGCAGTGACATCACTATACGTGTCACTGCCGGTTCGCGCTTCACGTAATTGCAGAGCAAATTGGATTTAGTTTAAAATGATAGTTCGTTCACAATTTTATGTTGCACGCGTTTATAGGGAGATGTTGAAGGTATGCAATTTGCATAGGTATTTTATTTATTTATTTAAACTTTATTGCACAAAAGAAAACTTATCGTACAAAAGGCGGACTTAATGCCAAAAGCATTCTCTACCGTCAACCTTAGGTATTTTGTGCTTGGATCGGTTGTAAGTCTATTTGGGTGACTAGAAGACCTGGGTTTGAATCCCCGATGGGGTATTAAATATATTTGGCGTAAAATGTGTCCTTGCGTTATGGATGTTTTCAATATAATCTAATAATGTACTTACCTATCTTCATTTAATATTAAGGTGGTGTATTATCGTCTTTAAACGTCACGTAGTGAAAGCTTTGCTTAAGTACGGCATGGTCAATTTGTATAATTATAAATGTGTCTGTTCCTTTTACTGAGAATAGGGGCGCGATTCGGGAAATGAATTAGAGATTAACTAGATACGATATAGTAAAGATATGTGACGTCCTACGGAAAAAGGTACGTTATGGAGGTTGGCGCTTACGCTATTATTAACGCCGCTCCAATATTATTGCGGTGCTATGCGACGTAAACGCCGGCCGTCATAAGGTACCTTTTTTCGTGGAACGTCACATATCTTCACTATTTCATATCTCAAGTAAGTAAGTCAATCTCTAATTCATTTCCTGAATCGCGATGCCAGCCGCCATAAGGTACGTTTTGCAGTGGAACGTCACATATCTTTACTATTTCATATCTAGTGAGTCTCTAATTCATTTCCCGAATCGAACCGTAGGTTGAGTAGGATATTCTAAGGATGTGCGCTACGCTTTAAAAATTAATTCCTACTTATGGACTTGTTGCACATTTTACTACTTTACTAATAAAGTTGACACAAAGTTACACATAACTCTGACGTTACGTTTTACAACCTTTACAGTTTAGAGACGGCAAGTTGCGAGCGCAGGTATGTCGTAAAAGTTTGTTATTAATTTATAACCCGAAAATGCTGGAAAATAACTGTTGAAAATAAATTCTCTTTTCTTAGATGCCAAGTGATTCTTTAAAAAGTAGATCATGGGCCCGTTTCTCAAAAGCTTGTAACTTGTAATACAAGCAGATGTCACTGTTTGACAGCTTTTGTTAAAAAGGGACTTCCACTTGTATTACAAATTACAAGCTTTTTTTGAGAAACGGGCCCCTTGTCGTATTAGACATAAAGTCAGCTACTTATAGCTTTCAATAAAATAGTCACAAATCTAAATGAATAGTCACATGATGTAAATATCATGGCGTTGACAACTGCGACTGAGTTCACATTGGAAAATTAGCTCTAAGCAGCAATTACATGGCAGCGAAAATATTGCAAGAACACGACAACGTGTCGACAAGGCGTCGTGTTAACACGTTAGCGTGCATTCTTTCGCAGCGTTCATTAGCATAACAAGTAGTTTCGTTAATCAAATGTACGAAATTAATAGCGGAGTTTAGCGCCGGCATTCCGCCCAGCGATCACACAGCTATTACAAATTGCCAGCAATTACCTGCCCCTCACCTTCTGCATGCATGGCCGGATTTTTTGCCAGCACGGAACATAACTATAATAGTTTAAACTCGGTACACGTGTAGTTAATGAATATTTGTTTGTTTTTGAACAATTTAATTTTACAGTCGGGGGATCGGTTTATGCAAATACCTTGTGTATAGGTATTTATGCATATTATGCAAAAGTTTTTATTACATCACTTCACTACACCTTATTAAACAAAGTCTCCCGTCGCGTCTGTCTGTTTGTGTGGATGCAGATATGTTCGCGAAAAACTAAAAAACTACTGAACGGATTTCCACCTATCAATAGAATGATTCTTGAGGAAGGTTTAAGTGTATAATTTGTTAAGGTTTTGTATGCCCGTGCCCGTCCGAAGCCGAGGCGTTTTCATATAGAAGGTACAAAACGTGCCAAAAACAATTCTAGTTTTACCTATGTCGCCGTGTGCCTGCTACACTGCCACTTCTCAAAAAACCGTTTTTTCGAGAAATCGCGTCTCAAAGTTGTGAGAGTATAGTTCAGGGTGTTTAATAGGATCTTACTCCTTTTAGTTTTAGGTCTATGAATTTAAAATTTAGCTTGTTTTATTCGGAATGATATAACCCTCCTTATGACCACGCCACTTTTTAAAAGAAATGTATATTCTTTAAGACACAAGGCCCTAAAGACAGGTATTTAGAGTTGTGGCCGTATTGCAGAAACGTTTTTTAAAGATTTTGGGATGCGGCCAAATTTAAACACAAAATTATTGGATAAAGGTTACCATGCAAATATAAATAAAAACACCAAAATAGTTAAAATCCCTTTATTTTATCAATTTTGATAGGAACAAGATCACTGTACGCGATAATATGTGTAACTCAACTAATTATTATTTTCTAGGACGCAACTCAAAAGCTTCATTTAAAACCTGTGCTATATAGCCACAACTCAAAAGGGCCGTCTGAGGGCCTACCGCGAACCACGTTCGACGTGTTGCCTCTTTGTCGCACTTGTAAATTCGTAGGTAAGTGTGACAGGAAGGCAACACGTCGAACGTGGTTCGCGGTAGTCCCTCAGTTCATGTGCGAACGCCGCGGGAGCAGGCAGCAGACTGGTAAGTGGCTGTATTGCAGGGAATCGTCTGACAATTTATGGTCAAATGCATAAGGCCACTTGTGAGAAAAAGGCTCTTAAAGACCTTTTTTGCTATGGCTCTCGAAATAAGGTCGTAAATTGAACAATTTTGAATACGAATCTGCAATAATCCAGAAAATTAAAATTTTAGAAAAGTGGCCGTATAGCAGGCGCACGGCGATGTTATTGATGCGAATTTAACATAATACAATTACTTACATTATTATTTTAAACCATATGATAAATTATAATATTTTGTAATAATACAAACAAACAAAGAATATATCTGGAGTCAGGTATCACGTGTTATGTTTACTCACGAAGGGAAATTGTTTAGGTAACGTAAAGGGCAACTTCTTATCAAATTATATTTTGATACACAAATGGATTGGACTTTGTCGAAATCCAACACTACACCAACTTCAAGGAGTTATGCTTACATCTCCCCTGCTTCGGTATGTAGATCCGCAAATATTCATTTTTACTCACTCAAAGGCGTATAAAGCTCTCCATTCCTCATCCTTTGAATGATGTTATCGCGATTTCCCAAATGTTTCGCTCTTTTTGATCTAAATTCTTTATATTTGCTTCGCGTTTTGCCTTTTCCTACCACACATAGCGATTCTTTTGTAGTACGATAAGGCTTAATAAAAATCGAATCTTATTCGTAGCGCAATGCACTAAAAATAGCATGGGGTTTGTTGTTAGTAGACTGTCTGACGACCAATCAATACCCGGCGGTTACACAATCATGTCAACCTTATACTTAGTCGTTAAAGAATATACTTACAGTATGCTAAAAATACAATTCTAAATCAATTGCCGGGGTTTCTAATATACATAATATATGTATATTATACTAGTATGTAATTATGCAGACTTTTCAGTGACATAAATAAATAATAAAACCATTTCTTATAGGTTTAGTTCAACTTAAACAGTGCTTATCAGGAAAATTATTTTAGGACAGAGTTTAAAAAAGCTCGTTTTAAGAAGTCTTATCCGTGGGTAAGGGCGTGGTGGTAATTAAGATATTCATGCGATTATAAAGTGAGGAAAGTGACAAAAAAGAAAACTTTAATTAAGCTCTCCAGAATCATTATCAGATAACATTATTCATTAATTTTAAATGGTCCCAAAGCCTGGGCCGATGCCTGATAATTTTTGCCGAGTTCCAGGCGACAGGAAATGACGTAAAATTTATCTCCAAACCAGAGGAATTACTTTGTGCCAACTTCGCGCAGATATGGAAATCTGTGCAGGTTTATAACTTTCGTGAAAATTGTTTTATTTTTCGATTTGTTATTTTATTAACTTTGGGTGCTAATTTAAGAAGTTTGTTTATGAGGCGTTATTAAATTATTGAGACTTGTGGGTGGAGGTTTTAAGGATGACTCACGCTAGACCGGGCCGTGCCCGGGCCGAGGCGTCCGACATGTCATTTTCTATGACGGCTGATCGGTGATCACGTGGTGCTTTCTAAAGAAAACGAAGCTAAAAAAAGCTAATAAAAGCGAAGCTAGTAAAAGTGGACAACGTTAAAAAAATGTCACTGGGCGCGCTAGTATTTATATGGAAGCGATGGTCGGCCATAAACCGAAAAGAATATAACGCATTCAAATATCAACGAAATTTTATCAACCTCCAAGCATCGGGTCCAATACGTTCGGGTCGTTTATGGCATATTACAGACGAAGACTCGTCAGCTCTCCGGCGGAAAAGTCAATTCGACGCAGATTACGGGACGACTGAGGAGATTCTTACTAAAACGTGAATGTTTGTAGACATTTCATTCGATATGAATAAAAAGGACGCGGCTCAATTGAATGTAATTTACGTATGCATCATGACTTACGTTTTTGATTTACATCGATGTATTCACCTAAATAGTTTTAGAATATTTGTAAAACGAAAAAAAAAACGAATGAAATATATTTATTTTATAAGTAGATACACGTCGTCTAGTTTTTTTATCTAAACATTCTAAACCATTGGGATATGTCGGATACGCGCCAGTTAAATTTTTGTTACTTTGAATTGTATAACTATGAATCAAGTTTGATAACGAACCTAACAATATTCAATAAGTATACATAAATAGACAACGATCCATCAATATCCCATAGTCCGTAGTTTACTAGGAAATATTACACGCGTATTCGTTATCAAGCATTGTGTTCGGTCCTCGGATACACACACTGAGTAAGAATGTGATAATAGTTGCCTGCGGTTCATTTTCTACGCGCACTAAGGCTGCGATTTCATGAGATTACGATATTTTTCTTGATATTTAGACAAATATAATAATAACAGGTTTTGTTTATAAATACTGGGAAAAATAGTTCTACACGCAATAGGTACAATGCAAGGGACTAAATTTAGTGTTATACAGTAACTATTTTTATTTAAGACAGAGCCAATGCCTATGACGATCAACGTAACGTCACGTTCGAAACGTCAGGCCATAAATAAACGTGAGTTTTACGCAATTAAGTCCCGTGTTAGTTATAAAAGTACACATATGTATTTTATAAACTTAAACCTAAATACTATTTATGCTTTAAAACGGCATGGCTCCGTTGAATTGGCTGCTCTTGTGTCGGATTCGGCAGTTTGCCCCGGAAGTTAGATATTATGATGATCCAAATATAATTAAGATATATTTTATTACACAAACGGGTCTAAACAATGAAACTATATCGCGGTAGATCCGTTTCTGTAATTAAATATGTGCACAAAACGCGAAAGTTTAAAGTGTTATAATTAAAATCATCCAAACATTTACTGTGGAGTCAAAAACATGCAGGAAGCTCCATGGTGATCGCGGCCTAAGCGTCCACTGAGTGGGCCGTGTAACTCCATGGGCGCGTTTCGCGACGATGTTCTATTACAAAAGGGAATTGGATCTTGATTCATTGGTTCGGAAAATCGGCAGCGTACCTTGATAATTTCATTTCTGTACAATTTGACCGCGTCCGTGGTCAGACGATTCTTGGGGCCCTCCGCGGACCCGAACACAATATAGGGACTCCCCTGCGGTACTCTCACACAATACTAAGCTTTTATTGCCTCCTTTTACAATCTCCCATTACCTCCAAGGCTCTGCTACTGGGAATTAGTTTTGTTACAGTTTTTTTTATTTTTCCTTTTGAACGGTTTTCTATGGCTCGGACAGTTTTTTAACGTTATCGTTTGTAAATTTATAACATTTTTGCCAGGTTATATAGACTGAACACCGGTTCATACACCATACCAATAGGTGCAATATATACAGATTAATAAGTTCATATTGAATACAGGAAGGAAGGCTTGATCCAAAAAAAATAGTTGACTAACCGGTGAGGAATGCTTAATATTATGATAATTAGGCTGGAAGATATCGCTTATGCGATAAGACCGACTGTTGGCTACCTTTATTTACACTGTATATTCTTTTGCTTTTTGTCATATGGTGCAATTATTTACATTCTAAACTGTTTTATTACTCGACTTCGGGAAGGGGTAATTTTAGCAACCTATGTACGTGTGTAGGATTGTGTCGTAGGTATGACTTGTTGACCTACCCCCGAATTTACTGAGCCGATTATGATAAATTAAGTGTTAATCGATTAGTGGTTTATGACGAAACAATAAATAAACTGCGTGTGCTACTTCTTAAACCGATTTTGTAAAAAGGTAGGCGACTTTTTTTATGTAAAAAATTGTTTGCACCTTAAAATTTTCCAAACGTTTTGCATTGCAATATTGTTAGAGATTACAAACCACAATCGTCCGCTATGAAATCTAAGTCGTTACGATTGCAGTAAGAGCAATGCTATCGCCAGTGGCGGTATAGCATCAAAATATCACATTAGAGACCGTTATACCTACTTCAGAGCGATCCGCGCACATACCTGGCTTTCACAGATATTGCGTTAGTGAAAATAAACGTAGGTATTGTAAATACACTTGCTGGCAGCACAAATTGAAAAATTTGTAAAATTCATGAATATGAATAAGTGTTCCGTAGACGTAAATGGGACATCAATTATGCAAAATGTATTGCATTGATCGTCGCTGCCGCTGCGGTGCGGGTTCGGTGCTGCGACGCGCAATCAATACTCATCATGTTCGTCAATTGCATACCGTGCCGCCAGGATTTTTATCGATATTTTACATTATGGGCCCGATTCGGATTTTGAAATAGACATCTATTAGATATCTTTTAGACATCACTAAGATACGATAACAATATGTTTAAGATCTAACCTGTCAAATTTGACATTTGCGCGATTCTGGAACGTGAACGATTTCCACAGGATATGACTTAGAGATCTAATTCACATCTAATAGATATCTTATCTATCTAACGTAAAAGTGACATTGGTTGCCCGAATTGCGCTGCAAAAGAGAACTAGTTGATATCTAAACTATAACGTATCTAGAATGGATTTAGTACGTGTCGTCTCTTGTGAATATCTTGAAGTTCGAATACGGCAGTATTAATGTTTATTGTAGAAATGTTTTAATTTTCAATTGCGCCCTTCAGCTTAAGCCTAGTGATATTAAATATTATATCGAATGCGTTTGAAATTATTATTACACTTATTTTATGTATTTAGGTTACATTAGGTGTTTAAAAAATAAGAAAGTGCTTGTAAAATGATTCATTTTGTAAACCCTCTACTAAACCTACCCGGTACTAAACCTACATTTTATAATAAGAAAAAAATCTTACACAAACTATATTTGCTAATCCATCCATTATTTAGGTATCCATCGGATATTATAATTATTACCTACTTGACTACCTTACATTCAATTTTGTACATTTAAATGAATTTATTACTTTACCTATATTTATAACCATTGAAAAATCTGTATTTACTTATATTATTCTCTTTAGACTAGCAAATGCATCTAAACAAAAATGTTACAAAAATAGGTGCACCTATTTGAAACCACACTCCCTGCATCGACTGACTATAACTACAGTATATTTACTAATAACAGTATGACATCTTGCCCAAAGATTTGGTCCTTACAGCAGAGTTATATTTGAAGGGTCAAGTTAAGTGGATGTCTCCGCATACTAACAGTATTTAAAGTCCAGTATTTTTTTACTTTATCCTAAACACACTCTCAGGATACGACAGACGGCGGTGTCAGCGGTCAGCATGTAGCGATAAAAAGGTTTTTTTTTCGCAATGAAGGAAATTGTCTTAAAAAAAACATATTCTCCAGCAGCATGAACAGTCAGCGATTCAAGTATTCATGTACCTATAGTATGCGTCTTTGATTCACAAAGCATTTTATCTTTAAATAGTCATTATGTGATAACCCCAATATAATCAATATTTTTAAAATATTTCGTTCCAGATTTGAATGGACTGATGCAGCTAAACAAAAAACGCTTTGGGACAGTGGAGTACAATCAATACCTACCTATAAATAATTCTGTTCCCTATCTTGTAAGACAGAACAAAAAAAGTCTGCAGCAATTTTGATAGTCCACACAGTGCAAATGTCATTTAAGTATACGTCATAATTTCATAGAAGTTTCACGTTTAGACAACACTTGCACTGCGCGGGCTATCAAAATCTCTGCAGGCTTTTCTTGGTCTAACTCTATCCTACTGTTTGTCCCCTGTGCCTTGCGGCTAAAAGTCCTGACGCAGCGTTCGGTGAGCGATGTCAACTCCAAATTACAGGGCATGGGAATTCCGAGCACTTGCGCCCGCACTTCTCCTTGCACTCAAAGCTTTGTGCTGTGGTCGGTTTTTACGCTTTACTTGCAGTTCCGATAGGCAAAAACATGTATAGTGAATTCAACTGCGACTGCAGAGAAAAGATGTAGGTACCTACATAATGAGCTAATAAGTGCATGTTAAGTTACTAAAAGGCTCTATATTTACATCAGATTTAATTAAGAATTCTATCAGAAATCATCATCGCATTTATTCGTGATAAACTATAACATACATAAGTATCAAACAGCAAAGCAATTTAAGCATAAAAGAAATATACAGTTTACCACGAAATTATGATATGTTCAAACGCATTTCAATTAAAAAAAGAGTCTTTATATTATGTGCATTATACCTACCTATTCAGCGCGGCAATATCTGAATGACAGCAAAGAGCCTTATATCAAATTAAAATTATATTTTTTTAAATTGCTGTGTGCCTCCAGAGGCAAGACTTGATATGTTGCTACCTTACCACTTTATAATTATTATCTTATAAAACATAGTAGTAAAATGTATGTGGAAAAATTCAATCTTTTAAAATTTACAGCGTACAAAATTTGGTAAAAGCGGAAACTTGAATTTTAATAGGTATGAAATAAAATTTCTCATATTTGATAGAGTACCTATATTAAAGTAATGGCATTTGTGAAATTAATCAAACATGCAATACTCAGGTAGTCAAGAGTTCAAGACAAGATTTCACGTTGTTCTTATTTCTTAATCTGTAGTATGGTGAACGTACTTTATAAAATGTAGTTCATTAAATAAGAGAATATTTTTCATGATTTAAAAATCACACCAATTTGTAATTCAACTTTATGTCATCGTAACACAGTCGAGTTTTCAGTGACAATGAAAATGTAATCAGCATTACAAAGTATAAAGAAGTGAAGAGTTAAAACGTGAAAAGAAAATGTGCATTGGAATGAATTCTGCTACCCGGGTAGCTGCCACACGTATCTTTGCCACAGTAGAAATAAAAGTAGTAGTATCAAAGCGTGTTATCAAAAAAATGTACTAGTATGAAGCACTGGTGGCCCACCGGTAAGAGCGTGCGACTCTCAATCCAGAGGCCGCGGATTCAAACCCCGGCTCGTACCAATGAGTTTTTCGGAACTTATGTACGAAATATCATTTGATATTTACCAGTTGCTTTTCGGTGAAGGAAAACATCGTGAGGAAACCCGACTAATCCCAATAAGGCCTAGTCTCTCTTCTAGCCCCAGGCTCTATGTGCCGTGGCAAAATGCCGGGATAGCGCGAAAAAGAAGAAGAAATATGCAGTTGCGAAAATTATTTCTTAAACAACAACCAGTCCGTTAAGGTACGGCATAATTACTTAATTAGTCAGTATTTACGGGACCGCTACCCCGGCAAGCTGTTACTTCAGAATGCAAAGCATGCAGGAGCGCTATTTCACAAATTCTTAGACCACGCGTCACCTCGCACGTATACCATATGGATGTCCAGTGGAGAAAGGTAGTAACAATAAACTAGGCCATTCATTTATATATATTATAATGCGATTTCTGCTAATAACAAATCAAGATTTGATGTTTAAAATGAATGTCATTCCTACGACGCGGTAGCATTTTTATTGCCTGTCACCTTGCCACGTTCTAACAAGTATGTAAGTGTGAAAGGAACGTGAGACGCGACATGTAATAAAAACGCGACCATGCTACCGCTGCTGAAAATGCATTCAAGGTCACTATGGTTGCCACACTGCCACTGCATCTACTGCGAATTCACTGTCTAGGCATTTACTTGAAGATTGCACATTGCACAAGCACAAAATTTGTAATCTCACAAAAATGCACCTAGCGACGCGTGCATCCTACAAATGAAAGACCAGCACCCTTATAATTTTGCCTGCAAACAAACGATAGAAATAATTTAGTCAGAGGAAATGTAAGGAAAAAGCTGAGTATGATATTCTAGGATTGATGCGAGATGCCACTAACTTTGTGACTATATTAAAAGTTGATGGCTACTGGGTTAGTTACTTTTAAGGATGACTCACGTTAGACCGGGCCGTGTCCGGGCTGGAGCTTCCGGAGCTTACTTTTCTATGACACGACAGGCGATCACGTGAGGCTTTCCATAGAAAACTATACGCCGCCGGAAGCTCCGGCCCGGACACGGCCCGGTCTAACGTACGTCATCCTTAATCGTTTATTATTTAAGTACGGTAAAGTAAATACATCAAAGAAAAACCTGTTATAAGCGAAGTGTGAAAATTGACCCCGAGCGACTCGCGTCACCTTGAAATTGCGAAGTTTTATCTCTTTTTCTCTATCCAATTTAACTTGAATGTTGCAAAAACTTGTAATTTTTCCATTTAATAAATATCTCAACAATAGCAATAACGAACGAAAAAGAACGATATTTTATGGAATAAAATGTAATAACGTGATGTAAACGCGATGTTAATTAATTAAACTGAATTCCGAAGAAATACCCAGAGCCACGGATTTTTCTGACGAACATAAAAGCAAATACGTTTATCAGTCTGAGCTCATTTCCTCGCTGGAATTTTAATTCTCTTAACGCTTTGCCCGAATTAAAGTTACGGCGAACAATATAATTTTTATTGTCCTTAAAAATTACTCCTTTAAATAAGAGCCTTTTTCTGTGACAGAGCTTAAGGAGAATGGGCATTTGGTACGTAATATTCGGGTGGCATTAAAAGCAATCGAATCGTTACAGGCGGTTCCAAAGGGCTCTTGCAATATCCCTTCGCATCGAGCCACTCTATACCGGCACGTTCTGTCAATAATTTTCTTTGAACATCACAGATCTCGTCCAAGAACAATCGACGCGCAGTAAATATCGAAAAGAGCGCCATGTCTACATAATATCATTTTTATCTGTAATTTTTTTTGTTCTACGTAGAATCCCGTTCTACAAGTGGGCAATAATTGAAAACGAAACTGTTGTGCGGAGGCGGGACCGTGAGACACAGTATAAAGGCGCTCAAAATAGATTGAACGTATAAAATTTTCAGTTGAAATTCGCACGAAGCGGCGCCGGGGGAGGTGCTGTGTATCTTTTTACTTTGTGACCTCACTTTTTATTCCATTAGCGGGCGTGTGGGACCCTCTAGCCCTGTAGCCAAATATCGCGGAATAATAAAAGCGATTAGTAATGATAATGCGTTGCGCAACACTCGCTACGGCAGCCTAACTGAATTAAACTTGCGCGCTATGAAATTCACGAACGAACTCTTATTGCCGCAGTGCATTAGTTTGTTTTAAACTAGCCTAAATCGAGTCATAATTATGGAGAGTTCGGAAAACTTACCTAGAATCAGACGTTAATTATATTTAATCATTTATACACAATTTAAATAAAAATGTGCTAAAGTATCTTTGACGTCTGACCTACGAATACGTGTCCTCTTAGACAGTATCTTAACAAAGTGAGTTAAGTTGAAAAATTTAATAGAATTCAAATACTTATACCTTATTTTTCTGAGACGCTATTTTTTCCAATTTGCACCGTGGTTCTTTCGGAAGGTCCAGATAATTTTTTTATTAATGTAACCTCATCATCGATTTATTATCTATAGGCAAAACGGATTTGGTAGGTAGCTGATTATGTAGGTGCTGGATTACTTAGGACAAAATTTACGTATTGCATTTTTTTATAATAAACATTAATACACTCTGTAACAAAATAGGTAAGTATTAGAATCAAAATACATAATTGCACTTTGTACCCAAAATACAAAAGAAGAAGTCGTGTGCTATACTAGTAACTATGTTTGTGTTCATAAATTTCAATAAAATTATTTGTTGTTGAACTACATTAAACCAATCTTTTGAGATGAAATGTACATTTTAACAAAAAAATCCACCTTTTTATCCTCTCATCGTATTTTATCTACACAATAACCCGCGCATTGCATTGGTGGAACGAAGACTTTATGTTTAATCTTATTTTCCCTATGAGACACATTGCTGTTCGTTGGTTGCAGTCAGAAAGGAGAAGCGCGATTTTCTGTGACTACAATACAATTCCTTAATACAGCAAAGCTCTGTTATCTTCCGCAAATAAACAATGTTAAGTATATTGATCGTTTTTTTTTATTCAAAATTTTGTGAAGTGGATGAGAAACATAATCATATTATTTTTCTAATAACGGCCCGATTCGAAGTTTAAGTAATAGGTCTAGAAACGATATGGATTAGATATGTCAGTGTTAAAACTGTCAAACGTGACGTTTCTTCAAACAAAAACGTTACTTTTGACACTGACACATCTAATTTATATCGTTTCTAGATCTATTAATTGACGTATCTTAAAGTTCGAATCGGGCAGTAAGTAAGACTCCACTGTCTGTCTATCCGTCTATTTATCACCAGGTTATATCCCATGAACTGTGATAAATAGCTAGGTAGTTGAAATGTTCACAGATGATGTATTTATGTTGCGATAAATCCAAAAAAGTACATCATCTGTGAACATTTCAACTTTATTAAAATTTATGTTGCGATAAATCCAAAAAAGTACGGAACCCTCGGGGTGGCGATTCCGACTCGCACTTGTCCGGTTTTTTTATTATAATTTACGAAGAATACCAAGATTTCGTTAATTACGTTTCTCGAAATAGATTATTTGTATATCTAGGTTGTCAGAAAAGATCATAATGAAGCACATGCGAACATTTGAAAATTAATATGTAACTAGAGTCGAACCAAAAAAAGTCTGCAGCGGATTTGATAGCCCACGCAGTGACAGTGTTCTTTAAACGTCATAATTTCATAGAAGTTTGACGTTTAAAATGACACTTGTCTTGCACTGCGTGCGCTATCAAATCCGCTGCAGACTATTCATGGTCTGACTCTACTTCACGAATGCCGAATCTGTTGCTAGTAATGAGCTTTAAGCCTGTTAAGTATAAACTGTCTAGGTGGCTATTTAATCTGCAAACAACACAAGCAAATACGCTTAAGCGTGCAATGTATCATAGTGGGTCTAATATTTAGATGTTTATCCGTTAAACTGTATGGTAACACATTGTGTTTGAAAGTACAGGAATCATCATCATCATCATCATCATTTCAGCCTATATACATCCCACTGCTGAGCACAGGCCTCCTCTCATGCGCAAGAGGGCTTGGGCTATAGTCCCCACGCTAGCCCAATGCGGATTGAGGACTTCACATACACCTTTGAATTTCTTCCCAGACGTATGCAGGTTTCCTCACGATGTTTTCGTTCAGCGAAAAGCTAGTGTTAAATATCAAATATCGATATTTCGTACATAAGTTCCGAAAAACTCATTGGTACGTGCCAGGATTTGAACCCGCGACCTTCGGATTGAAAATCAGACGTCATATCCACTCGGCCACCACTGCTTACAGTAAGTACAGGAATACTATAAAAAAATAAACATTACTCTTAAATTTAATCTGAATTGAAATTAATTTGTATACTCCGTTTAAATAATGTATTAATAGCGAGATTTCTGAGATTCCTAATGACATGCCTCAAGAGCTATTTGTCAAGTTGAAATTATAACACGATCAAAAGCTTACCAAATTATTAATAAAACAGATACGGTCTCTAGAAATTATATGCAATAGAGAAAGAAAAAATGCATGTTGTAATCAGGTATAGGTAACGTATAACACGATTCTAGAAGGATATTTATATTTATATACCCAGCGTACAACGCTATCGCTCTTACACAAAACTTTTTATTTCCGTCTATAGCAAGTCAATCGTCTGCAAAAATTTTTCAGGCAAACTTTAACAGTGGAGGCAATCGCTCCTGAAATTCGAAAATGAAATCGTACCAAGCGTCGCAAAGATTTATCGATGAACGTTCCCAACTTTTGGGGCATAAAACTTATGACATGTAATCATATTATATTCCATTCAAACCTAGCGGCGTGAGTGCCTTTTATTTTAACTTTCGTGAAACTATTTACAGAGGCTTTGTTTGCTCTCTGATTTATAAATGTGTGTGTTCAACCGAATACAGAGTGAGCTGCCGGATCAGCGTTTAAAACCATTTGAAGGATTACACTGCCATTTGAATGGTTGTTGATTAGTATATTTAATTTAACTATTTTATAATATTTTGTATACTTTAGTAAGTAGGTACTTATACTGGTAGGTAGAATCATAAAAAGTAAACCAAATCAAACTAACGGTAACCCGCGGAACTTGTACGACATTCACAATCAAACGTTGCAATTTTGCACGAGGAACGGCTTAACTACAAACAAAATATATAATAATAATATAATAATTCAGCCTATATACGTCCCACTGCTGGGCACAGGCCTCCTCTCGAGCGCGAGAGGGCTTGGGCTATAGTCCCCACGCTAGCCCAATGCGGATTGGGGACTTCACATACACCTTTGAATTTCTTCGCAGATGTATGCAGGTTTCCTCACGATGTTTTCCTTCACCGAAAAGCGACTGGTAAATATCAAATGATATTTCGTACATAAGTTCCGAAAAACTCATTGGTACGAGTCGGGGTTTGAACCCGCGACCTCCGGATTGCAAGTCGCACGCTCTTACCGCTAGGCCATCAGCGCACAAACAAAAAGTAATAATAAAATAAAATAAATAGATATTTGTTATTGATTTGGTATTCTAATTCATTGTAAGTACATCTAAACTAACCAACGCTAAAATAACAAGAAATTGTAATATTTTCTTTTAATACAGGATTCAAAACGATATTAGCTGTTTCACTTTTATTAAAAAAATAGATACCAATCTCTCGAATAGATTGTATTAAAAAATTAAAGTATCCGAACGTGCACAGGTATTGAGAATCGAAATGAGCAAAAACTACAAGTTTCAATGCAAGCGCAAATGAACTCAATAATGTGTGGAGGGATAAAAATATCAGATACGGATAGAAATTCAATTAAAAGTAAGCATTTCATTTCGCTTATTACATTCCACATCGTTATACGATCTAGAGTTTGCACATTTGCTAGGTAGTCTACGTATATTTTAATAGTTAAATATGATGTAGTTAATGCATTTGTAAATATTTCGTTTTCAAGAAAAGTCCGCAGCGATTTTGATAGCCCGCGCAGTGCAAGTGTTATTTATACGTCATAATTTCTAGTCGCAAAATATGCAGCGTGCAATGTTGAATGTTATCTTTTCATTGTAAAACAACAACCTACTACTCCATCCCCAAGTATTCCCGAACATCTTCATCGAATGTTCGAATCTTATTCCAACAGATACATTTCTGCGTACAAGTACATGCCGACCGCAGCGCCTGGCGGATTAAGCGAATGCAATACGCGACGCAAACAAATATACCACATTACGCGTGATTGATTCGCGTGTCAAAACGCTAGCGATTGTGCTTCCTGATCGCTGACTTTACTTAGGAAATCGGATACCTTAGAGATGTGATATTGTTAGGAGTTACCTATACGGCTACCACCAGTTTTGACTATCGGCTCGATTCTGAAATTGTATTAGATCTCTACAAGACCTCAACAAGTTACGATATGGATAATTTAAAGATATTTGTAAGATAGATATGTAAAATTTGACGTTTCCGCGATTCTGGAGGCCCTCTTCAACGATTTCGACAAGTTATGACTTAGATATCCAAGTCACATCTAGTCGATATCTAATGTAAATCTAGTTGATTTCTATATCGTTTCTAGATCTTGTGATTCTCTCGTTTCCCGAATACGCGTGATTGACAGATACGCTCGCGTCTACGTAAATTACTTTCTATACATCTCGCTTGCACTAATATGCGAGTACGAGCGAGATGCATAGAAAGTAAGTTACTTAGACGCGAGCGTATCTGTCAATGTCAAAACTGGTGGTAGTGGTTCTACTAGCAGAAAAACCGATAACTCATAAATTTAAGATGTGTTCCTGGTACACAGAAACATAACTAAGATTATTTAAATAAACATCTTACTTATTTTTAGACACAAAAATAAAACTACGAATTTTAAGTAAAAAACAATAAAACAATTCTTCTCGTACCTAATAAAAATAATTTGAGTACCAAAACATTAACATTGTTTTAAAAATTTAATATGATCGCATTACAAGTATCGCCAGGTAATAATTATACTAAAGATGAGTTACTAACAATTCTATCTCTTACTTCGAAGGGTGCAAATATTAAATAATCTAGATTCGATTAGCATTTAAGCGTCTAACTATCCGACTAAAACCTTGGAAATAATGAGCACTTGTAACAAAGGCGCTATCTCTGCGTCTGTATTGATCTTAGCATTAGGTACTTAAGGTGCTTACCCAACTCCATCTTTACATTATTTCAACGGATCCGTGGACGAATGCCAATAACAACTTGTTAATTTCACTAGTGGTTCTCGCAAAATGAAGGCTCGGACTCGTATTTCCAACTCATGAAATATTTATAGCGGTATAAGCAATCCCACCATTGGAAGTCTAGACGCAGTGTGAATGAGATGAAATGAAATATTATCGACTCTGTACAAAACTGTCCTCGTGTTTATTGCCGCTTTAAAGTCAGATTTAGAGACATAATCCCTTAGTAATACTGAGGATTACGGTTAGATATATTATTAAGACGGAATCCTTCGTTGTATATGAAATATCGTCAGCGTGAATGTATGTGCTAACATGAATGTGTTTATTGTGTATCACGAAACATATTTTTGTCATTTAGGCGTTCTTAGGTTTTTGTTAGGCGTTCTTTGGTCAAAAACCTGCTGCATTAGAGTTTTATTTATTGAATGGCCAACAATATATATAATATTAGACCTACCTCCACTCCATCCGCCCACCTTATGCGATCTTTATTATATTCAATTTAGGTTCAATAAATAAGTGTGCTGGAAGACTTTTTATTTTTGTATACTATTTGTGTAATTTGAATATACTGATTAAGTTCTAATATTTTTTCTTCCTAGTTCCGTTAGACTGCACGGCTGGCAAACTGACGAATGCGAGCCAGTCGTGCAGGAACGATAAAACTTTTTCCGTCTTAGTTGCGTTAGACTGCACGACTGGCTTTCATTGGTTGCGCACAACGATTTGACATATATTATATTAATGTAGGTATCTACATACATAAATGTATTAAAATTACTAAAAAGACAAACTTACGAGTACATATTGACTGTTTTCATTATTATTGAGTCCGTTAGCTGATCCCATATCTAAAGTTATCATATCGAATAGGGAGAGTAAACATTTGCAGCTGACGGCAGCGTGCAACACGATGTCGGACAAAGCGTAAGTTCGGGTACATTCCACCGATGGGAGAGCAATCTTCGTGAGTGGTAAGTAGTCGGGAGTGATCGCAGCGGACTGTGCAAAACCACAGAGCATAAACATGCAGCGGTATCACTCAACGTGCAATCAGAATCAGAATCAGAATGAGATCATTTGTTTGCTTTTCACATATAAATACATGCAAATATAGTTATAAAATAGACTCTAAGATCAATCGAACAAACTGATTTGTGACCCATATAACACTAAGAGTGACATTCCATTTCCAACTGCAGCTGCAATACTGTTCATTTTACTATGGAGATTGACAATGACAGCGACGCGTTTCCATAGTAAAATGAACAGTATTGCAGCTGCAGTTGGAAATGGAATGTCACTCTAACTCTCGCGTTTGTACACATATTTAATTACACAAACGGGTCTACCTCGATATAATTTCATTGTTTTTACCTAGAATTCCGACGTTTCAGCCGAGTTGCACCAGCCGTGGTCACGGAAAGACTGATGTCCCGCAAATATCAACAGAGATATAATATAAATAAAACAACACTAACCTACTCGAAATTAGTTCAGGGTAAACAGAGAAATTGCCGCTAAGTACCCGTTAAAGTTTATTGTCCACGGTACGGCACCCAACATTCACTTATACCGCGGTAGACCCGTTTGTGTAATTAAATATGATTTGTGACCCACCATAGAACGTGTTCACAGTGTCATAATAATTTTTACTTTTTAAATCAATGTAATGCCAATGACGAAGTATATGTGAAAAGGTTTCACAGTTGGTCAGGAATCAAGTTGTTCAATAGTAGAATAAACACTGACCTATTTATAAGTAAATGAATGTGATTTACAGTAGAATTTTGGTAATTTTTAAAATGGTGGTAGTGTACAGTCAGCAGCAATAGTTGCCAAGCGGGCCAGGTGTTCAAAATGATCTTGACGCGACTTTATTGTTAAGAGAATAAGAGCGCGTCAAGGTAATTTTGAACACCTCGCCCGCCTAGCAACTTCTGCTGCTGACTGTACGTCGTCAGGTGACAACTAACACTCACTAATTGTAAAAATAATGAAAAACAAAAAAAGCAACCTTGTCTTACTGATTAGTATATATACGTTTTATTTTGATTCTGATTTAGGTAAATGATTATAAATAAGTAATAAATTTGACTACGCTGTCCGTGTGTGATCTGTGGCGGCTAACAATTCCGTTCGTACCGCGTCACCGCTCCCGATCGGATAAAGCCTCTGTGCGGACGAGCTCGATGCTTATACTAATATTGCAAAAAGATAACCTATTGTGAACCAATAACTGAACAGGCTTAGTTCGATTGACTATTATTATTTGTGTACATATTTAATGTTATAGTTGACGGGAACTTATCAAAGTAAACAAGCAAATATTTTGGACAATCTTAAATCTTATCTGTTGTTTAACCTCTTCTACCTGTATTATTTGTATTGCAGCCGTATTCGAACAATGAGATACTTACGTCAAATACTAGATATTGAAACGATATGTATTAGATATGTCAGTGTCAAACAAGTGTCAAAAGTGACGTATTTGTTTGAAGAAACGTCAACTTTGACACTTGTTTGACACTGACATATCTAATCCATATTTTTTTTAGATCTTTTAACTGACGTATCTTAAAGTTGGAATCGGGCCGTTGTTTTCTGTAAAGGCCCATTTACACGATACAAGATTCTTGAAAATTCAATACAATAAAATTGAGGCAACAAAAAACTTGCACTATCTAAACATACGTGACATTCTTGTATTCAAGTAGCAACTTGAATTCAATACTGGCTTACATATAAACGAAGCCTAGTGCAGTTAATTGAATACAAGAATTGCCAATCCATATTTTATTTTCGATTCCGTACGCGAAGGTGTGTTCCTTGTCGCTGCTTTAGTAGCAACTGTGTTAAGAGAAAAACATCAGCACTGCTAGATCCAGTTCCCATTGAATCTTTCACTTTCTTATTTTCAGCTAGATATTGCGTTCTTATGCTCTTAAGTTTCTTCATTATTTCTTTGGGACCAAAACCTTCTACCCCAAATTCTATAGCAAAATCTACAAGGGCAGCTTCGCGAGCCTCACGGTTTTTATAATTTTTATCCTCTGTGTCCCACAAACATTGATGACTTCTATAAATTTCTATGAATTTAATTATCTCTGAACTACCTAATTTAAAATAATTTTTGCTCATTTTATCAGTTTTACCACCCATTCAATATTGAATGAAAATCTGCCAATGCAAATCGGTTCAATTCTTGCTTCATTATGGCTTCAATACATCATACTTGATTCAACTTGAAGTTTAGACCTGTCAAGACTTGCATGCAATTATTGCCGTTCAATAAATGTCTTTGGTGTAAACAAAATACGGTCAAGAATATTGCCCATCAAGAATTGTATACAATAATTGCATTCAAGATTTTGGTTATTGCTCATGTATAAACACTTTGATTCAATTCTTGAATTCAATTATTGCCGATTCTTGTACAAGAATCTTGTATCGTGTAAATGGGCCTTTATGAGGCGTGCAATGAAGAGTATTTGTATTGTACTATATGACTACTTCCATAGTAAGCAGAGGCTTGTATTGTAGGTACTAGAGGGCGATGAACTTAGGTAGGTATTCAGTTTGAATGTAACGAAATCAATTGAAATTACCCGGGCTGCACTATTTTATACATATACATATATATAAAAATAATTAGAATAAAAGATGCCAATTACGACTTAGCTTTCAACTTTGAACAACTTAAATAAAATCAAGAATTAAAGGGTTTGCCAGTTTTATTTGATTATTTACCAATTACGTTTTGAAAGCATTTATCATCAAGTTTACCAACTTTATTCTCAACTTGCAGAAACTTTGAATAAATAAAAACTTAAATCAAAAATAAGGTTGTACCTATTTCTGTGTATAATATCTATGTACGCCTGGAGGCTTACTCTGATTTTAATAAGTCGGTAATAAGTAGGTAATAACAGCAGACGTATTATTGAAAGCTTTATTCATGTGATATAAAATGAGTGTCCATTTTTAACACCACGCGATTGAGAAACACGGATATCGTCACCATCACGCTATCTCGTGGACAATAATGACCTGTGCCCCTAGCTTGTAACTTGTAATACAAGTAAAAGTCCCTTTTTGACAGCTTTTGTTTATTTATTATTATTTATTTATTTACATAAAAATATACATCTTATACAATTACAATGTCCCACAAAACAGGTTTGACTGTGGGATCGTGCAGTCTCTACTCTCTTATATTACAAAAAAAGTTAACATCTATCATTAGTATCATTACTAATATTTAATGCTCAACAATTGCTATACGCGATTTGCGTAGTAACTACGCAGCTTTTTACCATTTTTTTTTACTTTATTGGCTTCCTGTCTGATGTCAGAGTTAGAAAGGGACTTCCACTTATATATTACAAGTTAAGTTAGCTTTTGATAAACAGGGCACTGATATTTCGCATTCGTTTTATTTCTGGTTGAAGAAAAGTCAATTTGAACAGCTGACAGATGATATCCGTATTGCCGTAACGGATACCAATCTAGATCAAATTCATAACCCGTTATAACAATCAAAATAAGACTCCCGATTGTAATTGAATTCCTCCAATACCTCATGTACGTCGATCAAAGTGACGGCACTTTTTAGGCTTGAGCTCAAATAACAGGAAACTTGGCTCAATACTCAGAACTCTGAGCCTTATAGTTCGTTTTTTAGCAATAGAAATAAGGTAAACAATCTTGATGTGTCTATTAATTGAAATACACATTTTAGAAATAAGTTACGACAAAAATGTAACAATTATGAATCTAATACGATCATTTATATTCTTCTGCTTTCATAAGTAATATTTACTGATTTTTAAAGAGCGTTTTTCAATTAAAAGATATGCCGAGATCACTTACCTTCTTTCAAGTTCTTTCTAATGCTAAAAAAACGAACTATAGAGCATTTAGTAACTGGAGACGTTGTACGAGACGGTACATGAAATATGTAATGACATCTGTCAAAAGGTCACTTGAAAGTCAGTATAGAGCTTACCTCGTATCTAAGCACAAGCGTTAACGGTTATGAACAGTATATGTGTGATGTAGTAGTTAGAAGAGTGGAAATATAGTTCTTTATTAATATTTAAAATATGTTTCATTAGTGCCTAACAGACGTCATGTCTGTAATTTTCCGTACGATTATTCCGGGGAAGGGGACGTCAAATGTATTGCTAATTTTACATGATTTGTACGTAACTTACGAATAGCCGTACAAAAGTTTGCACAATTGTGCAAGTTTTTCGGCAGAGGAGTAAGATAAAGAAGGCGACTCCGGTTATTAAATGCTCTAAACTCTGAGCTTACCGAAATATAGCCGATGTGCCTATCGTGCCTACCGTCATATCATAACGATAGTGGATAGCCTCATACGATGGTCGATTAATGAAGCCAGTACTGTGGAGCACAACGTTCCTGTAATGGTTTTACGACGATGCGTTTGAGTTATAAGAGGTAGCGGAAGAATGAGCGGCAACAGGGAGTAGCAAGACGGCTTTATTTAGGCTTGAACTCAAAAAAATAGGAATAATGAATAATGATAAATATAAAACTAACTAAACTAGATTAAAATTTGATAACTCTAAAAATTGTTTAACTCAAGACTTTAATAGATATAGGTATAAAAATAACTGATTAGACTAAGATATTATTAACTGATACTAAAGTTGAACCTAGAAACAAAAATTAATAGTAATGTTATAACAGATTACAAAAATGTTATAATTAAAATTATTTTACTTATCTTAAGTTGACTTGCATGACATACAATGTACATCTGGTCTCCCGCGATACAGGCCTAGCCTAGTGCGGGGACTCCTGGAATCTCTGAATGTCAAGTTGGTTATGCACAACTCTTATCAGTAACTCGTGCTGTTATGTTACCACTGTATTCTTTCTGTGCAATAAAAATATTTTTTACTTTACTTTACTTTACTTTTACTTTAATGATATCAATGCTGAGAAAGCGCCATTAGCCGAAATATGACCGGTCTGCCTACCGTCATATCATAACGATAACGATTAGCCTCATACGATGGTCGAATAATGAAGCCAACTCTGTGGACCACAAGGTTCTTGTAGGGGTTTTATACGGAAGACCCCCCCCCCCACCACCTGGACTGGTGGACGACGGTCCAAGGAGACCTGAAATCCTAAACCTAAAGATGGCACTTAATCGTGCGGAGTGGAAAGAAAGGACAGGAAAGGCCGACCGCAAGTACTAAATGGGTTTAGGTTCAGGCAGAAGAAGGCTTGAATAAAAAAAAAAAACAGGAAACTCAATTTTTTAAAACGCGGAGCTTAGACTAAATGTGATCGTATGGAAATGATATCCTAATATGATGACTGAATAATGAAGCTAGGACAACCTTCCTGTAATGGTTTTACTAAGATACGTTTGAATTATAAGCACGGCTCGAAAACACGCCCGTCATTCCGTCATTTTGAAAACATAATTTAGTACCCTTTAATAAGTGGAAAATATTCGTTCACTGCTGACGTCATTGGAGCATATTATTTAATCGTTGACATTGGTATGAGGCTGCAATTTCCGCTAGTTAAAACGTTTCCGCAAACGCTATTACTAGTGACTTGCTCCACACGCCAGTTCCTCTCTCCCCGCTAACTTCGTCCCTTTAGCGCAGCAGACTCGACTACTTGATTATGCATCGCGCTACTTCCGACCGATTACCGAACTAGTAATGAACGTTACCGCATAGAAAGTTCAATATTTAATAACGGACTCTAGTTACTAATAATTAATAATGTTCATGTAGTTATTGCCTAGATTCTTCCTTGTACTGTTCAGGCTATGAATTAGTTCGTACCTAGTACCCACATATTTTTCGTCTATTCCTGATTTTGTTATGCATTTCCAAATATTATATGATGGCAATAATTAACATAGCAGTGAAATATGCTTTCAAAATAAAGAGTTTTAGAGTTTTATTATAATTAAATTTATTTAAAAGTGTCAAACGCGACCTTTTTTTCTTTGAAGATCCGTCACTTATTACAGTGACATATCCAATCCATATCGTATCTAGACCTAATATCTGACGTATATTAAAGTTCAAATCAGGGCGGTTGGCAATGAATACGTTAAAAGATAACGCTTTTAAGGCCTTTACACATGCACGTTAGCGTTACAAAAATGCTTATATATTTTGTACGCTACGCGCTACGCAATGTTACGACGTAGCAGTGCTGTGCGCAATTTTTTTATACGTAGACGTCGTCTGATGGTTATACAAATAAGTACTTACTTAATAAAATAAGTCCACTTTGAACCACAATATAAATCCTCACAACGCTTATAAACGGCGTACATTCACTGATCTAATTGCTCGTAAATAGATTAAGGCGTCTATCAATTAGCAAAATTAATTTTGGACGCAACTATTCCCCAAACTTGGTGGCGAAGTGCTGTATAATCGTAGTGTTGTATGGACGTTTGTGACGTTTTGGTTAAAATGGCCACGGCCGCACGTTCCGTACCCCATCACCCCATCAGTATCGCAATACGGGTGTGCGATCGGTCAGAATAATGCTTCCTCGGTACTACTACCGATACCGTTATTATTCCGGATAATTATCTGTGTAAAAATTGGAAAACGATTTTATATGCAGCGTGTGTTTTTGATACGACCACATATTCTAAGGGTAGTTAGTAGTATAAGCCGTAATATAGACCAGCGGTGGAACAAAAATGGGTTTTGATAACATTAAAGTTTTTTCTTTTTTGATATGTTATTGTAAGCATGTTAAATAACATTCATGTAAAAAGTTAGAAAATTTTAGGTGGAGCGTTCGGCCATATTTAAATTTTCAATTTTTGCTAAATAACTATGTAAATATAAAATTAAAGTTACAAAAAACTTTAACATATTCAATAACACTTTAATTTATTCACAATATTCGGTTTTTAGAAATCTGGAACAGCTGCTTTCTGGTGAACGTAAAAACAGGAATTATTATGTAAATACAGAATTAGAGTAGCTGATATTGCAAAATTACGATATTATCTATCAACTTAGTATACATGTAAAAAGTTAGAAATGTAGACAATGTGCTTGTCTAGATATTGATTTCTCGTTAAGCAGTATAGCCAATATTGAATTAGTTTGTAGAGTTAATATTACACGGTCATAATAAAGATCTTACTTCTCACACAAAAGATTAGAAATATAAAATCACGGCGACACTAAATACTGATACGTAAGTATGCATTCCGAGCTTATATTAAGTTACATTTCAAACGCGCGGCGTTTGCGCGCGCCGCGCTGTGCGCCGTGGCAGGAGGCAGCGATCGACGGTCGCGGGCTAGCGGTTAGCGCGGTGCCCTTAAAAATACGCAAAGCGTTTATAAAATTATTATCAATGGTAAATAGTTATTTTACACAGTACACTAATGGAAACTTACCTTCCCTTATTTATTTCTATATGTACTAGGGATTGCCCGCGGTTTCGTTTACGTAGAATTCGTTATCGTGTTAAGTATAGAAATAATAGATACATTTGAAAATTATTTTAGGTGCATTGTCATACAGATAACTACCCTTGTTAAAGTATTCTTCAAATTCAATACACAGGTGTCATTTCAATATAATTTTGCGTAATTTGGCGCTTTTAGGTTATAAATGACTAGCGACATACATTTTATAAGAGCGATCATCTCCGATAATATTTACTTTATCATAAAATCAATTTCAAACTAACGTTATTCAATATTTATCATTTTAAAGTCAATATTACCAACCAACTGATCCAATTTACCTACGGTAACAACTCAAAATTTGCATCAAATTAAATGCCACTTTTCTTATCCGTTTCGAACAATCAAGAGGGCCTTTACGAGCTGATGTGGTGAAAATTATATTTAACCTTCATCCCTTGAAACCTTCACTACGCTCAAGGTTCAACTTTACGAACCACTCGCTCCGCTCGTGGTTCAATTTTAGAATGTTTGAATTTGTGAATGTGCTTCCTGCCTCGCACAGCCAAACTGTGGAATGAACTGTCCGATACGACCTTCAAACCTTCAAAGACCCCCATCTTAAAGGTCGGCAACGTGCTTGCAACCCTTCTGGTGTTGCGGGTGTCCATGGGCGGCGGTAATCGCTAACCACCAGGTGATCCGTCTGCTCGTTTGTCTCCTATTTAATAAAAAAAATTGTTTCGCTTGTTTGGGTATCAATATTAGCACGAGCGGTTAATCAACAACTTTTCCCCTTGTAAAACAAATAAATAAGGTAGGTGAGGTGCAGGCATATGAGGCCCGGCGGGTAACAAGGCCCAGCATTCAAAAATAGCAGTTGCTCCCTATTATTCCCAATTATTCTGAATTTGTACTTGTTGCTAAGAAGGCCCACTGTCAGTGCAGGTAAAAAGGTCTAGTCCCGGGCCTTATTGAACGTATGAGATGAAATATTAGATTAAAATATTTTAAGATAATTTTCAACATGACATGTCTGCCGCATGCACCCTGAAAGGTGGGCCAAAATGGTTACGGAGTGGGACCCACGGAATACCATAGATGGTGCTAGTCGGAGTGCAGGCAGACCAAAAAGGAGATGGCGGGACGACTTGGACGTATTTTGTCCGGATTGGCGGGAAACTTCAAAAGACAGGGTTGAGTGGAGAAAGCGAGGGGAGGCCTTTGCCCAGCAGTGGGACACTTAGCCAGGCTATAAAAAAAAAATTCAATATTTTTAATCTCTTATTAATAAGGTCGATTTGAAGAAACTTCTATGAAATTATGACTTATAAATAACACTTGCACTGTGTGGGCTGTCAAAATTGCTGCAGACTTTTCTTGGTCTAACTCTAATATTTTTTCACTTGCTTTATTGACCTAAAGACGTTTTAAAGGATCAAAAAGTCTAATAACATTGAGGCACTTATACTTTTTAAAGGCAGTAACTAATTACAAGTGACTTTTTTTTGTTAATACATAGGTCGGTGGAATTTCCATGTTTGGCGGTCCTCCGCCTTCTCTTTGACAGCCCGATACGACACGACGTTGATCTTTTCCTTTATTTGATCCATGTACGCTCTCCTTGGTCTTCCCCTCTTCCTGTTTGCTTCAACTTTCCCTTCTATGATATTTTTGATAAATTCGTCGTGTCGTATCAGGTGCCCAAGCATCCTTCCTCTTCTATTGTCTATAGTTCTTAACAAACTCCCCCTCTCTCCTACTACATAGGCCACACTGAATGTTTTGCACTATTGGCCACTGGTAAACATTTAAATTATGAATTGTATATTTAAAAAAAATACAGGCTTTTGATTATGGAATGTGACAAATGTTGGCGACAAATCGATCGTCTTTTGTTTTTAATGGCTTGTCAAAGTAAGTCAGTGCGTTGAACGTGGCTTTAACGCGAAAATATTTTTAGAGCTATGATTTTGTTATGATTTTAAAAGTTCGCTTACTCCGCAAGAGTGTAGTGCTTGCCTTCAAAATGCTTTTGGGATTGAAGCACCACATCTGAGCATCGTGAGGCGTTGGTATGGTGAATTTAGTAGAGACAGTATTATTCTAGGTAATGATTTTCGTGATGGTCGACCGTCCACGGCGATCATTCAAGGAAACGTGGCTACTGTGAGACGACTCATTGAAGAAAACCCACGAATCACCTATGACGAAATTTGAGGACAATTAGGGATAGGTTCAGACAAATACAAAAGATTTTACAAGAATATTTAAAAGTCAGGAAGCCTTGTTGTCTTTGGATTCCTCACGAATTAACTTCAGTCCAAAAACAGGTACTTTTTGACTGGTGCCGAGAAATGCTGCGTAAGTATATGCAAGGAAGTTCAAATGCTGTATATAACATCGTTACAGGAGATGAAACCTGGATTTACTGCTACGATCCGGAAAAAAGGCATTAGTCCAGTCAATGGGTCTTTCGAAGGTGACAGGAGGCCCATACAAGTTCAACAAGCCAAAAGCGTTGCCAAACATTTTGATCGTCTGTTTTTTTTAAACGCGACATTTTTGTACCGTACTTTTAAATAATAAAAGAACGTTAAATACTGAGCAGTACACTACCATTTGTGTGCTCGCAGTCATTGAAAAAGACCGCGAGAGACGACCGAGAAGCCGCATCCTCCTGCGTCATAATAATGCGTCCACCGATACCGCAATAAAGGCAAAAACATTTTTTAATTACGAAAACGTGGAAAATGTCTCTTATACGGATTATAATCCAGACATTGCACCATGTGACTTCTATCTATTTCCCAAAATTAAGGATTTAATTTGGGGTTTGACATTTAAGACCCCGGATAAGGCAGTTACTACGTTTCATCACCACGTCGAAAAATTGCAGTCAAGTGATTGGGCCTCATGCTTCCAAAAATGGTCCGAGCGAGTGAATATATGTGCATAGAATGTAAAGGGAAACATTTTGAGAAGCAATAAATGTATTATTATGGTTATAAATGGTTTTATTCAAAAGTTACGCAAAACTTTCAGTATGCGTAAAACCTCTTCGTTAGTTTTCTTTTCTTTTACGATAGAATTGCGTAA
Source organism: Cydia fagiglandana (assembly GCF_963556715.1). NCBI lineage: Eukaryota > Metazoa > Arthropoda > Insecta > Lepidoptera > Tortricidae > Cydia > Cydia fagiglandana. Next base: position 7,654,295 of record NC_085937.1, read on the forward strand.
AATCGATATTTTGCAACAAGTGACGAATTTTAAAACACGGTCAAAGGGAGTGTTTTAACGTGCTTATTATAGCACCGGTGTCGTAATGTAGCACCAGATGTACTGTAAAAATTATGTTAAAAGATAATACTTACTGTTACGAATAAATATTTATACTGTAAAAAAATATCCCACCAAACACATTTTCATGTAAATTTTGTTGCTAAGACGAAACCATAAGACTAGCACTGTCAAAAAGTTGTCAGATCTCTTGTCGAGCCAAGCTTCAAACTCTACAAGCCCTAACTTCACTAACTCTACACCTTAGTCAAAATATGTGGCTTGACTGTTTCGCTACCGCCACATGGGCATAAGGTGAAAAATTTATTAAATTCATTATTTTTAGGGTTCCGTACCTCAAAAGGAAAAATACTGAACCCTTATAGGATCACTCGTGTGTCTGGCTGTCCGTCTGTCACAGCCTATTTGCTCCGCAACTACTGCACCAATAAGTTGAAATTTGGTATACACATGTAAGTCTATAGCCCAAGGACATACATGTAAAGTAAATAATAGAAATTAAAAAAAATATATATATATATCAAATGAAGGGGCTCATTGTAAGAATGTCAGATATATTTATTCATAATTTTAAAATAAATAGTTTAGAAGTTATTTAAGAAAATACGCAAAAAATGACCATTCCGCCCCCCCCCCCCCCCTTATCTCCGAATCTACTGGGTCTAAAATTATGAAAAAAATACACATATTAGCTCTTTTCCTATAGATGACAGGAAAACCTATTAGAAATGTGCAGTCAAGCGTGAGTCGGACTTAAGTACCTAGTTTTCCGATCCCTACGGGTTTTTTAAAGACATTTTACTCACTTTTCTCTAAAAAAAATATATTGTTAAAAATTGTGTAATGTACAGAACCCTTGGAACGCGAGTGCGACTCGCATTTGGGCGGTTTTTGTATTATACTTACATACAATAGTTCTTGTAGAAACGAAACGGCCAAGCCACTCACTTTTGGTGTAGAGCTAGTAAAGTTAGAAGCTTAGCAAGAGATCTGATAACTTTTTGACAGTGCGAGCCTTATGGTTTCGTTTGGGCAACATTTTACATCAAAATGTTTTTGATGGGATTTCACTTCTTTTTGTAAGTTGTTTATGACAATCTTCCATCCCCTAATTTAAAGGGTTGGGGGTGATTTAATATTAAAAATCCTGAAATAAGTATCTGGGGGCATCTGTTACACAATGTACTTCTTACTGATTCCCCATATAAACCCTTCACCCCGTAAGGGTAAACTTTGGGGTTGAAATCTGCCTTCATCCCGTAAGGGTAAACTTTGAGGTTGAAATCTATTCTATATCCTTCCCCATAACAATACCTATCTACATACCAAATTTTAACTAAATCGGTTCAGTGATTATTGATTTCCCATACAAAATTAAACCCCATCTTCATCCCCTTAGGGATAATTTTTTTTTGAATTTATTTGTTGTTTGTGTACTAAAACTATCTTACATACCAAATTTCAGCTTCTTAGAGGACTTCAGGAAGTACCCGGTATTGATGATCATCAAGTGAGTGAGTCAGTGACGAAATCGAAGTTTTTAGATATGAATAAAATCTAAAGTATAAGAGCTATGCAATTGATATGCTTAATAAGTCCGAGAACTTTGTTTATCTGGTATAATCCAACCCCAAGTTATGAGGGTTCCAAAAAACGACAAAGCGCTTCGAGAAAAGGTAGATAGTGTCCTTGCGCTTTTCTCGTCTTGGCGGGGGCACTGCCGTGCCCCCAGATGTTAAAGGATGAGACTACTGTAACTAATAAAGATTTATGTTTAGTTACCTACTATTTTCGCGTAAAATAGACAATTTTTATATCTTTAGTTATTAAGACCCAAAATAATTATTTTCACTTATTATAAATAAATCCTCCTGTTATGAAGTATCAAATATTGTTATTTGTATATGTATAACTCTTAAGTTAAAAACAATAAAATCTGTTATTACCTACTGTCAAAATGATTATTTTTTGCGGGATTAAGTAATACTCTGGTAGTGTTCAATAAGGCCCATAATAGGACTTTTATAAAAGGTATATTTTCCAAGAGTATCGTAATATTTTTATAACTATTTTGGTATAATGAAGAAACTTAAATAAATGAGAAACCTATTTGAGTGAGTTTTTCATACTTCATGTCCTGTTTATTAAAAAAAACCCATTTTAATTTAAGGTGAGGCATACGTATTCCGTGTGGGCCGTATAGGCATATACGGCCCACACGGAATATACAATAAGGTAAGTGAGGCCACTTACCTTATTGTATATTCAGGATGTATACCGTGTAATATTGAGCAGTTGGTTTATAATATACATATTATGATATTGACGTTGAATAGGACAGGACATGACAATAGGAACCAGAAATAGGTATAGTTGGTCAAACCAATTTGTCAGTAAATAAAAACAAAAAACTATATTCATCCTTTTCTTTTGGGTGCTAGTACTAGTGTAAGTCAAAGATAGTATGATGATTCTCCCTGTCTATGTTTGAAATGAGACAGTCCTTTGACAAACTATGTATAGTTTTATCATTTATCAAACATTACGCAGATACCACAGACTAATAGCCCCTACAATCACATTTGGCAACAAACGCATAGCTCACTACCCCGTACCTCGCTGTAATAGTGCATGGTCTAAAAGGCATTTTTCATTTTTGGCACCATACTTATATAACAAAGCACACAAAACCCTTAATATAAACAACATTAGTAATTTTCAATTAAAAAACAAAATTAAGATTTGGTTAAAATCATTAAGTTATACTGAAGCAGAAGAGCTATTACGATGCGTGTTCTAGTACATACATTCTAAAATAACCAGACACACATGCGCGTAAACACACAGAAACACACACATATTCTAAAAATCAGACACAGAATACTCACACACGCGCGCGTACGCACACATCACAGTTTCATCTTTCTTTAAAATTAATTTTAATATTGTTAATATGTCATATAAAATGTCTAACATTGTAACATTACCTACGCTTGTAATTGGGAAGGAACTGGCTCTTGAGACACAGGGAAACCTACTTTGAGAGCCAGGAACCAATGTTATGTAACAACTCAAAGTTGCAATAAAGATTATTTTATTTTATTTTATTTTATTTTATAGTAAAAAATAGTTGTGAATATCTTGTACATTTTTATTACAATATTAGTCAAGATAATGAAATATAGCTGGTCAAGCAAATCTTGTCACTAAAAAAAGGCGCGAAATTCAAATTTTCTATGGAACTATATCCCTTCGCGCCTACATTTTTAAATTTGCCGCCTCTTTCTACTGACAAGATCCGATTGACCAGCTGTAGGTATTTTTACTTAATAAGATATTTTAATTTCACGTAATGTCCGCATATAATTTATATATGTGCACGGTAAACAAACAAATGAATGATAAGAAAAGACAGACAGTGTTACTGAGCGGGAGGTGGGGCGAGGGGCGAGGTATAGGTAGGCTATGATAGGCTCTCGAGCGCCGCGCCGGCGACGGACGGACCAGCGCGGCGTATCTATGAATTTCGCGCCTTTTTAACTAGATTTTACTATTACAATGCAAGCTACACACAGAAATTTCTTACTTTCCATATATACGCTGCATATATTATTTTATAGTAATAGACTTATTTTTACAGACTCTAATTCAATATTAGATCTTATAGGATAAAAAACGCATATTAATTCTAAAGCATATATCTTATTCTTCTAGCTTTTTAGCTTGCCTATTAACTTATAAATTTAGATATGTTGTTGTGGATTTATTAAACTTTAATTCAATATCGACAAAATAATAAGCTAATTGTAGTTTGACAAAGAAGCACGTTAAAAAAATTTCTAATAATTTTACATTATAAAGCGTCATACATATTATAAACAATGGAACTTAAACATTGCACTTTAATTCAATATTAAAAAATCATTACTAAAAATATATAAATACCTAATTTATATCTAACGCTCGTTCTAACTTTTCATCAAATATAGCATATATGCTTAAAAATATGTCCTATATCAGATAAGTATCACTTTTTCAACTTTAGAATTATCAAAACTTTTCGTGCAAAAATCCGGTCCCACTATTGAGCTAATAAATTAATAAATTTATTACACTTTCAGTTCTTTATAAAATAATTAAACACGCGATAAATGAAATAAAATAAAAACTAAATATCATTTCGTTTAATCGTTTACTTCAGGTTTTTAGCCCATAAAATACACTGATACAAATTACACATAGCAATGTGTCACTACATTGTTTTTTTTTATTCAAAAATTCAAACTTACTTACCACGACGATGTCACAAATATCACAAGCGATGACTATGTACCTACGCAATATGCCGTATAGTAGTAAATATTACGCTTTTAAATTTATGAATTTGATTAATAATTCAGACTACTCTATACGAACGTTTATGAAATTTTCTAAGAAAATTGATGTCAGACACTTTTCTCGTAGCTTGGTCAAAGTAACCATCGAAATCCCATTTTATAGAGCTACTTGTTCCCATTTCACAAAACGTCTAAGCCGGTAAAAGTCGTTGCATGTTAATCGTATCCATATTTCACACTTTCATACTTTATTTGTTCATCTTTATAAAATAGTTGCCAGTTATATAAAGATGGATAATAACAGCAAACAAAAAATACAGTAAAAAGACTGAAAAATATTCGTTTAAGATCGCACTCGTCATCAAAGTGAGGACTCGTCTCAAGATTACTGCGACTTAGAGTGTAGAGCGCGCGGCGGCGCGGGCGCCGGGCCGCCTCCGGCAGAGGGGGGGTATTCCCAATCCCTCTCATTTAAACACCGCTCCATTCATCTGTAGGTATTTGCCCAAGCGATTTCGACGAAGGATCTCCCTTTTATGACGCTACTTACAGCCTCATAGTGATTCGCGGTTTTATTTCGGACGCCTCTTGTAATGGGGCGTACATTTTTCATGCGGCGCGAAAAGCGAACGAAGTAATCTTTGCATTTACGCCGTGATCCTTTATTGATTTTAGATTTTTAGTGGAAAGCGAAACGAATGAAACGGGCGTGAATGGAGACGCGCCCGCTCAAAGCCGCTGTAAGCCGCGCTATGATATAAATTCCCATTCAGTCGGGCGTATATCAGAAAACCCTAAAGTTGCCCGCATGTTTGCACGGGCCTAACTAGTTCGCCGATTAACGATACCCGGCTAATTCAGAAATTACGAATTGTAGAATGAATTACGAAAATTTTGCCATTGCTAAGTCATGATCATCTGTTCGGCCTCCCCAACAGGAAATAGGCGTCTTAACTACACAAACTTGGACCATAAAATTATAATAAAGGGTTTTGTTTTTACGACTAGAATAATTTGCCAAAAGTTGCTTTTCAGCATTTTAATATATGCCACGGATGAATTTTGAAATAAAAATAATAAATGCATTGTTGTACCTCTCTACATAGGACACATTCCTTCTGTTCTTGTGAACACGCTCATTTCCTCTTGTACCTTCCCAAAAAAACAAAGAAACCGACCTATCATTAAAATAAATAAAAAGAAATAAAGAACCAACCGCAAATTATTTCACTTACCCACCTACTTCTTTTATAAAAATGCGAACGACGCATTAAATTTTGGGGAGAAAGGAAACTCCCTTGTAAGCAATATCGAGCAGGCAAATTTTTCAGATATTGCCTTCAGGTAGCGCACATTTATTATGTACCCGAATATATTACTCTTGATTCATTGACTTTCGATATTGATTTACTTTGCTTGCATAAGCTGTAGTTGGGGAAACTCCGTGGCGAGCAAACTAAACGGCCTTTGATCTGAAGAATTAAGGGCGGGCTCGCGCGTGCGTGCCCTCGGACAAACAATACGAATCCACACACGAACCTTTCCGACTTGCTAAATCTGTGAGGTGTGACCGTACAATGCCATAACCGTTTCCATAACACTTCAAGCTAACGTTTATTATATAGTACACCACCATTAGCATTTTTTTCGAAGCAAACATTCAATGATAATTTGCAAGATACACAACCACCATTAATATCTTTGTTTATGGCCGCAAGTTTGAAACTGTTATCACTTTGGGGCGCAGGGCGACGGTACATCTCGGCCTTTTCCGATGTCCACTTGATTTACGGTAACGATAAGGTGTCGACCTGAAAACTTCCGTGCTTCCCTTGGACAGTGTTCCTGTCGCAAAAGATTTAAAACCGAAAAAATAGCACCTCAGATATTACCTCTTTCCCCATTTTCATGATTCAACTTTATGGTATCTAAGTTGAAGATTTAAGATAGGTGTAAGAGTTGAAAAGAATTTTCAAGTTTAAAAGTTAGTTACAACTTTGGTTTTTGGCGCGAGCAATTTTTTATAACAAAGTGGCAGCTCGTAAAGTTACTATCAGAATGCCAATAGTGGCTAGATTGCTTTATGTGAATTTATAGTTCCGAAAACACAATCCAAATAAGTACTTACCTTATTGCTTTTATTAATTTGAAATCTCAATTTGGTTATAAATCTCAAGTGATTCCAAATATAAAATATCAAAATGTTATTATAGTTCAATATACTACACACAATTACCACCAAAATGAAGTAGTTATAAATAAGGTGAAGCGTTTAATTAACAGGGATTTAACGTTTATCCCGAATATAGCAATAAGCATAAACAAAAGACGTTTATGTTACATTTGGCTGAGAGGCAGAGCCCCGTAATAGCTGGCAGGCTGCATTCAGATTCAGCTGAGCCGCTTCAATATCGGTTCTCTGGATATTATTTCAGGGAGGGGCGAGGGGTAATATTGAGTTGTGAAACCGACGATTTACCTAACAGGAGACGCTGTTTACCGACGAACTTTACCTCGACACTTTGACAACTTATTTCTTGTCTAGAGAGTTGCTAAGCCACTTGGTTTGTTTATACAGTGGCTTGATTGTTGTGCGGTGCGATAGTGTTCGTAATAGCTGAACGAGATTGGTTTTATTGCAGAATTCATGTAAATGAAGTTTGGTCACAAAAAATAACTAGTTAGAAATGCGTTCATAAGTGAATGACCCTGTTCACTAGCCATTGTCAATTACACGCAATATTTACATCCCTATTTAATTTTATTTATTTGGTTTAGTGCGTTTACATTACATTAAATTACATATTTACAAATAAAATTAACAAAAGTCTGAATTTGTTAATCGAGGGTCAACGAGATTTGCAGCAAAATGTGGCTTTTGTAGGAATTTAGTTTAGCAACTTTATAGTGAATACCGAAATCCTCACTCATTGTACTCGTCCAAACGCTTAATTTAGTTGAAATAATTCGAGTTCTATTGTTAAGTTCCTAAATTTGAAGTCTAACATTTAACTACTTACAATTCAAAGGTAACCGCAAATTTTGGAACGAGCATGCCTCTACATAGAACAAAACTTATTTGCAAACCGATAACTTTTGGCGGGAGAGCCGGCCAGTTCACGCCGCTGCGCCAACTGAGTGACCGCCGCCATTCCAAAGTTGGCTGTGACAAAAATGAACTGCCCTGTGTTATATTAGAAGCAATACTCACTCATAGGTACAGTCAAGGAATTTAAATTCCGACCCATTTCGTACTTTGTCACAGTGACAATCAATATGAAAGCCGCTAGAGACCTCATACGGTTGTCACTGTGACAAAGTACGAAATGGGTCGGAATTTAAATTCCTTGACTGTACGAGTACGTACACTATATTAATTTTCATTGAAGCTTACTTAACTTTTTTTGTAGGTAAGGAAATTTTAGTAATTGGTGGGATCTTGCTCAGAACAGGTAGGATTGGAAAGGGACAAGGGGCCTTTGCCAGTGGGACACACATATAGGCTAACAAAAAAAAGGATTTTAGTAAGTAGTACGTAGTAGTAGTAGTAAGTAGTATGAAATAATTAAAAAAAAAACAATGCAAATCTATGTACATATTTAAACTACTTTTTTTTTTATTATGAATGGGCTTACTCATGGCCACAGACTAGCCGAGGCGTAGACGTGGCCTACGATGGAGCGAGCTCGCCCAGAAGGTGCCTGTTCACTCTTGATTTGAAGGTTGCCGGGTTATAAGAATACGGAAATATAGACGCCGGCAAGGAATTCCATTCCTTGGCAGTGCGCATAAGGAAAGTAGAAGCAAAGCGCTTCGTGCGAATTGGTGGAATATCTACCAAGTAAGGATGGAAACCGGCCGTGCGTCTAAAAGTCCGATGGTAGAATGGGGACGGTGGAATGAGCTCGTGTAGCTCTTGGGCACACTCCCCGAAGTGCAACCTGTAGAATACCGACAGGCTGGCGACTTTCCGTCGATGGGCCAAAGACTGAAGCTTAGCCGTTAGCTTCTTGTCGCCAATCATCCTCCTAGCTCTGCGCTCCACTGAGTCCAAAGCGGCGAGTTGGTATTTAGCTGAGCCATCACACAGGTGGCTGCAATACTCCATACACGACCGGACTTGAGCTTTGTAAAGTGTTAGAAGCTGTCCAGGTGTGAAGTATCGCTTCACCTTATTTAGGACGCCCAGCTTTCTGGCCGCAGTTTGTGCTTTAGACTCAATGAAACTGCCGAAGCTGAGGACTGAACTCAGCTCCATGCCGAGGAGTTCCAGGCTGTCGGTAATAGGTACAGATGCACCCCGGAAAGAAGGAGTCAGGTCAAATGGACTACACCAAAAACGAATGTTCACTAATCGGTAATCAATGTTAATCCTGTTAATTCTTTAGATATGAATGTTTCTGTTGCTGTGTGTATATACGTATATATAGATATTGATTTTTATGTTTGACTAACAAACATAAAAATCATTTATGATTATGCTACGTTGATAGGTTTATAACCAGATAAAAAACGTAACATCCTATTGTAGAACCGATCCTATCCTATCCTCTAGGATAGGAAGTTTACTATGGCACTGCAATTAACTAGTTCTAAGGCAAAAACTAGTGGTAAATATACTTACTACATCAAAAACTTCTTATTGTCTTATAAAAAAGGTAAAATTTTGCATAAACAAATTAAATACTTCTTGTAAACCTTACTTTCCTTATTCTGCTGGTGCCCAAGTTAAATCTTTTTTTTTTCGTTTTCGTGAAAATATCTGCTCAGCGATTACAGTAAAATACCAAAATCCTAGTTGAGTATCCTTACAAATTGAATATATAAAGACGTACCTCGACCGCCTCGTTGTTGGATCTTTCATAACCATAACTTCTGTGATTTCGCCGAATTTGCTAAAGTAATCCCGAAGGCTTTCTGGAAAGGAAAGAAAAAAATTGGTTAAACAATGTTCAGTAAACTTTTAATAGGAATCGGAAAGTTCAATAGTTAGATGAGAATGGAGACGCATTTGTATTTCTATGCATAAAATATATTTTTTACTTTATGCGATGAAACATATGAAGCCCGTAGAGTATCGACATCGAGTCCGGTGGCATTAGCTTGGCATCCACGTAAAGAAATCACTTAGCCAAATTGAATATGATTTTAATCCTGGCAAATACCGCGTGCGTGGGTAAGGGAAATGCTAGTTTGAAAAAATAAAGTACACGAATGTATGTTGATTTTTATTATCAGAGGGTTAGTGTATTTTCCGAATACGAAAAGTTACGAAAAGTATTGGTACAGCGACAAAGAACGTACATGGTACATTCACTCAACACTTCCACACAATAGAAGGGTCGCGTTTTGTAACGTCGAAGCCTTTTCGATTCGCAGTCCATAAAAGTAAGACGATAAGAGCCGTTCCCTTCAAATGACTGAAGGAGTCGTCAGCCAGAATGTTCGAGAGCGCACGCTCCGCAGAACCGTTCCGGTTGTTTATCGTGTCACGAGAGATTTGCTTCGACAGGGAGCTCGAGTATTTAGTATCGAGTTTCTCTATTTATGTTGGCTTGTTAAAACGTCTCGAATGTTTGCCTTAAATACATGCAAGGAGCATCCGCGAGATTTGTTTGCGGCCGCGCCGCCCTAAGTCTCACTAATGGATAGGGTTCCCTATAAAATGAATATTCTGATTTTCCACGTTCACGTTTTAGACCTGCTTTACATAATTTCCGGTCAGTGACTAAAGCGGTATTTTGTCGAAAAAATATTCATTTAATTTAATGAAAGTAAAAACAACTCACATGTATGCGGTGGTTTTCTTAATAACGCAGCGGGTATAAAAACCAATGTACGTAGGTTCAAATTGAATTATAAATATGGACCAAGCATTCTAGTGAATGCTAGAGAAGATAGATCTTCTTCAAACAAAAACCCCACTTTTGACACTGACACTCAAGTTTGCTGATACCTATATGATTTTTATGTATATGTAATAAAATTCTAAAATCATTTATGAAAGCGCGGAAATACGGGAGAGAATTGGATTAAATAAATAAATAAATATTATAGGACATTCTTACACAGATTGACTAAGTCCCACAGTAAGCTCAAGAAGGCTTGTGTTGTGGGTACTCAGACAACGATATATATAATATACAAATACTTAAAATACATAGAAAACACCCATGACTCAGGAACAAATATCTGTATCATCATACAAATAAATGCCCTTACTGGGATTCGAACCCAGGACCATCGGCTTCGCAGGCAGGGTCACTACCCACTAGGCCAGACCGGTCGTCAAATTGTAAGACCAAGTCACGGGAAGAAGTTACGTACCTCGTAATAAGTTAATTCGAATTTATTTTCTGCACTAAGTAATTGAATTGTTTTATAATTTTTGCTGCGAAAAAAGTTATATAAATAATTAGTAAGCTAAGCGACAACCCTGCATGCAGTGCGTTGCAATTTATCGCGTGGTTAACTATAACTTTAACCTCTTCCTAAAGTAAACATCCATACCTTGTCGTATGTATTTACTTCTGTATAACATCGAAATGACTGCGAGCGCTGCATTTACTTGGCATACATACACACGATCACATCCAGTGTGTGAAACCTTTTCGGTATAATTAAATGCGCGGTGTTATTGGAATGTAGAGGGCTTGAATGTATCCAAACACCATTCTTTTTCAGCTGCATCGTGTAAAACTTCCCGATTAATACCTAGTAGGTAATTAAGTACAAACAGGCCAATCAGGAGAGGCTTATTGCGGGATACATTCCAATTTAAAGTTGCCTTCAATCCGGCTGCCGAGGCGCTTGCAAAACCAAATGTTGGGCCATGCTTTTAAAGTCGATTTTCGACTTGTTTAGAAGTAAACTTTTCTAATCTGACCAGGCGGCCGCGGCTTTAGGGTCCGCACTTCGGAACAGTAATGAAAAGTAACGATTGCATGTTGACTGTTCCATTAATCACCTAGGACATACTGGTACAGCGCATTTTACACTTTTTATTCTTCTTTGTTGTGAGCAAAGTGACCGTGGGTAATGGAACGTGCATTGGTTTAATTCAATTATTACATTATTATGCAAATTGGTACATCGGGAATTCGTCAAAGTTTTTAATCACATTTAAATTCAGAACGAATTGCATGCACTGCAGAAGTTCTGTAAATATTAAGTGAATAATTCAAATTTTCTGGTTGAAAAATAACTTGTTTTCTGACAAACAGTCGCTTTGATTGCAGTAACAACAGGGGAAGAAGTTTATGATTTCAAAGCAATAATTTTATGACGGATAAAACTTTGACATATTTTGTCTTATTTCAACAATTATTATAGCAGTTATTTTTAAACAGAAGTTCTATTTAATAAATCGGATACAAATATAAAAAATAGGTCAGGTACGCCAATATATGATGTTTCATACAAATTCCAAATTAGCAAATCCTTTTGACAGTTAAAAAATAAAACTGCTTTGACTAGTTGAAGACTACCCTATCGTATCGTGTTCGTTTCGTTTATACAAATCAGCCTTACAAAGTGTATGTATATTTTATTTAGATGATGCCTACTAGGCAATACTGGGGAGCCAGTGCGAAGGACAGCGGGGTAGATTCGGCACAGTTGCTCAACCACCATAAAATTAGCATTTGGCTGGCGAGTAGCGTTGCCATCCGAACACAACTTGTAGCGGTACCTGAATTATTCGACCGCACTTCTCGAGAGATTGGAGATTTTGTACGTCTAAGAACTACACGGACATTCGGGGCTATCGCGGGGTATTTGTTTGCATTTTGTCCCTTTTTCCTTATTCTAGTTCATTCTCAGATAGTGCCAAAGGAAGCTCCGCGGAATTACATTGCAGTATAAACAAATCTGTTTAAGACAAGTTTCTTAAAGTAATATTTGTAAAAATATCTTATTTGATTTAAATCAATTTGTTGTCTATGTAACTTAGTAACATAGGTAATATTAACAACATTTCACACAAATGTATTACAAAAATTAAATAATTGGACTTTGCAGACAATTATTGCATTTTATATGTATATGTTATAGGTAATATATATTCGTAATTGCTTACGATTCTCTAAAACCAAGAATAACTTTTTACATACTTGCACTCAAATATGACGGTAAAACTAATTTATCCTAGCAAGTCCAGACTGGCAAGTGTTCCATTTATTAAGTTTACTGCGTTTAACTTTGCCCCTTAAAACAACATTCGCTCGCCGGCTCACCTCCAAGTAAGCTTTAAGGGTGCATTTAACATTTACCTGCTTTTTAAATGAAATTAAAAACTTTATTTTCAGGCAACTAGAGGCTTATAGATTATAGCCCATATTATATTACAAAAATATATTTTAAAACTAAAATCTACGAAACAAATCATGGTTGCGAGATTTTACGCAACCCCGCAGTGTCACGGAACCGGCCGCGGAACCGCCGTAATGAAATTATGAAAGTGGCAAGCTTAAGAACAGGGCCTTCTTAGACGCAGGTACCTCATTTAAGTCAAGTTATAGAAAGGAAGTGTCACTTCAAAACCTATTTACTGACACGTCAAAAAGCCTTCTATAACTATAATTAACCAAAATAATATGTGCTACTTTGTAAAACATCAATAATCTCTTACTCGCGGTAATGAATCCACAGCATCACTAAATTGCTACTTTTGCAGTACACGGAAGCCGCGTATCGCATATCGGTAATGAAGTAGCGCGGCGTACCTACTATAATATTTTATATCTTTTGTCGGTGCGCCACGCAGCAGTTGCTCAACCACCATTAAATTGGAAGTCACCATATTACTGGAACTAGCGCGCCGCTGATATACGTCTATATCGCAGAAGCACTTTAATTATTACCTCCGAGCTCGAGCGTACGTATCCGAACTTAGGTAGTTTAACAATAACGGGTAGTTTGATTTTAAGATTAATTTCTAATTAATAACGATCTTTAAAAATATTCGTCATTATTAATACATATTTTCATTCATTCATAAACATGTACTTACATTGCGTTGCATTTCATTTGTGTTTTTAGTTTTAAGATATATTTTGTAATAATATGTATGCTTGTTTTAAGGTCATTATCTATGGGCCAATAGTTGCCTGAAAATAAATGTTTTCATTCGTTCATTATTATGAGGCCTACATATTATTAAGATGCCATATTATCATATACCTATTAGGGTTCAATCAAGTTCTGATATTTTTTTACATTTTACGATCAATCTTTGTTACCAGAAGCGGCATTTAAAGTTTAAAATTGAAAATGTGAATACCACCACCTGTTTTCTTTGATAATTATATGAAAGTCAATAATAGCGCGATGTAATGTGAAATCAACGGGTATCATCAATAAAGATTAACCCCCTTATTCATAAACGTTTACTAAAGTTAACAAGCCGATAATAATCGTTTGTCCCTTTCCGACGTATTGGTATGATGGAATGTGACAAACGATTATTATCGGCTTGTCAACTTTAGTAAACGTTTATGAATAAGGGGGTAAATATCTAAAGCTTTGCTGGTCTAGGTACGAATCTTCGAAACCGATAGTAGTGTGGTACAGTCGGCTTTAAAAGTAACGTACCCGCATATGCGTCAAAAGTAGGTTGAGAAATGAGATTTAAGTGTGTTCTATAAGTATGTAGCAAAAATATGACTGAGGCGGATAATTTTGAACGCAAACTGTTGATATATAATCTAGTAAGTATATGAAAAAGTATTCTTGGGAATCGTGACAGATACTTTTGGTACGGCTGTTACGCATGTTTTGGATGGTAGCACCTACGTTTTTGTACATTTAAGAGACGAATATTTTCTCTCTCTCTACAGCGCCTCTTTACAGCTATCCTACATACGAGTCGAATAAACTCCTTAAAAATCAAAGTGAAAAAACGAAATTGTTAAATTTCTCAAATAATGACATGGAAACATTGTGGATCTACAAGTATTTTCGTAATTTAAATACATAATAATATATTATTACACCAGGATGATCCGACGGTTATCCAAGATTTTTCAAGCGGACGAAGAGCTTGGAACTCTTTTGAAAGTGAAAGTATTTTCTAGTCAGGAAAACGTTCAATGACTGAAGATTGTTCAGTGACCATAAAATCGAAATTCAGTCGGGCTCCGTTCAACCCCTTACACTACACGTAGATACGCACAGATAACATCAAAATTGTTTACAATAATTATTTATTCAGGACACGTTCTCGCAATATCTACAGCCTAAGTCAGTAGTATATCAAGGCTGGTTTAGATCTAAAAAATAGGGGTATCTTTTGGTGTTTTTTGTTTAAGATAAATGCCAGTGCTGTTGCCGTGGCTTTTGTGTCCATTCACGTGCAAATTCGAGTTTTGTCCGATCTACTACTACTAGTCGGTGCCAAACCTTACCTTACATTTTGAAGAACCAGCACAATTGTGATCTCAGATAACTCATAGTAGCCATGGACCTTTAGGTCAGATTTATACTGGTAACTTCTGAAATAAATCCTCGCTCTTGGCGGCTAGCGATGAGAATACCTAGAGAGCCAGCGCCTGAGTCAGGAACTCGTTCAATAAATAGTTGTGTTTGTCTTTGGTTTGGACACTGGACAGTCGTGTGTCCACATACATACACACAATTGTCTAAACAGTGTCGTGTGTTAGTTACTAAGATACGAGAAACCTTAGGTCAGTGTAGCATAGTTTTTTTAACTAGGAGAGACCAGACTGGACGTTCCCAGGATAGTGTTTCGACAGTAATAACTTTGTAAGGAAGAGAGATAGCAATCATTTGGAAATGCATAGTAATAACGTCCCTTAACGAGAATCGTTTGCAGTCATTTTAATAATTTCCTACCACTTGTTACTTGCTGAAGCTGATTTTCACATTTCATTTTTTTATTGAATTGATATGCTTTACTTTCTTGTATCATTGAAATACACTTTATACAGATTAAATAACCATCGCTCTGACGAACCGGACAATTGCCGTAAGAAAGGGTTATTTGTCAATAGAATTGTCAAGTATCCATTCTCGTCAAGTCATCCAAGAATAATTACGCGAATTCTTAAACAACTTGGACTTGAAATACCCCTAATTGGCAGTTTTAATGTACTAACTTTTGTACGGAATTCGACAGAAGCAGGCAACAACTTGTCGCGGTTGGTGGCGGAACGAGGCGTCTCTCTAATTGAAAATTTTCAATTTATTCAGGATAATTATACTCACCTAGAGGCGTATTCAGATTGTAATAACAGGTTATGGATCTGTCAGCATCAAAAGTGATATTTCTTCAACCAGAAATCAAAACAATATCAAAGCCGTAACAGATTGTCAATTCAGAATCGGTTTGAAGATTTACCACTACCCTTGCAACTACAGACTACATTAGGGCCTACATTGCGTGCGTATAACCATTTATGATAATTTGGTCAACCGCAAATAGATGCTTAGATTTGTATATTTTTGTCATTTGTACAGAATAAGGCCCTGTATTTATTTATATTTGTCCGAATTCACCGGCGACCGAGTTGGAAATTTCGCGCATTTCGAACGAGGGCCCGATATCGATGCCGCTTGCCCAACCACCATAAAATTGGAAACTAGCCCGACAAATTCGGCCGAAATGACCCGTCGCATCCATCACATTGAAACAGTACGATATTAGCTAAGTGTAGTTGGCAAGAATAGCATTAAGTGAGAGTTAATTGTTCATGATAATTATAAATTTTAAATTATAAAGTCTGGTAACATGTTGGTCTGTGACTTGTGATGTCTTTAAAACGCTTATTATGCTATGTAGAAAAAAGCTGTATCATTTTTTGTTATATCGGCCGAACTTCGTGATCACCATTTTCAAAAACCGGCCAAGTGCGAGTCGGACTCGCGTTTCTAGGGTTCCGTACAGAAGTACGACTGACGCTTGACTGCACATTTCTAATAGGTTTTCCTGTCATTTATAGGTAAAGAACTATTTTTAGTATTTTTTTTTCAAAATTTTAGACCCAGTAGTTTCAGAGATAAAGGGGGATGGTCATTTTTGACTATGTTCTTAAATAACTTCGAACCTATGTATTTTAAAATTATAAAATAAAAATACATGTCCATCTTTGGGTCACTAATTTACATATATTATGTGTACCAAATTTCAACTTAATTGGTCCAGTAGTTTCAGAGAAATAGGCTGTGACAGACGGACAGACAGACAGACGCACGGGTGATCCTATAAGGGTTCCGTTTTTTTCCTTTTGAGGTACGGAACCCTAAAAATGATTTAAGTAATGGCAGAAAGTAGTTCAAAAGCTTTATTTAATTTTTGAACCCTAAAAAACAATATTGTTATATTAGACCCTAAATTTTCGCAAAAAACGCTACCTACTATATAAATGTCTAATTAAAAAAATTCGCTATGGCCATAATTGTGATTATTTACTTATGAAATTTATGCGTAAAAACCTCAAATAAATTACTCCAGAATAATAATAAAACACTAATCTTCGTTTAGGAACAGTTTATCATAAATTTGATATTTTATAAATGAATATCCGTTTGACATGAATATCCATTGCCTCTATTTAAAATATGGCATATGCTACTAAGAACTGGAGTCATTTTTGCTTTTTTTTATAAGAAAACTTCTTTTAATTTAAAGCCTAAAGTCAACAGATAGAGAATGTCATTTCATTAGTATTTGAAGTCCGTTATCTGTACATTTTTAATCAAAACGTTAATAATAAAATATCGTTACCTATCATTGATTTTCGAACAGTCATTAAAATCATCTCTCACACTTGAAAATTAAACAAAAAATGTTCCGTTGCTGAATTCGCAGTAGTAATGAAGCAATCAATCAAAATGTAAACGAAAACAATCCGCATCGCATATTTTATCTTTAACAATCCTTGCCCAACCGAACCAATTAGCGTAAAAACCTTTCGTAGTACAGTCCCATGTTATAAATTTGGCACTTAGCCTGACGCAAATTTTCACTGGTGTCAGCAAATAAAGTGTGCCGCAGTCATAGTTTCCGACTGGATGCATTAAATCTACAATATCTATAACATTATTCAGAGCTTCTGTTGACAATGCCGTTCTTGTCACATATTGTTAATAATTGTACATATAATATTGACTGCGATAAGCGTTCAGCTATTTACATTTTTACATAAATTTTCATTGGTTTAAGACCGTATCACATAGATTTTTTTCAACTTATTGCTTTACAAATGAAAATCATCTTTACATGTCGTAAACAATTCATATTATTTTTATGTCAGAAATCGCGATTCGATAATAAAATCGGAACAAAATAAAAACAACGAAGCGGTGCATTACTTACTATTACATTTAACGTTTATAGACTACTTTAAAATTGTGTCCTGTGAATAAAAACTGCACGTTAAATGTGTATTCGACAAGTGAGAAGAAAAATGCTCAAATATTATGTAGGTTTCCTAGAGACTTAGGATCTTTCTCGTTTGGAATTCTGTATTGCGGCTGGCGGAGAGCCAGCCACGTACGACACACGTTTGGGTCCGTGAAGCTCTCACTCGCTCCGATACCCGCGTATTTCGCCACACAAACACTGTCTAAATTAACTTACCTAAATAACAGTTTTTTAGAATTCCTAATACCGTCTTCTTAATTGTAATAACCGTTATCTTTTGTTCTCTCAAAAAACGAAATGAACGTAAGTGCATCGCACAAAAAGTTTTTTTCACCCTACGTAACCTAAACAGTGCGTCTCTGGGCATATTCTTAATTAAATGTAGGTACTTACCTTGATTCATTTCTACGACATTATTAGCGTTAATATAAGATATTTTAAACTACAAGTTGTCGAATTAAATTAAATAAATAAGGACGTGGTTTGGTATAAAATATACTGTAGTAAGCCCTTGGCTGGTTATTTTATGCGTGTTTATTAAGTTTTAAAATATTGCAAGTTTAGGTAGAAAAACAGCGTCTGGAAAAATTACTTATGAAAATCACATATCATCAGGATTTGTTTAAAAAATCGTGGAAATAATACTTATGAATATCACATATCATCCAGGATTTATTAAAAAAAATCGTTGTCTCTCCAAATATATTCCAAAATATTTGTTTTCAGGGTCTTCACTTCGCCAGAATTTATATCTTCCCGTGTTTTTTTTTTCCCAGTTACACAAACTCATTAATGGGATGAGTACACGAAATAGACAAAGGCTTGTGGCGAGCCCTCGACGAACCTTCAAAATGATAAAACATGACTTATCAACCCCAAGCTTACACTCAAAACACAGACGCGGCGGCGCGAAAAAAATCCTGCTTACATCAAAGTAATTGCGAGCGAAAAACGCCACAGAGTCGAGGGGAATGTTGTAAAAATCACGACGACGTGTGAAGTGTCATCTGCTTCGTCTCAGTCGAGTGGCGATCGGTTGTTTTTCCCACTTTCGATGAGCGCCGCGGGCCGGCCTCGAGTCGAGGACTCTCCGATTTCAGCGGCCCTGCAACGGGCTCTGTGTTTTATGAGGTCAAGAGAGGGCCTCCACAAAAAACACGTTCCGCGATAAATTACGCACTGACACATTCAGATTCGCCCATAATATACACGATCGTTATATATTGCTTTTACGATTTCCTGCGGCTGTTC
The DNA here is from genome assembly GCF_963556715.1 of Cydia fagiglandana. Classification (NCBI taxonomy): domain Eukaryota; kingdom Metazoa; phylum Arthropoda; class Insecta; order Lepidoptera; family Tortricidae; genus Cydia; species Cydia fagiglandana. The sequence continues at coordinate 7,673,324 of NC_085937.1, forward strand.
ACGTTATATGTATTTGTGTTTTTACTCAACCGCCTGTTGTTGTACATTTTAGAGAGCCGCAATTCTGAATAATAGTTTGTCACGATAATATTTAACTATAACCGTGAATAAACAATGTTAGATGTTAACCGTGTAATAATCCATCTATTGTCATTGTTACCATTAATTAATTTGGGAAAGCTTAATTCAATTTTATAACTCCTCTATTGTGCGATTGAAACGTTAATTAGTTTAAAACGTTATCCGTTACATTAAGAATTAATTTGATTGCTAATTTGGATCAACATTACTTCGATGAGGGAATATAAATTTTGATTGCCCAATGTAAATTTTCCATGTTTTATTTGCACTTAATTTTCATATTATCTGTGTGATATTATTGACACAAGCTTACTAAATCTATGCTGGTGTGTAATCTAATATGAATGCACCTGATATATATGAATTCGTATCTACGTATATCTTCATTAATAAAACTTTGTATTATTGACGAAGTCCAACTAACACGCCATGTTATAAAACATAATATTTTTAAACGGTATACAAAGAAACTCAGCCAGCAATTACAACCACACCATTATGATGTTGGAATATCATCTAATGTAATTTTTTGCAATAACTATCAAGCGAGTGCAGATGTTGTTCAGTTTCAATTTAAGGGCCCCGCCAGAAGTTGCCTACGAGAGAACTCCGTCGAACTTTGTTACTCATGACATTGTCAAGTAATCTCCGACCGTCGGCGTACCTAACAAACAATAATAACTAGTTTGTGTATAGCTATATTAGTAAAACTTTAATTGTTGTACTTTTCGCTGCTTTATTTTATAACAAATGACATTTTTAGCCACATTTGTATTTTGCTTGTTGCATTTTTTCACTCCAATCACAATAAAAACCGTCCCGTCTTCATTGGTGTTAAGTATACTTTTCTTCTAGCTGGTATCATGTGTACAGTGAGTCCTGACTGGAAGCACTTACGTATTGAATACAAACATAGAGGCTCCAAATCACTATAGGTACCTTATAAAACAAAGTCCCCCGCCACGTCTGTCTATTTGTGCCTTTGTTTGTACGCGATAAACTCAAAAACTACTAGATAGACTTTCATGCGGTTCTCATTTATCAACAGAGTGATTTTTAAGGAAGGTTTAAGTGTATGATTTGCTTACCCATGCGAAGTCGGAGCGGGTCGCTAGTATAAAATAAAGTAGGTAAGTAATTTTATATTTGTTAAAAAGTAACGCAAAATTCATACTTAGAGTTAATTATGAAAATCGTGTCTTAGAAGTTTGTATAACCACTGATATTTTCTAATATTTAAATATAAGCGGTTACATTTAATTTTTAAGTAGCTAACAGAATAATAGTAACGGTCCCGAACCAAAGATAGCTGTGATAGCTTTGTTCAGCAGTTAATAACAAAGCATTCAGATATTTTGGTACCCATTTCAATTTAAGGGCCTGGTAGAAACAGAAACTTATCTAACTCCTGCCTAAAGTTTGCGGGAAACTCTGGTCCTTAGCGGCATTGTCTATAATCTGTAAGATACACTTGCACAAACTAAAATATTTGCTGAATAATCTGTATATGACACATTGCGCTAGTTATAACTTTGCGTGGAGATATAAATTAGTTTCTAGGCAGAATTTATATTAAAATGTTTAATATAAAATTTTCATTTGAGTACATTTATTTCTATCATTTGTAAGTGTTATGCTTTCATTGGCTCAATTTAAAGATTGGTCTATTCGTTACGACTCCATTGATTTGTACCTATTTACTTAAAAATAAGTAAGAAAAGGAACAATATATTTATTTATTATACAAAAGGTTAATGGTACACAAATAATCATACAAAAGTAACTTAAATATATCTAAATATTAAAATATTTTAATCTAAAAGACCTCCGCGGGCTTTACCGGGTGCAAAGGTGCCCATGATACTTGCTGCGTTACCACGTTGGATAGCGATGGCTAGCCTTTGCACCAGGTACGAACCCGCGCGAGCATCAGAGTAAGAAAATATATTTTCAGTCAGATATAGCAAAACATCCTCATGTTTCTTACGCCGCATTTTTTATCTCAGATTTGGTGTTGCAGACAACAACTTATTATTTTGGTGAATGCGTATATTACCTATAGTAATTTTAAATATTTTACAACAGCCTAGCCAAAAATATCAAACTACTTACAACAATAACTGTATAACTTAGACCTAAATAATACCTAACTCAAACAATAATAAAATAAAATTAACATTCAAATTTCAGTTTTGTGTTAGACTAGTTATGCTTTGTTTATATACTTATACTTCAGTAGTTCAACTAAGCCGAAGTTCCAATCGAGACGTTTCGGACTGTAGTGCCTCCGTGACAGCTTCAAGTAATCCCAGATGGCGTTGCTGGGGATGAATTAAAGTCACTCAGCCCAGACTAGGAGCTAGGAACTTAGCGGCCCGAAACTCCCGTTTTGGAGTCGGCAGATACTGTTTTATTTGTCTTAGACGATACAAGTATACTACTACATATTTTGGAGAAATATCCATCTTGATAAAAATGTATACATGTGGTTGGATCAACAATTTTTGTTGTTGTCCCATTTTCCAGGGGACAATAAATAGAGGCACATTTTCTTAGATGACATGTTATATTACGTTCTACGAACAGATGATGGCCTATTATGGAAGGGTTTATAACTACCACAACACATTTAAATAGTATATACCAAACTTTCCGAGTTTTAGGGATAAGGGGGTTAGGGGGGGGGGTTTAGGGGGGGAGTTCCTTTTAGGGATAAGTTCGCCTTTGTACATAACATTTTTATTTTTGTTTTGTTTTTGTCCATTTTATGTAAACCTGTTTATGTGCAATAAAGTGACATACATACATACATACTTTCCGAGTTTTAAGAGTTGTCCAGTGGAATGTAACCATGGCGACAAGCGAAAAGAAAAAGTCGATACAATTACTTCGTAAAAAATAATCCGTAGCCCAAAACATTACACACCAGGGTTGTAGCTCGTGTTTCGTATTAAATCGTACCGTGAAATTCACTAAACAGGTAGGGCGTGAAAATGCTAACTATTGTTATCCATAAAACAACCGTATCTGTCAAAATAACTAACTGTATCATATGCCCACGTGAGCGCAACGCACAAACACAAGATCTCGGCTAAACAAACAACAGTTCTCACAGGGTTGCCTGTGGGGATTAAGAAAGGAGTATTTTGTAGTTATTATGTCTTATTACACATGATTTTTTTTTATAAAAAGGAAGTCAGATTGAGATGACATGTCACAAGATATAATACAAATATTAAGTTAGCCGCACAACAGAAGACAGGTTGTAAACAATAAGGGTTAAACATCATAGGCCTCGATCAAAAAGACCCGATCACAGAGCTCCAACAAAATGAGAGGATGATATTAAAAAGATTGCAGGTCCACTCTGGAGGAGAGAAGCAGCAAATCGGGCTGCTTGGAGGAGATGCTTGGAGAGAGGGCTGCTTGCTTTGGATAGGCGTATGCCTAGGGTTTCTGCTCGAGAATTCCCGAGGCGAGAAATCTCGAGAAATTTGTCCTAAGTCGAGACGGGAAAAAAATATTCAATGCCTCGAGAACTCGAGAAATAAATCTCTTGTGATAAGTAAAAAGAAAACACACATGATGTGTCTGTCGGCGGCCGATCGTAAGATCAGGCAGATCGTAATGTTCCTGTGTAATGTTTTGACGATAGTCACATTAAACCAATATATAGGTAAGATAGGTTTCTTAGGTTGCTTCAGATGCCCGAAGGGCAAACTGCCCAGAAATAGCAGGGCTCCGTCGACTCAGGGAACGTGTCAAAGATTTTCACGTTTCACGATATGCCTAGGAATTTCACGATATGCCTGATCTTACGATAGGCCGCTGACATGTCTATAATGTATTTCTTTAAGTAGTTAAATAAATATGAACAATGTTTTTTTTTAAATTTTCAGGTAGGAACCTACTTGAAACATTTATTACCAACCAAATAAAAAACTACCTTGATCCGTGAAATTTATTGACTTGAATATTGCTGCCTAATAAAATACCATATTGTGGTTTGTTTACATTTTGGAATACCTAAAAAAATACATTATAGCATAACACATTGGCGGTGCGCACGCCTGCACCTATAGTTTTTTTTTGTTGTTGTATTTTTGATTATTAAGTGCAATTTATGGTGACTAAAAATGTACCATATGTGATATTTCATAAGATTTCAAGAATAAATTATAATTATTTTGCGTGAGTTATGTTAAACTTATGGCATTCAGTGGGTAGTGATTAAAAATGTGATTTGTGTTTACCCGAATATTTGTTAATTAATCTGTGGGGAGTCGCGAAAATGACCCTTCTCTCCTACCCGCCAATTCTAATGAGGGAAAAGTATAAAATGTAACTTACCATGGGATGGGGGGATCATTCTCGCTTGGCGCTTGAACCAGTAACATGTAGCACGAAGGTTACGGCTTGTTAACTAAATATTGTCAAAGAGTGTTGAAGTAACAAGTTGGAGTAAAATAAAAGTAATTGATTGTACGAAGGACTTTGATTCATCACAAGTCAGAAGCGGTGATCAACGGCGCCCATAAAAGGACTAGAACGTGTGAGTACCTAGTATACATATACATATTTTATATACTCAGACGTTATGGTAGTAAGTTTTAAGTTGCAATGCTTGTAACCTCAAAACCTGATTAAGAATACATGTAGATTCACGATCATGGTCAAGTTGAAGTAACGAATGCAGATTTATTACATAATTTAGAATTCTGCTGGTAATCAAAATCGGTACAGGTATTGAGCGAGTTAACCTTTTTTTTTACAAGAGCCATGTTTAAGATAAGACCGTGGTTACAAGTTGTCTTAGAATTTGAATACTTACTTACGATTAGTGTGTACAGTGTAGTAGTATGTTATTTTTTTGTGTAATATCGATGTTTAGCCGAGCATAGGCATATACGATACGTGATCGCGATTATAGTGAAATTGGATACGATTTGGATAAATATTTAATGAATCCATTAGCAATTAAGATACAAACATGTATAATTGTACGTGTACGGATATAGGCAAGTAGGTAAGTTTATTGTCATTAAAGGAACAATTTCATTTACCAGAGTGGTTTTAAATTTAAATAGCCCATATTGTGAAGAAACATACAGTGTGAAGTGCTCTGTTGTCATGCAGATTTTGTTTAAATACTTGCTGTCGTTAAAATGAAAGTATTTACATCATGCATATTAAATATATACGTGAGTTTCGAATACTGATCTTAATCTATTCTAATAAATAGTATGAGCTAAATGATCTAATAAGTAAAGTCATACATGATAACGCCTTTGATTGGTTTCTGAAATGAATAAAGGGCTCCATTAGGTTAATGACACGTTGTCATTAACAGTGTAGTCACCATGTAGGTGGTGTACCATCATAGTCAGACGGGTCAGACCCTAATGTCTTTGTTATACAGATTTTTATTGGTAAATTTTTCATGTCATTCGATTTTTACAAATAAAATTATTATTAACTATAATAAGTGAAAATGTTATAGTAGGTAAATAAGTAATTAATAATGGGAGGTAACTGTTAGGACTTAGAACCCTATTCAATACGATGTGTTGGAATCAATGATCGTTTTGCATAGATAATATAGATTCGTCAATTGAGTAATAAGCGTTTTCTAGAAGTAATGATTTCAGTTTTTGTTGAATGTAGTGTCACTTTTTGATTCCTTTATGTCAGTCTGCACTGAATTACAAAGTGTTAGTCCATGATCTTGAAGAAAGGCTTCGTCAGCAAACATAACGCAGGTTGTGTCTGTGTTAAGTATCTTTGGCAGGTCAAGAAATAGTAGGCATCCACAAACGCTTCCCTGAAATATTGACATAATGGAATAAACAATATGACGCGATTTTGATGTCACGGTCTTTAGTTCCTCGCGGTCCTTATCTAAGTGTTCTACTTGTACGCATTGTTTACGGTCTCAGAGGTACGATTTGATTTGAACCAAATATACAGAGTGCCGCGTATTCCCATCCCGTACAATTTACAGAGTAAGATTTCGTGTGATACTTTTTTTATATGCTTTTGTCATGTCCACCAAAAATCCTAAACTATGTGTTCTGTTGTCTTTATGACCTAAGATGTTCTGTATGTATTAATAAAATGTAAATGATAAAATACTGTACTTTACGAAAAAGTTGTCTTAGACTCCATTTATTAAGATAAAATCGGGTAAGAGTGCGATAGGTCGATATTGGTTTGGATGGATTACGTCACCGTTTGTAAATATGGGTTTAATAAAGGATATTTCATGGATATTAAGTAAGTCCGGGAATATTCCTTGATTAAATGACTGGTTAATCAGTTTTGTCAGTGGCTGTGCTAACTTTACAAGAACGGGCGGGATTTCATCGACTCCAAGACTATTTTTATTTTATTTTTTGAGTTGTTTTATAATTTTTATTGTTTCGGTCACCGGCTGAATGAATATTGAGTTGATGGCGGGGTATGCACACGGCGCGCGCGGTCCGTTATCGCTCCTGTTTTATTAAATATGAGAACTCTTGCGCTGATTGATAAATTGTTGAACTATGGTGAAGCTATATATCGTAACATATCATATAGGCGGTACCCTATAACCAGTTTTAATGGTTAGTTACCTATGTAGGTTGTTATGGTGTAGTTAGTTAACTTGTAAGTGCTATGTTGCTCGTGGACCCGATGTTTCATTACCTGAGTACGGGAAGAACGATCTAGTTGCCACGTTATTACCTACATATATTTAATATTATACTACGTATACAAGAGCTTGATCCTATGATTAGTGGTTTGAATATATATGTTTTTGATAGTATCATTGGGTACAGGACAAACAAACCACATGAGATCTGTTATTGAGTTCACTGCAAATGGATATTAAGACTACTATATTACGGGTACCATTTAGGTTTGTTTGGAGGTGGCATGTTATAGCTAGACCCAACGTCTACGATTCCTACGAGTCTGATTCGTAAAAAAGCAAAAAAAAAAATAGCATGGTGTTTTTGTAGCATTCTAAATTTCTCGAGATACTCGAGAAACTCGAGAAATCTTGGTCGAGAATTCCCGTGCCTCGAGAAATTAAAAAGATCGAGAAACCAGAAACCCTACGTGGGTCGTTCTCTCATTTCGTGCAAATAGGTGATGTTCTCTCGATTTGAAATTTTTCTTTTAAATGGTAAACTTTTGGGTTTCGTTAATGTATGAATTCATTTATTAACACTTTTCTGCTAAAGGCACCTTTGTAACCTTAATACTTTTCATTTAATAAGGCTACTGGTAATGAACTACGCGCTGGTAATGAAATCGGCTGAGATGGTAATTTTATCAGTGGATGGTAATGAAACAAACTTATGAAATCGGACATAAAAAACTTTATTTCAAGAAAATTAACACCAAACAAAATCAACAATATTAAAAACATGTGTCTTAAGCACTGTGGAGTCGATCAAACCGACTTACACATGGGGTTGACAATCTCAACTTATAATGTTCAAGCTAGATGGTACATTTACCATTTACTTATGATTATAAGTCGGGATTGTCAACCCCAAGTGTTTGTCAAGTAGGTTTAATCATCTGCGCAGCACATCCCGTAAGACATAGTTTTAAAATTTTCAAAAATTAGCATAGACAAAATATACTTAAATCATTCGCGTTTTGAACACATATTAACTCCCATTTATAGACCTCCCATCTATCGCGAATTTATTTTATTACCTTTATTTCCCGACGTTCCGACTTCCGACACAGGTTTCACTGGTCGTGGTCGCGGCTGATTTCCCAGCAAAATGTTAAAATAGAGATTTGTGCAACTACCCGACGAAAAGTGTTTGAAAAAGTTTTGGGTAAACAAACAATACAATCATTAACATTATGTGGAAAATTTGATGTCTACCTCAAACATTTTCATACACTTTTCGTCGTGTAGTTGCACAAATCTCTGTTTTGATATTTTACTGGTAATAAAAGAAATTCACGATAGACCCATCTATAAATGTGAGTTAATATATGACAAAATAGCTTTACAAAACTATGTAACAAATGTAACCATGAAAAGTTATCATACAACGTCTTCAAAGAAGTGTTTATTGTACAGAGGATAGTAGACGATGAACGAAAAACAGCGTTTCCATAAAAACGTAGTCCCAATTTCCTCTATGAATATCAATATTTTAGAAAATAGTTTTAAGTGGATGAATATTAACCATAGGTAAATATATGTCTAAACTTCCGTGAAGGAGCCCAAGAAGGGTCTTTTTAGAATTACTCAAGCGTGGTAGATTAACATGATATGAGATACCTTTGTTGAGTACTTTTGTCATACTTATATGCACGATAGCCATTTAGGGCAGTCGATTGAAATATTTAAAATATATTATAAGTAATTATAACAATCTGACAAGTAGACTTGTCGGATTGTTTCTTGTCACTCTTTCTTAAGATTAATATTTAATAATATTAAGGTTTACCCCATGTTTAGAAAGAGTACATTATTAATCTGACAAGTAGGCTTGTCAAATTGTTATAATATATCTTTCTTAAGATAAATATTTATCAGACGAACCCGCACATTCAAAACTTATATATCACAGAAGTACTCAACACATGACACAAGTAGAGGTTACAGAGCGGCAAGTTTATATCAATCTACTGCGCTTAAGTAAATCCAAAACTCCCCGGTTTGGCTTCCCTATTATCACATACAGTTTTAAATATTTATAACAACGTAATATTTATAATAACTAAGCCTCTTTCCATTAAATGCACTGCCTCTAATATACTATTATCGTTACCTTCTTAAGTCGTTCATTACCTTCCCCAGTAAAATTGGAAGGGAAAGAAGTGAATGAAACCGATATGAATGAAGTTTTGGTAGTTTTTGTCGCCTACATCAGTTGGCATCAGACCTTAATTTTGCAGAAAAAACCATCTGAAAGGCAACCCTAAAACACATAAATACTTATATTTATAATAATGTACACTTGGTACTTACTGTATAAATCACGCGATGGTGATGAAGACTGACGAGAACCACACCCCTTCCCGACACGAGAGATCGTAAATATTTTCGCTAACAGCGGCATACGGGCGTCCGCTACGAGAGCACGTTGCCAACTGATTGCTGAACAATGTATTGCATCGGCGGTAGGCGCTATTTACCCTTGCTATATAGCAAAATATAGCTAATCCATTTCTCGCGTCGGTAATGAAGAAATTACTTGAACCATACACTTATAAGGCTGTATAGTTATTATTATTAATTTCTACCTTCTAATATTATACAATTTAAAACACAACTAAATTAGTCATTTATTGAACCACCAACGAGTTTTCTATTTTTAGTATCTTAAGGTTAAAATGTAGGTCAAAGTTATATCTTCACGCGTTACATGTAGAGATGAATGAAAAAATTGGGTGTTTATTGTACATATAAAGAAAATACCTACCTTTTTAGAATTGTTCATTGGAGAGACATATACTTTAGGCCCTATGTTACAACCTTGCATTAACAGATATTCGAAAACGCCACCACATTTTTGGTAAATTTCCGAAAACACCGATTTGCACGAAATGCGAGAACGACCCACGTATGCCCAACAGTGTGTGGGCGCATACTCGCTGAGGAAGAAGAAGAAGAGGATAAGGGTTAAACACCTCGTTGACGATTACAGGAAGATATTTAAAAAGAAAAGTACATCACAAATAATTTATTGCCATTACATACATAATACATAATAGTTGATATAGTACAACCAGCAACTCTCTTAACTGTCCATCGGTGGACTTTATGCCTTTTGTATTAAGATTTACCGATGGACATTAAAGTTAACAGTGTGGGCGATGGTATAATATTTACTTGATTACCATAAAAAAGGCTCCGCATTACCTGTTCAAGTAGGTACATATCATAAAAACTCATCTGAAGTTCCGGGCTCGCAAAAACTCCCTATATTAAACTTGGCAAATTTGGCTTATCTCATTTTTGTCCGGGCAACCCTAAACCTAACAACGGCATTTTCGGGAGCAACATTATAAACAAGTAAACTTAATATTAGACCACAGTGACACAGTTTATTCATGTCACCAGGTGTGAAGACACGGCCTAACGCTCCAAGTTACCGCCATATTATACGTTTATACGTAATACGATATTCAGACGCATTACACTCAACTTTACGACTCGAACTGAGGTGGAAAGCTTATGTTTATGAATCTTTTAACATCTTTTAAAATCCGTATTGCGGTGTATTTTATGTCGCCAGCCTACATTATTATGCCGTCATTACTCGTGTGATACGAGTAGGCGTAAGACTGTTTTGAGTGGATATGTACACCGTGAAAAAATAATGATTCCCTCGTTAAAAAAGCGATTAATTTGCAAAAGTTTCTTTTTATTGATAAAATCAGTTAAAGGTGATTGGCAAAATCAGACTAAATATTTTATATTGCATGTAATTCTATATATTTCCTCTTTGAGTGAGAGTAAACTTTCTCATACCCATTGAAAATCGTTTTGAATTCGTATAATACAAAAGTACATCTCTTTCGCGCATAATTGTCTAAACGTTAAGCGCGAGTGCACACACAAATGAGTTTCGGTATAATTTGATACGTCAATGTATATTCGAGAATAAGTCATTTAATTATAACAATAACCCACCCCACCTGTATTTTCATCGGTATTGTAGCCGAAACGCATTTATTATTTATTGTCCTGCATTTAATTGCCAGTTCTATTTTGAAATGTAATTTATACAATTTATGGCACCCGTTCATTCTACGCTTCCTACAATCGCTGTCTGTTCCCATTCACAGTGGTGATCGCTAAATGCGTCCCAAAATTAGCAACATATAGCTTGCCAGCTCATTTCTCATGCCGAAGACAGGGATGGATAAACTGGATATATGCGATTACACGATAATATCCAACTGATTATATAAATCATCGGACGCAACAATCGTCCACTTAATCACTGCCTACGGGAAGGCGAAATTACAGACCACGCAAATTGTGTATGTATCGATTTGCGCGCTCTGCAAATTATAACGATTTATGAACTTGTTAACAGATTTAGAAATGTCATAGACGATTGTTCATGATTTAGAATGTCATAACTTAAGGATGTTAACCATATGAAGATGTTGGGAACGTCTACCATTAAAAAGCCAACCAAGTGTGAGACGAACGCAGACCCGAAGGTTCCTCTCTCACGCTTGATAATTTCCATTTTTTTGTTGCTTGGCAGTTTTTTATTATTATTGCCTATACTATGTACTTTTTCAAAGCTGTCCTGCCGTTCAATCAAACACGTTATTATATCCTGTGATTATATGTATGCCTGAAGTGCTAAGTAGACAATGCTCTTAATAATAATGCTCTTCGACAGAATGTAAGTAGATTAATATTAAGTGACGTCTGTGCAGAGACTGCACGGTGCAGTTCTAGGATGTTCACACATGTTGAATTTCCTGACTCGCAGCTCTGCAGGGACGCTCCAGCTAATGTCTTCAATAATTTTGGCAGGTTTGCTTTAGTCTCAGGATGGAACATTATGTGAATTAAATTGGATCTGCATTAATCAAAAATTCCTAGAGTTTTCTCTTTTTTGTTAGTGCTACTTTGCTTCGGCTTTTTTATAGGTGTTTTCTATTCTCTTTTATTGTTAGAAAAATCAAAGGAATTGATATGATATGATAAATGATAAAATACTTTTTTTTGATTTGGTTTGAGGGAAGTTAGGACGTCAGATTGAACAAATATCTTGTTTCCGAATAAATTCTTGTTAGTGAATTGCGAAAAATTTTACGAATGAAACATTGTTCAGCCAGTGATTAGGTGTAAGCGGTTTTACTCAAATATTTTGTACAATGGAAGCAAGACAAATACCGTGGCCACTCTTTCTGGTCGGTCTGAAGCATGGCCGGTCGTCACGCGATCTAACCGCTCCGCTTCCACGAGAAAAACCTTGATAATATCCAATGGTTACTTTATGAGCCTCGTATATTCATGTGATTTGTATTTAGAATATGGATTTTGCATTATGCTATATAAAGTCGCTTTTAAAGTGACACTACTTAGCTTGACATGAGGTCAAGATATTAAGTGATTGTTTTATAAGATATGTGATATGTTGTAAATTTTTTTTATTCCCAATCTTGTTTGTAACTGGGGAAAACTTTTGAAGGTCATTGACATTAATTATGATAGAAATGTTTTTATTATGCTTGAATACTTTTACTTAAATAAAGTTAAAAGCCTATTGGTAGCAGTAAATATATTTCGGAGTCATAATAACCCCATCCCTATTCTCACTAAATCCACTACCAAAATATAATATAGTATTAATATATATATATATATATATATATATATATATATATATATATATATATATATATATATATATATTTAATATTATATGTTCCATTAAAAGCGTACACGAAGTGTGATACGTACCTATTATAAATATAAATACACCGTCCGTCCTCAAAATGAATAGAACTTGTCAGGAATTGATAAATTCAGGTCAGGCATTCTTGAAGCACCAAAAAAGGTTTGCGGTCAGTTTCGCCGTCGGATAGTGCGCTGTCCCCGACCACTGATTTTGTTATAATAATAGACTTTGCCTCATCTATTGAACTAGGTTGTCATTGTTACTATTTTATTTTTATTTATTTTAGAAGTAGGAGAGGGTGGATTTTTTTACGGATGACGTATGCCGTTGTACAGTATAGGTATTATTCATATGTAGTCATTATATTATTTCTTTCCTTAAACCAAAGCTTTATTTTTTTTATATTTTAACTGAATGTAAATTTGTACCTACTATCGACGAGTCAAAGAGGTTTTGAAAATGAATACAATAAAAATGAAAATTCATATCAGTTTCCTGGTAACTGTATTTCCCAGCAATACTGTATTTAAAGAAGTATGTGCTTGCATGTAGATACCTACTGTAGATTCTGAAAATACAACACTACACAGGCTCAATAATGACATTGATGTTAGCCATATTATAGAAAGCAATCTTGTCCAGTGAGCTTTGAATGTGGCAGTGAAATATAATTTCGATCGGACGGCAATCAGGTCCTGTTGAAGACGGCGCGTGAGACGACTTGCCAAAATATTAAACGTAGGTACTCTCGTTGCCCGTTCAACCCTCGGCCACCTTATTTTTGGAGGCATTTTAACAGAGAGACACGCATTTTAAATATTATTTATAGTAAATTACCTTCAAATGTTATTTGTTATAAAAAGTTTAGACTCAAAAAAAACAAAGATAAAGACAATCGTTATTATCTTCCGCAATCAAATAATCCAACAAAGCCAATAGTGCCAATAGTTTATTCTAGTAAATCAACTGTCTCAGGAAAATTCGAAGAAGCTTTAATTCAAATTACAGAACACTGGAAGCGCAAAGTCAATAGCAAGGATTCTTAAAATTGCATCGCTGGATAGACATTGCCAAGAAAATTCTATCTTGGTCACTCAAAACCTTTGAACGCTTAAGCTATCCAATTACTCCTGTTTATAGCAATTTGAACTTAAGAAGTTCTGAAATAGAAAAATCCTTGGAAGTGTAGCTGTATCATGGCGGGCAGAATAGATCACTCCCTGTAGGAAGGCGTCAATCGCAGGGTGATTTATAGAGAGCGGTGCGGGCGTCGACTAAACTGCTCGGCGTTTTGCTCGCGCTGCACCGGCAAACAAGTCACTCACCTGCCCTGCCGCTCCCTCATCGAAAATGCGAACCCTATAAAATACCTTTAAAAACGGATACATTTTAAATTCCGTATAACCTACCGAAACATCGGCGGAACTTTCAGACATGACGTGCGTGTTAACGAAACGTTCGCATCATATTTCGCATGGAAATTTTACAACTTTATATGAGCAATTTTAATATTAACAAGTCATTTTGGTCGGTTTTTAAGTCGGACTGCTATTTTAATGAGAAATCGTGCCCTTTTCAAGCCAATTCAGCTTGTACTTCTGTTTTTAAATATTGCTTGATGAAAATGTAAGTAGTGTGTGTCAACATCTGTTATTTATCAGTACGACTATACTTATCCATGTAGAGAGTTAACTGTTTTTTTTTTGTCTACTTATTTACCAGTACTCCAAAACGACTATACCTATCCATTTAGAGAGTTAATTATTATTTTGAATTTTGCGTTCGATTTCATATTGACATCAAAAACTCAGTGCCGACTAAAATTGAGTTCCTAGATGTTTTTAAAAATAAAATAAAATGTAATTGGAAAATATATACGTTTTACGGTACTGTTAACTAACTTCTTAGAAATGTAACAGAATAGAAACGCTGTACGAGGAAATTAATAATTTGCAAGGCGTCTTTTATGCAAACTTTAAACGCAAACTTAACGTAAGAATTCAATTAGGATTGGGTTGGCAATAATTGCACGATCCGGGAGCGCACTATTGCAAAACTTTACATCCCGTTGTTAACCTTCTATTGAAAACATCTTAACGTTATTCGTAGTTCTGTAGTTCTACACCGGGGTTAAAAATTGTTACAAAGCAAACTACTTACAATTGAACAAAGTTTAAATTTAATCTCCAAATGCAGACAACATTTTCAAATTACATCCCGCTTTAATTAAAGCCGAATTTCGCCTCTTTAATTAATACGACATCGATTGTACAAAGTGACAAGTTGTTCCAGACATTTGTTCACATTTTTGTCATTGACCACCGACGTCAAAAGATAATAAAACGAAATGACAATCGCATTTAAATGTAAATTAAATGCATCTAGATAAAATGTAATTGAAACATTTTGGAGCATTGAAGAAGTTTTTAGTTCAATTTAGCGGCAATCAGGACGGCCGCTGAAGACGGCGCGTGAGCCGAATGGCTAAAATATTAAATGTGCTGGAGTGACGGGTGTGCTGCGCCCGGCACGGTGAACGCCGGACGCACCGGACGACAGTTCAGACTTACAACGGCTTACAATCCTCATAATGGTAAATAATTGATAGTCTACTGGTGAGTAAGTATTATATTCAAGTCCAATTCGATTCAAACACGAGAAATCCTTGAAAGGAATTATACTCGTATTAGACCTACGGCGCGATTCGGGAAATGAATTAGAGATGCACTAGATATGAAATAGTAAAGATAATATGTGACGTTCCGCGGCAAAAGGTACCATTGCCCCGACTGAATATTGGAGCGGCGTTAATAATAAGCGTAAGCGCCAGCCGCCATAAGGTACCTTTTGCCGTGGAACGTCACATATCTTTACTATTTCATATCTAGTGAATGTCTAACGGCGCGATATTTTAAAGTTCGAATCGCGCCGCTAATTTGCTATAAATTTAGCCCGGCAACTTCTTTTTTGCGTTTTTTGTCAATCTAAAGTCTAGTCTGGAGAAATTGGGGGAGGCCTTTGCCCAGCAGTGGGACACGACAGGCTCCAAATAATAATAAAAGTCTAGTAAATTAGAATCTAACTCCTAACAACTCTACGGGAATCGTCAATATTGTAGATAGCATTAAATATTATTTTCACGTTTTAGTTATTTAGTTAAAAAGAGAGGTTCTCGTTTTGGTTCGAGTTAAACCTACCTGTGTAACCAATGAATCATTTTAATTTTCATAAAAACTGTCAAAAATTTGACCCTTAGCTAAAAGTGGGTTGAATTACAAGTCACCTCAAATAGGCGATTATCTACGTACTTATGTTATTTATTTATTAAAACTAAATTAAATAAACAAAAACCAACTTAATAAAACTTAATACTAAATACTTAACCTACCTACAGGTAAAAAATTTGGCCTAAATCGCCGTCAATCTACGTACTTGTAAATAAAATTCCGAAGTTTTCACAAACTGCAGGTAAAATTATTTAAAAGTGATCTTAAGCACTTAAAGAATAAGAAAAATGCGAAAAAGACGTGAAGGAGCAATAACTAAAACAGGTAGAGATAAAATTTGTGACAGAGGGAAACGAGCCCAGCCGAGCGTATCTCACGAATGCAGCTCTGCTGATTTTAATTTAATTCAAGAAAATATCACGTTAATTAATTCGTTTAGGGAAATTTGCTGTTTATTTAAATGAGGGGTGACTCTTCACTCGCAGACAATATCGCGATTCCATTACACTACTTAATGGAAGAGTTAAATGAATGGAATTTTGTTGTTTTCAATTTACCTAGATGTTAATAAGTACTTTTTTGTTTTTATGATTCTGGAACAGAAATTAGAATTAAGTAAACTTAAGTTATAAAATTGAAAAGATTCATGATAAAACTGTCTAATTCACTTAAGTATTCATCTGCGCTATTGATTTATTCAGCAATAAAGCTGACTGAATTGTGCTATGAAATATTCACTTTTTATTATTTAAATGAATAGATTGGAATCAACCATTCGTGATTGTGTCCATTGCGTTGTTTGGCTTGAATGTAGTGACATCATTAATAATGTGAAAAACTCATCCAAGGGCCTCATTCGGAAACAATAATTCAGTATCAAAACGATATTTAACTTTTTATAATGAACATCGGTGTGTCTATCTCGAACACATGAAGCTGTGCTTTGGAGAGAACAGGCGCGTGTAAACCGTACGTTAAACATAATGTTATTTCATCAATACACATTTGAAAATAAAAAGCTTGTAGTGTGTTAACACAACTTGTTGTTGACTGTAGTCAACATCCGCCGTATAGACTTCTATGCAAATTGATACATATAAAAATATGTTACGGATATTATTATTATTAATAATATAAATATCTTGTTTAATTAAACTTTACTGCATATAAAAGGAGTAAAAAATACCTGTACCATTCTCTACTAGAGTATTATGTATGTAACAAAATCAATGATAGACACACATGTTAATACCATATTAATAACAAAATGAGACGAGATTTTTTAAAGTTCAAATGACCTTCCTGTATTTACGAATCGGTATATTATGTAGCAACAAATTTTCCAAATAAACGCGCTCCAGCATATCACCGAAGATCAAGGTAATACGCGATAATTTATTATTTTGACGATATGCGACAAAACATTTTTTTTCATGTTACTTATTTTGTACCTTATTGTGCAGCCTAGAACGCTTATTTTCACTCACTAGACGATATATTTCCCAAACCGTGGAAGGTTTAGCTGTTCATAAATAGGTATGTTTTAGTTTAAGGCTGAATTGAATAATACATAATCTATTCAACGCCTAAATGATATTAAAATTATTGATTATTCGCGTTATTCTATAAGTAGGTATGTTATGTCATATAGAATAGATGTGTCCAGTACATAGTTATGTCCTGATTATATCCAGCGTTAGATTGTGTATAAATATTTGTTCCTGAGTTATATAAAATATTATATTATTATGTTTTACTATCTAGGATATCGTATGAGCGAAAGCGATGGAGTAAATACTGACTGGGCTACGCGATAAAAAAACAGTTAATGTATTTACTTTTTGCTATTACCGGGGGCAATGGACAAACATTTTTCTAAAAAAATGTCTTCTATTATGGTCCATACGAGTGACATACGAGTATAATGTGGTGGGTATACTAAAGTGTTAAAATCTTTGTGCAAAATCGCAATTCGCTCTTTTCATCGGCATTTGCTCTTGAAACTTAAAAAATATGTTGCAATTATTATTAAAAATATTTCGTAACGATTTCTATTTAAAAATATTTTATAACCATATCATATTTAAGTACTCGTAACATTAAATATGAAATGGTAACTTTCCACTCCTTAAATTTCTAGTGGAACGCTAGGCCGACGCAATCGCGAGCCCGCCATCTTACTCTATTTGCTTCATTTTCAACGAGATTCGGATTGCCAAGAAGTTTTGCGTTCAATTTTTATAATATTACCTGCTTTTCTTGCGATGCACGGCTCGTTTCAGTAAACGGTTTTTCAGCTTAGTCGATTTGGCGAACGTCTTCATCATTCGTCAATCTTATTGTTTTATGCGAAAATTTCATGAGCTCTTTCTGAATCTAAATAGGGGAACGTTGGCAGGATTTGTTCAGTATTCTCGGAACTATTATATTTTTTGTCAACACAAAAAAGTTATGCCGACATGTATAAAGTAACATTTAAAAAAATCCCAAGCGTATACAATACAACCAGTATACTACAGTTCCTATCGCTAACAAATTTTAAAAATATAGTCCCACACAGGAAGCTTACACAGGTATTACAGGCCCAATTTGAGTTATTGTTTTTATGTAAAGGACTTAAATAAATTATAATAAAACTGTCAATTAACTGGCAAGAAACTCTTATTATTCATACCTATCTTTAATATTAGCGATGACCGACGAACCTAACCCCTGGAACCGATAACCAACCGCAGTGACCCCATCTCTCGTAACATCATCTGCAAGAACAGTTTCGCATGCAATCTGACACTTAAAACCACTTGGCTGCGATTTCTTGGAAAGTTAGTGCGCTCGGTATGATACCCGTCACACCCCGCTTCCGATGGACCCAAATCGATGAACTATAAATCCATTGTCTAAGTTTGCACAGACAGTGCTCCTCTCTGGACTCAGAAGATTAATTTTCTTAGTTTAGATTGTTTCGTGACCCTTTGTGCAGGCGATAATTGGATTTTCTCGACTATCTGTGATCTAGTTACCTACCTCTTGAGCTTGACTTAAGTGTAAAATTCATCCAATTATTTCACCACAATATGCATGACAATGGCGTGTATGTAAATGTCCCCATGAATCAACTAAACTGAATAAATAATACATAAAACAAACTCCAAACTGTTGAACTAAAACAACAAAGTAGGTAACCCATAATCCAAAATCGAAACGTAGGGAGTTAGTGCCGAAATAAAATGTTTCGTTGCGCACAACGCCCAAACCACGTCGAAATTCCAAACGATAATATTATTTTTATTGAAAGAACGTTGACTTAACATTGTTGGTATTTTATCCCTGCAACTTGGTTTCTACCTTTTCACGACAGGTGGGTAGCAACAGCAATAAAACAGTTCTGTTTTATGAGCATCGTCGTCAAAGTCAGCTTAGCTCTGCGCGTTTCGTCGCGAGATTATTCTTTGCTCGAACATCATAACAGCTTTCAAGCGTGCAAGCGTGGTTTCTTAATTTTATGAACGCGAAAGTAATCTTTCACGCAATTAACAAAATTGCGTGTTAGCAATATGCAAAAGCGCTGCAACATCAACAGAGTCTCGAATAATCAGAAAGATGCTTCGCGCGAACTTAGCGGGTGTGATTTCGCTCTTATTACGCTAACTAGACATTGGTATGTTTCGCACTGACACAGACAACTGCCAAGTGGAATAACCTCCATTTCCATATTAATAATGTTTGTACCATTATTTTTTTACTCGTGATGGGTATTTAATACATTACTTACTTATTTAACTAATTTACTTATGTATACTTCTTAGTTCGATAGTTCGTAAAATAAACTTTTTAGGACAGACGTTATATTAATAGGTAGTTTTTACCCGTCGCCGTGGTACAAAACACCGCCCAGCCATGGGTAATTGATACCTACGTGCTGAACGTACCTTTGAATAAATAAGACGATTGATATTGATCTTTTCTAATTGTGTTGCGGCTGTGAATGTCGACTGACGGCCCCTTCATTAAATATTACTTAAAAGGGATTGTAAGTAACTTGTTAGAAAGAATGGACGAGGCTTATTGGTGCCATCTCTTTTACGTTATTTTAAAATTCAGGAAAAGGTAAGTCGGCGAGTTGAATCGAGCGAGTTCAAATAAAAGGTTACGTTAATGTAGGTCGACTTTTGGTTTCTTAATTGAAAAGACTTGTCCTTACTAATTAATATAAATCTATCTACTTCTACATTGTTTACTTAAGGTTCCTCGGCCAGAATGTCATATGTCCAAAACACAATACTCACCCAAAATGCAGATCATAATATCATCGTTAATTAAACCCCGAAACATTACAGTGTAACGAGGTCCCGTTATTATTAAAACAACTTTTAAACTTGTCATTTTAGTTGTCAACGACTAAATCATAAATAAAGTTCGAGGGATGAAGTTTTTAAGGGACTTAGTGGGGAGTTAAAAAGCGGTGCATTTCATGCGGCAGGTGACCGGCGCTTTATCAGCGCGGTGCAGCCCGCGGGTGACGGCATTACACTGGACTGCAGTACTGCACGCTACGCCGGTCTACCTCTATTAGTCCTTGCCCGTCCACGATATACTTTGGTCTCGCTAAGACTGAAAGATGAATGTATTTTGTTTTGGCACCGACTACTAAATTTAAACGTTTTTACGAGGCTTCAGCGAAGCTCTTGAACCCTGTATTTTTAATTCTTCGTGTTCTTACTAGTCTTACTAGTCATTCGGTACTTAAGTATAATTGTTTGTAGGTACTTAAAAATAGGAAATTTATGGTAGACTTATCATTACATTATCAAATATTAACGTATTTTATTTGTTCGTTGTATATAATATATGTACGAGTATAGTTTTGACGTTTGGTAAAGGTACCTAGTTATCATTTTCTCACTTGTCGATATGAGCATACGAGTATTATAATTGTGTTTAAGTAATTACATTATTAAATTGTATAACGGGACTTAATCGCGTATTTAAGTATTAAGATTTACCTCCGACGTTTCGAGGACGACCACGGGGACAACGCCTGCCGTCCTCGAAACGTCGGAGGTAAATCTTAAAACTTAAATAGGTACGCGATTAAGTCCTGTTGTACAATTGAATAATGTGTAAAACCGTGAAAGCTTAAATCAGTAATGACTACTAATGACATTGTTATTGTTAACAGTAACAGTTTAGGTAATTCCTTAACACAACAACCGACAATAACTAAATTTTGCATGAAAACAGTACATAATAAAGTTTCTATATTATTTCGCTCATTCAGATGACTTTAAATATTCTATATCAATTATTATATTACAGGCATTCGATAGCGATGTAAATTAAACTTAAAAATTACCTTATATTAATTACCCGCCTGTTTCATATATCTTTTAAGAACTATGGATGTACGATATCTTCTAAGAATGCAATAATAACTTACTTAGAGTAGTTTAAATGCTCAGCATTTGCTTTATGAGCTTTGTATCTAGATAAAGAAGTGCATCAGTGCAGTCCGACGTGGCTCACTCCGCGATTTCGTCGCTTTGCAACTGGTGGCTACAAGTACATCCGTTCCACACATAGCTAGCTAGCCATAAGCCGCGCGTATGGCGCTGTCGCCACCTAGCGGCCATATCTGTCCTGATCGTAACAGACGCGTTTTGTTAGAGAGTGAGTCTTCTGTACGTAGAGTACTATTCTTTATTCTGTGGTGCAGTGGGATAGCCTTACTGCTGCTCCGAGCACTGTGGCGGCTGAGCTGAGCCACAAGATGCGGGCAGGCACACCTATCGCCCAGGACCTCCGCGAGAGGATAATCGGCTCATTTATAAAGTTTAGCGGGACAAAGCTGTGCGAGTTTTTGATTGAAAACAAACTTAGAAGGGACGGCCTCATTTGAATAAGTATTCTGCGAATAAAGTGTGGCTTTATGTTTTCCTTTAGGTGTTTTTTTTTCCTTTTGTAATGCAAAACAATGTTCCACCTTGTTTAGGTACAGCACGCTTTATTTTTGAGTGAAAGACTCTTTTGAAGTAAAGCTTTACGGTATAAATTATTTCATTTTCATAGCATTGTTCTTAAAATACTGTCTTTTGAAACTTTATGTGACTTTAGGCAGGCGAATCTCTACTGATTATTTAGAGTACTACTTAAAGGTCAGGTCAACGTTTATTAATTGGATTTATTAAAAGAACTTCTGAATTAAAATATTGGTCATTCCTTTAAGCCGTTATGGGTAGGTACCATGTGGTACCATGGCTATATACGTAGGTAAGGTCACTTCGAGTGGTCAGTGTGCCGGCCCGATTGGAACTTTAAGATACGTCAAATATTACATTTAGACGAAATATTTGATGTATCTTAAAGTTTTAAATCAGGCCGTTGGTCCAATTTCATTGGTTCACTTGGTGTTGCTAATACCTCTAATACTTTGTACTTGCCCTACTCTGGTTATACATATCTTGTACCACCCACACTTGACACATTGATCAACGTCAATCAACAGTGAGCCGTAAAACTTCCAATTCCTATGACAATAAAATTTAGCAAACATTAAACAATTTTTTGGATTCTGTAACAAAAATAAAATCTGGAAAGTCATCATGGTGTGTCCATCTGAACGTATGTCACAAGTCACAACCATTTACATAACTGGACAAAAGCTCTAGCGGTCCACCCCGTCCACCATACACGAAAAAATGTCAGTCATATTTGAATTAATTGTGTGTATTAGAAAATATAATTGAACTTGTTTCGTTTTATAATCAAATCAAACAAAGGGGGAGCCCTATAATTATACTCTTTTCTTTTCTTTTTTTCTAAAATTTCTAAATTGTATGGAAATTTGTAATACCATACGTTGTTCGAAATCCAACTTTCTTGGCCGGTTTTTCTACTTTTCAAAATGTTAAGGAAACCAGTAATAGCCTATATCCCGAAAATGATCGACTTTATGAGGGCTTATGATGCCCGGATATAAAAATTAAATAAAAATACTCTTTGGTTTTTCTTTTAATTTTGTTTTAAGAAGTTAGAAGAAGACCACAATGCTAGAAATAAAGGAAAGATGGAAAACTCACTGTTTTGGAGACTTCTGGTTACTAGTCTACCGCTTTACCAACTAAGTTACCGAGACTTTTTTAGACCCGTTGACAGCAAATATTTCGACTATTTAACTACTTACTGCCAGTGTGTCCGAGACAGTGAGTTATTTCACTTCTTCTATATTTCTAGCAATGACCTTGTTTTTTGTTTCAAAATCAAATACAATGTCCAAGAAAATCGTTAAGCAGTGGTAGCAAACACATTTACTCCCAATCCGGGCCGCTTAGTTCCGAATTAGCACGTACCGGCGGCGCACTGATGTTGATTAGACAAATTTCGCGCGGTACAGCTAACTTGCTTTCAGATTAGCGGCTCACGTCCGTCAGTCGGTCCGGCGCGCAATTAGCGGCCTGATGCCGATGGGACGACAATTAACAACTTCGTACGAATTCCAACTGTTGGTGGGGCAAAGAAATTTAAGGCTTTAAATGGTGGTGTGCGGAGTTTGTTGCTCTAGTCGGCTGTAGGTGATCGGTGACTGACACGGAAAAGTGTTACATCGACGAGTCAATGTCCTAATTTTTATGCCAACACTAACAAATAGATTTTATCATTAAATGTAAATAAAGGGTGACTGTCCATTTCCAACGACAGCTGCATTACTGTTAATTTTACTATAGAAATTGACAATAACAGCGACGCGTTCAGTACTTGTAGTGCAGCTGCAGTCAGAAATGGAATGTTACCATAACTTAACAGCCTGGTGCCGTTTACATTAAAACGTATAATATTAATTACTATATAATTTCGCTAGATAGTAAAAAACTTTAAGTAGCCTATCCTGGTGAACATCCGAAACACTTAGATGGCGAACCCTCTGACGTCATCGAGTTTAATTTACACCCCAAAGAAAAATAAACTCGAGTGATGAATGAAAGCACATTATTGAACTCATTTCTGTCCTATCATCAATCTTTGCGGTATTGAAATTAGGATAAAGTACCACACCTAATTTAACACAATTTATTTTCTTTGAGGATTGAAATAGTATAATACTTATATATTTTCTTCTAGATCAGATTTGACGTAGAGCAAAATTAGTTAATTCAAAGGGAAATTTTTAATTTGACTTGTTTGATTAAATTCTGGAATCATTTCTGGAATAGAAAAAACCTACCTAAAAGATACTATTTAGCAGTAAGTACATATAAAAGCAGTGTGCTGTAAAGTAATACATGGGGTCTAAACGTGGTCTTAAAATGAAACAAAAAAAAAACTATTTCATATTGTTTTTTTTTCTACTGTCACACTTTAACTTCTTCTTTTTACCAGAAAAATGTGAAACTTTGATATTTTAATTTGTAGTTCTAAATTTGACATCGTCATCATCATCGCCTTTGCACCTATTGCAGACGATTTATGGTGTAACACCGGAGAAACACCGTTTTTGCTGGCTGAATAGACCGATGACATTATTTTCTGTCATAAGTAAATCTGATTCTGTCTCGTCCACTTTTCCTGGAAACGAAGAACTACGAGTATGTTAGACTAGGAACAGTAAGAACCACACAGACATGGGTTAATAATAATACAAACACAAACACAGAAAGAGTACAATACGGGCCAACCACGCCTAGCAAGTACACTACCTACGTCAAGATTAGCTGCAGGCTGCGGGCTGATTACGTCGCCACGTATAAAGAGGCGAGATGGGCGAGATGAGCGCTGTACGTGGCTTTCTTTCGAGAACTTTCTATGGATGATGTCGTGCATTCAATAACCAGATTTTTTAATGAAAATAAGGCTTTATCATGATTTATGCATAATCGACGACATACATGCACTAGGTAGGTGCAGTAAAGTATAAAAATATGGGTGTAGACAACTTACTCAAAAATATGTCCCATAGTTCTTAATTCGTTGACATAAGAGCTATGGGACATATTTTTGAGATGATTTGTGCACCCATATTTTTACACTTGACTGAAGAGCACAAGTGTAACAATGTCACTCACTAATTTAGTCCGTTAATTGTTTATGAGCAATGGTCAGATATTTTTTTATTTTATCATGATTTATGCATAATCGACGACATACATGCACTAGGTAGGTACAGTAAAGTGTAAAAATATGGGTGTAGACAACTTACTCAAAAATATGTCCCATAGTTCTTAATTCGCTGACATAAGAGCTATGGGACATATTTTTGAGATGATTTGTGCACCCATATTTTTACACTTGACTGAAGAGCACAAGTGTAACAATGTCACTCACTAATTTAGTCAGTTAATTGTTTATGAGCAATGGGTCAGATATTTTTTTATTTTAATTATTTTCAAAAGACTTTTCATTTAAAATTTTCACGCATTCGTGATGACTACAATTGATCTCAAAATTTGGGTACATTAAAAAAAAGGGTGCTTTTTAGAATTATTTTCAAAAGAAATGCGTAGTGACTAAAATTAGTCCCAAAATTAATACGTTAGTGCTTTTAAATTTGACCTAAAAACATCCCGCATTGTAACTATGAAAGCCTGTTGTGTACTCGTCACTATAAAACTACGTGCGTGAGTGCACTAAACGTACGCAACCAGATTTATTAAAATTCTCGCACCTATATATCGACGCGAGCTTTTTATTGGGGCAATAAATCTATTTTTTGTATCCCTACCTGCCAGCGCAATCGTACAAAAAATATTAAGTTAGTATCGGAATAACAAAATAAATGAAATAAAAGTGGCCAATCGCCTGTTCAAAATGAATTGCAAACAATATTACATTTTGGAAGCAATCTACGTTAAACCAAAGGGGAATGATGTGGCAGCTCTTTATATTGCAATTTTTGTGTCCAAACAAAACGAATTTGCCGCGCAATCAAAGCCGGAATCCGATTGATGACATGGCGGTATAATTGTTTCGCGAAATTGAAAACATTGTGGCTGGTTTCCTCTGAAACACCTTGCCTGGCGCCGCCAGCTTCGTGGCCAATGTGATGTGTACTATGATAAGTTGATAACGATAAAAACTTGCTGTGTTCTATCGAAACGACGTTAGATATATATAAAAGCAGTTTAAATAGAACGAATATGTAAAACTGTAGTTAGTATCACTGTTCAAATATTAAGTTAAGTATACGTCAAGTGGTCTTTGAGAAAAACGCTTATAACCTATTAACAGCACCCAAGTGATCTCCTAAGTATAAGTGTTCCTTGTACAAAATTTTGTACTAAACAACCATATCGTTCTCTAGGTACTCAGATATTCAGTGCTGCTCATCTAATTCACGTAGCTATGCACATGCTAATGCCCAATAGATGACACCTTCCCAACACCTCTATTAACAATGACATAAGTTACAAGATGACATGTACTGGGACCGCACCAGTACGTTTACCTTACATATTATTATAATTATTGAGTACAAAGTCCAACTACGAATTTTGTTCATTTTGTATGTATTCCTGTTTAATGTCATTAGATACATTGTTTGAATAAGTTGCTAAGTTACCAATACCAATCTACCAATCGTTTATTCACATATTTGACATTATATAATATGTACATTCTAAGATGAACTACTGTTATCTAGTTTGCGTTTGTAACAACGCCATCTCTGAGGAAATTAGGACATCTAACTAAATCGGCTCGAACACAGTCATATTTACTGCGTTTGTTTTTTCTAATCGCATTTTGATAACTGTAGCCGCCCATATTCTTTACCTCGTTCAATGTCAATAATTTTCTGACTGCAGTCAAACAAATAGATCAAACGGGCCACATTAACATGCAGCTAACTCAGCGGCCATTACTGTGCATAAATCAATCATGCAACTACCATTCAACTCATTATTGGAGTTACCATTCATTGAGGATTAATCGTGATGGTCCATTGGTATGATATTTGTGAGACGTGAGATATTACGGAACCAGTGTTTTGAAATGAGCCATAAAGAAAGACTTTATAATGCGGGGTGACTTCAAATTGGTAATACAAAACACTTCATTAAATAGTATACTACATTAACCCGTTGTTAAAATTAGCTGTATTTTATAATCGCTAATTTTCTAATCAAACAAATAATTAAATTCCCGAATTGTGGTTAGAGTCAGACCGAGAAAAGTCTGCAGCGGTGTGGTGTGGGCTATCAAAATCGCAGCAGACTTTTTTTGGTCTAACTCTATCACACATTAAATGCCTATCATACCTGTCACTCTTTTTTTTTGACATGTTAGAATCAAAACACGTTTATTTGTTTCTGTGGCAGATGATTGACAACCAAATGAACACTAATAATGATGACATCGGATAACCAAAGGAAGGAAGTCTAAAAAAATGCGATAAACTAAAACTTAAAAAAATGAATACCTACTTAGTACTTATGATTATTTTAAAAGCGTGAGATTTCATTGAGGGGCTCAGTTTAGGCAATATGCGTGTAAACATTGATCGTATGGCAAACATTGTGAAAATACAAAACATGTACAGTCAGCAGCAGAAGTCGCTATACACTCCAGGTGCTCAAAGAGAGGTAAACGTTTAAACTGTCAAAAAGTTGTTGACTGTCATGGTAGCATTTACTTGTGAGCGCTCAACATGTCACAAATATTTTAACAGTCGCTATTCGTTAATTTCTACACTTACAACAAATCATTGATACCTTAGCTGTCAAAAAACCACTGGTATCTAAGCGGTCAACGTGTCAAATATATCTGAACATTATGGAAAAATAGACGTTTAAAGCATACATGTATGGTCGTATATTGAATGAATAATAGCTATGCTAATTTCAGGTAAAGCGTTTTGACAATCATCGAAAGCAGTACAGTCTTGTCATCACATACATCTATCTCACGTTTTGCCCTTCAACCATTGACAGTAGTCTGTCAGTCAACTTACTGCAAACTATTTCTTTTATTGAATAGAATCATCAAAACGAATGAGTGACACATCGCGAAAGCTAACTGAAGCCGAATTTAGAGCCAATTGTCAAGGCACGTTGTGGTCTAGTTACTAAGGCGGTTGCTTTTCAAAGCAGAGACCGCGGGTTCAAATCTTAATCGGACGCACCTAGAAATTACAGCATTTTTTTTTGGGTTTCATTTCTATTATTAATTTGTGGTTTTATATTAATTTCGCATAAGTTTATATATATGTTTTTTGAAGATATTATGTCACATGTAGCGTATGTACGACTTTCTAACAGGACGTCGTAGGTTTGAACCCGCAGTGGGCGTTCCTTAGATTACTCCTGTGCCGAATGCCATTTGATGTTTACTGCTAGGTTATACTAACAATAAGTTCAAAGATATACAGTATGTATCAGGACGAAAGGCCAAGAAAGAGACCCATTAATGTTTAGATCATACTGGACAACTTTTACTATGGGACCAACCCCGATAACGCGGAAAAATAATTGGAAGTTTTATACATTTTGCTGGTCTGATGTTCAAATTTTCTATGGGAGAGTAAATTTTTTTCCGGGGTTTCGGGGTTGGTCCCATAGTAAAAGTTGCTCAGTATGACCTAAACATTAATGAGTCTCTTTCTTGGCCTTTCGTTCTGATACATACTGTATATAACTCCGTATACTCTATCC
This sequence comes from Cydia fagiglandana, assembly GCF_963556715.1. Lineage (NCBI taxonomy): Eukaryota > Metazoa > Arthropoda > Insecta > Lepidoptera > Tortricidae > Cydia > Cydia fagiglandana. The sequence continues at coordinate 7,701,659 of NC_085937.1, forward strand.
TCTCTGCTAAGTTGTAAAAACAAAATTCGTCATTCCTCCAACAAAATAAAGAGAGGAGTCATAGTTGGATATGCTTAACACCTTTACTGCCCGTGCTTCTCACGTGGGGTCACGGCTAGCCTCTATTACAAAGCCATAAGGTTTACATGTCAGATTGGGACAGTGAACGTGTTACGTTTCAATTCTATTGTTTTCTCCTTCGTTCTTTGATCGATTCGGAGCATCGTATTTTAGTACTATACAGGGCGTCCCACGGCGATGCCACATGGAGGGAAAGTACCTTAAATATCATAGATAGCATATTTTGCTGAAAGAAGACTTCATTTTATTTTTAAAACTTAGTTAAATTGCATTCATACTTTTTTTAATTTTTTTTGAAAAAAAAATGTATGGAAAAAAATTATCGCGTCATTGGAGGAAAAGTACCTTAATTATTGTAAATGAAGAAGAAATTATTTCGATTTAAAAAAAACAAGTTGAATTGCATTTTAAATAATTTCATGGTTAAACCGGGAATCGAACCCGCTACACGAGAAAAAAAAATACCTTGTAGCTTTGTCATACCGATCGAAAGGCTTCAATGTGAGAATTAGTTTTTTGGTACAAGGTATTTTTTTTTCTCGTGTAGCGGGTTCGATTCCCGGTTTAACCATGAAATTATTTAAAATGCAATTCAACTTGTTTTTTTAAATCGAAATAATGTCTTCTTTCAGTAAGATGTTCATTTACAATAATTAAGGTACTTTTCCTCCAATGACGCGATAATTTTTTTCCATACATTTTTTTTCAAAAAAATTAAAAAAGTATGAATGCAACTTTACTAAGTTTTAAAAATAAAATGAAGTCTTCTTTCAGCAAAATATGCTATCTATGATATTTAAGGTACTTTCCCTCCATGTGGCATCGCCGTGGGACGCCCTGTATAGTATATTTTAGTACAATAAGCGGACTAAATAAATATATTAACATATAATATGCTCTACGGTTTGGAAGAACGGCCGCCTATGACAGTTAAAATAAAAATCCGATCATTCTCGTAGAACCTACCAAAGAATATAATACTCAGAACCTACTTATCTATTGTCTAAGTTTGACACTTGACGATGAAATACTTCTTTAAGAAAGGAGGTGTCAATTCGTAGCTACTACAGTATTTTTTAAAAAGTTAAACTGATAAAACGTTGATGCTTAGTTACCATTGAAATAACAACTGCTTAGCAACTGGTGGCACCCTGGCTGCTGACGTACGTGATTGGCAGTGCGTGTAGGTATTAATGACAGCAGCTTGAATTTGAGTGCTTAGATACCACTGACTTTTTAACTGTTATTGTCATTGTGATTAAATAAGGGTGTATGTGTTAAAGAAAAACTCAGAAGTTAAGATATATGTGACGAACTGAAAGCCTACGCTAAAATGGCAACTTAGATGTCCTTATTTTTGTGACGATTGAAGTGTATATGTTTTCTTGGACACCTTGCCCGCTCAGGTATATCTGCTGCTGACTGTAATGTAATTAAAAAAATAAATTTTTGGTATAAACTTTTATCGCTGAATGTATTTTTCTTTCCACAGCCAAATAAAGCCAAATAATATTAATAACATTAATTACATGATTCAACTTTAAACATGATACCTATACACATATATAACTATACAAATGCTCAAAATATTAAAACACAATTAACCTCTAAAGTTTATCTTATCAATAATGATCATAAACTTAAATATAAATATATATCAGTTCATACAAGCCCATTCGAACTACAGTGAATATTGCGAATCCAAATATCTAATACATTATATATCCTTAAAACAAAATCGCGCAATCCTATCAAACCGGTGACAAGCACAATAAAAGTTTACCTATAAGCAATATTTCATCCGTAAACCAATGTCACACTCGACTTCAATCTCAAATGGTAATATTTTATGAAGCGATTTCCTACGTAAGAGCGTAAGTCAGAAACGGAGATGAGTTATACGTAGGAGATTCCCCTAGATTCATTATATCGTATTTTCATGCAAGTAATAGACAATTTTGCACTCTAATAAGAATTATTGCTTTGGCATTCATGAAAATTCGCTACAAGTTTAAGAAAATTTAAGAATATGGTGCTTTGAAAAGAAATAGGTATTGAGTATTTTATTCTAATTACCTAGTTACATTCTGCTCCAGAATAAAGACAGAAATTACTATTCAAAAATACTATTATTAGATTTTTTAATAATAGTAGGTATGTCCATATATTCTAATTCTTATGTATCCGATACCCAAAGGTTGTCTGGAAGAGATCGCTCTTAAGCGATAAGACCGCCTGTTGTTACCTCTATTGTCTTTGTTTATGGTGTGGTTCATTTATTGTAAACTTCGTGTATGTGAGGTGTGCAATAAAGAGTTTTGTATTGTATTGTATTGTATTGTATTGTATTGTATTGTATTGTATGTCTTATTTTCATACCTAGCAGCAGCAAAAATAATTTTACTAATGAAATCTATAATTATGTACTTACTTGGGCCTTTCGAGCAGTTTGTTCCATAGTGTTTTCAGTGGGCAGGTATTACTATGCGTGGTCACGGCGCGACTTACCGCAAGCTCGCTAACGCCACCTCGTGACAATGCTCTGAACTAAATCACACACAGCGCTTCTAAATCACACTATTTTGCTAATGATTATTACGCTCTACTTTGTGAAATAGACAGTCGGTTTTGATTTTTAATTTGATTTTTTACGTTGTCTTTCCCGTGGAGCGCCGTACTGTCACACGTGTGATAGTAATTAGTATAGGAGTTCCATACTACTGGGGCGCTCCTCGGGTTAACGATACTTGTATTAATATTTAATTTAATTTCAATGATACTTAAAAGCAGCCCAGCCTGTTTTGATTAAATCGAGTAATATAATTTAAATCGTATTTTGTTGTTAAAATAACTTTGTCATAATGCCACGTAGCAGAAACATTGAACCTACTTACGTATAGAAGGTGCAAGCGATTTGGTTGCCCTTAGAGTTGGTCAAAGACGCCTAGTCTTAGTAAGATACTCGTATCATATAATCGAATATTTGGGACCGGTTCCGCCGTGGCGGGGTGGCCCAGCCCAGGGGTTCAACCGCCGTATTCGAACTTCAAGATATTCACAAGAGACGACACGTACTAGATCCATTCTAGATACGTCATAGTTTAGATATCAACTACTTAGTTCTCTTTTGCAGCGCAATTCGGGCAACCAATATCACTTTTACGTTAGATAGAGTAAGATATCTATTAGATGTGAATTGGATCTCTAAGTCATATCCTGTGAAATCGTTCAAGAGTATCCCCAGAATCGCGCAAACGTCAAATTTGACAGGTTAGATCTTAAACATATCGTTATCGTATCTTGGTGATGTCTAAAAGATATATAACAGAAATCCGAAAATCCGAATTGGGCCCATAGTCGAGAAATTGGGACCGGTTCCGCCATGGCGGGGTGGCCCAGCCCAGAGGTTCAAGGCGTTAGCCCGGATTGCTAAAGACGCCGGTTCGAATCCGCCCTTCACCACTGGAGGCATCGACACTTTTTCTTTAATATATGACATCTAGGTTCAGGCAGAATACCAGCGCTGTGGCAGCAATGCTGCAGCACATGCTGCATGCGACTACACAGTCGTGACAAAAAAAAAACCTAGTATGTAGTTAGTAATTAGTTTAGTTTAGTAGTTAAACATAAGTTTTAGTTTTATTCTTATCATTAGTTCAATTTGTTTTGTCACGATAATGTTTTGCAATAAAGTTTTTATGTATCTATCTATTTAAGTTTATAAATTCATGATTGATTTAAACCCGTAAATTAACATCACAACTTGTCGGTAATAAAAACCTGCGTGTTGATGGACGCCACTGCCATTTAGCAGCTTATTCATCTCATAAACAATTGCCTAATGAAATTGCAAATTTGAATATTGTGCAACAAAATTCATCAAAACCAGTTGGTGTTACGTAGTTCTGTTTCACGTGCATTGTACACGAGGTAAAGACAGTAGAGGAGTAGATTCCAACATTTATGTTTAAAACAACTTCTAAAGCATAATACTTGTAAGTAGGTATATAGGGTGATTCAGGAGACGTGAGCAGGATTAACACTACGCATTTCGTAAATTATAAGCAACTGTTTCGTATCGGTATTAGTGAGGTTAACGTTAATTTTCTAGTCGTGTTGAAAAAAAAAGTTATTAATTTATTTACGACATGCATGGTCACCCTAAATTTAGAATACTAAACTACCGATATTCTTTGTCAAATTGAATGTCATCGCTGTCATTACGGTCTGGTTACTTTTGAAAACTCGTATCTCACCCAAGTTTGACAGTTTATTTTCTTCGTAATCAAAATGCTCTCATTACGGTTAAAGAGGTTTTATGTTTATTAATTAGGTCTCGTAGGGTGACCATGATTGTAGATATTTAAATTTGCCCTCACCAAAAAGTTAAAGAGTAGGAAAGAGTGTGATTGTTTCAACTAAATGCGACGGTGATCGATCAATTATCAGTTACTGAGTGTGCAGGATTAGTCCTGCTCACGTCTCATGAATCATCCTGTATAGAGTCAGACCAAGAATAGTCTGCAGCGGATTTGATAGCCCACTCAATGAAAGTGTTATTTTAAACGTCAAACTTCTATGAAATTATGACGTATAAATGACACTTGCACTGCGTGGGCTATCAAATCCGCTGCAGATTGCTCCGACTCAACTTACGTTAAATGTTTTTTTTTTAAATATTGTAATTTAATATGTAGGTATATTATTATTTATATAAGTATAATAATTATAAACAGCTATTATTTATAAAGGTCCTTAAAAAACCATTAAGTTTACTTTTTTATCGTTTGTATGTAGTTGTAATACGGCATACGTTATTGATGACGTTTTATTATGGTATTCTAAATTGAAGACAAACAAGTCTAATAGTTAATTCCCGATATACAGCTGTTACCTATAATGGATCAGTATTAAAAACGTGCCACTGTAACACTAATACCAAAGAGAATAGATAGTATATAGGGATCCTGTCATAGTAAATTTTGTAGTCACTGTAAATTTACTGCCATCTATCGACATACGAATAAAACTCAAAATAAACACGTATAAAATTATCAAAATAGTGTATATAAATGGATAAATAATTTTATTATTTTTATATTATTTTGTTCCATGTTCATTCTTTGATATCTATAATGTTAAATATGAAACGGTGTCGTCACGCCATCTAGCCGAGCATAGGCCAAAAGTGTGTGCGCCATCTATCCGAGAATGACTTTTTCTTGATTTCCGAGGCACGTTTTTTCTTAGACTTTATTCATCTTATGCGAAGTTACTATGTATTTGCTAATACTTAACAGGTCCGTTAAGTTGGAGCAATGATAATAGATAGTATAGAGGGCTATTGAACGCCATATGACTTTGACCCATGTTCTTTCTCTTATATGTTAAATATCAAAGGGTGTCGTCAACGCCATCTAACTGAGTATGGGCCAAAGGTGTGGCGCCATCTATTCGAGAATGACTTTTTCTTGATTTCCGAGGCACGTTTTTTCCTTAGACTTTATTTATCTTATACGGACTTACATAATATCCTTGGTTCGAGATTGTTTTTCTGCTTATTATGCGAGTTTACTTTACCATTTACCATTCCTCGTGTACACCGGGATAAAGCGAATAGCCGATAATTAAATGATGACGTAGAGCGGTGCCACTGACGGGCGCGTGGATTATTATGGTGATTTTGAGTTACATTTATGAGTTGATCACTTATGAAAATCTAAACGGTTTCGGCCGGTTTGTGCTTTTGTGACGTCACGTTTATAAAACAAATATTATAGCACATTCTCACACAGATTGACTAAGTCCCACAGTAAGCTCAAGAACGCTTGTGTTGTGGGTACTCATGCGACAACGAATATATATAATATATGTATAAATACTTGAATACATAGAAAACAACCATGACTCGGGAACAAATATCTGTGTCATAACACAAATAAATGCCCTTACCGGGATTCGAACCCAGGACCATCGGCTTCACAGGCAGAGTCACTACCCCCTAGGCCAGACCGGTCGTTTCCAAGTGTATGAAACAGTTCCAAACGGTTTTCAAGTTAGTTTGCCATCATGCCAGTATGTAGACATCATCTTTTAATATTATTGATTAAAATATAATATATTGATGCATATACAAACAGCTTTTCGCGATCTCATGGTTACTGATCCTCTTGAATTATTAAATAGTTGGTACATGATTTGTACCATATGATTTTATTACACAAAATAAGAATGTAAGGGATTTTTTTCGATTTAGCTTAGTTTTATTTTAGAATAGTTTGTATGTAGAACAGGTAATTCCTATGTCCAGCAGTGGACTGAAACGGGCTGTTGAACGGGGTAGTTGTAATTTTAAGTTTTTTTTTATTGATTGTTTTTGACATGTTTATGTACTTTATATATGAATTAATATAATGTAAGAAGGGAAAACTTACCGAAAATCTAGTTGCAGCCATTTCATCATTCAAGGATCTCTATTAGTTGAGGATCAAGTAGACTATGGGCCCGATTCGGATTTTAAAATAGATTTCTATTAGACATCATTTAGACATCACCAGGATACGATGACGATATGTTTAAGATCTAACCTGTCAAATTTGACATTTGCGCGATTCTGGAAATACTCTTGAACGATTTCCACAGGATATGACTTAGAGATCCAATTCACATCTAATAGATATCTTACTCTATCTAACGTAAAGTGACATTGGTTGCCCGAATTGCGCTGCAAAAGAGTACTAGTTGATATCTAAACTATAACGTATCTAGAATGGATCTAGTACGTGTCGTCTCTTGTGAATATCTTGAAGTTCGAATACGGCAGTATAGCCGCTAAGCCCGAGCGTCAGCAGAATAGATGGCTTGATAACACCCGCGTCAAAATAGCAGACGTCGCGTTATCATATTCAGTCAACTTCGTGACAGGATAATCTCCCGGCCAAATCGAATTTCCAACTAATCGAGCTCTATTGTTCTACTAATCGTTGTAAAATTGCTAAGGAAAAATACCACGAATTCTCGAAGCTTAATAGCAGCGCAGCGTTCGTTATTTGTTGTACATTGTATCGAATTACAATTTGTTAAATCCCTAAGGGATCTTAAATTGAGATCCGTAAAATTAATATATTTAATAAGGGTTTGAGGCCAGATATTGGTTTAAACAACTTCTAATTTATAAGCGCTTGGACAATGCGTACCTACCTAAATTTTTGTACCTTTTTTATTCAATATTTTATATTTAGGGTTCCGTACCTAAATGTTGACAAAGAAAACCTTACTACTAAGCTTCCGCTCCGTATATCTGTCTGTCCATACTCGTATCTTATATCTGAGAGCTCTTTCTTCTTAGTTTGATAACGATTGCAAATCAATTAATGTTAACCAGCAATAGTCCATTTGTTTTCTTATACCAAAAAAACCATAACTAACTGGCTCTGTGGACAACTAACGAGATTAAAAAACCCAAAATTAAATCGACAATAAAATGACATAATTATAGAACCTGATCACATATGTCCAAACAGAACTTTCGCTCCACACCGTCAATAAATGTAAGTTCTATAAATCAGTTTGTTTCTTTACAAAGCACAGTAAAATTAGAACCCTTATATACAATTAGCATAAATTATCAGTCGAAAGTATAGTACTCAGCGCGGATGACAGCGTCGTCAATAATGCATGCGGCGGTCTCCGGCCTAATTGATTCCTGACGCGATGTGCGCGCATCACTGGCTCCTCGCGAGTAGCCGCCCCGGGGCCCGCGCGCTTCATTACGCTCTTATAGGATCACGTGCATGCGGAGATAGTGAGTCGCGTACAATCCCTTACCTCGTAACGAACGCAGTCTATATTATGTAAATGAGCTGTTTTGTTTTTTTTTCTCGTGTTTTTGAGTTTCCTCGTGTCGGAGGCCAAGACTCAGGGCCCGATTCGGATTTTGAAATAGACATCTATTAGATATCTTTTAGTCATCACCAAGATACGATAACGATGTTTAAGATCTAACCTGACAAATTTGACATTTGCGCGATTCTGGAGATACTCTTGAACGATTTCCACAGGATATGACTTAGAGATCTAATTCACATCTAATAGATATCTTACTCTATCTAACGTAAAAGTGATATTGGTTGCCCGAATTGCAAAAGAAAACTAGTTGATATCTAAACTATAACGTATCTAGAATGGATCTAGTACATGTCGTCTCTTGTGAATATCTTGAAGTTCGAATACGGCAGTGAGTCGCGTACAATCCCTCACCTCGTAACGAACGCAGTCTATGTCATGTAAACATGTTTTTTTTCTTGACTCATGTTTTTGAGTAATATAAAGCTGCCAAGATCAAGAGGTCAAAGATATGGATATACGAGAGGTAGAAATGGAAAATATTATACTCCACCGACAAGAGGGTAGGTACCTCTTAAATTCCATCTGAATGTATGGTTTAATTAGCCCTGCATCTCCAACGACTTTATCAATTTGGTCTGAGAGGTATTCGCTAGTGCGCAGTCGATATCAAAGATAATATATGTTTACACTTTTGCACCTTACTCCTTTGTAATAAGGCGAAAAGTGTAAACATATCATTGACGTCGACTGCACAAGCAAGTCTAAACCAAATTTTCGTAAGTTGGGTGAAAAAACTACTACGTACTGGGGCCCGATTTTTGAATTTCGACCGCTCGATTTCGTGTATTTTGTTTAATAATATCTCCACTACTACGCCTTTAAATTATACTAATAGAATTGATAACAAATGGTCAATACCACTCGATTCCTATCGCTCGTATTTCAAAAATTAGCATTTCTCTGTTTTTCACCGATTTTCGAGTGCCGAAATCGAGCGACCTGAGGTCAAAAATCGGCCCCCTGTATCTTGACGCAGCATTTAACTTTTAAAATCATATTTTATTGCTCCCAGCGAACCCGGTCGTAAAATTATATGCGTATGAGCGAGATAGCATGAAACAGAATGATATCAAAATGAGATGAAATTGACATCAATTTGTTAGTTCAAATGGGCAAGTCAAATGTCAATATTATTCTAAATTTAACCTAAAATTATGTTTTCTTATCAGATTGCAATAATAGTTGTCCAACCCTAAATTAGTGGCAGAAAGCGAGTACCCGGCCGCAGCTAATTGACATTCAGAATACATACCTCCGCAATCCCACTAGAGGCCATGATCTTCAATGGCGTGACACAGCGGTCCACGCTGCGTCATTATTCCGAAAACAGCAGGCTATTATGGATGGCTTTATCCACGTGACAAAATATCCGTCACTTTTTAACAGAGCGCTAATGAAAGTGACGGATACCATTTTATCACGCTGTCACGTATAGTTCGTTTTTTTAGCATTAGAAATAAGGTAAACAATCTTGATGTGTCTTTTAATTGAAAAACACATTTTAAAAATAAGTCACGGCAAATATGTAACAATTATGAATCTAATACGAGTACGATCATTTATATTCTTCTGCTTTCATAAGTAATAGTTATAGATTTTTAAAAAGCGTTTTTCAATTTAAAAGACATGTCAAGACCGCTTACCTTCTTTCAAGTTCTTTCTAATACTAAAAAAACAAACTATAAACAAGAACGACCATAATATCCGTACTATGGACAATAACGATTTCAGCGATAGTAATTATAGCATTTTTTTTTAAATATCAGTGCGATAAACCCATAAACGCTTACGTCATTTCGAAACCCCTGATTCGGTGGTACTTTCGTTGTTATAAATATATCTTCGTTCAGAATTTTTAGACCAGTACCAGTAGTGATTAGATCAGATTTCACAAAATTAGTCTTAGTCACACATTCGAATGAGCCACATTGATATTCAATTTATTATTTATAATTACAATCATTTATTTACATACAATATATATACAGTGGTACAACTAAACGAAATTAATAACTAGCTTAAATCTAAAATAGGCCCCTGAGGCATTGTACCAAGGATGCTGGCGGCATTTCCCCGCTGTATCGCAATACTGATGAAATCGCAATACTGGTGAAACGGCCTCCTAGCCTAGTCTGTAGTGACCCTGCCTACGAAGCAGGAGGTCCCGGGTTCGAATCCTGGTAAGGGCATTTATTTGTGTGTTCATCACAAATATTTGTACCTGAGTTATGGATGTTTCCTATGTATACAAGTATTTATATATGTGTGTATATTATATATATCGTCGTCTAGTACCCACAACACAAGCCTTATTGAGCTTACTGTGGGACTAGGTAGATCTGTGTAAAATTGTCCTATAATATTTATTGTCCTATAATATTTAACTGATACGTTGTGCGAGGTAGCCGCCAGCTCTTCGGTCACCAGTTACGTCAACCAGACGCTTCGCGATTTCTGCGAGAGTTTCTGCGAGAGTTAGAGTTTCAACTCCAAATGGTACAAAATGGTACTCTCTAAACTAGAAATGTCAAATTTATTTCAAATGGTCCAGTTTCTGTAATATTGAAGTCATCTTATCATTTACTTCTAAACCTAACGGATGTAAACACGACAGCATTTACCGGCCTATCCGTAACGTTCACCCGAGCACTTTAAAATCTGAATATTTTAATACCAAAAGTGATTAACATTGAAATGAAAAGGTCCTAGGTTTATTTAGATTGCAGATTATGCCGCAATCCGACTTGTTTACAAAGTTGGAGGGAGCAGAATAATTCCGGTGATCCCTGCTCGTAATGACAGACGTACGTGACTTATGTAAATAATGGCGACAGCGAAGATCAGTGGCCGTTACACGTTCTTATGGCCGTAATCATATAGTTTGAATATGGAATTGCCTTGAATGAATGCATGTTAGTTTTGATGTGCAAAGCAGCAGGCGAATTTAGAATGGTTTTAAAGACTTGATAAAATAAATGTCACTTTTATACACCACGTCATTGAAAGAGATGGACACTGCATTTATAACGCTGTCATGTAGACTAACAGGCCTATGCTGATTTTAATTACAGGTTTACAGGTTACGGATTAAATCTAAATTAGTTATGGATCCAATGCATATGCATAACCTGTTATTAAAATTAGAACACGCCTGTAATACGAAAGAGTCACTAACTTTACGCCTACCACGACTTAGATACTGACTTATATTCGCTAGCGTGAGCGTAACTTACTTTCTGTGCATCTCGCTCGTACTGGCATATTAGTGCAAGCGAGATGTATAAAAAGTAAGTTACGTGGACGTTAGCGAATATGTCAGTTTGATACTGATAAGGCAGCAGTCGTGTTAAGGCAACTGATTCTAAAATCGTAAGTATTTATGCTATAAATTTACAATTTTACACACTTACAAAAACATCTGATCTAGTCTAAAGTGTACATTTAGTTATTTACAAGGTTGTCCATTAGGTATTTTATAGGACACCATTATAATGAACTTTACAACATAATATTACGCCAAATCACTCATTATCACAATATTATGCATGTGCAGTTGTAATGCGTTCCTTTCTCAGAATACGCGCGCCTGCGCTGTCCGTCTGTAGTCTGTATTTTGGTCTTGTTTTACTTTTCCATCATAACTTAAATATTGTATAATGCTCAAATGATATTTTGACGTTGGTACGGAATAAATGTTTTTGGCGTATTTGACTCGTCCCGAATGTACGAATGTAGGTAATACCGAAAATTAATTTTGATGTGATGGAAATACAAGGGATTTCCTCGTTCGTCGGAAGTCATTGGCAATGACCCCAATACACGTAATTTCAAATGATTGTTCTGCCCACAGACAAGACATCCACCAGACTTAACATAGTCGCGCTACCCCCTCTGCCACGCATACTGTAATTTTACTCCATGTTCGAGTCGAAAGTGTCTTTGTGTGACGTCCGTGTCTTTGAACGGACCAATCACGGCACGGGACTTCGCTCACCTCGTCCCGCGCACCCCCGCATTTTTGGCATCATCGGTTGCATAAAATAATTGCTCTAAACTCGGTCTAGAGGATTCCTAGTCTATTGTATTACCTATATGGGCTGTAAATAAGTACTGAACGTTTGTAAGTGTAGGGTGTTTTGCTAAAGGTTGCATTATAGGATAGCCCTCAAATACGTTGACAAATAAATAAATAAATAATAAAATTAAATAAATAATATAAAAATTAAAAAAAAATCTTACTTGCACGTCTTTTACAAAATATCATTATAAATTAAACAACATTCTTATAATATTAAATATATTAAGAACGGGTCACTCACGTATTTTAAGTCGTTCCTAATATATTTAATATGTCTGTGTCTCACGGAAGTTTTGTTATTAAAACATTCTTATAACTGGAACAAAACTTATTACCTTCATAATATTTTCCTTTGACTTTGATACATAAATACGAAGCTTTGTTAAAATTATCAACAACATGCACCTGCATTCAAAACATACTGCCGTATTCGAACTTCAAGATATTCACAAGAGACGACACGTACTAGATCCATTCTAGATACGTTATAGTTTAGATATCAACTAGTTCTCTTTTGCAGCGCAATTCGGGCAACCAATGTCTTAAACATATCGTTATAGTATCTTGGTGGTGTCTAAAAGATGTCTAATACATGTCTATTTCAAAATCCGAATCGGGCCTATAGTGGTAGCATATTTTTGGGGCACCTATAGATTATACAGTATCCAACCAATGAGTTCTAGCTAACCAATTTGCTACAAAGGGATTAAACGGATAAATCAAAGATCCCCACTGCAAATACGGTGCGTTTTGCCTCGTTGCCTTGCAAGTGACCGATAGTTTGCCAGCACAATACTGATTTGAGCGATTCATATCATCGTCGGCATACCGGAATGTAAACAATTGACTGAGGTCCAAATCTCCTACCTATACCGGGTGTGGCATGTAATATGAGCAAAAAATTAAACTGTAGGCTGTACTCCTCATATTGACCAACATTTGTTCAGCGGCTTTTAAAAATAACTTGTGGTTTGATTTTAATACTTTATAGTTTATTCTAAGACGCAATGTATTGCGAATTTTGTTATGTTTAAGGCGTGACAAGCAACGTCAATCACAATGATATGGCGTGGCGATGGCGTCCATTGAAGATAATATTTATTTTGTATGAAAAATAGGGAGTATTTATACTTCATAATTTTTATAAGTTGTTGAACAAAAGTGTTACCGGTTGAGGAGTACAATCTATGTTTCAATTATTTGCTCGTGTTACAGGCCACACCCGGTATACGAACAAAGGGAGATAGCCGAACAATTTAACATTACGGACTGTTATTAACACTACTCATGACGAATACGAATAGGTATAGCCACATGCATTTTTTTTTAGTTTTTCTGCTATTAAATAACAAAAATACCACTTGTTTAGTAAACACAAATTTACTTGTTTAGTAAAAAAAATATTTATTACATACTTACTTCATCATCATCATCATCATCATCTCAGCCATAAGACGTCCACTGCTGAACATAGGCCTCCCCCTTTGGGGGGTGTATGCCATAATCGCCACGCTTGGCAGGCGGGTTGGCGATCGCAGTCGAGTACACCGAATTTGAGGGGCGCTGCTGCCCGTCCACCGGTGGTCTTGGACGTAGTTTAAGGACATACTTACTTACTATGAAATAATATACAATGTATTTTAATAATGATAATATAAATATATTTTTTTAAGGGATTATGGAGATTTAAGGTGGCCATTGATAATAAAACAACGCAATCTCATTAAGTTTGTTTTTGTTAGGATCGCGTCAATGATTGTTGACTGTTGAATAAAAAGTAAAATCGGCGGTAATATCCTGTATTAAAAATATAATAAAATTATATTCGTCATAGTAATATAACATAAGTACTTAGGGTACATCGCCAATTATTAGCCAGTTTTCAATTACTGGCCACCTATACTAAAATGAATTCTGTGTATAGGTGAATAGAACTCATTTTTGTAAGAGGCGGCCAGTTATTGAACGAGTGGGTTGTGGATAAATTTCAGTTACTGGCCATTTTCCTTATACTGAAAATGAGTTTTATTTATCTGTAAATAGAATTCATTTTTGGAATAGGTGACAAGAAATTGAAAACTGGCTAATAATTAGATTTTCGTACCTTATATACTAAAATGAACTTTGTTCACCTATAAATAGAAATCAAATTAAGTGGCCAGTAATTGGGGGGTGGCTAGTAATTGGCGATGTACCCTATATGATAATTGATAAACAAATTTAGTCTAAAAACGTCATTCAGGAAGAATGTATGTCATATCAAAACTTGGTCGTATCAATAAATTTAATAAAACAACCAAGTTTTGATATGGCATGTAATTATTGCTGAAACTTTCCTCCTTACAACTTTTCCCATAGTTTCAATATGTATTATAAACTAGTCAATATCTTCATAGTTTCCTTCACTTTAGTCTTGATATTTTAAAGTTTTCAGACTGACGCGTTACAAAATGTAATCGAATACAGGCATAGGCTTCGTCGAATAGAGTACAGTCAGCAGCAGAAGTTGCTAAGCGGGCGAAGTCTTCAAAATTATCTTAACACGCTCTTATTCTCTTAACAATAAAGTCGCGTCAAGATCATTTTGAACACCTCGCCCGCTTAGCAACTTCTGCTGTCGACTGTACCACAAGTACACGCCGACTGACACTAATGAGATGCACGGGCGACAATTTGTTTATGGCGCTCGCCTGCATACAATGCGGGGGACGGCAAAAAACTACACCGTTGCATAGTTAAAGAGCCGAAATGCGTCGGGGAATTTTCGAAGACTGTCACGCTGGTGAATGGTGATGTAAAATGGATATTTAGGTTTTGTGTCGCTAGAGGGTTGGATAGATAGTTTTGAACTACTTTTATAAATAGACTTGCTTAGAGCTTATTTTAGGGATTGTTATTATTTGTGTCGACACAAATTAAGGTTTTATGTATATGATCCAAAAAATTGCACTACATAAAATATCGATAGAGGTATATTATGTTACGTCATAATTTTTTTTATAAAAAAAAATGATTTGGTCGGTGGTTTTTTTAATCTTCCTGCTCAAAGGTTAACTGAAAGAGATCCCTTATGGGAATAAGTTTACCTTGTTACGTTGTGTATGTATATTTTGTTGTTAATATAAATACAGTAAATGGTTTGCATACAAAGGTACATGTACAGGTCATAAGCAATGTGGAGAAGTCACACTGAAAATAAAATGCTATGACCACAATTCAAAATCACGGTGTGATCAAAAACCCACTAAGAACGTGTCAGAATCACTGATTGCATATATGTATTTCTTACACCACGATGCTGTTTAAGCGCTGAAGTCCAAGTAAATACAGCCCTTGTGAACGTAGTTTGCATCGTAAATTGAAGCCTTTTAAACTCAAACGCGTAGGTAGCTTGTTAGGAAGCGAGGCGGGAATTTCTTCGACAGGTTTCGCACTAGGTGAGATTTCAAACGCAGTACCATACTTGAATGTGTAAAACGTGATTTACCGTGAGTCGAGATGAATTATGCAGTTTTGATAATTTTTATTTTGGGTTTAATGTTTAATATATAGATGCCACGGTTTAATATATGAATGTCATCAAAATGTTAATACTGTCACTTGATTTTTTTTACCTAGATGGTTAAAACCATTCGGATGAAAGAAGCGCCTGGCGTCCGTTAGTTTGTTGGGTGGATGACATTCGGAAAATCGCGGGGCACTTTTGGATGAGACTAGCCCAGGACCGGGATAAGTGGCGTACACGAAGAGAGGCCTATGCTCAGCAGTGGGCGACTGAAGGTCTAGCCTTCTTCTTCGTGATGATGGTGATTATATACAAATTTGTCTATTTACTCGTAGTAAATAATGGACAACCTTTTTTACCACCACAAGGACTTAGAAGTTTACTTAAAAGTTTCTTGGTTTTACCTGATTTACTTGGTTTTACCAGTCTTTCTGAATTTATTACAATATACATATATATTATAGGTATTTGACATATATATTTAATTTTTATCTCTCTTGTCAGCATTTTAGTTTTTTACCCTCTAAATATTTTACCCTAAATAAACCCTATTAATTATGCTTTTCATTTATAATAACTTCACACCATCGTTGTGTTTGTACCTGAAACAATAAAAAACACTTATGAGAAATTCATCATTCTGAACTTGATGTCCTTATGTTAAAGTCATTTCGTAATTTTATTTAATAACATTTTTACAACTTTATAACAAATCACTAAAACTTATAAATAAAAAATTTGCCCTAAGTCATGGTCCGTAGGTAGGGTGCCCAGAAGGCTAGCCGCATTGCCCCGCTGGATGGCAATGCTGATCCTTTGGGCAAAATATAGGCCAGCCCTCTGGTCACCGGAGGCCTCTATGAGGCGCTTTGATAACTCCCCATAGAGGCGACGCGCGCTAGGTCCCCACGGCCCCAAGGTTTCCACACCAAACGCCGCAAATATATAGCTACTACCTAGTGTGACATATTTGCGGCGTTTGAGGCTTTCGGCCGAGGACCAGTCATTTCTATTTAAGTACTCATAAAATCCGATTCAAGTTAGACGGTTCAACAAAAGACACTTAGTAACTGATTGGCAATACATGTCATGGCAGCATAATACTCTGTCCTGTATTTCTTATTTATCTACGTCCACGCTATAAAAGTCGCGGCCCTGTATGTCGTACACAATAAATGCCCGTCGAGAAATCCAGTTACGTAGAGCGAGCCTCGACAGTTGATAGAGAAACTGTGTGCAACGATGAAATTTAAAAAGTCATTTATTTCGAAATCCTTTTTCTCCGGTCGCCCGAGGCGGGGTGATATCAATTTTATTTTCTGTGGCGGCTTCCAGCGAGTACAAGCGGGCGGTTGTTTCCCGAGCGATAACACGCGTCGCGATGCGAGATACAATAACATTAATTACTAACTCTTGCCCGCGGCTTTATACGCGCTAAGACTGCTGCGTCGACTGGGGGAGACGAAATATGAGCCTTTTTATAACCATTGCTATTAATTTCGAGTATTACGCATGAACACTGGAAATCTATGCAATGATAAAACCATAACACTGCTCTAATAATAATATCGTACCTTTTAAAATTTGTTTAAATATGTATACCTTCGCAATGGAAATGTAAACATCAGTTAAATAAATTAATTTATTTAAAATAATAATTATGTTATTTTATTCCGTTGATTGTTCATACTTAAAAGAGACAAAAGGAGAATCCAGGGTTTTCTCTTTGGGTATTTTAACGATATTTTCTATTTTTGTCCAAAATATTGATACGGAAACGCTGGCTTGGATTAAATAATATTTATAGTAAAATAGAGGAAGAGTAAAAAATAATTTAGAGTATCGGGTTTATCTAAAAATACAGAATTTAATAAAATTTCAATTCTGTTTTTTATAAACCTATCATTTTTAGGGTTCCGTACCCAAAAGGTAAAACGGGACCCTATTACTAAGACTTCGCTGTCCGTCCGTCCGTCCGTCCGTCCGTCCGTCCGTCTGTCTGTCACCAGGCTGTATCTCACGAAGCGTGATAGCTAGACAGTTGAAATTTTCACAGATGATGTATTTCTGTTGCCGCTATAACAACAAATACTAAAAACAGAATAAAATAAAGATTTAAATGGGGCTCCCATACAACAAACGTGATTTTTGACCAAAGTTAAGCAACGTCGGGCGTGGTCAGTACTCGGATGGGTGACCGTTTTTTTTTTGCATTTTTTTCCCGTTTTTTTTTTTCATTATGGTACGGAACCCTTCGTGCGCGAGTCCGACTCGCACTTCCCCGGTTCTATTTAAATACCTGTGATGCCTATGTAATACATAGTATGTAAGAACCGTGCCTTGCTATTGAGTTACTTACATAATTTGATTTGTATCAAATTAAGTATTTACTTCGATCTTACACAAATCAAACTAAGTTAGATATCTATGCCAAAAACAGAACTTGTTTTGAGCTTACGTTACTACTCTTAACGCCACTTGCACCATCTCACTAACCCGGGATTAAGCGGATGAACCGTTAACCCAGTGTCAAATAAAATTATACAAGTATCCATGATAACTCCAGTTACGTAGTTAACCCCGGGTTAGTGAATGGTGCAAGTGGGCCTTAGTATCAGTTTTAAAGGTATCCACTATTTTTATTTTTATCCATTTTCTTTGTTGGCTGACATCGGCGGATGTCCGCCACCGGAGCGCGGTCAATGCAATTAAGCTTTGATCACATGACGACATATTTTCTAGACTTCCTCGCTATACTGACGGTAGTTTAATGCTTAGCAGCAAAAAATAAACAATTAATAAGTTTCAATTTGATATTATTATTAGCAATAAGGTTTTCTCAATAAATTATTCTTATTCTTATTATGAAATAAAATAACCCATTCAAAGGAGGATTGATATTATTAGCAATAAGGTTTTCTCAATATATTATTATTTTTCTTATTATGAAATAATCCCATTAAAAGGTGGCTGTAGTACATAAGTACGAGTACATATAATGTTCCATTTATTTCATTTTATTTTAATGTACTTATAAATGTTCGGGTATATATTAATATTAAACAATTATTGTAAAACTGACCGATGGTCACCATGGACCATCGGTCAGTTTTATACTGTTAATTATTAACAATAGGCATACTTATGCAATTTGAGTATTGTTACAATAGGCACGCTATGGATTATTCGGTAAATGTATTTATAAATAATTCATCCTCTAGGTAAAAGCGAGATAAGCTTCAAAGTAATCTGATATTCTTACTCCGCCAGCTGAAATATTTATTTAAGAATCTTTCGATTATTTTTCCTGAACGATCGCTCATCTTTATTCGGTATATTACAATTTCAAAACGATTGACGTCAATTGGCTTTAAGATTTAAATAGTGCTGTCTTTAAACGACTTGTTTGTGTTTAGGGGGATGGCGTTATCTTCCGCTAATGTCCTGAGGGTCAGTCAGTAAGGGGTCGGAAGTGTTGTTTTATCCGATTTTTGATCCGTTAGTAAACATATGTGCTGACACGAATCAGGCATGTGTGCAAGGTCAAGTTATTTACTCCCAACTTTACAGTTAGATCAGATTTTAAAGAGATGATAATGTGTCTGTGGCTGCCTGTCAGTACGCGACGAATACGTAAAGCGAATACAGTCTGGCCGATCGAAATTTAAATGATTGCCGCCGTTTTATTGAATACCAATATCGGATAACATTTTGCTTACTTCTCAGACCAAATTACAAAAACAATATACGAACGGAAAAGTTACCGGAACCTCAGCGCTCTGAATTCCAAGATATTATCAAGATTCAAATCATTTGATATCGGTTTACTTCTTGTGTTTAAATTAAACGTATCAAATATCTGACGTATGCGTGATTTGATTTTTTAATATGCGTTAGCATATTCCGTTTTAAATCTTCTTCAAAAACCTAAGCAACAAATTAATCATTATGATTTCGTGGAACAATTTCCCTTTGAAAATGGCGTTCAAACAAGAAATACTTTATATCTCTCGCCGAACAAAATGAAATCATCAGGAAAGCCTAAGAGCGTTGAGGGGCCGCGACTATAACATATTACCAGAAATTTACGTAATACTAACACCATTCAGACCCGAGGCGTCTATTACGAGATATGAAAAGTAAAACGTTTATAATACGAGCGAGAATGAAGTATGGGCGGTGGAGAGAGAAAGAGAAAAGATAAGAAAATAATGCGCCCCCATATATCATGACAATCGCCATAATTCTAGTCGGCCGGGTTGGCCAGCCGCGACCCTCTTCAGCCGTGAATATCCTGAAAACATTTAACTAAGCAAGAATGCCCGCCACGGCCGCTAACCTATTTACACACCTTCCAATTTATTTTCAATTCAATTTCATTTTGAACAATGTACAAATTTATTATGTTTAATCTACATACTTATATCACATTGTCAAAAAACAACAGATATAATTAACGCTATGCTAAACCAGCTAAGGCTGATAATAAAAATCAAAACTATACTCGCGATGTAGATAATTTGGTTTTATGCCGTGTCCAATGCTTGGCAAAACATAAACAGGTAAATATCAAAATCACTAAATAAAGCCTGGCTGAAAGTTTTAGTGCTAGGACGTGACGTTCTTTTAAAACTGATTAAAAATAAACCTTTGTTAGGAACAGATGATTTATGTGGTATTAATCTTTGACCATCTGTATTAGAGTGGATCGTGAAGGGTAAAATCCACCTTGGCCGATCGATACAGAATAAACTTAATATTTGGAAACGAGCTTGAGAGAATAAACAAACGATTTGTCAGTGTAAATAAATATAGTAGCCAATGTACTATTAATTCTGCAAAGTGATGGATGTCTACGCCAATAATTTCAGACGGATGCATCCATCAGGTGAATCGTGATTTAGTTCCGCTGAATACATTCTTAAAACTGCAACCCTATGCATTAAAACTGATTTGTTTACGTTTAAAAAGAAACTTTTAAATTCATGGTTAATCTGGAGAGTAAAACAGCGATTATTCACGAGTATTTATACATCAGAGTGCAAGGCACTTGCCAGGATAAACTTCTGGTTTATTGGTGCGCGTGAGATGTATTGTGAGTCGTATCAATACAAAATCAAAACAATAACAATCAGAATAGAGTCCTAGGTCTGGTCTTGAAGGTATCCTCTCTAACTTTAAAATGTACAGATTGGTGGTGATGTATCCCCACCTGATCTGAGCATATTATTTTAATCAAGAATTTAAACGTTATTACGCAAAAAACGGCAAAAAAAAATTACGTTTGTTGTCTGGGAACCCTACTTAAATATTTACTTAATTCTGTTATTAATAGGTATTTGTTGTTATAGCGGCAAGAAAAATACATCACCTGTGAAAATTTCAACTGTCTAGCTATCACGGTTCATGAGATACAGTCAGACAGACAGACGGGCAGTGGAGTCTTAGTAATAGGGGTCCCCGTTATTACCCTTTGGGTACGCAACCCTATAAATCCAAGCCCATACAATCATTAACTACCAAATGAGGAAGTTAATGCAACGTTACTAAAATAAAATCCTCAATGAGCATATAGTAATCACTTCACCTTATAAAATAAGCGTTTGTCTGTTTGTATTTCTATGTTCGCGATGAACTCGAAAACTACTCAATGGATTTTCATGAATGCGGTTTTCACCTATCAATAGTGATACTTGAGGAAGGTTAAGGTGTATAATTTGCTAAGCATGCGGAGTCGGGCGGGTCGCTAGTTATATATATGCAAGAGTGAACGCTGCAACATTTGGTCACGTAAAGAGGAAGCAACCTACGTGTTGCAAATTTAGCAGTCCAACTTTCCACAGACACCGGTCAAAAATGCAGAGGTAAAATTATGATTGTCAACTATCTGAAGGCTATTTCGAGAAAATAGTGTAGTGAAAAAACCAGACAAGTGCGAGTCGGACTCGCCCCTTACTTTTTAGTATTTGTTGTTATAACGGCACCAAAAATACTATCATGCAGATTTAAACTTTAAACATTATCAAACTGCACAACGGGACTAAATCGCGTATTTAACTCGCACGGCTAGATGTTGATGTCAACTTGAGCCAGTCTTCTCCGAGACCACGGGGACAACGCTGTCCTCGAAACGTCGGAGGTAAATCTTAAAACTTAAATAGGTACGCGATTAAGTCCCGTTGTGCAGTTTGATAATACTATCATGGTTCATGTGATATGTACAGCCTGGTGCCAGACAGACGGACAGTTGAGTCTCAGGTAGTTACCCTACGAAGCTGGATGTCCTGTATTCAAATCCCGCGAAGGGCATTTATTTGTGTGTTTATCACAAATATTGACCCTAAATATTTATCAAAGACTTACGTATTGATTTTTGATCCACCATAGAACATTTTCACAGCAAGTGTAAAAAAATATATATTTTACTTTTTAAATCAATATTATGCCATAGTAAATGTGAGAAAGTTTCACAGTGGGTCAGGAATAAAGTTGAAAGGAGAAACAGCAGTAATATGTATAAGAACATACGGCTTTAAAAATGAGGTTAGAACATATTTTTGGCTGCACATTTTACAGTACCTAGATACACAATATGGCATAGGAACGAATTCTCAGTAATACACTAAGTAAGTAAGTAAAAAATGATAATTTTTATTGGAATAGTAATTTCGAACCGTCATCATTACCGGCGTCTATTTAACAAAACTAAGTATCTTTTTCATCGCAGTGCGGCGCCCTGAGTTCCCATTCATTGCGGTCAATTCGGCGTAATGTAATCAATTGTCGAACCAATAAAATAAATCAGTCGAGACAGTTTTAATTGATACCGTTCGGTATTAACTGCGTACAGTAACGGCACACTTGTGCCGCGTTATTATTGGCCAAGAACTGCCGGCAAAAGAAAAAAAAGTTGCTTTAATTATGGAGGTGTGTATGACAAGTTTTGAGTCCTTGTTGATATATGTTTTTCAGGGTCTCTATTGTTTTAAGAGCCCTTCAACGTGCACACTAGCGCCACTGCTAAATAATCATGATTATTTAAATTTCACGAAAGATATTTAAAAAAGTTGGCCGCTACGGACTGTATTGTGTATTTAAGTACCTTTTCAATACATCATACTAGTTTTTATGTTGCTGGATTTGTCAAGCTATGCGTCCAAAGTAAAAACGGCCGTTTTTGTTTTGAGTTCCTAGATCGACGAATCCAGCAACATAAAAACTAGTTTGATGTATTTAAAAGGTACTTAAATACACAATAAAGTCCGCAGCGGCCCCCATTTTTAAATACCTGTCGTTAAATTTAAATAATCACGATTATTTAGCAGTGGCGCTAGTGTGCACGTTGAAGGGCTCTTAAGTCAATAATATAATGTTTGTCCGAATTTTCGTTAGTCATCATTGGTTTTTCTCAGAAACGCGTAACTTTTCAGGATTGCCATATAACAAACCTAAGCTAACCTTACAAAAATCCTGAAAAGTTAACGGTTTCAGTTTTATGACTAACGACAGGTTTACTAATATGTGGCCAAAAATTGTATGGCAAATTATTTTTCCATAGTATCATTTGGCAAAACTATCAGATGGCAAACCAATGTTTCGCATATATAGGGTCATTTTTGGACCGTTAGCCATATTGTGCGAGGTGATTAGGTAGGCCATACTGAACAATTTTTTCTATGGGACGAACTCCGAAATCACAAAATGTTTTTTGGCCGTTTCATACATTTTGGTCGACTGGATGTCGATGTTTTCTATGGGAAGGCCAATTTTTTTTGGGATTTCGGGGTTGGTCCCATAGAAAAAGTTGTTCAGTATGACCTACCTAATCACCTCGCATAATATGGCTAACGGTCCAAAAATGACCCTGTATAACATGTCGCAAATGATTATTTACAATATTATTGCACGGCAAAATATTTAGTTGGTCATGTTTCAAAATGTCTTTTATTGTTATGTCGAATGTATTGATAGGCATAAACTATTTTTCGCCTAATATTGTGAATAATCTACCTATCTCTGGGAGCAGTTTCGTTTTACGGGTCATGAAAAAAATAACCATAACCTACCTATCTCTGGGAGCAGTTTCGTTTTACGGGTCATAAAAAAATAACCCTAACCTGCCTATCTCTGGGACCAGTTTCGTTTTGCAGGTAATAAAAAAATAACCCTAACCTACCTATCTCTGGGAGCAGCTTCGTTTTACGGGTCATAAAAAAAATAACCATAACTTACCTATCTCTGGGAGCAGTTTCGTTTATAGGGCCATAAAAAAATAGCCATAACCTATCTATCTCTGGGAGCAGTTTCGTTTTACGGGTCATCAAAAAAATGCTAAATATAATTGTGATCAAATAAAAAGTATGCGAAGTTTCAATTTGGGCAAACGTTATTTAACAATAAATAGTTAGGTATAATAAAACATTTGTTTAGTGACTATTTTATTAAATAAATCGTGGTAAAATGAACATCTGCTAAATAAAATTGTGATCAAATAAAAATTATGCTAAATAATAATATGCTAAGCCTGTTGTCTGCCTCTACATTTAATCAATTGTACTTTTCTTTTGTATCTTTTTACTGAGGTGTGCCAATAAAGAGTATTCTATCTATCTATCTATCTAAGCATTGGTTTTCCAACTAAAAGTACTGCAATAAGTTGGTTGGGAAGTGAAATTAGGCGAAAAATATTTCGACGAGATTGCAGTAGGTACACCCTAACGATAATATGACAAACAATAAATTATGACTTAGTGTAACATCAACTTATCCAGGCTCATAACTTGCTAAAAATGGAATATGACCTTTAGGAATCACAATGGGCAGATGTATTAGGCACTTGTTACGTCCTTATAGTTGTACCTATGCCTACCAAGTATATCCCGAAGAAGAGATTGGCTTGCTTGGCATGTTAGGCTGGATCGGATTGCGTAATACTGGACTAGGTATATTGGCGTCCTCTAGTGCTTAACTCAACATATATTAGGCACAACATTTAGCATCGGGTATAAGTATAAAATATAATAATATAATTATTATTTAATATTTTTTTTATTTACATAAAATATATATACAGTGGTACAACTAAACGAAATGAATAACTAGCTTAAATCTAAAATAGGCCCCTGAGGCATTGTACCAAGGATGCTGGCGGCATTTCCCCGCTGTATCGCAATACTGATACGTTGTGCGAGGTAGCCGCTAGCTCTTCGGTCACCAGTTACGTCAACCAGACGCTTCGCGATTTCTGCGAACAACTTATGCGCTTTTAATAATTTAAATAATTACAATAAGAACAGGTGTACAAAAGTAACGAAATAAATGCCTTTGTATTTTTAAAATGACGATATTTCACCTACTTTTTTATGATATAGGAAGCAAACGACCAGACGGAGCGCCTGGTGGTAAGCGATTACCGCCGCCCATGGACGCCCGCAACACCAGATGCATTGTAAGTTGTTACAATTATGCAATTGAAGCATAGTGCCTATATCTTTGTTAAAATTATCCTAATGTTTCAGTACATGATCTCCAACCTAAGGTCCTATTAAAGTGTCCTATTAAAAAAAGAGTACCGTCTTAAGCGAATAACAACAAATATGTACCTTCACCCTTCCAACCCTTCATCATTTAGTCAGGTAGTTATATGAATGGAGGATTTAAAATATATCCGCATGGTATTTTATTTTAACGAAAAATATTTATTATGTGCGCGACGGAAAACAGTTTGTGTAAAATACATGTGAACTTTTATCGTGCAGTTAAACTGTACCCCAAAAGTGTCAGAAATATCACATTGCATTTCACGCCGACTACCAAATCACACATCGAAATAAATAACATCTTTCGGTATTTAAATCTGAATGAAATAGCTCCGCGTATTTCATTACCACGAAGTGAATGTAATGTGTGAATGAGTTCCTGTTGGAATGTTTTGTCATTATTATTATCAACTTTTTAATAATTTAATGTGTTTTATTCTCACCATGGGTCTTGATCTCTTGATTAAAAAAACGATTATATCTTATAGACTTACCAGAAAAGGCATACCAGGTTATGAGGGTTCAAAACAACGACGCTTCGAGAAAAGGTGCCCTTGCTCTTCGCTTGTGGCGACTCCGAAGATTCCGACTTTAAGAGTTTTTTAGCGATTTATTGTCAAGGGTTAAACAAACAAATTTATTAATTTCATCTTACATCACGACGATGCCACAAAGTTGGCCATATGGTATTGCCGCCACATGAAAAAATGTAAAAAAACGCTGGATTGCCCAGATGGTTGGTTCTAGGTACGTGTCGTACTATTAATAATAAAATAACTCTTTGGATGCGAGTGGTGACTGTGATCCGATCCAAAGGTTCCTATTAGCCATTCTAACTGAATCATTACGATTAGCAACGCTAAAAATGTCTGAAGATGGCCATCTTGAACATTTTCATCACACGGTACAAAACTAATAACGAAAACGCGAAAAAATCTACTATTTTACAAAAAACCTAGCTAGTAGCGGAAAAGCGTAAAATATTATTTAACTTATCGCGGTTTTTATATTAGTCCCACGAGAAAACTTCTGCAGTACGGCCATCCTTACCACTTTTTGGTATCATGACATGACCAAGGAATCACCCGTATATTTCAACCCTTAAAATGACGGTCAGATGTTAACTTTTCCACATCCAGTTCAAATTGGATACTTAATTAATGTAATTTGCCAATCAACTTCCACAAAGTCATACGAATACATTAGGCCCGCAAACAACAGCAGGTAACAATAAAATAGTATTTGATCCTGCCATTGCATTGATTGAGCGAAGCGCGCGGATAGCTGTTTATTTACTTATCGGCTCAATTAACGAATACGCTCCAGCACATTATCGATTCAAATCGGAATCGGAGCTTTCCCACGTTAGCCGATTTTCCGTGAAAACTCAATGAAAACTTCATAACAGTGTTGACTTTACGCTTGGAAACTGATCGCGTAATGGCCTTTGTCGAGCACAAAAAGCGACTGATCCGGTCCAGATCCGCTTTGTATAGTCCGTTTGCTTTAGTCAGTTGAC
Organism: Cydia fagiglandana; assembly: GCF_963556715.1. Taxonomy (NCBI): domain Eukaryota; kingdom Metazoa; phylum Arthropoda; class Insecta; order Lepidoptera; family Tortricidae; genus Cydia; species Cydia fagiglandana. The sequence goes on from NC_085937.1 coordinate 7,728,289, forward strand.
AACATAATTATCGGCTGTTGTGTTGCAGCCGGTCAACGCACCGCGTGGAAATAGACTCGACCGCGACCGTCGCGGGCCGTATTGACATGTTAGCAAAGCGACCAGCAAGAGCAGGGCTTCTAATTGTGCCTCCTACAATCTGCTAACAGTCTGCTGCGAAGTTAGGGTTACCAGATGTTAAACCCGAAAATCCTGACAAAATTGCTGATCACCTGATTGATCATCAAATCTAATTTAAATACTTATTTAACTAACTAGACTTTTTAGATAACAAGTATTACAAAGTATACTAATACAACTTTCTTGTTTAATTAAAATAATGATAATACAAGTTCAAGAAAATATTTTATCGGATTTTAGTGTTCCATTTACTTGTCGAATTTTCCTGAAATATTATCCATTTCCTGCTGAAATCCTGACAAGTTACCAAAATTCTTTCATCTGGCAACCTGTCATGTATCAATGATAATTGTGTTATCGAAGTCACTCGTGAGACTCGTTCAGTATTAGGTACTGAAGTACTGGATAATAATACCAATTAGTGAGTATTTTACGCTTAACCGTTAAACATCTTGTTTTTTCTTGCACCTACATTCTACATAAAATAAGATAAAAAACGAGTGTCAATAGAATTTATACCTTATTAAATCTACAACATAAAATAATTCCAAAGTGCAATAAATGCTTCTCACTAGTCAGATTTGGGGCGTTCTTGAAACTACCAAATCAAATCAAGCGAATCTATTCACTTACCAAAGTAGGTAATGCACTCGTCTCATCCCACTATACAGGCTTGCACTTTGCACTACGACCGCGCATTGTGAGTCCAGCCCATCGCTACTAGATGGCGTTAAAGAAAACTTGCAAGCCCCAGGGAAACGTTAAATTCCGATACCGAACTTTCCTCTAGATGTCGCTCGGTCTCCTTCGGTCACTCCAATCAGGCAAATGGCTATGTCATGTAATTTTCAAGGCTGAGATTTAAAAGCAATCAACAAAATAAAAGGATTTTTTCCTCATTTACTTTATAATGATGTCAGAGTCCATTATTATTTTACTCTGTTAGAATATTTATCAAGCGTCTTATATTTCGCTTATTATTCATGCAGCCTTCTATTGTTTCGTAGAAAAAAGATATTTTTGACAATAGCTTGTCATCATTCCATTTCACAATTAATCTTATATTCACCGTGCATGTGTTATACACGTGTGGTAGGTATTCTAGTTGTGCTTTTTTTGGGAATCATTGAGCTACGTTTACACTGCCATTTTTAAACTATTTCTGGCATTTTTTAAACAACATGCTAGTTTACTAATTACCTAATAGGATCAAAATTGTATTCGTTAATATATATTCATAAAAATGTGATGAAGTATATGTACAGTCTTTACCATTCGTCAAAGATATGTTTACATTTTTTGTCGTATTTCAAAGGAGTAAAGTGCAAAATTTGACAGTTCACACTACAAATTATAATTATGTAACTGCGTCGAAAAAGAAAATATAATACCTACGGAGTATTTTCTGAAGATATGAACATATTATCGTGAATCAGTGGTCAAACACAAGGTAGCAGAAAACAATATTGATTTAATAATTGCATTTATGCTTTTAGTAAAAATTATTGCTCTCAGAAATCTCTTCTGTTTGGTCTGAATAAAGTTTGTAGCGAGCCTAAACATTAAGAAAAATTGAAAAATGTTATTTATAATTATTTATTTATTATTGGAATATAATTTGCACCATCTGTTTATTTTTATTTGATGAAAAAAAAAGAAAAAAAGTGACCGGTATAAAGTGTGAACACATCTTTATAGAGAAAACAAAAGACGACGTTTCTAACGGGGGACATTTTTGAATTCTCGTTGGAACATTTTTGTACAGTCGCCATCAGATATATCGAAGCGGCCAAGGTGCTCACAAATATCTGAACACGCCTCTATTGTCAACGCGTTAGAGTGCGTGTTCAGATGTTGTGAACACCTTGGCCGCTCCGATGTATCTGATGGCGACTGTAGTAGCGGTTGAAGCGGTTCGTCATTCGGCACGACAGCGCGCATGTTATTTTAGATGAAGTGATGGCTGACACATGTCAATTCGCGCGCGATTGATTATAATTAGACGAGCGTAGTCGATAGGTACCGGAGGCAATTTAATTTTAACCGCGGATCTAGACATGCAACTATACATTCTTCTATCTAGAGGCCTTTTTACAGCACACTAAATATGATTCATGCATACCTACATACCTACCAGTGGCGGCGCGTCAAACATATCCATAGGCAAGCCGGGGCTAATTTCGCTTACATATTTCCTTTACAAATCTGCTCAAACATCCAAAAACAGGCAAGCCGGTAGGAATCGGCTTTTATGGACGCGCCGCCACTGATACCTACTTACTTATTAAATATTATGATTATGAGTACTATCTTTACTTAGAATATTTTTTCAACAAATCCCAACATTATAACAGAAAGCAAGTACAAAGTTTGTTCGACATTTAAAGATCTTCAGGTCTGAATAAATGAGTGGGATAGCATAGACCCTTTTGTTTCAATCTGTTTCACTTTGCAGTAATTACAAAGTTAATAAAAAATTACGATATTCCGCGCCTCCTTCCAATGTTGAAAATGAACATTTTATGAAACAAACCAGCCTAAGTAGCCGCTTTAAGATGAATCTTTTTTCACATTTAAGCACGACTTAGCTTAAAAAAAAGTTAACTTAGGTCCTTAATACGAATCTTGGTTTACCTACGTAATTTTTTATGTCCTTAATAAAACAAAACTATTAACTTTGGAATAACCTGATCTATACTTTCTTGGAAATGCTTACTGCTCGCAGGAGTAAGCGTAATGTACTCGTTATTTAATGAGCAATTTTCATGCACAACTACTTCAATAATTCAAAAAGCATTTGTTTCTGACATCGTACGTGACTCAAGAAATTAGTGCCGCAAGTTCGTATTCACATAACTGTTCCGTAATACTGGCCACTCTATTTGGCCTGTATTTTTAATGAAAGAGTGACCTTTCAGTTGGTAAAAAACACAAAATGCATTCAATTACTTGAGCGACGTGGAAACGTTTTAAAATATCACTAAGTAATGTTGATATTTAGAGTTTGGGAATAGTTAAGATTCCAGAAGGGGAGCTAATTAAGGGGAGGAACAGTTTGAAGACTACTTTTTAATCGTTGTTCGTTCCGGACAATTGTCAACAGAATTCGCCGTCGCGTTTCAGCTTGAATCTTAATTGAAAATTCAATCATTTATTCATCTGATCAGAGTCGTTAGGGCTCTTTAATGGATCGCGTGTTTTCATACTTTATTTTTACTTGCACGTAGGTAATATTATTTGTGTTAGCGGTTAGGCACTAACTTTTTGATCGTATTGAAATGGTGGGTAAGTACTACCTACCTACTGCCTACTTTTTTTCGATCGGAATTTATTAAGCTAGTACGCATGATCAAATAATCGAAGTTCTCACGGCTGTGTCGGCAATAAGCACGTTCACCACACGCTAGTGATATTCTTTTATTGCCGCCGCATCTACATGATGAAACCGTACTCAGCCGAGCGTGTTCGCAATATTTACTTTACCTTATAATAAAATAGGCAAACAATCTAGCAAAATAATATTCCCAACAGAGTTGTAGTCTGAGAAAAAACAAAAGGTGAGAAAAAGTGCATTTGAAGGGAGCTTATTGAGTTTCCAATAACGTGTGATAATGAAGTGGATGAGTAATATTACGTTCGTGAGCCCACTGTGCTTCATCTCATATTTATAACTTTATTTCTATCGCCCTGTAGCCGTGCACGTGCTCCAAGCAAAAGTTATTTATTTATACGAATAGGAAACCATATAATTCATTCTAATATAGGTTTTGGTTGATGAACGACTTACAGATACCTACCGATGATGTTATTTGTTTTATGCTTAATGAATGAATTTTATTTATGTGCAGAATACTTATTATTACTTATTTATTAGAAACTGAAGTGAAGAATGAAGTTATTAAAGCGCTTTTAATGTAAATATTAATATTTCTAAGGTACTTCATAATTTCAATGTACAAATAAATAGTTAAATTGTATATTTCCTTATTTCTAGGAAAATAACAATGCTTTTTGACACTGTGTTGGTTTCTCTCCTTTTTTACATCATTTTCTACTCTGAAACAGTGTTTTGTTTGTGTACCGGGTTAATAATAATAATCCTAAATCATGTTAACGAGCGTTCAATACAGTACAAAATGCTTCTTTGAAGATACTTATTATAAAGTCATAAAAACTCTATAAAGCAACAGGTAAATATTAAACGGTGTCCTCGATAATTGTTTAATTTACGATGATACTATAAAGCTCAATTTAGTGGAAAACTAATCAAAATCCGTTAGACGATGTTTTAGTGCCCAACAAATAGGGTGTCTTTAGTTGTCATGCTAGCACATTTAGAAGTTAGTAGTAATGTTGTTCATATTAGCAAAAATAATAGATACTATAGAGGGGTCCTGTCATTGTTAATTTTGTAGTCACAGTAAATTTACTGTCATCTATCGACACACAACTAAAACTCAAAATGAAAACGTATAAAATAATCAAAAAAATAATTTTATAATTTTTACATAATTTTGATCCATGTTCATTCATATTTAACAATTTTAACACATAGGTATCAGACCTATGTGTTAAAATTGTTAAATATGAAACGGTGTCATCACGCCATCTAGCCGAGAGTAGGCTAAAGGTATGTGTGGCATCTATCCGAGAATTACTTTTTCTTGATTGGCACGTTTTTTCCTTAGACTTTATTCATCTTATACGAAGTTACATATGTCTTTGATATTAGGTAAGTAAGGACTGATATGAATAAACTTGCGTAGTGATCAATAATAATATTTGGAGTCACTAAGATGTATTTTTTTCACCTTTATATACTTAATTCCTTAGTAAAATGATGACTGCACTTTAAACTCTCCTCGGAAAACTCATCGATACTATTATCTGATTAAAAGTTTAATTAGTTATGAAATTCGGGGTTCTAATATTAAACTGTAACTTTATTTTCGTTGGGAATTTTCGTTTCGTTTGGAATTTAGAGAACGATGTCTACCATGCCAAAGGTTAATATATTAGTATAATATATTAGGAATTACATATAGACTACTATTGGTAGACAATCGCGTATTTTTTCAAGCCAGAGATATTTTACCGTGACGTGATAGGTAATGATGTTTATGTTATGAACTAAACAATTTAAAGTTTGACTTAAAATAAGAATAAGAATAAGAATAAATACACGATAATATTGATCAAAAATTTATAAAGACCTATCAAAACAAAGATGAAATACCAAAACGAAGTGGACATTGAAAAAAAGTGTGGATTAAAATTCTCAACCTTGCAGATAACTGTTATGCTATGTATTTTATAGTGTATAATTATTTAAAAAGAGTATTACTGTGCCAGGAAGACATTTACCCAATATTTTCACACAGCGGCCGCAAAAAAATTTAGAAAATAATTGCCGCATGCAAAACACGTCCAAGAAAACATTTTCACAAATGTGAAACAATAAGTGCTATCGCAGCTTTCAAGCGAAGCCAAGAACTCAACCTTTGTGAGAATTTATTTCATTCTTATGGCACTATTATGCCGTGCTCAGCTACACAACATAAATAATAATGCGGAGCGTTATAGGGTCATTACAGAGGGAACGGGCCTCGTGACGTCAGACCTTCTCCACTACGGACGCTATGCTTGACTCCTACTGAAGAACATTATAACAATAGTTATTTATTAACTGCATCGCGAATATAATATCATAATAGCTATCATTGTGTTTCAGTAAAAAAACTTGCTTAGCCTTTCAATTCAACACACTTGTCTTGGCCTTTATTACATTATGCCTTCTTAATATTTTATAATATTGTTTGGACATATCGATACTTTATATTATTGATTTATATTTCAATCTAATAGAGTAAACGGTTTTTAATAATCTGATCATTACAGTGGAAATAAAAACGATTATTTCATGAATGAATCTCACTGGCTGGCTATTTGGAGCTAAACCATTATAACAATATCAATTCTCACTCAATATTTGTAGCACTCAAATTGTACTAAATCTTATCATTGTTAAAATAAACCAGAAATGTCTTAAACGTAAGTCTGTTTAACCTCGTAAGTCCCCGTGTACAAGTACAAATTAAATTCGAGTTTTGAACTCATATAAAAAATAAATGAAAGTTCCAAATTCAAAAGCGCCACAATTGCCTTAAATCTTACTAGGTTGGTATAGAACAAACAAAGTAATTACACCAATTGTATCATCCGAACCCCGATAGTTAACACGACGTTATCCACATGCAGCAGCACTTTAAACCTGCACTCATAGCTTTATCCATATCGGCAAGACGGCGAAGTGGGGTAAGCCCGCCTCAACACCCAGTATCTGCTCGCCTTTGCAGCTCATTGAGGGCGCGCTGAAAGCGGGGTCATTACCTAGAACAAAAGCACGAATGCCGCTCAAACTCTAGCATAAATCGGACCCTGTTTGCTCAACGCGGTAAAGAAAAAACGCAGCCATTTTGAAAGGGCCGCCTGAAAGGACGCGCGGACCTTATACGTTTACTACGTCGTTAGGAATATATTTATTGTTTAAGTTTGCTTTGAATATATTTTAGGAAGTGGTTTTTTTAATAGTGTAGGTTTTTTACACTAAATAAAAAACCCTTTTTATTTATACAAGTATGAATAAAACTGTAATAAAATAAACTAAAATTGAATAAATTTTACTGGTATTCGTAAATCATGACTTTCAGGCCTATTCGGATTTCGAGATAATCACAAGATCTAGACTATCTAGAGACGATTTAGAGATCAACTATATTAGATATTAGGTAGTCTTTCCGTGACCACAGCTGATGCAACTCAGCTGAAACGTCGGAATTAAAGGTAAAAACAATGAAATTATATCGCGGTAGACCCGTTTGTGTAATTGAATATGTGTACAAAACGCGAGAGTTTAAAGTGTTATATCCCACTTATACTGATTGGCGTTCTAATTAAAAGGAAACATATGTTAACACAAAAACAGATATAGTGTCACGTAGAATAGGAAAACAGTCTCAGGTAACGATGTAAGGCATAGGTGATCGTTAGATTTTTACTAATTTTTTTTAATGTACTTTGTAGGTATATTTAAAGAAAATATGTAGATTACAGCCTGGCTTTTATAATTAAAAAAATGCATTTAGGTAAGTAAATATGGTTATTTAACACTTTCTTCTTCTTGCGACGCGACACGCGACGATACTTACGCCTTGACGTGTAGTGCCATTAATATACTTTCACTGATTTAAGATTATATTTGCACACGTGCAAGCAACATAAATTGTGCCTGACAAATAATGATACCTGTTAATAGATTGAAAAAACAGTTTACTCGATATTTCGTGCGACTACAAAAAACAACTCGATTGGAATACACCCAAGATAAATGAGAAAATATCACCACTGGTCACTTTCATAGAAAAAATTCTTTTGAGTTTAATAAAATGATTAGTACCAATAGTACCTAGATATAAATATAGATTTGTAATATACCTAAACAAAATTATAACAGTAATGACAAAGCCGTTAAAACCAAAGAGACGGACCTATACTGACGGATAAGACATGAACGCCAAACTCTCTTGCCTTGCGCCCGTACTTAAGCCGGTGCCACAGCAGCAGCGATTTACATGCCGGGTCAGGCGGTCCCGCTATCGGCTGATTTACTGCCATATTCAATTGTTAGCAAATCTTGTATCAACTGCAACTGCTCCTGACGCCGCCAAATGGATGTGGCGATGCATCGCTTGCAGTGGTACGGTTATTCTTTTATAATGGCGCCGATGGGATGATAAAGGGCTTCCGCGATTTATCTGGTTTCCAAGTTTTATAGGAGGATTAGTTAGTTTGATACCCCGCCATTTTTATGCACAGCTTATAAGTGTTTAAAGAATTTTAATTTGAAGCGTAAATTCTACAAGGCTAAATATTTTAAAGTACGCGAGTTTTTATGGATATTTAGTTAATTGGATGCTTGTCCAAAAACAACAAGCGAAAGCTAAAATATGGTATAAGACCTAGATTATCCCTGGGTCTTGGGTGCGGGAATGATTTCGTGTAATTTATAAAGTTTATTGTAAAATATGTAGTTACTAAACTAATAAAAAAAAAACGTTATAAGCTCCAAATGTGATAAGAAATGTGAAAATAGTTTCTGTTTTTACAGTTTTTACCAATTTTTTAGCCCAAGACTAAACCAAACTAAACCAAACATATTTATGAGATAGAAATAAGTTTTAAAGAAGAACAATTTTAATTCGAGTGTACTAACCGGGTTCTACTTATATTCTAACTATTTCCAGGCGGACAAAGTCGCAGGCAGAGCACGGGTTACTACAGTCAGCGTCAAAAGTAACGGATGAATCAACGCGCCATATCTATGAAGTTCCCGATCAAAAGTATCTGTCACAATCTAATTGTTCTTTAGATAGAGACATATCTCCTTTTGTGAAGTTATTAGATAATTGAAGTTTTAGGTACAGCTTTTGATGCTGACTGTACCCTATAATATTCAAACGGCTCGATTAGGAAAATGAATTAGATTTCGACTAGACTTCAACAATTAGCGATATGGATAATTTAAAGATATTTGTAAGACAGATATGTCAAAATTGACGTTACCGCGATTCTGGAGGTCCTCTTGAACGATTTAGACAAGTTATGACTTAGATATCCAAGTCACATCTAGTCGATATCTAATGTAGATCTAGTTGATCTACATTAGATATATATTAATTGAATAAGTATAAGTGGGAGTCGTCTTTCCTCACAAATTGCATCGCATCTCAAGCTTATCGCTTACACACAAAATGTCACAATACTTACTAGACAGTCTCGGAATTACAGACCAACCGAACATCCGCGCGTATTTTCCGTAATATGACGCGACTCTCGTTAAACTAGACTAGAACCGAGTATATCGCATTTCGCATTAGACATAATCGAGACACATGTTCCGGTGCTGGCGATCGCAGCCAGGCGAGCGTAGAATTTATGCTTGTTGAGCGTGGTTGAATAAATTTTTTGCATTGCTTTAAAGGGTTTTATGAATGAGCCGTGAAATGATTTACCGTAGATATGCAGAGGATACTCATTTGATCATTATGCTTAAATTTCAATTTATCAGTGTAAATAATACAATGTACTGGTACCCATGTATGCAAAAGTACACGGAGTAGATAATTTGACACCCAAGTGTAATTTATTCCAAGACCTTATTTTAACTACTTATTGATTATTACAAACAAACCTTATCTAGTAAATACTCTCTCAGTTCATTAAGATAAAATTGTAAATATCATAGGAAAATAACATTGATTCAGTAAATTAATAAACAATACTTGTTTAAATTCAAAATTTCGCCACATGAAAACTGTTTATATTTTATTTTCCTGGTTTTAGATGGTGCTCACTATTTTAAGATACTGTTTTCTCCACATCAACGACAGCTCATAGCGAATGAACGAATAGACAATTCAGAATCATACATCCATGTGCATAAAGCAGATTGCATTCGTCTTCACAGACTGGAGAGAGACTGTTATGTTTATGAAACTGACGCGTTATCTGATGTTAGTGTATAAATCATCGAGTCTGACATTTAAAGCAAACGTGATGACTCGTTGACAACGCAAAGGGCGGACCAATTAGTCTTATATTTTATTGTTCAGAATGGAATAGTTAATTTAATTCAGCTTGTTTCTATTACAACTATATTAACCAATAAATTAGATCTAGTGAATAGATTTTGACATGCACGTGTGTTGATGCCACCACTGTATCTGTCAATTTCCTTGATAAAATGAGTGACGAATTGAACGTCATAATTAATCGCGGCTGTAATGCAATGTCACTCATTCTAGCACGGAGATTGTCAGGAAGAAGCAATAGGCCCCGTGCATGAACTATAGGGGGCAGCATAGGTAGTAGACGTCAGTTTTTTGGCGCGAGGCGTACATAGCGTACCTACATGCGTGTATACACTATCCACAAAGTAGCATTTCCTTTAGCAATGGACATGTGCACATGAGTTTCCGATTCAGGCCACAAGACCACAGTGAGGTTTTGGGATTATACTGAGCAAAAAATAAGATGGCAGACCCTCCAACGCGCACGGTCCCTATAATATCGCAACATTAATGCAGCTGCAGTTGACATCCGAATGTCACCTTCAATGAAATAGATCGGTTCAACGGAAATAGAAACAAATGACAGCTGAAAGTAGGTACATTAATGAATGGTTACTGGTTACGGATCAACGAGCCCTTTCTCAGTCGAGTTAGCTGCATATAAACCGTCATTATAACAATGTCAACAGCACCTGTTGCCTCTAAAATACATAACCCTTATTGACTATGTTTAGAGTTGGTTCGCATCGTAAATATCTTGAGCACTTTTCACTGTAAGATCCTATTTGATGTGACGTAGGAACAGCCCGCGACTACAGTTGGTTGGGCATACGCCAGATTACTCTTTTTGCTCAGCACACGAGACGTATGCTTCCTTCGCGACAGTCTATGTATCGCACATTCTCTCTAGGAATGAGACTCTGAATGCGTGGAGGCGACGCGACGTCCACAAATCAGTAGCCACTTTGTTCTTTCACGGTCGCAAACCATTCTCTGCCGAGAAATCGTTATTGATCTATTTTAAAAGTGATTACTGTCCGTTTGTCTCCCATTGTTCGATTTGGTTTCTGACGACTGAATTTAGAATAGACATATTCATTGTAAACTGAGACCGTAAGACTTCACGCTTAATGTGAAACTAAGTGGCGTCCAATTATGTTGAACTTTTGTTCTGTTTTCTTTTGCCGTCGAGAGAATGGTTTAAATGATCAAGTTTTTCATAAAGTTGCAGGTGGAATTTATTTTGTTTGTTAAGAAAAGTTGTTTGCCATCTGCTTAAGAGGTAGTTTTCACGAATGTCATAATTTTATAACATTTTTGTTTCAGCTGTTTGTAGACTTCCGTATCCTTATTTTAGGGTGTCAACTAGACCCAGTTACGGCAGTTACTTAGCCTCTGCTGTTTTACTGTCTCTTTGTCAGCAAATTGTACTCTCATTAACCGTAGGTACTTGTAGACTGTGAAGAAATATCAGAGTAAACATAGACGTGTTTTTGGTTTAGCAGGGCGTTCTGTGTGCGAATATGACCTGGCCGATTTTTTCTGCATTAACTTATTAAATAGTATACTTACACAATAGTGTAAAAGAATATTGAACCCTTACAGGTCTGCACAATGGTGCCTCCGACGGGCCCTGGCATTCCTGAACGCTGACTACTGCCTTATGCATCAGCGACGCACAATAAATCCCATTTATAGGCTCTGTGCGAGGGTCTAATTCAAATTCAGATTGACTACCTAAAAGCTTTCCTTTACATAGAAAAGGAAATGTCGTACGTGTTAGCCTCTGCTTACGATTGCGTACTTGAATTTATTGGTTTTTAGCGATTGTGTGTAAGAACTACAAGTTAGTAGGTGTATAGAGGTACTGATTTATTGAGAAAGGGTGGCTGAAAAATAACTGCTCTCCCGTTACCAGAGAGGTTTTGGGATTATACTGATCAACGTTTATTATAGGACCATCCTCGATATCGCGAAACATTTATCTGTTTCATACATTTTGGCTGATCTATTTTCTACGGAAGGGGAAATTTTTTTTCGCGATAGCGGGGTTGGTTATATAGTAAAAGTTGCTCAGTTTAATCCCAAAACCTCCTTGACAACGGGAATGCAGTTATTTTATTAGCCACCGTGTATACAGCAAAAAATCAATGCTGGAAAATATATACATTCTATGAATACGAATATATCCTATAACATTAAACAGGCAATATTAACAGACAAGAAGCGTTGGTAGCTTAGCGGTAAGGACTATGTGACTTTCAATCCTGAGGTCGCAGGTTCAAACCCCAGCTTCTACCAATGATCCGAGTTATTCGGAACTTAAAAGAGAGTTGTTCATATTCGTGAGGAAGGACAGAAGAGGAGGACTATTCCCAATAACTTTCCCCTCCGGGTTGGAACGTCGGACGACAGTCGCTTTCGTAAATATACGCTATCAAATTTGGATTCTTCGGATTAGTTCCTAATGCGAGCGCCCAGATATGATACTTAATGAGGATCCATTGCTGTGAGAAAATAACATAAATCGATGTCTTCCATTATTCATTAAAGTCTATTCTCGCAAAGATCAGTAATAAATCAGTCTTAATTAGATCTAAAAACAAAAAAACGTGGTCAGTAACGATAGGTATTTTTATGGCGATCATTAAGTTCATTTTGCTCTTTCCCTACAATAAATTCTGCTTCTAGATTTTGGTCTTGCTCTCTTGACAGAAAGACGGCCCAATTCGAACAATGCGTATAAGATATCACACCGATACGATATCGATCTATCAGTGTCTCAGGGCCCGATTCGGATTATGAAATAGACATCTATTAGACACTTTTTAGACATCACCAAGATACGATAACGATATGTTTAAGATCTAACCTGTCAAATTTGACATTTGCGCGATTCTGGAGATACTTTAACGATTTCCACAGGATATGACTTAGAGATCCAATTCACATCTAATAGATATCTTACTCTATCTAATGTAAAAGTGACATTGGTTGCCCGAATTGCGCTGCAAAAGAGAACTAGTTGATATCTAAACTATAACGTGTCTGGAATGGATCTAGTAGGGGAGACCGAGGTGAGTTGTGACAGAGGAGAGTTGTGACTTCATCGATTTTTTGGAATCTATTAACTAAAAACTAGGTCGCAATAATGCGCGTTTGTTAGTTCTAGTTACGAGCTAACAAACGCACATTGTTGCGAGCTAGCTAACAGTTATTAGATTCCAAAAAATCGTCAATGTCACAACTCTCCTCTGTCACAACTCACCTCGGTCTCCCTTACGTGTCGTCTCTTGTGAATATCTTGAAGTTCGAATACGGCAGTCAGTTTTTTGTAGAAGAAATGTCACTTTGGACACTGACAGATCAGGAGCGGTATCATGGTCGCATTTTTATCACCTGTCATGCCCATGCGTCACTTTCGCGCTTACATATTTGTTAGAACGTGACAGGCATGGTGACAAATGATAAAGAGCCGACCATCTTTATCCTACAGTATCGTGTCGGTGTGACATCTAAGACATCTTATAAACATTGTCCGAATTGGGCCGTGAGTATACCTACACCTATTTCCAGCCAACAACTCATACGTACCTGCATTAAAGTTTTCAGTTTTTAGTGGCACTATTTACAGGGGGAGCACAGTTTGCAAGACATTCTAAAACTTGGAAAAGAAACTGTCTCAAAGAGCCGGCCTCCTTAGAACGGCACTGCAAGAAACTTGCGCAATTCTCAGACGCAATAAATGGTACGATCAATTGCTTGGCGTACGTGGCTACTTGGAAAAAAAAGAAATGCTTCGCAACAGTTTCATGTCATAAAGAGTTATAAAAGTGCGATGTGAAATTCGCGATAAATTCCCACTGGATCTCGGATATACTTAAATGAAAATTAACTACTACATCAGTAACATATTAATGGAAGATGTTTTGAGTGAAATAATTCCTTGCTAACCTGAAAGTACTGAAGAAGTTGACTATTGTACTGAAAAAGGTGACGTAGGGCGACAATTGAGAATACACCATTAAAATAAATTGGCATCGTTCAATGATTAATGCGTTTTACGAGTATAATATATGTTTTCTACTCTACTATGTAGAATAATCAAACTCAGAATTTAAAAATCTAAGTTATTATATGTATAAAGAAATATGTATGAAACAAACCGCAAAAAAATGTTCCTTACCAAACATTGTCCCTTCCGAAGTCTATTAAAACGCTGTCCTCAACTTTCCCAAACCCGAAACATTAGCATTTGCACTTAAGGCACGTGTATGCAAAGTTTCAAGACTCCTTTATTTGTAAAAAGCCTTCGACATTACGCCGACTGCTTTCTTCTCGTCCCAATCACGGCGGCGCACTCTCTGCCGGGTTCTTTAAAAACGAGACAGCTCACTCCGATGCAACCGCTACCACTGGTTTCTCGAATATACTTATAATTTTTCAACAAACGCCTTCAAATATACATATTCCTTTCGAACCCGTAACATAAGTTCAATTTAATGAACCACAATTGTTGGCGGCATTGGCATAATTTGAAGCATTTTTAGCGTTATTGGTATTAAACACCCAACCCTAAAGAAGACCAATTAGCTCGAAAAATATAACCATTCACCACCATATTCAGCGCCAGCGCGAAAACCCATAAGAGAGTACCGCCTAGCGGGTTGCTGGCAGTGAATTTTTCAAAAAATATTGTAGTTGTAACGTTATTAATACAGTTTGCATAAACATAAACGATCGTATCATAAGTGTATTGCATAATAAGTAGCATGACAAACACGAACGTTCCGGAGAAAATACGATGGAAAACAATTATACACTATACGTCTGTACCTATGGTTTAACTGATTTCAACGTTTTATTGTTACTTAAGCTATTGGTCTGCCGGAACAGCATATTTACATCTTTAAAATACAGCTTGCACAATAGAATAGAAGAGGTTCAAATTTACATTTCAAATTCAGCTGCACAAACTCTCGCGGCAACTCGCACAGTAACTTAGTAGGGGTTTTACAATACAAGTACTTACTCCAATATTGTTTGTATGGGTTTCTGCAACTCTCTGCTACTTTGAGGCCTCCGCTTTAAGCATTTCGGGGAACAAACAACCTTTCGGTTAATTAAAGCAGGACAACGTTGTTAAATGAAAATTAAATAGGCTTCTAATGACGCTACAAGGCCCGTGTTCATACGTACCGGCTTTTAAACTAACTATGCGTATGCCTACTCTCTGAGAAGTTAAACGTTACATTTTAAGTTATTCATTGTGTGTCGTTTTTTTTCTTAGTTTTATATTACGTAACTAAATATATTACTTTTCTTTTTCACTGAATAACGTGTAGGTAAGAAGTTCAATTAGCGAATTAAATAAATAAGGGTAAATACAATTTATACGGCGCGATTCGGGAAATTAACTAGAGATTCACTATAGACCGACCACTTAACTGAGTCCTCGCCTGCGCGGTACGGGGGCGACGGGGCGGGACGACTACGGGCCCGATTAGGATTTTGAAATAGACATCTATTAAATATCTTTTAGACATCACCAAGATACGATAACGATATGTTTAAGATCTAACCTGTCAAATTTGACATTTGCGCGATTCTGGAGATACTCTTGAACGATTTCCACAGGATATGACTTAGAGATCCAATTCACATCTATTATATATCTTACTCTATCTAACGTAAAAGTGACATTGGTTGCCCGAATTGCGCTGCAAAAGAGAACTAGTTGATATCTAGACTATAAAGTATCTAGAATGGATCTAGTACGTGTCGTCTCTTGTGAATATCTTGAAGTTCAAATACGGCAGTAAGGGTGACGGGGAAGGTGTGGGTGGCAGGCGTACGGCGCCCGCACCTTCCCCGCCGCCCTTAGTCGTCTCTCCCCGTCGCCCCCGTACCGCGCAGGCGAGGACTCATTTAAGCGGTCGGACTATAGATATAAAATAGTAAAGATATGTGATGTTCCACGGCAAAAGGTACCTTATGGCGCCGCAATAAAATTATTGCAGCGCTCTATGCGATGTATGCGCCAGCCGCCAAAAGGTACTTTCATTTCCCGAATCGCGCCGATAGTCTCTAATAGAATAGATCTGTATTATGTATACCTACATATATTCATTATAACGTCGCTAAAGAATTCATAATTATTGTCACTGTGACAAGGTACAAAATGTTTCATAAATTACGAGTAAAACTTTTCACTGCATATTTTAAAAAAAAATGTTTTTTTTTTCACATATTATGTCATACCTTACAGATACAACACAGTGACGTAAATTTTCAAATTGCCTTCTACATTTGAATGCGTAGTTTTTAGTAACGACCGCAAATACCCCTCATTTATGATGCAAGCAGTGCGTAACATTTGACAGCCCATCTAAATCATGACTCACGAGTGACGTACATGCGGCTGTCAAGTCAGTAAGCCATAATATCACATTAGACCCAGTACAGTGGCATATAATAGCAGTTATTATCGACCACTTTATCATATAAACCTACTAAGTTATTTTTTATTCTATTTTAAGTGTCATGTTACTTTAAATAATTTATTTAACTACGCAAAATATTGTCATTTGCTAGGATAAACAACAGACACACTGCTAACTGCTAGGATCTAAATCCTACATAAATCCAAGATTGTTCAGCTTCGAACACATTAGAAATAGACCGGGACGTTGATAAATATTAGGTTTATTTAGGAACGTGACATTTATGAGCGTATTTTGAATAATGAAATGAAACAGTGTCACTGGTTTGTGCAAACTTAAAGTACCTACCTACCGACACATTATATTTTGTTTTAAAACAAAATGGTACATAATTGAAATAAATAACAAGTTACCAACAATTGTAAAATTTTGTGAAATGCAATAAATAATTCATTGATTGGATTAAATACGTATTAAATGTTATATTTCAAAAACAACTTAGGTACTTATATAGCATAAACTTAAAATAATTTTTAAGAAAAAAAAACCGACTTCTATGGGGCCCGGTGAAAGATTATGGTAGATGGTGCACTATGTAGAAAAGGAGGTAAAACCAGTACTTTCTAGTAGCATTTCGTTTCCGAAAGGGTCGTAGTTCTAGCCTAACCTAACCCACTTCTCTGATAGCAGTTCGGTTCTGTGAGGATCGCAGTTCGAACCTAATCAAACCCACTTTTCTAGTAGCATTTCGTTTCTGTAAGACTCGCAGTTCTAACCAAACCTAACCCACTTTTGTTCGGTTCTGTGAGGATCGCAGTTCAAACCTAACCTAACCCACTTAACGGCGCATGCGGTGCGGTGTACGGGAGTTTGAGCGGGAGGGGTTTGGCATCATCATACCCACATTTTATGGTAGGTAATCATAGTGGTTTATTTAGTTTAGGTATCATAGTGGTTTTCCGGGTCAAGGTCCGGGTCTCTGAGTCAGAGTCCGGGTCCGAATCCCGGTCCGAGCCCGGGTCCGGGTCCGGGTCCGGGTCCGAGTCCGGGTCCGAGTCCGGGTCCGAGTCCGGGTCCGAGTCCGGGTCCGAGTCCGGGTCCGGGTCCGAGTCCGGGTCCGAACCGGATCCGGGTATGAGTCCGGGTCCCAGTCCAAGTCAAAATCGAAATTCGAAATCACCAAACATGTACTATGCGTCGTTGAAGAGTTCTGTTCTGATCATCATCAGCAGTTCCACTTCATCAAATGCGACAGTTTTTAATGCAAATGCTTGATTTTATGATGAAAATACAAAAAATTCTATACGTATGCCTTTAAGATTTGAGGAGTCCCCTCGATTCCTTATGGATCCCATCATCAGAACTCGAGCTTGACAGAAATGTGGCTTAAAAACTAAACTTGCTTAACAAACATAACGAAGAGGACAAATCGCCAAACGTGAACTATGCGTCGTTGAAGAGTTCCGTTCTGATCATCATCAGCAGTTCCACTTCATCAAATGCGACAGTTTTTAATGAAAATGCTTGATTTTCTGATGAAAATACAAAAATCTCTATACGCATGCCTTTAAAATTTGAGGAGTTCCCTCGATTTCTCATGGGTCGCATCATCAGAACTCAAGCTTGACAAAATTGTGGCTTAAAAACTTAACTTGCTTAACAAACATAACTAAGAGGACAAATCGCCAAAGGTGAACTATGCGTCGTTGAAGAGTTCCGTTCTGATCATCATCAGCAGTTCCACTTCATCAAATGTCACGTTTTTGAATGTATATGCTTGATTTGTTGATAAAAACACAAAAATCACCATATGTATGCCTTTAAGATTTGAGGAGTTCCGTCGATTCCTCATGGATCCCATCATCAGAACTGGATTTTTACAAAAACGGGACCAATCTGTATGCATATACATACAATCAAAAAAATAATTTTCAAAATCGGTCCCGTAATGACGGAGATATGGAGTAACAAACATAAAAAATAAAAAAAATAAAAAACATAAAAAACATACAACCGAATTGATAACCTCCTCCTTTGGGATTTGGAAGTCGGTTAAAAATACTACTATTGTGTTATTATTTTAGTTCATTATATAATTAATGTAATCATTATTGAGAAAAATGCTCAGATTTCTCATGAACAGTTGAATGCCGCACAAAACGCCATCTCTATCCTTATCAGCTCACCAATAAGCGATGCCCTCCTTGTGCCTAGACAACACTGCTCCAGGCGGTCATTGAAGCGATATTATACACACTTGACAAATACTATATACTCCTTGCTGCTCGCCAATTCGCCAAATTTTGTGAATTGTATGTGGTTGATGAATATTCTCTATATTCTGCCAATAGCAAGCAATACCGGTGCCGGTGCCGGTTCAAACTATGACCTTAACATATTTTAAGCAATGTTATTACATTTTCATTCAAGTTCACATTTTTATTCAAGAGTTCAAGATAGAAAGTTATTTACTAAGAATGATTTCACTGCTCAAAATTACTGCAGCAGTTTGAAAACGTAACTATTTCGGGTTTATGGGTTATGCTGTAATTAAGACGAATTTGTATTTACAAAACAACAAACCCCGACTGAAGGTAAATTCTGAGTATTCTGACGGTTACCTAACTACCCATGCCAAAAATCCTCTGTGACATATAAGCTCGCTTATCTAATGCAATGACAGAAAAATGAGTAATGTAGTCGTCGGGAAATATATGCTGAAATAACGGGTCGTGTCGCGTTTTGGTGTGTTTTACGACGAAAAAGTTACCGTCAGAATATACAACCGCAGGTGTGAAGTAGTTTTGCTATCTCCATGAACTCTTGATTTCACCAGTCGTAAAATTTTTACTCAAGAGATTTTATCGTTCGTCGAGTGGTCTAAAATAACCCAGTGTACTGTCGCTTACGTCTTTCGACTGCGATGGCTATCATTGTAGTGCATGCTTTCAGACACCACCTGTTGGAGTCTTATTTATATCCTAGAACATAGATATAGATTATGAAAACAGTTAGATTACAATTTCAGTTTATATTTCTTGATTTTCCTTTTAATTCTCGTTTCTTGAATATTATTAAAGTTCGAGTTATTTAACCCCTGATATTTATGCATCTATATTAAGTAACCAGCCATGATGAGACGTAAACAAATGTATTCTATTCGATATTGTCTGTCTTATAAAATGTGTTAATAAAATAAATATTACAATGATTATGTAGCTTGAAACTATTTGACTTATAACTTTTCAATCCATAAAGAACTTTTCTCATTTATTTGTGAAATCATCTTTGATGAGATGTATTTATTACTCTGTCATACTGAATCATACTGGCTCTGCACATTAATACCTACGATGACGAAAGAGCACGGAAATAATTAGAGACGCTTTATCCAAGCAGATCGCATTCAGCATCGCATAATGAATGGAGCGTCACGGTACTGACGGTACCGTCACAGGCGAAAGAATAACGCCATAGCCCCGCGCTGGTCACCGGTCCTTCAGCTTTTCCACGAAAACTTTACTGTTCGTTCCCAAAATACCGTACACTAGCATTGTTACTGCCAAATAATGCTTTGCTAATACCCTTTTCCTAATTATAATCGTAGTCCAATAATACAATTAGAACATGGCGATTTCCTCGATTTATATTCACAAACCTTAATGCAAAAATAAATCAAAATATCGCAATACCAAAGAAATAAAACATCGGATTCATTTGTGTGCCAGTGCCTCCGGAATGACTAAACACTCACATCGCAATGAAATAAAAACGTGTCAAATGTTTCCAAACCACGGAAATCGATACGAGAAAAGTAAAAAACAAAATATTAAAAATTTTCAAACGATCCCAATCCTAGCTATCGCTGTCAAAGCACGTCCAATCAAAACGAGGCATGACACTGAATGTGAACCTTTTCGATTTTGTGAATGGGCTCGCTAACTTATCGCCTCTTTATTTGCTGATTGCTGTTTGACACCGGCGCGCTGTGGCGGGGTGGAAGCTCGCGGCGGCGGATTTGGTTGGCATTTTTATTTAATTAACTTTAACTGTTACGTTTGTGGCGCGGGAGGAGGTGGGAGGGAAACACAATGATGACTAATTTACGCGCGTTTCTAGTTGCGTTTTTATTTCTCGTCTCTATCGGAAGTGTTGCGCGGATTTTCATAACTCGGTTTAATTTGTTTTAGAGTACCATAAAAATGTTATGTTTGCAGCCTGCGAATATTTTCACTTTGCTAATGAAGCTGCATAAAGTTCGTGTGTCTAATTGAAAATGCAAGTGGATGAATACAGGAGCAAAGTTGAATACGCTTCTAGGAAAGTAAGCGAAAGATAAGGCTATAATAATTCTTCGTGAAATGTCATGAAAGTTCATAACTGATAAAAGTTAAGTCCCTTTTCTGAAATTTTAATAGAGATTTAATTTTCGCAAGTGCCCTAACTGCTGCTGATAACGGAACTAGTGCCGCCGCCGCTGTCCCAGCACCCCTTAAACAATAGCCGAGATAACTTACGTTTAACGAAGCTCGCTAATACTACCAATCTTATCATCTAGATACGAATAAAATACTTTTATGAAATGACGCTGCTGACTACTTTTAAGGAAAGTAATATTTATTTATTGATGCCTTTATAACCACAGCTATCCTGGCGTAAATAATGATTATTAACTAATGAATCGTTGTACTTTTTTCCTGTCTTGGACAAAGAGGTTAACGTTTAGTGGGTACCTACGCCATTTCTCTAAAATTGCTATTTAAATATGCCCCTCCATTTTGCTCATCTTAGTTTTGTTGTAAAATCTCAGATTTAATCGTTTCTTAATTGGAACATGTATACTAGCTTTCATCATTTAAAAAATCTTGACCTCATTATTAAAGCTTCATCATTTCTTTTAGACATCTAAACGTAATACATATTTCGTAGAAAGGACAGGAGGCATATTGCGATAGGCATAATCTGTAAACGACTTTGAAGAAGGGACATTTTACGATCAGGTAGATTTTGTGAAAGGGGCAAAAATAAAACCAAATGGGATTTGCAAATGGATTTTAAGTTTATAAAGGGATATTTTGCAAATAAAACTTTATGCCTTCTAAACTTAAACTAAAACTCGAAAATTAGCTATGAAACACTTAATTGTATCAACCAGCTTACAAGTTTTATTTTACTTTTAAATTTCAATAAACTTTAACCACATTTGCCACCATTTTAAAGTGCGGCATCTGATAGGTTTGATGGGTCATACTTACCATCTTCGCGCGGCGCATGCAAGTTTGTAATTGAAAAAGTTGGCGTCGTATTTCTGATAGCTTTTTTTTATTTGCCTTTACTATTTTGTTTCATCAAACCGTACCAGCCGCTTTTTTAGTTAAAACAATAATTTCGTTAGAAGTGTAGTTTCCCCTGAGTTTCTCAGGTTTTTTTACATATATAAAGGTTTTTTATTTTTTATAAACCTTTTTTTTTACTGTAAAAAGTAAATAATTGTTTAAGAATGTTTAACTGAAGTTATTTTAAATGTTACTCTACTTGACCTAGTAACGTGACTTTGAAATTTTGCGCCCCCCTCATATTGGGCATGTATCATATAGGGAATTAAGAAAAAATAACACTTTCAATGCATTTATTCAAATTACAAATGGAGTGTGTAAGTAGTTGAGACGGACGGACAGTATCACCATAAGGGTTCCTTTTTAGCTTGTATGTAACGAAGCATAACTGTGGTAAAAATAATTATCAAATTGCGTAACATACTTTCTATTTTTAATATCCAGATAGGAAAATGGGGGCTATGGCTCTATGGGCTATGGGGGTAGGGAGAAGTGGTCACATGACTTAGCCTCCTCTCCTCTTAAATATAGGTAGTAATAATAAATAAATAATATATATATTCATATTATAAATAACCTAAGAAGAAAAATAAATAAAGAGAATAAATAATAATAAATATTATAGGACAATTTTTTACACAGATCAACCTAGTCCCACAGTAAGCTCAATAAGGCTTGTGTTGTGGGTACTAGACGACGATAGATATAATATACACATATATAATACTTTTATATATAGAAAACAACCATAACTCAGGAACAAATATTTGTGATGAACACAAAAATAAACAACACAACAACAACAAAACAAACAGTGGTAGTGAACAAAACTTTCAGATTTATAATGTTACTAATAGATGTAGAAGAATATTGTAAAACTTCAGTTTTGTAGGAATAACTACATATTTCACTCACTACCTACAATGCTCCAGTTAACGTAAATTGAATTATGTGATACTGTGAACGTAAAAAGCTTTTTGAATTACTTACACTTTAACAGAGATTTAAAACTAGACAGTTTTTTTAGGAGCTTAAAGTGTTAGCGAGAATACAGTGTGATCGTTTTTTAGAGTTTTTAGTGCTCCTGTAAAATGAAAAGATTTAGTTTGCAGGAATGAAGGATATAGATGTTTTATATTGCATGTCAACGATTTTGCAATAGTACATTACGATGCGAAAAGTAGGAAATGCGCAACGTGTGGCGATAAATTAAAACACGACCAAAGGGAATAAGTAAACGTTTTAAGTACTTGTGGCCCTTTGAATTTTCGACATACACATGTATAGTGCTAGTTACGCACTAGAGCGAATGAAAAACAAATGAAATGCACCATTCTAAGTCATGTACTTGTATTATTTAATTTTATATAGGTACGTCCCCAGATTATCATAATTAATGGAAAATTCATAAACCTGATTAAAATTAAACTTATCAGGTCAAAACTGTTGAAGTGTTAACATGGATAATTCTCGTAGACTTACAAAGCATTACAATCTTGTTTAACACAACTGAATAAATTAACCGTTTTTTTACAAACGTTAATTCAATTTAACAATTAATATCGCGCTTACACCATGTAATTAAAGTCGGAAAAAGCTTGCATTATAAAATTCCAGTGCAAGGGTTTTACTGGCTAGAAAAACTATAATTATTCAATTTTCCTTCTTAACTGTGTGTGATAAGACTGAAATTTACTACGTCTCGCCGGCTTGAAACGTGGGTCGTTTCATAGCCTGGCTTAGTGTATAATTGAGTCATTAGTAGTAGGGGAACACGAGAGGTGAGAATACGTCAAAAGGTGCAAGCGATAAGTAAATGCAATTTCCTTCCAGACTGTGATGTTAAATAACTGCATTTATTACAGCCTGTCTTTGCCACAGCGTATCGTCTTTGTGTAACCGTTGCATGTTTGGTGAACAAAGTAAATAACGAGGCTTTAGTTTAGGTCGTGGGAAAAGTGCATAACATCCTGGCACCGCCTCGATCATGTCCTGAAAATAAAAAAACGGCCAAGTGCGAGTTGGATTCGCGCACGAAGGGTTTCGTACCATTACGCAAAAAAAGGCAAAGAAGAAACGTTTGTTGTATGGGAGCCCCACTTAAATACTTATTTCATTTTGCTTTCGGTATTTGTTGTTATAGCGCCTAGTTACAGAAATACATCATCTGTGAAAATTCCAACTGCCTAGCTATCACGATTCATGAGAGACAGACAGCCTGGGGACAGACAGACAGACGGACAGCGGAGTCTTAGTGATAGGGTCCCGTTTTTACCCTTCGGGTACGGAACCCTAAAAATAGCTCTACCAAATAACAATGTGTTACTTTAAGAGCACTAAATTAGACTTACTAACTCGAAGTTATAATGTGTGACCACCAAAGCAACCAAAGTGTTACTATTTTATCATTTGTGTCCAATGAAGGGAATAAATTAACAGCTCACGGTATGCAGGGTCATTATTAGGTCTGTGTGAAGTTAATAGTTACATTTCACATTAGGACACTTCACATTGAAATAGTCTGTGTCCCATTTATTTTGAATGTATATTACGTTGCACTAATTGTACCACATCGCTTATATTACACGGAAATAGATACTGATGTACTTATATACTAATAATATGTCTTTATTATCATTATTTTACAACGTTTAATACATAATATGATGAAACATTTCAAAGCGAAAGCTTAAATAAAAGAAAGTTTTATCTTTATTGGTGCGATAAAAGCAACCAACCTTTCCTTTCTCTGTCATTTTTGAAGCAGCTGTGCATATCTTTTGGAACTATTCAATACCAGCGTGGTACTAAAGGTAGGAATCAGCAAAAACGGCGTCAGCGAAATCAGCGAAATGCATTGTCCATCGACAGAGCGGAACGCGAGCGGGCGCGCCCAGTATGGAATAGCATTCGTTTTTGGTCCGAATAGCGGAGCCAGAACTTAATTGCTCTATTGTTAATTACGTAATGTTTCAACGTTCACCGCATCGCTTGGTGACCAATTCGGAAACCGCTATTTAACTTTTAATTTCGGGACATCAATATAATGATGTTTCGTTTGCGGTCGCGAATTACCCTAACGCTGAAATTTTCTGAGGTAATTTGGCTTTTATGATTTTCTTTGAATTTGAATGTTGTTTCTTCAAAGCTTTAATAACTTTTGCTGCGTTTTATTTGCGTATTTCAAAGTGATCATTATTGCCATTATTGAATTTAAGTTTGTTTTGTACTTAGTAAAAGCCAACTAATTTAGCGAGTGTCAAAATTGATTGGACACGGGCAGCTGAGGATTAAGAAATCAAAACGTTTACTTTTAAATGAAAGCAGGTCGTCATTAATCATTGCGAGGCAATCCGATTGGTAACGGTGAAGTGTTTGTATCTCTCAATTGTCACGTCGATTGTGTTTGATACACGTGTATGGTGCCTTGTCAGTGTTGACATTGTCAGTGACTCTTGGTACGGGTACCGGTTTGTGATTGCCTGTAATCACCCCTGACATTTAAATAAAAGTGCTAGTAAAATGCTGTAGAGATATAATCAGTTCGTCTCATTCGCACTAATATATAAGTGGAAGAGGGACGTTCCATAATATAGGTATGTAATCTAAATCTTGTGATAATTACAGGGCAAAGTAACTACGTTGGATATCTGACGTCACATGTTTACAAACCACTAGGATACGTCAATGTGACGGCAGTTTGCGCAGATCTGATATTAACTATATACATAGAAACAGGTGAGATAGACGTGTGCGTCTAAAGTAGAAAGTAGAAACCCCAGATGAGAAGATAGTATCAATGTAGGATACTTAAGTAATAATATTAACATTTCATTTTTAAATGAGTATTTACATAAAAAAAATAAAAATGACGAAGCCTGTTGCGGATATCATCATTGGTTTGTTTTGGACGAAGCATGTTGCGGATTTGCATTTGTAGCCACCTGACGAAGCCTGCGTTGTGGATATCCTAATTAAAAATTTGATGTAAGTGGTTTTATATTTTTATAATAAATAAATGCTAATTAGTATTTACTCGTACAGGAGATATTTATATCAGGAAGTAAAGATACCTATTAGATAGTGACGTGTTTGGTTGAGAAAATGTCACTTCAGTATCGTATCATAATCAGAACTATAAGTCACCGAGAAAATCTAAGTTCACAAATTGCGAGCATCTTGCTCTGTCACTCTAATTACGCATTCATTGGAGTAAAAGAGAAGGATCCCCGCAATTTGCGAATTTCGGTTTTGGCGGTATTGGCCGGCCGTTAGTCAAGTTGTATATTAGCTCGTGAGAATTTACATACCTAATTATCACAAATTGAAACCATATTTCATATGCCTTATTTCACAGAGGGGAGCCTTATTGAAAAAAAAAAGATTTGTCGAGTCTAGTAAAACTTGAGAAAAGTGTTGTTGAAATTCTTCACAAACAGATGGCGATTTTGGGCATATACATAGCAGGTTATAAAGCTAGCCAAATTACATTCGAATTTATTTAGCCCTTTGTGTCCTTAATATGAAGGTAGGTAACAATAATCTAACAAACTTTCAGGTGAATACAGATACAGATACATACCTGTATTATTAAAAAAATATATATTTATCTTAGGTCTTAGGTTAGGGTTTTATAATATTAATATAAAAGTAAAATATAAAAACACAAAACAATAAAAAATACATATAAACACATTATAAAAAACCTAACCTAGGGTGCCGCCAGCAGCGAGGCAAGGCCCAAGCTACCGGTGGTCAGGGCCGCATAGGTATCTACCGGCGGACTATCCGCGCCGTGTCCAAGATCACCGCCTTCTGCATTTGACCCCTTAACCAACCACCTAGCAAGAGTCTCTCAAGATGTTGGTCGAGACTCTTCGCTATTAGACCGTTCGCTGTATAGTTACAACTAGTTTTCCTTAAAGAACTGCAGTACTTGTTTGAATATAGTTGAATTAGCACGTTTACGCTCTATTTCACGATGCAATCATACATACAATCATATTTCATATCCACTATACCATCTGTAACTGATCATACGGGATTTCACAAGCTATTTCATTTTAAATGGCTTGGCGTAACTAGGTATGTATTTACATGAAATCATAACACGATGCTGTATCTGATTATTAACATATGCGCGCATGCGCGACGTGCGTAACGATGAGCTATTTTAAACAGTACCTCATTGAACGAAGTTATTGGATAGATAGATTATTTGCCCTATTGCCAAAGTTCAATTGGTAGGTACTACATGTTATGCCACAGAATAAATAATAGTACTAGGTACAGAAGACTCACTCTCTATAACAAAAAGCGTGTGTTACGATCAGGACAGATATGGACGCTAAGCGGCGACAGAGCCACGTGCAGCTTCAGGTAAGATTCCATTTCTAACCGCAGCTGCACTACCGGTACTGAACGCGTCGCTGTCATTGTCAATTTCCATAGTAAACGTGCGTAACGATGAGCTATTTTAAACAGTACCTACCTCATTGAATGAAGTTATTGGACGATAGATTATTTGCCCTATTGCCAAAGTTCAATTGGTAGGTACTGCATGTTATGCCACAAAATAAATAATAGTACTAGGTACAGAAGACTCACTCTCTAACAAAAAGCGTCTGTTACAATCAGGACAGATATGGCCGCTAGGCGGCGACAGCGCCACACGCAGCTTATGGCTACTGGCTAGCCACCAAAATTGGTGTGGAGCGGATGTACTTGTAGCTACCTGTTGCAAAGCGACGAAATCGCGGAGTGAACCACGCCTATAAAACGAAAGATATTTATATATTTCTTTTATAAATATTTGTTCATTAGTTCTCGTAAACGTCTCTTCTTTAAATATTCAGAGTACCTAATTTGTAATGTAGGGGCATTTACAGATAACCGATATTTCCTAGTTTTCTTGGTCACCACGTTATTCATTGTACGTATTTATTATTAACCTAGTTGTATTTGGGCCACACTGAGAAAACATTGTGCTCAAACAAATATAGATAGATACCTACACGTACGAGTACATACACTTCTTGCAGTTCTAAGATTAGTAAAAACATATGATACAAGAAAAACTTAAAAAAAAAACATAAAATAAATAAAAAAGCAAATTTAAAAAAAATAAGACGCTCACTTAATTCAATCTTTTCTATTTATTACAATTACTTAAGCTTATGTTTTGTATCAAGTTAGTCCTTATTTCATTTATAAATAGGTACCTACCTACTTATTTAGTTTCACATTCTTCGCCATAAATTGATAAAAGAAAACAGTGGGCAGGTGTGTGCCGTTATTTATTTAGCTATTAGAGGAAATGATTTATTAGGCTTAGATCATATTCATATATCATCCTTGCACGTAATTAGCCGTTCATAAACAACCGGTCGACTCACACTTTGAAGTCCGATACAAGGAAACAATTATACTGTCCTTTTAGCAAAATAACATAGAGAGAAGATTTATATCAAAAACAGGCACCGTTGTCTGTATGTGCACGCTTCTAGGGCATACACAAGGGTTAAAAAGAAGTAATGGTTAGTGAATTTACAAACACGTTTATTTTGATAAAGGATCTCTGACATTAACAAAAAGTGTAATAAAAATCAAAACATAAATCTCAAAAGTTGCTGAAATAATGTTGGTCAGTTTGAGGAGTACAGCCTACAGTTTCATTTATTGCTCCTATTACAGAAAACACACTGTATACTTAAATCACAACTACATAAATAATACGGCTTTTTACCTAAGTATTTATAATTTTTGCTTACTAAAACAAATACATACCAAAGTTAATAAACGTCAAGTTTGTTTTTAAATGAAAATGTTACTAAGCATGTCCTAATTAGCGACTAGCGACATTCTTTTATTTTCAGGCGTCAAAAACTCTTCAACAATGCTGTATAATTTGGCCATAGTTTTTTATAGCTTGCATAAAGAGCTCGTTTGCAGTGTTCCAGTAATCCGCTTAAACCGCCGTTTAGCGTTAACCACCCATCCGTTTTGTGCAAGTTTTCGACTCTAACAAGACACTCTTGTTCTAGAGAAACTTCTTGCCGTGTCGCATCGTTTCACTCACCGTGTTCTATTCACACTATCTCGACAGATTTCTGCACCCGCACGATGCACGATGGTCAAAGAATAGGTTATAGATAGGTAATATATAAAAATACTACATGCACGTGCGAATACACATTCGCACTAGCAGTACCCACATCATGAGTACTAATAAAGTATGTTCCTGACTTATGCCGAGAAAATAATTGATTCTATGACACTGTGTTTGACACAGGTTACAGGTAGGTACTGGACTTGCTTGGACTACTGGGTGCGTAGCCAACATGCCAATTTGACAATTTTAAGTCGTACCTGTATGCCTTTTGCCCACTGCGTTTCATACCTTTATGTAAGTACGTTTAACAATAAACAAAATGGCAGACGGAACTGTAATTTAACCGTCACTTATTTCTCTTGAAATTTCTAATAGCCTCTCCTTAGGAATCCCTTTCTTACCTCCCTGAATGCACAATGTACCATATATTATGTATGTTAATAGGGTAAAATAAATATGTACGAAATATCATTTGATATTTACCAGTCGCTTTTCGGTGAAGGAAAACATCGTGAGGAAACCGGACTAATCCCAATAAGGCCTAGTTTACCCTCTGGGTTGGAAGGTCAGATGGCAGTCGCTTTCGTGAAAACTAGTGCCTACGTCAAATCATGGGATTAGTTGTCAAGCGGACCCCAGGCTCCCATGAGCCGTGGCAGAATGCCGGGATAACGCGAGGAAGAAGAAGAGAAGGGTAAAATAAATACATATTATTTATTTAGATACTTAGTTATACATAAACTTTTATTGAATGCAAAGTAAATTTCAATACAAACATTACGTTATTTTAAATGCTCAACAGATGAGCTTAACTACCAGCCCGACACAACAGGTATTTAAATCTGTCGCCGTGAAGTAGCGGACATTACTTGAGCATAGTTAACCGTCCCGACCGCCCTCGTGAGAAGTGGGTCCGCGCCGAGAGTAACCTTTCAATACACCGCCGACGTGTTCGAGATGTAAAACCGCAGACCAAAGATAGGTGTGCGTTACCTACGACATCTCATCATCATAAATAATGTATACGGTCCCGGCGACGCCTGAATTATTCAACGTTGACGTCCACTTTATTAAATTTGTCATTTTATGAAAATATTAAGCAACTCTGTATCCACGAATACAAATTAATATGGCGCCGAATTAACATTTTCTAATTAAAAGGTTTATAAAGCGCCGGTTGCTCTTTAATTGATACTGAATCGCAGCGTGCTTTAAATACTAATTGTGTTTAAGCAAAACTAAATTAATCCAGCGATCAAATTTATAAATTTGATGACATATGGTCCAGTGATTCAATAAATGTGACAGGTTTTGCTGTCTGATTTCATGCAGCAATGAATTAACAAATTGACGTAATATCAACACTGACTGTCGCTCGTGAAAGCATGTTGATCCATTTTATCCAGATATACAATGCTAATAAAACAAAGAAAAATACAAAACAAGCTTTACCTCCCTGAATTCTTATAAACAATATTTAATTAAACTTGATTTTAATTTTACCCTTGATACCTAAGGGTTTACTTATTTAAGTTTATAGACAGAACAACTTCTACTTTCAAATAGTTTATTTTAAAGTAAACAACCAGAAATCATTGCTACAATACCAAACTTAACACTATTATTCAGTAATATATACGTAAGTACATACCTTGTATTATCTAAGATCTAAATGTACTGAAAATTTACATTATTGTAATTTAACTGTAAGCCACAGATCTAAATACTAATCTGAACTTAACTTAACTTTAACTTAACGTTACTTACTGATCTGAACGGGCTGGAAAATAAGAAAATACGAGATATGGTGGTTGGTTATAGGTATATAAAATATTAATTCTGAATGTGATACTTCCTATTGTAAGTACTTACGCTTGACATCATTCCGATGTTCAATGCGCATTTGATCTTTCACAAGCAATCTTGTACACACACAAAAGTGAGTGGCACAATTTTGCAGTCTGCTGTACACTTGTACAGTCACCTGCAATAGTATGTTACACAACGAAGGCCGCAAAAATATCTGACACGATCTTATTTGTAGAGCCATAAGAGCGTGTCACATATTTTTGCAGCGTTCGAAGAGTAACATATTATTGCAGGTGACTGTACATTCTAGAGTTATGGTATAAACAGGGTGCATTACATTTGTTATAATTATTTTCATATATTATAGTTTGATATATCGTTATTTTGAATAACGTAATAAATTGCATACACCCGTAACTCCTAATTAACGGTATGCATAATGTTATTATTGGTATAATGGTCATAAGGTATATTTACACTTCGTCTAATATACATTGCCATAATTATTACATACTCTAAAGCACATTATTTGTTATAACAAGTAACATCACATAATTATTTATATGGCATAATAGTTGCATGACATAAATGGGTAAGGTTAGGTTGGAACTGCGACTCCGCACAAACGAATAACTACCTAACAAAAGGAGGGTCAGGTTAGGTTAGAACTTTGACCCTCCGTAGAATAAAATACTCGAGCAAAGGTTTAGGTTAGGTTTTAACTGCGGCCCCCGCAGAACGAAAACCGTGAAAATATTGGTTCGGTTAGGTTAGAACTGCGACATCCCTAAAATAAAATACTTAAAATAGCTAGCAAAAGCAGTAGGTCTGGCTAAAAAGTACGTAAAACTACGTTATCAGTAAAAGAAATATGTCAATAAATGTTATACAATATATGTATTTATACTTGATTAAATTGTATGAAGTATTACGTTATACAAAAATATAATATAACAAATGTAATTATAAAATATGTCTGTCTATATATTATTTGAAAATTATATTACATTAGGCATTATAGATGAAATAACAATATAATAAAGGAAACGTATAATAAAAATTACATTATAACATACAATAATATATCAAGTGGCGTTATAACAAATGTATGATAGTTTTTTTTATAATTATATTAACCATTACACACCCGTATAAACATATTATTGTATTGAAATTAGTATTATTGCTAGGTAACATAAAATTTGCCCACAATATCATTCTTGTAAAATCCTTGTCGTGATCGTCATGATCTCATGATAGAAACCGAGATGAAATCAAAATGCGAACCTGGACTGAATTAATACGAAGACGTCAATAATATAGAGCTACGCAATACACATGTCAATCAAACAATATCATGGATGTTTGTGTATGATGTGAAATATTTTTGTTAGATAAGATAACAATTTAGGTGTAACAAATTGATTCAAAGTTCAGGTACTTTTATATCATAAGGTTTTCTATGAAACTTTTATAAGTTTTATAAGTATTTTTAATTTGCTAAGGCGCACTGCTTAATTGTTCAAATATACTCGCACCTCGCACGGCTTCGCACGCCATTGGGTCGAGGTTATGGTAACATTCCATTTCTAACCGCAGCTGCACTACCGGTACTGAACGCCTCGCTGTCATTGTCAATGTCCATAGTAAAATTAACAGTAGTACAGCTGTCGTTGGAAATGGACTGTCACCTTTAGCCTGACGCGCTCCTCCTCGCTTCATTTGTCGTCGCACCTACCTTCCGTCGCTGGCAGAATACCTACCGTCAAAACTAGTTTTCACTAAAATTAATTTTAAATAATTCGTGAAAACTATTTAGCCTTACGGAAAGCTACTTTATCTAGTAAAAACGCGTTTTCACTGAGGCCATACGGAAAACTAGTTTAACTAAAAACGGGGTTTTTTACGTTGACCTTTTTAATAATTTATTTAATTTTACGTTATTTATTTAAAGAAATAATGTAAATACAGGGAATATGAATCATTTCAAGTAATGAAGGGTATTCAAAAATCTTCCCAATGCGTTATTAAGAGCCAACAGGAGTGGTCATTTCTCTATACAAACGTACTCGACTGTTTCCTCCGTGGGTATTGATGCTAGAGCAATATTTTTTTCAACACAGATTAATATTGTCAATATCTAGAGCTCTTCAAAAATGGCCAAAAGGGCCTCGTTGACTATGCCGCAATGAGAGGCGTAGTATTCAAAACTGATATCAATTGCCAAAAAAGCAAAACGGTCCGACACAGATAATTTAATAATCATTTAGATTTTCAAGTTTGGTTAGGATTGGTTAAGTTTTGGAGGAGGAAACAGTCGAGTACGAAACCTCGATTTTTGATATTTTTACGCGGGATTTTTCGCCTTGTCCTTATCGCACTAGTTTTAGGACCCGCTTCCGTTAGCGAGAGGGGTATATTTACTTAAAATATTTAAAACTCAGCTCCTGTTTCGTCTTAAGACGTTAGTCGATGTTCCCGAAATAGGAAAGATCTAAAGTGTTCAGTCCAGCGTGCTCGACGGACTGGCCAACCGCGACTCAAGGGTTGTTGACAACGAAGAATATTCACAGAACTGAGTCAAGTATCTACCCTGAGGGATACATTTTCATCGTTTCTCTTTGATTTGCGTAGTATTATCGTGTCGTTACCAAGAAGAATTTCCAGATATTCAACATGAATTTAGCCTTATCATCATCATCATCATCATCATCATCTCAGCCATAAGACGTCCACTGCTGAACATAGGCCTCCCCCTTAGCCTTATACTATAAACTTATTTAAAACTTCTATTTTATAAGATATTAGCGACTAGCGACTCACTCCGTAATCATTCGATTTATTATTTACCCATATAGTTCCACTCTTGTTTCACTTTCTAAATAAGTAAGTAAAACTTTAAAATTACCTATTTCAATACCTATTGTATTGTAAAATATACGTGCCTGTGAGTGGCGCCTCTGTTATGATGACAACGGTTTAGTACTTAAGCACAGTATAATAAAGAGTACTAACGTACAGTATGGACACTCCCTGCCTCCCGTTGAAAGTGCCGCCCACCCGCTCTCGGTTACCTCACAGTTACCGGCTGGCAAGGACGCGACGACGCGGTGCGCAGAGCGGAGGCCACGTACAATATTCAAATATTAAACAAATATTTACAAAACCTATCAGATCACACTGAAAACAACACAATATCTATATGAACAAAAAATCATGTTTTCAACTTACGTAATATTTTGGTGGCCTGATTTCCTTACAAAAATTTTGTTACTTCGTTTATACTGATTCAAAATAGGAAACTATTGTATAAATCGAGCTTAGATACCCACCTTACAGCATAATACGATTCTTATTTATTCCTAATTCGTGCAATGAGTTTTAAGTCACTGAGGTCATCGAACTTGACAACAAAATGGCGAGAACCCTCGCACGTCTTATCTCACTCACACAAGCATAGTACGCGTTCACCTACACGAGCTAAGCTGTGCGCGTAGGAACGCGTTTGTTTCATACATTTGATCGCCAGTGTCCGGGGTGTGACTTAAGTCTCCAAAAGCATTATGTAGTAGTAACATTTGCGGTAGATACCAATTTTACTTTTATACTTGTTGAGATGTAAAATCGTCGCATATTGTAAATTAGTCACTGAATTGATCGCTAGATGTCGCTTTTTAAAATACAAACTAGCTAACGGTATGTTTACCTAAAAGAATGGAGTCAAACAGTTTACAGTGTCAAATAGTACGTTTTAATCCAGTAACTTTGTCGAATTTTGTAACCTGGCTCTTTTGCGTCAAATCCGGTAGTTCTGATTTTTTGCAGGCATGTTTATGATGTTGGCCCAATGAATAATCCAAGTTTGTGACCTCGAGCGCTGAACGCAACTTTGTCAAAATCGAATAAACCGCAATTTTTTTTAGATATGGGCGATTATAACCCTAAAGTACTAGTTTTTGATAGTAACTTTCTAGGGCGTTTTTAAAGTAGATTAAATTTGCTACAATAAAACACTAGAATTGTCTCTGTACATTTAATATTTTCCGAGATAAAGTCTTTCAAAATTTTATAATTTTACGTCAGTTCTTAGGTATAATATGAGGGTTAGGTAGGTAATTTATATGGAATTCATCACCGCCACGTTCTACAAAATATTTATTTTCCAAAAAAAAATATTTTTAGCAAAATAGGCACCCATACATTTTTTTATCGAACATCGGTCGTCCGAGATAGCTGGAGATAGTACTTAAGTCTAGTAGCAAATGTATGAACTCGTACTGAACACTAATCAATGTGTAAACAGGCCCTAAGGCAAGTGTACATACACGGTACTAACCCTTATCAGAAAAAAAATGATTATCTCCGAAATGGGTTTTAGGATACCGATGTCTTTGAGAAAGTTAGGTACTCCCTTGAAATTAACGGAAATAAAAAAAACACGGTGCAAGGCACTAAGGCTACCAGTTAAACGGTAGGTCTTAACTTCGTAAATATAAGGATCAATTCATAATTGTCAATATTTACTTACACCGGCTATGGACTGGACTTGCATAATCCTCATGCGAAAGAAAACGTAACTCCTGTAAATATGCCTAGCGGGTAAAATTGGGGTAAAATAAAAGTAAATTATATTAGCAGTAAAATAAAAGTAAATTATAGTAGCAATTATATTATATTAAAAGTCTCCTGGAAACAGTGGCAGGACGGGAAGATAGTCCCTTCCATTACTACTGGAACAAGATGCACATGTTGCCCACCTAGTTTTTAAGTGTAGTTTGTAAATGTATATAGAGTTTAAGTTTTATTTAAGTGTACTTATATGGAATAATTTAATTCTGAAATAAATGATATATTTTCTCTTTATTTATTTATCGTCTTAGGTTAGGTATTTTTATAATATGAATATAAAAGTAAAATATAAAAACACTTACAAAACAATAAAAATACATATAAACACATTATAAAAAACCTAACCTAGGGTGCCGCCAGCAGCGGGGCAAGGCCCAAGCCCATGATATATTATTATTATATTATTATTAGAGTATGGTCGTTCGATTGATGTAGTCGTGTCACGCTATTGCAACCTTATTGACTTTTACCATGGAGAGATATAAGTAAGGAAAGAGTGCTGAATCCATACATCAGTTTCCATACCAAAACGCGAGTTATTTCGTAGTCGAAATCTATTAGCGTCTAGTCGTGGATTTATCAGTACCGCTAGTTAACACCAGATGTCACGAGTGTCGCGACTGACTAAAAATGTATTGCTAAAACAATTTACAGCTAATATTACAAGTAGAAGGAGTTGAACATACGGTTCCGGTGAATACGGTTATAAAATTACTTAGCTGAAAATTGTTGAGCATTAGACTTTTCGTTCGTCGCGACATCTATTATCAACTAGCAGTACCTACTGATAAATTCGCTACTTGACGCTAGATGGTGACTACAATAATAACTCGCATTTTGATAAGAAACTGATGTGTGGAGTTAGGACTCTTTCCTTAATTCTCTACGCTTTTATTGACTATTCAAATTACGGTTGTTAGGTTAAGGTTAGATAATAACAGCAATTTTGCAATCGGCCACGTACGCTAAGTATCTCTCTCGTTATTACGCACATAATCTTATAAGGCACTGCTTGGCTTGCTACTTACTTTAAAGGCCTGTGCACACCGGCTGCGTGTGCGTGACGTGCACGTGGGCGTGCGGCGTTGTAGTATACAGATCCTTGTGAGAGATGGCACACCGCTTGCGTGACGTGTGCGTGTGCGGCTCCAACATTTTAGCGCATGCACACGCAAGCCGGTGTGGCTCGGCCTTAATACGAGTGCAAGAATAGGTACATAGCATAGCGTTAAGAATAACATACGATTGATTAATTTTTAACCCTATAATCTGTATCTTTAGGTATTTAAATAAAAGTAAACAAAATCTACCCTCAAATGGCTCGTTAAGCCAATCATCTACCCTCAGTAGATGAAAACATTACATGATCAAATAATGTAGGTTAAAATCAGGTTGTTCAGTGACAGATCCAAGCGGTTTTGTATTTGATTGGTTAACCAATAAATCTTATAACTACCCGAAAATGTAAAAATTGTTTGTTTACTTTTATTTAAATACTTAAAGATACAGACTATAGCTTGGTGCGTAACAAGCGATCTGTCTGCTGCTGTCATTATATCCTATAATCGTAACTCCATTTGTTGGTTTAATCATCAAATATAAATTATATACTAGTAACTTATAGACGTATCTTATATATTCGGACCAATAGAAGGACCCTTTAGATCGACGATGAGCTCTCTTTCAGTATAAATACGTTAGGCAAACATAGTCCTTTCGGGGCAAAAGGTCAAGAGCGACCCACATCTAGGCCCTACATTCCCACCATTAGCCGGACACAGAGTCGAACACTCTGTCAAACTGTAAGCTCATGGTCCGTAACTATCCATACTAATCCATACTAGTCCATAGTAATCCATATTTTATTAATATTATAAAGATAATATTATAAAGACGATATTAATATTATAAAGACGAAAGTATGTCTGTCTGTCTGTTACCTCTTCACGCTTAAGCCGCTGAACAGATTTTGTCGAAATTTGGTAAAGAGATAATTTGAGTCCCGGGGAAGGACATAGGATAGTTTTTATGTAGGATAGTTTTTTATGTCGGAAATTATATGAAGAGAGTGCAACGGGGGGTAGAATTGAAAGAGTTAATGAATTGCCTATTGAAGGGCGAATTCAATGATTGCTATAAGCATTATCCAGGCGCTATACCTACTTTAGCTGCTGTCACTAATTCGACGCAAACGAAGTCGCGGGCAAAAGCTAGTAGCACATAATCGAAAACTGTGGTTAAATCGGTTCGAGTTCGACTCGTTTACACTTAAAGTGATTGGAATACCAACCGATTATTAAATAAAATAAGTGAGCTTGGGCCGAGGGTTGGCCTACGTAATTACGCCTATAAGAGATTGCTCTGTTACAGTTCCAAGATGCTATTAACCTTTGTGTTGTATTGTTGTTGGATTACCTACTACCTACCTACATAATATCCACGTCGTGACATTTCAAGTTCAACATAGCATTTTCTATTTTATTGCTAACGACTAAAGATCAAATCAAATTTTCTTTTCACTCGTTCGTTGCTGTAACCACTTTAGATATGAGCGCCGATGGGCATTTTGGCGGCGGCAGCGCGCCGGTCAGAATCGGTCGGCGGCGGCGGCGAATCGGCGGCGTGGCCTTGAAACACTTTGGATTTATACAAAAGCAATTCAAACCAAAATTTTACATGTTTGTTGCCATAATCACGCTACAAAAGCATGAAAAAAGTTTCATATCGCATATTAAACTGTAGATAAGCAGCAATGCCGCGGCATCAGAGTCGGTCTTTCTTAGTGGGGCCTTTTGTCCAGTCTTTTGTGCTAAGAAAAAATAGCGGATAGACTATATCAGGGAAACGTCTTGTCGACAGTCGAAAAACCGGGCAAGTCCGAGTCGGACTCGCGCACGAAGGGTTCCGTACCATAATGCAAAATAGGTAAAAAAAACGGTCACCCATCCAAGTACTGACCCCGCCCGACGTTGCTTAACTTCGGTCAAAAATCACGTTTATTGTATGGGAGCCCCACTTAAATCTTTATTTTATTCTGTTTTTAGTATTTGTTGTTATAGCGGCAACAGAAATACATCATCTGTGAAAATTTCAACTATTTAGCTATCACGGTTCGTGAGACACAGCCTGGTGACAGACGGGCGGACGGACAGCAGAGTCTTAGTAATAGGGTCCCGTTTTACCCTTTGGGTACGGAACCCTAAAAAAAAAGAGCCGGAGTGAGGAAAATCGAACTCAGTCATTGTCATTAACCAACATCGACTCAATAAAACCGATTCCGACGCCTCCTCACGCGAGGCCATAGGCCGAACTGCATGCAAGCAGACAGCTTAGAATGGAACGCAAAGTGTGAGCTAGGCTGACGGCTGAACTCTGTAAAGATGGGGTCGGTGGCCTTGAGCGAAAATTTACGAGACAGAAAACTTTGCATTTACCATCGATATTTTTGAGTTATATGAACCTAAATTACCATTTGAATGCTTATAAACTATTCAGAGAGACGCAGTTAAAGGTCTAAACTGGACCAAATATATATTATCTGACTCTGAAAGTAGTAGTATCTAACAAGGTTACGCCGATGCCACGCCGATAGCGCAGCGTCGGCGGCGGCGGCGCGAAAATTTTGTCGGCGGCGGCGGCGCGCCGGCGCGGCGCTCATATCTAAACCACTTACAGTAGTTGGGGTCACTCTTAGAACCCTTTTTTTATGATATTCCAAATAAATCAACATACATTTTTATGGCAGTTAGAAGCCAGTTCCATAATGGGTCATCTACTAAGCACTTTTTAAGAACGTAGTATAACATTTCTTTAAATAAACTATGCTACTATTATTGCATACTGACGAGAGAGAATAACATGAAAATAATAATATGTAAATCACCCTAATATTGTTGATCATTTAATTTTTTTACTCAAAAATATATTTTTCATATTTAAGGTTCCGTACCCAAAGGGTAAAACGGGACCCTATTACTAAGACTCTGCTGTCCGTCCGTCTGTCACCAGGCTGTATCTCACGAACCGTGATAGACAGACACACAGACTAGACAGTTGAAATTTTCACACATGATGTATTTCTGTTGCCGCTATAACAACAAATACTAAAAACAGAATAAAATAAAGATTTAAGTGTGGCTCCCATACTTACAACAAACGTGATTTTTGGCCGAAGTTAAGCAACGTCGGGCGGAGTCAGTACTTGGATGGGTGACCGTTTTTTTTTTGCCTTTTTTTGCATTATGGTACGGAACCCTTCGTGCGCGAGTCCCACTCGCACTTGCCCGGTTTTTGTAACTTTTTTTTCTTAAAGACCAAAACATTAAACCTTTCTAGAAAACGTCTGTTGCCAGCAGCCATCAAACACCCACTTGTCACGCCAATGTGCCTCGACGAATGCAACTCGGCGTCGAGAAACACTGGTAGCCCCGCTTTGTACCTGTCAAAGATTTTTTTAAGTGCCATCGAACTGAATGGGTCCGCGGTGGCGGCCACTTACACACGGCCCGCTTCTGAGAGGGAGAATACTTATTCTCTAAAAGGGACACTGGAGAAGTGCGATCTACAGAATCCTGTGGTAAGCACCTAGCAAATTATAACACAGTGATATTTTCTCTAGACAAACTTTGCATAGACAAACTTTGCATTTGTTTTGTTCTATTTAATTTTAATAATAGTTGAAATCAACTTATTTATTGTCTAAGTTTGACACTTGACGATAAAATTTAATTGTTAGAATTTCCTTATTCACTTTCAACAAAATAATCATTTAATGTGGGTAATGAAAACATGCGACTCTAATACGCCGTGAACTATTTTAGATGTACCTACTCAATGAATATAAATGTTGTATAAAAACTTATAAACTAAAATTATACTAAATTAATAAAAATAAAACCTAAACTACAATAAATAATATAGTTGAAATTAATTTTACATTCAGAGTTTTATTGTTGTACTTATTCAGCGCGCGATAGCGCAGGTCTACGTTTCAGCTTGGCCAGGCGTGGCTCACTCCGCGAGTTCATCGCTTTGCTACAGGTAGCTAAAAGTACATCCGTTCCACACAAATTTTGGTGGCTAGACATAGGCCGCGCGTGGCGCTCTCGCCACCTAGCGGCCATATCTGTCCTGATCGTAACAGACGCGTTTTGTTAGAGAGTGAGTCTTCTGTACCTAGCTGGCTTGCTGGCTTGGATAATAAGGCTTTCGTATGTCCATATATATATTCTCCTCTACAAATCGCATATCGCAACCGATGCCCGTGATATCCATATTTGTTTGTGTTTTGTGAACATTTCTTTGTCGTTTCGTTTTTTGGAAAATATTTAAAATAGTGGAAATTGGCACAAAAGACTTAAATGTCGTTATCAGAGTCCCCCCAAAGCGTGGCGGGCAACAAACTCCCGACTAAATTACGTACGTTGTTTTTTGGTATGTTGTTAGCAATATTTAAACGTGTTTTTATTTTTTATTTCGTCGGAGCACGTCTTTCTAAGTTTATAGTAAACTTGCTTTTAGATCACAGTTTTATAATTGTACTGACAAATACTTCTTAGCAACCGGGAACTGTTTTGCCAACATTACACCAGTGCACTACCAGGAGAGTCAATGAATCAATCCTTGTAAATAAGACTTATTTAAAAAAGCCGGCCAAGTGCGAGTCGGACTCGCGTTTCTAGGGTTCCGTACATAAATAAGTCCGACTCACGCTTGACTGCACATTTCTAATAGGTTTTCCTGTCGCCTATAATAGGTATTAACTATTTTGTACATTTCTTTTTTCTAAATTTTAGACCCCGTAGTTTCGGACATATATATTGGGGATGGTAATTTTTTGGCTTTTTCTTAAAACTTCTAAACTATTTCTTTTAAAATTATAAAAAAAACATGTCCATCTTTGCGTCACTAATTTACATATGTGTACCAAATTTCAACTTAATTGGTCCAGTAGTTTCCGAGAAAATAGCCTGTGACAGACGGACAGACAGACAGACGCACGAGTGATCCTATAAGGGTTCCGTTTTTTTCTTTTGAGGTAGGGAACCCTAAAAATACGAGTCAGTAATGTAGGTCGCACGATGGGGTCGGGCTCAAGGGTGACGATGCCGAGCCGAGCACATGGGCCCGATTCGGATTTTGAAATAGATATCTATTAGACATCTTTTAGACATCACCAAGATACGATAACGATATGTTTAAGATCTAACCTGTCAAATTTGACATTTGCGCGATTCTGGAGATACTCTTGAACGATTTCCACAGGATATGACTTAGAGATCCAATTCATATCTAATAGATATCTTACTCTATCTCACGTAAAAGTGACATTGGTTGCCCGAATTGCGCTGCAAAAGAGAACTAGTTGATATATAAACTATAACGTATCTAGAATGGATCTAGTACGTGTAGTCTCTTGTGAATATCTTGAAGTTCGAATACAGCAGCATGGCCGCTCCTCGATCAGAGGCTTCTTCACCTCAGCGTTGCAGACTGCGGATAAAACTCAACTATGTCAATTGACTTGGAACTTGTGAGGAAATATCAAATATTTCGCATACTGGCTTCTGCTTTGTCTGCATGGAATGGTGATGACGCTTGATAAAAACTACCACATATCGGTTCAACGGTTTAAGCGTAAAGAGGTAACATACAGGGGTCAAACAGATCACTGTGTTACGCCTTTCCTGTAGACATACACAAGAGTTAAGGGCTATAAAGGTTAATTTTCTTATTTAACCCTTATCCGCGTGAAAAGGTCCTCCTTTTATTTAGAGAACTATGATATAATCATTACTTACATGCCCACAAGCTGCTAACTATTGCCCACAGGAGAGAAAAATGTACAGTTCGCGCGAACACACTAGTTTTCTCTAGTAGGCAGTCACTTTCGCATTAATTATATTCGTAAGAATAGTCTGCGTTCCTTTCTACCTGATAGATATATGCAATTTCAACTAAGTTAAATCTGATTAACAGCGTGCGCGCAGCAGGTGAAATAATTCGTTCTAATCTGATTTAGTTCCTGATCCGGACCCATTAAATTAAGCTGTGAAAAATGTATACACTAAGTTACTTATAACATCATTCACAAACGCGCTATAAGCCTCGATTAGCTATTAATCATTTGTCTTAATCCGTATTTGTAAGAAAGGGATAAAAAAACAACGGTTTGCACTCCGGGAGTGCCGACAGAAGTGAAAACTCAATGACTAGTCCAAAATGTCTGCAGCACTATGTATAAATTGACCCATCCTCCTTTCTATTGAAAAACTTTAGTTCCGAAATTGCTGGTCAGTGAGCTTGTTTAAAATTCGAAATTAAAATTTGTAGCGTTAATTGTTTAAAATTCGAATAGAAATTGTTACCTTGCAGCCTCGCATCTAAATATACATATTATTTGGTCATGATATTTTGAGTTTTATTCACCAGTACTAGAGTTCACTTTTATTGGCGATTTCATCAAGATGCAGCTTTATTGAATTATATTTGAGTGATATAAAGTTAGAATGTAACTGTGAGATCCTCGTATTCAGAAATGTGAAAAATACTTTATAAAAAGTATTTAAATACAAAATACAAATACTTCCTTGATTTCTATTTCTACTATTTCAAATGCAAAATACAAAATAGTTTTTGAATTTGTATTTAAATACAAAATACGAAATAGGTATTTTCAAAATACTTTTTAAAAATACAAATACTTTGCGATAAAAGGTACTCTGAGTAGTGAATACCTAGTCTGAATTAAAAAGTATTACTCGGAATTTCAGAGTTGAAAAGACTCTCTTTATTCTTTGAAATCAATCCTCTATCTAAAGTGCAAATTTCTAGTTGTTTGCTCATATTAACCGGTAGGATGAAGGTATGGATGATGGTTTTTAACGGCCAACTTTTAAAGCATTAATTTGTAATGTTTTACAGCAAGTATAATGCCTCTCGTTAGTGTGATGAAA
This sequence comes from Cydia fagiglandana, assembly GCF_963556715.1. Taxonomy (NCBI): domain Eukaryota; kingdom Metazoa; phylum Arthropoda; class Insecta; order Lepidoptera; family Tortricidae; genus Cydia; species Cydia fagiglandana. The sequence goes on from NC_085937.1 coordinate 7,771,321, forward strand.
ACGTCTCGTTTGTGTTTCACCAGGGCAGAAAAGTTTGTTCTCCTCTCGTGCCTTGAAACCCTCGCAACACTCAAGATTCCACTTTTTTAACCACTCGCTACGCTTGTGGTCATGTGCGACGTTACTAAACAGATTCAACAGTTCCATATATGTTAAAAGAATGAGAGAGTTGCCAGGATTGTAACATCAGAAGAGATTGTAACTCCTACCTACGAGTACATTACCTACCTACTATAAAGTATTTTGTATTTTGAAAATAGAAAATAGGTCCCAAAAACTATTTCAAAAAAAATACAAAATAGTTTTCTTCAAAAGGTATTTAAATACAAAATACAAAATAGGTATTTTGCATTTTGTATTTGCATTTTAAATACAAGTATTTCAAATAAGTCACATCTCTGCTCGTATTTTAAAACGTACATGATTAGAATCTTTTTCATGTAACGTCATTGAGTTTTTCTTTATTGATTTAAATGCCATCTAAATGAGTGGCCATCTAAACGTTACGGTCACGTGATCGCTGTCTCGAGTTTATCTTTTTTTCCCCACCTCAGAAAGTGCCCAGCGCCGCTAAAGAAGTTTTCACTTCAAAAATAACTAATAGAGGCTTGTACATTTTTATGATTCAGGGGGTTATACACTGAAAAAGTATACTTACCTACTCCGTCCCTAAGCATAACACACACAGGCCAAATAGTTAGCTCCTACATGTGACTTCTAGAAATGTGGAGTATATTCACTTTGTTTACAAAACAATTGGCAACATTCCGCTGGCGCACTTATACTTCAAATTGTTGAGTCAGGAAATAAATCCGTGTAAATAAGGGGAGCTAGCAATCTGGGTCATACCTGGCGTACATCAGATCTGCCCAGTGCCCACTCTGAACGGCATGATATAAAAAACACCTAAGTGTGACAACGAGAGAGTATGAAACAATATTATGTGAACAAATGACTTTAGGTACTTTAACAATTAAAAAAAATGACTCACATTAACATTTTCAATGATATGTGGGCATTACAAAACAAAGCAGGAAAGTTAACTTCTGAAACTTTTTCTCGGTGTTTGGTCTCGTTAGGCCTTATTTAGCGACTTAATGGCGACTTACTTGTATTTTTGGTGTCAATAAATTATCCAATATTTAAGCATTGTGCTGCGTTATGCTTAGTGCGGGTCCTATTTTAGCGTCCAAATATTTTTATTATGTCCGCATGCCTTGTGTTATGTTCTGGCGTTAAATAATTGTATTTTCTTTCTTTCATTGCACCCTCACACTTCTTCCCTGTTCAAACTGACTATGAATCATTTCTTCTTTCTGTTTTACATTCCTTAATTTGTTTCACGATGTTTAACCGTTCGCCTGCTCTATTTCACGTGTTTAGTTAAAACTCTTTGTATGTGCAGTAGCATATCGTAACACATTTAATTTCAATAGTATTTTGAGCACCTCCCTTTATGGCGCTAACCATACAAGAGAGCTCCGTCGATCATTTGCAGGAGCCTTGCGTCACGTCCAGAGTCAAATCAACTAATTCAATGTGCTCGTGCGTCAAAGCTATCACCTGTCAAAAAAAACTGCTCAAAACGCGACTGAGACTAATTGTTTTTGTTGCCGATATGTGACATTCCACGAGTTGGAATTTCATTTGATCTAGCTAGTTTGCGAGTGTTTGTCTTTTCATTAGCTTTCAGCTCTCCAGATCAGTTAGCTATTTGTTTGATAGAGTAATATTTTGAGGAAATACTGACCCACTTTGAAGGCAAACAAGCTAATGCTAGCTGTGTTTACTTAGTTCGCGGCTTTTGCATTGCTACTAATTTACCTAAACGAGTATGTGTAATATAACGAAAATCTTTGCTGGCATGGTAATAAAAAATATTCGTGGTTCTATTTTGTAAGCATTCATCTGATTTCATATGTATGTATATGAAAGTATAATTATTTATTTGTATAAATATTTATTTTTGTACTAATTATGATTGATTTGTTTTAGGACAAGTACTTACCGAATTGTATCATCTTTAGTTCTATAATACTACACAATTTTACACCGCCTACAAATTATCTGCTTTGCCTAAAGGTTAAATGGTAGAGAATGCTTATGGCATTAAGTTCGCCTTTTATACAACGTATTGTATTAGGTGAAATAAAGATTAAATAAATAAATAAAATCTCAGAGGTGCATTTTAGATCACGCACCCCTTAACCGAACGTGTGGACACAAGACATCGCGCACTTAACTATGTTGAACATTTTTATATTTCGTGATAGAATCCAACTCTCAAGTGCCGCACATTGATTACTTCTGAGCATGATTAGCTTGATTGATCTGCTAGATACGTATTGACTGAAAACAATATGGCACCGGTAACCAATCTCCGATGGCAATTAAGACTATGCCGGTCCGTGCAGGCTGAAACGAATGGGGCTCTTCAATCAACGAATCAATCTACAATCGCGAATGGTCGCCACTTGCCAGCGACAGCTCTACAGATTTATTGCTTCAAATGGGTGGTAATTTTCAAATTTCGACGCCTGTTGATCGCCGTTCGACGGGACGCAACGCGCTACGTGACTGCACTACGTGCAAATCGGGTTCTTTGTTTACTACTGTATGATTTCCATACGCAAATGAAGCTGCGGTACAAACTGGGATTATACGTACAAAACGCGAGGTTACATTAAACAGTCTAGTTCACACCGCCGTAACAGCGTTTTAAAATGTTAGTTTTGACTGGGATCTTTAACTTTTTCTTTCACTGCTCTAAATAGTGGTGATTTATTATGAGCAAAGTAGCGTGACAGTGCGTTGGCATGCATCATCTGTTAGTAATAGGCCAATTAGTAACCTATCTTACATTACTTAGTGACATTTTGAATGTATAACACTAAAGACAAAGATTCGTAAACTATCTTTTTCTAGGAAAACATAAATTGTGTGCTCAGCGCAAAAGTAGACACCTGTATTTATATAAAATGTGGTTTTGAAGTAGGTATACGAAGCAGGCGAACCCTATTAAGTGTATCGTACATGTCACAAATGTAATCAAATTTTATATTATTATAAGGATTTTTTTTAAATCATTGCTTGCGGCACACACAAATTTAATGTAATCTCCCTGCAAATATAAATATTACTTAAATACGTAATTAATTAGATAATAGATGCTTATACTTACGTATCATTCTTTGTATCAGTACCTATCCCGCAATCTTGTCCGCGCAAAAGTCGTTAAAAATTTAACCCTTGCCACTTGCACCATGTACTAACCCGGGGTGAACCGGTTAAACCTACTACCTCCTACTACTACTACTACATGGAGCTACCATGGTTACTAGTATACTTTGACACTGGGTTAATGGTTTAACCGCTTAACCCCTGGTTAGTGGGCTGGTGCAAGGGGCGATTCGGGAAATGAATTAGAGATTAACTAGATACGATAAAGTAAAGAATATAATATCTTTACTATTTCATATCTAGTAAATCTCTAATTCATTTACCGAATTGAGCCGTTAGTCTGTTTAATTCACTTGACCACCGGGATTTTTTGAATTCTTCATCTATGTGCTTTACGTACCTACTTAATACAGTAAGCTTTCTGTTTTCAGCGACTTCTTTGAGAGCACTATCCTGACTCAGGCGCTTGGCGAGTTTGTTAAACGTTGTTTTTTAATGGTGCGTAGCTTAGTTTGGCGTTTATTGTTTAATTTTTATTAATTATTTACTCATATCTACTCATTGCGGGGTTGCGAACTGCGTCGCAACCATAATTGTGTTTTTAGTTTTAAGATATATTTTGTAATAATATGTATGCTAGTTTTAAGGTATTTATCTATGGGCCAATAGTTGCCTGAAAATAAATGTTTTAATTTCATTTCATTTCATAGCTAATTCAACGCAACACCATACTCAACCATAATAACTTTTCAGCCAACTTATAAGTTAAAAACCCACATAGCCGGTTCTTGCGTGCAATATTCGATACATTGCTAACTACAGAGTTTTTACTCTGGAATTCAATCGATCGACCAAATACTGCAATGTAACGAAAATTGCATGCAAGTTCTTGAACTGTCTTAACGGGGATAAACCTTATTATATTTAACTTTAATCAAGTCCTGTATTACATAATTAAATTTATCACATAAATACTTACGAATACCTCGTTAACCTTTCAAATCGCAGAAATATATGAGAAACTACGTAAAACTGAATTTCACCATTTTCAAATAAAGTGTACAACTAATTTTATAAATATATCGTAAATATATGCCCCTTGTCTTATTAAGTGTAACGAACTATATAACCTAATAGGTACCTACATTTTGTTTTGGAGTTTAATCATGCAAAAAAATTAAATCAAATAATAAATAAACAGTAACAAACCTCACATAAACATTACATGTTTTAATCGACAATCTAGCAAAACTACGGTTTAATATGAAAATTCAGCGAAGGCGAATCTCGCTATTAACAGTGCTTGAGCACGTAAAACGACGTTAAGGCGTGCTTAAGGCGTGCTCATCGGTTCCGACTCATTACGAGTTTTGCTCGACTCGCACTCGAGTTTAAGCCTGGTTAAGGTGCGCCGTGATTAAGCCAAGCAGACGTCGGCCGTTGCCAAAACCACTTCAGCCATCGGTGGTTCAGTAGTTGCTTGAGTAGACACCTTGTTAGCGGAGCTTAATTTTAATACGTTGTTGGTACTGTTGGCTAAATTTGTCACGTTCCTCCCAAAACATATCCATCCGGTATCCTATTTTATCTAATACCTCTCGCGACAAATGACGATTCCTATGACAGTTCCTTCAAGTATCTTTCGTTGGACTTAATTTAACTTATAAGTGAACAATTGCTTTTAACGTATTTTTATTTAAATGTTATATTTTTAAATAAATGATTGCACTAAACTTCCAAAAAATGTCTACAAACATTTTACATAACAGCTACCTACTCCATATAAAAATTAACTAACATAGGGACCACCCTTTTTAACGTATTATTATTTCATTAACCTTTTCACATTTGCGATATTTACAACATTATGTACAAATAAAAAAATGAAAAGGCTACAGCTAAATTCTTTTGTTTATTGTCCACGTGTTGCCCTTATCACAATACATAAATAAGCCAGCGTTGCCAATACATTTCAACATATAATAGTGGTATTATTAACAACTAAATGGCCAATCCGTCCGTCACGTCAATACAAGTCCCTCGGAAAGCTTCTTCTTCCAGATACGTCTTTCAGCGATTTACCTGAAAATAAGGAAAAAAGTTCACGTTAATTTATGGCGCTGGACACTAGCCAAACATTTCAACCACTCGTCTAATCTGGTCTTGTCGTAAATGAGCAAAAAAAAGTCTTCTAGACAGTTGTTTGGTTCCTGATCAGTTATCTAGGAGACTTGAGAGATAGGCTTAGGTGCGAACAGACAATATAAAACTCATTTATATCCCGTGACGTGCAGGGCGTGCCAAGGCGTTTTCCAATACGCTCGTTTATCACACGCTCCTCGACATAATGAGACGCATCTGAGCCGCTCGGCGCTCAACCGCCTCAACTGACTCCCGCGTCCTTTTCCTAAACATTTACGTATTTTAATATTTAAATTTCCCCCGAAATTAATATTAATTGTCAAATTTATGTCTCCGAATGATTCTGTTAAAAAATCTGTCTTATTGCACTTAAATCTAAATAAATAATCTTCCGTTCAGTGTCCGTTCACATTTAAATGTTACAATAAATTTATCTTGTACATATTTCATAAATCAAAAGAGACGGAAATATTCACTGGGAAAATAGAAGAAAGAAAATTAATAACGCAGTAAGTGTTGGGTATAATATTTTCAGAATCGTCACGGCGATCCCTAGATGATAGCGTGTCATCAGTGGCATCAAGACAAATATATTCTTGTGCCTACTTAACCTATGCTAACCTCGATTTCTGAAATGAAATATTTTGGTTTTTTTTTTCATAGTTATTTAAATTCGTAGGTGATTTTCTGATGTTAAGAACTATAAATTAATATGAATAACATGTTTAATAATAAAAAAATAGATGATACCAAATCTAAATTGGGTATCTTGAGCAAAATTTGCTCAAGATACCCAATTTAGATTAATTATTACCTATATTTTAAAAAGACGATAACAATAAAATATAAATTCTAAATGAACACTATAATAATCCGCTTAGTATTGCTTAAGCTTTTAAGAATTTTGAAAACAAAATATATCCTTTAACGAAAATATTGACCGATAATCAATATATTTATGGAATTTATGACAAGTCTCATGCAATACGACACATATCTATTCTTATCCTTTTGATAGAACTTAGGCGAAGCAAAGGTGACAAGTGAGCCGCAAATGTGAAATTCACACCACTGCCAATCTGCATGCATTATCTAAATTTAATCAAATTTCACACGTCTGTTGGAGTACGTCTGTCAGGCGTAACAAGCCGCGATATTTCTGTCCCGAGTAAAGGCAATCACTTTTAGACATTACATTAGAGAATCAAGAAGCATTAGCAATCACATGACAGCCGACTTCGGCCAACTAGGCTAACGCCCGCTGACGCATGAAACCGGCAAAACAAATTCAAATACCTAGTAATATTTAAAACGAGTTTTCTATTTCAAAGACTGTTGTTCCGTTACAAATTTTAATAACATTATTCTTTTCAATGGACCGCAAAGCTCGACGGACTGTTCCACATGCCGCACGGAAAGTTTGTGTGGCTATTTGCAAATTGTTGACGAACTCCGTAACGTTTGAAATGCCCCGACTAATTTACCACTATACTTCGAATTATTGTTTTTCTTTTTTACTTGTTATTGTTTATTTTGCACTTCCAAAGAACCTAGGTGGTAGATATGGCTTTGACACGGTCGGGTGCCTTACATAGAAAAAAATCTATGCATGCATATATTATGTTGGTTTCGGTGCTGAAGATCTGCCTTTTTCGGTCTTGATTAGTTATTAAAAAGAAGTAGAAAGAAATCGTATGTTTATTTTATTCAATTTCACATATAATAGTCGGATGACGTTTATATATTTTTTTAATTATATTTATCACTACATCAAAATAAATTTGTCGACTTTTATACTTTGAATACCTAAAATCTTATCGCGACGGATTGGTCACACTGAAATTTTATTTACGCTTTATTATTTTAGGCTTATGCTTAGGATTTAAAAATCGATGTGAGTCGATCTCATTTTGTCATCACTTTTGGTTGATACTTTATATATTACGTGTACATCGTATGCATACTCGTACTATTAAGATTAATTGCTTATTATTTAATAAAACTATTTTGAAATTATTTTAGCAGGTGCGAGTTACAAATACAATATCGATTACAAATTAGGTAATAGCCGATTTTTAACGTTCGAATGCCGCCTCAGTTCTCCTAATAATTGACGTCGGTATGTTGTTGGAGATAAACTCTAACGATGATATACGAGCGCTACTACAGTTCGTGCGTGTGCGGCGCGTCGATCACGCGGTGGAGTATTGCGCGGGCGCGGTCCTCGCAGCGTGCGCGCACCGTGACGCGCAATGACGCACGTGTGACGCGCCAATACCGACCATAACCCACAAAATATTTTTACTACAAAGTCCCCGTCACACACTGTCAGAGTGAGGTTACCAAGGACAGGCTTTTTTTCCGTAAATATTAAAATTAATGCATTATCACAAAATAATAAATCATCAAGATAACGAGCGATCTGCACAGTAATGTTATTACAGCTTAAACAAACTAAACCACCGGTCGTTATTAAAAAGTCTCATCTCCGAAATCATTTCACAAAAAGGTCTGTTGGATTTTGCACACACGGCGACATTGCGAAACAACAAAAATATTCAATGGTAATCAAACACTGCCCGGCACACAAGCTAATATTTACTCAGAAAATTTGCGTTAATACTCGAACAAATACTCTTCAATTATAAAGCTTCTCGAAGCTTTTTTATAAAGGAAATATGTTGTTATGAATGCACCATTTTTTGATAAAATCACTAACTACGCGTTTCTAATGACTTTCTACTTTTAAAAATTGTACATAAATCCTTTTTCAAAATTGGCCATAAATTAATACTGAGAGACCTACGACACCTCGAATCATAAACATTTTACACAACTTTCGCATTTTTTGAACGTTATGAAAAAACATAATTTGCGCAAATTTAACGCCTTTCATACGGGTATGGCGCATTCAACGGCACTTAGCACATCGGTTGGTTGCTATTGCGATTTATTCGATTCCCTATACCTTTTGGAAAAACATTAAATTTGTCAGTCATGATCGCTTAGAACGAAAATGGCCCCCGGAGGGCAGAGCGCAATCGGCTTACAGCCGTTCCCTGCAGGGATGGCAGCATATGCCTAAGAACTTTATGCAAATTAATTCAAAGCTATTTTACAACGGCAATGCAAATACGCATGTGACGTAAAACTGTACAAATATCAATTCGAATCAGGAAAAAACTGAAATTTTAGATAATTTTATTCATGTTTAGGCGTTCCAGATTGATTTTGAGTAGAAGTTGACAACCCTGCTTTGGTGCCCCGCCCCCTCTCGGCTCTCTATGCAAACACATTAACGCCAATTTCTCTTGAACCACTTCCTCAATACAATATGACACACGGCTCGTTTACATTACGCGTTTTAATAAAATAAACAGAATGACATTGAATTAGCCCCGGTTTATTTAAGTTTATATCGTAATTTTCACTTAAGTTCTACATTATACACTAATTCATGTTAAAATAGTTGTGTTTGCTCAGAGCAAAAAAAGGTCAACCACGACGTTGCATGAACAAGAGATTTCCTTTAGCAGGATTGATCCTTAGGACCCAAGGATGGATTTAAGAAGTGGAGCCACCCAGATTTTTGATGCAGGTGGGGGGGGGGGGGGGGTTTAAACGTCTCCGACGTTTGAGGTTAATACTTTTTTAAGTTTAGGTTCTAAGTCATGTTTAGTATCATTTTCAACTAAATCAAAGATGTAGACATAGATTTCATCAAAATCGGTTCAGAGTTTATTGATTTCCCAAACAATCCTACACCTTACCTTTCATTTTTAAGGTTTTTTTTGGAATAAAAACTATCCTATGTTCTTCCCCGGCACTCAAACTATCTCTATACCAAATTTTATCTAAATCGGTTCAGCGGTTATTGAATCCCCATACAAATTTCCTCCTCCCTTTTCACACCCTTAAGGGATGATTATTGAGATTAAAAGTATGCTATGTTATTCCCAGGGACTCAAACTATCTCTGTACCAAATTTTAACTAAATTGGTTCAGCAGTTTAAGCGTGAAGAGGAATTTAAAAAGAAGTATTTTTTTCATATTTTATGTGTTTTTACTTCGGAATGGTGTCATTATGATATCAGAAATGAATTCGGCACCCCCGATTTATACGGAAACGATACCAAACTTGACCTAGTAGCTTAAATGATACAGATATCAAGATCAAGTTGAGAGCCCCCCCCCCCCCCCCCCCAAAATATTTACATCAAAAATCTCGGTGGCTCCACTTCTTGAATCCATCCTTGGCTCCTAAGGACCAATCCTGCCAAAGGAAATCTCTTGTTCAAGCAACGCCGTATATTAGCTCCAGCGCCATCCGCTAAAACCAAAAATAGTCAACGTGCCGATAATGCCGATGTTGAATATTTCAATTGTCTACGTAATGAAATCCTTGGTACTTCTAAAAATAAAAGGATTTTTTTAATAATTTCCGAGCTGTATTGTTAAGAAGAGTTTTTCTTAGCGAAAAAACAGCGTTGTTTCTTTTGTTCAGCAATAAAATATATTTCATTGATGAGTGAATTCAAACATAATTCTGTTTTGATACAAGGTAGGTACAAACTAGTAAACTAAAAAGCAAAAAGCAAAGTATCCCCTTAATTAGTTTACCCTAAAACTATTTAATAAGAAGAAATAGATAACTAAAGTAGTTATGTCAGTCAAATTGACTATAATGAGCAAAACTATATTAGTATAATCAATAAATCTAACAAAAGTTTCAAAATTGTCTATAGTTAGACCGATCAGCGAACTTCTTATAAAATTGTCCACAAAACAGAGCGGACTTACATTAATCAACAATTCACCGTACATTACAAAATACTTACTTAAGCTTTTCTGGCAGCATAATAAAAAAAGATTGGTATATAATCCTATTCGAATATCCACAAATCCGGCAAAGCCTGCTAATATTTCGATGAAAATATTTTGATACAATATCTATTACGTATTGATTGATTCAGCGGGCGAACGTTCCGTTTGCATTCTAAATTGAATATTGCTTTTGTTTGATACTTTTTTAGGATTTTGCAGCGGTGGCAAGCCGCGTCAGGGATTTCCATACGTTCTTTTAAGTCAGAATATTCTCTACATCTATTAACAAAGTTTTTGTAGGAAAATAACACAAAGATCGGCCGCTACCTATTGCTTATTTGTAATTGATTCATTGATTAATGTCACTGTAGATACGCAAAGTTCTATTCATTTGACTATTAATGTATAATAACTTTTGATAAATTCTGATCATATCAACATTTACATTTAGAGATAGTTTGTATTATTATTTGTAAGCTAATTTAATGTTTTATATTTACTTAGTAGTGAATAAATATTTAATCTTTACATGTTCGATTAAGAATTATGTAAAGCGTAAACTTATTTCTAAAGCTTATTATACCACACAAGACTACATGAATGATTAATTGTTATTCGAAATCATTATTAATTTATTTATTAGGTATATTTGATTATTGATGAGGAAATGGATATTCCGATGTAATAGTTACTATAGTCTACGTCTTTTTTTGACATTTAGATTTTATTCTAGAAATTCTAGACTAGTATTTTTTTATAAAAAATTTTTAATGTTAGACGATCCTTTTGTGAAATTCTTAGTGTTAAATTTGATTTGTATAATAATCCAATGTTATTATGGAATAATGTTAACATCAATAAATTGCTCTGATAATTAGATTAAGATTAATTACGATTCATTCGACCGTCAAGAGCTTGTTGCTAGGCCTACATGAATAAAGTATATTTTGAGTTGAATTGAGTTGGTTACTAATATGTATCCAGGCTGCCAGCACGTGCGCGTCACGTGACCACGCGCGGTCCCGAGCCCCGGCACGAAAGCGCGCTAATTGAATAAACCATGTTACTTGTACTTTTTTACATGATTGGCTCATTAAAGTTCCTAACTAAGTGAAGCTTAAACAGCGACGTTTATTGTACGGTACTCGTAAACGTCAAAAATAATGAACGGGTGACATGCACATGCCATGATCATGTATCGTGTTTTATGTGGTTTCCCTGCCGCTTGGAAAATTCAAAGGCGGATAGTTTGTGAGGGCTCGCGTGTCATTTATTACACGGTGTCAATATTAAAACATGAATAATTGAGGGTGAAATTCACCTAATAATTAAATGTCGTAATTTTTTTTATTCGACATATCCTAAAATGTTCAGTTCATTAAATACATATTAGTTACCAATAGCTACATTTTAATGAGGAATGTTTCAAAAGAAGTTTATATGTAGCGCAGCTTTACCAATGCAGATAGTAAAGTCGTAGGTATAATTGCCATAAGAAAAGTGTTGGTTAGGTTAAATTCCAGAATAAAGATCCCAGGCTGAAAGGATAAGAGTTTGACGTAACTTTATCTTACGTACATATGTTAAGTTTCAGCACAACTGTTTCCTGCACTTTGGCCAGGTAAAGAAACACAGCAAACAAAAACTACTACTCCTGTTAATTACTCCTGAATATCAGGCGTATTCTGATTTTAATAACAGGTTATGAATAACACCTGGATTAGTTGTGGATCTGATCTGTCAGTATCAAAAGCGACAATTTTGGTTTAAGAAAAATTTGGCAACAAAGTGCCACTTTTGACACTGACAGAGCAGATCCATAACCAATTCAGAGCGGCTACCGCGAAAACCAAAATTCGCAAATTGCGGGGATCTTTCTCTTTTACTCCAACGAAGGCGTAATTAGAGTGACAGAGAAAAATCTCCGCAATTTGCGAACTTCGATTTTCGCGGTTATAGCCCTGATCCAATTCATAACCTGTTATTAAAACACCTGAAGATATACCCTAAGAATACACCTGTATATTTCATCTAAATTCTGTTGCGCTTGATGCCCTTAAATGAACTCGTTGAGATATAGCATAATTTGTGATATATTTCGAGCAAACACTTTTACATTTCCTTGGTAAATAAAAATGATAGCCACTAGTGAGAAGCGACAATAAAACAAACGGAAATCGCTCCCGTATCTGACTGCCTGAACTTACATAGATCCACGTTTAATAGTGTTTAAAAGTTGCAACAACTTAACTGTTAGCAAGATTTACTGGCGTTTTAATAGCCTCTTTTAACTTTGATGGCGGGAACTACTTCCGATACTAAACAAAATGCGCTTAGTTACTGCCAACTTGATGAAAAATACGCAAGAGAAATCTAAAGACTCTCAATCTCACTGACTTTTCTTGTTAACTGTTCTTGTTGAAAACTAGTTTTCTATGCTATAAGGGGCCCTGCGGTTTCTGGCGTTCCACTGTTTTAGAAGAACAAGAGCGTAGTTTGCAAACAAGTACATAAAATACTCATTTTACGCTGCATTAATTTAATAGAAACATTATGAAAGCTCTGATATATACAAACAAGTAATTTTTTTTTTCGTAAAGTAATCTTTGATGCAGCAATCTAATATTAATTTGCAAATTTTAATGACAATACTTTGCTATCCTGGCATAAGTAGGTATAAAAATGCTTATAATAAGACGGATAAAAAGTGAAATTATAGTACATAATTTAAATCTATAGTAAGTCATCTAAACAAATGCGCAACATCTGACGAAAAAAGGTGTATACGTTAAAAATAACTTCGCTGGCGGAAGATTGTGTCATTTCGTTATGTAGAAAAATGACTTATTACCGGGCGTTTCGTAACGAGGTTAGCAGATAGCGGCCAGCAATCAATCACGATAGTAATGAGTTGATCTCTTCTTGCGAGTAAGTTGTACCTACTGAAGCGCGTTTGCCACATGTGTCTTTAGTAATAATAAGAGTTGTTTCGATAGGTATACGATAATGGAAAAAATGCTTGGAGCGAGTATTTTAAATGTTCAATTAATCATATTCGGCCGTATTCGAACTTCAAGATATTCACAAGAGACGACACAGATAATCTTCAAGATACTCACAGATACGTTATAGTTTAGATATCAAATATCAACTATATTTATAGTTCTCTTTTGCAGCGCAATTCGGGCAACCAATGTCACTTTTACGTTAGATAGAGTAAGATATCTATTACTTCTATTAGATGTGAATTGGATCTCTAAGTTATATCCTGTGAAAATCGTTCAAGAGTATCTCCAGAATCACGCAAATGTCAAATTAGACAGGTTAGATCTTAAACATATCGTTATCGTATCTTGGTAATGTCTAAAAGATATCTAATAGATGTCTATTTCAAAATCCGAATCGCGCCCTTTGTCAGCTACAAAGAATATTTTATGTGTTTTTATTACAATGGGGTAAAAGTGCTTTTATTGAAGACAAATGGGAAAATAAATTATAGTTGTTTTTTTAAGGCCGTCAGCTAACACTACTTTTTAAATTCTTTGTGATATCACGACTGTTAGACCTAAGTATTATTAAACTCCAGATCAAATAATTAACCTGTTATTACAATCAGAATAAGCCTCTGCCTCCGAGTTATGAGATATCACGAAATATTTGTGCCAGATTTGTAACTATGATATTTCATTCCTTGTCGGTATGCGCAATAGAATAAACCTACTCTAGGTGTAAATACCTTTTGAAATTCCTACAAACGAAACTGTTTTATTTTCTGTTTCGTTTTAGTTTCGGGCACCACGTTTTAGAAAACCCGAATAATCTACATGTTACTTTGTAAAGCTGCAAGCTTAAAAATAATTTCGTTATAAAAATAACTTGAAAAGTTAGATAAGGGCCGTGGGTGGAAGACCTGAAACTACTATGGGAATAAAATTCATAACGTGCTTCTAAGTTCACCTGTCTCGTCGTACTTTGGAATTTTTAAATTAAATTCTGAGTACCGCCGGCTGAACAAAGTTACGAATTCTTAAAATTTGGCATCGTAATTAATCTTTCGGTTTAATAAACATACAAAAGGTCCACTCAACCTTCTTGGTGAGTGTCGGGTTCTTCGAATTTGTCCAGTGAACATTCTTAATATTTGGTTCAAGTAAATAAGTGGGGAGAAGGGCCACCCCACACTAGCGTCTTCCGCGCTATCGAAAATGGCGTCGCCGCGCATTTGCGCTAACGTTGCGTCGAGCAGCAGCCATAGAGTTGACTAGACGCCGACGCTCGGGTGACGCTAGTGTGGCTAACGGCTTTAGGAGGGGGCGTACAGCCAGGAAATTAGAAAGAAATAAAAGATACGGCGCGCTAGGACATAAAAAATAAAGATAGGATAAAAAGAAACCCACAGTGTAAGCAATGAGTATTTATATCACATGGGTACCTAGCATAAATACCAATACTAAAATGTATAATTTATATTTTATATAGGTACCTACAAAAATTACCGCTCTTAGACTTTTTTGACAGAAAATCAAAAATTCTGAGTAAGTATTTTTCTTTACTTTGTATGCGGCTGTGGTCTCATTCATTTCTATATCTAGAAAGTATTATACCTAAATGTAATGGTCATGAAACGAAAATGTCTATCCTAATAAGCAGAATAGTCCTACTTCTTGTTTCAATGAGATGTAGCAGCGAATTTAAAGGGTTCAGACTTGGCGGGGCCCTAAAAACAGGAAGGAATGTAGAGTGGGGCTTATTCCTTATTAATGGAAGGGATGACGCTAAATCTTGTAATTAATGCAGGTGCTCGCGTCGGCAAACTTACCGAAAGGATCTCCGGCAATTATCGGAAAATCGCTTTCTATAACACGTTGCGCACAAAATTATTCTACATTCATTTTACTAAAAGCTTTTCAGCGATTCTTAATGACTTTCAATAATTAGTATTAAGAAATCAATTACGAGAATGATAGCGAGACGTCTATTGCATTTATTCGTACAATATGGC
Source organism: Cydia fagiglandana (assembly GCF_963556715.1). Taxonomy (NCBI): domain Eukaryota; kingdom Metazoa; phylum Arthropoda; class Insecta; order Lepidoptera; family Tortricidae; genus Cydia; species Cydia fagiglandana. The sequence continues at coordinate 7,786,469 of NC_085937.1, forward strand.
GTTAAAGAAGAATTTTTAGTAATTAATATAAATTTAATTACTTACTGAATACACTAACCTATAACTTACTAACTTATAACTAAACCTAACCACTTACCCTAAACTTATGTATTTTTAATTATGTAAGAAATATAATGCGAATCTTTTTACTGCTAAATAACGACATGATTGTGTCTAACAAAAAATATATATGTATAGCAAAGATAAAATTGGCTAAAACTCTAGTGTAAATAAGAAATAAAACAGATGTGGAAGAGGGCAAAGATACTGTAAGTATATCTCAAAGCTTTTAACAACTATCCGATACAAACTTGCTCCAGTCCTTCTTCTTAGAGAGGTACTAATGCGTTTACAGCTTAGAAAAAAGTTGAAAGGATATCAAACTTCATACTAAGTACTATTTACTTCATACTAAGTCTATACGTACTACAGTTGGGAGAAAACTACACAGATTAATTTGAAATGTACAGAATTTGTGACTTTACAGATTTTTATTTTATGACTTTGTTCCCGCAAACTTTACTTCTTAAGAACTAGATTCGAAGTTAGAACGCTTTTAAATTTTAACTAAAGTTCTTTCAAGTTAGTATTAAATACCTATCAAGTTTTGTATTATAAAGTTTTATACCGACTTTTGAAACATTGTTTCGATGTGTCAGTCAAAAATTACAAAGCGCTTATTGAAAAAGTTTAACGTACCGCGGACGTGATCTGAAAAATATTAAAATATTTCCATATGAGGTTCATGTTAATGAGGCACTGGATGCGACCTACGCTCGAGGAGCTGGTATGAGGAGCCAGTACAAATGTCGGTGGAGCGACGTCAGCAAGGTAGGACACCAAACGCACTTCTGGCGTATGTTATTGATTTTCACCGCCCGATGGGCGGGGCTAAATGTGCGCGAGAGGGATCACTAGATTGCCTCCTCATCAAATTAGAAGGGGAACCAGCATTTCTCTCAATAGCTATTCTAATAAAATACGTACCATTAACCAACTATTTGAAATAGGTAAGGGCCCGTAGAAAAATATTCTTGCAAGAATTGTCTTCTCTACGTCAAAGTTGGAACATTTCAAGTTTTACTTTATTAATTGTCTTATTTTTGTTTCTAGATTGAACATTGTTATTTATGTAAATGTCTTAACGTAATGACACGTTTAAGGCAAATAAACGTGCAATAAGTGTAGTCCCCGTTTCATTAAAATAATTGTACCTAAACAATTTGTCAAGCAATCAACTGGTCTTGTTGAGATTGTAGAAATATTCATTTCGTTATTCATATTATATTAATCCATACTAAAATATGTTTACACTCAATTTCGTCTACCTAAGCAGTAAACGAATATCTCAAAAGGTACGAGTGATTCTTTTCGTTACTTGAAAAAATAGTACATATTAATAATAGTAAATAGGTTCACAAATGTCACTGATGACAGCTGACAGATCATATCCATAACTGTTTCATAACAATAAATTAAAATCTGAATCAGGCTCGCTCATAACAAAACAAAACGGATTCAATTTCCTAGCATAAAACTAACTAACTAATAAATAAATAATAAATAGATCATTCTAAAAAAATATCCCATATCTTTTAGAGTCATCTATTGCTGGTTAGATTTCCAGTCAATAGATGAACAAGGAAAGAAGCTGATTTATGAGTTAAAAACACTGTACAAAACGAACAATGAGACAGAACACAGACGCCATTTGTGTCATTGTTCTAGTTCTAAGAGTGAAAAATATAGCTAACTACATACTTTGGCAACCCATGTCAATGCGCGGATGCTCACAGACTGCTACATAGGCTGTATGATAGCAAAAAATAACCCGGAAGATATTTTAATCCCTTCAAAGGTCCGTTGTGCTTGAAGCTGGGATTACGGAACTGTTCCCTTAATGACGTCGAAGTTTATTCATTAATAATCTAAACAAAAAATATTACGGTTAGATTAATCTTTCGTGTTTTTAATTTTGGACAACTTAAGCTTGCTACAAGTTATAGCCTGATAAACGGCTATGAGTTGATTTTATAGTAAATATTCTGTGCTAATATTTTCATAGGATTTTGAATCAAGTTATAATCATATATCTTGTTATATGCACACGCGTCCCTTTTGTACAGCGAATAGGTACAAACGTACCTATTGCTAGATTGTGCAGTTTTATTTCAATAATCAGAAATAATTAATTGATGCTAAGTGCAGACTCTGATGATAACATATGATGTCAATATTGTATTTCCAATTGAATGAGTGCTCCGGGACCGTTGAATTAGAAACCGCATGTCTGTGATTTTTTTATAGTTAATTCAATTTTTTATCAGGCTCCGAGAGCAACGTGATTCGCTGAAGGTGAAACCACGCGAATGTACTAAGATTTTCTGGTAAATCCTTGCATCTAGTTACAAATACCGTACCGACGGGAAAGTAAAACTCAACACAAATGATGTTCGTCCCGTGACATTTCCCGGGAGTTCAGCGGGTCAGGGTTGCGGGATGAAACGTGATCGTAACTATCTCGGCGATCGTGGAGGGAATAAGAATTGTGCAGCGGATTTGAATCCTCTTCGCCTTGTTTGTACATAACAAGCGGGAAGGTTTGTAAACAAACCATTAGGACGGTGATTCCAGGACGTGGCAGCTGCTGTGATCCCAAATAATAATTATATAAACTGGGATATAAGTATTTTGGAAATTTTGGTAATTAAATAGGTACAGAAATTTACAGACTTAAAACTAGGAAAATACTAAGATAGATAGATAGATAGATAGATAGACAGATAGAATACCTACTCTTTATTGGCACACCTCAGTAAAAAGATACAAAAGAAAAGTACAATTAATTAAATGTAGAGGCAGACAACAGGCGGTCTTATCGCTAAAGAGCGATCTCTTCCAGACAACCTTTAACCTTTATTACCTTTATTAAGATTAGGGGTATTATATGCTATTTTAGGCCATAGGCACCCGGCTTTTAGTATCTAGCACGCTGGGATTGGGATATTAGCTGGGAGGTTGTTGCAATGTTTGCTTAAAAACTTTGTAACTTAATACAAAAATAACGTGACATACCTACAAATGCACATAAATAAACTATTTGACAAGAATTCCTCAAATATCTACTTTTCATAATTAAGGTCGATAACTCACAAATGCCTTGTCCCTTGTCGAACGCCGTGGCAAGTTTCTGGAAGAAAAGCTTGAAAAATGATACTTGCTACGTTCTCTAATATAAGCCCGCTTAGCCAAAGTTTTAAAACATCATTAAATAGACTTTAAAGCAGGTAAAAAGCAAGTAACCCTTATCATAATGACCTACGTAATACAAAATTCAGCAAAGTTTCGTCGTTCTTTCTTTTGAGCGACCCCTAGGTAAAAGTATTATGAAGGTTTAAAAAACTTTAGTCAGGTTTTGACAAAACGTGCCATCCTTTGAAATATAAGTCAGAGAAGAGGTTTCTGCTGTGCGAATACAAATTTATCAAAATCACAGAGGATCACTTAGATCACAGCTGTATTTACATTGAAATTCAATTTTTGCTGGCAGCAAAACGGAAAAATAAATTGAAAGGATCGGCTCGCAAATTAAATAATAAACTTTTTTTCTGTCATCTACAATTTCAACGGAGAATTTATCGACTTTAATCGTAGTTAAAAACCCTCCGACGACGTAAATGGGTTTCAAGTTTCAGCAGAACAATAGCAATTTGAAATTACAAAAAAAGTGAAAAAGCGGTCAAACTCAGCACAATCAAGACTCTCAAGTGCAGAAACATAAATGAAGCAATTAATTATCCGCGATCCCAATTATTCTTCCTGCCCTCTCCTCCGCTGCCTGCGCACTTATATTTTTCTCTTTTCCGTTAATTTGTCGAAAGTTAATTGAAGGGATACTGCTGTAAGCGCTGTATAGCTCGAACATGGGCCGTAATGACGCGCGTGAGGAAACTCAATGTCCAGCTTAAGTTATTTGTTGCAATCTTGAGCAAAGCTTGCAGAAGAAATTCTCACATTAAGTATTTTTTAACACGCAGATTTGGTTAGTACACAATTAGTAAGTAGTTGACATATGGTACGTTAAGACTATCAAATGTAACTCGGAAACAATTGATTGGTGAATGGACTTATTTTATTTCAAGTTATAAACCTACTTAATTACACTGCTGAGATCGAACCAGCGTCCATAGCTTCCGCTGCAGATGCCTCATCCACTCGGTCATCCGAGTCATGATGGTAAGGCTAGAGTAGAGTAGTAGTAGTAGTACTCGTTCATGGCTTAATTGTAGTTACAGTACTTAGTAATATTTGATATTTCAACGGCACCCTCAGTTCTCACAAATGCATGGGCTCTATATTACCAGCTGTCAGTAAATGAAAGACTAGCGCTTAAATTCGTGTTTTTATGAGCGCATAGTAATGCGTCGTACTCGTCATGTTTATTTTACCGGTTAGATCAAACACCCCGTAATAAGCAACCAAATTTACACAATCAAACTTCTAGCTATATATATCAAATAATTATTAAAAAATACAACGTTACGGGCATAATAAGCCGTAAAATTAATAACTTATATGACGATGGTGCGATCCATTCATCACGTTCGTCAAATAAAAACGCGAATCGCAATTGATGAAACCTTTTAAAATTGGCGGTATTTTCACCCGCTGCAGGATCTACTTATCTGTAGCGCGTCACATGTAAGTTGATTTGCTACATTGACATAAAGTGTATTATTGCTTGTGCCGTGTTGGCTGTAGGTTGTTTTGTAATAGGGTCGTCACCTAGTGAGGCGAATAACTGGAAGGATTGACGGCGCGCCGCAGCATTGTGTACAAAAACAATGGCCGACCTCCGCGGAGTCATTAACCCACCTCCGATGTCGGAGCTTGCAGCGTGCATATCTCAAACGTTTTAAACTTCGCCGGTGAAACTTATTTAGGGTTTTACCATTTATTTTAGTAAATTGTTACAAATTGTATAACGATTAGTCTTGATGGCTTTTCAAAAATTGCTTAACTAAACTATTTAACAGCTACTCACAGGCGTATTTTGTGTTTTATAACAGGTTATGAATTAGATCTAGATTAGTTATGGATTTAAAAAAGAATACCTACGCCTTTATGTCAGGGATGGTGCAACTAACTAATTGTTAATAAATGTTTATTTACCCTTAATGTAATTCATATTCATACAATCACTACACCTTATAAAACAAAATCCCTGCCGCGTTTGTCTGTTCGTGTGTTTGTGTTTGTTCGCGATAAACTCAAGAACTACTGAACGGATTTTCATGCGGTTTTCACGTATCAATAGAGTGATTCTTGAGGAAGGTTTAACTGTACATTTTGTTAACCCGTGCGAAGCCGGGGCGGGTCGCTAGTACAAAAGTAAAAGTAGGTTCCTACTTTACGTTCAAATCATGCTGACTTTTATAACCTTTACCTAGAAAGTCAATAAAAGAACATTAACTACCCCAGCATATTCCTCGATTACGTAGCACTACATATTTCGATTGGCAAAGTTGCACAACGTTTCGACGCGGGTCTCTTATAGGTCCCCGGCACGGCACGCGTCCCGATCAGGCGGACGGCCGCGTGATCATTCACGTGCCACTTATAGGACGAATGGGGTACCTGGTGATATTTCTCAATAACTATTTACACGACTACTTGACCTAATTAAGATAGAAGTAGTACATTGCAAGTTCTCAGTACGGCCACTGACAACTAATAGACAAAGTAAATATGCATGAAAAAAATTATAAACATAATTTTAATTTTCCGATATCGAAATTATTTTTCAGGAAAAAGCGAAGTCGAAAGTAGACTTCTTTAATATGTAACCGGGATAAGCGCTAAGATGAAGAGGTAATAGTACCTACCTACAGTCAACTGTTACTACCCTGTTGACAGTGACACTCCCCCACACTGCGAACCAAACTTCTATGTGGTCAACTACTTATCTCTGCAGCTAACTGTGAACTTAATGCATCAGTGATCAAACCTACCCATACTTTTATGTGTAATATGAGCACACTTATTTTTCTGTATCTGTAATGTAAATAAATACTCAAAATAAACTGCTCAATAACAATTCGACATAAACTTGCGAAAATTCAATCCCTAGTGTCAATTACGTACGGTATACCCGACAAGTCTAGCGAATCGCTAGAACGCGTTGAAAGGGTAAACATAAAAGAGTAGAAAGGAACTTTTATCACGGCCTACCTATTCACCAGATTTTACAACGTAATAAATTACTGCGGAAAAAGTACTATCATTTTTAGCTTATATTGTTAGTTGTGTTGTATTGTAAAAATTGTCATCATCAATCACGCTGAATGAAAATGTGTTGAATTACTCGATTTACATTATTACATTTTTTTAGTGCATCAACTTCTATATTTGCGACACACTTTTTGACAGGTATGATTTTGTATTTTTAACTTGTACTTATTTATTACCCGAAAGTGCGACGCAAAGGAGGATAATGTGTATAATTGTAGTTTTGCACTATTCATGAAAAATTTTTGGAACCGATAATTTTGAGTTTAATTTCGTCTGAACTATTGTTTATTATAAACATTTGTTTCTTAGTTATGTATAAGTATGTGTTTATATAAATATTTATGTTTCTATATCGTCATACTTGAAGTAAGTATATGCTTTCCCTAGGAGTGTAAAGATTGCGTCTAAAATTACTTATTGGCACGCGTGAGATGCAATACGAGTAGTAGGTACCATCAAATAAGGGTATTTTTTTAAACTTTGTGAGCCGTACGCCATACTGCTTGCCTACCAATGCTTCATTAATAGAACACAAGTTCAAATAATGGTAACCGTCTCATTCACTTGGTAGTTTAGTTCAGTTTCTTTGGTTATCTAATAAAAACAAATAAAAACGGCTCGAGTGAAGATATTTCGCTTGCTCCACACGAAAAGTATACCAAACGGCCGTTTTCATTCCTGTAATGAAAATTGTAACTCCGGAAAATGTCAAGCCAGAATCACTGACCCAATTAAGTTCGAAACGCCATGCTGTGCATTTGTTTTGAACGGTTACAGAGCGGGCATCGGATCGGTGTCACGTGACCACACCGCCGGTGTCGGAAACGTCACGTGGCCAGAGCATCCGACGGCGATACCTGGCTGAATTAAATGTGCCGTCGAAATCGGTTTTGTCAATACACTTCGATGTTTGCTAGTTTATCTGAAGATAAATAAGATTTTTAACTTTTAATCCTACTATTCCTACAAGAAGTTTTAGTACCACAAAAATACGATATAAACTTTAAATAATTTACTTAAGATAAGTACCAAAAGATTGTTTTAATTTTGAAAAGGAATGACTAAATATTTTGATTTCCGTTCTTCAATACGACAGCTGATGCTGCGCGCTTCAGATAAATAGATTTGATAAAAAATATGTATGTAGGTTATTTCATTTTAAAATAACACAAAGTTACGAATAATGTACTTAAATAATTTTATAGTTCTCTCTAGTAGTAAATAAGGTACCTACATCAAATGACTGGCAAGTGTCTCACTAAAAATGTTTTCTTTCTGAAATTTTATCCGTAATTGTATGCTTCTCAGCTCTCAGTTCTAAACAAAAGTATCTTTTACACAAAGAAAAAGTCTCATCGTAAGAAGTAAAGAATTTTTATGAGCATACTTTTGTCGGCGTGGTGGCGATATCGTTAATCCTCCACATTGTCAAGCACCTAGGTATTTCCACGCTTCTTTAAATTACCACTTTTATTTTAAAAGGAGGCAATTTTTCGTGGGACCTAGTCGTAAATTAGTTGGATAGCAGAAATAGGCTTCTAGTAAAACTGACGCAGTAAGACTAAAAAAAGTAAACATTCCGTATTTTTTACATCCCAACAACATATGAACCACCTACTACCAGGTGGTTAATTCACAATTCTTTATTGTAACCATGGTACAGTATAAGTGTCAAATATGATATACAATGTCTTACATGGACCCTCACCCATCACCGCCCATGGACACTTGCGGCTCAGGAAATCTCCAACGCCCTCAACTTTCTTAACAACGGGGTTTTCAAATATCAACTTCTGCAAAGCGAACCAATGTTCGCGACATTTTTTATTTGTTTTAATGCAGTAGGTCTTTTAGTTACCATGGTTACCAGTACAATTTGATACTGGGTTAAACGGTTTAACTCGAGTTAGTGGGATGGTGCATGTGGCGCTTACATTATTAACTATAAATGTCGCTTAACAGTTGCATTTTAAATACGATCAACAATTATTCAATTCTTATTCCCAACCCAAATATTATGCAAACCTCAGCACAAATCCATAAGCATGCCGTTTATTAAAAGAGCATTTTCAGCGCACATCGCAATGTAAAAAGCCATTTGCAAGAACCTTCGAAGATTATATGGGTTAAGTAGTGAGTCATTCATTACGCAAACAATGTGTCTCCGCGGAAAATTGCACATGAGCGTTGCGTCATGCCTGTGAAGGCTGTGCACATGCAGTTACGCGCGCTGCACTGTTAAACCTAGATGGATATGTTTCATAAATAATAGTTTTAACTTTTTTCCTAATAATTTACGATTAATGCGTAATCTATAAAACGTGATCAGAATATTTACACAAATCCCAAATAATTAATAAAATAACAGTAAAATTGGTGATCCATTGTTGGATCTTATATGTCTTTGCAATAAGATTTTCGAATTGTTATTTAACTTTGTGGGCGATGGTACGTGTTTGTAAGCTTTAACTAGTTAATTATCTAACCTAATAACTTTAATTATTACGACTTACAAATAATAATTATAATAATGATAATTGAATCAGTTTAACAGAACTGGAATATCTAATATCCACTTAATTGGTGTCTCTATTGTTTAATAGAGTTTATAAGGCTCGTTCATTATAATAAATTGACAGCATATTTGTGATTTTTATTTTATACAATATTTTATGTAAATAACATCTGACTCCTAATCAGCAGTATTTTGTTAAAGGCTGTTTGCTTAAATCTCTAAATGCGCGTTACGACAGCGCTTCTTTTAACCGCTTTTCATTTGCTTCAGTATATGGGGCATGTAGCATAACAACGGTTACTAGAGCAGGCTCACTTGGCAGCGGCGACGCGGGCTCGCTGTATCATGTTATCCCTCGCCAGCCGCCTCTATGCCAGGACTTGGCATCCTCGACGCGGACAATTTGGGCCCAGGCCGAGCCACCTACCCGTTATTGGATTGTCATAATTTAACGTTGTATGGTAACTGGCGTAACTGCCAGGAGCTATGGGGATAAACTTGCCCGTGGCCAAGCCAGATATTTGATTAGTTTTTAGTTTTGAATCGAACGGGTATAGGTTGTTTTGATATATTAGACAAGTCGCGGTATCTTAAGATAGTACATATTTTGTCGTTGAAAAATATATCTATGGCAATCACACCCATTATGTAGTAAAGACTGTAAATATTCGTTGAGTATGAATATTCATCCAGTGTAGCTTTTTCAGGTTATATCACCTCAAGAAACAAGTTGATTCAAAGGAAAGTTTATATAGGCTGGCAATGACTGGCACATGAAAGACATTTTTGATATGATTAATGGTGTGATATTATTTAAGTATACTAACGTTGGTACATACCTAGAAAGCAAATAGACAGGTACAAAAGCATTAATTTAGCGACGGGCGTGGGAATCGCGCATTTATTCGCAGCTCACAATACTGACCGAGCTCACATAAAAAGATGCCACAATGCAAGAGACTGCTCACCGTCCCAGTCCTCGCAAATGAGGGCGACAGGCTGGCACGATTTAATATTTATGACCCAGTATTAGAGCTAATTTCGCTAAATTGGTGTGTTTACCTTTGAACTGATTATTTACATACCTAATATTTTATTAATGATTTAATTGAATCGCGGTCCCTGCAATTTGTTAAAGAATTATATAGTAGCTTATTTCAGTAGTAGTAGAATAGTAGGTATAGTAGGATATTTCAGTGTAAAAAATTTGCTTGCGCCACCTACGGCTATTTCATTTTCACCTCTGCGGGGGTCAAAGTCGAAAAAATCTTATCTATTTTCGTCTATAAGTTGGAATTCGCAATATAAGTTGATTCAAAAACAAAGCTAGTCAAACATTTAGTCATCGTTCTATCAACCAGTGTGAAGAATAGCTATTTATGTATTATAAATATTATTAATTTTATGTTTATTTATTTATACGTAATAATTATATCTTTTAAACTATGACACAATCATAAAAATAGACATTCACTATCGTAATAGGTACTAATCAAGATAAAAACCGAAGTCATATTATAAAAAAACCGTTAATCCCTTTATTGATAATGTAAAAAATAAAATATGTCATGTTCTAAATTCTTCATCATTAATACACTTTCGACAAACATGCGAGTCTTTTTATAGGTTGCTAGGTATTCTGCACGACACGCACTTAAAACTTCGCGTAAAAACTGTCTAGGAAGCAGGAACATAATTTCATTTCAACGCCGTCTAATTTCTGTCGGCAGTCAAGGAGCTCACGTGTTAAAAGCAATTTCCATACAAATGATGTCTCCGCAATCTGTCTGGGGTTTAAGCAAGTGCAGCGGCCATTAGGAGCTCGATGCCGCACGCCCATTAATTTAATAGCAAGTTTTCTTTGCGGCAGCTATTAACCGACTGCTCTCGCAGACTAATTCTTAGGAGGTTTAACGGCAGATTTACGCGACGCTCCTTGCGTCGCGCATTGAGCCTTAGGGCTGATTTAGACGGCGCGGCGCGCGAACTCGCATGCGCTTTTAGTTACATTGCGGACTGTTGGTTACGTCCAATTCAACCGACCGATCAAAAACCGCAATGTAATGAAACTCGCATACGAGTTCTCGCATCGTCTAAATGAACGCTTAGTCTAGCTGTGGTCATGTTATGGGACTGGGCCTTTTACTTTTAGCTGAATGTTCTTAGGATAAGTTCTAATTTAAATCGATTCAAACAAAGAGATTAGGTGTGGCTATGACATTCTTTTTAAATAGTGTCATAATATATTTAGTACGAGTCGGATTCCTTTGTTGGACATACGAGCCTTCCTCGAGAATCTTCACAACGACAGGTCGCCCGCTACCCTAATTTAAAGTAACTAAAAAGTAGTTTTATTAGGGTGTGCTTGTATATGCACACCCTATAACTGAACTTAAAATTAATTCGCATTTTACAACAGCCATAAACTGTTCGTTACGCCAGTTTATAACTTTATATTGTTGCAATCACATACTCGTAATTAAGGGTCAATTAAAAGTTGTTATACCAACTAACAAAATTATAATCAAGTATTTAATTGTTGTTTTATGTCGGTATTGAAGTTAGACCTACAGTAAATTAATTAAGTAATAATAAATTCTAAGTGTTTGAGCACAAGAAAACGCTTCTAAGCCCTTATTTGCAAATGTAAATATCAGGAATTCCAAATTGTCGTGACTAAAATTACTACTTTGAACATAAAACCAAGCTTTCTCTCCCCCACACTGCTAACCAACCCCTTATAAATCTTTGAAACTACGGATCTCATTTCAATAAAACCTTTACATTCACGTAATTAATTTCCTCGAAGCTTTATCTCGGTGTCTTCAGTATATTTACATAATTGCCAGCCTGCGAGCGAAACCGCAAGCAAAAGCTACCTTTTAATAATTTAATTTACACTTTAAGTCCGGCGAATTTGCATATAATTCCATTGAAAAGAGAAAATACATAGAACGCACGCTTACCTCAGTGCCGGAATGAAATTAAAAGTTATCTTACAGCGGTTGAAAGTTGAGAGCGTCGCGAGATCCAGTTGTGCTGAAGAGATTAGCGGCGCGGCGGCGCGGGGGCAGCTCTGGTTACATTATCAATTTACAGGCTCTCATCTACTAGAGCCACAATAATATGGCGAGAAGGAATTTTTGCACCTTGTGAAATGAAAGTTAGAGCTGAGTTTAGGCTTTCGTCATAGCGTGTTTTTAATATATACCTTGGTTACCATTATATATAATTTGGTTATAATTGGTGATTGGCTTTTCAGCTAAGCACACCTTTGATTTTTATATATTATGGCGATAATTAATTGTACCTAGTCTATTTTTAATTATCATGAGAACTTTACGATTGTGTTTTAAATGTGTGTGGGCATCCAGTTTGAATATAAATGATGATGATGATGATGCTCTCCTGACCGATTTCGGCCACAGCGACCGTGTGCTCTGGAGTAGGCAATTTTTAACTCGTGTTAATAGAGTGTAGCTGATCCACCCTCTGGTGCGCCCTTAAGTACGGTGGTGGTGGTACGGTGGTACCTATATTTATTTAATACATGGTGATGTACTAAATAAAATTATTTATAGTTCTGATAGTTTACAAGAAATTGTATTTTTTTAAAGTTCATTCTTATAAACTTCTAAACACAATATCCTATGAACTTACCAACAACCTCGTTTAACTTTGGAGTACTTAGTATCAAAACTATTTATAATACCTACTGTATTCTTACAGAATTGCGCTTACAGAATTGAAAAAATTACCTTTGTTTATGAAGGTAGGTATTAACCTTTTGGCCGCCGGACCTAGTCCGCAAAGACGCTCACTCACACGCCAGAGTAAATTTTAAGTAAACAACTAATAAAAAGTTTAGGGATTGCAAATTGTGATATCGATATTTACAATTTATGGTAAAAATCTTCTCAATTTGGCTTTGTTCTTAACCAACTTTAATTTATTTCGAGAATGCCAAAAATTAACATATTTTTTACACACGACAATGTTAAAAATAAAGGTCTTTATCATTAAAAACAACCACTAAACAATATCGATTCATGACGTAATATCACCGCACTAGGCTCTACGAGAAGTCTTGTATACATGACAACGGCGCGCATGGACTGCCCGCAGTGCAGACCGACAAGGACCGTTTCCGCGCGGATTAAGTAATAATAGGCTCTAGGTCAACGGCGTAAGCGCTTGTCGGTACGTAAACTTTATAAGCGTTAGGTTAGAGCCGCGCATCGTGTGTCGATAATATTTGGCATTGGGGAAAATGACACGTGGGTTGAATTGTCAATGAGTGAAGAACAATAATATTGGAAAAGGGTGGGGATCAGAAATGTTCGGGAATGCATGTTTCACATTTGACATGTTCCTTAGAAGAGCTTGTCAGTTCCCGTATTCCACCCTCCCTACCATAATAATTTTTCATCCATTTCAAATACATAGGTAACATTCTCATAGTTAGGCGACACTGACTAGTCCGAGCGTCCGCCTGTAGGTACCATTCTTGTGCGAAACGGTCACTGCAGGGTATCACTCCCCACTATACTGCAAAACGTAATTCAAGACCAAAAAAAGTACGACAATGTTACCATTGCAATAATTTGTTTGTAAAATAGTAAATTCCTTTTGATAAATAATCACGCTCAGATAATTTATTCCTTAGTAATTTTACTCCTACTATTAAAGTACTTTTATTTATTTATTTGTACATAAATACAAGACGCGCTAGTAAAAAGTGGCAACATTTCTTACTTTTTTTGGTCTTGAATTACGTTTTGCAGTACACACTATCATCTCAAAATGAATCATTTGTTCTGCAAATAGACCACAAGGACAGATTTACTTGTCTGACTCTACTATGGACAGCCGAACAAGTTCCCTGAACTCCGGAGTTATGCCTGTCTCTCTCTCGTTTAACGTATTCTAGTTACTAGTAATCACCAATTGGCATTTAACAGGTGTTCAAATGCTTAAATAAAACCAGATTGGCCACTTAATATTTAATTTGAATATTCTCTAGAGATGCACCGGATATTCGGTTACTATCCGGTATCCGGCCTATCCAGCCAGTATTTTAATATCCGGCCGGATACCGGATAGTGCCCTATTATCCGGCCGGATACCGGATAGTACCATTGCTTGATTTCGGAGTAAACAAATTGGATTTAAGAAACAGTCACGGTCATAATCGTACTTGTTTATTATTTTAAAACAATTTAGAGATTCCACTGACTTCGAACTCATTTCGAACCTAGAAATGTGTCCGCGCGAACGTTCACTTAGAAACAGGTCAAAACTGCAGAATGCGCACCTAAAAAACCGAAATGTAGGTGCAGCTCCGCTGGCCGAATATTCGGCGGCCGGATACCAGATATTCGGCCGATGGTCAGGCCGAATATCCGGTATCCGGCCAAACAACTATCCGTTGCACCTCGAATATTCTCATATCGAGTTAACATTCCCATCCCTAGCTGTCTTGTATACAAGACAACGGCGACGAGGAACATGAAAAACGTTGAAAACTGGAGCAATTTTTTTGATTGCCTTATTATAAAAGAATGGATTTATTTATCTGCTTTGAATGCAATTATTTTAAAAATCAAAGACCTAAAACATTAACACGAGTGTAAAAAATACTACAATTGATGTTTTTTCACATTTACCGAGCGGTTGAATTTGTGTCTTGTATACAAGACAGCGGCGCCAGTGTATCGTTCTATCGTTGTCTTGTATACATGCCAACGGCGGTCAAAGGGTTAATAAATATACACTGAGAGAAAAGTACAACAAAAATACACTTAGAATTACAAAAATAAACTTAATTTGGGGACAAGGAGAGTTAACTAATAGGAACAAATTGACTTTTGCAATTCCTATTAGTTCTTGCAATTTCTATTATCTGTTTGTTGAAATTATATTTGGGATTACTGAGCTGTTTGTAGAAATGAATAAACTTTACAGAAATAGTGAAACGTCCATAATTATTACTAAAAATTCACTTTTTTCCCCAGTACAGAACTGTTTTTTAATTCCTGGTGATGACTTTTCTCTCAGTGTACGCATAAAGTGAGGTCCAGAAGAAAACATGAGACAAAGCAATGTTTAGAGGCGGAATTTATAGATATTGCCCTTTCCCAGCCATAACAATATTAATAACGCACTGGCCTGAATGCTACCAGTCTAAATAATAATGGCCACGAAATTATCAATTACCCGCTCGTTTACAATACCTAATAGACACTGATTACTATAATTAGGGCAACGACATATCTCTAGCTACAGGAAATGTGCTTAAGCGGCCTAAGGTACTACATTTTGTCACCGTCACAACAGCGTTAAATGAAGCAATTTCCGCTCCTTAAATTGACTCCCCTGTGAAATTGGTTTTGAGAAATGAGCTTTGGCATTATTTGAATTGTTTTACTGAATTGCCTTTGTTAAATGGGGAAAAATGCTCTCTTGTAACACTTCTTAATCATAATGTGATAATGTAGCGTTTCGTTTTTGTTTGAGAAGGATTTATTTTTGTCATTGTTTTTTTTATGTTTAGAAAATATTCAAATGTTAAAAATTCAAAGAAACCGGCGATACGATCACTGCTCGCGGGACGGATCTCACGTTTGATGTCGACAAAGAATTTTAACTAACACTCATTCATTAGTTAACTGGAGCTTGTCGTCATCTCAACGCATTTTTCGTTAATGTCCGTTTTGAATTTGTCACCCGATATTAGCATGCGGGTAGCAGCGTCTGTTGACACTGCGGTCGCCGTGTGTTTGTATCTCGTCCCATGCCTACATACCGTGAAATCATTCTTCGCACCTACTCTTCCCGGCCTTGTCCTTACGCACCTCCATCTTCACGCGTGCTGGTTTTTCAACTTGAGTGCGCGTGAACGAATGCACACAGTGCTCCCAAACCACCAGAATTAAAGAGTTCACCCGCAGGGAACGTCTTCCGACAATACCGCCGCCTCTTATACTTGGCTGGGTATTCTAACAAGTGCTTCACAGTTTGTCTTGTTATGCTAAACAGTCTTGATTTGTTTCCCTCAGCTTTGTTCTCTTTGTGCGTAGGGTTTAGGTAAATACTTAATTTTAAAATTAAACTGAGTCTCAAACTCAGAAAGTAGAAAGCGATCTTACATTGTTAAACAATTGAAACCTACAGGGTTTCACTTCGCGCTATTTTATACTGTCGTCTTTTTGCCTTTGTAACGCCTGAAGGTGTGAAGAAAATAATAAATAGGTATACGTCTTATTAGGTACAATGGTTGTGAAGTTTTGCGAAGCGAAAAGTTAAGCAAAACTATATCCAGTTATAAATAAATACCTACTATTTATGATGTAATGATGAGATACAATATATTCTTTGGACAAATAACTTAGAAATACGGTAAGAGGAGGTATACCCCAAATCAGGTAGCATGTCTATCTAGGTATCTAGCGCGACTTACAATATGAAAGGACGCATATCACGCTAGCCGGTACGTTAAATAGTTTACGAAAACAAAATCTGCTTAATACCACACTAGTCTCAAATTTTTAAAAGGTTTAAAAAAGTTTAGGTGTGTTATTTGTCTTTCTTTATCCAATAGACATGACAAAATACATTTTATATTTACAATACGGAACAACTGAGAGTACCTGTCATGTATGTTCACACCATATTGCTCTGCACCTGACGTGACACCGCCAATTATGACGAAATCTCCGAAATGTAACTTCTTTGAAGCTCGAAGGTAAATTGCCTTTTCCAAGTTCACAAACGATTAGCCGAAACAGGCTGCTAATGCTGGTTTTTAGTGCGGCGGACATATGAATGGAGTTAATTGTCGCCTAGGCGTGTGGAGGCCACAGATCGTTCACCTACTAGACGGGGCATATAAGAAGACTCGCTGTCATGACACAATACAAGGTTACATTTGGATGGGGAACGTAGCAGTGTTACTCCTGCGTCATATTTGGACGATTCCATGCCTGATTTAGCATGAGATCCCTTGGGATCTGACCTTGGTCACAACCGCTTTACCACCAAGCGGGTCGTATGCTTGTCTGTCACTGACGTGGTATAACAAAAAAAAAGAGCGTGACTTCGCAATCTAGTTCCGTCCACGTGTACACGACGTCATGTGAATTGCTAATATCAACAGTAACTATACTAACTATGTATTAAGTTATATGGGGCGCAAAGTTGGAGGAGGGTGCAAATGCCTCTAATGGCTCGCGGTGAAATTTACAAGTAAATAGCACCAATATATCGCACCTTTAAAGTCCACCGCCAGGTGGCTTGGGTTTGACGACGGTGCCGCCCTTCCACACATCGATTGAAATCACTTTTCTACCCTACCCACATATGTATTACCTAACCCTTTGCCTATGTACAGTCGCCATCAGATATATATCGGAGCGGCTAAGGTGCTCACAAATATCTGAACACGCCTCTATTGTCAAGGCGTTAAAGTGCGTGTTCAGGTATTGTGAACACCTTGGCTGCTCTGATATATTTGATGGCGACTCTATTACTTATGATTGTTGGATAATTCAACCATTAAAGTCGACGAGTATATGTATATCGTGACCGGATTTAAGGATTCAAGGTTTTAATCTCTTTACCCCTTACCGCATACGAAGCCATATATGGCAGATATGATATTTAACTCTATTGACAGCTATTAAAGTTCAAATTTCAACAAATATTTTTTATTACATGCAGTAAGGGGTTAATACGGAGTCTGTCTGAGGCAGTCGACGGCTGGGGCTGACGTTTGGCCGGCGCGCGCGACGCGCGTGCCAGTTGGCGGGGCACCCCGCCGCTAATCAGTGGAAGGACCGCCGAAACCGCGACATTATAGCACTTACAACTTTTTCTTTAACGTCACAACTATCATTTTTAGGGTTCCGTAACCTAATGCAAGAAACGGAACCCTTATAGTTTCGTCACGTCCGTTTCTCCGTCCGTCCATGTCTGTCCGAATGTCACAGCCATATTACTCGCAAGCTAGAAGCTGTTTATTTTAAAGGAATTTGGAATATAGGTGTGTTTTGTTAATCAATGTGACAAATTCGTTTCCTTCAAATATTTTTATACATATCATTTGATGTACCGATACGTTTGTGTTGTCCCATGTGTTCGACAAACATCTCGGGACTCGTACAATATGTCATACATATCTTGTGCAGTTTCATTAAAATGTACTCACTACGAGTACAATAGTATTGTCTTAATATTATATCAGCGTTATTGCGGTATTAATTTTTGACACTAAACTAAACAAAAGCAATACGAATAATATCAACAGTGAATAAAGCACTTTCGTAAAGTGCTGAAAATTATTCAAATGTGCTATCACGACGTGACATGTCCATTAATGAACGAGCAGAATGCATTTCAATTAATAATCGTAAGCGACACAGCACAATACTTAAAAATATAACGTCGTATGTATTCGCTTTATGTGTAGGACTTACGTCAGAAAGCAACTGAGGTAGGACTACAATAAGCTAAAGGTCATTGTCAATACTTTAAATACAAATGAAGTTCTCATTCCGGTACCATATGGTGCACTGTCGAGTACGATGCTGGTCGTTGCATATTCGCTATAATAGGCGATAATCGAGTGATACTCGAAATTGCAGCAGACGATTTCGAAAACGAACTGGATCCGGCTAAAGCTGCTACATTTTGAGACTGCTACTGAATTGTCAAATTTAACATTTAATAAATTATATCGCAACTGATCATTGACAGAGAAGATAATGTATTTTGAAAATAATATTAAACTTATTAAATAGAACTGATACCGCTAATTTCAAGAGATTCCGTACTAAAGGCCTTAAATACTGAGCTCTTAATGTTTTAAAAATAATAGATATCTTTTCTTCTTTAAAAATAATAGATATTCTTAGCGTTTTTTAAGTGTTTGGTTAATAATAGTACATTACGATACGAGTGCGAAAAGTAGGAAATTCGCAGCGAGTGGCGATAAATTGAGACATGACCGAAGGGTACGTTTTCGCACGTGTATTGAACAACGTTTTACAGTACATATGGCCCATTAATTGTTTTGACATAGGCACGTATTGTCCTTAATCCCGCTCTAGGGCAGTAAAGTAGCACCATTTGACACTGAGATATCTAATCCATATCGTTTCTAGATCTATCAATTGATGTATCTTAAAGTTCTAGCTACAATAACATGTCAGTGTTTAGATGTCATTATGGGCCCGATTCGGATTTTGAAATAGATATCTTTTAGACATCACAAAGATACGATAACGATATGTTTAAGATCTAACCTGTCAAATTTGACATTTGCGCGATTCTGGAGATACTCTTGAACGATTTCCTCAGGATATGACTTAGAGATCCAATTCACAAATAACAGATATCTTACTCCATCTAACGTAAAGGTGACATTGGTTGCCCGAATTGCGCTGCAAAAGAGAACTTGTTGATATCTAAACTATAACGTATCTAGAATGGATATAGTAAGTGTCGGCTCTTATGAATATCTTGAAGTTCGAATACGGCTGTATAACATGTCAGTGTTTATATATCATTATGCCCTGCTTACAATTCACAAAACCGGGTGGGGAAAGTCCGACCTGCCTTAAATGCCGACCACTGAAACAGCAAATGTACAAAGGACACGACGTAATGCTTGCACGTCGTGGTGCCCGGGGCATTAAGGGCCGTTTACATTTTTCACCGTACTAATTTTATTTGACCCGCCCTGAATATATTATGTCCTATTATTACGCCCACCCTCCACAAGCGTTTAATGCCAGCAATGAGAAATTTTTCCTCCCTTAAATGTTAAACATTAAATTCAGCTGAAAATGTTAAAAATCTAATATCATTACCTTTTATTGCTCATTAAGGTTTGCTTTTATTTTTCCTTTGGGCGTTAAACAGACACATTTGCCAAGGCCACAGTGTCAATGGTTTTAAGCGTTTTATTAAATTATACTTGGCTTTAATAAATAAGACAATTAATTTTGCAAGTTAAAAGCTTAATCCGAGGTAAATATTAGCACATTTACCGCTTTGTAGTATAATTACAACAGGATTATAATCTTCAGTACCTATCCATAATTTATTTACATCGAGAGCCGGAAAAATTCAGCCTTTTCATAAATTCTACTCCATAATATTCTCACAATTAATTTTTACCGTTATAATTACACTTATTTAACACTAATTTAAGAAAAGTCACCTGTTTATGAGATAAAATGATTGCTCGCTCCTTGGAATGTGTTATGGCTCCTCTACACGATGGGCCAACGCCGGCCACTCCAAGGGACGCATTTATACGTTAGAGGGAGCAAGTGATATTGTTCTGTCATTCTACCGCATGGCTACGTCCCTTGGAGTGGCCGGCGCTGGCCCATCATGTAGAGGAGCCATTTATATAGTTCGCACCTAATAACCAAAAAAATTGCTACGGCGTAGCACTCGTAGCATTCTAAACCTTCGCGGTAATTTCTGAGGTTTTATTCCTCATTATATACGGTGATAAATTTAATTATCGGGTGGGGTCGAGAAGCCATGTTGCATATTTTAGAGCTAACTGCTCTTTTGATATTAAAAAGTTTTTTTTTTAATAATATCAGACTAAAGTCGTATCTGCCTTAACACCTCTA
Source organism: Cydia fagiglandana (assembly GCF_963556715.1). Classification (NCBI taxonomy): domain Eukaryota; kingdom Metazoa; phylum Arthropoda; class Insecta; order Lepidoptera; family Tortricidae; genus Cydia; species Cydia fagiglandana. The sequence continues at coordinate 7,806,923 of NC_085937.1, forward strand.
CCTCTCTCTTCTCTGTCTCTCTAATAATTTAAGAATATTTATACTGGAACCGCAAAGTTAAATTTACGAAACGAAACAATAATCTGACTGAACTTACATTATTTCCATTGTAAAGAACTGTGTAAAAGAATTTCTCGTGCGAATTGGTGCATAATTCTACCTGAAACAAGAAAAAAATGTATTAGTGCTGTGTTATATCTAAAAGAAATACACTTCAGGACTTTGAGTACGAGTATTTAATAACTGGAGACGCCATGGCCACAGAATAAATAATAGTACTAGGCGCAGACTCACTCTTTAACAAAACGCGTCTGTTATAGGACATATATGGCCGCTAGGTGGCGATAGCGCCACCCGCGGCTTATAACGCGCGATGTGGAACAGATGTACTGTCGCCATCAGATATATCGGAGCGGCCAAGGTGTTCACAATATCTGAACACGCACTCTAACGCCTTGACAATAGAGGCGTTTTCAGATGATTGTGAGCACCTTGGCCTCTCCGATATATCTGATGGCGACTGTACTTGTAGCCACCTGTAACAAAGCGACGAAATCGCGGAGTGAGCCACGCCTGCCGTGGCTGTCATTTTCTGTACAAAATAGTCTGCTGATTTTTGTGGGGGAGGGACACAACATAAGTATGGCTATTTGTACACGATTTGTACGTAACGTACAAATAGCCATGTCAGATTAACGTCAGTCCACACAAAAGTTTGCATAATTGTGCAGAGGGGTAAGCTCTTAAAGGCGACTCCGGTTATTAAATGCTCTGGGCTTCAGGAAGATCATGCAGAGTTTTTATCATTTTCCTCAATAATAACGCACTTAAACTTCATGAATGGAACTTCCTCATCCTTTATGCTGTCAATGTAAAAAGATTTTGTTATGTACAACGTGATCTGGCCTTCTCATTACGTGGATGTACCACCTGAGCCACGTTGCCCCTAATTCTATGCCTGGCTAATATTTAATGGGAACGAACGGTTACTGCGATCGGTGACGCCGCGCGGCTAACTGGCAATTAATCGCTAATCTAAGGCCAAGTATTGGCATTGCCTGGGAAACGGAGATACAAACGCTCAGAGAAACCAATTTAACTATGACCTCGAGACCTTTAATGAGTGTGTGTAATCAAAGAGCGCACGTAAACTGGTTTGACCAGCGTTCGAACGTTTGAGCCCGGAAAGCGACTGAAAGGACACCTAAGGTGTCACATGCATGCGAGTCTCGGTCCTCACCAATTTATGATATGCCACTTAGGCAAGGAATAGGCATTTAACACGGAGTTAATAAGGACTCCAGGTTGTTGTTTATTTCGTCGAAGTTAAAATTTTCTACGTCTCAGTCATTAAAAAACTAATGTAGATATTTTCTAGAATTTTTTATTACGTTTTAAAGGTCGCTATCGCACTGTAATAATTTTGACCCTTCTTACATTTTTTTTTTAATTTTGTATTAACGTGCAGTTCGATGAAATAAGCAACACCCTAAAGGACTCCCTAAGACATATTAGTGCCTATAAACTGTACGTTAGTAATTATCAGCGTCGTCGTCACGACCTTCTAATTTCTAGTTAGGCCAAGAGACATCTAGATAATCATGATATACCTACATAAATAACTGGCATAAACTAAACCTTGTAAAATTTAATTGAAACACATTCAGACACACCCACACAATAACGTTAACGTTTAAAAACTACCGGCCTGCGACAACACATGCTAAAGCAACTACGTAATGAAAGTGTCACTGAAATCACGTCCAAAATAAATAAAAATAAATGGAACTTAATTAACAACGTATTAAGCATTCAAACAGGCTCATGTTTACACATGTTAAAACGGCAATCGCATTCGTCGGAAACTCGGGAGTTAATCCTGCTTTCAGTTAATCCAACATTACAATTGTTTTATCTAGTAATAAATAAATTACTCCCGATAATATAGGGAAATAAAATAAACAGACAGCGCATTAATTACTTGGCATTTAATCAACGACCCGCTCGCACGGCATAATGACTCGGATAGGATAAGACAGCTGAAATTCGGAGGCACTCATTCGAACCAATCCAATAATAGCGTGCTTCGATCGTTCCGAGTATAACCGGCCGGGAAGCCTCGCTGCGGCCTGCGGTGCTAATGGACCCACTGTGACATTTGTTTTTAAATTTAAACCACTCGCTGACCCACTCTGCCAGACAGTTCCCAAATTATCATACCCTACTGCTGCGGACGATCAAACCTACAAATAGCTAATGGACATCATACTCGAATTTAACTTATTTAACCTGCAAACGAACCATTTAGTTGTGATATATTCATGCGGTTTAAATAGAATATTAATAGTTTCTACCGCATCAAATATAAAATTGCGGTCATGAAGCTTTTTAGATAATAGAACATCATTTTCTAGGCTATTTCTTGCCGTCGCATTTTCGACGTTTCATTTCCTCGTCGGCAACTGGCGTGACTTTGACGTCTAAGTAGTTTGGCATTGCTATTAAGAAAATAAAAGCGCACTTAGAGCGTCGGCATAAGCCATGTATTTAATGCTAGGTAAATGACACGAGGAATGGGGAGCGGGCGTGCCGGTGCGGCGGCGAGGCGATAGCGCTGGCTTACCGGGCTCTATCGCCGGGCGCACCCGCCACAGCCTTAGCGCAAATACGCGCCGCCGCACCGCCCTGCATTTTGCCTGCGATTGCACTCGACCTCGCTTACAATAAAATAGGACAACACTTTAAACGCAGTCACTACGTTACTTTTACGAGGCGAAAATGAGAAATTCATTTTCCACTGGCTAGTCTCTATAGGACACTTGAACTTCATCTTAGAAATAAAGAAAGTATAATTTCCTCCGTAAGGCTGAGATTCATAAAGAGTACCGTGAAAAATAAACATCACTTGTATTTCAACGCGAGCATCTCATCTAACGCGGCGCCAAGCTCGCGTTTCTTAAGATGCTCGCGTATAGTAAGTATACGTAAACAACGTCCGCGCTGTTTACGCGGCCGCGGCTGCCCATCGGTTTACGAATGAATACTAACATTACAATATGAAACGGTCACGCATTCTGTGCAATGCTTAACAAAACGCGGTTATGAAATATTCCTAATAGTACTTATACCAGCGTATATAATATATATTATGTGCAAATATATACAACGCCTTATTAGCGTATAATATTTAAGGTTTCCGTAAGCGTATAAAATAGTGTATTTGATCTATCAAAATTTGCCTCCGCTATTAGCTCTAGTCGTCGGTCATATTTAGATACCTACCTATGTGAGACTTCTAAATTCCGCATATGATACAAAGTGTTGTTTATGTTCCTAACATTTGAACTAGACGTCAAAGCCTCTATTACGAAACCAAAATAAAATCGAGGGGAAAAATACTGCAACGAAAAATCGTTTATTGATATGAGGTTAGACAGATAACATAGTGTACCTATCGCAGAAATGACTGCACTGCGTTGCGACGTGGCTGTCTTGTAAGGCTAAACAAAACAAACATCAGTGCAGGGAGATATGGCTGAAAGCCCGACAGCCGCGGCTCGCGCCGTCTCCCGCGAATACCTCTTACGCCGTCTGAGCGCCTGTTTCTCTGTCAATTACCACCTCATTACCATGCTCGCAAACCTCACCTGGAGGATTCACAATTGTTCACCCGGAAACAAGGAATATTCTTTTAATCCACAAATAGTTAGTTAAATGTGGCCAGTTCTTTAAGACTATATTCCTGATATTGTTAATCTTTTTTCAGCACTAATATTTTTAACCATAATATTATCTTTTCCTATTCCGATGTAACTTGTCGAGAGAATTCGTTGGTGCCAAGGCAAGGGAGCGAATATCTTAACTACTACAAAACAAACAAGATAAGGTGCAAGTCTGGCTCAGGGTTACACATGTATGCCACTATCGGAGCATTTTATAGACACGACTCAGTGTCGTTGTGTGCGTGAGCCACGAAATACGCTAAGCAGGTCAACGTTCTTCAGGCTGATGATAATATGCGTTGTTACCACATATAGATATAATCATACACTGCGCTGACAGTGATCGATTGTTGAGAAGACCTCAGCTTGGGCAAACATCTCCATATTGAGGCTGAAGACAGAAAAATCAACTGCCGAGGAAACGATGCATGCTAGTAAGTCGGTGCGTGATAGATCGCGTAGTAAATGATCTCGACAATCTCGCAACAATTGAAACGTTAAGGTACAAGCGAGTACACAGACTTTTATTATCTATAGGAAAACTACTAGTTCAGAAGTACATACAACACAATAATCCTAAATACCTCATTTAGAGTGCAACCGCCATAGTTACCTATATTTCATGCCATAACTAATGTCCTTTCGTTAATATTATTATATTTTGTACAAGAATTGTTTATGACAAATAATTTTGATTTTACGACGCTCAATAGCAATAAAATTATTATCTCCTAAACATTAAGATAGCTGGCTTAATTTATAAACTGAGATAGATAAGTACTTGGCGACACTAAATACTTGATGAATAATATCATAATTAAGATTTTCAATACTGCGTGTTTGGTCCTAAATGGAATCAACTATTAATATAAGTCACTAATGTAACTATTTTTTAGTTTATTTTTCAGTATAGCTACTACTTCCATTTTTTTTTTTTTTATTATGCATGGGTTTTTATTTCCACTTAAATAGTGCATTCTAATTACGGAGTGCTCCCGGTACTGGTTTTCTATACAAATACAGTTACCGGAACCGGGAATTCTGTTCGCGCCATACAGTACCTACCGAGAGTATTCCCTAATTCTAATTCAAGGGATGAAGTCTCGATTTTCAGTAAGGAGAAGTTGGCCAAACGACTGCCGGCGTTGACGTAGCTACACGTCACATACCTAACTATAACAAGTGTCTGTCATTATACAATATATGCGTAGTATAAATAATTACTCTACCTATGGTTGTCACATTGGTCTCTATTACCAGCTCTTTATGTTGCCATATTATATCGAAAAACGACTAATAATTATCAAAACAAAATTTGAACGAGATTACCTATCTCTTATCAAATATTGTTAGTTCACAAAATCTAGCCTTCGTTATTTCTATACACTTAATGACTAATAGTGACATTCCATTTCCAACTGCAGCTGCAATACTGTTCATTTTCTATGGAAATTGACAATGACAGCGACGCGTTTCCATAGTAAAATGAACAGTATTGCAGCTGCAGTTGGAAATGGAATGTCACTCTAATGACTCACAAATGTCGTACTTGTCAAATTTCTTTATTTACCACACACACGACTAACCTCTTGTCCAACAGACAACGGTCATAAAACAGGTGTAAAGATAATTAATAAGTAATGTTTGAGCGATAAATATTATGACATTAAACTAGGAGCTGGATATATATGACGGTACAGATCAAAAATTGTACATTTAAGCAGTTATTATTGAGGACCAGGCCCCGTAGACAACATGCCAATCTATCGCTCCGTAGCGATCGAAACGCAACTGTCACTGTCTCACTAATACGGAAGAGCGATAGAGAGACACAAAGCGATTCGATGGCGAAGCGCAAGCGATTGTAACCTTGGCTAGGCCGACGTTTCTCTTTGAATTTTTATGCCAACTATGCCTTATTAACAACTGACAGAAACGATTATTTTGCTATGCACTCACATATATTTCTGCATTAATGCTTCCAACGACAGACATATTTATTCCGCTCCTGTGTTTTATTAAGTCAACTTACGAGAAGCGCGATGCGAAATTACGGATCTCAAATCTATGACTGATTGTAAGGACAATTTATGGGCTAATATATTACAATAGCGGTATCTGGCGGTGAAATGCGCCACAACATGGAGCCACATTGTTGCTCCAACCGGCGAATTATGCAATAAATCCTCGGATGCGGACAACGGCTCACTACTAAGCCGATCGACGAGATTGTATACAAGATTTTTAATCGCAATTTATAGCGACTACATCCTTATCACATAGCAATAAGCGCGAGAACTTTACTATCCTACTGCACCGTATCGTCTTTCATTATTGGCAACTATCGACCGCGAGTTTCCGAACACGTGCTAAATGATAAATCATGTGTTTCCCTGCCTCCATAAAACCGTGACGACATATTTAACACTCAAACTCGGTTAGTAACAGTACCTAACGTTACAAAATTTATGTGTGTATGAAAAATAATCCTGTTTGACTTAACATTTGTTTAGTCGGCTGGAGCTAAGCGATTGTCGAGAAAGTCGTGCCTCTCTGATCAGGCCAACATTTGATACTTCTCCGAAGAGCCGACCAGGACCGAAGTGCTAACGGAAACAAATGAACTGTTGCTGAAGGCTATCTCGAGCTATATCGCGGCGTGAGCAAGAAACAACCCTATCGGCCTGTGATAATGTTGCATTTGGAATAGAGGTGCAAAATAAGCAAACAGGTCTAGTTGCTTTCAACGCACTGCATTGCATTCTATTGCATAGCCGCAACGAAGCGGTTGGAAAGACATTTGACACGTCCCCGTGACAATAATATGTGTGTGTAAAGCGGAGCAAAATACAAGTAAAAAGGTACGACCTACACAATACGTCTACGCACCTTACAAGACATCTGGTATACAGTAACAGTCATAAGTTTAAATATTATGTGAGAATATTATATCAATTGTCACAATAGTTGGAATTGAATACCGTCCTAGATTATTTAATAACTGAAATATTCTCATATATATTTACAAACGGTACTATAATTTCACGTAATATGTGAGCATCAGAAGAATCTACAATAGCCTAAGGCCCCGTTGGTTCAGGTTCTTCTCTCACTCTCAAGGAGCGTAAGCGTGAGCGAGGTGGCATGCCCGGGAATTTAAATTATTTGGAAGTTTTAATTTATAAAAAATGAATCTATGAGTACAATATCCCAGGTTCCCATAGTGCAAATTTGTAAGTGCGAAAATAATTTGCGTATCCATACAGGCCTATTCGGATTTCGAGATAATCACAAGATCTAGAGACGATTTAGAGATCAACTAGATCTAGCATTAGATATCGAATAGATGTGACTTGGATATCTAAGACATAACTTGTCGAAATCGTTCAAGAGGACCTCCAGAATCGCGGAAACATCAAATTTGACATATCTATCTTACAAATATCTTTAAATTATCCATATCGTAACTTGTTGAAGTCTAGTAGAAATCTAATTCATTTTCCGAATCGAGCCGATAATCTGAATACGTATGAATCTTATTTATGGTAAATAGTGCGTGAAACGCTAATCACTTTACTAAAATCATCAAAGCCATTCGAATATACCCTTTTGCTTCGTTTATTAATTATACGGGTGAATCGGTTCTTCCCCCCCTCCATTTCACCCCCTCAATAAGGCAATAACTTGTTTATCGCACGACTGCGGAAACTAGATCCCTAACTCCGATCGGAAAATATCCTCCGAATTTCCGTCCCACGTTTAACACGTTAATTTATACGACATAAACTGACAAAGTTTCCACGGGAAGAATAATTAAGGATATCCGTTGAGGAAAGGTGTATAGTAGTGTACCCTATGATGGGCGTGGAACCAGTAATGGGACAAAAAACCACAAATCCTGTAAAATAAGTGTCTAAAAGTAGTTTATAAACATTGCCTGTATATTATCATAAATAAGAGTCCTAGAGCTGTTTCAGTTTGAATTTTTATTAAATTTGGTTGTTTTTTAAGAAATTGGCGTCAACCCAAAAGTTGTCGTGTCACTGAAAAAAAATACCACTACGAATTCTTAACAACTTCGCTAAGAGTTAATTTATTAAATTTTAATTAATTAATACTTGATGAAAACTAGAATGTGTTTTGTTAATTGCATTTACCATGAGATAAGGTATACAACATACTATGTTGTGACTCCACAGATGTAAAAAAATAGTGGTATTTGGCCCAATCCCATTATAGGAGCTGTAAAACTGCATACCTCCTATAATGGGACAATTTACATAATGATGCTTGCCATGCCATCATTTCATGTTTAAACAATACAGAAGTAAATTTAGTTACGAAATATGTCAACCAGGGCCCAGTTTTATAAAGTTACAAGTTACAGGTTACAAGAGTACAGGCTACAGGCACCTGTAATGCACTGTGTACGGCTACAGGTGTTTTATAAATACACATAAATAATTACAGTTGTAAAGAACCACGGTCAATCTCGATTACATGTGAAATCTACAGGTGTGAAGGACATCACTATTTAAAAAAAAACGTGTGTCATAGATACTCGGTTCTCTACTAAATTATGTGTTTTTGTTTGCTGTAAAATATTAATTACTGGAAAAATGGCCAGAAATGAAGGAAAAATCGAGTGGTTGAGAGCGGCGTTCCATGCCAAGGATATACTTTTTGGGCCGTTTTCAGATTCAGATTAAGTTAGATTTAATGAAATATTTACGTAATAAGTAAATAACATGTAAATAAGTACTCTTTCACATTCTTACATTAAAATGTATCGTTTCGGTAGCGACTCAAAGATAAATACGGTGTGTATCGAAAATTATGAATAGTACACTTTACCATAATGTGAATGCACTATACTTAAATAAAGAGACGAATGCTAATAAATCAACGACAAATATCGGCAATAATCCCTTTCCATTTCCTAGTAGATAAAATAAAACGAATCGTCAATAAAATCAATATCAAACATATTGTCACTTTATTTCCTATTTACTATATATTTCAGATACATTAACAAAAACTAATAAGGTCAGTGCATGGAAAAGTATGCATGCCCTGGCACAATCGTTGGCGTTGGTGCTTAACAATAAAGAGTAAAGTTTAAAATCTCTCAGAAAACGAGTCAACAAGTAACTGCTGTTGTGCTGTTACAGGACTCAAGACGTATGTAAGTTTTTGTTACAAGTGTACCAATCTACACTTGTAATTTACAATATTTTTATAAAACGCTTGTTCGATTATGAGTTTAAAACTATAAAACTCCCGTATTTTCGTCTATGGTTGAGCTACAGGCACTTGTACCTGTAACCTGTAAAATTATAACACAGTACTTTTATAAAACGCAAATTGTAAAAAACGGAGCAAGTGTTGCCAGTAAACGCCTGTAAACTTGTAACTTGTAACTTTATAAAACTGGGCCCTTGAGGTACGCTCGGACTTCGGATAAATTAATATCGTTTTTTAGTGTGGGTCAAATCTTGGTAGCCGAGTTTGAGCCACTTTCCCGTTTTCCGATTGAGTTGAAATTTTGTATTCGTAATTAAATATGCAAATCGGATGATAATGCAATATTATGATAACATGGACCAGATCTGATGACCTATTTCACTATTTTATACTGATAGAGCAGTGTCCATTACTGGGGGGCCCATTACTGGAGCTTTGGTGTCCATGACTGGAGAAAAATAGCATAGTTTTAATTTGTTAAGTATGTGGAAACTCATTGCAGTATCTTTGATACAACACGCCTAAAACATGAAAGACGGATAGGACTTTCATCTTTTAACACGCTAAGCGGTAGACCATTTACATGTATAAGGGAAATATCATAAATACTCCAAATTTCCTCTTAAATGTCCCATGACTGGTGCTGTTACTATATACGAGTACATTTATTATTACGATTTACTTATCCCCGAAACCCAACGTAAGTGCTTATCCTAAAATCAATAAGATATTTTTTATACTTCGCAAAACTCGTTCGACTCGGTGTCAGCAAAAATAATAGATATTATAGAGGGGTCCTGTCATAGTAAATGTTGTAGTCACTGTAAATTTACTGCCATCTATCGACACACGACTATAACTGAAAATAAACACGTACTTATAAAATTATCAAAAAAATGAATATACATATGGATTATTTTTATATCATTTTGACCCATGTTCATTCACTGATATCTATGTGTTAAAATCGTTAAATATGAAACGGTGTCGTCACGGCATATCTAGCCGACCATAGGCCAAAGGTGTGTGCGCCATCTATCTGAGAATGACTTTTTCTTGATTTCCGAGGCACGTTTTTTTCTTAGACTTTATTCATCTTATACGAAGTTACATAATATGTCTTTGGTAATATCAGTTAGCACTACCGACCTTGGTTACAAGAGCCACCCCACACTAGCGTCTCCCGAGCGTCGGCGACTAGTCAACTCTATGAATGCTGCTCGACGCAACGTGGACGCAACTGCGCAGCGACGCCATTTTTCATAGCGCTGACTAAACGCCGACGCTTAAAGGCCTGTGCACACCGGCTGCGTGTGCGTGACGTGCACATGTGTGCAAATTTGTAGTGTACAGGCCGCGTAGCCAAGATGCCGATCGCTTACGCTCCGTAGCGATCGAAACGCAACTGTCACTGTCGCACTAATATGGAAGAGTGATAGAGAGACATGATGCTTTTCGTTGTCGAAGCGATAGCCATTGTAACCTTGGCTAGGCCGGCAGGTCCTTATGAGAGACGGCACACCGCTTGCGTGACGTGTGCGTGTGCGGCTCCATCATTTTACCGCACGCGCACGTGCACGTCACGCACACGTAAGCCGGTGTGCACAGGCCTTAAAAGACGCTAGTTTGGGGTGACCCTAAGAGAGAAATTGTCCCCATTTTTCTGCTCCAATGCGGCACGTTTTAACATACTATAACATTACTCGTATTATATATTTTTAATTAATGTTGGAAACAAAAGTTTTCATACATCTACTAAAACTGATATCGATGAAAATTATTTGTAGGTAAAGCTACGAATAGGTTATCACAAATATGTATGTACCTAATATGGTAAGGTGGTGGCACTGGTGCTCGACGCGGTCCCAGTACATTTCATCTTGAAACTGAAGTCATTACTAATAGAGGTGACAGCAGGGTGTCATCTATTGGGCATTAGCATGTCGAGCACTAGTACCACCACCTTATATGTTATCCATTAAATATTTCAAGTTTTTATTAAGGTTGTTTATACAACGAAAGTAAATATCTATGTTTTCAATTATCTAAACTGCGTCATAAGTCATAACTTCGCTCGATGTAGAAATGATTCGATGAACCGCAATGTCGCGTTGCTTGAGAACTAGGGTAAAGACCCATCATAAAGTTTGATATCTTGACTTTGATTTTTTCTGATAAAACGTTAATAGTAATTCCTTATCTCGTGTTCCAATTGATTGTGGGTGCACCGCGAGGTCGGGCGACAGCGACAGTGCATCGGAGGGAAGGGTGCGCTCAGGGATGACACTCGGTTATGCACTGATAAATCTATTCAACTATAATGTTACATAGGTTTAAACATACACGATTTTTAAACATTATTGAATTGCACAACGGGACTTAATCGCGTATTTAAGTTTTGAGATTTACCTGCGACGTTTCGAGGACTGCGTTGTCCCCGTGGTCTCGGAGAAGAGGCTAAAGTTGACATCAACACGCGATACGCGATTAAATCTCGTTGTGCAATTTAAGAATGTGACATAGGTACTTATATTTTTAAGTTTAATAATCAGCAATAAAACAAGTATTAGAAAAGTAAACTGCAAGTTTTACCAGATTTGTCATTTTTAATATACCTAAAACAAAAATGAATCATATTAGTATGATTTTTTTATCTATGTTAATAATAGTTTGCTGATATTCTTACACAAGTATTATAAAATGTCGCCATTATTTTTCTGCATATAACATATTTATACGTACACATTAATAGCCTGGAACGTTTAAGACAATTTGTGAAGTAGGTGGGTACAATTTTTACTTGGCAAAAGTTTGAAAACTAATAATTTGGCTAAATATTCTTAAGTAAATCACGCGGTAAATATGTCTACAAACGTTTACATTTCACCTATCCTATAAGGTAAGAAATACCTATAGTAAAAATCGAGGTAATATTTGAGTACCTAAATCTGTCAACCCTAAGGGGTAGGCACGGCGCGGGCAGCGGGGGGAGCTTCCGCGCCAGCACCGGAGATTGCGTCCCAGCCTCCCGCGCAACCGTCTAACTCAATCATCTGCGTGAAAATATCGAATAAAACTTGCTCCCGGCGACACTTTTAACTGAACGCATGGAACGAACCGTGGGCTATAAGAGTTGGTGCGAGGTTTTGTTCTAACCTGTCAGTGTTTCCATAGAAATACCGCGTGTGCTTTCGTGAATCAATTTGTAGGTCCTCACCGCAGTAGTTTTGTGTACAAAAACATAAAAAATACGTTTCTTTTTCCGCTCCAATACATATGTAGGCAGTACATTCATGTTTAAACTTGCAATTTAAATTGTAAATAAGTATTATAGCATCAATAAAATTATCAAATATAATTTAAATCAGCATTGCCCTACAACGTAGCAATGCTGCCAGCCTTCTGGGCACGCTGCCAATAGACGGCGATTTGGGGCAGATTTTCTATTTATAGTTTATTTTTAAGTTTAGTTTATTAATTTAATTTTATTTTAGTTTGTAATTTTTATTTTAATGTATTTTATTGTGTGTTGTTATACTACTTGTTTTTAGTAATAAATTATCATTTATTGCTGACTTTACGCCCCATAGAATTAGACTCGTTAAAACGAATCATATGAGCCCAATCTCGAGGAGACAAACTACAAGTACATAAATACCGAATATTTCCACTATATACTTTCTGGTTTCACCTCGTTGGTACCAAATTATTGTATATATTATCATCTGTATTATTTTATACTAACAATACTTTTCAAATCGATACGACTTAGATATAGATTTAAATTTACTTAGAAGGTTTCATAATCAACATTGTAAGTTAGTCAGTTACTTAATTATAGTTACAAGTAAAATTAATATAAATGTTAAAATGTACTAAACGAGATTAACAAATATATTGAAAGCGGCGTCGGAGGTTACTGTAATAATAAATTTATGAAATAACGATGACTTTGCGTTTACTGGCGGTGCGGTGTTACATTGCAAAGTTTAGACAAAACATCCGCAATTCGCTCCTTTTTCTTGACAGCGACGTCAAAAACAAGCGTGCGTGAAGGTGAACGCCTGAGCATCAATCAAGTGGGATGATCTATTTTTGAACGGTCGACGACTACTTTGTAACATTTTTACTACCGGAATAGTATTCAAGTGCATTGATCATGGCACACATCCTACACTGACGCCGGATCAGCCCATTTTTTTATAATTTATCTATGCTGTGCTTGAACTTATATGAAACTTACTTTTTACACGACTGCCCAAAAAAAGTGTATTGTTTTCAGCGTTCATGTTTGTATATTATAGTTATTACTTGTGGGATATTTTATTTTCGTTCTAATATAATTTATAAATTATACTTCTATAACGGAAATAGTTATTATTCATGTAATCCGTTCCTTACGGCCTGAAGAGACCGTTAAACCGTCTTTCCCTTTGGCAACTGATTGAGAAAAGTATTTATAGATGTTAATGTAACTGGTCTCATGAATACCTGTATATATAGTACTTGTGTTTTGTTTTCATTCGGTGTTAATGTCCAGTACTAAAATACAAAGTGTCTTCAGCACTACTGTCAACAGCAAATTGTTTAACGATGGACAAGATATTATTAGTTTTTCGTCGATATAATGAGCCGCGTATGACAACGCGTTAACCGCGAGACACAAAATCACGGAATATGTTCGTTTGAAATTCTCAGTAAACGTGGAAATTGTGTGCATGTCTTTAAAATATTAGACATTGTTACTGAATAATCTCGTTTGTAAAATTTATTGCACGCGACTTAGTATTCAGCGGTTGTTATTTTAAATATGACATCGTTATTATCTTTCTTGTAAAATAAGAAAGTGCGTTATGTGACGACTGGTTCCAAATAAATTATTAACGAAGTCACTATTATATTTGGAAAGGATAAACCAAAAATGAAGTAAATTGATATCCAAATACTTAGATCAACAAAACAGTCTTGATCAAAGTGTAAAAGTGTTGGACTGGCATTCACCGAGTCAGACTATTGGTATATAAATGGACAAGATAAGTAGAAATGATCTTCAGACTTTGGTGCTTATCCTTTCTGCAAAGACGACCAACAATATTTGAGGTTTGGAATGTAGCCAAAATTTGATTTTAATGTCAGCTCATACGCACATATACGACTGTTGCTTTAGAATTTTTCGTTGAAGACAGAGACAAATAGTTACCTCTTCTTTGTGTATAAATGTGTAGACATAAAATAACTTAGTTAAGTTTTACTTTATTTAAAGTGTGACTAAAATATGACTTTATGGATAAAAAGATGAAGAAAGAAAGCTGTACCGTTCTCTCCTTCTGAAGTAAATAATTATATGTCAATTGTTATTACTATTTAGGCATATAATGGAAGTGTCTATTACACAATGAAAGAAAAACGATTTCAATTAAAAATGTATGACAAATAATAATGACATTATTTTTCCAGTCATAAATATCCTGGCCGGTTTGGCGAACGGAACGGCACAAATCGTCAGTCGAATATTTATAAATACGGTAGCGCAGTTGGTAATGCGGCTCGACAGACAGTTGCTAAATTTCAATGTGCTCTATTTCGAATTTCTAGCTTCGGCTTTCATACCGTCAGAGAATAGCTCAGCGGTGACTGTTCGCTGCCGAGGGACACCCGTTCCGCCTCAAGATTCCGATATGGCGGCTTTGCTATAGCATCCTTTTCTTTGATTAAAATACATATTACTATAAACAAATACCACCACCACCACCACTCTGGCCTAGTGGGTAGTGACCCTGCCTATGAAGCCGATGGTCCCGGGTTCGAATCCTGGTAAGGGCATTTATTTGTATGATGATACAGATATTTGTTCCTGAGTCATGGTTGTTTTCTATGTATTTAAGTATTTATATATTATATATATCGTTGTCTGAGTACCCACAACACAAGCCTTCTTGAGCTTACCGTGGGGCTTAGTCAATTTGTGTAAAAAATGTCCTATAATATTTATTATTTATTATTATTATTTATTTATTAAATACAAAAAAATAGAACATAAAGGAAGTAAAAATTGAACGCAAAAATCCTCTCAGCTCTGAGATTGACTCCATAGGCGAGATGCCCGATTCACTCGGTGGCGTTCGACCACGTTCGATGCAGCAGAACGCGCCAGTGTGTGAACTGCAGCCATATAAATTTCGCAGAGCTTCCAAAATACCCTAAAGCCGACATACATTGTGGACCATATTATTCCGCGCACTTCCATTTGGGTTCAGTAAGAACTACTCAGCCAAATTTTTGAGTTATATTCACATGAAGTGAAGACAGTTTATGTTATCGTCTGCTATTTTCTATGTAGATGCGATTTCGCAAACTCTATATTATAATATTCTTGAAGACGGCAAAAGCTGTTGTCGTATTATGCAGTATGACTTTTAGTGTTATTAATGAGCACCGATAATTTTTATTTAATGCTCTTAGAGGATGTTTTATTAGCCCAAGAAATATAATGAATGAACAGAACAAACTACTTACATTAAGGTTCTCGTACTTCTATAATATACTAATAAAAATAATGAAAAAAGTAATTGTGTGTAGTGTAGTCAGAAGGAAATGTTTTAGTTGGTGGGGTTAACACAATTTATTATGCATATTAATTATATATTTTGTTATCTTAATGGAAATATGGTAACAAAACCCCTGTAAACAAAGCTTAAAAATTAAATCAAAATTGCCAAAAAGTTTGAAAGGTCATGTATTGGGCAATAAAGCCGGTGGCTGACGTTTAATAGCTGGTATGTTCGTGAGAGTATGCTTGGGGACGTAATTGCGTTTCTAGACGCAGTGACATCGTTCCGCGTCTTTATGGGGCAATTACTGCTGTTATCTGGCATTGATATTGCATCTAATTTATTCATGCTCGCATTGGAATAAATACATGCCAGCTGCACTGACCTCCCATATCCATTTCACTGTTAGACTTTTCACATCCTATACGAGCCGCGCGAGATGTACGATTACCATACAGCAACTATTATTCCCAAAGCCAGCCAAGAACGGTTTAAAATGGAACGCGAAGCCAGCATCGAATGAAGCCGCGGCTCTGGTTTTAATTAAATGCAAGGTTTTTGAACACGTGATCCCGGATTCGGGGCACGCGTGTGTCGTCTACCCAAAGTTAAATTCTGAGGGAGTAGATTATGTTTGAATATTTTATAGGAAAGCGGCAGTAGATAGTGAGATATGCAAATTTCGAGGTCATGCCTTGTTGAAATCCAATTTTGACGTTTTGCGTCTCAGTTTACTTACTTTTTTCGAGCCGCAGTTTTACTTCCTACTATTTATTTTCCGATTGTGCCGTGCTCGCAGCGTGAGCTACGGTAGTTTGCAAATTGAATAACCAGATAATTCTAGTACCCATTACTTGTTCAGATACTTCTGCTACGTTCTAAAGATTGAATTGTTATAAAACTTGAATTATCCTAGTCAATCCCGAACCCACTCAAAATTTAACGAAGTTAGTCAGAGCAAAGTTAGATTCTTATGAATATTTACAGGCCGCAGTAATTATATTACGCCGTATTTTGTACCATCTATAGACCTATGATAAAAGTATCATATGACAAATATGACGCATACCAAACATTCTTAGATATCATCACTCATTCCCCAATGAAATGTGATTTTTACACCTAATTTAATGCAGTGATATGCAATATAAATTCAAAAACGATTAATAAAAAACTGTTAGTCTACACTACCAAGATACTTATCAGAATAGACACAAACTTCAAAGTCCGATCATTTTAATAGAAATCATGTGATTAATATAAGATTCAGTGCTAAAAGCACTTGTTTGAATTTACTGCATTGTATAGACTAGTTAGATTTGTGAAAGCAAAATGATGTGGTACGCTATTCGGACTAAGGAGAGACTCATAAGCCGGTCGAGCTTGCCAACTTGGATTCTTGGTTGTTTCTTTAACCAGAAACTATTTATCCTCCACAATATATGGCAATACAGCTTAAGCTTTATAGGGTCTGCACCCGTATTCCTAAATACGAGTATACATAACAACACTTCCGTTAGACACAGACATATTAAATATATTACAATCGCGTTTGTAATATATTTAATAAGTGACCCGCGGGTCACTCACGTATTTTAAGTCGAAAACCGCTCGACATGTTTCACTCCGTGCCGAGGAGCGTTTTTCGACTTAAAATACTTACGTGAGTGACACGTTTATAATATATTTAATAAATACATACTTATTTTAACGACTTTTTTCTGAAAATTATTAATACTCCTACAATGTACACGGTCAGTTATCCTGCCAAAATATTTAATTTATAAAACGGTAATTATATTATTTATTCTAAATTAAATGTAAATAAAATTAATATGCATCATAATTTTGAATAATTTATTTCTTGTTGATCGAATTATTTACCTACAAATTGTCACAACATCATAATAAAGATAAACTTAGACAAAAATTAAATTGTTGCGGTTCGATAAGCTGTCTAATATCATTAAAGATTATTATGTTGCTTGAATATAGCTTGCCTGAATAGTGAGTGATGTTGTGACATCAATAAAAATGTCATCGTTAATTCTATTGGCTTTACACATCCACACTCGTTAGAGAGATATGAATAATAGTTTACCTTTGAAACTGGGTTCATATTATCATTTGTTTCTTAATGGAGTGGCGGTTGGCAAGTTGGCAACGCATCTATTGAGATTGAAAAATAATTTGAGTATACATATTATTAAATGCGCCAGTGGTATGTTTCTAATTGACTATTTATAAAAAATCGATCTCTGATTAGTTTTAAATCTAATATTGAGGGTTATCTAAAAGACAGATCCAAAAGATGGATACTGGGGCTTATCTTCTGCTAATGACTTACATTGCTCGAAAATATACCCTACGTAATGAATGATTGAATGAAATGGTCGAATGGAGGTATCGTAATGGAAAATTTAAAATAGCGTCACGTTTTCTTGTATTAGAATCAATAGTGCTCGTGGTTTAAGAGCTCATGAACTTACAGCAAAAAAAATGACAATGTTCATTTTCGGTACAAGTTTTTATCGCTGACTATAATTTTTACTTTCCACAGGCAACTGATATTCATCAAGACAATTCTAAAAACCCCAAACACAATTAGGTTGCGTCGTTCTATCACAGAGTTCCTTTGGTCACATCCTGTCTCCATCATCAGATCAGCTCGATGGTACCATAATATTACATTGTCATCAAACTTCCGTATGTACACAAATTTTCAGTTTCATCGGAAACCGGGAAGTGGGTCAAATTTAACTCGCAATATTTGATTACAGACTATACAGACCCACTGCTGTATTCGAACTTCAAGATATTCACAAGAGACGTCACGTACTAGATCCATTCTAGATACGTTATAGTTTAGTTAGATATCAGCTAAGTAGTTCTCTTTTGCAACGCAATTTGGGCAACCAATGTCACTTTTACGTTAGATAGAGTAAGATATCTATTAGATGTGAATTGGATCTCTAAGTCTTATCCTGTGGAAATCGTTCAAGGGTATCTCCAGAATCGCGCAAATGTCAAATTTGACAGGTTAGAACTTAAACATATCGTTCTCATATCTTAGTGATGTCTAAAAGATGCCTAATAGATGTCTATTTCAAAATCCGAATCGGGCCCCCACACACAGATAGACAACGGGACACGTGAAACTAAATAAAAGCTTGTAAAAAACGCCCAAATTCAATGCATAACCGAGTTATACATTAATTTACCTTCGTCTAAAAAATACCTAATATATGTTAAACATTTTCAAAATTACTTACTGTAAAATAATTATATATCTAATGCTACATAAATAATAATAAAAAAAATAGTTCTTATCACGGCACCCTGGCACTTAACTTAGATTTTGACGCAAGAGTCAACAGTGCTTATCTGTAACGAAAAAGCAAATTTGGTTTATCAAAATGATAAAACCTGATTTTAAACAACGACATTGACTAAATCTGGTGACTCCGGGCTGTGGGAATATGTGACGTCCCACGGGTAAAGGTACCTTATGGCAGTTGGCGCTTACGCTATTATTATAACCGCTCCAATATTATTGCGACGCTATGCGGCGTAAGCGCCAGCCGCCATAACGTGCCTTTTGCCTTGGGACGTCAAATATTCTGTTACGAGCGTCTTAAGCACACACTTTTAGATACCAAACTTTTTTCCGTTCCGACCGTTTATAAGATTAATAGGTAAGTAAGTACACAAGTCTCATATTTGCCATGTATGCCTACTATAATAATGTGAAATATTTAAGTATATGTTACTAAGTAACATGAGAAGGGCGTTACTGGAATGATATTCTTGGACGCCATCCTTGTTCAATGCGACAAATTGCCATGTAATGCAACAATAAACTTAAGTACTCTTCATTAATATCCCTCCGTGCTCATTAGTAGGCTGCACTCTGATGTAGTAATGACACTTCCGCATACTCGTATATGCCAGAGAGTATTGATGAATGTCAGCGGCTGCTGTAGGTAATCCCTTGTGATTGGACTGACATCTGATTCGCCCTGACGCGAATGAACTTGCAGGATTCGATTATTTGCTTTTATTACCAGCTCTACGAAGGATTACGCCCTTTGAGGTGAAACCGCGGTAAAGTCATGTAAGCCGGTTGGATACCGCGGCTTTTACCGGCGTTACTTAAGCATTTTGTACAACATTTTCATTTACCATCTATTGAAAATAACCACACTTCACCTCAATGCATTAATTCACACTAATGACTTTCTAAGATACCTCATAACATGTTGATAAATAAAAGCTTGGATATTAATGTCTATTTGTTATGACTCCTCCCATTGAAGGACACATCGTTTTAATTGTCAATCAACTGACTGTGCCCGAGCACACTGATTGATTGAAAAAAAATGTTAATGTATGTTTTATGGGCAAGTTAATATTTGAAATATCCTTAATTATGTATGCTTATCTACACAGCTTATTTTATACAGCGTGTATTTATAATTCGACCAGTTACTCTACGGTGAGTTAGTATAAATCCTAATGAATTAGCTTACATATACATAACAAATTTTAGGATTGTTCAAGAGATTTAAATCTTCGTCCTAGTTTTTTTTGTGTAGATTCTGAATATAAGTAGGTACTTCTATGTGGTTAGGTTAGACGTTACAACATAGTTTTCATTATCAATTTAATGACAACGATTTTAATAATTTAGCAGTAGGGAACTTGGTATGGTTTAAAAGTTTGAATTCAAACATTATGAAACTACACAATGGGACTTAATCGCGTATTTAAGTTTTAAGATTTACCTCCGACGTTTCGAGGACGGCGTTGTCCCCGTGGTCTCGGAGAAGACTCATAATGTTAAATAATCGTGAAAGTTTAAATCAGTGTTTTTCAATTCAAAGTCAGGCACAAACTTTACAATTATACATTTACAAGTCCGACATAATTAAATTACAAACCATTTAATTCCATGAATATTTACAATTAATGTGGTCTTGTGATAAGTATATTAAACTAATTTTGCAATTTACTGATCTCGCGGTAGATTAATGTAATTTAGAATTCTATCTCATGGTGTGGCGAACCGCAGTAGGCGGCTTAACTCGACATTACCCATATCAACTGGGTAGTTAGCCTACAGACTACCTTAAACATAAAATTACTTACTAGAAACTTGGCAAAATATTATTGAAAATTAACTTTCGAACAAAACAAAATAGTATCGGATGCTTTTAGAATATTTTTTACCAAGGAACGAATTGAATTAATTTATAAAAAAAGTATTTGATTTAGATTTTGTAATAAATATTCTAATCTTGAGGTATGTATCCATGGTTCACTAGTTATTATTTCATATAAATTGTCAATGAAGGATTGATATTAGAATCTATTAATTTCGGCTACTTAAAGGTTGTCTGGAAGAGATCACTTTTTATCAATAAAATCGCCCGTTGTTTACCACTATTTCAGTTGTATTCTTTGTATTATTTTTTATATTGCAATTACGAAGTATTGTATTTTTATGATATTAGTAAATGAGATAATAGCTTCCAACTAATCCAACTATTTACTAAAGAATCCTTTAATCATAACAGTATCTATTAATCCTCAAACGAATCCTACATTTTCCACATTCCTACACTACGTATACAAGGTATCGTATATAAATAGTATTTTTTTTAGATCTGAAAATACTAGTAAATACTGAAAAAAACACGTAATTACTAGATTTTGTCCACCCCAACCCAATTTTACCCAAATCAGAGTAATATTTGAGACTCCCTTTTCATGACATACTATTAATACTGAGTGACTATTTTATGTTAGTGTCCAATGTTTTTTTTTCTATTTGTTTCGTTTAGTTTATGTCGTATCGTTAAAATATAAAATGTCGTTAAAGTATTTTCTTTCCTTCTTTCTTTATTCTAAATATTCTGTTTATCCTTAATAATAAAAAATAGCCGTAGGCTATGCCTTAGGCAGGGGTCGTCGACCTAATAACTATAGTACCTATCATTATATATTTACCGATTTATCAAATTATTGTAGCAATTTTTCAATCGAGGAATTCCTTGCATATTTAACTTCAATGAGCGAACAAAAGACGCCTTAGCGTTCAAGACCTAAATGGGAACTGTTTTGTAGCCTAGCAGCGTCTAGCTAGGCAGTGACGCACGCGCTAGGAGCTCGGCGACTTAAGTGTTTCTTTCCTGCCACGGAAACACACGGTTAATTTAGTCGGTACCGGTTTAACTCCGTCTCTTTGGGGTTATTTAGAGCTGGCAAGAACTGATTTTTACTGCTCAGACGGAAGATGCTTTAAATTAAGTAGTTTACCGAGATGAGTAGTTAAGTCGTGAAACACTTTCAAGTGTTTGGTCATGTTGCACAAAATTATTATACGATGTACCTACATACCTACTCGTACTTAACTTTTCTTGATCATTAAATTTTGTTTACTTTAGATACTATCAGTACGATTAGTTACGACTAAGTTCCTAGTAACGAAATTATTAAGTGAATATTTATTGAAAATTAGCGCAATGTAATTTTTAACTTTAAACATACAAATACTTGGAAACAACTCTGCTTGCGGTATCTTTATTTTGTCGACGACACTGAATTGTCACAAGTTACAGGATTGCAACAGCTATTATGTCGTCAATATGGTGTTATTGGAAGTTACGTTGTAGTAACATGCTGAATGTTTGATTATTATCGAACGTTTCTTTTGAGTATGAAGCTTTGGAAAAAATAGACTAGCAAACAACCGCGCGCTCGACCGCGTAAACATTGGTTTAACTTGACGTCTTGACAGTTTCAATAGCTGCTCTTTTATTTTAGTAGCTAATGTTCGATATGAACTTCTATTTATTGTTCTGAGGGGTCATACGTTGACTGTAATTTATTTTTCATAACTTACATAATATTCATTTAATACAATAAAATTACCTAGCCTTTATTCACCCATTTCTAGTTTTATTTTGTTCCATTATCTTTGTTTTTAATTGTCACTAGTCTAGTCAGGTTGTTGGGGTTTCCAACAAAACCCTCTGATAAAGCTTCCCAGTCTTCTCTGTTTCGAGCAGTTCTTATCTACTTTGGTGGGAAATCGTCCTCCCATCTCGTTTTCGGGTGTCCCTTACCTCTCTTGTTGTATATAGGCATCCAATTGGTTATATTTTGTGTCCATTTGCCTATTTTTAATCTTGACATGTGACCTGTCCACCTCCATTTTCTTTTTCTTATTCTATTTCTATTTTTTTTTTGCTGCGTCTCTGACTTTAGTTTTCTTCCTGATTGTTGCCAGTCTCCATCTGTCATTTATTCTTATTCCTAGCATGCTTCTTTCGATGCCGTGTTTTGTATATTTATCTTAATGCATGCCCGTGTTCCACATCCGAATATCAAGCATGGCAGTAGACAGGTGTCGTAGAGTTTGGATTTGATTTTCACTGGTACCTACCTACACTTTCATTTTTCATTATCTCTTTCATAGACCAGTATTTGTTCCATGTGTTAGGATTAAGGATTAATCCTTCTGTCTAGTTCTTTGAGCATTTGATCTTCTGGTGAATTCTTCATTCACTGTGTAGTATTTTCTAAATTATGAATGTAAGACAAAGAAGCCGGACTTTTTTTTAGAATTATACGTTGACTTGGTTATAGATTATTTTATAATGTAACTTACTCGCGTTTAACTTTATATAACGTTGACAAGTTTTTAGCAATAATTCATTTTTTTTAATAAAACTGCCTCTCGGAGCTAAATAGTTAAATTTAATAAAGCTAATATATGATGATAGATGATAGATGGCGAATCAATAACAAACCATAACCAAAACAAAATTTTACCTAAACAAACTAACAAAAAAACTAGTACAAACAACGTCGTTGATACTGAAACGCAAAAACGAGAAATCCGAACAACGTGGAAAAGTTTAACGTTGACATATTTATGTACCTAATCTCGGCATTTGCCAGTTGCAAGGTTGGAAGATCCCTAGCCAATTACAATTGAGGTTCGTATTTGCTAACTATTTAAAACTTCAATTAGTTGGTATATCCGGGGAAGTTCCGCGCTAAAAACTATCTAACTGGCTTCAAGTAATTTGGCACTGGACACAAAGTGGGCAGTGGGCAAGAATTGGACAGCTGACCACAGCATTAGCACATGCTGGCTCGTACTTCTCCATGGCTGCTACTTCAAACTTAATTAGTACATTAGGACTAAACAGATTTTACATGAGAAACGTTGTTGAGCATTACGCACATACAGAAAGGTATGCAAAAAGTTTATTTTAATAAGTTTATCAAATAACGGATATGCTATGCAATACCACGCTTAATTAACTCGGTGCCTTCATTATTATGAAAGAAAACCAGAAGAATTTAATTACGAGTCTTGTACGAGTATGATGTCCCCTTAAGTTGAATTTATATTGATATATATTTTTAAATATTTATTTGTTACAGTGGCAGAAAAAAATTATACCCATGTTGTAGTAATGTCACTACAATTATTATGTAGCCAGAATATATTTCTGTCAGAGATATTGCCAGCGGCCAAACAGAAAATGTCAAAAAATCCTGTGACGTAGGTATATGAGATTCCGTTTTTTTTTTCAAATTATATAATTTTTGTTACAGTAAGAATATCACGGTTTATGAAATAAAGTATTTGCAAACATTTCTAGAACAGAGACAAGAAAAATATTCGATTCGATCGCGAAAGTCTAATTTACAAAACTTTTTTTGTATAACAGATTTTTTCATACGTTTCGAGCCGTCTGGTGAACACACGTCAAAGACATTATTCTGTCCTTGGCCTTCCATGTTTTATTGAACGATATACGTAAGTGTATTGCTGTATTCGTAACTAAACTTCACGAAGGTTAAAGTTGATATGTTGCATGCACTATTGATATGATTTGGTACCGATTTATGGTGGAGAATTGCGTCCGATGTTTTTTTTAATTGTATTCAGTTGTTTTGTTACGTCTCCAGTTATGTCATGAAATATAGACAAAATATACATACCTACTACTTACTTAACCTACCCCTAAAACACACATACCTACAACACTTACAATAGACTACCTATATTATGTTATTTACCTAATTGTTGTTTACTAAGTTGGGGTTAGAATATTATTTAAGACTTTCGTAGCAATTATTGTATAAACTATGTATTTACCTACTTGATCAATATGGGTGTCCGCTAGTTGGCGCGGTTACACGGAGCGGGTGTGCGGGTTTACGAAAAATAGTATGAAAAACGCTAACTGGCGCGGACGCATGCGACGGATTTTACAAACCCTAACCTTATTTTCAACGACCTTATTATCAAGCGATGTGTCTTTCGCAAAGTTCGGCATATTGTCATTATGAACACGATAAAAATAGATAATAAGTAATCGACATTTATAATATCTTATTTTACCATCGTTCGAGGAGCTCAAGCTACTGTTAACTAAGAACATAACTTGTAAAATATATTATGTAACACAAGGTGATTTGAATAACACATATTGGAAAAGCAGTTTAGCTCAGATTACTGCAATCTCTTATTATTCAAACATCGATGAAGTACATCTCTAGCTCGAAGAGCACAAAATGCGGGCGGTCGCGAGTGTCTGGGAGCGTAGCATTTTGTTACATGTACCTAATCCGATTAACGCTGCGACGTCTGCGCCCTATGCGCCTTGCACGTCTTCCGCATATAAATACGGTTCCAGTACTAGAAACTGCTCAACTAGACTATATTTGTTATTGAGTTGAGATTCGATTCTACTAATTTTCGAACTGTTTATTATATTTAATAACTTTTAATTGTAGAAGTGTAACTAGATCGGTTGACTGTATTAGGCGACTGTGTGTATCATCGGACATTATTGCGTTGCAGGAAACATTTCTTTTGCCGCATGATATTGCATACTTAGGCCAAATTGATGATAAATTTGCCTTCACGGGTACATCAGCGGTGGATACGTCGGCCGGGGTACTTCGCGGGCGTCCTTATGGAGGAGTGGCTCTGTTATGGAGGAAATCGCTCTTTACAGATGTTACAGTGATAAAATGTAGTAGTGTTCGTCTTGCTGCAATTAAGGTACGATATCGGAACTGCTCTTTGTTATTTTTCTCTGTGTACATGCCCACGGACTCGTTGGACAATATTATTGAGTTCACTGAGTGTCTAAGTGAGATAAGTGCCATAGTAGACAGTAACGATGTGCAATCCGTTTTCATGCTAGGGGATTTTAATGCTCATCCCGATACATTGTTCGGTCATGAGTTATTGACTTTCTGTGCGGAACAACAATGGACATGTGTAGACTTAGACTTACTATCGTTAGACACCTATACCTATGTTAGTGACGCACACGGATGCCGGCGATGGCTTGACCACTGTGTAGTCACGGAGGCCGCTCGGGGCCTTATTGATGCGGCTGAAGTGCTTTATGATACATATTGGTCGGATCACATGCCTTTACAGATTAAACTTAACTTGACCTTGACTAGGCAGTCTATTCATTTGTCGAGCCCGCCTAGTAACAATAATGTCAGATGGGGAGAGCGAGATGCTATGCAAATATCTAGGTATACAGAATTATGTAATGATAAGCTAAAAGAAGTCGATTTTCCTTCTGAATTGGCTAGGTGTGCCGGTAGGTTGTGTAGAGATTGTAGTCATAAAAATGTTTTGAACAATATGTATTGTGACATTATTAGTAAACTTACCGAAGCATCACAGTTAACTAGTAAGAACAGCAGGGCAACATTTAAACGTATAATTGGATGGAATAAGCATGTTAAGCGCTCTCACGGGGAGGCTCGGTCTGCTTTTCGAGAATGGTGTATGTTTAATAAGCCGCGTTCGGGTCCTTTATATGACAACATGTGTATTACCAGAAAGCTCTTCAAGTCCGCACTAAAATGGTGTCAAAATAATCAAACTCAAATTAAAATGGATATACTGGCACAAAACCATAAGGTGAGGGACTTTAAGAGTTTTTGGAAGAATACTAATAAATTGAACCCTAAGTCGAGTGTCCCTGTGAGTGTAGCGGGGCAACATGATCCCACCGCCATAGCAAACCTTTTCAAAGACCACTTTAAGGTAAATGCGCCCTTAATACGTCAAACTAAGGTGCTTAATATGGAGAGTCAGTCAAGGGACCTGAGTGTGCACTTCACCGCTAAGGAAGTCGCGTCAATAATTAGTGGTATGGAAAGAGGCAAGTCTCCGGGCCACGACCAGCTCAGTATTGAGCACCTAAAGTACGCAGGGGTGCATTTGCCCAGAGTATTGGCTATGTTTCTTAATTTGTGTCTTAGCCACTCACACCTGCCCGATGAGTTGATGAAGACTATTGTCGTGCCAATCATGAAGGATAAGACTGGTGACATTTCTGAGCTTTCTAATTATCGACCGATTTCGCTTGCCACAGTAGTAGCAAAAGTGTTAGACAGTTTGCTTGACAGGCATATGGCCAGTCGCATACACTTACACGATGCGCAGTTCGGCTTCCGGCCAGGTCTTTCTACCGAAAGCGCAATCCTGTCTCTCAAGCACACTGTCTCTCATTATACATCTAGAAAAACACCTGTCAATGCATGCTTTCTAGACTTGTCTAGGGCATTTGATCTTGTATCATATGACATTTTGTGGCAAAAGTTGACAGAGGAGACTGATGTGGCGGGCGAAGTTGTGTCGGTGCTTAGATATTGGTACAGTAAACAAACCAATTATGTAAGATGGGCAGGGTCACTCTCTGATATGTATGGGTTGCAGTGCGGGGTGCGGCAGGGGGGGTTGACCTCGCCTCGTCTCTTCAACTTATACATTAATCGTCTGATTGTTGAACTCAGCAGCACCTATAAAGGCTGTCATATCGGTGGAGTGTGCGTAAACAACATTAGTTATGCAGATGATATGGTGCTGCTGACTCCATCAATCAACGCGATGATCACTCTTCTCAGTATTTGTGAGAAGTATGCCGAGACCCATGGACTCAGATACAACGTAAAGAAGAGTGAGTGGCTTGTGTTTAAGGCTGGCTCCAAATATTATCCTGACGTACCACACCTAAAACTATGCGGGACTCCTCTAAATAAAGTCGTCAAATTTAAGTATCTGGGTCACTGGGTCACGGAAGATCTGAGTGATACCATGGATATGGAACGTGAGCGTAGAGCGTTGTCAGTCAGATGCAACATGTTGTCGCGTAGGTTTGCACGGTGTACGAAACAAGTCAAGGCGACGCTGTTCACAGCATATTGCCAATCTTTTTACACCTGCAGCCTATGGGCCAACTACACGCAGAAGGCTTACAACGCTCTACGCGTACAATATAACAATGCTTTCAGGGTTCTGATGGGGTTGCCTCGTTACTGTAGCGCCTCGGGGATGTTTGCCAATGCCGGAATAGATGGATTCCATGCCATCATGCGAAAGAGGTGTGCTTCAACCCTGAGCAGGATACGGGACAGCCCCAATGGAATCCTGGGCATTGTCTCAGAAACGTGGGACAGCCCCCTAATGAGGCACTGGCTCGGTCTGCATGCGCCAGTTCCGTATGTACCGGGTCATAGGTTAAGTTAGTTTTGTTTTATTTTTAAATTTTAATGTATTGTTTAGTTTTATATGATATTAACCCTAATTTTAAGTTTAGTAATAATGATACTAACCCCAATGGACCTAAAGTCTGAAATAAATTATTTTTATTTTATTTATTTTATTTTATATAATAATTTATTCTTGAAAAACCCAAGTTGGACTGCCTACCAAAATTTAATACAGGCTCCGCTGTACATATTTTATGGTGTTTTTTTTTTCAGAAGGAAAACTAAATAAGACTTCAGCCCAAGCGAGTGTAGAACTTGACTGTTATTAATCTGCCCAGAGGTCTTTGATATGGCTTGATGACTACGACTGCTATCACAAACTAAGGAATTGATGTCTTCTACTCGTAAAACATCGAATCGCAAATGGCAGTAACAACTGGGAACGGTCTACGCTCAAACTGTTTATCTTTGTCTAACCTTACTACTAATATTCCAGCTTTGTATCAATGTAGGTATGGAAGTACCTACTCGTGAGATAATGAATTGTCTGTACTAATATATACCTAATATTGGCTATATTAAATAAGTATCCACATATTCAGGATAGGGGGTAATCCTATAGGATTAGAGCCGCAGTAGGTGGTGCGCCGAATTCGCAGACTTCTATTACACGGCTCAGTTGACTCCGCGGCAGATTCAGTTCATCATAACCCAGCTATCGACTAACATCAACCAGTATAACTGTGGCCTGGCAATTTAAAAAAATGTACGCAATCTGAGATCTCAATAATGCTGGTTAATAAATTAAGATCGCTGGCGTTTGATAAACGATGGGAATATGAAGCCTGGCCCTGCAGCGATTACACTGATAGCTGTTCGCACCAATAATACCAGCTGATATCTTAAAGTCATAACTTAGCCTCGTATTCCAAACGATTTCTCATAAATATTTATACGATGCGGCCTTCATTCTGAAAATACACTGACATTTAACAAACAATATAAGGCAATGTAGGAACATGAAAAAATGTGCAATAAACACCAAAATACATCACAATAGGTACATAAACGTAACAACAATAATAATCGTGCTCTTATCGTAACCATGCATAGCGTGACATCGACTGTTAGACGCTCTCTAAGAGTATCTACTAAGCTCTGTACTCAAGCGCTACTCTACTGTGTAAGAATGCGGCCGGTGGTTCCCGGGAAAGAGCTATTTATGCGTGATGTTCCGCACTGTTGGTGTCAAGAAGCTTGCGACAGGGCATCAGCGGTACAATCGACAAAATATTTCTCTCCGGAATCACGACGGGCAGACTGTATAAATGGAGTGCCTCACTTACCAAACTTCGGAGGATGGCAACTAAGGTGCTCCACCACAATTACCGCTTGCGTAACCCTGGGGAAAATATTTTCTCCGTGAATCTAACGTGTAAGTTATTCTAATTACAACGGTTGGTCTTAAAGATAGGGCAACTTTACTGGATTCAAATAATACTCCGTGACTGGGTGTGACTCTTAACACTAACATGCTGGTCTGTTTCTGCTGGAGCATAGATTAAGGATTGACTTTGCATTAGGATTTTATACTCTAACGTGGTATACTCTGCATTTTGTAAGTAAGTATTGGAAAAAAAATCTGACATATAATCTACTTGACTTTAAATAACAAAATAAATAATTGTACTAATAACCGCTAACCGGTTGGTACTAGAAACTGATTCTATAAACTAAAACACAATATTTATTCTCTAGGAGTAAATACGGTTTTCTAACACACAATTACAGCAATTTAATGAGTAAGTAGGTAGGTAATTTAATATTGCTCGGCGGTAGTACAATAAACAGACTACGACAATAGTGGAGATAAATAGAAGTACATATTCAATTATAGACTACAATGGAATAGGTTTTACAGAGAAATAAAGTGAATGATTATTATTATTTTCCAATAGAAATATTACCATTTATTTATAGGAATTGTAAGTTCACCTGGAAAAGATGGTAATTATTAAAATACATTATACACTTCGCAAATAAATTAATTTTATATTCCTGTCGATAAAATATGTTTAATACGGATAAATCAAATCTTTATAAATCATAATGGTGTGGGCCTTGAAACCGTTTCAGTTAGGTCAGCGAGCGCGCACTAAAGTCGCTTAATGCACATTGTGAGTCAAACAAACAAGCATTGTAGGGGCAACGCAACGGCGGCGCGGGCGCGGCGTCCGGCAGAGGCCGTGGTCCGCTCATTGAGCGCTCGCCAATTGAGATAATGGCCTCGAATGCAGATGATTACTGACCCATTCATTGGAAACTAGCTGTTAGTAGCTCGCTGCGTTAGCGATTTATATCATTACGCAACGATAGGGCACTTCTATTAAATTAAGTTAACGCTGAACACTCGTACCGTTCCTGGTGAAATGTGTGTTTACCTAAGCCCGATATATTAGTTTGTACCATTTGTTTTAATGATTTGCAAACGGAAATAATATAATACGTTGTATAATTTGTGGTTAAATAACCAATAAATACATTATCACACTGGGTATAAATGTATGGCTAGTAAGACAATCAACCGAAGTCGTTGTATGGATTATATGTATGTGTTATGATACCCTAGAGACTATAACATCTTAGTAGTCATGAAGATCTTGCTTTTCGATAGTCCTTGGCTCCCAGTGGTTATATTAGCATATTAATGACAACAATATATCGAATGCAAAGCCGGCTACGATCCCGCGGACGGAACGCAGCTTGTAATTTGCAGGAAATGCATATTTTCTCACTGAACTATGTTCTGTGTCTGAACGCTAGTTAGCAGTTAATAAGAAATATGACTATGCGTACTCACTAAATTTTTTATCAAAGTTTAAAAATGTTCATGTCAAGTTAGCAGTTTTAGCGCTCTTTTTGATTGTACCACACTGAAAACGCACCCGCTCGGTGTTTTCAATTTATGCTTCGGTGGGTTTATTACTGTCAAACACATTTGTGTTTAATTGCATTTATGACAAATTTTATGCCATTAGAGTGTGTAATATAATAACATTCAGTCATCGTCACAGACAATGATTTACGCGCTAACTTTAGTCGTAACCGAGATTTACAGTGTCATACAAACAGCTATTTTTGAATCGGACCGGCCTCTTCACACTTTAATAATAGACACGAAATGTTAGAGATATTTCAATGGCTAGGTCCAGTTCCTAAAGAATACTATAATTTGGACTAAATATAAATTTCTTAGTGATTTGCTATTAAGAGTAATAGGTTCACGCTTGCTCTGATTTTGACGATAGTTTAACGAGTAATAATTATTAAAAACTTCTAATAAACATTATCAGGCACAATATAACTGAATTATGAAGTAACAGTTTGTTTAAATTAACTAAGACAGTTCCATGAGTACAATATCTATCGAAGCTTTAGTTCCTATAAATATTGGCACGACGGCACAGCCGTACAAATGTCAGCACAGAGTGAATGGACTCAAAGTGTATCTTTTTTTATTTCTGCATATGTCCGCATGCACGTGCCAACAAACCATAGAACCGCTAAACTCCTAACAATAAAATACTTATTCCGAACTCTCGAAATAACATATACAATTATTTATGCTTGTTAAAGTTTACTTAAGAGCTTTTATGGATTGGGACAGAAATAAACTAAACCTGAAGCAGTTAAGATTACATTCGATCGTTTTGGAACGACGTTTTCTACTGTTGTAGCATTCCCGGGGAGCCATTAGGTTCGCGTAAACATGTGTTACGTAATGAAGTTCAATGACGTGACACGCAGTTGCCTTGATCTGGCCGAGTATCGTAAGTGGATTAGTGCGGTGGGCTATCGCAGGGCACTCTGCGTTGCTCGCTGCACTTCATGCGCCCGGCGGAGGTCGCGCGCGCAGATCTATAGCACTAGGCATAACCGCCTTAAATGTATTAGAAAAGTCAATGAATTTTATGCCTTGTTACCAGACAGCAAGTTACACAATTAATCAAATGCAGATACGACAAAATTGCCATAGGTACGCGAAACGGGCGCAGGCGGGGATACGACTTGCTAAGGTCGTTTCACACTACATCTACAGCACTGCCTATGTGATATAATGTTAATTAGTAGTTTTATGTGCATTTCCTGATAACGTTTCTAATGCGAACTAGGCTATTTACCACACTGCACAGTTACGTCACCGAATAAGTAGGTAATAGTAATACCGTATTGAAAGGAAACTACCTACAAATCCGAAGTTTGGCAGCGCAGCGGTTCAGAGGCGAATCTAATATTTCGACGAACTGCAAAATACTCTTTTAGCGTGTGTGAACTAAGATTTAAATATTTGACGGATAAGTTATAAATTTTAGCAACGGAACAACCCGCCCCATAGCGGGGTTAGTTGTTCCGTTCCGACCTATCTCATAAAAAAAAATCTGGTAAAAAAACTGTTTAACGATGCACAAAATAATATCGCTACTCAGAAACGCAAATAATCATTATTTAATATAGCGCAACCCACATACCTTATTCACACTGTTTTCATTGATCAAATTTGTATTTTATGAAAATCGGCACGTTTAACCCCGCTCTCCCCTACTTAGATAGTTACAAATTGAGCACTCTTTTCGACAAAAAGAAAGAGATGGCGACAAATTATTAAAACTATTTTGTACCATGTGCTCTTTATAATCTGATCTCTGTAGAGATGACCACAATCCTCAGTTATAATAAAGCGAGGGCCAAGTATTCCAAAGTATGCATTTTGCTTTTAAATTGTACCTACCTACCTACAGCAAAAAAATGTGGTTGTATATGTCGGCGGCCGATCGTAAGATTAGGCAGATCGTAATGTTCCTGTATAATGTTTTGACGATAGTCACATTAAACCAATATATAGGTAGTATAGGTTCATTAGGTTGCTTCATATGCTCGAAGGGCAAACTGCCCAGAAATAGGAGTCCCGTGTAGCGGGGCTCCGTCGACTCAGAGAATGAGTCAAAGATTTTCACGTTTCACGATATGCCTAGGAATTTCACGATATGCCAGATCTTACGATCGGCCGCCGACATATATAAAGTCGTTTTACGGACGATAATTTTGCCTGATAACGTCATAAGAAAACGTGGCCGTAACGTTACCATGGAGATCTGTCCACAACGTTACCATGGAGATCTGTCCACAACGTGACACTTTTTCGTGTATGCTACCGGTGTTCATCGATGTAAAAGACGTTATCACGTCAAAAATGTGATGCCCATGCACGCTGCTATTATTGACATGCGTCGAGTGCGTGCGATGTATGCGCACTGGGTAGTGACGGCTGCAAGATATTGTACATCATGAATGGGCGGATTGTACCTAACCTACTCACATTGCATCGACCCCTAATGCGTTGCAATCTATAACTGATAGCTAGAGAAATCTAAGCGTTTTATCGTTATGACCTGACTGACTTTAGATACATATTTTGCCCAAGTTATAAAATGTACTTACATCAAAGTGGAAGATAGTTGTACTTGGTAGGTACATCTCGATATCGTACATATATCTAAAAAAATCAACCACTAGCAGTTGTGTTTAATGTAAATTTACCTTAACGAGCATTCAATGAGCATTTTACATTATTTTTTTGACTTCATGATGAATACTAGTTATTTCATTGCATTCTTCCGCGAGCACACAGCTCCCTTGTTGACCACACAGCTATAATAAAAATGGCATCGGTATGCTAGTTACCTTTTCGATTGATGTACCTATTTAGAATTTCTAGGTATGTGTTTATCATTACACCTTATAAAACAAAGTCCCCCGCCGCGTCTGTCTGTTTATGTGTCTGTATGTTCGCGATAAACTCACAAACTACTGAACGAATTTTCATGCGGTTTTCACCTATCAATAGTGTGATTCTTGAGAAAGGTTTAAATGTATAATTTGTTAACCCGTATGAAGCCAGGGCGTGTCGCGAGTTAACTTATATACTTTAACCTAATATACATACTTAGGTAATTCTTAACTACCTACATTATATGAATTAAATAGACATATTTACTTGGACAACGACAAAGATCGCATTTTTTTAAACTTTTAATCGAGCCCAAAAGAGAGAGTTTTCTTTCTTACTTGTCC
This sequence comes from Cydia fagiglandana, assembly GCF_963556715.1. Classification (NCBI taxonomy): domain Eukaryota; kingdom Metazoa; phylum Arthropoda; class Insecta; order Lepidoptera; family Tortricidae; genus Cydia; species Cydia fagiglandana. The sequence goes on from NC_085937.1 coordinate 7,841,121, forward strand.
CTGAATAGATTCATTACACTTTTAATAATAACGTCTTAACAAACATTCTCGACAAAGTCGAAATGTAATCCCTATTTCAATGCTATCGCGCTCGAGAGGGGAACAATTTCTATGCCTAAACAAATATTTGCCGTCGCCTCTAGAAACTTTCGTAAACGGAGGATTGTTGCGCCTCGACGCCTACAGCGTACCTAATAACACTCGAAAGCCAATCGTCAATATTAAATATAATCCATATAACCCTAAACAACACGTTTTGGTATAAAATTTTACGATCATCGTTAAATTAATTAGCTACTCGTTTTGAAGTTTTAGGTATGGAGGACCCTATGTGGAGATGTGGAGATGTTAATAAAACTTGAACTTGGCTTGACACGCTGCCGCGTGTCTAGAACAATGACTAAATATTTTTAAGAATCTGCGACTAGTCCATTGAAATATTAAAATAACGCAACCACATATTTCAGAGTGTTAACATGACTTACTACTAAGCCAAAATGAGAAAATAAAATTGCCCTGCTTCCGTTCTCATTTTGTCGAGCATCCTATGACATTAATAAGTTTAACTATTCGTTACATTGCCCAAGTTGGGTCAATAAAGACTAACAAAGGGGTCTAGTATGACGTTTGGTTTTTAAACTAAAGTAATAAAATCGCGCAATATTATGCAAATAGAAGTCTTTCCTTTATATTTTTATTTATTTTATCTGAAGGCTGTTAAAGTATAAAGATAAAGCACACAATGGAGGATTAATGTGACTGATCTATAAATCAGTCCATGTTAGCGTCCAGAATATATGTTAGAAGCCCTAAATAATAATTATCTTCATATATTTGATACTAAGAAGAGAAATAGAAAATCAAGCACAAGTCGGCAGTTACTAATAGTTTTACGACTTTCATGTTATATTATGCCAAACGAATAGTGGATAAACGTATTTCGCTGCATTCTTGATATTATCATGACACCGAGACATGTGTCTTGGCTAGCGTCCAAGTACTTTCTCTTAAATCGTGATATTATTTCATTAAATTGTAACTTACCAGCCGTTTGAGACGCTACTATGTATTAGCTATAAAAATAAGTACCGATCAAAACCTATAAAAGTTTAACGTCGGATGTTTTGGTTTTGATAGTGCACTTGGTCGGGACACGAGCTAAACTGTTCTTTGTAGAAGCGTAGTAAAATAAAAATTGTTGGTAATTTTGTCGGTAAAGGAGATTGGACTAGTACGAAGGCGCCTGAGAGATCCATTAGGGCCCTGGAGTGTACGGCAGCCATTAATTGCGGCGGCCGCGTCTCCGAGTGACACCCTTGATTCTACCTGGAACAATACGCTTTTTCTCAGCTCGATCGACATTTTCGGATTCGACAATTCTAAATAATAGCTCAATCAAACGACTCGTGGCTAATTTACGACGGTAGTATATTTCATTTTGAATTAAATTTAGTGAGTTCAATTTCTCTAAAGCGTGTTTCAGTATACAAAAGTTTGTCATAAAATAAACCTGTGTTTTTTTATTTCAGAGAAACAAATAAAAACTAAGAATATTTCAGTAATGTCTTACGTAGGTACAATATAAAAGCCTGGGTAGCCTGGCGTTCGTTAATTGAATAGATGCAATTCACAGTCGCTAAAGACAGGGACAGTGTCAAAACATAAAGACATAATATCACTCATTGTTTTATTAAACGATACTTATCACTCAGTAAGAGGAGCTCACGGAATGCAAAAGTAATTACTTGAGCCCGCATCAAACTTACTACACGTTTAAATTAAGTATTGCGTGACATATGAACGGTCTAATTAACTTCCTCTTTATCTAGATGTAGGTACACGCTTTGAAATGCCAGTCACGTAACATTTATGGTTATTTCAGATCTATTTACTTGTGTCGGTTTTACTATTTTTCTTGCACATGCTTTACGCATCTTACATTATGTTCTTTGTAATTATAAAAATAGTCTATATACGACAGTAAGGAGTGTTTTTTTTATTTATCTGGGGTGCTTTTTTTATTTTATTTAATATAGTTTAGTTGCAATGTTTAGTTTATTTATATTGTTCGTTATTAAATATTAACCTACTATGTTTTTTGTTTAATACACGTCTCATATAAGTATTGTCTACCGTATTCAAGGTTAGTCAACATACTTAGAACGCGCAATTCATAAATAAGAAGTAACTGCGGCGCATGGCGCATGAGTAATCATACTCGTATTATTTTAACCGGAGAAACAGATGACGCATGTATATGAAGACAATAATCTTCAGCAAATGCGTGGGTAATGTTTTCTCTAAGAGTAATTATACTACATGATAATAAAAGAGATTGAGAAAAAACTCCCATTATATATAATAGTGGAATATCTGTCGGCTCCAACTCGTAATGTACATGTTTATCCCTCACACACGACTCCGTGAGACGGCCGAGAAGTCAATAAAATCCTGCTTAGCATTTCTTATTTACAAAACAATCTGAGGCCATAGAAAACGACGCAAGTATCTCGAACAAGATTTTCCTTCTCTCCGTATGATAAGTCGTCCGCAGCGGTCACGAATGTGTGAATCCACTCAGCCAGCTGTGCTCGACGGAATAATGTTTCCAAAATGAATAACAGAGCCGTATCAAAAGTCGATATCATTATTGTGATGTTATCGCTCTCATACAAGACACAGTCTTAAATATAATGGAGATTTTTTAAGTGTCTTTGAGCTTATAATATGGTGACAATTCGGTTACAATGCTTGCTTTTTATTAGTAGGTATATATTAAATAAAAATCATTCCGGACTGTGAACATAAACGTATTAAAAAAAACATTCCTCTCTACTTTGAACCATTTCCGGATTTTTTTTCAGACAGACAGACAGTTAGAGCCCTTGACATCAAATAAATCAGTTCAATACGCGTAAAGTAGGCAATCGCCATTCAGTTAAAAGACTTGCGTAACACACTCACGAAGCTACTAAGCACTCGTTTAATAAATTTTATAACCACTTTATGAGAAATTTGTGCTAATTATTTACAGTAACGTACAGTATATATTAAATAAATAATAATAAACAATAACATGTAGGTTAAGTCGATAGATAAATCATGGACATTTCAAGAGCAATTAGGGACAACATCATATTGTATTTATTATCGCTACTACAGCTCTTTACGTGAAATGACACGAACTTGGCCGGTTTTTTCACTGCTCTCAAGAGTAGCAGCCCTAAGTATTGAATTGACATTAATTTCAACTTGAAACCTCCACGCGTTCCTGAGAAAAAACGTCCTTGACGGACGAACAGACGGAGATCACGCTTTTTCTCCTCGTGTTGAAATATTATTTTTATTTTTTGTTGTTCTATAACGGCGAAAATCTCAAATGTAATATATTTTTATGTTATGCTACTAACTTGATACTACGCACATAAGCATCGCGCGTTTCGCTTGCATTGATTATATAGTTAAGGGGCACAAAAACCTATCAATATTATTAGATATCTCGCCAATGTCGATAAAGGTATTTATTCACTCGTCACGTCTTAAATTGATTATCAAAGCGCTTTTATTTGTATCCTCCTTTAAATTAAGATCTCAATTATTCACTTCGTTTCTTTTAATAAAAGACAGCGATAAATGTATCTAAAATATATCTAGAAGCATCACTGTCAAAGGGTTCCGTTTGTCGACAAATTTAAACAATTCCGTTGTCATAAAAACCACAGGAGCAAATATTTATAACAGAAAAACCAACAGTTAATTTCCTTCTTACCTTTGTAGGCGAGTCGTTTCAAATCATGGTGGAATCTAAAGTAGAGCAATTTGTCTAGGACGACTTTACCCTTTGGAATAAATATAAACCGTAGTATTTTTTCTGTATATCTTGACTTTCTTGTTTATGAAATGTATTTTCATGGTAGAAATTCTTTGTTTATTTTTTATAAGTTGTATTTTTTTTCTCGTATTCTGATTTCGAAGCTAAAAGTCCTGGGCTTTCCCTTTCCCGCGAAAGGACATTTTTCATTTGTGTGATGAACATGATGCATTAATGCAAGTTTGTAGGTATATCGACGCCTATTAGAGTTAGCATTAGGCTACCATTCTATGAAAGCTTAACAAAAGTGATGTCTTTAAATATAGAACAATGTGACTGTAGGTAACAGATACTTTTGAACGTGAAATCTAGAGGTAAATCTTTATTTGGTAAAGTTGTCTAGGGTAGCATTTATACGTTTGGCACAATGTTTCATCTAAGTACTACTATTGATGTTTACTGTGCCTCTAGTACGTACAAGCTTAGATTGCTCATCTCTATATAATTATAGTCTGTATCTTTAGGTATTTAAAAAAGAGTAAACAAAATCTACCCTCAAATGGCTTCTTACGCCAGTTGAGGGTAGATGAAAACATTACACGATCAAATAATGTAGGTTAAAGTCTGGTCGTTCAGTGACAGAATCAGGTACCTATTTGGTTGGTTAATCAATAAATGTTATAACTACCCGAAAATGTATTTACAAATTATTTGTTTACTTTTATTTTATTACCTAAAGATGCAGAGTATAGTTACTAGAGATTTTTGGTGTTCTAGTCGGACGTCGGATATATTTTACGACGGCGACAATAAAAATTATCATAAGGGTGTCAATTAAACCTAAACACGTTTTTGGTCAAGTTAAATTTCTCATATTTGAACATTGGGTCCAAAATATAAAAACTACGTCTCTTTACCCGCGCTTCACGCTCCCGTCAATTAGCATGTCGTTTGGAGATACACTGCACTTCACAACAACTAGTCTCTTTAGGTCACAATTCATATAAAATTTGAGTAAGATATCCACCTTACGGTTTAGTTTTTAGGGTTCACTATTTCGTGTCAGCGCAATGGAAATGTGGAGTTTAATGGTAAGCCGCGGCAGGTCGGCGGCACCGTGAAGTCGTGTGCGCGACATATGAGTAATGACAACAACGCAGTGGCGTGTGTCGTCTGAGTCGAACGTTCCCAGATGTGAGTCCATAATGCGCGGATTGCAGTTATGCAAGCCTCGAAGAAATGTTCGTAGTGCATGCGAGGATTCCGGCCAAGATTAAGGCGATATTAAAGCCGCTACATGTAGTTTGGGTATGTCTAGATGCAATAGTTGCTTATGATTAACTTCGAAACTTTTTTCTTTATGTACAGTTTTTTTAATCAATGTATGTGACTACAACAAAGGTAAAACCAATATGAGAAGTGGTATTAGAACTTTAATTTATTGCTCTAATATTGCGAGTTATATCATATAAACATCAAATTAAGATGAACTAATCTATCAGATCTTTATAATCTTTTGAACCTAAATGGCGGCGACGCAAGCATTTCATTTCTTTTAGCTCTACTAATTAAAATAAAAACAAAAATAGGTTTTTTTATTATTCCACCAAAGACAGATAATCCGGATTTCGTAAGACTAAGACTAGGTATTAAAAAAAAATGCGACTATGCTATCAATTATCTGAGATTATTTACATCGCATGTGTAGTACATGAAATTGTTTTGTTAACTACGCACTACTGCTGATGTAACTTATCATATCATTCATAAAGATTAAGGACAAAAACAAAATGTTACAAAAAAGTTTTTAGAGAATTATTATTCAAATACCATTTTGTTATCTTATTTTGATTAAATAATATTTTTCAACACTTTCGTTCTTACCTATTTAAATTGCCTGAAAGGCGAGCATATTAGTAGCTCCCCATGTTACCAGCACACTATAAATAGTTACCAACACTACGGGGAACTCGCATTAACCACATGTGCCGTATCAACAAAAATTTCTAAATTGTTCCATAGCGTTGACTGACGTTTCGTCGTCAGCGGCGAGCTACAAAAAATATTTGTTATAATGTTGCTCAGAGCCGAAAAAGAGTAATCAAGTATATTGGTTGCGCCCGCGGGCATTTGATGGATTGCTTTATACAAAGGTATTAAAAACCTAAACCTAAGAAAAATTACTGGCAGTCTTGAACTTAAGTAAACGGTTCATTGGGTATTGGTTAGTTTGTTTCAGTAACTGCAAAATTCTCGAAGAACCGGATGACAATGGGGACAGAGACCGCTCTGGCAACCATTAGGTACCTGCTTACCTACGTGTGCAGTCATTTATGTTACCAAGTCAGTTATGTTAAAAGTGTATTATTATGTCACAATAGTAATTTGTACCTTTGCTTGCTATATACGTTCTAATATGACAAAAAGCAAATAACATGTGCGTGCCGACAAGTCCATAAATTGTTGGTCCACCACTTGTCTTTTTACTAGTTATATAGATATCCAATATGTAACAAAATTATATTCTTTTTTCTTTTAAATAGATTTGTCAATAAATTTATCGCAATTTGCAAAAATGAACCAAGTAGTTTTATCGTTTAGAAACTGACCTAAAGCTCTAAAAGTAGCGTAGTGAATATGTTAAAAAAATAAAGCTATCGCAGATGGGACCGTAACAGGGATTTTTTTCAGCTAAGACGGTTATCTTCGGCGTTAACGCGCTCTAAAATAAACAGAATAAACCGCAAGCTCGTCGTTTATTGCCTGCTAAAAGTTAGACACTATTCAATGATTTATTATTTTTTTTCTATCTCGATTTATGCGAGACAAAGAAGTGTTCGCACGCGCGCTCTAAGTCTATTTGCGGCCAGGCCAAAATAGCCCACAAAACGAAACGAAACTTGTATCCGGTTCCTATATGGTAAAGCAGCTCCCAAACTGCTGTTTCCTAGCGCAATGCCGCCACACGCTTTGTAGGGGGATTATGCTACGATTTGCGGTAATGCGGTCGACTCTTCAGCTCACTCGCTACACTCTTTCCTCTTTGACCACATGCTAAATCTTTTGGCTGTCAGATCAGTAGAAACCGGAATGGAATGGAATAATGTAGAATACCCCTTTGCCGCATAATACTCGGATATCCTTTGAAGCAACAGAGAAGCAAAGCTATTTTCGGAATCGACCTTCGATTTACACCTCACTTGATGTAATTTGCATTGTGTTCGTGTAATCCTAGCTCAGATTTAGATCACTGTTTTGTTTCACTAGTTCCGTTCCCCTTTGTTTTATTTCATTAGGTACTTACCTATCTATATATATTTTGTTAACCCATCTATGCTGAATATTATGTAGGTAAGGTCAGTGAAACGAGAGCATATTTTCGTAGTGCTAGTATAATATTCCGGTGAATATTTTTAGGCAACGTCTCCGAGTAAAATGAAACACAATCCTTTTCTCTACCACCTGCTGAGCGCTCAGACCGTTAACGAAGTACTGGGATGTTTTTTGTAGTGCGCTGTCAACTTCAGCTCCGGGGCTTACTGAAGCGCGGCACTTGCCTTCTATAATTGTGAAAAATAGAACTGTTGGAATAGTTTTTGAGGAATAATTCATTGGGACAGTACGAAAATGAATTCTCTGAAAAATTTAAATATTTTTCCCTGAATATATCTTGTAATAAATAGGTATATTAACTGTTTATTAGTATAATTTTAAGTAAATATAATAAGTAGGTAAACATTTATTAAGATTTGTTTAAACCTAGACAATTTATATATATATAATGACTAAAGTATAAGGACGCTAAGCACGAAGAATTTTGTACATTGACTCTCCTGTTCCTATCTTTATTGCACGCGCGTAATTATATTGTTGTCCCACCCATGACGCTGGCGGTCAACGACACTCTGCAAGCAGGACAGCAATAGCCTTATGCGCATGCGATAGAGATAGGAACAGGCGCGTCAATGTACGTAATTATCCGAGCTTAGCGTTCTTAGTTGATGAAATCAAGTCGAAGCTGGGTAACGTATTTCTGATTGTATACTACATTAAAAGGGTAATAATTAACCAAAAAAGCCCGAGCTTATACTTAAACCAAATTTATTTTACTGTTTTATTTTGGCAATCAGTAAACATTCTATACTTCGCATAGGTATTAAAAGACAGTAAAGTTGATATACTTACAATACCATAGTTTTGAAAAATAGATCCATGTGACTCGTAAGTATACGAGTAGGTACCTATATGCGTAGCGTCTGCACAGTGCAGTGCAGGATGCACTACACTGTGCTTGCGCCACGCCATACATATATATCATGATTCACTCGGACTAGTCGGACTTGAACTTGAAGATTCGAATATAAACCTACTTTTTAAATTGTCAACCCGAAAATCGACCTGATTGCCTCTCTCTCTCTGCGTACTCTCGTGAAGTTCACTCGGAGTGGAAATTAAATAAGACAATCCGTTCGTTCTGCATTAGAGATTTGCCTGCTGCATAATTCAGTGTATGCAAAATGTCTGGTTTAATAATAGATAGGGGCAAAGGTGAATTTCTCGCAATCGACGACGGAATTGAGTTGTGACCCTTTCAGCAACTGAAAGGGGTGCGCAGTCTTTTGTCTTCGGGGGAAATTCAATGATAATTTCCATTATCTTTAGAATAGGACGAATGCGCGTTACGTCCTTACGTCCTATCTATAAAACAAATTTAGCTTCCATTTAAATGAATAAATTCAGTAACTAAACAATTATTTATATATGTAAATAGCTTTATAGTTAAAAATAGATTAAAAGTGCCCTAGAAGCCGAGAATATGATATTCATCTCATTTTGAAATCACTCGGCCGCCAACATATCAATAACGTATTCACATAGTACGTATGTCGCTTCTAAAACGGGGACCCGCGATGATAAACAACCGAAAACGTTGCTACAAAAACGAGATACGGTCGATACACAAGCTCATTATTTCATTAAACACTTGCAGAATTGTAAAGCCGATCCATTGATTTGTACAGAGACGCGCAATGCTCGAGCTAGGCTAACAATCGTATTCATAATTTAACCGTAACATGTTTAACGGCGATGCTGCTTCATCTGTATTGTGTTAGGAGCAGGCCGAGTATTACTATGGAATACTGAGCTCAGGCGACACGAATACTCAGCGAATACCAGTGTACCTGTAATCTTGTGACCCTACAAACATTCTGAACAGTCTCGCACTTAAATAGGCTGGTTATCTAAGTGTTAGTCTCACATGCACTTGGTGAGCTATTGGAATCGCACCACAAGCACGCGTCGGCGGCCACTAAACTAACGTTTCTGGGACAGATTTTACGATTGCCTACACGATCAGTTCGCGTTACTACCTACTACGTTTCTCTTATTAGTAGGTAGGTACTAGACAGTAGACATTGCTACAAAAAGCGGGAAAAAGTATTACCAATTTTCCACTACAACTACTTTTATTGATTAAAGTTGGAAAATTATGTCCCATTAGAGTTCTACTTAACAAATATTGCCTTTGCTAGTACCTACCTATTACTCTTAAGGAACCCTTCGGCTACATATAGATCTACTCAGTTCAGTAGGTACCTATAGAAAAAGTCCTAAAGTAAAACTAGCAGGATTAGACCAAAAAAAAAGAATGTCTGTCGAGTGTAATACAGACGGTCGAACGTTAACCAAGGACGTTTACGTAAATCGAAGCTGGCAATCCATACCGGAATTATTATATTATATCTAGGCTTAGGTATTTTTAGGCTTAAGTATTCAGGTATTATTATATTATAATATATCAGGTATTGCTTTTCTCAAAAGTTATCTGAAAGATGATTTGTAGCGTCGCAAAAATGAGATAGGGAAGATGTACATGTATCAATCAATCAAAGTCCTGATAACAAATGCAGTGTACCTGTCTTCTTTGTAAAGCTACATGTAAGTATTAAAGGTACATCAGATTTTAATACCTAATGCTAACACGTGGCCAATCTAGACAGCGGGAGTCAGTTAAAGAAGCCGCCTTTGTAAATTCCGGAGTCAAAGCGTGTCAATGATATGTCAGGCGCGAGAAGTGAGCCAGATAATGGAAACAACCTTTTGTCTAGCAACTATTTACTATGAAACAGCTTACGCTTGCAACACGGGGATAATGAGTTTGTACGGTGGAAATATAAAATAGAATAACTTATCTCGCTGTTGCATACAATTTAACAAAGAGATGGGCGCTTTTATCTGGATTTAAAAATGTCTTAATGCTGTAAACACTCCTATCCCATTTAGTTGATTTATTTCATTTTAGATACAATTATGACGATTATGAATTAATACGTACCTACTAGCTTCGTAAGACCCAATGACTCCTATATTACTATAAAATTAAACACTATCATAACATAACAGTCCACGTGGGTGATTTTATTAAAATACGCGTTACACTTTCTGAGAATCGTCATTTTAATGTAGGATTAGGTATTTATATATTTATATTTTTTGAAAATGGGCCTTTTTTGGACACTGTAATTTTTATTTTTGCTTACGAATATACACCGTGCTCTATAGTGGGACATAACGGTAAAATGGGAAGACTTAGAATCATGAGCATTTAGCTAATACACGGAGTAAATTTTGTTTCGTCGTTAAAACGTCGTTAAGCCAAGAGATCAAGTCACCCACGCCGAGTTGGATTCGTTTCCTTCCGCTCCCATGCTGTTTTAACCTCTTGGGGTTCAATGTCCTAATACTAGTACAAATTACCTCCAATGAAATTTAAATCTTAATGAAATCGAATAGAGTTTATTTTATTTCGTTTCGTTCGATTTTAAATCAAAACAAATTCAACTCTATTTTCTAATACCGTTGATTCAAATTCGATTGCCAATTTTCCTTGTATGGTGGGCCGCTAGAGGTTAAACCAAATTGTCTGCACGAACAACTAGCTCTCTAATCTCTCATCGACTCATTAGGGAGCCTGTTGTTATACCATTTGAGTTAAGGTTGACTCACGTGAGACCGTGTCCGGGCAGGAGCTTGCGGCACATCATTTTCCATGGAAAGCATCACGTGATCGCCTGTAATGTCATAGAAAAGTAAGCGCTGGCTGGAAGCTCCGGCCCCGAGACGGCCCGGTCTAACGTGAGTCATCCTTTACCCAAGAACCAACGTCATCTCGTGCAACTTAAGAAAAAGGATGTTTCTTTCCGGCGATAATTAGTTTTTATAATAATTAGGTACTTTATTAACAACTAAGATCTGTAGTTACCAATATGAATCTATTCCATAAGTATTATGCTTCTAGTAGGTAGGTAAATATAAAGTAGAAAAGAAAGCTTACATCCGTAATCCACAGAAAATATACGAATAAGAGTTTTGGTACTATGTTGAACCATAAATTCATTGCTTGTTGTAAAAATATCTTATCGCATTACATTTTGGTTCCCATCCAAGGAAAATCCCATCCATAAGTCATATTTTTACACGTTGCGTATGTACATGATACTCTGCCATGGTCCTAAAAGCGGTATGTTAAGTATTTTATTTGTTGTCCGATTATAACTAGGTAAGTACCTATATATTATAATATCGCAAATGTATGTTAAAGGAAAAATCTCTGGCGTTGAATAATTTTACGGTTTAGACTCATTTGTTTTAAGTCACTTGTTTTTAGTCGTAAAATTATTCAAAGTTAGTATGTCTCACAACAGTTTAAATTCGTAAAATCTCTGGGTTCTCAAAGAGTTAGATAATGTCGAGTATAAAATAACGCCTGTCAGTGTTTATCCCTTATCACCGAGTTGTGATTGATTCCCGTACTGTATATTTAAACATTTAAGATTACCGAAATATATCTTAACTACATATTTGTACGGCGCCGCGATAAGGAAGACTATCCGACTATCATGCGATAACAGGTAACAAGTTTCAAATTATCTTATCATCACGGCTCTGGTAAGGTGTAAACAAGCGGAGCAAACCTATTTCGGGGAGAAAAAATCAATGGATTCCATAACTTAACACATTTAGAGTCACGGCTAGAACCGGCACAAAATAATGTACAATGTACATACCTATATTTTACATGATTTTAGTAATAGGTATTACCTTTTCTAGAGCGAAATAATCGCCGAATTAAACCTTATATTTATTGATTTCGTTTTTATAAAAAAGAACATAGTTTAAAATTCAAATATTTTAGCGTTTCTGTCATATTATTACAATTGCTTGTGAACTAGAAAGATACGACCGGATGAAGCATTACACGGTGCATGATCGAGGGCTGATTCATGATGCTACCGATATAGAAGCGCGGGATTGGTCGATCCGATAATATCCAAAGCATATTGGCTAGTAATCGCCGATGCAGCGCCCTAGATATCTCCAGAGAAGAACAAAGTTGGCATAGATAGAGGGATCAAAGTGCGGCGTGGGCGCTCGACCCAATACCGCGGACATCACTTGCGGCGCGCGCGCAGACCTTTTGCGTTGCACACGCGCAATTAGTTTAAAAGTAATTGATGGCCTTTATTACGGGTCTAGGGGAACGCTAATGGATGTAAAATTATACGTTTTTACTGAGCTATGTTATACTACGCAATGAATAATCGCGACAATATTTACTATTACGCGCTTTACTAAATATTTATGTAAGATAACATAACCGTTAGAGTGTATGTTTCAAAAAAAATTAAAAGCTATATTTATTGCGATATGATTGTAAATTATAATAATGATTTTGAGTTAATGTTCCTTTCGATCTGGTTCTAATTCTAATACCGCTTTGAGTTTCATGCACACAAGGATTGGAATGAAACAATTTAGATATAATTTTGTTTTGTATTTAAATATCTTACAAGACATCAAGTACAAGAATCAAAACTTATTGCCAATTGGTACGGTGTGAGCATAACCTAAGTTGACGGAAACGCGCCGGTCGGTAGCGCTCTACCTAGATTGAGGTTATGTTGTGATAACCGTTAAAGGGGAAAAGCCGGTAATGGAAAATGTTGCTAGAGTTTCCAACTGAACCGTTGTAACAATAGGGATGAGATTCGTTTGAGAGTTGACAACGTGAGAGGTCGCAGCGGCGGAGGAGCCTGCGCGCGCACCTGGCATGGCCGCCGCCACACACCTGACTCGCAATACACCTCGACTTCACAACTCAATTACATCATTTTATATAGCAACTCCAAGTAATTACACGCGCCGAAGATGCCGAGTACACCCTACACATGCATCTCACCGAATATCACGTGCACTCAACTAACGACACCGATAACTATTCGGCCACATAGCACGTCTAATCAGCTGATAACGAAACTTTTTGGTTACCGGTGTTTACGTGCCGAATTTTAGTACATCACTGAAAACGCGAGAGTTCCTATTGAGTAGGAAATGGTTTTCCGCGGTGCGGCGGGCGGCTCGGCCGCGCGTGCATCGGATGCACTTTTCGTCGCCGGCGAGCGTACCTGGACTAGTCTGCCAGCTGAGTCCTCCGACGAACATCTTCCTGCAACAAACATTGCGATTAGAGTCACGAGTCTCTGGCGGAGATGACAGCCGGCGGAGGGACAGCGGCGGCGACGTACCCGGGGTCGTTCGGCACTTCAGCGGGGCTGTGTGCCGCATCCTGATTCTGGGTTTCCATGGACTCGTGGGCCGGCGTGGGGCGGGCGCACTACGACTACGAGCGAGCGACGGCGCGGCGGGGACGGCTCCCGGAGTCGCTCGGTTGACCTACCGACTACCGGCACGAGACTGGCGCGCCGCGGCGCACCCCTCCACGCAGCCGCCCCGCTCCGCCGCTCCCGCTCCCGCGCCGCGCATCGATTCATTCACTCCGTACACAATTATTCATACGGGCCGGCACGACGGACGCGCGCTCGGCGGCACCACGTGAGCGCGCGGCACGTGCTCGGCGCTTGCAGCCCTCCCCCCTCCCCGCCCGAGCCGTCTCGGCTCGCACGCCCACCAAGCACCTACGCGCGCCAAGCCACCCCCACATTTTGCACAACAATACTAACCATTACAATTCGGAACTTACCTAAAAGTTTTATAACCTTTTAGATCGTCTTTAACTTACACTTGGAATCACAAATATTATTTGCATGATTAAATAAAACTATTTGGCAAATAATAATGTAGGTAATGTAAAAAAAAAGTAATTTTGTACTTTTGACACACTAATCGATTATCTGACGATCGCGAAACATAGTTCGTTTACCTTTCTGATGCAACGAAGTGACAATGATAAAAATCGTAAACAAAGCGATTACCGTGATGTAAGGCGAGGCGGCGTTGTGAAATTGCCGCCGACGTCACTGTTACGTACGTGCGGCCGTAGCGGGCTACGAACGTGCTACGCAAACTGCGCTCAATCGCCGCTACGTGTGTAGATCCGAACTTTTGACAACTGAATAATGACATCGATTGTTTGAGATCATTTGTTAATGTTTATTAACAGTTGCTTTGAATTTGGAGTTTTCGAGCAATTGTCATAAGTATTGTACTTCTTAACTTCAGAAATATTTTTTAATTAATACCTAATCATCTCGAAAATCGAAGATTTATTTATAAATAAACTTGTGTTCCGATAATTATTTCTATAGACTCAGTTTGACAGAGATCATAGACATATAGATAATATAGATCGATAACGCCTATACAGATCACAGCATTCTGAAACATGTTATTTTTAGTCGTTTTAAAAGCGAATATAAAATTAAGTGCGTGGCTCAAGGCTCAAAATGGTTGATTTTGTGAATGCCAGCATATATATTAACCACCAGTACTCGGGAGTCATATTATATTCTATAATATTAACAGTACTAGTAACTAGTACTAGTTTACGTTTAAACAATTTCTTAGGGGATTAAGTACAATATAACTTATAATTTTAGTCAAAATATTTCTCGCCGCGCCATTTCAATATTAGACTCGTGTTTCTACATGCCAAGTAAACAGTATCCGGATAATAACAGTACCGCTGAAATAACAACGAATACATTTCGGTCTAGGCGTTATGGCTCATTTAAATTATTCGTTTGATGATCGTTAAGCCGCCCGAGGTGGCTCTGTGTTCGTGGAAATGACTGCTTCCAGCCATTTGTTAAATGGCCTGAGCCGGCCTACCATTGCTAATAGCTTATATATGTTGATAATCCGAACCCGGCCTAATAAGACCTTGTTTACACTTGTTTTGCGGTTCCTTTATGAAGAAGTCAGTCGATGAAAAACGAGTAACTGTCTGAGACTGCTGGGGGTCTATACGGCTCATCAATGACTAGCACGTGATACTATAGAGTTAGACCAAGAAAAGTCTGCAGCGATTTTGATAGCCTACGCAGTGCAAGTGTTATTTATACGTCATAGTTTCATAGAAATTTCATTACTCTAGTAGTAACCAAGACACACTTCACACTTTGACTAGTCGCATTGATCCGCATATAGTAGGTACATACATTACGACCTTACCAAGTGTAGGGACCCTTAGAAACCCGTCAGTTACAACTAGACTCAAATTATCCGACTCGAAGCTACCTTCTTCGACTTTTAGTTTAGTTTAGGACTTGTTTAGGAGAACAATTTGTTATCATTTTCGACAGTTCTAGGCGGCGTCTAGTATATTGTGACATTGAAATAATTATAGCACTTCAACTTTTAAACTGTCTGACAATTCGCCGATAACATCGCCATACAGCTTGGCAAAAGAGTAGAAATTAAAAAGTGGCAACACTGTAGTGTCGTCCCGTTTTCTTATATAAATTGGTTTGAAAGGGACGACACTAAAGTGTTGCCACTTTTTAATATCTACTCTTTTTTGCCAAGCTGTACCTTTACATGAATATTAAGTGATCGTAATGCTCACAGAACATATGAAATTATACAAAACATAAACAGTACGTAGACTATAAAATTATACAAGTGTGAAATAGTTTGTTAACACATCATTTATTACATCCACAAGCTCGTAATAACAAAGGCAGTCTACACTTACAACCATAAGTCGAGTAGTCTAGCTTGTACAATGTAGATACTAGTGTTGAACGACTTACATAGCGTTCTACACGACGCACTCACGAGATAAGAGTTGGGGTTTGCTATAACATTTGCATTTCAACTAAATACCCATACCTAGTGGTATGGGTATCAACATAGGCTAGCTTTCTGAAGAGCAATAATTTTACAGCAATC
The DNA here is from genome assembly GCF_963556715.1 of Cydia fagiglandana. Classification (NCBI taxonomy): domain Eukaryota; kingdom Metazoa; phylum Arthropoda; class Insecta; order Lepidoptera; family Tortricidae; genus Cydia; species Cydia fagiglandana. Next base: position 7,857,124 of record NC_085937.1, read on the forward strand.
ATGATCATGAGGAAAAAACAACAGCATCATATTATGTCCTGAAGATTTTGCGATAAAACTATTTTTAAACTAGCGTAAAAGCATTGATATAAACGTAAGTATGATATATTATGACGTCACACAAATTCGTGTTTAAACAACAATTTACTGAACCTATGAAAAAAGTGGGAATTTCGCACATTAACGTTTTACATATAACGTTACATTTGATGTAATTTTGTTATCACTTACATATACGTATAGGCGCAACTGAGAAAAATCATTTTGACATCAAAATGTAGGTTCAAATTGGCCCCCAGGTTAGCAAAAGTGTAACAACATAGTATAGGAAAGTGTGACAAATGGCAACAGGAATAAGTAGGATTATTTTAATTTTGATTTAAAAGGAACTACACTATTAAGTATGAGACTTACAACAATTATAAACGGCCCTGCCTACAGGACGATCATATTAACTTCCCTCTATTATACGCACGCATGGGTGCCCTCAAAAGCTGGCATCCTGTCGCGTCTGCACGACGGACGAACGATTCAACAAATGTTCCATTCTTGTAAAGAGAAATAGACCTCGACAGTTGGCTCTTTAAAAATAAATATTTAACAAGATTTTCGATAAGCATTGTTTTATGCCAAATTTTCATATATGTAAGACTAGCTGTTGCCCGCGACTTCGTCCGCGTGGAATCTTATCTTCAACATTTTACATCTTTAGTACCTATAATTTTCATATCCAAGCAATGTTGAAATTAGGTACTTTTCTTTTTAGGGTTCCGTACCCAAAGGGTAAAACGGGACCCTATTACTAAGACTTCGCTGTCCGTCCGTCCGTCCGTCCGTCCGTCCGTCCGTCCGTCCGTCTGTCACCAGGTTGTATCTCACGAACCGTGATAGCTAGACAGTAGACAGTTGAAATTTTCACAGATGATGTATTCCTGTTGCCGCTATAACAACAAATACTAAAAACAGAATAAAATAAAGATTTAAATGGGGCTCCCATACAACAAACGTGATTTTTGACCAAAGTTAAGCAACGTCGGGAGGGGTCAGTACTTGGATGGGTGACCGTTATCTTTTTGCTTTTTTTTTGTTTTTTTTTTTGCATTATGGTACGGAACCCTTCGTGCGCGAGTCCGACTCGCACTTGCCCGGTTTTTTAGCAAGTTGTATGAAGTTTTATTTCAAGTGGATTTTGATGTTGGTTGCTGAAATTACTTTTCTTGTATTCTCATAATAGGTACCTATGCCCTTATACAAAGATTAAAGTTCCGCACTCACAAAAAGTTCAAGTTCCTAGCTTAAAATTAAATTTACACCCCAAGACGAACTTTCACCCCCTTTTTAACCCCCTTAGGGGTAGAATTTCCTAAAACGTTGCAATTACTTACTTTTTTTTGTAATCGGCTATTATGTCTTTCTAAGAAGTTTCAAAGCATTTGTAATGGATTCAAACTTTGAACCCCATTTTAACCCTGTTAGGAGATGAATTTTACAAATCGCTGAAATCACTTTTATTGTCTTCTAATAATATCCCCAAATACAAAGATTCAAATCCCGCGCTCGAAAAAATGTATGATATCCATACAAACTTTCAACCCCGTTTTCACCACCATAGGGGATGAATTTTCAAAAACGCTGAAATCAGTTTTCTTGTATTTTAATTTAATACCTTTTTAAAAAGTTTCAAGTTCCTAGCTTCAAATAAAATTTGCACCTGAAGACGAACTTTCATCCCCTTTTTAACCCCCTTAGGGGTTGAAATTCCAAGAACGTTGCAATTACTTTGTTTTGTAATCGGCTATTATGCCTTTCTAAGAATTTTCAAAGCATTAGTAATGGATTAAAAATTTGAAACCCATTTTTTAACCCTGTTAGGGGATGAATTTTACAAAACGCTGAAATTACTTTTATTGCCTTCCAACAATATCCCCACATACAAAGATTCAAGTCCCGCGCTCGAAAAAAATTTCGATATCCATACAAACTTTCAACCTCTTTTTCACCACCTTGGGGGATGAATTTTCTAAAACATTGAAATAAGTTTTCTTGTATTTAAATTTGATACATTTTTACAAAGTTTCAAGTTCCTAGCTTAAAATAAAATTTGCACCCGAAGACGAACTTTCATCCCCTTTTTAACCCCCTTACGGGTTGAATTTCCAAAAACGTTGCAATCACTTTTTTTTGTAATCGGCTATTATGCCTTTCTAAGAAGTTTCAAAGCATTTGTAATGGATTAAAATTTTCAACCCCTTTTTAACCCTGTTAGGGGATGAGTTTTACAAAACGCTAAAATTACTTTTCCTGTCTTCTAATAATATCCCTAAATACAAACATTCACCTCCACCACTCGAAAAAATTTTTGATTTCCATACAAACTTTCAACCCCTTTTTCACCACCTTAGGGGATGAATTTTCAAAAACGCTGAAATTAGTTTTCTTGTATTTTAATAACATATCTTTTTACGAGGTTTCAAATTCCTATCTTAAAAGAAAACTTTAACCCCATACAAACTTTCATCCCCTTTTTAACCCCCTTAGGGGTTGAATTTCTCAAAATCGCTTCTTATCTCTTGTACACTTTATAAATGCAATCTGGTGTGCAAATTTCAACTTTCTGCCTTTTGTAGTTTCGGCTCTGCGTTGATGAATCAGTCAGTCAGTCAGTCAGGACACTTGCATTTATATATATAGATAGATAGATAGATAAGATAATGGGAATATGGAGATATATATAGATAGGTGGGCAATTTGAAGGCCTAAAAATAATAAATTAAAAAGAAAACTTAAACGGAGTCATAAATAGGCATTAGGCCTTTTCCAGTGTGTTTTCCTTACTGGTATCATGATAGGTAATCGATATTTTTTTATGAAGAGCAGCTGCATTACTCATCAGATAACTAAGCTAACTATTATGCGGGATAAATGTGACTAGGGTTTGCACGACGGATCCGAAATGTATGGGAAGATCCGCGGATCCGGATCCAGATCCGGATAATTTCATACATTTCGGATCCGGATTGCAAACCCTAAATGTGACAGAACAGTTATAAGAAACAATATTGTGGTTGAAATAAATTTACTAGTAAGTCTAACGTTCAGACACATTCAACATTACACACATATTCCACTAATACAACACATTGCAATTAGAGAATGCATTAAGAAGTAATACTATCGTCTAGGTAGTATTAGATAAGATAGGAATCATTAACAACATCAATATCTGATTCTAATTCTTTACACAGCCATAATAACCTACAACTATTTAGTTATAGTATTAGTAATACATGAATAATGTAGGCAACGATTTATTGAAATGCCTGGATATTAAAAAAAGAAGATTTAAAATATAGCCCAAGTCCTTCAGGTTGATCCACGAAAGCTGGCACGAATGGAATAAATGAGTGAATGCAAATATTTGTGTAACAGATAAACCAATATAATGATGACTCTGGCTGCATACAGATAGGTACAGTCACGCTCCGTGATTGTTACGCCATTTAGGGTTCTAGATAATTTGGACATTCCGTAGCGTAAGTATGGAGGAACCAATTTAGCTAGGACCCCAAATGACGTAACAATCGCGGAGCGTTTTGGTTGGTACATGTGTCAGTCAGACAATGATAGAAATATAATTATTTCGTTTGGTTCATTCCATTCGTGCCAGCTTTGATTACTTAGACACAAATACATTTAGAATCAAACTTACTAATCGTTCAATTAATGTATCGTTACCAAACGCTTCAACCGATTATACATTGTGGGTTTGTATGAATATATCACAGAAAATTACTTCAAGTTATTTAACAACCATCCTGGTTAAAGTACTTAGCAAACTATTATTTAACACATTTTGCTTTACTGTTTTTGACTACATGGGAGCAAAAAATAGGAATACATAAATATAGTGAATATTGATTTGTACCAATAAAATATTATGTTACAAAACATGGATGTCTATTCGTCAGACGAATTCATGCTACTAAATAAGTTTATGATTCGATTACTACCACCACTTGCGAGGTTACACTTAAGATCAATCTCGAAGTTTGGAGATAGGAGAATGAAACGAATAAAATCGACACGTAAAAAAATTACAGTACATTGGCATAAATGGGGCTGGTGTGACTCCCTTCAGTGTGTGTGTGGTGACCAGACATCGTACATTCTCCAGCATTTTTGGTACAGCAGATTGCGTACTGTACTAACGCTAATTAATCATTAGGGTTGAAATTATTTATACCAATTCCGTTAACACCACTCCGCTGCACCAAAAATGCTGGAAAATGTACGATGTCTGGTGGTGACCCTGAGCAAACGGTCGAACATTGTTCTGGAACGCCATTTAACCAAATATTTATATTATATAAGAAACAACAAGCGAACAGCGGAAGATTCATTTCATAAGTTTCATAACCTACAAAGTTTTTATGGGTTCCACTTCGAACCATTATAATTATAATCTGTGAGTTTTTAACCTCATTCCGAATTTAAAATGACGTTGACAGTTTCATGTTTAAACACGACTGTTGTAGTGTGACAGGCATCTGTCCACCGTCTATTTTTGCCATTTGCTTTGTCTTGTCCTTTTTTTTAAGCATTTATTTCTTAACAAATAAGTAGATAGAGCTAGACCAAGAAGTCTGCAGCGATTTTGATAGCCCACGCAGTGCAAGTGTTAGGTTACGTCATAATTTCAATAGAAGTCTGACGTTTAAAAAAATGATAAGTAAAAGTCTAGGGGTTTTCCCAGATCATGACTCTTTTTAATCCTAATCAAACATCCTGAATTAAGTTCTAAGTGGCACTGAACTGGTCATATGACGGCTTAAAAGGATTTATGCCGGACCGGACATCTATTATCTCAAACTAAAAAGACAACTACGAATATCGCAGTTGCAGCAATGCAGGCGCGGTATTTTCGGAAAAATTGATCGCAGTTATTCTGGAAATAGGATCGCCTCCCCCTCTTCGGGGGAGCAGGGCCGTTATTTCAGTCGGTCTCCGGTCATTCGCTCGAGGTAAACCAGTATAAGCGTTAACTGGAAATCCGTAACAAGTAATGGGAACTATGCTATAGTCGATAGCTCGCCTACGCTCTTGTAGCTAAGGAAATACATAGCCAGATCTGAAACTCTACCACTGCGCCGCATCCGAGGAGACTAACTTTAACCCAGGTCACAATGAAACGAATAGTGGACGGCCTGATCGATGCCCCAGTAGCTAATTTTAAATACGGAATAGGTCGGATTCGAGGAACGAAAAGGGTCATTAAAATTCAAGCTAATATTCTACTCCGGGCACAAATCCGCTCGCGCTTGCAACTGATATAGGTATATTTGATAAAAAAAATAGTAATATTAGCTCACCTGCTCACTTACTAATTAGGGTAGGTACTGCTTTTTTTTTCTTGTCCGTGTCAAAGTAAGTCTGATCTGACTCCCCATATAATATAAACTCTTGTAGGCATGATTTTTTAAAAGCATGACATTAATTTTGTAGATACTCGGTATTATACAACTCATCTTGAAAATAAAGCCTTTTTGGAACGAAGTTCCTTATCGGACGGTTTGCGGGGGCTAGGCGAATAAAAGTGACATTTCATTTCCAACTGCAGCTGCAATACTGTTCATTTTACTAAGGAAACGCGTCGCTGTCATTGTCAATTTCCATAGTAAACTGAACAGTATTGCAGCTGCAGTTAGAAATGGAATGTCACTCTAAAAGTGTAAGATTTTGCCGCCAACCCATATACTAGTGCGATAGATTCAAATGTCAAATATTGGCGTCACAAGCCATACTAGTGCGATAGATGTTTTATCCTTCTCATCTTAGTGATTTCTCGGTTGCATCATAAAGTAGCTCGTCCGTTCATGCTTATCCCAAAAATTGGCGCTCATACTAATTAATTTACGACAGTAAATTAGCAAATTATCTTTCGTACACAGTTTCATAATATTTGATAGTCCGATAACCTTTTCCGCGCCGACGTTGTAGGCATTAATTCATTAACGTAAAGTTGACTTAGACGCAAGTGACTTTCAAATCTTTGAGCATAACGAATATAGCTTCAGATTTGATAGTTAACGTTAAAATAGTGACATAAGCAAATTGATATTTTATATAACGACGACTTACTCGTAATAATCTTAGCATGATATACGAGTATATCAGCGGCCTCACGCTTCCTTCGATCTAAGTATTCGGTTTGGGGTCGTCAGGTGATAACCCCGTATCAGTAGACGAAGTTAGTCGCTCCACAATAATACCTACGTCTCAAGTGTCAATGGAATTGTTTATTTTATGATCACGATTTTGATAAAATACAATACGATTTAGCAACTGTAGCATATCGAGTCTGAAAATGACCCGCAATAGACTAAGGGCCGATACAGACGGACTGCAACCCGACTGTAACTTGTTTGGGAACTGCACGCCGACTGCACGTCAACTGCAACGTCGGCGGGCAGTTCCCATACAAGTTGCAGTTGGGTTGCAGTCCATCTGTACCGGCCTTAAGGTCCCATAAGGGCCTAGGCAAACACGTTAAAGGCGTGGCTCACTCCGCGATTTCGTCGCTTTGCTACAGGTAGCTAAAAGTACATCTGTTCCACACCAATTTTGGTGGCTAGCCATAAGCCGCGCGTGGCGCTGTCGCCACCTAGCGGCCATATCTGTCCTGATCGTAACAGACGCGTTTTGTTATAGAGTGAGTCTTCTGTGCCTAGTACTATTATTTATTCTGTGCCTATACTTGTAAATCCTGCCGAAATGAAATTTTAATAACAAAACTTCCTTGACACTCTGACATATTAAATATTTTCAAACGGGTCACCCACGTCATTTAAAAAGAAAACACGGCTGCAAAAAAAAAAAAGTTAAAATTGCGTCGGTCCGCCAACTCGGTCTTCTGTTGATGCTCCTCGTTACTGAGTGAAACATGTTGAGTGATTTTTGAATTAAAAAACGTTATTGGCCCGTTTTACTATATTTTGTCGAAATGCCTTTCCAAAAAACTTTTTACAGTACTCAAGACCTAAAATTCTGGCGACTGCTGGGAATCCTGAGGGCCCTCAACACCTGAGGATTAAAAATGCGGAATTCGACTTCCGAATAGACCATCCGATAATATGAATCATAAAATAAGAACATATTTTCAATGTTAAATTTCTACAGAATTTTTTTTATTATACAATCATTACGAGTATGTGTATAAAACATAATTATGTTCTGACATGCATAGGCAACATCAATGACTCGGTAATAAATATTTGTATCGTACAAATAAATACCCCGCTGGGATTGGAACCTAGTGGTAATCAGCTTTGCAGGCAGGGTCGGTACTGACTAAGCTAAAACGGTCCTGACTATCAACGTTTAAATCTTATAAGTTTAATAATAAAAGGGCAATTGGAATAATAGGGTATTTGACTGTTAAAGTATTTAAAATAAATTATTTTACACCATGCATGAAATAAAGCACCCGAAGAGAAACACAGACAGCAGTTTTTTCTGATACGATTTCTATTTTAAAACCCGTATAAAACTATAAATTGTAGATAATTTGATTGTGACGTCACATGCTAGTGTTTCATATAAATTCCATAGTAGCAAAATCGTTGTGACAGTTCGAAAAATGTAACTGATTTGACTAGTAGTCAAATACCCTATTCACGGCTACGGGCAAGATTTCAGCAATTAGGTTTTTTTAAGGAAACACAATGATAAGGTACTCTTCATTAACAAAATGTTGCAAAGTATCGAAAAAACAGGTCAATAGAAAAATATTCTCATTGAAACTACTGTTCTGTTTTACAAAATGTAGATTGCCATACATGCGCGAATGGACGAAAATCTTGTTTACAAAAATATGTCTGTATGTATTCTGTTTCCCATGTAATGCCTCCTATCTCGTAAAAGTCGACTTAGCTTTCATTATAACTAAAAACCTGGTACGGTACATTTATTAAAACTACACCGCGACATCAACTTATACTTGAAAATTACTAATAAAAAAAACAATACAACAATAAGATTAAAGCTTAATATTATAAACACAGCCAACTTATTTATATTCATCAGTGACAACGTATTTTAAGACGCAAAGCATGTCTAAAATAAACACAACAATTATAAAATATTGTCTTAAATTGCACGCAAGCATCAAGCTAATGGTCGCTACTACGCGGCAAAGTCCAAATCTGTAACGACCATTCGTAACAACAATTAATATTGCAACTAAAAGCATAAAAAAAATTAAAGCTCACAAATATTAAGCATTTTACAATCAAAATACAATAACTTGTAACGATCATTCGTAAAAACAATGAATATTGCAACTAAAATAATACAAAAAATAAAGCTTACATTATATTAAGCATTGCCTCAAATATAAGAATGGCTGGGAAAGCCTAGTCTTTTGGTTATATAAAAAAAATAAACAGTACAGCCAAACAACTTAAACAAATATAAAAATACAATAAAAAAACAATTTTAACATTTTAATAAAAAGCCTAAAAGCAAAGCAAAGCAGTCTTCTTGATTAAAGCAAATAATTTTTGTCGAAGATATTTTTGGTTTTATAATGATCCTTATTTTTATAATGAAATGAGATAAAGTTGACAGTTAAAAAGAAAATATATAAATCAATTTCCACATTGTAACTAGTTGTGATAAAATCAGTGATCGAATTTTGCGTGCATTTTCATTAACTGTAGGTAACATTTATGAACAAAGCATTAAAATGATAATATTTACGAAACATTTACTAACACTAATCCCTTTTCTAATAACATGTAAATAAACGCCAGCTTACAAGCTATCCAAAACGATATTTGCCCTAAAATACAATGAAAAAGTATCACATATAAATAATACTGATTTACAGTTATTTGTACTCTAATTTGGCACATATTATAATAAACACAACCTTCATTTAACCAGAAGATAGAAAGTTACAACCAAGCCCTAAAGTCAAAGAGTACCTTAAAAATAACGGTATTATTTTATGGCATTTCCAACCACAAGGATTCATTCTTTGATTTAGCACTTAATTATAGCTAACCACATTCTGATTTAGCTTACTAATAATAATAGACTTCAGTATTACACAACTAAGCGATCAGGTAACTTAAGAGGTAGTAAATTAATATAAATCCAATTAAACATGTCTCGAATCACAAGTTTTCAGCCGTACTAAGTGGTTCTCCATATTATTCAATCAATAGAATTTTGATCATGATACATTTAAAATTACTCTACATTACGGTTCATAATATTTTGAAATAGCATTGTAATTTTGAACCCTATTACTCGTATGTTTCGTTATTACGCCACGAGAATGTTAAGCTTCAATACATAGTGACAGTAAATGCATTAATAAATAGTTACCTTAATAACTACATTTTGAGATCACGAATTCGAGAATGATTAATTACTTGGGAATGTTGGAATCTAAGCTAATTTTAATTCTTGTTTCCTTGGGCGTTCTCGGCGTTCGACGCGAGCAAAGCGGACAGGGTTGCGTGAGTGGCGCTCAAAGTGCCTGACGTCGGACTCGTTATGTTCGAAGTAGGATTGATGATGGCATTGCTTAAAATCGTGCTGCCCGAGCTAACGATGGTGACGTTAGGCGGTGGGGTAGACCCGTTAGCGAAACCCGTAGACAGAACCTTTTGTGTGTTATGCATCATGAAAGATTTAGCGGCGCCGGCACTTCCCAGTGTGAGAACTTTCTTGAGCATGACCGAAGAGTTACACGCGTTGTCGATCATGTCTTTAGTAGTAGAAATGTTGTCGAAGTCTCCAGTGCTCGCTGTTACTACGGTGCTTATTTTAGGAGTAGTTTGCAGTGCCGGCTTGACTGTGGTAACGTTAAACGACATGGCAGAGGTGACCGCTGTGCGGTTGAGAATGTTACGAGAAACGATAGCGTTATGTAAGATGTTACCAGTGGGGAACGATTTAGAGGAGACGTTGACGTACTGGACTGGAGTAGCGTTAGTAGTACGAGTTCCGAAGCCGATGATAGCGCTGGCGGTGCCTTGAGACATTACGGTGCTGAATGTGCCGGTTTTCGTGTTGATCGGGATTCTGAAAAGAAACGTAAGGATTGCAAGAAACACATCTTTAGCGCGTACGTTAAAAGACATATGTTTTCTTAAACCCTTTGACCGATAAAGAAGTTATCTGACGCGCGTGACTGCAGCCCAATATCAACCTTAGTGGATTCCGACAAGGTTCAAGACGACGGGATCTCTTATCAGTCTCGTTGTAGGTACAAGAGGGGTTGGGCTATACACGGTGGCCAAAGAATAAGTGCATTCCCGTCGCCAGGGAGGTTTTGGGATTATACTGAGCAACTTTTACTATGGGGCCAACCCCCGAAGTCGCGAAATAAAATTTACCCTCCCATAGAAAATGGACCAGCCAAACTGTATGAAAGAGCCAAAATTTTGTTTCGCGATTTCGGGGTTGGTCCCATAACTCCCATAGTAAAAGTTGCTCTCTGCCCATAGAAAATGGACCAGCCAAAATGTATGAAAGAGCCAAAATTTTTTTTTGCGATTTCGGGGTTGGTCCCACAGTCAAAGTTGCTCAGTATAATCCCAAAAACTCCCTGGCAACGGGAATGCACTTATTTTTTGGCCACCCTGTATACAGTCCTCACGATAAACGAAGGTGGATTAGGGACTTCATACTTACGTGAATTTCTTCCCAGTTGATAGTTAGAGATGTGAATGCAGACCTACATGTACATGCATGTCATGTAGATGTACATGCATGTCATGTTTTACATGTAAGTATGTAAGATGTATGATTATTGGTGCAATAAAGAATATTTACTTACTTACTTAATATCTGTGAAATGATATACTGACCCGCGGAGCACCTGCGACTGCGGCAGGCCCTGGATGGTGACGGACGGCAGATGGTGCACGGTGCGCTGCGGCACGCTGGTGTAGTAGTGCACGGTGGAGCCCGTGATGCGCGGCGCCTGGATGTGCGCCACGGGCACGCTGTGGATCATGCCGCTCGTGGTGGACGCCACGGTGATGCATTTTGTTTGGTTGCTGGAAAACTGGAGGAAGAGACAGGGAATTATGTCTATGGTCGTACGTTACGTACGTTGCCTCGATGGACACTAGTTACACTTTATTTTATTTAATCAACAATTTCATCACATGACTACCGCTCTGGCCACAACGCAACGGTAAATAACGTTACAAAACCAGTATGACTTTGGAAATTATAACGGTAAATAGTATTAAAAAACTAACGTATTTTCAGTTTTAGTAAAATGATGAGACAAGAGTAAAAATAAATTTGTAGTCAATACTTACGTTGCTGGTATTCAAAGTGGGCCCCAAATCAAACTCGTCACCCACAAGAGTGATAGTATCCGGATTGGCTCCCGTCAACTTCTCAATAGTTTTCCTGGCGTCCGCGTCACTCTCGATATTACCGAGATTTCTGCTGAGAAACTCAATATCAGACTCCAGCAGACCATCAACTAGATGATTCTGATCATCATCTTGCTTGCACAGAGCGAAATCTTCTTTCTCCAATTTCATATCCTCTACATTTATTCCGTCAATGTCATCGATGTTTTCTACTTTGATATCCACATCCAAATCCTCCACCTTAATCCCGTCTACTTTCATTTCGTCTAGGTCTTCAACTTTGATTCCGTCAACTTTGATATCTTCAATATCTTCTACTTTGATATCAGCTAAATCGGTATCATCTTTGTTAGTTGGTACGTCAGCGAAATCTCTAGTATTATCGGTGTAGCGCGATGCGTCGAAAGAGTCGTATGTATCTTGATCGGGTTCGAGTTTAACTTCTGATTTAAAGTTGGGGTCATCATTGCTGGTGGAGGGTTGTGGACTGTCTGGATTACTAATGTCTCCACTAAGGGCCCGTTTCATTACGTATGCTTTTATTTTTCTGAGCATGAATGGTGGCACTTTGAAGCCCGTTAGTTCGCCGAGCATTGGTAAAGAGTTGTGACGGTAGGCATCGCTGTTCGCTAGTTCTTCTATATCTTCGAGTACCTATGACAACATATTTATTACAACTTTAATTATGTTATTAGAAGGTTTACATAATGTTTTTTATTTAACAACAATTTTTGAAATCGCTTAACAGGTCGTATCAGGGAGTAATAATAAGGGGGCATAGAACACGCACCACCTGCACGAGTGGTCGTCTATGGATGATATATTCCATCTGTCCAATATCTTGCTCCAATGTGTATTTGCGTCTCACATTTTACATAATGAGAGATTGAGACACAATGCACATTGGACAATGAAATTGGGCAGGTGGAATACCATCCTATCACATTTTGCCTCGATTGGCTCTGGCGAACTCCATATGTCAAGATACCCGGATGTATGAAGTCGCGCAACTAGTATCAAGAAATGCTAGTCGTGCTGTGTGATAAACTGTAAACTGTGCTGTGTGATAAAATAAAATAAACTGAAACATAAACTGAAACTGGAACTGATAAGAACATTACTTTAATGTACACAAGCGTTAACTATTGTCAACACAAGTGAAAACTTTTGTTTCTAAATCCATGTACAAAGCTGCAGCATTTTCAACAGATTTTAGACACACTCGTAACGCCCCGTTCTGATAATGACTAAGATAAAATGATGGCATACTGTTTACTGAATACAGTTCTTTTTAGGGTTCCGTACCCAAAGGGTAAAACGGGACCCTATTACTAAGACTCTGATGTCCGTCCGTCCGTCCGTCCGTCCGTCCATCCGTCTGTCACCAGGCTGTATCTCACGAACCGTGATAGCTAGACAGTTGAAATTTTCACAGATGATGTATTTCTGTTGCCGCTATAACAACAAATACTAGAAACAGAATAAAATAAAGATTTAAGTCGGGCTCCCATACAACAAAAGTGATTTTTGACCGAAGTTAAGCAACGTCGGGCGAGGTCAGTACTTGGATGGGTGACCGTTTTTTTTGCATTATGGTACGGAACCCTTCGTGCGCGAATCCGACTCACACTTGCCCGGTTTTTTGTTAATATTTATCTTTGAACTTGGTTGGACTGGACACGCTACTCTAGATTACTGCGTCGTCGTAAGTACAGATCACCTTTTCACTTCGTGCATGACTGTGGCGCAACCATAACGGGTGTGAGACATATAGCTTATTTGACAGTTGGCAGCTGCCAATTAGTGAGAAAATGTCGTCCCACGAAAGCTCATATTTTCACCACATCGTGCGTTGCCGTCGCTTGTTTCCCCACTACCGCACATATCCAGCAATAGTGAATAAATAAGGTGACGTCCATTTCCAACGACAGCTGCACTACTGTTCATTTTACTATGAAAATTGACAATGACAGCGACGCATTCAGTACCGGCAGTGCAGCTGCGGTTAGAAATGGAATGTTACCATTAGGGTGGTATTCCACCTGTCCAATTTCTTTTTCCAATGTGTATTGCGTCTCACATTTTGCTCGATGAGGGAGTGAGATGTTATTCTTACCATGATATATGTTTTGCCGCCGACGGCGTTGACCAGATTGTGGCTGGCGATCCACTCCTTGTCGGAGCTGTCCGCCGGGTAGCGCAGCAAGCCCGCGTGGCGCGTATACAGCCGACCACGGCAGTTGCCCAACCCTAAGACCTGCAAACACAAGCGATTATTTAGTAATTTCATTGCGTAACACTGCCATATTATGTTCCCAGTAATAGTAATAGGGTATGCTAGGGTATTGCATGAGATGGCCGATGGGGTCGAAAAGTGCTCGAGTGGAGACCACGGACTAGCAAGCGCAGCGTAGGACGTCCACCCACAAGATGGACCTTGTTAAGGCCGCCGGAAGACGCTGGATGCGGGTCGCTTCCAACCGGTACGAATGGAGGTCCAAGGTTCCATGTTCAGCAGTGGACCTCTTATGGCTGAGATGATGAATAGGGTATTATACTGTATATAAAAATAAATTATTTTACACCATGCATGAAATAAAGCACCAGATAATTATTAGAAAAACACAGATAGGAGTTATTTTTAAACACAAGTTCTATTTAATAAATCGGATAGAAATATAAAAAGTAGGTGAGTTGACCATGACGTCACGATGTAATGTTTCATATAAATTCCATATTAGCAAATCGTTTTGACAGTTCTAAAGAAAGTAACTGATTTGACTAGTAGGAAAATACCCTATTCTATTATCCTACTGTAACAATGGTTGTTAACAGGTGGTCACTGCTGATTGGTCTCTTCTCACTGAAAGTTAACTCTTTCAGCTCGGCCAAGACATTGCGCGACTGGTCACGGCGGCGGCGGCAACCATAAGTAGAAACGAAAGGGCGCTGTGTCTCGCTCCATCTTATGGTAGCCGCCGCCACCGTCGCGAGTCGCGCAATGTCGTGGCCGAGCCGTTTGAGTGCCACGCGTATCATGTACCTACCGTCGGCATTTTTGCTACGGCTCATGGGAGCCTGGGGTCCGCTTGACAACTAATCCCATAATTTGACGTAGGCACTAGTTTTTACGTAAACGACTGCCATCTGACCTTCCAACCAAGAAGGGAAACTAGGCTAGGGGGGGATTAGTCGTTTCCTCACGATGTTTTCCTTCACCGAAAAGCAACTGGTAAACATCAAATGATATTTCGTACAAGTTCCGAAAAGCTCATTGGTACGCTCTTACCGCTAGGCCACCAGCGTGTGGTAATGGTACAATGCGCGTTCATAATCTGTTATTTATAGTAACATTCCATTTCTAACCGCAGCTGCACTACCGGTACTGAACGCGTCGCTGTCATTGTCAATTTCCATAGTATAATTGACAGTAATGCAGCTGCGGTTAGAAATGGAATGTTACCCTTACCTTGTGAGCGTGAGACCCCATAATAAACAGCGTGTCTTGCGTCAGCCGGTTAGGGTTCCATTTCTCAGGGTCCCTGTAGGTCGACAGCGGCAGGGGCGACGAGGACCCGCTGTCTGAAGTCTCTTCCTGCTTAATCTTGCGTCTTTTGAAGCATGCGTCGAAATCTGCCTCGGACTCTTTGCGTTTGGTATGCGAGGGACTCTGTAACTAATTTTTTTAATTATAACCTAAGCCAGGGGTCGGCAAATTGCGGCTCGCGAGCTTTATGGAGGCTAAATTACGGCTCTTCAAGTCACTGAAAACAACACTTGCGGATCTTTGAGATTGTCAAAACTGGTAAGATTGTCAATTTATCATCATCATCCTCCTCACAGCGATGTCCATCCACACGACTAGCGAATTGCCTATTCGCGCATGTATCGTACAACGTTTTACAGTACATGCGGCCCTTTAAGTTTTCGACATATTAGTTACGTAATGTACTATAATTACTCGCACTAGTGCGGAAAAGTGGCACCGTAGCACTATACAGGGTGGAAAGATAAGTCGGGCCCTGGAGGGAAACTACCTTAAATCCTTAAGCTGGCTCATTTTACTTAAAGAAGACATTCCTTTATTTTTAAAAAGAAACAAAACTGCATTCAAAGATTTTCTAAAACTCGCTTGCCTCGCCCGGGACTCGAACCGACTAAAAATTCAAAAAAATATAAACTCGCAATTTTATTCTACTAGTCGATACAGTTAATGTTAATGATAACATTTCTCCAAGAAACATCTTACACTCGTCTGTCGTACAAAATATCCATAAAATCTAAAATTTAGTACTTAAGATTTTTTTAGACAAGCCAAAATGAAGAAAAAAAGAAAAATACTTTGAATGCAGTTTTGTTTCTTTTTAAAAATAAAGGAATATCTCCTTTAAGTAAAATGAGCCAGCTTAAAGATTTAAGGTAGTTTCCCTCCAGGGCCCGACTTATCTTTCCAACCTGTATGTACTGAAATATACTTACATTGGTTTGTTTAATCTTACTGTCTGCGCTGTTGGAGTCATCGCTGGTGTCGGAGGGGCACGGCGCCGGCTTGGCGGGCGTGGTGTACAGCAGGCGCGTGGCGTCCAGCATGGCTCGGCAAATGTACTGAAATATACTTACATTGGTTTGTTTAATCTTGCTGTCTGCGCTGTTGGAGTCATCGCTGGTGTCGGAGGGGCACGGCGCCGGCTTGGCGGGCGTGGTGTACAGCAGGCGCGTGGCGTCCAGCATGGCTCGGCAAATGTACTGAAATATACTTACATTGGTTTGTTTAATCTTGCTGTCTGCGCTGTTGGAGTCATCGCTGGTGTCGGAGGGGCACGGCGCCGGCTTGGCGGGCGTGGTGTACAGCAGGCGCGTGGCGTCCAGCATGGCTCGGCAAATGTACTGAAATATACTTACATTGGTTTGTTTAATCTTACTGTCTGCGCTGTTGGAGTCATCGCTGGTGTCGGAGGGGCACGGCGGCGGCTTGGCGGGCGTGGTGTACAGCAGGCGCGTGGCGTCCAGCATGGCTCGGCAAATGTACTGAAATATACTTACATTGGTTTGTTTAATCTTGCTGTCTGCGCTGTTGGAGTCATCGCTGGTGTCGGAGGGGCACGGCGCCGGCTTGGCGGGCGTGGTGTACAGCAGGCGCGTGGCGTCCAGCATGGCTCGGCAAATGTACTGAAATATACTTACATTGGTTTGTTTAATCTTGCTGTCTGCGCTGTTGGAGTCATCGCTGGTGTCGGAGGGGCACGGCGGCGGCTTGGCGGGCGTGGTGTACAGCAGGCGCGTGGCGTCCAGCATGGCTCGGCAAATGTACTGAAATATACTTACATTGGTTTGTTTAATCTTGCTGTCTGCGCTGTTGGAGTCATCGCTGGTGTCGGAGGGGCACGGCGCCGGCTTGGCGGGCGTGGTGTACAGCAGGCGCGTGGCGTCCAGCATGGCTCGGCAAATGTACTGAAATATACTTACATTGGTTTGTTTAATCTTGATGTCTGCGCTGTTGGAGTCATCGCTGGTGTCGGAGGGGCACGGCGCCGGCTTGGCGGGCGTGGTGTACAGCAGGCGCGTGGCGTCCAGCATGGCTCGGCAAATGTACTGAAACATACTTACATTGGTTTGTTTAGTCTTGCTGTCAGCGCTGTTGGAGTCTTCGCTGGTGTCGGAGGGGCACGGCGCCGGCTTGGCGGGCGTGGTGTACAGCAGGCGCGTGGCGTCCAGCATGGCTCGGCAAATGTACTGATATATACTTACATTGGTTTGTTTAATCTTGCTGTCTGCGCTGTTGGAGTCATCGCTGGTGTCGGAGGGGCACGGCGCCGGCTTGGCGGGCGTGGTGTACAGCAGGCGCGTGGCGTCCAGCATGGCTCGGCAAATGTACTGAAATATACTTACATTGGTTTGTTTAATCTTGCTGTCTGCGCTGTTGGAGTCATCGCTGGTGTCGGAGGGGCACGGCAGCGGCTTGGCGGGCGTGGTGTACAGCAGGCGCGTGGCGTCCAGCATGGCTCGGCAAATGTACTGAAATATACTTACATTGGTTTGTTTAATCTTGCTGTCTGCGCTGTTGGAGTCATCGCTGGTGTCGGAGGGGCACGGCGCCGGCTTGGCGGGCGTGGTGTACAGCAGGCGCGTGGCGTCCAGCATGGCTCGGCAAATGTACTGAAACATACTTACATTGGTTTGTTTAGTCTTGCTGTCAGCGCTGTTGGAGTCTTCGCTGGTGTCGGAGGGGCACGGCGCCGGCTTGGCGGGCGTGGTGTACAGCAGGCGCGTGGCGTCCAGCATGGCTCGGCAAATGTTCTGAAATATACTTACATTGGTTTGTTTAATCTTGCTGTCTGCGCTGTTGGAGTCATCGCTGGTGTCGGAGGGGCACGGCGCCGGCTTGGCGGGCGTGGTGTACAGCAGGCGCGTGGCGTCCAGCATGGCTCGGCAAATGTACTGAAATATACTTACATTGGTTTGTTTAATCTTGCTGTCTGCGCTGTTGGAGTCTTCGCTGGTGTCGGAGGGGCACGGCGCCGGCTTGGCGGGCGTGGTGTACAGCAGGCGCGTGGCGTCCAGCATGGCTCGGCAAATGGCTCGCACCTGGGAGGAAATATTAATTATACTTAACTTGATGTAAACTTAAGTTATGTTAGGTGCATTGGGATAAATTCGAAATAGAGTAAAGAAGCCCTTAATCTAGCAATACCTCACAATGTGTTAGAGTTAGATCAAGAAAATCTGCAGCGATTTTGATAGCATACGTAGAGCAAGTGTCATTCATACGTCATAATTTCATAGAAGTTTGACGTTTGAAATAACACTAGCACTGCGTATGCTATCAAAATCGTTGCAGACTTTTCTTAGTCTAACTCTACATAGACATGTTACCAAAACATTCTCATCAGAGTAGGGTACTTGTGCTTAATACGCAATAAGGACCATTCTATCAAAATTTGTGTTGGAATTTCAGATAAAATAAATCTTGTTCTTCTAGTTCCATAGTAATCTATGTTTAAAAAAATTACTATTAATGATTTGGAAAATCTCAATCAATAAAAAAATATTGGTGAAAATTGGTTAACTGAAAGCATACACCAATACACACAAACACCTTATAACAAGTACATCACACTTATGTTTGCAAAGAGGGTTAAAAAGCCAATAGAAAGAACATGAATGCTTGATTTATTTGAATAGACTATGTAGGATGCAATCTATGCTATCAGTATCAGCAATAAAAGATAACATTATCAGTAAAAGGTAATTTAATTCTACAATACCATTTACTAGCCAAAGATTAATAGTAATTATGTTCATCTCAATATCAACTTATCACTAACCTGATCTTCACTAACAGACTCATCTCCCAAGTTCAGTCTAATATTATTTACTGCAGGTACAAAGAATTTCTGAAACATACAATAAAAACTTTACTCATTTAACACACTCACTGCAGCAGTGGCCCAAAAGTCCCAATATTATTATTTATTGTATGGCAATATGTACACACTCTTATTAAATTTACACTTAAGATCAAAATTTACAATTCCGCAGGTACAAACTCGCGTTTATTGTCAGGTTTTTTAAATCCGCAAGGCCTTTGCCAACAGGCACACTGTACTTCGAGACTTCATATAAAAATCAATCCAAGCAAACAGTAGTTCAGAAGAAGAGGCTATACAAATACAAATTATCTTATCTGTGCTTGTATGGATATCAAGTTATGCCAACCCTAATAATTGCTCAGAGCAAGAGTATGCATGAAGGCTCTAGTTTCGTACCCCTGCCTATGACACCATTTAACATTAACCATTAGGTAGTGTAAATAGTTAGCAATTAGTTTAATAACTTACTTCCAAATACTTTTTTATCACTTGATCAATTTCCCTGGTCACTGCTGACTGTATGGTCTGCCGCAGCATGTCCAAAGACTTGTTGGCGCTGGCCCGGAACTCAGCAATGGGCCTGGAATAGGGCTGCACTGGGCCAGGCAGGCTGAACCGTCGATGCATTGCTGCTAGTGTGTTAATGGCTATTTGCCGTGTGATTGGCTGCTTCTGTGAAAGAAACTTGATATCTGACAACTGCATTACTGCAATGAGAATATTTTCACTGTGTTTAGGCTTTTTAGCGCCACTTGCTCCATCCTAACTTAACCAAACCCAGGATTGAGTGGTTAAACCGTTAACCCAGTATCAAATAGTACTGGTAACCATAGTAACTCCAGGTTAAATCAGTTAACTACAGGTTAGTGGATGCTGCAAGTGGCCCTTAATGTCAATATGATTGAAAAGCAATTTTTACCTAGAGATAAAAAGAATGTAGAACAGTGTATTCTGACCAAATAAAACATAATGGAAACAAAAGAACAACTACATATTTTAAATTTTGGAACTGAATTTCATGAGCAAATCAAGAATTAGGTAAGTATGTACAATTATTAATTTTATCGCATTTTTGCAGCCTCTTTTCAAGATATTTACGCTATAAATTACTCATTGAATTAAGCCACTTAATTTGCGAATTCTTACAAGATTCTTTCAAATCAAAACATGACTTACCGTTTGCATGGTGCATGTA
Source organism: Cydia fagiglandana (assembly GCF_963556715.1). Classification (NCBI taxonomy): domain Eukaryota; kingdom Metazoa; phylum Arthropoda; class Insecta; order Lepidoptera; family Tortricidae; genus Cydia; species Cydia fagiglandana. The sequence goes on from NC_085937.1 coordinate 7,877,091, forward strand.
GTGTTTGGACGAACAGTCAACGTTTTAGTAGGAGCTTGGAAACTCCATGAAACAGTGGCTGTATTTTGGGTCTGGCTTTCAGAAGCAGACGCCGTTGTTTCTGTGTTATTCCAATTCTTTTGAACCACCATTTCGTATGTAAATTTATCTCGACTCTTTACAAATTATCTGCAATAAGAAGTTTTTAACATAACACTATGGGTTTAATTTATAAACACACTTAATTTTACAATTTAATCTAATTATAAATAAAAAACAATTACGCTTTAATGAAAAATACACAGCACTCGACTTTGCTTGCTCCATCTTCAAAAATATCAATCAATCGTTCGTAGTGATGGATATCAATATGACATGTAGGCCATAATTGTACCGTAACGATAAATCTGGTACAAAATTACGGTTTAATAACGTATTCATGTAAAATGAGAAACAAGAACGATTTCCTTATTTATTATCAATAGTTTCAATTACGCTTCACTACGCCTTTTGTGTTAAAATAGCACTATTTATATGTAGTATTTTTTTCCTAATACGATTCGACATGAGTGGGAATAAGCTAAATAAATATTGTTAATTTTTTTTAACAATATTATTTGATTTGAATCACTTCTATAATAAATGTTTTGGAAATTAATGCAGTAAGTGGTACGTGTACCGCAACATAAACCATAACCATAAACATTTGCACAAGCACAAACCTAAACTTAATAATGTTACCAGAAGTAAATATTATCATAATATATGTATGTACTATCAGTGAATACAAGGCCCCAATGCTGTCTGTTCTCTTTGGCGGCGCAGCAACTAGTATAATTTCTCTCTCCTTGCTCTTTTAAAAATGCCGTTTGTCAAAAAAGGACAACCATACTGTTGACAAGATGGACTTCAAATCCAGTGGCCCATTTTATAAAGCTACAAGTTACAATTTACAAGCGGAAGTCTCTTTCTAACTCTATGTTTTAGAACGAGACTTCCGCTTGTAAATTGTAACTTGTAGCTTTATAAAATAGGCCACAGGTGTCCCTTTAGGTAGACCCAGGTTGTGTATGCGTGCGTAAAAACGTATATGCGTGCTCTTTTAGGGATGTAAAAAGTCAATTTTAATCATCTTATAATATCGATAAACGCTACACAGCGGAACGAAATAGCGATTAATTGAAGCTTCAATATCTTCGTTAAACATAAACATAATTGAAATGCTAATGGATAATGAATATATTATAATATAATAAAATAATTCAATTATTGCGAAACACCTATTTTAGTAGGTATTTATGTATTTTAATTAAATATCTGAACTTTCCCTTGGTTCCCTGCTGGGGCATGACTATAAAATTGTGATCTGATAACCACAATAAAGAATAAAAGCGTTTTTGTTCAGTTTAGGTATCGTTAAACCTTTGAAGTAAAATTAAAATTGCAAGAAATGTCGATAGTTTATCGATATGACTTTATCGACATGGCTACAGCAAGGTGGGCCACATTGTTAATCGTACACTAAACAAAAGTGGTCCCAGTGACAGCTCGCTTGGAAGGTATCTCTGTCACGGACGTAGAGAGTAAACTGGATCGCGGACATTGGCCAAAAAGTGTGTCCACATGAGAAGTCAAGGTTGGGCGTTGCATCTCTTTCTAATTAGGGTGACCATACGTCATATGTATGTGGGATATTCGGATAACATGGAATATAGTTTGGCCACGATCTTTTCTCATTCGTGCATAGTTATAGAGAATCATACTGTATTTTCGCTGAACTAGTATTATGGCCTGAAAAGGGATGGATATAGTTTTTTCTCTCTTCTCTAAAACATTTCACACAACCTTTATTAGGTACTTAATTTAGTCGTTCCCTGTCACTGATAGGCGACCCGACCACGAACGTAGTCGATCGTCAGGAAGTGGTCGGCAGTAACGTCTGTCAAGAAAAGAGGTATGAGTGAGAGAGATAGAGTGACAGATATTCTGACAGGACAAGGGTCGTGGTCCGCTACGCCCGTTTATTATAGTTTTTAGGGTTCCGTACCCAAAGGGTAAAACGGAACCCTATTACTAAGGCTCTGAGGGCCTACCGCGAACCACGTTCGAAGTGTTGCCTCCCTGTAACACTTACAGACAAATGTACAAGTGCGATAGAGAGGCAAGACGTCGAACGTGGTTCGCGGTAAGCCTTCTGCTGTCCGTCCGTCCGTCTGTAACTCACGAACCGTAACAGCTAGACAGTTGAAATTTTCACAGATGATGTATTTATATTGCCGCTATAACAACAAATACTAAAAACAGAATTAAATAAAGATTTAAGTGGGGCTCCCATACAACAAACGTGATTTTTGACCGAAGTTAAGCAACGTCGGGCGAGGTCAGTACTTGGATGGGTGACCGTTTTTTTTGCCTTTTTTTGTATTATGGTACGGAACCCTTCGTGCGCGAGTCCGACTCGCACTTGCCCGGTTTTTAAATAGGGCACTAGTCACGGGAGCATTGACGGCGAAATTCGCAAATTGCGAGCATCTTTCTCTGTCACTCTTTTTACTCCTTTATAGGAGTAAAAGAGAGAGATGAGCGTAATTTGCGAACTTCGGTGTTGACGATGGTATAGTATGACAAAAAAGAGTACCTAGAAATTATAAAGTGGCAATACTGTAGTGTCGTCCCGTTTTCTAATATATATTGATTTGAAAGGGAACACACTACAGTATTGCCCCTTTTCAATTTCTACTCTTTTTGGTTAGACTATAGATATATTTGGAAAGGACGACACTACAATGTTGTCCGTTTTTTAATTTTTTGTCAGACTATAAGCCATCTGTGCGGAAAGAGAAGAGTCGTGAAATGTAAAGAAACTAGTGATGTGCCGTTCCCAGTAAATTCTCCAAAGAGAGTAAGGCTCCAGTACACTGTGGTCAAGGATAGTCCATGCCACAACAATGGCGATTGTGTGAACAACACACGCCACGGTACGCCACGATTCCTTTGAAGTGTGCCAAAAAACCGACAACTCCCCGATTGCTCACCACGGCTGACAACTGACGGCAGTCGTCCGCCATTGCATACCATAGCCCCCTGTACACAATGGTCAGGGCGTGGCATGGCCCATCTTTCACCACTGTGTACTGGGGCTTTAACGTTTCTAGTATCCATCCTAAGCCCCCATTCGCACGGCAGCTTTTCCAACGCGCGTTAAAAAAGCGCTTGAATTGCCCGCCCTCTAAATTCGATTAACGGCCAAAGCTTAAAGTCCCACAACGCTTGATAAAAAGCGTCACGGCTGTCGTGTGAATACACACATGGTTATCCATTTATGTCATTCAAACGCTTTTTTAATGCACGTTGAAAAAGCTCCCGTGCGAATGGGGGCTAAAAGCAAAGGCTAAAAGTCAGTAAATTACGATTATTTTTTTATAATTAAACTTCTATTTTTTTATAATCAATTTTTTTTTCATTGTAACAATAAGTATACTCTACTGCATCATATGAAATGAAATAAATGAACATAGGTACACTAATTAAATTACCTTTTACACTAATTTTATTCTTAAAATTACCGGGAAATTTTCCGTTTTATAATAAACCGGTAAATTTCCCAATTTACTAGTACCTAACATTACTCCTTGCCTGGCTTGCCTGCTCACAATCATTATCATCTTCCTTGCGTTGCATTTTGCCACGGCTCATGGGAGCCTGGGGTCCGCTTGGCAATTAATCCCAAGAATTGGCGTAGGTACTAGTTTATTCTAAAGCGACTGCCATCTGACCTTCCCACCCAGCGGGTAAACTAGGCTTTATTGGGATTAGCCCGATTTCCTCACGACGTTTCCCTTCGCCGAACAGCGACTGGTCAAATATCAGATGATATGTCGTACTTAATTTCGAAAAACTCATTGGTTACGAGCCAGGATTCGAACCCGCGACCAGATTGAAAGTCGCACGCTCTTACCGCTAGGCCACCGGCGCTTCACAAAAAACTGATAATATGTTATATAATTAGATTTTAGGAAAAAATAAAACTAAAATGTAAAAATTAGGTTCATTTTTTTAACAAAAACGTACATGAAATTTTGCGAGGGTTCGATAGTTACATAATTAGATATAACTTTTCTGTAATTTAGATTTTTGGATCATGTCCGAAATGGTACAAATTGGCATAAATGACTTAATTAATAGTGCCAGTAACGTCTAAGAAACTTAAGATCACTGTGAGATTTGTGATTTTGTTGTGATAATTACTCAACAAAGCAAGCATGTTTTTATTGACATTTTATAAACTTATGAAACTTATAGCGAGGTCCATAGCTCACAGAGCCACTAGTTTTATCATATCATAGTTATCTTAAATAACATATACCTAATTAACAATCATTATATTCTTTACTAACGTAATTTAATATCATTTATCAACATTTTTTTAAATATTTACAACAATCATTTATTAATGATTATGATTATAGATTGCTAAACAATATAGTTTTATGCAATTTTTGCCTCAATCCTACTTTATTTCCCTGTCCTTTTAAAAATGTCGTTTTTGCGTGATGACTCATGCGCAAATTGAAAAAACACGAGGCAATGGCTTTTACAATTTGAATTTCGTGATGGTCTTCTGTGCTTATAGATGTTTTTGGGTGCTCAATGTTAAACTTTTGCAAATTGTTTGTCACATGTTGCATTGTTAATAACATAAGTTTATTTCGAGTGACTTCCTTCATACAGTGTGTATTTACTGAAAAAGTAAATAATTTCTCAGCCACTATTACTACTTCAAAGGGGAACTGTGAGACGTATTTCAAGCCTCCTCGATCAATAAATGTTGTAAATGCTGAAAATTGTTGCAAATCAATCGAGTAGCAGTGATCGTTATTTTTTTTGTTTGTTAATAAAGCCGCTTGGCAATATTCGCAATGTATTTTTTTTAAAAGCTTATTCACAATGGCACCTGTTATATAGTACAAAATGTTTGCCTTTAACTCTGAGATACTTAATGAATCAAGCAAAGTGTTGATTTGTTGCTCTTCAATTTCCATGTTCTGTTCTACCTCTCTCAATAGGGATCTCTTTTTGCTTCGAAAATCAATTATCGGTGACAGCTCAAAAGCATCGTCAGTGCAATTCGCGTTGATGCTGGGTTTCACACTGTTATGAAATAAAAGTTTCCGTAATATATATCTTAACTCTAAAGCATTTGGGTTATCGTTGCTCCCACCGCGTGCCCTTATGCACGAAAAAAACATTTCTAGGTGGTCTTGGGAAGTTTTGTGTGGGAGAAAATATTTGTACCCTGTCTTATTTAATATGTCTATGGTTAAGTTGTGAAAGCTGAATGTATTTGCAATCAAACCAAGTGCTGGGATTTTTCTTCTGGTCGTTAATATGGGTTCTCCATTTACTTTTAAAGTGAGCAAATATTCTCTTGTGTCTTTTAGTACATTAGACCAGTGGCCTATTTTATAAAGCTACAAGTTACAATTTACAAGCGGAAGTCTCGTTCTAACACATAGGGTTAGAATGAGACTTCCGCTTGTAAATTGTAACTTGTAGCTTTATAAAATAGGCCACAGTTATCTTTATTTTCTAATCTTAGGGCAGACTTGAAACCGCTACCTCGCGGATCTTTGGCATTCATCAAATCAAAAACTCTGTCTAAAAATCTAATAAACTCTACAGTTGCCTCGCTGCCAGCAAATTTGGGATGACCGGTTCTACATAAAAATTCAATCGCGTCGGCTACTGAAGAACTTAATAATTGAGTAGCCAACTTCACATTCATCTTCTTTTGAAAAAAATTTACATGTGCGTTGCAAAGTTTATTTGCTAATCTAAGACCTTCCTGTTCTTGTAGATCATGTAATTCTGTCACGTATTTGTATTTTATCAGACCAGAATTAGATTCTAGGTTTGTTTCAGCGAACAAGTTTCTAGCCAGCTTAATCATATGGGGTGGGTCGAATATACAATGCACTTTCTGGTCTTTTAATGGGTGCTTAAAGCTTGTTACCATATGTGGCGGCGAAAAATTGCAGCCTAAAATTTCATACGTCTTTTTATTTGTCGACGTGCCATCACAAGTTATTGAGTGTACATCGATTCCAAGTTCACTTAACATTCGAATCGCTGTCATTATAAGCTGAGCTTGCACGTTAGCCGTCATTTTGTTCGTAAGAAAGTAAGCAATAGGGCACTTGAACTTTTTTTTTAGTGATACAATTTGAAACATTAGTACTTCTGTTGCTAACACTTCTGCATCTGGTTGAAGGATTCCACCATAATCTACATATCCCACATATTTTCCGCTATGTCTATCTGGTACCGGTTCTGATTTTATTGACATTCCATCAAATATTAATGCTACTTCCTTTATAGGATCATCCTTTGTCGAGAGATCACGCAGGTACTCAAATGATTCTTTTATGAATCCTACATTGCAATCTGTTTTTGATAATATTCCACGCAAAGTAGCGGGATGCGGCAAAGCTATGTGATTTCGTAGTAAATTGTATGCTGGTCCGGAATAATAATATAGAGTTAGTGCAAACTGCTTTAATTCATCTGAGTATCGTACGCCCTTATTACTTTTATGTGAATTAAAGTGTTTGTGAATATTGTTGAAATTGTTTTCCATGACGACTTGAACTTCATCAAAATTAGAGCATTTTTTTTTTATTATTTGCAATAAGCTTTGTAGATTTTGAATTTTGCTATTCTTTCTTTTAAGTTTTTGCTGTAAAGTTTTTACTTTTCTTTGTAATGTTGCTTTTTTAGAGACAATGGACGAGTCTGTCTGAGTGCCACTATCGCAATATTCAAGCCGTGGACGTTTTGAATGTGGTTCAACATATGCAATATCTTTTTCAGATGCAGGGTCATTTTCAGGTGCAAATGATACAATGTTGTTTTCAGATGAAGTACCCGGAGAAGGGTCAGAGTATATTAATATATTACTTAGAACATTTATTCTCTTCGTTGTGGGCTGTGAACAAAACACGGATACTTTAATAGAAATATAATGCTTTAGGAAATGAGTTCCAGGATGTAAAGTAACCTAGGTCTCTTTTCAGGTGCTATTCAGGTATGGCCATTATAGGTATAGGCAACATAGGTATCTCGGTATATCATATATATGTTAAATTTTATTCAAATCGGCTTTTTTCGGCGTTTTTGCGTGAATGATAAACAAACATCTAAACATACAAGTCCGGTTTTCACACAATGTTTTTCTTCACCGAAAAGCGACTGGTAAAGTATCAAGTGATATTTCGTACATACGAGTAAGTTCCGGAAAATTAATTGCACATTGGTACGAGCCGCGGTTTGAACCCGCGACCTCCGGATTAAAAGTCGCACAATCTTACCACTAGGCCACCAGGCGCTTATTTATAATATTTGTAGCATAATTTAATTTATTTCTTACCACTATATATGGTACTGCGTTATCAGTTAATCTTGCCTGAATAGTAGTTGTTTTAAAATCTTCTTTTTTAAAATGACGGCTGCACACAACTGGATCTTTGCATGTCACTTGACCGCCTACAGCTTCCAACCACCTGGCCTTTAATTGTTCATCTCTTGGAAACCTGAAAATTAAAATAGATGATATTACAGTATTAAATTATGGTATTGCAAGTCATAGCCCAAAGCCCATTGTATTCCCGAGGTAGTACCTAATATACTTTACTTTATGCTAAAGGCCCTAAAGGGCTTTTAAAACCTCATATGTATCAATTATCTATCAGATGAGACTAAAAACGAAAAAGTTCAAGATGATGGCTACTGAAAAAGCGTTTATTTACATAAAAGTATACAGATACAGATGATACTACTAAACTAAATTAATAAGTAACTTAAATCTAAAATAGGCCCTTGGGACATTGTATCAATGTTGCTGGCAGTATTTCTTCGTTGTATCACAATGCTGGTACGTTTTGCGAGAAAGCCGTCAGCAGGGCTTTTTCTTCCCTCTTAGGAGGGATCAAAGTGACACTTTTCGGTTCTGCGACATTTTATTGCCAGTATACATATATCTTCTTCCTGGCGTTATCCCGGCATTTTACCACGGCTCATGGGAGCCTGGGGTCCGCTTGACAACTAATCCCGTGATTTGACGTAGGCACTAGTTTTTACGAAAGCGACTGCCATCTGACCTTCCAACCCAGAGGGTAAACTAGGCCTTATTGGGATTAGTCCAGTTTCCTCACGATGTTTTCCTTCACCGAAAAGCGACTGGCAAATATCAAATGATATTTCGTACATAAGTTCCGAAAAACTCATTGGTACGAGCCGGGGTTTGAACCTGCGACCTCCGGATTGAAAGTCGCACGCTCTTACCTCTAGGCCACCATATATATATATATATTTATTATATATATTTAATATAATTTGTTAAACTCGACAAATTCAGCACTGTTAGAATATAAATGAATCTGTTTCATCAGTCATCACTAAGCTCTTTTATTTTCCTCATAAGTGATGTGAAAAGCAGTATGCAGCTTGGGCGTTAACACTTCAACCCCTCGCTACGCTCAAGATTCTATTTTAGAATCCTTCGCTTCGTTCAGGATTCAATGTACGCCCTCGCCGTAAATATGTCATTTTGTCCCCTAGACACAATCTAGTTTTATTTGGACCACCCTAATGATGGCAATGATGATGATGTTATGATAAGTCATTTTAAATCATGTATAAATAATTTGTGGTAAATTAAATGTGTATACGTGTTTATTATGTGATTATGATGACGATGAGATAATTTGTGATCAGTGTTTGACTGATTCATCCATTATTTTTTCAAATGTCGTGTTGTTTCGTACAAATAAAAATGTTATATGAATTTTATTAGATCCTATTAGCGCCTATTGTATATTTAAATTTCTTATACAATTAAATAAATAACGAGACTTGATAACCGAGACCGAATCGGCCATCGTATTTTAAATTTACCGCTAAACATATGCATCTAAAAACGCAACGAGATGGTGTGAGTGTGACCAAATATCCGCCCAGATGGACATCACACTAAGCAACGCTTTCCACAAAGCAACCGACAGAGAGAAGTGGAGAGCTGCCATAGGAAAAATTAGTAAGCGGAGTCACGATCCTCAGCAGTGAGGGACCGACTTAGAAGAAGAATGCATCTAAAAAAGGTAAAACAATCGTTATTATTTTAAGTCGAATATTAAACTTAATATTTCGTGTGAAAAAATATTTTGATATTAATATAACGACTGGCTATCGATATCGATATTAGTTATTAAAACATTTTGTCAAGTTCAAGCGTAGCGTAGGTACCTACTAGGTAACAATTTAGGTTTTTACACAAATTAGTCTTGATTATTGACTAGCTATGTAAACCAGCTTCTTATACTAATTATGCCCTTAATTTACTTAACAAAATACCTATAGTTAAGAAAATTTCGCGCAAAATATCATAGGCACCTGTAAAACAACACGAAACTATTATGATTTGACTGCAATACGTTTTTAATAGTTCATTTCCGGCTTGATTTATATTTTCTAATTTAAAAATTAAACTATTACGATGCCAATAACGTGTTGCGGCGTGTTTGAAAATAAAGAAATGTCGGCTGTTCGCGGCCACTGTCGAACTCAAAACTGAGGGACTACCGCGAACCACGTTCGACGTGTTGCCTTCCTGTCACACTTACCTACGAATTTACAAGTGCGACAAAGAGGCAACACGTCGAACGTGGTTCGCGGTAGGCCCTCAGGTCACGTATTTTCATTTGTTGCTTCTTTCGCACTCATGGTATGTTCACATACATGATGGCTTCCTTTTTGCACACTTCAACTATCTTTAAGCGTAAGTGTAATGGTCACGTGAATCACTGAAACGATTAGTTAACGAAGCACGATTTTATTTACAGAGAAAATTTACAAGAATATAGGACATGGCAACGTATTCAACTATTTACTATTTACAATGACAAGGTTCTAGAATAAAATAAATAATATTCAAAATATAAACCTAAATGAACCTCTTTACAGTAGTTAGAGCAGAATACGACACAGTAAGCGTCATCAACTCATTGTAGATCTGTGATTACAAGTATTGCAACTACATTTTTCAAATTTGCCGCGTTGTTCTACAGACGGAAATGTGTGCCCTACCTATATAAAATCAATTACGTATACATAAATAGTTAGAAAAACCGTTTCAGTAATTATATATAATTTATTAATGTTTAAGGACTTTGGAATTGGATTTCAATTTTGGCAATTATTTATTCTGTTATAGTTCTCATTTCACCAATTTAAACATGCCGAAATAAATGCATACCTATTTAGATAAACTTACTTTTAAGTACGTAATAAGAATTGTGTAAAACTGATTCACATCGTGCCGATATCATAGTCACCCTAATGAGTTTGACAATATTGTCTTGTATTTTTATTGTAAAATTGAATAGTTGTGACACTTGTGACTTACCTGTGAAAAGATATACCACAATCAGTAAAACTTTCACTTCTGCAACCTTTTACACAACACTTTTTACCCATTTTCTTTTATATTCCGCAAATAAATTCTGAGCGCCGCCATTCCCGTATTTTGAAAATATCTCCAAAGTATGTCATCAAGTTGGGGATACCAATTAATATTCAAAGCTACTATAATGTCTACCATAACAAAATTAATGTTTTTTTTTCTGTGCACATGCTTGGTTAAATCAGTTAATAATATTGACATTATAATTATTTACAAATTTCTTAAAATATATCAGAACCTTACTCTGAATATAGCACTTAAATAATATAAGAAGTTATTTAATTTGAGTAGTATATTGGTATAAATACTACCACAATGGTATATTTTTAACATTGGCAACATGTGCGAGTGAGACACCACGACCCACCTTTGCTATCTCAAGTGGACCGTTTTCTCTAGTCTGGTACGAACGTCTTTCTGGCTCGGTGATAAAGTTCAATTTAGTATGGCAAAAAAAGTGACAGCGCAGTCCATCTTATAAGTCCATGATCTCTGTATATTATAAATCTATGAGTGACTACCACCCGTATTCCGTCTGTCCAATGTCATTCGTCTCACTCTTTCATTAAGCAAAATGTGAAACAAAATACACATTGGACAAAGAAATTGGACAGCGGAATACCACCCATAAGCACCTGTGGTGTTAAGGCGTCTCCAGACGAGTCAATTTTTCGCTAATCTGATTAAATTGTCTGATCAAATCAGGCCGTGCGGCCACAAACGCCAATTTGGTTCGCCGAATTCAATCGCCGATTATGAGCGATATAAATGCGATATTACCGACAAAATGGAATGCGCAAGAATACCAATTTGTGACCGCCTGCGATCATATATAACTAAGGATACCGCCTTTAGGAACATTACCGTTCAAATTCTTGGGCCAAATTAGCACACATACACAATTACGCCTACATTCAAATAAAACGACGCGTTTACAGAGCCTGTAATCAAAGCTGGTAAACGAAATAATAGTCATCTTTATTACACTAATGGTACATAGCTATGTTTAGATGAAATGCATATAATGTCAATAACTACCAATCAGCGACATTAATCCGCTAATAACCTTCTTGCTGTACGTACTGGCCGCTTAGAGTTCGCGGTTCATATTTGATTAGAATATGACTTGGACAGGGATAGGTTTATGCCATACAGTGAAGAACCAGTCAAATAATTCACGTATAATAATTTAATGCAGATTAAAATATAACTAGTTAAAATGTTGTTATGACATGACAGACTAACTCAACATAAGTAAATATATAATTGTTGTATAAATGTATTCCGCTATGATAAGTATTTTGTATATTTTATTATCAATCTGCATGGCAGTGCGAAGTCACGTTCAGGTATAGTCCGTCCGTTTTTCTAAGATCAAGTACGCCAAAGTAAATGTATGGCGAGCTTGATCTTAGAAATAGGACTGGCTATACAGTCTGCAAAATTTACATGGGTACACGAATCGGGTCAAAAATATTTGAACAGGCGGAGTCACAATAAATCCCCACTTTCAGTTCAGAATATTTTATATGTATATAGCCGGTCAAGCAAGTTTGTCAGTAGAAAAAGGTGCAAAATTAAAATTTTGTATAGGACCACATCCGTTCGCGCTCTTACATTTTCTAAATTTGCCGCTCTTATAATATTTTAAACTTTCGCGTTTTGAACACATATTAACTCACATTATACGAAACGAAACTGATATACGTCGGTAAATCAAGGTATTGAATATAATTCGCGTTAGACCCGTCTATAATGTGAGTTAATATGTTTGCCGCTCTTTTCTACTGACGGAAATGGCTTGAGAGAGAACCTACATAAATGTGACAGTAAAGGGTGGATTCAAATGATCAACATTTTCAGATAATGTGTGTATTTGTTAAATTAATTCAGTGAAAGCATGATAGGAAAAATGTATCTACATATAGGAGACCGGGTATGATTATCTCACGGGCTATATCTCATGAATAGAACATATTCTAGATATCTTGCCAGGCATCCGCTCAATTTCATGTCTCTCTAATTGGACAGCTTTTTTCCATAGTTCTCTGCGAATAGCATCTTGTGGGAATCTGAATGGAAAGTAATGTAAAATGACAATACCAAATTTGATTATTAATTTGAAATAACTAGGTAGTTTTTTTATAGCTCCATCTCATGAAATAAAAAAGGAAAATACAAATCTGTAAGAAGGAATTTATTACTACATTTATAATTATATAGAAAATACCTAAACCAAACACATGTTAATAAAATAGTCTACTTCATTTAGCATAACACCATCCCTATTATCCTCGCAATTTAAAAAGTCGTATGTTGTTATGAAAGTCGTATGCAGTTGTTACGTTTTAGCTTAGCACGGTAGTATTGAAAACAAATCGTCATGTTTTTTCCAAATTCTACTGAAGTTATCTGTTTACTACAAGTGAAAAGTGATTCCACTGGCCTTGGTATGAACTAAAATAACTTCTGCACAACTTCACGACACATGAATATATTTTTAATTACAAAAAAACGTTGTTTTTATAAATCAATTTAGCCATTTGTCACGGACTGTCATCTCGGTCGTACTGAGATTGCCAATCGAGCAGTTTGTAAGTACCGCCTATCGCGGGGTAGTTTGCGTTGGGTCATAATTGAGCGGACAGAATACTTCCATGTATAGCATTTCGCTGGTGACCGCAGTATTTTCGTTTTGAGGCATTTTTTCAATTTAGAGGGCTCTTAATATCACCATAAATCTAAAATTTGTTATTAAATTGGAAATTACGCTAATTTCATTTCTAATCAAATCGGTCGATTTGATCACCACGTCTGGAATCCTCTTTAACCTGGAAATTCCAAATTTGGTAGGATCCTACAGATGCGACAATGTGATTGGTCGGATTATTTGTTACCCACTATAAACCATAATAAATTTACGGTGGGGAATAAATAATAATAGCGGTTTCTCTGCTACTTCTACTGAAAGATACACAAGACTATCCCGTTCTGCCCGTTCTCCCCACCACTCATGCCCAATCCATACATCTGGATGGAATGGGAAATGGGGATTGAATTTCCCATTCTTTGAAATGATGACGTATAAATAACACTTGCACTACACGTGCCATAAAAATCGTTACAGACTTTAACTCTACAAATTTTTATTTCGTGTCACACAAACTCCATAGGTACATATTTATACTTGAAGGACATCACTGAATGTCAAAATCAAGGCCTGTTCACTTCCTAAGAAAGTTATGTCCCCAAATAATTGCGCATGTGTGCGCCTGAAGCTTCTATGTGTGCGTTGGCCTCCGAGAAAAAGTTGCGAGTAATAAAAATAAAAACATTTTTCTACAGCAACATTGCTCCCAACTCTGATTTAAATTATCACGAATTTTATACATAATTAATCATAAAACGGGACTTAAAACGCTTAAAACTTAATTACACGCGATTAAGTTTTATAATGAATATTTGCTTCCAACTGTCTTTATCAATATTCATAAAATATATGGAGGGTAGGTACGTCTACCCACCATAATAAAAAAATATATTTGTCAATGACTCTGTCCAACTGCTGTGGTTCAAGTTCATAACGAAAATTTTATTCATTAAATCTTTAAATAATAAATACAACGTAGCGGTACAACCACTTAAGACTGTAAGTCTGTACCTACATAGATTAAAGCAATGCAAATAGAAAATGTGCTAAATGCGGAGCAACGGCTGTTGAAGCAGCCAGAGTGAAATGTATACAGCTTTAGTGGGTTCAGAAGGAACGCGTATTAATTAACCGTGAAGAAATGTATGAATGAATACAAGTTAGAAATCTGTGTAAAATGCCGTGTGTAAAGTGTAGTGTATCTGTGTGTAAAGTGTAATAGGTAGGCATGCCTAATGTTATTTGTATAATACTGAAAACTTTGTGAATGCGCTTTATTAATGTCTATTTTTATTAAGTTGTCGGGGTTTAATTTTCAGTGTATATTTCTATATGTAAAACATAATACAATGTTATAAACATAAATATGCCTTTTATTTAATAGATAATACCACAAACAAGGGGTAATATTTGCATCTTTCATATATTTCGTGATATGAAGATAACAAATATGTTTATCAACATAATTACTATATACCTATAATACCAATACCCGCCAGGCTAAACCGGTTGTCAACTTTAGTTCCATTGGTACACATCGAGGGCGCCAGTAGTATAAACGTATAAACGGTTGGGGACATTTTTTTGTATGGAGTTACCGTTCTTCTCCTAGTGAGTATTATATTCTTTGGTCAAAATTAACAAAAACTATCGATAATTACTCGAGCACCATTCGGTACAAGTGCACGGCGCTATTATAAAACTGAGTCTGTGACGTATGTGAAGTGACGGAAAGAAAGGAACGGCACGGCTTACGGCTCGGCTGACAGTTCTTTTCTGGTGCTAATTAATTGGTAGGTGATTTTCTTTTATTTATAAAGCGTTTAATCAACGAAGATTATTCACTTCTTGTGCTAAACCCCTAGTGACAGATGAGTAATTTTACATACTTTATGTTTTTTCATACATTATATTAATTACTCTTATTACACGATCCCGTCGTGATGTGGCCGATTGTACTCCCAGAAACCGAATGATAATGAATTCATACAATTGCTCAGTCAAAATTATTCTGTTATCAATTACTATCAACTGACAGAGCAGTTGATTCGTGGTAGTCGGTAGAGTACGACGTGTCCAATTGGTTATATATTGTCACTATTGGTAAGCAATTTGATTTAGACTTTCACTAATTCATAGTTTTCCTATAATAAACTTCTTAAAATGTCGAAGTTAATTACTTTATTTTTTAGACTTATAACAGATACTTTATATATACCTTAAGGTAGCAACTTGAACTTTGTACTGGTTATTTACTTGGCGACAACCTGTTCTCAAGGTTTCTCCTTGATTTACAATTGTAATTGACATAGAATGTAAAAAAATCGAAGTTCAGTTGCCTGTTGCTCGTGGCAGTGAGTCCCTTGTTCACTAAATACTTGTAAATAATACACATGTAAGTGTTTTAGTGTTTCTGGGATCTATTTCTTGTTTTTATTACTATTTTTAGGACTTAAGGCTAACAATTAGCAATATTGATATGTAATAAAGTAATAAATTTGTGTAAAGTCTGCTTACAATTTATGCTAAGTACTTTTATTGTAATACTGCATGGTACATTTACCAGGTGATGATGTTGCATTATTTTAAGAATTCATAAGCTTTGTTGATTCAGTTTGTTAATTTTGATACCTAGATACAAATGTTTTACTGACAACAGTTATCAGTGTTAGCACTGTTAGCAGTCATTGATAGTTTTAATACTATCAAGATGTTGCATAAAGAAAAATCAGTAGAATTATTGCTACGGTTCAATTTGCACTATTTCAAATTTTGTCTTAATGTCCCAATTATTTTGCCAAAGTCTTTTTCGGTTTTATTATTCTATCATTAAAGTACTATATTATTTGAGAAATCCTTTTATCTTTAATGATTGACTTTGATTCTAAATTGCTAGTATTAAAAGCATTTTTAATAGGGATGTACCGACTAGTCGCCGACTAGTCGGGAAAGCCGACTATCCGGCCTCATTTGTAGTCGGCGATTAGTCGGCGACTAGTCGGCAAAAATGGCCGATTAGTCGGCAAAAATGGCCGATTAGTCGGCACTTTATAAGTGAGAGAAAAACAGGGCAAAAAGAAATAAACAGCCAATAGTTTCCTAAGCTTTTCACCTATTTTACCCAAATTCCTATTTAGGATGCTTACGAAAATTTTGTTCGAATTATTGACAGTGTGGGAGTGTGGTCGCTTTCTTGTGTCCGATTGTCCGGTTGTCGTATGAAATATACTTATTAACCACCTTTTTTGCATTTGGGTAGATTAATAGCTCGACGATAGGGGTAAAACGATTGTTTGTGCATGCGCAAGTGCATCTGAACCGAATTTAGACGAACCTAAATGATCTGGCCGACTAGCCGACTAATCGGCCAAATCAATAGTCGGTACATCACTAATTTTTAACATTCTAGCCGGACATAATGCCCGAGACATAACCTATCACATTATCAATGTTATGATTGCTAATCAGGGTAATAATTACATATGTATCTAACTAAATCAGCTATTCATGATATGTTTTACTTCTGGTATCATATACTATTATTTAAGCAATATTTGTATAATTCTAGGAGCTAAAAGTGCTAAAACAAACAAAAATTATAAAACTAGCAAACTTTCCCTAAGTATATTTAATATTATTGAATTTGATGAAGAAGACATGATAAAGATATATATCTTTTGCTCCACTTGTTTTACTTTTTCTTATTATAATTGTAGATAAACGGTGTTATGTAATAAGTGATCAAGCCACTCTTAAGTTAAAACCGAGAAAATGAGTTCCATAGATTTAACATTGTAATGTTAAATCTGTTAGAGGTTGTTGTAAGTTTGATTATTTGAGAAGTGGAAAAAAATTCTTTATTAAATCAGGATAATAATAGGAATAGGAACAAATGTCATTTCTAAACTAAACGATGAAGTATAATTTAAAGATATTACAATTAAAATTTTACATTCAATTAACAACGTGCATAATTACTACAAATAACTTAACCTTTATTTTTATGAAAAGCGTACATATTTTATTCTTAAGCCATAGACGGTCGCTAGTACCATATAAAATTGTAGCAAAAATTCGCTTAATTCTTTAAAGTCTTAATTTTTTTTCGTTTCATTCTTTGCTACCTTTTCTCAAACGAAGAACATAACTTAAAAGATATTTACAAAACTTTAATGCAAACCATGAAAATAATTTACTAAATAAGTAGGTACCTATTCATAGATTGTGCAAAAACATATTTCTTTAAATTATTTATATAATCGTCTGAATAGGGTTCACATGATTATGATTAGCTGTCTAATTACAAATTTGTTAAATATTTTATAGACATTGCATGTCTGTTTTTTATTGTGAAACACGCTTTAACATCGCGTGACTACTAATATTACAGGATTTATTGTTCTATAATTTTATGTAAGTACCTAAGTAATAATAAAACTTCTTTATCTAATAATATTCAAACTTCCAAAACGCCTCACACTTACACAAGGCGCTTACGTTTTTTATGTATGAACATTAAACTTAAATACATAAAAGTACCCAAATAACTCCAAATAATGAGACCGTAACCTAGCTAAAATTCAACATATCCATTACCTATATGCTGTATGTGCAAACTTTTTCTCTAAAAACACATTTGAATTCCCCGAAAAAGTAATATTTAAAAAGATTGTACATTTTTGTACGTGATTTACACAGTAGAGTTCAAAATGAATAGGTACTTATAAACTTCTTTCGCAAAATTATTTTATTAGGGGCTATTATTAATATCATGTTTAATTTTAAACCATCAAAAATGGAATTATTTATTGAAGATATCTACTCATTCTTCCATAGTGCCATTTGCGATAACGCGCCCTATCTCATTTTGTGGCGCGCTTTGATACATTTATCTTCAAAGTTCAATATAGTAAATATGCCTTAAACTTGTTATTTTTATCTTTGAATAACGTCACATATGCGGTATCTTCAGCAACTAGCGTTGACACAACACGTACACTTTTATCACTTTAAATAATAGTTAGATAGGTAGCTACGCTACCAGTGATGGACATACAATTATTTATTTAAGATGAAGATAGTTTATTATTCAAGTAGGCATATTACAATGCGCTTATGAACGTCAAATAAAGCTACACCGGCTCCAACCTTACACTTCTGCCTCGAGAAGATTTAAGTCCTCCTCAATTGGAGGAGGGTATCCCAATGGGACCGGCAACAAACTCGGCGGGACACATCTTTTCAAAAGATTACGTATTACGTGTTATTAATTAACATGCATAACGAGTAAATGAGAAAAAACACAATTTAAATTACTATGGAATTAATGCAATTACATACAGTGGGTATTTTTCTTAATAGAATGTTTTTATTTATAACTAATAGGGGTTTTAAAATTTGATGTTTTAATATCAATATATTTATTTATGTACAACATTGTAAGAAATATTAAATTACATAAATTACTAAAAGACATAAATAGGAATATAAAACTAAAACTAACTACAATTAAAATAATTAAAACTAAAAATTAAAAATACCTATCAAAATTTGGTGCCTTCGGGAGGGTGCCCAACACGCAGGCAGCGGTTTTTAGTATGGTGATACTTTCCAATTCTGCAAATTACTTTTATGTAGACAGGCGGTAATGCGAGACCGCAAGCGTTAATTTATATGCGCCCTATGTAATTTTTCGGTTTCGGTAGTGTGTTCTTTGCAAAGGTACATGGTATCCTTTTCAAGAAATATCAATAAAAAATATTAGAGAAGAGCTTACGTAAATAAGCATAGCATAATAGTAATATCCTAATGTATTGTAGTAAGCATTTTTATGCTTTTCCGATAGAGGCTATCGGGCAAGTAGCTCTATCATTTGTATAAATAGTTTGCGCGTTCATTATCAAGGTTACTATTGCGAGTGATTGACCTACCCTACCTATGTTATAATATAATTGATAGTAAGTATTGTGATAACGCGCGTAACCTTTGCTTAAGAGCGTATGAGGGTTCGATAATCTAGATATAATATGTAATAATATCCAACAATAAGATAATAAACGCGACTGGGTCTATATATCAACAAAAAAAGAATTTTAACCACCCGCTAATAGTAGTGGGGAGCACAATTTGGTATACATTTATCATAGCTGTATTAGCTATATTGACAATAATTAAACTTAAAAAAATACTAAAATTAGAATGTTACAATGCTTTTATTAATGAACTTAATTATATTTAAGAAAGCATGATAATTTGTATTAAGTGCATGTGTTATGAAAGGGTTAGACTGTATAAATAAAGTTATTAAACGTAAGGAAAACCATCATTAAAGAGTTATACTTACGCCATCCAGCAGCAGTCATTTAGCATCGACTCGTGAACAAAATAATAGATACAATAGTGAGATAATGCGTCGAATTTTGACGCAGTAAACAATTCCATAATCACATTATTTTCGTAACGTTTTTTTATTATTGTTACAGAAAAACCAACATGTCGAAAATCAAGGCTGGACCCGTCGTTGACATCCTTGGTGATGAAATGACCAGAATCATCTGGGACCTCATCAAGGACAAGCTAATTTTGCCCTTCCTGGACATCGAGCTGCATACCTATGACTTGGGCATGGAATACCGTGATAAGACTGACGATCAGGTCACAATTGATTGCGCCAACGCAATCAAGAAATATAATGTTGGCATCAAGTGCGCCACGATCACTCCCGATGAGAATAGAGTAAAGGAGTTCAAACTCAAGAAAATGTGGAAGAGCCCGAACGGTACCATCCGTAATATCCTTGGAGGTACCGTCTTCAGGGAAGCTATTATCTGCAAAAACATTCCCCGCCTCGTCACTGGCTGGGAGAAGCCTATCATCATCGGCCGTCACGCTCACGCCGACCAGTACAAGGCCACCGACTTCGTTGTCCCCGGCGAGGGCAAACTCGAGCTCATCTGGACTCCTCCCTCTGGGGAGCCTATTAAGCACGTTGTAAACGAGTACAAGGGTGCCGGAGTTGCTCTTGCCATGTTCAACACTGATGCATCCATTGTCGACTTTGCGCATTCCTCATTCAAATTCGCTTTAGACAGGAAATACCCCCTGTACTTGAGCACCAAGAACACCATTCTGAAGAAGTACGATGGACGCTTCAAGGACATCTTCCAAGAAATCTACGACAAGGAATACAAGGCACAATTCGAAGCTGCCGGCATCTGGTACGAACACAGGCTGATCGACGATATGGTCGCCTACGCCATGAAATCGGAAGGGGGTTTCGTGTGGGCGTGCAAGAATTATGACGGTGACGTCCAGTCGGACTCTGTTGCTCAGGGTTACGGATCTCTGGGGCTCATGACCTCCGTACTCATCTGCCCCGACGGCAAGACAGTGGAGGCCGAAGCTGCTCACGGTACCGTGACCAGGCACTTCCGTTTCTACCAGCAAGGAAAGGAGACTTCCACCAACCCTATTGCTTCCATCTTCGCATGGACGAGAGGTTTGCTACATCGCGCCAAGTTAGATAATAACGCTGAGCTTAAGAACTTCGCTGAGACCCTCGAGAGCGTGTGTATCGACACGATTGAAGGAGGCGTCATGACTAAAGATCTTGCTATTTGCATTAAGGGTATGAATAACGTAAAACGGTCGGATTATTACGAAACGTTTGAGTTCATGGATAAACTGGCCGAAAACTTGAAGAAGCGCCTTGGCAAATGACTGCCTGAAGCGAAACTCTAGATTTAAGAGTTCTATACTATTCTGTCTCAAAATGGGATAAAGGGTACCTATTTATACATGTAATGTAATGCTGAATTTATATGCTTTTATTTATTTGATTGTATCAATATTTTCTTATTATAATATATTTCATTTACTTAACTTTAATGTTTTTATCATACCTTTATACCTTCATAGGTATATTTAAGCTGATGCTTAATCATTACCTTTAGGTATCTTTAGTAGGTATAAGAGGAATAGCAGTAATTGACGTAAATAAAAGGAACTTAACAAATCCCATTCATTATTTGCCGACCGCATAAACAATTAGTTATTTATTCGATTTATTTACGTGAATTTTGTTTGAATTGACCTGAAAAGCTAGAGGCCTAGCCAAGACGACAATCGTTGACAGAAAACGCCAATTTATAAATAATGTATGTATGTAAGTAGTCACGTGATTTTTCGTAGCATTTGTCAACACGATTCATTTTTTCTATTCGTTTGTCGATGTACGATTGTAGAGATAAAAACTAGTAGGTATAAATAATAAACTTGCACTTCAGCCAGTATTCGAAGACGGTACGTTATTGCACAGTAGGTAGTCGAGTTTTATACAACAATAGGCTGTTACAGCGATACATTATGAACAAACCTGAGAATCGACTACGGAGAGCAAATGCGTTATAAACAATGCATGTTACGACTAAAATAAGCCCCCAACTTCCACATTTTACGTAGAATAATATTGAGTACTAAATGATTTGAACGTAAATGTAAATTAGATGTAGATCTCGAAACACATTCGAACTATCAAAATCTTAACTTGATGCACAGTAATTTGACATTGCTCACAGTACACCTCGCTCAGTTATGTCAAAACAGAACCAAATCAAGTTGGCTTTCTAAAGTACAAATGCGACTCATGTGGTAAAGTCGTAACCTCTCATTCCGTTGCTCTGACGCGGCCGCAAGCGCGTTATCATAAGACGTCCGGTGCAAATGCACCGCCTCACTCACAAATCACACAATCGTCTTGTTCAACTGTTCCTAATTCTAATACACATTGACGAGTACACTAACAGATATTATGGTAAAGAGGTTTTCTTATACTGGTCACGTGGAAGCGATGCGCAGTGTTTAGAGATAGACCAGTTGTGTCACATCCTCAACGCTTTTGCTCCGATAATAAATTGCTTATGACGACCTTACGTACTAATAAGAAGTTTTTTTAGTGCTTAGCTGTACGGTCTGCAAAGGGGAGTTATTGTGTTTACGTGTTTTAATACAAGAGCGCAAAACTAGTAGGTACTGATTGGGGTACTTTCGCTTGACTTCGAAATTATTTAGCTAATATTATAATAGCGGAGGAGGGGTTTCGAATGTGTATTAGACAATGTTCTTATAGGCATGTACGTTTGTTTCAAACATTGTGCGCATTAACTGTTGTTATTCGGTCTTTTTTAACACTAAAGAAACATAATTTTAACTGACGCTCTCATAAACAAGTTTAAACTTTAGGTAAACGAATAATAATATTACCTATCATGAATAGAACGTTTATACGTGCGTATAAATAGTTTACAAAAATAAAACAGTAATAGTAAGGAAAGTCGTCAATTTAACGCAACGCTAATACGTTGCGTGATTGATAATTTAACCAGATTTAACTTATGGTCCTTCGAGCCGGATGGTACGATTTCGAACTTGGGAATTGTCTTTTTTTATAAACATCTAGAGATTTTAGAGTAAGTACCTTATGGAGATGAGTGTCCAAATTAATGACAATTATAAAATAACTAGGTAGTGGAATGAAAATGAAACATCTTGACTGAAACAAAATAGAAAACAAACATATCTACTTAAATCAAATCGAACTATAAACTATATAAACTATAAATCAAATAATAATATTTTTTTACAAATCGAACGATTCCCTGTAGATGCGAGTCAGCAAATAACTTTTCTTAGTGAATTACCGGCGGTTGACGCGGTTTCCCCTACACGATCATAGAAACACAGTAAGCAGTAAGACTGTACCAGCTTCTAGTGTTTTTAGTGCCTTTCTCCTTTGAGGTGTAAGGCGGCCCTCCCGCCGTTCTCCCTCCGTTTGAGAGGGCCATTCAGAGTCGGTTCGCGAAGCTCTCGGTGCTTGCTGGTTCAGTTTGGCGGGCTTAGCGTCAGTCAACAGTCGTGCGGCGCTGCCAACTTCGCGGACACGCTTGGCGGGATCCGACTCGCGGCAACAACCCACCCCAAAGTTTATGTGCGCGTGAAACATGTCTATAAAATCAGACTATTTGATGCTTTTACGATGGTTCATCGTAATAAATATTGCTGTGGTAAGCATTTATGTGTTTTTATATAAACGTTAATTATTAAAAAAATTTAGTTACTATGTAGTTTTATGGTTGTTACTAAATATTTTTATATCTCACTGATGCAGTAAGATATTTTAAACAATAATTATTAAGTGCTTTAATAACTACCACTTATATTTTATGAAATAGGTGTGTAAGTTATTTATTATTTATCTGTTGTAGGATTCATATATACTCGTAGACGTCGTATAGCCCAGTCAATACGTCTGCTTATTTTAAAGTATACTTACCTCCAGTTTCATTAAAAATATCAAGTAATTTAATAATGGCCAACATAGGTTTCACTATTGATACAACTGTTTTGTGTATCTCCTCTGGGTACTTGCCTAATATTCAGTAAGTAGGTACCTACAAAGTCGAAGGCAATAGATCCAATAAATATAAAGCTTGAAAAATTGCTATAAACTAATTTATGTAGAAGTTATTTGTATACAGTATTCTTGCTAGTCTTCCTACAACTCTAGGTATACCTAGGTTAGGTACAGGATGTAGGTATACATTTAAAATATTCCCTATAACTTTATTATGATGAATGCACTTCTCTCATTCGGAATTGAATAAAAAAAAATTAAATAAAACAAATAACTAAATATAACTATAATTTACGTATGTATCTCTATATCACCTGTATAACCTGAATTAACCTGTCAAAACGAACAAAATGTTGCTAATCATGGTGAGAAAGGATAGGTCTTATAGATAGAAGCAGGCGATGAAATTGATAAATAATACGTACATACCACTACATAACTAGTTAAGTAATTTACCCACGCTACAAACATCGATTAAAATACTTTTGAAACTAAAAGCCACAAAAAAATCACTAATATTTTTTTAAATTTTAACCTAAGTAATAAATAAGTGCACTGTTAACCCCTAGAGTCAGACCAGTCAGTCAGTCTGACAGATATTATAAACAGTGATCGTACATTTTCCAGCATTTTTGGTGTAGCGGAGTGGTGTTAGGAGCATTCCATGAAACTGTCTACCGTTTGTCCCGTACAAACGCGAATTATTTGAAGATTTACAGACCGGTATAAGAGTTTCCTTTTTTTATGACAAATAGTAAAAATATGCACAGAAAAATAATCGCCTGCTTTAAATGCCGAAAAAAAAGTCGCAACGCAGGAAAGAAAATACGTTTGTACGGGACAGCCCGTGGAATGCTCCGTTAACGGAATTGGTATAAATAATTTCAACCCTAATGATTAATTAGCGTCAATTACGATAATATTGACCTTAATTTACTATTTCAGTTGAAATTATCTATACCAATTCCGTTAACACCACTCAGCTGCACCAAAAATGCTGGAAAATGTAAGATCACTGATTAAACGTCAAACTTCTTATGTGATGTTTACTTAACACTTGCACCTTCTGGGCTATCAGAAAACTTAGCTTGATCTGACTCTAAGTGCCTATTACCTATTTTTAAATTGCAATACTTACCACGTTATTTAATTACATAGTTCTCACACTCAATAAAAAAAACCGTGAAACATAAATCTAACCCCACATTTAATTTACCTCCATCACTAATCAGGTTTTAAATGCCGTTCAAAACGTTATCTCCACATCTAAACATACATTTGTCCATTACAAACTTACGATAACTAACTGTAACGATTGCAACACGGTGTCTGCTTGTACTTGCACTTGCGGTTCAAATCGAGTCTAAATCGTTCTTTAAAAGTTTACTCGTAGAGTCGTAGCTACCGGTATTTTCGTTCGTTGCCGTGACGATAGAATACATGCCATGTGAAGCATATTTAAACTCGTAGATATAAAGACCCAAGAAAAGGAAATACATACTTTATTCACTAGGGATCCCTTTGTTTCACATAAAGTTTTAAGACATAATGTATTGTTTGTTTGTCATTATGGGCCCGATTCGGATTTTGAAATAGATATCTTTTAGACATCACCAAGATACGATAACGATATGTTTAAGATCTAACCTGTCAAATTTGACATTTGCGCGATTCTTGAGATACTCTTGAACGATTTCCACTGGATATGACTTAGAGATCCAATTGACATCTAATAGATATCTTACTCTATCTAACGTAAAAGTGACATTGGTTGCCCGAATTGCGCTGCAAAAGAGAACTAGTTGATATCTATACTAAAACGTATCTAGAATGGATCTAGTACGTGTCGTCTCTTGTGAATATCTTGAAGTTCGAATACAGCAGTATATCACTACTTAGTCCTAAAACTGAAACCGTAAACTTTTCACGATTTTCGTCAGGTTATCCTATATAGATGAAATTTAGCGTGTAAAAAGCTTAAAATTACCGTTGGAAATACACACGGGCGTGGAAAAAGGACATAGACGGAATCCCACGCTTGTGGGACCACGGACCTAAAAGATTTAGGTAATACTTAGAAAACTTCCACACACACACAGTATAAACAAATGATTGCGCTGATCATACAGATAACTAGTATTTTCCCAGCCAAGATTTCGTGGTCCTGGCGGTTTCATAGGCATGGTCAATGACGTCATGTCGTATGCCAGTCGTCGTGCTTTCGATAAGTTATCGTCCCACCGACAAAGCACTGGCAAGGCTACACACGGCAGAGAACCGCTAGCCTGCCATATCAATTACTAGAGCCGCTCGGGTGCACCCAATTACGGGCTCTGGTTCACATGATTCCTATTCATCACCGTCTCGAGATTGCTCGCCGATTAAAAATCGATTTAGCACTCGGTGCAGTATAGCATCGATAAGTTACTTAACGAGATTACGTTGATTAGGGATTATTGATAAAATTCCTGGATGATGTTCCTGACTAGAGATGTAGCGTCTTTAGTCGCTGTACTTTGATGTCGTGTATAAGACTAGTGTGTGTCTCCTTGGATCTGATTAATACACAATCTGATTATTTCTACTTTACCTCAAGAGTAAAGCCTGTATATAACTCAAAGACCTATACCAACCATATGGGTGGAAAAGGGTTGAAGTTCCATAAGAGAAGAGAATACCCCTTGACCATATAACGTCTGAGTGTTAAGAGTCATTTGTTTCACCCCATGTATTTAATTTATTTTGGCAAACATATTCGGAAACACATCAATATTCAAGAAGTCTTCAAAGCTTGTAACTATCAAATGTACTTATGTTAAGTCATATACATATATACTTATATTTTATAGAACGAGAAGAGATAGATCTCTTCTCTTCTCTTCTCTTCTTTGCTAAATAAACACGCTTAAGCAGCCTCATTGGATACGGTGCAATTATAATACAGTGAAACCTGGATAAGTGAAATCTCAAGGGACGAGCAAATTTGTCTCACTTAAAGAGGTTTTCCACTTACACAGGCTCCCAGTTAGCCAGGTAGAAATAAATTTATGTCTCACTTACAGAGGATTCCATTAATAGAGGTGAGAATAGAGTATATTTCAGTTATAGAGGTGGTTAATAAGGTATTTAGTAATTATCTTTATACTTAACTAAATAAGGTAAAATAATCCTTGTCCCTAAATATTTTTTAAGTCTGTTTAAATATTTCTTTGAATTTATTTTGAATGATTCTCCAAAGGACAGATATTTCAAAATTAAATTAAATTTGATACGGACTTCATTGCGTATTAGAAATTTAATAAATGAAAATTAATTTTTTCGTGTTACTTATCAGAATTTCAGCTTTCGTTTCGATAGTTTTAACTACTTACATAAATTAACTAAATCAAACTTGAAGTTGTTTAGACACAATTAGGCAAATGCGGAATTTGTGGATAAACTAAGAGTTAGTAAGAATACGGAAATTGTTCAATGAAGTCCAAGTTAGAGAGGTCATAGATTGACGTTATCTCAGATACAGAAGTCAATTCCCTATAAAATTCTAAAAAAACCGGGCAAGTGCGAGTCGGACTCGCTCACGAAGGGTTCCGTACCATAATGCAAAAAAAAAAACAAAAAAAAGCAAAAAGAAAACGGTCACCCATCCAAGTACTGACCCCTCCCGACGTTGCTTAACTTTGGTCAAAAATCACGTTTGTTGTATGGGAGCCCCATTTAAATCTTTATTTTATTCTGTTTTTAGTATTTGTTGTTATAGCGGCAACAGAAATACATCATCTGTGAAAATTTCAACTGTCTAGCTATCACGGTTCGTGAGATACAGCCTGGTGACAGACGGACGGACGGACGGACGGACGGACGGACAGCGAAGTCTTAGTAATAGGGTCCCGTTTTACCCTTTGGGTACGGAACCCTAAAAAAATTAGGAAAATGTAATCTTATATATTTATAAGTCTCAGTAAAAGAGTAGTCTCAGTAGTAGTCTCAGTAAAAGAGGTAAAATACACTCTCTGTCCCAATTATAGAGGTAAATGTGACTATAAAATCACAACAACGAATCCCAGTTATAGAGGGTCGTTTTTTCTCAGTAACAGAGGTAATTCAGTGCTAAAGTGTCGGGACCGCACCATGAGTCCCAGCTATAGAGGTTTCTCACTTATCCAGGTCCCACTTAACCAGGTTTCACTGTATAACATTGATATTTTGCACTGCATGCAAAAAAACCTCTACATTTGGAAGAAACATCAAAATAGCTTGCCGTATCATCTTGTCGTGTTACAATCTTACAATGCCATTGCCGGTAATATTTTGCTATTTAGGTGGATCCACTTTTACCACACAATTTGTGTACTTACAGATGGCGGGTAAGCTGAAGATACCTAAAAGACGAGAAGGTTGTTTTTGAAATCTAGATGGCGCTACTTTAGCTACTTATAAATATGTCTGATCTATATTTTGTTAGACGTTTCTAATAAATCTCTTATATTGCCAACCATATCCTATATTGCCACCTATAAACTGAACTTACTGAGCCATATTGATTGTACCAGGATTAGTCGTGTTCCGGATCTAACGTCGGGTTTTAAGACCAACCGATAGTATAAAGATATATGACAGTTAAGGTTACCCATGTAAGCTATTATATTTTATTATACTCATATAAGATCTGGTCTTATTGATGAATGCTAGGTTATTCCAAATACTTCGCTTACTATCGCTTGGGCGATATCAGTACAAAAGCTTTCTAAGATTAGACTACGCGCTGCGATGCCGCAAAAATTCACTGATCTTCGATTCATAATATTCATATACTTTTTAAGTATGTAGTTACGAGTTTTTGAGACCACATTATACATATTTAATTCTTTAATTACCTACTTGACTCTATTAATGAGCTGATGCAATCACTAAAACTGAAGTAGCTACCTACTATTGAAAAATCTACAAAAAGTCATTAAACTTTTATCACGGAAACTAGTATTAAACTTCACTTACAGCTAAATAACTAACAATTACCCATCACACTTAATAATTATTTCATAAGCATCATTACTGTCAATAGAATGCCTGCAGCGATTCATGAAAATGTAACATCGGAAAAATATATAGGGTGGTTTTCCGCTAGTCAATGAATGAGTTCATACCTCAGTAAGTTCAGTACAGACATTCATTAGATGCATTTGATTTTTTAATTTAATAAGGTATGGAATAAAATTGCAGGGCTTCATTCGGCTTGGTTATAAGATCACTTGCGACATGCCAACTATGAGGCTATTGAATTTAATGAAAACTAAATTGCAATCATAATGTGATTAAATATATTCGAAATAAGTTGAAATGTGGTAAATGTCGTGTCATGAAAAAAGTTGTTTTAAAATGTATTTGTAAATGTTACTTTAAAATGTAGGTACATATATTTTTATTTAACACGCTTATGTAGGTACTCGTATACCAACTGTGTACCTACTTTTTAGAGTGACATTCCATTTCCAACTGCAGCTGCAATACTGTTCATTTTACTATGGAAACGCGTCGCTGTCATTGTCAATTTCCATAGGAAAATGAACAGTATTGCAGCTGCAGTTGGAAATGGAATGTCACTCTTAGTTGACAGGCTCTGTCTTAGTCTTATGCTAGTACTAGCACTAAAAAGGGATGAGCATATTTTTCCCGGTCAGACTGTACATTCTCAGTCTCATCCATTTCGCTGTTTCTGGGTAACATAGATGGCAGCACTAGCCGGTAATTGGGTGCCTCGCTCCCGGCGTTCCCTAATTGCGGACGCGATTCCCACGCGAGCGGATAGATGCGGCATTAGGTAAACTTATAGATCACTTACCTTTTATATGGAGCATGTAATGAACGTGATGACTCGCGTTTATTAGGCTTTGACGCCCTTGTACACTTGTACAGGCGACGTTTAAGATATGATTACCATTTTTGCTGCAGTTTTGCACCTTACTCCTTTATAATAAGGCGAAAAATGTAAACCGTTTATTAGAATAAGAGCGTAGATCGCTCATTACAGCTGCGTATATTTTTGAGCCAACGAATAGGATCCCTAAGGAAACGAAAAATTTCAAAATCAATACTTAAATTAGCAAGCTGAAGTTGCGTTCATGTTTACGATTTGTGGATATTTGGTGGTTCATGGTTAAGATGCGATTTACATTTATTTAAATTAAAACAACAATCTCAACAATAATAATTCTCAAAAATAATAACAATAATAACTCATTTAAGTTTACTTGGGTCCAGGGTCTGATCTTGCACAAAATAGTGAGAGATGTCACGGCCCGTGTCGTAGCAAATATTACAAGTAAAATATTATTTCTTTTATGTTTCATAATGCGGAGTCTTTGGGGATGGTCTCTGAGTACAGTTGATTATTAGATGAGCAACCGCCTAAGGAAGTCACTACTGTAAGTTGAACCTTTTCCCGTATACATCAAAGTCGCTTTTTGAACGGTTTCCAACCGGCCAACTTATGGATTGCAAGTACCTACCTACTACGTAACTTTAATCCAAATTTCATGATCGTAGGTGGGCTTCAAGCAGTCGGATGCAGTAGTTAGCAGTAATATGTAGTTAGGTGCGCATAACTTGAACTACTGTGAAAGAAATTGAATTAGGTATCTATGGACCGACATGGAACTTTGTGTCAGCGATAAATAAAAACCGGGCAAGTGCGAGTCGGACTCGCGCACGAAGGGTTCCATACCATAATGCAAAAAAAAATAAAAAATAAAGCAAAAAAGAAACGGTCACCTATCCAAGTACTGACCACTCCCGACGTTGTTTAACTTTGGTCAAAAATCACGTTTGTTGTATGGGAGCCCCATTTAAATCTTTATTTTATTCTGTTTTTAATATTTGTTGTTATAGCGGCAACAGAAATACATCATCTGTGAAAATTTCAACTGTCTAGCTATCACGGTTCGTGAGATACAGCCTGGTGACAGACAGACGGACGGACGGACGGACAGCGAAGTCTTAGTAATAGGGTCCCGTTTTACCCTTTGGGTACGGAACCCTAAAAACAAGACATCAAAAGTAGCGTACCAAACTAACCGTCTAAAGCAGCGGTCGGCAACCTGCGGTCCGCGGGCCGCATGCGGCTCGTGAAACTGTCACTTGTGGCCCGAGTGCCGCCTTGGCTATTTTGTATGTATAGTGACAAACGACAATGTCTCATAAAGTCATAAATATTAACAAAATACGACCCGCGTCACCTCCGTTAACTACTATGTGGCCCTTGGCTGCTAAAAGGTTGCCGACCGCTGGTCTAAAGTATATGCGTACCAAACTATCATTCTCAAATAGCTTAACAAAAAGAGTTATGTTTTTACATAATGTATGTAGAACAACTGAGATAGATACTTGAGTATTTTTAAATAGATAATGCAAAAGGCATTAAACTGTATGTTTAATGTTTTCATTCCATTAAAGACTTCTCTGTGCGATAATTATTGATTTATATGTAGTGTATGTCGAAAGTTTATAGCACATTTATGCGTGGGTAAGTACCTATATAGTTTTTCGCATCTTTACGTTCTGTAGAACTTATGTTCTGAACGTATTTTATCGATTTTATCGGTTTTCCAGGGATAGACTTAAGAGTTTCTTCGTGTTCCTGGGCTAAAAGGAAACCATAAATGACTAACGTATAATTTGTAGGAAAAGTAATTAAGGTGCAGTAGTTTTATGGTTTATTTATTTATTTGAAATTTATTGCACAAAGATAAGGCTTGTTCACGAAAAAAAGTAGCCACCTAAAGTTGAGTCTTCTTAGGTATATAGAAGCTTTTTGCAATGCTACTACCTGACATTCCAAAATAAATATAATCAAGTTTAAGAAAAATATATATTAGTTTTCATTAATCAAATAAAATCAAAATGCCGAAAATAAATATAAATATTCGTAAACTAATTCTTGTCGCCTATTGTACAGAAAAGGGTATTGCGATGCGGCAACTAGCAAAACGATGTAAAATGTCCAAAGACGGTCTGCGAAAAGTTATATATAAGTTTAGGCAGTCTAATATGCCAGGTGATCTGCCAGGTCGCGGCTGCAAAAAAGGCTGCGTGAAGCCAAAATTAGACGCGGCAATAGTTGACTTGTTCTGCCAAAATCCATCGGCCTCGAACCGAGATGTAGCCAAAAAGCTGAGGACTTCGGTTGGAAAGGTGTAAAATGCTAAAAAAAATGAATAATAGACATACCAGAAAGAAACAAAAAATCCCAAAAAGGACGCCTGCCCAGCTCGAAAAAGCGAAATCTCGAGCTAAAACTTTGAACAAATTTTTAACTCAAAATTGCGACCGATGCATTTTCATGGATGACGAAACCTATGTAAAAAAGATATGAGAACCTTACCGGGGCCTCAGTTTTATACATGTGTTGCTGGCGAGGATGTTTTGGAAGAGAAGAAGTCCGTGGCTTTTCAAAAATTCGCCCCTAAAATCTTAGTATGGCAAGCTATTTGCTCATGCGGCCTTAAGAGTTCAAGCTTTTTCACTACTGGCACAATCAACGGAGATGTCTACCGACAGGAGTGCGTTAAGAAGCGAATTTTGCCTTTATATAGGAAACATGCACGTCCTTCAACATTTTGGCCTGATTTAGCTTCAGCTCATTACGCTCAAGCCCCTTTAAATTTGCTTGGAAATGAGAATTTTATTTATATTGCAAAAACACGATCCCGCCGAATTGCCCAGAACTTCGCCCGATTGAAAGGTATTGGGCAAACATGAAGCGATACCTTCTCAAGAAAGGTGCAGTAGCCGACAGTGAAGCTGACTTCAAAAAAATATGGAACACGGCCGCTCGTCAGTTAACTTACACCTCAATAAGAACACTAATGGCAGGCGTTTGAAAGAGAGTAAAACAACTCGTCAACTCGTAGGGTTTCTACAATAAATGCATTGTATTTTATTTTCTAAATGTT
Source organism: Cydia fagiglandana (assembly GCF_963556715.1). Lineage (NCBI taxonomy): Eukaryota > Metazoa > Arthropoda > Insecta > Lepidoptera > Tortricidae > Cydia > Cydia fagiglandana. The sequence goes on from NC_085937.1 coordinate 7,909,595, forward strand.
TACACATATAATTATTTGTTTTTGTTTTCCGTAGCGTAAGAAATAAAAGATTTATTTACATTTTCCTATGGCTACTTTATTTCGTGAACAAGCCTTATAAGACTATATAATTATATTAATTATGTACCTACAAATGGTGGACTTAATCCCAAACGGAATTGTCTGCCAGTACTTGTTAAGTGATAAAAATTACTCGTTCAACAATTGATAATTCTCGATTCTGTATACTTAAACCCTTTTTCAGGTTGTGTTAGGTATAAATGATATACCGGGTGTGACCTGTAATATGAGCAAAAAATTAAACTGTAGGCTGTACTCCTAATACTGGCCAACATTTGTTCAGCGACTTTTAAAAATAACTTGTGGTTTGATTTTTAATGCACTTTAAAGTTTATTCTAAGACGCAATGTATTGCTAATTTTGTTATGATTAAGGAGTGACAAGCAACGTCAATCACAATGATATGGTATGGCGATGGCGTCCATTGAAGATAATATTTATTTTGTATGAAAAATAGGGAGACTAAATACTTCATAATTTTTAAAACTTGTTGAACAAAAGTGTCACCGTTTGAGGAGTACAATCTATGTTTTAATTATTTGCTCGTGTTACAGGCCACACCCGGTATATATAGATGATCAAGCAAATCTTGTCAGTAAAAAAGGCGCGAATTTCAAATTTTCTATGAGAATATATGCCGTCGCGCCTACATTTTTCAAATTTGCCGCCTTTTTCTACTGACAAGATCTGCTTGACCAAGTATACCTACTTAAGTACGTTTTATACAAACAAATTACGGTTACACTGAACGTTACATTACACATTAGATTTGTATCAAAGCGTAGTAGTAATATCAGCAAAAACTTAATAACCCACTCGGTGACAAGTGAGCTGCGTGAGTAAAAGCTATTGACATCAGACGTAACCTTATTTTGAGTAAGTCAGTAATAACAGACGTTACGTTAACGATCGTGGTGATAACGCCATTTGCTTTTAACCTTAATTGTGTTAAAGAGGTAGATAAGCAATAATTACTTAGTAATGCATAATCCCGCGCAGTGATTAAAGTAGGTATATTATTAGTAAATTAGTACGTGGTGTTGATGAAGAAATGATTTCACCTAATATTATACAGTGTGTTTTCTGTAACAGGAGCAATAAATTTAACTGTAGGCTGTACGCCTCAAACTGACCAACATTTGTTCAGCAAAATAACTCATGGTTTGATTTTTATTACACTTTAAAGTTTATTCTAACACGCAATGTATTGCAAATTTTGTCATGTTTACAGCGTGACAAGCAACGTCAAACACACTGATGTCAGCGTACATTGAAGGCAATATTTATTTTGTATGAAAAAGAGGAAGTCTAAAGAATTCATAATTTTTAAAAGTTGTTGAACAAATGTTGGTCAGTTTGAGGAGTACAGCCTTTAGTTTAGTTTATTGCTCCTGTTACAGGAAGCCCCCTGTATAGAGTTTCTTCAAATAAAAACGTCGCTTTTGACACTGACACATCTAATCCATATCGTTTCTAGATCTATTAATTGACGCATCTTAAAATTCGAATCGGGCTGTAGGTATCTACTTATATGCTACTTGTGCTATACACACGTTACCTACCTACTGGCTTATGTATATGGCATTATATCAGCAATGACAACTTAAATGCTTCAGTTACTTTCGAACAGGAGTTATATTATGTTCGAATCGTGGTCTGTAACGATGAGTTTCTCATTACACTCGAAGTATGCAAAAGTGTATATGTAAATGTCTTTAGCTCGCAATAAACCTGGGAGCAGGCATTATAGTTGCCATAATACTCATTTGCATTTTAAAAGGAAACCGCCAGTCCGCATTTGCCAGTACCTAATCTAGCTAAACTCAAACGAAGTCTCAATAAAAATAATATAGGAAGTTATAAATTAAAAAAAGTCAAATTAAACTTTCCCAAGTGAAATATAGAACGAGTGTGGATTTCCTGGTAAACTCGTACCTAAGACCCCACTTTAATCATCTCCATTCAATGTTAAGCTAATTCAATTCCGATACACAACAATCGAATTCTTATTAACCTCATTAACCAACTCATGCGTAGCAAAACATATTAACCAACTCAAATGATATCACGCACGTAGCGATTGGTATCAACATCAACTAGAAAAACGGTCTGAGAAAGTGATTTGCAAAAAACATACAAAAAACCATATCACATGTGTTTTGCGTCGTCACACGGTCAATAACCCGATCCAATTATCGTTGCATAATAGGTTCTTTTTTTACGGTGATTAGATTGACTTTTTTAAGCGCGAAGCAATTTATGATATAGTAACTTCCTCCAGATAGTGTCAGCTAGTCTTTATCGAGTAGCAGATGCTTGTTATTTGTCTTGGAGAAGCGATAGTCAGCTTACGGATTCAAAAAATGCTGACTTGGTGCTTTTTTAGAACTTTGGCAAATAGAGATTATTTGTACGACACCAAGATATAAGTTGTCTTTTGGAAAGAGGGTCAGATATAATGGATACTGTCAACAACACCTAATCCTCTTGGAATACTTATTTGCTACCGTGTTGATGTAGACTAGGTACATATTACGAGGTAGTATGGTGCAGTGTAGGTATATCGCCAATCGCTAGCACGTATAGTAACGTCAACCAAATACATAGTTTCTTCATTGGAACAGTAATTATAGTTTATGAAATACCTTGTTCTTTTATTCTCAACATTGTTCATATGTTTATAAAGTAGGACAAAGGGACAAAGGTATATTAGGTATCTATAACAGATTCTTATAAAAAATAACGTAGGTACATTACAACGTACTTATCGATCTATGATCCAAGTCCCGTAATGAGGATTGTTTTTTCAATGTATTTTTAACTAATAAAGTAACAACCAACCGCTTATACCTAACTATTCATTCAATCTCTATCATTTATAAGAAGTCCCTACATATTTTGTAAAATTTAGAACCGTCCCAGTTTTAGACCTTCTAAAATATTGCAGATAAAACATAGATTTTTTTCTAAAGTACTTAAGTTTTTTAATTTCCTTCAAACCTGGTTCACAGATGTAGTTTTAAAAATTAGTTCTATTATATTAAATAAATAGCCAGTTTTGTCTGCCACTTTACTTCTTAGCGCCACTTCTTTCACCAATTCACTAACCCGGGGTTAACCGGTTAAAACTGGAGGTGCCATGGTACTTCTGTGGCAATTAAGTATATCATACTTAATTGCCAGAAGACAGTTAGGTATTTCGTTTCATCACATCTCATCTCACCTAGTCCTTAGTAAAAAAATCTCACTGAATAAGTTAATCTATTTAAAGATCTAATCTCAAATAGGCAAGTCGAAGTACAATGAACTGTTTAACGTGGAACTAATTTCGATTCGCCATTTTCTTGATACAATGTCTATTGTGGTCAACAAATTAGGTCCAGAGGGCCTAACGCGAACCACGTTCGAAGTCTTGCCTCTCTATCGCACTTGTAAATTCGTACGTAAGTGTGACAAGGAGGCAATACGTCGAACGTGGTTCGCGGTAGACCCTCAGGTGTGTTGTTGCAAATGTTTAGCGAGCTGAGGAGACCTATTCGAATATCACTATCATCACGCGCAGAACATCACTCTCGCGCCAATAATATTCGTACGAGCACGAGCAACACTCATTCACTTCATTGAGTTCAATTTACTTATGTAAGGTGTATTCGGGTATCGTAAGTCGGATAATTCCGTAAATCAGAAAAAACTGACCCATAATCCCATCATAATAAGAGTCCGTTTTCTGAATTTTCCAATGGTTTTCGACATTCGTAATTACCCGAATATACCTTATTGAACTTCGGTATAGAGGCTTCGCCAGCCTAGGTCCCGGCTATAAGTAGTTCTCTGAAGGATCAATAAATTCTTATTGATCGTTCAGAGAGCTATTACCAAGAGAAGAGCCTAGATGCTCGTAGGTTATTTAAGTGTTGTCCGATTCATTCCTCAGCGTGATTAGCGTATGTATTAGGTATGTTTCGATATCGATTACAGATGACGGAGATAAGTATTGTACATTATCTATTCATTTGCAGTGTATGAACCTGTCTTTGGAATGCCATTTTGTCCGATTCATGATTGCAATCGGTGCTTGAGAAGCTGAGATAGATTTAGGAGAAGTATGTAAATCGTTTTTTTTATGTACACCTTTTCCCCTGTCACCTCTTGTTAGTAAACCATTCAACCCCTACAGCAAAATATATTTATTATAACTACCCAAATAGGACGAATAGGGTAACCAACACAACCTTCCTTAGTACTTTTATTCATTTAGTTTTATATGAGACGAATATATGTATGTGCCTATTGTCTAACTAAAGATGACCAGACAACCAAGACAACATTCTCATAGTCATATATATATAAATAAGTATATCTCAGCATGATATTTTTCTATACGTCAAAATAAGAGGTACGTTATTTTGAAAAGACTCGTCGGTTCCTAATCAATCATGGGTCGCACGGTACGCTGTTATACTGCCGTATTCGAACTTCAAGATATTCACAAGAGACGACACGTACTATATAGATCCATTCTAGATACATTATAGTTTAGATGTCAACTAGTTCTCTTTTGCAGCGCAATTCGGGCAACCAATATCACTTTATTACGTTAGATAGAGTAAGATATCTATTAGATGCGAATTGGATCTCTAAGTAATATCCCGTGGAAATCGTTCAAGAGTATCTCCAGAATCGCGCAAATGTCAAATTTGACAGGTTAAATCTTAAACATATCGTTATCGTATCTTGATGGTGATGTCTAAAAGATATCTAATAGATATCTATTTCAAAATCCGAATCGGGCCCATATATTATGATGATTGAAGAATTAAATGGCCGAGCGCCGGCCGACAATCGTGTCAAACACGGTACGTGTTACGTGAGTCATCCTTAATTCTAACTTCAATCCACGTTAGTAATTTTATGGTTTTCCAATTACCTCGTTTCACACTTGCGTTAACGGTAACGCGCGTGTTATCAATAGTAACTCAGTTCTGACCGTAATAGATCACTGTTGTTTGCGGTCTGAGATCTAAATTGTTTTGGGCGTGGAGTTTTATGAGAGTAACTTTCGTAGACTCCTATTTCAACCCACGGTTTAGACTGAATAACATTATTTCCTTGTTAAAAAGTTTAAATTTATATGCAGTAACACACTTTCTGTTCATACGTATTGTGTCAATCTACACACAGGCCCGATGTTAGCATTAAGTATTCGACAAATTTTGCTTATTAGTATGGGCACCGGGCCCTTTCTTTTTCGGGCTAAGTGGGACCTTAGAAAAATGCGTATAAGTACTTACCATATTTAAAGTGATAAGCACTATTCCGGGACGCTTTGCCAAACAAACTATGTATCTACTTCCTTTACATCATACGTAGATACTTGAATTAATTGCCCTGATAACCTTTTATAGTTTACACATTTTTGCAATCGAGCAATTAACTATTGCGCAACTTGAATTAATGAGTAGGTAAGTAACTAGGTATGTAAATATAAAGATACCTCTTTGTTTGAGCTTCTATGCAAACAGCTTGATGGATTTAAATTTTGGCGTGAGCAGGGGTAGAAAACTAGAGCGTTCGGACAATCTCGGCTCCGCCGTTCGGCTCAGCATTGCTCCGAGCAATTATTAGGGTTAGCACAACTTGACGTCCCTTTGCGTGACACAGCCACAGATAAGATAAATTATGTACTTAAATTTTGACAACCCTAATTAGCCGAAAGGGATAGTGCCATACATTAGAAAGGTATGTACAGCATGATTCGTTCCTGAACCGCTGTCAAACTTCGATTTTGTAGGAAGTTTCCTTTCTGTAGTAGGTACTATTGCTATTGTAGGTTGGCAGCTGAAGGTCCTGACTTTTCTTTCGGACAATGACCTGCAGTGCAAAATAGACAACCATCTCTTTCAATGCATTCTTTGCAGTCCATTTCAAATGCGAGGACAACTCTAACATTGTCTTATCACGGTTAAACTACTTAACGATTTTGATGAAGTACCTAAATCAGGTTACTTTTGCAAAATATACCCGGCGGGTGGAAGAAATGGAAACAGCATAAAATATAAATATGTAACTGTTAAGGTGGGATCAGACGGTTCACTCGAATAAATGTTCACTTGAGTGAATGATTCATTTTTCTTTCATTGCATGTTCACACGGTACTGGGGGCCGATTTTTGAATTTCGACCGCTCGAATAATATCTCCACTACAAGGCATTTAAATTCTACTAATAGAATTGAAATCGAGTGGCCAATACCACTAGATTCCAAATTTCGATCGCTCTCATTTCAAAAATTTGCATTTCGCCGTTTTCCACCGATTTTCGAGTGACCAAATCGAGTGATCGAAATTCAAAAATCGGCCCCCTGGTTCTGAGATTATTCACTTTTCATTTTCTTTCACTATGGCGTCGAATGAAGTTGTCCGTCTTGGATAAAAAAAATGTGATCATTTAATAAATCCGGAATTGTATCGCAATCATTTGAGGATGAATTTAAGTTATTTTGAAGAACTTCTCCTATTAGTTGCATCAGCGGTGGCAGCATGGTTCTATTTTTATCGCCTGTCACTATGTCCGTCGGTTTCGCACTTACATACTTGTTAGAACGTGACAGGCATGGTAACAGGCGATAAAAATGCGACTGTGATACAGCCGCAGTATAACCTACAGATATGTATATACCAAGCCAAATAAATCATCGAATTTTACTGCGATACCTTGCTACCGGCGATTATTGTGGAATTCTAGAATATTTATACAGAGTAGGTACCTACAAATACCATATCCTGCTTTTTCCAAGAAGTCTAAGTACTACTACCCACAGGATTCGAGAACAATATGCAAAATCGGAATGAACATTCACTCTGTGTTCACACTGTTCATTTTTTTGGAGTGAAAGATGCCGAATGAAAGTATCCAACACTGTTGGATCATTTCACTAATGAATTCACTTTTGGTTAATTTTGTGTTCACACGTGTCACTTTGAGTGAAAGATGAATAATGAAACACGAAAATGATCACATAATGAATCGCCTGATTTCACCTTTACCTACAATAAAATAAACAGTTAACAAATTTACAGCACACAGTGTGCGACCTAAGTACCGACGCGCTATCAAATCGTTTAGGGCATGGCATGGCACATAGTGAATGGCTGAACGAATTCCCATCGCTCACCAAACATCGTTGACACATTTAACAGGACTTTAAATCTTACTGCAATGAGATAAGGTCCATCAAAGCTCAGCAGCACCTGTTAGCCAGAGTCGAACGCTACATCCAGTATAAGTGCGCCCTCCAATCACGCATAGTTGTTAAGAATCCTCGGCTCATATTTCTATTGGTTTTGCGTTTATTAGTGAGAATATACGGCCTGGTCAGTGGTACCGTTGCACCGTCAATGGTCCGGGTCGTGCCTTCGACCCCCCGTGCCCTATCGATCCATATACTAGGCCCTTCAGCCAATAAACTACAACTTTCCCTTGGCAGTCTAACAGCTACGTGCACTAAGGATATTTATGTTTCTTGAAAGTTGAATTATACTGTGTGAAAAATATAGTTTTTTTTAAAGAAGCGCTCCTTAAATTCTTGATTGGACACTTGTCCCGTGCGTAGAGTCAGACCAAGAAAATTCTGCAACGATTATGATAGCACTCGCAGTGTAAGTGTTATTTATACGTCATAATAATTTCATAGAAGTTTGACGTTTTAAATAACCCTTGCACAACGTGATTTTGATAACTAAATCGCTGCAGACTTTTCTCGGTCTAACTCTAGAACCATAAGACATCGCAATTGTCACTTTAGCAAGTTGAATTTCCCCCCAACCTATTTAGGTTTTGTCACCTAGAAATGTACCTATTAATTATTATGTATACGTTTTTTGTGGACGGTAGCTGGTTAGTATATTATGAATGCATTGTCATCGGATATATGTATAATAATATCCTTACCTCAACTTAATCCAACCACCGGAAGTTCGTAAAATTCTATTGTTATTATATTACAGGGGGTGGTAAAATTAAAGTTACCTAAAGGCTTGTAAAAACACTCCATACCCGTGTTACGATGAGTATACAGGTAATAATCGTTTCACATAGGGTCCATAGGGATGAAATGTTCAATGCAGTGAAAGGGTTGAAGTATTCTTCTTCTTCCTCGCGTTATCCCGGCATTTCGCCACGGCTCATGAGAGCCTGGGGTCCGCTTGACAACTAATCCCATGATTTGACGTAGGCACTAGTTTTTACGAAAGCGACTGCCATCGGACCATCCAACCCAGAGGGTAAACTAGACCTTATTGGGATTAGTCCGGTTTCCTCACGATGTTTTCCTTCACCGAAAAGCGACTGGTAAATATCAAATGATATTTCGTACATAAGTTCCGAAAAACTCATTGGTACGAGCCGGGGTTTGAACCCGCGACCTACAGATTGCAAGTCGCACGGTCTCACCGCTAGGCCACCAGCGCTTTAAAGGGTTTAAAGGGTTGAAGTATTGCAGACTATTATAATCCCTGCCGCTTATTAAGCTGTGTTATTGTGTCAACTAGCCCATTCAGTGTAATGTTGATTGAACTGTTCGGCTTACCACTTTTTGCGGGATGCTTTTGTTTAATCCTGTGTTGGTTTAGTTTTTATCGCCGGTTTAGTTTTTGTGAATGGCGTTTAATTAAATAAGCGTTACATAGCGACAGCCGGTGTCGTAGACTGATAGCAAAAAGTGACTGATATCGATTTACGAGACAAACGGATGACCACGCGATACGGTTGCTGGAGACAGTCCGATAATACGATCATAATCTCTCACCCGCGTCTCATCGAACGAGACTGTAAACAATATTCGTAAGTTAATGCGTATTTAAATATTGGTACAAATGGCATTATTATAAAATACTATACAAACTAGCATGTCTCATAAATGCACCTACTTAACATGAATTTTGCTTCTGTGACGATATGGGACAAAAAACTATTTAACTACAATAAAAACTGACTTCAAAAAGGATAAAATAAAATATTATTCTATTTTAGAACATACATATATGTGTTACAAACTGATACGTTTGAAGTCGGTGCCCCAATCGAATACAGAACCCCCTTTCCTCTTAGAAAGGAAGTCGGTCAAAAAGTAGTTTTTCCCAGTTTCATCGGTAACCTAAATATTTATATTTTACAAGTCGGGCACGACATTGGTCGAAAAAGCCTTACAGTGTCAAGGCTAATAAGCTCCATCACAAAATGGATTGAAAAATATAACTTCTAATAACAGTTTTTTTTAATGAAAATATTGTCACCCCGGCATCGATCATCACTCTGACATTTTGTGAAGCCAGCCGTGACAAATAGGTAGTGTTGTATCAATGATAATCATAATCATCGTGCTGATTAATAATTATCACAATTACTTACATTAAGTCGGACAAAAAGCCGCGTTACAGTTAGCCAAGGATTTTGAACCGTTAAGAAGATTTTAGAGTTCTCGGTAAATTATTAGAGCTCTCGTCCAAACTTGTTTGTTGTACAGTATTATATATTATCTTGTTAATAATCAGTTGTCTCGTTCAGCGCGCGTTCAAGTTCCTAGCCGAGTAGGTAAATAATGTTGACGTTTAGGTTAGGTTTATGTTCTAGGTTTTGTTTCGTACTAAGCCCGAACGAAGGCTGGCTGGCTTGTGGAGTTGACTGACGTAACTAACATAACATATAATAATCGATTACATCTCTATAAATCTATACATAATTATGTAAATAACCAAAACTAGGGACAACTCTTTTTCGACATGTTAAAACGTAACGGTCACTCGTAAACTACAATACAAATCATAATATTCTATTCTAAACCACCTTATATCTATTACTAACCAGGATCTTAAGCTTATTTTCACTTTCTAGTCCCAAAAATGGACTAATGATGACCTACTTAATGGTTTGAGTGGAAAACTGTTATAGAGGTACATCCCAGGGACTCTTCCTGTTTCGCAAAGCTAGGGATTAAAACGGACTCAGCGTCCGCACAACACATAAGTACTTCACAAAGTCTTGTAACTTTAATCTTTGCGTATACGTGTCATTAATATGCGTGTCTGCGGATAGATCTTGTCGAATTTGTTTTTTTGTTGTTTAATTTGGGCATAATTATCTTAATTCCCGCCATAAACTGTTAGATTTATCCGCAAGACACATCTGCCAGATAGATCTGACTGACACATAATATACTCGTACACATATCTATTAAGACTATTAAGAGGTCCGTGCCGACTAGTGATCCAAAGGACTCGAGCCTTTTAGCTCTTTTTTTAGGGCTCGCCTCATCTCTTGATGCCTAGAAGGCCTAAAAAAAGAGCTCCAATGCCTCGAGTCTTTCGGATCACTAGTGCCGACTTGCTTACTCTTGAGAAGTATGCATATTATTATATACATTATCTAGGCTGATAACGATCATAGTCATTAATCATAGTAGATTTTTAAATGTTGGTTAATGTGTTAAGTATGTAGATGTAATCGGTAATCGGCTAATATTTGAATAATAGGCAGACAACTTACGGGTGTAGAACAAAGTTACGTGCAGCGTATCGACTCTTGTCATTCAAACATCTCAAATATCGGACCTTGTATGATTCCAGAAATCGATGTTGTTTGCAATACGCGGTCGAGGGTGGCGAGGGTGGTCACCCCCTCTATAAATCACTGTCCGAATTACAGCGGTACTATAATATTCGTAATCCGGTGGTTGGACATGCGGTCGGAATGGGACACAATCGCCCACAGCGGGGTCACCCTACACGGATCAGGAATTAATTGAAATTTGAAATGATTTGTCATTGTTGATTTGTTAATTGTGTTGATGAGTAACGACGTAGTAACATTTGTTGATATTAAGATTGATGGAAAAATAAGGATGTTTTTCTTATGCTTTAAATTAAAGAAACATAATATGCATTACACAATTGTATTATTGTTTATGAATAAATGAAATGAAATGAAATGAATGAAAATATAACAAACGATCTTCTGTTGTGTACCGTCTAGAACGATGCATGTGTCCCAACTAGCTATTCTATAAAACACAATTTGATACAATATACTTAACTAACCTAACCTAACGAATTACTTGTAGGCTTAGCTGTACCTACTAAAGTAGCCTATGTATTAGCGAGTCCAGTTACCCGACATTATGAGCCGTGTCGTGTATCAAAAACTGCACAACAAATTCGGTAAATACAGTTCTGTAGGTCCCTAATAGAAAGGCATTAACGTTAATACCCTATTATGGAGTCCGAGCGAGCTAGGGAAAGAAGATAAGTATTTATTTAGGTAGCCACAAGCCGCAAAAGGGTCCCAAATAATACGAATATTTTGCTCCGTTTAGAAAGTTTGTAACTTGCGTAACTTAACTTACCTGGCCGTAATAATAGTGTTCGTGATTTGATTTACAATGCCGATGTTGAGTTATTCTTAGTAAAAAATGCGCTTTATATAATAATATATTCCAATAGACTTTACGGTAAAAACTATGATTTAACTTTCGATTTAATCTGTAAGTTTGCTTTTACAGTAATACCTATCAAAAAGATCAGTATTTAATACCGTAGATACCAGGGTAGCAGGACTTAACTGTGGAGACTTTCACGAAAATGGAAAATGGTAGCATGTAAGATCCTAATATAATATTTAATATCTTTTGTACCTACTACATGTATGCAATTATGGAAGAATAAAGAATAAAATTTTATAAGAAAATCAGCGTCAGCGATTTCTATAAGAACACGGGGTATCGACGGGAAAAGCCACATCATCCTTTTGAAAAATAGCTTCTTGAGTAAGGCTTTTTCTCTTGAGCATGTTTAAAATAGAATAAGTCGATCGTCTAGACGGGTCGGAGGGTGCGTGCCCCGGGGAGATAGGAAAATTGTAAAGCAATAAAATAATATTCAATCTACTTCACAAATAGCTCGTAACTTGTAAAGGAACGAGGGAGTGCCGGCAGGACTTAAGATCCTGATCCTGTAGCGCGAGTGGAAGAATGAGACATGTGCAGTCTGATTTATTTATGTACGAAAATATATTTTAAGTAATAGATTTAATGCTGGGCCGCTTTAACGATTGAACAAAAGAGAAGAAAATTCTTAATTTTTTTAAGTATCTATTTCTAATTGTGTAAATTAAGCTTTTACCAGTCTCGTCGTTTTGTTTGTGACAAAGTGAAATTGGAAAAGTGAGGTACGAAACGCGTGTTGCTTTTTCAGCGTAGGTAGAATAGATACTAAGGCAATAACCCGGTAAAATGATTGAAGTTGCCTATTTCATTCTGATTTACGTACAATTAATTTCTTTGTAAAATTCTTAATTACTCGTATAAAAAAAAAAACAAAGTATCAATAGTACCTAACTATTAAAATTTAATACATACATATTGCCAAAGAGAATTAAATCACTTGCTTACTGCAATGAAAACACCTGAAAACTTATAACTCCGATAAATACCCAACCAAAAATTTTCACTGTAAAATATTACTTTTGAGCAAGACAGGTAAATTATTCTAGTCTAGGTTATTTGACGTTAATTCTGATTCTACGATAAGGGGAAAGTTGCAATCATTTTTCGCTGCGCGTTGCATTTTCACTCAGTCGTGCTAGACGGACCCGATAATGATAATATAGGAGAAACGTAAACCACCGTCGAACCCACGGTCCAATGAACTAAAGCGTAAGTTACATTAATTTAGAAGCCCTCAACTGGAGCGCTAAAATACTTTTCCAATGTATTACGAGCTGGAGCGAAAAATAACTTTTCCAAAATGCGGTTCATCATATAAGACTTGTTGGACATTTTATAAAATCGGAGCTACAAAATGTTTCTTGGTTAGTTTTAAGACTTTTGAGTTCTATAGCATTTTCTTGTTATTTATGATTACACGTCATATTTCAGCTTGAGTAACTAATACTATAATAATTTTAAAATTATGTTTTTTTTCTGTTGAAGTCGCCGCAACTGGTTCTTGATAGGATATTTCTCGTTACAAGCCTATTGTTAACGTTGAGCGGAATCGTGAATACGCGGCTAACTGCTACACTTAACGGTTCAACTTTGACATACAAAAGTGAGAAGTTCACACCAAATCATAGAAGGTAGGATCCTATAGAAGTGGTATACGCGTGCCTCCAATAGGGACAAAACATACGCAATGCGACAATATTAAAAACACGTTTTAGCATTCCTGACAACATACCAAAAACAATCTACGTAATTCGGTCGGGTTATTTGTTGACCACCATAAACCATACTAAATTTACGGTACAAACAAAAAGTGAGACTGTGACAAGGACAAGCAATGATACCGCTTTCTCTACTCCTACTGAAAGCTCCATACATAAGCGCATCTCGTTCGGTCATTTGGCCCCTCCCCCGTTTCCTCTCTATATTATTGTAGGTACCTCTATGCACCAAATCCTAACCCCGTTAAGACTTTTTGTGGCCGGAGAACAGATGGTGGAAAATTGTATACGCACGTGTTACAATAGCCTATCATAATAGAAGAATAGGAGATATTTATTTATAGACGGCATTTTTCAAGGTTTTTTTTTATTATTATGAATGGGCTTACTCATGGCCACAGACTAGCCGAGGCGTAGACGTGGCCTACGATGGAGCGAGCTCGCCCAGAAGGTGCCTGTTCACTCTTGATTTGAAGGTTGCCGGGTTATAAGAACACGGAAATATAGACGCCGGCAAGGAATTCCATTCCTTGGCAGTGCGCATAAGGAAAGTAGAAGCAAAGCGCTTCGTGCGAATTGGTGGAATATCTACCAAGTAAGGATGGAAACCGGCCGTGCGTCTAAAAGTCCGATGGTAGAATGGGGACGGTGGAATAAGCTCGTGTAGCTCTTGGGCACACTCCCCGAAGTGCAACCTGTAGAATACCGACAGGCTGGCGACTTTCCGCCGATGGGCCAAAAGACTGAAGCTTAGCCGTTAGCTTCTTGTCGCCAATCATCCTCCTGGCTCTGCGCTCCACTGAGTCCAAAGCGGCGAGTTGGTATTTAGCTGAGCCATCCCACAGGTGGCTGCAATACTCCATACACGACCGGACTTGAGCTTTGTAAAGTGTTAGAAGCTGTCCAGGTGTGAAGTATCGCTTCACCTTATTTAGGACGCCCAGCTTTCTGGCCGCAGTTTGTGCTTTAGACTCAATGAAGCTGCCGAAGCTGAGGACTGAACTCAGCTCCATGCCGAGGAGTTCCAGGCTGTCGGCAATAGGTACAGATGCACCCCGGAAAGAAGGAACTCGAATGGACTCCGTTTTGCGGAAAATAGACACGTCTGCGTTTTGGAGGCATTGAACGTGACCAGATTGTCATCACCCCACTGGGAAACGAGACTAAGGGTCAAGTTCATTCGCTCAACCATGGCCTCTCTCTGTGAACGTATATCCTCCCTGCTGTCCCCTGCACCAGCCAAATATCTCTCAACAACCGTACTGTCATCTGCATAACCTACAATGCTGGGTTGCAGCATGTCGTTAATGTGGAGCAGGAAAAGGGTTGCGGAGAGAACAGACCCCTGAGGAACACCGGCGTCAATGGCCATGAGGTCTGAAGAGCAGCCATCAATAACTACTCTGATCGACCGTTCACTCAAGAAATCAGATAGCCAGCTACAAAAGTCAGCAGGGATGCCGTATGCAGGAAGCTTGCTAAGGAGACTTGCGTGCCAAACCCTGTCAAAGGCCTTCGAGATGTCCAGTGAAACAGCAAGCGCTTCACCGTTCCTCTCGATGGCCTCGCCGCAGCAGTGCGTGACATACGCTAAAAGATCCCCAGTAGACCGACCTCGGCGAAAGCCATATTGACGGTCACTGAGCAGATCATTTGCTTCGAGGTATGCCAGCAGCTTGCCGTTAAGTACCCTTTCCATGACTTTACAGAGCATGGAGGTAATGGCGATTGGTCGGTAATTGCAGGGATCAGCACGACTACCCTTCTTGGGTACTGGCTGCACGTTTGCAAGCCTCCAGGATTTCGGCACCGTTCTTGTTTGGAGAGAGAGGCGGTACAGGCGTGTCAGTACAGAAGACAACTCAGGCGCACACTGCTTTAGTACACGTGCAGGTATACCGTCTGGTCCACTGGCCTTATTCACGTCAAGATTCTGCAGAGCTCGGCGTACCTCTTTTTGATGAATAGCAATTCTCTGCATAGAGGAACTGCTTTGAGGTAGCGTAGGTGGAAGTTTTGAGCCTGCGTCTAGACGTGAATTGCTCGCAAACAGAGAAGCAAACAAGTTTGCTTTCTCTGTCGCGGAGTGGGCCAGTGTCCCATCAGGTTTCTGCAGAGGTGGCAATGTGGGTCGGCAGAAGTTGGATTCGACCGCTTTCGACAGGGACCAGAACCGCTTGCTACCAGGAGGGTAGGAGGCGAGTTTGGCCCCTATTCGACTGACGTGGTCGAATCGAGCCTTTCGAAGCACCCGTTTGCAGGACTTGGCAGCTGAGTTAAAGGCTTTTTTCCTCGCGCGAACCCTCTGTGCGCCAGCTTTGGTATCGCGGGCTAATACCCAAGCCTGGTATGCAGACTGCTTAAGGGCCTCGGCTCGAGCACAGTCCGAATTGTACCATGCTCGGGTCTTGTGATCGAGCGATAGGTCGGAGAACGGAATGAAATATTCCATTCCCTGCCGAATCACATCCGCAACAGCCTCAGCAGAACACGAGGGGTCACCCGAAGAAAAACAGACCTGCCGCCAGGGGAAAGACGCAAAGAAATGCCGCATCTCATCCCAGTCCGCTGACTCGTATCGCCATACTCTCCTCGTGCCCCTAGGGCAGAGATCAGGAGGAGAGTGGATCGACACGGATTTCACTAGACAGTGATCGGACGATCCTAGCGGAGCTGAGACCGAAACCGAGTGCCTGTCTGGATCAGTTGTCAGCAGAAGGTCAAGGCAATTGGGTGTATGGTCAGTAACATCCGGTATCCGCGTCGCAACATTTACCAGCTGGGTAAGGTTTAGGGATACAGCAAATTTGCGCGCTTCCCTCCCAGCGTGGCAAGTATTCTTGAACGGGAACAGCCACTCCTCGTGGTGGGCGTTAAAGTCCCCAAGGAATACGAGTTGAGCCGCAGGGTACCGCTGTTGGGCTTTATCTGCCATCTCAGTAAGGTGGTCAAAGAGCCTAGTTGTCTCCTGGTTTCCGCTGTGCGATCGGTAGACACAGGCATACAGAGTTTTCTCTGAGCCCGAGTCAACCATAATCCACAAAGTGGAAAACCCGGCAGCCTCAAAGCAACGGAGACGCTTGCAGCAAATGTCATCGCGGACGTACACACAGACCCCAGCACGTGCTCTGAACTTATGTTCCAGTGAGTAGCCTGGGTAGTTGAGGTACGACGCGTCCGCTGGGGTTTTGATTTGCGTCTCCGTCAAAAAGAATAGGTGCGGTTTTTCGGTTTCAAGATGGTGGTGGACCGGATCGATATTTGAGTGCAACCCCCTGATGTTGGTGAGGTGCACTTTCAATGGGGGGAAGTGCAGCCGGTGTTTAACCCTATTATTTTTTCTTTTCAATTTCATATTTGTGAAGTGTGGGATGGGTGAAAAAATGCCTGTCGAGGTGTTGCGTTTACCATTTGGATCACTTGAGCTAATCCGGACAATGAGGAGCTCACTTGGAGACTGCGGGGACGCCCGAGCCCCCCTGAAATAACCCACCGGGTCCTCCCGTCCAGTCGCCAACTGGCACGGTGGAGCTATTCCAGGATTTTTCGCTAGGTGGCGGGGCAGCCTCTCGCACGTGGCTGTCGTACAATTGGGCCCCCAACTTCCTGCGGTCGGCCACCGGCAAGACCGTGCCTCGGATCCCGCTACCCTCCAGCGTGAGCCGCTCGGCCCGACGTCACTCAGGAATCCAAAAACCGGCATTATGCAACACAACTGACAGCCAATCATCCCCCAAAGGCACTGGTACTCCCGCACATAGACGAAACGCAGCAAGGCTGCTTGGCGCCTGACTCCGGCGGGAGGGTGGTAGCAAACCAGGCGGCCCCTTGCGGGACCTACCACCGCTGGTTTGGACGTAGTTTAAGGACATAGGGTAACAGCACCAGTGGCCAGCCAGGGACCAGTGGTCAGCCTTTTGTGTCGTTTATTGGTCATAAATATCTGGTATATTCGTTTAAACAAATCGCGAGTACTCAAATAGGAGCTTTGATTCCTTATTGGTTAATACGTCACACCACAGGTGCGGTGAGGGAACGGGGGGAAGAAATATACTCGTTCATACAGGTACTGTTTGTCGATAAGTGCAAAAGTGTCATGTCCGCCATATTTTTTACTGCACGTGGTGTTCTCTTAACAGGCAAGAAAAAGTATGTTTTAATGTTATAAGTTATTGTTTTTGTTAATGATTGGTTTGTTTATTAGTTTATCTATTCAATTGGATCATCTTTTGATGAATATATCGATATTTCACTTATAAATTGAGGGGGCTGGCCACTGGATAACACTTTTTTCCAAAAAATCCAGTGTTCAGCCCCCCACGGCTGACCTTTGGGTTATTCGTTTATTCTATTATTTTCGAGCCAATGCGACCGTTAGGACCGTTAAATTTACATTTTCAAATTTAGTTAGGCATGCCCTAGTCAATTTTAAGTAAAATCCAGTAGTCAGCCGCATTTGAAATTACGTTATAATGCGGCTGACCACTGGAACTTCTACACTTCACTTCGCGGATCCAATACTCAGCCATTGACGTTGCTTGGTGCGTCACCGCCAAAAATATGTTCACATTTTTAAACCCTATCTCATTGAAATAAGGTTCAAAAGTGTATACATATTTATGACGTTAACTATACATACCTACCTATCATTTTGCTTTTTCCCGGTAGGTATATGACTTTGTTTATTAATGATAATTAGATCTGCATAGAAAGTTACCTAGAATAGGTACCTTCTTCTTCCTCGCGTTATCCCGGCATTTTTGCCACGGCTCATGGGAGCCTGGGGTCCACTTGACAACTTTTTTAGTTAAGTACTTACTTACATAGTACTTAACTAACAAATTTCGTGTCATAAGAATTGTATGTAGGTACTTATAAGAAAAAATAATGATTTTAATCATATTGTTGGTTATGATATAAATATGTGATTTTGATCAAATTATTATGAATATTATAAAGGCTGAGTACTGGGTACACAGAGGCTGCTTACTGGATTTTGGAGGCTGACTACTGGAGAAAAGTGCCACTTTTTGTTTTAACTTAATTAGATATATTATAAAGAGGATTGTTATTTTTTTTAATATTTTGTTTTAAAATTATGATAAACAATTGATCGAACTATGTCATTTGTTTAATTATCCGACTAATCCTGTAGAAATGCCGAACATTCAAACTTAAAAAAGTCGTTATAAGGCTGACTACTGGTGCCTTTACCCTACCCGGGTCCAAAAAAGGTGGAATTGAATTGACCGCATAAAGATCTGTTATCAGTGTTATCGATTAGATAAAGTGAAACCTGCTGACCAATTACATAACTAAGATAAATTTATAAGGAAGGTTAAATATATGAACTTAACTGATTTAATGCTACATCCCATTTTTGGGAAAAATCTTCATAAAGTACCTATTGATTAGTAGGTATAGATGGTCAAGCAAATCTTGTCAGTAGAAAAAGGCGCGAAATTCAAATTTTCTATGAGACGATTGTAAGGATACTGTGTGGTTTATATAGATTTTTAGTACTTATAATACATTTTTATAGATTAAATAAGTTAAGTGACTATACTTTAAAAAGTATTTGTAATGATCAATCACGTGAATGGTCACGTGATCGATCCCTCCATCTTGAATATTGAACGATCATTCGTGGTCATTCGTGGGGTGACGTTGACAATGACGGTCGATCAATATTAAAAATGGTAAGGTGTTTGAATTGTGAGCAGGTCAGTTCGTTTTGTTTTGCGAGAACCCGAGATAACAATTATAGTATGTGTCTTAGTGTGGTTAGTCAAGCTCAGAGAGGTTATATTCATTGTGCCAAATAAATGTATTTTGATTACACGTACCGTTGTTTTAATAGAATGATTAGACCCTTATATCTCAGAAGTGAGGATAGGCGAGTATTTTTACAAATCACTCGTTTATCCCGCCTGCATAAGTTAATTAATCGGCCTTGGCACAATGAATACAATAATGACACATAACAATTAAATGATAATTATTATTTTTGTTGACCACTTATTTTGACTAATTATTTTTTTTTTGTGTGAGAATCGTGCTCACATTTAATAATGATAGCTTAATACAACTAGGGATGTAAACGAAATAATAAAATAATGAAATTTAATAACATCATAAGAGTCGTTCTGACTTCGTGATCTCAAATTTGTTTAATGTGAGAAATATACTACGAAACGAGTGCATACATACGTTAAAACTTATGCTTGTCTGAGCTGTTTTGACAAAAATAAAAACAACAGTTACAAGTTTTACACTACAAAGGTAACTATAATTTCCAATACCTAAGGTTGAGTGTTGCTTTCTGTTAAATACCTATTTACTTTATTACTTATACGATGAATTTCAATTGCGACGCGACGGTCAGATTTAATAATGTTTTGATTGGTTCGCAACTAAGTGTTAATTGTTATCTTAGTGTAGGTACTTGTAAATATATATTATATTTTCACGATTTGCCTAAAACTAGATGCGTGATGATGTGCTAATAAGGTAATGCAATACAACTTCCCGTTTTCGTTTTTCTTTTATTCTTCGAATTACATTAAGTTTGAGTTTGCTCGTGTTACATTCATGTGAACAAGTCTAAGGGTCCGATTCGGATTTTGAAATGGACGTTTATTAGATATCTTTTGGACATCACCAGGATACAGTAACGATGTGTCTGGGATCTAGCCTGTCAAAATTGACATTTGCGCGATTCTGGAGATACTCTTGAACGATTTCCGCAGGATATGACTTGGGGATCCAATTCACATCTAGTATGTGTCTTGCTCTGTCTAGCGTGGGGGTGGCATTGGTTGCCCGAGTTGCGCTGCGGAAGAGAAATGGTTGATATCTGAACTATAATGTATCTAGAATGGATCGAGTACGTGTTGTCGTCTCTTGTGAATATCTTGAAGTTCGAATAGGGCAGTATATGTTGTTTATTCAAATAATGACCAAATTACTAGTATAAAGAAACTAAACGATTTGGTAAATGAAGAAATAAATCCTTAAATACTTCGTAAATCATATGGTTAATGAAATTGTAATGTAACCATGATGATGGTGTTTTGTGATTTAAAATCATTTGTTTTATAAAATAAATAATGAAACCGTTTTAGACGCGCCCTGCGACGTTACTTCAGGCTGCTGAAAAACACTGATAATTGATGAAAATTTAGAATTTTTGATACAGTGTAGATAATTATTAGAATCTGCCTGAAATATGTCTGGTTGATGTAAATAACTGAAATTCGTAAAAGTTTCAATTCTTTTACATTACGTAGAGCCTCATTCATAACGACCTGAAACGATATTTCAGCCTGCTGAAAGCGACTGAAACTTGTGTAAATTTCAAATGTTTTGATATGTAGAGCTTCATTAGAAATGACCTGAAATGATATTTCAGGCTGCTGAAAGCGACTGAAACTTGTGAAAATTTCAAATGTTTTGATATTGAGTAGAGCTTCATTAGAAACGACCTGAAACGATATTTCAGGCTACTGAAAGCAGCTGAAACATGTTATAATTTCAAATCTTTTGATATTGTGTAGAGCCTCATTAGAACCGACCTGTAAAGATATTTTAGGCCCCTGAAAACTCCCTGAACTTAGTGAAATTTAATAAATTGTCAGGGATGATAATATTCCGGGTTGTTAGAACCTGTTGGAAATGCTAATATTACGGGGTTAAATCGTGTAAAGAGCGTTAATAATAAAAACTTAACTGATCAAGATAATTTGTCAGCTGTTAGAGCTCTTTTAAAATAACAACGTGTAACTATTCTAATCATATTTAACCATATAGTGAAAAGTGACGCTACAACATTCGAAATGTTTGTAAGGACGGTTAAAAATTGGAATGAGCGGGAATAATTAACCGCACAAATATAATTTTGGCTTATCATTAAACAGGAACTTTCATTTTATTTTAATAGTTTAGAGCCAATAAATTTATATTAGTCTCAAATATAACCATGATAATTATTTAAAAAAAAATGGCAGCAAAATCGATCCAAGAAAAAGAATATATAGGGAACTTGGAGTGATAGGTTGGCGTCTAAAATGATAACTAAAATATTGTAAAGCGATATACTTATAGTCGAAATCCCTAATCATAAAACACCTAACGTCCATTGTACCATTAGGTCTTTCAATTTTTAATTACTTATTACAATAGTTACCACTGTATTCTGCCAGAATCAGAAAATAGGTGCGACGACGAGCGAAGCGAGGAGGAGCATGTTAGGTTGACTGTGTATCCAGTGTAAAGGTAGTAACCAAACAAAATATTTCTAACGAACTTCATTCTTGAATAAATAGATAGCCCTTTTCTTTTCTTTTTTAAATGTGCTACACAAAATGGTCTCCAGTTGCCAAATAAATATTTGATACCTGCCTAAAAGTAAACTAAAAGCTGTAACAGCATTAAAATACAACTCATATTAATATATTTTAAGGCCCCCTTTTGTCGCCAATGTATTAAATTTAGTACCCATTTCTATTTTTTAAACTACCCATATTCGATTAATTAGATGACCGGTTAAATACGTGCCTAAAAGTCCCAGTGATGGACGTAATCATAATCATAATCGTTTATTGCAGCCATGGTATTACAAAATGTTCTTATGTAGTCAGTACGTACATGGACAGTAAATGACGATAAGGTCAGCGATGGTGGGTGCAGAGAGATTCAAAGCACAGATCTTAATGTCACAGAAGTGGACGTCAACGAATGTAAGATTCGGGTACGTCCAACGCGTAAATCATTTGCCATGCCAAGTGGGAGAGCGGAAGGGAGCCTGAAAGTAGGCAAAGCCGCAAACACTTGCTGCATGATGAAGAATATGATCGCGATTTCACACGCACGAGGAATCTGTTAGAGATTACCACGGTGCTGGGCCGTCGAGCCACATTCCGCGCAGTAGAAGCACGTCACCATATGTGGACCCACGAGCCCGACGGATATTGCGGAGGTCGCGGAATTCCTCTTATGAAGACAATGAGGATAATTATAAGCATCCACGACATCATGTGAGTCCCAAGACGGTATGGACGCATGGAGAGAAAGAGGCGTTATATTTATAATACAGTTCCGATAATGACTATCGCATAAAAGTTTATATATACTTCCACTCTCCAAGCGTCGATCGTGTCAAAGATTTTCCCAAACATAGTCTTAATTAACGGCGTGATAGCATAAGTAAACTAGGTATCCGAATCTGGTGAGAATGTTATAAGTAAATTTCTAGACACCATAAAATATATGAAAGGCAATTTATCTTCTGAATTCTCGTTAGATAATGTTCTTTCCGAGTTCGGTCCTATATAGAAAAAAAAATCAAATCATTCTTATATGGCTTACAAAGTAGAGGAGCGCTGAGATTTACGGGTGGACAGAGAAAGACATTATACATATTATGCTTCCGAAACTTACAGGCCCTGCTAAATCTTCGTACCGAGGTCTCAGCACTGTCCTCTACACGTGGTCGGAGTAGAAAAATAAACTTGTAGAATCATTCCCATGTTGTGATGATTACGCAGAACTTTTAACAACTATGCTCTCCAAGAAAGCTCAATATCCATTCACTTGAGCACTATTACTATGACAAAGTTAATTTACTAAACAGATGTAGTATTCAGGGTTGGAAAGCTGTTGTTGACTGCTTGTTTGATGGTATAGATGACCGTGCTGTACACGTAGGTGCCCAAGCTGCCGGCTTTCGTGAACCTGAAGAGGTTCATAAGTATTTAGAAACAGTTAAGGTGGGGTTTAACAGAGAAATAGGTGAGAAATCTGATAAGCAGGGACAAGATAGGAAATAGTTAGATGACCATACTATAAAACCACGGAAGAAAGAATGAGCGCGCCGCGCTCTTATAAAACAATCTGAGTAATCCTCTAATAAAATTGTTTGTCATAATTGTAAAAAAAAAAAGACAGCGGACCTGCGGCAAGCTAGGTCATCTTCCAGTGTTCTGTAGCAGTAGAGAAGCAATTCCAAATATAACTATTATCAATATCCTGATAATAAAAAATAATAATAATTACATAGAAATCTTTTGTGTTCTGTCAGTATGGGTATTGGGTAGAGCGTTAACTCTAAATAGAAAACCGGCGCGAAATAAATTAAATTTAACTTATGACACTAGCAACCTGCCTGTAAAGGTAGGTGTAACTGGCCGCGTAAAGCAATAATTAGGTAAGATTAAAGTTAACGTGACTGTACAGGAATAAAAGAAGAAGTTGATGTAATGATAGTAGAAGATCACGTTACAAGATATCCGTTCTGCTAGACGCTGCTAATAAGACTAACGACAAGTTAACTAAAAAAAAAAAGGGATGAACCTAGCAAATTGAAATTGCTCTTGACAGATGTTGTTCTTGAAAGTTCAAACACACGTAACAATAGCTCCTCGTGAAATTATACATGTACAGGTGATTACGGGTAATAAGTGCAGCGGCAGTTTGTGTATAGATGGGTCACTAAAGAGTTAGAAGCTCAATTAAGACAAGCCAAGATAAGATGAGGTAAAATTTATTTCATTGAAAACTATTTAAAAAAAAATTGTAACGATCTTAATACGCTTGAATAGTACTCAAACACTGTAGATAGACAAACATGGTTAAAAAAAAAGTTAACATAAAAATCAAATCTTGCAAGCTAAAAATTGTAACTGGCTGTTTAATATATTTTATATCAATACCTAAACCAAGTAACTCGATACTTGTATCTTAGGTATCTCGTGTTAGTAGGTTAATGTAGTGCAAGTTCATTCATGCTCATTGAGCAAAAACAATAAAGATAACCTATAAGGGGAATAGGATCTTTATTGAAGAAATTATAATTATAAATACTGAGGTTACACAAAAAAAAAATTAAGATTGAATACAAGGAAATTATGGATACTGTTGCTGAAATTTTACTTCAAAAAAAAAGTGACGAAGACCCTTTTAAGCCAGTCTCGTATACTTTAGCCGAAAAACTACACCAGATAAGCAACGTTCGCATTCATTTGAACTAGAGACCCTCACGGTGATTATCTCCTTGTTATAAATGACAGCTTTACTAAATTCGTTAACATCAAGTCTGTTCGAAATATAAAGACAACGGTGAAGGTCTTCCGCGACCACATGAGCTATTTTGGAGCACCCGTTAGATTAATCACAGACCTAGTGAGCGTTAGGAAAGAAATGCCGATTGGTGGTAAATCAAAATTGGGTAGCAAATACCAGGGACCGTATAGGATTATTAGATGCCTTCCGAACGATTAGATATTTTCGACTACTTAGCAGTCGAAGATACACCACTAACACGGAAAAGGGCAACCATCGTTATGAAAACATAATTGCGATAAATAAATTTAAATCTTGGTTGTATTTGATAACAAGCATGGTAAGTAAGTAGTTCTGAATTTGGCAGTGTCGACACCGAAAGTCCAAATGAGTCTGAGTAATCATCATGGCTACTTCGCATGGCTGTTAGTCTATGATCTAGAATATAGTTAATTTAGATAAATTGTTAATTTTTAGTTAATATTGTACTATCGTAAGTTTGAATCTTTAATTAGGTGTACTGTACTAATAGAAATCCTAAAATGTCCTAACTATGTTGTTAGATTATTTTATGTTATATAAGTGCTATTGATTAGGCTTTGTTGACGTTGTTCAATAAGTTAATTAAAAATAATTAAATGAATGATAATAAATAAAGTGATCATATAAATTCGTATAGCTTAGTTAAAATATACTTTAATTAGTAATATACTGTTATAAAACCAGTAAATCTAACATTTAACCGAATGGTAATTGTAGATGAGCAAAGGGACTTGCTCTAGCAGGATGGCCGAGCTGTAAGGATACTGTGTGGTTTATATAGATTTTTATTTAGTACTTATAATACATTTTTATAGATTAAATAAGTTAAGTGACTATACTTTAAAAAGTATTTGTAATGATCAATCACGTGAATGGTCACGTGATCGATCCCTCCATCTTGAATATTGAACGATCATTCGTGGTCATTCGTGGGGTGACGTTGACAATGACGGTCGATCAATATTAAAAATGGTAAGGTGTTTGAATTGTGAGCAGGTCAGTTCGTTTTGTTTTGCGAGAACCCGAGATAACAATTATAGTATGTGTCTTAGTGTGGTTAGTCAAGCTCAGAGAGGTTATATTCATTGTGCCAAATAAATGTATTTTGATTACACGTACCGTTGTTTTAATAGAATGATTAGACCCTTATACGATATCCCTTCGCGCCTACATTTTTCAAATTTGCCGCCTTTTTCTACTGACAAGATCTGCTTGACCGAGTCTAGTAATATTATTTGCAACTTGCAACATATCGGTACCTACCTAAAGTGTCATTCTATGGAACTTGTTAACTATGTAAACAAACCGCCCTTTTGAAATTGTCAAAGAATGATGAATTTACTCTATACTTAGTGATTTTTGTTTACATAGTTAGCAAGTTCCATAGAAAACTACCTACAATTTCAGACGAACACTAAACACCTAACGAGTTAAGTTTCTCACATTTTTTTTCTATGAAGTATTATTCTCAGGTATTCTCTAACAAACATGATTTAAGTGGTTTAATAAATTCCCTTAGAAAGCACGATGATCCTAATTAAAGACATGGTCCGGTCAACGCTGTAAGCCTATGGCCGGCTAATTGTCGGCTTCCTCATATCGGCATTTAACCTACGTACTACACTTACCGACTAAAAGCCTCTTAAGGGGTAGTCATTCCCATCGCAACGTGGGTAAATAAAATTTTCCTGGGGTAACGGTGCCGTCATATAGCGGCCGTCTCCATACAAAATAATACGGCTAAACATGGATGTCGTAGTAGATATTTGTATGGAGACGGCCGCTATCCTAGGAAATCAGAGCATAAGTAAGGCTCTCGGACAAATCAACCAAATTCTCAGTTTGATTATTTTGGATCATCGCTCGAACTTGTGTTAGGGCGAGCGTAATAATGCGTTAATTGCAAGTGATGTCAAAATGAGTTGGATATATGTAAAGGTTTACGAGTAAAAGTTTACGCATAATATAGTATGAACTTACATTAAAACATAAGAAACACGGTGACAGAAAGAGAGAAGAAATATTTACTTAACAACAAAAAGCAAACTTATCCTATATTGTAAGTATGTCAATTTTTTATTGTTCTCAAATGCCGATTCACTAGCATGTAATGTATAGTAAGCTATGCCATTAAAATGTATATTTTCATGTAACTTCGTGATAATTCTTTTACTCGTATTAATCAAGATAGTTGTTTTATTAGCGAGGTGCGTCATCTGCTGAGCTAAAAAGGATTCCGGCGTTATCAAATAGGATTGAACCCCTACCATACAGGTTGTATGTACTGTATGATGATATACACATTTTTTTATTCGCGCAGTGTTGCCAACTTGGCATAATTGATGCCAGATCTGGCATATTTTCACTTGCTTTGGCACCAAAATTTTCCATTTAGCATCTGGCATATTTTTTAGCATAATTTAGTCTAAGCCAAGTTTGCACCAACTTGGCAGCAACAATATGCGCCATCGCCTTATGTGGTTCATATTTTCATATGAATTTTGACTTTTGTGGACGGATAGACGTCGACGGACTATATAAAGTTGGTCAAGCAGATCTTGTCAGTAGAAAAAGGCGGCAAATTTGAAAAATGTATGTGTTTTAACTATCTAATTTCAAGTTGACATTTGAGCATTTTTTTTAGCATATTTGAAAAAACTTTGGCATAATTTTAGCATAATCTAGACATTAGTCTAGCATTTTTTCAAAATCCGAGTTGGCAATACTGAAATTCGCGGCAATTTGGATATTCTGTTCGATACCCAGATAACGGATGCCGATTGACCCGGATGACAGGTCATGTTATACTAGTTCATTCGAGATCTTGACTCGTAATACGTATAATAAGAATACACGGCGGTCAGATAATGAGAAGCAAAGCCGCTAATGATTGCATAGACCGATAAAATTTCGCATGATCACGTTTTTAATGTAAATATGGACTTTGGTTATTTTAAATACTGCTTTGCAAAAAATGCTCATAAATAAATATTTACCGAGTAATATAATAAAATTCTTCATAAACTAAAAAAAAAATACATTTTCAACTAAACTAAATACATCATTAATTTTACTCAATTCAGTAGGTAATATAGAACTATTATATAATCTGTGTTCATGCTGGAAGAGATCCCTTATAGGGATAAGTCTGCCTTTGTACCTAAATTTATGTAAATTTAATGTGAACCTATTTTTGTATTATTTATTTATATTTTAATCTTTATTGCACAATACATGAAGGTACTTAGCGGACTTAAGGCATTACTACTATGTACTATATCAGGTAGGTACCCTAATAGCTTCCTACTACAAATACATAATATTACAGGGTTAGTGCTCCGTGTCTTAGCCATGTGTAACTACAACCTAACAGCCGGCTAGCCAAGGTTACAATCGTTATCGCTTCGACAATGAAAAGCTTTATGTCTCTCTATCACTCTTCCATATTAGTGCGACAGTGACAGTTGCGTTTCGATCGCTACGGAGCTTAAGCGATTGGCATCTTGGCTACGCGGCCTGGTGTCTACTTTAACCTGACATTATGTACGTAGACACGCTAGAATGCCAGTCTTCAAAACTAGATTATAGCTCAATGACGTGACTAGCAAAAATATACGTCGGTACCCATGCAATCTAGATTTGCGACCTATAAAAAGGCACGTAGCGCTACTTGCATTATTTTTACTCTACTGCATGACCTGCTTTATATCCTACGCTGAATTGAAGTGAGGGTGCTTAAATGGAACTGCGAGAATAAGCTTTTCTATATGTATATGTACATTTTCTATAGGTACAGTCACCTGCAATAATATGTTACTCTTCCAAGGCCGCAAAAATATGTCACACGCTCTTATGGCTCTACAAACGAAAACGTGTCAGATATTTTTGCGGTCTTCGTTGTGTAACATATTATTGCAGGTGACTGTACCTACATTCATTCAGTAAATAATTAACACATCATGAAATGTTGTTATAAAGTACATATAAATAGTTCTAACTTTAGAGTTTAGGGGCCCGATTCGGATTTTGAAATAGACATCTATTAGATATCTTTTAGTCATCACCAAGATACGATAACGATATGTTTAAGATCCAACCTGTCAAATGTGACATTTGCGCGATTTTGGAGATATTATTGAACGATTTCCACAGGATATGACTTAGAGATCCAATTCACATCTAATAGATATCTTAATCTATCTAACGTAAAAGTGACATTGGTTGCCCGAATTGCGCTGCAAAAGAGAACTAGTTGATATCTAAACTATAACGTATCTAGTACGTGTCGTCTCTTGTGAATATCTTGAAGTTCGAATACGGCAGTAGAGCTTGTTTTTAAATAGTACCTAGTCGTGTATTTTTCCAGTGAATATACATAATTACAGTTACCTATATCATTTTGATGAATTAATCTAAAAACTCTGGGTTTAAAATAGAAATATTTAGTCAGAGAATCTCTCCCAGGCGTTAAGTTCGTCAGTACTTGGTATGTAAGAAGAATACGAGCTAGAGATGTATGGGCGCATTGACAGTGGCCAAAGAGGGCTCGTGCGCGGTCAACGACCACGCGGCGCACGCGGCTCTATTCTCGACGCTGCGCTTGCGCAGTGTGAGCAAAGTCAAGGCCGTACTCGGCTGACCTGACCTTTGAGGTCAGATATAGTTTTAGTTAATTTTCTATAATAGAAATAATTATTGGCATCAGCTATTTTGCAAAGATGTAGCGATAAAAAATATTGTCAAGACTAGAGTCATTTGTAGAGTTTTTAAATTGTGTTTTTTTTAATGTTTATAGATTTTAACGGACTTTTAAAAGTGGTGGAGGAGCTGTTACAATAAGTCCTTATACGGATGCACACAATTATACTCTATAATTGTTTTCCTTCATATTTTGTCGGTAACGTTCGTATTTGTCATGCTACTTCGATCAACCTCAGTACTTTTTGTATCGAGACTGACTGAAATAACAAGACACGTTCGTACGTTTCCGTGAAAATTCGAAGGAAAATAATTCTGCACTACATCTGTAGTGATCAACTGACTGACTATTTACGATATATAAGGCGGCTAATGTTACTTTTTAAGGTTTTTGCTTCAGCTATGATATGTATATACTTATTAGGACCATAATTATTTATTCAACTTGATTTAAAGCTTAAATTCTCTTGCAATTGGCCCATGTACCGTGGCAATCGGGTAGCAAGAATTCTAGTCCATTAAGAAAAAAAATGTATCTAAAATTACGATTAGTTCCTATCGCAGATGACTGCACCTAGGCATTTCTTAATTGAATTTTTACGAATGAAAAACATTCGCAAAACGTAAAAGAGTGAATTGCAAAAAAATTGTACATAGTTAAACACCTGTAATTAGTCTAAAGTTAATTGATTCCATTGTGTTACACAGTTAAGCCATTTCTATTTAAGTTAGATGCATGAAAGTGTGTTAGCGTATGCTATATAGACTTATATGTGTACAAATTAAGTATAATAAATACAATACAATACAAAATACATAGTAGGTTTCGTAACACAAATGAGTCAATTAAGACTAATCACAGCTTCTTAACTGCGCTTAATTACGTCAATATTTTTGCAATTCACTCAAAAAGAGAGGAATATTTCACGATGCATTTTTTATGTCCCGTTCAACATGCTACTCGCAGCTTCGTACATAATAAAGCTCGCAGTGTTCGCACGCACATTAGCTTCCGGTGCATGATTGTCGACCTGCAATTCATATGGTTTCTATTACACCCCAATAAAGTTCATATTCGATCACCCATATCCACCTTCATTACGATTGCAAGCCATAGAATGCCTCGACGTGCGCGTAGGGAACGGGTCTTAATTGGCAAACAATGCATTGTTTATGCCTGAAGTAGGCACATAAGTTATCTCCTCAATCTTTCATAATATTGAACACTATAGAATTAATCAGTTCATGATTATTGTGTGTGATTTCCGTTATGCCCATTCTCGGGGAAAGTCGCATAAGTATAAATGTTCAACGGTGCTCGCGAATTGTGAATGTGAATTCCCATGGATCTATCGTAGGGTCGCCTTTATTAATTATTTATAACATGACTACTAGTTTCTTGGAAATTTGTCCGTGATTTACTAATTCCGAGCATGTTTTACTGCTGCGAATGATCGTGTGAATGACCGAAGAACTGATTGTTTGTGTTTACGGATGCGGATATTGAGTTTTACTACTATGACCGCGCAGCATAGTTAGCTCTCGGCAAGAGTAATGGCTTAATACGTGGCAATTAAATGCAAACAACCTCTAAAATAATGACATGACTTTATGGTTTTTCATTGTTTTAGTGCAAACACTCAATTGTTATTTGTTTTAATGGGGTAGGTACCCATCAAAGATAAGGTTCTGCTTGATGCATAGGCAGGTATCCGATTTCAGTAACACCTATCATAAGGTTAGCCTTATGGCGTAGTTAGCTACTTAATTATAATATTCATCGTTACCTAAACCGTTTATGTTCAAAAACCCGGTGCTGCCTTTCCCGTCTACTCATTAATAGGTACCATCATATATATTATTAACTGATTGAGCAGTTTAGGAGGAGTTCTGAAACAATGAACTAAAATTGCACGAATCTTTCAGCTATCGAATGGTTAAAGGATGTTTGAACCAAAACAATTCTTACGACGAAGAATACATTTTTAATATGAGATTACGAGTAATAACTGATTTTCTGAGTCATAGCATATTTTTTTTAATTAGTTATCAGTATTTTGATTTGCTTCCAAATTCTTATGGAAGCAAATTTAAAGAACTATTTGCGTATTGATGTTAAAAAATTAATGGCGCCTAGAGCAAAAGACTCGGGTCAATAAATCATGTTTGTTTCCACAGATAGCCACTTATCTATGAATATTCGATGGAATTACAATTCTTAAGATAAGATAGAATCATTATTACGTTTAGATTATTAATTTTATTGCCTTAGAAACAGTTATTAACTGGTTTAGTGGCGATCAGTTCGATATTCGACGCGTGTGATCTCGTTTAAATTGAAATGATTAAGTTCAATGACTGTTCGAAATTAAGAAATTTGGAGCAAAATTCCATTGCAAAATAATGTATGGGGATGAAGAAATGCAAACACGTATCGCTAGAATGTTAGATATTCTTAGGTTGTATAGTATCTTAAATACACAATTCACTTTAATTCATTGATATGTCATATGAGATAATAGGTGAAGTATTTCATAGTAGTGACTAAATATTCATACTTACCTATTTATGATCAAAATTTTTGAGTAACAAGACGGATAGTCGGCTATGATAATAAAAATAATATTATATATTTTTTGTAATGTTTTGTAAGTGTTTTTATATTTTACTTTTATACTCACATTGTAAAATCCTAACCTAAGGCCCTAATAATTGAATAAAGAAGAAAATAATTCGGCCTGTAAGTATACGTCCCACTGATGGGCACAGGCCTCCTCTCATGCGCGAGAGGGCTTGGGCTATAGTCCCCACGCTAGCCCAATGCGGATTGGGGACTTCACTTACGGACTTTAGGTATATATTTACGTAATTAAGTAAGTAGGTTTGAGGATTTTAATTATATACGAAATAAAGCATAAAAAGTCTAAGAGGTTTTAATGCGTTAGGTACTGGAGAAACACCGTTATTTATTCCTATTTATTCCAAAATTAACATAAATATCTCAAATTCCAGACTGGACGCAACATACCTTTAGCGTAAACTTTTTGTTTTGACGCCAGCTTTGTCAATGGTGACTTGCGGCTACCACAAAGCACAATATTCACTTGCGGTCTCGCCATGTCTATTGTTCTCCGAGTTCATATAAATTTTATGTTGTTTTGTCTTACCCATCACCTGCAAAGTTTTCTTTCTAACTTGGTTCGCTACCGGCATAAGTTTTAGTACACAGTAAAATGTTCATAAGTTTTAGTAACGTTTATAAGTTTTACTACACAGTAAAACATCTTGAGTACAAATATAGACAGTTGCGTTGTGTTACCTTACGGCTTAATTAACAGAACTAAGTAGGTAGAGGAGATATCTGTAGGTATAGAAAATACAGCTATCATGAGACATTTAAGAGAAGAATTGGAGTATTGTTAAAATTTCACTGATACCTGTAAAAATTTCCCTACTTTGCGAACTAAAACTCGAATGTCCTATTCGTCCTTTATTTTTTCGGCTCTTGTTTAGAAAATTTTGCCAGTGTTTACAAACTGATGATAAATACTCATCATCATCATCATTTGAGTGTTTACTATACATATTTATAATAAAAAGACATAAAAAAGTAATTTTTAAGAAGTCCAAAAAGCAAGAATAATGGAATCGTAAACGATATTCCATTTCATTTCGTACTACAGTATTACTTTCATCACTTTCATGAGAAGTATTAAAGTCGTTTATGACGGGGCTCATTAATGGAGCGACCATTACGCGTACATCTAGCCTTTTATTAACTTTTTATAGAAAGCCGGTATCCTGGAAATACAGCGATAAAAAGTAAACTAAGACCTTCATCTAATATCAGGAATAAAATGATTATATTCTAAGAGTGTTTAGGTCCAAATAACCAAATAAAAATACGAAACAGAAAACGGCACTTAAACATAATATTTTAAACTTTCGCGTTTTGAATACATATTAACTCACATTATAGACGGGTCTAACGCGAATTATATTCAATTACCTTTATTTACCGACGTTTCGACACAGGTTTCACTGGTCGTGGTCGCGGCTGACTGATTGTCCCAGCAAAATGTCAAAACAGAGATTTGTGCATCTACCCGACAAAAAGTGTATGGAAAAGTTTGGAGTAGACATCACATTTTCAAACCACCCACCACACATAATGTTAATTATGTGTGGTACGTGGTTTGAAAATGTGATGTCTACCCCAAACTTTTCCATACACTTTTCGTCGGGTAGATGCACAAATCTCTGTTTTGACATTTTGCTGGGACAATCAGTCAGCCGCGACCACGACCAGTGAAACCTGTGTCGAAACGTCGGTAAATAAAGGTAATTGAATATAATTCGCGTTAGACCCGTCTATAATGTGAGTTAATAAGCACTTAAACAGTTAACTTTAGGTACCTACATACCAGACAAAGTTAGGTAGGTACTTGATCAGCAAGGTATATACGTCTATTATACGAATATATTACTTATTGACTTAGCTTGCAATAATTCATTTACTTTTAATTAATCCCCCTAAACCGGGATTGTTTTAAACAAATAGTAGGTACCTAAATTACACGTACAGTCAGAATCAATACGCGCCAATAGTACACAATAGTGTCTGGCTCCCTCGAATAAATAAATAAAGATACATTTCTACATCACGCGTTCTGAAGTAGTTGCCACAGTATAATTGTTCTACATGTCATGTATAAGTAGAGAATTATATCTCTTTTTGTTAAGCTATCAAAGAAGATACTGTAGTCAGTTACTTTTGACGCATAATCTGATACGCTACTTGACTGTAAGTACAGTCAGCGTCAAAATACCGCCAGCTTTAGGTAAGGTAACCTAAAGTTGGCCGGTATTTGGCAGCTAAAGCGAACAGCTTGCTTACAAATTCTAGTGGTAGCCTCATTTGTTTCGGGTGTAGGAATGTTAGCTACATGATATACCTGCGTCGTCCGCACGTAAAGGTTTGTTTATGACACCTGTTTGCCGCATTATTCTCGTCATGTCGCGATGTAAGAAATAAGAATACCGCTCGCGGTAACTTTCTCAAGCCCAAGAAACAGTTAACCTTTTGTCGAGTTCAATGTCACTTCATCACCAGTATGGTGCTCTATTCTGCCTTGTTCCTTTAAGTTCGCAGGAATCTTACAGGTCACAAGAAAGTAAACACAATCGTGCCTGTCACGCTCCCATGGTCGCAGTAATAGGAAAACTCACATTTCATTTTCTTGACAGATAAAGTCTGGTTTCAAAAAAAATAATTGCGTTATAATACATCATTATGTCATCACGGAATGCTGTTGTAATTATAGCGCTGGGCTATGCAAACGACGGACTGTGGATGTGTCCTAAGATCATGCCGTGTAAAAAGTGCATACCATGCACTTCGCGTACAATGCTCTTTTATCTTCACGAAGAGCTATTTGAAAGATAATCGTATGTTTTACAAAGTATCTAATTATCTCATTGCCCCTGGCTAGAGTTAATTAGTACCTACCTACATCTAAGTGGAAGCCTTGGCCAGATAGTGTCTTTCTTTGCAGTGATTTTTATACAGCGTTCCTAATCGATTAGACACTAATTAATAGACACCAAATAAATAGTCATTAATATTTTTAAAAAGTGCTAAACAAACTGAATTAAGAACTGAAAGAAGACTGAAAAATGAAGAACTCATGCATAAACTTTCATATCTGTGATGCGAAAAAGAATTGTGGGTACAACGTCGGTGCAATAAAAGATGACTATCGGTCAGGATCCTTATCATACTCATACTAGAGGTTAAATGACACAGTACAATGGAGAAAGCAATGTAGCGATATGTTGTTAAAAACTTATCAAACAGGATTTCTTATATTTTCAACATCATTATCACATCAAGTTTCTTTTATCTAATTCAAATCGCTAACTGTAGATAAAAGGACGACGAGACGCCGATATAACACTACCTGTCATCATATAATTCATATATATCATTAACACTGTTGTGTTGACTCCCAAGTGTTAATGTCTAGCCTATTGTAGATACAGTTAGGGGTAATTTAATCACAAAATGCACTTATGGATTCAAACTGATCACGCGCACGTTGTATCCGAGTTTTCCCACATAAATCATACAGAATTCTAAATTATACGGTTTATTCACGAACTGGCACGACCCATTCTCTAGATATCTGAGATACCTTATGAGTGGTTGGGTACCTACTGCTTGGAAGTTACCAGGAAATTGATGTGAGATCTTCGTGGGGTCATTTACACGTTGATCTGGCCAGGCAAATCTGAAAAGAAAATATAGGTATTCTTGTTTTTATCAAACAGATACGTTTTTCGAGCGGTATTACGAAATTATATGAAGGAAAAATTACCATGCCCGCTTCTGGTAATCTTCGATAGTTCAGTTGGTTTAGAGCGCTCGGCCTTTTAATTAAAAAAAAATCCCTATCGTCTAACTCTGCGGTCGGCAACCAGCGACCTCCCGACGAAACAGCGAGCCTCCCTGGCTACTTTGTATGTAATATTGACAAACGACAATGTCTGATAAAGTCATAAAACTCATAAATATTAACAAAGTGCGGCCCACGTCAACTTCGTTAACTACTATGTGGCCCTTGGCTGCTATGCTGCTAAAAGGTTGCCGACCACTGGTCTAACTAATCAAAATAATTTTATTGTTGTATTGCCGGAATACTTATGTACCTACCTTTATGTGGCTATAAGTAACTTACCCGAAACCTAAAGCTAACTTTTTCATAACAAATTCAGGTCAGTGCGCTAGAAAAGGAAAATACGACTGCAACGTCGTGACGGAATTAATAATTACCAATTCGTTATCGATTCTCTTTGAGTGTCGTACTGCCGTATTCGAACTTCAAGATATTCACAAGAGACGACACGTACTAGATCCATTCTAGATACGTTATAGTTTAGATGTCAACTAGTTCTCTTTTGCAGCGCAATTCGGGCAACTAATGTCACTTTTACGTTAGATAGAGTAAGATATCTATTAGATGTGAATTAGATCTCTAAGTCATATCCTGTGGAAATCGTTCAAGAGTATCTCCAGAATCGCGCAAATGTCAAATTTGACAGGTTAGATCTTAAACATATCGTTATCGTATCTTGGTGATGTCTAAAAGATGTCTAATGGATGTCTATTTCAAAATCCGAATCGGGCCCATATTCGTTCGATAACTTTCCTTCTTATAAATAATAGGTAAACGTCGAACTCTCTTGAGTAAAAATTGTTTGATTAACGTCACAAAACGGGACTCATGAATTATGGATACATATCGGACCCTTCTTGCTTTCTGAATAATTCGGCGTTTTCGGTGCTGGTACAAGTTACTGAGTATAGGTACCTACCTACATATTTTCCCAAGCTGAGACGTTAAAATTTTAATTTAGGGGCCTATCTAAATTTTAAAATATGATATCGATCTGGCGTTATTCGCTTTACGTCCCTTTTGATCAACAAATGTGTGAGAAAATTATTAAACCAAAGTCATATTTTAAAAGTCAGGTTACACTCTTGCTAGGTCGATTATTATAGGGACCGAGGGGTGAAATACATTAGAAACTCCCTCATCAACCTTACCATGAGATCGTATGAGTAGTTATTTCGTACGTATTTAGGGTAATTCTACTACTAGTTTTCAATAGCCAGTTTCCGTAGATGACGACTGCTGCCTAATAATTTCACAAGGTTAATAGGATGATTTAGCAAATGTATGAGGAGGCGTACATCAAAGGATATCCTTATATAAGCGAAGACCACCGATTGTAACTGACAGACTCATTTCACAATTTACAGCTATGACAACATATTTTAAATGATAATTCGGAATGCGAGCCACATCGGCATAATTCTACAATGTTTTTGACAGTTTATTAAGTGAAATTGTGACATCGGAAATCTTGGACAAGTCTTTATTGTGAGTTCAGTTCAATTTAAAGATTTTCAATTAAATTCGGCATAAAATACAAGCATGTAGGAATTAAATTAAAATGTTCACTTTTGGCACTAATTTGTTCTTGCGTCTTCTCACATTAATTATTAATTATCATTTCATGAGCTATTTTTTAAATAAGTTTGCCTCCTGTCTACCTGTACGTATTTAATGGGTACAGTCAGCTGCAATAATAATTATGTTACTATTCGAAGGCGCAAAAATATGCGACACGCTCTTATGGCTTTACAAATAAGATCGTGTCAGATATTTTTGCTGCTTTCGTTGTGTAACATTTTATTGCAGGTGTACATACCTACATTTATGCAAAGTTAATGAAAAAGGGCCAAAAATTCAGCTTCGACAGTGAAACGGCTTAAAAATAACTTGTCAAGGAGAACAAGCAAGGATGGTTACAGAGTATTGCCCTTTAAACGGGTGAATATTCAAAATGGCACAGCTCACACTTTGTAAACGCAGTCAACATGAACTATACCTACATACGAGTATACAGTGTGGAAAAATAAGTCGGGCTCTGGAGGGAAACTACCTTAAATCCTTAAGTTGGCTCATTTTACATTCATTTATTTTTAAAGAAACAAAACTGCATTCAAAGCATTTCTAAAACTCGCTTGCCTCGCCCGGGACTCGAACCGTCTAAAAATTCCAAAAAAGAAACACTCGCAATTGTATTCTACGTATAGTCGACGTACAGTTAATGTAAATGATAACATTTCTCCAAGAAACATAAGGTTAGTTAATCTGTGACATAAGGTCTGTCGTACAAAATATCCATAAAATCTAATACTTAAAGTACACAAAATTCTTTTAGGCTAACTAAGCCAAATTGAAGAAAAAAAAAACTTTGAATGCAGTTTTGTTTCTATAAAAAAGTAAAGAAATGTATTCTTTAAGTAAAATGAGCCAACTTAAGATTTAAGGTAGTTTATTCCCTCCAGCCAGCGTATTATGGATAGCTTTATCCATCTTTATCCACGTGATAAAATAACTAACTATCATTGTTTAACACCGTGGGATAGAAAGTGACGGACACCGTTTTATCACGCTGTCACGTAGACAAGAAAGACCATCATATCCGTACAGGGTCTGACTTTTTTTTCCACACTGTTTATTTATATTATATGCATATCTCGTATAGACATAGTAGCTGTCGGTGTAAGTGTCTCGTACCTACTG
The DNA here is from genome assembly GCF_963556715.1 of Cydia fagiglandana. NCBI lineage: Eukaryota > Metazoa > Arthropoda > Insecta > Lepidoptera > Tortricidae > Cydia > Cydia fagiglandana. The sequence continues at coordinate 7,947,822 of NC_085937.1, forward strand.
GGATAATGTGTTCTTGGAGGTCTTGAGTATTTTTTTTTTTCGTTTTAATTACCAACATAAATAACTTTTTACAACTCAAGATGAGTATAAAATAATGACCTATACCGCGTGGCTCACTATCTCTCCGCGATTTCGTCGCTTTGCTACAGATAGCTAAGAGTATTGGGGTTTGCCATAAGCCGCGCGTGGCGCTGTCGCCACCTAGCGGCAATATCTGTGCTGATCGTGACAGACGCGTTTTGTTAGAGAGTGAGTCTTCTGTACCTAGTACTATACAAGTAGATTTACCAGTAGGTAAATATTCTGAAACACCTTGAGCCAAAAGTTCAGGTTCAGTGGTAGAATTATAGTATGTGACACCTCCTAAAATGATTTTTGCACAATATCCATTCAAGCTAAGGGTGTATGTTGTGTGGTACAATCAAAATAAATACAAAGTTATTGCTCTTAGTTAAGTTTAATCATAAAATAATAATTTAAAATGTAAAGAATATGTAACTGTTAATAGGTAATTAATCTTATTATGTAGTTTATGAACATATCGATTTTGCTTAGAAGTACCTAGGTAATTAACTTTCATGAATATTTCAAAAAAATTTAAAAGACGCGTCTGTGCTCTGTCTTAGGCTGGATTAGTAGGTACCTATAATTTAATTTTTTTAGAGTAACAAATCGAATTCAAATATTCTTTTCTATTTTTCCTCAGAGGGCCCGAGGTGCACTTTTGGGTGCGCAGTGCCGCTCCACCTCAGACTGCGCGGTGCGGAACGCGCACTGCGAACACGGACTCTGCACCTGCGACCCGTACTTCGCTAAAGTTGACAACTCCACGTGTCTTGAGTGTAAGTACCTATTTTTCACTGCAACTATACTTCGTTTTTTTTAGCATTAGAAATAAGGTAAACAATCTTGATGTGTCTTTTAATTGAAAAGCACATTTTTAAAATAAGTCACGGCAAATATGTAACAATTATGAATCTAATACGATCATTTATATTCTTCTGCTTTCATAAGTAATAGTTTTTGATTTTAAAAAAGCGTTTTTCAATTAAAAGACATGTCAAGATCGCTTACCTTCTTGCAAGTTCTTTCTAATGCTAAAAAAAACGAACTATACACTAACTACAGCTTTTCTAATGAGCTAAAGAAAACTTCTATGGCATCTAAAAATCTAATAAGTTTAGTATCCAGTTTCATTATTTTTATCAATGTAAGTTACTTACATAGTACCTACTTTCATTTACTGGATCCACTCCTTCAAATTTAAACGTTGTTTGAAACGTCACAATCGACATTATTTCTTATTTAGAACAAAATTTACTTACATAAGTATACCTGTACAGTCCATTTGGCTTCGACCGAGCCACGCAAATATGGGTAAGAAATGACAAAATATTTGTCTCCGCATTATTTACCCTCGCATTGTTTCTGTGAGAGAATTCTTCTCACTAAACCAGGTTATGTACTTAAGACATTTGTTTGCTTTCCTATCTCGGCTAAACTAAAACTAAACCTACCCATCATGCTAATCCTAGACTCAAAACTACATACATAGCGATATACCATAGAAAAGAAAAAAAACGACTTACTTAAATAGTTTTAATGAATAAGTTCACTCAGCTTGAATTGGATAGAAAAAGATACCTACTGTCTTCGTCAAACCGCACAAGTGACCATCATAGCTTTATCAAGAACTTAGCCAACACAAAGATTATGGCTTCGTAATACTGATACATACCTTTCTCTAACTTTCATGCTTGCGTAAATCACCGACATAATGTCTCAGCACCCTTTTTATAAAAATCTCATCTTACGTTATAAGTAGCCATTTTCACTTTTATCATTACACACAACCGATGAGGCCTTTCCTAATGATCCTGTGTGGTGTGGTAGTCTGCGGTGAGACAGATTACTTTCACTTAAACGGTCAGTTAACAAAACTGTCCAGTTTTCCATACTAACAAAGATAACTTTCGTTTTGCCAAAATCGAATTTTGCTTCAATATCACAATTTACTTAGTAACGAAAGTAAAGTTTTCAGAGCACTAATCAAAGCAATGCCGATGCCGCTTCCGTTAATGACCATGCCATCTTGATTTCATTGTGTCAGACTATTCAATAGTTCAGGTTTGTTCGAAGTAGGTACAATAGAAATAAACTTTGCATAGCAATTTTATCTACTTTCACTTTTGTTTTATTTGTCGTTTACTATCAGTGCTTATTTTATGTGATGTGGAAATGAAATACCATCATCATTTAAATATCCGGTCACATATACCGTTTTCTATAAATAAATACCTACCTAATATTTTTCGCTATTTATCCAACCGCTTATGTGGCATTGGCGCAGAATTTTCATTTTAAAAGCAATCCTAGGTTATCAAGCGCTCGTCATCGGCAGGCCGCGTCTGCCGTACGACGCGATGCTAATCGCGACATTATCACACGCCTTTATTTTGATCGCCCCATTATCCCACGCTCGTCTTACTTTCTTTGCCCAATTCTTTCTGTCGTAAGTATCCAAATCGAGCAAACCTCACGGAATGGGCTTACAACGGTACTTTTGCCGATTATGTTTTTGAATAGCACCTCATTCGGATCAATATCATTAGCAAAATACGGACGTTAGGTTTGGTTTTAATTCGCATATTGTTAAAAACATTCGTATTCATAGTAAGTGGGTCGGTCGTGCTAAGAAATAAGTACAAGATTTAAATAGGGCACAATTATCGACACTTAAAGGATTTATGGCTGCTGACCGCAAATGCCGCAGGGCAAGAAGGCCGACATGTTTTTATCCTCGTTTAGCTCGATCTAACTACATTTTGTGCGACTAGATGACGCGCAGGCCCGTAATAGTCAAGTTGCTGGCGGCAGGAACTATTAGCGGATGCGGTGAGTAACACACTTACCCCTGGGACCCACAGGTCCAGTCGGGCGGCATTTCAAACGAGGCCCGACCCGGCCCGCTACGCAGCGGCGAACCAACGGGCAAACGTAACTGGCTATTCATAATTCAATGTTATTAAGCCGTATTGCAAACATATACGTAAATCATCGTCGAGTATTCATTGAGGAATAAGAGATGACCTCCGCAATCATGCAAACTCAATTTACACACGCTTATGCCCCGATGGAGATAAGCTGCAATATTTTAAATCCTGAGTTATATAACATCGTCCTGTTTTTAATAACGGGCCCAATCCGAACCCTTGCATGGTTTATTATGTTTGCACAATCGATCTTGCAGGTTATCCTGATAAGGGATCGAAATAAATAAGTCAGCTACTTGAATGAAGATCTTATAGTTACAAGTCCAATAGCTTGCGCTTCTGATATACTGTAGTTATCTAATAAGATGGGTGCGATGTTAACCCGACCAATGCCAATTCGCGAAGGTTGTTATACATAGGTTTTTTTTCTAAATTCACCATACCAGTTAACTGAGTATCAGTGCACCGTTACAGCTAATAAAATAAAAATATTATAGTAGTATACCCTATAATGGACGTGGAACCAGTAATGGGACAAAAAAACATAATTCCTCTAAAATATGTACCTAAAAGTAGTTTATAAACACTGGCTGTATATTATCATAAATAAGAGTCCTAGAGCTGTTTCAGTTTGAAGTTTCATTAAATTTGGTTGTTTTTTAAGAAATTGGCGTCAGCTCAAAAGTTGTCGTGTCACTGAAAAAAAATACCACTACAAATTCTTAACAACTTTGCTAAGAGAGGTGAGTTAATTTATTAAATTTTAATTAATTAATACTTGATGAAAACTAAAATGTGTTTTGTTAATTGCATTTACCATGAGATAAGGTATACAACACACTATGTTGTGACTCCACAGATGTAAAAAAATAGTCGTATTTGGCCCAATCCCATTATAGGAGCTGTAAAACTGCGTACCTCCTATGATGGGATAATTGACAGAATGATGCTTGCCATGCCATAATTTCAAGTTTAAACAATATAGAAGTACTTAAAATGTAGTTACGAAATATGTCAATCAGGAGGTATTCTCGGACTTCGGATAAATTAATATCGTTTTTCCAAACTTTTATTTAACTTGCCCTGTTAGTTAGTGTGGGTCCAATCTTGGTAGCTGAATTTGAGCCACTTTTAGATTTCCGATTCAGTTGAAATTTTGTGTAAGTACGTAATTAAGTATGCAAATCGGATGATAATGCAATATTATGATAACATGGACCTGATCTGATGATGGAAACAGGAGGTGGCCATGGGAACTTTATCGCAATAAACCCTAACTAATTGTGTTTGGGTAGGTATATTAGAATTGTCTCGATGGATCTAATACAATAATAATTGGCTGTGGAAAGAAAAATCCATTCAGCGATAAAAGCTTATACCAAAAATTGATTTTTTTGCCGTAACTTATTCCCCATTTCAATATTTTATACTGATAGAGCAATGTCCATTATAGGGGGCCCATTACTGGATCCACGTCCATTACCGGGGGCCCATTACTGGAGCTTTGGTGTCCATGACTGGAGAAAAAAAACATAGTTTTAATTTGTTAAATATGTGGAAACTAATTGCAGTATCTTTGATACAACATGCCTAAAACATAAAAGACGGATAGGACTTTCATCTTTTAACACGCTAAGCGGTAGACCATTTACATGTATAAGGGAAATATCATAAATACTCCAAATTTCTACTTAAATGTCCCATGACTGGTGCTGTTACTATATAGCAATTTAATTAATTACATTTATTGACGTTCTCTAAAAGTACATTAGTCAAAATTTCTTTACATGCACTCAAATTTACGATAGGATATCCGTGATAGTTGGTATTTTAATAGACGATTCGCACACTTTCTTTATAAAGGTGCACAATTATCTGTCATGCAGCGAATATCAAAGTGGACTGTAATTGATTCAGGCCCGCCCATTCAACAATAACAAAGGAATTGTCATTGTATATGGGCTAAACGTCTAGTGGAGTGACAGGTGGCCCGGAGCACCCTGGTCAGTGTGCCATGCGTGAGCAATCTCCGGCTAGGGAACGCTGTGCCTTACCGTTCGATATAGCCTCACCATTTTGCCATCATCCGTGACAGATGAATGCTGCAATTATAGCTTTTAAATAACAGTGTTTTCAGAGCACGATCATTGCCAACGTAAATTAAATATACCTACCTCTACCTACGTACATTTACTTCTTATCGGCACAATGTATAAATGCAGGGATTAATTCTCTTTTAACGTTTTAATGGTTTTCTGGCGTGTTTAAAACTGCGCCCTCAAGAAACAATGTCTAGACTTCATAATTCAGGGTAAAGCCGTCAACGCGCGCTATCCTTTAATTAAGCCGTGTATCAACGCGGCTCAATGAAACACGACGCGCCAATAAATTCTTATTCCGGCCCTAAAGCACCATGTGTTATTGCAATGTGTCCACAGTGCGTTTATTTGTGGAACCAATTTAAATAAACTTGTTGACGGTTACGAGAGCCCGCCAGGGTTTACTCTGATGCTCGGTCGTCCGGTCCGGTCCACAGTAAATTGCCTGCAGCATTTGCTTGGGGACGCGATACTCGCACAATTTAATTTAAAATATAATTGGAATCGAAAACAATGACACGACAATAATTCTTTACCAGTTAACAATTTAGAAACTGGCCGACCTGGCAAATATAATTGGCGATCGAGACACGCCGTGTGATTTCGATTTCTAAGTCAGATTAGTTCCTGCGCCTCCGGTTGAGAAGTTGCTTGATGCAGTTCGTTGACAGACATGCTTATCTCTAAGTCTCGTTCAAAGTTACATTTCCGTTGTATATGTGAATTGTGTCATCTTCGTATTTTACCGTTACATGAGTAACTCTTCTTACAAATTGAATTTTTGATTGCTTCCTCTTTTTGCTACGCTCATCCTTAGTGCAACTGCATCGCTGTTATTTTGTGCAGAATCGGTATAAGTACTTATTTTAACTGACACAGACTGGTAGAACAGAATTCGGTTTCTTAGTTTGATTGTGAGCATAGTACAAATAGCTGAAACCTAGGTAAGTATGTAAATAGTTTATATCGGATCGAGCGCGTTTTCTTCTAACGTCAAGCCCTGACACTACACTAATCTAATAGTAGCTAATAGCCAAACTTCTGGCTAGATAATGTGCGACGAGTTTTGTCACCACTCGGGTGGGTTAAACCTAATTAAACGTAACTATACTTAAATGGGATCGCAAAGACAAAACTTCTGATGATAACTTTTATACAGTATGTAAACTTACTAAAACCATTCCTCAAGCCCGTTAATGAATGGGTCACACTGAGCAACTTTTACTATGGCACCAACCCAGAAATCGCGAAAAAAAAATTGGCTCTCCCACAGAAAATTTCAATGCTAAACCAGCAAAATGTATGAAATAACCAAATTTTTTTTCGCGATTTCGGAGTCGGTGCCATAGTAAAAGTTGCTCAGTGTGACCCATTCATTAACGGGCTTTAGTAAATGGTTTTAGTAAGTTTACATACTGTATATTCGCAGGTTAAAACGTGAATGGGAACAAAGTTAATTTAGTAGGTATTGTATTAGTTGTGGCATTCTTAGCCAACTGTTCGCATCCCACGATAAGTACAGTTATCCTTGCAGTTTTATTTTTTATTGCCCAGGTTTATGAGTTGCAGACCTTATCTTTGACCGAGATATCGCACTCAGGATGAGCCTTAATTTTACAAGAGATAAAACTAAAGTTTTTCTGGGTTAAAGATGCCTTTTGATATTTAAATTTTAAAACGTGAACCCTGTTTTTAATTACCATAATACAGTGATGATCTACTTACCCATTTGCAAATACCTGCTAATATTATCAAATTCAAATTCAAAGATTTATTTGTTCAACATAGGTAGGTATCACCACTCGTAATTCCCTTCCTCTTCCTTCCAGATCATCTGGAAGAAAACAGCTTAATCATTAAGGTTTTCATCTCCTTATATTGTCTTCCAAAATATCCATCTACATACCTATGTATTGTATATAGCATAATAACATATGTTTTGATACCACGAATCTGGTACATCAAATCCCTGCAACGATTAGACGTTCACGAGTGTTTAATCCGCTCTTTGACCCAACGAACAATACTGTTTCTGCATCCATTAACCCAGTTCATGGCTGTAACAAGCAGCACTTTATTTTCAACAGCCACGGCACGCTAAGCACTAATGATGGATTACCGGAATATTAAATCTTTACCTTGTTCGCAGCCATCATCACCTTAACCTGGCAAGTTTGTAGATCGTGTAAACGAGGCATGGGGCATGTTAACAGCGATTAAGTACGGTGCGCAGTCTGACACAGTCATTTTACTTTGGTGATAGGTATTTAATGTATTTTTAATATTCATGCTTTATCATAGTCGTAATCAATAAGAAAATCTTTTACAATAGTTACCAAATACTAATTACCAGATAGTTTTGTTGGTCAGTCCGGCCATTTAGGTACGTAGTAAATTTGAAATGTTTAGGAAATAACCTCCAACGGAACAGAGACGGAACTACGTAAAAGTCGATTTATCTGACATAGGCATAATAATTAAGAAAGGTAAACACAGTGGTTATCTAATCTAATCATCTAAATATTATCCATAGGGAAAAGCTCTGCACTCCACCTGTTTTAACCTAATGTGTAAAATATACACGACACCACCGGAGAGCCAGTTGAGTATAGTATTTACGTATCCCGATGGGTAATATTCGTAGAAGGAGATTTAGGGCTCGTATGATAGAACCGTTACGACGATAGACCTACACACCATACAAGGCAGACCCTCTATGGCGATGGCGGCGCAACGGAGATATTGCGGCAGGCACCATAAAAGTATACTCTAGCCTACTACGAAACGATTGCTTCCATTTACAATATGTCACTATCACAAGTGACTCACACAGTCGGCAATCACTCTTGCTATTATAAAGCAATTACGATGTACCTAATATTTGTTGCGCTGGCGCCTCCTTCCGCGTAGAAGTCGTTCAACGATGACCCTATACAAACTTTCAATCCACTTTTGACCCCAAACTACGCTGGACTATCTAATGGAAAGTTTCATACACATTCGATCAGTAGATTTGGCGATGAAGGGAAAATATCGGCACAAACCCTCACATTTTACCTCTAAACCTGGGCTCATTGTCAGATTTAAGTATTAATTGGCTGGACCACCGCTGCCAATACGAATAGGATTAACTCTTACCTAATTATATAGGTACAGTTCCCTCTGTGGAACTAGGTACGCTTATTTATTGTCAGATTTGCATTTTGCGGCTAATTTTATTTGTCATTTTAAAAATTATTTATAGTGATTACAAAAACAACAATAATCCAAAGAATGAAAACAAGAAGCCAGATAAATATTTATATTTGAATAAATCGTTGAAAAACGACGGCTAATGTATACTCTCATTAGTTAAATGAATTCGATCATTTTAACTTGACGTAAAAGGCACGCCCACTTACTGCCACAGGTTTTCGTAGGCAAATAGGTACCTAAAATAACCGCACACCTACAAAGTCCATATCACAAGGCCACTACATTATCATTAGTATATTATAAGTTCGTTACTTTTGGGTGAAAACATGTTTACCTGAATTAAAGTGATGAAAATAGATGAAAACAGTTGTTTTGTTCTAATTAGATAGGTCTAAGTAGGATGTATTCATAAGGAAACTTATTTCCCCTATATATATAAAGACACGCATATGTGAGGATAGCACTTCTGAATTCTGTTACCTAAATAAGGAAACTTCAAATATGTCGATCGACACTTTTTTACTCACAAAAGATACTTCACTCACTTGATGCGATGCGCCCCAAATACCCCGTACCCCGACAAGTAGGTATCAGCGCTGAATCAAATCGACCTTGACTTTGTCTCGAGATAATCTCATCAAATCAAAACGCAAAGTCACGCACATCAAACTTTTCACGGCTGTCGACGGTGTGCCAAATCTAATAAACGCAAGTGCCCGCCATTGTAATCCATTTTGAGATTATTGTGCCAGTTCAGCATCTTGATAACGAATGATAACTTTATTGAAGTCTGCAAACTGACAGCGGTTAACAGTTTTTTCTTCTAGGTACTTACTACTTATCTGCTTAGTTACATTTTTTTTGTTTATTAGTATTTTATTTTAAATATTAAGATAGACGTTCTTCAGCATCAGCCAATTTACAAGTTAGTAGCGGAACATAAATTTTAATTATCCGCTCAAAATTGATCAAAACATCTTTAATCTCTTAATATGAATGGCGACCAAAACAGATGAATATCGTTGCTGATTTGTTGAAAGCGTATCTGCTGTATAAATCACGATTTGCTAGACTAGCGTAAAGTCCGAGGATCATTATCATATTATGATAAATAAAAAAAAAGCCTTCGTGTCCGCGTCTCATAATTAAAGAAAACTAGTGAAAGCATAAAAATAGAGATTTCCAATTAATGAGTATGCAAAACAATAATTATTGTCAATGTGAATTAAACTGACGTAGAAATTATTGGGTGTCAATTGGCAAAAATGATTCATGAGCGGTCCCGTTTTATAATTTCACGCGGAACTCGGGTTTCGTCCGTTTAAAATCGTTGGTGATTATTCAAGTGCGTAAAACGCATGCATATTCATACACACACCTATCAACTGCTTGCCAATTTCCTTATGGATGGCCGCATACCACTGTGTTATCAAGTCATTTAAATACTTCGATGTTAAACAGTTTTACGCATTTTTCACCAGCTTCCGAGTTTTTATTTTATTCCGCTTGATGGTACCATCATTAATAACTATTAGGTGGTATTTCCTGTTAGGTGGCCAAGGAGGAATGTAGAACTTTTACAAACTATCATACACACTGATTTATATGTAGGTCGGTATATCAAATTTACAGTTAAGACACCTTTTTAATAATTTTAGGACGGATGATGATGTTTGATGTGTGTTAGCAATATTTCGTAACTTATACACAACGAAAATCTAAAATCTCCGTTAATATCCTGCCTATCGTAAAGTTTTTACTTCATCTTTATATTTTACGATTTCCTGAAAGTCAACAGTATTTTAATTACATGAAATTAAATGAGTATGAAATCCTGTTCCGACTCAATTATACGGACCTGCAATTAAATTACTCGTAGAAACATAATAAGTACGTCAGTACCTAGCGTCAGAACCAACGTGCCTCCGGGTATCGTTATTCTGCCTATTGATCAACAGATTAATCGTTCCATTTGTGAGACTTTGTCATTGTCTAATAAATCGTAATTCTTTTTCATCTTGTTTCCGGTCTCATTAATAATTTAGTTAATTAATTTAAAAAAGTAGTATTGACGAGTTCTTACCGCACCGATTAGCTAAAGATAAGAATACCATACCAACTTTTTGGAATTGCAAAATTTTGCGTTTTTTCTAGTTAGGATCACGAGCTCAATTTCTTGTGAAAATCCTACCCACGGAAGAAAGAATGAGCGCGCCGATCCTACCCTTTCCTACTAATCCAAATCCTACCTTAAAAAATGTGCAATAGAAGTTTATTTGCATCTGTCCCCTACGAACATTCCTACATCGTTTTTCCTATTAGTACTAGTTTTCTAACATAAAATATATATTATATTAAACAATGCTTTCCTGTTACAGCAACGCTATTGGGCTCGGAGTGCGTCGTATCGGAGCAGTGCACCCTGAAGGTGGCCTATAGTGCATGTTTGGAAGGCGTGTGCCGCTGCACCGACGGTCATCTGCAGTTCAGGAAGCACACATGTCTTTCTCGTAAGTAACTCATGACTTTGACTAACATAAATTAAGGGATTAAAATTGAAATGTATGGTATTTATTTAGTATAACATTTACGTGGGAAATCTTTTAGAAACCTCACGAGCCGCTTGCAACCCAGTATATGACAACGTCTGCGTCTGAATTTGAGATACAAACAAATAGTATTTTTAGATTACACTGAGCCCAACTTTATTGTTCAGCCATAAACTGTCTGCAATTTCCCGAGCCCGATTAACAACATAACTATCTAACCCGCTCGTATTGTACGAGCCAGTAAGCGTAACAATAGCATGGCATTATCCTCACAACTCCTCACTCCGATACACACCGGTAACACATCATTTACTTTCGATTTCGTTCGGTCGTCTAGCGACTCATGCCGAATTGACCAAGTCACGGAGAGTTACTGGACTGCGACGAACCGAGATAAGTCGCCGTGTAATTCTATAAATCGGGAAGATGTGTGTCATCACGGGGGAGGGTTCGAGCCGATGCGACTTATGATATCGCTTTGTGGTCCTAAATTTATTATTTTCTCTTATGTCAAACATCGCATAATACAAGTATAACATTTTCTTTGCTATAAGTCTAAAAGAATAAGTAGCTACTCCAATAGCGCACACATGTGAACAAAATTATTAAACTAAAATATTGCAATTGAACTTTGAAATGGTGTGTCTGCATTGACTAATGTCCCATGCGAATTACTATTTATGTAGGTACTTAAAGGACATGACGGCAATTATAATTGAGTTTTATAGTTAGTAATAGGTGCCTATAAAAGAGATTTCTTCACTTATTCTGTATATTTTCAAATATAGTGGAAGTAATTTTAATAGAGCATCATTTCCGTGTGCGAAGCCCGCCTGTGAGAAAACGAGGTAATTGTTCTTCGGACTGCCGGCGACTTCATGTGAACCTCTCTTATTACGGCCAATAACGCCACCATTATGATCTTATTGTGAGAATTATACCACTTATAGCATAGTCAGTTTAAATGCCTTAAATAACCAAGTTTTCTCACATACCGCGGAAATTAGTGTTAGAATATGGTAATTCCATAAACTACAGATAGCAAAAGAAAGGACAGCAATTAACATCTAGAAACATCAAAATTACAACATAAAATATTGAAAGCATTCCTACCCGGACAAGTGCGGTCCCGTTTTTACTCTTTGGGTACGAAACTCTAAAAAAGGCTCCCGGTCAACTTAGGAATTACGAATAATGTCATAGATTTCCGTAGTAACGATAGGTATCGTAGCAATGACTTTCAGTGTAATACAATACAATAACAGCAGTATTCACAATAAAACTTTCGTGATTGGATTAACACATTGTTTCCAGCACGAAATCGAAATCCTTAATTTGCATGTTAATTATAATTATATCACGAATTAGTTCTGTAGAATCATTGCTGTATTTAGTTCTGAAGCACGGAATTGTAATCACACCACAATATCTCCAATTCAAATGGAATAAGTAGGCGAGTAGATACTGTCCCAGATAACTGAACATCTTGTTATTATCTAGTCAAAATTTTGATATTTGAATAACCATAGGCGATGACTAGGTATCTGGGTCGTCAACACATCTGAAGGCAAGTCCACACAAAAAAACAGTCAGAAGACCAACTATGGTGCGTGCCTTACTGTTTCTGATTACCATGTAATGGACTATCAAATTACCATTTGTAAATTTACATTCACTACACTTAGTCAAATTGGCGTCGTTTTATTATTATTATAGTATGTATTTGCATTGTAAAACAATCGCCGTTCGGAAAACTTGCATCATTTACATACGCAAAGAGGTACCTACCCTCCCGCGTTTGGTCATCGGCACGATAACGTATAGTGATTTACTTAGTCTATTGGGAGTATATTCCTTTGTAACCTGTTCTACTGAATTTAAGTATTGGTTCATTAACCACAGTATGTTATACTTCCTTGCTCACTTTTTTCTTACTGTTAATGAAATCAGACATGCAAATGAATAAGAAAAAACACGACACGTGTTACGCCCTTTACGAGGCACTCGCATTCTGTAGGTATCTACTATTGTATTAGATATCTTTAAATTAAAATTATATTGGTAACTATATTCTGGCAAACAAGTCATGACAGTAATAGTAGAATTTCTTATATATATATATGTATGATAATATTCATCTTCTTACCTCATCATGTTGTCATCTATAAAAATCGAACCATAACCAATGTACGAGTCGTATCTGATGCATCTTGCATAAACGAAAGTGTGGGATTTTGCTAAACTACTGTGTACGCATTAAACAACTATTCAATCATACCTTTTTGTGGTGTTAAATACTACTTAGCCTAAGAAACAGACAGTATGATTATTTTTGGTTATTAATCAAAGCCAAACTATAGCTTGCGACGTGCTGCAACTAAATTTTTTATTCTAGGGTTTTTTTCCGAGAAACCGTTAACTTTCAAATTCCATAGGAAAAACTATGACTTACTGCACTATATATAAATATATAGAAGATAACACATGACACAATGATGCGACACAAACAGCTGTTTACAACTGTACATCGGCTATTAGAACGTTAGCAGAGCGTCGCGTATGGTCAGCATCGGGAAAATTGCTATCAACAACCGATCATTAAGACCAGCACGTTCCATGCATTACTGTAAATATATACAACCATTTCTAGAATATATGCTTGCGAAGGACTCCCATTAATATATGAGTAAGATTAGGTTCTAATTATTATATTATTATCTCGCTTTCAGCTGCACCCCCCGGACATGTCTGCTACAGCAACGAACACTGTCGGCTATGGGACAGAGAAAGTCATTGTGAATTTGTTATACCCAATCTCTTTGGTAGATGCTCCTGCAACGCATTTTACCGATTAACCGGCGATAAATGTGTGGCACAAAAACCGACCTTGGTCACAGAGGCGGTTGTTGCTGAACAAGAAACCGTGTTAGTGGACGCCAATGGAACCATATTAGAAAATACTGTGAGCCATAAATCGCCCACGGCATCCGCATTTGTAAATTCTGGGTCCGTTGATTCTTTACGACCAGCAAACACATTTACAGATTCGTCAGAAGATGTCAAGCCCAGTAATTTACCAATGTTCACGAACAAAAACGAAATACTAAGCACACAAGAAGATAGTCCCCTAATGCAAGCTGTTATGAAAGTACCCGAGCCAAATAAAAAACTGCCGGTGTCGAACCGCAAAGATGGAGAGCCTAATGAAACCGTTGGTATCGATGAGTTGACTGCCAATTTGCATGCAAATGATCAGCCGATCTATAGAGTTGTGACGCAACCGTCCTTAGATAAGAAAAATAACAAAAAAACAGGAACATCTAAAGACCAGCAGAAGTACAAAACGGGACATCAAAAGAAATCATCTTTGAAAGGTAACTTGTCTTTTTTCAATTAACATTATAATATAAACAAACATTTAGTTTTCTAATAAGTGGTCTAACGTTATAATTTGCAATTTCTAGATAAACACCGTATCCGAGCAGATTCCGTAGCTGATATCGGACCGGCCTCTCTCGGAATGCCTTGTTTAACCGACTCACAGTGCCATCTCGTTGATCCGTATACGAGATGTCTCAACAAACGCTGCGACTGTGCGTATCGGACTAATTCCACTTCGGCGTGCTCAGCGAGAAACAGAGGGTGCTTGCCAGGGACATTCCAGGTTAGTTAACCTTTTTAATGTTATACTTAATTATTGAAGTATAGTCTATGAACGTATGTAATAACTAGAGTCAGAACAAGAATAGTCTGCAGCGGATTTGATAGCCCACGCAGGGCAAGTGTTATTTTAAACGTCAAACTTCTATGAAATTATGACGTATAAATGACACTTGCACTGCGTGGGCTATCAAATCCGCTGCAGACTTTTTTTTGGTTCGACTCTATTCAATATTCATTTTTGCAATCTATTATTTCAGTGCCGGTCGACTGGGGCGTGCATCAGTTGGTACTTTGTCTGTGATGGCCGAAAAGATTGTCCCGACGGATCCGATGAAACTTGTCAAGGTACCGGTAAAGGTCGGTAGTTAATGCACATTATCTTTTTGCACTTCTATTCCTTCTCTACTCGTATTTCAACTATCATTTTCTCATAATCTTAATACACTTAGAGCATTTAATAACTGGAGTCTGCCGAAAAACTTGGACTGACATGGCTATGTACTTTACGTACAAATCGTGTAGAAACAGCAATACATTTGACGTCCCCTCCCCCGCAAAAATCGGCAGACTGTTTCATAAAGAAAATGACAGCGATGACATCTCCAGTTACTAAATGCTCTAAGTTAATACATACTCGTACCTACTTTTAAGAACTAGATCTTCAAATGTGGCTCAATGTAGACGCGTGCCTGATCGTTACCATTAGCGGCAGTAATGCTTATTTATATCAGGCTATTGGTATAAATCCCTCGTTATAGTCTAATTTAAACGTACTCTGTCTTATAGGAAACGGGTTGTGAACTGGTTTACTAGTAATTCTCGTCATATACATAGGTAATGGTCGCTCAACGGCGCTGATGGCTGGCGTCTACACGACGTTATTGTCCGTATCGCGATTTCGCATTAATGTACCGGGTAAATAATCTAGAGCGGTTAAATTACTTTATCAAGCGTAATAACATCGCCTCTCATTGCCGTGTTAGAAATTCTAAGTGGCTTGATCTAAATTAAAATCGTCGTTAAATTGGTTTAATGCGCTCAAAATAAAATAATAGTCATGAGTCATGACATTAAAGAAAAACTTCAAATACTTACTGGTAATGAACAATTGAACAAATACAATGAAAATTTACTACATATTAGTCTCTGGCAGAGTCATTTATCGACAAAAAAAAAAATTTTAAATTGAAAATTTTTACTTGAATATTTCATGGATACTAGATACTATTTATTAAGTATTAATACTATTAAGGGCCACTTGCACCATCCCACTGACCCGGGGATAGCCGGTTAAACCGTTCACCAAGTGTCAAATTGTACTGGTAACCATGGTAACTTTAGGTTCGACCGGTTAACCCCGGGTTAGTGGGATGGTGCAAGTGGCCCTAACTAGGTAGGTTTGATATAATCAGACACCGTATACGACTTTTTAGGGGTACTAACTAGTGTATCATGATAGCGTAGCACGTGCGACTTTTGCGTCGCATGAAGCATCGATCTATTAACATAATATGAACATATCATTCAAGCTCTCAGATGTTTCATTGGATTTGCAGATGGTACTGGCGAGCGGTGTCCCATGCACGCGTTCCGTTGCGGCGGCGTGGGGTCTCAATGCGTGTCGCGGGCGGCGCGATGCGACGGCACGCCTCAGTGCCCCGGAGGAGAGGACGAGAGGAATTGTCGGGCTACAAGGAGAAAAGGGTAAAGGGTGATACTTACTTACTATATACTTGGCTATCCGATGACCCAAAATGAGCCTTGGCCTCCAACACAAGAGCACGCCACTTTGCTCGATCCTGAGCGGTATCACGCAGTTGGTCGACCCAAGTAGGTAGGATACTTAGCACAAACCTTTTATAAAACAGATTAAAAACAGGGAGGATCTCAAAATAGGTACCTACTTTGCGTTTGCAATAATTCAAACGATAGTTTACCGCCATTTATTGCTTTAAAAATGTCATGTTTTAAAGAGCGTTTTTAAATTACATTGTAAACTATGCCATATCTTAAATTATTCATTATAACAAATATTCATTAACATAAATACCTCACCAATGATCTCTAACAGACAATCATAAGGAATACCTACGCAACCCTATTAGACGGAATACCTTAGTTCTCCGTTCAGTGTTCCTAGGCGCTTATCGTTACATACGGGTTTTCTCATGTTATCGGCTACGCTCGTAGCGCGTAACTCGCGCTGGCATTGAATGTGTTAAGGTTAGATATTACTATCAGTCGAGAACCTACCTATAGGTACCTACACTTTGCAACATATACACATACACATAAAAAGGGGTTAAAGATTGTCCTCTTTCGCATCAGGATTTTACGCCTGATTATGTCTATATTTACGGCCCGACGTAAGTACTGTTAAAGAAACACAAATCTGTAGAAAAACAGATTTAATGATAGTTTAAATAGTCAAGAGATACATTTAAACAGTCTATATTCATATTTATTTCAGATGTCCTCGCCATACGTTCCGCTGTGGCTCCGGGGAGTGCTTGCCAGAATACGAATTCTGCAACGCCATAGTGTCTTGCAAGGATGGCTCGGACGAGCCTAAACACCTATGCAATGAGCAGTCACGGTACGTACCTAACTTTCATAACGTAACACTATGAGGCTTGTAATAAGTAAATATTATAGGACCATTTTACACAGATCAACCTAGTCCCACAGTAAGCTCAATAAGGCTTGTCTTGTGGGTACTAGACGACAATATAAATAATATCATTCATGAACCTCCAGGTCTGTTTCTTAAGTATGTTAAGTACACTACATTGTACTAAAAATCCATTTGTATTATGTGACTGTTTGTGTTCTAAATAAATATATATATATATGTATATAAATACCTACTTATATTAAGTAGAAAACATCCATAACTTAGGAACACATTTTTGTGATAAATATGTACACAAATAAATGCCCTCCCACCAGGATTCGAACCCGAAAGCTAGGAAATAATAACAAGTTGTAATTTTGTTCTGGATTTGCTTTTGATATGATTTGTGTTGTGAAATTCCTACTTTCCGCACTATCGTGAATGACTATTTTTTTATAAGCTTTTATTTAGTTTCACCTGTCCCGTTGTCTGTCTGTCTGTCGGTCTGTAATCAAAATCTTGCAAGTTAAATTTCATCCACTTCCCGGTTTCCGATTGGGCTGAAATTTTGCATGCATGTAAATCGGATGACAATGCAATATTATGGTATCATCGAGCTGATCTGATGATGGAGACATGAGGTGGCCATAGGAACTCTGTGATGAAACAACGCAACCTAATTGTTTTAAGAATTAAGAGATTTAAGGGTTTTTAGAATTGTCTCGATGAGTAGTTGTCTGTCGTAAGAAAAGTACAGTCAGCGATAAAACCTTGTACCAAAAATGAAATTTTGGCCAAAAACTTATTTTCTGTTTTAATTTATCTTTTGTTTTTCAGATGGCGGGCCGCGGATTTCTGCCCGCTACGTTGCGGGAACGGACGCTGTAGGAGCACGGCTGTGGCCTGTTCGGGCCGCGACGGGTGTGGTGACAACAGCGACGAGATAGCTTGCACCGTCTGTAGTAAGTTACACTTTCTATAAATCAATTGGGTACTTTCCTCGACTTAAAATAAATTATATCACACTGTGCACCAAATAATAACACCAGATAACTATGTGGAAAAAATTAAACTGACATTAATATCTTCGCGACATCCACCTTCGCTGCGGCAATTAGTGTAACTTGCTCGATACTTTGCATGGGGTCGTTAGACTGCCTACCACTGTAAACGCGTAAAACTATTACGAAAC
Organism: Cydia fagiglandana; assembly: GCF_963556715.1. Classification (NCBI taxonomy): domain Eukaryota; kingdom Metazoa; phylum Arthropoda; class Insecta; order Lepidoptera; family Tortricidae; genus Cydia; species Cydia fagiglandana. Next base: position 7,966,127 of record NC_085937.1, read on the forward strand.
ATTTAGCACATTAGCGTTATTAATAATCTTCTTGTTGGTCGAATGGAAGCAACAGATATATGTACGCTCAAGCTCTTTTTTCCGCTTCTCTATTTACTGTACCTAACAATTAAAACACAATTCACTCCCAGCGTGAGATCTAAAGACCCAACAAAATAAAAAAAAGAATCAAAAGCAACCTACAATAGAGGCAATTTCGAGTTCCATTTCGAATAAGTTCGTTGCCCATGAAAATTGACCTTAGCACTGAAGTTGAAAAGGAGAGTCCAGCTGATTAAATATTTGTTCGCTATGAGGACATGTGTGGCGCACATTAGAACGATTTGCTACGATATGAGGTCCCGTTACTTGTACAATGCTTGCAAATGATGCCACATGTCAGTCTATGGTAAGGTTTAATATAGGCAAACGGAATACCAATAAGGTGACGGGGCAGGGTGACGGCCGGCCGTTTATACGTACGTATAGAAATAGAAATAGTTTATTCGTATAGAATTAAATAAGAGATAAAAAAGAGGACCAAAAAAATTCACATAACATTATATGACATAATATAAAAAGTAACATCAGCCACGAAATGGTCCCGTCTCAGCATAACATAGCATGCATCAGCATAGGAATGGCATAGGATGGTATGGTATGATGGTATGTTTAATGAATTGCAATACCTATCTTGTCATTTCATGTTATGTTTTTGCAATTTAACTTCTGTAACCGAATCTGCCCTATTTCACTAACTAGCGACCCGTCCCGGCTTCGGTTAACAAATTATACACCTAAACCTTCCTCAAGAAACACTCTATTGATACGTGAAAACCGCATGAAAACCCGTTCAGTCGTTTTTGAGTTTATCGCGACCAAACACACAAAAACATGGACACGGCGGGGGACTTTGTTTATTAAGGTGTAGTGATAGTGATAACTATATTGTTATGTGGCCTGTTGATTCGGTCAAATTGTGTTTTTTGAAAAACTAATTATAGCCAGCATGCTATGAATGTAGTACCTATGATACCTTTGGGTATGGTGCTTTACGCAGACTAGCGTCCCATCCCCTCCCCCTTAAATTCCCCCCATTAAATTCTAAACGAAAAAGGTTATATTCATTTTTTTGATCCGACGCACCATATTCATTTTATGGCTAGATGAACTTCGACAAAATTTAACCGTTGAAAAACTTGCAGAAGATCAATATAACATAGTATGTGATAGTACTAAAAGAAACCATACAGGACAATAACCTTGCAAGCTTATTTTCCGTATAAGATTTTTTTCAGTACTATCACGTACTAACTTATAATGAACTTCAACAAGTTAATACATGAATATGGTGAGTCTTACTAAAAAGTTGTATATAACCTTTTTTGTTTAAAATTTATTAAGGATTATTTCTTACCTTGACACTTATTTCCTAACTCTAATACTTTTCTCAAAAATAAAAAATAAACCGTAAACCGGGACATATTTCATGCTAAAAGGGGGGGTTGCGTCAGGGGGAGGGGGAGGGACGCTAGTGTGCGTAAAGCACCACACCCAAAGGTATCATACTACATTCATAGAATGCTGGCTATAATTAGTTTTTCTTGCCCATACATTAGAACATAATTTAACCGAATCATGTATGTAAAATGAAAACTAACAGTAACTTTTCTTTTCCACAGGATGTCCAGCGCCGCAAGATAAACATTGAATTAGAGTGTAGCTCAACGAATCATTCTAGTGAACATTCTTGACTGTCGGATCTCAACTTATAGTGCATTTATTGGGGTCCCTTTGTTTCCCATAAAGTTTTAAGTCATAATATATTGTTTGTCATATTATCGTTAGTCATAAAACTGAAACCGTTGACTTTTCAGGATTTTCGTAAGGTTATTCTATAGATAGGGTAGGTTAGGTTTGTTTTATGGCAATCTTGAAAAGTTACGCGTTTCTGAGAAAAACCAATTATGACTAACGAAAATTCGGACAAACAATACATTATGACTTAAAACTATTTGGGAAACAACAGAGACCCGCATTTATGATTTGTCGAGTGAGATCGTTCTGTCTCTTAGCATACAACGCGATATCCGAGGCTGCTCAAGCGAGAACACTGCCTTATAAATAATGATTTCTATGTATAATTCTTAGCAATTTGACTTCTGCCTATAAATGAGGCAAGTGACAAACGGGACAAGAACCTTATAAAACATGGAGAGAGTAAAGTAGAGAGAGGTACTTGTTTCATAAGAATCCCTATCTATGTACCTAACTATAGAACAGCCGGCCTAGTCAAGGTTACAATCGCTATCGCTTGGACAAAGAAAAGCTTTATCTCTCTCTATCACTCTTCCATATTAGTGCGATAGTGAGTATAGCGACAGTTGCGTTTCGATCGCTACGGAGCGTAAGCAATTGCCATCTTGGCTACGTGGCCAGTGGTTCTTAATCTGTAGGTAGTCTACGGACCACTAAAGCGGTCTCTGTAAGGACCTGAAATTTTTTGTTGACTTTATCAGTAGGTATCGCAGTTATTTATTTTTATACCAAAATTTTGTCGAGTCCCTTATCACTGAAAGGTTACTGCAGTCTGAGAGAGTGAGCCAAACGGCAAATAATTGCCTCTTCTGTCTGCATTCGAAGCACTTGTCCTACGTAACTTACTCTTTCACCTGACATTATTTCTGGGCTTTTAATTCTAACTATAAAATATAAGATCTAGAGGTAAAACAAGCTTTTCTATATCAAAGTCTTTCTAAAAATGATAAAAGTTTGATACACTTGCAGGAAATTTTCATTACACTGTACCGGGTTAGGGTGGTATTCTACCTATCCAATTACTTTGTCCAATGTGTATTGCATCTCATACTTTGCTTTAAATGAGAGACTGAGAGGCAATGACATTGGATAAGCGGAATACCACCCTTAGACGCGTCTGTGCACGTAGATTCCATAAAAAATTTATACAATTAAGAAATAACGAATTTGATTAATTTATTTTATAATTACACTAGCGAGCAATAATTTTAAGTATAGGCAGTGGCACGATAATAATAGAAATAAATAATAACAGTACGTTTAACTAGGACTAGGTCATACTCAATAAGACTGAGGAGTAATACTCTGGCTCTAATTAACGTGTTTAGAATAAATAATACCACTGCACTGTAAATATTTGACATATTATTTCAATTGTATTTTTAATTTAATGAACATAATGATTATTGTAATTTTAATTCTAGACATACATTTTTTATTATTCTCAATAATGAGATGATAATATGTATTTATTTTCTGATGGAGCATTCCATGAAATTGTCTACCGTTTGTCCCGTGCAAACGCGAATTTTCTGAAGATTTTCAGGTATAAGAGTTTTCTTTTCAATGACAAATGGTCAAAAATATGGGCAGAAAAATAATCGCCTGCTTTAAATGCCCAAAAAAAAGTCGCAACACAGAAAATAGAATGCGTTTGTACGGGACAGTCCGTGGAATGCTCCTGATGCTGACATGTAATATTTTAAGAACATTATGAATAAATGAGTATGAGTAAATATGAGTATTAGTAATTCGTAGGTCTGCGCTCATTCACAGTTTATAATATTATGTATAATTGTTTTTTTTTTAGGCTGACCGTTTAGAACTCTGAGCTCAGCTTAAAAAAAATCAACTACACACTATTAAATAGGTTGTATAGCTGGTCAAGCAAATCTTGTCAGTAAAAAAAGGCGCGAAATTCAAATTTTCTATGGGACGATATCCCTACAGTTTTCAAATTTGCCGCCTTTTTCTACTGACAAGATCTGCTTGATCAGCTATAGAAAGTAATGTGGTCATAAGAAGAGATTTCATAATATCTTTTATACACTCATCAATTTATTGTAACTGTCATTTGTCGAAATAGCTTTCTTCTTTGACTTCAATTAGCATACTTTTCTAAAAATTATACGTAAGTGTTCAAAAATGTTTGAACTGATATTAATATGGTCCTAAAAATTTGTGACGAAGCAATCGAAACATTATCAAAAAATAGGTACCCAATGTTGCCATAACTTTGATGTACTTTTATCAAACTTATATATCATCATTTCATCAATATGTATACACCAAAATTATCATAAATCGTTCCATCCAGCTCACTATATTTTACATAAGTATTTGTTGTTGGACACAGACCTTGCCTTTATGCACCTTATGGCTCCTCTACACGATGGGCCAGCGCCGGCCACTCCAAGGGACGCAGCCATGCGATATAATGATATAGCAATATCACTTGCTCCCTCTAACGCATAAATGTGTCCCTTGGAGTGGCCTGCGTTGGCCCATCGTGCAGAGGAGCCCTTACTAGTATTCAAATCAAAATATATAATTATACCTACTTAGTTGTATACAAGTAAATATAAGTAAATACGTGTTAATTCTTATAAAATAGGTATTATGCTAACTATTCCCTTGGTTGCTAATAATTTGAACGTTCCATAAGAATTATGAGATGAAAATGTCTATAAAAGATCCCTAAAACGAAGTAACATTGTCAAAAATGTCGTAATGATATGGAGAAAAGCTATCAAGGGTAATTGACAGTGTGAGTCATAAGAAGTCGATTTATTTTTTAATTGTTACTATGTATTTATAAATATATGTATGTAATTGGTACACTTAGCAAAGTAAAACTACGGGCTCTTTGGAACTGTCACAGTACATATTGTACTTAGATATGTAAGTTATTAAAGAAATTATGATATTTGTGAGAAATATCCTGTTTTGACAAGATTCTATGCCCACAATTGCATTTTGTTAAGTGACCATATATTTAAGATACTATAAGTTGATTATAATTCATTATGGCTCAGTAATATTTATGTTCAGAATAAAGATTACCCGTAGTATTATGAAACTGGTTGTAATATAGCGTGTAGCGTGTGTGTGAATGTGATATTTATTAAATTACGATAAATTATTTTGCTGTTTCTGTCTTTACACCATGTTGTTCTTCGCACCCAATCCATTAAAATACCTAGGTAAGTATTAAATAAAGGAGTGACGGTGCCATATAGGTAAAAAAGCGGCCAAGTGCGAGTCGGACTCGCCCATGAAGGGTTCCGTAGCAGCAAGTAACAATAAAACAGCGGTTTACGATTCATAACGTATTAAAAAAAACTACTTACTAGATCTCGTTCAAACCAATTTTCGGTGGAAGTTTCCATATTAATGTACATCATATCATATATTTTTTTTAGTTTTATCATTCTCTTATTTTAGAAGTTACAGGGGGGGGGGGGCACACATTTTACCTACACGTATGAGTTTGATGAAAAAATTTTTTGAGTTTCAGTTCTATTAAGTATGGGGGACCCCCAAAATTTATTGTCTTTTTTCAATTTTTGTGCGAAAATCTTAATGCGGTTCACAGAATACATCTACTTACCAAGTTTCAACAGTATAGTTCTTATAGTTTGGGAAAAAAAGTGGCTGTGACATACGGATGGACAGACAGACAGACATGACGAATCTATAAGGGTTCCGTTTTTTTGCCATTTGGCTACGGAACCCTAAAAAGGGAAGGGAGTGTTGCAAATTACCTGTTCGCACGTGTGTGTACAACGTTTTACAGTACATATAGCCCTTTACATTTTCGACGTAGTTACGTAATATGCTTATTATAGCACCGGTGTTGTAATGTCGTAGCAACAGATGTACCTAGGTACTGTAAAACGCTGTACGATATACACGTGCGAATGGGAAATCCGCAACTCGTGTCCATTTAAGACAATCCCTTCGGACATGTTAAGCCGGGTACTCACTAGCGAGCTGTAACCGAACATGCGTGATACAGTAACGAGGTTCTAGTGTGTACGCGTGTTACAGTTTCGGCTCGCGACGTCGCCGGAACGCTTTCACCGAGCGTACTCATTTTGCGAGCTGTAACTGTAACCGAACAGATACAGTACGAGGTTCTAGTGTGTACGCATGTTACAGTTTTGGCTCGCGACGTCGCCGGAACGCTTTCACCGAGCGTACTGATTTTGCGAGCTGTAACTGTAACCGAATAGATACAGTACGAGGTTCTAGTGTGTACGCATGTTACAGTTTCGGCTCGCGACGTCGGCGGAACGCTTTTACCGAGCGTACTCATTTTGCGAGCTGTAACTGTAACCGAACAGATACAGTAACGAGGTTCTAGTGTGTACGAGAAGGCCAAGCCGCTGGAAGCCGAATCTATCCTCAGTTTTGGTTTGTAACTCCACGATGTCGGACGAGTATTTTTCGCATGTGCAGAATACATACAGATGCCTACTCGATGGTCATAAACGGCCACGAAGATGTGGGATTCATAGAATTTATCGGGAAAGTGGTTCCATAGAATACATTACATAGTACACTATTTTCCCTGTAGGCGTCTATCAGCAATAGTAGTTTGTGTTACAAGGGATCAAAATGATATATTTCCGTCAAGGGCGTATATTGAATCCTGAGCGTAATAAGGGATTCAAGTGTTAACGCCCAAGACGAAATAATTTTGATACCGTGTGACACATACTGCTTTTCACATCAACTATGAGGAAAATAAAAAAAATCTTAGTGTTGACACAATCCGATACTTAAACAGATTATTTAAGCTAAAAAAATAATGTGTCAAAAAATTTAAAAATAGTGTCCTTGAACAGAAAAGTGCCACTTTGATCCCTCCTAGCAGGGAAGAAAAGTGCCACTTTGATCCCTCCTAGTAGGGAAGCAAAAGCCGTTTTCCGAATATATGATGTGAAAAATACATTTATCCTCTGACCATTCACTCATGACGAATAAATACTCGATATATAACTGGTTTGCAGCGGCTAGCAACAACTAATCTTGACGTCCACGAGCGCAGTGCAAGCGTCCTTTGGTTCGCGGCAAAAACCGACAACCGTCGGATCGCTGCGAGCCGCCCGTGTAGCGTTCGTTGCAGGCTCGCGAGCACGTACACACTATGTTTTTGGCAACAGTAACTGTTACAGTTGCGTGCAACGTTACGGGTTCAGAAATGAGTACGTTGTAGATGTCGGCTCGCTGCGAGCCGCTCGCGTACCGCTCGCAGCAGGTTTGCGAACCACGTACACACTATGTTTTTTGGTTACAGTACATGCAACGGTTACAGTTACAGCTCGCTAATGAGTACCCGGCTTTATAAAATTCGCCCCTCGTTGCAAATTTCCTATTTATCGCACTTGTATCGTAACTAACTACTACGTGAGAAAATTTTAAACACAGGTTTCCGAACTGAAGGGCAGCGTAGGTACTAGAACGGACCTCATTAAGTGCCTAAGTGCCACTTTCACCATCCGTTTAACCCGGGGTTAACCGGTTAAACCGTTAACCCAGTGTCAAATTGTACTGGTAACCATAGTAACTCCATGTTTAACCGGTTAGCACTGGATTAGTGTTTGGTGCAAGTGGCTCTAATTAAGATTAAAATATGTAACGCAGCTGCGCATGCGTCAGAAAATAAAGATGGCACCCAGCCTCCGGACCTGCAAGTGACATAGAACGTAGACCGTCTCGAGAACACCGCAAACATCGATAACATAAAACGTGCTATGAATATTTAACTTACGAACCACTAACAAGTGTTTCCATCAACAAGATTGAGATAAAATAACGCACAGGTGAGTTCACTTTTGATTAAGTACCTATATATGTAGGTATATTACACTGAAGTTATATTGATATACTATCTAAACATGAATTCAAGTGTTTACGTACACCATGCACCCGTAAATAATGTTTTTACAAATTTTCACGAGTTTATCAGCAACACATTAACAAAATTCTGATATTTTCTGCACGCTTGTCTAAGTAGAATATGGCATGGCGAACTTGTAAGAACTGTTATACAAAGTTATGTAACCTATATCGTAACAAAATGAACCAATATCAATTTCAAGTAATCGAATGACCAAGTGTTTCAATACAGGGTATTTATTGTTTACGAATTTTTCTTGACTGTAAACACACACACTGAATAGGATAGGATTGTTGATGTGATGCGATTCAACATGTACCTATTATCTTCATTCGACGTCGGTAGTCGGTCTCTCGTTAGTTTAAATGGAAAATAATAACGACAAGGGACTCATCGTTTGCTGGAGGATATCAAAATGGTTATTAGCTCCCGTTCAAAGGTTAGTCGTTTATACGATTTATATTAACTAGTAGTTTGCCCCGAATTGAGAATTCGCGGTTCGCCAAAAACTCTATATATTTAACTTTCGACGCGATTGAATAAAATAAAAATCAAAATGGCTGCCGTTTTTAATGATCTTCCCAACGGATCTATAATAGGCCTTTTATATATATACGATTAGAGCAAAAAAGAAGAAATTCATGAAGGCGTCCATTACTCGTATTTACAATTTTGATATCGGATTTCTATTAAGAAGCCTTTTCGAATCCTCAGATTTTTTTTTAACATGATTGGAAAAAAAAAAGGAAACTCAAGATTGCGGGCATTTTCAACAATTTTGACTCCTATTTTACACAAATATTTGGCGGGAAATTCAAAAAATCTTGGGCTGATCACACTTTGTATTGTATTATAGTTTTGATACTAGAAAATATTTGGTGATACAATAACGAAATATCTGTCAACAATTTTTGGCTAGCCAGACTCTATCTTGGTCTAGTTCTGTTTATTAATTTTACAGTTTGTATTTTCATACTCTATAATTTTTTATTTAATACCTATCATGTGTGTGTCATGTAGGATGTCACGCAAAAGCGATAGTTATTTTAGGTTTAGGTATATCGATTACTAAAATGATTTTAATAGAAATAAATTGGTTTCAGAAGGAAACTGAAAAGATTCAAAATGAAACAGATTAAAGTTGGAGTGTTATTTCTACTACCGAGTTGTTCTTTCATCATTCTACTACTATACTACTGGCAGCATTTGGGGCTCGGTTTTCGCCAATTTCCGGCGATTACTGCCCAGCCTCTAATCTCTATCCGACATCACAAAGTCGTGCCCATGAAACATATAAATCTTGACGAGTTATACAAAGACAACAAAGAATCAGAAGAAAACTTTTTAAATGAATACAGAACCGGTAAGTCTCGTATCTGCCTATTAAAGATATGTAGACTTCCATGCTCGGTATCAAGCTTCAAGATCGAGTAAGGAATGTCGAGATCCGTCGCCGCACCAAGGTGCATGACATGGGTTTCGTCATTACCAAACTAAAATGGAATTGGGCGGGACATATGTTGCTAGGCAGAGTGATGACAGGTGGACTAAAATGTTAACAGAATGGTGGCCGCTTTCGGATGAAAGAAGCGCCTGGCGTCCGTTGGCTCGTTGGGTGGACGACATTCGGAAAATTGCGTGTAGATCACTCCTGGATGAGATTAGCTCAGGACCGGGACAAGTGGCGTACTAGAAGCCTATGCTCAGCAGTGGGTGATAAAGGGCTGATATGATGATGAGTCTTCATTCAGAGAATCAACATTATTTATGTTGTAACCAGAATAAACTTACTAAACATTATTTTCTATCTGTATTTAATGTAGACATGCAGACATCCTTGATTTATTTGGTACTAATATCTTATTCCATCTACTTTCAGTGTACTCTATAAACACGCCAGGGTGCCAAATTCCATTCAATATGATAAATTACAGGAAGCAAATCGAAATTGAGAAAAAACATAAGCAGAAACGATCTGACTGCGGTAAACGAGCAGTTCACATAAAGAAAATTGACGGGGATCGTGTACGAGCGACGGTCAACCCATTGGTAATGAAAAAATATCTAAGGAAAAGCGCCCGTTTTGATTGCTGTTACAGATTTCTACAGCTCCGTCCTGGTCACGAAAATACCAAAATTAAGTGAATACGCCTTGTCCAAATTATTTATTAATTTTTACTTTATTATTTAGACCTCAAATAATGCTTTTTTTTTACAGCTTTACACTATGTGTGAAATTTATCTCCGGTGCCACGATTTTTCTTCAAACTGATTTCATAAACGTGAGATGTGTTGAATATGATGTGAGAAACAAGACACATCCGATATATGATGATGTTTTCGCCTTCGCCAAGAAGATCAATACGAGACACAGCCAACAATCTTGTAATAACAGCTACAATGTACTGATGTTAGGCATGGACTCTATGTCTTTGCCGCGAATTGTGCAGACGATGCCAAGAACTACGGATTACCTTCACAAGAACTTTTGGTTTTGCTTCCGTGGTTATCACAAGGTGTTGTTTATTTTTTTACGTTCTTGAGTTATTTGTCGTAATCATTATAACCAAAGGTTTTAAGTAAACAATTTGAAGTTTAGTTTAGTTGACCATAGCACGCTTAGCAGCTCTCTTCTACTTCAAAATCTCATGTCACGATCACAACTAAAGGCCTGTCAGTTGTTCGGAACTGTCAAAATGTTGTTCTAACTGATAAGCCGATACCGTCCGGCGGACTGTTAATCAGTGGGCCCCTAAATAAGTTCGTTCTATGATAAAGTGCTTGCCAGAGTGGCTGAATTTCGATAATTATTTGTATTTTCAGGTGGGTGATAATACGTTTCCCAACGTAATGGCAACATTGACTGGCCACAGCATGCCAATCATATCCTCAGAATGCCAAGATCAAATGGACCAGTGTAACGAAATGTTAATGTGGAGTAAATTCCAGGATATCGGATACGTCACAGCGTACGGAGAAGACTTCTTGCGTTTACCTGATACTTTCAGTAGGCGCTATGCGTTTCAGAAACCTCCGACCGACCACTATATAAAGCCATTATTTATCAAGAGGGAGAAGGAGTTGAATAATAAATCGCTAGTTTGTGCAGGAAAGATATCCGCTGGCCAGCAGCTTTTGGATTACGCTGCTGATTTTGTGACAACATATCGAAATGATCGCTTCTTTGGATTTTTTTGGATGAACTCATTCAGCCACAACACGAACAGTCGTCCTCAGGATGCAGACAGACTACTGGAGAATTTCTTTAACAAAATAACGTACACTGGTATTCTTGAAAATACGTTCGTCATTTTTTACAGTGACCACGGCATTAGATTCGGACCACTTCGTTTTGAATTAGAATCGTACTACGATGAGCGGTTACCGTTCTTTTTTATGCGACCGCCGACAAGGTTCAGAACCCGGAGATGGAAAGAATATAAGGCGCTCGCGGATAATCAATTTAAATTAGTGACCCCCTACGACCTGTTCAACACGTTAATGAATATAAAGGAGTTGTCTACATGCAAGAGTATGTCCGACGTGAGCTTTTCTCGCGGCTGTCCGAATTGTCACAGTCTGTTCACGCCAGTTAAAACTTCACGGACGTGCCGCGACGCTGCCATCCATGATAAGTGGTGTAGTTGTCACCAGTTGTATCCCCTAGATAATAACGACGTTCAAGGCATCAAGAGCGTGCTACTAGCGATGTCTCATATCAATAATATAGTTAAATCTATAAAAACAAGACAATGCTGGCATTGCCTGGACATCTCGCTCAAAAACGTCATAAGAATACATTTCTATTACGATGGTAGTAAAGATAATATCTATTATGTGGTTGCATTCACTACGGCGCCGGGTAACATGTCTTATGAAGCTGTCGTGAACAAATCGCAATTAATCGGACCTCTGAGCGTTATAACGCCGTATAAAGGTCAAAAAACCTGCACAAGAAATATACGAGAACTTCCAAAAGCGCGATTGTATTGTACATGTCAAAAGAATAAAACTTGCACTTAATAATTGTGATATCTTTTGATCATTGAAGTTATCTGTATATAGGTAGGATAGCTATAGTATAGTTTGATAGGTATTTTTAATTTTTAGTTTTAGTTATTTTAATTGTAGTTAGTTTTAGTTTTATATTCCTGTTTATGTCTTTTATAGTTGTGTTTGCTCAGAGCAAAAAAAGGTCAACCACGGCGTTGCATGAACAAGAGATTTCCTTTAGCAGGATTGGTCCTTAGGACCCAAGGATGGATTTAAGAAGTGGAGCCACCCAGATTTTTGGTGCAGGTGGGGGTGGGGGGGTGGGGGTTTAAGCGCCTGCGACGTTTGAGGTTAATAATTTTTTAAGTTTAGGTTCTAAGTCAAGTTTAGAATCATTTTCAACTAAATCAAAGATGTAGACATAGATTTCATCGAAATCGGTTCAGCGTTTATTGATTTCCCATACAATCCTACACCTTACCATTCATTTTTAAGGTTTTTTTTTAATAATAACTATCCTATGTTCTTCCCCGGCACTCAAACTATCTCTATACCAAATTTTATCTAAATCGGTTCAGCGGTTATTGAATCCCCATACAAATTTCCTCCTCCCTTTTCACACCCTTAAGGGATGATTATTGAGATTAAAAGTATGCTATGTTATTCCCTGGGACCCAAACTATCTCTGTACCAAATTTTAACTAAATTGGTTCAGCAGTTTAAGCGTGAAGAGGAATTTAAAAAAAAGGATTCTTTTCATATTTTATGTGTTTTTACTTCGGAATGGTGTCATTATGATATCAGAAATGAATTCGGCACCCCTGATTTATAGGGAAACGATACCAAACTTGACCTAGTAGCTTAAATGATACAGATATCAAGATCAAGTTGAGAGCCCCCCCCCCTAAAAATTTACATCAAAAATCTCGGTGGCTCCACTTCTTGAATCCATCTCTGCGTCCTAAGGACCAATCCTGCCAAAGGAAATCTCTTGTTCATGCAACGCCGTATATTAGCTTCAGCGCCATCCACTATTAGTACTTAATTTAAATTTATATTAATAAAGTTGTTATTCTGTATATAGGTTTTGAACAATTGAATGTCTGTCGCTTATGTGATAATTTTTTCGCTAAACTGTGATAATGACCAAGTGCGATATTTGATTTTTTACTGTACGCAATTAATATACTATGGCATATGGCACCTGAATAGTCTCGTCATTTTTGTGTCATTGCCCCAATCCGCTTACCCAAGTGGATGATACCTAATGCTGCAAATTGAGTAGCCACCTCTGGTAAGTTAACATTGTGGGCATATTTAATTACACAAACGGGTCTACCGCGATATAATTTCATTGTTTTTACCTTTAATTCCGACGTTTCAGCTGAGTTGCACCAGCTTTCCGTGACCACAGCTGGTGCAACTCAGCTGAAACGTCGGAAATTATATCGCGGTAGACCCGTTTGTGTAATTAAATATGTGTACAAAACGCGAGAGTTTAAAGTGTTATAACATTGTGGGTTTCAACAAAACCGTTCTTGAGCAAAGGATACGTTGCGCTAACTCTTAGGATCAAGCAACTATTAATTAATTGTACCTAGTAGTTATTTACTAAGTTCTGTTCCTGTAATAAAGATTAATACATTAAATATACCAATGAAAAAGCAATAAACTAAAAAAAAGAAAGTACCTATAGATACTCGATAGATGATAATATACGTATATAAATATATAAATATTATTCAAAGTAACCTCAGGCACGGACACAGAAATGAAGAGAAATGGCGTGGGAACCCCTGAAGTGGCAGGTATACGCATAAACTGACCATCCAATCGAAAACCCTTGTTAACAGACAAATCAAATCAAGATTTTTTTAAATCTATTTCCTACCCCATAGCGAAGCCCTAGGGGGAAATACATATACCTACACTTGAAATGAGGGGTTATTCGCGGATGGTCTAGAACGCAAAATGACTAGTGTAATATTTTGTCGATATCGCAATTAGTCTACATCGCAAACGGTCTAGAACGCAAAATGCCCACATTATTTTTTCCGTTTTATCTTAACTTTATAGCGATGTCGACGGTTGGCCTTCTGCCATTTGAAGATACCTAACGAACCTAACCTACCTATGTAAAATATGGTGATATAAAAAGTGGGCATTTTGCGTTCTAGACCGTCCGCGACTATACCGAAATGAGGATCTGAGCTGAGGATTTAAACTTTGTTCTTGAGTGGGTACCTACCTAAGATCTTCCCCCAGTGGTAATTCGTAAACTTTATTACAAAGACGTAAGGTCCGTTTATGGGCAGTTAATAGTATTAGTACGGAGAACAAGGGCTAATTATACGCTTTATGTAATTCCAGAATTTTATTTTAAAATTCTAACATTTAACAGGGATAATGAGATAAATTATACAGTTTCGCTGTTCTATAAGTAATAATTATCTATTGTTATTTATAGGCTTTTACCCCCCTATTCATAAAACTTTACGGGACTGATTTAGTTAAATTATGTTTTATCCCTTTCTTACTAATACATACCTAAGTCAAAATGAGATGACAGATAAGGACACGATTATTAGCGCGTTTATGAATAAGGGGGTTTTAGTATTACAAGGATCCGTTAGACTGCATGTATCCACTATCCCCGATAGTCGGATCAAACCTCACGGGCGTCACCAGCGACGCGCGACGGACTTTATTTGAACTAACATGACATTGACAAAAGACTGACGGAATTTTATGAAACTAATCCCTAACAGCCCACTATTGATCGATGATTCAAATTACTTAAGAGCCCATCAACGTGCACACTATAGTGTATACAACATTATTTGCGGTATTTGACGTCTGTCACTCACAACAGCAATACTACGTAAAATGTCTTGCACATCGAAATCACAAAGGAAAACAACTGCACTGCAAACGTTTACGTTCTACGTCTTTTTTTTTTAATTTTAGGGTTGGCCGGTCACCATCGTTATGAATCGGTAGTCGTCTAAGTAAATCGATATGAATTTTTCATTTTTCTTTTAATAAAAGTAAGGAAAAGGTGGATAATTAACTGTATATATGGATATATTTATCGTCACCTAACAGACAACAAATTTGACACAGAAATAACATAAATAAACTTTAAAATAGATCCCCAGTTAGTTTAGATTTTGACGATGGGTGCGACCTACTCGGTCGGTGTATTAAATGCATTTACCTTGCGGGAAAACCATATAATTCTAGCTTTATTTAAATCACAAATAAAAATTCATTATACGTCACAATTCGATACCTCAGTCTACGTGCCATCCAATCGTAATCGCTTGCTGTGACAATCGATTTGGGTTAGTTACATCTCTATATACGTCAGTCACAATGTGTCAAATAACGCAAATAATATTGCATACACTATAGCGCCACTGCTAAATAATCGTGATTATTAAAATTTAACGACAGGTATTTAAAAAAGGGGGCCGCTACGGACTGTATTGTGTATTTAAGTGCCTTTTGAATACTTACATCAAACTAGTTTCTATGTTGCTAGATTCGTCGATCTATGAACTCAAAACAAAAACGGCCGTTTTAACTTTGGACGCATAGATGACGAATCCAGCAACATAAAAACTAGTTTGATGTATTCAAAAGGTACTTGAATACACAATACAGTACGTAGCGGCCTCCTTCTTTAAATACCTGTCGTTAAATTTAAATAATCACGATTATTTAGCAGTGGCGCTAGTGTGCACGTTGATGGGCTTTTAAGTATAGGTACGGTAGGCCGTACAGTCAACAGCAAGTTGCTAAGCGGGCGAGGTGTTCTAAATGATCTCGACGCGACTTTATTGTTAAGAAAATACGAGCGTGTCAAGGTAATTTTGAACACACCTCACCCGCATAGCAACTTCCGATGCTGACTGTACAGTGAACTTAATATAGATTAAAATGGTAAACACGGGTGGTAATATTAAAAAGAGCATATTTAGATTCACTTTGGAATTTACATTAGGGTTTATAAAACTTTTAGTTACATTCCGATAAAAATATAAGTGTAGGCAGTGCTACATTGTAAAGTCGAAAAATATTTAATGTTTTATCAATTATATATTTTTCATATGGCGATAAACGTTAAAAAAGAAGTCAACATTTTATTTAAAAGTGTAACAATACACCACCAATACACCGAAAATATTATATACATAGCACCAAAGTAAACACCACAGAATATTCTACTAAAATACTTATATATAGGTATTTATTACCTACTTCTCAATACATGATAACTTGATAAGCTAATAATTTACAATTACGCTATAGAATACCGTAATATAATGCCATATGCCATATATAGGCATCAGGTACTACCACAAATTTAATGTATAGTATGTAGGTATGTATATCTCACGTCAAGTTTTCTTGATTGATTGATTGATAACACCTATATTGGAAGTTAATCATAAAATAAAACATGTCAGATGTTGAGAGTATTTAAGAACAACCACTGTACTATATTTTTCTCAATAAATTATTTGTATTTGTATTTTGTATTTAGATTGACACTTAGGCTGCCTTTCTCCTCTCGTCTCTGCTCATCTCCGCCTCCGTGAAAATGTTCAGCTTTAAGTTAATTCTAATTAATTTATAGAACATTGATGCCGACGAATGGAAACATGGAAAGAAAGGCATTTTCTGACGAAGGACAGAATGGCAAAAAAAGAGTAGAAATTAAAAAGTTTCAACACTATAGTGTCGTCCCGCTCTCTTATATAAATTGATTTGAAAGGGACGACACTGCAGTATTGCCACTTTGTAATATCTACTCTTTTTTGCCAGGCTGTACGCACATGCCTGGCTGAGCTGAGGCTTGCCGAGGCCTGGCAAAAGCCTTTGCGTTTTCGATTAACGAAATAAATGCGACAATTTCCGAGCATGTTTGAGAAGAAATACAATCCGGTACTGCTGCTATAGGTACTTATCAATGAAACTAGCACTCTCTGTTTCGTTAAATTATCAAACAGCACACAAAATACAAATATTTTACATTAAAGGAAGAAAATGAAAAAAAAATACGCTTCCGGCAGGAAAATACATAGTACCTACCTATGTAAAATACATAATTAACTACCTATTTATAATTAGTCTCTCTGTATAATTGACTTTTTTAATATATTTCACATTAGAATCCTATTCTATGAACTGTTAATATAAAATTTAGTCATTTTTAAATATTCGATTCAAATTTTACTCAGATACGATACGAAAAATAAAATATAACCAGAAACAAAACAAGTCCATTTAAAGTTCGCTCTATTAACTGGAATACATCATGAGATCACTCAATCAGATCGTACCAAAACTTTTTTACATACAATTAAACAATACTTTATGTTAGTATGTCATGGACATAAAAATATTGACTGATAACCAGAGTAAATTTTATAGCATTTTCGGTGCAGCGGAGTGGTGTTAACGGAATTGGCATAAACAATTTCAACCCTAGTTCGTTTTTTTAGTATTAGAAAAAACTTGACAGAAGGTAACACTTGACATGCCTTAATTGAAAAACGCTTTTTAAAAATCAGTAACTATTACTTATAAAAGCAGAAGATTATAAATGATCGTATTAGATTCATAATTGTTACATATTTGCCGTAACTTATTTTTAAAATGTGTTTTTCAATTAAAAGACACATCAAGATTGTTTACCTTATTTCTAATGCAATAAAACGAACTATAATGATTTATTACCGTTAATTACGTTAATATTACCCTTATTTTACCATTTCATTTGGAATTATCTATACCAATTCCGTTAACGGGTCTCTATTGTTTCCCAAATAGTTTTAAGTCATAATGTATTGTTTGTCCGAATTTTCGTTAGTCATAATTGGTTTTTCTCAGAAACGCGTAACTTTTCAGGATTGCCATAAAACAAACCTAACCTAATCTAACCTATCTATAGAATGACGATACGAAAATCCTGAAAAGATAACAGTTTTATGACTAACGATAATATGACAAACAATACATTATGACGTAAAACTTTATGGGAAACAAAGGTACCCCCCGTTAACACCACTCCGCTGCACCAAAAATATTGTAGAATTTACGATGTCTGCTAATAACTATAAAATATATGTTAAAGTTAGACCAATAAAAGTCTGCAACGATTTTGATAGCATACGCAGTACAAGTGTTATTTATACGTCATAATTTCATATTTTGTTTTTTTTTTGCCCTCTCGCGCCTGAGAGGAGGCCTATGCTCAGCAGTGGGACATATATAGGCTGAAATGATGATGATGAATTTCATATTAAGTTTGACGTTTAAAATAACACTTGCACTGCGTATGCTATCAAAATCTTTGCAGACATATTTTCGTCTATCTCTACTATCTCTAGTAACTAGTGTAACTACGCAAATCCTACAACAAATTATACCTGCTTGATCGGAATAGACCTATACAAATTGTCATTATGTATACCCATAGGTATTTTCCTTTGCTTTTGTATCTATTAATAACCTACTTTATTTACGCCAATAAACTCAAATGCGTAGGTATCTAATCCTTTAATAATTAGTCACATATTTCCTTTTGAACATTTGTTTTCGATACATTAATATAAATAAATGCGTTTTAATTTCAAGCTTGCTATTATATTGGCAATGTGCTCACTAAGGTTTCAATACAATATTTCATAATTTACCAGTGCCTGAGAATTTTTTTTTCGGTACCAAAGAGCGTGCGTATCATACGCTAGTAGTGTAGTATGTAATTAATGTAATTATGTATGCTACGTGCGAAGTGCATCATAGCCGCTAGGCAACCTAGCCAACACGGCCATAGTATCGCCCTAACACCTACTAGTACAACATAGGAAACACTTACATAATTCTCAGCACAACGGGTACTCATTAGCCTGTAAGTCTGTAGATTACGCTAACACGCTCTTAGGCAAGAGAGGAGGCGTCCGGGGGAAGACAACGAACAGCGAAAGCTGGAACACCGAAAGGCCCGCGCCGACTATATTTGGTAGCTGAAAACAAAAAGGGCTATTTGAATTCAAACAGGTAAGATTTTTATATTACTGATCGTGCGGAAAATTGTTACGGTCTAACGCTAACCGTTGACAAGCGGTAGAAAAATAACTTGTAAAGTCGACGTCGAAGATATGTGTACATTTTGCGCCTTATTACAAAGGAGTAAGGTGCAAAGGTTTAAAGATATTTTTCACGTCGACTAATTATTTTTCCACTCAACATGTCTAATAAAGCACTTGGACAAATCTTTCACCGCCAAGGGGGCTACCGCGAATATAGAAATTCAATCCACGACTAGATCTCTATCGCTCTTGCTGTTTTAATGTGACAGTAAAACAATTTTCGAAATACGCGGTAGGCTCTCATGAATAGGTATGTACTGTACTTAAACTCTTTGTCTAGTACAGCCATTCTCAAAGTGTGTTCCGCGGAACCCTAGGGTTCCGCAAAGCCTCTGTTGGGGTTCCGCGAAAATACTTGTAATAATAAGAAAAAGCCAGCACTTCTATATGTATATCTGGTCCACAGTGACGAACGAAAATTTTTAATTTGGGGTTCCGTCAAATATTTCGCGTTCCAGAAGGGTTCCGTCACCAAAAAAGTTTGAGAACCGCTGGTCTAGTTGGACTCTATGAAATCGAACTATCACATATTTGAACTAGATAAGTACAAGTATGTAGTTTAAATGTGAACTTTATCACATAAGAGTAAAATACACAATTGAATGAGGCGCCTATGTTAAGCGCGCCTAAACAGTTTAAAAGTTTTGCACTTAAACCTAAAAATGTATTAATACTTGTGTCTGTGTATTTGTCGGGCTACCCCATTAATACTTACAATTAAATAATTGTCTTCCTCTATAACACCATAAAGGAACCACAGACTCGACACAAAGAATGACATGAGGATCATAGGGAACGGGAGACATTCTGTGCTCTTCACTTTTAACACATAGAACAGCTTGCTCATCGGAGCTGCTATCGCCAGCAATGTGACGAGGCATGCAACTGTCCCTGAAATATAAATGTGGTTATTTAAAATACAAAGTTGAATTAACAATCAAGGGTGTGTTCCGAAGTAGAGGTTACCATTTGTTATATTTCTTATATATATGGTGGCCTAGCAGTAAGAGCGTGCAACTTTCAATCCAGAGGTTGCAGGTTTAAACCCCGGCTCGTCGGTTCGGCCGGCCGGCTCGGCGCTCGGCTTTTCAGTGAAGGAAACGTGAGGAAACCGGACTAATCCCAATAAGGCCTAGTTCCCCTCTGGGTTGGACAGTCAGATAGCAGTCGCTTTCGTAAAAACTAGTGGCTACGTCAAATCATGGGATTAGTTGTCAAGCGGACCCTAGGCTCCCGCGAGCCGTGGCAAAATGCCAGGATGAAGGCATTTGTTATATATGTACTTATACTTTGCAATGTTCCCATTTGCAATTATTCATATTTGAGAAAACCATAATATTTTCATTTTATATCAACATTTCTTTTGTCATAGCGTGTAGTTTAACTGATGTACCTTTATCCACACTTATATAAAGACAATTCATAACCCTTTTTGTAAAGCCATTAGGTCCATTAGTGGTGTTTCATTTGGTAAAAAGTATTTATTTAATTAGTCACACTTATTGTTGATTATAGCCAACTACAGTGTTACTAATATGTTGATAAACTTCTTATAATAGATAACAGCTATGAATGACATTAACATTGAAATTCATGTATTATACTGGCTAGGGCCACTTGCACCATTTACTAACCCGGGGTTAACAGGTCAAACCTGGAGTGTCACCATGGTTACCAGTACAATTTGACACTAGCTTAACGGTTTAACCAGTTAACTCCGGGTTAGTGGGATGGTGCAAGTGGGCCTTAAGAGTATAATGACATTTTATATTTGATTATTTTTATTTTTTATTTTTTTATTATTGTGTAAGCAGGCAGGCAGTTGTGACAACTGATATTGCCTGTATCCAGTAATCATTAATAGTTATCGTTGACAAGTAGATGTATTGATGTGTCTGTCTAATTTATTTTTAAATTGGTTCACATTTTGTGCTGAAACCACATCTTCGAGGAGTTTGTTCCAGTTGTTATTTTTTTAAGTAATAAATTTATAATACATATTTATAGCAAAGAGGCCGGGGCAGACCACAAATGCGTTGGGAGGAAGACTTAAAAAGAACAGCCGGCACAGACTGGATGGCGACAGCACAAGACAGGGACAAATGGGCAGCAATGGAGGAGGCCTTTACCCACTAGGGATTCATTAGTAAAACACATATTATAAGTCATAGTTTTATTTTAATTTTTTTATGTAAACACTTTACAATAAATAAAGGGCTTTTTTATTTTTATTTTTTATTTTTTTTTATTTTTAGCAGTTTAATGCTTAGCTTCACCAACCTAATAATAAGAAAACTTCTGTGAGACTCGGACATATTAAACAGATTAGAATGGGTCATACACATTTTCTTGTTATGGAGCAAAACTTACTGAGTAATCTTCAAAAATTTAATGGACTCTACTATAATACCATACCCATTTAATTTAATAATGATTGTTGGAATTTAAAAAAATACATATACTGAAACTAAATAAAAATTATAAGTATTAATGTAAAATTCCATAATATCAGCCCATAAGTCTTAAAACATAGTAGTGCCTATTTAAAACATGTTAGAAACAGTAGTACCTACTTAAAACAAAAAAAAAAGATTCAAAGGTGGCTTACCCAGTCGGCCGAGAAGAGTTTCTTTATCCTCCTCAAATCTTAAATATCCCACAGACAAAACAAGCAAGCCCATTGTAAAGACCATCTGCTTGAATGTAGTAGACTTCTTGTAAGTATACATATAGAACACAAGAGAATACAATGTCATGAGTGTTATTCCTATTATGTTTACTAGTATTATCTTACTATCATCCTTGGTAATCCCATACATGAGCCACAAGGCTGATCTGAAATATAATTAAAATATATTAATAATTTGACCGCATTAATTTAGCCGACAAGCCATATGTTTGTTCCGCAACATGCGGTCCTCGTAAGAACCAAACCAATTTTTGCGCTTTTGAATTTGGAACTTTCTTCTATTTCTATAAGAGTTCAAACCTCGAATTTAATTTGTACTTATACCAGGACTTGCGAGGACTTACGAGGTTAAAAAAAGAACTCCCTTACAAAATACTGTTTAAACAACTTACGCTAGAACACCGGTAAGAAAAGGCAATGGTGACGCTTCAGCTGTAGACCTATTAACCACATATTGCTTGCACACTAACCTGGAAAAGGAAGTAACATGTTTAAACTATTAAAACAGATGTAAGTCATTCAGAAATCGTGTGTATTACTTTAAATGAAACATACATTCCTGACAAAAAATTCAATACTGTTGTAACGACGGCTAAGCCGCTAATAAGTTCCTTAAATTCAGACAAAGCCATATTTATATTATATCAAAATTAACGCTAGCATATACATTCCCACGCACTCATAATTTTAAAACTTAGAAAATAGCCGTGATATCGTCGAATGAAAATATCGTCGATTCGTCGTTCGACAACAAGACAATATCGACACTTGACACTTGACAGAACAGTACTTGACAGTATACGAAGTGACACTGACATTGATGACAGCTTGCCTCATCCAAAGTGACAGAAAAAATCCGATTTGGGATAGATTAATGACAAATTTACTTCATTATTATATTTTTATTGATATATATCCCCTTTTTGATGTGTACTAAACAAATAATATAAATAAAAATTATTGAAATATTTACCGATCAAAACCTTACAGATTTAGTCCAGTTTCATTTACAAAATTTAATTGCATATTATCATTTCTTGCGTATAAAGGAATGGATGCCTCAGGTGTCTGCTGTTTCATACACTGCTATACACGCTGAACAAATATAAATACGGTGATATCTGTTAATAAATTTAGAAAATAAAAATTATTAAAATATTTACCGATCAAAACCCTACAGATTTAGTCAGTTTAGTCAGACAGTTTCATTTACAAAATTTAATTGCATATTATCATTTCTTGCGTATAAAGGAATGGACGCCTCAGGCGTCTGCTGTTCCATACACTGCTATACACGCTGAACAAATATAAATACGGTGATATCTGTTAATAAATTTAGAAAATAAAAAGACTAATTATATTTTTTTTATATAATAACAATAAATTTCACATGCAACAAAAATATATATAAAAAATACATTTTTTGTTAAATGAAAGAAAATAAGAGCGGTTTTATATATATGCTGACTAAACTGTCAATTTGGTCATTGATGTTGTTATCCATATCCATCCATATCTATACTTTCCGTAAATTCATTTATGGTTTAATACGTATATTTTATCGTTAAAGCTAAATGATTTTATTCAATCGCAATCGATTTTGTTAATTAAATATAGGAAAGAAGAAAAATACCATGTGCTCCATTTCAAAATGATTAGTTTGTAATCAAGGACGATGAAGGCGTTTAAACTTATAGTCCACCAAAACAGCTTCAGTCGTGAGTTCTATGCATACCGTTATTTATTATTGCTTGAGTATGTATTATTTTATGTACACATAAGCGATAACCTATATATTTGTAGTACATAACGGTGGTAAAGGTTAAAAGGCAACAACTTTATTACACTAATAATAAAACCGCATTCTGTATGATTAATAAACAATTTAGAATATAGTAGGACCGTGCTAACTCGGACGGAGAAAAATCGGCCATTGATTACAGAGGTTTCGGAATTATTATTCTCAAAATTTAAACAAATGATTTTTAGATACATATGATGAAACTAAAGATATAGATTACTAGCAGTAAATAACCAGCTAGGTATACTCCTCTGCTTTACATTTTTGCATTACATTTCGAAGGCACTCATGGAGGAAAAAAAGAACTTGTGTCTATCAAATTCAATATCTTCAGCCCAAGACCGTTTGGATTACAGCAATCTATGGATTAGCAAGAGTCTGGATTACCGAGGCACTACTGAAGTCTGTAATACACTGTCAGACCTGTTCAATACAATTTGCATCTTTTTTATTTAGCACTGTGAAATTCAAAGTGGTAATATTTAAAAATATGGCTAAGTAATGCAATCTGTTTATTTATTTACAGCTGTGGACTTAATAATCAGTTTAAAAGATTATCCTGGACTTAAAGAGAAAGACATAGTGGAAATATACCACCCTGAAAATGACTATCCCAGGCTGCTGCTACAAGTCATTAAGGATGCCCCAGGGAGAGGCAGAGGTTGTTACCAATCTTTAATCCCTTTATTACAGCGGTCAGCAACAGGCGAACCTCTCACTTGTGGCCCGCTAGCCTCCCTGGCTATTTTGTATGTAATATTAACAAACAACAATGTCTGATAAAGTCATAAATATTAACAAAGTGCAGCCCTCAGCATCTTCGTTAACTACTTATTATTTGGCCCTTTTGCTTAAAACTGGCCGACCGCTGCTTTAGTATCTGGGTTCTTTGTAGGCTAACTCTGTAAATGTCAGTGAAAGTGTTAACTCCATTTACTGCACTGGGCCGAAAAACTTGGTTACTTACAAGTTAGAGTCTGTTTGCAAAGAGAAGAGTTGTGGAATGATGGAACTTCTCTTTCCAAACAGTTTCTACAATAATTCCCACAGCAAACATGTTAAGTAACTTTCAGACACTTAAATAATTACCAACTATACTATGGAGGCAATGTCAAAACTTACTGCAGGGGCGCAGCAACCTGAAGTATATCTTGTCCTCCGAGACCAAAGACCTCCGTGCTACTCTGTTTAAAGCAGTTTCTGTCCAGTCAACGGTGCTCAGTTCAAATTTACAAAATCTTTAATTTTTAAATCAATATGTAAAATTTTTCATTTCTTTTTTTTTAGGGTTTAACATCAGTAATGATTGATCTTCAATAATGATTGTATTCATATATTTCTATAGATACCATCAGTGTGGAGCAAAGCATTGCAACAACATTCCAACTGCGGACATTTGCCGACGTTTACGTGAACATAGTGAATGTGCCAGATGTGGCCCTGGACTCCGTGGAGCTCACCTTCAAGGACCAGTACATGGGACGCTCGGAGATGTGGAGACTAAAGAATCACTTGGTTTGTTTATTCTTCATCTTAGTACTTTTTCTGGAGGTATTCTAAAGAAGTTCAACCCAAAAGTTGGAGCAGGCACTATGTTTTTGCAAACCCTACCCATAAAAACATCAACATACTAACAATAACATATTCCTTTGTTTTAATTTTTTTATAATGTTTGTGTGGACAAACTAATACCGACGAAATAAAAGTACATTTTAACATTGTTGACGTTAAAAACCAGCCTACATAAATAATTCCGTCGGGTTCATTGTTGCTTGGGGGTCATCCATTAATTACGTCACACGAATTTCTAGGTTTTTTGACCCCTCCCCCCCTCCTTGTCACACTTAGTCACATTTGGCAAACCCCTCCTAGTGTGACGTCACATTTTTTCTACGAAATAGCCAAATCGAATTAAGTAAGTACCTAAGTATTATTAATATTTTATCAAAATATTTTTCACGATATAAATAGTAGTAGTTTTATAACCCAAAACTGCTTAGGAAAGAAAATTAAACGAATACAAACGATTACCGTTTTAAAAACTTGTTATTTAAATGTACAGCGATATAATAATTTAAATAAATTTTCGGTTACTGGTGAAGTTAAAGTGACGTCACAAAGTTTGTGTCTCCCCCCTCCCCCATGTCACAATATGTCTCATTTTCTTGACCCCCTCCCTCCCCCATGTCACAATATGTCTCATTTTCTTGACCCCCTCCCTCCCCCTAAACGTGTGATGTAATTAATGGATGACCCCTTGTTGGGGAGCAATAAGAGTTTAAGAAAAAAAATAATCCAAATTGGCCACAATAGAACGGTCTCGAGAAGAAAAGTGTACAGGTGTAGGTACTGCTCAACGGGGTCAGTCCAAAGTAAAAGTAAAAGTACCAAACTACCAAAAAAATAATTTGACACTAACATGTTTCTATTTTATTAAAGGTTAGCACATGTGTGTACCTCAACAAAAAGATCGAGTACTGCGGCGGTGCCATCAGATGTCAGGTCTACGAGATGTGGTCACAGGGCGACCGCGTGGCCTGCGGGGTAATCACGGAAGACACGAAGATCGTCTTCAGATCGTCAACCTCAATGGTGTATCTGTTCATACAGATGTCGTCTGAAATGTGGGATTTTGATATACACGGAGACTTGTACTTTGAGAAGGCTGTGAATGGGTTCCTTGCTGAGCTTTTTACGAAATGGAAGGTAAGAAATGTTCATACCTCCATTCTACCTACTATAATAGATTTTTTTTAAGCTGACCATTTAGGACTTTATGAGCTCATAGTTCTAAACGGGCAGCTTATAAAATTTCAACTAAGTATACATTTAAAGTTTTTTATAAGTAGCCGTACTACGAATTGACATTTGCCGTTTACGTTACTGATTGATATATTGGTGCGATAGAGAGGGAATGCGGTCGATTCCGCGCAGTCGCTATTGTAAATGTCGAATTTCAACTCGTGGTCACCGTGAAGGTCAAAAAATGATTCTTGTTAAAATGACAAAAAGAAATGACGTGTTGACATGTGATTTTTACAGAAAAACGGCAGCAACCATGAAGTGACAATTGTGCTATTTTCAAGAACATTCTACAAGGCTAAGTCTTTGGAAGAGTTTCCACAACATATGAAGGAGTGCCTGCAGAAAGACTACAGGGGCAGATTTTACGAAGATTTCTACAGGTATGCAACACAGCTATGACTGGTCAGCCAAAGTAACATCGCCTTTATTTATCTAAACTACTCTCTTGATTATACAGAGTGGCGGTTCAAAACGAGCGTTACGAGGACTGGTCGAATGTGCTGCTGCAGCTAAGGAGACTGTTCACCGACTACCAGAAAATCGTCCTCCAATACCACGAGCGGCCTAACATGGAGATTCCGACTGCTATCAACTCGACTGCGGCGCAGGGGAACTTCCTTGAAGTTCTCAATATGAGCTTGAATGGTGAGGATCCTATGCTCAATGGCTATTAATACGTGGGCCATACTGAAACTTTCTGGATTCTGATATATGAGCCGATTTATTTTTTCTAAGTGGCCAGTTCCAGGAATTTTCAGTATGCCCTAAGTATTATAAGTTTTATTTAATCATATTTGGAGCCCAAGGAAGCTGTAGCCAAGTTAACTAGATTGGGTATCTACCTTTTCAATGGACATTCCAATTTCTTACTAAGTGCGCTCTCCAGTTCTAACAAATGCAGCGCTAGCTATTTTTACGAGTATATCGTTCTACTTCCGGTATACGGGATCAGTTAGTGAGGCTTTCACAGACGATTTAGACTCACACTAGGTCCGTATCCTTTATATTGTGGTGTCATGACCAAAAGTGACCCTTGTGGAGTTTGAAAATGAGCTATACGCCCAAGCTATGTAAAACTGATTCTTACAAAACATAATAGCAAAACTTAACTGTTTTACTAAAACTTATATCAGTCTTATTTGCTTTCAGTATTCGAAAAACACTACCTAGACAGATGTTTCGACCGGACCGGTCAGCTTAGCGTAGTAATAACCCCCGGAGTCGGCGTGTTCGAAGTCGACAGGGAGCTGACAAACGTCACCAAACAACGAATCATAGACAACGGCGTCGGCAGCGATTTGGTCTGCGTCGGCGAACAACCTCTCCACGCCGTACCACTCCTTAAGTTCCACAACAAAGACAATAACCTAAACTCTATAGACGATTACTCCATGCCCCATTGGATCAACTTGTCCTTTTACTCAACCAACAAAAAAGTAGCATACTCTAACTTCATTCCGAGAATAAAATTGCCGCCCCGTAAGAGTCAAGAGCCGCTTAAGAAAATGTATGAAGACGAGAGAAAAAGCAAGCTTTTGAAGGAGGACGAATATATGCATAATTCTATATTTGATTATGATGCGTATGACGCGCAAGTGTTTCAACTGCCACCAGCGCATAGCACTTGGTAAGTCTTTTGACGTTCGCATTTTACAACCAAACTGACGTTTGATTTAACATAAATAAAATAGGCCTTATTTCACTGCGATAAGGCTTGCTCATTGTCACTTAATTATAAATGATTGTGTAGCGAAAAACATCTACGAATAGAAAACCCACCCAATGGGTCTCTCGTTCCCAATTTAAGTAACCACCATAAGTAAAATGAAATTTAATAAAAAACAGGTTCTATTTTTCGATGAGGCTTTTTTTGAAAAATGTTTGGCTCATTTTTTGCCATTTGCGCAAAATTTGCCAAGTTAAGCCGCGGCCGACCAAAGAGCAGTTGAAGCTACTAAAAGTCAGCTACCCCTAACCTCGTAAGGCCCAATATGCATTACAATGTACACTCCGTTTCCATTAATTTGAACCTTTCAACAACTACATAAGGTAACATTTTTTTTGTTTTTTTGTTATCTAAAACAAACGAAAGTCACCCTAATTTCCTATATAACAAGGTTCATATTAAAAATAAATAGGGAAACTTTGTATGGTGGGTCTTACGAGGTTAAAGAGTAGGTATTTTCTATTTTTTTTATCGGGTTTAATACTTTTATGTTTTTGATTGTAGTGTGCAGAGGGTTGCTCGGACTAAAAAGACCTCGGTAGCTGGGCTGGAAGGCTTGAGGAGAAGCCCGCCTGCGTCCATCACACACAGGAAAATGTCCGATCCTGACATCCACCACAGCCTTGGAGACATTCTGTCCACAGGACGTATGTATAATTATATACACGGTGTAACATGAGTAAACCGAATAATTTTAACAGCGTATTCCTGATCATATTGAGAGACAAAAATGTCCTACTTTTTTAGGGTTCCGTACCCAAAGGGTAAAACGGGACCCTATTACTAAGACTTCGCTGTCCGTCCGTCCGTCCGTCCGTCCGTCCGTCCGTCCGTCCGTCCGTCCGTCCGTCCGTCCGTCTGTCACCAGGCTGTATCTCACGAACCGTGATAGCTAGACAGTTGAAATTTTCACAGATGATGTATTTCTGTTGCCGCTATAACAACAAATACTAAAAACAGAATAAAATAAAGATTTAAATGGGGCTCCCATACAACAAACGTGATTTTTGACCAAAGTTAAGCAACGTAGGGAGGGGTCAGTACTTGGATGGGTGACCGTTTTTTTTTGTTTTTTTTTTGTTTTTGTTTTTTTTTTTCATTATGGTACGGAACCCTTCGTGCGCGAGTCCGACTCGCACTTGCCCGGTTTTTTTTAAAACGCCTAGTTTCAGAGATAATATTAATTTAAAAATAAACAAGTTTTTGTTGTTACATAATGTAAAAAGCCTTTTTGATAGTAATGTTGCTACTATGGGACGTAGTCTAAATATCCTTATTGATAGATGTCAAAAAGTGACAAGTAACACTTTGCAAAAAGAAGGTATTACGAAAAAAAAATGTAAAAATCAATTTTAAGTAACAAGTTTACCAATAACATTAATTTTTTATGTACAAATACATTCAAAAAATTAAAAAAAAAACAAAAAAATTTTTTGTTTGTGAAGTTGACCTAAACTCATATTACATTTTTTCCTTCTTTTGACCTCAGAAATGCGTGGTTAAAATTATTCGCTTTCCTCATGTTACACCGTGTATGTATAGAATTAGAGCAAAATGAAGTGGAGGCGTATTGAAGGCATTAGTTGGAGAGACAAGATAACGAATGAGGAGGTGCTAAGAAGAGTGAATGAAAGGAGAGCTATCCTGAACACCATCGATAATAGACGCGGAAAAATGATTGGACACTTAATACGACACGACCACTTCTTTAAAACTATCCTGGAGGGGCGGATAGGACACAAGCGGGGACGAGGAAAACCCAGACGCAGCTTCTTGGAGCAAGTGAAAGAAAAAGTGGGGGTCGTGTCGTACCAAAAAGTTAAAGAGTTGGCGCAGGATAGGGAAAGCTGGAAGATACTCCACCGACAAGAGAATACCTCTTAAGTTAATGATGATGATGAAGTTTGGTCGTAATAGCTACATTATACTCGTACAATTCTCCTAAGGCCCACTGTTAACCTTAGTACTAATTTATTTCAATATGATTTAAACCCTTTTTTCAATTGGA
Organism: Cydia fagiglandana; assembly: GCF_963556715.1. Taxonomy (NCBI): domain Eukaryota; kingdom Metazoa; phylum Arthropoda; class Insecta; order Lepidoptera; family Tortricidae; genus Cydia; species Cydia fagiglandana. Next base: position 7,996,011 of record NC_085937.1, read on the forward strand.
AAAGAGTTGTATTTCTTTGTCTCATTCGATTACAAAACACAATAAATTGTGTCACATTTCCTACACTATTAGTTTCATAGTCAACTTATGTTTGTACAGTCAGCAGCAGAAATTGCTAAGCGGGCCATGTGTTCAAAATGAGCTTGACGCGACTCTATTGTTAAGAGAATAAGAGCGTGTCAAGGTAATTTTTTTCGCATCTGCTGCTGACTGTATGATGGGCGTTAGGAGGTAAAATGTACATTACTAAAACATTACATGTTTTCAGTCAAACGTTGCGATTCCGGTTGCGATACACCGGACTCGCCCACCGGCGCGCGGCTTTCACCACGGAGCTCCATCTCGACCCACAAGCCCGTCATAAGAACGGGACGGGCGCTGATCAACCCCTTCGATCCATCACATGTCACCGTGAAACTGACCAGTAATAGGCGACGGTGGACGCATATATTCCCTAAAGGTGAGTTCTTATGATATATTCTCTGGTTATGACACATCGGCGCGCGGCTTTCACCACGGAGTTCCATCTCAACCCACAAGCCCGTCATAAGAACGGGACGGGCGCTGATCAACCCCTTCGATCCATCACATGTCACCGTTAAACTGACCAGTAATAGGCGACGGTGGACGCATATATTCCCTAAAGGTGAGATCCTATAAACCTCTAGCATACTCCCTAACAGTGAGATCTTACAAGATATTCTCTGGTTGTGACACATCGGCGCGCGGCTTTCACCACGGAGTTCCATCTCAACTCACAAGCCCGTCATAAGAACGGGACGGGCGCTGATCAACCCCTTCGATCCTTCACATGTCACCGTGAAACTGACCAGTAATAGGCGACGGTGGACGCATATATTCCCTAAAGGTGAGTTCTTATAATATATTCTCTGGTTGTGACACACCGGCGCGCGGCTTTCACCACGGAGTTCCATCTCAACTCACAAGCCCGTCATAAGAACGGGACGGGCGCTGATCAACCCCTTCGATCCTTCACATGTCACCGTTAAACTGACCAGTAATAGGCGACGGTGGACGCATATATTCCCTAAAGGTGAGATCCTATAAACCTCTAGCATACTCCCTAACAGTGAGATCTTACAAGATATTCTCTGGTTGTGACACATCGGCGCGCGGCTTTCACCACGGAGTTCCATCTCAACCCACAAGCCCGTCATAAGAACGGGACGGGCGCTGATCAACCCCTTCGATCCTTCACATGTCACCGTCAAACTAACCAGTAATAGGCGACGGTGGACGCATATATTCCCTAAAGGTGAGATACACTATCTGGTTACAACTATCGGGCCAATTCCAGTTTTAGTTATCTGTTTCCGATACGACACTGATCTGAAGAAAGGCCACTTTTGATACTGACATATCAGTATCATATGGGAATCAGATCGCGCAACTATAACTCGAATTGGCCCGTATGATGTAAATGATAGCCTAGTTTCCGTAAAAAAACTATATTCAGTTTTTGATACCTAATTTTATTTATTTTATTACAGGTCCAACCGGAGTTTTGATTCAGCAGCATCACTACCAAGCGCGACCGGCCGGCGAGCCTCCGTCCAGAACCGAGAACCATCGCGAGAACACACGAGAAAGCCACCGAGAGAGCCATCGAGAGCGCCGGGAGAGCCACCGAGAAAACTTGCCCAAAGAAAACGGGTCGCCGATGATTAATAACAATCATTCTATTTACCAGGTTGATGGTGAGTTCATTTGTTATAAGATATGTCTAGGATCGACTGGAGAGGTTACACAGCAATACCATTACTAATCGCGGTATCAGTGGCCATCGAGAACACGTAACAACCCACCGAGAAACCAACTAGAGCGCAGGGAGAGCCACCGAGAAAACTTGCCTAAAGAAAACGGGTCTCCTATGTATGTTTAGATACTGGCCGAGGACCGCGAAAACTGGCGCATACTCCACCGACAAGAGCTATGCTCTTAAATTAAGATGATGATGATGTTTGTTTCATGTGATTTTTTCTATTTAATTAATTTCAAATATTTTTCGCCATGTTTTGAAATTTCCTCAATTTTCATATTCTTCGTTTTTTTAGCACTAGAAATTAGGTAAACAATCTTGATGTGTCTTTTAATTGAAAAATACATTTTAAAAATAAGTTACGTCAAATACATAGCAATTATGAATTTAATACGATCATTTATATTCTCCTGCTTTCATAAGTAATAGTTATTGATTTTAATAAAGCGTTTTTCAATTAAAAGACATGCCAAGATCGCTTAGCTTCTTTCAAGTTCTTTCTAATGTTAAAAAAAACGAACTATGCACCTTCAAAACAAAGTCCTCCGCCGCGTCTGTCTGTATGTTCGCTATAAACTCAAAAACTACTGAACGGATTTACATGCAATTTTTACCTATCAATCTAGTGATTCTTAAGGTTTTGTGCCGATCGCTAGAGTATACTAAAATCATTTTTTTTTTCCTTTTTAGGCAACATAATATCCCAAAGCCGCAAACGTATGATCAGTGCTTCAGGTGCCCTTAACATTCTGGGCACGGTGTTAGGCCCGCCGTCCACCAACAACGCTTCCCTGGCGTTGCTATGGGGCGCTACTGGCGAGCAGGAGTGGACGCCAGCCCTAACTACAGGTCAGTAATAATCACAAGTAAATGTATTCATGAGTGAGTTTGAAATGTATGCTTGTTTTCGTTTTTTTTTTATTTAAAGCCTATGATATTACTTGGACGTTTTGGTAACTGAGAACGATTTTTTAATACTAATTAAATTGTGAAGTTCTTGGATATATAAACTGTGTAACATAAGTTGATCATGTATTGCCATCAATCATTTTAAGTTTTAACCAATCATTATCGGCCATTTTGGGACGAGGGTCATGCCATGCGAGTTACTTTTTTTTTCATTTTTATACTCTATAGTTCGTTTTTTTTAGCATTAGAAAGAACTTGCAAGAAGGTAAGCGATCTTGACATGTCTTTTAATTGAAAGACGCTTTTTATAAATCAAAAACTATTACTTATGAAAGCAGAAGAATATAAATGATCGTATGGGATTCATAATTGTTACACATTTGCCGTCACTTATTTTTAAAATGTGTTTTTCTATTAAAAGACACATCAAGATTGTTTACCTTATTTCTAATGCTAAAAAAACGAACTATAAATGTTGTAAAAAGTCTATTAATGCTTTTGCCCTGCGAAGCAGATAGATCTATTTTAAAATACATTATACAATGATTATTAAATTTTCCTCAAGAAAGTAAATTTTTAATGAAAATATTTTTTTTTTTTTTATGAATGGGCTTACTCATGGCCACAGACTAGCCGAGGCGTAGACGTGGCCTACGATGGAGCTCGCCCAGAAGGTGCCTGTTCACTCTTGATTTGAAGGTTGCCGGGTTATAAGAATACGGAAATATAGACGCCGGCAGGGAATACAGCAGGGCAGGGCAGGGCAGGGCAGGGAATTGGGAATAGGGAATAGGGGGGAGGGGGTATTCGGTTGTTTTGTAAAATTGGATCCTATTTTATAAAATTACATTATTCAATTTTACATGAACTGACAACACAAGACAGTCATAAGGCCTCTCGTCGATAGACTAATTTAATCCCGTAAGATTTTAAATAAGTTTTATAAAATAGGACACTTTCTTAGACATTCCGAGAGCGGGTGGTGGTCACACGGTTCCATCGACCCTAATTAATTATTAATACTTAATTAATAATTAATATTAAGTAATTATGATTACTGGCAAGTCATGTTCACTTCCATACTAATTGTTCACCTCATTTCTAATGTTTCATGATATCGTCGCATTGATACCGCGTCGGATGTTCGGGGACAAAGCGAACCGAGCCATAGGTTTGATATTTAGCTCATTTATGTTTGCATCGAGTAGATAACGCGTAGATATATTTATAATATTTATTATGGTCTCCTGTGTCACTACCGCGTAATTTTTTAAGTATTTTTACTAAACTAAGGACGCTAAGTATGAAGGAATCTTGTACAATGACCCGCCTGTGCTTATCTCTATCGCACGCGCATAATGGTTATACTGCTGTCCCGCTGATGATGGCGGCGGTCAGTGGCACTGTGCGAGCGGGACAGCAATATAATATTCGCGTGCGATAAAGATAGGAATAGGCAGGTTAATGTACGAAAATCCTTGTGCTTATCGTCCGTACTTTATTCAGAAGATTCTTAGTTTCACGAAACGGTTGCTATTTGTCAACGAAGAAAGTAGGAAACATATCATTTACCGTGTAATAAAAACACTTATTCAAGTCTTACAGACCTAATTTTAAAGCTGCAATATCACCTATTTTTTACACTGGTCATGAGAAAGATTTGTTTCGACAAAAATTCTGACCAGTATTGTTGTAAAAACAGCTCTACGCGCTTGAAAATAAGGTCGACTTATACTGTGATCCAAGTGGTTTAAGATAATACGTTGCTAACTTGTGTCGCGGTGTGATGCAGGGGCCGTGGGCAAAATAAACGCTTCGGGGTGATATTCAGTAGATGCAAGTAGTGTAGAAGTTACACATCAAGCTGATTGAAATTGTATAATATATATGCTTCTAAAACATTATCAACGCTGCAATAATGAAGCTTATTAAAAAATAGGAATATAAATACAATGGGTTAATGTATAATTCGTCGCACATAACATTAGCTGCAACCATAAATATATACTTAACTTAAAGTTGCATGCTTACCAAGATTACCCTCTCATGGCCGGTTTCGATTGAATGCCTAAAAGAAAATTTAATGTCTCGTTGTTCATCACATACTCATCTATCATCATCTGTTTCCAAGCTTTTTTAATATCGATCTAGCTTGTCTTATATTATAACTGATTATATTCACTTGTATGCTTCATATAGCATGAATAAGGTTAACACTTAACAATTTTTTGTAGATATGCCTTTCTTTACAGACACAAAGTGGAAACTGAGACAATTTCTTAAAGTCCTACATTACGAATTGTCATAATAGAAACTGTTTATACCGATGTCGATGTTTAATTGTTTGATTTACACTAAAATATTGATGATTAATGCCTTTTCTATTCAGTAACATTACAGACATTAAATTTACTCCCCATCCCCACCTTCGCAAAATATCATCTACTAAATACAAATCGTATAGTTGATCCGATTTTGCCTTGAAAATGAGTATTGCAATCTTACACATATTCAAAATCTTTGTGTAAATTTTCAAGACTTGATAAATAATATCCAATCTTAATACATAAAGGCTCTGTCTAATCTCATGATATTATTTCGGGCAGGCGTGGACTGGAAATCCCTTACCATCCCAGCTTGCCTGCCGATCACGACCGACTACTTTCCCGACAAGCGGTCTCTTCAGAACGACTACCTGGTGTCAGACTATAACCTGCTGCCAGATGATGTGAATGCCGACTTCGCGCAGAACAGGGCTATTTATAAGGAGCCTTTGACTACTATGGAAGTTTTTAAAGAGTTGGTGTCGCAGAGGTTGGCGCAGGTATTTTGAAATGACTTCATGCTATATCGCCTATTTTTTAGGGTTCCGTACCCAAAGGGTAAAACGGGACCCTATTACTAAGACTTCGCTGTCCGTCCGTCTGTCTGTCACCAGGCTGTATCTCACGAACCGTGATAGCTAGACAGTTGAAATTGGATTTTTTTTTGCTTTATGATACGGAACCTTTCGTGCGCGAGTCCGACTCGCACTTGCCCGGTTTTACAAGTCTACTTTTTGGATCTACTGCCGGGCTTATGAATTTGTTACTTTTCTAATGTATAAGTTTACTGTCAACTGTTAGTCTAGCGCAGCGGTCGGCAACCTTTTAGCAGCCAATGGCCACCTAGAAGGAAGTTGACGCGGGCCGCATTTTTGTTAATATGTGTGATTTTGACATTGTTGTTTGACAATATTGCATACAAAATAGCCAGGGGGGCTAGCGGGCCGCTTGTTGCCGACCGCTGGTCTACCGTATTCCTACATATCAGTGGCCGTAGTGAATAAGGGCGCAAGTCTTGGGCAGCGCAGGTATAAAAGGGTAAGTCCCACTTAACACTTGCCCTTTACACCTAAGCTGCGCGAGACTTGAACCCCTTTCACCGGGGCCACCGATATAATAATTTTGATATCAAATTGATTTATGACAGGGCTTCCAATTAATTGTGGGCGTGAGCGAGAGTGATGTGATTGAAGCACATTGTCCGTCAACGCCGGCGCCGCCGCCTTCCAAGGTATGTATATGTCGGCGGCCGATCGTAAGATCAGGCAGATCGTAATGTTCCTGTGTAATGTTTTGACGATAGTCACATTAAACCAATATATAGGTAGGATAGGATCGTTAGGTTGCTTCATATGCCCGAAGGGCAAACTGCCCAGAAATAGGAGCCCGTCGTAGCGGGGCACCGTCGACTCAGAGAACGGGTCAACGATTTTCACGCTTCACGATATGCCTAGGAATTTCACGATATGCCTGATCTTACGATCGGCCGCCGACATATACATTGTAATTTTACATGTATACTACATATTTTAAGAGCACTGCTGCAAATTTTTTATAATGTTAGACTTTTATAACTACTAAATTATATTTATACCTTGTATGTAAGCACATGAATAACTGTGCCAACGCTTGTTGTGACTGTCAATCAGGATTTAGATAGCGTTTCTTTTTCATCCTACACCGTTCTCATGTGAACGTGTAAATCTATCTTCCTAAGGCCCAAGGTCCTACCTATAGTACTTATTCAGTTCGATGAAATTTTAATCATATTCAATTGGAACAGAGTCGCATTTGTTTTGTTTCGTTCAATTTTCAAACAAAACCAAAACTCAACTCTATTCCCTGCACTAAAGGTTCAAATTTGAGTGGCAAATTCGGGATTTTTTATTTGTATGGCTGGGAGGCTATACCAAATGGCAAATATAGAGTGCGACGCCATTTGGTGAAACTAAAAATACATTTCACTTAATTACTCGTAAAGAAACCCGTCGTGAAGAAACTCGAAAGAGGGGGGAGGCCTTTGCCCAGCAGTGGGACACAGTGGGCTCTGAATAATAATAATAATAATTACTCGTAGTTGTAAGTATTAGCATTCTTGTTAACCTTTCTACCAACGTAATTTTTAGGTGGCACCGCAACACAGCAAACCTGTTAACCAGGCGCCCACAAAGAGGTTTCTACTATCCATCGGCAGGATATTCCACAAGCTGACCCTCGTCGGCTCCACCATCACAGTCACGAGATACAGACCGAGGTAAACCTATGCTATCATGTTACATATATTATTTAGACCAAAGGCTTCATAGAGGAGTTCGGGTGGTTAGAGTTGCGCTACCTCGTTTCACGCAAAATAGTCACAATGGTTGTCGATTTGCGGAGAATGCCCACAAGCACTAACTGACTAGACGAATAGTTTTTTATGATCTTGATAATGTTTTTTAAGTAAAAGTTAGCGAACTTAAATAAAAAGCTGCATTCAGATGAGTATTTGAACTTGGAAATAGTTCGGAAATAATAATTAAAATGGCTCTGGACCCCACTCCGATGTTCGTCGTTGACAAGCAATCTTCTAAGTATTAGATCTATAACGATTTACACTTGAGCGTTTAAAAGTAATTTTCTCTTAATTTAAGTAATTTTTTTTAATTAATATTTTCGGTTATTACTCTGTAGATAAGATAAAAGATAAAAAAATAGTTTATTCAAGTAGGCATATTACAATGCGCTTATGAACGTCAAATAAACCTTTACCGGCTCCAACCGTACACCTCTGCCCCGAGAAGATTTAAATCCCCCCTCAATTGGAGGAGGGTATCCCAATATGGGACCGGCAACAAACTCGGCGGGACACATCTTTTCAAAACATTATTACATCTTATAATTAACATGCATTACGAGTAATTAAGAAAAATACAATTTAAATTACTATAGAATTCATGCAATTATACTCAGTGAGTACATAACTTTATAGAATTTGATATAAAAAATAAACATATATGTACATGAAATCACAAATACGTAGCTCTTTCAGAAAACATATCAAATCTTACAAAAGGAAAAGAAATTAAAATCAATAAAAGAAATTAAAATCAATAAAAGAAATATTGTGTATTTCAGACATCCGTACCCGCCGTTCAACATCCACTACCGGTACCGGTTCCACGCGCCGAACCACGACACGTACGAGGTGTCCTGGGTGTCCTTCACCACGGAGAAGCTCGAGAACTACAACTGGAACTACATGGACCACTACATCTGCACCCGCGGCGACACCGACTTCGCGCTTGTCGAGGTTCAACTTAATTCTTCTTCTTCCTCGCGTTATCCCGGCATTTTGCCACGGCTCATGGGATCCTGGGGTCCGCTTGGCAACTAATCCTTAGAATTGGCGTAGGCACTAGTTTTTACGAAATCGACTGTCATCTGACCTTCCAACCCAGAGGGTAAACTAGGCCTTATCGGGGGATTCGTCCGGTTTCCTCACGCATTAGAAATAAGGTAAACAATCATGATGTGTCTTTTAATTGGAAAACACGTTTTAAAAATAAGTCATGGCAAATATGTAACAATTGTGAATCTAATACGATCATTCATATTCCTCTGCTTTCATAAGTAATAGTTACGGATTTTTAAAAAGTGTTTTTCAACACAGACATGACAAGACCACATGAAGACATGTCAAGATCGCTTACCTTCTTTCTAATGATAACAAAACGAACTTTAAATGTAAATTTAAAAGTGGAAAAATTACTGTCAATAGCTAACGTAAACTAACATTGTAATTCTTTCCAGGCTCTCAAATACTGGCGGTTCCGCACTCTTCTACTGCCGCTACACAACCCAGCCACCAAGCAAATCCTTGAAGACGAGTCCACTCACTGCGACATTTACCCCACGCCCACGCGACAAGACTTGGATCAACTCACGGACGGATTCCTCAAGATGACAGAATCTTACTTCAATAAGGTCAAAAGACCTAATAAGCAGAGGGTAAGTGTTACTATAGTCGAAACAAAATGGAAAATAATTGAGAAGGTTAATGATTTTAGAGGCAAATCTTTCTAGGCTTGACAACTTGACATAAAGTTTCAGAAATAATTTTTGAGTGTTAGTTAATTTATTTCGACGGTATAAATAACTGTTTGATGTATCAGACAAGACACTTCACAAGACAAGACTAGACAAGGTACTACAGTACCTATTGACGTCAACGGCACTATGAAAGATTTGCTTCCAATATAATATTTATTACTAAATCATTGTCTTGAAACAATTATAAAAAAAAACATATTGATAATTACTCTACACTGTTGCATAATTGAATTCAACTTTAATAATATATGAACATTTTAGTTATATACAGATATTACTCTGCATAAATTGTATATAAAGCAGTTACTGTACATAAATGTTATGTAGCATGACGATATTATTTGCACTTTTTAAGTAATTTAGATAACGCACTGCATGTATGTAGCAATGCACTAAACTGTTTTAGTTTGTACCCCTTAACCAGTGCCCGAGTATTTTGAGACTTTTCTCTTAATAACTTACACAGTAAATACTAGATCGAAACTCAAACATGAAATTGAAATATGTCCCGAGAATGTGATGTTGTGACGCACGCGACCTGTTACCGAATGAACTACATTTATATGTACTTTCCCTTCCCTTTACATGCCGAAAAGCACATAATAGCAAGAACTTTGTTCGTATTGTTCATAAAATCTTTGCATAGCTACAAGAGGAATGTAAAATAACACAATACTTCCTTTTGATGTTCGTCTAGTTACCTTAAACAGGCCCCTGTTTCACCAACGTGACAGGTGCGACGAATTGTAAAATCACTGTTGCTGACGTCACAGGCATCCATGGGCTACGTTTACCGCTTACCATCGGGCGGGCCGTATTCCTGTTTGCCACCATCATTGTATTATATAAAAAACTTTATTATATCGGAAAAAAACAGATTTTTCTCTTGCTAAGTTTTTGACAATTGTCACAAGAAACACTACAATTGTCACGAAATTCCGACATATAACTCATTACCTGTCAAGAATTACCTACAATTCTTTTAAATCTTTGACAATTGTCAGAAACTTCGCAGGAGAAATATCTGTTTTTTTCCGATATAATAAAGTTTTTTTTATATAATACAATGATGGTGGCAAACAGGAATACGGCCCGCCCGATGGTAAGTGGTAATCGTAGCCCATGGATGCCTGTGACGTCAGCAACAGTGATTTTACAATTCGCCGCACCTGTCACCGATGTGAAATTGGGGCCAGGTGTTAAGTGTATGCAATATACTCTATGAGTGTATGCAATATTAAAGACTACTTTGTAGCCGAATAGAAATGCTATGACATAAAGTAATGTAAACAAAGAAAATCATATATGTGAAGAGGCGATGCCTGTGCAGAAAAAATCATTAAATCATTGTATTGTCATAAAATGATGATGACGAATAATAAACGTCTCTTAACAAAGGCGCAATTATCTTTGAACCCATTAAAAGCGTGCTTGACAAACACTACTGTTGAAAAACTTAAAAATAATTGGCTATGCAAGGATTAATCTGTCTCTCACGCGTATGAATGTTGTATTTAAATATCTTCGAAATGCACGTCATTAATTTCCTGTTTGAGTCCGAAAGCATGTTATTAACTCGAAAGCTAACTGTAAAATACAAATTGGCGTCAATCGGTGGAGGATAATAGATCAAAATTCCAAATTCGAGTACAAAAACGCCTCGCGGCCGCGGCTCTCAATCTGTATTGATGCGTCGCGTTGAATGAGGCTACAGTTTGACGGGGACGGGTGTAGAATAGCGGATTGAGTTGTGGTGGCTTCAGATGGCGCTCGGCGGCTGCGACAGCGCGCTCACGCGGCGGCGCCACTCCACCTCCATCCTCAGGCCCAGCGCCCAGGTACTGACCGGCACACACCGGCCTAACGAGCGAATGAGACTTGCACCCGACACTCACCACATCTCTCTGGCCCAATATTTTAGGGTTCCATGTTACATTTTCAATATAGTTGAAATTCGACTTAATGTCACTGTGACAATGTTCAAATTTCAGTTCGATAAAAGTGAAACATAGAACCCTGTAATATTGGGCCAGCGATCTGTCGACGCGGAATCACATATCAAGCACAATAAGCTGTACGGTACGGATAACCTCGGTTGTGATCGTTGGGCATATAGTTGTCTTTTTACTCCTTTTAATAGATAGAAAATAACTAGACACTTCTTACGGTCGTCCTTTGTAACGCAATTTTACGATCGGACATTCTGCTCGAAGGCTCGAAGTTCTTTAGTTCACTGCCGATGACGTACATTCTTTAAATCTTCTTCTGCCGCGATAAAAAAAATCGTAAGATGTTTGCCCCTTTTTTGCGATTTCGCGTCGATAATTGTGGTGATGTCCGAATCTAGTATTAGTGAGAACCCCTCTTAGATTTAGCCCCCATTACAGATCATTTTATAGTGGGGTGGAGTTCTAAGATTACTTTCCGTTACATTAAATTTGTTAAACCGATTCAACATATCTGTCTTTAGTCTTTTAATGTGGTATAGGATTTTACTTACATCCAGAGTAAGGAAAAGTCAAATATGCTTTGATCTTCCTTTTAATATTTTCGCCCCAAGTAACTCAGTAAATTTTGTAAATAGTATCTCAAATACAAATCTTGGTTGACCAAAAGACTAAATTGTCTAATCTAATCATTCCGCTCGTTAGCCCGAACGACAGACGATTTTTATTTTTAGGACAATCAAAATTTTCCGTTATACATACTTTATGTTTCGTGGCATATTCCGCGCACAGATTCTTATATTGGCTCGACTAGAAAAAAAAACTGGAAGAACAATTAACATCTTAAAACCGGCGATTGGCATTTTAATATTCCCTGCACACCATTTTAACCCTCAGAAACTAATTGTAACAAATCTTCAACATTGACAGCCGCAATACTACATTTCTTTGAATTACACTGTATATTCAGTAGGACGGGTTGGCAGGCGCATTTTCCGTAACCTACCCTTGTTACTTTGAGTACGCACCGTATTTAGGTACCGTTGTAGGTACTATTTTGGTACTATCTATACCAATCTTCTTCCAGATTTGGAGTGGACCGTGCAGAAGTGTAAATGTGAAATGCGTTATAATTGCACTGCTTATTATAAAATTATGCGAATAAAATGCACGGATTGCACTTAAATAATGTGATATTGTTTGCTGGCTTATTTTTAATTTATTTCTCAATTAATCGTCGCCTGTGTATGTTGACGTCGAACGAACATAGCGAATCTGGTTTAAGAACGCGTAAAACAAAAACAATCATAGATGTTTTTAACTAAAATAGTAAATTTTGTGCTAGTTGACTCAAAATTGTATGGCTGATACTTGCGTTTTTAGTTTATACATACAGCACAGAACGGATACAATTCAGTGCTCGATATTACGCCACAAATGTCCTAATTTATTCGTCAGTACAAGTTTAGTTATAAACCCTGTTTTTATGGCTCAGATACTGAAAGTATACTAAAAGTTCAATCTGCCCAAACTGTCAGTCTTATACTAAACCAGATAGAACGATTCAGTGTTCGATATTAAGCCACAAATTTCCTAATTTATCCGTCAGTACAAGTTATAAACCCTGTTTTTATGGCTCAATATTAAAAGTTCAATCTGCCCTTATACTAAACCAGATAGAACGAGTAAGTTTGGGCAATCAAGTTGTTATTTTATTATGGATATAAAACAGAAAACTAGTATATTTTTTGTATTTATTATGTACCGAAATTGTAGAGAAGCGTTCTGCCTTCGGTTACAATTCCACTAGTCATATCCAACAATTTTATAAACATATGTTCGTTCGTCGTCGCCCTGGCCGTCGTGTCCCCATGTTAACGTGTGGTGTGGTGTCAGGGCGGAGTGAGCTCGCCGTTCCGCGAGCGCGTCGGCAGCACCCGGCTACCGGACCGGCCGCGGCTGCGCGTCGAGGCTATGTCAGTACCGCACCAACCCGCACCGCTTACATACACAGCTGTACCTTATTTCATTAAACCGATCTGTCATAAGTGATGCCAAAGACTTCCATCACTTTCGCTCTATCGGCAACCGAGTGAAAGAGACGGTTTAAATATTAGGCAAACAGGACAGGTCTTCTATCTTTACCATGATCAATCCACGCTCTTAGAAAGAACAAGACGTATCTTTAAGCGTCGGATATTCTTTGTTGCGTTTAGCTTTGAGCTCACAACACAATATTTCGCTGATAATTATTTTATGGTAATTTTCTTCTCAAACTTTTACTCTTGACTATTTTTAATAATATTTTCGAATTTGCTTATCTTATATGAAGGATACTACATTCATTAAATAATTTAAAAATAATAAGTACGAGTTAGAATAAGTTTCTAAGAAGTATGTACTTATACTTAGTATTTTAAAAAAGTAGTTAGTCGCTTGTAGCGGGCATGGTTTGCGGTTCTCTAGATAAAATCATCACTTCATGCGCTTCTTATGTACTTATTACTTTTATTTATGTTATGTATATTTTATTCTTCATGTGCCTATTATATTTATGTAACCTTATTTACCTATATACTGATGTGTCGTTAACTGTCCTTTTTGCAATTTATGTTGTTGCACCTTTTGACAGGGTTAAATCTGCAGCTGGTTTCTTCCACTTTAATTTTATGGACTAAAGCAATTTTCTTTTACAGATTTTGTCACGATTCTATTAACGAATTCTCTTTTATTTCTATCTTATGCTATCATTGAGTGGAACGCTTGTGAGCCCCCTTGGTTGCTTGTACCCTTACCTACCGAATGTTTCATTGCAGCAAGTTTCGCCTACTAAGTCACTAAACACTAGTCAGAGCAACAAGTAAGTAAGACCAACGCTTCCATCCCTCATTTCTAGATTGTGACTTGTGTATATTTTCTTATTTCTGGTTGGCATTTATGAAGCAAAACATGTTTTAATGTTCCTTACTATAGTTTGTTCACGGAACACTTATGGGATCACTTCGGTTGCAAATCAGTTAAGTGCGTTTTTCTCTGAAACCGTTCGACGTAGTTACCTAAATTTTTTATTTTTATTTGTTATCTCTGCAGCTGACTGACTTTACTATGGAAGTGTACAGTTGTATGGAAACAAGAAGCAAAAAATAGATTCTACTTAAGTAAAAAGGCTAGGCCGTAAATTACGATCGATTTTGTCGACATGACACAACGATTGTTTGACGTCACTGTGTACCTACCTCATAAAATCTCACCGGTGTCTTTAATTCAAGAAATAATATGTTTAAATCACAAGTGAATCCCAAAATAGAAAATTCTCCAAAAACAACTTTTGTTTCTGACGTGTCAACCAAACTTGCTTCAGCTGGAAATGGCTTACGAATCGCATTTAAATTAGAAACCGTGGTTTTACAGCCCATATGAGAAGCTAACACTATTTCTATATTTCAGGGCGGCGGCGAAAACTGTTTTAGAGAGGACGCAGTCACAAACAGGCGAATCGGATGACACATACGATGACAGGTTTAGATGTTTAACTTGCCATTATTTTATACAGTTGTGGTTTCGTTTTAGGGCTCTTGGGTTATGCATAAGTATTGCGCACTAACTACCAATTTTAATCTCTAATAAAATGCTTCCTAAGCATCAAATGTTTAGCTAAGCTTAGTCTTAACTGGTTTGCTTATTCATTAATTCGTTCAAATCGTTTATTAGTTGATTGTGCAGTCGAGATCAAATAATTAGGTACACTTTCATAGGCAGTTGGCTCAGGAGAAATGTATAAACTCTGCCATACAAACCTTTGGCTACTAAAATTATCCTATTCTATGAAACAACCCTCTTTGAATTCCAACGTTCTAAGAAATCTAAGGTTACTAAGTAAATACATAAGAGGCGGCCAACACAATAGCTGATCGTACTTTCAACTTCATCATTTCAAATTAAAAATCAACTCAATCTCACAGCGTGGTAGAACCGAAGCTGAAATCGACTGCAACGCTAGCAGACATCGTGGAGCGCATGCGGCACCCACAGCTGGGCGTGGGCTTCCTACAGCAGACCGTAAGCCTGCCGTCGCACGCCTTCGTCTCCATATACGCCATACACTGGCTCCAGGCTAATGTAGAAGGCGTAACTTATGAGAAGGCCACGCAAATCATGGAGGTAAATTCTATTATTTGACTTCATATCTCTCTCTTTCATGCGGCACCCACAGCTGGGCGTGGGCTTCCTACAGCAGACCGTGAGCCTGCCGTCGCACGCCTTCGTGTCTATATACGCCATACACTGGCTCCAGGCCAATGTAGAAGGCGTAACTTATGAGAAGGCCACGCAAATCATGGAGGTACATACTATTATTTGACTTCATATATCTCTCTCTCTCTTGCATGCGGTACCCACAGCTGGGCGTCGGCTTCCTACAGCAGACCGTGAGCCTGCCGTCGCACGCCTTCGTCTCCATATACGCCATACACTGGCTCCAGGCCAATGTAGAAGCCGTAACTTATGAGAAGGCCACGCAAATCATGGAGGTACATACTAATTATTTGACTTCATATCTCTCTTTCTCTCCCTTTCTCTCCCTCTTGCATGCGGTACACACAGCTGCGGCCGCTTCCTACAGCAGACCGTGAGCCTGCCGTCGCACGCCTTCGTCTCCATATACGCCATACACTGGCTCCAGGCCAATGTAGAAGGCGTAACTTATGAGAAGGCCACGCAAATCATGGAGGTTAATTCTATTATTTGACTTCATATCTCTCTCTTTCATGCGGCACCCACAGCTGGGCGTGGGCTTCCTACAGCAGACCGTGAGCCTGCCGTCGCACGCCTTCGTCTCCATATACGCCATACACTGGCTCCAGGCCAATGTAGAAGGCGTAACTTATGAGAAGGCCACGCAAATCATGGAGGTACATACTATTATTTGACTTCATATATCTCTCTCTCTCTTGCATGCGGTACCCACAGCTGGGCGTCGGCTTCCTACAGCAGACCGTGAGCCTGCCGTCGCACGCCTTCGTCTCCATATACGCCATACACTGGCTCCAGGCCAATGTAGAAGCCGTAACTTATGAGAAGGCCACGCAAATCATGGAGGTACATACTAATTATTTGACTTCATATCTCTCTTTCTCTCCCTTTCTCTCCCTCTTGCATGCGGTACACACAGCTGCGGCCGCTTCCTACATTAGACCGTGAGCCTGCCGTCGCACGCCTTCGTCTCCATATACGCCATACACTGGCTCCAGGCCAATGTAGAAGGCGTAACTTATGAGAAGGCCACGCAAATCATGGAGGTTCATACTATTATTTGACTTCATATCTCTCTCTCTCTTGCATGCGGTACCCACAGCTGGGCATGGGCTTCCTACAGCAGACCGTGAGCCTGCCGTCGCACGCCTTCGTGTCTATATACGCCATACACTGGCTCCAGGCCAATGTAGAAGGCGTAACTTATGAGAAGGCCACGCAAATCATGGAGGTAAATTCTATTATTTGACTTCATATCTCTCTCTTTCATGCGGTACCCACAGATGGGCGTGGGCTTCCTAAGCAGACCGTGAGCCTGCCGTCGCACGCCTTCGTGTCTATATACGCTATACACTGGCTCCAGGCCAATGTAGAAGGCGTAACTTATGAGAAGGCCACGCAGATCATGGAGGTACATACTATTATTTGACTTCATATCTCTCTCTTTCATGCGGTACCCACAGATGGGCGTGGGCTTCCTACAGCAGACCGTGAGCCTGCCGTCGCACGCCTTCGTGTCTTTATACGCTATACGCTGGCTCCAGGCCAATGTGGAAGGCGTAACTTATGAGAAGGCCACGCAAATCATGGAGGTAAATTCTATTATTTGACTTCATATCTCTCTTTTTCATGCGGTACCCACAGCTGGGCGTGGGCTTCCTACAGGAGACCGTGAGCCTGCCGTCGCACGCCTTCGTGTCTATATACGCTATACACTGGCTCCAGGCCAATGTACAAGGCGTAACTTATGAGAAGGCCACGCAAATTATGGAGGTAAATTCTATTATTTGACTTCATATCTCTCTCTTTCATACGGTACCCACAGCTGGGCGTGGGCTTCCTACAGCAGACCGTGAGCCTGCCGTCGCACGCCTTCGTGTCTATATACGCTATACACTGGCTCCAGGCCAATGTACAAGGCGTAACTTATGAGAAGGCCACGCAAATTATGGAGGTAAATTCTATTATTTGACTTCATATCTCTCTCTTTCATACGGTACCCACAGCTGGGCGTGGGCTTCCTACAGCAGACCGTGAGCCTGCCGTCGCACGCCTTCGTGTCTATATACGCTATACACTGGCTCCAGGCCAATGTACAAGGCGTAACTTATGAGAAGGCCACGCAAATTATGGAGGTAAATTCTATTATTTGACTTCATATCTCTCTCTTTCATACGGTACCCACAGCTGGGCGTGGGCTTCCTACAGCAGACCGTGAGCCTGCCGTCGCACGCCTTCGTGTCTATATACGCTATACACTGGCTCCAGGCCAATGTACAAGGCGTAACTTATGAGAAGGCCACGCAAATCATGGAGGTAAATTCTATTATTTGACTTCATATCTCTCTCTTGCATGCGGCACCCACAGCTGGGCGTGGGCTTCCTACAGCAGACCGTGAGCCTGCCGTCGCACGCCTTCGTCTCCATATACGCTATACACTGGCTCCAGGCCAATGTGGTAGGCGTAACTTATGAGAAGGCCACGCAGATCATGGAGGTACATACTATTATTTGACTTCATATTTCTCTCTCTTTCTTGCATGCGGTACCCACAGCTGTGTCGGCGTCCTACAGGAGACAGTGAGCCTGCCGTCGCACGCCTTCGTCTCCATATACGCTATACACTGGCTCCAGGCCAATGTGGTAGGCGTAACTTATGAGAAGGCCACGCAGATCATGGAGGTACATACTATTATTTGACTTCATATTTCTCTCTCTTTCTTGCATGCCGTACCCACAGCTGTGTCGGCGTCCTACAGGAGACAGTGAGCCTGCCGTCGCACGCCTTCGTGTCTATATACGCCATACACTGGCTCCAGGCCAATGTAGAAGGCGTAACTTATGAGAAGGCCACGCAAATCATGGAGGTACATACTATTATTTGACTTCATATCTCTCTCTCTCTTGCATGCGGTACCCACAGCTGCGTCGGCTTTCTACAGCAGACCGTGAGCCTGCTGTCGCACGCCTTCGTCTCCATATACGCCATACACTGGCTCCAGGCCAATATGGAAGGCGTAACTTATGAGAAGGCCACGCAGATCATGGAGGTACATACAATTATTTGACTTCATATCTCTCTCTCTCTTTCTCTGTCTCTCTCTTTCTTGCATGCGGTACCCACAGCTGCGTCGGCTTCCAACAGCAGACCGTGAGCCTGCCGTCGCACGCTTTCGTCTCCATATACGCCATACACTGGCTCCAGGCTAATGTGGAAGGTGTAACTTATGAGAAGGCTACGCAGATCATCGAGGTAAGCTTGCCAAAAAGAGACCCTTGCACTCTTATACGCCAAGATCCTCCAATGAAACCCAAATCGTCGTACTGCTTTTATAAAATGTCCACCACCACCTTTTACTACCTCCACCTTTTAATAAAATGTTTATAACGTACCTACTTTATACACACCACACTGGCTCAGGCGTATCATGGTGGTAAAATTGACATCATTTGACATTCTCTAAATGTCTTTCCGATTTAATCCAAGTAATACTTGGAATAAACGCTCTGTCCTTTGGTACTTTCTCATAATTTTTCTTAAATCTACCACATAGAAGTAAAAATGTACAATAAAATAAAATCTATCCGCTGACTTTTTGTGCCAAAAACCGGTCGTCTTTAGAATATATCGACGACATGTATAGGTATGTATGTAGATGTTTGACACTTGTTTCCTTTTACAGAAAATGTTACAAGAGAAAATGATATGCCACGCTTCTGGCGACACTACCAAGCGTTTTGTTGTTGGGTACTACATGTATCACATCCTGCCTCAAAAGAAAGACAAAGGTGAGAGAAACAATATATAAGATCAAATCGTCGGGTGACAAGCAAAAGTCACTAACTAACACCATTGAAATTATTGGACAATAAACCGTGTTACAAGTGTAATAAATGTGCATTGTTACTATAATTTTTTGATAGTACTTAGGGACTTGCTTGTCACCCGACAAAATTACAGTGGCACCCTGAATAAACAACCTTAGAGGATATAACCAACGGAGACGCCATGTCTATAATTTTCGGTACAAAATAGTCTGCCGTTTTTTGCGGGGGAGGGGCACATCAAATGTATACGTAACGTAAACATAGCCATGTCAGATAAACGTCAGTCCATACATGTGGTTGACATGTCGTTGACCATTGGCCGCCTATTTTCGACAGAGGGGAACGCCTGTTAATGACCACTACGTTGGTTATATTCTCTAAGAATAAGACTGACTTACGGCGTGCAATAACTTATGCCTCGTGTTGCACACACAACTTTTCACCTCAGATAATAGAACATATAGAAGTAATAGTAATTACTAATTACTGATTAGTTTTTATATGTTCTGACATATTACCGCCCTAGAGCGGAAATTAGCCAATACTTGCCTATGTCGAAAATTTAAAGGGCCATATGTTCTGTTATACGTTGAACAATACACGTGCGAAAAGGTTATTCGCAACTTGTGTCGATTTAAAACATTTATCGTAATGTACTATTTCGCAAGTGTGATGAAAAACATTGTGTATAACATCGACTTCTGTTATCAATTTTAGCCATATCGCTTATTGCTGGTTCGCTGTTAGCGAGCTTTTGTAGCAGTTCGTCTAATATTTAATTTTGTCCCCAGACCCAACAGACTACGTCCGCCCCCTCGGCGACCTCCAAAGCTTCGAGAACGAGTGGATGGAAGTGGAGGTCCTCGGGCCGCGGTCCCCGCTCGTGCCGCACGAGTCCAGCTCGGGCGCCTTAGACATCTCCGGGTGCAGCCCACAGACTGATCTCACCGGCGTGCCTGCCTTCCTGTGCGACAACATCGACCCCGAATACATGCACTGCGACAATGATAACGACAGTGAGTGGCATAACTATTATGTACTAGCCACCAGCCGGCCGTCCCCAGAAAGCCCTCTTGACAGCCCGATCCTCTGAGTAGGTACTCAGAATGGGAGAGGTGACCGAACCAGAGCAGTCTGTGGGCTTTCGTATCGCCGATGATATTGGGTTCGGCCACTAACTCCTCGATCTCGGCATCAAATCGAACTCGGCTACAAATAAAAATTGATGCGCTTAATTCTGTCGGTGAAACGTCGGTCAAAAACTATGCACTAAGTCATAATAAAAATTTTAGTATTATGCATGAGACTAGGTCGAAATATGATCAGAATCCTTTCTGGCCACATTGTACAAGAATAGTCGTAATTCAGTTTGTGTATGTGTTAACACAGCACATTACATTTAAATCATATAATGTATTAATGTATTGCACGTTACTGATATCAGTTAGATTAGTAGTAGTTACTTCGTTAAATTAAATTAATGAAATGATAGCCCTTTCAACGCTTACAACGATACCCGATAACAGTGGTTCATTGACATCGAATAATCTATGTGCAGAGTTCTTCGTTTTCTGATTAAAATAATGTTGACTAAGGGCTCATTTAGACGATGCGAGAACTCGGATGCGACTTTCATTACATTGCGATTTTTTATCGGTCAGTTGAATTGGACGTAACCAACAGTCCGCAATGTAACTAAAATCGCATGCGAGTTCGCGCGAAGTCTAAATCAGCCCTAATTCAAGAAAGGAAATAGCAGAAACTTCTCAAGTACAGTCACTACACAGGATTGTTATACCATTTAGGGTTCTTGCTAAATTGGAAATTCTATAGCGTAAGTATTGAACAACCAATTTAGCTAGGACCCTAAATGGCGTAACAACCGCGGAGCGTGATGGTACGTATGTATTTACACCATCCTTATATTAGTAGTATTTGTTGATGTCTACGTCGTGACCAGATCTTAGAGTTAATCATTTCATGATGTTGCAATCATTTCAGGAAATAATCGGTTGGCCACGTCATGAAAGAGTCAAACCTAATCTAACCACACCGTGAAGTGATCAATTTTAAAATAGCATTCCATGAAATTGTATGATCTAATTCTATGACACAGTGGCCGCTACAAATACATACTTTAAAGCTGGCAATATAAATGTACAATATTTGGGCGCAATTGAGCAGCAGCCAAGAAAATCTAAAGAAAAATTTCTTAACTTCCCATGATTGTCCTCAGTGCCACTCTACAAGAACACACATCTGGATATCGATGTGAACAACAAGAGCGACCGCATTGAGTGGGGCCATGCACGCTACCAGGCTACATTCAGGCCTGACCAAGCTTATGAGATGTGTATACAGTGGGCCGTCGCGTCTGGGAACATTGTCGCTGAGTTGGTGAGTCACAAACTACAGAATCGGTAACTTAATAACTTTGATCTTCCGTTGCGTGAAGTGCTGTAGCATTGGGGGTTAGTGCAGCACCAAGACATTACATAAAAATCGATGTGAACAACAAGAGCGACCGCATTGAGTGGGGCCATGCACGCTACCAGGCTACATTCAGGCCCGACCAAGCTTATGAGATATGTATACAGTGGGCCGTCGCGTCAGGGAACATTGTGGCTGAGTTGGTAAATATCACAAAAAATACAGTACTTTACATGTTTGATTCGAGTATCAAGACATTGCAGTAACCACAATATTTTATATTTACCTAATCTAAGAATCGCTGGCGTACCACGTAACTTTAAAAAAAAAGACTGCAACCAAAGTGACCAAGCTAAAAGGGAATATTTAATTGTATGCACAAATAAATTAAATAGCCTCTCACCCTAAATGCATATACCGTCTCTGTTTTGGTTTGGGTAAACAGTAAGTATTATTTTTCTCAAAAATGGACGGCAAAGTCGTCGCGAAGTGCGTAGTTTATGGTCAGTCAAAATTTAAAAACATTGCAGTCTCGATTTTGGGACTGCAATGTTGCATACAAATTCCATTATTTGTCGAGTTCCAAACTTTTTAAAAGTTGAAATGACCATATCAAATGACGGCACAGGCCCAT
This sequence comes from Cydia fagiglandana, assembly GCF_963556715.1. Classification (NCBI taxonomy): domain Eukaryota; kingdom Metazoa; phylum Arthropoda; class Insecta; order Lepidoptera; family Tortricidae; genus Cydia; species Cydia fagiglandana. The sequence goes on from NC_085937.1 coordinate 8,018,205, forward strand.
TAAACAGCCAAACAGATGATTAGTACAGCGACTATTTAGTTGTCTCAAATAGGTTGGGGTATTTTCGGCAGAAAAATACACTTCTATTTTTTTTATTAAAAAAATAAAAAGGCGGCAAGGGCTTTTTTCTGTGAAAATATATACGTGAGAACGTTGTTTTTGTAAAATATTTCTATGATATTTATATTTCTTGCACCATTTTTGAGAAAAGCACTATATATGACTCGGCTGGAAGGCTACTTGCTGGCTTCGGATTCAATTAAACGGACTCCCAAGGTCGTCCGTTTAAAACGAATCCTCAGCCTGCAAGTAGCTACTTCCGAGCCTCGACAATAATGTACTATTAAAGGTTTTAAATTTAGTTACTATCATTTTAGTTAACCATCCGTTTGCGTTTCAAGTCTATCGGTTTACATTGATAAGATAATATTTTTGGGTGTCCGATTTGTTTGTATCCTTAAATATAAATCATTAAGGGTCAGTTGCACCAAACCGTCTGTCACCGTTAAAGCGTTCGCCAAATTTGATTGTATGGGAAGTTTCATAGATCTCTGCTGGGTGACGTTAATCAGTCTGTTAACTATGGTTGGTGCAACTGGCCCTAAATATAGCTAAAGGCCGACCAGTAATGTTTCAAGTAGTTTTGATCCTTGTACTGATCCTTGTTTCCTTTCTCTAGATCTTTGGTTGGGCGCGCAAAGCTCAGAACTGCCGGCTGCAGATGGTCCCGATTCCAGCGGATCCTCTCGCCTTGCCATTCACGCTCAAATCGGACCCCCTGCGCGGACCGATCTACGTGCCGCTCAACGAAGAGCCGCTGCTTAGGAACAAAAACGCGCTGTTTGAAGGTATCTGATATTATATTGTTTCGGGGGCCCTTGCGAACGAATTTCGACTCCTCGGAATCTTTTGTGTAAGTAATAGAGAGCTACCAAGCTATCCTAAGTAGCTAGCCAAGAGCTTTTCGAACATCTCTATGAGTCGGATGGTGAAGCTCAAGGGTTGCGCTTTGAATTCCTTCGGTTTCAGATAGGCATGACATGCATACATTAGATGTGTTACTGTCTGTTTTTTCGCCACACATTTGACCTTGTATATTACTTATTACTTTACATATTCGGGAGCGAGTAGGTTGGTGAATTTTCGGTTTATATCGCTTTCATTTTTTTTTGTTTACTCAAAACAAAACATAATGTCACTGTTGCGTCTACAGTTGCTCTAGGAGTATTGTACTTCCATATTGGTAGGTAATCATAACATAGGATGTGATAAACAATATGCACGAAATCATTTAAATATTCAAAATAACAGTCTTGTGCCTACAAAACATTAGATTTACCTTTTGCTTCATAACTTAGTGTTATTGTGGTTTCAATTTTCCTTATTGATGTTGGTCAGTCGTTATTTTACACAGCATAATAATATGCGCCACTGACCTAAAAGGACGTACAACAGGAGGCTGGGTGTATTGGTACAATTTGGTCAATATTTAGGATTTAGGTCAACGTTATTTGATTTACCGACAAGAATAGACATTCATTTTCCCTTACATTTCATTAAAGTGTCAAAAGGGCCTCTTCGCGTGACTCCGCGCACGCCTCCCAGAGGTCCGGAAGACCATTGTTCCGTGATGGGAAAGACTTATCGTATATCTATAACTTTTTGATATTTCGGAATCACTTTATTTACGAAAAAACGAAGCGCTGGTGGCCTAGATGTAAGAGCGTGCGACTTGCAATCAAACGTGGAGGTCGCGGATTCAATCCCCGGCTCGTACCAATGAGTTTTTCGGAACTTATGTACGAAATATCATTTGATATTTACCAGTCGCTTTTCGGTAAAGTAAAACATCGTGAGGAAACCGGTCTAATCCCAATAAGGCCTAGTTTACCCTCTGGGTTCGAAGGTTAGATGGCAGTCACTTTCGTAAAATCTAGTGCCTATGCCAATTCTTGGGATTAGTTGTCAAGCGGACCCCAGGCTCCCATGAGTTGTGGCAAAATGCCGGGACAAAGCGCGGAAGAAGATTTTGATTACGAAAAAAATTCCAACAAATTTTAAAATCTTTTATATCTCTAGGTTTCCCAGAAGACACTTGGCTCGAGCGCCTATTCCTCTTCCAAGAGGCGATAGTCGGCCGGTTCGGCTTCATAAAGTGCACCGTGGAGAGCACGTCGCACGCGGCCGGCGTCGGCGACCACCTCTACGTGCACGTGACCGGCAACATGTTCATACTGATCATCACCACGGTCAAGAGCGAGCAGAAGGCGAGGGGCACGCGCCGGGCCAACAAGCCGCTCAACGCCAGCAGGTGATATACAATAGTGTTTTATCCCACGTCGGTAGCAAACAAGAATACGACCCAAACATGTTCATACTGATCATCACCACGGTCAAGAGCGAGCAGAAGGCGAGGGGCACGCGCCGCGCCAACAAGCCGCTCAACGCTAGCAGGTGATATACAATAGTGTTTTATACCACGTCGGTAGCAAACAAGCATAAGCCTAAGCTGTCACCGTAGCCTAATTCCTCTTCCAAGAGGCGATAGTCGGCCGGTTCGGCTTCATAAAGTGCACCGTGGAGAGCACATCGCACGCGGCCGGCGTCGGCGACCACCTCTACGTGCACGCCACCGGCAACATGTTCATACTGATCATCACCACGGTCAAGAGCGAGCAGAAGGCGAGGGGCACGCGCCGGGCTAACAAGCCGCTCAACGCTAGCAGGTGATATACATTTTTTTTAAGCAGTCACCGTAAGCATAATCATACAATAGTGACTATTAAAGGGTTACATCGGATACGACTACAAAGAAGCAAAAAGTGCCTTTTTAGGGCTCCGTACCCGAAGGGTAAAAACGGGACCCTATTACTAAGACTTCTCTGTCTGTCTGTCACCAGGCTGTATCTCATTGAACTGTGATAGCTAGACAGTGGACATTTTCACAAATGATGAACGCCGCTATAACACTCGCTCGACTCGCACTTGTCCTTTTTGTTTCACTTGCTGGAAGGGGTGAATAGCTCAATAGTGGGACCGGATTTTTGCACTAAAAGTTTTGATAATTCTAAAGTTGAAAAAGTGATACTTATCTGATATAGGACATATTTTTAAGCATATATGCTATATATGATGAAAAGTTAGAACGAGCGTTAGATATAAATTAGGTATTTATATATTTTTAGTAATGATTTTTTAATATTGAATTAAAGTGCAATGTTTAAGTTCCATTGTTTATAATATGTATGACGCTTTATAATGTAAAATTATTAGATTTTTTTTTAACGTGCTTCTTTGTCAAACTACAATTAGCTTATTATTTTGTCGATATTGAATTAAAGTTTAATAAATCCACAACAACATATCTAAATTTATAAGTTAATAGGCAAGCTAAAAAGCTAGAAGAATAAGATATATGCTTTAGAATTAATATACGTTTTTTGTCCTATAAGATCTAATATTGAATTAGAGTCTGTAAAAATAAGTCTATTACTATAAAATAATATACGCAGCCATATTATGGAAAGTAAGAAATTTCTGTGTGTAGCTTGCATTGTAATAGTAAAATCTAGTTAAAAAGGCGCGAAATTCATACATACGCCGCGCTGGTCCGTCAGTCGCCGGCGCGGCGCTCGAGAGCCTATCATAGCCTACCTATACCTCGCCCCTCGCCCCACCTCCCGCTCAGTAACACTGTCTGTCTTTTCTTATCATTCATTTGTTTGTTTACCGTGCACATAACTATATAAATTAGATGCGGACATTACGTGAAATTAAAATATCTTATTAAGTAAAAATACCTACAGCTGGTCAATCAGATCTTGTCAGTAGAAAGAGGCGGCAAATTTGAAAAATGTAGGCGCGAAGGGATATCGTTCCATAGAAAATTTGAATTTCGCGCCTTTTTTTAGTGACAAGATTTGCTTGACCAGCTATATTTCATTATCTTGACTAATATTGTAATAAAAATGTACAAGATATTCACAACTATTTTTTACTATACATAGTTTGTCAAAGGACTGTCTCATTTCAAACATAGACAGGGAGAATCATCATACTATCTTTGACTTACACTAGTACTAGCACCCAAAAGAAAAGGATGAATATAGTTTTTCGTTTTTATTTACTGACAAATTGGTTTGACCAACTATACCTATTTCTGGTTCCTATTGTCATGTCCTGTCCTATTCAACGTCAATATCATAATATGTATATTATAAACCAACTGATCAATATTACACGGTATACATCCTGAATATACAATAAGGTAAGTGGCCTCACTTACCTTATTGTATATTCCGTGTGGGCCGTATATGCCTATATACAGCCCACCTTAAATTAAAATGTTTTTTTTTTTTAATAAACAGGATATGAAGTATGAGAAACTCACTCAAATAGGTTTCTCATTTATTTAAGTTTCTTCATTATACCAAAATAGTTATAAAAATATTACGATACTCTTGGAAAATATACCTTTTATAAAAGTCCTATTATGGGCCTTATTGAACACTACCAGTGTATTACTTAATCCCGCAAAAAATAATCATTTTGACAGTAGGTAATAACAGATTTTATTGTTTTTAACTTAAGAGTTAGACATATACAAATAACAATATTTGATACTTCATAACAGGAGGATTTATTTATAATAAGTGAAAATAATTATTTTGGGTCTTAATAACTAAAGATATAAAAATTGTCTAGATTACGCGAAAATAGTAGGTAACTAAACATAAATCTTTATTAGTTACAGTACTCTCATCTTTTAACATCTGGGGGCACGGCAGTGCCCCCGCCAAGACGAGAAAAGCGCAAGGGCACTATCTACCTTTTCTCGAAGCGCTTTGTCGTTTTTTGGAACCCTCATAACTTGGGGTTGGATTATACCAGATAAACAAAGTTCTCGGACTTATTAAGCATATCAATTGCATAGCTCTTATACTTTAGATTTTATTCATATCTAAAAACTTCGATTTCGTCACTGACTCACTCACTTGATGATCATCAATACCGAGTACTTCCTGAAGTCCTCTAAGAAGCTGAAATTTGGTATGTAAGATAGTTTTAGTACACAAACAACAAATAAATTAAAAAAAAATTATCCCAAAGGGGATGAAGATGGGGTTTAATTTTGTATGGGAAATCAATAATCGCTGAACCGATTTAGTTGAAATTTGGTATGTAGATAGGTATTGTTATGGGGAAGGATATAGAATAGATTTCAACCTCAAAGTTTACCCTTACGGGGTGAAGGCAGATTTCAACCCCAAAGTTTACCCTTACGGGGTGAAGGGTTTATATGGGGAATCAGTAAAAAGTACATTGTGTAACAGATGCTCCCAGATACTTATTTCAGGATTTTTAATAGTAAATCACCCCCAAACCTTTAAATTATTGGATGGAAGATTGTCATAAACAACTTACAAAAAGAAGTGAAATCCCATCAAAAACATTTTGATGTAAAATGTTGCCCAAACGAAACCATAAGGCTCGCACTGTCAAAAAGTTATCAGATCTCTTGCCAAGCTTCTAACTCTACAAGCCCTCTAACTTTACTAGCTCTACACCAAAAGTGTGTGGCTTGGCCGTTTCGTTTCTACAAGAACTATTGTATGTAAGTATAATACAAAAACCGCCCAAATGCGAGTCGCACTCGCGTTCCAAGGGTTCTGTACATTACACAATTTTTAACAATATATTTTTTTTAGAGAAAAGTGAATAAAATGTCTTTGAAAAACCCGTAGGTATCGGAAAACTAGGTACTTAAGTCCGACTCACGCTTGACTGCACATTTCTAATAGGTTTTCCTGTCATCTATAGGAAGAGAGCTAATATGTGTATTTTTTTCATAATTTTAGACCTAGTAGTTTCGGAGATAAGGGGGGGGGGAATGGTAATATATATATATATATATATATCAAACGAAGGGGCTCATTGTAAGAATCTCAGATATATTTTTTCATAATTTTAAAATAAATAGTTTAGAAGTTATTTAAGAAAATACGCAAAAAATTACCATCCATCCATTATATATATATATATATATATATATATATATATATATATACATATATATATATTTAATTTATTGAACAATAAGCTAAATAAAGTACATTATTATTACAAGACCCATCGTGGGCAAAACCTTGAGGAGGTTTGTATGCTGATGGGGAGTTCGAGAAAATAACATGACAATATACATATCTATCTTATACTAATTAAAATTCTAACAAAATTCTCTTATATTAATTCATATTCTAATTCTCTTATAGTAATTATAACAAGATATAGTTTTTTTTTATTCTATTTATCATTCATCTCAAAAGTGACCCCTTTATTTGAATTTCTATTATTTACTTTACATGTATGTCCTTGGGCTATAGACTTACATGTGTATACCAAATTTCAACTTATTGGTGCAGTAGTTGCGGAGCAAATAGGCTGTGACAGACGGACAGCCAGACACACGAGTGATCCTATAAGGGTTCAGTATTTTTCCTATTGAGGTACAGAACCCTAAAAATAATGAATTTAATAAATTTTTCACCTTATGCCCATGTGGCGGTAGCGAAACAGCCAAGCCACATATTTTGACTAAGGTGTAGAGTTAGTGAAGTTAGGGCTTGTAGAGTTTGAAGCTTGGCTCGACAAGAGATCTGACAACTTTTTGACAGTGCGAGTCTTATGGTTTCGTCTTAGCAACAAAATTTACATGAAAATGTGTTTGGTGGGATATTTTTTTACAGTATAAATATTTATTCGTAACAGTAAGTATTATCTTTTAACATAATTTTTACAGTACATCTGGTGCTACATTACGACCGATGCTATAATAAGCACGTTAAAACACTCCCTTTGACCGTGTTTCAAAATTCGTCACTCGTTGCATAATATCTATTTTTCGCAATTCTATCGTAAAAGAAAAGAAAACTAACGAAGAGGTTTTACGCATACGAGGGCCACACTGAAAGTTTTGCGTAACTTTTGAATAAAATCATTTATAACCATAATAATACATTTATTGCTTCTCAAAATGTTTCCCTTTACATTCTATGCACATATTCACTCGCTCGGACCATTTTTGGAAGCATGAGGCCCAATCACTTGACTGCATGTTTTCGACGTGGTGATGAAACGTAATAACTGCCTTATCCGGGGTCTTAAATGTCAAACCCCAAATTAAATCCTTAATTTTGGGAAATAGATAGAAGTCACAGGGTGCAATGTCTGGATTATAATCCGTATAAGAGACATTTTCCACGTTTTCGTAATTAAAAAATGTTTTTGCCTTTATTGCGGTATCGGTGGACGCATTATTATGACGCAGGAGGATGCGGCTTCTCGGTCGTCTCTCGCGGTCTTTTTCAATGACTGCGGGCACACAAATGGTAGTGTACTACTCAGTATTTAACGTTCTTTTATTATTTAAAAGTACGGTACAAAAAAGTCGCGTTTAAAAAAAACAGACGATCAAAATGTTTGGCAACGCTTTTGGCTTGTTGAACTTCTATGGGCCTCCTGTCACCTTCGAAAGACCCATTGACTGGACTAATGCCTTTTTTCCGGATCGTAGCAGTAAATCCAGGTTTCATCTCCTCTAACGATGTTATATACAGCATTTGAACTTTCTTGCTTATACTTACGCAGCATTTCTCGGCACCAGTCAAAAAGTACCTGTTTTTGGACTGAAGTTAATTCGTGAAGAATCCAAAGACAACAAGGCTTCCCGACTTTTAAATATTCTTGTAAAATCTTTTGTATTTGTCTCATACCTATCCCTAATTGTCCTCAAATTTCGTCATAGGTGATTCGTGGGTTTTCTTCAATGAGTCGTCTCACAGTAGCCACGTTTCCTTGAATGATCGCCGTGGACGGTCGACCTTCACGAAAATCATTATCTAGAATAATACTGTCTCTACTAAATTCACCATACCAACGCCTCACGATGCTCAGATGTGGTGCTTTAATCCCAAAAGCATTTTGAAGGCAAGCACTACACTCTTGCGGAGTAAGCGAACTTTTAAAATCATAACAAAATCATAGCTCTAAAAATATTTTCGCGTTAAAGCCACGTTCAACGCACTGACTTACTTTGACAAGCCATTAAAAACAAAAGACGATCGATTTGTCGCCAACATTTGTCACATTCCATAATCAAAAGCCTGTATTTTTTTTTTAATATACAATTCATAATTTAAATATTTACCAGTGGCCAGTAGTGCAAAACATTCAGTGTGGCCTATGTAGTAGGAGAGAGGAGGAGTTTGTTAAGAACTATAGACAATAGAAGAGGAAGGATGCTTGGGCACCTGATACGACACGACGAATTTATCAAAAATATCATAGAAGGGAAAGTTGAAGCAAACAGGAAGAGGGGAAGACCAAGGAGAGCGTACATGGATCAAATAAAGGAAAAGATCAACGTCGTGTCGTATCGGGCTGTCAAAGAGAAGGCGGAGGACCGCCAAACATGGAAATTGCTCCACCGACAAGAGTCATACTCTTAAATATATGATGATGATCGTAAATACCTACCTATGTATTAACAAAAAAAAGTCACTTGTAATTAGTTACTGCCTTTAAAAAGTATAAGTGCCTCAATGTTATTAGACTTTTTGATTCTTTAAAACGTCTTTAGGTCAATAAAGCAAGTGAAAAATTATTAGAGATAGACCAAGAAAAGTCTGCAGCAATTTTGACAGCCCACGCAGTGCAAGTGTTATTTATAAGTCATAATTTCATAGAAGTTTCTTCAAATCGACCTTATTAATTAGAGATTAAAAATATTGAAAATTATCTTAAAATATTTTAATCTAATATTTCATCTCATACGTTCAATAAGGCCCGGGACTAGACCTTTTTACCTGCACTGACAGTGGGCCTTCTTAGCAACAAGTACAAATTCAGAATAATTGGGAATAATAGGGAGCAACTGCTATTTTTGAATGCTGGGCCTTGTTACCCGCCGGGCCTCATATGCCTGCACCTCACCTACCTTATTTATTTGTTTTACAAGGGGAAAAGTTGTTGATTAACCGCTCGTGCTAATATTGATACCCAAACAAGGGAAACATTTTTTTTTATTAAATAGGAGGCAAACGAGCAGACGGATCATCTGGTGGTTAGCGATTACCGCCGCTCATGGACACCCGCAACACCAGAAGGGTTGCAAGCGCGTTGCCGACCTTTAAGATGGGGGTCTTTGAAGGTTTGAAGGTCGTATCGGACAGTTCATTCCACAGTTTGGCTGTGCGAGGCAGGAAGCACATTCACAAATTCAAACATTCTAAAATTGAACCACGAGCGTAGCGAGTGGTTCGTAAAGTTGAACCTTGAGCGTAGTGAAGGTTTTAAGGGACGAAGGTTAAATAAAATTTTCACCACATCAGCTCGTAAAGGCCCTCTTGATTGTTCGTAACGGATAAGAAAAGTGGCATTTAATTTGATGCAAATTTTGAGTTGTTACCGTAGGTAAATTGGATCAGTTGGTTGGTAATATTGACTTTAAAATGATAAATATTGAATAACATCAGTTTGAAATTGATTTTATGATAAAGTAAATATTATCGGAGATGATCGCTCTTAAAAAATATATGTCGCTAGTCATTTATAACCTAAAAGCGCCAAATTACGCAAAATTATATTGAAATGACACCTGTGTATTGAATTTGAAGAATACTTTAACAAGGGTAGTTATCTGTATGACAATGCACCTAAAATAATTTTCAAATGTATCTATTATTTCTATACTTAACACGATAACGAATTCTACGTAAACGAAACCGCGGGCAATCCCTAGTACATATAGAAATAAATAAGGGAAGGTAAGTTTCCATTAGTGTACTGTGTAAAATAACTATTTACCATTGATAATAATTTTATAAACGCTTTGCGTATTTTTAAGGGCACCGCGCTAACCGCTAGCCCGCGACCGTCGATCGCTGCCTCCTGCCACGGCGCACAGCGCGGCGCGCGCAAACGCCGCGCGTTTGAAATGTAACTTAATATAAGCTCGGAATGCATACTTACGTATCAGTATTTAGTGTCGCCGTGATTTTATATTTCTAATCTTTTGTGTGAGAAGTAAGATCTTTATTATGACCGTGTAATATTAACTCTACAAACTTTAATTCAATATTGGCTATACTGCTTAACGAGAAATCAATATCTAGACAAGCACATTGTCTACATTTCTAACTTTTTACATGTATACTAAGTTGATAGATAATATCGTAATTTTGCAATATCAGCTACTCTAATTCTGTATTTACATAATAATTCCTGTTTTTACGTTCACCAGAAAGCAGCTGTTCCAGATTTCTAAAAACCGAATATTGTGAATAAATTAAAGTGTTATTGAATATGTTAAAGTTTTTTGTAACTTTAATTTTATATTTACATAGTTTAATTTAGCAAAAATTGAAAATTTAAATATGGCCGAACGCTCCACCTAAAATTTTCTAACTTTTTACATGAATGTTATTTAACATGCTTACAATAACATATCAAAAAAGAAAAAACTTTAATGTTATCAAAACCCATTTTTGTTCCACCGCTGGTCTAGAAGTGAAACTGTTATTTCAAAGGCACGATTTTATCTTTTTTATTATGTTTCCATTCCACTATTGTGTCAGTGCTATTTTTGTACGTAGAAATAACAAAAAGATACCTGTGCAGGTATAAAAATAGTTAGGCAATCTGTTGTCAACTTGGCGACCTTTCAGCGAAAACAATTACCTGACTGACAACAGTACTTAAGTATTGCCAGAACAATAACAAACTAGTTCCGACCATCAACGGCCCAATATATGATATATTTTAAGCTTTATTGCAACTACATAAGGTCCACCAATGCCCAGTTAAATGCCAACGCACGTGTTTAAAAATGAAGTCCTTGTCAATTTCACTGCATGCAGTTATTGACTTAACTAGCTGTTGCCCGCGACTTCGTCCGCGTGGAATCTTATCTTCAACATTTTACTTCTTTAGTACCTATAATTTTCATATCCAAGCAATGTTGAAATTAAGTACTTTTCTTTTTTAGCAAGTTGTATGAAGTTTTAAGTCAAGTGGATTTTGATGTTGGTTGCTGAAATTACTTTTCTTGTATTCTCATAATAGGTACCTATGCCCTTATACAAAGATTCAAGTTCAACCCCTTTCTCACCATCTTGGGGGATGATTTTCAAAAATGCTTGAATTAGTTTTCATGTTTTTTAATTTATTACCTTTTTTCCAAAAAGTTAAAGTTCCTAGCTTAAAATTAAATTTACACCCCAAGACGAATTTTCATCCCCTTTTTAGCCCCCTTAGGGATTAAATTTCCAAAAACGTTGCAATTACTTTTTTTTGTAATCGGCTATTATGTCTTTCTAAGAAGTTTCAAAGCATTTGTAATGGATTCAAACATTGAACCCCATTTTAACCCTGTTAGGGGATGAATTTTACAAATCGCTTAAATCACTTTTATTGTCTTCTAATAATATCCCCAAATACAAAGATTCAAATCCCGCGCTCGAAAAAATGCATGATATCCATACAAACTTTCAACCCCGTTTTCACCACCTTAGGGGATGAATTTTCAAAAACGCTGAAATAAGTTTTCTTGTATTTTAATTTTAAACGTTTTTACAAAGTTTCAAGTTCCTTGCTTAAAATAAAATTTGCACCCGCAGACGAACTTCCATCCCCTTTTTAACCCCCTTAGGGGTTGAATTTTCAAAAACGCTGAAATTAGTTTTCTTGTATTTTAATAATATATCTTTTAACGAAGTTTCAAATTCGTAGCTCAAAAGAAAACTTTAACCCCATACAAACTTTCATCCCCTTTTTAACCCTGTTAGGGGATGAATTTTATTTACAAAACGCTGAAATTACTTTTATTGTCTTTTAATAATATTCCCAAATACAAAGATTCAAGTCCCGCGCTCGAAATTTTTTTTGATATCCATACAAACTTTCAACCCCTTTTTCACCACCTTGGGGGATGAATTTTCTAAAACGCTGAAATTGGTTTTCTTGTATTTGAATTTGATACTTTTTTACAAAGTTTCAAGTTCCTAGCTTAAAATAAAATTTGCATCCGAAGACGAACTTTCATCCCCTTTTTAACCCCCTTAGGGGTTGAATTTCCAAAAAATGTTGCAATCACTTTTTTTGTAATCGGCTATTATGCCTTTCTACGAAGTTTCAAAGCATTTGTAATGGATTAAAATTTTCAACCCCTTTTTAACCCTGTTAGGGGATGAATTTTACAAAACGCTGAAATTACTTTTCCTGTCTTCTAATAATATCCCTAAATACAAAGATTCAAGTCCACCACTTGAAAATTTTTTTGATATCCATACAAACTTTCAACCCCTTTTTCACCACCATAGGGGATGAATTTTCAAAAACGCTGAAATTAGTTTTCTTGTATTTTAATAATATATCTTTTTACGAAGTTTCAAATTTCTAGCTTAAAAGAAAACTTTAACCCCATACAAACTTTCATCCCCTTTTTAACCCCCTTAGGGGTTGAATTTCTCAAAATCGCTTCTTATCTCTTGTACGCTTTATAAATGCAATCTGGTGTGCAAATTTCAACTTTCTGGCTTTTGTAGTTTCGGCTCTGCGTTGATGAATCAGTCAGTCAGTCAGTCAGTCAGTCAGGACACTTGCATTTATATATATAGATTACGCGACGCATAAGTATCAAAATGGTGCACATTTTCTCGATGACTTGGGATCTCTCTGGGATTCTGATAAAGGGATAACTAGCGAAGTGTGTGATTTCACAACTCGTTTTTTGTTAGATTTCAACAAAAGGAACTCATTAAAGATGACACTTTGACTAAACATTGCTGTTAATGTTTTAATGTTTATTTGGGCACAAACGGTACAATAATGCTTACAGATATTAATATTATTCAACATATGAACCAGTGAAGTTGCCACTAACTAATTATTAATTCACCTAATATTAGTACACAAAACAACTACCTGTTCTGGTCGTGACCCTGGCTCGTGATAAAACGAGGAAGAAAAAGATATTAGAGTAGTGCTTGTGACAAAAATGGCTAATATTATTTTTAACAAGCCACTACCAACGACTTCGTAGAATTTGCCTATGCGCTTATCACAGGCATAAAGTATGTCATTCAATGCACATTTATTCTAAAATGTATTCCATTTGTTATCAGGTATCCTGTGCATTTAGAAGCGGCGCCCAGCCCGCACGAGGCCTACATAACGCGGCACGTCAGCGGCAAAAACAAAGATGACTACGACAATAGTCGACGAGTAAGTTTGGTTACCTTTTCCCAAATAAGTGCTACAATAAGTTTATTTTATTTATCCTCCTTGGCACGGCTCACTTGGGTGACTAGAGTCTGCTCAACAACCTGATTCCAAGAATTGACATGTGCATTGGTGTGTACGAAAGCGACTGCCATCTGACCTTCCAATCCAAAGGAGAAACTGTGCACTAGTCCGGTTTCCAAATATTTTGTTAATAAAATTAATAAAAAAATAAAATGAGAATGGGTAGAATTATGAAAATAAAAATAATTAAACTAATTAACATTGGAAGAGGGAAGTGTGCTACAATAGAAGTTCATTTTCATGCGCTAGCCCAAATTGGCCTTATCAATAGAGTGGTACATTAACGGCAACAAAATGGAGACGCATTTATTTTATCGCTCGCCTTATCAGTGCAAAGTGTAGTTACCAACTTTGTAGATCTGTGTACTGCACTGCCATCGATAATATGCCCATAAGGCCAATTAGGCCCATAAACGTCACATCTACGCAGCCGAAACCACCGAAACTAACCGAGCCTCTTTCGAAAAACTGATGTGCAATATAAGCCCGGGTACCTACTTTAGTTAAGGTTGACTACTCTGTCACGGAAAATTTCAAAAAGCATAAATGTCATCTCTCTAGTTGTTACGCAAGCTGTCTCACATAAGATAAATTTGTATTTTCAACTACTCCAATGTTATTCTATAACTATAACCACATACGTAATTTTATATCCACTGGAATGCTAATTTGCTTGTTGCCAAAACGTAAATAACTTCCCACCCACGTCGCAAAATATACTGATGATTACAAATCCAATATTTATTTTCAGATGGGATTCCTATGGTCCTGGAATCACATGATATCGAAGAAGTGGAAATGGTCGCAGTACCCGGCGACCGGAGACGAAGCCTTTCAAACGCGCATGCTGCGAGACTTCAAACACTTTTGTGCCAACCAGGAGCAGCGCCTTAGCCAGTTTTGGGATCAGTGCTGGGCGCTTCAAGAGAAAGCCCACGGAATTGACTTAGAATAATTATTTTTAATATTGAAACCAAAAATATTTAACTATTAAATATAAGCATTTTTTACGATACAATGTCGTTTTATTATCATTCAATAACTTAGAGGATATAACCAACGGAGACACCATGTCTATAATTTTCGGTACAAAATAGTCTGCCGTTTTTTGCGCGGGGGAGAGGCACATCAAATGTATAGGAACGTCATGTCAGATAAACGTCAGTCCATACATGTGGTTGACCATTGGCCGCCTATTTTCGACAGAGGGGAACGCCTGTTAATGGCCACTCCGTTTGGTTATATTCTCTAAGTTCAATAACCTACTAGTTAGGTTGTAGTTAGTTCGCACTTCAACTAATGCTTGCTCGATTGAAAACCGTTTCTAAGCTTTACCAAAAAAGTACCTAGGCAATTCCCGCCTTAAAAAAAAGCTAGAGCATGTGTAGTTTATTTCGAGCCCCAGATTAATCAAACGCCACACTATGAAGCGCTTAGAAAGAGCGCGAGGTCACCATTAATTCTTACTTGTAAAATGTTACGACGTTAAAATAATTGATTTGTACACCTTATAGTTAACCAGTTCATGTTCATATAAGGTTGGTTTACGATTTATGATATTCCACATTTTGCTTAGTGAGAGAGTGAGACGTCATGCATATTGGACAGGTGGATTAACTCATTATTAGTAAATATTTTTAATTTACACGAGTAACAGGGATAAACGTGGACCCAACTGAAACAAGCGGTCGCGTTCTCATGCTAAATTATTCAGTATGGGAGCGCCCATGAGTACCGTGACCGTGATATGCTTCATCTTGTAGTCAATGAGATCTGTGTTTCTGTTTCGACTACTTCTTTAGGTAGGTACCTACTTTGCTGCATATTCAAACAAACATTCATGGAAGAAAAGTTTATTGCTTAATAAACCTTACACAATTAGTATAAAAATAGTTTCACTAACAAACTCCGTTATTATGCTCTTGTTAAAATCCCTATGAGGAAATGGTGCGTTTTAAAAAGTTTTTATGATCATTACATAACTACGAAATATTAAAGTGTCTTTAAAGGCACGTACAAAAAGAATGCATATATATCACACATAGCATATCATTACAATTATTTTCCTCGCAGGTATTTTGAATACTTTTTATCACATTCTAAACATTATCAGTTCAATTCATATCACATACACCAGTCCAACATTGAGCATATTTCTGAACATTTCCAAATTTCTACTAAAATACTTACGTAATTTTGATCTATTTTTCTCCTTAACATCATTGGTATGATACTTTGATATGAATACATGAAATATTATACTATACTACTAAAATGGCAGAAGAATTCTTAAATTTAAAAAGATCATTTCAAGGAATATTGTATAAAATATACTAAAACAAAATTGACAAGACTTCATCAAATACAACAAACTCATATTCACTATTTTGTTCATGGAATCAAGGTACCTATGCAATGAAAAATAAAAATAACTTAAAAACTATTACTTCAATACAATAAAATAAAATTAAGCTCATACAGTTATGGACTAAGTAAAACTAAATCAAATGGAAACAAAAATCTGGCAAAATTACATGACAAGTGGCTGTTTCAAAATTCACAACTAGCACACAATTAAATTCTATGAGGTTTATTGAAGTTACTAACTTATCAGGGGCAAGGCTTTAGAAAGTCGACTTTCATTGGCTTTACTACTTTGAGATACTTCTAGGCCAAATTAACATAGGTTGTATGCCCCGCCACTGCTATATTTTAGTATTATTGTGAATAAAACTCACAGGTAACACTAAATTTAACTAAACATTTCCTATATTAACAAAAACATAACATAACTAATATGGAGAAACAAATTAGGTAGGTGTTAATGTTGCATTGTTAATTATAATAATTTTCATTAAACATATAGCCCATGAGAAAATAAATTACCCATTATAGGTAAATATATTAATGCACCTAATTAAATCATTATCTTATTAAAAAATATTACTGTATGTAAAGAAATTGTTACTGTCTATAAAAATATCAGATCAATTAATTCAGAGCATTTTGAGTACTGCGGATGTCATGATTGTGCATCAAAGCATTTCAAGCAGGTAAATAACAAAGTAATAATTACCATTATAACTATGATAAATGCACCAAGTAATAAAAACTTCCTTTGCCACAGGCCTGGGAAGGAAATTTGAGATGTAGGTAACAGGGTGGTGGTAGGATCTAAGCTACCCATGTGTGTAATTATTTTAGGAGGCCCCACATAATCTGCAATTATAAATACATAAGTATTATCCTACTTTGTGCTCATTATTGTGACCATTTATTATATAGCCAAGAGGAAAATTAATATAAGTAATTAGTAGATGGTAATAATTAGCTTACCATATACAAAGGTTTATCAAGTTTTGATATAATTGAATGTATATTCACTAGGCATATTTATATGTATATATATAACATATATACTACAGTAATAATGTATCAAAAATCTCTTGTAAGTACATTAATCTAATAATCATTATGAATTTCTAGCTGCTTTATAATCTCCAACAGCAACCACTTTCAACTAGGTATTCAAATAAGATTTGTTCATACATTTACGCTCGCACCTCTTCAGAGATCACAGAAAATGCAGAATTACATAAAACACAAAATTAATCTAAAAAACAAAAAATAATGGAACTAAGATTGTTTTAATCTTGATAAATCAGTAGAAAATCAAGCAAATGCAGAAACAAAACTTATTTCTTACTGCCAAATACAAGGAGTCTGGTCAGCATACTGGTGATGCATGGCACCTGCTTCTGTTGGTGCATAGTTGGCATGTCCGGAGTGTTCGACTCATAGTCAAGAGCCACTTTTTGACAAACAAATGTTAGCAGTGTCAGAATGTCTCTATCAGTTCCAGCATACCGCAGCTCCTCGCACAGCGCTTGCATGAACCAGGACCCACGGGTAGTGTTGCGCCAAGAAAAGTAGCCAGGCACAGTAGAAAACACAATCAGAAAATCAGCATGAATAGGGATTCTGTAGGTTGAACTCGACAAGCCGTCAGTTTCAGTGCGATTAGAGGTTGCTAAAGTAATTCCTCCATCAAGCTTATCTCCTTGACAAGCTTGGATAAAGAACAACTTTGGTTTACCAGCCAATGATGGGCATTTATCAGCCGTGAAGTAGTACCATAAGTTGTCTGGCTTGTAGTGAGTATCCTTAGCGTACAGCATACCAAGTTCGCCATGACTCAGCACTGCAATAAGCAGGCAATCATTATCGGTGTGATCCATTCCAGCAAGGTCTTGTATGTACCTATTGATGTCTTCAGATTTCAGATTGTGGCAAACCGTGACTCTAAAGCCAAGGGCCTTGAGCACCTTGCTCAAATTATCGCTGTCGACGTTCGTTCCCGTGCGCGATTTGAGGCTATGAATATCAAAATGCTCGTGGTTGAAGATAATGGCCATGCCGCGGTTTTTGTGGTTCATGTTATAATATGCGGCATTCCTATCGACAGGCATTTTTGCCACTTGCCGTATGTGTGAGGAGTCGCTGCTTCCCCACGCGTCGCCTTCATCTCCTCCGCCGTTCTCCCTTTGTTCGTCTCCGTTACTACCATTACCATTGTTTTCTGGTTTTGGCTCCGACATCGTAGTTTTCTTGACGATTACAAATAAACTAACGCACTTGAATGTCCCAGCACACAGTAAACGCTTTAATGTGCACAATAGATTGATGAAATTTGAAGTTAATACACAAGTTTTGAAAATCACCACCACAAGGTGACGACACAAACAACTTTATGAAAAGCAAATCAGTTTTGATGGCCAGTGTTGTCACTATCACAAAAATGACATTGCGTCTTCGCAGGTGTTATCGCTTGAAAAAAAAAATATTGATGTGGTTAAAGAGCGGTATGAGAGCGGTTAACTCATGGTATGACCATTATAAAAATAAAAAATTCGTGAAGTATGGTCAGCAGCATAAATTTTAAGGCTTATTCTTAAGCCACTAAGGCTTAATGATGTTGATGATGAAATTATGTGCTCTGCGTCTGTTCTGTTGTAAAAGAGAGGAGCAACTAAAGCTTATAACAGTTGTAACTGTTTAAAGTTATATATTATACTAGTGACGCGCTCCGGCTTCGCACGGGTTACACAAAACCTTAGGTAATAAAATATACTTGTAACCGTCTTCGTTATTATAGTTCGTTTTTTTAGCATTAGAAAGAACTTGCAAGACGGTAAGCGATCTTGACATGTCTTTTAATTGAAAAACGCTTTTTTAAAATCAAAAACTATTACTTATGAAAGCAAAAGAATATAAATGATCGTATTAGATTCATAATTGTTACATATTTGTCGTAATTTATTTTTAAAATGTGTTTTTCAATTAAAAGACACATCAAGATTGTTTACCTAATTTGTAATGCTAAAAAAAAACGAACTATAGAACAACATAGGTATAAAATGATATAATTAAAAGCTAACAGCAATCCAGAACATACATAAATTATATCTTATGTAGGTACTTCTTATGAATTAGCCTGTTAGCAACATTGAAATAAGAACTATAAGTTCTAAATTTAAAATATTAAAAATAATGTTATTTAGTTGCCATAGCGGCACTTCTTTAATTTTCTTCAAGATATGGTCACCCGCTTCATATGGTCCTTCTATGGAGAAAATCAGCGCCGAAGATGGAATCACGCAATAAACTACATTGAAGGTCAGAAATCATTCTTTATCACGCCGACTTATTGAAGTCCTGAGCGGCGCATTATAAATGATAAAGAGTGCAATATTAAATTTTTCTCGCCAACGGCGCAATAACAGAAGAATGAAATAATTATCGTTTTTTCTTTCGCCGTCTTGCAAAGCCGAGCGGCGCAATACGAAGAAAAACGCAAGATTCATATAAAACGCTATGAAGCACCAACTACCGCTCAGTGCGTGCAAGAAACATTCGTCTCGTGTAGTCAACGTGCAACCTGAACGCATCCCTTCGTGCTCGTGCGGGCGGCAGCATTGCGCAATCCTCGAGTTCCTCGACCAATCGCAGCGCCGTACGTGAACGCCGAGAAAACGCAACACCGCGATTCAACACAGCGATAAAGCGACGACGCCATTAATCCGTTTCTTGTTTGAACAATTCAATTTATTTACCGTCTTAGTAAATTACTTGTGACTCGTGTATTGGTGTATAAAAGTAGTGTAGCATTGTTTAGTGCTTATAAAGTGTAGTGATTGTTTAAAGCATTTTATACAGAATTGTAAAAATGTCAGACACCGAACAGAAAGAGGCAATAGCAGCCCGTGGTCGCGCCAAGGGGTCAATTACACGTTTAAAAAACAGCTTTGACCGAGAAGCGCTCATAAATTCGCCGATAGAGTTAGTGCTAGCAAAGAAAACTAGGCTTCTAGAGGCCTTTCGTGAATATGAGCGCCTCACTAGCAAGGTTGCCTCGCTTTTTTCCTCCCCACCAGCTACTCTCGCCACCGATGATGAGGAGGTTGAAGACAACTATATTTTATTGTTAGCACAGCTAGAAAGTATAATAAATGTCATCCGCCTGAGAGACAACCCTCCTCAAGCGAGCCCTAGCGTAAGTGTCAAGTCGGAGAACCTCAAGCTGCCTCGAGTCGTCATAAAAACATTCACAGGTAAATACACAGAATATTACGAATTTACAAACATGTTCACAGCTATGATCGACAAGTGTACTTCCTTTTCAGCGGTGCAGAAGCTGTATTATCTTAAAGGTTTTTTAAGTGATGAACCGCTCGATTTAATAAAAAATCTGCCATTAGAAGACAACAGCTACCCAGAAGCACTGCGCTTACTGAAGGAACGATACGATAATAAAGTTCGAATTACGCAAGAACATGTTAATGCACTACTAGATATGCCTACAATCACGCGATCTAATGTCACTAATTTACGAAATTTTATTTCAGTTGTCAAACAGCATCTTGCTGCTCTGCAAAACCTGGGTGAGCCGGTAGATAAGTGGGATGCCATAATCATTTGCATCCTATCTAAGAAGATTGACCTGCCTACCTACAGAGCATTTCAACTGGAGCGAGATAAGAATGTGTCGCCCACGGTAAAGGAATTCCTAGGATATGTTGAAAAACGTGCCCTAGCATTTGAAAACACTGACGTGAAGGGGCCTTCGCAGAGCTTTGTCAGCCGTCCTGAGGCTGCACAAGCAAAGCTGTCAGCGCATCAGCCTCAACGGCAATGTTTATACTGTAAGTGTGCACACAGATTATATAATTGCCCGAGTTTTAATTTAGCTTCCATTCATAAACGCATGGAGTTCGCTTCAACAAACAACTTGTGTAAGATTTGTTTGTCGCAACATAAGCGCAAATGCAAATTTCATTTTCGGTGTAAGGTGTGCAAGCTACAGCACAATAGCTTATTGCATCAAGACAAGCCTACTCCTTCTGTAACTTTGTCTGCAACAAGGAATAGGGCCCATAATATAGTTTTGCCTTCTGCTCGTGTCAAGCTGATTACTAAGTCAGGGCGAGTAATATATTGCAAGGCATTGTTAGATGGTTGCTCACAGGCATCGTTCATTACACAGAAGATTGTGGATAAATTGGGATTACCGATGCAAAATACTAGTTCTAAAATAACTGGTATCAATAATGCCAAGCATGCGATTGACAAATGTATAAACCTTGATGTGCATTCTGCTGTTTATCCATTCAAAATAAATGTCAATTGCAAGGTTGTTGATAAAATAACAACGAAATTGCCACAGATTCCTATTAACAAGTCGCACATTACATTGCCTACTAACTGCAAACTAGCCGATGAGAATTTTAATAAGCATGGTGATGTGGATTTGCTGCTAGATGCTGGTGTCTTCTTTCAGATTCTTCTGACGCAGACGAAGAATAATGGAGACCAAGCAACCAAACAGCCTATCGTGACTGCGGGCACTCCAAGTACTTCCGCACCGAGCCTTACAACCTCGAGTGCTGCAGCTTCGAGTACTTCAATAGCATGCGCCGCTACGCCACAAGGTCCGACACTAGTGCAGACATCATTTGGCGTGATCATCGGTGGTCGACTGCAGCTGCCTGCAAGAAAAAAGTCCAAGCAGGTAATATCTTTGCTTTGTACGGAATGCAATGAATATCAAAGCGACCTGTCAAGTGCTTTTGGGGAAACTAAAAAGGTGACTGAAATTTTCCTAGATAAAATACCAGAGCAAGACTATTGCGAAAAACCTTTTAGGGAATCTACAAAGCTAGCAGATAATAAATATGAGGTCTCACAGCCCAATAAGTTCCCTTTAGAGCAAGAAGTCAACTCTGAGTTAGGAAAAACTTCTCACCTGGCACTCAATGGATTTCTCAATCTAGAAAAGAGGTTGCATGTGCCACAGAATCAAACTCTTTTCACAAAATATCATGATGGGCATGGGCAATTAATCCTCCATAATGAAGATTGTATATTTTCAGAATATTCACCTCTGCCCACCGAGTTACCTGAACTGAAAGCTGATCATACCAGTGCTCTGTGCCTTACAACCACAGTGCACAACCCTGATCTCTTTGAAATAATAAAAAAGTTCTCTACTATAGCAAAAATGACTTGTGTTCTTGCATATATCCTTAGGTTTTGCAATAATGTCAAACCAACTTCTCAGAACCTTAAGGACTTAACTATAGTCAAACATGAGAAAGCTCAATTCCTTTCAAATGATTTAAGGATGCTGCAATCTGACAAGCAACTTAAAGGTAATTTAAATCTGCTAACTCCCTTCCTTGATGGCGAAGGCATTATACGAGTTGGTGGTCGATTGCAAAACGCGTCGCTTCCTTATGCCGCACAGCATCCGGCAATATTGCCAAAACAGTCACCTATAACAAACTTGCTTGCAAGAAATGAGCATATATGTTTACTAGATGCAAGACAAAATGTAATCTTATGTTATTCATGACAAAGGCACTGTGTAATAGACCACTGTAAAAAAGGTTATACATAAATGTGCAATGTGTTTCAGACTGAATGCCGTTGCCACAACTCAGCTGATGTGCTTCATGTCTACAGACGGTTCGGCGAGGCATTATGCGAGTTCGGTATTCGTAGTTTAATTGTAATGCGTAGTGACAATTCACCTCCTCTCGAGTGGCTCATGGCGAGGGTAAATAACTTGTTCCCGGGGAAGAACTGCATAGTACGCGCAGTTGAGCGACCCTTGGAAAAGCGGTCATATTCACAAAGGTCTATTACAAAAATATGTGTACTCCCAATAACTTAACAATAATTACATAAAATGTGTTAGTTTAATGTGTCTAAAATGCCTATTGTAAAGGTAGCGGCAACATACTTGCCATCATAAAGGAATTACGGTTCAAAATAGAATGACTACAAAGGAATGTCAAATGGTTAATTCTTAAATTCTGTAAACAAAGAGCTTTTGTTTATATATGTTAACATTTGTGTTGATTACCAGATCATCAGTTGTTTTCTTTAAAATGTAAGTTATATTAATTTAACTGTAATTGTTAAATGTTGCTCATATTAACATAGGTACCTACTTATTTAATTTCATATGATTCTCGTGGGGGAATAATGTTAGCAACATTGAAATAAGAACTATAAGTTCTAAATTTAAAATATTAATAATGTTATTTAGTTGCCATAGCGGCACTTCTTTAATTTTCTTTCCTGTGACAATGCATATTTTGTGTGGTTTCTGAAATAAACTATTTTTTCCTAAAAGATTCTTTAATAATATACAGTCCACTCATGCTCTACTACCTACTGAAGCCAAGACCGCTTCATAGCCTTATAAAAGTTTCGGTTAATAATGCCTATGTGCATCACGCAATAAAACCTAAACCATTCAAAGTAACGAATTTTTTGAAAATAATGTTTCATACATATATTATAATAACTGATATATACACGTACCTAAGCAATGATGAGTGCTTTCTAAATAAAAGTAATTATTGAATATTTTTTCATGATTTCACACTTTTTCGTGATCATAAAAATGGACTACCAATACCAATGGAATACCATAATGCCTTAATAAACTACCAGGCCTTATTATACCTATTAATTTGGTACGCGATTTATCTTTTAATTATTGTAAGTAGTAAACAATCTGACGAATGAACATATTGTATTTTATTTATTTCTATATTGGTCCAAATTTACTATGAACTACATTACCATTACTAAGTTTTAATAAAATATTTTATTTAATAAATAACGAAATTAGGTAGGCCTTACGCTACGTCTTACGTAGGCGAACAACGCGCGAACGCGGCGCGGCGCGGCGCGGCGAAAGCGGCCGCCGCCGCGCCGCGCCGCGCCGCGCCGCCTGACATTCGCGTGCAAATCGCGCCGCACCGCGTTCGCAACGAGATCGCTTACGTAGGACACTTCTATGGGCATCAAAGGATTGATTTCGCCGCGCCGCGTTCGCGCGTTGTTCGCCTACGTAAGACGTAGCGTTACTCGTATTTATCTCAGGTACCTTATTCTCAAAATTCCTAACAGCGTAGCACCGACCAAGTAATTCCAACAATTCAGAATGAACTTCCCGTGTGATTGTTTTCATTGGCAGTTGCCCCAGCAACATGAATCAGCTGCCCCAACCATTCATGTTCTGACTGAAGTTTCATACCACAATGTCTATATTCAAAGTAAAACAGTGGTGGTCCAACAATGATTCACGAGGAGACCAAGCTGAGGTGGGAACCCAAAATGGTGGTTGTTTTAAAGTGGACAGATTTAGCTCTCATAGCGATAGTGACAGTATTGTTACTGGTGAAGGATCAATACTTAAACTTTACAAGCCAAGTGGTCAAGATGCATCGAATATTCTACTAGAAAATAATTTCAATTTGCCTATACTACAAATTGAAACTGGGAAATTCATAGCGTAAGTACTTTTCAAAGACCCATTGGACCATATACCTAATATAATGTAACCGCTACGTATTGATACAAAACATGAATAAATTAAACTGAGAAATGCTTCATAAGTTCATATATAGTATAATTATTAAAATTTCAGTAATTTTTAACTTACAGTGGAAAAGAAGACAGACAAATCTTAGTTCTGCATCCACAAAGCTATGCCGTCTATCAATTAAACAGGAAGGAAGGCCATACAGATGTCGGTAAATAATTCAAGCTTTATTTCGGGCATTTCGGTTCGGTAGCTGCAGTTAACTTAATAATAAAATTGTGACGTTATACAGATAACGGTACCTTAGGTATTATGGCAGTTGGCGCTTATATCGCGTAGCAATGCATTAATAAAAAAATAGTAATTTAGTAGGCGCCAACTTCCATAAGGTACCATTACCTGTGGAACGTCACAATTTAATTGCACAGTATATCTATTTACAACCTGCTATATAGATTACCCTGAAAAATGCTCACGTTAAATACTTACTAAGTACAAGGCAGGCAAACAAGCTTCCGTTGGCTATCAAAATCGCTGCAGACTTTTCTTGGTCTAACTCTAATTCTTGGCCAAGTGACGTTATTCGTTGGTGGTTAGTGCAAGTAGCCGTAAGTTAAAACGTCTGTAAATAATATAAAACACTTTACCTGCCTAGATAGAGATATATGCTACACTGTTGTTAACTATAACCCATTCTTTTCAGGAGATCAAAACGCCCTTGAATCGGTTGTGAAGCACTCGTTCACACGTCGAGCCTACAGCATAACATGTGGTCCCTTCGGGAATATTAAAACAAGGGACTTCATATGCGTGCAGGCCCTTGACGGTACTTTGAGCTTCTTTGACCAAGACACGTTTCTCTTCATGTGCATCTTTAACGATGTTATAATTCCTGGCCCCGTGTGTTACGTAGCTAGCTGCGATTCTTTCGTTGTTTGCAAGTCGACGTGGGTGTTAGAAATATACAGGTAAATATAATTTTGGTTGAAAGCAATAAATAAACATTTCAGTAAAATAAGGACTTTTCAGTCGAAATAATGTTACTTAATATGAAAAATGTAAAGTTGCTAACACACTATCGCACCGCACCAAGGTCATTGTGGGACGCACCCATAAGTAAAAGGGAGAAAGCGATATCTCTTTCTCCCTCTTACTTATGGGTGCGTCCCACAATGACCTTGGTGCGGTGCGATAGTGTGTTAGCAACTTAAGAAGGTACCTACTCAGCAGTGGCAAGTAGAGATAATATAGATAATTGTACCTACTCTGTTCTGATCATAGATATAAGAATATATACAGATACCTTCCAAGCGAGCTGTCAGTGGGACCACTTTTATTTAGTGTACGATTAACAAAGCGGCCCACTTTGCTGTAGCCATGTCGATAAAGTCATATCGATAAACTATCGACATTTCTTGCAATTTTAATTTTACTTCAAAGGTTTAACGATACCTAAAATGAACAAAAATGCTTTTTCTCCAATATGCTCGGAAATGTTCACCTTACTGTAGCAAAAATACTACGGGAAGTTCTTCGTTAATGTCAAACTCTAATTAAAAAACATCAAACTATCGCTGTCCTGTTCTAGCGGACGGGAAGTAAAAAAACACTACAGTAATAACTTATTACTGTAGTGTTTTTTACTTTTTAATAATAAAAAACGCAAACGGCCAATTATTATTGCCGCGAGCCGCTTCTACACGACCCGATCAGCTATCATTTCACGTGTATGATCGTGCGAATACTGCTTAATAAACTCAAAGATTATTTTTATATTTTTTTTAAATCTCATCCGTGTTCATAAAGCTTATATAGTTTGTCAAAGGACTTTCTCATTTCAAACATAGACAAAGAGAATCATACTATCTTTGTCTTACACTAGTACAAGCACCCAAAAGAAAAGGATGGGTATAGTTTTCCTGGTTCTTACTGACTGAAAAGTTGGTTTGACCAACTATATTGCACATTTATATTGAATGAACGAATACTGAATGGCAGAATAAGTTTGTAACTTTAACTTTTAAAAATTAATTAAAGAGGGAAATTGTTTTTGACATTTTGGATGTGAAGGTTTGATTTGAGTGATGCTTGATGGTTAAATAATAATTATTTTAGCTTATTTCCTCGCATGTTTGGAGAAAAGCACTATATATGCCTCGGCAGGAATAGCAATTCGTGGATTCGTCTTCTTTGTCGAACTCCGCTTCGCGTCGTCCGACAAAATCGAAACTCATCCACGAATTGCCCTTTCCCGGCCTCTGCAATAATGTACTATTATTCTTTATTGTGGTTATCAGATCACAATTTTATAGTCACGCCCCAGCAGGGAACCAAGGGAAAGTTCAGATATTTAATTAAAATACATAAATACCTACTAAAATAGGTGTTCCGCAATAATTGAATTATTTATTATATTATAATATATTCATTATCCATTACGATTTCAATTATGTTTATGTTTAACGAAGATATTGAAGCTTCAATTAATCGCTATTTCGTTCCGCTGTGTAGCGTTTATCGATATATAACATGATTAAAATCGACTTTTAACATCCCTAAAAGAGCACACATATACGTTTTTACGCACACATGCACAACCTGGGTCACCTAAAAAGGGGACACTTGGATTTGAAGTCCATCTTGTCAACAGTATGGTTGTCCTTTTTTGACAAATGGCAAGAGCAAGGAGAGAGAAATGATATTAGTTGCTGCGCCGTCAAATAGAACAGAAAGCGTTGGGCCCTTGGTTCTGATAGATACTGATGTACCTTACCCCGGCTACACACGTAACGATAAATCGTAGCGATAAAACTGTGCAGTCCGAACTGCGCAGTTTTATCTGCCGTGTGTATGACAAATCGTTACGATAATCGACAACTATTTGTCATACACACGGCAGATAAAACTGCGCAGTGTGTGTAGCCGGGGTTAGGTACTCACGGTATTTTGTTAACGATGCGTACAGTCAGCAATGAGCATCAAAGTCATAGATATAAACTATGGATGAGCGCATGCATACGAATTGCCCGTTGCGATCTTCATGTCAGCAAAAAAGCGCCATCTCTTACACACTGCGTACAACTACGTGAGCTCGACTCTCGCGATAACTTTGTACGGGCGTACAAGGCTTGTTAAGTTTATTCGCGGCTTATATCAGAAGAGCGTCGATTAAGTTTATGGTTAATCAAAATTATTTGTTGTATTTGTTGGCGTTGTTTGATATCCGTGTCGTCGACACTGACGCTCCTTCTTACCTCTCACGACCCGTGACATCTGTACTAAAATCAGCTGAAGACGAAAAACAGAGAAAATATTCCACGGCCTGTGAAATGCGACATGCAACTTTCACACCACTTGTAACATCTGTTGACAGCGTCTATGCACCCCAAATGTCCTCCGTTATAAAACATATTATGGCAGAAACCATATCTCAACGTTGGAACCGTTCTCTAAGTACCATACTGGGCTGGCTGAGATGCAGGATCAGTAACGCCGTTATACGTGCCACCAGCATGTGCATCCGAGGCACACGCCACCGGTTTAAGTCCCCCGCCAGGTGGCTTGGGTTCGACGACGGTGCCGCCCTTCCACACATCGACTGAAACCCCTTTTCTACCCTACCTACATATGTCTTAACCTAACCCTTTGCCTATGTATTACTTATGATTCTCGTAATAAATGCTTTAGTTAACATATTTATTGTATTAAAATGGGCGAACTTATCCTTATAAGTTTCCGTTCTTCTACGTTATTTCGTGATGTCATTATCGTCTCAGGCGGCGATGCAATATTTTAAACATTCGCGCCGTGCGGTGTGCCGCCCTGTGTGAGCCGGCTCTGTCAAGGTCGACAAGTTGGCCGAGCTACTAGCTACAGCAATACAGTTCGATAAGTACCTCCCGAGCTTTCGCGAGTAAAATGCGGCGAACAACTATTTCTGTTAGTTTCTTGCTTGCAAAACAGGTAGAGTAAAAAAGAAGGAAACAGCAATACAAACTAACTATTTTGGCTCAGTGATCCAAAGAGAATCTTGGCCTCCGAAACGAGAGCGTGCCACCTGTCCACAAATATGATGCAAAAATATAAGTAGGTAATGGAAAGTATTAAATACAGCGATGTGAATTAATCGGTGTTTGAAAATGCGCGCTTTGTTTCTAGCGCTCACCTGTTAATTTTTTTTTTAGTTTTACCTACAGTTAATTAAAAACTTATACCTGACAAGAATTAATATACTAGGTACCTAAGTCAACGAATAAAACAATAACAAATACTTGATCTTGTTATTTTGAATGTTTTTAATAATTATGTAAAAGAAACGGGAACAAACTCTGTAAGACAGACAATAGGTACTTTAATTTCGGTAATTATATCCGGTAGGTAATCAACTAATCATATTTAAGTAAATTTACCTATACAAATCACGCAGTATGCATTTCTACTTCATAATAACTTCCAAAGAGAAATGACGTCCTTACAAGGTTAATGCATTAGCGCTATGACGTACGAGCGAACATCAGTTGCTCGTGAGAATGAAATAAAATTATCGTTTAAAATTGGTTTTAAGCAATAAATAAACCTAATCGGAAATTACTTACCGATGATATGAGATCCCATTTTTTTTCTTATACTTCCTATAATGGTTTTTGCACCCTTTTACAACGCAATAAGGCATTTTTGTGTTATGCTGCGTGACAACTTTCTACTGCGCAATTCGCCACACGACTGAGCGCCGGGGTGTGATAAATGCAAATATCACACCCATGTAGCGGCCCCCTTTTTAGTGCTCGTTAGCCGCGTCCTTACGAAGTAATATATATGTCCATGATCAAAGTGCTTAATAAATCGGAACAACTCTTTAATTTCTATGGCTACTGTAGATGTGGAGGGTAGAGGTGTGTGCTTCCGATTTATTAAGCCGTCATTATACAGTATTGACCCTGACTGTACATCCAAAAGTTTCGGTAGTAAAATAGGTAGGTACCTACACTTCATGCAGGGTATTATGCCGCAATATATAATTTTACAGCTATCAGCAATTGAGAGAGCTCAGTGAACTAACCGCCAGACAAAATAAAAAGAGCATCCCGCAATGGGTTTACAATGCCGGCGAGGAAGTGACGTCGCTTCAAGCTATACAGGTTAGTCGTTATCTCGCTATAGCGCTTATTAGATACCTACATCTTGTACTATAGCCCACACTGTTAACTGCCACCACCCTTTGTAATGTTTTATGTGTTTTGAGGCCTTATTTTGATAATAAGGCCTACAGCTTTTAAGAAGTAGAAAGTAACAGAGGTAAGTACATTAAAGGATCCAGCAAGAAAATTTGGCTTTCAAGATCACACACCATTAACTAATTCGGATTATAGACGTGCGCGCCGCCGCGGCGCGCCGCCGCCATAAGGAGTCAGCGCGCCGCCGCCGCCGCCGGTAGTTTAAAATTCGCGCCGAGACAAAGCCCGCAAGAGTACAAATTTAAAATCAATGGACATAAAGCGCGTGCGACGTGCTTAGCTTTAGCGTTCCCACTGTTACGTTTTTTTTTAATTCATTGTATGATTTATTTTAACCCATAAATCGATAACGTCCACTATAATGGACATCCCAAGAAAAAAAATCTGCACCAAATATTAAAGCATAGCATTACTTTCCTCTGGTAGCGTACTCACACTACCAGGAAACTACTACTGCTACCAATACTACTTGAATGATATGTTATTTTTAAGTATGTATGAGTATCCGACAGACTGACATTTTACCCATTTTTTTTTTTTATATGACAGTATTAAGCAGCGTTAAAATAAAACGTATAATAGGTTACTAACTGGTCTGTTTATTACGTGGCAATATGATTTACATAAAAATGTTTTTTGTTTATAGGTAAAACAAGTGTAAAAAGTGTAATGTCCAGTATTTTGCCCGTTGTAGTTTGTAGTCGACAACACGGCACTTTTGCTAAGTCCAATATGTTAGACGTTGCCAAGTATGCGAAGAGTAAAATTATTACATTTTCTGGTAGTTTTTGTGATAAATAAATTAAATAGAGGGATGTTAGGTGTTTCAAAACATTTTAAAAAGTCATTACTTACCGTATTACGTAATGAACCAAATAGATAAAAATATACTTTTATAGATTTTTTCCCTGTGGATGTGGTGTGTGTGTGTGTGTGTATTTGTTTCCTGTTTGTGTGTGGATTTGTTTTTATCAAGAGACATACCCGATTTCATTTGAGAAATTTGGTAGGAAAATTTTGATAAAAGTGCATACATTATTGTAAACCATTGCTTGGATGTTACTGCTTCGTAGGATAACCCGCTGTTTGATTTAATGTTAAATAAATGACGTTAATGACTGGTAAAATTTTACCACCTACGAGCTATAAAGTTATTCCAAAAATACAAAAATAGTAGGTTTTACTTCAATTCATTACATAAGTTGACATTATCAGTAAGTGTATTTCTAATTAAAAAATGCAATTATTCTATATTTATTTATAAAAAACATGAATTGGACTAAAAAAACCTTATGCACATAAAGTAAGTAGTCTATACTCGGCAACGTCCAAAATACTGGACGTCTTTTCATTACGCGGCGTATTTTTTTATTTACACCGATCCTGGCAACGTCCAACATACTGATATATGTTTTTTTCATGATATTTCTACAATAAACCAAAATAAAAAGCGGCCAAGTGCGAGTCGGACTCGCCCATGAAGGGTTCCGTAACAGCAAGTAACACAATAAAATTGCGGTTTACGGTTTATGACGTATTAAAAAAAAACTACTTACCAAATCTTGTTCAAACCAATTTTCGGTGGAAGTTTGCATGGTAATGTACATCATATATTTTTTTTAGTTTTATCATACTCTTATTATAGAAGTTACAGGGGGGGGGGACACACATTTTACAACTTTGGAAGTGTCTCTCGCGCAAACTATTCAGTTTAGAAGAAAATGATATTAGAAACCTCAATATAATTTTTAAAGACCTATCCATAGATACCCCACACGTATGGGATCAATGAAAAAAAAATTTTGAGTTTCAGTTCTATGTATGGGGAACCCTAAAAATTTATTGTTTTTTTTCTATTTTTGTATGAAAATCTTAATGCGGTTCACAGAATACATCTACTTACCAAGTTTCAACAGTATAGTGCTTATAGTTTCGGAACAAAGTGGCTGTGACATACGGACGGACAGACAGACAGACAGACAGACAGACAGACAGACAGACAGACAGACAGACATGACGAATCTATAAGGGTTCCGTTTTTTGCCATTTGGCTACGGAACCCTAAAAACGATATATCACAGTTTTTTTAAATGTTTTTTCCCTTGTTGATTTAAGAGTTAATCTTGGTTTCTCATTATACGTATATTGAAAAGTTGAAAATCCCACGCCGCCGCCGTGGATTTTTTCGTGGCGCGCCGCCGCCCGATTTTTTTCGACCGGCGCGCACGTCTTTCGGAAACTAATGAGCTCCTCATTACGCATCAGGTACCTACTAAAATCTTAACATTGCGGTTCAGGTTTAATAGCTCCATCTAGTGTGCGTTCCGTAAACTAAATAATATGTAGGTAGGGTATTCAATGAAAATCAGTGCTATCTAATAAATAGCGATACTAGTAAACAAAAAGAATGTACGAACGTAACACACCATTAACACAATTTTGGTCCCCTCCAGACAAGCAGCAATTTCTCAAGCATCATTGCCCTGGGTGAGAGACATCTCTACTGCTTCCAAGACAATGGTCTCATGAAGTATATGATCAAGTTTGATTACATGCCTATTTGTTTCAACGCGTATCTAATTGGCTGGTATTATGGTAAGTTGTTATGTAGGTACCTATAATTCATTTACAAAAAGTTTTAATTTCCACCGATTTTCGAGTGATGAAATTGAGCGATCGAAATTCACAAAATCGCCCCCCTGCACAGATTAATCGCTACGATTTATAGTTACGTGTGTAGCCGGCATTATTTACCTACTTTAATCCTTTTGTTAATAGACTTAGGCAAATAAATCGTTTACTTTTTTTTAGAACCAGGATCCCGTCTCCTAGTAATGGTCACCTCTGAAGACTCCAAGCTATTTGTATACGAAAACACCACTTTACTATGGTCCTGCGATTTGCCCCATTTTGCCATATCGATATCGCGTTGTTTCCTGAAGTTGCTACCAGGTGGCGTTGTCACACTCTCCAATAATGGTACCATTCAGGTTAGCTATTTGGGGACGGAACCTGATTTAAACGCGAATGCTGGGTCGATGATAAATGATGTTATGGATCCAGAGGCGGTGCAAGCCGAGTTAGATAATGTTGAAGAGACGCTGCAGAGGATTCTGGAAAGTAAAGAAGGTAGGTACGACGGCTTTGATATTTTAAAACAGTAGGTAATGTTTGAATTGATTAAATGATCCAGCGTTTCGTAGTAGATATAGACTCAAGTCTGCCGAAGGTGTATCAAGAATAGAATAAAGGTATAATATAATAAAATTAAGATAACTGCTAATATCATCACGATTAAAATTTAAAGTGCGGCAGAACTTGCTCCGTTGCTCGCGTTGCCGATTGTGGTCGGCATCGGCATCTGTATTAGCTAGGTACCTCCCTTAGTTTAGTTACATAGTTATTAGCTAGTGTTGGATGAAAGCTGTTGGTTCGCATCCTGCTCGAGATATTTTTTTTTACCTTACAATATCATTCACCAAATTAAACCAGTGCAATGTTCAAAGTAATTTATCATGTTTTCAGAAATAAACGACCAATATCCTACAATAGACAAAATTATAACCATAAAGGCTGACGCCGGAAAACCTGTTCAAAATCTATTCCAAGAATTCACGCAAGACGACGCCTTACACTTATGCCCGGTCGTCCTCATAATAACATGTGAAGACCCAAAGATGGTTCAAAGTATTCAGATCACATATGTGTGTTCTCCGCCCTTTGCCTGCTCCGAATCTGTGATATGCTTAGACAGTATAAATGGCACTGAGATTGTAGAGACTCAAGTATTTATGTCCAGTGACGCGGATGTTTCTGATACGTTCGTTCGAATCATGCTGACCGTTACGGATGCTACAGGGAAGATAGATGTGCTAAATAAGAAAGTTTTACTGCCGGCGAGTTTGTATTGCGCGCCTAGTGGAGATGCTCATGAGAATAATATAGTTTTAAATTTGAGTGTGAATAAACCTTGCATTAAGTTTAATGAGATATTTACAGGTAAGAGGTTTGTACTGTTACGACTACATTACATGCGCGTTCCTATATTATACCTATCTAGTCTACCTACTATGCATTTTACCGAACTTTAAGGAACTTTATTCCAATGCAAGAAGGATGAATGTATTGCGTAGCGTGCGTAAAATTGGGATTAGGTATGCTTGTTGTAAATTAATTAACTTTTCATTTACAGATTTTTCGGAAGAAGAAATGGATGAACATGGAAATTTATCAGAATCAGTAACTTTCACTTACAGGAATACGAAAAGAAACGTAACAGTTAGGGCAGCGGAAAAACAATACTCCGTAGAGGCGAAAGAATTTTCAGATATTATTGCGATATTAGACCATTTGATTAATAAGCTATCTGACCATTACGCTAGAATGGACAAGGCAGATTTCCGCTATAATTTTCAATTCGACTCTGAATTGAGCAAGCAGATTATTGTCAAGTTGTTAAAAAGTATCGAAGTTCATGCAAAGGAAAGAATTAAGTTAAAAAGCTCGGAGGTAAACAGTTACGATACTTGTTTCTAAGGCATCTAATAAATGCATCTGATTATACTTTTCAAAGCTAAAAGACGCCTAAAGACAGCCACAATTTTTCCATAAAA
This sequence comes from Cydia fagiglandana, assembly GCF_963556715.1. NCBI lineage: Eukaryota > Metazoa > Arthropoda > Insecta > Lepidoptera > Tortricidae > Cydia > Cydia fagiglandana. The sequence continues at coordinate 8,052,311 of NC_085937.1, forward strand.
TGCCATAAGATTTATTTCAGTTGTTTCGTAATAAAGAGTTTGGCGTGTGACTCATTGCTTTACAAGTTTACATAATGGTATCCATTCTATAGGTTTAAAAAAATATTTAAATAATTACATTTTTATCTTTGTAATATCGTTTTCGTATATCTCAACGAGATAAAAGATTCTGTAAGTTTAGCGTTGCTGTTAGTACAGTCGCCATTCATATGTATCGGCGCAAGCGCTGACAAACGTCTGAACAGGCCTCTATTGTCAAGGCCATAGAGTGCGTGTTCAGATATTTTTGAGCATCTCGACAGGTCCGATATATCTGACGGTGACTCAAGAGAATAAAATTAATAATATGTTACAGGATGAATTGAACGTACTCCAAAGACAGTTCACATTAGTTCAGAAAAGGCTCCTAGTACAATACGGGTCGCTCCCGCCCGGAGACTGCGACCCTTTGGAGTATCTCATGAAGGACACTCATAGCAGATTGATTAAATGTGTCAACGATATTATACAGGGGAAGGAAGCTGTTTCTAGGTAAGAATATCTACTTAATAGCAAATACAACTAAACCACCTATAGACGTGCGCAACCAGAAAAACCGGGCAAGTGCGAGTCGGACTCGCGCACGAAGGGTTCCGTACCATAATGCAAAAAAACAAAAACAAAAAAAAGCAAAAAAAAACGGTCACCCATCCAAGTACTGAGCACTCCCGACGTTGCTTAACTTTGGTCAAAATTCACGTTTGTTGTATGGGAGCCCCATTTAAATCTTTATTTTATTCTGTTTTTAGTATTTGTTGTTATAGCGGCAACAAAAATACATCATCTGTGAAAATTTCAACTGTCTAGCTATCACGGTTCGTGAGATACAGCCTGGTGACAGACGGACGGACGGACGGACGGACGGACGGACGGACGGACAGCGAAGTCTTAGTAATAGGGTCCCGTTTTACCCTTTGGGTACGGAACCCTAAAAACGTTTTACTCAACTTTAACATCAATGATTTAGTAATAGAGTTAAAAATTGCACGTAGACAACCCGTATAACATATCAAGTCGTGGCGTGTGGGGCACGAAATGTACTGGCTCAATGGCGGCGGAAAGGTTAAATAAAAATAACACAATCTTGAAGGTATGGACGGTGCATGCACAGTTACGCTAAGTAACAGTATAAACGCTAAGTAATTTGAATGATTGGTAAAATAGACGATACGGTTCACTTCATCACAATGAAATAAATACTTAGTTGGTACTATTATTATTAGTACACTATTAACCTCTAGCGGCCCACCATAGAAGGAAAATTGGCAATCGAATTTGAATCAACGGTATTAGAAAATAGAGTTGAATTTGTTTTGTTTTAAAATCGAACGAAACAAAATAAAAGAAACTATTCCATTTCATTAAGATTTAAATTTCATTGGAGGTAATTTGTACTAGTATTAGGACATTGAACCTCAAGAGGTTAAGTGGTTTTATTTTAATTTTTCAGAGCAAGTAGCACTGTAACTGCAGTCGGAAATCTCATTATGCGTATTTTAAACCACACGACGCCAGATACTTTTAAATTAAAATTGATAGAAGAAATGTTGGCGCTAAATTCGTTATACGAAGATTTTCAGGTAAGTTATATTTGTATTTTAACGCATTCACTGCCACCGACGCATAAGTATATGCGTCATCCGTGACTTTCACCCTGTGCCTTTGACGCACAGACGCGTTCATAATATATAGTGACAGCAAAGTGCTGTACCTGGTGAATGTCCAGGAAAAGAGGGTGGCAGTGAAAGCGTTAATTAAAATTACTCTTTGGTATTTTCTTTTTTTTAACACAATTTTTTTTATTTTTAAAACCATAAACATAATTAATAACAAATTAATTTAGGATTAATTTCAAATGGAATGTTACTTTTAGGAGTTGGAAGAAACAGTTACTCAAGCATTATCGTATATTGTGAACGACGTGTTGAAAAAATCGGAAAAGGACAGAGAGAAATTAGCACCAGTCACTGAACAGGGGATACTGTCTCATATCAACTTAAAGAGATTTTTGAAGCAGATAAAAATGATCATGGATCGAATGTTTGAAGAGGCAGGGGCAGGCGAAACTGAGACTAATAAAAAGGGAAAAGTGATACGTATTGAAGAGTTTGTGGAGGTGTTATAAATTTTCTATACCTAAGCCTGTTTGGGACTCAAGTTTGTTAAATATATACATTTTATCTTCACAGACCAAAAATTATTGAAATATAAGTTAATTGTGTAAAGCTCCCTCCAGACTATGCGCGTGAATCGAGGGCGAAGCCGCGAACGCGAGTGTGGAGTCGATTTCGCTGTCTGCGAAAATCGACTCCACACTCGCGTTCGCGGCTTCGCCCGCGATTCACGCGCATAGTCTGGAGGGGGCTTTAGACGTACAATGCAAAATTCGTTATCACCTTAAAAGTTTGCATAAATAAATATGATTTTTTTTAAAGGGTATATTTATTTGCTTTGCCAAATTCACTTCCTGATATAATTATCCATACATTAGTAATTAACGTTTGTAAAAAAAAACGGAATTGTCGAGTAGCATAGTCATGGCTCATGAAATTGTTGGGACAATTCAAAACATCCGAATAGGATCCTGTTGTCTGTTATGTTGTGCCCCTACTTTTGCAATGACTTCCATAATGGGATCAGCCTTATGATATAAGAATATTGCAATGTAATCTAAAACTGTAAATAACGCAATACATTTCTTTAAATTTTAAATAAATAAAAGCTCTAAAAATTACAAACTTCAACAAGCTTTATTTATTACATCACACAGACGATCAATATAAATATTAATTCACTTATTGAAACCTTATTTTGTAAATAAAAAAATGTTAAAACGTTTAGGCGACGTGCATTAAAGTATAGAGAACCAAGTTCAAGTACAGGAAATGTACTAACAGAAGCAGGACCTTGTCACGTCATTTCTTCTTGGCGTCCTTCAGGCCCGCGCCGGCGTTGAACTTGAAGAAGATTATGTCACCGTCCTCTACTACGTAGTTACGGCCTGCAAGCAACGAAACGGATATAGCCGTGAATTACTTCGTACATCTATTTGCCTCTATCGTTCCAATGTGAAAATCGATGCAGAAACAAAAACACATTTTCGCGGTAGCCCCCCAGAAATGAATATGGTGGCAATTTCCAATTTAATCACCTATTTTAGATTTATGGTGATATATATTATAGAGCCCCCTAAATTGAAAAAAATGCCCCAAAACGCTGGTGTCACAAATTGGTATTGTTCCGTCCGACCTCCATTTTATGGGTAATATCGGTCATAATCAGCGGTTTAATTCGGTGAGCCAAATTAGCGTTTGCGTCCGCACGTCCTGATTCGATCGGGCAATTTAATCAGATTGGCGAGAAATTGACTAGTCTGGATACGCTTTACGTCATTGGTAAGTAGTCTGGGGGCTACCGCGAAAATGTCTATTTATTTCTGTATCGCTCTTTCACATTTCACTGACAGTCGTGACATGTTTGGCCAAACTCTGACACAAGAGGTTTCAATGGGCGCTGTTATAATTTATCGTGATCGTCTGAACGTGCACGGTAATGACACGTTTTATCGTCACGATACATCAGGGGACCAAAATGTATGAGTATGCAGTCGTTTTTAGGGTTCCGTATTCAACTGGTAAAAACGGGACCCTATTACTAAGACTCCACTGTCTGTCTGTCTGTTTGTTTGTCACCAGACTGTATTTTATCTCATGAAACTTAACAGACAATTGAAGCTTTCCCCTTGCGCACGCTTCGTGGTGTTGTGTGCCTTATGAACAACGACAGTAGATTCAAATTACCTTGTTGTCGGTATTTCCCGGCAGACTTGCAGGCCGCTTCAGAGCCTTCCTCCTTGAAGTCCTTATAGTGCATGACTTCCGCCATGATGAATCCTTTCTCGAAGTCGGTGTGAATGCGACCCGCGGCCTGTGGCGCCTTTGTGCCTTTCTGCAATGAAACAAAAAGGGTAATAAAGTAACTGATACCACAGAATAAATAATAGTACTAGATACAGAAGACTCACTCTCTAAAAAAACGCGTCTGTTACGATTAGGTCAGATATGACCGCTAGGTGGCGCAAGCGCCACGCGCGGCTTATGGCTAGCCACCAAAATCGGTGTGGGACGGATGTACTTGTAGCTACTTGTTGCGACGCGACGAAATCGCAGAGTGAGCCACGCCTGCTGATAATGTTTTATAGACATGTGAGCTCTAGAGGCCTAGGTACCTACTCGCAGAATTTTTATTTATACTACGCTGGTGGCAAACATGCATACGGCCCGCCTGATGGTAAGCAATCTCCGTAGCCTGCAACTCCGCACCCTCGTTGAGCTCTAAATGTTTGTATTTTGTAAAACTTGAATTATGATGTTAGAGAAGTCTATAATCACATCTTCACATCTTGATAAATAATTGATCGTATACATTTTACGCCTTTATCTGGTCTGTGGAATTTGTATTTAAATGCATAGATAAAAGGTAAAAAAAACGAGGCATTTCAGAGTAATAATAATATATAATAGTAATTTCAGCCTATATACGTCCCACTGCTGGGCACAGGCCTCCTCTCATGCGCCAGAGGGCTTGGGCTATAGTCCACACACTAGCCCAATGTGTATTGGGGACTTCATATACACCTTTGAATTTATTCGCAGATGTATGCAGGTTTCCTCACGATGTTTTCCTTCACCGAAAAGCTAGTGGTAAATATCATATTATATTTCGTACATAAGTTCCGAAAAACTCATTGGTACGAGCCAGGATTTGAACCCGCGACCTCCGGATTGAAAGTCGGATGTCATATCCACTCCGCCACCACCGCTTCATAACGTCGAACGCTCTTAAAATATCAAGTGTTCAACTGGTTATTTACCTGTATTATCCAGGCCTTGACCTCGTCGGCGCCGGCGGTGAAGAAGTACTCCAGTTGCAGAGCCTTGTAGCCTGATACGGTGATTTTATCCAATATGAAGTGTTCAAGTGGTCATTTACCTGTATGATCCAGGCCTTGACCTCGTCGGCGCCGGCGGTGAAGAAGTACTCCAGCTGCAGAGCCTTGTAGCCTGACACGGTGATTTTATCCAATATGAAGTGTTCAAGTGGTCATTTACCTGTATGATCCAGGCCTTGACCTCGTCGGCGCCGGCGGTGAAGAAGTACTCCAGCTGCAGAGCCTTGTAGCCTGACACGGTGATTTTATCCAATATGAAGTGTTCAAGTGGTCATTTACCTGTATGATCCAGGCCTTGACCTCGTCGGCGCCGGCGGTGAAGAAGTACTCCAGCTGCAGAGCCTTGTAGCCTGACACGATGATTTTATCCAATGTGAAGTGTTCAAGTGGTCATTTACCTGTATGATCCAGGCCTTGACCTCGTCGGCGCCGGCGGTGAAGAAGTACTCCAGTTGCAGAGCCTTGTAGCCTGACACGATGATTTAATCCAATGTGAAGTGTTCAAGTGGTCATTTACCTGTATGATCCAGGCCTTGACCTCGTCGGCGCCGGCGGTGAAGAAGTATTCCAGCTGCAGAGCCTTGTAGCCTGACACGATGATTTTATCCAATGCACTGAAACAGCGACACACTTTATATGAGCAGGCTAAGAATATTATTGTACAAAAAAAACATTGTATTTTTTACGAGGCATCCTCAGGAGCAGATGCCAACGGTCCGACGCCCGGCAACGGAACCTCCTCCTCCTCCTGCCACTCCTGGGGAGGCCTCGTAGAGGGGCAAAACACGTGTCGAGTATTGTTCTTTTGGTGGTGGTTTGATATTTTTATTTGCGTATTTACTTTTGCGGTGGGAGGGTGGGAACATTAATTGCATGTAAAAATTACGCAAGGAACTGGTTGGCACTGATTGACTAGCACGTTATCTTTTCGCGGATTAGCAAAGTAATATTTTGGTTTTGATTAGTTAGCAAGTTCCATAGAATGACACGTGAGAGTTGTCAATAGTAAGAACTTGTCATTATACCTAGTGATGCCGTGTTCCTTGAGGAAGGCCTGCCTCTCCGCGGGCTCCATGTCCATGAGCTTGGTCTCCAGCACGCCGGAGAAGGGGATGAGCGGCGCGCCCGGGTCGTTCTTGTCGATCCACTCCTTCAGTTTGGGTAACCTACAAAATTATATTAAAAATATAGATGGCGCTGGCCGGGGTGCAGGCAGACCACGACTTGGACGCATTTAATCCGGATTGGCGGGAACGTACAAACGATAGGGTTGAGTGGGGGAGGCCTTTGCCCAGCAGTGGAACACTAAACCAGGCTAAATAAAAAAAAAATTGTTCCGGGACAAGCTGACTGTACTTTTCTTTCCACAGGTAACTGATACTTATCAAGACAATTCTAACAACCCCGAACACAATTAGTTTTCGTTGTTTTATCACAGAGTTCCCATGGCCATCTGTCTCCATCATCAGATCAGCTCTGTCATCATAATATTGCATGGTTATCTGATTTAAACGATTTACATATGTATGCAAAATTTCAGCTCAATTGGAAACTGAGAAGTGGGTCAAATTTAGCTTCCAAGATGTCTGTTGCTCGACGCGGTCCCAGTACATGTCATCTTGAAACTTAAGTCATTGTCAATAGAGGTGACAACAAGGCGGTGTCATCTATCGGGCATTAGCATGTCGAGCACTAGTACGTTAACCTAATGGGGCAAGTTAAATAAAACCCTGTAAAAACACATGTTCACTATAAAATATAACGTTACACCTATAATACCTATTCTTATTTACGCAAAATGCACATTGTGTGGCAACTAGAACTCGGCTTACCATTTATTCTTCTTTCTAATGTAATCCTTCTCAGACAAGTTGACCAGATAAAGCGCTGGTTTTGATGTGATAAACAAATATTTGTTTAGTACTTCTATCTGTAAACATAAAATAACCAAGTTAATAAAAAATACGATTAACTTGTCGGTTGTAGTTCTGTTTAATGACTAGGAATCATCTAGACCGAGTTTAGGGCAATTATTTCACGCAACTGATGATGCCAAAAATGCGGGGGTGCGCGGGAAGAGGTGAGCGAAGTCCCGTGCCGTGATTGGTCCGTTCAAAGACACGGACGTCACACAAAGACACTTTCGACTCGAACATGGAGTAAAATTACCGAATGCGTGGCAGAGGAGGTAGCGCGACTATGCTCAGTCTGGAGGATGTTTTGTCTGTGGTCATGTCACATTGGTTTTTTTCAATAGACAAATGAAAATGAATAAACTTACATCAGCTGCACTCCAGTCTCCGAATCGTATATGTTTCTTTTCATCAACTAAAACAGCCTTTATTCTTAACAGGGCGTCCTGAAACAAAAAAAAAATTATACGGATTCAGACTTTCAATCGGTATCTTCGAGATAAAATGACCGTAGTTATGCAGAAAACGACCAACTCATTTTTTTTATCAATGCAGAAAGCGACCAAAGCTATTGAGTTAGGATGTAAGTCAGTCACTTTGACAAAAATAAAAAGTTGGTCGCTTTCTACAGAACTACGGTCAAATTTAGATTCTAAATAGTGATGCGATTAAGGCCACAGAATATGCAATCCTAACGAGACAGTAAGGGTAAACCTGACACAATAAGATAATATAGTTCTCGCAGTCGCCGCCGCGGCATACGGTGAACTTTAGTTCATACTCCTTGAGGCGCACCACCTCGTCGATAGTTTTCAAGTTGTATGGTCTGCTCACCGTCAATGTAAAACCGACGTTAGCTCAACTACATAAGCCTTGGTTTTGCATGTCGTGTTAAATTATTTCAAAACAAATATTAAAAAGAAACGTACATATTCCGGCTTGAGTTTCTTGTCACCGCCGCGGCCCACGGTTCGCTCTAGCTTCTCGAGAGAGCTCATGAGCTGTTCTTCATCCTTGAGGCGCAGCTCCTCGGCGATGGTCTCCAAGTCGCGCACGGGGTTCACCTCGCCGTCGACGTGGATCACATCTTCGTCGTCGAAAGCGCCTGGAAATATACACCATTATTTTAATATTTTGAACTAACAGCACAGACAAAACATCCTCCAGACTGAGCATAGTCGCGCTACCCCCTCTGCCACGCATACGGTAATTTTACTCCATGTTTGAGTCGAAAGTGTCTTTGTGTGACGTCCGTGTCTTTGAACGGACCAATCACGGCACAATATGGTTTGTTAGCGCAAATGGTTTCAAAAGCCACACGGTAGAAACGAAACATATTGTAATGATAGTGTGTAAAAAAGATTTAAAATGGCACGTACGGCAAAGGTTAAAAATGGCGTCGCAGGCCTTGATGTGGGATAGGAAGGCGTTGCCTAGTCCCTGGCCCTCCGCCGCGCCCTTCACGAGACCCGCGATGTCCACCACGTTCAGGAACGCAGGCACTTTGCTGGAACCAAATAGGGATTATAGGACATTTGTACACACAGGGCCGTCTTAAACTATGCTGGGGCCCTTGGGCACATAAGGATTTGGGGCCCTTTTGGAAAGTAAAGTAAGCGAATTAAACTAACTTTTTTAATACAGTTGCTCAAAAAGTGCTACTTTACGTAGCTGTTTAGCGTGCGGAAAGTTGGTTATCTCGAACTAGTGCTTTTTACTTTTCCAATTTTTTTAAATTTATACTTGTTCCAATTCACGACTACTTATTGATGAGTGTTAATATTAGTTTCCTTTAAACGTCGTAAGCAGCATAAAAACCTACCGTTAATGTAAGAATACGAAAAATATTACATATTTCATATTTAATTACTTACCTCTACATCATTATAACACGTTTATTTTTTAATATTCAATATTGAAAATTCCGTTCTTAATAAGTTGACTGAATGGAACGGAATAGCTGCCAAACGCCCATAGATATAATATACTTAAAGACGACGTCTAAGCGAGCTGTCACTGTTACCACTTTTGTTTAGTGTACGATTAACAATGTTTTTCTTATTTTTTTGCAACTGTATTAAAAAACGTCGTTCGATACACGTGCGGAAATGTCATTCTTCACTCGTCCCGAGTCTTGCCACTCGCCTGCGGCTCGTGGCAAGATATCTCGGTACTCGTGAAGTAATGACATACCTTCCGCACTAGCATCGAAATGTACTATTTTCTACTATGATCTTCTATTTATTATGGGCAATCAGATATACTGTTACTGTCAGAGATGTGACTTATTTGAAATACTTGTATTTAAAATGCAAATACAAAATGCAAAATACCTATTTTGTATTTTGTATTTAAATACCTTTTGAAGAAAACTATTTTGTATTTTATTTGAAATAGTTTTTGGGACCTATTTTCTATTTTCAAAATACAAAATACTTTATAGTAGGTAGGTAATGTAGGTAGGAGTTACAATCTCTTCTGATGTTACAATCCTGGCAACTCTCTCATTCTTTTAACATGGAACTGTTGAATCTGCTGTTTAGTAACGTCGCACATGACCACAAGCGTCGCAAGTGGTTAAAAAAGTGGAATCTTGAGTGTTGCGAGGGTTTCAAGGCACGAGCGGAGAACAAACTTTTTGCCCTGGTGAAACACAAACGAGACGTTTTCTTCACACTAACGAGACGCATTATAATAGCTGTAAAACATTACAAATAAATGCTTTAAAAGTTGGCCGTTAAAAACCATCATCCATCCTACCGGTTAATATGAGCAAACAACTAGAAATTTGCACTTCAGACAGAGGATTGATTTCAAAGAATAAAGAGAGTCTTTTCAACTCGGAAATTCCGAGTAATACTTTTTAATTCAGACTAGGTAGTCCACTACTCAGAGTACCTTTTATCGCAAAGTATTTGTATTTTAAAAAAGTATTTTGAAAATACCTATTTCGTATTTTGTATTTAAATACAAATTCAAAAACTATTTTGTATTTTGCATTTGAAATAGTATTATCAAGGAAGTATTTGTATTTTGTATTTAAATACTTTTTATAAAGTATTTTTCACATCTCTGGTTACTGTCTGTCCTTCGGGCCCCCTGAGGATTGGGGCCCTGGGCACGGGCCCCGTGTGCCCTTATGGTAAAGACGGTACTGTGTACACAACGACTTAGAGACGACTCGATCGTAGGCTAGTGTTACCCCTAGGTATATAAGATGTTGTTTATAACATAGAAAGCATCCATGACTATGTAAAATATTTGTGCCCATCGCATAAATGAATGCCACTACAGCTTATTCACAAGGTACCTACTAGCTAGGCTATGCAAGACATTGAATGGAAGCAGATTTCATTATTATGAGTATTTAGGTGCTTATTAGCAGTTAGCACACTGCATCCGATCGGTCACTGGATCGAGATGACTCTGTAATACGCGCTTAGCGTTATCTCGGTGCGTGCGGAACAGATGCAGTGTTATATGCGCCAAAACAGACCAAACAGAAATGCGCAAGATGAATAATCATCATAATTGTCGATTAAACTCACCTCAATGGTTTGTGATATTCGCAGAGGAAGTCATATCGCTCATCCGGCACCGGTACCCTGCTTGCTGAAAGAAAATGAATGGTCAGACATCCCCAAAATGTAAGACAAATATACTATTAGTTAAACATACGTACCAGTGATGAGATTGTTCACAAACGTCCAGAAATAAAACCACGGGATAATTATCTTTAAATATTAGATCAACACAAAATAACAAAAACAATTAAATAGTTTTTCTTTAACATTAAACGAAAATATCAACACAACTTCAACTTGGGTAACTAGTATGACACCTGTAGCAAAAAATAATGGTCTAAGTAGCTAAATATCTAGGTATAAACTAAGGAAAGGTGAAGATATTAGGTCGAATCATAGACGATAAGAGACGAACGAATCTCCACTGCTACTGGAAGCTACAGACTTTAACTCAGAATTAGACACCATCCTCTTTGAACGATGGTGACATATAGGATATTTGGAAAACGGATTGTCCATGGCTCTCAAGCGTAAGCCGACATTTATCATTAATTTGCACCTAGCTTCAAATACTTCAAGAGCTCTCAAATACTTTGGCAGGAAACTCTTATCCGTATGAGTGTGATGCGTTTTTAGATAAAGCGCTATATAGAGCAGACCCGAAAGCTGTATATCCAAGCCAGGGTACTTAGGTCTCAGCACATTTACTGAACAACAAGCTTCGGTAATTATGTCTCCTACAGTTTGTTCCAAGTAACCAATATGCGGTAAGTTCTTAAGAGATAGCTTTGGAAACATCTTTGCATCTTTAAAAACAACTACATTATAATACAATTGAGGTTTAGCCAAAAACTTTTTTAGGCAAAGGGCAGAACAAAACAAATATGTATTTCTGTGGTAGTTAGCTGCAAACTTATTATTCCCTCTTTCTATCTTTTGTGCTGGTAAGTTTTCGGCATAGGATACGATACAAATGCCATTTTCGTAAACAAGTGAAGGGTTGATTCTTTTGACAACTGTCGGGATTTCTGGAATATCTATCTTTCTATGAGCTAAGTAATGGTCGGGATTATTAAGAACCAACCTCAAGTGCTCTTCGCAAACCCAATAATACATGTATTTATACTGCAGTACACCTTTTTTATCAACAGGGAATTCGTTGTGTCTCAGAGTATTTTTGGAGAGACAAACGGGACACAGGTTTTTATAACAAGACATTCTTTGTTTGAATGCTTCGTTCGAAACACACATGACGCCGGCAGGTACAACATTTGAGTGAGCTTTGTGCAAGTAATGACAAATCTCTAGAGCTGTTGATTCAATCCTCAGAACGGCATCTTTTAAACACTGCCATCTGGATTCGTTCCCGTTTAAAAGACAAAGGTTTTGAATGTCTTCCTTCACAAAATCCCTTACACTCATACAGTTTTTAGCCCAGCTTATAAACCTGTTTTCAATAAAAGATCGTGAATACGGCGGTTTATACTTAATGATATCTAAATATATCTCATTCTGTGAATTGTCTAGGATCGTCATTTTGTCACTAGAAAGATCGAATATTGTGAGAGGATAAAGCCCGATACTTAACAATTCCATTGCTTCAGCTGCACTATCAGGAAAGCCATCAAAGACACAACCGTTCGTAACTGTGCGGTGATCGGTAGCAACAATCTGAACAGCTTTGATTATGAGGCCTGTTTCAATACATTTTCCTTCTCCTAATTGCATCTGCATTTGTTCTGCTAATTCTGTCCAGTGCATATTATTTAATACATGTCGAATAGCTTTACCTTTTGAAATACAAATCAAACCATATTTTTTTGCCAATTTCATTGCTAATTCACTTTTTCCACACTTTGGCGGTCCAATTACGCTGAACCTTAAAGGGTATTGAATAAAATTTGTTATATTATTGTTTACAATATATTTCAGTGGATTAAGTCTGAACTTCTTCAAGTTTGTTATACCACTGATGAAATAAATGTAAGAACGGTGGGCAACAGTGTAAACCGTACCTTTAGTTTTCATTACTTTATAGGGATTCATTATGGTGTTGGGGTTTTCAAAAATATGTACTGGACACATTCTATTAAACCTGCTAATAAAGTAAAAGCCTTCTAACAGAAGTCTGCCTGCTACATCTGGATCAAGTATAAATGTTTGCTCAAAAAAGGATTCGGATCTATTCCTTATGGTTTTAAGCTGGGCTGAAACTTTTCTCAAAGTTTTATTTAATGACTTTGTATTATTAATAGGCACTATCTTAATTTTTTGTTCTTCTGCAGGGTCTCTTAGATTATCAATGTTTCCTTCTTCAATCTCATAAATGCTGTCTATTCTGGCTTCGATTCTATCGCGAGCATCGCTAGCATTTTCCCAAGTGCTTAAATCGACTGGCTCTGGAAATTTTTCGACTATCTCGTTATAGTACTTCATTAATTCAGATTCCTGTGTACCAGCTTCTATTTTAATACTTTCTGTTGACGGGGGTTTAATAGGTTCATCTTCTACTACAGCAGCGTTTACAATCTCATCTAAAATTAATTTACAAACGACTTTCTGAGTTACAGATGAGAACCATTCACTTTTTTCTTTGTCAAATTTCAGTTTAGCTAAATATTTTGCTTCAGTAATTTGAGCTTTCCACGTTTTGTACATATTAGGCGCTGTCCGTTCTTGTACATCGTCTGAACTAGTACTTACATCAATAATAAGATCTGGAATGCAGTAGCAAGCTACCATATCCTCAACATCAGATGCCATTCGTGGAAACCCATCTACTACAATACCTGTGGAGCAAAATGGTTTTTCAAACCATATTCTCTTTAATATTTTTTGCAACAAAATCGACAGAAGTGGTGTTCCTTGCTCAAAATAATTATTTAACATGCGTCTAAGCTCAGTCTCTTTTGCCATTAGATCAGCTTCAAGGTTTTCTAAGTTTTCTTCGCCCATTTGTATTTCTACAGCATTTTCATCTGCAGTTGATGTATCAGTGAAGCTATTTTCATACTTGCGACCAATTTTCTTGAAATGTCGCGGCAATAAATAGTCATTCATAAGTTCAACAAAATCGACATGAATTAAACCAAGTTCTTTGGCTATGTATTTTGCTATTGTAGTCTTCCCACTGCCAATACAACCCATTACACAAATTCTCAAACAAGGAATTTGTTTAAACGGCTTATTGTATGACTGATACTTAGTAACATCTTTTGAAAATATGTTATTTAAACAATTTTCATTCGAGAACAGATGGAGTTTGTTGTTGTATTTGATAGAGTATTCAGGTTTTCCTTCCCATAATACGCCATAATCATAATACGCAATGGGGCAATAAACATTCGTTTCACACAAAAAATAAGGTAAATTAAAGGTACTTGTATCTTTTGGTTGATCCACTTCTTCGCCGAGATTTTCTATATCCTCTGGTTCGCCAGGAATACACGGCAAATAATAGCATTGACGTAACTTTAATAACACTTCTTCTGTAATAGCAACATCAGTTTTATTCTCGAGCTCCGCCACGATGTGGCATTTGTTAGCTCCTTCAATTTTAGATTGAATTTCCGTCCAGTTTTCTCGAAATGTATCAATTGCTTCAGTAAATGTCTTTATATCATCTGTTAAGTCGGAAACATCAGCAGCATTTTCTGGGCTATCACTAAAGATACCATCCAAAACTTGGGCCTGGTGATCAAGAATAATAAATTTTATTACTGAATGTGGAGAGAGTGGAGTGGGTTGTTTTTCTTTTAGTTTAATCTTGATTAATGGATCATCGGCTAAAACAAATCTCTCTTGGTAATGTTTAACGCTATTTTCAATATTTTTATATTCTTTCATAAGCTCTGCCTGTATTTCTCTGTTTTCTATTAACGCTATTGTATAATCAGGCATGAAGCCGGAATCTATTAAAAGTCCCCAAAATACTGGATCTGACGGAAAATCATCAATGACCCATTTTCCATATTGTTTTTCATTAAATGTTGACTCAGCCACTTCCTTATCAATATTGTCCAAAATCTTGCATAATTCAGTCACTAACTCCTCAGGAGTGGGCTCAAGGTCCTTTTGAAGTTCATTTGCAACAATGTAGGCGCTAATTGCTTCAGTAACATCAGCATCACCTAGCACCGGTAATGCTGGATTTTCTGTTGGAATAATCAAGTGATCAGGGCCATTTCTCAACAAAGTGTCTTTATCAGCAATAGCTCGTTTAATTTCCTCTACATCATTGACGAATGGAAGGGTCAACAATTCGTTTCGATATTTCTGAAATGTGCTTAGGAAATCCAGGTCTATAGGGGATTTTTTTTTTACATTTTCTGCTTCCGCTTCCTTCGTTCCTTCCTCTTCTTCACACGAGCACTGCGCATGCGTTAAGTACGTATCTAGTAAAGGCAGGTATTTTTTCAGATTCTTCAAAGTTAAGCCATACCAGGCATTTAAATCTTTCTCTCTTTGAGATTCAGTGGTTTGCCACAATGCAAATCTCGCATCTTCTATTGTTGCAATTATTTCGCCAAAAATATTTCTTTTTATCATTATTTCTTTCTTTTTCTTTTCTTCTTCATATAATTCATTGAAGTTGATGTATTGTGCATCAAATAGCCACTCAAGACATTTACAGATCATTGTTTTGCCTGCACTTTTAGTGCCAACAACAATAGCTCTACACGTCGGCTCTAAATATGTTAATTTCAGAAATGGCCGAGGGTTTCTGCAAAACTGTATCATAGACGATAATGTAGACAAAAGATATACATGTTTCAGGAAAGTAACAGCAAATTTGGAGTGTCCTCTTGTTGATATTCTTTTCTTGAGTTCTACAGGACATCTATTGTACCATGGAGATGCGTATCTATTGAAACTGATATTATTACTACGAATTACAGCCAATTCTTCCACATTTTGCCAGAATTCCTCCATATCATCAGAAGGATCTTCAAGATACATAGGTTCTGGGATACAAACTGGTTTGATAGACAAGAAAAGAAGCCGTTCTGAAATTTGTTGCATCATTTGATAAACTTGAAGACAACCATCTACTTTAATGATAGTTGCAGGTTCATATTGTTTAAGTTGACATTCAATATATGTAAGGAGATGTTTCCTAAAGTTACACATCTGTTCAACAGAATTCTCCTTGAAATTCATTGGTTGCCTACAATAATACTTAGAATTGACAATATTTTCTTGTCTGTGAGACTGGTCTACATTAATATCACATTTAATGGGCCATCTCAGGTCTGCTTGAATTCTACTAGGGATAGATTTGTAAACAGTAGATAAATTCCCATAATTCAAATAAGTGTTTTGTTTTTTGGATACAGCGTCTGCATCTGAACTTGTGATATAAATTACAACATCCGGTTTTAGAGGCAACTCCATAATCTGTTTGAACTGTTCTAGCAATGCAACTTTTTTAGAGGTCATGTATGGTTTATTGAATGAGATCATTCCAGAACATGGGTCTAATAAAAATTTTGGTAATTCAACTGGAGGTTCTTCTTCTTCTCCTACATCTTCATCTTCAGGTTCCTGTTCTTCTTCAGCTTCTTCCTCTCTGTCTTCTTCCGCTTCCTCTTGACTTCCGATAGAAGTAGTCTCTACATCTTTCTTCCGCTTTTTCGTTTTCTTCATATTGAGTATAACATTGTATAAAAAATCATTTGCTTCTAATATTGAATCTTCATCATGCAAACTACCAAAAAGGTAATTCTCATTCCAACTCGTGGTCACTAGCGGTAGTCCTGACATCACATAACCCCTGTGTTGGACGGCTGGTGATTTCATCTTTTCTTTAATGATTGGGAAAACTGTGTCATACTTGCACACCTTATTATCTCTCATGTTAAAGTCCATACATTTTCCAGTTGAGGTCTTCTGTTCCATTTCATCTATTATTACATTTCTTGGGCACAAGTGAATACAATTGAGTTTTTTAGATATAGATTCACCCAGTGTGTATGCCCCAACTCCAGGCTTACCAAGAATGAGAAAGCAAGTAGGCTTTGAGTTTAGGAAGAGCTCTTGAGCATCAATATCAGTCCAGGCATTATAAAATTTTGTCTTTTCTGGAAGGGGAGCATCAGTGTTATTCCATCCCACCACAGCAGCACCAAGAGGTGGAATTTCAGTGTCAAGAGAGTAACTTGGACTGTTTTTATTTAATAAATCAATGCAGCCTCTAAAATTAACACTTTTATCAATATTAACATCTTTTATGCCAGATTTGTCATCAACATCTAAATTATGTTTAAATGTTTCAAATCTTATCATTGTAATATAAATATTTTTTAATTAATATAAATATCAGAAGTGACTGTCGTGTGACAGCTGACTTATAATCATTTTTTTTCCTATAATTTTACAACCAGTTTTGTTATGTCTCATAAACTAAAATTAAGTATGCAACCTATCTTTTTTTTAATCATACGAAAAAATAAAATTATAGCTCTGCAAATATGATATATTTTCCAACTTTGAAATAAAGTGTGTACTTCTGTAGTAATAGTGTAGGTATATGCTTAACCCGTTGAACGCCCACCGTACAACAAATTGATGCAAAGCAATTTGACCCATTAATTTGTAGTAACACACATCTGATACTGAGTTGCTAAAACCCAAATTGAGTTTGCATCGCAGGGCACTCCACGGGTTAAGAGTTAAATAGAGGAAAAAAATAAAAAATGGATACTTATTTTCATTAGGATCAATGGTACAGAAGGGGAAGTTCTCCGCAGCGGCCTGGCTTTTGGTCAGGACATTGAAGAATGTAGACTTGCCCACATTGGGTACTCCCACAATGCCCACTTTCAAATTGGTACCCACTCTACCAATCAGAGGTTTCTTTTCAGGTTCTTCAACTTTTTTAGGTGGCATCCTGGAATCAAGATAAGTATATATTTGTTTTACCGTTATATGCAAGAACCAAGAATATTTAATGAATGAAAATATTTATTTTCAGGCAACTATTGGCCCATAGTGGGAGCCTACGTTGCGGACATTAAGGACTCTTATTCTTAACCAAATATAGACTAGTGTTATCTTTATATAAAGTTATAGATCTTGCAAGTTTAATTTAGAATGTGTAATAATTACTTTTAAGTCTTCATTTTAAATAATTATTAAAAAACCTGGAGTATTTCTGATAATAAATTTATCTCAGTTGGCTAACCTCTAACCTACCATAAATACTTAAAAAACTCACCTTGTAGATAGTATAAATTACACCAAATACTAAAGTAATTCACTTATATTATATCCTATGTAAGTTTCACACGAAAACTAGTATTTTAAGAGAGATTACCATACAGATTTGATGGCAAAACGCCGAATCTTCAGCGTATGGAAAATGATGGAAATGAAAGATCTTGAAATTGAAATGTGTCAAGTCAAATGTCAAAATTTGTTTTTTAAAACTTTGATTAGCATTGGTGAACATACTGCCAAAATTTTCATTTGAACCATTATTTTTATAATTTTAAAACTAATTTTTTAGATGCCAAATAAATATTTTAACATTATATACCTATTCATCTATGGTAAATACTAAATACGGTTAAATCGTTTTTGAGTTTTTTCTCTTGCAATTTTAATACATAATAATATATCGATTTAAGGTGCAGAGCCCTCTATTGGGCGCTTTAGTTGATAGGTACTTTAGTACAAAACAAATCGCTCCTTGGTGTAGGAAAACATTCTTAGAAACTCAACTTTTCCCAATAAAGACTTTCGGAAGTCAGATTCATAGAAACTAGTGCCTGCGTAATTGGTACCTATTACGTTATCGCATCTTACGTTGCCGTTGCCAACTTGAGGCTTCCTTTTGTGTGCCATGGCAGGAAGTTGCGATGATGTTTCTATTGTTCTTTCTCTCTTTAGTAGAAGTGAACTCTTCTGTACAAAACACATAATTGTTAAAAGTAGCAAAGTACAATTAGGAAAAGCGAAGTACAAAGGCAAAATTATCACTTTGACACCTTTGAGGGCTTTGAGGTCTCTTCCAGTTAACCTTTGAATAGATGAGAGGAGAAAGTAAGAAGAGTTACCATACTACCTTTATTTTATTGATTTGTAGGTGCAGTCAAGAAAGTAACTAAATAATTTTAGCTCTTGTATGAATTATTTGGTTAAGATAAGGTTATAAACTACCTACCTTCATTTTATAAGAAATATAATTTATATTCAAATAATAATCTTTATTTCAACGTAATCAGACAAATAATATATTATAATAGTTATCACATTAATACTAAGTGGTGAGGGCTGCCCATGGTGGTGACATTGGCTGAGGGTTCTGGAGGTATGACATGACCACAGCTGATATTGACAGCATGAAGGAGCTAACAATCTGAAAAAAAAAAACAGTTTTTAATACTTTTTATGTATTAACTTTGATTTTAACACTGTAAAAAGCTGTCTACAGATGATTAAAAATAATTGCAACATGCTAGGTGTGTTCATTTTGTATTGAAAATAGGGCAAATGGTGCTCAAAATGTACTTTTAGAACTACTTATATATTTATCAATAAAAATAAAATAAAATTCAGAACCAACTACTTCATAAAGTTAAAATTATAAAAACCATCAAGATTTTTTCTTCAAATACTAATATAAACCTCTGATGTCCCTTATAGGTAATAATTTAATAAAAATAGGTAATATTACTTTTTAGGACATACTTTATCAGCACAGCACACTACTGTAACTTTGTCTTACACACATGATTCATAAGCTAAAATGAAAATAGAAACTCAATAAGCACCTGTTTAGTGTCATCAGAAACCCTGGAGTTGGCAAAGCTGATGCTGGAGCAGAACACAGCAGTCCATGCACACCACTTCAGGCGCATCATGAGACCGCACATGGAGAACACCATACCTTAAACAAGAAATTGAAGTTTTTCATTCTTCTTTCTTTCCAGTCGTATCCTCATTGCTTAGGGCAATGATTACCAGCATTTAATACCACTTTTTTCCAGGCACTCCTATCCTGCAACATATGCAGGCAGGTCTGGGCCTTGGGTCCTGCACACATACATGTGAGGCAATTTCCTCGTGCATATGTTCACTCTGTGTGGACCCAGCTATTGATAAAAATGAAGACAGCATTTGAATGTCATAAGACAGCTGTTCTCATCTAAACTCATTAAAGTAACTGTCTGCAGGGGCAGATGTAGCCTAGACCACAGAATAAATAATAGTACTAAGTGCAGAAGACTCACTCTCTAACAAAACGCGTCTGTTACGATCAGCACAGATATGGCCGCTAGGTGGCGACAGCGCCACGCGCGGCTTATGGCAAACCCCAAAATTGGGGCCGAACGGATGCACTTTTAGCTACCTGTAGCAAAGTGACGAAATCGCGGAGTGAGACACGCCTGCCTAGGCCCAGTAGGCCTGGGCTGCCAGATATTGGTGCCAAGAAAGGGATGGTTAGTACTTACTACAGGGCCTGGGGCATATGGCGGTCAAGACTGCAAGTCCACAACTAGCTGTCTGGACTGCAGATTTAGGTAGCAATTTTTACAAACAATGAGTTTAGATGTAGTAATTCTCATATGAATAAAAAAGATGCAATTGTGTTGACTGTTCACACTGCTGGAGACTATTTTTTCTATGAGAAAAAATATTTTAAAGAGTTGAAGAAGAACCAATACTCATGACCCTCTGTCTGACAAAGTCAGAATATTTATATGTAATTATTAACTATAATTATATAAATAATTAAAAAAATTAAAATTATATAATTTGACGACCGGTCTGGCCTAGTGGGTAGTGACCCTGCCTGCGAAGCCGATGGTCCTGGGTTCGAATCCCAGTAAGGGCATTTATTTGTATGATGATACAGATATTTGTTCCTGAGTCATGGGTGTTTTTTCTCTGTATTTAAGTATGTATTTGTATATTATATATATCGTTGTCTGAGTACCCACAACACAAGCCTTCTTGAGCTTACTGTGGGACTTAATCAATCTCTGTAAGAATGTCCTATAATATTTATTTATTTATTTTATTTATTTATTTATTAAAGGAATTCAATAAAATATCCATGAAAAGAAACTACCTACTACTTTAGTGGGTAACCAATATACCATTGTAAGTGAGATCTACATAATAGCAATTGAGGTCATACCCAAAATGTTCATGTAGTCCGTGGTGAGATCCTCAGCAGGGGCCGATGACGGTGGTGGCGGCTTGTAGCGGCGCTCACGGTCGGCTCTGCGTGGATCTGATGTCAATTGCATCTGTAACCATTACAATAAAATTCAATCTTATAATTAAAACCCTTGCCTCCTTGTTGAATTAAAATACGAATCGGATAACTTCACAACTTACCTTTTGAAATTTAAGGATTGGCCCACAAATAATTAAAATGTATTAAAACCTGGGTAGCAACAAAAGAAATAAATATAATCTTAAACAACTTTAATTTAATTTATTCATTCCTCATTGTAAAACCTGTAGCATAATCTTATCACGCAATTGTCAATGTCATCGTATTTAAGTCATGACGACAGCTGTCAAGTGTTAAAATTATAAAGTCCGAATTGTACCTTTGATTTTTCTAAAGGGATATCCAGACGGGACTGACGAAATCAGTCGATTTGTTCAGGAAAATTAATTGGTCAATCTCATCTAGCGTCCACAGGTACACAAATTAAATCACCAATTTGCATTCTAAATACTATGAAAATTGGCATTTTTGTGTCCGCGCCTGCTGATCTGGTCGGGGAATCAAATTGGTATTTGCGTCCGCACGGCCCTGTTCGATCGGAGAATTTCATCAGATTGGCGAAAAATTGTCTCGTCTGGATACAACTTAAACAACTTGAAGCGTATAAAATGACACTTGCAGACTTTTCTCGGTCTGACTCTACCTACATTTCGCGAAATTGTTGAACCCGTTCACCACCTCATAAAAAACAATAAACGTACCCATGAGAAATGAAAAACAAATATTAAATAATATTATAAGTATTATAACTCAGGATAGGTTATAGCAAGGTTATAGGCATTTCAAAATTGAAGTGCCGACCTTGTACAAATTGTATAAGTTGCCTTTAGGGCCACCACACACTTACGTCTCATGAGTGTCGGCGTTGGTCGGCGTCTAGTCAAATCTACTGCTTCCTGATTGCGCACCACGATACCACGATCAAAGAATATAATACTCACTAGGAGAAGAACGATAACTCCATACAAAAAAATGTCCCCAAACGTTTACACGTTTATACTAGTAGCGCCTTCGTTGTGTACCAAACACTAAAGTTGACAACCGGTTTAGCCTGGCGGGTATTGGTATTATAGGTAGATATACAGGGTGATTCATAAGACGTGAGCAGGACTAATCCTGCACACTCAGTAACTGATAATTGATCGATCACCGTCGTATTTAGGTGAAACAACCACACTTTTTCCTATTTTTAACTTTTTGGTCAGGGTAAATTTAACTCTCTATAATCATGGTTACCCTATAAGACCTAATTAATAAACATAACACCTCTTTAACCGTAATGACAGCATTTTGATTACGAAGAAAATAAACTGTCAAACTTGAGTGAGATATGAGTTTTCAAAGGTAACCAGACCAGTGATGACATTCAATTTGACACAGAATATCGGTAGTTTAGTATTCTAATTATAGGGTGACCATGCATGTCGTAAATAAATTTATAATTTTTTTTTCAACACGAGTAGTAAATTAACGTTAATCTCACTAATACTGATACGAAACAGTTGCTTATAATTTACAAAATGCGCAGTCTTAGTCCTGCTCACGTCTCCTGAATCACCCTGTATAGTAATTCTGTTGATAAACATATTTGCTATATTCATATCACGAAATATATGAAAGATGCAAATAAACCCTTGTTTGTGGTATTATCAATTGATTTAAATAAAAGGCATGTTTATGTTTATAACATTATATATATTATTTATTAAAAAATGTTTTACATATAAAAATATACACTGAAAACTGGCAACTGGCAACTTAATAAAAAAATAGACATTAATAAAGCGCATTCACAAAGTTTTCAGTACCTTTTATACAAATAACATTAGGCATGCCTACCTATTACACTTTACACACAGATACACTACACTTTACACACGGCATTTTACACAGATTTCCAACTTGTATTCATACATTTCTTCACGGTTAATTAATACGCTTTCCAGATGCGTTATGACATGACTCGGTTCCTTCTGAACCCACTAAAGTTGTAAATTTCACTCTGGCTGCTTCAACAGCCGTTGCTCGGGTTGCTCCGCATTTAGCACATTTTCTATGTGCATTGCTGTAATCCTTGTAGGTACAGACTTACAGTCTTAAGTGGTACGTAGCGGTACACGTTGTATGTATTATTTAAAGATTTAATAAATAAAATTTTCGTTATGAACTTTAACCACAGCAGTTGGACAGAGTCATTGACAAATATATTTTTTATTATGGTGGGTAGACGTACCTACCCTCCATATATTTTATGAACATTGATAAAGACAGTTGGAAGCAAATATTCATTATAAAACTTAATCGCATGTAATTAAGTTTTAAGCGTTTTAAGTCCCGTTTTATGATTAATATTGTATAAAATTCGTGATAATTTAAATCAGAGTTGGGAGCAATGTTGCTGTAGAAAAATGTTTAAATTTTTATTACTCGCAACTTTTTCCCGGAGGCCAACGCACACATAGAAGCTTCAGGCGCACACATGCGCAATTATTTGGGGACATAACTTTCTTAGGAAGTGAACAGGCCTTGACCACGATAGAAAACTGATGGCCAGACGTCCGCCATTGTATAAAATTGCCCCCTGTACACAATGGCGATGGCTTGTCATGGACTATCCTTGACCACTGTGCCTTTAGCCACTGTGTAAGTGTGTACTGGGGCCTTAAAAGCCGTAACAGATTACCGTACACTTTTAAGGTGGTCACCGTACGTGCGTTAAGGACGTTATAGCTATAAGTTAGAGCGAGAAAGATATATTTTGACCGCACCAAGGTCGTGGTGTGGTGCGGTAGTCTGTTACGGCTTTAAGTAGGTACTTACCTAAACCAGTACCTAAATCAAAGAATATAATACTCACTAGGAGAAGAACGGTAACTCCATACAAAAAAATGTCCCCAACCGTTTATACGTTTATACTAGTGGCGCCGTCTTTGTGTACCAATGGAACTAAAGTTGACAACCGGTTTAGCCTGGCGGGTATTGGTAGGTAGTAATTCTGTTGATAAACATATTTGTTATCTTCATATCACGAAATATATGCAAGATGCAAATATTACCCCTTGTTTGTGGTATTATCAATTGATTTAAATAAAAGGCATGTTTATGTTTATAACATTATATATATTATTTATTAAAAAATGTTTTACATATAAAAATATACACTGAAAACTGGCAACTGGCAACTTAATAAAAAAATAGACATTAATAAAGCGCATTCACAAAGTTGTCAGTACCTTTTATACAAATAACATTAGGCATGCCTACCTATTACACTTTACACACAGATACACTACACTTTACACACGGCATTTTACACAGATTTCCAACTTGTATTCATACATTTCTTCACGGTTAATTAATACGCTTTCCAAATGCGTTATGACTCGGTTCCTTCTGAACCCACTAAAGTTGTAAATTTCACTCTGGCTGCTTCAACAGCCGTTGCTCCGCATTTAGCACATTTTCTATACTGTGCATTGCTGTAATCCATGTAGGTACAGACTTACAGTCTTAAGTGGTACGTAGCGGTACACGTTGTATGTATTATTTAAAGAGTTAATAAATACAATTTTCGTTATGAACTTTAACCACAGCAGTTGGTCAGAGTCATTGACAAATATATTTTTTATTATGGTGGGTAGACGTACCTACCCTCCATATATTTTATGAACATTTATAAAGACAGTTGGAAGCAAATATTCATTATAAAACTTAATCGCATGTAATTAAGTTTTAAGCGTTTTAAGTCCCGTTTTATGATTAATATTGTATAAAATTCGTGATAATTTAAATCAGAGTTGGGAGCAATGTTGCTGTAGAAAAATGTTTTTATTTTTATTACTCGCAACTTTTTCCCGGAGGCCAACGCACACATAGAAGCTTAAGGCGCACACATGCGCAATTATTTGGGGACATAACTTTCTTAGGAAGTGAACAGGCCTTGACCTAAATACTCTAAATACGTAAAAGACGAATACGACATTCAACTTTCAACGCGCAAAAGGTATAGTAATTAATTTTATAGGTAGGTATCACTGAAATATACGGGGTCAAGCTACTCAAGCTAAGTAAAACCCTTTAAAAGTCTTCCAATTATTTTCTGAAATTAAGATTTCATGATTAGAGCTGTTTACAGTTCAGTTATATACCTATTAGTTCTTATGGCAATTATGGCGTATAAATAATACTTGTACTGCGTGTGCTATCAAAATCGTTGCAGACTTACCTCGGTCTAACTCTATGTACAAAATAGGTATAATAAAATAGGGTCATTGCGTCAGTTTATTACCATCCAGACGAGCCTGTTTGCTACAGAATTGCATATTATTTGAATATATATATATGTCTATATGTACAGTCAACGGTAAAAATATGGGTGTACAAATCATTTCAAAAATATGTCCCATAACTCTTATGTCACCATATACTAATTCAGCGGTTCTCAAACTTTTTTTGGTGATGGAACCCTTTTGGAAAGCGAAATATTTGATGGAACCCCAAATTAAAAATTTTCGTTCGTCACTGTGGACTAGATATACCTATAGAAGTGCTGGTTTTTTTCTTATTATTACAAGTATTTTCGCGGAACCCCAACAGAGGTTTTGCGTAGGGTTTCTGCTCGAGAATTCTCGAGAAATTTGTCCTAAGTCGAGACGGGAAAAAAACACTCAATGCCTCGAGAACTCGAGAAATAAATCTAATGTGATAAGTAAAAAGAAAACACGCGTATAAAACGTGATATGTCTAGAGTGTTATTCTTTAGGTAGTGAAATAAATGATAAAAAAATTTTTTTTTACATCTTCAGGTACTTAAAACATTTATTTAACCAACCAAATAAAAAAATAACTACTACTTATGAAAGCAAAATACTTAATGTAAACTATCGTATATGATTTGTATTTGTTACATAATTTATTTGCGGTGATTTAATTTTCAAGTGTTTTTCGATAGAAAGACTCGTCTAAATCGCTTATCTTCTTTCTAATGCTAAAAACAAATTATAGGGCCATGTAATAACAAATATAATAAATTACTATTGATAAATCAAACTATCCCGATATATTCCTATTAGCAAAATATCACAATTTTAGCAGCTTCATTGTTACGTTGACTATTTCGTAGTAAAATGTCTGTAAGTTTGTCACATCTAGTTAAATTTATTGACTTGAATATTCCTGCCTAATAAAATACCATAGGTATTGTGGTTTGATTTCATTTTGTTAAATACCTAAATAAATACATTATACCATATCACATCGCCGGCGCGCATGCCTGCACCTATAGTTTTTTTTGTTTGTTGTTGAATTTTTGGTTATTAAGTACAATTTATGGTAACTAAAAATTTACCCTATGTTTGATTATTGACCTCACCTACGATTCCTATGAATCTGATTTGTAATAAAGCAAATAAATGAAAATAACATGGTGTTTTTTGAAACATTCAAAATTTCTCGAGATACTCGAGAAACTCGAGAAATCTTGGTCGAGAATTCCCGTGCCTCGAGAAATTAAAAAGGTCGAGAAACCAGAAACCCTAGTTTTGCGGAACCCTGAACACACTTTGAGAATGGCTGTACTAATTATTTCATAGGATCGGCGGCGGGCCGGATAAAATCCATTCGCGGGCCGGACTTTGCCCACCACTGCCCTATAACATATAGAAGTAGTGGTACGTTTACTGGTACGTACCAAATAACAAAAAGCTGCTTTTACCTAAACCAGTACATATCCGAATAAAAGCCCCAACAAAATTAATAATGGTAAAAATATGCAAATCCTCTCAATTAGTGTAACTGCTGTAAAAAAGGTAGAATTCGTGTTGGCCCCTTCGCCATTGGCCGGTGGCCGGACTGCGCACGCCCACCGCCCGTGGCGCGCAAGCCTGCTGTTTACATGTGAAATCTTAAATAATACATTTATATTAAAAGTGGACGTTTATATGCCATTAGGTATGATTATAGGTAGATGTGGAAATAGAAATTTCTTATTGGACTGAGGAATTGAAATTCTAGGTAAGGTAAAGTCGGACCTAGAATAGTCTGCAGCGGATTTGATAGCCCACGTATATAGTGCAAGTATTATTTCAACCGTCAAACTTCTGTGAAATTATGACGTATAAATAACACTTGCACTGCGTGGGCTATCAAATCCGCTGCAGACTTTTCTTGGTCCGACTTTATTCGTTTGCGCAGTTGATGTTTAACATGTTAAATATCAAAGAGTTATTGATTGTAATAGGGATTAAGGGAGGTAGGTAAAGCCTATAACAACGTGCCCTCTAGTTTGACAACCGAAAGAGATGGCGCTGTATTGCTTCATATTGCTCATGCTGGTTTATACTTAGGTATCTTATATACTTAGGTAAGTATCTACAGCCTACAGATTTGCACGGCTCAGCTCAGCTCGGCTTGGCTTTGTATGATAATTCTTTCTTTCGTAATATTTTTCAATGTTTTTAATAGTTATTCTGCTGTTCGAGGCGGATAAATCCCACAAATAAATAACATAAAAATCGTTCCAGCCGAGTTCTCGAGTTATCTGGGTTGTAATTGTAACAAACCCACATTGTTTTATATATTACTAGCGTCCTGCCCCGGCTTCCCACGGGTTACACAAAGCCTTAACAAATTATACCTACATCTACATGTAGGACATGTTGCTAGGCAGAGTGATGGCAGGTGGACTAAAATGTTAACAGAATGGTGGCCGCTTTCAAATGAAAGAAGCGCCTGGCGTCCTTTGGCTCGTTGGGTGGACGACATCCGGAAAATTGCGGGTCACTGCTGGATGAGATTAGCTCAGGACCGGGACAAGTGGCGTACTAGAAGAGAGGTCTAATGCTCAGCAGTGAGCGATAAAGGGATGATATGATGATGATGATGACCTACATCTAAACCTTCCTGAAGAACTATCACTATTGATGATTGATAGGTGAAATTCACATGAAAATTAGTTCAGTACATATAATGTTTTGAGTTTATCGCGAACATATAACATATGTACATCATACAGACAGACGCGGCGGGGGACTTTGTTTTATTAGGTGTAATTAAGTTCTATATCTCCCCAAAATATAATGTACCAGGCGTGGCTCACTCCGCGATTTCGTCGCTTTGCTACAGGTAGCTAAAAGTACCATCCGTTTGGCCCCAATTTTGGAGTTTGCCATAAGCCGCGCGTGGCACTGTCCCCACCTAGCGGCCATATCTGTGCTGATCGTAACAGACGCGTTTTGTTAGGGAGTGAGTCTTCTGTACCTACTGTACCTAGTACTATTATTTATTCTGTGCTAATACAGATATAGTGCATAATTGTTTTCCATTCCACTGTTGTACAACTGTAGGTAGGTACCTACTTACCTATCAAGGTAGGCAGCGGGTACCTAATGAAATAATGACAGTGACATCAGTCCCAACGCTATGCCCACACCCAGCCTACGCTATGACTAAATTGATAGAGGGTCATAATCAAGTCATAATCATAACGTTTAATTAATTTGCTTTGGTCACCGTAAATGATCTAAGGCTAATCTAAGCCTAGATTAGTAGGTTCAGTACTTAACTCGGAAAAGGAATGACGATATCGCTATCGCATATTATAGGTGCTCAATTGTTATGATAATATCTGGGAGATCGAGTTTTGCTCGGAAAACATAAAAACTCGAAGATGCGCGTTTTCCCAGAGGTAAGACCTAGCTAGATCGATTTTTCGCCCCCGAAAACCCCCATATAGCAAATTTCATCGAAATCGTTAGAGCCGTTTCAAGATCCCCGAAATGTATATAGAGTCGGACCAAAAAATGTCTGCAGCGGATTTGATAGCCCACGTAGTGCAAATGTCATTTAAATAAATATTATAGGACATTGTTACACATTGTTGACATTTTTGTTGTTGTTATATATGTATATATATATATAGTTTTGGACTTGGTCAATCTGTATATATATATATTGAACTAATTTTCATGTGGTTTTCACCTATCAATAGAGTGATCGTTCTTACGTTTCTGTGAAGAATGCCGCTCCAAGTCACAGTCAGCATTCATTAAAATTCATCCATAGCAAGAAATCATCATAGCACAATAAAAACAACATAATTCAATGGAAACATACGTGAAGACATGCAATTATCCGAGCGTGCACCAAGCGTGACGCGCGGTAGGGACGGGCGGTAACAATTAACTAATATGGCGGATTAATTAGCGGATATCTTTTTATTACTATTGTGCTTTTATCGTTATTCATCGTACCTACCTACTGTTAATATCAGCCGGCATAGAGCCAAACCAAGGTAACTCTGCATTAGATTTTGGAATGACACCATCAACGTCAAGTTTCTATAAAAATATGAGGTAAATTATTAAGGCTCCGTTACACTTGGCAAGTCAAAGTCGGTGATTAGGAGGTAAGCTTATTTAGTCGGACTCGCATCAGTACAATTCTTAAGAGGTAATTTCGCAACTTAAAGGCTTCTTTCAAATGCATCAAGATACGCAAATAGGCATTGTAACTGCAGGTGTCTGAGGCTAACAAGCGGCGTGCATGGCTACAATGCACGCTCTTCATTGTGGAAATCAGAGAAATTGTAGAATATGGGAATAAAACTCACGAAGCCAATAGTGCCGTGCCTAGCAGCGCACCTTATGATCTATTGTATCTTAGGCAGATACTAGAGAATTCCGGAAGGTACCTAATATACTATGTACTTACCTACTTACCTGACGGTATGATAAAAATCTCTCACGAATCATATATACACTTGTCTAACCCTGTACGGATATGATGGTCGTTCGTGTCTATACGTGACAGCGTGTTAAAACGGTGTCCGTCACTTTCTATCCCATGGTGTTAAACAGTAACAGTTATTTTATCACGTCGATAAAGATGGATAAAGCTATCCATATGATAATAAGCCGGCCGACTACGAGTATGTTGAAACCATCGCATTTTCCACACTCCACCTGCTAATGCCAAGAGACTTCTAATTGTGATTAGTTACTTCCTTTCCTCTTATGTACGGCGGGAATCGGATGTAGATATTGGATCTTTCATAATCTCGCTAGCTATCATGACATAATTAGATTATAAGTAGGCATGGAAGTCCTTCAAAACCCCTCAATTTAGTGGCATTGAAGAAACCTACTTAGCAATACACCTGCATTATATTTAGTCCCCGCTCATGCCCATTTCCCGATTAGGCAGCACGATTCCAAAAACTGATTATGTATTTATTCCGCTACAATCTGTATTTTTTTAATCTGTAGATTCGTTGGTTCTGAATCAGACATGATTGTTGCGAAATTAAGTCAAATTACGTGGTGGGTCTAATTTTATTAGCGATTTGAGTTAATGCTCGTCATTACGCACGGGATCGTCGGGAGGTTAAAACTTTAAAACAATGCTCGGGTGTTATAGGATATTTATTATTTAAATCGTGGTATGAGACGGTACGAGAGTTAAGTATAGATGAGAGCGGCTGGTAATTCGGTAATCAGTGGTTGCAAGTTCACGGCGGGACAAGGTCGTCGGTCCAACGAGATAATTTAGCTTAAGCACCGGCGTCTCGCTGGCGGCTCCTCAATAGTTCATCGTCATATTGACCCAATTCCAAGAGCTATGTGGTACTAACGGATATTCAAGGGAAGGGTTGTTGACTTGAGAACATTGATCATAAGAATAAGAAACCCTTTAACTTAGTTCCGCAGGCGTTCTACATAACATCAAAGCTCTTCAAAGGGCCTCTACGTGTTGGATCTATATCCCCACGCAAGCCTATCAAAACACCGGGATATATAGGTCCGTGTAATTGAAGGAGAAACCTGAATTTTAAATCGTTGCTTCGACTTCCCGGTCGTGTAAAGGTTTCAAATGTTGCAACGGTGTTGGGTATGGATGGAGAGAGGTACAGTCGACGTCAAAGAGAAATTTACAGCCAAAGTAACAAAAAAATGTTTACACGACCTTTTTTTTTTTTTTTGGGAGGAAAATCCGTTATGTGGAAAATATGTTATGTCGGACTTTCACCGACTAAAAACCTCCCAGTAGTCCTTCTCAGCGCATTTCGGACGGCTCTGGGATCTCCAGTGAACGCGCCAGTGCCGTCCTAACGCTATGCCTCATTGAGGGTCCTCTCCTTTTTTTTTTATATATATATTTTTTTTTTTTTTTTTTTTTTTTTTTTTTTTTTTTTTTTTTTTTTTTTTTTTTTTTTTTTTTTTTTTTTTTTTTTTTTTGTCGCAGTCCCTAGCTGCGACCGTCTCCGACCCCGAGAACCCCTTTTAGTCGCCTTTTACGACAGGCAGGGGATACCGTAGCCGTATTCTTACGCCCGGGCTACAGGGCGCAGCGGCGACTTATTATCGTCGCCGTCTCCTCCTCCTAGCAGGATCGGAACGCTCCCGTTCGCGCTCAGCAATCTCCTTTTGGACCATGACAGTCTCACAAAAGGTGACAGCTGCATCCCATGCTGCGTCACTTCTCAGCATTGCTGCGATGAGGCAGGGTGGAGAGAGATCTTGCCCCACTTCTCTTACTAAGACCTGCCGCTCGGACTGCCACGCTGGGCATTCCTCGAGCGTGTGCTGCGCAGAGTCTAAGTCAGAACAGCAATGGTGCGATCTTGCCGTCTGCTCTCGCTTTATTCTGTGTAGGTACTCACCGAAGCAGCCATGTCCGGTGAGTACCTGGGTCAGTCTATACGTCACGCGACCCTTCTTTTCCATCCACTGATTAAGGTGTGGCAGGATTGCAGCGACCACTCGCTGCCGCGTACATCTGGGTTCTTCCAGTTGCCCCCGCCAACGAGTGATGGCCTGTCTGTGGGCCCTCTCCCGAAGCACCTTAATATCTTCCGCGGCAGAGCTCCCAGCTTCTGCGCGCAAGGCGCTATAAACTCTGGCATCCATTTCCGCCATGATGTCTAGTGGCGGAGACCGTGCCAGGAGAGCAGCCGCCTCGTACGAAATTGTACGGTATCCGCGAGCGACCCTAATAGATATCCGGCGCTGAACGGCTAACACCTTCACTCGGCTTCGTCGGTTGCGAGTCAACCTTTCTGACCACACGGGTGCTCCGTATAGTGCAATGGACCGCACCACCCCTGCGTAAAGGCGACGTACCCCTTCTTCCGGCCCCCCGAGATTGGGCAGCAGTCTGTGCAATGCACCCGCTGTCCTTTGAATCCGAGGCACGAGCCGGTTAAAGTGCTCGTCAAAACTCCATCGACTGTCAAGCGTAAGGCCCAGGTATTTCATAAACTGACCTACCTGGACTCTTACCTCTCCAACACGCACAGAGGTGGCTGAAGGTTCCCGGCCTCGTCGCAGTCCATGTAGCCAGATTGCCTCGGTCTTGTGTGGGGCACACATGTTTACACGACCTAAATGCTATGACAATAAAGTCGTGTAAATATTTTTTTGTAACGTTAGTCGTAAAGATCTCTTTGACGTCGACTGTACCTATATGTACTCATGAGTTCTAAAAAAATAGGGATAAGTATAATAATCTGCTATACTTATAAGAAAAAGTAAATAACGGCCTTCCAGGAAAATCATAAAATATGTAAAGGTACCTACATAAATACTTTGTATTCAATCTACCCTTACACAATGAGGGCTCACACCTCAATTTTATAACGTCTTTTTGAAAGGCGAATTTAAGAAAAATGTGTCACGTGCTGTCGTCGAAATCTAGAGGGCGGAGTTCCTAACACTACAATGAGGATCCTGGGGTGCCTAAGGATTCCTAATTCCAGGGTGAGGGTTCCGTTTCCGGGGCCTGCTGCTTGGCAAATTGCTGAAGAAAGGGCCCCGCCGGCAGCCATTGTGAACCGATTTCTGCGACAAAACATTGTTAACATCGTGTAGCGGATCAACTCTTTTGTGTCGTTGCGCACTCCTTAATTATGTGGAACAATGAAAGGGTCATATTTTCTATTTAATTTACAGAGGGCATATACAGCGTGATCTTTTAAGAGAAGTGGTATCAACTGTGGCAGTTGTGGCACACACAATATTTTTGATACTGTCTAGTGTTAAATGATAGTGTGTGGAAGCTTAGGTACAGTAGGTAATTTTGAATGAACAGTTTTATATATTTTTCACAAAACACGTGCGAACTAACGCAGATTTTAACAATATAAACGTTTACTTAGTGGTAATTAAGTACATAGACATATATTTTTTTTTTATGAAACATATCTATCTTTAAGGTATTAGTGCATACAAACTTAATACCTACAAACAAAATAATATCATAAAATAACTAACCTACGAAACTTAAAAACTAAATCTAAAAATAAATAAAACTAATCTAAAAATAAATAATTACAAACTATCCTGCGGAATGGTGCCGTAGATGCTGGCAGCATTTCCCCGCTGTATCGCAATACTTATTCTTTGTGCGAGGAAGCTGCCAGCTCTACGATCACCAGTGGCGTCTGCTATCATTATAAGTACATTACATATCTCTTAACCCATTCTGTCATAGACAAAGTTCTGGTTGCCACGGTTAGGCATGTTTTTATGTAGGTATTCAAAATTTCAGCATGCTCTTGAACTTCCTTTAATCCCAACTAGAGTATAAAGGAAAGAGAAAAGTTGTAGAATATATGGGAACTAATACATCCTACGGCTCTTTTCTTTCCGCACATCACTCTACATACCTACCTATTTTTGGAGTAGGTACTTGCCTATCCCGGCATTCAGGGCGTATTTTGACGTATGAGGATGCGGCCCGTGCAATCTTTTCTTATTCGCTACGCTAACTTATATTTATATTCTAAGCGTGTATGTAGAATAACTATTAGAAAACAAATATTCAATAATTTCATTAATTATTTTGAGTTGTGTTATCTTAAGTAGAAACATCATTATGTAAATTCTTAACTGATAAGAATGTCCTATGCTTACGAAAGAAAACAACAAAAAAAATATCCAGGTATCATACATAGGCAAGCCGGGACTAATTTGGCTTACATATTTCCTTTACAACTCTGCTCAAACGTTCAAAGACAGGCAAGCCGGTGGGAATCGGCTTTTATGGACGCGCCGCCAATGCTACCTACCTAGGTACCTTTGTACCTGGACAAAACATGCCAAAACAAAAGTAAGTGGAGCACTCTGTAAGTACCACGAGCAGCGCATGTGGTGGCGCGCGAGTGCACCTCTATTGTTCCCCCATGAGCAGATTACTATAATCATGGCGTCCGTAATGTGGTAAATGATAAGGTGTGCTCTAGTGCTCAAAACATATGCTTTGTAACTCATTCGTTCCACCAGGGCACCCCGGTTTGAACTGCTTTGTGTAAACAACCCTTAAATCGAGGTTTCCTCCAACGGTTGGTTAGTGTCGCAAGTAAAGGTAGGCTAGACAAACATTCAACTGACTAGACCTAAGATTAATGAACTACACACTAATTTATTGTATTTCGTATGTCCTTACTTTTGGTTGCCGCGAGAAAGTTATTGGACATACGCCCTCAGACCATTTTTTGAGGTTCTCCTATGTGTTAGGTATTACCTACTACAAAATATTATTTTACGAGTAGATAAAAACAACAATGTTTAAGACTGATAACAATTATAAATTAATAATAAATTTATTAGATAATTTGTAAATTAAATTGTTTCAGGTAGGAATTTTTAACAAAATGTAGTAAGGTAAGATTTACCTATACTATATAGTAGTATACCCTATAATGGACGTGGAACCAGTAATGGGACAAAAAAACATAATTCCTCTAAAATAAGTATCTAAAAGTAGTTTATGAACACTGGCTGTATATTATCATAAATAAGAGCCCTACAGCTGTTTCAGTTTGAAGTTTCATTAAATTTGGTTGCTTTTTAAGAAATTGGCGTCAACCCAAAAGTTGTCGTGTCACTGAAAAAAAATACCGCTACGAATTCTTAACAACTTCGCTAAGAGAGGTGAGTTAATTTATTCAATTTCAATTGATTAATACTTGATGAAAACTAGAATGTGTTTTGTTAATTGCATTTAGCATGAGATAAGGTATACAACACACTATGTTGTGACTCCACAGATGTAATAAAATAGTGGTATTTGGCCCAATCCCATTATAGGAGCTGTAAAACTGCGTACCTCCTATGATGGGACAATTGACAGAATGATGCTTGCCATGCCATAATTTCATGTTTAAACAATACAGAAGTAAAATGTAGTTACGAAATATGTCAATCAGGAGGTATTCTCGGACTTCGGATAAATTAATATCGTTTTTCCAAACTTTTATTTAACTTGCCCTGTTAGTTAGTGTGGGTCCAATCTTGGTAGCTGAATTTGAGCCACTTTTCGATTTCCGATTCAGTTGAAATTTTGTGTAAGTACGTAATTAAGTATGCAAATCGGATGATAATGCAATATTATGATAACATGGACCTAATCTGATGATGGAGACAGGAGGTGGCCATGGGAACTTTATCGCAATAAACCCTAACTAATTGTGTTTGGGTATATTAGAATTGTCTCGATGGATCTAATACAATAATAATTGGCTGTGGAAAGAAAAATACATTCAGCGATAAAAGCTTATACCAAAAATTGATTTTTTTGCCGTAACTTATTCCCCATTTCAATATTTTATACTGATAGAGCAATGTCCATTATAGGGGGCCCATTACTGGATCCACGTCCATTACCGGGGGCCCATTACTGGAGCTTTGGTGTCCATGACTGGAGAAAAAAAGCATAGTTTTAATTTGTTAAATATGTGGAAACTAATTGCTGTATCTTTGATACAACACGCCTAAAACATGAAAGACGGATAGGACTTTCATCTTTTAACACGCTAAGCGGTAGACCATTTACATGTATACGGGAAATATCATAAATACTCCAAATTTCCTCTTAAATGTCCCATGACTGGTGCTGTTACTATAGTTCGTTTTTTTTAGCATTAGAAAGAACTTCGCAGAAGTAAGCTTGTGGTTCCAAATCCGGCACTTTTAGCGGTAATAATTTGAAGTAAATTATATGTATTGACCGAGCTACATTAGATAATTCAATAATTATTAACAATTAAATAGCCTGATAAAAACTGTACGCTTACTTCTGTGGAGTTCTTTCTAATGCTAAAAAAAACGAACTATAGGGAAAGCAACACGGCTCGCCATGTAAGTAGGTACTGAGTTACTGACAAGTTTGCTTCGATAGCCCATCCCATGCACGGGGAAGCGAAGTGAGTAGGAGGTGAGTAGGAGAGGCCAATATGATTAGGACCTTTATTTTGTCAATTTTTAGTGTTCCGTACAAAACTTTGTTTACGGAACACTTATGGGATCACTTCGGTCTTGTTTTCAATGATGTGTGTAAAAATATTTCTCTACAAGATCTCCACTGCATAGGGGCTATGAATCATACCAACAGATCTGAATCCGGCTGCCGTATACATACCAATTAGCAGCAAACCAAAGGCAAAACCCACGCTAACCATAATGCGAAGCGTCTCTAATCAAACCTAATTAGAACCACTAGTAATTCTGATCGCCCGCGGGCTTCCTAGTACTTACTGTATGTGCACATGGGCTTAGGTACTGCGGTATAACCTACATAGATTGCGCGGATCAATCGAGGATCGGCTCATTATGCAGCATCCACGGGTAGACGCCGCGGCCTGTCATTACGCCAAATGGAGGCAAATTGTGCACATCTAACGCACTGCCGCTCATCATGCCGACTGCTGGTAAAAGCGTGAACTCGAATCGTTTCAGCAACAAAGTACCTTTATGCTAATGTCGGTACGCGGCGTAATGTTTCGGCACTTTCTAACGTATTGGCGAAACGGTATCGACATGGGATCTGCCATTTTGCTATTGCCCGGGCTGATTTTACAGTTGAAATATATAAAAAAAACTGTTAAAGTTCAGTCTTGGTTCTTAAAAAGACTGACCTTTGCGGGGTCTGTTCCTACAAATCTTTTTCTACGACCAGACCCGGGCAACGTCATTTAAAGAACTTAATAAGTTTGATTCGTGCATTTCTTCCGCGAAATTATTAGGTTTAAGGTAACTTAGAGGCTTAGTTCAGATTATTGACTGTGACAGTCGATTTCAAAGTACTAGATTTGGCTAAGGGCCAGTTGCACCAACCACATTTAACAGACTGATCAACGTCAGCCGGCGCGCCCCGGCGCTTTACTATGAAACTTTCCATACATAAAAAAGCGAACTCTTTAACGACACGAACAGTTTGGTGCAACCGACCCTTAGTGTACCTAAATGGGAAACATGTAGGTATTAAAATGTTTCACGATAAAATGCTAAAATAATAAAAGCAGACAACGTAAAATGCAGAAAAAGCCAAGCGCATATTATAATTCAAGGATTTCGCATTGATGCAGACATACGTTTGCGGTATGTAGGTGAAGGAAGACACACATCAATTCGCATTCATAAGAACGCGAACGTCATTAGAATTGTCGTGAGTCTGTAATTTGAAGTAATTTGCGTAATAACCACAACCCTTGAACACTTTGCGCGGGTACCTTTGTAAGCGAGAACCAATTATCTACATACTTCATAGGTTTTATGAACTGGTAGAATGGACAAGGGAATAGAGTTATCAATCAAAAAACCAAGAAAAGTCTGCAGCAATTTTGATAGCCTAAGCAGGGCAAGTGTTAAACGTCAACTTCTATGAAATCATGACGTATAAATTGCACTGCGTGGGCTATCAAATTTGCTGCAGACTTTTCTTAGTCTAGTTCTACCTGTTAAGTATTCAGTTTTGTATGTATTAAAGTTGACATCATGCTATGTCATCTACTTATGCCGGTAGGTAATAGAATAAGTTGAATTAGCGACTTAACGTAGGTGCTCGCTTCGTTCGACAATTTCTGATCGCATTGCCCTTAGGCTTAATAGCCTAGTCATGACAAGGTATACTTACTCGAAGTTAGGACATTCCATCTAAATGTCAATTTAGTGTTCGAAGAGACAAGCATTGAATGCTTTGGTGGCGTATTATACAAAAAGTAATATAGTATCTAATTCATAGTATAGGTATGTGATATATATTAATAGAATATATCCTTTAAATGCGTCGTTATTAGGAGGTTTCCACACAGAGAGTTTATCCCCACGCGGATTAAGAGACATCCACAAACTACTAAGAAGATACTACGGAACTTCTAACTCACCATTTAAATTCTTCGCAGACGTAACTATACGGATTTCGTCACGATGTTTTCCTTCCCCTACCTATCAAATAATATTCCTTCTACACAAATTTGGAGAAAGTCCACAGAAAGTCATTGGACGGGGGTTCGAACCCGAGGGGACCAAGTTTTGAATTAGGTACGACTGCTCGATTCGTTCAATAATATCTCCACTACTATAAGCCTTTTGACGGCCTCCTAGCCTAGTCGGTAGTGACCCTGCCTACGAAGCAGGAGGTCCCGGGTTCGAATCCTGGTAAGGGCATTTATTTGTCTGTTTATCACAAATATTTGTTTCTGAGTTATGTATGTTTTCTATGTATATAAGTATTATATATCGTCGTCTAATTAGTATACCCACAACACAAGCCTTATTGAGCTTACCGTGGGACTAGATTGATCTGTGTAAAATGGTCCTATAATATATAATTTGATATGTATTTATTTAAATAATATTTATTGGCATTTATATTCTACTAATAGAATTTAAAACGAGTGGTCAATACCCCTAGATTCATATCTACCTAGGTATCTATCTATCTATCGCTCGTATTTCAAAAATTTGCATCTCGCCGTTTCGAGTGACGAAATCGAGCTATCGAAATTCAATCTTTGTTTTTGCTTACGGTGTCATTCACTATATGCAGACATAAAAATGTGAAAATAAAAATAGTATAATACTTATAGAAATTGTAAAACTACCGATCGGCCAGTTCCACCATGAATTAGTACTAGTATATAGTAACTTAGTACCTAATAGTATCTAGCCTTAACAAATGAATTACCCGCATCGCGGCGTAGAGTAACAAGCGAAATGACATCAAATATGAAAATTATTTTTAATCGTGTCCAATTGGCGGGACGCTGTAACTGGCTAACCACTGGGCCGATGCTAGCCGAGCGTTACCTTAATTAAACGGTAGCTGACAACCGTTGTGTCAGACCACGGACGCTCTACCCAGTACAATACCACTTCCGAATCTACATATTCATACCTATGTCAAGTCAATAGTCTGACCTAACTCAATAGAAGGACTTGATAAAGAGATGGTGCGCGGAATTGGTGCAAATTAGTGCTTTGTGGTTTGGCATAAAGCACCAAGCATATTCGTTACGAGTAGGAGTAGCGAATGGCTTGCCTATTATGCTTTCAGATGACCACGAGCAGTTGATTCCCTTGCGCATGAGGATTTTTGTATTATGGCGTATCATGCTTGTGTAGTAGGTACTTTTCCAACGATGAATGTATACTCCATTAAGGTTCTATATTCTATTAAGAATTTTGTAGAACTCTTAGCTAAACAAAGCTATAGAGGCATCGCGTTACCGCGAACACACACCCTCTAGTGCCTGCAAATTTAATAGCTACTGTAATATTTCAGCCCACTTACCTAGAGCAATTTCGCGCATTAAGCCACTATCGTACTGTAATTACGTATATACGGTCGAAACAATACGAAATAATAAAAGCGGATCGGGCGTAGGCCATTTGCATTTCCGTCCGTCGAGTTACAGGAGGTGCTTTTCCTTTCTGATGCAGCGCCGCTTCGGAGGGCAGAGAGAGAGGGCGGAGGGCGGCCTCCGCGGTGTTCTGTGTGCCTGGTACCTACTTACTAAATGATTATTTTGATTACGTTTAATTTGCATACGACCGGAGTGTGCGCCCCAGGCCAGCCGACGCCGTAACGACCCCGGTACTTTTCTGTAATGTTTTCGCCATTTTCAACAAAATTCCTCACAAATCGTATAATTTCAGGCTTTATCATGGTTATTACGAAGAAGCGCCCGTGGTCCTCGTACCGTCATAATAGGCCGGTCGATGCTCAAATTCATGATAACTACGAGTAGGTAATCGACATAGAACCTGCCCCGGCAGGCTTAATAACCCTCGTCTTCAATTATTGGTAATATCAGACTCTTAAAAGTTTGTAGGAAGCTGACTGACGAGTCAGGTCGGTTGGTGGCCGCGTATTTATTCTAAGGACATTGGAATCTCGTTCTGAATTATTACTTATGAAGAAGTATCACCAAGTAATTACACCTTACTGCAGGAGGATACCTATTTTAACAGTTAAGTTAATTTGCCCTAGAGACTGCTACCTATTTCGCTTAATCTTTCAGCCAATTTAAGACTTGTAAAGAAGAGCTCTGTACGGCTATTTCGCGAATAGTACTTATTGCGTTTAGGCGAATTCTGTAACAACACAACAGAACAGTCTTACAGTTTAGTGGAATTCACTAGGTATATCATTCTTACTCGTATTTAAATTTTGGAAAAAATGTGGCTTTATAATGATTATAGGCAAGTATATCGTAGACCTCACTATCTTTTGAGATCCTTGGGTCATTTTTCGTAACTAACGTGTTCCTTCGAACCGGACATTGCGCATCGTTATAAGCTGCGTAGCTACCGTGCAGCGCCCGCGCATTGGCGGTGCCCGGCCCAATCGGCGCTGGCCACGCCCCCGCGCGTAAAACTATGCGATAAGCCTTTAAGGTTTGATGAAGATGGACCGCATGACCTTATGTGGATAAGGTAAGTATAGTTAGTCGGTATTAAGGATCCGGTAAGTTTGTTTCTCTTACATTATTAAGTAAATTAAATTTAACTAACATCTAGTAACTAATTTTAGTAAGCGGATGTGATTTAGCTTTGGATTTAGTAGATATGGATCTGATCCAAATCTAATTCAAATCCGTCATTAAATAACCATATGCCTAAAATGTTTTTATTCTCCTTTCCCAGCAAGCTGGAAATCATTTTAATACCTTAATTTGGTCCTAAATGCATATCCGATTGCTCGTAAGTAGTTTGCTCCATCTCAGGAGCTGTGGATAAATTTTGGGAGCCTTGGGATGGGAGATACATTTTAGGTACCTTGGATTGCAAAACCACTCGATGTAGAACGAACCCACCATCAATTACAATCGGCTCGATTCGGAAAATGAATTAGATTTCTACTAGACTTCAACAAGTTACGATGGATAATTTAAAGATATTTGTAAGATAGATATGTCAAATTTGACGTTTCCGCGATTCTGGAGGCCCTCTTGAACGATTTCCGGCCCGATTCCAACTTTAAGATACGTCAGTTAATAGATCTAGAAAAGATATGGATTAGATATGTCAGTGTCAAACAAGTGTCAAAATTGACGTTTCTTCAAACAAATACGTCACTTTTGACACTTGTTTGACACTGACATATCTAATCCATATCGTTTCAATTTCTAGTATTTGACGTATCTCATTGTTCGAATACGGCTGTTCGTCGAGTTATGACTTAGATATCCAAGTCACATCTAGTCGATATCTAATGTAGATCTAGTTGATCTCTATATCGTCTCAGGATCTTGTGATTATCTCGAAATCCGAATAGGCCTGAATGTCACTACCAGTATTAAGTTCTATTAATACATCAAAGTATATATAGTACAGGCAGTAAAGCACGACTCACCTAGATCCAAGACCCCATAACTTAGGTCCAGCGCCATCATCTAACATATGATTGGGGACAATTGGGTCCATCGCTGTGGGCCATGGTACGATTGAGCTTTTCAACGCGACTCGACATCCGGGACATTCCGACACTTAATGGCATAATCGCGCCCCACGGCGTAGCGCGTTCCGTCGGACTAACGTGCAGAAGATGGACCACTTGAAGTGCTTTTCAGGCTTACAGTTATACCAAGATACGTCTAGTACATATCTATTTACACAAACAGGTCTACCGCGAAATTCCGACGTTTCAGCTGAGTTGCACCAGCTGTGGTCACGGAAAGACTGATGTTCCAGCAAATATCAACGGAGATATAAATAAAACAACACTAAACTGCCCGAAATTAGTTTATAAAAATGCCTAGAAGTCTGCAACGATTTTGATACCACACGCAGTGCCAGTGTTATTTTAAATGTCAAACTTCTATGAAATCATGACGTATTAAATAACACTTGCACGTCGTATGCTATCAAAATCGTTGCTGACTTCTAGGTCTAAGATGACCATTTTCTGTTCTCTAACCAAGTTTGTTTGTCCTAACAAAAATGCTATTAGAAGAAAGCTTTTGACTCGAAGGTTGAGTGTTGATATGGATGGGTTTCTCGTAACTGATGAACTGAACGAAATATTTTTAGATATTTACCAGACGCTTTACGGTCAGCGAGATCATTGTAACTATTGTAAGGAAAATGGACCTAATTTCAATAAGGCCTGTTTGCCAATTTGGGTCAGAATCAGAAACTTTTTCGCTTCTTCTGGGTTAGACATTTCAGCTTTCTATTACTAACGATCACCAACATTGGACATGGCGAAACTACAACTACTTGACTAAGGAACCCTCGGAACAAGTGTCTACGCCAAATCATGAGATTAAGTCGCGAAGCTCCGGTGCCCGGATGAACCTTAGGAGACCATGATCCAGAGTTTTCTTGCTGCATTTGATCTAAGCTATGCCAAGGATGACAGAGATTGCACGGGCGGACAGCGGGGCGGACAGCGGGGCGGGTAGCGGGGCGGATACGAGGCAAATTGATTTGTTGCTGGCGGCCAGTGGTGCACCTGATCTGCACCAGTGAGATGGCATGAGGACTCCTATCTCTGGCTGTTTTGCTCATGTGACCCTCTTGAGTAGAGTATTTTTGTTGCATTTGCTCTGTACTCGACGCTTCGGCCTCCATGTTATAGTTGTTACATTTTGTTTCCTTGTAAGACAATGTTATTGTTAACCTTGTAACAAAAGGATAATCACGAAAACAGCAGGCGATTCAACGATTTGTCGGCTAAATACCTATTTGTGTTAGTCAATTCCGTAAAATTCAAGTACTTATCTGTAAGT
This sequence comes from Cydia fagiglandana, assembly GCF_963556715.1. NCBI lineage: Eukaryota > Metazoa > Arthropoda > Insecta > Lepidoptera > Tortricidae > Cydia > Cydia fagiglandana. The sequence continues at coordinate 8,094,993 of NC_085937.1, forward strand.
TTTGTAAAGTAGATCTTGCAGGCTAATTCAAATCGAAAAATAACCAAAGCATTGTAGGCAGTATGTCACGAGCTGTTTCTACAACAAGTAGAATTTGCCTCCTGTCGGTGGTTACATTGATTCCAGTCTGCATAAGCAAACGACTCAACGTGTATCCGCAGCGCAACTTCTGTGGACTGTACACGTAATGGACGGTAATAGCTTTGATTTTCCACGTCGCAATGGCGGGATTTTTATTGTCCCAACTAGTGTTTTCTGCATAATGGTCGCTAGGCTAGATTATAGAGCCGCCGCAGTGATAGCCGTGTTTCCGTGGGACTGCCAATGGTAACGGGAACGTATTAACAAAAGGCGCAATTTATTGCGCACCTACTACTTTCTAACGGCAAATGACAAAGAACTTGCATATTCTATGTGTGCTGTCTCTGTATTCATGTGGAAATGCTTTAATATCGATTTAAAGAAATCGCAGCCGTAGTGTAACAACATTCAACAACATGTCAAAGATGCCATTTTTTGATTATATTACTGACATTAAAATTAGGGTATTGTTATTATCAAATCATTTATGTATTTTTTTACCACACCAGCTTGGAAACGCTCTCTTTATTCTTCAAGAACAGATTTATATAGTAGGTATATTTAATTACTTTGGGGACAGACCACGTAAGAAACAAATCCTAGTAATTGAATTTTAATTGTTTGTAATTTGTAGGGTTACGCTCAGTGGACTTCTTCGATTTCGGGTGACAGCCATTTTAGGGCTACCACATAACAAGTCTTTTCACTATCTATATCTCCTAGTGAGTATTATATTCTTTGATCTATATACTTGGACATGGGTACGAGTATGGAGGCGGCCACATCACGATCAAACCAAATAAATTCCCAGGTTTCTATAAGTAGTAGTATTTACTATTTAAATAAATACCTATGTAAAAACCTATAACAGCTTACACACGTGTAGGTACTACGCAACTTTTTGCTGTTTTATTTAGTTTGGTCGTGACAAAAACAAAAATACTCAGAAATTGTTTCGCGGTTTTGTCTCATAACTAATCCCTAGGCGGGCCAGGATAGATTCGTATAAAATCAATTGAGGTTTGTTTAGGCCTTAATCTGAGTAAGTACGACTCTAAGGTTGCCAGTTTCTATTTAATTCGGATTCTAAATAAATAATAAATAGGGCATTTTCTAAGTTATCCAAGTTTCTAAAATGTAAGGTTATTAAAATATCAAATTCCTAGCACTTCCGAATTATAATATAAGTACCTAATTTAAATAATTATACAATAGTAAAGTTACTAGACGTATTAATTAAACCGTAGAAATTAAATTACTTATTTTCAGAGAATGGCCGTAAATACGACGACTACGACGTACTTACTTAGACGCTCATATTTTTAGTATTCCGTACCCAAAGGGTAAAAAACCGGGCAAGTGCGAGTCGGACTCGCGCACGAAGGGTTCCGTACCATAATGCAAAAAAAAAAAAACAAAAAAGCAAAAAAAACGGTCACCCATCCAAGTACTGACCACCCCCAACGTTGCTTAACTTTGGTCAAAAATCACGTTTGTTGTATGGGAGCCCCATTTAAATCTTTATTTTATTCTGTTTTTAGTATTTGTTGTTATAGCGGCAACAGAAATACATCATCTGTGAAAATTTCAACTGTCTAGCTATCACGGTTCGTGAGATACAGCCTGGTGACAGACGGACGGACGGACGGACAGCGAAGTCTTAGTAATAGGGTCCCGTTTTACCCTTTGGGTACGGAACCCTATATTACTAAGACTCCACTCTCCATCTGTCTGTCCGTCTGTTTGTTTGTCACCAGGTTGTACCTATCTCATGAACCGCGATAGCTAAATAGTTGAAATTATCACAAATGATGTTCTTTATTTCTGTTGCAGCTATACGAGTAACAACAAATACTGAAAAGTACGGAACTCTCGGTGGGCGAGTCTGATTCGCAGTTGTCCGCTTATTCTTTTTATTTCCTATCCGATATCCATTTCTAGATTTCTACTTAATTAATTTTAGCATGATGCACTAATGCACTGATCTTTCTGGTGATACTTGTAGTAGGTAACTCAAATTGGAATAAAATGAAAAGATCTGGAAATAATAAAAATATTTTTAGGGTTCCGTACCCAAGGGGTAAAACGGGACCCTATTACTAAGACTTCGCTGTCCGTCCGTCCGTCCGTCTGTCACCAGGCTGTATCTCAGGAACCGTGATAGCTAGACAGTTGAAATTTTCACAGATGATGTATTTCTGTTGCCGCTATAACAACAAATACTAAAAACAGAATAAAATAAAGATTTAAGTGGGGCTCCCATACAACAAACGTGATTTTTGACCAAAGTTAAGCAACGTCGGGCGGGGTCAGTACTTGGATGGGTGACCGTTTTTTTGTGCCGTTTTTTGCATTATGATACGGAACCCTTCGTGCGCGAGTCCGACTCGCACTTGCCCGGATTTTTTATAAAACTATCTATTAATATAAGCCAATTAGCGGTATCTCAAATAAAAATTTAATGCAAACATAATACGAGTATTCTTCATTTCAAAATACCACATTGAACATCATTTGTTTTTGAGATCCGCTAATTGGGCTTAGGAGAGGAGGCAGAATAAAAGTTGGGGAACTAAAATAATAATATGTTACGGAACTATCGCGTAAACAGGTGCTCACAAGAAATCATAACATCTACCTTCTTAATTGAACATGGTGACTACGTCAATTGCCGTTCTATTTCAAAACTAAGTATGTTAATTACGTTATGATATGATCTTCGTCAAATTTGAGACAATTTGGAGTAATAAAATAAAGTTTTATGTCGCATTTACTTTGATGCGGTCTCTGCAACCTGTGATTATGGGACAAAGGGACTTTCGGTCCCGTCAGACCCATTAAATACTCCTTCCTATCACTTTAATGGGTTCCTAATATTATTTAACCACAGAAAATTAACTAGCAATTTTACAAATAGCGCTGCGAACGAGAATATTTACTGTTTAATAAAATAGAAACGATGATTATGTATAGGAAAATTCTAATAATGATTTTATAATTAAGACATACCTACGATTTAGAACATTGCATTTGAAAATTAATTAACTATATTGTTAATTAATTTTATGATTAATGAATATTCTTTGGCCATGGATGATTTAATATCCCAGATTAAGCTTAATTCAGAACGGTTTGAGTCACTGACCAATGCCCAGTCATGTACTTGTAAGCAAGTGACTGAACATTCGTCGACCAGTTTGCTCGACCTAAGCCTGTGTGACGGTTTACCACAACAGCATGTAAATGATAATAGCTCCTTCCACACTACACAACAAAGCACACCTAAACCTAATGTTATTATGTATTCTGATGAAATTGGAAGCAATATGAGCTCATTTTTAAGCTTTTACCTAAAGGGACTTAGTACAATCAGCAATTGTCTGCCTCACAGTAGCTTTGAAAATATCTTAAAACAAATTTTAAATGACAGTAATATTAATTCTAAGACAACACTGCTTATTCTTATGGGGAATAGGGGTAATGTGAACAAAAATAATCTAATTAAATACTTTGAACAGTTAAACTCGCTTGCAGTGCATGAAATTATTTTTTTCACATTCCCCTATTGTGAGCAAATGTCAGAGGCAGAAAATACCACTAGACATAAGTTAAATATATCTCTATATAATCTTTGTACATATAGTAGTAAGTTTAGCATAATTGACACTAACAATTTTGTTAGTAAATACCATATGCCTATGGTGTTTTTGACTAAAGGCAAGTGTTGCCTTTAAAATTATTATAAAAGACAAATAGCTTTATCGCTATCCTATTTACTTGACATTTCTGCCAAGAATTTGGCAGACAATTCTGCTCCTATTGAGCAGCCCAGTATGAACTTGGAATTGGTTCCAGTCATAACCAATGATTTAATAGATTTAAACTAGCTGTTAAGACAAAAGATTCTGTCTCTGGCAATTTAGTTTTAAATAAATATAATGAAAAATACTGCAAACATGGAAAGTATATCCACCTGGTGCATCAAAATATTCAATGTATTAGAGGAAAAAATTTGCAGATTGAACTTTTTTTGAATGATTTTAATATTGATATTTTATGTCTTACTGAACATTGGTTACATAATAATAAATTAATGCCCCCATTTAATAATCACCAGGCGGGAAGTTCGTTCACCAGACTTAGTTCCATACATGGTGGGTCATTAATTATATTAAATAGTCAGTTAAAATTTAAGGAACGTAAGGACATTGTATCCATGTCTGTTGAACGGACTATAGAACTAAGTGCAGTTGAATTAGAGCAATTTATTGTTGTCTGTGTGTATAGGCCGCCATTAAGAGGGCGTAGAGGAGGGTAAATTTTCAGATTCTGTCAAATTACCCCATTTCACACACAAACGCAGCTCACGCACACTACCTCAATTTACTGGGACAGGTCAGTGACCCCTAATGTTTTTTTAAAGGTGCTGCTTCGAGTTTAGTGTTAACTACTAACCTTCTTTGAGGAATTCAAACTGTCACAGCTTTCCTTTGTGAGAAGACAGAGAAAAAACACTTTTTTATATATAGCTTTCCTTGTTTGTTCATGTCATGTCATAGGTATGTGACGTATTAGGTAATTAATTATTTTCGTTGTTGACTTTTGTATTAAGATAGGTTCAAAACGGCGACGCTTTTAACTGTCCATCGGTGGACCTTATGCCTTTTGTAATAAGGTTTACGGACTGTCAGTTAACAGTGTGGTGGTGGGCAATGGTAGGTATGCGGTTTGTAGACAGACCGAATTAAACCTAGGAGTTTTATTATTAAAAATATAAGAAATCATCTCATCTATCTACTCGAAAAAAGTGGACTATATCTAAAATTATCCCTTTATTACTTATAGGTCTTGTAACATATTTTTTTACAACTAAAGACGCTTATTTAATTTCACTTACAACTTAATTTTTAAAGCTCTGTTAATAATAAAGCTTTAAAAACATCTAATAAAATTCAGGTACTACACTTATACTTTTGTAAGTCAGTAAGTGATGCTTACTTAAAACTTATTGGGAAATCAAATAACTCATAATTACCTATATTAAAATATATAAATGTACTATTTCATCTCATTTCATCCCAATCCGCATTGGGCTAGCGTGGGGACTATAGCCCAAGCCCTCTCGCGCATGAGACGAGGCCTGTGCTCAGCAGTGGGACGTATATAGGCCGAAATGATGATGATGATTTCATCTCATACGTTCAATAAGGCCCAGGACCGGGCCTTGTCACCCGCACTGACAGAGGGCCTTTTTAGCCCTACATAATATTAAAGAACTGTGTCCCGGATAGTATGGGTTCTGGTCCATGGCGCGTCCTGAAGTAACTTATACAGTGTGTAATCGTTAAGTGTAGCCAGGCTATAATTCCGTAAATATAACAGATATCAGAAAACTTCAAATTGATATCAAAAGTGCGTTACCCAATGAGTAAAATTACATTTATAACTTTTTTTAAATAAAAGTAGAAATATCTCAAACATTAACTTCAAACCCTCCCATACATTTAGTACGACGACTCACCCCTCAAAGAACGTCGGTGTCCTAAGAGACAAAACTGCTTGAGATTCATTATTTGCGATTGTAAACTGTAATAGAATAATAAAACTACCGTTTATTAAATAATAATCTCAAGCAGTTTTATCTCTTACGACACCAACGTTCTTTGAGGGGTGAGTCATCGTACTAAATATTTAGGAGTTAGGGAGGGTTTAAAGTTAATGTTTGGGATATTTCTGCTTTTATGAATAAAAATATTAATGTATTTTACTCATTGGATTACGCGCTCTCTATATCAATTCGAAATTTTCTGATATCTGTTATATTTACGGAATTATAGCCTGACTACACTTAACGATTACACCCTGTATATCATTAGATAGTTCATAGCCTATATCGATAGAATATATCGTTCTTATGAGCGTATTTGGTGGGCATACCTTATTATTAAAAAAGTCTACTGCTTTATACTCGGAGTAATTAACAATGGAGCCGCCATTAACAGGCGTTCCCCTCTGTCGAAAATAGGCGGCCAATGGTCAACCACATGTCAACCATATGTATGGACTGACGTTTGGCTGACTTGACGTACGTACCTATACATTTGATGTGCCCCTCCCCCGCAAAAAACGGCAGACTATTTTGTACCGAAAATTTTAGACATGGCGTCTCCGTTGGTTATATCCTCTAAGGCTTTATAATAGGGTGGCACTGGTGGCAGAAACTCATTTCATTTGTAAAATTATCACCTGTAATTTATCTGTAAAATATAAAAACATTGTATTCACACTTTTCAAATGCCAGATGATTATTTTATTTAATTTTATTTCAATATTTAATGTTTGACTTGCCACGTGCGGTGCCACAATTATTATTCAGAAAAAATATATGAGTGCCTATTTTATAGTGATACTTTTTAGAATGGAGAATAAATGAGCAAAATTTAACAATTTTTTTATTTAGTACAAATCACCACACTGTGATTGTAAAAAAATACATATAATATTCATTTATTGTGCAAAAATCAGTTTATTTGTATGAATCGTTATACATACCTATAACGATTATTTAAAAACTGAATTCCTCGTCCCTAGATTATACAAAAATGATATATAACTTGCCCTAGTTGCTAAGAGCATGAAGAAATATAGCATAGATTGGACCGGGGAGCCGACCATTTCCCCTCTTCCCTTATTTTTGGTATACGGTACGATCTCGTTGCTACCGGGCCTTATCAGCCCATTATTTGGTAATAACGGTATGCAAGGCATCTAACACAACTAATAAAACCTCCATGAACAGAAATGGGTGACATATTTTATAAGATTTGACAGTATCCAAGAAGAATCTTCAGATTCAGAATCATTAAACGGCAACTAAGCCACTAGTATTGGGTTGCCTATAATCATTTTTCTGTGAATGTACTCGTAAACCTCTATCCGTTAGTATGCGATTCATTAATGGACGCACCATGGCCCAAATCGGGACACAGTTCTTTAACACGTAATGTTAATAATCAGTGAACATTATTAATTACGCTCAAATGCTTAAGTTTCAGTACAGGTAAAAGTACATATGAGCTGTACTTTTAATTGTTAGTACAATCGGCATCAAATAGATAGTGACGGCCAAAGTGACCAAATATAGTTATAGGATCTAAATGTGAACGAATAAGGTCAGGTGAGGCATATAAGGCCCACCTTTATATTAACTGAAATAGTTTTATTAATAATCAGGATATTATGACCAAACCAATTCAATATATATTTCTCATTTGTTCATGTTTCTTACACTGCTACTGTTGCTGTTACTGTTACCGACACAAACACCAGAGAGGAGGAGATCAAAATACGCATCCAAAACGCCCTGCGGTGCAGTGCAGCCCTCCACAAAGTGTTGGTGTCCGGGCTTCTCAGCAAACATACAAAGTTACGGATATATAAAACCGTTATACGGCCTATCCTAATGTATGGCTGTGAGGCCTGGTCCCTAACACTAAAAGAAGAAGGTCAGCTCCTGGTAGCAGAGAGAAAAGTTTATCGCAAGATCCTGGGACCTATTCAGAGAGATAACGGCACCTGGAGGATCTGGAAAAATGCCGAGATCGAGGAGTTAGTGGCCGAACCCAATATCATCGGCGAAACGAAAGCGCACAGACTTCGCTGGTTCGGTCACCTACTCTGAATGGGAGAGGATCGGGCTGTCAAGAAGGCGTTCTTGGGACGTCCGACTGGTAGCCGTCCGGTGGGTCGGCCCAGGTATCGCTGGGAAGACAGTGTGGCGGCGGATCTACTTCAGCTTCGCGTCAGTAACTGGCAGGAAGTTGCGCAGGAGCGGGACAGGTGGCACGCTCTCGTTTCGGAGGCCAAGACTCTCTTTGGATCGCTGAGCCAAAATAGTTAGTTAGTTAGTTCATGTTTCTTAATACAGCTTTTGAAAAATCCATTTTATAAAAAAAACATACCATGTTGGTTCGGAACCGGGCCTTGTTACTGGCACTGACAGTGGGCCTTCTTACAATTAGTCATAGTACAAGTTCAAGAATAACAGAAAATACTACCGGGCCTTATTAGCTTTTATCATGAATTAATTTCATCTTAGATTTAAAATGGTCTATAGTAAAATACGGCCTACATGAGTCATGGAAAAACAAATTGTATTTTATTTAGTACCTATTTGTTGTTCAAAATCTTCAGTAAGCTAACTTATAAGACTCTTTCTATTATAATTAATCTAGATTGACAGTTTACTTAGCAAATTGTACTTTTACCTTTAGGTTTTATGTCGGAAATATTTCACCCAATTTGTACTGAAACATAAGCATTTGAGCGTAATTAATGATGTTTACTGATTGTTAATCTTAAATATACCTATTATGTAGGGCACTTAAATTATTTTAGCGGACCAAGCGGATGTGTATGTTTGTGGACCACTTTTTTATTTAAATAATTAAATTGTAATTCATTCAAAAAAAGCTATTACAATTAGGGATTTAGATACCTCACCTACCTTATTACAAAGCATTACAAAAATGTCCAAAGGCCAAAGCCACGCCGATAAGACATAAGACCTCATAAACGACTTCATAAATATAAACGTTCACTGAAAAAACCCAAATTCATTTCTGATAATTTTATTTCGTTACTGAGTTATCGTTTTGCACCGAATATCAATGAAATAAAAGCACGTTGTTGTTTGATAGATACATTTATATAAACATCGTCACATGAAACCAATATAGGTACTCGTAAACCAGACCACTGCGATGCCACTGGCTTTAAATATCGTTCTTTCAACTGATGATATAGCCACAAAAACCCGCTGAAACTGCAGGTCGAGTCTTGATTTCAATTTCTTGATGATATATCATTGCATTAACTTTCAAAGCACATGATAGATCTTAGAATAGCAACAAAACTGGTTGAAACTAAGAATTTTATTGCTGAAATTATGTGAACAACATTGCTTCGTCTTCATAAATAAAATTTTAATAGTTTATATTGTTTAGGCTAAAATGTGAAGAATTTTGTTGATAAATTGTTTATCTAGTATATTGACATTATGTCATATATGTTTTTAAAATGACGTAATATGAATACCAGCACAATGAAAATTTATTCCAATAAGAAATAACAAATCTTCAAACTTTTTTTCATTTTAAGTGAATTAGGAAGAAGCTAATTATACTGATTTGGTTGTATTAATATATTTTATTAAATAATTTGTCATATTTTTTAAGTATTATGACTCGTGAATAAAAATAAATCGAAATTTTAATGACTCTAGATCTCCGTGTGACGTTATTTATTTACCCTATTAATTTTGAACACAGTTTTTCACTGGTATCATCATTCGTATACGGACATGAATTTCTGTCAATATATATGCCAAATCGAACTGTCAACTTGGAAAAAAGAAGTACGCGTCCGCTTCCAACGGCCCACAGCGGGCATCTGAGGAGAAGGAGAATTTGACAGATATGGCGGATGTATGGAAATTATACGAAAGTTTACGTTTACGATTGAATTTCACTGTAGCCTTTAAGAGGAAAAATAGGAAAAGCCTGATTCGTTGTAGTCCAGTTATCTGGCTTTCGAAATCACTCGATTTTATAGCATGAGCATCGATTTTTTTATACAAATTTTACTAAACGCTGACACTCGTTCATCACGTTTTAGGTACAACTTTGCATAAGTGTATTTATTATATTGTAAAACATTTCAGATTTTCAAGGGTGATTCGTTGTAAACACACTCTTTGGGATATTAATGACATTTATTATAATTTTTTTTATCAAGAGATGTGAACGCTAGCGACTAAACGGTGACTGCCTTTTTCGCTGATTTTGCTCGATGCAGTCTTAAGTAATTTTGAATTATTTGAAAACATAATGGAATCTGCCCTACGTAAAATATCATCTTCTAGTAAGAAATTGCTTATATGCGGCGACTTTAATGTAAATATTATGGAAAATTCAACAATGTCTTGTAGATTATTGAATCTTTTTAAATCTTGTAATCTCAACCACATGTTTATGGAGCCCACTAGAGTGACTGCTACTAGTGCAACCTGTATAGATAATATTTTCACAGATATTTTTCCTATTGCTAAAAAAGTTATCAGCAATTTAGAATCTGACCACTTAGGTCAATTAATGGTATTTGAGGCATTTAGGAAAAATACCATGAGAAAACAAATAACTTTTGTACCAGTAACCTCGGACCGCGTGGAAAGAATGAAGCTAAGTTTAGTTCAGGCGCTACCCTTTTTGTCTTCCGATATGAGTCCTAATAGTATGTATAATTCATTCTTTCACACTTTTATGAATCATTATAATGCGATATTCACCTCAAAATCGGTCGTAGTTAATGGTGCATCAGTTTTTAGTGAGTGGGCTACTGCGGACTTACATCAAAGAAGACGTGAACTGTATGCCTTATATGAGGAACGGCGGTTTAATCAGAGTGATGAATTTAAAGAACATGTGAAGGCGTATTCGAAGAAGTTTAAAGTAGATTGTCATATAGCTAAGCGAAATTATCTAAGTCAGAAAAAAAAAGTAGTTCAGACATTATTAAAGCAACCTGGAAAGTAATAAATGTGGAGACTGGTCGTTCGAAACACACAATTAAAGAACTTAAACTAAACATTGATAACAAAATTATAGATTCTAATTTAGAAGTAGCTACAGAATTTGAAAAATTTTTCACCGAGGTACCAGTATCTACAACTAAGGATTTAAATTCATCACCCTCATCTGCTGTTACATTATTAAAAGATAACGCTCCAGAGTGTTGTGGAGACCTTCATTTTGAACATGTTTGTACCTCAGATGCAATAAAGGCGTTTAAATCAATTAATGTCAAAAAAACTAGTGACCTCTGGGGAGTCTCTGTCCATGCTGTCAAATCCTTAGTAGAAATTGTAGCGCCTGACTTGGTAGTTATATTTAACAACAGTGTTGATTGCGGCGAGTTTCCTGATCTAATGAAACATAGTAAAGTAATTCCTTTATTTAAATCTGGTTGCAGCTCTGACCCCACTAACTTTAGACCGATATCTGTGCTACCAACATTTAGCAAGATTTTTGAAAAATTAGTTCTTTCTCAATTAGTACGACATTTTAACGTTAATAATTTGATGCATAATAAGCAGTTTGGTTTTACACGGGGTCGCTCAACAACCGATGCTGGTGTTGAGCTAATTAAGCATATTTTCGATGCCTGGGAGGAGTCACGAGATGCTTTAGGTGTCTTCTGTGATTTATCTAAGGCCTTCGACTGTGTTTGTCATGAAACATTATTCAGGAAACTTCATTATTACGGCGTTAGAGGATCGGCACTGAATTTACTTAAGTCCTACTTAAATGGTAGAATACAAAGGGTCGATGTGAATGGACAGCGATCACCTGGGTCATTGGTCTCTATGGGTGTACCACAGGGGTCAATATTGGGGCCTTTCCTGGTCCTTATCTACATAAATGACTTGCCATTCCTTGTTAAGACCCACCATGATATAGTATTGTTTGCAGACGACACTTCACTTATTTTCAAAGTCAAACGACAGCAACAAGCTTACAATGATGTAAACAATGCTATTTTAAAAGTAGTAAATTGGTTCAATGTTAATAATTTAATGTTAAATGAGAAAAAAACTAAATGTATTAAGTTTGTCACTAGTAGTAACGTAAGGCATGTGCAAGCAAGTGTCATTGTGAAGGATGAGGAATTGGAATTAGTTGATAGTACAGTTTTTCTTGGTATAACTTTAGATTCTAAACTCCAGTGGGGTCCCCATATTGCTACTCTTTCGAATAGACTGAGCTCTGCAGCTTTTGCAGTGAGCAAAATCCGTCAGTTAACTGATGTGAAAACAGCTCGATTAGTATATTTTAGTTACTTCCATAGCATTATGGCATATGGTATTTTACTGTGGGGCGGTGCTTCAGAGATAAATACCATTTTTGTTCTGCAGAAGAGGGCTATTCGAGCAATATACAAAATGAACCATAGAGACTCACTTAGAGATAAATTTAAGGAAATTGACATAATGACAGTGCACTGTCAATACATTTATGAGAATATTCTGTATGTACATAAAAATATTGTAAATTTTAGGAAAAATTGTGAAATCCATAATATTAATACTAGAAATAAACATAAGTTCGCAGTGCCCTTCACTCGGCTCCATAAAATTAAAAAATCATTCATGGGTAATTGTGTAAGATTTTATAATAAACTTCCAAACCATATTACTGAATTATCTATTAATAAATTTAAGAATTATGTAAAGCGTAAACTTATTTCCAAAGCTTATTATACCACACAGGACTACATGAATGATAATACAACGTGGGATTAATTGTTATTCAAAATGATTATTTATTTATTAGGCATATATGATTATTGATGAGGAAATGGATATTCCGATGTAATACTATCTACTTGTTTGTTACTTATGCTTTTTTTTGACATTTAGATTTTATTCTAGAAATTCTAGACTAGTATTTTTTTATACAATTTTTTTTTTAATGTTTGACGATCCTTTTGTGAAATTCTTAGTGTTAAATTTGACATGTATAATAATCCAATTTTATTATGGAATAATATTAACATCAATAAATTGCTCTGATAATTAGATTAAGATTAATTACGATTCATAAGAGCTTGTTGCTAGGCCTACATGAATAAAGTATATTTTGATTTTGATTTTTTTTGATTTTTGTTATTTGATCTGTACGTGATAACAAGACTAATATTAGGTAGGTATATATACCTACCTTCTCGTACTTACCTATCTATATGTAGGTAGTTAGAAGATGTATATATGTAGTACTCTATATATCGTCTGTCTTTTATATACTGGACGGACAGGAAATAAATTTACAATTTTGGATCATAAGGTTGAAAATTATTTGCAAAAATGATTACTTATCGACTACGATTTCAATGTAGTTCTACTACTCACCGGAAGATGGCGCTATTGCTAAAACTCATAATGCATCCTTTTAACCTTTATGCAGGCATTTATAGGTCTTTTATGTCTTTTCTTAATAGATACAAGGTATCTTACCAACCATAATTATTACTGTGATGACAGTTACAACTAATACGCTGTAGATATACAGACTAATACAAATTCTAACCACGTTCGTGCCTACCATCAAATTATTAATACGGGGTAAATGTCAGGCCACATTCAAACAGTCATACATCAGGTGTACCTAATTGACTCTAACTACCCATTAGATATATGTAAGCAATTACTGTTTGCTACCTATCTATTATATGTTTAATTACGTGCTTTTTCTTGTTTAGGGGCGGGCTCAAAGCATGTCATTAGTTGTTGCACAAATGGCGAAAAAACCGTTCGTTTGGGCCCCGCCTCGGTTCGCCATACATTTGTATTCGGGCCGCACCGCTGCGGCGGACCAGAACGTAACTGTGCCGCGACATGCAACCACCCTCGGTTAAGGGCTACGAATGTATACCTTCAGAATTTTGATGGAGTTTTCTATTGTTATTATTACATAATGATAAGTTTATATGCAAGCTGATTATGATTATTTATTGTTATTGTACGAATTTAGCGAGCAAGCGTGGGGACCATGACTCTACATCTACACGCACTATCAGGGACTCATTTGAGAGGAGACCTAAGTATCAGACTATGCCCAGCAGTGGGGTGAATGTACCATCAGCCTGGCGATGATGATGTGAGAAGATAACAAGAACTGGATTTTTAATTTAGAACTTCTGCGTCATAGTGTTGAGAGCGCGCGCGCGTTCAAACATTGTGAACACCTTGGCCGTTCCGATATATCTGATGATGACGACTGTATATGCGTATTTATTGTTTTAATCCAAAGTGGACTGGACACTGGACGCTTTAATTCTCTAAATAACGAGTCTAACGAAAACGAATAAAGTAGATAAAATGTACCTACCTACCTATCGGGGTAACAAATGAGTGTCTTTTCAAAAAGGCTTATTTCTCTATGAAAACCATACCAAAATAAGCCCTTTTGAAAAAACACTTCTCAAATGCCAGAAAAAGTCACGTGACTTCTTTTATACATTTAATAAGTTTCGATTGGCGTTTTATTAATATCAATGAATGTCATTTTGACTAGGTCCCCAGTAGGTACCGTGTATAGGTAATATATATATTAACGTAAAAATATGACGTTAATAATGCTCTAGTTATCTAATAAAGCGAGCGTGGCTGCACCCGCGACTGCGGCGGGGCGGCGCGCGCCCGCCTCCCAGATGGTATCTCGCTTAAACGGACACTATCATAGAAATTAGGTAGCCCTTAATATATATTTTTTATGTAATTAACTTAGGTTTTGTACTTACATCTGGCTTCACGCATTGGTTAGGTTCGGAATAGAAAGTACGACGTAGGGCGATCGAACAACTGCAGGTAGGTGCAGGTGCTGCAGGTATTAGGTATTACTTACGATTCATAAGACCCTCGCCCGCACTTGAATATTACTGCGGGCAAGGACGAAGCAATAACGAGATTTGTAAAATTCGAATTGGCATCTTGGATGGAACTTACTATTGGGACATCAGGAGCCCGTGTCTCTAAACTTTGTAACTTGTAATACAAGTGGAAGTCCCTTTCTAACAAAAGCAGTAAAAAAATGATATCCGCTTGCATTACAAGTTACAAGCTTTTGAGAAACGGGCCTGCCAGCGATTATGGATAACTTTATCCATCGTTATCTACGTGATAAAATAGGTAACTGTCACTTTTTAACACCTTGGGATAGAAAGTGACAGACACCGTTTTATCACGCTGTCACGTAAACAAGAACAACCATCATATCCGTACTGGTTTATTTATTTTATTTACGTCTAAAACAAAAGTAAAACCACTACCTACCTCTACATAGAAGAGGACATTTAGTCTAGCTACGGGTTAGAAAATCCGAGAGTTACTAAATCTTTACCCAATCGTATTATTTTGATATGTTTGATAAAGAATGTAATGTCCGCACGTGTTCACGTGTTCAGGAATGGTGCTGCGGCCGCTGGTGGCGGCAGCTGGGAGGGTTCGGGCGGCAACGTCCCGCCTCGCTGTTTGTGCTGCGAATAAAGGACTGCCCGACCCCGTGGAAATCATACTTATACTACTTATTTGCTATAAACATCCTATAGTAAAAAGTAAGTTTCCGAATGTGGAAATAACAGCAATCTGCAAAATTGTAGTAGGTGCCTCTACACTACTTCCGGGTCCGCGACAGCTTTTGACTCCAGAGATTTCCGGCGATTGGTGGGTAAATTCGGAATGGAGGGTTAGGCAGATTCACGAATACCTACTTAAAGATTTCGAGATTTAATAATCGTTAAATATTCGATCGTACCTAGGTATTATTTTGATTATTTTTATAAAGAATGTAACATTCGCACGTGTTCAGATACAAACGGCAACACTCTTAACTGTCCATCGGTGGGCCTTATGCCTTTTGTAATAAAGTCCACCGATGGACTGTTAGTTAACAGTGTGGGCGACGGTACGGTGCTGCGGATGCTGGTGGCAGCTGGGAGGGCGGTTCGGGCGGCAACGTCCCGCCTCGCCGTTTGTACCGCGGATAAAAGACTGCCCGACCCCGTGGAAATCGTAGTTATGTAACATCATTTAATGATAAAAAAAGTTAGCTTAGAAAGAATAGTAAGGCGGGTAACAATCAGTAGATTGTGTCCCGAATAAAGAACTAGGCGAAGTACCAGCCAACCAGAAATTCATTATCTTTAACATTCGGGAACAGAAGAGACAACTTTTAATTTTCTGTAGGTATTTGGATGACCCTCAGCCGTAGTCGAACAATGAGATACCTCAAATAAAGTTTCTTCAAACAAAAACGTCACTTTTGACACTTGTTTGCCACTGACATATCCGATCCATATCGTTTCAATATCTAGTATTTGATGTATCTCATTGTTCAAATCGGGTGCTAGACTACTTCGTTATGTAGGTAGGTACGATTTTTATGGTGACAAACTTATTTATAGCACGCGTTGCGAGGAGTGAAGTGCAGCGTCCGCGCCACGCCGAGCAGCTGAGAGGGCGGCGCGGCCCGCCTTGCTGATTGTGTCCCGAATAAAGAACTGCCCGGCCCTGACAGCCCCGTGGAATTTCGGTTCGTTATGCTCCTTATGCTTATGCGATAAAAGTGTAGTTACCACTGAAGTTATAGAATTCTATAACTCTAAAAATACCAGTCAACCTAAATAGGTTATGAGTATTTTATATTATAGGTGGTGATGTTTTAATTGAGGTAAAAGTACGGCCAAGGTAACTCTCTCCTACTTCCTAATATATTCGACTACTCGTATCTGCTGTAGTGTTTAGAATACGGGGAACAGTGCTTCATAAGTTATTGATAAACAGAGTGGAATCTGCGTCATCGTGTAGTACACGGTGTTCAATCGTTCCCGCAATAAAACCGAGCGTATTTTACAACGCTCCATAAATATGGTCAATATGTCGAGCGGCATTGTCGATGCTGACAAATTGCCCCTCTCGCCTGCCGCATTGTTGCTCACCGAGCGAGCGACTTTTGTCGACCCTTTCATGTCTCTCGCGCCACAATACCGAATGACTTTGCCGACTATCATACTCACTCCGACCTTTTGAGAGAATGTTGCAAATCGCTTTTATTATGTCTTGTGGATCGCGAGGATTCTACGGTTTTCAATTTCGAATGATAAATGGGATTCCTCTTTTTCTTTGTATATTTGCCAATAACTTGTATAGTCGATAATTTTACAACAAAAGTGTTTGGTTTGTGGATGGCGACAAAGAGTCGGTTGGTCGGGACTAGTGATATTCAAGATCAAAGCAAATAAAAGTTTAAATTTTGATCCCTACTATTCGATTGGTATGTTGTTTATTTTTTGCTTAGATATCCATTATAAAAATAACCTACTACGCAAGACACAGTATGGTTGCCTACCCAAAAAAAACACATTCAGAAATAGTATAATCTAACTGTAGGTACACGTTTACTTCAATTTAATTTGAAATGTTTATATAATTCGATATTAATTATGGGAAATAGGTAATTAGGTAAATGTATAGGCACTTAAGAACCTACTGTACATACTACGAGGTCTACGAGTTTTAAGCGATTAAGTCCGTAAAAATAATTTGTTAAAATTGGGCTGTAGTTGAAATATTCCTACAAACTCAAACATGTTTGGTTTAAAATCATACTGCACAATGAATCTGTGCCCCGACAGAAACAAATTACTGTGAAAATGGAATAAAAACCCTCTCTTCGTCCCCTACTATTAGGAGATGATGTAGCGATACTTGCGCAGACGCAGTTGCGAGACATTTCGTACTCCGCGTCATTTGAAACAGTCGACATCCGTGACTGTTACAGGACCATAAACCTTGTGAATGACACAATAGAGTTTTAAATCATATTGATTGTTTTGGAAGTTTCGTTGTAGTGAAATATAATCTAAAGTAACCGTGACGGGTGAATAGGGCATAAAAAACATATAAATCAAAGTCAAAAAGGCATGGAGAATGGGCATCGCGGGCCGCGGGTAGATTGTCACCAGCTGTTGTTGAATTTCGGGGGCTTTGGGCTCTGCTATAAAGCTTTGTGCTTCCCATCAATAATGAGGGTAATTTTCGGCATTTTGTCACATTAGCGATACCTATTGTTGTTTGTCTTCTGTTGTAAAATTCCTACTGGTTGTTATTTTTTGCTTACTTATTAATAAGTAGGTTTGCGAATGGGATAATGTCCTTTTAATTTAATATAGTGTAATTCAAACATTCCCCTAAGTAAATATAAATCTGCTTTTATTTTATAGACTTATTAGAATATCTGCGAAGAGATAAGTCAATACCTTATTGAGCCCACTCCCAGGCCTATGTTTAGCAGATTAACTTAAGTTTTCATTGTTTAGGTATTATTTTGACATAATAAATTTAATGATAGGTAGAGTTAGACCAAGAAAAGTCTACAGAGATATTGACAGCACACGCAGTGCCAGTGTTAGTTATACGTCATAATTGCATAGAAGTTTGACGTTTAAAATAACACCCGCACTGCGTGGGCTGTCAAAATCTCTGCAGACTTTTCTTGGTTTAACTTCTACCCACTTTTTCTCTAGGTATGTTTGTTGTTATATACCTATACAATAGGTTTAGCATTGTTGTGTTTGTCGATGTTGTTACTTTTCAAATCTCAAGCAAGTCGTATCTATACCTACTCTAGGTATCTAGGTACCTACTGTAAAAAAACATCTTAACAAATATCGTCTAAAAATAAATTGCGCCATACAGCTCAGGAGCCTTACGTTATATGGAAACGTATTAGGTAAATATTAGCTCCCTGTATTATTTTAGCGACAAACCTGTAATTTTGCGGTTCCACCATTCGAATCGGCAAATTTGAAGCATGTCTTCATTACGTATGCGTGTTTGAATGTTTTAGCAGTATTTGATATGATTATTGCAGGTTAGACAGCTTTATGCAACCTGCGCAAGTAGGCAGGTGGTTTGAAAAGTATATATACGTACATACATACCTACTAAACTAAGTAAATACTTAACTGCGTGAGTACATTTTATTTTTATTTTAGCAAATATTTAACTGCTTCTGCACGGTATGATGGTGGTTTTTGTCTTCGTGACAGCGTGTTAAAACGGTATCCGTCACTTTCTATCCCGCGGTGTTAAATAGTGACAGTTATTTTATGACGTGGATAAAGCCATCCATAATACGCCTGTTGGGCACGTATTCTGGTTGCGTAAAACAGTACCTATATCTATCTACCTACTTCCTACTTTAAATACTAGAATATTAGCCATAGCATGATATTATTTGTGCTGACAAATGGATATTAATGGAAAAATAATACGTAGACGATGTAGAGCTAGACCAAGCTAATTTAAGATAGCTTGCTTTGCTTTCATAAGTTTGCTTTGGATGCTCGGTGACTGTCAGTTTACTTGAGTAACAGTAAGTTACAGTTTATTTTCAAAATTTAAAATTTACCTTAAATATTTAAGCAAGACCACGTACCGGTGGACGGGCAGCAGCGTCCCTCAAATTCGCGGCCCAAGCGTGGCGATTATGGCATTTACCATAAAGGGGAGGCCTATGTTCAGCAGTGGACGTCAAATGGCTGAGATGATGATGATGATGATGATGATGATGATGATTTAAGTAAAATATGTACATAGATAGAGTGTTTCATTATTTGTTAGATACTTCATAAATATGACACTTTTTGGATGACCAAAACATGATTTCCTTGGGTGTTTTATTTTAACTTGTTTTCTTACGTAGCCTATATACCTGTTTAGATACCTCAGTACTAAAATTGAAAAAGAAACGTTACCTTTAAATGGTCGCGTAATTTGAATGAAACGCCGTTGAGTTTAAAAGTTTAAAATATATCCAACGTCACATTATTAAATTAATTAAGTAAAATGTATATCGTTTTGTTTTATAGATTCACTGTACAGTTTTGCATGAACTTGTTACTATTGCAGTCCATATGAAGAGTAACAACATATTCAATTCATACATCGACTTTTCTTCAGCAGATCTAACCGCTTCCTTGCTCTATATTCGACTAAGTAACGCGAGAATGGGTGGATCGAGAACCTGAGCTATCCATTGTAATGTACAACCTTAAAGTTCATGACAAATCTGAGAACGATATTAAACTGGTTCTACCGAGCAACAGTTCGCCCGCGCTCGGTAATCGATCGGAGCGTCAGCCCTGGCATGTGCGGTTACCACGTCCAAGACGGTTGCGGTCGTGGACAAACTCGAACGCCATCTGCCGGCCTAATTACTTCCTACGCTTTCAACCAACTCCGGCCTATTGTTGAAGCCCCAGTTAATTTTTTTAAAAGCCAATTACGCAATAAGAAAGTAAGCCACACAATGAATTGAAAGAACGAGAAAGTCGGGCGGCCATATTTGCCTGCCGTGAAATTGTCAGTTTATTTTCTAACCGCAATTTATTTTTTGAATTGATACCACGCGAAGAGTTTATAGCGACAAGCTGTCGTAAAGGTAAAAATCATTCATATGTAGGTAGGTATCATTCTAGAAACGAGGCAAAGGGTTTACGGCGATTGAAAGGGCAGATAAAAGGCAACAGCACAAGCACATCTCACTGTTTCATGGTATTCACTATTTATTCTGGGTTGACCCCTATCCCAAAAACAAAAATAGATAGAGGTAGGTATGTACAGTCAGCATCAATAGTAACGGATGAAACAACGCTCCAAAAGTATCTGCTACCCTGGATTGCACTGGAATTATTTTCCAAATAGAGATACATCTCTACAGTTCGTGTTCTAAAGTATAATTCTTGTGATGTATCTCTGTTTAGCAAAATAATTCCAGGGCAATCCAGGGTGGCAGATACTTTTGGAGCGTTGTTTCATCCGTTACTATTGATGCTGACTGTACACCTAAGAGCAATAAAAACAAGCCACTTTGTGTGGAAATTTGATAAAAAGTGATCCATTGTATTGTTTTTGAGTACCCATACCTATTTATTTAGTTTTTTTGTTCTAAAAATAAAATAATATTATAATAATAACTAACAATAAAATAAATGTTTCCTTACGTCGCGGCTGCTATAAAGGAAAAGTTCAGCTACTGCCCGCTAGATGGCTGTATCCAAACCGTACGATTATATTGTTCGTTAGTATTATACGATATCTACTGTGTCAAGAGTTGGAAACCGGTATCTTTTCTGTAGAAAATACAAAAGTTAACGATTTGGATACATTTTATAATACTTTTATCATACCACTTTTAAGAAATAGATTTTAACATGCCTTGATGATAAAGTAAGGAAATTAAGCTTTAAGCCCGTTTATTTTATGTATGATGTGCACAGGATATACATAATAAACACTTTATTGTACGAAATAATGATGGTAACAGTAATTATACATTAGAAAGTACAAAGGCAAACCTCGAAAGGCTTCGTAGGCAACGTAGGCACGTTGCGGATTTGAATTTATTTAACTTTCTTTATGACATAATGCTAATGTTGGCACTAATAAATTATTATTAATTATGTAGAAATGTTATATATTTAGTACAAGTTTATATAAAGTGTAAGTAAGTAGATTCGTAATAACATAGGTAATAAGTATGTATTTAAAAAAGAGATAAGAACATGACGTTTAAACAAGCTAAGAATACTAAAATGGTACTTACGGACAATTTATTTTTATAATTCTGAGTAGAAAAAAATACAAATTCTAAGTACATATACAGCAAAAAGTCACAAGTCCAGTTTTTTCCTTTATGTGCAAAAATAAGCAAATCACGGTCTCGTCGTATTATGTACAAAATTCCTCTAGATGTGGTCGCAGTGGGCGGGACCGTATTCGGAACGGGAATTGATCGAGTATTGTCTGCGGCAAATAAATAAAACAAATGAATTAGAGAATTAATCCCGGCTTGCGAGGGAACACTCCTGTCGTGGCTATAAATAAACAAATGACAATACAGGTAGGGCCGAGGTTTCCTTCTGCTTATATCAGTTAAACCCCAAAGATATGAAAAGGTAGACCCAGGGGTTTATGTAGAAGTAAACAAGTATTAGTAAGTAGGTAACATGTATTAAATTAAGGTAGGTATTTTTAATTACTGATCGATTTTTTATTTAGGTTAACTATTACCATGTTTAGTGATATAAACGTGTCTCATGCGGTATGATTTGATTATTTTTAACTTATTTGACGTTTCAGCTTAGGTTGCACCAGCTTTGGTTACGGATGACTTAAGTAATAGGTACGTTACGTCCCAGGAAAATGTCAACGGAGGCATTCGTGTGGCTCCCTTCAACATAGGTATCTCCACTACTAGGCATTTAAATTCAACTAAAATAATTGAAAACGATTGGTCAATACCACTACATTTCCAGTTTCTATTGCCCGTACCTATTTCAAAAATATAATAAATCTACGTTTCCCACAGATTTACGAGTGACGAAATCTGGCGCTCGAAATTTAAAAAAATCGGCCCCATGGGTAAACAACACTAATTTACCTGAAAAAAGAGTTTATAAAAATGTTCACATGTAAAAGGTGCTGAATTAAGGCTCACGTTAGACCGGACCGTGTCCGGGCCGGAGCTTCCGGCGCATCGTTTTCTATGGAAAGCGTCACGTGATCGCCTGTCATGTCATAGAAAAGTAAGCGCCGGAAACTCCGTCCCGGACACGGCCCGGTCTAACGTGAGTCATCCTTTAGGTAGGTACTCTACTTATAGCCTCAAATGTATTTTTCAGATTTCGCATTAACCGCCATTATGATTCAATACCGACGGATCTCAATAATGGTTTTATTGAGATCAGTCGCCTAGTATTTATTTCATGGGCTAGCCACACCATAAATCAAATCAAATCAAATATCATTTATTATCAGGCAACTAAGGCCCATAGATACATACCTTACAAACTAACATACATACAATAGTAAAATCTTACAAGCTAAAAAAATATTTCGGCGACACGGCGGTTTTCAGTTGTGTCGCATGTTTTGCCAAGAAAACTATAAGCTTAGCTTAAGAATAGGTAGTTGTTAGTCTCAACGAAATCAAAGCAATCGTTAAATGAGTGTGCATTCTACTAAACAGTTCCCTTCAACGTAATTAATTGCTTAAAACAATGCAGACCAAAATTAAATCAGCACCAACTGACTTAACTCCTTCAGTGATTTAATTATGAAACGTCCAAACATTTAACCATCCAACGTGTTGGCTCTTCTCGAGCGATCTAATTCGATTAATTTATTTCAGCCACCAATTAACAGAACAACGGAAAAGCGACCGAGCGTAGAAAACGCGAACAAAATACGACTATTTATTATTTGTTCATTGTGTCGCGGGCACAGGAATACGCCGGGGCGGCGCCGCACAATGCCCGCCATTATGGCCTAAAACAATACCCGGCTTTATTAAAAAGACATTCAATAATTTATTTTATTCGCACCGGTTTAAAACAAAAGTGTTCAATACAGGCGCGCCAATAAAATATAGAAAAAATCCTAATTTATAAATCTATCGCAAACATTTCACACAAGCCGCATTGAACAGTGGAAGAGGGCGTGTGCGAAACCGCACAAACGGTTAAGCTATTCAAGGAATGTTTGAACAATTCGAGTCGCGCGCCATCTGTCGAGAGAGATTGAGACATTTTTGCGAAATAGTGACGTAATTACACACTTCCGCTTCCGGCAGCGCGTGCGCAAACGACGCCGCCCCCGCCCACTGCAGCTTTCATGAAATTTAACACTATTCCATTCACAAAGCTGTTACATTCTTTGTAACGAGCGGGGCATTAGGTAACTATATTTCATTAAACATTTTTATGGCAGGAATTTATAGGGCTTAGCGCATTGTATTTCAATTTGACTTCCGGTTAGGATTTGAAATTTTGAGTGATTCATTAATATCCTTAATTACATATCAATGTTATAGTAAATAATACCAGTACCTTTAGTTACTATAGGTACGTATGCCACTTACCTATAGTTAGGGGAAATAGGCCACACATTCACATACAGGGAGAGATAGGGCAAATACCTACATACGATATACGCACAGACAGAGACGACCTTAAATATGCCAGTTTTAAAACCATACATCATACATATAAATAATTACACACTAAATTATATTACCTACTTATACAATTATGTAAATAATACTTAAGTATACACCTGTAGAGTACCTACCTAAATTACGCTATGTAATGTTTACTGTCCATTGAATCTATTTAACCTACAAATAATTGTACGTTTCTCGGAATGTCACCTTCCAGGGTTCAGTGGGTGGAATGCCCATTATTAATTATTAAAGGTCTCACCTAACAGTGACATCGTGAAACTGAGAGATTTATTTTCCAATGGAATGTCAGTTTTTGCCGTGACCTACGTTAGACACAAAAAATGTCGCGTGCATTAGGTATTATGCATGACACAAATTAATTTTTATTTCTTTGTATGTAAAACAGATTACTTAAAAGGGAGTTCTCCAGTCAATCAATTGATGGAATGAGTTATTTTAACTGCATTTACACTTTGAAGTAATGTCATTTCTTATTTTGTACCGCGCAAGCATAAATTTGTATTTAATTTATTTTATGGGCGTTTACTGCTTTTAAACGTTTCCGGAAATTTCGTAAAATCATGGTGATAAGAAGTGAGTGCTAAAATTAATGTATTAAAATCTACAGTAATAAAGTACTAGGTGTATTAAGACCTACGTACGTAACTGGACTTTTTTGAAACGGACATGTCAGGATTTTAAGAGGTAGGCATTCACATAGCTAAAATGTTTCAGGAAGAGGTAGTTACCGCATGTTTCCTACATCCATAATCCATATAAGGCGGTTGTCTGATTGGCGATGGTCCCCGATTCGCCGCCGCCGACAAAGCTGGCATTTGCATCCACTTTGTCATTCTTGTCACCGCTCTGCCTCATTCCTATTCCGCGTTTATCCGAATGTGGAGCTATGGTAATGAGATTCAGACGTTTCCGACTTTCTTTTATAACAATTTGTATACGGTATTAAAACGTAACTTTGGCAATAAAGCACTATTTTTCCGCTCCGTAGAATAGTCTGCAATATTTCAATCGTTTTATGTACCTAGTTGTTGGGACAAATGTTATGTAAAGCGTCATTCATTCAGATTTATATTAGCGTCAGCATTGATGTTTTCACATATTTATTAGTTTACTCTAGCAATGTTTGTGTAGTAACTGATGTCTTTAATAAGTAAACAAGTATTTTAAATGGCATATAGGTATATTTATTTGATAGGTAACTTACAGATAAATAACAAAAAAATATGTCTTAACTTTTAGGATCATTTATGGTAACGAAATAGGTAGGTAGTAACGAGAGAGGTACATAATAAAACTTTTTAAGCAACATAACAAAAACAGCCATAATAGAGTCCGTAAATATTAGTCCGATCGCTAACAAACATCAAAAGGCCACAAAGAGGAAAGTAATAAAGTGTCGCAATAGGAGATTGCTTTAATCTTTAAAGTCCACAAACGAGGGCTGATTGAATGCTCCCCTAACGCCAAATGAGAGAGCAGTTCCCATTTTATTCAATAGATGCGTTAATTTGCATCATCTTTGTGCATAATCAACTCTTGGGTCATTTTACCCTTAGGGTTAGGTTTATAAAAGCTCTGTGAAAATATGAGCAAATATAAGTGCGCTTCATGTGGAAGACGTTGCCCAATTCGAATTTTAAGATACGTCAATTACTCGTAATAGATCTGGAAACGATATGAATTAGATGCTATTAATTGACGTATCTTAAAGTTAGAATCGGGCTGCGGCCTTATTAGGCTAATTTCTACACGCTTGATACTAATATTTGTTTTATTCTGTTATTTGTTTACAATATTGATGTAATGATTTCAAGTGAACAATTATAGAAAATGCGCGTCATCCTGAACGCACCTATACCTAAATAAGTATTAGGGTTTAATAAAATCCTTGGAATACAGGATTTATCACGAAATTTTATGAGATATAAGTATACTAAATTAATAACTAGCTTACATCTAAAGCCTTTGAGGCATTGTACCTACCAATCTTTGGCAACTGTTGTACGAGTGCTTGTGACTTACGCAGCATCAGCCCAATTGCTGTCATTATTTTATCACATCACAAAGACAGTCAGTGTACATATTAACAAATTTTAAATTCACCCGTTGTGTGCGAATCCGACGCCCCCTGCCTTTATTGGCATTCCTTTATTAACCAGTGTTTGATGTTCGAGCGACGCGCAAGGAAATAGATAAATTGTTTGTTTTCCTCTGCCATATCAATCCAGTCAAAGAGACGGCAGGGGCAGGGCTTGGGGTGAGCGGCGTGTTAAATCTCGAACAATCGAGACGTGATTATTGTACGCCGTGTTTTCACCTATTATAAAATGTATAAAGTTAGACCAAGAAAAGTCTGCAGCGATTTTGATAGCATACGCAGTGCAAGAGTTATTTATATTTATATCATAATTTCATAGAAGTTTGACGTTTAAAATAACACTTGCACTGCGTGGGCTATCAAACTCTCTGCAGATTTTTCTTAGATTTCTCTATGCGTGTGTAGAGTGGTCTTATTTTGTTTAAATACTGAAACAGACGGGGCTGAGAGATATTACATATTTTTGAACTACAAATGTTTGTTGTTACTACATATTTATATGACACTTAAACTAAGAATGATTCAGATTCGAGAAAGTCATAGAAAACTTCAATTAGGTAGGAGATACTCTAAATGGCACTTTATCGAAACCGAGTTCTCAATTTAAAGTGACAAATTGCTTGCCATAAATTTAACTAAATATTACATGATAAATGATAATAAATAATGATTTAAAACATAACAAAAGCGATAGGTAATTAAAATTAAAGTTCAATAAAATGAACTGGCCACAGAATTAACATTATTAAACTCTTACAAGTGACAAACGGCATCTTGACAGTATTAGAAGCACTCGCTACAAATATCTTTTCAAACGCACCGTTAACTCTGCTCATTAAAGCGTAACATTAAATTATGATCCAGTCAAAGGGTTCTCATTTCTGTGATTAGTGTTCCGAGTTTGGTGGAGATTTATCGTCTCCCAGAACGCGGCGAGTGTCAAATGTCGGTGATGGCGGATATGGCAACGTATGACGGACTGCTGCGGTAAATTAAAACATTTTAACTTGACAGTCGGTGTCACGGTTATTGTGAACATGTTTTAACTGGCTTCTGTGCGCGATGAGACGAACTGGCTGGAATATGGGTGCCGTGGATGCGCTGTTCTTTAATGAATATTTATTTACCTACTTTTAAATCTCAAGAGCAGTTAGTAATAGTTCCAATCATATTTTCTTTGACATATAGCTCAGTATAATTTTCCCTTATCGCTATCATTATTTATGTAGCGTTGTGATTCCAATATATCAACAATACACTTACTGCGTTGGCTGAGTGACCCAAAATGAGACTTGACCTCCGACACAAGACAGCGCCATTTTTCTTGTATTAATAATAATATGTAAGTAGTTTGAAAAATTACTACCTATTTACCTTAAAATTTTAACTATTTAGACTAATTATTTTACGTTACAATGAAGACGAATGCGATGGATTTGTCTAGACAAATATGGATGGATTTGTATAGACCTAGGCCAAGAGGCACATTCACTGACTTTAATTGTTGAGCCATTAAGGGTTTACTTTACATTGGACATTTCATACCGTTAGTAATGACAACCAAATTAGCTTTAATCCTTAAATTACGACTCACGCTAGACGCTCTTCTATGGAAAGCACCACGTGATCACTGATCAGCCGTCATAGAAAATGATGTGTCGGACGCCTCAGAATCAGAATCAGAAATTTATTTGTATAACATAGGTAATAAATACAGGTGGTACTTTTTATACATTTCGATCACTATGTCCACAAATGCGGATGTACAAATTTAATGTAATGCCTAACCTAAATAATAACATGCTGCGTGCATATACTTTGACATTAATAATATTCTTACAAATATCACAATCAAACTTGCAAACAATACAAAATATTAGTTATTGAAAAAAAATTATCTATATCGTGTGATGTCATAAGGTCCTAACATATACAATTTATATAAAATGAAAATACGAGTACTTATACTATTAAAGAAATGATATTACAGTAAAATGTGAGAAATAATTAATATGGGGAAGGAATTCCATTTACAATATCAGTTATCTATGTCGTTTAGGAAATCATTGATTGAGTAATAACATTTACGAATTAGTAATTCTGTCACCTTTTTTTTGAAATATTTTGTATCTAGCTTTAGAATGTCACTTGGTATCTTGTTATAGATAATAGGAACCATTTTAAGAATGTTTTTATTGAACAGGGCTGTATTTCCTTTTGGCGCTCGTAACTTATGCTCATATTGTGTTCTGACTGGCAGCCTGCGCCCTTGAGATGCAAGTACAAATAGTAGAGGGTTACTTTTTACAAATAGAGCTATTTCTAGGATGTAATTCGAAGGAAAAGTTAAGAGCTTTAAATATTTGAAACCGGGAACACAACTTTCCCTGTATTTCAAGTTAAGTATTGCACGAATGCATTTTTTTTGCGCTATAAAAATATGTTCTGTATAACTAGAGTGACCCCAAAAAATTACCCCATAACGCAACTTGGATGCTACGAGGCCATGATAAGCACTTATTAAGGTTGTTCTACTTACAATTTTTGAGTAGTTTCGTAAAGCATATACTGCTTTGTTGACTGCTTTGCAAATTTCTATGCCTTGTTCTTTCCATTTTAAATTACTATCTATGGTAATGCCTAGGAATTTACAAACTTGAACCTCGTTGATATTGGTTCCTTCATAATTAATATTCATACAAGGTACTGAAACCGCCTGCTTAAAGTGCATTATATTCGTTTTCTGGAGGTTTATAACTAAATTATTATTTTGAAGCCATCCAACAATATCACTTAGGACAGAATTTATATTATTTTCATATTCATTTAAATTATCACATTTAATTACGGATGTACTATCGTCGGCAAAAAGTATCATGGGACATTCTACAGCAGTGGGAAAATCATTTATATAAATTAAGAAGAGTAGTGGCCCAAGTACACTACCCTGAGGGACTCCGTGTGTGCATTTCCTAATATCTGAAGTGTATTTTAATTCCTTCTTCCGATTTGTGCAAATATGGGCTATTTCTGTGTATTGCTGTCGATTACTTAAGGATTTTATTAGATTTAGTACTTGCCCTCTAATTCCATATGCGTTAAGTTTTGAAAGCAGGATATTATGATCCACGTAATCAAATGCCTTCGTCATATCTGTATAGATTGCACATATTGGGGTCCTATTGTCTACATTTTCAACAATTAATTTAAGTAAATCAAAAATTGCCATATTAATTGTTTTATTTTTTCGAAAGCCCTTTTGTTCTTCGCACAGTATATTGTATTTAGTAAAAAAATTGTAAATTCGATCATAAATAACATTCTCAAAAATTTTAGAAAATATAGGGACTAGAGCTATCGGCCTGTAATTTTGACACAATTCTCTATCTCCTTTTTTATAAAGCGGTTTGATTATAACAGTTTTTAAACTGTTAGGATATCCTCGGCCCGGGCCCGGCTCGGTCTAGCACATCGGTCGGCAACCAGCGGCCCGCGAACCTCTCACTTGCGGCCCGCGAGCCTCCCTGGCTATTTAGTATGAAATAATGACAAACAACAATGTCTGATAAAGTCATAAATATTAACAAAGTGCGGCTCGCGTCCACTTCGTTAACTGCTATGTGGCCCTTGGCTGCTAAAAGGTTGCCGACCGCTAATCTAGCGTAATAGCATCTTTAATGTATCAACAATTAAAGTTCGTGACCTTACACGCAATTAAACTTAAACTGGATATCTCCATATATTTTCTGTTCCTGGTGCCGCAATATGTCACAGGAGCAGCTACTGTTTTATGAAAGGCGCTGACAGTTCCAATAGTCGCGTCCTCACAAAAACGAGCAAGACACCGCGCACCGTAGTCTTTTAGACAAGGAGTGTAAACGGATTCGGAATTGAAGAATTAATGAGCAACGATTCACTTTGCGTAGGTATATTCGTTTTGGTTACATGTTTATTCGAATAGAATAACCCCCTTATTCGTGAACGCGCTACAAACATCGATTAGCTAATAATCGTTTGTCTTTATCTGTCATTTTGACTTATGTATTTGTAAGAAAGGGATAAAGCATTATTTAACTAAAACAGGCCCGTAGTTTTATGAATAAGGGGGTAAGTAGGGGGGGGGGTGTTTGGTAGAATAGAAGTATACTGGAATGTTTTAACCTGGTACTAATCTGATGATGATGATTGGTACTCCTGAACAATTTCGGCTACAGCGAGTACCTGCTCTGGAGACTCTGGAGTAGTCAATTTTTGATTCGCATTATTAGAGTGTAGCGACCTTAGATAGGTGGCTCACGTACACTTATCTTCCTGCTAACTTCTGGTGCGCATTTTGGGCACGTCAGAACATCACCTAATACATAGTTGTAGGGAATTGAGGTTGGCGGCCGAGCTTTGAGCTCATATTGTTTTCTGTCGAGCTCACTACGGCGTTCCGTCTCAAAATCGCTGATTCAAGGAGATATAGAATTAGGTAGGTATCATCATCATCATTCATCATTTCAGCCTATATACTTCCCACTGCTGAGCACAGGCCTCCTCTCATGCGCGAGAGGGCTTGGGCTATAGTCCCCACGCTAGCCCAATGCGGGTGATTGATCATACACCTTTGAATTTCTTCGCAGATGTATGCAGGTTTCCTCACGATGTTTTCCTTCACTGAAAAGCTAGTGGTAAATATCAAATGATATTTCGTACATAAGTTCCGAAAAACTCATTGGTACGAGCCAGGATTTGAACCCGCGACCTCCGGATTGAAAGTCAGACGTCATATCAACTCGGCCACCACTGCTTTTTGGTAGGTATAGTTTATATTGTATGTGTAAGGGAAGTAAGTTACTGCTTGCTTTGTAGCCCGACCATTTCCCTTTGCATTTTGAAGTATGGCAGATTAATGTGAGTTCGAAGAAGTCGATATTATTTGTGAAGGGGGTCTAAAACTCGTGATTTACTGCGAACGGGCAAGGCGGTTAAAAAGTTGTAAACTGCCTGTGTTTCCGCCGCTGCAACAATGTTTATCTGACGTTTATTCATGGTTTCTATTCCATACATATACAAACTATGTAAGGTGTATTCGGGTAATACCGAATGTCGGATAATTCCGAAATTCAGATGAAAATCACCCTTAAATCCATCATAATAAAAGTCTCTTTTCGGAATTATCCGACAGTTTTCGACATTCGGAATTACCTGAGTAAACCTTAGGTACTTATTACACGCCATTTGTTTATTATCTTAAGGTCGAAATATAAACAACGAAAATAATTTTGATCCAGCTAAACAAAATTAAGTAAAGGTCCACTTATGTAGTAGAAAAGTGTGTGGTAAGTTTGTATAATTAACCATACCCCGAATTTAACGGAATTCAATGAAAACACATTGTAGATGTTTACAACAAAATGTTTTTTTTTTAACTTTCTAAACTAAATAAAAGCTCATAAAATACACCCAAGTATGTTCCAAATTTCATTAAAATATACCTTATTGTTCTCGAATAGGTATAATGACTGTGACATAAGTACCTACAGATAGTCAGACGGAGGCAATTGGATAGACAGACTGAAATAACGAAAACATACAGGTATATGGATTCCGTTTTTGATATTTTTGCTACGAAACTACAATAAATAAACAAAATAAATAAATAAATATTATAGGACATTTTTTACACAAATTGACTAAGCCCCACGGTAAGCTCAAGAAGGCTTGTGTTGTGGGTACTCAGACAACGATATATATATAATATATAAATACTTAAATACATAGAAAACAACCATGACTCAGGAACAAATATCTGTATCGTCATACAAATAAATGCCCTTACCAGGATTCGAACCCGCGACTATCGGCTTCATAGGCACAGGCAGGGTCACTACCCACTAGGCCAGACCGGTCGTCAACAATGACATTTGCTAAGAGCTTATTATTATTTATTAATTACAAAAAAAAAATAAGTTTAAAGGATGTCTCACGCTAGACCGGGCCGCTTAACTTGTTTATGAGCTTTTAGGCCGTTAGAATTCATTTCTTCTAAGCATATAATATTTCAGAATTTTATAAATTATATAATTATTTTATAACTTTATGAGTATTAAGTAAAAGGTCAAAGTATAAATATTTAATTACTTATAGAAAGGCCTTTATTATTATTTTTATTAAGTATACATATTTTATATTTGTACTACAACAGCTCCTTTTTGTAATTTTGATATATCGTTCCTAAGTACTTTATTTAAATACTTAGTTGGTTAAATAGGTAGATAAATAAATAAATAAATAAATTATCATCTAGATAATTTATTATTGTTATTTTATTTATTTATTTATTATTTATTTTCATCAATATTAAATTAATGAAAACAAAATGAATAATCTTTTTAATTATTCTTGTGGCTTAATGTGGGGGTGGGGGTGAAAGTATTTTGACAACACTACTGATATTTTAAGTTAAGAGGATAAAGCTTGTGGCCGACCATTTTTTTATAAGTGAATAAATAAATGTTTGCAGGGGTTAAATTATTATCCTCTGACCATACTATGTATATGCGGTGGATATTATGTAGGCCCTAGTGAACAAATTTTACTATGGGGCCAACCCCGAAACGCGAAATAAAAATCAGCTGTTCTAAAAATTTACTCTGATGCACCAAAATGTATGAGACGGATTTTTTGTCGCGGTTTCGGGATTAGTCCCAGAGTTTGGTCGGATATAACAATTTCACTCTGTATTATAAAGTTTGAGATTATATATTACTTATTGTCCCCGATGTAGTCCGATGTGGTCTAATTTGGTTGCCATTTTTTTACCGGGCACTCGGGCAGTGCGCAAGCGCGCTTTCCAGGAAGACGTCACACGTGCTGCGTCCGCGCCGCCGCCGCGTCTCTTTGACCTGCCGCGATTTATGATTTCTGAATGAACCGATGTGGAGCGACTTTTAGAATTAATAGGTTAGGCCTTTGGCTAATATTAATATATTTTTGGCCTATTGCGGACGAAAATGCTGATGAAGTGACTTTTGAAATCGTAAGTTATATCTCAACACTTTTTTTCAAGGTCTCCATTCTTTCGGCTCTTCGGGTCTTCAGAACTTTGCCGCTATAGGCTGTAGAGTGGTAGCTATGGAAGAAAACAGCTAAAAGTCACTGATACCTACTCCTACATATTGACCTATCAATATGGTACCTATACCTACGAATCCACATGGACCATGGTCACGTCGTTTGAATAATACCGTTACCTCAAACAGCCTCAAATGACAGCATATACACATAAAAATTACATAGGTATATTTAGATATATCGGTGAAAGGTAGGTTGTAAAGTTGTCGTAACTTTCCACACTAAAACGTCCTATTGGTCATAACTACATTGCTATTGTTGTAGGCCTTTAGTTAAAAGCTCCTTTGATGTGTCTGACGGTGGTCGACAGCGTCTGCGCGACATTAATCCTCAAAGGAGTGACTTGGAGTTAAGCACTTGGAACATTCGGCAGAACTAAGTATAGGCCGGATGGAATACCTCTAGGGAAGCTCTTGAACAACAATGTAGTTAGTACTTTATTTTTAGAGTTTAACAACTGTATGATTGTAATGACATATGTATGATATGTTCTCAAAATGCTTTCCGGAGTCTGGGCCCGATTCGCATTTTTAAATAGACATCTATTAGACATCCATGAGACATCACCAAGATATGATAACGATATGTTTAAGATCTAATCTGTCAAATTTGACATTTGCGCGATTCTGGAGATACTCTTGAACGATTTCCAAAGGATATGACTTAGAGATCTAATTCATATCTAATAGATATCTTACTCTATCTAACGTAAAAGTGACATTGGTTGTCCGAATTGCGCTGCAAAAGAGAACTAGTTGATATCTAAACTATAACGTATCTAGAATGGATCTAGTACGTGTCGTCTCTTGTGAATATCTTGAAGTTCGAATACGGCAGTCTGTAGTGACAAACAACATAACTCTTACCTATTTAAAATGTTACAATCGGGAATATGCTCAGATGTCCTCAATTTGGCAAGCGGGCTATTCTACTCGTACTAGTGAACGCGTTTGAATTCTTCTTTGCTGCAATACCTAACCTGTTACCTAAGTGAAACTTAAGTTGTTACACATACGAGAAAATCATACTACTTTTAGGTTAACCTTTTAAGCGCCATAGAATTGTCATCGAGCGTGCTCGTATCGCCGGTGTTATTTATCAGACCGCGGCGAAATGAGCCCGATTTTGTTTGTCTTGTATATCAGACTATGGCGGTTAAAAGGTTAATAAAACTGGTAAATGAAAGATCAAACTAATTAAAAACCTTATCCCAAAACATCTACCATTTTAATAGGTAATTAATATACCTAATAGACAATTCTTAACAACTAGGCCGTTAATTTTAAGGCCTTTCGTATCAACTCATAATAAAGCTACCACCACGATACTTCATCATCTGAAACTAGAACTCAATGAGCCATTCGCGTAATCTGATCTGTTGGAATTAAAGACCCCATCGGCGTTGTTACGCTCCGTCGCCCCGGCTGATTTATCACTTATCAGCTGAACTGTGTTGCACATGAGCATGCAAACACACATGACGAGATAAGGCAATTATGCTGATGATCGTATTTCGCACACTTGTACTACTTCGTTTGCTACTGCCGTCCGCATACTGAGCGAGTCATTTTGATTAAGCCGGTACTGTTGTCCTATAAGGGGACCCGAAAGCTCCGGCCCAGCCACGGCCCGGTCTAACGTAAGTCATCCATTAAGCAGTCGGACTTGATTATTATTCAATAATAATCAATAGCAAAACCGACATATTTAAATAGAAACTTTTACCAATCTTAAACCAAGTTTTTCTAGCATTCCTATTTTATACCTTAATAGAAACTAAATGCACTTACATTTATGTATAATGACAAGGAGCCGTGCGCTATACTGTTCTCTACTGATTCATAACTTTTTATTTCGAAGTACTTCCCTGTTAGAAAGTGACGTTTGCTCTATAGTGTCATTATCCTTCGGTAGATCCTACTTAACTACTTGACTATCCTACTTAACTGAACACTTGTGTTGGAGAAATAAGTAAGCATTTTTGCTTTAGCTTGGCAAATTGGCTATATTATACTTAATGCATCATACAGGTAGGTACCCATGTCCCTTGCTCTCGAGGGTATTTTGAACTGTAACCGTTTTCCAGACAAGGGAGAGCACATGCCTAGAATATCAAACAGAATCTCCCTCATCGACTCCAATCAGTTGACGATAATTCGTTTAGGGGCTATAAATCTCTGTTACTTTAAGGGTAACGACTGTATATTAAATTACGAAAGGCAAGCGAGGATAATACTGTATTTGATATAATTATAAAGGTCAACGTATAATTATGTTATCTCACAAATTGTTTATATTTTATCTTATTAATTAGAAGTGGATTACATTCGAGAGATTACAAAATATACGGGTGCGAACACTGAGGGCTTGAAATTGGAATTCAATTATCTATTTATATAAAAGCAAAAGTCCTAAGTAATAACTGACTACGCTCGCTACGATCATGGTTCAATCTTTCACTTGTTCAGGTCTTAATATTAGCAAATATGTATTAGCATGCGGGGTAATTAAAATGATTGCTTCCTTCTTAAAAAAATATTTTTTTATCGTTATTCATTGGAGTTGCCAACCTTGATTTACTTGATGGTATTATCAGCGTTCTAGCAAGTCGTCAATAAATAAAAAATAAAGTACAGTCAGCATCAGTAATAGCAGATGAAGCAAGGCGCTAAAAGTATCTGTCACCCTGTACGGATATGATGGTCGTTCTTGTCTACGTGACAGCGTGATAAAACGGTGTCCGTCACTTTCTCTCCCACGGTGTTAAATAGTGACAGTTATTTTATCACGTGGATAAAGCCATCCATAATACGCCGGCTGGAATACATATAGAACATGCATCTTTTTGTTAAGCTGTATATAAGTGAGTTGTAGATACTTTTGACGTGTACTCTGATGCGCTACTTTTGATGCTGACTGTACCTACAGTGGCAGTGAGCGACATAAGACATTACATATAATATGTATAATAAATTGTAAACATTGTTAAGCAGAGGAAATACAAAACAATGATGGTGTGATTGTGATCATCAGGGACCACCGCCGTCGCCGTTAATAAAGCGCAGATTAGCCTAGGCCACGAGCGGTAATGGAGTCGGCAGTCTGCAGATGAGCTCGGTTTTTACGGCACGAGCTCGCCCACCCGCAGATGGGGTTACCAGACGTCAAGAATTTTCCTGACATGTCAGGAAATTTCCTGACAGGCCGGAATTCAAAATGTCAGGAATTTTAGTGAATTAACGGACTTTTCTATTATGAACCTAAAAAGGTACATTTTTCAAATTTACTTACATAAATCCAAAATAAATGAAATTTAGACAATGTATATCAATCAAGCATACATAGATATCGCTTACGGCTAGCAACCCTCCCTGCTCGCTGATAAAAAAAAGTCAGGAAAAATATTCGCCAATCAGGAATTTTGTCAGGAAATTCCAAATTCGGATCTGGTAACCCCACCCGCACAGGCGACAGCGACACTCCGCTCCCCTCCTCATTATTGTGGTTTCAATTCACTTTTTACGATGCTCGCCCTCTTTGTGGTTCTGGCTACCGTCTAGAATGACGTAATCAACTGAATGGAGTACGCGAAATATTTGCTTTTTCGCAACCGCGTAAGGTTCATGAAGCACGATGCTTCTGCCTAGATGACATGCTTTTAGAGTTGTCTGTGTAGATAGGATAGTATAAGTACAGATGAATTTCATTTGGTACCTACCCTTGTGAATTAATGACATTATTAAAGGTAGCGGAATCAGCTGCTGTGGTAGATTTACTAGGGCCGGTAAATTTTAGCAAACAGATTTTTTTTGCGATCTAATCTTTCACGTTTGATTTGATGCCTTATATTTACGAAATATTGTTTGGTTGCATCATAATATACATTTATTTATAAATACTATATATGTATTTGATTGCGGATTAGGTACCTAAATGTTATGCCGTCAATCCAAATTAAGTCATTTTCTATTTGCAAGTGTGATTATGTTACTGACTGATGAATTTAATTTAATATACTTATTCATAGAGGTAGGAAAGGCCAATGTGTGGAGAAAAAGTTGGCATATAAATAGCTGGGAAGACTGTCATAGTGCACGAACTCTCGTATTTGTAACGTCGCTTAGACGCAGTCAGAAAGAAAAGAAACAGCTTCAGTCCTTCTCTACCGACCTTCTTTCAATAACGTATGCGTACAAATTATAAGTGTCAAAAGAGATAAAAGAGCTTGTAGACCATAGGCGTAACTACGCACGGTGGGGCAAGTGGGGCAACTTGCCCCACCCTGGTCTGTGGTCTGACGAGAAGCTAATGTAGACGATCCTTATAGTTATGTAGATAACTCACCCATTGTATCTTGATTTATATACAGTAGTGGATGAAAATACCTACCTTCACCATCATCATTTTGTAACTGCGTCCCGGTGCCCATTTATTTTGCTGGTCCATTTCAGTTTCGCGTCAGTCGGCGCTCTCTACTCGTCCTTATATACTTACAGACGTTAAAAGCGCGACCATCGTCCGCCCACAAATTATATACTCGTAATGCGCTGTTGTTTGACTGAGTGATTCTTTCTTTACATACAAATTTTACAGGTTGACATTATGTCGAGTTGGTGTCTATTTATTTAGTTAGTATAATTTTTCTATTTAAACTAGTACTTACAGTAAGTAAATTTATTGTTATAGATCCTACATTG
The DNA here is from genome assembly GCF_963556715.1 of Cydia fagiglandana. Classification (NCBI taxonomy): domain Eukaryota; kingdom Metazoa; phylum Arthropoda; class Insecta; order Lepidoptera; family Tortricidae; genus Cydia; species Cydia fagiglandana. The sequence goes on from NC_085937.1 coordinate 8,132,627, forward strand.
GATATTGAAATATCAGACAGACGTACCGTATATTTAATTCAATAAGGGCAATAAGTCAACGAGGTTAAATTCGACTATGTGCCTAGACGCTATTTTCCTAAGTCACTGCTCAAAGGTTATCGAAGACAGAATTAAACACGTTTTGAAATCTATTGTAGATTAACTGTACTTATCTGCCCCATTGAAATTGTCCTAAGTGACATAGTTACCTAATTACTTATTACTAGTAAAAAATTGCATAGCTTTAAATTGGTTTTGCTGGGATACATTTTTAATAAAATTACAAATACCCACTCGGAAAAATATCTTTAATTTTTATAAAATCAATATCAGGCATTTTTAATTCGCACAATTTTGTACAATATACAATAAAGTTTAGATATCATTTAATTACATCTTTCCAAGCTAACAAAATAGCACAATAATGGACACATACTTGTATAAGTATTGGACAAAACTTTTAAGGCCGAGCCACACCGGCTTGCGTGTGCGTGACGTGCGCGTGTGCGTGCGCTAAAATGTTGGAGCCGCACACGCACACGTCACGCAAGCGGTGTGCCATCTCTCATAAGGATCTGTATACTACAACGCCGCACGCGCACGCGCACGTCACGCACACGCAGCCGGTCTGCACAGGCCTTTAATGGTCTTTGAGGACTAACAACAAAACATGGGCAAGAAACCCATTATTTATGTTTTATTTATTACAAGGGATAAATACTCGTATGTCAACTTTGTATGAATATATAGTTACATAATGGTAGTTAAAACACTAAAACAAAAGTACTTAGGTAAAATGTCCTAATGACAGTCACTAATTCAATGTTGAGACATTTCTAATAAGTGATAACCTGTTTGTCATCTGTATTATTTATTATGAATCCAGCCGGCCTATTATAGATGGTTTTATCCACGTGATAAAATAACTGTCCGCGGGATAGTAAAAGATTTTAACACCGCGGGATAGAAAGTGACGGACACCGTTTTATCACGCTGTCACGTAGACATAGAACGACCATCATATCCGTACAGTAAGGCTAAATTGGTCGGCTCTTTATCATTTGTCACCATGCCTGTCACGTTTTAACAAATATGTAAGTGCGAAAGTGACATATGGCATGACAGGTGATAAAAATGCGACCATGATACCGCCTCTGTACGGATATGATGGTCGTTCTTGTCTACGTGATAGCGTGATAAAACGGTGTCCGTCACTTTCTATCCCACGGTGTTAAAAAGTGACAGTTATTTTATCACGTGGATAAAGATGGATAAAGCCATCCATAATACGCCGGCTGGATGGAAAGCAGTGTGTCGTGCACTAAGACATTTTACCTTACCATTTTTAAATGATTTTTCTAAACATCAATTATCAGGCAACGTTACGCGAGACATTTTCATTTGTGTCGATATTTGATCTAAACATCATTACACGCCGTGATTATAGTATACCTAACAGTATTTTATTCGCTGGGATATCGTATCATGTACCTACTCAGAATAATGGATGCCTATCAGCTGTCGAAAGAGACATTTCTTCGACTAGAAATGTCACTTTTGACAGATCATTATCCATTAAAAATTTAGAACAAGAAATGACTATCCGAGTAAATAGAACCCGTGATTGCCTGATTGGTTGTCTGTAGAATCGATCTTATGCAAATTCAAAGTTACGTGTAAGTATTATACCATGTAATGTAGAGTCGGACCAAGAAAAGTCTGCAGCGGATTTGATAGCCCACGCAGTGCAAGTGTTATTTTAAACGTCAAACTTCTATGAAATTATGACGTATCAAATAACACTTGCACTGCGAGGGCTATCAAATCCGCTACAGACTTTTCTTGGTGTGACTCTATTAGCTACTCAATGTGTCATAGAATTATTAGGTGTAATGATATTAAAACCAAACATCTAGGTAATATGTGTGCACGTTTACAGATTTAGTTGCATATGAGGACTTAGGTAGGTAAATGAAAGTGTGACACAGGATGTACCTATCTACAAATTAATTGCGCTAGCGAATGACAATCTATTAAACAATTAGGTGTCTAGTGCATATTTAGTCTCGTATATATTTTAAGAGTAAGCACAAAGTCATTTTGTCGGTGTCTCGGTTTATCGATTCTTTTGGTTAATATCGATAATTCCCTTGGCATATTCATTGACCGTACAGTTCATATATCTAATTAATATTGCAAAGTCAATATACCCAGCAGTCCGGCTTAAACTACCATTAAGTTGAAGCCATATTATTCACAAAACTACATGTAAAATCGTTATATTTATACATACATAAATTACAGGCAAGAAAATAAGCATTATTAGCAGGGTCCGACAATAAATTCGTTTTCATTCATATCAATTGAGGTATTATTATATAAAGTAAAGTAATAAATAATGAACTGTAATTTTGGACTAAAAGAGTGATCTACTTATTCTAATTAACCATACAATTCTTACTATGTATATCATTAAAGTTCTATACTGTACAACACTTAAGTCTCACAACAAATACACAACGGCTGCAATACCGCATTGTCTATTTTACAGGAGCACGTTACTATGTACAATGTTCTGATATGTGGTATGTACAGGCCCGGGCCCGGGGCGCGGGCGGCAGTATCACAGGAGCGGCGCGTGGTGCAGCAGCGGCAGCGGCGGCGCGGGCGGCGCGGCCGCGCGCGCGCGTCACACCAGCGAGCCCGGCTTCACGTCCAGCGGGTGCTCCGGCGACCGGCCGCCCACACCGCCTTCCCCTTGGCTGTTCTCCTCCGAGTCCGAACACGAATCCGAACTGCCTTTTTTACCTCCGTTATGCGTTTTCACATGTTTCGCCAGGTGGTCTGACCGCATAAATCTCTTATTGCACACTGGACACGCGAACCTCTTCTCTCCGGTGTGCGTGCGCAGGTGCCGCTGCAGCTCGTCGGAGCGCGTGAACCTCTTCCCGCAGAATAGCCAGTTGCACACGAAGGGCCTTTCGCCTGTGTGCCAGCGAAGGTGGGCTTTTAGGTGGGACGTTTTGCCGTACACTTTCCCGCAGCCGGGTATGTGACAACTGTGAATGTTCTTTTTTCTTAGATGAGCGCCCGCGGGGCCCAGCCTCTCTGCTTCTTGGCAGTTGGGGCAGTCGCAGGTGGCTCGGCCGGCGTACCTACGCTGCGACCGGGGAGAGGGAGCCTGCGCGGGTGGCGCCGGCGAACCCGGCCCGTGCAGTCCGAACGAACCCTGCGTCGGCAACACGGACTTGTATGCGTCTTGAAGTAAATGCGGGGCAGGGGGTAGTAAGTGGGCACCACCGGATAGTGAATGCGTTAATTGCGAGTAGTCTTGGCCCGCGTAATTTGCCATTTGTCCTCCGACGTCTAACCATCCGCTGTGAACATCCCACCACGTACCGCCGACGGCACCGACGCCGCCCATTTCGGCAGCTTTTAAGGCACCACTACTGCCGCCGCCACCGACGTTGAAGGGCCACGATTCATAGGGGTGTCGGGAGTACATCGAGCCGAGACTCGCACTGGATTCGCTTTTGCCTAGGAGTTGATCGCCGGATGACGGGAAATACAGATCGTTTCCATAGGAGGGTGGCGCGGCACAAGATGTGGGTCCTCGGCCGTAGGGGGTGCAGGCGGGCGGTTGCGAGCGCGGTGCGCCGCCGCCGGGCGGGGAGTGCGCTCCGGGGCTCTTCTTCCACGGGTGGAAGCCCTTGCCCACGGCCGCGTCGGCCAGCGGCGGCGGAGATTTACTCGACAGCTTGTTGCACTGCGCCGCCAACATCGCCAGCGGCGTGCCGCGTAAGCTCGGGTGTTCCTGGAAAGACAGACAACGAATAGTTAATTAACGAGATCGAAAAAAGAAGTCCTACGAGTTTAATTATCATCAACGGTGGGTTTAGACCGTGAGAACAGGCCCGAGTGTCGACTAAGATTTATGGCCTAATTTATATGGGAACTAACGTGGTGTTCGGCTCGTGCCCGGGGCGCTGAGAAATAATATAAATAAATTATGAGATGGTTGTAGACGTTGTAGTGTATTTACAATTAGGCGGCGGTGACAGCTCCCGACCGCTACCGCGAGCCGCGGGACGTCGTAATTAATAAACGCTACCCGCGTCACTGGCCTCCCAATATTTATTATCTATTCATTTAAAAAAATATCGTTTTTATGATTTCTAAGTAATATTTTAGAATAAGTAGAAATCCTATTCCTAACATATACAATTAAGTTAGAGAACTTATTTGAATATAAATAATTAGACTATAATATACTGATAGGCGTATTAGGCGTAAGCACTGCATTCATAAATAAAAGTAAACACGTATAAAGCTAGAATAAGGGTGTAAAGCATAATCCATTCACCGTTGTTCATTTCAGCCAGTTAAAAATAAAGGTGAGCACACAAGGAACATCCGACCGGATATTTCACCCCAGCATGAGACACAAAGCGCCGATAAAAAAGTTCCATTGTGAGCAATAATAATATAATCCAGGGATCCGACACCGGGACACGGGGAACGGGGTGCGGCCACGCCCTGTACATTGTGATTGGCGCAGCTGTCGTGCCGTGTGTACGCGCCCTTATTCTTCAAACTTGGAAAACTGAGCCAGCGAATGAAAGAACAAATTTAATGAACGTTGAACATTTTATGCCATGTTCGGAAAATTATCCTTAAAACCTAAGCGCTTTTAAGACTACTTCGTTTTTTATTCAGAATAACAAAACAGCCTCGAGTTTTTGTGAAGTTTTGTGCTAATAAATGTCAGAGTACCTAATACGAGTATTTCTCACAAATGTGAAGGTTGATGTTTTCATCAAGCTTTTTAACTAGTGTAAATAAGCAGCTACAGACGTTAAGACAGGTTTATCTTGCGATATCCGCATAGATATGAGTAGATGTAGGCCAACAACGGCATAAATACGACTGCCCCGTAGCCCATGACAATTACGATTACCATAAAAAAAAAATAAAACCATATCCAATTGCCACGGCGATATAAAGTCGTGAGACTTTACTCTTTAAGATATAAGTATGTATGTATGTATATGCGTATCTAGATAATAGGGTACCTATATTATTAGGTCTTTGATCTTTAAGCGATTCATAAGCAGCTAGCATTTGTTTCGTCAATATTAAAATAAGTAGGTACCGACTAAATAAGTAGCCGACTACGAGTATTTACGACCTACCTATGTGACCAAGGCAACTATGAGTCAGTTAAAATAAGATTTTATTTTTCATGCTCAATAAGTAAGGTATTGTAATTATTAGTCCCTAAATAAATAAATAAAATATGTCCAAATTAAATCTACTTCCTTTAGATCTTTAGAATTCAATATTCAGTCGAAATGAGACTTCGGGCTTTATTTAAAGTTGGTTAAAATCATTTTCTGATCCATTGAGGTGTTCAATTTAGATACATATAGACACCTCTCGAAGCAATTTTGGGATAATATTAGAAGATGAGTGGTAGAATGTGTTCTGCCTTAGTCGGCGGCGCTGTCATAATTACCCTAGGCATTATGCTCCATTTGGGGCAGGCGCGGGCGCACCAAAACAGAGTGATATCGGTAATTGGTCGTCAACTGGCCGCCACGAGATTGAATCAAACCGTGGCGCCTCTCCGGCGCCGTGCACCGCATTACAATGTTGATGGCTTTTTCCTTGTCAAAAATGACGAAGATCTTTTGTCGTAAAAAATTAAATAAAACACAAAGAGATTCACCGACCATGTGAGAGTCAATGAAGTCGGGTCAGGTAGCCAGGATGGGATAGGTTTGTTCATTAGGTGATTTTCAGTTTGAAATCGAGATGTAATTAAGGTAGGTAGACCAGTTGTAACAAAGATCGTGAAAGATACGTCCTTGTAATATTTTTTTACATTGGATGTGATAGAGATGCGGTAATACGGGAAAGCCTCCAACAAGCTGGGCTAGAGAACGTTCTGTTAGCAGACACCTACAAATGGTTCCAATGAGGCTCCAAACGTTATTCGTCTGATTTGACAATGTCAATGAAGGATATAGGTTCCTACTTCCTGAAAACAATCAAAATGCTCATAGTACAAAAGAAAAACCAGCAGAAATAATACATAATTCTCGTATGTTTGCTCTAAGAGTTACGAGAGCCAGATCATAATTAGGCTTGCTAGTAGAATTTGAAAGGGGACCGGATGTATCAATGACCGCGTGCTGGATCGGATTACTTAATTGCAGCCTTTAATTCAGTAGGCCAGCGCGGAGGAAACTCCGTGCCGTGCTGTGGGAATGCATTCCTCAATGACTCAGAATATTAAATCATATCAGAAGCCAATCAGATGAGTGTCATATTCAACATTCATAGTATTTAAACAGATATTTAAGTGAGTAAAAGATTGTGACAGGCAACCGACAACACGCTCAGGGTGCGTTTACTATTAAAGGCAAATGCGACAGTCGTCTCAGTGTAACGCCGTTCGCACCTGTATTGTTGCCATAATCAGCATTACTGTCATAAATCTCTTACTATTTATCTGGATATTATTAACTTTGCTATTTTGGACTAAATTGTGAGCTTGAAGACGTGTTTACCTACGGACTCGCAATTTGTACGTTTCAGTTTACAATTTTTGCAAGTTCAAGGTTTTATGCAATAACAATGACGTTTCATTTCATTTGCAAATACCTAATCGTAAGCAACTATCAGTACATTAAACAGGTCATGCGCCTTTCATCAGTTCATCACTTTCTCTGTTTTATCATGGCCACGTTTAACCATTTTCTTTTGAAATAATGTCACATTTCAGCATTTTCTTGTATCAAACTTCAAATGACGTCATCTTCTAATATTTTTAACAAAATATATTCACCAACCAAATTTCCAATTTTCTCTCATATCGCAAATAAGTTTAATATCGTGGGCTGTAATTAAATTAATGTGAGAACCCATAAATCGTGAGTTAAACCTCCGCGGCACCGGCGCGGACGCAACTCACCGCTGATTGGCTGATTTAAAATTATCCACCAAAATTATGATGAGCCGAAATGAATATTCAAGCGAAACGCTTATCCCGATGTGTTATTAAGATGATCGTGAAGTCGTTACTAACCAAATTGTATTTCATAAAATTCATAACTATACTTATGAGCTAATATTTTTAGACAACACGTTATTCGAGATAATAAGGCTTATCGTCTCATACCGCTCATATTAAATAAGATTATGATAATAATATTTGCTGATGCCAACATGCCAATAATGTACGTTTACCTATACATATTATAAGTTTACCTGCATGTATAATAAACTAATTGACCTTATGAATAAGGCGGTTAAAGCTAATATAAAAAAATGTATATTATTTACCTTTCTAAAGTTTGAAGTCAATGATTTTAACTAAGCAAGTAAAAATTCTGCTCTGATCGTATGTGAGAAATATCTTACATATTTTATGTCAATAATATGAACTACAATGTGTTTATTACGAAGGCAAAATGAACTGATTAGTGATTTGAAGTAATGTGCGTCACTTTTGGCCTTTGAAATATGTATTTCTAATTTAACAATAAGGATTTTATATCTCGCAAAAGCCGGTTCTAATTCGCGTCAAATAAGCCTGCGGCAAATTGCAGACAGCTAATTGCACAATTAGGGAATTATCGAACGCGTCCGGGGTGAAACCATACGCCATCGCTGTCGCCCCGACGCCCCGGCTCCTATTCTAATGCAAATAAACGAGTTAAATTATCGCCTAATAATTTATATCAACATGACGGGATAAGTGAGTTCGCAGTGGCTATGGACGATATTTTAACAGACAAAGTTTTACTTTTATCTTTCAGTTGCATCTTTGTAATACATATCTATGTATTACCTAAAGATGCTATCAAATACATCTTAGGTTAATGCTGTTTCCAAGAAGGTATCATCTTATTTTTATTCATTTCGACAGTCGGGATCACGACTCCAATATCACCTAGTCGTCATGTTCTGATTTGTATCAGGATTCGAACCCCATGCACTTCTTATATACCTACTCATAGGTAGATAGGTAGGTAGACCTACTCCTGCTTTCGTAGGCTAGGAGGCCGTCAAAAAAATAATTTCCGTTTTAATTATAATTATTGGGGGCGTTACATAAGTAGCTTGTCGTCCATATAAGTATTGTCCTAAGACAAAATTATTTGATTTCCTTCTCATATGAAAAGTGCCTATTTATTGATTTCCAGCGAACGAGAATTTGTAAGTAGCATCAAAATACGATCATTAGGCTGCAAGGCAAGGGACGGCGCCTGTCATTTGAAACTGACTGGGGGAAGTATCGATTAACTCTTCCTGTCTCTGCTATGTGAATTTCACGGCTACAATCAGTTCTATGGAGTGTTGGGCATTGTTCGTTCATTAGCAAAATCTGTCCATAAAAAATATCTTTATCTATTACATACATCATGTTTTAAAAAGTTTATTAATGTATCGTCTTAGTTAATTTGATCTTAATTAGCTATTCTGCAATGGAGGGCCCAAGTTCCAATCACCCTCCAGGACTATGTTGCCCAAAATAAATAAAAGAATTTGTTGCCTAAAAAAATATTTAGTATAAAGGGTTCGGTTCGAATCCGGTCTTTATGACATATTACTACTATTCTAGTTCAGAGTAAAAAGATTGGAATAAAATATTTGGACCATGGTGGCCTGGTGGGATGGGGCCATTTTAGTCCTGCTAGCGCACTTATATAGGTTTTAGCCCTTTGACCAAAATACATATTTATATATAGAACTATCTCAAGTTACTAAACAATTTCCTACCAATATAAAGTAAAGAATGTTTCTTCATTACGACCTATTTATTTCCCGCAGTCGAAACTAAATTTAATGACGTTTCACAGTTTGGCGGTGATGGTCTAAGTGAGTAAAGCGTGAAACCGCGTAGTTATCCGCGGCCATTAGACCGACACCACATGGCGATCGCGTCAAATTGGGCCGAAACAAATTATTTATTTAAAGGGAAATTACCGACTTGTGACGCCCGACTTTGACGCATGCCCGACATGTGGGGGACCGAGTTTTTGTACAGATTCAGTATAGTATTATGATCTATGGAATATGGAATTGTAGGGGCATAAGAGAATTTTTTTCGATAAAATATTTGTCTTGTCTTGCTACGTTTAGGGCCAACGTGACCAAAATGTTTATCGAGTGTCGATCGCAGCACGTCTCATCTAACTCATCCATCAGCAATTTGGGCAGATTACGTATTGTTTCTCCGCGATTATCGGAACGTTTCAATAAAATCGCCGCCTAGACGGTAATGCGAGCGTTTAAATTTGATAAGTCGATGAAATTGTGTGGTAATGTGTCGGACATGAGCGCCCACTCGCTGTCGAGCCCCGAGGCTCCGCTAGTGCTCTGTCGAAAGTAACATTATAGCCTGAGCGCGTTCTTTACTTAAAAAAAACTTCTGCATATATTATATGTACATGTATAAATAAAAAGTTACTGTCAACTAAGAATCTTTGATCGATCTAAGTAGATATGTTTATATAACAATAGCTACGCTTGGTTATCCAACCTATTTATACACTACACATAGACCTTATATAACTTACCTAGTTTATTATAGGCTATATTAAAAAAATGTTATTTGAATGTTACATAAGTATTCCCATATAAAATATATCACAATGCATCCTGTTCTGAAATGTGATTTAAAAAAACAATCATTTTCCATCGTACGAGAATCCTTTTCAAAAAAAGTGTCGAAACACCATCCAATTTAGAAGGACATTTAAACCGTCAAAATTCTGATCGAAATTACCCACCAATATTTTGCGTGACGGAATTTGCTACACAAATTTTCTGAGTGAGACCGACCTTCACCGGCTGGGACCAGATAATAGGAGTACCAATTTGAGAAACCAGTTTCAGACGAATAAAAAACAAGCGGTCGAATGGAAACAAGGGACTCCCTTCCACTTTGGCTTTTGTGCTGTCGCTTTGTAGCAGAGCTACAGTCAACATAATATAGCTGGTTTTTTTACTCTTAATTACTCGAATGTTGAATCAAATTATTTAAGTGGCCGAGAACTGGCCCAGGTACATTTATGATGTTTGAATACGGTTTAGTCTTATATTAAAGCCAAATCTTAAAACAATTATGATTTTACACTCGTGTAATAAAACACTAGCTGCAGAATACTCGGACAAGAAACGCATAAATTTGAAAAGGATTCATTGCCAATGAGCCATGGAGTGAGCCGGGTTTAAAAATTTGTAAAAGACAATCACCCGGCCCAGGAGCGGCATGGTGGCATTTTTATCACCCCTCGTGCCATGTGTCACTTCCACACTTACATATTTGTTACAACGTAAAAGGCATGGTGACAAATGATAAAAAGCTGACCATCTTAGCCCTATAGAGCATTTTTATCTTTATCAGCAACATCATCGTTTTTAAATACCTACATATTACTAGCTTTTGACCGCAAGATTTGTATCTGCGTGGAATGATGTTGATACAAAAATATAGATAAATGTCCTTCCTCGGGCCTCAAACTATCTCCATACCAATCTACCTAAATACATATATTCAGCATTTAAAAGTGGAGAAGTAAGAGACAAACAGACAGATAGAGTTATTTGAGCATTTATATTATTTATATTGACATGATTTAATTACGGTAAAAATAAGGGTAATTGAAAGCAAAAACAGTATAATTAAATATGATTATGATCAAGAGGTGACAAAATCAACGTAATAGCGTCGTTGTCACAATAAATGTTTCGATTTACCCTATCGACGCAGCTGACAAAAACTTAAACACCTAATAATTACACCTAGCATACAATGATTATAATGATTAATACCGACATCAAGTAATTCAATCATTATAACAGAACAATGGCAATTAAAATTGTGAAATTAATTGCACCGAGACATGGCATGGCGAAGTGTCGAGCGTTTTAAATTTCAGGGTCCCTTTGACAACTGAACCACAGTTAACTTTCATCTACTTATAATATTACCAGATAGGTACGCTCAACAATATAAATATTGGATACGTATAATATACTATTTAGTATCTAATACTAAAAACTAACTTATAAAGTTTTCCTGGGTCGATCAAATTATTAACTGAGATTAGCTGGTAGAGATCCCTCTTAGGGATAAGTTCGACTTTTTTTCAATTTCACCTACTCACGAAAATTGTATAAACATTTTATTCGATCGATATCGACCTATCACTACTGACGACAAGTTTATATTAAATTGTAGGTAGAACCATTCCGCATATTGACATATTTTTTTATTACTTTTCTCTTTTTCAGAAATCGGTTGTTAGGTATGCGTAGGTGATGCTTTGCGTACCTATTTGTAAACCGAGGTGACCTTAACTTTCAAAACAATTACTTATGAGTTATGAATTTATGATATTTTATCAAAGATATTTTAACAAAGTCCAATTTTCGTTGTTGTTATCCTGCCTAAACCTATATCCGATAGATATGGGATACCAAAATATCCATTAGTTGAACACTGAATAAAAACTTTTTAACGATTATTACACCAAGTGCGGGTATAATGTAATGGAGAAGATGTTGATGTCAACTTTAGCCAGTCTTTCTCCGATACCACTAGGACAATACTGTCCTCAAAACGTCGGAGATAATTTTAAAACTTAATCATATGCAATTAAGTCCCGTTTTCGTAATTAATATTATTCATTACTTGCCTATAGATATAGTGTCGTAATCCTACCTTTATTTGCCCTTTAGTTTAGAATTCTTTCATATTTAATACGGGTATTGACTTTTAACACAGAGCGAGTACCTTAAGGCATATTGATAGCATTGTGTAGATAAGTTCAAGGCCGCATTGCATACAAGGAATACAATGTGATAGCAGCATCGCGTGTGTCGGCACGTCGCCGTCGGCCCGCTCTCGAGGTTTCTCGGAAAACGTCGTTAAACTCACGTATTTTTGGTAGCAACTTAATGCCAGTAATTTCCTCAGAAATCATTATAATTAGCTCAATTTAAACCATAGTAACAAACAAATAAAATGGTTAGACTAAAGTGTGCCGCAGGGCACGCGAGAGTTGCTTTATTGCCCTGGTTGTCTATCCGATCTATGTCTACAAGATTACCTAAAATGATTAATAGCTAAACCTGTTTATTAATTTTACATCTTAGTTTTGTGACATTTTTGTTACATATTCATGTCCAATTGTTCATTTCCAAAAGCAAAATGATACATAAACATTTATTTCGACTTTATTTTAATTGTTATTCATACTCTATCATGCTGTTTTTTTCCCAACGTATGAATTATCGACCTTCTCAATGACAGTGTTGTCAATAAAAACCGCAATAGCACATGTCAATACAATGGCACGCTGCAATTAGTTGACATTTCATTTGCTCCTACGGTAATAGCGTGGAACTGCCAGTGGATGTGGCTTCAGTAATTTTCTTCGACTTCTGTTTCACATTTTTTTACATTTAACAAATTGAACGTGGGGTATTAATTGCTGAGAAAATTACCGACGCAGCGCCGCGGGGCCTAAACCACAAAGACGAGGCGCACCAACGACCTGAAGTCCTCGTAAAAACGAACAATTATGAATTCAAGACGTTATTTCTTTGCGAATTACTCCTAGGTAAGTATTACAGCCAAACCAAGTTTTTAACAACACTAACAGTAAATATGTGATATTCATATATTTATGCCAGCTTGGGATGTGACTGACGTAGGTAGGTACAACCGACGATGCATGCATAGGTAAAGTATGAATACTTATTACGTCGGTACATGTGTTAGCTTTATACGTGAAAGCTCAGGAGGAAACTTCGCTTAAAAATATGCGCATGTATATTATCCAATCCAGTTCATATATCTATCGTTAAGGAGATACGTATAGGTATAAATTGTAATAAGAGATAGATCGTAAGATTTTCGAAAGCAGTTAGTCATTTGTAACAATAGCAACAATTAGGTAATAAGGCGAAACACTATAATTTGGTGGGCCGGGTTGACTAGAATGGTGTGGAACAATCGTGGCTGGAAGACTGCGGCGATTACAAGGCGCTGAGTGCTCAATCGTCACGTAGCGGCGCAAGAACAAAGCGACGTATTAAACAATTGAACGACCACAAAAAGTCCCATAATTCAATTTGCATCCCGCTAGATGAATGTAATCGCCGGCAAGAACTGTGGGTACGGTTACGGGCCGCGGGCGGCCGCCTGAGAACGGCTTTCGCCACTTTTCAACACTTCTGTGAATCGATTACATAGATGCTAGGTTTCTTTCCATGTTACTTGAAGTAAGTGCCTCATAACACTCTGTTGATGTCGAGGTTCTTGTTTTACGCTGTCAAGTTTTTGTGATGTAGCCTTTGTTCGTGTCATAGATGCCTGTTACTTGTTGCCATTGTGTCAGGTAAATGATACAATTGTTTTAAGGCCTGGGCCCGAAAAGCTGTGTTGTTATGAGGTATCGATTTACAAATTGTGTATCGAGTGCATGTCGACGGTTGGTATCGGCGAGGTGACTCGCGCATTATTATGATAATGCAAGGCGATGGTATCGCGCTATCCGCTCTACACAATTGAATTAGCATAGCGCGGCGTCGGCCGCGACGGGCGGTCCGGGCCACGCGACCACCTAAGTACTTCATCTCCTATTCCGCTTCGTAGATCTCTGATAGGAATCGAATCACAGCACTCGGGTGAAAGAGCCGATGATACCTTGTAGATGTTTTACATCCAATCGAAAGTATCAATAGTAGTGTTTAATTTAATCAATATCTTTTTCTAGCTAACGTCAAATAAACTAAAGAACCCAAATTGATTAACTGTCTAAAGCCTGATTAGATATGTGTAATTAACGATTTAACCTGGGATCAAAAGTGACTCATTGATTATTTTTGATACAATCAGTACTTTGAATGGAATCTACATAATATACCTATACATTTCCTACTCATAATATCAAAATCCCTGCTGGACCTAAATCCTCACCGAAGTATTTCATTAGCAACAGTGCATGTGCAAATCTCATCCTTATTGCCTATGGTTTTAAGTATAGCGTCGGTTCACCTCATTTTTTGTTAAATTTTCTTACCAATATAGATAATTCATGAATGTAGTACCTCCTGTGGTTCCAGTCCTGTCCCAAACTGCATGCAACTAGGCAAATTGAGCTAAACGTTCCACACGTCTGCGCTGCGGTCACTCGCGAGTTATGAATGGTGGGTGTTGAATGAGCGACCGCGGCGACCGCAGCGCTTGTCAGCTGCGTTTATGGACGTCCAGTAATTATGCTGCACCCTACGTGGACGTGCTCGAATAAGCGCATATGAATTCTGATGCTTCAGTGCTAGTGCGTTGAGGCTTTCAGTCATAAAAAGTTAAAAACTTAACGGCTTGAAGGTCAACTAGGGTGAAGAGCGTGTAACCTATAACTAATACCTGCGTTATTTTAAATCAATTAAGCGAGTTAAGGCTTAGGTATTATCATTTATCGCTTGCTTAACCTTATCAAGACATTGCGTAAGAAGTGTAAAATCCACGATAGTGTAATGTAAGCCAAAAAATTACATCCCGTAGGTATCAGTTAGGATTAAGTATTCGACGTTCATGTCAATATCGTTTCTTCCTATTCGCAATTCTGCACAATCTGAATTCTACACAATAGTATCCCACCACATTTGCTATTGTGTACAGTAGCGATTCTTCCCGTTCACAAACAGTAGCGATTTTTCCTATTCGCAATTCTGCACAATCTTCGTTCCAAATTTGAATTTTACGTGAACTGATAAGAAATTTCTGATGTAAATACCGACTCAACTACCGGCCTACATGTGATAAATATGTACAGGTGTGGGGTTAAGCACCCTTGTTATGTATATCAAGTATTTCAATGTTATACCAACATTACCAACAAGCATTTGATACTTAAACCCTTTTTATTATAATTACGTGAAATCTGTAATATAAGTCTAAAAACAGGAGTTTAGTTATGTTTAGTTGAGTAAGTTATTCACTCGTATTATGTAAATTATCAAAAGAAAGTTAAAATGTAACGATACCCTAAAAGCTAAATATTGTGACGTGACATTAAAGCCATCAATGACAGGCGCGGTTTAAAGCTTCAGCCCGAGTGCGAGTATTCATGGAGGCTCCTCGAGTGGTGAAATATGGCGCGGGGCTAATGGCGCTCCGCGACCCTCTAATGGCAAGTAGCCGGGGAAAGATTGTTAACGAAAGCTGCTTACGCGTTTGTTGTTCCTGTGTTATCGTTGTCAGAAAACAAGTTAAAGTTTGAAAAAAAATTGTATAAGCCATATGGCAAGCAAATGGGAATGATAGCCTAGCTCATACATATTTAATACATCAAGATGTGTGGGCTTATAGGGTACTTACCAGTATTTACACCAAAAATGAATATAATTTAAATACACAAAATTACCAAATTAGGTCAGTAGTGTAATTTAAATCGGACCTGTCTCCGCGATTTCGTCGCTTTGCTACAGGTAGCTAAAAGTACATCCGTTCGGCCCCAATTTTGGGGTTTGCCATAAGCCGCGCGTGGCGCTGTCGCCACCTAGCGGCCATATCTGTGCTGATCGTAACAGACGCGTTTTGTTAGAGAGTGAGTCTTCTGTACTTAGTACTATTATTTATTCTGTGCCACAACTCACAAGTCACATCATCTACTCGTAGGTATATGGATCTTTTTCAAGATACTCTAGCAGAAGACAAATGACAATTTCACAAAAAATACCCATGGTAAAGTTGAATTCTTTTACTTTTGTTTAAATTTGTAATGGCCATTAGATATTTATTTATTTATAAACAGAAAAACGTAGTTATTTAAACGGTGTTGCATACAGTAACGGTTTACAAGAAATATGTTTATTAAATTACTACCTAGTCAACGATCGTGACTAGATATGTATTGATTAATTCCAATTAAATTGATTTAATTTTCCGGCTATCGATCATAATAATTGAAAAATTGTTATCGGCAACGGTTTTTTTCGAAATTGGATAAAGCACACGCCTCTCACGTCCGCGGGTAATTACTTAATTACAAACTTAGTGCTTGCAAATGAGACTAAATAAGTAAACAGTAAGTAGGTTAAGCTTCGTTAATAACCGTGACAGCGGCAAATGTGCTTAAGCGCATTTAGAAAATTACTACCTCCATCTAGCGTAATGTACAAGAAAGGGGTTGAGCGGAATAACAAAAATTCATATCGATTAAACTGAAAGCGTAACGGTACATTAACTTAGCTTAGGAGATCTAGGTTGTTTCAGTCCATTTACAGATTTACGACTACACAAGAAAATAGTTCGTAAAAAAAGATGTGCGTTGAAAATTGCATGCAAATAGGTAGTTATTGTTCAAAGAACATTAGCGTCGAAGTTTTGTTTTCTTTTTAATCCCCGACGCAATATGAGGGGTTTTATATGTTTCACGCCAATGTCTGTATGTCTGTCTGTGGCATCGTATTTAGCTTTCCAACGGATGGACTGAATTCGATGCGTTTTTTTTTATGTAGGTATAATTGATAGAAATCGATCCAATAGTTTAAAGAGTATCTCTTTTCCAAAATAATGTAGGTAAGGCATTTTTGGCTAGAAATGGATTTTTTTGACACATAGCGTTGGGGTTTTTTAATTTTATTTATTTAATTTTTTTATTTAAGAGAAAGGAGTATGGTAGTAAAGTGTAGAATTATGCCATTTGTCATTATCTAGATAAGATGATACTTAGTAACATTCTTTTTACTTCATATGTTGTCAGCAAAGTCACCAAAGTAACCTATATCTGTGTAGTCACAAGGGGAAGGAAGACAGGATGAGGGATAAATCCAAATTCATAACAGCCCCAACCGCTGCGTTTAATGGCCACTCGAGCTACAAGGAGACGTTAGTTTAAATCCCTCTGCACGACAAATTGCAAACGGAAAATTTACACTTAAAAGCCGGATGGTAAGGATAATAGTTGCAATTTCCGATAGTTCTTGCACTCGCTTGTAAGGCTGAAAGGGACGCGTGCAGCGGTTTTATTGTTGAGACATAAATTTATTGTGATGGATCGGATCATTCTAGTGTGTGTAGAATTACGGGTAGATAAATAAGAATATTTTAAATATCGGTTTCAGTGGCACTGGAGAGTTCTATTATACATTGGTCGTAGTCAGTGACTTTGACCAAGGATTTGGGATGTTAATGGAAACACAGGTTTCAGATTTTCAGAGTTTGTTTGCGGTCTGTTCGTTTCACTATTTTTCCCTAAACATTCTACCTGTAAAGGCAAATTCCCGATTTTTACCCTTTTATATGTGTTGTTTTCACAAAATGGTTCGATAAAGGACAGTGTGAATGGCGCTATCGGTGTCAGTTTCAATTAGCGCTCCGCGGGGCGCGGCGGGGCGCCGCCGGAGCCCCGCGGGTGGCCACCGCGAGTCTCGGCTAAACTACTAAATTAATCGCCGTCCTGCGGGTGACGTAAGTAGGGAACAGATAGAGAAAATCAAAACATTGCAGATTGTCAGAACAGATGTGATGAAATAGATTGTACTGGGGTTCAACGACCAAGTAGATTGTGCCGGGGTTCAGTCACCAAAGACATGGCTAGATCATACGCAAAAGCCAAAGAGCAAGCGATTTTTTTTAGTTAGAAAAACAATAAACATCCGTCCTAATCCATGCCTTGCAGCCGTATTCGAACAATGAGATACGTCAAATACTAGATATTGAAACGATATGGATTAGATATGTCAGTGTCAAACAAGTGTCAAAATTGACATTTCTTCAAACAAAAACGTCACTTTTGACACTTGTTTGACACTGACATATCTAATCCATATCGTTTCAATATCTAGTATTTGACGTATCTCATTGTTCGAATACGGGTGATAATTCACCAGAAAGAGACGAACAGATATCGTCTGAAAGTAACGCTCAAATGTAACTCATAACATAACTGACCATCATTGCTTATACATAAATAAGGGAACGTTTAATAGCATTGGTGAAGCGATACTGCTATGATTAGAAATAAGTAAATAATGATCCGACCACAAGAATGACGTTTACAATATGGAACAAATAAGGGCTACCAGCACCATTACCCATTCTAAAACTTTAAAAGAGTTGACAATAGAACAAAGACGCCGCTTCTTAGGTAGGTAAAGTAACCTTTTTTAAGTGGAAGGCATTAATTAGTGGAGCTCTTCGAAAATAACCTTCTCCGTTGTCGGGGCATCATTTATTGACAGGGCGCGATGACGCGAGCGATGACGGCGGCGCCTCTGCCTGCCCCGTGACTTGCATCTCGCAGCTCCGTTCATTACTCGCCGCGCTTGCTCCTCGTCGGCCCACTAACAAGCCAGGCTAATGCAGTGACCTTGCAAAAACCTCTGCCAACCGATTACGATCATTATCGGGGCTTCAGAAGCTCCTGACGACGTTTAATGACTCCCAAAGGATCCTGAACCTCGTATATTAGTCACAACGTAACGCCAGCGGATCCTTCCATTAGGAAGGGCGGTAACAGCAAAGCTCAAAGCTTCGACAACAATCATCGACTGTGATTGTAGCGCAGGAGCGCGACTAATCCGCGCGGCCCATGTTTGTTCTGTTGTTGGATGAGTGATTGCTTTTTCAACGAGCCTTTTTATTGCCCATAATATGTTAACTGCGATAAGAACTGCCGATACGGATACGATATGCTTTAATGAAAATAATAGCGCCGACTAATTAAAAAACAAAAAAGTCGTAACATACAGGTTAAAATTGAAATCGCTCTAGTGTAAATATTCAAAGGAAATAAATAATTCATGGCAGGAAACGGAGTGTTGAGTAAAAACTATTGAATGAAAAGGCACGTCACTAGTCGAACATCTCAGTAGGTCGTAATTGTAATATTTGCAGCGTAATGACGGGCTGCGTCGAGTGGATGTGAAATTGGCCGTCGCGGGCGCAGCTCGCTACACGCTAACTAATAATATTATTACAAATGGAAGATGTAGCAAAAAGCAGCTAAATTACTTACTGTCACTGTGCCGGTGTGTTGTAAATAAACTAGTTTATGTGACATGTAATATCGTGATTGATAGTTTCAATTTCGAAAAGCTGGATCAATTTGATCCTGTCGTTGAAGTGGATCGATAGTCGGCGATCACGAAACTAGCTTCGAAACGTGATCCGATTCTATATACATATGTAAATTCTTGTTGTACAGGTGATATTAAAAGTAAACAGACATAGTATGGAGATTCAACGTTGGTTTCTCTATTAAATCCATACAATGTTACAAAGCGGCTACTTTAGTTTATTGCCAACCTACCCTACATTGTCATGGTTCATATTCTATTGGTTGAATTTACATAACCTATTACTATATTATAACACACCTTATTCTCCAACTATTAGCACAATTAGAACCAATAAAAATTATCTACAAACGTTAACTGTAGAAAATTAACATTGCTAACAAGCAATATTAAAATTATTAAACGGTTATTTGTGGTCAGGGCAGGAAACTGCAGTTGGCCTGCGGTCGGGCCGTTTTTACACAGCCCTATGTGTGGCGAATGTTGACTTGCTTTAATAAACCGCAGTAGGGAACATGCAGTGAATAATTGCCGCTACTAGTTGATTGTACAACACAAACAACGAACAAGCCCCGCGTGAAAGCAAGCACCGAGTAAATTTAAATTCCCCAAATATATTTCGAGCTTTGAATTGGAACGCCAATGAACCGTGCACGGCTGAAATAAAGCACAAAATCGGCGCAACATAATACAATTAGGAAGAATCGACATAAATCGACGGTGACACGTGTAGACAGATTCGCACATCATTAACGATCTTTTTAAGAAAGGCGACACAAAGCGAGATACCGGGCATTGTTAAATTTGTCGCCACTCCGGCGCGGCGTTGACGGACGCTCGCATAAATAACTTACCAAGACAGCTTAATGAACGAACGCGAGCTACCTATCTCAATACATCTATAAATTAGTGTATGGTATGCAATAACATTCAATTAGTTAGAAAACTCGCCGGCTGATTCGAGATTCGCTAGAGCCCGCTTTAGAGATCGAACGCCTGCAACGCGGTATTCATGATAAATATCTACAAGCTAGAGAATCGTGTATCGCAGTCATCGCGCTATCATTTATTTGCTATTTACACTCAACAACTTCCCGCATGAAATTCAATTAAGCGTCTTTCAAGAAACTCGTTATCTATTTCAATGTCTGCAACAGTGTCGTTCTAAAAACAGCAGTGTAAACGGCTTGAATCCCGTTGCGGCGCAGTAAATATAATCTCCTCGACAGCTTAATTTAAATACCTTTTGTCAATGAAAGGGTTAACGCGACGCCTCGCTGCCAGGAAAGAGTTATGAAGGGCGCTACCGAACCGTTAACGTATGTGCACAGTTTTATTTTTCAGTTTTAATTGACTGCTACGACAGCTATTTTAATTTAATTGCTTCAAACAAATACAGCACGAACGTTACAATAATAACCACTAGTAAACATTTTAAAGTATACTTTAGCCTGTAAGTGGTCGCATAATCCTAATGTTGAAGTGCGTAATCCTTCGTGTAAACCGTGGCAAAAAGCTATCAGAAGTGACAGATCTCAAGAGCACATTGTGGGGAACTCATCGTATTAGGCTAATGCCATTTTGCGTTCAACAATGTTCCGCGCTGAAACGGCATTTCGAGTCCTGCTAATTTATTTATTCATTTATCAAAGCTCCTATCGCATTGAGATAGAGCTTTTTATTGCGTGTTTCTTGGGTTGAATAAAATGGTATTGTACCGATATACGAGCGATGACAATGCTGGCACCTTAATCCTCAAAACAGCCATTTAGGCCCGTTACAAATAAAAGTTTGTCGGTCGCCGGCGACTCGATGCCACAATGGCCATTGACGCGGCTTCACGCTGCGCCCGTGAATGGCCCAGCGCCAAAAAAACCTATTAGACACGCATAATGGACTCGATGTATAGATTCAAGAGATGACATTGCGAGTTCTGATCGATAGAAGTACATGAGAATAAATGGTCTATGTTTATGATGTAGTCTAAACCACTTACCTAGAAACACGGCTTTAAAAAAAAAATAGCCTATAGCTTATAGCCTTTAGCTTAGTAGGTAAGCTAATACGAGTAAGCCTAATCAGTTTTGATATGTGTATCAGGATCTCGATGATAAATGGATGGCTATATAGCTAAAGCTCTTATCCTTACGATGATAGTCGACTGATTAATTTTCATTGATAAGTTTCGGTAAGTAAGTACATGGAATGATTACCGCTATAAAACATTCATAGATTCATATGTAACTTAGGTAATTGTAATGCTTTCAGCTCGTTTAATTTCTATAATAAACTAACGCTTGCTAATACTTATTTAGATAGATATCGCTCTGAGCTCCATATTGTGTAACGGGAACCGATGACAAATATTTTATTTTGGCGAGGGAGACGCGAGATCAATGAAACAATCGGTTATTCGAGCCTCCGGTGCGGAAATATCAATACGGTGGCAACACTGGAAACTAAGTATTAACGGTCCTCGATCAAATATTGACGTTTGGTTTGACGCCCTACTGTTAAATCCTTTTTGGAATTATTTTTGAAATGACATGATTGAATACTTTGTGACGGTACATTTTATACAAACACCAAAAAAGTTACCAAACGATGCATACATCGATGTCATGAAAAAAAATACAATTAGGTACATGTGCGCCTTCCCTAGAAGTATAATATGCACCGGGTGTTTCCTGTAATACGAGCAAATATATAAACCATATATTGTATTCCTTAAACGATATGACTTTTGACTAACAACTTTAAAAATTATGAAATCGATTTTCACTTTTTCATACAAATTTAATATTATTTTCAGCACGCTGTAATCAGTGTCTTTGACGTTGCCTGTCACACTTTAAACATGACAAAATTTGCAAAACATTGCTACTTAGAATAAACTATATTTCTTTGGCACTTCACGTTAAAAAATAAAATTAAAAATTAAAAATAAAATTAAAAATTTCAAAATTAAAAAGTAAAATAAAATTTACCTATAACGTACCTACTTTATGGCATGACCTATCACGTGTCTTCAACACTTCAACACCTTTCGCGGGACCAAACCAAAACGTTATTTTTATAAGGGATATAAACTCAGTTAAGTACACAATTTTATATCATGATAACTTCTTATAACCTAATCGTTGAGTTATTCCATTATCTTCCATAAAAAATTATTAATATCTGCGTGGCACCAGGCTCACATAAAAACATAAAGAGTCCCGCATTAGACACTTTATAACGCTAGCTAGTACACGTAATTCCCCAAGTAGGTACTTAGGGTATATAAATATAACAATTTATTTAATTAATCAAGCGAATTTGGATGAAATGTAGACACTTACCTACCTACTCGTACCTAGACAAAAGTTAAACCGACATTTGCCATTTACCTATCAAGTAAAAAAAGTAAACTATACTTGGTCAAGCAGATCTTGTCAGTAGAAAAAGGCGGCAAATTTGAAAAATGTAGGTGCGACAGGATATCGGCCCATACAAAATTTGAATTTCGCGCCTTTTTCTACTGACAAGATTTGCTTGACCGTCTATAGGTACTTAGTACCTACATTTACAACGATATTCAGTCGCTTAACGAAATGTAAACGAGTTGTGGAAATCGACCTTATCATTAAACTTTTACCTATGTTGGTTACAGATTCACGCAAATGCGGCTTTATAAAAGGATAAATTTTATCCAAGAAAATATATCTATATGTATAGGTAGGTACCCTAGGCCAGTAAAAATATGGTTGCCAAAATACTCAGGTACCTACTCGTAGGAAAATGGCGTCGTCTGTAATGTATTAGGCATTTAGGCACATAGGTATGTATCGACACTACTTTGAAAAAAAATCTGGTATATCACTCTGCTATTCAAAGTTGAAAGACAGTTACGCTGTATGCGTCCCATACACAGATATCACATTTTTCTTTTGATTTACAGAACAAGATACGAGTTTTTTTCAAAGTATTGCTGATATAGGTATCTAAACTGCTAAAAAATAACTATCTCCGCCTCTAATACTTTTGAAAGCTTAATAAATATTTGACGACTCTACCTATTTCCATACGATAGAGTCATACGGCCTGATTCGAACTTTAATTTCGATACCTAAATATCTTTGATTAACGTGATGGGTACAAAAGTATACATATTTATGATGCTAAGTGTACCAGCCTTCAAATGTTATTCTATAACCTCCAGTGGTCCATAAATATAAACATACCTATCATACCCCCATTAGACATAATCCGTGATCGCGATGCGTACACGCACTGCCGACGGCGACAGTTTGACGTTGTAGTTGCTAGCTAGCGTTTACATGTGTTTCTATAGGTACATATCTACATTCATATTATATGTAACTATTATAGTATATTACCTAGTGAGTCAGAGACTAACATTTAATAATTATGCTGGCGCTAGAATTTTATGATATCTTATTTTATGTTTAATATAGGTATTTATGTATTCGTATTAAAATGTATTTATTTGTAGGCGACGCAACGGAGCCACGCTGTTACGTCGTCGCCCAAATCGAATGTTTAATTTGTCTTTATTTGTTTTTATTTGTAGTTTCTTTGTATTGTATTTTTTTTTGTAGTTTCACTGTGCCTTGGTTTTACTGTAATGCTGTGTTACTTATTTGACTAATAAATAAATAAATAAATACATAAATAAATCTTTATAGGTATTACTTGCACTTAGATTCACCTGAATATTCATAACCCTTTATAATAAGTTATTATTAAACTTAAGTTAACTTAACTTTTATTAAGTTATTATTCATTTTTCTTTGAATAGACGACATTAGGATCATAGGTAGGTAACAACCTAGGGAAATATAATTATGATAATTTATTTTCTGAAATGGAAAACCGGTCACAAGAAAAGTTTCAAAGCTAACAAATGAACTAGGTAGGTAGATACGCCTACAATGGATTTTTAGCAAGAAATATAGCAGGCAGGTAAATATTCAATAAATATTGCTTGCAAATATTACATTAACAAGTCACTAAGGCAGGTATATTTAAATTTGTATCACAAATTCTTATAAGAAATTGTAAAAATATCCTATCAATAATAACCTTTAATAAGTAAGTTGCAAATGTTTAAGAATGTTTTATTTATACATAATATTAAAAACTAAAATAAAAATGTACTCCTAAGCAACTAAAAAAATCGTAGTGGTAGGTACCTAACTGCGAAGCTGATATGGTAAACATGATCAGCTGACCTATATTTAATAATAAAATCTTAACAATAACAAACTTACGATTGTTTTGCCGGGCGGCGGCGCCGGCAGCGGCGCATACATGTCAGTAATCATTGTCCACAAACACTCAACACTCGCGCATCGCAACCAAAATCAACAAAAATATTATACAGTGCGTACTGTCACTACTCGCGGCGGGGCGTCCACATGACGTTTTGTTCTGACAGCGGCGGCGCGCGAGATCCGCGCTCGAGCCGGCTCGGGCCTCGCGGGGGTGAGGCGGGCGAGGCCGGGGGCCGGTGGGCGGGGCCAGCCAATCCCAGCCTCTTACCACGCCCCGCCCACGCGCTGCCCCGCCCGCAAGGTCGCGAGGGCGTTATCGATCGTATACTGAGACTCCATTTTATTTCGGCTTCCTCGATTTGCATAAACTTTTTGTTTGAAATTGTTGCTTACTCGGCGAAGTCGGCTCTTTAGCGCACCGCTACTCCGAGTGGGAGAATGGTGTGGTGGACATCGCCGTTGGCCGCATACCAGATGAGGATAGAAAAGGAACATTGTTTGAAGAATGTCGGATATGATTGTTAATAAATAATGTATTCATGTGTGGTTTATGCGAGCTTTACTTTAACGGTAAATATAAATAATACATTTTGTGAGAACTATTAAACTTTTACTAAGTATGCAATACACCTTTTTTTTCAGCAGGTACCTAGTTATTAAATAATAGGTAGTATTAGTGAATAGATAAGTAGAGTGTGGTAGAGTTAAAATACCTAACTAAATTTATCATAAATTGAGAGTTTAGTTAGCAATAGATATCAAGAGGTTGTTATTAATGTAATCTTTAAATCTATAAACAACCTACATAAGTACCTAATAAGCAAAAATAACCTAACAAAGTCCACAATACACCTGTCTATTTAACGAAGGTGCCCAGTGTAAGTACCTACTTATCTGTAATTTAAAGACTCAACCTTTACAACACTCAATAGATCTAACTGCCTCTATTTCTCCAACAAGGTGTTAAAGATAATGAAATATAATGCGCATCACAAAAAAACTTCTAAACACGACCAAATAATTCGTAATGGAACTTAAAAACTAAAGGTGGACGTGAAAAAAATTATGGCGCCCCTCCTGGCACCCCTGGGTTCCTTCGTCCTGCCACTTTAAGAATAGCTTAAGCGGCTAATAGTTTTATGACACGCATAACACGAGGAAATACACCCCAACATATACAAATCAAATCCGGTCTTATTGCTTAGTAAGCAAGGTACAAGATCGCGTTAACGTGCTAACGGAAATGACAGTCGCGAAGCATTATACGACATTAGGGGTGCCATCGGGTTCATAAAATAGTGAAATTGTGGCGAGGTGCGAAGGGGGGTGGGCGTGTTCGGGATAACGAAATAAAAATGCTCCGGGCTGCTCACGGGCAGCCGTGCGAACTCCGCTTAACGCAATAAACATTTTAATTTGAACACGAAACTCACGCTGAGATGTGGAATTACGGCACGAGGGCGCAAAGAAATCAAATTACGAGGAAATTTCATGAGGCTGTAATTCTGTTTTTCCACTAGCTCGCGTAGCCTATAAATATTTTTATATATGTATGATGTATGTATGCACTTGTATGTTCCCTGGGGAGCTACGGACAGCCAGTAACATGGTTGTTGTCATATTTATGAGACTTGCAGTAAACTCTGTTTTATGGGAAACTGTTTGGTTTATGCAGACTTGTTAATATGCATTTCTTAATTTACTGTCGCATTCCCAGCCCCTTCGTAGAAATGGTACCTATTAGGTACATATATACCTCTCAATGATAGTGGGGGTTTTAAATATATTGGGAAAATGTAAAATAATTTAAGCTTTTAGGTAGTAATAAAAAAAACTCACTTCATAACTGTAAAAGTAAAGTACCTCCTATACTGATTTGATTCTCTTACGGATATTTTTTATTTTATTTATATATTATTCGACATTATTTATACCTTAATGACCATGATGATTATCTAATTTATATGACTTACTAATACGGATTAACTGCCATTAAAACAAATAAATTATTTTATTCAAACGCAATATCTAAACCTATTTCGCTAAGTCTCAATTATAATGTCATCTCATTGAGTTATATCTCAGTAAAACAGCACCGTTACTTATCTATAGGCACGTAAAGCAATTGACTAAAAATTTCAGTTACAGTGAAACCATCAACAGATTGGCATTTACGGCAGCGAAGCTAAAGTAAGGGCCCCCCCACATCTGGCGTCTTTCGAGCGTCGGCGTCTACAATTATATGGCCGACGTCGACGCAACGTCGACGCAGCGTCGACGCAACTGCGCAGCGACGTCATTTTCCATAGCGCTGACCAGACGCCGACAGACGCCGACGCTCGAAAGACGCTAGATGTGGGGGGGCCCTAAGGGTAGGTAGAGAAGGCTATAAAACAAACGTGGGACCAGTCAGCTCTCTGTGCACACTGCACAGTACCTACACAACTACTGTAAAGCGGTTCACAACTTCACATGCCTAACTTAGTGTTGAGAAAATCTCGAATTTTAGGAATCCAAATTTTTACGATTCTAGTTACCTAGACCAAGATAATTCTGCAAGCCAAAATACCCACCTTCCGTTATAGGCCTCTTCACATAGACAGAGATTGAGCTTAAGTGATTGAGTTCTTGTTTTGACGGTATCGACGGACGGCAGCGAAGGGGGTGGTTTGTCTGGGGCGGCGGAAATGGACGGAAGCGACCGTCGCCGGAGCTGAGAGGCCCCGTGTCAACTGCTTCCTTCATTGCTTATGTTTGGGGATTGTATCATCTCATCTGTCTGTTAGTTGTTGCTCGTAACAATTCCCCGTTGATGAAAAAGATATAGGTACCTGCTTAAAAAGCTGTAGGTAACAGAAAATATGTGTACCTATACATACATTTATGTACTTGTGTACCTACATAACATAATTATATATACGTACTGCCCATATACCGTTGTAAGTAGATAACTAATTTGGTGTATTTTAACTAGCATCGTCTTTTAGACTAAGCTCGTTAAATAAAGATTAAAAAAAGTAGATAACTATTTAGTTA
The DNA here is from genome assembly GCF_963556715.1 of Cydia fagiglandana. Taxonomy (NCBI): domain Eukaryota; kingdom Metazoa; phylum Arthropoda; class Insecta; order Lepidoptera; family Tortricidae; genus Cydia; species Cydia fagiglandana. The sequence continues at coordinate 8,160,046 of NC_085937.1, forward strand.
CCAAAATACCTCCAATTAAGAAAATATTACAAATAAATGATTATGATTACTAACTTTTATAATAGAGAGTTATTAAAATATTGAAATTATTTTGTTATGAATTAAACCGAATTAAAGAATTTTAAATTGGAATGCAGTTAAGTTTTTAGAAGTTATTAATTAAGTAATAGTAAAGAAAATGAAAGGAAAAATTATTTATTTTCAAGTTTGGATTTAGTTTATCTTCTGAAACATCCGAACGACTGCCGTTGAAGTTCATTGCCTTCCGCGAGATAACCATTCATAATTGTAATAACTTAACTTGTTAAACAACAATAAGGAAAACTTACTCATAAAAACCTCAACTTCTACAAGACGGGGTCAGAACAAATGTAGTTATTTAAAATGGCTTATGTTAGCACAACAAAGCTATTTAGCTAAGTCGACAAATTGGCAACCTGTAATTTATCTTGACAGCCGACTAAATTAGTGCTAAAGCTTAATTCACACTAATATTCACATCAGGCTAATAAACCGTTAGGACGTAACCTAGAACCGGCCGGTCATACAAATCACCTTATACCAGCTAAATAGACGGCAGACATGTTATTATGAAGTTGATTTTGTACTGAAAAGGGCAGTATTAGTCCGCTAACACATGCAAAGAGTTCCCTAACAAATTTCAAAAGTATGGTCGCAGGAAAGGAAGAAAGTATGGGTAAGAAAAAAAAGGGGAAGTCACTTGTCAAATGGATGCCTCCTTTCCCCCGCTTTTGTGTCCAGGATTCAGACAACTAAAGCCTATTTTTTTATTCCGTAGACTAAAATGACATTTCATACTATGAAATGACATTTTATGTTCATACTAGGAAATGTCATTTTGGTGTACGGAATAAAAAATAGAATAGAATAGAATAGAATAGAAATACATTTATTTATGACAAACAAACACAGATGACAAAAACATGTTATGATATTTTTGAGAAATTACTTAACCAACCTACGCTTTGAAGATTTTCCCGCAGGGCAGGGACACCCCGTATACCTATGTGTAAAGTAAGGCGGGGTAAGACTAACTTAGTTTATTTTGATCGGGGCAAGACTAACAGTATGAGGATTCCATACAAGTGATAGTTTTACCCCGGTGATAGTCTTACCCCACCTTACCTCATATGTGTTCAAACAATTTTTTGGGTTATTAATTTATGAAGGCAGCATATTCGATTTCTTCAGATTAACTTACACAATAACTTCTTCTCACTGTGCCCCTATTTATTTCTTAGTATCATTTCCTATAAGACCATATACCAGATCATACACCTTGTACCTATCTACATGCAGATACATATAGGCTTTACTTAATACCTGCAAATAAAGTATGTTACAATTATGACGATATTTATTAGATAAATGATTGTTATATTTTAATAAATTTATTTTAAAAAATATTTTAGACGAGATATAGAAGTAAAATTCAAACTGATCATTTAGTAGGTTTATATCGCATTCTTGCACATTCGCCTTCAAATTAATACTAGCTGTAGGTAAATGATTCGTTTTCCTTTTATGTCAATGATATTAAATTCAAGAAATGGCCTAGCCTTATAAAATTAGTTGGCCAAGCGTATGGAATGCCACAAACCATATTTAGTAGCTTAAGGAATGTGGACAGCCAATATTAATTAATTTTACGTAAACATTCAGGTACCTGTTTTACAAATAGAGCTAGATTATGCTACCTACGCCTTGTCGCCTTAATTCAGCTTTAAGATTAAACCAGTAGTGCAAGCCAAATTGAAATAAATTAGGTAGCCGCTTTAACTAATTATCATTAAATAGGCAAGTTCATATCTACAATTAGTATATAAGCTTACGATTTTATTCATATAATTAAGTAAGTAAACGAGAATGTATTGAAATTGTTATGCATTTATCTAAAATAAACATAGTACTTATTTAATTTAAAAATAGCCATTTTTAAAACACCTAATAACCGTTAATCCACGCGGGTAAAGTGAAAAACACTAAGGACCAGATCACTAGACCATACTCAACTTAGATCTACGTCTTACTTTAGAAGACTAAATAAAATACCTACGTTTCTTTATTTGTTAAGCGGCCATATTTCCTCGTATGCCACGCAAGCTTTCACAGTTGAAAAAGCGAATTGTAGAAGACAAAGATGGGCTTTACAGTCTCTGTCTTACAATAGCACAATAGTTATTGTGATACAAATGTGAAAAGTACGCAATTCCAAACCAATTTCGGAATTACACACACGAAATATTTCTCACAAGCTAACTACTCGTACATAATATGTAGTTACCTACATTGATATATTATATCAATCAATTAGGTTAAGCTAAGCCAAGACCAAGTAAATAACTGTATTAATAGGATAAAAATCAAAGTCAGTAAATATTTAGAGATCAGATCTCTTTAAAAAAAAATATAATAGAAAATAGTTCTGTTTAGAGGATCCATTTTTTGTATGGCATTTGTTTGTGCGTTTATAATATTTAATTATTCATATTCAATTCATAAACACTATGATTTTTTTATTGGTGTATCTACTCGTACGTATCATAAATGATCTTAACCATCGATGCCATGAAGGCATCGTTTCAATAATATGTATTTCCATTGCAAAATGTTCTAATGTTGCACATTCGGCCACACGCGTCGGCGCCCGCGGCGGGTTGCAGGTTCAATCCCGCTCAATGCACATTGTGCGCATTATTCATGGATAGCCCTTTCAATTGAACATTAATGCTTATTCCAATCGAAGATTGTATTCAAACAAAAAGCTTTCAGCGAGGTTTTGCATGGGCGCGAGCATGTATACCTACAGCTGTATAGCCCGTATAGGCTGACTTTAAAGAGGTACGTGTTGGTATACAAAGTAATAAAACCGGGCAAGTGCGAGTCGGATTCGCGCACGAAGGGTTCCGTACCATAATGCAAATGCAAAAAAAAAACAAAAAAGAAACGGTCACCCATCCAAGTACTGACCACTCCCGACGTTGCTTAACTTTGGTCAAAGATCACGTTTATTGTATGGGAGCCCCATTTAAATCTTTATTTTATTCTGTTTTTAGTATTTGTTGTTATAGCGGCAACAGAAATACATCATCTGTGAAAATTTGAACTGTCTAGCTATCACAGTTCGTGAGATACAGCCTGGTGACAGACGGACGGACGGACGGACGGACGGACGGCCAGCGAAGTCTTAGTAATAGGGTCCCGTTTTACCCTTTGGGTACGGAACCCTAAAAAGTACTTAGGTAAGTACCGACCTCTATGATTCTGACATAGTTAATGGCGAATAAGATGTTTCAATTGTAAAAATTATAGGTACTTTCTAATGATTAACACTTTTTCACAAAACACACAAGTACCTTATTGAAATAAAAATAAATCTGATAGGTTTTTTACCCCTATTGCTTGTTAGTTAGCACACTAAATATGTACCTACATTCATCCATCATATTAGTGCGTATACTTATTGGCCATAACTTGGTAATCTCGGTATACTTACTACATGCATACCTAACCTAAGCGGCTGTCAAGAGATACTTTGAAGTTTTCTTCATAAAAGTATAGGTGTTTTTTTAAAGAAGATTTTTCTTATACGAGACCTAGACCAAGAAAAGTATATGCCGTGATTTTGATAGCCCACGCAGTGTGTTTTTTATACGTCATTGTTTGATAGAAGTTTGACGTTTAAAACAACACTTGCACTGGGTGGGCTATCATAATCGCTGCAGACTTTTCTTGGTCGAACTCTAGAAGCAATATTTAACAAAAACATAAACATTATTGATTTCATAACAAGGCAACATTACTTTGAAACGTGTTTAATTAGAAGTAGGTAATTAAATAAAGACTCAGCAAGCGGCGACAAATAGGTGTCAAGATGGCACGAGAAGTCGGCGCCCTGCGGCGAGGACTGACAGCTAGCTAGGAGAAGGAATATTCGAATAGCGTAGATGTGGATTTTTAGGGTTCCGTAGTCAAATGGCAAAAAACGGAACCCTTATAGATTCGTCATGTCTGTCTGTCTGTCCGTCCGTATGTCACAGCCACTTTTTTCCGAAACTATAAGAACTATACTGTTGAAACTTGGTAAGTAGATGTATTCTGTGAAACGCATTAAGATTTTCACACAAAAATAGAAAAAAAAAACAATAAATTTTGGGGGTTCCCCATACTTAGCACTGTAACTTAAAATATTTCTTTTCATCAAACCCATACGTGTGGGGTATCTATGGATAGGTCTTCAAAAATGATATTGAGGTTTCTAATATCATTTCTTTTCAAAACTGAATAGTTTGCGCGAGAGACACTTCCAAAGTGGTAAAATGTGTTTTCCCCCCTTCCCCCCTGTAACTTCTAAAATAAAAGAGTGATAAAACTAAAAAAAATATATGATGTACATTACCATGCAAACTTCCACAGATCTAGTAAGTAGTTTTTTTTTAATGGTCATAAATCGTAATTTTAATATGTTACTTGCTGCTACGGAACCCTTCATTGGCGAGTCCGACTCGCACTTGGCCGCTTTTTTTTATACGGTGTTCGAGTCGGTTAAATTATGGGTAATACAGCGTAGAATTGACAGTTAACGGGAAAATACAATAGGGTATTATTGTATTTAAAATAAATTATTTTACACCATGCACGAAATAAAGCACCAGATAATTATTAAAAAAACACAGATGGGAGTTATTTTTAAACACAAGTTCTATTTAAACAATCGGATAGAAATATAAAAAGTAGGTGAGTTGACCGTGACGTCACGATGTAATGTTTCATATAAATTCCATTAGCAAACCGTTTTGTCAGTTTTAAAAAAGTAACTGATTTGAGTAGTAGGAAAATACCATATTATAAGTTTAGTTTCAGGTGCTTTGTCAAAGGTAGGTACGTATATGTGTGGCTGATTATGACGTCCTTTGCTTATTAGCGTTAGTGGTAACTAAGACATCTTAAGTTTATTTGTTTTTTTTTTGCTAATGGATATCCATAGTTATGAGTTAAACTTTCATCCCCAAATGAATAAGTATTATTTTTCAATTAAGTACAGTCAACGTCAATAGTATGTTTACACTTTTGCGCCTTACTCCTTTGTAATAAGGCGAAATGTAAACATATCTTTGACGTCGACTGTACAATCAACTTTGGAAAAACCTGACCGAAATCGAAACGTATGCAGGAGTGAGCAGACAGATATATCTGCAACTGACTGAATATTAAAAGATCTTTGAAGTTTATCACTTTAACACAGATAATAATAACAACAAAAATAACCAGAAAATTATTGTAAAATGTCTTTCTTGGCGTCATTATGCATAAAACTTGGACATTACAATATCTCGAATGGACACTGGCGCGCGCGTGACGAATGCATTTCGCGCCACTCATCGACCACAATGGCTCGAATCGATGATCGGCATTACCGATTTCGTCATTCGATATTCGTTCCGATATAATTTCTCGATGTCGTGCCTGGAAAATCGGAATTGTGGAAAGCTTAGCGGCTTTACATAGAACTGAATCTAGATTAATATAACCCTTTTCATACATTTTATCTAGAGCCGTTGAAGCCGTTCTTAGATGCCGTTCTTCATAATACACTAAGGTATTTATAGGGAAATTAGGTATACAGTATGTATCAGAACGAAAGGCAAAGAATGAGACCCATTAATGTTTAGGTCATAATGAGCAACTTTTACAATGGGACCAAGCCCGAAAACGCGGAAAAAAATTGGATGTTTGATACATTCTGCTGGTCTGATGTTGAAATTTCCTAGGGGAGAGTCAATTTTTTCCGCGTTTTTCGGGGTTAGTCCCATAGTAAAACTTGTTCAGTATGACCTAAACATTAATGGGTCTCTTTCTTTGCCTTTCGTTCTGATACATTCTGTATTACAGGTCCAGTAAAAGTAGCATAGATAAGTAACGACACATGGACAAATCGTTACTGATATATAAACAGATATAAGATGACGGTACTTACTAAGATCTTCATGTCCTTGTGATCCGCGGACACGGTGTCGATACTAACCTGAGAACAAAAAATTACGGTTAGTTTTATGCAAAGATAATACCTTAAATTATTAGAGAAAACAATCAAGACTCCTATTTATTTTACTAACAAAAAAAACATTGATTATAGATGATTATTTTAACTTACTAAAATGACAAATGTGTGTAAAAGCAGTCCATTATTATATATACAGTGGAACCTGGATAATTGCAATCTCAAGGGACCGGCTAGTTTTTGTCAATTAACCAGGTTTTTCATTTATGCAGGTCGTGTCAATTAACGAGGTTCAAAAAATCGTTGTGTCAATTATAGAGGTTTTCATTAATAGAGGTTGCGTTCTGACAAATTTCTTTTATGGAGGTGCAAATAACTTTTTAAAGTAGATTTACACGCTTACGTTTTGGGTTTTTGGTCTACGAGTATATATTGCTTCTGTCCATACTTGCACTTTTACACTACATTAATTATCACTTTATTTTCTTATCATTTGGGTTTAAAAAATTCCTTTGAATTGCAGAAGAAAGTTTTATTAGAATGTAAAAAGCATACTTTGTTTTTTTTTGATCAAAACTATTTCACCTACTACAGGCTGTGATAGATACCCAATAAATAAATTGAATTCTGGATGGAGATATAAATAAAATTATCATTGCTATTATAATATTGTTTCTGCTGTCTACAACTACATTATTTCAATTACAGAGGTAATAAGTAAGACTCGTTTCGATAGTAGAGGTAAAAACAAGAGCAAAAATAACGGATTTTTTTAGCACAGTGTCAATTATAGAGGTCTTAAGTTGCGATGTGGTCAATTACAGAGGCAAATTTACGAAAAGCACTAAAATCTAAATTGCAATTATAGAGGTTCCAAAATTTCAATTATAGAGGCCTTTTGGTCTCAAGGGACCGGGACCGGACTTTTGGTTGCAATTATTGAGGTTTTCCATTTATCCAGGTGCCAATTAACCAGGTTTCACTGTACCTTGTTTATGTGTAAAAGCAGTCCATTATTATATATACCTTGTATATGTTTGTTTTTAAAAAGCTGCTCATAGATCTCATAGAACAAGAACTTTGCGATAGCTACTAATAGTTGTTTTAAAAACAATCCCCATCAAAACAACACATTTCCCACCGTCCATTCCGAAAAAACAGAAAACTAATTAGAAAGCCCCTAAAAAAGACCTATCATAAGTCGGCGTACACACTGAGCGAATTTAATTTGGAGCGTTTTTAATTATGGCGGGAGATTCGTTCGCTGGCTGGTTTCGGCGCCGCGGCGGCCGCCCTGTAATTATGGGTCGGTAATTGCGAGCGCTCCGCGCGTCCAGTGTATCCTAGCCGAGCAACTGGAACTAGGCGGCTTTGGATTTTAACAGTGTAAGGTCTTTTATGGTGCGCAAGTTTGCTAGTGTGCAACTGCTTTTCAGCATATACATATAGTCGTCATCATATTTTTATGTCTTTATTATATTCGACACACAGCTGGATTGAGCATATTTTTTTCACCAATGAATACCTTCTGTGTAGAATATATGTAAACATAAGCTAGGAAGCCAAATAAGTGATTTCCTGAATTTTAACAACATACAAACAAACAACATACATACAAACTTAGCCACAACTTTAAACATTGTAGCACGCATACTTATAGACCGGAAAACATGGTCTTCATTTCATTTTGTGCCTCATATATTTCATAGTATAAAAGCGAATAATTAAAAATGTTACAAAAATGTTAATGTGTGCGCTTAATTCTGCTAGTGTACGAGTATTTACCTTTGCTCAAGATTACATTTTCGATATTTTTATCTAACTCAACACCAACTAAGGTCTTCATCCAAAGCAAGAGTAAATTGCACAAGCAATCGACACTCGAACAATACTCACATACCGGATACAATTATCATGATACGGACCTAATGCAATAAGTTTAGGATAATAGCACTTCTAATGTATTGTAATTGCCCTTTAGGTAATATTATGCACTCGGCCACTACTTTCTAATACTATTTAAAAGGATTGTGTTTAATAACGATGACTGGTCGGATTGAGTTAAAAAATATTTTAAGTATACATTATAATAATTATAGATTAGGCCGATGACTAATATGCACTACTGAACTGATGCACCTATCTACTGTTTGGATAAGTTTTTTGTTGGTTAGTTTTATTTTCACCTGCTGCGTTACATCCCTAATAGGTCAAGTAATTGAACAAACGCTTCAAATAAATATCTACCACGATTTCGTGTGAGCATAAACAAGTATAGAACTATGTGTACAATATGACAATATGCGCACAAATAGTGAAACAGTATCTAGAATTATAATCACTAATGAGTTAATTGACACGATCAAAAATATACAGTACAAAAAATCAAGCACGCAGGGTTTACTAAACTACTTAATGAAAATATGTACTTAGGTACGTTGTGCAATATATATAATATATAAGTATTTATTTATTTATTTATTTAATCTTTATTGCACATAAGGAAATACACTGTACAAAAGGCGAACATAATGCCGCTTAAAAAATGCCGAATTAAAAAGAATACTGTTTATTAAAACTCTTATGCATAGATGAGACACATAGGCATTAGGCAAGTATCAATAAAAATGCATTGTTTTACATATCAATTAAATTTGTCCGTACTTTATAAGTCCGCGTTTTGTAGGTTAAGATTTTTTAGTGCTATTTTTTTTTCAAATCCCATATCTTCGATCTGCCATGGCATTTATATTAAGATGCTTTTTTAAATTATAGCTACATTACCTACCTTTACGAAGCAAAGTAGATGCTATTTCAGCACGTTCTTATAAATCGCAACGTAAGAATTCACTGTATAAAATTCTCGAAATACGGGTATTTTTTTATTTTCGCGCCGCTTTTTCTGATTCTCTGCGAATTGCAACACTAGAAATTTACTCTCAATTTGCTCTGACTAATAAGGACACACGATAGTGCAGTACCAGTCTTTGCACTGCTATGAAACAATTGCACGACGGATCGAACTTATGAAGTTCACGGGTTTTCCTAAAAACCTACAATTGTCAATTTACAACAATGTTGACAGTTCGAAATGTAAGTGCGAACCGGAAATGTACAGATGGCCATAAAGATAAATATGTCGGTTAACACGTAAAGCGCATTGCACATTTATTGCTGCTATTACTGCATCTCTGTGATATGAACTCGAGCTATAATAAGTGTCATACACGTGTAAATAGCTGGGGATTCTAATAGTTGAATAGTTATATAGTTTATAATTGTTAACCCCGTTTCTTTGATTTCTGCTAAGACATTTATAAGACGCTGTTTTAAATTATAGCTACATTATCTACCCTTTACGATGATACGAGCAAGGTAGATGCTATTTCAGCGCGTGTTCTTATATCGCAACGTAAGTATTCACAGTATAAAATTCTCGAATAATGGGTACCTATTTCTTTATTTTCTCGCCGCTTTTTCTGATTCTCTGCGAATTGCAACACTAGAAATTTACTCTCAACTTGCACTGACTAATAAGGACACACGCGCAATAGGTACCATTCTTGCACTATTATGAAACGATTGCACGACGGACATAACTTATAAAATTCGCGTGTCCTCAAGTATTTTCCTCAAAACCTAAAACAGTTGTCAATTTGCAACAATGTTGACAGTTCGAAATGTAAGTGCGAACCGGAAATGTACAGATGGCCATAAAGATAAATCTGCCGGTTTACACGTGAAGCACGATGCACATTTGTTGCTGCTATCACTGCATCTCTGTGATATGAACTCGGGCTGCAATAATTGTGTCACTACACGTGTAAATTAAGAATACCTATGATTTATTTAACACTTTCGAGTACGAGCTTTTTTCACTCATGCGAAAGTATTCTTTAAATCAGGATGAATACGGTTTAAAATTTATTGAAGCTCGGTTTAGTTGGTATGGATGACCAGTACAACTTTTCTGGACACTGGCAAAGCGGTGACGCCAATAACACTGTGCAAAAAAGAGTTCACTACATAACTGGTATTGAAGAAAATTATTGAAATTGTTTTACTTACATACACAAAATGTTTAAAATACCTCTACTTTGTAAACATACATACCTACTTGCCTCGAATTATATTATTTAGGGGTAGTTATTTCGTTAGCAAACAGTTCAACTTTTCATTCAAATAAAAGCCAACGATTTTCTCAATTTAGGTGTTCTATTAGTAAAAAAAACATCACACAAACATCCGATACAAATGTAAATATTGTAACAGTTTACTACTGACTGAATATCTACCTGAGTAATACCTAATTGTTATTGAACTACACATAAACACACATAGAAACGAGTGAATAAAAAGTTGGTACCTATTACTAATTCAAATCAATATCACCTTTCAACAATACAAAATAGGAGATTATTTCAATGAAATGCTAGATTAGCAGTATGGCTGGAGTCGGACAAAGGAAGAAACGGCGCGATCGTATTGTAGACCGCGGGAGGTGTTTGTACGGTAATCACACCAATTAAATATTTTTATTCCGTACTGCTTTGTGCCTTTGTAGGCATTTCCACGGCCGTCTTTTGTTTGGAGGCAGAGAAGTGACACGGCAGTTTTTTTGACGTTTTTGTTAGCTTTTGCTTTTAACTGTTAATTAGTATGCTGCTATTATTTCACGAGGTAAAATGAAAAATAGTAAACATTAAAATTAGAATACGAGATTAGAAAGTTAAGTAATTAGATGAAAATTATATCAAAAATATTCGTTGGCATAAACCACAAATAGACCTTACGTATAATAATTACCTACATATTAAGTTTTATTTATCTTATTACTTGAATGTACAAGTCTGGTGTTTATTCTGCGTTAATCAATCATATAAAAATAAAATGTAATGTAATGTAACCTAAAATTATCTAATCATGAATAAAAAAAAATGAATTTAAAGTACGCAAATGATTAGTACGTATCTTAATAAAATACTTAACTCCCTAATCTCATTATAAAAATATTTAGATACGACAACCATTATTATCAACACAGAAGATCGCAATAAAATCTGTCTTTACGCAAATCATTTCATAGAATTATTAAAAGCTGTAGCGCAGCTTAAATTCAAATTCTTAAATAAAACAAAAATCCTAAAAACTCTAATAACAATTGCAATTTTTGTACTTTCCCAAGCTTCATAATATAAAAAACAAAGCTTTTCTCCTAACTGGATTCCAATAAGCTCACTGAATAAGATAGTAAATCACCGTTCGTAAACAGTCTTCTATGATTTAAAAGCGTTACCTCATTGAAATAATGATTACTCCCATTATGGTTCACGGGGTGCTCCCCATGCTGCTGATAATACGCACAATGCATATCGGCCCATCAGATTTTCCACAAAGATGACGTCACATCACACGCGAAAATCCCAAGAAAATTTCGGAGCAATTATCTTAACGGATTGATGCGGCGAACGAATCTCGCCTACTAATTGTAGGGTTCGGGTTTTGGTGTTGCGCGGAGCTGTGTCTCGCTTGCACATCGTGCGTCTCGGTCGGGCCGCGTGGCCCCTCTACGTGTTTGTTTACGCGGGGCGGGCCGTAGGGCGGCCGACGCTGAGGGCGGAGGCTACGATAATGCGATTTTTGAATTGAATCACAGTTTTGACTAGGGTATTTGTAAGCCTTTCGGTTGGTCCTTAGCATAGATTTTGTTATTTAAAAAACTTGACCCCCCTTTATTGTGGCATGTTTTAAAAGCACCTTTTTTTGCTTTATATTATTCTAACGCAGTGCACAATGCATTTGTTAATACAAATAAAGTAAGACTAAATTTTATTTCTAAATAAAATGTTCTACCTATCCAATAGATCTAGATTTTTACTGGTTTTTACGAGGTTGTACTTACTTTACGAATATCTAAAAACACTTTCCAATCCGTAACTACTGTTACCTATCTTAGTAAATCTAGCCTTCTGAAGTAATGAGACAGCTAATTCCCTCTGATTTTAAAAACTCTGACAAAATAAGACTACCAGTAACCATGTTGTGACAAATAAATTATATCTTCTGAGAAACAAAATGCGACCATAAAGATTTTTGAACGGTTTTCACAAAGAAGAAAAAACATGATAAGTGTTCACGTGCGTTTAAAACTTAAATGAAGGGTTAAAAAAGAAAAACATCTCGAGCACGAATTTGGGCGGAAAACTAGTAATTAAAATGAATAATACTCCGATGTCATAAATCATGAAAACCACGTGGAAAGAACATGATTTATCGTTCCACTCGACACGAGGAAATGTTATTATTTGTGTTCTGTAAGTAGGTGAATAAAGGAAAAAGTGAAGCTGGTTCAAATGTTTAACCAAAAAAAAAGTTAGATATCGTATAAGTAAGTATGTAGACTTGTAGAGGTAGGTAAATACTATACGTCAGTAAGATTGATTGTTATGTTAGTCGCACATAACTTTACAGCAAGTGTGATTTGATGTACATCAATAATATGTAGTTACATCTATAATATGTAGTTACTCCATCCATGTTTTCTTGAATGTTTCTGTGGTACACATCAAAATCGTTTTGAGTTAGATTATTTAAATTCGCCGCTTAGATTTTGCAATGAAAGGGATGATTGATTGTTAGTAGCTCATAACTTTACAAGTCTGCTTACGATTTGACGTACATTCAACTATAATATATATACCTACTCTATCCACGTTTTCTTGAATGTTGCTGTGGCAAACATCAAAATCGTTTTGAGTTAGATTATTTAAATTCACCGCTAAGAGTTTGCAATGTACAAAACTGATTCTTTGAAAACAATGACAATATAATATACTAATTAAAAAAGGAAGTGGGGCATAGGTAATTAATTAATAAAAGAACAGATGTAGTAGTGTTAAAGATATCTTCTATGCAATTTTGTGTTACTACATAATTAGTTTAGTTTAATTTAATTGTATACATTGGGAAGAGCGGTGTTACCCAACTCGAGCATATTTTTGCTTACAGGGTAGCTTCATCCCTTGCATCATAAACATGTGTATTTTTTAGAAATAAAGAATTTTGTATTTTTGTATTTGTATGCCTTTAAATATGCCTTTGCACGTGTCGAATACAGCTACTTACCGTATCGCATGATTTACCTTAATTTTGATCATAAGCAATTACTTTTAGTTCAGATATAATGAATGTACGTTTTTTCACATTCAGAGGTAATAAATGTTTCCGGTTCATAATAAAGAATATCGGGATCGTTTCCCTCGCGACTATTATAAAAATTGGTCCATTTTTTATCGTCCCCAATCTGTGCGGGGGCGGATATGGCTCGTATGACAGGATACACTTTCCTCCACTATTTCTGCATCCAATTCTAAATTGTCATATGTACCATGGACCTACAAGGCTTATACTACTATACACATTTAAATAGTTGTACTGATATCACGCGAAATCTACTCGAGTTCGTAACAGATGTGCCTTTGATTTGTATTTACGGAGTACAAATTGCTTTTAATAGAAGACGTCATTAAATTATGTTACTTGTAAAATGAATTCTGAGATTTTGCTTGTATTTTTACCCGACTACGGCAAAACAAAGCAGGGTTATGATTTTCATCTTCCATCACTCATACTTAATTCAAATCTCGTATATGGACAAAATCTCGAGTTTACTAATGAATTACCAGTAAACTTTTTCTATCGGCACCCATTACAATTTCTGTACTTACACATACGAGTAATGTAATGTGTTTATAGTCGCACCAATAAAAGTCTGTAGCGGATTTGATAGCCTACGCCGCGTAAGTGTTATTTATACGTCATAATTTCATAGAAGTTTGACGTTTAAAATGACACTTGAACTGCGTGGGCTATCAAAATCGCTGCAGACTTTTTACGGTCTGACTATATTAAGTTACGGTAACCATGACGAATCATTACGAATAAGAACGTGCTGGAGATTTTTCTCCCAGCCGCCTACGGACTAAACCACCATGTAGTGTTTTGTTGCCAGAAACGCTGTGCTAATTCTATGTAGTTCCAGTGTCTTTAGCCCTCTCAGCTTGCCCAAAGTCACATAATTAAAAAGTAAATAGCCTCTCGCGCGTGGACCAAAGTCACTGTAGATGTCTCCAGCGATAGGGGAGTATTTTGTATGGATTATAGAATAACATGCGCAAATGATAGTGATTACATTGCCGTGGGTGCCGCGCGTGCGTCGTAATTATTGTAATCTCGCGCACGCTGCGCCGGCGCGGCCCTCTTACTACTGTTACTCTATTGTTCCTGTTAACACTTATTCACAAAGCTTTCAACGAGGTTTGGGAATACGGAGCTGAATGAGCCGCCGCTGGGGTTTTCAGAGCTTACGTCGTTGTGGGTCGTCACGTGTTGCTATATAGTAACTAGTATACAGTTTGACTTTGTTATGTTTGACCATACTATGAAAGAATGAATGAATATGTAGATTATCTGCCCGATTCGTACTATAAGATATACGTCAATTTATAGATCTAGTAACGATATAGATTAGATGTGTCAAAGTCAAAAGTGACGTTTTTGTTTGAGGAAACGAAAAGAAAATTAAGTTTTTGTTTGTTTTATGTGAGGGATCTTTTAGTAGGTACTTATTATGGTCGATAGATACTTTAGTGTGTTTCCAATTCCGAAATGTCGAGAGATATAAATTATCACAAGATGTCACAATAACGTAGTTTTCTACTTCTACACTAACATGTGCTTAATTGCAGATAAATTAACATTCGCTGACAATAATTTGTGCAGTTGAGTTTGTTCATTAAATAGGTGCATAGAAATATGCTAAATGCTAAATAATAAAATTATACGTATTCATTTGTTTTTTAGAATGAAATTGTTTCACTAATGACAAGCGTCACAGTTCCTGGCAAGCGCGTGCACAAAGCGACGCAGGCGCATCTGGCGCACCGCCCTCCGCCCAACCTCGCAACTGCCATGCAAAAGCCTTCATCCTTCGATCTACAATGACCCATATCCAACAAACTCCATATGCACATACGACTTTGTTTTCGTTATTTACTCTTGTTTAGATCCATGGAGCCTTAAAAAAAACAAATGCATTCAATATTCAATTCTAACACTGTTTTGTTTGGATTCAAATTGAACGCAGATTTTATATGCGTTTCACTTTTATATTTTTAAGGTGCGTTACATCATTTTAATTATTCTTTGTTGTTTTTGATGGAATGGATTAAGGGTGGGCGTGGCAAAATTGGAGAGCTTTTTGTGAGTATAATATTTGTTTCGACATGTTAAGTTACGGCGTCTAAATAATATATAATGCTAATTGTACATACCTAACCCGCTAACAATTCTGAGATGAATACCCATACATTTATGACATTTAATCGTATATAAAGTAGAAGAGTAGCATTAAAAAAAAGAAAAGTAGCATTACTCTTTTATTAATTAAGTATCAAGGTATGTTAAAAAAAAAACTAATACTTTTTAGTTGTTTACTCTTTGGAGACTGACCATTAAAACAGAGGTATTATCATTACTGCGGCAGCTTCTATTGCGACCCTTCTTTATCGGTTATCTTCTTTGTCTTCTCTCTTTCTCTTCTTTTGCCTGCATTTTAATGATTGAATCTTGGTAATAAATTTGTTGTAATTTCATCAGCCCCCCATTCGTGACATAGATCATTTTATTTCATACAAATAGGTATAACCCTTATAATGTTCGTCATTAATTTACTCTTAGTGGGTAGAGCTTATTGGTTTGAAAGGGTGCGTCCGGTTGCAATATTAAACCAACTTCCACTTCATTCACGCACAGGCACAATAAAGTTTCGGATTACCATTGCTTATGCAAAAGGTGCAATACTTAAGTTCTTGAACTATTATCACAGAAAATGGCATATATGAATTTAAAAATTCAATGCACCGAAAAGCGCAATGAGTGACACTGCTATACAAGATTGAGATATGAGTTATAGAAAACGATTATATTATAAGCAAAATATTGTGATCTGGATGGAATTCAATTTTATCGAACCGTAGATAATCTCCGGCGATACACTTAGGTACTGGCTACCTAAACGTCCAATATTCATTCAAAACACGTGTGATCTTTCGGGCGTATTGTTGTCATGGATTCCGCTTAGCCCCATTCAGATCTTTGTCAACGGTTAGATATTTGACGACCGTTTCCTATGCAAAATCTCTTGTAATCCCGGAATAAAGATATCCATCAGATATTCATCTGAATGCTTCCGCCGAGAATGGGACGGCGGACAATAACGCGTCGAACACGAGATGTTCACTTGACGGGGATATTGAAACGTCATCCTGAGTGTTTACAAGCATAATAGGATTAAGAGTTAAGAGCGATTGTGTTTTGAAATATTGCAGTTTATTGTTGCACTCCTTACTTACAGAACCGTGTGAGATTATTTAAGCTGGGATTTGCATGCATTACATTTATTTAAGTAAATTTTCCTTAATATTGCAATAGTTTGCTGAATGAAGGTTGACTGAAATTAGTCTGCAACGCAGACATATTCAAAGTAAGTTCGTTTAGTGATGCAATAGGTACATAAAATGTTTTCAAAGTATAACTAATACATATTTGTATTCTCTGGATGAGGTTACTTATATGAAACACATATGTACACAATCACGTGTCCGTGGGTTATGCCAGTAGAGTTTTTGAAAAATCGTAACGCTTTTTTAAATCATAATACAAAAATATGAATAGCAATCTTGAGGCCTTTTTATAGAATTCGTAACCGATTAAACAAATTTACTCTATAGAACAAAAATCGCGAAAATAGTAGGTTTAAACTATATAAAACACGCCTTTAAAAATATGTAACAATTTTTACACAAAAACTAAATGTTAATATTGCTTTAAAAATATTTTTGATCAAACCCGAATGGATATTTTTTTGTTAAAATTACTAAAAAATAACTTTTAATAACAGTGAACTCACGTCGACTCAATTCGATTCAGAGTCTTTATATGACTTTACTTTTGAGGTGAAATAATTATGATCCTAAATGTGTTGCATAAAGAAAAACTACAGATGTACTATTTGCGGAAAGTTTCCAATAACACACATCTTTAAGAAGACTATTCGCAATTCGTATTCGTATTTTGAATAAGTAGAGGACTGAAATTAAGAATAAGATGTAGATACTGGGGTAAAAGGAGGCATGCCATATTAGGTAGGTATATCATAAAATGCATTTATGTATCGTTTGCGTGTGCAGCGCCCGGCGCACTCGACGAGCGTAGCGCACATGACAGCGAGCGCGCCGCGACGTGCCAAACAACAAAATAAACCAGCCAACCCGTGTAATAATGGTGTTTCCACCCTGTAACAATAACTACATAATAGTCGAGAGCTTTTACGAGCTTTTGTGAGGTTGTCGAAGCTTCCACTTGGCATTTTTTGTGTTGGCCTCCGCGCGGAGCTTTCGCACTATATTTTATGATTGTAAACTTGTATTTATTGAATACTTAGACATATGTATACTCCCGTTTTTGAATGTATTAAAAAGGATTGGCTCTTGAAATGATTCTTTTTTTGTGCTTTTTCGTACGTCTGCTTCAACGTTTACCCTTGCAAATGGTGGTATCTTCGGTGTAGATGACGGGTTATAATTCATTTATCGAGTAATAGCTTAGTTTTAATTCAATGGTGTAGGTGTATCAACTTGACATCCCACCGTGGCCCGAGACAGTGACAAACAACCCGAGCCATATAAGAGCACACTTCATAAAAGCGCTCAATATGAGACCACGGGTCGTATCCGCACTCGTGATTAATTCGACCAATATATAAGGGAAAGATAAACTGGACCATTAAAGATGTAATAGCGGTTACCGAGGGAAAAAATAAATTGAATTATTAAGTGTTTACGTTATCAAATGCGAAAAGTAAAAGAAAGCATTTACTTGCCCCTCTCCATCAAGTTTTATGTTAATAGTATGTATCCAAGACAAGGAATTCGCACGAAGTCTTTGACTTATTTATGAGATCCTACATGTAAAAAAAAACGTAGCTGTAAAATAAAACTCATCATATTGATTCGAATATGTGGGCGAGTGGAAGACAGAGGGCACCTCGCGCCGAGCATGGCGCGCTGTGTAGATAAAATTAGCGGCCATTAAACCACGGAACACTCGAAAGACTTTATTAATTTACCGCAACGAACTACGCCTCCAAATACCCAAGATGGCCTAGCGATAGATTTATTAATTATTAAGCATTATGGTCCCATATCGTTCCCGGACCATGTATTAATTATAAATTGTGCTCAATATCGAAGTTGGAGATTGCAACAGGGCTGTGTTGCGGTATTAAACGAATATAGTTTTTTATCAATTTCTTTACGTGGAACGTTTTCCTGGCCCCCTGTGTTTGCACGCATGTACCAGAATCGTAAACACCATTTTATAACTGAAATCTATACTTAAAGGAGTTTTATTGCTTTCCATCAGCTTAACCGAGTAACCAAAGCGGAGGTGAAGCAGAACTTCAAAACTAAGTTAATTTCCAATATAAAGAATAACATTAAGGTTTTAGGACGTTTAAAGACGAGCACGGCGGCGGGTGTTGGGTGAGGGGCAGGAGGGGGTCGATAGCCGCAATAAATCAAGATATTATCTGCGCGCGAGCATTACGTTACAACCTCGCCAATACTAAAGGGTGAGTCGCCGGCCCTGAAGGATATATGGACGTGAGCCTTATGCCGTACTTGCGTGTGCGTCCATGAATTTCAAGTACTAAAATATTTAGCCACGAAGTTTAACCGTTTTTCGGAATTATCAAAATCTAAATACATTTGTTATGAATGCTGGCGTCCAGATTAATCATAAACTTGCACCCAAACGTATATTTAAAAGATTTAAAACCATATATCCCAATTTCGAGATCTAAAAGAAATAGTCAATGATGCTACAAACTATAATTACACACTGCAGCTTATAATTTCGTAGCCATTCATTAAAATTCAACTAAAGACGAACAAAGTTGAACGTGGAACACAAATCAAATGCAACTCGCCGATGGCCGGTGGCTCCATAAATCAGGGGCGCGCTTAGGCCTTCTTAGCTTTTCTAGATAGAGATTTATCCCGTAATAACATGTTGTTTTTCAGTAAATCAACCGCCGAATTATCCGGTAGAGGAGGCATGATTAATCGACGGGCTGCCGGGGTAATGGCGCTGCCCGGAGTCGCGAATAGATCGCTCTACATAGTCACCCGCCAGCCTTATGTCAAGTTGAAGGTCGATAGACAAGTGTTCTGGAAAATACTACTTAGTACCTACATATTTTGCTAAATTGGAATTGTGTTAGTAACTGTATCTGTATTTCATGAAATTAAATTTATTGCAAAAACCTTTTCTGTTTATAAATCAAAATACGTTAATTTTAATCGGATTAAAAAACATTCTGTTACCATCAAATAAATTGAATTACTTTTGGGTGCTATAGATACAAATGCAATCGTAAATTTATCGGAATTCTACAAAAAACAAGTTGTTTTGACAGTATGAATAAACAACAAATATTGTATAATTCATGTGGATTTAATTTCGTTCCGCCCATTGTCAGAATTTCCAATAGCAATTGCGTAAATACAACTGTATGCATATGAAAATACAATTAAACAGGTTCTAATAGACGAATAAGTATCAAAGGCAGTCGTAAGAAATGATCAAAATAAGTGAGCCCTGGGAAAGCTTCGGCGGTCATCTCGCCGCGCAGTCGATATCGCCAGAAGAATGCAATTATATTAAAACGAGCCTTTGCCCATTCAGCGCTCAGTCGACATGATCTCATCGCCCTGTAACTGCTCAACGATTAACTTTAATTAAACGCTATCTTTAATTAAAATTACACGCGCCTGACCATATTTCATATAAGTAAATAAAATACTTTTGTAGTGCATCTAGGAAGTCTTTATTAAGATTGCGATTGCAAAGAGGCGGGGTAGGCCACTTGTTCGAGAATTTGAATAATTGGTGTATTACAAGTTCACGTTATTAAGTTAGAACCAAATAATGCAGGCATTCCATCATATAATTAAAATGTATTGTAAAGCGAGTAGCTGTATAAGAATACCAGCTAAGTATTAGTGCCAAAAAACGCGTCTAATATCGTGTTTAGTTTAGTCGAGAGGCCGAGCATAACTAATAAGACAGCGTAAGTGTTTGAAAAGTTCATTACATTTCTTCATCACTTACCAAAATTACCAGAACCTAAGTAACCTACCGAGTGCTTCCCAAGTGTTACATATAATATGAACCTACATACTTACCTTAAATCCTGTATCTAATGCACATCAAAAGGAAACCAAGTTTATTGTATACTACGCTACCTAGTAACCTACCTGCTCCCTAACTACTAGTTCAAAAATTATTCCTCAATTAGATGAGAAATCCGCAGAGATTGCAAGTGGCCGGAATGGTGCGGAGAATGCAGACCGCGAGCCAGCGTCCGAAGGGCGTCCGAGTGCCGAAGTTTGCATACACCGCGTATCGGCCATATTTCAACCGTAATGATAGCGAGCGAGCGTGATAATAATTGTTATTACTATGATCCACATCTGCTATTATTTTATAATTGAGGGCTTTTGCGTGAAACCCTGCAATTATAAGAAGAGCCCCAAGCAACGTGCAACGAGGTGCGCGCGTTTTTGCCTCCTTCCCTAAATTATGATATATTTACTAAAATTCGTTCCCGCCGCATTCGTTGGATAAATCTTGACCGCTAATACGATAAGGGAAATTTATTCTCATTTAAGGTTATCCTTTTGCAATTTAAATTATGAGGTGGCAATCGTTTGCCTTGGAAATGTTTTGATAATGGATTCACCCAAAAATTATATTCGTCATATGGCAATTTCTATTTAATCAAAATATAAATTGTATAATATCTATGTATACCTAAATATGTATATACATATCTTATTTGCTGATATTTAATGGATTAGCCGTTCGCTCAGCCTTCTAAAGTTTAATCGGCCAAAATCTACACCGTCCCTTCCTCTTCTTTCCCTTTGAAGGTCTGAGAATGGAGAGTTCATTATTTATTAGGAATATTAGTCAATTTTTATTTAGTCGAAAAAAGCGGGCAGCGACGGCGGGACGGGCCCGCTGCAATTAAGTGCGGCAACCCTGTAATTATGGACAGTAAATTTCTGGACGCAGCCTGGACGCGTCGGCGGGTACCTCTATCTGCCGCGAGAGGATTAGCTCACCCGTTGGACGCTTTTAACTTTTAGATTAAGCTCAAGAAATTAGCATTCCTGATTATTGTTGTCTTAATCTTTGGATGTGGTGCCAAAATTGGCTGCAGTCGGTATCTAATATGAAGCAGCAGCAATATATCAGTCAGCACTTTCTATTATAAATACTATTTCATCGTTTTCATTAAATAATGCATCCAATTGTAATTGCTATTACATTTTTTTTTCTTTGAACAAACGACTGGGGCGTGATTATTTTGATTCATACAATAAATGAGTGACGTAAACAAAACAAGTAAAATACCTAAATATATTATAAGAAAAACAAAAACTTTGACACGACAAATGATTCCCTACACAACAACTAAACTTTTTATATGAATAATGAGGAGAATTTTAATTTTCACATTAGCATTAATTTTACAGCTATCATTCGTAGACAGATAATGAAACAAAGGCTCCCCTATCATAGAATACGTAACCGTTAAAATGTCGAAAACTTCTTGTAGTGGACTTGTCCGGAAAAAACTAAGGTTAATTATATGAGGGCTCTATCGCGACCGCATCGCTGCCTCCTAATTGTCTCTCCTATTTAAATAATTTTGGGGACTAGTTGTTTGATATTCATATACGTTAAGTTTTCTTGCTTTTATGTATATTAACCGCATTTTTATTAATATGACTCGATTTCGGTAATCAGTTTGACATATTACTTAGGTACATATTTTTTGATAATTTGTACGTTGTCTAGAAAATATCGATATGACGATAACTATGTCGTATTAAAATATTTGACCTGCTTCTTTCGTTTAAGACTCATTTGGGCTCAAATTACAGGGTAAGTAATGAAATCTTTACTGTCTTAAATGAAGATACCTGCGTTGTAAAGCGAGATAACCTCTACATGCCTCTACAATGATTTATTGGATATTCTTTCGTTAGATCAAGTGCAGAAAATATTTATGCATGAAACTACGAGCACTATAAGGGGGCGTTATCAATACGTAATAAATAGCTCGTCAGGAAAGTTTCACGTCGATATTCATAACAGGAAATGGGCAGATAGTTCATATCTACGCTGAAGCGTGTCGATCTCTGACCCTCATTCATTCACAATTAGGCTCATGTCGTGACACACAGCGTGTCGCTGTCGAGATTTGGTCACAATGGCCTTCCCGCCATGATTCGGCGGAATGTCGAACCATTCATACGTACACACGTGCCTCTAACTAGGTGCTTACACATGCATGTGGCACAAGTGGTCTTGTTCGTCAATTACAGACAAGGTGATCAAGGCAGAAACTCACTTTCTCTCTGTTATGTAGGTATTACTAGTAGGTACAGTTGAGAGAAACATCTTATGTCCTTTTTCTAAGGATTTTACCTACTTACGAATATTCACCTAATTAAATAGCACCTTGCTCTCGAAGCAAGCACCCTTACTAAATAATTCTAGTTAGGGCTAAGAATCGTATGACGAGTAGCAATTTTAGTTGCTAAATTTTTTGTTATTTGTGTTTTAATACTTTGTCGTATTACATTTAAGTAATGTGCTTTTCTACAAAAAGACCAAGTGAGTTCTAAAACTGAGTCAGTTTTAGTTTAGTTTGATTCTGATTTTCTATTATTTTAAATACCAAAACAACTCGAGGTATAAATCGAATGAACACCTATATGTTCTGAAATATATACGAGTACCTATAAATCAGATATTTCATAACCAACAATCGCCCGTATAAAAGAGAATCATTTTATTTCATCAATAAAATAAATCGTGTCAGAGCAATGGACTTTCCAAAAAGAAGAGAGGGCCGGGCCGGGCCGGCTGCGCCAATGGCGACCTGCGACCTGCTATTTGCATACAATGCGCGTGGGCGCAGGACGCATTCCCGCGCGTGCGCTAGAGCAGCCTACAAATGCTACATGCCTGTGTTGAACGTCACGCATGCATTTCATTTACGAAGGTCCGTTAGTAAAAATGACAGATTAGTAATGATTTGGGCTTGGGCTGTTTCGGCTCCATCAAATTATAATTCGAAGGGGTTATGGCGAGCCAATTATGAACATTTTGGTATTGATTTAAAATTGCAGGCACCGTACCCGGTTCAAGAAACGAATTAAGTATATATGTAGAATGCAAGCCCATAGCGACACACTCACACACATTTGATTTCTCTGGAATGCGATTTAACCAACGTTTTGCTGGTTTACTTTTAGTCATTAATGTTAATTTGAGCACCCAAAATTATTTATATAAAATAGTAATTATTCTAGGTGACTGGTAGAAGACATGCTAAAGGAGATTCGGAAAGAGAACCTGAGTATTAGGTAGTCTAATCAGAACAGAGAGCACTCTGGCGCAGACCTATAAAGAGATCCGAATCCAGCTAAACTGGGAAGAAGGATTGGTAATCTTGGAGTAATATGCTCAATACTGACGTTTAATATTCAGCTTAAATTTCCTTATGATTTTGTTAAAATAACTAATACCTAAATAAACTGTTAGCCAATTCGTAGGAAATTCCTGCGATTTAGGTACAATTTGAGTATACATATAGTTGCAAAGTTAGTAACTGACCAAGGGCATGGAAGATGTGGTTATTTAATGGAGTGATTTGATTAAGTACAGGAATTACGGCTTCTACTCTTCTTAATAGTAGGTAGATTATATACCTACCTATATAATTTCTTAATACTGCAGAATGTGACTAGTATTCAGTAACAATCAGTAAAACCAACCTTATTATATGACATTAGGTAGTTTTCTTAGTGACCCCATGGGCCATGTACACCTACACTACCCTAATAATAGGTACCCTGGGTTAAATAGGCCCGTCGCCATGTCGTACTTTTTTGTTAAATCTGAATCAAAAATGTACCCACGACCGGCGTGGCTCACTCTGCAATTTCGTCGCTTTGCTACAGGTAGCTAAAAGTACATCCGTTCCACACCAATTTTGGGGTTTGCCATAA
The DNA here is from genome assembly GCF_963556715.1 of Cydia fagiglandana. Classification (NCBI taxonomy): domain Eukaryota; kingdom Metazoa; phylum Arthropoda; class Insecta; order Lepidoptera; family Tortricidae; genus Cydia; species Cydia fagiglandana. The sequence continues at coordinate 8,184,277 of NC_085937.1, forward strand.
GCCGCGCGTGGCGCTGTCACCACCTTGCGGCCATATCTGTGCTGATCGTAACAGACGCGTTTTGTTAGGGAGTGATTCTTCTGTACCTAGTACTATTATTTATTCTGTGCCACGACTAAATATTTAAGTATTAATTCCTTATCTCAAGCTACTTAACATTGCAAACCATAGAGTAATTCGATGGTTAATTTCTATCGGCATTGACATACTTATGGACATTTAAGTACCTACATGTATTTTTATTAAAAATAACGTTTTATCTATATTCAAGTTTTAGTGTTCTTTACATACCCCGCACCAAATATGCTTCTGTTTGGCCTAAAGGCCTTAAGTCCGCCCTTAGTCACTGTATATTTTTAACTGTGCAATAAAGTTGAAATAAATAGATAAATAAATATTTTGAATGTGACCTATCAAAGTTGCGTTTTACGTCCATGTAATTCACCCCGAATGTCAGTATCGGGCATTTTCAGCCAGGGCCGGACTGCATTGCAGTTGCCCGCGAGATTTATTACGTAAGAGCTCTCCCTCGACGCTCGCATCGAATCACGCGCATTGATTAATGTGCCGCCTGATCTATTTACCGACCATGTGTAAGATTCATTAAAATTACTAATTATTAGAAACAGATTTAATGAAATAAAGAGTTGAATAATCATTGGTAATCTATAATTTAATAAATTTAAAAGTAACGTGATTGATAGTTGACCTTTGTAAATAGAAGGTAGTTGGAAGAAAGAATAAAAGACGACTGGCATGGCGGTTAACGGGCATTCGGTTACGGGCAGAGGTGAAGGGAGGACGATTGTGAAGTGAGAGGATTGGAGATTGAACTGTAACGGAATATTGTGATCAAGAAATATATTGCTGTTATGAAAGAAGGAATTTTTATTATACATCAGAAGTGGTAAGTACCTACAAGTCACTATGGTATTCCTGATATTAATATTAGAACTGATTGAGTTAAATCTTAATTACCCAATTAATTTGTTACAATAGTAACAGTGGTGTAAAATTATTATGATTATATACCTATACATATATTAGTAACACTTATATTGGTTGTTGTTTAGTTGAAATTAATTATCATTTCATATTTCCTATGTTAGGAAGTTTATGTTTAACGGGCGCTTAGAAACAAAGACACCGTTAATTTTATCAAGAACAAAATAATTGGGTAAACCCATTTCGGCCTATTCGTTCACTCGAGAGCAATTATACTGCAAGTTTTCTCTTCAAGACCAACAGTTAGGTTTTTTTTTTTAGTGTTTGCTGTAATGCCTATCCATAATATAATTAAAGCATTCGTTACATCGCGGGTAGCGTGAAACCTTTGGAACACCGTTTTATTTTGAATAGTTCGGATACGTTTACGATTATTTACAGATGTAGATCGAATTCTTTTAGTCTATGTATGTACCGCTTATTTGGTTACAACTTTTACCATATTTTCAATATATCACTTATCAATACGTCAGTATTATATAGCGGGGTTAAGTGTTTTCGAAATTATAAACTACTCAGACTGTAAATAAGTAGGAATGATACTTTTACTGGTAGTTACCGACCCGCCGACCTGGCCGGGGTTACAATCGCTGTCGCTTCGACAACGAAAAGCATTATGTCTCTATATCACTCTTCCATATTAGCGCGACAGTGACAGTTGCATTCCGTTCGCTACGGAGCGTAAGCGATTGGCATCTTGGCTACGCGGCCCGTTTCGTATTCCGGATCCCGTTTCTGGATTTGGGTCCGTGCCGGATACTGGAACCGTGCCGGATGCATACCTGATTTGTGCCGGATGAGTTCCGGATCCATGCTGGATTCGTACCGGATCCGTCCCGGACTGGTGCCGGATCCGTGCCGGATTGGTACCGGATCTGTGCCGGATTGGTATCGGATCAGTGCCGGATCCCGAATTTGTTCTAGATTCCTTTTCTGTACCAGTTCTAGAATTTTCTCGTTTCGAAAAGCCTGTGTTCCGGATCCGTACCGGGATAGGGATCTGTTTTAAACGTCCCGCATTTAGACCCCGGAAGCAGTAAATAAATAAATAAAACAGTTGAATTTAGCTTAATAAGAACAATTTATATTTGTCTACTATTAACAACCCAAAGATTTAGAACTCTTCCATTGCTGGTGTTGTTTTCGAGTTCCAGACTATGGACCATGAGGAATAAAAAAAAACATCCAGGCGGCGCTCGAAAACTCCTGAGCGTGACCGAAAATCGAAATCTGATGATGGACAAGAACGTCGAAGCCGAAGTCGCAGGGAACAACAGGCGGAGTCGCAACCGACGAAGCCGCAGCAGCGGCAGACACGGCCGAGGCAATGAGAGATGGCTTCGAAGATCAACACGGAAGGACAACGGCCAGGATCGCTTTCACGTGGAAGCCGCACAGGACAGGAACGGATGGCTTGTATATCTTTGTCGTCTTCAGTTGTAGATTTTAATAGATGTCGTTTATTGCTTAAACTGCGAATATTTTGGTACAGTATCCTTGGTTTTAAGAAGTTCGTTGCAAAGCTCTGCTGATTGCTGTTGATCAATTCGTCAATTGTGGTTGGTGCAACTGACGCTTAAGTGGCAAGTAAATAACGATATGATGAAAATACCTACATATGATGATAAGTATAATATTATCGAATTATAAAATTTCTGGATTATTTTAATTAATGAGTTACGGATTAATGAGTTACGGATTAATGAGTTACGGATTAATGAGTTACGGATTAATGAGTTACGGATTAATGAGTTACGGATTAATGAGTTACGGAGTAATGAGTTACGGATTAATGAGTTACGGATTAATGAGTTACGGACTAATGAGTTACGGACTAATGAGTTACGCATTAGTGAGTTACTGGATTGATCAGTTACTGGATTGATCAGTTACTGGATTGATCAGTTACTGGATTGATCAGTTACTGGATTAATCAGGTACTGGATTACTGGATTAAGCAGTTAATGGATTATAGAGTTAATGGATTATAGAGTTAATGGATTATAGAGTTAATGGATTATAGAGTTAATGGATTATAGAGTTAATGGATTATAGAGTTATTGGATTATCGAGTTATTGGATTATTCAGTTGAGTTATTGGATTATTGAGTTGAGTTATTGGATTATTGAGTTGAGTTTTATTGAGTTGAGTTTTATTGAGTTGAGTTTTATTGAGTTGAGTTTTATTGAGTTGAGTTATTGGATTATTGAGTTGAGTTATTGGATTATTGAGTTGAGTTATTGGATTATTGAGTTGAGTTATTGGATTATTGAGTTGAGTTATTGGATTATTGAGTTATTGGATTATTGAGTTATTGGATTATTGAGTTATTGGATTATTGAGTTATTGGATTATTGGATTATTGGATCATTGGTTCATTGGATCATTGGTTCATTGGATCATTGGATCATTGGATCATTGGATCATTGGATCATTGGATCATTGGATCATTGCATTATTGGATTATTGGATTATTGGATTATTGAATTATTGATTATTGAGTTATTGGATTATTGAGTTATTGGACTATTGAGTTATTGGATTATTGAGTTATTGGATTATTGAGTTATTGGATTATTGAGTTATTGGATTATTGAGTTATTGGATTATTGAGTTATTGGATTATTGAGTTATTGGGTTATTGGGTTATTGGATTATTGGATTATTGGATTATTGGATTATTGGATTATTGGTTCATTGGATCATTGGTTCATTGGATCATTGGTTCATTGGATCATTGGATCATTGGTTCATTGGATCATTGGATCATTGGATCATTGGATCATTGGATCATTGGATTATTGAATTAAAGAATTATTGGATTATTGAATTATAGAATTATTGGATTATTGAATTAAAGAATTATTGGATTATTGAATTAAAGAATTAAAGAATTATTGGATTATTGAATTAAAGAATTAAAGAATTATTAGATTATTGAATTAAAGAATTAAAGAATTAAAGAATTTTTGAATTAAAGAATTATTGGATTTTTGAATTAAAGAATTATTGGATTATTGGATTTTCGAATTAAAGAATTATTGGATTATTGAATTAAAGAATTATTGGATTATTGAATTAAAGAATTATTGGATTATTGAATTAAAGAATTATTGGATTATTGAATTAAAGAATTATTGGATTATTGAATTAAAGAATTAGTGGATTATTGAATTATAGAATTATTGGATTATTGAATTAAAGAATTATTGGATTATTGAATTAAAGAATTAAAGAATTATTGGATTATTGAATTAAAGAATTATTGGATTATTGAATTAAAGAATTATTGGATTATTGAATTAAAGAATTATTGGATTATTGAATTATAGAATTATTGGATTATTGAATTAAAGAATTATTGGATTATTGAATTAAAGAATTAAAGAATTATTGGATTATTGAATTAAAGAATTATTGGATTATTGAATTAAAGAATTATTGGATTATTGAATTAAAGAATTAAAGAATTATTGGATTATTGAATTAAAGAATTAAAGAATTATTGGATTATTGAATTAAAGAATTAAAGAATTAATGGATTATTGAATTAAAGAATTAAAGAATTATTGGATTATTGAATTAAAGAATTAAAGAATTATTGGATTATTGAATTAAAGAATTAAAGAATTATTGGATTATTGAATTAAAGAATTAAAGAATTATTGGATTATTGGATTTTTGAATTAAAGAATTATTGGATTATTGAATTAAAGAATTATTGGATTATTGAATTAAAGAATTATTGGATTATTGAATTAAAGAATTATTGGATTATTGAATTAAAGAATTAAAGAATTATTGGATTATTGGATTTTTGAATTAAAGAATTATTGGATTATTGAATTAAAGAATTATTGGATTATTGAATTAAAGAATTATTGGATTATTGAATTAAAGAATTATTGGATTATTGAATTAAAGAATTATTGGATTATTGAATTAAAGAATTATTGGATTATTGAATTAAAGAATTATTGGATTATTGAATTAAAGAATTATTGGATTATTGAATTAAAGAATTAAAGAATTATTGGATTATTGAATTAAAGAATTATTGGATTATTGAATTAAAGAATTAAAGGATTATTGGATTATTGAATTAAAGAATTATTGGATTATTGAATTAAAGAATTAAAGAATTAATGGATTATTGAATTAAAGAATTAAAGAATTATTTGATTATTGAATTAAAGAATTAAAGAATTATTTGATTATTTAATTAAAGAATTATTGGATTATTGAATTAAAGAATTAAAGAATTATTGGATTATTGAATTAAAGAATTATTGGATTATTGAATTAAAGAATTAAAAAAATATTGGATTATTGGATTTTTGAATTAAAGAATTAAAGAATTATTGGATTATTGAATTTTTGAATTAATAGATTATTGAATTAGTTATTTGCTATGGATGGAGGCACGGATATATGGTAATGATAAAAAAAAAAGACGGAAATAGAGGATGTTATGTTGTGATGAGACACGTTTGTGTCATGAGAGTGATTCAGTAAGTAGCACATTAAAAAAATAAAAATGGAATCAAAAAAAAAACAAGAGAAATAATGTGCTACACGTAAAATTTGATTAAAAAAATGGTATGTTGTGAGACACGTTTGTGTCATGAGAGTGGTAAAAAAAAACGGAATAAAAAAAAAAACACGAGAAATAATGAGTAAAAAAAAAAACATAGCAGTCGAATATGTTAAGTAATGTACTTTATATGTATTGATGCATAAAAAAATATGATATATTGTTGTATAATTATTGAATAGAAACTTATATATTTAGATGGATTTATTGGATTTGAAATTATTATGCGAAGATATAGATTAATTCAATAAATAATAAGAAAAATGTATATAGACAGACAAAGAAATTGTATTAAATGGGTAATAAAGCATTAATAATTTTCTTACTGAATGCCCGATGATTTGACATGCCGAGTGTAAGATTAGATGACAGACGCGATTAGTATGACTGTGCATGAGGACATGCACAATGTCAGGATGGGCGAGTGTAAGATTCATTAAAATTACTAATTATTAGAAACAGATTTAATGAAATAAAGAGTTGAATAATCATTGGTAATCTATAATTTAATAAATTTAAAAGTAACGTGATTGATAGTTGACCTTTGTAAATAGAAGGTAGTTGGAAGAAAGAATAAAAGACGACTGGCATGGCGGTTAACGGGCATTCGGTTACGGGCAGAGGTGAAGGGAGGACGATTGTGAAGTGAGAGGATTGGAGATTGAACTGTAACGGAATATTGTGATCAAGAAATATATTGCTGTTATGAAAGAAGGAATTTTTATTATACATGTGACTGCTTCAGTTGAGGTTTTGTTTTAAAAAGTACACATTAATTTCATTTGGTGGCTTAATAATACCAAAAAAACTAAGAATAGAAAAATAAATACATATTATTATATTGTAATAAAAGATACAAAATGTAAATGATAGAAACTAGTAAGGCCTTAGGAGTTAGCGACAATGCGTAACGTAAGTTTTTGCGGTAATTGATATGCTAAATTATTTTTACGGATTTGCACACTTACGACTATTTAACGTTTGTAGAGCGAAAGTGTCAATTTTTAAGGACTGACATATTACAGCCTGTATGATTTAAAAAAAAAGTTAGTTTGATAGCTGAAACTCGGTTATTTTAATCTCGAATTAATTATTTTGCGATGTATGTATATATTGTATATGCCTACCTAATAAATACCTAAATCAAATATGTTTATACAAATAAACATCAATAGGTACTCTTTCGCAAAATAACAAACATTCAGTCATGCAAATAAATAATCAAAACAGGACCAAAATAAACTTGCATAATTCATTTGGCCCATAAACATCAAGTTAAATCAGCGCTGTAGATTAAAGTACTGATTAAGGCAAATTTCCCATGGTCCTCTCATGCCCTCATGGGGTAGCTAAACTACCCTAAAAGTGCCCCACACAGTCGGGGTACTTTGGGTTGTTGGGGTTCGGGACACGGTTCGCGAATTGACCGCATTACGAGCGCGACAAAGCTGGGTGCTCCCCTAGGACCATTTATCAAATGATCATTTGATTTTCTTGTGTTTGATCACTGAGCACATTAGAAGTTGCGATGGAGCGCGGGTGCAAATTTGGTAGCTTCACTTTTGTTTATTTTTTTTTTATGAGAATTAACTTTGGTACCTAATTCCTGAAAACTTCAAATTCAAAATTGGCATTGAATACATTATTGAACAATATCAACTTATGGTATCTTTATGTATGTAATAGAACATTTTTTAAATACTACTTAATTTTATTTTTGTTTTACGTCTAACGTACCTAGTGCAAATAATCATAATTTATTTACCTATAAAACCTATAAAGGTCTTAAATTGGAATCACTAGGTTGGTAGTGTAAAGGTTCTTCTAAATGAAGAGTAACAGAAACAGTATGTTAAAAACATTGACATAGCATTCCAAGCAGTCAATTCAAGTTCAGCCAGAATTGAACCTAAAACGATCGGCCTCCCAACCACCGCTCCCAGGAACCCAATCCGCTTGTCGACTTCCGCGCACCCTCGCCCTCAGTTAGGATACGTCTTATAAAATACGATCTGTTTTGATTGTGGCCTCGGGCACAAATCAATTAGGCCCCTCGGCCCCCCGCCGCGCCGAACCAGTGGCTCGTTTTATGACACATCTCACAACCGACGATTCATTAACATTCAGTTTATCACGACCAATTGACGCTAACCGATTTATGCACGTAATCATATTGATTGGTTATTTTAGCTTCATTATTTGATTACCTAACAATAACATAAAGATTAATAAGGTTTTCAACGTAAGGCTGTTGCTCGGAATTCACAACTTTGTTTTAATAATACCAAGGTCATCATGTAATCATACAATTTTCTATTTCGTTGATACCTTAGTATATACCTATGTATTTTTGTCTCTGTTAGCATTTGAACAACATTTATTTAAAGACATTAATAATTTGTTTCAAAACCATGTCACAAGCAAAGCCATCTCTACAGTTCGCCTCTAAAGTATATGTTTGCGTCTAGGTCATTGTTCTACATACAAAGACTTAGATAGTACTTATAGGTACTTTATACTGGTACTGGTATAGGTAATATGTAGGTACCTACCTGATTAAAATGTTCACTTATCTGGTTACCTTTAGTCTAATACTCTAATACAAAGTTCCGAATAATAATTGAATATCGACCTATGTACTTGGTGTGAAAATAAGTTACCGACCTGTCAATTAATCGTTTCAACTTAAACAATATATAGTAGTGTACCCTATGATGGGCGTGGAACCAGTAATGGGACAAAAAACCACAAATCCTGTAAAATAAGTGTCTAAAAGTAGTTTATAAACACTGCCTGTATATTATCATAAATAAGAGTCCTAGAGCTGTTTCAGTTTGAATTTTTATTAAATTTGGTTGTTTTTTAAGAAATTGGCGTCAACCCAAAAGTTGTCGTGTCAATGAAAAAAAATACCACTACGAATTCTTAACAACTTCGCTAAGAGAGGTGAGCTAATTTATTAAATTTTAATTAATTAATACTTGATGAAAACTAAAATGTGTTTTGTTAATTGCATTTACCATGAGATAAGGTATACAACATACTATGTTGTGAGTCCACAGATGTAAAAAAATAGTGGTATTTGGCCCAATCCCATTATAGGAGCTGTAAAACTGCATACCTCCTATAATGGGAAATTTACATAATGATGCTTGCCATGCCATCATTTCATGTTTAAACAATACAGAAGTAAAATGTAGTTACGAAATATGTCAACCAGGAGGTATGCTCGGACTTCGGATAAATTAATATCGTTTTTTAGTGTGGGTCAAATCTTGGTAGCCGAGTTTGAGCCACTTTCCCGTTTTCCGATTGAGTTGAAATTTTGTATTCGTAATTAAATATGCAAATCGGATGATAATGCAATATTATGATAACATGGACCAGATCTGATGACCTATTTCAATATTTTATACTGATAGAGTAGTGTCCATTACTGGGGGGCCCATTACTGGAGCTTTGGTGTCCATGACTGGAGAAAAATAGCATAGTTTTAATTTGTTAAGTATGTGGAAACTCATTGCAGTATCTTTGATACAACACGCCTGAAACATGAAAGACGGGTAGGACTTTCATCTTTCAATACGCTAAGCGGTAGACCATTCACATGTATTAGGGAAATATCACAAATACTCCAAATTCCCTCTTAAATGTCCCATGACTGGTGCTGTTACTATACCTATAGTTACATCCGTAAGCTATAACTGTTGAAAATCAAATTACGCGCCGCATTGAGATTTATTCGATAAACCATCTCATAATTTGATAGCATCATTAACCGTATCGATTTACTATTAATCTTCAATTTAGTGTAGGATCTAATATAGAAAATAATGACGTAATAGAGGCCGCCGGCATTGGGGCCCATTCCCACGCCGCACACTGGATGGACCTCAAGGCCTCGCTGATGTTTGTCTTAATTAATTTTCCAAAACCATTTAAACAAATAGCTTTAATAATATACGCCATTTAATTATTTATAACCCCGTTACGCCGATGCTTACGCGCATAAAAGTAATTTTGGTTTGCATTTACGACATCGAAATACTGATTAAAGATTAAATTAATTATTAAGTTGGTAATACAAACACATAAATATTATGGTGTAAATTTAAATTAAATTTGCTGAATAACACGTTAATGTAATAAAACTTGACTTACATATGTGTTAGCAGTGTTAATGTAATTGTGATAATTATGTGATATTTATTCGTGATGAGATATTCGCAGCAAGTAATTAGTACCCACGACTGTTCTGAAGCTCGCTTAGTTTAGAATTTTCCCAGTGTGCGTTGGCCCGACAACATTATTAAAGCTGGAAAATAAATCAGGTTTCGGTAATCAGACGTCGACCCAATCCTAACCCGCTTCTTCGCAATATTTCTAAAAGCTATTACAAATACATTTATATTACCACACAAAAAAGCTCTCGAACAATTTTCGCCACATAATGAGGCTATTATGTGGAATTTTGTTTTACCAACATAATAACACCGCCTTTTATTCGGGCAATCCTGTCCGAAGGACCTCGTGTTTTAAAGGACAGTCCTTCGTGGCTTGATGAGGTTTTCGTGCTAAAATTTTAAGACTAAATTGGTGCCATTATGTTTTTAACGTGGAGGATTAAGACTGCGGTCAAATCGGCCGTTAGCCTTTGCATGAAACCATTCTATTACCTGCTGAATTACTTAGCTAATAGAAAAATCGAGCGAGACAACTTGTTTTTGCTTCCTAATTATATTAATTGTCGTTCAATTATATTTCTCTCAGTGTCCTTTTAGACACTAAACTAAACACTTTTAATTGAATAAAATTATTCATGGCTTCTAATGTAGCTCGGTCAGGTTGGTTGGTAATGGCTAGCTCGTGAGCTGTCTATTATGCTGTCACCGCGCGCGCACCCGGTCTGCAGCTCAGAACAAAGTATGCGCTGTAAAACGAACCTTCGCAAGAACTTCCTGTTTCACTGGGATCGAATTCAGAATCTAAAATACCATACCGTCATACTCGCAGTTATAACTCAAATATTACTTGATCGTGCTCTTACACTACCTTCGGTCTATTGCAAGAGAGCGCACCAAAAATGCTTTGTACCTGTGTCTAATTTTGATCTGTGAAGTAGGTTCAAGTTATGACTTATGACCCATACAAGCTGGGAAGACACCGTTGCTACTACAGAAAGGGGCATGAAAGTTGCATCGGACTGGTTCCGCTCCAACCTTCTAACTCTGAACTGTAACAAAACGAAATTTCTTTGTTTCTATAAAACCACCTTGTCAAAACCATCCTTTCCTCCCATTATAAAAATCCATTCATGCACAGACTACCCTACTTCTAACTCCTGTAACTGTGATTCAATACAGAATACTGATGTAATAAAATATCTTGGTATATTAGTAGATGAAAAACTGAACTTCAAAAACCACATTCATAAACTCTCTGCTAGAATAAGAAAATCCATATTTATATTCAAAAAGCTTCGTAACACTGCCGATGATTCTGTGCTTAAATTAGTTTACACCGCGCTCTGTCAGTCTGTGATTAGCTACTGCATCACAGTTTGGGGAAGTGCGGCAAAGACCTCTATGCTGGAAATTGAAAGGGCTCAACGCTCAGTTTTAAAGGTGATGCTTAAAAAACCCTTTCGATATCCAACCATAGATCTTTATGCCCAAGCCAAGGTCTTAACTGTACGTCAGCTATTTTTAATGAAAATCGCTTTACACACACACAAATTCTCAAAATTGTTGCCTTGCTATAGTTCTTTAATCAATAAACGCGTCTTTAACTTACCAATTCCAGAAGTCCGTTCCGCCTTTGGGAAACGTTTTGGGGAAAGAGTCAGAGTAACTACTTACAACGCTTTGCTTAAACACTGCAACCTTAAAGATTGTACCAACGTAGAAGCTAAAATACTCTTATTTAAATTTTTACATTCACTTACTTATGCCGAGACAGCAGAGGCGTAGCTAGAGGATATGGCGCCAGGGGCAGGCACCAAATTTGCGCCCCCCCCCCCCCCCACACAAACGAAATGAACTACAAAAGGGTTACTTTTTTTTTAACTAAAATTTACTTTTAATTTAGACAATACAGTGTATATGTGTTTTTTTAATACATCGGCAGGCGTGGCTCACTCCGCGATGTTGTCGCTTTGCTACAGGCAGTTAAAAGTCCATCCGTTCGACCCCAATTTTGGGGTTTGCCATAAGCCGCGCGTGGCGCTGTCGCCACCTAGCGGCCATATCTGCGCTGATCGTGACAGACGCGTTTTGTTAGAGAGTGAGTCTTCTGTACCTAGTACTATTATTTATTCTGTGACATCGGTGGGTAACATGTTTACGACCCACCTGATGGTAAGTGGTCACCGCATCATATGGACGTCTACACTCCAAAAGAGTTACAAGCGCGTTGCCGACCATTTTAAAACTTATGCACTTTTTTGGAGATCTCCATACTGTAGCCTCTCGAGAAAAAGGAACTTAATCAATTTATTGTGGAATGAGCTCATTTTTTCGACAAATTTCCTCCCGACCACTGTGGAAGGAATTCCTCTTAAACCGCACAGTACGCGACCATTTAGGTTCTAGGCCTCTAGGGTGTGAGGATAAACACTCTGCCTATCCTAATACGGCGAGCGGTGCAGTGATGGCAAGCTGTCACCGTTGGCAACTAGGCAGCATGTCAAACAATTCTTCAGACAACAGCTCATTGTACTTACCTACGAGCGGTAGAGAACATCCTGTATACAGGGTGGCTAAAAAATAACTGTATTCCCGTTGCCAGGGAGGTTCTGGGATTATAATGAGCAACTTACTATGGGACCAACCCCTCAGTCGCGAAAAAAAAATTTGGCTGGTTCATACATTTTGGTTGGTCCATTTTCTATGGGAGGGTAAACTTTTTTTTTGAGATTTCGGGGTTGGTCCCGTAGTAAAAGTTGCTCAGTATAATCCCAAAACCTCCCTGGCAACGGGAATGTAGTTATTTTTAACCAGCCTATATAGGAATCCCCGTACCTACTGTCGTCCGATAGACAACATGTCACAGATATGCAGCAGCAGCTATTGGAGTAGGTTCCGTCTACTACGGCTCATATATATGCGCCTGCCGGACAAAGGGCTAGGGATCCATTTGCATAGGTAGTCTCTTGGACTGTCCATAAAATGGTAACTTCCCGACAGGAGACCCCTGAGGGAAAAGACGCGCTAACACGGAACACAGCTCTGAACTCTCTGAAGCACTCGGCCCGCTCGCCTTATAAAATGAAAGCATAGCAACTCCTACCGAATATCCCTCTGCTTGATAGAAGTTTCTGGCATAGAGTATTCGCACTGAAGGATGGTGGGCGGTAGGGCGCTACCGTCGTCTTTTAAGGTCGAGTTCTAGGCAAAAAAGAGTACCTAAAAGATCGGCTTTCTCTTTGCTTTTCTGAGCTGTGGGCCAGATTACCAGGATGAGAGGTAGTTTTTTGCCCATTTTGGCGCCCCCCCCTTGGACGGCGCCCGGGGCACTTGCCCCCTCCAACCCCCCCCCTAGTTACGCCTCTGCGAGACAGAAGATATTATAGTTAAAATACTTTAAGTTTAGTTTCCATGCCTTGCAATAAGACTGTATTTTTTTTCTCTCACTTGTATTTAAGTGTCTTTCTTTAAATTTGTTACTTGTAAATGTAACTTTATTATGTAACTAATTCAATAATTTTAATTGTAACTGGTTCCCCGCGATACAGGCGTAGCCTAGTGCAGAGACCCCTGCAACATTCTGTTATGTGTTTTTATTGATAATAAAATTTATTCTTATTCTTATTCTTTATAGCCTCTGAAGTCGCTTGAATCATTATTCAGCCAAGAACACTAAATCTGAGTCCAGATTAAACCTGTTTTGAGGCTTTTAAAGCATCAGCAGTGTTGCCAACTTGGATTTTGAAAAAATGCTAGACTAATGTCTAGATTATGCCAAAATTATGACAAAGTTTTTTGAAATATGCTAAAAAAAATGCTAATATGTCAACTTGAAATTAGATACTTAAAACACATACATTTTTCAAATTTGCCGCCTTTTTCTACTGACAAGATCTGCTTGACCAACTTTATATAGTCCGTCGACGTCCATCCGTCCACAAAAGTCAAAATTCATATGAAAATATGAACCGCATAAGGCGATGGCGCATATTGTTGCTGCCAAGTTGGTGCAAACTTGGCTTAGACTAAATTATGCTAAAAAATATGCCAGATGCTAAATGGAAAATTTTGGTGCCAAAGCAAGTGAAAATATGCCAGATCTGGCATCAATTATGCCAAGTTGGCAACACTGAGCATCAGGTATGATGAAGATCTATATTACGAACTATAATTCGATTACATGCACTTATTGTGACTTTAAAACATAATTAAGTAAGTACCAAACTTTCCAGCAAGTAATAGGTTAAATAAAGTTTATTTCTCATTGACATTGACTAAATAGTATTTTCAGAAAATATCAGAGATATACTTACAGCCGGATTTGACTTTAGGATATGTCAAATATTACGTCTAAATACGATATAGATTTGATATGTCAGTGTCATTTTACTTTTGATACTGACATCAATATCGTTTTTAGACGTAATATTTTACGTATTTTAAAGTTCGAATCGGCAGCTAATTTTTAATTTAAGTAGAGCAATCTGCACATGGGTCAAAAAGAAAACTGTGTTACGTCTTTCCTGTAGACATACACAAGAGTTAAGGGCTATAAAGGTTAATTTTCTTATTTAACCCTTATTCACGTGAAAAGGTCCTCCTTTTATTTAGAGAACCATGATAAAATCATTACTTACATGCCCACAAGCTGTTAACTATTGCCCACAGGAGGGAAAACTAGTGTGTTCGAGCGAACTGTACATTTTTCTCTCCTGTGTGTGTCTACAGGAAAGACGTAACACAGTTTTCTTTTTGACCCAAATACTTTATCAAATCTAATTTTTTTCAGTTCACTTTCATTAGCGGAAAATTTTCTAAATATTTCTGAGGTTGTATTCGAACACATGAAAATGTTTACAGAATTTATAACCACGTAAGTATTTACCTTCTATCATGCCTAGGTATAAATTGTGTAGAGTCGTATTAGGTAATTAACATCATTAGGTGTATCTGTAGAACTCGGCTAGTCTCCTAGTAAGGAGGATAATTGGCGATCGGTGCAATTTATGTCGATTCACGCACTTGTGGAATTCGCCATGCTTATGCCTTTTCCCACGGTGTTAATGGCAGAACGTGCTTATGAATTATTTTCAAATCACATTCTACTATACCATAAAAAAATCTGAAAAGTAGTGATCAAATCGAATATTTAGTAGTGTTCTACTTGTTGAATGAGGTGTTCCTCGTTCATCCTGCCTTGTCCAGTGAGAGGTTCTGCTGAATTCTTAACCCCATATGCCAATCTTTCTTAAATTTTATCTTATACAATATATTACACGACCAAATTAGGAGAAAAGTCTTTGGAAGTTTGTTGTATAGACAGATTTATATAGATATTCCTTTACATAATTTACGACTTCATGAGTATGATTATGTAAATTTCTAAAAAATTCGAGGCCAATTTTTTTTATTTAATTATCCTTTTTTGTTACATAATAAAAAAATAATCAAAATGTCTGACACAACGAAAAACAATTTATATAAAATAACAATTTATAAAAAACAAAATAATAGCTAAATAAGCATTTCCAAATCATTCATCAAGGGATGTTGTGTTACTTTCAGTGCTAGCTTGTAAGAGAACATTTGACACGACGCGTGGCCCTGTGTGGCACGGTGCGGCGCGGCGCGGTCCTGAGTGGCGCGGTGCGGTCCGGCGCTACGAGGATCGGGAAGGACGTGCGCGAACGCAGCGCTCCCGCCCGACATTATCCTTGTAATTGGTGATTTTGTGCAATTTATGGCGATTCGCGCAATTTACGAGCAGCGGACAAGTGGGCGACTCTCTTTCCCCGACTAAAGCAAAATTGAACCGAAGTTTCAATTAAAATTTAATGTTCAGTAAATTACCTGAGAATTACTTTTATTCCCTAATAATAAGCAAGTACCGCTTGGAACCATACATATCATTTATATAACCTATGGAGACCGATGTTTAATTTTAATGGCAGTCATTGTGGTACGCGTATAGCCTCAAATTTTCTCCGACCGTTTCATGGGCTAAGCACTTGTTTAGTATCAGACCTCATCTAGGTAAAGACCGACACGAACAATCTACGTGATAGGCGCCGTACGTATCCGTCGCTTTAAATAGATGTATGTAGTTCGCATTATTTGTAACACATACGCCTTTTGAAATGAAGACGACGCGTAGTTAGTATTCATGACAACCGATCCGCGAGAGCCTATGCGCAATGGAATTTTGTGACACAGCTTGTAATATTTTAATGAAATAATTGTTTGTAAATGATTACATGTTAAGTTAATGTGGCCCTTCGGCAATAAATTGCACGTAATTTAAAGTGATGCTCGGTGCGCGAGCGCGGGCACGCGGCGCGGGCGCGCGGTCAAGTTAAATATTGCATACATAATATTTCCATGTTTCGTATCACTCGATGCAGCTGCAACTACGCAAATAATTGTCAGCGCACTTTTTATAGCACTAATGTGATCAAATCATTAATCCTTGTCAGTCACTAGTCTATCATACAATAGCTATCCTGAAAGGTCAACAGGCTTGTTTGAGTCATTATTTATGGGGTGGCAATTCACGTAGTTTTGCTATTTATCTAATCTTTGAGTAGAAGGTGTTGTACATAATGACGAAAGTAATTCGTTATACCCAATCTACCTAGTAAGCGGAAAGAATGTTCTGAATAACACATTTTTAATATTCCAATTTCGGAAGTGAATTATTAACAGACTTGGTCACGCAATGTAAACTAGTATACGCATGAATATTATATCGTCAAGCGAGAAGGTTAAAACGCGTGGTCAACTTTCATTTAGGGAAAAAAGTTTCCCTGTATTACTTGTGATGGATATTTTAATGTCCACCACATTAAAATATCTATCAAGTAACAGAATACAGGGAAACTTTTATGAATCATGCAAAAGTAGGTTAACTTGTCAATGCACCGTTTTGTAACTAAAGATTTTATTTTAAATTAAAAATGCTAGTCACTATGTAGCAAATTTTTTTTAAATCTTTGTAGTTTCAAGTAACATAAGTATAATAATATGTCATTCATATGTGAGTGAACATGGATGTATAAAAAGTTAGCTACTGTTTGTCATAGATTACAATTTTGCAAATACACAAGTACTCGTATGTAGATAATAGATAGATATAAAGAGTAATTGTATAAGCCTCTATACGTGCGCTATTAGTTAGGTTAGGTGTGACAAGTCGCCTTCGATGTCGGTCGAAGCCAGTCCAAAATAACCAGAGATAGGTATCCGCCGCTCTTATGACAGCGCAGTCGATATTTATGTCGCGCGGCCCCGCCCACCGCCGTGGCTCCATTCAGCCTGTTTGTATTTATTTCGTGCCTATTTATTTGTATTTGCCTTCGCTTTTGAATAATACATGAGCGGAGCGTTTCCGTCGTGTGTAGGCAGCATGACGCCGCTCCGGCCGCTCGCGACCCTATGCTTCTTTGGCACTTTTTCGGATACCGCAACTCCCAAAGACGCCTTTTAGAAACGGTCAATGACTTTAACATTAAATCTTTAAGGTCTATTAACTGC
Organism: Cydia fagiglandana; assembly: GCF_963556715.1. NCBI lineage: Eukaryota > Metazoa > Arthropoda > Insecta > Lepidoptera > Tortricidae > Cydia > Cydia fagiglandana. Next base: position 8,201,591 of record NC_085937.1, read on the forward strand.
CTACAATCTCACGGAGTTAATTATAAAATTAATAATCGATAACAGCGCTCGATTCTTGGATGTTACTTTATTATTTGGAAGGTAAATCACATAGCTCGCTATCGCGCGCTGTATCGATTGACCACGCCCCCGCGCGATTTACAGCTTGCGTCAACCGGCCTGCTGCGGTGATATCACGCTTTGTCTCTCTGCCACATCATTCTATACACCTTGCTTAATGCCTTGTTCTAGGTAATTCAATGTCCACGGAGAACAGCGAAAGTGACAGTATGTGAGCGTGACGCGTCGGATTGCGATTGAATTCTGCGTCACCTTACAAGAAAAATTCAACTATATTAGGTTAGGTACTGGTCCTTCGTTGTAACATTAATCAGATTATATATTATGCATCGCAACGCTTTGCGTGGCCACTTGTGGTTTCCCGTGGCGATGCCTTCCTTCCAAACAAAGCGACGCCAGATCACTTCATCCACCCTAAGGTAAAGAAGATTTTCTTTACCCTTACCTTTATTTTGTACTAATAGATGTACCAGGTCACACATCATCTAAACTTCAAATAACTTCAAACTTCAAATATTTTATTGCCACAAAAAAAAGACTTACTAACTAATACATATAATTATGTACTTAATAATTAATCTTAACAATTATTGTGAGGCAATAGGTCTCAGTCTCAGCATGTGCTGTGCCGGTGGCTCAGCGCTGGTTTTCAGACCGAGCCTTTGAGTTGTGTGTCGGTCACAAACAAACAAACAACAAATTCTGGTGGTGCTTGTAGGTACTGGTTGATGTACATCAATAGGTAAGTACAAAAAGAAAAGAGAAAGATCATATTACAATTTTTAACAATCTGGATAAAAAATAAAAAAATAAAAATTATTAAGAATGTACTTATAAAAAAAAGAAAACAATATTAGTGCCACAATAATCAGTAAAAAAAAACAGTATAAAAGAGAAGAAATAAATAAATAAAGTGCCAGGTGTATGTATAGATATATATATGTATGTATGCATGTCTATACCTATGCGTGTGTGTGTGTGTGTGTGTGTATCTAGTAGTTACATTAAATCTCTCATACGTTTTACGTATGCAACTATAGGTAGGTACACTAACTAAACTAAACGCAATGCAACAGACATGAACCCACGCTGCACCAACGGAATCAATATATTCACTGAACGTAGGTAATGAATATTCATCACATTTACCTGCCAGCGATTTGCTAAATAAGCAACTTGTGATTAGGGTGAGTAAAAAGTAAATACCAAAGTTAGTAACTAGGTATAACGATAGCGTATTGTAAATACATAAAAACCGGTTTAAAAAGTAAACCGAATGTCAATAGTCAAAGCTAACAATAGGTAGCTACTCGTAGGTACTTAATATTAATGCTAAAGATTCTTTTGATTACGTATTAAAACAATCGTAAAATTCAATGTCCGTACCTACTTAGTAGATACTTACCTAACGGGATGTCAGTGTAAGCAAAAATACTGTCGACACTCCTTTTATCCGTAAATTTTCTTATGCTCTATTTCTATATATGATAGATACCTATACCTATCTGTGCATATACATCTAAGTATCAACTTAAAATATGCCCCGAAAAGTCAATTTTCAAGTAATTTAGAGGCATTGCTAATAGATTAAAACTTATTGGTTATTTCACTTCCTACCGGTTAAATAACCGCTTCCATTAACGTGAAAACTAATATTATGTGCCTCTGGAGCACATCTAACCATGCGTGAACACTAGGTATAACTAAACGTGGAAAGTCTACCTACCAACCATAAGTATTAAATTAACAGTCAGTGTCCGTATCATAGCAGTCGGCTCTGATGCCTCTGATCCTGTATAGATCGGCCGGACGCATCTATAAATCACAAACGTCGCGTGCACAATCGTCCACTTTGTATCCGTTTACCTCTAATGAACTTATGTAAAGACGTTATGATACCTTCAATTATGCATCGGCAACGTGCAATTGTAGAATGTTCGCAATTACGGCTTATCTATGCGAGTTGCTTACTGCAGTTACGTTACGAAATCAGCTAATGGCCTGTCAAAAGAATTACTTAGTAATGATATAATTCTTTTTCCGTTTGATCATTGAGCCTAGACTTTAGCTCGATCTATTTTAAATGCATTTACGATTATAATTAATACAGTAAAGTAAATTACTGAAAACTTACAATTGTGTACTTAGGTACGCCTTAGAAAACGGATCGAGTTGTCTTTTACGGGCTGCTTCCGGTATCTCGCAACCAAGTGCTGGAATAATATCCCTCCACCATTAAGATGTCTTAAAACAAAACAATCCTTCAAGTTTCATTTTAAAATATACCTTTTAAATAAACAAAATATAGGAATTCCGCACGGGTATCTGGTTGCAGATTACCGGATCTAGTCTGTATATACAAAATACTTTATGTTATTGTAGGCCGTTTTTTATTCCTCGTCTGATATCATACTATACACTAACAGGCACCACACTTTTACACAATCCGTAGGTACTACCCATATAACCATTCCAGTCGCAGAATCATCAAAGTGGTAACTAAATGTCAGATGTGTCGTAACAGAGTCCACACAATGTGGCTAGAATTGTTTCGAAACAAAGTGTCGTCGCCGTGTGTACACTTTTCCGTAACAAGGTGACCAAGGTGTCGACACATTTGTGTGCACTTTGCGTGCGGTTTGCGACTAAATCTGACAGCAAATTTGTGACAGCAAATGTCAATATAAAATACCTCTTGAAAATCAAGGTTTGTCAAACTACTATTAGTGTCTCGTGTGCTCGTAAGTAATTCTAGTAAGTCATCATGGGCGATGCAAATGATAATAATCGACCAAAACCATATAAACACCCAACACCCGTCAACCTTTTACAGAAAAGTTTTTAAAGAAATGCAATAAGCTACTTAGGTCAGCCAACGAATGCTCAAAAAAGTTGTAGAGGGAAATGCTCGGAACACAATTTTTGACTCTGTAACTTGGTTTGGGCAAGTTAGGAGGTGAACATATCAAAAGTCCCCGGCCGTAGCCCTTGAGCGGGGGGAAAAAAGGGGGCTTTGAATGTCCCATTTTCCGGTTTTTCGATTATCTCGGAAACTATGCATCTTAGCGACATGGCCACTTATACAAAATGAAAGTTAATTTAATTTGTTACAAGTTTATTCCGTCAATTTTTTCGATATGTTGAATAGTTTTTGAGATATCCGCTCTTGAAAGTTTATTTAGGGCTCTCAATTTTATCTTGATATATCTACATCAGTGAAGGTGCTAGGCCGTGTATGGTATCGTTTTCGTATAAATCTGGGTTGCTGAATCCATTTAAGGTATCACATTGAAACCATTCCACAAAATTAAAAAATCTTTTTAGGGTTCCGTACCTCAAAAGCAAAAAACGGAATCTTTATAGGATCACTCGTGCGTCTGTATGTCTGTCTGTCTGAATACACAAAATAGTTCTTTACTTTAGATGACAGGAAAACCTATTAGAAATGTGCAGTCAAGCGCGAGTCGGACTTAATGTACGGAACCCTTAATACGCGAGTCCGACTCGCACTTGGTCGGTTTTTTTTAAACTCCTCTTGACGCTTAACCGCTGAACCGATTTCGTTGAAATTTGGTATAGAAATAGTTTGCGTCCCGGAACAGGACATAGGATAGATCTTATAACCAAAACCATCTTTTGAAGGTGTGAAAAGTGGCGTGGAAATTTGTACGGGAAATCAATAACCGCTGAACCGATTTATATTAAATTTGGGATGGTCTACATCTTTGATTTAGTTAAAAATGATAAAAAAACATGACTTCAAACCTAAACTTAAACAGTATTAACTTCAAGAAGTCAATTCTGAATTCCTCCCTACACGTCATTTCACACCTTTGAAGGATGATTTTTGAGATAACTTATTATGTCCTGTCTCGAGACCCAAAATATATGTGTACTAAATTTAAATTAAAACTGTTCAGCAGTTTAAGCGTGAAGAGGAGTTTAAAAGAAAGTAAGTTTATATGTTTTTACTTTGGAATGGTGTCAATGTGATACCATAACTAAATTTGGTACTGCGAATTTATACGAAAACGATACCAAACATGGCCTCGTAGCTTTACTGTTGTAGAAGTCAAAATAAAATTGAGAGCCCTAAATTCTTATTACTTGACCAAACTTGTGTAGAAGGAAAAGGAAAAATAAAAGTCTTCGGCAGGAATACAAGACAAAAATATAATTTTTTTTTGCGTTACTATTTCAATCATCAAATATAAACATACCTTGATTATATTATTCTAGTGAGATCCTCACAGATAAACAAAAACATTTACTTAAAAAATTACAAGGTCGAAATGTCACGGAACTTGTGAGAGTAATACGTGAAAAATAAAAACTTTTATGACAAAAAAATCTGGACACAATTTAAGAAGCATCCTATTGCGTCGAGGAATCATCTGTATTTTTGCTTGTTTCATTACCTCCTCGCTTCTTTTTTTGTCCTTTGTATTCCGTAGCAATTTGTTAGATCTGAAAATAAAGATAACTTGCGTCGTCACGGATGTCGATTTATAGGTTTTAGGGAGTGCAGAATTCGAAAACGATGATCATTTTATAATCCAAGATGGCCGCTACGTATTTTGTCATAAAAGTCGTCATGAATATCGTTTTATAGATTTTAGGAAGTGCCGATTTCGAAAATGATGACCAGTTTGGAATCCAAGATGTGTGCCGTGCACTTTGTCATAAAAGTCGTCATGGATATCGTTTTATAGGTTTTAGGGAGTGCAGAATTTGAAAATGATGACCATTTTGGATTCCAAAATGGTGGCCATGCACTATGTCATAAAAGTCGTCATGGGTGTCGTTTTATAGGTTTTAAGGGGCGCCGATTTCGAAAACGTTGACCATTTTGGATTCCAAAATGGCGGCCACCATAACCATTTGGTTATCGTTTTCGAAATCTGCGCCCCCCAAAACCTATAAAACGACACCCATGACGACTTTCATGACATAGTGCATGGCCGCCATTCTGGATTCCAAAATGGTCATCATTTTCGAAAGCGGGGCCCCCTAAAACCTATAAAACGACATCCATGACGACTTTTATGACATAGTGCATGGCCGCCATCTTGGAATCCAAATTGGTCATCGTTTTCGAAATCTGCGCCCCTTAAAACCTATAAAACGACACCCATGACGACTTTTATGACAAAGTGCATGGCTACCATTTTGGAATCCAAAATGGTTATCATTTTCTAAATCTGCGCCCCCCAAAACCTATAAAACGACACCCATGACGACTTTTATTACATAGTGCATGGCCGCCATTTTGGATTTCAAAATGGTCATCATTTTCTAAATCGGGGCCCCCTAAAACCTATAAAACGACACCCATGACGACTTTTATGACATAGTGCATGGCCGCCATCTTGGAATCCAAAATGGTCATCATTTTTGAAATCTGCGCCTCCTAAAACCTATAAAACGACACCCCTGACGACTTTTATGGCATAGTGCATGGCCGCCATTTTGGATTCCAAAATGGTCATCATTTTCAAAATTGGGGCCCCCTAAAACGTATAAAACGACATCCATGACGACTTTTATGACACAGTGCATGGCCGCCATTTTGGATTCCAAAATGGTCATCATTTTCGAAATCGGCACTCCCTAAAACCTATAAATCGACACCCATCTCGACTTTTATGACAAAGTGTTTGGCTACCATCTGCATGCAAGACATTTCTATTATTTTTACGTACAAAAATGGCCCCCTGTCAACTTCCAACCGAGATTTAATCGATAATTTATTCGATTAATGTTCAGATTAATTCAATTTCAATCTATGTTAGGTCGACTAAACTAATCGTGATTAAAATTTGAGGATTAACTTTTTTTATTCCATTAATTAATCGAATAAACAGTTAATCTATTAAGTCCCATCTCTGACCACGTCATTTTTACACTTTGAGAATATCTGAAAACAAATGAACACAAGGAGCCATTTTGCAAATCCAGTAACTTTGTTATTACTTTTGACAGCGCGTGTCATGTGTCTACACAGAGTCGACACAAAGTCGAAACATTTGCGACTACTTTGTGACTGCAATATTTCTCAGCCTTAAACCATATTTATACATCATAATTAACAAGTTTCGTAGTATGTAAAGCGTTATTTCTGTTATTTAAGTATAGTATACGCATCGAAGTACTAAAAATGCATCAAATAATATATTTATGAACACAAGCACTGAGAAGTAAACAATTTCATTTCCGGCTAAACTAAAACAATGTGGTGGCGCGTTGATTATATTACACTTAGTTTATCAAATCACTCGAGCAGTTTAATTCCCCATAATAATTTAAGTCCTGTTGTAATATAAATGCAAACAATATATAATTACGTCTTGTAATCCGTTTTAGAGATGGCGTATTAATGTCACTTATTTTTATTTAACTATTTTTCCATCTGACAGTTTCCATTTGACAGGAACAAAATGAACGAATGAACGAATGATTTTGGCATAAAGTAGTCGCAAACCCGAAACAATGTGTGCACACGGCGACCACACTTTATGTCACTTTGTGTCATGTGTCGACCCTTCCCCATTTCTGGTAACTGTGTCGACACGGCGACGACTCTGCGACTGGAATTGTGACCGAAACAGACGGTGTCGACACAAGATGTGTCTACACCGCGTCGTAACGGCGACTGGAATTGGTTGTATGGGTAAGACAATGATTATTATTTAATAGGCAAGTTTTAAATATTTTTGTATTTTTATATTATTATTATTATTTTATACATCGATAATCTGTCCGTGATCTGGGTGCTGGCAGAATCATCAGTGCTTCACCCGAAAGAGTGGAGCGTATTGCTGAGCCAGAACCCGTTTGTTTTGCTGCAACGCACACAGCACTTTTACCTATTGATACATCTTGTTCCTGATTTTAGTTTTAGTTTGATATTGTTATTGTTTCTGTTTTTTCTATCAATGTGTGTATTGTGGCAAGCTAATAAATGGTTATCTTATCTATCTTTTACCTATTGTACTTACAAAATAAAGATAAAGATAAGATAAAAGATAAAAAATAGTTTATTCAAGTAGGCATATTACAATGCGCTTATGAACGTCAAATAAAGTTATACCGGTTCGTTACAGCCAAATATCATAATAAGGTGTTCCTAGAATATCAGAATGTCAAAACAGATTATTCTCATAATGTCTAAAGCTCGAAATGACTTACGCCTTCTTCTTAAATTACCGTATTCTTAATATAACTATTATTCATTTAGACTCTATCGCGTTTTGATAGCCTATAGCAGAAGGGCGGCTTAGAAAACTAGGAGGGCAGAATCAGTTCTTTGTTTCCCTACCGGCAGTGAAAAATGATGCAAGATATTCCTACTGCGGCTGATATCACAGTAGGGATACACTCTACAATACCTTTACAAAATCTACAATACATGCACCAAAACAAGCTCAACCGATATTACGGTTATAATTCTATTTTTAAAACCGAATTTAGTGGTTAAGTGTTCTCAATAATTAGACACAAACACTTACCCAACCATCTATGTAATCGCAGTTCGGCCACGGAATTTGACGGACAGAATAATAGATAACAAGAAGAACACGTGCGGCATCGCATGCCGGCTCTCATCAGCGACCGACTTACTGACCGCGGTGGCAAAAACGCTCACGAACGCGTTTAGAACAACTACTCATATTAATTGAGCACAGATTTAAGACTGTATGAATCGAGCACTGGCTAGTTAGGTAACATTGAAGTCAGAATTAGAATAGATTGAATATCATGGCGTCATTTTAGAAAAAAAAAGTGAAAACTACCGTCACGCGTACCTATGAGAAATGAGGGATAGATACGTTACAATATGGAATTTAAATGCATACAAAACATTTTTTAATATTTACATACATTTAGCGTGTTATAATGCTCTACCACGTTTGCAGTTGCGATCCAAATGTAAAGGTATCATTTGGATGACGACTGCAGCAGTGTTGCTGATCGTTACTGCTGCAACGTTTATATGGGCGATGTCACTGCTTTCTATATAATCATGACAGCAAAGCGGCAGCGACAGCAACGCTTCTGCAGTCGCTAACCGAATGTAACTTTTACAGTTCTAATGAACCCAAAGTAAACTTTCCATTAATCTATTTCCACATTTAATTTCCATCCAGTCCTAAAAAAATAATAGATTTCACAAGGTAGAGAAATGCTTCACCTTATAATGCTAACAGCATGTAGCTAAAAGCAGGCACGGCGATTACACGTACCCATGACAACGGGACCGTCTCTTGGGTCTATCTTTGCCACTCTCAGTTTATGTGTTCATTAAGTGCCCCCAGTCTATTTATACCCCATGGCAATTGTCTGCGGACAGGGGAATTTAGAAAGCCTCTTTGTCTATACTGTCGACTTTGCATTTTGCTCTCCCTTCTGGGGATAATTAGCAAGGATAAGGAATGCCATACAATATAGGCTGGAAATACTTCTGTTTTGACATGATGGACGTTCAAAATAAAGCATGTTTAGTGGAACATTAGGTAGAGGAAATGACAAATCTGACTGAAGCAGAGTCTCATAAAGAAAGTTCAATGGCCAATTTTCGAGATGAGCATACGACATCTTCGAAAGTGTATCTGTCACAGATGTATGATTAACGTGTCACGCCGTTCACATTCCACGGCGGCGGCCGCCCGCTACAAGTTCATCCCATTTAAATTTAGCACGGCGCGTGCCGTCTTTGGGCGTCTCGGGGGGAGGGGGGTGTGGGGAGCAGTGGGCGGGACGCGGTGCCATCACTCAAGTGACGAAAATTGACGGAAAATGGGCGGACACCGCTTGCCCGCGACGTCATCAATTACCGCGTCCCGACGGTCACCGCCGCACTCGACAACGGCATCGGCATCGGCAGTGCATAATATCTTTTCTAAATGTGGCCACGCTATTATTAAGTTCGGTTTAAAATGCCCGCTACTCAACAGTACTAAATTCGTGAGCCTGCTGCTCATACAGCAATTTGCAGCCTTGTCGTCGTTTTTATTAGACAGAAGCACACACAAATCCCGATACGAGACATATGTCGTTTGACCCACCCATCACGCGCTTAAAATAAGTCGGTTATTTGTCGGATTCAATCAATATATGCAAAAATGCATATGTGAGAAAAAATGTGCAACATAAACCAAGCTGTCGTCTGCTCATATTAAGTCGTTGCTATTAGACACATCGAATCCCGGAAGGCGTATAGCAGGCAGCTAGAAGCACGCTCACTGTGCAATCTCGAGCGATATCTTCAACGAGGATTATTGAGATGCAATCTAGAAGCCATCGATCGGTCGATAATGCGGCCTAACTGCGCGCGCGCCATTGCGCAACCACTCATCAGATCAATCCGTCGATACGTCGATGATACCTTTATTAAATGGTAGCCAGGGGAAACTTCTGTTTCAGTCCTTGATACTCGAGAAACCGGTAAGCATTTTATCACAATATTTCACGCCGATATACTCAAATACCTAAATTATAAACAAAACCCCAAACACCTGACTCCTTTCAAGAATACGTTGGATCTTCAAAGACCACAGCATTTGTATTGTGTTCAACCACAAATGCGTGCAAATATCTGCCTCATACAACTGTGGATAGTATTTGCATATTATTACAAATAAATCTGTTTTCGCTGCATATTTGCTTACGTTCTCTCGAGAATGAGCGAACAGAGGAAGCCACAGTCAGTAAAAGCTCGACGATCGATTTTGAAAATTGCCCATAATTAGCATGTATCTCACTCCGGACGACTGTGCGTTTAAAACTGGGATCTCGACCACAGGCTACATATTCCAGTAGCGTTTACCGAGTAACGGCAGGCGAAGGCGACGGACACAAATTGCCAGAGGAGCTGCCACTGCGCAAATTGTAGGCCGCGGGATCGATTGTTCCCGGCGAAGAGCAGCATCCGCCCTCGTCCTTCCTGCGACCTGCTGCTCGCCAGCCGGTGTTTACTGGATAATTGGCGACCTTCCTGATCCTACTTCAATGCACACAGCTATGCGAACAAATGTAAACTTAGCAAAACTGACATATATCTTAACTACCTTCATAAAACTTAGCAAACTATGTTAAATTATGTCCCTTTCTAACAAACACAAATATCAAAATGACGGATAAGAACAAACGATTATCAAGGGCTTGTTATAGTTGGCAAATGTTTATAAATAACGCCATAAGTATCGACCTTTCTTATCTTATTTATTTAATTAGTACTTGTGTAGCTTGCTTTTTAATCTGATAACAATACTAAGCAAGCTTCAAAGCGGTTTGACATGTCTCAATCTACCGCTATTGGTTTCTCTGGCACGTATAATTACGCAGCTGTTCTTCGATCCAGCTTTGCATTTGCCCTTGAGGTACGCTATAAAGGCACCCAGTGGTCGCGCTTGCGGATAATTTATTTCAAATCTAGATAATGCGTCTTGTAGTGGCGGCATCGGTATTCCGAGTCACGTCCGAGACATTTGATCGTGTAACTAGGAGTGTGGTGTTTGTGCTGGCAACAAGCTCGGCGGGGAGGTAATGGTGGCGTAATTACGCAGGCATTATCAGGTGACCCCATATTGCGGTCGGTTGACCGGTACCCGGGCCGCCGCGGGCGCACGGCTTGTGCGAAACGGAACGTACAACGTGACTAATAAATAAGAAATTTTGTGTTCAATAACACTCAACGCATTCGATTTTTAAGAAAACTGACTTACAGTTCAAACGCAAGAATGGGCGCTGTTTGCTACATTTCATTTACAATAAATTGTTTCGAACAACATTTTGTTCTTTGATAAAAAGTAATAAAACATTAAACTCATATTGCACTGAATTGAGAGTCGTCTGTCTGTCGCGGAGTCTTTGATGTCTCAATTAGTAACGCGAGCGGGTAATTGTGGCGAAAATTAATTCGCTCTCAGCTGAGCAGGGCGCGCTGGGGGAGGGGGGAGCGAAAATTACTGCGAACGAACGAGGACAGTCGCTGCACACAATTACGTTTACAAATTGTCTTGGATAAACCAAAAACTGGACGTAAATTTAGGTCAATGTACAATATGCGCATTTTCCGTACAATAAAATAGGTACATATATAATGTGTAGTATGAATATATAGGTAATTAAACGGGGTTCATGATTCTACCGATCTGAAAACATGTGAAATTTTAAATTAATTGGCCAAATATTAAAGTTTTAGGAGTTTGCCAAATTGCTTAAATTGCAAAACAAGTTTAAAAAATGCATATTTAAGTTATGTTTTAATTTGAGTGTTAAAAATATTTTATTACATGCACTTGACCAAAAAAGTTACAAATGAAATGCCTGTCGCCGACAAATACCTACGCAACCTTTGAATCTATCTTAGTTATTAGGTTAACATCCATGTTTTACTATCAAATTCTCATTTTTCAGTGTTACAACATCGCTGGCTATTCATAGCTGTTTGCAATCAGTATCAGCGCTGTAACAGTATAATATTGCAAAGTACCTATAAAATGTAAACAAGCGCATCAGTAAATTAAGGTGGTAAAGGAGAGTGGGTATCTTCCGAGAACAGTGCCTACGCCAGCCTTGCACGCTCAGAACCGGTACCTTGGCGAAACAAAACAATAACCGCATACCGCCGTGGCCACACTCTCATGCTCTTATTCATATATGCGAGTGCACTCAGGTGTCTGTACGTAGTTGGGTTGTTTATGAAGATCTCGTGGTCAACTTAATCGACTTTAAATTACGGTTGATTAAACTCTAATGCCTTTGTCCAGCAGTGGACGTCTTTCGGCTGAGATGATGATGATGAAACTCTTACGTAAAAATAATCGTTTCTAAGTCGCAATTTCACTGGTGCCAATGCCATACGTAAATAGTGTTATAGTGGACAATCGGTCAGTTCGTTTTTGATTTTACTCTTTTCCTTTACCGGAATCGTTTCTTGGTAATATCCTAATCCGAAACCGGAAGTGACTTGCTTACGGACCGTGTAAGTTTTTCACACCCGCGTATATTCGGAGACGAGCCTTAATAAACCTATTACGCTTCATTACCTAATGCCGACCGGAAGACAAATATTACTCGCTCATCATTACAACCGCAAGCTCCCCTTTCTGTAAAATATTGCAATTCACATGTTTGTTGAATTGTGTTAAAGGGACACAGTATTAACACCTTTATTTCTTACTGCGTAAGAGCTTATTTTTTCGTGTCGTGAAAAAGAAAACGGCGTTTATGGCCATATGATAAATGGCGGCGGTCATTTCCCGCCGGCCCCCTTTACAGTTGTCATAGCATATGGCTGATTTGCCCCTGTATGGGTATGGGGGTTATTGTTTGTTCTGTGGCGAGTTCATATCGGTTTTATTCAGGTAACACTGGCTGTATCGACAGGCTAATCGATAAACGATTTTACCGTTGATTTGTTTTGCTTAGCTGCGATACGATATTTATAGCGTGATAACAACAAAAAAGCATTCATTTTCTGTAACTAGTAGACAGAACAACTTTGTTGTACCTTCTGATATTTCGTTAGACAAGTACACCCTCTCATTTTTGAGACTTAAAGAATGATGAATGGATGTAGTTTATAGGACCATAAAGTTCTCAGCAAATAATTTTACAGATGGGTAAAACTGCAAGTGTGTTTTCTACTTCTAATACCTAAAAAAATAGCATTACAATACTTCTTCATATTTCCCGCACACTTCTCAAACAGAGACTTACAAATAAATCTATACAAAACTCTGTAGCAATATAGCGCCACATTGGACGTCTAAAGGAGCTGAAACATTCCGTTTACTGTATACAGAGGGGAACGGCAGCGATGAATTGGAAGTGGAAAGCAATAAAAGTCACATTAAGTCGAGAGCAAAGACGCGGTGACGCAGCGCGAAGATCGGATTCAATTTGTCTGTGCTGACATCACATGTAATGGTGCAGGTAGGTATTTCCCAATAGGTACATGAGAACTTACGTGGAACTGATACCATTAAACCTAATATAAACTTAAAAAGAATTAAACAGTTATTAACCCTTTAAAACCAACAACTACCTACGCACTATTATTTCAGGATGTTTTATTATATTCAACAATTGTTTAGCGTCGCTATTATATTTCATTTAATTCTGTCAGTGTTAAAAGTGACATTTTTGGTCGAAGAAATGTCACTTTTGACACTGACTGATCAGATCCATAACTAATCGATCGTAATCATAACCTGTTATTAAAATCAGAATAGGTACGCCTGTTAGTTTGGGTTTATGACATCTAAATACTTCTCTAGATCAATATCCCAAGCAGCCAAGAAAAATATCCCAAGAGGCTACAGAAAAGAATATGTGCCAGGCTGGAACACCGACAGCGAAAAACTATATCAAGAGTATATGGAGACAGAGGACTACGGGACTGGAGCCACATTACTCCAATCTTTGGATCACTTTAGGAAGGAGAAGTGGAAATCCACAGTTAGCAATTTGGATTTTAAAAGATCAAGTCGAAAGGCTTGGAAGGTCTTGCACCGTCTCTCAGGAAAACAACACCCGCAAAGATCTGGTCAAAACGTAAACCCTGACGCCATTGCAAATCGGATGGTAGAAGTAACCAGAGCTAAGCGGGATAAGATTTTCACAAAACAAATAAAACAAGAATTGAAGACTGCTAGGAGAATTGCTCCAATGGGCCAGCACCTTTCAAGACCCTTTAGCATAGGTGAAGTCGTGGAAGGCATAAAGCTCCTAAAATGTAGTAAAGCAGCAGGACCGGACAACATGTATAACGAATTTATTCGAGCCATGGGTCCAGCAAGCGTTAGCTGGATTACTGCCCTCTTTGACTACATTTTACGAAACAACTGCCTTCCAAGGGAATTCAAGCTGGCCAAAGTCATCGCAATCCTGAAGCCTGGCAAAACGGACGACAAACCCGAAAACTTTCGACCCATATCCCTTCTCAGTTGCACCTGTAAGCTACTGGAACGCCTCATTCTCTCTAGAATCTCGCCACACATAGATGCTGTTATTCCACCAGAGCAAGCGGGTTTTAGAAGAGAAAGGAGCTGCACCGACCAAGTACTGGCACTGACCACACATATTGAAGCGGGATTTCAGAAACAGCTAAAGTCTACTGCAGTCTTTGTGGACCTGACTGCGGCATATGATACTGTCTGGAAACAAGGCTTGATTTGTAAGATTCTCAAAGCTATTCCAAGCAGAGAAATAGCAGACATAATCATGAGTATGCTTAGCGATAGGGAATTTGAGGTCTACCTTGGTGATGCCAAAAGCCGCAAGAGAAGACTGAACAACGGCCTGCCTCAGGGCTCTGTCCTCGCTCCAAGTCTCTTCAACCTATATATCCACGACTTGCCATCTACTGAGTCCACTAAATTCTTGTACGCTGATGATATAGCACTTGTTTACCAGAGTAAAGATTTCAAGTCAGGTGAGGAAGTGTTGTCGTCGGATTTGGTTGAACTCAGTAGGTACTTCAGTGCATGGCGTTTAATACCCAGTGCAAGTAAGACGGAAGCTGCATGTTTTCACCTAAACAACCGGTTTGCCAACTACCAACCGGCTGTATTTCTCAATGGAAATCTGTTGAAGTATAACCCGTATCCGAGGTACCTTGGAGTAACACTGGATAGAACGTTGAACTACAAAGAACATCTCCAGAAAGTGGCTTTAAAGGTTGCCTCGCGAAACAACATCCTGCACAAACTCTGCGGAACTACTTGGGGCGCATCCGCTGATTGCCTACGTACGTCGGCTACGGCTCTGGTCTTCTCAGCTGCCGAATATTGTGCTCCAGTCTGGCTAGAGAGCGCGCATGTTCAGAAAGTGGACACCAAGCTGAATGAAGCAATGCGATGTGTATCAGGCACAATGAAATCAACCCCACTTCATTGGCTCCCGGTGCTCAGCCATATAGCTCCGCCGCATCTGCGTAGACTGAATGCGCTAAAGAGAGAAGCGGAAAAAATACAAGCGCAACAGTCTCTACCTTGCCACCAGCCTTTCTGCCACCCTCCACCTAGGGATTGCAATCCGGACTGGTTTTGAATCCGGCCGGATCCGGCCAGATTTTGGCCTCAATCCGGCGGATCCGGCCGGATCCGGCCGGATTGGTATTGCGTATAAAAAATTCATCAAGTCGCGTATTTTATCATGTTTTTAGCGTTATATGCGAAGTTAAGGATATTTTTTAATGGATTAATAAAACGGGTTGTCTTAACAGGAGACCTAGGCTCTCCGAAACATGTCGCGCGAGTGACTAAAAACAAGTGAGTCTAAACCGTAAATTATTCAATGTTAGTATGTCTCACAACAGTTTAATTCGATGACGGCTGTTTTAAGTTTCAAAAATCAACGTTTTCATTACTTAACCACAAATAAAATCTTCTTTTTCTCTTAAAATATCTATAGCCCAACCCACATTTCCAACAAAAAGGTGCTCTCAATTCAACCATTTTAGTTTTAGCAAACAAAATCAATAAACGTGTATACCTATACAAGTACATTTAGTAGCATAATAATAACAAAATAACATATAAATAATAATAATAATAAATAAATATTATAGGACATTTTTACACAAATTGACTAAGCCCCACGGTAAGCTCAAGAAAGCTTGTGTTGTTGGTACTACTTGGTACTCAGACAACGATATATAATATACAAATACTTAAAATTAAATACATAGAAAGCAACCATGACTCAGGAACAAATATCTGTGCTCATCACACAAATAATTGTCCTTACCGGGATTCGAAAACCCAGGATCGCGGCTCCACAGGCAGGATCACTACCCATTGGCTAGGTCAGACCGGTCGTCAAAAGTCAACATATATTTCTCTATTTAATTTTATAAATATTTATTCATTATTTTTTAAATGCAGGTAACACTTATTATAAGTGGGCTAAAATGGTTTGTACAAAATAAAACGAAAGAACATGTACATTAAATTACAATGTAACAACACAATAAATTGAATATAAACCAATCCAGTACTTACGGTGCACGGAAATCTCACGACACATATTTCGTCGGCTAGAAGACTGGCGTCAACTAACAAACAAGTTGTTGTCTTGCTGTTTGCGAGCGAGAAAATTCGAATACTGATGGCGAGAACTTTTAAATTTTAGCAGTGTTTTAAGCTGTTATTTTATATTTTAGCGCTTTGATTCACTTTACCGGATCCGGGACCGGATCCGGTGAATTTTTCCGGATCCGGTATCATGAAAAATGTGCCGGATCCGGCCGGATTACCGGATCCGCCGGACCGGATTGCAATCCCTACCTCCACCCCAACGTCTTAAGTCTCGCCACCCCGCATGCGTTACAGCCCAAAAACTGAGGGATTTTGACGTCAAACAGAGCTGGAAGAACGAGTGGAGCGAAGTTACTGCTGGAACTACCCTACAAGCTATAGATCCCACAGCGAAACCAGACGGCTTTGGCCTGCCACGAACACTCTGGTGTCGTGTAAACAGGTTGAGGACAGGTCACGGACGCTGTAACTACTTCCGCCATAAATGGGGCTGGCGGGACTCTGCGCTCTGCGACTGCGGTGAAGAGGCTCAAACTGTTGAGCATATTATACGGCGCTGCCCTCTGCACTCTTTTCCAGGCCCCCCGGAAGATCTGTATAGATTAACACCTGACGTAATCTCGTGGCTCGGGACCCTGAATGTGGATTTATAATTATTTTACTTACTAGCTACATACTTACATATTGTTTGAGAATGTTTATGTATACTACGCCATACGATTAAATAAAAAATCTAGATCAATTTTTGTAAGTTGTCCCCTTGTTACTTGTTTAATGAATTCTAGTTCATGTTATAAGTATTATAAGGTAATTCATACTATTCATAGTAACAAGGACAGTAAATTCCTTGAAAGTAAGTACATCACATACTAAGATTGCTGGAAATAAACCACTAATGTCGTCATAAAAACGTTTTGCAATCTTACTGAAATTCTGTTTTACATTGCCTTTTTAGAACTGTTATTACAGTTTAAATTATACAGCACACGTTCTAACTAGATCTAAAAACTATAACAAGGTACTTTTATGGAATACAACGGAATAGGAAAGTAATTTAAGTATCGAGCTCTAAGCCAAAACGCCTCTGGTAAGCCATTTAAATAATAACTGCCTTTAATTACCAACCTATTAGACACGACTGGAACTGAAGCTTATTTCAGGTGTTATTTGATTAAAATTTTAAAATACCGCCTTACAATTAAGTACGGTATACAGTTATACGATGTATGGATAATTTAGTTACTTACTTATTCTACCAAGCGGATTTAAAGCCGCGGCCTATAATCAAGGAATAATTTTAGCCGGACAAATGGGGAAAGGACGTAATTACTGGTTTATTGGATTTAATTAAAACTAGATCATAAAGGTGTCCACTTTCACGCGTACGAGAACAAAGAAAATTTAGGAACTTAAAATTTATCGCCGCCTAGTTTATAATTATTGAACTGAATGTACACAAACTTTGATATAGCCCGTGACATGGATATATGTAAAAGGCACCTATTTTGTGATGAATAATAGAGCTTTGGTGATGTTCAATTTCTTGTCACTAAAGACATATACTACCCCGTTATTCATAAAACTTTGCAACCTCTTAAAAATTACTTCAAAATTTTATCTTTTGACGTGATAACGTCTTATAAATCGATGAACACCGGTAGCATACACGAAAAAGTTTCACGTTGTGGAGAGATCTCCATTATAACGTTACGACCAATGTAGGTAGGTATGCAATTTTTCATCAAAGTTTTCTTATGACTTTATCACGCAAAATTATCGTCCGTGTAAACCGACCTTACAGACAACCATATTTTTTCTAACAAATAAAAATAACGAATAGGGGCAAAAGATTATCAACGGTTTGTTAGATTTGACAGACGTTTATGAATAACGCCATTATCGCCAATATACAACCCATTTGTAATTGAATCATAAACTACTATACTTATAAACTTATACTTGTGTTCGTTAAGTTATGGCAGGCCGAAGCCTATATATATCAAGGTTTCGGTTTGATTTGGTTTCTATTAAAAGTGACATTCCATTTCCAACTGCAGCTGCAATACTGTTGATTTTACTATGGAAATTGACAATGACAGCGACGCGTTTCCATAGTAAAATGAACAGTATTGCAGCTGCAGTTGGAAATGGAATGTCACTCTAAGTGTAATCATACCCAATCGTGCACCTAATCATATAGGAACAGGAATATAGTTTGACATGGTTGACACTACTACAGTCCTTTATGAGATGGCAGGTACCAGCGCTACTTTTAACGTTAAGAGCCAACAAGAGTGGTCATTTCTCCATACAAACGTACTCGACTATTTCCTTCGTGGGTTTTGATGCTAGAGCAATGATTTTAACAACACAGATTAATATTGTCAATATCTGTGTCAGAACATTTTGATTTTTTGATATTTTTGTTTTTTAAGGCGCTAGAGCCCTTCAAAAATGGCCAAAATGGCCAACTCCTGTTTCGTCTTAACCGGTCCTTCTAATGTACCTATTGGATTAAATCCGTTATCTTTCAGTCTTCAGTATTTTCCGATTTCATAAATCATTAGAACACCTGTGTCTACGATAAATCACTAAACGCCGGTTGTAATTAAAAGGAATACAGGTAAGATTTTGGAGCACAAAGTGTATAATTAATTTTTGTTTCTTAGATGAATCACCGATGATTAGAGACGAGGCCAGGATTTCGTGACCACTTGTATGGACGCAGATGTTTACGTTATAATTGCTGTTGCACTTAATGATCCGAGACGGCGGTCCACATCTGAAATCATTAATACACCGTCCGTAGAAATGGACGTCTGTGGCGCCTCAGTCTTAGACAGGTAGGTTGAAGATAATTGTTTAATGGAGCGCACAACAAATGTTACCTACTACATAGATTATTGTATACGTAATCTCGTATACAAATTATGTAATAATCTATTATGTACGTATGCACTAATAAAGACATACGAGGTAGATGTGATACATTAACAATATCTAGACACGCGGCAGCGTGTCAAGCCAAGTTCAAGCAAAGGAACTGGCTAGCCAGCGCCGAGTGTAATATTACACGAACCACTTGGTGCCACTTTTGACCCTTCTATAACTCAAAACATCTTTGACGTAAACACATAAAACTACGTGTGTTTAATTATATCCATAAGGATATCTAGAAGCCCAAATTTCATGAAGCTAGCTCAAACGGTTATAAAGGTATGAAGGTCAAAAAGTCGTAAATTTTAAGACTGACTTATGACTTATAGTACCTAAACCTAACCTACTTCCAGATGACCTAGAAGGATGAAATTTGGAATCCAGCTTGGTTATTGTGTGTAACCGTAGGAAAAAATCTAAAAATAAAATAAAGTTAAAAAATAGGGGGGGTCCCCATACAAAAAAACCACTTTTTATTGGGACTGACATATAAGTACCTAAACCTAACCTACTTCCAGATGACCTAGAAGGATGAAATTTGGAATCCAGCTCGGTTATTGTGTGTAACCGTAGGAAAAAATCTAAAAATAAAATAAAGTTTAAAAATAGGGGGGGTCCCCATACAAAAAAACCATTTTTTATTGGGACTGATATAAGTACCTAAACCTAACCTACTCCCAGATGACCTAGAAGGATGAAATTTGGAATCCAGCTCGGTTATTGTGTGTAACCGTAGGAAAAAATCTAAAAATAAAATAAAGTTTAAAAATAGGGGGGGTCCCCATACAAAAAAAACATTTTTTATTGGGACTGATATAAGTACCTAAACCTAACCTACTTCCAGATGACCTAGAAGGATGAAATTTGGAATCCAGCTCGGTTATTGTGTGTAAGCGTAGGAAAAAATCTAAAAATAAAAAAAAGTTAAAAAATAGGGGGGGGGTCCCCATACAAAAAAATATTTTTTTATTGTAGCGTTGGAACCGTTACAAGCAGATATTTGAAACTACCCCAATATATGTATTATTATATTTGCTATATTAAAATAAAGTTTAGTCAAAAAATAAGTGGTGCCCCATACAAAAAACTTTTAATACGCTCTAAACAACCGGCCAACGGTGTGTCGTCGGCGGCGCGCGGTACCACATAATTATACAAAGAACAGAAGTAAAAACCATACAGCGGAAACACAAGAAAAAACATTAAATCTCAATACCTGCCTAGTTTTCTTTACAAAAAGTATTGATATCCCACCAAAAACATAAATGTAAAAAAGGAGAGCCAAGTTCAATACAAAAATTATGCTTGGCTGCGGGGCTCGCCGCAAAAAGAATGGAGATCTAAATGAGTGCCACTGCCAAGTTCTATGCAAAATCCAAATATGTATTTATAGGAACAAAGTAACATTATAAACAAGTATTAAACTCTATTTCTTTGCTTTATTGGATACCTATAACAATTGCTGTTATTTAAAAAAATGTGAGATCTTAAAGTAGGTTAGATTTGGCTTGGCCAGGTTTTATCAGAATTACAATATATATAAAATGATTGATATAATGAAAACTGGCCAAGTCAAATCTAACCTACTTTAAGGTCTCACATTTTTTTAAATAACAGCAATTGTTATAGGTATCCAATAAAGCAAAGAAATAGAGTTTAATACTTGTTTATAATGTTACTTTGTTCCTATAAATACATATTTGGATTTTGCATAGAACTTGGCAGTGGCACTCATTTAGATCTCCATTCTTTTTGCGGCGAGCCCCGCAGCCAAGCATAATTTTTGTATTGAACTTGGCTCTCCTTTTTTACATTTATGTTTTTGGTGGGATTACCTTAACAACAGTAAGTCGAGGAAAACCGCAGACTTAAAGCCAAAGTAACAAATCAGTCCAGTCCCTGATACATCTAAATTTACCATTCATCTTCGCCAAAGCCATAAATAATGTCGAGGTACGCTATGAAATTGTTTTTTCGCACTTCTTTATGGGTGTATTTATAAGAAAATTATAATAATTGTGTGCGCCATAATTACCTGATGTAATGTAAGAGGCCAGCAAAATATAGCGGCCAATTTGAATTTATGTAAAATATCGCGCAATAAATTTACATTTTAATACGTCCCTCATGGCCGGCGTGGGCGCGATATCTCTGTTTAGAATCAGAAGCTCGTATCTAGAAATTGCGAAGATCGATCGGTGACGTGCCTAGTCAATCATTCCCAGCTGAACGTTCAATACCAAGGCGGTACCTAACTATATAGAAAACTAGATTACATTAGTATATTATTATCAATTTTGTAAGGTATTATGTACATAGATTACCTACATTTTAAACTAAATCATTATCACTAATGATAGTATTCGTATTTTCCACAAAAGTAAACGACACAGTATTTTATATATCAACAGCAGGTAAGTACTTGATTAAAACATAATTCCGATCGTCTTAAACGTACGAGTAATTCACGAGTAGATAAAAAAGTCAACGTAATATCGTATCTGGGTAAAACATTCTTATTATGATAATGGTTAATTCTTGACATATTTTATATAATGCAAGCCCTAGGCGAGTTGGCCGACACTATGTCTAATAAATTTATGGGCCTTCATTTTCGAGTTGATCGGCGCTCGAAATTATAATCGTCGTGCTCGAGGCGCGGCGAGCCCGGCCAGTGGGCCTACCGCGAACCACGTCCGACGTGTTGCCTTGCTGTCACACTTACGTACGAATTTACAAGTGCGACAGAGAGGCAACACGTCGAACGTCGTTCGCGGTAGGCCTTCAGCGCCCGCGCCCGCGCCGCCGCGGCGAGTCGAAGTTTTCAGCGCGAGATTATCACCCGAAAGAAACGTCTCTTCGATTTGCAAAACAAGTTTGATTTGATTTGTGTACATAGATTTGTTTCCGAAAGTTAAGAATATCTAATCTTTATTGCATATTATGTAAAAGAAAATGTATCATACCAAAGGTGAATATAAGTACCTAGTTACCTACAAGGCAAAGTAGAATATATTTTTATTATTCGTGAAACAAATACCCCAAATTTTGGTGTCTTTCAAATCCACGTTAGAACTGGTTGTCTCCTTGTGTCCGGTATCCTACTTTAGGCAAGAGACTAGAAACTCTTGTCTTACTGTGTGTGAGTGATCCAAATGTCATCTTGTGATTAGAAGTTGATTCTAAGGAAACACGTGAAAATTGTGAAAGCCGACCCAATAGAATATTAACTCACAAAAGTCCCATAGACCCTACTCGCACTTAAAAGCCGATTTCCACCATTTTTAATATTTTTCAAAAAACGACAGAAAAAAAATGTTTTGTTGAGAAATGCGACCAACATTCGGACATCAAAAGCATTTGTAAGAACCTAAGTCCTACAGAGCTCGTGTTAAAATTAGAAATAAATATGCTCGAGACGATTATGTACCAAATTTTCCTGTATATAGGTAATTAATTAGCAAAGAAGATAACTATTTTCGTAATCCGTTTTTTACCTAAAACAGTTGTTGACATAATGAGTAAACAAGCAAAATAAAGTGAAAAAACTGTTGGTAGAAAGAGCATAAATGTCGTTATACACGCCGAAGTGAGGAAACGACATGTCGCGTTTAATGATCTAGAAACATCGGGGCCGAGAGGAGCAAAAGTTAATGCCATCCAACACGCATCACTGTAACCTCCGACTACCCGCATTGTTACAGACAGAAGATCTTACAACCATCAAAATCTTTATGCCATTGACATAGGGTTTCATTTTACCTACATTCTTCTTAAATGTTTATTCATTACAACCATGTTCCCATAACACCGCTAATTTTAAAATCCGAAACCGCATTATTGTTTTTGTTTCTCCGCGATTCGCTTTTCCTATGTGAACGCATTCGTTACATTTTTCATGCTCATTACACCTTCTAACTGCTTAACGACTGCGTATTTTCTATTTAAATGTGTAAAGCAATTCATTGTTAAGAATAACGCTAAATCGTGGCCATTAAAGTAATGATTAATCGTATCGGATAGAGCGCGTTGAGTGCGTCGGATCTGAGTGCGGAAATGTTCGCGCACGTGCGCCGCGCTCGCCGCAGCCTCCTAGCAAAAAGCAAATGGCTGTTTTATGGAAATAACACCATTTATCTCGTAAAATATGCTTGACGACAAAGCGACTTGTCCAGGAAAGGACTGCATGCATTAACTCCATTCATGTGAAAGGGTACAGCGTATATTGGTTAGTTCGGAGTTCAAAAAAAGCAGTATTAAATAATGTGTCATGGGGTATGTAATTAATTGGGGCGAAAATGTATGTTTGTGCAATAAATAGATGAGACACGAATACTTACAATTTCTAGATGTTTGAAATACATTTCGTAATGAACATAAGATGATGTACTGTACTGATACCCATAGGTATACGGTGAAATTTAGTAGGTTGTGGATATGCAACTTTGTGAGGAAGTTCGAGTTTCTAGTTACGCAGCAGCACATTACAGTTAGCCCATTGGCACAAATACCGCTAAATGCCAGTTTCACACTTAGTTATCATGATCTCATAGGATTTACAACATTGTATAAATATAAGCTCAACCGATATGACTCTTAACCTTATTGATCAGTTTTATCGGAGATCAAGGGTTAATTTGAGAGAGTTTGAACGCTAATACCTATAAAACGAAACGATTATCAATCAAATCTGAATCTGGGTGTACAACTTTGCTCACACGACGACGACTTTGCGACACTCGTTGCCCGAGTCACTCTTTAAATCCTGGTTTTATGGCATATCAATGAAACCAATATGCATTTTTGTAGTGCATTATGTAGTAGAACTTTTCCGCAAGCTAATCAATTAAAGCGTAAGTAATTGCTTTGCCCATTTAGTTATCCCAGTAACGTAGTTATCTTGACTAAGCTCGCCCGTTTCATCGCGTGTCTAGCCAGTATATCGCTACGACGGCAAAAGTTCAGCCGCCAGGGCAAACACTGACAACGCGAAAAATGCTATGATTATCAACTTGGCCATCAAGTCATTATCGGCAGGGTTAATTTTGTTTATAGAAATTAATCTATAAACTTCTTTGTGAATTTTATACGAGGAAAACACTTCAATAAGGTCAGTCGGCTTGTTACGAAGCCTGTAGCTTGTCTATATTTGCATTCGTCCTGATGGAGCCTATTCTAGACTAAATATAAAATTAGATTATTTTTATGACTCGAAGGTATCTAGAGTTGAATAAAGCATTCTGCAGTTATTAAAAATGCGTTTCGTGAGCATTTTGCCTATATGTATTTGGAAAATTAAACTATGCTCTTTTAACTAGGCTCCACTCCGAGGTCCAATAATAGCTCATTCTCTCAAAATGTCGCATTGGACACGCTCATACGACTAGACATGTGTTACACGCAACAACTATAATTTGGTGCGTTTGGCGTCGCTAACCGTCGGCTCGGAAGGCGACGGAAGCCTGTCACAGCCGCAATTACAGTACCGAGAATCGGCATTAGTTCGGACTGAACTATTTATGTAAAATAAGAGCAACCGAGCAACCTCCCGTACGGGGAAACGGCGATTGCACGCATCACTCATTAAGCACTTTAGAGCAATTTGAGGAGAGCAGAAAAAGTCGGACGGGACGCCGCAACATCGCGTGGTCAATTAAAATGTTGCCGCTCGGCTGCTGCGCCGCGCTGCGACCAACGGTATTTTCACGTACAAAGCGGCAAATTAACTCCGTCCAGTTCCACGGAATTGCTCGTATCCTCCGCTATTTAAATAAGGTACTGTAACTAGCTTTATTTAGCAAGTTGCTAGTTGTCGTTGCAGCTTTCGACTACGCGGTGTTTGCAACAATTTCATCAGCAATTCGAAGTTGAACATGTTCGGAATTGCAACGTATGTAGTTATCCTAGTTAATACTAATGTACGTAGGTCTATAACCGGCCAAGAGCGTGTGGATCGTGCGTTTGATCTACAATTCTATGTACCAGGACAGAATGTTTTATATTTAAATATATTAGATTCAGATTGAGACTGTTATAAAAGCTTATCCCGTGTCTTTCTCACATTTATGTAAGATTTAGTATTCTCTAAGCCAATTTAATAGGTACATTATTTCGTTATTTACAATATCTATACACCTACAAAATCTGGCTCGTGATATGATAAAGTGCCGGTAGTGTTTTAATTCAATTAAGCTCGGCATTTAAACGCCATGAAAGAACAAGCACCGTTCGGTGGCCCATTACACCTGATGCAGCAGAGTGACTGGTTCGTCACCCATGACTTTCATTCTACTTGCTTTAATCTAGTTCAAATCCATTTACGATCAATGTCCACGTCGGTTGGTTTTGCGTTAGCGAGAAAGTGTACGTATGAGAAAATATAATTCCAGTCTAATATCAATACGTCAAAATGGTATTCAAGAATTGACCTCCTGAGGCTGCGCCTACGCAGCGCCTACCGCACCGGTATTCAAACAGCCTCCGAAGTAAAAGGCAGTATATCTCACTACTATTTCAGAACACTTACGTTCTTTTATAAAACGATATCACTTCCGGACAAACGCGTTTACATATTTACATTTAATGCAATTCAACCTATTGTAAACACTTACATGTGAAAAACTAACAGTCAGGTATAATAGTACCACATTCCTGCATTTGTTATTATGGATGAAGTAGCAATTTATTACAAGGCCTAGCGGATCGGCGTGTGACTTGGGAATCTGGGTGAATTTCTTAACCAGGGGACCCATGCTGGTTTTAGCTCCTCTACACCAGCGGTCCGCATGCGGCCCGCGAACCTCTCACTTGCGGCCCGCGAGCCTCCCTGGCTATTTTGTATCTTATATTGACAAATGAAAATGTCTGATAAAGTCATAAATATTAACAAAGTGCGGCCCGCGTCTTCTTCGTTAACTGCTATGTGGCCCTTGGCTGCTAAAAGGTTGCCGACCGCTGCTCTACACGATCATACTGGCCCACTAAGATAGGCCAGCGTGTAGAGAGGGTAATGATGTCAGATGGCTTATGGCGAGGCGGAATGGTGATGGGATGGCCACGGTGACGGATGTTCGTCCGCACATCAAAGGTAGTGGGCAAGCGATGGTGCGTACGCATCTACACGTGGCCCATTCTATATGTAGTGCGTGCTCTCAACCATCGCATGGCCACCTCGCTGGTGCAACGCTGGGCCATCGTGTAGAGCTATAATAAAGGTAAGTTGAAACTGGGCCCAAATCTCGCCGACTGTAGGCGCTGCCCTTCCTTCCCACATGTCCTTCATTCTCATCAGCCTATAACACATGCTACTTTTGCGACTGGTCTGGCCTAGACAGTTAGTGACCCTATGAAACCGATGGTCCTGGGTTCAAATCCCGGTAAGGGCATTTATTTGTGTGATGAACACAGATATTTGTTCATGAGTTGTATGTATTTACAGTAAAGGGCCAAAAAGAATGCACATCGGCAATCATCGCATTTCCGAATACAAACGAATGCTCATTTCCATGTACATCAATTATTAGGTTATTCGTTTATCAGAATTTGAATTTAGAACTAAGTACTTTATTGTTGTTTTGTTTTGATTTCACGTGAAATATATAGAGCTGTAAAACACGATGTAACTATTTTTAATTATTGCTATGTTCTTGTCAGGGAAAAATAATCTTCATAAATATATATTTTATATAAGATCGACAAAAAGTGTAATATTGTAATGACAAATCTCTGTTGAACCTAAATAATTACTTACATTAACATCCTCATGTTTTTTAAATTGGTTGGCTTCAGATAAAAAATATTTATAAACATTGTGGATAATTTCGCGTGACTGGTAGAGTAACGGCTTACCTTTTTTCCCTATAATAGTACAAATTTAATTTTATAGGGGTTTTAGCAGCTCTATATATATATTGACTTAGATAGGCGACTGCACTCTCTCGCATTTGAACCATGACTGACAAAACAAACGTCATGGTGTGTGCGACACAGATATCGCTATACGAAGTCGAAATTAGCCGATTGCCTCTTTCTAAAGCTCGATGTGCATTCTTTTTGGCCCTTTACTGTAAGTATTTATATATTATATAAATATATCGTTGTCTACTTAAGTTTTCTTGAGCTCACTGTGGGGCTTAGCCAATTTGTTATATCAACGACAACTCTATTAGGTACCTACATTATCAGTGTAGTGTAGATATGTACTTGGTGACAAAATATTCATTAAGTAGCTATCTACATATCAAGCTTATCTAATATCTACCTACCTATCATCAAGTTTAATGTGTTAATGTTAAATTCCGTTTATTCACATACAAGAAGTAATTATAGCGTTTTTTATTGTTTAATACCAGCGTTTCACTATAATAGGAATTAGTTACTACAAGTTTCTGTTGACGCCGCCAATTATCAAATACCATTGTAATTACCAACTCGTAGACCTCGAGTACAAATGGATCGGTACATAGATCACCTCGCAGCTAATAGAACCCGTCCGAGACGCATCAATCACGAGCCACCAACAACAACGAAAACACTGTTAGTTTTGCCGCTGAATTATTAATTACATTCCCACAAAAAACGCACACACGACGCCGAAACGCATAAATTTCTTCCTTTTTCACCGCACAAAGGAGCCGGGCGCCCCACAACAACGCTAAACAGATTAGCCGCCCGACACGGCCGTCGCGGCATAATTTTTGGCGCCAGTAGTCCTGCCTCTAGATTAAACTAATATGAAAAGGAAATTGAGTAGAAAATGGACGAAGGCTCTATGTGTCATTAAGGATTGGTTCCGCCGCTCGAAAGCGCCGCCTCGACCTTACTTATTTGAGTTCACTTAATTGAATTAGCATTTCGGTAGTTTTTATGAACTGCTAGTAATGTTCCGAACGAAATTTAATGGCCTATTTTTGGTTAATAACAATAACGTTTATGTGACCGAACTGACTAAATAATTGCCTTAAATTCTTTATGTGGGCGAGCGAGGGAGGATTATGTATTAATTACTTTTTTATGTTTTTATACGGAATGTTACTAGGGTTTCTGGTTTCTCGGCCTTTTTGATTTCTCGAGGCACGGGAATTCTCGACCAGGATTTCTCGAGTTTCTCGAGTATCTCGAGAAATTTTGAAAGTTGTAAGAAACACCATGTTATTTTAATTTTTTTGCTTTTTTACAAATAAGACTCACGCGAATCGTAGGTGAAATCAATAATCAAACGTATGGTAAATTTTTAGTCACCATAAATTGCTCTTTTCAATAATCACAAATTCAACAACAAACAAAAACTATACTACTATAGGTGCAGGCGTGCGCGACGGCGATGTGATATGCTAATATAGTGTATATCTTGTTGTGTATATCTTAATAAATTTAACTTGATGTGACAAACTTACAGAAGTTTTACTACGTAATATTAAGAGCCCTTCAACGTGCAGACTAGCGCCACAGCTAAATAATCGTGATTATTCAAATTTAACGAAAGATATTTAAAAAAAGGGGGCCGCTACGTACTGTATTGTGTATTTAAGTACTTACCTTTTGAATACATCAGACTAGTTTTTATGTTGCTGGATTCGTCAATCTATGCGTCTAAAGTTAAAACGGCCGTTTTTGTTTTGAGGTCCCAGATCGACGAAACCAGTGACATAAAAACTAGTTTAATGTATTCAAAAGGTACTTAAATACACAATACAGTACGTAGCGGCCCCCTTTTTTCAATATCTTTCCTTAAAATTAAATATTCACGATTATTTAGCTGTGGCGCTAGTGTGCACGTTGAAGGGCTCTTAATACTTACTGAACGTAACAATGAAGCTGCTACAATTGAGATATTTTGCTAATAGGAATATATCGGGATGATTTAATGTATCAATAGTAATTTAGTTTTGAGGTTTTTGTTAATATGTACATCCTAGGTCCTGTAGGCAATTCACTTTTGCATTAGAAAGAAGATACGAGATCATGACGTCGTAATAAAAAGTTATGTATTGAGAAACATTTTTGAAAAATAAATCACGGCAAATATGTAACAATTAACAAATCATATACGATATTTTATATTATTTTGCTTTCATAAGTAATAGTAAAAAAAAAAATTATAGCGTTTTTCAGTAAAAACACACGTCATGAATGTCACGATAGTTCAAAAGTTTCAAAACATGAAAATCGATTGAAGCCAGAACGCTAGGGGACGGATCAAGGCAGTTTTTTATTTGGTTGGTTAACTACCTAATAAATTGTTTAAGTACCTGAAAATGTAAAAAAAAAAACATTGTTTACATTAATTTAACTACGTAAAGAAATACACTATACCACGTGTTATACGCGTTTTCTTTTTACTTATCACAAGAGATTTATTTCTCGAGTTCTCGAGGCGTAGAGAATTTTTTTCCCGTCTCGACTTAGAACAAATTTCTCGAGATTTCCCGCCTCGAGAATTCTCGAGCAGAAACCCTAAATGTTACCTACTTGAATAGCCTATTTCATTGCATAACAATTTATATACATAATCTCGACAACGGCATTATGGGTTTGACATTCTGAATATATTATTAATCCGTAAGTTATTGTAAAACTATACAAAAGTATCAAGTAAATTAGATACTATGAGTAAAATCTACTCAACATAAATTAACCCTGTCACATCATACGATATATTATTCATGAACAACCAAACTTCACCTACTCGACTTATTCCAACTAAGGAAGATAAGTAGTTATTTGTTTTTCATGTGTGGAAAAACTTTATTCGAGGCTGGTCACCCCTGAGACCGTATGAATAGTAATAGAGGTTAAGGCTCTAGGGACGGAGGATGGGTCCCGCCGTAATGCGCCGCTTATGGTGCGTGCTAAATCGACAATACCCGGGGGTGGCCAGCTAACAAACCATTTTATGAACGCCTCTTTTGGGCACAGCTCCAATCCAAACTTTAAACAACTTTTATACCGTGAAGAGTTCAGGCCATCTCAATGTTTATGTCACGCCTGGATGTTTTATTTTCTGATTTGATATAGTTTTTGCTATTGTATAAGGTCCTTAAAAGCAACACAGAAGCCGGTCAGAATTAGATTCGGTATATTAGATGATCTGTTACACTTTGCACAGATTTTTGTTAGCATTGTTAATAGGTAATAACTAACTCAAACAATAAGAGCAACAGTGGACTTTTTGCTTTAGAGTGACATTCCATTTCCAACTGCAGCTGCAATACTGTTAATTTTACTATGGAAACGCGTCGCTGTCATTATCAATTGCCATAGAAAATGAACAGTATTGCAGCTGCAGTTGGAAATGGAATGTCACTTTTACTCTGTCGAATATGATTCAGAGTGATGTGTGGGTATTATCAACCTTTGGCGCGTCGAAATGTGTGCCTATAGTAAGTGTGTGGTAAGCTGGTAAGGGAGTGCGGCCGTGTTTGCGGCGGCGCGTACGCTGCACTCACATTCATGAGCAGGTCCGGAGAGGAGGAGCCCTTGCCGCTCATGGCGCCGGCCGGTTCATGTCACAAACTCACAGCACTCGCGGCGGCGCAGGCGGCGCGGGCGGTCTGCGTGCGCCGAGCGACGACTGCCGCGCGAAGGCCCCCACCGCACAGCCCAAGCCCCCACCGCTACCGGCTGCCTCATTTCTCACTATAATTTGCGTGCTGCTCGTTTTTTACCATTATTACTCCCTCGTTTTGTTTTACGTATTATCGAGTGCATCCCGCTCGCACCGGCCGCCATGCGCGGCGAGCGCCGCCCAGATAATAGCCGCGCGCAATTACCGCGAGCAAGCCGGCCAGCGCCGACACTGCCAACGCCATCTCGTGTCGGGAGGCGGAACTAAAAGTTGCCAATTCTTAGCAAGTATATTTTGTAAGTATGATAATGAATGTATAAATATTCTTTTATAATGATATATAAATAAATATACACTTAACAAATATCCTACACACAGATAAATAAAACAATCTGAAATCTAAGCCTTCGGCCTAGTATTAGTTATACTAATTAATATTTACCTACCACTAATATGGACAACCCAAAACACCATCTACATATATTATACTACTGCATCAGGTTTATGCAAATACATAAGTGCGACCGCGACGCAATGATATTGAAATCGTGGGATCGTTCAAAAGACTTCAGATGCAACCAGAGTAAAATCACCACGACCACCAAATTGGCTCAGTACTTAGTTATTACGAACGAACATACCCACATCATACATACAGCTAGTAATTAGAATAAAATCTTAGCCAGTAAAATGAAAATAAATGTTGAACAATTGTATACTTAGGTCCATAGTAAAGTTATAATAGAAAAAAAACTAACGTTGTATAAAAACAAATGTATAAATTTGGGTATTTGTACTGACATTTGCACGTTTTTTGTGTAAATGTTGTGAAAAAACACTACCTAATGTAATGTTACCTACACAATTTTATTCTATAAATAGTATGTATAACGAAAACTAAAGCCTACGAGTTTCGTAGCACTTCGTAGCCATTGCGTAGCGCGGAGCCAAATTCGTGACCAAAGCCGTAGCAAGCTGCATAAGTACACAAAGTTTGTACGCTGTTACGTGGTTAGGTATTAAGTACCTACCTATAGGTAACTTAATTAATGTAAATAAGTATCGGCTCGATTCGGGAAATGAATTAGAGACTCACTAGATATGAAATAGTAAAGATATGTGACGTTCCACTGCAAAAGGTACCTTATGGCGGCTGGCGCCGCGATTCGGGAAATGAACTAGATATTCACTAGATATGAAATAGTGAAGATATGTGACGTTCCACAGAAAAAGGTACCTTATGGCGGCCGGCGCTTACGTCGCATAGCGCCGCAATAATATTGGAGCCAACCACCACCAACCGCCATAAGGTACCTTTACTCGTGGGACGTCACATATCTTTACTATATCGTTTCTAGTAGTTAATCTCTAATTCATTTCCCGAATCGCGCCGTGTGTTAGTACACAACCACAAGTAGTGTCATGTCTATATTCAGAGATTCTCCTTTGCGCATTCCTAGATAACTGTCATAAATTAACTGGTATATATTAAATTTACACTTCTGGATGCGTTTTACAATGCGTGGGTTTGTTTTGAATCCCACTGTTTGAACAGGACAATGGTCCACCACGCGTAACTCCCATAACAGCGATAGGAAAATCCACACAATTGTAAATAATATACCTATTAAAATTTGAAACTCGTTTCTAAATTGCTGTTACCTATGCGTGTTGGGCAGTGAATCAAGGTTTTGAACGCCATTTCATTGGTCGGGTTTGGGCTATGTTTTGACTCGGTAAAGTAAGTTGATAGAAGTGATGGAAATTGACATGATTAAGTGATATTGCATAGAATATAGTTGACTTACAACATTTGGAACTTCTGTGGTTTTCTAAGTAGCATGGGGGCATTTAGGGAGTAAAATAGTCTTTCTTTATTATCTATCACCGTGGCTGTCACATTCTAAGGAGTGGGAGAGTGACGCGTGACACGACAGGCGATAAAAGCGTTACCATCCTATCCGTGTTAGTGTGTGCATATACTTTTAGACTAACTGAATCGTATTACTACTGAACTGAGATTTCTACTTAGGATTGGGATATTTTGGACGGGGTTAGGGATTCAAAATGCCAAACAAGACAATATTATTACGATATTTTAGTATTTATTTAGAAATCATTTTAAATGCACTACTTAACATAACACTTTACCAACAAGGCACGTCAAATAAGAAACTAACTAAATATATACAGTAAAATACATTATAGATCACAATAAACCTTCTGGTAACTCAGAAAATATTCCAACCAACATCTTTCCAACAAATCATACGATTATGACCATGACATTAACTTTTGACAAGGAACCTTTAGCCTTCCCATCCCATTAAGAGGATTACATGCAATTACCAAAACTCCACCATAACTTTATATCCACAATATACCTAGTCATGTCTTAAATTAAAACGATTCTTCACTTATTGTCCAAGCGCTACAGGCGGCTGGAGATTATAGTGTCCCTGAAACATGGTATAATTATCTTTCGTGGCACACTGGTAGGCAGGGAAGTGCGTTGGATACTGCCGGGTCGTGTCGGGCAGGGTTGGGTACTGGTAGACAGGGCGAGTGGCTGCAACAGTAGTCAACGGGCGCGCATATAGTGTCTCTTGCCGCATGTCCGGCACCCAGCCTGCACTCGCGCCGCTCCCAAACACCATTCCACTGTTGTAACTGGCACTAGACACATTCGGCGCAACTGCTCCGTAGTTTAGAGACGGAGGCATGGACATCTGCTTCGACGCAACACTCACAGCCGGCACAGTTCCGTAATTCGCGCTGCCTATCAACGCCGCTGGCAACTCTACAGATCTCTGCTCAGTTTTCTCATTAGTAACCTTAGCAGATTCTTCATTATCTTCAGAGTTAGCTTTCTTAGGTTTCCTCGTCATATTCGCGTGGGTTTTAACATGCTTAGCGAGATGATCTGAGCGCATGAATCGCTTCGTGCAGAGTTGGCACGCGAATCTCTTCTCTCCGGTGTGCGTGCGCAGATGCCGCTGCAGCTCATCAGAGCGCGTGAATCTTTTGCCGCAGAACAGCCAGTTGCATACGAATGGCCGCTCGCCCGTGTGCCAGCGGAGATGGGCTTTCAGATGCGAGGTTTTCCCGTAGACTTTTCCGCAGCCGGGCACGTGGCAGACGTGTTCACGCTTAGCACCGTCCTTGCCGTAGTTGGGTCCGAGGCCAGCGGCTTCTGTCAAGCAGTTGGGGCAACGGCACTTGGCGCAGCGGCGCTGGAGGTCGCGCGCCTCCTCGGCGGCGGCCGGCGGCCAGTACGGGTACTGAGGATACGCCGGCAGCTCCCGCCAGCCGCACCACGCGCCTGACGAAGCACTGCTGCATGACGAGAGGTCTGAAGCCGGTGAAATCGCATCGCCGCGTCCGCACCCGTATCCGTAACTGGGCATCATACTCATCATCTGCAACAAACACCGAAAATATGTTAATTCACTATGTACATACCAGCTTAATATATGTTTGCTAACGCTTGGATTAAGTAGGTACTAATTAAAAAAACTAATTTGTAACTCGTCAGTAATCAAGGTATACAATTATCTAATCCGAAATTCGCAACAAAGTCATAATTCACAAAAGCGTTCAGATCAGATAAGTTTAAATGTTTCGCAAATAACTCTATTAAATTACTGATCCAGCCTTAAACATCAAAAATAATAGGTTGCCAAAGGCTATACGCGTAAACTAGGGAGGCAATAGTGTTAGGGCGGACCTGTTGCGCGGGCGGATCCACGTATTGCATATCCGGTGACGGTGGTGACAACGTAGCGCGACGAGCCTTCAACTGGATAATTACAGGGCGGCGCACCGTTCGCGTCGAGACGTTTTTAATAACTGGCTTCGGATGGAGGTAACGAGCGGTTGTCGCCTCGCCCCGGCCCCCGCCCGAGGGTAGCGCCGCGCGCGCACCCCGCGCCCGCGCAGCCTCCGACACCCCATACCCCACCACACCGCACCGTGACTTATGCCCCTACTCACTTCTTATAAGAAGCTATTCACATAAGTGACGTCACTTGATTATGTTGATCAATGTAGGTATAATGAATATCGTGATTCGGTATTTCTTATGTAAAAGTGTTGCTTCGAAATTTAAATTCAGCGATTTAATAATAAAATTAAAAACGAATTACTTAGAATATTATGTATAATACCTACTTCATTTATTATACATTGACTACCTACTTAGCTTTGATTAGTACATTACTTAGGTAGAGGTTGTTTGTTACCAGGAGTTCAATTCAGATACCAATTTCTTGATAGTACTGATACTGATATATTTACCTATATCTGAATAGACCTCACTGTATTTACCTATAATTTCTGTTTAATTTATATATTCTTCGAGTGCATAATCCGTACATTACCTACATATTGAATAAAATGATTTACCGATCCATAATTCCCCGCTCCGTCTGTTAATAGTGTTACGAAAGCGTTTTATTTTATTTACTTATTTAATTCTCAGTGGATCTGGTCAAGCTTGTTCTGATAGCCATCTACCTACATAATATTATTCTTCTGTTTTGACTCTCACGCAGCGCTTAATGTTTTTAATTTTTTCTCTATTTCGGTCAGCAGTTCGCGGCACAGCAGTATGATTTATGCATATCCGAGGCCAAACCTTTAATTACACGTTGTTAAAATATGGCAGTTTGTTAAATCGTTCGAGATGCTTTTGTTTTACTAAACGCCGCTCTCTTAGAGAGAACTACTTTTCCTGTGTTCCGCCGAACTTATTCTTTTATTTGTTTATTTGTTCTTTTTATTGTTTTACTAATGCTGCGGTTTGTACAATAGATTTGTTCTATTTAATTAATAGACATAAAAAAATATAAAGGTTTGATTTGACAAGAATGAAAAGTCTAATCGAGCATGAAATGTTTAGTTTAGCTCCTCGAAAAAAGCCATACAGCTAGAGGATGGAATAAAAGGATGGAGGATGTGAATGATAAGTATGGAACGCTTGAAAAGTCTCTACTTCGTTTAAAAAAACATTGTCTTTCGATAGAATAAGTAGTAATTGCAGCTGGAAAAATCTATTATAGGTATTCGTTGACATCATAATTAGGAAAAAATGGACTGAATGTCACAAGCGTTCTCTGCTAGTCAACTTTATGAGAATCTTTAATTATAATGGTGTATTATGATCAGACATCGTAAATGTTATAGCATTTTTGGTGCAGCGGAGTGGTGGCTAGATAATTCCAACTGAAATGGTAAATTAAGGTTAATATTAACGTAATTAACGCTAATTAACCAATAGGGTTGAAATTGCTTATACCAATTCCGTTAACACCACCCCGCTGCACAGAAAATGCTTTAAAATTTACGATGTTTGATTATGACATGACCCGATATCGAATTATTATTAAGCTTTTATGAATACGAAATATATACCTATAACTATTATAATTAGTTAAAATTGTAATGATCTTACTTACTTAAATAAATGTTTTATTTTTATCAATAAGTTTTTAATTTTAATTTCATTTATTCAAAAATTCATACCTACGTAAGTAGATAAGTATACATTTGTAATTAATGTAATTGCATGGGTAATAGTAATGATATATTGCGTATAGAATACTTGGCATGTCTAAATATAAATAAAATATACGTAAACACTGAGTAGGCTCACAACCACTACACTACATTATCATCAACATTTTCGATCTTTAAACCATAACATCTTAAATCACCTCGCGGCAGTCTCACCCTTTTATTACAGCCCGTAAAATACATTTCCACGAAAGCGCTACTGTACTTTAGAATGGCCAGTAATCGTCACAAATGCCTCAGTAACCTGTCGACATGTTTACGACAGGATAGAACAATAGCTGCCGGTGCAGGGACTAGACAATGCCGCATTTCGCTACTGTGCCCTAGTCGGTGTCCGAGCCCCCGCAAAGCCCACATGCAGTGGACAAAGAAGCCTACTAATGCGCGATGATCGCTCTCCTAGCGCCATAAATCTTGAGGGCTACTGTCGTTTTTGTAAGCGTGCGAACCCAAAAAACGCCGGCCCATGGACACTTGCGACATCTTCAATCATTTACAAGGACGGCATGTTGCGATATATGATGAAACGAATCGCCGACTTCCTTCAGTTTACTTCGATGTTTTACGGTGATTTGAATGATGATTGTAGTTACTTAGTTATAAGTTTTATAACCTACTACTTATTAAAACGTTTATAAGTTGTCCGTAAATACAAACCTACATAATACTCGTATTTATCAAGAGAAAATATTTTTACACAAATCATTATAGTTCAAGTAAGTGCAAGCTCTATAGGTACCACATCTGTAGCTAAGTTTACTGTTTCCAGTCAAATAGAACGATACATGTATTGTGTAGGTATAGGTACCCCATATTGAAAACATTCCAAACTCAGAAACATAAGTGCTCATCACATAAAATTTGCTCTTTACCAAGATTTAAACCCTTCTGGGTTTAAATCTGGGTTTAAGTCGCCAGCTTCTTAGACAGGATTGCTAGGTACCTACTTACACTCTCTACATAGGGTGGTATTCCGACTGTCCAATTTTGTTTGTCCAATGTCACTTTCTCATTAAGCAAAATGTGAGACGCAATAGGTACATATTGGACAATGAAATTGGATAGGTGGAATACCACCCTTCTTCAAAGTTTTCTTACCTAAGTTTGCATTCATGCTCATTGCATTGAATTGATATTGATTCCAGACGCATTTGAAGCTGCGGGTCATTTCCGTCGAGCCTCGGATATTTTACACTAATTACAGGTTTCCAATGTCGTGGGCGGGCAATTAGTGCTATTGCACGGAGTCCTTCACTTCCTGTCTTTTGGCGGCATGAATGGATCTGTACGAAGAGTTGCACAAAGTACCGACGTAGTGGTGTCAGGTTGCCATTGTGCGCCGCCAGCCGAGCTGGCACCCACGCCAATGGCTCGGTCAATTAGGTATATTATCGACTTCATCGATAATGATAATGTAGTTTGTTAGTAGGTAAAGATTTTAGAAAATATGCACATAACGTTATCTTCTTACTCTACAAAATGGTTACAACTAAAACAGAGGTAATACTTACCTACTTATAATTTGAAAGGGCACTTCTTCGTTTTATAACTACGGATTAGCTGTATGGAGTAGGTAGTTGTCCATCGGCTGTTTACACTACAAAAGAGATGAGTAGATACGTATTTTAATTGGCAGCAAATCCAACCGAGAGTTGTATAGAGCCTCTTTTAAAAAATTTGGGTTGTCCACTCTTCCCCCTGCAAACTATTAGTTCGCTACGCCAGCGTAGCAACATATTAAATAGCGCTGCTATTTAATATGTTGCCCGTAGAAATTAAGTCATTCTTGATAGCACTTAAAATGTTTGTCATAGAGTCATGCCCGTACAGCTTAAGTGAATATAATATAAACATGGTGAGTATATATAGTGAAACTGTTAGTTAAAAAGAATATGTATGTATACCCATTGGGTACAATTGTATTGAAAAGAAATAGAAATACTTTATTTGGTGTAAAACATAAAACTTAACCTTTAATACATCTTATTCTAATATATTCTAACACCAGAATGGATGCCATTCAGCATATGCCGATGACTAAGATACTTAGTCATGGCGCTGGTTTTCAGGGCAACCAGTAAAGGTGGTTCTCCTTGCTCGATTTTCATACAACTTTCTTGGCACCCTAGCTCCTATTATATAGGGTTTCTTCACTTGTATATGTAATGTTTGGGTAGTATATATATTTCTGTCTTCGCTTAACGTAAAAAAATACTAGATTTTGATTAAAATTATTAAGAAAAAAGCCTTTGAATATTGGTAAAATTTTGCCTCATTGCTTGTTTGTGTGAGTGATGCTTATAGTATCGGTGTAATTCTAACATGGCGACTTCATTTGACAAGCAATCATTTTTAATTTGTCAAAGGTGTAACAGATGGCACTTTAAAACCGCAACACAGATTACCTGTGTATTTTGTTTTATTTTCACTCAATAGAGGGAGGTATATTTAATGCACAAAGCATGTTACGAGTATACCTACTCATTTAAGAATCTCCTTTCTGATATAATTACATTCCCAGATTTAATATAACTTAATAATTATTATGATTATTACACAATAAAATACATTTATATATTTATAGAAAGGTCAGTCCAAGCAATCATTCGCATTACGGTCGTCCACCGAAAACCCTTGTGAATTCTGCTTTCGTTTCGGTAAATGTTCTCTGGAAAAGCCTATATTTATTGTAACAATGATATTTATTGTATGTGGAGAAAAATGTCATCTTCTTGTAAATAAACAAGATTCTATAATATCTTCTGCTTGTGCATAACAATAACATTAGTAGATGATATTTTTAGGGTTCCGTACCCAAAGGGTAAAACGGGACCCTATTACTAAGACTTCGCTGTCCGTCCGTCCGTCCGTCCGTCTGTCACCAGGCTGTATCTCACGAACCGTGATAGCTAGACAGTTGAAATTTTCACAGATGATGTATTTCTGTTGCCGCTATAACAACAAATACTAAAAACATAATAAAATAAAGATTTAAATGGGGCTCCCATACAACAAACGTGATTTTTGACCAAAGTTAAGCAACGTCGGGAGTGGTCAGTACTTGGATGGGTGACCGTTTTTTTTTTGCTTTTTTTTTTTTTGCATTATGGTACGGAACCCTTCGTGCGCGAGTCCGACTCGTACTTGCCCGGTTTTTTTTTTTAATTATTTTAATCATTATTTATATCCTTTGAAAACCTGAAAATAAAAATACTTTTATAAATCTTCCCATAATATTATTAAAAAGTAATTAAAATACTGAAAATATTTTACTCACGTAAGTTTAGTTTCGAAGAATAACATACGCTTAAAATAATTCAAAAGAGAATGCTAAAATTATAAAATAAAAAAAAACTGGCATTGTCGGGGTTTGAACCATGTATCTTAGCTACAATCTGATTTTTTTCAAAATAGAGGCTACGGGTGCCACGAGCACATGACAGTTGATGGTCGAAAACATTAGTTGCTTCTGAAAGCCTTGTAATTCTTAATCGTTGCTCAAACAAGAATTTATTATTTAATTTCCAATCTTTTTTCAACAATAAACATTTCATCCGCTGCGCCCTCTAGGTTACTTTACTGTAACATTACGAATCTGCTGACATTTGACACTGACTTTAAGGTGACTTTAAGTACGTAAGTGTGCGTGAATGCAAGAAATTGCAATATTTGCAGTTGGATTCCGGTAATAACGAAATGAGACAATGTTGAGTTGAACATGTCTCGATTTGGATGTAGTATTTTTTATAGTTTTCGCACATATCAACACACATCTTATGAAACTTTGTATTTTGGGAGAAATAGTGAAAATCCACAATTCGTGCACAGTGACGCCATCTTTTGGCTGATAATCGGCATCCCATCCCTAGACATCCACCTTATGGGCTTATTAAAAAAAACTTAGCTACATGTGTTAGGCTACGAATCTATTTGAATTAGGATATTATGATTGAAATGGTTCTCGGTAGCAAGTGTAGAGTAGTACCTGTTTCATACAATTGTCTCCAGTGGTAGTGTAACAATGTAGAGCATTTAAATGATGTTGCTACATATCTACATTCTACATACCTCTACTACGTAATCGATACAATACAATACAATACAATACTCTTTATTGCACACCTCACATACACGTAGTTTACAATAAATGGACAATAACATAAACAAAGACAATAGAGGTAACAACAGGCGGTCTTATCGCTTAAGAGCGATCTCTTCCAGACAACCTTTGGGTATCGGAGACATAAGAATTAGAATATACGGTAGGTGGCGCAAAGAAAAAATATGAAAAGTCGAATTGAATATATTAACTAAACAACACAAAATATTACTATAGATAAACATATTTAAATATGTATAACCATAAACATACATAGACATACATAAAAAGTATATATTAAATAAAGAAACAACAGTGTCAATATTATAAAAATGAAAAACTAAGGTAGGGAAAGGTAGTATTCCTTAAAGTTTTATCGATTTTAATATTTATGTGGGCATTACGACTCTATGTTACGAATTAGGTAGTTATATGACAGTAGGTAGTAAAAGTAGAGTAAAGTATACCCCTCTAAAGGAATTTTGGTAAAAAACGAACTCTATGTCTATCTTTTGTAGCAATGTGAAAAAGTGGAGACATTCAACTAAACTTGTTGCATTAAGGAAATATGATCTCAAATCCATCACAAAGAGCACAAAAACCCAAAATTCGAGTTTAATCGTGAATAAATTTAATATCGGTATTGTATCGAGGCGGATCCGATGTTATCTGATCGGAACTTCGCTCGGTTTTGCAAGGAACCGTAAAGGAGTGAACAGCGGGCGTTGGCTTTGTCGAAATGTTCAAATCGAATATTTTTCCAACCTCCTATATCGACGAAGCCTGACTTATCAAACTGAACCTTAATATTTCGCAACAAAGTTACTAATTGAATCTCACAGTTGAAAAAGATACGATTGCATCTAAAGTAACCGTCATAAATGTAACAAGATCACGCGAGTACCTGTCGCACAATGAGCCGCAGGTTCGCACGAATCCCTTGTCATTTTTGTGAAAAAATGAAACTTTTTTGAAGTGCCTTGATTTCGGTTTGTCAAAGGTTGGGTGCATTGGTGTGGGTAAAAACTTCTATCTAAGCATGTAGTTTTTTTATGGCACTAATAATTATGGTACTTAAATTACTCATGAATGATTGTTTCTTGTCCACAACTGAGCGTTGAAACCAATATTTTTAACCGACTTCAAAAAACTCGCTACGCTCGTGGTTCAATTTTGAAATCTTTCGTTTGCTCGGACATCAAGTTAGCTTTAAACCCTCGTGTTTAAAGTGTTTAAACAACAATGTTAATACCTAGAGAGGAAACTAGGGACTAAGATTGTATGCACACGCGGTCGTTTACTATTCTCTTAAAAGTGTTGCTGTTAAGTACTTAGTTTGTATCGCTCTATAAAACTTTCCAAGGATCTTGACCAAAAGCAAACAACTGAAAGCGGAATAAATGCCAAAGTTAAATGGTTCGATAAGCAGACAACGAATGTCATTTATGGGCACAATACAAAACTATAAACATGAATCTCCACTACTCAATCTAAACATAGTAAGTCAAGATCAACGCAGTCATAAAAACTTGAAAGGTAAAATTCTGCGGATCGGGCGCCCTGCCGGGCCGCGGTGCCTTCAATCGCTTGGAACGCTTTGCAGTGACAGCCGAAATTGCCCTACATATGTAAAAACGGGCCCGTTTGTTTTACAAAACAAGCCCGGACAGATATGACGACGGTTAATGACACATTTGACGCCGTCGCTCATTAAGCACTTGCCGTTTTTTTGGAAAGGTCAGTTTTTGTAGTTGTCCGAAACTTTTATAAGCTGTGCGTACCTATTTGAAAAATCAAGAGCGGATGGATAAATTAGGGTCGGCAATAATTGGCTGATTTAGGCGATGCGAGAACTCGGATACGAGTTTCATAACATTGC
The DNA here is from genome assembly GCF_963556715.1 of Cydia fagiglandana. Classification (NCBI taxonomy): domain Eukaryota; kingdom Metazoa; phylum Arthropoda; class Insecta; order Lepidoptera; family Tortricidae; genus Cydia; species Cydia fagiglandana. The sequence goes on from NC_085937.1 coordinate 8,243,752, forward strand.
GGTTTTCGATCGGTCGGTTGAATTGGACGTAACCGACAATCCGCAATGTAACTTAAATCGGATGGGAGATCGCGCGCTGTCTAAGAGTTTTGAATTCGACTTCGTGAACTCGATATTGTGGTCGATTAAGGGAAGTAAAAAGTATCCAGTGGGAAGTAAACTACCTACGTAGAAACCACTCATTATACCTACCTAGGTACTATTAAGTACCTACTAGAAGTTACAAATCATGTAGAAATAACCATACATTTGACGTGCCCCTCCCCCGCAAAAATCGGCAGACTTTTTGTACAGAAAATGACAGCCAAGGCGTCTCCAGCTACTAAATGCTCGGAGACTTTTGTATTCGTAATGAAAAGTAGTGTTTAACTACCATTAGCGCCCTCTCTCGCCACCGCCATCGAACAGGCACCAAAATATCTCGTCAGAAATGGATGTTTTTCATTCCTTGGTTAACAATCTACTGTACCTCAACGACGTTCCTTCTTTCTTACTTTTCAGCCAAGGTTAACTTTGTAAGATTTCCGCATCGCTTAGTTGACGTGAACTCTCGCTTTGTTCAAAACGGTAACCAAATAATATGCCTTTTAAGTTTTAGAAATTTTATTACACCATAACACGCGACACATGACATACAATTTGTACAAACATTTCACATAATAGTGACAACTCTTTCCTTTACCTCGAGGAATGTAGCACTCTTGTTTGCGAATAGCATAATGATCCAAGTGAAGAATCAAAGTGTAAACGGGTACTATCAACTAAAAGTTATATTAGAAGATGTAACTGTAAAGTCTAAGAATGACAGTTTAAATAGATGTCGCTGTACGGCCGTGTGACAATTCAGCACATTTTTTTCTTAGCCCACTTCTAACAACAAATAACTAATTTTTTATCAATAATACAGACTGGAAAACCATACAAAAGTGCGTTCCACAGTCTATTGACTGCCTGTGTAACAGTTTATCTCTGGAATAAGAATGATACGCAACATATTAGGCCAATAAAAATAGATCCAAAAAAGCGTGTTGAGGAATTAATTCCCATCAAGCTGGTAATCATTTTAATATCTTCAATTGGTCCTAAATGCGTATAATCTGAGTTTGCTCTATATCAAGAGATGTAGATACATTTTGCGAGCCTTGGGAGATATACTTTACCTCGGATTGACAAAACCACTCGATGTAGAAGGAACCCACCTTCAAAATCATTTAAACCAGACACTGGTAAAATAAAATCGGATTTTAACACGATTTTACAACGGAAGAAATTCAAAGTGGCGGCCTCTTCGAATCCTCAGATGTAAATTTTTATCATGATTAGAGCAAATTTTCCGTCGGACGTACCGTTTTTGAACTACAAGCAAAAAACTGAAAAAGAGCAATTTTTTTTCCAAAATGTATCAAGACGATTTCCAGCTTGCTGGGAATCTAATTTGATTACCCTATATAGAAAGTATCACTATTAGACAGCAGATTTCAACATGCCGGTTACTAAAGGCTATTATGGTCGCATTCAAGCGCAAGATGAAACTTTTGGTTTTCTCAATAAGGCTTCTCAACCCTTTGACCGCCAATCACGGTTACAGTTAAATTAATATCAACCGTCGTCCATACAAGATAAGGTTTACGATGACCCGTTGTATAAAATAGGCGTGTCGTTCCAAGAATTAAATTGGTTAATTATTCTAATAAGATACCTAAATCTAATTACCTTATTAGGAACACCAATGTGGTGACCAATGTGACCATTATATGCCTTCCGTACTCCCGGTAACCCACTTAACTAATCATTGGTAGAACTTTAGACAAATGAGAATTTAGACTAGAGGAATATTGTCAAAGTAAATTATGTAGTCAAGTAGTCAACACAGTTACTGCCATCTTTCGACACAAATGATTAACACTTTAGAACGTGCAATCTTTTCGAGCGATGGCGCCATACCTTTGGCCTACTCTCGAGTAGATGGCGATACTTTTTAACATTTAACATATTTAACACGTATCAATGAAGGAATAAGGATCAAAGTCATTTGACTGGCGTTCTACAAGTTTTAATGATTTGCGTCGAAAGATGGCAGTAAATGTACAGACTACATAATTTACTTTGCCAATATTCTTCTATTTCAAATTCTCTTTGGTTAGACCTTGACATTGCAAGGTTTACGAATAGAAAGTTAATTATGTTCAAGATAGTACTGGTAGGGCGATAGCGTTTTTCACAGACATAATGCATTCGTCTCTCTCTCAAGCCCCATTAGACCGTCCAAGAACTTGCATGCGATTTTCGTTACATTGCAGTATTTGGGCGATCAAGTGAATTCGTTATATAAACACCAACACTCTTTAACTGTCCATCGGATCGGTGGACCTTATTACAAAAGGCATAAGGTCCACCGATGGACAGAACAGTGTGGGCGATGGTACTCTGTAGTCAGCAATGTATCGAATCTTCTTCTTCCTCGCGTTATCCCGGAATTTTGCCACGGTTCACATGCCTGGGGTCCGCTTGACAACTAATCCCATGATTTGACGTAGGTACTAGTTTTTACGAAAGCGACTACCATCTGACCGTCCAACCCAGAGGGGAAACTAGGTCTTATTGGGATTAGTCCGGTTTCCTCACTATGTTTTCCTTCACCGAAAAGCGACTAGTAATTATATCAAATGATATTTCGTACTTACATATGTTCCGAAAAACTCATTGGTACGAGCCGGGGTTTGAACCCGCGACCTCCGGATTGCAAGTCGCACGCTCTTACCGCTAGGCCACCAGCGCTTCCTAGCAATGTATCGAATATTGCCTGCAATTTCTTGAACCATCTAAATGTGGCTTTTCTCACATACTTGCCAGAATAAATCGTATTGCATTTGGATGTCAACTCTTATGCACACTCACTCGCTTTCAGGTTGAGTCAGCAGCAGAAGTTGCTACGCGGGCGAGGTGTTCAAAATGATCTTGACGCGACTTTATTCTTAAGATAAGAGCGTGTCAAGGTAATTTTGAACACCTCACCCGCTTAGCAACTTCTGCTGCTGACTGTTCCATTTCAACTTGCGTAACAATAATTATAAATAACGAAAAGGAGATACATACGGATATAAATCGCAACAATAGTGGTAGTTAGATCACAAGATTTCTTATCAATACATAATACAAGTAGTAAATATACAAGATATACAAATCAAATATACTTTGCGACAACTTTGTTTACATTAATGTATATTACATTGATTTGTACGGTGTAAACCAAAATCTAGTGTAACATTTGTTACGTTACAATGCAAAACATAGGATGGAAAAGGCATGTATTAGCAGGCAGCTAAGAAAACATAAAAGAGGATGCCACCGCGATACGATACGCGAAAAAAATCTGAAGCTCGATTAAAAATTACTTATATGAAACTACCAATAGAAATTCGATTCGGTTCTTGAACCTATACAATATATATGTACTATAATAAATTAATAATATTTTCATAAGTGTCGGCTAGTATTGAAGCAAAAGTACAATCATGTTACAGTTATAAAACTGATGAGCTTTTCTTCATTCGCATAAAACGTAAACCCGTACATCGTAATATATAAATTTACTTCATTTATTTTTATGGGACAATACTCGTATGACCTGACAAGACATATTCGTATAGACAATAAATCAAAATTGTCTTTAAATATAGTACAAGAAAAATCTAATAATTCATTTTTCACCACACTTGCACTTTATCCACATGTGGGGCAATGTAATCATATGCAGAATTTGAGTTGTTTCCTCATGATGGCTGGTAGAACTGAGTTTTAAATGATGATTTTGAATGATAAACATTCATTTTGAATCGATTTGCTTTGATTATATCTGATATTTTACAGTTAGTATTTTCCTTGTGTTGTTGTGGTGAAAAATGTTGTTTCACTCGGTGGCAAAATTTGTTTAACCCTCATGCCTTGAAAGGTCTGATTCTCAATATACTCGTAAGTCCATTAAAGTTTAGCGCTGATTTCTTATGAGAACTCTTAAATAACATTCTTATTCGTCAACAAATTCAACTAAATAAATGCATGTTCATTTTGGGACTCGAATACAAAACCAGTTCCGCCAGTTTACGTTTTAAGCAGACGACTTTAATTTAATGGTAATTCTTGCATTATCTAATGCAATGAATACATTATTTTGTTCAAGGAAAGGCTTTTAATTAAAATAAATATCGAAGGGAAATGCAGAAAGGAATTAATTTAAACGGAAAGGTGAAGTTGGATGGCTCCGAACTTAAACCATAGAGAAAAAAATACATAGGAGTGCTCACTCCATCCATACATCAGTTTTTGTATCAAAACGACTATGTATTATTGTCATAGTCGACATCTAGCATCGAGTAGCGAAATCATCAGTACTGCTACTTGACAATAGATGTTGTAACGACCGAAAAGTCTAATATTAAACAATTTTCAGGTAATATCATAACCGGGCTAACCAGAACTCTATTTTCAACTCGTACTTCTAATATTAGTTGTAAATTGTTGTTTAATACAATTTTCGTGAGTCGCGACACTAGAGAATTCTAGTATCAAGTAGCGGTACTGAGAATTCCGCTACTCGATGCTGGCATCGAGTCTACATCTAGATGTCGACTGCGAAAATAGTCGTTTTGGTACCAAAACTTATGTATGGAGTGAGCACTCTATTCTTACTACATTTCTCTATGCTTAAACTAAATGATAAGGGTCACAGTAACCTTATAACTCGTCTCGCAGCAAAGTGTATCTGTTTTTGGAGGGAGCTAGCTTCTTGAAAGTGGATTCGGGTGGCGTTGTCACTTTGACGTCGTTGCTATCTGCTATTTGGTTCGGATCCGGGCCGTAGTGGAATTCCCTGGAATTTAATAAGATTATTGCGTTATTTCTATGTTTTTATTTGGTTTGTCCTACTCCATCGTAAATATCGTTATAGTTTGAGTGCCTAAGATTTAAGTTTCTGATACGTAAGTATACTTTGGCAAACCCACTTTGTCAGTAGAAAAACGTGCGAAATTCAAATTTTCTATGGGAGGACAGCCCTTCGCGCCTACATTTTTTAAATTTGCCATGTTTTTCTACTCACGGCAATCGGTTACCAAATATTATTATCGTTAAAATATTCAAGTAGGGTGGGAAAAAACAGTAGTAATAATTAACAGGTATGTAAATTTTTTTGAAAATAAAAGGTTTGTTATTAAAAGTAAATTTTATCTACAGTAGCTAACCTATGAATAGTCGGAGTCAAAGAATACAATGATGTGCATTGGAAATGAAACCTAGAGTCAAATGATTTAAGGTATAAATTCGCGGTATTTTACAGTCACGCTTAATTCGGTATTGACGCGCGGATTCCACGGTTGACATTATTGTACTAAATAGCTCGAGCGTAAAATTGCTGCAGGTTATATAATATGTCAACAAAGTAATTTACTACTCATAAAGTAGTGCAGAGCAGAATAAACTAATACGAATAATTACGTCGTAATACTCGTAATATAAATTATCACCATATTATGGTCTCTTATTGATAATACAGCTCATTCTTTAGATACGCAATAAAATTGGTAGAAGCCTGTGTACCTACAGGTTTTTCACAAGAGGAATTATGTGACAAGCAATGAAATGAATCAGTTAACCATTGAGTTCAAGAAGCTTGGAGAAATTGTTTACCCTGCAGTGAACATAATTCCTCTTATATTAAGCTACCTTTTGACAAGAATTTGTTGAGAAATGCGACCTGTAGAGAACAGCCGCCGCACAGAAATACTTGTGCCTAAGAACTTTTGCTGCAGCTAAAACGCAGACGCTTTGATTGCACTACGCGCTCACTCCATCAATAATACTGAAAATTCCTGGACTGACTTAGAAAAAATAAGTCGTCGTATATCAGAATCCAGAAACTTTCAGTATGGTCCACGTAATGAGCACCTACCTATGTAGTTTCCGCGAGTACAAGTCTTGCAAGAAGTGGAACAGCTTCCCAGGCTTCTCCATGTCGCTGTATAGTTGGGGAATAGGTACATGTGCCGGAAGAACTTTTTCTGCAGCTAAAACGGAGACGCTTTGCTCGCACTACGAGCTCACTCGATCAATTGTAATGAGCACCTACCTATGTAGTTTCCCCGAGTACAAATCTTGCAAGAACTGGAACAGCTTCCCGGGCTTCTCCATGTCGCTGTAGTTGGAGAACAGGTACATGTGCCGGAAGAACCTTTGCTGCAGCTAAAACGGAGACGCTTTGCTCGCACTACGCGCCCACTCGATCAATAATAATAAACACCTACCTATGTAGTTTCCCCGAGTACAAATCTTGCAAGAAGTGGAACAGCTTCCCGGGCTTCTCCATGTCGCTGTAGTTGAGGAACATGTACCAAAGTGTGCCGGAAGAACTTTTGGTGCAGCTAAAACGGAGACGCTTTGCTCGCACTACGCGCTCACTCGATCAATAATAATGAACACCTACCTATGTAGTTTCCCCGAGTACAAGTCTTGCAAGAAGTGGAACAGCTTCCCGGGCTTCTCCATGTCGCTGTAGTTGGGGAACAGGTACATGTGCCGGAACGAGTCGATGGCGATCAGCGGCAGGTCGGACACGGACTTGCCGAGGTGGTGCAGCGGGTGCTCGAACCGCACGCCGTCCGCCGTTAGGAAGTTGATGTTCTCTGGAAATTGATTTTATTGGGTTATTCCCACTAGTTACCATCAAGTTGTTACCAGTGGTAACTACTGGGATTTTTTTTCCCACCCACCTACCAAAATAATCCCAGTAGTTACCACTAAACCGACTTCTACTTTTACTTGACAGCAAGATCTGAATCAAATTGGTGAATTTAATCCAGGTGCTGTACTAATTGTATAAGTACAGAAGTACGAAATATAGCATAAAACCTTATATATACACGGCCGAACAGCATCATATACTTCGCTGTTACATTTGCGTCCACGTATTTTTTTTTCACAACACTGAAATGATAAGAGTTTACTTACGTTTTTCAGGGGCCAAATCTCTCTTAATAATCTCCTTATATCTCTTCACACTCTCCGTGTCAGTAGGATGGTGGAACAAGATGAGGAATGGCAATCCCTCCTCCGTTAATTCCTCTGCATTTTCGAAGGTGATCTCCCGCACTAGGGGTATACACTTCTCTTGCACCCATGTGTAGAGCTCGTCGAAGTTTGTGAGGGAACCCTTGTAGGTCTCATCTGGCTCTTCGGACACTTTTCGGTCCGTTCTAAATACGACAATTGGCTGGCCTGAAATATAAATATTATTTAACAGAAAAGAAAAAAAAAATAAGGGAATGAATGGAAAGATTCGCCAGATTCTGGTAGGCTTCCGTAGCTCGATTGGTTAGATCTAACGCACAGATTGCGGAGGATGCGGATTCAAGTCCTGCCGGAAGCGTAAATTATTCCATTTTTCCTTTATATAAAATTTAGAAAAGAAAAAGTTCTATTGCATTGTATATTTGTATATGGAATTTTAATCTGGACAAAAAGAATAATCAGGAGAGCCAAATTGACATCATACTAAAATTTTCGTGAGATTTAACTGAAACCGCTTTTTCCCTATACTTGCTGCGGGGTCCTTTAAATTGCAATTGTCTACGCAAGTTTTGATCTGTGAGTGGCTCGACTCGATGATATACATAGTTGATTAGATTGCAGCGATTGCAGTCACTTGACACTTTTAGCATAGGAATTTAAAAATGGATAATGATGACGATGCGAAATTATTGTTTATGAAAGTAGAAATGAATGTATTGCTCAAATTTGTAACTTCCTTGTTGCCAAGAATATAAGAATGTGTCGCTCCATATTACAATGTCTTCGTTATTCATTTCATTGTTAGAGACAAAGAATAAAATGTACTAGTTAGAATGAGATAAGGTAATTACGTAATAAATTAATCCTTTGTTTTGAATAAAACAAGAGAACGTGCGTAAGAACCGATAAAATTTTATTGGCATCGGTACTACAAGCTGGGGCAATGTTAATTTAAAGCCGAGAATTCACTTTGTGGTTCGTGTTAGGTTGTATGGCTGCGCAATTTTCATTCACGATACATACATACTTTTAATAACGGCAATTCATTTCCTGGTTTATGTTTGCATAGTGTATTATTATTCATATTAAGAAAAGAAATCCAACGATAATGTTTACACACAAAGTGAATTTGCAGCATAAAGAAAGATTAGAGACACAAATATCCAGGCAAACATGGATGCAATAAGTCTATGTGTGTTGTATTAGTATTAGGGGAGACCGCGGGGTTTTGTAACAGATGAGTTGAAAGTTTAATCGTTTTATTCAGTTACCAATAACTTTATAATGTGGAAGTGTTTTGGCTTGTATTATGTATGTTGCGAAAGATAATTAACAATTAACGATGCAAGTCATTGCTTGTTGTATACGTTGGGGATGCAATGATATAATATATGGGGAGTGTTTTGCTACTGAGAGTAATGAGAGGATTTGAAATAGATTGTTTCAACTTCTCGCACTTCCAACAAACTGTTCTGCAGTTTGGCAGATAAGTGCAATAATTACACTGTATTTTTTGTTTGGATTAAATAAATTTAAAAAAAAGAAACTCTCCTCGGTCCTATTTCGTATGGCTGAATTGATATAAGATGAAGTTTAATTTTGTCTTTTCTAAATATTTTATTTCAGCGTGTCTACTGAGTACTAAAAGAAAATCAGATAGAGGTCCTTAATAAAAACAAAAAAAGCTAAAAATAAAGGAAAAAAACCCAGAAAAAATGTGAAAAAATAAAAGTAAACACATAATCTGTGCCCGAGTTACTTATTTAATTAATGTTTCTGAAGTCTCATCCCACGTAACAAATTAATAGTGTATAATAATTGTTACGATAAAATACGATTTTAAAATTTTTTTATTGATAGAGAATATTAAAACTCAACTCTCCTCGGTCTCCCCTATGCCAAACCGGGCCTGAAATAAAAGTTTCAGTTGATTTTATTACTCAGTTATCTCACTGATGCGGATCCGCACGTCGCTGTGTGTGCTCGGTGTGTGAGCGAGATAGCGCCTAGCACGTATAGCTATGTCCCGCTCGCACACGGGAGGCGGGTCCGTATCCAATGTGAAAACCTAAGCATTGACTTGACTGTCTTTAAATATTACCTGCTGGATGCATTTGTTGCGACGCTTCCCCAAAGCCAGCATGGAAAATGCACTCATCTTTGAGACTAGCAGCCACCTTCCTGAGCAACTGGTATTCCTGCTGGTCCCTGCGATCCATGTAGCCAATGATATGTCTCTTGTCCTCGCTTAGGTCATGGAGCTCTTTGAGAGAACTGAACGTGATGACAGGATCGGTCAGCTGTTTTTTGATAAAGTCTGAGAATGCTTCTACTGATCGCTGACCTAAGACATATATAGAATAATGTGGTTAATTATAAATACCATATAAACCTCACTTAGATTGTTTTGCCTCATTTGTCCCTTTAATTTAGAATTAGATTTGTTTAAAATAGACTAAATATATTTATTTGTTACGTAAAGTGAACACTTTCAAAATATTGGTTTAGAAATAGAAACTACAATATAATTTGTAGGAGGAAAAGAGTGTTAATGATAAAATTCATTTTATAAAATATTTAAATCTTCCTGTTACCTGTTACCTTTTCACAACTAAACCAACAAACTAATTTTAAGGCCACAGGTAGAACTGTGGTCGCAATTATTAACCACTCACACAGAACCAAGAAAACACTGACCACTTAAAGATTATAAGAATAATATTTCTGCTCGTAATTATGTAATGTAGTGTGTTATCCTTATCAGTAATTTATGCATAAAAATAATAAAGTATATGTGTATTAAACAACAATTACAAATAAGGTATTAAAATAAAGTCATAAATTATATGTTACTGTTTATATTAGCTGCCTCAAATACAACTAGCACCACGGTACGGTATGGTACAGTAGTACTATTAGTTATTCAGTGCTAGCACTTCCAACGAATAAGTACATCTATACCCATTTGGTATATTAACAGTACAACCACTTCTTTCAGTGGGTCTGAAAATAGCTACTTGTATAAAATAGAATTTAAGAAATAATCCTGGACAGTTGTAAAATAAAATGGTGTGGGATGCAAATGTTGAGGCTCGTTCAAGTACTTCAAGTGATTTACAAATAAGTGTATTTGTAGTACATGTCTTTGTAAACACTTCACAAAGAACCTGTCGAAGTTTTCAAGTGTCTAAACAAAACACATACCTCTGTATTCTTTTTTTGCAGGCAACCCATTACGGAAAAGCTTCAATGTGGGATACTTTGTGATATGGAACCTGGTTGCCACCGCTCCTTCCTTGTCACAGTCCACCTTCCCCATGACCACCTTGCCAGGGTCATATCCGGCTTTGGTCACTTCGTCGGCGGCATCATCAAATATAGGCATCAGCATGTTGCTGAATCTACACCATTCGGCGTAGAAATTGATAAATACCACCTCATTGGAAGCTAAAACAAACAAATAATCTTAAAGGAATTTGGATGGAAAGATGAATGTTATAAACATTTTTTGTATCCTATTGTCTCAGCTACTGAAGGGAAATCTAAATTTATAATTCAGAACAGAACATTTCTCCAGAATTTAGATCATTAACAGAGTTTACACTGTATGACTGTATGTGTTAGGTATTTAGACAGGCCCTTTTAAATATGAATTAGAACTTATAATTGTTCGAGTGTGTGGCAGCGGCAACGACCTCCTCAAAGTATTGTCGGAGAGCCTTGACTGCCCTATAACTAAATACTGGGTCGAAGTGGCCAACGGTAGGGCCAAATAGGATGAGGCTGCGACCAATCGCGGGCCATTTTGTCATGTTTTGTATATTTTCTGTACCTACTAACTTAGTTATTAAGTCAAAATTGTTACTAACATTATATGGATCTTTGATCTGCAATAAATGATTTTTATTTTTATTTTCATTTTATTTTATACTAAATTGGTCACTATACTAACCTCATCAGTAAACAAATTATGACGGGAATTGTCAATTTGATTTGTTTACGCAAATAATATTTGAGTAGACACGGTATCATGGTATGCGTAAAAATAAAGAAACAATACTCACCCAATACCATGTCCAAGTTACTTTGCGTAATCTGTACGGCACCGCTATCGGTCGGGTTGTAAAAACAGTGGCAAATCTAAAACGTAACAATGTTCAATGATCATATATCAATTAGTTAACGAATCAAAACCATAAAATCAACAATTAAACCGTGGCCAGTCCGACGAAATGGCAGAAATGTACATTGTAATGCCATGATTTTCTTTAAGAATTTTATAACTTACCAAAACTAGAATGCATGCTAGAAATTTGTAACTAAATAAATTACAACCACGTCTACTCATTTTAGAACTATTTTTTGAGGTAAGTTTTCAATTTCCACTATTTCCAGAATAATATTCTGTGCCGATTACCGTCAGCTCAGCGCCCCGGTTTGTTGGCAGCCTGAACGAAACGTCATATATCTCGTCTGTCTTGTCTATGGTTCGATAAAAGTCGTTCACACGACAAGAATGGGATATGGCATCCAGCGGTTTAGAAGCGGTTAGGACCAATAGGACGGAGTAATGTGGTAGAGTTGGGTAGAGTTAGACCAAGAAAAGTCTGCAGCGGATTTGATAGCCCACGCAGTGCAAGTATTTTTTTAAGCTGCAGACTTCGTAGCTTAACTCTAGTACCAAAGACCTTTTATTTAAGTTGGTCAAGCGCATCTTGTCAGTAGAAAAAGGCGCGAAATTCAAATTTTCTAATGGGACGATAACCCTTCGCAGCATTTTTTAAATTTGCCGCCTTGTTCTACTGACAAAATTTGCTTGACCAACTATAGTTCGTTTTTTTAGGATTAGAAAGAACTTGCAAGAAGGTAAGCGATCATGATACCTCTTTTAATTGAAAAACGCTTTTTAAAAAGTCCAAAACCTTCTTATGAAAGCAGAAGAATATAAATGATCGTATTAGATTCATAATTGTTACATATTTGCCGTAACTTATTTTAAAAATGTGTTTTTCAATTAAAAAGACACAAAAGATTATTTACCTTATTTCTAATGCTAAAAAAACGAACTATATATATCATGACCATGCACTTATGCGAAAAAACGTGCCGAGGAAAATCAAAATGTAGGCTTATTTAAAAAAAAATACCAATAAAAATAAACCAGAATAAATGGTAAAAAGTGTATTGTTTTTGTTTCATACTAATACATCCATGAACACATGAATGTACACACAAAAATAAACACCTAAATGGTACATACATAACACTAATACGTATTACCATAAATCTATGCGCATTACAATGTTGACCTCGTCTCTTCAAGGAATCTCTTCCAGTTACTCGTCTGACCGTATGAAAATTTAAAGTAAAGCGAGCGGACAAATACTTACAGGAATACGTATGACTGCAGGAAAGGGGAGGATATAATACCTACATATATAAATAAAATAATATGTATGGTGAAAAATATAGATCAGCTTTCAATTTCCTCCCCTTCATAACTAAGACATGAAATTAGTTTTCGCTGGACATTAAAAGTATTCAAATTCAAATTAAAATAGTATTGTATGTAAATGCTTTTGAGATTTCATTTCACAGTCCTTACATTACATTCTTACTCATAAATGCTCATAATCATAATAGATGCATATTCACCCGAAAATAGTGAGTTAACCCTTTTCCGGCTTGCAGCAATCTCGTTTTCCCAAAAAATCCAAATATATTCAATTCAAGTTAATCCAACTTTGATCATTTATTTGAAGACAAGTCACATTTCCGGAAATTACAATATAATTTGAACCTTAAATCCGAATCATAAAGTTCAAATTCCATTAGCGCGTATGTGGTTGATAAATCATACTATGCCTGGAAAAGGCTTAAATATGGAAACCCTAAACCTATCAATCAATCAATATTTTATTTGTTGTAATACAGTTAACATGGAATCTTAATCAAATTAATAGTACATCCCTATTCAACCTGAATGCAGACGAACAAATATTGCATCCTAACATGAAACTATGATATAATCAATATGCATTGTCTCAATAAAAGATTCTTTTTTTTTAAATAAAAACTACTAACATCACTACATGTATAAAATTCCTAAGTGGACGGAAGTAAAATATTATCAGTAACATTAGTAATAGTAACACTCCCAGCATATTTAAAGAATAATACTTAAATATAGTAGGTATGTAATTAATAAGGCGACATTGCCAAATTTGGCCAAATATAAATTCTAATGCATATGTGTAGATTCTATTTAAAAGAACGACTTTCTGACTATTTTGTGGTCATTTAAAATACTTAATAACTAAGAAAGTTTTAAGGCACACAGTTTTTAGAATATTGTTACTTATAATATAAAGAATTGGTATGTGCTTATTTGATTTCATATAATGGATGATTTATTATAAGTGGTTTTCACATTTAAAAACATATTTCTCTCTGGCACTTCTGTTGGGTTATGATATGAATTTATAGTGGCCAACACACTGATAAGAAAATGATAATTGCCTACCTTATTGTTAAACTACAACATAAATTGTATCATATAATACCTATACGTACTAAAAGTAAAGATTACATTCAACCATTTTAAATAGTTTGATCTGCACTATATTTTTCAATGATATTCATTGCATTATATAAAAAAAATTACAAATAAAATAGCAGTGTATGAAATTTTATCATAAAATACCCCTTGGAATGTAATGCAGATTTCCTATCAAGTTTAAAAACTACATGCAAAAACTCTGTAAAATAATTGGAAAATAATATCAGACTTTCTTAAAACTATGGTAAATGGACGGAAATTATAATGTTTTAAGTTTACAATTAATTATAACATTTAACTAAATATTAACTGTTTGGCTACAACAATAGCTCCAAGAAGTACCGCATGCATAGGCTTCACTGCATCACTTCCACTCTGTAATACGAAAAAAAAAGTAATTTAATCACAATTTCAATATGATTCTTATTAGAATACTACCGACCTGCCTGGCTTCGCACGGATTAACAAATTATACTATACACCTTAACCTTCCTCAAGAATCACTCTATCGATATTGAGAACCGCATGAAAATCCATTCAGGGGTTTTTTAGTTTAGCGCGAACCAACATACAAACACACAAACAGACAGACGCAGTGGGGGACTTTGTTTTATAAGGTGTAGTGATGTCTTTGCATATTCAAATAACCATTACTCAGTACTTGTACAGTAAATAATTGTCATAGAATAATTTTGTTATATATTAATGTAATAAGGCAGTGATAGTCAAACTGAGGCCTGCATGTTTTTTTAGGTGGCCTGCCAGGTGATCCTAGTATAGACAAAAAGACAAATTTTGTCATCCAAATTTCATCTTGCCTTAGAAGGTGAAGCGAAGAAAAAGGTTGAGTATAGCTGTGTTAGGATCAGGGTCTGTGCTCCTGGCCTTTATCCCACATTACCAACTTAGCATATGCTTTATACAAGCACACAGCATGACAAATGAAAACATAGGTAACTAAGGCTCACTTGCACCATTCCACTAACCCGGGGTTAAGGAGTTAAACTGTTAGCCCAGTGTAAAATTGTACTGGTAACCTTGGCAACTCCAGGTTTAACCGGTTAACCCCTGGTTAGTGAATGATGCAAGTCGCCCTAAGAGTATAATGTAGCCACTCACTATGATATAGTAATTACACCTGTCTCCTTGACAACAATCCGAGCATTCCCAATCCTGATACCAGATATGGGTGCAGGTGGGCATGTACCGCTGCCTGGTGGCCGCGCATTCGGTCTTGCTCGAACAAGTCTTCGATATGTAATACTGCTTCTTCGCCCCTTGAGACCAATAAGGCGGACTGCCCCATTTTATCTTAGTCAAACATACATCTTCATAATCTCGACAAGTCATTATGGTTTTCACGCATTTCTCATTGTTATCTTCTTGGTTTTCACAAACGTAACATTCCAGCCCGAACACTGTAAAGAAACAATGATAAAAGTCACCAAACTTTTAATCAAGACAGTGTTGTAAACACGATGTTTTATCATTCACCTTACCTACGATAACCGAAATAACCAGCAAAGAAATAACTGCAAATATATTATGCCAAATCATGTCGATCAAGCTGTACCACTAGCTCACGGATACAACAATATTTTATTTCAATAATTTATGCCACACCCGAATTGAAATCAAA
Organism: Cydia fagiglandana; assembly: GCF_963556715.1. Lineage (NCBI taxonomy): Eukaryota > Metazoa > Arthropoda > Insecta > Lepidoptera > Tortricidae > Cydia > Cydia fagiglandana. Next base: position 8,259,012 of record NC_085937.1, read on the forward strand.
CAGCTCGCAAGACAGCGTCTCTGCCGTTGCGATTGCTATGTTGTTTGACACTTTGATTTGACATTTGGTTATAGCAGCAAAGTGAGTGTTCTTTGCTACCGCGAAAACCATAGATATAAGAATATATACAGATGCCTTCCAAGCGAGCTGTCAGTGGGACCACTTTTTGTTTAGTGTACGATTAACAAAGCGACCCACTTTGCTGTAGCCATGTCGATAAAGTCATATCGATAAACTACCGACATTTCTTGCAATTTTAATTTTACTTCAAAGGTTTAACTATACCTAAAATGAACAAAAACGCTCTTTTTCTTTATTGTGTTTATCAGATCACAATTTTGTAGTCACGCCCCAGGAGAGAACCAAGGGAAAGTTCAGATATTTAATTAAAATACATAAATACCTATTAAAATAGGTGGTCCTCAATAATTGAATTATTTTATTACATTATAATATATTCATTATCCATTAGCATTTCAATTATGTTTATGTTTAACGAAGATATTGAAGCTTCAATTAATCGCTATTTCGTTCCGGTGTGTAGCGTTTATCGATATATAACATGATTAAAATCGACTTTTCACATCCCTAAAAGAGTACACATATACGTTTTTACGCACACATGCACAACCCGGGTCGCCTAAAAAGGGGCCACTTGGATTTGAAGTCCATCTTGTCAACAGTATAGTTGTCCTTTTTTGACAAATGGCATTTTAAAAGAGCGAGGAGAGAGAAATGATACTAGTTGCTGCGCCGTCAAATAGAACAATCAAGGTAGGGGCCTTGGCGAAAACAGAAATGACAGCGTTTTACACAAAAATAAAACGCTAATTAAATAACTTACCCTATTCGGAACCTAATAATAATATTGAGAGTGGCAACACTGTTGTCGGTCGTATTGTCCTTTTCTAGCATATACGTCCCTCTCTCTCCCACACTCCCACCACAGCAGTTTGCTTTTTGGCGGTTGTCGCAAAAACAAATTTCCAACTCATTGTCTCAAAATTATACATATTTACACCAGGCAGGATTAAAACTTTAGGTTCCGAATAGGGTAAGTTATTTAATTAGCGTTTTATTTTTGTGTAAAACGCTGTCATTAAACAACTGTACCGCTATTCGGAACCTAATAATAATATTGAGACGTGTTTGTTATCGCCTGGTGGTGGGAAGACGCCAAGCCAATGTGTTGAATTAATTATGCAGTACACCCTTTATTTTAACACCTGTGAGGAGAGAGGTATTTAGTAAAGCATACAATTTGATATTCCATTATATTATGATACTAACTTAACATTTTATATACGTACTTAATGTACTTATAAATCAAAAATAATAAGTGAGTCACCACAAGGGTGCTATACTTAATTACTTAAATGTATGTGAAAACTAGGTAAAAGAAGATGTGATAAGTCAGTCTACTCTTCAAGGAGCATACACATCTGTTATAAGGAGTAATGTAATTCAAGTATGAAAAGATAAAAATAATAAAGTACTAGAGTAGTTTTTATTTATAAGTCGCAATTATTATCAAATTTGATAATAATTATCTATAATAGTAAAGTAAGCAGTTGCAGGAATATAACAAGGACAGGACATTTCTTATTTCCAGAATCCCTCGGGATTAAGTAGACGAATATTTTAATTATTCGTTATATCACTATCACCACAAACAGAGTTAATAAAATTAGGTACTTATTGAAATGTCATAGGGAATCACTAAATTTATTTAATGACTGTAAGCCATATACTTGGTTATAGGTTATAGTTATAGCTATAAAATGCATTTAACCCTTTTAAACGCTTTACTAACGAGAACGCAAGTCCGTGTACATAAATAAACCTTGCTTTAAAAGTGTGAAGGTTACTATGAGAGCTTAAGCCACAACACTCATGTGTTCACTGCGCTGTGGCACTAGTTATGACGCTTTGTGGTGTTCTTGTGTAGAATTGCTACAGAACTTTATCAATAATATTTGCAGAGTCATTCTAATTAAATTCATGTTTAGCTATCATAACCTTAATTTTACTCAATAATTTGTATATATGTAGTAAGAGTAGTTTCTTAGTGGTTTACTTTATCTGGTGCCTACTGGTAGACATAAGCCTTAAAACTTTATTGGTTCTGACCGCTAAAGTGGCTAATTTTCTGTAAACTATTCATAGACATTGCTTAATTTTGAATATTCAGTTTTCTCTATTCAGTGTGTAAATTATAAGGAATCAGATACTTAATTCGAAACCCTAGCTCATCGCATAGGTGCTTTTAACCGAAATACAAATTTATGTGCTTATTTCGTGATTTTACATTATTTGCTGTGGGAAACCAGGGGGTTCCCTATTACCATTTGCCGGGCGCCTGTGGCCCCAAAGCCAACAGCGCAGAGGCCCTTTAAGAGGGAGCTATTTTATCCAATGCTAGAATCAACACTTTGTCGAATCTATTAGATATTTAGGTATACTTATCCTCCTTATGAACTAAGGATAATTGTTACTTGTTTATATTTCAATAATAGCAAGATTGTAAATTATTTTATATTCTGAAATATAATATTACTTAATTTGGGCCAGTGTACTTTTGTATACTATATCTCTGGCCTACTACCTACTATAGGTTAGTCTAATAACATCCCGCGTCCTGGGAGGCAATATACAGAGTTCTTGGATATATATTCACGATATCGCTAAGTGTGTGGACCTAGTTTTCCGACACTTGACTGCATGAAATTATTGTGTACATTTTTTACAGGTCTCGAGCAAGAAGGGTACCTATATATAGGTTGAGGTCCTTAACTTGTGGATTTGGTAATAGGAGCAAGACACAGACGGGGTGTAAATTAATTGATCCACCATGTTTCAAGAGATTCATGTGCATTGATGCCTTCAAGTTACACTGTACAGACAGACTATATAACTCTTTTGCAGAGTTTTGCTAACATATTATAATAAATGACTGCATTTGTTTGGGTGTACTTGTTCCACGACAAAAACATATTTATATATATTACAATGTATTTTTGAAAAGTACTCGCCTTTCAAAATAGCTTCGCCTTTTCGCAAGGCTTGCTGCTGTTTCACATTGTGCAAAGCAAACAGTATCGCAATGCTATAATTTTGTATAAATTGAGAACTAGAGGGTCATGCCCTAGACGTGACCGCCCAGAAGTTATACTAGAATCGTTCGTGCAAACCATTAAGTCACTGTTTATTAAAAACCTTATGACTGGGTACATTACATTCTACGGTGGGTACATTTGTTAAACGTATAGTATCAAACTATGACGAATAATGATAAGTGAATTAAGTGATAACAATATTTGGTCCGTGCATAGAAGCACGTGCCCTTGAGATTAGTGCATGGGTAGTTTAAAATAAACTTAATCTGTGCATAGGAGCACTTACGATCAAGGTGATTCGAATCCTCAAGGTTCACAAGGCAGACATAAGGGTGTAAAATAAAGCATTCATAAACGCCCAGTTTGGTCAGTTTTGTATATTTTTATTTCCAACATGCTTGTGCAGCACATGACAATTTTCGTATACCATGCCAGTCAGGGATATAATAATTAAATAGGTAACCTTGGTTATGTCGTGTACCTACATAGGTAGGTACTCGTAAAAATGTTAACTGAAAGACTAGTGCTCTCGAGGCAAATATAATTTATATTAATTTCGAGTCTGTCATAGCAGGCATAGACTTCAAAGGTTTTTAGATATTCATAGGGCCGCTAAACGGAACCCTTTGTACACCTTGAGCAGGCTGTTTGTGCTCTTGTAATTTTATTTTCACACCATGAGTGATATTAAACATAGCTTATTTCAGAATTGAACCGTAAGCTATGTTGTGTCGTGAGCTTAAGTGAGCCTGATTTAATTAGAGTCCACAGATTATCTGGACCTTGGAGGATTGACCACACCTTATTCTAAATATCAATATTCTGCCTGGGCTTATGGTCGAATTTAGGTGACTAAATCTCTTAGTATTATCCATGCCACCCACGTTATGAGGCTTAGCGTCTCCAGACCACAATTTTATATTAGGGTGCAAAGATTTTTTCATCTTTAAAATAAAAATGAGTCGAGATAGGCCTGGAATCTTAGGTTATTTTATACCTATTATATTATAATTTTAGAAATGTTAATTAGTCCAATTTTGGGTTTAGCCAATAGGGTGTCCGGGACCCTTAAAATAGATTGGTAAACAAAAATGAAACCTCGAATAACGAAGCCTATTTCGACTGATTTTTACCCAGAACATTATTTTGTTAGAACCCTTTTCACTTGTCCTTTGTCCAAAAGGATGTATTTACATATTCATCTTTGTTATATTTTTATGATTGTGGCCTACTCGCTCGCCTGTGTTATGACCATATCATTTAATTTCTGACATGCCTTGCGCAGGCTTATATTTATAGGTTGTAATATCATCATCAATAACTTGATATCAGTTTGTGAATGAATCGAAGATTCTTTGGCACACCTTACGCAGGTGGAAACATGGCAGCCTTGCGCAGGCTTAAATAGGTACACAACATATTGGTTTCATCACAAATAACTTGACGTTAGTTTGTGCCTGAATAAAAGATTCTCTTAGGCACACCTTACGCAGGTGGAACCATAACAGACATAGCTTAAGAATATCATTCAAATGAAGTTTATGGGTAATATTCCCTTAGTTGAGAGTTCTTCGCTCGACAAGGGGAAAGGATTTACTTTAATAGGCACTTTTAGAAAGTGTCATTCACGGTGACGAGATTTGCCATAACTAAACTTTAACTCTACAGTTAGCGAAAATAATTTGAAATTATGAAGCAAACCATGCGTCTTCGTCAATGAATCAATCTAAACATTCCCATATCGTTAATGCCCTTTCAAGTCACAGGCTTCCGATTTTATTTAAAACGTTTACAAGTGTAGGTACTATTTATGTAGGTAGGTAGGTAGGCTTAAAGATTTACCGTCTTGTATGTACCTATAGTTACATATAGAATGAATAATCAAGTTATTCAAATCCAAAATAATACAAGCACATATAGCAACTACATGCAAGAGTTCTTTTAAGCTGTTAGTACCTGTTATTTTTTTAAAGAGATACCTATCTACCTACATTTTAACCATCTTTTTTTTTTTTTTTAATCAAAGATCTAGTTGGAGAGATATAAATTGGTAGATAAGGAGTGAAATACTTAAGGATTTCCATGTCATTCTTGCGCAGAGCCATGCTAATCTCTCTCTTTATCTAGTCAGACTTAAGTTTACGTACTGCCGAAGTACTCACTTTCCACAAAAATAAATGCAATGCTTGCGATGTAGGTTTGTTCGTTACCTTGTGTCCCTCAGAGCGGAAATAGAAGCCCCGCGAAGCGGGGCTTCATCGACTCCTAAGCGGGTACACGTTATTTATCAGCAAGTATATTACCAAAAAAAATATTTTGCAATATTATATTTAACCCGGAACGGGATAAACCGACAAGTTGCTGATAGATACTTGGACAGATAAACCCTACACGTCTATAAGCTTCTACCTTAATACGTAGGTTCTACGTAACACGTATTAACTATCCGATCCTTTCGTATTCGAAAACACAAATCACTTGAAAACTGAAGGGTATGCCTCCACACATCACCATTTAGTTAAGTGTTATACCTAATTTCAACCGTCATTATAGACACACAAAGATTTAAAGTAAATAAGTAATAAGACTCAGAAGAGACTTAATGTAGGTATAATATTAATTAAATTCTAATGGTGACAAGTGCACGCTTTACCAGCTCGATGTGTTTTCTAACATTATGTGTTTTAGTATTTTCATTAGCATAGCCACGGTGCGCGCAGGCAGCCTTTGAAAACTTACACATTACTATTCCGGATCGTTTTTATTTGCTAGATAGTTTAACGGACACTAAATTTAAATATTTATTTCGAACGGCAAAAGCCGTTAGAAACTGTTTTTCAATATAGTCAGCTAAACTGGGGTACAAATTCAAAAACTCACCAGCAGTTTAGCTTCACGACCTTCCAGATGGAAAAACAGCAAGCCAATGAGTTGGAAATTTGTTTTTGCGACAACCGCCAAAAAGCAAACTGCTGTGGTGGGAGTGTGGGAGAGAGAGGGACGTATATGCTAGAAAAGGACAATACGACCGACAACAGTGTTGCCACTCTCAATATTATTATTAGGTTCCGAATAGCGGTACAGTTGTTTAATTCGCAAATTACGGGGATCTTTCTCTTTTACTCTAACGAAGGCGTAATTAGAGTGACAGAGAAAAATCCCCGTAATTTGCGAACTTCGATTTTCGCGGTTATAGCCCAGATTGCATTTAAAGGACCATCATGGAGCGATTTATTTGATAACTCAAATAGATGTAAGACCTCTTCACACTATGATTAGTGATTAATACTTGTGTTAATACATACTATTGTTTAGTTTTAGTATTTTACTCGCATCAAAAATTCGAAAGACAAACTGATAGGTAGAGGGATATATAGTGTGGAAAGATAAGTCGGGCCCTGGAGGGAAACTAGAAACTACCTTAAATCCTTAAGTTGGCTCATTTTACTTAAAGGAGACATTCCTTTATTTTTAAAAAGAAACAAAACTGCATTCAAAGATTTTTCTTTTCTTCTTCAATTTTGCTTGTCTAAAAAAATCTTGAGAACTAAATATTAGATTTTTATGAATATTTTGTACGACAGACGAGTGTAAGACCTTATGTTTCGTGGAGAAATGTTATCATTAACATTAACTGTATCGGCTAGTGTAATAAAATTGCGAGTGTTTATTTTTTGGAATTTTTAGTCGGTTCGAGTCCCGGGCTAGGCAAGCGAGTTTTAGAAAATCTTTGAATGCAGTTTTGTTTCTTTTTAAAAATAAAGGAATGTCTCCTTTAAGTAAAATGAGCCAGCTTGAGGATTTAAAGTAGTTTCCCTCCAGGGCCCGACTTATCTTTCCACACTGTATACCATAAGACTCTTTTTAGTTCTCGATCAATGCATAATTATTACATGCACATCGTTTGAATTAAAAATTCATTAGTATTAAGTCTAGTAACCATACTTGTACTCGTACTGATCGCGATGTAAACAGGTCTTAATATTGAAGGCTGGGCATTCGCGGGGAGTGGGTGGGGAAATATTTTGACATATTCTGTAACTTTGGCAAGCTAGATTTTCAAGTGAATTTTCAATTTATTAATATTACAAATTAATTTACCAAAGAATTCAAAGATCTGTATAATAAAATTGCGTAGTTCCTAAATTCTAATGGAAGGAATTTTATGGAAATGGACGAATTACTGGAACGGTAATAAATACAGGATACTCATTCACATTTCAAAACAAGCCATTACATCAAACATATGTGTCCAAAAATTGTTTTTATGTTGTCATTGGTTATATTCTACAGGTTGGCAAACCAGGTGGTTCATCTTGGACAATGGTATCCTGTCATATTATAAATCGCAAGAGGAAGTGAACCAAGGATGCAAGGGCTCAGTGAAAGTATCTGTGTGCCAAATAAATGGTGAGTTGGAAGCTATTCTATTACAATCATGGACAAATTTATCTAACTTTCATTATTTCTTAAACTTCTATCTATCTATCTAATACCTTTAAACGAGCAATTCTTGTTTGTTTATTTATTTATTTATATGTATATGTATTTTGGGGATCTCGGAAACGGCTCTCACGATTGCGATGAAATTTGCTATATGGGGGTTTTTGGGGGCGATAAATCGATCTAGCTAGGTCTTATCTCTGGGAAAACGCGCATTTTTGAGTTTTTATATGTTTTCCGGGCAAAGCTAGGTCTCCCAGATATTAAACTTCTTATTTGTCGTGTTTTCATTGTTTGCTTTTGTCTCAACCCACACAATACCTGACAATAATTACAAAGTTAACAAAGACTTCTCATTTGTTCATTAAAAAGGTGGTCAACGCGCGTGTGATATTTCTGGCATGCAATTTCCTATAGGTCATGATGTTCACTTCAATACTTAAATGTCAGATATCAAAAAATAGCAAATAGTACCTAAGTATGTATTAGTGTCACAGTTGTTAATTTGATCACCTATCCTAAAAGCAGTCGACAACTCGGTATTGTCAATTCAATTACTAAATAAAATTAACCTCTTGTCTGTGTATGGTGACCCTAACCAAATTTCTAGTCATTTTTCTTTGCATATTTTTGGAGAACATATTTCTGCTGTATAAAGAACAACCAAAGATTGAGCCCACGATTTTAAGAGCCGACAGGAGTGGTCATTTCTCCACACAAATGTACTCGACTGTTTCCTCCATGGGTTTTGATACTACAGCAAAGATTTTTTCAACACAGATCTGTGTTGAACCATTTTGCTTTTTTTGATATTTTTGTTTTTTAAGGCGCTAGAGCCCTTCAAAAATGGCTAAAATGACCTAATTGACTATGCCGCAATGAGAGGCGTAGTATTCAAAACTGATATCAATTAGCCAAAAAAGCAAAACGGTCCAACACAGATAATTTCATAATCATTTAGATTTACAAATTTGGTTACGATTGGTTAAGTTTTGGAGGAGGAAACAGTCGAGTATGAAACCTTGATTGTTGAGATTTTTACGCAGGATTTTTCGCCTTGTCCTTTTTATCGCACTAGTTGTAGGAGCCGCTTCTGTTAGCAAGACGGGTATATTTACGTGAAATATTTATAACTCATCTCCTGTTTCGTCTTAAACCACAACACACATATGAAAGGTTAAACAATTCTTTAATTATTCATTTTCAGTGAACCAAATAGATTCAACCCGAATGGATCTCGTAATACCTGGCCAGCAGCACATGTACCTGCGGGCTCCGTCTCCTCAGGACAGGCAAAAGTGGCTTGTGGCTTTGGGCAGTGCTAAAGCCTGTGTAGACTCTAAGGGTGACTCGAAAGGTAATTAAAAAAGAATTATAGAATTATGTTGTTGTATTGACGTTTATTGAATAAATATTATTATCAGACAAAAAAAAAGTGATCGCTGGTTAAATAACTGACTGAGACCTAAAATTTTATTATTGAAAAATTGGTACAGGTACTTATTCCAGTTGCAGTTTCACTACTCCATAGTTGTGAAACAGTTTAGGAGACATTTTATGACAATCTTAGGAATAAGTACAGCAAGTTGTAATATTGTTAGTATTATGATTTAATTGATTTATAAAGTGGCCATGCTATTTCGAGGCTGGGTGTGCACCCAGTGTGTGTGTGTAATTTGGTTTCTAGTAGCACTACTAGAAATATGCCACCCATGTGAATTCAGATCAACCAAATTATTATCCTTTAAATTCAAATTATTACCATCCTTATTTGCATTCTCATTCTCAATTAGTCATCCCAGCCTGATCATGGGATGAGTAATTCTTCATCCCATAATACATATGAAAATAATGGGGTGCACTCCGGGAGAGCCGGCGGAAGTGAAAACTCAACAACATGTAACTCAAAATATTAATAACAGCGCTATCTAGTGCAAAATATCTGCAGCACTATGTATGACTTACTTGACTTACTAGTTATATTAATACCAGTTTGAGGGAAACTCACTAGATGATATTTAAATAAAAAACAATGACATTGTCCGTCACACATGACGTCACGCAACCGCCTTACGCGTTAAGCTGTCTCGAGTTTAACATTTTTTTCCCACCTCAAAAAAAGCACTGCGCCGCTAAAGTTCTTTTTTTTTAGCATTAGAAATAAGGTAAACAATCTTGATGTGTCTTTTACTTGAAAAACACATTTTAAAAATAAGTTACGGCAAATATGTAACAATTATGAATCTAATACTATAATTTATATTCTTCTGCTTTCATAAGTAATAGTTATTGATTTTTAACCTTTTAACCGCCAGCAATTTTTGATCGAGCGTGCTCGTGTCGCCACAGTCAGTAATTGTACCACGCAGAGTAAGGTTGGCATAGTTACGGGAGTTATAAATGTGCTGTAAAAACCAAATCAGATCTTTGTCTTATTTATCAGACTGTGGCGAAATGAGCTGGATATGTAATGTCTTATATGTCAGACTCTGGCGGTTAAAGGGTTAAAGAGCGTTTTTCAATTAAAAACATATCAAGATCGCTTAACTTCTTTCAAGTTCTTTCTAATGCTAAAAAAAACGAACTATAAAGAAGTTTTCATTTCAAAAAAAGATAACAATATTATGATATAATTTTCAGGGTCAGAAGATCCAAATTCCTTGGGGCACAAGAAATCTGAACTGCGACTATACTGTGACCTGCTAATGCAGCAAGTGCATGCGGTGAAGAGTGCAGCCAACACAGAGGGTGGCCCTGAAGTTCAGGTGAGAAAACAACATTAGCAGAATTACTTATTTATTATTAATATCTGGGAGACCGAATATTGCTTGGAAAACATATAAAAACTCAAAAATACGCGTTTTCCCCGAGATAAGACCTAGCTAGATCGATTTATCGCCCGCCCCATATAGCAAATTACATCGAACTCGTTAGAGCAGTTTCCGAGATCCCCGAAATATAGATATAAATAAATAAACAAGAATTGCTTGTGTAAGGTATTAGAATTTAGATTATTCTATCAGCAGGCAGGCAGTTGTGACAACTGATATTGCCTGTATCCAGTAATCATTGACAAGTAGATGTATTACTTATAATTATTTTTTCGTAAGATAAGTATATTTGAGAGAAGGTTGTGTTTAGGGAATGCAATCTCGATCTCGCAATTTCAAGATCTCGCGAGATCTCGCACGAATTTTTGAGATTCAATCTCGCTGACAGGTAATCTCGATTTTATCAATCTCGGTCGAGATCTTGATTAATATTTTCGAGATCTCGAACGAGATTGAAAGATTGACACGTGTGAATTACTAGGTTTTGAGTAATCTTTTTGACCTTAGGTTCATGTTGTTCAGGCAGTGCTATTGTATGCGGCCGGCTTTAACTGACGATAAAAGCACTGTGGCGCGCTCTGTGCGCAAAAATCGGACGCACTTAACGTATCCAGTCACAATTATTTATGATTTTTGCTCGCTTACCCTACATTTTTTTGTAAGTTGCCGAGTGCTTGTCAAAAATATCAACAGTGCATGCTACTACCTCTGCTCTCTGCTTACAATTTTGTAAAGTTATAACTAATTAATACCACTTTTTCATAATTACATGCAAATTAGAGCCACATATTGTTATTTTTTTTTTATAAAAGTAGTTTTTTTATTAAATGTTGTTATATTTGTTGATCTTCAAAATAAAACATGACGTACTCTAAATAAGTAAGTATACTTATACGGAATTCTTAGAGAGTTTTGCTCAAAATAACACATTTTTAATTACTTTGTCAAATCTCGATCTTGTCGAGATTAATCTCGATCTCGAAAGTGTGACGGTCGAGATCTCGAAACACCCTATCTCGATTCAGATTTTTCGTGCGAGATCTCGAATCGCCAATCTTGGTGCGAGATTGCATTCCCTAGTTGTGTTCTAATTAGAAAGGTGAAGTAGATGGCGCCGTACAGCCCATATATTATGCGGGAACTGAGTTGTTGAGTACTTACTAATGTTCTACTGTCCTGTATGGTGCCATGTATTACATTGCATTAGATGACTAGAGTATGTCCTAATATTCCTTTGTCTGTACATACTCGTGTTAACAATGGGATTTTCTCTCGAATATGGTTTTATCTTTTAGTAGTTATGTACGAAAAATGTATCTACTTTTTTTGCATGTAATAAAAGGATAATATGTGAAACAGACAATATTTATCCTGGAGGTAAATGTGTCCTTAACTAATTTCCAAAGGTCATATTTTTAGCGTATAGTTTCTACCTATGTTTACTTAGGGTCTCCCCAAATATATCGACGCGCATTCGGCAAAAGCCGATAGGAAAAAGCTTTATGTCCGCGCAATAAGAGCGAAAAAGTCGTCGTTTGGCTCGGCTCGCGACGGCCGACGACGCCGGACGCGTCGACCGGTTTTTCGCTCTTATTGCGCGGACATAAAGCTTTTTCCTATCGGCTTTTGCCGAATGCGCGTCGATATATTTGGGGAGACCCTTAAACTTATTTCATCTTCTATGATATTGCGAATTGAATACATATGAAGCCCTATAGCATGTAAGACTATAGTAACTATGATTAACCCTTTAAATTGGGTGTCAGAAATTATGCAAAATAGAACCCTATCACTTTGAAACAAAGTTCAAAATCATGTGGGAAATATATTCCCTCTGCCTTATAAAGGATAACAGATTTAAAAATATTATTTCAGACCTTAGAAGACGCCTCAAGCCTCCTATCTGCTACCTGCGACACCTTCATCAGAACTCTGGAAGATATAATGAAGCTGACTAGCGGTCCCACTACACCTATGGTAGCACCTTATGAAATGCCTGTACCCAATCTCGCTATGCCCAAAAATGGGTCAAGCAAATCGCAAGTAAACATTAAAACACCTAGACAAAGTTTAACTAGATCTGTATCACAAGAAAATAGATGAATTGGATTTTATATATGTATAAAATAATCTAAAAAAGATTTCTAATAATATTTTGACATCAATATGGTTATTTTGTACTTTTATTAAAATAACATGGTAGCATTACATATTGAGCACATATGTATAAAAAAGTATTTTTGTAAAATGTGATGAATTGCTTTAAAATGTAGGTGTTAATTTTCAAGCATTCCTATGTAAAATTAAAAAACCATGTACCTACCAATTGAAATGTTTATAGTTTGAAGATAGTATTTTAGTAGTTTGTGGAAACATTGTAGATAAAAATGTATTGTACTTAGATTAGATTTAGTTTGGTTTGGTGAGTCTTTGTTAAGTATTATTTTGGCGTGGCAAGTTATGGCGCAACGTTTCGGTTGCCTGGCAACCTCATACTTTGATTCGATGACCGCTTTTCTCTTATATGTATTTATTTATTGTATCCCAAAAACTGGAGTGCGCTTCGTTTATAAAGAAGTGTTGTTAACTTGCTCAATATTGTTTGAAAAAAAAAAGACGATTGGGGTAGTAAACAATCTTATGCAAGTTTACGGCAGACTCCTGCAGCTGGTATGGGAGCATGCGAGTTCTCGCAACGTCTAAATGAGTCTTTACACATCTGTAAACCCATAGGTATATGTTTATGATCTACCTATATATGTTTCACGATTATTAGGGTAGTATTCCATCTGTCCAATATGTATCGCGCCTCACATTTTGCTTCAATGAGGGAATGAGACGCAATGACATTGGACAAATAAATTGGACAGGTATAGTTCGTTTTTTTTAGCATTAGAAAGAACTTGCAAGAAGGTAAGCGATCTTGACATGTCTTTTAATTGAAAAACGCTTTTTAAAAATCAAAAACTATTACTTATGAAAGCAAAAGAATATAAATGATCGTATTAGATTCATAATTGTTACATATTTGCCGTAACTTATTTTTAAAATGTGTTTGTCAATTAAAAGACACATCAAGATTGTTTACCTAATTTCTAATGCAAAAAAAAAAACGAAGTATAGAATACCACCCTTAAACATGTGGTTTCCTTTTAAGCTCTACTATGTAGGCCCTACATTGTAGGGGAAGGGCACTTTGAAAGTTTTTAACCCTTTACCAGGCTAAGGGATGTATATTTCCCACATATGGTACTTCAAATAATATGTGTCCTATTTTCGATGAGTAAGACTGACATTTGATTGTCATTGTTGAAATATCAGCCTGGTAAAAGGTTTACGGATATTGCTGAAGTACTAACAATATTGTTTGTAGATTTGTTTTTTTGTCGTAAATCGTCATTGCTATATGGTTGAGTACCTATTGGCTTCATTTATTTTATATAAGCTGCTATGATTTTTGTGTGATGTTTGAAAAGTTAGTCAAGAAGCGATCTCTCGTAGTTTGATCTATGGCACATGTGCATAACTATACTTCTGTGATAACTATAAGTATAACTTGTTTAAGTTCTTATCACAAGCTATCATAATAATGATATCATAGTGCATACGGTGTACCTTAGTGCTACCATTAGTATTTGAATAACTTCATAAATTATATGCATATTATTGTTGGGCTCTAACAGAGCATTATGATTATTTTATTTGAACTGACTTGCTTCTCCATGATTTTTTCTATGACAATGTGGTGTGAATGATATATTATGTTGTTTTGTAACATTGCTTTGTGTACCCATGTTAATTATTAGAAATAATATAATTATGTTTTCTAACTAAATTCTTAGTTAAATAAGAAGCTAATATAATAAAACTAAAAACTACAACAAAAATTGTTTTAATCGTAATCTTACACATTCAGCACTTATAGGAAATAATTATGAACAAAAGGCATCTTCTGAAATCACCAACTGGGCACTCCAAATCTTGATACATTTTTTTCTTGAGCATCTAGTTCCATTCCCACTTTCTTCCTCATGTAGAAAATAGTGCAGTCTCTGTTTGTACATAATACCTCTTCATGAAGACTGCCCTGACATCTTTGACACTCTGTCCAAAGACTTGAAAACTTATCTTGGAGTTGCCTGAGTTTGAATATCTCAGTAATATAAAGTTGTCCTTCCTTGGGCGTACAATGACTGCACAAGGCAGATTTAGAATCATTAGGCATAACCGTTTTACATCCTATGCATTTCTCTCTTTTCTTGGTAAAGGCTGCCAAAGCACCAACTTTAGAAGTGACCATAGCTTTAGTTCTTGTATGTTCACCTTTGAGAAGCAAAGATTCAGCCTTTTCTCCAAGAATGGGCTCAAAAATTCGGAGCAATGGCTTGGATAGTTGATTTTCCAAATAGTAATTGAAATCTATTGGTACACTGTTCTCCAGAACATATATGGGATCTTCAGCTTTCATATAGGCTGGAGTGTTTTTGGCAGCACAACAAAGCACATAAGGAACTCTGTCTCCAAGTTTTGGCGCGGTTCCGGGATCACGTTTTTTCATTTTGTTTGCCAATTCAACATGAGCCTGCTTAGCAGCATAATCATTCTTTGTCAGTTCTTTTGTAATTACAAGTTGTGAAATATCTATGCGGTTACAGAGCAAATCTGCTATAATTTGTTTGGCATAGTTTACTGCTCCATCAGGATCTCTATCTATCAGTAATTTCTGAAGGCATGTGCTCATCATGTTTGAGACAAGTGGGCAATTGTCTCTTCTCACAGTTTCAATACCCTTGCAGTCCATTTTATCGTATTTATCTGTTCTTGTAAAATAAAGACCAGCATACCTTTTCTTGTTTATAAGCAGGTATGGATAGTAAACTTTTTCAAATTCAAGTTTGATTGGCTTTACAAATTGTGCTGTGACAAACTCAGCAGCTTCACTGCCCAATTGCATGCTCTCTTCCAGAGTTTTCACACCAAACTTGACCATGACTGAATCAGTGTCTCCATAGATGACTACGGCATCTTCCTTGTAGCCATTTGCTTTAGTATATTTCTTCTCAACTTCTGATTTAGTGAATTCTATCATTGTCCGTCCATAAGCAGTTACACTGCCTGATATCTCTAAGCATGGCAACTTACCAACCTGTGCCCCTGTGAAACCATACACAGAGTTGGCACTTATCTTTAGTGCCAACTGTCTTCCATCCAGTACAGATCGTTTGAAAGGATCTTTTTCATTTTTTAAATCTGCTTTTGCTTTTTTCCTAGCAGCTAGCAAGGATTCCAAAATTTCTGGCAATAGACCCTTTCTGACATTTGCCTTGACAAATATATTCTTAGATGGTGTTGTTGTAATATCATCAGCACTTAAGTTTAAGTCTTTTAGTGCATTTGGGGGCACCAAGGTGGTGTAACACAAGTTGTGAGCCATCATTATACTGGGGTACAGAGAAGCAAAATCCAGAGTTGAAATAGGATCAGCATAATACCCTTTTTTTGGTTCAATGACAGTTGCTCCCTCAAATTGATCATCTGATCCTTGTCCGTGATAAGCAGGCATGAGATATCCAGCATCTTTAGCCTTTCTTAGAAGCTGACTCACCACTTTAATCTGTTGCCCCCTTGTGAGTAAACATAACAAGGGCACACCTGTTACTCTAGCCATTTCCATGTGATTTATTATGCACATTAGTTTGTTAAGCAGTTTTAAAGGCAAATATGCATCTTTAAGACAGTACATGGCCAGCCTCCTCCTGGTTTGTTCATTCTCATTCTGTAAATCGCTAATTATACTGTGATGAACATCTTCTTTCTGTTCCTGCAGAAAGTGGTAACTTACAGCATTTAGAGTGTATGATCGCAATTTATAGTCCCTCACGAGTACAAGCAGCAAATCAAACGGGACCCTGCCCTCAAAATTAATACTTTTGTTCTCTCTGCGTCCCATTTGCTTTGATTGAAGAATTGAATCTTTAATTACAGATCTTACGTTTTTGATTCTACCCAAGAAGTCAAAGTTTTCAACTTTCAGATGTTTTGCACGGTTTATGAGATAAGGCCAATCAAAATTGCTGATATTGTACCCTGTTATTATATCAGGATCTAGTTCTCTGAAAAAATCAGACCATTTAGCCAACATTTCAGCCTCTGATTGAAAACTGAGTACTTGGGATCCAACAATGGGGGCACAGGTATTGAGTGTGAACACATTCCTGAGGTATGGTTCTAGTTCTCCTTGCCGAATAACCATAGAAGCAATCTGAATCACTGGATCATGATTAGGCTCAGGAAAGACTCCTTTTCTTCCAGCACATTCAATATCAAAACTCAGTATTCTAAAAGGAGCTACTTTAGACCATTCTCCTTCAGGCTGGTGAGCAATAAAAGCATTCCATGCAATATCAACTTCAATTTGACATCTAGATTCAGGTTTTAATTTTGTGTTTGGTGTTCTAATTGTCCACTTATCACCAGGAAGTTCAATCCAACTGCAACCTACTACAGAAGTGTCCACCATGAAGCGAATGTCAAAATCAATATTGGTCTCATAAAAACTCGGATCCATCAAGCCAAAGGAAGGGGGTGTCCGGTCTATTAATCTTTTAGCAGCAGCAATGAGCTTAGGTAGAGCAACAGAAACTTTTGCAAAAGTTATATCAATGTCTCCTTTGTAGTGCATGATAGACCGTGCCTTAATCAAGCGTATTTCCAAAACTGCTTCCTTAATATTATCTTTATTTGAGCGTAAATCTTCTAACAGGGCTTTATTTAGATTTACTTTCATATCATGACATGATGATTCAGTAAAATTCAAAGGCACTGTTACATAAAAGTAAGGTGTAAATCCATGTAGATGACAACATACCGAGTTACCTTCCATGGTTATGCCGTACATTCTCATGATGGGTACTGGGCCCAATTGAGACCCAGGCATGCCTGCAATAGGTTGTCCTATGTAGTGGTCTATGTCCAGTTGCTGAAAGACTAACTTATCATGTTTAGGATCCATGGCCGGCGGAGGTGGCCGGGACCATTTAATATTCGTAGACTGATTTTCTGGTCCGTCACCAATGACTTCTGGCGAGTCAAAGTCATGACTGTCCATACCTGCCAGTTGGTCCTCGAAGCTGCAAGGAGGCTCATTATCGTCGTCATCGTCATTAGATTTGAACCTCTTTATTGGTGGCTTACTATTACTGAACGCTTTCCTTTTGTCCATTGTTTCAAGTTGATTTAATATATCTACGCCGCGCTTAGGTGATACGATAATCCTGCAACGAAATGTTACTGTTAAAAATTAATTCATAACCATTGCCGTTCATAATTAAGATGAAAATTACTTAAAAATACCTGCTGCAAAAAGCTTCAGAGAGCCTTTGCTGATTTAGCCAATTATATTATTGAAATAATGTTCAGTTTCGCTCTTATGCCCGGTAAATAAAGCGGGAAAAAATTATTATTGTCTTTTACATGTCAATATGATGTCAATTGTCAGTGTCATTTTTGACATATTGTGGGAGTTACCAGTAACTGTAAAATTAAACCCATCAAATAAACGAATAATAGACAATATTTATACTTATATATCTTAAGAAAATGTAGATTTTTATGATTACGTACATTTCTCCAGTTATTTGAGTTATGTTTTTGTGTCTTTTTGTCCATTTTGCTAGGTATGTATATAATAGTTATTATAACTATATTAAAATTGTTCACTACTTTATGACTTATATAATTATACTTATACACATTTGTATGTTAACTATTCAAAGCTGTTTTTATGAGTAATATGAGTATATACGATAAACTATACACAGGAGGCAATACAAGCATAAAAATCTCAAATTTGGGGGAATTACGAGCCACATTTACATGGCAACACAAAAAGCTGTTTAAGATAGGTGCTAAAACGTTATTAAACATGTTCGCGGTCTCATTGTATAAACGGCGTATAACTTGTAAGGCCCCGTTCGCACGGCAGCTTTTTCAACGCGCGTTAAAAAAGCGTTTGAATGACACAAATGGATAACCGTATGTATTCACACGAAGGCGGTTTTTAAGCGCGGCGCTTTTTTATCGAGCACTGTTCGATTTTCGGCGTTGAGCGTTGGCGTCAAATTGAATAGAGCATACGGAACTCCGTGTATCTGTTCTCACAAGCGTTAAAAAAGCGCCGGAGCTGCTGTTAGTTGGCTGTCAAGTGTCAATTTTTGGTGTCAATCGTCAAGATTATTATTAGTTTCACCTTAAAAATGTCATCTTATGCTTACAAATTCCTGAAATATTCAAGCTATATTCAAATAATACGTCGTAATAGCAAATAAAGTATGGCTTTGCTGAGATGCGTACGTGGCAGTACTTACGACTCACAAGTGATTTTTAAGCGTTCATATGAACACAAATATTGGAAACGGTAAAAAAGCGCCAACGTCGGGTTTTAACGCAACGCTTTTTAAGCTGTCGTGCGAATGGGGCCTAAGGAGTTTTCATACAAGGGGAGCAAGTCCCTATACTGGCAAGAAAGCCAATAAAATAACACACCCACGGTGTCAGTAGTTTTTTTTTTAATTTGCCGCCTTTTTTACTGACAAAATAGGTGTACCGGACTGTGTGAAGCTGAAACACAGAACAAATAACCGTAACATGCTATCCCTTTCTAATGTATGGCACTATCCCTTTCGGCTATTTGGTGTTGTCAAAATTCAAGTGATTATCTTATGGTCGTGCAAGCAAAAGGACGTCAAGTGGTACCAACCCTAATAATTGCTCGGAGCAATGCTAGGCCGAACGGAGCCGACTATGCCCGAAAGGAGGAGTGTCTCCCCACTGCTGAAAGTCCTAATTAGGTATTCGATATTTAATATTTTATAGGTACTCATAGGTACTTAATCTTTTTAAATTCCTGCAAATAACCTTTAGCGCATTAATTAGCAAAGCGCGAAGAGTCTCGATTTCATCTCGTAGGTAGGCAAACAAAAACCGGGCAAGTGCGAGTCGGACTCGCGCACGAAGGGTTCCGTACCGTAGGTAATGCAAAAAAAACGGTCACCCATCCAAGTACTGGCCCCGGCCGATGTTGCTTAACTTCGGTCAAAAATCACGTTTGTTGTATGGGTCACTTATATAAATCGTTATTCTGTTTTTAGTATTTGTTGTCATAGCGGCAACAGAAATACATCATCTGTGAAAATTTCATTTGGTGACAGACGGACGGACGGACGGACAGCAGAGTCTTAGTAATAGGGTCCCGTTTTACCCTTTGGGTACGGAACCCTAAAACTTTCGTACGTTTTCTTCTTTCTTCTAGAGGTCACATTTTCTCTGGATTTTCGTGAAAAATATTATTCATCATGTTAGACAGGAGGACAAGAGAACTTTGTGAGCAGGTTCTTATGAAATTATTTGGAAATCATCAAAATCATGGCAATTTGTATAAAATATTTTTTTTTCTCTACAGCTCATACTACAGTCTGACAAAAAAAGAGTAGAAATTAAAAAGTGGCAATACTATAGTGTCGTCCCTTTCAAATCAATCTATGAAAACCTGGACGACACTACAGTACTTATTGCCACTTTTTAATTTATTCTCTTTATTGTCAGACTATAGTTAGGTAGCAAGTACTTACATTGTAGCAGATGTGTAGTGAATATAATGCTTAACGGATTAACATAGGGTCTATGCTACGAAGGATACTTAAATAAAATGATCACAGATAGAATCTTACAACCAGTACTTTGATTTACTACTTACCCTTCTACACCCTGAGAAAATTCTGTATTCTACGTATCTCAGTTATTTTTCGCTTATTCGACTTCATTGGCCCACAAGCGGCTCAAGTAGCATCCAGACCCACAATTTTAATGAATTCACAAAGTGCCCATACAATTTAGCCGCACGTTATAAGTACCTTATTATAACGTGTTATAGGCCTTATTGCAGTGAAATTGCTTACTTACATTTCTGGTGAAAAACATTTTCAGAATTGCGTGTGCGTTTGGTGTCGAAATTTTACCTTGGACCTTCTATTCGGGCTTCACATGTAAAGGAAAATATGAATCAACCTTTGAATAGATAACAATTGTGATAATTACCCCTTATGTAACCCCGCTTTTGACTACAGTAACATGTCATTGTACCGTTTCTTCTACTTTCACTGTGGTACAAGCTTGTGTCGTATTTCGTCTGCTGTTTATTCGGGAGTCCAATAATAAAAGATTTGTATCCAAAGTTTATTTTTATTGCGCATGACATGACAAGTGCGGTGACGAATGCCCGGCGCCTGTCGGGCTGCGCGTGATTCACCCAAGCCTTTAATCCTATAATTGAGTGCGGGTTAAAATTAAACTGTATCTATGAAAGAAGTGAATCACAGGAAATCTCGCCTGGATTAAAAGGTTTTGTTTGATATATGAATTTCAGACTAGGTAAGTACTGGAGTAATCCGCGGTACCTATACGGTACGGTGCGGTGCCGCGGTAGGTCTGTTTTAAACTATGCTGGGGCCCTTGGGCGCATAAGAATTTGGGGCCCTTTTGGAAAGTAAAGAAAACACTTTAAGGCCGTTCCCGTACCCAAACGAAATCTACAATCGAGCCTCCCCTGACGCCACCCGTCCCGCCCCTAGATACAATGACGATACAACAGCGCCACGCAAGAAGTTAGCGACTTAAATGAACTAACAGGACACTGATTTGTAAAACGTGTTACTAAATACTGAAAAAGCATGCTGCATCTCATAGATGGCGTTAAAGTTAAAATGGAAAAATAAATGAAACATGAGTGTAAATTAAATAATCTCTTATTTCAATAATATTTAATTATATGTTTCTACTGATCTTCTATTTATTAAGAGTAGGTAATTAAATATACTCGTACCCTGGGAACGGGCCCCGTGTGCCCTTATGGTAAAGACGGCACTAGGTAGTGGGTACACCTACTTATAATTTGTTGAATTAAAAGCACGCTAATTATTTTACAGTTACATATGGTACTATTTTCCCGCACTTGTGCGCAAAATAGCACTTTTCGTGCGTATATCAAAAGTTTAAAGCGCCATATGTACTGTAAAACGTTGTACGATACACGTGCGAATAGGTAATTCGAAACGAGTGGCGATAAATTAAAACACGACCGAAGGGAGTGTTTTAAATCGACACGAGTTACTCTTTTCCGCACGTGTATCGTAAATAACTATTACAGTTTAGTTTTAAATCATCGGTGTTTCAATAATCATCTACATTGCACTTTTTTTACATTGAGCCCCATTAACGGAGACATTCTGTATTAAACTGCATTTATGTATCTGTAATTTGTGTTTTTATTGTTTTTACTGTGCAGTGCCTACCTCATTGACTTATATTATATTACCTTTATGTTCTCAACGGAAGCTCAAGAAAGACTGCGTCAGCGGCGTTCTGGGAACGCGATAAGCAGCATCGCTGCCTCAATGGGTTTCCATTACGGACGACTATTAATACGCACGTGACGAATGCACTCGTTCACCACACTAATTCATTCATAAACTCAATTAAACCGCATTAAACTGAGTAATGCATCTTTAAATAGGATATAGGATATTGGCATTGAATAATTTAAATTATTTAATTATTCTGCTATAGTTAGATGACTTTTTTTATTTAGGATTGTTAGTTAAGGAAAATAGCGTAAATGTAAAAAAAAACTTAATTAATAAAAATAAATATAAATACAATTGAATTACGTAGACTTATTAGTGACTATTCCCAGCATGGTAGAATTTTATTTGTTATTTATGTTTAGGAGAGTGGTAGTAAAAATTTAACTATGTAGGTACTTACCTACATAGTTTTACCTTATTAATGTCGTCATTAAAAAAATGCAGGCCCCGGACAAATTATCTTATGCGCGAGATAAGTTAATAAAGTATGTCATTTTATGCACGTTTAAAAGATTATGGCACGTATTTAACCGGTCAACTAATTAATCGAAATTGGGTAGTTTAAAATAATAGAACTTAGAAGTGGGTAGGTACTAAAATGAATAGCTTGGCAACTAAAACGGAGCCTTAAAATACATATATCAATATGAGTTGTATTTTAATGCCGTTACAGCTTTTGATTATTTTTAGGCAGGTACCAAATATTTATTTGGCAACTGAATTATTATATTGGAGACTAATTATGAAGCACCTTTTAAAAATAAAATGGCTTAGTAAATAGATTAATTAAAAAATGATGTTCTTTTAAAATATTTTGTTTGGTCGCTACACGGTCAACCTAACACGCTCCTACTCGCTTCGCTTGTCGTCGCACCTATCTTTTGACTCAGGGGGCCGATTTTTGAAATTCGACCACTCGATTTCGTGTATTTCGTTAAATGATATCTCCACTACTAGGCGTTTAAATTCTACTAATAGAATTGAAATCGAGTGGTCAATACCAATAGATTCCAAATTTCGATCGTTCGTATTAAAAAAATTAGCATTTCGCCGTTTTCCACCGATTTTCGAGTGACGAAATCGAGTGATCGAAATTCAAAAATCGGCCCCCTGGTCGAACACAGTGGTAACTATTGAAATTAGTAATTAAAAATTTAAAGATCTAATGGTATAATGGCCATTAGGTGTTTTATGATTAGGAATTTCGACTATAAGTATAATAAGTATAGCTAGGCTAGGTACGTGGTAGGGTAATACGTAAATAAATTTGTGGTGTTACGTGGATTAGGAAATTTGTCAATTTAAGGTATTAGGTATGCATATGTTTAAACTTAAATTATTTAAAAATGTAGTATTTAAAGCTTATGTAGGTATCTTATGTATTCTGTTTACGTAAAAAATATATAAACAACCAAATTTTATGATCGCTTTACAATATTAGTTGCCATCTTATTATTTTAGACGCCAACCTATAAGTTTTTTGGGTGGCTTGATTTTGCTGTCAGTTTTTTAATAATATGATGCTTAAATTTGAGGCTAATATAAATTTATTGGTGCTAAAATATTAATGCACAACCAAATATTATTATATGCCCAGTGAATGTTCCTATTTAATATTTTAGCTGCCCGTTTAATAATAAGCCAAAGATTATTCAGGGAAAGTAGACAAACAAACCCAAACATGTACTGATGTCAGTAGGTACAGTCAGCAGCAGAAGTTGCTAAGCGGGCGAGGTGTTCAAAATTACCTTGACGCGCTCTTATTCTCTTAACAATAAAGTTGCGTCAAGACCATTGTGAACACCTCGCCCGCATAGCAACTTCTGCTGCTGACTGTACAGCAAGCTTAAAAATTGTATGGACATATTATACATTTTTATTTATTTTTATTACCCACCTAGTATTTTCAATGAATATGAATGAATATTTAACAAACTATGTATTTTCTCGTCATTTCGAAACTTTTATATTTCCAAATTTAATGTATATACATATTATTATCAAGCCTCTGATTTTTCATCGCATGTAAGATGAAAGAAAACAATATCGTCGATATTATAACTAAAATTTAACTCTTAACTTAATAATTTGATTACTAAAAGTAAATCATAAATGAAATACCCCATGGAAATTCTCCAGAATAATTGGAGCTTTTGAGGTTAATACTGGATAATATCCATGATCTGGGTTTCCAGGTTCAAACCCGTATTGGAAGTCTGTCTGTTCTCTTTCCTCCCATTTCCTTTGCTAACTAGAAAACGACGTACGTAGTACCTACTTATGTAAACTACCTATAATTTTCAAAAATATTTTCTTCTTTTTAGCATGTGTTTAAAAAGGGCTGTGTGCCGTTTATGAGACCAGGTCTAAGAAACTGGCATTAAATTTACGATAAAACCTATTTTACGACGCTACAAGGAAGGTGTATTAAAGGTTGTAATTGTAAGTTCGTTTATTATGTCTCCTTACTAATAATAATATAGCCTTTATTTCTATTAGTTTACATAGTTTTACATATTTTTTTTATTATTATCATCACATTTCATCTCTTCATTTAATTTCGTTCGGAACAGGCAATTTATTGAATTTATATAAAACATATTAAAAAGGATTGGCTTGTAATAACTCAAAACTGTAGTCAATAGGTATTAACCACTAGTGATTAGGTATTCATAACATAACTATTTGTTCGCGCATGACGGCTTGATTCGAACTTTAGAATACGTCAGTTAATAGATCTAGAAACGATCTTAATGTTCGAATCGGGCTGACAGAATAACGTTAGCGCGTGTGCCGTTCGCCATGTATGGTTTAAAGTAGTTTCTATTAACACTATTAGGTTAGAGTTTCAGGCGCGGTTTCACACGATCATTTCGAGTCAACTCGAGCACGGTGTATACACGAAAACCTATTCGGAAATTTGAAATTATTTTTTTAGTGCGAGTTAAGGTTTAGGTCATACGTCTATTCTGTGCACATCAAGTTAAAACTTTCTGCTTCTCTATAAGTTGTATGATGAAAGTCTTGGAAAAATGTTTGTAATGACTATAAAAAAGTCTCCGTCTTCCGGTTCTGATTAGGAAAAAGTTGAAAAAATATTTTTGCACGTAATCTTTTTGTTTTTTGTATGGAGGGTTGGACGACTTAATACACCTGACCTTTAAAATAAAAACCGGGCAAGTGCGAGTCGGACTCGCGCACGTAGGGTTCCGTACCATAATGCAAAAAAAAAACCAAAAAAAAGCAAAAAAAAAACGGTCACCCATCCAAGTACTGACCACTCCCGACGTTGCTTAACTTTGGTCAAAAATCACGTTTGTTGTATGGGAGCCCCATTTAAATCTTTATTTTATTCTGTTTTTAGTATTTGTTGTTATAGCGGCAACAGAAATCTACATCATCTGTGAAAATTTCAACTGTCTAGCTATCACGGTTCGTGAGATACAGCCTGGTGACAGACAGACGGACGGACGGACGGACGGACGGACGGACGGACGGACGGACGGACGGACGGACGGACAGCGAAGTCTTAGTAATAGGGTCCCGTTTTACCCTTTGGGTACGGAACCCTAAAAATCTTCTACCTTTTCCTAATCAGAACACGATTCCGAATATATACGCCCTTAAACAGATGCTCACCAGTTTTGTTACATCCTGTATGATCGCCATCAGATATATCAGAGCGCCCATGGTGTTCACAATATCTAAACACGCACTCTAACACCCTAACAATAGAGGCGTGATCAGATATTTGTGAGCGCCTCGGCCGCTCCGATATATCTGATGGCGACTGTATGTACCTTCGGCTGATGCGTGGACTGCGTGCGCGTAGTAAGTAGTTGTGTTCAGTAAGTTGTAAGTTGTTCGTAGTAAGTTGTTGCTTAACCAGCAAAATATGTTTCTGTACGGAAATATCTTTTCGATAACACCTAGTTATACCATATTTTATTCATTTTCATATGTATTTCATTATTTTTTAAATTTTCAGTTGGAACAACGGCTCGTATGTCGCCAACGATTAATAAGAATGAGTGCGACGAGACAGGGGCAATTGGCTGGCGACGAAACCTAGCCAATTAGTTAATTTCAGGCTTACTTGTACTAGTTGTACTATACACGCTTCGAGCACATCTGTTCTGCATGGCTACCGGGGATCGATTTGACTTCTTTGAATGACAAAGCATAACACGGCATTCGTGGGGCAACTTTTGTGACAATTGTAAAGTCATAGTTAAATCAACATAAAACCAGTGACACCTAATTAGCCCTAATAGGCTTTGTTTAGATATTTGCATACCTATATATTTTATATTTTTATTACTAGTTATACACTTACAGTAAACGATAAAAAAATGTCGATGTTGACACACAACTGTAATGCCGTATGTGGTCGCAAAATATTTAGAAGCTTTTTATGTTATATTTGTCCATTAATTGTTATGGTCAAATTTTACTTACTGTAGTTAGTAGTTAGTTTTCGATGTCAAATCGAGCTCGTTAGAATAGTCTAAAGAAAATAATATTCAATAAAAACTTGTATCGAAAAAATGACAATACATATTCGACTGTTAATAATCATTTTCTCAGTTGATACGACGTAAATCAATCAGCCGAGTTCACATCTGCGACATCGAGTTCTTAGTATCGATAATTGAATAAACTCATTCATTATCATGGAGTAATAAAACTGGCAGCACAAGAACTTTGGTTGTGTTCCGTTGTTTAACGAGTTCAACCAGCTGCATATCTTAGCTATCTTTATTAGACTGCATGGTGACCCTGGCGTTTCAATAAACTCACTTGGTTCTCACCAGGGCGCATATTCAGATATAGGTACCTAAAAAAATGTTGCGGTGATGCGTTGCGTCCATCTCATTGGGAAAAAACTCTGATATGTGATATAACTAATACCCAATAATTATTATACATATTTTGAAATCTGAATGCACCTCCAGAAACTTATCGGCGTTCTAGACGCCAACGACCGTTTAGAATGCCATCTGTTCTAGGACACAAAGACAAAGTCTTCGATAAGAAATATAATACCTAATTGTACGAAGGAGCTAACTGTGTCAGACTTATAATTAGTCGTTAGAGCGTTGACAGGATGCTGGGAGGTGAACACTGGGCGGTATTAGATGAGTGTGCGGATCGCAATGCGGCGCAGGGGCCCTTATCTTATCTAGGGAATGTGCCATCCCTTGCAGCGCGCTGTGGGTTGCCACTTAGCGCCAACTTACAAAGGATGACAGAACTTTTGTTACACAGAATCAATAACACTTATCTCGCTCACACTGTAGACGTAACGGGTACTGCACCTCAAAAAAAAAACTATCCTGCGCATCGTAAATCTTTGATTGCCGACGGACTTGTTACAAAAATTATAATAATATTATGTCATGTGAGGAATATTTACAACCCAAGTGCAAACACATTTTTTCTTGGGGATCATCTACAGAATAAATTTTGCTGGCGCCGAGAATCCATTACTAGCAACTCGCGGGAAATAGATGCTGCTTTTTGCTAAACGTTTCATTTTACCCATATACCTATATTAATATTTACCACAATATTCCTATTAATATTTACCAATTCGAATAAGGTCGATTCAACTTTGGAATCGTATAAACCTTTAGCTAGCTTTAATTTTAGAACAGTTTTTATGAAGAAATTTACAAGAATACATGTGACGTTCCACGGGAAAAGGTACCTTATGAGGGTTTCTAGTTTCGGAGATATTTTTTTTTAAATATTTAGTTGACAAAACATATTATAGTGTAAGCGAATTTTTGTTAGACTATAATTAATGGTAACTGTGCACAGCATGTAGTCACAGTCCATTAATGACAAAAAATTGTACGCCTTATGGCACAACATAGTGATACAACAGTAATACTATAAGATCTGTACTTATGTACTATTCATACCTATGTTGGACAAATAAACGATTTTGTATTTGTATTTGTATTTGAGTTTAGTAGAAAAGGTACCTTATGGAAAAAAGATTGAAAATTCCAAAAAAAACTAGTTATTACGGGAAAAGAAGTTTGGCAGAGAACTGTATTAGCATTCTGCAAAACTAATTTGATAATTTCAGTTCTGGTTGGGGCGCCTAGCAAATATTATAACCGTACATCGACCGACATTACAAATCCAAGTAGCCTGCTATTATATACCAAAGTTACTCTCGTCAAGTCTTTCTTAACTAGAATAATCTTCATTTGGTTTGGTCGCATGCAATAAATCAGCCATTGGTTTGCTGAAAAATGCCAATACCCGACGCATTACCTTATGGAATATCTGAGGTCATTGAACCTCAATGCCGCTTGTCTTCAATGGCAACCAAAATATATTATTGATAAGAAATAGACGATTTATACCATCTTTACCCCAAAATATTATTAGTTTATCCTAACTGTTCCATCATCATCATGCCTTATCATGTAACTTAACCACAAGGTACCTTTTCATTACATACAAATTATTGGTCTTTTTTAAGATTATTATGACGAAGAACTAATTAAATTTGTGGCAGTTTAATGTAAATTAATATTTTCTATTCATAAAAGATAAACTTCAATGTGATTGATGTTTTGTAGTGGTGTATTATTAGATTTATTTCCATAAGGTACCTTTTCGTAAATGTATGGAGCAAATACTGTTATTGTTATGTAAGTTTAAAGTGGCATAAGGGGTTAAATATAGTATTTAGTTGGGGTTTTAGGATTGATTTCATTTGAATGACAGAATTTCTTTCATATGTGTTCAGAAAAATTGATTGTGTGTCACATTAAAAGTAAAAATATTCAATTTTGTGATTTTATATGAAACAGTCAGAAAATACATTTTCACCTCTAAATCGGTATTGTTTTTTGCTTAAACTGTCTCTCAGTATCGTTTACTAATAGATAAAATTTAAATCTTGAGAGTTCATTGCAATCAATCGTGAAAATGAAATGAAACTTTATTTTCAAGAGATTGGTTAGTATACACATAAATCAGTCGATATCAAAGGTTTCTATTTGCATTACAGAACAAGTCGCAACATTTTTTTAATCTCAGATATATAAGGTATTATTATTTGTAGTCAACTATGTAACTTACTTCAGGAACATAGTTTTTTAGGCGGCTAAACTTAAAACTTCTCTATCGTAAAGTTGCTCATTTCACAACATTATTTTCAAAAAATCATATCTCTGTAACTACGCAACTTAGGAGGTTGATCTTTTGTGTTATCGATAGCTTATTTACTGTAGATTACTGGGGTATGCATAACTCCATACCCGCCATAAGGTACCTTTGACCGTGGGACGTCACACATAGTGAGCATGATAATGGGTACGAAGAGCGGCGACTGGAGCGGGGCATTGCACCGTGTGACAGTAAATCGATCATTATTTTCACTTAAGATGCTTCATCTACTTTCAAAAGCGCTGTCGTTTTTACGAAGTCTACCGACTAACCTACGGACATACTTTATTTTTATCTCTTCATGTTCATTCATAACTTAATAACTGGGTATGTGCTAAGTTAAGTATCAGTAAAAACATTGCAGAGACATTCCCTTTTTCATATGGCGCGAGTACATCATAGCGTCAGTATTATATTGGTTTAATTGAATATAATGCGGTAAAAAATAACTCCAAGAACGGGTATGATCGATGGTAAGGCAATTATCATCAATAATTGATCATGTAGGCCAATTATCAAATATCATGCGGTCCAAGATTGTGACTAAATTATGAATGGTTCCTAGAAGTGACTTGGTATAGCACCGTGGGACCGCGCTTCACCGAGCGCGAGTCTTCAGGGTACCGCAGGAATACTTCTGTCATATAACAAGTGTTTTGAAACCGTACCGATATTTCAGTCTGTGTAATGACATTTATTTACAATATAAAACCGATATTTAAAATGTGCAATAAAAATATTTGCGGTTAAATACAATAATAGATGCCCGATTCCAACATAGACCGTTTTTGTTTGAAGAAATGTCACATTTGACACTGACATATCTAATCCATATCGTATCTAGGCGTAATATTTGACGTATCATAAAGTTCGAATCTGGCCATAGGTACGTACATTGTATGTATTTCAATTAGACTTCATCCTCATCTCGTTTACTTACTAACGTATTCTGTGGTACGTATAATTAGTTATTAGAATAAATATAAATGAGTCTATATACCAACTAACTTCTAAAGTTGCGGTTGGTTGGTCCAGGAAAAACAATGATAAACGTATAAATCTTCCTGTCTAATTATTCAAATTGACATTATTTCTGCTAGCAATAAATTAACACACTAACATTAGCCCTATTTTTAACCGACTTCCATTTCATAGAAGGAGGAGGTTCTGTATTCGGTTGTGGCTATTTTTTTTTTTTTTTTCTATGTACGTTCACCGATTACTCCGACATCCGTGGTCCGATTTGAGTAATTCTTTTTTTGTTTGAAAGGAGCTACCTCCGAGTTGGTCCCATTTTAATTTGGTTCTGTTCTGATGATGGAATCCATGAGGAATTGAGGGAACTCCTCAATTTTTAAAGGCACATGCATGGTGATTTGGGTGTTTTCTTAAGCAACTCGAGCATTTTCTCCCGAAAACCACCACTTTGATGAAGTAGACCTGATGATGATGATTGTTTTGATGATAATGATGATGATTTTTTGAAATGTAGTATGTTCAGCGATTACTCCGGCACCTGTGATCCGATTTGAGTAATTCTTTTTTTGTTTGGAAGGAGTTACCTCCAAGGTGTTTCCGTATTATTTTTGGTTCTGGTCTGATGATGGAATCCATGAGGAATTGAGGGAACTCCTCAGTTTTTAAAGGCACGTGTAAAGTGATTTCGGTGTTTTCTAAAGTAACTCGAGCATTTGCTTCCGAAAACCGCCAATTTGATGTAGTGCAAGTGTAGCCCTACCACGAGTTTGACATTGACATATTCGCTAAGTTAGCGACGCTAACGTCTTCGTAACTTACTTTTTATGCATCTCGCTCGCATTAATATGCCAGTACGAGCGAGATGCAAAGAAAGTAAGTTACACACACGCTAGCGAATAAATCAATGTCAAACTCTTGGTAAGCTGGTAAGGCTACTGATCGGGGGTTAGGGTTAGGAGTTAAAGGGGTCGGGGAATGGCGGTTGAAGGGCTGCTGGTTCAGGGTCGAGGGGTTGATGGATCAGGGGTTGATGCGCTGTGAGGTAGAGTTATCGGGGGGTTGAGGGATTGGGTCAGTGGCGGGGCGGAGGATGGATTTAGTGTAGTGACAGGAATTATAATTTCCCAGACGGACTCGAGAAAATTCCTGATTACATATTTATTAAAGTAGGTACACGCATTTAATGTTAATCATGATGTTGTTTTTCATTCATGCGTCGCGCTCTTAACAATGCATTAAAACTAAAAATGGAAAAATAAAAACTTTTTACAAAAAAAAGAAAACCGACTTCAAAAAGGATGAAATAAAATATTATCCTTTTTAAGTCTATGCGTTACCAACTGATATGTTTGAAGTCGGTGCCAAGCCAAGTAGTAACAATACCCGTCAAAAATAATCAGCTTTATGACTATAAATCCCATTAGAACTGTGCTAATAACTATTATAAATGTGTAAGTAATTCTGTCTGCCTCTTTGTCGCCTTTTCATGGCTAAACAACTGAACCGATTTAGGTGAAATTTGGCAACAAGGTAAATTCTTTGAATTGTTTTATATTTTGAAATGTAGTCCTCTGAATAAGGGACGGGAAATAACTCAATCCCAATCCCACGCTTGCGTGCCGACAAACATGGTACGGACTGTGCCAAGAAGGTTTGATCGTGTGTTCAGGTACAGTCGACGTCAAAGATATGTTTACACTTTTGCACCTTACTCCTTTGTAATAAGACGAAAAGTGTAAACATACTTTTAACGTTGACTGTACCTACAAAAAGTACGTTCATTGTCGTCGTGTAAGGCAATCCAACGTACATACTTATTGAATCGTACCAAAATCATGGTAGGTATGCTTCATAAGTTGGCTTGGCACCGACTTCAAACATATCAGTTGGTAACGCATAGACTTAAAAAGGATAATATTTTATTTCATCCTTTTTGAAGTCGGTTTTCTTTTTTTTGTAAAAAGTTTTTAGTTGAGTTGTTTTGAAGTATAGACTGAAGTGGTGGCAAAGGTCTCGATAACGCATAATTATGTTGGTAGGTAGGATAGATAGTCTTCGGCAATTCGCCGGATGTGTTTGCCTAGAACGTACCTAGTTATTCTGATTTAAATTAGGTTTCTGTATTCTAATAAGCTTGGAATATTTCCCTAATTATGTAAGCAATAAACATAATATATTTCATGCCTACTGTAAGTTTGGTGACCTGTTAATAAGACAAGTACAAAACGGATCTAGAGGAAATGAGAGATAAGACGGGCGTTGAATTGTCATGTTATCACCAGTCATTGAGAGCTGAGAAAAAAGTCGAGATACGGTGTCAACTTTGGCCTCTAGTATCATCAATGCAACATGTGCTCGTTAAAGTTGTACGTACCTACAGAGTATTGAAAGTGAATCATTCACTGGAACAGAGAGTCTAGCCGAGTATTATTTTCTACTATCAGAGTAACGAAAGACGAGAAATTACTAAAAAAATACGATTATTTTGTCAAATTAAATACCTAAGAAACCAATAAGTACAATACTTAGAATGGTATAAAAGGAAAGAATATATATCAAATGAATTTATAATCTGTTTATTCGGTTCAAGTACTAGTTATCCAGTGTAATAAATGTAAGTAGGTACATAATATAATCCATCTCATCACATTACGCGGCGATATATTTATATATATGTCAAATACTGGCATCAACACATAATACTGAATTGATCTCACTGTATTATTTATTTTATTTTATACATAATTAAGTTAATGGTAACGGAACGGACGCTAGAGACGATAACAAAGTCAGTTGATGTCGTCTTCGAGACTTCGTAGCGTACCAGCGACACTCTGCTTGCTGGCTGACCCAGTAGGTCCACTAGACGATACGTAATGAAACATGTCAAAGGCTTTACTAGTAAATTACTTTCATTTTATCGGCAGAGTTTATCTAAAAATAAATCCCGCATGACGTTACATGCGATTAGAGACTGTGAAAAGGGCGTGGGCGGGATTGCACACCGTATTTACCCGCGCGATCGTGCGTCAATTTGTTTTATATTGTCGTCACAAGCTTTTACAAAGACAGCTATAGTAGTACTAATAATTACAACGCTGTTTCACTCTTATGTTTACTGTTACTTCATTTGCTAAGGCAAATTGTGAACGTGTGTTCAGAACACCGGTTGCGTATTTGATACGTCATTCGTTTGTGACGCTGTGCCCTTACCCATACATTACATTGAATTCAAACGGCTATTGTCATGAGTTTGAAACGATCTCATATCATGTTTTGTTACTAGTCATATGATACACTTACGAGCGTTGATTGTAGATTCAAAATTAAGGACTGGTTTTTGAATTTGCGTAACCATAATATATGTAATTTCATATTTAATCTATTCAGTATGAACTCTTTTAGGTATATACCTACTATAAAGTTATCTTATGTTTCGTAGGTATTATATTATTACTCGCTTATTTTCCTTCTTAGCTGCTCCACAAAATTTCAATGACATTATCCCACATGTACGTAAAAACCACATAATATGTTGGTTACAGGCCTATTTGTGTATTCGCGGTCCATCGCACTATCAACCGCCTACGTAATCGGCTGATGGAGCCATAAATCACGTCGGCACTGTCCTCAGAAGGGAAATAGACTTTTTGCTGGTTCAGTTGACCTTCAAGAACACCCACGCTTACCCTGCATTTTATCATTCTTCCTATATCATATATATTGTTACTGCGAAAGATTCATCAACATAGCCTGTCTGTTAAGTGCTTCTGAATGAATTCCATGGCATTCTTTTAAAGCTTTTTTGT
Organism: Cydia fagiglandana; assembly: GCF_963556715.1. NCBI lineage: Eukaryota > Metazoa > Arthropoda > Insecta > Lepidoptera > Tortricidae > Cydia > Cydia fagiglandana. The sequence goes on from NC_085937.1 coordinate 8,292,800, forward strand.
GCCCGGAAAAACAAAAAACTACTGTGTCACGATGCGTACTAGCGATTCCAGCTTTTAATGGCGATGCTGAATAAAACAAAGCGTCGAATTTGAAACTGCGTCATTTAGTTAGTACAAAAGAGGCTCTGCAAAAGATCTCCTGAAAGTGTATGTGTAGTTATTGTTATGCTACATACTAACTTAAAATATCTTAGGCACTTGCCGCGATTCGGGAAATGAATTAAGGTACTTGCGCCTAATAAAGCCCACTTTTAATTAAATTTTTTATTTTTTTCATTTTTGATATGAACTTGCAATTTTGTCTATGGTACTAACGAAACATGGGCGAGAAATTTAAACTCATTTACACTTATAAAAGTATGATATTTTGAAATTGAGCAAGCTTTAAAACTGGGCCTTATTAGGTGCAAGTACCTTAGAGAATCACTAGGTATGAAATAGGAAAGATATGTGACGTTCCACGGCAAAAGGAATATAGCGGCCTGGCCGCAATAATGTTGGAGCGGCGTTAATAATAGCGTAAGCGCCAACCGCCATAAGGTACCTTTTTCGGTGAAACGTCACATATCTTTACTATTTCATATATAGTGAATATCTAATACATTTCCCGAATCACGCCGACATTTAAAAAAGTTGACCTATACCTACACAATAATACTGAAAGATGACCGTCGTCTGGACGCCAGTCTGGGCCAACAGACAATTGAATAAGTATCGGTTCTGCCCATGAGCACCGAACCCGACGAAGCGTACACATTTTTATGGATAACCCGACTGCATTAAAACAAAATTTAACATTGACTTGAATTAGAACTGCAATACATTGTGTCGCACAATAACCTAATGACGTTTGACGAGAGTAAAATGATCTCGGTCAATTGAAACTTATCAAGGCTTCGTTTCATTATAGTCGGAGTGACATAGATCTTAAGGTTAATAAGCTGTATGGGCCAATCAGCCCTTTTGTTGGCGTGTTGATGAATGCGCGGTTGGTTGACACATTTCAATTAATTATATTGCTATCAGTTACGCTAACTCCGTTTGTTATGAGATTTTTGTTTCTTCTTATTTATAATGGTGTCTTATTGGCAGTAACGCCTCGTTGATAGCCTCCAATGACTTTTATCTTTTACTTGTATACGATACCTATACTTTAATGTACCGATCTATACAGTCAAACATGGTAAGCTTTATAAACTTAATACATAAAGTAAGAAACATGATAATATTCAAACTAGTTAGTTTCAGCCAGATATTTCCACTTATCCACGACAGCAGCAGTTAACATGTGAAATGGTTTGTGTCAGTGCTCGCGTTGGCAGAGTATGCTGAGAATATTACTCTTTGGTCACTTTTATATGCAAATGCGCGTATCATATTTCATGCACCATAAAGCCATGATGCATGGAGGCTTACTCTAAGGCAGTTTGGGCATGGCGCCATATTCCTACTTTTTGAATTTGTTTGCTGTTAATATGTTAACATGTCATGTTGATAAACATACTTAGCACTAGTGAAATGCGTTTGTGAGAATAGTGAGTTCCACCGTGCGAGTTTATTGTACTTCATGTCAATACCTACATTCTGTAATAATCATTACCTAATAAATACTAGGTACATAGTCCTATAACGGCTATAACAAGGTCCCCCAGTTTATGATCTGCTTTACTTTAATATGACATAACACTATTTTAAGAAATTGGGTTAAGTAGTAGGAGAATTTTTTTTCCATTAAAACGGCTAAGTACTAGTTACTCGGAATCTAGCCCCGAAAGTTCCTAGGTTAGTTTCTACCTTAAGAGTTATGAAAGAACCAAAGGGATATTATAGATATATATGCCTCTACCTTAGGGTGTTGCTTATTTCGTTGTAATTGAAATTTGCTATATCTCACCCCCTTATATTGTTCTCTTTCACTAAAAAACAACTGTGGAATTATTTCAGAATTTTTAATTTCGTGTTAGGGGTCGCTACCGAATTTAGAAAATTTGGATCTTTCATACCTACATAATATATTTTTTTTATTTTTTTTTGTTTTTAGTGAAACAGTGAGTCAAAGTATATGGAAGCTATTTATATGTAATTCAATACTAGGTATAGTTAAAATATATTTTTAAAGAATTTTTTTCCTGTTTTTGGAGTGTGCACTGCAGAATCAATATTTAGAACGCCTAAAACATGCATAATAAGCTTTAAAAAATAGTGGTATTATTTTATGTTAAACTGTACATCTCTCTCCCCACACTGACCCGTTGTCTCATAAAAAAACCAGAAAAAAAACTAAAAAAAAAATAATCTTGTATGGAGGGTCCAAATTTTCAAAATTTGGTAGCAACCCCTAAAACTTAATTGAAAATTCTGAAAAAAGCCACATTTGTTTTTTTAGTCAAATAGAACAATTTAAGGGGGTGAGACATAGAAAATTTCAATTTTGACGAAATAAGCAACATAACACCCTAATCTACCTATTGCATCTCGCTCACAGTTGCACAAATAAACATATTCTAATCTACGCAAAAGATACTGTATTGTTATTTGCCATATCAGGATTATATTACAGACATTACAAATGCTTCTGAATGAAAGCTTCTTGTAGTTACTCATAATGTCAATAAGAAAATATTGTAGCTCGGTAACCTTTCTCCCGCCCATGGCAGCCGCCCGCCCAAGAGGCTGCGCGGCTGGGGCGCCGCGTCGCCGCCAGCTACTATTACCAACCATGACAACTTACAGCAAGACCATGTACAAACTTATTCCATTATAGACCTTGCGCTCGCGCAACAAAGTACATATTCGAACGGCTTTTGAAATGCGCTTACGATCGAATGTTACGCTACGCAGCAGAGCCACCGTCATTCACAAGTACTCCTGAATGAATCAGAGCGCCCACGCGATTAAAGTAAAACAAAAGCGTGCAATATAGTGCCAGTAATGGCAACTAGGAAAAAATAAATTGTATAAAATATAAGCTTCTTTGGTGATTGGAAGGGTTATTTATGTTTCAGGATGCGAGATAAAGATCTTATAGAGGACGTAAATGGTTAAAGTTAAATGGACTATTTAAATATGGAGATTAAAGTAAATTATGTAAAATCAAATACCTACTAAGTAGAACCCTACCGAAGGACTTATGGTGGGTTTTATAACGTAACTTTAGAGGAAATAATAAAAAATACATCGCATTCAACGAGATTTCAACCCGTGATGTACTGAAATATTGGTTCTTTAATTGAACATTAAACTAACTGCTTAGTCTATCATTAATAAGAATAGGTACTTACGAGTATAAATAATAAATGCCTTAAGCCCCATACGAAATGGTAAAATTCTAATTTACTATCGTACAGTGTACATACTGTGCTCCGTTATACCTACACATCACACAATAATAGCCAATAACAAAAACTTAAATTTTATATTGATTATCAGATAATTCGATTCATTAGCCATTTCGATCACGACGCGAGCGGACTATCGAAGCAATGCACCTAGGCCGCCGATGTGATAAAATATTCTGGAGCAGTAAGAATTAATATCGGCAAATTGATCAGCTATAGGTAATTGATGTAATTAGAGAGTAGTTACGCCGCTGGGCCGCGGTAGGGTTACCAGATACAAATTTAGAATTTCCTGACATAATTCTAACTATTTTTCCTGACATTCATATTTTTGACGACAGCTATGATCGGCGATTGATGTCTTTTCAGGTTTCATCATCTCAGCCATAAGACGGCCACTTCTGAACATAGGCCTCCCCCTTGGACCTCCATACGTGCCGGTTGGAAGCGACCCGCATCCAGCGTCTTCCGGCGACCTTAACAAGGTCGTCTGTCCATCTTGTGGGTGGACGTCCTACGCTGCGCTTGCTAGTCCGCGGTCTCCACTCGAGCACTTTTCAGGTTTATTAAATTTATTATTTGTATTAATTTAAGTGCATAAAAAGGTACTTTATACAACTACTACTGCCGTGGCGCAGCGACCCGAAGTGGATCTTGGCCTCTGACACTAAGGAACGCCATGCTTCTCTGTCTAGCGCCGTTTCTGTCCAATCGACGGCACCGAGCTCGTTCAGATCTTTCACCACCTCATACAACACTTTACTTCACTGTACTTTATACAAAATTCTATCAATTCACAAAATCCCTGACATTTTCGTATTTCGTCCCCATTCCTGACAAAAGGCCAAAACTCCTGACATGTCAGGAAAATTCCTGTCATCTGGTAACCCTGGCCGCGAGCCTCGCAAGTGTCGCGGAGTGACACGTCGCCGCCATCCGGTTCACCACACGCGAAATGAATATATTATACGGCTAAAGTAAAAACCAGTTAAATTTAATACTTTGCTAATTGTTTTGCGCTAAACAATCGCGATCAAAGAGCGCGCGAATGGTCGGTGCGCCGATCAATGTAGTCCAGTAGACATGACAATGGACACCGGGCCCGATTCGGATTTTGAAATAGACATCTATTAGATATCTTTTAGACATCACCAAGATACGATAACGATATGTTTAAGGTCTACCCTGTCAAATTTGACATTTGCGCGATCCTGGAGATACTCTTGAATGATTTCCACAGGATATGATTTAGAGATCTAATTCACATCTAATAGATATCTTACTCTATCTAACGTAAAAGTGACATTGCTTGCCCGAATTGCGCTGCAAAAGAGAACTAGTTGATATCTAAACTATAACGTATCTAGAATGGATCTAGTATGTGTTGTCTCTTGTGAATATCTTGAAGTTTGAATACGGCAGACTTAACAGTATCATTACATCTTATAAAACAAAGTCCCCCGCCGCGTCTGTCAGTTTGTGTGTTTGTATGTTCGCGATAAACTCAAAAACTTCTGAACGGATTTTCATGCGATTTTCATCCATCAATAGAGTGGTTCTTGAAGAAGGTTTAGATGTATAGTTTGTTAATGGTAACCCGAAGAATGGGCGGGTTGCTAGTTTATTTTATGTCATTATACGAAGTTTTAATTAGAAAAGAAAGAATACAACACATGTGTGCTATATAAAAATATGTGTGTTATGTAATTGGCATAATTCATCTTCGTTATGTTTTTGCCATTTTGGCTACGTAACCCTAAAAATTAAAACAGGAATATTGGCATTTGGTATATGTCTAATAAGAGACACATTTTTAGTATTTTGGTACACCTATTGTTAAAAGATAAATAAGTATTTGGCAAAAATTTCATTTTTGGTACAAGCTTTTATCGCTGACTGTACTTTTCTTATGACAGACAACTAATACTCATCGAGGCAATTCTAAAAACCCTTAACATAATTAGGTTGCCTTGTTTCATCACAGAGTTCCTATGGCCACCTCCTGTCTCCATCATCAGATCAGCTGAATGGTACCATAATATTGCATTGTCATCCGATTTATACATGCATGCAAAATTTCAGCTCAATCGGAAACCGGGAAGTGGATCAAATTTAACTTGCAAGATTTGATTACAGACAGACAACGGTCAGGTGAAAGTAAATAAAAGCTTGTAAAATAAGTTTTACATGAAAATGATCTTTATTGACTGGAGTAAGATTGTGAATGGGACAGGCATTTAAGAGATAATGTCGCGAACGTTGAAGCAGCAATGGTACCTGAAAAAGATGCTGCTTTTTATTTGGCTTTTCGACTCGTATACTCCGTGTTACAGGTTTCATTGAAACATTTTCAACATATCTCGGTAAACAGCTTTTTCCTGTGGTGATGGCGGTTGAGAATACTAAATATTACCTAAATTGGTTAAGAGTAAAAACATTTATTCCTCGAGTAAGTAGGTACTAAGTACAAATAAATACTTATTTTTATAGGTAAGCTCGTATTTCGTTAAAATTGTAATACTTAGATGAACAAAATTTGAATCTATTACCAACCGCCCGATATGAATTGGTTGAATCCTAATTATCAAATATGTTAACTGAGTTCATTGATTTAATTTTGAAATCTCTAGTAAATAAGTAACCTTCATACACTTTACACTTAGATACCTAAGTGTAAAGTGTATGAAGGTACACTTCTACAACGGTTAACAAATACATGTTGGTAAATGTTTCTATAGTATAAAGTGCCTATAGTTTAACATCTACGAGTATTATATTTTTCACCACGCCAGCTCGGAAAGAATTACTTTGCACTTCAAAAACGAATAGCAAAGTTGCATTTTATTCACATGTGAGACAAAGTAATAAAATGCAAATTTTGAGTTGTTTTCTTATGTTTGCTGGTAGAATTGACTTTTAAATGATGATTTTGGATGATAAATATTTAATAACATTTATTTGGATTTGATTTGGCTTGGTTTTGTTTGATATTTTACATTTAATATTTACTTCGGGTTGGTGTGGTGAAAAATTTTGTGTTTCACTCGGGGGCAAATTTTGTTTAACCCTCGTGCTTTGAAACCCTCGCAACGCTCAAGATTCCATTTTTCGAACCACTCGCTACGCTCGTGGTTCAATTTTGGAATCTTTCGCTTGCTCGGGTATCAATATTAGCACGAGCGGTTAAACAACAACTTTGCCCCCTTGTAAAACAAATAACTATATTTTGTGATCTAAATGGTTCTTAGGCCCTTACTACTTATACTATAGACATATCACATATGTATACTTGTAGTTACATACATACATATTCGTGGGAGCTCGTGTACCTCCTCATATGTATGCCATTTATCTTTCTTGGTGTTTGATTAGGTGATCTGTATGTATGCCACGCTCACTAAACTGCTATATTCAAAATTTCGCAGGCATTCCATTGAGATTCGGATCTTTAGTACCTACTTCTTAATAAATGTAGTATTATGTTCTTAAGAGCCAACAGGAGTGGTCATTTCTCCATACAAACGTACTCGACTGTTTCCTCCGTGGGTTTTGATGCTAGAGCAATGCTGATTTTTTCAACACTGATTAATATTGTCAATATCTCTGTCGGACTGTTTTTTTTTTTTTTATATTTTTGTATTTTAAGTCGCTAGAGCCCTTCAAAAGTGGCTAAAATGGCCTCATTGACTATGCCGCAATGAGAGGCGTAGTATTCAAATCAATTAGCCAAAAAAGCAAAACGGTCCGACACAGATAGGTAATTTCATAATCATTTAGATTTCCAAATTTGGTTACGATTGCTTAAGTTTTGGAGTAGGAAACCTCGATTTTTGAGATTTTTACGCAGGATTTTTCGCCTTGTCCTTATCGCACTAGTTTTAGGAGCCGCTTCCGTTAGCGAGACGGGTATATTTACCTAAAATATTTAAAACTCAGCTCCTGTTTCGTCTTAACACATTCCGAATATTTGTCTAGGTATACGTGAGTAACCAGGTACCTACCTAAATTCTATTTGTTAAAATTAATGTCTTTCATTTTGATAATTATTGTCCCCTTATTTGATCTGCTAAGCTCAGTCAGACGTGTCGGATATAAAAATCTACTTCCTTTCCTACAAGCTTCAATGATCTATTCCTTGTCATATGGCCATTGTCATTCATAATTTGTCTTAAATGTGTCAAATTTAATTTTTGTACGTTAATAAAATTATATGTTAGTATTTACGTTCCCTTAAGCTAATATAAGAAAATAATTTCTATAAAAAGATACATAATTTAATTTATAGTTAGCACTTTAAGAATTATGTTTTGCTGTGGCAGCCATTAATATGAGGGACGATCTGTCGAAGGGACAAAAACAATAGCTATAGGTAGAATTCCTGTTTACGCAACGGAATCCTATAAAAGTATGTGAGCAGAAAATATTTTGCTTTCTTATTCCAATAAGACTATAGGTCTGTTAAATGGTAAAAAGCGTTGTCCTATTTCTCGGAACTCAGTGCCAAGTAAAGTCGGTGCATTTAAGAGATTTATAAGCATGCGGACGTGTAAATACGTTCCTAGGCGATCTCAGATTGATTGATTTGATAGGCACAATTACAGTTTGTTTAATAATTTATAAGCTGCTATATGTACGAGAAATGTCGTGTTCAGAAGTCGGTAGTTAGTGACGTATTAGCATTAGCGTCCTTTGCGAAGCCCGCCGGGGCTGGCGCCGCGTCGCGCCGGCCACATTAGTACACGGGAAATTACATAGCTTGTTGAGATAACTATGAATATTATTATACTCTTTAACAGATAATTATAGCACGAGAAAAATCACGACAGGTATTTCGACGTAATTGCAATAGTTCGTCATTCGAGCGCCCCGTTGCACCATAGCTTATGGGCTCCGTTTTCCGCACTTAAGCCGAAGTGTTGGACCATTGCGTTTCACCATTTATTGCGAGGAAGTCTGTCCTATGGCTCGTTATCTTACTGAACCTTACTTCCTTGCTTCGTTACATCATTTAATATGTACAAGTAACCTTTGATTAATATGATGCAATAAATAATTTGCTCCATTATGAATATGCGATTTGATTTACCTCGTATAGCAAAGTGAATCGATTTGTAGGATTACTTATTTATAATTGGTCTGAGTGATAGAAATTAACTGACGCGATCTTTTGCGATTTCCATTTCCAGCTCAGGTATATCTAAATAAACAGTACGATAGGGATATCGATTACAGTAATGTTAAAGCGTGCCTACGTTTGTGGAAATGGTGGTATTTAATCAGGCCCAGCGATGAGATACTCGTTATGAACGTTTCTGGTGTGCAGATAGACCCGTCTGTTGCGCTAAAAGATAACAGTTGCAATTTATTTTATCACCATATCGGTGATTTATGGATGGATAGGTAATCATCGCCGCACTCAGGTGGAAAATTGTAAAGAAGTAATCACTAATCACATCCATGCGCACGTTAAGTTATTACGTTAACTTAAAGCCAGTTTACAAATCGAAGTTTTATTAGATAGGTTTACTGGAAACACAATTTAAGATGTATTGTGTCAGTTTAATTATTTTTGTGATGTACCTATAATGAATGAATGAAATATGAGTGTAATGTATGGTGATGCCTTTCTGTAATTTTCAATAATTTTACATTTCAAAACTAGTAATAGTACGTTACTGGCGCCCGCGTAAACAAAGATAATAATGCCGCGAATGATCTATCTCGCGTATATCTCGGTGGCCAGTTATTATGGGGCCATTATCACTTTAGTATAGTTAATCACACCGATCGATAATGTCAGATAATGATCTGCGTCTTACAAGGTATCAGCACAAGTGATTGCTTGACCGCAACTCGAGGATCTTAAATAAATCATAGATTGATCGAATAACCTTATTGATTTTATCTACTGTTGAGTTTAAAAAAAAATGGTGCTAGTTTATTTTATACCACCAATTATACGAATAAGATTAATTAACCTTTATCTTGTTTTAAATATTGTATTAAATATTTAATTATTAAATATCTAAAATTACTCGAGTAGACTTGTTGACAGATCGTAATGGAAGTTAGTGTCCAATAACAAACTTAATATTTTTTTTTATCGTAGCTTATAAATACACTTCTACAACTTAGGCGAAAACATTCAAGTTTGGCAGGAAATGCCAAAGAAATAGTTACATACTTACATTAGAAAAATATCTCGCCCCCTTATTCATCCGTGGGGTCGGAGTTTGCAGGCCTTTAGCAGTGTATTTGATAAACCACCAGCTATTTATATTGCCACTAACTAGGCGCCTTGTTGTATGTTTTACATGGCAGGCTACTGATGTTATTCATAATTGCTGTTATTTCTCGTTTGCCGGCGTTGTATAATTTGTTCGTATGAATGCCCTGTATGGACATTGATTGGATCTGAATCAGGCAGCCAACTCATGCAAACTTGTTAACTTCATCGGGAAAAAGGCGTAGAAGCCATTATTTTATTCCGTGTAAACAAGTCTTAATCATGCATAGTTTTTGCTTTAGTAGTTTATTAAATAACTGTACCTACTAGTGGCACAGAATAAATAATAGTATTAGGTACAGAAGACTCACTCTCTAACAAAACGCATCTGTCACGATCAGCACAGATATGGCCGCTAGGTGGCGACAGCGCCACGCGCGGCTTATGGCAAACCCCAAAATTGGGGTCGAATATCCGTACTTTTAGCTACCTGTAGCAAAGTGACGAAATCGCGGAGTGAGCCACGCCTGCTAGTGGGCAAAAGTTATAGGATTAATTAAAAAGTATTTGTATTGCTTTGTAGGTATTTGACAGTTCTTGATTGTTAAATAAGGTTCGTACCGTTTGAGAGCGCTACTATTATAGGTACCTACTGATAGGTTTTTAGTCCTGGTATATCTTAGAGTATTTAGTAACTTGAGATGTCATCGCTGTCATTTTCTTTACGAAACAGTCTGCCGATCTTTGCAGGAGAGGGGACGTCAAATGTATTGCTATTTCTACATGATTTGTACGTAACGTAACGTGTCAGTGTCAGTCCATACAAAAGTTTGCACAATTGTGCAAGTTTTTCGGCAGAGGGGTAAGCTCTTAATGGCCACTCCTGTTATTAGATGCTCTAAACTCTAAGTAACATATACACAAACGATTTCACAGGTTCATACACGTGTTCCACTCATTATTTTTATTAAAATATGTGTGTAAAATTGGCGTCATATTTTTATTAAAATTAATTATTATATTAACCTAACCACGCAATAAAAATACAAACCGAAAGTAAACTATTTCCTCGATGACAGTAAGATACGGTTTTTAGCAGTCAGTTTAATAAATAACAATGAGGGTATTTCTACTCTGTATCTTTAGGTATTTAAAGTTAACAAAATCTACCCTCATATGGTTCCTTAAGCCAGTTGAGGGTAGATGAAAACATTACACGATCAAATAATGTAGGTTAAAGTCAAGTCGTTCAGTGACTGATCCAGGCGGTTTTGTATTTGGTTGGTTAACCAATAAATGTTATAACTACCCGAAAGTTTAGCAATTGTTTGTTTACTTTTATTTAAATACCTAAAGATACAGACTGTAATGCCACTAAAGAGGCTTAAGGTGACAGTCCATTTCCAACGATACTACTATGGAAATTGACAAAACACCGACGCGTTCAGTACCAGTGGTGCAGCTGCCGTCAGAAATGGAATGTTACCATTAGTAGGTTTAGTAGGTTAACTTATACATATACCGTCCCTTTGGCAGTGTATCAGTGACTAAACTCCTTGTTATGCCAGTAATCAGGTCAGATCTAAATACATTCACATATAGGACTATGGCAATATGTATCTTTTATGTTTGTATGTACCTAAATGTTTATTAACATCTAACAGTTACCTAAGCTATTGGCATATCTATCTAATACCTTTAAAAGAGCAATTCTTGTTTATTTATTTATATGTATATATATTTATTTTTATATATACTTCGGGGATCTCGGAAACGGCTCTAACGATTTCAATGAAATTCGGTATATTTTCGGTTTTCGGGGCCTAAAAATCGATCTTATCTCTGGGAAAAACGCATTTTTTATATGTTTTCCGAGCAAACCTCGTCTCCCAGATATCAATATTTGGTTTGGTCAAAGTCTGTACCTAATGGCTCCTCTACACGATGGGCCAGCGCCGGCCACTCCAAGGGACGCAGCCATGCGGTAGAATGAGATAGTAATATCACTTGCTCCCTCTAACGCATAAATGCGTCCCTTGGAGTGGCCGGCGTTGGCCCATCGTATAGAGGAGCCATAACATGGAAGATCGGACTTGATAGTGTTACCATAATCACTCATATAAATAATTCCAAAATACGAGAAATCTGGTTTCACTTTTGATTATTACTTATTAGTTATTAAATAATATTTTACTGACATAGGTATATTTTTAGCAGACACCGTAAATTATATAGCTTTTCGGTGCAGCGGAGTGGTGTTAACGGAATTGGAATAACTAATTTCAACTCTAATGATTAATTAGCGTTAATTACGTTAATATTAACCTTAATTTACCATTTCAGTTGGAATTATCTATACCAATTCCGTTAACACCACTCCTCTGCATCAAAAATGCTATAAAATTTACGATGTCTGATTATTAGATATTAAGTACAGTGACCTTAACAGGAATGTGAACCACCTCTATAATACTATGATATGCATGCATAGCATGCACATGATGCCTACACCGGAGTCATTTGCTGACTGTACTCACGAAAATAATAAATAAATATTAATTATGTCGGTACAAATTAAGGGGTTTTCAGACGTTCATAGGCTATGGTGACTGCTTACCATAAGGCGGACCATATGCTTCTTTGTATATAAAAAAATTTTTAAAGCTTTGGTAATCTACGGGAAATTGGATGGATTTGCATATACTCATATAGTAGTTACAAAACTAACTTACGGCGCGATTCACTAGATATGAAATAGTAACGATATGTGACGTTCCAAGAAAAAGGTACCCTATGACGGTCCGCGCTTTAACGCTATTATTAAAGCCTCTTCAGTATTATTGCGGCCATAAGGTACCTTTTGCCGTGGAACGTCACATATCGTTACTATTTCATATCTAGTGAATGTCTAATTCATTTTCCGAATCGCGCCGTTATGTATACTAGTGTAGGAAGTTTAGGTTAGACGTAAGGAGATATACTGCCTATGTAATACAAAGTATTTTCAGTTAGTAGATGAAAGTCGAGGTGTGAAAGTTCTTACAACATTCATGTGAGGAGACGACAGGTCTGTTGGTACGGTTCCTGTCATTCAACTCTCGCCAGCGATACCCTCGGGTCGCTGGGGCGATAGCAGCCCGGAGCAGAGCGGCTACCGCGAAAACCGAAATTTGCAAATTGCGGGGATCTTTCTCTTTTACTCTAATGAAGGCGTAATTAGAGTGACAAAGAAAAATCCCCGCAATTTGCGATCTTCGATTTTCGCGGTTATAGCCCAGGGTGGCGGGAGGCTCTCGGAACTGGTCGCACGCGCGGGGCAGAGTCGCGCCGGCCGCCAGTCGCGGCACCGGCCATGGTCTGCCACTCAGTGCACGGGCCGCCTCGCCGACGCAAGCCTGTGTGGCCCTCTGTGCGACCCATCCCGCTGACCTCACGTATCCCTACGAACGAACGCTGTAACAAAACTTTTTGAGAGAAAATTCGCAACTTACGATTTAATATCCGACACGTGACACAAGTCTGTTTACATTTGTGTTACTTAACTGCATCTTCAATAGTGTTTCGCGAGTGAAGTTAATATACTGAACGGTACTGGAAAACCACGACCTGAATTTAAAGGTACAGTCATTTTTCATTACATCTTGCAGTTAAGTTTGTTTGTGTTTATGCATGCTTTTAATTGGGCACTTAGCGTCGCCTATTAGTGAAGAAAAGTTTATGAAAAAAATATTTATTTTACTTAGTTGAAGGGTACGCATGTTTAGAAAGTTAGTTAAGTAACTTCAGAAATAGTAACGTAGATTTTCTCGCACATGTACCACAAGTTTCTCGACCAGGACATAGTAGCCCTTATACCTACGTATGTGTTTATCTGGTACAGGACAAAATGTCAAATCCTACTTTAATCTTATTGCACGTGCTTGTATGATATCTTGCAATGTTGTGAGTTGTTGTTTATTATTTGCTTACTCTTATGAAACCAATCAAGTTTTCTATAGCCGCAAGTTCTACGGTACTCATACTTATCTCCGACCTGCCCTTAACAAGTTAAGCAGCGTCCTAGAAGGAGAACATGTAGGTAGTAGATTTGTTGATAATATGTTATTTTAAGGAAAGCGCAGGTCACCGCGTGTACCATGCGAGGCTAACTGTTGTTTAGTTTACCATGTACCTCTCAACGGCATTCGCGGGATTCCTAAGCTGAGGGCCTACCGCGAACCACGTTCGACGTGTTGCCTCTCTGTCGCACTTGTAAATTCGTACGTAAGTGTGACAGGGAGACAACACGTCGAACGTGGTTCGTGGTAGGACCTCTGGTACGTAGGTGCGTACGAGTAAGTACATGGCCATATGACCACAAACCTAATTAATGTGCCTAATATTGTTTGTGGCATACCAGCAGCAATATTTACATAACTGTAGAAATATAAAAAAAACATAAAATTAAATAATCATGTGACTAAAACATACCTCTTATTGGCATAGTATAAGTAGTACTGACATAGTTAATATTATCGTCTCGATTTTACCTATTAGTCTTCATCTCATTTATTTTATGTATTAAATATTTTTTAACAATTGGCAACCGAAATCCAATATACAGCATTCCACCTCAGAATATCTCTTTCCTTTAGGCTTTTGTAACTTCTGTACTTACTTGTGTTTACAACAAGCACCCGACAAATAGACAATTTTTAAGCCAAGCCATAACCAAACCAAAGATTGACTTACTTACCAGCATTGTCACTTATTATAAAATAAATCTTACTCATGAAATGTACCTATGGGCAGATTTTATTTTATTGTCTAATTTTATTTCCGTTAAATATGGATAAAATTCGGCTGGCTTGAAAAACTCCTAATTCTAGGCGAAATAAATACGAAAAAAAAATGTATGTAATTTTCCGTTGAGTTGCGAAAATACGATATTTTTTTCGTAACTCAGTGGATTTTTTTTAGGAAAACACGGTGAATTTGCGCTTATATGGTACAGAATAGAAAAATCTATCCACCATATTTTATCGAATACTGATGAAAAAAAAAACTTGACAATAAAATAATAGTTATTTGTACAACAAGAGATCAAAGTTTGATATTTCTTCGAGTGCTTATTTTGAGTCCCGTGCAAGCGAAAGATTCTATAATAGATTCACGAGCGTAGCGAGTGAATCTAATTTAGAATCTTGAGCGTAGTAAGGGATTCAAAAGCGCACGAGATGTAAATAACTTTGATCTCGTGTAGTACACAAAAATTTTCACCCTAAGCAGTGAGAACATAGAGGGACAGAGATAATAGAACCCAAGTATATCGAACTTGTATTAGACCCCGCATGTTGAAATGACATTTGACTATAAAAGTCACTTGAATGACATTTTGTCTCACTCAGTGAGCAAAATGCGATTTTGCTCACTCATACTGTCTCACTAAGTGAGCAAAATGCGATTTTGCTCACTGAGTGAGACAAAATGACTCAGTGAGCAAAATCGCATTTTGCTCACTGTTTTTAAGAAGCAAAGTACCCTTGTTCGAGCTGCTGAGGTGAAAAAATCATTTCCTATATCTTCTAAGGTAACTCCTTTAGGCCCCCCCCCCCACATCTAGCGTCTTTCGAGCGTCGGCGTCTACAATTCTATGGCCGCTGCTCGACGCAACGTCGACGCAACTGCGCAGCGACGTCATTTTCCATAGCGCTGACCAGAAAATACTGCCTCTAGTTTTTTTTAATGGATGAATGCCACGATGCTGTGTCACAAATATCTGTGAAATGAAAATTAAAAAAGAGGACTTTGCCGGCCTAGGCCTGCAAGATGTGTATGAAATTCCATTAACGACCTTTTGTCCTAGCCGCACCTGAAACGTCATACTTCGCCGCCTATTATAAGGAACATAACATCAATATTTCATTGCATGTTTGAGAAAAGGTTATTTTGATTTGTGAAACAAATTGGAATATAAAGTAACATATACAATAAATAGTTAAATGCATAATTTAGCTTTAAACCATGTTCCGTCTTAGTCTGTGGTTTTAGCGTAGGGTTCTTATTGAGGTATTCATTATCATCATAATTAGGTAGCCGATTTCAGGAAAGATTTCCTTCTGCTATGAGGTTGCTGAAAGAAATACAATATTTTTAATCAATTAATAAGAAATAAGTGGAAAACATTAGGTAGCAGTAATTTACCAGTTTTTTTGTTTTGTTTTAAATTTTCATGGATACACATCCAAACAAAAAATTTGAAACTTATCCTATTTAAGCGCGAGTCTTGGCCAGACAGGAACAAAAACAAACGAAAATGCAAAATACTGCGACACTCGTAAAAAATTAAATAAAAATGTAAACTTTTCTCTTCTACCTGGCGTTATCCCGTCATTTTGAATGAACCATGAACCGTGGCAAAAATGCCGAGATAACGCCAGGAAGAAGTTGTATAAATCGTTTGATTTTTTTAAGTTTTACCTGTTAAGATTTTTTTTTCTAAACAATAAAATGTCTTACAATATTAATCGGTACAAGTTTTACTGTAGATATGTACAACGAATTATATACCTAGGTGTAAATATGACCGTGACAGGTTTGACATATCCGCCACATATTCACGATGGCGGCAGTCAAAACATCCTAACTCGCTGATAAGTACCTACTGTAGCTATTACAGACAGAAATAGGCAAAAAAACGTGAGTAAACGAAGGAAGGGCTGAGTCATAGCCATTTCGCTGAAAACTATGAAACATACGTTTACGTCACGGGGTCTAGTCGTGACAAGTTTAAACCATTCATGTTTATACTATTGACAAAACGATAACCACATGTGGTATTTATTGATTAGGTACTTAATATAGTACAATTTGAATATATGTCTTTATATTTTTACCTACGATATGGTTGCAAATGTTGCAAGTTACAGACAAAAGTTATGATTTACACCTTTATTGTTTAAATTAGGTACCTAACTGAAAATATTATATCCTTTTTTTATAGTTGTGTACTTTATCATGTTTATCTAAATTGTAATTTAATACTAATTTGCTACGATAGTGCTACGACTGCGCTACGCTTTCGTTAGAAAAATGGTGGTACCTACTTACTGTCAAAATATTTTAGTAGTGTCAGTTGTTCATAAAAAAATATTCCTGAAAAAAGTTTTAAATATATGTTTATTGACATTGGAACGTATGTTCTAAATAAGTTATGTCAAAATTATCAATTAGTCGAACGAGCGAGCGAAGCGAAGTGAAGTTCTTATATTCAACTTGGAACACATGGCTGGGTAGGGGCACGTCCCGGCATTACGATGTTTTTAAGCTGAAATATCAGAGGATAGTTTGATACACAATAACTTGAGTAAATTTGTTCTAATTTAAATGTAATTGGGTGAACGTAAAGTTGAGGGTATTATATTTTGGCCATTAAATTTTGTGCAGACTCGATCAAGAGGTAATTGAGCTAGAACAGCTTATAATGCTAAAAAGCTATTTATGAGAGGTCTTACTATTCTGGTTATTTTAATTGCAAGAAAGTATGGTCAAGTTTCGTATCAAATGAAAATGCTCGTCTTACAGATTTACGAGTATAATATTGTTTTTTTAATTTAAGATTTTAAAATAATTAGCAAGATAAAATTGAAATAAAATAAACATAATATTAGTATTTGACATTTGACAAGAAAGATTACGGTTTACCACAGAGTTTATTTTAATCTCTATGGTGACTTAAATTTATTAATTAAGGGCTCCACAGATCTTGCAATAAATAGCAAGCAGTTTTCCATCCTTTATGTTTATGTCGACTAAGTCACTCCGACTAAGTAGGTAGTACTGCATTCAACTGATCTTTTTGGCGAACCGCGAGTTCTCATTTCGGGGCGAACTACTAGTTAATATTAATTTGTTTAAGCTACGTATCTAGGTTCATTTGTGGTTTATTTAATTACCGTGTATGTAATTAATTTATTCATGGGTAAAGCAACTTAAAGTATGGTTTTATCTTGTCAAAAACTGTGACATTAAATCAACATTAAATATACCTACTTGGTAGATATTGCCTGCCCGGTAGGCTTTTCCGTCTCGTATGGTCTCATTTAGCTACAAGCCGTCGGGGTTACCTGCCTTGGTAATATATATATAGGAGTTTATAGATACAGATACCAATTGGGATAGAAAAATATCTGTTGCGTAGATGCAAGAACCAGAATATGGTTACAACTCTTAAACACGGCTATTAAATGA
This sequence comes from Cydia fagiglandana, assembly GCF_963556715.1. Taxonomy (NCBI): domain Eukaryota; kingdom Metazoa; phylum Arthropoda; class Insecta; order Lepidoptera; family Tortricidae; genus Cydia; species Cydia fagiglandana. Next base: position 8,310,593 of record NC_085937.1, read on the forward strand.
ACTCGTATCCCCTCGATTACCGCAACGCAATCCGTGGTTTTAGGGTTCCGTACCCAAAGGGTAAAAACGGGACCCTATTACTAAGACTCCGCTGTCCGTCTGTTCGCCTGTTTGTCTGTCACCAGGCTGTATCCCATGAACCGTCATAGCTAGTTTACATTTTCACAGATGATGTATTTCTATCACCGCTATAACAACAAATACTAAAAATAGAATATAATAAATATTCAAGTGGGGCTCCCATACAACAAACGCGATTTTTTCGCTATTTTTTGCGGAACCCTACGTGCGCGAGTCCGACTCGCACTTGGCCGGTTTTTTATGACTGTTACGCACTTAAGTATGTTTGATTAAGTACTGTCCGGTACTGCGATGAAGCAACCTCAGTTAGTATATTTTTAAGATGCAGAAATGTTTACATTAATAGGCAAACATTACCTTTTTTAAAAGGTTCAATTAACTGTTCGTATTGTATGTAATTTAATGGCTGTACATAATGTAACACATATTATATGTGTAATCCTCTTGAATACATATATGTGCCTTGTGAATCTGTCACTTAGAAACCCTACAGTACAGTATAGTAGCCATTTTTCACGGGTTCCAATCATTTAGGGCCACCCCACATTTAGCGTCTTTCGAGCGTCGGCGTCTGGTCAGCGCTATGGAAAATGACGTCGCCGCGCAGTTGCGTCGACGTTGCGTCGAGCAGCGGCCATAGAGTTGTAGACGCCGACGCTCGAAAGACGCTAAATGTGGGGTGGCCCTTATGGCTTCTTCTTCTACCTAGCGTTTTCCCGGCCTAGCACCAGGGTCCGCTTTCCTGCTCAGTCTTCTCCACTTTGCCAGGCCTTCGGCATCCTCAGGTGTGACTAGTGTGAGATTGTTTTCTTGCATGTCCGTTGTCACGACGTCCAGCCAGCGCTTCTTAGGCCCCCCCCACATCTAGCGTCTTTCGAGCGTCGGCGTCTGGTCAGCGCTATGGAAAATGACGTCGCTGCGCAGTTGCGTCGACGTTGCGTCGAGCAGCGGCCATAGAATTGTAGACGCCGACGCTCGAAAGACGCTAGATGTGGGGGGGGGCCTAAAGGAGTTACCTTAGAAGATATAGGAAATGATTTTTTCACCTCAGCAGCTCGAACAAGGGTACTTTGCTTCTTAAAAACAGTGAGCAAAATGCGATTTTGCTCACTGAGTCATTTTGTCTCACTCAGTGAGCAAAATCGCATTTTGCTCACTTAGTGAGACAGTATGAGTGAGCAAAATCGCATTTTGCTCACTGAGTGAGACAAAATGTCATTCAAGTGACTTTTATAGTCAAATGTCATTTCAACATGCGGGGTCTAATACAAGTTCGATATACTTGGGTTCTATTATCTCTGTCCCTCTATGTTCTCACTGCTTAGGGTGAAAATTTTTGTGTACTACACGAGATCAAAGTTATTTACATCTCGTGCGCTTTTGAATCCCTTACTACGCTCAAGATTCTAAATTAGATTCACTCGCTACGCTCGTGAATCTATTATAGAATCTTTCGCTTGCACGGGACTCAAAATAAGCACTCGAAGAAATATCAAACTTTGATCTCTTGTTGTACAAATAACTATTATTTTATTGTCAAGTTTTTTTTTTCATCAGTATTCGATAAAATATGGTGGATAGATTTTTCTATTCTGTACCATATAAGCGCAAATTCACCGTGTTTTCCTAAAAAAATTCCACTGAGTTACGAAAAAAATATCGTATTTTCGCAACTCAACGGAAAATTACATACATTTTTTTCGTATTTATTTCACCTAGAATTAGGTGTTTTTCAAGCCAGCCAAATTTTATCCATATTTAACGGAAATAAAATTAGACTGTCTCACTAAGTGAGCAAAATGCGATTTTGGTCACTGAGTGAGACAAAATGACTCAGTGAGCAAAATCGCATTTTGCTCACTGTTTTTAAGAAGCAAAGTACCCTTGTTCGAGCTGCTGAGGTGAAAAAATCATTTCCTATATCTTCTAAGGTAACTCCTTTAGGCCCCCCCCCCACATCTAGCGTCTTTCGAGCGTCGGCGTCTACAATTCTATGGCCGCTGCTCGACGCAACGTCGACGCAACTGCGCAGCGACGTCATTTTCCATAGCGCTGACCAGACGCCGACGCTCGAAAGACGCTAGATGTGGGGGGGGCCTAAGAAGCGCTGGCTGGACGTCGTGACAACGGACATGCAAGAAAACAATCTCACACTAGTCACACCTGAGGATGCCGAAGGCCTGGCAAAGTGGAGAAGACTGAGCAGGAAAGCGGACCCTGGTGCTAGGCCGGGAAAACGCTAGGTAGAAGAAGAAGCCATAAGGGCCACCCCACATTTAGCGTCTTTCGAGCGTCGGCGTCTACAACTCTATGGCCGCTGCTCGACGCAACGTCGACGCAACTGCGCGGCGACGTCATTTTCCATAGCGCTGACCAGACGCCGACGCTCGGAAGACGCTAAATGTGGGGTGGCCCTAAATGATTGGAACCCGTGAAAAATGGCTACTATACTGTACTGTAGGGTTTCTAAGTGACAGATTCACAAGGCACATATATGTATTCAAGAGGATTACACATATAATATGTGTTACATTATGTACAGCCATTAAATTACATACAATACGAACAGTTAATTGAACCTTTTAAAAAAGGTAATGTTTGCCTATTAATGTAAACATTTCTGCATCTTAAAAATATACTAACTGAGGTTGCTTCATCGCAGTACCGGACAGTACTTAATCAAACATACTTAAGTGCGTAACAGTCATAAAAAACCGGCCAAGTGCGAGTCGGACTCGCGCACGTAGGGTTCCGCAAAAAATAGCGAAAAAATCGCGTTTGTTGTATGGGAGCCCCACTTGAATATTTATTATATTCTATTTTTAGTATTTGTTGTTATAGCGGTGATAGAAATACATCATCTGTGAAAATGTAAACTAGCTATGACGGTTCATGGGATACAGCCTGGTGACAGACAAACAGGCGAACAGACGGACAGCGGAGTCTTAGTAATAGGGTCCCGTTTTTACCCTTTGGGTACGGAACCCTAAAACCACGGATTGCGTTGGGCGTTTTCGGAAAAAAATATTTGGGTAAAATATCACTGTCCTACGACTTTGGTATACTTTTTTACCGTCAAATACTGTTTTAAAGTGTACTACATGTATACAAAAATTGTAACGTGATTTATTATCTGAGTATTTATGGTAAAAAAACTGATTAAATGGTACTTTAAAGTAAAGAAAATATACAAAAACTGAAGAAAGGGAGATGATTTTTGAGTGTCCCATGCACACTTTGCATACTTTGGATCCAAATATTATATATCTGCCTCCTTCTAGGCCCGAACCTGGTTGTTGTGTGATAAGATCGTACCAGCCAAAATCTATTAAAAACCTTATTTTTTAGCACCTAAAGTAAAAATATGCATTAAAGTTTAATTTATTGTTGTCCTTCAATATCGACGTAGTGGAAATTTCCACCAACGTCACGGAGTTTTTACCAACTTAGTAGCAAAAATCTACTAATATCATACGGATTTTTACATGATCGTAACATTATGTTCCTATAATTACCCGGTGTTTAGGTTTTACAAGGCAATTGAGCTCGAAAAAAGCTAGTGTAGGTTGTGCGTCACGATGTGCAGAAATTTGTTTTCCACAACGAACTGAATTAAACTGAAGATAAGGAGTCAATTGTTGACTAAATATTTATGAATTACGTTAGATTATTGTGTGTTGTATGATATCAAATAATTATAATTAAGAAAATTCAAACGATCAGACCGCTATTTCGCTTTATTAACCAACCGGCATGCCTACGTCACATCCAAAACGTTACGTGATGTATTAGTGGAACAAAAAAACGTGACGTATGGAATGAAAATGCACGGTTTACATGCCGTCAGTTTAAGTTGCCAAAATATAGTAGAAGGTAGAGTGATATTAAAAACACACAAATAATTTTATTCTAGCTATATTCTTCTAACTACTCGACCTACTAGTAATTACTTAGCACCAGTGGCGGCTCGACCTAAGAAACGCTGTCAGGCGCAGGTAATGCTTTCGACTGCAGCAGTATTGCAGTACGCCAATACTGCTAACTGCAAATGTCAAAAAACTGGGCAGCAACATCTATTTTGATTTTGTAGCAGTAATGCAGTCGGCAGTATTATCGTGCTGCAATACTGCTGCAGTCGAAAGCATAATTACTGCAGGAAATTTCAAAATCTGTTAAGTTAAACTATAATAATAGGTATTAATTACTAAATAATTTAATTTAGTACAACATTAAGTAGGTATTAAATTAAGTAGCTATTTTCCGCACATGTAAACCCTTCATGTAGTTCCTAAACGCGATATTATGGTCCATAACGTCACTTTGTCCTACTGTTGCTGTGATTGATTTTATTACAATTTATATTAATTTTTAGGATAATTGATACTGATTTCGATCTCATTTGCAAGAATAATATATGATAATTATTAAAAACAACTTTTTATAATACCTTTACCTTACGTTTTTTATAACAAAATGATTGCAAAGCAACAATTAAAACGAAAAATGTGACGTATTGGAAAGACTTCTTTAAATAACTTTAATGTAATACTTAGTACTGCAGTTGTTATTCGTTTTTAGAAAATTAATATTGTTTTGTATTTCAATAAATAAAAACTGGTTCACTTAAAACACTCCGATCTTCACTTAAAACCTGCCTAAAACTTGTAACGTAATGGATCGTCACATTCGCTGTCATTCAGTTTAAAGTGATTTATTAGGAATATAAATAATTTATATAGAAAGAAAGTAACATTTTCATAAAATATATAAATAGGAGATTTAATTCAACCCATTTTTAGTCAAAAAAAATTTTTTTTTGGTGTGTGGAATTCCATTACGTGACGGACTCTAATTCTAAAAACGCCCCGTTGCGGTAATCGAGGGGATACGAGTTCATTTAATAGCCGTGTTTAAGAGTTGTAACCATATTCTGGTTCTTGCATCTACGCAACAGATATTTTTCTATCCCAATTGGTATCTGTATCTATAAACTCCTATATATATATTACCAAGGCAGGTAACCCCGACGGCTTGTAGCTAAATGAGACCATACGAGACGTAAAAGCCTACCGGGCAGGCAATATCTACCAAGTAGGTATATTTAATGTTGATTTAATGTCACAGTTTTTGACAAGATAAAACCATACTTTAAGTTGCTTTTACCATGAAAATAAATTTACTAAATTAATTACATACACGGTAATTAAATAAACCACAAATGAACCTAGATACGTAGATTAAACAAATTAATATTAACTAGTAGTTCGCCCCGGAATGAGAACTCGCGGTTCGCCAAAAAGATCAGTTGAATGCAGTACTACTTAGTCGGAGTGAGTTAGTCGACATAAACATAAAGGGTCGAAAACTGCTTGCGATTTATTGCAAGATCTGTGGAGCCCTTAATTAATAAATTTAAGTCACCATAGAGATTAAAATAAACTCTGTGGTAAACCGTAATCTTTCTTGTCAAATGTCAAATACCTACTAATATTATGTTTGTTTTATTTCGATTTTATCTTGCTAATGATTTTAAAATCTTAAATTAAAAAAATATATATATATATACTCGTAAATGTGTAAGACGAGCATTTTCATTTGATACGAAACTTGACCATACTTTCTTGCAATTAAAATAACCAGAATAGTAAGACCTCTCATAAATAGCTTTTTAGCATTTTAAGCTGTTCTAGCTCAATTACCTCTTGATCGAGTCTGCACAAAATTTAATGGCCAAAATATAATACCCTCAACTTTACGTTCACCCAATTACATTTAAATTAGAACAAATTTACTCAAGTTATTGTGTATCAAACTATCCTCTGATAGTTCAGCTTAAAAACATCGAAATGCCGGGACGTGCCCCTACCCAGGCATGTGTTCCAAGTTGAATATAAGAACTTCACTTCGCTTCGCTCGCTCGTTCGACTAATTGATAATTTTGACATAACTTATTTAGAACATACGTTACAATGTCAATAAACAGATATTTAAAACTTTTCAGTGATCATTTTTTATGAACAACTGACACTACTAAAATATTTTGACAGTAAGTAGGTACCACCATTTTTCTAACATAGCACTAGCAGTCGTAGCACTATCGTAGCAAATTAGTATTAAATTACAATTTTTATAGTACACACTATAAAATAAGGATATAATATTTTCAGTTAGGTACCTAATTTAAACAATAAAGGTGTAAATCATAACTTTTGTCTGTAACTTGCAACATTTGCAACCATATCGTAGGTAAAAATATAAATACATATATTCAAATTGTACTATATTAAGTACCTAATCAATAAATACCACATGTGGTTATCGTTTTGTCAATAGTATAAACATGAATGGTTTAAACTTGTCACGACTAGACCCAGTGACGTAAACGTATGTTTCATAATTTTCAGCGAAATGGCTATGACTCAGCCCTTCCTTCGTTTACTCACGTTTTTTTTGCCTATTTCTGTCTGTAATAGTTACAGTAGGTACTTATCAGCGAGTTAGGATGTTTTGACTGCCGCCATCTTGAATATGGGGCTGTCCATAAATTACGTCATCGATTTTTGACGATTTTTGACCCCCCCTCCCTATAATCATCCATAAATCATGCTTCAAATGACCCCATTTCCTCCTACTTCATGCTACCGTCATCCGATGTCCAGACCCCCCCCTAATTTGAAATGACGTAATTTATGAATAGCCCCTATGTGGCGGATATGTCAAACCTGTCACGGTCATATTCATACCTAGGTACAGTATTCGTTTTACATATACCTACAGTAAAATTTGTACCGATTAATATTGTAAGACATTTTATTGTTTAGAAAAAAAAATCTTAACAGGTAAAACTTAAAAAAATAAAACGATTTATACAACGATAAAATAAAATAATAATCTCCGATACGCCGATGATACTACATTAATAGCAACGAGTAAAGAGAACATTGCGGAACTATTAAACCGTGTTGAACGCACCAGCCTCCAGTTTGGCCTTAAAATAAACCGGCAAAAAACAAAAATGATGATTGTCGATCGAAATCAAAACAATGCTCCAGATATAACCGAGATTGCAAATTGTGAAGTCGTACAGTCTTACATTTACTTAGGATCACTTGTAACTAATTCTGGAGGCTCTGCGGATGAAATTAAAAGACGAATTGCTATTACAAGATCTGCCATGGAGAAGTTGAAGAGGATATGGCAGGACAGAAATATCACCAAAGCCACCAAAGTCCAATTAGTGCGGTCTCTCGTATTCCCTATATTACTGTATGGTGCTGAGACATGGACAGTGAAGGAGCGAGAGAGACAAAGAATCGACGCACTCGAAATGTGGTGTTGGAGACGAATGCTGCGAGTATCTTGGACACAACACCGTACAAACGTCTCCATACTTGAAGAACTTAAGGTGAAAGAGAGGCTCTCAGCTACGGTCAGAGCGCGTATCCTCAGATACTTCGGACATGTGACGCGACGTGGAGAGCAGGCCATGGAGAGACTTGTTGTCCAGGGACGGGTCAATGGCTGTAGGTCAAGAGGACGTTCCCCAATGCGTTGGACGGATCAGATAAAAGCCCTTACCAACACCCCACTTAACATATGTGCCAGAGAAGCATCTGCCAGGGAGAACTGGCGTAGAATCGTTCGTCGTTCAACGTGACCACGACTGCTCTGTCAAGAGTAATTCGACGGAGAAGAAGAGAAAATAAAATATCATCCCTTTAATATGAAGTCGGTGCCAAGCCAAATCTTAAAAGCATCAACGCACTGTCGAACTAAATGCCTTTCCTGATGGAGTTCGATAATTGACTGGTATTGTAACTATTTAGCACCAACTTCAAACATATCAGTATAAGAATAATTTATTTTATCCTTTTCAATTTCGGTATTCTTTTTTTTCAATTTACATTTATATTTTATTTTATACGAGTGTCGCAGTATTTTGCATTTTCGTTCGTTTTTGTTCCTGTCTGGCCAAGACTCGCGCTTAGGATAAGTTTCAAATTTTTTGTTTGGATGTGTATCCATGAAAATTTGAAACAAAACAAAAAAACTGGTAAATTACTGCTACCTAATGTTTTCCACTTACATATTTCTTATTAATTGAAGAAAAATATTGTATTTCTTTCAGCAATCTCATAGTAGAAGGAAATCTTTCCTGAAATCGGCTACCTAATTATGATGATAATGAATACCTCAATAAGAACCCTACGCTAAAACCACAGACTAAGACGGAACATGGTTTAAAGCTAAATTATGCATTTAACTATTTATTGTATATGTTACTTTATATTCCAATTTGTTTCACAAATCAAAATAACCTTTAAGGCGAGGTATAAACACTAGAGAGCGGAGTTCACAGAAAGTGGAAACATTTCCCACGAGGCCACGGCCAGTGATTCCAGCAAGACCTAACTGGAGACTAATTAGAGACCTATACCGTGTTAAAAGTAACATGATTTAGTCAATCGAATATGCCTTTATTGCACCCACTTAAGGTCTGACACAAACTTTGGTCTCAGGAGATTATGGCTACGGTGCTGTCGATGTCGCCTGCTCAATTATTACCTGCGGAGATTATATTTACCGCCCTTTTGTTTTTTTCATATAGGTACTGATTGAAACATAATTCTTAGTACCAAAAATGTTACCTAAGTATAAGGTATAAGATGTCACAAATAGTGGTTTTGGTCGAATACCGAATATTCGGTTACTCTCTCGGCCGAAGCACTGAATATTCGGCAAAACCTGTACTATTTTGAATCACATTTATTATGAAAACTGGTCGCCTACAAAGAACAATGCTAAGATTAAGTTTTGTTTTAGTTAGGAGTCAAGTCGACTTATGATATAGATAAAATAATTTGCAAGAAAAATATGCTCTAAAGAAATCTTAATTGGCCAATTAGTATTAGTAGGTAGGTACGCAATTTTCGGCTGAATACCGTATATTCGTCAAAGTGACCGAATAGGCCGAATACCGAATAGTTATTAGTTGCTGAATATTAGTGGCATCTTTAATCTAATCTACTAGGCGCCACTTGCACCATCCCACAAACCAGAGGCTAACCGGTTAAACTTGGAGTTGCCATGGTTACCAGTACAATTTGACACCAGGTTAACGCTTTAACCGCTTAACCCCGGGTTAGTAGGATGGTGCAAGTGGCCCTAAGTAACTAACCTAACCTACTAAGTACATATATCGTTCTAATGTGCGAGGGAAAATACGGCATCAGTTTCCAAGAAGTGTTTTCTCGTTTATGATAAGTTGATTTCAGTAGAATAAACTGAATACGTCAACACCTACCTACAATTTTACAGAGAAGCCATTACGAATTCTGTGTTCGACGGAAGTGCTAATAAATCGCATTTAACAATGGGGTTAGCCCGTCGAAGTATTTAGCAGATGGCGATGGCGATCATAGCTTGCCCTGTCAATCCTTAGAATTGGAAAACATGTAAATTACTTGATGTAATAATATATGATTGTGATTTGCTAACAGCTACGATCAATTTCACAATTTGCGAACAAAATTACACTATCTATAGCAAAATTAAAATGATTCATATAGACAAGAGATTATCAGCCAATGAATTCACACAAAGGCGTAGTTAATTGTGAAAGTAACAGACGTAACAGTGCATATTCTTATTTGCTTATCTACGGGTGCGTCACAAGAATGGCATCCTTAGAAAGATGACGTATTATCACATAATCTATGCAATTATTCGAAGAATTCGAATAGTATCGAAGCTCACACCGATTCCTTTTGATATCTTAATTGCTCTCCGATACCGTCGCATACCGAGATTACCAGTCCATTGATGACGTACAGACAGACGGTCCTTATTCGGATAGTATTGAGGGAGGCATCGCACGACAGACAGTCGGATCATACGAGAACAAAAGTGAAACCGAAATTGAACATTAGCGGAAAGACGAACAGAAAAACAAATAGGTGAGCACTTAACTAATCAGTTTATATGTGAAGTCGGTGTAAATTATAATAATGCCGCGATCAGTTTATATAAATAGATACCCGCATAAATTAAATCAGCTTGTTATTGTGAACAAAACTATTAACCTGGTTATTTGATTAATCTAGTAGGTGCGAAATAACAGTAGCAAAAACATATTTTGCGTTAAATTTACGATCTGAAATATTAAATAAGTAGGTAGCATTTGGAATACTCCGTAGTCCTAGTGGGTCTGGATGAATAGTGGATGAAGTGGGTTACGTAGCTAGTTTACAGAGGGCCGACACATAGAAATTGCTCCACCGACAAGAGTGTGCGAATGTTTTCAGGCAATATTTTGCTTAAAATCGATGCGTACGCACCAGTACCGATCAATCAATGCTGTGTGGTCAATGACCGAACGACAGTGGGTCGTTCATAATGCACATTTTTAGATTTGAGAAATAAACTCATGTTATTTATAAGTATTTTGATTTTCATTGGCCCCATGAAATATAAAATACCCGAGAAAGAGACAGAACAACAAGTATTAAATTAATTTATGGTACCTAGGTAAACGTCCTAATGTCGAATTTTAATAGTTGGCACTCTGTTGGTCACGTTTGCTATAGTTCGTTTTTTTTGCATTAGAAAGAAGGTAAGCGATCTTGACATGTCTTTTAATTGAAAAACGCTTTTTAAAAATCAGTAACTATTACTTATAAAAGCAGAAGAATATAAATGATCGTGACTTATTTTTAAAACGAGTTTTCCAATAAAAAGACACATTGAGATAGTTTACCTTATTTGCAATACTAAATAAAAACCGGGCAAGTGCGAGTCGGACTCGCGCACGAAGGGTTCCGTACCATAATGCAAAAAACAAAACAAAAAAAAGCAAAAAAGAACGGTCACCCATCCATGTACTGACCACTCCCGACGTTGCTTAACTTTGGTCAAAAATCACGTTTGTTTGATTTTATTCTGTTTTTAGTATTTGTTGTTATAGCGGCAACAGAAATACATCATCTCTGAAAATTTCAACTGTCTAGCTATCACGGTTCGTGAGATACAGCCTGGTGACAGACAGACGGACGGACGGACGGACGGACGGACGAACGGACGGACGGACAGCGAAGTCTTAGTAATAGGGTCCCGTTTTACCCTTTGGGTACGGAACCCTAAAAAATGAACTACTTATAGGGAATGAGATAAGGAAGGTGTCAACTACTTGGGCTTTGTCAAGGGAAATTTTCATTACTATTTAATTTATTAGTTACTTTTAATTATGCTATTAGCTACATAATATACAGCCGAAACATTTATATGTCCATAATTTGCCTTGGAACCCTTGACACGCAGTACTTACTTTAAATCAACGTATTTCCTCTTTCCGCTTCAATTTGATATTATGAATAGGAAGTAAACAACCTCATTAAATTAATTATATAGTTCACTGTTGTATCCGCCTTCTTCAATCATTTGATGTTACTATGTAGGTATATACATAATTATATTATCTTGTTACTATGTCAAGTTGGTATACATTAAATTATTATATACCTAAATTAATTGTACTCTTTAAGTCACTTTTAGGTATACCACAATGCCAATCACTATTTAATTTTATATAAACAAGCATATGGCTCGCTTTATGGAAAGCAGCCACCGCATTATGAACAACTGCAACCCTGAAGTGACTCCTTAGAAAACCCCTGTACACTCCTTTTCCTATATAGTTGTTACAGTTTTAGTAAAGCAGGGGGTTCATTCCATGGTCATCTACACCCGATAAGATCATTTTATTAAATAATTAACATTATGCAACCTGAAACAACACAACACGAACCAGGCAACCTTAATAGACGTAAAAATCAAGCTTAGTAAGATAACCGTACTGGCTTGACGTGGTCCCAGTTCATGTCATCTTGAAACTTAAGTCATTGTCAATAGAGGTGACAGCAAGGTGTCATCTATTGGGCATTAGCATGTCGAGCACTAGTACATATACCTTTGGTCAATTTATGTAGGAACAGAAGCGGAAAATCCCCAATATCCCAACATCAGCGTCACAGTTCATTGTTAAAAAGTTATCTATAGGTTGTTGTGGAATTGTAGTGTCGTTTTAAATCAGTGCGATAGCTCCATCGCTCGGCGACAATCAGACTGCGTGGGCATATCGCTGCGAGGTCGCGCCGCTCACCCCGCTATCGCGAGCTCGTTACCTCTATAATTAAATGCACACCCTGTACAGTGTTTAAACGAACTTTAAACTTACCGTTCACAAACAGATTGGGTTTAAACACATATTTAAGGTTCAAGTGTCGGTAACGGAATTTGAAAGCGTTGTCTGAATTTCAAACCTCAAGTACTGAAGTGTACGCTTAAAAAGAAAATTTACCAAGCCTTGACTATTTAAAAGCGGTTTTGAATCTAAATTCGAAACTTAAGATTGGTCAAAATTTGCCAAAAATACGACAAGGATTGGATATGTCAGTGTCAAAAGTGACGTTTCTTCAAACAAAAACGTCACTTCTGACACTGATATCCGATCCATATCGTATCGTTTACCAAATTTTTGACGTACCTATCTTAAAATTCGAAGCCGTAAGGAAACAAGTGCTAAGGGTGACAGGTGAATGGGCGTGAACAGGTGGGCGTAGTGTCACCCCACCCGATGCACCCCGCCACACCGCCACTCCCAACCGCCCCGCATTCTTAATTTCATCTTAACAATACTGGTTTGAAAAACTCTTAATTTATGTCAACACGTCATTGTGTTGAGTTTTGAAACATTCCATGAAATTGTCTACCGTTTGTCCCGTACAAACGCGAATCTTCTGAAGATTTGCAGGTATAAGAGTTTCCTTTACTATGACAAATGGTCAAAAATATGCACAGAAATATAATCGCCTAAAAAGTCACAACACAGGAAATACAATGCGTTTGTACGAGACAGCCCGAGCACGAGATATTACGTGAGTTATTAAGCTGCAAGTTTTCTTAGTTAGTACTGTTTGGGGTGCGTAACATTTACTCAGAAAAACTCACTATAAACACAACAAGTATAAAAAATGTATCGTATCAACCAGGGTACAAAGGGTTGAAATCATTGAAAATAGTATTTTATACAATCGTGATATAATAGAGAGCTTTTCAGTCGAGTACCGTGTTTAGGCAACGAAGCTTGCTGAGTTGTCTAAGTCAGGTACGAGATTGAAAAACTTGATTATATCACTATTGTATACAATACTTTTTCTACGAGTCAACAAAAATAATACTTTAAACTAGTAGAATCATACAAACAAACCAAACCAAAAGTATGCAGCTAAGATGGTACGCGAGCAGCCGCGATACCTTATTCATACTACGGCGCTTTGGTCAACGACACCTCGTAACTCATGACTCTCATGAGGCCCTGGTACTTGCTCCGCGCTAAATTAAATTTTTAGACACTTGTTTTTTCGATTTTGGCCACCGTAGCCTATGAAGCCTAACAAGCAACACTAAGTGGTTTTCGTAGTCTATGGATGTTGCTATATTAAGGGTGTCACATGCGCGTTTCTGACTTATGAACCAATTGTTTCTACTATACAACCTAAAATAAATAATTAATTTGAGCTATGGTTTTGTTTCGTCCTCTTGATCGCGGCGAGCTGTGATTGGTCAATTTCATTATAGTTGACTAAACTGTATCGATATGAATATTATAGTTGAGTTGGGAGCCCATACATTAAAAATACCCAATTGAAGTTTGGTATAAGAAATCTTATTTCAGGAATTATAGTCGACGAGTAGAAAAATGAAATTATAGGAATAAAAATGTTTGTAAATTAAATGGAGTGCCACATGCAGCAGCGCAGGTGGTCCGGGCATCTAACAGCCTCCCGATTGTTTCAACAGTGAAATATTCATGATGCGAGCGCTGAGCCAACAATGCGCACATAACTCGACAGCTTTGTGTGTGTGATTGTCCGGATTATGTTAAGTTGATTATACCTATCTTTTGTTCTAACTGATGTTTCATGTAAGTAATGCATAAAATAATCGATAGTCATCAGAACTTACGGTCATCGCAAGGCATGTTAGATATCTCTTGCATACATGTTACATATATGAATGAAATGATAAGTTTTAGGTACTGGGTCCACGTTTTAAAAATGTGGGAATATCAAAACCCAGCTTCTGCCCACATATTCCGCTAATTCAAATAAAAATAAGTGTTCCGTAAACAAAGTTTTGTACGGAACACTAAAAATACAATTCGGCAAAAATCAAATCCGTTCAAGGTATTAAAGTAAAATGTAAGATATAATATCTGCTAAGAAAGCTAATAAAAAGCATGTGACCAGTTTAAACATTTAAACATCTCCAGCAAGAATGAGCGCGGCACTTAGTTACGATCTAAATAGATGATTGTCTACTTTGGGTGTAAGTATAATCTCGGCAAACACAAAATGATTACGTATTCAAATCCAATGTTTGCTGTAGATAAGTTCAGAACAGTGGCAGACGGTAATCGTTACGTATTAAGGTAAAATGTACCGTACCATATTTATTTCCGTTCAAGTCAAAACCATAGTAAGCAGCTAATGCAAGTACCTACTGTTAACAAACTGAACACCTCGTCTAAACTAACCTAAGATGACTTTATCGTTTGATGCCAAGGGTATTATCGTTACTACCGTAGCGACAGCTTGGTGGCCATGGACTATATTTATTTATATTGTCGTTGACACGTTTATGAGTTATGACTTAAACATGTACGAGCCCCGATGCATATGTTTTCGTCAGGTGACCCCATTTTTTGAGGTTCTCGCGTTTGTTCAAAAATAATGTTTTTGTTTAAAAATTACTAATATTTAATGCTTATACTAATGTAATTTAATTTTATACGGTAATACTCTGCAATAATTAAATCTAAATACAAGAAATACCGTTTGTACTGAAAGAAAAAAAAATGATTTTTTATTTTTTTATTGGCGGGTAGGATTACAACATATGTGAAAAGGGATATTACCAGGGAAAGCAATAGGGCTCTGCCAATGTACTGACAATTTTGTTTCGAGCCCATGCATGCAGCAGTGCTGTAAGAGAGGACAATATGATTTGGACAACGTTTTTGAAAAGTCCTTTTTTTCAGCAATAAAAGTCTCATGCAATTTTATTATACGATCAAAATAAACTACATTAAACATTGCTATTATGGTTCTCATTACTGGGTCATTATATGTTCATGTGTAAAATTTATTAAAATAAACAAAATTGTTGCGCGGAACTAGACGAAATAATTTGCATCGGGGCTCGTACAATTAGGATGACAAAATTTCGTAGTAATTGTCGCTATTAGTTTTTTTGTCTTGCACTCCTAGATGAGTAGGTACAATCACATCAGAAAATACTTTATATAAGGTCAATTTAAATAAGAGCATTTTTTCTCATGTTCTGTATTGGATCGAGTGGTTTTCTTCACTCTATGCCGCATAGTGTGCATTATGCATTACCATTTAGATAAGATGGGATGATAAGCCATCAGTGACTTTTAATTGGTAAGTTTTAGTTAATTACTTACTTACCTACCTACTTACCATAAAAGTTGATGCGCCATAATTGGTCACAAGTATTCCATCAAATGCGAGCTTTTTGTTTCTCTTGCCTTAATTATGGCATTGACTAATTGGTAATTTATTTGCATTTGTTAGGTACTTAAAAACTGATAGGATTAATAATGCATTGGTTTGTTAATATTGACAGATAAGTATAGTTTTTACGCGTGCCAGTAAAACAGTTACATAATTAATTATAAAGATAATACTATCTACATTTCGTGACACTTGAGATGTTTTATGTTAATCAAAGTAAACCATATAAGAATGGATACATAGGCTGGACGTTAAACTTTCATCGGTTAGTGCAGATCGACTAAGTGGTCATTGCCGGCGCGACTCTCTACGCGGAACTGCATCCCGGAGGTCCCGCCCAAGTCGAGCGTCGAACTTACTGAGAAATAAGTGTTCCGTGAACAAAGTTTTGTACGGAACACTAAAAACCAGAGTCCACCTATCTTCTTTCGTTCCGCGTGTACAGTTAGCCGCGCATTGAGTAATCGGAGCCGAGAGCGGCGAGATAATGTTGCGCACGCGTGAAATATATATCCGAGTGTTTTAATTGCGGCCGCGTTCCGCTCCTGGACTGGTATGCGCGTGTCGCTGCTACGAAGAAATTCGGTCGAGGAGTGGTTTGCCTCACGGCGACCTTGCGCTTGCACAGCCTCCGCGCGGCGCTGCGCGGTGCCTTCGTGAAAGTCGCGATCTAGCGCCGCGCGCGCATTGGCGTCTCCGCGTCTTCATGTTTGCCTCGGGCCCTTTGGCCAAAACATGCTTTCTATAAATCCCTTGCATGTTTTTCTGAGCATACATTAATTGAAATTAACACGTAAATATTACACTGTTAAATATTGATAGTTTGCTTGTCAGGTTTTCCGAGAAAATTAAGGCTTGAACGGTTATTAAAGCAAATTTATTTAGAAAAAAATATGATTATAATCGACGACTAATTAATAAACTTCGTAAGAAGACGGGATCGTTCATTAGTGTTTCTTTGAGAGTTAATTTTGACATGGAGAAATAAATATTGGCGAGCTAATTCAATACGAGTGCATGTGTGACAAAAAACAAGGTTTTAACTACTAAGAGATCAGCGTTAATTAAAGGTTGATATCATGAATTACACATGTACCTAATTAAGAGTTAAGTCAGCGCAAGTCCTGGTTGAACGTGGCCATTTAATTCCTAAAGATACGATACGACACCAATTATAACGATCATATACCATTACTACTTAGCAAACAATCGAATTCTTTGGATATTGCTTGGCACTAAATTATATTAAAAAAAATAAATAATTGCATTTTGTTGGCCAAAATAGGGCGGAGCAACTACTCAGGGTGTAACTGAAGTCGCAGACAGAAATAATCTGGCTTATCAAGTTATAGAAATTGAATATTAGTATCAATAATATATAAAGTAGATATATTATTCTACAATGATAATAATAGTTTTCGCGAACCTAATCGAACAGTGTGAATCGTAAATCGTGGACGCGTAGATTTTTGCCCAGCAGTGGAAAATAGAAATCGGCTAGTAATAATAAAATAAAAATGAAGTCGTAAAATTATCGGTCACTCAACAAAAAAACAAACGAAGCAAAATCATTTTATATCGCTACTATTTAATCCTGTTACATTGTAAATATCAACTTTGACTCGAAAATTTAAATAATGGTGCTCACCTCACACATACATCAAATAAATAACAATGTTTACATTTTTATGAGTAATTCTTGAAATGCATGCACTTAGTATAAATAAAAAAATACAAATCGCAAGACTAGTTGAAACTTAGGAACATCCTTTATTTAGCACATTAATCCGAGAATTCCAATTATCGAATATATGTAATTAGGTGTTCGTAAATTCATAATTAATAATGCGAAAATGCGAACTCAGCACACAATTAATATCTTGCATGGGCTCGATATGCGCATAAGAATGTTTCATTAAGAATTCTATAAAAGTTCCATGACGGCTTATTGTATTAATTATTTTAAGTTAATAATTGCATAATAATTAAGGATGTATACAGTGAGTAAATCTAATACGGGCGAATCTCTTAACGGTGGTTAGTATAGGACAAAGTAAAGGTAATTAGATAACATTTACTTAAAGTTGCAACAATAATTTTGTCCATACAAAATAATTCAGCCCGCAATGTAATGCAAACACACTCACGTTAAACGCTCGTTGACAGTTACTTTCAAAAACTCCTATTGCGTATGTAATGTCATTAACTGTCATGAGTGGGTAAATAATAAATAAGTATGATGTTTTTTATGGGACGAAATTACTACCTAGTTTAAAATCAATTTACATGAAATAATCTTATTAAAGCAATCATTTATTTTAATAACGACCCATTGAAATTACAACTGAAATGTACTGAAGTTGCTGAAATACTTACCTAAAGAAAACCAACTAAAAAAGAAAACTAAAAAACAGAATTTACAACAATACAAATTCTGAGAAACCTGAGTTTAGTTTTGCCCCCCCCACCCTTCCAGTTACGGGCAATCCTTCGCGAGCTCGCTGTATCGCGTTTACAATTACTCGAGCGTTTCTTGGTACAACCCGATGAGGGAATCGCTCTCTGTACACAGCTAGCGCTCGATGACCATTTTGTAGTGTTTCACCGTAAATTAAAATCATGTCCATTAATTCAGGAGCAGTAAAAGTTGTTAAACGAGGCATTTTTGTAACAGACGATTACTTTTGAATCGAACGACTGACATTGTCAAACCAGAGTTGAAATAAAATAAGAAACTTGCAATTCCACCAAAGAGTTTGCCACGTTTTCACACAATATACCAACCAAGTTGTGTGGTGTTTAGACGGTTTAGTTAATTCTCGAAATAATTTTGGTAATAACTGTACAACTATTAGGCTTATTTTAGGTATGCTTATTTTCCGCCATCCTGGTATAAAAAAACAGGCAAATTAAATACGAAATGAATACACAATAATCACTTATGAGATACTGATATTAGATGAATTTTCAAAAAGGGTATGCTATCAAAGGTGCTTGTCTATTGCTCAGATTAGAAATAACCACGTCAAGTGCTGTCATCGTGACTGATTAAAATGAAGTCAGTTTCTTGTTGAAAAACATGATAAATAAATAAGATTTAAAATCTTTTAACACGCCTAGTAGTACTTTTATCTACCAAAATAACTACAAAACATTAAAAGCAGTGTAATGCTAACATGTATTGTGAATGTTCCTCCAGATAGGTAAGTTTGTAAATGCTATTGTTGTATTGCTAATGAACATTTGACATTTCGGTACCGCAACCATGTTTACAGTACATTGCTGCTGAAAAATTTAAAAAAAATTAATTATGGGGTCGTAATGAACTGCAACTCAAAAAAACCTTTTACTTCATGATTACACTAATGAATACTATGTCCGATTTAATTTATCGCCCGTATTAGATTTACTCACTGTATATATTTTTTAAGTAAATAGTTTAAATTTGTATTCTAGAAGTAAATATTGACGTAAATGTAATATTATTTAAAACTATACTGAATTTGTCAATATTACAAGCGGAAATGGAATGCATATCTTTGTGGTTATTTACCCTTTATATTAAAACACTTGTCACGTCACGGCTTAAATATTAGAAATCAGTTTAAAAAAGGCTTTAAAAGCAAAATAAAGTACATTTTTCCCTTCCTTTAAGTCACTGTAATTCAGATTTTGTGTAATAATATTCGTGGAAATTTTGTTATAAATATAGGTATGTAATTAGCATTCCGGCATAACAGCACCATTGGCATGATGTAAAGTATCGTATGGAATTCTTTTTAAACATTTGATCAATATCTTACTCAACGAGTTTGGTGAATAAACCGGAGTACATAATGGGACTGCTTAGGCCAGGCTTCCTGGATTGCCGGGCCCACACAAAGCTTTCCCGGAACATATTTAATCAGCGATGACTCAAACTATTTAACAAGTCATTTTAGTGCTACCACTAGTACAATGTGCAGGGATATAGAGAGTATTAATTCCATTTACCACAAGGTACGTAAATGCAATAAAATTCTTATAAATGCCTACCAATTTTTCAGAAGGTTTTCTATCATTGAGGTTCATTATCAAATAATTTGTGGCCAAATGGGCAATACTGACCGATGCTTGGATCTTTAACTGTTTTATTTTTTCATGTTTTTAACGATTTAATAATAGCGTTTTTAATGTGTTCGCTATTCAAATAAAATGATTGCTTGATAATGTCCTACCACAGCGAAATATTTTTTAATTAGAAAAGTTACTAAAGGTGCTTAATAAACAAATTAAGCATAAAATTATATAAACTTATACGATTATATTATACACTTAAATAAAAATGTGATAATCCTTTACGCCATATTCAAGAAAACAAGTTGTTACATTTATATAAACGGTGTTGTCAAAACTATTTAGGTATTTGTATTATCTGTAGGTATGCGAATATTTACTTAAAGCAGTTATGTTTTGCGTCTCTTATAAGTGATCTCGTTTATGCAAATATTTCGCGATAGATTTGTTGTTTAGTAACCCACGCGCTAGGGACAGGTACCTACTTCGCCAATTGATTTATGGCCGACCGATTGAAAATCAGGATTTAATTACTTTAACTAAAACACAACAACCTAATTAATTACCGAAGTATTACACACCTGCGCTGCCAACACCCTTCCAATGGCACTTACGGTTATTTTTAAAAGGCGAGGTATGCCCCACCCGGTTTATAATATTTTATCGGATTAAAAATTTACGTCATAGAAAATCGAATCGAAAACTTTCACACGCACTGTATCCTCCTCCTTCCTTATATCTACTGTGATGTATTATCACAAAAATAAAAAAAATATAATGATTTGAATAATAATTGGATAGTGAATATAAATATTTCATGTATATGCGCATCGTTCAAAAAGTTATTCATTACATTTTCCGAATTTATGTAGGTATTTACCTATACTTACACTTATTAACATTTTATCATGCACATTGTTGATCTTGGTCATTAATTATCATTACCATTCTTAGCAAGTAAGTACTTTAACTACTTATAACTTGAAGTAAAAATGTGACGTTCCACGGCAAAAGGTACCTTATGGCGGCTGGCGCTTACGTCGCATAGCGCCGCAATAATATTGAAGCGGCGTTAATAATAGCGTAAGCGCCAAGCGCCCTAAGGTACCTTTACCCATGGGACGTCACAAATAAGTATAATGTCATAATAACGTTTTATCGTTTTCTGCGTACCTACCTAATAGGTATCAATTTAATGTTTCCATTTGTCGGGTAACTTTACGTGGATAAATGGTTTTTCTTATACCCACTTAACTGTTTTATAACTTCATTCCTTGTTTTTACTCTGATAATGATCTGATGTAATTAAAAGTGTTTATCTTAAACACAAAGCCAAGTTCTAGTGAAATAGGTTGATGAGAAAATTATTGATATAATTATCAGGGGTTCAAGAATTAATTATTTAACCCTTAACAGAAGTTAATTTTTCGATTCAGGTTACGATATAACAGGCCACCCATGGTTAATTAGGTATTGTAAAAAAACGAGTAGTTTTCTCTGTAATGATATTGATTAGGTACCTAGCGATTAGTAATGGCACATAACTTCCTGCAGGCGCCAGTAGCTAATGTTTTATTCTCGCAGTAATGGGTAATCAATGTGTACGAGTAAACAGGCCTTAAGTACTCGTACATAGACTTTTTAAATCTTGAGTTAGATACAGTTTTAAGGTACCTACTCGTATGTCGAAAAAAAAATGGTTGTCTGTAAAGTCGGCTTACGGACGATAATTTTGCGTGATAACGTCATAAGAAAACGTGGCCGTAATGATACCATGGAGATCTGTCCACAACGTGACACTTTTTCGTGCATGCTACCGGTGTTGATCGATTTATATGACGTTAGCACGTCTTAAACTTGGCAGAAACATCTTATGTTTCTTCCAGCAGATTGTTGATACGAAGATACTATAATTATGCAGTATTATGCTCAACAATTCAATTGGAACACTATTAAAATGATTATATTCTAAATTATTTTGCACGTACCCCATCGATGATTGATGTTGGTTTGTTTTGTGCATGTAGGCGCTCGTTTAATGTGAATGTATGTGCTCCGTTTATGACAGGCGTTTACAAGTAACAAAAAAGTATTAAATTAAAGAGAGGCAATTATTATTTTTTGTATTAAGTTCAAAATGCATTACCAAAGAGGATGTAAAACCGGAACTAGCGTAATTGACAATACGCCGAGACTTTTACAGGCGGCCGTGTGCGATCGTGTAAACTCACTTAATATGTATCACTTTTTGCTCTACTCTATTATTAATGAATAAAATGGTATATGTCCGAGGTCGTCGATCTCGAGGAATGTTATAAAAAATTGCGCTAAGGACGTTAGTTCGCTATCAAGCGCAGAAACGGCACTGCAAGGGGTCATTAAATCTACGATTAACATTGAATAATTAATTCTCAATTGGGTATAAACATAGTTTGCAGTTACTAAGGACATTTCGTGTTTGATTGTTGATCAAATATCTCGCACTGTCTCGTTTACTTAGATATGTCAACGATTGAATTTAGTGTTTGTACACTTTGTAAATTGAACCTGTCTACCTAATTGTATTCTTAGATATCTTAGACAAGTTAAACATGAGGCATTCAAAACATGATTCTTCTTCTTCAGCGAGTGTTCGCCCACCGTTGGGCATACGCCTCTCCAATCTCTCTCCATTTTGAGCGGTTGTTGGTCACCCTAATCCAGACTGGTCCCGCAGTCTCCTTTATGTCATCGGACCAACGGGCGGGTGGTCTGCCTACAATTCTTCTGCCTAGCCGGGGTCTCCACTTCAAAACGTACTTGCTCCACCGTTCGTCGTGAAGTCGGCACATATGCCCTGCCCAGGCCCATTTTAGCCGGGCGACCCTGTGACCTATGTCGACGACTTTTGTGCGCTTTCGGATGAGCTCGTTTCGGACACAAAACATGATTACATGATTTCTAGGTGAAGCAAAGTTATTATTTTATTTATATACTTATTATCTATATGTGACGTTTCCCGTGAAAAAGGTACCTTATGGTGGCTGACGCTTAAGGTGTTATTCATGATGTTCCAATACGAATACGCTGCTACGCGTTGTAAGCGCCAACCGCCATAAGGTACCTTTATCTGTGGGACGTAACATAGGTTTGACTAGGTACATCAATTAGGATTGCAATGAGTCTTCGTCGGTTTCACGTTGAGTGTGAGCATGTTTAGAACATGAACCTTTATGACTATCGTTGTGGTCATAGACTCATAGTAGTGGTTAAAATGTACATATAAGCTTGGCTTGCTAAACGTAGTTCTAAAAGGGAAGACAGTACCCTCGTCCTATGCTATCGATCACCAACGATGTACCACATATCTGGGTCGGTACTGCAAAAAATCCCAATAAATAAATTACTTATCGCTCATTTGAGATAATTTGGAGTTCATTGACTGCCTCGCGCTACATTCGACGCGCCAATGTTCAATAGTTTTTGTTGGAATATAATTATCACGATTTTAATTTGAAATCTTATCCCTATATGAGCATTTGTTTTTATAGATTCAGGTGCCTAATTAAGGAGTAGTTAACATATATAAATCTGCACGCATTGTGTCCCATGAGCAAATCACCACTTCTCGGCGCTCTTCAATACCTATTGCGCTCTTCGCATCAGCATCGCAATTTTATGTCTTTGCAAATAGTTGGATGGATCTATGTAAAGAGTGTATGAAGTTCTTTGAGATGATGGATAAACGTGATACTTCTGTTCTGTCTTGTATTTTTTTTATAATTAAGTATATTTAAGTCCTAACCTATCATAACGACTAACGATTTGGTCGATTTCTTATTGATCAATTAAGTTTCAGTTTTGACAACAAGATGTCATCTCAAAACATTGACGCTTAAAGTTGACATTTTATTGCAAAATGAATGTGGGTTGACACATTTTTCCTAAACACCATCCAATGGTTGATAAGTTCGCATCAGGCGCGCTATTGGTCCCAACTATAGTTCGTTTTTTTTAGCATTAGAAAGAACTTCGCAGAAGTAAGCTTGTGGTTCCAAATCCGGCACTTTTAACGGTAGTAAATTGAAGTAAATTATATGTATTGACCGTGCTACATTAGATAATTCAATAATTATTAAGAATTAAAGAGGCTGATAGAAACTGTACGCTTACTTCTGTGGAGTTCTTTCTAATGCTAAAAAAAACGAACTATAGTTGCGTTAGGCTGCACGATTGGCTGGATTTCGTGAATGACACCACTGAACTAGTACCATTTAGTGCCCGTAAGGCCAGTCCTTAGATATACACGTCAGTGATTGTCCATTGTTTCAGGTGGTGCGCACTCGTGGCGTAGCGCGAGTGTGTGATGCGAGGGGGGCGGCGCAGCGGGCGCCGGCGCCGGTAGCTCCGATCATGCTCGGCCCGCGCGCTGCCGCTCTCTGTCTGCTCGTGCTAGCCGTCATCGCCGACACCGTGCAGGCGTCCACCGCGGTCATCAGTAAGTAGCATCTTTAACAGCCCATCAACGTGCACACTAGTGCCACAGCAGGCGTGTCTCACTCCGCGATTTCGTCGCTTTGCTAATATTGCATCCGTTCGGCCCCAATTTTGGGGTTTGCCATAAGCCGCGCGTGGCGCTATCGCCACCTAGCGGCCATATCTGTGCTGATCGTAACAGACGCGTTTTGTTAGAGAGTGAGTCTTCTGTACTTAGTACTATTATTTATTCTGTGGCCACAGCTAAATAATCGTGATTATTTAAATTTAACGAAATATATTGAAAAAAGGGGGTTGTTACGTACTGAATTGTGTATTTACTCTTAAGCACCTTTTGAATACATCAAACTAGTTTTTATGTTGCTGGTTTCGTCGATCTATGAACTCAAAACAAAAAACGGCCGTTTTAACTTTGGACGCATAAATTGACGAATCCAGCAACATAATAAATAACATTAAATAGGTATGCAGTTTCCCAGGTAATATTTAAGGCTTTATTGGATTTAAGAGTAAAATAATTATGTGGCGTTATAGCGAATGTTGGTCCCTAAAATCGAAATCAGATATAACGAGAATGGTTGATTGTAAATATATGGTGCGTTTTAAATCGTATGTGCGTATACAACATATGAAGTCCAGTGCTTAAGAAGGCTCTTGATTAACAATGTTGTTAAGGTGCATACTTTCATTGGTTGGGTTTCACAAGGCACCTCACAATAAACGGGTTGCTCTCGACGGTTACCGGTTGCACAATGCACAAGGTGCTCGACGACAATTCTTCGGTTGCGAAACCGCGCGGTCCCACATAGATCACAGCCTCAGTGGCGCCCGCGCGGTGAATGGTTCCATTAGATACTACACACGTTTACTTCAAAATCACGATTTAAGATCAGGCTTCAAGGATTAACGGCTCGATTCGGGAAACGAATAGAGATTAACTATATACGATATAGTAAAGATATGTGACGTTCCACGGCAAAAGGTACCTTATGACGGCTGGCGCCGCGATTTGGGAAATGAATTAGGGATTCACTAGATATGAAATAGTAAAGATATGTGACGTTCCACGGCAAAAGGTACCTTATGGCGGCTGGCGCTTACGTCGCATAGCGTCGCAATAATATTGAAGCGGCGTTAATAGTAGCGTCCAAGCGCCCTAAGGTACCTTTACCCGTGGGACGTCACACATCTTTATGATATCGTATCTTGTTCACTAATCTCTAATTCATTTCCCGAATCACGCCGTTAGGAGCGATTCGTGAGCGAGGCCGTTGTCTTAAGGTGACAGTCCATTTCCAACGACAGCTGCAATACTGTTCATTTTACTATGGAAATTGACAATGACAGCGACGCGTTCATTACCGGTAGTGCAGCTGCGGTTAGAAATGGAATGTTACCATTACTCGTGTCTTGTTCGTCTAATTATCCGTTGGTGCTAAAATTTGTCCGATCTACTAATACTAACTAAAACGCGCTAGGTGTTCATGTGTTAGTACAGTCAGCATGAAGGTAAGTAGTGAATACTGAATAGTGCAACACACCAACAGTACGATGGTGGTACTGGTGCTCGACGCGGTCCCAGTACATGTCATCTTGAAACCCAGTAAAAGTCATTGTCAACAGCAGGGTGTCATCTATTGGGCATTAGCATGTCGAGCACTAGTCACCTTATCAGCTTTACAAAATTTGCAAATACAGAAAAAAATGTCTCCGGTTTCCGGTAAAGTATGTGTCATATATTACTTATTGTTTTAAATAAAGAGACTATTTGTGTAAAGCTAGTAGCTAGATAATGAGTGTGACTTTTGACGTGTAGTGTCAAAGTGTCCTCCGCTACTATTCATGCTGACTGTACCTTTGTTTATTTTCACTTTGAACGGAAATTGTGGAATTATGCACTTATACAGTGTATTTACTCTGTCCCTAAGGCAAGTGTATTTACAGGAGCAGCTTTCTAAAACTTATCCTCATCTAGCCGTCATTACTAAAATGACCAATAATCGTGCAGCTTATAACTATTTTATGGATATTTTGCGCGAGCCTTTAAAATTAAAACACCGCAATCATACTGCGTGTAAAGTGTTTAAAGCACCGTATATTTTCAAGATTTACATAATTTCTAGTAACTAGCGTGTGTAATGTAATTCTAACCGCTACAGGGATATTACTTAAGTAAATCGAGTCCTTTAAAATTTAATGTACTTTGATGATGAAAATACGCATATTTATACATCTACGTTTTTATCTGTTCTTTCGAAGATTAAAGATTCTCGCCGTGATTGGTTTTAAAATTGACCTAGCCAAAATGCTTTGCTTAGCTTTCTCGTATCAAAAAGTCAATATTTTGTATATGCGAGGGAAATGAAAAAAGATTCCAACTGTGAAGAATACGTAGGTAGGTACCTACTTTGCTATATCAACTTGTATAAAAACCGACACGTTTGAAGTTTATCGACTCCTTTGTTATAAAAAATTACGACCATATAGATACCTATTACAATAAACTGGTCGTCAAACTATAAATGACCTTCGCGTTATCAAATTAGACATAGTAACTTCAAATCACGTATCGTTGCCTACAATGCTATATTAACGACCAAGTTCAATGTCAATTCTATATTGACATTGATGTGCGATTAAAATTCGTTTATCTATGAATGTCAGGCCTTATCTATAGCACTCTTTCAACACAAACGGCAAAGGCTGGCCGTGCCGCGAATTTAATCGACATGGGGCCATATTAAGAAATGAAAATTTATACCAATATAATACCAATTCGATATGAATGTCTTTACGTCGCGCTTGCACATATTATACACGTGGCTACGAAGCTAGCGAACGCACACAACAAATAAGTATCCAATGACAACGAAAATAAGGCCTCTGGATGTATGTGACTCTGCCAACTTTTAAAGGAATACTAAATTAGAAACCACTTCAATATGCCTGTCGCCCGTGCCGCATAATTTCTACATATACATTTGTCAAAACGTCCAGATACAAAACAAACATATTGCCACAACTAATAGCCCGTATAATCTCCAACAATACGAATTACTTGATTCGTTAATTTACTGATTTATTCTTTAAATTCGTTTGCCTTGAAAACCACTGGTTGCTATGGGATTAAAAGCGTATTATGGAATACAAACCTGACCACGCACCGAGGAGATACTGGCCATAATGTATGCGAAATATTACGGTTCGTATAGCCAACAATACTTAATGTCAATCTGTTATAAGTATTCCGCTTCTTATTTAAATATAGTGCCTGTGCATAGAATAGAATATCGGTAACATTTACATAATATGTTATGATAAAATATAAGAAATTAAAACAATATTTGACAAATAAAAAAAAATACTGATCGTATGTATACAACCTACAGTATAGTCTGTATAGATAATAGGCAATATTCGTATTTATTAAGAAAAAATAAAAAGGATCCCTATAGCTCGTTTTTTTAGCATTAGAAAGAACTTGAAAGAAGGTAAGCGATCTTGACATGTCTTTTAATTGAAAAACGCTTTTTAAATACCTAACTATTACTTATTAAAGCAAAAAAATATAAATGATCGTATTAGATTCATAATTGTTACATATATGCCGTAAATTATTTTTAAAATGTGGTTTTCTATTAAAAGACACATCAAGATTGTTTACCTTATTTCTAATGCTAAAAAAACGAAGTATAAACAAAAACAATAGTGAACAACATGCAGTATTGTATGTAGCTAAATAAGCGGTTTTTCTCGCTTGTATATTCATGAGAATTATATTAAATATGTAGGCACTTTCCGTACCTAAGCGAGCACACATTAATTACCAAAATATTGACGCAGGACAGCCTCGGCCGGTGCTGGAGCCGGCTACGTAATAAGAATGCGGATGCGCATCGTCGCGACGTAACGTCGATGTCATCTCTGCCATACACTGCCAGAGCCAGTGTTTATACTGTGCCACGTGATAGTGTGCTGTGATCAGTAGTCGTTGCTATCGAATGTGGATTTTTTGCTGACAAAGAAAATCTACTTAAAATGAAACACATAGAAAAAAAAGGGAACTTAGCCCAGTATCAGTAGTCAAACCTATATAGAGAACAAATACAACTACTTACTTAAGTAAGTATGCGGAAAATTCGAGACAATAATATAAAAATAACTATCGTAGGTACCTTTTAATACCATATTTTGAAGTCGAATTAATCTTACATAAATACTACTAAACTTTCATGTAGCTTTTTTATAAGTAATATATTGGTCAAATGCGAGGAATAAAAATAGGTTAGGGACTTGATTTATATACTATTACAACATTATTTTTCTCTGACTATCCGTGTTTACAGTAGAATACCTATTTTGGATCATTATGTTTATTTATATATTAACGCCAGAGGCAATATAATATACTACCTACTGACGATACAACTTCTTTTACTTAGCGCCGCTCTATTCGCGCGTGGGCGTATTACTACGTTCAATAATTATATTCTATGCATATCATTTGGTTTCCTTGTATCACACGGAACGTTATAATTTAATACAATATATGACCAAATAATCGATGCTCACGGAGAGCCGCAATTCTAAGAAAAGTAATTCGATGATATCTTCCTTAACACCTTCAGATTCGATAAGTATAATAAAACCTGCCAGAAGCTGCTGTGTGATAATTTTATGACGAAAGTCACAGTCATAAACATTTCAACATTTATTCACCTTATGTCTTTGGAATAAGGAAAAAAAGTGTTCACATGTTTATGACGGTTTCATACCATGATTGTAAGTAATATAAGAAAAAATCCCTGGAATCGATTTGAAATAAAAATCACGCCGTTAAATATTTTATGGGATTATATGTGTATCATAAATATTTAAGTGCTGGATTGAATTACCTTTTGTGCAATAAGTATTTTTTCTCAATGTGGGTATATTTATTCTCGTAATTCGTTAGAAAGTTTATTATTTCATCGAAGGTAACTAACATGTTTTGTCAATGTCAGATAAACTGTGTTCAAGGTCGGTTGTAAATTCGAACCGTATATTTGAAATGTAAACTTTGGAGATTGGATAATGTTATTTATTTGACTTATCTACATAATCCTATCCTATAACACCGATGGTAAGTTAAGATGCAGAACCAGAACCAGAATCCAGTAAAAGATTTTTTAAGTATCAAATATAATAAAGTATGTTTGTTTATGCATAAATAAGTAGGTACCTGTATGTAAAATGGAGTTCAATAGAAATGATAAACAATGTAACATATTTATCCATTTACCTTTTTTAATTCATAATCTCGGATTTTTTAAGGATAATCAGGATATTATCAATAGTTCATCTTAGATACATTACATACCTATACCTACCAGTGGCGGCGCGTCAAACATATTCATATGCAAGTCGGGGCTAATTTGGCTTACCTATTTCCTATACAACTCTGCCCAAATATCCAAAAACAGGCAAGCCGGTGGAAATCGGCTTTTATGGACGCGCCGCCACTGATACCTATTTAAATCTTTTATTTATATCGATTTTAAGTTAAAAAACATATCGCTCACCCTGACGCTTACTGAGAGTGAGAGAAGAACATGAACTCATTGGGCTTTAATAAATCTTCTTCAGTTAACTTTTACACGATTAAAAACAACTGGTGATCAGAGTCGGTCATTGTGGCACTCTTTGGGGGAGGCCTATGTCCAGCAGTGGACGTCCTCTGGCTGATATGATGATGATCAGAGTCGGTAGAAATTACGTTTAACTCAAATATTGCATTGTTGAATACCTAAGTACTGCATCGATCCTGAATGCTCGATGTTTTTTTGTTGTTAATAAAAAAAAATGTAAAGATAGACAACAATAATAAAAATACATGGCTGTTTTCAAATTGTGATTGCTTACTGAATTGTTCCGCATATCAAGTTTAGTGAAAGAACGCGTCTAAAGGGGCTTTGCTCCATAAATCCATTAATCGATTGCGTCGTAAATGAAATCCTTAAGGCAGATTTTTTTGTACTCTTCTCTTGTATGTAGACGTAATTAAATTCTAAAATAGTTCATTGCAGCAACTTCGAAATGATATTATTATACACTATGTTTTTATTGAATTCCGTTAACTTCGGGGTATGGTTAAGTACGTTTAAAACAACTAAATGGCATAGTTAACTTTCAAAAAAAAATTTTACTTACTTGAAAAAAAAACTAAAAAAACATAAAAAGTAATTAAATGCAGCATGTAGCGTTGTTTTAACACGGGCATTACATTTAACTCAACCAAACAGTTGAAATCTGTGATCAATGTCATTTCCAACATCGATCGACCGAGATTGTACTTAAGTTTAGTAGCAATTGTATGAACTCATTCTGAACACTAATCAATGTGTAAACCGGCCCTAAGCCAAGTGTACACGGTTGTAGAGGCCTTATAGGAATAAAATAAATTATTGAATGTCTCCGAAACGGAGTTAATTAGAATATCGGTGTCTTTGAGAAAGTTACTTGATTTAAGCTCAGGAATGCATCCTTGAAATTAACGGAAAAAAAACACGGTGTATATGCACGATTTAACACTTTGAAAATGACTGTTGCATTTAGGTGAATACTTGAATAGGCTTCGACAGTGAACATATTTCAAACGATTCATTTCACAAATCCATGTAACCGCAGCCGTCCGGTATTTGCGTCGGCCAGTGCGGCTGGTGCAACGCTTGCTTGCTATAATAGGACATTTGCTTCCCACGCCGCGACCGCACTCCTCCGCTTGGTCACTGCTAGAACTCACTCCCTGACCTAATCGTGACTGTCAGCATAGATGGCTCCACGGGTGACTGAATACGCTCTTTTAGCTAAACGGTTTCAAAAACATGTTAGTCACAATACAATTGGTTAAAACTTTAAACAAAATATGGCAGACTTTCTTCTCAAATATTTAAGTCCTCAAATTTTACAAGATAGTAAGTTTATTCAAAATTATCATTAAAGATATATCGTTACCAATTAACGTACCTAAGTAATAATTGTATTAACCGTGAAAACCACGCTGGAAGGTTAATTAAATTAATTAAATGCTTCAGAATTACTACCCCTGTTTGCCGAAAAGGCGGTTAGAGCAGATATCTCGGGAGGGGAGTGTGAGATGTTATCGTGTCACTTTCTCACTTTGCATGTCGAACTGCTTCCCCAGGTGGGTACCTATATACATATTTTGTTGGAGATCTAAGTAGTTGTTTCAATATTACATCTCTTTGTGTTAGTACTTATTAATGATTTTTAATGATTTTAATTTAATCATGCATCTCGTAGTTAGATTGTGCGTGCACTACCTAATGTCAGGCGTGGCTCATATTCGTCGCTTTGCAACAGGTAGCTACAAATACTCGTACATCCGTACCACACCAATTTTGGTGGCTAGCCATTAGCCGCGCGTGGCGCTGTCGCCACCTAGCGCCCATATCTGTCCTGATCGTAACAGACGCGTTTTGTTAGAAAGTGAGTCTTCTGTACCTAGTACTATTATTTATTCTGTGCTAATGTACGACTAATCTAAGCCTTCTTGTGTTACAGAGGGTCGGCGCGAGCCGTGCTCCAACGAAGGGGAGCCAGTGCGTCTTAACGACAAGAGGCTGGATCAGAACTGGGGCAATTGCTTTCGGTGCCATTGCAAGGTAGGTAAAATGGCTTATCACCATGTGTACCTACCATGAAATCGTGTCACAATACAAATACACACAACATTAACAGACAGTAAAATAAATCTTTACGAGCTATTCACAACGTCACTGTGACATTATTTTATGATGGTCTCCGGACTTCATATTACTATTTAATAACTGTATCGGGATCTATCTTACATTCAGCTGTGTTTTCTATAATACTGGGAACTGTGGTCATTACAAGCATGTACTCGTAGATTACTTTGCGATTTATTATTTCCTATTTAGGTAATATTAAAATTATTATAAAACAAACTTTTAGTCTTTAGGAGACTAAATAATATCCATGTCATTAATAGTTTCGTGTAAATTTTTATAAGTATCTACATTGATTATAAATTATAACCATCTTGTTGACACGCTGCCTCCAATTAGCAATGAAGTGAGATAAATGGCGTCACGGCATATAAGTACCTACAATATAATTCATAATATCGATAAATTAGAAAAACTTGTTAAAGGCATCTCGATGAACACAAAAACATACGTTTTGAAGGACCAAACCCGTCTTAACATATTTAGTAAAATAAACAAAATTGTTTAGGAAATGTGACGACTACTGACTTTGTCATATTTAAATTACGCAATGTCAACTTTCAGTTTTTTTAGTCGAGTCCTGAAGGCCTACCGCGAACTACGTTCGACGTGTTGCGTCTCTGTCGCACTTGTAAATTCGTTCGTAAATGTGACAGGGAGGCAACACGTCGAACGTGGTTCGCGGTAGGCCCTCAGTAACGTCGTCGGTACGAACTACTCGTAAATGGCAGAATGGCCGTGCGCGAATCATATGCTTCACTCAGATCATTGACCGAAGGAGTAAAAAGATGATGATTTGAGTATAAATAATTCAAAGTATAGACATTTTTTTAATAGTTAGTTAGGCCTGGCTTCAACCTAAATCAAGAAAAAACAACGTCTTGCACTCCGGGAGTGCCGACAGAAGTGAAAACTCAATGACTAGTCCAAAATGTCTGCAGCACTATGTATAATTAACCCATCCTCTTTTCTATTGAAAAACTTTAGTTCCGTAATTGCTGGCCAGTGAGCTTAAATTTGTAGCGTTAATTGTTTAAAATTCGAATAGAAATTGTAAAGTTACCTTGCAGACCTCGCATCTGGTCATGATATTTTGAGTTTTATTCACCAGTACTAGAGTTCAATTTTATTAGCGATTTCATCAAGATGTAGCTTTATTGAATTATATTTGAGTGATATAAAGTTAGAATGTAACTGTGAGATCCTCGTATTTCAGCCCGTACAAGATAAAACATTGCGCTTTATTGCTTAATATAGAAGTCCAGTTTTAAATAATTGACCTGATTATGATACGTTATGACTAAAGTCAGTGGCGGGACTTCCATACAAGCCCAAAAGCCGGGCTTGCCCTAAGGCAACTAATTGCCTTACCGAAATTACGTAGTGATAAGATCAATAAAGATTATTTTGAAAATCGCGCGCCAAACGAACCCGTATTATTAAATTCAAGCCACAGCGGCCTCGAACCGCGGCACGAGCGTGTTGCAAAATTATGCCGCGGCGTGGCGCCTCGTCCGCGCGATCTAAATCAGGCGGAGGATGTTCTAGCTATCCTGCTCGAACTCGCACTCGTTGGCTTGCAACCGTGCTTGCTTTTTCGTCCCGCTCTGGGCACTATCAGCCTACAAACCGTCAAAGAACGATGTAACTATTTGTTGGTATGTATAGCAATTTTATAAGACGATTTATGCTTGGATTTTGTGTGAAGTTAGCTGCATAAGTTCGCACAGCGCGCGTTCGCGTTTACTTCAAGTGTATTATTATTTAGTTGAGCCGAGTCAGTGGTCGAATCGAAAGTAACGAAAGTTTGTTTAAGTGAATTTGATTAAATAGTGAATGTGAATTTGTTCATTGTTGTGGCGCTTAGTTTAATAAGTGTTAACAATGGATCAAGAAGTGGTTCCTTGTGACGGTTTGAAATGCGTCCACGTTTTAGTCAACCAAAACAAGGTAAAGTCTTTGACCTTTGTCGAAAAACGGGACCTAATTTCCGCGGCAAAACCAACACCCGACTTGTGTATTTCTCAGTCAAGTCAGTCGCGTAAGAGAAATTTCTGTAGGGCCGTCTACAAAACTCATTGGATTGTTGGTTGTTCCCATACAAATAAGATGTATTGCTGGTGTTGAATACTTCTGGCTATAACGATTTAAATAATTTATCTGGAGCAATAAAGAGGCACATGAATTCCGGTAAACATATGTGTGCAGTGATTTCTTTTAGCAATTTTGAGAAACAAAGGATCGAGGCCTCTTTGTCGCGACAATTATCAGAAGAAATATCAAAACATAACATGCGTGTTGACAACAATCGTAGTGTTTTTCAGAGGTTAGTCGATATTGTGTGCCATTTAGCACAGCAAGAACTTCCTTTCAGAGGACACGATGAGTCAAACACTTCATTAAATAGGGGCAATTTTTTGGAACTTGTATCGTTGCTATCAAAATATGACGGCGTTCTAGAAAAACATGTTCAAAGCGACAAACCAAGCTCGAGCTATTTGTCTAACAAAATACAAAATGACATTATTCATTCCGTAGCAGACGTGCGCTATGATTAGCTCGCCTCGTCACGCTAGCAGATGCATTTGACCCCGAAGAGTGAAGATTGGACAGTTATTACGAAAACATATCTTTCGGCTTGCCCTACTCCAAAACCCTAGGCACGCTACTGACTAAAGTCCTTTGGTGAATAACATTGTCCGTGACACATGACGTCAGCGTTACGTTACGCGTTACGCTGAATCGAGTTTATCTTTTTTTCCCCACCTCAAAAAGTGCTCAGCACCCCGCTAAAGAAGTTTTCACTTCAATAATTTTGACACTCAAATAAAAAGCTGTAAACGAATTTAGCATAGCAAAAGAAGAGGCATATTCGACCGTCCGATCATTATGACCAGCTTGGCACTTTCGCAGACGCACTGTCGCCTAATAAATTGATCACGCTTCGTGTTAGGACAATGAGTCTAAACAATACGTGCGACAAAGTCACACCCAGACAATAAACATATTTAAGTTGATTAGCACCTATCCACTTCTGGAAAATTCTGTGAAAAGCGCAACCCAATTTGAGCGTTTCAAATAACGGTACACAAATATTTCGACTACCTTATCAGTCGTAAGGTCAGGGGATCCCAATCTTTTTCAGTGCGCGACGTAACCTATCTGGGCTATTCGAAATAGATAAGTAACATGGTGAGGGGGCTCCTCACCGTGCCCCTCTTTACTCTCTACGGCGCTTTAGGGCAACGCAGCCCATATACCAACTGATTATGCTGGTAGGTTGATCAATCTGCATTTGGAAGCACTGAACATATAGAACATTTCATGTATTATGTTTTTAACTGCATGTCACTACAGATAAGACAAAAAATTAAAGAATATTATATTACGTAACAAATGAAACAACTATGTACTTTTACCTTATTGTAGTGCACAGGTTCGAATAACTTACCTTACGGGAGAGCAGGGTTAAACATGCCGATTTTCATAAAATACAAATTTGATCTATGAAAACAGTGTGAATAAGGTATATGGGTTGCGCTAAATTAAATAATGATTATTTGCGTTTCTGAGTAGCGGTATTATTTTGTGCATCGTTAAACAGTTTTTTAACTGATTTTTTAGTGTTCCGTACAAAACTTTGTTTACGGAACACTTATGGGATCACTTCGGTCTTGCAAATCAGTTAAATGCGTTTTTCTCAGAGACCGTTTGACGTAGATACCTAAAATTTGGAACAGTTATAGCAATTACCACCACTCATATTGTAAAGAAGTCAAAACTGCTTATTTCTTATTTAAGGGGAAAATTTAGGGGGTAGAGAGGGGTAGGCTGAATTTTTTTTTATTTGTAAGAATCGTGTGGGGTACCATTAGAAAGCTTGTACAAAATTGAGTCGATGGACTGATTTTGACTTCATTTTAGAGTGCAATAGTTTCGTCAAAAAATGCATTTAAAGTTGCAAGTTTTCATACTCAAATTTTCACCTCTGTCCTGGCGATTTTCGCGAAAACTATAGCTAATAGGCAGCTGACCAGTCAATACCCAACTTAAAGAAGCATGGAGACGGCGGGAAAATTATCAGCTTAACTTTATCTTTATTAGTTTTTTAACTGCAGCCTGGTCTTTGGTTGCTTAGGGCTAGCTAACTGATGCTTACACTGGTCATTTCATATTAAGCAGTAGTATTAACTAGAAAGATCCTTAGTTAAAACTTTGGTATTGAAATTTATGACTTATGTCTTTGACACAAAGTTTAATTCTGCTTGCTTATTTTTGTGGGATATTTAATTTTATTTGAATAGCCTACTATAAGTATGAGAGAGATCTACAAAATACAACCTTATTATATTGCAAATAAAGTTTAAATTTCGAACGGGCTTTCCAACCAATGGATTAGGTATCTCAAAAATCTGAAAAATTCAAATTAAGAATTCCGTTTATGATTCCGTTCTTCGCTGTCGTTGTGTTTATTTTTTCACAATATGACACATAGTGTTAGTAAAGCGTATAGAGGTTATTACTTAAGTCATTTAATATTATTTGACGACCGGTCTGGCCTAGTGGGTAGTGACCCTGCCTGCGAAGCCGATGGTCCTGGGTTCGAATCCCAGTAAGGGCATTTATTTGTATGATGATACAGATATTTGTTCCTGAGTCATGGGTGTTTTCTATGTATTTAAGTATTTGTATATTATATATATCGTTGTCTGAGTACCCACAACACAAGCCTTCTTGAGCTTACTGTGGGACTTAGTCAATCTGTGTAAGAATGTCCTATAATATTTATTTATTATTTATTTATTTATTTATAATATTTATTTACAGCTATGGCCTCATCTATAGATTTTATTGAGAGAATCTGATTCGTCGAAACAATATACACAATATTCGGAAGGCTGAGCTCTGCGTAGGACCGATTCGAAGGTCCGAAGCGTCCGACAGACGCTTGCCTCTCGTAACTTTTCCAAGTATTTTAGACATAGATATATAATATACAAAGATTACGTCTAAGCGAGCTGTCACTGTTATCACTTTTGTTTTGTGTACGATTAACAATGTGGCCCACCTTGCTGTAGCCATGTCGATAAAGTCATATCGATAAACTATGGATATTTCTTGCAATTTTAATTTTACTTCAAAAGTTTAACGATACCTAAAATGAACAAAAACGCTTTTATTCTTTATTGTGGTTATCAGATCACAATTTTATCGTCACGCCCCAGCAGGGAACCAAGGGAAAGTTCAGATATTTAATTAAAATACATAAATATCTACTAAAATATGTGTTCCGCAATAATTGAATAATTTTATTATATTATAATATAGGTATTCATTATCCATTAGCATTTCAATTATGTTTAGGTTTAACGAAGATATTGAAGCTTCAATTAATCGCTATTTCGTTCCGCTGTGTAGCGTTTATTTAAAGCTATGGCCTCATCTATAGATTTTATTGAGAGAATCTGATTCGTCGAAACAATATACACAATATTCGGAAGGCTGAGCTCCGCGTAGGGCCGAAGGCCTGGACGCTTCGGGCCTTCGGCCCTACGCAGAGCTCGACCTTCGGTCTTCGCATTTAGACACTTGTAATATTATTCTGTGTTAAAGCACTGACATCCTGGACGCTTCGGGCTTTCGGCCCTACGCGGGGCTCGGCCTTCGGCTTTCGCATTTAGACACTTGTACTATTGTTCTGTGCTAAAGCACTGACATCCTGGACGCTTCGGGCCTTCGGCCCTACGCGGAGCTCCGCCTTTGGCCTTCGCATTTAGACACTTGTACTATTGCTCTGTGCACGCGGAGCTCGGCCTTTGACCTTCGCATTTGGACACTTGTACTATTGTTCTTTGTTTAAGCACTGACATTCTGGACGCTTCGGGCCTTCGGCCCTACGCGGAGCTCGGCCTTCGGCCTTCGCATTAGCTGTCTATACCACGTTTCACGTCAACCATAGCGCCTGTGTCCCTGATACCGCCTGTCTCCATTTTTTTTAGCGAATTCCATATTTACATTTGTTGTTGAAAGTTTATTCGGCCACCACAAACAAATTTTGTCTCAGAATTAATGAGATATTAAATATGTAGTAAAAACTACAAGGGTTAAGAAACTATAAGGGTTCCTATAAGGTACTTGAATACGGTATCCTAAAAACAGGCAAACAACCTCTGTAAAATATAACGATGCGAGCGGTACGATATCGTGAACGTAATTTACTTTCTATATATCTCTTTCGCACTAATATGTCAGTACAAGCGAGATGCATAGAAAGTAAATTACGTTAACGGTAGCGTTTAATGTCAATGCCAAACTGATGGTAGCCGTACGGAACACTAAATGCCTCGAACTATCTCGGGCTTGGCCAAATTATTTTTTATGAGATAGGTCGGAACGGAACAACTAGCCCCGCTATGGGGCGGGTTGTTCCGTTGCTAAAATTACAACTTATCCGGCAAATATTTAAATCTCAGTTCACACACGCTAAAAGAGTATTTTGCAGTTCGTCGAAATATATGATAATTTGTTGTGTACTATCAACAGATAGTAAAAAAATCCAAAGCAAAAATGTGATTATCCGCGGGGCTCGTTGTGCCCTCGTTTTTGATTTATTTTCCATAACTACTATTCTACTATAATGGAAGCAACGAAAACGGCTCCTGCAACCGCATAGTGATCTGACTTTTCGCGACAAACATCATACGAATCGCTCCATGGTTTACTTGCGTTCCTATTCCCATCGGATCAACTTATCTCCGGTCCGTTTAAACCCGCTCTCCCCTACTAGTTATTTAAAATCAGTAACAAGGTAAATGTTCTATCAATAATGAAATGGACCCTATTAATGTACCAAGCCGGAATGAAGGTATCTTAAATGGATATCAATATTAAGGGTTATAAGTCCTTCTGAGCATTGTTCAAAGCTAGTCAGTGAACCGGCGAGGTGCCGGCGTGGCGGGCCGGGCCGGCGCGGCGCGTGCCGACCCGCGCAGCGCCCGCGCAAAAACTCGCAATGCGGAACCGCAATGAACCGCATACACTAGCAATCCGACGCAGCTGCTACGAGCATTCCTTTATTGCTTGGATTCTAAATGCTACACATGTCTAGATAACATTATTCTTATAAATAGTGCCGCTATCTTTTTTACTGTCTTGCTGTTCAACTAATAATACCACAATAATACTTGATATAGATGTTGGTTTAATCTAAGTAAAGGTTTGACATCGAACGCATACCTTACCTAATAAACTCATTCCATTTCAGAGCAATCACCAAATCTGTGGTACCAACAAAATCAGCCTATTTGTAATCTTACAATATCCTCTATTAAGCATGAGATGGATATCTCTTGATAAAAATCAATATGTAGTTCTATAAATCGTTGTGATTTATTTTATTCGCAAATGACACTGTCACATATTAATTCGTTATCACTGCATAGTTGTCAGCGACACGACATAAGTATGTATGAGCAAGGTTGCGTACGTAAGTACCTACACGCGAGTGGTATTTCCCAGCCGATCTCACCTCGTCGGATGACTTGCGCGGAATTCGAAAGCCCATCGCGAGATTTATCGCTTATTCTGTATTAAAATATACATTTGCTTAATGGGCTTTTTTGTCGCGTGCCACATAACGACGATGGGACACCGTACCATAGAATTTTTATGATTTATCAAGCTGCATATTAGACAAATGCAATAGAAGAGTGAACCCATAAGTCTAAAGCTCAAGAGATTATTTAATTTTTACATATATGCCACTAATAATGGTTTTTATTGCAACAAACATTATTGGTAAAGGAAATATTTAACTTGCAGTTTAGGAGATGGAGTCAAAATGTATTTATACTGATACGTATGTAGTTAATTTGCGTGAGATCGGTGCGCTAGCGCGGCTGCGTCGGGGTCAAGTTGACCTGGGGGTGCCATTAGCCTTTTTATATACGGCTAGTAGCCGGTTGATAGCATCTCGTGGCTCCCGCGCACCGCTTACTTTAATGAGCCGTGTTATTTATCGACGCGCAGTTTTACTTCGCGCTGTATTAAATTCTCCAAAGTTAACGCCTCGTTTTCCATCTCGTAAGCTGCAAACGGGTCGCCATGTATGTTTACTCACTGTTTAAAGTCAAGTATTTTAAGAAGGTGCACGGGATCTAATTCGTTGGTACGAGCTCATTTTAAACTTGATTGTACTGTTAGAAATAAGTTCTTACATACCTCAATGACTTATTTGATTTTAAAAGCGGTTGGCAAATTGCGTCGCAGAATAATTTTAGTCAAGCTCTTGCAAATACAAATTCTAGCGACCACGACAGCTATTATGTGCAAATTTATTTTATGCAACAAAAAGCGAGTTCATAATTTAACAGTAAAATGCCGCTACCGTAATAATAGTTCTCGGAACCTTCATGACAATTTAATTGAATCCAGTAACCCGGCAATTCTAACGTTAGAAGTGGCTGACGGGGCTGGCCAATAATTAAGTAATGTTCCGTGTCCAACTATTTTTATCGAGGCCCTGCCGTCTATTAATATCTCGTAAATTGTACTTTATAGTTACAAGTAAATTGCTAAGTCAAGTACCTGTAATGATCGGACTGCGTTCGCAGACTACGTTAAGCCGCTTCGTAGCTCGTTGTAGGTACCTATACACTTAAGAATTATCTTAAATTAATAGTTAGTACACACAATTATAAAAATATTACATAATTCGACTTTCAAGCTTCTGGCTTTCCAGTTTCAATTAGGTCCATGCTTAATTAAAATCTCCGAACTGTATATTTATTTGGCTGCACCAATGTCTTTATTGACGTTGGCACTGTCTGGTCATAATACCTAATTGTTGATGGTTGCCACGCGCTGCATGTACTGCAAGGGGATATTTCGGGAAATTAGTTCTTATAATGTGGAGTGTAAGGTGCAGAAGGGTTTAAGTGTGGAGCGTATGTGGATGTCGGGTCCAAATGTGAAAGTGGGTGAGTGTCGAGAGCGGGTGCGCAGGTGCCCGCGTCGCCGCGGAGCGCCGGGCCTTGCCGCAAGCGCGCGGTATGCGGTCGCACCGGTTCTTCTAGCAAAGCGTATTTTTTACACACCACACATCATCAACATTGTTATTATGTTTTGCTATGATGCAAAAAATCAAGTCTAATGCAAATTCTTTGTATATTAGGATGTTTACTTTACGTACCGTTGGCTAGTAAATTATGATTTGCCTAATCATTTCGGTGAAGGTGAAGATCTGTAATTTTTATGAATCCTTATTTCCTAGCTCTGCTGCTTAATTTATCTTTCATTGTTTTCCAGAAAATGTATGAGCATGGTGAATAATACGATTCTGTTAATTTTATAATCAGAGTAAACTCACAAGCGTAGTTCATAAAGTAGGCGCCTATATTTGTTAGTAGTTATGAGGTATATGTAAGTAGTCATTAGTATTGGACCAGGTACTACTTACTTTGTGTGCTTTTTATATAAATGTTATCTAGGGATTCAGTCACCACAAAGCTTAATTATTACCGACTTGCTCACATTAAAAAAAAATTTTTGCATGTAATTGCTTGTAACTAGAAGTCTATCACGCCTATTGAACACGTTTAACTTTTTCTTCGAAAAATGTAAGCGCCAGAGATGCGTTCATCATAATGATGGATGGACGTGCGCTAACGAATAGCTTCCTTAAAAGTCTGTGCTATTACCCTTGATGAAGTCGCAGCGGTCTTAATACGATGTTAATTGCTCTGTGATGAAGTGTATAGAATCGATATGCCGCGCGTGTGTTGTGCAAAAAACGTAGTGTCGTGGTAAGAAGCGAGGCGCCGCGCTCACGGAGCCAACCCACACTCGGCCTTGCGCTGTCGCCGGTCGGGATCGCTTACTTGCCTGGATACAATTACCTCTACTTATTTACCTTTAAACGTATACAATTAGCACTCCATTTAAAATCTGTATGAAGCATACCGAGCTTTGTGCTATCACCGTAAATATATTAAAGGCAAATTACAATTAGCACTCCATTTAAAATCTGTATGAAGCATACCGAGCTAGGGTTGTAAAAAAACGGTTTTTTTTCTGACTTGAAAAAAAAAACATGAAAAAAAACCGTGAAAAAAACCGTTTTTTTTCTGGAGTACGTTTTTTTTCAAAAGTATGAAAACTCAAAATTTGCAAGGCAGTTAATACTTTTATACGGTTGTTTTACTTGTTTTAGACTTTATGATAACCATTAAACCAATTTAATTTAACAACTTTGATTAATAACAACATAAATGAAATCTGTAGTGGTAGTTATCGCAATTTACTGTTGGCAACACCAACGCCTCTCGTCGCCGCATCGGGGAATTCAGGGATTCCCCAAAAATTGTTTGTATACTGAACGTTATGGAATTAAAATGTACGTTGTTATTATTGAGCATATTTTTGTTCATCTGAAAAAAAACCTAATTTAGAAAAAAAAACCATGGTGCCAGGTTTTTTTTCACGTTTTTTTTCATAAATTTGAAAAAAAAAACATTTGGTTTTTTTTCTATTTGCAACCCTATACCGAGCTTTGTGCTATCGCCGTAAATATACCTACAATTAGCACTCCATTTAAAATCTGTATGAAGCATACCGAGCTTTGTGCTATCGCCGTAAATATATTAAAGGCAAAATAAAGTTTTCAATGGATAATAACTATGTAAGTACCTACATAATGATTGCGGATTAGTTTTAAAGTGCAATCAGGTTTGAACATTATCAATTTTCTGACTTGTTATATCTAGGCATAGGATTCAACAGGTACATTCTGTTAATTCTGTATATTTTCAATACTGGTATCGCAAATGTCGGGTTATCGCAGATTCGAATAGCTTACGAATATCGAATCTACAATTTCCCGATCAATTGAAAATGAAAAAAATCAGTTTGGTTGCTTGAGTATTTATTCTAATCTAACCAAGCTTTTAAAGCAGGAATAAAATTCAAATTGGTACAAAACAATGTACCTATACCTACTTAATGTTATTATCGGAAACACCCTTACTTTTGTTTTGGACATAATGTATTTTACTACCGAAAGATAAGGCCGACATTGCGGCTTGAAATATTAGGGTCTATAATCGGAACCGCAAAATATTAGTATGATATCGGTGCCATAAATAAACCTAAACACATTTGCCTACACATTATTTTGTAAGTGTTAAAAAATGTGTGCAAAATAAATGATGTTAATACAAGTACAAAACAATTCTTATGTTTAAAGAAATAGTGAACATAATGGACATGGGACTAGACATGGGAATAGAAGGTTCATAAGCCCGCTGAATGCTGGGTTTAGGTGTGGGGATTGGTTTTGAATTTTGATAGGTTTATTTATAATTTATTATGAGTAAACACACCGAATTTCGGGCTTGTCATCTCACTAGCTTCTGCCTCACTTCATCTGAATAGAATGATGATTTTCCTCCAGACTGATACTATATAATACGTATTATATCTTCATACCAAATATCAAAGAAATCGAGAGGTAACATAATATATATAGACAGAGTCACTTTAAATTTTTTTGAAAATAAATACAAAAATAAGTATTAGGTAAGGAATATTTTACAAAATATGTATTATGATCAATTTCCTATCGTAACGTGATTGATATTTGACTACCATTTGATTAATATCGTTCACCGGGCGATTATGAACAAAAACCTAGGTATCTTTAAAGATGTTCTCAAAATGCAAGTAAGTTAGTTACAAAATAAATTTAACTTCTATCAAACCAATGCAAATAAAACCGGAGTTTTTAAGTGTGTGGGTAAATTGCGCCCTTCACGAGAAACTGGTGTACGAAAATCAAATGCAGGCGAATGCAATTTTTATCAATACTTAAGTGGTCGAAATGCTACATTAAAGATAACACTTCCATGCAAGTGTGAGAAAAAAACTAAATGTGTACTTATCAGGTATTTTAAATATATTAAGTATCGCAAAAATACAGCCGGTGCCTAAATGGATATGTGTTCGCCAAGCAGGTATAAGAACCATCGTCCCCGAGCTGTCTGTGCTGTTATACTCCGTAAACTTCATTATGTATGTAAATTGAGAGATAAACATTTAAAATGAATCTTAACTTGCATGTTTAAGACAACATCGTGGAATGCCGAGTTAGTGCCCTGCTACGCGTATCGTAGATGCCACAATATTCAAATTTAACACGTTTTCTTTCTCATTATATTTTTCTATTAAAAAATAAATTAATCATGTTGGATATGGGTGTTTTAGTTATCTACAAGATATTTCAGTAGGCTAGCAACTAGAGTTAGACCAAGATAAGTCTGCAATGGTTTTGATAGCACACGTAGTGCAAGAGTTATTTTAAACGTCAAATGTATTTACGTACCAGTCACTATATTCCTGTAAATAGATAAATTAAATTTA
This sequence comes from Cydia fagiglandana, assembly GCF_963556715.1. NCBI lineage: Eukaryota > Metazoa > Arthropoda > Insecta > Lepidoptera > Tortricidae > Cydia > Cydia fagiglandana. The sequence continues at coordinate 8,354,964 of NC_085937.1, forward strand.
TGGAAGACCGCATAAAAATCAATATAGGTAATAGAGGCATATTATATTATACACGATGGCTAAAAAATAATTAAATTCCTATACTTATACCCTCCCATATAAAATGGACCGGCCAAAATGTATGAAACACCCAAACGTTTATTTCGCGATTTCCGGATTGGTCCCATAGTAAAAGTGTCTCAGTATACCTAATCCCAAAACCTCTCTGGCAACGGGAATGCCATTATTTTTTAGCCACTCTTTATAGCATAGCATTAATTAATCCAGATTGAAGGTGCCACGTGGCATTGCGCAAGCTAGGAAGCGCTGAGGACACAGTTATCACAGCAACGGGAAGTGGCCGGGCGGTGTCGCCCGAAAACAGAGATACCGCGTGCGTACGCGCATCATTTCAATTTATGAATTAGCAAATTCTGTTCATTTTAACGTATAACCACAGAATAAATAATAGTACTAGGTACAGAAGACTTACTCTCTAACAAAACGCGTCTGTTACGATCAGGACAGATATGGCCGCTAAGTGGCGACAGCGCCACGCGCGGCTTATGGCTAGCCACCAAAATTGGTGTGGAACAGATTTACTTGTAGCTACTTGTTGCAAAGCGACGAAATCGCGGAGTGAGCCACGCCTGGTTTAAATAAAATAACATTTATGTTATGAAGTATTTGAACAAATTAAATTATGTTCAGAAAATATTTTAATTTGTTTTTATCAAGTAGAAACACTAGTATATAAATTATAAACTGAAATAAATGTCTTATACTAAGAACTTTTATGTTCGCGTATATTGAAAATCCAAAGATTTGCATACCTTAACTTACCTTACTTGTGTGTAGAGTTTGTAGTTTAGGGACTTTAGGGAGACTCGATTGGTGAGAGAAGTCAGAAAAAGTACCGAAACTTTTTCCATACAATAGTGAAACATCATAGGTGTAATACCTAGTGTGTGTGTGTTTAGGTAATTACCTATACAAATTAGTCAAAAATATCTGAAATTCTACTCGAATGCAATACAATTTGGCAATAGAATCGTATTATTTTACTAGCTGTTGCCCGCGACTTCGTCCGCGTGGAATCTTATCTTCAACATTTTACATCTTTAGTACCTATAATTTTCATATCCAAGCAATGTTGAAATTAAGTACTTTACTTTTTTAGCAAGTTGTATGAAGTTTTAAGTCACGTGGATTTTGATGTTGGTTGCTGAAATTACTTTTCTTGTATTCTCATAATAGGTACCTATGCCCTTATACAAAGATTCAAGTTCCGCATTCCGCACTCACAAAATATCTGATCTCCATACAAACTTTCAACCCCTTTCTCATCACCTTGGGGGATGATTTTCAAAAATGCTTGAATTAGTTTTCATGTTTTTTAATTTATTACCTTTTTTTCCAAAAAGTTAAAGTTCCTAGCTTAAAATTAAATTTACACCCCAAGACGAATTTTCATCCCCTTTTTAGCCCCCTTAGGGATTGAATTTCCAAAAACGTTGCAATTACTTTTTTTTGTAATCGGCTATTATGTCTTTCTAAGAAGTTTCAAAGCATTTGTAATGGATTCAAACTTTGAACGCCATTTTAACCCTGTTAGGGGATGAATTTTACAAATCGCTGAAATCACTTTTATTGTTTTCTAATAATATCCCCAAATACAAAGATTCAAATCCCGCGCTCGAAAAAATACATGATATCCATACAAACTTTCAACCCCGTTTTCACCACCATAGGGATGAATTTTCAGACGCTGAAATTAGTTTTCTTGTATTTTAATATAATACCTTTTTACAAAGTTTCAAGTTCCTAGCTTCAAATAAAATTTGCACCTGAAGACGAACTTTCATCCCCTTTATAACCCCCTTAGGGGTTGAATTTCCAAAAACGTTGCAATCACTTTTTTTTGTAATCGGCTATTATGCCTTTCTAAGAAGTTTCAAAACCATTTGTAATGGATTCAAACTTTCAACCCCTTTTTAACCCTGTTAGGGGATGAATTTTACAAAACGCTGAAATTACTTTTCCTGTCTTCTAATAATATCCCTAAATACAAAGATTCAAGTCCCACACTCGAAAAAATGTTTGATATCCATACAAACTTTCAACCCCTTTTTCACCACCTTAGGGGTTGAATTTTCAAAAACTCTGAAATTAGTTTTCTTGTATTTTAATAATATATCTTTTAACGAAGTTTCAAATTCGTAGCTCAAAAGAAAACTTTAACCCCATACAAACTTTCATCCCCTTTTTAACCCTGTTAGGGGATGAATTTTTCAAAACGCTGAATTTACTTTTATTGTCTTTTAATAATATCCCCAAATACAAAGATTCAAGTCCCGCGCTCGAAAAATTTTTTGATATCCATACAAACTTTCAACCCCTTTTTCACCACCTTGGGGGATGAATTTTCTAAAACGCTGAAATTTGTTTTCTTGTATTTGAATATGATACTTTTTTACGAAGTTTCAAGTTCCTAACTTAAAATAAAATTTGCACCCGAAGACGAACTTTCATCCCCTTTTTAACCCCCTTAGGGGTTGAATTTCCAAAAACGTTGCAATCACTTTTTTTTGTAATCGGCTATTATGCCTTTCTACGAAGTTTCAAAGCATTTGTAATGGATTAATATTTTCAACCCCTTTTTAACCCTGGTAGGGGATGAATTTTACAAAACGTTGAAATTACTTTTCCTGTCTTCTAATAATATCCCTAAATACAAAGATTCAAGTCCACCACTTGAAAATTTTTTTGATATGAATTTTCAAAAACGCTGAAATTAAGTAGTTTTCTTGTATTTTAATAATATATCTATTTACGAAGTTTCAAATTCCTAGCTTAAAAGAAAACTTTAACCCCATACAAACTTTCATCCCCTTTTTAACCCCCTTAGGGGTTGAATTTCTCAAAATCGCTTCTTATCTCTTGTAGACTTTATAAATGCAATCTGGTGTGCAAATTTCAACTTTCTGGCTTTTGTAGTTTCGGCTCTGCGTTGATGAATCAGTCAGTCAGTCAGTCAGGACACTTGCATTTATATATATAGATTAGTGAGGCTGTAACACCTTTTTACATATGCCCATGTGATTATGCTTAGATTAAAAACTAGAGCTATCCTTCTTACTCTAAGTCAACACATAAATGACAAAAATAATGAGATTGTCCGGTATGGCAGACAAGGAAAATAGTTTAGGAGTTAATAACCCAAGGAGCGATAAGTCGGCCACGGTGCGCCGCCTCATTGGAGCTGTCAACGTGTCATATTAATTACTCATAAATTGATCCGTTATTTTGTCTCCAATGAATGACGGCTTAATCAACTGAAAAAGTCCATTACAATTTTCAACAAGTGAACTTATGTGTAAAATATAATATTTAATTTCCTATTTAACACATGACCGTAAATAAATAGTTATTTACACTGATATAATTAGGTCATTAGGTCTTTGTTGAATTAGCATGTAACCGTCTACCTATTGCGGTTCTTGAGATACATCCGACTGTGAGTCAGGAATGGACGGATAGATGGACAGCAGAGAATTGTGAGTAGGTATGTAAGCCTAAACACAACCCAAATATAATATATTATCTACAATCTGACTGGAAGGTAGATTAAAATGATAGAATTGATACTATTAATAGGTCTTCTTTTTCGACTTATAAGGAATAGAGTAGTCGTATTATCGATATTAAACTTTCGTGAGACATATTTTAAATTGTTTATACGACAACGGTTTCACTCGTGCACGAGTTGCAGTCGCCGCGAGCACTCGAGCCTGAGGAAGGATGGGCTCGAAATATGTCGCCAATAGCGAGTAAAAATTGAAGTGAGTGAAACCGTTGTCGTATAAACAATTTAGTCAGTTTATGTTTAGTTATATAGGTAAGTACTGGACCATTGCTGTGTATCGCTAATTCGCTGGGTGGGTGGATGCGGTGTGAATACAAAGATCTAATTCCCACTATTTACCAAGGTAATCGGTCAGGCCTGCTGCTGCGCTGAATATGGAACAGTATGGCATAAAGTAGCGTAACGAATATGTATGTTAGTTGCATTTTAAATATGTCTGAGTGCACGTTAACAGTTATGCCAATTAGGAAAGGATATCTTTATGTTACTTTTTAACTTAGTGATTTTTAAGTTAAGACTAAATTGCTAAGTCAATTACGGGAAACTATTTCTTGGAAAGCGACAAGACTTTGGAAATTGTTAAAATGACTTGGAATTTAAAGATACCCTCGAATATGGGTGTATATTGTTGTAATTGTATTGGACTTTTGTAATAACCTGACAGCGGCAGTTTGATAAGAGTGACATTCCATTTCCAACTGCAGCTGCAACACTGTTCATTTTACTATGGGAATTGACAGTGACAGCGACGCGTTTCCATAGTAAAATGAACAGTATTGCAGCTGCAGTTGGAAATGGAATGTCACTTTTAGACAACCATCTTTTGAAAAGTCCTGACGTCGTCACGTCGAACAGTCAACTTAAGTACTTTCTATTTCAATAAAAATGAAGCATTATACCGGGTGTGGCCTGTAATATGAGCAAAAAATTTAACTGTAGGCTGTACTCCTCATACTGACTAACATTTGTTCAGCAACTTTTAAAAATAACTTGTGGTTTGATTTTTAATACACTTTAAAGTTTATTCTAAGATACAATGTATTGCGAATTTTGTTATGTTTAAGACGTGACAAGCAACGTCAATCACAATGATATGGCGTGGCGTGCGTTTGCGTCCATTGAAGATAATATTTATTTTATATGAAAAAAGGGACTCTAAATACTTCATAATTTTTTTAAGTTGTTGAACAAAAGTGTCACCGTTTGAGGAGTACAACCTATAGGTATGTTTTAATTATTTGCTCGTGTTACAGGCCACACCCGGTAAAATAGAAAAACAATCACAGACATATTGTAATATGAAAATCAAATATGTATTGTAAATTTATGCGTAAACTGTAGTGTTTCTTCAAATCTTCGCTAACAGCGCTAATATCTGTATACAGGGTGTCCCAAGACTATGGGACATCAAGGGAAAGTACCTGAAAATATCGTAGATCGGATATTTTGCTGAAAGAAGACATTATATTAATTTAAAAAAGAATTTAAATTGCATATTTCATAGATTTTTAAATTATTACATGATTGAACCGGAAATCGAACCCGCTACACGAGAAAAAAAAATCACCTGTAGTCTGTAGTTTTATCATACCGATCGAAAGGCTTCATCATAAGGATTATTTAAAAAATAAAATGATTATTTTAAAAAGAAATAAAAGAAGACCATGAATTTTAACATTTGATGTGAAATTTAGCAAAATAATCAAAAATCTTTGTATTCAACAGAATGGGACTCATTTTGAGCATTTGATAAATTAAATTGATTAATTTTGAATTAAAAATGTTAAAATTCATGGTCTTCCTTTTATTTCTGTCTGACACTATGTTATTTAGAAAAAAATAATCCTTATGATGATACCTTTCAATCTGTATGATAAAACTACAGAATGAATTTTTTCTCGTGTAGCGGGTTCGATTCCCGGTTCAACCATGTAATTATTTCAAAATCTATGAATGCAGTTTAAAATGTTTTTTAAATTGAATTAATGTCTTCTTTCAGCAAAATATCCTATCTACGATATTTAAGGTACTTTCCCTTGATGTCCCATAGTCTTGGGACGCCCTGTATACCGCAATCAACATCTGAGTACACACCTTAAGCTCACCATGATTCTTGAGAATTGGAGCCATGTAATCTGTTCTATTTTATTTGCAGCACGCATTATAGCAAGTAATGGCCAGTCGACAGACTTACAGTTATTTTTATCCGACGTGTACCGTAAATATTTCGCTATGTGAGGGCTAGTTCAAAGAGGCGGCTCATGAAATTCGGCCGAACTATCGAAAAACAATAAACAACAGAGAATGGGTGACCTCGCGTAAAGCATATTAAAACTAAATAGAAGGCACTTCTCTGGAGTTTAGGCTACCGCGTGGTTTATTGCTTGTTATACTGAAGATAGTGGAGATTCGGTTGTTCGACCGTCGCTATAGTTCAATGAAATAATCTGGCTAGATACATACTTATAATAAAATTGTTAGCTCTCTGTTGGCTTAATTTAATTGTTGTGTGATGTAGGAGTATTAGGAACTGCTGAAGTCTGTCCTTGCAAAGCTAGTAGTCATGTCGTCGTATGTAGCATAGGAATTATTCCTAGAATTTACCACCAAAGTTATTATTACTATTTACCTGGGGCCCGTTTCGCTTGTAACTTGTAATACAAGTGGAAATCCCTCTATAACAAAAGCTATCAAAAAGTGAGATCCGCTTGTATTACACGTTATAAGCTTTTGAGAAACGGGCCCCTATAAGTAGTATCTGTCTCTTGCTATGATAGTATGGCTATTCTTTTTTGGGATTTATTTTTATTGCTTGTAGAACAACTTCACGTGAAAAAGTGCCCTTGGTTGGGGCCTATTTGCTGAATAAATGTTTGAGTTTGAGATCGCCATAATGTTTGTTATCAACTAGAGGTACCTTACACCCAGCTGTAAAAGTGTACGGGCATCTTATGAATGAATTCCATTCCATTTCCTTTGCGCTACGATATGGGGCTCTTCAAGAAGCGGGTATTCAGGGTTCTTAAGAGTCGGCAACGCTTAAGTGGCTCCTCTGATGAAGTCTGCTCGTTTCCTGACTATCGCATACAAAAATCTGTCCATGCAATTTTTCAGCTCGCTAGGTATAGAAATATTATATTTATCACGACTTTTAAACACAATAGTCATAACCGAAGCTTCGATGGTATCTAATATGAAACCGAGCGAAACTTGGACTAACCCCATAGAACCACGTAATAAGTCACGCCGGTTGTCAGTTGTCCTGCGCTCACGCCGGCTCAGAGGCCAGGGCCACATACAAATTAGGACGCGGTTACTGTTGGGTGTTAAAACGTATGACAAGTGTACAGATTCGTGCAAATATTGATAGTTAATATTTAAGAACCATGTCTGGCTTGTTGCGATGAGATATAAGGAAATTACAAAGTAATCGTTATAATTTTTAGTGTTCCGTACAAAACTTTGTCCACGGAACACTTATCGAATCACTTCGGTCTTGCAAATCAGTTAATTGCGTTTTTTTGTCAGGCAAGGCATCTGATTTTAGGCTTGTTTATAGTCTGGCTTAGGTACCTACATTCTTTTTCTGTCTGAAGGTTGCCTGGAATAGAATAAATAGGGCCTATTCCCTGTATCTAAGTTTAATGGTTGTTTTCTGTGTATTAGCGATTTATTTTAGTGATATGTACAAAAAATATATTTAGATATTTTTATCGTATCATTTAGGTAGGTACATACTCGTATAATAATAATAGGTAGTAAAAGACTTAATACGGATTTCGTTGAAGACTTGACATAGTTTTCAAAGTGAAAAAATAAATTAGTAGTTTTTATGTCAGTACATTGCCTACGCAGGCGTCTAATTATGAAGAAAAGTGATTAACATAATGTTTAATAAAGCACGTTACACGCAAACCGCACACGTGCGCCTGCGTCGAACAAAGAGCCGTTAAAAACTCGTTAAATGTGCATGAGCCGATCTTATTGCACGCCGAACGGGACACATACGCGTTTGCTATTTTATCACTCCTACTAATCTGTAGAATTATCATCTCGCACTTAATACGCTAATTTGAATAAACCTTCGGAGCCACCATTAACGCGATAACTACTTGATATCAATTCAGATTATAATAACATTTTTATCTTACTCGTAATACTTAGTAGGTAGTAGCAAACATATGCATTTGAATGGGGTTAAAAAAACCCTATTATTTTTAACCGCCTTCAAAAAAAAGGACTCAGTTTGAGCCTTATATGTATGTATGTTTGTTCGCGATTATCCCGCGTTTGGCTGAACCGAGTTTGATGCAGTTTTTATTCAACTAAAATGTTTCAAATAGCACGAAGAGTCTCATAAAATTCCACGGACTGGGGTTTTGATTTTTTTTTAGTTCTTGGCAACTGAAAAATAGAGACCCATTTGTAGAATTCAGTAGGTATTGTGTAGGTAATATACGCATTCTTATATACGCATTCTTATATACGCATTCTTATATTCTTACGAGTACCTATACTCGTATACCCTACAGTTATCGCCTGTCCGCTTTTCTAAGATCATTTACGCCATAGTCTTACTATGGCGAACTTAATCTTAGAAAATCGCTATAGATACTCATACTGTAGAGGCGGGATCACATATACTTACGTGTAACGTTGTCTCTAATAGTGTCTCTATAAGTACGTGCTTTATTACTACGTGTTATGTTTAATCGTTAAATTCATGCGCCTCCTACCCATTGCTTATAATTCAATAGAACAATGCGGTCGCAAAAATGTCAGTGTCGCGCGTTTTTATCTACTAGAGCCAGCCTCGAGAACAAGTACCGCAATGTGGAATAGATTAATGTTTTCTCAGTACTAAGCTAGTTGAGGGCCCGTAATAAGACATTTTTCACCACACCAGCACGGAAAGGCTTACTTTGTACTTCAAAAACTGATAGCAAAGTTGAATTTTATTCACATGTGAGGCAAAGTAATCAAATGCAAATTTTGAGTTGTTTTCTTATGTTTGCTGGTAGAATTGACTTCTAAATGATGATTTTCGATGATAAATATTCAATAAAGTTAATTTAGATTTGATTTGGTTTGATTTTGTTTGATATTTTACATTTAATATTTGCTTCGGGTTGGTGTGGTGAAAAATTTTGTGTTTCACTCGGGGGCAAATTTTGTTTAATCCTCGTGCTTTGAAACCCTCGCAACGCTCAAGATTCCATTTTTCGAACCACTCGCTACACTCGTGGTTCAAATTTGGAATCATTCGCTTGCTCGGATATCAATATTAGCACGAGCGGTTAAACAACAACTTTGCCCCCTTGTAAAACAAATAACTATTGATATTATATTGGATAATATTAGTCAGTGCACACACTTTTTGGAAAACGCGCATAATCAAATTAAAAATATTGGATTTGAATTAGATTTATACCAGCAATTGGAAGAAAAACATAATAAAACCCCAGAACGTGGAACAATCGCTACAATGCATTGCTTACCAATAAAATAAACACAATATAATAAAATAAAATAAAACGATCACAAAATAAAAAAATAGTAGACAAAAGTCAATTTAAAACTGAATCGAGTCGGCATTACTTCCTAATATAAGGGAATCACTTGGGAACAATTCAAATTATTTTATTATATATTTTGATTTGTAAACTAAACTAAAATAAACGAAATACGAAAGAAAAATAACCAAAATCTCTCTCTCTTAGGCAATGGAGTGCTCAAGGCTGGAATCGAACTACACTGAGAGAAAAATCATCACCAGGAATTAAAAAAACAGTTCTGTACTGGGGGAAAAAATAAAGTTTTAGTAATAATTATGGACTTTTCACTATTTCTGTAAAGTTTATTTATTTCTACAAACAGCTCAGTAATCCCAAATATAATTTCAACAAACAGATAATAGAAATTGCAAGAACTAATAGAAATTGCAAAAGTCAATTTGTTCCTATTAGTTAACTCTCCTTGTCCTCGGATTAAGTTTATTTTTGTAATTCTAAGTGTATTTTTGTTGTACTTTTCTCTCAGTGTAGAGTCAGACCAAACTTATGAAATTATGACGTATAAATAACACTTGCACTGCGTGGGCTATCAAATCCGCTGCAGGCTTTTCTTGGTCCGACTCTAGCGTTATTTGCAATCGTGGCAGATGCCTATTAAACTCCTAAACCACCTGGGTCACGGCGGCATGGCCATTTATTAATATTTATTTATTAAATTTGTTTCCTCATAAATTTGATTTATGATTTTAGTTAAGTAGTCACACTAAATAGATGTCATGCACTAAATAAAAGTGATCAAGCATTTCACCTCTGGGAGGTAACTATGTCTTTGGTAAGTACGAGTATATGACATTTATTTCAGTTAACATTTTATCAACATATAGGAGATAAATAAATAAAATAAAAATAAAAAAGCATTTTGCACTTACATGCAAAAATAACTTTACCAGTACGTTTAGTAATTGATTCCATTTATGTTATATTGTATTTTAAAAATTATATTTTAATAAGTAGATAAATAAATAAAAATAAAGAAGTGTTTTAATTTACACAACTAAAGTACTTAGTAAAATAGTCAATAAAATACTATCTCATCGTCAGTATTGTCACGCCTGGCTTATTCCCATTATATCCCACGCGTAAAAACCCTCAAATTGAATTAAATAAAGGTCGTATCCTTTGGGTTATCACGTAACGTGCGATAGAACTTGAGTTTTTGTTGGTTTAAGGCGTGGGATCAAATGGGAATAACCCCGTGTACCAGCCACAACGTTGCCTTACAAATGGAGGTAATTAATACTCGCTGTCTGGCGCGCCAGCTAGGGGTGTCATTCCATTTTCTTACCGAGTTAGGGCAAGTTAGATCCTCAGACCGAGTTAGCTAACCGCTGTAACATGACCTCGGATCTCCATAACAACTGTGACTATGTTAACTAATATGTACGAATTACGTGGTATGAAAAAAATATGTCAACACATGTTTTGGCCAAAATGCAGGGTTAGTTAAATTCTCATAAGTACTAATTACTTAATGTGTGTCAGTTGAAACATGTTGCCAATGTGGCCCTGCACTTTTCAAATACTCCTGATTCTTAGGCTCGCTTCTGCTCTGCAAGCGGTGGGAATATCACCCCAGAGGACTGCGATGTATTAATTTATTGTGCTTTTGGATTATGCGAACACTACGGTCCTGCACATCTGTTACCTTTGAAATGAATAAAACAAAAGGCTAATAGGAAAACGACATATAAAAACTGTTCCGTACGTATCGCTCAACCACAATCGCGGTTGCCACCTTGTGTAGGCGTAATTGACACATTAAAGTTTATTGTTAGTAATGAAACATTGTTTGCTTGTACAAAAAATCATTTAATTGTCTTTGTGTTTTACGAACACATTCTTTTGATCTTTAACCAACAGTTTTTTGCTGAACAACCGCACGCTACTTGGTAGGTACATTGTTGTGTTTATTTTATTTAACAGACCGCAAGTCGATATTCATTTTTCATTTAACTCCATACCTATTTACTGATAATTATGTACCTATTATATTCTTAGGTACTAATATGTACCTAGTTAATTCTAGTTTTTATAAATAGGTACCTATTGTAAACATTAACGTTGTGTAAGTAAAAGCGTGGATCCTAAGTAAGTATAGTAATTATCAGGTTACGTATCTCATTTCCGAATATTTAAAAACTGATTATTAAAATCCCGAAATTTTCATTTGGCTGAACGTGTTTTTCTGAAAACCGTAGAATTTTTAGAAGGGTCATCAATTTATCCTAACCTAATCCTAAGGCTTCTACGGGATGCCATTTTCAAAGGGTTTGGAAAATTTAATGGATTTGAAAAAAACGCATTCGGTCAAATGAAAATTCGGCAAATGAAACATCGAGCAAATATATATCTACGGTGAGATAGGTTATGTTACCTAATTAATAAATATTATACGTAAATAAATAAAATAAGTAAATAAATACTACACAAGTCCCACTGTAAGCTCAATACAGCTGTTGTGGGTACATAGACAACGATAGATATAACATATAAATAGTTATAAATACTTAAATACCTAGAAAACACCCACGGCTCGGTAACAAATATTGAATTCGTGCTCATCACACAAATAAGTAAATGCCCTTACCAGGATTTGAACCCGGCACCAACGGCTTCATAGGCAGGGTCACTACCCATTAGGCAAGACAATGATTATGCAATTTGTATATGCCATGATGTGGTCTAACAATAATGATATATGAGTATAATATAGGCCCTGTGTCTTTTAGACTACGCTAGATCGAACACGATTGAGTATTGAGTGCATGCGATCACAAGCAAACCAATACAAATATGTATGATCTAAATCGAATACGATATTGTTCTAAAATTTAGCCACTACACCCAAAATTCTTATAATAATCACAAATTATATTTACAACGGAGTATATCGCAAATGTATTTTGTTACCTTTATTTACCGACGTTTCGACATTTCACTGGTCGTGGTCGCCAAAAATTATAACTAAGAACCGGAACCAAATTCTAAGAGCAATACAAATAATGGGTGTATATTTTCAGAACGGATACGTAGAGTGCAGCAACGGCGTAGAAGAGTGCGGACAGGTGGAGGACTGCGCTGTCTCGATGCCTCGCAAGGGCTGCTGCGAGCGCTGCAAGGGGTGCTGGTACAACGGCACTGAGCACGCCTCGCACACGGAGTGGGACGAGGAGGGCCGAGTCCTGCGCTGCGAGGCCGGCGTCGTCACCATTTCGAGGCCGGAGTGCTACGCGCCATGCGAGAAGCCGAGACACCAGCGGCACACGCATTACAACTGTCCTGTCTGTGGCGGTAAGGCTTTGATATCTGTTACTGAAAACAATGATTTGGCTTATGTTACGGCTGTGTAAAGTTTAAGAATCATTAATAGAGTGTTGATGGTCCATAAATGTATGAAAGAGCGGAAATAAAATCATTAAAAAAACCTTTGAAATTTAGGTAACTAAATAGTTACATATTACAAGGTAAACGCACTAATACTCGTCGGGGTCCCAGTAGGTAATGTCATCTTAAAACTTGTCAATAGAGGTGACAGCAGGGTGTCTATTGCGCATTAGCATGTCGAGCACTAGTAAGTTTACCTCATAGCACCTTTGTACATAGGTCGGCTGAAAGCTGTGTTGTAATAAATGTAATGTTCCTCAATTTTAAGCTAACTATAAATACACGGGACCTAATTAACACGCAGCAGTAAAAGAAATATAATTTATAAGGAACACACTTAACACAGACAAAGGAATTTTCAGATCGTTTCACACTGACGCCTTTTCCCACCGCGAGTGCTATGCACGATACTTATATATTGAATGTTTATAATTGCTCGGCGTGCAGCGGGTCTCTGGCCAGGCGCAGCCGTGTCTCGCGCAGCGCCCACCCAGACGCATGCGCGGCAAAAAACAACCAACAAGCGCAATCTCGGACAAAAACAAACACAACCCGACAACAGATCTAATAAAACCAAAACGGACGAACAATTTACCTCCGAAACTCTAACAAGTTTATTAATTCCATAACAAATAATAGTAATTTACAAGATGACGACTCCAAATTTCTTTTGAAAATTGCCGACGCATTCCGAACTATGGCTGTATTGGTTGGGTTTTATGTTTTATTAATCGCTTGCGCGCTAAATGCTATGTTGGGAGTTTGTCGCTTAACTTTTTATTTATTATTAATTTCGAACAAATTATTTAGCTCGAATCAGGGAATGTAAATGCAACGAAACGTAGCAAAGTTTGCTGGAGAGAATCATCATATTAAAGTCCTACAACTCCTACAAGGGTCAAACAGATCAGTGTGTTACGTTCTTTCCTGTAGACATACACAAGAGTTAAGGGCTATAAAGATTAATTTTCTTATTTAACCCTTATCCGCGTAAAAAGGTCCTCCTTTTATTTACAGAACTATGATAAAATCATTACTTACATGCCCACAAGCTGTTAACTATTGCCCACAGGAGAGAAAACTAGCGTGTTCGCGCGAACTGTACATTTTTCTCTCCTGTGGGCAATAGTTAACAGCTTGTGGGCATGTAAGTAATGATTTTATCATAGTTCTGTAAATAAAAGGAGGACCTTTTTACGCGGATAAGGGTTAAATAAGAAAATTAATCTTTATAGCCCTTAACTCTTGTGTATGTCTACAGGAAAGAACGTAACACACTGATCTGTTTGACCCACAAGTATAAATAATGGTTATAGAAGGTTACTGTTTCCTCCTAGATAAACGATAGCCACAACTTAAGCAAAACTAATAATTAACTATGAAAACTGTTTAATGTACACTTGGAAGAAGCATCCAGGGGGCCGATTTTTGAAATTCGACCACTCGATTTCGTGTATTTCGTTAAATGATATCTCCACTACTAGGCGTTTAAATTCTACTAATAGAATTGAAATCGAGTGGTCAATACCAATAGATTCCAAATTTCGATCGTTCGTATTAAAAAAATTAGCATTTCGCCGTTTTCCACCGATTTTCGAGTGACGAAATCGAGTGATCGAAATTCAAAAATCGGCCCCCAGGCGCCGAGCCGTGGTAGCGCACGCCCACACGCGAAGTGGACAATGAGCTGAAGATTTGTTGCGCAGTAGTCTGCATCGCACAATAGCTCGCCATTATACTGCACTCCTGCGATCTTATTGCTATAATAGTGATAACTGCCATCAAAACAATGCAGTGATTGATTTTTATGTTCTATCTATATTATATTACATCGTTTAGGTCAAAAAGGTAACTAACAAGTCATTCTGTAATCGATAAAAACTAGTTTCTCATTCACATTTGTTTTTCTTCAAAAACAAGTGAAAGTTTCAACTAAAGAAAATATAAATTAAATACTACGTAAATTAAAAGTAATAGTAAGTAGGAGAAAACAATAAACAGATACTCGTACTGCACTACCAAAAGGTTTAACGATTGTAAAGTTTGATTAACCATGTTTATTACTCTCCGACAAATAAGAAACTGGCAAATCGAAAAGATTACTTTCTTATTTGTTTAATAATGGAAAGCTGCAAGATTATTTATTTGTGCAAAGCGGACCACCCAGCGCAGGCATTCGCCACAGAGTCCTGCCCTTACCGCAGGATACGTACAGCGAGGCTGCTTTAACTTTAGGGATGGAAGCCTTAAATCCAACAAGATCTTATTATGTGTTCACAGGGGTTCATTAAAATTATATATTTGTGGTGGTCAAAAAGTCTCCCACGGCGTTGCGGCTCTATTATTGACCATAAATCAAAAAGTTAACAACCTACTTAAAAGGTAAAGATGGGAGGGTTTTTGTGTGCGGGTCAAAGCGGCCGACGTCGGCGCGGCTGCGCGGGCGCAGGCGCGGTGAACCCCGTGTTTGTTTGTTTTACGATCCCCACGGTGCATTAGCTTTTTTGCTTCTTCTACTTACTTATTATTTCTTCATAATGTAGAGATAATCATGATGCCTTATCAGCGCGAGGCTTTTTAGGATTTCGACCGTCTGTCTCGAGATGTTTGAGTTCATTGTATGATTGTTTTAACCTCGGTAACAAACTCATCTAAATTCTAAATGCGTTTGGAGGACCGTCTTTATTATTAGGTATGCTTGCGACGACAATCTGAGAAATTGAAATAATTAGCGAGTGATGGACGCCCGCTGCGTGCTGTGAATTGTTGATAGAGTTGGGCTCATGTGCATAATCCTCGTTTCATACTTACGTATAGGTACATATAAACACACCTGGCCGTAGTTATATTCATGCAAGGTGTCTTTAAATAAATAAAATCCAGCAGTAATCTTCAACCGTTAGTATTTCATCAGTATAAATCTTGTTTGTATAATTAAAACTTAAGTCGAGTCTTACATGAATATAGCGGACTAACGATGAATAGTTAATTGTTTGTGTACAAAAGGACAGCCTACTTTGTGTAGTCATCTCTAGTTTTACGACAGACACTTGAGTGTCTTCCTCCATTGTTAGATTGTCACACGCGCTGACGCAGCGGGTTCGAGCACGCTCTCAGAATTGAGTGTGCGTCGCTATTGAAGCACATTCATCTACTGACATATCCAAACACTTCACGACAGAAGACTGAGGGCGAGCCTAATGAATGCCAAGCGAGGACAAGGCAATCTATTATGTATTCACATTTGTAATTATCTTAAAGAAGGGAAGTGTTACTAATGTACGTACGTACACTTACACGCGTAGAAAAAGTATCGGTAGAGCCTTCAGGGTCCGTTCGCGGCGGTGGGCGCGCCGTGTGCGGCCGGACTCCGTCATTAGGCCCTGATTGATTCATCGTCCAGTCATAGTAATTTATGAACTTTACGCTTTGTCGCAGCCAAGCCGCTGATCCTTTCCAATCTTATTTGCTAAAGAATGGCTTGCGCTTTTGTTTCAAATGTTTATTTTGCTGGCATATAAAAAGCGGCACAATGAAACGCTAAGAGGTGTCTTTTTTATTGTATAATTAATTGTATAATATTAAAAGCGTATCTAGAAAACCGGCCAAGTGCGAGTCGGACTCGCGTTCCAAAGCGTTCCGTACATTACCCAATATTTAACAAAGTATTTTTTAGGGTTCCGTACCCAAAGGGTAAAACGGGACCCTATTACTAAGACTTCGCTGTCCGTCCGTCCGTCCGTCCGTCCGTCCGTCCGTCCGTCCGTCCGTCCGTCTGTCTGTCACCAGGCTGTATCTCACGAACCGTGATAGATAGACAGTTGAAATTTTCACAGATGATGTATTTCTGTTGCCGCTATAACAACAAATACTAAAAACAGAATAAAATAAAGATTTATTTGGGGCTCCCATACAGCAAACGTGATTTTTGACCAAAGTTAAGCAACGTCCCCAAGTAACACAACGTAGCTGAATATTGTTTGAATAATAGAGCATGCCGTACTTAATGCTGAATAAGGTAGCTCTATAACAGCTGAATAAGCGTTATACAGACGTTATACAGAAGGTTTGGGCGCAAAGTGGGCAGTGCCCACGCCGCTTATTTCTGAATAACAGTAATGTAATAGCTATATAAGTGTATGCCCACACATTGAATCGCTGAATAACACTTGTATAGAGGCTGTCAAAAGCTTATATACCGCTTTTAAACCAAAGTTATCCAGCTTTGTACACAATGAATCAGTTATTCACACGTTATGAAGCTTTTGGTTCCAAAGTGCATTTTTACAGAAAATATATTCAGATATTTGTGTTAAATCAATGATTTGTCTTCCATTTTAATTTGTGAACTCGTGTCAAAGTGTAGTTTCTGCAGTGAGCTTACAAAATAAGGAGGACATCACCCATATATTTATTTGATGTTTACATAACTTCAATTTCATTGCGCATGCGACTTTACTGTTAATATATATATGCATTTTATTTAAAATTTTAAAGCGCCGCGTAAATAATGCACCGTTTCAAAAGTAAATATAGAAAATTTACTACTCCACATTTAAATTTGTAATTTTTCTGCGGTGTTTAGATGTTTTAGTGATAGAAAATGTACTTTAACAAGTTATGCTACGATAAAACTAGTATTAAAAATGAATAAAATGGGTTTTTCAGTTCATTTTCAATTCCTATATAATTGTAGAGGTTAGAAAGTGAGCAACCGTAATGGCGTCCGACTGTGCTGAATATAAGCTGCTGCCACAGCTATTATTGTGCTAATTTCTGAATAAGCAGTCACATTATTCGCGTTACAAAGCAACATGTTAGATAATAATGGTCTTAACACAACAAGTTTTGAATAACATCAGTATAATAGTAATTGTTTTCTCAATCTTAAAGCCTATTAGGGTTCTATACACAAATAGTCAAAACCACATAGATCCTCACTACTTTGATGATAAAACATTATAGGTATGTAACACGGGCAATATTCAATCCTACTTCCCACTAATATTATAAACGCGATATAATATATAAGTTATATGATAAATCTGGGGGCACGGCAGTTTACACAGTTATTTTTTCCGTTATCAGTTCCGACAAATATGTAGTAGGTAAAGGTAACGCAAAGATGTACGACGTGAGTACGAAGATATATATAGTATGAGTGGTATGGTTACGAGTATGGTATGAATATGAATATGGCATAGGTGCGAAGGTGAGGGTATATCATTCATTCATTCATATTAGTAGCGGGTATCACGGGTATGAGTACAATTAAGTATAGTTTGATATGGGCAGTATTGTTTAGGTATGAGTACGAGTACAGTGTGGGATGGGTATGAGTAGACCCACTTGAAAACTAAAAACAGTCTGTTCAAAATCGACAGGAGAATCGATTTCGCTATGAGGGTGATTATTTTATTTTTCTCATACCCAGTCCAGTCTACAACTTTTTAATGCAACAATATGAATAACTAGCATTTGACACATTGTTTGCCAACTAACAACAACCTTAAATGGCCATTGGTAAACTTTATCTCGTTGCAATAAGGTATGAAAATGGTCAGTTAACAGTGTTTACGATGGTAACTAGCGGATGCAACGGATAGTTGTTTGGCCGGAATCCGGATATCTGGCCTGGACACTGGCCGAATATCCGGTATCCGGCCGCCGAATATTCGGCCGGCGGAACTATACCTACGTTTCGGTTTTTCAGGTGCGCATTCTGCAGGTTTGACCTGTTTCCTAGTAAACGTTCGCGCGGACTCATTTCTAGGTTCGAAATGAGTGCGCGTGCAAGTCAGTGGAATGATTAAATTGTTTTAAAATAATAAACAAGTACGATTATGACCGTGTCTGTTTCTTAAATCCAATTTGTTTACTCCGAAATCATGCAATGTTACTATCCGGTATCCGGCCGAATAGGAGGTCACTATCCGGTATCCGGCCGAATAGGAGGTCACTATCCGGTATCCGACCGGATAGTAAAATAGTGGCCGGATAGGCCGGATAGTAACCGGATATCCGGTGCATCTCTAATTAAAAGGACTATGCATCTTGTGTAAAATAACCAATCGAAGAGAATTGTTAAGAAAAGTAAACCTCGATTTTTTAAATAATGGTTGGATTAAAGAATATGCGTATTTATTCTTGATGCGTTCAAAATAAAATAAAAACACGCTCAAGCTCAAAGCAATCAGACTCAAGTAGCACTGTTGACCGTGTATAAAGCTACGGAACCCTCTCCACTGCGCACTTGTTGATACTAAGCAGTAGTTTGAATAGCGCTTCTCATTGCGTTCATTTTGCAGCTTTTAGCAAGAAAATATAGTATATGTGTACTAAAATCGCTATAACTTAAGTATAAGTGTTGTTTTAGTTTTTATTATTCAGACGTTATGCCAATAAAAGCCATAATTAACCCATATATGCAGCTACTGAATAACAAATAATATGTGGATATTATTACAGCTTCCAGTAATAGCGTCCACCTTTATTCAAAAACTAGCGTTAAAACAGAAACTGCAACCGCTTTTATACAGTTGAAAGTCTTCACCGACGCTTCTTTTCAGCATTTAGTAGCCACTATCACATTTTTCTTAATATTGTCTGCTTAAAATCATACAACACAGAATATATACAGCTAATTGCTGCTAATGCTGCTATTATGCAGCTTTTAGTAACCACAAATGCTTTAAGCTGAATAATGTCTAAGTAACTGTGTAAGAAATAAGTATTATTCAGCTTTAATATGCAAAACCAATACTATGCAAAATTTATTCAGCATTTATTGGTATAAAGGCCCCACTAGGCCCACATATTTTCTTATTCCGAATTTAGTAATTTCCACCGCATATACACAAAATTTATGCAATCTTAATTTGAATAAGATGATAATTTTACTCTATTATCCTGCTTGTGTGTTACTTGGGTCGGGCGTGGTCAGTACTTGGATGGGTGACCGTTTTCTTTTTGCATTTTTTTCCGTTTTTTTTTTTGCTTTATGGTACGGAACCCTTCGTGCGCGAGTCCGACTCGCACTTGCCCAGTTTTTATATGTGAATTGCCTTTAAAAAACCCGTAGGGGTGGTACAAAAACTAAGTAATTAGTCCGACTCACGCTTGACTGCATTTCTAATAGGTTTTCCTGTCATAAATGTTTCGGAAATATACTTATTATTTCAAATACAGTGGAAGTGTTCGTGGAATGTTTCTATTCTTTATTCAACCTCTCTCCTCCTCGTTTCCAGAATGCGTGATAAACGGCCAAAGAGTGGGCGAGGGGCGCGACGTGCGCATCCCGGAGGAGCCGTGCCTGTCGTGCCGCTGCGTGCACGGCGCGCTCTCGTGCGCCAAGCGCGCGTGCCCCGTGCTGCCGTGCGCTCCCGCGCAACAACACACGCCGCTCGGCGAGTGCTGCCCCCGCTGCAATGTGCCCACAGTAGACAAGATGCTGCCCAGTAAGTTCACATTTTGTAGAAGCTCTCCTTAAGTATATTTTTTATTATATTGTATGACCTGCCTGGCCCACGCTGGCCCATTGTGTACAGGGGCCTTAATACACAGAAGGTGCGGTCGGTGCTAAGGATTCAATAAATTTATTAAGACAATTATGATCCTTAGATTTATTATGACTTCTGTTTTTTTATTTAATAGGTGTACATTATGAATCCTCATATTTAATAGGTGTACATCGCTGGGCGGTACCTTAATATAACACTTTAATGTAATGTACAGTAGAGTCCGGTTATAACGACACTCAAGGGACCGCTGATATTACGTCGTACTAACCGGACGTCGTACAAAACGAGCCGCCAATTTTAATATATTTTTTAATCAAAATAATTACATCATTTTGTATTTATTAATACTTATGCGACAATCAAAGAAATAAAACATTTTTTTTTAAATATATATTTACGTTAGTATTACGTTTAGCAGAAGCCACTTTTCATCAAGGTACGCGTACTCACTCGTCATCCGCAAATTACTCGAATCCCGTAAAATAAAAAGTCGTAATTCTTGGGGATCTAATCAAGATGACGTTGTTTTATCACATAGTTCCTGTGGCCACCTCCTGTGTCCATCGACAGATCGGCTCGAAGGTCACCCAACTTACATAATTATATCTTATTTTTTTTTATTATGTGTGTGAAGTTTAAGCTCAATCGAATAATGGGAATTGTTTTATTTAGTTTGCAAGATTACGAAAAGTCGCATGACTATCTATTTCACCTTGCTCCCTATATGCAAAAGGGGGAGGAGAGTTGGGTGCGCGGGACGGAATAAGCTTCTTACCAACAATTTATTTGTAAAAACTACGTCACTTGTCGTTGTAACCGGACTTGACGGACGAATTTTGAATCAATTTCCGTCGTTAAAAGCGATCGGTCGTTATAAGCGGAGTCGTTATAAACGGTTGTGCTTTCATAGTAGCTTGTACTAAAACCAAACAAGTGCCTATACTTTCGTCGCTATAAGCGGTTGGTTGTTATATGCGGAGTCGTACTAACCGGACTCTACTGTACCATCAGCCGCAAAAGTGCATGGTGACTTTATCAATGAATTCATTCATAATTTCTGCATGCAATTTTGCAGCTCACTGTACATTCAGCTGCAGATTTAACTGACCCCCCTCCCCCCATGCATATATATTTGACTCTAATTAAGTGAGATAATTAGAGTCAACTATCTCCTTAGCTGACAGTACCTAAGTAAGTTACAATAAATAATATCTTCGAATTCCAGGTCACACTTTCACAAAGCCGTGCATAATCGGCAACAGCCTCCACGCGCACCTGGCGTCGTTCCGCGTGGACCCGTGCACGGACTGCACGTGCGTGAACGGCACGGTGGTGTGCGCGCGGCACACGTGCCCCGTGCTGACGTGCGGGGCCCGCGCGCGCCCGCCCGCGCCGGGAAAGTGCTGCCCGGAGTGCCCGCAAGTCGAGGAGGCGAAGGCCGCATGTGTTATAGGCGGGAATACTTATCAGGTGGGTACAGCTTCTGCTAGACTTATTTTGCCAGTGAGCATCAAATAGACAGTGACGGTCAATGTGGCCAAATATATCCTAACAGACCTTTGTTACCATAGAAATAAAGATGTGTTTCGATACGTTTGGGCACTTTGGCCTATTTGATGCTAGTGACGCTAGTCAGCATCAAATGTTGTTAGCCAGTCGGCTAACATATAAAAAGCACAGTTACGAGTATATTTAGTATATTATACAGTCCTGTTTTGATCTTGATATTATGTGTGACTGGGGACATTTATTTAACTTACAAGTGTAAACCTGAGTAAACGTGAGATACTGGAATAGAAAAATATATGACATTATTATTCATATTTCAGGATGGTGAAACATGGCAGCTTGATGCTTGCAAATCCTGTGAATGCCACGGCGGTGAACCTCGCTGCGCCATGGAGCGCTGCCCCGTCGTGACCTGTCCTCCCGACCAGACGCTGCGGCGCGTGCCGGGCCAGTGCTGCGCGCGGTGTGTCGACATCGACGGCATCTGTACCGTCTTCGGGGATCCCCATTACAAGACCTTTGATGGAAAATTCTACAGTTTCCAAGGATCCTGTAAATATCAATTAGTGTCCGACTGCGCAAATGGCTCATTTTCGATAAGAATTTCTAACGACGCTAGAAACACTTCACATTCCTCCTGGACACGCACGGCCACTCTTCGGATAGGGTCTACCAAAATTAATATGGGGAAAAAGATGCGAATCAAAGTAAACGGCAACAGAATCAGCTTGCCCCACAGAGAGAGCGGCGTAGCGGAGATAATCCGCAGCAACGGTTCCGTGCTTTTGAAGGCCAACATCGGAGTGCAAATGTTATGGGACGGAGACGGCTTCTTGGAAGTTACAGTGTCGAGTGTGTATAAAGGAAAATTGTGCGGTTTATGTGGCAATTTTAACTCTATAGCAAAGGACGATATGAGATCGCGCGACGGTAGGATGATGAGCGACGCGTGGGAGTTCGGTTCGTCGTGGCGGGTGGGCGGTCGGCGAGCTTGCTCGCGCCGGCGCGAGCGCCCCGGCCGCTCCCAGTGCCGGCCGCGCCGGCGGGCCAAGGCGCGTCGGCTGTGCCGCGGCTTCGACAAATACGAGGCTTTTACCGAGTGTGCGGCGAAAGTGAATCCTCACAATTATAGGGAGGCGTGTGAATTAGACGCGTGCAATTGTTCTGGCTTTCGGTGCCACTGTGCGGCGTACGGCGCGTACGCGCGCGAGTGCGCGCGGCTAGGCGCGGCGCCGCGGGACTGGCAGCACGAGGCGTGGTGCGCGGGCGGCGCGCCGCCGTGGCTGACGCGCGGCCGCGACGCCGCGCGCGCCGCGCCGCCCGACACGGCGCTGATGCTGCCCGGCACCATGCCTAAGCCGGGGTCCGGCCGTCGCCCCCCGCCGCCGATTCTGCATCCTGATTAACTTTGTTAGCGGCTCCGCATCTACTAGTCAAACCTGCCAGTGTGGTGAAGTGAGGTAATTACTTTTCAGTTGTCAACGCTCTTATACTTAACTCCATGGTATCGTTAAGAAAATTGAATAGATAATCATTTCTGAAAAAGTTTTTACTTTCGTTTCTGCCTGTGTTTATCTTATTTCATCTCACAACAGTAAGCTTATTGATTCTTACAGGACGATTCTAGAAGAAAAAAGTTTCTTAAAGTTTCCATACCTGCATTAGGTATGTCTTATCTAAATTAATGTTAAGAAAGTCAGAACTTTTATTTATTTATCTCATTTAGGTATGTAATTTTTTCAGTTGAGATAGTTTTTGTGTACCTTTGTCATTTACATGAAATAAATAGTTATGTCGCTTATGGTTAGCTAGCATATTCTTATCCGAAATTCATTATGTATGTATATACAATGTATATTAAGATTAACTACCAAATGAAATATTAAATACGGTTGCGGGAATCACCCGCAACTCCTGCATCATCAGGGGCTATTTGGAATTTGCAAGTATGAAAGTAATTACCTACGTCATTGGCTTCCTAACCTTCTCATACTTACACAAAGTCTTCCCAAATAATGCCCCATCTACCAGATTAAAATTTCATTTTAATATAATCAAATAACTTGTGTATTTTTTGTTTACAGTATTACGAGGACGCAAGAAATAAGATGAATTAAAAAATACACCTCGACAAGGTGTAAACAACCACCAATGGAATGATGATCTTTCTACAAGAACAGTATTCAATATAACTACTTATTATAAGATGTACGTACATAATATATACTAAATGTCATAGAATAACTTTTGACCATCTATATACAGCTCACTATTGCCTCGCGAACATCAACCAGCATGAAGTGAAATTTGAGACAGATTTTGGAACTAGATTCTCCTTTAGACATTCAGTTAGCTCATTCCATTATTTTAAGACCCACGATCAACGATCGTAAGTTAAATCGCGAAAATTGATCGTGATTGATCAGACATCGTAGATTTTGTAGACTCAAAAGTCTACAAACCTCGCAGTGCAGCCTCGAAGTTGAGTTAAAATAATCAGTATAATTTTGAGGTCAGAGAGTTTGAATACTTACCTCGATTTTCTTAATGGGATATTATTATACTACACAACAATAATATCCTACAAGATGTACGATATTTGGTAATGATTGAGTATCTATTGGTGATTCTCTATATAAATAGGAAGGAACGCTGGTTGTTATTTAAATGCTGTCGCTTTACAATTCATTAAACTCATGTAATGCTTACTTAGCGTATCTAAAATGTGATAATTGATTATGACTTGTGTTATGGAAGTGCGTTCGGTAAAGTAAAGTTCAAATTGCGATCTCATCAGTACCTAGTTGTTTACAAAAACTTAGTTAACATATTTATCCGAAGCCAAGAAGCTATGAGATTGAGAGTAATCTACATAAAACCCTGAAAGTAGTAACAGATTCGTTCGTGTAGTTAAATATTGTTTTAATTAAAGACTCGTTTTAGAGCTTAGTTGTTAAATACGTTACCAATGAATTGTATTCTTGACTTTTAAATCTATGTGTACTTACTTTAGTTTCTGACATGTTCACTTAATGTTAATGTTAGCTGGTGACAGTACTTTCTATTCTGAAATGATTGAATGTGTGTATTCTACTAGACATTGTAGATGTTTTGAGAGGAGGCTGAAGTATATCTACTTTTGATTATTTATCAAGTAAGGATAAACGCAGCCAGCAAAATAAAAGCAGCCAGTGTCTACGTGTCATATTATTGACTAATTTTCTTTTTTAATTGCCTTTGTATAAATGTCTTCTTTATTCTCTTTTTATTTATTACGCGAAATATTTTCTAAAGTATTAGAAATTATTTCAAAAATCACTTCTTATGTTTAATTTTTTCTGTTTTGGCCGCTTTCTGAGTGAAAGCCGCCCAAAAGAGTGAATTAAATTTTCTTAATTTTAATGTTTTATTTCAAGGCTTACGTTTTATGTAGGCTCGTAAGTTATTTGAGGATATAATTAGCGACCTTTATTTCTGACAATTTACTTAAGGTATTACAAATTATTCCTTCTTTTACAATTATGTATACTTTCTTACGACAACATGCATACTATGATACTATTCTAATCTAAGTATAGTGTAGGTACCTTTTTGGGTAAACTTTACCTACATGCCATAAATTTAATTATTTATTGATATAAAATGGGTCTTTATTATGGAATTGTATGGAAATGTAAAAATGTAATGTGTTTACTGCACAACGTTACTGGTTCTATTTTAAGTACCTACGTAAATATACTATTGGCTCCACTAAGGAACTAAAAGTTACAGTAACTTGTGTGCTTGCGAACAAGGAATAAATAAATAATGCAATTTTGTTGAAAAACCCTTTTGTTTCATTAGCCCAGATCGCCGATGACCGATGATGTACCTTTGTCTGTATGGTGGTGTTATCTATTGAAATGCTACCTAAGCACTATGAAAACCGATTAAAGAACCTTTCAGACAAACTTGAGGAGGTAGATTGATGAATGTATAAAATAAAAATAAACTATTTATATTATACCTACATCCATTAATATATACTTAGTCAAAATTGTATTTTTTTTCGAGAACATTTTTTTCTGCTCTATACAAGCACTATCGAGGTTTGAACCCACGATTTTTGACCACCACCACATATTCTGATGAGATTGATGAGTGAAATCACTCATTATAAGATAGGATAGAAGATCATCTTATTACAGACAAATTACTGTGTAAAATAAAACTCATTCGTATAATCCAATGCTATATATATAATATATCGCTACCACAACAATTACCTACTTATATTAACCATTCATATGTGGTGGTGTTCAAAAATCGTGGGTTCAAACCTCGATAGTGCTGAATAGACCAAAAAAAATATTCTTGAAAAAAGAAATACTAAAAATTCCTTATCATCCTTATCATACACAGGAAAGAGGTTAATAATTTATTTGAGGCGTATATCTAAAATAATATCGGTAGGTACCTACTTTTATGATTTCCAATAGAAATTAGACTCCATTAATAATTTATACAACTCTTTGCGAGTTTGCTTGCTAGAAAATGGATATTATAAAGCACCTCAAATATATTCATTACCCTCTCTGGCTAGAAGCCAAATTTCCTCAATTTGATGTCATCAAAATTATCTAGGACAATTTGGCGTCCGCTTTAAAAACACGGGATTCATTATTTTTATCTTGAGCAGAAATCTTCACGCGAATTATAATAAATATTTCTCAACTCAAATGATATTTTTAAATTATTTTGAAACATTTCGTGTAATAGGTACCTACATAATCAGCGGTGACTTATGAATCATTCGATCTAAATAAAAAATAGATAATAGAATAAAAGATTTATTAATAAGTATATAAACATAGCGCAGTCACACACATCAAATATTACAAGATTATTTTGTACAATACATACATAATACTTTCTTGTTAACCAATGAAGTTTAGGTGTATACTTCCATTTTGTTCCTGTTAGTCCTCTTGTCCAATGTCTCAAGATTCGAAAGGTTGAAGGACCGAAATAGAGATGTAGAGAGATTTCTTAATTTAAATCAAAAGTTTATAGAGAAGAGAGCAGCTGACTATTCTCCGGTCATCATCTCCATGAATTCTAAAACAAAATAAATTTATTTGAGACAGAGTTTTCGCTTTCAACTAGGTACCGTATTATTTATCTCAGTGTGTCTGGTAACTTATTAAAATACTTTGAGATT
The DNA here is from genome assembly GCF_963556715.1 of Cydia fagiglandana. NCBI lineage: Eukaryota > Metazoa > Arthropoda > Insecta > Lepidoptera > Tortricidae > Cydia > Cydia fagiglandana. Next base: position 8,381,775 of record NC_085937.1, read on the forward strand.
TAGGCATTGATATCCTAATCATAATTCAACATTGAGGGCCGGTGTTCGCTTATGGGGTGCTCTCAATTGTTACCAAAGTCTGGAAGTATGTGACATGATGTCAAACTCTCGGCACTATATACGGATGTTTGCAAAAGGCGCTGACGCTAAAGACAATTTCTGTGACCCCAGACACATAATAAAACTAGCTTTTGCCTGAGACTTCGTCTTCGTGGAATTAGTGACAGCAGCTACAGTTAGCAATCATTCAATTAGCGCATTGCTTACTTCAATTATTAGGCAATTCATTAACTCTTTGCACTCTCTTCAGGGATGATTTCCGACATAAAAACTATTCTATGCCCTTCAGCGGGACTCAAATTATCTCTATACCAAATTTCAACTAAGTGACTCTTCACTTACACACTTTCGCCTTTATAATAAGTAGTAGTATGGATAGTATGGATTTAGCTTGTAAAGGGAATGTTGAAGTCAATCTGACTTACCATCGAAGTCTACGGTACCGCTGCCGTCAGTGTCGATTTCTTGGATGAGTCCCTCAAGCTCCTCCTCGGACAGGGCGTCGTCCAGCTCGCGGAGGATCTCCTTCAAGCTCGACGTGGGAATGTAACCGTTGCCTGCAAACAAACAATAATATATTCATAAGTATATATTCGTAATCACGCTGGGTTGCAGCAGGGGCAACAACAAAGATTTCAGCTGCCTGCATTCCTTTACACCTATTTCTGTTTTTGCTTTATTCAAAGCATTCTAAATTAGTCGTACCTAGTTTGAATAAAGTGTTTAATGTATAAGGCATCCTTCCCTCCTATACCTTTGTTTTATTTGTAACATGATGAACACAACATGCTCATCATATTATCTTCAAAAATTAAGGTACACCACAAGGTCGTGTACTTAACAATTAAAAAAAGTTCTTTGCTGAAAACAAGCGTACCCCAAGGATCTCCACATTATGTGGTTGAGAGCTCTCCTAACGCCCTGAGATCTCGACCAAATCGCTGGACCTCGTTGATATTATCTTAAGGGGTCTTTCATGATATGCACGTGTTTAGCGATGTACAAGATAAGACGACAACTTAACAGAGGGTTCGGCAGACCGCGGCTTGCGAGCTGCAGGTTTATTTTAATGACATAGGAGGCAAACGAGCAGACAAATCGCTTGATGGTAAGCAATTGCCGTCGCCCATGGACACCTGCAACACCAGAAGGGTTGCAAGTGTGTTGCCGGCTTGTCTTATAGGAGTACACTATTTTCTTGAAGGTATGAACGTTCACTGAGAGAAAAATCATCACCAGGAATTAAAAAACAGTTCTGTACTGGGGGAAAAAATGAAGATTTAGTAATAATTATGGACGTTTCACTATTTATGTAAAGTTTATTTATTTCTACAAACAGCTCAGTAATCCCAAATATAATTTCAACAAACAGATAATAGAAATTGCAAGAACTAATAGAAATTGCAAAAGTCAATTTGTTCCTATTAGTTAACTCTCCTTGTCCCCGGATTAAGTTTATTTTTGTAATTCTAAGTGTGTTTTTGTTGTACTTTTCTCTCAGTGTTGTATCGTTCCGAAAATACTGCGACTGTGACAACTGAAATCCATGTTTGCGGCTTTTTGGTACCCCTAAAACTGGTGATTTCTACAGCGGTTAATTTTTCTTCTTAAATATTATCTGTATTGGGCCTGTAAGTACATTCCACGACTCTTCTCTTTCCGCACAGACTCTATCGATACATAGTCGCTACTCAAAAACCTATGTTACATTCTATCTACAAAGTCAGACCGAGAAAAGTCTCCAGCGATTTTGATAGCCCACGCAGTGCAAGTGTCATTTTATACGTCAAACTTCTATGAAATTATGACGTGTAAATAACAATTGCACTGCGTGGGCTATCAAAATCGCTGCAAACTTTTCTTGGTCTAACTCTAGTAGGATAAGGTAACTCACCTTCCTTGTCGTACAATCTGAACGCCTCCCTCAGCTCTTTCTGCATGGCTTCGGCGTCCTCTTCTACGATGAACTTGGCGGCTAAGGTTACGAATTCACCGAACTCAAGGCGACCAGACTCTGAAAGTAACAGATGTGTCTGATGTAAGGGTGTCATTACTTATATCGCTTCTCTTCTGTTATCCTGACAGGTAATATTATCCTTTTGATTTTGACCATTGATGCTAAATGATAATATTGATAATTACCTATTATTTTAAGTTTGGGTCATAAGACATCAATTAGTTACATTATTCTCCTAATGATTGACCACAAAGGGTAGGTCCTCCTTTTGTATGAACATGTGTCTATGTGTAATATACCTAATCATTATCGGTTAAACATTGTATACAGGAGTGTAAAACTTGTTTAAAAATTATTATCGCCCGCTTCTGTGTTCTAGGTATAAGTTGTACTTAGACATAATTTTAGTAGTCTACAAAGTTTCACGATATCAATGTTATATAATTATCTTATAAATATCTCTGAACACCAATTTCAAGATAACACAGAGACAGGGAGAGGGAGAGAGAGATAAAAATCTAGCAAGGAACAATCTATTTTTGTAACTTCACAAAACAAAATGGAGGCAAGCAAGATAAAGTGGGCAGGCACTGAAATAACCGCTTGGGAGCTTTGAATTGACATAGGTACACTACACTTGTCGTCACGTAATTTACAATACAGTCGACTATTATACTTTTAATTTCAGAACGAAAGTAGTCAAAAGTTTACACATTAAAAATAATATTTGTCAAATATATTTAAATATGCTACATATTAAATTAAAATCATTAGCGTTTGTTGGAATTTCAAAAGCCGCTCTTGCATTTTCGATAAAATTTAATCCATCGCGGATTTGGAAGGCGAAAATTCAATTTAGTAAATATTTTGAGAAAATTATTCATTTATTTAAAGAAATACCTACCGAATAAGAAATACCTTTTTAGGTAGGTATTAAATAAGCAATCATTCATGAAATAAGCAAGTAAACTTCGGCTGCAATAATAATTTGGTAGGTATCTATTTAGGTGCCTCTACATATCTAAGTGCAGGTGGACAAAACACTAATAATTTTTTTCACGATACTTACTATCAGCGTCGACTTCTTCAATGAGCTCTTCAAGGATGGATTTATTGAAGGGCTGACCCATCATCCTGAGGATGTCGGCGACGAAGTCGCAGGGAATGCTGCCCGAGCGGTTGTGGTCGAAGCCATCGAAGGCCTTGCGAAGGACTGGAATCAACAACACCAACTTTAAAACTAAGAACTTATTACGTAACTAAACCCCTAAACGTGTCTATGAGCTTTTCTGGCTGCGTACCTTCGATATTCAAATTATGATGGGCCATATTAAGGAGAGCTAATTAAAATGTACACCACTTTTAAATATTTTCAGTCAGTAAGTTACACAAATGCAATTTGAAGAGGTGCAGTTATCGATGTTGCACTGGCAATAAAAAGAGCCAAACTGATCGTTCAACGGAGTGCGTTAGGATTAGGACAGCAGTTCAATGCTCTGAGATGCACCTAGTGCGAATAAGTTGTGCAATGCAGCTATTTCTGTGCAGCAACGTGGTGCATCGCCGGCGCGGTCTTATAGCTCGGATGTAGGCCGACAATAAATAACAAACAAACCACAACGTGCATATGTATTCCTAATAACATATTAAAAACATTTTTTATCAATAAATGATCGTATCCAGATCGATCGTTTCATAATGCTACCTAAAACATATTTAGTACATCATGAAATTATATATATAGAGTCCCCTTTTAACGTCAAAACATCACAGTGTAAATTCTTAATGTTCAAATCATCCGATATTACGACGATTAAGCGTCCGGTAGATTATTTTATGAAGTAATAAAAATTTCTTGGTAGTTTTCTGGAATTTGCTGTATTTTTAAGCGTGCGTCATTAATTTATAAAAACATGATGTTCACAAGACCGAAATAAACTTTAACAGCTTTAATGATGAGCTTGATAGATTTAAACGGACTGCATAAATGATACATATTGACGGTACATGTTTGAACACAAAGTGAGAAAATATCAAAAACATAATTTGTTATGAATTACTCGTAAGATTAAATCGTATCGTTGCCTAATGACAAGGAGGTTTGCGTTGTGGAGTTTTAAATGAATTTAGTCTAATCTGAAAGGAAGTTAGTCGAGAAATTGCAACCATAATTTAAGAAAAATACATAGATTCTATACGAAATATAAAGATTAGGTACGAGAGGAGTGCATCAAACTCGAACTTAGTGTAGGTGGAATTGCGCTGATTGACCTCATTCAAAGCGTGAAAAGACCTGAAATCGCCGATCGTACTTGTATCATATTTTATCGCGACGCATGATGTGTTACAAAAATAAATGTAGAATTTGCGTCAGGAACATCTGCATTGATGTAACACTAAACCTTGCCGGGGGCATATAATGGCACTTTTAACAGTTTCCGTCCTGCTCCACCTAATTACTGACGCAAGACCGTGTTCAATTTGTCGACAGGAGTAATCGGAGTCAAGGCCGTAAAGCGGTCTGAACCATCTGATAAGCATCTTGAAATAATTTTATTTCTCAGTAAAAGCGACGCGGAACAAATGTCGCCCCTTCAGCACCGCACAGCTGTCCACAATATTTTGGCAACAAAAAAGTTTTCAAAACATAATTTTTATTTCTGCCAGCATGTTAATTTTAATCATCAAGACGTCTTGGCAGTTGTCTCAAAGACCCACCCAGTTTTATTGCTATTTTTCCTAGATTTTAGCTGCTTATTAATTACCCACGCACGGACACGCACGAATGTGAAAACTTCGGTTTCGAAATGAGTCCGAGCTTTTACGCTATTGTGTCTGCTTTTAATTAATCTGTTTGAAAGAAAGCTTCCAGAATAATAAATCTTTCCCATTTCTTTTATCTATTTGACATCATTTTAATTTTAGAACGTCGAAGCCAGTTTGGTAAACAATAATTATGGACCTATTACAGTTAATTTGCGAAGATTTACGTAATTAATGAGAATATAAATGCAACTTTGTTTTTCTTGGCTCGTATTTGCCCGTTAAGTTGTCAGAAGTTTATTATTAATGGTATTACAGACTTGTTGGTGAGTTTCTTTTTTATTTAAACAGGACTTTAGCGTGACAACAGCAATCTTCCACAGGTTACGCTGATCGCTTACTATCAGGCGGGCAGCAAGCAGTATTTTCATCAACATTGTATAAATTAAAAAAGTTTTTGAAATCACCGTTTCAAGCTACTCTCTTTTTTGTAATAGCAAATAGACGTTAATTTATAACCATCAAAAATATCTTTGGAAGTATCCAAAAGTATCTTGCTGTTTGTTTACAAGAGCGAATATATTTGCCGGGTGACTCAGCAAATAAGAGCATGATTTGTAATTGAACAGCGATTTGTGTGTTTGGCTTACATTCATTTAATATTTAGCGGCAGACCCGCATGATTTGTGCCTCTTGGCAAATATCTGTAAACTGACAGTCACTTACAGCATAGTGGAAAATAAATGAACCACGTATGAATGAATGAATCAGGTGAGAATCTATTTTCACCTACGGCGTATGAACTTACACTAGGTAAAACCTCAATGTAAATTAATTCATGTTTTCACCATCATCATCATCTCAGCCATAAGACGTCCACTGCTGAACATAGGCCTCCCCCTTGTTATGGGGGGTGAATGCCATAATCGCCGCGCTTAGCAGGCGGGTTGGCGATCGCAGTCGAATACACCGAATTTGAGGGACGCTGCTGGGGAGCGATTTTTGAAATTCTATCGCTCGATTTCGTCACTCGAAAACCGGTGGAAAACGGCGAAATGCTAATTTTTAAAATACGAGCGATAGAAATTTGGAATCGAGTGGTATTGACCACTCGTTTTCAATTCTATTAGTAGAATTTAATTAATGTCTAGTAGTGGAGATATCATTTAACGAAATACACGAAATCGAGTGGTCGAATTTAAAAAATCGGCCCCCTGCCCGTCCACCGGTGGTCTTGGACGTAGTTTAAGGACATACCCGGGTCCATGTTCTCCATGGGGGTCTCCATGGGTCCATGTTTTCATACTTGCAAACATGCGCACGGCCTACCGGATAATAATCGCAATGTTTTTTTTTTTATTAAGTTAATTTTGCAAAGACATGGCCAATGGCCACTTGCAATTTCAATGGTATTATGTATACATTGACTATGTAAATGTATTGGCAGCTTAATTAAAAAATGTAGGTTATTTGCTGTCACCACTGTGTCCTGGGACAGGAGAGGGGCCTGTTGTAAGATAATACATAGATATAGGAACGTTTTGTGTAAATTACGCCTGTTTGATATCATAGATTGACAGGTCGTCGTGACATAAGTAGATTTATGAAAAAACTGCCATAATATAGATTGTACATAGACATTTATAGGGTGTACTTTCGTTTCGGCCAAATACATTTCGCCAAATTTCACTTCCCAACAAACTTATCGCAATAGTTTCATTTCCCAAAGGAACCTTTAGCAAAGTTACACTTCGCATATAATTTATTTGGTCAAATTATCATTTGGCATGATTTTACTTTGTCAAATGTTATTAGGACAAAAACTTATTTAGCAAACGTTTTTTATTGTCTAATATTATATTCCAAAAAGATGTTTGGTCAAAATTGTCACTTCGCAAATTTGACAAATAGGCATCTCTATTTAAAGTACTTTTTGTTATGTTATAATAGGTACGTTAAATTCTACGTAATTTGGGTGGGGTGGGTTAGGTTTGAACTGCGATTCTCACAAAACGGAACCGCTATCAGAAAAGTGGGTTAGGTTAGGTTAGAACTGTCACCCTCACAGAATCGAAATGCTATTAGATAATTTTTAAGAAAAAAAAACCGACTTCTATGGGGGCCGGTGAAAGATTATTGTAGATGGTACACTATGTAGAAAAGGAGGTAAAACCACCCACTTTTCTACTAGCATTTCGCTTCTGTAAGGGTCGTAGTTCTAGCCTAACCTAACCCACTTCTCTGATAGCAGTTCAGTTCTGTGAGGATCGCAGTTCAAACCTAACCTAACCCACTTAACGGCCCATGCGGTGCGGTGTACGGGGGTTTAAGCGGGAGGGGCTAGTAAGATTGGCATCATCATACTTATATACTTACACATTTTATGGTAGGTAATCATAGTGGTTTATTTAGTTAAGGTATCCTAGTGGTTTTCCGGGTCAAGGTCCGGGTCCGAGTCCGGGTCTGAGTCCGGGTCCGAGTCCGGGTCCGAGTCCGGGTCCGAGCCCGGGTTCGAGTCCAGGTCCGGGTCCGGGTCCGAACCGGATCCGGGTATGAGTCCAGTTCTGGGTCCGAGTCCGGGACCCAGTCCAAGTCAAAATCGAAATTCGTAATCACCAAATGTGTACTATGCGTTGTTGAAGAGTTCTATTCTGGTCATCATCAGCAGTTCCATTGTATCAAATGCGACAGTTTTTAATGTAAATGCTTGATTTTATGATGAAAATACAAAAAAATCTATGCATATGCCTTTAATATTTGAGGAGTTCCCTCGATTCCTTATGGATCCCATCATCAGAACTCGAGCTTGACAAAAATGTGGCTTAAAAACTTAACTTGCTTAACAAACATAACGAAGAGGAAAAATTTCGAAACGTGAACTATGCGTCGTTGAAGAGTTCTGTTCTGATCATCATCAGCAGTTCCACTTCATCAAATGCGACAGTTTTTAATGAAAATGCTTAATTTTCTGATGTAAATACAAAAATCTCTATACGCATGCCTTTAAGATTTGAGGAGTTCTCTCGATTCCTCATGGATCCCATCATCAGAACTCGAGCTTGACAAAAATGTGCATTAAAAACTGAACTTGCTTAACAAACATAACGAAGAGGACAAATCGCCAACCGTGAACTATGCGTCGTTGAGGAGTTCCGTTCTGATCATCATCAGCAGTTCCACTTCATCAAATGTCACTCTTTTGGATGTATGTGCTTGATTTGATGATAAAAACCCAAAAATCACTATATGTGTGCCTTTAAGATTTGAGGAGTTCCCTCGATTCCTCATGGAACCCATCATCAGAACTGGGTTTTGACAGAAACGGGACCAATCTGTATGCATATACATTCAATCAAAAAAATAATTTTCAAAATCGGTCCAGTAATGACGGAGATATGGAGTAACAAACATAAAAAAAAAAAAAAAAAAATAAAAAAAAAAAACATACAACCGAATTGATAACCTCCTCCTTTGGGATTTGGAAGTCGGTTAAAAAGTGGGTTAGGTTAGGTTAGAACTGCGGTCCTTACAGAAACGAAATTCTATGTACTAAAAAAAGGTCATCGAAGTGGATTAATTAATTTAATAGAATAACGAGATGTAAAAAAATTGCATGACATTTTAAACTAAAATGTGGTTTGAATATTGGTGGTTATTTACTATTTTTGGGTTACAATGATTACTTTGGTGTTATTTGCTTTAATAGAATATCAAGATGTAACAAATTTCGTTGTCATTTTACATTAAAATGGAGTTTTAATTTTAGTGATCATTTACTACATATTTTTGGCAGTAAGAATGTTTTTTTTTGACGTTACATTTTACTATGTATATGTAATGATCAGTTAAATACTAGACAAATAAAATTCTGCAGCCTCCACTTTATTGGTATGTAAATTGTATGCCATGCAATATTTTGGGACATGTAAGTTATGCTTAATGATACATTTGACTAAATAATATTTGGTAAAATGAAACTTGTCCAAGTAATTATTTGCTAAACAATAACTTGCCAAAAAAGACTATTGCTAACTGAAAATTTGCGATAAGTTGTTTTGCCAAACATTTTTTTGGGAAATGATAATTTGGGAAACATAGTTTGGGATGTGATACTTTGGGAAACGATTTTGGCCCATTCGTTAGTAAACCCATTTATAGCTATGTCCCTGCTGTCACTGTCGCGGGTCAAATCGGCCCGTTGTGTTTATATTTATAAACCGTTAAACGAATGTCAATCAGCTATTAATGATCTAGAAGTTTCAATTGGATCAATTGTGCATGTTCTCAATCTCGATATGGGACGGTTATAATCGATTGCGATCAGTAACAGAAATAGAGCCGTAGCGAACATAAAACAATGGCGGTGTGTAGTTTATTTTAAATAAACAACGAGAGTACAGTCAACATCAAAAGTAGCGTATCAAACTTATTTAGCTTCAAAATTAAGGTATGTCATAATGTGGTTATATGCAGAACAATTAACTACCCCTTATATATAAACCTTTACGGGCCTAATTTAGTTTATGTTTTATGCCTCTCTTACAAATACATAAGTCAAAATGACAGATAAAGACAAACGATTCATAGCTATAGTCTGTATCTTTAGGTAGGTATTTAAATAAAAGTAAACAAACAATTTGTAAATTTTCGGGTAGTTATAACATTTAACCAATCAAATACAAAACCGCCTAGATCAGTCACTAAACAATCTGACTGTAACCTACATTATTTGATCATGTAATGTTTTCATCTACCCTCAACTGGCTTAAGGAGCCATTTGAGGGTAGATTTTGTTTACTTTTATTTAAATACCTAAAGATAAAGTATAATTCAGGCCAGTAACGCGTTTATAACGCCACTCGACAGTAACAAAATACTTCGGAGATCTAGAAAAGTATTCCAGGATGGCGGATAATTTTCGTGCGTTGGATGGATTTTACTGATTTAAATCCGAACTTTCTCTGCCGGGGACGATTTTGTCTGTTCCCGCTTTGTTTACATAGTGCAAGAATAAATGGGAATGCAGCCAATAAACTTTATACCAGATCTATGTTATTCGAGCAAAACGGGGTATGTCCGGGGTAAAATACAAAAAAAAAAATGTACAGCGAACGAGAAGCTGTACAAGAAAAAAAAAACTTTCGTAAAAAGTTTACAGTTTTTTTTCGTAATCAAAACCACAAGTTAGATTAAACAATGACGATACGATGAATCCGATTCTCGAGTTGGCCTCGCTCCAACCGTGTCGCCATGCCGCCCGCCCAAACAAACTTACATTTATTATCATTTGATACGGCATTCAGACTTAAAATTAACAATAATTATTATTAATTCCGCCTATACAGGTCTCCCAGCAAGTTCAATTTTAATGTTAAAAATATTATTGTCAATAGATAGTTAACGTTACCAGACTTACGTTTGCGTTCATAGTTTTTTATCAGGAATATTCCTATATAATGTAATATTCTGTTAATTTGAGACCTTTATATTTATATTATTTAGGATTATATATGTGGAAGCTTGTAATTTACATATAGTGGACAAGTCTATTAATGTATATTAGGCAGTAAGCATCCCGAAAAAAAAATATGCACAAGAGGGATTTGGCTATAGTTAGTCTATCTTTTTAAAATTTGTATGTTGGTTTTGTTTCTGTATAATTATTTACTTTCATAATTTAATGTCCAAAACAAAATTCCCATGAAATCATTAAATTAATAAATGAAATTCTGATTTGTTAATATAACGACCTATTTATTGGCTAAGCAAAATAAACACTTGAACCCATCTAGGCTAGATTAGATACATATATATGTATCTCATTGACGTAAGCGCTGTTAAACCCTACCTAACTAGATACGATATCGTTTTACAAGAAGATCAATATTATTAAATATATTAATAACGGGTCACTCACGTATTTTAAGTCGAAAACGCTCGACATGTTTCACTTCGTACCGAGGAGTGTCATCAGGAGCTTGCGTGAGTGAAACATGTCGAGCGTTTTCGACTTAAAATACGTGAGTGACCCGTTTTTAATATATTTAATATATCTGTGTCTCACGGAAGTTTTGTTATTAAGATCAATATTTTGCATAAGTGCCTAGCTAAGCATGTAATCTTTAACTTTTCTCATTGACGTGTTAGGCTTGCGTACCTGGTGCAAATAACACCTACATGAAAAAATTGGCTATTGGTATGCTTAAAAAAACTAGACTTACCTACGTAAAAACTATTTAAGTCGACCCTAAATCGTAGTTTATTGATCTTAAAAGTCTCGGTTTCACTCTGTATCTTTTTAAAAATAGTTGCAATAAATTTATCAGGTCACGCCTTACAAGGTGAATGGATGGTTATTTCGAGATGGTTCATTAAGGCCGGAACATATTTTAAAACAGTAGGTACACTTAGAAACAATTATAAAGTGATTTTTTTTAGAAAATTGTAGTAAATCTGGCTGCAATTCCAGATGTGTTTGCAGTTTTCATCAACAACTACACGTTTTGCATGAAAATAAGACCGTGTTTATAGTTCCATAATTCTTAGTTATAAAACGAAGGAATACGCCGTTTTAAATCGCCTTGGGCCCGAGATGCAGTTGGGTTTTATTATTCTGCAAGAGCATAAATCGTGTTGTTTGAGCATGAAAATAGGTCTTAGTATTGTAATTAAACAAGTAAGCGACTCATTCACCCATTCTAGATGCGTCGCCAACAGTAGGTATCGGTATTGCGGGTAGCTAGTATTTAATGTTCCCTTGTAGTTAAACCTACGTTATGGAACATTATAATTGGACGCTGGAAAGTTTAACAGTTTAGCGATATTTTTTATGAAAGTTACAGAAGATCAGCTTTGATTTAAAATATGTTTCGTCTCACTCTGAAATAGTTTTTTGTAAAAGGCATATATATTTACATTTAAATAACATGTCATATTAACAGTCTTTAATTGCTCTTCTATCAATGCAGGTCCTTTCTCTTTCATATTTAATGTTCCTTCGCCTCGTGGTATAACTCTACCTCTCGTGGTACCGTAAACCGGGGTTACTTTGATTTGCGGGTCGACTTTGATAGCAACTTCTCTCCGCTACTAAAGTCCTTGTTTTAACGAGATGAAAAATAACTTCGCAGTATTTTTTTATTTATTGGCAACACTGATAGTTGTTTCACCGCGCAGTAAGCGGATGCGAGTGTAATATTATTATTTCGTCTAGAAAAAAAATATTAATGGCGGGTACGCTTTTCTTACTGGTTTTATTAGTTGAAAAACTTTAACTGTATTTGTGTCAATAATGAATACATGTAATTTTATAGTATCTTAGGTTAATCAGTGTATATTCGCGAGTTTATAAAAAATAAACCTGGATTCGACAACCTCCACATGTGCACGTAGCCGGGAAAATCCATGGGTCGGGGTGTCTTTGATCAATTATACGTGGTGAAATTGATCAAAAGATTAAAGTAGCACCATGAATTATTTTCGCAGCGTACGATTTTTTTATGTATTTTTTTCAATAGTAATATAATAAATAGGTATCGTTTGAGTCAGTGGAAGAGGTAGAGGTTGTAGAATTATAAGTTTTTATATAGGAGTTGATCTCCGGAATTGTTCATCTGATTCATACATTCTGCTACCCGTTTCTATTGTATGAAATTAACTTTCTGGATGGAAATTGGCTATATTTTATCCTACGGCTTTGCTTTAGGTATTTTATTATACGTGCGTAAGGTCACCCAGCCCACCGGGGTATTAATTCTACAATAAATTAATATGCATTGTTTTATATAGAAATAATGCCAGAGATTACAAAAAATATCGGGTAACGAAACTACAAAAAATACCAAGAAGAACAACTTAATGATGCACTCGCAAACATGGGCACAAAATCTATTCATGCTGCATCGAAAGCATACAATATTTTTTATATAACTTTAAATACAATAAGTATAAAGGCAACATAAAAACCAGGGTGCACAGACCAAGTTTACTGAAACAGAAAAGCATGCAATTCAAAAATCTGTTGTTAAGTGCGATGATGAGCTAAATTTCTACATTATTTATAGTAAATAATAAAATAAGCGCTTAAAATTTTTAAATTTGTATCATTTGATATGATATCAAAGTAACCCCACAGCTTAAAAATATAAATAACTTGAAAAGTACTTAACGGATTTTTATTTTTTTAAATTTTACGGGCATTTTAGTGGGTCTACTTTAGATTGTCAGCAAAAAAATTAGTGGTTTCAAAGTAACCCCATTCTCAATATAACTTTGATCGCGTTGTTTTTATTTATTTCTGAAAAAAATATAAGTCCTAAATTTTTTTTAATTGGCAGGCGGAAAGAAGAGAAAAAACCGATTATTATATTTTTTTTTCATATTTTTATTAATATTAGGATCGTCAAAAAATGGTGCCAAACTCTAAAATTGATCAAAGTATCCCCGGTTTACGGTATACGTTTATTTATTTGATCCATCTAACTTTTACAATAGAATTAATATTTAGTCTTTAAAGCAAAATGGAGTTTCAGCTTATGTTAATGCCATCTCAAATTATGCAACTGTACCTATAGGTAATCATATTTTATATAATATCCATTTACTCGTAGTTTTAGCTTAAGCTTCATGAGAATTAAAACATAATGTGATTAAAATTAATATTTAAGCGTCAGTTTTATGTTACCTACTCATAAAGTAAGTATTTCAACGATAGGTAGGTATACCTACTCGTAAATAACTCAACTTTACCCAAATGATCAAAATTCAGGTGTTTCTCCCTCTCAACGTTCATAATTATGTAAATATGTAAAACTCTTTTGATACTTACCAGCAATCTGTTCCGGAGGGAGCTCGTCCGCCTGTAATATGAATATATCTATGTATAATGTGAAATGTAGGTAATATTCATTGCAAAAGTTTTTTTTGAAAAGATGAAAATTAGATTAAGAATTAAAGAGTTAGACTAGAGTCTTATATCACAGAGATACTTCTATCGTGATTGATATCACTAGGTAGTTAATGTCGAATTATTGTTATTATGATTACTTTGCCATAATTTTGATTATCTCACAATATACAGCACGCCAGGCTGAACTAGTGAATAAAGTAGTTGCATGTGTAGTTATGACTCATGATCATTTTCAAACCGGTGTTTGCACTCGGTCTGGTAACGGTGTGTTTATCACCGTTCGGTTAGTGGTTTCACACCGTACGTATGTGGGGTACATTGTGCATGATGCACTCAATGGATATTTCTTGATATCTAGATCTAGTTCAGGGCTATAACCGCGTAAATCGAAGTTCGCAAATTGCGGGCATTTTTCTCTGTCACTCTTATTACGCCTTCATTGGAGTAAAAGAGAAAGATCGCCGCAATTTGCGAATTTCGATTTTCGCGGTTGTCCCTCAGTTGCAAAGGGCTGTGGCCTGACAGAATGTATAGTAGAAAATGAGAGGTAACTAAATTTAATATTATAAAATGAAGGAAAAGAACCTAAGGCGGATATTTAAACAACGAAATTTGCATAATGTTGATATTTGGTTATTTATATGTATAACCCGATCTGTTTTTTTCATTAATCCATCGTGACCTCAGATCTGTAGATACGACTAATATGGCTGCCCGTACCAAATGCAAAGGGCAATAAAATTATTTTATGTGTTATTGGAACATAAATAGTTTGATAGACGATCAAGTCGCGAAATCTCTGTTAATTTTTTTAGATTATTACTAACGAGTTATAATGACGTCAAAACGTTGAGTTATAAAAGTAGTGGATGTGTGGTGTGTGGATTTTTATATACCTATGTTTGCAAATTATGTTCATGTAACTGATATACTATTTATCAGAGTATATCACGACTATAATTATAATTACTTAAGTTTAAAATGGATTACAGCAAAATAAGAACAACCTGCTATTAAAAAAGTAGGACAGGCATCAAACGGTCTAAAATAATATTCTCCAATACAAGCCAGAGTATCAGAAGAAATTAAGAAAGCTGGTGAAACAATGTATCAGTCGTCGTTTCAGCAGGTGTCTCATGTCACCGCCGCACTTTCGTCCACATACGTCACGCTTACAGGGCGAGTGACAGCTCCTGTTAGCTACCACTCATGCGCATCCACAAGATCCAAGGCGATTTACACTTTCCAGAATAAAAATAAATGCAACGTTTGAGTAAACAGAGAACACCAATGGATTTTATAATAATTTTTTTTTTTACTTGATTTGTTAAACACAGAAAACACCTACCCAGTCTTCTGTGTCCAGAACCATGTTTGCAGATCACTTGTTACCACTTTGAGACGCACAACACGACTGGCCGCGGTTTCGCAGCTTCCAGCGTTCAGGGTTATTTCTGCTGCCCCGCAAGTTTGTGTAGCTTTTCATGAGCGGGGCGCGGGGCCCCTCCGCGGGTCCACCCCGGCTTCCTGCGCGAGCGACCAATGGCGGGCGTCCCAAACGGCAGGATGCTGACGTATTTTTAGTTAGAAACGTGAAAGGAAAAACGTAAACAAGCCGAGCGTGTACTTGGGAAAAAGGTATAATCTTCCGTCCGCACCGCGACCCCGCCCGCTGGGTCATTAAGCGTGCAACTGGCTGTAATCGTGAAGTCATTTTTTGAAACAATAAGAGCGTGGGGTCATAATAAATGAAGTGAATTTTGTAAAATATGTTCCTACTTGCTTTTGTCAGTAACGTGTATGAACAAAAAATATCCTCTCTCTTAGCTGGTTAATAATCGGAAAAAATTATAGGCAATTAGGCACCGTAATCATATGAAAGTCAAGCTTTGCATAGCCGTCATCTTCATCCATTCCATTTTATGAGATGGGGATGTCTCAATCATTTTAAGGTCCGTAGCCAAATGGCAAAAAACGGAACCCTTATGGATTCGTCATGTCTGTCATGGTCAAAAATTTTTATTCATCATACCCATACGTGTGGGGTATCTATGGATATGTCTTCAAAAATTATATTGAGGTTTCTAATATAATTTTTTTCTAAACTGAATAGTTTGCGCGAGAGACACTTCCAAAGTGGTAAAATGTGTGCCCCCCCCCCCTGTAACTTCTAAAATAAGAGAATGATAAGACTAAAAAAAATATATGATGTACATTACCATGCAAACTTCCACCGAAAATTGGTTTGATCTAGTAAGTAGTTTTTTTTAATACGTCATAAATCGTAAACCGCAATTTTATTATGTTACTTGCTGCTAAGGAACCCTTCATGGGCGAGTCCGACTCGCACTTGGCCGCTTTTTGTCCCTGTTTTGTCGAATTTGGCCCTACCCACTAAACCCACTCCGGCGTTTCACCCTCTCTGCCGTTCGTGAGGGCGCACTGGGATCGACTAGGATGACATTCCACCACGGCGCCCTCCGGCAGCCCCGGCTTATCGCCAGGGCCCCCTCACATTGGGGGAAGATCAGAAACGCTTGATCCCCCCCCCCTTTTTCGACGTTCAGTACCCGCTAGCCCTACTGGGGCTCGAGGCGAGCATACGCTCTTCGCCCTCGACCCTGCCGTCTACGTCGGAGAGGAAGCGCGTCAGCAGCTGCTTCTCGCATCCTCTCCGCCGCCTCCTTCTGTGACATGATTTCTTCGCAGAAGGAGGCCACCGCTTCCCATTTCCTCTCGCTACCCAGCATCGCCGCTATTATGCTGCGTAGCGAGAGGTCCGCTACCCCCGTGGTCGCCCTGAGGGCAGCTCTTTCCACGGCCCAGCGATTGCACTCTTCTAGAGTGTGCTGAGCCGTGTCGTCCGCCGCTCCACATTCGTGGCACTGGGGCCCCGGCTCCCTCTGTATCTTGTGCAGGTAGTGTCCGAAGCAGCCGTGTCCGGACACCACCTGCGTTACCCGATATGTCAGGGCCCCCTTGCCCCGATCCACCCACTCATCCATTACCGGGAGAATAGCCCCTATGGTTCGGGTTCCATAGTGGCTATCCTCCAGGGCATCTCTCCATCGATCTCGTAGGCGCTCCGCGGCTGCCCGCGACACCCTCTCGGCCTCTTCCGCGTCTGGGGGCTCCCCACGCCCCCTCGACCTAGTTAGACTTAAGTGCTTACTAACTGTACCCATGTGAAGTTAAGTTCAGTAATTTTTTTTTTTAAACTACCTTTTAGTTTTTATGACACACTTTGTTTATATAGATACATATGTATCTTATTATCAAGTCATAATAAATGGCGGCGGGATAAAAAATAAAATAGTTAAATCATAACATCACAATGTTTTCGATTTACTTTGATGTTAAAAAATATCGTGGAAAATTAAATTCGAATTGATAAAATCTTAGCGTCTTTTGAAATTCAATTCAAATTAAGGAAATTCGATGCGACAAGTTTACACAATCCCACAAAATTAAAAAAGCCAAGAGCTTCTATCGGGGTTGGGCTACGCTCAGTTTAGGGTTCCGTAAAGATATATATGGTATGCTTGGCTTGACTATATAGAAAATTTAACTAAACTTCAAAGCTAAAATTGCTAATGGATCTCTGATTGGAAAAATTGTTTCAAATATGTCGATACACGAGATATTAAAAAAAACTATCAATTAGCACTAACAGAGATTACGTAGAGATAACCTAGTTACCATTATACTGATGGCCTGATGGGTTTGCAAAAGTTGTGTAGTACTTTTTACCTACTACTTATTTTATTGTACAGTCACCACGAAGGCCGCAAAAATAACTGACGTGATCTTATTTGTAGAGCCATAAGATAGTGTGTCACATATTTTTGCGGCCTTCGAAGAGTAACATATTATGGCAGGTGACTAGATAAAACAGGAGGTTGATTCTAATTTAACAATTTGTAATGGCTTTGAGCTGGTTTTGATACGACCTTGACAACCCGGGTATGTCCTTAACCTTTTGGACGCCAATGACCGATATATCCGCACCGCAGGTCCAACGCCAAAGACGGATTAATCGGTCACAGACCTCAGATCAACATTACCTATGTTTGTGTCTATGATAGACCTACATGCATATGCATAAAATTCAATTTCAGTTTTGACACTTCGGTGACGTGGCGTCCGAGTGACAGCTTTTGTGTTTGTTTGAAAAGGTTAAACTACGTCCAAGTCCACAGGTGGATGGGCAGCAGCATCCCTTTAGTACGGTAAATTATACTGCGATCGCCAACCCGCGTGCCAAGCGTGGCGATTATGGCATTTACCCCCCATTATGATAAGACTAACCAAACCGCGGCCCCGAGTTTCCGGCGACTCCCGGTGCTCTGGCTATATATTGTAGCGGTCAAGGCACTGGTGGAGTCAGAGGTGCTAAAAGAATCTCCGGCAAAGATCTTGCTTCTGGGGGAGGCCTATGTCCAGCTGTGGACGTCTTTCGGCTGATATGATAATGATGATGACGATCGACGCGCTCCGAGACGATTGGCGCGCACCATACGCACGACTTTCACTTGATACCTACTCGTATCGCATGCACCAATTAGTGTGAGCGATCATCAAGGTCGTATCATGAAGATTATGATGATTGATGGATCGATTTCTAGAAGACTTTTAGACAAAATACCGACTGACTATTTCTGTTGTAAGATGAAAATGGCGACGCGAAATATTGTGTTGTGATGTGTAATACCCTAATGTTTTCACATCTTACTACAACGTACCTACCTAAATCACTTTGTTGACAAAGTAAACTATTTATATGCCGCTCGTGTATGTAAACCTAACTATGTAGGCTAATGCGATTAATACGATTCACCGAAAATAATTTTAAGATGTTATATTTATATATTACTTTTTTTTTATACGTAAATATGGAACATTTTCCTACATCATTAACTAATAAGTACGTTTGAATGTACATACATACCAGTGTGCACTAATTTGGTTATTTATTAAGAGGGGGCTAACCCAAATTATAATTTTTATATGGTTGGGTGGGGTACGTAAGATTAACTTATGGAGCAAGAGAAACACTTGTAGGGAAAATATACAGTTAGAGATAGGTATGACAACACCTCAGTACTTATTCGGGTATTTGTATAGTACTTAGGTAAATTAAAAGGCATTTTATTTTTTAGCGTGCATTTAATGAACTGTTGATGAAGACTATTAAAATGTTGGCATAGGTACTGTTTTGTGTTGTGAAGTCTTTTTTATTTTTATAGAGAGAGATTATTTTTATACCTACTCAGTTTGTCAACAGAAAATATGGGAGTCATAAAACTATTTATGAAATTATATTTTTACCAGATCTAAAAAAATAGGTGTTTCTGAATTTATGTTCGTTTTTGTCTGTAAATGTGTATTGTTTTTCAACCTTATTATTTACCCTATTCCGTGATTGTTATACCAGTTGCGGAGATTTTTTATAGAACTATATATTTATAGAACCATTGTTTTTTTTTCGTGTATTTACTAAATCCATAATTGGTATAGATGACTTGCTAGGTAGGTAGTGAAACAATTAATTATTGTTATAAACCAGAAACCACATTTTACAAAGATAGACATGTCTCGTATTTTTTTATTATAGGTACATATATACATAGTTTGTCAAGCCATTTCCGTCAGGAGAAAAATTCGGCAAATTAAAAATATATAATATATTACATACATTTCTTCCATACAAAATTTGAAATTTGCGCCATTTTTCTACTGCAAAATGGGATTGCCAGTATAAAACTATTTGAATACAGCTTCTCAGTTGAACAACCGACTAAAATGGTATATAAATAACAATCACAAACATGCTTAATTATACTGCATAAATACAGTGGCAGTAAACAAGTATTTGTTAATAATATTTTCTGCAAAAATATAAGGTTAAAAGAGTCATTTAGTGAAAAGTCACTCCGGCGCATCATGTATCTGTCAACGCGTCATACGTCGCACGTCGCGATGCTTGTGCCGGAAAATTGGCACGCGATGAGCCAAATATCCGATCGACCTTACCTTACCTTAGTTCATAAGTCAATGACTTAATAATCGTTTGTTAATATTATTTGTGGACTGCTTCATAAAATAAAAGAGACACTACGATGTGATTTTTCTGTGAAATATGCGGCCTGAATTCAAAGCTGCAGGCTGTAAATTGAGGAAAAGATCAACTTGTAAAAGTTAATTTTGTTTAGATATTTTTACTACTATACAAGTAAGATATTTTTTTTTATACCTACATAGTAGCTTTTGTATTTGTAATAGGTACATATTTTTAAAGAGCGGGCTAACGCAAAATTGTAGTTTTTTATTTACCTATATTTACTTATATTTAATTATTACACGTTTTTACAAAGGCAAATGCCATGAAAAAATCACACATTTGTAAGAACAGACTGGAGTCATTAATAGTAAGGAGTCCTTACTAGGTTAAAGTTGGCTCGAGAGAAAAACCTTGTATGTTTCTAATTTTTATTGTATTTCAATTGTAAATACCTATATCGTTAATATCGTTACCCCGGAGACCTGCATACCACCGCAGGTAGTGATATAACCGAGAGACGTGACGAGCAACATTTAAACAGAAGTAAAAGAGTTATTGAGATAAGAAGACGTAAAAACCCACACAATGGCGGTAGTAATATCTCCCGTCGCGAGTTTCGCGCGGCGCGCTATGGCCATGGCGCCGTCTTTTCTTCGCTTTTAATTTCCTGGCTTTCAGCCCAGACTTAGACAGTGAAAATATTTTGCTAATGACTTTCCATAATGGCTACAACTTTTAAAACAACAGAATCAGCGGATTTAGGTAAATTAGGCACCTACTTATGTGCTTTATATTTAAAATTAGTTTAGACCGCCGCGCCGGCAGAATTACTAAGTGTAGGTAAGTACCTACTTGGGTCTTGGGTCTAGTCAACTGGATCTGTTGCCGAACACTACTAACATCAAATGAAAACTTTATCATTTCATCGTTATCCTTTATAATAAAGCCAATGCAGCTCACACAACATAATCTTGACGTGTCGTAGGTATAAACTAACAATCTCGACGTGTCTTTTTATAGAAAAACACTTTTGAAAAAAAAGTCACAGGAAATATGTAGCAATTATATATAGCAAGGTCATATCATATACATTCTTTTGGTTCTATAAATAGTTACTAGTTACTATATCACTATTTTAGAACTAATCCACTAAAAGTATTTTATAATGTTAGAGTAAGTAACCTAGATATGGTATCTAACTAATTTGATTAGGTATACTTACTCCGATTGCTTCAGTTGCCATTAAAACAAATGTAGTTTGATACTTACTGCTCGGGTACGAGTATCAAATAAATCAAGAGTATTTTTGTGGGTATGGTGCCGGTTATTTTCAGCTTCAGTTATGAACTCACCAGTTCGTAAAACTGTATAAATTCGGGACGGTTATAAAGAGACTGGGTTTTGATTCGAGAATTTCAATAAGCAGCACGAACATGCGTACAGTAAACAGTTTATGCTTCTACATACAGCTCTTTAACTGCCACTTTTGACTAGTACTAGGTAGGTAGGGTAGGTAGGTATGCAAAAGAAGTAAGTAGGTACCTAGTGTACGTAAAGTCAGCTGCAGCAGTAATTGACCCCTTCTGCGTAGAAGTGGATTTGCATGACAAGTGAAGTGTCTCTGACCTCTGGACTACATATTTGAACACCTGCCCAAACTGGGGACGCGGGTACGTTCGTAAACTACGTTCAAAAGAGAGGTATGGGCACTGTGAATGTCATCTTGCTTTGTGTGGTAGAGCACAGCACAGCGGATGTCATTCCAGGTCTAGAGCAGAGCCCAACTGGGGAAGTACCTCCACCTTACAGAAAACCGTAGCCAAATAACACTAGTCCTGCCTAGTGTTATTTGGCTACCTACCTATAAGGTTGCCAGAGTTCAACGAGAGTGCGGGGTGTTAGGGTCGCAGCGCGCATGTAACACCTCTGTAGTTGCAGGGGTCCATAGGCAACGGTGACTGCTTACCATCAGGCGGGTCGTATGCTCGTTTGCCACCGACGTAGTAGTATAACTGGATCCCTAATTGCGAAGGCAAGTAGAAAATCTATATGTGGCTATTGTCTTGTTTATTTATTTATTGGAGAAACAACAGAAGTATGCGACAGGATAATAGGTTACATTGATAGGTACATACATATATTATTGAAATGAACACTTACTTCCTTAAACGCTCTCACTAAAACATACTTAAAATAAACGGACTTAACTAAAACGTACCTTTACAGACAAGTTAACCAAGTGTTGTAGACCATACTTATATATGTGAATTATAATATTTGTTATTGACGTTCTAAAATTTAAATTTAAAGAAAGTACCTAGTAAATTGTATAAGACCAGTTGCTACTATTCAAAAACAAAATAAATCTGTTATCATTGTCGATTGGTTGTTTACTTTAAACTTTTGGGTTCCGTACTTTGTAATACCTCAATTAGTAATTATTAGTTTAGGCAAGTACAGTAATAAAAAGCATTGACCTCTTTCTGAAAACTTTATTTATCTAATCGTAAAAAAAAAATTGTTCTTCTTGTTGTTGTATTTTATTTGGAGATGTAATTTGTACTACGTGAACAAAATTCATATGAGAGCTCGTCATTTCATAACAGAACGGTTTATAAAAACAATCTAATCGAGGAGTGAAACCCCATCACGCCCCGTTTCCCCGGCGAGTCACCGAACGCTGAAACTGCGAGTTACTAAATCCCTAATGTACACACACACCCACGCTCTGTCTCGTTTGTTTATAGAATTGTGCACGGCTGTGGAATAATATGTTTTAACGTGAATATAATGCCTCTACATCTGAAGCTATAGCCCGGTTGTTTTATTGTGTGTAAGCGATTCCGAGCTTTATCTCGTATAGCTGGTTGCCGGATAATCGTGTATAAATAGCAAACGCCGCTGTCGATGTCTTGCGGCCCGCCTTGCTTATTTTACGAGCATTCTACACCATTGTTCTATTTTACGCTTCCATCATACGTTGTTTAGATTACTCTAAACCGCGATCGCCGACTGTGATTGGCTAAAGGGTACTTTAGACACCGCGTACAATTGAAATAAAGTTTTGTTTTGAGACACTTTTTCAGCTGATTTCGTTGAAGATTTTAATTAATGGTCCTGTTTTGTAGAACGGACAACGTAAATAGTACCAATTACACGGACAATTAAATGAAATAGATAGGTAATTACGTACTCGGAGATATAGTTTAGAATATAATGGTCATAATGTTCTGCATACCACAGGGAATTATATAAAATGTAATAAGTAAAGTGTTTCGCGTCGGGACTGTAAGCTTACAAACGGATGCTAAAGAACACATGGTACCTACTTTAATAAAAAAAAAACATTTGTGAA
Source organism: Cydia fagiglandana (assembly GCF_963556715.1). Lineage (NCBI taxonomy): Eukaryota > Metazoa > Arthropoda > Insecta > Lepidoptera > Tortricidae > Cydia > Cydia fagiglandana. The sequence goes on from NC_085937.1 coordinate 8,404,879, forward strand.
CTCCCACTTTCTCTTTCTTTCATACAAGTGTTCTGTTTTGTTCTGTTTCTGTTCGCTTTAGTTTAGTTTTAGTTTGTAATCTTGGGTACCCTGAAAACCAGCGTCGTGACTTACAGACACTGGGACACTGCTTATACTGAGCGGCACGGCATCCTATTTGGTGTAGCGTGTCTTTATTTAATTCGTTGTTTATTTTTTTGTATGTTTTGACGCCAAATAAAAATTTGCTATATCTATTTTTCTATGTAGATGTAATACAATAATACGAAAGGTATACAATACGAGTATTACAGAGTCTCCAAGGTTACAATAAGAACTACTGGCCTATAACCGCGAACATCGAAGTTCGCAAATTGCGGGCATTTTTCTCTGTCACTTTAATTACGCCTTGATTGGAGTAAAAGAGAAAGATCCCCGCAATTTGCGAATTTCGGTTTTCGCGGTAGCCCCTCTGGATTAAAGGGCCTGTCAATAATTTACGAAGTAATGTATAATAAGTCTACGGGGCCATGGAGTAAGGATGTTTAAGTAAAAGACGTTAGTAATTGCGAGAAATTATACTTAATCGTCAGGTTCAGTATAATTGTACATATATGAAAGTTTTTCGTGAAGTAATTAATCTTGAATAGCGATCATTATCAATTTCTCTTCGTGCGTTAATTAGTGACTCAGACCAGGCTCGTAAAGATTTTATTTACCTGCTATAAAAATTCAAAACCAGATGCTGTCGTCCTAAAATCTTACTATTTTTATTAACCGACTTCCATTTCATAGAAGGAGGAGGTTCTGTATTCGGTTGTGGCTATTTTTATTTTTTTTTTCTATGTACGTTCACCGATTACTCCGACATCCGTAGTCCGATTTGAGTAATTCTTTTTTTGTTTGAAAGGAACTACCTCCGAGTTGGTCCCATTTTAATTTGGTTCTGTTCTGATGATGGGATCCATGAGGAATTGAGGGAACTCCTCAATTTTTAAAGGCACATGCATGGTGATTTGGGTGTTTTCTTAAGCAACTCGAGCATTTTCTCCCGAAAACCACCACTTTGATGAAGTAGACCTGATGATGATGATTGTTTTGATGATAATGATGATGATTTATTAAAGGTAGTGTTCAGCGATTACTCGACCTGTGATCCGATTTGAGTAATTCTTTTTTTGTTTGGAAGGAGTTGCCTCCAAGGTGTTTCCGTATTATTTTTGGATCTGGTCTGATGATGGAATCCATGAGTAATTGAGGGAACTCCTCAGTTTTTAAAGGCACGTGTAAAGTGATTTCGGTGTTTTCTAAAGTAACTCGAGCATTTGCTTACGAACCCCGCCAATTTGATGTAGTGCAAGTGTAGCCTTACCACGAGTTTGACATTGACATATTCGCTAAGTTAGCGACGCTAACGTCTTCGTAACTTACTTTTTATGCATCTCGCTCGCACTAATATGCCAGTACGAGCGAGATGCAAAGAAAGTAAGTTACACACACGCTAGCGAATAAATCAATGTCAAACTCTTGGTAAGCTGGTAAGGCTACTGATCGGGGGTTAGGGTTAGGAGTTAAGGGGTCGGGGATTAAGGGGTCGGGTAATGGTGGTTGAAGGGGTGCTGGTTCAGGGCCGAGGGGTACATGGATCAGGGGTTGATACGCTATGAGGTTGAGTGATCGGGGGGGTTGAGGGATTGGGTCAGTGGCGGGGCGGAGGATGGATTTAGTGTAGTGACAGGAATTATAATTTCCCAGACGGACTCGAGAAAATTCCAGATTACATATTTATTAAAGTAGATACACGAATTTAGTGTTAATCATGATGTTGTTTTTCATTCACGCGTCGCGCTATTAACAATGCGTTAAAACTAAAAATGGAAAAATAAAAACTTTTTACAAAAAAAAGAAAACCGACTTCAAAAAGGATGAAATAAAATATTATCCTTTTTAAGTCTATGCGTTACCAACTGATATGTTTGAAGTCGGTGCCAAGCCAAGTAGTAAAGAATACCCGTCAAAAAGAATCAGCTTTATGACTATAAATCCCATTAGAACTGTACCATTAGAACTATTATAAATGTGTAAGTAATTCTGTCTGCCTCTTTGTCACCTTTTCAAGGCTAAACAACTGAACCGCTTTAGGTGAAATTTGGCAAGAACGTAAATTCCTTGAATTGTTTTATATTTTGAAATGTAGTCCTCTGAATAAGGGACGGGAAATAACTTCAGTCCCATTCCCACGCATGCGTGCCGACAAACATGGTACAGACTGTGCCAAGAAGGTTTGATCGTGTGTTCTTAGGTACAGTCGACGTCAAAGATATGTATTATACACTTTTGCACCTTACTCCTTTGTAATAAGACGAAAAGTGTAAACATATTTGTAACGTCGACTGTACCTACAGAAAGTACCTACGTTCATTGTAAGGCAATCCAACGTACCAACTTTTGAAGCATACCATGATTTTGGTGCGATTCGATAAGGATGTACATTCTTAATCTTAATCGCACCAAAATCATGGTATGCTTCAAAAGTTGGCTTGGCACCGACTTCAAACATATCAGTTGGTAACGCATAGACTTAAAAAGGATAATATTTTATTTCATCCTTTTTGAAGTCGGTTTTCTTTTTTTTGTAAAAAGTTTTTATTTGAAATTTAGTTTTTATTTGAAATCAAAACCAAAAACATACTACTTATATGTATGGTTTTGGGTTTACAAAGGTGGTACAAATTTATTCATGTTCACCATATATTGCCTTACAAAGGCGTACAATAGGTATTTATTTAGTCTTATATTTTTTTAGTTTGCGAATCGGACGCAAGATAGCGCTGTTCCATGTATTAATTAATAATCCTGAATCGCACTATCAACATTTTTCGTGGGATAACAACCGAGGGGCGAATTAATTAGTGCAGTGTTTTAAAACAAGACTCAAACAGAAAACGATACTAGATGTCAAGTATGTGTCAAGACTGTCAAGTTGACATTGACAGCTGACCGATTCAACAAGACTCGCTCGTTTGTTTCTGTTATTATATTAAAGTTTTGTGACTTCTATGTATGTATATTTATTTGCAAAGAAATGCTTCATTAGATTTCGACTTAAGCTTAAAATAAATCAATTAGAATGGAGAACTACGATATAATATCATTCGTAGGCGAAGGGTCATTTGGTCGAGTGTTTAAGGCAAAGAATAAAGAAACCGATGTTGTAGTGGCCTTAAAAGTTATACGCAAGGTATCGTATGTCACTTTGTTGTGATTTAACCATAAACTATTACAGAGAGTTGAAATTCTTATGACAAAATTTACTTTTTTCAGAAAGGCCGCTCGTCAAAAGACTTGAAAAACTTAAGGCAGGAATGTGACATTCAGCGTACACTTGAGCACCCGAACATTATACGTATGATCGATAGCTTTGACACGGAATCAGAGTTGGTGGTAGTGACAGAATATGCTGAGAGAGAACTGCACAGTATACTGGCTAAAGAAGGATGTTTAAATGAGGAACAAGTGAAGAAAATTACCTGGGATTTGGTGTCTGCTCTGTACTACTTACATTCACACAGGGTTTTACACCGGTATGTATGCTTTTTTTCTGACTCATAAATTTGATATCTACAGCTTGGCAAAAACGAGTAAAAATTAAAAAGTGGCAACACTGTATTGTCGTCCCGTTTTCTTATATTAAGGTGGTTCTGCTTGCTCGAATTTCATACAAACTTCTTGACACCCTAGCTCCTATTATATAGGGTTTCTTCACTTGTATATGTAATGTTTGGGTAGTATATATACTTCTGTCTTCGCTTAATGTAAAAAAATACTAGATTTTGATTAATATTATTAAGAAAAAAGCCTTTGAATATTGGTAAAAATTTGCCCCATTGCTTGTTTGTGTGAGTGATGCTTATAGTGTAGGTGTAATTCTAACATGGCGACTTCATTTGACAAGCAATCATTTTTAATTTATCAAAGGTGTAACAGATGGCACTTTAAAACCGCAACACAGATTACCTGTGTATTTTGTTTTATTTTCACTCAATAGAGGGAGATATTTTTAATGCACAAAGCATGTTACGAGTATACTCATTTAAGAGTCTCCTTTCTGATATAATTTCATTCCCAGATTTAATATAACTTAATAATTATTATGATTATTACACAATAAAATACATTTATATAACTATACATTTAATAGAAAGGTCAGTCCAAACAATCATTCGCGTAACGGTCGTCCACCAAAAAGCCTTGTGAATTCTGCTTTCGGTTCGGCAGAAATATAAATGTTCGCTGGAAAAGCCTATATTTATTGTAACAATGATTTTTAAACTAAAATACCTAGCTATATTTTTCTCAAAAATATATAGGTATGTGGAAAAAAATGTCATCTTCTTGTAAATAAACAAGATTCTATATGTTCTACTTGTGCATAACAATAACATTAGTAGATTATTAACCAAGTGATCATTTCTTGACGATATTTTTTTCAAAAATGTTGCCTTTCACCCGAGTTAAAACACTCTACTTTTCATTTCGCATATAAGGAAAGTACAATGCATGTGTTTTTTAAATAAATTTTTATACTAGGTATTTTTGAGAGTAGGTACTTTCAATTAACAATTTGGCCAAAAGTAATATCGTTATTTATGGAATGGGGAGTCAAATATCAGAATGGAAATTGTATAACAAATCCATTTATACCCAAATTTCAATTCCTTATTGTAAAAAGAATAATAAAATCGTACTTGGAATTGGAACCTAAACTGCTCTAGTGCAGAAACGTAGGGTAGACCGGGTGCAATAGTACCACGGGGCAATAGTATTATCTTCACAATTACAACGAAATATGAATATGTGGGTATACACGATAAAGCCCAATACTTGTCTGGACCCGCTCAGTAGTCGGCCGCTCGCTGCGACGCGGAACGGAGGTGCGCGGAGACCATTTTTGTTTTCGAGTGATCAAAGTAAGTATTTACGAGAAATATTTTGTCATATTATTCAAAACTAAATAATCCTAGAGTTAGATTGGTATTTGATTATGATTAGTTAGTTATCAAAGTTTCTTTTGTGGGACAGTATGGGGATGAGTTAGGTAAAGGAATTGAAATATAAGTACTTTATGTAATTTTGGGTACTCGGGGGCATTAGTAACTATGTGAGCCGGGGACAATTGTACCGTTACAATTGACACCGCGGTACAAACGACTCCTTAACAACGTTACCAAAAATATTAAAAAAGCATTAGGAGAAACCAAAAATAAAGGAAAAATATGAGACGGAAAAAGCAAAAGGGAAGGGAAAAGGCAAGGTAATAGACAAGGGGAAAGGGACCGGAAAAGGAAAAAATATTCAACGACAAGGAGGATTCTGTAGAAGAATACTATTGCCTAGTCTGTGGTGAGCCTTATAGTGTAAGCAGATCCAATGAAACATGGGTGCAATGTGATAATTGTCAATTGTGGGCTCATGAAGAGTGTACTGACCAGGGCCCTATTTCACCAACTACGACAGGTATGGCAATTGTCAAAAAATGACAGACCTCTGTTTCACCACACCGACATTTGTCAGTGACATATGTCGAGTGACAATTGACAAGTTACAGGTGACAATTTCGTAGATTGTTTTGTATAGAATTTCATATAAACATGACAGGTATTTTGGTACAATTGTCCATCTTAAATTTAATGACAATTATTTTGTGAAACAAGGGTAATTTTTACTAGTCGATATATTTGTCAATTCTTGACAAGATATCGTTAATTGCTTTCTGTGTACCGTGTTGTCATCACTAACATGATATTGATTGAGATCCCAATCCCACCTAATGCAGCGTACCTACATTATTTGTTGACAAGGCGTGAAAGCATTATTTTTTTGTTACTTTTAAGTTATTTTTTCTGCAAATGCAAGTGCAGTGACGTCAAAGTAGAAATCTATTCTTACCTACTTTATGTATTCCCTTGTATAAGAATGTCACCTCTGTTACTTTCGCGGAGATTCATTTTCTAACCAAAACCCTAACTTTACCGTTAGTGCCCAACTTCGCCCAAGTAAATTATAAAAAAAACAATACCTACCTATTTACCTAAACATACCTAATTTCGCTACCTGTCCCCAACTTAATCAAAACTATACTGAAACTTATTCCAAATCCAAATCCTAAATGTTGAAGTACTAAACGCCTTCGTAGGCAACAATTACTATTTATAGTGTTATTATGATTTCATGCTTGTTAAGAAGAATTTAAAAGCGATTTTTATTTGTTCCCTAAAGGCGAATTTAGGGTACAAAGTTTGTTTTGCCAACGTTTGCCAATAACGGGGTTTGCTAACAACGAAAACACTACAATTGTCACCTAAGCCTGACACAGCTCCGATTTCATGTCAAGAATTACCGACAAATTGACAAAACTGTCGACTTATAAAAACTACTCTTGATTCATCAAATCATTGTCATTAAATGAAAGATTGACAATTGTAACTAAAGGCCTGTCAAGTTTATAAGCACTTCTATACAAAAACAGTCTACAAAATTGTCACTTGTCACCTGTCACTTGGCAATTGACACTCGACATATGTCACTGACAAATGTCGGCTTGGTGAAATAGGGGCCAGGAATTGAGTTACACTTGTCATAATTGTGAGTAGCGATTATCTTACTATGAGATATTATGTTAGTTTAAGGTTCCTTAAAGAGCATTCGCTCATCAGACACGTAAACGTACATTTATTTATGAATTGGAAAAAAAACAAAAAACACCTCAAGCAAGCGAGCTTGCAAGCAGACTTGTCATAACGCACGCACGCATTAACGCAGCTAAGAAGTCAATTTTGACTGTCATGATTTGACCCATATATACATATGTATATAATATACTTTACAACGCAGTCGATTGTTATTGGTCAAAAAATTAGAATGTCAGTATTTTTTAAGGCGGAGTTGATTGTAACAGGGGGCAATAGAAAGTAACTATACAGGGTGATTCAGGAGACGTGAGCAGGACTAACACTGCGCATTTCGTAAATTATAAGCAACTGTTTCGTATCAGTATCAGTGAGGTTAACGTAAATTTTCTAGTCTAGTTGAAAAAAAAGTTATTAATTTGTTTACGACATGCATGGTTACCCTAACGTATGCGGAGTGAAATTTGGACAAAGTTCAATATTGTTTTAAATAGAAAAAACACCATTCTTTTTTAAAATAATTATGTTCTTATAATAATGTATATATCAAGGCTTAATGCAAAAAATAGTTTACTCCCATGCGAGATGCTTTACGGTAGTTCTGTGGTACTTTGTCCATCGCTGTCGAAAACACAGATGTCGACATTTTATTCAGCTCCGATTTTATTTTTCGAATCAAACTCTGTACATTTTTGGGACGAAAATTATTGTAATATACTCGCCTCTTGAGATTTGCCCAAAAATCTTCTATAGGGCGAAGTTACGGAACATTAGGTGGATTTGATGTCTTCGGTACGTATGGGATGTTTAACTCCGCCATTTTGCTAAGGGTTTTTTTTGGAATAATGGCTTGAGGCTAAGTCTGGCCAAAACACTACATTTTCTCCTCTATGATTCGTATTTATGAAATCCCGCACTAATGGCAAACATCGCTCTATGTAGCGGTCGGCGTTCACAGCTAAACCTGACTCAAAGAATACAGGCTTAGACATTCCGCGTCGACTGATGGTAAGCCATAGCAAAACTTTTTTAGGAAATTTTGTATGCTCAACATATTTCACGTTCTCATCGGTTGGACCATTGGTGTTCTCAAAATAGTAATTGCCTTGCCACTCGTTTCCATCTAACGTGAAATATGACTCGTCATCCATAACGCAAGTGACATTGTTTTTAGCGTAAAATATTTCTTTGACTAATTTACGCAGCCGTACTTTCTGAGTGATTTCTTGGTTTTCAGAGACAGTGGGCTTAACTTTTCTACATCGCTTATCGATGCCCATGTCTTTAAGATATTTTTTAACAGTTTTGCCGTTAGTTTTAAATTTTCTTCCCAACTCTCTATAAGATTTTGCGACACGGCCGGCCGTAATTTTCTTTAATCGAGCTCTTTCAGAAACCTTGCTCAAGCTGGAATAGTTTCCAGAACCAGGCTTTCTAGCAGTGGTTTTCTTCAAGGCAAAGGACGCCAGAATATTGTAAATAGTGCTTCGACTCTCACCCATTTGCACAAAATGTTCCACCACCTTTGATTTCGGCCATAGGGGATGGCTACTATAGAAATTACATACTGTTTGACGACGGCGTTCTTGTTGATTTACCATAATTACAAAATTAAACACCCAATATTTATGAGACTTACCAAACTGATTGACAGATATATTGACTTTACATTGACAACACATATTTTTTATTTAGATTTTTGTGTTTTTATATTTTATATATACAAACTTTGTCCAAATTTCACTCCGCATACGTTAAAATTAGAATACTAATTACAGTTAAGCTCTAAAATAATAAACCTTTATATAATAAACATATTGTTTGGGTTTTATTTACGTTCCAATTTTTGGTACTATTGACCTGCACCGCACGAAGGGTCAATTGTAACACAAGGAATCATTGACGAAAAACGGGATTTTCTACCATATTCTTACCGTTAATAACAATTACCCTCAAAAATACGTAAATCAATAACCTACTATTTCATATGTAGGTACGTACAGTTTTGGTTCAACTCCTATACATTCTGAACTAGGAACCATTATCCAAAAAATGGTACTATTGCCCCCGGTCTACCCTATCATTTCCTGCACACCTTTTACAACAACAATGACCGTCTTTCATAGCATGCGAAATGAAACGGATATTTCTTGTTTTCTTTGCATTAGCTTTTTTCTCTCGATAATTTAATCAATTTGCAACATAAGTATTAGAAGAATCGTCATAAATTCATAAATAACAAAATATAAAAGGACATACATTTATAGAAGGTTTCCCCGCGCGACGTTGCCAATTGGTTTAAAGGGCAACATGCTCGCAACGTTTGGATGTCAATAAGTAGACAATGAAAAATTATATTTCAAATCAATTCAAACTTGATATTTTTGACAGTAATGGGTTACTTACTTAAATAAGAAGGCATATTTCGCTCGGGTCTACTATGGTCAAATGGTCTAGTGGCTTTTAGCTAATGAGTATAAGTCTAATAAGTTAAACAGCATGACAGGGTTCAAACCACGAACAAAGACTCATTTCTTTTTGTATTTAATTTATTTCATTTTTGGCTTTTTATGGCCTTATTTTTTATCACACGATTATTTTACGATTTTTAATCATTATCAAACGGGACTTACCTAATCGCGTATAATTAAGTTTTTAAAATTTACCTCCGAGTTCCAACGTTCCGACGGCGTAGTCTGGATGGTTGTCGGGTCGGGCTCTTAGTTCTCTTAGACAACGGGGACGGAAAAGTTGGAGGTACATTTTAAAAACTTAACTAAAACGGTTAAGTACTGTTTTTCTAAATAATAATATAATGTATAGTATTTATTTTAACTCTAAATTAGTTTTAATGGGTATATATATATTAGAAAAGGTGGAAAGGCTGACCATATAGTCATCCAGCGTGGAAATGCTCTCAATATCCTTTAGCATTGCATTTTCTAAAAACCTATCTAGATAGAACAACATTAGGTGTTTATGTAAAATGGTAACTATGTATAATTTCAATAAAATGTAGGTAAAGGTATACTTACTTACTTTATAGTTCGTTTTTTTAGCTTTAGAAATAAGGTAAACAATCTTGATGCGTCTTTTAATTGAAAAACACATTTTAAAAATAAGTTACGGCAAATATGTAACAATTATGAATCTAATACGATCATTTATAATCTTCTGCTTTCATAAGTAATAGTTACCGATTTTTTTAAAACGTTTTTCTATTAAAAGACATGTCAAGATCGCTTACCTTCTTTGTAGTTCTTTCTAATGCTTAAAAAAACGAACTATAGTTAGGTATAGTTTTTAGGACTGACCAACAATGACTACGATATTTACGATAGGTACAGAAAGTAAGGCTGACTGCTGTATAAACGTAAGGAAACATAATTATAATTATGTACAACAATATATAAGGTATACCTAAATGAACGAGTTCACATCCCATCATAATCACAATATTTTATTGTGTTTAAAGAACGATATATTTTGATTTTTTCTGTTTCTCATTTCTTCCCCAACACTGAATCACACGCCAGCTTAGTAGTGTTACGTTACTACTAAGGTAACATTACCAGCGTTTTTTTAATTTTAGGTACCTAAAATAATTTGCGTCATTTTCAATTGATAATAAGAATAACAATATATAAATTATAAAACTTTTCATAAAATAAAAAAAAACAAAAAAAATAAGCACCGTCGTGATTTGAACCCAGAATCATTGTAACTAGCTTAAATTTATTCAAAACAGATGTTGTGGGTGCCACAAGCACATGACAATTTACGTTTCAAAATTCCAGTTGGTTCCAAGTTACTTGTCAATGTCACAAATAAGAATTTAAATTCTAAATTGTTTTTACAAAAAATAAAATTTCATGCGCTGAACTGCGCCCTCTAGGATACTTTATTGTAACATTCCAAATCTACTGACATTTGACACTGACTTTAGGTATGTAAGTGTGCGTGAATGCAAGAAATTGCAATATTTTGCAGTTGGATTCCGATAATAACGAAATGAGACACTGTTGAGTTAAACATGTCTCGATTTGGATGTAATATTTTTTATAGTTTTCGCACATATCAACACATCTTAATGAAAGTTTGTATTTTGGGAGAAATAGTGAAAATCCACAATTCGTGCACAGTGACGCCATCTTTTGGCTGATAATCGGCATCCCATCCCTAGACATCCACCTTGAAATAGTGTCCTGTCCATGTAGTGTAGTGTCCGATATTGGAACCCGGGACCTCTTGCTTCATTGGCAGAGTCACTATTGACTAGATTAGGAGGCTGTTACCTATCTATATTGATATCGGATTTTTATATACAATTAAATTACTTGTTAAAATAATGTAGCTATTTATTATTTTTACAGGGATCTGAAGCCCCAGAATGTATTGCTAGACAGCAGTGGCTGTGCTAAGCTCTGTGACTTTGGATTGGCTAGAATAATGACCAACTCCACCCACATTCTAACTTCAATCAAGGGGACTCCATTGTATATGGCACCTGAACTCATTGATGAGAAACCTTATGATCATCAGGTATTTATTTTGACAACATACAAAACAATTTCATATTTTAACTGTTTTTTTAAAGCCTGAAACAACATATTGAAAGGCTTTTAAGTGAGGTTAAGTTGAGTAAGAAAAACTATGGGCTCTATGGCGCTCTAAGAAAAGGCTTGTGGGGAGCAAAAATAAACAGTTAAAGTTACTTAAAGATATTAAAAAAATATTCCACCTGACCTTAACTAAAATCGTTGGTTACAATACAAGTATTGTCTGTAATTACTCTAGACTAGATGAACCTGAAGGATTTTAAGCATAACTAATTTTTAGGGTTCTGTACCCAAAGGGTAAAACGGGACCCTATTACTAAGACTCTGCTGTCCATCCGTCCGTCTGTCACCAGGCTGTATCTCACGAACCGTGATAACTAGACAGTTGAAATTTTCACAGATGATGTATTTCTGTTGCCGCTATAACAACAAATACTAAAAACAGAATAAAATAAAGATTTAAATGGGGCTCCCATACAACAAACGTGATTTTTGACTGAAGTTAGGCAACGTCGGGCGGGGTCAGTACTTTTTTTTTGCCTTTTTTGCATTATGGTACGGAAGCCTTCCTGCGCGAGTCCGACTCGCACTTGCCCGGTTTTTAGTTAAGCATTCACGGAAAAGGCATTGTAAAAAAAATTGCAATTACGTTAAACCCTGTAAGCCCCAATGTGCATTACTATTTACACTCCACTTCAATCTAATTAGAACCTTTCAAACTAAATAATGTAACATTTCTTGTGTTCAATTGCTTTTATTCTCAAATAAGCGAAATTTATCCTATTTTGGCACACAATAGGGTTCAAAATCAAATGGATTATTTTGTATGGTGAGTCTTACAAGGTAAACATTTTTCCAGGCAGATCTCTGGTCCCTTGGATGCATAGTGTATGAGCTGATGGCTGGTCAGCCGCCGTTCTGCACCATGTCGATCCTGCAGCTGGTGAGGATGATTCGCCACAAGCCGGTGCAGTGGCCAAGCTTCATCAGCAAGGAGGCACGCTCTTTCTTACAGGTACACTTTAGTTACCTTAAATTAAACTTACCTACTTAGTTTATTATGGAGCATTCCACGGGCTGTCCCGTACAAACGCATTTTATTTCCTGTGTTGCGACTTTTTTCTCGGCAACTAAAGCAGGCGATTATTTTTCTGTGCATATTTTTGACCATTTGTCATAGAAAAGGAAACTCTTATACCTTTGAATCTTCAGAAACTTCGCGTTTGTACGGGACAATGGTAGACAATTTCATGAAATGCTCCTTATACATTGGATTTACCACCTTATGGATTCATGATAATATATAATAATCATAAAGTGGCTATTGATATAAATATAGGTACAGAATCAAATTAATTAAAACCATCTGTCAATTACAAAGTAGATATATCCTCCTAAGGCCCAAGGTCCTACCTATAGTACCTCTTCAGTTAGATGAAGTTTAAATCCTTTTCAAGTCGCTTTTGCTTTGGTACAATTTTCCAACAACGCAAAATCAACTCTATTTCCTTCCCAATAGGTTCAAATTTCAGTAGCAAATTTTGGATTTTTAATTTTACATCCCTACGGAGGATAATTACGAGTGTGCCCCGCCTTGTGTGCCTTAGGGTGGTATTCCATGTGTCCAATATCTTTGTCCCATGTGTTTTGCGGCTCACATTCTGCTTAATGAGAGTGTGAGACGCAATGACATTGTACAAAGAAATTGGACAGGTGGAGTACCACCCTTATCCCACAGCCACATTTACCCATATTGACCTTACTAAAAGAACGTGTTTTTTTCTGATAATCATCAATCTCAATTGCAAGATCATTGCTTTGTGTAAATATTAATATGACTATTTCATTTGATAATCATTATGGAATCCAAGATTTTAAGATTACTTTCGATTTAGATACATTTTGTTTATTTTGCATACCTTTGCAGGGACTGTTACACAAAGACCCCATGAAGAGGATGACTTGGCCAGATATACTGGCGCACCCGTTTGTGGCAGGCCATATCCTCATTTTGCCGGAAGACGTGCAAAGTGAATCACCCTTCACGCAACCATTGAGCCACAGCCAGCAGGAGGCAAAGCGGCTACAGCGGGATAAGATTAGCAGCAATGCAAGGTATTAACGGCAATTTATCTGACCTTATACTTTATACCGTTCCTATCATCATCTCAGCCATAAGACGTCCACTGCTGAACATAGGCCTCCCCCTTTTTTGGGGGGTGAATGCCATAATCGCCACGCTTGGCAGGCGGGTTGGCGATCGCAGTCGAGTACACCGAATTTGAGGGACGCTGCTGCCCGTCCACCGGTGGTCTTGGACGCAGTTTAAGGACATACCCGGGTCCACCGTACCGTTCCTATAAGGGCTAGGAATCATCAGGTAATTGTGTTGACAAAGTCTACACATGAGCACTGTCCAGTTTTAAGCTGCAGAAACGGAGATAGCACCTAGTATAGTTTTTTTTATGTGTAAGAAAAATGCAAGAATGATTCTAACATGGACATTAATTTATTAATTTCTGCTACCTAAAGATTGTCTGATGGAGATAGCTTTTTAGGGATAAGATCGCCTATTGATTACTCCTGGAGGAGGCTGTATTCATTGTTTTGTTTTCTGTATTTAGGCGGAACTATTATAGTGAGTAATCGTATTGTATTGTTTTATTATATCAATGCATCCAAATCAATATATCGACAGATAGCGTGTCTTTGATTCATCACCATCCCATCAACTTTTGTACGACGAACCCGATAAACAAAATGAAAGTTTAGCATGTTTAATATTGTGTCTAATCTTTCTTATGTTTTCAGGGCAATGAAACTGGACAATGAACCTTTAAAAGTAGTAAACAGAAGAGAGCACGACCTCCGTCACATACGTGGCGTAACTCAACCCGCAGAGTGCGTTCCCATGTCCGACGATGACAGCGTGCGCGCCACCAGCGCGTTCAGCGTGCGAGACAGCCTCAAAACTGACGACGAAGACCAGTCGCAACCCATCACTGTCGCCAACGCGAAACTACTAAGACACGAGTACAATGTCATGAACAATTCCAATCTTGTCGTCTGTAATTTAGAAAATAATATCGCGCAACTTATGGCAACTAATAAAAAACCTAATGCAGCTGTCAAGAATCTTCAAATGGACAAAATTCTTGAGGAGAAACAGATAGAAAAACCTAAAACAGAAGCCCCAAGTGAGAAGAGTGAAGCTGTTGATGTGAAACAGAAACCGAAAAGTGTAGACACCGCGTCACACAGTTTAGAGAACCCGAAAAGTTCAACGAAATGCAGCAGTGAGGTTAGTTCCGGACTTAGTAAGAGCGTACCGCCGTCTTATAAGCAAAAGTTGCTGCAGTTCTCAAGAGATAAACTGAGGTTTGCCAGCGGCGGGAACAGATTGACGAGAAGCATCAAGCGATCATTTCATTTTAGTAGGAGTTGGGATAAGAATAAGTCGGAGAATCAGAGACGGACTAGTGAACCAGCCATTGAAATCCCAAGTATTGATGTGGATCAAGAAAAATGCTCGAAAGAGACCAAGGATGAAGATATTGAAAAGATAGAATTGATTGAAGAAGTTTCTGATAAAGAGGTAGCTAATAATGATGAAATTGTCATACCGGAAGAAAAGCACGAAGGTAAATTCGCCAGAGATACATTGTAATGTTTCAAATGCGGCAGCACAGTACTCCGCTATTTCGGTGACTTCACTGAACTTAATCCTTCTTTTGGTTTTTAGTCAAGGAGCCATCCGCCATTGAGCTGGAGGAATGGGAAGCGTTCCTGAATTCCAATATTAGTGAAGTAATGGATGGCGACGTTGAATCTCTCACGCAGTTGAATATGGTTTGTGTTACATTTATATTTGATTGAGTGTAGGTATACCACTAGACCCATACGCCGCATACGCGGACTCTCCACGGTACAATATTTAAGCTTAGTCTGTATCAAGACTAAACTGCGCCGTTATTAGAGCTAAATACGTGGACTGTTAAAAAGCTTAGAGTAAAAATTGTACAAGTAATGATCTCAAATTTTCTCTAGGTGGTGATTAAAATTTCTCAGTCGCAGTCTCATGTTTATCATACGATTCTACATACTTTGAATTAAACTTTAAGGCTCTACTGTCGATTAAATCACGCATCCCGAAGATGCCTGTATCTATACCTAACTCGTAAGCTCGTAACCAACAACCAACCCAATGTACTCGTACAGTGGAATCCGTTTATTATGACTCCGCTTATACTGGCCAACCGCTTACTGTGACGTAATTACTGTGCGAAGTTTGGTTTTCATATAAAATTCTTTGTGACAAAGTCGGATATAATGACTTCGCTTATAGTGACAAATCGCTTACTATGACCTATAAATCCTATTTTTATGAAATCATGTCCGGTTATACTGACACATTCGCTGGTTTTCGTGACCATCCCCACGTCTCTCTCTGTGAGGACGTTTGGTGCATGGGGTGTTTTAGTTTTGATTCTCAATGACCAGTTGATAATTAGTACAAGGTTAGTAAAATTCATCTCTGACAGAGGATTTTGAGATTAATTTGCAAAAAATAATAAAAAACAAGAAGTTAATCAACTATGCTTTATATGACATCCGCTTAGTATGACGGATTTGTCACTTCCCTTCGATGTCATTATAAGCGGATTCCACTGTACTTATAGACCGACCGCTTAAATGAGTCGTCGCCTGCACGGTACGGGAGCGATGGGGCCGTAGTATAGTAGTTGTAGTATCTAGTAAAACACTTGGCAAAAAACAAATGCATAACATAGAGATAATGCAATGAATTTGTACCAAGGCACAGAATAAATAATAGTACTAGGTACAGAAGACTCACTCTCTAACAAAACGCGTCTGTTACGATCAGCACAGATATGGCCGCTAGGTGGCGACAGCGCCACGCGCGGCTTATGGCAAACCCCAAAATTGGGGCCGAATGGATGCACTTTAAGCTACCTGTAGCAAAGCGACGGAATCGCGGAGTGAGTCACGGCTGACCAAGGCCATTTACAACCAAAAAGATACTTATTTTCATCTTCTATTTGAAATCAACCTTATCGATAACCGTCAATGTGGTACATTTCGGTTGAAAACGTCACAAATAATCAATAATACAACATCTTTATATGGGCAATGTTATATTTAAAACTGTCGCGTTTTGAACACATTAACTCACATTTATAGACGGGTCTATCGCGAACCTGTGTCGAAACGTCGGTAAATAAAGGCAATAAAATACATTCGCGATAGACACGTCGGTAAATAAAGGTAATAAAATAAAATCGTGATAGACACGTCGGTAAATAAAGGTGATAAAATAATTTAGCGATAGACACGTCGGTAAATAAAGGTGATAAAATAATTTAGCGATAGACACGTCGGTAAATAAAGGTAATAAAATAAAATCGTGATAGACACGTCGGTAAATAAAGGTAATAAAATAATTTAGCGATAGACACGTCGGTAAATAAAGGTAATAAAATAAATTCGCGATAGACCCGTCTATAAATGTGAGTTAATATGGGCAATGTTATAATTGTTTGACAGGTGAGCATGGTGGTGGGGGTAGTTGGCAGCTCGGGTGCGGGCGCGCGCGGCGGGCGCGTGTGCGGCGCCGTGGCCGCGCTGCTCGCGCTGCCCGCCGTGTCGCCCGCGCTGCCCCGCCACACGCTGCTGCACATACAGGACGTAAGTTATCATCAGAACTCGTCCTTGACAAAAGTGATCCTTAAAATCCTTATTGAACAAACTTAACGGAGACGACAAATCGTCAAACGTAAAATATTCACTAAGCAGTTCCGTTCTGGTCTTCATCAGTAGTTCCATTTCATCAAATGTCACTTTTTAACCGACTTCCAAATCTCAAAAGGAGGAGGTTGTCAATTCGGTTGTATGGTTTTTTTTTAATGAATGTATTTACATGCTTAGTTTGTTGATGAAAATACAAAAATCGCTAATATGCCTAGTTAGTTAGTATACTGAGGTGTTCCCTCGATTCCTCACGAATCCCATTATCAGTACTGGGTTTTTACAAAAGTGGGTGTAAGGTAAACTTACTAGTGCTCGACATGCTAATGCCCAATAGATGACACCTTGCTGTCACCTCTATTGACAATGACTTAAGTTTCAAGATGACATGTACTGGAACCGCGTTGAGCACCAGTACGTTTACCTTCTATAGGTAATTTCAAACAAAAAAGTGATTTTCTAATCCCTTGAGAAACAACGGAGTTCTGAAGTAACAAACAACGAAAAAAACATACAACCGAATTGAGAATCCCCTCCTTTTGGAATTTAGAAGTCGATTAAAATTTGAATGGTATTTATAATTGTTTCAGGTATATCTCGAAGCTAAAGTGGTGTACGAGTTCGTCGCAGCCATTAACTCGTTGATGAAGGACTGCAAGAATGATGACGACATGGAAGACAGGTATTTAAGGGTTCATTTAGACGATGTGAGAACTCGCATGCGAGTGTCATTACATTGCGGGTTTTGTTCGGTCGGTTGAATTGGTCGTAACCGACAGTCCGCAATGTAACTAAAATCGCATTGCGGACATCAAACGTCAAAATTGCACAGTTAAAATTTCATGAATGGAGTATCATGAATTTAAGTTAGAAGATGCCGGTTATCACAGATTTTTGTGGTATTCTTGGCCAATCTAATGGCACGATACACAACCACAGAATAAATAATAGTACTATCGTACAGAAAGGACACTTCCTACAAAACCGAAGTTTGACAGCGATTCAGGGACGAATCATACTATTCCTTTCTAATGTATGGCACTATCCATTTCGGCTATTTAGGGTTGTCAAAATTCAAGCCATTATCTTATCTGTGGTCGTGCACGCAAAAGGACGTCAAGTGGTGGCAACACTAATAATTGCTCGGAGCAATGCTGAGCCGAGTGGAGACGAGTTTGCCCGAAGTCAGGAGTGTCTCCTCACCGATACTACTGTCGGTTCTTGTTTATGATTGTGATATTAATTCCACATTTTAATTCAGCTCAGAATAATTCAAGGAACCTCGGTACCAAGCGACATCTTTCGCAAAAAATCGTAATTATAAAACTCCGAGTATAAATAGTTAACCTTATTACTCGTATTTGACGAGAGGCATTAAACTAATGATTAACGACACAGGAGCGTCCTTGCCGACAAAACTGTTACGATTATCACCGACATAAAACATTTGCTGTGTTTTAATAGCTGTTCGAAGTTAATGGCTGCTGAAATATGATAGTTGAACAATTTGTCGACACTTTTAGGTATTTACCAATATTTCTCGCGAACACCTACAGTTGGACCAATTTGGAGATTTTTTTTTTATAAAATCTACTACATATCACAGTTGGTCCTATAGTTACCAACCTGGAAAATTCTAGTGAGTTAATTCTTCAAAAAATTTGGGAATACCCATGATTTGAGTATTTCATTTCCCACGTGCATTCCCTCTCGGAAAACAAATGTCGTGTGGTGACATTGAACTGCTTATGAAGACCAAATAATTTTGTAAAATCGGTTATTGTTTGGTTACTGGTTATGCTTTGACTAGCCTAGCATGCAAATATAAGAATCCACATCAAAAGTAAATCTTGAGTGCATCACGCTCTGATAGACATTGCTAGAGTAAGACGGATATAGTAAGAGTGTATCGCGCTCTAATAGACTTCAACATTGTCAGGCGTGGCTCACTCCGCGATTTCGTCGCTTTGCTACAGGTAGCTAAAAGTACATCCGTTCCACACCAATATTGGTGGCTAGCCATAAGCCGCGCGTGGCGCTGTCGCCACCTAGCGGTCATATCTGTGCTGATCGTAACAGACGCGTTTTGTTAGAGAGTGAGTCTTCTGTACCTAGTACTATTACTATTATTTACTCTCTGAAATTGTATCGCTTCTAGATTGACGGGCACGGGTCGGATGCTGGAGGTGTGCGCGTGGCTATGCGCACGCTCGTGCCGCGCCGTGCGGCAGCTCGCGTCGGCGACGGCTGCGCACCGCGCCTATGCTGTCTTTACACGACTGCTGACCATGTGTGAGTAGCCAAAGGGAAAATCGGGACCCTATTACTAAGACTTCGTTGTCCGTCTGTCCGTCCGTCTGTCTGTCACCAGGCTGTAACTCATGAACCGTGGTAGATGATGTATTTCTGTTGCCGTTCAACAAATACTAAAAACAGAATAAAATTAATATTTAAGTATTTAAGGCTCCCATACAACAAACGTGATGTTTTTGCAGTTTTTTGCGTAATGGTACGGAACTCTTCGTGCGCGAGTCCGACTCGCACTTGGCCGATTTTATTACAGATGAAGTTGAACGTGTCAAAACCAATCGATTAATCTTACCACATTATTGAACGATTATTACTGAATTATTGTCACGGGATTTTGTTTACAAACTACGTCAATGGGTAACACCAGTAGCTATCTTGTTACTAAGCAAAATTAACATTAACAACTGTCCACAGATTCAAGAACACCTCGCATAGTTCTTAACATCGTGGGCCTTCTCATCACCATACTCCAAGATCTGCCCGAACACGCAGACGTCGTCGAGAAGATTCTATTCGACGACAAAAGCTTCAATTTCATGTGTCTCTTGGAACAACCCAGCGACGCGTTGAGAATGCGAGTCTGTATACTTATAAGTCTATTATGTACATTCTCGTGTACCGCTTTCTCGGTTGCCATGGAGACGAAGTGGAGTAAAGCGGAGAGTGATTATTTGGAGGCGTTGCATACGCATTGCAATGTGACGCTGAACCGGGCAGCCAGGTTGGCTACTAAGGAGCTTAGTAATATGCCGTTTTATAACTAATGAGTTTATATTCAGTATCAAACCGTCCAATTTCTTTATACTTAAGAACAAATACGACTGTTTAAAGTATACTTAAATGGTAATTTATAGACCCAATTACATAATTTTAAAAGGAGCGATATTATTTTAGTCACCAGGACAATGATGGGCATTTTAAGGGTAGCTATTTAACCCTTAAGTGGGCATAAGGACTATAAGGGCCACTTGCACCATATACAAAACCCGAAGTTAACTGGTTAAACCTGGAGTTACCATGGTTACCAGTGCAATTTGACACTGGGTTAACGGTTTAACCGCTTAATTACTCTTATGGCCCTCTGTTGGGAATCTTCGGGAGGGCCTTTGTCGAGGGCCCTCCAGCAAATCGTACGGCCAAATATAACGGTTGCCCAACTAATACGGAAACAAAGGCCCAACCAAATCCCTACAAAAAAATGCTATTAGGGAGGATGGTGCAAGTGGGCCTGAGAAGTATATTTCCCATCCTATTTTGAACTTTTATCTTTTTTTGACAGGTTTCAGAATTGACTAAATTTTGAACTCCTTAAGCGTATAGTGCTTTGGTCCGTTAGAGTGATAGAGTATAAGAAGTAATAACTTAGAAGGTAGCAAAGGAAGGAACGTGGAAGGTAGGGAAGGTAGGTAGGTAGGTAGAAGGTAGGTAGGTAGGTTATTGTACCTCTATGACTAATAACATCGACATTATTGACAATATTAGTTGAAGGAATGCAGAGATTTAAAACTAAAAATCGATTCTGGTATGATTTGTCCTGTGGTGGTCCTGTATAAAGGAATGAAGATATTTCGCCATAAAGTTAACATTTTCTTGACGCTGCTTTAATGGTCTAAATATACCATCGTCCACACTGTCAACCGACAATTCATGAACCGTATTGCAAAGACATAAGGTCCAACGATGGTTAGTTAAGACTGTCTGTTATTAGTGTTATTACCTACCCATTCCACATTTACGAAACTATATATTTTTTTATTGGAGTTGATTTTCGTTTGATTTCATTCAGTTCGAAAAACAAATGAATCTCACTGCCAATTTACTTTGGCTGGCTGAACGATTGACTAAAATATTGAAGCGCCTGTAAATACACCAGAGCAAAAGCTTCTTCGTGAGATTACTAATATAATCACTCCTAGGGGAATTCCAAAAATATTTTAAATAGTTAAACCCAGTTAAGCTACTTGTATTCGTAGTTAATCTTAAGTTAATTGATCCATTATTCTGTTACGAAAATGAACTATGAAAATGGTATTGTATTTAGAGATTGTTCTTAAATCATACACATAAATTTATGTTACTCCAACACACTTGTACATGTAACTATAGAAACTCCTTAATTGTCGTATGTCGTAACACAATGGTATCAATAAAAAGGTCCTTAATTATGTACTTTTTTAGGGTTCCGTACCCAAAGGGTAAAACGGGACCCTATTACTAAGACTCCGCTGTCCGTCCGTCCGTCTCTCACCAGGCTGTATCTCACGAACCGTGATGTATTTCTGTTGCCGGTGGGCGAGTCCGACTCGCACTTGTCCGGTTTTTTGCAATTAACCCTCCTGTTTGTTGCAATTTATACAATTTATTTTAAGTCTCCTTTTTTGTAGTTATACCCCGGATCCCGGAACTACATATTATATTAAGTATTAGAAGTTACAAGTGGTCCCTTATTTAGTGATAGGTATTTCATGGCATTGGATGCTAAAAAATGTGAAGATGGTGGAACTTAGAATTGATAGGTAACTAAGAAATCTCTTTTTTTACAAGACTGAAATATAACATACTTTTTAGAATTTGCGAAAGATGACCAATTTTATTGATTAAGTACCTACATGTATTGTCTTTGCATACACGATTTTAATACCTTAGGCCGCCTTGATATTTTATTATATGGTGGTTCCAAAAAACCGTTCAATCTTATTCCAACGCACTTGACATAGATAATGCATACGTACCTAATGTAGTAATTTGTATGAGACTATGTAGGTAAAAATGTATTATTCAGATGAGAAAATAAGTGCCATAAAAATCAAGCGAACTATATTGTCGTTTCATTTGTCGCATATAAGTTAAAGCAAATACCTACTTAGTCTTAGTACTAATCTATAACTAGAGATCACTGACTTACAAGCATTTATCGGAGAAAATAACAAGCTTCTTGTCCCTAAGAGGAATATATTCTGGAAGATCTTGGAGCCAATTCAGAGAGAAGAAGATAGCTGCAGAAACCAAGAGCTGGTAGACTTGAATCCGCCGGCTAGAACATCTCACGAGGATACCGGCAGATAGGGCGGCTAGAAGGGTCTACGTGGGACGCCCTACTGAGACCAACTGGTCGCCCTAAATACCGCTGAAGGGACCACGTTGAGACATCTACTCACCCTAAACGCATTAAATTATACTGGCTAAAGGCAAATAAAATGATACATTTAGGTAGTTAAAGTTTTCAAATAAAAGTGGAATCACAGGAGAAGAGCTCATTTTTTAACTTTGAGAATATCAATGTTATGTCTCTCAATTCTCTGATTACCAGCAATGAGAGAAAACCCGAGGTATGTATAGTCTGACAAAAAGAGTAGAAATTAAAAAGTGGCAATACTGTAGTGTCGTCCCGTTTTCTTACGATTGATTTGAAAGGGACGACACTACAGTATTGCCACTTTAATTTCTACTCTTTTTTGTCAGACTGTACACAATCAGAACACAACCCGCAGGCCCCCCTATACACTTGGGTATTGCCAGGTTATGCATTCATTTCCTATAATAAACACAAATAAAATTAAAAGTTATCTAGATATAACTGGAATAACTTGAATTATTTACCTAGGTACTTAAAAATCTTCCGCAAAGTTTATTAAGCCTAACCTAAGTTCCTTCTTACATGTCAGGAAATGCTCGTTTTTTCTTTGAAAAACAAACACGCTGGTTAGTTCATTCCCCTTATCGCATTTTGAAAATTTATATTAGAGCCCTCCAGTGAGTTATTCAATTATTAATAAGCTCAGTTTAAAAAACAAATGCTGCCCAAATTAACCAGTAAATCATCTTCCTAAAAGTATTTTGCTTTATTTTCCTTCTTTTAATTTTTGTCCTTCGAAATATAAATGTTTTAGAATACATAAATATTATTAGGTATCTCCATATATCCACAAATCCAAAGACTTGCTTAGGAAACCTTTATCTGCCTAGATTATTATGTTATAACTTTCATGAAAATATGTTTTTTTTCATGCAAATACTTCCCTGTACAGACAAAGTGTTGAGGGGGTTTCCGTTTTTGCCACATTGGCTACGGAACCTTAGTCACGTGCTTAGGCAAGTGTCTGGACACGTGTTGGCAATGGTAAGTCGGTAAATAGGTTCGCATTGAGATGCAATGCCCGGAATGCCCCTAAGTCCGAGTGCATGCAAAACATGTTTATCTTCAATAAGCTTACGGCGCATTCGCACTAAGATCAAAGACCTGTCTAGGACGCAGACATATATCAGAGTAGATAACTGATATGTATGCACTACAAAACACGTTCAATATATTTGTACTGCCTAGTTTCCCCTCTGGGTTGGAAAGTAAGATGGCAGTCGCTTTCGTAAAAGCTAGTGCCTACGTCAAATCATGGGATTAGTTAGGTATCAAGCGGACTCCAGGTTTTCATGAGCCGTGACAAAATGCCGGGATAACGCGACGAGGAAGAAGGGGAAGTGTCTAAGTCCGGCCACATAGGTCGCTATACACATTCATAGCTCTCCTCTCGCTTGCACGTGTCATTCCTCATGATCATGTCAGATCATGTTCGCTGTAGTTTTCCCTGAAAGTCTTTACTAAGCTTTTACATTTTTTTCTTTCAGAGCGATTATTTCCCTAAATATTATGTTGCCTAAATCACAGCCTAAATGTTAATAATTACCTATGGATTAGTTTTGAAAGACCTATCCAAGGACACCTTAGAACAAGAATAAGAATCTTTTATTTGCTATAAACATTACCAGGTACATCGGTGTTCATGCGATTTATGTTTAACCATAAATGGTATGCAAAATATGTACAGTCAAGGAATTTAAATTCCGACCCATTTCGTACTTTGTCACAGTGACAATCAATATGAAAGCCGCTAGAGACCTCATACGGTTGTCACTGTGACAAAGTACGAAATGGGTCGGAATTTAAATTCCTTGACTGTACAAAACTTAAAAACTATCATGCAAAACATATAAAATAATGTCTCTATTTATATATTTTAATTATTAATGTTATACAGGTCAAGTCTAATTAATTAAATTTCATGTCCATGAATTCATTTGTGCTATAGAAATAGCA
Source organism: Cydia fagiglandana (assembly GCF_963556715.1). NCBI lineage: Eukaryota > Metazoa > Arthropoda > Insecta > Lepidoptera > Tortricidae > Cydia > Cydia fagiglandana. The sequence continues at coordinate 8,429,274 of NC_085937.1, forward strand.
TTAGCATTATAGGGTTTAACCCAAAAAAAATCATCCTTATTTTTCGTGCTACCCTAAAAAAAATTTTTTTCTAGTTTTTATATTCAGACTTGGCGTACTAACTGAATTATAGATCCAAGTCAAATTTCAGCTTAAGCTGGAATCTTGTGGAGGCCCTATGCACCTCCGGGGTCCCGTAGAACATGCTACAATAAACTCAAAGAAGTACACCGGGCAAAGGACCCTATAGTCGTACGGCTCGCAGCTCGTTCTCTACGGTCCGCCTCCAGGTGTGTAAGTACGGGGCGTTTGCGGGCTCGCTTTCCGCCCTGAGGCCGCAACTCAAACGCGATACTGGCGCTGTTCGTAGCTCCTCTTCGAAGGGTATGCCCGATCCATCTCCACTTCCTACTTCTTCGAGTTTACCGTGCGATATCTATCTAGATACATGTCTGCGGGGATTAACGTGCTGCGTTAATTACGTCTAAGTGGGCATTGCACTATGGCGCAGTTTAGGTTACATAAGGGAGGTGAGCGGCCGGCCTCGGACCGGTCACCGTGCGGGTGAACCCACTGCAGACCAGCCGATTTTGCGATACGGCGGATTGGATAAGGTAATTGATAAGTAATTATCGAAATCATAGATTAACCTATTAAATGTTCATCATCAGCCTACTCTCGTCACAGAAGAAATAATAGTACTACCATACAGAAAGAACGCTTCCTACAAACCCGAAGTTTGACAGCGATTCAGGGTCGAATCATGCTATCTCGTTCGTTCTCGTTCGTTAATATCTATCCCTTTCGGCTATTAAGGGTTGTCAAAATTCAAGTGATTATCTTATCTGTGGTCGTGCACGCACAAGGAAGTCAAGTGGTGCCAACCCTAATACGAGTAATTGCTCGGAGCAATCAAAGAGAATATAATCACTACTATACGTTTTAGGAGCAATGCTGAGCCGAACGGAGCCGAGTTTGACTGAAGTCAGGAGCGTCTCCCCACTGCTCTCGTCCACTGCTGGACATAGGCCTCCCCTATGGTACGCCATTGAACACGATTTGTGGCAACTCGTATTGTGCAGTAAAGTTCAAATAAATACATTATTCAGATTCACTGACTTCACGCACGCATTCGGTTTCCGTACAGAATGACAGGTGGGAACGGGACGTCGCTCCACAAATGCATAGCGCTGTCTCGCTTTTACATGTCATTCCGTACCGAAGATTTCGTGCGTGTGCGGCCAGGCTTAGTACTTTCACAGCTCAAGTGGCTCCATAAACGTCTCATGCTTTTGGACAGTGAGAGTGAGAGAAAACCTGAACCCACAGTGGCGGATTGGCCCTAAGGCCCAGAACGCCCAGGCCTAGCGCGGCAGCAAGGTGGTAGTGAACCCACGAGGCAAACGTAGTGATTATATTCTCTTTGCACGAGGCTTTACCAAATTTGCTTGAACTGTAATAAACGGCTCAACAATACAAGATCGTGATCGTACCTAAATGTGTTATATGAGTTCCCAATATTTCGAAGGATTGGAAGGACCATCGTTGTTATGGAGTGAATGATGCGCTACGAGTTTAGGGTAAAACGCTTTTTAAATATCAGTAGGTACTTAACTATTAGGTACTTATAGTTCGTTTTTTTTAGCATTAGAAATAAGGTAAACAATCTTGATGTGTCTTTTAATTGAAAAACACATTTTAAAAATAAATTACGGCAAATATGTAACAATTATGAATCTAATACGATAATTTATATTCTTCTGCTTTCTTAAGTAATAGTTTTTGATTTTTAAAAAGCGTTTTTCAATTAAAATACATGTCAAGATCGCTTACCTTCTTGCAAGTTCTTTCTAATGCTAAAAAAAACGAACTATATATTATATAAAATATTTTATATAATCGTATATGATTCATAATTGTTAGGTGCATATTTGCCGTGACTTGTTAGGGTTCCGTACCTCAAAAGGAAAAAAACGGAACCCTTATAGGATGACTCGTGCGTCTGTCTGTCTGTCTATCCGTCTGTCACAGCCTATTTTCTCCGAAACTACTAGACCAATTAAGTTGAAATTTGGTACACATATGTAAGTTTGTGACCCAAAGACGGACATTTAACGTAAACAAATGAATTTTAAACATGGGGGCCACTTTTGGGGGGTAAATGAGAAAATAAAAAAATAAAGTTTTTCAAACTATATCGTGTTACATATCAAATGAAAGAGCTCAATGTGAGAATCTCAAACATATTTTTTTTATAATTTTAGAATAAATAGTTTAGAAGTAATTCAAGAAAATAGGCAAAATATGACCATTCCCCCCCTTTATCTCCGAAACTACTGGGTCTAAAATTTTGAAAAAAAAATATATATAAAATAGGTCTTTACCTATAGATGACAGGAAAACCTATTAGAAATATGTAGTCAAGCGTGAGTCGGACCAATTACTTAGTTTTTTAATCCGAACCCTACGGGTTTTTTAAAGGCAATTCACTCGCGTTTCACATATATAAAAAAATATATTGTTAAAAATTTAGTAATGTACGGAACCCTCTGAACGCGAGTCCGACTCGCACTTGGCCGGTTTTTTTTATTTATCAAAAGTGCAATAAAAAGACACGTCAAGATTGTTCACGTTTTTTCTAATGCTAAAAAAACGGCTATTAGCGGCCCACCATACAAGGAAAAAGTTTTCCTTTCATAATAAACAGACGTGCCTACAAAGTCCTGTGACGATACTCCCTTTTGCTTGTAATATACAGTCAGCAATACCTACTATTTATTAACTTACCAGTCTTTAGCACCTTTTACATTACATACATATTTACTAATAGCACCCGTTCAAGGTCTATCGTGACGAACGGGTAACTACGGAACCCTATAATAAGCATGACCCGACATACCTACTCTTGGCCGGTTTTTATATCAAGACGCTTAGGGAAGTCACGAGATGTTGTTGTGAGATTATTTCGACCTTATTGTGCTATTTAAATGTTGTTGACCTCATAAAGGTGATTTTTCGCCATTAAGCGAGCAGGTACCTAAGGGTAGACGAACTCGTGAACTTGAATTACGTCCACTCATTGTAATAATACCTATTCAAACAACACAAGTATTATATTTATTTCGTGGTAATGATTGGCAACGGCGATATAGTAAAGTGCATTGACTGTCATAATAAATGCAAATTACCGACTTTGTGTAGGCAAGTATTTAGATTATTAAGATCACATCACTTTTCATTTGTTTGATCTTTGCTCTCTCGTATTTATGTTTATTTATATGTGCCTACTGCCTCAATTTTATTACGTAATCGGATTGAATCTAATAAGATGCCTATGTACCTACATTAAAACTAGTGATGTACCGACTATTGATTTGGCCGACTAGCCGACTAACCGGCGCTAGGATGGCCGATTAGTCGGCCGACTAGTCGGCTAGTCGGCCGGATCATTAGTTTTGTCTAAGTTCGGTTCAGATGCACTTAAAAAACAACCGTTCTACCCCTTTCGTCGCGCTATTCGTCATATTATAAATAGTAATGCTGAAAAATAAAATAAATAAATAAATCCTAAGACTATTTTCATACGACGACCGGACATCGGACAAGAAAACGACCAAGCGGTCAATAATTCGAACAAAAGTTTTCATAAGCACCCTAAATATGAATTTGGGTAAAATAGGTGAAAAGCTTATGGCAAATTTTTGCTGTTTATTTTTTTGCTCTGTTTTTCTGTCACTTTTAAAGTGCCGGCCATTTTTGCCGACTAATCGCCGACTACCAATGAGGCCGGATAGTCGGCTCTCCCGACTAGTCGGCGACTACTCGGTACATCCCTAATTAAAACTCTTTGTTTTTTGTAAGATTTGCGTACCTAATACGTTTTATACTAAGTAAGCTTAGTATAGTAAATATTGATGGCATGTATAGGTAAGGTGTTTTTGTAAGTTTGACAATCTACGTATTTAACACTATCGCCTACTTCAGGTGCCTAATATAGAGTCTACTGAAAGATTTTTACTAAGTCACCAACCCCTAAAATCGCCTAAAAGTACTTGTAGTACCTATTCTGTTGCTTGGTTTCAAATACATACAATAGGTATATATATATATATATATATATATATATATATATATATATATATATATATATATATATATATATATATATATATATATTAAGGTGACATTCCATTTCCAACGACAGCTGCAATACTGTTCATTTTACTATGGAAATTGACAATGACAGCGACGCGTTTAGTACCAGTAGCAGAACTTGTTTAACCATACGAGGTACGTACCTTTTACGCAGTTACGGAATCCTAAAACATCGTATGTGTATCGTCGTATGTGTATACGTGAATGGGCCTCTGTACATGCTTTGTGGGTGTTTCGATAGTTTTTAGGGTTCCGTACCCAAAGGGTAAAACGGGACCCTATTACTAAGACTTCGCTGTCCGTCCGTCCGTCCGTCCGTCTGTCACCAGACTGTATCTCACGAACGTATCTCAGTTGAAATTTTCACAGATGATGTATTTCTGTTGCCGCTATAACAACAAATACTAAAAACAGAATAAAAAAATAAATAAAAATAAATATTGGGGACATCTTACACAGATCAACCTAGCCCCAAACTAAGCAAAGCTTGTACTATGGGTGCTAGGCGACGATATATATACTTATATAGATAAATACATACAAAAAATAAAGATTTAAATGGGGCTCCCATACAACAAACGTGATTTTTGATCAAAGTTAAGCAACGTCGGGAGTGGTCATTACTTGGATGGGTGACCGTTATTTTTGCTTTTCGTTTTTTTTTTACTATGGTACGGAACCCTTCGTGCGCGAGTCCGACTCGCACTTGCCCGGTTTTAGATATATTATTGTGATAAGGACCTATACTTACACCCGTAATGACCCGTAGGTACTGAAGAACCATGTAATGAATTAACCACCAGCATTTAAAAGGAGGACCTGCAATTATCGGAAAATCGTGACTCAAGTCTTTAAACAATGTAACTTGTCTCAAAAGTGTTGAGACATCTAGTAACAACTTTACTCTTCTAATAAACTATAGTAAATAATGTTTCGGTCATATAGGTCAGGCGAGTCGGCGGAACACCCACTGCCATTTAAAGGTAGACTTCCGTATCCAGTGCCGACTGCAGCAAGAGACAAGTTGCTATTGCAAAATTTGTTTGCTTGAACCGAAGGTAGGTGTCATCGACCTCAACGTCGCGTTAAGGTTTGTCTTCTAAATAGTTAGCGAAAAATAGTAAGCGAACGTTTTGATGCACCATAACTTGCTTAAATGACTCCGAAAATGGCTTAATTGCGGAATAAGTTGTCTAGAAATAAGAGTAGTTTCAGTCTGTGATTTTTTTATTGGGAGATGTGTACCTTATCCCAATTGGAAAAGTCTTCCATTAGTTACCTATACTTACCTACCGTAATTTTAGCTAATTTTCTTGTAATATTAGTACATCTTTCAATGTCGCTCGCATAGGTGCTCAGTCACATCACACTCAAAACACTTGCACTACTTGATACTTAAACCAGGTACCTATACCTGTTTATTATGTTATGAATAAATAAATATACTACTTATTAGATACAAGAAAATATTCCTACGAACATGTCATTATTATTCAACGTATCAATGGAATAATCCAACAGTCCTACCTTAAGTATTATTTCCTAATGTACTTGTTTGTGAGTAGCTCACTCCTAATGCTAAGCTTCCGGATGACCTCAGCTTATCTCATGAAAGTCTATTAGCGACAGCTTCTAGAAGTGGTCAGTTAAAAACACTAGGTCAAGAGTTACTCGCTTGCGATCGCTTTGGGCGGGAGGGTGCCTTTACGTTTCACTTTCGCCGCAGCGCAGCGGTCCGCTGGGTCGTTGCCCCCGTGTCCTCGTCCGCGTGCCGATTAGATAATTTTTCGCGCTACGTTGTCAAAATACTCATGACCTAATGGTACAGTGAGCGCGGCCGTTGAACCCGAGCGCTGCGCCCGCGCCTGGCGCTTGAGTCGACGCCGAGTACGGATTAGGAATACTTATCGGTAGATACCGGTAATCTCGTTTCAGTTGCATGGCAGCGTGGCTGTCAAAATGAGGATTTAGTGGAAAAATCTACGCTGACATGAAAATGTAGAGATTAGGTAGGTAGCACTATTTATTTGTAGTTCAAATATTTATCGCGTCCTAATAATCGATATCGTTAAAAACTTATAATTTATAGGTTTAGAGATAGGTATGTTAGGAAAATAAGTAGGTAACTTATCAGATGCTGATAAAAATGAAAAAAAAAACCTCTAATTAGGTACCTATACATAATGTAACAGCTGATCTACATATAATACCTAGGTTCTTAACTAGGTATTTATTAACTGGTAGCTCTGTGAGCTGTAGAACTCGCAAACTCCCATGGCTCCGCCATTTTGAAAATCATCCAAAATCTGAATCTACTCAATCAACAAAAATAATTCATATAATCTAATGCTTACAAAATTTAACGAGTATTAATTTTGTATTTAGCAGAAACGTCAGCAAATAATACCAAAAATTATTCACCTTTCTTTTGTTTCTACTTATTCAAGAGAATCTGTTGAATAAGAATAGCTGCAAAACCACTTACCTACCACTTGACAGCAGAGGACGCTGGTTCGATTTCAGCCCTGGGCCTTGGTCAGTAGTTATTTATTCTTCGTAAGTAGGGTCTTCTTCTTCTTCAGTCGGTCCCTCAATACTGAGGATCGTGACATCATATCCTTCTGTTGAAGACCAGGTTCCTCCATAGGGTTCTATTCCCCGCCATGCGCATACCTATGGCAAGTAGGGTATACCTATGACATTTATTGCAGTTTACAAGTCGAAAAAGCATTTTAAACCAAGGAGAAAAAGTGACGGTTCGCATCGTCACTTTATACTCTACATAAAATGGTCAGTAATTTACTTATTTTATAAGAAATATTTTGGCTTAGGACGGACTGAAAAAAGTACAAAAAAACCTGTAAGTAGGTAGTATCACAATTTTCTACTATTCGATTTTACAGAATACCGAATGTTGAAAAAAAGAAAGCCCAACACCTAACGGCGTTTGAATATTCGTGGTATTTCGACCCACGTTTAACCCGCCACGATATGCCTCGCCAAAACTACACTAAGCTGAAACATCTGACAGGTGCTCCTTATAATAGGGGTTACGAGCTTTTCAGCGAGAATATCTTCTCTCTGTAGGTTCGGTAATGTGTGCGGCACGGAAAGAAACAGTGGAATGAGGCCAGCTTTACAAACGTCTTACTTACTCGGAGACGCAGTTTTGCGGGCTCGGGAAACTTTTGTTTTTACTTTTTAGTAGTTGATGTTTCAAATACACTTCATACGTACATCATCATCATTATCATCGTCATCATGATACGTACATATGAAGGGGTAACCAGGACAGAAATATAAACATGTTCAACTAAAGGAGTGAAACAGACTATTTCATTGCGGTTAGGTATATAGGAAATATATGAGCAGTGCGTTTTATGGGGAGATTAACGTTTATGACTACGTTTTACTTTTGAAAAATAATTTATTTTTTAATAGGACGGACGCAGGACCTGCTGGTAAAATGGCGTACTTGGAGGTCAAGACTTATTTTGAAATGGAAATAGTTTATTCGTGGCAAAAGTATACCGATTTTGGGTCATCGCGCTAAACTAGTGTGTGTGTTGTGTTAAGGGTTGTGTGTGTGTTATGGTTATGCTAGGATTGAACGCATAGTTATTCGACTTGGGAACAAAGTAGATTATTTAAGGGGTAAATAATGAAATGAAATGAAATGAAAACATTTATTTTCAGGCAACTATTGGCCAATAATGGCTTTAGCCGCGGAAGCTAAAGACGTCGGTTCGATTCCGGCCTCGGCTATTAGCGAGCTAGGATTAGGTTACTTTTTTAAATTACTTACATATAATTATTATGACATGACATATATGTTTCTTTACACTGATTTAAACTTTCAAGATTTTTACATATTATTAAATTCATTTAATTATAATTACTTACATACAATTGATACAATATATACATATACAGTGGTTCTACTAAACGAAATTGACAAGTATTAGCTTAAATCTAATAAAATAGGCCCCTGAGGCATTGTACCGAGGATGCTGGCGGCATTTCCTCGCTGTATCGCAATGCTTGGTCTCCGAGACCACGGGGACAACGCCGTCCTCGAAACGTCGGAGGTAAATCTTATAACTTAAATAAGTAGGTACACGTTTAAGCCCCGTTGTACAATTTAATAATATGTTTCTATGTATAGTTATCGTTAACTCGTTGCAATATGTTTTGCAATAGTTCGCATTTATACGAGTACCTATTCAATTATTTGAACGATTAGTTTCTAATGAGAATTTAAACACTCGACACTTATTTTTTACACCTCGTCAAACACGTGACTATTATACTCATACTTACCACGTGGTTATCTCGAATATAATGTTATTGACTATTTCAATCTTTATTTAAATGGATGCCTATTTTTGAGTATTATAGTTAAAGCATTTTAATTACGTCGTTAGTTAATAATAATAACTTTATACCATATCTAGCAGAATACTTAGATATGCGCATTATAGAGGAGTCAAGTTCATTTTCTTCGAACTAATGTTGTAAACACCGCGATGTAATGCTTATATAATAGAAGCCAATGACCGATAGCTTAATTACACTCTAGGTAGTAAAATCATTCGAACACCGATGCAAAATACCTATAGAGCTATTACGCCAATGCGCTGTAAATCGAGACTTAAAACTTTTGCCTTGGAGTCTTATTTCTAATGGCAATCGAGGTGTAAATAAATCAGCATAGACGTCATTCATTGCGATTGTATTCAAGCGTCCTTGCTCGTGCGTCGAACCCGGAACATGCACGGCGCTCATGAGAATAGCATAGTGGCCCGATAACGTTGGATTTCTACTTATCCAAATGCTGCTTACGTAAGGTTGATGTTCGATACCGAAACGACCTTCGCGGTCAATACCCCGCGCTGACAACGGTTAATGACCTATTTACCTACTCCAGTTTAAAACTACACACAAGGGGTGATTAAACTCCGAACAGATAGGTACATCTATTTGTGTAACTTAACAAATACAAATTTTATTTATATTTACTTGCTTATCTGCAGTTAGGTAAGTACATTCTGTTTGTTGACTTTGTTTGAAACTTTGGACGAATACTACGAACATCAGCTGATTATAAAACGAATGAACTTGGTGTCTATTCAACCATTCAGCTATTTAGTTTGTTCGGGTACATTCAGTTTTTATGTTTAGTTTCGTCCTTCGTCCTAGATTAAGTCCTTATTATAACTTGGTCATATCGTGCTGTATCAATGTGTAAGGGACATCACGGACAAATTGCATCGCACCATATCTTCAATTGTATGGAAATTGAGCAGTAGCGTGCAATCTGCACTTAATGACGCCTGCCTGTAATTAATTTACTATTTGAGGATCTATAGTCATATATCATAGCAAACAGAACTGTCAGTCAGTAAGAACCAGGAAAATAAATAATACTCGCCCCTTTCTTTTGGGTGCTTTATAATTTGAAAACAATGACGTAATATACCTAATACAATAAAAAAATCCTTAGGTACATTTTAGTGCAATCGAGCTATGTAATAAAATTATGGCATTATTTCTATATATGTACAGTAATAATGAGAATCGAATACCGGAGCCTGGGGGTTGAAAATACAAAATTAACAAACGGTTTCGTCCACTAGGTACCGATCGTTTTTGCTATCAATTACGAATATATTAAATGCAATATCAAGGACAATTCTAGTGCTATCGAACTTTAACGCGTAGTGTGATAATATAAGTACCTAAATACTTCTTCTTCCTCTAGGTATATAAATCCAACGTACATACGTAGACTTGTCATAAATCGATCTGCTCGCTCGCATACCGCGTTTACGTTTTAGCAAAAATCTAATACTAGAATGTTTGAAAACCTTGGTCACTATTGTCGAGCGATGCTATCCTCGTTTACTCCTGACTTATTGAAAATATTTATGAATATTTTATACTTACTGTTTTACAGTACTTCATTTATTATATTTGCAAGAATTCACAACGCGTTTAAACTACCGCCAGGTAAGTGCTCGCCGGCCCAGACCCAGAAACCTTGTTAAATATCTAAAATAAATTGCATGGTGCGTCCAATATCATTTCATAAGAATAATACATAATATATTTCTATAAATAATAATAAAATCAGTTCATATTCTTCTCGCTCACAATGTATGCGGTTCCTGCTGTGTCATAGGGTCACGCATTTATATGTCGTCATTTGTCTATTCTGTTCTCATGATAACTTATTCGTAGGAAAACTGCACTGGAACCGCTTTGCATTGATCATGTTTTAATTTTTGGATTTTTTCAATTAATTTTTTATCTTATCTTATTATATCTTGTCTTATCTTATCTTATTTTATCTTATTGTGTACTTACATGTCGAAAAAATCTCGTAAGCAATTTCGGTCTTTTGTAAATCTCCTCAGTACCTAGAATACCAAAGAGATACCGAAGATACGTAACTGGTGTTTTACTTGCAGGGCCATGGGGGCTACCATTTTTAGGAAGTTTGCCATGGATGGGGCGCGGTGCCCCTCACTCCTGGCTCCTGCAGCAAGCGGCTCGCTACGGCGACCTCACTTCAGTGCAACTTGGCTCCAACCTGATGGTCTGCATCGGATCTTCCCGAATTCTGAGAGACCTCTTCAACCGACCTGATTCGATTAGCCGACCGCATACGCCTCTCAATAACTTGTTGTGTGGACGAGGTAATAGTTGTTTGTTTTACAAGGGGGCAAAGTTGTTGTTTAACCGCTCGTGCTAATATTGATACCCGAGCAAGCGAAAACTTTGCCCCCGAGTGAAACACAAAATTTTTCACCACACCGACCCGCAGCAAATATTAAATGTAAAAGAAATATCAAACTAAATCAAATCCAAATGAATGTTATTAAATATTTATCATCCAAAATCATCATTTAAAAATCAATTCTACCAGCAAACAAGAAAACAACTCAAAATTTGCATTTGATTACTTTGCCTCGCATGTGAATAAAATGCAACTTTGCTATCAATTTTCGAAGTGCAAAGTAAGCCTTTCCGAGCTGGTGTGGTGAATATGCCATTATTTGGTTATTTAAAAATCAATTAAGGGGCCCACTGATTAACAGTCCGCCGGACGGTTAATACGGCCTGTCAGTTAGAACAAAATTTTGACAGTTCCAAACAACTGGAACGACCTCTCGACTATTTGCTATATATCAATAACAAAAGTTAAGAATCAATTAGCAGTTAAAATTAACGGTAAAATGAATAATAAATACTCTTAAAAATAATTTCATTGCTATTAGTGGTTAGAATATTTTTCTCAAGTACTGTTAACCTAACTAACCTAAGCCATTAACCTAATAAAACAAAGTTCCACGCCGCGTCTGTCCGTTTGTATGTTTGTTCGCGATAAACTAAAAAACTAGTGCACGGATTTCCATGCGTTTTCCACCTATCAATAGTATGATTGTTGAGGAAGGTTTAAAGGTGTATAGTTTGTAGGTTTTGTGTAACCCGTGTGAAGCCGCGGCGGGTCGCTAGTAATCAATAAAACAAATCTAGGTCAAACTTATTGAGGACTGTTTATATTTTTTTTTATACCACATCGGTGGCAAACAAGCATACGGCCCGCCTGATGATAAGCAGTCACCGTAGCCTACGGACGCCTGCAACTCCAGAGGTGATACATGCGCGTGGCCGACCTTTTAAAAACCTGTACACTCCTTTTTTGATGAACCCCATACTGTAGACCCTCGGAAAAACCTCGGGAGGGAACCTCTTATATTCTTTATTTCAAAGATTAACCCCTATTTTTTTATAAAAATGTAAGAAAATAAGGTGAATTCTAGTTATTTGATGTAATATTTTAAACTTTCGCGTCTTGAACACATTTAACATTTGCTGGGACATCACTCAGCCGCGACCACGACCAGTGAAACCTGTGTCGAAACGTCGGTAAATCAAGGTAATTGAATATAATTCGCGTTAGACCCGTTTATAATGTGAGTTAATATTTGATGTATTTCGCAAGGAATCGTTCTCAGCGAAGGTCTGCTCTGGAGGAAGCAGCGTCAGTTTCTGCACGAGAAATTTCGCGCTCTTGGTGCCAGCGGCGTTGGTATCAACCAGAGATTTGAACATTGCGTCCTCGTAAGTAAATTATTTTCTTTAACAAGTTTTTGGTAAAAAAAAATCATTTTTGGTACAAGCTTTTATCGCTGGCTGTACTTTTCTTACGACAGACAACTAATACTCATCGAGACAATTCTAAAAACCCCTAACACAATTAGGTTGCGTTGTTTCATCACATAATTCCTATGGCCACCTCCTGTCTCCATCATCAGATCAGCTCGATGATACAATAATATTGCATTGTCATCCGATTTATACATGCATGCAAAATTTCAGCTCAATCGGAAACCGGGAAGTGGATCAAATTTAACTTGCAAGATTTGATTACAGACAACGGTCAGGTGAAAGTAAATAAAAGCTTGTAAAAATGGGGTAGGATTTCTCTAAGTTGTTTACCTATACGACTAATTAGAGTGAAAGTAAAACTTAATATGATATGATCAGATACTCAAAAATTTTATTAATGTTATTATGTATACTATGGGCCATAAAATGGTCAATATGATTTTTTTTTGCCTATATGCCAAACAGTAATGTGTAAATGGCATGGTATGGTAAAGGCAAAGACTAAAATGCGGCTCTTATTCGATCGTCGAGCTATAATCTCAAAATAAAAACGGCCGTTTCAACTTTGGACACAGAGATTGACGAATCCTGCAACATAAAAACTAGTTTGATTTATTCAAAAGGTACTTAAATAGAAAATACAAAACGTAGCGGCCCCCTTTTTTAAATACCTATCGTTAAATTTGAATAATCACGATTTAGCAGTGACGCTAATGTGCACGTTGGTGGGCTCTTAACTAATGAGAAGCGCTGTTTTTGTTAATATTAATAGATTAAGGATGACTCACGTTAGACCGGGCCGTGTCCGGGCCGGAGCTTCCGGCGCTTACTTTTCTATGAGATGACAGGCGGTCACGTGATACTTTCCATGGAAAACGATACGCCGGTAGCTCCGGCCCGGACACGGCCCGGTCTAACGTGAGTCATCCTTTATTCACGACACACCCCTCGATTTTAGGTGGAAATAGAAGAACTTCTAGCAAAGTTTGAAAGCACGAGGGAGCAGCCGATAGACCCGACGAGTATCCTGGGCAGGCACGTCCACAACGCCATATGCCAGCTGATGATGAGCTTCCGTTTTGAAGAACAAGACCCTGAATTCAAGACCTTTAATGAGCGAGTCACAAAAGGCATGGAGCTGTACGGAGCCATACATATCGGGGAGCATGTACCGGCCTACTTGGTATGTAGAAATAGTTCAATAATAGATACAACTAATTTTTTTTCAACTAATTAAATAACAGAATATATACAGAGGTACTACTTAACGAAATTAATACCTAGCTTAAATCTAAAATAGGCCCATGAGGCATTGTACCAAGGATGCTGGCGGCATTTCCTCGCTGTATCGCAATGCTGATGCGTTGTGCGAGGTAGCCACCAGCTCTTCAGTCACCATTTAATAACAGCTTTTCGGTACTTAAATACTGTTACTGTAAATAAATAAATATTATAGGACATACTACTGTGGGTAGGTAATATATACTACTGTGTCAATTTTATTCGTAGATATTTACGACTAACGGTTACTTACATAACGAATCCAAGAATAGCTAACGAACTGATAGTCGTTATCTAAATTGCGTTTATTTTTAATGTGCATTGCGCAAATAAGTGATCCGTCCTCAAACAATAAGATAAAAATTAAGAGGAAGTATTAAAAACAATTTAATTAGCATACAGTCGCCATCAAATATATTGGAGCGGCCATGGTGTTCACAATATTTGAACACGCACTCTAACGCCTTTACAATAGAGACATGTTCAGATATTTGTGAGAACCTTGGCCGCTCCGATATATCTGATGGCGAATGTACATATCAATCCTTGATATGTTTATGTTATCTGTTATTCTGAAAAATCTACACACATATGAGAGTATAGCGGTCTGATTCGAAGAATACTTCTAGATGTATTAATTGAGGTACGAGTATCTTAAAGTTCAAATCGGGCAGTAGAGCTTATTCAAAGAGTTAACAACATACATATTTTACACCGCTATTAGATTTTTATCGACATAGAGTCAAGTGAGCAGGCGGCGTAGCACGGTGGCGTTTTAATCCCTTGTCACCATACCTGTCACGTTCTAACAAGTATGTAAGTGCGAAAGGGACGCGCATAGTGATAGTCGATAAAAATGGAACCGTGCTGCGCCCGCAGAACATCTGTATTTTGTCATCACAAAAAGTATAATAAAAATACAAACACAGGTACCTAATTATTTCATTACATACACTTTAATCGTTTTCGTCAACTTAACTACATGCATAAGTATTTTATAGAAGGTAAGGTCGAGTTTGCCGGCCCTATTCGAACTTTAAGATACGTCAGTTAATACATCTAGAAACGATATGGATTAAATGTGTCAGTGTCAAAAGTCACGTTTTATTTGAAGAAATGTCACATTTCACACTGACATATAAATTATCAATCGTGTATAGCTGTACCAAAACATCGATGTAAACTCAAAAGGGATCTAGAACGTGCAAAGAACTAGGGGCCCGATTCGGATTTTGAAATAGATTTCTATTAGATATCTTTTGACATCACCAAGATACGATAACGATATGTTTAAGATCTAACCTGTCAAATTTGACATTTGCGCGATTCTGGAGACACTCTTGAACGATTTCCACAGGATATGACTTAGAGATCCAATTCACATCTAATAGATATCTTACTCTATCTAATGTAAAAGTGACATTGGTTGCCCGAATTGCGCTGCAAAAGAGAACTAGTTGATATCTAAACTATAACGTATCTAGAATGGATCTAGTACGTGTCGTCTCTTGTGAATATCTTGAAGTTAGAATACGGCAGTAGGTCCTCTCAATCAATCATTGGTATGTGTTATAAGATCTGATGTTTTAGGACCTGTTGTATCATGACCTGAAACAAATGATTTTTTATTTATTTTATTTCATACCTGCTACGGCAGACGAGGTCGAGCACGTTTAAGCTATACTTATACTTTATAGCTGGTATAAACCTGCTCGTAGTTTGTAGTTATTTAAACTTTTCTCATTTCTTTTACACGCCAATTAAATTGCTCGATGACGCATCTTGGTAAATAAAGAACCTGTCCGCACTGCGCTTACGATCTGCAGACCACCTAATTGGTATTCAAGGCGGAGCCTGTGACGTCACAGCAAGCTTCGGAAACAGGCTTATTAAGTTACGTAATATCCTCGGGATACTGGGACGCGTGTACGTAATACAAAGATGTTAAAAACACTGTTATTTTCCTGAGAATTATATTTCACTCTTGGAATTTCGTTGAATTTGTGATTTTAATACTATTTCACGCTGTAAAAATATTAAGATAACTATCTTAAGACGTGTCCAGATACGAGACGTGTTCAAATATTAGTGAACACCTTGGCCACTCCGATATATTTGATGGTGACATCCGAACTTATTCGAACTTATTATTATTTGTATTTGTTATTATAGAATGCAGGATTTAAGTTAACATTATAAACCTAAAGCCGACCACTGACTAACAGTCCGCCGAACGATATCGGCCGGTCAGTTGTTCGGAATTGTCAAATTTTTATTCTAACTGACAGGCCGATACCGTCCGGCGGCCTGTTAGTCAGTGGTCGGCTTAAAAATTAAATAACTAACCCCGCTATCTAAAACCAAAATATTAATATTAATTCGAATGTAAGAACTAACTGCCTTAAAACCGTTAATAAGTAAAAGTTAAAATGACAATTAAAATCATATTTCGTGCTTCTGAATCGCCCCACGAGCTGCAACTTTTTAAAAGTTTACATACGTAGAGGTACTACGCCGTAGCGCTTGTTAACAGGTGCGCGAACTCGTAGCGCTCTAGCAATTGAACGACATGCAAACGTAAATTTAAACATGATATACGGCTCGATTCGGAAAATGAATTAGATCTCTACTAGACCCCAACAAGTTACGATATGGATAATTTAAAGATATTTGTAAGATCGGGGGGCACGGCAGTGCCCCCGCCAAGTCGAGCGCGAAGCAAACACTGCCGTACCATACCATACCATCCTTTACTGGAACCATTTCGCCGCATTTTCAGGCCCCTATTTGAGAACCTCTGGATAAGACCAGAACGCAGAAATTTTGGTCATCCAGTAAGCTATAATCACATACTTAAAATCCAAAATTTCAAGTCTGTAGGTCATTTAGTTCCGAAGTTAAGCGAAAGCAAAGTTTCGCATTTATGAAACTCACTCATGATCATCAGAATAGAACTAGTACTTCCCATAAACTCAGAGAGCTGAAATTTGGTACAGAGTTAGGGTTTAATGGCCACATAAAGGGAAAACCTAAAAATATTGCAATATCAGTCACGTTTTATAAGATCTAAGAACTGCATAAGTAAGTTTGTAATCCCATATAAATATATGATATTACAAAGTTACTGTTGCATTTCCTACAAATAGTAGGTAAAGTAAAGTAAAGGTACACTACGATGTACGATGTGAGTATGAATGAAGATATGTTTAGTTATGATATGTGTATACATAGTATGGGTATGAGTACCCGAAAAGAAGGACTGCCTACAAAAAGAGATGAGATCCCATCAAAAACATTACATGTAAAAAGGTGCAAGTCTCGCAACGCCTTTACTACAAAAAAGTTTTGAGATGTAATGTGAAACCAAGTCGGTTATTTTAATCAGTGCCAGGGGGTGTTAAAACCGTATCAATAAGATATCTTTAATTTGTAATACGTATAATGACTTGGCCATCGCACGGCTGCATAATGACAAAAGGATCATCGTCACCTATTAAAAATAATTCTAATTGAACATAACGCTAGCGCTAATTGCAGTTTGAGCATTACACATATTTACGAGTACGGTACGAGTAAAGCATTATGTGCGATTGCCAAGTCATTATATGATGATTAGTGACGGATTACTGATTATTATTTAATTATTAGATTTAATGAATGGGCAATACGAAAAACTGTTGCTACTGTACAAGAATCAGAACCGGAAAAAAAGAAAAGAAAGATTTGTAATAATAAAAAAACTACTCCTAAAAAGAAAAAAATGTGTTAAATAAGAAAATCTAATAAAATAAATCAATATGCCCACGTTTCTACAAAAAGAAGTGAAATCCCACCAAAAACATTCTGTAAAAAACTAGCCAAGTCTCGATGGAGCTGCTTGTTTATCTCTAAAAAGTAATGAAATCTAGACAAAGTCGTGCCAAGTCTAAGGTTCCTTACTGCGATTTCTTTATTATTATAGTTAATGTTGTGTGACTTGGCCGTTGAAGGGTACACAAGGGTACAAAACCAGGTGCTCCATGACACCATTGCACCAATCTGCCATTGCACCAAAAAGAAGTGTTTGTTTCAGGCTCGCCCATACATAAGTATTATTGAAATACGCAGCTTTATCAAGCCTACAATTGACTGGTTATTGAATCAACGTTTTCCAAGTGGCAATTTTCCATCGTCAATGGGTAGCGGTTCTGGCGACAGATTGGTGCAATGGTGTCATGGAGCACCTGGTTTTGTACCCTTGTGTACCCTTCAACGGCCAAGTCACACAACATTAACTATAATAATAAAGAAATCGCAGTAAGGAACCTTAGACTTGGCACGACTTTGTCTAGATTTCATTACTTTTTAGAGATAAACAAGCAGCTCCATCGAGACTTGGCTAGTTTTTTACAGAATGTTTTTGGTGGGATAGATATGTCAAATTTGACGTTTCTGCGATTCTGGAGGTCTTCTTGAACGATTTCGACAAGTTATGACTTAGATATCCAAGTCACATCTAGTCGATATCTAATGTAAATCTAGTTGATTTCTATATCGTCTCTAGATCTTGTGATTATCTCGTTTCCGAATACGAGTGATATTATTTTGATTTGATATTATATACTCGCAGCGCATCTGATAATGAATATACAATTGATATTAAATGTAATTAATTTGTCTGCCTGTGACCACTAGGGCTTGCAATATCGGATGGTCTCCAATTCCGGAACTGATTTTCGATATTAGATTCGAATTCCGGAATTCCGGAACTGGTTCCGGAATTAGGGGTTATCGTATTTTACTTAATTTTTTTTGTAAAATCCAACAAAAAATGTGAAATTTTGATACTTTACGTTTATTAAAGTTAATATTGTTTAAGAAATTTAATTTGAAGTACTACAGATAATTTCATCTCTTTTTTACCACCTTATTAAAATGGTTACTTTTATTCAATTCTATGATACGCGGTATTTATTCGGGGAAAATTTAGTTGCTAGCAAACCATTCAATGGATAATTTTATAAAATAGTTAAATATAACAGCTCTATAATCAGCCTACTCTTCGTAACATAGTACGTAGTGGTGTTGTTTAAGAAGTTGAAGGTCGAAATTTGGCTTTTTCCTTCCTAGATCCTAATTATGATTCAGAATATCATATATTATATAGAATATCATATATTATATAACTGGGCGCCGTCCTGTTGGTCGTCCTAAATACCGTTGGGCAGATAGAGTGGAGGCAGATCTCCGTGAACTCGGCGTCGGCGAAAGCTGGCGGGATACCGCTCTGGACCGATCAAAGTGGCGTGCTCTTGTGTTGGAGGCCAAGACTCATTTTGGGTCACCGCGCCAACAAAGTAAGTAGTAGTAAGTAAGTAAGTATATATTATATGCTTCTACAGGATCCGAAATCCTTGATAGAGAAAACCTTCTATCTAAATCGAAGATTCGCTCATGTAGGATTGAGACTATTCTGACTATTCTAAGCAAGTAAATCACTTTGCTTTTTTTATGAGCCCATATTGTCCCACTGCTTTATCAAACCGAAAAGTTAAATATACCCATACTATAGGTCACTGAATGACTAAGAGGCACTTATTAACAACAAAAAACATCAGTATAGTGTAGTTTCTTAACAATTTTCAATAATAAATGTATTAAAACCTGAAAAAAGTACTTAAATCCAATTCCGGAATTTTAGATATTCAGTTGTATCAATTCCGGAATTGTAATATCGGAAAATTTGTCCGAGATTCCGGAATTTCGAGGTTCCGGAATTCCGGAATGCAAGCCCTAGTGATCACGGACGTTATGTCACGTTCGAAACGTCAGTCTATATAACAAACGTATGTGTACGCGATTATCGGCCGATTCTAACTTTAAGATACGTCAATTAATAGATCCAGAAACGATATGGATTAGATAATGTCAGTGTCAAATGTGACGTTTCTTCAAAGAAATACGTTACTTTTGACACTGACACATCTAATCCATATCGTTTTCAGATCTATTAATTGACGTATCTTAAAGTTCGAATCCGGCAGTAAGTCCCGTTCAGTTTTATACATTAGGTATTATATTGCTCTGCCACAATTAGACGCTACCGAGTTGGTACAAAGTTTTCAAGCTTAGAGGGACTCTAAACCTTGAAAGATTGTCACAGTATTTTTAATTTCAGGACCTACCAGGCAAAAAGTCAGTGTTAAAGGAAATTCGGCGAAATCTGCGAGATGTGAGCGAGTTTCACGTGCGAAAAGTGGCCGAACGCCGGCGACATCTCTTGGATATCGACATGGATCACCACGAGCCAACTGATCTGCTGGACTATTACTTGCTCGAGTTACGAAATAATTCTGTTGGTTCTAAACTATTTGACGGAGTTGATCCAGGTGGGTTCTTAAATGTACTCGTATATACTACCGTAAAATCCTTTTTAGTGAAAACGCGTTTTCCCTAGTTAAAACTACTTTTCCGTATCGCCTCAGTTATGGTTTGCAATCCGGATCCGAAATGTATGAAATTATCCGGATCTGGATCCGGATCCGCGGATCTTTCCATACATTTCGGATCCGTCGTGCAAACCCTAGCCTCAGTGTTAACTAGTTATCTGTAAGGCCTGGGTGAAAACTAGTTATAGCTGGGATTTTTCAGTCAAACTAGTTTTAACAAAATCCCTTAGCGAAAACTAGTTAGATATTATAACAAACAATACTCGTAATGACTTTCATGGACACATTTTTTATCACAAAAGATTTATATTGCATTGCGGGTTATTTGTGTAAAGGGCAGGTTCTCTGCAGTATCACATCAGGTCGATTCGATCCTCTGCAAGTATTAGGCCAATTCGAGTTTTAGTTATTCGATGCGACTGCGATTCGATGTGTTTCCGATATGATACTAATCTGCCAGAGACAAAAGTGACGTTTTTGGTTGAAGAAATTGCAATGGCCACAGCGAACAGGAAAAAGCGGAAACGTTATTATATGCAACATCTAATCAACTAGAATATGACCATCATAATTTTAATTTTATTTGTCTGTATATTATTATGTACTACAATATATTTAGTTTGTCATAATTTTCCTTCTAAACGAGAAAATAAATAAGCCAATATGTAAATGTTAATATGTCGTTCGGGTCTTCGGAAGATTTATCGTAACAAGTATGTCAATGCTAATATGCCGCGGAAAGTTTAAAGATGACGTTACATACAATATATTGCTTATAATCATAATATTCCGCTCACATGAATTTATTCGAGATTTTTTGTAATATACAATATATACATCAATGTATGTATTTGTCATTTGCTCATACGTGACTGGCTGAATTAAAATTTGAAATAATAAGTTGGTATTCGTAAGATTACAGATATCAAAATATTTTTTCTAGATTTTTGTGTAATGACATAATTGTAAAGATACTCACTGTTTACGTTGATTATAATTAGCGTACTGTGACCTTGAAAGTGCGGTAACCTCGATTAGATAACTCTTGTCACCCCGAACTTTAATATTGCTTGTCATATTATTTAATTCAAGGATTTTTCAAAATATGCTGCATGCTAGTTTTAGATATACATGTATTGTTTTGTATAAAGTGTGCTATTATCTATTATTGAACGTAGTTCAGTAGCATTATATAGTCTTGCTTTGAGACGGTAAGACATTACAATAAATATAATAAAATAATTACAAAGGTAACTCCAAAATAAATGTCATACCTTACACCTATATGTCATTAAAGAAATATAACTCTTATTAATGTGTTAGGATTTGATTGTAAATTCTTATAAAAACTATGAGATTGTATCAAATTTGTCTAACAATAACATTCACAAAGTAACCTGAAAATTTGTTAATAAAATGATTCGTATACTTACAAAATAACCATTAGACCATTAAAAATTAAAAAGTTATTTTTTTTTCTGAAATGTATGAATATTAAGTGTATGGTTAAACTACCTACTTACGTGAAAAATGTCAAATTACAGGAATAATAAAATTGTCATGATGCCATTGCAAAAACTATTTTCACAACTTATATTTTTTCAAATAACCTTATGTTTATGTCTAACAAACACACTGCTTCTCTGATGGTAAGTGTAGTTCGTATACTTACATTAAAACACGAGAGGCGACACATACGCGTTGCCAGCTCTTTATAGATTACGTAAATTAAATATTAAATTTTCCATTCAGTTTATGATGGAAGCCGGAATTGCGTTTAGCTCAGTGTACCGGCCGCGGCCACAACGCGTACTGCGCGCCGGGACTTTTGTTTACGTACCTAATGTGCCTATTACAAAGTTATCAATGTATCGAATATAATAAATAATTAGACGGTTTTCTCTTATAAACCTCTCATAATATTTTAAGCCTATTAGCCGCAGATATAACGCCTTATTATGTAATCTTTATACTTCAATATGAATGTTTTTTGTTCTTACCATTAGTACCATTACTATTATAATGCATTTCGGAAAATAAGAATTGATACATATACTTAACGTCAACATACAAAATGACATCAATATTGTAATAGGAATTACAGTGTTTACCGTAACAGATACACCTAGCTTACCGCTGTTTTTTAATCGTATGGCAGACTAACGGGATTCGAGTCTCTTGAAAGTAACAAAGAACTAATAAAGCTGCGTCTTCACTAGGAGCGAATAAGTCTTCATGGTTGCCAATAAACACCGCTGTAAACTAATTTCTTCTAAATAAAATAAAGGTATTATGGTAAATATATAAAAAAAATAAAATTCGATTTTAATAATTAATTTTTTGGTTATGGAATAAATGGGCTTTTTTTTTTATTATTATTTTTTTTTTATTATGGTAAATAAAAAAATAATATTTGCTGCAGATGAACAGATAGTCCAAGTATTCAACGATCTATTCTCCGCTGGCATGGAAACCGTCCGGACGAGCCTGCTGTGGGCCTTGTTAATGATGCTCCGAAACCCGTCGGCAGAGACCGCGGTGCGCGCCGCGCTCGCCCAAGCACTCGACCCAGGGGAACTGGTCACATTGGACCACCGGGCGAGGCTGTACTATATTGAAGCTGTCTTGTATGAAACTCTGAGGATCGTGTCTGTGGTGCCGTTGGGAACGACGCATGTTAATTCTTCGTAAGTTGCCTTGTGGTTCTTAATCGAATCCTTTTTGGTATAGGTACTTTAATTGTATTACTGTGTTTATCATGCAAAGATGTAAACTGTACCTTTGAAATTTGAAATAAACATTTTCATTTTCATTAAACATAAAAGAAATGTAACAACAAATTCAATTGAAACTGTTGTGCTAGAACTGATACCTAACAATATCTTAACCAACTTTCCTAAACCCGTTGTCTTATAAGGTGCCCACCTTATAAGACAATTAGACTACCATTGATTGTATATTTTGCTCGGGACAAGGCAAACAGTTTGAGGATTCCATACAAGTGATAGTCTTACCCCTGTGATAGTTTTAGCCAACCTTATCTATTTATAAAATTACATAGTTAAATTTTTATTGCAGTGCTTGGAAAATTAATGGCTATAAAATTCCGGCCGGCACCCACCTAGTCCCACTACTGAACAAGATCAACATGGACCCCGAATTCTTTCCCGACCCCAACAACTTTACTCCAGAGAGGTTCATAAAAGATGGTAAGGTGGAACTCCCAGACACCTTTATACCATTCGGCGTCGGTCGCCGCGTGTGCCTAGGAGAGCAAGTGGCTAAGACAGAACTCTTTTTATTCTTTGCAAACATTATGAATAGTTATACATTTTATTTACCAGAAGGTGAACTTATGCCAGAATTGGAAGGCGTTATGGGCATTACTCATGCTCCTTTGCCTTATAAATTATGCTTTAGAAAAATAGAATAGTTTATTTTTGATTCGTTTCTTCCTTGAGAATTGATTCAACATTTAGCGCCACTTGCACTGTCCCACTAACCCGGGCTTAAGCGGTTAAACCGTTAACCCAGTGTCAAATTGTACTGATAACCATGGTAACTCCAGGTTTAACCGGTTAACCCCGGGATAGTGAATGGTGCAAGTGGCCCTTAGTATAGGTAATAGTGACTCTTGTTGGTATGAAATTGACATTATTATTTTCTATCGTAAAGTTCGTGATCTAGAACTATCTAAAAAGAATGTTGTGTTGTGTGGACTTGGTTATATCACTTAACATGATCCATCTCTATGTATGTTATCCCATTGTTACGGATCCAAATAACGATGTTATGTAGAGTTTGTGTGAGTTGCGGACTACTTGGCGACTATTAGAAATTCCGGCTATAAATAAAATATAGCCGGTCAAACAAGTTTATCAGTAGAAAAAACGCGACATTCAAATTTTCTATGGGACGATAACCGTTTGCGCCTACATTTTTTGCTCTCTTTTCTACTGACAGAAGTTGCTTGACGTAGTATAGGTAACTTATTTAACATAAAAAGCAAGAAGCCTTTTATGTATTTTTAATTAACTGACAGTTTTAATGTGTTGTGTTGTGTTAATGAATACTTAACGGGAATGTTTCTCATAAAATCGAGAACACTGACGTACAATTTACTTTAGTTAAAAACATTTAGATTACAATAGATTAGACATACCAATTATAAACTAAAATAAACCTAAGAATGAGTAAAACTAACTTAACAAATAAAATATTACCCACCACTCTCATTGTCTCCCGGATCAAATACCAAAAATACTGGCGGCATTACCCCGCTGAATGGCCAGTGATATATGTTGGACAAGGAAAGTCTGTAACAATAAAAAAAATACTTTAAATATGAGCAGAAAAAAGTATATTTGATTAACTTGATGTTTTTCTCCACACATTTATTATTAACATCACACTAAGAACTAACATTTTAAATACGATGCTGGTTTTAATTTGAGATCATGTGTTGAACTTGTTAACGTTATGATTATGATCGAGACATATTTTGTTTCAAAGATCACGGGCATAAGGCATGATTTACTGATAATAATGTTTTTGTCTTTATTATTTTGCTTATAATTAAGTTTAGTTTTTAATTAGTTTTATGTTTAGATTATGTAGTGTATTTTTAACTGTTTGCCTAATAAATTATACAACACGTAATGTTGTATTTTGTCTGTATTAATTAAATAAGTATTAAAATGTATTCAATTGTAGTCAATACTGTTTTTTGGCATTATAATCTTAAGTCAATTGGTATTTATTATATACCAAATTACCTAAATCTATTATTTATAAAAAAAAATGTAAATTTATTTAGTTGACATTTAGTTTACATTATTACGTTTAGTACTAGACCTAATTATTATTGTGATATGTCGTTTTTATTAATATAGACCCTACAGAAGTGCTTATAACTACATAAGTGTAATAACGTAAGTGCTATAATGTCAACTTATGTGTAAAGTTAAAAAAATAAATAATAATAATATGAACTCTTAATTGTAGAGCCTAATTCAAACAAAATTAACATTGGAAATTTATAGCTGTTAACATTACACGAAAGTGTTGACCCTAGCTCTCATTATTATGAATATTATGATTAAAGAATAGTAATTTTATTAATTCTACTCGCAACACCTCATTAAAAATCTGTTTACGTAAAGGTGTTCTAATCTTATTTCTATTATAAGATTCATATATTACGTAATGTATTATAATTAAAGTATTTTTAAATACATCAGATATGCCAGCCTTTGGTTCTTATTATGTACATTGTACATGTATATTTACCGATCTAAGTAATTGTCAACCTTTAACCATTTCATTCAACTTAAAAATAGAATTATTTCGTGACATTATATGTATAGATTAAAAGTATAAAATACATACGATAACTAACCCGAACTAATAATAAAATATACAATTTTGGACACGGCGCGTATAGTATGTCGGTTCCTCACTGCGGCCCTGATCACTTGTAGCTTGGGCCCTGCCCCGCTGCCGGCAGCACCCTAGGTTAGGATTTTTAAAATGTGTTTATATATTTTTTGTAATGTTTGTCAACATCTCACATTGTAAAATCCTCCTAACCTAAGACCCAAGTTAAATAAAGAAAATGTATAACATCTCTATAATAATGTATTGGCCTTTATAGTAGGTCTTAAATGTGCTGTGTATAAATTAATTATTAACAGCTTGTCCGTAACTCATTTGTTGCACAATATTTTCTAAAAGATTTGCCAGAAAACCCAGATGACCGCGTCGGTAAATGCTGACATGTAAACAATAAACATTTACGATAACGTACGAGTAAGTGCCCGAACGATTAACAATATGCCACTAGTTGCCACTTTCAATCATAATTTAGTAGCAATTGATGAAAGTAGAACGAGATTAAAGGGGCCCACAGATTACCAATTCGCCGGACTATATCAGCCTGTCAGTTGTTCTGAACTGTCACCTTTTGCGTTTAACTGACAGGCTGATATCGTCCGGCGAACTGGTAATCTGTGGGCCCCTTTAATCTCTCGAGCTCTATGGAGAGGGCTATGCTCGGAGTTTCTCTACGTGATCGAATCGGAAATGAGGAGATCCGTAGACGAACTAAAGTCTCCGACATAGCCCACCGGATTAGCAAGCTGAAGAGGCAATGGGCAGGCCATATTGCACGCAGAGAAGATGGCCGATGGGGTCGAAAAGTGCTCGAGTGGAGACCACGGAATAGCAAGCGCAGCGTAGGATGTCCACCCACAAGATGGACAGACGACCTTGTTAAGGTCGCCCGAAGACGCTGGATGCGGGTCGCTTCCAACCGGCACGTATGGAGGTCCAAGGGGGAGGCCTATGTTCAGCGGTGGACGTCTTATGGCTGAGATGATGATGATGATTTAACTACCTAAAGATACAGAGTATAGAGGTTAAGATTCAGATTGGGACAGCAGAGATGTGTTACTGATGCAGCGTGACAGCGGCAGGTAATGGGTGATATCACTGTCCATTCACAAGGAGGCGTATTCTGATTGTAATAACAGAGTATGATTTTGATCTAAACTAGTTAGGCATGGATATGATCTGTCAATATCAAGCGACATTTCTAATTGATAAAATCTCTCTTTTGACACTGATACATCATATCCATAACAAATTCACAACCTATTACAATCAGAACACGCCTCCTGGTTCTACTTAGTTTATTTCCGCAATGCGGTTTATTCGGCACCTCCATGATCGTAATTCGATGCCACTCGCAACTAGGGTTGCCAACTTTTTTTTAGTGAAATATAGTATTTTGCAAAATTACATATAAAATATATAGTACACTGAAAGAAAATATAGTACAGTCAAGGAGATGGTTTAAAATAAATGAAAAGTATGCCAAATATCGCGCGTGTCAGTAGGCGTGTGTATCATGGGTTGGACTAAAGCAAAGGGGTTGCAGCACTTAGAAAAAAAATCATGCGAGTGATGTTATTAGCACATCAATCACATACTCACATCACATCATCGAAATTTTACTTTTCCCGACTTTCGGGTCAAATATCTTGGCCATTTTCGATTTTAGAGAAATGTTTTTCCTACATAACATAATAAATCACAATTGATTGTTACTCAGTAATTATAACTTTCATAAATTCAAAAATTTCGAACCATTTGATATTTCGAACTCTCGATAATTCGTAATATTTTAAAAGTCCCTTGAATTTAGAATTAACGAGAGTCGACTGTACTTTGATCATTATCAGATTATCATTTTGGTCATCCATTTCACAAGTAGTTTGAAATATTATTTCAATTTATTTCGTTGATGCAAAGTTACAAACTTCTGAAACTTCACATCGCAAGATGAAAAAACCGTTGACAGTTGGCTGAGTGCTGTATATGAGGACGTAACAGTGACACTGATAGTGTCACTTTTGACATAACACTCTTGACAGTAACATTGACACGTAGGTTCACGTTAAGGCATGTTGTTATTTCATATTTATGAAAAAAAAAGCACCGCGTAAGGATCCATCGAAATATAGTATTTTTGCGTACTATATAAGGACTGTTCAGTTTACTAAGCGGACACTCTTACACCTCTTTTAATCGGCGAATTTAAAATCAATTGACGTACAGCTCATAACAATATAATTAACAATCCCTTATTTATCAATTGCTACATATTTGTTCCCATAATAGTCAAATATTTTTCCCGAAGGACCGAACAAATTTGGAACATAGCAAGTTAGTTCTGCAATAAGGATGCACAGGCTAGTATTCACTGCGAAAAATCGTAAATATGTACAAATTTTCCAAGTTAAACGTGAATAAAATTATTAAAACATTTGCAGGGCATCATATGCTTGAAGATTTTACAAAATCCCGGCACAGAAGCGGCCCGGCCAATCCAGAAACATAAGTATTGTCATGCGGCTGTTAAAATCAATAAATTACTTATCGGTTCGCGAAATTCCTAAGACAGCAGGCGTTAGAGTAGGCACAGATTAAAAAATAAGAAGTATGTACAATAAATTGACCCATAGAAAGAAAAAAATGGACAAAAGAATTACAGAGCAGCGAAAGCAATCGAAAAAAAGAAGCGTCAAACTGTACTACATTTTACATTAAGATAAATTTCGTAGCATTTTAATGGACAACGGAAAATGCGTAAAATGTTGCTGTAGTACGTTACCAATGGCCCTGATGCTACCATGCCGTTGTAGAAGATCATATATTCGACGAGGAGAGTAACATCAAAATTGACCAATTCATGAAGAAAGTCCTTGTTTGGCAGGCAATTGGTTCCTGTGGCCTTAAAAAGTTTGTTCTATTTTGCGACATGAACTTTGGTTGCGACATTTACAGAAAATAATGCATCTAATAACGAGTACTTTCCGTCTATCAGACGCATAATGTCACCTCTTCATTTCGGCCTGATTTGGCAAGTGCCCACTATGCTGGTCAGAAAGTGAAGCTACTGAATTTGAAAAACATTGATTTCGTTCAAAAACAAGTCAACTCATCTAATTGCCCGGAGCTCCACTCCATCGAGTGGCACTAGACCAATGTGAAGATGCACTTAAAAAAGGGTAGATGAGAAGCTAAAACATTGAAAGAATTCAAACGAATGTTGTTTACAACTTGTCAAAAAGTGTCAAAAATTGATGTGCAGGCACTTGAACGGCGCAACCGTGTAAAAGTACGAAAATCTTACCGATGTTATTATTTTATACTATATTTACATTAAAATGTTTTGCGTTGGTTTCCGTTTTTATTATATTTATCTAAATAAAGCGATTCCAGAATTAGAAAAATGTAATTTATACTTTTTTGTGTGTCCGCTTAATAAAATGAACAGTCCTTAGTATCCTAAAAATATATAGTACGCAAGGCCGAAATATAGTACAATACTATATTATATAGTACGGTTGGCAACCCTACACGCAACGAACGCCGAAAGTTTTTTGTGCACCGGTTTGTACCGGTACCCACGACTACTTTGTTCCGATTATATCATACCCATGGTTCTTCAAAGCATGAATTGATTAATTCTAGTCGTCCCCTTTATGGCGTGGACCTTGAAAATTTAAAGGATTCTAAAGCACAAAGGGCCCTATTCAATGTTATTTTTATCAACGTGACCTGATGTGGAAGTTCAAGGCTTTAGGCGTCGGTTCCAATGGGAGCTAGGTTATTTTGATTTGTTTTTAATAATATTTAAAAAAAAACTACCCTCGCATTTTGCTGTAAATATACCTATACTTGAAGCAACGCGTTAGTAGATAATTTTCAGTACGGATAGGTTGGTCGTATTTGTCTACGTGACAGTGTGATACGATACGATATGATCATTTATTGATAAAAAATATTTTTACATGTCATGTGTAATAATGACAGTTTATGTGATAATGACAGAGTCCGTCTCTTTCAATCGTGTGGTGTTGAAAATGACATTTATTTTATCACGGGGATAGGGCCATACATTAGGCCTACAGAATGGTAAAAAAAAGTTTAAGAAATATGTTGCAAACATACTAAGTATAATTTTGCTTATTGTAACCGTTAATATGTACTTAGAATACAGCACTAAATAAACAGTTTCCATTAACAAAATTTACTAAGAGGCCTTCAACGTGCACACTAGCGCCACTGCTAAATACTATATACATAATATAATAACTAGTTTTTATGTTGCTGGATTCGTCGATCTAGGAACTCAAAACAAAAACGGCCTTTTTTACTTTGGACGCATAGATTGACAAATCCAGCAACATAAAAACTAGTTTGATGTATTCAAAAGGTACTTAAATACACAATACAGTCCATAGCGGCCTCCTTTTTTAAATATCTTTCGTGAAATTTAAATAATCACGATAATTTAGTAGTGGCGCTAGTGTGCACGTTGAAGGGCTCTTAATAGTATAATGCCTAACAGAATAAATTGCAGGTGCAAGTCATATTGAACAGGTGCAAGTCATATTGACGTTTCATGAAAAAATCCCAATGTTTGAGTGTATATGCCTATTTTTTTATCAAACCCTCATCCAAACGGGGTACTCCTTTTCTATTAACTGGAGTGAAAAAATACTCATTACCACACAAGCTGTTAAATAGATATTGTAGACAGGAGTGAAGTGACGAGTGACAAGTTTTGTTTCAAAATCTGTGCCCCAAAATTCTAGCGAAACCAGCCCCTTAGTTTGCCACGTGTATGTTATCCGAGCCAAAAACCAAGGTCGCAGGGTGGATTATCGCTAAATTAATGCCACGGGAGCTGCTCACGCGCATGCCGAGGGCTACCCCGGCACTATTGTTGTTATATAATATTGAAAAAGTGATTGACAAATGATTGCGAGCCATACTCTCTTTGGTCGTTCCCTCATGTCTGAGGATCGTGGTCAGTATCAGGGTTGCATCTGGAGCGGATGATCTGTCTCCACCGGTTTCTGTCCAACGCGTCTCTGACGACCGTGTAGAAAGCAGAGGATGACGAGTCTTTAACTTGATCGGTCCATCTTATTGGTGAACGACCGCGTGACCGCGCGAGCCATACATATAACATGAAATCCTGACTTTTAGCCAGCAGTTAAACACTTGCTGATGTGTTAACCTCTTAAAGATTATATACCTATTTTTTTTATTTAATTTGGGCAACAAGGCCCTAATAATATATACCTTATAGACTAACATACATATAAATTTCATAAACTTATAAACAACACTATTTTGAATGGCTCCGTTAAACTTAACCTCTCCAATCTTAGTCACTGCTTATGTACATTTAAAGAAACTAAGCAAATGACATAGGTATTTAATTCTCGTAAATTTCTCTTTTTTCATACATATATGTACAATATAATTAATGCTGCATACCTGTGTTGTAAATGTTTTTTTTAAATGATATTATTATGAATATTAAGCGTTCTTTCGTAATTTTACCTTTTGTATTGTTACGTAATCGCTCGTTTTCCATCCTTTTGAGGCTTACGTACCTACCTACTTATATATAAATCTCGTAGTTTTATAACATCAATAATTAATTATGCATCAACTCAATAAAAAGTCCAATTTGATTCATAATTATTCATTCAGTACTTAAAAATATTAAAATTTAAGCTGTTTATTTTTATATAGAATTAAGTACATACAATCAATTTAGAACTAATCTTACATTTTTAAGATTGTCAGAACTAAGGGACATGGGGAGCAACCCCTATCAAAATTATTGAAATTATCATTAAGTACTTATAGGTACGTACATTGTAATTTGTAATTGATATCCTAGTACCACTCGTAACTGTTTTTTAAGAGATTAAAAAACAACTTAGATGATTTCATACCATAAATTTCCTGTACCATGAAGAACAAAACTCTTATTTTGAACTTAGTCTATATTTTTTTTAAATAGAACTTTATACAAAATCAAAAGATGCTAGTTTAAAAAAATGAAAAATATACTTACCTACGAAAATTCTTAAATAATATTTATATCACAATATGTTAAATTAAAACTTATACTTCATGATGAAATGCTCATCCGACTGCATATTTGGGTCGAGGCCTGAATGTTTTACTTATACATTTCGGGTTTTGAACTTTATTTGCAATCTCATTAGAGTTCCGTACTAAGGACGATGTATCTAGTTTTAGTTGGTTTGCGATAACGAATTGCACTTTATTTTGGTTAGAGTTGGATTATTAATATATAATTGATAATGTTTTTTTTATGATATGTGCTGTATTTAGTTTAATTATACTATCGTCTTATTGCCAAACGTACCAAGCACATATCTTAGCTAAGCTTGCATAAGTGAGATTATTAGGTACACATCGCTTTTAAGGACTTCGTTGCCTCATTGATATTAGCTCGCCTAAATTAACTAAATAACTATACTAGGTTCAGGTTTATAAGGTGTTTATTTCTCAAAAGATTACAAGAATAATCACTTCCTGAGAAATACATGTTTACACTAACATAATACAAAGGAGAGCGTAATTAATAATTAAACAAAAAATACAAAGCCAATTCTTAGCAACTAAGTAAGTATACAACTACTACCGAACCGAACGTACAGTCAACTGTAAAAATATGGGTGCACAAATCATCTCAAAAATATGTCCCATAGCTCTTATGTCAGCGAATTAAGAACTATGGGCCATATTTTTGAATAAGTTGGCTACACCCATATTTTTACAGTTGACTGTACAAACTAGGAAATAGTAGCCTATAATCATCTCAATTAAGCACTGAACCCTCATCTCGCGAGCCGCCCACACTTCGCGCTCTCATGTCGCGCCCAATGACGTCGTACTGTAAACGTCAAACTATTGCGAAAGCGTGCGAAATTTTTCACCCGAGATCCAGAGTGACGCAAGTCCATTTATTTTCTACATGCGATTGTATCACTAATTGCTGGTAACTTATATCTTAGAATGGTGTAAATGTTCCCGTAGGTTTTTGGTTCAAATGGGTTTTTGCTTAAATAATTAAATGATGGTAGTGACCTTACGCACCGTGGCGTAACGCGGACCGCCCCACGTGCCGTTACACAACTATTAGTTAAATGCTTTTTGCTGTTAGGTATACTTGTATTCAATATTGATTTAAGGTATAAAAATATTCAACGTTGGACCTACTTAGGTGCCTACTAAAAAAAACATTTATTGAATTAGGTACTAGGAAATTATATCTTTGCTAAGAATTCTAATTTTGATGATGATGATATAATATGATATTTTTCAGAGCCCTGCATTACGTAACATCGTAAAAACAACTAAGTACCTATGGGTTACATTTCAACTGGTCCATTATGGTATCAATTATGTAAGTATATACCTATAACGTGATATTAACATTGTCGTGGAACATAAGCCTCGTCGCCACCCAATAGACATTGATCATGAGCAAAATGGGACTAATATAAATGTATAAATCGTTACATACCAAGCTAATAAATAGCAGCAGCAATTAAATGTCCTGGAATCTATCTGTCATGTATGTATTGGTTTTTGTTTTTTCAATGTGCAAATTTTTAACATTTATGGTAGGCATAGTTTGACGGTCACTTAGTAAAATTTCGTCACATTTTATTTGTAGCTAATTACACTTAGAACTTGCAGGCACGTAGGCACACACACCCAAATAGGCTTAAAGTATACATGTCAAATCGATTTCTCCCTTTCAGCGTCACTACCCAGCACATTATCGGGTCTATTGAGACGCTTACAAAACTGAAACGTTACGTAAACTACCGCCTTGTCCCAGTACATGCAGCCAATCTAGTTCAACGAGCAAGGTCAACTTGTTATTGACTTCACTTACACATAGGGTTACCACAGTTACCACACTGGCTAGCGTGATCGCTTTTATGACCGACATAACGCATTTATTTCCAGCACTCACTTATTCGGGTCTAGACATCGTAAACGAAAAAGACATACCTAAATATTGAGTAATGCCATAGAGAAAAAAATACATAGATTGCTCACTCCATAGTTTTGGTACCAAAAAGACTATTATTTTCATAGTCGACAACTACCATCGAGTCCCGGAATTGTCAGTACTGCTACTTGACAATATATGTAGAACCTACCAGAAAGTCTAATGCTTAACAACATAAAAGACTTACCGGTCGGTGCTGAATGTATTAATACTTAAATAGTAACAATATATAACGTTATTGAAAACCCTCAAAGCTACGACTATTAGTTTCGGCCCGATTCGAACGTTAAGATACGTCAGTTAATAGATCTAGAAACGATATTGATTAGATATGTCAGTGTCCAATTTGACGTTTCTTCAAATAAAAACGTCACTGACAATGACACATCTAATCCATATCGTTTCTAGATCTATTAACTGACGTAGTATCTTAAGGGGCCCACTGATTAACAGTCCGCCGGACGGTATCGGCCTGTCAGTTGTTCGGAACGGTCAAAATTTTCTTCTAACTGACAGGTGGGCCCCTTTAAAGTTCGAATCGGGCAGTTTATTTCTGTACTTATAGCTGGCCATTACTAT
Organism: Cydia fagiglandana; assembly: GCF_963556715.1. Lineage (NCBI taxonomy): Eukaryota > Metazoa > Arthropoda > Insecta > Lepidoptera > Tortricidae > Cydia > Cydia fagiglandana. Next base: position 8,463,294 of record NC_085937.1, read on the forward strand.
GAAAACGAGTCAAATCCCAGGAAACATTCGCGTATTGGTAACCCTACTTACACATTACAAGTTCTAGGTGATTTTACGATGACATCAGTACAGATTACAGTATCATTGCCGAAAGTTCAATGAGAACCACCGCGGTTACTTAAACAAATATGTATCGCTTCATTGTCATACTAAATAGGAGTAACTTTAGGCAGGCGTGGCTCACTCCGCGATTTCGTCGCTTTGCTACAGGTAGCTAAAAGTACATCCGTTCCACCCCAATTTTGGGGTTTGCCATAAGCCGCGCGTGGCGCTGTCGCCACCTAGCGGCCATATCTGTGCTGATCGTGACAGACGCGTTTTGTTAGAGAGTGAGTCTTCTGTACCTAGTACTATTATTTATTCTGTGGTTCAGTGGAAAATAAGAACAATCTTTATTAAGGTGAATCCAAATTCACCTTCGATTCACCAGTCGGTTCCAAAACCGACTTGCAAAAACCTTCACCTCATTGTTACGTATTCAAGCAAATAAATATTTTCTATTCTATTCTATTCTATTCATGCAAAAAGTAGTAGGTAAACATATCTTAACTGACACATAACCATGATATCAGCATTCATCAGCAGATAAATTAAAAATAAAATAAAAATATTTATGTTGGGCTTTTATTATTATTTATTATTCAGAGCCCACTGTGTCCCACTGCTGGGCAAAGGCCTCCCCCCTCTTCCTCCACTCGTATCTATTTAGTGCAATACCTATCTGGCCAGCCTCTCAAGAAGGAGTCCAAGTTATCCCGCCATCGCCGACGAGGCCTGCCGGCTCCCCTCCACTCTGTGGTTAACTTGGCCCACAAATCGTCCGGCATTCGGGAGACATGACCAGCCCAGTCCCATTTTAACTTAGCCGCTTTCCGACCTACGTCCATTAGTTAGAGTTAGACTTAGAGCGCAGCGTGGTGTTTCGGACTCGATTCCTTTTTTTGTGAGAGCAACTGTGTGGTGTCACGACCTAGTAATTTACACTTAAAAGTCTCTTTGAGGGCTCTGTGTGAGTAGTCTATGACCACAGCGCAAACCACGTGCGTGGTACCCGTCACGTGTATGTACTCGCTGCGGGTCGTCCTTTATCATACATAACAAATAGATTATGCTCTTAAAACAACTCTTGATTATGTATACAACTCACAATCGGGTCAATGGCGTATAATTATCGGAGATGCTCGTGTCCGGCCTACAGTGTTACGGTAACACGGTTGGGCCATTAATGGCCCACCACCCGTAACTATGTAGTGGAGTCACTGGGGAAAACCTAATGTATATGTCGGCGGCCGATCGTAAGATCAGGCAGATCGTAATGTTCCTGTGTAATGTTTTGACGATAGTCACATTAAACCAATATATAGGCAGGATAGGTTCGTTAGGTTACTTCAGATGCTCGAAGGGCAAACTGCCCAGAAATAGGATTCCGCGTAGCGGGGCTCCGTCGACTTAGGGAACGAGTCAAAGATTTTCACGTTTCACGATATGCCTAGGAATTTCACGATATACCTGATCTTACGATCGGCCGCCGACATATACACCGCCGGTGCACTACTTACCTGTAGTATTCGTATTAACCGAAACGCTACCAACCTTGACACACAAATGCAAAAAAAATTAAGACTACTTTACTGGACTGTTGCCTTAATTGTTGCCAAAGGGAGGTTTTTCGGATATTCACTTATGACTGTACAAGCAAACCTGTAAGTATTTGTAGTTAGCAAATAGATTACTGATAAACAAACCTAATTAATAAAATAAATCGATTAATAAATAAATAAAAAATACGTTTATAATCCAAATTTACTAAGAGTAAACTAAAATATAAGAGTTATTTTCGGAAACTACAAAGATTTCCTTAGCTCGGTTCGTAGCGCTAGGTTGTAGAGCCTAAAATAGGAGGCAAAAACTCGCCGTATTACGATAGGTATTGCACCTTCTGTAATGGTAGGTCACTTAAGGTAACTCATAACGGTAGTTGTCCAATTTATGCAAAAAATGTACGGTAGACTACCGTCGGTAGTACGATATGTGTATTTAAGATGTGCTTATGTATGTAATTTACTACGTAGTTTTGTCAGTCTGGTAATTAACTAATCGAATATAATTAGTGCCAATAATAAAAGCCCCTGGAAGATCTTGCTGAAGGTTGCGGAAACATACAGTACAATACATAGTATTGCTGCGAAGTTTTATTACAACAGGAAAACATCATTAGATTTATGCATACGAGTAGATATGTAACATTGAATAGTCAGGGCAGTCGCACTGAAATTTAATACTTACAATAACATGATCATGTACTTTTAAGACTTACGCGAGTGCGGGCAAGGAGTATTCTAGAAAGAACCAATATTAGCTTATCTCGTAGACTAGGAATCCTCTAGACCGAGTTTAGAGCAATTATTTCATGCAACCGATGATTCCAAAAATGCGGGGGTGCGCGGGACGAGGTGAGCGAAGTCCCGTGCCGTGATTGGTCCGTTCAAAGACACGGACGTCACACAAAGACACTTTCGACTCGAATATGGAGTAAAATTAGCCTATGCGTGGCAGAGGGGGTAGCGCGACTATGCTCAGTCTGGAGGATGTTTTGTCTGTGTGATCATGTATTTTTAAGACTTATGCGAGTGCGGGCAAGGAGTATTCTAGAAAGAACCAATATAAGCTTATCTCGTAGACGTACGACCATACACTTTGCTTTATAAAGCTTTTATAAGGTGGTTCGCTTTTCATACAAAATTCAATCAAAGCTCATTAAGTAACTACACACTATTAGTACATAAATATTTCCGCATTTATCTTCCTTCGAATATTCGTTTGCGCGAAATTAACAGGAAAACAATGTTTCATACAGAAATCATGCAAAAATCATAGTTAAATTTTCATCAATTTTACGTATGTGTGTGTCACAAATGTCGTGTACAGATACATTTGCGACGTTGCCATACCATTTCCGACGTTGCCGGGCTGACCACGGCGCGTATTTGGAGTGCCGTCATGTTTAGTGCAATTTTGTTGACACTGACGTTTGACAGGTACTTAATTGACCTAAGCGAGAATAAGTACCCGAAGTTCGTCAGCTTAGCTAAGAACTATCATGGCGTGTTATGCAAACAGTCGCTTTTTTGCTTACAAACGGAAGATTCCCGGTTCGATCCCCAGTCATTGTATGCTGGAACATAACTTTTTGTATTTTTGTTACATCTAAATTTCGTATTGTTTTTTTATTTTTATTTAATTTTTCTTATTATCATAAATCGATTGATTAAGTATGGGCTACACGTATTCGTTTATTTTTGACAAAGAAAATTAGAAATTATACTCTACCTAATCTCTCTTATTTTTACAATCAGGACATCTTCACTGCAATAAAAAAGAAATGTATAAAATTTCCTGTGGTTAAAAATAATGGATTTTGTCTATGAATGAAAAACACAATTATTACTATAGTTTTTTTTTTTTAGCATTAGAAATAAGGTAAACAATCTTGACGTGTCTTTTAATTGAAAAACACATTTTAAAAATAAGTTACGGCAAATATGTAACAATTATAAATCAAATACGATCATTTATATTCTTCTGCTTTCATAAGTAATAGTTTTTGATTTTTAAAAAGCGTTTAAATCTGTGTGCCTAGCCAAGATGCCAGTCGTTCGCTCCGTAGCGAACGTTAGGGTAATACCTCTCTCTATCACTCTGCCATATTAATGCGACAGACACGGCTGCGCTTCGGTCGCTACGGAGCGTAAACCATTGGCATCTTGGCTAGGCACCCTGGTCATCTGGAAAGCGAAACACATACGGAACGCGTTTCTATTACCCAATACAGTAGCCAGCTGCAGATTCGGTTTTAAAGTTAACTATACCTAAACCTGGGTGCCTAGCCACGAGGCAGGCTAGTAGAGTTCTCTTTCACCTTCAGCAGAACCGGGAGATCCAAACCTACCTACTTTTCATCTAATAATCTAAAGAATCAGTGCATGATTCAAACTTTACCGGTCGCCGTGGTAAGACCTAGGATTTACCATATCGGTGTTGGTAAAAGCCCAAAGTAAACTAGTAAGATTTAACATTTCGGGCTTTTACCGATCGGCATCGGTAAAACCTAGGTTTTACCGGTAAATCCTAGGTTTTGCCGTACTTCGGGCTTTTACAGTAACATATATATAATAATTGCTCGTTTAAAGGTAAGATAACACAAAGGAGAAACAAAAAGAAATTACCTACTCGCACCAGTCTTGAACCCCAATACTCTTGCACGTATTTCCACGAACATACCGTTACGCTAATGCAACATACTTACCTACGTTGTGTGAAATTGTCTACTACAAGGATCACGGAAACACTGTTTGCATGTGTGAGTAATAGTAGGAAAAAGCGTGACAGCAACACTCCGTCGAATTAAAAAGGTGGTTTTTGCACAATGAAGTATTCAATGTTTATTTTAATAGTTCAATATTTATTTAAAGAGTGCGCGAAACATACTTTTAAGTATACAAATACCATGACCATTTTACAAAAAAAAAAAACCTGAAATTTTGCAAAAGTGGTGCCATCTAGCGAGAGTTAAGTTTTGAGTAACCTAGGCGAACCACCATAACAGCGCCACACAAGGCGATATTTTACTTATTATTCTTAATACCGATTATTGATATAAATACTCCGCCAGACCGCCACGAGCCTCGATTTTAGAGATTTTTGCGTAGGATTTTTCGCCTTGTCCTTAACGCACTAGTTTTAGGAGCCGCTTCCGTTAGCGAGACGGGTATATTTACCTAAAATGTTTAAAACTCAGCTCCTGTTTCGTCTTAAATATTATATTAAAACAACGCATCTCGGTTAACTATCGCACTTATTCTGTCGATATTTGTAACTTACACGTATAAAAGTAAGTAAATGGGTTCTCATGCTTTCAATTAGGCAAATACTAAGTAAGGCAGCGTCAATATGTGGTTACTGCTAGTCTTATAAATGATATAATGAGTTCCTTTGAGTCACCTCGAGATCCCGTGCGTCAAGGAGTGCACTTAACTGAGCCTTCCAGGTGCCAATACTCGGTGAGTGCATGCAATAACACCCGTGCACTGATGAGTACGATGACGTTGCAAGGATAATAGCGTTTACCTTGACATTAAGCTAATGTCAGCTTGGCGCCGGCACCCGTCTGCGGCGCGTGCGCTTACATAACGCACTAGTGTTGGACTCGAGTCTTTGGAGTCTTAGACTTTAGGTGACAGTCCATTTCCAACGACAGCCGCACTACTGTTCATTTTACTATGGAAATTTACAATGACAGCGACGCGTTCAGTACCGGTAGTGCAGCTGCGGTTAGAAATGGAATGTTACCATTTGGAGACTGTACCATACAGCAAACCTACAGGATGACATTACGAGTTTGCAGAGGTTTGCTTTTTAACATTGTCATGTAAAGCACAAGTCTTGACTCAGTCAGTCAGTCTATATTGTCAGAATGTATACACTCGACGTCCGAGTTGCCAACCTTTTAAAGTTGCCATCTGTAGTCTTTTCTGAAAAAGATACATGTATTTTTACGTTCTCAATTTTTATAACAAATGTTGGGGATATTTTTTGTATTTATACAGTCGCCATCAGAAATATGAATAGAAGTGGCTGAGGTGTAAAAAAAAATTTGATGCCTTGACATCATAGTGCGTGTCCAGATAAAAGCGTTTAAGATATTTGTGCCCAACTTGGTTGCTCCATTAATATCTGATGGCGATTTATGAGTACTTAATAGTACTACTATATGATGGGTACTTAATAGTCTTTTTATATTGACTCGAGTTCTTTACGTTACTTTAAGTTACAACACTAAAGCGCAGAATATAATAATGTGTTCAGCACAGGAAGCGGAGGTGCATTTACCACTCTGCGATTATCGGCGAATAACTAATGCCATAAATGTTATAATCGTAGTCTAGTGAGATTGATTATGTTGTTTACATGTATTTATGTAGAGATTTATTCAGAAATATAAAATGTAATTTCAATATTGTAATTTTATCAAATTAATTTTAATATAAATTCGCTGTGCACAGACAATACTTCACATATTTATTTTTCATCTGTATGTCACTATCATTTTATACAGGAATTTATATTTTATTTACCGCTGCAAAATTCTGTAGTGAAACACACATTGTAACTTAAGGTGTGATTAACATTTGAAGCCAAAGATCTACACACTGACTTGACTGACTGGTATAGAATGCGACAAGGCATTAAGTCGGCATTTTGTACTTTTTTTTAGGTGCAATAAAGTTTAAAATAAATAAATACACAATTTAATTCGACTCTGATTTAATAGTGACTAACCTCTTAATCTCCAAAAAGTTTCAGCGAAAAAGTGAACGCCTAAGGTGGCGGTACCTTATGTAATACAGGCGAGAATACTTATAGGTAAATAAAACATGTAATATTGTACATTAGTTGTCACTAGTAAGCGACTGTTGTATAAATAAAACAAATCATAACGTAACTTTATTGTGAGTGTTGTTTATTATACCGAGAAGAAATACGTCGTAAAGTTTAGGCTTTGTTTATTCCGACTGTGTTTTTCCAGGGACAGTTTTACTTACTCGTTGATGGGGCCGATTCAGACAATTATTTCTTGTTATGAAACGTCTATAGACATCATCTGTGACTGACAACTGTATCTACACTTCAACAGTGACATTTCTGGTTAAAAAATCCATAACCAATTCATAACAATATATATACAGTGGTACTACTAAACGAAATTAATAACTTGCTTAAATCTAAAATAGGCCCCTGAAGCATTGTACCAAAAGGATGCTGGCGGCATTTCCCCGCTGTATCGCAATGCTGATACGTTGTGCGAGGTAGCCGCCAGCTCTTCGGTCACCAGGTACGTCAACCAGACGCTTCGCGATTTCTGCGAACAACTTATGCGCGCTGGGACCCCATGGACATATAGTTTCAACTCCATTATAAACCCTTCCAACTCCGCTATTCATAATTACATTATAAACTTCGAATCGCTTTTCAAGTTCCAAAGTCTATCAGTACTTAAAGATAAATAACTTCTATTTAATATGCAAAGTTTGATGAACTCATAAAATTTATCGCTTTGTTTTTATTTGTATTAAAGGATGAGCAGGAAATACCTATACTTGTAAAGAAACTTGTCACAACAAAATTAAGTTCCCAGACATCAAATCCATTATTGATAAGTGGGAAAAAGTTGGTTATCTCACATAAAAATGTATTAGTTATTTATTTACCTCTTACCTCTTTATTGCACATTAAAATATAATAGGTACGAATGGCAATACAGTCTTATGGAAGTTGTGATAGCAAGTTTTGAACGATTATAAATGATTAATTCAAAAACTTTGAAAACGATGAAACTTTTAGAAATTGTCAGCAAAGCTGCTCTACAAACGAGTTGTTCTTGGACATATCAGCTTACTATTTGTGATATTTGATGACATAATAATTAATGACTCACCGCTGTTTTACCTCTCGATAACCGGTAGGCAGTTGGCATAAAATATAACTTTAATCAAAATATAATACCTAAATGTTAAATATAATACCTAAATGTTGTATGGCAGCATACACCAATAGTGATCAAAAATATACCACTACAAAATGTGGATTGTTTTAAATATTTAGGTAGTTTAATTACAAAGAACTCCAGATGTACGCCAGAAATTGTTACACGGATAGCCATGGCAAAAAAGGCGTTTAACCAGAAGAAGCAACTCTTAAGATCTAGTTTGTCATGTAAGAGCAAAAAGTTGATGATTAAGGTGTATATTTAGAGTATCGCACTTTATGGTAGTGAAACGTGGACTATGACTCAGAGAGACCGAAAAAGACTGGAAGCTTTCGAAATGTGGTGTTGGAGACGTATGGAAGGTATAAAATGGACGGAGAAGATAACGAACGAAGAGTGAAAGAGAAGAGGATGATATTGAACACCATCAACAACAGACGGGGAAAAATGATTGGACATTTGTTACGGCACGACAACTTCTTTAAAACCATCATAGAAGGCAAGATAGAAGGAAAGAGAGGCAGGGGCAGACCAAGACGTAGCTATATAGACCAAATAAAAGAAATAGCTGGTGTCGTGTCGTATCAAGAGGTCAAAGCTATGGCTTATGAGAGGGAGAAATGGAAAATACTCCACCGACAAGAGGATACCTCTTAAATTGAAGAAGAAGAAGAAATGTTAAATACGTAAATTCATTGTATCATTGCGTTGCCCGATCAACAGGTACTTACACCGGCAATTAATCATTATAGCTACTTAATTTTTAAATACATTTTCAGTTAATGCCTTGGTCAGTCTATTGTATAAAAAGAGAAATGGTAATGGTCGTGGGTAGTGTCAAGTCAAATCCTGAGACCAATTTTCCTCACTCACTTATGTAGGTACCTTATTTTAAAATAACTTAGTAATGCGTTCATGAATCGCCAATCTACGAGTATCTTCAAGCTTATCGTAAGTTCATTACGTTATTGGCGAAAGTTATTACAGTGTAGCATTACAACAGGTTTTGCGGTGATCACCGACCGACCGGGTCAAGGCCGAGCCAAGCTTCACAAAAAGTGGTTCGGCGCCCAGAACACATTCTTAAACACCAGACGAAACCAATAAATTCTCTGTCCATGTTATTGGAATTGTACACGATTTAATAGGATTAATTCCATTAATTTAGTGATACGTAAACATGTATAATTTACGACGGTGCCCGCCTGCTATGCCGCACAGGTGTCCGATTCGTTGTTTACCGGAATTCTCCGACGCTTGGTTATATGATCCGTATGCTATTCATGTATTTCCGTAAATACCTACTGTTCATTTACAACTTAGACGATTTGGCTGGGAAAAACTTTTGCTAACTTTGGGATATAACTTTTACGCACAACTAACTTAATTCGCTGTCTTTTAGTTCGCCATAACTTAAATAAAAGTAGGAATATCTGAATTTTGACGTTTATACGAATGACAGTTTTTTTTAAGGTTTCGGTGCTAAGTTGAGGAACTCGAGGAAGTTCTCTACTGACTATTTCCTTTTTTTCAGCAAAATTTTATTTTTAGGTATAAATAATCGAGGGTTAGACAACCTTACGTTGTTGTTATTATCCTACTGATTACCTAGCTATATACCTACATATTTATGTGCATAGATAGGATAACTGTTTACCAGGTTTGCTTGTACATGATTACATTTAATTATTTGCGTATTTTTACATTTGTAATTAATGTGTTTATTTATGTGTTTACTTGTGGTCATATTAATAGAATATATTGACTAGGCAATTGACTGGGTGATACTTTAAACTCCTGATTACCTAAGTATTTCTGTATTTTTAATGTTTGTTAAGTATTAACTTAATAAAATCTTTTCAAATATCTATAAAAGGAGACTCGAACATGGCTTCGTCCGAGAAGGACCTCCTTTATCTAAACGACTGTAAATTTTCTACTTCTTCCGGCCAGTTAAAAAGGCTTACACGTCTTTTAACTGGCCAGACGAATAGAAATATACTTGGCTATCATATTTGATAGCCAAACGTATACGTTTACGGTATGTGTACGTTTGGGTTATTAGCCAAACGTAGTACCTACTAGTAGTATCCTTACTGAATACACACCTGTATTCATTGTGAGTACATGTGAAATATATGAAATGAAGTTAAGATTAAAATCCAAGTCATTATTGTGCATAACCTGTGATGCCAAAAAAAGTGATCAGTCTTTTGGACTCACATGAAGCTACGCCACCAAATTGTCTTCCTACCCTTGACCTGGTGTTGCGCAACCACTCGCTCCCGAATACTAAAGAAAGATGCGCTGCTGAAGGCCGATACGTGACGACCATGATATAAATGTCATCCAAAATATAGGAGCAAAAGTAACCTGTTTTGCCTGTAAAATATACAATAGCTTTTATTTCTTTTATATAACTAAAAGACAAATAAGATATTTAAAGACTGAAAGTTTTAATGCAGACAATCTGTGTAGGAACTATAAGCTTTTTGGTTTTAGGTAGCCCTTTGCTGTTTTAAACTAGTAATACCGTTATCAATAGCTGTCATGCTATGAAGTGACTATCATCAATACGACTAAGTACCTACAAAAATTCTTTATGATTTTAGATGGGAACTTTCAAAAGCAAAAAAAGCATAATTCGTCATGTTTTCAGTAACCGTCCCTATCCGCAGGCATCAAATTAGTGCTCAGAATAATCGCATCTTAAGCCTAAGATGCATATTCTCATTAAAAAGCACATTGGGTGATATTGTATAGAATTTTAATGCAAAGTGACCCGTTTTCATTGGTTCTGAGTATATAACTTATCGACGAAGGCGTGCAGGGGTACAGAGGCTAAAGATTCGTAAGATTGTATAAGGAAAATCTTAACTATTTAATAGGTTTGTCCATATTGTAATTTTACTATTTAACTAAAGCTATCTATATATACAAAGAGAATGATCAATTTATTGGGACTGAGACAGAAGTAATAATTTTTTATTTTATTTCTGTAAGTATAAGGTGCAGGAGGTCAATTTCGATTGCGGGGTAATTTCCACTAATCGAAATATTTTCAATGTTTTACATTATTAACGTTCTTCAAACATAAACGACACTTTTACAAACAATCAAACATATCCGATCCATATATAAAGCTAATTTTTGACTTAAAGTTCGAATCAGTCCGTTAAGCCAGACATAATTTTAGTATACAAAATAACCTACTTTATACATTTTCAATAAACACTCGTCAGATTCCAGCCTAAATACTCAGAAATGTAAGTTCTCAACGCAAAGTTATTTTTTTGCCGGATATCTGAGTTTTCTTTGTGACATTTTGCGCTGTGCAAATTTTTTGTTCAAATTCTCTTGGAATCATTACTTGCGCTAGCTTTATACAGAAACTTCTTTGAGTCAAATACTAACACATATTTCTCAAATTCATGAATTCAGAAGGAACATAATGAAATGGGTGACCCAGGTGGCCTATTCCTTTTTGATCAGATATTACGTTTATAATATTCAATCAATAACCTATCAATAGTAAGTACCTAAGAATTATATATGAATTAAAAATTCATTGGACAGGCGCCGTTAGCTGATACATATTACCTACGAATTCTCCGTATCCGTGTTCTAAAGACGATGACGATTGCTTGCGCTTCGCCATCGAATCGCTTTGTGTCTCTCTATCACTCTTCCATATTAGTGTGACAGTGACAGTTGCGTTTCGATCGCTACTGAGGTTTAGCAATTGGCATGTTGTCTACGGGGCCAGATCGGCTACCGCGAAAACCGAAATTCGCAAATTGCGGGGATCTTTCTCTTTTGCTCCAATGAAGGCGTAATTAGAGTGACAGAGAAAAATCCCCGCGATTTGCGAACTTCGATTTTCGCGGTTATAGCCCAGTACCCCTAGCTAGTGTACATTTCATTCGATAACGTAACGTGACGTACGCGTTTGCGTTAAGTTACTTACACTTTATAGGCACTCACCACACAACCTGTTAACTATTGTCCACAGGAGTGACAACTTTTGCTAAATATGTGTAAGGTTTACTCGGGTAATTCCGAATGTCGAAAACTGTCGGATAATTCCGAAAAGAGACTTTTATTATGATGGAATTAAGGGTGATTTTCATCTGAATTTCGGAATTATCCGACATTCGGTATTACCCGAATACACCTTACCTATGAAACAGTCTGCGTACAGTAAGTAGGTAAGAGTTGTTAAGTAAACAAGAGTGACAAGGATTATTTTTCCTATGTCACTCTTGTACAAATAAGTATGTTATTAATAAACTTTAGATACAAATGGTCACGGTCAGATAATTATAGTGTCGTTGCGTAACGGCGACTTTTGTTCCGCATTCGTCCCGTCGCATCGCTGCCGGGTTCGAACACCGGCATTGAACGCCCTGATAAAAAACAAAAACACGAGTAACTAGCTAATAATGTTATGACGTGACGATAATAGTTAATTAAAGGTGAAGGTCGACATTGGTACTTTGCAAGTCGAATAACAACACGGTTATCCAATCAATCATCAATCTGGGGCCCTATTCGAGATGTACAACTGTCAGAATTCGCATCCACATCAAATCAACTCTTGATTTAAATAAAATAGAGTTGCGGAAAATCGCCCGAACTACAATACAACTTGATGCGATTAATCGCATGTTGATTCTATCAAGTTGTATTGTAGTTCGGGTGATTTTCCGCAACTCGACGTCTTGCGCCTATTTTGCGTGATAGGGGGGTGGGCTTGCCCTGCCAGTAGGGTTTGCAATCCGGATCCGAAATGTATGAAATTATCCGGATCTGGATCCGGATCCGCGGATCTTCCCATACATTTCGGATCCGTCGTGCAAACCCTACCTGCCAGCCCAGCTCCTCGAGGAATCTATCAAGTTTTGATTCGATCAACTGTGGATAATATCATTTGATACAACCAAAACTCAGGTCTGAACTTGTGGTGGTTTGGTTTGGTTGTCATCTGTGGATTGCTAATGTCAAATGTTGATGACAGCTGCATGTATTCGACAACTCACAATCTTTCCCACATCAACGGGAGATCAACTTGATACGTCAGTTATCGCTAGTCGAATAGAGGTCCAGTTTTGTCAATTTTTTTCCTAAGTAAACTTCCAACTATACCTACTCCAAAATTAGATAACTCGAATATCTTCATTTTGGTATGATTATTGATTAATGATTACTGTTAAAATGTAGTAGTTCGTAGTTATATGGCAAAATATGTTCAGAAATGGACAATACCAAAATGACCGGTTTTAATTTTTTATTATTATGCACCTCTTGAACCTGTAGCACTGGATTATAACTGCGTCATTTTACGGTAGGCAGGTACCTATTTAAACTATCGGTCATTTAACTTACCCATATCTAAGTTCTCAATATGAAAAACAACAACATAAATTAGTAAACCAGGTCCCAGGTAAGGTTTAAAATAATAATCTAATGTCACTTGACCCGACGTTGGATTTATTTTTCGTCTTTATAATTTTGATACCCCCTAGCTAAGTATCTGTAAGTTCGATGTATGCACTTTGATATGGACATTATGTTGGGCATGTAGCGAATTATAGGTTAATGACTAGGTTAAGATAAATAAAAAAAAACCAGCCAAGTGCGAGTCGGACTCGCACACGAAGGGTTCCGTACCATTATCTATAAAAACGGTCACCCATCCAGGTACCGACCCCGCCCGACGTTGCTTAACTTCGGTCAAAAATCACGTTTGTTGTATGGGAGGCACACTTAAACCTTTATTTTATTCTGTTTTTAGTATTTGTTGTTATAGCGGCAACAGAAATACATCATCTGTGAAAATTTCAACTGTCTAGCTATCACGGTTCGTGAGATACAGCCTGGTGACAGACGGACGGACGGACAGCAGAGTCTTAGTAATGTAATAGGGTCCCGGTTTACCCTTTGGGTACGGAACACTAAAAATGCAAATAACAAGAAATTTATTAATTTCGTTTAGTTGTACCACTTGTAAATAAATAAATTTAAATAAATGATTTAAAAAAAAGAAATAGAGGTAATATTTAATATACATACCAACATATGTACGTACGTACTAGTTCTAGTGATTTGTTTGTTCCATTACTATTGACATGCTGGCAATGGCATAGTGTGCGTCACAATTACTGCGATGAATATATAGAGTGAACAGTACAGCAGCCTTGAACTTTCTCATAAACAAATGACTCATTACGTTTTACATTATCTATACAATGAACTACCCGGTTCCGTAGTGTAAATACCCACCGTTCCCCGTACTGAGATACATTTTCTTCGCCACGAGGAATCAATATTATTAAAATATCTGGAATTTCTAAGAAACTTCATCTGTCAAATCTATAAACGCATACTTATTATGCTCTAACTTTTGCCTGTCCCGCTGCTTAAAGGATGAGTCACGCTAGACCAGGCCATGCCCGGGCCGAGGCGTCCGACATGTCATTTTTTATGACAGCTGATCGGTGATCACGTGGTGATTTCCATAGAAAATGAAGCGCCGGATGCTCCAGTCTTGCCCCGGCCCGGTCTAGGATAGGATGACTAATCTTTAAGGAAAAGTACCTAACTATAATAAAGTCTGTCTCTCTACTTTGTGTTATAAAAAACCTTCTGATCATTCAACATAAGTATTAGAAACATGTATTTGCGATAACATTATAAAGTATTCTTAATTAATTAAAGCAGTTTTTTACTATCTAGTAAAATTATAAGGTTAATATAAATATCTACATTTTGCATAGTACTCTTTTTACAACAATATATCAAGTAGGTATAATATATCGTTAACAAATCGCTCCTTGAGAAACATAGTGTCCCTATATAAAATTATTTGTGCATGAAAATTAAATTTTTCAAATATGGAACAACGTCACTATTCGAATGGTTCTTAATTTTGTCTTAGTGACACTATGTTTCTCAAGGAGCCAAATGTGTATTGTTATTTATAAGAGTCACTTCAATCGTGTAGGAGTTTTTCACTGCCCCGATTACGTCATTATTATTCTAAAATCAGTAAACACAATCTCAGCGTTAACATTCTCGCTAATTATAATAACTAATGTAGCTACTATTAGATACCATCGTATGACGCACGTGTTCGTTCAATCTGAGTAAATATTTTATGGATAAACACGAGACATGTATGTATGTAGGTATGTATGTATGTATGTGACTGATATGTAGTGATCAAGACACGCGGCCCTGAACTCCGGTGGCCTCCTGTCAGTTATTAGAAACAATTGCTGTTCGCTTCCACTGCCGGGAGCGTGGACAATTGGTGGCTTGAAATAGATTTCACTGACATGGCCACCGAGCTGATGAGACACGTGAATTGTCAATGTTGCACTCATCATTAAGTAGTTATTCTAGTGCGCAGTTGCTCGATTCTAATGCAATTATATAATAGCAAAGCATTTCAATGAATAGATTTTCCTTTGTAGTTTGCAGTGCTACCACTGCTACTCGAAAGTATCTAGATAGGCAAGGGAGACAAATATCAATAATATAAGTTCTACATTAGCTTTAGGTAGGTATCTTAAAATAAGCGGTCCAATGAGAATTCAGATCTATGGATCGTCACTTATACTTTAATAAGTCTTACTTAGTTTAATTAAATTATAAGCTTGTAGGTAATTAGCTAGCAAGTTTTTTAACACAATGTATTATTGTTATAGAAATAAATAAAATGTAATGAATAAGTTCCGGCGATGAAAACCATTTCCACAGACGTTGCACGCAAAGCAATCACGAATTGTTATAATATGTACTTCACAGGGATGGAAGTATTAGCCGTAGGTATTAATTTATTATCTGACTAGGCTATTAGGTAAGAGCAATAAAGATACGCCACGTCAACAACTTTCCGGGGCGGAAAATATTATTAGATAAGAAATAAATAACATTGCGACAGAACATCGGAAGTGCTATATATAGCATAGGTACTGCAAGCACTTTAGCTGCCGTATTCGAACTTCAAGATATTATTCACAAGAGACGACACGTACTATATCCATTCTACATACGTTATAGTTTAGATATCAACTAGTTCTCTTTTGCAGCGTAATTCGGGTACCAATGTCACTTTTACGTTAGATACAATAAGATATCTATTAGATTTTAATTAGATTTCTAAGTCATCCTGTGGAAATCGTTCAAGAGTATCTCCAGAATCGCGCAAATGTCAAATTTGACAGGTTAGATCTTAAACATATCGTTATCGTATCTTGGTGATGTCTAAAAGATGTCTATTTCAAAATCCGAATTGGGCCCTAGGCCGCTGGCAAATAACTGCATTGCGTAAAGTTAAGTTATGGGGGCTTGGATTACTTTGCGCGGCAAAATATCAATTAAACAACAAGAGTTCAATAACCCGGGTTTGTAATACGATTTGTGGTTATTTGTAATTGTGTTACGTATTACGGAGAATTTCCCGCTATGCATCGTCAAATATCGTAAATGTCAGCTTGTGTTGTTAATCTTGCCTCTTTCACCTTTGTAAGGCGTGAATCAGTGCTTAAAATCCTTTGCTAGCGTAATATAAGATAGGTTTGAGTCACGTTACAATGATAGGTACGTGTCAATACTTGTAATAGTTTGTCACTAGATAATAGTGTTGCATAAAACCGATTACTGCTACACACATTTGCCCACTTACCTACACGATAATTTAATAAATTTGAATTTTCAACTTATTTTTTTTGCACCAAAGCAAGGCAGTAAGGTGAATAGTTTTACCGATTACTAAAATAGGCATGCACTTCTTGGTTCTTATGTACTGGTATGTTTTGGTGAGATTATTACACAATTACGACCTTTGTACGAACTTCATCTCTACTGAAGAAACCGCTAACAATAACAATATTATCGTAGTGTATTCGTAAGAGAATGTTTACGTTGCTAATTGTACGAGTTTAGTTAGTTATGTAATTACTATTCAGTAATTATACGCCATTTAATTGGTGATAAAGAGCTAACAGCAATGTCACCCACAATTCAAGGAGAAATGGACATACCTAATTAAGAAGCGGATTTAATTATGTATCTTACACACGTGATTATGTTTGCTTATATTACGAGTAGGTACTGATGGTTAATGACATCGTACCTAGATTTACAGGATTAAGGTATTGTAGTACTTGGGTCAAGATTCTTATCGGCGTTACTCTGTCTGCGTGTATGTTTTGTCTTTTATCAAATAAAAAATGGAGTGCTATTGCATGTCTTTCTAGCTGCAGATTATAATTCTCCCGAGAAAAATTAAAAACTTAATTTCACCCCATACAAAAAGCTCCACTCCCTCATATTTTCTGGGGGTAAAAAAGCACTTTTGAACCACTTATGTTAGGTATAGGCGCCTAATAAATTCGTAAATTTATTGTTGAAATAACATGAAATCGTATAATATGTAGTAAAGCTTTCGAAAATAAATATATTTTTTCCGAGAATAAAATATTTTAAATTAGAATAGTAGGTACATCACTACTTACACTACACCTCATAAACCAAAGTCCCCGCCGCGTCTGTCTGTGTTTGTTCGCGATAAACTCAAAAACTACTGAACGGATTTTCACGCGGTCTTCACCTATCAATATAGAGTGATTTTTGAAGAAAGTTTAGGTGTATTTACTGTATTAAAATTAGTTAACCCGTGCGAAGCCAAGGCGTGTCGCTAGTTACGATAAGTGCGAAAAGTCGAAAATTCGCACGTGTATTGTACACAGTTTTACAGGCCCTTTAAATTTTTGATATAGGCACGTGCGGCATTAGTGCGGTTAAGTAGCACCATATGTACTGTAAACAAGTTTTATGGTATATGAGTAAGGTATTTTTAATAGTCTAGAATTATCATCTTACTGAGGAATAACACATACCTATTATGTAAAACTGCTAAAGTATCCTTGGAATTATCTCAAGTGTGCTTAGAGCAATGCCCCTCTTATAATCAGTAATTAGTCTAACGTTACGATAACTGCATAACTTATCAGTAATTTTCCTAAGATACTGTTGGCCTGACGCAATAAGAGGTCCAGATCAATAACCAAATTACGATCACTAAACTGCGCAAAAGCCGAACATGATAGGTACTTTGATACTTACAGTCCGCGTATCAATAAAAAAACATTGGAAGATCAAGCATTCGCGCCTATCTACAAAAATGCCGCATTTTTAAGTACCTACATACATTGTCATACTGTTATCCAGTTCCGTTTAAACAAATATTTGATTTACATTTGCCTACAATGTGTACACTTGTACAGTGTACCTACCTAGAGTTGCATTTATTCTTAAGCGGATTTTCACTGAGCGTCGCAGTACGCGCATTAAAAAAAATCTTTGGAAGATCAAGCATACGCGGCTATCTTAAAAAAATGCCGCATTTTTAAGTACATTGTCAAATTGTTTTCCATTTACGTTTAAACAAATTGATTCACATTTGCCTACAGCGTGTACACTTGTATACATACCTAGAGTTGCATTTATTCATTAATAAGATTTTAGCTTATCGTCACATTTATCTTTAAGGTGACCTAGGTATCAAAAATAGATATCTTGAAGGTGCCCCGCTGGTTTTTGCATCTGATGTTCTTGATTGCGAGACATCGTTCGACTGGCCTGGCGTCATCATAAATTATAAAAATACATAAACTAGCAATTAAAGACTTCATTAATGTCATCTACATTATGTAGATCTTTGTTAAGATACCTACTTCGATTACATAAGGTATGTTAATAATAGAAATCCTGCAATCCTGTCACCAATAATATTAGTAAACGTGACTGTTTATATGTTCCGATGTTTGTAACGACAGAACGCATTGAATAAAATCTATTAAACAACTAATTTGTAAACGTGTTGAGGTGAAATTGGGTGTGGAAGGGCTTGGTTGGTAGTGCGTTTAACTAGTTTTATGCGAGCGGATTCGTAGCTACTTACTGACGGTTTAAAAGTACCTAAATAAATACTCAAAAATCACTGCAGATCTATTATCTAGCAGCATATTAGCTCTTTGTAGTAATATTAAGACACAAAAATACATACGATAATTTTTGCCTTCACATTACCTACTTATCATATATACATATATGATATGAGAAGAAATAACGACAATGCTATAAATAAAGTATATAATATAATATAACGGGATTCTATGTATAAGACAGGCATTTGAAGTATACATATAATGAAATTATGGAGAGCATGAAATTATTTTTTTATACAGTGGCATAATTAGGCACTGTACCTACCTACTTATAGTTTGTAAAATATTTTACACATAGCCAGATAACCTTGATACTTATTCTATAAAATGGCTGCTGCAGATGACACATATAGTAATTCTGGCCGCGACTTCGTCAGCGTGGGATGATAATGATGATTGATAAAAACTTTGCTATCGGCTCGATTCGGAAAATAAATTAGAGATTAACTAGATACGATATAGTAAAGATATGTGACGTTCCACAGCAAAACGTACCTTATGGCGGTTGGCGCTACCTAACTATATTATTACTAGCGACCCGCCCCGGCTTCGCACGGGTGGAACCTTAACCAATTATAATACTTCAATACTTAAATCTGCTTAAACCTTCATATTCATCAATAATCACTCTATTGATAGGTAAAAACTATACTACTAGGTACTTTGTTTTACAGTATGTGTCTGACCATCGGGCTTTAATTCCAGGGCTTGATTTTACTCGCTAAACTAAGCTACTTTTACTATGGGACCAATCATAAAATAGGGGAAAATTTTATGGCTTTTCCATAGAAAACGTCGATATTTGATCAGCCAAAATGTATGAAAAACTAAAATGATTTTTTGGGATTTCGGGGTGGTGCCATAATTGTGCGTCATTAGTCGACCGTCTTCGCCACAGCCCAAACAGTATTCTAAACGTGCTGGCGCAGCGCTGGGACTGGCCTATGTTCGCGCGCTGGGTGCGGCTGCACGCGCCGCCGGTCGCCGCACCACGCCGCTTTTAGTTGTAAATAAGTAATGATTATTTTTTTGTTTTTATGTTCTTTTTATTATTAACATAGATTTATAAGTGTTGCTTGTACTAACAATAATATGGATTTTTTATTCGAAATAAAAATATTGAATTGAATTGAGTGAGAAGTTCTATCGAGAATAAAGGAAAAAAAATATTGAATTCAATTGAATAATAAAAGTAGCTCAGTTTAGCGAGTAGAATCGAGCCCTGGATTCCGAAGCCCCAAGGCCCTGTATAAGGGATATTGATACGTAAGTAGCGATGATTACGAAAAGAAGACACTATATTTTTTTCCAGATTAGCAGTACGAGTAGTACTTAAAATACTATACTTTAGGCTTATCCATGTTCGGTATTGATATGTTAATAGTCATCATTCTCTTGCCATTGTCCCATTCACTTGGGGTCGGCGCAGCATGTCTTTCTTTTCCATACCTCTCTGTCACCCATCATCTCATCATTCACTTGCGTTTGTTTCATATCATCTCTCACACAGGTGTTTCATATCTAAATACTTACCTTCTTCTCGGTTATTGTACAGTCACCACAGGGGATTGTTATGCCTTTTAGGGTTCTTGCTAAATTGGAAATGCTGTAGCCTAAGTATTGAACAACCAATTTAGCTAGGACCCTGAATTGTCACTGGTATTATCCGCTAATTTCGGCAACGCAGTAGATTGGCTTACATAAGGAGGTTATCGGTTAACCTATGAGTATGTAGTACAACGTCAATTTGGGATGACGTCAGCTTTTGTGTTAGAATTAGAGCATATTTTGTTATCGTTACAGTTCTGTGAGCTGATAGTGTATAAGTAAGATACGGTGAAAAAAATATATGAGTAAGATACTTCGGTAATAAAATATTATTGTCGCTATTTAAGTTGTACTTTTAGGTTTTGTAACAAACTTATGGTAAAATGGCTACAGATTTGTTGTGTTGAATAATCGCACTATGCACTTTTGTGTGTGTACTTTTGTTGTGCTATTGCCTACCTAATAGATACTGACTGTACTGTTATTATAACTTTTATTGTATACCACCCAAAAAATTTACCTATAGAGTTCTTGACGGTATCTATATGTAAATGTCGGTATCGGTAAATTAGAAAAAAAACCTATGACGATATCAATGCAAATAAAAATAACTCATATGAACATAACACTAAATTAATGGTTTAGTCGAGACACCTCTTTGAATCAAATTTAAAACACGTGATATAAAATTGTTTCAAGAATGAACTGATAAAAAAACTCATTAATTCACAAAAGGAGATAAACTACGACTTCGACGCTTTATTGCCCATTTTAGACTAGTTTGCGAATACAACAAGTTGAAGAAAAAAATACTTTAACGAACAAAATTTAGAATTTGGGAATGAATTTCTTACGAAATAACTTTTTTTTTAATTTTTGTAAAACGTAGTTAGGCAGCAGCCCTTAAACTAAGTACCTGAGGGCTTGCTCGGCGCTTACGCAACTCCTTTATCGATCGGTCGCGCCTGCGTAACGCTCACTCCGCTCTAAACAGGCCGTTGACCCCAGCCCACAGATCACCTGGCTACTAGATAAAGCATAATTATAAAATAAATCCTCCCGTACTTTGTCCGTATCGATATTTCCAGAGCATATGATTGCAAGTGCTCCTTTTAGATTTGACAACTATGTATTACAAATCGTATTCTTGGAAATACATAGATGAAATTTCTTTTTGCGTAGAGAACCTCCTTATTTACTTATTTTAACACGAATAAATAAAGCAACATCATCTTAAAGCAGCGCCTTTAAGACGAATTTACTGACACCTCAGTAGATATGTAGTTTCGACTCTACGCTAACGAAACCTACGCTACGAAAACGACACACACATACCAACATACAATACATGGATATGATTACATAGATGGCTAACAAAAATTGAGTTCTAGAAGTTGAACTCAAAAAATGTGGGCTATTATTCCACAAAATGGTGTAATATGCTGATGATGACTGAGGAACTCAACTTGCGGCGTAACGTAACACATTACAATCGTAAGAGCGTCACACTTAATAATGCGGAGTCTAAAGAAATATGTCTGCGTAGCCATTCACACAAAATACGCAGATTTCGAACGACCGTATCAGCAGGCAGCTGCCTTCTGACATAATTGACGTAATTTAAATTATTACTAAACAATGCGTCACAGGCAAACACTCAAATATTATCTTAAGAGTAAGAGCGTATTATACATAACTTAACTTACTACAGAAATTACCCATAAACCTACATATCTACTCGTATTACGTAGTACGAAATCGATTAAGCATTCGATTAAACACGACGCCTCAATGCGTTTATGTCTATACCCCGTATATTCTTATCCGTATACACTTTTATAAAAAAGTAATTATTACCTATGAAACCAAAAGAATGTAAATGAATATGCTATATAATTATTACATGATTGAGTCGCTGAATTACAAACTCGGGTAAATCCATCTGTCAGATTAGGTATGCGATTTTGGTATTAAGAAAAGGTAACAGGCCGCGTAGCCAAGATGCCAATCGCTTACGCTCTGTAGCGATCGCAACGCAACTGTCACTGTCCCACTAATAAGGAAGAGTGATAGATAAACATAATGCTTTTCGTTGTCGAAGCGATAGCGATTGTAACCTTGGCTAGGCCGGCAGGGTAGATATTTGCTGAGAGGTCGAATGGATGTACCCCAGTTTGAAGTTAAGCGACACGATTGCTGTGACTTGTTTTTCAATAAAAATACACGTCACAACCGTGTAGTCTTTTCTTAATGCTATTAAAAACGAGGTATAACGCATTAGTGGCGAAAGCGATAACAAAAGGGTGTAGGTTAATATTGCCTTTACATCCTGAAGAACCTTCAAGGCTCAAGCTAACTAAACAAAAACCGGACGAGTCGGACTCGCCCACCAAGGGTTCCGTACTTTTTAGTACCTATTTGTTTTTATAGCGGCAACGGAAATACACAGTCTGTGAAAATGTCAACTGTCTAGCTATCACGGGTCATGAGATACAGCCTGGTGACAGACAGACGGACAGTAGTCTCACGGGGCGCGATTCGGAAAGTGAATTAGAGATTCACTAGATATGAAATAGTAAAGATATGTGACGTTCCACGACAAAATATACCTTATGGCAGCTGGCGCTTATGCTATTTATTAACGCCGCTCCAATATTCAGCCGGGGCAATGGTACCTTTTGCCGTGGAACGTCACATATCTTTACTATTTCACATCTAGTGCATCTCTAATTCATTTCCCGAATCGCGCCGTCAGTAAAATTGTTCCGTTTTTACCCTTTGGGTACGGAACCCTAAAAATTAATGCAGATTCCGATCATGCTATATGGTGTTCAGTTTTATGAGTAGTGAGTAACGAACCACCTCATATCAATCGTTTCGCAGCAGTGTTAAATTGATGGCACGTGAGACATACGATACTAGCTGATTGCTTTGTTTACATTCACTGAATATTAGTAGTAGATACGAATTTATTGTCAGTAGAATACGAGTAGACTCCTTCCGTATTTTTCCACGACAACCTTTGTATCGTGTGGTCCATTTGTCTAAAGTACATTCAGTTTTCCGTGTTTTACCTGAAAAAGCCCGAAGTATTTAAAGCGGAAAGTTACCATCATGTTCAGTAGGCCAAACTATCAGATATGACACAAGATATTGAATTAAGAAGTATCTATTACTCAAATATTTCCTTCGTTTAGGTTTGATTATGATCACAAATTTTGCGATTTCTTTTGGGTCTCAAAATTGACATTAAGTTATTTTAATGAATCATCAGTATTACTTATGTGCAGGTATGTCAATCATATTTGTTCATATATTTAATTACACAAACGGATCTACCGCGATATAATTTCATTGTTTTTACCTTAAATTCAATCATTAAATTATATAGCGGTAGACCTGTATGTGTAATTAAATATGTGTACAAAACGCTAGAGTTTAAAGTGTTATATACATATTTGTTTATGACAATCATAGTAAATAAATCCTTCGTGTTTAGGGAATGCAAATCGGTTATTTTTTGTATGGAAATAACCGCGATTTTGGTTAATAACCGATTATTTCCATACAAAAAATAACCCAAAATAACCGATTTGCATTCCCTATTCGTGTTGCTGTTACTCGTACAACGTCTCTTCTTACCATAACTACATGGCATTATTGAAATTAGGTTGCATTTTTAAAACTGAAATTAATATCTAAATTATTTAATTTCAAACCCTAACCCGAAAAAAACAATATACGTTTGCGAAGTGTTCTTCTCTTAAAGAAATTAAGTACCTACAGACACTTTTCACAGACTTAAATTTACTTTAAAATACCTTTTTTAAACAATGTATTTAAGTTTTCATCACGTCATCCTAAACGAGGTAATAAAATGCAACAGTGCAAAACATCTCAGCGCGTTCTTTCGCAATAAATTAGCATTACTGGCATGTCCAAAGTGCAACATTAACTTAAGGTGCCTTAATAACCACGTTGCATTATCGTAATACGTCATCATAATCTTACGCGTTGTCCCGGCTTTTGCCACGACTCATGGGATACTTAGTATTAGACACGTGAACTTTTATATTTAGATGCTTTATTGTATAAATACTAGCACGCTCATCAAATGCAGGTTCGATGCCAGCTCTGGGCCCTGGAAGCCTTGGTCACTTTTTCTTTCCTATATACCTATAACAACTACATTAAAAGAAAACTATGAGCAAAGCAAGAGGCTAATAAAGTATCATCTTGATACTGACGCGACTTCAAAGTGCACTCGATAATAAACAACTAAATTTTTTACAGGACATAATTATCATGTTTGCAAGAACAACACTCGGGAAATGACTTACAGATTCACTAGATATGAAATAGTAAAGATATGTGACGTTCCACGGCAAAAGGTACCATTACCCCGGCTGAATATTGGAGCGGCGTTAATAATAGCGTAAGCGCCGGCCGCCATAAGGTACCTTTTGCCGTGGAACGTCACATATCTTTACTATTTTATATCTAGTGAATCTCTAAATCATTTTTCGAATCGCGTCGCATGTCTTTGTAAAAGAAATTCTGAAACCAACCGGTGCATCATTTCTCAGAGACCAATTCGATCGTCAAGCTACTCATAGGGTATACCATCAGTCACTCAAATTGGATGTAACACGAGCACATGGGGTTACGTGTCCGAGCTCCCGGGAACACATTACGTTTCGACACGGCCCGCATCACCGCTTCCACGTAGCGACATACGAACCTCCAATACCTACGTAACAATGGCAATATTACGGACTAGTGCCAGTAAATATGGATATTATTTAGATTACAATCGGAATCTTCTTGTCCAGATACTAAGGTAGAGATTTGAATGACTAATGTAGGTATTTTGTAGGATTCACTTATGTTACATTTTAACCCTATACACCTGGCTACAGTCGTAGTAAGTTCAATAAATGTTAATGGTGTTATTAGAGGAAATACGAAGCGCTGGTGGCCTAGCGGTAAGAGCGTGCGACTTGCAATCCGGAGGTCACGGGTTCAAACCCCGGCTCGTACCAATGAGTTTTTCGGAACATATGTACGAAATATCATTTGATATTTACAAGTCGCTTTCGGTGAAGGAAAACATCGTGAGGAAACCGGACTAATCCCAATAAGGCCTAGTTTCCCCTCTGTTGTTGATCAGTTGTCAAGCGGACGAATAAGCGAGGAAGAAGAAGAGGTGTTATTAGAGGGAACGTAAATGGAACTTCCGATATTTTCAGTCACGGAGACAGCAAAATAAGATAAATTTCGCCGCTCTGATTATTTAATCGAACCATTATACTGTTTACAACTTGCTCTGAGCTGTGATAAACGATGAAATAACAGTTTTGATCGAGTAAAAGTTTTATCTTTTACGCAGATACTGTAATCATATTTGTGACTTCGGTAAACTATCAATATTATTTACAAATATAAGATCGTCGATTCTGTCGGTTGGTGTTATACTCGTAAACCTGTACAAATTGATTAAGTATTCTTTTATATTTGCGAAAATATACAGAATTAAACAATAGCGATTGCCGAATAGATAGACTATACTCGTATTGCGTGTCTGTGCAGTTTAGGGAACGTATGGTAGAGATGCATGGCGCATTACGTATTAGTCAAGGTTAAAATAATATAAATGATTTTATTCTAGCAAATAATATTTCCACACGGTCGTACGCCAGACCGTCAACATCTCTTGATGGTGCCTTGTAGAAAGGCGAAACACAGGTCGAGTTTTGTCCTTTTGGTTGTGGTTTATTAATTTTATTATGTTTATTTGCGTATTTATTTTACGGTCGGTAGAAAGACTATTAGCATACAAAAAATACGCAATAATAATTGTATATTTAAGTTGATATATTTCAATTTACGCCAGTTAATTAAAAAACGCTTTAAATCACAACTAAAACAATATTTAATAAAAATCAATCAGAGGAATATCAAGCCAGTGAAGTTAATTTCTCTCCGTCAATCACTTGATTGTTGACGTACACTCGGGCCATGCGACAAGTTATCATCCCGCTATTGTAAACGGTACTCGTACAATGCTGGCGATTAAAAAATGTGTCACCTACTTTACACGCATTGAAGGTCTCAAAATGTTATTGTTCTTACGATAACTCAGCCGTCTGAAATTAAAATATGTCCTTAAGAATAAAAACGTGTAGGTATAATATCTACCGAATCGTAATCAGATAATTTAAACTATGACACTAAGTGTCACGGACATAGAGATATAAATGTCCTAGACATCATTTTGAGTGGTCTAATTAAAATAAATTTGGACCATTAGTAATAATTCTGTAGGTAAGACATTATTACATTAATTTTAGCCATCTCGTTATAAAACAGATCGAACCTAAGACGTGAGCAAAGTTGCCTGACAACAATTATTTGTTTTTACCTATCAAAACTAAAGAAACTGTCGACATAGTTGTAAATTAGAAAAGTATTTACGCACAACAATAAAAAACAGCAGGTTAGAGTACGTTGAGTGAAAATGACACGATACGACTTTAATTAAAATTTGCTATTACTGAAGATGATTTTTAAATAGTTGAAGATTCAAAATGTTGTTGGACTACTTTAAAATACATACCTAAATGTTATTTCCAAATATTTTTAAGTAAATTTAACTTAACTAATTTGTATATATTAGGTCCAATACTAAAAATGGAACTATAATATTGTGCTATATTCAATAACTAGTGGTCCCGAACATCTTCATCTTCACCAGTTAAGTAATGTCATTAGTTTTTAGAATCTGTCCCATGAGAACCTAGAAAATGACACCCGTGATAAAGTACATGTTCGCCGTCGAGGATTCCAAAACGGTCATATATAAAGATACACCTATTGTGTTCATTTTATTTATCTTTAATGGGTATGTACCTATATTTATGTTGTACTTAAATTGAAGATAATGTCAGTGATTCATCATAACGTTTCCTAAACTCAATGAAAATGTACTACACTTTTATTGAATTATTCCTAGGGCTAAATATTCTTTCAGAAAAAGATAAACCCCAATAAATTATAGCCTCGGGTGGAGCACCAATAAACCTTGTTGTTTATTTGTCGGAAGCCTTAAAGTGACATTCAATTTCCAACTGCAGCTGCAATACTGTTCATTTTCTATGCAAATTGACAATGACAGCGACGCGTTTCCATAGTAAAATGAACAGTATTGCAGCTGCAGTTGGAAATGGAATGTCACTCTTATTCGACGGGTGTTTATCACGGTGCCGACGCGGCCCAGCCTCCCCGGTTGTACGATTGTTATGACTTGTCACCTCCGCCACTCCGGCGCCACTCACACAACTGATGATTAATTTATTTTAGATAATCCAGATCACGTAGGTATTTTTATTAGAAAGTAGAACACTCACGCGTTTTATCTAATTTCTTTAGAGTTCAGCAGGTGCATTTTTTTATAGAATATGTTCAGTACGTTTTCCCCTGACACAATGCCTTCCTATCCCAGATACAAGGTATTTAATTTAAAATGATTTTTTAATACTCGAACATCAGTGTAAAACAAGCATACTACCCACCGATGGTAAGCGGTAATTAGAGGTATCAGTGCCTAAGAGCCTGTACATACACTTGTTTCTTGAAGAGCTCCATATTGTTCTACCATGAAAAATATTCCTTTATTTCGCATGCGATGCTGCGATGGTAGAAAACAGCCATGATTGTCGTGTCAAACAATTTTTTGAGCAAAATAATACAAGTAATATCAAGGAGGCGGCCCTGGATAGAGTCAAATGGAGAGAGCTACACCGACAAGAGTCTAACGCCCCGATTCGGGAAATGAATTAGATCTCTACTAGACCTCAACAAGTTACGATATGG
The DNA here is from genome assembly GCF_963556715.1 of Cydia fagiglandana. Classification (NCBI taxonomy): domain Eukaryota; kingdom Metazoa; phylum Arthropoda; class Insecta; order Lepidoptera; family Tortricidae; genus Cydia; species Cydia fagiglandana. Next base: position 8,491,296 of record NC_085937.1, read on the forward strand.
ATAATTTAAAGATATTTGTAAGATAGATATGTCAATTTTGACGTTTCCGCGATTCTGGAGGTCCTCTTGAACGATTTCGACAAGTTATGACTTAGATATCCAAGTCACATCTAGTCGATATCTAATGTAAATCCAGTTGATCTCTATATCGTCTCTAGATCTTGTGATTATCTCGTGTCCCGAATACGCGTGTTACTCTTAAATTTACGACGACGAATACAAGAAGTGAATAAAAGACGTGAAGTGGTGGAAGGCTTATTAGGAGTTTAGTACCTATACTTAATACACGTCTATAATTACTGAATCGCAATTAAAAAGGGATTGAGATAGCTGTCAATCCATATTGATTTAGACGTAAGTCTATGGAAATCTGTCATTTCTAATCCCTTTTGATCGCGGCATGATAATAATACAGTTAGTATCCAGGTAAACTTGGCCTTTGATAACTACAGTACCTACCCACTCCATATGATGGCTCACTTGTCATAGTTTTAAAAGTACAGAAATAATATAACACTTGAAATTAAACTTTGTTTGTGTAATTAAATATGTGTACAAAACGCAAGAGTTTAATTTCCTTATTACCGCGATATAATTTCATTATAGTTACCCTTAAATTCCGACGTTTCAGCTGTGTTGTACCAACTGTGGTCACGGAAAGAATGATGTCCCAGCAATTGTCAACTGAAAAATTAATAAAACACCGCTGAAGTACCCGAAATAATAATTCGCATATAATAGTTAATAATTGACCTTAGTTTGCATTGTTTTGTTATTTTTGTTTTGTCTAAAATTTATAAAGAATTATGGAATTGATTTGTTGACATTTAAATGATGAAGTTTGCGGAATTTTAGTTTTATTTTTTAATTCAAATGTCTACAATTAAAAAAAAATTAACTTTTTAAGTATTTTATGTAATTATATAATAATGTAGTGTAAATATAGTATGTACATACATCCCTGCTTTGCCCTAACAGGGCCCATGTGAAACTCTTTATAATATTGTGTAACATCTATATTACCATGGTCGCAATAAAGTATTATGATTATGATTAAATTATTTTATAAAAAATAAAAATAAAATATTAAAAAGTTAATAGATGAGAGAATCTCTATATAAAAACGAAGTACGGAACACTACCTGCCTAAGTCCGCCTTGGACGTGCTTTGGTTTAACATTGCTACCTCAGCTATGTGTAATGCATAAAATATTCTACGAGTGTGTATTTTAACCGTTAGTAAATTTAGACAGCTAAACGTTTTTGCAACTCCGCATATGCATAAAGTTCTGATATTATTACACATAATATTATCACTACTTGTAACGCAGAGTCCCTTGTGAATAAAAAGATATTAAATAATAAATTAGTACTAATTTATTATGTAAAATTAAACCATCAACAAAGAGCAAAAAACACAGACAGTTACGCAGCATGACACTTGATAGAATCTAATTTTCAAACACGATTTGATATGAAATTATAGAATACCAAATGCGGCCAGTACTCTGGCGCCAAACCTCTTTTGACCATTCTAACACTCCTCCTTAATTTCATACCTCTAGAGGTCTAGACCCATGCCTCTTGCACACAACACAAACTTACCCTTCAATAAGGCTTTCGTAAGTACGTCCGCCACCATTCGTTCTGTCTCCAAGTACACTAACTGGATATGCCCATTCTCAACCGCTTCTCTCACATAGTGGTGGCGCACATCAATGTGCTTTGTGCGTTGATGGTGCACAGGATTCTGCGCGATGGCAACTGCTGACTGGCTATCACTGAAGATAGTTAACTGCTTTTCTCGTTCTCCAGTGATCTCAGCAACAAATCGTTTTAAAAATATTGCCTCTCTGGCTGCTTCTGAGATGGCAACATACTCGGCTTCCGCAGTTGAAAGGGCAATCGTTTTCTGTTTTTTGCTCTCCCAGCAAACAGCTCCTCCTTTCCATAGGAAGACCAAACCAGTAAACGATTTCCTATCGTAGGATGTAGCATGGCTAGCATCCGCATAACCGACTAGTCCTTTCATCTTGTCCGACTTTTTGTACTTGAGTCCTTGACTCTTTGTACCCTTTAGGTATCTAAGCACTCGCTTCGCTGCGATCCAGTGCTCGTCAGTATAGCACGTGTTAAATTGGCTTAGATAAGTCACAGTATGTGCTATGTCCGGCCTCGTGCAGACCGCCAGATACATAAGTGACCCTATGAGACTCTGATATGGTATGCCCTCATCAGTTTTGTGTGTTTCTCCTGGCTTCTCAAGCTTTTGTCCAGGCACTGCCGGCGTTGATGCGACCTTGCAGTCAACCATACCAAAGGTTTTCAATATTTTATCTACATAGCTCTCTTGGTCGATTTTGATCGAAGTATCAGTTTGAGTAATCCGAATTCCCAAGATAAATTTCGCACGACCAAGATCCTTCATCTCAAACTTTTTCATGAGGTCGGTTTTGACAGAGTTCAGCTCCTTTTTATCATTCCACAAGATAAGGATGTCATCCACGTACACTGCGAGTATAGTAATCTTTTTGTTACTAGATTTAATATAAACGCATGGTTCGTTCTTAGACCTCGTAAAACCTAATTGTAGCAACTCATTATTCAGTTTCGTGTTCCATGCTCTAGGGGCTTGTTTTAACCCGTACAGGGAACGTTTGAGTAAGCATACGTAGTCCGAACTCCCTTCTTCAAAACCTTCTGGTTGCTTCATGTACACAGTTTCAGATAAGTCTCCATTTAGGAATGCCGTTTTGACATCCATCTGGTCAATGTGAAGGCGATAATCAGCTGCCAACGCTAAAAGTGTCCTTAGCGAGCTGTGTCTAACGACCGGGGAGAAGGTTTCGTCATAATCAATGCCATATCTCTGACTGAAACCGCGAGCCACGAGCCGAGCCTTGTACCTTTTTCTTCCCTCCCCCTCGTCTTTGATTTTAAAGATCCACTTTGAATCAACGACGTTGCATCGCTCTGGTCGTTTGACTAAGACCCATGTCTTATTTTTCTTTATCGCATTCAACTCCTCCTGAATGGCGACTTTCCACTCTTTGCTGTCATCTCTTGACAGTGCTTCACGAATCGTTCTGGGTTCCTGTTCCGATTCTATGGCTTGATACAGTACATGATCCGGAAACTGAATTGGTTTCCTTGTTCGAAGGGGGTACCTCCGTTCCTGTTCCTCCTCAGGTTCTTCATCGATACTTAAAAATGATCCACAGTCCGACTCGGCCAGATCAGATTCTATGTTTGGCTCATGGTCGACTCTAGGACTGTTGATACCACTTTCCGGTCTTTCCTCTCTAGGAAGGACGTCTTCCACTCTAGGAATTACGACTTCCTCTCTAGGAATCTCATTTTCTACTGCAAGTGGAATTTCTATTTCATCACAGTCATCACACATGTTCTGATGAGGTGTCGCCTTGACGTTTTCTTCAGACATATTAAGTATCTCCTCTGGATCTGTTTCCAAATGCTGATGATGTATTTCACTTTCTAAGAATATCACATCTCTTGCCTTATGCAGTTCGCCTGTAGTGGGGTTCACTAATCTATAAGCTTTGGAGTTGTCACAGAAGCCTATATAGATCAGTTCTTTACTTTTGGGATCCCACTTTCTCCTTTTTTGTTTAGGGATATGCATAAATGCTTTACACCCGAAGATTTTCACATTGCTGAGGTCACATTTCCGCCGTGACCACTTTTCTTCAGGTGTCATATTCTTCACCGCTAGCGTTGGTGACCTGTTTTTTAAAAAAACGGCATGGTGGACTGCTTCTGCCCAAAAACGTTTAGCCAAACCGGAGTCATGTAGCATGCTTCTTGCTTTTTCGCATATCGTCCTGTTTGCCCGCTCGGCGACGCCATTTTGTTCTGGTGTGTAGTCAACTGTCAGTTGATGCTGTATCCCGAACTTTTTCAAGTAGTTGTCCATCTGTTTATTGACAAACTCTGTGCCGTTATCTGTGCGAAGGATCTTCAGTTTCTTCCCACTTTGATTCTCAGCAAACTCTTTAAACTCCATAAATTTTTCAAACACTTCACTTTTTTGTTTTAGAAAATATACAAAAGTTTTTCGAGTAAAATCATCAATAAACGTTAAAAAGTATCGGGCCTTACTGACTGAAGGAACCTCCATAGGTCCGCAGACGTCTGAATGTACCAGACCTAGCACCTCAGTGCTTCGCGTCGCTTTATTTTTTTTTATAAAGGGTTGTTTTGTCTGTTTTCCCATGATGCAGGGTATACACTCAAGTTTAGATAAAGTGTTAGGAAAACTTACCCCTGTTGCCATCTTATCTCTGAGTAATTTGAGGTTTTTCATACCAAGATGCCCCATCCTCCGATGCCACTGCATCAGCTGGTCACTTGCAGTTGCAGATGAAAGCGCAGAACCCTGTGAACAGCACTTTATTTTATAAATGCCTCGTTCTTCCACACCTTTCACTACAGCCTTACCTCTAATCTCGCATTCATCACTCTTAAAGATGTCACACCCTTTTTCAGTAAATACCACCACATGTCCCTTTTTCGCGATAGCATTCACACTCAATAAATTAGAGGCTAATTCAGGGACATAAGTTACATTGCTTATAGTCAAATCTATAGATTCACAAACTACCGTACCTTCACTTTCGCCAAGTACCTCATTACCATTTGCACATGTCACTCTCAAGGGTTTCTTAGAGTCTTTTAAGTTTTTGAACCAAGATTTCCGATGAGTCATATTTGAAGACGCTCCCGAGTCTATGATCCAGTCATCTGCGTGTGGATTCATCGGTGTACCAAACGCATAGGCTTGCAGTGCCTCCTTCCTCGTTTTCGGATTCTCTGGACATTCCTGTGCCTTATGAGGTCCTTCACAAATGAAGCATTTGACCTTTCCTTTGGTCTTCCATTTAGGTGCACTCTTGCCCTTATGCTTCTTTGTTAGCAGCGCAGATGTTGGTTGCTTCTCGCTGGAGCCTGCTGCGAAGGTATCTTCCATTTGAAACAGCTTGGTTTTCACATAATCGGTAGTTAAACTAATGTTGCTGTTCTCTATGGCCAACCTCATCGGTTGAAACTCTGGGGTAAGGCCTTGAAGAAGTAAAGCTGCTAGTAGCTCATCATCAATCTCTTTCCCTAAATCTAACAGCTCTTGTGACGTCGCCATGACAGATGTCACATAATCTCGAACCGACGAGAATTGTTCCAGCCTCAAGCTCACTAGCTTTGACAATAGGCGGCAGCGATTGTTCAGACCTTTGTCTTCAAATGCATTCTTTAATGCTTCCCAAGCTTCCTTAGCTGATTTTGCTTTACGGACATGCACTAGACAATGGGGTCGGACCATAAGACAAATCTTTGCACGCGCTCTTTGGTCCCGTTTCGTACCTGAAACGTCGGTGGCTGCAGGAGTAGCACGGCTGCCCTAAACAGAAAACAAGTATCTCGGAAATTTTCAAAAACTGTTTTTTTGGATTTTTGGAATCCACAATTTTAGGCGCATCTTTCACCAAAAAAATTATTGTAAAATAATGCGTAGTTTTTAAAATATTAATGTTTTTAAAATCCAAGTATCTTTTTTTGGCCCTGTATTCTACGCTGAATTCAAGTATGTGTCCCATTTCTACGCTAAATTCAAGTAACTAAACAGAGATACTTGTAATTCATATAGATGACCGAGATACTTGAGTTTAGCGTAGATGTTCGTAACTGCGAATCAGTTTATTACAATGGTAAAACAAGTATCTCCCAACACAATCTGCAATTTAGGTAAGAAATTAGTTACATAGTTATACAGAAGGTACCTTGTTTAAACATTTACTTATGAATACATAGAGAACAAATTTGCTTAGCAATATTCATGTCAAAGGCTAACACGTGAAGAGTCTGTGAGATTTAAGTATAAAGAAAAAGTGTTGTTAAAACAATTAAAATTATCTGTATTGTCTACAGTAATGAAAACAGAACACTAGAATGCATAAGATAGACGCCTACGCCAAAGAAAGAGGAAATCATAATCATGCCATATCCATGCCAAAGGTTTTGGAAAAAAATAGAAACAAACAATAACTGACTGGATTCAATTGACCAAAAGGCAAATATTTATTTTAATCCAGAAATTGATTTTTTATAAAGAAATATATTATGTGGTTAAGTGAATCATCTAAGATCAATTTCGAGGAGTCTATTAGTAGAGTTAGACCAAGAAAAGTCTGTAGAGATGTTGAGAGCACACTCAGTGCCAGTGTTATTTATATCATAATTTCATAGAAGTTTGACGTTTAAAATAACACCTGCACTGCGTGTGCTGTCAAAATCTCTGCAGTTTTTGGTTTAACTCTAGCCACTAAAGAGAACCACCAATTACTTACCATATTAATAGGTAACATAGCCAAGAATCGATATTGCTTTATAAGAAATAGGGAAAACTGACTTGAATTATTTCATTAGATTTTTATTTTGTTACATAATTAAAGTTAAATAGTAAATAAAGTAACTATGTACCTAAGTATTTATCTATGCAAGTATGTATATCGTCGGCATCGTCGCCTAGTACTCATAGTACAAACTTTGCTTAATTTGGGGCTAGGTCAACGGGTGAAAGATTGTCCCCAAATATTGATTTTCATGGACTCACCAGCTCTCACCATACCACGCACCAGCCTCATTCCTATCAAAGACATCTGTCAAATAGGACTATAAAAAACGCAAGTGCAAGTCGAACTCGCCCACCTTACAAATTTAAATTATTTCTTTTTTTGTAGGTACTTTATAGTTTTCAGATTATTCCCTCTACTTATAGTGTAAGAGAATATTACTTGCTACATTTCATAGTTCTAGGTCAACGGGATTTCCTTAAGCTACTTACTACCTACCAGTTTTAAATTTTGATACATTTGAGACTGTCGAATACTTACGTATTTTGATATAAACGACCGTATCTTTTTTTACGTTAATTTAGAAGTTTTAAACCACCCATCCACGAAGACAGAGGGTTTGTTGAAGGAATGGGATATTGTATCACAAAATAATCGCTGGCAATAAATAAAATCGATGAAATAGGTACCAATAACCATGTGTCAGAAGGTCTGAGGATGGCAACATCAATTAGTAATAAAAAAAAAGTATAATTTCCAAGAGAAAATTAGTTTTAAATATATATAAAAAATATAATTCTTTCAAGCGTTTTATTATGTAACAGAAATTTTGAAGTCGACAAACCAGAAAGAAACAAAAATGAGTTATCGGTAGCTTATGTCATTATCTTTCATTTGATACCATTTCCTTCAGAATTACATGAAAATTTGAAAAGTTATTGAGCGGAGAGCCAAATATGTTTAGTATTTAAGAAGCTAAAGTGCTTGCTATTTCAAAGCTAAACACGAGATACTTGAATTTGTGTAGAATGGCTCTGAGATTTTCCGGCAGTAAACTACACAGAAAACATTTTATGCCTGTACAAAGTTTTATATACAAGAATATAAAAAAATAAAGTCTGTATAAGCTTGATTTTATTGCCCTTAACATAATGGTATAAAAAGATGTTATATTTTAGACCAAATACCTAACAAAACAGACAAATTACGTTTTTTTGCTCTCCTCAAAAATTTGTCAAAACTGAGTTACTTGTTTTCTGCTTAGGGCAGCCGAGCACTCGTGTATTCCCACAAATCCTCGTGGACCAAATACAGTTCCATCATAAACTTCCATGTTGCGTAATTGGAATTACCATCCAGTTTTTCTATAGATGGCAAACCACTGATGCTACTACTCGAAGTTGCATTTCCACTGTTGCTACTACTCGAAGTTGCATTTTCACTCATTTTGCCAACACTATCTTCTAAATTATTCACACTATGGGCATAACGCAGTTATGGTTGCGCGACGGCCCTTAACCTGATATTATTACACATAATATTATCACTACTTGTAACGCAGAGTCCCTTGTGAATAAAAAGATATTAAATAATAAATTAGTACTAATTTATTATGTAAAATTAAACCATCAACAAAGAGCAAAAAACACAGACAGTTACGCAGCATGACACTTGATAGAATCTAATTTTCAAACACGATTTGATATGAAATTATAGAATACCAAATGCGGCCAGTACTCTGGCGCCAAACCTCTTTTGACCATTCTAACAAGTTCAATTTAAGATTTGACACTTCGGTGACGTGGCGTCTGAGAGACAACTTTTGTGTTTGACACGGCGTCGAAAAGGTTAAGAGTATAAGTACTATAAGAGTGACATTCCATTTCCAACTGCAGCTGCAATACTGTTCATTTTACTATGGAAATTGACAGTGACAGCGACGCGTTTCCATAGTAAAATGAACAGTATTGCAGCTGCAGTTGGAAATGGAATGTCACTTTAAATGAGATTATAATAGTTACCACGTGAACTGAGTACCTTACTTAATACTAACCTACCTCACTTAAATAAACATATAAAATATAAACAATATATTTTAGGCACTACTTACTTACCTAAATGTAGCACATTACGCCTAAATGTAATACACTCATGAATACATTCGTTCTGACTTTATATTATTTATTTTAACCGTCCAAATAAGATAAAATGTTCGCAGCTTCAGTTTAAATTACGTAACACGAGGCCGAAAATTCGCTAACAATTCACACTTATATCCATGTCAAGGAATAAGTAATCGAGGATAACTAAACAACGAGCGCACCTGTATAGGTACGTTGACGTCGGCTACTCGGCGTACACGCAGGCCGATGTTTGCAAAAAGACCAATGACCCAATTCACTTGGAAACAGTTCACGTAAATCTATTCAGTGCATGATTATTGTTATTTTTCAATGGGGTGTCGTCATTGAAGTTTTTTCTCCTATGTACACTGTTTATGTATTGTCCTTACATACGTATTTAACATTATTAATTTAAATCTATTTACTATTAATTTGACGTTATTTAAATTGACCAATCAACAGCAAAAATGGTTTCTACCATAACATGTTTAATTTTTATTTTTTATTTTTAGTACAACTCTATCATAATTATTATGTACCTACCTACTGCAGTTAACTCTACCCTGTAAGAGCTGGACTCTTGTCGGTGGAGCCATTTCCATGTGTACCTTATGTACCCCATGTATGTATCTTTGTCTCTATTTAGCCCTATAGTTGATTCGTAGACAAGGCTTATGAGATTTAGTCTGCCATTTGTATAATTATTTTATATTGTATAATAATGTACACTTATAAAGCAATAAAAAAATGGTCATTTTGGATGTATTGCAATTTCAGATACGGCCTGATTCCAACTTTAAGATACGTCAGTTAATAGATCTAGAAAAGATATGGATTAGATATGTCAGTGTCAAATGTGACGTTTCTTTAAACAATAACATCACTTTTGACACTGACACACTAATCCATATCGTTTCGAGATCTATTAATTGACGTACCTTAAAGTTCGAATAGGGCGGCAACGCTTTATCCGTACAGCATCTTGCGTTGCTCAGCTGAAATTTTCGTAGAAGGCCACAGCTCGGGCGTTGGTGATTTTCTTTTCACGCACGGTGAGCGTTAAGTTGATATTACTAGGGTTCCTAAAATCCTGCAAACATTGTTAATACTTACTTTAATAATACGTATACTATTTAAATAAGTGCAGACATATCTGATTAAATAAGCGTGCACGGTGGTAGAGCAGGAGCAGATTTCGTCCGATAATTACCTCCCATGAGTCTCAACGCTAATTCCGGCAGAATTTTCAGCTCCCTCGCTTCGGAGTTAGCTCAATTATGGCACGTGACCTAACGATTTTGGAAGAAGTTTGATTCGGTTAGAGGTCGCCTGCGTAGAGCTCCGCCCAAGGCTCGGCCGAGTCGTCGACCCGCCGTCACCTTGCCTCGCGCCAACTTACGCAATTTGTTAATCTTATCGTCTATACCCGACCTCGCCAGCCTCTCGCTAAAATTCGGTGCCTGCATAGTGCGCATGCATTCAATGAAACACTTCTGCATATTCGTTTTTAGCGTTAGCCACGTGAGCTCACTCTATTTTTTTCTTAATAAAAATGTATATGTGTCTTAACAAATAATGTACCTATGTGCTTGTAGCAAGCCTACATATAATACAGGTAATTTTATTAAAATTTCATTTGTATTTCACTTAAATCGAATTCTTAATAACTGTTGTTAGATACTGAATTGTCTATATGTATAAATATTTATAATCTATAATGGTTTAAGTTTTAACAAGCTGAAACGTCTGCCATCGATGCTATTAAGCTTAGAATAATTTTAATAGTGGGTAAATTACTGTCTAAGTAAGGTGAGACTCGAACTCACGGCTTCTGGATTTATAATGGTGCTAAAACTTTGGTAAACGATAACAATTGCAGCTGCATTACTGTTGCTACGTTGACGAGGACGGTAAAGTTTGAAGTTCTTTGCCGCAGTACTGCGGCGATTAGAACGTTCAATTAATCACTCATTTTATCAAGGAAATTGATAGTGACAGTGCCCACGCCGCCGCCGCAACAGTAATGCAACCTTTAGAGCAACACATAGGTAAATCAGTTTTCACATCACCTGTCCGTAAAAGGGCTTTTTCTTCCCTGCTAGGAGGGATCAAAGTACTTAACACTTTTCTGTTCTAGCACACTATTTTTATATTTTTTTGCACATTATTTTTTTAGCTTAATTAATCTGTTTAAGGATCGGATTGTGTCAACACTAAGATTTTTTTTATTTTCCTCATAGCTGATGTGAAAAGTAGTATGTGTCACACGGTATCAAAATTATTTCGTTTTGGGCGTTAACACTTGAATCCCTCATTCATTCATTGAACGCTCAGGATTCAATGTACGCCCTTGACGGAAATATATCATTTTGATCCCTTGTAACACAAACTACTATTCCGTCTTCGTAAGTTTTCCAGCCCCACATTGTGATGTTCATCGTAACTTTCGTAACCGTTACAGCTACTTTCGAGAACTGAATGTTGAAATGTACATTGTTTGTACAGCCCCATATTTGTACAAATTGTAGATATATTGCTTATTGAATTATAGGAAGGATTAATGCTTATGAAGTAGATTTTACAGGTTTTGAATTAATTTCGTCTAATAATATGTATTGTATGTTTGGTTCTATTGCTAGATTTGAACTGCCCTGAAATGTAGGTATGTTACACCAATACAGTATACCAGAAAATTCGTCTTGTTCGTTGCATTTTATGAAATGCACACGTTTAAAATGCATCACAAACCAATCAAACTTAGCTACACAAATGAACAGGTAAGTTTTATTTTGTAAATACCTATAGTTAGATATGAGCCTCTGGCTAAAATATACCCAAGTAAAGAAAAGTGTAAGTACATAATATATCCGGTGACAATGCAATGACGATCCCGCAAAAAAACTAGTCAAATTGAAAGCGCTTGATGATGTTGCTGGTGCTACAAGCAGCTTGGCACTAAGTGCCGAGCGCTGGCAGAGAGAGGTGCGCTGGTGGGACGATCCTGCCAAGCACGTACCACCCCGCGCGTACCTATTTATTGGCAAGGCCACGCCAGCGGCGCGCCAGTGCGCAGACGACGGTCGGACGCGCTGTATCTGCTACTACTGTGACCACCGCGCAGCCGCATACACGTTGCACATAATATTATGATCGATTGATAAAAACGGACATTTCAGTTCAGTTCCTTTTATTTGTTTATTTAAAAAAAGGTTCACTATGATTTCGATACTATCAAATTCTAAACTTTTGTGGGGACTATGTCAAGTGGTGAACTACTGTGTGGCGCCTACATCGCTGCCGCTTCTGCTGGCGGCTTGTGCTGCTCTGCTAGCAGCCCGGCTGGCGCAGCTGGTGCAGGAAGCCCGCAAGCTGCCGCCGGGTCCGTGGGGACCGCCGGTCGTCGGCTACCTGCCTTTCCTCGGCGTGCGCCACAAGACCTTCCTGGAGCTTGCGCGCAGCTACGGCGCGCTGTTCTCTGCGCGCCTGGGCAATCAGCTCACAGTCGTGCTTAGTGACTATCGGCTCATCAGAGAAGCTTTCCGGCGGGAAGAATTCACCGGACGCCCCAGCACGCCTTTGATGCATACTTTGGATGGTCTAGGTGAGTACACTAAATGTAATTTATCAAAGTTACCATAGGTTTTTTCAATATTTTTTGTTTGTCAACTTGCACCATTTTGATCAGTTATCAATTTTATAGTTCGTTAACGTTACTTAATGAAATTATCGTGTAGTTGTGTATTTAATTTCCCTGGTGCGTTTAGTTTTTTGTTAGATAAAATCATTTAAGCGAGTATTCAATTCGCGCCGGGACCACATGGCTTGAGCGCGTGTGGGCGGTGCTCAGGCGCACGCGCCTCCCGCTCCCGAGCGCCGGTGCGCTCGCGCCGCCCACCGACCCCTCGCCGCAACTAACCGCCTCCCTCGTTGCAGGTATCATCAACAGCGAGGGCCGCCTCTGGAAAAGTCAGCGCCGTTTCCTCCATGAAAAACTACGCGAGTTCGGAATGACCTACATGGGAAACGGCAAAAAAATCATGGAAGCCAGAATTAAGGTAGGCATTATCACTTTGCATTCCATAAATCAAATGCATATATTTCCATTTGCACTTGTCTAACGTGCATTTTCTTTCACAGAACGAAGTGCATGACCTGATATCCAATCTACGCAATTCAGAGTGCACTCCAATTGATCCTAATCCGCTCTTGGCTCTTGGCGTATCCAACGTAATCTGCGGCATAACGATGTCCGTCCGCTTCAGCCACGGGGATACGCGTTTCACCAGGCTGAACCATTTAATCGAAGAAGGGATGAGACTTTTCGGAGAAATCCACTACGGCGAGTACATCCCCCTTTACAATGTAAGTTTCATCTATTGACCAATTGTCATTTTTATAACAGCAAAATCAGTAATTAGGTATATACAGTATTTACAAATTATATTATCTAACTTTTATTTTCTTTTGTCCATAGTATTTACCCGGTAAAGCCCAAGCCCAAGTGAAAGTTATGCAAAATCGCGACGAAATGTTTGCATTTTATCAAACACTAATTGATGAACATCGCGCTACATTGGATCTTGACAACGCACGAGACCTCATCGATGTTTACCTGATTGAGATCGAAAAAGCAAAGCTTGAAGGAAGAGCCGGAGAATTGTTCGAAGGACGAGATCACGGTAAGTTATATAATTAAGGCGAACGAATTAATATAATAACTCTCAAGTTAAAATACAATGTGTCCAACTCGCAAAAGCACCTTTTAACAACTGTTATTTACTTACAGAATTACAATTAAAACAAATCCTGGGAGATCTATTTTCTGCGGGCATGGAAACAATTAAATCATCCCTATTATGGATGCTCGTGTTCATGCTCAGAAATCCAGAAGTCAAGAGACGAGTTCAAGAGGAACTCGACGCTGTGGTTGGTCGGGAGCGACTACCTACAATCGAAGACATGCCAAATTTGTCGTACACTGAAACCACCATCTTGGAGACTTTGAGAATGTCGAGCATTGTCCCTCTTGCTACGACTCATTCACCAACAAAGTAAGTTTATATATTTATTTGATCAGTCTTCGTTTTATTAAGTAATGCACAATAAATATCATATACATTGGTTATGTATATTTGTGTTATATACTTAACTAATATCAGGTAATTTTCTTTAACAGGGACGTACATCTGAACGGATACAAAATTCCGGCTGGATCACAAGTTGTACCCCTCATCAACTGCGTGCACATGGATCCCAACCTTTGGGACGAGCCCGAAAAGTTCAATCCAAGCAGATTCCTCGATGAGGACGGAAAGATCAGACGCCCGGAATATTTCATGCCCTTCGGGGTGGGGCGGCGGATGTGTCTTGGTGATGTGCTCGCACGCATGGAGATGTTCATGTTCTTCGCGTGCGTGATGCACCAGTTCGACGTGCAACTAGCGGAGGGCGCGGACTCGCCTTCCCTGGAAGGCACTGTGGGTGCTACTATCGCTCCGCAAGCCTTCCGCCTGCGGTTTATCCCGCGCTCACCACCCGCGCCGCTGGTGCCGGTCGTGCCCGACCACCCGCATCTGCGCCACGTCGGTGCGCACTAAACCCCGATGAGTAATTAGATTCCAAAAAAAATCCAATGATTGGCACTGTCATTAATAAGAGTCAACAATAACAGTGACTTGTAATATAGTCAGAAACGTTATTGATTCTTAAAATTGATGACCAGTGCAATATGCAAATTTAGTCCCATAAAAGAATTTTCGTTTCATATTATAGTGTTTATATGTACAAAAAGCAATTCAGAAAGTGGGTATCCATTGTGTCTATATAAATTTATTATCTAATTCGGAAATGTATTCATGTATTTCTTGTATTTGTTGGCACATATTAGTCTCATTGCGAGGCTTCGGAGTCTTTATAATATCTTCTCTGCCTTTATAATAAAATAACCTTGTAAATTGAAACGAAAACACGTTGAAATTTTTTTGGAATCTAATTATAAATCAGGATGTATTCGACGCGGCTTCCCTGCCACTTTACCCACCAGTATTTACTGATCACTCGTTTTAGAGCGCATCGACGACCATTTATTTAAGTTATATTAAGTAAGTAACGACGTCGCTGAAGCGACAGTCGAGGCTGTGCATAAAGTGTTCAATTTAGTAGATAACAGAATTATAGACGTATTGAAAACTCCCATCGTTGAGATTATGAAATGTTTTTCGTATATGTAAACAGTATTAAAAAAACAAGAAGTTTTCTTGAGTGACCTGTAAGGTCTTTGGAATTTACACCATACGAAGTACATTTGTGAAATTTGATCAATGTAAGCACTAATTAAGTTCTAGTATACCAAAATTGTATATTCATTCTAGGTCATTATTTATTAAGATCACTTAGAAGAGTGCCTGTTTGAGTGAGATCTCATGTTTGTTGTGTTGAATATCATTATGTTTCGATAGGGTTTGCAAGTGTTCATATGTAACTTTTCTAGTTAACACGATATTATATTGTACCTTTCAAGACTATAAGATAACATTCCATCATAGTTTAGGTTCAACCAGTAACTAGTCTACATAATATTAAATATTTAAGTGATCTTTAATTATCAGTTGGAAGTAGAGAATTTCAACTTTGTGCAACCAAGTTGCTCTGTACTGAACTTATATTTATACTTTCAGCTCACCGCTATATAGTATATTACCAATACATTCGCCTTGTAAATATAGCTATTAACAGAGAATACAAATTTGTATTTCAGAAATAAATGAAGAAAAGATAAAACATAAATGCAGTTTATTTATTACGTACCTATTATTTCACACAAAAATCCACTACAGAACAATGTCGTTATTACAAGGGATCGCAATAGAAAAGCACCGGTGGGGGTGTCAAAGTAAGCCCAACCCTTCCTTTCATGTCTTCTTCAGAAGGCGGGTCTGAAGCTAGTCGTATTCTTCGACGACGGAATAGTCTAGCAACCAGACCACAAGATATCATACGGGAAAGCTCGTCTCCTGGGCACATACGCTTTCCTGAGTAAAATAATATATGTATTAGTAAGATTTAGCGATCATTTTACAAATACGACGAATAAGAGAGTTATGTAGGTACTTACATCCCAAAAATAAAATATAAATAGCTACAAATTAACACATATAAATAAATAAATATTTTCGGTGGTGGCCTAGCGGTGAGAGCGTGCGACTTGCAATCTGGAGGTCGCGGGTTCAAACCCCGGCTCGTACCAATGAGTTTTTCGGAACTTATGTACGAAATATAATTTGATATTTACCAGTCGCTTTTCGGTGAAGAAAAACATCGTGAGGAAACCGGACTAAAACCAATAAGTCCTAGTTTACCCTCTGGGTTGGAAGGTCAGATGGCAGTCGCTTTCGTAAAAACTAGTGCCTACGTCAAATCATGGGATTAGTTGTCAAGCGGACCCCAGGCTCTCTGAGCTGTGGCGAAATGCCGGGATAACGCGAGGAAGAAGATAAATAAATAAATATTATAAGCACATTCTCACACAAATTGACGAAGTACCTACCACGGTAAACTCAAGAAAGATTGTGTAGAGCACCGACAATCAACGATAAATATAATAAATAGACAAATACTTTAATACCTACATAGAAAACATCCATTACTCAGGAACAAATATCTGTGCTCGTCACACAAATAAATGCCCTTACCTGGATTCGAACCCAGGACCATTGGCTTCACAGGTAAGGTCACTACCCACTAGGTCATACCGGTCGTCAATATTACCATATTACTCAAGTAATGAAAATGCTATCACTTACCTGTTTGAAAAGGTATAAATTCTTGAGGTTTGAGAAGACTACCATCGTCAGAAATGAAACGACTAGGCTTAAATTCTTCTGGGTCCTTCCATGCTTCGGGATCCATATGCATTGCCCATTGCAGAGGGATTACCATTGCCCCCTTTGGGACTTTGTAGCCTCCCAACATAGTATCCTGAGAAAAGGATTTTTTGTCAGATATACATTCTTACAGTCTAAGGTTTAACATGGCGAACCTTATACAAACCTGTAAACATCCATGAGGAATTCCGACTGGAACTATAGAACGGATACGCTGAGTTTCACAAATGGCTGCCATAAGAAGTGGTAATCGGGTGCTGTCGACTTGATCTTCTTCCGGATATACATTTAAAATTTCCGTTCGTATGCGCTCCTAAAAAAATTTAAATACTTAAGTTATTTGAAATGGGGCAACACATATAGTTAGTTCGTTTTTTTAGCATCAGAAAGAACTTGAAAGAAGGTAAGCGATCTTAACATGTCTTTTAATTGAAAAACGCTTTTTAAAAATCAGTAACTATTACTTATGAAAGCAGAAGAATATAAATAATCGTATTAGATTCATAATTGTTACATATTTACCGTAACTTATTTTTAAAATGTGCTTTTCGAAAAAAAGACACATCAAGATTGTTTACCTTATTTCTAATGCTAAAAAAAACGAACTATAGTAAAGAAAAAAACAAATATTTGAAAATAAATGTGGCTACGATTACTAAATACATACATATATATACCTTCCCGTACAGTCAACATCAATAACAGCGGATGAGACTACGCGTCAAAAGTATGTATATATCATTCTCTGGCAGCATTATAATAAGATATATGACTCTATATGTAGGACGATTAGATTTTGGCTGATACTTTTAGCGCCTTGATGCTGACAGTACATTAAAATCTTACCTGTTCTTCCGGATACAGAGCCATATACAACAAAAACCATGCCAAAGTAACGGAAGTGGTGTCCAGGCCTGCTCCAAACATATCACATGAAAGGTAGTAGAGTTGTTCATCTGTGACAAAAACTGCTGAGCTATCACCACTATCAAATCTCTTTTTTTGTTCTTCTAGGAAACTGTCTAAAATACAATCGCCTTCGGTTGCAATTAATGTCTCAGGATCAAAAAAGTGTTCTTCTGCTTGGTCCACGTGTTTACTGTAAGTGACACATTTAATGTGCCCATCTGGGTGTTCACTATGAAGGTCCGCGTGAGGGGGGTATTCAGCCCCGGGTGGTGTGACTAGTCCCAGCATTTTGCGACGTCTGGCTATTATACCGGCGGAAAACCTGTGCGTTTGTGCTTGCCCTCGAACAAGTGTTTCCATAGTTTTTCGAATAGATGACGAGAAAAATCTAAAAATAAATTGAATAAAAAAAATCAAGAAAACAGAATAAAACTATATACACGTATGTACTAACTTACCGCTACTTACTAGTAACGACACTTACCTCATAAAAGGCAAAAAGTTTACAACACCAGAGACTCCCATTTCGTAACACCCTTCCTCTTGAATCTGCCTTAACCAATGCCAAGTTTTGTCTTCAGGTGGGAATTTAAAGCCAAATACTATTTCATTTACTACATTGCCGAGTGAGTTAGACAGCATGTGCGACAAATCCATGGGTGAGCCAGCCGATTTTTCCACATTCTGCCAAAAATTAAGTTAAGTTGTCAATGCAATTCATTTGGTTTAAATAAAGGACTGAGGACTAAAACAGCAAAAAATCTAAGATAATAATATGTATAAGTTTTTGCTGTCTGAGTCTCAGAAACACTTTGTCACTGACAGAAGGTCACATTCAACAGAACGCTTAATAAGTGTAGCTTTTTTGAGCGGATAACAAGAAGTCTGAACTTAAGTATGGCCAGGGCACCTTCACACTTTATTATTGGATTCTCAGTATAATGACCTTATATGCAAATGAAACGAAACATTTAATATAACATTTGTACAACCTTTTATTTATATCATCGGTAGACTTTATAGGTTTATCTATTTATCTGTGTTTGTGTGGGTGTGTGGTCTGCTGTTTTTTATGCAGTAATTTAATAATAAATAGCATAAAATTTATTTAAGTTAGAAGATCAACGTTCATTCTTGTCATTTTCGTAGAAAACCATAGTCTTCATTACGACTATTACAGACGACTATATTTAGAAAAAAACTTTTTACAAAAAAAAAGAAAACCGATTTAAAAAAGGATAAAATAAAATATTATCGGCTTTTAAGCATGTGCGTTACCAACTTATATGTTAGGAGTCGGTGCCTATTTATATAATTAGGATTTTCCTGGACTCCGTCTGGAAAATAGTTCCTGTCACTACACTAAACCCATCTTCCACCTCGCCACTGACTCGATTCCTCAATCTCACAGCGCAACAACCCCATCACTAAACCTCTCGATCCTGAACCCTGAACCACCAACCCTTCTTCCGCCATTTCCCGACTCATCAACCCCTGACCCCTTATTTCCTAATCCTAACCCCCGATCCCACAACTTCCATCCCCCGGCCGCTAAACTCCTAACCCCTGATTCCTTAACTTCCAACCCCTCAGTTTTGGACCTATCAGTTCATCGTCCCGCAACCCCCAACTTCAGACTCCCTATATACCAACCTCTACCTTCACCTCTCACATTTACTTCCTCTACTTTCCTCTTTGTCTTTCTGTAATCATTTCCAACACTACCTACATCAGAAATCATAATACACTCAATTATAAGATGGAAGTTAGTTCATTTTGTCAGTAGCCTTACCACGTGTTTGACATTGACATATTCGCTAACGTGTACGTAACTTACGTTTCTCGTATCTCCCTCGTACTGGCATCCTATTAGTGCGAGCGATATTTATAGAAAGTAAGTTGAGAAGGCGTTAGCGAATATGTAGCATCAAACTTGTGGTAAGGCTACAGTTGCAATAGGTACATCAAATTGGTGGTTTTCGGGAGGAAATGCTTGAGTTACTTTAGAAAATACCGATATCACCATACTCGTATCTTTAAAAATTGAGGAGTTCCCACAATTCCTTATGGATCCCATCATCAGAACAGAAACAGATTACCTAATGTAGTATTGTATTTCCTTTCGAACAAAAAAGAATTAAGTATTCAAATCGGACCACGTGTCTCGAAGTAATCTGTGAACATACTTAAGTACATTAAGAAAAACACAAACCGAATACAGAACCTACTCCTATGAAATTGAAGTCGGTCAATAGATAGGTAGTAAAATAAACTGTTACGTATTTACACTTACTTCTAGAAGTTCATAAACTCCGGATGCAATTCGTTTCTCCAACTTTTCTCTGGATGCACTATGCTTGCTCATTCCATAACTTTTCAGCCATGTTGTCACCAGTTTTCTTTGATCTTTCCATAATGGACCTTCAGCGCAAATTATTCCTAAAAAATTAAGTGTCAGCAAGGTGTAACAATAAATATTTACCTAATCTATATTAAACTTTCGTGAGAAATACTTATTTTAAAATGTTTTTCACTCATCACCCGGGCCCGGGTAACATGTCACCAATAGCGACTAAAAATTCAAGTGAGTGAAACCGTTGTCGTAGAAACATTTTAATATTTACCTACTTCAATTTTTTTATCATGTATAAAATAAAGGAGACATGTGTCTATTAGGCTTACCATTTCCATGCATTATCCCATGTGTTAAAAATAATGGAGCTCTGCCAGAAAAAGCATCCTTTGCAAAAGCCTCTCTGATTAATTTATGATCGGACAGCACGACCGCATAAATACTGCCCATCCCAATTCCATAAATCGGACCGAACTGCCTGGATAATTTAGTTAATGTTAAATGCGGATGATGTCGGTCAATGAACGGCAAATATCCGACTACTGGCAGGCCCCACGGACCCGGAGGTAAGCTCCTCCATTTTTTGATTTTTTTGCTTATCCAGAACCCCGCGACAAACATACACAACCATACAAAAAAGAAATCCATGTTCTTCTGAAACAACATTATGATCACATCATAAAGTGCTTAAATGAGGTATAATAAGGAAAAAGATTATTTTGTGAAAAAGCTATTAAGAAATTATAGTATTCTTTAAATTTTATCATAAAGGCGTGCATTATGTTGATAGCATTCCTATGCAAATTCGTTAGATGGGGTTGCGTCATCGTTTTAGCTTGGCATCAGCTTTGGCGAACTGGCTTTTAATTTGAATACTGAATTAATCAGAAAATTGCACTCTGGATACGACCATACATTTTATATACCATTACTCGTATGTACTAAATACATAACTAACATTCTGCTGTTTAAATTATTTTAACATAGTTATGCCCGCCGCGCCATATTTCAGTTAATGCGGATACCATCAAATAGTGTTTCGTTTTGCTCTAAACCGCAAAACGTAATTCAAGACCAAAAAAAGTAACAGAATGTTGCCACTGCAATAATTTGTTTGTAAAATACGACGACCGGTCTGGCCTAGTTGCTAGTGACCCTGCCTGCGAAGCCGATGGTCCTGGGTTCGAATCCCAGTAAGGGCATTTATTTGTATGATGATACAGATATTTGTTCCTGAGTCATGGGTGTTTTCTATGTATTTAAGTATTTGTATATTATATATATCGTTGTCTGAATACTACACCACAAGCCTTCTTGTTCTGTAGGACTTAGTCAATCTGTGTAAGAATGTCCTATAATACTTATTTATTCTTTATTATTATTTATAAAATAGTAAATTCCTTTTGATAAATAATCACGCTAAGATAATTTATTTATTAGTATTTTTGCTCCTACGATTTAAAAAAGTACTTTTATTTACTTATTTTTACATAAGTAAATACAAGACGCGCTAGTAAAAAGTGGCAACATCGTCTTACTTTTTTTGGTCTACAATTACGTTTTGCAGTATAGTTTCGACCGATACCGAACTTTGGGCAAAAATTACTGCGCCAAAAACAATTAAAATAGTTCTTTACCTATAAATTTACAAGAAAACCTATAGATATGTACCTATGCCGTAACGCAGTAATCTCACAAAAACATACAATCATATTCAAAAACTTTATTTTACTCTCTGTACTTCTGATTCTTCTGAATAACATTTATCTGTTCTACGCGCGTAGCTCATTCGATAGCACCTACATCATAGGTGCGTTTCGTTATGACATGATAAATATTATCCCAAACCGCTTACGTTATCTTCGTCACGTCATCGCCATCTAGCGGTCACCGCTAAATATAACGAAGACAAGCGTCCACTCACTGTCACTCGGTAAATGTTTTTAAAAGATACAGTTTCTACTTAGCTTCAATTTTTTTTGTAATGATGGGTAGTTTAATATAGTTAACATCATTAATACTCACAACGTCACGCTTGTATGTACACAAGGCCTTACACAATGCTACCAACATAGCAACACAATCATGACAAAAACAGCTATGAATTTGGGAATAAAATGCTTACCAAAAACAGCTCCGCCCGCTAGCCAACGAAATCGAACATTTAATGTGTCAAGGAAGGATTTGTGAATATTAATCACTGTAGGTATGTGTACTAATACAAAAATAGATACTGATAAATGCTAGCACAGTCAATGGGAAGTTATCGGAGCACACTGATCACGTGGCCTCGTTCAAGGCGACTGCTCGCAGCGCCGGCGCGGCGACGATACTAAGTGGAAACAAACTTTATACTGAACTCAAATTTCAAATTTGTTATTCAATACGAATTTTATTTTCAAATTCAATCAATATATTCCGATTCTTTCTAGATAGGAACAGCGTGGGGCTGTTTTGCATTTGCGTCTGCAGATAAATTTAAAGGAATAAATTACCTGAAAGTTGGGACTACACGGGTACACGACACGACTACACGCGCCAACCAAGTAAGTATAAAAAAAAACATATCGACTTTTAAAGTTGACGATGGCGCAGTCTAAAATTTAATTGCTTATAGTATCATTAACATGAATCAACATTGATTAATTTATATTTAATTAGTAATTACTTAGGTACTCAAAGAATATATTCACATTAATAAATTAGAACTAAAAGACTAATGGCGTTATTTATAAACGTTTATCACATTTAACAACCGTTGATAATCGTTTGTCCCTATTCGTCATTCTGACATTTATCTTTGTTATGAGACAAATTTTAACAGAAGTTTGTAAGAGGTTGTTACGTTTTATGGATAAGGGGGTGATAATATAAGAATATGACAATGGGTTACAGAACCCAAAACCGAGGAGCTTGCTTTAATTTGAATCTTCAACTGCATGCAAAATGTTGTTTCTGCATTTAAAGGGTTAGGCATTAATGGAATTAATGGTTATCTTATCTAAATATAATAAAATTAATTGTAACAACTCGTGTCCAATATTGTACGTATAAGAAAAAAACGATATATGTAGATATCAGTACTCGAAACGATGGAAGTAATTTTAAAGTCTAATTACCTGTATGTAATAAAATAAAAATAAAATAGGTGTCGTTGAGATAAAAATATCCTAATATTTTTTTTTATTTAATACCTAGTACCTGCAACGAAATTAAAATCGAAAATAACGATGTGTTAATAATGAAATACTTTATACATAGGGGTCATCCATTAATTACGTCACACGAATTTCTAGGTTTTTTGACCCCTCCCCCCTCCTTGTCACACTTGGTCACATTTGGCAAACCCCTCCCCCCCTAGTGTGACGTCACATTTTTTCTACGAAATCGCTAAATCGAATTAAATAAGTACCTAAATATTTTTGACGATATAAATATTAGTAAATTTATAACCTAAAACTGCTTAGGAAAGAAAATTAAACGAATAAAAACGATTATCGTTTTAAAAACTTGTTATTTAAATGTACAGCGAATAAAATAATTTAAATAAATTTTCGGTTACTGATAAAGTTAAAGTGACGTCACAAAGTTTGTATCTCCCCCCTCCCCCATGTCACAATATGTCACATTTTCTTGACCCCCTCCCTCCCCCTAAACGTGTGATGTAATTAATGGATGACCCCATATTTCCAAATATTTACTTTTATGCTCCTTATCCTTATTCTATTATTTATAAATAATATAATTATTTATAAAGAATAGAATAAAGATTATTCTATTATTTATAATTATTCGTGTATGGCGTGACGAGAATACAAGATGAAGGCCAAAAGTTTAACCCAACGCAGAAAAAATAAGGGATTTGTCCTCAGTTAACCTTTGCTTTGCCTAGCATGGAGTGTGCTCAAGCCATAAAAGTTTGACAACACGGCGAATAAGAGATTTCCTTTGGTAGAATCAATCTTTGTGTTCCTAAAATGTATTTAAGAAGTGGAGCCACCCAGATTTTTGATGCAGGTGTCGGTGACGTCTGAGGTTAATATTTTTTAAAGTATAGGTTCTATGTCAAGTGTAGTATCATTTCCAACTAAATCAAAGATGTAGACATAGATTTCATCTAAATCGGTTTAGCCGTTAATCCGTTATTGATTTCCCATAAAATCTTACACCTTCCTTTTCACTTTTGAGAGATTTTTTTTAATAAAAAGTATTCTTCCCCGGGACTCAAAATATCTCTATACCAAATTTTATCTAAATCGGTTCAGCGGTTATTGGATCCCCATACAATTTTCCACCTCCATTTTCTCACTCTTAGGGGATGATTTTTGAGATTAAAAGTATGCTATGTTATTCCCTGGGACTCAAACTATCTCTGTACCAAATTTTTACTAAATTGGTTTAGCGGTTTAGGCGTGAAGACTTGAAGAGGAATTAAAAAAAAAGTATTTTTTTCGTATTTTATGTGTTTTTACTTCAGAATGGTGTCATTATGATATCATAAATGAATTCGGCATCCCCGATTTATACGTAAACGATACCAAACTTGGCCTAGTAGCTTAAATGACATAAATATCAAGATCAAATTGAGAGAGCCCCCCCCCCCTAAAATTTTACATCAAAAATCTCGGTGGCTCCACTTCTTAAATCCATCCTTGGGTCCTAAGGACCAATCCGCCAAAGGAAATCTCTTGTTCACTCAACGCCGTATCCCACCCCCAGCACCTTCTGCTACATGTGATGCGGAGGGATGAACTAAACTAAAGTCATGCAACGAGAAAAGTACCTATTAGGAATGAATTTGAAGGCATGTAAGAGGAAATGAAAAGCCAGGATCTATGAAAATAAAGAATGTGAATTAAGAGATGGCGGGCGACAGAGATGTATGGAAGGAGAAGACACGCTGCATCGACCCTGAGTAAATTGGACAAGGGCAGGCGAGGCGAGTGATGGTGATGAGATTGTATGTATTACTATTGTCCGGTGATCTGCTCTGAAAGACCTATTTACAGACATATTATCTCAGTTAAGTTAATCGCGTCATAAAGTCAGCGATCACTCGGTTAATTGACATTGTAAAGATTATACTGCTGCGGCTGATATCGGGTCTATGGGCGAATAATGTCGTATCAAACTATACGCCTATGAAGCCTATAATTACATGAAACATTTTTGCCTCGCAATGATTCGATGAGAGCACATTCGTTGGTGATATCGATTTGTGTGGGTGTGCGTTTATTCAATTAAGTTCATGTGGGTAAAATGCATCTAGTGATGTGATTGGTGGTGACCAAGCGGCACTAATAAGAAATTAATACAAGCAGTACCTTAACTGTCCATGAAGGTCAAATTGGCCCTTTTATTTACACAAAATATAATGCAAGTGTATTATATTCTGTAGGCAAGATTGCAAGGTCGAAGAGAAGTTTTTTAAAGATTATTTTCATTAAAATGGTCCACACACCTATTTGATCAGCCTTTTGTAAAGGTGGACCTTGGATTTGCACTCATTTTTATAACACACTTGTAACTGTAATGAATGAGAATATTTGCAGAATAAACTGTTAAGCTAATGAGTCCGAGAAATTAACAGAGAGAAACATTTTCTATACCTAGAACCGAAAGTCTCGCGAGAAAAAACTTCAAGACAGTGCGCCTGATGAAGGTGATCTTCGCTATATGTATATTATATTAAAGAGTACAGGAGATGTCCGCCACTTCTGCAATTTGTTTACCTAAACTAAGTTTGATGAGTACTATAACTTTTTAATTATTTGCCCGTGTTACAGGGTCCATCCACTATAATCCGTCTCCAAATCACTAAACGTAAATAATTTTCAATTCGCCTGTAATACTTACTGTAACGTACGCGTGAAGGTGTGTGTAACGTACGTAGCGCACACTACACTAGCTAACCGTAAAATGACCAGGCTAAAGCTCAGAAATATGTTTTTCGGACTATCTTCTGACTGAACCTAAAGATTAAGATGAGTTAAGGCACTGAATAATATATCTTTATTGTATCGGAGGCGATCAGGCGACACGTGGTCAGGCGCAGCTACACATTAATCGGCATTAGGATCTCGTTACGATTGGTCCGATAAGGCTCGGCCGCTGACCGGCCTTCACACTTCGCGCTGCCTGCGTCCGCGACTACCCGACCTCGCCTGCTTGTCGCAAGTGCCCAAGATTTTTGTACAATGTATCTTATAAGTTTTGATGTTCCTTTCATTTTACTGTATAGCCTGAGTATATTTGTAGAATTAATTTGTTATCAAAAGAAGACTAGTAAGTACAGTACATATTTGTAGTTAACACTGCTCTTTCTTTCACTCGTCTTAGAGTCTAGCTCAGCTATGCCTATTATGGACCCGAAGCAAGCGTGGCTCACTCCGTGATTTCGTCGCTTTGCAACAGGTAGCTACAAGTACATCCATCCCACACCAATTTTGGTGGCTAGCCATAAACCGCGCGTGGCGCTGTCGCCACCTAGCGGCCATATCTGTCCTATTCGTAACAGACGCGTTTTGTTAGAGAGTGAGTCTTTTGTACCTAATCATCATCATCATCTCACCCATAAGACCTCCACTGCTGAACATAGGCCTCCCCCTTATGGGGGGTGAATGCCATAATCGCCACGCTTGGCAGGCGGGTTGGCGATCGCAGTCGAGTACATCGAATTTGAGGGACGCTGCTGCCCGTCCACCGGTGGTCTTGGACGTAGTTTAAGGACATACCCGGATCCAACCCAAGCCTTTTGTACCTAATACTATTTATTCTGTGCCCGAAGGTCCATTTTCTGAATTACTCTCCCACATTGCACGGTCTTTAGTAGAGATGCCCCGAATAGTGAATTTGGCCGAATACCGAATACCGAATATTCGGCCCCCTCTCTCGGCCGAATACCGAATATTCGGCGACCGAATATTCGGCATAACAGTCATGCGAACATTTTGAGTCACAATTATTATGAAAACTGTTCGCCAACAAAGCACAACGTTTGCTAAGATATATGTTTATGTTGAACAGAATTAATGAATATAGTCATAGTCAATCAAATCAGACCCATGATCAAAAATGAAATATTTTGGAATCAACAAATGCTCAAAAACTTGCCTTCTCATTAAACCACTTTCCAAGAATACATTTTAGATATTAAATATACCTAGTTTTTGGTAATTTTTTTTGTGATTTTTTTCTTTTTAGGTAGGTGTAACAGATATTCGGTATTCGGCCGAATAGTAGGCAATATTCGGCCGAATACCGAATATTCGGCAAAGTGGCCGAATAGGCCGAATACCGAATAGTTGCCGAATATTCGTGGCATCTCTAGTCTTTAGCTTCATCTTTTATGGCACTACTTATGTTTAACTCTTCGTATTTTCCCTAAATCGACTGCAAAGCGAAAAGCGGTGTGCACCATCATCTTGTAGATTAAAAGATCTTGAGGGACAGCGGTTATTTTTGTAGTCTATTTCCCGATTTGGGAATAAATTGCATTATTGAGCCTTGCTCGCTCTTGCGAGCTGGGTATGCCCGGAGCAAAATAACCCCTTCAGGATAACCATGTGGTGTTAACTTATTTAAAATATGACATTGCTTGAAAACAAATTCATTACTTACATTATTTAATCAATTTACTCTTTTATGTAAAGGCCCCTAAATAAAAAAACCGGGCAAGTGCGAGTCGGACTCGCGCACGAAGGGTTCCGTACCATAATGCAAAAAAAGGCAAAAAAAAACCCGGGCAAGTTCGAGTCGGACTCGCGCACGAAGGGTTCCGTACCATAAAGCAAAAAAAAAAAAGGAAAAAATGCAAAAAGAAAACGGTCACCCATCCGAGTACTGACCACGCCCGACGTTGCTTAACTTTGGTCAAAAATCACGTTTGCTGTATGGGAGCCCCACTTAAATCTTTATTTTATTCTGTTTTTAGTATTTGTTGTTATAGCGGCAACAGAAATACATCATCTGTGAAAATTTCAACTGTATAGCTATCACGGTTCGTGAGATACAGCCTGGTGACAGACAGACGGACGGACGGACGGACGGACGGACAGCGAAGTCTTAGTAATAGGGTCCCGTTTTACCCTTTGGGTACGGAACCCTAAAAAAACGGTCACCCATCCAAGTACTGACCCCGCCCGACGTTGCTTAACTTCGGTCAAAAATCACGTTATTGTATAGGAGCCCCATTTAAATCTTCATTTTATTCTGTTTTTAGTATTTGTTGTTATAGCGGCAACAGAAATACATCATCTGTGAAAATTTCAACTGTCTATCTATCACGGTTCGTGAGATACAGCCTGGTGACAGACGGACGGACGGACAGCGAAGTCTTAGTAATAGGGTCCCGTTTTACCCTTTGGGTACGGAACCCTAAAAAAAGATATAATGGCGATTTATCCCTGTCCGTTTTGATCATGTTTAGGTACCTACCCGTATGTATTATTATCAGAGCTCGGCGGGGGTGAGTTGTTTTCAGAGTTTGCACAACATGGACATGCCTTGTCATTCGATGGTCTATGTGGTGTAATTTAATAACTAAAGAAATTATTTTATTTAGGCTGCAGGCTGCCTTTCCGCTACGATCTTTATGTCGCCATTAAAACAAATGCATTTTATAGCAAGCTTTTTTAGTAAAAACCTCTTCAAATAATATGTGTATCCATCCATATGCTACTATTAAAGTTTATTTGTACATAAGGGGCTGTCCATAAATTACGTCATCGATTTTCGACGATTTTTGATCCCCCCCCCCCTATAATCATCCAAAAATCACGCTTCAAATGACCCTATTTCCTCCTATTTCATGCTACCGTCATCCGATGTCCAGACCCCACCCCCCCTAATTTTAAATGACGTAATTTATGAATAGCCCCTAAGGCACTGTCATTTTAGTTCAATTATAATTAGTTATTAGTAGTAGTATAAAGTTTTATTTTAATATTTCTTTCTAAGGTGTATCTATATTAATATCTACACTTGACATAAGTGACGTCAAAATGGCTCACCCCTGCCGAGCACTGATTATGTATGTACTTCATCATTTTATTTTCATTTTAATTGAGACGGACAAACGCTGACATATACCTACATTGTCGATTACCGCGTGCGGGCACGAATTTATTTTAAATGGATAGTTAATTTAAATACATAAATATAGTAATATACTATTTAAGGTTTTTATACATGTACCTACCTCTCATAATATATATTTATTGTGCAATATGTCAATAATAAATCAAGCGGTATTAATTCCTTGTTGTAAATTGAAAGGCTTAGCTTTTTAAATGTACATTGAATAATACTACAATAACTACTATATAATGGTTGACGACTAGTACCCTTACCATGAGTCACTGACAGTGTAAAAACTGACATGTACGCTAACGTCTACATAATTTTATTTCTATTCATCTCGCTCGTACTCGCACATAAGTGCGATCTATAGAAAGTAAGTTACGTTCTCGATAGCGTTTATATCAGTGCCAAACTGGTGGTAGCCACATAGTTGGCGGCGAGAGGATGAGTTGGGGCGGCGCTCTGGTATCGAGCTTTTTGGTGTACAAACGCAAAACTTTGCAAACGTGTTTCATTTGCGTTGACATTTTGTTGTGGCAGTTTCACATGTAGGCACAAATGTCACAATGAATCCCGGACGTCAATAAAAAAGGCTTCGCTGAAGGTAGCAATAATCTTAAAAGTTTGCTGCATAATATTCCATGTGAATAGGTAGTAAGTAGTGTCCTATCTGGCCCGAATGTTATTAGTATCTTTATATTCTTTACATAATATATCTTAAGTAAACATTATTTCTAGGAAAAAATACCGTAACAAAAATAATGTCAAGGAGTATTTTGGACAGAACATAAGCTCCCTTCATATCTACCTACATAATCTGTGGCACACAAAGTGTCACGTTTTGCTCATGTAGCGTTCAAAGTTCAAGCTACGTGGGTGATGAAGTAGTTCTTAGCATTTTGAATTGTCCAAGTTTTTAGTTTAGTCTTACATACTACGGTACTAGACATTAATAATATATGTTACATATAATTAAAATCTAGAAACTATTACTCATAATATTACGCTATTTTTGTGTATATCAGTATATATCATAGAAGTAAATTACATAGGTGTACCTATATTTTAAACTTTTCAAATATAACAAAAAAGGGACTACTTTATAGATTATTGATTAATTTATTTCTTTTCTCGATTTTAATCAAAAGTTTTTCAGGTTTTCATATTTTTATCAGTAACATTGTGTCAACAGGGAACCATCAGCTACGCTGATTCTCATTCAACCACCGTACAGTTATCCCGCGCCTGCGCTACCAGTTGCAGTGTTACTGACACAGCGCAAGGTTGCCCGAGGTGGACGCCCGCTACCAGCGCTGCGTAATACTTAAAAGGACGTTTTACTGGCACCGAACGAATCGAACTGACCTTTGCATTATATTAATGTGACGGTGATCGATTAGATTTATTTAAAAGCACCTAAATGCTGAACGCGGGTTTGATATTCCCAAGTAAAATGTCAATATGAGGGACATGTTTGGTAGCTAGGTTGCCCATATAAAGAATTCAATATCGTGCTTTTCCCCTATAGGCCAATCAAATTAGATTTTTTTCCAGGAATGAATTCCCAGCAAGGTGGAAATCGTCTTAATACCTTTATTTGGTTCTAAATTAGTGTAATCCGCGTTTGTTCCTTTCCAGGAGTTCTGGATTTTTTTTGCACTTTTTCAGTTTTTTGCTTGCATAGTTCCAAAATGGTACGACTGACGGAAATTTGCTCTGATCATGATAAACCTTTATATGAATTCGTAGTCATTTAGTCAAAGATTATAAAAAATACCCGCGTGCTTGAATTTTTTTGTATAATCGTGTTAAAATCCGATTTTTTTTTCACCAGTGTCTAATCTACCACAACCTTGCTGGTAGTGACATTGTAATGGGCTATCACCACCCGGTCAACTCCTACCATCCCTTCAGTAGATTATTTGGCCCATACTTTAGGGTAGTCTCTGCATATAGTCTAGTCAAATACGATTCACGTTGTGTACTGAGCTAGTAATTGTCATTATTTCTTATTTATTTATTCATTAAATATATACAGCAAACTTTTCACTCTATCTAATTGTACATTTTAATTGAAGCCAGCGTTTAAAGACAAGTGTGCAGTAACAGCCCAAAAAGCTAGATATATAGATATTATAAATACATAGGTATATTGTACACAATATTAAAGCTGAACTCAGGGAAATACTAAGTCAGCTCGTCTGCTGCGGACAATGACTTGCCTTATCAAGCATTCCCAGGCAATGTTCTACTAAAGAGGATTTTACTCTACGAACTCGATCCAGTTTGTTGCTTTCCTTGCGACATGTATTTGTAAAATTTCATTTTTAACTAGGTAGTAGTATTTATTCTTTACTAAAAAACTATTTCATTAAGTAAAAGGTGTCCTGTTTGTGTGAATAATATTTTATTTATATTTTAATGAGATCAAGCACCTACGTGGAATGCCTTAGACTCATTGTCAATAAGAGTCCAGTTGATTACATTCAATATCTCTATTGAGGAACGAGGCAACATTCAATGTCAATCAATTCAATAGTATCACTAATGAGGCGCGCTTGTCAATGAGTCCGATCTCAATCGAAGCATAACTATTATCTTTTACTTTCAATCGCACATCGCGGACAAAAGTCGCCGGCCGCCGCGTCCGGTCGTCCACACGGGCACTGAACGGGTTGGCTTCTTTTTGATCTTTTGCTCCTACAAGTACTCGTAGAGTCTAGAATGCCTGTATCCCGTCGCTGCAAACGTCGTTCCTCTTTTATTTTTAGTTAGCGCGAAAAAGGTGGTCGACCAGTTGTAGCGTTGGGTCAATGTATTCGAGGCTAAAGCCTTAGCTGCCCCACAGCAGCTGTTGCACAATAGTCGAGAAGATTCCAGGAATAATTAACTCTCCAATGCGACTTAACGATTGAGTTATTATTAGACTTCATACAGATGTCGTTAGTGTTTACTTTTTAATAAAAGTTGATTAGATTTATCACTCAATTATATACACGACATTGTTAATTCCTACAGATTTGTAATATTTCATAGTTTTCATGCACGTTTAATGTAGTTATACTAGTTATAGGTGTAATACTTATAGATTCAAAATTCAAATTCATTTTCATTTGGATACACTAAACGTCATTTGCCCCATCCTTAACACCGAGCTCAAATTACAAGAATCTAATTATGCTTATGAAATAAATCGAAGAAACGACATGACATTGTGTTGTTATACTCGTTATTTTATTTTTACTTTAAAATTTTTTAGTCAGATCTTTACCGTCTCGACAGTTTAATCTCGGGAGTACAAATTTTTTAGTCAGATCTTTACCGTCTCGACAGTTTAATCTCGGGAGTACAAATTTTTTAGTCAGATCTTTACCGTCTCGACAGTTTAATCTCGGGAGTACAAATTTTTTAGTCAGATCTTTACCGTCTCGACAGTTTAATCTCGGGAGTACAAATTTTTGTACAATTCCACAATCTAAATATTCTGAACTTTTATTGATTAAAAAAAAGTTCT
This sequence comes from Cydia fagiglandana, assembly GCF_963556715.1. Taxonomy (NCBI): domain Eukaryota; kingdom Metazoa; phylum Arthropoda; class Insecta; order Lepidoptera; family Tortricidae; genus Cydia; species Cydia fagiglandana. The sequence continues at coordinate 8,523,524 of NC_085937.1, forward strand.
AAATAACAATTATAACATTTATAATTATAACGTAACGTAACGATGGATTCGTTAACAAAGAATGTGATACTTGGAAAGTAGCAATAACATTTTTGTTAGGCACATTTTTATAATGTTGGTATACATTTTTATGTTCATCACCATCCTCCTCGCGTTATCCCGGCATTCTGCCACGGCTCATGTGAGCCTGGGGTCCGCTTGGCAACTAATCCCGAGAAATGGCGTAGGCACTAGTTTATACATTTTTATGTTCTTGAAGTACTTATTTCTCGTGATAGTTTCATAATGGAACATTTACCTATTCAATTCTTGTTGCCATGTTTGAAAATTAAATTTTGCATACATGAAATTCGACATTTGAGTATAGCCGCAGTGCCTAAAAGCTTATTTCGAAATGTGTGTGGACTGGATGCTGGGAGGCAAACAGTCGCGCAACCGCCTCGCGACCGTCGGCGCCCGCGCGCGCTCCGAGGCGCTCGCGCCGCGCACCGGCTCGCCGCCGCGCCGCCACCAGAGGCCCATCGGTGTCCTTGCATTCTTCGGGGGAATAGCAAAGCGGTACCGGTTCAATGACCCTTGACAATGTGAAGGGATTTACAACGAATTTAGCTCTAATAGACACGTTTTCTTTACGTAACAAAGCGTAAGGGCAGAGACCGCTTGACGGTCGCGCCTCGGCTTAACCTTTACACGTCTCCGTCAATACCAACCAGATAATGTTACTATTTATTTTATCTAGTGTCTATAAATCCACATGAGTACCTATAGCATTTAATATATACTAGTTTAACCTACTGGACAAGACGTAGGTAATAGGTAGGTACTTACTTAAAGGTGGCGTCGTCATGAGAATAAATATTCGAGTATTGAGGTCAGATCTTGTGCACTGTTTGTTTATGCACGAAGTACCACGATAGTAAAACAATGAGCTGTAATATTTGGGCGGAGATATACTTGTCAATATTTTGCAAGACTCCACTTTTGGTCAATATTACACCATTGTTTGTATGTTATGGTTACGTTGGTAAAATTAGGATGAGTGGAACATTCTGCAGCTACATAATACCTACATGTAAAAAAATTGTATTGTAAGAAATATATTCGACGACTGGCCTTGCCTCATCGGTAGTGACCATGCCTATGAAGCCGAGGCTCCTGGATTCGAATCTTGTGAGCAGATATTTTGTTTATGAGTCATGGATGTTTTCTATGCATTTAAGTATTTAGGTATGTCTTATAGAGGTAGGTATATATCGTTGCAACACACAACATAAGCTTTCTTCATATCGCTTTTGTAGGATTTACGGCCGATACAGACGGACTGCAGCCCGGCTGAAATTTGTATGGGAACTGCACGCCAACTGCAACGTCGGCGTGCAGTTCCCATACAAGTTGCAGTCGGGTTGAAGTCCGTCTGTACCGGCCCTTAGTAAATTTGTGTACCAATGTTCAATATTTATTATTTAAATATCACCCTCAAATTTAAAGCCCTTTAGTTTCAAAAGTAAAAGTCAATGTACCAATAGATACGTAATATCTGTGGTAACAGTATCCGAAACTATTTGTTATCAGTGTAGAGCGTTTCCGAACGCATCTTAAAAAAAGGTATGTTTAATGTCTAATGGGTGACCACACCCTCTTTGCCGGTAGCTTCTCTAACGATAAGTACTTGCTGTAAAATAAAACCTAATATTAAAATAAAACAAGTGTTCCTCCAAACCTGCATTTCACTAAACTCCAAATACTACATGGCGCAGATCAAAAATGAAAGATTCTGTCATATCATCTTTGAGGATGAGGACTCAAAACAATTATTATAATTGCATACCAAACGTATGAAAATGCAAATTCTAAGAGAAGCCGAGGCATGTATAAAACGGAGTCAGCCATGTTTCCGATGAGGTCTATTGTCCGAGTAGTCTGGTTATTTGCGGCCCTATACCCGATTCCAACTTTAAGATACGTCAGTTAATAGATCTAGAAAAGATATGGATTAGATATGTCAGTGTCAAACAAGTGTCAAAATTGACGTTTCTTCAAACAAATACGTCACTTTTGACACTTGTTTGACACTGTCATATCTAATCCATATCGTTTCAATATCTAGTATTTGACGTATTTTATTGTTCGAATACGGCTGTTGGTACTTGGAAATGCGAAGTCTGTCTCACACTTAACAATGCTGTTTTGATGTGCGAACTTACGGATCACTAGAAGCTCGACCGTCTAAAGTATTGCCATACGAAAAAGAACACTCCACTTCATCATTTCGCCTAAATAGATTAGATTTTTTTGGATAACGATACCTAACAGGTCAAATACTGGCGCTTATCGAAGAAGGCTCAACGCACGATGCATGCCTTCGCTTAAAGCGGGCGAGATGAAAACCAGATTAAGATGAGATTTTTAAAGTCTGAATTGGACACCTAGTTTCTATAAAAAGTGAATTATCTTCAACCAAAAACGTTTCGACACTGACAAATCGGTATCATATCGGGAACAGATCGAATAACTAAAATTCGAATTGGCCTGATAGTCTCTGGGTGAAATTGAGCTTACAATATAGCGTAGCCTATGCATGGCGTAGCAGCCACTCTGTGTGCTACGAACATTACTGGTAGGCTACGGTAAGTGAAATAAAATGCTCATGCACTTAGTTTAAAACTTTTGTACACATAAAATATTTTCAGTGAATTAGTTATTACTACATATAAGAATCGTCTTACTTTATGTATATTCATTTTAAATTGTGGTTAATATGCTAATAACAGGCGATCACAGTGTTTACTTGTATTTGATCTCGTATACAATCACCTAGGTCCTTCACAAAAATACTGGAGTGGTATTTTTATGGCAACATACATGGCGACCATTTACGTTAATCTTGCATGTATTGGTGAAGGTCATTGGTTCGTTAGCTATTCGAAATGCATTCAGTTATAGAAAGTTGAAGAGGACATACGGTCACTTTCTTAGTATCGCGGTCGTGTCACAATGTGTTAGGAACTAAGCTGTCAAAAAGGCTTTAGCCATTGTCTGAGAAATGAGAATAATCGAATAGTAAATAATTTATATGCTAATTCCAAAAACACATAGTAAAGTCTGTCGACCGTATTCAATTTGTAAGTTATTTGAGTAGGTAAAATTGCTTTAAAATTAATTGAATACTTATTTATCACTAGAGTTAGACCAAGGTCTGATAGCATGATTTTGATAGCATAACAAGTGTAATATAACACTTTAAACTCTCGCGGTGCAACTCAGCTGAAACGTCGGAATTTAAGGTAAAAACAATGAAATTATATCGCGGTGGACCCGTTTGTGTAATGAAATTTAAGCAGTGTAGGTAGAGTCTGTGCGGAAAGAGAAGAGTCGTGGCAGAAACGGGAACTAACATTTAAAATTTTATATGGCAATCAAACCTTTGACACCTGTCTTGTAAAAAGTAAACAAACTTCTGTCAATGTATATTTTTATTAACAAAAACCGCAAGTTTTATGTATAAAATATTTTCAAAACACGATAAAACCGTACATAAAACCACAGGGAAAATTATATTTAACATTCTTCGGTTTTTTCAGCGGGAAGAAAAGGGCTAAAAGCCGACTATCTACTTACAAAAAGTCGCGGAACGTGTTTCCGCTATTCGCGGGTATTGATGTTGTATTTAATATTAAATATTTACCCCCCTAAGTAACTTGTCTCCGGTATATAATCGGTAAGTATATTCATTAAAAATATATTAATTTTCATAAATATGCAGGTCATTCATGATCTTTAAAATAACTGACAAATAGTCTTGATACTTGCCATTTTATGCATATTTATATGTAATTTCTTTTTCAGGATTGTGTAAAAGTACCTACGGTATCTCGAATAAAAGACCGCTAAAAGTAGGTGATATGCAAGAATTCGTAATCTACGTGCCGGATTCAAGCACATCCAGTTTAGATGAAGATAGTTCCTATGAGGGTCTCTGGTTGTTTTGACACTAGCTCAAACATAAATGACATTGAATATTTTAATTCAGACTTCGATTACAAAGAATAAACTTTTTCTAATAAAATATTTCTTTATTTGTAAGTTCGTTTACTAGGTTCTGAATAAAACATTTTCTAATAAAATATTTCTTTACTGCTTACGAAATTGATCTGTATTCTGTTAGTTACGAAATTATATTTCATATTTAGCAGTGACTTTTCGGCGAAGTAAAATATCGTGAGATGAGAGAACCGGACATATCCCAATAAGGCCTACCTACTTATGCAGTATTTTTATTCATATTCATATTTATTATTAATAATGTACACATACATTACAAGTCAAGTTTACAATGGGTGAAATATATCCCAGATAAAATTACAGCTCTATTGCCCAATTTCTACCCGATCTACCCGGTTTTAATAACTGTTGGACTGCACAGATTAGGCAGTACATAAATGAGATTCTATCTTGTTTGGTACTAAAATTACAGTTGTATTCGGCAGATTCTTAACTAGTTTTAGCAGTTTTGTCAATCGCAGTCACTTTTTAGTATCTGAGACATAAAATCAAAGTGTTTTTAAAAAAGAAAAGTAGTGCCTGCGCTAAATCAGAGGATTGAGTTGACGAGCCGACACCACCACCAGGCTCCGTTTAGTAAGCCGTGGTAAAAAACCGGAACAAAAGGGATTCAAGTATCATGACCTTTAGTATCGTACTATAATCACGTGACCAGTGTTGTCAGTATAGCAAAAACCATAAAATAGCACTGGCGCGCCCTCAAATCCCACGACTCTTCTCTTTCCGCACAGACTCTAAGTGTTATTTATACGTCATAATTTCATAGCAGTGTGACGTTTAAAATAACACTTAGGACCTACACTGCGTGTGCTATTAAAATCGTTGCAGACTGTTCTTGGTCTAACTCTACCTACTTTAAAATTAGATATCAACAATAGTACCTAGTACACAATTTTATTTAACAATCTTTTATATATAGGCATATTAGCTTTTAAAACACTCGTCTTCGGAGATAGGTCTCCTCCCTCCTCACTCATTTTCTACACCTGTCGACCGATTAAAAAATTAAACAAACAACAAAAACACTTAATATCGTATAAAGTCCTTAAGGCAATGCCCGAAAACAGCAGCGATTTAAAAGTTCAAAGATGCAGTGCTATTTAGAGTTGGTTGCGCATACGAGTTCGGCAAGCGATTAGGGCGCCGTCGACGCCATGTTTACAAACAAAGAGATCAATGGTCGCAAAGTAGGTTAGCGCAGTCGCGCGCTGCGCCCGCGCGGCGATATTGCGCGGGTCGTGGTCGCGCGGTTTAGACTACCTCCAGCAGATGCCGGGTTATGAACATTGACTTATACCACAGAATAAATAATAGTACTAGGTACAGAATACTTACTCTCTAACAAAAGGCGAATGTTATGATCAGTACAGATATGGCCGCTAGGTGGCGACAGCGCCACGCGCGGCTTATGGCTTTCCCCAAAATTGGGGTAGAACGGATGTACTTTTAGCTACCTGTAGCAAAGCGACGAAATCGCGGAGTGAGCCACGCCTGCTTAATACATACTTAATTATATTACTTCGTAAAGACTGGCACTACGAAGTAGGCCAGAAAATTGGTGCGCAAATGGTGCATATTTCGTTGGTGCGCATGTTCGCTCGGCGATATGAACGGGCCTTGAACGGGTTATGGAGCGTTGTAGAAGATAAATGCATTTATTATTAAGTTTAGGCACATAAATGCTAAGAAAAGAAAACTTATCACAGTTTGTACACTTCTTCTCTGACCCGAGAAGTTACATTTAGGTACCTACCTACCTACCTGTACCTACATGAAACTCATCGGCGGGAATATTTTTTAACGTATAGGTACATTTTATAATTTACCTGCATAATTAGGTATATATAAGACTTGCAGTCACCACACATACTCGTAACTTCCTGAAGCTCTTAATAAATTATTTTGTTTTAGGAATTTTGATCTTTCTGAATACATAAAAGTTACTATAGTAAATTATTTACATAGTAGGATAAAGCCTGATTTATCCAACCAAGTTAATTTTTATAATTATTTTTTTGTTTGTAGGTACTTGTAGGTACATAATTTACTAGCGATAAAAAAATGGTATAACTTTGGGTTATTCCTATTTCAAATCAGGATGAGGTACCTACATGTGTAAGTACGATGTAAAAAGCGCCACAAATTGGCAGAGTGAGAAAACTAGTTATTTTTCGTAACTCAAAGCCTCCTGATTCTGGTTAATATCACTTTTTAGGGTTCCGTACCCAAAGGGTAAAACGGGACCCTATTACTAAGACTTCGCTGTCCGTCCGTCCGTCTGTCTGTCACCAGGCTGTATCTCACGAACCGTGATAGCTAGACAGTTGAAATTTTCACAGATGATGTATTTCTGTTGCCGCTATAACAACAAATACTAAAAACAGAATAAAATAAAGATTTAAATGGGGCTCCCATACAACAAACGTGATTTTTGACCAAAGTTAAGCAACGTCGGGAGTGGTCAGTACTTGGATGGGTGACCGTTCTTCTTTTTGCTTTTTTTTGCTTTTTGGTACGGAACCCTTCGTGCGCGAGTCCGACTCGCACTTGCCCGGTTTTTTTAAATAAGCGGTTGCATCTTTATACGTAAATACCTCTTTTTACGTATAAAGAATGCAACCGCTCCCAGGAGAGGTCCCAGGGGCTTAAAGTTGCCTAGTATACGTAATGCTACATCTAGTTGGTAAGTAAACCCCATCGCGCGCCCCCAAATGCGCGTGGCCCGCGAGATGGCCATTAGACAGATCTACACTAAATGAGTTTCACAACCGGCGGCTTTTTGTGCACTCTAGAAATCGTATTTTTTCGATGGCGTTTGTTAGTGACCCTGACTTAAAATTATGATGTTCTCCATCCTATCAGTAATGCGTTTTTCTTATGATTTTAGAAGTCTAGTACTAACAGTACCAGCTTAAAAGTAGGTAACGGGACTAGTCCATATAGTTTATTATCACATAAAAACTCTATGATCATCATTGCCTACTTCTTGCCTAAATCCTGTACCTATATAAGAGCTGAAGGCCAGCATTAAAGTTCTTACAATGTAATTCGCAGCAGCGTAAAGTAAGCGATTAAATTAAGATTATTAACTTGTGCCGCTTCTGTTTCAGTAGTAATTTTCTAATAATTAACGGCCTCTTAGCCCAGTCGGTAGTGACCTTCCCTACGAAGCAGGAGTTCCCGGGTTCAAATCCTGATCAAGGCATTTATTTATGTGTTCAATACAGATATTCATGCCTAAGTTATGTATGTTTTATACGTATTTAAGAATTTATGAATTTACAACAAAAGCCATATTGAGCTTACTGTACGGCTAAGAGATCGATTTGTGTAAGATTTTCCCATGATATTAATTTATTTATTATTTATCGGTAGTGAATTTAATTAACTACATACTTACATATTTTGTTGAACCCTACTACCAAATGTCAGAAAGTTAGAAATATTGTAAGTTTTAGTCATGAATAAACAAATTATATTTACTTTAAACAAACACGTTAAAGATTTGATTGCGACGTAATACAGATGCGTGGTCAACAAACCACAATTATATTTAGTCCCGATTTAATCAGCTAGTTTATTTTTATGCGCTTTTATCAAAAAGTCACAAAACATACTTACCTACATAAACACATTTTTGTACCAAACAGAGACGTGTGCGAGCGATCTAAAAAGATTATCCATTTTATCTTTAATAAAAAAAAAATACATTTCTATATCTAACTATACTACTACCCTACTACTATCAGCAAAACACTACCGCTAGTTTCCTTAGTAAGAGTATACACTTTCTTCCAGTTTTCTCTGAAAGAGAAATTGTTTTCATATCCAGTGGTAGAGATTGTCATATAGGTAGATAGGGAAATGTATGTTGCGGTCAACTTGCTTATAGCACCTACTGATATTGAGAATTTTAAATCTTTTGATTTTACCCTTGATGATTGTTGCATTAAAACAGATAAAAAATGCAGATAATTTAATACTAAAATACGACTCAAATTTGATCTCAATTAAAGCGGTTTGTTCTCTAATAACTTAAGGGATTTTACCTATGTAATTTGATTAGCTCGGATAACATGATCGTTCTTTTAACGTTTGACAAATAAATTGACATCGATAGGTATATAAACGAGATGATAAATACCCACAGAGTATACCTGTGGACTGCATCACGGAGAGATGAAATAGGGCGTCTATTTTAAGGAACGTAACTATCGCAGAGGCGGAGAAATCGAAACAATAGCTCGCTGCATCGCCGCGAGAAAGTTCCTGCCTATTTGCATAGAAGTGCGCGCTCCGACCGCGCGAGCTTGGGCCCCGATGCCCCACATAGACATGCTTTATAGTTTATTGTCGCGGACCCATTTCCGTGGGTGCACGACCACCACCGAGCCCGTGACACACTTCCCTCACTCCGAAAGTTTCTCCGATAGAGAAACCTACAATATCTAATAGCACCGACATCCGTCTAAGTATGCAGATTTCCAGAGCAACCTCCGTGACCTAAATCAGAACATTACAAAGCTAAGAACAGACGAAGAGAAAAGAGGCTATTAGCTATTATGCAGATTTACAGGCATATTTCATATTTTGTTATACCTACACATCAAGCGTAGTTTATGTTATGTAAAAAAGCATGGGACAAATTCGACCTTATTAAAAAGAAGCACCCAACGAAACTATGATTTAGGTATTCAATTTTAATACTCGTAGTAATTAAAAAAGAAAAGGCGAATGTCAGAAACTGACAAAAACATTGTGAAATTTCGTCGCTGTTTCTAAAATAAAAACTCTGATTAAGCATCAATGACGATATCAACTCGATTTCATTGAAAACGGGAGGCGCAAAGAAAAACTTGCTCTAGTGTTACGTTAGAAAGCGCAGGCATTTCACCATAAAGCCTAGAAAGTGTACATAAGAAGAAAGTGAAGAAGTAGGGGAAAAATGTGCAATGCAAGTGCACCGAGACGCGGGAGCGAGAAACAATACTCTGAATCTCGGCAGTTTTCCAGATCGTTCGCGATCACTTTTAACTTTTTCTCCCTAGAAGAGGCCGCGGCGCCGCGCGTTTCTCGTCGCCACGTGTTTGCCTAGTTCATAATATCGGATGCACTCATTTTTACTTTCTTTTCGATTCGCTCTTGTTTGTTTGTTGCACGTCGCGCTTCTACCGGTAAGTAGATGGAAGGTGCATACAGCATATGCACCCCTGCCCGAACGGAATGAAAAGTAAAGTCATGAAGAGAAGTTATTGCTGAAACGTGTGGCTTGGTTGAACATAAAACTTGCGTTTAAAAACTGTTTATTTGTTTTACATTCTTTCAATATTATTCGTACATGTTTACGCAAATTAAGATAACAAAAGCTTAAGGTACATTTAAAACCAAAACCTATTTGATAAGTAAATTTTATCCAAGTAGAATCAATGCCACACGTATCACTTTTAATCTGAAATAATTAAAGAGTTATGAGTTTTCTTTGATGTATGTACCTACCTGATAGTTCATATTTTTTTGTGACTGACACTAAGAAATGAAATTGTTTCATCACGTTGCATCTAAACTCAAACAAGTGGAAAGGGAAGATTCAAAATTATATTTTCAAATCAGCTAGCTTCATATTAGAGATACCTGTTTACCTGAAAGTGAAATTCTAATGTTCACACATGCCTAGCTAATAGATTGCACGCACGACGCGCGCACGCAGCGGTACGGATAGCTGATCACTAGCAGATGTTCCTCGAGCTCGGACTTTGTCACTAAACTAGCCATTAAAAGAGAGCGACATTCTCGTATTATTTGATATTTTAATGACAGTTTCTTATATGTCAGTTCCGTTGAATAGTTCGGATGGTCACATGCAAGCAGAATGTGCGGGAGAAAATGGAGTACACAATGATCAGACACGATACCTGCGTGACGCTTCAGAATGAACGACAAATAGCGTGATATATTTCAGTTTGATGCAGATTAAAGACTGTTTGCGCGCGGGTCAGAGCGCAAGCGCATGCAGTCGCGAGAGCAGTCGCAGGAAGTAGCGTGCGCGCGAAAGCTGTCGCTTGGCGAACGTCGAGAGAAAGAGTGCGAAGGAGAGAGATGGGCATTTCACCGCGTGGGGTCAACGCGCTCGCTATACTGTCGCTGATTGTGGCCCAATTGCACTATGTAGGTCTAGGCCGGCGGTCGACGACCCGCGTACGTGACACACTTTGCGCGCCCGCGCACGACCGCAGTGCTTTCACGCCCCGCGCAGGGGGTGGGGGCGCTTGCACCGTGCCCGGCGCTGTAGCTGCATCTTTCACGGAAAGCTGAGAAAAGACGGAGCGCCGTCGTAAATAAACACTTTCACGAGGAAATATATTCAATAGTACTAACCTAAATTAATAACTTTTATTGAATATGTCTGCGTGTTGTTACGCAGTGGGGAATTGAGGTCTCAGCTGTATTAGAATGTTCAGTTGGAGAATTGAGCTATGATTTGTCTTTGATAATCTAAGTAGGCTAGAAATAATGTTGATAAACTTTATGATCGCTGACTATGTCTAGCCTATTTAGGTAAAAGTTTTAATGGATTAAAGTGCGGTGAAGGATAACATTTCGCGATTTATTATTTTCGTGCGACCCTTTCTTTACTTCGGACTGTTGTTACTTTAACTTATTGTAACTAAACATAATAATTTTCGTGGCAGTTTCTAACTGTAACATTCATATTAGTGCCATTATGGTTTAGGAGCAGCGAGACTACAACCTACATTAATAATTAAATAGAACATAACTACTTTAACCTCGTAATACCTAAGTCAATTTATGCGCTTTTGAATTTGGAACTTTCTTTTATTTATTTAAGAGTTCAAAACTCGAATGTAATGTGTACTTGTACAAGTACACGGGGACTTACGATGCTATGTAGGGGTTAACGAAACGGTTTGGTAAAAGTCAAACTTCTTAAAATAAGTAATAAATTTTCTAATACTGTAGTCGAACAAGACTAAAGTGTCATTCTATGGAACTTGCTAACTATGTAAACAAACCGCCACATTGAAATTGTCTCTGAATGATGAATTTACTACATAGTGACTTTTGTTTACATAGTTAACAAGTTCCATAGAATTACACTTTACCTAGACAGTCGATTTTAATATATAAAGTGTTAGAAAGCTTTTGAATGAAGTCGAGCAATATTGCCATTGGCTTGCATCATTATATGCAAGTAGGTATAACCCACCGACACGATTTATCCACGTGCTGATAAAGGAAAACTAACAAAGCAAAACCACCGGGACATCCATTATTGCACTTCGCACAAAACACAGTAACACAATCAGTTCTCGCTATTACAAATACACTGTTTACTTCTGTCTATAATATACTTAGATGATGTATTTATATAATATTCTTTTAAGTTGCTTTAGAGGTGTGCAATTAGGTACGTATTTAATTTTAGAGGTGTCCACTAAGTTTACAGAATAGGCAACAAAGGTGGCACTAATGTTTCTATAGTGTCATTTTATGGAACCTGCTATGTAAACAAGTCACTAGTAAATTCATCATTCAGAGACAATTTCAATGTGGCGGTTTATTTACATAGTTACCAAGTTCCATAGAATGACACTTTACAATGAAACTGTCATTCTCCCCCACGAAGCAAGTACGCCTAACTAGATGCCCCTTATTGTCGTCTTTCTCCAGACCAGATCCTTTGAAGTTGTTAAGCAAAAATGGTGTGTAGCTATCCACATACGAGGTTGGAAAGATACATAGCCAATTCTATAGACCTCTTAAAGTGTTGACCAAAATAACTACAAGCACAACAATGCTATGTATATATCAACACGGATAAGCATTTGTAACTCGTTAGCTTGACAGAGAGAACAAGGTCGAATGATCTGGAGCAAGGTCAAAGCGGGCGAAGTCTTCGAGTGATAGTGTGGCCTCCCGCTGTATTCATTATCGCCAGATCACTCCATATAAATGACTATAGCTATACTTATTTAATGCGCGTAGGAGCCAATGAAACTTGTGCTGCCAGTGCTTACAGTGAGCGCTTATAATTGTTACTTTTCTATTTAAAATAGAAATAATTTATTTGAAGATGTTCAACATGTGACATGTTGGCCCTAAAAAGGATACCACTCAGCATGTGCGTTGGAGCCAGTGGACTTTTAAACTTATATGATTCTTTACGATGCACTAAAAAGTAATGACACTCCTGCGTAAATAATTACTTAGGTACTCATTTAAAAATATAGGTGTCGTCTATTACAAATAATTAAGGTGAGATAGACTGAGGCCGTATTGTTATGTTGTTACACGATTACATAAAGGACACTAAATATAAAATAACACAGAAAATTTTACGTTTCCAGCTCACCCTTATAAACGTAGGTAATTTGGTAAATTAATCAATTGCAAAATTCTATTGCACTTCTTTATCTTCCATTATGCCCCCCATCCCTCTCAACACTGGTCTAATACCTAGTAGATAGCTAGTATAAGCTAGTACGAGTAGTAGCTAGTTATTATTAATTAGTAATTACAATTGTGTGTATCATCTATCTATCCCAATTGAAGCAATTATATAAGTATCATAATGATAATAGCTTATAAGCTATTATGATACTTATATAATTGCTTCAATGTAACAACATAGAAGCTATAACAGAAAGAACCTTGAACATAATTATCATTTTATGCATATATCTGTATATTTAAACTATTGAAGTTGATCCGAATACCAGTAACAACTGTCATAATTTAAATCTTCTGGCTTTAGTGATAAAGTCACTATTTAAGATGTCGAGCATGAAGTCGGTTAGGAAAAAAAAACAAATAATATTGATCGTAAATATGTAATTTATTGTAGGTACATGTTAGTATATATCTAAATACGCCTTTGTATGCGGCGTATTTTAACAACATGTATTTATCAAGACCTGGGGGCCGATTTTTGAATTTCGACCGCTCGATTTCGTGTATTACGTTCAATAATATCTCCAGTACCCGGCATTTAAATTCTACAAATAGAATTGAAAACGAGTGGTCAATACCACTCAATTCCCAATTTTTATCGCTCGTATTTCAATAAAAAACCGGGCAAGTGCGAGTCGGACTCGCGCACGAAGGGTTCCGTACCACAATGCAAAAAAAAAAACAAAAAAGCAAAAAAAAAAACGGTCACCCATCCAAGTACTGACCCCTCCCGACGTTGCTTAACTTTGGTCAAAAATCACGTTTGTTGTATGGGAGCCCCATTTAAATCTTTATTTTATTCTGTTTTTAGTATTTGTTGTTATAGCGGCAACAGAAATACATCATCTGTGAAAATTTCAACTGTCTAGCTATCACGGTTCGTGAGATACAGCCTGGTGACAGACGGACGGACGGACGGACGGACGGACAGCGAAGTCTTAGTAATAGGGTCCCGTTTTACCCTTTGGGTACGGAACCCTAAAAATTAGCATTTCACTGTTTTCCACCGATTTTCAAGTGACGAAATCGAGCGCTCGAATTTCAAAAATTGGCTCCCGGTTCGATTTAAGCGGTGGTACCATATAGACAGCTCTCCCCTACAATGACGAATTCTTAAACTCGAGTATTAAAGTTAGAAGGCATATAATTACTCGTATACCTACATACAGGTATGTGCCTTTGCACTTACATACTATTACAGACTAAACACAGTAATAGTACATTACCATACAAGTACCAAACGTAGGAAATTCGCAACGAGTGGTTACCTTCTTTTCGCACGTGTATTGTACAACGTTTAACAGTACACCCTTTAAATTTTTGACATAGGCACGTATTGTCCTTAATCCCGCCCTGAGGTGGTAAAGTACCATATGCACTGTAAAACATATTAAAGAGCATCAAGATATAAATGTTTTGGTTACGCGACTAGCAACGAGTTATTAATACCGCGCTATCATTAATCACAACCAACAAGCTGAGTAGAAGTAAAAAAGGACTGTCACGGTAATTGATGGCCGCATTTACTACACGGTCACAGTTAAATGGAGGTCCAAATAAGAGCAGGTGCATAAAAAAAAATACACGTTATTCGTCGAACCGAGGGAACATTCTCGGAACCTGTTGTACAGCGTCTGAGGGTCTACCGCGAACCACGTTTCACGTGTTGCCTCCCTGTCACACTTAAGCACGAATTTACAAGTGCGGCAGAGAGGCAACACGTCGAACGTGGTTCGCGGTAGGCCCTCTGTGATGAACGAATGCATCTTGCACGCGGACTGACGCTCAGGGCCCCTATTCGACATTTAAAACGTGACTTGGCTGTATCATGATGACCATGCGTCTACTTTCTTGAACAGCCGGCCATAGGCAAAATTATAAGTGCTTCACAGTAGTAACTATGTAGTTTTAATATTGTCACGCATAACGATAACGATAGTAAGTGACATTGAATATCAGTTTGTACCTACTTGGAATTGTGTAGGCTAGAATACGGTACGAATATTTGAGTGTACAGTTTATATGAGTCTTGGTAATAATGAACTTGAGGCAACATATCGAGTACAGATGTAGTGCATAATTATTTTCCATCGTATTTTCACGGAAACTTACGAACGTGTCTTGCTATTTCAGTCAGTCTCGGTATAAAACGTACATGACTGTACTAGCATGACAAATACGAACGTTTCCGAGAAAATACGATGGGAAACAATTATGCACTGCATCTGTAATGTAATTTGACTGTCTGGCTATGACCCCGTCAGTTATTAGGTTACCTCAACAACTACTGTCGCATTCTTGAGTCAAATAGGCCCTTAGGTCCAGGATATCGAAATGGAATGCCGAGGGGCCGATCTCGGGCGAGCAAAATAAAACAAAATACCTAGTGAAGATAGGCGATCTCGTTTACATTTTCCTGTAAGTTCTATTATAAGTGAAGTTATTAACATTGTCAGAATTTAATGAATATCTTATAGGGAAATATTGTTTAAAAGAGACGATACATTGACTGCTTGCGCGATACTAATACTTGTACACAAGTTGTAATCAGGTCTATATTGTAACAACTTGACATAACATAATTATACCTGTTGGTACAATCTTAAAAAGATCGTTCAAAAAGTTGCCTATGCATTAATGTGAGTTTGTTTTAGATAAACCATAAATAATTTTTAATGTGTGCTCTACTGCTCACAAGTATTTTACGTCTATAATATTACTTTTTTAACTATAAAATTTTTATTATTAAGCTGCATAACCCTAAAATCCTTTCCATTTTCACAGATCGCCGTTTCTACGCTAGAAAAATGCGGGAAGCCATTGACATAAAAAAACATTGCAAATTCAATCCGGACGATGGTTTTAGGATCTCATCCACATGGAATCCAGTTATTAGTAAATATAAGTGGACGGTTGAAAAAGCGCGAATATTGTGTTGAGTGAAATCCCTAGTTCATTCAAGTTGACCAAAAATATTTTCATGTAAATTGTTGCCAAGACGAGACCGTGGACCCCATTCGGATTTTGTATTAGACATCTATTAGATATCTTTTAGACATCACCAAGATACGATAACGATATGTTTAAGATCTAACCTGTCAAATTTGACATTTGCGCGATTCTGGAGATACTCTTGAACGATTTCCACAGGACATGACTTAGAGATCCAATTCATATTCAATAGATATCTTACTATTACTTTTTAATAATAACGTAAAAGTGACATTGGTTGCCCGAATTGCGCTGCAAAAGAGAACTAGTTGATATCTAAACTATAACGTATCTAGAATGGATCTAGTACGTGTCGTCTCTTGTGCATATCTTGAAGTTCGAATACGGCAGCACTGTCAATCAGATCTCATGTAGAGCCAAGCTTCTAACTCAACGCGCCCTAGCTCTACAAGCCTTTACTTCACAAACTCTACACCGTAAATTGCAGTCGTCGCAACACCAGAGGAATTATGTTAAATTTTCCTTTATCAGTGTATTTCCGTAGATGTCATGTCCGGTCTGACACATTTTTGGTTTATTTACTAATGTATGATACAATCATAAAATGCATTACGTCGGCCTAAATCGCAAACCTCGTAACTCCATTTCAAGGAAATTAATAATTGCTACCTTGGACAACAATAATTATAGTCGCAAACCCCGTAACTCCTCCGGAGGAGTTACGAGGTTTGCGACTTAGTTAGGCCGACGATTAGTGACTCAGAACACGGATTACTAATCCTAATTTATAAGTCAAACAAAAACAACAAAACGTTTCGATGTGTATCACAACAACAATACAATTCCTTAGAAAATGACGAAATCACATGTGCACTTCGGTTTACGTCACTCAGCAGAGACAAAAACGTACATTCGAAGTGCATCATTATCTTTCATTCAACCCTTGCAAATGCCGCTACGTCACCGACTAGGAATGCATGAGTCAGTGGTACAGATCACATACTCATCAGATGGAGCAAATAAACTCTTTTTTTTATGATGTAGAAGGGAAACGACCAGACGGATCACCGTTCCGAAAATACCGCAGGCGACGGTTCATACAATTCCTCTTATACGGTAAAAATTTTTTTCAATGTTTTCATTTCGTATTTATTTCAAAGATAATTTAAATGGCCATTTAATGACTGCATCAGGCAATGCTGCTCGTTTATTGGCGGCAAAATTCCATTAAAAAAGAAAAAAAATGTTAAGTGTACCATTGGGTTTGAAACCGGGACCCATCTCAACAAATACAGTGTTCCAGGCATGGTGCGAGATGCAACTGTACGGTGCAGCATGAGATGTAGTAGTTCTCTAGAATTCCTATAGTTGATTTGACCTAAGGCTATCAGTTAAACAGTGGGGTCTAGACATAAGGATCAATTCATAACTAAAAAATCAATCCTAACGTTACTCCAACTAAGTTTAAGAGCGAGTAAGTTTAAGACCGAGCTACGTTTAAAAATGTAAGTACGAGTAGCATCTACGGGATGCGGTCTATGGTCAGAAGTATTTATAGCGAAGTGTAGCGGGCAGCAGACCCGCGTAGCAACAGTGCAGGGTTTTTTGTTATGCCTTTTCCTGTGTGCCATTACTGTATGACGAATAAAACCACAGCACTACCTGCATTCATTGTGTATTTTTCCAGTAGTGGAGGGCTTATGATTTAATCTTAGTATTGAAACGACTTTTGTAATACCTTATACACAGTTTAATAGATAATTATCTTTCAGAATTTTACTTTTTCATGGATTCATGGTGGTAATACAAAAAAACGTATATATTTACAACGGTCAGTATGGGAAAATCAGAAACTACAATCATACATTCAACAACAAGAAAAACTGCATTCATACGTTTAAAAAAATGCGTACTCAGCTCGGGAATCCAACCCGGACGTTTTGAAAAATAAAACTAACATTATTTCTATTTAGATATCCATAGTAAGATCGTTACCTAAACGAGTTGAATATTAATATGTTTTGAAAACGTTGTAATGTTATTTTCTCACGAGTACAAAATTGTTTTGATGCATTCGTAAAGAGGACTAAATGAAGCGGATTTGATCACGATCAGTCAAGAAATTCTTATAATATGTAATTAAATGTTTCTATGAAGAAAACGTGTACAACGTCATTTGACAACTCTCCAGACAAGCTTGTTCAGAGTTGATTGCCTACATTCGTCTACCCACGCGTTGGAAAAGTCGGAAAAGTCTTTCCATCCGGTGATAACCCATACATTACATTAATCCTGTATATTCCCCAGCTGGTCGAGTCCGCTCGTTAAATTCGCGTGTGTCAATTCGTTAATGAAAGTTTGTCGTGTTCGTTC
The DNA here is from genome assembly GCF_963556715.1 of Cydia fagiglandana. Taxonomy (NCBI): domain Eukaryota; kingdom Metazoa; phylum Arthropoda; class Insecta; order Lepidoptera; family Tortricidae; genus Cydia; species Cydia fagiglandana. The sequence goes on from NC_085937.1 coordinate 8,541,380, forward strand.
AATTGCATTGTACATGCGCACCCGCTTACGCTGCTGCGGAGCTTCATGAGTGCGAGCGTGACACACCTATTATGAGACTGAATTGGAATTATATTAAGACAAACAGAATGCAAACCTTGGAAAGCCTGCAGTGACAGGCGCCGGGCGGCGCCGGGGCGCTTCAACGTATAGGTACTTCCACAGACCTATAGAGTACTAGACACCTATTAAAAAGCGACGAAAAAAGGAAGTTCCAGTCTCATTGGAACTAATGAAATTTATTTGGTTAATGTGCTTTAGTAATATCAAACTCCGAAACACAATCAGACACTACATATACTGCCGTATTCGAACTTCAAGATATTCACAAGACACGACACGTACTGGATCCATTCTAGATACGTTATAGTTTAGATATCAACTAGTTCTCTTTTCCAGCGCAATTCGGGCAACCAATGTCACTTTTACGTTAGATAGCGTAAGATATCTATTAGATGTGAATTGGATCTCTAAGCCATATCCTGAGGAAATCGTTCAAGAGTATCTCCAGAATCGCGCAAATGTCAAATTTGACAGGTTAGATCTTAAACATATCGTTATCATATCTTCGTGATGTCTAAAAGATGTCTATTTCAAAATCCGAATCGGGTCCATATACCCTGAATCTTGCAAGTTTTTCTAGTTTTCCAGTTCGAAAACCTTGTATAGGCATTTTGATAGATGCATCTGATTTGATGGGTAATATATAAGTCCAAAAGAGTCCTCTTCAATGTCCACCGTGTCCACGACAATGAATCAATTATGTGCCTTTTCCGCACTCGTAAAATGCTCATGTACCTATTTAAGTAATGATCTCTAAGCTCTAGCGAGAGCATAGTCTATGGGTACTTGTTTGGTCCCGTGGAAACTGTGCCACGTCGCGCCCTCTCTCAGTAAAAGTACTTTCTTCGAGCCGCTTTCGGAAACTCGTCTAGTACGAATGAATTTCCTCGCTTACTAACCTTGTACGATGTGACATAAGGTACAAGCACTATAATTAGAACTGTCGGTGTTTTAATTATGGTCGCTTGGGAAATGGTGATCACTGCATGATCGAGCCCCTGAGGCGTGAGCCATGAGCCGACGCGATTCGATGTTGTTTTCAATTGGTAATGATAATGAAATATTAGGATTAAAATAAATATGACCAGCTGATGGCTTGTACGGTAAATAATTTTTCACCACACCAGCTCGGAAAGGCTAACTTTGCACTTCAAAAACGAATAGCAAAGTTGCATTTTATTCACATGTGAGGCAAAGTAATCAAATGCAAATTTTGAGTTGTTTTATTATGTTTGCTGGTAGAATTGACTTTTAAATGATGACTTTGGATGATAAATATTTAATAACATTCATTTGGATTTGATTTGGTTTGATTTTGTTTGATATTTTACATTTAATATTTGCTTAGGGTTGGTATGGTGAAAAATTTTGTGTTTCACTCGGGGGCAAATTTTGTTTAACCCTCGTGCTTTGAAACCATTGCAACGCTCAAGATTCCATTTTTCGAACCACTCGCTACGCTCGTGGTTCAATTTTGGAATCTTTTGCTTGCTCGGGTATCAATATTAGCACGAGCGGTTAAACAACAACTTTGCCCCCTTGTAAAACAAATAACTATTTATTATGCAGCTTCTTAAAACCCTTAAAGCTGCATATTTATTTCGGGGACATTCTACTTGTTAATTGATTTAGCGCCACTTGCACCATCCAAATAACTCGGGGTTAGCCGATTAAACCGTTAACCCGGTGTCAAATTATACTGGTAACCCTGGTAACCCCATGTTTAACCGGTTAACCCCGGGTTAGTGGGATGGTGCAAGTGGCCCGAGGGCTAATACTAACTCGTTATTGATATTGATAAGATATTTACTGCAACAGTAACATTTTATTTACTACTCGACGGGCCCGCAGCTTTGCTCGCGTAAATGAAACAAAGAGTTTGTCTTATGTTTAGTTAAATAGCGACATTATCATTTGTATTAAAAATTAAAGATATCTAATATTGATACGGTTTTAAGTTAAAACCGTATCAATATTAGAGTCAGTGCCAGGGGGTGTTAAAACTTTTAACACCCCCTGGCTGGCAGAGAAGAATTGCGTTGCGAGACTTGCACCTTTTTACATGTAATGTTTTTGATGGGATTGTTATTTACATTGCTTATCACGCTTTAAGCATAACAAAATTCGCAATCCATTGCGTCTTATAATAAACAATTAAGTGTACAAAAAAAAACAAGTTATTTTTAGAACTCGTTGAAGAAATGTTGGTCAGTTTGAGGAATACAGCCAACATTTTAATATTATTGCTCCTGTTACAGGGCCCATCCGGTATAGAAAGATTTGTGAACGTACTTCGTTTTTTTTTCAAGCTTTCTATATTATTTACTCATGTCTATGCGTCTGTGTGTTATGATGAATACGGCGAAAATTTATGGCGCATTATAGGCGTATTATATTGATTATGAGAAGGTAAATTTAAATTAAACACTTAGGTACATAATTGGATGAACAAAGCATCAATTAAGGAAACCGCCTAGTACCTACCTAACACATACCACGCAGACTATGCCAAGTCCTTTGTCTCCCAAAGAATGCCTGGATACATTGGATACTGACGTAAAAGTCCCGTTGCGAAAAAATAAAAGCTGGCTCAAGATTTTTGAAAGTTTTATGTGTCTGGACCTGGAAACAAAGAGTCGTTTAACTGTTTCGAAAGCCAATAAATATTTTAGAACAGTTTTTACCAAATTAAGCTTGCACACGTGTCGAATTGGGTCACGAATGTTTTCCTAGCAAATAAAGCGTCAGGGGTTTATTTATTAGATTCTTTATGTTAAATACCTGACTAGTGCCTGGTAAAATATTTCTTTGTCAGATTTATTTTCCTATAAGAAACATACAGTTAAGTTTAAACATGAACCCTAGCTAAATATACTATTAATTATTCTGTGCCCTAGCGCTAATATGAGCGAAATGCCTTTAGCATCTTGACGATAATCACATCTTTCTTCTTGCATCTTGCACGAATTATACCTACCTATCTTTCATTATTAATGTGTGAGCGCCGACGCCGTATTTTTGGTATGCTAAATCTAAACATATTGAAATGCATTTTTTTTCTTATGTTTACCAAAATATAAAAATGCTACTTTCTAAAATACGTATTCCAAAATACTGAATAAACCGTCATGAACCCACTAGGTAAAGTAAGATTTCATTTTGAAGACCAATTAAAAAAATAATAAAATAGTATCGAAACGAAGTACCAATAGGCCAATAATAGCCGGGCGGCAACAACAGAAGGCACATTCGGTAAAGCCTGCTATGGCGCGGCAATGGTTGCCGGCGTTTGCGCACAGTACCTCCACTCCGCGGCGAATTTCGCCGCTCTCGCCCACTGATCTACATTTCACTTCCAATATGGGTCAATAACTGCCCACGCTCAGCCCCGGCCATTCACCTCGCCACTCCGAATCATTGTTCGCCAAATGTAAAGCGTTGCTGCAGGTCAATGACCGGCGATGGTGCGTTTGCTGTCAGCGCAAGAGTCTTCTTCGAATGCCACTCGACGAGCTGTCGTCAGCGCAAATACAAACATCCTCTCGTTTGTTGTGCCTATACTAGTTAGTCTACAGATAGCATAAATGCTGACCGGATGGTACATATGAAACAATCTTTAGGTTTGAAAATATATTACCTATAGATATACCTACCTACTGCCTCTTGATGCTGTTATGGTTACAAGAGATTGTTTTTGTAGGTACATTAGGTACATACGAGTACGTCTGATAGGTCTTTGCCTGACAAAATATTAACTTGCTTTTTAAATCATGGACAATAGTTAAATTTAATGTGAAAATTACTAGAAATGGACATAACAAATAGTGAAACGCGTATGCCACAGATCACCTCGTAAAATTAAACTTTACGTCAATCGGATAGGCATTGACTTTGATATACGAGAGCGTTTGACCGTTTGTATGTCTATTAGTTTTCTACCAATTTTCAGGCATTTTTTATATAATTAATCAATTTTATTTTATATGAAGAATAGGGCGTTGGAAACTGCTTAGTTTTATCAACGATCGTAGCTTTGAAAAATAATTATATTTTCAATGGTTAACTTGCAAAAAAAATTGTGGGTGAGCTAACAGTGTTATTGTAAAAAGAGCCGGTTCAACTACAATACAGGTATGGCAACTTCAGACACGAATCCGTTAATTTTTAGAAGAAGGAGAACGCATTAACTTATGGGAACTCAGCAGTCTCAGCACATATGCAAAATCTACAGAATAGTTCAATATTCAATATTCAATATTCAATCATTTATTTGCATAAGAAACACATAGAAATGCATGCAAATACAATTTTTAAAAACACAGTAAAAACAAAGTCGGTCGAAACTATTGTCAAGATACAGACATTTGGACAAGCAAACCAGAAACATTCCATTGTTGGTGCACTGGAGGACAATTACAATTACAAAGTGCAATTTAATTTGTAACTTCCAGGTTATCTGGGTATCTATTAACTGTTGAAAAACGAAGATTAATTCGTAACTGTGCATAGTTAATATCTGGTGTAATGGATCTTAAACGAAAGTTGTTAGGCCTGTTATTAATTTCCAAAACTCAAATTTTCTAATTATTCCACGCGAGAAAACTGGTATCCGAATCTATTTATGCACAGTGTCATAAATACTGACGCAGTGAATTGATGAGCGGAACATACGGCTACGGCGATAACTAAATATTTAAGCGGCAAGGAAAAGTGGCGCGCTGAACGGCGCTCGCGCTGTCGTATCATCCGAAGTGTCACGTTGAACTCTTACATAAGCATTTGGTGTGCTTTCGAAAATATTAAACGGCGATTTTTGCCATGTCTCCAGCGAACAATGACGGCTGTTGAAAATGGGAAGGGTTAAGAAAGCCAGTCGTATCGCCGTACATGTCCTCGATCTACAAAGTTAAGGTAACTTACATTACCAGTAAATAACATCATGACTACTGTTATTGCTGTTGGTTATGGTGTGGGACGCTATAAAAGTACGTTGATTTAGAGTTAAGTGTTACAATTAACTTTAGGTAGGTTGCTATTTATGACATGCGCATTTGTGCAGCTGTGTTCTTTTATTTAAGCCAAAAAAGACAGGTACCTACCACATTATTTGGGTATTTTATAATTTCAAGATGTTTGACGGATCAACAAACAACACGTCTACCTGCCTGTTTAGGTAGGTACATACAGTCGATTAGCAACAAGTCGCAAACGTTGTTGACTAGATGTTGCTAAGTGTACCTATTTAAAACACACATGGCCCGCACCGCGAACGAGCCATGTATTTTGGCCCGGGGCGGTAATGGCACATGGCGGACAGGTCGGCCCAAGGAGAAACACTCGGCTTGCTCCACATTCAAGTGCCGAGCCGATGACTCCTCGTGACCGCGCCCTCCTTAGCGAGTGCTGCTTTATCCGCCGAATTTCTCCACTGTTCCGCATCATCATGGACAAAAAGTCGAGACCCGTTCGGTGGAAGCGCGGCCTAGTTGCGACTCTGACCTGCCCACATAGCGTACTACACTCAATGCCAAACACAGAAGACAATTTTGGCCCAACAAAGGTGATAATTAAGCTGAATGGGAACATAAATAGCTTGTCATGTTTGGCAGTGTAGCACGCGATTGACGTGTAACGATAAAGGTCTTTGATTGAACTATTGATGTAGGTACTTATGTACAGTATTGGATGCATGCGTGTATTTTGATTAATTTTATTAGAAAAAACAGGTCATGTTGAGATTTCCTTTGTTGTTTGTAAGATACGTTTAAATATATATAAAGTATACTTGCAAGTCTTATTTAGGTACTTAAAACGGTCCTAAATGTATTTGTATGTTTTGCTTTATTCAATTAAAACAAAAACTATTTAAAATTTAGGTTATACTTATGCGTAATTTAGAATTTTTAGTTTAGTTCAATATTTAGACATAAAGAACTACATGAATAATATAAGACTGAAAAACACGAATATAAAAATTCATGGTAGGTATGGAAAGTAGGCAAAAGTCGTGCATGTATAAAAAATAGCGGTCATTTTAACAGTTACTATCTCATCAGTCATCGCGCAATTACATAATTTGTGGATTGTGCGTGTGCGCCTGTTTCTCTGAACTCTCTTAACCACGGATCGCGCGGTACAACCTGCGGGCCTACCGCGAACCACGTTCGACGTGTTGCCTCCCTGTCACACTTACGTACGAATTTACAAGTGCGACAGAGAGGCAACACGTCGAACGTGGTTCGCGGTAGGCCCTCTGCGCGATCTCCAAATAAGCGGTTTCGTAGCTACCGTACGACGAGAACCTACTGACCGACTGAGTAAGCCCCATCATTACTCATTCTTTTTTCACTTTCCGGTGCTGATTAAATGAAATGCAGCTATTCGGTCACAGATTGGCTTTGTATTATTTTAAACAGAAGTTTATTTCCTGACTAAATCTGAAGCGTCATTAGTTTATATGAATCATCTTTAGAAAATTACTAGCGACCCGCCCCGACTTCGCACGGGGTAATATACTATACACTTAAACCTTTCTCAATAATCACTCTATCGATAGGCGAAAACCGTATAAAAGTCCGTTCAGTAGTTTTTGCGTTTATCGCGAACATACAAACACACAAACAGACAAACGCGGCGGGGGACTTTGTTTAATAAGTTGTAGTGATGATGAATATTCTTGTCCTTGATCAAATAGAGAGATACTCGTAATTGCAATTACAAAATGATCATTGAAGTAGTATGTAAGTAATTAATCCAGCAAAAACTTATGTCCAGTTAATATAAACACATTTAAACGCCGGATCAACATAAACGTTGGCTTAAGCAATGCAAAAAATTAAGTCTTATTTCCCGTAGTAACATTTTATAATGTACAAAACCTAATATACGTAAGTATAATCGACGACTCATGAAAGACAGCATAATCATTTTTAACGGTGCTTAAATTGCAAATCCTAAGTAAAGCCTATAACTGGATCACATTATCGCTCCAGTAGCAAATTATCTTCGTATTTTAATCGATATCCATGAAAAAGGCAAAACTACTATCTGACAGAAATAGTTGCTCGTGCAGCAACTTTCGGGTACTCTATGACTTGGATACGTTTTCCTCAATACCTTGAGTGGAAATGTAAGTACCTGCACATAAGTTTTTCGGCTCTTAAAGCCGATTAAAGAACAGTTTGGGCTTTTGATAATATTAACAATAGTGGAATTTTTTATATATTTTTAAACATTTGGGACAACATTTTGAACATTTGGGACTGTCCACATTTTATTATTTGTCAAAATAAGGGTCAAACATTCGCAGCAAATTGAGCGAATTCGATGGTTTACTAGGAAACTACGTGTGCATTCCATAGGTCAACGAACTCAGGTATTCCGAACAGAGTTTGTCGGTGAATAATAGATTCATTATATTTAAAAAGAAAACAAAGTTAACTTTTATAATAATACTAAACTGTTTTATCCCTAGCTAAATAGCCTTTACGTCTATTGCAGACGATTTATGGTGTAACATACATTACACCGCCTGGGACGGAATTAAGGAAACGCAGGGATGCCCAGCACCTGCATTACCCTCTCGGCTTCACTGTCTTATGCCACAGGAAAGGCGAGCCAATACGTGTGGAGACAGGTCAGCTGCAGGAATCTGCCGCATGTTTCAGGTTGGACCCTACTCGCGCCTTACGGAAACTCCATTCCGGGTTTTATTTTGGAGTATCCTTCTCCTAGATGGATTGCAAAACAATGCTAAGAGGACCATCTCCCCTGTGACGAAATAGCTTCTTACTTCGTTTATGGACTTAGTCGCCTCGTACGACACTCTATCCTATGTGAAGGTTGGCGCTATTCTAAAGCCGGCCACCACACGGCAGAGCCAAATAGACACATTTAAAAAGGATACAACCAACATACAGCTTTAATCTGGAGGCGTTACCTTTCGTCGTCATAAATTTAAGAGTTAGACTCTTGTCGGTGTAGCTCTCTCCAGTTGACTCTATCCAGGGCCGCCTCCTTGATTTCCTTATACGACATTACAGACAAGAGAGGAAGAGGAAGGCCGAGGATAAGCTACATAACACAAATAAAAGAAAAGGTAGCGTTACCTTTACCATGCCATAAATTGCACTGTAATGTCGCCAATACCCCACGATAAGCACCACCTATTATGTCAATGGGATTTTGAGGTATGTGTCTAAGCAAACTAATTTCGGAGAGGTGCGGCGTGCAATACCGGGCGGCGCAGCGCGTCCAGCATGTCGCTGCGCAGCGCAGGTAAATGTCGCGCATGCGGCCTCCGCACTCACAAACGGCCTTTGCAGTTCGGCGCGGTCGACGACCCGATCGAGGTTATTCACCCGCATTTTCACTTTCGTCCAAAGGATAACTGTACCACATAACATAAGTCACGTGCGTGTCATGATTCAGTCGCAGGCGATTCCGCATCGCGGTTCCTGAAGACTGAGAGGAATACGTAACAAGGGATTCACCTAATTCTCAAACAAAGCCTAAACGTGACCACTATTGTCTTTAACTTCTTTTTATACATCTATTTTTAAATGCCATCGTATATTGTATGATATGTAAGGTATTTGGGCATTACTCGTCGGTGCCTTTATTTTCTCTGCATAATTACATAAATGTCAATTGTGCGGACGCCCGATCACCTGCGCGGAGCTAGGAGGTTGTTGCACTAATGATGGCCGATGTCGTAAGTCGGGCGATGGACCGGTGTCCTTTTCGCGTATTTTGGGTACAATTAGGTAATTTCTGGTTGGGTGGTGGGGACGATGCGTGGGGTTGCGGGCTCAGCGGTTGCGCAACCGGTCGTCGACTCGGTTATGTCAGCGGTTTACGTAAGCGTCCCTCGACGGCGCGGGCGCCAATTGTAACCCGCGACCGTTTCGCACTTCGCGCGGACTATTTGCAGACGGCCGCGACTCGTTAGCGAGATGCGATCCGACGCTTTGACACGCGTTAAAACTATCAACCCCATATTATTGGCACTGCTACACAGATTATATTGTTTTTCTTTAGGGTTAACCTGTACAAGGTGTAAAAAAATAGTGAAGATCCGTTTAAGGGCATATTCGGTCTTTAGCAAGGAATGTTTTATATTATAATTCATTTAGTTTTACTACTTTTAATGCTACCATATAAATAGCATATATATGCAAACAAATGAATTCGACGTAAATGTATAAGTAATGACAATTATTAATAGGGACGTTTATTAATTACCACAAAACAATTTTTAACAGCGCCGCCTACAACATTGCGTAAAACTGCCGTCCCATTAAGTTTAACCTTTCGTTAATCGATTAGAAACAGTACCTATCAGTTCATTGTGGCCGTTGAGAAAATGTGCCCTAAAGGAGTAATTAAGATATGGTCGGGTTGGGTTGCAGAGAAGGGGCTGGAGTGGTTGCGTCAGCGTGCCGGAGAGCGGCCGGACTCAACGCACAAGGTTGCAGAGGTTCAATGCTCTAGAAATACGACACCCGACCCCGCAACCGCACGCTGCGCCCGCGCTCGTAGACCCCACGGCTACGACGCGTAGACCACAGGAAACCAATACTTATCAATTGGGAATATCTACTCCAAATGTTACGAGGGTCCTTGGGGAACTAAGTAGATCGGGTTAATCGTGTATGGTACTTTTGGCAATTGATAACAATTGTTCCGTTGATTTTTTTGCATAAGCCCCTTTGACAAAAAATAAGAAGTCATAAAAATCAAGGCATGAGAGAGGTTAATCGTTTTCAGTTAAATTTAAGTTATGTTCGGTTAGTTTGGTTACATTATGTCTTTTTTTACAGCAACACGGTATCCTTTCAGGATTCAAAGACAATACATTTACGCGAGACGTTATAAACCCTTTTACCTATAAAACATTATAGTCGCAATATGAAAATAATTCCAGAGAAGGTCTCAAGTATAATTTATGCTGGTTAATGAACTTACCGTGACATTTATCGCTCGAAGTGTTTATTGAAATTAGGTAATTTGAATTGCGATATGCAATTACTGATTAAAGTCACAATATTTTATTCATTTTCGGATTCATGCCAGTAAAGTTTGCGTCAGACACTTAACATTTTAATGCTGTGTAAAATAAAATGTTGAAATAAAAAGGAAATAAAGCATACAACGTTAATTAAAAGCATTCAGTATAAACTAGTATTTATAACCGTTTATGAAAATAATGACGTTGTACTTAGTTCAGATACGTGGAATGTATCCATAGTTATTGTTATTATAACATTATTTTCGACGCTTAAAAATGTGTGTAGAAGGTTAATCGCATTTAGATTTAAAATGAACTTTAGATAGGTAAATATCCATGGAGAATAGCAGTTTTAATGAGCCACACTTCTATTGACGATTACAGTTAACAATGGCCTTTTGTTGCCTCGCTCCCGAGGGCAGTGTTGTTTTACTCCTTACAAACATTCAAAAGACACGTCGTCGAAGCACGTCCTATGAGCCAACCTGGCAAATGTTTCGCAATTTTTATAAATAATTTTGCCTCTGACCTTTGTGCGCCACCGAATTCAACTCGATTGGTATTCCTGTGGCGACGATGTGTGTTTTTCGTAACATGTGTTTCGGCGCAGCCGTGACCAACATAGCTACACCACCGCGTACCATGCAGGATACAAATCATTTTCGTCACTTTGTATACGACACTTTTTAATATGCGTGAAAGTTTTAAAGCCGAAAACACTCTTATGCGAAACAAAGCGAATATATTACGTGTTGGTTCGATACCTAACTGTTTTCGAATAGAAATTAGGCACATTGTTAACCGTTATGTCACTAGGAAGATCATCCTTCATCAACGTCATCACTTCATCAGGTCCACCGACACTAGGCTTCTTTGATTGCATTATATACCCTCTTAATCTGGTGGCTACTGGCCCTAATCCTACGGGCTTCCTCTGTTCGCCGAATATTGGCCTATACGGCCTAATACTCTGGGGCAACAAAAGAAATCTTTGTTATCATTATATTTGTTTATACCAAATAAAGGCCAAATACACGTGTTGATTAAGAACAGTATCCGATAAGGTTAAATAGGACACTGAACGATGCATTTTAAACACAACATATTTTCCATTGCAATCTTATCATTATCACAAATCATTTGCATTGCTATGTTGGGTCATCTGCTTGATGTCATGGAGGGATGATCTCAGAAAGTGATTATAAACGAGATAGTCAAGACCAGTTACCAGGATAAATCCTCATAACGGCCTCAACGAAGGTTGAGGCACACTGATTTATAACTAGGGTCACATTTGTTGATACAATGCAACTCTAAATAGGTATAATATCGCATAACACACTGTCACAAATCTTCCAAAAGACAAATATGAGGGTATTTTATAAACTCTGATTAATAGAGTTTTGAAGTTGCAGTTGAACAATGCCAGTTAGGGTCAGTTACCATTTTTAAAATACATAAGTATAATTCAAAACGAATGTGTATTTGTAACAGGCGCTATGACAATGTTTCGAGTTTGATTTTCTGCATATCGCGCGCTACGGTCCGAACGGTGACGCTTTGTTTATTTATTTTTTGAACGAAATGTCGAAACGTTGACAATTTCTCCGCTCACTTCTTTGCTTATTCTGATTTCTTGCAAGAAACCGTAGAAAGCGTCACAGTGCTTATACAACTCTTTAACACTCGCAACGGCGCCGTTCGAGATCACCAAAATCTTTGCTGATTCGCGATAGCAACTGCTTTGGGCTGAGTTCAGTGACCCCGTTGGCCCGCTCTACTGAGAGTTTCACCGCAATAATATCAGCAATATCTATACGTTACGCCCGTAGGCTGAAAATTCTGAATTTAATTATTATGGTTAGGTAATCACACGTAGTAGTTGCGAAATGCTGTCAAATGAATTAAGTAAAACACTTGTTTTTCGCATTTATTATACATAAGTAAGCACCTATCAGACAGGTTTTTTAACTGTTTCTACGAAAGCACGCTACGTGATATAATTAAACTTATAGTTTTATAAATACATACAATAATGTACCTATACATATGTAATACTAAATAAACTATGAAAATAGAAAACCGTATAAGACCAACCTCTTTGTCAGTAGGTATTTTAAGGCTTTTGCAAAAGGTATTATGTAAGCTTAATTTAAATTCAAAATTTTCAGCCTAAAGGCATACGTACGTAACTTATGTATAAGTATTGCAAATATTTTTGTGATGAAACTTTTTTCTGTTTCTTACAAAACTCTTACATATTAATAATAGTCAGTCTTAGTTCGTTTTTTTTAGCATTAGAAATAAGGTAAACAATCTTGATGTGTCTTTTAATTGAAAAACACATTTTAAAAATAAGTTACGGCAAATATGTAACAAAAGTAACAATTATGAATCTAATACGATAATTTATATTCTTCTGCTTTCGTAAGTAATAGTTACTGATTTTTAAAGCGCGCTGGTGGCCTAGCGGTAAGAGCGTGCGACTTGCAATCCGGAGGTCGCGGGTTCAAACCCCGGCTCGTACCAATGAGATTTCGGAACTTATGTACGAAATATCATTTGATATTTACTTGTCGCTTTTCGGTGAAGGAAAACATCGTGAGGAAACCGGACTAATCCCAATAAGGCCTAGTTTCCCCTCTAGGTTGGAAGGTCAGATGGCAGTCGCTTTCGTAAAAAGTAGTGCCTACGTCAAATCATGGGATTAGTTGTCAAGCGGACCCCAGGCTCCTATGTGAGCCGTGGCAAAATGCCGGGATAAAGCGAGGAAGAAGAAGTTACTGATTTTTAAAAAGCGTTTTTCAATTAAAAGTCATGTCAAGATCGCTTACCTTCTTTCAAGTTCTTTCTAATGCTAAAAAAACGAAGTATAAGTAGGGGAGCACGGCGGTTCGGTAGCTTTACTGTAGTACAACTATAACAATTTATAGTGACCTAGTATACAAGGTGGCCAAAAAATAAGTGCATTCCCGTTGCCATGGAGGTTTTGGGATTATACTGAGCAACTTTTACTATGGGACAAACCCCGAAATCGCGAAAAGAAATTTGGCTGTTTCATTCATTTGGCTGATGGTCAATTTTCTATGGGAGGGTATTTTATATTACATATTAGTAAAAGTTGCTCAGTATAATCCCAAAATCTCCCTGGCAACGGGAATGCACTTTATTTTTTGGCCTCCGTGTATAGTTATTAAGGTCATAAGCTCTTTGTAGATAGATTGATTACAAAGATATTTTTATTTTTAACCGATTTCAAATAGGAGTGGTGCGCAAATGCAGTGGAATGTTTGTCTTTAATGTACTTATGAAGGTTCCCTGATTTTTCTTAACATAAAAATTAATTATTGTTTAAAAGAGATTGTTTCTTCCGACCGATGCCATTTAGGCAAGATTAGATTATTAAGAGAAACTAAGTAAGTCCTCCAAATATTACTACTATATTTAAGTACTACAAACACTCCTATAGGTGTGATGGTGATTTAGCTATTTGTAACACCGTAGACTTCCATACAATACCACGTCTCCCGCAGGTATACCGTTTTACTGTTTTTTCTATTGTTATTAACAAAGAGATTGCCATCTGACCTTTCAACCCAGAGAGGAAATAAACCTCGTTGGGTTAGTCGTAGTATGTTTTCCTTCAATGAAAAGCGAGTAAAAACATCAAATGTTGTTTCGTATATACCTACTTCCAAAAAGTTCTTTTAAGTTCCGAAAACTCATTGGTACAAGTCGGGGTTCGAGTCCGCGACCTCCACTTTGAAAGTCGCATGCCTCACCACTTACCAACGTTCTCAATCAACGCTCTGCTGGCTATGTGCATGTTAATACAACAAATACTTGGCCAGCAATTTTCCTGCCGTGACAATAGTGATGAAAAGGCCGAGATATTAGAAAAATAGATAATGCTAATGATATTATGTATTAACATGATAAGATCGCGATTCATCTCAAATTCTATTCATGTTTCCGTTCGTAACTTCACTTATCTGTTTAGTCACGCACATATAAATATAATAAATTCTCATATTAATGAATATACATGCTTTGAAAAAAATGGAAGTCGTGAATTCCAAGTATTCCAACTACAAATGCAACCATTAACGAACAACGTTTTAAGAAATAGTGCAATATATTTGCAATTTGGCGAGATATAAAGTCGTAATATTAATATGGATATGACTTAATAAATTCGGTACCTACTATGTACCGGATTTAATAGTAGTAGTTCCCCTGGAGCAAAGGGAATAAAAATACACTATCGTGTTTTTATAGGTACTTACATATTTTTACGCAGAAAAATTTACAGTATATAACCAAAATCCAATAATATTACATGTATAAATTCTGTTATTTCAATGATTACTAATAAGATTGTTCAATGCATAACCTCTTGTATTGCCGCAAGGGCCTGTGACTTGCACAATTTTTTTACTGAGGTGTGCAATAAAGACCCCCTTATTCATAAAACTTTTCGGGCCTGATTTAATTAATTATGTTTTATTCCTTTCTTACAAATACATAAGTCAAAATGATAGATAAAGATAAACGATTATTAGCTAATTGAGGTGTAGCGCGTTTATGAAAAAAGGGATAGTACCTATTCAATTGTATTATTATTAACCTAGTAAGTACTCGTATACTTGTACAAGTACAAATTAAATTTGAGTTTTGAACTCATATAGAAATAAAAGAAAGTTCCAAATTCAAAAGCGCCCAAATTTCTCTGGGTCTTACGAGGTTAAATACGAATAAAATTCATTATTCTCGAGCTCTGGGGGTATATCCATGTTATCACAACGTGTAAGGGTCATTCACCCCAACTCCAATCACTGCAACCGAAGTCCGATCAATTACAAAACAGTCCGAGTGGGCATATTGTCAGGAAGTTAGCACCCTGCGCAGGCTCTGGCGCCGCTTGCACAGCGCTATGCACAGATATTATATAAGTAGAACCAAGTAGAACATAGTACTCGTATATACTTGTTAGAGTTTAGTTTTAGTTTTAATTTTAATGTTTAGTTTAATTATTTTCTTAATACTTTTATTTTTGTATATTTTTAGTAAAAGCTTGTAATAAAATATAGTAAATAAAAAAAAACAATACGAAATATAAGTAGAACATCCAAATAGGTACAGTATATGAGTTTTGTACTTTAAGTTTTTTCCGACATGAAATGAAAAGTTAAAGCTGACAAGAAAAATATTGAGTAGGTATCTTGTTGTAGCACTTGTAGCCACACATCGCTCGTCATTCAGCAGCACGGCGGCCGGCGGTCAAGTAAGAAAGTTTCGTTTACGCGATTGTTTTATGTTAATGGCTATAAAAGTTTAATAGTAGCAGCTTTCACGTCATTACTCACCTTTAAAATAGGTCAGTTAGGAAACAATCATACATGATTGTGTAGACATGATGATAAATCTGTTGATGGACAGTTTTTAATCGCCTGAACTGGTGTTAAGTAATGGACTGGAGGCATAGCATAGAAGACTCAATCGCGCAACTAGGAATGATCGCCCCCCGGACATAATATATGTTTTAAGAAACTGCCTAAGAGCCTGATTTACATATAAATTGTGTATTAAATTTATGTGAGTCTATTTTCATATAAGTCTGCGTTACCGGAACGGCTAGGTGGTACGCAGCCTTTCACGCACTTAATTTGGCAGGACCCCCTTCTTGCCGCACCCGCCTCAGCGAGAGAAAGTAGTTGGCCTACGCAATGCTAGGGGTCGTCGACCGAACTCGAAAATCCGAACCTCTGACGAAAAGTGACACACTACCTGCGAGCATTTTATATTCAGTAAGTGTGGTCAGTTTCTTGTACGGCCGATGAATGGGCAATGCGATTAGGTCAGGCTAGCTTAGCAACTGCCTATTGTGTGCACAGTTGGCGGTCTAGCATGATTTGCGTTCTCGCGCGCTAGTCAATACTGTCGCGCTAGATGTATGGAGACTATTATGGAGTCGCGCGCGAGAACGCAACTCATGCTAGACTGACCGATAGCTGACACATTCCCATAAAATACCTGCACTCATACACTTATCATAACAATATTTATATTATACTAAATGGTTGACTTTGAATCCCTCGTATGTATAAGTTTCTGGAAACTTACAGTTTAGAGTACCTAGTGTCAATATATCGCTACTTACATATATGTAAGCCATAGACATATTGCCATCAGGCGATGCGTCAGCTCGTTCGTCTCCTCATGTCATGATATATCGCGGATTAGTACCTACCTAATAAGGTAATATTTTTGTTTTAATTGTTAATTGCATTAATGGACAATACATTACAATACAAATGCTACAGCTCTATTACGACTATTACCTATGTACTATAATAGTAGTTTATGTGACTGCTACATAATGAAAGGCATTAAAATACGAGTGTGGGTTTATGAAACGAATGAAATGAGTTTCATAATAGTATCACACGAGTGTTTTAATGCCTAATATGTACAGTTACATACACTGCTTTATCTACACACATATTATAAACTTTCTATGATATATTCACTAACTTCATATTACAGCCGACTTTGCTCTCTGGCGGAACTCGCGGATATGAGATGGCGTCTCCGAAATATCTTTATCGCACATTCTACACGAAACTTTTGTTATAGTTCCTTTAAAAACAACAAAACAAATTATTTTTTACTTATAAACTAATTAAAAGATAAACTGTACGTCAAATGGCGGCAAATGAAAACTTTTTTCACGCACGTCACGCATCCGTAGTTTTTTTTTTAATTCAGAGATAAACTAGAGTCGGGGTCGATTACCATATCGTCCGATACCAACTTACATGCGAGATTTGTCAATATTGTATGCAATTGTCATTTGATTTCGAATAAAACGTCATCTCAACTGATATTAGAATAGGGGTCAAATCAAATTGCTTTTTTTTTCAGAGATGTTCGAATTTTGAAATGCATTACCAAATCGATTTTGATATAGTAATGAAGCTATTACCACATTTTCACAGATAAGAAATTTGCTGTAACAAACCAGTTTATCGTAATGTGGGCCATTATTTACGAATTTTGAAGGCATCATAGACAGTTTATAATATGTGTGTAGATAAACTATTTAATACTACTACACTGAACCAGTCAAACAAGTTTTATTAATCTGACTGAAAATCTTGAGGAAAATGTACATCTGTGAATAAATCCAAAGTTGTATTGGGAATCCCCCAGCCGCACTAGGCCTGCTGTATTAGGGCTGTATCTTCTCTTCCTTGGGGATCTTACGGTAGGTACCTACTTAACTTCAGGCCAGTTGTAACACGTCAACAGTGTGACAGTAACATCTGAAAATATTGACAGGTACGGACAAAGTGTCACGACCTCATTGCCAATATTATTATGCCTATTAAGGTAGTGTATACATATTTTTGACTTTGTCCGCATCGATATTTTCCCACATGACCGAACAGTTAATAGCGATATCAACGTTTATTAGGTACTTGATAGGTCTACGCTTCATACAAATTCACTTGACTACAACTGTTTTTTTTTTTGTTGATCGGACCTTGATATCTTCAAGCCTTATAAAGCAGGAAGCATGCATTGGCATTAACAAAGGCGTGGCTGGTACGAGTATGGCAAACATGATTAACATGCAAATCACTATTTATGTTTGTAGAAATAAGTCAGTAAAACAATGCGAATATGAACAAAAAACACGCCTCATTTTGTATAAAGGGTTACCCTTTGTGTGTTGAGCGTCGAAACCAAAAGGCAAACGATGTATTCACAATTAAAAGCGATGAATATTATTAGAGCCTGTGAGGAAAGAGAAGAGTTGTGGAATGTAAGGGAGCCCATACATTATACGACTGTTCTCTTTCCGCGCAGACTATAAAACTATATATGGTTTAATTCATAATCAAAACTTAGTCTACCTAAAGGTGACGTTCGGATGTTAACTGTAGCTTCATTACTGTTGCGGCTTCATTGTAATGCCGCCACTGTATCTGTTGATTTCCTTCACAAAATGAGTGACAGAAACAACATCATAATTGCGGCAGTTACGCGGCGGAGAACGTCAATCATTATATCGAAGAAATTGACAGATACAGCGGCGGTAACAACGACGCTGCAACAGTAATGGTAACATTCCATTTCTGACCGCAGCTACACTACTGGTACTGAACGCGTCGTTGTTATTGTCAATTTCCATAGTAAAATGAACAGTAATGCAGCTGTCGTTGGAAATGGACTGTCACCTTAAAGCTGCAGCTGACATTCGAATGTTACAAGGGCTCATTTAGACGATGCGAGGACTCGCAAACGAGATCATTACATTGCGGTTTTTGATCAGTCGGTTGAATTGGACGTAACCAACAGTCCGCAATATAACTAAAATAGCATGCGAGTTCGCGCGCCGTCTAAATCAGCCTTAAGGCTGAGGGCAATAATCAAAGTACAAAACGGATCTATAGGTACTTAGAGAACTATTTTTAATTAGTAATTTAAACGTTTTACTGATATATTGATATTTTATCTATAAAATAAAACTAAATTAAAACTAAAAACTATAATACTTTTAATTAGTTAGTTGCATTTATTTAGTTTTTATTGGTAGGTCTTGACGTCGCGAAGCCTGGGGCATGACTTGCCGCCATTGCCGCCAACGAGATAATCAGTTTTATACAAGCATTTTGTATGTCAGACATTATTACATTAATAAAATTGATCTCTATCTTACGGTTCGAAACCAAATGTTTTGATACAAATGTCAAACGACAGGTTAACGTACGATAGTTTGCAAGGTGATGTTTGATGGTTGTCAAGGCAAACTGTTTTCACACCAATTTCACACGCATGGAGCTGTGAAAAGTACGTATTGTACTGAAACAAATAACAACATGTTTGCATTAACCGATGTTAGCGAGGAGGCGTTAATTACTCTGTCCGTCCTCTTAAGTGGAGTGGGACAGTTAGTATTCATATTAACAGCAACACTTAACTAACCGTTGGTAGACTTTATGTGATTGGAATAAGGTTTTATGATCATTTATCAATATCGACGTTGGTACGCGACAGTTGCTGCTGAAATCATGGAAAATACTGCAGGATATTAAGATGAATGTCACTATAGTTTGGATTTAAAATTAAAATAGAGTTATCGTTGTTGTAAAAAAATAATCTAATTTTGTAATCTAATCTAATTTCCTAATTTAAAGATTGCTGTGATTTCTGGTTACAATATTCGTGTTATTGTCAGCTTCTATGAACCTATAAACCTATAAGAAAATTTAATCTTCCGAGTTTCTACAGCTTGATGCAAATATTGAACTAAACCCTACTGTGATTCCAAACGACATAGTAACACAAAAGTCAAATAAGTAAACTAACAATTCAATTCATAGTATAGTGTAAATTCATTGCCAATAAATCAAACGTAATCTGTTGTTAAAATGGGTAAGTATTCCTGCTGAGCCTTAATATCGTACTAGGTGGTCCATCTAGCAAACTACCTACTTATAGTGTATAACTGTCTATGTAGAGTCTCATATCGGTACTATAGAAACATCTAAACATTTAAATATAGGTAATAAAACCGTACAAACTCTAAATATAATTGACCAGACTCGCCTTCTTACAGACACGACATAAAAAGCTTCACAGCAAAAGGGCTGGGAAAGTCACGATTCGTGAATGATTAGCGACATAAAAAATAACCGTATTAAAAACATAACAGAATTGTGGCCCAGTCTACTAAGCGCATAGCAACGAGAGCAAGCCCCGGGCGGTATTAGAAGCAGAGTAGGTTTATACAGAGTAGTTCATTTATTTTGTAAACAAAGTTACAAGCGCGGGCCGCGCGCACAAAACAAGTGACGATCCAATATTTTTCAATAACAGTACGAGTAGGGAGCTGTTCTAGTTTACCTCGGAGCCATATGATATGAGACTCAGGCCCAGTATTTTAAATGCATTTTGTATAAAATAAATACAAACAAAAAATGTCTAATACTGGAATCAGTTATGTAACGCTGCCATACATGACCCAAAATTTTTTTATTAAGCTATGAGCTTCATCACATCTGATATTAGAGTAATTCTAAGCATTTCTAGCCTGGGAGGCGGGGAGGGTGGGGTACAAAGACGGCCGCCACCCGTCATCTTTAAAAAAAAATCTATTCTGATTCTGGTGGCTACTAGGGCAAGTTTGGTATCATTTTCGTATAAACCAAAGACGTAGAATTCATTGCTGATATTTGTTTTTTTCAGTTTCATAGTAATTTTACAAGAAAAACGTAAAAAGGTGAAAATTTTGGTTGGAGATTTTTGCTACGCGGAGCCGAAACTACAAAAGATAGAAAGTTGAAATTCGCACACTAGATTACATTTATAAAGTGTACAAGAGATAAGAAGCGATTTTGAGAAATTCAACCCCTAAGGGGGTTAAAAAGGGGATGAAAGTTTGTATGGGGTTCAAGTTTTATTTTAAGCTAGGAATTTGAAACTTCGTAAAACGATATATTACTAAAATACAAGAAAACTAATTTCAGCGTTTTTGAAAATTCATCCCCTAAGGTGGTGAAAAAGGGGTTGAAAGTTTGTATGGATATCAAAAAAAATTTCGAACGCGGGACTTGAATCTTTGTATTTGGGGATATTATTAAAAGACAGGAAAAGTAATTTCAGCGTTTTGTAAAATTCATCCCCTAACAGGGTTAAAAAGGGGTTGAAAGTTTGAATCCATTACAAATCCGAGTAGACGCACATTTCTTATCGCCTCCCAGGCTTGAAATGCTTAGAATTACTCAAGGAACATATGTGATGAAGCTCATAGCTTAATAAAAAATTTTTGGGTCAACTTTATAACTGCTTCCGCTATAACGGATAAGCTACAAATAGCAGTTATTTTGTGAGGTGCGTTCAGTGCGTGGTGGTAACTTTGAGCAAACTTTCTATCGAGGTATTGAATTAAATAATGACATTTAATCCTGAACTTTCTTCTTACTTACAGTACTTTCGGGAAAATATAAAAGGTTAAGATATAGAAAGATGTTCTGGAACTACTGGGTTGGATTAGGGGGCATCCATTAATAACGTTAATACGTTACTTATTACCTAGTTTTTGACAGGTCGTTTTTTTTTTTCAATTTATTTGGGACAAAAAACAGTAACACACAGGGTTCAAACACAGAAATAGAGTACAAAGGATAATAAAGTGTGAGACCAACAACATCGTCCACAGATTACTAGATTACCTACTGATAAATCTACAATGTATATAGCGCAAGGTAACAATATAAATGATGTATGTAAAAATTGTAAAAGTAAAATTAACAAACATAGGATTACAAAATAGGTTTGTGGATGCAATTACAAATTCACATTTTGGAAACGTCGAACGTGCATAACGTCAGGAGAATCTTCAACAGACTGGTTACCCGATCTTAGGTTCTTTATTTTAGTTTAAACAATGAAAATTATTAGTGACTACACCTATAAGTACTATACCTAGTCATATAGATGACGTGCTGTTATTGTGTTTATACTATGTTAGATGGAAGCACGCATACCTACTTTTATCGCAATGCGTATCGACCATCCGGCGGACTTGTACCCTTTGTGAACTGACCTTGTATTGTTTTCAGTCTTCTTTTGACGTTCCCACCATTCTTTTAATATTATCCGGCGCATCAGGCCTTGCCTTGTGCCTTGATGATGGAGAAAAGACCAGGGCTTTACAAAAAAACGTTAATAAGCCTGTGATGGCATTGCTATGATAACTGATGGTATTCGATTTCATTCAAGAAATTATAATCATTATTTGCAATGATCAAAGTGATCAAAATTCGCTTAACGCCACTTGCATCCCATTAACCTGTGGTTACCCTGTTAAACCGTTAACCAATCAGTGTTAAATTGTACTTACTATATCAGTTTTAAATACCGCGCCTCTCATTGCGGCATAGTCAATTAGGCCATTTTGGCCATTTTTGAAGGGCTCTAGCTCTCTAAAAAACAAAAATATCAAAAAAAGCTAAACGGTCCGACACAGATATTGATTAATCTGTGTTGAAAAAATCATTGCTCTAGCTTCAAAACCCACGGAGGAAACAGTCGAGTACGTTTGTATGGAGTCATGACCTGTTGGCTCTTAAAAGAATAATTTAAAAATTTAGTAAGGTGATATTATATGAGCTGGTCTAGCTATACCAGCTTATATTATATCACGATATTCAGGCTGTGTTTGTATTCAGTATAAGTTAACAATGTCTACGAATGTATTATTGGCGCTTATTTTATCCTGCAAAAACATTTGATAGAAAATTCGTTTCGTCGAATCTTGTCTCTATCTTTTTTATCAGAGTCCGACTCCAAAATTTATTGAATTTATAGAAAAAACATCCCGCGGTATGAATTTCTACGAAAGAATACCAGACAGTCTACGAAATTGAATAAAACAAGGATAAGGCACTTAAGCTTTAACCAGAAACTAAGTTGCACCCATAGATTTTTGCGCGTGTCAAATAAAGGTCGGTCGGTGTTCGAATACTTCAAATATTTACATTATTCATAATAGCCGCGGGTGCATGGGTGTACCATAGTCACACAGTTATTTGTGCATTTGTAGACCTTATATCAATGAGGTAAGGTATATAAATGGTCAGTTATATCTTGCTGTTTGTATGTAGGTGGTCTACGGTCGCGGGAGTCGCGGGTGTATGCATCTGCGCAGTTGTCCGGCCGTTTCTAATCCAAGTGTTAATTTATTGTATTAGCTTGCATGTGGCATAGATAGCCCTCACTGGATCGCACATTGCATACATATAGCATATAGTAGGACACACGCTTGGCACTCACATGTATGGTTGTACCGTCACCTTTAGAGCATACAGATGTTCACAAATATCTGCACTACTATATATTATTATTCATTAACTAGTATATTTTGGTCTACTCCGCAAGTCGCAAGAAAACGATTGTTTAGTATCAAGAGTTGTGCATACGCGCGTATTCAAAACTTACATTTTTTTTAAATTGAAGTATATAATATGCGGCGCGAATTATTTCTTTGTGCCAACTATCAAAATTGTAAATGCCATACAGGGCTACGCATGCGGTAAAGGATTAAGTAGATAAGTTTAAGTTACATATAAATAAACTACGTAATACTTACATAAACTAATTATAATAGGGGCCTCGTCTGCCAACAAACCGCTCTGTGGTTTGGCAGAAGAATGTAATGCATCTAGATGTAAGTGAGCTTGTGAATAAACGCTTTATTTTTTTATTTTATTTTTTATAGTTATACATAGGTAAGTAACCACGAGTAATTTTCTTATGCTTCTCCTTAATTAAGTGCTTTTCCGATTGTGACCTAGCCTGGAGTCCTTAATTTTAGCTAATGTGTGATACCAGTACCTAGTATGAAAGCGAACTTCATATATCGTCTACCTTCGGCACTAAAGATACTTGATAATATTTTCATACTTATGCTTTATCTAATAGTAAGTATTGATCTTTGGGTAGTTCGAGGTCCGCCGTCTGTCCGCACGTGAGCCGCTCAACCCGCTCGGCGCGCGCGCACGTGCCCGGCTTCGCGATGGAAAATCACAGAAAACAAGGACACAATGCAATGGTTCATTCAACCGGACGTTATTATTCAACGAGCGCACTGTGATGAAACTACACAGATCTTCATTATTATTAACGGACGACATTTCGACATATTGGTGCACGTAACCTCGACCAGCACCTAGCACGTACGGGAGCTGTGCTTACCCGAAATTTGACGCCCTTTCAAACGGTGCCAAGCGAAGGACGGTTGTCCATTGTTTCCTTTGCGCTACGACATGGGAATCTTCAAAAAGCGGGTATTTAGGATTCTCGTCGGGTTCGGTCGGCAATGCTTAAGTAATTTCAATACGAAATTGATCCTTTGTTGGTCTTAAATAAATTTAATTTAATTTAATTTAATTTAAGTGGCCCCTGTCTTGTGATGTTGCTTATATCCATGGGATGGGCGAGAATGACCGCTTTCCATCAGGCGGCTCGGCTGCTCGTTTGCTGACTATCATCACATAAAGGACGATTTCCAATTGTATTTATATGCAAGTAGCGCCATGTTGACAATCGACGAAGTGGTAGCTTTTTATAGAGACGAAGCTTACCTACCTTAGTGATGTCATTACAATACAATTATGAAGGACTTTAATACTTAGGTAGATAGGTACTAACAATATGATAATCAACTGGAAAAGCTTAGCTTTCATGAAAGAAAGATGAAAAAATAACGGTTTCAATAAGGGCTCTTTCACATTCAGTAGCACCACGAATAGGACCAAAGGTTATACGTAAGGTTAAAGGTTAAGGTTGGTTATTGTACTAGTTTGTTAAGCTAGCTAGATTATATATATAATACATATATCATTACGTGTATATCGAACTTACCTGGTTTAATATTAGTTATCTATTCCATACTAAATATATGATAACGTCATCTTTGCTAAACACATACGAAAACTTACCTATGTAGCGGTTATTCTAGCAAGGCATGCAGTTCCTGGTCGCACACTGCCTGCGTGTCGAAAATCACTTTGGTTTTCTCACCTGTCAACAAATATTACATTGTATATATCATAATAAATTACCTGCAGTAGCTATGATTACACTATTACAATAACTGGTCTTGCGATAAGCTCTAGTTTATTACAATGGTTAGCTAGCCGTATAATTACTAGATTAAAATTACATCATAGTGGCGTTGTGCTACGCGTAGGCGTAGAGATTTCAAAATTTTGCAAAATTACCTTTTGTGGCTTAATCACTGACGCAGTTAGATGTTTTGAATAAATAAGCCAAAGTAGCTTGGCGGTCAAAACCGGAGTGGTCGGCCTAGGGGGAGATAGCGCGATGACCTGGACGCATTTCTCATCAGGACGGATACTGCACTCAATCGGGATGATTGGAAGTCTAAGGGGGAGGCCTTATTTGCCCAGCAAAGATTTAAAGACACAGTGCTGTATAGGTGTACAATTGTAAGTACCATCGCCCACACTTTTGTGTTGACTGTCCATCGGTGGACCTTATTACAAAAATACCTACATAATATTAATCTTGCACATACCATGCACTCTTATTAGGGTAGGTACAAGGTTAAGACTACGCGTTTTAAGATAATACTCTCGTCGATATCAAAGTTTTATTTTAAATTTGATATGCTAATAGTTGTAGTAGTAAAACGGGTGTAGGTAATGAAACTCGCATCGCTCAAAAAAGTGCACGGTCAATAATTATAGATACCTATACGATGTGGTCATAATAAATCTTTGCACAAATGTCGATTCTGAGACGTAGTAGATATAGGTCCCTCATTATTTTTGAAGAGTTGTGTGAGTCAGTACGCTATTAAAAGGTTTACTCAATTTACCTTTCATTATTTGCCATTCAAGCTTTTAAAATTCTGTGGTGCAATCTCAACATCATGCCTATCATATCAGTTTATTGCTACAGCAAAGCTATAAAAACAGCTTAACGCAATAAAAACTGTAGTCATTATAATACCCCCTAAGTTCGTAACGCATAAACCACCTCTGTATATTGTTTGGATAATTTTCAACGTTACAATAAGAAGACATTAAATTATGTCAGTCATACTTTAATAAAGCTGCAGATTAAAGCTTCATAAAGCTTCACCAAAATTCAATTCAGGTTGTTACATTACTCCTTCTCAACGTGACAACCCTAAACAAAACAAAAAAAAGATTTCTGTTATCGTAAGTGATTGTGAAGTCGCTGAACAGGCTTTCAACAATTCCAGCTTCTGTCATTATGTATCCCGTAAGTAAGCTAATAAATCTCTTGCGAGCAGTAAATACCGTGGAGAAATCTCAACAACACAACCCTAAATAAAGGCATTAGTATGCATGCCGGAGTCGGGCGCAGCCAAAACCTACGGCGTGATGGTGTAACCGTGAGTGCGGTAGTAATGTGCCGGGTTCGTTCAACGATAAAAGCGAAAGTGCGTTCACTGGGACATCGACCGGCTCCTTTGGACCCTGCTACGGGGCCCGCTTCCTGGGTTCGACCACTCTTTACAAGAGCCACTCTGTTAGAACTTTGTCGAAGTCACTCGTTGAACGATCGTTATCAATCCACTGGTTTCTTGTCGAAGTGCTACGTTTATGCTTTGAAAATAAGAAAGGTAGCTGTGAAGGTTGTTTCCGGAAAGGTAGCTATAAACACTAGAAGCTTCAAACTTTAAAGTTCACCGAGGCCGTCCGGGGCATCGACCAGCGCCTTTTGACGCTGCCTACGGGACCCTTTTCCAAGATACGAGTCGAAAGTCTGACTCAATGCTGAGAACTGAGAATCTGGAAACAGTAGGTACCTAGATACGGCATTTCTTTGATAAGTAAGTACATTCAGAACTAGTAATTACTTGACGTCATTTTTACGCTTACGGGTAAAGTATTATAAACTTTTATTAGCAGTGTTTGTGTTATATTCTTATTCGTCAACGGTACGAGTACTAATTTTAGTAAATAATGTGTCATTTGATTCCTTTTTATTTATGAGGTTATTAACTGAGTAACAAGGACTTTGTTTCTACTCTATAAGAAGAGGTTTGTTTACGAAAATAACCGTAGTAAGGCTAAAGCTTATGTAACGTTTTGCTTGTTCACAACTGTAGTTAACGCGATTATGCGTCTTATATGTATTATAGGTATAAGTAAGGTACCTATGTGGACAATTGCTCGTAAAATAGGTTTTTTTTGCGATTTTTATACACTTCGTCGGGTAGTTGTCTCTGTTTTGACATTTTGCTGGGACATCAGTCAGCCGCGACCACGACCAGTGAAACCTGTGTCGAAACGTCGGTAAATCAAGGTAATTGAATAAAATTCGCGTTAGACCCGTCTATAAATGTGAGTTAGTATGTGATTTTTATGTAAAATAAAATTATATGCAAGTACTTACCTACTTTTCCATGAAAGAGTTTTAGAAATAATAATAAGCTAATATACCTACTGAAAGGGTTATAATTTATGCTTGCATGTGCGCCGGCCGTCATTTGTCACGGAGACTCGACCCGCGAAAGGTCATCAAACACTACAGGGATGATTACAGTAATTTGGGCATGTGGCTACTGGCGTAGCGGCGCCAACACCCCAGTTAAAGGAATAGAATAACATAGAGACTAGATAGCGTTTATTCCTTACATCCCAAACTATTATTTCTTATTGAAATAAGATAATTAAGTATGTTTTATTATTCATTACTTATTATGTACCTAGGTATATTTTTTATCTCAATATTCGGACAAATCGAATAAAAACGCCAATGTCACCACCAGTAACATAATATTATAAATTTTATAATCTAGCGTCATGGCTCATGGACTAAGCTTCGGGGGATTTACATCAAGAATAAATATAAATACGCCTAGTTTCCCAGAACTTCAAATTGACGTTACGTGTTTTGCCGTTACATAAATAGTAGGCGTTTAACCGCAAGGCTGCGCCGTAAGCCGATAAGATTGCATACATTCGTACCTAATGCCAGCTAACCGACGAAATAAAAATAACTTCGAAAACCAACACATTATACTGGGTTTGTGTTAGAGATGATGGTATAAATCAAAAATCCTATTTTTTTTTCTGGTTATTATTGCAACTACGCGCCATAAGCGCCTTATTGATAGCAGACAAAACGATACCTTTGATGGTACAATTGTTTGGGGCATAGAACAGCGGCAAATAGTCGATAACGCCGAAGGCCAAATCGCTCACGGAATGACCTTCAGCTCATAAAGTTTAACCTTGTTTACACTGTAGGACTGGGTTATGGGCTTTGTCCAAATCAAATTGACCTGATTGGATTCGCTGATATTGTGCGCTCTGTTGTCACATAATATATGTAACTACCTATGTAGGTTTCAATCCAATGGTTTTGAATTAAATATACTCATCCATCAGGTACAGTTACCATTCAGATATATCGGAGCGGCCAAGGTGCTCAAAAATATCTGAATAATATGCACTTTAATCTTTAATTATTTGATAACATAGGATTTGGTCGATCTGATTTAACCAATGGGGACTGTAAACGCATACAGTCAGCAACAGATATAGCGATGCGAGTAACAAAATGTTTTTTTTTAATATAGGTTGGTCACATTTATCATTACCTATGCGGCTGAACCAACTGAACTTTGGTTTAATTATTACCTAACAATTTTTTCAAATTTAATGCTACCGGCAGTACTTACCTGCTATAAGACTGTTTCACTGGTGATACTGGGGTCCTAGCCAAGATGACAATCGTTTGTAGAAAACGAAACGAAACGCTATCATTCGCATACATTATTTACGTTTCTCTTTAACTTTTCTTATGTAGTTTATCTTGTAGCGTTTCGTTTCATTTGCTCGTCACCTTGGCTGGGCCCTTGGAGAGAAAACGAGACTTCTATATATTAACCGATAAAAAAATAAACCGTTAAGTAGGTATTTTAGTCTATTAAAAAACCCATTGAATATTTTTTTTGTGTTTAAGCAAAGATTTAATACAACTATGAACAAATGTCATGGACAGACAGCAAAAAGCACAAGCCTCTATTTGTAGCACTATTTAGTAAGTAATATTAACGGCTTATATTTCATAGTTAATAACGTCATATCATAATTTATTTCACACCATTCTCCTCTTTTTATGATTTTCACTGCAACGGACAAGTAAATAATAAAGACTGATGATTTTCGTACAAGAAGTGGCAAGGCGCCGTTCTTTATTACGTTAGACGATTTAGGAGGGGAGGGGTTGATCATGCCTAATTTTTGGGTGCCTTACAAGGGGTAGCGTCTTGATAGTTCTTACGTACGTTCGGTCCGTTCACAAAAATGCACAAAGTTAGGATTACCTATATAGCGGATGGTGCTGGGCCTAACATACGGCGTTGCATGAACAAGAGATTTCCTTTGGCAGGATTGGTCCTTAGGACCCAAGGATGTATTCAAGAAGTGGAGCCACCGAGATATTTGATGTAAATTTTTAGGGGGGGGGGATCTCAACTTGATCTTGATATCTGTATCATTTAAGCTAAAAACACATAAAATATGAATAAAATACTTTTTTTTAATTTCTCTTAATTCACGCTTAAACTGCAGAACCAATTTAGTTAAAATTTGGTACAGAGATAGCTTGAGTCCCAGGGAATAACATAGCAAAGTTTTAATCTCAAAAATCATCCTTTAAGGGTGTGGAAATGGGAGGAGGAAATTTGTATGGGGATTCAATAGCCGCTGAACCGATTTAGATAAAATTTGGTATAGAGATAGTTTGAGTCCCGGGGAAGAACATAGGATAATTATTTTATATTCCAAAAAAATACCTTAAAAATGAAAGGTAAGGTGTAGGATTGTATGGGAAATCAATAAACGCTGAACCGATTTCGATGAATTCTATGTCTACATCTTTGGTTTATTTGAAAATGATACTAAACTTGACTTAGAACCTAAACTTAAAGAATTATTAACCTCAGACGTCGCAGACGCTTAAAAACCCCCCCACCCCCCACCTGCATCAAAAACCTGGGTGGCTCCACTTCTTAAACCCATCCTTGGGTCCTAAGGACCAATCCTGCCAAAGGAAATCTCTTGTTCATGCGACGCCGTGGTTGACCTTTTTATGCTCTGAGCACACTTAACTAATACATTTGAAAAAGCACGGGCATCCGTGTGACTGCCGAGGCGCGCGCTCGAACTTACCTAGGTAAGGGATAAGGGTAAACGATTCCGCATCGGGGCTGATGTTGAATAGGTGGACGATGACGTCACAATCTTGAATAACAAACTAGAAGCGCACCTACTTACCTACCTATGTATCGCCGAAACCAGGTAAAGAAATTGCACTTGTTTTAATGATAAGATATGATATAGTGTCAAGAAAAGTGTTTGAAATAACACCTGCACTGCGTCGGCTATCAAAATCGCTGCAGACTTTCCTTGGTCTCGACAGAGTTGGAGCTGAAGCTAGAACGAAACATGAGCCATAGAGGTATGAGCATATGAAGGCAATATAGTAAGTTGTTGCAAAAAATGTCGAATCAAACCGCACTGTGCCCCTGAAATATCAGGACGCATTAGATTGCCAACGGACAAAGATTCGTATTATAAACACAAAGACCCAAGCATGAAGAAGCTAGAGGCAAAAACTTAATTCCTGTTTGGACGAACTGGACAACACTATGACAACACAGAAATGTCTTTTTTTGTCTTATTTGTATTGTAAATGTAAAGCTATGAGTTACATCCATTTAATATCAAGTTACTGGAAGCACGTAATGTTCCTTAATTGTACAAATTTAATTACTCATTCGAGATTAATTAATTTAAGAACTCAATTTTTCATTATGTTACCAAATAATTATACAAGGTATCTATATATGTATATTACTTACTTCATAAACATTGATAATTGGTTCGTTTATACTTGAACCAGATTGCATTAGATATTTACCTTGAATATAGTTAGCTAAACCAAACAGATCATTACCTGTATTGCATACCACATCACACGTGCTTATAATTAATACGTCTTTTTTAACCGTTTATCTCTACAACTGCAATGTTAGACGATGCGCGGATTCTTAAAATTACAAAGTAATATATAGCCAGCCAGCGTGAAAGTGCATCTACTCGCGTATTTACGGACGTACTGGAATAATTGTAATAAAGTAATTGCCTCCCCGTCAGTCAACAGCTGGAACCAATCTCTAAAAATAAACAAACAATATAGTAGTGGTAAACGTCAGTAGCAGTAGCTTGTTTTGGTGCATAGTCCAAATTTCCCTCTTGCCGCTGGAGACATCCAGTCGCGTACCTGTCTAGCGAGCGGCAATCGTTAACGTCCGGCACGCCGGTCTGCATCGGCGGGCATGCGCACTCGGCTAGTTCATCCGAGTAGGAAATGAGGACCGAGGCATGGAAGCGCGTACTCGGTGCCGCGACGACGGCGAGGAGTCCCCGGCCGCCGCCGCGCCGCCGCGCCGCCCTCACCCGACACCCGCAGTCCACTCGCCGCGCCGGCTCAGCGCGCTACACGCTAACCGCAACATGGTGAGTCATACCTATTACGTGCGAAAACTATTCATTTACGGCGACCTTTCAAGTGTATCTACACAGGCGCAACGGATTTATCACCTACTTGATCTACTTACCAAACGAGATTCATCATTATCACGATGTTGAGAGCTAACGAGCTTGGCTTTTAAACCAATTACCGAAGAGCTAAACTACAAGCGAATAAAGAAGTATTGTTCATTTGAATTAAACATTGGTTACAACCTATTTCAGGTAATGGACAACCGAATGAATGAAGAAAATAAAAATGAAAACAACTCTTCCATATTTATAATTAACTTTCAATATGGGGATGTTGTAAACTATTCATTGGTTTTAGTTAAAGGAATTATAACCAGAGGAAATTCAAACAATAATGATAAAATATTATGCACTGTTACAAATGGTGGAGTTCAAAGTAAGTCAGAATGTGTAATATTCAACGGAGAATTCAAAGCCTTAATTGAATTGAAGAAAGGCGAGAATGTAATTGATTTTGAATATACCGGACAGCAACGTAAAACGTTACTACTCGATTATACACCAAGAAGAACAAATTTAAGAGTAACACCAGTTTACATAATTTGCCAAGGGCACGACGGTTATTTCCAAAGTCCACCTAATGTCGACAATTCCGTAGAAAGTGCCTGTTTACGCGTAGCAATTGGTGCTAAGCTGATTCAAAGTCTAACTGCAGAAAAACTGTTTGAAAGTGGATTCGGAAGAAAAACATTCCAGCTCGAGCACGAAGTGAACTCAAAAAGTCCAGAATGCATTGTGTTCCGAAGCAATCTAAACGTAAACAAAGCGAGAAAAATGAAGCAAGCCGATTTATGGGCTCATTTCGGCAGAGAGCTTATGTTATCTGAGTTAGGCAGTAATGAGAGAAAATTTCTAGCATTTATATCATGCACGAGGTTCAAGGGTACTGACTTAGATAAGCCAATGACTCACGATGAGATCGTTTCACTAACGGAAGCCTACGCAGCACTTGGTGGTGGAGGATTAGCTTTGTTCGGAACCGCTTGCTTGTACACTTGGCCGACGACTGTGGATGAAATCATTTCAAAGTTCCAAGATACCTCTCCTGTAAATACACGTCGTTTTATGGACGACAGCGGATATCGTGGTACACTTGGAGGCTGTTTTGCTACGACCCTGGGCTCGGTGTTTCATGAACTAGGACATACTTTTGATCTCGGTCATACAAAAGATGGTATCATGGGCAGAGGATTTGACCACCTTGACCGAGTTTTTACAGTAGGCGAGAAAAAATCTGTTTTATCAAAAGACAATATGAACAACTTTGGAAAACCTGTTCAACATTCGACAGTTTCCCTTCAGCGTAATATAAGTGTTACAATGAACGTGGCTGAACCGCTCCGAGTGTTAGGACCAAGAAGCAAAACAACGCTAGGAAATTTTGCGGCCATGTCAAAATCAGATATTATCCGGAGAAGTCCCAATGTCACACCTATAACTAGGCCATCTAGTGTGTACTCCAATATATCAAACAGGATGTCTGACTCCAGAAAAAATGTGAATCGAACAAATGGCAATGATTCTATTTTTTGGACAAGAAATTGCGCTGTGCTTTTATCATACCACAGATGGTTTAACAACGAGTACGGTAGAGAAAGGCAGGCAATAACTAGATATCTTAAATTTGACAAGAACAAAATGATGATAATATCTACGGCAGGAATAAGAATAGTAGAAGTGAGAGATGAATCAAATGGAATGGTGTTAGATTCATATGAATTCACAGATCTTTTACCTGAAAAAAGATTTTTGGTGCCTTTTACCTTTTCACCTAAAAGTAAAGTTTTGACGATAGTGGTTGAAGATGATTTAGGAAACGTGCTAAAACAAACACTTTCTTCTTATTAAGCTTTAGCGGAAATACCTATCGAAGAGTTATCATGTTTGACAATAAGTGAAGAAGATAGATTATATATAAACTATTTTAAATAGAATCAAAATAAGAATGTATCTATTATAAACAATAATTAAATATTAATATAATAAGTACATTGCGCGTCAAGTGTCTCATTGGATCATCATAGGTACGTACCGACATTTTTTGTTTGTTTATATTCCGTATTAATAGTAAAGATAAATTAATTGGATCTAGATAGATGACCAGACCCATATGACGCTTTGACTTGTGCTTGGGCTTGCTTGTATAATATGTACAGTAAGTATAGTACTGACAAGTTAACTTCTTGAAGAGATAAAAACATGGCGTAAACTCTCATAATGGAGATAGTATTATTAGTGGTGGAAGCGGAAGTCAAGGTAGCTTACAAAATATACCGAACTTAGTTAATGAGATGCAGATCTAAAAATAATGACGCCTTGACCTGACTAACTTTTGTACGGAGGCCAGTCTTTACTATTAACTTGTCTCTGGTATTTACATTGAAGTGGATAATAAAATTAACATGTCTTGAATGTAAATTAAATAAATAAATAATAATTTCATTAAAAAAACTGCGCTTATTGTTAAAATCCAACCAGAAATGCAATCTTGTGATAAGAAGACTGAGAAACGGAATGTTTCAAACAGTAATATCGACAAGACGTCACACTGAAATTTGTAAACACCATTTAACGTCAATGTCAATCTAAATACCTAATAGATTAACCTCAAAATTTTTGAATGGAAAAAATATAATAATAAAGTACGTTAGAGATACGAGGAAAATGTAGGTACTTAATTTAGTTTGGCTTTGTTTTATTACGTTACATATTGTTGTGCGATATTTATTATTCTGAGTAGGTACTTTTAGTACTAATAGGTTAATAAAATAAGTGCACTAATTCTTTCCACAGATTTTTAGTCGTAGATTGGACTACTTCAGCAAGATAACATATTATTGTGAAGATGGCTAGCAGTACCACGCCAGAAAATAACAGCTTTCTCGAGAAAGTAAAGGATTTCCCACCAATTATTGATGGCAAAATTAATGCAGTAAAATTTATTGAATCAACTCTGGGCTTGTTATGGGTTGTTGGTAAGTTCCTTCAAACCTAACCTTAAAAACACCGCCCACTTTTAACTATCTTATGCTTGTTTCTCCTTTTGATTTTGTTTATAAGTACTCGAAATTTCTACTTACAGAGAGCCTTGGTAAAATTTTTGCTCCAGTTAAATATGACATGGAAGGAAATATTGATGTAAGCATGATGTAATTTTTGTTTATGTTTTTGACTCACTTAACCTCAATATATTTCATTTTACCTATACATTTGCCAACTTAATGATTTAATGTACTTACATGAAGTGCTTTTAACTTATTTATTGCAGAAAATCAAGAAGTTGGACCCAAAAGAAAACTCCTGTTTACTAGAATTATTACATAGAGAATGTTTACAATCTCAGGGCAAACCCGTAGCAACTGAGGGATTATTATGGCTTAACAGGTAAGATTTATTGTTATGAAACAGTGATAAACCTTTATAGGACTCTATCTGTATTGTAATGAAAAATAATCACCTGCTATCATCATATTTTGTGTTTACATGTTAATATTTTTATTTCCTTTTTTATTGTGGGACGTAACCACATTACAATGTATAAATTGTACATGCAGATGTCAATCACAATGAAAATAATTAACAATGATCAACTCTGGCTAACATGGAACTCAAACCCACATCTTCGGATTGCTGGTCCAATTGCATTACCAATATTGCCAACTAACCATCCGTCACTCACCACAAAGTATCCATTGCAACTGTAGTAATGTATGACCACACCACTTCACTAGCAACATCTGCACTTTGAGGTTTGCATGTATACCTATTTATAGATCATTAATACATAATTAATGGGCGGTCAAAATCATGTTGTCCTATTTAAACCAATTTTTTTCTGACATTGACTATTTTAATAGCAATGAGGGTTGAATTGTGTATTTTTTTTTCTCTAGTCCATTATATTAAAGGGGCAAACCTTGAAATTATCTTTACCAGAACTTTGCCTATTATTATAAAAAAAATTAAGTCACATTTTTTATATTTATTATTACAGATCACTATGTTTCTTTGAAATTGTGTTTGAAGAAATGATAAACTTGATGGAGGAAAACAATTTGGATATAAATATGAGGAAGATATATACCATTGCATATGAGGGGTCTGTTAAGAGATATCACAACTGGGTTACTCAACAAATATTTGCAGTAAGTATTAACTTTAAAAATGTATAAGTAGCGGAAGCAGTTATAAAGTTGACCCAAAAATTTTTTATTAAGCTATGAGCTTCATCACATATGTTCCTTGAGTAATTCTAAGCATTTCAAGCCTGGGAGGCAATAAGAAATGTGTGTCTACTCGGATTTGTAATGGATTCAAACTTTCAACCCCTTTTTAACCCTGTTAAGGGATGAATTTTACAAAACGCTGAAATTACTTTTCCTGTCTTTTAATAATATCCCCAAATACAAAGATTCAAGTCCCGCGTTCGAAAATTTTTTTGATATCCATACAAACTTTCAACTCCTTTTTCACCACCTTAGGGGATGAATTTTCAAAAACGCTGAAATTAGTTTTCTTGTATTTTAATAATATATCGTTTTACGAAGTTTCAAATTCCTAGCTTAAAATAAAACATGAACCCCATACAAACTTTCATCCCCTTTTTAACCCCCTTAGGGGTTGAATTTCTCAAAATCGCTTCTTATCTCTTGTACACTTTATAAATGTAATCTAGTGTGCAAATTTCAACTTTCTATCTTTTGTAGTTTCGGCTCCGCGTAGCAAAAATCTCCAACCAAATTTTTCACCTTTTTACGTTTTTCTTGTAAAATTACTATGAAATTGAAAAAACAAATATCAGCAATGAATTCTACGTCTTTGGTTTATACGAAAATGATACCAAACTTGCCCTAGTACCCACCAGGATCAGAGTAGATTTTTTTTAAAGATGACGGATGGCGGCCGTCTTTGTACCCCACCCTCCCCCCCACTTCAGGCTAGAAATGCTTAGAATTACTCAAATATCAGATGTGATGAAGCTCATAGCTTAATAAAAAAATTTTGGGTCATGTATGGCAGCGTTACATAACTGACTCCAGTAAAGTACATTACTTTAAGTACCTACAGACTAAAGACTTTATATAATAGTTTATGGTATAATTTTGGCATAAGCATATATGTTCAAAGGCCGAACAGTGAAACCCAAGTTAATGTGTTAATATCTAATACTAAGTAAATAATGCTATTCTATCAACTTAATAACTATGAAACTAGAGGATACCTAGACCTTATTTTATTTAGGAATTATACCCAAATTTACCTATGCACAAATCTTTAGGGTCTCCTCAGATATATTGATGCGTATTCGGCAAAATCCGCTCCAACTTTTTCGCTCTTATTGCGCAGACGTAAAGGTTTTTCTTATTGGATTTTGCCGATTCCGCGTCGACAAATGTGGCCTTACCCTTACCAAGCATCGGAGTGTATTTTATCTGACACAAATGTAAAAAAAAGGTAAAAAATATTGATCTGATGGAACAAATCAGTTTTTAATCATACTTGAATACCCAAATGGTTCTTATAAGCATTGTTCAATTTTATTCACAGCTCATTTGCCGGTTGGCCCCTACACTTCATCAACTGTTGAAATCATTTGGAGTCGACACCAACAACGTAGCTTCATTTAAAACCAGGCTCACAAGTTTTAACATAACATTACATTTAGTGAGGTGTAAAATTGATGATTTTTACAAAGATAATAATTTATTTTGTTAATAATAATACTTAAAGCTAGTATTTTAATAAGGCGCCATATTTATTATCCGATTAGCAGTAGCATTTGTATATACCATTAAGTAAATTTGAAATTAAGAATAGTGCAGTCAGTAATAGTTAATAAAAGCAGAGGCTAAACTGTTTTTAAACATGCCTATGTTTAGCATGTGATTTATTTATAGAAGTTGCTATTTCATTGTCTTCATTTTATGTAGTTGCAGCTGAGATACTATGCTAACTATGCCAAAATATTGCTATACCAAAATAGTAACAAAAACAAAATAAGGAATTCAGTGCCTTGATGAGTATGGTCATTCATAGTTTCCATTACCAAAAAATTAAAAGTAGAACGAATGATTACTTAGTTGTGATACCTATTACCTATATCATTAACATCACAAGGATCTTGACTTGAAACCTCATATTACTTTAAAAAAATTGTTTTTTAATGATTAAGGTTCGGTCTATTACTTTTTTTTAAGTATAAAGGAGACATAATTGACATATTATTAATATGTTAATTACTCTAAAAACATAATTATGGCATAGATGTTTTTGTGTGGGCTAATATAAAAATTTCCTATATAGGCAGTTTATAAAAATACTTAAGACCAGTAGTCTCCAACCTTTATGATGGTTTCCTTTTTGTGGGCAGTATTGAGATTGTATGGTATTTGGCACTTTTCACATGCCAAGTTGGCAGGCTGTAGACCTGGCCCACATTTCGAGACTGCTGCTTTAGACCACTGTTAGCCTTATAAATCTTATAATGTATAATTAGTAAGGTCAAACTAAAAAAAAAATGTACCTACCCTAGAAAATTATGTGTGAAGTTAAGTGTTTAGAGATTATTACTCATTACTAAATCAAAATTTGAATGACATATGTAATGGGTCATGGACTCAAACACAAAATTAAAATTGTACTTATGTAAGAAAATAACAGCAGAATACTTAGCATAACTGTTATATTGCTTTACTCTTTAAAATGTTGATTTAATAAAAGTGCATAAAATGTTAATATGGTGTGCTATAAAAATCTGTAAGTAAAGGACTTTTACAAAAAAGTCATGAGTGTTTTTCAATCTCATATTTTTCTTAGTACAAGACTTAATAATAAAGTCACTGTAGTGGTGTGGTCATAGCAACCTAACAGTATTAAGCATAATTCTGGCCATGTTTGGGGTCAAAAGGGTCCTATAAAATATGGCTCAGTGTATCATTGTTCTGTAATTTAAAGCAAATGCAGACCTACATAGAAATTCTTTATTGTTTACAAAATAATACTTAGCCTAAGGTACCCTCTCATATTAGAGACTGTGTTGAAATTTTACAAAAATTGTGGAACTATAAATGCATATTGAGTATCTAGATTAAAAATTCGAACCCATTTGATTGTGATGCACAAGGCATTACATGAGCTTAGGTTAAACTACCTAAATGTAAAATTTCTGATAGGTATGGAACTATTTTAACATTTCTAAATTTAAGGGTGCATTGCTGATTTAAATAAATGTACCTATAAGTATGTCTATATTAAATTAAATTGAGGAAATTAACACAAGCAGTATGAGAATTTTGTAATGTGCCCTCAGTCTATTTGGCGTAAACTACCAAAATGTTGCCCCACTTTAAATAATTTCGTTTGCCCCTGTTCTTGTAGGAAACTTGTTGATGATGCTGCCTTTAAATACGATTGAAGGGCCCAATCATTGGAAGGAGCCATCATTAATATAGAGGAAATGCTACAAAAACCTTTTTTGCAAGCTGTGAGTGTGCTGTGTACGATGATCTTGTTTAAGAATAAATTATTTATTTTTAATTGTGTTACATTTATTTATTTTACCTTATCAAGACAGAAAAAATATATTTAATAGACTCAATTTTTGTGTGTCAAATAAATACTTTTTGCTAAAGATGATGCCTTTTTCAAAGCTATGAAACTAAAAACAATTTCAGCTATTGTCAACAAGTATAATATTGTATGAAGAATAAGTTCTGTTGGAGTACTTAGAAGGTAAGGATTGAAAAGAAAGAAACTAACAAGAGGCAACTGCATGAGTACTGACAGCATCAAAAAGCCCGCCAGTTCTGGCACCTGAAAGGGCCAAAAATAATGTTGTTATTTAAAAGCCAAAAGGCTGCAAATAATTTGATATAGGGCCTAAAGAGGCTAGAATACTTATAAATTATCTAATATCTAGAAATGTTACTTAATATTGAATAGTGTAAGATAACTGACCCCCCTGCAAACAAGTTTCTATGCTATGGGGGTCAGTTATCTCTGCAGCTTACCATTCTATGACAGTAATAAAAGTGTACCACCAGCAGCTCTTAAGGTGGGATTCCACCAGTGTATGGCACTGTGTGGCACAAGCATTTTTGTACTGAATATGCTAGTGCCGCACACAGCGCACACTGGTGGAATCCCGCCTTTAGATTAAAAAGAAGTACCTGATGTACACTTTTAAGACTGTGGCTGTCATTTATCAATCTTATTTAACAGATTGCACATCCCTTTCAAAAATGCACCCTGTTTAGGGTCTAATGTTTCTTTTGCCTAGCAGTAGAATAAATGAATGGAAAGAACTTAGGTATCAAATAACTTACCCGGCAAGACAGGTTCCCATACTGGCCGAGATATAATCTTGCAAATTCTATAACAACCAGCAGTGTGTAAACCGTTAAAGATAAGTATCTAGTCAGATGTCCCAGTAAATCCAACTGTAAATAAAGAAAAAACCATCTATAGTCCTAATATAAAGTTATAAAACGTAGAATGAAGCACGATTTTATGATTTGAAAGGTTGAGAAGTTTTTCAAGGCTCGATTCATACCTTAACATAAAGGAAGAATCCCACCACCGGTACCCAGACTAGGTAAAGGTACACATTTATGAATAAACATTTCTGCAGTTGAAGCATTGAATTCATCAGGAAAAACTTACAAGTTACA
This sequence comes from Cydia fagiglandana, assembly GCF_963556715.1. Lineage (NCBI taxonomy): Eukaryota > Metazoa > Arthropoda > Insecta > Lepidoptera > Tortricidae > Cydia > Cydia fagiglandana. The sequence continues at coordinate 8,581,282 of NC_085937.1, forward strand.
ATCAAAATAAATAAGTAATATTTTCGTATCCAATCGCAACGCAAGGGCCAACAAATTAAATCAAAACAAAACCTACACGCGCCAAAGCGCCAAACCAAAACCACAGAATAAATAATGCCAAACTGCAATGCAATGTGACATTAAATGTTTATACACATAAGAATATCAACAGTTTTACACGTGTCTTGAACGGCTTTGAATAAGTTTCTTCACACGATGCGACACATAAATAACGAATCCATTTTGAAGACACTTTGAAAGAAAATTAATATTCATGTTCTCTTTACAGATTTTTCAGGCAATGAGTGAAAATCTTTTATTTATTTTAGCTAGGTGTATTATTTACATATACAGGGTGATTCAGGAGACGTGAGCAGGACTAACACTGCGCATTTAGTCAATTATAAGCAACTGTTTCGTATCAGTATTAGTGAAGTTAACGTTAATTTTCTAGTCGTGTTGAAAAAAAAAAGTTATTAATTTATTTACGACATGCATGGTCATCCTACTATTAGAATACTAAACTACCGATATTCTGTGTCAAATTGAATGTCATCAGGTCATCACAGTCTGGTTACTTTTGAAAACTCGTATCTCACTCAAGTTTGACAGTTTATTTTCTTCATACTCATAATGCTGTCATTACGGTTAAAGAGGTTTTATGTTTATTAATTAGGTCTTGTAGGGTGACCATGATTGTAGAGAATTAAATTTGCCCTCGCCAAAAAGTAAAAAAATAGGAAAAAGTGTGGTTGTTTCACCTAAATACGAGGGTAATCGATCAATTATCAGTTACTGAGTGTGCAGGATTAGTCCTGCTCATGTCTCATGAATCACCCTGTATAATAATACTTCATCTCGCATTGTGTCGCATAGTGTGAAGACGATTTTACATTCGATTTAGAGAATGTAGCCAGCTTAAAAAATAATAATTTGACGTTGACATGAGAATGACATAAAGAGATTGAGGTTATAATACTTATAATAATGTTTAGAATATAACCATTGTTGGGTATTTTACCAGTACTCAGTAGAATAATCTACACTTAAATAAAAATACAACATACAATATTTAATTTAGGTTTATAAAATACCATGATTTCAAGACAAACATTCGGCCTTACCATCGGTAAGAAAATATTCCATTAAATCTGAAGTTTAAAGCTCACCAGTGAGTGCAGCCGTTGCATATATACTTGGTCAAGCAGATCTTGTCAGTAAAAAAAGGCGGCAAATTTGAAAAATGTAGGCGCGAAGGGAGATCGTCTCATAGAAAATTTGAATTTCGCGCCTTTTTCTACTGACAAGATTTGCTTGACCGTCTATAATTTAAAAATATATTTTTTGCATTTTCAGGCCTTTTGCGTTCAAATGGACTTCAGTTAACGTGTGTAGCTGGGATAAAATACTTCCCGCCTCCCAAGAATTATGATGGTACGTAACACACAGCACAATACACAATATGATATATTAAAATTATGATTAATTCGTACTTCCTCAGTGTTTTTGTAATTTGGCAATATTAATATTGTTATAGCCTGCTATTAATCCCTTCTAATGTCTATAGATATCGAGATTCCTGAACGCCAGAGGCTGCGTCCTCTGGACAAGGTGCCTACATATCCTGCCAATTTGAAACCACCAAAAATGCAGAAGAGGTTGCGATACATGCGTGGTCCCGAGCTCCTGCACAACACGTTACAGTTAAAGCAGTATGGTGTTATTGTAAGTATTTTTAATAAAAAAATACTCATATATGTACCTAGTAGCACAGAATAAATAAGTACTAGGTACAGAAAACTCACTCTCTAACAAAACGCGTCTGTTACGATCAGCACAGCGCCACGCGCGACTTATGTCGGCTTAAATCGCGGAGTGAGCCACGCCTGCTAGTAGACTACTAGAGTCTAATTTTAATTACCTATGAAATAGTATCATTTTTAACGTACACATAAAATGTATGGTGTAGTACAGGGGTCACCAAATGGCAGACCGCCAACCTATATTATTTAATACTTATTTAATAAACTCAAGTATAAACAGATCGCAATGGTTATATTTTTAAAAATCGGACCCTTGAAGAAATTAATTGGTGACCCCTGGTGTAGTACTTTGTACTGAAAAAAAAGTCTGTAGTAGTTCGTTTTTTTAGTATTAAAAAAGGTAAACAATCTTGACATGTATTTTTATCGAAAAATAAGTCATGGCAAATATGTAACAATTATGAATCATGTACGATTGTTTACATTCTTTTGCTTTCATAAGTAATTGTTACTGATTTTTAAAAAGCGTTTTTCAATTAATAGACATCATGATCGCATAGTAAAGTGTGTAGTGTAGCATATGATAACTAAACAATGACAAATGACATGGTGATTTCAGGCGACTGGTGGAGGTAGAATGCGTCATGAGCACTTTGAAATGGCTCGTCTTGTAGTGGCCCGTAAATTGGACATGAAGAGAATGTACGCTATTTGGCGCATTGACCCTCCGTGGCAGCCAGTGACTAAGAAAGGCCAGGGGCAGAGAATGGGCGGTGGAAAAGGAGCGATTGATCATTATGTTACTCCTATCAAGGCTGGCAGAGTTATATTGGAGGTTGCAGGCAAATGTGAATATCAAGAGGTAAAATAATTGCAATACTTCTCTTTATCTTTACAAAAATCAGATAAGTCTAGACTACACTATTAGTTTGTTTCGAGCTGGCTGGTTGAACGAATAGTTACTTATTTCTTACCTTTTGTATAATAACTATTGAAAAAATAGTCACTAAATACTTATGAGCTGGCTTTCTCTAAATTACGTATTGACAAAATTACAGAAGAAATGTTATATTAGATTTTACTGAAACCTATGCAAAGTGATGCATTATAGAAAGGGCTTATAGCTTCCATAGGTGTATGTTAAATACGTAAAAGAGTGACCCAGGCTACCATAATCATGGCAACAAGTGGCAAGAAAAACTTGATTTACCCACAACACAAACAAATTTAATCAATTTTTCGAGTCTAATATGAAGGCAAATGTTTTATACATTATTTTTTTTAGGTCTGGCAAATGTTGAAAATTGTGGCGGAAAGATTACCATTTCAAGCAGAAGCTGTATCACAAGAAATCATGGAGCAGAAAGCAGCTAATGAAAAGTGGCAAGAAGAAAACAATCAGAATAAGTACACTATGAAATATGTTATTCAAAATAATATGGGTGGATGCCATAGAATGCTTTCGCCGTTTGATCACTATTGGTATGGCAAGCATTTGTAGATATTTATTATATTATTATTAGTTCAAAATATAGTTGAATTTAAGTTGACAAGTAAGATTTTATTCCTAACAAACCTTAAAATAGTTCTTAATAATACAAAGATTTCAAGTAGCAGCAAGAGGTGTACCAGGATATAGAATTTCAGTAGTACAGGGTAGAATAGCGCGTAAAACGCGGCCCTAATTTGACCAACAGAATTTTGCTCGAGCTTTCATTGATAAAGTCACGTGATGCCTGCATTACGCTATTGGATTTTAGACAGGAATAAATGAGTTCAGCGCCATCTAGTGATGTTTTTGATAGGGTTAAAATCGTAACATACCTTATCAGTTACATGCCTAATATCTAAAATGCATTTATTATACTTTCACTGCACTTTTTTTTGCCTATGACAGCGGTCAGGGCGGTCCAATTTTACGTTTCTGTGTTAATCAGCAGTTAGACTGAGTTTTCATACTCACAAATCTGAAATATCTACAAACATAGATACATAGTGCCATCTCCGCACCGATCCAAATAATCCAGCTTTGATGATTCATTTGAAAAAAGTCACATTTTCTGAAAGTCAATTTTAATTTAAACTTTAAATCCGATTGCTAAGGTTTAAATTCTACTGGCGCGTATGTAGTCGATAAATTCAGGAACAGGAATTCAGCGTCGTGTAAAGATAAAGGTTTTATTAGTTTATTTCTCCCTGTAATCCTGCTTTATCTGCTTTGAGATGCGAGTTCAAATTTAACCTTTTGGCCGCCGGACCTAGTCCGCAAAGACGCTCACTCACACGCCAGAGTAAATTCTAAGTAAACAACTAATAAAAAGTTTAGGGATTGCAAAATGTGATATCGATATTTACAATTTATAGTAAAAATCTTCTCAATTTGGCTTTGTTCTTAACCAACTGTAATTTATTTCGAGAATGCCAAAAATTAACATATTTTTTACACACGACAATGTTAAAAATAAAGGTCTTTATCATTAAAAACAACCACTAAACAATATCGATTCATGACGGAATATCACCGCACTAGGCTCTACGAGAAGTCTTGTATACATGACAACGGCGCGCATGGACTGTCCGCAGTGCAGACCGACAAGGACCGTTTCCGCGCGGATTAAGTAATAATAGTCTCTAGGTCAACGGCGTAAGCGCTTGTCGGTACGTAAACTTTATAAGCGTATGGTTAGAGCCGCGCATCGTGTGTCGATAATATAAATGTACCGGAACTGCATTGGGGAAAATGACACGTGGGTTTAATTGTCAATGAGTGAAGAATAATAATATTGGAAAAGGGTGGGGATCAGAAATGTTCGGGAATGCATGTTTCACATTCGACATGTTCCTTAGAAGAGCTTGTCAGTTCCCGTATTACACCCTCCCTACCATAATAATTTTTCGTCAATTTCAAATACATAACATTCTCATAGTTAGGCGACACTGACTAGTCCGAGCGTCCGCCTGTAGAAGCGAAGCGAAGCGGTCACTGCAGGGTATCACTCCCCACTACACTATCATCTCAAAATGAATCATTTGTTCTGCAAATAGACCACAAGGACAGATTTACTTGTCTGACTCTACTATGGACAGCTGAACAAGTTCCCTGAACTCCAGCTATAGTTATGCCTGTCTCTCTCTCGTTTAACGTATTCTAGTTACTAGTTATCACCAATTGGCATTTAACAGGTGTTCAAATGCTTAAATAAAACCAGATTGGACACTTGATATTTATTTTGAATATTCTCTAGAGATGCACCGGATATTCGGTTACTATCCGGTATCCGCCCTATCCGGCCAGTATTTTAATATCCGGCCGGATACCGGATAGTGCCCTACTTCCGGCCGAATACCGGATAGTACCATTGCTTGATTTCGGAGTAAACAAATTGGATTTAAGAAACAGTCACGGTCATAATCGTACTTGTTTATTATTTTAAAACAATTTAGAGATTCAACTGACTTGCACGCGCACTGATTTCGAACCTAGAAATGTGTCCGCGCGAACGTTCACTTAGAAACAGGTCAAAACTGCAGAATGCGCACCTGAAAAACCGAAATGTAGGTGCAGCTCTGCTGGCCGATATTCGGCGGCCGGATACCGGATATTCGGCCGATGGTCAGGCCAAATATCCAGTATCCGGCCAAACAACTATCCGTTTCATCTCTAATATTCTCATATCGAGTTAACATTCCCATCCCTAGCTGTCTTGTATACAAGACAACGGCGACGAGGAACATGAAAAACGTTGAAATCTGGAGCAATTTTTTTGATTGCCTTATAAAAGAATGGATTTATTTATCTGCTTTAAATGCAATTATTTTAAAAATCAAAGACCTAAAACATTAACACGAGTGTAATAAAATACTACAATTGATGTTTTTTCACATTTACCGAGCGGTTGAATTTGTGTCTTGTATACAAGACAGCGGCGCCAGTGTATCGTTCTATCGTTGTCTTGTATACATGCCAACGGCGGTCAAAGGGTTAAAATCGTATTAGCACGAGTGCGATAATTAGCACATTACGACACTAGAAAATTTAAAGGTCCATATGTACTGTAAAACGTTGTATACATGTGCGAATAGGTAACTCCCTTCGGTCGTGTTTTAATTTAACGCCACTCGTTGCGAAATTTCCTATTTCTCGCACTTTTATATCGTAATGTACCTACTATTTCCATCGACTGGTGGGACGGGGGGTAGCATTGAAACAAAGCATATTCAATAATGGTTTATTAAATTTGACATTTTATGAAAGGATTTTGTGACAAGCCTCAGTTTGCATACATGTATATAAACCTTGGTAGCAATAATTTATATAAACTTCTTTTATATAATTATGGAAAAAACTCAACAAAAAAACAAATGTCTTTATAGTAACAAATACTACGGCACAAAATACTTTCTGCGACTCATCCCTAACCTAACGTCAAAAGCCAAACAACACATTTATCCATAGTTGAGAGATTATCATGGTATACAATTATTTAGTAATGTAGGTATAGGAGTGTGTACTTTTAAGCTAACTGGAGACATGTAGTTGTACAGTAAATAAATCAAAGTTACATACATGTAACTAGAATCATTATTTCGTACTTAATAGCCTTTTGATATTAACAGCAATTTCTATTTAGGGTCACAAATTACACAATTATAAACTGAAAACATTTACTATTCTTTGTAGCAGAGTAATAAGTTGTAATAGGATGTCAATATATCCTTGATATACGTGTAATTTTAATAATAGCATATCAATTTGTGGGTAGGCGTTATTAAGTACATTCTAGAATATTTATTCTTTTTAGCATGAAGGTTTTTTTATGCGGAGCAACACCCTATTACATCTCGGTACTCTCTGTTTCTAGGTATTACTGCAACAGATATTAAACACTTTTTTATAATATTGTGTGCAACTCTACTCTTTCCAATATCCAAGCGACTCTACCTTAGTTATCTATATCTGCTTCGATACCTCAACGCAAGTACCTATAAATTATATAACGTCATAACAATATTTACAAAGCCTAAAGAACTAACTTACAAGTAAATGCAAATTTACATCTTCAATAAATATAGTGTTTACAATATTGTACAAGCGCTAGTTTTTATATATGATATGGCTTTTTATTTATAAAATCAACTGCCAAAACAATCCCTAGCAGTCATTTTAGGTATATTATCACAAGTCCATATAACCTTATTAGTTGGTTTAACTTGCGTGACTAAAATGTTATCATGGACTCTAATTTGTATTGACTTAGCTTATACATTTTAAAACATCGAATGCTTATGCAACAATTTATGATATAAACCAGTCATGATGTCTAATTTATAGTATTTTGGTGGCAGTTGTTGCATTGATATTTATTGATAGTCAATTACATACTCATTGTACATACAATCTAGGAATGTTGTCACGCAAAATAAAGTTATAGATGTATTAGAATGATTGTAAAATACTCGAGCTCTGCATTTCAATGAGTCTGCTCTGAGCTTGTACAACCACTGCTGCTATAGACCAGCTACAATATATTTGACTAGTTCTGTGTCTTACGCTATTATAGTCTTATTAAACTAGGAATATTTCCCTAAACACTGGCAATATGCAGTCTTAAAATCTATTTCACCTCCGTGATAAACAAGGTAGTATGAGTTCTAACAAAAACTAGGTACGTCTGCAACTCAACTGGGATGAAACAAATAATTAACATTGTTGAACTTGCACGCACAGTCTGTTCTAATATTCAGCTAAGCTAAGCTATAAGTTATTAGACAAAGTGAGGTAGCGTCATTACCTACTAGTGGAAAATATTTACAGTCCTAAGTCTTTGCACTTAGATAATAAATAGTGACATAGGCTCGTCTCAAGCTCATGAATATAAGTTAAATATCTCTTGCGTATCTATTAGCCTTGTTACGGAGATTACCAACACAAATACCGCGTTACATTCTATTTTAACATACGAGTATTAATTAACTACATGCACACAATAGACACTATTAATAATTATGTGCAGCTTTGTAGATGACTAGAGTAAATACGTTTAACGGTTAATTACAATCGTAGGTATAGGTAAAGTTTCTTTTTCGATCACTGCAAGGATCCACTTGTCCACTGTTGAGGATAATACGATGACTGAACAACATTATTCGTACGATTCGCTCAAGTGCTCCAATAAGAATTTCAACTGTGTTTTCATGAAATTATTTTTGTGCGCGATGGAGTCGCATAGCATTTGAGTGGGCGCGGCCTCACCGCCGGCGCCGCTGTTGTTCCCAGAGTCTATGGTACTATCCTCGGGCGCTTTCAGTGCGGCGATGGGGGCTTTGCTGATATGCTGATAATTAAACGTAGACAATACCGTCCGGATCTTTGCAATGATCTGCTCTACTCAGGCGTTTGATTCCTGCGAAAAATTTGAAAATAGACATAAGTCATAATTTTGCAGCGGTAGAAATTTATATCATTCAAGTGTACACTACTTTCTATACTAGTGAGATATCATTTACATTCACAAAACAAAAACGCTAGGGGAAAACGGTCGGATTGCAAACGGTGAGGAGGTTTCATCTAACAGACTGCTGCAGGAGTGTGATGATATGAAGTATTATCAAATGAATCGCATATATTTAAAGTTCCTTATTTAGTAATACTGCACGGAATTATCATTAAGTATTAATATTCGTATAAAATGTAAGTACTCATATAAAATACTACGTTAAAGTCGTTTTAAATGCATCAAAATTTAGGCTCTATGTCATAAGAGAGTACGAGTACACCGAATATCGAAACGCTAAGTACAGATTAATGATACGCTGTGCTCGCGGCGGGAGCGTCGAGAAGCGAGAGCAACATCTAGTCTAGAAGCGGGTGGGACGGTGTGTTTATACCTTGAGGTTGTGGAAATAGTGCATGATCTGATCGTAGTCCATCTGCAGCTCGTCGAGCCCCAGCGCCTCCGCGCCCGCGCCGGCGCCCGAGCGCGAGTACATGGGGTTGCCGACTATCGTCGCGCGTTTCACTTCTGGGGAACCGCTTCCTATTAATACCAAAATGGTCAGTATCTCGCCTCCCCTCTTGTTATCAGGGATATCACTCCGCAGATCGTGTACGTTCGGCTGTCCGGTTGCTTGTAGGCAGAACTCCTATGTAGCAAGCGTACACGAAAGAGCACGAGATGCGTCGTTGATTCGGTTATTGCCGCGTAATATCGAGTTTCTTAGACAGTGATTCTTCTATACGTAAGCGCTAATATCTATTCTGTAGTTTTATCATGGATTCTTCACAAGCTAATCTGACGTTTCAACGAAGGGAACATCTCTGTAGGATTTACCTTTGTTCGGATTCGCAGCTTCCACAAAGTCACCTTTGACGTTCGATTCTTTGGATCGGTTCTTATGCCTCATCTGGACTTCAGGCAGACCTGAAAAAAAAACATATCTTGAAATTCTTGAACTCTAAATGAAAAATAAAAGATACCTTTTAAGTTTCGCCGTAATAACTTTATCGGAAACAGGTGAGGGTGCAATAAGGGAACACATTGTCCCAGACCCAGAGGAATGGAAGCCGAATTTAGTTCTCGACTTACATTATTTTGTCCTAATCCTTTAAAGGACAAAACTATCCAATCTGTCAGGAAAACTAGGTAAGTATTTAAAATTTGCCATGACTATATGTTTCTAATTATTTCAAGTTAAGCTCGGTTTTCCCAGGATAGCGGTGCCGTCATATAGCGGCCGTCTCCATACTAAATACAGCTAAATATGGATGTCGTAGTATTTGTATGGATACTGCCGCTATATGCCGGCACCGCTCTCCTAAGAAACCAGAGAATTATCCAGTTAGTGCACCATTTAAAGGTGCGTCCAGATTTGGCATGATTACAACGGTGGTATGGACATAAACGTGACTTTTCATGGCATGTCATCCCGATTTTTTCGTATGGCGTTTGTCGATGTACAATTGTCATCTTAGCTAGTCTCCCTGAGCGTAACTTAGATTTGTGTAACTTCTTCTTCTTCCTCGTTCCCTCAATGCTGAGGATCGCGACCACATGCAACATCTCTCCATTGATTGCGGTCATAAGCCAAGTGGACTGCACGTTGCAGGCTGCCGCCACTCGTCTTCGTCATGGCGTCAGACCATCTCTTACAAGCCCCACCTTGAGCGCGTTTGCCATTCGTTCGCCCCAAGATGATACCTACACTTCTCCATAATTATCATGCATTGGTGATCTCATAATGCAGCGGTCGGCAATCTTTTAGCAGCCAAGGGCCACATAGTATTTAATGATGTTGACGCGGGCCGCACTTTGGTAATGTTTATGACTTTATCAGACATTGTCGTTTGTTAATATTACATATAAAATTGCCAGGGAGGCTCGCTTGCCGCAAGTGAGAGGTTCGCGGGCCGCGGGTTGCCGACCGCTGTCATAATGAGTCCGAAAAATCTATGGGTTCGTTCATGGCATGCTTTGGAGAACCTTGTGGTAATATTGAGTTCTTCCAAAGTAGCGATGTTAGTTCTTGTGAAACTTACCGATTCCAGAGTCATGCATGTAGTCGGGACTCGGCGGCTTGGCAAAGGTGCGGCCTCTGTCGAGCCCCACGATCTCCCGGTAATCCTTGTTCTCGAGCACCAGCGGGGCGTCGTTGTCGAACTCGAAGAGCCGCGCGCACTCTTCCTTGCTCAGCTTCTCTACGGCGTTGTCGTCTAAATCGTGGAGGGGGTTCAAGTCGCTTTTGTAGTTTTTCATGTCGCGGCTCGAAATGTATGGGGCGTCGGTTTTGTTTAGATCAATAATTCTGAAAAAGTTTAAGTGGGTTAGTGCGATCCAATAGAGTTAAGGTTTTAGGGTTACGATAGGCCGAAGCGAATCGGATCACAGGGTGAATCGGCGACGCCAGTCATAACTCATAAGCTATATTTTCAATTTCATTTTTTTGTTGCCTGACTGAATCGCCTTTGGGTAGGTAGGTACTATAGGTACTTAGGTTTTTAAGACTCATGAGAGAAGTTCGCAGATTTGAGAATAATGTAAACTGTCATTTTACACCTATTTATAACATCGACACGTAAAATTGGACTGACCTTACTGAAGGCATAAAACGTGAGTATTTTTAGTGGGTAGATCTCGGGGGTAGATAGGTGTTGCAAATGGGTATGGAAAAGAGGCAGAGAGGAGACTATCGGACACAACAGGCTCAATAGCTCATATAGGCACGTATAGAAAATAATGATATTTATTGTTAATTATTTGTTACACACACACCCACAAAGTTAATGTCTTAAAGCATTTTCTACCAGTCAACCAGTGGGCCAAAAAGGGACGTTTGTTAGGTACAGTCACCAGCAATAATATGTTACACAACGAAGGCCACAAAACCTATCTGACGCGATCTTATTTGTATAGCCATAAGAGCGTGTCACATATTTTTGCGGCGTTCGAAGAGTAACATATTATAACAGGTTACTGTAAAATATTGTAAGTGATCTTACCGGTCTGAGCGGCGGGCATTTTCCGGGGATCGTCGTGATTCGTGTTCTCGGTCGTGTTTCTTGTGGTGGTTCCGCGAGTGGCTCCGGCGAGTGGGCGGCATGACGGCGTCCGGCAACACCTGGTGACGCAAACAGGGAAACTTATTATAGACCGACCGCTTAAATGAGTCCCAGTCTGCGCGGTATGGAGGTGACGGGGTGGGACGACTAAGGGTCGGTTGCACCAAACTGTTCGTATCGTTAAAGAGTTCGATAAATTTTTATGTATGGAAAGTTCCATAGTAAAGCGCCGGGGCGCGCCGGCTGACGTTGATCAGTCTGTCAAATGAGGTCGGTGCAACTGGACCTAAGGGTGACGGGGAAGGAGCGGGCGCCGTACGCCTGCCGCTCGCTCATGACTCATTTAAGCGGAGGACTCTTTTAAGCGGTCGGTCTATACCTGCTTCCCCAACATTAAAAAAATATTGAGCATAATTACCTACAGTGTTTTAACTAAAGTATCTAATTGTGCGTGTGACAAATGACATTACAGATGTAGTGCATAATTGTTTTCCATCGCATTTTCTCGGAAACGTTCGTATTTGTCATACTACTTCGGTCAACCTCAGTACTTTTTGTACCGAGACTCTGTAATAGAAAGACACGTTCGTACCTTTCCATGAAAATATGATGGCAAATAATTATACACTAAGTATATCTGTAAGTATCTACAATTTTGACTTTTTTTTACTTTCTCAATAAAATGCTTTGTCGAATGCGATTGAGTGTCAAATTTGTAGTTTACAATGATGAAGAGCTAAAGGTTCATCATTTTCGTTTGTCGGCTGTTTGTAGGCAATATAGGTAGGTAATTGAAGACTCTTTGAGCAAGCAATAAAAATGGCGTTCCAGAGCAGTGGCCGTGTATGTTTTGCTTTGACTTAGACTTTTAAGATTCACAAATTTTGTTGAGGTACACAAAATATATAATTAAAATTAATTCCTGTAATAATTTTAATTCGACTCTTACTTTCCATCATAGACTAGGAATCCTCTAGACTGATTTTAGAGCAATTATTTCATGCAACCGATGATGCCAAAAATGCGGGGGTGCGCGGGACGAGTTGAGCGAAGTCCCGTGCCGTGATTGGTCCGTTCAAAGACACGGACGTCACACAAAGACACTTTCGACTCGAACATGGTGTAAAATTACCGTATGCGTGGCAGAGGGGGTAGCGCGACTATGCTCAGTCTGGAGGATGTTTTGTCTGTGCTTTCCATACACCATGTGAACCATGTGTTTATTAGGTGTATGGTTATGAATATGTCAAGCAAGTTACCATTTCTTGATAACACTCGGCCACTCTTATTTAACCTTCTGAACGCCACAGACGGCAATTGACGTCAACGCAAAATCGTGACAAGGACGCCAAAGACGGCATTTGACATTCGATCGTTTTTGGATGAAAATCTACTGAAAAACACCCCACTTTTAGGTTGGCATTATTTATTCACAAAATCACATAACTGCAAATAACGGCAAATAGATGCGCCGTTTGGCGTTCAAAAGGTTAAAACGCCATTTTGAGTTAACCTTTTCGACGCTGTGTCAAATACAAAAGCTGTCTGTCTCTCAGACGCCACGTCACCGAAGTGTCAAAACTGAAATTGAACTTTATGCATACGCACTTAGGTCTATGTTGCTCTGTGGTCTATGACCGATTAATACGTCTTTGGCGTTGGACCTGCGGTGCGTATATATCGGTCATTGGCGTCCAAAAGGTTAATTCGCATAGCATAAAAAAGAAAGGAGGCGCTTACTTTATGGTTATTTCTCAGCGGGACAGGTACCTGGGGTTGCGGGGTGGAGGCGTTCCGATGTGGCGGGACGGGCGGCCGGTATTCTCCGTCCGTGCTGGAGATACAAGGGAATCGTTTAATGCTTAGAGCAGGGGTCACCAAATGGCGGACCGCGGTCCGGACCGCCGACCTATATAATTTTAATACTTATTTAATAAACTAACTAAGTCCCCAATCCGCATTGGGCTAGCGTGGGGACTATAGCCCAAGCCCTCTCGCGCATGAGAGGAGGCCTGTGCTCAGCAGTGGGACGTATATAGGCTGAAATGATGATGATGATGATTTAATAAACTCAAGTAGAAACGGACCGCGATGGTCATTTTTTAAAATCGGACCTCTCAAGAAACTAATTGGTGACCCCTGGCTTAGAGTTACACCAAGAAAAGTCTGCAGCGATTTTGATAGCCCGCGCAGTGCAACTGTTATTTATTCGTCATAATTTCATAGAAGTTTGACGTTTATAATAACACAAGCACTGCGTGGACTACCAAAATCTCTGCAGACTTCTTGGTCTAACTCTATTCTCATTTGGAACTAAAGTACGGACACTAATCACGGAGAATTTCGTATATTTACCCGCATGTTCCTATCTCTATCGCACGCGCATAAAAGGGCGTTGCTAGGGACGGGTAGCCCCCCCTCCCTCTAGAGAATGAAATTTGTAACTAAATGTATGCTCCTACCCTCCTCGTCGGCCATCGGCTAAATCAGCTGCCTCCCACGTAGCCAATTAGCTAGCGACGCTCTTGCGCGCATAATTATATATTATTGCTTTCCGGCTCGCAGTAGCATTGACCGCCGTCGTGGACGGGAGAGCAATATATTACGCACGTGTGATAGCGATAGGAACTGAAGAAGAGTGGCCCACGACAGACCACAATGGAAAGAGCTGGAGCAGGCCTTTGCCAAGCGGCACACTGAGCTAAGTGACATACTCTAAATCATAATAAAAGGGCTTAATAGATAGATAGAGATAGGAACATGACCCGCTGTCAATGTACAAAATTCCTCGTGCTTAGCGTCCTTACTTTAACTAGCAAGCCCAGTGTTTAAAAATCCGTAGAAAAATCAGCTCATACCTAGTACCTAAAACACAACCCGACTTTCGGGTTGGAGCTTTTGGTCACAAAGCGAGACGATGGAATTGTCAAACATGCGTTTGGCCACAATGTAGGTAAATCTCAATCAAGTGTCTTAAGCTTAGGTAGTAGTATCTACCCAAAACTTATAAAATTTTTACACAACTTTAAAATTATATTCACTCGCGAACTTTTTGCTAGGTTTGCGGTATGTTCAAAACAAGGAATAATACCTTAGATTGAAAAAAAAAATGGTTCATACACTGGAGGAATAGAATGGTTTTCTAAACGCCGACTACAAGTAAGTAATCATATCTAATCACAGACAAGCAGAGGATTTTACTAAGTGTGAGCAAACAGTTAAAAACTAATCAGCATTTCAGGAGGCGCGTATATAAACCGCAAAATTAATTTAGCGCCTAGCAAAAACTACGGGATTGATATGCGGACCTAGCACAACTGTTGGCACAGTTGACACTGACGACTTGCCACTGTCTACTTTTGCGACACCTTGTCAAGTGCCCTCCTACTCTTAATAATGTGATAGCGCGTAGCGTGAAAAACAGGCCATCGCGCGTTGCACGTCATCGTCAGTTGTGCTTAGGCCGCTTTGCTTTATCGCTTTCACTTATGTAAGTACTAAATATTATAAATAACAACACACTAAAGAGTGACACGAACCCCAAAAGGCCGCTCTTATATTCTAATCGCTCTAATTTCTTTTTCTTACAATTTCTAGCAAGGACAACTACCTATATCTGACATAGATTGAATGTTCAAGTCAAGTTTTAAATTGAGAGCGTAATTTTGATTGTATGGCGCCGACTAGGTTCGTGTGACCCTTAACTAACCATTGATATACCTTATGTCGTTGTAATAAGGTGTGCGCATGGTCAGCTAACTCTGTTAACGATAGTATATACTTGTTACTCATACTCACTGCCAATGCCCATCTCCAGAGTGATGCCTGGCGTGCCTGGCCGGTTTCTTGCAATACGTGGTCGAGTCGATCGGTCGCTCTTTTCGTTCGCTCTGCGATGGTAATTCTATCGAGTTAGGGTTGTCGAAACTCGTGACCATGACGTTGCCGTTGTCTCGAATGGCGTCGTCCGGGTCGACGTAGTTGTAGTTGAGCGGGTTGGCGGTTATGCGCATTTCGTTGCCGTTGTCGGGTTGGGTGGAGTTGCGGTTGGTGGAGTGGCGGTTGCCGTTGCGTTCGATTGTTGCGCGGCCTGGAATTTATACATAGTTTGTTAGTAACTATAATTGATACATAGTGAACGGCGAGATCGTCATCCATCGGTGTTCGACGTCACTACGATAACCGACAATGTCACATCACTAGAGGTGGTCGTCCATCTTAGATTGGTTTTGCTCGAGAGCGTCCTCGCATAGTTATTTCAGATCTATACTCTCATATTTGTGATTCCCTAATAAATGTTGTTATAAAGTGGTGCTCGGTGTTTTTACTCGTTACAATAGTTTCTTAGTAACTATAATTTATAGATAGTTTGTTAGTAACTATAGTTTATACATAATTTGTTAGTAATTAAAGTCTTCTAAGCTTTCATCCAATATGAAGTGCGCGTTAATAAGCGAGTCAGAGGGCAGGTGGCCCGATGTCGAATCATCAAGGCTTACGAAGGCCTGGAGCTTTACGAGCGAGGCGAACTTTTACGCGAGCCCAAGAGCCAAAAGCCCGCAGAGCGAGTCCCCGCGGTCAAATATAACTCTCCTAGGGACTTTAGCGAGCCCTTTAACAGTCTAAGATTTATAAACTGAAATATATGTCATATATTAAAGAAAAAGTGACGAAGCCCTCTAGTGGTGAAGGCCGGAGACTAAGATTCGATGAACTACTGCCAATAACGCCATAGTAAATATTTAGAAAAGTCCTCAATTTCAATATGTTTAACAAGTTCCTTACCCAGCCACACCCAATCGTGCGCGTTAGTCGTGGACTCTTTCTCGGGCTTGTCGCGCGCGAGGCCGAGCGTGGTGCCCACGAGGCCGGCGACCTGCAGGCGGCCTCCCTCCGCCACCGCGGGCAGGGCGCGCCCGGTGCCAGCAGGGGCGCTGCGCGCCGCCATAGGCTTCAGGCGTGATGCGTACACAACGCACGATACCACGAATATCTGAAATATTTTCAAGTTAATTTCAGGAGTGACCACATTTGTCAACACTGAATCAGCTTGGACACATAACATGTCGTACTTTGAAATGCACAGTCGCCAGTGTCGCCACCAGATAATATCAACTAAGGTGCTCAATAATATCTGAACCTGCGCGCTGTTGCCTTCATAATAGAGGCTTTATTCAGATATTTGTGAACACCTTGGCCGACCCGATATATCTAATGGCGACTGTACGAAATATTTTCGATATAGAACGGCGTTGTATTGCTCTTATGACAAAATCATAAAACTTTTTCTAAAGCCGTTTGGATGTTAGCGTTAAAATGAAGTGAACCGAGAGAAAATAATAATAACCGTCCTAAAGTAACGTGTAAATATTTCAGCACTTACCACGATAGCGAAGCAAAATGCCACAAGCAGAACGTACATTCCTGAAAAAGAAATTAATCAAAATCATTCTAATTATTCATTGCCTCACTGCCGTATTTGAACTTCAAGATATTCACAAGAGACGACACGTACTAGATCCATTCTAGATTCGTTATAGTTTAGATATCAATTAGTTCTCTTTTGCCGCGCAATTCGGGCAACCAATGTCATTTTTACGTTGGTTAGCGTAAGATATCTATTAGATGTGAATTGGATCTCTAAGTCATATCCTGAGGAAATTGTTCAAGAGTACCTATCTCCAGAATCGCGCAAATGTCAAATTTGACAGGTTAGGTCTTAAACATATCGTTATCGTATCTTGGTGATGTCTAAGAGATATCTAATAGATGTATATTTCGAAATCCGAATCGGGCCCTCATTCTCTATTTGCTTATCTCTTTGTTGTGTAATATTGTCGCTATTATACAATTTAACAGCGGTATCATAAAGTCACAAGTCACAGGTCTTTAGAGCAATTGTCCTTATCAAAACAAGATAACTTGTAAATGCAGTGAACTAATTCCATTAGTAGGGCACTATAGAACCTTGTCACGTCAGTTCAATGAATCGCTATCGACTCATTGTTGAAGTAGTTGTATGGCAGAGTTCTGTGTCGACAAACTTTTCGTATGTTAGATATTGACTCAATGAGCATGAGTAACTACTCGTAACGTAACAATGATATTAGTTTCATAGTTTGTAGAGAGTTTACCTACATACTAGATTCATTGTTCAAACTAAACCATTTAAACATATGTAGGTAGGTATACGGATTGTTTTTGCTATATTGGCTAAAAAACTTAAAGGGCAAAGAAAACATATTCATGAACTTTTTGCTCGCAATCTTTCTTCTTGTCTTGGGCTGTCAACTTACGTTGTCTTAAGTATTTTCTGAGCATATGGAAAGAAATTGTACTATTCAATGAAACACCACGAGTCCTTGACAACAACTGATTTATTAAAACATAAGAGGGTAGAACTCTAAACTTACAGATACCTACAACATCTCCCCCAAAAGGAATTTCTTAAAAAACTAAACAATTTGTTGTTTTGTAACAAAGTATCTGTCACACCACACATTACATTCTACAATCTTATCAATGTATACATTACTTAGTCTATTCCCGTTTTTTTTTGCAATATTTATCAGGAAACTTTACACTATATATACCTATATATATTTTAGTTATAAGTATGACCGATATATTTTTTACACCTACGTCTAAACGACCTATTGGTTTTTCTGAAGTAACTGTTTATCTTTAACTTATTACAAGTAAGTATAATACTAGCCAATTAATTCAAAGCATAATGAAACTTATTTCTATGTGTGATATAAACTCACGGTTGTATAACTATAATGTCTATAATGCACCAAACACCTTAAATAAGAGAAGATAAGAGACTGTAAGGTTCAAAATGAAACCGTGATATCATAATTTTACTATGATGTTAAAATTAGACAGGTGATTTTAAACCTTACGGTGAACTAAATAAGATCTAATTACTTCGGTTATTCCGACTTAGTATAAATTAATTTGATAATTAAGTTATATAGTTGGCTATTTTAATAACAAATACCTATGCGTAGGCTATATACGTAACGAGTATTTTTAATTGAATTCTGTTTAACATATTTTACTTCTTAGACTGATTTTCGGCGAATAATTTCGCCTTCCTACGCGTCATTATGACTGTCGGTCCATCGGAAGCATGTGTTTGTTGATTATCTGCCTTATGGGCGTTATCATAAGACGGGTTTTCGCATGTTTCCGATTGACCGATATCTTCGCAGGCGTCCTTGAACTCCTCCCCGCAGTCAGCTGATGGCTGCGGCGGCTCGGACTTCGGGGACACCGGCTCGTCACTGACCATACATTTTATCAAATGACGACGATTGCGTCGGAATTTACCTCCCATCTTATTTTGAACTATATACGATCGTGTAGAAGGAAAAGCTAGGACTCGCGCCACTGTGGTGGGTAAAGCCGCGACTCCTAGCTTTTCCTTCTACACATACTACGTCATCTCCTATGTCAAGTGGAGGTAATTCCTTACAATGTACGTCGTATCGTACTTTGGCCTTATGCTGATTAAGTAACATTGTGTTGTGTTCAGATGAGTCAACAGGTTGCGGCTTTAATAATTCTGGGTGAACTGGTAGTTTACATCTTAATCTGCGACTCATCAAAAGCTGCGCAGGGGAGCTCAAACCGTCGCGGGGCGTATTTCGGTAGTTTAGAAGTGCTAAATAAAAATCGCTATCACTTAAAATTGATTTTTTGAGCATTAACTTTACCGTTTGAACTGCGCGTTCACTCTTTCCATTAGCCTGGGCATAATTTGGCGATGATGTTACGTGATTAAAATCCCATTTTTTGGTAAATTCTTTAAAATCGCGACTACTAAATTGGGTCCCATTATCTGTAATCAAAGTGTCGGGTATTCCGTGACGTGCAAATATTTCCTTTATATTAGTTATCACAATGTTGGAGGAAATATTTGGTAAACTGCACACTTCAACATAGTTGGAATAATAATCCACCAAAACTAGGAAATATTTTTTTCTTATTTCGAAAATATCTGCACCAACTTTTTCCCACGGAAGTTTAGGGATAGCAATGGGTAATAGCGGCTCCTTAGGCGGGGCGTTTGAGCACTCCTGGCAGGTGGCACATCGTCTCACCATGAGCTCGATATCACGTGACATGTTAGGCCAGTACATCACTTGTCTCGCGCGCCGCTTGCATCGATCTATGCCCATATGACCCTCGTGTACTATATTTAACATTGTTGATCGCAAGACTCGCGGTATCAACACAGACATATCTTTAAAAATCACTCCGTTGACCATAAATAATTCTTCCCTAAAAGACCAGTACACCTTCAGTTCAGGCGCCACTTGCGACTTATGGTCGGGCCAACCCATATTAATATACTCAGCTAGCTTTACAAATTCGGAGTCCCGTTGAGATTCTTTTTTAATTAACGATAGTTTCGCATTCGAAATAGGTATGTTATCAATTATTAGTTGTATCTGATACACATTATTTTTATGTACTCCCTCACTATACAGATCTGGCAAAGGCGCCCGAGACAATGTGTCCGGTATATACATATACTTTCCAGGCTTATAAGTTACAACTAAATCGTAATGCTGTAGACGCAGCATCATGCGTTGTAAGCGTGCTGGGACAGACATGAGAGGTTTTTTGAAAATGCTCTCTAAAGGTTTGTGGTCTGATTCAACGGTTACTTTCTCTCTGCCAAATATATACTGATGGAATCGTTCACAAGCAAAAACAATCGCGAGCAATTCCTTTTCGACCTGCGCGTACCGTCGCTGCGCGTCCGTGAGCGTGCGCGAGGCGAACTCCACGGGCCGCCCGCCCTGCAGGATGACGGCGCCCAGGGCGTCACGTGACGCGTCCACCGAGAGCGTCACCGGTGCCGTCACGTCGTACAGCGCCAGTACGCCGGCTCCACAAACACACTCTCTTAACTCATCAAACGCACCCTTTTCCGCGGGCCCCCACTGCCAGTTATTCTCTTTTTTAAGTAAGTTAGTTAAAGGTGTCGCTCGTTGAGAATAATTAGGTATGAACTTGGACAAATAATTCACGGCTCCAAGAAATCGCTCTAAACTCTTCCTATCGCATGGCGGCGGCATTTGACTTATTGCCCTAATTTTCTCACTATCTGGCCTCATACCGTCAGCGTCAAAAATGTGCCCCAAATAAGTGACTTGCTGAACAGCTATTTTACACTTATCTTTGTTAAATTTGAGATTTATCTCTCTCGCTCGGTTTAACAATGCATGCAATCTTTCATCATGTTCCTGTCGAGTTTTACCCCATACAATAATGTCGTCTATGAAATTGTCTACGCCTTCAAGATCCTCAAGAAGTTGCCGCATTTTGGCATGGAAAACCTCCGAAGCACAACTAATGCCGAAAGGCAACCGAAGGAACTGATACCTCCCAAATGGAGTCGCAAATGTGCAAAGGTCAGCGCTTTCCTCGTCCAGCTGCACAACCCAGAAACCCGAATTAGCGTCCAGCACCGAGAAGTAGGTGGCTCCGCGCAAGCGCGTGGCCAGCTCGGTCAGCGAGGGCAGCTGGTAGTGCGCGCGACGTACCGCCACATTTAACGCGCGCGGGTCGAGGCATACGCGAATACCGTTATTCTTTTTTGCAACAAGTACTAACGGATGAACCCATTTTGTAGGATGTGATACTTTCTTAATTACTCCTAATTCCTCCATTTTTTTTAATTCGTCCGATAACCTGTCTCTTAACCCTAGAGGTATCTTCCTATTAGCGCATACGACCGGGGGAACCGATTTGTCAACAACAATGTGATATTTACCCGGTAGACAACCTAAACCTTTAAAGAGATCAGAATATGACGCTAAGTTTATGGCATAAATACGTTTTATCATGCACATCTCTTCACAAGACTCCCGTCCCAGCACACTTTGACATTTCATGTTAGCGATTGCGAAGTGCAGAGAATAAGGTTTATTTTTATACCAAAAAGTTATATCGCACTCACCTATAATAGGGATCTCATTACGGGTATATGATTCTAAATTAACTTTGACCGGTTGTAACATTTGTTTATTAAACCCTAGCGATAAAAATCTTTCTAACGAAATAACATTCATATCTGCACCCGAATCAAGCTTAAAGCGCTCGGGGCCATTCTCACATAACAAGGTTTCATACCACTGACTTTTATTTTTATTACATTTCACCATATCCACGTAAAACGGTTCTAACTCGCCGGAACCACTACTATACGAGTCATTCTGATCGATCTCATACACTTTTTTAACGCCGTTATCAGTTTGTACAAAACGAGACTTACACATTCTGGAGAAGTGTCCACGATTTCCGCACGCGAAACAAGTCGCGAATGAAGCTGGGCATTCCCGGTTGTCAGCACAACGCGTTCCGCCGCAACCCGCGCACTCACGAGGCGGGCCCCGCGCGCCGCCGGCGCCGCGCCCGCGCCGCGCGCTGGGCGCCGATGCCCGGCGAGGCGGCCGCGCGGCGCCCCCGCGTCGCGCGCGCCTTTCTACACCATGCACCTGCACTGAACTGGAACTCTCGACACTTTTACTTATCTGCTTGCCGCTCTCTTGTGACACCTCCTCAGCTTGGCACAACTTGACAGCCTTATCCAAATCGAGATCGTCGCACCTCAAAAGCCTATCTCTCACTACGGAGTTTCGTATGCCGCATACAATACGATCTTTTATGAGGTCCTCCTGCAAAGTACTGAACTCACAATTTTTGCTCAGGAGACGCAAGGCCGTAACATACGACTGAATGGACTCGCCATCCTCTTGATTACGAGTAAAAAATCTATATCTCAACAACGTTACGTTGACCTTCGTTCCAAAGTATGCGTCGTATTTTTTTATAATAGCCTTTACGTCCTCCTTGTCGCTTTCGTTATCGAAAGTAAACGTTTGAAAAATATCGAAGCCCTCGGGTCCGATGAGGTTGACGAGCAGGCTCGCCTCCACCCCGGCAGACTCGGAACTCACTCCGGATGCTTTTACAAACAGTGTGAATTGTTGCTTCCACCGCTTCCATGCATCTGCACGGGCGACCGGCCCTCCCGCCATGTCGAGTTCCGGTGGTGGTCTCGCGTGCTCCATTGTAGTGAACAAATATCACAATTACGCACACACCGCACAAAGAAAAACGTTCGTAACTATAATCGGGCGTCTTTGGTGACTTAAGACACACTTTATGACTATATATATCCGAGATAAAGCACTACACCGCTGCCACCATGTACTATTCAATGAAACACCACGAGTCCTTGACAACAACTGATTTATTAAAACATAAGAGGGTAGAACCCTAAACTTACAGATACCTACAACAGAAATGTTACACGGAGATTTTAATGGATGCATCTACAGGTTGCACTTCGGGGAGTGTGCCCAAGAGCTACACGAGCTTATTCCACCGTCCCCATTCTACCATCGGACTTTTAGACGCACGGCCGGTTTCCATCCTTACTTGGTAGATATTCCACCAATTCGCACGAAGCGCTTTGCTTCTACTTTCCTTATGCGCACTGCCAAGGAATGGAATTCCTTGCCGGCGTCTATATTTCCGTGGTCTTATAACCCGGCAACCTTCAAATCAAGAGTGAACAGGCACCTTCTGGGCGAGCTCGCTCCATCGTAGGCCACGTCTACGCCTCGGCTAGTCCGTAAGGCTAGTACATAATAATATTAAAAAAAAAAACTTATATAGCTTGACCGAAGTTTTTGAATTATAATCTATTCTTGATATCGTCGGGTGACAAGCAAAAGTCACTAAGTACTATCAAAGAATTAAAGTAACAATGCACTTTATTACACTTGTAACACGGTTTATTGTCCAATAATTTCAATGGTGTTAGTTAGTGACTTTTGCTTGTCACCCGACGATATATTTAATCTCAATGCCTTTAGATACAGTCACCACACGGGATTGTTATGCCATTTAGGGTTCTTGGTAAATTGGAAATTCTATAGCGTAGGTATTGAACAACCAATTTTTTTTTTTTATTATGAATGGGCTTACTCATGGCCACAGACTAGCCGAGGCGTAGACGTGGCCTACGATGGAGCGAGCTCGCCCAGAAGGTGCCTGTTCACTCTTGATTTGAAGGTTGCCGGGTTATAAGACCACGGAAATATAGACGCCGGCAATAAAAAAAATAAAAATAAAATAAATAAATAAAACAAATATAAAATAAAAAAAATAAATAAATAAAAAATAAAAAAATAAATATATAAAATAAATTAATAAAAATAAATAAAATAAAATATTTAGCTAGAACCCTAAATGGCGCAACAATCGCGAAGCGTGATGGTACGCTGGCGTTCAAAAGTGCATGGAGATGTTTCAACCGTAATATTAAGGCATTACGGTCAACATCTATCCATGCACTTTTGAACGCCACTGTACATATCTGGATTCTCGATTTGCCTACGAGTGGGTTTACCTATTTCGATGGACGACATGTGGTTGCTGGGGTGTCGGGGGTGCGCCGCGGCGTTGGTCCGGTAGATGGACGCGTACTGCTGCGCCTGCACCGTGGGCTCGTGGTTGTTCTCATCCTTGAACCCTGGAAATATTGCTTATGAATGAATGAAAATCTTTATTTCAGGCAAATAGTGGCCCATACATTAATACCTTAAAACTAGCATACATATTATAAAAATATAGGTATTTTAAAACTAAACACTACAAAACACATTATGGTTCCGATGCATTACGCAATCCCGCAGTGTCAGGGAGCCGGCCGCGGAACCGCCGAAACTTGACACCCTTCGGCCAAAATAAATGAATAAATGATAGTAAAATTCAACAGCAACATTTCGTGACTAGATACTTTGAATAAACTAGTATCTTGTTCTGAAAATCAAAAGAGAAATGTGGTAACTATGTATGGGATGCATATAGAGTTACTTACTGTGTTTTAACTTTAAGTAGCAGTACGAGATACGAGATTTTTTCAGAGTAGATTTTATTATATATAAATAAATTGTTATATATATAAATTGTTAGAAAATTATAAAGCCAATTTTTGAATGTTAATTTTTAAGAAATCAAAAGAGCCGACTTTGTATTTCTCCTGCGCGACATCGGCGTTAGACTAGAGTTTTACTGTGTTTAGTAGCACAACGACAGAATAGAATACAAATGAGGTAGAAAATAACCATAAATACCTCGTAAAACATCACTAAGGTCCGACAAGCCAGTCCTAACGCCTCCTCTCGCCATGATATCATCATTCTGAGGCGTGTCAGGTCTCTGCGGCGTGTCACCCCCACTAAAATCCACGTCCACACTCGCAGCAGCACTGGCGAGGGCTCCAGGTATGTTTTTAATGTTCGCTGGGGTCTTGGTGTCTCCTTTGCCGGGTAAGGCGACGCGGCGAAGAGGCCCGGAGCGGCACTGTTCGGGTGTAAGGAGGGTTACGCGGAGAAGTTCGCCGCTTCCTGAAAGCCGACAGTGTATGCTTAATAAATATGGATCTGTTTATATGCTTAGGTCAAGATGTCCTGTCCATAGCGCTAATGCTCTGGTTTCCTAGGATAGCGGTGCCGTCATATAGCGGCCGTCTCCATACAAATACTACGACATCCATATTTAGCCGTATTATTTAGTATTGAGACGACCGCTATATGAGAGCACCGCTATCCTAAGAAAACCGATCTTATGCTCTAGTTTCCTAGGATAGCGGTGCCGTCATATAGCGGCCGTCTCCATACAAATATTACGACATCCGTATTTAGCCGTATTATTTAGTATGGAGACGGCCGCCATATGACGGCACCGCTATCCTAGGAAACTAGAGCATTAAGATCACTTGTAAATAAACTTCCATAGTTGGAGAATGCACCGCTAGTGCGTCATCCCGAACCTTTTTTTGTGAACGAAATGACGTAATACATAATATGCTGTCAAAATAGCGTCTTCAATTCACATCTGACTAATGGCATTCATAAATATCTTCATCTAAAATATATAACATCAACATCATAAACATGTACAGTCAGCAGCAGAAGTTGCTAAGCGGGCCAGGTGCTTAAAATTCCCTCACGCTCATTTTCTCTTGACAATAAGGTCGCGTCAAGATCATTTTGAACACCACCCGCTTAGCAACTTTTGCTGTTGTCCGAGAACGTCTCCTTACCTTCTCCAACAGCAATAACTCTCGGGTGCTTCGAAGCGAGCATCGGCGCAAACGCAACGACTTCAGGATCGAGACTCTCTACCAGAAGGAAGTAATCGGACACAGCCACGTCACGTAACGCTGTGCGAGTGTCGTCCGCGAACTCTATGTCGATATCCAGGAGACCCTCCTGTAAATTATATATTTTTTTTGGAATATCATCAATCAATTTAAAATGTAAATACACCTTGTTATAAGTACAAGTTTTCTACAGAACAGACTCTCACTTTCAGCCATGGCGGGTTGGACCGGCCAACCCTATTATGGTCCAAACAGCAAGTTTCTTTACTGGCCATCGGTAGTCTTTATAATATGGGTTACGAATCGTCATTAACCTTTTGAACGCCAAACGGCGCATCCATTTGCCACATGTGCCACTGACGCCACGGCGGTAAACTTTAGTTTTGTGAATGCCAACCTAAAAGTGAGGTTTCAGTAGATTTTTATCAAAAACGATCGACGTCAAATGCCGTCTTTGGCATCGTTGGCACTGTTTTAGCGTTGACGTCAATTGCCGTCTGTGGCGTTCAAAAGGTTAAAGTGTGGACGAAGATACCAACCTGATATTGCGCAGTAAGCCGCCTAGTGACAGTAGTTTCCGACACATATCCGTTCTCAATGGCCGGGTCGGGCGAGATGTTGAGCTGCAGTCCGGAGATAACGCGCACTAGCAGCCGAGAGATAGCGACCTTGTCGTTCACTACTCGGACCTCTCGTAGACCGATTACTCGACCTGTTTAGGAAGACTGAAGTGTTAGAAATGTTGTAAGAAAGTGTTAGAAATGTAGTAAAAACGGGTGTTCTTTACGGGAACTACGGGTTACTACAACACATGACCAAATTCGTGGTTCAAAATCTTATAGAAGCTCTGCTGTAGAAAGTTACCTGTGATCGGTGACAGCACTTGAACTTCGGTGAGGCCAGTACTCCTCCCCTGCAGAACGCGGCCCCTCAAGGAAGCGATGCGCGGGTCCGACACCCGCATTAAGGACTGCACCAGCTCTGTGACCTTTAGTCGGGTGCGGCGCGACACGAAGTACGACACGCGTCCAGAGTCGTGGTCTTTGGCGAGAAACCGGGCGAATACCTAGGAAAATTTCAGGGTTTACTAACGAATGGGCCAAAATCGTTTCCCAAAGTATCACATCCCAAACTATATTTCCCAAATTATCATTTCCCAAAAAAATGTTTGGCAAAACAACTTATCGCAAATTTTCAGTTAGCAATAGTCTTTTTTGGCAAGTTATTGTTTAGCAAATAATTACTTGGACAAGTTTCATTTTACCAAATATTATTTAGTCAAATGTATCATTAAGCATAACTTACATGTCCCAAAATATTGCATGGCATACAATTTACATACCAATAAAGTGGAGGCTGCAGAATTTTATTTGTCTAGTATTTAACTGATCATTACATATACATAGTAAAATGTAACGTCAAAAAAAAACATTCTTACTGCCAAAAATATGTAGTAAATGATCACTAAAATTAAAACTCCATTTTAATGTAAAATGACAACCAAATTTGTTACATCTTGTGTCATGCAATATTTTTACATCTCGTTATTCTATTAAATTAATTAATCCACTTTGATGACCTTTTTTTAGTACATAGAATTTCGTTTCTGTAAGGACCGCAGTTATAACCTAACCTAACCCACTTTTCTAATAGCATTTCGATTCTGTGAGGGTGACAGTTCTAACCTAACCTAACCCACTTTTCTGATAACGGTTCCGTTTTGTGAGGATCGCAGTTCAAACCTAACCCAACCCACCCAAATTACGTAGAATTTAACGTACCTATTATAACATAACAAAAAGTACTTTAAATAGCCTATAGATGCCTATTTGTCAAATTTGCGAAGTGACAATTTTGACCAAACATCTTTTTGGAATATAATATTAGACAATAAAAAACGTTTGCTAAATAAGTTTTTGTCCTAATAACATTTGACAAAGTAAAATCATGCCAAATGATAATTTGACCAAATAAATTATATGCGAAGTGTAACTTTGCTAAAGGTTCCTTTGGGAAATGAAACTATTGCGATAAGTTTGTTGGGAAGTGAAATTTGGCGAAATGTATTTGGCCGAAACGAAAGTACACCAAATTTCAGAAATAAGCACACACATAGGTAAGAGGGGTGGTTAGAGGTCATGTAGAGTCAAACCAATCTTAAAATGCACAAAGCTTCGTCAGTTGTTTTATGCTTACATTACAGTCACATCTAAATGAGTTGATTAGTGCAAGGTAGGGTTCTTGCATTATATTATACGGATCCAACTAGTATGTATCCGAATCTGGACATGAATTCGGCGAATCTCCAATTTGAATTGGATTGAAAATACTTTTGAAGGCGCGTGCACTACAATATTAACAAATACCTACTTAACCTTTGTCGCTTCATTGACTTCAATTTATTATACCTACCTACATATAAGTTAATTAGCTACTGTAATGATCAGAATAAGGTCCGCCGAGATCACTCTTCCCTAATCCCAGGGTAAAATTATTATAATTTTGAAAAATAAAATAATAGCAATGTTACTACTGTTCCTTAGAAATAAAAACATCTAAAAGACTGTTAACTAGAGCGTAAATTAATGGCTTCATGCTCATTAAAAACGTGAAGACAGCATCAAAAGGAGATGACAATTAAACTACTTTGTCACATTAAATACTTCGACGCAGCTTAACTATCATAGTTTATTACGATAGCGCGACAAAAGACTACAGTAATCGTCTATTTCTGGCGTTGACAATACAATTGACGTGATGAATGAGATGATGGCTTAAAGGGCTCGATTGGCCAAGTATCTAAACAAAAAAGTAGGGTTTATTAGCCTGGCAAAGACGGATGGATTTTGCGCTAAATAGAGAATCTCCGACCACTGTTTGTCGTGAATAAGACTGATGATGAATGATTATTTGTTACTTATGTTTACGGTTACGTTTCTTCAGAGACTTCCTGCCTCGCATAGCTAAACTGAACTGTGGAATAAACTGTCGCATCGCCTGCCATATTACCGGACCGATACAACCTTCAAGAAAAAAGCATACCTACCTACTTCCATCTTAATCTGGCGACCTGCGTCCTACATGTACATAGTAGGTACGGTCAGCCAAAAAAGTGGTCTACCCGTACTTTCTTGGCTGACTGTACATACATATTAGGCCTCAATTTTCGAATTTTTGGGAGTATGACAGAGTTACATTTAAGCTGGTAAATTTTGTAGCCTAGTTGTCAGGGCTCACTTACAACTCCTCCAGTGTTGCGGGTATTCATGAACGACTCCCTCCCCTCTCCTGCCTTTGCCTATTATATCTTAAAAAAAAATTAAAAAAACTTACTTCGATATTAGTCTGCTGGTACCGCAGTCGGCAGGAGCGCTGCTCCGACAAGGAATTAGTGCCGTCGGGGCGCGACCCGCCCCAGCCCCGCGCGGACAGAGATCGCTTCAGTCTCTCCTTTGAACTGAGGTCCTCGGACACTTTCCATCCTGATTAAAAAACAAATTAAATGATTGTCTTTTGCACAACGTGGGTACATTTGTTGCCTTAGAGGATATAACCAACGGAGACGCCATGTCTAAAATTTTCGGTACAAAATAGTCTGCCGTTTTTTGCGGGGGAGGGGCACATCAAATGTATAGGTACGTCATGTCAGATAAACGTCAGTCCATACATATGGTTGACATGTGGTTGACCATTGGCCGCCTATTTTTGACAGAGGGGAACGCCTGTTAATGGCGGCTCCATTGTTAATTACTCCGAGTTTGTTGCAACTGTTTTAGTCAAACTGCGAGGAACATTTATTTTAGAGTTTATGTAATGCAAATAGTTATTTCATTATGTACACATCTCTGACATCTCTCATCAATAGAGTTAAATTAAAAATAGGCAGGACATAAGTACTTGAAAAAAGTTTCCCGTTTTAAAACGTTTTCAGTCGACATACAATTTTATTTTAGTTGTGTACCTCCCTACTTCTTACCTACTAATGTAGTTACAGAGTGGTTTTTAATATTTGAATACGTTAGGTCACACTAAACACCAAAGTCGAGATGACATTTTTCAATGAATCAAAATATATTATTTTTCGGTGTTTCGCGATTTATAGCGGCGGTTCTTTGCCGATTCCCGCGGTTCCAAACGGTCTCTAGTTTCTATCTTTAGTGACTTAGTATTTAGTGGCTTTTTGCTAATCGTCGACGGTGGCTTAGCTGCTTCTACGCGGTAACTTTGCAATTTATTTATAAGTAAATAAACTAAGAAAGTACCAAGTACGTATGTTACCTTTTATCTGCGACAGTCTCCGGTTATCAACCTCCACCTCCAGGGGGTATTCCGGCATCCAAACGGTGAAGCGGGCCAGGCCCGTGTACGTGCCGTATTTGACTATCACGGAGGCGTTCGACGAGCCCCTAATCTCCGAGCCGTCTACGTACACTGAGCTACATGATGATGAAACCTGGGAACAAATTGATATATATGTATATATTAAAAACAGCCCGAAAACACTTTATTAATGATGATTTTCAACTTTACTATTGTAAGTTCAAAGCGCTATATCGTGTACGGAGGAAAAAAAATCTTAGTGACTTAGACGACAGGCTTAATATGTAACTACCTAGTTATTGCTATTTTATCTTGAATAAAAGAAGTAGGATATAATGTCGTCTCATTTAAATTAAGTTTTCTGCTTTCTCGATTTAACCACGTTTATCCTAATGAATTAATGATCCATGCGAATTAAGAGCGCGATAAAACATCTTTAATTTTATTACACGAGATACAATGTAGGTATAAATTGATCAATTTGATCATCAATCTTAACAACCTGAACGTGGTTAAATAATGGTTACAAAGTAATAAATGAACTCTTAAAAACCATGACACGTACAAAATAAGGCTACAACCTGATCAGCAGCGTCCAGTCAATTAAAAAAACACTATCCTTTTATTTTATTTGAAGACATTATATGAAACCTCGTAGTGGTAGAAGAGAAACAAAACAAAAGTTTTCTTACCGTACTTAATTATGAGCCTATGATATTAAATCCCGAGAACAAGTATTGATTTAATGAGCTAAGGTAAACGGCCCCAAGTTCGTGTTAGTACGTTATTTCGTTAGTTTTTTTTCTGGCGCAAATAATAAGGAATTCAAATATCTTTTATTCAAATTATACATATGAAAAAAATCTGTATTATTTAATCTCTTTAATAAAATGATAACCAATATTTTAGTGATTAAACTAAGAGTAATACGACGGTCGAAACAGTTAGACGGCCGCGAATAGCTGTGTTGTATGCGTGCACTTTTTTTAGGCGTAAGGTGCGCGCTCTCACTTGTTAAGCTTATAGGAAGGAAAAGCTAAACCCATTCGAATAAAAGTTTTTGGGAGTGTTTCTGTGGGTTCCTTGGTAATTGATTTGATAAGAAAAAAGATTGAATATATGCATAGAAATTACTTAAAATTGCAATAAATCGACTCACGAAATAGCGGTCATTTTATCTTACATGTGTCTCCTATTTCGTGCCACTAACGAATCAAGGATTTTCTAGACACATTTTGAGTGCTTGTTTTTAAATATAACAACAAAGATAATTAAAAAAATAAATTAGAAAACAATTAATGTATTTCATGAAGTTTCGTATGAGCGAAATTCGGTATATGTTTTTTTCACTAGAATTCTCATAAAACGAGTTTGAATGTGACCCGAGTTAAAAATTTTAAGGTATGTTCCACGTATTCTCATATTAACTACTAGCACAATTTTATTTATTATTGAAATTTGATTTATTTTTGTGTATGTTTATTTTTAACGTATAAGATAGTAAATTATTTTATGTAAATAATAATTATTTTTTATTATTTTTTATTTTTTTTAAATTCTATATATTTTTTTTTATTTAAAATAAAATAAATTAAATAGTATGACTTTTAATTAAGTATTAAAGTACCCATATGGTTTACCTAAGTCTTAATTCAACCATTAAAGTCGACGAGTACAAAAAACTTTAAGCTAGCTCTCAATTTAACCTTTTTTTTTATTATTATTATTTATTTGACCTTACAATTATTCGTAAGTAGGTAAGACCGTTAAATATTTAAAATGATTATCAGCAAATTATCAATTTATCACCAATTACTCTAAGAAAACTTTATGCCGAAACAGGGGACACGAATTCACGAATTTAGGAGCTGACCTAAATTTGTATCACGAAATGGGAGCCAAATAAGAGGTTCACGAAAAAATTCATATAAAAAAAAGTTTCAACTAAAACCCTACAGTTTATACATTAAATTATTAACAAAGAACTAATATAACATATTCAAAAGCTTTCAAGGTAATGATATGCTTAGTAATATTTTAAAAAAATACACAAACTCTCAACTCACTCTCAAGAGCCTTAACCTGCCGAAACAGGGGCCCTTTACCTTAGTTGTCTGTTTCGGAAGGAGCTTTTAACTGACTATTAAGGATGACTCACGTTAGACCGGGCCGTGTCCAGACCGGAGCTTCCGGCGCTTACTTTTCTATGACATGACAGGCGGTCACGTGATGCTTTCCATAGAAAACAATGCGCCGGAATCTCCGGGTCGGGCACCCGCCGGGCACGGGCCCGGTCTAACGTGAGTCATCCTTTAACCAGCTTAATGGAACAAGATCTGTAGCTTCCTCAACTAATTTATTCAAATATTCATTGAAATTAAAAGTAGTAGTTTCCTTTAACTCTTCCTCTACTGCTTTCCCTATTTGCATTCCTTATTAGAAACCCACTTGGCTACAAGTTTTAATTTTTTAAGCACTTGCTAGACAGAAAACTGGTGTTAGATATTAAATTATGTATCAAGTGATATTTCACAAGCATACAATTCACGAAAATTTATGGTATGAGCCAAAAATCGAATCCACGTCGTCATTGTTGGTTAAAAGTTAAAACCACTAGGTAGGCTAAATTATTACAGTTTTCTGTATTCGTAAAGTGACAGATATATTAAATGACATTTGGCAGCAGTAAAGATTGAGGATTGACTTCTTAGATGTCGAGCGGGGTCTCATAGTTTCCTGTTAGGCACGCACTCTATTGACATTTTCTAGGAACTTCAAAGGTGACTTTTATTAACCCTTTGTCTGCAGTTGGCAAACGCGCGCGTATTCGTTCTACGGGTCGTTAACATTGACAGCGACACATGCGTTTGGCATCGCCTGGGCTATTATTCTCATTGCCAATGTACTGCGGTAAAGGTTGACCAGTATAAGCGTAACCTCGAGATCTGTTAACTACGAGTATACGGGGCCGGAGTTCAATACTTAACGCTGTAAGCCATAGGTTAGAGAAAAATGTCACTTACACCCAAAGATCACAGAGCTAGCAGCCGTTGTAAACCTAACATTGATGGCGTACCTATGCCATAAGTAACACATGTAGGTGTTCGTGGCACTGGGAGTAAACTCACAACGACTTTAGAAGAAACGTCCAATATAGGTACAAAAGTATTTACCGTGGAAAATATACACACCGAGTATAAGACGTTACGTTACACGTTTTATTGCAGTAACACTGTAATTAATTACTATATTGCGTGACAATTACATTTCTTTACTGACATCTTAATTATATTTTACTTATTTACTTTCCCTATTTGCCACTGTAGTTAAAGTAGAAAGCATCCTGCACTTAAGTCGCAAGATGCTAAAATGACGTCTTAATGCATCGTAAGTGCGTTCTAACATTAGATGTTAATGTTATGGCATGCATTACGTTTGCAGCAGAGTCAAATGTGTAAATAGACCATGAGAATTTGACTTGGGTATATAAGCATTAACCATGCCTAGGTACAGTTAATTGGCTATTCATAAAGCTTGCATGGATGTATTTAAAGAATATATAAATTTACTTTTTCTTTGGCAGCCGTTAAAATTCAAAACCGACAAAACAACAAAAGAAAAAGAAATACACGAAGTAAGTAAATAGGTACAGTAAACTTTTCATTAATCGTCGGAAACAGTGGAGCTGACTTCGATTAGGTGGTTGGAAGTTGGTAAGACCTATAATTGCTTTTATTGGCACGAATAACGTAACGGGTGCCGAATTAGGAGCGTTTGCGTGGTTACATATATGTCTGTGGTCTCACCTTTAGTACGCTCTCGTCTTCAGAATGGCAGGAGCTTTGCAGCGTGACGTCAGCGACCTGGCCGGCCTGCGATACTATCAACACCTTCATGGCTTGGGATACTTGACGCCCGGTTAGAACGGCCGTGTTCAGCACCTCCCAGTTCTGGAACAAAATAAACCAATGATCGGATAAGGGAGGGAAATATTTTAGCATTTAACTCAAATACAATAGGGACATTACAGTATTTTTAATATCATCCGTACACAGAATTTACAATTTCTGTTTATTAAAGCATTTTTATTTTATCAGGTCTACAAAGTTAGTCTAGTTAGCCTAGTCTAAAAGATATAAGTTCCGGTATTTTTAAAATAATTAAGAAAATGGCTGTTGAATTTATCTTTTTACGATATTAAAGATTTTTTTGATGCACCGAATAATTTATAATTATAAATGTAATTTATTGATAGTAATGTAAGCATCTACTTTAATAATTTAATTGAATAATTGACATTGTACCTATCCTGATATTTTAATTAAGCTGATACTGAATACCTATTGCCTAATAACTTGACATGTAATATTTAAAATATTATAAATAAATGACTATGACTAGGATGGGCATGAATACTTATTTCTTCGAATTTTATGTTTTAGATATTAATGATTTTTTAGTATACGCTGACCGCTCTACTTATAGGAAATTTTAGATACCTAAGCGTATGAGTTGGCACTACAATGAAATGGTACAAAAACTTGGTATTGAACACAAAGTTAGAATGGTCAAGTAGCAATTATAACTTGTGGTATAACCGATTACGTTTCCCGTCCGTACAAAACGGACACAGTACATTTAACAGCTATAGTTTGTTGGCTACTTACATTGTTAAAGAGCCTTGTATCCTGTTTGGTGTGATTATCCAATTACCTACGTTAAACCAGTCTATATAATTGTCGTGGGTTGACAACGTGAGAAAATAGCACGAGATGCTTTTTGTACGTTTTGGTGCTATTATGAAACCAGTTAAGTGAATGCTAGTTACCGACTATAACAATGGGTGTAACTATTGAATGATCAGGAACGATAAAAAAATTCTATACCTAGTAAAAAATAATTTATAAGTAAAGAGACACCTTTAATACATAACAATTAGTATCTTCTAGTAGGTACCTTGCATACAAAATAGCCCTAGCAACTTTACTACCTATTAAAATCGTAAAATATATAGGCCCATTTTCATAATAGGTAACCCTAGCTTAAATCCCCGTAGATGTCCTTGGAGTGGCTTTTAACCTTGATCGACTCCCAATCCACTATAATTAACCACTTTGAGACCTATAATTTGATAACTATACCTACACATTACATGTAACAGGCAATCATTATGAGAAATTGTTATAGAAAATCCCTTTTTTGCAAATACAAAAATACCCTATTTGGAATCCCCTGTATATTATATTATGCACAAGAATTGATACCCGAACCGAATAAAAAAACACGATAAATGTAAAAACAAAGGAGCCCAGTCTTTGTTGTAGGTACTTTCTAATTGTATGGACATGCAATACATTAATCAGAGGCGAACTAATCAGAATCCGAAGCCGTCTTCAATATCTTCGTCCTTTGTTAATCCATTTGGCGCTGCATCAATAGGGCCTGGGATGAATAGAAGTCCTTTCAGTGTTCTATCTAAGCTTAACCAAGTCCGGTCTAGTTAATTAAGTTTAGGCCATACAGGTTCTATTCATTAATTTCAAAGATGCATCCCATTTATTGTATGTAGGAATGAGTAATTACGTAAATGCATCTATCATCATTTGCCTCTCTCATCTCATCGTTTTTCTCATGGTAGGTAAATAAAATACCTACACATACATATTATACTCGTAATAAGTACCTACCAACCTAAATACATACTTACTTATAAAGGTTCGTTTAGAGCCTACTTATTTGCGGATGTGATTGAGACTAGACGAGATTATATATGGATTATTTACTTATAGAACGGATTTACCGGCATCGGTGTCCTGAACGTCTGTTTGAAACTAAGGCTGCCCGAAGGCTTCCAACTTGGCGTATCGACCGTTGTCATAGGAAACTATTTAGGTAAATCCAAGTGTTTGTAGCAAAGATACTATATGGATACGAAACTTGGATTATTGTATTATCCAAAAAAACGGAAGCCTAATATGCACATGCAGAGGGCTTATCGAGAACCACGTTCGACGTGTTGCCTCTCTGTCGCACTTGTAAATTCATACGTAAGTGTGACACGGAGGCAACACGTCGAACGTAGTTCGCGGTAGGCCTCAGGCACCACTAGATCGGGAGTTCTTTAAACCCCTTTTACCCTAATCGACACAATAGCAATCCGTGTCCGAATTGCGGTGCGAATTTACAACTGTGAGTGTTTACCGTGCTCTTAGCTCGCTAGGGTTAGTTGGTGTACTATTGATTTATTTAAACCCAGTACGGAATTTACTGTTCACGTCAGTTTGGGGATCCTATCTCATCGCATAATAATTGATTGTCATAATGTAATGTTACGAATAAATCCCCCGTCAGTTTGTCTTGAATCCTAGCTAAATAACACAGATATAGAGACCCCCTTCTTCCTGGCGTTATTCCGGCATTTTTGCCACGGCTCATGGGAGCCTGGGGTCCGCTTGACAACTAATCCCAAGATTTGACGTAGGCACTAGTTTTTACGAAAGCGACTGCCATCTGACCTTCCAACCCAGAGGGGAAACTAGGCCTTATTGGGATTAGTCCGGTTTCCTCACGATGTTTTCCTTCACCGAAAAGCGACTGGCAAATATCCAATGATATTTCGTACATAAGTTCCGAAAAACTCATTGGTACGAGCCGGGGTTTGAACCCGCGACCTCCGGATTGAAAGTCGCACGCTCTTACCGCTAGGCCATCAGCGCTTGTAACACAGATAGAGTCATATTAAGTAAATAAATAGAAGACCCGCGGCTAAAGTCGCTTTTACTTTGGTGTAACGGAGGCTGCGCCTAAGATGTGTACAAACTTATGAGTAATTTTGCATCGCTTTGTGCCTCCTACTAAACCCAAATAGACAAACAATCAATCATTACCTTTATTACAACAGTAACAATAGTAAAGTATCGTTACATAACGGCATTCTCTTCCAACAGTTTTAACAAGTTCATTCAACAACTCGGCGTAATTGCATTACACGGAACAATAATGGCAGTGTGCACTTAATCATTCATGTAGTTCAATTAGTTTAATCATTTTGGGCGGTTAGGTTGAGAGTCGGAGAGCGTTGAGTGTCCGTCAGTGGACAGGTTGTTATTGCCATTGCCTAGGGGCGTAGGAGAGCGTTCGAGTTAGACGATTTTGTGTAGGTAGGTACTTAACGATACCTTCAAGATTCGTTAGAATAATGCTTAGTAAGTACCTTGACCATAGAGAATATTAAGGCTAAATTTAACCCTGTGGATGTTGGAGGGAATGTTGGTTTATTAAAGGTTATAAGGGCGTATGACCTGGAGCTCTAATCACGAAATCCGAAATTCGAAGTCCCCTTAGGGGTACCTATAGAAGAAGGTATTCTACCTTTATAGTTCTTGCATTAATCAAAAGAGATAGAGATACTAATCTTTTAATGTAAGGTTTCGTGGTGACTCCTGCATTTGCATTGAATGCCTATAATTAGGTATACTTTATTAAGGATTGGCATGTACACAAATTGCAATTAACACCTCAATTGCAATTGTTGCAGGTAACTGAAGGCTAAGTTGTTTATTTTTCATCTCCACGCCGGAGACAGCTACTATTATAGTAAAGTAGGTTCGACAAAGGCAAAGCCTCGCCTCGCCTACACCTATTGGAATATAAAGCCAGGGCCACATACAGACGCACGGCTCACAGGCCCGAGGCTCATAACTCGGATAACCCGGGTTAATGAGCTTGGCGCTAATATGAGATAAAGTAATTGCTTAATAAATGTTATTCTCTAGCTTCATTAAGACGGGACCGCACACTGAGCCCTATGCAAATTGAGTTACAACAGCTTGTCTATTCAGCGATGTTACCGAGATAGAGATCTGTTGTGACTATTAATATCCGATATACTCGTATCTATTTAAATGATGTCTACAGCTGTTATCGATCCATGTAAATATGTTTGAATATAAATGTTTAACAAGTTCATGGAATGCCATATTCAATATTAAAACAAGAGGTCTGGCTTTTATGAAAGGAAATTGATTTTTAGGCGAAATTATTTCTGAGAAAGTGGAATTTATTTCTGAGAGTTATATATATCCCTGAAGGGATAAGAGGCTAAGGATTTTTTCAGTGAATTGTGCGCCATCAAAGCCCGTCACTATTACCTACTAATGATAAATGCACTAGTTTCAAACAATCTATGTAAAGGATTTTTTTACGCGAACGATGGGAAATCTTAACAGCAGAGTGTAAAATAAGGTGGCTCGAATATACCCTCCCTTCTGCTGCACTCATGCTGCAGTCGGATAAAAATAGTTTTAAACGTACGCGATAACAACAGAATTTATCCAAATTTTGTTGGCATTAGCGAGCTCGAGACTTGGTACCTACCCAGGGCGCGAACTCGCGAGTGGGCGTGCCCAAGTAGCACAGATAGCTCTATAACTACTCACTTTTAGTTCTATCTAACGCTCTGTGCGTATTAAGACACTTATAACAGCACACTCGTGGTCCTACAGCTGTATAATAGATTTCAGTGATATTTATATAGCTTAGGGCTGATTAAAAGCTGCATTACGGCTCTGAAAACTACCATTAATACGCAAAGAGTGATATAAAGGTATATTTGCTACGAACCTATACAGCTTTAAGGGTTATCAAATGCTTTAACCGTTATAAGGTCTGTTTAGTGGATAAAATTACGCCATGTGCTGTATAAGGAGGTAATTGTGGACTTTTATTACGTTGACTTATTAAGGGAGCACAAGTGAACTATTATGAAGCTAATAGATGTATAATGGAAAACATGTGGCACATTATACAGCTTTTCGCTTAACATGTTTACCGCTAAGCAGCTTTTATTACGCTGACTTTTAAGGGACCACGAGTGAACTAATATGAAGCCAATAGACGCATTATGGAACACCTGTGGCGCATAATACAGCTTATCGCTGAACGTGTTTACCGCTAAGCAGCTTTTATTACGCTGACTTTTTAAGGAAGCACGAATGAACTATTATGAAGCCAATAGACGTATAATGGAACATACGTGGCGCATAATACAGCTTATCGCTGAACATGTTTACCGCTAAGCAGCTTTTATTACGCTGACTTTTAAGGGAGCACGAGTGAACTAATATGAAGCCAATAGACCTATAAATGAAACACATGTGGCGCATAATACTGCTTATGACTGAAGATGTTTACCGCTAAAGCAGCTTTTATTTTGCTGACTTATTATAAGGGAGAACGAGTGAACTGTTATGAAACCAATAGACGTATAATCGAACACATGTGGCGCATAATACGGCTTAGCGCTGAACATGTTTACCGCTAAGCAGCCTATTTTACTACCATTGAGACTGTGTGTATAGCGGCTATTTAAACGTTCACAAGATGCCTTATAACTGTTTAGAGGTTCACTAGTGTATCGAAAGAACGACTTGGACTTTATAGTGGTTCACTTAAGTATCTTAATCAGATATATAACAGTCGTATGCTGCATATTAGAACTTTAACGGTTCACGTTGCTTTTTAACATTGACCGCCATTTTATTGTATATAACCTACAAAATTTAAATTACTTTTCCAACTTTTAAGGGCAACAATAACGTTTTGTGCATGAGTTCTTAACCTAAATCACTAGTTTAGCACTTCCTATAACGTATTATTAACTTTTTATCTCATAATTCCGTCCAAACCACTAAAGTAGTTTTTACACAATAGCTTATTTATATCATTAATTTAAATAAATCCTGATTATTCTCGTGGCGCATTGAAATTTTCTTAGATAATGTATATATATAATGTCAATAAACTTGCATTCCCAAACATCTTTCTCACATTAATATATAAAAGATCATGTACTAACATTTAACTAAACACTTTAACAAAATGACTTATGGTGTTGTTGCGCTAAAGGTTTTTGCTTCAATATAAATATGTTTTTTAAGGCAGAGGTGTAAAAGTATGTTAATAATTATCTTTTATTCAGCCCAACGTCAATCTTTCCCGGTATTAGGGCGCACATGTGACATATTAACTGAATAAAGGGTAACTGGTGGTCTCTTACCCAGTCAATATACACCTCTTATAACTCCTGTTACCCCTTATAATTCCATTAAATTGCTGCTACAATGCTCTTAAACAGCTATGTGAACTTAAGGCTGCATAATTTGTGCCCATTTAAGAGTTATAAAAGCTGAAAAGAGGCTTATACAGCTCTTATGCAGCTTTTTTATTCCAGCTTCAAGCGTATTCGTACTTCATTATGCGGCTGCTATATAGCTAATCTGTGCTACTTGGGTGCTTTCTTTAGCTACCATTACCGCGCGATAAAGCTCCCATTAGGCCACTTCATTCATACTAACAGCGCACCATTAAATGTTAATCTCTAAGATTTGTTACGATAACGTGCTCTAGAGGTTCTACCCAAGAAATAATATTATAAGAATAATCTAAGACGACCAACCCTCGGAGGGTTTACTAACCTTTTTTTGAGCAATTTCGTACATAATAGCAAGCCGGCGCCGGCCGCAAGGACTCGCCAAAAGCCTATGAAACTCGATAAAGATGTCGTTATAGCAATAAAAGGAGCTCCCTTCGTTTCATTAATTACGTAGAAAATACGTTGCGGCTAATTTATGACGGTATCGGACCGCTCAATAAATTGCTAATTTGGGACACTTCACCTAACGACAATACGGGCGCGTGTCTGAGGAAATGTTCATTCGAATTCTGGTGCCAAAAAAAAAATTATCTTGTATGAAACCATAGCTATAAGATTCTATGATCTGAGTTTAGAAACCATAATGAACCCGTATAGTTTGAAAGCGCACTAAACAAACACTACCCCAATCTAGTTCAAATCATAAATTATTTAACGCATATTTCATATTAACTCACTATTTAATTTATTTAATTTCTAGTTCAATCACTTAGGCAGTTGATACTAAAACTCGATATACAAATCTCATAGAGTCGTTTGGAGTCCGTGGATAACACAAATGCTTAGGTATTCAAGTTGTTATATCGTCTATTTCTCGTGCCTCTTTCGTCAGGAGCGCTACGCTGTAATAGGTAATACGTGGGTTTCACTGGATCTATGACTAGATATTTATTATTAATTAATCAAATAAACATACCTTGGAAATTGGTAGAACTGCTTGTATATCATCTTTTTCAATATCAAGCCTCGTTATTACTCGGTGTTCATGCGGTGGCTCCTCGCTGGCCGTGGTGGGCACAGGCGATGCTGACAGCTTCGCAGACCAGTTGAGCCTCGCCGTGCCCCGACCCGAGTCGCCCTCCGAGCCTTCGGCGTCGCCCTCCCCTTCAGCCCCTACTTCCACCAACCAGGTCAGGACTTCCTCCCAACCGGGGCCCGCGGGACCGCTTAAGTCTTCCTCTTTCCTGTTAAAAAAAAACATTAATTTAAAGTTCGAGCAAGCAACAGATGGCAACACAAACTATCAGTTAGATAAGTAGATTATAAAAAAAGAAAATCGACGAAAATGCATTTCAGAAACTGGCCACGGACCAATTTGCAATGAGGGTAACTATTAAAAATTGATAGTAGTAGTAGTATATAACGAGCAGCAATTAAGGATAGATAGTGTCAAATGTTATCTCAACACGTATTCTGAGATATAGCGCTTACTGTGCATAACTATCACGAAATTAGTCCGCTTTAATCGATAATAAGCTTAATTTTAAACACCGCATCAAATTGTTCGTTTTAGCTATTATTGCACTTGTTTAGTAATTCCTAAGCGTACCTAGGAGTGGTAGCAAAAGTCGTAAAAACTTTCATATATCTGTAGAACAAGGTTTCTAGCGGAAACTCGACGCTACAAGCAATAATAAGTTGAAAAGTCGTGACGCCAAGTTTCATTAAGCTGCAAAATGCGGCAACCGCCAGGCAGATTTACTACTCGGGGAATGCAACCTTAGGTATTACATGCCTAGTCGTGAACGAAATTGTGAACAAATCCTACTGGGGAAATGAGAACGTGGCTTTGTTTTATTGCGGAATACCTACAGAACAGGAAATAAATGTTAACATTTTGCACGAAACTCGTAAAATAAATGCAGTTATAAATTAGAATAACGTAAGTAAATTTCTTCGTGTATCTAAAGTCGTTATTTTGTTAATTAAGTAAAATTAATTTGTTAAGAGTCAAGTTATTATTGTTAACGTTTTATAATATATTTTTTTATGAGGTTATGGTTTAGATGCGACTAAAACATTGTTGCCTGTGCAATTCATTAGAAAATATGCTAGTCACGCAAGCACGGCCGTGGGCAATATTTTACGCTAAATAATTGAGGATAAGCCGTTATTCCAGCGAATCGCCAAGATTTGTCGCAGCAGTTGACCCATTTACTTATAATAGGATCGCGGAAAGCTCGAAAGTAGGGTTGAGAAAATAGAAATGGAATTGGATCCTTTAAATCCGTCCTGCAGTCCAGTGGAGCCGAGGTGCACGTTGGTACACACCGCATTGAGATTGCGATCCCGTTCCTGTCCTATCGCCAACTAGCGTTTATGAGGTTTACTTACATTCCTTGTAATGATATTGCCGAGCAGCTACTGCAAACTGCGTGCCAACTCGGCTGAGCAAATTAATTTGTAGAAAATGCTGCAAATAATCTGGCCGTTTTGATGTTTGTTTAAGCAATAAACAGTGGTACTGTTTGAGATAAATGCTGTAGGTAAATGTAAACACAATGTGCAATAAATGTGTAGGTATACGTATTACATGCATCGTTTTAATACTTTGTATT
Source organism: Cydia fagiglandana (assembly GCF_963556715.1). Classification (NCBI taxonomy): domain Eukaryota; kingdom Metazoa; phylum Arthropoda; class Insecta; order Lepidoptera; family Tortricidae; genus Cydia; species Cydia fagiglandana. The sequence goes on from NC_085937.1 coordinate 8,623,886, forward strand.
ACCTACTTTTTTTAGAGATAATATACCTATATTCTTATAACCTGACGTAAAAAACCGGCACTAGGGGTATACAAGTACCAAGGTACCAAATAGTTACCTACCTGTAGTATTATTGCCTACGTATATGATATTAAAAACAACCGTAAAGACATTCCACATTAAAAAGAAGTCACGTTTCCCCAGTTAACCTGTCTACTCAATCTTAGTTTTACTTCAATTTTATACACTTAGTTAGCGAGAGTGAGCCATTAAATACGTCCAATAAAGCGCTTACATTTATCCGTTGTCGTCGTTGAGGTCGTTCGAGGCGCGTGACGGTGACCGTGGGGAGTTGGGGACACGTTTGATCTCCACACCGACACCGCCCAGCGCGAGTTGGCTGCGTTCATGCTGATCATCTACAGGCCCGACTTCACATTAATTTTACAATTATAAAGAGCTCACGTTTGTCCGTTGTCGTCGTTGAGAGGAAGCTCGATTCGCGTGGCGGTGACCGTGGCGGCATGCGGCTCGAGCTTCGACGTCACCACCCAGCGCGAGTTCGCTGCGTTCACGCTGATCAGCCGCAGGCCCGACTTCACTTAAATTCTATAATTATAAAGAGCTCACGTTTGTCCGTTGTCATCGTTCAGGGGCAGCTCGAGACGCGTGGCGGTGACCGAGGCGGCGCGCGGCTTGATCTCCGCCGTCACCGCCCAGCGCGAGCTGGCTGCGTTCATGCTGATCACCTACAGGCCCGACTTCACATTAATTTTACAATTATGAAGAGCTCACGTTTGTCCGTTGTCATCGTTGAGGGGCAGCTCGAGACGCGTGGCGGTGACCGTGGCGGCGCGCGGCTTGATCTCCGCCGTCACCGCCCAGCGCGAGTTCGCAGCGTTCACGCTGATCACCAACAGGCCCGACTTCACATTCATTCTATAATTATAAAGAGCTCACGTTTGTCCGTTGTCGTCGTTGAGAGGAAGCTAGAGGCGCGTGGCGGTGACCGTGGCGGCACGCGGCTTGAGCTTCGACGTCACCACCCAGCGCGAGTTCGCTGCGTTCACGCTGATCAGCCGCAGGCCCGACTTCACTTTCATTCTATAATTATAAAGAGCTCACGTTTGTCCGTTGTCATCGTTCAGGGGCAGCTCGAGACGCGTGGCGGTGACCGTGGCGGCACGCGGCTTGATCTCCGCCGTCACCGCCCAGCGCGAGTTGGCTGCGTTCACGCTGATCAGCCGCAGGCCCGACTTCACTTTCATTCTACAATTCAAATACACTGTTAGAACCGTTCAACTGACCTTAACTATATAAAACTAATACAAAGGCAAAATAAATCACAAATTATTGATTGGTATTGGTATGGTACCCTATTCGATTTTCTATCGAGAGTGCTTTGTGTATTTGGAGTGTATTTGAAGTTACAGACTCGAAATTACTATAGGCCTAACGGTGGTTTAACGTTTAACTGAGGTGTTTGGTAAGAAATAATGTTATTATTATTATGAGCCGATATTGTCCCACGGCTGGCCAAAGGCTCTTATATTTTTTTAAATACATACATAAGTGAAAATATAATTTATAAACCAGTTCTAAAACAAACTCAGCTATCTTCTACTATAAAATCCCTGCGCAACTTCATTACCAACCGCCTGATCGAGATAGGTGGTGTAGACCAATGAGTGGTTTCAGGAAAAATACTTACCTACAATCAGCATCGTCAGTGGCATCGGTGGCAGATATTTTTTGCTCGTTGTTCTATCCGCTAATATTGATACTGTACACTGTCCTCGATAGAAAATTGAATGAAAAGTGTTTTGCCTTTTTAGTAAAACTTAAAATAATATGAAATAATTCACAAAAAGGAACTGAGCTCTATCTCGGTGGCAGACAATAGCGTGCCAGAAGGCTGGCGGTATTGCCGCGCTCGACGGCAATGCCAATGCAACAAATAGTTTTCGAACTTTTTGTAACTCTTGAGCGCCCCAGCTGTCGAGTTTTTGCGTAGCTAAAACACACCATTTGGCACCAGAGGAGTTTTATATGAACATTGCTTTCAAAGTTGGCGAGAAAGCGCTGTCTGAACTTGCAGCCGAAAGGTCAACTAAGGGCTATGCCCCATTGCCCTTTTTAACTGCTGATTTAAACTCAAATTGATATTGAATACGTAATAAAATACATCTATATCAATTTATTCATAACAAATGATCGATGACTGAGATATCCACTAAGAATTATGTAACTCGGACCAACGAAATATATGACCGTTCTAGACCCTCCCTAAATCCTATTCAACATTAATCGCTCTCTTCAATATCGGAACATATATCTATATCTCCTATACCGGACCGCTCTGAATGGACGTCAGGTGTTAGTAAGAAGCTTTGTACGATCATCATGTCTTATTCCAAACGAGAACATAAAAGCCTGATAAGATAAACCAGTATTAAATACTACTAATACAAGATCGGTTACACTTATCAGTTGTCTTTTCAATAATCTTTAATAGAAAAAATCGACTTCTAATACCGTTTGTAATGCCTTATATATTATTGGCTGGTATTTAACTGATCACGAAATATAGTATAATTAATCCACTTCGTCACCTTTTTCTGGTAGCATTTCGTTTCTGTAAGGGTCACAGTTTTAATAATCTAATCTAACCCACTTTTCTGTTTACACTGGTTTATCAGAGTCAAATGCTCACCCGAGGCCACTAAGAAATGAGATTGACAAATTAAGATTCCAAACCAAAATTAATCCTATTAGCGCATAAATTGAGACTCATCCGTCGCTTATATTTCAGTCCTAGTTGGTCCTAGTATCCGTACATCAAAGTATAAATTCGGCACCTAGGCTGCCTAAGCCGGTGCAGTATAAATTTCCATTAGGCGAAAAGCTTTAGTCCTGTGCTCGCCGCTCGTAACTCAAACTTGGCACAGATGTACGGAGTTACAGCAGGTGGTGCGCAGGGCGTACTTGCGCCGCCGAGATTCCCCTATTATAGACCCACCCTCTAGATAGATAGGTACTCATAATTCATAACCCTACTTTTTTAGGGTTCCGTACCTCAAAAGGAAAAAACTGAACACTTGTAGGATCACTCGTGCGTCTGTCTATCTGTGTCTGTCCGACTGTCACGGGCCATTTTTTCGGAAACGAATACTGGACCATTTAAGTTGACATTTGGTACACATATGTAAATTAGAGATGCCACTAATATTCGGCAACTATTCGGTATTCGGCCTATTCAGCCACTTTGCCGAATATACGGTATTCGGCCGAATGTTGCCTACTATTCGGCCGAATACCTACTATTTGAATATTTAGGTACAGTCAGCGTCATATAGTAGATAGTAGTAAAATATTCAAAGAGTTCGGTACGCGATACAAATTATGTGTACCGAACTTTTTGAATACTTGGGATGATACCTACTATATGACGCTGACTGTACGTAGTGTATTTACGCTGATCGAGTAACATCAACTATACTTTACACGCTGCGGGCTTAGCAACTAAGGCTTCTGTGGTAAGGCTTAGCAACAATCATGTTGAGGTAAGCACAATCTGATAGGTAGACTGTGAAATCCGTTTATTTTCCAATTAGTTATTACTAGCTAATATTCAGGTATATATAAGTATACGGATTTCACAGTCTACCTATCAGATTGTGCTTACCTCAACATGATATAGGACGTAACCTGGATGACCATCGTTAAACGTGAATCGAAAATATTTTCCATAATAAAAATGTATTGGAATAACAAATGGGAACGAAATGTTCGATGTTCGATGTGCATGCATTACTTTGCCCCACATGTGGATAAAAAGCAACTTTCTCATCAGTTTTTGAATAATCAAGAGAGCCTTTACCGTCTGGTGTGGTGAAAAGAATTTTTCGTATTCTCCCTATATTCCAGAATATCATCTTAATATGAAAGTTCAGCGCTTAGATTACCCCGAATTGCTTGGTGGCGCAGTACTAAATAACATTTAGCGTTGGCCCGGCCGCGGGGGCTTGCACCACTGCATACGCGAGCTGATTTAATTTTTAGTGTTTTGCAAAACTATCATGCAGCAATGCAACACAGGTGCAGTATAATATAAATATCTGACCATTATATAACAATATAAATATTCCTTTGAACCTTTTTGTTCCAACCATAACATAAAATAAAATTCACGTTCTATTCAAGTACAAGTAATTGCCTAATATATCTGGACGATTTAAACTAAAAATTGGAGAGTAAGATCGAAGGAAGTTGAGAAAGCCGAGAAAATGTTACTTACTTAGATCAAACGATGGAAAATTCAGACGTGGAGGAGGTAGAAGAGCTTGCACTTAGAATAAAAAAACTGGCCGCGTAGCCAAACTGCGAATCGCTTACGCTCCGTAGCGATCGAAACGCAACTGTCACTGTCGCACTAATATGGAAGAGTGATAGAGAGACACTAAGCGTTTCGTTGTCGAAGCGATAGCGATTGTCACCTTGGCTAGGCCGGCTGGAAGGATTATTTGCACCAACAAGAGATTGTTTCTTACATACCTTGGAATAAACAAATGAAGTTCAAATAGGTAGTTGCCGAAGAACGAAGCTGCTTAACATATCAAACGGCAAAGTTTCCGAGAAGCAATCTTTGATAACTAAGCCGCTTGGGAACTTATCAGACTTCAGAAAGATCTTATTTTTTTTGTATTAGTTATTTCAAGAAAAACTTATTCCAGATGAACGCTTATTCTTTTACTTTAGGTACCATTACTAAATTTTGTTTTACTCGTAATGTATTATTTTCTTCTAACTTATGTTGGTAAGTAGGTATACCTACGTATTATTATTGACCAAATGACGTTCGTGGGTAACCGTTACAGTAATTTTAGACTACTTAATATGAAATATTAACTTTTTCGGTACGGTATTAACGGTACGGTAGGTAGATACTTCACAGAGTAAAATACAAAAGCATTATACCAAAATATTTCACTCAATAAAAAAAAACCGATCAGTGCCAAAGCTTTGTAAAATTTTAACACTTACTGCTCGTCGCTATAAACAAACTGCGTCTCAGTCATTTATTGCCCAGCCCACTTGAAGCTCTGGCCACGGAAAACTTTTAACAGGCGCGGCCCGGGCGGCTCAGCCGCGTGTCCAAGATCTGAATTCCCGTTGGCTTTGCGAGGGCTAGCAAGTTCTCGGATAACCAGTGTAACTTGATCTCGAGATTCATAACAACTAGGTACGTGTAATCAGAACGCTCACTTTACTGGTAGGCCAGAGCTTACGACATGCATGTGCTCGGTAAATGGTCGGAATGACACCCCGGCCCAGTGCTTCGGCCCAGACGCCGCAGCCCATAAAATGTTCGACCACACTCGATACCGCCTCGTCTATTCCACGTACCGCAACTTAATGCATATTTAGTACCCAGCTTAGGATGATACACTGATTTGAGTTGGCAATACAACAATAGCATGGCTATACGTACATAACGTACCTAATTATCACAGTTCCGAGTGCACGCATTACACATAATTTAAGTCACATAAACTTGAATAAAGCTAAAATGTAATTTGTCGCGTTTGAATACCTGGCAGTACGAGTACAGTTTGAGCTTGAAAATTGTTCCCGTTCCATAGAAATCAGGATGTTATCACGGTAAAATTCGCGTTGCGTATCTATGTTGTTGCTACCTTAACTATTTTATGTAGCTTAAAATATGAAATGCTACGTTTTCACTAGTTTTAATTTTATACTCTAGGTATGTTGTGACTCCAATAGATTTTATTAAGTATGTTTCCTATTTGAATACTTTGTTATTATTGTCGTCTTGTGTCGAATCTCGCAACAACTACTAAGTACTCCCACACATGAAACACTATCACGGTGACACTCAATAAACCTCGTTGGGTGGGATTGTAAACACGAATTCTACCAAGTTGAACTGACGTAATAGAGAGACAGACAAGTTATTCGGGCGTCGTTAACGTGAAGTGGCTTTTGCAGTGACATTGCATTTCGGGCGCCGCGCGCTGTCAGCGGCAGAGATCTTGGGTGGCGCAGTGTCATGTCACTTTGATATTGCTCACTCCTTTTTGGAAATATTCACTATTTACTTAGGGTCGGTTGCACCAAACTGTTCGTATGTGGTTGGTGCAACTGGCCCTTAATAAATGAAATGAAACTAATGTTTATTTTATGTAGATTACTCACCTGATAACAACGTGTCCGGTGGAATGAGCGGCATCCCGTCGGACGACAAAGGGCAGATGTAATCGGGAATGCGGATATAATGGCGCTCTTGGTAGCAGAAGTGCTGAAGCACCAGCGCGCGCCTCACGGTATCCAGCTCTTGCCCCTGCTAAAGTGACGACTCCCAGAGGCCACGCTGGCTGCACAGAAACCCGCCCACAAGCTCCTTCGCCGGATTCTCCACTACTAGCTTCAGCAGCGCTATACGCTAATCGCACTGTTCGAGGCGGCCGCTTTCCTTTTCCATCTGCTGGCCACCAAGATGCAGGAATCGTCAGCTCAGCCAAGCAAGCGCCCTCTTCCCCTTCTGGGCCACATGTTGCTGTCAATGACTTTGTGCCTAAAGTGGCGTGTAATGTTATACAAACTCTTCTAGGTCGAGTGGCAGCTCTTCTAGCTCCCCCTTCTCCACCCGTATGAAAGAGCACACGCAGCACGGGCGCATCTCGAGGGAGTTCTCTAAACACTAAATGTGCTGATACGTCAAGTCTGTGTGCTGTCGCTTCCTGTAGTTCGACTAGAGTTGCGTTTCTTCTTGGCGGTTCTAAGGGATCAGGTACCGTGTAGCGCGCTGGCACAGTTTGTTTGGTGGAGAAGGGTCCATATGTGGCGCGAACAGAGGCTGGTGCGGACCCCTGAAGCACTGTGAATCGGTCCAGGGACAGCAGAGCTCCAGGCAGAGCTGTGCCCATCGGTTCTGGAGGTGGACCCGCACCGCTCCATCTTGCCGTGTGCTTTAGAAAAAAACCGCTATCTTTGTTTTCAAAGTGGACCTCTACGCTGAGAACGGTACCTGGAACAACCAAATGAGGAGAAATTAATGAACAGAAAAAAATCAAGACAAAAGATAAAGATATCTAACCCAACAACAAAGTTACTAATCAAGTTATGGCATAAGAAAAAGCTCCTTGAATATTTGATTCGGTTTGCCGTGGCGAGATAAAGCGCGTCGTGGCGTAACGCGCTGGCACCCTTCCAACTGCATCCTGCCCGCAGTGAGATGTCGCTTCTTTCTCACTTTGTTTACAAACATTCCAATATTTATAAGTTAAGAGTATATTTTTGGCTTAACGTAAAAAACTACTTCTTACTTGATTCTTCACACATGAGTCATTTGGCATACTCGTACCTATAGGTAGTGAAAGATGCCAAGACTCAAACTTTGCGGCAAAACAAAACTATTAAAAATATTTATATAAAACTAAAATACGAAGTAAATACATACTTTTGAACCGATTTTAATATAATAATAATAGGAATGTGACAATATGACTACAACAAGTGTGAAAGGTGCCTAAGTATGTAAATACATTAAATAAACAAATTCACAATTGTAAAATACATATATACGCAATAGGCATTAAATACGAGCAAGTTTATAAAGTATGGGAAGTCGTGAGTGGGTTCTTGTTGTGTATGACGGATGGGTCGTCACGTCACGTGTCAGGCACGACCTCGTTTAGGGAAGAGGGATTTATGTCACGTTTGTACCTGATGTTTATAAGGAATGGAAAGATCCTTTTGATTTCCTTATTGAGACGAAAATGCGTGGAATAAAACTTTAGAGTTTGAAGTGCATAGCATCACAATTTTATTGCTATTTATTTTGAATACAAAACATGGATAAACTTTAAGAGTTACCTGCTCCGCTTCTCCGACTATTTTACAATTGTTCTATGAATTTACGCTTTAAGTTAGCTTTGTAGTTAATTAATTATGCACACAATGTAGGTATTAGTTCAATTTTATTTATTTATTTTATTTAATATATTTAATTCAGATAACAAGATCCATACAATAAATTAAACTAAAACTATTTCTTAAATAACTTAAATAACTAAATTAACACCTCTATTATGGTCCATGTGCATAGCGTTCCATTTGAGCACTATGGCTTGGAAGCCATCCACGCGAGCTTCGGCAAACATCCCCCACGCGCTGCAAAATCGAGGCAACCCCAACAACACCCTGAAACCGTTATTATACTGAATGCGTAAGGCATTGAGAGATCTCTGCGTACACCTGACCCACAGGCTGCACGTATAAAAATCAATGTTTTGATAGACATATTTGTTAATAAATGGCAAAATAATTCGACTTACTTACTCAAAGTACCTATATCGATTTGAAATCTCTCGGTATGATTAGGTACGGATTTGCCTCCCTCAGTCACAAAATTGTGCCACAAGACGTAAAGTTCGCGCCTTGATATTACAGTGGAGACAGAAACAGGTTCGCTGTATTAAAAAAAGAAAAGAAAAACGAGTAGGTAAATCGAGTGAAAATCTTGCGTGAATAATGCTACAATCTCAAGTAGTAGACGCATGCTCTCTACGCTCAGTTTATAAGTAAATATGGTTTATGTTGCCTCTAGACCGTTGCGCGACATAGACGTAGGTATGTTCTGCTCCGTTAGGAAGGCGGTTTCACATTGATTTTTTGGATCAAATCGTTCGATTTCTTTAATGATACCTTATTTGAAAAGAGACACATTTTGAAAGATACTACAAACTTGACGTAGGGAAAAGTGACAATGATTGTCTAAAAGTTAAGACATGTTGCAGCCTAAAAGCTAAGGCAAGTAATTTATAAATTCAACAACAATAAGTTCTTTGATAACTCACTAAGTTATAGTGTAAAAATTCCTTCACTATATTGCCGATATCATCGATTCAGCAATTACTATACCTACACTATCTATACCTGGACGCCCAGACATTTGTATTTAATACCTATTGTATGTTTGTTTCATACATCGAGATCTGTAATTTTTACAAATAGCGAGTCCAATTCTGCTCGATATGCATTTTCTTTGACGTCATGCAATAAAACTGTATTGGCCGACGTGCATTGCACAGAATTTCTCGAATTCGAGGAAAAGCGTCTAGCTGTCTTGTATGTACAAACGCGTCCTTATTCAAGTAAATAAATATTTAGGTAGTTATGTAAGATTGTGTAAACATTAGCATCTATCCATATCATTACATTTACATAGGCAGGTATGAAATGAAACGGAATAAGACACGGAATACGGATACCCTTCTTTTCTTTATTTGTGATAAAAATAATAAACCTACTCTTGTGTGCGTACCATCCATCATCATCATTGCACCTTGTCAATCAAAAAGGACGTACACGCTATACAGACGGCATACGTATACCACCCTCTCAGTTAGCACACAGTCGTAGCCAACACCTGGGAAATGGGTACGGATAATAAAGAGCTTTAGCACGTGACGCAGTAGGAACAAAGAAAAATTCACAGCGCTTCCAACCCCATTCGAGATGATACGTCAGGCTGTTTGCAAAGAAACAACATGCCAATATGCGGCGAATGAAAATGCTTTTTCATTCGTGTTGTGGCACGGAGAAATGGAAATACGTGTACAAGTAAAGAGTAAACACCTTAATCGTTTTGTTTGAGGAAGATATATGTTTATGTATGTTCTGATGTACCGGGTGAAGCCCGGTTGATGAACAGGAGCAAATATTTAAACGGATGACTGCTTAGATTTTCATTTATACATTTTATGGTTTAAAGTTAAATACCTAAAATCTACCACACTTTTTTATTATAAACTAAAACAAGCTTTTTGCAAATTTACCGAAGTATCAATGTACCTAGAATGACATACAATTAGAATTAGGTACATAAAAAAAACCCCGATTTTTTTTCTTTTAGGTAACTTACCTATTAAAATGGAACTGTTTATACGTATATTGCTATAGTCGCACCAATAAAAGTCTGCAGCGGATTTGATAGCCCACGCAGTGTAAGTGTTATTTGTACGTCATAATTTCATAGTAGTTTGACGTTTATAACTGACGTTTTGACACTTGCACTGCGTGGGCTATCAAAATCGCTGCAGACTTTTTACGGTCTGACTATATTAGGTATGAATGAGTTTGCAATTGTGTGTTGAAGAAATATTAAATAAAATAAAAAACATTGAACAAAAATTATTTATCATCAATCTCGATCTGCACGGCACGATGTAACCACACAAAGCCAACGTAAAAAATACCATCCTCTACAGGAAGCCGGAAATAAAGTGACCGCAGCGCCAAAATGAAAATGGGAAACGATATAAAAATAACGTTTCTGGTAACGGGCGTCCGATTCTGTTTTACAATTTGACTTGGTTTTAACCTTATTTTGATACGACCGTGAGCAACACGCAGTGTTAGCGGCCTACGCTGAAGTGCTGAAGAAATAGAATCGATAGTCGTCTCATAACGCATTTCGCTCGCAGTTATTTATAGATACGTGTAAGATGCCCGATAATAAGATCGTATCAAAATGAGACGAATATCGTATGAAATTGTTACAACAGAATCAGCCTCTTTGACACTTATTGTATATACATAATCACGCTGTAAATATACAAAACTGTCTTTAACTACGACAATATATTGAGTTACTTGATAGAAGACGGCACGTTTGCAGATCAGTTAACGTTCCTATTGAATATTCAAGTTATTGTACTTCACAAATTCGAAACATTTATGTCGTTGCATATTCAGGTTGCACGTATTCATGAATACCTATCGGTAAAATTTCAGTCCGTCGCATGACGTCACGGCCCGTGGCAACATCGCTTGACAAATGGACAAATATTTACCCGTTAATGACCGACACATTACCCAATTCACTTTATTGTCGTGCTCGCTTCATCTGTCAAATTATAAAATGTACAATCGCGAATATTTCATTATGAAATTGAATTATTTTTCAATTGTTGGCCAGTGAATCCAGTGATATAAATATTGTTTTGCAAAGCTAATTGAATGAAAATACGTCAGATCAGAATATCACTTTGCAAGCCACTTAAACATACCTCTACCAAAAGCAGAATGTGTATTTTATGGCGATGTTTTAGCAGAATGAAAGAGAACATTCGATAAAATTAGGTTTTTATCATCATTTTTAATTTAAAGGTTTATTAAAAACTAAGAAAATTAATTTAGCGAAGTTGTTTGGATATTATAATCTTATAATATTTTAAACTTTCGCGTTTTGAATACATATTAACTCACATTATTATTTAATAATTAACATTATGTGTGGTGGGTGGTTTGAAAATGTGATGTCTACCCCAAACTTTTCCATACACTTTTCGTCGGGTAGATGCACAAATTTCTGTTTTGACATTTTGCTGGGACATCAGTCAGCCGCGACCACGACCAGTGAAACCTGTGTCGAAACGTCGGTAAATCAAGGTAATTGAATATAATTCATTATAATCTTACTGTGTAGAGGCAAAATTCTATATTAAGTTTAATATGTGTAGATAAAAAGTAAATCCGACTCTTATCCTGTTACGAATAAGAAAACCATCTAATCAACGTTTAATGTAGGTATTTGGTTTCAGGGAAATTCTGAAGAATGTAAGTATTTTTTCTAATATTTCATTTCAATAGGCGTTAAACAAAATATCTATATATATTACTAAGGAACGAAATAAAATAAATATTGACCTGGACTACAGTGTCGTAAGTATTAAACCGAATGGAAACCCACATAGGACGTGTTTATTTGTGTCTATAAAACGCTCATAAAGTTCATAAACCGAGTGGTGCAGTAATTCAGGCTGTAAATAAGTGGGAGCCAGAGAGTCTAGCCATAACCGTGGCGGTTGGCTTTTCTAGGGTACGAGTAGACAAAGTTCTCAGAATTTCGTGTTAAGCTAAACATCAGTATCTTACACATTTACGATGTTTGTACAGACTGATTAGGTGTCAAGAGTTTTAGGCAAGCAATAAAGGAATATTATCAATAATGTTCACATTCCTTTAACATTTTTGCTAGAAGGAAATTGAGCTATTTTATCATCACCTAAGCTACTTATTTCGGCGCTTTAACGTTATTCTTTGCCGACCGTAGGGTCGGTCGTGGGTGTAGACCCATGCCGGAAAAGAAGTTAAAGGGACGATTCAAAAAAGAGATAGCAATTTGCGAAACTTCCAGCTACAACAGTTCCGAAGATTTACGCTAAGCCTCAGGCGTAGGCGGCACCGATGCTTTATTAGATTATATTGCTTTTCAAATTAAATTCCGTCAGCAAAAAGTTACACGAATTGAAATTAATAGGAACATTGTTTATCACAAATATCACAATGCTATAAAATTGAAGTATTTTATTAGATAGGTACCACCATTATTACCGAAACACTGAGCGCCTTCTTCATAAAACTTTACAAGCATCAATTAGATAATTTATGTTTTTTCTCTTTCTTATAAATACAATAAATCAAAATTACAGATAAAGACAAACGTTTTAGAGGTTATTCATAACACTCAATTAGTCAGCACAATCTTTTCTTTAGCGTTAAAACATACTACTTTTTAGGGTTCCGTACCCAAAGGGTAAAACGGGACCCTATTACTAAGACTTCGCTGTCCGTCCGTCCGTCTGTCACCGAGCTGTATCTCACGAACCGTGATAGCTAGACAGTTGAAATTTTCACAGACGATGTATTTCTGTTGCCGCTATAACAACAAATACTAAAAACAGAATAAAATAAAGATTTAAATGGGGTTCCCATACAACAAACGTGATTTTTGACCAAAGTTAAGCAACGTCGGGAGTGGTCAGTACTTGGATGGGTGACCGTTTTTTTTTTTGCTTTTTTTGTTTTTTTTTTGCATTATGGTACGGAACCCTTCGTGCGCGAGTCCGACTCGCACTTGCCCGGTTTTTTTTATAACCTGAAAATACAGTAATTATTGGAAACAGTCGCCGAATTGTGGCAGAGATAGCGTTACAATTATAACTAACAGGTATCATGAAAATTCATGATTGTGGTTAATAGAAAGTAAACCTAAACCAATTACTTAAAGTATAATTTGTTTCTGTGAATTTCATCATAAAATAACGATATTTTAGCCACAAAAGTTTGTGCAAAACGACAATAGACTGAGAAAATTGAGGTAAAAGAACGCCGCATAAAAAATAATGATCCACCCTCTGCTCGCCAGAGAAGGGTGAATACCGAATAAATTGTTTGCCTCTTTCAATTTTACACAACGAAGCCACAACAACACTGCTTCATACATACTCGAGTTTGTAATTTTTACTGAGACTTTATGTCACACAGGTAATATTTTTTCCTACATGAAATGAGATATGAGAATATTAGATAAATCCACAATGTTGAGATAATTTGAGACCATAAGTAATGTAATACTTACTTATTTCAATTTTCCTACTGTGAAACACCAATTGGAGCATTCCATAAAATTGTCTACCATTTGTCCCGTACAAACGCGATTTTCTGAAGATTTGCAGATACAAGAGTTTCCTTTTCTATGACAAATGGTTAAAATTATGCGCAGAAAAAGAATTGGCTACTTTAAATGCCGAAAAAAAGTCGCAACACAGGAAATAAAATGCGTTTGTACGGGACAGCCCGTGGAATGCTCCAATTCCAAGGTATCTTTGAATTTTGAGAACAGGTGAGTAGATATTTATACTTTTTTTTGAAGCGCAATTGAATTGAACCTCTGTGAACTGACCACGACAAAACTGACCAAGTCACACCTCGTTTGCTATTGACTTTGAAAAAATATATCTATATTTTTTACAGTCCTCGTCTCAAGCCTAGTTAATGCTTCTATTGATTGAAGTAAGTATATTCCATTTCTTATAATTCATCAAACCCAAATGATAGATGAAAGCCGTGTTTTATAAAACTATTCCGTCACGCGACCTAAAAGCGTGCCGCGGCATTTACGTGTATTAATTCAAAGCCTTAGATGTAGATTTAAGCTTTGATTATGAAAATAAAAAGCCAACTATTAACTAGTCGAAATAGGAAAAATTAACAATAAATTAGGCAAAATTTTGAAATATTTAGCTATCCATACGTTCATACATAATGACAGACGCAATGCGGTTCTGTGATGATCAGAGTTCGGACAATTTATCGCAAAAATAAATATTGTATGGAACATGATACAATTTTTTTAACAATTTTGAACTGCAGTTATTGAGTATAATCTGGAAATTTTAAAGATACTGTGAACATAATATGAGTTTAATAAATCTTGTCCTACTTTGAGATATACATGATATTTGATGGTTTTGCGATGATTTGTCCGATCACTGGTGATGATAGACATGTATGTCCACTATTCTGTCTGTTTAGTGTACATTCCAAATACAACATTTAGTTAAGTTTCGTCATTTAAAACCCGGGCATGAGTTGAACGGTACAAAGTTCAGTCAAGTCTCATTACAGGCCATCAATAACCCGGCATCGGCTGGAAGCTCCGTCGACGTCCATGAGCATGTTTGCGGCTTTACTTTACGGCCAGATCCTTGTATCGCATTTTACCGCTGTAACGTTGTAATAACCCTCTTTAGGGTTCCATGCAATGGGGTACCAACGGTACTAGTGCTGAGCATTCGATGCTCGTCTTGTGTCGTCGGGCTGAACTGAAGAACCGTAGGGATTAGGTGGGGTAGGGTAAATACTATTGAAAATAGAGCTTTATTTACTATGTATATTTGTTTTGGCAAGCGATTTGTAGGTGCAAGCCATCTTCACGGAGTGGAAATTATCATGTTAGCTTGAAATCTTACATAAGTATATGTATAGATAAAGTATGTGTAATAAAGATTGTGTAGTAAATAAAAATAAATTTAACTACAAAACAAATGAAATATTATATTGTCGTACTTTATAAAAATGAATCGGGACATAGAATAGGTAGATTCTGATCCTGTGATACAGAAAACATCACAACCCTCCATGAGAACGAACTTGGCCATGTTTAAAAAAATATATGGATAGAATAGGGTGGCAGTACGGCAGTGCCATCGTTATCTACCGAGCTTCTTTTCAGCCATTTTGTGATAAATTACTGTGCTGAGGAATATCGATGTTTAACATATTGGAGAGCGTCCTTTCTTTAGAACTGTGCTAAGTACGGCTAAGTTGCTTTTTGGGTCACCTTAAAATCAATGTTTATTTGAAACCATATACCATATATTATGTAGTAAATAAATACGACAGCTTAGGCAATAATGCAAAAAAATTATTTGGTGAAAAGCTATGTTTTGATATAAATTCAATATATATATTAAAAAGGGGTCATTTTAAGTCTAAAAACGTTCGATATATTTCACTCCGTACCGAGGAGTGTCATCAGGAGCTTGTGGTGGCGGACTCAACTTAAAATACTTACGTGACTCGATTTAATATAATATATGTGATATGATATGTCTGTGTCTCACGGAAATTTTATTGTTGAAATTCAATGGAATTGGGTATCCACAACGAAACCTCACGATCACTACAGGGGATCATAAAATATATGTAAGTAATAAGTATTACTTGCGTTTAATCATCCATAGTCAATAATACAAGATAAAATGTTCAATTACTCAAAAATGATTAGATTACTCAGAGCTTTTGAATTCGGTCCATTTACTTTGTAAAGCTATCGATTTTTTCCAAAGCAATCTGAACCATTCTTTCTTACGTCCCTTCTATCAAGAGATACTGTAACAATAGGAGATTATTTCTAAAAATAGAGTCCCGAGGAAAACACAATGTAGGTACTCAGCAATAACAAAATATTATTGGAGCCAAATTCGTGGTGGTTTGGCTCATTAATCAACCTGAATTGCCCAAGATAGGCACTTTAAGGGGATTCGCTGAAAACTATCCCTACTCTTCCTCTTTACCTGTTAATATTTCGACGTACGTAAACACATTTAGAACTTTACCTATTATATTACCTGCTTGTGACATATTTATCCTTATAAGTCACGTAAAAGGGTAATTTGCAATACATCAGAATTCGTTAGGATTGTTAGTGTTATTTTTTATTAATATTTTTATTTATTGCGGCTACGGTCTATATTTGTAAAGTTAAATGTCACTGCCAGAGTTTGCCAACAAGTTTCCTTTGAAGTTAATAATGACCACACATCGTTAACCTCATAGCATATAGGTAGCACTAAACAGTAGGTCGACGAGTAGCAGTAAAGGTCTATATATATTTTGTAATTGAAATTAAAACCAAATTGAAAGTTTAAATCGCAAATGTTACTTTCATTACTAATGAAACATTTAAAAGATAACTTTTTTTTATTGACTCACGTAATGGGATCTACTGTCTTTAATAATCTACCACAAAACACAATTGAAGTACCAAGATTACTTATACCACAAAATGAAGTCTGAACAGATGTAAAAAATGTGTACAAAAATATAAATAATTCATAAGAGAGTAAATGAGATGTCTTTGTGGCCGAACGCATTTATTTATATTTCCTTCTCTTCAAAGACTTTTTAAATGATTATACTGTCGGTAAATAATCTTGTTAAAAAGATTACAGCTTCAAAATGGCTTCAAAGATGTCTGTACGAGTACTAGTGCAAATTAGAAGATGCCAGTATCGGACACACAGACACTTTTCAAAACAGACAAGTCATTCGAATAACCAAAATAAGATCAAAGCAACGGTAGCATTTACACTTCAAACGTGAACGTAGGTAATTAATCGGACCACAAAGGGTTTGGGATGAGGATACCTATAAACGTATGCGAAAAGTTTTTATGGCGCATTAAATCCAACTCACCAATGATTTATTTTGTAGTCACAGACCGACTATAACATTTCATTTGAATCTGTCTATTTATTTAAGTCGTTTGTCTACAGAGCTATTCCAATATCCCAAATTACTAACTTGACCTAACAAATGTCTGTATTCATAAATTACGTCTGTCTAAATACAAACATTTAAATAACTTTACACAAAACGAAGTGGCTGTATTTGAATTTTGAAACTACATATGTATTTAATTAAAATGTTAGTTTGACGACTGATTTATTGAACATTTTTATTTTCTAAGAAAATTTTACGAAACCTTTTCCTGGATATAATAACATAAATTGGAACAAAAACCCTTTTATGTAATTTGGGGCTCAATTTGCTATCACAATCTTCCCCTTTTATTCTGGCAATATCGCTGGCCGCAGTCATTACGAGGAAATTATACCGCAACATGCCGTAGAACAATACCCCTAACGAGTCGAATATTGTCTCTGTGCAAAGCTGTAGAATTTTCTTGAAGGTTTGTGAAGACAGAGGGTAGGTCACGTTCTTGTGGCCACCGATGTAGGGTTACCAGGCGTGAGGATTTTTAGAGTGAAATTTCAGTTACCAAAAGTGCATTAATGCCCCTGTAGGTTTACCTGTACCCAAATTGTGAGCTAAATTTCTTTAAGCCCCGTTAAGACAGATGGCGAAAATCTGGTTATTTTCTAGATATAAATATTCAGCACTTAAAAAAAACAAATGTAATATGTTAAGACACTGTTAAAAGCAACTTCAGATTTCGTCAAATGTCGAAACCACCAGAGACAATACGAAAAATAACCATGTATTGACAAGGCCCCTTTTTCCCATAGCTCGACTGGTGTCTAGAATTTTGGTTAAGAATAGCATAGCCAAAATCAAAATGATAACGGTTAATATGAAAGTTAAAATGTGTCAAGACGACACATGCAAACGAATAGAAACGATTGTCACTGGGGTAAAAATATTAGAAATAGGTTTCTGGTCACCCTACACGGACGTGCTTGTTAAATAGGTGATGCTGCATGGCCTTGGCCCACTATGACTACTGTCCGTTGGAGTGCACAGAATTATGCCCTAGGCAAACGTAACATGGTAGCGCTAGTATTGATTGCACTTCGTACTCGAGTATTCAAACAGCAATATTTAAAGACCTGTCTGTATAATATGTACAAGTAATACAACAATACGGTAAAACGGGGTGAGTAGGTTTCGCGGGGAGAGGTGGGTTATGAATGGGGAGAGAAGGTTTGAGAGGGGGGTGAGAAGGGTTTTTAAGGCTACTGCTACAAAAATAATGTATTCCAATTTAAAATGGGGCTGTAGTAATACGCATAATAAAAAAAATCGATCCAACAATCTTCCAAAATCACCTTTGTATGAAAAACCCTCTCACCCCAAATACGAGGCACTACGGGGTGAGGCGGGTTTTCCTCTTTATCTTCAAAGTTATGAAATGGAACTACCCAAAATAAAATACAAACTAAAATACAAACGTCCGAACCACTTATTATATACACCATTCAGTTTTCACATGTAAAAATAAAATTTTATCGAGGTTTGAAAGTCAAATTTCAGTCGACTCACCCCATTTTACGGTACAACGTGAAGTTCTACGAGTATAATTATTAGAATTTGAATGTACTTAATCAAATTATTTCAGTATATTTTATGATCTCAAGTAGATACAGATTTGCTGAAGTACAAATGATCTGCGCAGTGCATACCTACGCTCTTATTCCGTCAACAAAAATAAAGGTGTGATTAGATCATTTTGAACCCCGACTGGCTAAATTACTTCTGCAGTATCCCTATCCCTGAAAGGGGAGGAAGACCCGTGAAGGGGGAGGCCTATGTTCAGCAGTGGGCGTCATATGGCTGAGATGATGATGATGATCCTTATCCCTATCTCTACCCTAAAAGGGTTATTAACAAATAGGTGAATGCAACTCTAAGAATAGAGACACTATAGTTCCAATGTTGTTCCTTTTAACAACTATAAGTGTAAAGCGGTACAATTATGTACCGTTTTAAAAATAATGATCACAAGGGAAAAAAACATTACTTAGGTATTCAATAATTACGCGACCAAACTCAATAACTAAGTATCCTTGATAAAGTCAGAAAACATATTATTAAATACAATGAAATTTAATAAACACCTACAATGATGTCGCTGTCAGCCAGAATCAATAATATTCACTACTGTTTCGTACTCATGGGTCCATGTACGCCCACTCCGAAGGTACTTCACTGAAGAGGGCTCTTCTCAGGAAAGCCTCGACGTGCAATATTATGTTGCTTAAAGGTGATTTATATACGCTTTCACTTCAGTCAAATTTCTATGAAGCACCTCAATGTAGTAAGCTCTATTACTTATGACGAGTACCCACATCGAAATGATGTGGGTACTCGTCATAAGTAATAGATTTAAAAATTTAAGAATTTAATTGTGATTTTTTTTTACTGAAGGTACCTAGTAGGTTAACCTTAAAGCATGTAGGTATCAAGATAAATCTTGCACATAACGTCGATACAGAGGCGTTTTCCCGAATGGATTAAGAACAATTAGGACGAGGAAGCATTTCATGGTTTATTACACAACAGTCCTAACTAATCGCCGTCTGCGAGACAGATCGCCTTCGTACGTTTCTGCCCGTGTATTCATAGGTATTGCTTAGTCGACTAGTCGAAAATTTCGGTAAACCAGAGTCTGTGAGCTTTGAGATCACAACTATGCGTGAGAGCCCTTTTATACTGGTCCGATAGCGTCTTTGTAGCTGTGGTTTGAATAACACCATCAATTACTTCCATCGCTTAATGATCCGACCAAAATAAGTGTGACCCTTAAACTTATACCAACTATGCGTAAGCGCAGATCATTTTTAACACTGGTTGTGCATGCATGGCGATAGGAATGTTAGTAACAGCTCTGCTTTATTTACAGGTCTGCAAATCCCTCGGTAACGCGGGGCCGGCCGTCACTGAGGTGTCTTTGAAGGGTGCGTGGGACTGCGAGATTAGATTTGTAGCTTTATTTCTCGTATATCACTGTCATTGTTGTTTTGGTCATGTGGTGCTGCATGATGTTACTACATTTAGTATTACTCAATATTTACGATTCAAATGTTTTAGGTCGTTGGGTACGTATAAAATAAACAATATTTAAGTAGGTACATACAAACTTCATTAATATAGGTAATCGCCACGCCTTACGAGTAGGTAACTATCCAAAGATTAGTAATGTATAGAGAAGACAATTCGTCCTGAAAGTTGAAATAATACTAAAACCAAAACAAAAATTGGATTAAGACTCTAAATCAAGAAACCGGAAGTCTTTTTATACCGCTTCGTGTTAGCAGACAAAAAGTAGCATTTTGTCTCCTGAAAATCGTAGGTATTTGCCTGAAAATAAATGAATATTAACATTATATTTTTAAAACTTTTCTGATAATGCATGGATATTTTTTATTATTTATTTCATAAATCGACACGTTATTACATACACGACACATTATAATCTAGTTAAGTAGCAGACTTTAGTTTGCGTACGATTGCGTACCTATAAATTAGTACGATGTTCATAAAAATGTGCAGTTCGTAACCTACGTAAGCGTAAGCTCAATCCTATGGTACTTTGCTCAACGACATGGTGTAACGGAACGCATTTATCGGCTACTTGATGACATTTCCTACCGTCCACCAGTCCCTATTTGGTTATGACAAGCTACATTTTTGTTTGATCAACACGTGAGAATTGTGAAAGTTTTTATTTATCAGTACAACTAGTTTTACCGGTTATAGTAAACATTACTGCATTTAATGCGCCGTCATTTACTATTTATTCAAATTTAAGATTAACATTTCAACTTCATATGATTTAATCGTTTAGATGACAGGTGCGACATTTGTTGCCTAGTTGTTAATTCAAATTTGACCACGGTTATGGCAGTTACAACACATTGGAATCGTAGGTTCCATTATAATGTTAAATTTGTAGTACATTACCGGCGATATTAATCTGACATATTATACACGTATTCACTGTACAAGTTTGCCAAAATTCTTATTTTCGGTTAGTTAAGTTAGACTAGCCGTACGCGTCAAATGGTCGATTAAATACGTCGAACTTCCGTGAACAAAATAGCCTGAAATATTAACGCCACGCCACGTATTCTCAGTTATGCTTCTTCTCACCAAGCACTAACCCCAACCTTCTATGCCTACAAATCCAGATCCCCATGGTATAATCACCTGCCTCTCAACCTATAGCTACGCTTCATTCAATGGAGTTAAAAGTGGATCGTTGTAGCAATTAGTCGGGTAGCGTCGCGGCCCCAGCATTGCCGCTCTCAACAATAACTTGTCACCCATCTAAATGCAAATACAGCCCGCGCCCCTTGATCTGCGTCATCTCATCCCTCATTTGTCGACTTGCGGAATAATTTGCTTGTACAATTGCTGAATCGCGGTTTGAGATAGCGAAAATGTATACTTGAAAGCGAGTGATTTAAAGGATATCATAAGCGATCATGTAATTCATCCTATATTCTATATTCGATAAATGCTATTATTAATATATCTACAAAAAAAAATGGCAAGTTACCTACATACCTCATATCTTTAGTACAGTTTAAATCGATAAACGAATTACACAGTAACTCAGTTTTATGAAAAATGTTAATCGCAACCCCTAATCGCAATCCCTAAAATTCAAACGCTACACATAGGTACCTAATACCACGTGGTTAACGTTTCCGTTTTACCGCAACTATCTTTTTGCATCGCTATTAGTCAAAGTAACGAACAAACATTCTACATTAATTAACACAATTTTATGCGCAGATGCTAAAATGTAATGAAACTAAAAAGTTAAATAGTCTGCCCAATTACGTGCTCTCTCTCTAAGACCTGCTCGAAGTTAAGCCAATGATGGCCAAATTTGGTAATTTAGTCAGTTTGGCTACAGCGCCAAACTCGCTGAAGCGATTGTGGGTAGCTTCATTAATTTTGTATAAGCAGAGCTTGCCGTTTGCATGTCAGCACTGGAATACGTTGTTACTGGGTTATGATAATACATTTAATGTAACTTATTATAATATGCTAATTTAAAAACTGGTAAACTATGTAAAACTCCAATAAGGTCATCATAAATTACAATATCAATAACATTGCATTGAAAATATTGGGCCAAAAATAGAGAATTTTCCATTTCTACAAAGGGTTTATGGTTAACGTAATAATTTCCCAAAAATCACCCCTCTATAAGGCCTAAATCTGAAATTGCCAAATATTCTTCAAGAACAGCCGTTTTGAACAAAATCGATTGGGTCCGTAACGAGTTTCCACATCGTAGAGGGCGGATGAATAAGATTAGGAGAGATAAGGAGCTATTGCGATCGACCACTAGGCCTTTTGTTGGGAGAAAATGTAAATCGGTCGAACACTCGCGGGATGAAGCAGGTCCCGCATAAATCCTGTTAGTGACATAGCAATTTAACTTCAGCCAATGCTGACCTGTTACGTGCTACGAAATTTATCTGTTATCAAGCTGCGGTACCTACGCTGCGGTTTCCAACCACACGGCAGAGGCACAAAACTGGCAATTGATTCATGACAGATAAAATAGATGTCTTTTCTATTCAAAGTTCAACAATACCATACAAATGCACAAACCATAAGCATCTTTGGTTGAAATACTAGTCATAAAGTATTATTATGCCACGGAAAATACGACGCTATAATATACAAATATTTATTCATGGGTCAAAATTCCTTGATAGTAATCTATGTGACCGTATACCATCGTGGATTACAAACGAATCGATAAAACTGTCCACGATGACTTTGGTAGGTACGACGTTATTGTTGTTAAGGCAGTTGTCAGCATCATGAGGGAAAGACGCCGTGTATTTTTATTCAAACGAGAAAGCCTTTTGTAATCATATCAGTCGTTGCTTTCAGCTAAAAGAAATGTAAACTTGACAGAATAGATGAATGTTTAATAGAGTTTATAGTGTAGGGAATATTATGATCGTGACCAATTGTAATAAGTAAAAGTGGCCCCCCAATGCGCGGCAACGACTCAGCGGGACGCAGCACTAGTACGCACGGGTTAAAATCTCACTATAGGGAATGTGATTAATCATGATTATACAAAACTGTTGCTCCATTTCTTTAATTTGAACTATAGGTACATACTGTACTAAACTGTCTACAGCACATAAATCAATAGGTTAGATAAACATGACATTCCTTTTTTAGATTCCGAAACCTACATTTCTTACGAATGTATTCTCAAAATGTTCCCAGGCTTTTTCATCAGCGGGATTGATACGTTAGTGGTCGTCGACAAGAGGTCACAGACAAAGAGGAAGTACAAGATGTGATGCGAGTGATGCACACGGAGGCTTTTACCGTAACTACAGTTTATTTTTAGATGAGAAATGCCACAAAGCAAACTTCGCTTGTAAAGGAACTGTTTAAATATTTCACCTGACATGACAGATATAGTTTCTATCGCGGTACAGTTATAGAAGGATGTGGAAGTTTAGAATTGTAGTTGTTTTATTAGGAAAACCAATTCAGGTATAAATAGAATGTATTAATTTATTGTAGGGATAACTGAAAGTTCCTTCTTCTTATTAGTGCATTAAGCTCCTGAGTCCCAGCGGCCTTATAAAGTACGAATAAAAAAAAAACTAAACAAGGTCCCAAATTCAAAAACAAAACTATATCTAGTCTCCCGGATGACTAAATCTTGTGTTCGTCTGTGTTAAATATGACAAACAGAGTAAAAAATATTTGAAAGTATCTTTTTTATAAGTCGATAAGTGAACGGTATTCAGAATGAAACTAATGAATACAGGTATCTACAGCTCCATTTAAGCGACAGAGTCTGTGACAGTAATAAATGAACTGTCAATGCCAGCTAAGTACAGTTCTTATAATGCCAGCAAGATTCCGTATAGCAATTAAGAAAATTACTTGCAAAGGTTATATCACCTACTTACGCATTTTGAACTTATGATCCTTTCCCATTATACAACTTAGACGTGCCACAAGCGTTAAATGGCAGCAAAGTTAATTTAGGGACTTCATAAGTTATGCTCGGTAGCTTATTTTCTTTGTAATAAATCATACCTGCAAGTTATAACAACAGACAAGAGTGTTTTGTCTCGTAATGAGTTTTCATCTAAATGTACTACAGTGATAGCAAAGCATTGCTACGAGTTTAATTATAGGGTTGTTACCATACAACTCTATAATTAGCTTTCGTATACCTACTAATATCGTGTGTGAAATGTTGTTTTCGCCAAAGAAATCTAACACGATACTCGCTACTGCAATCGTATAGATTATAGTGTCGTATTTTACTATGTACTTTTAGATACCTAGTATTAAGTAGAAGACAGGGGGCAATTACATTAAAAAAAATGGTTTTGTTGTACCTAGTTACTTAATTCATGACTTACGTTCTAACAAGACTCCTCCGATACAATAGACATTACATTAGAACTAATACACAGCCAAATATATCGGTATATAAAACTTCGTTTTATTTTCCTAAAATCTTATTTAATAATCATAGAAGAGTTGTTATCCATTCGTTCGATATAAATTTTCTACTTGTTACGTACATTTATTTGATGACCTATAAAAGCATGTTCGCAACTCTTTGAAAGAACGCAGTCCCAGTGCACTTCTCGATCTCCTGAACAGTAATTTAATTAAAGTGAGTGCGCATTAGGCATGCTGAAGAAGTAAACGGGATCTTCGCTTCGCCGACGTCCCACTGGAATTTGCTTTTATTTGAACGACGGAAAATTCTGGCCACTTTCTTTGCGAGTACTCGAAAGGGTAAAATCCATTGAAATGGCAGATGCTTCCATCATGGGTAGGTACCTACTTGAGATTAAATGCGCAGCGTGAATTATAATTACCGTCAACGAAATGGTTTCGCAGAAAGTTTAATATTCTTTTACGGTATACTTCATTATCCCGGAAGCAAAATTCACGGAGATTACGTTGAATTTTTAATAAAGCAAAATGTAGAAATACCTACTTATGTCACATTTCTTGGGGTATATAGGTCACTCGCTTTTAAAATTACTAGTTTAATTCCCCAATATCAATTTATGTAAAATTAAACGCACTGCAGTAATGAGGGTCGATTCGCTTAGAAATTCTTCAGGTACACTACAAACAAGTTATGCACTTAATAGTAAGGTATAATTAAATATAATACAGATAGATATCGTTTTAAGCGGGACTTAACAAAGTCACAATAAAATTGTTTAAACTACTTATGCATAAATGTAACCCATTTATGTATACTTACACAAAGTAAATAAATAATTCAATTTACATTTGTATTCAACTGAAGGGACGATGAATCCCTAGACACACATTGTTCATAAGTTCATAGTCACGAACACTATTTGCTTAATTGCTTAGTTGTTACCGACACATGAGGGTATGTAATCGATCTTTTCGTTAAATTGGATTTGAGGGTGTATAAACATAAACACAAATTTATTAGAGGTCTACTGAGACCAGCTTAGCGTTCTGTGAAGGCTTGAAATTTAGCTACACGAGACACGATGAATATATTATTCAAGGGTAAGGTAATCCAATAAGGCATAGATTAAGGTGTAGTTTACTAACAGCTGAGACGGCGGATAGTTGCCTGTGAGATGGGGTGTGTGAGATTCAATTATGGAATAGATTAAGATCGTTTGTGGATAACTACTGTCTTCCGCTCGTTATATTAGTGTGCTGAAATCTCACGCTCGAGAGCAAAATAAATGAATGGGTGAGTAAAAGAGTAAGTGACGTTTTCATTACTCTTTAGTACCTAATGTTTATGTAAATCAAATGCAATTGACGTTGTTAAGTTATATTAACAGATAATAAAGTCAATAATAATGAGTAAATAATTTTTGGGGAAACTAGAAACGCACATTTGCATCGTCATTTGCGTCGTATGAGCCTAGCGAGACGTGGTTTGCCAACTCTTGGACTAAACATATTTTATAATATATCGTGACAACAAAATGGGTCAATTGCAATAAACTAATATTTTATTTTATTTTATTTAAACTAATTTCATATTAAACATGTTACTAATGATTTAGGTTGTTCAAATTAAATTATTTGTATCCAGTTGAATGGAAAACACCATTTAGCACAAGCACTTGTTATCTGCCTTCCACAGCCTGTTTAATTGCAATTAATTTGGACTGCAGTCCGAGTGCTTGGCAAGAGACTACGACTCAATTCAATTATAAATGCCTATTCTGTTCACGTTTCACACTAAACTAACGCTTATTGGATATACCTAATTATATCAGCTCATATTGCACTAGTAATGCCTTAGGCAAAATAATTCAATTATTATGGGGATTATATGAACTGCGGAAGTGTGTGATATTTAAAGACTTGTATCTGGGTCATCGATATATTTGAACCTAATTACAAGCTTTTATTTTCAGTTTTGTTCTCTAAAGTTAGAATATGATAGACTAGCTCAGTGTTTTAGGATAGGCAGATGAAAAGAATAACATCAGTGGTTCAATCTAACATTATGACAATTAAGAGATTAAAAAGAAGAAATGTTTGTTTTGTATGAGTGTCACCCCACTACTCTAACTAAACAAATTAAAGGGGCAATGAAAGATTGATACACCACGTGTGATAATTGTCGAACGGCCAAGTTAAATAGCAGTTTCCTAAAACTACAACTGTTGAACTTAAAGACATGATAGGTCAAGTGTTATGTGGGCAGCGCAGAGAAATATTGCTCAGAAGAAGAACGCGGTAACTATATGTAAGCTCCGTAGTTTTTAGTATCTTTATGGTCGAATGTAAGTTGGCCGTCCGGGTAAGCATTTCTTTAGCTTACCGAGCATGTCGCCTCGGTCAACCCAGTATAATTAGTACTCTCCGATAACGCATACTTAGTACGAATACTGAGATTAAATAGGTTATCGTTAGTACCTAATCATAGGCCAGAGTTCTCGTTTCAATAATTTATTGACTACTGAGAGCAGGCAAGTCGAACGCCCAGGGGAATTTTACCGACACATTTTCATGTAAATCTCACTCTACATTGGCCGCGTAGCGAAGATGCCAATCGCTTACGCTCCGTAGCGATCGAAACGCAACTGTCACTTTTGTCGCGCTAACATGGAAGAGTGATAGAGAGACATAATGCTTTTCGTTGTCGAAGCGATAGCGATTGAAACCTTGGCTAGGCCGGCTGGTCCGCCCGAGTACTCGACTCACATGCACAACTACACGGTCAGAGCAGAGCCTATTTGCATAGCCGGACGTGGCGAGAATAAAATGGAAATGACCCGGGAACTGCACCGCGACCTGTGACGGCGCCAATATTGAGGCGATTTAGTGCTCGCGCGCCGACACGTCCATGCTAGTGCGTATGCGCCGTTGAGCTAACAGCGTCCGTTTCATTCATAAAGTCAAACGTAATGGTCTACACTACTATAAAGACTGGTCTGAATGGGTATGCATATAGATAGATATTATTGTTTCATTTTCATGAGTAGGAGATACCGTTGTAATACTTTACGTATGTGGTTAATGTCGTTAATTTTGATATGTTTAGGTAGGTACCTACTACCTACTTAAGAAAAGCGTGTTTGAGCTAAACAGTAACTCTGTCATACGTTTTACATATAGTTGTCATAAATTTATTCAATACAATTGCTATATGTAAGTACTCGCTTCAACTTTGAAGTGACACAATCTGTTATTTTATTTTAGCAATTTCTTTATGAAACTATTTAAACATGTTCTTCATAATTATTCAATCTAGTGACAATTATTAACTAATGCACAATAAATCACTTTTTTCTAACTTCAATCTAGTAAAATAATTATTCAAGGCACAGGTGTAGGTAAGGTAGCCATTATTAAAAGACGCAGATGCTAAAGACGCATGTTAATAAAGGAGACGGTATAATTATAATTAATTATCCTCGTGCCGGCAGACAAACTAGGCCCGAGGGAGCTATCTGCTAAAACACGAAACTCAAAGCATGTCGTATGGCACCCACCAATAAAATATATTCATGGCTCAAATCTTACTTGCGTTGAAAGATTTTACGGCTCTATAATGAAAACATGTAAGTAACAATACGAATATGACTTTTTACATTTTACCGTCTAAGTATGTCGAGTACTCATATGGGGTTTTCCTTATTGATAGAGAAGACAGCTTTTAATTGTGATTAAAACGCTTTCTGTACGCAGTACAAAAAGACATGCAAATAGGATGAAAAATATCAATTTATAATATTTTAAAATGGCGGCATTAAAGTCTAATGTAAAATAATGGGCTATCTATAGATCAAGTATCGATAATGCCTCTGTATGGAGTGGCAGCCGCTTTCCGGCGCACACCGACTTCAGTTTCCAGATCGAACTCAATTTCACGCGTGATTTTGTACACTTTTATTTCATTTCCACTTGCGCCATCGTGCGCAGAACAAGACCAATCTATTCTGAACTACAGCGAAATCCGAGTCTATCATCCCGTTCCAAACTAACTTGCGTTTACTATTAGTGTGCACATTTGTTTAGTGCGCTTTAGTTCGAGCATAAAAGGACGGACCGTCATCAAAGAGTAGAGCGGCACCATAATAGGACCGCGTAACTTGACAAACAGATGTGTAACATCTCGCAACTTACGTCGTGGAGTCAGCCGACAACAAGTTGATATATTGGGCTGGTCGACGAGGGCGAGAGGGTAAACAGACCAGCCACGCCCTCCGTTTCGGTGATATAGGCTCCTACGTGCCGACCAGATAACGCTGCCCTGCAGGAGCCTACTAAATTATTTTTATCTTCCACTTGTTTCTACATCGCTACGCTTACGGAACATACTGAATATACGGAAAACGAAACGGTTATGGTAACCTATAGACATTTATGTTAAATCTGTAAAATAAAACCATGAACCAAATTTTTGCGACACATTTTATTGCGGAAAAAGTATCAGCACGGAAAACGAAATGAAGGTACATTGTGGTTGAAATTGAAACGGCGTTGAGTGAGATGAACAAAACGGAGCGGGCATCGAGGCATTATGAAAGCACTGAAATTCCACGGCTCGATAGACAAGCCGCGGAGCTCGGAACTTTATGACCGGCAAATGTGTATGTGAACGCCAGAAAAAGGCGGTGCGGCGATAAAAAGTCCATTGTCGACACCAGGCTTCATTTAAGGGCTTCCAAAATGACAGGAAGAGCACGAGGAAATGCGATAAAAACTGCAGAAACGCGTCTGGGCGCTTAGAACGACAAAGAAATGGAATGTTAAGTCGACGAGTCGACAAGCGTGAAATTTGATTGGCAGCTCACAACATTATCATTTGCGCGCTACGTGGCAGGTACTCATGGCGCCTCTATACAGGCGTTTGGTTTGGGGTCGTCTGTGGTGACAAATTCTTGTCAGATGGGATATTAGAAAGTTAATACAATACCGAGAATTACACGTACCTGCATCTCTATCATACAGGATTTCATTAAAAATAAAAATCCTCTTAGTACAAAAGGAGCGCATACCCTGATTTAATAATAGATCCATGTTGTAAACGAATGACTGAGTAAAAGCTAAATTATACTTGAGTTGTAGTTTTTTGTTCATCAAACCTCGGTATTACCTGAAACAAATAACACAAAACGTTAAAAAAGGTTTAATATAACCTATATTTTTTTAGCATTTACTTTGTTAATGTAATAATACAATAAGTTTCTTTTTTCGCGAATACCTACTGCTTTGATCGATGTCGGAATTTCCTGTTTCATTAGGGAATTCCTGTGCCAAAGTAATTTTCCCCAAGCGGCGGAAAATTTACGAAATTTGTTTTTACAATGTTTGTATTCAATATGAATAAGTACTTATGAATAATGTATAAGTAGCTTACCTAATAAATATAGACACCAACCAGGAGACTAAGCTGAACTTAGCTTATGTCAAAATGATTTTACTTATTTTGTTATCAATCGTTCAAGCACTTCGCTCGCGCCAATAGTACGAACAACAACAACAAACAAGCGAAATGCAAACGCGAGTGATAGCAAAATGATATAATTTTGATATCAAAATATAAGTTTGAATTAGCCTCCTGTTGTTCAAACATGCCATACCAGTCTTCTGATTTTTTTTTCAGTGCCACTGCCTGGCACACACCTTCTTACCCGAATCTTTACATAAGTAGAGCTATCAAACTTCTACTAAATTAAATACCTTGTAACTACGTATATATGTACTTTAGCATTTTGCAAAATGTGAATGCAATGAATGACAAAGCAGAAAGATCTATAAAACACTTTGAGAATCCCGAAAAAAAGAGAACCCTTTTTCTGGAGGTCATCAAGTTTATAAATGGCCGGTACGGGCGGTGTCACTCTCAGGTTTAAGATAAATTGCTTTATATATTCAAGGATGAACCATTAATATTCTTCAACGTTAACCGTATTGCTGTATAATCAACATCTATTCCTAATTGGGTAGGGAATTAAACGAAGCATGTAAGGGAATTAATCGGTGAAGAGTACCTACACGATTTATAAAGTATATATTTCGTATAAAATATATAGGTACATATAGACTGTTCGGAAAAAGAAGAGTCGTGGAATGTATGGGGCCCAATACATTCCACGACCCTTCTCTTTCCGAACAGAGTCTACAATTGTAATTGTACATATGCATATTTCAAACTGACGCGTGTTGTTGCAAGTAGGTATAAGAAAAATTGCGAAGACAGATTTTTGGGAATTTAGGACCAATGAATAAAACCTTAGGATTTGTTTGATGTCCCTATTCCATCCACATTTCATATTCCAAAGTAGGTTAATTTAGGATCGGTCAATCCGTTGCGTGATTCGGCAAAGCCTTCGTGAGCCCCAAGTGTATATTTTAGCAGGTTGGAAAACGTGAATACTCGTAGTTTGAAAAGGGTGCCGCGTGCAGTCCGTTTAAATGTTCGATTTGTCGGTCTGTTAGGAAGTTTCAGTGTAAAAGCGTCGTCTGTGTCCATTATTTAAATGGAAGGCTCCAGCGACAGTGTATACCTACGGATTTAGCCGTTCTATTCATGGAGCCTGTTCCATCAGACATCGCAGTTCTGCTAAGATACTTTGTATTTGTACCAATGGAGTTAATAATTAATGAAAGCTAACTCCATTCTCAAGCTAAATGGAAACTTTATGGTGCTGCCTTGATGCGTCAACAATGGAACTTTGGGCTGTTGGTGACATAAATAGATTTCAGGGGGAAAATAGGTTGTTACTAGCTGAAGTACTTTGATAATTATTAACAAGGCTTTATCTTGCTTTCATAACAGCGTCCAAGAACCAATTGTTAACTACCTACTCGTACACGCATGCCTGCTGGAACACCAAAAAAGATGCATATTATCTTTTAAAAATAATAAAATAAAATTATTTTATCTTTTACTAGAGGTAAATGCACCTTTACATCTTTTTAATACTGAACGAGGTGCAAAATTATCAACGCTAACGTCATAAAAAAGCTATGACAACCACCTCGACCCAGTTACCAATTTGTACGAAATTTGTGATCTAGTGTAACGTTGAATTATCTGCTAATAGATGTTTATCGATGGCGGTACCCCTATGTATTCTTAGGGAGCGTCCCTCGCCTCATAACGCTGAGTGCTGACAAGTGTTCTGATGCTATCGTGTTTAATGCCTACCGTAAATGCCATTACATTTGGTAAAATTCCACTTGCGTTTATTCCTCCACGAGAAAAACCTTAAGAAAATAAACAATTCAGAGAGAAACCCTTACTTAACAATGTAGCAGCAATTCAAATCCGACCAATTGTTGTACTAAGCTGAGTATTTCTTTTACAAGTTGTTTGGAGTGGTAGGGATAACGTAGATCCGGGTAAGTATCCTTACGTCGCCTCGAGTGGTAACTCCCACGGTACTGACTTAACCCTTCCCCGTCCGGATGCTTATAATATAAACAAATCGAGACAAGTATCTTCACCTATCCCTTGTAACATACACTACTTGTAACTAAACTAACGGCTGTAACAATAAACCACTACAGGAATTAATGGAGTAATTTTTCAGCAACTGTTTCCCTATGCGGACTATTTTTCGGTAGCTGTAGTTTAGTTTGGCGAATACGAATTTCCTAAATAGTTTACGGGGTTGTCCCAGTGGATGTAACGCTAACGTTAGTAAAACATTTATTTTAACGAAACACGAGCAACTTGTTTAAATAGTAACATTCAGGTAAATAGTGAATGTTACTGTTTGTTTGAACTCGTAATATTGAATCAAATCAATTCATTTTTTAACACAGCAGAGTATTTCAAATACGAATAAATAGTATATTCCGGATTATTAAAATGTTTCACACGTGAAACATTGAGTACAATACGTAAGTCATTTAATTAAATCAGAAAACATCGTTATAATTTTTCTCTCATCGCTATTTTATATTCAATCTGTGCCAATGCCAATGTTTAATCAGGGTGAGAATTCGCTGGAAATAATGACAAAATGAGATCAATTATAAAGTTCGTATAGGCCTGGTCCGGAGAATGTTGACATTGAGATTACCTACCTAATTATATTTCGCAATTATCAGTCGGCAATAATTTCTAAACTCGGAAGTTACTGTGAAATCAAGCCTCAGTTTCACCAAGCTAGAGCTTGTTTGCGGAAGTTGTCTTGATTCGGGATTCATTTCAAGACTGATATTGCCACAACATTCCGACTCGTGTATAATATTTCCGTCGGGTATAATCAGCGTAGAACGATGGAACGGAGACGAAAGCTCTGCTATTCACACACCCTCGCTGTCCAGAGGAATTACTTGAAATGACATGCTAACTGTGTACTTATGTCAGATGAAATGGCTCGCCCTTAATTAAAGACCGAGTCTTATAGTCCTTGTTTATCTTGCCATTATTACTAAGGAAATATTAAAGACGGCGAAGTAAGTTATTAGAGAAATAATAATGTCGTTTTACTTAATACATGTTGTTCGGTTAAACATTAAACGCGATAAAATTATTCGGCGCAGTAAAACAATTACTACTACTTGTTTAACACAAACTTTCTTTGCATCATAGATATTTTACTTAAGTACCCTTACTTTTGCTTTGCCCTTGTCAGGTAAAATACCTACCATGTGTTCGTAACATAGTTATAAATGTTTATAGAAAGCCGCAAACTTGGTGAAATACCTTTTATCGTTTTTGTTGGCGAACTATATAACTTACAGACGTCTGGAAAGTTGGGAGTACTGGCTTTTAGCTGTTAATTATCATGAAATAAATCACATCCCAAATTTCGTTTGCAAATACCTATACAAAACTTTTCAAATTATGGTGCATTCACATGCGTTCAGAATAAAATTTGTAGGTACACGTTAAATAGACTCCTAAAATTTCAGCATTTATTATTACATTCCATGCAGATGAAATATTCCATCTTCCCAAGAAACTTATCACTGGAGAGAAAAACCATTTCGGTCCGGGCCTCGTCACGTTCTCGCCCGGAAACTTCATTTAGAAAACTTTAATTGGAAGGCGCTAGTCCCGTCTATAGACAGTTTTATTCGCCTTGCTCGCTAAAACGACCGTACGAAATGTTATTAGGTAGCGTAAGTGCTCTTAATTGGCTGTACGTGTTATAAACGCCTCTTGAAATACTTAGGTTTTCTGATCAGATAACATTTTAATCGCTTTGATACCGATGAATGACGTAACTACTTGCAATGAGGGTTGTTAACATACTACCAATTTATAACATTCGAGGGCTAATCCCTTTGAAATGAACTCGTATCATAATATAATGATTATAATGAAACGAAAGACCGACGAGCCAACCAGCTTTGTATACAAACGTATAAGTTAGACTTGCGTTTTTTGCTGTTGGTGGGGTCCTGGGGTCCATCAATTATTTAGCTAACGGCAATGACAGAGCGGAAATAAAAAATTGGCGCCCGTATTATGAGGGCAGGAAGAGGGGTTTCTTAATTAACCAATGAGGTTTCTCTCACATAATTATCATCTCTGTCTATTTTTAGTACTGATAAAGCGTTTTTAATTTCAAAATGTACATAGGCTTACATTTTATTATAGGTACTTATTAGTAGAATAAAAATATATACTTTTTTACTTAATTATTCTACGCAAATATACTGTTTATAATATAATTATAACATCATGTATCTTACATACCATAAGTGCCATTACCAAAATAAACCGCTTGGCACCTATAGTATACAAATGAGGGAGAAATTTAATTAATCAAAGTTTGTAATGCTGCAGCAAACTTGCACCATCTGTTCAGCGCACTGTTCTATAATGCAAGTCGTATAACGAGGCCGAATGAAAACCGCAAGCCTGCCTCACGAGCGTAAGCACCTTCGTTTGCTATGCTAATTGGTCGGATAAGCTGCCAACGCGTACATGCAAGAAATGTAACCCTATTTCAAATTCCATTACCCATTTCTCTTATCGTAATCAGCTCAGAACAATTAAATGAAAGGACCGGGCCGACTGATTGTTATTTTCTGAAGGAGTTAAGAGGCACTTGACCTCGTTAAGGTTCCTCAGCACTGTTACTTCTTTATAACCTACTTATAGGTATTGTTACGGTTTCAAGAAATCTTTTTTCACCAAGTGCTTATTCTGTAAATTGTTATTGGCATTAACAAAGTTACTACAATAGTGTTTTACCATTTCAGCACTCTTGCTAACCAAAATTGCTACTTTAAAATTGCATTTTTCTATCAACTGCTTGGCTACCAGTGTCACTCAGTTAGGATAAAATTACACACCTCAGTCAAATATTTAACTTAAGGAGAACAACTATTGATTAAAAATCGAGGCAGACAACAGGCGGTCTTAGTGCTTTATTATTATCCTGAGGTTTATACTTTCAACACTGCCACATTACTCTGGAAACAACAACATGTATGCTTGGCTTCAAACTAATTTGTATTTCATGCTTTCTGGTAAGTTATGTACTTACCGGAGGATTATATTTCCGAAACATATCTTTTCATTCCGCGGGACTAATGAGCTTTTCCGCCCGCGTTTTCTTCCCGCGCTAATTTCCGCAGTATTTTATCACCTTAGGTGTGAGGCGTTTTCTCTCGAGATTTCTTCGTATTAGGGTTGGGGGTTGGGAGTTGTGTTATCTACTTAATTGCATAATTGAGATATGAGATCATATATATTACCTCGTACGAAAGGCTGTAATTCCATTAGCAAGCTCAATACTTAGAAAGTTGTAAATCGTGACTATGAGAGACATTTTCCTTAGAGTTTATCCAAACATTTAATTACAGTTCCAATAAAATGTATAAGTTATTGATTATAGAACAAAAAATAAACTTGCCTACCTTAAAACTTTATTTTTACATTTGACCCATTTAAGGAATGCCCTTTCACTATTATTCGCTCAATGACTAACTTTATGAGTCATAAATACTAATGATTTCTGTTAGAGCTCACTTGTAGAAGAATGGTTTTTGGCTTTGTACACCATTTCACACTTTTTGCTGTGCGTAAAAGTTTGAATAAATGTTTTCCAGCAAAAACCTAGCTAAACAATGTCTCAAGCTTTTACGAATTCTTGCAGCAGTGCCGTTCTTCTCTTAAAGAAACTTTTCACAGAAAAGTTTACAGAGGACAAATGAAAAAAGTTTGCGTCTCAGAGTAATCACAAAAGTATTACACTCATAAACAATGTTTCTTTTTGGTAGTAGGCATCAATTTCGCAATCTAAGCCTCTGTAAAATATCTTAAAATTAACCTGAAACTTTTGACAACTGTCTAGGCTTTATAGACATTCATTTATTCATTTGATACCCGAATAATGCAAATGATAATTTCGTATTTCTTGTATTACGTATAAGAGCGGCAAACTCGTATGAGAGAATTTATTCAACGACCCAAGGTACGAAGGACCCCCGAAGTACTGCTATTATTAACGCGAACCTCGGAGAAGCATTCAATTTTAAGTAACAAAGTTCGCCTCTATGGCCACTTAGAAACTAACCCCCTTATTCATAAAACTTTACGGGCCTGATTTAGTTAAATTACGTTTTATCCCTTTCTTACAAATACCTAAGTCAAAATAACAGACAAAGACAAACGATAATTAGCTAATTAAGGTTTGTAGCGCGTTTATGAATACGGTGGTAAGTGAGGTACGGAACCCTAAAAAGGCCAAAAAACGCGACGGTACGCACGAAAAGGATTAGCGGAATTGTGATCCAGCAAAGTTTTAGGCAGGAAATACGAAAAGCTTTCTGAAGTTTAATTGGAAATGTCTTGTAAAATTGATCGTGACTTCCAAAGTTAAGTTTATTTGCTTTACGAGTTGGAAAACCGAACTTGTCAGTTTGCGTTAACAGAGGACTAAAAAATAATATGTTGATGAACATTTTAACGTGGGTTTACCAAGATTAATATAATCAACTTTTAAAAATTGAAATATTACATTACCTATAAATAGTCTATTATATTAAAATGCTTGATACTCAAGTGTTCATCTACATAAATATATGTCAACTTTAATGTCTAGACAAATTAACAATGACAACAATTTTATTGAGACGGCCGAGTCAATTAAAGTCAATTTTAAAATATTCAGTGCGATTCAATTTAATTCATGGTCGCAGGAGTGATGTTAAACATACATATAATATTATTATTTTAGATTGCAAATTCTTTCTGCGTATAGTATTAACGTTGCTTCTCGTATAGACATTAAAGGTTGCAAATAATGAATACCTTTTAAAATTCAATCTATATAGGTATACCTACATATTTATTAAGTACTTAGAATCAAATATAAATTATTAGCTATTTTAATTGATAAAAAACATACTAAAACATAGATAATCTATGATAACTATCCGCTAATAAATGAGTCGATAAACGTACCGGATAACTTCATAATGCAAGTAGGTTATTAAAATATTATCGCCTCCGCGGCTGAGTGCATCGGTGAGCAAGTGGTACTCCAAAACGCATTACGCCTGCCTTTTGAAACTTATGTACAGGTATATTGAATAAAGTTTTTTAAGCCAGACGAAACTAAACCTTATGTCGGTGTAGAAGTGACTTTGACATGTTAAGTTCATCTCACTTTATCTTAACATAATGGCATAAGATGGAAAGAAACGGACGCTTGAACACAGACCGGATTCTGTCAATATTGGCCTTGCTCTTCAGCATCATACAAAGCAAATAATTTATTGATGTAATGATGTTACATTGGTTTTTAGTCAAATAACATGATAGAAATAACACACGTTTCATCTAAAAACACAAGGTAGTTTTTGAATTTAAAATTAATGGTGATTTGATTGTGTAAACGTTGAATATAGGCATATTTATATAACAATGGTAAATATTTGGAAACAAGCATTATTGAATGTAGATGTTCATTTATGTCATTTGGTTTCTAGATGCAAGATAAGGTGACATAAGCATAAGAATAAAACAATACTGAATCAGGGGGATTGAACAATGAATTGTATAAAATAAATCAACAGTTGTTCTTTAGCTAAAGTTGGTTAAAAGTAACTATAACCAGGCGTGGTTGAATCCGCGATTTCGTCGCTTTGCTACAGGTAGCTAAAAGTACATCCGTTCCACACCAATTTTGGTGGCTAGCGAATAAGCCGCGCGTGGCCCTGTCGCCACCTGGCGAACATACTGTCGATCTATCTGATGTCCTGTGCGGATATGATGGTCGTTCTTGACTACGTGACAGCGTGATAAAACGGTGTCCGTCACTTTCTATCCCATGGTGTTAAAAAGTGACAATTGTTTTATCACCTGGACAAAGATGGATAAAGCTATCCATAATACGCCGACTGATCATAACAGACGCGCTTTGTTAGAGAGCGAGTCTTCTGTACCTAGTACTATTATTTATTTTGTGCTACTTATAACTAACTTATTCGTTTGTAGTTGGGACGCAATAAATGAATCCAGAGAACACGACCTAGGTCTAAATGTCTAGCTGGCACGTCGCATTCCGATTCCGAAAGATAAGTTTTATTACATTCCCAACACAAAAGAAGGAATTACAGCGAACGTGCGCGGTCAAATATTGCCTCTTCGCTTCACAGTGTGGATGTGTTTGTGTAATACTACTAACTGGCATTTGGACTACAAATAATAAAATATTAAAGCTAATAGAAAAATGAGTAATTTAACGATAAATGTAGGTAGGTATAGTTTGTAGTCTAATAAACGTTTTCGTTTTGCTCTATAAAGTCAGATAAAAAAAGTAAATGCCCGATTTAAAAAAGTATTGGCTCGAAGATAATATCTTTTGTTTGCAAAATGCACGGGACAAGAGTCAAGAGTATTGACCATATGATTATGGATGTGAACATTTATCTTGAGCACTCCGAGTACTCGTTTACTTAGCTGATAAGTAAACGATATACATCGAATAGTAATAGGGCCAGCTATGTGCCTAAGCCAACACGAAAATCTTATCTAGCCCATCACCCAATTTCATTGTCAACAATGTCCCATTAAGGCGACAATGCTGGAGGTAAAATATTTCTTACGATAGAACGTATGCCTCGCCTCTTACAGACGTTCAAATTACATATTACAGTACAAGTAATATATACATATCTTACATGATTATAATAATATGCATTATTTAAACTAAATAAGTGACATTATTGCATGAAGAAATGTACTTTATAGAAGAATGTAATTTTTAGTAACTTGTTACAATATTCATTCTGTTGGGTAAAATTTGTTGTCAGAGTTTCATGATTTCCCCGAGTAATACGAGTGTTTAACTCCTTTTGAATTAAAGGAATAGTTTCATAGAAGCAACATCAAATAAAAACTTAATTGAAAGAATTTTTAGGGTTCCGCAGCCAAATGGCAAAAAACGGAACCCTTATAGATTCGTCATGTCATGTCTGTCTGTCTGTCTGTCCGTCCGTATGTCACAGCCACTTTTTTCCGAAACTATAAGCACTATACTGTTGAAACTTGGTAAGTAGATGTATTCTGTAAACCGCATTAAGATTCTCATACAAAAATAGAAAAAAAACAATAAATTTTTAGGGTTCCCCATACATAGAACTGAAACTCAAATTTTTTTTTCATCACACCCGTACGTGTGTGGTATCTATGGATAAATCTTCAAAAATGATATTGTGGTTTCTAATATCATTTTTTTCTAAACTGAATAGTTTGGGCGAGAGACACTTCCAAAGTGGTAAAATGTGTCCCCCCCCCTGTAACTTCTAAAATAAGAGAATGATAAAACTAAAAAAAATATATGATGTACATTACCATGCAAACTTCCACCGAAAATTGGTTTGAACAAGATTTGGTAAGTAGTTTTTTTTTATACGTCATAAACTGTAAACCGCAATTTTATTATGTTACTTGCTGTTACGGAACCCTTCGTGGGCGAGTCCGACTCGCACTTGGCCGCTTTTATTAAAGTTAAGAAATGTAAGTGTTCAAGGTCCAATCCAATTGACGAGGCACAGAAACAGATCGATCGGTATTTATGATTGACGTTAACTGGCAATTGGTTGGGACACGCGACTCGGCTGAATGGCGCTCGAAGGTTTGATTGGGTAGCAAATGGAACTAACTAGAAGCAAGCTGAGATCGGAGATGCTTCGTTTAAATTCAAGCTGCATTTCAATATTGCCTAGCTATATACATCGCACGAATTAACTTTCATTAGTTTATTTATTAGTCACATACGCGAAATATTAATCGAGACAGCATTTATTAAGTTATTGACAGTAAGCGTGAAAAGTTGTATATTGGTATTCAGTTACATTGCAAGTGATTAATTTATAAGCAGAATCTTTTCCGCAAGAATTAATTTGTAAGCAGGATCTTTTCCGTAAGCATTAATTTGTAAGCAGAATCTTTTCCGAAAGAATAGCTCTACATTTTCACCACAGTAGTTCACCATCTTCGTATATGCATGCTGGCTCATCGCAGTCACACCCGTAAACTAAGAAAGTAAACCTTACACTGTGCAGTATCCTGGTACGAGTATAACCAGTATTGTGACTTTAAGACGTACTTTTTTTGAATTAACTACTATCCAACACGCTATCTACACGCAAGGGTTGCCACTGATTAAAATATTGTATTAAAATGAAATAAACTAAAATACTTGCAACAAATCGCAATTGGAGACTTGTTTAAGTATAAAAAGTATTTTTAGAAGCTGGCTGCAAACTCGTAATCTTCTAAATCTGTCTACATTATATGTACATTTTAGTTAATATCGAGATATCTGTAATAAGTTTATTGTTGTTAGTCAACATACCTAAATAGTTTTATCGAAACGTGCAACAATTAGCCGATCTTCATAGAAAAAAACGCTGTAATTATATTTGTAAATAGTTATTCTTGAGAACTGTTATCATTATCAATCTAACATGAATAATTAAGTAATACAGTTTAATGCAAATAACTATTGTTGTAAAATAGTACTACGACGACTATTCTTGAGTGAGCTATATAATTACTTATTTCAAAATTCACTCGGTTATGTTACTGCTCAAACAGCCTCTTTGCTATCCTCGTAAATTAACATACCTACATTACAAATTCAGAAAATTGTTCAAACTCCTTTTGATGTTTAAATAAAATAATTACGTAGGTGTCCTCGTAATTATATGTAGGTAGGGCCCTTCGTAATAAATAACGTAATTCCGTTACACTGCATGAAGGTAAGGTAAATCCCTAGTAGAATAATTATTCAGAGCCGGCATAATGTGGAGAGAACACCATACCCTGTCCCGGCCCGTATCTCCAGACACTCTTCGTGGAATGTTCTATTAATATTTATGACCGGAAAATTATCATTAAAAATAGGTTTTGACCGTCCGTAATATTACCGCTCCGCCTCATTCAATATGCCTCTACAAGGGCCCTCCCATTATCTCTTATTAATTTTATTTCGGGATAAAATAAAGCGTAGCGCCCAACACACTCCAGCTTTATTTGAACACCGCCAACGTAATGATATGTTACAGTGGCGCGATCTGATTTTGTCCAAACAAATGACGAGTGGAGATTAATAAGTCCACGCAGCCTTCCGAGCCTTAACATAATTGAATTATGTCGTGACATTTACCGACTTGTTTTAGATTCAAAGAAAGTTTCATTTGCGGTGATCAATCAATTTGCGTAGCTTTAGTCGCACGTCACTTTAATGAAACAAAAGTATGTAGATAACATAAATGAATGTGCGAGCGCGGCCGTTCTGATACTACCCATTATTTATGTGACCAACAGATGTATTTCATACGCTTCCGCGCTCCCGGATCCCGCTTATAAACATTAAACAACGCGCGTTCCTGGCACACGTCATAATCAATTTGCTAAGCATATGTATTAAGTGTTGAAATCAAATATTTATCAGCGTTCCCAGGCGTGGTGGGCCGACCGTTGACCCTGCGCCTGCGCTGAGCTCGCGCGCTGGCTGGACGAGAATGCGACTGATGTGTTCCTACATAAAAAGTTGTGCTTGCACAACCATAACATGTTGGCGACATCAACACATCGGAGGCAATTCTAAAAGTATCTCCATTAAAAAAAAATACATATACAGGGTGATTCATGAGACGTGAGCAGGACTAATCCTGCACACTCAGTAACTGATAATTGATCGATCACCGTCGTATTTAGGTGAAACAACCACACTTTTTCCTATTTTTTTACTTTTTGGCGAGGGCAAATTTAATTCTCTACAATCATGGTCACCCTACAAGACCTAATTAATAAACATAAAACCTCTTTAACCGTAATGACAGCATTATGATTACGAAGAAAATAAACTGTCAAACTTGAGTGAGATACGAGTTTTCAAAAGTAACCAGACCGTGATGACATTCAATTTGACACAGAATATCTGTAGTTTAGTATTCTAATTGTAGGGTGACCATGCATGTCGTAAATAAATTAATAACTTTTTTTTTCAACACGACTAGAAAATTAACGTTAACCTCACTAATACTGATACGAAACAGTTGCTTATAATTTACGAAATGCGCAGTGTTAGTCCTGCTCACGTCTCCTGAATCACCCTGTATACATATGCGAATGTTCAATTACTTGAATTGAATGAATTATATGACGATAAATAAATGGATGTACACACAATTTATTTAACTAGAATAAATGTTGACTTTTATAACTCAATAAATCATCTAGTAAGGCAAGTAGTATAAATGAGGGCAGGTAAAAGCATGCAAAATGTCCCGAGTTAAGCGCCTGAAAGACGAGAGCTTTAATAGCGTCTCACAGCCAGCTAACGAAGCAGCGGCATTATCAAGCACTAGAAGCGTATTTTGCTCGTAATTAGATGCTCACCTACGTAACGTGCCTAGACTAGATGCAGGTAACTTGGTTATACGTCGGCTTATTGTGATATGAAGTAGACTGACGTACTGCAGCAAGGTCTGATATTTAATTCTAGCTTTTGCCCGCGACTTCTTCTTTATGGAATTAGTAATTTGGGTGACTTAAATTTTTAAAAATCTGTTTATATTCCATCCTTCTTTTCAAGTTTTCACCCTGAATTGGTCCACTCTATAAATTTTCAGCTCATTTTTGACACCCTTAAGGGATGATTTCGGGGATAAAAACTATTCTACATCCTTTCCGACAGTTCAAACCACAGTATAATAAAGAGTACTAACGTACAGTATGGACACTCCCTGCCTCCCGTTGAAAGTGCCGCCCACCCGCTCTCGGTTACCTCACAGTTACCGGCTGGCAAGGACGCGACGACGCGATGCGCAGAGCGGAGGCCACGTAAAATATTCAAATATTAAACAAATAATTACAAAACCTATCAGATCACACTGAAACCAGTACAATACCTATATGAACAAAAATCATGTTTACAACTTACGTAATATGTTGGTGGCCTGAATTTCCTTACAAAATTTTCGTTACTTTGTTTACACTGATTCAAAATAGGAAACTATTGTA
This sequence comes from Cydia fagiglandana, assembly GCF_963556715.1. Taxonomy (NCBI): domain Eukaryota; kingdom Metazoa; phylum Arthropoda; class Insecta; order Lepidoptera; family Tortricidae; genus Cydia; species Cydia fagiglandana. Next base: position 8,666,757 of record NC_085937.1, read on the forward strand.
TAAATTGAGCTTAGATACCCACCTTACAACATAATACGATTCTTATTTCTTCCTAATTCGCGCAATGAGTTTTGAGTAACTGAGGTCATCGAACTTGACAACAAACTGGCGAGAACCCTCACACGTCTTATCTCACTCACACAAGCATGGTACGCGTTTACCTACACGAGCTTACCTACGCACACAGTCTGTGCGTAGGAACGCGTTTGTTTCATACATTTTATCGCCAGTGTCCGGGGTGTGGTTCAAACTAACTCCATACTGAGTTTCATCTAAATTGGTTCAGCGGTTATTGATTCCCCATACGAATTTCCACCGGTTAATAAAAAACATGATGTACTTCTCTCGAAATATTAATAGCCTCGTAAACGTAGCGAATCATCGGTTTCCAGATTTTTGTCATTTTGCGGTAAAGCCTGGCCGAAATCAGCTTAATGTAAAAATGGTATGCGACAAAATTAATGGCATCGCGCTAGCCGTAAGCGACGGGTCAGTGATTTGCAGCAGAGATGAGTCAGATTAAATTAAATGTCATCGCGGGCAATGCACCTCCAGCCGACCGCTATGAATGAATATCGGTATTCACTGGCACAGCTACTCATATCCGCCACTCAGCGACGCATTCGCGGCTCGATATTCATCCTCCAATATGTCATACGGCGTACTGGCCTTGTATTCTCATTGCGCGAGCGCGGTCCAGTAGCTTTCCCAAGCTAACCAGTGTAACCTGTACTCGAGATTCATAACAAGTGAGCGTAATCGAAGGCCGCAAGTGAACTGCATCTCATGAGCTAGACGCACCCGTCCTGGCTTAGCGTTAACATGTCATCCCTGCAAGATATGTACCCCGTCTCGATCACAGTCACGGCATCGGCGTTCGACAACACGATTAATTAAACGATTTGTCAAACTCGTGTAAACTGCACGTGGGAGCGGAGATTGAGATACGGGACAATGCACGCCCCTAGCTAAACACAATTTAAGCATCTACGGCAGATGTTTCATCGTCTTCTACATATAAAGGTTGTTTATAAAGCTCCATACGGTAGGATTCTGGAAAGAGCGTTAGTTGTTATAAATAGTGTAACAAGCTAGTTTTACTAAAGTCACCACGTATAAATAGGATTGATACTTACACGCCGCCTTCTAAAGGATCTACCACAGAATATATACATATTTCTTTTAACGTGACTTGGTGATTTAGAGTTATCCTCTTACATTATATGTCTTACCGACCTGGGACGTTGGAATTTGCACAAATCATCTCTTAAAATAGAACTGACTGATTGTGAGTTATTCATAATCGAAAGATAATCAACATGAGATAGGATGGGGCGATAACTAAATTACTAGCACATTATCACCAATATGGAGGGACCAGGAGAGCACTTCGAGTCATTAGGCTGCGGCCACCGTGAGGATAGGATCCTTAATGAAGTGCCTGGGTTAGTGGCAACTCTCCTGGTTAATGGCACGTTTATTGCTAATATCTGTTGCAATCACGGAGTAAATGTATTGAATGGTCCACAAAAATAATTGTTACTAACTTATACAAAAGTCACCTATACAAAAGTATAATAGATATTTTTATCTTTTTCTTTGAGTACCGTAAACTGTTGAAGATTCCGTCCTTAGTCGTAAAAGTATTTCAGTGACAACAAAATGTTAAGCAGGCTTTAAATAGGCATCCGATAGCAATCATTCTAAATTTTAAATGACAAGTTTCAAAGTAATCTTAGCTTTTTTTATGTACACCGGTCATCACAGTTGCAATTTATCTCGATTTATATTTATGGATTCCTTTAGTATAGAAAATAAAAAATCCAGAGCCGTATTTACGGAAAATACTGCTGCACATAAAATAGATTAAAGGTATCTTTTTCTATCTTTTATCTAGACTTTTATTCAAGAAGCGTGCACATCGCAAAGAGATGAAATGAAGACGGCAAGTTTCTTCTTAGTATTCAAATAGCAATATTCGAGTTCTTGGATATTTACTTACTGCGTGGAATAAACTTTTATCAGTAAACATAAACTTACAAGTTCCGAAGTTTTACGAATCTCGAAATTGTAAGTAAATATTTATTTATAATTTTGTACCGACCTATCATTACATTGAAGCCCTTTTCATTGACCTGGCTGTTTCTCTACATCGTAAATATCACCTAAATTTTATCGCAGACCATTCATTGCCAATAAATAACGCTTTCATCTGACTTAAATGAGATTTTATAGGAGCTAAAACGCTCGCTGTCAGAGTATTGGTTTGATTAAAACGTCATTAGTTTAGGTTAACGAGACTTTAATGATTTTATCGGGACGCCTTTTCATAATAAATGAACTGTTGATAATTAGAAAGTGTAAATTAAAGGAACACCTTGCGTAAATTGAGCTACCCGTAATCTTCCTTTTGAAGGCTGAAATTGAGGAAGGACCTAGAACTATTATAACGTTTTAGATTTATTTGAACAAGTTCTTCGCAAATGAAATTGAGGACTTTATTTAGTTCACTAATTCCAAGCATTAACTAATGAAACATGTTGAAAGCCTTGATTGAAGGCTTAGTTAATGTAAGGCTAAACAGACAGGTGGCTCCAAAATATCCCCAAATAAGCCGTGAAATTCGGGTTGAATCAGTATAGTGCCGACGTTAATTAACATAGAAAGCCAGCTCCAATGAGCCACGTTGCCAACGTTTTGGGCTATCATTCCCTTAGTAGCAGACTAGTATCACCTGACGGACTAGTCAGTATATTATGACCTCTGATCACTCATATTTGTTATAGAACTCGAGTTGTCGCGTTAAATTGGTTCTCCAGAAACGAATTTTTGGATGAGCTTGCGCCAGCAATCCTTTAGCACGGCCGCATACGATGAAAATAAATGTGAACTAGTTTCGAGAATATCTAATTAACACCGAATTTCATATATTTATTCAAGTATTGCAGTGATAAGTGGCAGTTGTTTAAATTTAACGGAAAGGCGAGTAAATTGATGAATTTAATATTACTGGCGCCAAATAAAAATACACACACAAGTTTTATCTCACGTGAACAACTCCGCGAAAAATAAAGGCATTTTTGTCACTGTAGGAAATATCTACAGTTCTCGACAATTTCAGGCATCGTTGACGCTGAAAAAGCCAATTCTCATGTGAATATGTCGTTTAAAAGTACTCTCGTTTTTATGATTGCAATAAATGCAGAATAAGCGTTAGTGCATATATGTAGTTCAACTTATTACCTACCTGACTTATAGTTAATTGTGTTTTGTGGATATTTTTTATACTTCATGAGAGGACTCCGTCATGTCCCATTGGAAGAATATTAGTAGTTTCGTAGTTGAATGAAATTAATAATTTTTAAATCGCATGAGTAAAATCGGAGCAGCTAACACTTTCGGACCAACCTTCGAGAGGTTCATGACATTAAATCATGAAAAACACAATACTTAATTGATTTAATGTACACGTAGTGATATCGAAATGAAGTTGCCATCATATTTTGTTTCCAAATGTAATCCTTTTTTTTTGTATAAGTTTACTGTATAAATGGTGTTATTTCTTTCGGCTTAGTTTATGTTTCTTTCTTTTTGTCTGTTACCTTCCGTGGCTTTTTCTGACTTGATGGTCTCATCGGAAGATCAGCGCTGGAACTCGTCTGCAGCAGGCTGAGATAAGGCCATATCGTGACACTTTCTTCTCACTATGTTATTTTTATGTATGTCTATTGTCTATGTGTTTACGAATAGAAGCATTCTATTCTATCCTAAATACCTATGCCCCATCGTCCCACCTAGCGGCACGGCACTACTGATAATAATGGCCAAGTGAGTGAACAATTCTGAATAGGTTTATCGGAGTGTGCGGTCGACCTTACTCTGAGTATTTAGATATCAGATCCGCCTGATCGCGCATCGAACAATTGAGCTAAATTATGATAAAAAACCCAAATTACAACTTACAAGTTTATATCAACGGTGAGAGCAAAAATGCTCAACTTTTCCTAAATTATTGGCTTATTGGCTATTACGCTAAATCAAAGAATATAATACTCACTAGGAGAAGAACGGTAACTCCATACAAAAAAATGTCCCCAACCGTTTATACGTTTATACTAGTGGCGCCGTCTTTGTGTACCAATGGAACTAAAGTTGACAACCGGTTTAGCCTGGCGGGTATTGGTAGGTAGTAATTCTGTTGATAAACATATTTGTTATCTTCATATCACGAAATATATGCAAGATGCAAATATTACCGCTTGTTTGTGGTATTATCAATTGATTTAAATAAAAGGCATGTTTATGTTTATAACATTATATATATTATTTATTAAAAAATGTTTTACATATAAAAATATACACTGAAAACTGGCAACTGGCAACTTAATAAAAAAATAGACATTAATAAAGCGCATTCACAAAGTTTTCAGTACCTTTTATACAAATAGCATTAGGCATGCCTACCTATTACACTTTACACACAGATACACTACACTTCACACACGGCATTTTACACAGATTTCCAACTTTTATTCATACATTTCTTCACGGTTAATTAATACGCTTTCCAGATGCGTTATGACTCGGTTCCTTCTGAACCCACTAAAGTTGTAAATTTCACTCTGGCTGCTTCAACAGCCGTTGCTCCGCATTTAGCACATTTTCTATGTGCATTGCTGTAATCCATGTAGGTACAGACTTACAGTCTTAAGTGGTACGTAGCGGTACACGTTTTATGTATTATTTAAAGAGTTAATAAATAAAATTTTCGTTATGAACTTTAACCACAGCAGTTGGACAGAGTCATTGACAAATATATTTTTTATTATGGTGGGTAGACGTACCTACCCTCCATATATTTTATGAACATTGATAAAGACAGTTGGAAGCAAATATTCATTATAAAACTTAATCGTATGTAATTAAGTTTTAAGCGTTTTAAGTCCCGTTTTATGATTAATATTGTATAAAATTCGTGATAGTTTAAATCAGAGTTGGGAGCAATGTTGCTGTAGAAAAATGTTTTTATTTTTATTACTCGCAACTTTTTCCCGGAGGCCAACGCACACATAGAAGCTTAAGGCGCACACATGCGCAATTATTTGGGGACATAACTTTCTTAGGAAGTGAACAGGCCTTGCGCTAAATGCTTTTCTTTATTCCAAAGTAGTTTTTTCACAATCACCAGGTTTAGGTCATATAACTTGAAAGCCAATGAGTTTTGACCCCGGTTGACTGGACTTAAATCATTGCAAATAACGCATAGAATCCCCTTTCAACTCTTTCAAGGAATACGGCGAATTTCCAATCATCCTGTATGTAGATATATAATATGTATATAAATAACCATAACTCAGGAAGACACGTTAGTGATATATAACTGATAAGTGAGGTACCTAACTAAATAGGGGGTAGATCGAAGGAATCAAGTAAATTTTGGTTACAAACATCTTATTAAGTAGGTATCTACAATCATAGGTAAATAAAAGTCTAAGAAAATTGCGTCATTTTATCAGGGAGGTATTTGTTTATTAACAAAATAGAAATAAGTAGCGCTGTAATTTTCCGGCAGAATGTTATCGCAAAAAAAGGTAAGGGAATTATGGGAGATAAATATGTGGTAAAAGTAATTTTGTCGGCACTACGCAACAACAACTCCCACGGGCTCCCACTTTTCCAGGGTCATGGATAAAGTAACCAGCGAGAAACTTGGCTGTCATATTACGTGCCTACAAAATTGCGCGAAATATAACGTTCACTTATATTAACGTAGATAATTTTATTGACAAACCTCGTATCGCGTTTCGATTTCGAGGAAATTTTGACGTTATCAAAAAGAAAATAATGACTTATAAGGACTGTATCGTTTATTATGAATACAACTTTACTTAGCCGTTTTTTCTGGTATTATATTTTTATTAAAAAATTACACATATAGTTTAATTAGTGCTTTAATAATAAGTAACATTTCGTCCTGGGAGATCACGTAAAGCATATGGTTTGGACAATATTTAGCTAATCCTCCCGAGTAACTACAACGATTTTGGACAAATACTACAAGAAAATTTACGGTTTGCGAACAAGACGAGATATTACACAAAAAAAATCGTACTATGTAAACAGCAATTACATATGATTCGTAAAGCGAAACATCTGGGCATAGTCTAATCATTTCTTTTAGTTGGAAAAAAAGATTTGGATCTGTGCTTGGTGGCCTTTTAGAGAATATGGCATGTTACTTACGACAACCCCGACTTTGGTATACAAAATAACCATCATGGAGTATTTCTATCTACCTGTTCTAGCCATGGTTCAACGCCATGAATGTCCATTAGGCTTAGGATTTCGGTAGATTCTTTTAGCTGATTCCCTCATTTCGCTGGCATCAGAAATTGACGGGAATCCAAAATGTTGCATAAAAAGTCGTTTTCATGTAAAGAACAAAATTCACCACATTTATTCTGTGGATGTTCAATTGAGCAATCATGAAAAGGACACTTAGATGGCATATTTTGGCAGCATATTAACCTTTTGTTTCTTTAAATCGTACTAAGGAATCGGTGAAATAGTCTCAAATTAAGCTCGACAGGCTTGTCCAAATTACATTTGCTAGACGCTAATCATCATAAAGTCCCTAAAATAAAATAAATGTAAAACCTTCTTATATCAGATATGGCTTAAAAATACCCCAGATTATACCTTAAGAACATAGTTATACAAAATAATACACACGTCAACAGTTAGACCAGGTTTTATCTGTATTTATAATAAACGATACAGTCCTTATGTCATATATATGTTCACTCGTACTCTTAAGTTTGGTGACTTGTTATGGAAAATACCACGAAACGCCAAGTATGAATAAAGGAAATACTAAGGACATTTTATTACAGCCTGGGTCAAATTAATATTTTTCATCAGTTGTCCTATTTGAACATTATAACATTGATAACAGAACTAATTTATGTATGTAAAACCTTAAATGTATTAAGTACTTTACTAAATATTACATTATTATTAGTCTGCTGATCCGCCAAATATACTACTAGTAACGTGCTATCCCGACTATCCCGTTGGGTATAAATAAATATGTAAATACTTGCTTACTTTTTTGCCTGCAATTAATGTTTCTATTCTCCCACCTTTAAATGAAATATGCAGATAAATACATATAACAAACTATGATCTACAAATAATACGAAAGCTGATATTACATAAGTTGCCACAGAGATAAATCTAATTTATCTCATATTTAAATCCGTCGAGCTGTCTAGGCCGCTAGACTTGCCAACGAAAAAGATATACGTACCTACTCACATAAATACCTCTAAATAACATTACACTTTTCTTCCATACTATAAGATGTTTATTTCTCAAAAGATTACAAGAATAATCACTTCCCGAGAAATACATACATAAAGAATTCTAACATTCCGCTAGAACTTTACGATATCGTTACTTTTACATTGAGAAAGTTACAAAGGATGAAACTATGCGTTTGTAGTACAAGTACAAGTAGGTACACTTTGTACCGTTGTGATTAAATTTAAGTTTGCTTTATGTTCAAATATTTTCTGTCTAATATTGCCCTACTTTTTACTTTTATCTTCATCTTGCTCTTGACTTGAAGGGAATTTCATTACAATGATTTCTTCTCTCTACGGAAACTTGTGTTACAAACTGTAGAGCTTTCCTACCCAATCAAAGTCGAAGTTAGCAGAAAATAGTGTCAGAAGTTTTGCTAACGTCGCTCCGTTTAAAGTTAAGACTGAGTTGTCTGTGAAATGTTCACAAGAGACGTTCCTAGACTTAATTCATTGTGTATCTTAACCCCTTTATTTGTTTAGGCTTACGCACTGTCTTAGCTTTATGACTAACTTTGTATAGAAGTTGTCTTTTATTTAAAGACATTGGTGTAAAAGGAGTACTTAATTGACAATAAAATATGTTATTATTATTTAATATGAATACTACAGCCGGCGTTTAATAATGCACAACGGGTTTCTATCGGCGCGATTCGGGAAATGATTTAGAGATTCACTAGATATGAAATAGTAAAGATATGTGACGTTCCAAATCTCTAAATTGATGTTATGTATTATTAGGTAAGATTGTGTTCAATTTCGACATCTTACGTAATATTTCGTTTACCTACGGAATTTAACTCGCTTAATAGGTAGATTGGTGTAATAAAACACCGCCGACGTTTGGTCGGAGTCCCTACAAATTTTATCGACAATATATAAAAGGAACAACGTCATAAAACTTTACATCCGTATCTAGAAAATGTATGATGGCGTGTGTTGGACTGGCCATTGGACTCATTCCATACTTTTTATGGAAATACGTACTTTTAAATTACAAAACTTTATAATATGTAAGTAGGTACCTACTCTTATTGTAAACGTGAAAATTTTAAATGCAAGGTTTGGCGTCGTAGATTACGAAACAAAACCAATAAGAAAAAATGAATTTTAAAACAAAAATTTTAGTCGAACATCAAACAAATACTGTACTTTGTATGAATATCCATTTCAAAGTTTATTCTCTAGTTAATACGACCGCGTCACGCACCAGCAATTTTGTTAGAATTTTGATATTGAGGTGTATTTTCATTAGTTCGTTTAATATTTCCGCTGAAAATGTGCTCCATTAGAGAGTATATAGCATACTCGTATAATTATTTCGTAAGTCTAACGATGGCAGTGATACGACGAAACGAAAGTGCCTAAATGAAAAGACTGTGCAAACACTAATTGCTAATGAAAATACTTGATAGAGTTTGTCGTCGTACCAAACCTCTTTCCAATCACATACATATTTTATGTCTCGCAGCGTGGGATTTATTTAATATCTTTGTCCTTCGAAACCAGAGAGGCTTTATTAAATATTTTATTGATATAGAAGGCGGGTAGCAGATAAAAAAGAAAAAAACAACAATAGCTAAAGAAATTACGTGTAATAAAAGGCATTTAACTGATTTGCAAGACCGAAGTGATCCCATAAATAAGTGTTCCGTGGACAAAGTTTTGCACGGAACAGTAATAGACAGTATAGGACGGTTGAAAACCTATCTCAGTATATTAGTACCGTTGTTGTAGTCAGCTGTCAACAGTGACACTTCCAGAAAAAGAAGAACTGACAGATCATAACCGTCTCATACCAAACAAAAAATAATATTTTTGAACCAGGCTGCTACGCTGCGTTTGGTAAGATGGCCAAGATGACAATAAAATCGTTTGCGCCGTATCGAACGGACGCTGTCTGTCTCTCTATCGCACAAATATTGAAGACTGAGAGAGATACAGATAGCGTTTCGTTCGCTTCGTATTGTCATCTTGGGTAATGGGTAGGCCCCCTGGCAAGTGAGAGGCGCGCCGCGATCCTAGACAGCGCGGCACCATATTATTTCGCTTAGCTACACGTCCTTCAGTATCGAAACTATACGGTCTACCTAAACCAGTTCTAGTTTGCACTGAATCACTTGACTGTTGCAGCAGATAGTTGCGTAGCTAAAGGTTAACTCTCGACTGATCTTGAAATTAAGTTGTATAATATTAATGGAATACAATTTTAGAATGACATAATTGATTCTGAACTGGAACAATTGAGGTCAACAATTTCACACTCAACTGGGCTCCAATGTCCACATTTGATGACGTTGGCCATGCATGATTATTTGCTGAACTGCTTAACACTGTTATTTTGTTATAATTAAATCGTGTGTTCAAATGTATGTACTTATTCAGTGAAAATCGATTAGATGGAATGGACTTAAATATAAAATGGAAAACAAAATCATTTGACAACCTGTCTTGAGCCATTCTATTTTTTTTAATAAGGAAATTAGAAAACAAACAATAACATTAAGCGATTCCGTGTGAAGAGTAAGCTTCCTCATCATAAATTGCACAGCTTAGGGCTTGTGCACAAATCACGCGAGGTTCGATGGGGGGAGGGGGGGTCACGAAAAACTCACGATAGAGGAGGGCGGGTATAAGGAAACCTCACGTGTATTTTTCTACAGTAAACGAAACGAAGGAAAAAAAAACCAACCACATGAGTACTTTTCTCGGTTTCGTTAAACATAAATCTTCACTCTGCACTTCAAAATAGCGAGTGTATTTAACGAAAATAGAAAAATAAACAATATTTTCTAAATACAACACTATTTATCTTAAAATTAGGTCGAATGAAAAAAAAACAAAAAAATACACGTGAGGTTGCGTGGGGGGAGGGGGGTAGCCAAAAACCTCACCAAATATGTATCACCAAGGGAGAGGGGGGGTCAAAAAGTAGCTGAAAATACCTCGCGTGATTTGTGCACAACCCCTACAAGTTTATAATAAAAGTCATGCGCAAGTTCTTTGCTTTACGAAACTATGGTAGGTACATTTTGTATTGCTACGTGTTATGCTCTTGGAAAAAGATTCATTGAATTTTGCTGTTTAATATCAAGATTAGACATTGTTTCAACGTAACCTTTAACGGGTTGGGGCAGCTACATGAAAAGGCACACTCCAGAAGCTTAATATAAACGTTGTTCATTCACTACATTACCAGATTAAGGGTTGCTAAAAAAGTAAAGCCCAACATGAAGCGTGAACTAAGTAGCCCGATTTGGCTTAAGAACAAAGTAAGTTCTTAGTTACAAAGATCGGGGACCGTCTCTGAGTAAGGATTGTTAGTCGCCGACCCCGCAGCAAACATTCGTACATATAAAGCAGTAACCACAATGAAAGCCGCCGCTTTAATCGTCCAGCGTTTTACCAACAAAAGGGACTGTTTAATGTCGGAGCACGCGCAACGCTGCTTTCTTCGCATTGGAAGCGATTAATGGTTCCGCATAATGGAGTCCGGGCCTCACAACCAATGAATAATTCCTCCATGATTAAACTACGAATCACCTGAAAACGCTACACCCTGTTTTAATGTTTCCTAACGTCAAACTGCTTGCTACTGGCATAGAAAAATAATTAAATTTGTCCTATATGACCGATCTTATAAAATAAATATATTCGTCCATTGGTGTTGGGAGGTAATATTTTCAGAAATTAGTATTTTTTTAAGCAACCTCTTGAAGAGCTTGTGTAAAAATTAATGAGATTCATTAATATTGTACGAGTAGATTTCCCTGTGGTGCTGTTTCTTTAAAGGCAGTTCTCGGCCTATATCATGGTGCTCGTTGAGTTTATCGCAAGCTTGATATAAAATAGCGCCAGTTGTTGTACTGATTACGGCAGCACGAGAGGATAAAAGTTTGAACTTTTAACTGACATTCTACGCTACGGAACAAGTTTGTTGGATGCCACAAAAGTTTTAACTACTCGCCTGGCTTTAACTAACTACATATGTACCTATGTGTGGTGAGGAACACAAGCAGTTTCAGTTTTATCTGCAAAGGTGGTGAAGAAGATACTGTTTTAGTTAGGTACTACAAACCTGACATACGTGAAAACTTTTACATGTGGGTTTTCAGAGAAAAGGTGCCAAACACAATATCTTTAAAGCGATTTGTGATTGCTGTTAATGTATGTAACGTCTTATTGACAATCTGTAGGTACAATAAGTTATATTTTGCTTGACATTCCCACATTGTGATTATATAGCTTAAAAACCCAAATATTATACTTACGTAAATGGCGAAGCGTTTTAGTTCAGGCGACCATTTAAGAATAATACTTTGAAATAACGTCGATCCACTGGAGCCGAACAAAACGTGCAAAAATTTCATGAAAAGTTAGATGGAACATCGAGTTTTCACGAGCTCTTAATACCAGCTGTTTCTGAAAGTTAGAGATATTTTTCTAAAAACAAGTTAGCAACAGTGCGTGTCTTGAATGGTGGGCGACTCGTTAACTTTAGCGCTATTATAAATCTTGTGAATGGCCCACTTTATCGGCGTCCAGTGGACTCCCACGTGACCGATACCGAAGAAACATTGTGAAACTTTTAATTGGCGGATCATCGGATGTTTAAGCCGTTACAAATCATGCTGGAAGCCAACACTAGAATAATATAACAAAACGCTATCCATAAATATGATAAACAATTTTACCTCGCGGAATACTGTGAAAATTAATATGACTTAGAAATTATGTAGGTGCGCGGAAAGCAGAAGTTGGGAATGGAGCGCCGAAACAACTCTGAAAAGATTAATGGAGTTAAAATTGCATCGCTGCGTAATGCAATAAAAGCCGGTAGACGCAGCGGCGGCTGAGAGCAGTATTTTACCGTTGAGACACACGAGACTAGCAGACCACGATTAAATTCAAATGGATTTTAAAACCTTTGAGCGCTGCCGTTTTTGCAAAACGGCGTTTTACTCCGGTGCAACAGAAATTAGCCTTGATAAACTCAACTTATCCAGCCTTTGCGCGGCCGGCATTCCATTCGGGTCGGAAGTGGAATTCAAAGTTTCTCTAAATGGGATAAGTGACCAAGAAATCCAAGTAAACCCGAGCTAAGCCAAAACAACAGCCGACAGGAAAAGGGCATTCTTTGTTGGCATTTTGCGCAGCTTTGTCTTTGAAATCCAGAATGAACTAAGCTTTTAATAAAGAGAATGTTTGGAGTACGGCGAAAAACAGTACTTTTTCGGATGATTTAATGTTATATTACGTGATTAAATGGATTCTCTTAACACACATTGCTAAGGGTAGATTGGACACCAGTTCCGATATAATTAGGTAAGCGGAGAGTAGTATTAAGCTCTTCAATTATAGTTTGGTAATACCTATATATACAGTCTACATGCACATATCCGAATTTAAACTGTCGTGAGACATACTAACATAAAGCTAATTTTACGGTTGCGGTTACGGTGTGTTAAAGCGTAAAATTAGTTTTGTCTAAACATATCTATATAAACCTTTAAACCGTGTAAAGTGAGTAGAGATGCTTACCTATTTGGTTCGACATCCGAGTATTACATATAGTGTAGTAAATAAAGGTAGTGGACCCCGCAGTAATTCCTCAGCCAGTAAAAACTTTACAGTATGATAAAGTATCAATAAATAATAAGTATTGTATAAATATCCAAAGAATAATAATAATAGATTTTTTTATTTTAATGTGTTTATATATATTTTTTATTGTTTTGTAAGTGTTTTTATATTTTACTTTTATATTCATATTATAAAAACCCTCGCCTAAGAAAAATGATGAATAAAATAGAATTAAAGTAAATACCTAAAGTCTTAAATCGTTAATATCTTTTTACAAAATAATGCTCCTTTCAAACTTTCGTCTTCACCGGAAATATTCATGTAACGTATTGCAACAATAAATGAAATATTAAAAAAAATATCCCAGCAGAAATACCAATAACATATTTGGTAAAAAAAATTTGGACGAAGGAATTTCTCGGTTAAATATATAAACAGATTCGTATTTTTACGTATAAATACCTGACTTAGGAGTGTTTTTAGGGTTCCGTACCTCAAAACGAAAAAACGGAACCCTTATAGGATCACTCGTGCGTCTGTCTGCCTGTTTGTCACAGCCTATTTTCTCGGAAACTACTGGACCAATTAAGTTGAAATTTGGTACACATATGTAAATTAGTAACCCAAAAGATGGACATAATTTTTTTATAATTTTAAAATACATAGGTTCGAAGTTATTTAAGAAAATACATATAGCCAAAAAATGATTATTCCCCCTGCATCTCCGAAACTACTGGGTCTAAAATTTTGAAAACAATACACTAAATAGTTCTTTACCTATAGATGACAGAAAAACCTATTAGAAATGTGCAGTCAAGCTTGAGTCGGAATTATGTACGGAACCCTAGAAACGCGAGTCAGACTCGCACTTGGCCGGTTTTTTTTTGGATATTTATAATGTTAGTTTCGCTTCATACTATACAATAACCAAGCAAAATTTCATCGACTGAGGAATTAATGCATGGGTCTCCATACAACAACTTGCTTTACTACACTAATATTTGGTCGAAATATTAACTCTGACTGTTTCAATCAACAAAGCACCTGTTCAATCAATCAGGGCATTTCACCATTAAACTGTGACTAAATTAAAAAGTTCCACACAAGGTTGCTTACCTAGGCAACTGATTTAACAGACATATTATATATTGCAACATCTACCGCTTTCGCCGAAATGATTTTATTATCTAGAGCTTATTTTCTCTTATGATCTCTTACCTCCTTATTCATAAAACTTGACGAGCCTGAATTATTATTATTCCATGTAGCTTAGTTTGTATTTTTTGTCCCAATAAAGTTAAAACAAGTAGTTAAAAAAATATATATATATATGTATATATATATATACATAAATAAGTACAAAGTCAAAATGACAGATTAATAGCTAGACAGGCTTGTGATGCGTTTATGAATAACGCCATAAGTATCTTGCAAGTGATAGATATATTAGGCGGACAAACATAAGGGACAACCCAAGATAAAAGTGGCGAAGATCCGACCTCTTACAAAGCTCAGTAATGAAAACCAACCCAATAATACCTATGGGGATAGAAACATTTTAGCAGATAACTTTTCCGGAATATGAAACAGGAAAAGTAAAAGAGCGTTTTTCCATCATTTATAAATCAAAGCAACAAATAAGTAGGCATATTTAACTTAAATATTTCCTATTTCGTCATTATCATAAACTCCATCGCATAATGTGATACAATCATAATCCACCCGTTCCAATGTAAATATTTTCAAAGCACCCATTAGACATCGATTCGCTTTGCCCGACAATGGCGACAATCGATACTATTTAATCTACGGACGGCGTGTCATATTCGAAGGACCGACAAGCTACAAAAATGATGTCAAGCATTCGTGTAGGGTAAAAACTCGTACGTGACATATATCAGGGGGGATAATTTGGGGATAATCCCCCCGGAGAGCGGCGCCAACGAAACTCGGCGCGACAATGTGGGGCACATGCCGACATCGTCGAACCCCATACATGCCGGCTTACGCCACCGCTGCCTCGCTCACAGAAGTCACAGACAGTTTTCTAGGAAAAGAGGTATCTAAGAACATCTGGCATTGGAGGAATAATTTTAAAGAATCAGAAAAGTCGATATAGTAGATATTCCTTTGACGACATTAAATACGATAATACTGGTGATAGCTTGTCTTTAACCACATTGAATATTGGGGAATTGTATGAATTTAAGTATATGTCTGGATAAGATTTGGGATCGTTTATAGTTCCTAATAAATCGCTATTTCTGAACCTCGTCTCGTATAAAATAAAGCATGTTATTGACAGAGCTAAATAGTTACAAAAACAATACAAATAACTCACAAATAACAAATGTCTAGACAACACAAACCGGTGCTTCCTGACTAAACTCAGATAGAAAATTTAGAGTTCCGATTTACTCTAGTATTAAATAACTACATACTTAGATACCAAATACGTTACAATATACCTACATCGTGACTTAATTGACCGAAACAGGTTTAGAATACAGATGTATAGTGCATCATTGTCTTCTATCGCATTTTCACGGAATCATACGAACGTATTTTTACCCGACTACGGCAACGCAAAGGGAGGGTTATGATGCTATTTCAGTCGGTATCGGTACAAAAAGTACTGAGGTTAACTGAATTATGCCCTACATCTGTACTAGCGTTTGTGTATAAGTTTGGCATCTACATAACGTCAATTTTGTAGAATTTAAGCGCGCTAGACCTGGATTTGAAAGAGTACCAGAATATGGGATCTAATTTCGAGTTGAATCGGCAGACGGGCCGATTAAATCTTTCATTCCGTAATGGATACCTAGAGGGATCGATAGGTCGCGCTCAAAATAAAATGGAACAATGGCCGGCCCGTATTAGGACCACCGCTTAAAATGCTTTCCATGTTCCGGCGCATCCGGCGACAACCTCCGGCAGACCCGATTGCCGGAACCAGAGACATGCCACTTTAATGACTGCAGTGCTATAAGCGGGACCAGAGATCAGAGGATAGTAAGGATTGGAGACTACTGGATGCGTGCGCCACCCTGAACTCAAGAGAGATCTCAGGCTTAGAGAGATAAATAGCGCAACGCTATCTAATCAGGGGGCCTAGCCAAAACACATTTCGAAAAAAGATATCGCTAACGAATCGATAAAAAATGTATGGGAATGACAGGTACCGTAGATGAGTCTGTCGAAAAATATTAACGAATACAAAAATGTTAGCCAAGTTGCAATGTTGTAACGAAACGCAAAACTTTCGTTACCGGGATTCGCCATCTGTCATACATTGCCTAGCCAAGTGACACTTTTGACAAGCGAAATCAAATCGTTATCGCCTCCTAGGTGTAGCTACGTAGCGCGAGCTATCCCCTTGCAGATAACTTATCGAAGCACAAGAAAATACCGAATAGTGTTTGTAAATTAGAATTTGTAGTAAAAAGCATACTTCAACATCATTGTGGGCGGCGAACAACGCGGAAGTGTCGCTTAGACGCAGGCGCCGTCTGAAAAATCGCCTCTATTGAAACTGCTTAGGAAAGGACTGCTACGATCAAAGGATTGTGGGCCGTACGCAGCATTTCACCCAAAGGATCCAATGTGACCGAGGCGCTGAATATCTACCTATCTATAGTGACAGTGTCATGGAAAAATGGATTATGCACCCACAAATGCAACACGTAACAACGTCCCTACAAAGGTAAGAGCGAGTCAATAACTTATCCCTACTATACCTACTAATAAGTATATAAAATATGTTATTAATGCTAAAATAACAAATGTGTTCCTGTTACGTCATCAAATATAAACCGATGAACGGTGTAGATTAAATTTGGTACCCATATGCACAATGGCAAGCACTTGTTTTTCAATAGGAAAGTGAATTGAATGTGTAAAGGCAAAGGTATATAGGTAAAGGCTTTACAAATGTAGATAAAGACTCGGGAACAAATGTTCTTCACACAAATAAATGCCCTTCCCGGGAAGCAAAACCATCACCTTCGTAGGCAAGGTCACTAACAACTAGCAATATTGTAGTGTCATCCCATTTTCTTAAATTGATTTGAAAGGGACGGGACTACAGTGTTACTACTTTTTAATTTCTACAATTTCTTGTCGGACTGTACAGTAAGCTCAAGAAGACTTGTGTTGTGGGTACTTAGGGTACTTAGATAACTATATATAGATGGTCAAACCAATTTGTCAGTCAGTAAGAACCAGGAAAACTATACTCATAGTTATCTTTTGGGTGCTAGTACTAGTATATGACAAAGCTAGTATGATTCTCTCTGTCTTTGTTTGAAATGAGACAGTCCTTTGGCAAACTATACTTAAATACATAGACAACACCCATGACTCAGGTACAAAATATCTGTGCTCATTACACAAATTTCCTTACCGGGGATTCAAACTCAGGATTATCAGCTTAACCGGCAGGGTCACTAGTCACTACCAACTAGGCCAGACGGGCTGTTGTCATACATATCTATTATCAACCATATTATTGAAACTTTTTCATATTATGAAACATATTGTATATGACTTCTTTTGGCAGGCACAGGTACAGTCAGCTGAAAAGAAAAGGTACCTCCCCTGCATACAAACTTCTATGTAGCGGTGGTACCTTTTCTCTGCAGCTGACTGTACCTACACACTATATAAAAATAATCTTAACATATACTTACACAAAACATTTAGTTTTTTTTGTCATATGACTGGTAGAGAATAAGTGTTATAACCAAATGTTACAAAGTTTGTTGAAAAACTAATCATTCATTTTGTTTCAGGTGACTTGGATTTTGGATATTCATTGCAGCCTTGGCATATGAACCAATACTTTATGGTGCTCCAAAGCCAGGGTCAAGGGAAGAAACTATGTCACATGTACAACCACAAAAATATATTGAGTGTTGTTTTACTGTTTTTAAACACTGTACATAATATATGTACAAACATGGCTACTGTTTTCATGCTGCCCGCAAAAAATACCTGCTGCATCTTTCATTAACAGATTTTCAATAAAATAAATAATTTTTTTAACCCAATCATAGTTTCATTTATTTATGGTGGTTACCACCTTAACTTTTGGTATGCTTAGGAGCAGATCTGCTCCCATGTACTTACCTATATTCAACTTTAAAAAAAGCATTAATTTTTAAAAGTTGTCCTTATAAAACGACCGGTCTGCCTGCTAAGCCGATGGTCCTGGGTTGGAATCCCAGTAAGGGCATTTATTTGTGTGATGAACACTAATATTTGTTCCTGAGTCATGGGTGTTTTCTATCTATATAAGTATGTATTTGTCTATATAAGTATGTGTAAGTTATTTATTTTATTTTATTTAATTATGATTGATATATAAATTACAAATTTTTGACCGATCTGCTCCTAAGCATACCAAAAGTTAAGGTGGTAACCACCATAAATAAATGAAACAATGATTGGGTTAAAAAGTTAATTTATTTTATTGAAAATCTGTTAATGAAAGATGCAGCAGGTATTTTTTGCCGGCAGCATGAAATCAGTAGCCAAGCATTCTTGTTTGTACATATATTATGTACAGTGTTTTAAAACAGTAAAACAACACTCAATATATTTTTGTGGTTGTACATGTGACATAGTTTCTTCCCTTGACCCTGGCTTTGGAGCACCATAAAGTATTGGTTCATATGCCAAGGCTGCAATGAATATCCAAGTCACCTGAAACAAAATGAATGCTTAGTTTTTCAACAAACTTTGTAACATTTGGTTATAATACTTATTCTCTAGATAGATGATAGATAGATAGATAAAACGTTTATTTGTATGCTGCAAAAACACACAATTTACAAATAGGTACATTACAAACAGAACAAAACTAAAAATATCTACAGAGTTTAATTAACAATAAAAAATACTTAAACACGGAAAGATGGGTTTACTTGCTGTACTCTGTGTGCATTGCAGCAAAAACAAAAGGGTTCCGACTCAGCTATACGCTTCGCTCTTTTGAGCAAAGCACTGATATTCTGCCGGAACCCAGATCACGTTACACTTGGGTAAATGTGATGATAAAAAGTGTGTAGTTAAATGGTGTTAAAACATTCCGAAATAAAAATACATAAATAAAACAAAAATAAGAATATTAAGTGGCCATAAAATAAAATAAAAGTGAGTGAGTGCATTGGGTTTGGTTCTAGTTCTCCTGGAAATCCTTCTCTACCAGTCACATGACAAAAAAAACTAAATGTTTTGTGTAAGTATATGTTAAGATTATTTTTATATAGTGTGTAGGTACAGTCAGCTGCAGAGAAAAGGTACCACCGCTACATAGAAGTTTGTATGCAGGGTTGGTACCTTTTCTCTTCAGCTGACTGTACCTGTGCCTGCCAAAAGAAGTCATATACAATATGTTTCATAATATGAAAAAGTTTCAATACTATGGTTGATAATTGATATGTATGACAACAGCCCGTCTGGCCTAGTTGGTAGTGACTATAGTGACCCTGCCGGTTAAGCTGATAATCCTGAGTTTGAATCCCCGGTAAGGAAATTTGTGTAATGAGCACAGATATTTTGTACCTGAGTCATGGGTGTTGTCTATGTATTTAAGTATAGTTTGTCAAAGGACTGTCTCATTTCAAACAAAGACGGAGAGAATCATACTAGCTTTGTCATATACTAGTACTAGCACCCAAAAGATAACTATGAGTATAGTTTTCCTGGTTCTTACTGACTGACAAATTGGTTTGACCATCTATATATAGTTATCTAAGTACCCTAAGTACCCACAACACAAGTCTTCTTGAGCTTACTGTACAGTCCGACAAGAAATTGTAGAAATTAAAAAGTAGCAACACTGTAGTCTCGTCCCTTTCAAATCAATTTAAGAAAATGGGATGACACTACAATATTGCTAGTTGTTAGTGACCTTGCCTATGAAGGTGATGGTTTTGCGTCCCGGGAAGGGCATTTATTTGTGTGAAGAACATTTGTTCCCGAGTCTTTATCTATATTTGTAAAGCCTCCTATATACCTTTGCCTTTACACATTCAATTCACTTTCCTATTGAAAAACAAGTGCTTGCCATTGTGCATATGGGTACCAAATTTAATCTACACCGTTCATCGGTTTATATTTGATGACGTAACAGGAACACATTTGTTATTTTAGCATTAATAACATATTTTATATACTTTTTAGTAGGTATAGTAGGGATAAGTTATTGACTCACTCTTACCTTTGTAGGGACGTTGTTACGTGTTGCATTTGTGGGTGCATAATCCATTTTTCCATGACACTGTCACTATAGATAGGTAGATATTCAGCGCCTCGGTCACATTGGATCCTTTGGGTGAAATGCTGCGTACGGCCCACAATCCTTTGATCGTAGCAGTCCTTTCCTAAGCAGTTTCAATAGAGGCGATTTTTCAGACGGCGCCTGCGTCTAAGCGACACTTCCGCGTTGTTCGCCGCCCACAATGATGTTGAAGTATGCTTTTTACTACAAATTCTAATTTACAAACACTATTATTCGGTATTTTCTTGTGCTTCGATAAGTTATCTGCAAGGGGATAGCTCGCGCTACGTAGCTACACCTAGGAGGCGATAACGATTTGATTTCGCTTGTCAAAAGTGTCACTTGGCTAGGCAATGTATGACAGATGGCGAATCCCGGTAACGAAAGTTTTGCGTTTCGTTACAACATTGCAACTTGGCTAACATTTTTGTATTCGTTAATATTTTTCGACAGACTCATCTACGGTACCTGTCATTCCCATACATTTTTTATCGATTCGTTAGCGATATCTTTTTTCGAAATGTGTTTTGGCTAGGCCCCCAGCTCACTATGTAAGTTGAAATAGTGTTGCTGCGTAGTGCAGTGTGTAACAGTGTGCTGGATGGCGTAGGACCTTTCTAAGTTGACAAATAGTTTGTATTAAGATTAATTGTAATTTAAAGTTGTTTATTCATTGTTTTTGTTATGTTTTAGTACCTTATATAAAAAAGTGGACAAAATATACAAAAATTTGAAGTACTCACGTTACGTTTTATGGATATTACCATTCTTTGATATTTACCTATCTCTTGCGAGACTAAGAAATATTTACACATTTATGGAAACAAATAGACCGGCTGTCAAACATTCATTAATTTTACTCTATTAGGTAGGCAGGAAGCGAAAATGGGGGTTAGTGGGGACGACAGATTGGGTCGCGATAACTTGTTATGAGCCTACGTAGGTTGACATAACATTAATAAAAGGATTATTACAGTACCTACGAATTATTTACGGGAAAGAGCTTTTGATTTAATATATTTTAATGAAAAAATGTCTCTTTTATCCAAGCTTATCTTGCTTGCTATGAAATAAACATTATTGACATAGACATAGACATAGACATAGAAAAACTTTATTTAACATCACAAACATGACATGAATGGTACATTTGAACATAAAATCTTAAAAAACTTCTAAAACAAAATTAAATTTATGTTAACATATAAACAAAACAGCGTGATGTTAAAAAGGGGCTCGACTCAGCATGATGTTGCAGTAAAATTAACTGCAACGCTGATTTTCAGTCGGACCCTAATAAAATAATAAAGAACCTAAAGTTTTTTATTGGATGAGTTTCGCCGCTTTCATTTATTTAAAAGCAATTTCATGTTAAATGAAATCGTAATATTGTAGCTTTAAATTATAATAATAATATAGAAAAGTGCACATAGGTAACATTTATATTGCCGTAATTTTATACAAACAGAATTTTAGCAGGTGAAGTGATATTAAAGAATTACAGTTTGGTGTAAATACAGAATTATCAAAGTAGAGTAATGTGTACGTGGTACCAAATAGCTACTTTATAGTAAGAATATTATAAATAGGTAATTTTGGTAGGCAACCACTATATACTTCGGTAATATATTTGATGAGTCCATAGACTCCCAGGTGTCTAAAGCATCGAATGGCATAGGTTAATCACTGTAATTTTACGGTAGTTGTAGATAATAGTAGTAATTGAGAATCCAGTAATTACACTAATTACAAAATGGCGTAGAATGTTCATAGTCACCATTAAAAGTTTCGCGTTATGTCACAGATTGCCGTAGGGTGCGCAATAAGCGAGCGTGATTCGGCAAACTAACTGTAATAGGGCTCCCCGTAGATGACTCACGAGTCACGATGCCACATGCTGACTTACTATACACTGTGTTAGCTGTTTATCGGGCGCCAAGCGAGTTAAATTCTCAAGCGAACTAGTTTAGCTGTGACCTGGAGGTCAGTAACAGCCATGGGTATATTGTGCGCACTTATACTGGTATGCCTGGGCGTTCGAATCCGCAAGCATCGGAATTCGGAAATTATACTTATCGTTTATTTTCATTATCAAAGTGGTAGCAGAAAAAGTATAATTAATTTTGATTTTCGAACCTAAGTGATGGCATTTCTTTTTCGCACGGCAATTGGGATAGCACTTTAAGGTATACCAAGCGCATAAGCATAAGTTTACCCTCTTATTACGGACAGTTGTTAGGTTAGGAATCTCAAGATCAAATTAGAGTAGAGGCAACATTAAACAATTTGTAAATACACATGCTGGTTATAGAGAAACCGTTCCGAGTTCCGACACGTTTCGAAAACAATAAACGGAACTTGGTTCACACGGATATCGTAACTGAATCTAACTCTTACTCGTAGCAAAAGCAAAGGCGACGTGAATGCTCAATGCAGCCGATCGTATTGATTACGATTGTAAGATAGGTACAATCGATTTATATCTTTTCATAGTACTTAAGTATCGCTATATTATCGAAGCTTTAAAAGCTTGTATAGCTGGAATGATAACTATCAACGGAAACGACTTAATTCGAAAGCTTGTTACTTCTACAGCTACAATTGAAAGCAAATCTAACAATATTGTATGTATGTATAATGTAAAAAAGTTAAGTTATTTAGGTAATAAACCTTCTCGAATAAATAAACACAATATACATATGTAGATACTTTGACGCTGACTGTACCTATATGTACCTATATTCCAGCACTTGAACATGATATATTTAGGCAAGCGTTAGCATTAGGTACCGTCCATTGTCAGCACTGGTGATAGTAAGTACTTTGGTCGACTTGGTACTCGAAATTAAATTGTATCAACGATTAAATTCCAAAACACAGATTTACATTGCGTAAAGCAATTCAGTCTTCTAAGCACACATGTGGACTTCATAAATCTCATGTCAGTCGAGTAAAACCGAGCTGTGTGTCATAAATACGGCGGGTATGTGTGTCAAAACATGGGGGATTTGGGCGCTGTCCCCGGCCGACTCGCCGCCCGCGAGATAATGAAAAAAAAAAGATTTATGATCAACTCTAATCAAATTTTATTACCGTTCTTACAGTCCCTTGCTATATCCTACAATGAGCAGTGCATTTTGTTATTGAACGAAATTTGTAGCAGATGAGGGGCGCTTGGAGTTTACGAGAATATAAAAGACTTAAAAATGTGTTAGTACGCGACGAATTTTCTTTAACGTTATCCTTAGGATACACATTGTATAAAATGTGTCACTTTGTTTATAACTTCCATACAATGTGATCTGTTTTCGTTGATGCTAATTGTATACATTTTGCAAATATGACACTATCGCATCACGTTACATTACAGTATTTGTTACTCTGGTTCCGATAGAAGAACTTCAAATAAAGTGGACCGGTACCTAAGTATGTACATATGTATAAAATAATACCTAAGCAAGAACGTGCCTAGTATTATTATTTTATAAAAAGGAAAACACGAATACTGCTAGTACCTACCGTCGGTTTTACTTATAGCTCAAATATTTCTGGGTTCAATAAGATGAGTAAGCAAAACGTGGCCAAGTTTCTTTTGCCAAAGGGGTCGTGAGTCGCATTTCCATAAAGTTTCCAGTGCGGAATGTAGTGTTGTAATAATAACGGGCAATATACCCATTCGTACGCAACGCGGAGTAACACAACCCGCCCCCACCCTCGACCTTCCACCACTTTACTGACCCAATTATACTTGACGAATTTTTTGGTCACATACGAAGTGAATGGCACATTTGGTCATACTCCGTCCGTAAAGTTTTTATGAGCTGCAAAGTTATATTGAAATAGGTTTTGGGATATGAGAAATAGCAACCGTTGGCAGCGGATTCAAAAGGATTCATTTGGAAATTTGATGACATGGAGAGTGCGAGGTCGTGTTAAGCTAGTTTAAAGGCAGTTAAATGGTTTTAACGTTTATTAAAATGCAAACAAAAGCGAAATAATATATCCTAAGAGCGTTTTCACATTATCCGATCCGATATTGGATGTCGGTTACGACTGCAAAGAAGCAAAAAGTAAAAATGGAAATTTTATATTGTATTATACATTTAATTACTGTTTGTTGTTCAAAAGAAAGCGCAATTAGCATAATGCAATAATAAATGGATTTGATGTCATAGGACATTTTCTAGCAGTTCTAGTTCTGTTTTTCTCCAAAGGTCATCGGATATTAGATCAGACATAGTGAAAACGTTCTAAGATACTATGGATACTAAAAAACATTACTAAGGAGTCAATTAGTTCCTATTTCGTTAAATCCGTCTCCATTTTCTACGAATAAAACCTATAGGTTAGGAATTATTCTTTATTTTGGGTTATTTCGTTTTGTCTTTTAAGAATAACGAGTTTTTAGCCTGAGGAGCTAATAAAAGGTCAAGAAATAAGTTAAAAGAAAGAATAATATGCGAAAAGATAGAATACTCTTCATTGTTACTTATATATTATTAAAATTAGATATCTTAATATTGTTTTCTCTCCTCGTACTATTATTTATTGATTCGATAGGTCTTTGAAGAAAATAATATTAAGGTCGCTAATTGCTTTTTTCTATTTTATGAACAACACTAAACAGGTACTTACTTTCCACGAAAATCATTTTGTACATGATCGGTTGAGTATTAAATACGTTTTTTTTTTCAAAAAAATTTTCTTATAAAAATGTCTTAACTTTGTAAGTGCCACAAAGATACACCCTTTCGCTGGTATGGCTTTTTTAATGTAAGAATTTATAGAACCCTCTATTATGCGTGGTCCGACACACGTTTATCCGGTTTTATTAAAGTTTTATTGATAAAATAATCCACCCCTAAGTTTCGCGTGCAAAATAAATAAGAACCACCGAAATGTTACAAAACTTGTCAATAACTGGGACAAGGTAGCCCTTTAACCTTTATACCAATTAACCTTTAAATGCGAACAATACGACTTTATAATTAACTTCTGGTATTACCCTTCAGCGTGGTCATTTCAACAGCTCTTTAGAAATTAATTCAAGTGTTCCTCGCAACAATAAGTTCATAATATTTTTATAAAACGTCCTTGAAATACCCTCGAGCATGTACTTACAAATAAAGGGCAAAAGGGTGGCTTAAAAGGGCTATTTACACAGAGTAAAGCGCAATGACTTGAATTAGTAATTCAGTTGATTATGCCTCCCCTCTGGCTACTCTATCATTATCATTTCACTGAACGCACGTGCCGTTCTAGTGCAGTGCAACCCTCGGTCTCGTGCTCCAAGGCCAGGCATTATGTACGCAGCTAAGTATGTGTTCTTGATTGCGGTGAGATTATAGAGATGGGTAGGGGTGAGTAAATACTGAGTATTTACTCGATATTTACTCAAAGCACCCGATAAATACCCGTATTTACTCATTTAGGTGGGTAAAAACGATTGCTTATAAAATATTCAAAAAGTGAGATTTAAGAACAAAATTGTCTTTTATTGAAGAGTGCTAACGTGTATTAACAATATCTATAAAATAAAAAGCATAATTATAGGACGCTTAATTTAGAAAAAAAAGGTAATTATTAGTGAGATGCAAATTGTGATAATGCAAAGTTAACAATTTTGTTTTAAATAAGAAGGTATTTACTTTAAAATATGGTACTTAAATTCTATTGATGTTCTAGATAACTGCATGTCGCGCAAAAAGTGCGTGTTTACGTGGCACTTACGACCTTTTATTAAGGGTTTTTTAAAGAAAACTCAAAAATGGCTCAACCGATGATGTTCAAAATATTGTTTTTTGTACTCTATTATACGGCTAATCTCCCGATATGTTTTCATATTTTTTCTGAACTTTGGTTCTAAAGTTATAGAGAGATAAACATTATTTTGGCCCTTCGAAACGGTTTTTTTTCCAAAATATTCAATTTATCCAAAAATGTTCTTAGATACATTCCAGTTATTTTTAAAGACCCATTTAATGATGTGCAACACGTTGGTGGTTTCTGAAAATTTTTTTTGTGACAATTAGTTACTTGTATGGAGTGCCCGTCTTAAAAATACATTTCTTACAATTTTGAGTACTTAATCCAGTAGCAGCTTACAAAATACACCTATATTTCAAATTTATATGCCCCTTTCAGCACTCTAAATAGTTTATACCCACCAATTTGGGTATAAACGAGTAAATACGGGTATATTGAGTAAATACTGAGTATTTACTCGGTATTTACCCGTGAGTATTTACTCACTACCCATCTCTAGGTGAGAATGTTTGTTTGACATGCATTTATTAACCTTCTTCTCTCTCTTATACTTCTTCAGCGAGTATGCGCCCACTGTTGAACATACGCCTCTCCAAATCTCGCCCAAGCGTCCCGATTTGCTGCTTCTCTCTTCCAGAGTGGGCCTGCAATCTTTTTAATATCATCCTCCCATCTTGTTGGAGGTCTGTGATCTGGCCTTTTTGAACGAGACCTCCACGCTAGGACACGCTTGCTCCATCTCCTATCATCTCTGCGACACATGTGCCCGGCCCAGGCCCATTTCAGAGTAGCAATCCGTCGGCCGATGTCCACTACTTTGGTCCGTCGCCGGATCTCCTCGTTTCGGATTCTATCGCAGAGAGATATACCGAGCAACCTTAATAAATTATTATGGCTCCATTAAGCATGAATCTACCCTGAAAAATAACATTGCAACCACATTAAGCTTTTGGGTTTCTTAAAAGGGTCTGGGATGATTAGCTGTCGATGACTATGCAAATAAAAATTTAGAAGCAGCAATATTTTTCTCCTTACAAAAATGTTTTCATTACAAAAACTTAAAACCACGTAATGAACCTGTAAATACCTTTAGAGATAAGTTGTTGCATTGTGCAAACAGGAAGAGAAACTAAGGTAAACACCTTCACAAATGATAACAGTGTTGTATTGTCCGTAATTTCTGTATGCGTCGGTCAGCTTTCAACTCATGTAACCAATCGGGAAATCGATTAGTTGTCAGCGCGACACTAAATGGAAAACGAAACGATAAAATCTACCTAAATGAACGGCTGAAAATTGTGTGGTACAGTCGGCTAGGAAATGACTGTAAATCCAATATCGATGTTATTTTGCCGCAGTAACTCTGTAGTGGCTTATAGGGTAAATATGAAACTCGGGCAGTCAAAAAAAAAACAGTAACGCGTAAAATACTGCGCCAGGTTGAATATGTTAATTTCATTCGAAAAATTACAAGGTGCTAAAAGAGTTTAGGCCCGCGTACCTTCTATTTAATATTTAACATATTCAAATTTTTACTTCGTGTTAAATTATCAAACACCACAAATTACTTCAGAATATTAAAAGGCTGGTGTTAAGTTAGGTAGGAAGGTATCGTACTTGTTTTTAATCTTATGCAGTGCAAAAAGTGCCGAATGGCAAACATAGTTCTAAATCGATTCCCAGAGGGAAATTTCTGTTTGAGGTTGAATATGAACTAAATTGAAAAAGCTCTCCAGCGCCCCCTTAGTGGCTTGTTGTTTAATCACCAACGAATTCTCCTTTGAGCAGACAGACGCCCTTAGCCAAGCAAGTTTGTCGACCCAGTCCAGCCACTGGGGAAATAACTTGCCCACTTTAACTATCTGTTATTGTGTATTAGGTAGGTAACCTACCCGATGACTTTCTTTTACTAAGAAAAATCGGTAAACGTATGTATTTGCAATATTGATCGCAAACACAACATTTGAATATGAGTTTATAAATAAGAAAACACAATTTGGTTTGGATTATTCCCAGATTTATTAACTGGCTTGGAAAGAAAATAAATATTTATAAAAGTTGGTTTTATTTATACTTAGATCTTTATAAAAGGTCATGTTTGCAATGATATCTTATATTTCTAATCTAATCTTTCACGTCTGATGTAAAGGCAAAGTACCACAAACGTTTTTGGGTGTTTTCAGAAATAAATATCGAAAACCCGATTTTCACAGATCCCGGTGTTTTTTGGTTCTTTCAACTCAGAATCACTAACATATTCAATTCTGATGATAAAATAAAATGGACTGCGTTATGGAATAACGAACTACTTAGTTCGCTATAACGAACTACTTAGTTCGTTATTCCATAACGCAGTCCAAATGTCCCAAAAATTTGTATGAAAATTGTACATTCCACTACGTCACGATTTCACGCACATACAAGTGAAAAATTTTTTCGTACTAAAACGTGACGTAATGGAATAGACATTTTGGGACATATTTTTTTAATGGTGGGATGGAGAATGCTGACGATTCTGAGTAGAATGAGCCCAAGAACGTCCAGATGTGAAAGAATCAGGTTTTCAATATTTATTACTGAAAACGCCCTTTTATATTTTCCTCTCACCAAACAAAGGGATTTCTCGGTTTATTTGACGGATACCATGAAAAACATTTACACAATGAAGACTTATGATATATTTTTAGAAACAACACGTAGGTGGGCAACCCCTCGCTTTTCCGCTAATTTAAGTTGAAAATGAAAGTCTCTTACATTACAATGAATTTACTCATATTTCGCAAATTAGTCTTCAGAAACGTAGTATTTTAGTATTTTATTCTTCACTTTGTGTAAGCTTAAGATATATTTTAGGGCCATGTTCTAGCAAATTACATGAATCTAGTTAGGTATGAATAGAAAATGTAATACATATATTATGAAGTTCATTTTCGTATAGTCTGTGCGGAAAGAGAAGAGTCGTAGAATGTACCTTACATTCCACTATTCTTCTCTTTCCGCGCAGACTCAACTCATGTATTACGATACACTTTGATTTACTTTAAAATTACAACGAAGACCGATTCGTTGCGTGTTCCATTTTCGAAAACTTTTGGCTGTGGCACGGAACAATCATTTCATGACACGGCAGCCATGCCATGCGCCATACGAGTAGAATATGATGACACTCCTCCCGTGTCATACGCCACACGTAAAAAACATTGATGACACGCGCGGCAGGCGTGTCATCAGCCCCGAATCGGTTAACCGAAGACAGTTATAAGATTACAAGTTGTAGGTACATTAGATTTTTACTTATTATTTATTTATTTATTTATCACTACATTTTAAAGCCCCCCCCCGCCGCGTCTGTCTGTTTGTGTTTGTATGTTTGTTCGCGATAAACTCAAAACTATGAACGGATTTTCATGCGATTTGACCTATCAATAGAGTGATTCTTGAGGAAGGTTTAGATTTATTTGCTAACCCGTACGAAGCCGGGGCGGGTCGCTAGTTTTATATACCTACTTAATATGAATTTATAAAAAGATTATGAAGATATAAGTTAATAGATTATTTATTCACAACATGAAAAATGTACTTTGGAAAACCTAGACATCTAGGCATGAATACTAATTTAATACTAAGGAATTGGGAAAGTTCATTTCCGTTCAAGGTAGATAAACTAGTCGCTTAGTTGAAAGTTGATTACAAAGTCATTAATAATCAAAACGGGTTACCGATTCATATTTTACTACTTCAGTAACTCGTATAAGTTTAAGCGCCATCTGTCACTGTTATCATCAAAACTAATCAAGCATAACAAGGAATCTAAAAAAACATGTTATCAGGCGATACATAAATAACAATCCCACGAGAGCACGACCCCTGTGTGTGAAATGCATCTGCAGCGGAGACGCCTGCGCCAGCGGCGCGCCATGCTCCGTTCCTGTCACTAACATGCGCTTTATTTCCTAACAAACCAGTGTACACTTGATCTCCGACTACGCATTAATATAACGGATCTTAATGCCTCAGTTATACCAGTCTGTCTCAAGCAGCTGGCCCGTGATCGGAACGCAATAAGAACAACAGGTCAGCGCGGGCGCTGCGGGTGTAAACATACAACACACACATGCGCGAGATGAAAGAAGCCCGGCCACTTATCGCTTGCACCCGTTTTGATTATGCGCTCGCTGTCAGCACCCCGAAATAGACATAAACTGCGGAATGTGCTTGAATGAAACTAAAAATTACAAACGGTCAGGGACCGTTTTCGGTTAACGTATATACTAGCGGTACCTATTGGATAGCAATGTCACTCTGTTAATTAAGCTGACATTCAAAATCGATGTTGCAATTTTTTTTAACGATTTTAGATTTAGATATTCTAATTTGCTTTGCTACTGCCATAAGATTAGTCGAGCTCGAGGCAAGTGTAAGGCATACACCGGCACCGTATCTTCATGTCCCTCTTATTAAAAACAAATGTTCAATAATATTATTTATGCCATCGAAAAATAACCGAAGCTGGGCAATTTGCAATTTCCTTTTCGGTTATACGAATGTATGCAAACTATGTAATGCCATGGTTTCGCCCATTAAATATTTAACTTCTCGTAAATGTATTTCGAAGCCATTCCGTGATTGTGGCTCATCATGTATGCTCATTGGTCGTGGTAATGAAATGAACAGCCATATTATTTATGCGAACATTTATTCTGCCCCGCGCAAGGATGACATCGCGATTGTGTTGTGATAAAGATTTAAATAAACAAACGAAATATTGATAGTTGTTTCGAACAAAAGTATATATGTAGGTATTATAAACAATGCATTTAAGCCACAGCCGCTATCACATACTATGTTGGTATATTGAAGTAAAAAAGATATTTAAATATTTGATGTTAAATATCATATTTTTTAGGAGTTAAGGTGCGTAAAAGAGCGCATCCCGATATTTTTAAGCAATATTTCAAATATTTATACGAATAAAATAATTACACAAATAAAAAAAAATGACGGCAAATATACAAACACACTTAGATCTACACTTAGTCTTTAAGACTAAAAAACCAAATTTACTAAAGAGATAGTAAATTCATAAATAAGAAATGAATATAAACGTAGCTAAAATATAAGCAGTGCAAAAATGACACCGAAAGAAATAGTGCAATCAGCGCTATGAATAGAACTCATTATCGCTATGCCTTACAGAGTCTCTACGGAGTCTGGAATCTAATGATAACTAAGTGTCGCAGTGTTCTCTGTTCACGTCACCACGATCTTTAAAGTAAAACAAATATTGTAACGTTTGCAGTTTCAATATAAAACGAATATAAAACAATATTATATTCAATATCTACTTCACTGAAAGCGATTAAATGACGGGTAACTACCTACTACATGATACATGATCCAACGAAAGACTTGAGGCTGAAATTATAAAATTACAAATAATATCTAAAAATCACGAGAATATGACTCTAAACAATTTTAACCTTACATTAAGCTCCTCTTTTCTGCTTTTCAAAGAGTCTAGAGTTAAAAATTGGTCGGTAGCTAATTTTGATCTATTTATTGTTTTTTTTTTCTATTTTATAGAATAAAAATTAGTCGGTAGCTAATTTCGATCTATTGATTTTTTTTCTATTTTATAAAATAAGAGGACCAGCAGTCTTCCGTGGGATCAAGTATCCCTGCTAAAAATAAATTCCGGCATCCCTAAACCAAAACAGACGAAAAAAGTCAAACCAGAACCCAGGTGCGGTTCACATCCGCATCCTGCAAAAACATTTACGTTAGAGCGATTCACTTTACAATTCAGAACCGAAATCCAGCAAGTAAAGTTTAAAGTTTTATGCGAGAGCAGTAACTTATTACCTGGTTACGTACTAGAAACTTTCTAGATCTGAGTCCAAGTAAAAATATTTGCTAGCCTAGGAAGTTCATCTTCTGCGCCTCAACTATCTGGGACTTGAAAACTAACAGGTAACGAGGTTCTTATATTCATTAAATAAGTTGGAATCAGTTGGAATGTTCTTAGTTTATTTATACTTTTTAGTCTTATTTATAAACACATTCTATTAAATAAATTTTAATTGAGATTATAGTATTTGAACAATAACTAGTCAATTTATATAATAGTTACTCCCTAACTAAGAAGTCTTACTGTCTTAGGGAACATAATTATTATCACAATAATGTAGGCAAGCAAAAACATAAGCATAACAAAAACTCACAACTATGAACAGCCAGCAGCAATTGTTGCTATTAAGCGGGTGAGGTGTTCAGAATGATCTTGACGCGACTTTATTGTTAAGAGAATAAGATTGCGTCAAGGTAAATTTGAACACTTCACCCGCTTAGCAACTTCTGCTGCTGACTGAACACTGAAAATAACTAGGGAGGTTTCTTAGTATAATTATTTATGTACCTATCTACAAAGTCATCCGTTTTACTTTCTCTTGAATAGGTATAGAATATTAATAGAATTAAAAGGTTCAGTTTTTGTTGGGTTGTGTCTAAAGGCTTTACGAGAAGGTTTCCGTTGGCCGAGAACTTTGGAAACTTGAGTATTGTTCCTCAATGGAGCTTTTATTTTTCAAATTCTGTTAGAGGCGCAGACTGAGCTTTGCCCGGGGAAAAATGTTTTATTCGGAGTCCTTCTTTCGGGGTCATCCATTAATTACGTCACACGAATTTCTAGGTTTTTTGACCCCTCCCCCTCCTTGTCACATTTGGTCACATTTGGCAAACCCCTCCCCCCTAGTGTGACGTCATATTTTTTCTACGAAATCGCCAAATCGAATTAAGTAAGTACTATTAAGTATTATTAATATTTTATCAAAATATTTTTGACGATATAAATATTAGTAATTTTATAACCCAAAACTGCTTAGGAATTAAAAGAATAAAAACGATTATCGTTTTAAAAACTTGTTATTTAAATGTACAGCCAATAAAATAATTAAAAGAAAAAATCGGTTACTGATGAAGTTAAAGTGACGTCACAAAGTTTGTGTCTCCCCCCTCCTGTCACAATATGTCACATTTTCTTGACCCCCTCCCTCCCCCTAAACGTGTGATGTAATTAATGGATGACCCCTTCTTAAGAAAAACTAGCAAAAGGAACGGATTGACATATTTTACTTAATGTAACTAAGCTCTTTTTTCGAAAATACTTAGTTAACTCTTTCCCTCTGAATTAAGTATGTGTATGTAAAATGCATACGCATAGGTATATATATTTTTTATATTATCATTTTATTTAAAGTCTGCAGCCGTCTAAGCAAAATTAACAAAAAAATACCAATTGAAGTTTAGTCGAAAACCGTACCGTGAATCACAAAAGAAATGATGGGGCGGTCAATTACGACGGTTTCTACCTGAGCCGCACACCTGTCGCCGTACTGATTTCTCAAAAAAAGTTTGGAAATAAGTGCGTCCACATCACCATCAAATCAAATATGTGTGACTATTTGAAGTAGGCAGCTATATAAATGATTATGTTATTTTTAACAAGAAACACTCGAACAATACCTTAAACAATGTATTCGACCTGAATTTTACAAGAGCACTTTTGTAGTGGGCATAAAATAATTGTTACTTAGAAACGAAAATGGGCACATGTTATGTAAATAATGAATAGCAAAGTAACATTCCGATGTTGAAATATGCCAGCTCGGAAAATTTGTTTATGCCTAAAACAAATAAATGAACGTAGACGAGAAAGAACTACGAGTACGTGCCAGCAAAAATTAAATTGTTGATACAAAATTGTTTCACCCGAAATTTAGTTTCGGAACTTTTGGATTCATCCGTGGATGTCATTCCCATCGTTCGACATAGCACGTTAGGTACCAGCAAAAGTGCGCTCTCCGATTACACATAGTACGGATCTCGGTCAAGTCAAGCTACACTGGTTTTTACTAGAACAGAAGTAACAAAGAGGACTCACCCGCACTCGTGCTATCTTTGGTAGTATTTGAAAACACGTCCTGCTGCATTATATTATTCGACACTTTGAAGATATTGTATCCATGTATATCGATATTCCAAGTCATGCTAAAGGTAATTCGGCATCATATGAGCCTTGATATTATTAATGCTACGATCACCGGTTTACTGGTTATATTATCCAGATATTCCAGTCTGGGTGGGAGGTTATAGTTTAATATTCCGTAATATCACGTATATATAAGACCGATGTATCACGTCACCAGAATACCTACTCTTACTATGCTTGTCTCAATTTGCAAACAAGTTATTTACTAAGTATTGGTGAACTAAGAATATTTAGGTAATAACAAACATTTCAATATTTTTTCGGTTCAGAATACAGGCAGAATTTCTGTACGTCTACCTATCTATTGAACCTTTTACAATCAAAGCCTGGCAGAGCTTTTTTAATTGAAAAACCATTTTTGTTTTTTTTTTCGTTCGTAACCAACGTTTGGCGTTTGGATTGGAGTTGATCCGAATAATAATTTCGCTGTCGACAGCAATTTGCAGATTTATGCTCGATGTAGATCGACTCGAATGTCACCGTTTATTTCATTTAATAATTAATCGTATAATTTAATGGTAAATACGTTAAGTATTTTAACTAAAAATTATTTCAACATACAAGGGCGTAGGTAAGGAAATAGTCTTGGCATCCAGAATCCTTCACAGTGTTAGATTGTTATAAGTGTTATAACTCACTATAAAGTATTATTGTGCCTATTCTTATGTGGCTGTCTAAATATGAGTCTCGCACGAAACCCCGTAAATATAAGATTTATGCGTTATAAAACAAGCATCAAATTCGGATACATTTGAGGATGGTAACGTACATTTATAGCTTGATTTATTGATTGATTTATTTATCGATTTAATGCCGAGTTGACCTGATGAGTGTAAACGTAAACTACCGCAACGGATTGCCGTTGCCCACGCCGGCAGATGTCCAGCCAACAATAGGTGCTCTCTCGACAATAGATCTATCGAATTCTACAGCCATTAGTAAATACAATAAAGACCGGTGTTCAATAATACTAAACAAGACTAGATTTAGGTATTGTACTACATATATATATACCTATGCCTAAGCATACGAATTCTCATCTCATACGAATCTTTAATAATTTTAACAAACGTTTGCATTTATGTATCATTGATAAACGAGAATATTTTGCAGATACTTACATAACGTTTTGTTTTGGTTAAATAAATGTAGTTTAAATTTTTTACTACTACCTAATATTTATATTTTTGGGCAACCCTATAGGTCCCAAAAGTTAATACATAGATACGACTGGCCATATTTCTAGACGACGTTACCCAACGTACACAACGACGTTGCCAATACATATACTTATTCTATAAGTGCACAATATGTATATACCTACCTTTGTTTATGACTCTGCATACCGTCAAAATCTCGTGATAAAACCCGCAAACTATTGTTCCCAAAACGTTGTTAGCGCAACAAAAAAGTTGCTCTTTTCTTTGGCCCCGCCGTCCCATTTGTTCGCGAACCGGGCCCGGAAGGAGCCTCGTAGGGTATACAAGTTATTCTTACGAGCGACAAGACCGTGACGAATATCAATGACATTTTAATATCCAAGTACTCCTTATACTTTGAAGCTGGTTATAGTTATATTTAAGACCTTTTTGAAGTTACCTAATACACAATGTAAAGCGTATAGGTAAATATATTAGGCCAATAGTTTTATGACCAATCGCAACGATTCTCTTTATGACACGGTCAAGAGGCACTTGGCCTTTTAACAGTCTGTCCCTCTACACACTTCACGATTAGGACATTTAGGACACTCAAATTCTTGAGGACAGTAAAACTACTATATCGAACCAACCGCCACCTCGGATAAAGCCAATTTTGAGTAAAGGACTGATGCTAATAGTTAGGTATGGTATAAGTATCTCTACAGAAGTCAACTTACGTAGATATCGTTCTTTACCATGCCATGCCCATCGTGTAGAGGAGCCATGAAGCGCGTAGCAAATTCTTCTGACAGGGTGTCCCGATCATCAATAATGGGATCCTCTTTAATTTTACAATTAATAATAGC
Organism: Cydia fagiglandana; assembly: GCF_963556715.1. NCBI lineage: Eukaryota > Metazoa > Arthropoda > Insecta > Lepidoptera > Tortricidae > Cydia > Cydia fagiglandana. The sequence goes on from NC_085937.1 coordinate 8,702,810, forward strand.
TTCAGTCTTCGTCCAGTCCTTTCCTTACAGTCCCTCAGTCTAGTGCTACGTAGTTAGGGCCGTGGGCCCGTGGCATTTTGCCCGCTCTTCCAGCATATGTTACACTATTGTCCCGACTACGCAGCTATGGAACTGAAGAGATATTTTGCGCCAGGGTTATCAGGGTAATGTAAATAGCATCCCGCATTAATGTTGATTGGAGATTATCCGCCAAACACCAAGGTATTTGATCGTTATTTGCAATGGAATATCATTGATCTGGCAACTAATTGGAAACGAATATCAATCATCCACATACCGGCTTAGTTTCGATGTATACGCTCGCTTGATTTAGATTGCTAGTTGCTATTGTTCCTAGCTTTATTGGTATTCATATTTTAATTCGGGAATTTTAACAAGAGTTAAATGCCGAACCATGTAGGTTGAAGTATTTTTACACGCTTAGCTTCCTATTGGACGAAAATATTTCCTATCATTTAAAACAGTATGGAACTAGTGTGACGAAAAAATTAAACGAATACAATTAATGGCATTTAGGTACCTATCTAACAAATTGACAAACCTGTATGAATTTTACATGACTGTGATAAAAAGTTTAGCATTAAATAATTTCCTTATGTCCCGATTCCAACTTTGAGATACGTCAATTAATAAATCTAGAAACGATATAGATTAGATGTGTTAGTGTCAAAAGTGACGTTTTTGTTTGAAGAAACGTCACATTTGACACTGACATATTTAATCCATATCGTTTCTAGATCTCTTAATTGGCGTATCTTAAGAGTTCGAATCGGGCCGTTATTCTTAACATCAAGTAAAAGTACTCCAATTATCATAAACGGGTAATTAGGGGTACGGGTATAAAATAAAGAAAAACAAGCATAGCCAAACAAAACCAATGTGCAACGCAGGTTCCAATCAAATTATTACGATTTTTCTTCATACAAAAATAATAAAATAAAAAATAAAAATAAATAAATATTTGTGGACATCTTACACAGATCAACCTAGCCCCAAACTAAGCAAAGCTTGTACTATGGGTGCTAGGCGACGATATACATACATATATAGATAAATACATACTTATATACATAGAAAACACCCATGACTCAGGAACAAATATTAGTGTTCATCACACAAATAAATGCCCTTACTGGGATTCGAACCCAGGACCATCGGCTTCGCAGGCAGGGTCACTACCCACTAAAGAACAATAATAATAATAAGAACGTATTAATAAGAAATGCGTAGTACTTACACCAGGAAGACGACGATTCAGCGAGGTATAAGTCACCAGTTACAGGTTATCAGTAAGAAACAAGTTTGAGCGGGCTGCGGAATGTTTGAAAATAAACGGCTAATAGTGCAGTGCAATCAACGGCATAACATAAGATCTACATAAAACGGATATTATGTATTTATTGTTACATCAATTCATGCGATCCTTACCTGTCAGTAGGAACAAAATTAGACGCCGCATGTTGGAATCCTTCAAAGCGATAGTTTTAGGCCGGGTATGTTTGTTCAGGAGCCATCGCCACGAAACGTCAGGTCAAAGGTAAGGCCAATGTTTACGCGACTCAGCTGGTCTCCGATTCCGAATTCGCCAATTAACCACACACTCGCGCACTGCGGAATCCGCACGCTGCAATGTCAGCGACCACGAGAAAAACTAGACACTCAGCGAAAGCTGTCCACAAGTTCAAGAATCCGAGCCGGGTGGCTCTCGTCAGCCTCGTACGGGCTTGTTATTCATTCATAACGCGGTTAGTGGTTCCCGAGAGCGAGTTGACAGTTGTTCTCTGTGATGAAAACATCACACATGTTTCAAGCGGAGAGGAAAGGTCTCGCGCGCGATCGCAGCGCACGGCGGCCGACTCGCGAGTTGCGTGAGTAGGCCGGCAGGGGCGCGCGGGGCGCGGGGGCACGCCTGCGCCTCGCCCGCACCGCACCACCTCGGTATTGACCGACGACGCCTCCTTCCCACAATTCACATCCTTAACTAGGTACTGCGAATTCTCCTTTGAAAAATCCCCTAATTCCTTCTCTACGATTGAGATAGGACACGTTTTATGAAAGGCATTATAAACCTTCATAGGAAAGCCCCTTGGCTATTTTCGTCCGGGTACACGCTTTCTGCATAACTTTACCTGCCCTTATATTATGAAATTACGATCGGCGATACCTTGACAAGTACGGGTTTTACAACGTGGTCGCAGTATACAATTTATAACTTTTCTAGAAAGCTTGCGACGGCGCTGGCTGCTTTTACGCCGCGAGCTTCGTAGCTTCTCGGTACTCTCCATTTTCCGATTCCGCCACATTCGTTTATTTTATTCAAACTTTTATGCATTCAGGTCTGAGTACTCAAGCATAAATAAAATTGGAACCGCCCGGGTGCCTGTTCTGTATGTCGAGAACCCTGTCAATTTTGACTATCTTTATCGATGGGCTGAAAATTGGCTGTTGTGATTGACGGATTGCAGACGCGATGATGGAATGAATTTTATTCACACCTATCAGATTTTGGGAAACCTAAAATGGTAACTTGATAAAGTTTAATGTTTACGGATTATGTAATTTACTTACTTGGCGACACTTACTTCAAGTGTTGTAGATAGAAATAAATACTATGTTTATTGACAATTAAATGTTATCAAATGACCGGTTTTGAATGAAACCGTGAGATAGCAGGTCCCGTCGGGGCGACGGCGCGCCGCGTGGCCTGCGGCGGCGGCCCTCTGACGTCAACACTTTAAGACGCTGTATTCCCATCGACTACTGAACCATCGACTCAAGAGAATTAAATCAGTATAAATTATACTGTACATGAGTATTAATAACTGGGCATGAACGGAGATCTCAGTTATCTTGGTTTTCCACAGTTAAAGCTGGTGGCGGAATACGAAGGATTAACAGCGAAGAAATACAGAGAGAATTGCAGTTAGAGCATGATGAACCTAGATGGGCAGTGGAATATCTGTGGGTTTATACACTAGGATTATGAGATTTCAGAACTATCAATTGATTCTGTTAAGGGATTTATATGTCCTGTTCAAGGATAGTGAGATGGACATAGCTACCTAATACAGTCATGGACTTTATTGGTGGTGGAAGTGTGTGATATGACTGTTAGAACAGTTTTTGTGGGTAGAGTGCTCCGAGATGAGTTCCCGTCGAGAACCGAAGTTTCCTATGACAACGAGAGACTCTTTTAAAGTTGATGTCCTGATTACTTTAACTCGTCTAGGTATTATCTCATACCAGTTATCAGCAGAGCTCGGATAGGGTGAGCTATTTGCCTTATAATTTGACATGTCTTATGTCATATATAAGGCAAATAGCTCACCCTATCCGAGCTCTGGTTATCAGATTGTCACTGTTAGCAAGGATACATGATTAAAAGGTGTCATAGTTTTATTACCGACTTTTTGGTTAAATTAATTTCACGGTCCTAATGTATATAGTAATAGGTATATAATTCCGGCTTAATACGAGTATCAGCTGAAAGTCAGATTTAAAATAAAACAAAAAAAGTAATCCACTTCCGCTAGTTGACCGGGCTAAAGGCTAAATGAATTGGAAATTAGCTCTACTAAAAGCCCTTTCAAGGAATTGGTGGATACAATTCGTCGAAATGCCAAATGCCTTACCTATGTTTGTATAGTACCTACGAAAACGTGAATAAAATAATTCCTGGAGAAAACAATAAAGCGTATTGAGGTTTATATTGGGCTCCTTGAACAAGCCCTGGCTCTCCGATCGCTCATTCTTTCTTCCGTGCGACTGAACATACTCATTGCAGTTGCACCTTAACCAGGCGTGGCTCACTCCGCGATTTCGTCGCTTTGCTACAGGTAGCTAAAAGTCCATCCGTTCGGCCCCAATTTTGGGGTTTGCCATAAGCCGCGCGTGGCGCTGTCGCCACTTAGCGGCCATATTTGTGTTGATCGTGACAGACGCGTTTTGTTAGAGAGTCAGTCTTCTGTACCCAGTACTATTTAGTTTTAACCCTTAAGGGACTCCTATCCCTTGCCCATTTGATTAAAGATCGTGAAAGTAATAAACGTTATTTTCTATTATATGTTTCAACAATTATTTAAATGCACCAACCAGAAAATCCTTTCTAGAAGGACGACTAAGTAATCGACCGGGACAGACGATTGAACGTCTGCAGAGCAGAGTGCAGACAATGTGTCAGCTACTTCCAATCACCCAAGTGGGAACTGTCAGCAACGAAACCATATTAGAACAAGACCGAAGTGATCCCATAAGTGTTCCGTGAACAAAGTTTTGTACGGAACACTAAAAATCTCAGGTACTTGGGAACTTTCATTTAAATACTTAATTATGTACAATCATCAGCTGCAGATAGAAATCTCCGTTCCTGCCTTTTCAAACTTAATATGTACATACAACTTGTGCAGGAGGCGGGTATTTGTAGCTGACTGTACCTTTGACGGTCATTTAACAGTCGTCACAAAACTTAAAATCAGACCTGTTTTCAACATGAATAAAATTAAACCGTACATATTAAAACGGAGTGATATTTATGTTGCCGACTGTACATAACGCGCCCGTCGACCGTCGACCCCAACAGAAGTTGATACGAAAAGAAATGTGAGCCGATCGCCATTGACCTTTGAACGACCACCACATCGATACCGCAGGAATTGACGAGACGTATAAATTGCACAGAAGCTAAACAATCGATAAGCATTGAATTCATATAAACCACGTGAACCTTACTTTTATTTGGAAGGCAAACGCTTAGGCAAAAATACACCTAGTTATACAGGAACTTTACCTAACTCTACCTTATCGATCAAGAACATTTAAAAGAATATAAATAAATATTGAAGACATCCATTTTAACTGACCCCTGAAATAGGACGCGAGAGAAGAGCTTTTTGGCTTGATTCCTGTAAATGATGGGCTAGCAATTGAGAACAATATTCTTAAAGCAAGCTTTAAGGTGAGGTGTGCAAGCCTGGAACGGATTTCCATGGTCAATAGCATTCCGAGCGATAACTCATAAGGGCTATGTGTAACGAACCCTCATGGATGATAGCTGCCGCTCCGTTGGTGGGTTGAATGGATATTTTTTTTATGTCCAGCGGTCATCGAAATAAACGTCTTTGACTTGTTAGTCAGTTAGTAGTAGTCCGTTGGATATGATAGTCATATTTTTGTAGGAAATAGTTTTGGCAATTATTGTGCAGGAAACAAAAATAAGGGTGTATAGGTAAACATAATATATTTAAGGTACTTAAGTAGGTATATTCTGAATGTTACCTATACCTACAGAATATACCTGACGGTCGACCCAACCAGAAGTTGATACGACAAGAAATGTGAGCCGCTTGACCTTCGAGGGCTCACCACATCGATACCATACAAATTGGCGCGACATTGCACAGAAGCTACGAGCCTACGGGTAAACAACACGCAGCGCCATAAATCAACGGGAATCTATCTAACTTTGGAAGTCAAACGCCGATTGAATTAAAGAAGTTACGCCAAACGTTTTTAGGTTTTCACTCGCGTTTATGATGCTTTATTTATTATCTAAATAGGGGTAATGTTTTTAAATACAAGGCATTTTAAATCGTAGGATACTTAGTGTAATATGATCGTGATTTATTACATCGAGCGAAATCAGGTTTTGAAAGAGAATTATGATCTAAGAAAGCGCCATGATTTTTCAAAAATTCTGCTGGCTGAATCCACTGTTACCTACCTTAATCCCATTTTGAGTCGAGGGTTAAAAAGCAAACTGCACATGCACACTGTTTCAGACCCGACATTAGCTTATTATAACATGAGTGTCATTGTCATGTCTAAAATATTTCAGATCTGTCCAATATGCAATTGTGTAGGTTTTTCATAGATAATAGTAGCTACGAAAAACCTACACAATTACATATTGGACAGATCTGAAATATTTTAGATTTGCGTAGCTTATTATAACATGAGTGTTATTGTCATGTCTAAAATATTTCAGTAGGGATTGCAATCCGGTCCGGCGGATCCGGTAATCCGGCCGGATCCGACACATTTTTCATGATACCGGATCCGGCAAAATTCACCGGATCCGGTCCCGGATCCGGTAAAGTGAATCAAAGCGCTAAAATATAAAATTACAGCTTAAAACACTGCTAAAATTTAAAAGTTCTCGCCAGTATTCGAATTTTCTCTCTCGCAAACAGCAACACAACAACTTGTTTGTTAGTTGACGCCAGTCTTCTAGCCGACGAAATATGTGTCGTGAGATTTCCGTGCACCATAAGTACTGCATTGGTTTATATTCAATTTATTGTGTTGTTACATTGTAATTTAATGTACATGTTCTTTCGTTTGATTTTGTACAAACCATTTTAGCCCACTTATAATAAGTGTTACCTGCATTTAAAATATAATAATGAATAAAGTTTTATAAAATTAAATAGAGAAATATATGTTGACTTTTGACGACCGGTCTGACCTAGCCAGTGGGTAGTGATCCTGCCTGTGGAGCCGCGATCCTGGGTTTTCGAATCCCGGTAAGGACAATTATTTGTGTGATGAGCACAGATATTTGTTCCTGAGTCATGGTTGCTTTCTATGTATTTAATTTTAAGTATTTGTATATTATATATCGTTGTCTGAGTACCAACAACACAAGCTTTCTTGAGCTTACCGTGGGGCTTAGTCAATTTGTGTAAAAATGTCCTATAATATTTATTTATTATTATTATTTATATGTTATTTTGTTATTATTATGCTACTAAATGTACTTGTATAGGTATACACGTTTATTGATTTTGATTGCTAAAACTAAAATGGTTGAATTGAGAGCACCTTTTTGTTGGAAATGTGGGTTGGGCTATAGATATTTTAAGAGAAAAAGAAGATTTTATTTATGGTTAAGTAATGAAAACGTTGATTTTTGAAACTTAAAACAGCCGTCATCGAATTAAACTGTTGTGAGACGTACTAACATTGAATAATTTACGGTTTAGACTCACTTGTTTTTAGTCACTCGCGCGTCAGGTTTGGGAGAGCCTAGGTCTCCTGTTAAGACACCAGTTTTATTAATCCATTAAAAAATATCCTTAACTTCGCATATAACGCTAAAAACATGATAAAATACGTGACTTGATGAATTTTTTATCCGCAATACCAATCCGGCCGGATCCGGCCGGATCCGCCGGATTGAGGCCAAAATCCGGCCGGATCCGGCCGGATTCAAAACCAGTCCGGATTGCAATCCCTATATTTCAGATCTGTTCAATATGCAAGTGTGTAGGTTTTTCATAGATAATAGTAGCTACGAAAAACCTACACAATTACATATTGGACAGATCTGAAATATTTTAGATTTGCGTAAGTTGCTGTGTCCAGACGAGCCGAGCTCGTACTACATCGATAACCACAACCTAGTAAGTATTCCGGGCGATTCCGCGACGCCATTTAAAACTGGGATATAGTGCCGGCGCCAGCTGAGTTGGCAAGGAGCTGCCCGCAAATTAATTAGGACCAAGGACGGCCATGTACGATACATACACAGACGGAGTAATGTGTCTGGCACGTCTTACTATGTGAAGAGTTAAGAAGTGCGGGCATGTCGGCATAAATCTGAGATAGGTATCGCTATAGAGACAAGATTTCGTCCGCGTGAAACATAATGTACTTACCTATTTATTTAAGAAACAAAAATATTGCCACATATAGGTAACCGTGTATCGATTTTTTTGTATAGGTACTTACCAAATTTTGACAAGCGACAATTTAAACTTTTGATCTACTTATTTCAAAATGATAAGATGTATTCTTACGTGATTTGAAAATATTTTCCATTATTTTATTGAGAGTCTTTCCTGAATCGGAACTAATAGAAAACGATTTCAAAGCGCATTAGGAGGAACCCAAGCTTGTAATGAGGTTTTCGCTCACTCGCTCGCATTTCAATGGAGAAACCTAATTATAGTGGCTGTAAATTCCTGGCGTTTATAATTACTAGAGCAAGGGCGGCAATTAAGTAAGCTCTGACTTTTGATAAACGGGGTGAGACGCGAATAAAAGGGATTGCGAGGCTGAAAATCAGGGATCCTACCATCTACTCAAATTAACACCGCAAGTTTTGGACATTAATCCGTAATGAAGCTACCTTAATTTTAACACTGCGGGTAGAATAATAGATAGCTAATAGTTAATTATTATTGTATTGTACCTAACCTATTTAGCGCCACTTGCACCGTTCCACTAACCCAGGTTAATAGGTTAAACCTGGAGTTATCATGGTTATCAGTACAATTTGACACTGGGTTAACGGTGTAATCGCTTAACCCCAGGGTAGTGGGATGATGCTGATGAAGATGGACTTTGCACCAATCGCACAGATTTAAACAGAGCAAATTGAGGCAGTGTCAGTATTAACGTCATTTATTATAGAAATTTGACATTAATGACGACATTTCCGTCTTCAAATGCCATTTAAGAGTTAGCTTGGTAAGACTCTAATAACATCTTGAGACAATTTGTAAAGCATTGCACTCGAGAAAGTCGGACTGTGGATTTGAAATTTGTAACACGTTGTTGAGCGATAATATCGGCGTTAACGACACATATCGGGACGGGTCTACCAATAACTCTCGCAACATACGGAGCTTAAGCTGCTGCGGGCTACAGCGAAGCGTAGCGCTACGAGTGGATGCCTTCACTCTTCAGCGAGACTTTATTTGCAAAAGTTATACCGACGTACAGAAGTTAAATCGGTAAATTTCAATATACCTAGCTAGATACATTGAAGCCGAGTACAATCTCTTGCAATAATATGTTACGACGAAGGCCGCAATAATATTTACATATGTAACACGCTCTTATTCCGTACCGAAAAATTTGTCAAACCTTTACATTAAACAGTTTTTGCAGCTAAGAGTTTGCAGAATCCGAAAGTTTGAAATTTTTACATGCGCCGATTCGGAGAGACGAAAAAAAATGATGAAATTTGTTTTACCAAGCGGATTTTAAACCATGCGTTACAGTAAACCTATACAATACTAAAGTTGATTTTCATTTTATTTTTAATATTATCGTTATCACTATATATTTTTATAGTATAGTCAGCAGCAGAAGTAGGTAACGAGTTCTAGCAACTAAGTTGTGTTCAGATCACATGAACACTTCGCCCGCTTAACTTCTGCTGCTGATTGTACCTTACTACACACTATGTTAAACCAAAAAGAATAGATAGTATAGAGGGGTCCTGTCAAAGTAAATTTTGTAGTCACGGTACATTTACTGCCATCTATCGACACACGATTAAAACTTAAAATAAAATTGAAAATGTATAAATGAATTAAAATATGTTTACGGATATATGATTATTAATTTTTATTGTTCCACACTGACCCATGTTCTTTCACTGATACGTGTTAAAATTGTTAAATATCAAACGGTGTCGCCAACGCCATCTAACCGACAATAGGCCAAAGGTATATGGCGCCATCTATTCGAGAGCGACTTTTGCTTGACATCCGAGGCACGTTTTTTTCTTAGACTTTATTTATCTTATACGGAGTTATATATATCTCTGGTTAAACATTACCAAACTTACTCCAGTGTATACGTAGCGACATCTGACGGATGATGGGTAAGTTATTCAGCGCAGGTCCGAGCTCAGCCCGCGACGTATGATGATAAGGCCAACTCGCACGGCTTTCAAGTTGGTTTAACATTCACTAGATGGCATTAACGTCAATCTTGAATATTATTCGTGTCTTCTAGTCAGTCAAGCCTAAAAACAAAGTAACCGCATACAAGATTACGAGACCCTGGCCCAATATTACAGGGTTCTATGTTTGACTTTTATATAACTAAAATTTGAACATTGTCATAGTGACATTAAGTCGAATTGCAACTATCTTGAGAATGTAACATAGAACCCTGTAAAGTGGTTATAATATTCTCTTTGCCTGTAATATTGGGCCAACGAAGAGTAACCAAGCAGTAAGTTTGACTATAGTAGCAGTGTAATACGTATTGTGCATGTTAGATTTATTTTCTACTTTATCCAGATAAAATAAAACGGACGTTCCTATTGCATTGGTGTAGTAAGGAATCTTTTATCTTATAATTAGTGACCTAAGGTTGAAAATCAAATGTAAGAAAAATGATGTAGCCAGAATGATGTATGATAGGGAAAAATAAACGTAAGAATCAATAGGCATATTATATTTACTACTGTATTATCACTAAAATCTACATAAGATTCAATCGTTTAAGTTACTTGGACAGCCTGTTTGTCTTTGGCTTGCCTAAAGGCCTGTATGAATTGCTTTCGGATTTCAAAAGCGATGACCGCCGCCGCCATGCCAGTGTTCAGGCTGTCAACGCCTTTTTGTAGGGGGATATTGAGTCGCAAACCATTCTGGGTAGCTGCTAACCTGTGAAACAAAAAAAAAATGGTTAACAATCGGCAAAAAAGATAGTTCGTCTATGCCAGGTAGGGCATGCTCCCGGGAATTCCCGGTTCTCATATTCCCGGGAATTCCCGGGAATTTTATGGTATCAAAAGAACCGGTACTGAAGACCCGGTACCGGTACTTCCCGATTCTCATCATATGACTATTTATTCCCATTTCAATAGTAGATGTATTAGTACTTTAGCTCGGGACATTATATAACATTTAATAATGGTGCTATGAAACGGGGGACCCAAATAACCCGATGAATTAACCTAGTAAAGTAGGCATTCGTGAAGGCAGGCCGTGCCGTCATATAGTGCTGAGTGCATCGACTACGCTACGGCCGTGTGGCTCGGCCCAGGCGGAGCCAATGTGTGCCGGTTAATTTCGTAAAATAGGTTGGAACGCCAATTAAGTGTTTGTTTATAATAAAATAAGTCATTTATTAATTCTTATGCAATGATTTATATGAAAATAAGTCATTCATAAAGATTGTACGCTAACAGAAACAATTTCATCCAACAGCTGATTGGATGTTGGCAAGTAATTAGTGATGATATCTAGTAATACCTACTAATAGCAAGACTAAAATCAAGTAATCAAAAGATGCCTTGAGAACCGGGAAGGACCGGGAATCCCGGTTCCGGCCATGCCCAGAACCGGGAAATGAAATTCTTGGTACCGGGACCGGTACTGCATGCCCTAATGCCAGGGCTCTCCAAACCCCGGCCCGCGACCCGTTCCAATCCGGCCAGTCGACACCCAAAGCGTCCGGCCCGCGGGAGCCAGGCTCCAGGGGTTCAGCCCTAACAGCAGCAACCAGATACTTATATAGCAGATACACCCCTCCCCCCCGGGGCCGACGGTGGCCCGCACGTAGGGATTGCAATCCAGCAGCATTTGCAATCCAGCAGCATTTTCAATCCAGCTGGATTTTAGCTGGATCGGTATCAATCCAGCGCTGCCTGCTGGATCCAGCAGACCGAAAAAAGCGCTGGATCCAGCTGGATCCAGCAATTGCAATCCCTACCCGCACGGAAGTTTCAAAGGCGCAATATGGCCCTCAGGTTAAAAAGTTTGGAGAGCCCTGGTCTATGCTAAAACTGTACGCGAAGCGCTACACGAAAGTATAGTCAGCAGGTATAGTTCGTTTTTTTTAGCATTAGTAAGAACTCCACAGAAGCAAGCGTGCAGTTTTTATCAGGCTCTTTAATTGTTAATAATTATTAAATTATCTGATGTAGCATGGTCAATACATATAATTTACTTCAAATTATTACCGCTAAAAGTGCCGGATTTGGAACCACAAGCTTACTTCTGCGAAGTTCTTTCTAATGCTAAAAAAACGGACTATAGGTATAGACAATCAAAGTGGCCAAAATCATAAAGATATAGATGCAAGTGCATTCAATAGGAAATACTATCCATATGAATAATACCTGTAGCTGTCCTCACTAATGCCCTGAGTCTCTCCACCAATAATCAAAGTCACATGACCTAAGGAACCATAATCCACTCCGTAATAAGGCAGAACTGGAAGTGTGCCTTGCACAGTTCCCTCGTCAGGTAAATCAATATCCAAGTCAAACTTTGCATTGCTGTCAGCGATGACTACTGAAGTATGCTTTGGAAGCTGTTTAGGCAAGTCTTCCCAATCTAGAGATGTGTAGATCGGTAGTCGAAAGTGAGCGCCAGCGCCACTTCTTACAACTTTGTGGTCCCAGACATCAACACATCCTGAAAAAAAATGGGGAATTTGTCTATTACAAGCAGTTTTCAATTATGAGGGGTTTTAAATTTAATATTTCGTTTATTATAAGCAGTTTATGTTCCTTAAACTACGTCCAGGACCCGGGTATGTCCTTAAACTACGTCCAAGACCACCGGTGGACGGGCAGCAGCGTCCCTCAAATTCGGTGTACTCGACTGCGATCGCCAACCCGCCTGCCAAGCGTGGCGATTATGGCATTCACCCCCCCATAAAAGGGGGAGGCCTATGTTCAGCAGTGGACGTCTTATGGCTGAGATGATGAAGCAGTTTTCAATTATGAGGGGTTAAAAATTCAATATTTTGTCTATTCCAAGCAGTTTTCAATTATGAGGGGTTAAAAATTCAATATTTTGTCTATTCCAAGCAGTTTTCAATTATGAGGGGTTAAAAATTCAATATTTTGTCTATTCCAAGCAGTTTTCAATTATGAGGGGTTAAACATTCAATATTTTTAAATTTTTCAATTAAGAGGGGGTTTTCAATCAACATTTTTTCTATTCCTTCATTGGCATTGCAACCAAATGAGTTATTTTCACCTGTTACCAACAATACCAACAAGTTGTTACCACTGATAACCCCTAGATTTTCTACCTTTTTACCACTGGGAAGAACTATTCTTCATCCCAGTAGTTAGTTTCCATTATGTTATTATATTAACTATGAAAGGAATATGTAGGTTTTTCAACCAATTGTGTTCAATATTACTAACCTTTAGTCAACAATACTTTTTCACAGCCAGACCCCACCGCTACTCTTAGTATGGCCCCCAAGTTGCCTGGCTCTCTAACTTGGTCACATATGATCTGCATTGGTAAGGGCTTGGACAACATTTTTACAGTTTGTGGTGTTGGTGTTTCAAAAATACCTGAAATTATAACAATTCGTATTTCAGTAAGGTTTTTTAAGTGAAAAGAGATGCGTGTAAAAAATTGTTTTGCCATTTATTGTTTAAGGTACAAAACTAAGTAATTTGTGTTCAAAATAAAGTAACACTCAATGTGACAACAGTGTATCTATAAGGTTACACTGTCTACAAGTTCTTTTAACACTTCTACCTTCTGCATTGAATGAATGAATGAAAACATTTATTTTCAGGCAACTATTGGCCCATAGATAAATACCTTAAAACTAGCATACATATTAATACAAAATATATCTTAAAACTAAAAACACAATTATGGCTGCGATGCAGTTCGCAACCCCGCAGTGTCAGGGAGCCGGCCGCGGAACCGACGGAACTTGACACCCTTCGGCCAAAACTCCTCCTTGGTGAAGGTCGCTAGATGTTCAGTCGGAACGCTCAGCACAAAAGAATTAAAATTCACACTGTGTCGAGATTTCAACTTCACGGCCCTCAGGATGAATCCGGACTTGACTCGTACATACTTCACGATCTCCTCGACCTTCGTAAGGTAGTGTAATCGGGACACATACAGCAGCGTCGTCGGTGTTGCGGGACGCAGCAAATGGTTAGGTCCAGTCGGTGCGGTACCGCACTGATTCGGACGAGCTGACTTCTTTCTCCTCTCCACCTGCATTGACACATACTCCAAAAACTTAGGGTGGTATTACACCTGTCCAATTTCTTTGTCCAATGTGCATTGCATCTCACTCTCTCATTAAGCAAAATGGGGGACGCAAATACACTGGGGACCAATATATTAGACGGATGGAATACCATCCTTACAGAAGGTAGAGCAGAGGCTCTTCTTTTCTGACTGTGTTTGAGGAAGTATTTCTTGCCCTATGACTGTGTTAGCAAGAAAAAAAAAATATGCATACAGGGTGGAAAGGCACGACGATCCTTCCCGGAAGTATTAGGTCGTTTAAGTGATACAGACCAGATTGGTAATGGTAAGAATCGTTAATTGAGTAAAAAATAAAAATACAAAATTTTCTACTTTTTAACTGTGGTGATAACCCTATAACATGTGCACATGACGGCTAGATTAAGGATCTCCGTCAGGAAAGCTCGGGACTTTACGCTTTTTTCCGATCGTTGACAGAATCGCAATGATGTATGAATGACGCATAAATGACAAATAAATCAAATGAATGCAAAAATATTACAAACAATTTTATTACTTTCTTAGATAATTACTTTTTGCCAATATTTAACACTATCTTATCTTCACATACGGTGTTCAAGTGTACCTCCGTGTCTTATAACCGCCGTGTACGCCGCAGCCCGCACCCGAGCCCGCGCACATTGCCCATGCGATAGTGTACTATGCTCTTCGTCATTTTTCCTCCGCAGATTGTCAAAAGCAGCAATTAGCCTTTAATGTCTCATTTCATCCGCAGTTTCACATTCCGTTTGGTACACCATATCTTTTACACAGCCCCATAAATTTAAATAACCACGAGCATCTAACAACTGCATTTTTATTTGAAGAATATGACATTAGATAAGTAAAGTTCAATGACAATTTAATTTCAAATATCAGACGTCTTGTCTATTTCCTACCACGCAAGAAGGTTTGTTAGTTAGGTATTTAAGACGTATTTATTCTTGATTTATTCTTAGTATTTCATTTTTGCAAGTTCATTTGGGGTGCGTCAAACACAATCTACTTGTAATTTTTATTATTTTAGATAGTTTCCAATTATTCGAAAATAATTTTGTGAAACGTGTTAAGAAACTAAAACCTTTTTTATCAGTCAAGGAAACCAGAGATATTTATAAGACAATTGCGTACTTTTGAGTGGTTGTCAATGTCACAATTTGAACAGTCGTTGTAAACAATGTTATGGTTAGTATTATTATTATTAAGGAATAACATAACTACTTCATTCAAGTATTGAACAAGTGGAACCACTAAGAAAGCGAAAATCCTGCAACGATTCTTACCGTGTTGTAAGCAGACCTAAGAATGGTTAGATGGCAACAAATAAGCATAATTTCCTGTCGTATACTGATTGTTTACAAGTAAGTTCATTGACCCTGTCACCTTTTAGGGTTAGAACAAAGTAGTTTTTTGCATGGATGTTTAAAAGGCCATAATTTAGAAACGGTTGCCCATATTACCATAGTTTCTATGGAGAAAATATAGAGCTTAGGCTAAACAATCCCCCTTTTGCGGAAAGGATCGTCGTGCCTTTCCACCCTGTATATAATATACTGGTCTTCCCCACATTGACCTTTGATAGAGAAAAATCAAGTATACAAACCAAATATTCCAGGAGGTGTCTCAACATTAGACCACATTGACATCTCCTTATAAGAAGTCTTGAATAATTTCACTCCAGTCTTCGGTAAGAATGGTCTCAAGTGATGTAAATCTTCTGTGTTACTAAAGATAATGTACTTAAGAGGACACTTAGCCTCGAGACCATCAACTATTAGTCGCCAACCTTCAACCAGGATCTGTCCACTGCGCATTTTGTCCTTCTTTGATTTTAATTTGACAAGAAGGGAACTGAAAAAAAATATATATAAACAATAGTTGTAATACTCAATCCACTATAACCAATCCACCAAACCTACAAAATGACTATACATTGATTTTGATATCTTATTTCAAATAAAAGTTGCATTTGTCAGGTAAGGTTTGGTGAAACACTGAACTTACCTTAACCATCCATCATTGTCTTTCAATTTTTCATACATAATTTCATTGTTATCATCAAACACTTTTGCCTGGCTCAGATAAAACTTCCTCTTTTTCATTAATTCGTCTCGTTTTTGCTTTATTTCTTTTGATTTTTCAGGAGTTAGTTTGTGCGATGTTTCGTTCTGAGAACTGTTTGTTACCGCAATCTTTTCTTTTTTGTTTTCTTTTTGTTTATTGAACTTCTCAGGATCTAAGGAAATTATCTTTTCCTTTTTCAAACTTACTTCTGAATTTGGCTCGTAAGGCAAGATTACTTTGGCCGGATTCCTGTGAGCCCATCGGCTATAAGACCTTGCTGTATCGAGAACTGGATGCCGGGCAACCAGCTGAACAGCGATACGATGTAGGTTTGTTAAGGACATCTTTCCCACTTTAAACAGTTAAAACAATTTTTTTTTTGTATTTTAACGTTTGCAAATCTTAATGCATTGAACATTTAGCGATAAAACTATTAGAATACTATAAAATTACACGTACAGTGCAGTGCAGCTACGAAAGTTTTAGGTTATATTTTTTTGAGTATTTGACATTTTTGACATATGCCAAACTTCAACTCACTTAAACATAGTTTACACGATAATTCGACATAAAGAGACCAATGGCCAAGCAATTGCCAAGCAGCCAAAAGGCTATTTTTCTTTATTTGTATGGATTTAAGTATTCAGTTTGTTATTTATAAAAATACAACATATTTTTGAACAATGTATTTATTAATATTATTCTATATTAAAGACACAGTAACTTCAGTAATGACAACTTAACATTTTTTTTTTGTATTTTTTATTACGTGGTCTTATGATATTTTGTTGACGTTGCGATGGAAAATTTTGTCAATATGCAACACTAACCTTATCATCGGCTCAGCTGAACTGAATGTTTTAATGTATTATCGTGATCTTGTGAATGCGTAGTTATTTTGTGTTTATTTTTAAACCAACACAAACTTCTAGACAAAATGGCAACAGGCGTACAACCTCGTGACGAGGATATCCAATTTACCCGGTCTGATCTTGAAAATATTCAAGACGCCATGAAGAATAAGAAATTTCGAGAAATGCTTGCGGAGTACGCTGAAGAAGTACGTGACCCGGCGAATCAAGCCCTTTACCAGAAGGAAATGACCCAGCTAGAGAAGGAGCGTGGTTATGATGTAACCTTTATTAATCCGAAGGGCGGGTATGTTATCAAAACAAGCGTCGCTGGCGACCGGAAAGCGTTCGTTAATATTTGTAGCAATGATAATGTCGGCAAACCGTCCTGCAGCGTTCAAGAGGTCGATAACCAGAGAGGTATGAATTGGCAAATACCATACACTATAATCCCTCCCAGGGAAGATTATGATCAGAAAAAACAGAGATGTGTCATTTACGATGTAGTGTTCCACCCTGACACATTGCGCATGGCAGAGGTTAATAAAAGGTTCCGTGAACTGGTCAACAAGACTGCGTTGGATGGCTTGATGAAGACATACAACATTCACCTGGATAACAATAATTTACGTTTTCCTAAGTCATTATACAAGGGAATGACTACTCCAGCTATTATTCGGAAAGAGGATCCAGATTTTAAGGGTATTCCTTTAGATGATGAAGAAGGTGCGGAACCTTTATCTCCTGAAGTATTGGAGAAATTATATCCACAACGCACATTTCCAGTAGAATCTAAATCTGAAGAAATTAAAAGTGTCAGTAAGTCCAAACCTAAAGCTAAATCTAAAAAAGAATTTAGTCATGAAACTATCAATGGATACACTATACCCAAGTACATTATCAAACAACAGAAGAATGTTGACATGCAAGAATTCACTTATGACAAAAACAGTAAACAGTACACTGCTATACCCAGTCAAATAGTGGTTGAAATTAATCTTCCTCTACTGTCCTCTACTAAAGATTGTACTTTAGATATTAAGGAAAAATCACTGAGTTTATCTTGCGAAAAGCCAGCTAAATACAAACTTGCCATAACTCTTCCATATGCAGTTAATGATGAAAATGGAAGTGCTAAGTTTGATAAAACAAAGCACATGCTTATTGTCACATTACCTGTAGTCAGGGAAAATATAAAGAAAGATAGTAGCAAAGCAGACAGTGGAGTAGAAAGTGAAGAAAACTCCAGTTCTCAAAGTGATGATGACCAGAGGGATAATTTAGTTGAAGAATTATCATCTACTGTTGCAGAGATTGCTATAAGCCCTACTACTCAACAACTACAACATAAATCATCTGAAGAAGCATTCTTAGACCCTTCATATGGATACATTTTACCATCATACACACATAATGTACTTGATGATATTGTTGCTTTTACTTTCCATGTTAAAAACACTGAGCCGGACTCTGTTAAAGTAAAGAGTGAAGACAATAAGGTTTACATCAAATTTACTACAGTAGGATCAGGATTTGTACCAGTTCATTATGCAGCACTTATAGTATTTGATGAGGGAGTAAAATTTGAGAATGCTACTGGAGAACCTTGGGATAACAATGTTATTCTACAGTTAGAAGTGTCTGGCAACTTGCCTGAAAAATTCCAAATAGGTTTGAGCGATGCTTCTCTAACCAGTGAATACTTTGACATGTCCCAAGTGAAAAAGTCTTCCAGTGACCAATCAGCTTTAAGTCAGAAACTGCCTCAAGATGAAATTTCTTTACCTGTTGTTGAAGTAACAAATTTCGGCTCTGAGACAAACATAGTAGTGTCCTCAAATATTGAAAATGAGGACAGTGATGACATTGAATCACCCAGATCTCCTAAAGAGAAAGAAATTGTGTGGGTGGACTCGGGAATGAATGAGACTGGAGCCAAGAGTATACTGAGGAAACCAATGCACATGATGAGAAGCTTTTCGGAGTCTAGTGTCGGAGATGTTGCTTCTTCAATGGATTATGTCAGCTCTGACTGTATTCCTGAAGAATCCAGCTTAAAAAAGACTGTTAGGTTCAGTGATGTCATTGCAAAACAATTTTATAGGTATGTATAAAAATAATGCATTGAAAATCTACATTACAAAAATTATGGTCATTCCATTAACAAATTTAAATTGATGTATTTTATTTACAGGTATAATTCATCTATTGAAGGGCAGAAGAAAAAGAATCAAAGGAAAAAGAGTAAAAAACGTACTCAAGACAGGCGCAAGAGTGAAAGTGAGGCGGAAGATGATTTCAACAACTCAACTCGGGTATCTTCAGTTATATTTATTCTCTATTCAAGTAGAGTAGCAGTTCAGTTATATTTAATCCGTTTTACAAGTAGTAGTAAGAATGGTTAAATAAACATTTCTCGTGACTCATGGAAAAAATCTTTTTATTAAATTAGTGTGCTTTGTTAAATGTTTAAACAAGTGTTACCAAGCCATATTTAGCACATAGATATGATTCGCACCTTCAGTCTTAGGCCCACTTGCACCATTCCACTAACCCGGGGTTAACCGGTTAAACCTGGACTTACCATGGTTACCAGTACAATTTGACACTGTGTTAACGGTTTAACCGCTTAACCCCGAGTTAGCGGGATGGTGCAAGTGGCGCTTAGTAGCATAATTCCATTTATTGGAGATGTAAATTAAATGCTTTATGTGTATGCTAACAGTGCCACCATACAAGAAAAGGTATCGTCTTGGGTCGTCCCATTCGTTTTTCGTCAAGTTCTTAAATTAGTCCTATTCTGCTTTCGTAACTTATTATACATTGAAAGCCACCGACGATTGTGACGAATGTAGAATGAGTGACGAAAGCAGAATAGGACTAATTTAAGAACTTGACGAAAAACGAATGGGACGACCCAAGACGATACCCAAGAAAAATTTGAACCTACGTAGTTTCTAATGAATAGTTTAGGTAACAAAATATATACTTTTTGTCGAAACCTTCCACTTTTTTGACCCAATTTCAATGGCTGATAGTAGACTTGACAGATAAGATAGTAAAAATATTCAATAACAATGTTATATAACTTATATAATAACAAAATGTTGTAAACATAAAGCACGGTTATAGCAAATTCTACCCACTTATTTATTTTTCTATTGTATAATCACATTCATTTTGTAGATTCCGAAATCGAAACCGAAGTCAGCTTTAAAACAGCGGCGCGACAGCGGGCTAGCAGACACTTCTGATGTTGAAAGCGAATGCCACAGCACTCCAACTGGCAGAGATATCCCCAGCGAACGGAAGGACGACGGAATCGACACCGACGCGTCGGATGGAAGCGCCCCTTCATCTGTATTTGACATTTACAACAATGACAACTCGAGGAAATCAGAACCCGTTATATGGAAATCTAAAGACGAAGAGAAAAAGTCAAAATCAGAGAAAGCAAAAGCCTCGGAACCCACAACCTGTGATAATATTAAACATAACACTGATCTCTATGATCCAGATAAACTGAACAAAGGCCAGTACCAAGAAGTAATGTTCAAAAACGATCTCATATTTGATTTGGACATGTGAGTGCTGTCATTTCTTATGTATCTCTTAGGGATTCACACACAGAATGGTATACAAATGTCTGATGTCCAATTTCATTTTATTAATTTAGTCCGCATAGTATTTTAGATATTAATTTGGAATAGTCCCAGTTTTAATTTAGTTCCTATCTTATTGCGTGTAGCTATTTTAGTTGTTTTTCGTGTTTGCTAAGTTTATGGCAATGGTTCACAATAACATCCAAGTATGGTCAATTATAAAAACATTGAATATATAAAGATTAAATATACAAGTGTCGTAAATTATGTATGTATTAAAAATATAGTACAAAAAGTTACAGTTTGTACATTTGTCTATAAATAAATATTCAAAACTAATTGTAAAAGGCAATAATTAACTTTACAACATTACAATTTTAATTGCATTTGTATGATGGTGTTTGTATAATAACTTACAAGACCCGCTTATGAGCTAGGGCTGATTTAGACGGCGCGCGAACTCGCATGCGATTTTAACCCGCACTGGTCAAAACCCGCAATGTAATGAAACTCGCATGCGAGTTCTCGCATCGTCTAAATGAGCCCTAAAGAATGGGATGAATTGACCGCCAAGGACGTCAACTGACGCACACGGTTACAGCCCAATATCGACCTTCATGCATTCTGATAAGGTTCACGATGGCTCCCTGCACATAATAGGCGTGGCGTCGAAAGGGTTAATGTGACCTTGACAGATGTTTGCAGTTTCCCACCGTCATGCAAACGCAGCATTAAATAAAATGACATCTAGTGATCTAGGTTTATAAACATATTTTCAGATAATTTTCATTGTGCTCATTTTAGACAATATTTAAATATTGGGTAGTTGAAATGCATTTAAATGGTACAAAATAGACTAATTGGTATTATTGGCTAAGATTGAAATAACAATGTCCTGTAGCTTAAGTTTTAGATCTAATGCACAGTGATGGTAGAATGAGTAGGAGTGAATGTAAGCAGGCACATATAGCACTAAACCACTTTTTTTATACCACTAACCAACTATATGTTAACAAATTGGCGTTTTAGCATGAAGATTAAAATTTAAATAACAGTGTAAAGTTTCTAGTTAAAAACGTTCATGGTTTTAGTAACTGCTCAGTGTTGCACAGTTAATAAATTTTTAACATAGTGTACCTGATGAAAACAAAAATATAGTATGTACTATCAATGTAAAAATATTGAAGATTTTGTCACTTACCGTTAAGCAAAGCAAAGGAATGCATCTTAATTATTGTAAGTAAAGCCACCTTCAGTGACTTCAGGCCCCACCACTGCTTAAAAGTGCCACTATCACAGAATAAATAATAGTAATAGTAGGTACAGAAGCCTCACTCTCTAACAAAACGCGTCTGTTACGATCAGGAAAGATATGGCCGCTAGATGGCGACAGCGCCACGCGCTGCTTATGGCAAACCCCAAAATTGGGGTCGAACGGATGTACTTTTAGCTACCTGTAGCAAAGCGACGAAATCGCGGAGTGAGACACGCCTGATACTATGCAACGTTTGTTAGGTATTCCTGCTATTGAGTCTTATAATGTTTAAAAAAGTATGTGCTAATCGTACAATTTTATTATGGTAGTAATCTGGAACTTAATTGCACATTTTTGTGTGCAGCTTGACTTTATCACAAAGTAGCGAATAATCAAAATAATAAATGTAACATAGACACCGAATTTATAAAAAAAATGTTAGAAAAAAAAACTTACAAAACGATGCATTGTTAGATTTTGTACGCTTAACAATATTAACCAGTGTAACTTAATGTACTTAGTGCAAGTTGTACTGTATACTGCCGCGCTTAGCACAATTATACAATGTATGTACAATTATATACCCTATTGTCATACAATAAGGTTGATAGCAGTACCTTCTTTACCATAAGGGCACACGGGGCCCGTGCCCAGGGCCCCCATCCTCAGGGGACCCCGAAGGACAGACAGTAACAATATATTTGATTACTCACAATAAATAGAAGATCATAGTAGAAAAATGTTAGTTTAATTAGCTCTCTTTACTTTACAAAAGGGCCCCAAATTCTTATGTGCCCACGGGCCCCAGCATAGTTTAAGACGGGCCTGGTTGATAGTAGAACAAGTTTTTAAACTAATTGGTTGGTTTAACTTTTGTGTCCCTTTAAAATCTTGGTTTTAATGCTTTAAAATCAAGTATGCATTTGTAGTGATTAAGTTTAATTATGCACCAGCTATTGAAAGCTAGTTGGTAGGTAGAAAGTGTTTTAACATTTTTTTATCAAATATCAATACTGTAGACTTAGCATGAGTGCGCCGCGACAGAATCTCGCACGCGAGAAACGCTACCTGCCCATCTTTGTAACTGTATTATGCAATTGGCTAATTGGAGAGGGACCGGTGGTCTGTCACGTGCTGAGCCTACTGTATTTTAGTTGAGGGACAGAATAATATCAAAAAGATGTACATACATAGTTAATCTGCCCAGTTATTTGGTACGTAGGTATGCTAGGCGCGGCTGTATAAAATATAATATTTTGTGCCTTTTCTATCACTGGCCACGCAAGATTCAGTCGACCAGCTGTTGTCATAAACTGGCACATTTCAGTGAGTTTGTGTAATTGTTTATCGATAGAAATGATCATGAAGTTATTGTTTTCTGTAGTTTATTAATCGCTAATATTGCTATGGATTGACTTTTATGACTAGGTATATTAATTATGATGTAATTTTGAATAAAATGTGTCAATAAAATAATATCAATCTTTGATTTTATAAAATAAGTTCTTCCTAATTGGTTATCTTATCTGTATGAGGGGGCGGAGTTTAGCTCATTGCAAGGATGAATGCAATTTTTCGTAAGGTGAACACCGCGATTACCGCGAACCCACTCCACTGCTACAGGCGTCGAAATAAACGACAAGATAACGTAGAAACGAGTGCGACAAGATAACGGGGTCTATTTATTACACTGAAATCCAGAGGGCTGCCTGGGAATATTTCCCATAGTTCCTAAAGGAGAAAGGAGACGGAGAACGATATCCTCGTAAGACCCACCATAAAGTTTTCCAACGTTTACTTTGAACCTTGTTCTATATATAAGTAAATTGGAATGAATTTCGTTTGTTTTAAAACGCAATGAAACAAAAGAAACGCATTGTTGAATTATGCTTGTGAATAAGTACCTAGCTATATTCTCTTTCGTGATTATCGAATGTTTTGATTTAGATCCTCCCATGTTTCCAGACTGGTTAAGTAAAGTTTCTGTAGCGGCCAGTGAACTAAAAATGTAGGCACCTAGACGATACTCGTCTCCCCGACAGACGAGACAGTGTCGAGTTTCAGTTGGGGTATAAGTATTACCAAATACAAATTTCATAAGTCTTAAAAGACATGCCAATATGAAGCAAAATGTGCGTCAGTTCACCGTCCGGTGCCTGTTTCCGCCCACTTGATGTAGTTGCTACAAAAAATTGCGTATCACTTGAATATACAGGTAGATATTCAAATTATAGGCATTTCTTGAATATTTAGGCATATATTCAAATTATATATACGCAATTCTGTAGCAACTACGCCAAGTGGACAGCAGAGTAGTGTTAACGGAATTGGTATAGATAATTTCAACTGAAATGGTAAATTAAGGTTAATATTAACGTAATTAATCATTAGGGTTGAAATTATTTATACCAATTCCGTTAACACCACCCCGCTGCACCAAAAATGCTGGAAAATGTACGATCACTGCTAATAAGTAAGTGTGAGAATAATCAACATAAAGTATGGTGGGTGAATTATGGTACGGTACGTTTTTTTATACATTGTAGGGTCTGCCATTTTTGGGCTACATTGGAAACTTAAACTTGACATACGCTTCGCGCCAATAAACAGGGGGCTCCTGTGCTGCCCCCTACAGTTAATGCACGTTCCCTATAATAGAAATATATCATTAATATCAGTTAACACAACAATTGTCTTAAACAGCAATAAAGGCGTTCTTTATTTATTTTATAATTTCTGTTTTGATATTTGCAGGGACTTCTGCTGGCCCGTGAAATCAGTGCCGAAAAGATGGGGTTAAACGTAAGTAAACAGATTATTCCAAGTCACAAAAGAAAAACAATTTTAACTCAGTACCTATAAAACCTTAAAATCTACGGCACTTATAATTAGTAATTACCAATGATCGTACATTTTCCAGCATTTTTGGTGCAGCAGAGTAGTGTTAACGGAATTGGTATAGATAATTTCAACTGAAATGGGAAATTAAGGTTAATATTAACGTAATTAACGCTAATTAATCATTAGGGTTGAAATTATTTATACCTATTCAGTTAACACCACTCCGCTGTACCAAAAATGCTGGAAAATGTACGATGTCTGGTAATTACCAAATTAGCAATCTTTCTTCTTGAAATTAACTATGTAGGTAGGTAGGTATATAGTAACTGTAAAGGTTTGCAACCTTTGACAAGCTTTTTGATCAGTGACTGGCCAGTCGTCACTCTATTCGAATTTAGATTCTGATCTTGCTGCCAGATGGAACGGGGTGCGGATCGGCATATTCCTAAAGAGGCAGCCATTAAAAGTAGTCGATGCCTGATGTTATGTTAGCTAACTAGCTAACCTGTGAGAGAAAAATGTATAACTAAAATACTATCTATCTGTGTTTAATGGTCTTCCCATGTTCTTCCACATCCTCCCTGCTAGGTCGTATCCCTTTACATGGTGGAGGTGCGGATTAGATACCTACATACTTAAAAAACACAAAAGAACGCTACTTTCATAGATTAAAATACCTAACTAATATGTTAATAATAACAAGGTAGGTACCCGTGTACGTAAAACTGACGTCTGGTACCTAATCCTAGTTTCTGTCGCTACCTAGGTAATATGCTGGTCGATGTCACGGCGATTGTAAACGAGCTTTTGAACAGGAAGGTTTGACTTTGACAAAATTTGCTAGTCATTTACAGATTGCAGGCCGGGGTGTTTCTTTTAGCATTTTGCTCGCCGTATCTACTTGACGAATGAGTCTCTCTTGTCAGGCAGAGTGCAGGTGTTGCCACTTTGTAATTTGAAACGAGCTACGTTTTTCATGACCGTTTTGGTCCTTAAATACCTACCTATAGTTACCTCGTCATAACAAGCCATTAGAATAAGACTGCATTGGTTTAGGGAAATATATAAAGCTTGACACTGACTTACAAAAAAATTATAGGTATATACCTACTTATTACGAGTTTAAATGTGTATTAGTGAATTCGGGGTAGGGGAATTACCTTTTATTAAATGAATAAGTACCTACTACCCATACCGCCAAAGTCGTGGCCTTAGACAATAGAATCGGAAACATTAATAATATTACATCGTATGTAGGTACTTATGTACATGTGGGTAGGTACCTTATACTCGTACATAAATATGTAGGTATAGGTACTGTGCCTAGCAACGAATTCCTGTGCATATCTTTGGAGTATTAATAATGTCTCCAATTTGAAAATACCGAGTTCACTAAACATATCTCCGTTTAAATCTGCGGGTAGAGGCTTTTAAGCCGCTTGCCATTTTATTTAACATGGTCGCAATTTAAAAGACGGCTCTCCGGGACCGGGTTGCCCATTTTCTCCTACCCCTAGCCATGACGACGGGTGACAACACATTCACGATCCTATTTATAAAGCCAAAAACCCAAAAAAGCATATACACTAACAAATAAATCAAACTGATTTACATCTAGCACCTACATACAATATTGTTTGTATCTTTTTACGCACTCGTCAAAAGGAAACATAGTTTAGTTGATTAACGATTTGTTATACATTTTAGTATGTAAATAAACTTTTTTAGACCACTGAAGGCCGGCTAGAAAAATTAGGATAATATAGAACATTGTGTACGTTGTTTTAATCGTCACACTTACGTCACATTTTGTTAACTGCCCGCTTGCTATATCCAAATGTGTGCAATGAAAGTCTAGTTTAATGTGTGATTTATTTTGTGACAGTAAGATATTCATTAAAATGAGCTTTCAAATGCACATATGGCGTGGCTGAGCAGTATTCTTGTTATAGTTTTCTCCCACGACCTGCGACTATAAAACGTAGCTACATATCTAGAGTAGACAATGTTACGCTAACGGCTCTACGTGCGCGAGCAACGAGATGACTACTAAAATGTAGAGGCAACCTTAATATTATCTATTATTAATGGTACCTAATCCATTGTATATATTTATTACCATTAAGTACCTTATATATTTTAGTATGCAGTAGAATGCAGCAGGTACATTAAACGTAAGAATATACTGCGTAATGAAGATCCCACGTATGTTTCCTTCCCGATGAGCAATAATAATATTATCAGTTAAAAATTAGGTAAGTAGGTAGATGCCAAAGAAATGTAGGAAACAGTCAAATTAGGAAAAAAAATAGTTGGTACAAAAAATTAAACATCCAAAAAATAACTCTCCATTCTTCACCTTCCGAGAAAAAAGTTAGTAGGATAAATCTTCTAAACTCCTTAAGTCGTATTGTTAAAATCCTCGTATTGTAAAGGTGCCGGACTTCGGTATGTATTAAGGCCCTTACAAATGTGCACAATACATTGTGTCGTAATGGAGATCCGGGCTCGTAGGTACGTCACGGTGCTATTTGCACTGGCGTGGAAACACATTTGGCCGTGCCTATTTATCATGGGCGGGCGGGTACGTGAGCCATCTTCGTCTTGTCATTAACTAGCTCATTACCGTTAAAAAGTCTATTCTATGGCACGAGTTTAAACACTTACTACGAGTATATTTTCATCATGTCCTCTACCGCTGGTTCAATAGAATATCTAAAGACTTTTCCCGTTTGAAAGTGTGTCGCAACTTTATTATATAAGATATCATTTCCGAGTTTCCTTACCGTACGTCTCTGGGAAGAGTTGTTTTTTTCCTTTTTTGTCAGAAATACTGCGATTTAAGGTTCCCCAGAGGCCGGTTGTGGCATATTCCCGCATATATGAGGCTTCGAAATGATTTCCTTCCTGTTATTAGACGAACATTAACTGGACGTGGACGCATTTCCTTTTCCATAGGTACCTATTTAATTTTGATTTTCAACGTGAAGAAGCTTTTTAAATTTTACCTATCAACTAAGTATGTCAACCATTTTCACAACCACTAGTACTAAAGGTACTTACTGGATTTTAAAAATTAACTTCTCGTTCAAGTATTTCATTTACTTTCTGTACCTACTTAATATTTGACTATTTTTTACTTTTTCTTTCCGTTGCTCAAAGGTTGACTGGAAATGATCCTTGACAGGGTAAGTTAGTTTTTGTAATGTTCTGATTCTAATCTGTACAATAAATTTTTACTTACAAGTTTGTTCAGATCGCATCTAAACATTTCCTTTCCTACAAGTCATGCACTGTAAAGAAGTGGAACGCATATCACGGAAATAAAACAGCTTTTTAGCGATTAGACCGCCTGTTGTTTAACCTCTTCTTCCTGTATTATTTAGGAATATTATTTTCTGTAATGAGATGTGCAAAAAAGACTATTTGTATTGTATAAAATTAAATTAAATAGTACTACCTACTCGTACCTACTTACATCTATGCAAGCTCGCATGTAACGTACTCTGTAGAATTACATTCACGTCGCACTTGCCGCGGGCGGGCGGATACGCGCCGCGTGCCATTAATCACCCCATTGTTGAAACGACGGCCACAATGGCCGCCAGCCCCGGGATTATTTCCTTCGCTGCTCGCGCTGCTTCGCATTAACACTAACTTGACCCAGTTGACCCGTATCTTAAGTTAGCTTTGTATTACTATTTGTCAGTCTCTGTGCCTTATCTTGATTTGGGACACTTTTTTTGTGGCCTGATTAAATTTTAGTAAAAACATGCACCGTATTTTAAAAGATGAATGCGAAATCCTACAAAATAAATTTTAAAAATTAACTCCTCATACAAGTAAGTATATATTTCATTTACTTTCTGTAGGTACCAACAAAATATTTATTATGTTTATCTTTTATTTTTTCTCTCAGGTTGATAGGAAAAGACCCCTAATAGGGTAAGTTCGCATTTGTAATGTTGTGATTCTAATTGTTTAGGTACATACAAGTATGTTCAGAACGCTTCTAAATACTTCCTTTCCTATGAAACACAAGCAATGTACAGCTGCAACGCACGTAACGAACTTTGTAGAATTACATTCACGTCGCACTTGCCGCCGGCGGGCGGATACGCGCCGCGTGCCATTAATCACCCCATTGTTGAAACGACGGCCACAATGGCCGCCAGCCCCGGGATTATTTCCTTCGCTGCTCGCGCTGCTTCGCATTAACACTAACTTGACCCAGTTGACCCGTATCTTAAGTTAGCTTTGTGTTATTTGTCAGTCTCTGTGCCTTATCTTGACTAGGGTCAATTTTTTGGGGCTGATAAAATTTTAGTAAAAACATGCAATTTTCTAGAAAACCGTATTTTAAAAGATTGATGGATTTACGCGTATTTAATACGACATCCTTAAAAGTTGTTTATATGTCAATTATCCCTTAATTTGGCAGTCAGGACATGCGTAACCTTTTAAAAATCTTTTTTTGTATTTTTTTCCTAATCACTAATCAGAAGCATTATAATTATTGAGCGCCACTGCAAAGATGCTTGACGTCACTACCTGTCCTTGACTTTTGTATCCATTATCTTATTTTACCTATCCATTATCTTAAGTTGGCCATTATCTCCAAAGCCTAGGTATCTTTAGCGATCACTTCCAGAAAACATAAAACTTTTCTATAAGATCCTCTTCCCGCACAGTTTCCTAATTGCCTATCATGGGACTTTGTTGTTGGTTTATCTCCAACTGCTTTCTTTGTTTGCTCGATTAGGTAATGTGCAACTTACGGCGAACCAAACCAAGACTAATATATTATGTAATATAATTAGTTAAGTATGTGGGCGAAGTTTGTAAATAATGCCTAATTCATACTCATTCTCAAAGTTGTTAAATCATTTATTTACATACAAGATGGTTATACGAAATTAATAATTTAATTCTCAACTCAAAGTAAACTTCAACCTGTATTTTCCGCTTATTTTCATTTACCAACATTCACCTTCTTAATTATCAAGTATGTAGATACTACTCGTAATTATTCAGAAATTACGAGCACAGACGTTCTTAAAATAAATTATCTCGTTATAAACTTATCAAGTTTATATTACTCCACAGACACGGAGCCACAGGTGTCCTTAGGCGCCTAATCTGTAGATTCCATTTGTGAACCCTTCCCGGAAAACATTACAGTATAAGTAGCTATAATAGCTATTTCCTTAAACAAAAAGAAGCTCCCTTTCAACAAAGTCCTTCGCCTAATGTGTGTACAACAATCATAACATCGCAAAAGGGCCAGCGACACTGAATTCGAAATGCCGTTAAGGGGCTTTATTCTCGAATGTCCAGTAGACGGACCAAAATGATATTCGACGACGTCGTTTGCTTTGCAATATAATATTTTTGTAAGCAGATGCTCTTACATTGACACGGACATTGGAGCCAGATTCCGAATTAACAACTTGTTACGGTTTTGATCTTAGTTTGATACGACCTTGAAGATCGTTAGCGCTGATTGGTGCATTGGAAATTAAGTGAAAATCATGCATGAGATGCGATGTGCGCCAAACGTTCATCGAGGTAATATCAAAACCAGTTTGAGCCCATAACAGACAGTTGAATTAGAATCGACGTCATAGATTTGGCATTAATTTAATATTAAATTCTAGTTTCTAAATACGGTCCAGTGCACGGTATTTGTCTTTAGGTACACTTTAATGATAACCGCAGACAATAGAACTATCCTTGTGGACTTCATTTTGTAATAGGGTATTGCGGTGAACATTATACTACCTACATATATAAAATATATTAAATACACTGAAGGTTGCTAATTGAATACCAAAGAGGCACAAAATTTCTTGACAAAAAGTTACAATTACAAGTACTGACTTAAAGGGTTTGCTCTAACGTAGCTCAGAACTTTTAATACCTATTATGAATGCCAAATTAGTGCCTGCCATAATTTTTTTAGTGAGCAAATTTTGTGATGCGCTTTGTTTATTTTTTAAATCCATTTTATGGACCGAGATTTACCCAGACTAAACCATTTCTGCGTGTATATGGTGTACTACAGCCAAAACAGCTTGACTGATGATTTCAGTAGCATCATCTTAATGGGGTTGGCAACTGTCAAAAGTTTGCATAGATGGCGTCATCATAGGTTGCCCCTTTCTTTGGGATTGTACTATGAGATTTGACCTTACTACGCTACACACTACCGAAATGCGTATGCTACGATGGTCAGCTGGCGTCACACTCCTAGATAGGATCCGGAATGAGTACATTAGGGGAAGTTTTAGAGTCGCGCCAATAATCGATAAAGCCAAAGAAAAACGCCTCAGATGGTACGGGCACGTCCAAAGACGCGAAGAAGACCACCCGGTAATACTGGCCTTGAACCTGCCTGTAACCCAGCCACGCGGCCATGGAAGACCACCCTCCACTTGGCTGACGACGGTCGAGAAAGACCTCAAAGAAGCTCAAATCGACACCAACGCCGCACGGAATCGTGCTCAGTGGAGAATGCGGACGAGGAGGGCCGACCCCAAGTAAATGGGACTACCAGTCTAGGGGAAAGAAGAAGAAGTACTATGAGATTTGATATAACCCTTTAAACGGGCAGACTAAGATTTTATATGGCAACAATGACCGGGTATAAAAATTATTTTAAACTTCATTTTAATGTGAAGTACAATTTTCCGTATTCAACCTCGCATCATGGTTAAAATATAGAATTAAAAAGTAGGTATTTAAATTGTTAAGGTCCTAAGTACACTCAAAGTATTTACAGCAAGAATTTACCTGGTTAAATCAGTTTATCAGCTAACCACTTGTCAAGTCCCGTTTTGACTGACCGAGTTTAGTTTGCGAGACCCGCAAAATATGTCCAATGCGAGGAGAGTTATCGTAAACTATTTGTCCCCGGCGTTTGTGGTTCGCCTCCCTGTGTAACGCGAGCACCTAATCAGACTAATTCACTTTATCTGTTCTGCTCCGTTGGTCTATATTTTACTTCCAATGGGTTACAAGTCGAACTACGTTTTGTATTTATTAAATAAATTAATAACTTTAGAAGAATTTTGTTTGCCTTAATATGTGAAACCATTTGTCCCTTTTCATCATTGGCCACAGCATCTTAGCAGATGATAGTTGCAGCAATTAAAGAAGGTATTTTGAGTAGGTAGCCTACATCGACTGCGATGACTGAGAGACCAATGGCCGATCGGCATGTCCCTTTTAAACTAACAATCGTGGCATTTCTTTTGTTTACCACATTATTTCGTATATAGGATTTTTTTTAACTAATGAAAAACTTGCATTTCATCTACAAGAACGGCAATACTTTGTTATTTGTTATTTACAATGTATTTTATGAAAAAATTGGGTTATTTCATCATGTGCTTTAGTGGCCTTATGGCCTAGACTTTATGATGATTGTGAATAGTAAATATTTAATAGCGTTCATTTGGATTTGATCTGTAATGTCTCGTAGTTAGTATTTTCCTCGCCGTGCCGTTGGTAAAAGATAGCAAAGAAAAAATTCGCTTTGCTTCGAACTTTGCTTGTTGAAGAGTTAAACAAGAAGTATTTTTTGTACTTTTTTTTACATTTGTTATCTATTGTCCTGATCCTAGCGATTCCAGTTCGTTTCTGTCAGATTATTTACGCACCTTAAAGCGTATCAATCCGACATTGCTTCAATTTCTGTGTTATCCTAATGGAAATCGATACGCTCACAATCTTGTGGAGAGCGTTTATCGACAAGGACGCAATGCAAACACTCGGTACCTACTAGGATAAAGCTTTTCGAAAGTGCTACTGCGTATATACACATTAAGGAACAAACAGCCAACAAATTGAGCAAGGTTTGTTTTGTTTTCGAAATATTTAGCTCCGTGTCATAATGTACAAGTAGAGCAACTTATGAACTTTGGAGCTAAAATAGGTAAACGTATTCGTACTCGACATGCTAATGTCAAATAGACGACACCTTGCTGTCACCTCTATAGACACTGACTTAAGTTTCAAGTTGACATGTACTGGGACCGCGTCGAGCACTAGTACGATTACCTTACTTGATCTTGTTTGAGTATTTCATGGCTGCTAGTGATATCATTCTGATGTCAGTGTACGTTCGAATTCGGCCTGTATGTTACAAGGATCAAACGAAGGCCAATGATAGAAAAGTAATATTGAGATCATTAATTTTAGTCTTAATTAGATACTTACCCACAAAAGCTTAGCATTACTTTTATTTGTTTTATGACAATGCAACAGGCATACCTAGTTCGTAATAGGTACCTTTTAGTTAAAAATCTATTTTTTCCGCTTCTTGCAAAGAAGAGTAAACTCCAATTTACTTAATTAATGATGAAAATGAAGCGTCACGGATACTCTTAATTAGGAAAAAAAACACTGCAACGTGTTTCTATTAAAATTGTACGCTCGTTGGTTGCACAGGTTTTTTTTGCAGCGGTAGTCTAGATATTTTCAAGTAGTTTCAAGTTTCATCAACGTCAAATATACCATAATACCATTACACTTTTGCATCTTCTTCTTCTTCCTCGCGTTATCCCGGCATTTTACCTAGACTCATGGGAGCCTGGGGTCCACTTGGCAACTAATCCCAATAATTGGCGTAGGCACTAGTTTTTACGAAAGCGACTGCCATCTGACTTTCCAACCTAGAGGGGAAACTAGGCCTTGTGGGGATTAGTCCGGTTTCCTCACGATTTTTTCTTTCACCGAAAAGCAACTGGTAAATATCAAATGATATTTTGTACATAAGTTCCTAAAACTCATTGGTAAGTACGAGCTGGTGTTTGAACCTGCGACCTCCGGATTGAAAGTCACACACTCTGACCGCTAGGCCACCAGCGCCTCTATACACTTTTTCATCTTATATCATTGTAATACGGTGGAAAATGTGTAGGTACATGTTATTGATGTTGATCACACATGCAACATGCACAGTAGGTAGAGACAAAACATGCTGAGCACGATACGTGTTGCAAGCTGTCGAGCCAAAGTGTTGTCACATTAAGCAGAAATTTAAT
The DNA here is from genome assembly GCF_963556715.1 of Cydia fagiglandana. NCBI lineage: Eukaryota > Metazoa > Arthropoda > Insecta > Lepidoptera > Tortricidae > Cydia > Cydia fagiglandana. The sequence goes on from NC_085937.1 coordinate 8,736,257, forward strand.
GAGAACACGCTAGTGCGACAGCTGAAAACGATGAAACTTTACAGCAATAATTTATCATTTCAGTATTTATGAAGAGTGTAAAGACTAAATTACTTTGCCGAGTATACTTTATTGACAAGACATACATGATAGATAATATTCACATTGATACACCTTAAAAAAACTTATATTAGGCTTTAAAACTAAATTAAAAATAAATTTTAATTAATTAACCTATAAATTAAACAAATTAAACTTAAACTACCTAAAAAGTAACTGCAAATAAAAAATTGGTCCCAAATCTGATATGAATCTGATTATATTATGAGTTTATGTGTAGGTACTACTCATATTTATTCTTCACTTAGAAAAATAGAACTAGGTACAAAGGTAGCAAAAAAATAGACTTTTCTATTTCATCGATAACAATCCGGTAACATACCGTACCAATGAGTAAAAACAAATTGTTGACGGGCAACGCACGAAGGCCCTTTTAATAAAAATAAAAGCTTTGTGATACAAAACTCATTAATGGCTCAACCGATCATGTTCAAAACAATTTTCATGGAAAGTATTTGTTAAGCGGTTGAAAAGTAAGAGAGGGGACGTCACATATTTTTGAACTTCCGACTCTTCCGAGGCGTTTATATTAAAATGTACGCGGAAGACAAAAACTTGAACAAATTCAACGAGTAGGTAGCAAATTCCAAATGCTTTAAGGGTGGCATTGCCACTTTTCATAGAAATGGCAATAACTCGCCATGCCGCAAGTTATCACGAAAAAGTCGAATATTGCTGCAGAACTCCGTCACAAGGGGATTGGTAAATGTCGACGACTTCGCTATTGAAATTTTCTTCGAAGTGAAGAGAAGTCTATAGAAAAGCTCGTATTTCCTCACAATTTCGTCATTTTAAAACAAGGGGAAAGAATTCTCAAAAAGAAAAGAAAATCGTTCCTCCTGAAACTTAAAGGCACAACGATGGGCTGTAAACTAAGCTTTATTGTCACTTTTACCATTAGGAATTTGTTTTCGTGCCAAATTCGATTTTCTTAAATGTAAATAAGTGAGAAGTACCGTAGCTGTGAGAATATAGGTACCTATATACATACTACGTATACTAATCACCAATGATGAAGTATTTTATGGTACCTACCATACCAGGTAATAAAATATTATAATAAAAGAAAGAAAGAAAGAAAATACATTTATTTTATATAATTGTTGTTTTAAGCAGATTGGGTAGTAGAGTATGCAATAGAACTCTCATATCTGGGATAATAAAAACTAGGCTTACCTATGTTAAAACGTGAACATTTTTTCATCTTAATATCAAATTGAATATAAGGGTATTATTTATCTGTCATAGTCTCATAGTATTGAGTTGATGAAATCGGGCGATGCGGATTATTTGCTATTTGAAAAGTATACCTAAGCCTATTGTAATAAAATCACTTTTGTAAGCTTATGAAGTCAAGATGAAAAGCTCTTTTAAGGCAAAACTTTCAAAAGGAAAATAATAACAGAAGGGCTGAATTATATTTGACATAAATTTTTCCCTCGATATTCTCTTATATATTACGAGTAAATTAAATTATGAGTCATACATATGTACATATTTCCTTAAGTAACAAACCTCGTGATATAAATAATAAACATACTCGTAATTATGATTGATATGTCTTGTTATAATGTTCGGTACTTAGGCAAAATCATTTTAGGTATTGAATTTCTTGAAAGAGGAGAAAACCCCTTTTTCTTTTGTCTCCGATACCCGAAGGTTGTCTGGAGGAGATCGCTCTTAAGAGATAAGATAAGACCGCCTGTTGTTATTGTCTTTGTTTATGTTAAATACGTGTATGTGAGATGTGCAATAAAGAGTATTGTATTGTAAACCCCCATTCTGCCATTTGACTAATATTGCACAGTTTATTTGATGTTTCATGTTGGGGATAATAAGATGGTGAATAGTAATCGCTGAGTCTGGAGACGATAATGAGGATGTAAATGGTAGCGAGGTGGGGTGTGGGGCGCCGCGCTGCCCCGGACAACCTGTGGCGTACGTATCTGTTGCGCCGCCCGCCCGAGCGCCCGTGCGCCCGGCGGCATCCTCGGCGCTGCCGCCGCCCGCCGGCTCCGCTGCCCGCAGTTCGTGTCGCCGCGTCTCGCACGTCGCCAGCGAACCAGACGCTCGCGGTATCGCTCCCGCGCGAACAACACGTGTACAGTAACGCCACTTCCTCTAACCCGCCGTCGGTACAATTCTATTCTGATACGCGCAAACTTTCTTGCATAAACATTAATAAATAACTGGCCACGTTGGTGAATTAATTGATTTCTGAAACAATGAAGTTTAATTAATAGGGGATAACTTTCTTCATTTAACAAACTCGCTTAAGATAGGAATTTGTAACAAACGGCATGAGGTTGTTTATTTCCAAAACGAACTCGGTAGATTAATGGGTAAAATTTAATACCTGCAACCTGAGTGAAACCTACTATTTAAACTTATAGTAAATACGCCTAAATAAAGATGTTTGATTTCGTTTTAAAAATCAAAGAGAAAAATAGCTAGATTTTAGCCAAACTACGGCAGCTTAGAATAATGAATTTGTATAATATAGACGTGTATACTCTATGTATGTACATCTATAAATTTCATGTAAGATTTTAGGGAGAAACTGATTTGTCAGCCATCATTTAGTATAAATATTTCTTCAATACGAGGACCTTTCGCACGATCCTAGGAATAGGACTTATATATTACACCGTTGGAGTGGGTCTCTCCCAGCTACATTCAAGAGTCATTGATGTTTTGTTGAAAAGGTGATCATTTTTATCACATACATTTTGCTATGTGTGTAATGTGTATGCTATGTGAGAACTGCGTACAAACCACGTAGAAACAAATACGAGTAATAAGGTGCCTTTAAAGTAAACTTTCGAATAATTTATTATTTTCTTACAATACACATGATTTATTATAACTAAGTGCTTAAACATTAAAAATAGCATAGAACGAAAGTCTAGTAATAAAGAAGACTGACAACATCCACAGCGCCGTCGATGAAATTAAATAATATTCTTACATTTTATTTATGTATCATGTATGAAAACTGCCGCCGTTCTGCTATTTATTAATCAAATATAAAATTGGATTATCTGACCGCAGTTATAGTCACAAAAAAGAAAGAAAGATTTAAAGCGTAAATGAAACTTAGCTTAACTCAAATTTGTTAACTTTAGAAAGGGGTTTATAAATGTTTACAATCTCCGGCGCCGCGCCGTTAAATAATAATATGTCTAAAATGTTATTTAAATGCTTTTATGCGGATGATCGGATTTTACGTTTATAAGTCACGTCGGTGACAGATTTTATACGTAGGTATAGGTAAAACTAAAATGTAAAAATAGTGAAAATGCACGCGAGGAACGCGGTGTTGTTTGGAAGTTGTCTGTCTTTAATATTTACTAGTCTGATACAACTAAATATCTACATATTTCTAAGGTTGGAGATTAGATTAATTAGCTAGACATGTATACATATTTATTGTTAAACTAATACATATAAAAGATGATGACGTGAAGCGGACGAAAACAGTTGTTTGCCGTTGCGGACGCTGCTAATCTTGAGATAGGTAGATAACAATCTCAAAAGAATGATGGTGCCCAAGAGCACAGATGGTTATTGTCATCATAGTAGTCACGTTGTGCTATCTCGTGAATCATAAAAAATACTGATTGTTTCTCAGCCAGTCTTTGTAAAGTAAACGAAAAACTAGCAGGCCAATCCGAACATCAGACTGATATTTGAAATATTTAGCTATCGTGCGTCTCGCCCGCGTCAAAACGTGGTACAGTCAACAACAGAGCTATGAATACAGGCAAAGTGCCAAAAATATGTATACACGACCTTAATGTACAGGCAATAAAGTACTGTATACATATTTTTGACACTTTGCCTGTATTCATAGCTCTGTTGTTGATTGTACAAGCAAAAAGCACAATAAATAAAAAACATGATTCAAATGTCATTCTGTACGGCTACCACCAGTTTTGACATTGACAGATACGCTCGCATCTACGTAAATTACTTTCTATACATCTCGCTTGCACTAATATGCGAGTACGAGCGAGATGCATAGAAAGTAAATTACTTAGACGCGAGCGTATCTGTCAATGTCAAAACTGGTGGTAGTGGATCAGATGTCAGTGTACGTTCGAATCGGCCTGCAATAAATATTGCTAATTCATTAGGGTATTAATGATTACATCATTGTAAACAAAAGTATATTAGCGTGATTCAAATTTGTCTATCCCATATAAGTTCAGTGCTGAATCATAATTGATCCAAGGTTATGCGCAATCGGTGGGGCCTTGAGCGATCGATCTATAGATAATGAAGTGTGATAATTTGATAATCTGGGTAGCCAAATTAGTCGGCAGTTACGAGTACTAAAACGTAAATGGTAAAGTGAAATAGCGTGAATTAGTCTTTGTGACAAAATTAAATAGGTTACTTATTCTTACATATCTCCGATACCTGCAAGACAGTTACTTTAGTTTCCAATTATCATTCAAATTGGATGTGTTGTGTTTTGTTTTTAAAAGTTGTAACTGTGACGATTATATTTTCAAGTTACATTTTTTAGTGTGTTGAATTGAAAGTGATAACGTAGCTGAACATCATCATCATCACTGATCGGAGCCTGCAGTGTCTGGAGGCTACACGCGGGCCCCGATGGCCGGTGCAGCCCGGCCGCGCTAGATCGATCCCGCCTCCGCCCGGCGGGCTTCTCCGTAAGTGCACACCTCCAATGCATGCATATTCAACCGACGAGGGCAAATGAAGCAAAATCTCCGCACGATTCTATACCGGAAACATTCTCGATGGGTACGGCGAGATGATAATATTCAACGTAAATTGCCGCTTGCAATATGAAAATGTTGCATTCTCTTCTATTTCGTGCGTCGTCATAAACACAAAAAAATTTAAACCGCGAGAATTGTATATAAAACTATTGTATGTTTCATGGAGATCTAAACCCCTTCTTGCAGAATCAAAAATAAGAAAAATAATCAAATTGTAAGTATATGTATAGTATAATTATATTTATTACTATTAAAAAAATTATTTGACTTTAAAATATTATTGTAATACTAAATCTAAAGTAAAAAGTCTATTCGCTAATAACGTTTGTTAATTAAGTACCTGGGAGAATAATTGGCTTTAAACTTTATTTCTTACACAAAAAATGACGTATTCTATAAATTAATGACGCCCTTGGGCCTTGTGTTTGGGAACATGAACAGCAGTAACCGCTGCGAAAATTCTTTCACGAAAATACCGCAATCATAAACCGGCATGGCCAGCGGCTAGTATTTATTTACATTACGTTATAGCCACTAGCCGTGGAACTCGAGTTCTTCCCAATTTCATTGGAATTTCTGTCCTAATTATGACAAAATTGTGAAATTCCCGAGAAATGAAAAATTTCAAGAAATGGTAGATGTTTTAAAACTATGACTCGTTCCTTTTAACGTTCAATCGACGATGTAATTGCTTGGAGATTTTTTTAAAGACAGTAAGACAGACTTATAATTGCGCCACGTCCATCACATCCGTTCGTCTGTCGTACAGTCGCCATCAGATATATAGGAGCGGCCAAGGTGCTCAAAAATATCTGAACACGCCTCTTGGTACTTACCGTCTGTATGTCACAGCCATTTTACTAAATAACTATAAGCCGTATGGTAATGCAATTCGAACTGTATTATCACTACTTTAGTCTTTAGAAGCGGCACTCCATTCTTATACCTAAATGTAAAAAAAAACCGTGAGAATATACATTTTCACAGCGTATTTAACGAACATTGATTGATGAAATATGTTTAGCTCTGAAAATCTAATCAATGTCTATGTAAGTACATACACCCGGAAAAGAAGTCTAAGAAATGGAAAACCCTACATGGAATGATAGCTATGATAGGACGGTGAAACTAAGAATCATTTCTAGCTGAATGGAACAGTAGGTACAGTACATATATCAATATAAAAGGTTGCAGGGTCAATAGAAGGATATTATGTTTACGCAAAGGATTCCTCTCCAAAATTATTTATTGAATCGATTGCTTCCCAACTCTTATTCACATATAGCTGTTACATGTAAGCGTTATAATTTATTCAGCATATTATTGCACAAATATGTATATTAATGATTAATCGATTATGTTTTCGGGATAGGTTTAGTGTAAAGCTTCCTTTAGTGTAAATTTGACATTGGCTCTTCAAGCTGGACTGTGAGTGTGGCCTGTCATATGTCGGGCAGACAAAGCGGAGCATTTCCACTCGGGCAAAGGAACACCTACTACCGTATTCGAACTTCAAGATATTCACAAGAGACGACACGTACTAGATCCATTCTAGATACGTTATAGTTTAAATATCAACTAGTTCTCTTTTGCAGCGCAATTCAGGCAACCAATGTCACTTTTACGTTAGATAGAGTAAGATATCTATTATAATATTTTAAACTTTCGCGTTTTGAATACATATTAACTCACATTATAGACGGGTCTGGCACAAATCACTGGATTGAGTTGCATAGACCAAAAGTCGTCTCCACTGAACGCCATTATTATCCTCGAGTTGTGCGAGAAGCAATTGAAATCAAGAAACACCCCAGGAATTTTAATAGGGAGGATGGTTTCAACTTATCGCCAACTTGGGAACCAGTGATACAGAAGCTAAAGCCAAAGGATCTATCTTCGGACGGGTGCGTGGATATTGTGAGTGTTGCGTGTCGGACTATTGACAATAATTAACATTATGTGTGGTGGGTGGTTTGAAAATGTGATGTCTACCCCAAACTTTTCCATACACTTTTCGTCGGGTAGATGCACAAATCTCTGTTTTGACATTTTGCTGGGACAATCAGTGAGCCGCGACCACGACCAGTGAAACCTGTGTCGAAACGTCGGTAAATAAAGGTAATTGAATATAATTCGCGTTAGACCCGTCTATAATGTGAGTTAATAGATATCTATTAGATGTGAATTTTATCTCTAAGTCATATCCTGTGGAAATCGTTCAAGAGTATCTCCAGAATCGCGCTAATGTCAAATTTGACAGGTTAAATCTTAATCATATCGTTATCGTATCTTGGTGATGTCTAAAAGATATCTAATAGATGGATATTTCAAAATCCGAATCGGGCCCATAGCTGATGTCAAGCATCGCCGACTGTGGGTAGTTTTTGCAACAGTGTAGATTTTCCTAAGTGACCCGTCGACCACGAACGCTGTAAAGGGTTCAAAACGTCGCGATGAATTCAATATACGCGATATAATCCGTTTGAATAGTTTTATTTCATGAATTAAGGTGAGGTATGCCCGGGGAAAATTTTCAGATTCTGTCAAATTACCCCATTTCACACACAAGCACGCGTCACGCACACTACCTCACTTTACCGGGACAGGTCAGTGACCCATCCTGTTTTTTTTAAGATGCAAATGAGAGTATTTTGAGTTTCGTCTTAACCACTAGCCTCCTTTGAGGAAGAGAAACTCTAAAAAAGTTCCATTGAAAGAAGGAAGACAAAACAATATATTTTATCTTGCTCTCCTTGTCTGTTCATGTCACATGTGACGTACTTAAATGTAAATTAACTAAATAATCGAATTCATTAGATACTCGAACTAAATAAACCGAATAAATACAGAAGTCGTCAAATGAAAAACGTTATTTAGGTACTACTCTAATCAATAGGGCTTTCGATAAGGCACAAATCAATTCAATGACAATTTCATTAAAATCATATGTGTATTCCGATGATGTTATTATTATATAACTTACCTTAGCTTAGCTTCAGTTTGTATATATTTAGTTATACTACCTAGCTACTAAGAAAAAATTGCATGCTTCTTCAAGTGAAATGTAGGGGAGAGCGGGGACAAAAGTAACTGCGGGTGGAAAGTAACTATTGCTCTGTAGGTTTATCTAATAGACAAAATACCACTCCGCTGCTATTAAGTGATAGACAGTGGTGCCCCCTTCACTCAGTCAGCGCATTCAGTCGAAACGGTCGCCACGTGCTATTAGGTTGTGTGAGAGGACGCAACGTGATTTTTCGAATCTAAAGTACGTTTTTTGACTTTTAGTTATTTGATGTTTATGTTGTATTAAAATTCATACATTTTCTGAATATTTGCATATCCCCTAGAGTGGCATTGTCTGGCTCCCAGTCTCTATGGTGGCGGGGAGCCGGGAGACGGACAGTCATAACAAGCCGTTGAATGGCGGCGCCTCAGATTTAACGGTGGCTTGAGGTTGAGTGGCGCGGCCAATTTAGAAAAATATACGTCTAGTGGCGTGGCCTCCATGGGTGGTCATCGCGAATTTGGCGTGTGTTAGAAATATGACCATTTCTTTAAAAATATGTATGACTGATATTAATTATGTATCATTGAATTCAGCATAAAATGGCTTATTTGATTGTATACCAATGAATTTTTTTTTTTTAGGACACAATTTCAATTTATCAAGGTTCAATTTATTTTCAGAAATTACACAATTTAAAATTGACTTACTTAGTTGCTTATAGTAACTGTCAACGCTCGTAATGCGTTTGTATGCAGTAGGTTGCTGCTCGATAAATTTTTCTAAAGATAATTACGTGGCTAAGCGTAACTTAAAAAAAACTTCTAAATTAATGATTATATACGGATAAATTTTTTTTTTTATGTTGACATTAGAATTTAAATTTATTTTTCTAAAATATTCACACATAAAATGACAAACTAACAAAAATCCTTACATTTTATACTACAAAATTAAAACTAATATTACTTAAAACTACCTAACCCAAAACCCGTTCTATGTTATGCCCGGTCCAAAAGTCCCCATCACACTTGCAGCATTGCCGCGCTGTATGGCGATGGAGATCTGTTGGACCAGCCAAGACCCAGAACGGGGGTCGTTACCCCTCTCCCTCAGCCGCCGACCCAGATCCCTGAACAATTCGCCCGCCTCGCTGCACCAGGGTCCGGCCGTTTCTACAGCAACCGGCACAAAATCGTACGCCCCCTGCAACTCGGAGTACTTGGCGCGCTTACTTTTGGCCGCTATTTCTGCCGCCGAACCTGCCGCCTTAACCGTGTGCCTTAGATGGGACGCAGCAAATGTACTAACACATGTCGCATCCCATAAAAGGCACCGCCCCCTTCGCCAGGGAACCAAGGTGAGCCCGTCGGGTCTCTTCCCGTCCGACCGAGACAAGCCTGGTGGTTCCAGTACGCACGGGATATTGGCCGACACCATTGCCCGCCGTACAATTTCGTTTAAAGAGTGGTGCCTAGGGAACCGACCGGCGCACCTCTGGCAACTTAACCCGTGATGGCCGTTCTCCTCAACCAACACCCCGCAAATACACCGGTGCGCGTCGCACACCTTGCATCCCAACCTCAGGGCCACTGCAATTCTCAGCGAGTCGTTATCCAGCAGTGTGCCCAGGTGCGGAGACGGCAAAGCATGCAACCACGCTCCCGATTCAGGCCTGGATACTGCCATGAGGCGCGCCAGGTCGGCTCCAGAGGCTCCACTCTGCAACTCCGAAAACGCGAGCTTACACAGGATGTCATCCCACGCTCTCTGCGCCACCAAGTTGTCAGGACGTTCATCGGTGGGGCATAAAGTAGCCCACTTTGCCAAGGCCTCAGAAACAAAAGGCACGCACACATCCCCACTCTCGACACCCAGAATACGCGCAACAAGTCCCGCTGAGCCATGCGCCGACGCCAAAAAGGCCACCAAACCGATATCCCGCACCCGCCGAACACCAAGGCCCCCGTACCGAACCGGTAAGGACGCCTGACACCACTGAGCCTCGTTTAAATTGACATTTAGCAGCGACTCCAAAGCAGTCTTGAGAGTTTCGTCCAGGGAAAGCAGATCTTGCTCAAAAAGCCAAGTGGGCGATGTGCGCAAAGTGTACACCATGCGAGGCAACGCAAAACAATTCCGCAACAAAATGAGAGCGACGTGTCCAGCCAGTTGTGCCAAATGCTCGCGTACTCCCGAGAGTGCCTGCCTTTTAAGTTGTAGTACCGAGCTGACACCCTCGGAAAATACGGGAGCACCTAGCAAACTAAAAGAAGATTTGTCAATCAGCCTCATTCCGGGCAGAACTGCCTCTATCTCCGCAAGAGCTTCAGTGGGTATGCCCCCGCAGGTGAAACACTCGCACTTGGATGGATTAATCTCCAGGCCTATCTCTTTTAAAGCTGGTATTAAGGTATTTAAACCCTGAACGACCACATCTGGGCTACCTCCAATTATGCCGTCATCTAAATACCACACATTTAACGGCGTTTTAACCTCACAGATAATTTGATGAATGGCTAGGCAGAAAATGAGGGGTCCCAAGGGGTCTCCCTGTTGAGCACCAACTTGCGAACGAATGACATCACCAGCGTAGAACAGGTTGCTTGGAGAGGCATAGCATTGGTAAATGAAGGGATATAAAGAGGGAGTTTTTTCGAGGACCTCCTTAAGGATTGTGTCTCTTTCCACCGTGTTAAAAGCATTATTTATATCAATCTTGATGATTACATCACCAGATGCATGGCGTTCGACGGCGTAGTGACGAGTGGCATGAATCGCTGCCTCACAGCCTAGCACAGTGCCAAAACCCATCTGCCTGGGGAGCAAATAACCAGACATTGGCTCCCTCACTGCTCGACAGCAAAGTTTAGCCGTGAGGCGACGGAAAATGTTGCCTACAGCAATTGGTCTGATGCCACCGTCCTTCTTGGATAAAGCACAAAGCGATGCCCCATAGAGAAACGGCCTAACCTCCATATTCAACATACCTCTTAATAAAAAATTGCAAAGTTTTGCAAGGGAGTCCAACAAACGGGGACCGTTATCCCCCGCGGAAGGTGAAGTCAGTTCCTTCAGGTGCTGGGGTCTCAAGCCATCGAAACCTGAAGCCGACCCGTTATAGAAGGAGGCAATTTCCGCAGCCACGTCCATTGGCGTTACGGACAAATAAGGGTACGTAATGCCCGGCTCGGGGGGCAAACCTAATAGCCTCGATGGCGGCGGATGTTTATCCTTCAAAACCTGTAGGGTATTATCATTATCAGGAGCTAAAGCAGAGTCCGAGAGAAGTAGGCGAACGGCTCCCCTTAGGTCACCATCATGCACTTTATTTTCAATCACCCGGTAGACCGAAGCCGGCCTGTTCGAGGGCTGGGTGGGTGTAAAGCATAGTTTGACGACATTGATGTTATTTTTGACCTTGGTTGTCAGCGATTGGGGTTCAGTAGCATCCGGCACTCTTAAAGCTGAGTAAGAAAAAGAGAGCAAACTACACCAATCCTCAACACTGTTAGTGCGCAGGCAATCATTTATGACCGAGCACAGCTTACCAGCAGCAAGGCATCTAGCTCCCTTAGGTATGTGTCTTAATACCCGAATCTTGGCCTTTAAACCTGGTATATCCGCAAGGCGAAGTCCCGTCTGAGGCACCTCCCGAGACCCATCGCTGGAAATTCCGGTTGGATTGGGATCAGCACATGACGTATTAGTGCCATGAATTCGGGTCAAATGAATGTTAAGCCCCCTTTGACCCTTGAAGAAACGTACTGGTGAGCAAAACGGACATGGCACAAGGTCAGAGTCGGAGTTCCCCCGAGGTGAAGGCTGGGGAGGGGTAACATGGGTGGCATTTGACATTGAAAATATAAGCAAGGAATGTCTATAAATTAACTATGTCACAATTTGAATAAAATAAATTAAATGTCACAATTTCCAAATCCTAAAAACTATAAAAAGTCACATGTACATCACAAATAAAAACAAGAACAAATTATAAGTCATGAAAAATTAATAATAATATAATAACATTTTCCATACTACAATTGAAATCCCTTTCTACAAAAACTATTCATTACGCACAAAGATTAAAAAAAGAAAACAAAAAAAAATATATGAAATCATTACACAAAACAAACACAAGTTAAATCCCATACAAAAGCCAAACAAAATTGTACTACTAATTGTAATGAATTTCTTCCCAAATTAAAACTTCAGATTCCCAAGACCAGTAGAAAGAAAAAGAAATTAATAATAAAACATTATATGCATACAAAAAAAACCAAACAAAACAAACAACAAATTTCAGAAAGTAAAAACAAAAAGTAAACACAACACTAGTGAGATTTGAACCCGGAACGCTAGGTGCACCTCCACGCAAGGTCGAAGCATGAGCTTTAGGAGGTTAGTGCTCAAACAGAACAAATAATTGGTTTAAGTACGAGTAGCTAAGTGAGAAGGCTGAACTGCCGTATATCGCGACCATCGAATTTCGCAAATTGCGGGGATTTTTCTTTTACACCAATGAAACCGTAGGTAATTAGAGTGACAGAGAGAAATGCCAGCAATTTGCGAACTTCGATTGCCGCGGTTATAGCCCTGTTATCTTGAATTAACAGAGATACGCCTAACAATGAAAAAAAATGTAGGCACTATGCTTAACATAATACTTGAACAAAAAAAAATGGGTAACTAACTATCCTAAGATAGCCAGCCGTGTGTGGACGAATTGAATAAATAGTTGAATGTACTTAAGAACTTCGCTTTGCTCGCTCGTTCAAAAATGTGTGCAGTACTGAACCCTTGGGACGCGAGTTCGACTCACACTTGACCGGTTTTTATTTTGATTTGATATGTCATATTATATTAAATTACAGCCCACTGTGTCTTGTTACTTTTGACCCACAACGTGTTACTTTCTGCACGCCAACGGGGTCATTAGTAACAAAAGACGATTTTTTTAAAACAAAATACTCAATTATAATGTTAGTCAAGACGTTAATGTACAGAACATGCACTGACGTTATATACGAGTATGACTACATTAAACTCATCAAAATAATAATGGTTAACCAGAAACTAAGGTCAAAGTACATAGTGTTACGTTTCTCCCCGCTCTACCCTACGCATCCAAAATTACTGTCCACCTATGTTCATCACTATATTTTTTGCAAATAAATATATCGTTATCTTTATCAATAAATAAAGTCCTGGCAGGGTGGAAATTTCATTTTGGCGGATTCTTTCTCTCTGCATCTGACTGTACCTACAGCTATTACGGCATTTTTTTGGTAAACTTACGGTTATATGTTCAGACTCTGAATCTCTATAGTTAATATTTAAGATATATGGACATATCGGTATCGGCATATTTAAGATATATGGTCCTTGAACTACGTCCAAAGAGAGGTATGGGAATGGGAACTGAGAATGACATCTCGCTTTGTGTGGTAGGGCACAGCACAGCGGATGTCATTCCAGATCTAGAGCAGAGCTCAACCTTACAGAAATCTGCAGCCAAATAACACTAGCACTAGACCCTACTCATAGTGTCCTTCCTGCCGGTGAGTATGGTTGCCAGTTATCAACGAGGGGTGCGGAGTGTTAGACTCGGCAACGCGCATGGAGTTGCAGGCATCCAAAGGCTACGAAGATTGCTTATCATCAGACGGGCCGTATGCTTGTTTGTCATCGACGAGGTATAAAATTAAATATGCACAGAATATCATTGAACGAAAAACTTTGTTTTATTTTATAGTAAATTAGTATAACACTCGATACATAGGCAATCACAAACCAGGCACCGCAGTGGTTTTGGGCTGTAAGCCTCGTAGGCCAGTATGTATAATGTATATCTCGGCCTCACAAGCCGCAAAAACTCGCTGAGGCTAGACCATAGCCGTTTATTTATTCTTGATTTCATGAAGGTTTGCAGAACAGCACGTAACCGCATTATACATCTATCTTAGACGGACCTCACAGCAACAAAATAGGTGTACCACTGCACGATTTTCAAGTAGTACACGAAATATTTACATAATGTTCCGTATTAATAGGTAATATTTGAAGATCAAAAGTTCTCTAGCATAAATACAAGATCACAACATTGTCATCACAGTTCATTGACGTTGACGTACAAAAGTACGTCAAATAGGTATGCAATATTAATACCAGCATAATGAAAATTAATTCCAATCAATAAGTATGAGTCTTCAAACTTTTTTCATTCTAAGCCGGGTTTCAAGGAGCAAATTACTTAAATGATATTGGAATCGTATTGTTTTAAGATAGTTTACTGCGTTTTTCAACCATTATGCCCCAACAAATCAAATCTAAGATGAGACTCGAGCTCCATGTGATGATAATTATTTACCCTGTTTTTTTAAATACTATTTGTCTACTGGTATACTTTTTCGTATATGTATATGACTTAATGTCGAAATAAATGCCAAAATCAACTGTCATTTTAATTAAATTCGCGATACGTGTGCTTTGATCCGAGCCCAGCGGGCATCTGATCAAAGAAGTTGCGTGCACGGAACCGCTGATATCATATTTTCGAACTTATTTAGTGAATGTGAAATTAAAAAAAAAAGTAATCCTGGTAGTCGTTCAAGCATTCAATTGCGCGTACATAGAAGCAGTTTTCATATTTCTATCTTTTGTGCACAAATTGTTACGAATCTTTAAAGTCCGTTTTAGACCTATGTTCGTGATCGTTTTCTATCGAGCAAAAGTCAAAAACTTAGGATTCTAATCACTCCACTCACTAGAAAAAGCCCTCAAGTTTGCTAATTGAATGTATGGCAGCCGTATTGTGATCCAAAAAAGAGCTACGGCTTTTAAAAAACTCCGTTTTCTGAACTCACTGCACCTTAATATAAGTTCAGATTTATTATTTAGTTAATACCTAAAAAAATATATATAACAGAATGTGGGTGATCTAGCCGAATATAGCAGCTATAATAGGCTAGATCACCCAGGTCCGATCCCTGTGGAAGGGTTCCCATAAGGCTGGCTGCGTTCCCCCTTTGGATGGCTATTTAGTTTAACATGGCTTAACTAATTTAACTATGTTACTTTTGGAGTAATTAGCGTAAAAGGTAGGTATGATTTTTTTTGGTCGGCTTGCTTCGTCTCCCACTGCTTTCCATAGACCTGCAGTATCATTGTTACCTATTGTAACATATAAAATGGTTATAAGATATTAAAAAGCGGCTCAGCGCAAACCCCTGTCACACCCCGGACACTGGCGATCAAATGTATGAAGCAAACGCGTTCCTACGCACACAGAGAAGCTCGTGTAGGTGAACGCGTACCATGCTTGTGTGAGTGAGATAAGACGTGCGAGGGTTCTCGCCAGTTTGTTGTCAAGTTCGATGACCTCAATGACTCTAAACTCATTGCGCGAATTAGGAAGAAATAAGAATCGTATTATGTTGTAAGGTGGGTATCTAAGCTCAATTTATACAATAGTTTCCTATTTTGAATCAGTATAAATAAAATAACGAAAATTTCGTAAGGAAAATCAGGCCACCAACATATTACGTAAGTTGTAAACATGATTTTTTGTTCATATAGATATTGTAGGGGTTTCAGTGTGATCTGATAGGTTTTGTAAATATTTGTTGTATATTTGAATATTTTACGTGGTCTCCGCTCTGCGCACCGCGTCGTCGCGTCCTTGCCAGCCGGTAACTGTGAGGTAACCGAGAGCGGGTGGGCGGCACTTTCAACGGGAGGCAGGGAGTGTCCATACTGTACGTTAGTACTCTTTATTATACTGTGCCCCTGTCGTGTAGACTGATTCGCACGTGGCTGCGTTGTTGTGGTTTCACTATGTATAAGTATTATTTTATGGCCCAAACAAGATTTGCACACATCGCCAAGGATGATTTATGAAGATTATGGCCTTCGCTATGGCTTTGTTTCCTTTATTCCGCCGAATTTATTAGCAATATGAATTACCCATCAATGTCAATTCTATTCTATGTACATATGGTTAATATGTAGATATAAATGTTGAGTTTGAAATGTCGAATCGTCTTTTTTTTTATAGTTAGGGTTTTTATCGTCTCATGTAATGATGTCTTTTACATGTATGGGTACTTACTTAGGTACGTAATTATATCAGTTTTTTATGATAATTTAACTTGATAATCTTAACAAACTTTTGCATTTGTATATCAAAGCTAAAGAATAGTTTGAAAATAGATTACGTTTAATATAGATTCATTTTGTTTAAATTATTGTAGATTTTATATTAAAAAACATTTAGCAAAACAAGTTACGTAAGAAAAATATGCAAACAATTTTTGTTATCATATTTTATCCTGTATCCTGTTAATTAATTACCTACTGTTAAGCCGACGATTTTAAATACTTAAGGTGACAGTCCATTTCCAATGACAGCTGCACTACTATTCATTTTACTATGGAAATTGACAATGACAGCGACGCGTTCAGTACCGGTAGTGCAGCTGCGGTTAGAAATGAAATGTTACCATTACTTGTACTAGAAATTAAATTATTTCTACTTCTTGAATACTCAAAATTGAGATCAATACAAATTTATGCATCGGTAATTTTATACCTGGCTTTTAGAGAATGAATAAGAAACATATTTCTTCTGTTATGCGCTGAAAGAACAATGACCGGACGATTTCGGGTTATCTATGAGAAAAGGAAAAAAAAAATACATCCTACGCAAAAAAGTTTAAAACAAAGCCGTGAAACGGCTCTTTATTTCAACGTTTATTTTTTGGTGAAACTAGGTTAGGTAATCCAATATTTCAGTCAGAACATACTCCGCTCGCCGTTTTAATTGATAGACAGGTACCATTGAAATATAATTCCTAAAGAGATTGTTAGTAGTTATGAAAAAAAACCTCATTATCATGTAAACAATTCAATTCATAGCAAAGGCACCTTACAAACGCGAATATAATAACAGATTTTCTTGTCATGCCGTTTTCACCTATCAATTAAGTGATACTTGAGGAAGGTTTGGGTAGGTACCTATAATTTGTTAACCGTGTGATGCCGCGGTGAGTTGCTAGTTATAATAATATAATATTTGGGAAATAATTAAATAACTTGGTACTTGAATAAAATATTTTATTACATCCTAATTACTTTTCGAATACTACTTTTATTGCTATTTGAAACCTGTCAGGCTATTTAAAATTAGATAGTTTGCAGTACCACTATGGAGCCTCATAGGTATTCGGAGTCAAAGATTTTGCCCCCCAACTTCCAATTAGCCCCAAGAGTCCTAGTCGACAGTATAAATAACCTACCTTATACCTAATTTATCCCCTACCTACAGTTACTCTAGAATAAATACACTGCTATTACTTACTTACCTATATTTTGCACACAAAGTAGTAAGGTAGTTTCACCTGTCCCGTTGTCTGTCTGTCTGCGGGTCTGTAATCAAATCTTGCAAGTTAAATTTGATCCACTCCCGGTTTCCGATTGAGCTGAAACTATGCATGCATGTATAAATCGGATGACAATGCAATATTATGGCAACATCGAGCTGATCTGATGATGGAGACAGGAGATGGACATAGGAACTCTGTGATGAAACAACGCAACCTAATTGTGTTAGGGGTTTTTAGAATTGTCTCGATGAGTATTAGTTGTCTGTCGTAAGACAAGTACAGTCAGCGATAAAAGCTTGTACCAAAAATGATTTTTTTGCAAAAAACTTATTTTTCTATCACCCTGCTCAGTTGCTCATGCCGTGAAATTGAAGATGGAAATTTGCTTATCCCCATCCCTAGGAATCGATTAGGACAAGACACATGGAGATGGAGATAAACTTTATTCGATCTTCGTTTTCCGATGTTTGTTTAAGTAAACATTGACAACATTACCTATTGTATTTAGGGAAAACAAAGGACGAATGTGTTTTTTTTTTGTTTCAGCGCTTACTTTTCTCACTGTCGTTATTTTCTTGTCGGATGCACATAAAAAGAGCTAATTTTCCTTGTCCTATGATAACATAGCGCTACCCCTGGATTCACGGGGTCGAGGTGTCGTTGATTATCAATGGGTCGAAGCGGAACCCTCATTAGGTCAGGGGTAACGAAACCTTCGAAATAATACATTTTGTTGCAAGTGCAGAAAGTGCGTTGTTTTTGAGTCCCGAGATGTCTTTTAGGAACCCTATGTGGATTAAAATAATATTGTTACTTCTGCACATCATTAAATATCTATGATGTGTATAAATGTTCACAATAACTCATTTTATGTTGAAAGAATATACACTTACGACAGCAATTTATTATAAATTGCTTGTATTTTGATTTTTGTTACTACCTTCAAGTTTTGAGTGAAAATATCATATATATTTTTTTTGGCTTACGACAGCCTACTTGACGATGATAGTCATTATTTTCAGGCACATAATAAAAAATAGTTTTTTTAAGTAACTACCTATGTTATATTAAGTAACTTTTTGTTTATATGATAATTATTACTTACATATATCATATAACAAATGTCAATTGACGGAATGATATTGTATATATTTTTTTACAAACGAACTATTTAGAGTGGACTTTTGGATAACAGTTAGAAATAAATTTAAGAAAATTTAAATGATAAAAGCACTAGTTCATAAAAACGGACTTTGAATACCTACGCTAATCAACTAGCTTACTTAAAGTACCTAACGCTTTTGAGCAACTGTAGTAAAAAACCTATTAGGTATATGACGAAGGTAAAATGCGGTTGCGCGCTTCACTTTTTACAGACATATAGAGACACTTTTATATTTAAGAACCTACTTTAACTTTTAAAAACAGAAAAAATAAGAGACACTTACACACGGTCATCAATAAATAAACGGACCTGAAACTCTTACTGTAACAATCATAAAACATCGGCCCATTGAATTTTCTATTTCCGCTATCAAAGAGCAATTGAAAGGTCTAGAGGTCCCTCAAAATGTTCACCTATATTGTTCATTTCCGGAAAAAATCGTCAGCTTGTTATCAAAAGAATGTGGGATGACGTCTCCGACATCCTTTACAATAATAAAAAGATTCGAAATGGGACCCGGAAATTTAGATAAACAGCAATATGATGAAATTAATTTTATTTAGGGTCTATAATGACAATCGATATTGCCATAAAACTCCATAAAACTCAATCTTAAGCAGTGCGAGTAGTAAAAATGTAGTGCATAAATGTTTTCCATCGTATTTTCTCGGAAACATTCGTATTTGGCATGGCCCGTCATTCAACCTCAGTACTTTTTGTACCGAGACTGACTGAAAGAGCAAGACACATTCGTACGTTACCGTGAATAACGATGGAAAATAATTATGCACTATATCTGTAGGTACTTTACATATGTTATTCAATATTATGTATATAGGTACCTAGAGAGAATTGAGGTGATGGTTTTGATTATTTTATACACGCCTAGAGGCCGATACCGACTTACATCATTTAAAAATCGGCCTCCTAGTCACTGCTACATCAAAAATACACTTTATTATAATTATTAACACATTAATAGTACATTACTACAGAGGCCGGGACGAAAGGGGTTGCCGGCCGAAGACATATAGACGGATAGGTCTGAGCGCGGGCAACCCCATTTCCCGCCGAGGTATGTATAGTGCTTTTCTCAAACATGCAATGAAATAAATAAAATAAAAAATCCACGAAACCCAAGTTTTACTTATAGAAAAAACTAAAAGTAAACTACACCCAAAATATAACCAACACGTACCTATATCATTATCACGCGTATGTTTTACACGAGTCGTGTATTTTTACTACCCGTATATTTTCATGTACAGTACCGGTCAAAAGTTTAAGTTCACTCTGCGAAATAAGGTTATCATATTTAATTATGTTCAAATATAGAATATGTTTTGAATTTCAAACGTTTAATTGTTTCCACGACTACCAAATAACAATAAAAATACCTCTTGGAGGAATCGTTTTATGTTATTCGGAAAATTTGATCCATTTAATATTTTTGTTCCGTATTTCCTATGAGATTTCGTGAAGTTAGAAATCATTTAAAATGGGTCGCAAAGCCGATTTTAGTGTCGAAACTCGTGCTGTTATTGTAACTCTGTCAAATGAGGGCTACACGACGCGGAAAATCGCTGAAAAAATGAAGGTTTCTCAAACCGCTGTCGTGAGTACTTTGAAACGAAAACGAAAAACCGGTCTTAATTGCAGTCGATCTCGATCAGGTAGGCCAAAAGTCACGTCTAAAAGCGAAGACCAATTTATTTGCGTGCAGAGCAAACGCCAACGTACTCTAACTGCTCCAGAAATTTGCGAAGAACTCAACGCCACCCGAGAACAGCGAGTATCGGTTTCGACAGTGCAACGGCGTCTGCGAAACTATGGTCTAAAAGGTCGTATTGCTGCCAAAAAACCCTTGTTACGTAGTCAGAATAAAGTTAAGAGGTTGAAATGGGCCCAGAAACACAAAAACTGGACGTCTGAACAGTGGTCTAAAGTTTTATTTTCTGACGAATCGAAGTTTGAAATTTTTGGAGGGAGACGTCGTCAATATGTTTGGCGACAAGTAGGCGAACGAATGATAAAGCAATGCGTGATGCCAACAGTGAAGCACGGTGGAGGATCAGTTATGGTCTGGGGATGCTTTGCGGGTGATAAAGTTGGTGATCTCGTGAGAGTCAATGGCATAATGGATAAGAAAATGTATCATAACATTTTGCAACGTCACGCTTTTCCATCTGGAAAACGGATTGTAGGCAGAGGTTTTGTTTTCCAACAAGACAACGATCCCAAGCATACGTCGAAGTTGTGCAAAAACTACATTTCATCCAAAGAGAACCAAAAAGAATTAAAATATATGGATTGGCCTCCTCAATCGCCCGACCTCAATCCGATTGAGTTGTTATGGGATGAATTGGACAGGAGTGTGAGAAAAATGCGGCCAACTAATAAAGAACAGCTTTGGGAATACCTATACATTTGTTGGAATAAAATTTCGACATCAACACTGCAAAAACTAATTACGCGAATGCCGAAAGTGTGTATGGCAGCATTGAAAGCAAAAGGCGGATATTTTGAAGAGTCTAAAGTTGGCAAAAACTGATCTTTTTTATTTAATTGTGGTTTTAAATTAGAGAATTACCTTTAATTTATTATGTAATAAAAGATTATTAAATACTTTTATTAGTACATTGTGTTATAGCTTCATTTAACCGAATTTACAGAGTGAACTTAAACTTTTGACCGGTACTGTATCTTTGATTTTTTCGCCTTGTATCCGTCTGACTGTCGTTTTCGTCACATAAGTTTACATAGTCTTTCATGTTGATATCATGTTTCACATACATCGTTGCTTTATGCATGGAGTAAATAAGTATAATTTCCACAGTGTTGACGAATTTGTAGTTACATTCATTTAAAATATGCCACAAAACTGTTTCTAATAAACTGTAAGCCATTTTTCTTAGTTTCTCAAATACTTAATAAAATTGCCATAATAAGCAACCATATACATACTTCGTCTTTGACTTGGCGGCAGAGGCAGCAAGTTATTTAAAATCAATTCTGCTTACGCTGCCAATTCCAACACCTACGATTACAATTAATATTAATTTCATTATTTCGTCGGAACTCATATTAAAGTCAAAAAATCAACAACGCATCATAAATCCAATAAAACAGAATGAATATTTTTCAACTTTACCTCCATAACAATTTAATAGTACATTACTACAGAGGCCGGGACGAAAGGGGTTGCCGGCCGAAGACATATAGACGGATAGGTCTGAGCGCGGGCAACCCCATTTCCCGCCGAGGTATGTATAGTGCTTTTCTCAAACATGCAATGAAATAAATAAAATAAAAAATCCACGAAACCCAAGTTTTATTTATAGAAAAAACTAAAAGTAAACTACACCCAAAATATAACCAACACGTACCTATATCATTATCACGCGTATGTTTTACACGAGTCGTGTATTTTTACTACCCGTATATTTTCATGTATCTTTGATTTTTTCGCCTTGTATCCGTCTGACTGTCGTTTTCGGCATATAAGTTTACATAGTCTTTCATATTGATATCATGTTTCACATACATCGTTGTTTTATGCATGGAGTAAATAAGTATAATTTCCACAGTGTTGACGAATTTGTAGTTACATTCATTTAAAATATGCCACAAAACTGTTTCTAATAAACTGCAAGCCATTTTTTTTAGTTTCTCAAATAATAAAATTGCCATAAGCAACCATATACATAGGTACTTCGTCTTTGACTTGGCGGCAGAGGCAGCAAGTTATTTAAAATCAATTCTGCTTACGCTGCCAATTCCAACACCTAGTTACGATTACAATTAATATTAATTTCATTATTTCGTCGGGACTCATATTAAAGTCAAAAAATCACCAACGCACCATAAATCCAATAAAACAGAATGAATATTTTTCAACTTTACCTCCATAACAATTTAAAAAATATAACTACGCGTGTTTGAGTAGACCGTTTTACCGCTAACGTTTAGATGAAATATTTTAAATGTTTTTATTTGTGTAGTTAAATTTATAATTTAAAATTATAAAATTATAGAATGTATTATTTATTAAGTTTATGTTGATTTTATACAAATAAAACTGCAAATTATAGCAAACATTGTTGTTTGTTTTTTTTTATAGGCGTAGTGGCAGAGTGTCATTACGAACCATAAAGCAAATACTGCCTCTAGTTTTTTTTTTAATGGATGAATGCCACG
The DNA here is from genome assembly GCF_963556715.1 of Cydia fagiglandana. Classification (NCBI taxonomy): domain Eukaryota; kingdom Metazoa; phylum Arthropoda; class Insecta; order Lepidoptera; family Tortricidae; genus Cydia; species Cydia fagiglandana. The sequence continues at coordinate 8,758,859 of NC_085937.1, forward strand.
ATGCTGTGTCACAAATATCTGTGAAATTAAAATTAAAAAAGAGGACTTTGCCGGCCTAGGCCTGCAAGATGTGTATGAAATTCCATTAACGACCTTTTGTCCTAGCCGCACCTGAAACGTCATACTTCGCAGCCTATTATAAGGAACATAACATCAATATTTCATTGCATGTTTGAGAAAAAAATATAACTACGCGTGTTTGAGTAGACCTTTTTACCGCTAACGTTTAGATGAAATATTTTAAATGTTTTTATTTGAGTAGTTGTACTTGGTCAAGCGAATCTTGTCAGTAGAAAAAGGCGGCAAATTTAAAAAATGTAGGCGCTAAGGATTATTTTCTCATAGAAAATTTGAATTTCGCGCCTTTTTCTACTGACAAGATTTGCTTGACCAAGTATAAATTTATAATTTAAAATTATAAAATTATATAATGTATTATTTATTAAGTTCATGTTGATTTTATACAAATAAAACTGCAAATTATAGCAAACATTGTTTTTGTTTTTTTTTATAGGCGTAGTCGCAGAGTGTCATTACGAACCATAAAGCAAATACTGCCTCTAGTTTTTTTTAATGGATGAATGCCACGACGCTGTGTCACAAATATCTGTGAAATGAAAATTAAAAAAGAGGACTTTGCCGGCCTAGGCCTGCAAGATGTGTATGAAATTCCATTACGACCTTTTGTCCTAGCCGCACCTGAAACGTCATACTTCGCAGCCTATTATAAGGAACATAACATCAATATTTCATTGCATGTTTGAGAAAAAATATTTTCTACTCGTCGACTATAATTCTTGAATTAAGATTTCTTATACCAAACTTCAATTGGGTATTTTTAATGTATGGGCTCCCAACTCAACTATAATATTTATATCGATACAGTTTAGTCAACTATAATGAAATTGACCAATCACAGCTCGCCGCGATCTAGAGGACGAAACAAAACCATAGCTCAAATTAATTATTTATTTTAGGTTGTATAATAGAAACAATTGGTTCATAAGTCAGAAACTTGCATGTGACACCCTTAATATAGCAACATCGATAGACTACGAAAACCACTTAGTGTTGCTTGTTAGTCTCCATAGGCTACGGTGGCCAAAATCGAGAAAACAACTGTCTAAAAATTTAATTTAGCGCGGAGCAAGTACCAGGGCCTCATGAGTTACGAGAAGGTGTCGTTGATCAACGCGCCGCGCCGGGCGCGGCGGCCGGGGCGCGTAGTATGAATAAGATATCGCGGCTGCTCGTGTATGTTAGCTGCATACTTTTGGTTTGGTTTGTTTGTATGATTCTACTAGTTTAAAGTACTATTTTTGTTGACTCGTAGAAAAAGTATTGTATACAATAGTGATATAATCAAGCTTTTCAATCTCGTACCTGACTTAGGCAACTCAGCAAGCTTCGTTGCCTAAACACGGTACTCGACTGAAAAGCTCTCTATTATATCACGATTGTATAAAATACTATTATAGTCCAAAATATACAATAATCCTTCCTACATCACAATTCACTTAATATAAAACGAATACACAACGAAAATTCTTTCGATGTTAATTTACAGAAATACTTATTCTGACTAATTCCGTCCTTATTATTATGCCTACTCGGTTTCACCCTAGAGGCCTAGACCATAAAGTTTCAATATGTGTATAAATTTTCAAATAAACTCTTGCTGCACCAAACTGAGAGTGACAGAACAAATTAAATCTAATTGTTTCGTTTGTAGAGCTAAAATCAAATATTAGTCTACCTGTTATTAAAAAGCTAAACATCACTTACCTAACTATTTCTTGAAATCACTATAAAGGAAGCCCAGCCCGTACTACTTTTTAAATTAGTTTGTAAACATTGATGCTCAGTTTTAACCACTTTTTATTGCGGCCAAAAAAAGTGCTAGCAATTACCGAGGAGTGAGTCAGTAGCAGTGCGCTATTGTTTTCCGGATCCTTGGCAACTTGCCCGCTGCGTTACCGTCGATATCGATGACTTCTAATAAAATTAATAGAACTCAAACTGAACCGTCCGGTTAGTTGCAAGTGCAACTTTAAATTTCTAAAGTGACAGAGACAGACAGTTGTAACTGCATCACTGATTTTTCTCCTTTTTTACTTTTTATGGCGTTTTGTGTCTAGAGTCGGACCAAGAAAAGTCTGCAGCGGATTTGATAGCCCACGCAGTGCAAGTGTTATTTGGATGATGTTTAGCAAAAATGAGTCATCCCACATCCATTTTGCAATGAAATGTCAACTTTATAAATGCGTAAATTTTTTGAGTTGACATCTTATTGAAAAATTAATGTGGGTTGACATTGACACATTGCGTATCAGCATCCATTTATACGTCATAATTTCATAGAAGTTTGCGTGGGCTATCAAATCCGCTGCAGACATTTCTTGGTCTGACTCTATCTTGTCTTTCTACGTAAAATAAATAAAATTGATACCATAACCAGGCGTTGCGCGAATTTTACTTTATCCCTACCTTATATTGTGTGGAGAAGACATGAATGAAACTGAAGAAAGCAACTATTTTTACATTCAGATATATAAATACACAACACCACATGTTACCTGTATGTATTTTCGCATTGAGAGTTAAAATAAAATAAAAATTGTTGAATGTGCAATTAAATTGCGGGCATACCCAATAATAAAGTTCAGGTTTCTGTTCATATCTAATTACCCTGTACAGTTGTACACTCTTGCATGCAAGTTATAGCTCCCTCCGCCTCCGTAGTTAGCTACAAGTCATGAGTTGAACAATTGTACGCAATATTCAGCGGCACGGATCTGCTCTGACGTAACGCCTGATTAATCACAGCAACACACAACAGCAAACGGAATGGACGGACATCATACGGACATACATTCTCATTATAGAGATGTTGCGCGAATATTTATTTTATCCCTACCTTATATTGTGTGGAGAAGACATGAATGAAACTGAAGAAAGCGACTATTTTTACATTCAGTAACAAAAACTACTTTTAGCTAAATAAAAGACAGATAAATACACAATACAACATGTTACCTGTATGTATTTTCGCATTGAGAGTTAAAATTAAAAACCAATTTTTGAATGTGCAATTAAATTGCGGGCAAATCCAATAATAAAGTTCAGATTTCTGTTCATATCTAATTACCCTGTACAGTTGTACACTCTTCCATGCAAGTTATAGCTCCCGCCGCCTCCGTAGTTAGTTTCAAGTCATGAGTTGAACAATTGTACGCAATATTCAGCGGCACGGATCTGCTCTGACGTAACGCCTGATTAATCTCCACATAAATTAAACGCAACCTCGGTCCCATTCATTGGTGTGACCGTTTTTTGAGTTAAAACTAAAGTAGGTTTAGCAATACAAAGCGTTTTCCAACGTCTAAATTTATACGAGTTGATTGCAAAAAATAAGTAGGTATATAGTCGCAAAAAATAAGTAGGTTAAACAATATTGGCAATACGAAAGCTTTCGCGTTTTGCATTCGAATTATTATACTTCATTTTGGATAGTTATAAAGTGACCCTCACTAATTTTCATATACAGGATGGAAAGATAAGTCGGGCCCTGGAGGGAAACTACCTTAAATCCTTAAGCTGGCTCATTTTACTTAAAGGAGACATTCCTTTATTTTTAAAAAGAAACAAAACTGCATTATCTTTCCACCCTGTATACTTATGCTTAGCTATTTATATACTTCCCTATAGGTACATATCATCATTATCATCATCTCAGCCATAAGACGTCCACTGCTGAACATAGGCCTCCCCCTTGGACCTCCATTCGTACCGGTTGGAAGCCACCCGCATCCAGCGTCTTCCGGCGGCTTTAACAAGATGGATAGGTACATATGTATAGGGTTAATTCATATACCAGTCAAAATCTATTCCCATCTACGTTACTCCGACTAATATAAATCCCCGGTTGATTTGCAATGCAATACCTAACCTGGGCTCATTTAGACGACGCCAGAACTCGCATGCGAGTTTCATTACATTGCGGGTTTTGATCGGTAGGTTGAATTGGACGTAACCAACAGTCCGCAATGTAACTAAAATTTCATGCAAGTTCCCGCGCCGTCTAAGTAGCCCTTAAAATCGTATTTTAGAGACTTTCGTCGGATACTTACTTAGGTAAAGTTCGAACTGGGGGCCGATTTTTGAATTTCGATCACTCGATTTCGTCATTCGAAAATCGGTGGAAAACGGCGAAATGCTAATTTTGAAATACGAGCGATCGAATTTTGGAATCTAGTGGTATTGACCACTCGATTTCAATTCTATTAGTAGAATTTAAACGCCTAGTAGTGGAGATATCATTTAACAAAATACACGAAATCGAGTGGTCGAATTTCAAAAATCGGCCCCCTGTTCGAAGTTAGATATATGTATATTTAATATTTGCTGGGTTATCCGCAACCAAAACATTAACCGAAGTAAAAGTTATTCTTTATTCTTTATTGTATTGCAGTCATGTTCATAATTACATTAGGTGTTACAATTTGTGGATAGTAGGTACATGACACCCTGTAAGGGCATTCAAATATATCTTAAGTCTAGGTATTAAATATTTAGTACATGCATGCATCTTATACTAATAGCAATAAAATCTATATTCATAATTTTAATATTTTATATTTTATCGACGTTTATGCATTTTTCAATGTCAAGTTCATTTATAAAGCTAGTAAAATAAAATAACAAGATTATGATGATTATTAATATTAAATGTCCAGGTTAATTTATAAATAGATTCAAGTAAGAAACAATATGGTCACTATTCATTAATTTAACTATTAAGTAACTTTTAGAGAATGCATGAATGTCGATAGATGTTTACAATAATATTTCAATAAAAACTTAAATAATTTAATTTGGGTAAATACATAGTATAGCAATATTATTCCAGTGTTTGATCGTTCAGAAATTCGTCTATTGTATAATATGCTTTCTCTAGAAGAAGCTTTTTAAGCGTATTTTTAAACTGTTTGTCGCTCGGTTCCTGTTTTATACTGTCAGGGAGTTTATTTGTAATTATAATACATTGGTAATATGGCCCCTTTCTGCATATAGCTAATTTAGTATTTGGTAAGACTAGCTGATTTTTAGACCTACTATTAGTTTTACAGACTTCTCCTTTGGTTTTAAACAATTCCGAGTGGTTTCTAACAAAAAGTGCGGACTCAAGTATATATATACACGGTAACGTAAGTAATCTATGTTTTACGAAGTGCGGGCGACTGCTGTTTGGTATTCGTGTGTTTGTCAGAATACGGACGCATTTCTTTTGCATTATAAACAAATCATTTGCATCAGTGCTTGAGTACCATAAAACCACACCATATCGGAGCCACGCATACGCATATGCAAAATAAGCTGTTAGCGCAGTCTCAACGTAACAAACGTAACGTAACGTAACGTAAGTAACAAACTTCTAGAAGCGAAAGAAAAGTTAGCTTTGGTTTTGAAATTATTAAAGCTGTGAATGGATTAAGACGAAGTGGAGGGCCTCGCCTGTTCATACAAACGTAGTCCTCATTTTCCTCTCTGGATATTACATATTGAAAAATTTTTGCCAAAAATTGTTATCTGTTTTTCGCTCTCAATTTTTAACATAATTTAATAATTGATAAAAAGATAAACGTAGGGGCATAGCTATGGTTAATACACATCCCGTTATGTAAAACTATTTTCTATAATGTCAATCTCGAGAAACGGCCGTCCACTTTCCACGTAATTGAGGAAATGTAACAGCTATCTTGAAAATTGTTGTAAATATGTACATCCACGTTACAAAGATTCTAAATACTAGGCAAAAAAATACTACGCACCATCAAGTGAAACTTCATCTCATCTCTAGGTAATGAAACTTTGAGCATGTACGAACTCTATATTGCATTTTGAAAACTTTCCTGAAATGAGGCAAGCAGGTCCAAGTTGCAGTTTTTGCTGTATTGGAAAAGTTCCATACAATGTTCGGAAGAACACTTGGAGCACGATGACATCTTAGTGGGAAATTGCTTGCGTCATCAGACTCATCAGATTCGCCAGACTTTAAATCTGACTATTTTTTTCGGTTCTACACCAGGGGAACAGTGTAATCAAATCACATTGTATATTATTTTGAGTATAGGTACATTGTTTCAGTAAAATTTAGGATTAGGCGTGTACCTCAAAATTTCGACATTTAGATACAAAACCTATCCGACGGTCTTTAATGGAGAAGTAAAGTACTTATAATTAGGTAGTGAATTTCTTTCCTAACAGGCGAATATTTGCTGACAGGGATCAAGGGCGATCAGTCAGCGATTAAATAATATATTTTTATTTCACACGATATCTAGTCGTTCGTTTCTTGCGCCAGAGAATATTCAATAGCTAGGCCCTTTCTCACTCCGGTCGCACAGCTGTCTAACTTTGGGTGGCCTGAAAACTTCGAATAATCAAATTGCCCACACACTTAACAAAGTCTAATGCACAACTTTTAAGTACCTTTTTTTATAATACTTCGTTTTTATTTGCATTACATTGCATAACAAAGAACTCCAGAAAGAATTACAGAATTCCAGAAAGATTTTCTTTTTTTCATTATATTTTTATGAGGCACTTTATGCGGTAAAATACCAAATCAAATCTCAATTTGATCTTTGAGTACCATTTATTAATTATTTCTAAACTTTTCTACATAACTTGCCTAATAAAAAAACCTCAATTCATGCTTCTATTTGGTTAAAAAACTTTTTCTAATCATAAAAAAAAAGTTTGAAGTACATATTTAAGTAATAAGGTATGGTGAACTTTGTAGGTATGACCAACGAGATCTGGCTATTTTTATTTTAACAGTTTTTATTTTATTTTTTATGACATAATAGGTGTGATTTATTATTTGCATAATTAAATGTGGAAGTTTGACCTAATTAACAAGGCCAGGGCACGTCCGGGAGCCGCCGGCGTATACGCACGTTTCCAGCCTCGGTTTATGTTTACCCAATGACGTCATAACGCATCACAAATCAATAAATACTACGTCATTCTAATCAATTTCGTGTGTATGAATATGTAGTAAATCTGCATTGTGCCTCTCTGTCACTCAAATTATACAAGACCGATAGAGACGATCTGTGAATTTCGATTTTCGCGGTAACCCCAGATTAGCATATAATCGGCAGTCCACAATTGTCAGCATCTAGAAGTAATCCCAAATGTGATATGAATAATAAATGCTCTTTGACACTACGTCAATGGAATTATAGTAGTGAGTGCAAGCGAGTCAAACCGAGTCAAACGAATTAATATATTAGGTTATTTCCTCCATTATGGTAAACATTTTAAAACCATGACCAGTACATCGTTATAAAATATATCGTATTAAGTATATGTAACTTCAAAACATTTATGTGAAAACCTCGTGTAGGTATGTAAATCGTTATCAAATGTACATGACAGGTGGCGTATCCAAAACTCTACGAGCTACAACACGTCGTTCGTATGCATCGTTCCCGTTTATTTAAAAACGAAACGTAATGATTTCCGATCGCTGTAAATTGTGCTGTAGGTAAACCATGTCGATTACGTGTTAACAGATGTTACTTGTTCCACATTTTTAATGCCTAGTCTCTTGTGTTTAACCCAACGACGTTGTGATCACAAAGGGTTACGTTGGGCCTAATTTTGTTTCGGGTCATTACTAGCCTAACAGCAATTTGGATGATTGAATTAATGTCGAGAATTCGCGGCGGGCCGCTCTTTGAGTTTGACATTGGCTTTGTGATTTGCAATCTTAGGTATTTTTGTAATTTGAAAATTCATTTCAGTAGGTTCATTGCCAGGTACCTAATCTAATTTTAAGTCAACATAAGGCAGTGTTGAAATAAATTATGAAATCGACATACTACTTAACTAATTCGGTACTTTCGGTAGCAACAAATAAATGTTATGAGAAAATGTAATAAGCTTCACCATCGTGATTCACGCACCGCGATTATTGATCCGTTTAGGGTCCTAGCTAAATTGGTTGTTCAATACTTACTCTATGGAATGTCTAATTTAGCTAGAACCGTAAATGGCTCAACAATAACGGAGCGTGACTGCTAGACATAGGTAAGTAAGACATAGGTAGACATAGGTAAATAATGTAGAAAAAGTATTCAATCTGTACCTATATAGACATTTAGGTAGATATATTATCACCCAGAAAAAAAATCCTTGCTAATAATTAATATGTATCATTATTTCTATAAAAATATTTGTTAAGTATTGTACTTACAATTAGATAATTTTAGGTATTTAACTAATAAAGTCCTTCAACCTTTATTGAAGGTGACTTTTCTACATAAATAGGGACCCATGTTTGTATTTTAAAGGGCTAATCATTGGGTAGTTAACCCTACTTATTTCTCCCCCACACAGTTCACTTTTTTTGCAAAGGCTTAGAGAAAGGATATAGTAAAGACAAAGACCCGGGTCACCTTATGACATTTTTACATCACTTTTTGTTACAGCGTTTTTATGTATGGTAATAAAAGAGTTATTGTTCTTCAAAATGAGTGTTGTTGTACTTGTACCAAAGGAAGGGGAAAATGTTATCTAAGATGTTTTTTTGTCCGTTGAAAATATATTTTTCGCATTAAATCAGGCATAAGTACTTACCTAAATATAAAGAGTTTGTTGTAGTGTATTAAGCTGATAATTTCACGTTTTTTTTTATTATTATTATGAATGGGCTTACTCATGGCCACAGACTAGCCGAGGCGTAGACGTGGCCTACGATGGAGCGAGCTCGCCCAGAAGGTGCCTGTTTACTCTTGATTTGAAGGTTGCCGGGTTATAAGAACACGGAAATATAGACGCCGGCAAGGAATTCCATTCCTTGGCATTGCGCATAAGGAAAGAAGAAGCAAAGCGCTTCGTGCGAATTGGTGGAATATAGTAAGGGTGGAAGCCGGCCGTGCGTCTAAAAGTCCGATGGTAGAATAGGGACGGCGTCTATAAATTCCAGTAAAGGATGATTTATGCTAGACCGGGCCGAGGCCGGGCGTTTGTTTTCTCTAATCATGGACAGTATGACGCCATTACACACTCAACGTCATACATAAGTACCGAATATTTTCTCAATGCAGTGACTCTTGTTTACGATAAAATGTTGCCAATGTTTAAAAACTAATACTTGTTTTACAGGATTTGTGGTTCACGTTTCGTTATTGGCACCACGTCCAATATGGGGTGTTTACTATACACATATTTCTCAGGTCCAAATAGGTAGGTCCAACTTCGAGAAGGAGGTCAACCGCCGAATTCAACTCGGTTGGGCAGCGTTCGGGAAACTACGTAATGTCTTTTCGTCCGACATACCTCAGTGCCTCAAGACGAAAGTCTTTAATCAATGTGTGTTACCAGTGATGACTTACGGCTCCGAAACGTGGTCTTTCACTATCGGCCTCATCTCAAAATTCAAAGTGGCTCAACGAGCTATGGAGAGGGCTACGCTCGGAGTTTCTCTGCGTGATCGAATCAGAAATGAGGAGATCCGTAGACGAACTAAAGTCACCGACATAGCCCACCGGATTAGCAAGCTGAAGTGGCAATGGGCAGGCCACATTGCGCGCAGAGAAGATGGCCGATGGGGTCGAAAAGTGCTCGAGTGGAGACCACGGACTAGCAAGCGCAGCGTAGGACGTCCACCCACAAGATGGACGGACGACCTTGTTAAGGCCGCCGGAAGACGCTGGATGCGGATCGCTTCCAACCGGTACGAATGGAGGTCCAAGGGGGAGGCCTATGTTCAGCAGTGGACGTCTTATGGCTGAGATGATGATGATGATGATGATATTTCTCAGACCACTTTTGCTCGTATTTCTTGGATACCTACGCAACCACCTACGATATACGCACTACCTACTCACACATGGAATTTTATAATGATGTTAAAATTTTATGGCCGCAGCAAAACACAATAAAGTATGAAATATGCTTTGTGAACCACGGTGTGGCCATTTTAATTTGATTTTAAGTTAATCTCCTACAACGCCATATTTTTTCAGATTAAATGCCATGGAGTTTTATTCAAGCCACTTTTTGTGATTTAACCTAAAGATAAAATGCGCGCCCAATAAAATGGTAAATTACCTTTCACCAGCAACCTGGCAAATCGTTTACGAGAAGCCTAAATTGATTCTGTAAGAGTAATTGGTCGATTTTAACTTGTTACCAACTGGTATTTTGTTTATTGGAAATTGAATCTCGTGTAGAAACTTTGAGCACGACATTCTATGTACATATATGAAACAGTAAAACTCCACAAGTTTTGCTTCAAAAATGAAAAAAACGGCACTTCATTTTTAGGTCTTTATGCCATTTCAACAGCTTCAGCAGCCAAAGAAGAGAGGGTCTTTTATTTAAATAAAAGTCTCCGCTAGCGCCTCTTTTGGCGAGTTTCTTGTGTCCAATTAAAATGACATAAAATAGCACCCATTTAATAAAGTGTCTCTTGAATCTGTTAAATAAGAAAGATGGTGAAAGTGGTTGGTTTTTGCCTACTTAAACAGTTAAATTTCTTTAATAAAATTGTCCTCAAATTATAGCAAAAATTCCGCGCGGTCCGATGATTTATGTTATACTTGTTGGTACGGAAAGCATGGCAAATATTTCGAAACCAAATTGCTTACCTCCCGCTTAAATGCCATTTATTTACCAAAAATAACAGTTCGGCTCGTTGTAATCTTGAGTCGATGATAAATTTATTTCCAATTTATTAAATTCGAAAACGACGGTCATTTTTCTCGCGTTCTTTTGTTTTACTCATTTTCGTCTTAAATAAACGTTAGTAATTTAGATAACAGATGCCTCAATAAACATTGAGGACTTTAATTAAAATATCGCTTTCGGTGGGTGAAGTGGGCCTGATTCAGATTTAATATTGAACAATTAGAATAGCCGGCGAAAAGGTGTGGCGGGCCTCATTGTTATCTCGGTGGGCCACTCGTCCCAACCGTTCCATCGATTCCTACTTTACGACCGCCATCGAAACGTTCATTTCTGTCGTCTCGTTATGTCTCTTTCTAAAATTATACAAATGGGAAATGAACGGTGTTATACTCTGTTCACTTGATTGTTTATCGGGAGATCTGTATTAATTTATTCTAATTAATTGAATATAAACAGTACCTTAATGTTAATAATTATGTTCTTTTGTTAATAAATAATCTGATTATACTTCAATAAGTTATTATCCATCTCTGAAGTATATAATATAATTAGGGATGATCCTTCATTTGCGATGAGACAATTAGCACTACTAAAAGGTCTAGGCCAACTATCTATAGGTATCTGGCTACTAACACTTTAATATTAAAACGCCTCGTTATCGTTATATGCACGAGACCAGATTATTCAGCCACACTACGACAATCAATCTTCGGAATAAGAAGAGCATAATATTAGCTTTTCCGTCGTTACGCCTTCGTGCAAATGGAGATCCCAGGTAGAATCTCATGCTCAGTCAGAAGGAGGTAATGCCGAGATTCTCGAAAGCGTCGCGTCACGGCTTCCAGCTTTGCCTAAAGCCCCCTCCAGACTATGCGCGTGAATCGCGGGCGAAGCCGCGAACGCGAGTGTGGAGTCTAGTTCGCTGATATGCGAAATCGACTCCAGACTCGCGTTCGCGGCTTCGCGCCGCGATTCGCGCACGAGTGTGGAGCGGGCTTGATGTTCGCTCACATAAAACGCTCGCGACAAACGCAGCCTTTACGTAGATGCAAACCATTTTACAAAAGCAAGTGGTGAAAATAGGACGTTTGAGTTGGCGTAATTAAAGACAGATCATCAAATGTGCACATAACATATTGTTACTTTGTGTATTGTCTGAGTTTTATCTGTATTATTGTGCACCAACTGTTGCTTTTAAATATTGGAAAAATGCACAATTTACATGTATTAAAATAATACAGACTAATCTATCGTCAAAAGGACCTTGTATATGTGCCTAACTACGGCGGAGCGTAGGCGGGGGTTAAAGGTACCTTTTTTCATATTTTTGCTCATATCTCGAATATCGGTATGAATAGCATAATTACTTCGGACAAAAGTTTTAACATTAAATTTCCTACAAATTTGGTTGTTTAATTTTACTCTGCGATCAATACTTTAGGAGCTACAGAAAACCTAATTTTTTCGTAATTGTTCATCATAAATAAAAAAAGCGGTCAAGCGCGAGTCGGACTCGCGTTCCAAGAGTTCCGTAGATTACTCAATTTTTAAGAATGTATTTTTTATATGTGAAACGCTAGTGAATTGCCTTTAAAAACCCCGTAGGGGTCGGACCGGTTCGGTCGGAAAACTAAGTAATTAGTCCGACTCACGCTTGACTACATATTTCTAATAGGTTTTCCTGTCATCTATAGGAAACATATATATAAAGATCTATTTTATATATTTTTTTTCAAAATTTCAGACCCAGTAGTTTCGGAGATAAAGGGGGGGAAGGGTCATTTTTTGCCTATTTTCTTGAATTACTTTTAAACTGTTTATTCTAAAATTATAAAAAAATATATTTGAAATTCTCCACGATATAGTTTGAAAAACTTTATTTCTTCATTTTCTCATTTACCCCCCAAAAGTGACCCCATGTTTAAAATTCATTTGTCTACGTTACATGTCCGTCTTTGGGTCACAAACTTACATATGTGTACCAAATTTCAACTTAATTGGTCCAGTAGTTTCGGAGAAAATAGGCTGTGACAGATGGACAGACAGACAGACGCACGAGTGATCCTATAAGGGTTCCGTTTTTCCTTTTGAGGTACGGAACCCTAAAAAATAGTTTAGAGTAAGCAAGCTAAGCAACCTGCTGATAAAATATACAAAAACTGACCAAGAGCATGTCGGGCCATGCTCAGTGTAGGGTTCTGTATTTACCCGTCCGGGCCGTCCGTCAAACTCAAAAACTGCTACACCGATTAGGTTCGCTATATTTGCCCAAATTCGGCTTAATTTGATATGGCTAGGGATAAAGCGAAAAAAACTGATTTTTTTATGGGAGATAGGTACCAAAAAAATTTGTTGTTTTTATTTTAATTTAGTTATTTACATTTTTAGTTGGTTAGGTGAAAATGAGGGTTCTCCTTAAGAGTTAAGATTACCATTGTGCCTATAAATTTCATAAATATGTACCTATTGATATATTGTGTAGGTAAGAATAAAAAAATCTAACTTGCTATAATTCCGTAAGAAGGTACGGAATATTTTTTAAACGAATGAAGATGAACGTAATGGCGAGTCTAAGACATACCTAAATTATTAAACACAGACGTGGAAATGAACTTCCCAATTTAACGTTCCGCCGAGTACTAACGGAACAGAAATTGTTTATTTATGTCGCAAGAGGACCGTAAAATACAACTTTACTTATCTCATGTTTACTTGACAAACATAACATTTATGACTGTACGTAAAGTACCTACAAGTAAGATGTTGCTTGTAATATATTTTTGGATGAGCTTTACTGTTATTCCTAATTGCTGAGTCTTATTTATACCTCCCTGCGAAGTTCGTGCTCTTTGAAAAGCGAAGAGCGCAAAATTCAGCTCAATGAAATGCTTATATAGCAGCTCCTATATTTCTAGACGTGAATAGTAAAGTTTGCTAGTCACGAGAGAAAAGATGGATGGTCTGTTCTGTTGCAATATAATGGTCTGAATTTTCAATAGACAATTTAAAGAGGACTGATAAAGTGCTGAGTATAACCGTGGATAATATACCGGGTGTGGCCTGTAACACGAGCATTACGAGCAAATAACTAAAACATAGATTCTACTCGTCAAACGCTGACACTTTTGTACAGCAACTTTTAAATATAATGAAGTATTTAGACTCCCTATTTTTCATACATAATAAATATTAACTTCAATGGACGCCATCGCCGCGCCATATCATTGTGATTGACGTTGCTTGTCACGCCTTAAACAATTCACAATACATTGCGTCTTAGAATAAACTTTAAAGTGTGTTAAAAATCAAACCACAAGTTATTTTTAAAAGTCGCTGAACAAATGTTGGTCAGTATGAGGAGAGGAGTACAGCCTACAGTTTAATAGCTCATATTACAGGCCACACCCGGTATATTGTAAAGGTGTTCAAATGTCAATGACACAACCCTTTTGGTTCACTGCCCTTCGCAACAGGAGACAAGAAATGTGACTTCTCGTTAATCACTCGAGATATAACAGACACTGATTGTAGACCCTCATTGAAACTTCACTGGGATCACACGACTTGGACCTTATCGATCAGATTCTGCGGTCATTAATTGAAGCCGTTTATTATTTAAATGGTTCTAAATATAACGCGGGGTTTGATGGACATTGTCACCTGGGTAACACTGAAAACATAGCTTGGGTGTGAAGCTGTCAGCAGATGTAATTTGATTGTTTCAATAATAAAACATTTACTTACATAATAGATATACGAGTAGAGACTTAGAGAGGCACTACAGTAGCTGTTCTGTACGAATACTAAACTAAATGAATAACTAGCTTAAATCTAAAATAGGCCTTTGAGGCATTGTATCATAGTAGAAGAGCGGGCCGCAAATTTTCTAACCGACTTGATACCACGATGAAATGCACAATGGTTTCCCATAAAAGTGATGCTAAGTCCGAATTCGATAGTCTGCCACGGCGGAACTTGCCGAAAGTACGAAAAAGAAGGCCACTTCCGGTGCCAAAAAAGGGGGTTGATTTAACCCATCTGATACCGAAATAATAGTTATGGCAGCAGTTAGAAATTTACATGTAGACACATAAAAGCGAAGTCTGCCAGTATTTTTTTTGCCGGAAGTGCCTGGCAGACGCTCTCAAAGGTGGCCACCGGGACCCCTAATTTAACCCATCTGATACCACCATGAAACCAATTCCAGTCGGTAGGTATGAACCCTCATGTCAGGAATATACAGTAGAACCCGCTTAATACGATCACGTTTAATACGATTTCCCGCATAATACGCCATTTTACGCCGGTCCCTGCAACTTTAGGCCTGTTTTCATACATTTTTTCACGGTTAATACGACTCGCGTCCCGCTTAATACGCCATCTCAAATTCCCGTTACGCACCATATGCACGTTTGTGTCATTGGCATAACCGTCGTACGGTCGTATTGTTATGCAATACGCCGTTAGCTAACATTTTTTAATGTGTTTATTAGGTACCTACCTTAATAGGTTTTTTGTTTTGTCTAATATCTATTGTCGGGTCCGCGGGTGCCGATAACGGCATGAGAATGCTAATGCCATTTGCTTGACGGTTATGGATCACGAAGTGCAAGCTGTCGCTCCCAGATTTTTATTTGCAGTTAGTTACTCCACAACTTTCTAGTTGAGCCTATCGTTAGTGTTCCTTGATTAAACGTTGAGTGTGAACTTATACCTACCTACACTTAGATATCATTCGCTCATTATCACCGCTGCGGTGTTTGTACATGAAATAATACTAGTTTTTTTTCACGTTTAATACGACTTCCCGTTTAAGACGCTTTTTTTGCTAGGTCCCCTTAGAATCGTCTTAAGCGGGTTCTACTGTATAAGTCTGCCAAGGCTTTTCCTGCCGAAACACCTTGGCAGACGAGATTATGTGAGCAAGGTAACCATCGGTTACCGTACACTAACCCATCTGATACCACCATGAAACCAATTCCAGTCGGTAGGTATGAACCCCCATTTTAGGAATATATAAGTCTGCCAAGGTTTTCCCTGCCGAAACACCTTGGCAGACGAGATTATAAGCAAGATGATCATCGGTTACCGTACACTAACCCATCTGATACCACCATGAAACCAATTCCAGTCGGTAGGTATGCACCCTCATTTCAAGAATATATAAGTCTGCCAGGGCTTTTCCTGCCGAAACACCTTGGCAGACGAGATTATGTAAGCAAGGTGTACATCAGTTACCCTACATCAACCCATCTGATACCACCATGAAACCAATTCCAGTCGGTAGGTATGAACCCCCATTTCAGGAATATATAAGTCTGCCAAGGCTTTTCTTACCGAAACACCTTAGCAGACGAGATTATAAGCAAGATGACCATCGGTTACCGTGCACTAACCCATCTGATACCACCATAAAACCAATTCCAGTCGGTAGTTATGAACCCCCATTTGAGGGATATATAAGTCTGCCAAGGTTTTTCCTGCCGAAACACCTTGGCAGACGAGATTACAAGCAAGATGGCCATCGGTTATCGTACACTAACCCATCTGATACCACCATGAAACCAATTCCAGTCGGTAGGTATAAACCCTCATTTCAGGAATATATAAGTCTGCAAAGGCCTTTCCTGCCGAAACACCTTGGCAGACGAGATTATGTTAGCAAGATGTACATCAGTTACATGAAACCAATTCCAGTCGATAGGTATGAACTCGCATTTCAGGAATATATAAGTCTGCCAAGGCGTTGGAAGACTTGACTTGGCAGACTGGACTTGTCAAACAAGGTATCAGAAGGTGTACTGATGTACACCTTGCTAACATAATCTCGTCTGCCAAGGTGTTTCGGCAGGAAAAGCCCTGGCAGACTTATATATTCCTGAAATGAGGGTTCATACCTACCGACTGGACTTGATTTCATCGTGGTATCAGATGGGTTAGTGTACGGTAACCGATGGTCATCTTGCTTATAATCTCGTCCGCCAAGGTGTTTCGGCAGGAAAAGCCTTAGCAGACTTATATATTCCTGAAATGGGGGTTCATACCTACCGACTGGAATTGGTTTCATGGTAGTATCAGATGGGTTGATGTAGGGTAACTGATGTACACCTTGCTTATAATCTCGTCTGCCAAGGTGTTTCGGCAGGAAAAACCTTGGCAGACTTATATATTCCTAAAATGGGGGTTCATACCTACCGACTGGAATTGGTTTCATGGTGGTATCAGATGGGTTAGTGTACGGTAACCGATGGTTACCTTGCTCACATAATCTCGTCTGCCAAGGTGTTTCGGCAGGAAAAGCCTTGGCAGACTTATATATTCCTGACATGAGGGTTCATACCTACCGACTGGAATTGGTTTCATGGTGGTATCAGATGGGTTAAATTAGGGGTCCCGGTGGCCACCTTTGAGTGCGTCTGCCAAGCACTTTCGGCAAAAAAAATACTGGCAGACTTCGCTTTTATGTGTCTACATGTAAATTTCTAACTGCTGCCATAATTATTATTTCGGTATCAGATGGGTTAAATCAACCCCCTTTTTTAGCACCGGAAGTGGCCTCCTTTTTCGTACTTGTGGCAAGTTCCGCCGTGGCAGACTATCGAATTCGGACTTAGCATCATTTTTATGGGAAACCATTGTGCATTTCATCGTGGTATCAAGTCGGTTAGAAAATTTGCGGCCGGCTCTTCTACTATCAGTACCGAAGATTTACTCGTAATACTCGTATTGTACTGTTAAAGGGGACGGCCTATTGGGAGGACGCAGTGGGCATGGATAAAACAGCAGATATTTCTTTAGGTATATTTTCTCAGCTAGAATACAATTTACATAAATATCTACACTCGATGGCTGCCTCTAATCGAATGCCCATTGCGCACCACGTTCCATTTGACAGCGGGCTTAAAATTCTAAATTTGAATATCGTGACTAGCCAGTCAAAGATTTAAAAAAAATGCAAAGGTTGTAAACCTTCACAGTACCAAGGGCAATTCCTCGTTGCTTTAATATTGTTAATCAAACTTCCATCTTGAAACAAATAAATCTTACAGTTCATATAATTCTAAATGACTGAGACAATATCTCATTAGGTACATTACCTTCAAAGTCAAACGTACCGATCTAAAATCCTGTATTGCGAACAACTCAGCTTTTAACTTAATGAGCTTTCGTTGTTTGAAAGGATTGTTTTATCTAAGTAGGTCGTTATTAATTCCGACGTACCTACCTATTTTGCTTGATGGCCCTTAACTAGCTTTGTGAATACGGAGACTCCGTCATCGTAATCAATAACGTTTTTGAGTATATGTACTCGTATTAATTGACTTCATATTTATTAAATAATTCTTATGCTTGGATAGAAAATTCCACGATATGTACAACGACGAGCTTCAACAAGAGCTAATTGCATGCAGCTTTGCAATTGCTAACTGAAAGCAGACAAATATGGTGACTAATTTTAGACTGAAAACGTTAGTGACGACCCTTTTTAATGTAGGTAGGTACCTATTCAATGTGTCTCATGGTTGTTTTGAATACATTTCAATGCAATAGTCAATGTTGAGACAAAGTCAACACAGAAATTGAGACAGTTATTACTTACACAATATCTTGTTTTGGACACTGACTGGAACTCTGATTTCACCCTGGACTTGTGTGACTAACAATCCTAGACTTACCGCTTACAAAAAAACATTATGATTAAATTACAAATTAGACATAATATCAAATCAAGAGTGAACAGGCACCTTCTGGGCGAGCTCGCTCCATCGTAGGCCACGTCTACGCCTCGGCTAGTCTGTGGCCATGAGTAAGCCCATTCATAATAAAAAAAAAAAAAAAAATTGGATCAAAATACTTGAGTGCGTTTACGAGCAAAAAGTTTAAAATAAAACAAAAAAGACTTTCAATAAAATGTCTTACTTAACATACGAGTGTATGCAAAAACCTTTTAATGAGAAATTCCTTAGCGTTGTTTACCATACATTTACATCGGGAACTCGGCAAATCAAAAGCGTCAGAAGTCGAAGGAATAATTTACCGTCAAGATTGAAATTAGCGACGTACCTAGTAATTAATTCAATTTTCCCATTTCTCTCGTAAGTGATCTTGCTAATGATTAAAACGCCTCGCTTCGAGAATGTTTACTAGAATAACCGTAGACTATTAGGGTGAGTTAAAAATGAGGCTACGTTAACTTATCTTATTAAAAAGTATATAAACAAATTTTTGGGGACAATCTTATATAGATCGACCTAGCCCCAAACTTAGCAAAGTTTGTACTATGGGTACTAGGCGACAATATACATACGTATAGATATGTAACACGGTGTAGATTAACACATTAGATACATACTTATATACATAGGAAACATCCATGACTCTGGAACAAATATGTATGTACACCACACAAATAAATGCCCTACCCAGGATTCGAACCCAATAGATCCAGATTGATCCCATTTTTGTCAAAATCCAGTTGTGATGGTGCGCCCTATGATGAATTACCTAAGAAAACTCCTCAAATCATGATGGTTTCTGATACTCTTTGAAACATGAAACGTTTGTAAATCATACTTTAGTAGTTAAAACGACGTCCAGTGTTTTTCGTGTTGTATAAAATTACGTAACCGACCATTATGTACTGTGTGGGGTGCTTTTTGCATACAAGTATCATAACTGCACGTATCTTTTAACTTAACTTATCATCATTATCATCGTCATCATCATAACTGCAGTTGGTGCATTTCGTTTTATTTTATAAAGTAGAGACATTCCCTCTATACCACAAATACTAAATATTACGTAGGTACTGGAACTGTGGGCAATGTAGTATTAATGTCAGATACATCAGAACCTGCAATGGTATTATGGTCAAGTTTTTATCACCATCGTCACTTTCGCACTTACATACTTGTTAGAACGTGACAGGCATGGTGACAAATGATAAAGAGCAGGCCATTTTAGCCCTTCTGTATGGGTATAATGGTCGCTCTATGTCTACATGACAGCGTGATAAAACGGTGTCCGTCACTTTCTATCCCGCGGTTTTAAAAGGTGACAGTTATTTTATCACGTGGATAAAACTATCCATAATACGCCGGCTGATCACGATTCTTTTACCCTTTATTGGAATGTATTTATATAGCTGTAAGTACAAAGTCTTACGTCTTTATAATCGTCTCACTGAACTACATAACTAGGTTCACTTTAGAGATGCAAATGTTCCGTCGTTCCTCAGCTTATGTAGTTAGCATGCTAATTGCATTTTGTGGGTAACCACCGTAGCCGTCGTGGTCGATCGGGAACGATGCTCTTAAAATGTCCACGCTGCCAATACAATCTAAGATGTGGTTGTTACATACTTTGAATACGTTAATCACGTTCAACAATTATTGCCTTTTATACCGGGTGTGGCCTGTAACACGAGCAAATAATTAAAACATAGATTGTACTCCTCAAACGGTGACACTTTTGTTCAACAACTTTTAAAAATTATGAAGTACAGTCAGCAGCAGAAGTCGCTATACACTCCAGGTGCTCAAAGAGAGGTAAACGTTTAAACTGTCAAAAAGTTGTTGACTGTCATGGTAGTATTTACTTGTGAGCGCTCAACGTGTCACAAATATGTTAACAGTCGCTATTCATTAATTTCTACACTTACAACAAGTCATTGATACCTTAGCTGTCAAAAAACCAATGGTATCTAAGCGGTCAACGTGTCAAATATATCTGAACAATATGGAAAAATAGACTTTAAAGCATACAAGTATGGTCGAATATTGAATAAAAGATAGCCATGCTAATTTCAGGTAAAGCGTTTTGACAATCATCGAAAGCAGTACAGTCTTGTCATCACATACATCTATCTCACGTTTTGCCCTTCAACCATTTGACAGGAGCCTCTCGGTCAACTTACTGCAAACTATTTCTTTTAACAGAATCGTCAAGACGAATGACACATAGCAAAAGCTAACTGAAGCCGAATTTAGAGCCAATTGTCAAGGCACGTCGTGGTCTCAGTAACAGGCGTTTGCTTTTCAAAGCAGAGACCGCGGGTTCAAATCTCAGTCGTACGCACCTAGAGATTACAGCTTTTTGTTTTTTTTTGGATTTCATTTCTATTATTAATTTGTGTCTTCTGATTTTATGTTAATTTCGCATTAGTTTATATAATTTTTGAAGATAATGTCACATGTAGCGTATGTACGACTTTCTATCAGGACGTTGTAGGTTTGAACCCGCAGTGGGCGTTACTTAGATTACTCCTGTGCGGAATGCCATTTGATATTTACTACTCAAAAATCACGTTTGTTGTATGGGAGCCCCACTTAAATCTTTATTTTATTCTGTTTTTAGTATTTCTTGTTACATCTTGACAGCAGAGTCTTAGTAATAGGGTCCCGTTTTACCCTTTGGGTACGGAACCCTAAAAATGCTGGTCTCTTCGAAAACTGACTAAATTAAATTAAAGGATATGAAAACAATGCATTTTATTAATTTCAGACATCATGTTTCATAGTAACATTTATTGCTTAAGACCTACACAATCGATATCTAAATAGAAATAAGTCTTAGTTTTATTTTTCAAAACGTTCGGGGTTCGATTCCCGAGCTGAGTACACATTTTTTTTAATGTATGAATGCAGTTTTTCGTGTTACTAAAATCGATGACATGATTCCTAAGAAGAGATCGGTGTATATCGTATAGTATCAGATTTTCCCATACTGGCCGATCTAAATGGGCCACCCTGTATAGTATATTTTACTACAATAAGTGGGCTAAATAAATATATTAACATAGGTATATAATATGATCAACGGTTTGGAAGAACAGCTGCATACGACAGTTAAAATAAAAAAAAACCGATCATTCTAGTAGAACCTACTTATTTATTGTATAAAATACTTCTTTAAGAAAGGAGGTGTCAATTCGTAGTGCTTACAGTATTTATTTTAAAGTTAAACAGATAAAATGTTGATGCTTAGTTACCATTGAAATAACAACTGCTTAGCAACTGGTGGCACCCTGGCTGCTGACGTACGTGATTGGCAGTGCGTGTAGGTATTAATGACAGCAGCTTGAATTTGATTGCTTAGTTACCACTGACTTTTTAACCGTTATTGTCATTGTGATTAAATAAGGGTGTATGTGTTAAAGAAAAACTCAGAAGTTAAGGTATTTGTGACGAACTGGAAGCCTACGTGAAAATGACATCTTAGATGTCCTTATTTTTGTGACGATTGAAGTGTATATGTTTTCTTGGACACCTTGCCCGCTCAGGTATATCTGCTGCTGACTGTACTAGACTCCCTATTTGTCATACAAAATAAATATTATCTTCAATGGACGCCATCGCCGCGCCATATCATTGTGATTGACGTTGCTTGTCACACCTTAAACATAACAGAATTCGCAATACATTGCGTCTTAAAATAAACTTTAAAGTGTATTAAAAATCAAACCACAAGTTATTTTTAAAAGTCGCTGAACAAATGTTGGTCAGTATGACGAGTACAGCCTACAGTTAAATTTTTTGCTCATATTACAGGCCACACCCGGTATAAAATTATTCCACTTTACAATTTTTTAAGTTCAAGACTGTACATCATGTCTATATTTTAATAAGTGACAGGAGTCAGGCGGATCTCAGGCGGTTGGTAAACTTGTTTTTTTAGGAAAAAGTGTCTAGTTAGTTTTGGAGTTAATCTAATAAGGTATTCAATTTATATTTAACTGTCATAATACGAATCAGTTGCTCCCAGCGAAGCTTTCTTTAACCACTCTGTTGTTAACTGTGATAAATTTTAACTTAACCAATTTTCAAGTAAGTGAAATTCCAAATTAAAACAAAATTAGAAGGAAAAAAAAGATATTGTGCGAAAATATGGCCGTGGCGCTTGTTTTTACCTTTTATCTTACTATACCTATTACCGACATAGGTACAACTGAAAAAAAAGTTTTCATGGTTTTCTTCTATTGTAGCCAACTTAACCTTTTAAGGTTTTGGTTAGAATCTGCCCTTGCTAATATCGTAAAAAAAAAACTTCAATTTTTGCGTTACCACTCTCTTAAAGGTCTACATTAACGTTAGGAGTCTACTTCACTTGTACTCGGCACGCAAAATGCTGAAACCAGTTCGCCAGAATGATGAAAAATAACCCCAATAAATATTGACATTTACTGGAGCAGGTGCACAGAAACGAACGCGCTCGTTTTAGTAATTTTATAACGTATATAATACATTTCTCATCGCTTAACTCGAACACGAGTAATAAATCAAAAGTTGCCTACTGATAGGTGCAGAATATTTTCAAAAACCCTTAAATCATCAGTTGAATACTCTACTGCAAATTTATTTTTGGAATATAGCATATCAAAACTTTAAAAAACTAAAACTACGAGTAATAAATAATATAAAATAAATATAATAAATATTTAAAACTATTAATAAACTAAACGTCTAAGCCCCACGACAACCTTATTACATATTACTTTCTTCCTGCTATAAATAGGTATAATTATCATATAACGTTTTTAAACTTGGTTTGGGGTAAAATTTTGACTAAAAAAACCGGCCAAGTGAGAGTCGGATTCGCGCACGAAGGGTTCCGTACCATAATGCAAAAAACGGCAAAAAAAAACGGTCACCCATCCAAGTACTGACCCCGCCCGACGTTGCTTAACTTCGGTCAAAAATCACGTTTGCTGTATGGGAGCCCCACTTAAATCTTTATTGTATTCGGTTTTTAGTATTTGTTGTTATAGCGGCAACAGAAATACATCATCTGTGAAAATTTCAACTGTCTAGCTATCACGGTTCGTGAGATACAGCCTAGTGACAGACGGACGGACGGACGGACAGCGAAGTCTTAGTAATAGGGTCCCGTTTCACCCTTTGGGTACGGAACCCTAAAAAGTACCCAAAACTCGAATAGCCGAAAAAGTACAATTCATTTCTTATCTAAGTTAACCAAAATTATGCTTTAAATAAGTGGGTATCGGTTGGTATCGGAAAGCTAATTTCGTGCTTCGTTCGTCTTCGACTCACCGTTCCCAAATTGATTGGTAGATTGCATTTTAACCCATAAGCCGAAAGAGAAAAAAAAGAATTAAAAAAAATTGTTTTCACTACCAAAGCTACTATGTAATTGGCGGACGGACGATCCATAAGTAAATTTCCCAATTTTCGGAATATTTTAACTGTTAATACATAAATAAATTCTGTGTAGTGTAATAACTATTTTTATAGTGTTTCTATTTTACTGTACCAAAACTAAATATTATTTAATTATAAGACTTATATTTATTTAGTTAAAAGGAAAGGGTTACCTTCCAATTCACTTAGAAATGGAATAATAGATTACGTTGAACGTAAAATATTATGAAGCTCGTAATATATTTACGGTATTCTTCGACCTTATCTTTGTCAATGTCTATATAAATGTTAAACATCGCGAGAATTGTGGCAGTTAAACGTTCGTTATGAATTTATGACGTTATGAAATAGTAAATATTAAGTTAAGGAAATGCTACTTACGACAGTCATCTTTTTCTTTTTTTCTTTTATTTTTAAGGTGCTAATCCAGTAAATTTGTCGAATTTTGTAACCTGGCTATTTTGCGTCAAATCCGGTAGTTTTGATTTTTTGCAGGCTTGTTTATAATGTTGGCCCAATAAATAATCCAAGTTTGTGACCTCGAGCGCCGAACGCAACTTTGTCAAAAATCGAATAAACCGCATTTTTTTTTAGATTTGGGCGATTATAACCCTAAAGTACTTGTTCTTGGTAGTAACTTCCTAGGACGTTTTTAAAGTAGACTAAATTTGCTACAATACGACACTAGAATTATCTCTGTACATCTAATATTTTCCGAGATAAAGCCTTTCAAAATTTTATAATTTTACATCAGTTCTTAGCTATAATTTAAGGGTTAGGTAGGTAATTTATATGGAATTCATCACCGCCACGATGTATACGGGCGCCGTAAGCAATATTTTTTTTTTTTTCAAAATAGGCACTCAAACATTTTTTTTATGGAATATAAATATTTTGTAGAACGTGGCGGAGATGAATTTCATATAAATTACCTACCTAACCCTTAAATTATAGCTAAGAACTGATGTAAAATTATAAAATTATGAAAGGCAAATATTAGATGTACAGAGACAATTCTAGTGTCTAAGGGTCTCCCCTGATATATCGACGCGCATTCGGCAAAAGCCGATAGGAAAAAGCTTTATGTCCACGCAATAAGAGCGAAAAAGTCGTCGTTCGGCTCGGCTGGCATCGGCCGGCGCCTGCCGACGCGTCGACGGCTTTTTCGCTCTTATTGCGTGGACATAAAGCTTTTTCCTATCGGCTTTTGCCGAATGCGCGTCGATATATTAGGGGAGACCCTTATTGTAGCAAATTTAGTCTACTTTAAAAACACCTTAGGAAGTTACTATCAAAAACTAGTACTTTAGGGTTATAATCGCCCAAATCTAAAAAAAAATGCGGTTTATTCGATTTTTGACAAAGTTGCGTTCGCCGCTCGAGGTCACAAACTTGGATTATTCATTGGGCCAACATCATAAACAAGCCTGCAAAAAATCAGAACTACCGGATTTGACGCAAACGCAAAATGTATAATTTTACTGTATTATGCAGTAAGTTCGTATTCTTTTCTCAAAATCACTGAACGTCAGCATGACCGAGATGGAAGTACGCTCGGGAGCGCGAATGCCATGATTGTTTTTAATGTTTTTTGCATATTATAAAAATAAAAAAAGTAATCGCCGAGTTCCTTCAAGCATAATATTGCTCATTTTTATATGTTTAGCTTTAATGCAAAATTTATTAAAGTTTTAAAATGCATTTTAGACCTATGTTCGTTATTTTTTCTATCGACCGAAAGTCAGAAACCCAGCATTCGAATCGCCGAAGTCCCTAGGAAAAGGCTTCAAGATTGCTAATTAAATTTATGGCATCCGTATTGTGATCCAAAAAACCTCTACGTAAAAATTTGTCCATCAACGACATTATATACCGAGAAATTGTGTCCTATGCGTTTGAGTAGAATGAATGGCGAGGTACCGGAAGGGCTGACACTAGTTACGGGCGGGGGGCCATATTCTCATTTGGGATGCGACATGCGTAAGTATGTTCACTCTCGCATATATATTGGACTCCTTGTGTAAGGCCGGAGTTGCTTTTGAAACGCAGTAAACCCAAACACTCACTCATATTTGAAACCGGTCACATTATGGTTAAAATGGAAACTGGTGGACCCAGACTAGACGCTCAAAGTCAATATTGTGTGAAAATATTGGAAAGCACTTGATTGAGAGAGACTTGACTGAGAGAGGTTACGATTTTCATAGCAGATACCAGGGTCCAGTTATTAAACGCGTATAATTAGCCAACAAATTACAGTTACTCCAGGGGAGTTTTCCAATTGGTTTTAACAAACAAGCTTTTTCATTAACAAACGATATATTTTGTGATTAATGTGACAATTGTGGTTTTTTTTTTTCGTAGTTTGTGTATACTCATTATATGTATTAGGTAATTTTAATACCGTCAACTGGGGTGAATAGAGTAAAAAACCGGGAATTACCTAACTTACCTGATAATTTCTTAAATCCCACCCCGACAGATTGTATCCTGCAAAATCTGATATTATTTTCATCGCATGGCATAATTTGTGTGCGTAGTTTTTGAGAAATGATCAGGCACTAAATGATATTCCTATTCTCCTCGTCACCCCTATTCACCCCGGTTTTCATACGGTCATGAAATTAGCTTATTGCTCCGAATAATATGTAGTTTTAATTAACTGGGGACAGATGCTAGCGAAAATGCAAATTAATTAACGGCGTATTAATGCTGAATAACTAATCAATCATAGTGCAAAGCTAAATTAAACCTTTTATTAAAACATTTTGATCACTTTTACAATACTCGTTATTTATTTTGTGTTCCTAAGAAATCTATTACGCACACTATTCCAGGCTTTGGTATGCTAAGCTACCTACCTAAATGTTGGAATCGTTGGGAGCTGTAATCTGTAATGCAAGAAATTCTTTGGGGTTCTGATGAATCAACTCACTCTCAACCTTAGCAATACGTGTTGCGCATTTTAAGCTATTTTTGCACGACGTTTCATATTAAAAAGACGCATGGGCGAGTATTAACAAAAATATGTGTTTTGACATAAAAATGTACCCCTACGTTCGAATTGGATCATTTTAAAATTGCCTAGGTACCCAAATTAATAGGTATGTAGATATTCTCTCTCTATATATATTATTATATCATACAACGTACGTTTAATAAACAATAAAATATAGATTTATTTTCACAGCAAAGCACGCAACTCGTTACAAGTTACAAGCAAGGACAAGTTGTTTTGGAGTAACATCTGTACCGAGTTTTCTTTTAAAAGTAAAACAGCTTTTATTTGAAAGAAGACGTGAGACAAGAATTTGTAAGTCGACTTATTTAAGATTATGAGTTTTACGAAAAAGTTTGTTCTTAAGTTGTCTTGACCTATAAATCTTTACACGATCAGGAAGAAAAATCCTGTCTTTTGTAGATATTGATAAAAAATATTATATACTGCTCGTCCCAGTATAATTGATTACATCGACTGTCACGAGTCCATGTCAGCTATAAAACAAACGGCTTCATGGCCAGACCCTGGGGAATGCCATGCCCGGTATTAGAGGTCGCCGATAGTTATTTATCTAGGTTCTCTTTACAGAAATTTATGTATCTTCCCACTATAACCTGCGCAAAATTTTTACACGTGAATGACCATAATTCCTAAATAATATTCTGATAGGTGAATACTGTAGTCAATTGCCTGCTATATTTTTGCAAGGTCTAAGGAAAATCGAGGACATTATCATTACAAATTTATATTATAAACATTACTTATAATTATAACTTTGAAATTTAACTGCAATATACAATCATACCTACTTTTGCAAGCCAGCTTTTTTAGTAGAAAAAGGACGAATCTGAAAAAGGTAGGTGCAAAGGATTGGTCTCCAATACTAATTTTGAAATTTGCGCATTTAAAGTAAAATTGCTTAATATTCATACGATGCGCTCAACTCTTGGAGGATATAACGAACGGA
Source organism: Cydia fagiglandana (assembly GCF_963556715.1). Taxonomy (NCBI): domain Eukaryota; kingdom Metazoa; phylum Arthropoda; class Insecta; order Lepidoptera; family Tortricidae; genus Cydia; species Cydia fagiglandana. The sequence goes on from NC_085937.1 coordinate 8,786,688, forward strand.
GACGCCATGTCTAAAATTTTCGGTACAAAATAGTCTGCCGTTTTTTGCGGGGGAGGGGCACATCAAATGTATAGGTACGTCATGTCAGATAAACGTCAGTCCATACATATGGTTGACATGAGGTTGACCATTGGTCGCCTATTTTCGACAGAGGGGAACGCCTGTTAATAGCGGCTCCATTGTTAATTACTCCGAGGCTCAACTCAAAATGGCCACTATTCAACAGCACAATGTAACCTAAGTGCGCTCTACGAAACGCATATGTTTACATCAAGACAAAGTGCATCCATCATATTCGTTTGAAATCATGCATGATGCACCGAGTGATGGAATGGCCTAAATATTTATTTACAATCAAATCCGGTGTAATTCCCCTGTCTAGATCTAGCTTTGCAAGAATTTCCTAGAATGCTAAATGATCCCTCTATAAACAATTTAAATTGCTTTCTATGAAAATATTACTTTTTATTTCGGTTTGTAATATGTATAATTCATCCTAATATTATAAATACGAATGTTAATCTCTCGGTCTACACATCAGCACATATGATGTAGGTATCTTTATTATATTGAAAGCTTAGTCCTTGTTAAGAATATATCGTGTCACAATATATTTACCTATACCTGTGACCTATACTCTGAATCTTTAGGTATTTAAATAAAAGTAAACAAAATCTACCCTCAAATGGCTCCTTAGGGCAGTTGAGGGTAGATGAAAACATTACATGATCAAATAATGTAGGTCAAATATTAAATAAACAAGTCAGGTCGTTCCATGACTGGTCTAGGCGATTTTGTATTTGGTCGGTTAACCAATAAATGTTATAACTACCCAAAAATCAAATTTTTTGTTTACTTTTATTTAAATACCTAAAGATACAGACTATACGTAAATACTTCTTTACTATCAAGATAAATTGGGTTCATTATTCAAATTATCTCCTTTTAGTAGGAAGCACCAGAAGTTAGCAAACAATTTTGCCCACATTTTCGGCAAAGTACGCCTCATATCAAATTATTTAAATGGCTGGCTACTAAAACTTCATAGGATGCATTTAATTATTGTGTATAGCGTATAAACTCGGTCGGCCTTCCTCAAAATAATTATGAATTAACTGGAGTAAATTGTAACTGCCTATTAACTAACATTGTAAGTGGTTTCTTAGTTGGGTGCCTCGACCGTATTTCGCATCGGTAGGTGATATGATTAAATAATATGTTACCATTACCTGATCTCATTAGGAAACAACGTAGGAAACAATTTCAATATCTCGCGTCGGTTTTCGCAAATATTTAAGCGTTGACCTATATCTCGCCACTCCGAGAGTAAAATCCAACAAAATCCATCATTTTGTAAATTATCAACGGGAAAACGTTTACTGTCCGTAATAGCTTTAAATTAGATATTAATATTTAGCGAGTAAATTGAATAGGCAGTTGAGGTTTGGGGCCCAATGGGATTTCAAGTTAAAATGGCAAGTAGAACAACATGAATTGAATTAAGATTAAATGTCAATCTTTTATTTATGTAATAATGTAAACAAGATTGATTTACATACTGATGTAATAAAAAAAAATTACATGGATACTCCGAGGCTAAAAAGTAAAAACATAAAATATATAATACTTACCTATCGACAATGCAGCGCTGAAGAATTATGTTATTTCAGCCGCAAACTGAACGCCTGATTAGGCAGCACCGTAAGGCCACCTCGACTCATCGAGTGCTAATAAATAGGCAAACTCTATGTTATAAATGTTATAATAATCAGATAGTTGAGCTTAATATGGAATGTGGAACGTCTTATCTTAGTTTTTTGTTTGACTGGCAATATAACATTTCTTGTGCTTTTACATCAGTCAAATCTTACAATAAAAAAACATTGCGTGATGTAGTTCTATTTTTTTTGTATGTTGTTTGGAGTCCTTGGAGGAATGTGAAACTATGTTTTGCAAGCAAAAAAAAGTTGTGCTCCCTGCGCAATTTGCAAAAAACTGCAAAAATTTCGGAGTTTTTTCAGTTTTTGCACTTTTATTATAAAACTATGGGTTTTTGGTCAAAATTTGCTATGTAATGTTAAAAGAACATTAAATTTGGAACAATTTAAGCCCATGTACAGCGCCGCATGTTAAATAGTTCATGAGATATGGAACTTTAAAAAAGGGTATTTTATTTCCTTAGAATGAAATTTTGAGTTTTTCCTATATTTCAGGACAAATATCTGCACAACCGCTCATGCTATGAGATATATTGCGAAAAATAAAGTTGTAGCAAATTTAATTACCTTTGATTTAAGTGCAAGAAAGGGTCAGTAAGTTCTGCAGTTCTCTAGATATCGTAAAAAAATGACATTGCTAATGAGGAAGGCAACTAATGTATTGTTTAAGGCGTTGTCAAAATCCGTACAAAAGGCAGTAGGTACCATCGTCGAGAGTGACATCTACGATTAGCTTTTACCGGCCTTCTCCGATAGGTAGCAGCAGAGCGATGTTAGAGATCAACCATTTTTATAATGCACTCCCCTCTTAAGCACTTCATTCATTCAGTAATGAAATCAAGATATAAACTGTAGTTTGGCTTGTTTTTAGGCTTCACTTTTTGGTCGTAGCCATTGATTGTAGTCCACGATACCAATTCTTATTTAAGAATAACGGTAAAAATTCATATTTACCGATAGTTTACATCACATCATAATGTATACAGTCTGAGAGCTACGAAGGGCTACTTTTTATTTTGCCTACCTACATTTATTTTACCTAGTCCCAGTTCATAATAATGAGATAATTTTAAAAGCACAAGATACGTCTTCGCTAAATGAAATAAACAGTACCTAAGTAAAACTTATTATTTAATAATTAAAATTATAACGAAAGTAATATAGGAGTTTATACAATCGTGATATAATGGAGAGCTTTTCAGTAGAAGTTTGATTATATACTTAAACGATACGGACAAAGAGAAATTCAGCTTAAATTCAAAGAAGTGTCAAGATTAACTACAGTTTTGTTTGATGAAATATTTATTATTAATTTTCCCTCTTCGCTGATCCTACAGCTTCAAAGGAAAATTGTGACGGCACCGACAGCCGTGAACTTTTAAAAACAAATGACAGAGGATCAATAGCTAATGCCGGTAACTAATCTCCGACCCTCTGTAATTTCGTTAATTAGACTGCTGCCGATACTCGGGGCCCGATTCGGATTTTGAAATAGACATCTATTAGACATCTTAACGATATGTTTAAGATCTAACCTGTCAAATTTGACATTTGCGCGATTCTGGAGATACTCTTGAACGATTTCCACAGTATATGACTTAGAGATCTAATTTACATCTAATAGATATCTTACTCTATCTAACTTAAAAGTGACATTGGTTGCCCGAATTGCGCTGCAAAAGAGAACTAGTTGATATCTAAACTATATATATATAATGTATCTAGAATGGATCTAGTACATGTCGTCTCTTGTGAATATCTTGAAGTTCGAATACGGCAGTCGGTCACTGAAATAAACATTGGTTTTAAGGAGTAGACTCTTTATAACCGTTTTATTGAACCTTTTTAAAAATCTCATTAACTATGGCGACGGCTGATTTATAAAACAACCGTCGTCATAAACTTAATTTGAATGTATATTTAAATAGTTTTATTAGACATTAAAAATATATACTTAACTATGACTCATATTTGTCGTTTTAAATATGAAGCAGGAATTAAGTGTTATCATAGTTTTATATCCATGTTTTCGTTTGATCCTTTGTTGGTGCTAGTATGGCTGAAATTTTATATTTAATACAGTTGTTAAATAATTTTTTTCATTGCGCAAAAGCGGCATACGTACTTTAAAAAATTGAATTATTACTTTATTTACTCAGCGCATTTTAGTCAACACTGTGCAATCATATATATTATTAGTATAAGCGAAATAAAATAGCCAAAATAAAATAAAATTAGATCAAATCAGCATAAATTTTAGATTTTTTAGAGACTGTGTGTTCAAGTCTCACCCAAGACAGCTTAAGCTTAGAATAAATGTAAAAGTGGAAAAATTGCTGCTGCTAGTTGTGGATGCTATTAATAGCATCGTCCGCAGACGTTTCTGCTTGTTAAAAATTAAAAAAATAAATCTTAAGGTTCGAATTAGCCTCCACGAGTACCTACGAATGCTACGCCGTAGCATCGTAGAATTAGGGTAACATTCCATTTCCAACGACAGCTGCACTACTGTTAATTTTACTATGGAAATTGACAATGACAGCGACGCTTTCAGTACCGGTAGTGCAGCTGCGGTTAGAAATGGAATGTTACCATTAGTTTCAGTCGTGTAGCGCTGCTCCGCTAATCATTACAAGTTTGTAACCGTAGGTTTATGGATAGGTGATATTCTTATATTAGTTATAAAATTTTTTAGTTATAAAAATACGCTTTGTCCAATAAACCGCTTGACTAACAGTTATGACTTTATATTATTGGGCAAATCCGAAATAATGTAGTAATGAAAACAAGTTTTCTACTACTGATATGTTATGTATTACCTACCTACTCATATGATGTCATATGTATGTCATTTCTAAAAAAATCCCTTCCTAAAGTATTAATCCAGTAACTTTGTCGAATTTTGTAACCTGGCTATTTTGCGTCAAATCCGGTAGTTCTGATTTTTTGCAGGCTTGTTTATGATGTTGGCCCAATGAATAATCCAAGTTTGTGACCTCGAGCGCCGAACGCAACTTTGTCAAAAATACGAAAAATCAGAACTACCGGATTTTACGCAAACGCAAAATGTATAATTTTACTGTATTATATCCCCTTTTAAACGAATTTTCCAAATGTCATATGTGTTAGCGGAATGAAAATTAAAGCTTTGTGCTATCTGGTGAAACCTCTTTCTAATCGTTTAATGCGTTTTATTATTCCCGTTTTTTACACAAGAAATAAAGTCCTTTAAGTGCGACTTGCACCATCCCATTAACCTGGAGTTAACCGGTTAAACCGTTAACCCAGTGTCAAATTGTACTGATAACCATGGCAACTCCAGATTTAACCATGTAAACCCCAGGTTAGTGAATGGTGCAAGTGGCCCTAAAGGGGCCCACTGATTATCAGTCCGCCGGCCGGTATCGGCCTGTCAGTTGTTCGGAACTGTCAAAATTTTGTTCTAACTGACAGGCCGATACCGTCCGGCGGACTGTTAATCAGTGGGTCCCTTAAGGGGCTATTGATAAATTACGTCATTTCAAATTAGGGGGGGTCTGGACATCGGATGACGGTAGCATGAAGTAGGAGGAAATGGGGTCATTTGAAGCATGATTTTTGGATGATTATAGGGGGGGGGGGGTCAAAAATCGTCAAAAATCGATGACGTAATTTATGGATTAAGTCGGATAACTTAAAAGTATTTTGAGTACACCTCGAAAAGAGGACAAGTGCACACTTTGGACTAAACAAAGCTTTCTCAAAATTCAGACATTTACAAGCCAAACTCGTAAGCCAGGCGCAAACAAAAACTAGAATCCGTAACAACGAGGCTCAGGCGCAACGCGGGGCTTTGCTTGTGCCATGCAAATATTTATACACTCGCTTGACTCGCCGGCCACAGTTCATGTTATCGTCAGTATCAAAACTTTATATGGACAACCATGACTACCTTCGGGTTTTGGTTTGATCAGCACTCCACAGTTTTAGCAATAAATCGCATGCGGTTTTCGGTACACCGTCGACTAAGTAGGTGTAAAGGCCGTTTGCGGCACTGTGCGGCACAAGTATTTTTGTAGGTACATTTATAACCTATATGTTCAGTAGCATGTAACATTATTAAATGTTAAAACTTTATATCATAATATGTTTTTAGGTTGTTACTTTAAAACTACTTATACTTTTTCTTTAATATCTTTGTTCATTTTGTAATTCTAATTTCTTTTCTTCTTTGTAATTCTGTGTTAACCTTAATTAATTTAATAACGATCATAAGTAATACAGGCAAAGGGTTAGGTAAGACATATAGGTAGGGTAGAAAAGGGGTTTCAGTGGATGTGTGGAAGGGCGGCACCGACGTCGAACCCAAATTTTTGTAGGTACTGAATATGCTTGTGCCGCAACCTAGTGGAATCCCGCCTTAACGAATTCAATCGATCGATCAAATGCCACAACGTATCAAAATTTGCATGTGATTTGTTAGAAAGTGAATTTCCATTCCCTTGAGGTTCCCCTTAACAAGCGTTATATTTCAAATCATTTTTCACGCTAGCCCGTCAAATTGCTAGTTGCGAGTGGCAGGTTTTTTTGTCTCTTTTGCGTATCACTCATTTCATTTGAAAGAAATTATTAACATGATTTTATCACATAACTCCGTACTTTCGAAAAATTTCCAAGAATCGAAAAAAAACTATGTGATTGTATAGAACTACTTCACAAAATTACACGGTTGAAAAATGAGGCCTTGAATGAGAAAAACTCAGCAGACATACTCGTATGAGAGATTTTTTGTTCTAGCTTTAACGGAGAACTTCGCTCTGTCAAAAAAGAGTAGTCCTTTGTGCGCACAAGGGTTCAACATTACAGATTTGAAATCCCTTAAAATGTATGTAATTGTAGGGGAGACGAGAACCTAATTGTTGTATACGTTTTGTTTAAACACCTCTTAACCTAATAGGTTGATAAAAAAATCATGTGAATATTCGTTTAAAAAAAAACAACAGCCGAACAAAAATATTGTTTTTAACCTTCTTCAAAAAAGAAAGAGGTCATCCATAAATAAATGTAGTTAAGTATATTAGGTACTTTCGTTTTTATATTTATTGTTTGCATGAATTAATAAAAACAAATTGAAAACTAATTAGGTATATCATAATATTTTAACTGTGAATAAGCAGATATCCGTGTCCTGACTACACTGATTTTCTTAGCGATTTCGTACTTTATTTTACATGATAAAATTAAAAGAGATACCACAGTTATTTGCAAAACAAAACAGGCTTAAAAATCTATATACAGGTGTATTCGGATAATACCGAATGTCGGATAATTCCGAAATTCAGATGAAAATCACCCTAAATTCCATCATAATAAAAGTCTCTTTTCGGAATTATCCGACAGTTTTTGACATTCGGAATTACCCGAGTAAACCTTATACAGCGTGAAGCTTTCACGCGACATTATTTGAATATGAAGCCATTTAAGAAACTTTTCTTTGTAAGTAATATTTTGCTAACATTGCCCTCACATATAAATACAGTTTTAGAATCAAATACAATCGGGCATTGAAGCTAGAAATAGGTTTTTGTGGTGTTTAGATATTTCTATAGGCTAAACATAGATTTTTGATAGCTTCTCAATTCTTTTTTATTAAAGCAATGGAGCGGTATAAGGCGTAACAGCAATGGCGAAAACTGGCAAAAACTATCAATACATAAGCTACATACGTTTTCACTATACCTACACATAAACGCTAATTTTAACTCCAATTGCTCGTGTAGTTTTCGATACGTCACGGTGTGGCGTGAGTAACTCCACATCAGGTGAAGCTGTCTCTTGCGAACCTTACCGAGAAGACTGAGTAAGCATGAAAAACGCCAAAATTCTGAAATGGAAATTTTATATATTACCCTACTAATAACACTTATAACTCTCGGGTTTAATAGACCGGTCTAATACGGTGTGACGCGATGTGCGCTGTGTATGTGATTACTAAATTCGCACATCGCGTCACATCGCATAGTACACTCACTTGCAATAATATGTTACTAAACGAAGGCCGCAAAAATATCTGACACGATCTTATTTGTGGAGACATAAATATGAGCGTGTCACATATTTTTGCAGCCTTCGGAGAGTAACATATTATTGCAGGTGACTGTACATCGCGTTAGACCCGTCTATTATTGCGTTGTGTCATTGCCTGTGCATTGTCAAAAAATGACGTATTTATCGCTGCGGGCCCGGTACGGTACCATTAAGAGTGACATTCCATTTCCAACTGCAGCTGCAATTCTGTTCATTTTACTATGGAAATTGACAGTGACAGCGACGCGTTTCCATAGTAAAATGAACAGTATTGCAGCTGCAGTTGGAAATGGAATGTCACTTTAATATATTTGGTCGGATTAGATCATTACATATATCTGTGTATTAACAGAATAGGCATCTAATTAATAGGAATCCGGCGCCCCCAGGCATGTCGCAGCTAACGAGACGGTGCGAACGCCGAATTAATTTAACTGTCGAAGCCAGCTCCTAAAATTATCCATTTCATAATCTGCTCGGCCATTTCATAGTCGGCTAAAAATGGCCATTCGAACCTATAATTTTATGACGAATGCCACAAAACTTGCCAGAAAATTATGTTACTTAGTTTAGGTTGACTTTTCTTTATTGATACTAATCCATTGGGCTGCCATTTCATCTCGTGGTCACACCACAATCCATAAATTACTTAATCATCCACCGCCGATTTTTTGACGTAAAAAAGAACAGCTTAGCACCATTAGCCTCTTATAATATCTTAATGTACCTATCTATTTTATGATATGACTACTAAAACTTAGCTGTTTCATAGAACGGTCATGCCTTTAGCAGTTTTTATCGTAGAACGCAGAGCATTAATTGTCAGACCATACCACATAATGATGTGGCCGGCTATTTTATGATCTGCTACCGTTTTATGTCATGGCTGGATATATTATGAAGTGGAAAATCATACGATATGGTTACCTATTGATAAATTACCAACTTTGCCCCACTGACTTGTGAAATTCATGAAAGCAACGGTTTATGCGGAGTAATGTACTCAGAAAGTGACGAATACCGAATGTGGCGTCCTCACTAAGTGGCGTTCTTAGAAAGTGAGGTACTCAGAAAGTGACGTCCTCAGAACGGGACCTAATTCAAAATTGACCTCCTAAGAAAGTGACAACCAAAGCAACTTATAAGACAGAGCAAAGACCCAAAAAATAAAGTATTTTTAAGACAGTAATTTACGAGCTTTTATTAAAAGTTATAATTGGTCAATTTTCAGTATTCGGTGCGTTGGGTGGTTGTATTTACCGTTTTAACATAAAAACTGAAGTGATTATATTGAAAAAATTACTGCATACCGATAAATAATTTAAACAGGTCAGAAATGAGTCGATCTTAAGGTAAGTGAATTCTCTTCGGCGAGCAAATCCGACTCAAAGACAAGTCTAAATAAATATTGATCGTGAAGCTCACTTGAAAACTCTGTGGGTCTGGGTCTTACTTATATACAAAAAGTTTAGCAATTGAAATTCTTCAGCAATACATTTCCCTTTTATGCAAAATAGCAGAACCCTGAATCAATCAACCGTAATCTTTAAGCAATCTAAAAAGTTACTTTTACTCTTTATTAACGTCAACTCTGAACTGAACTGAACTCAATTCAATGTATTAATGAATGATTGCTGCCATCAATCAACCTGATATTATAATTAAACTATTAATCTTAATTTATCCATTCCCAATGTAAATACAGTTTATTAGGGAATATGTTTAACCTCTCGTAAGGGTCATGACCAAATAACTAATTATAGTCAACTTTTTGCATTTTACTCCATTTTTGACTGCCACACACATACGAAAGGTTAACCTAAATAAAGGATGACTCACGTTAGACCGGGCCGTATCCGGGCCGAAGCTTCCGGCGCTTACTTTTCTATGACATGACAGACAATCACGTGATGCTTTCCATAGAAAACGATGCACTGGAAGCTCCGGCCCGGACACGGCCCGGTCTTACGTGAGTCATACTTAAAACTTCTTTATCCTCCTCCTTTATCATTATGGGAACAGATTTTTTTTTAATAACTAACAAGGGTTAGTTCTAAGTAGGTACCTACCCAATTTGATTTTCTCAGAAATAATTTAAATCAGTTGTAACCCTGAGGATCATCTGTTGTGAGAGGGAACCAATAGTAGATCATTTCTAAATTCTAACCCATAAATGACATTTGTGCCATCAACAGGAATCATTGTGCCCGCTACCGTCTGTCCTAATTGTCTCCATTGTTTAGTTAACAAGCTTTTGCACCTAAAATCATTCAAGTGAAACATTAGTTGGTATGGAAACCTTTTGATAATTGTGAACAAATTTGATAACCAATTATGTTTATAATGAATGCCAATTAATCTTTATATGGAAGAAGTTGGACAGTGTAGTGGGTAGATATAAGTATTAGAAGTTCTTGAAATTAACATCTGTTTAGTTATTCGTGCAAGAAAGACTCGACTTAAACAATTAAGTATTGCAAAAAATGACAAAATTATGAAAATTGTTTACAAAACTGGAGATAAAAAAGAGATTCAGTAGTAAATATAATATTATAGACAAGTAGGTATAGATATAGCTATACCGTAGTATCAGCACAAATTTCATATTATTTTCGTACTTTATATTTATACGAGCATAAGTTTTCATAACCGACCCCCGGAGCTATGTAAAGTGAAATTAAGTACCTACCTACTTATCTCATAAAGACGAAAAATTAGGTGCAATATAAGCAAAAACTTGCAAGGTAGGTATCTAGAATTCTTCGTAAATTCTCAAATAGTACCCAGACAGTTCAATGAGAAAGTTAGCTGTAGTAAATAATCCGTTATCAAAGTAAATATGTTTTAAGGAATTTCAGTGTAATAGAGATTTTATGGCGTTATCTTGAGTGCCGAGAAGTTAGGAGCGTGGACCGAAAGTCCTGTGAAACTACTTTAAACTCAGACCAAACACAATTTACTCCCTCAATTTATGGTCTCCGTTGAAAAGATGGCTGATCTCAGACCAGACTTTGGATTAAATACAATATAAGCTTTCCAAAAACTAAATTATCAATGAATATCACCATTTGCCTTAAAGCATAAAGAGTAACCTTCAATCTTCTACGATACGTTAAATAGGGTACCTATTTAGGTAGGTATATACCACAAGTTTCTTTAATGTCCTGAAAAATGGTTTATAGAATGTTATAAAGGCTTTGTACCTTTGCTTTATTATCATTATAAAGCATTAAATTTTATTATCATTTAATTCACTCTGTAGCTGTGTTTCTCGTGTTGTTATTTCTATGTAAGTACAATAAAGTTTATACATACAACCATAAAGCGATTAGTCTACCTCCTAATAGTTTTAATAATATAAAAAACCGGGCAAGTACGAGTCGGACTCGCGCACGAAGGGTTCCGTACCATAATGCAAAAAAAAAACAAAAAAAAACGGTCACCCATCCAAGTACTGACCACTCCCGACGTTGCTTAACTTTGGTCAAAAATCACGTTTGTTGTATGGGAGCCCCATTTAAATCTTTATTTTATTCTGTTTTTAGTATTTGTTGTTATAGCGGCAACAGAAATACGTCATCTGTGAAAATTTCAACTGTCTAGCTATCACGGTTCGTGAGATACAGCCTGGTGCCAGACGGACGGACGGACGGACAGCGAAGTCTTAGTAATAGGGTCCCGTTTTACCCTTTGGGTACGGAACCCTAAAAATCGTTAAAAGTACTAAATCATATTTGTTTTTTCCGTGTACATTTTCATGAAAAATCATAATAATTGCTTCGCATAGTAGTGATATCACGGCTCTTAAAGCCATGAGGCCATGACGTAACCCGGGTTATTAAGTGATTAACACTCCGGGTGCATTACCTTATTGCACTACATAAGCATAAGCATTGCGAGCGATAACACGTCAGCATTATGGGTATATGGGTCCTTCACAGAACGACCGTATAGGTACCTATACTCATGTGCCTATAGTAGACACTGAAGCTGGATAGTAGATTAATTAAGATTTGGAGAAGTTCAATAAATAGAAAACGACTATAGTTCGTTTTTTTAGCATTAGAAAGAAGGTAAGCGATCTTGACTTATCTTTTATTGAAAAACGCTTTTTCATTAAGTATTACTTATGAAAGCAAAATAATATAAATGATCGCATTAGATTCATAATTGTTACATATTAGCTGTGACTTATATTTAAAACGTGGTTTTCAATTAAAAGACACATTGAGATTGTTTACCTTTTTTCTAATGCTAAAAAAAAACTATAAGTGGATTTCGGGTCGGGGTGAGCAAGAAATCTGGATTTAGAAACCTTAATAAACTTTATCTACTTTTTAAAATCAGTATTCCACCATTATATTTTTTGTTCCATAGGTAAGTAGGTAGGTAGGTACATACATTTTTCTTTTTAGTTAGATAATGAAGTTGTTTTTATGCATCTTCATTAAATTCGCATTCGATTCATTAGAAATTTACGATAGGGCTTACATATACATATATACAAAAGAAGGTGATACTTAACCCTTATCTTGGCAAGGCTCAAAATATCTTAAATATAAACATTTTTTTAAGCTTCTGGTGACCTATTGAGAACACTAGACTATTAAAAAATAAGGAAAAAATCCAGGATTTTCGAGTTTCGGCAAATCATACGTATCATATTAGATACAACGCCAATTCCTCGACAAACTAGTTACCTAATTTTTGTTTTAGTCTATTAAAAAAATTGTTAGGGGGCATTTTTTGCTATACATATATTTCCGCGCTACTGGCTACGGTGTAGCAATAATGCTACACCGTAGCCATGAATATACAGTTAAATAACAACTAGTACTTTAAAAAAATCAAAGTTCAATAACTACGACGACTATGACAATTAATATGACATATTTGATACATGAAGAAATATAAAGAAAATTAAAAAATATTGTAAACCTATTTTGATGACAACTTGGCAATGTATTAAATGTAATACAATCGTTTTGATATGTATATTTCTGAGTTCTTGGCAAGGTATCAAATATAAATACATAACAGTTTCATGTAGATATTTTGTGTACTAAATGTTTTTAAATTCGAACGCAATGTAAATATTTATGCCCTAACAGATAGTAAATGCATCAAAATGTAGATTATGGAAAAATTATATATTCTAATTTAAGAAATAAGTGCCAAACTTCCAGTACTAAACGAAATCTGTTGTTTCCGTGGCGCCATATTGATTATTACTAATTAATTTTGAATGAAACTTGTGTCTATTATTTTTTTCTAGTATAATAAAGGAGGGTAGATCAACATATTTATGGCAGACTTATTTTGTTAGGTAATAAAGTGAACCTGCTAGATTTTTTAAAGTTCCATGTATCACGGGTGTTACAATGCCAAGATAAGGGTTAAGTATTATGTGATGTTTTATGTTCTCACTACCAAGGAGCGAATCAACGTTCGGAGGATGTCATTAAGCTAAGCCGAAAAGAGGCTTATCTGCTCTAAGAAGTAAGAAGGTATTAAGTATAGGTACAGGTAGTATTAAAAGTAAATAATAAGTCTACTACAGCCTGTTGTTGATACTTTCAAAGAAAATAAATACAACGTAGAGCTCCGTTGTGTTCAAGCTTTGAAAACAAACAGGCTTCGAGGAAATTGACTATTGATGTTTCATTTCATTGCAATAATAAATTGATGTATCGTTTTCCTCCTTTGGTTTGATTTAGGGCGAGAAGTTTGGAAGGTTTTTAGTGCTACGCCCCTATTTTTCACCACGGTGACAGGTGCGACAATTTTCGACATCACTGTTACTGACTTCACAGGCCTCCAGGCTACGGTAACCGCTTACCATCAAACGGGCGGTGTGCTTGTTTGCCACATATCGCCAATAAATAAGTACTTATTTAGCTAATGACAATTGTCACGAAATTCCGACACAGAACTCATTTCTGGTCAAGAATTACCGAAAATTCTTTTAAATCTTCTGACAATTGTCATCATCATCATCATTAACTTAGCAAGAGAAATACCTGTTTTTTGCCGATGTAATAAGGTTTTTTTTGGCGGCGGATGGCGGCAAACAGGAATACCTACGGCCCGCCTGATGGTAAGCGGTAACCGTAGCGATGCTTGTGACGTCCGCAACAGTTTACAATTGTCGTACCTGTCACCGTGGTGAAATAGGGACCTGACGGCCTTGTCAAGGTGACAATCGCTTGCGCTTCGCCATCGAATGGCTTTTGTGTCTGTATCACTCTTCCATCTCTTCTTCCTCGCGTTATCCCGGCATTTTGCCACGGCTCACATAGGAGCCTGGGGTCCGCTTGACAACTAATCCCATGATTTGACGTAGGCACTAGTTTTTACGAAAGCGACTGCCATCTGATTGTCCAACCCAGAGGGGAAACTAAGTCTTATTGGGATTAGTCCGGTTTCCTCACGATGTTTTCCTTCACCAAAAAGCGACTAGTAAATATCAAATGATATCTCGTACATAAGTTCCGAAAAACTCATTGGTACGAGCCGGGGTTTGAACCCGCGACCTCCGAATTGCAAGTCGCACGCTCTTACCGCTAGGCCACCAGCGCTTCAATATTAGTGTGATAGTGACAGTTGCATTTCGTTCGCTACGGAGCGTTAGCGATTGACATGTTGTCTACGAAATCTGTTACTTGTGTGGTTTTGGATCTAAGCGTTAACTGTGCACAATCTCGCTCGTGGCGGAGTTGATAATCGAGTACGTGAATATTGATTGAGGCTAGGGTTACCAGATACAAATTTAAAATTTCCTGACAAAATTCCTGATTTCCGAATATTTTTCCTGACATTAATATTTACATATACGGGGGGGGGGGGGGTTTAGCCGTGTTAGCGATGGCCACCCGATTGACATCTACCTACATTATCTTTAGTCACAGAGCAGAAAGAAGAGCTGAAGAAAGGCAGAGATATTTGTTAATTATTAATTACGAAGTTATTGATAACTTGAGTGTATCTCATTTATTTATTTTTTACAATATTTTTGGTTAATTGAAGTGAATAAAAAGGAACTTTATAAAAAAGTCTCTATCAATGCAAAAAATTCCTGACATTGTCGTGTTCCGTCCCCATTCCTGTCAAAAGGCCAAAATTCCTGACATGTCAGGAAAATTCCTGTCATCTGGTAACCCTGAATGAGGCTCGCTCCGCCCTATGCGGTGTTTCAACGACCCGTTAAAATTCTATGCACATCCACGCGATAATATTTCAAACATCGTACCTTTAACTTCCAGATATTATGCATTCATTATGCATGAAAATTTAATAAAGCATATCTTGGCGTAGCTTTCGGGATGACTCACGCTAGACCGGGCCGTGGCCAGGCCGGCGCTTCATTTTCTATGGAAAGACCCACTAGATGGTGGTCTAGTGGGTGTGGGATCAGCCGTCATAGAAAAAATACGTCGGACGCCTCGGGCCGGGCACGGTCCGGTCTAGAGCGACTTATCCTTTCTCAGTGCGCTTAAACGTGCTTTAAGCAAAGCTTTATAATATAATATTGCTAATTCAAATAAAATCACATCAAGTTTACTGGAATAAATAACCATTTTCTCGCGTTCCTAGTTCCTAGTCATATTGAATTTATTCTTATTAGGGACGTGAAATCGACATTCGTAACGAAATCTCCTAACCACTTCAATAAAACGGTTTACGGTCCAATAGCTATAAGAACAATCCACCCCAGGGCGTCGTTGTCTCAGTTTCACGCCTAGCTTAACCACAGAGTGGGTATAACATTAATTGTCCTACTTAAGTTATATACGGGGCTGTATTAGATTCAAATTTAATTGCGCTTAACGTGGTTTCGTGTAAATTTGCCATTAAAATGTGCCATTAAATTACAACTATGAGACATACCTGAAAAAATATTTTTGTGGTACAGTCAAGGAATTTAAATTCCGACCCATTTCGTACTTTGTCACAGTGACAACCGTATGAGGTCTCTAGCGGCTTTCATATTGATTGTCACTGTGACAAAGTACAGTAAAGGGCCAAAAAGAATGCACATCGAGCTTTAGAAAGAGGCAATCGGCTAATTTCGACTTCGTATAGCGATATCTGTGTCGCACACACCATGACGTTTGTTTTGTCAGTCATGGTTCAAATGCGAGAGAGTGCAGTCGCCTATCTAAGTCAATATATATATAGAGCTGCTAAAACCCATATAAAATTAAATTTGTACTATGGCATCTATAGGGAAAAAAGGTAAGCCGTTACTCTACCAGTCACGCGAAATTATCCACAATGTTTATAAATATTTTTTATCTGAAGCCAACTAATTTAAAAAACATGAGGATGTTAATGTAAGTAATTATTTTAAGAAGGTTCAACAGAGATTTGTCATTACAATATTACACTTTTTGTCGATCTTATATAAAATATATATTTATGAAGATTATTTTTCCCTAACAAGAATATAGCAATAATTAAAAATAGTTACATCGTGTTTTACAGCTCTATATATTTCACGTGAAATCAAAACAAAACAACAATAAAGTACTTGGTTCTAAATTCAAATTCTGATAAACGACTAACCTAATAATTGATGTTCATGGAAATGAGCATTCGTTTGTATTCGGAAATGCGATGATTGCCGATGTGCATTCTTTTTGGCCCTTTACTGTACGAAATGGGTCGGAATTTAAATTCCTTGACTGTACCTACGTGTAAAACATAACATGCTAGTAATAGTAAAGTAAAACTAAATACATTAGGAAATACACAATTTAGCTAGTATTTCATGTGTATCATTTTACTTTTCTCAATTGTGTAAATGTATAAGTACATACAATATATTACATTTATACACAATGTTATTTGATATCATGACGCAAGTGCAACATTACAAGATAACCGAGCTGCACATGCTAAAGTATAATTGCATTATCGTCACAGCAATCTCTTTGCTGAATAAAATAATAATATCACTACATACAATTACTACGTACAATTAAGGTGTTCCAGACTGAGGTACAATAAGTTTAACGTTTTTGGATGTGTATTCTGAGGCAAAGAAAGATTCGTGACGAGCAGGTTTTTAAAAAAATCCGTAGGTCTTCACATAAAGGTTGACTCATTGTAGACCGGGCCGGGGCCGGGCCGGAGCTTCCTGCGCTTTGTTTTCTATGGAAAGCACCACGTGATCACCGATCAGCCATTATAGAAAATTACATGTTGGACGCCTCGGCCCAAGCACGGCCCATTCTAGCGTGAGTCATCCAGGTCATCCTTTATAATCATAATCATAATCATAATCATTTATTCGATGCAATCCATGGTGTTTATAAAGGTGTTTAAGTTTCATTCAGTACAGCATGGACCCTACTAGGGCGTGGCAACATATTATACGTAAAAAAAGTAAGATATTTAAACATTCATACATTATATAACTATTTATAATTTGTCAAGCTATTTCCGTCAGTAGAGAAAAGCGGTAAATTTGGAAAAATGTAGGCGCGAGGAGTTCGCATCCCAAAAAAGGTTTAAATTTCTTGCCTTTTTCTACTGACAAACTTGTTTGACTGTCTATATTTATTATTTTAGGTAATTAAACTAATTAAATAGGTCACAATATGCTATAGTCCATATACTTTACTATTTAATTGTCCATAAACTCTTGCAAAGTGTATGGGCATTTGGTTAAAAGGTAAGTCTTGAGCTTATTTACAAAGCTATTATATTTATTTTCATTTTTTATATACTGAGGGATGTGGTTATATATTCGAATGGACATTGAGTAAGGGCCTTTGTTGAAGAAATGTAGGTTAGCGGGAACTGCTTGTACAAGTTTATTGCGGATACGTAAGTTATGTAGTTGTGGTATGGGATTTTGGGGTTTTACAAATAAGCTCTCGTGTTTTCGCACAAATTTGCAGGTTTCTATGATGTATAAGGATGTAAGGGTGAGAATATTTAATTTCGTAAAATGTGGTCTACAACTTTCCTCATTACTTATCTTGGTTAGAACTCGTATGCATCTTTTTTGTAGTAAAAATAGGTCTTTAGCGTTTACACTATTGCCCCACAAAATGATACCATATTGCAGCCATGACTGGGCAAAAGCATGATAAGCACATACAGCAGTTTTTAAGTTGGTATTTATTAATATTTGTTTGAGAGCATAAGCAAATCTGGATAATTTAACAGAGATTTTATCAACATGGGCTTTCCAGTTAAAGTTTTCGTCAATGCTCAAGCCAAGTAGTGGGCAAGTGCTGGTAAGTTCTAGATTTTGTGATAGGTATGAATAATTTATTTCTAGGGCCAATCTTTGGTAGGGTCTAAACTGTATTAAGTTCGTTTTCTGCAGATTTATAATTAGATTATGATCTTCAAGCCAAGGTAAAATTGTATTAAATATTGTGTCTAAGGTGTTCGTAACTTCAGCAGTGTTCGCGCTGGGAAATATGATAGAAATATCATCTGCATAGAGTAGGGATTTGATATTAGTATTAAGTAATTTTGGTAAGTCATTAATATATAGTATAAATAAGATGCAGCCCAACACGCTACCTTGTGGGATAGAACAAGTTGTGTTAATTGTGGAAGACCGAACTTTGGATAATGTTTTAGTATTGTCATTATAGAATTCTATTTCGACTATTTGTTGGCGGTTCATTAGGTAAGAGGTAAACCATTTATGCGCGGTGCCACGAATACCAATTCCGTATAGTTTGTTTAGGAGTATGTCATGTCGAACTCGATCGTATGCTTTACTCATGTCCAGGAGCAGCCCGAACGCGTATTTCTTATTATCAATTAATTTTAACGCTTCTTGAACAAATTTATATACTGTTAGTGTGGTAGATCTTTGTTTCCTAAATCCGTATTGTCGTTCATCAAACACATTAAATTTGTTGCAAAAGGATGTAAGTCGGTTTGTCATAATGGATTCAAAGATCTTCGAAAAGGTATTGAGCAAAGCAATTGGTCGATAATTTTGGGTGTCTGAAAGGTCTCCCTTTTTAAATATCGGTTTTATTAGTGAGATTTTAAGGCTTTCTGGGAATATTCCTGAGGAAAAGGATTGGTTTATTAGGTCCGTGAGAGGATTTGTCAATTCAGTGGCACATAATTTGACAAGTGAGGGAGGAATTTCATCAATTCCATGACTAGTTTTATTCTTTAACTGTTTAATACATTTGAACGTCTCGCAGGGATCTACAGGCGACAAGAAAAATGTGTTGCTGGTTGGGTTAATGACAGGGCGGCCGTGCGGTATACTATTACTAGTTGTTGATCCTACGGAGGCAAAAAAGGTATTGAAAGTATTCGTTACTAGTTGCGGATCGTTTGTAATACTACCATTTATGTTTAGGCTCATATTTTCGGTTTTTTTTGTCTTGGTTTTATTTGTTTGTTCATTCACGATTTGCCAAACTGTTTTTACTTTGTTTTTAGATTTGTTTATTCTATTAATGTTGTTAATTTTTTTGGAGATGTATACAGATTGTTTGAGAATTTTATCATATGTTTTAGAATGTTTTTTTAAAACTGGGTCGTCAGTTTGAGTCATCAATATTTTTAGGTGGCGTTTGTGTTCAGATGAAATTTTGATGCCGCGAGTTAACCATTGTCTTTTTGGTTTAGGTTTCGGTTTAAACTGTATTTTTGGAATGCATCGATCAAGTAGGTTTTTAACTTCAGTATGAAATCGGTCAAAATTTTCAATTATCGTGTTTTGAGGGTTAATCATGGATGTAAAGTCTGTATTTTGTAATTCAGTTTTGAAATTGTATATGTTTCTTTGGTTATAAATACGGGTCATATAAGAGTATTGATTACGTAAGTATTTTGTCTTATTTGTTATGTTTTGAGTAGTCACTAAAACTCCTCTATGGTCCGAAAGGCCAAGCTCAACGACGTCAACAACTATATTATTGATATCAAAGTTCGTGAATAGAATATCTATACATGTCTTTGAATTCTGTGATATTCTAGTCGGTTCTTTTACGTGTTGATGAAAGTTTGCGTTTCTGAATAGGTTTAACAAGTTTTGAGATAGAATTGATGTTTTTAATACATCGACATTTAAGTCTCCACCAATAATCACGTCTTTTTTACTGTACTTTATGTTAACGAGTTGAAGGAGTTTATCTAATTGTTCAAAAAATAAGTCGGGTCTTCGTGAGTTATTTGGCCAATAAATTACAATCAATATTAAATCTAGTTTACGAATCTTGATTGCACAAGTTTCAAAAATACATTCTATGGATAATTTATTAATATCTGTTAACTCTAAGTATTCTATTGTATCCTTTAGGAATATACAAACTCCACCTCCTTCGTGGTTTGTCCTACAGTAATAACTCGCTAAGTTGTATCCTTCTAGTTTTAACAAATCTAACTTAGACATTGAAATCCACGTTTCACAAATACATAAGGCTTCGATAAACGGCTTATCATCTATAAGTGACTCAATTTGGTAAATTTTATTTCTAATACTACGCGTGTTTTGGTATAATATTGTAGATTGGGTCGGTTTAGGGGCGAAAAGTTTTGACAGATGACGCTGGCTGTGTGTTTGGTGTCGGCGGATGGTTTCTCAATAACGTCTGTTGTGGTTCATCTCCGGTGAGGCGCATAATAGGTAACGTTTCTGAGTTTAAGGTTGTTGCGGGTATAGTCTTGTTTCTATCTTCGTTATCGGCGTATACTTCTTGGAGGGGCATCTCTTTCCCATTGACAAATAATTTGTTATTGCGTATCACTGCGCTTTGTCCGGTTTGTCTAACTTCTCGTAGTTTTTCTCTGAGTAATTTTCTGGTTCGAAGGCTGTCACGATCAAGAAACTCTGACACAAAGAGTCCTGTGTATTTAAGGTATGAGGCGTTTTCTATAATATACTTCGTCATTCTCTTACTTAGAAGTTCTATGACAATAGGGCGCCTGAAGCCTCTACGCCCTATTCGCCAGATCTCCTCGATTTGCCCAGTTAAGTCGATGTTGTAGATGTCATAGAACAGATTTAGTACTTGATCTATCAGTATGGGTTCGGATTCACGGTCATGTTCGTTTAAGCCATAGAGAACCAGCCTCCTCACGTATTCAGTATGACTTGGTCCAGTGAAATTATGATTTGGGCTGTCTCTTACATAGTTATTGTTGCTGGGTTGTTCGGTTTTATTCGAAGGCACTATTCGGTCCGAGCCTGAGGATTTTAATTTATTTTCCAATAATTGAGTTTGAAGTTTTAAGGACGCCATTTCATGTTCAAGGGTTAAGATTTTCTTGTTTGTTTCGTCAATACGTTGGAAATTTGAGTTAGATTTTCTTAAGATGTTATCTGTTTGAATATTTGTAGCGTCAACTGATAGTTTTATGTTATTTAATTCCGTTTTTAATGTAGCATATTTTTGAAAGAGGTTAGATATATTAGTTTCTATTTTATCAGCTAGGTTGGTAAATCGTTGCTCTTGTTGTTCAAGCTGCAGGGTCATTTGAGATCTGAAGCTTCTTAATTCGGTAAGTATGATATCAGAGAGTACTTCATTGTTCTTTTTTAGACTTAGATCCGGATCTTTACGGGAGATTATTAACAAACTGTCGTCGAGGCTGTGTAATGTGTGACCTTTATTCCGTATTGTTACATTGGAGTCATCCGAGTCTGTGTCTGGAAGTTGGTGCCAATCGTCCATTGACACGTAATTTTGCAATGTGTTTTTAATTGGCGTGCTCGTTTTACCTGTTTTTGGAGCATTGCGACAAAGTTTGCAGGTCCAATTTAATTTTCTTTCAGTTGACATTAAATCAAATAATCCATGATATACATTGGCACAGGGAAGGTCGTAAGTACGCTCACAGGCACAGCATGTGAGACGATCCCGTTTCGGTAGTGTCTCGTGGCATTTGGCGCATACATCCGCTGTGCTGGACGTTGCTACGTCGGTACGCAGGTCTGGAAGTTTCGTGGAGTCATCTTTCGACATGGTGACAGGAAAATTTTAAAAATTTCACTCGCGCATTTAGGACACTGTTTGCGGTTTATTGCGTTGGTAAAAACGCTGGTATACTTCCCAGGTGTTTAATTATTATTTTTGGTGATGTTGTAAACACTATTTGACTATTTATATAATTAAAACATTTATTATTTACGGGAACAATATTTATTCGTGACAGTTGACATTGACATTCCAATAGTTTTCTAACAGTTTACTTTTTAATAAGGTATAGTTCGTTTTTTTTAGCATTAGAAAGAACTTGAAAGAAGGTAAGCGATCTTGACATGTCGTTTAATTGAAAAACGCTTTATAAAAATATAAAACTATTACTTATGAAAGCAGAAGAATATAAATGATCGTATTAGATTCATAATTGTTACATATTTGCAGTAACTTATTTTTAAAATGTGTTTTTCAATTAAAAGACACATCAAGATTGTTTACCTAATTTCTAATGCTAAAAAAACGAAGTATAGGTAGGTACCTACTTAATAACATCTCCATATACACGTAACTCCAGAAACGTAAAATAATTTTTTTTTTTGTTGTTTATACCCTCGTTCTTGAATAATTGTATGCTGATATAACTCGCTCTGTATAGTTGGAGGTATTGCGGGTTAGTTCAACCCCATTCAAAGTTGGCCGAAGCTACTAATTGTATATTCCTACCTGTTAATATAACCTACAAGTGGCGTATCATGGACTACTTAACACACTCCAAATTAAATAAGACCAAAGGTGATATGACCCGGGTATGTCCTTAAACCATGTCCAATACCACCGGTGGACGGGCAGCAGCGTCCCTCAAATTCGGTGTACTCGACTGCGATCGCCAACCCGCCTGCCAAGCGTGGCGATTATGGCATTCACCCCCCAAAAAAGGGGGAGGCCTATGTTCAGCAGTGGACGTCTTATGGCTGAGATGATGATGATGATGATGAAAGGTGATATACGGATTGCAACTGCAGCAGAGGTTTCTGCGGCAACGTTGCTGGAATAGCGTGGGACCGGGGAAAAACGGGAAACACTTGAACTTGCGATGATACTAGAAAACCAGCTTGCCGCGAGACAGGTAAAGAATTGGGTCACGACTATAATGGGCAGTTACGCTCTTGCGATCATGTAATGTGAGAGCGCTACCGAGTCGTGACTACAAGTTATCTTCACATGGCTCATCTAGTAGATTAGTGATCTGTCCGTCGTATAGTTTTGGCATAAATCCCTTTATAAAGCTACAATTAGTTGGGCATAATCAAGTCCTTTAAAGTCAGAAAGCCCAAAACTTTACGGATAAGTCTTAGTTAGGTATGTTCTTAATAAAATAATTATTCCTTTTTAGAGGGTTCAAAATGGCAAACAGTCCAACTATTTTGAATTGAATATTATCAAAACATGTGTTACTTGTATTCAAAAATATAATAAAATCCGTTTTTAGTGAATATGTTTAGGGTTGCGTTAGCGCAAATTAGTTTTACTTATCGCGTCATTGAAAATGCGTTTTCACTAGTTGAAACTAGTTTTCAGTAAGGCATCGGTGGAATCCAATCGCTAGAATCGCATCTTGCTAAGTGTTCGTACCTAAGTACGTACGTCGTTTAATTTGGTTCTTGTTTTTGAATAGGCCGTTATTGTCTAAAAATTAATCATTTCCTTATATTCTCTTATGAAAATATCTAAAATAAAATAATTTCAAAAACTACAATAAGTAGGTACATAAATAGTATGGCTAAGAGTAATTACTTCCAACAAACTTAGGGGTAAAGGATTATCGCAAAAGATTCAAGAAGAGAAGAGAGATTCAGTAAGAGAAATTCTGCCACCTTAACATGCGTACGCACTGTAAGTACTATAACCAAATCCTTCTTGTAAAATGAGAAAAGACATACTCAGTGTGAGGTATTCGTATTAAGCGTTAAGGGTTATTCTCGTTTAAACATCCCAAGGTAGGGATTTCTAAAAGCCCAGCCATTACTAGCGCTTTCTAGTCATAAGCCCTCATTGTAATTGCTATGTGTCCTACTTTCTGAAATTAAAAAGCCTCTTTCGGCGACCCCAATTCATTTTGAGAGTAAGTACCTACGCGAGTTTCATTTCATCTAACACTTCACAACACGAAGCGAGAAAGTTTTTCTCTCGGGGAATAGAGACAGGGTTTTTGTGGGGATTGTATGATAATAATACAGTAGGAACAGCAACACAAATTCTCTTTCATTTTAATAATGATAATGTAAATAAATGGGCAAAATTAAATTACCTAGTTGAACAATATCATGTTTACTTATATGTTTCAATAAGAGTATAAGACTTTAAGTAAGTATCTGCTGTACATATACTCGTACTGGGTGATTTTGGGGTCGTCATTCTAAATGTTACAAATGTGTTAAGGTGGTCATACTAACAGCCGTATTCGAACAATGAGATACGTCAAATACTAGATATTGAAACGATATGGATTAGATATGTCAGTGTCAAACAAGTGTCAAAATTGACATTTCTTCAAACAAAAACGTCACTTTTGACACTTGTTTGACACTGACATATCTAATCCATATCGTTTCAATATCTAGTATTTGACGTATCTCACTGTTCGAATACGGCTGTAAAAAAATTTCGCCGTAAAATTGCGAAAAAAAAATCGAACAAAATGGTCCGAAGTAGACGAAACGTATCGGTCCAATGGGAAACCTTGTTCAACATGACCATCTTAATACATTTTTGACTTTCCTGATCACGAGTATCACGACCCCAAATTCACTCAGTAAAATGAATTTAATATCTTCTCTAGTGGGTACTACATAGACCTTTCTGTTCTACGGAAAATTATTCCATAATATTAATTAATTCATTTGATTTCGTAGCAGACCAACCATCTCGTCCGCTGGAACGCGAGGAAACGGTTTGAATATATTCTTGCATAATTTGTACTTAAGTAAAGTACCTAATATTTGCATATGGACCTGGTTTCATTTCATAACGAGATTCCGTTGGCATCTCTACAAAAATGTATTATTATAGTAATTGTAGATATTGTAATCGCTATGGCTAAAAGAACCTTCTTACTTAAGGCAGCACGCAATTCAAAAAAGCCAAATAACTATTGTTAGTGATTTATCACGAGTACATGAGTACAAGTATTGCGTTATAATGTATGCGAGTGAAACACACTGATACAAAGAGAAAGAAAGGTTAGAAGCTTTTAAAAATTGGTGTTTGGCGGAGGATGGACAGGATTATCTGGACTAAAACGAAGATGAATGAGTAGATTTCGAGTAAGTAAGTATGGTAGGGGAAAAGCGATCCTTTAAATACTTTAAAAAATAGGAGAGGCAAAAATCTGGAAGGCAGGAATGAAAAGACGAGAAGCAGAGGAAAGCTTCAGAATTACATATGTCAGCCAAGTGAAAAAGACAGCGTCGTGTAAGGAATCAAAAGGCTTAAAAGGATTGGCGATCAGTTACGATGAATATAATATCTTGTATTTTAAGTAATACCAAACATTTCGCTTGTATTTCCTCCAGCGAGAGTACCAAGTGTGACTATGTACGGTATAGGTAAATAACTGTAGCTAGTCTATCGCTTCCTGTCCACATTCCGCAGGCTTTGTCGGCCGTTCTGTTCACGGGCCTTTGATCTGCGCCTGGGGATCTAGGCGTATTGCTCGCAAAGCTACACTGCAATCCCTAAGACCGTCCATAAGGGCGTACAAGCAAACGATAGATTCATAATGTAGGCCCTTTTGGAATTGAGCGGACGTACAGGTAACTTGTACAATTTCACTTGCGTTGTGCTAATTACAACAGTCGGATTTATTTAGTTTGCAGCAGAACGGTAAAGTTATTCGGAGTTTTTAGAAGCTTAATTTATTTTACTGTTCTTATCATTTAAACCATAAAGTTTCGAATCTTAATTATACCTACCCGTAGAGTCTGGCTAACCAAAAATTGTTGACAGATATTTCGTTGTTGTATCACCAATTGTCTATGATTTAAAAAAAAGCTAAAAGTCAGTTGTCAATTTATGTCATTCATTCAAATTGTTTGCGGTTTATAATGGGTTTATTTTAAATAATATTAATAATTTCTATACTGAGTGAGGTTCGCTAACTATTATTTAAGCTCGTAAATAATTACGACAATGTGCGAAGTCGACGTGTAGCGTTGTATAACGAAAAACTGCAATGTTTACAACTCCTAACCAAATATAAACAAATTAGGAGGTTGGTGCTCTATAAATATTTTGATACTTTAAGTACTAGTTCTAACATTTGCGTATTACTTTGATTAAGTACGTGAATTTATTAATGCCTGAATCTCATAAATATGACAAGTGTACAAAGAAACGGATAAACTAAAAGTTGTGAAAAATATCTATAAAATCGAAATATTGGAACGTAAACATTAGGTGTTTGTCGTTGACTGTACTTTAAATAGTGGTAGAAATTATGTGAGCTGACTTTGAGTGCACGTAAACGTTTGTTTAACTTATTTCCTTAGGTACCTTACTTGTACATAGAATATCATAAATATTGTCGAGTATCAAAACTATAATTCCTACTACACAAAGTGTGACCAGCCCAAATTTTTTTGAATTTCCCGCCAAAAATTTAGGTAAAATTTCAGTAGCCAGACTCTAGTACTTAAATCGTGTGTTTTAGATAGGAAAAAACAATAAGTATTAATAAAGTACCTCAATGAAAATGTAGAACTCTTTTTAAAAAAGGTATATCTGATTAAATTTATAGAATTTTAGTTTGTTATAAAATTAAGGAAAATAAGTAGTCTACAAGTTTTATTGAAAAAAAAAGTGATGAATTTGCGTAAATGAATTTAACTTTACAAAAAAAAACAGACAATTTACAATAATAGCAGAATCCATCACAACTGTTCATCTCTGATAAAGCTTGTTGTTGAAATTCGGAACAACGAACAAACAAAGTTCATTTCAAAAACATTTTGGAAAAGGAATCAAAATATTTGCAGCTAGCGGGTGCGGTTGAGTCTGCTTATAATGACATTAACTGCTTTGTGGCTACAAATAGTGACTCGGATTTATAGCGGTCAATGAGTAGGGAAATAGGTATGCGTTTATTTTTGTTGCTCTTGGATTCATTAAGGTATAAAGCGTCGGCCGTGACTTTTTCTTTCAATTTAGTATTTTAGGTAAATTATGACTTAAGTATGCGTGTAAAGTGATGGCCGGGCCGTGTTTCACGAAACTTTAGTAATCATAATTCGTAAATAAAAAAGCGGCCAAGTGCGAGTCGGACTCGCCCATGAAGGGTTCCGTAGCAGCAAGTAACATAATAAAATTGCGGTTTACGATTTATGACGTATAAAAAAAACCGGGCAAGTGCGAGTCGGACTCGCGCACGAAGGGTTCCGTACCATAATGCAAAAAAACGGAAAAAAATCCAAAAAAAAACGGTCATCCATCCAAGTACTGACCACGCCCGACGTTGCTTAACTTTGGTCAAAAATTACGTTTGTTGTATGGGAGCCCCGCTTAAATCTTTATTTTATTCTGTTTTTAGAATTTGTTGTTATAGCGGCAACAGAAATACATCATCTGTGGAAATTTCAACTGTCTAGCTATCACGGTTCGTGAGATACAGCCTGGTGACAGACAGACGGACGGACGGACGGACAGCGAAGTCTTAGTAATAGGGTCCCGTTTTACCCTTTGGGTACGGAACCCTAAAAAAATACTACTTACTAGATCTCGTTCAAACCAATTTTCAGTGGAAGTTTGCATGGTAATGTAGATCATATATTTTTTTTAGTTTTATCATTCTTTTATTTTAGAAGTTACAGGGGGGTGGACACACATTTACCACTTTGGAAGTGTCTCTCGTGCCAACTATTCAGTTTAGAAAAAAATGATATTAGAAACCTCAATATCATTTTTGAAGACCTATCCATAGAAAACCCACACGTCGGGTTTGATTAAAAAAGAATTTTGAGTTTCAGTTCTAAGTATGGGGAACCCCCAAAATTTACTGTTTTTTTTTTCTATTTTTGTGTGAAAATCTTAATGCGGTTCACAGAATACATCTACTTACCAAGTTTAGTTCTTATAGTTTAGGAAAAAAGTGGCTGTGACATACACGGACAGACAGACAGACAGACGGACAGACATGACGAATCCATAAGGGTTCCGTTTTTTGCCATTTGGCTATGGAACCCTAAAAACAGTAATTAGATGTTTCTCGCTTGTTATATAACTTAGGCTAGCTTTTGTAAAACGTACCCCTGGGCGTCATTATTGCAAAATAAAAAAAAATAAATTTGAAGGTTACAACATCTTCAATAAGACAATAAGGTATTGTAGTAGCCAGATATTGAATCCGATAGTTGGTTTCTAAGTAATTGAAGCTCGCAGTAGATTGAACTACATTAGGTATGTCAAGAAAATGAAACAACAATAGTTCCGCACCATCTTCTATCTACAGGTATTGATCATTATTCAACGGATATGATGAGATAGTAGTAGAAATAAATCACCAAGATACGATAACGATATGTTTAAGATCTAACCTGTCAAAATGGACTTTTGCGCGATTCTGGAGATACTCTTGAACGATTTCCACAGGATATGACTTAGAGATCCAATTCACATCTACTCGTAATTGATATCTTACTCTATCTAACGTAAAAGTGACATTGGTTGCCCGAATTGCGCTGCAAAAGAGAACTAGTTGATATCTAAACTATAACGTATCTAGAATGGTCGTCTCTTGTGAATATCTTGAAGTTCGAATACGGCAGTCAGGTTAGACCGGGCCACACCCGGGCCGAGGCGTTCGACATGTCATTTTCTATGACGGCTGATTTGTGATCACGTGGTGGAGTGGTGTGGAGACCTATGCGCAGGAGTGAAGAAGCACGAAGCTTGGCTGGAAAACCTGAGACAAAAAAGGCAGAGGCGTCATCGAGCTGGTAGCCGGGTCTCGGATCCAGAGGCTCAACAAACTCACACGTGCGACTTAAAGTGACATTCCATTTCCAACTGCAGCTGCAATACTGTTCATTTTCTATGGAAATTGACAGTGATAGCGACGCGTTTCCATAGTAAAATGATCAGTATTGCAGCTGCAGTTGGAAATGGAATGTCACTTTTATGCGGTAAAAAGTGCCGTGCAGCAATAGGCTTTTATAGTCATATGCGGAAATGCATTGGCCGTCTCAACCGCTCTTGACACAGCGTTGCAACAATCATCCGTCAGGGATGCAGTGGCCATTGATTGATTGACTGGTGCTTTCCATGGTAAAAAAAGCGCCGGAAGCTCCGAGCCCGGTCTAGCGTGAGTCATCCTGTATCTGTATTGACAATAAAACGAGATACTTGCGGATTTATAACTTAACTTATTCCTCAATAGTAGCAGAAAGAATAGATAGTATAGAGGGGTCCTTCATTGTAAATTTTGTAGTCACAGTACATTTACCGCCATCTATCGACACACGACTAAAACTCAAAATGAAAACGTATAAAATTATCAAAAAAATGTATATATTAGGATAAATGATTTTATTATTTTTATATAATTTTGATCCATGTTCATTCACTGATATCTATGTGTTAAAATTGTTAAATATGAAACGGTGTCGTCACGCCATCTAGCCGAGGATAGGCTAAAGGTGTGAGCGGCATCTATCCGAGAATGACTTTTTCTTGATTTCCGAGGCACGTTTTTTCCTTAGACTTTATTCATCTTATACTAAGTTACATATGTCTTTGATAGTAGACAGGTAACCTGATTTGCTGATGTAGAGAATGGGAACGGAATAATATAGACATCCTAAATCTTAAATCCAACTCGAGGTAGCTTTAGGGGTTTTCATTAAAATGATTAAGAAATACAGGTGTATTCGAAGGCTGAACGGATTTCGAGAGGCATCTCGACATTATCCTTATACTTAAACGAGATGGTAGATCGGCGGATTAATTTTAATACTCCTTTCTATAATATTAAATTTACAAGCGTAAAAAGCAGAGTAGGTACATTATAGTATAACTACATTATTTTGTATACATATACATTTATCTCTAAAATATTCTAGATAATTCACTGTATAATAATCCGAGAAGCTTCAAATCTTATAGTAATATTTTACTGATAATGATATTTAGTTCACTGACTTAAATATGAACCTTAAAACACCCTGACAAGAAATAATAGTAGATAGTCAGTTATATAGGTTTGTACCTTTGAGTATAACTATTATGTGGATGGTACCGTCAAACGGGGTGAGTAGGTTTCGCGGGGAAAGGGGTTATGAATGGGGAGAGAAGGTTTGAGAGGGGGGTGAGAAGGGATTTTAAGGCTACTGTTACAAAAATAATGTATTCCAATTTAAAATGGGGCTATAGTAATAAGCATAATAAAAAAAAATCGATCCAACAATCTTCCAAAATCACCTTTGTATGAAAAACCCTCTTACCCCAAATACGAGGCACTACGGGGTGAGGTGGGTTTTCCTCTTTATCGTCAAAGTTATGAAATGGAACTACCCAAAATAAAATACAAACTAAAATACAAACGTCCGAACCACTTAATATATACACCATTCAGTTCTCTCATGTAAAAATAAAATTTTATCGAGGTTTGAAAGTCAAATTTCACCCAACTCACCCCATTTTACGGTACTCGTACTCTCGTAGGTAACTAGGTACTGGTTGTACAGGTTTATTTTACTCGCAGACATTTTTCCAATATTTATATTCAGTCTCGTCATGTGAGAATACGTTTGTGCCATACGCCACTTACATTGATTTGCATGAAAGCGAAAAGAAGTAAACATATTTTTCGGAAAGTTACATTTAGGAAATATGGAAGTTATTTATCATTCAGGCACATATATGTTTACCATAAAATTGTAATCATGAAATAAAAGCATTTTTATTATTGTCATATACGTTTTTAGGGTTCCGTACCTCAAAAGGAAAAACGGAACCCTTATAGGATCACTCGTGCGTCTGTCTGTCCGTCCGTCTGTCACAGCCAATTTGCTCCGAAACTACTGGACCAATTAAGTTGAAATTTGGTACACATATGTAAGTCTGTGACCCAAAGACGAATATGTAACGTCAACAAATGAATTTTAAACATAAGGGCTACTTTTGGGGGGTAAAAGATAAAATTTAAAAACAAAGTTTTGCCAACTATATCGTGTTACATATCAAACGAAAGAGCTCATTGTGTGAATCTCATATATTTTTTTTGTAAATTTACAATAAAAAGTTTAGAAGTAATTCAAGAAAATAGACAAAAAATGACCATTCCCCCCCCTCTATCTCCGAAACTACAGGGTCGAAAATTCTGAAATTAATACACAAAATAGTCCTTTACCTAAAGATGACAGGAAAACCTATTAGAAATCTACAGTCAACCGTGAGTCGGATTTAAGAACAAAAATGCGGTTTAGGTTTTTTAGGGACACAACCGCAACAACCGCAATGGTTTAAGTGAAACGTGATGTAGACAGCTATTGCGAAGGCCCTAGGCCGATATCCGCATAAGGCCGAAGGCCCGAAGCGTCCCGAAGAGGCGTGCCAATCCGACTCACGCTTGAAGCTAACTTCAAGCGTGAGCCGGAATGACGACAAAAATTGCGACTATAGTTAGACCGTAAAAAGTCTGCAGCGATTTTGATAGCCCACGCAGTGCAAGTGTCATATTAAACGTCAAACAAACTTCTATGAAATTATGACGTATTAATAACATTTACACTGCGTGGGCTATCAAATTCGCTGCAGACTTTTATTGGTGTGACTTATAAGGCTGTACATGGCACACAGCCGCATTGATACAAGTGTAGTACTGATTGATTAGGTTACTATTGTTACGTGTTTTAAAAGGCACTATACAGGGTGGCCAAAACTTTAACTAAGTGTATTCCCGTTGCCAACGTGCAACCCCGAAATTGCGAGGAAAAATTTGTCTGTTTCATACATTTTGGCTGGTCCGTTTTCTATGGGAGGATACATTTTTTTTCGCGATTTCGGGGTTGGTCCCATAGAAAAAGTTGTAAACCTCAGTATAATCCAAAAACCTCCCCGGCTACGGGAATGCACTTATTTTTTGGCCACCCTGTAGGCATTAAGGTATTATCTCTCTTCGGCCTTCGTTTTTAAAACACTTGTACTACTAGGCGAAGCTCGGTCTTCAGTCTTCGCATTTGGACACTTGTACTACAGGCCGCTTAGCCAAGATGCCAATCGCTAACGCTCCGTAGCTATCGAAACGCAACTGTCACTGTCACGCCAATGGGGAAGAGTGATAGAGATACATAATGCTTTTCGTTGTCGAAGCGATAGCGATTGTAACCTTGGCTAGGCGGCCTGTTCGGCATTTAATCTTCCTATCTAAGCTACTGTGCATAGTTGCAAAGATATAAGCCACCACGCCAGAAAACTTCATGTTACATCTGGTTTTTGATTGACCCATTCGGGTTTTTCATGACGTTTCACTCGCGTTACGTTTCATGTACAAAAAAAAATTTTGAAAATTGTGTGATGTACGGAACCCTTGAAACGCGAGTCCGAACTCGCACTTGACCAGTTTTTTAGTATTAGAAATAAAGTAAACAATCTTGATGTGCCTTTTAATTACAAAACACATTTTAAATATAAGTTACGGCAAATACTAGTAGGTATGTAACAATTTTGAATCTAATACGATTATTTATATTCTTCAGCTTTCATAAGTAATAGTTACTATATTTTTAAAAAGCGTTTTTCAATTAAAAGACATGTCGAGATCGCTTACCTTCGTTCAAGTTCTTTCTAATGCTAAAAAAACGAACTATAAGACGTGATATTTTTGAGAATTGCTCAAAAATACCCATCTCGCGAGGAAATTCCCTATAACGGCACATCACTAAAATCAATAATATAGAAGAGACATGGCGCACACAAACCATATTTATTTATTTAATCTTTATTGCACAAAAGAAAAACCTTATAGTACAAAAGGCGGACTTAATGCCATATGGCATTCTCTACCAGTCAACCTTAATTATTTACGGGCGGTTCAATTAGTATTTTCTAAAGACGGCCTTCTTGTGCGGTTCGTGTATTGGATTACGGGCCCATAGAAGTTTCACAAAATCAATTGAAAATTAAATTACCTCGGCAAATTGAATGCTTTTTTCGTAAAAAAGTTAGGTAATTTCCGATGTACTTACTTATATATAGTAGGATATAAGTTGGTAAGGTACGGATTCCATTATACTCCTATCACGACATGATTTTAATTTAACACTTGTTCATTTTGAGCACACAATCATCCTTATGACACCCAATGAATATTAAAAGTCCTTTTCAGGATGAAAATCTTGCTCATATTCCACTTGTATTTCAAGTATATTAAAAATAAAAATACCGTATTTTATTATTTACCTTATTAATTACTACCGGTTTGAATAAACACCTAAGTAATATAAAAGTTGAATGAGTATGTACTCGGCACATTTTTCGTAAGCAAGAGCAATATTTTAACAGGCCCATTTATTTTGCCTTCCACACTTACCCATGCACCACAGTTTGGGTAGGTTAAATTTCAAATGACGACTAATTTAAATAGTTCCTCCCATCCGTATTTTCGCTGAACAACGGTAGTCGATAGAGGACGCACCGAAACGTTCGCAACACTATTTTGCCTTTGCCTTAGTTATAGATAGGTATAGACATTGCCTTTCAATACGCGCCTCACCGTCCCAGAGGACTTACCGCGAACCACGTTCGACGTGTTGCCTCTTTATCGCACTTGTAAATTTGTCCGTAAGGTTGACAGGGAAGCAACACTTCGAACGTGGTTCGCGGTAGGCCCTCAGCTCACGGTCCACGTACATACTGTGGCTCACAGATCTATATCTGAACCCCTAAAGTCTTTTCACCTATCTTTGCATTCCCTAATATTGTTTGTCATAATGATCAGTTGTCCTAACACTAAAAACACTAATTTTGGTTTCCCTAAATATTGATTACTTATCCTAATGTTATTAAGCATATTTTTTCTTTCTTTCTAGTATTGAGTAGCTTCGTAAGCTCCCTTAAGCTATTTTTGTATCTTTTTCCGTGTAAATTCAAAATTACTAGGCACTAAACAAAATGTCTACCCTAATCTTCGCTGCCCCTCCATTGCGCATCTAATAGTTAAACCAAAATTCTGCCTAACTAAAAAGATCACACTTGTAAGACAGTAATATCTTAAGCTTTGTGTCCTTGGAAGGTAACGATGCTAATGGTTCTCTATCCGATTGTGAGTCGACAGGGGAGGCCCTAAGCTGCTTTAAGCCAATGATTAGAATTTATGGTCTTTGACTTGCGCAAATTGCTAATTAGGTATAATTACCTTAATATTAAAGTTATTGTTCTACCTATATTCAGCAGCAGATGGATATACGGTTGTGCGCAATACATTACATTGTTATATTTACTGACAATATATTCAGGAATCCCACATACATTTTACCCGGAAATAAGTACTTAGGTAAAAAGAAAAAATATGGTTTTCTGTAAAATCGGTTTACGGACGATAATTTTGCGTGATAACGTCATAAGAAAACATAATACTGCTTCCCCTATTCGAAGATGAATTGTTACCGGTTTCTAGAAAACAAATGGTATAAAACTGCAACCGAAAACACAAAACCTATAGGTACCTAAACCTGTTGTACAAAAAGTTACCATATACTTAAACATAACATGACCTTGCATCAACATGACACCTATAAACTAAAGTAAAATCCAGAGCCTGGTTATACATTTTCATTACAAACAGATCCAATCCACTCAGCATTATCAGTATCAGCATGAACCACATTCATTTGAATCTCGATTATTGGCACCGCTCCGCACAATGGCGGAATCCAACCTAAGCCTCCCATTCAGGAACTTGGCACTTGATACTAATTAAATTATAATTTCCAACCGTATAAATAAGTAGTTATTATTACCAATATACTCGTAATTAATATCTGTTCGTTCGCATAAAAAAATCTTTTAAATTGATGTTTCACGTAGGTTATTGATTTTGTATCCTGAGGGCCTACCGCGAACCACGTTCGACGTGTTGCCTCTGTCACACTTGTAAATTGGTTCGTAAGTGTAACAGGGAGGCAATACGTCGAACGTGGTTCGCGGTAGGCTCTTAGATCTAACAAATACGCCACAGTTCCGCGCGCATGATTGCACGTCTCGTCTATTTAGAGCAACTTATGCATGTATTTATATAGTCACTCGCAATACAATCCCTAGACCTGGACGCACCTATAGTCAAGTAAATAACCGACACTTCTTATAAATATGCAGTCAATATTGTACCCATGTTTATTTTCAACCAAATAAAAAAAAAAGGTTCAGGTCGTGTCATACCAGAAGGTTAAGGAGTTGGCAGAGGACCGGACGAGAAGAGAAAATATTTTTTGTTCAAGAACTATGTCTCTTTGCTGCTTCTAATTTTAATTTGTTATGCCATGGGACAGTGTAAGTATGCGTGCGAATAAAACACACTAAGATTATATTGGTATTAAAGTTCACACATACGAATTCGTCTCCCGGTTGCCGGATTAAAGTTCACACAAAGCCTTTACAGGTTCCTATTCGTTCTGTATATCTACATACGTATACCTAGTATAGCTATTTGCCAATCTCAGAACGGAAACGTTCTCTAGTGTAGATTCTGACAGTAGGTATCGCCAAGACAAACTTTACTGCAGTAGGTACTGATTGCTCTTGATATTGTAACATTTAGGGTAACTATCAGGGTAACGTATGGGTATGCTGCGCCTTTAAATAAATGTATGACATTGTAATTTAATGGAATGGAATGGAACTTTACCTTAATGATAATTTTCGTCTCCTATAAATACAATATGTTCCTGGCAAAGAGTTCTAAGGACTTTGCACCTAAAAAACAAAAATTTAACTGTTTGTTTTTTTAGTGATATTTTTCATAAAAAATATTCCAACACACGTTATGATAAGATAACCTCATTGCACTAAGGACAAGGGGAGATTTATATACTAAAAGAAAGGATATAAGATATGGCGCGCCGCGAAACTTGGGACGGAAGATATTTATGGTTATCGCGCTTTATCTGAATAACTCTGAAAATATACATGTGGCGTTTCCCGGCAAAAACGCCCACTTAAATATAATAAATTTAAATTTTATTAAAATTCGACATGTTTCAGTGTTTTTTTTTCTATCGAGCCAACTTTAAACTTCAAGGTTTTGGTTAGAGTTAACCCTTGCAAATTAAATCTAGATGCCGTGTGTTTTTTTCGTGGCAGTTGCCGTTGTAAAAATGTGTTACAATTCAGTGTATCAATGTATGTACCTATATAAAAAAACCGGGCAAGTGCGAGTCGGACTCGCGCACGAAGAGTTCCGTACCATAATGCAAAAAAAAAACAAAAAAAAGCAAAAAAAACGGTCACCCATCCAAGTACTGACCACTCCCGACGTTGCTTAACTTTGGTCAAAAATCACGTTTGTTGTATGGGAGCCCCATTTAAATCTTTATTTTATTCTGTTTTTAGTATTTGTTGTTATAGCGACAACAGCAATACATCATCTGTGAAAATTTCAACTGTCTAGCTATCACGGTTCGTGAGATACAGCCTGGTGACAGACGGACGGACGGACGGACGGATGGACAGCGAAGTCTTTGGGTACGGAACCCTAACTAGCGTTGACTCCTTTGGTATTCTTGTAAATGTTTGCGTGACCATAAGCTACTTAGGAAGGGATTATATTTTACACCCCCGGTCCGTAATATAAGTTCCAAACTTCGACAAACTATCCTCTTGACCCATAATTATGAACATCTGTAAATATGATAAAACGTGCTGCCAACATATTTCCTACACCAAAACCTCGTACCACATACAATACTCACA
This sequence comes from Cydia fagiglandana, assembly GCF_963556715.1. NCBI lineage: Eukaryota > Metazoa > Arthropoda > Insecta > Lepidoptera > Tortricidae > Cydia > Cydia fagiglandana. The sequence continues at coordinate 8,823,346 of NC_085937.1, forward strand.
GACTAAACAAACTTCAATTGTAAACATACTTACACATAATCACCTCTTTATGCCTTGTTTATACCAAATAGATTTACTACTTACTTTCTCAGTGCCTTATTGTTTCCTGATCATTGTTTACTACATGCTAAAACAAGTGTCCTGTAACTTGTTTTTTGATACTACCAAACGTATTGTTATAATGTCACCTGCTTATTCTGCTGTTAACCTTTTCTATTATGAATTCATACTCTCACTCCTTCATATTTATCCCACAACTGCACTAATAACTTGTAACTTACACGATTGCAACACTCTCACAGACTCTTATATACGACGTACTCACACATTTAATTTAGCCTCTATGCTTAAACCTAACATAAAACCATTCCCAATACGTTACAAATATTACCTTTTATATTTATACAGTTATTCTCAAGACTTGAATTCGCTTTTATACCTATATAATGGATGACATAACTACGATAGCTAAAGAAATCGAAGCAATTTCTATTGCGGACGCCTACCTATGCGACCCAGAAGACTGTGGGACTTATTTTGGGCCCCAAACTGATTATCTTAAAATCTTACATCTAAACATAAGAAGTATAAACTGCAATTACAATGGTTTGTTAATCTTGCTAGCGAGAATAGACTTTCAATGCGACTTAATCATACTATCTGAGTGCTGGTTAAACTCGGCACCGTTCATTCCTGTTTTACCGGGTTACGAAGCTCATCGATCTACACATACTAATCAGAATGACGGCATAGTAATCTATGTCAAAACTTCAATTATTGTTACTGTTGAAGAACCCAAACTGCACGACGCTAACTGTCTACTAGTAAAAGTAAAACCCGATATTGCCATAATTGCTATTTACCGTTCTCCGGCTGTCCACTCCATTCACGATTTCATCATTAGTCTGGGCAGCACTCTGTCCCTTCTTTCTTCCTTTCGGTCTGTTACTATAATTGGTGACATAAACATTAATATTGGTACAAATTCAGCTGACCCCCGCGTAGACGACTACCTCCTTTTCACGGCATCTCATGGTCTTCTCCCAGCCCACAATTTTCCGACCCGTAATGAAAACTGTTTGGATCATGTAATGTTGAAGACAGACAAAGAGGCAGTTGTTATGGTACTAAACAGCTTTGTAACGGATCACGCTCCTGTTGTCTTGTGCTCTAAATATAAACCAGAAAGCCACACATATAGATCCTCAGGAAGACTGAATATGACAGCCTTAATCGAGGATATACAAAATGCTGACTTATCTTCCATTTTCATCGTTCAAGACTCTAACCTAGCAGCTGAAACCCTTATTAACTTATTATCATCATTAGTTCTATCACGTACAAGCCCAGTGTTAGTCCCTAGAAGAAAGCGTACTCTCAAACCGTGGATTACACCCGGTCTCTTACGGTGTATTAAAAACCGCGATAAACTTCATGTCAAATCTAAAAAAGACAGTAACAACAGTATTTTAAGAACAACCTACACGCGTTATAGAAATTACTGTAATAATCTTTTAAAAAATATTAAACAAAACTACGAAAAACAACTTATGGATAAAGCCAAAGGTAAACCTAAGGATACATGGAATGTGATAAAGCAGATAGCCAATATTCAGCAAGTAAAAAAATCACAACATGAACTGTTGGAACTGTGTCCAGATCCTGTCTCATCAGTAAATAGTGTCAATACATTTTTTGCTAACATTGGTAGCACTCTCGCCCAAAATATCTACAAAAACGCAAATTATTCGACATTAGCAAAAGAATATAAACTGGACGGTTCTAGCCAAAATAAAAGTTCCATGGCAATTTTTAACACTGACGATGCTGAAGTAGAAGGAGTCATTCTTAGTTTGAGAAACAATTGTTCGATCGGATACGATGGCATATCTACTGCTGTATTAAAAGCTACCCGTAGTAAATTAGTGCCGGTACTTACGTATATTTTTAATTTGTGCATAGCTGATGGTAACTTTCCTTCTGTATTCAAAAAGGCTCTTGTACATCCAATTCACAAAAGTGGTAATAAAGACTGCCTCAACAACTATCGTCCTATTTCTGTTCTCACTAGTATCTCAAAAATCTTTGAAAAAATACTAAATAAACGTCTAATTGGCTTTCTGACTAAACATAATATTTTGGCTCCCAACCAATTCGGTTTTAGAAGTGGCAAATCAACCGAGGACGCAGTAGTAGCTCTAACAGATAACATAGTAAAGAACCTAGAAAATAAGCAAAAGACTATTGGCATTTTCCTTGATCTGTCGAAGGCTTTCGACACGGTCTCAGTCTCTATTTTACTTAGCAAGATGCAAGCTATCGGCATTAGAGGGCTAGCATTAGATATTTTCAAAAGCTATCTGTCTGAGCGGACACAATCAGTTATTATTGATAAAACTAAAAGTAATGAACTGCCATTAAATTACGGAGTACCTCAAGGTAGTGTGTTGGGGCCTACTCTGTTCCTGCTTTATATTAACGACTTGTGCTCCCTTGAACTGAAAAATTGTCGAATCATCACTTATGCTGATGATACAGCGTTGATAGTAAATGGTAAGGACTGGGAAGGTGCTAGAGTTGCTGCTGAAAATGCACTTCGATGTATCTCATCTTGGCTTACTGCAAATCTACTGACCCTTAATGTAGTCAAATCTAAATTTCTTACCTTTTCCCCAAATTCAACTTTACAACCAGAAGCTGGCTCAATGAAAATTGTGGCTCATAGCTGCTCGGACAATACCGCCCCTGACATGACTTCTCTCTGCACGTGCACCCCTCTTACCCACTCCCAGTGTATTCAGTACTTGGGTATAATAATAGACTCCAACTTACGCTGGCATCATCATATCGAGTACCTAAACACAAAAATTAGAAAACTCATATACGTATTTAAGAATCTAAGATCTGTCGTCGGTCCTGAAACACTAAAAACTGTATATTTTGCTCTGGCGCAGTCCTTGTTATCTTATTGTGTTTGTGTATGGGGTGGGGCAGGTAAAACCTTACTTTTGAAAATAGAGCGGGCACAACGTGCTGTATTAAAGGTTATGACTAAAAAACCCTTTTTATATCCTACTTCTAAACTATATCGGGAATGCAATTTATTAACAGTAAGAGGTTTATTTATTCGACAGGTTATAATGAGGAAACACAATACCCTTGAATTTAAAGAGGATGGCAATTTAAATAGGCGTCGTACAGACTATGTCTGCGAGGTCCATAGCTTCCGCCTGGCACTAGCAGGACGGCTTTTTCACTACCTCAGCCCAAAACTATATAATAAAATAAATAGGCTACTTGGAATTTATAAATTGACATTTAGAGAATGCAAATTGAAAGTTACAAACTGGCTGGTTACATTGACATATGAAGAAATCGAGGATCTCCTTTCAGCGCATTCATACACACACACACACACACACACACACACACACACACACACACTCTCACACACACTCAGCACTCACATAACATACATATTATAAACTAAAATAGGCATGTGCACATTACTTTATTTTCTTATATCTATTTTTGTAAGCCCTTATCTTCTACTTTTAATGTACCTCATAAATTACCACTGTCACCACTTTAATTACTGTAACGTTATCACTGCAACTTGTATTTCCGGGGTGAGGGCCTGGAGATCTGTAATACAGGTCCAACCTAGTTCGGACTCCAGTCCCTCACAAAGGTTCTTGTAAAAATAATATAAAACAAAAAAAAATGTTGTAAAATTATCCTTTGTGAGGTGAAATAAAAACATTTTATTTATTTATTTATTTATCTGTTATGACTTCAAGGGTTAAAAGTTTTAACTTAAAACTGGAAGTAAGTGTACCTACTTATGTAATTTCTCAATATTTTGGATTGTGGTCGAATATCGTAAGTTACAGTTATAGCCTCTTAGACTGAAGAAGATGCCAAAGGTAATTTGTACGTTTAGTATAAAAATTAAAAAGTGTAACATGCATAAGAAAGCACACTGCCAAGTTTCGGGTTAAGAATATTCGTTTTTGTGATAGATAGATAGATAATTTCTTTTTCACGCCACTGTTCGGAAATGTGGCAATAGATGGTCTAAAACCAAGCTGGAAACCACTACTACAATGTTTCATTGTCATCATCATCTGTCATTGGTGACAGTTCGCTACAGCAATGAGTATAATTTAAAACATAAAAAACAATAAAAGGTCTTTTTTTGCGCAACTTTTTCCTTCAAAAATAAAATTAGGTTATTTATAGAACCAATTTCTTGTTTAAAAAAAAGAAATGTCAAAACCATTCACTTCATTTTTTTTAACAATTATCCATTCAGTTCACGCTTAAGGCGTTTTTTACTTTTATAGCTGTTTGTGTTTTTTTTTATCAAAAACGCTTCTAATTTTAGAGTCGGTTTGAAGCAAATAACAGAAAAACGCCTCTTAAAAGTGGTAAAAAACGTAAAAAAGGCGGGATCTGAAAATACTTACTGAATTGGATAGTGTAAATTGTGTTTAATTAAAAAATATAAGAAACGCGCTCGCTAAAAAATGAGTTCTTCTAGTGAAGAAAATGATATTCTTACGCTGACGCCTACTGAAATTCAAGAGACAGTACAGGCAGTGGCTTATTAGTAATTTGCTACCAGAGAAATCGCGGGCTACTACTTACAGTTATGCAAACGTTTTCTTATTTCCTCGCAGTAGTCGTGAAAAGCACTATGTAATGCCTCGGCCGGAAACGCTAAAGATGGACTCGTATTATTCGAGGGCCTCCACTAACGTGTCGGCCCTCGAACTCACTCGTCCATCTTTTGGCGGTTTTCTGTCCTCTCCTACAATGTACTATATTCATTCATTCATTCATATTCATATTGTGCACCACAAAATGAAGTAAAAATAGCACATAATAACCATAACTGTCTATAGTCGCACCAATAAAAGTCTGCAGCGGATTTGATAGCCCACGCAGTGTAAGTGTTATTTTTACGTCATAATTTCATTGAAGTTTGACGTTTAAAATGACACTTGCACTGCGTGGGCTATCTAACTCTATGCCCCTTCGTTTGACTTTTTTCGTTTTTTTTTTTAATTGTTTTGAAATTTACGAACGAAAAACAAATCCATATACCTAGATTTTAAAAGTTATGTTAGGTTAGTAGGTACTTAACTCTTAGGTAATAATTAAAGAACGGGTATGATATATAACGGGGACTAAATATGGATGGAGAATTAATCGTCCACTATTCTATTAACTTTTAACAATGTAATTTAATCTTCCAAACCCATGTTACCCTCCTTCTAATAGCATCGTTTTGAAACTTTACAAGTATACACAATACAGATGACAATACTATAGGTATGTATTGTGTTACTAACTAAGTAGGTCAGAATTTATTCTATTTTATTTTCATTTCTGTTATAAATATTATTAGTCCGATTTCGTTATTTATAACCAAAATTATTTTTCTTTTGCTTCTTTAACTACTCTAACAAACTATCTAATTGAACTTAACCCCTTTGATCTTTGTCAAACTTACAAGCCACTTTCGCCAACTTTTCTTATCTACGACTTAAACATTTACCAGTGAGTTGTGTATTTGAGTTCAGTTTGGTAAGAAATAGCTTTTTATCAGTGACATTTAAATGGATCTCCAAGTTAATAGGGGATTTATAAAAACCAAAAATACACCTACTTTTAATTAATAACAAACTTACAAAAAAATAACCTAATATTAAAAATACCTACAAAATTAAATAAAACATAATATCCATGAGTGACCGCAGGATAGATTACCCAGGTCCGATGCGAAAGGATTCCCATAAGGCTGGCTGCGTTCCCCCATTGGATCGCTATGCCGTACCGTTGAGACAAGCGGGCCAGCCCTATGGTCCCCGGTAACCTTCATGTTTTTTTAAAAGTTGCCTTATAGGGTGAGTGTCGATTATATACATAGGATGTTTTTTTTTTATTTCTGGCCATACTGTAAGAGGTGAAGTAGGACATATTGAACAGCTTTTCCTATGGAACCTACACTGAAATCACACAAAGAAATCTACTATTCGATAAAAAATTACTTATGGAGTGAAAATACTGAAATACTTATACATAGTAAAAATTGTTTAGTATTTAATTACATATTCGTTGTCAACATAACCATTGTACATCTTTCATTTGTCCACATTACACCATTTGGCGTTCGGTTTCCTATTCCGCTGTTTCCGGATATCTGGTTGACCGCGAAAGGCCATTTATCAACATAAGTACGGATGTGATGGTCATATTTGTCTACGTGATAGCATAAAGACAGTGTATGTAGGTATGTCTCTTTCAATAGAGTTGTTTTCAAATGTGACACTAATTAACTCACGTGGATAAAATACAACTGCACACCGGGGACACGTTACAGACAAATTGTGCGTCTAATGAGATGAGATCATGTTACGGTATTTGTAAAAAATTGAAAAGTTTGATCCCTGCGGCGTAGTTTGGCGTGTCATCTTTTTAGTACAATTTTATAACAGGAGACATTTTCGCGGGCTTTGGGCACTCTAAAAACGCTTTACGAATACTTCGGCCGCATGAAAAAATTAGAGTATTATAGTTAAATTTCGTGACTTATTGCCTAATACTTAGCATATTAACTAGAAATATTAATCCATATTCAGGTTAATATTTACATGCACTTACCTGTTTGTTTCAACTATTCCAACACTGCCAACGTTTGAAGTCAGGTGAAAACCCGCAAGTACTCTCATTACTCACAAACATTAACATGTATAAAGGGCGCCATACTGCCAAGTTCCACGGATAACGAACATTTCGCTTGCCAAGACATTGACAGACGAAGATATGATGGACATACGGAGATATGATCTTTGATTTGAGACCGACAAGGCAAACAATCGATACCGACGTCAGGAATCGACGGGTGGACGTAAATGCGGATACGGAATAATCATGCTCGGCCTTGGAGTAACTAGTTGGAGTCTCCGTGAATCAGTGTGGTAATCTGAATTCCTTGTTAAGTAAGCCTAACCTAATGAGTAGGTAGTTTCTGCCTATGTACTATATATTATATAAGTACGTAATGAACCTACGAACCTAAAAGCTCGAGCTACGAAATCAAAAGGAAAAAACGAAACCATTATAGGATCACTCGTGCGTCTGTCTGTCCGTCTGTCACAGCCTATTTTCTCGTAAACTACTGGACCAATTAAGTTGCGATTTGGTACACATATGTAAATTAGTGACCCAAAGACGGACATGAAACGAAAACAAATGAATATTAAACATGGGGGCCACTTTTGGGGGATAAATGACAAAGTTAAAAATTAAAGTTTTTCAAACTACAAATGAGCTGTTTCATTTGATTTTTTTTTAAATAAGTAACACAGCATTACAGTAAAACCAAGGCACTGTGAAACTACAAATAACAAAAATACAGCGAGACAAAGAAAAACAAACACATAAAAATGAGATATAAATTAAACATTGGACTTGGGCGTCTCATATAAATGAAAGAGCTTATTTTTAAAATAAACCTATTATACATAAATATGCAGTCAAGCGTAAGTCGCACTTAATGTACGGAACCCTTGGAATGCGGATTTTTAAAACCGAAGTCGGATGCAATTTAAAGCCATTATTTTATACGCCATCAAGTCCCATTTTAATGGTAATGGGACTATGGGACTGTCATATAATGGGATAATAAAACCCTAAAGTTTGAATCGTTAATCTTAATAGAAAATGTGTCAACATTACTAAACCTAACTACGACAATTAACTAGAACTGACGCTTTTTTCAAAGCGGGATTACAGCGTTCATAGTATTAGGGAATAATTGAAAACATTGCACAAAGAATTCCATAATTTTTGCCATCTGACTTTCTAAACCTGAATTGAAACTGGGTCTTATAGGGATTAAGTAAAACATCGTGTGGACCGGTCAGGAAGTTTTCCTTAAATATATATCATAAATCTGTTACATTTCTCTTAGCTGACCTAAAAGTCACACAGATAAAATTCCTTCCCGTTCTTGCGCTAACCTCAAGGGGACATAGAAGCCTTAGCAATGATAACTTTGTGCTTTACTAGTGTATTACGCTAATGTCATACGTAGTATACATAGTGCCAGTTACTGATCTATTACATTGTCCACAAATTGAACTGAAGGATATAAACAACATTATTGAGCTAGAATCCTACTATATACCTACCCGAATAACGGTATACGATAACTGGAAATTCCCCATTATTATGTGTTATTCGATGATTTTTTTTACATAAGTATATTTTGTTAAACTGTGCAAAAGTAACACCGACCGATTTATATTGTCACCAAGTTCCAAAGATATGTTAATTTTCATCTCAATAGAACATTGAAAACTTAATTACCTTATCTATCAAATATTACAAGAAAAAATACTTGTAAAAGGGCACTTCGATGTTAGAATATTTGGTATGTATGACGCATTCGGATCTGGCTAATATCGTCATTATTACTTACTTGACGAAGTAACAAGTTACTTTAACAAGATGTGTATTTATTATTGTCATATTAGTTTCAGCTCTGATAAGTTTCGTAAAGCGATATTAATTGGACTCACAAAGTAATAATGTGCTAATCTGCTAATAGTCATTACGTGGGCTTAACTATATGTATTTGCTTGATGACAGCGTTATCGACGCAGGTAATTACTTTGAATATACTTATATAGATATAGTCATATCATATATCATCAAAAGATTTGACTGAGACATCTCACAAAGTATTTATAAGTATTTATCGCATTACACAGTTAGAGTTTTAAAACAGTTAAACATCGACTCAATTGCCAATGAAGTCAACATACACCTAAACACAGTTAAAACAGTCCCTTTGTATTGTTAAGAGAGAAAACACCATACATCATTAAATACAGGATTTAATACATAAAACACGGAAAACAGGCTCCGACGCAGTAATGCCGGCGATCCTCCTCTGACAGTCCGGATCGCGCCAATCGTAGTGTCACAATTGACACCGACCTTAGGGCAGCGTTCGAGCAAACCACATAATCGGTTATCAGTATGTGACTATGTATCAATATTTAATATGTTACCAATTCTCCTGGATCCCCTGGGCATTTACTAAGACATTCACAAAATTTTATTTTTATTTAATAAAACAAGGTTCTGAAAACAAAACAAAACTTTTTTGGGTAAGAATTGGGAATTATAATATCACATAACATCAAAAACAACACACAAGTGAAACAAAGAGAATGTAACATTAGGCACTCATAAATAACGTAACGTACCTTACTTATAGGACCACTTAAAGTAAATACATACTTGTGGGTCCACGGGTCGGAAAACCATTAATAATATATTTTCCCTTAAAAGTAGAGCTAAGGAAAAACCGCTACTTGTAAATAGCATCTTTAAAGAGTATAAGTAACATTTTACATTATATTTGTAAAATTATCGGATATGTTGTTCTACAAAGTCAAAGAGGAAAAGGGACGACTGTGGGTCTCCATACAAACGTAGTCCCTATTTCATTGACATAATATTTTTTATAAAATTAGGAATAAATGAAATTAATTTATAAAATATTTTTTGTTCTCTATTTCAGTTTATAGCTATGCCCTTTCGTTATTTTTTTTCGATTTCTTTGATTATTATAACAGGAGCGCAATAAAAAATTCCATACAAAATTTTAAAAGGTAACCAAGCTAGCTATTAAAATATAAAAAAAAATTAAACGCAGAGACACAGGGGTCAATATAGGTAGGTACATTAAAGGCAGGTACGTTAAGTCAATATAATTATGTAGGTATTTTCTACAATGTGAATACCCAAGGATAAAAATGGGGATTACGTTTGTATGAAGAAGCAGCATTTTGATAGTTTCGTAATAACGTATAAGAGACCTTTGTACCTTTTAAGTTATATTACTGAAAATATTGAGCGTCATGTCTGTGTTGACTTCCTTTTTAGATGGACGGTAAGTACTATATTAATATGTGACAATACACGATTGGTAAATAGATATGTAGGTCATAGGGAACACATTCTGCCAGTGGCGTAGCGAGGCGTGGGCGAAGTGGGCTGTCGCCCACGGCCTCACGGCCCAAGGGGGGCCTCGCGCGAGGCCCTTTCGGACACAGTGAAAGAGAAGGGCCTCGCAGATGTGATTTCACCCACGGCTAGATTATTGCACGCTACGCCAACGCATTCTGCTACGGGGTCTTTTATACGTTATATTATGTTAGCTGACACTGTAGCTACATGTGCATCGGTTTTCGGAATGAATATCTAGATTACAATTGTTGACTAATGATAATGGCATGAGCCTAGATTAAATTTTAAGATAAGACAATCTAGAAGGAAATATGACGTTTGCATTACAAGATTGTGCTGTGTGATGTGGAAAATGTCAGTGTTACGCGAGACTGATTTATCGCTGGCGGCCACGCGACCGGGCGGACACCGGACACGACACAATATATCCCCGCCATGTACGTACATGTACATAAACACGGTGAAAGTGATAACAGCAACAGGGTTACATCAAGCGAATAAAATTGTTACAAGATAACGATAATCCGGTTATCAATATATCTGAGCATTCGTCAGTAATCACAGCAGCAATATTTTCCAGATTTATGTTCAAACGTTATGGCTCTAGCGAGCTAAATGCGACTATCTTGTTCATTTTCAGGGTGAAAGAATATTGTTTACTATAGGGACTAACCTCGGGAAACCATTAATTCATATTTACTACCCTCGCATTTATGAAACATAAATGCGGGTTTACGAGAAGGTGGAAAGGCTGCAGTATTCCAGCATCGTTCAGTTTATGGGTCACCTTAAATAGAGGTTTAATTATTGGTATACCTGCAGAAAGATTTACAGCAGCGTTTAATTAAAGCCAGGTCAAGTCCGAGCCGGCCACAAACAACGGCTTTTCTTTTTGAAAGGAGTTTTAATGTGTTATTGTTCTGGTTTATTTGCTGACATTGTTTTTTTTCTTCAAAATTAATCCAGAACATATATAGCAGGTAGGCTTTTTAGGACCGCCAACATTGAAAATCTGCTTTAAATACACCGTGTTTTTTTTTAATTCATTAATTTCAAAGGTGCCCTCCTGAACTTAAATTTCGTTAATTTCTCAAAGACACCAGTATTCTAATTAACTCCATTTTGAAGATAATCGAACATTTATTTTTATCTGTAAGAAGAGTCGTAAAACTCATAAATAACTGAATCTGTGAGCGTTTTATAGTTCGTTAAATTTTGCTGTATGGAAAGTTTCATAGTCCTCTGCTGATTGACGTGATCAGTCTTTTAAATGTGCCTGGACTGGTGCTACTGGCCCCTCTATCTATAAAATCAGTAAATTATCCCGACTAAAAAAAGCGCAAAACTTAACAACGATTGATTATTCGTGTCAGGATAGTTGGATAGTAAATTAACGCGACTACAACAGAAAACTCAATTAACATCCAACTGGCCCGTAGCTAGTGGTTACCTGTTAAATTGCAGGAGAAATAAACTTTACTGAAATATATAAGTTGGCGATCTCGGCAATTCAGCGCTAATATTCTCATGACTTGCCGAGGATAATGGTCTAAAATTTACAGAATGTCAATAATTTATTTTTTTATGTTAAAAAAATTATAACAGTTAATAGAAATCACGTCACTAGGTCATACTTGGATAAGATTAAAACCTTTAGGTACCTTAAACTACATACTAGATTATGATGCATAAAGATGCGCTTTTTAATTACACTGAGGTAAAAACGAAAAATGAAGACGTAAGTTTGGTTTTTTTTTTCTACACAGAAAGTTTTAAGCATTAGTGTTATTCCAAGATCCTATTATTTTTCGATGCAGGGCTTTAAATTCTTCCCAATTTACTTAATACAACAAGGTTTAAATAAAAAATAGGATAATTTGGTTTGGTGGGCCTTATAAACCAATATGAGGATAAAGAGATAATCAAATAATCGATCAGGGGAACTTTAGTAATAAGGTTCCGGTTCGTTTCCTTACGCAACTCTAAAAGGGAACAATGGGCTTTAATAAATAACATTATCTACCTAGCATTTTGCCAGCTTCCAGAAGACCGCAAAGTGATTAAAGGGGGTTAAATATGCCGAAAGCTGACTTTGTGTTGGTACCTATTCATTATCTGTGCTTCATTATCATGATTACACCTGATTTAAAGCTAATTAAACCGAAATTAATGTAATATTATCATATCTACAGAATAGGCCTGTTGACAGTAACAAAGAATCATGGAAATAATGGTTTCAAAGAAACATATATGTTTATTATGATTCTAAAAAACGGCCCAATCTCAGTATAAACTGAAGGATTATTGATATATTCAATAAAATAAAAGTGAAAAATTCTCTAATCGGCCATTATTACTGAAACGCCAATCAGAAGCGTTCTAAGCAGTGACGTCATCAATCCATAACATATTTCTTAGATAATAGACAACCTCATTGACCGAAATCCATACGTCCTCACCAAAGAGTTCGAAGGTGCAAAAAAATATTATTTCGCCACTAAACATTTATTACGTCAAAAAAATAGTATTACACGATATACAGTAGATATCTGTTTGTTATTATCTAAATAAAATGCTAAATAATAGGTACGATATTTCACCAACAAACTTTTTTTAATTATTTGGCTGAATAGAACTAGCATTGGCGGTGGCTGTGGTAACTAGAAAAAATGAAAAATTAAAAAGTAAAACCGGCGCTCGGTGATTTTCACTCAAAATTTACATATATCTAAATATCTTAAAATGCAACCTTGTGAGAGTTTTTGTGTAAAATGAGTTATTGTGGTAAATTTTTGTAATGTATTTATCATCCCTAATCGTAATCTATGGTGCTGAATTAACAATATCATTCGGATTCAAGGGAAATTCGTAACTGTAAGTATGTAAACAATGTCTACCACCCTACCACCAACTAATTGATGACGTCACAAATGGCGTGCGAGGAGTTTTCGCGCGAGGTTTAAACTAGCTATATTAAAATACAATTATTTATGTAAAATCTTATGAGTATAGCTGAAATATTGTGTTTTTCGGAACCAATACAGGTGTAGGTACCGACGATAATAAAAGGGATTTCAAAATTTGTTTTCAGGCCTACTGATGATAGTTAGTATGGATAAATGATTGCAAACATACCTAATTTTGATGCATTAACTGAAAAGTAGAAAATGTGCGGTGAAAACTTATTTGAATGTAAATATATTTTTGTAACTTTCAATTGAAAATATGTTGAGAACTCGATTAACCTATACATGTTTTAATACCGAGTAATACCTTATTTTAATGAATTAGGTCCTTAATTAATAATACGTAAATAATTGAAATTTAAAATAAACGTATGTTATGACTCAGTCACTTTACGATACCCTTTGCATAGTTAAGCCTAGGTATATGAAAAATATTTTTAGGCTACTGTCAGATTACAGAATATTAGTAGTTCTGAATATCAGTATAGGTACTTTAGCGACAAAATCATATACATGCAATAGGTACGCAAAAGCACTACGCAGCGCAGTTTCGATGTTGGAAACGCTGTGATTAGGCGCTCGTTGCACCGACGCAGAACAAACTAATTAGCTCGTTAGCCCGTGCTGTCTGCAGCCCGATATTTACGTACACGGCGTAACTTAATAAAAGCTTGCACTTTAACGGCTAACAGGCACAATGTTGACGACAGTAAAACGATTAAATTAAATGCACGCTGCTGCACTCACTTATAGCACTGTATACATGCACCTGGGCCATTAAGATTTTTATTTAAAATATTTTAAATCATCTGAACTTATATTCTGAGCCTCCTCCTTTTTTGAAGTTACCTAAATTAAAGAATTGAGTATTATTTTGTCCACCGAAATATAAATTGATTCATTTGTTAGATCTACAAAGTTAGACTTACAAAATGCAAATAGGTTGTGTGAATGTGCAAAGAAAACATATAGGTCTTAATCTTCCTCGCGTTATCTCGGCATTTTGCCACGGCGCATGGGAACCTGGGGTCCGCTTGGCAACAACCTAATCCCGAGAATTGGCGTATGCACTAGTTCTTACGAAAGCGACTGCCTAACCTTCCAACCAGAGAGTAAACTAGGCCTATATTATATATCCATTTCTATTCCGACGCATACTTAAATTTGGAATTCATTCATCCCGAAAAATACTTGCAAATATTTACGCCGCCGGGGATAATAATATCTTAACTACCATACAAGGTCTATTTTATTACATTCAGTAGCTGTTCTGTATCGTACATTACGGAAGTTGGTTGTGGTAAATTTTATTGGCCCCTAAGCACCATCGAGATTTATTCTGGATCCTTTATCGTCCTAATATGGCATTGACAAGCGCATCATAAACGTATTATGACTTCCAGTATAGCACATTGATATTTTATACGAGCTACGATATTAACTCAGTTAATATAGTAGGTAGATGCACACAATATTCTTATGAAGCTTAGGATTTAACTGGATAACTACATATAACACATGTTGTTGTAATACTGCTAGCGAGATTCTATTAGAGAATGAATCCGTGTAAATCCTTCAAATTGAAAAAGGATTAGGTATATGAACTTTTAATAGAATTTTGTGCGAGATACGATACGTTATTAGTAGTATTATACGTAGATCTAGTTAACTAGTATCAACGGGTATGGGTATATATATGTTAGTAAATGAATAATATTCGGTATAAGGAAGTAAAAGCAATGTTCTAAGGGATTACCAAGTAAAATGGCGACCGTTGCAAGTGATGACGATCCCTCGTCCCACACTCTGCTTAATTTCCCGGATATCCCACCCACAGTGACCCGAATCTTGAGCAAAGTTAAATACACAGTATGTGATAAGATTATCCTATATAACGAGACTAACGTTTAATTTCATATTTCTTTATTCTCTGTGACTCAATCCTTCAAGTATATATAATTTTAGAAAATATTCTGGACGACTTAATATTCGAAGTTTGATTAAGTTTCACTAGTTCTCGAACTCACTCACTCTGCGCACGGGCATTGTACCAACTGCTGCTAAGAGCCAGTATAAAGAGCATCACTTTAAATCATTTCTCCTAGGTATACTTTTAACTTACCGTGTTGTAAAGGAATAAACAAGCTTGTAAGTTTTGAACACAAGCTTGTACCTATTTGAAGTCCCTCGGGACACGCTACTTTTGTTAAACCACCTACAAACTCTGGAGAGGTTTATGCAGAAAATTTTTGTTTTTATCTGATAACCATCTTTAATATCGAAATAAGAAATAACAGAAGACCATGATATTGATAATAATAATTTAATGCGACTAAAATGAAATGTCAATGGAATAAAAATAAACGTATTAGGCTAAATAAAGAAAAAGATAAAAATAACCTGCGCGTAGGAAATTTCCAACCCGCACTACATTTACGAGGGTGGGGGGACCATTTTCATTGGAAAGCGTGGGTTACAGTGATGTTTATAAACTTGATGATTATCTACTATTACGTTGGTAGACTTTTGTATGCTTAAGTAAGTTTGTTGCACTTGTTGTAGGGACGTGTCGTTGTTTATAGTCACTAAAATGTTCAATTATTTAATGACTTCACAGTAGTTTTATGAAATAACTTAAAACTTTCATATTTAATATTGCTTTATCACTCTTAACAGAAAATATATTTGTATATTAAGTTTTGATTTACAGAATTAAGTATTAACTAACTCCTTAGTGGATCCTTAATCATAAAAACCTCTTAGGCGAAATTTCTGAAACTTCAATAATATAATAAGTTTTTGGCAAAAATCATTTTTGGTACAAGCTGTACTTTATCGCTGACTTTTCTTACGACAGACAACTAATACTCATCGAGCCAATTCTAAAAACCCCTAACACAATTAGGTTGCGTTGTTTCATCACAGAGTTCCTATGGCCACCTCCTGTCTCCATCATCAGATCAGCTCGATGGTACCATAATATTGCATTGTCATCCGATTTATATACATGCATGCAAAATTTCAGCACAATCGGAAACCGGGAAGTGGATCAAATTTAACTTGCAAGATTTGATTACAGACAACGGGACAGGTGAAAGTAAATAAAGGCTTGTAAAAAAAACCAAACTGCATTTCAATAAATCCATATTCACAATAGAATTGTTTGTTGCAGGTGGTTGACCGAGTGCGCAAGCGCACGGCGCGGGGGGATGCCGGTGCGCAAGGGGCTGCTGGCGCCCCAAAACACCTTCCTCGACACCATCGCCACGCGCTTCGATGGCACACGTAAGTTACCTTTGAAAGAAGGACTTGGCACCTTTTGCACCGATTTCGCAGGAGCTCGGGCCGGAATTGCTTTAAAAGTTTTGCTTTAAGGATGACTCACGTTAGACTCGGCCTGTGTCACTCTGGGAAGAGAAGACCATGTTTTATTAGACTATGGATGCTGGGCATGCAAAGGGATACTGGCAGTCTTATAAAACACGTAACATACGTGGGCAATACCTTAATTTTAGCAACATCTCAAACCATATTTAATAATGGGACTGATACCTATCTGTAAGAGCAAGTCCTCTATGGTAATTGTGGTTAATGATGCCAAATCTTTTAAATGATTGTGGGTTTCCAAGCAGCATTTTTTTTTAGTAATTTGTGGATATCAAACTAGAAGAATGAGTATAAAAAGACGATCATAATATAACGTAAGGTTGTCTGTGACTTTTACCATTATATATTCCACCCTTAACATTGGAACGACGCTTTAATTCGACGATTAAAAATCCCGATAAAGTATCACGTACATAACTGTTGACTCCACGGTTGACGCGGCAGTCTGTGTTTGCAGAAATAGAAAATCCGTGAATGCACTAGAATTTTCTATTTTCTAAGCCCCGAGTTCAGCCACGGCTAGCGGTTGCCGGCACAATCTCGTAATGCCCTGGCGAGCAATAGCTGCGAACTGCTAGGCTTATTTACAAGGCTAACTGTCCACGTCACAAAAGGAAGACCAGTATAAATCGAATTAACACTTCTTTGTGTTTAGAGATACTGCAATGTACAGAGATGAGGCCTTTGCGACAACAGTCCACTGAAAAAATAGATGACAGAATAGGGTCCAATAGGGTTCAAATGAAAATGCCCAAAATTATCATAAATTATGATTCATCATATTTAACGGTGGTTAAGGTAGACAACACTCTGTAGTAAGTAGGCATTTAGTAATTTTAACTCCATTACCTCTTAAGTAGGTACTAAATAATTATTTTGGCATACATGGGCAGGATATCACCATCTGACAAGCAATTTAATTGATAAACTTACGGAAGATATTCACGTCTCAAACGATTTGATTAAGTACTCGGTCCTCTATGACTACATTTATTATTGGTCATCAGCACATATATCCTCCTTGGAGAAGATAATACCTAATGTGAGAAACCGTGTAATGATATATGTGCTGATATCAAGATATATCACTAAGTACTTCGTTGTATATGGATCTGTAGGTATACGTCTTCCGATATGAATAGACTTGTGAATTATTTATTCTTACTTATATGTATTTAATTTCATTAAGGATAAGGACATTTTGGAAGGAAGGATAATGTTATAATTCTGGACACAGTAGATACAAACATGGTTTGTGAATTACGTAGCTGGGAGTATATCGCCGCGAAGTATCCAATTCAATGCACATGTTATACTCTTTTCAATCTACGTTCCGTAAACGTAAATAAAAATGAAGGGAAAACGCTAGCGGAGATTCTCGTACGAATATAGCAAATGGTAAACGACAAACACAAAAACAGTTTTTGCAGGATTTCTGTCGGCAATATAATTTTGTTGTTAGTATAATGCGACCAGTGTCCTGGGGATTATACCCCAGGTGACATTAGGTTTTGTCGAAAATTTATGTCCTTTGTAAATATTGTAAATATATACACAATAAACACCTTTCGTGATGTTTAATAATAAATACCAGCAAATACCTAGACACAGCAGAGATATCTTATTATAACTCTACTAGTGATAAGACACAGCGGGTTGCGAAATGCATCGCAGCCATAGTGTGTGTTTTTAGTTTTTATTTATCTATGGGCCACTAGTTGTCTGAAATAAAGTTTTTCATTCGTTCATTAAGAACACGTGTGCCCATAGAGGCAATTGCGCTTATTCATAACAATTATAACAGTAAAGTGAATAGGTAAAGAATAGTCATGGTAAAAGGCCGTCAATCCCCTCTTCACGGTCGTATTTAGGGCTGACGCAATTACCCCTGAAGGCTCACTCGCTTCGACTGACCTTACTTGTAACACACTTTGCATAATAAAACCCTACCCCAACATGGAAACATGTTAGATTGGCAAATACCTAAATAGTGTAAGAGCTTGCGTGCTAATTGGTTTGTAGCATCACATCACATTGACATAGTTCCATGATAGGTCAGAGTCCCCATTTTGCTGACCGTACACCGGCGTAGGCGTTACATATTTGGGAAATGTTAGAGCCAAACCAGCACGTACCTATGTCACGTCACTTGGAATAACAGTTTGGCTTGCCGGGAGTGTAATCTTGTTTACAATAGGTACCGAGTAGATATTCCTAGGGGACTCCAAAAAATGTTGGATTGTAACTTTGTGGTAAAATGATATTCTTGCTTTTTATTATACAGTGAGTAAATCTAATACGGGCGAATCTCTTAACGGTGGTTAGTATAGGACAAAGTAAAGGTAATTAGATAACATTTACTTAAAGTTGCAACAATAATTTTGTCCATACAAAATAATTCAGCCCGCAATGTAATGCAAACACACTCACGTTAAACGCTCGTTGACAATTACTTTCAAAAACTCCTATTGCGTATGTAATGTCATTAACTGTCATGAGTGGGTAAATAATAAATAAGTATGATGTTTTTTATCAGACGAAATTACTACCTAGTTTAAAATCAAATTAAATCAAAAAATCTTATTAATGCAATAATTTATTTTAATAACGACCCATTTAAATTACAACTGAAATGTACTGAAGTTGCTGAAATACTTACCTAAAGAAAACCAACTAAAAAAGAAAACTAAAAAACACAATTACTCGAGCGTTTCTTGGTACAACCCGATGAGGGAATCGCTCTCTGTACACAGCTAGTGCTCGATGACCATTTTGTAGTGTTTCACCGTAAATTAAAATCATGTCCATTAATTCAGGAGAAGTAAAAGTTGTTAAACGAGGCATTTTTATAACATACGATTACTTTTGAATCGAACGACTGACATTGTCAAATCTGAGTTGAAATAAAATAAGAAACTTGCAATTCCACCAAAGAGATTGCCACGTTTTCACACAATGTAGGTACCAACCAAGTTTTGTGGTGTTTAGACGGTTTAGTTAATTCTCGAAATAATTTTGGTAATAACTGTACAACTATTAGGCGGGCCGTATGCTTATTTTCCGCCATCGTGGTATAAAAAATCAGGCAAATTAAATACGAAATGAATACACAATAATCACTTATGAGATACTGATATTAGATGAATTTTCAAAAAGGTGCTTGTCTATTGCTCAGATTAAAAATAATCACGTCAAGTGCTGTCATCGTGACTGATTAAAATGAAGTCAGTTTCTTGTTGATAAACATGATAAATAAATAAGATTTAATATCTTTTAACACGCCTAGTAGTACTTTTATCTACCAAAATATCTACAAAACATTAAACGCAGTGTAATGCTAACATGTATTGTGAATGTTCCTCCAGATAGGTAAGTTTGTAAATGCTATTGTTGTATTGCTAATGAACATTTGACATTTCGGTACCGCAACCATGTTTACAGTACATTGCTGCTGAGAAATTTAAAAAAAATTAATTATGGGGTCGTAATGAACTGCAACTCAAAAAAACCTTTTACTTCATGATTACACTAATGAATACTATGTCTGATTTAATTTATCGCCCGTATTAGATTTACTCACTGTATAGGTATGACTGAGCATAACTATTTATTTTATACTGGTTAACTGTCTGGAATATTGTGTATCATTCTAGAGTTGTGATGTTCTAGGGCAGCATATAAATCATAATAAGTCATAATTTACTTCCTTTGCCTATTTGCAATGTATATTTTATCAGAAAACTTCTATTCAAATTTTGTATTTTGTTTTTCAAATTTAAATCTGTAGATAAGATTCGTCAACTAGCGACAAGTGAGTATTATACTTGTTATCGAAACATACATCTTTTTTTATTCAGAAATTAAAATTTTAATAATGTCGGGTTACGCTCGCAATAAAGTACTCGAGTTCGTCGCTCCACGAGTCGACGCGGCTGTGACCTACTGCTGCTTAATTATTTCCTTTATCACGTCGATTCATTTGTTTTTCTGCTTACTCGTACCCAAGACGACGAGCTTTGTTTACGTTGCCAGGGACAAAGGCAACTTAAACCAATTGTGACGCTTCCAAAAAAACAACTGAGATCATTTTAATTTCGCTAATTAGTATAAAAAGGCACCCCAATCTTGTTTTAATTCTGTTTGGAGATTAAATTCAATTTGGAGTGCTTTAAGACAATGTCGTCTTAGGTTGTAGAAGAGATGTACCTAAATTAACTATAAGTAGGTATATAAGTTAAGAGATGGAAAAAAATTAAGACAAAATCGTGTCACTTTGTCAACATTTACTTTACTTTACTTTGAGATGTTATTTTTAATATGTCTTTTTGTACACTAAAGAGTTTACTACTACTACTACTTTGTCACCATACTATGACTAGTATGACAGCCGAACTAAATGGCTTGATGAACATTATTTAATGAAAGATGACGTAAACATGCAGTATGTTATAGTTTATGTTCGAAACATCAAGAATTGATTAGGTACTGTAAAAAGTGACCTCTTTAGGATTTAGGAATGCTGATCCTCATATCCTCTCGTGCTGACAGCGACTGCCAATCGCCCAAGAAGACTGTAAATGTGCTAAATCTATATACAACTATAGTTCGTTTTTTTTAGCATTAGAAAGAACTTGCAAGAAGGTAAGCGATCTTGACATGTCTTTTAATTGAAAAACGCTATTTAAAAATCAAAAACTATTACTTATGAAAGCAGAAGAATATAAATGATCGTATTAGATTCATAATTGGTACATATTTGCCGTAACTCATTTTTAAAATGTGTTTTTCAATTAAAAGACACATCTAGATTGTTTACCTTATTCCAAATGCTAAAAAAACGAAGTATATGGCATTGCACAATGCAAACTTAAGAGCTGCATGTTAGGTACTGTACGAGTATATATTGATGTGATAAAGCAAATTGTGAAATTCTCTCAATTTTTATAAAGATCTATTCACTTCCAAATATATAAAACTTTTTCTTTATTTCTTCTGAATTTCCATAACAATCCGAGAACTTCTCGAACTTTTTTGATATCTTTCCGCAATTTGCGTATCCGTAACTGTCAAATAAATCCTACGTTAACAGCCACAGTCATTACGGAACAAATAATAGCTTATTCGAATAAGTAGGAATGAACCTACTTACTTTCTCGTACTACTTAGTAGAAGACAACTTAGACATGTCGATTTCGTTACAGTATTGGGCATCAATTTGGAGTTATTTGTACAATGTAAGTAGGTAGCTTGTTAGTGGAATTTTCCTTCTCTCAAAGAATTCAGTTATGATATTATTAAACAGCAATCGACAAAAAAAATGATGTAAAGACACTTCGGACATAAGGATTTTACAATAAAGCTACAAAGATGCACGCTAAAGCAAACAGCTTTTTCGTAAATAGTAGGTAGGTACTCAAAAGAACTCTGAACAAACCTGTATACTTAACCCATTTTGGCCATTTTGTCTACGATATATACTAGTATGTATATGTACGTATGTACATACCTTACAAATTTTTTTTATGGCTCCTCTACACGATTGGCCAACACCGGCCACTCCAAGGGATGCAGCTATGCGGTAGAATGAGATAGCAATATCACTTGCTCCCTCTAACGCATAGATACGTCCCTTGGAATGACCGGCGTTGGCCCATCGTGTAGAGGACCCATTAGAGCGAATATATATCCATAGTATGCGTCGTGTAGATACCTACATGCATAAATGTATGCGTTCCCTACATATTTGGCAAATGTCGATTCCAACGGTTGCTCTCTGCCGTAACTTCAGTTATCGGATAACAGGACTTTGATAAATGAATGCAAGCGTCCATAGCCGAAGTGAACAGAGTGGATGTCCAGTAATATTGTGAAAATCTGACTTTAAAAGATAAAGATTGAAAACATTTGAAATTTTACGTAGCTCGTTAGCGAACAGAATCATAGTTATAATACTTATTATAGAACTCGCGCTTTTGAATACAAGTTTTAATAGAGAAGAGTAGCCACCCCGCAATTTCAGATAACTCCACGGCTAAATTAGCTCCGTTGTTGCATGTTCCCTCCGGATTTTTCATAAATTGGCATTGTCACATATGACAATGGGCTTTGTTAATTATTCTTTTGGCTTTCTGAACGTAGTACATACATACATACAGATTAAAAAATTCTTTTGCAGCCAGATTTCTCAATGTTGTTTAGTGTGACATTACGAAAGTTAAAATGTTCAAAGGAACATTATAACTTTATAATAAATAAGTTAAATACCTTATTCTATTTCTATATATCTTTTTTCACTTGCGTAGTCATGCACTTTTAATGATTTAATCATAATCATTAAAAAAATATATGTATTTTGTTGCCGCGATTTTGAATCATTATTGAAAAGATTGAGATTAATGTACGTAACGCAGCAAGCAAGGACATCACAATCATAACAAACTCATTTTGCCATAAAATGACAACTTTAAGCGTCATTTTTTTGAGTTGACATCTTATTGCGTAATTAATGTGGGTCGACACATTATTGCTAAACACCATACCAGGGGTGCGAAACTCCTGACTTCGTCAAACTCGGCTCCGCTCGACTCAGCATTGCTCCATGCAATTATTAGGGTTGGCACCACATGACTTCCTTTTGCGTGCACGACCACAGATAAGATAATCACTTGATTTTTGACAACCCTAAATATCCGAAAGGGATAGTGCCATATATATTAGAAAGGGACAGCATGAGTCGACCCTGAACCGCTGTCAAACTTCGTTTTTGTAGGAAGTTTCTTTTCTGTACGGTAGTACTATTAATTATTCTGTGACCATAAGTACCTATAATCATGACGTTACAGCAAAGATCTTCATGACCCTGCATGAGATACGAATAGGTAGGTACAATGACATAACGTTTAGAAGTATTAGAACTGCTTGTTAAACCAATCTACCGTACCATTTGAAAGCTTACTCAATTGTGTAGGTACCTAGTACCTACCTTGCGCTTATACAATAGAGTCCACAATTTAAACTAATTCTCAAATGTGTGCATATATTATTTGTATACTTTCAATATGTATGTAAATCCCACACACTGCCCCTATCTTACCTAATCAAACAAGTTGACTACATGAATCGCCGGTCGGATATGGTCGGTATGGAGCTCTCCTTATATATACTTAGACATAATAGGTAATTTACATAACACATCGGTGTGTGAAATGTAAACACTAAAAGTTAATATATTTTTTTAGGTTTATTTCCTTTCTTCATTGCGAAGTGAGTTTACTATGGAGTGAACATAGGTACTAATTCTAAAAGTTAAATTCAAGTAGGTACTTGAATAAATACTTAAACAGGTTCTTGTTAGTTTAAACTTTATTTGAATGTTGTTGTTATGAATACCTACAATCACATTTCGTACTTAAGTCTAGCCTGCTTCAAACAACCGCCTTCTTAGCGTCTAGCGTCTTAGTTTCATAATTGGCTTTCTCCAAGAGCTTCAAAAGTTAGCTAAACTTCATGCTTATGATTCATGAGAATATAATATAACGGTATGTCCGGTTTTTCATTACTGGATGAATGCAGATTAATTGACAGATAATTGTTGAGCTTTTCGGTATTCGTTGTTTCATCTACTACTACTGAATCTGCGAGGCTCTACAACGTACTTACCATTAATAACAACTTTCAACACTGATATGAATGGAAGGGTCCATTGGAAGGTCCATTCAGTGTTGAAAGTTGTTGTTGTTACAAGTCCAGCAGAACACCCACCTAAAGAGAGATTTCGAAACGAACATGTACCTAATCATACATTTATTTGGACTTACATGTTCGTTTTGAATCCTCCTCCTCCTTGATTTGTATTCCTCAATGTTGAAGGTTGTGACCACCCTATTATATCACTTTCTCTCTAACGATTTTTCTCCATCTGTTTCTGTCATTGGCGGTGTGGAGAGCCATTGGAGTCAAGAGCGGTGCGGATCTGGTCAGACCAAGGTATTGGACTGCGTCCACGTCCACGCCTTTTCCCATCCACTAAGCCGGTCACAAAAAAACTTTTCGAGGTTGCTACCGTCTTTCTTTGCTATATATCCGAAGTAAGGACTCTGCGTAGACATTCAGATGACACCCGCAACGAGATCTTGAGTTCTCGCAATATTAATGAAAATGAAATGAAAATATTTAATTTCATGCAGCTATGATTGAGCCAATATGGAGACGTTAGTTTGAAATGCTGTCCATGGGATACAGAGCATATTTCTCCAGCACTACATCTCGAAGGCATCAATGTGTTAGCGATCAGCATCCTTTGTTTTGATTCAATCACTGGTTAAATTTAGTCACAAAGGATCACTCTGAGCCAAAGCTGGCTCAAACGTCCCTTAATTAGGCTCTTGCTGAGGTGTAGTTTGCCTTACACTAAATTGCCATCAAGATTTGTTGTACTATGTAAGATCCGGAGCAACGTTTGCAATTTCTGAGATGAATTTGTTCTTCTTAATTGAACTTTACATCTTGCATAATGAGATAAAGTTCTAATGACGCGCATGATCTTATTGAAGTTTGATTGCACATTATATCGAGCGAATTGGCGCCGGCGTCATTAACTCGCTCGTTATTTCTGGCCGCGTTTTCCCATTGCATGCGCGAGCGCATACGAGACGAGATTTCAGTGAAACCAGTGTAAAGTGACCTTAACATCTGTGAAACTATAGATACTTATGGAGCTCATAAGGGTGCGTTCGGTCGACTTGGATTTGTCTTTGGAATGCCACTGTGCCAGGGTCGGTCGGCGCAATGACCGATTACGTCAGCAAAATTAGCCACAGATTCGCCAATGTGCACAATATTGCACCACGGACATATGTCTAAACAGACAGATATGGTAGCAGAATTTATATGAACACATAACGTGTCAATTTGAGCGAATGAAGTGCTAATAAACAATTCATATAAACGTAATAACAATCGCTTTGATATGAATTAAAATTTGGATCTACTCTACTTTTTCTGTGTTTATTCATTTATAGAAAAATAAAAACTGATGAGAAAGTAATACTTCATCAAGAGTCGCAAAGTAATGTAATGCCAATTGTGAGCTCTTCATACTGGTGGAATCTACTGTTTAAGTAATGATTTGTATTATAAATAATTAGTCGCATTTGGTGGATTTGATTTACAGTTAACTCGGTAGCAAAGTTTGTATAACCCTCGTGCCTTGAAAGTCTCGCGATGCTCAAGATTCCACTTAACGAACCAAGACGGAAGTGACTTTTGGGATATTTCGCTTATTAACTTTACTTGTGTAAAATATTCATCATCATCATCATCATTTCGGCCTATATACGTCCCACTGCTGAGCCAGTGTAAAATATTATCTTCTCAATATTGTGAATGGGTTGCGTATGATTGATCTACGCAGATATTATGTCTGTGTGTTGCAGTCATGACCGCACTAAAGTTATTTCCAACTAACGTGTGCCCGCGACGTTGTCGATATTTATATCGTTATTAAATTCCTCTTCCGTTCGGCTTTATGTTCAATCGGTAGCCGAAATTTTATGGCACATAATGTTCACCGAAATTAACTTCAATTCATTTCAACACGGAGCTTATTATGAGGAAAATTTTACTCGGTTAAACTAAGTTTTATAATCTCCCGGTCATATTGCGGCTTGTGAAATATAATAGTGACGACACCAGCGGACTTTCAGAACTGCCGGCCTAGCCAAGGTTACAATTGCTATCGCTTCGACAGCGAAAAGCTTTATGTCTCTCTATCACTCTTCCATATTAGTGCGACAGTGACCGTTGCGTTTCGATCGCTACGGAGCGTTAGCGATTGGCATCTTGGCTACGCGACCTGTGCAGTTTTGCAATATAGTCAATATCACACGGCTTAGACATACGGCTGAATTCGAAGAAAGAGCCGAGGAAAAATTCAGAGTGGCTTAAAAATACGTTGACAAAAAATGCTATTAAAAATACAATCAAATTTATCAAATTTAACTTAAACAAAACATACTTCAAAATATTCTCCTACAGCTTTGTTACACAAACGACAAAATTATCAACAATTATCAACAATGTGCATATGCACATTAAAAAATTCAAGATAGTTTTGGGCCATCGCCATCCTGTATAACAGTTTCGAGCCCTATTTTCTGTTCACGCATCTTTTTTAGGGTTCCGTAGTCACCCTAGTAAGGGTAACCTATTTACTGAACACTTTGCCCACGGATATAGTAAAAGAGCCCAAAATAAATAGATTTAAAATCAGTCTAAAAAGGTATCTCCTGAATACTCTATAGGGGATGTGTTACCCTATAGTGTATTCATGATATACCTACCTATTTCAACTACGAATGTAAACCTATTTTAATTTTTAAATTTAATTAAGTATAGTATTATAGTATACTGAGACTCCACAGTCAAACTAAATGTAGTTTTGTGGAGCATTGTATGTAACAATAAAGTTGTAACTTCTAGTATAATAAATAACTATAACTATATATAACTAGGAGCCCTTACAGTTTCGCCATGTCCGTCTGTCCGTCTGCTGCTTTGCTCCGTGATCGTTAGTGCTAGAAAGCTGAAATTAGATATTATCACTATTATCAGTTATGCCGATACAAATTGCAAAATAAAAACTACAAAAAAATTTTTAAACCCTGCCAACATAAGTAGGTATTTAAAATAATATAAAATGTGGTAGTTTAAACATGTAAAAAAAATATGAATATGAATATCAAATTTTTCTCTGTTATAAATTACTTTGAAGAACGGCAGTTTAGTACATAGGTATTATTTAACTTCTTGGCTTGTCGTGGCATATAGAACATTGCCTATTTTTTTTAACATTTACATATATTATGGTTAGATTTACAATAAGCATTCACATAAGTACTGAACTTCGCCACGATTATTATTTCTTTCTTGCAACTTTTCTAACAAGTCCCTTTTTGTCAACAAACTGTGTTTCTTTTAGCTTGCAAATCTGTTCTTAGCAGGGATAAGTCGGATTTAGGCGAAAAAGGGCGTCTGTTCATAATATTAAACATCAGCACACCTCCCAATATTGAAATTTCGTTTATGTTTCGGGTTGTAACTTAATATATTCGGTTCCTGGAAAATCCATTAAGACTTCCGTATTACATTTTGCGCTCCAATTGACGTCTATACAAATTACATAAAATATGTTATGCCGCGGAGTTACTCGGATAAATATGAGAACGATTTGGAGCGCACCGTTTAAAAAATACCTGAATTATATGATATACTTACCTATCGATTATGTTAATAATCCGGCCATGTGCATTGTGCGGTCGTATTAGAATTCTTTTCGCTAATAATCACATCTTTTATAGTTTCTTTCTAATAAGTATTTGTTTTTAAAACTTTATGTAAAAAATATTTTTATTTACCTAATTTGTCTAGTTAGTTATCTGACAGACAATAAATTTGTTGATGTTGTATTTTTTTCTTATTTTAAAGACTTATGAACTCTAAGTACTAGGAATAAAGACAGCCCAAAAAATTTGGAGCGATAGAATGTGTTTTGTAGTTTCGTTTCATATAAGTAAGTACCTAGGTAGAAATACATCATATAAAAATATTTTTTACCTCTGTATATTTGTATACGGCACCAATTGAAGGAATTGCCTATGTACCTAAAGATTTTATTATGTCTGACATACTCTGAGGGATGAATATGTAGGTCATACTGAACAACTTTTATTATGTCAGGAAAGCGTTAGAAACACCAAACCTTTATGTAGGTACGAATACTATGAGTCATGTTATATTCTGTTGATATTATATATGTATCTTATGAACAAATTACTAGTCCTCCTTATAAGAGCAGCATATATAACATGTGATTCCTTTAACAGCTTTTAATGAAAGTGCCGAACTATATTGCTATTGAAATAATGTAAAAGGTTCTATTTTTAGTAGCCTGCATAAAATGAAAAGAATCGCGTGTTGAAGACTGCTCTACAACTCTCAAAGTGCCCGAAGGAACGAAAACACTAGGTACTTGACGACCGGTTGAGACGAAGCCGTATTCTCGTAATTTTCCAAGTCAAACACTTGGTTTAACCAGTAAAACTGTAATCTTGAAATCCGTAGTAAATATTCTTAACAGAAGACCTTACTTATTCTGGTTGTGAGGAGTGTCTGACTCGCGTGTACTTTTCGAGCGGTAGAAATACCTCAGAATGGGGGAAGCTACATAATAAAAGCCATTTAGCTCTTGGAACCTGTATTTAGTGCATACTTGTCCCTTAAATCTAAAAATAAACTTGATTGGCTCTTGTCGTCTTCATATACGTCTGAACTTTTGCAACAGAAAAGCGAAACTACTACAATAAAATCAGTAATATAAATTAATTTTTATTTTTGCCACAACCGAAATTCACGACGGATCCGAATAATAGCCATATACTCGTAAGTCAATTTCAGAAATTCCGATCCGTTAAGGATGACACGCTAGACTGGGCCGTGCCCGGGCCGGGGCGTCCAACATTTAATTTTTTATGACGGCTGCTCGGTGCTGCTTTCCATAGGAAACGAAGCGCCGGCCCGGCCTCGGCCCGGTTTAGCGTGAGTCATCATTATATCCTTAATTTTCGCAAACAGAAGAAAGTTTTCCTGCATGTGTATGACCCTTATAATTTTTATAAGTCTCATATCTCTTAAAACAGGTCTCGTTAAATTGATTTTTCCCGTTTCCCGCAACGCACCCCTGACTTTCGAGTGCCACTTTTGGTCCAAATTAGGATACTTACAAGTTATTACGAATTTACGTTCAATATGAAAGAAAATTAGGTACTACCTATGTGTATTTCCTTGGGGCGTTGGGAATTGCTCGTGCGTGCTTTCGCACAAAATAAAAATAAACATATGCTATTATAAGGTGCTTAGTTATAGAATACTTCAAATTTCATTAGGTTAGATTAGATTATTTATTTCATGAAATAAATTACAGTACAACTTTGCCTAAGCCAAAATTATAAGAATTTACATCACAATCGTCAAAAACTAAAAAGTAACATGCAAGAATTCCATAAACCATTCATTATATAATTTAATATTTTATCTCCCAAAAAGGATTAGGTATCCCATTTCGTTTTTAGGTTCGTCCGTAATTAACTAGGAACCCTTACAGTTGCGTCGCATCTGCCTGTCTGTCTGCCCGTCTGAGGCTTTGCTCCGTAAACATTTTTGAGGACGGTTTTTTTTTATTTTATTTAGAAAACAAACAGCCTTTTACAAATAAATTTTACAAAAATTATTAAAAATAGGCCTAAAGTTTCATATGTTACTAGGTATGATGGCATTCCCTACTCGTAAATTTACGCCTAAATAACCTTCAGCCATGGGTTCAAAAAAACCGGGCAAGTGCGAGTCGGACTCGCGCACGAAGGGTTCCGTACCATAATGCAAAAAAAAAAAAAAAAAACAAAAAAAGCAAAAAGAAAACGGTCACCCATCCAAGTACTGACCCCTCCCGACGTTGCTTAACTTTGGTCATAAATCACGTTTGTTGTATGGGAGCCCCATTTAAATCTTTATTTTATTCTGTTTTTAGTATTTGTTGTTATAGCGGCAACAGAAATACATCATCTGTGAAAATTTCAACTGTCTAGTTATCACGGTTCGTGAGATACAGCCTGGTGACAGACGGACGGACGGACGGACAGCGAAGTCTTAGTAATAGGGTCCCGTTTTACCCTTTGGGCTTATCAATAGACATTCAATCAAAACTACAGCAAATATGATCAGTTAAACCATTTTTTTAATTTCGCAAAAAGTCTTCCCTTAGTAAAAATACGTAAACCATTCCTTTTACTTCTTATGTACCTACATGATACTTTCATCATCATCATCATTTCAGCCTATATACGTTCCCACTGCTGAGCACAGGCCTCCTCTCATGCGCGAGAGGGCCTGGGCTATAGTCCCCACGCTAGCCCAATGCGGGTTGGGGACTTCACATAGGTACACCTTTGAATTTCTTCGCAGATGTATGCAGGTTTCCTCGCGATGTTTTCCTTCACCGAAAAGCTAGTGGTAAATATCAAATGATATTTCGTACATAAGTTCCGAAAAACTCATTGGTACGAGCAGGATTTGAACCCGCGACCTCCGGATTGAAAGTCAGACGTCATACCCACCTCGGCCACCACTTCTTAAATTATACTTTAGTACTTTCTAATAGCTCCCGTTCAAGGCAGCCTATTGTGACGGACGGGTAACTACGCAATCCTACACTAAGCGTGGCCCGACATGCTCTTGGCCGGTTTCTTAACAATCTCTTATTTCCAATATTGACAATAAAGTCATGTTAAAATATTTAGACCACTATTGCTTATTTTGACCTCTACTGCTTAGTTAAATAATTAATAGTAAAATATGGATATCTATTGTTTCCCAAAAAGTTTTAAGTCATAATTTGTTTGGTTCAGAAATGCGTAACTTTTCTAGATTGCTATAAAACAAACCTAACCTACCTATTTAAATAGGATAACCTTATGAAAATCATAAGTTTTGGACAAATGATAATATGACAAACAATACATTATGACTTAAAACTTTATGTCATACAAAGGGACCCCATTAAGATATATTTAGTATTTATCGTTTTTGGTTCTCTAGTCTAGTAAAAGTAAACAAAAGTAGTGTCATTAGCACCTTACGCATTAATAGACTCTGTGGAGCGTATTAAAACGACTTTTTCCGTAAGACTATGGCAACCTTTGTGTCTGTTTGCTTTCACTCGGTGGCGCGCAAACGAGTAGCCGTATGCGCTGAAAGCGGCAAGATGAGAGACCGGAAGTGCCACCCTCGCTACAGATAACATAATCCGCAGAATTACCGGTTGTTCGCCGCACAAACAGCATTTAATGACGAAGACATGACAGTCTTTACCGCCAACTTATCGGTTAAGCAAATTACCATACCCTCGTTGTCCCTAGACGAAACTTATTGACAACACGGAATACGCCTTTCCGTGGCCTTTCCGCAGTTTGAATTCAGATCATGACATATCTGCAAATCTAGACATATTCGTACGTTTTTGCTTTCAAGACAAAAAGGCTCGAAATAAGTACCCTAGACCGGGGTGACTTTGGAAAATTTGGGGTTACTTTGATAGATTTAATTACCATTATTCATTATATACAGAAAATGTTTCTGTAATTATTTAGATTACTATATATTTATATTCACCTGCTGTAAAAAATCTCGCATAAATATATATTATGACTTAAAAACTAGAATTTTAAAGTCGCCCTTATATTTGAAAGTCACCCCATTCTACCGTACCTAATTAAGAAGTTAGTGATCTTTTTTGTTACGACCTTCCACTTTTGTTACGAGGATTTTGTTTGAAATCGTTCACTTGGCAAGTGTAACGTTACATACGTAACGTTGGTACGTATTTCTGGGGAGAAGATAAACATTGCCAAGTTTTGCCAAGGAATTTTGACTGAGAGTGGCGTATCTGCTCTACAACTAAACATGTAATCTGTGCACCGTTCCTTCATCAATCTCGGGTTTTTGCTAACGCTACGTCTTACGTAGGCGAACAACGCGCGAACGCGGCGCGGCGCGGCGCGGCGAAATCAATCCTTTGATGCCCATAGAAGTGTCCTACGTAAGCGATCTCGTTGCGAACGCGGTGCGGCGCGATTTGCACGCGAATGTCAGGCGGCGCGGCGCGGCGCGGCGCGGCGCGGCGCGGCGCGGCGCGGCGGCGGCCGCTTTCGCCGCGCCGCGCCGCGCCGCGTTCGCGCGTTGTTCGCCTACGTAAGACGTAGCGTTACGCGATCAAGTTTGCGGACGCCTGAAACTGATTCAGACTCATACGTTAAGGTACTTATTTTTTACGCGGTTCGGATAAACCGCGTTACATCATATTTAAGGGGGTACGACGCCATAATTTATCATCTTTTTCATTATGTTGAGACAATAAATACGATAACTTTGGAATGATGGCTTACGTACGTTAATAGACGTAATAAATCGACGGACGGACAATAAAGTGATATCATAAGTGTTCATTCGGGCAGAAGAGTTTGGTGTGTGGCGATAAAAATATCAATCTTTACAATAAAAATAAAAATGCTTACTCGTAAGTAATTGTACGTAGGAGCCTGATTCCTTTTCATTATCAGATAGATATATACCTATAGGTACCGCAAAACGGGGTGAGTAAGGTTTCGCGGGGAGAGGTGGGTTATGAATGGGGAGAGAAGGTTTGAGAGGGGGGTGAGAAGGGATTTTAAGGCTACTGCTACAAAAATAATGTATTCCAATATAAAATGGAGCTATAGTAATACGCATAATAAAAAAAAATCGATCCAGCAATCTTCCGAAATCACCTTTGTATAAAAACCCCTCTCACCCCAAATACGAGCTACTACGGGGTGAGGTGGGGTTTTCCTCTTTATCGTCAAAGTTATGAAACTACCCAAAATAAAATAAGAACTAAAATACAAACGTCCGGAACACTTATAATATACACCATTCAGTTTTCAGATGTAAAAATAAAATGTTATCGAAGTTTGAATTTCAGTTTTGACCCTACTCACCCCATTTTACGGTAGTTGAAATGCTGGGAATTTTGATGCCTATTTTAATGCAATTTGTTTGCCGACCAAATTCATAAAGTTTTTAAAGATTTTTTACACTTTTGCGAATCAAACATGCAATAGGTAGCTTATTAATCGCTTTATTATTACTTATTTAATTTTACTACTTAATTTTACAGTGCATTAGTGTTAGCTGTGATGCTGTAAAATTTGATTTCAATAAATATCAAATGCAATATCTTTTTTTTTTTCGAAATTTTTGACGATACGTGTTGTGGATGACATATATTATTGTAAGTACTTATATGTATATCATTAGGTATTTATTATTTACTTATATTGTATCTTGACCGAAGCCTATAGTAGATGTGTTTTTAGACGGGACTTGTGCTCTGTGGATCTCAATTTCTGTGAATGTTAATCTCTTCTCTTTATTTCATTAAAAAAAATGGTTATCAAATTCTCAGCTCAGGCACACTGAGCAACAAATATAAGCACGATGATATTTAAAAATACCTATCATTAAGTTCTATGCCTGGAACATATGTAAGTTACTCTTTTAGAAATATAAATTATTGGTTTACTGCTTTTAATGAGATTTACATTATTATATACTATTTTATGAATCTATCATCTTTCTCCTCAAGGGTTTGAATGCCTTTATCACATTTTCAAAGTTAGTGTTTATTTAACATTTCAAATATTTTTCTTCTAATTGTATATACCTTGATAAATTATTATAGGTTCTAACATAAATAATCTTGAGTTCATCATCATATTAAACTTCAGTTGGTATATGAAAGTTGCTTCAACTTTCGACATCATGCGAGCTTTCGTAGAATAAGTACTCGTGCACATGTGGGTATACATTGTGTCATACCGTGTAAAAGGGACTTTAGAGCAGCTGGCGCTTAAACCCTTATAAACGACGCTCTAAAGCTAAAACAGCAACCCACAACGTAAGCGCCGATTGTACTAAAGTCCCTTTTTAGACTGAAGGTGATATGATCGTTGGTGGTGCGTCTGCTGAGCCAACCGACGGCAATCAAAACTTCGGCTTCCACTTTAAATACTTTTACCCCCTGCTTTATTCAGGGAAAGGGTATGTTTGCGTTTGTGCCGGCGCGCTTAAACTGCGCAACAAAGCCAAAATGTATGCACATGCAGAGGTTTCGTTTATCCGTACACCTACTTACGGAACTTAATTAACAAATTATGTGGTTTAACCACGGTTTTATAGGATTATCGCTCTCCGATCTACATTCCGCCGCCATTCATGAGCGCCGTGACATCACATCTCGCGAGAGAAAAACTACCATTTTTTTTTTATAAATAATACCAGGGGCCTAGCAAAAATGCCACTTTGCGCTGCAGCGAACGAAATTAAATGTTTGTCTCTGTCGCACCATTTCGTTTCGCATCTTGGCTAGGCTCTCAGAACGTTCCACAATTTATTCGTAATCCACTAAAGGAGAAACACTGATTTTGCAATACTTTTAAAAGTCCATCCTGTATAAATAATGACCTATCTATGGTGCCTACAGGCACTGCAATCGACTAAGTGATTTTAACGTCAGCAATAGAACTAAAAGGACGGTTTAATTTAAAACAAAAGAGCGCTTCAATTTCCCGAGGCTCAACCGAAATCAATTTCGTATTGTGTACTCTCTTCAAAGGCTTTCATCAAATCTTACTTCAGCAACGATATGTTTGAGCGAACTCGAAATAAAATTATAATGTTACAGTATATAAGGAGCTAAAAACTTTTCAACAAATGTCAATTACGACACCGAAATCCGACACTTGCTGAGCAAAATTACTAAAGAAATTTTCAGACTTACCTTGCCGTGAAAATTTCGCATATTTTCGCCCTTGAATGAAAAAATCTAGATGATTATTATTAGGAACGCAAATCCTCTCCCGCCGTGAAGAAGATTAATTAAATTCTTATTGAAATGGAAAAACTGATAAGAATGAGGTATTCTTGTGCACCTGATTCTGTCGCAATTTATGTAATGTGATTCTGTTTACAGCTATTAACACTTTTTGGGGAAATATTTTTGGGATATTACTCTTTTTTCTTTTGTTAATAATCTAACTAGTCTGGGGCCAAGGTTTGGTCGTCATTGTCAACTTGTCACCTAACTGTGGATTGCTAATGTCCAATTTTAACACTATATGTATATGTATTTAAGTATTTGTATATTATATATATCGTTGTCTGAGTACCCACAACACAAGCCTTCTTGAGCTTACTGTGGGACTTAGTCAATCTGTGTAAGAATGTCTTATAATATTTATTTATTTATTTATACGTAGGTATTCGACCACTTATGATTTTTCACACATCAACGGGAGATAAATACGAATACGTCAAACAACGTCGCTTATCGTATAGCGGTCGTTACCTCTACAAGCATCTAGTTATTTTGTACTTCGTGTCATTTTAGGGTATACAGTAAACGTTTATTCAAACAAATTGTTTTTATTTGCTCACTCGCATACTTAGGAACTGCTATGTAACTCTGATCAAAATAAATAAATAAAATATATATTTTACCCGTTTCTGGATCCAAGTGTACAAAACTCCTTATTCGCAAGTCCTGACTGCCCTTTAATCTATTGTATATTATAAAACAATACAATTCAGTGTAAAGTTGCAGAATCGGATGTTCCAAGATAAATGTAATTTTCATTGACACCGCAAACGCTAAATTAGAGAAGCCACTTAAACTTGTCATAACTCCTAATGGATTGGTGGCGGAAAATAAAAACTCGAACCGGTTTTTCCTAAAATGAGCACTGTTAGCTTTTTGTTTTTTGATATATCCTTTCACTCTTGAACCCTGTTAACAAATTATCATAGTAGGATAAAGTCATAGGTATTTTAATGTATGTTAGCTTTATTGTAAAAGTCCGAAATTGTGTGATAAAAGCTGTAATGTTATTAAATTAATGAAATGAAAATATTTATTTTCAGGTAACTATTGGCCCCTAAATAAATACCTTAAAACTAGCATACATAATTATTATAAAATATATCTTAAAACTAAAGACACACAATTATGGCTGAGATACAGGGTCACAACCCCGCAGTGTCAGGGAGCCGGCCGCGGAACCGCCGGAACTTGACACTCTTCGGCCAAAACTCCTCCTTGGTGAAGGTCGCTAGATGTTCAGTTGGAACGCTCAGCACAAAAGAATTAAAATTCACACTGTGTCGAGATTCCAACTTCACGATCCTCAGGATGAATCTGGAGTTGAATCGTATATACTCAACGATTTCCTCGACCTTCGTAAGGAGTGGCTTCTTTCTCCTCTCCACCTTTTTGAAACCATCTCTGTCGCATCCCGACTCTTGTAGAGTCAGCTGTGACCGATCCTTGTGAACAGGTGTGATTATTGAAAGTAATCGTTTGTTGACAGATAGCAACTTCGTGCTGGGCAACGCGCAGGTGCCGTCATACCCGATCGTGTACTGCTCGGACGGATTCTGTGACCTGACGGGGTGGGCGAGGGCACACATCATGCAGAAGGTAGTCATCGTTTAAATCTTGTTAAAATACCTACATGACGTACACATATACACATATATGTACTTATACAAGCTTAGTAAACGGGATGAACAGGTTCGTTAATGCTTCATTAAAAACATAATTGATGCTCCAAGCTTGGGCAGCTTTAAATTTCGCCTAAAGCAGTCGCTTACCGAGCAATCGTTTTATAGCTACGACGAAATTCATTACGTGTAAGGCGCAATAACTACTGTTTACTATATTTTAATGTTCCAAGTAGTATAAACATGCTAAATACATTTTAAAATTGACTATTATTATTATATTCTCAATTAATTAGAACTGTTTGTAATAACTATCATGATGAGTATCATGTATTGTATCAGTAGGTACTACTAATTATTTATTAATGACGTACCTAGATATGAATTGGTTTTATAAGTAAATTATTATGATTATAATTATTATTCCTTCTCGTTAATTTTAAAAATAATGTCTAGGTAAGTAATATAATAACAGCTGTCCTTTGACCACATGCAACCATTTAAAAGTCCACACTCAGC
Organism: Cydia fagiglandana; assembly: GCF_963556715.1. Taxonomy (NCBI): domain Eukaryota; kingdom Metazoa; phylum Arthropoda; class Insecta; order Lepidoptera; family Tortricidae; genus Cydia; species Cydia fagiglandana. The sequence continues at coordinate 8,860,413 of NC_085937.1, forward strand.
ACTTTATTTGGTTTTTTATCAACTACAGTAAATTGACAGATACGTATTCGTATCAAGTCAGCAATTAGTGAGTATCAAAGTGGGCAAATTTATCGTAACGCAAGGTGCGTTACTATAGAAATAAAGGCCGATTTAGACGATGCGAGAACTCGCATGCGAGTTTCATACCATTGCGGGTTTTGATTGGTCGGTTGAATTGGACGTAATCCACAGTCCGTAATGTAACTAAAATCGCATGCGAGTTCACGCGCCGTCTAAATCAGCCCTAAGAATGGGAACCCGATATAATTGGCCAGAACAGCTGTCACCATCTATAAAATTATGACTGTACAATTAATATGTAGGTAAGAAACATTTCTGACACTGCTTGAGAAAATAAAAATGTTAGGCACGTAAAATAATTCTATCGTACCGGTTAAGATTAAACCCCCGACCGGTTAAAAAAACGTTTTAGATTAAATCTTAATCCTTTAATCATATTACCGTGAGCCGGATGAAAGTAAGGTACCTAATCGTAATTTTGGTTCAAGTTAATTAAACCCACAAGTTTTTAGATGAAACTGAACTGCCTTGTTCACTAAAAAATCCTTAGAATTAAGATATAAGTTAAATCCTCTTTTGGATAAGCAGAAGTACCATCGTATGTTAATAATACCGTACGGTCTTCATATCAGTTGCGAAATTTAAACAAACCAGTTCCTTTTCTGTAAAAACTAACTAGGTAATACGCTTTTTAACTTAAATCGGCATCTTGTGAATCGTTACCATGCATACCTATATGCTCATTTTTGTACTCGTCCTACAGCCCAATCGCTTGACGATTTTAAACTCCCTCTCTAGTCTTATATTAGAGCAAAAAAAAAACTTTTGTACATCTTTATACACATACAGATGTAGTGCATAATTAATTTCCATCGTATTTACACGGAAACGTACGAACGTGTCTTGTTATTTCAGTCAGTCTCGGTACAAAAAGTACTGATCGAACGTTTCCGAGAAAATACGACGAAAAACAAAATAATACCGAGTCCGCGCGGATAAAGTCTACATCGTTTTCATATCTCCATGGACGGCTAAGCTTATTATTGTCTTGCAACTCATTTGCATTATGTAAAATATCTGATATGGTTCGTATGATAATGTTATTTGCATTTTAAGGGCTGCGCCTGCAAGTTTCTCCACGGCGCGGACACCCGGGACGAACATCGGCAGGAGATCGACGCGGCACTGGACTCCAAACATGAACTCAAACTCGAACTTATATTTTATAAAAAAAATGGTAAAGTGTTCAGTTCTAGTCACATGTTATTCGGAAACAATAAACTTAATATTCATGATCATACATTTGAATCAGATCACACATTTATTCTAACATGCAGATATACATAAACATGGTGAGCCTGACACCATGGCAAATATTGGTTTTAAATTTAATTTAAGCTATTAATCATCATCTCATCACTGCTGAACATAGGCCTCCCCCTTGGACCTCCATTCGTACCGGTTGGCAGCGACCCGCATCCAGTGTCTTCCGGCGGCCTTAACAAGGTCGTCCGTCCATCTTGTGGGTGGACGTCCTACGCTGCGCTTGCTAGTCCGTGGTCTCCACTCGAACACTTTTCGACCCCATCAGCCATCTTCTCTGCGCGCAATGTGGCGTGCCCATTGCCACTTCAGCTTACTAATCTAAAGCTATTAATACTATACCCTTAATTCAGAATGTTTTCCCTTCATGGTATTTATTGCCCGCATATTATGAATGAGTCAAATCATGGGATTAGTTGTCAAGCGGACCCCAGGCTCCCATGAGCCGTGGCAAAATGCCGGGATAACGCCAGGAAGAAGGAGGATATTATGAATGAATTAATTAGGATTTTCTCCGACATATGTTTAAGAAACCTCATAAAAAGAAACGCTTCTAACCTCAATCGAACCCCAAGTAAATAATATGTATTATTCAAGCGTCCAGAGCAATAAAAATTAGCACACATTCTACTGAAATTTTAATACAAATTGTACCCCTTTTTATTGTTGTTTCGGTGTATACAGTTAGTTTAGTATAATTATACAATGTTAAAGGCATGATGCATGATTACTACCCACTATTAAGTTACTATTTATTTTTATACACACTTTTATTTGTCGACTGAACTTCCCACAAACTCCTCTCCTTTGGGTAGGTATATGTCTATCAGATACTTCTCACTCAATGCCTTTCTAATGAGCATAATCTCAATATGTTTACAATCTAGAGGTTCCTTTGAATATCTTCCTCCGACTGAATCATCAGATCATTTCCAAGTTCCTTGGACAGACTTTTGCTTATTGTTTTTGAATTCGTTGACCATATATCCCTACAATAAACGTAAAATTATTATACCTACTAACTTTACGAATTATCGTACTTAACTACCTACTTTTCCATTGGTATAATGCCTCAAGGGCCTATTTTAGATTTAAGCTAGTAATTACCCATTTAAATTAGAATTCCTACCTACATATAAAGTTTTTTAAATTCTTAAGTTCATTTTATAAATATTTTTCAAATACCGATACCAAAGTAAAACTGGATCACTTTATTATCCGATATACTTCGATTTGCCAGCAATTTCAATAGTCGAGTAATTCTTAGCTTTCTGAAAAAGTAAAAACTAATTGGGTTCCAAGTACATTTCTATTCGCTCCGCAGAAATTGTGCTCCACGTCGTTATGAAAAAGCATTTTATGCCCGTGTTTGAAGAATTTCATATTCACGAATTCATTCAACACTCCTTTACTTATTGCCTACGCGCCATATTCGCGTAATGCTCACTCAATCTCGGCTTTCGCCGTTGCTTGTTTACATTCTAAACATAAAATTCCTCATAAATATAAGAGCTCGCAACTAGGGATTGCAATCCGGTCCGGCGGATCCGGTAATCCGGCCGGATCCGGCACATTTTTCATGATACCGGATCCGGCAAAATTCACCGGATCCGGTCCCGGATCCGGTAAAGTGAAATAAAGCGCTAAAATATAAAATAACAGCTTAAAACACTGCTAAAATTTAAAAGTTCTCGCCAGTATTCGAATTTTCTCGCTCGCAAACAGCAACACAACAACTTGTTTGTTAGTTGACGCCAGTCTTCTAGCCGACGAAATATGTGTCGTGAGATTTCCGTGCACCGTAAGTACTGGATTGGTTTATATTCAATTTATTGTGTTGTTACATTGTAATTTAATGTACATGTTCTTTCGTTTTATTTTGTACAAACCATTTTAGCCCACTTATAATAAGTGTTACCTGCATTTAAAATATAATGAATAAATATTTATAAAATTAAATAGACAAATATATGTTGACTTTTGACGACCGGTCTGACCTAGCCAGTGGGTAGTGATCCTGCCTGTGGACCCGCGATCCTGGGTTTTCGAATCCCGGTAAGGACAATTATTTGTGTGATGAGCACAGATATTTGTTCCTGAGTCATGGTTGCTTTCTATGTATTTAATTTTAAGTATTTGTATATTATATATCGTTGTCTGAGTACCAACAACACAAGCTTTCTTGAGCTTACCGTGGGGCTTAGTCAATTTTTGTAAAAATGTCCTATAATATTTATTTAATATTATTATTTATATGTTATTTTGTCTGTCTTTCCATATCTCGGGACCATGGGGTCCCGGACCTTTGGGAGGCGTGCATGGGGCCGAAGCCAACAGCGCAGAGGCCCTTTAAGACAATTTAATCTAAAGGCAAGGGATACACGTGGCGTGGTTATTTTGTTATTATTATGCTACTAAATGTACTTGTATAGGTATACACGTTTATTGATTTTGTTTGCTAAAACTAAAATGGTTGAATTGAGAGCACCTTTTTGTTGGAAATGTGGGTTGGGCTATAGATATTTTAAGAGAAAAAGAGGATTTTATTTGTGGTTAAGTAATGAAAACGTTGATTTTTGAAATTTACAACAGCCATCATCGAATTAAACCGTTGTGAGACATACTAACATTGAATAATTTACGGTTTAGACTCACTTGTTTTTAGTCACTCGCGCGACATGTTTCGGAGAGCCTATGTCTCCTGTTAAGACACCCGTTTTATTAATCCATTAAAAAATATCCTTAACTTCGCATATAACGCTAAAAACATGATAAAATACGTGACTTGATGAATTTTTTATCCGCAATACCAATCCGGCCGGATCCGGCCGGATCCGCCGGATTGAGGCCAAAATCCGGCCGGATCCGGCCGGATTCAAAACCAGTCCGGTTTGCAATCCCTACTCGCAACCCCGTTACGAGTATATTGATTCATATCAATTAAAAAGCACGTATCACGAGTCAGGGCTACTTTCGATTTCCACTTCAAAAGGCACTGGATGTTTGATTGGGGGTCGAATGGGGAAAGCAATTTATAAAATTACGAACCTCTCCCTTTGACGTCGTCAGTTTCATTACATTTTTAACGAGGGCAATAAAAAATCCCTTAACGAGTGTCAGAAATAAATTTAGGCTTGTGAAAAACTAAACCAGCCTGGATACTTGCAGTAATAGCTATGTTGAGCTGTGTTGTCCACGCCACAAGCGTAAACAAAAACCAATAAGGGGTTTACGATTCCATTCGACAAAATTAAATTTTACAAGCTGGTGCTTCGATGCTGCGTACAACTAGGAAACTGTTTGCTATCGCCACTTTTAATGACTGTAAGAAAGCTAGCATAGTTATCTAACTATAGATACCTAATATACAAATCTACGAGTACTACTTAACTACTCCGCAAATGTGTCCGTAATAGATTAAATATTGAGCTAGCTATATATACGGTTGTTTAGTGTGACTGTGACCTACGTCAGATACTCGCATGCATACTTAATGCAAAGGCACGCCTTTTAGCTTTTGAATTTCAATTAAATCGTACCGAAATGAACATTTATTTATATTCACAGGTTCTCCCTTTTGGTGTTTGCTCGACATTGTTCCAATTAAGAATGAAAAACGTGAAGTGGTTTTATTCCTCGCCTCGTTCAAGGACATCACTAACACAAAGATGGCCGCTATGACCACTAATGAGGAGTTCGACAGCGGTAAGTATCCTCGACATTTTACTTGAGATCATTCTAAAGAAACTGCAAGCTACAAAGATTTACGCGTGAAACCATTTCTTTGTTCTCGTTATTGTAAGGCGTTTTTGTGAATATAATATAATACATATCGCTGAGTACAATGGTTGACGATGTCGTTTGTGTATTTGCGATGATAACCTTTGCTGGGCACGTGTTCTAGTGCGGTTAATAGCGTTAGCTTGAGGTCCCTCATAGACTCCCGTTGGCCGTAGCGAGTTGAGCATCACCGCACGGTAAAGTTCGATTTGGAGTGTTGGTAGTCATAGAACTTGTTTGTAGTTAGAGTAGTGAAGCACACGTCGACACAACACTAGCCTTTTTAATTAATAAAGCTCACGTTACTTCTACCGATTAAGTACCTATATCTTAGAGCCAATATACCGATTTATACCGACTACCTACTACTACTTGTAATACGAACAATTAAACAAAAGTATACTAATTCAATCTCAAGATGAAGTAACTGTCATTTTATCTACTTACATTGTAAATTCTAGTATCGACGTATGTTATTTACGTTAATGTTCACTTTAAAATCTCTTTTGACAACTTTTAAGTAGGTCTGGCTCAGTGAATTTTGATTGTATAGACACACTTTACACATAAATATTGTTGTATATGTAAGTTGGTTCGTGCTTTGTTTAAAACCACCCTGTCTTTCTATTCTATGACGTACCTATTTTATAATCTTTTTCAAACTTTAAATATTTAAGTTATGTATGTCGCCAGTATTATGCAAAAAGCGCGTTCATTGTTTTGCAGTTTTAAGCGCATTTTAATAGCTTTATTGACTTTTTGTTCAGCGTTTTAATATCTCTATACCTACCATAATAAATTTTGTCGATTATTAACATTTACTCTCTAGATGTTAAAGGGTCAAACAGATCACTGTGTTACGTTCTTTCCTGTAGACATACACAAAGTTAAGGGCTATAAAGATTAATTTTCTTATTTAACCCTTATCCACGTAAAAAGGTCCTCCTTTTATTTTCAGAACTATGATAAAATCATTACTTACATGCCCACAAGCTGTTAACTATTGCCCACAGGAGAGAAAAATGTACAGTTCGCGCGAACACGCTAGTTTTCTCTCCTGTGGGCAATAGTTAACAGCTTGTGGGCATGTAAGTAATGATTTTATCATAGTTCTGAAAATAAAAGGAGGACCTTTTTACGTGGATAAGGGTTAAATAAGAAAATTAATCTTTATAGCCCTTAACTTTGTGTATGTCTACAGGAAAGAACGTAACACAGTGATCTGTTTGACCCTAAAGTATAATGTCGGCCCATTTACATTTACAGTCGCGACCTAACATTTCTGACATTATTTTTTAACATTGGAAAACTCAAATTTTGTAGCCGATTTTACCTAAGATACATTATAAACATTATACCAACCAAGTATCTTGTTTTTGTAAAAATAACTGAATTGATGATCGTTTTTATATAGTTAATCGCGTAACACGTGTAACTTAATAAAAATGATATCATTTATGATCATTTTATGATCCTATTGCATGTGACACATCTAAGTATGTTCTCTGCAAATTTCAATAATGTACCTAATTGTAGTTATAATAAGCTGCAACTTCGCATGAAAACTCGTGTGCACTATCTAATCTTTCGGCATGTTAGTTATTTGTGCACACATTTACACACACATTATTTAGAAACTTTTATGACGACACAAATCATTTAATAATTGTAGCAAGTAGTTATTCACAAAGTCAGTTTCATATGCGTTAATTATATTGTTTGTGAATTATTTCCAATCATCGCCTTCATCAGCTTCGCTGGCGACATTTCGCATTGCAGGGTTTTCGCAATAAATATCTAGAAAGAAAATTCCACTCAATAGAACCGCACGGTACAATATCTTATTTATTGCCAGAGCTAAACATTTTGATTTATCTTCAGGGTACTCTGGTATCAACATGAATTTAATAAAATAGAGTTATCTTGTAAGCGAGTGAGTCTTTGCGAGTTCTCTTTCTAGAATCAAACTAAAATAGATTTAAAGAAAACCCTGGATGGCGTAAAATGTAAAATGAGACATGGTTATATAGTCAAAAGATTTCGTTTGCGATGCTCGAGTGATATCAAGATGGTAACAGGGTGGTTTATGCGTACAGGAGCCGCGGTGCGGCCTTCGGCTGGCGTGGTCACTCTAGCGTTATCCCCATTTGTACCCGCAGCGGCACTCTTGGGCGCCCGGTTCCGCGCTGAATCTAGTTGCCTACTTCCAGACCCGAATGGCAATTTGGACCCAGAAGCGCCGTCGCCTGCCAACATGGGCAGACGGCGATCTAGAGCGGTACTTTATCAGCTTTCAGGACATTATAAACCGGAAAAAACGAAGAGCAAAATTAAACTAAACAATGTTAGTAAGGTAACTTTGAAGTACCTATCTGTTACATTACACCGCCGTACTCCGGTTTGTTTCATGAGCACACAATGGAAGTCTACTTATCCTTTCAGAACCTGCTTCACTCATCCGACCCGCCGCTGCCTGAATACAAAACGTCCGCTATCAAAAAATCAAAATTTATAATATCACATTATGGCGTATTCAAAACATTTTGGGACTGGTTGATACTTATAGCCACGTTCTACGTTGCGGTCGTGGTACCGTACAACGCCAGCTTCGTTGATGAAGGTCATCCCAGGATCAGCGTCACTTCTGACGTTGTGGTTGAAGCTTTATTTATTGTCGGTATGAGTATTTCTTTGCAACCTAATCTTCCTTGAAACTTTTACAAGCCCTTTAAAATGTTATGTTCACATTTCAGATATACTACTTAACTTCCGAACAACTTTTGTAAGCAAAAAAGGAGAGGTGGTGTCGGATTCTAAGGCAATAGCTTTTAATTATTTAAGGTCGTGGTTCGTGGTGGATCTGCTGGCCGCGCTTCCCTTTGACCTACTTTACGCGTCCGACGTATACAGCGGCGCGGTAAGCTGAGTCGCCAAGCCGACTAATTAATTTAAACCTTGTTATTTAAATGAATTATCGCTTAAACTAAGAACTCCACCGAGTCGTTTCTCGCCTTGTCGACTCGGTCACGTTTGCGAATGACAATGTAACTTGATTTAAAACGTTTGTAAGCGTAAGTAGGGCAAACACTGCAGTTAACTATGTTGCAGGAATCTACTCACGGGAACGTGCATTTAGTGAAGCTCACGAGGTTGTTACGCTTAGCGAGGCTGCTGCAGAAGATGGACCGATACTCGCAATACTCGGCCCTCATTTTAACACTTTTGATGTTGTCATTCTCGCTCGTCGCTCACTGGCTCGCTTGTATCTGGTTCATTATCGCTGAAAAGGAAATTGAAAATCACAGAAACGAGAGCTGGGATCTAGGTATGTATTGCCCCAGTATGTATGTTCGCGCTTGGCACAAACGAAACCAACTAGAAATATTTGTGATCGGGTCGGTATCGCCAGGGACTGATTAATCGTTTTAAAAGGGAATGGATTGTTTGTACTCATAAGAACACATCGCTTGTTAAACGTTTCAAACCTACTGTAGATAAATATAACGATATTTGATCGATGTTCAGTCAGAAAGGTACCTATATCACATAACTTGAGCAAAACAAGCGTATATAAATTAAATCAAATACAAAGTTGTTGCCGTAAATTAATACACAAAATGCGTTGGCGTCCCAATGAATAAGGGGCAAGTGTAAAGTATATTACAAGAAGTAAACTCTGAAATTTGAGCTTAATGCTAATGTTATAACTCTTAATTAACTTCGTGTAATGTAGCGTGAACTCGCGCGATTCTACCATCATTACCTCGGTTTTTGTAACAAAATATCGTTTAATTACGCCTTCGTAATACCCACGTAAATCAATTTACTTGGTACTTTCCCTTCACACTTTTGACTTTGATTAGATTTTATTACTTAATGATGTGGGTTTAATAAACGGTAAATTGTAAAGGTTAGCCTTGCCCCAAAACATAATTAAATATCTAATAAATTTGCATCAGCTATTTTTAATATTTAGCACTTAAGTAGCAAGACTTCTATTTAGTAAGACTCTAAAATTAAATGCTCCGTATGTCAGGTATTGCACATTTTTCGAAGTGAAATGGAACAAACAGCTCATTATAAGCATACTCAGACATAACATTTAACTGCATGTTATTCTTCCTTCCTTCCCAAACAGTATAGGTACTTAATATTTACGAAAACCATAAATACTCATGTTGATTTTAAACAGGTTAATTTTCGATTAACCCAAAGCGCGAATGTAGGTACGTGTAGGTTATTTTAATGCGTGTAATCGATTTCTCGGTTCGTATACAGGGTGGATAAACAATTTGGCGGAGCGGCTGAAAGTGCCGGTGCCTGAGATATCACACAGTGAGAGCTACGTCACCGCGCTGTACTTCACTTGCTCTTCTCTCACCAGCGTTGGCTTTGGAAACGTCTCCGCTAACACTTTACCCGAGAAAGTATTTAGCATTCTTACTATGCTCATAGGAGGTAAGCTTTTACTATTGTACCATATGAATAGTAAAATAAGTTATAAGTCAATCCATAAACAGTCTGACAAAAAAGAGTAGAAATTAAAAAGTGGAAATACTGTAATGTCGTCTCTTGTAAATCAATCTAAGAAAACGGGACGACACTGCAGTACCTAATGCTACTTTTTAATTTCTACTCTTTTGTCAGACTATAAGTAGGAAGGTAGGTACGTATTTTTATACAGACTAAATTGAATATAATTCATTGATATAGACTGAAAATATGAATCACTTAACGAACCTGTACAGTGACCCAATAATCATGGATAATTTTATGCTCTCATTGTACGGTCTAATATTTCTCCACCCTGTAGCCCTCATGCACGCCGTTGTGTTCGGTAATGTAACCGCCATTATTCAAAGAATGTACTCGCGCCGGTCCATGTATCAGAGCAAGTGGCGCGACTTGAAGGATTTCCTCACCATCAATCAAGTCCCCAAGGAACTCAAGCAACGCATGCAAGACTACTTCCAAACCATGTGGTCGCTCAACCACGGGATTGATATTCACGAGGTAAGTCAACACAACACACCAACCAGTTTAATCTACCATAATTATCTCAAAGGACGAACTTTAATGTTTATTAAATGGATCTCAGACGTCTTCTAAAAGGATTACAAGATTTTTCTCTACCCGAGAATTTTCTTTTTTCCTCGGCAAATCTTAAGCATGTTTGAGAGATGGATGTAAATTTAATGCCACTGTCCAGTCGCTTTGAAGTCGTAAACGAAGTGAATAAAATTCGCATAAAACTCGTTATAGTATTTATTTTATTTTTCAGACTCTAAAGGAATTCCCCGAAGAACTGAGAGGCGATGTTTCATTACATTTGCACCGGGAAATCCTATCGCTTCCAATTTTCGAGTCGGCGTCCCAAGGATGCTTAAAGCTACTATCGTTGCACATTCGCAACAACTTTTGCGCTCCTGGCGAGTACCTCGTCCATAAAGGCGATGCGCTCACATACATTTATTACATTTGCAACGGTTCAATGGAAGTAATGCAAAACGATATGGTCGTCGCTATTCTAGGCAAGTATGAATTAATTCAACGGCTCTGCTTGTTTTTTTTGTGTCCGAATTTTCACGCGTTTATTTATTCGATAAACAGGCAAAGGAGACTTGGTGGGGTGTGATATGAATGCTCATTTACATGCATACAATATGGGACAGTCACAAAATAACAACCAAGACTCGGTCATCGTGAAATCTAGTAGCGACGTTAAGGTATGAATAACTATATTATACTTTCAAAATGATGGTCTTAAATGTGAATTTCTAGCATTATTTTACTGGACTATGTCTTATTTCAGGCTCTCACATATTGTGATTTAAAGTGTATAGCTATGAATGGTTTAGCAGAAGTCCTTCGACTCTATCCAGAATACCAGCAAGAGTTTATTCAGGATATCCAGCACGATCTCACTTATAACCTACGAGAAGGCTACGAAGCAGAGCAAGAATCAGACGGCAATGGCCACCCCTCCCTAACGCTGCCTTCCATATCAGAAGATGATGAAAATATAGCAGAGGAAGGTCTTTCCCCTAAAATGAAACCACCGCCTTCTAGCATCACTAATAGTCCTCGCCATCTTAAATTCAGGTAATCATTGAAACTAATAAACTCATCTAAAAACTCGAAGTACGTCAACACTTTCAGACGTTCATTAAACTAGTAACTCCACTAACTCCGGAGAAATTCGCTGCGTTGCTTCAGTGACTTCCAATGAAATACCTAGTTGTAAACACTAACACGAACTAATTTTGTACAAGCAATTTCAAATTCACGATTCCATTATTTGTTATCGACAGACTACTAACAAGCTCTGCATGATATCGAAACGTAACCGTTATCTAGAATGATCAAAGCTGTACAAACCGTTAAATCTAGTTAATTAATGTGGTTTGCTTATTCCAGACAAAGGTAGATAGGTAGATACATGCCAAACATTATGACCGATTATAGTATATTGTATTAAGTAGAACATGATTTCCTCAGTAATCTCAGTATACCTTATACAGAATGCATTTTGAATAAGTCATTAAGGACAGCTATCTTAGACCTTCGTTAGCTTCTTAAATTAAAACGACTGGCATTGGCATCATAATATTTTTTTATATTTTAATTGTAGGTAAATAGGTAATACACGCTTTTTAAACATAGTTTTTATCACCCCTAACTTTAGTCTCTACGGCTTTCAGTACGGCACCTGCATAGATGGTCGCTATAAGTGTTTTGTTTACACCGTTTTCGCATAAATTATTTTTACATATTCCAGACCAGACGGACAGCGATTAACGCACAGGGAATTACGGGAGAGAATAGAAAGACAGCGTTCGGTTGCAACGCCTAAAATTACGAAAGCCGATTCATTGGAGGGATTAAATTTAGAAGTGTACAACACGCGGTCTTCTGTAGATAGACTCGACACGCAGGTATCGAGCTTGCATCATGACGTGGCTGCGCTCAGTATGGAGGTAAGTCAAACAATGATGTCATACGCCATTAACTTTATGTTGACCTATTTTATGATAAGCGACGAGACAAGGAATCAGTATTAGATAAGGGTACCTATCATTTGATAACATAAGCAAATAGCTTTGTTTTCGTTATATTTTATCAGTGAATATAAATGTTTTGCTCGATGGATCACGGCTTCAATCTATCATTACTGTCAATAGGCACATTCTCTGACTATCTTCTATCAGATTCATACAAAGGTAGTATTTCACAAAATAGTTTGCACAAACCCTAACAAATCCAACCAGATTTTATTATTTTTCATTGATACATATTTACCGTTCTTTAAAAAGACGCATTTATAAACTTAGGCAATTTTTTTTTCTATGTTGTATTGTATCATTTGTGTGAGTCAATCGATCCTCGCTAGAAATACGGGCGGCCGGTTGCTCTTTCTCGGATAGAAGCGGATATGTGATGTGTCTAGTAGGTGTATATTACAAATTTGGCAATTAGCATATGATGTCAAAATCGTTTTCAGTTTATTCAATTTATTTCCCTTGTGATATGTAATAGGTACGGCATGCAATACAAGCATTGCAGGAGATGACGGCAGCGCCGCCGGCCGGCTGGCACTCGGCGCATTCGAATCCCAACCTGCAGTGGAATACTCCTCCCAATCAACTCGCGCGCAGCTGTAGCCATCCACCTGACGTCTTCTGCTGGGATCAGGTATATTATATGGCACATTATTTAAATAAAACCAAAACAAAATTAAGGACCAGGATATGTATGTGGTGCAAAATACCATAAATGAGCATTTCTCAAATAGTTTGTACATTTCGATCGCATCTTAGATTTCTATAAAAATTGGTATGCTGGTAAAGTACATGAAGCTGAACAACTTCCACTATATTCCCCAAAATGTCCCAGAAAGTTTGTATGAAACATTCCTTTTTTGTTACCAGATTTCCTTACACATTTGGTAACAAATAACAGTTTCTTTAAATATTATTATTTAATTTTTGAAGCCTGGGCAAAATATATAGATGTTAGTTGAGGTATGGAGAGTGATAATAGAATTACTTTCCACAGCAAGAGCGACCGAGCACACCTGACCGTTTGAAAGTACACCGACACACGCAAACGGAACCCTTCCTTCATTCCATTACACAATACATCCTTGAGCATCCTGCCACGGTGATGCTCTTGCTTGGCCTCGAACCGGTGACGACACTAGCACCGGCACCTTCCGCGGACTACTATGACCCTCGGAGTCGCAGACCCAGCACGCTGGAACAAATCGTAGAATCAGAGAACGGCAGCCAAACCCCCTCAAGTACAGCAAGCGAAAAATTCGAACTCAACAGAAGCCTCAGCGAAAGCGTCAAAGACATTGATATACAGCCTGAAGTGAAAAAACTGGAGCGACAAGACGCAAAAATAAGTAATATGAAAAGGAATAGGTATTCTGCAAGTGACCTGAGCGAGGAGACGGAGCGGCTGCTCTCGACCTCTCTTCCCAGCACTCGCAGCCTTAAGTTTAATATTAACAGTTAAGTTTACTGAAGACAATTCCATTTCCGCGATGTCGTGTTTAATATTGTGCTCATTAGTCTTTAGAACTTTGATGTAAATTATTTACCAAGTAGATTTAATCAATCGCGATTAAATTAACCTTGGGTCAATGTGATGATGTTTCGATACTTACAATTAAATGTAGTTAGGCCTCGAAGAGACTCTATTAGATTGTAGAAGATAACTACATTACTTATTTATATCAGTTTAATTTTAAGCCCAATGATGTCTTTGTTCAACAAAGTCTAAAAATACTGATGGAACCTCGTTCATGTTTACAATACGATTGTGTACATATCAATATCTTGATTGTTTAACTTACTATTATTAACAGAATGTGAGTTATATTGGTAAAATCTCTAGTCACTTGTACTTATTAGATTTAAGAGATTACGTGAGAGGTATGTTGAGTTTATGACAGTATTACCTACTCGTAACTATTCTAAGATTTGAGTCCCTACTGTTTTTATTTTAAGTTAAGTTGTAATGCAATCAATTAAAGTTAAATAAGTATACATTTTTTTATTAGGGACCCTTGTATACTGAAACGTATTTTGATCAAAGCAAGAAAAAGCATATCTATAGCTAAATTGTTGTATACATATGGACCCGTACCGCTTTGCGCGTACCTATAATAAATATTATCTAGACAATACATAATCTGTAGATACGTACCTATTACCACAACTGTCTTCGCGTCGAGGTATTTAGGTGTACGACTTTAAATATTTTTAGGTAGATTATAAACTTAATTACACGTTTTTGAATTTGATCTCTGTATTTCAAAACTATACTATTTCAATAACTGGACGTGTATAAATAGTAATTTCTATGTGGTCTTCCTGTAAATGTATAAATTGATATTTTTATGAAAAAGTCGAAATTGTACTTTCTAAAGTGTATTTCATGTGAGTATTGCCAAATAAGGAAAATATGCAATTAAACAACGTGCCAATGTTAAAAGCGAAATTTTATCAGTTATAGGTATTATATGTAATCACTAAAATGTAAAATTGAAGTATTACAAAAAACGTTTCATAATTAGTTAGTGAGTTAAGTATTTAAAAGCCCGTCTACTAACGAGATGAGCCCGTAGATTGGATTAAAAAAGTTTGTTTTGTCAATATAATATAGAGTCGAAATTTGTTAATTATCGAAATTAGTCCTCAGTTTCAGTTCAAAAGCATTGGAGAGTGAGGACTGAGGACATTCGATCTACAGTCTATGGATTATATAAACTTTTGCATCAAAGAAACGTTACATTCGAAAGGACTTTTCAATTTTTACTTTCCGCCACGAGCACCTAATAGTATTAAACTTATCAGAAGAGACACTACATAATATCAGCTCAGCATAGTTAATCATGTTTCCAAATTGTATCAAAGCATATCAAGTCTTCAAATTCGCGCTAAATCATTCTAGGATTTACTTCAAATGTTAAAGGACAAATTAATCCATCAAATTGTGAGGACAATGGTCTTTAGTCTGCGTCGGCACTGACTGTTTCAATAGTACCTAATGCGATTTGGGTCAAAGTTATATAATATTAAGGTCAATAAAACGACAATGGAGTAACAACATTGGTTGTTAAAATTAAAAATCAATAAACGTTTCGTTGCCCACATGGTATTTAATTAAAACTTTAGCCCAGTTATGAAGCTATGTGGACTGCGAGTATGTGGTTTTACGTCTAATGTCTTACGCCCCCTGTTCGGTTCACGTAGCCTTTGTATAGACAAAATGGTGCCGTGACTAACTCTAGTTTCTAAGCAACCACTTACACGGTTCCTTTTAAGTACTCGACCCTGTTGCCTCAGGTGAATCACCCATAAACATGTAAATTGCTGTATTTAAGATCAAAGGATATAAGGTAAGGTGGCTTGATGCCCACGTCCCGGGTAGCGGTAACATAACATTAACAAATACCTATAGCATTTACGCATGGTTTTCTGTGCTCAAAAGTATCTATTTTTTTTTTATTAGAAAAGGCAAACATTTGACCACAATCTCGCCTGATGGTAAGTGCCGATGCAGTCTAGAATAGAACATGCTTACCTAAAAGATGTCTACTCTCGATTTAAAAAGATCCAAGTTATAGTGGACTGGGAATAGATTTGCAGGAAGTGAATTCCACTTCTTAGCCGTTCGCATGATAAAGCTGGATGCATAGCGTTTAGTACGAATCAGTGGCAGAGTAACGACGTGAGCGTGAAACGCAAGTCCGCGTCTAGTCCCACGCTAGCAGAACGGAGATGGGGGATTAGATAATATAATCCCATCGCACACTCCCCGAAATTTATCCTGTAGAATACCGATAAACAAGCTAACTTTCAACGGTGTTCAAGGCTGAAGTCCTTTAAAACATACACTTTAAAATTAAAATAAAAAACAGTATGTGCCTACATGACCTATAAAACTGCATTTGCTGTTGTGTGCAGTCTGATCTCAACTGAAAACAAAAAACATTGTACAGAATAAATCGTGCGCGAATCGAAAATTAATGCACCTGGACACGTGCAACGTAATAAAATGAACCTATCTGCTCGCTCGCCTCGGGCATTTGCCGATTTGATTTGAATATGTAGCAATCCGCTAGAATGCTTGTACACTTTACAATTAATTCCAGTCGATTTCATGAAATTATTCGCCCTTTTACACTGTGTCCATTGCCGATTCATCGTATCTGTTGTTTGTAGCGATGCTACGTATTTGCCTAGGATAAATACATGTTTTTCCATACAAGATAACCGGTACAACATGACTGTCGCATTTCCAACAAAATAACATACACCAGAGTATGACACTTAGGTAAAACTATAATGTACCTTCTCAGCTGTAGGTTGTTTAGCATATCCTGCCTCCTGGTTAGCTGGTTTCGAGGAAACAAGTCTAAAGAGTATGCCACTTGAACGGAACTTGTCACCCAAATTGCGCGGAGATTGTTGAACCAAACCTGGCTTCATGCATATCAAAATGATCCCCCTGGTCTACCCCAACTGCTCAAATAGGTCACTTCCTAATTTAATTAGTATTTTAGAATCATTTTCGGAATTTTTATGAAACATAAATAGTGAATATGAAGGTGTGAAAAGGTTGAAATTTTGACAGGAGAACTGTCAGAGAGTAGACTATGCGTTTAGTTACCGCATCGGAAAGAAGGTATTCTGAATGAAACAAGGTAGGAAACGTACGATAGAAATATAATTATTAGTAATTATTATTAACCACTTAAAATATTACAAGTATTAATGAGCATTGATATTTTTTCGAGAGTCATATGATTTGGAAAAGGTTTAAGTTGGTTTGACGTTTGATGCGTCGATATGGATCGAAACGGAGGGCTGTGGATTTTGGCTAGAATGGACAATGGATGGAGGGTTGGTACTGGGGCACGCTAGCATTTATACAGTTCCTAATTGAATATCGAAATAAACCGCCTCGCCCCCTTCCGCCGCCTGCCCTGGCCGGTGGAAGATTGGGATATATGTAAAGTGCGCCGTGTGTGTATGTGTTGTGCGCGAAAAGGGCGTAGCCCACCGAGTGCTTTCCGTGCCGCCGGCGAGAGCAAGCATGGCCGACGGTCGCGTTGCTCCGAGCGCCGTTGCGCGCTCCCTGATGTGCTGAGCGTCGTGGGGACGCGGGTTTTCACCGTAGGGCGCAGTTTCCAAGGCCTGTGGACTGCGTGCCGCCTGGCGATCCCGAGGTGCTTCACACAGGCCTCCCCTTCACTTGCGCGGCCTGTCGACTCCGAGGCGCGACACGTTGGCGCCACCATCAAGCCGTAAGGCACGGCCTTGACCCGCGAGCCGTGTGTCGGTCAGCCTTGCCGCGGTCCGACGACCCCAAGGTCTCATCGCGCGGGTCCTTCTTGTGGAACTCCTGAGCGCCGCGGGTTGTTCTCGCCCGGGCTTGCCAAAGCCGGGGCTTGAGGAACGCCCGTCGCCCACCGTCAGCGATCCGCCTGCTGCGTTAAATACCAGCGGGCCTGTGGATGATAGCTACGTTCGGTACCCGTGAGTGCACTAGACTTTTATCCCAGGTTTTGGCCAAGACTCCGCGTCTCGTTCATCTCGCGATCGTAGATTAAGGTTTACTATAGTGTCACCCCATAACCGCTGACAGTTTAGAGAAACCGATTGTATTCTGAGCAGCGCCCGCCCTGAAGCGGAGTGCATTGTAGTAGTTAGCGAATTGTATTAAATTGCATGTCGTATATTTGGTTTTATCTTTTCAACATCCTATCAAGTTCCCATTAACCAGGTTAGAGCAACAAGAGGACCCTTGCACTCCAATAGTCCAATGTTTCACTGCGGATCTTATCCGAGGCACTATTTCCATTAATCATTTAGACATCTTGAAAACCTTATTATTTCTTATACAACAACATCATTTTTTATATACGACAATGGCGCCCGAAAAAAAGTTTTAAATATCAACCTGGTTGCTGTGAGCTTGGGAGAGCGATAAGATAGATGTATAAAATTAGTATCAGTTAAAAAAAAAAAGAATTAAATGCAATTATTGGTCTTAAAAAAATACAATACCATTTAATTTGTAACTTTACTTGTGACAGAGTAGCAAATTTATTATTTATTGTAATTATTATTAGGCTACACTATGAATAGTTAGCATAGCGCTTAGCCACAAATTATTTTTTCTACCACGCTCCAGTCGAGAGCATAGTGGTAGTTTACTTCAATACTTCATATATCTACCGAAGTGTTATTAGCTTATAATACTTAGGTGCACACCCTGACACAAGTAAAGCAGCAATCTTACCGACATGTCGGAGGAGGAAGGGGACGAATTCCATGACACAGGTGAGAGGGAAGTCAAACCCCCCACCACTACTCGTGAATTAACAGGATTCAATCCTTCGTATGTCAATACACGACCGCGGGGTGCTGCTGCAGACGCCCACCCACCCGGCCCATCCACGCCAAAACCACTAGAGTCTATTTTACCATATTTGGGGGCTCCGGGTCTTGTCCGTCAAACCAACTCAACCTTAACAGGGGCAGTCACTACAACCCCTACGACGGGGACTACAGGCAGTACAGAACGCATCGTGCATGTATTGCGCGAGGACCATTTGCGGTCGTGGAATTTGAAATTTTCAGGTGACTCAGATGTCACCGACTTCTTCCTTAGGATTGATGACTACAGACGTAGCCGAGACACTCCGGAGCACAAAGTGCTTAAATGTTTTGCAGATTTACTAAGCGGTAAAGCCTTAGATTACTATAGGCACATACGCGACGGAGTCTCCTCGTTGTCGGAATTGCAAGATCTTTTCAGATCGTTTTTTACATCAATAGACAATGATTATACTTTAGAAAAAACTATTCGAGAACACCGACAATCACCAGGCCAGTCATTACATTTTTACATATTGGAAATGCAAACTATGAATGCGCGGCTCACAACAAAATTATCAGAAACAACCTTACTGCAGATAATTAAACATAACATTTTGCCATCATATGGACACCTGTTGGCTGTCGACGACTCGAATAGCATCCAAAATCTTATTGCTATAGGCAAACGTTTTGAAGCTTATTCAGGCTTACCTGGGTCTACAAATAATTCCAAAACAACAAAACAAATAAAACAAATTAACGAAATTAAAACTTATAATCAGAGAAATTTCAAGAGCAATAATACACAAAGACAGGTAAATAATAAAAACAACCAACTTACTTGTAAAAAATGTAAAAAATCGGGACATTCATACCAACAATGCCGCACTATTCCAGGCATTGTTTGCTTTCAGTGCGGTCAGAAAAATGTGCTTACAAGCACTTGCCACAAATGTAATCCTGCCAAGGGCAGACCAGCGCCGGAAGCAGACAATGTCCAAAAAAACTAGATAGACCAGGAGCCATCAAAACAATATCAAACACACTATATTTAGGTGCGGTGACTCCTGGTGTAAAGGCGGTTGAAGGAGATAACCGAATTTACATTGATTTTGAGGTACGAGAACGAATATATACAGGTCTAATGGACTCAGGAGCAAATTTAAGTATAATAGGGAACAATTACCATAAACATTTCTTAAACTTAGGATTTAATTTAATAAATTACACTACAACTGCGACTTGTGCAAACCGTTCTGTCGTTGAGGTCATAGGTAAAATCCTATTACCAATCAATTTCAGAGGGATGCTTTATAATATCATGTTTATGGTAATCCCAGAAGTATCTGATGACTTCATTTTTGGCATGGATTCTATATTAACACTAGAATTAATAGATATTTTTAAATTAAAAGATATTCACCTTCTAAAAAGGAAAACATCACTTAGGCCGGAGTCACTAAAAACATTATGTGCCATAGTGCCAAAACATGATCTCTCCCCTCTCGAATCAATTCAATTGGACAAAGTAATAAATGAATTTAAGTCAATCAGTACAGAGGAGCGAGGTCTGGGTAAAACATCTCTAGTAGAGCACAAGATCACAACAACGGGGCCACCAATAAAACAACGATATTATCCGCTTTCACCGGTTAAACTGAAGGCTTTAAATGACGAAGTAGACCGGATGCTTCAGCTGGGCGTGATAGCACCATCTAAATCACCATGGTCTAACCCCGTTGTTATGACCCCAAAAAAAGACGGTTCCTGGAGATTTTGTTTAGACGCCAGAAAACTTAACGACGTCACAGTCAAGGACTCATATCCTGTACCATACATTAATTCAATTTTAGACAATTTACGTGGCACACGTTATTTAAGCTCAATCGACTTGTCGGCGGCTTACTGGCAAATTTCTTTATGTGACTCCGACAACGTCGACGGCTCCGGCACGTCATGTCAAAAATGTGCATTTGTGGTACCAAACCGCGGACTATTTGAATTTAAACGCGTCCCGTTCGGTATCTCGAACGCGGGCTGTGAATTACAACGTTTGGTAGACTCTCTTTTTCACCATAAATACGGCGAGAAGATATTCGCATATTGTGACGACCTTCTCATAGCCACCAATTCGTTTGAAGAGCATATCGTTATTTTAAATGACGTTTTTCAAGCTTTAAGCAAGGCAGGTCTAACTATAAATTTTAGTAAGTGCGAATTTTGTAAATCAGAGCTTAGGTACCTTGGATACATAGTCGGTTCACAAGGTCTACTAACAGATCCACAAAAGCTAGATAGCATTAAAAACTTCCCGCGCCCAACAACCGCTAAGCAACTACGCGCATTTATAGGGCTCTGTTCTTATTACCGACGATTCGTGGCAAATTTTTCAACTATCATAGCCCCGATGACAGCTTTAATTGGCAAGAAGAAGGGAAGAGACACCGTAGACTGGACAGTGGAAGCAGAGAGGTCATTCCTAGCGCTTAAAGAAGCCCTCACCCAGGCTCCGGTGCTCGCCTGCCCTGATTTTTCCAAACCATTCCAGATCCATTCAGATGCATCAAGCGTCGGCATCGGGAGCGTACTTATTCAGGAATTGAGCGGTATAGAACACCCTGTAGCTTTTTATTCTAGGTTGCTTACGAAGACCGAACGAAATTACAGCACAACCGAACGTGAACTCCTAGCATTAGTGGACTCAATAAATCATTTTAGACCGTACATAGAAGGTAGCCGCTTTGTGGTGGTCACCGACCATATGTCGCTAAAATGGCTCAAAACGCTAAACAACCCTTCAGGTCGTTTGGCGCGATGGGCAATGCAGTTATCTTGTTTTGACTTTGAAATTAGACATAAAAAAGGCTCCATGCACGTAGTACCAGACGTTTTGTCACGTATTGAGGCAGTAATATTCGAAGGAGGTTGCAGTTCTAAAGATAATTGGTATAATAAATTATTTAAAAATGTAGAAACAAACCCAGTATTTCATAAAAACTATCAAATAAAAAATAAAGTACTATTTAGATATTCAAAACCAATATCAAATTTACAGACCGAAAATAATTGGAAAATAGTTCTGCCTAGAGAATTAATACCAGAATGCATTAAAGAAAATCATGAAAAACTAACAGTACATCCTGGCACATTTAAAACTTTATCAAAAATTAAAGAAAACTATTTTTGGAAAGGCATGTATGCAGACGTGAAAAATTATGTGGCCACGTGTGAGAAGTGTAAAGCATACAAACACTCAAATCAGCCTCCACATGGGCACATGACAAACCAGAAAAAGGTTAATAAACCTATACACACTCTATCTATCGACCTAATAGGTCCTTTAGTACAATCATATTCTGGTCACGTCTACATACTATCTATAGTTGATGTATTTACAAAATATTGTTGGATTCACCCACTTAGAACTGCAACAACTAAAACAGTAACTACATTTATAGAATCAGAAATTTTAAATAAAGAGGGAATCCCATGTGTTTTAATCTGCGACAACGCAACAATATTCCAAAGTAAACAATTTAAAGATTTTTGTGCCACACACTCAATACCAAGGATATTTTATAACGCATATTACGCACCTCAATCTAATACAGTAGAACGCTTTAATCAAACTATTGAGACCTGCCTAGCTATTTTAGTAGGACAAGACCAAAGGAACTGGTCCAAGTACCTACCGCAAATCCAGCTATCTTTGAATAGCACTATTAATATTGTAACGGGGCATACACCATTCTTGTTGGCAAAGGGGCGAGAGATGATGACGGATGGCATGCTGCATTCCATTAGGGGCGGTATTCCAAATTCGTTAGACGACCTCCAAATTTCCAACCGGTCCGACAGAGCAACTGCTCTCAACGAGATGGCAGATATCTTCCAGCGCGTCACTGATGCTTTGACCAAAGCGTACAAACAAAACGCGGTACGATATAACCTGCGCCGTAAGGAACTGCGGCTAAGCGTAGGCGATATCGTATGGAGGCGTAATTTTGTACAGTCAAATGCAGCACACTTCTTCTCCGCAAAATTGGCACCGCGCTTCCTGAAATGCAAAGTCATTAAGAAGCATTCGGATGTCGTATATGATCTTCAGGAGATAGACACGGGTAAAATTGGAAAGTATCATGTCAAGGACATAATTAAAGTCCCACAAGGTGTATGTCACACGTAACAATTTATTTTATATTATTAGGGCATATTAAGATTTAGCCCATTCTTTTTTTTCAAGCATACATGCTTCTTTGACCCAACTGGTCAACATTTGTTCCAAGCATTTCCTAGGAAATCAAATTTTATAAGTAACTACATACCCTAAGGGCCCAGGGTGACTCAATTATGGTGGATATAATACACTAAGTAGGACATGAAAAAGGAAACCAAGTTTTTTCTTTTTCAATTAATGCAAGCCCATTGGCTGCATATTGGAGTTTGATTTAAGTGCGGGTTACAAGTAACTTCCACTATTGCTAGTATAAGTAATAAATAAAAACTACCAACTAGTAACCACATTATATTAGGGTACTAGTGGCTTTGTATTTGTAGGAATATAGGCATAGCAGAGCATGCTATAGTAAAACATAACTATTAGTATATCAATAGGTAGCATTAAATTAGGAATAGAAATACATGTAATATACTAATTAATTAGAATAAATTAGCCTAATCAAAGATAACTAATATTTTTGTTAGCATTAAAAGATATCAATTAGCCTCAAAATGAGAGTTAGCTCATTATTAACTATAGCGACTACATTATACAACTTAAGACTATTTCAAAGGAAATCTAGGTTATATTTTTTAGTTGAGTAGCAGAAACCACAGTGTGGTGGCCACACGCTGTGATTTCTAATGTGAAACACGTGATAGTCATGATCTGACCACAGCATAGTGTTAAGAGGTATACGTCTACGTTATAGTTCTAGAACATAATATAGGTAAATTAAAGATAAATATTAAGTAGCATACTAAATAAATAAATATAGATTTAGTGTCAAACGATAATAAATATGGAGCGCATGTATATGTCCGCATGTATAGTTAACGTCCTACTGGACCAGATGATTTTTTGGGAAAAGATTTTTTTTCTCCGGTTACCCCGGCTGCCTCGGTTAAGCGGCGCTTAACCTCTTTGCCGAGAGAGGGGATATTGTAGCGATGCTACGTATTTGCCTAGGATAAATACATGTTTTTCCATACAAGATAACCGGTACAACATGACTGTCGCATTTCCAACAAAATAACATACACCAGAGTATGACACTTAGGTAAAACTATAATGTACCTTCTCAGCTGTAGGTTGTTTAGCATATCCTGCCTCCTGGTTAGCTGGTTTCGAGGAAACAAGTCTAAAGAGTATGCCACTTGAACGGAACTTGTCACCCAAATTGCGCGGAGATTGTTGAACCAAACCTGGCTTCATGCATATCAAAATGATCCCCCTGGTCTACCCCAACTGCTCAAATAGGTCACTTCCTAATTTAATTAGTATTTTAGAATCATTTTCGGAATTTTTATGAAACATAAATAGTGAATATGAAGGTGTGAAAAGGTTGAAATTTTGACAGGAGAACTGTCAGAGAGTAGACTATGCGTTTAGTTACCGCATCGGAAAGAAGGTATTCTGAATGAAACAAGGTAGGAAACGTACGATAGAAATATAATTATTAGTAATTATTATTAACCACTTAAAATATTACAAGTATTAATGAGCATTGATATTTTTTCGAGAGTCATATGATTTGGAAAAGGTTTAAGTTGGTTTGACGTTTGATGCGTCGATATGGATCGAAACGGAGGGCTGTGGATTTTGGCTAGAATGGACAATGGATGGAGGGTTGGTACTGGGGCACGCTAGCATTTATACAGTTCCTAATTGAATATCGAAATAAACCGCCTCGCCCCCTTCCGCCGCCTGCCCTGGCCGGTGGAAGATTGGGATATATGTAAAGTGCGCCGTGTGTGTATGTGTTGTGCGCGAAAAGGGCGTAGCCCACCGAGTGCTTTCCGTGCCGCCGGCGAGAGCAAGCATGGCCGACGGTCGCGTTGCTCCGAGCGCCGTTGCGCGCTCCCTGATGTGCTGAGCGTCGTGGGGACGCGGGTTTTCACCGTAGGGCGCAGTTTCCAAGGCCTGTGGACTGCGTGCCGCCTGGCGATCCCGAGGTGCTTCACACAGGCCTCCCCTTCACTTGCGCGGCCTGTCGACTCCGAGGCGCGACACGTTGGCGCCACCATCAAGCCGTAAGGCACGGCCTTGACCCGCGAGCCGTGTGTCGGTCAGCCTTGCCGCGGTCCGACGACCCCAAGGTCTCATCGCGCGGGTCCTTCTTGTGGAACTCCTGAGCGCCGCGGGTTGTTCTCGCCCGGGCTTGCCAAAGCCGGGGCTTGAGGAACGCCCGTCGCCCACCGTCAGCGATCCGCCTGCTGCGTTAAATACCAGCGGGCCTGTGGATGATAGCTACGTTCGGTACCCGTGAGTGCACTAGACTTTTATCCCAGGTTTTGGCCAAGACTCCGCGTCTCGTTCATCTCGCGATCGTAGATTAAGGTTTACTATAGTGTCACCCCATAACCGCTGACAGTTTAGAGAAACCGATTGTATTCTGAGCAGCGCCCGCCCTGAAGCGGAGTGCATTGTAGTAGTTAGCGAATTGTATTAAATTGCATGTCGTATATTTGGTTTTATCTTTTCAACATCCTATCAAGTTCCCATTAACCAGGTTAGAGCAACAAGAGGACCCTTGCACTCCAAAAGTGAAATGCTTTACTACGGATCTTATCCGAGGCATCACTTCCATTAGTCATTTAGACATCTTAAAAACCTTATTATTTCCTATACACAACAACCCTATTTCTTATATACAACAATCTCATTTTTTATACACGACATGTTTTTCTATTTACGTGTTTCTACCTATATTCCCGCTTGGCAAAATAAATATTGTTTTCAGTTAACGATGTTAGAGAAAAGCATAGGTACAATTAAATATATTCTAGGTAATGCAATAATACTAATATTGGACCTGAAATAAGTTGTAATTGATTATTGTACAACCTATAGTTCGTTTTTTTTTGCATTAGAAAGTACTTGCAAGAAGGTAAGGGATCTTGACATGTCTTTTAATTGAAAAACGCTTTTTAAAATTAAAAAACTATTATTTATGAAAGCAGAAGAATATAAATGATCGTATTAGATTCATAATTGTTACATATTTGCCGTAACTTATTTTTAAAATGTATTTTTCAATTAGAAGACACATCAAGATTGTTTACCTAATTTCTAATGCTAAAAAATAGTAGATTGTTAACCAAGGGTTGAAAGGCACCCATTTCAGTCGAGGTAGTTTGGCGCTCGAACGCAGTGAGAGCGCCAATAGTCCGAGACAGAAATGGTGCCTTTCACCCGAGTTAAACACTCTACTTTTCATATCGAATGCGAGGAAACCAAACAAGACAAGGCAATTCTGCAAAATCAGTAATGGAAGTACCTAATAGATCTACGGCCATGATTTATTTTCCTTAGGACTTACTTGTAATCGGAGACTTTATATGTGTGAAGATTAATAACCCCTAGCGAAAATCATTTAGATTGCAATATTTACGAAAACACACATTTTTTAACAAACTGAAGTAATTTAAACATGATTTGTTCATTATAGTATGAAAATCAGCGGGTTGCCTCTTACTTTTTAATTTTATACTTTTTCGTTCTAAAAGCCGCCACAGACTGCCGGACCGCACCGCGACCTTGGTGCGCCGCACCACGTAATAACATAATAAAAGTATTTTAAATATAAAATAACAATTTAATTACTAATATAAGTAATTTTTATCTTTTATTTTATATTATTTTCATGAATATAGTGCTAAATAACATTAAAAATCAATTTAATATCATACAAACATTTAACTGTGGCTGTATAAGATTCTGCCTTTGCTCATTTACGCAAGTGTGAGGTTTAAAAAATATTTTTGGTGTATTCCATTTGGTTCCCGTCTTATGAAATCGAGTAAATAGAATTCAACGAAAGAAATCAAGAATAATTTGTTTTTAACAATTCACTTACATATTTTTTTATAAAAAAAAGGATCAACGTGGGATTAGTAAAATTAAACAAATACCAATTGTTCCAGGCGAGGAAATAAAGACACTATTTTTCCATTTTGTTTCCACCCTGTTTTTTGCGGGACGGGGACGCAGAGGAGTACACCACTTTTCTGCACTAGAGCATAAACGTATCACTTTCTGCGCACCTTTTAGAACAACAACGACTCACTTTCAGAGCATGAGATATGAAAACGAACTATAATCTATCAATATATTTTTTTCTGTAAATTATAAGTACATACGTAGGTATGTAATAAATCGGTTCCACAATAACTCAAACATACTTTAGCCTATCACGACTATAACTATTAACGTACCCTCATTTCGTTTTATAATGATATTTGCCAGAATTGTCTATGCAACTATTTTAGCTTGTCAATGGAAAACGACCCTTGCAAAAAAACATTAATATTTCCGTACTTCAATATCATCACTGTATTCAAAAATTCATTAAATTTTATACCTTACAATTAAGTTACATAATTGAACGAATATCAACACAGATGGGTATTCTCATACGTGATTGTGCTCTTACCGATCCAAATATATCTTTAATACCTAATTATTGTTATAAGAAAGGAAACGCTTACTAGAATAATTGAGTAATCGAGAGTTCGTTGTATAGAGCCTGTGAATGTGATATGAAGAGGAAACAAGTGCAGTGCCTAAATTTTCATTTATGTGTGTACTTACTTGTTACTATTATTTTTTAATAAGACCTTGAATAATATTTTACTATGCATATGAACTACGCGCGTAAACATTATGTACATAGCTAATGTTACGATGAATCTATATCTTGTAGTACAAAGTATTAGTTATTGAAAGTTTAATAAAGACGAATTGATGTTAACTTGTTTTTGTTTTTTTATTCTACCAAAATCGCAATCAAGTGTACCTACTTACGACTTTCCTAGCTCATGATGCCTTTAACTATTCGTAGGTACCTAAACCTAAATATTACAAATAACTACGTAAAATCATAATTATACTAGCAACACAAGTACACATAAAATACCTACACTGTGTACCTACGTTATTCTATGATAAGGGTTAGGTACAAAGTAAGTATGTATTTGAAAGTTCAGAGAGTCATTGAAACGCAACGGCATGTAAATTTCTCTGCGAACCTGTTTTCCATTTCAGCTGTTTTCAGGACTAAAGGCGAACACACAGACTGGCATAAGTATGAGCGTTG
Organism: Cydia fagiglandana; assembly: GCF_963556715.1. Lineage (NCBI taxonomy): Eukaryota > Metazoa > Arthropoda > Insecta > Lepidoptera > Tortricidae > Cydia > Cydia fagiglandana. The sequence continues at coordinate 8,888,272 of NC_085937.1, forward strand.
CATATGTAAAACTATCGTTGTTGGTATTAGACTGAATTCTATTGACTGCGCTTATTAATGTGGTACAATAATAAAATATCAGATTCCTATACCTAAACAAAATCAAGCTATTTACGGAAATATGTAAAAATAAACTGCAAAATTGCATGGCCACATTATGAATGGAATTCATTCATAAAGTGGCAGAGAAAAGTTTTTGAGTAGCGAATCCTGGCCGAGGAACGCAGCAGAAGAAAGCCCCCTAATAAAGTGGACCGACGATTATCTAGTTAAGGTCACAGTTGTATGACGGCCGGCCGATGTAAAGATCCTTGGAGGAGACCTCATTCCAGTGGATGACTTTTGGCTGGCAAAGGATGAGGGATGAGGGTGACTTACTGAGTTGGCTGGAAATAAAGCAGACTCTCGTTGCAACGACACGAGAAACTCACTGAAGACACACTATCTCCCTTTAGCAATATTTTCCAAAATGAACTTAATTTCCTACGAAACATAATCCATTTTAGCGGTATTTGAGTTGGAGTGTACAGGGTTTAAGGGGTAAGCAGTAAAATTGCATTTCACGCTTCGCATCCGGTGCACACGCCCGGGCTAGGTGTTGCTAACATTTAGATTTTATTTACATTTTATATTACAGGAATAAAATTTCACGTAGAATTAAATTGAAGGGATGTTTACAAAAACAACATAACTGACTACACTGGTTGACACCTGAAACGATTAACAATGTTCTTAAAAAAGTGTCAACCGCTCTAAGCAGTTATGTTGTTTTTGTAAACATCCCTTCAATTTCTCTGTAGGTAGACTTTGTTTATCTTATTTATCTTACTTACTTAGTAGGTATGTGCACCTGTTTCTTTCAGTTCTACTAATATGTACCTAAGTTGTGAATTAATGTTATTTACCTACACAAACTTTAATCATATGTACCTATTTAACTTATTTAGGTAGATAAGGTAGATAAATACCTAAGTCGGTACCTACGAAAGTGTGATATTCCCTCAGAGGGGTACTTTCATTATCCAGAATTACGATAGCGAACGGTTATGGTGTCTGTTCTAAAAGACGTTAATAAGGTTTAAAGTCGCAAAGATAAATCGCGGAAAATTACCAGGGTAGGGAGTCTGGTTGAAAACACGACTTCACCTTTCTTACTCAGCCAAGAAAATTACGACGTTTCTTATTACCTTCAGTTTGCAACTGGGGCACTAAAGTAGTCGATTTTCTCTTTAGTTTAAGAACTTTGTTTTCGACTAACAGTTTTGTTGTTCGTTTACTTATAATTAAAAAAATAATAATCCTAGATTTACTCATTATGTAAATGTTAATAAAATTGTTCAAGAAATGTTTACTTTTTAGGTAACCATAATGTGGATAGTGGGTACCAAAGTGGGTACCCTGTGAATAAAATAGACAAGTAATAAATAAAATTTCTTATATTTACCAAACTTTACGCTTTTATCGTGTTCAGAAAAGAAATATGTTAGGATAATCAAGTATTTTCTTTCAGCCTCTCCATAGTGTTGAAGTTAGGTTTTGTAGAAATAAAGTTTGCGTAAAAAACTTTGTAATATAATATTAGTGCTGAGCTATTTTAGATAAGGGATGAAAGTCGAACTAAACTTGTGTGAAGATAAATTATATTATCGCATCGCGCCACAGGCCCGCAGAAATATGTATCGTCAAGTAAACATTATGGCTAAAACTTGCGAGAATTAAAGTGTTGGTAACATTTTCGAGCGTGTATATAGGTGTACGGGTACCAGAGTGGCTACCGCGAAAGTCGAAGTTCGCAAATTGCGGGGATCTTTCTCTTTTACTCCAACGAAGGCGTAATTAGAGTGACAGAGAAAAATTCCCGCAATTTGCGAACTTCGATTTTCGCGGTTATAGCCCAGTGCCCGTGTCATCAACACGATTCGACCATGCATCTCGTTCGCGCCAATAAGTACACTTATACACCCATGTATGTAAATACACCCATGCACAAGGAAAACAGGAAATTGTAATAGATAAATGCCAGATTTTCATTATTGATCTTGACGTTATTTGTTAACCGTTTAAGATTTTCCATCCTTCGAATTCAAATCTGTGTTAGCTATAATTCCTTTTCGTGATAGCGCTTAATCCGGTTGCCCCATTTATTTTATTATATTTCAAGAAGATGAAGAAGGAAAATTAAATTTGGTAAGCTAGCATTGATAAGGTAGGTTATTCAATCATACATTTGCATCTGGGTCCTACTCGGATATTTTACTAACACAAGTAAACATATAGGAATGCATATTAAGCATTTAGATTTAACCCACATTCAAAACCTTTTAATACTTACCTATCTATATCGTTATATCGCGGCAACATGATACACACAACTACAACTATTTACAGTATTTATTCAATTGAAAGATTAAAGAACAAATAAACATAAATATTGATTTTCGATATAGATACAATCAGCATTTTCAGAGTTTCACGCTGTGGTTTCACGGGATTCAGATTCACTAGGTGTGTAATTTAATGGACGCAACTGGCGTAAAATTATTAACATTAATAATGTACACGTTTCCAACACAATGGAAAATTACATATTCTGACGAGCGGCCCGCTAATAGGTATTATCATGCCGCGATCAGAAAGGGATTAGAAATGACAGATTTCCATACACTTACGTCTAAATCAATATGGATTGACAGCTATCTCAATCCCTTTTTAATTGCGATTCAGTAATACATTACATAGGCATGTTTGAACACCTGTACAGTAGGTCCTAGGATAGTAAGTACTTTACAGGAGATTTCTGTGTTCAAGCGAAGAAAACGGGTTTTATGTACCTACTGTAAAATCTTTCTTGTAGATAAGACAAGATAAAATTATAAATTATAACAATAAATACAGGGTGCAAAGGTGAGCTCATCTCCACAAAGGATCTATCCCTATTTCTGTAAGCGGTAAGTTTTTTTTTAAATTTAAATAACAATGTTAAACTCATTTACCTATCTACCTAATTTTGAACGATATAGTTATGTACCTAAAAAAAACCGGACAAAGTGCAACTCCCACCGAGGGTTCGGTACCTTTTTTACTTTTCAGTATTTGTTGTTATAACTAGTAGCAATAGAAATGGTACATCATCTGTGAAACTGTCTAGGTATCACGGTTCATGAGATACAGCCTGGTAACAGACAAACGGACAGTAGAGTCTTAGTAATAGAGTCCCGTATTGACCCTTTGGGTACGGAACCCTAAAAAAGCATGCGATTAGCTTCGACCACCCCAATTGATATTTTTTAATACCACTTTTGTCCCTGGTACAGAGAACATTACAAGAGTTTGAGGGATTTCGTAATTTCAGACGTTTTTTTCTACGATACATAATAGAAAAAATGTATAAAAAAATACGTTTTAAAAATTGCAATTATAAAAAATCTCCAGCAGAACCACACAGTCACTAATCGTAGCAAAGAACAAATTTAGGTAGGTGGAACAAATTCTCGGCTTTTGCCACGTCACTGGAGTTTGGCGTAGTGATGTGCAGTTGCAAAGATATTTTTTTTTTAATCCTCTGCTGAGTGAGGTGTAGACCTGTATAGGACAGCCATATCTTGGATTCATTTTGCATTTACCAATTTAGTATTTAGGACTACTAATTACATTCATAAGCCTCCATTAAATTACTAATTTAATGAAGGCTTGACATATTTCGTAAAAAATTAAACGATTTTTTCCTTTGATTTAGGCTACATTTACTTTTTACGAGTAATTAGAAGCTACATCGTAAGCTACGTTGCATAGACTGGCACACTTAACGTGGTCCGACTTTAGTAGGTTTAAGTAAGTATATATGTAAATAGGTAATTAGAATAAGATTTTTTTTTTATTTGACTCTTTATTTTTGATAACCAAAAAGGTTTTTTTTAGTTTTAGTCAGGATTAAAACCTTTTTTTCGGTTTGTCAGCCGCGTAGCGTATCTACTAAGCTTTCACGTAAAATATTGCCGCCTGATTTATAATAAATTCTCAGGAACGGAAATATACGGCCGTATTCGAACAATGCTTATAAAATGTCCGATACGGTACCGATCTGTCTGAGTTAAAAGTGACGTTTTTAGTTGAAGAAATGACACTTTTGACAAGTTTTGATACTGACAGGTCAGTATCGTATCGCTGTGACGTCTTATATAAGGATTATTCGAATACGCCCCATAGATGCCAATTTGCCAATAGGCAACTCAGTAATAGTCACATCACTAAAGTTTCACGTAACACACAGTGATAGATTTTTTCCAGCTTTCCTTATCGCTGGTCAGGACTTTTCGCGGGACCTTCGCTCGGGACTCCGCGAGTGATAAGTAGATCGAGCGGAATGGGGGTCACTTCACTCGGGCGATTTATGGTGAAAGGGATTACAGTAATATGCGGCCGTTTAACATATGTAGGTATAGATTAGGTACATAATACAAGAGTAGAGTCACCGAAGATAAATAAAAGTGTAAATGGCTTTTTGTGAAATTGTCGTTAGGTGCAAATTAAGTATATACAGTGTGGAAAGATAAGTCGGACCCTGGAGGGAAACTACCTTAAATTCTTAAGCTGGCTCATTTTACTCAAAGGAAACATTCCTTTATTTTTAAAAAGAAACAAAACTGCATTCAAAATGCATTCAAAGATTTTCTAAAACTTGCTTGCCTCGCCCGGGACTCGAACCAACTAAAAATTCAAAAAAATAAACACTCGCAATTTTATTCTAAATACTAGTCGATACAGTTAATGTTAATGATAACATTTCTCCAAGAAACATTAGGCCTTACACTCATCTGTCATACAAAATAACCATAAAATCTAATATTCAGTACTCAAGATTTTTTTAGGCAAGCCAAATTGAAGAAAAACAAGAAATATCTTTGAATGCAGTTTTGTTTCTTTTTAAAAATAAAGGAATGTCTCCTTTAAGTAAAATGAGCCAGCTTAAGGATTTAAGGTAGTTTCCCTCCAGGGCCCGACTTATCTTTCCACACTGTATATAGGCGTACCAGCAGCAGGAGACACCCGACAACCCCCTTTGTAACTTACTTATCTAATTATATAATAAAATTATTGATAGTTAAATTACATTTAATTATATACAGTTATGTAATTACACGTAGGTATATTTAGTCGCACCAATAAAAGTCTGCAGCGGATTTGATAGCCCACGGCGCGGCGTGGGCCCCACGCAGTGTAAGTGTTATGTAAACCTAATAATTTCATACAATTTTGACGTTTAAAATTACACTTGCACTGCGTGGGCTATCAAAATCGTTGCAGACTTTTTACAATCTGATTATACCTAACTGTTTAAATAAATAAAAAATTGTAATTCCTAAGTAATTTATAAATAAAATTACATTATCTTCTTAGTATGTCAAACGAGTCATGCGCTAGCCTGAAAATAGTAATAATGAATTAATATGAAAAAAAAAACATTCTTATCTATTTATTCATCATCATCATCATCATCATTTCAGCCATAAGACGTCCACTGCTGAACATAGGCCTCCCCCTTATTACTACTATTATCTATTTATTACTATATTTCATGTAAAATCATCTTCTATATACAGGGTGATTCATGAGACGTGAGCAGGACTCATCTTACACACTCAGTAACTGATAACTGATCAATCACCTTCGTATTTAGGTGAAACAACCACACGTTTTACTATTTTTTTACTTTTTGGTGAGAGCAAATCTAATTCTCTACAATCATGGTCACCCTACAAGACCTAAGTAATAAACATAAAACCTCATTAACCGCATTTTGATTACGAAGAAAATAAACTGTCAAACTTGAGTGAGACACGAGTTTTCAAAAGTAACCAGACCGTGATGACAGTGATGACTTGGTGATGACATTCAATTTGACACAGAATATCGGTAGTTCAGTATTCTAATTTTAGGGTGACCATGTATGTCGTAAATAAATTAATAACTTTTTTTTTTCATCACTACTAGAAAATTAACGTTAACCTCACTAATACTGATACGAAACAGTTGCTTATAATTTACGAAATGCACAGTGTTAGTCCTGCTCACGTCTCCTGAATCACCCTGTATATAAATGCAAGTGTCGTGACTGACTGATTCATCAACGCAGAGCCGAAACTACAAAAGCCAGAAAGTTGAAATTTGCACACCAGATTGCATTTATAAAGTGTACAAGAGATAAGAAGCGATTTTGAGAAATTCAACCCCTAAGGGGGTTAAAAAGGGGATGAAAGTTTGTATGGGGTTAAAGTTTTCTTTTGAGCTACGAATTTGAAACTTCGTTAAAAGATATATTATTAAAATACAAGAAAACTAATTTCAGCGTTTTTGAAAATTCAACCCCTAAGGTGGTGAAAAAGGGGTTGAATGTTTGTATGGATATCAAACATTTTTTCGAGTGTGGGACTTGAATCTTTGTATTTAGGGATATTATTAGAAGACAGGAAATAGTATTTTATACAATCGTGATATAATAGAGAGCTTTTCAGTCGAGTACCGTGTTTAGGCAACGAAGCTTGCTGAGTTGCCTAAGTTAGGTACGAGATTGAAAAGCTTGATTATATCACTATTGTATACAATACTTTATCTACGAGCCAAAAATAATAATACTTTAAACTAGTAGAATCATACAAACAAATCAAACCAAAAGTATTCACAGCTAAGATACGCGAGCAGCCGCGATACCTTAATACTGGTACGCGCCCCCGCCGCCGCGCCCGGCGCGTTGGTCAACGACACCTTCTCGTAACTCATGAGGCCCTGGTACTTGCTCCGCGCTAAATTCAATTTTTAGACAGTTGTTTTCTCGGTTTTGGCCACCGTAGCCTATGGAGACTAACAAGCAACACTAAGTGGTTTTCGTAGTCTATGGATGTTGCTATTTTAAGGGTGTCACATGCTCGTTTCTGACTTATGAACCAATTGTTTCTACTATACAACCTAAAATAAATAATTAATTTGAGCTATGGTTTTGTTTCGTCCTCTCGATCGCGGAGAGCTGTGATTGGTCAATTTCATTATAGTTGACTAAACTGTATCGTAATGAATATTATAGTTGAGTTGGGAGCCCACACATTAAAAATACCCAATTGAAGTTTGGTATATGAAATCTTAATTCAAGAATTATAGTCGACGAGTAGATAAAGTAACTTTTCTCAAAAATGGACGGCAAAGTCGACTTTGCCATCTAAAAAATAGGTCGCGAAGCGCAGAGTTTATGGTCAGTCAAAAATTAAAAAGTTAAAAACATTGCAGTCTCGATTTTAGGACTGCAATGTTGCATACAAATTCCATTATTTGTCGAGTTCCAAACTTTTTAAAAGTTGAAATGGCCATATCAAATGAAGGCACAGGCCCATTAAACAGCCAAACAGATGATTAGTACCGCGACTATTTAGCTGTCTCAAATAGGTTGGCGTATTTTCGGCAGAAAAATACACTTCTATTTTTTTATTATAAAAAATAAAAAGGCGGCAAGGGCTTTGTTCTGTGAAAATATATACGTAAGAATGTTGCTTTTGTAAAATATTTCTATGATATTTATATTTTTTGCACCATTTTTGAGAAAAGCACTATATATGACTCGGCTGGAAGGCTACTTGCTGGCTTCGGATTCAATTAAACGGACTCCCAAGGTCGTCCGTTTAAAACGAATCCTCAGCCTGCAAGTAGCTACTTCCGAGCCTCGACAATAATGTACTATTAGCGTTTTGTAAAATTCATCCCCTAACAGGGTTAAAAAGGAGTTGAAAGTTTGAATCCATTACAAATGGTTTTGAAACTTCTTAGAAAGGCATAATAGCCAATTTAAAAAAAAAGTGATTGCAACGTTTTTGGAATTTCAACCCCAAAGGGGGTTAAAAAGGGGATGGAAGTTCGTCTGCGGGTGCAAATTTTATTTTAAGCAAGGATCTTGAAACTTTGTAAAAACGTTTTAAATTAAAATACAAGAAAACTAATTTCAGCGTTTTTGAAAATCCATCCCCTAAGGTGGTGAAAAAGGGGTTGAAAGTTTGTATGGATATCAAACATTTTTTCGAGCGCGGGACTTGAATCTTTGTATTTGGGGATACTATTAGAAGACAATAAAAGTAATTTCAGCGTTTTGTAAAATTCATCCCCTAACAGGGTTCAAATGGGTTTCAAAGTTTAAATCCATTACAAATGCTTTGAAAATTCTTAGAAAGGCATAATAGCCGATTACAAAAAAAAAGTAATTGCAACGTTCTTGGAAATTCAACCCCTAAGGGGGTTAAAAAGGGGATGAAAGTTCGTCTTCAGGTGCAAATTTTATTTGAAGCTAGGAACTTGAAACTTTGTAAAAAGGTATTATATTAAAATACAAGAAAACTAAATTCAGCGTTTTTGAAAATTCATCCCTATGGTGGTGAAAACGGGGTTGAAAGTTTGTATGGATATCATGCATTTTTTCGAGCGCGGGATTTGAATCTTTGTATTTGGGGATATTATTAGAAGACAATAAAAGTGATTTCAGCGATTTGTAAAATTCATCCCCTAACAGGGTTAAAATGGGATTCAAAGTTTGAATCCATTACAAATGCTTTGAAACTACTTAGAAAGACATAATAGCCGATTACAAAAAAAAGTAATTGCAACGTTTTTGGAAATTCAATCCCTAAGGGGGCTAAAAAGGGGATGAAAATTCGTCTTGGGGTGTAAATTTAATTTTAAGCTAGGAACTTTAACTTTTTGGAAAAATTAAAAAACATGAAAACTAATTCAAGCATTTTTGAAAATCATCCCCCAAGGTGGTGAGAAAGGGGTTGAAAGTTTGTATGGAGATCAGATATTTTGTGAGTGCGGAATGCGGAACTTGAATCTTTGTATAAGGGCGTAGGTACCTATTATGAGAATACAAGGAAAGTAATTTCAGCAACCAACATCAAAATCCACTTGACTTAAAACTTCATACAACTTGCTAAAAAAGAAAAGTACTTAATTTCAACATTGCTTGGACATGAAAATTATAGGTACTAAAGATGTAAAATATTGAAGATAAGATTCCACGCGGACGAAGTCGCGGGCAACACCTAGTAAACCTATATTTCAACCGTTTAGAAGGCACTTACTTACACGCTTTTATAAAAAGATTGTGGTAAAAGTAAGACACGAATATAAATTAAAAACACTGATTTAAACCCTCGAAACGTCGGAGATAAATCTTAAAATACGCGATTAACTCCCGTTGTACAATTTAATAGGTAATAAATTAAAAATACCAGGACAATGTCGTATTTCTTTCAAAGGCTTAATTAAAGGCTTAGGCGTGCTTAATTGCTCACGCATTTAAAATTATACATACGTATTGCGATTGGGATATGCCTCCCCATAACGACCCAAGTGGGAAGTCGACGGCAGGTATCGTGTTACGAAAACATTTACACAGACAAGTAAATAAGAATATACTCGTAGAAGTTAATTACCTACCTACATCCAATTTTTTTCAGGACTTTTTATGCAGAGAAGGACAGAGAAAGGTATTATGTATTTTGTTATCCTGCTTATTTTATGTGGTGCCACCATGGGCCACTTCGCTAAGTCTCATAGCCATATTTCGTCGGCGGTCGCAATCCTCTTATCTCCTTAAAACGGTGTAAAGAGATTACAACTTTGAGTATTGTTGACTAAAGTCGCAAATCCCTTATCTCCTTCATGGAATTCCGAGGCTTCCGTATTTAGCCGACGATTTATTGTGTAGGTACTTTGACCTAACTATCAAGAGGTTCAAACCAGTCAAGAAGGTTATTATAATTATAACTAGAGATGCCACGAATATTCGGCAACTATTCGGTATTCGGCCTATTCGGCCACTTTACCGAATATTCGGTATGCGGCCGAATTTTGACTACTCTTCGGCCGAATACCGAATATTTGTTGCACTTACGTAAAAAGAAGAATTACCCAATATGTAAAAATAACCACAACATGTATTCTTGGGAAGTTGTTAAATATACGAAGATCATTTTGAGCAATTGCAAACATTTTATTTTTATCATGGGTCTGATTTGATTCAGATTCAGATTCAGATCTTTATTTGCTAATATTGACAAAAGCCATGCAAATACAACAATAAATAATAAAATATCACATAAAAACAGTAACACAACTACACTTCACTCTTTTAACTACATTCATTAATGTTCAACAAAATATATCTTAGCAAACGTTGTACTTTATTGGCGAACAGTTTTAATAATAATTGTGATTCAAAATGTTCGCATGTCATGCCCAATATATTCGGCACTTCGGCCAAGAGAGGTGCCGAATATTCGGTATTCGGCCAAAACCACTGTTCGGGACATCTCTGATTATAACTATCTCCGAGCTCCTACGGTGTTAAAGCTGCATGGTATCTACTTATCACCAGCCGACGTATTATGGATGGCTTTATCCATCTTTATCCACGTGATAAAATAACTGTCACTTTTCATCACCGTGGGATAGAAAGTGACGGACACCATTTTATCACGCTGTCACGTAGACAAGAACGACCATCATATCCGTACAGATTGTCACATTTCTGCTTGCACTCCTGCAAGAGCCGGAGGCCAGCTAAGATAATGCTACCTAGTTTAAAAAAGTTATTGACGTAGGTATTACCAACTCTCTCTAGCAGATTAATTCTTGGTCTAGGAGCCCGATTCTGATGATTTGATTTTTTTACGGTCTTGATCTTGTTTTAATACAGAATGTATGTAGGTAACCAGGATAGTCAGAATAAGGCTTCATGCAATGCAAGCAGCATTGTGTAAGTTCCTACTATGTTAATTGTTGGCTGTCGAAGCATTACAGGTAACTGCTGCGCTAGAGGCCCCATCTACAAATCCAATGCTTGTGTATGTTAAATATCTTATTTATTTACTTGTCTCTGCCAGATATGTAAAGTGATATCAAGATGAAAGGAAAGACACAGAATTTCAATTAGCGGAAAGAAGCCTACAAATACCTACGGTATAACATTGTGTAAACAAGCGGTATAATGTGGATTGTAATGTTTTATACATATTAATTAAAGTAATTAATTTTGTGAGCGTAACTGCCGGCCTAGCCAAGGTTACAATCGCTATCGCTTCGACAGCGAAAAGCATTAAGTCTCTCTATCACTCTTCCGGATTTGTGTGACAGTGACAGTTGCGTTTCGATCGCTACGGAGCGTAAGCGATTGGCGTCTTGGCTACGCGGCCTGTAGAGATCATTATGAATCTCTGAAAATCGTCTTTCTCGTTATGATGTTGTTATTGTAGCTGTGTCAAAGTCTTAAGAGCTTTAGAGACCTTGCAACAAATCACATGCCATTTTAGAAATTTTACGACACCAACTAGTTAAGTAGTAGTAGGTACCTACAACAAATTCAATCGTTCGATCTAATGCATTTATACATAATGCCTCTATGTTTTTTACAAGCCTATATCAGCAACTTTTAACACATCTTTCCATCACGATCTACCACATCATTAAAATACAAATAGTTTTGTGTGAAGACTAACAGTCTACTGTTCGAATAGGTACTTGTCTCTTATATCTGGAAATTCTCTTCGTCATCTAAATTGTCAATGGCTTGATCAGCATGATCATTGATCACATTTATGACTGACTGGCAAATTCATCTCTCGCACGTAGGCACTTACCCTGTGCACTGTGTTGTATGGTTTAGGTATTTGGGATCCGGATATAATCGTGATCCTATCAGTATACTCGTATAAACTCACAATTAAAGCAAAAGTACGATTTCGTTTATGAGCGGCAAAATGTCCTCTCGCATTTACGCACGCACTCGAAAAAGGCTTCTTAAAAACGTACAATAAGTATGAAACCAATATGACGTTGAAATTAAAAACGTGTCAACGTGTTTTTAACGTTTCTTGCCGGTCCCATATTGGGATACCCTCCTCCAATTAGGGGGGAATTAAATCTTCTCGGGACAGCTTAGTGATGTGCTACACTGTCTCTAACCCCGAGATCTTGATTAGTGGTTGCAGTCTGCTCGCCGGGACACCGGAAGAGCCGTAGTCCAGTACTAAACTTTCACCTTTTCAAGCCGGTAAAATAATATCGCCCTAACTATAAAGTCCTACTACCACAATCACCCGATCCATCATTAATCATATCCATTTTCTCCTTGCAAACAAATCTTAACTCCTCGCTCACCCATATGTTGAACACAAAGCGTACACCGTTAGCGGTGCGTGTCCAATAATAAATTTCCCTACACCCAAAGGGGGAGGTTTTAGTCCGTAGGCGACTGGCGATGGCATTCCATCCTGGGGCGGAATGCCATCTTCAGTCGAGTCGGGCATGCCACCAGGACCAATGAGGATTTCCTTCACCCACGCAAAAAAAAACCCCGTGGTCTTCTCGAGGCTCGGGGTTAGAGACGGTGTAACTTCATTTGACGTTCATAAGCGCATTGCTTGCAATATGCTTATTTGAATAATAAACTATCTTTATAAATACCTCCTATAAAGTGAAAATTTTGACGCTTAACTAAATTTTAATTTTAAAACGTGCTCCCTTTAGCGCAATTGAATTGGCATCAATATCACAATTCCAGTATCTGTAGGTACACCTCCTATAATAATGATTGTTTTCAGGTTGAATGAACCACTTGACAAGCCAACAACAAGAAGGAACGGATAGCTATTCCGCTGTATTGTTTTATTGTCAAAGTTGAATGAAACCGGGAACAATTGGCGGGGTAAAATAAAAACGAATTCAGTCAATTGTTTCTGCCGACTCACTGAATCCAGAAATAAAGCCTCGTAACTGGATCATCTAAGTCGGCGCATCACTTTAATAATTTCCGGGTCCGGAAATTGGAGCGTTTTTATTGTACCTCTATAGGTTTAAGGTGGGGTCTGAACAATCAAAAATAAACGATAGAATTGTGAATGTTATGGCTCCTCTACACGATGGGCCAGCGCCGGCCACTCCAAGGGACGCAGCCATGCGGTAGAATGAGACAGCAATATCACTTGCTCCCTCTAACGCATAAATGCGTCCCTTGGAGTGGCCGGCGTTGGCCCATCGTGTAGAGGAGCCATCAAGTATAATTTAATTATACATTACCTACATACCTGTATATAGTCACGCCTATATCCCGGAGGGGTAGGCAGAGACCACGGATTTCCACTTGCTACGATACTGACATACCTCTTTCGTTTATTTCACTTTCATAACATTCCTCATACACGCTCGCGGGTTTAGGGTGCTCTTGGCCTGGCCTTTCTTCAGGATTTCCCCGATCTGATCAGAGATAGTCCGTCGAGGTCGAAGTCTACCCCTCCCAAATCCCGCTTCTACTTCTCCCTTATAGGCTTATACACTCTCTTTCTTTCACTCATTCTTTCCACGTGTCCAAACCATCTCAACATAATTATATAAATTATAATAGCGGATAATATATACCTACACGTCATAGGCAGACATAAAAGTATTTGTGACAAAATGAAATATCGACATGTCTGTTATCGGTGTTACCTTAACGTTATAGCTGGTTATTTATAGGTACCTACTTAAATAATTTATTACATTTTATGAGAAGGTACTGATACAAGAAGCTACCGCAAAATACACAACACGTTCGATATCTGCTTCTCTTTTGATATATTGGTAATTTTCTATTTTTTTGGCAGTTAACGTTATACATACATAAATATACTAAATAAATATAAATATATTATCGATAACAGATAATTGCTCGTTTAAAAAGGTATTAGAATTATTTATCAATGTTTATTAAGTACAATCTGTAATAAATAAAAAGTTGTGTGTGTGAAATTTCCAATAAATAAATAATAATAAATAAATAAATATTATAGGACATTCTTACACAGATTGACTAAGTCCCACAGTAAGCTCAAGAAGGCTTGTGTTGTTTCCAATAAGTTGGAAAATTTCAGGATTTCACGGAACAAATGATACATTCATTTTAAAAATGATTTCCATTCCCATACAACTAGTGGTGAGCTGTAGACCTCACAAAAGCCTTTTATGGCTCCGCACATTTTGAAAAACAAAAGCTTTATCGACAGAAAAAAATTACATTTGTAATTAGAACCCGACTATAACCGCGAAAATCGAAGTTCGCAAATTGCGGGGATTTTTCTCTAATTACGCCTTCATTGGAGTAAAAGAGAAAGATCCCCGTAATTTGCGAATTGTGATTTTCGCGGTAGCTGCTCTGCTCTGCTCACCAAAGAGAATCAGTTAAGAAATTAAAGGGCTATTTTGAAGTGCAGAGTGAAGATTTGTTTAACGAAACCGATAAAAAGTTTCTAATCATGTGGTAGTTTTTTTTTCTTAGTTTCGTTCACTGTAGAAAAATACACGTGAGGTTTCCTTATATAGGTATATGTGTGAAAATATGAAAATGCAACGTAGTGGTAATTCTCGTTTATTATATTTGTACATCTCTGAATACAGATCTATTACCATACACATAGCGAAAATAATGTGATTATTGCATTGCATCTAATCTGTATGCATATAATACAGTATATGTTTAGAATTTTAAAATAGGTACCTCTGTTTATTTCTGTATATTATAATTGTACCTATTTACACTGAAACCACCTACAACATGCAATTTTCAACAACATACGATAACAAAGTAGAGCCAAAATAGTCTACTATAACTATTTCCAAGATAAACATATTCAATCTTTAAACGTATCTACATATACTATAGGATAATTATTAAGTCGACATAACGCCTACGTATCGTTGTCGGTTGTCGTGATGTTAGCAAGTTGTACTGAAATATATTATTATAACTTATTATTGCTAATAATGCGATTGGTTTCAAATTACTCTGGTCGCGCAAGAAATATTGATTCAAATGAATGGAAATAGGTATGTATATGTATTTTTAATGGTACTGAATCAAAAACATATCTTGCTTTTGCGTTGTTTCGTGGTATGGTCAGTTTTCATAGCAATGTGTGGCCAACTTGAATAATGTCCTTCATTATATTAGTGCTTCTTCACAAATCATCTGTAGTCGTAGTGATTTTACATAATTTTTTCAGCGTATTAGATACCCAAGGGAACGCTGGAAGTTGTTCTATTATGTAGACAGAAATTCTAATCCAAAATAGGTTACTCTTTACAAGAGTCAGTGATAGATCTTACTTCTTTTTCAAGAAGTGATAGATATAACATAAATAATAATAAATTATTTGTATAAAAATATGACCCTCGCCAAGATATCGACAAGAGATGACACAAGCGGTACTAAGTAAATAAACCCTTATTTCAAGAACTTGGCAGCCTTTATTCTGATTAAGTCAATCGCTGTATTAATACAATAGAACGATATAGTTGTTGTAAATTCGATATTACAACTTTTAGGTGTTATTGGACCTCACGGCTTAGTACTGCCATCTAGTTAAAAACACATACCTACATGAACACTTTTACATCTGAACACTTGTATATCAATACCTTGGTTTTTCCTACATAATCGTGACCGCGTGTTAAAAATATAACAAAACATATTCAGAAACCCATTATATAGGTGTCAGAGGGGCTACCGCGAAAACCGAAAATCAAAAATTGCGGGGATCTTTCTCTTTTACTCCAATGAAGGCGTAATTAGACTAACAGAGAAAAATGCCCGCAATTTACGAACTTCGATTTACGCGGTTATAGCCCAGGCGTCGTCGACTAATCTAACAAGAAGCTGCTTATATATATTATATACAATGAAATATTATGATTTTAATTACAATCATTAATGGAATGAAACTTAATCACAAAAGCGAATAATAATACAGAATACACTATTAGATACTTCATTAAAATATTATGAGTGCCAAAAGCAAGAGAAATGGTGCTTACCTACAATAAATCGTAAAGTAATGTAACTTTAAGTATTTCATTATTTTTAAATAAGGTAACGGGCACTCAAATGTAACTACATTATTAAATAACAATTTCTATACTTTCAGCCGAAAAGTGAGGCAAGACTTTTGAGGTCCTTTTTTTGATCAAGGATAGGATTCTTCATGATCTTTAATATTACTTCGATTTTTTGTGATGTAGTATTTGTATCATTACTTTTCTGACTTCTCAACTGACTTTTGAAATAAAAATTAAAATTAATTCGGCAAAAACAGTTTAGATGCGTTAAGAAGATATTAATAACAAATTTATATTTAAAACTTACTTAAATAAAACAATACGTGACGTTCCATGGGTATAAGTACCTTATGGTGGTCGGAGCTTACGTCGCGTAGCACCGCATTAGCCCCAATTCCCACGGGCGCTTTTACAACGCGCGTTAAAAAAGCGTTTGAATGACACAAATGGATACATGTGTCGAAGGCGTTGGCGCTTTTTATCAAGCGTTGTTGGATTTTCGAATTTAAGCCTTGGTCGTTAAATCGAATTTAGAGTGCGGAGAGCGCTTTTTTAACGCGCGTTGAAAAAGCTATCGTGAGAATGAGGCCTTAGTCTTGGAGCATTCTTAATAATAGCCTAAGTGTCAACCACCATAAAGTACCTTTACCCATGGAATGTCACATATAAAATGAACAACTCAACAACATACATCCTTCATCGATAGTAGAGTTACAACATATACAGAAAAATCATACGTTCCTAACGGTATTTCTATAATTATTGCAATATATTATTGTGATCTGTCATCTAACGTCTTCTTTAAGTTGATCTGGCTATTAATGCAACAAAATATGACAGTTTGAGCCTACATGTTGATATGAATTCTACACTATTAAGTATATTAATAAGTATTGTGCAGAACACATTCACTCTACACTTACAGACATCAAATCACAATAATACTCTATGTACAAATTCAAAATTGAACCCAGTTCTGCTGGCTTGCTGGAGTCGTGGCCTGTTGGCTCGGAGCACTGAAAAAAAAAAACTTATAAATATAAACTTTTCTAATAGGGAGCGTACGTGAACTGTATGGGGCAGCATAGGAGCCCTCCATTTATTAGCGCGAAGTAATAAAATCAAGTATACGTTAGTATCCAATTTAGGCCTTAAAGTCTAGGTGTGGTGTATCAAATATTAGCACTTGACAACCTTTGCAAGCGTTAAGAGCCAATCAACATGCACACTAGCGCCACTGCTAAATAATAGTGATTATTTAATTTTAACGAAAGATATTTAAAAAAGGGGGCCGCTACGTACTGTATTTTGTATTGAAGTACCTTTTGAATACATCAAACTAGTTTTTATGTTGCTGGATTCGTCGATCTATGAACTCATAACAAAAACGGCCGCTTTAACTTTGGACGCATAGATTGACGAATCCAGCAACATAAAAACTAGTTGATGTATTTACAGGGGACTTAAATAAAAAATACAGTACGTAGCGGACCCCTTTATTAAATACCGACAGGTATTTTAATTTAAATAATCACGATTATTTAGCAATGGCGCTAGTGTGCACGTTGATGGGCTTTTAATTATTTCAACTGTCGAACTTGCGGCCACGATGACGATAAACGCGCAAATCTTAGTGCAGATGGCACTGCAATTGAAGACATTAAAAAGACCGTCATACTAAATTTGATTAAAATAGCCTAGGCAGAGAGATGTGAAAATGTATGGAAAAGACCTAATAATATTATTTAATCTGTAATTTCAATTGTAATCCTCACCTAGCAGAGTTGTAATCGCCCCACTCCGAGCCGGCGGACGCGGCGGGCACGGCGGGCACGGCGGGCGCGGGCGCGTGCTGCGGCGAGGGCGGCGGCGGCAGGCGCGAGCCCCCCGCGCCCGCGCCCGGCGGCGGCGGCAGCAGCCCGCCGCCCGAGCCCGAGCCCGAGCCCACGCCGCGACGGGGCTTCGTGTCTGAACCGTCTTTTTTCTGGAGAGATTATGATTATTGATTAAATATATTTAAAGATAGTTGTATTATGATGCCTTGATTTATCAGGTCAGGTCCATGGTCAGGAGGACATCCTCTGCTTTATATTTAATGGAAACTCTTATACAATTAGTGCAATCAATTGTTACAGTCTGTACTGCAGTAATAAATAATTCCTATAATACGATTTTGTACTAATTAAGACTTACAGTGTCTTAAACACAAATTGTAAGAACCCTTTTAAAATTGTGTTCTCAGTCTTACTTCAAAAATATTTTATTGATTGCAAGCAAGGAAAATCAAATGTTCTTTAAAAGTCTTTGGGTAGCCACACAAATGGATATAAATAATTACCTACTATAAAACAAATGATAGTCCTACTATTATAAGATCAACAATAAAAATATCCTGTTTGGCAAGCCTACCTTTATCTACCTTCACATATGGAATAATTTTATTTTCGAATAAATAAAGGTTTGCCATTTTAGTTGTTTTCTTCCGATAAAATTTTTAAACAATGTCTGTGATAAATTCTCTCAGTAAAACTAACATATTGCATATGCATTTGAATATCATTCTATTTTTATTAATAGAATATGACCTACTTTCATTGGAAATACATTAAAAAATTATAACAATACAACCACAACCACATTGCATCTCTGGTCCTTATGTAGGTAGTAAGTACAGGGATGCAATTAAATGGGACAGCCAAGTTGGATCTAATTTCAAATATTGGCACCTAACTTTTAACACACCAGCAGATATTATGTACCTACATTTTATACTCATTTCAAACAATGACTATAAATCACAGGAAATGAAAAATAACTAGTACCAAAATGTTAAAACAAAGATTCTTACAGTAATTTTCATGTTGATCTTAATTGTCTCTCCATCCTTGAAACCAAGGTCTAATTGCTGTGTGGGGGCAGCAGGGCCTTCCTGTTCTTTTCTTAGCCATTTGAAATGGTCTTGAAGGGCCACATTGAGGTCAAACGAGTCAGACCTGTCACCAAATCCTAGTCCAATGTAAGCACTGCGACCTACAAATTACAACATGTTACAACACAAACAAAAAAGAAAATTATTTTATTACATTTGTTTATAAAATGTTACATACCATTATCATCCTGAATCTTTACAACAAAGTAACGTGAGCTGTCCGTCACAGATTCGAGAGCCACCCCCGGATATTTATCGATAGGGCATTTAGCAAAAAGCTGGCCAGATGCTTTGTCTTCTAGCTTCATTACCAATTCCTCCCCTTTCACAACCAGCCTCATGCGTCCAGTCCATTGTGGCTCTTGCAGGTTCCAATCTGCTGCCCTATAAAACACCCACTTTTTATCTAGCACTATCAAATAATTACGAATTCACAATTTAATTACATACCTATATCCTCTGTTTGTAGTTTTGGGGGGTATTTTAAAAACAAAAACTTCATTTTTTACGAGTATCACACTCTCGTAGGTATCCATTTTAAAAGACGAGTGAAAGAATAAATCAACCTTCCATACAATAAACAAAGATTTGTTTCATTCGATACAATTTATTTTGGATATTTAGAAATGCAAGTACTGACGAACTGACTGACGTGACGTTTTTCTTTTTTTTTTCAACGCAAATGAATGGCAACCATGGACATTAAACATAACTGGATGGCGGACATTGGCCAAAAAGTGTGTCCACATGAGATAGTCAAGGTGGGCCGTTGTATCTCTTTCTAATTAGGGTGACCATACGTCTTATGTATGTGGGATATTAGGATAACATTTAAATATATAGCTTGACCAGGATTTTTTCTTAATCGTGCATAGTTATATTAGTAATAGAAATCATACTGTCTTTTCGCCTAAAAAGGGATGGATATAGTTTTTTCTCTTCTGTAAAACGCTTCACACAACCTTAGGTACTTAATTTAGTTGTTCTAAATGGTGTGTTCACATTACGGCACCTATGCAATTAAAACTGCACGAGGCCATGCGCTTGGTGAGGAAAGAACCCTATGGAGGAACCTGGTCTTCAACAGAAGGATATGATGTCACGATCCTCAGTATTGAGGGACCAAGTGAAGAAGAAAAGCTGTTACTAGTAGGCGTAGGTACTGGACTACGAACATGGTCGATCGTCAGGAAGGTGGTCCGCCGTAACGTCTGTCAAGAACACAGGTATGAGTGAGAGAGATAGAGAGACAAATATGCTGACAGAACCAGAGGGTCTACTGTGAACCATGTTCGACGTGTTGCCTCTCTGTCACACTTACGTACGAATTTACAAGTGCGACAAAGACGCAACGGGGTCGGCTCTCAGGACAGTGGAGGAATTACATACAGTCTTTGCTGCCTTAGGCCCCAAGCCCTACATAGCAAGCTCTAGCCGCCCCCCCTTTCTCAGCACCCATCATATAGACAGCCGCCCAAAATATCTGGCCGCCCTAGGCCCGGGCCAACTCGGTCTTAGGGCAAATTCGTAACTGCCTGAGGGTTGCGTGGGTCCGCTACGCCCGCTTGCTATCGTTTTTAACTAGGACGCTTGTCACTGGACCATAGACATCGAAGTTTGCAAATTACGAGCATCGTTCTCTATTACTGTAATTACTCTTTTATAGGAGTAAAAGAGAAAGATGCCCGTAATTTGCGAACTTCGGTGTTCACGGTGCTAGGCCACCTGTGCGAAAATAGAAGAGTCGTGAAATGTAAAGAAATTAGTGATGTGCCGTTCTTAGTAAATTTTCCAAAGAGGGTAAATTCCCAGTAACGTTTCTGGTATCGTCCCTAAAGTCAGTAAATTACGATAAAGTTCTATTTTTCTTTTATTATTTATGTGTTTATTATTATTATAACAATGCATAAATGTGTCTGTAATGTTTAAGGACTTTGGATTTCAATTTTGGCAATTATTTATTCTGTATTGGCTCTCATTTCACCAATTTAAACATGCCGAAATAAATACATACCTATTTATATAAACTTACTTAAGTACCTAATAAAAATTGTGTAACACTGATTCTCATCGTGCCGACATCATAGTCACCCTAATGAGTTTGACAATGTTGTCTTGTATTTTTATCGCAAAATGTAATAATTGTGGCTTCCTGGTGAAACAATATTCCACAATTAGAAATTCTTTCACTCCCACAACCTTTAACGCAACATTTATTCACCATTTTTAGGAAATTTTGCAATCACGTGTTTTGATAACATGTCATGACGATAGGGATACCCATTAACATTCAAAGTTTCTACAATGTCTACCACACCAAAATAAAAGGTTTTTTTTTATTGTCCACATGCTTGGTTAAATCAGGTAATAATATTGACATCATTCTTATTTACAAATTTCTTAAAAGATATCAGAACCTTACTCTGAATATAGCATTTAAATAATATAAGAAGTTATTTAATTTGAGTAGTATATTGATATAAATACTACCACAATGGTATATTTTTAACATTGGCAACACGTGCGAGTGAGACACCGCGACCCACCTTTGCTATCTCACGTGGACCGTTTTCTCTAGTCTGGTACGAACGTCTTTCTAGCTCGGTGATAAAGTTCAATTTAGTATGGCAAAAAAAGTGACAGTGCAGTCCATCTTATAAGTCCATGATGGCAACGTTTCCTTCAGCCTACGATTCGATCAATATAAATTTATGCTAGCAACATTGAGATCTAGCCGCATGCAAACCGTTTTAAATATAAAGGAGTATCCAGACGAGGCAATTATTCACACAATGTTATTAAACTGGCACTTTAATTGCATGGTGTGGACGCAAATATGAAATTGGCTGAAGGCCATTCCCATAGTACACAATTTTTACCAATATGATTAAATTAAAGATTAAAATATAAAAAAATTGTCTGTTCAAACCAGAAATCTAGCCATGCGGAAGCAAATGCCAATCAGGGCTGCCAGATCGTATAATAGGCTACGAAATTCGTATAATGAAATTATTTTCGTATACATGTCGTATAGTTGGTCAATCGGTATAATTGGATACGAAAAAAACACCGATGTCAAACTACTGTTAATGCATCAAAAAACAGTGTGCCAATCAGAGGGCCTACCGCGAACCACGTTCGACGTCTTGCCTCTCTGTCGCACTTGTAAATACGTACGTAAGTATGACAGGGAGGCAACACGTTGAACGTGGTTCGCGGTAGACTAACTAGTAGACTAACGTGGGCTATAACCGCTAAAATCCAAGTTCGCAAATTGCGGGCATCTTTCTCTCTCACTCTTATTACGCTGTCATTGGAGTAAAAGAGAAAGATCCCCGCAATTTGGGGGCTTACCGTGAAAACCGAAATTCACCAGTTATTAAAAAATCGATTTAAAATAATAGTTTTTTTTTGTACTCGTATAATGCAATCGAATTTCGTATAATTGCGGGCACAGGATCGTATAATCAAGATTTATGTACTGGCAGCCCTGATGCCAATTCGGCTCGCCGATTTCTACCCTTAGAGGATATAACCAATTGGTTATATTCTCTAAGTTTCTACCGATGATTATGATCAATTATGAATTTATGACTGATATTATCGATAAAATGAAGATGCAAGAATTCCAATTTGTGGTTTTTTATTTAGAGCACCCAAATATCATTATTAAATTGGTAATTAAATCAGAGATCGATGCCAATTTCTTTCCTGATTAAATTGGTCAAATTGATCATCCCGTCTGGATTGACCTTAACACTCTATCAATGTCATATGTCATGTCAATTGTCATTGTCAAATCAAAATTGTCAGAGGACTGTGGTAGTAGAGTTCTCCTGAATTGTGTAGTTTCAAATTAACTCAAGAATTTTCAATTTATTGCTGAATTACTGGTGATACTGTATTTACTAAGTAGTTTATACAAAAAGGTATGTGTGTGCGAGGCTCTTATTATTATTGTAACCTCATAAGTTTAATATTGTAGTGCTGTTGTAAAAATGACATCAGATTAACTACTTGTTTATGAATAATTGGATAAAGTTAGAAGATATTGTGTCGTGTTTTAATACGAGCAAGTGATCAAACAACGTAATCTTATACTTATACACAATCTTCTCAGAGTTTAAAGTATTCCATTATTAAAAAGATAATAAATATTTCATGTTGTATATGTATTATGTTGAAACATTGTATGTTATTAAATTCCAGATCAATTTGAAGATATCAATCAAAACTCATAATGGCATATAATGTAAGTACAGCTACTAACACTACCTACATTTAATTAACCACAGAGTGCCTAAATACATATACCTATAGATCAATTGTGTCACTTAACTTCAAACTCGGGTAAATCCATTGGACCCTCTCAGCAAATATCTACCCTATTACGTTTTCTTAATACCAAAATCGCATAATCTGACACATGGATTTACCCGAGTTTGAAGTTAAGCGACTCAATTACAAATCGTAATGGAACTCATTTAATTAAAAAATGTACAGAATGGGATTACAATGATAGTAATAACTACTAACAAAGAGGAGACAAATAGAGGGGCCCAAAAGTTTGATCTTATTTTTAAGGGTTCCATACCTCAAAAAGAAAAAATGGAATCACTTCTGTTTCTGTCCCTCTGTCAGCCGATCTGTCACAACCAATTTGCTTCAAAACTACTGGACCCATTGAGTTTAAATGGTACTCGCATAAAGTTGATGACTCAAAAACGCACATGGTATTGTTGGTGTTTGAGGTGGAAGTTGGTGGTCCGGATATAATGAATAAATTTTAAACTAGGATGTCATTATTTACGGGAATTAAAACACAAATCAAATAAAAACAAATAAATAAATGGCTAATTTTTAAATAAATTGAATTTATATAAGAAAATAGGGGAAAATTTACCATCACAAGACCTCCTCCTGTAGCCACTTATACAAAGAAAAAAGGGATTAGGGGATCTATTTGCTGAATATGTTTGTGGCATACACATTTTTAATGGCTCAACCAAAGCGCCATCTTTTTTTCATATTTTTTGGTAAGTACTTTGCTTTAATTTTTTTAAAGAAAACATCTAATAATGTGCTACACATTGCAGTGTACTGTAAAAAATAATCACTTAAAATGCACCCCTAATAACGTTATTTTTTACTTTAGACCTTAGTTAAAAATTTGTGGTTCTAAATGCACCTATGTTCCAAATTACTTTAAAATATCTATTACTTAATGTTTACGAGTGCAATGGCTGTGTCATAGGGAAAGGAGATGGACGGACAGACAGACAGACATAACTAAATA
This sequence comes from Cydia fagiglandana, assembly GCF_963556715.1. Lineage (NCBI taxonomy): Eukaryota > Metazoa > Arthropoda > Insecta > Lepidoptera > Tortricidae > Cydia > Cydia fagiglandana. Next base: position 8,912,400 of record NC_085937.1, read on the forward strand.
ATTATAACTATTATAAGGCATCCGTTTTTGCCATTTTGGCTACGGAACTCTAAAAATCGGGGGTGAAATAAAAATATTGTGACAAATAGTTGGGGTTACCAGGTAAGATATGTCTAGACACTAGACACCACTGCTAAGTTAAGTTCTCTGGTAACATTAAATATACCGGGCAACACTGACGTTATGCGCTTTCCACCCAAACAGAAAATTTCCGATAAAATAAAATGGCGGCTGTGGTGCATTCGGTAGTTATGTCGAAGTGTTTATTACGGTCCTTGTTTGTTACTATACAATGTGCGATTGCTACAAAGTGCTAACAAGTGATGTGAAATAACTTTAAATCGTTGTGAGCGTTTTTTATTCGGAATTATGTAAGAATAAAGATGAAAAGACATTTTATCTGACCAATGAATCGCGCAGCTATCCAGATGAATAAAAATGGGAGAATCGACTTTCTTATTGTTGGTTACTCTATTCTTATGGTCACGATGTTTGGTTTTCGCTGAAAACAATGAATGTCCATCAAAATGCGTTTGCCTAAACCAATATGCTGATTGTACAAGAAGGAATTTAATGTCGGTGCCAAAAATTCCTAAGTGGGTGGAAGAATTAGATCTCAGCTACAACAAATTGCATGGAGATGCATCCGAAGGATATGAGAGACTATCAAGTCTCAAGGTTTTAAAAATGGATAAAAACTCATTACGCCTCATACCTAACTTTCTACAGCACAATAATCTTCATGAAGTTAGTCTAAACAGGAATAACATTGGTTCCATTGATACGGGGCATTTTCCCGAAAACAGTTCCATCAGAATACTCAACTTAAATAGCAACCACATTAAAGTTATTGCAGAAGATGCTTTGACCAATTTGACTAATTTAGAAGTGTTGAAGTTAAACAGGAATGATATCACGTCATTACCCAACCATTTGTTTATGTACCAATCCAGTCTCAGAACTCTTGAACTGAATCATAACAAACTGCGTAATGTAACTGGCCTACTTTTCAAAGGACTCTCCAACCTGACAACACTTAGAATGAGATACAATAACATTGACAATATAATGGATGGTGCCTTTTTTGGATTTAAATCTGTACATTTACTACAGTTGGACCACAACAGGATAAGAAGGATATCCAAAGGTTGGATGTATGGCCTGGAATCACTGGTAACTTTGTCCATGTCTAATAATCTAGTATCAGAAATCAATGAGGGCAGCTGGGAACTTTGTACCATCTTAGAAAGCTTAGATTTATCTCACAACTATCTGGTCAAAGTGGAAGGAACAACTTTCAAATATTTACGGAACCTTCAGATATTAAATCTGAACAACAATAATATATCTGTGATAGGTCATGATGCGTTCAGCCTTATGTTCAACTTGAATACACTGCATTTAAATAACAACAAAATATCATGGACAGTTGAAGATATGATAAAACCATTTAACAATTTACAAAACCTAGTTACATTTAGTCTGGCTGGCAATCACATAAAATCGATAAATTCTCGAGCATTTGAAGGTCTATCCAAAGTTGTAGAGCTAGATTTAGCCGGCAACAACATAACATCTATTCAGCGGCATGCTTTTGATACAATGCCTAAATTAAAAAGATTGCATTTAAATTCTTCATCATTGTTATGTGATTGTAACTTATTTTGGATAATTAAATGGATAAGAGATAAAGCTGAGCAGAAATATATTACAGCCACTTGTGCATACCCCGATGAAGTAAGAGGTGTAGCAATATCTAAACTAAAAGAGGATAACTGTGGAGACTCTCCTAAACCCAAAGTGATGCAACACCCCAAAGCCCACCTTGCCATAAAAGGACGATCAGCAAATTTGAGCTGTACTGCTACTTCAAACCCTTTCAGTAATATGACATTTCTTTGGAGAAAAAATAACGGCAATATTAGTAATCCACTTGTTTATGAAAATGTAACTGTAACTGATCAACCTGAGGCTACTTCAGTTCTTGTCATACCAAATGTTACTCATGCAGACTCTGGTAAATATCAATGTGTTGTCAGTAACAATTTTGGTACAACATATTCCTTAAAAGCCAAAGTCACTATAGTGACTTTTCCTCGGTTTACAAAAGCTCCTCACAACATAACAGTGAAAACGGGAGAAACAGTTTCACTGAACTGTGCAGCTACAGGTGAGCCTACACCTGAAATTTCATGGCAGAAAGATGGTGGCAATGACTTCCCGGCAGCTCGAGAAAGAAGAATGAATGTGATGCCCACCGACCATGTGTTTTTCATAGTCAATGCAAAAACAACTGATATGGGTATTTATAGCTGTGCCGCTAAGAATGTAGCGGGTACAATTATTTCTAATGCAATGTTGACAGTTCAAGAAGAACCTTCATTTAGAACTGTCACAGAAAATAAAGAAGCTACAAGCGGTGATGCAGTAGTCCTACAATGTATGATATCTGGATCACCAAAACCAGTCTTGAAATGGTCAAAAGATGGTGTGCCAGTTGTGCCTTCTGAACGGCATTATTTCATGGCTGATGACCAACTTCTAGTTATACTTGCTGCGGAGCCTAGTGATGGCGGGCACTATGAATGTGAGATTACTAATGCATTAGGAACAAAAAAGGAGATGACAGAGTTGAGAATCTTGCCCCCAGTAGCCATTATGGTAAATGAGGAAGATATGACTGGTATTATAATTATTACTGTTGTGTGTAGTACAGTGGGGACCTCTATTATTTGGGTAGTTATTATATACCACACTAGAAGGCGGATGGCTTCTGCAGTGCCTTCTTTTCCCGCCGAAAGTTTAAAAATGACACAAGTGGTGCATAGTGATAGTGAATCGCCTCAAATGTTTTCAGACAATATATCTGAGCATTCATCGTGTAAAGACAGTGGGACAGGAGACTCGGCTAAACAGACGAGCTTTGACGGTGTGCCTATAGATAAGAGTGAACAAGTGCATTTTGAGCCTGTTGTATGTCAAAGTTATTCTCCGGTGCCAGAAGCACATAAACTTTTACCTTCTTCATTTAAACCATCCATTCAAGTGTGTGTAAATACTTCTGTAACACCAGCTACTTATAGTTTTTCTAGTCACAGTATTAACAATTAAGTTTATAAGGAGTTTGAACCAGAATGAATCTTATTGAATGCATTTTTCACTAATTGTTTGTATTAAAATATCAGCAAAGCATTCAGAGAACTAAGTACTTTAAATTTATACTCAACCATCTTAACTCATGAAGCCATCTAGAAATAGTTGATTTGTGGTACCATCACCCACACTGTTAACTGTACATCAGTGGACCTTATTCCTTATGTAATAAGGTCCAGTTAGGAGTGTGGCTGTTTATACTCATGTTTAATTTAAAGTAAAGACATACAATTAGTGAAAAAGGTATTCACTATCAGGCAGCTATAAAATGATAAGCTTAGTACAAATGAAACAAACTTGCCAGTATTGGTTTTAATGTAAAAGACTGAATCTGTCATTTAGTAATGGTCATTGTTATTTTTTTAGTATTATTTAAAAGTAGACAATTATATAGTAACAGTTTAAAAACAATGTGCAGAGAGCGCAACTTTGGTGCCGATGACGTCATTATGACGTTAAGTCGCATATAGGATGTTTTTTTAAAACAACATTGTAACACCTCAATGATTCTTAATAATGATAATATACACGGTGTAACATGAGTAAACCGAATAATTTTAACAGCGTATTCCTGATCATATTTAGAGACAAAAATGTCCTATAAACTTTTTTTTAAAAACGCCTAGTTTCAGAGATAATATTAATTTAAAAATAAACAAGTTTTTGTTGTTACATAATGTAAAAGGCCTTTTTGGTGGTAATGTTGCTGCTATGGGACGTAGTCTAAATATCCTTATTGATAGATGTCAAAAAGTGTCAAGCAACACTTTGCAAAAAGAAGGTTTTACGAGAAAAAAATGTAAAAATCAATTTTAAGTAACAAGTTTACCAATACCATTTTCTGTTTATGTACAAATACATTCAAAAAATTGAAAAAACAAAACAAAAAAAAAATTTTTTTCTTGGCAAAATTGACCTAAACTCATATTACATTTTTTCCTTCTTTTGACCTCAGAAATGCGTGGTTAAAGTTATTCGGTTTCCTCATGTTACACCGTGTATATATAATTTTTTATTTATAAAAATGCTTATAATTTACACAAAAAATAATGTAAACATTAAAAAACGATACGAAACGATCTCGTTCTCGTTCAATATGTATTGTTGTTTTCAAATGTTTCTCTATATTGCTTGCTTTTGCTGTTAAATTTTGGTCACATTTTTTCATTTTTTACAATCAGAAAAGGAAATTTCTGCAAATACGGCAGCAAAGACTCCATAGCGACTTCAAACAATAATATTTCGGTTATATTTTACTAATAAAAAAATAAGTAAACAGTAATTGGTTGTCATTTCCAACAATCTTGTTTTTAACATGACAAAGACATTTAGTTATGTTTTTATACGTGGCCAGTACGTATAAAAACTCTCAACTCAAGTTTCAATATCAGTAAACTAAAGAGGCTAATAAGTTGTTATTTGTTTAAGTATCTATAATCTAGATAACAACACTCTGTATTTAGCTTCACGTCATACGTTTGTCATCGGCACCAAAGTTGCGCTCTCTGACAATGTGTATACCCTCGCCTTGTCATTATTGTTGCCTTCCATTACCTTAATGTGATTTGCGAAAATAAGGTACCTACCTTTATATACCTATGTTACGTAAATAGCAACAGAAATGTAGAACTGCCTATTTTTGATCGTGTTGATTTTTGGCTGATTCTGAGCCATACTTGGGGAATATAATGTTCCCCAAGTATATAATAAGAAATGGTAATGTAAATATGACAATGTCCACAGAACACCCTTGAAATTGTTTTTTTAATGATACAACATACATAGCAATACATTATTGTCACATTGTATGTGTATTGAATAAATTTTCATTATTCATATATTATGAACTTAGTAAGATTATTTTTGATAAAATGATACATGCATTTCAGTAATTTCAGAATAAATACCCATGGATAAACATTTTCGGCCTAAATATGTATAGTATTTAAGTAATAACAACATTAATCTATTCAGTTACTCTGACCTACTCGGACTCTTCATTTTCATATTTTAAGTAACAGTGTCATAAAAATTTCGTTGAGTAAAATGGACATGTATTTTGGTTGAACTGTCTTGTTAATCATAATTAGTGGACATATTTTCGTAATTTGTATGTATAGTTTTTTACCACATTTATTAAACATTCTTATTTGTTATTGTTACATTGATGTATTTTTTACAAAGCCGCACTATTTCACTTGACCGTTCATACATTTTTAATTTTTCACCACCCCAGATGGTAAAGGCGCTCTTTTAATTGTTCAAAAACTGATGATAAAGTTACATCCACATGTGAGGCAAAGTAATCTGATGCTAATTTTGAGTTGTTTCCTTATGTTAACTAGCTACTAGTAGAATTTAAAATTGTGATTTTGAATGATAAATATTTTGGGTTTGATTTTGTCTGATATTTTACGGTTAGTATTTTCCTCGCATTGGTGTGGTGAAAAAAATTGTGTTTCATTTGATGGCAAAATTGGTTAACCTTCATGCCTCGAAATCCTAGCAATGCTCAAGAGTCCACTTTTCGAACCACTTGCTACACTCATGGTTTTGGAACCTATGACTTGCTCGGGGATCAATATTAGCACGACAACTTTGCTCCCTTGTAAAACAAATAACTATTGTGTAATTAAATTGTGCATTGATATTTGTATACCTACTTAACAACATAGCAACAGACTCATACCAGTATTCGAATTGTCGACAGTTCTTTTTATAAATTGTTTGTAAACATTGGTTAGAGCAGGTTATTTTTTTTCCCTTTGTTTTCTACCGAGAAACTAGATAAACACAGATTTATTGTACAAAAAATTACGCATGAAAAAGTAATGGGTAAAAAAATAACAATCTAACAAGAAACAATGACGTCATAGTTACGTTTCTAATGGTTTAGTTTATATTTATAGTATGAGTAAACAAATTAATAGTGACTAATTAAGTTATTGTTGATGTTAATTATTAAATATATATCTATTTTTGCGATTCCGATATTGTACACCTTCCAGATTCAAAAATAGATGACTTACTATCGATGAGCTTCCAAAATCCCGGAAGTTCATAACACCAGAAATGGAAACATGACCTAAATTTAAAGTTGGAAAAGAGGAAACTGGTGACTTTAATGTATTGCTTGTTTGCCTGTCTCGTGTAATCAAATTTAGAGAAGGGTGACCTTATTATTAAAGTTCTATTTTATTTCGTTCGACAGACTTACAGGCTTGTACTAACTCATATTTGTTGCACTAAACAAATTCTGCCTATTTTTATAAGACGTTGTTATGTGATATACCTACTAAAATTAGGTTGATTTGATACATAGTTTTAAAAATAGGTGTCACCAGTTATTTGCTATAATAGGTATGTCGTGTTCGTGTATGCTGTAAGTGATGCGTATTTCCTCGAGTAATGTAATTTATATAAAGTTACATATATATACTAATAAAATTTTCCTATTAGGCATAGGGTTTTACTGTGCGGTTATGTAGTACGTGTCGGTTTTTGCAAAAGTCCGGCTTATTGATCCTTTTTATGAGGTAGTTTTCCAGAAATCGACACACGTTTGTGGCTCAATAAGATCACACATTTTATATTTATTCTAGGTACCTATATTATGTGTACGTATACGTATTACACCAGTTTACTTTAACCAGAGAGGAGTAAACGACAACGAGGACTCACTCTCATATTTTGTATGGCACCTCCATCCCCGGTCATTTTATTACTAAAGACATGCTCATACATTAATGGTTATTTGTTTTACAAGGGGACAAAGTTGTTGTTTAACCGCTCGTGCTAATATTGATACCCGAGCAAGCGAAAGATTCCAAAATTGAACCACGAGCGTAGCGAGTGGTTCGAAAAATGGAATCTAGAGCGTTGCGAGGGTTAAACAAAATTTGCCCCCGAGTGAAACACAACATTTTTCACCACACCAACCTGAAGCAAATATAAAATATCCAACAAAATCAAACCAAATCAAATCCAAATGAATGTTATTAAATATTTATCATCCAAAATCATCAGTCAATTCTACCAGCAAACATAAGAAAACAACTCAAAAATTGCATTTGATTACTTTGCCTCACATGTGAATAAAATGCAACTTTGCTATCAGTTTTTGAAGTGCAAAGTAAACCTTTCCGAGCTGGTGTGGTGAAATTAAATATTTATTTCGGGGGGGATTAACCTGTATTCTGTTAAAACATTGAACCTCATTTCTGGGTAAACATTGAGAGGGATGGCAGCTAACAGATTGTAGTCGTACAACTAAAATAACGTATTGAAACAATGTAACGAACAAACTAATGTGATGAAAAGGCCTTTATTGTCTCTTTAATTTTATGAAGCTCTTCATTATTGCGTAGACGTGATTTTGGATGAACTTAGAACATGCGGTTTTGTATTGTTTATACGATGTATATAAGAATATTAGAGTAAGGCGACTATTTATATACTTTATAATTAAATAAGTTTGACCCGATTTTTTTCTATTTTTCCAACCACCTCCTAAACTGAAATATCCTAATCAAATCTTTATCCTAGTGATTGGTTATAGAGCCTAAAAACGCGGGAGCACCATGTACGTACACGTATAGTAAGTTAAGTACATAGGTGAATATTTTATTTCTTCCGCAGGCCAAGCAAGATTATAGATATTAAAGTATAGCGCCACTGCGCCATCTGGTGATATCGCTGAGAATGTTAAAAGAGATAAAAGTAGATGGCGTTTTATTTTAATTTTCTTGCTTCTAAAACAACTTAATTGTACCAGAGATATATATAACTCCGTATAAGATAAATAAAGTCTAAGAAAAAAACGTGCCTCGGATGTCAAACAAAAGTTACTGTCGAATAGATGGCGCCATATACCTTTGGCCTATTGTCGTTTAGATGGCATTGGCGACACCGTTTGATATTTAACAATTTTAACACGTATCAGTGAAAGAACATGGGTCATTGTGGAACAATAAAAATTAATAATCATATATCCGTAAACATATTTTAATTCATTTATACATTTTCAATTTTATTTTAAGTTTTAATCGTGTGTCGATAGATGGCAGTAAATGTACCGTGACTACAAAATTTACTTTGACAGGACCCCTCTATACTATCTATTCTTTTTGATTGTACCTATATACTTATGTGCATGTGACAGCGGTCAGGTAAGTCTATGTCTGGAACTATGGAAGGTAGAGGTACTTACTTCTACACTCCATATCTGGAACGTTTGCATATGCTCAAACCAAAAATAATAAAATAGCGCCATCTACAACAATATCTACATTGTGTTGTAAGGACAACGACTGCCACTAGATATAAACCAATGCGGGCATCCATGCAACGCACTCTTCCAAAATGTTATATAGGTAGTGAATTCTTTTCGGTGCTAACTGGTGGAAAAAAATATCGAGTTAAACGTTTTGCAGAAGCAATGGCATTGTATAAAAATCAGCAGATTTAATCTAATGGCTCCTCTACACGATGGGCCAACGCCAGCCACTCCAAGGGACGCATTTATGCGTTAGAGGGAGTAAGTGATATTGCTATCTCATTCTACCGCATGGCTGCGTCCCTTGGAATGGCCGGTGCTGGCCCATCGTGTAGAGCCATAAGAGGAACTATTATAATTTCAGCCCAACTACGGCCAGCAGGGTTACCCCAACCAACCTCCCGGCCAGCAAGGTTACCCCAACCAACCTCCCGGCCAGCAAGGTTACCCCAACCAGCCACCCGGGCAATTAGAAGTGGGTCACGGGCCGTATCCGTCCATGGGCCCCGGCGGCGGGATCTCGCCTCAAGTTCAGCAATGGTTCCGAGCGGTCGACAAGGACCAATCCGGGTTCATTACTGCCGACGAGCTTAAGGCCGCGTTGGTGAACGCGCAGGGGCAGACGTTCTCGCACACGGCTTGCAGCTTGATGATTGGTTAGTATCTACCTATTTGTACTTAATATTTATTTTTGTATTGACCTCAACCCGCTGGGACCAGTTGTGGACTTACGGGTTAGGACATTTAATTGAATGATTGGTTCGTATTTTGCAGTATCTTATGGCTCCTCTACACGATGGGCCAACGCCGGCCACTCCAAGGGACGCATTTATGCGTTAGAGGGCGCAAGTGATATTGCTATCTCATTCTACCGCATGGCTGCATCCCTAGGAGTGGCCGGCGTTGGCCCATCGTCTAGAGCAGCGGTCGGCAACCAGCGGCCCGCGGGCGGCATGCGGCCCGCCAACCTCTCGCTTGCGGCCCGCGAGCCTCCCTGGCTATTTTGTATGTAGTACTGACGATCGACAATGTCTACTAAAGACACAAATATTACCAAAGTGCGGCCCGCGTCATCTTCGTTAACTACTATGTGGCCCTTGGCTGCTAAAAGGTTGCCGACCGCTGGTGTAGAGGAGCCATTAAGGCCTAGGATTCGCTATTGTAGATACCAAGTAAAACATTGTAGAATGTAAATCATAAGGTCCGGTAATTTTACGATGGCCATTATAAGATTTTGAGCATTTTGCTCATAATAAAACCTATTAGGTATTGGAGTCAGCGCCGGCCACTCCAAGGGACGCATCCATGCGGCAGAATGAGATAGCAATATCAGTTGCTCCCTCTAACGCATAAATGCGTCCCTTGGAGTGGCCGGCGCTGGCCCATCGTGTAAAGGAGTCATTAGATGGTGCCCCAACCCCAAACTTTGATGATGATGTTCTCTTGAAGAAAAAATAGGATGTTTATGTGTGGTGTAAGTATTAAATTTGCATTTTTTAAATTTCCAGGGATGTTCGATAAAGATCGTTCCGGCCACATCAACGTGGAAGAATTCGACAAACTGTACACTTACGTTAACCAGTGGTTGGCAGTGTTCAAGACCTACGACACCGACCAGTCAGGCCATATTGACGAACAGGAGCTCTCTAAAGGTGCGTTTTAAATCGAAAACCATTAACCTTCTGACCACCACTCCACCCAACATTACAAGGCCTACAAAATTTAAAAAATTCTCATTTATTTCAATAAGGTTTACAAATGTGAGTTGTAATTTGTCGAGGCAGCTAAAGGCCCCTGTACATATTGGGCCAACGCAGGCCAGTCCAAGAACGCAGCCATGCGGTAGAATGAGATAGCAATATCACTTGCTCCCTCTAACGCATAAATGCGTCCCTTAGACTGGCCCACGCTGGCCCAATATGTACAGGGGCCTTAAGAGATGAAATAACTTTGGAGTTTCAGAACAGTAGCTTCCACTAGATGGCGCTGACAAGGCTCCTTTACATACATAATATTGCAATGATTATCGGTTTTGTGAGAAATTCGTGACAAGATGAATTAGAAATTAGAAGCAATGATAGGGCACGCCGTGGCGAGACTGTCGATTTTGTTGGGAAAAAGTTCCCATAATACATATATAACTACTTATTATCAACTGTGAAACAAGTATTGTGATTAGTTAATAATTTTGTTGATTTCAGCTTTGAATCAAATGGGATTCCGCTTCACTCCGGACTTCATCAACTTTCTGATAAAACGTTCAGACCCGAAAGAAGGAAAAGTGTCAGTGGACGATTTCATCGTACTCTGTGTACAAATACAGCGATTCACGGAGGCCTTCCGCGTGCGCGACACTCAACAAAACGGAACAGTCACTATTGGATTCGAAGACTTCCTAACAGTTGCACTGAGCTGCTCGATTTAAAATAAGGATTACCCTTTCACGGCCTTTCGTCATGTTAAATGTCACTCACATTCTATCATTGATGCGAACTTTACTTGAACGCATCAACGTTACTTTAACCAACTACGCCTTACACGTATATTAGCGGTGTGAGCTGAACATACAACTTTAGGCGTCCTAGGCGTTGAAAGGGTTAATGAGGGAAATCTCAAAATGACATACAGATATCACAATTACATGCTTTATTGGCAAACGTATGTGTGGAAGAAATACTGAAATTATTCAGTTACCATACACAATACACAACTCGCAGTTAGCACCGACTTCTCATAAGACTTTTAATGATGCTTTAAACACGGGATATTTTTATAATGCTGTCTTGCTTGGCCATACCAATTGCCTGCTTAGAATTCCATTGTATCTGTAAGTAAATAAATTATTTTTATAGAATACATAGCTTATTTTTATTTTTTTAGATAAACTGATCAAATTGATTCACCAAAGCTGAAATGAATAGTTAATGAAAATATGTGAGCATGTCATTATGGTCGCACATTCTTAATACCTCCTACAAAATGTTTAATATATTTTTTGTTTCTATTCATATCAGCTTTCAGCTATTATGAATTTACCATATACTTACTAGGCTCATTTCTTCTCCTAATTGCTTCAGACTTTTCCAAAGAAAAGACAACTTCTTGGAATGTTTTGACAGCCGTTCGCATATTGGCCGATTGCTGCGCATGGTTTGCAGACCCGTCGTCAAGTAAAGTATTTATTGTAGGAACTTCATCCAATTTGAAACTTCTCACAGTACTTGGATTGAATACAACAGACACTTTCCCTGTTTTTGGATGTATACTGAAGGGAGACTTTAACAAGTGGTTGAACCCCTTGGTGACATTTACATCTAATCTGGGGTAGCAGTATTGTATTTTGATTTCTTCTAATAGATATTTCAGTTTGCGGCCCGCACTTCCATTCTGAAAATAAGTAATATTTTGAAATCCTGACGTTGTACCTAGGGTGAATTTAGTATTTTATGTTATAGATTTCAATGTTGGAGGCTGGATAAATGCTGAATAAATACTGTAAATAGGTTGATATGAAGAGAAGCTATTATTTGATAAAACATTTACCAAATATAAAAAACTTGATTTAAATGCTTACTTCTCTGCAATAAGTTTCATAAAGTTTAGCAAAAGTGTTCCATTTCTCCAAAGATGGGGCTTTGCTCTTCTCCAAATTAGTTTGAACTTGTGTTCTAAATGTTTCGTCTGGTATCATTTTCAAAAAATTCTGTAGTCTTTCTGGTGTTACGAAAAACTCCTGGTCTTTGACAACATCTTCAAAATATCTGTCAATTACAGTCATAGCTCTCCTGAAAAGACAAGAAAGCCTATATAAATAGCTGGTCTCATACAGATTATTGGGATTGGTCTTAGTACTTTTAGTGGACTATAGCACAGAATAGATAATAGTACTAGGTACAGAAGACTCGCTCTCTAACAAAAAGCGTCTGTTACGATCTGGACAGATATGGCCACTAGGTGGCGACAGCGCCACGCACGGCTTATGGCTAGCCACCAAAATTGGTGTGGATGTACTTTTAGCTACTTGTAGCAAAGCGACGAAATCGCGGAGTGAGCCACACCTGACTATAGTATGAGTGTGACATGCATTTATAAATATTAAGGTAGACATCCAAGTGCTCATCACTGTCCCAGTACATGTCATGTTTAAACTTATCAATAGAGGTGACAGCTTATACTTATAGAGAAATACCAAGAGAAACGGAGACCGCTCTACATTGCCTACGTAGACTACCAAAAAGCTTTTGATACGGTTTCACACACAAGCATATGGGAAGCTCTTGGGAACCAAGGAGTAGAACACCAGTACATAGAACTCCTCAAGAGCCTCTACAAAAACAGCACAGGTAGAGTAAGACTAGAAACGACGGGTTCGAATTTCCCCATAAAAAGAGGCGTAAGACAGGGAGATCCTCTATCCCCTAAAATATTTATAGCCATCCTAGAGTTAATTATGGGACAGCTAGACTGGAAGCACTACGGTATAAATATAAAAGGCAAATATTTAAGCCACCTCCGTTTTGCAGACGACCTCGTCGTACTGGCTGAAACGGGATCGCAACTTCAAATTATGATGGAAGCTCTACATAGAGCAAGTCTCAAAGTAGGACTTGAAATGAACCTGGCAAAAACTATGATAATGACAAACAGTACAGAGAAAACAATAACAGTAGGCAACAAGCCCTTAAACTATATTGAACAATATATATACCTCGGCAAGCAAATAAGTTTCAACAAGAAAAATAATGAACTGGAAATCGAAAGGAGAATACAAAGCACGTGGAACAAGTACTGGAAATTGAAAGAAATCTTCAAGAGTAACATGCCCATAACCTTAAAAACTAGAATTATGAACTCGTGTCTACTACCAGGCCTAACTTACGGATGCCAAACATGGAAGTTCACAAAAAAAGTCAAAGACAAAATAAGAACTTGTCAAAGGGGAATGGAGCGTAGTATGGTCGGCATCAAAAAAATCCAAAAAATAAGACATACAAAGATAAGAAACTTAACAAAGGCCAAAGACGCGCTTAGACACGCCAAACAACTGAAATGGAAGTGGGCGGGACATGTATCACGGATACCGGACCAGCGTTGGACCAAAAATGTGACGTCATGGAAAGGGCCACTAGGAAAACGGGGTATAGGAAAACCTGTGACTAGATGGGAAGACGAAATAAAAAATATCGCTGGTCAAAACTGGATGCAAATAGCTCAAGATAGAGATGAGTGTGTGGCGCACCGCAATGCTGGCTGCCCACAACCCGGCTGCATGTCTACGTATCTACGTCAATGTCATTCCGACACAACGAAATTTTCCTTGTACAGCGCGGAAGCCTAAATCTTATTTGCGAATCAAATTGTAAATTAATCATTGTAAATAATTCTCTCATTACATGCAAATATTCGTCATCTCTATATCCGCGTATTATTTCATATAAATAGTGCTCTAGGCAAGAACACTAAATTGGTGACCCGCGACTTTCAAAATTTAAAATGACCGACGAATTCGAAGATTCCGTTAGCGAGAAAATAGAGCCCGAACGGTCAGGTGCTGCGGTGGATCGGTTAACCATGAGGTTACCACCATTCTGGGCGGAAGATGCGGAAGTTTGGTTCGCCCAGGTCGAGGCGCAGTTCGCCGTTTGGGGCGTGAAAGCGGATTCCACGAAATATTTTCAAGTGATTAGAGAGCTAGATCCCAAAACGGCTCGAGAAGTACGGGATATCATCACGAAGCCCCCAGAAACAGATAAATACGAAAAGTTGAAAAAACAATTGATCGACCGTCTGTCAACGTCGCAGGAAAACAAAAGACGTCAGTTGCTGCAATTTGAAGAACTTGGAGACAGGAAGCCAAGCCAATTCCTTCGGCACCTTCGAGGATTAGCTGGCGATAGTGTCACTGACGATTTTCTCCGAAGTTTGTGGTCCACTCGCCTACCTACTCAAGTGCAAGCGATCATCGCGTCTCAGAAGACGGCTTCTTTAGACGACATCGCGATCCTTGCAGACCAAATCTTAGACGTGACACCTTGTTCTTCTTTTAAGCAGGTTGCAAGCATGACTTCGTTCGAAGACATGTTTAAGAAGATGGAGCAATCTATAACGGCGCGCATCCAGAGCGAAATGACTCAACAAATTGCTCAGCTAAGCACCGGTAACAGCAGCGGTCAGCGACGTCCGCGTTTTAACAGCAGCAGGTCGCGCAGTCGCAGCAGATCGAAGTCTCACGGTCGGTATCGAGCTGTCAAATCAGGTATGTGCTGGTATCATAGTCACTTTAGTACCAACGCACGGAATTGCATTCCGCCGTGCAACTTTAAAGCGGAAAACTAGCAAGACAGTCTACCGTGGCGGCTGCTGACTGTCCTCCTACTAAAACCTGCCGCCTATTTATCACGGACAGAGTAACTAAAATTCAATACCTCATTGATACCGGATCTGACCTCTGCGTTCTGCCACGCAATTTTATGCCTAAATGCAAGTCGCCTGACAACTACTCGCTTACTGCCGCTAATGGTTCGCTCATACATACGTACGGCATAATCAAGCAAAAGTTGGACATAGGATTACGTAGAGATTTTATTTGGAACTTTGTCGTAGCAAATGTAAATAAACCTATACTTGGCGCTGATTTTCTTGCACATTATGGTATTCTTATCGATTGCAGAAATAAAAGACTACTTATAGACAGCTTAACAACCTTGTCTACTACGGGACAGCTTAAGCACTGCAACCAGCCCAGCGTTAAGGCAATTTCGGGTGACAGTGAGTACCACCGCTTGCTAGCAGAGTATCCCAGTTTAACGAAACCATCTGGACTGCCGCGAGAGGTAAAGCATTCCACTGTTCACTACATCCGAACTACTCCAGGTCCTCCTACATTCTGTAGACCACGCCGTTTAGCTCCAGATCGCCTGAAGATTGCTAAGGAGCAGTTTGAAGAGATGCTTCGCGACGGTGTAGCGCAACCATCTGATTCACCGTGGGCGTCGGCGCTACATATGGTGCCAAAGAAAGGCAATGGTTGGCGGCCGTGCGGGGATTACCGCGCGCTGAACGCACGCACTATCCCTGACAGATACCCTGTCCGCCACATAGAGGACTACGCACATCGACTTGCTGGTAGTAAAATATTTTCAAAAATAGATTTAGTTAAAGCTTACAACCAAATTCCCGTATACAAAGATGATATCTGCAAAACTTCAATTACGACTCCATTTGGAATGTTCTCCTTCCCATTCATGCCATTTGGACTCCGAAACGCTGCCCAAACCTTTCAACGGTTTCTGGATGAGGTGCTCAGAGATCTGGACTTCGTGTACTCCTACATCGATGACGTGCTCATCTTTTCTAAAGATGCCGAGCAGCACTTAGATCATCTACGGCAAGTTTTCGATAGGTTCCATGAGTACGGTATGCTCATCAATGAATCCAAATGTTCTTTTGGCCAGAAAGAAGTCACATTCCTAGGATTTACTGTCTCTGAGGAAGGCACGCGTCCCATCGACGAGAAGGTAAAGATTATGCAGGAATTTCCTCCTCCAAAGACCGTCGGTGGCTTACGCAGGTTTCTCGGCATGCTGAACTTTTATAGAAGATTCGTTCCTCACGCTGCCGAACACCAAGCCCCTCTTCACGACATGCTAACAGGACCTAAGCTGAAAAGTTCGTCTGCACTAACTTGGACAGATCAACAGTTAGAGGCATTTCAGAACTGTAAGTCTAGTCTTGCAAACTCTACATTACTGGCTCATCCCATTATGGACGCTGAACTAGCTCTAGTTACTGATGCTTCAAGCACGACCTTGGCCGGCGTTTTACAACAGTTGGTGCAAGGACAGTGGCAACCACTTGCTTTCTTCTCAAAGAAGATGACACGGCAACAGACGCAATACAGCGCGTATGATCGGGAGTTGCTTGCTATATATGAAAGTGTCAAACATTTCCGCTACATGGTCGAAGGCAGACATTTCGTCATTTATACGGATCACAAACCTATCACCTTCGCCTTTCAGCAAAAAGACAGGAAATGTTCCCCGAGACAATTCAATTACCTTGATTTCATTTCGCAGTTCACAAGCGACATCAGACACATCTCCGGGAAAGACAACATCACCGCTGACACGCTCTCCCGTATCGAGACCATTGCCGTGCCACCAGACTTCGAAGCCATCGCGCAAGCTCAGCAAGAAGACGCAGAACTACAAGAGCTTCTTGCCAATCGATCTTCGTCACTGAAACTTGAGAAAGTACCCGTACAGTCAGCAGCAGAAGTCGCTATACACTCCAGGTGCTCAAAGAGAGGTAAACGTTTAAACTGTCAAAAAGTTGTTGACTGTCATGGCAGCATTTACTTGTGAGCGCTCAACATGTCACAAATATCTTAACAGACGCTATTCATTAATTTCTACACTTACAACAAATCATTGATACCTTAGCTGTCAAAGAACCACTGGTATCTAAGCGGTCAACGTGTCAAATATATCTGAACAATATGGAAAAATAGACGTTTAAAGCATACATGTATGGTCGTATATTGAATGAATAATAGCTATGCTAATTTCAGGTAAAGCGTTTTGACAATCATCGAAAGCAGTACAGTCTTGTCATCACATACATCTATCTCACGTTTTGCCCTTCAACCATTGACAGAGGCCTGTCAGTCAGCTTACTGCAAACTATTTCTTTTATTTAATAGAATCATCAATACGAATGAGTGACACATAGCGAAAGCTAACTGAAGCCGAATTTAGAGCCAATTGTCAAGGCACGTTGTGGTCTTGTTACTAAGGCGTTTGCTTTTCAAAGCAGAGACCGCGGGTTCAAATCTCAGTCGGATGCACCTAGAGATTACAGTTTTTTTTGGGTTTCATTTCTATTACGAGTATTACTTAATTTGTGGTTTTATATTAATTTCGCATAAGTTTATGTTTTTTGAAGATATGTCACATGTAGCTTATGTACGACTTTCTAACAGGACGTTGTAGGTTTGAACCCGCAGTGGGCGTTCCTTAGATTACTCCTGTGCGGAATACCATTTGATGTTTAATGCTAGGTTATACTGGTTATACTAACAATAAGTTCAAAGATATTACAGTACGTATCAGAACGAAAGACCAAGAAAGAGACCCATTAATGTTCAGGTCACACTGAACAACTTCCACCACGGGACCAACCCCGAAAACGCGGAAAAATAATTGGAAGTTTCATACATTTTGCTGGTCTGATGTTGAAATTTTCTAAGGGAGAATAATTTTTTTTCCGGGGTTTCGGGGTTGGTCCCATAGCAAAAGCTGCTCAGCATACCCAAACATCAATGGGTCTCCCCCCCGGCCCCTCGCTCCGATACATACCGTATATAACTCCGTATACTCTATCCTGTCTGCTAAGTTGTAAAAACGAAATTCGTCATTCCTATGGTCAACAGTTAGCATATTACGTAGGTATATGCATGGCAGTGATGGTTTTATCGCATAGGTACATCTATAGAAGAGGAGGCACCGTTCTTGCGCATCATGAGTCCAACCAACAAAATAAAGAGAGGAGTCATAGTTGGATATGCCTGCCCGTGCTCCTCACGTGGGGCCACGGCTAGCCTCTATTACAAAGCCATAAGATTTAAATGTCAGATTGGGACAGTGAACGTTTAAGTTTCAATTCTATTATTTTCTCCTTCGTTCTTTGATCGATGCGGAGCATCGTATTTTAGTACTATATATATAGTATATTTTAGTACAATAAGCAGGCTAAATAAATATATTAACATATAATATGCTCTACGATTTGGAAGAACGGCCGCCTATGACAGTTAAAATAAAAAACCGATGATTCTCGTAGGACCTACTTATTTATTGTCTAAGTTTGACACTTGACGATAAAATACTTCTTTAAGAAAGGAGGTGTCAATTCGTAGCTGCTACAGTATTTATTTAAACAGATAAAAAGTTAAACAGATAAAATGTTGATGCTTAGTTACCATTGAAATAACAACTGCTTAGCAACTGGTGGCACCCTAGCTGCTGACGTACACCGTGATTGGCAGTGCGTGTAGGTATTAATGACAGCAGCTTGAATTTGAGTGCTTAGTTACCACTGACATTCTAACCGTTATTGTCATTGTGATTAAATAAGGGTGTATGTGTTAAAGAAAAACTCAGAAGTTAAGATATATGTGACGAACTGAAAGCCTACGCTAAAATGACAACTTAGATGTCCTTATTTTTGTGACGATTGAAGTGTATATGTTTTCTTGGACACCTTGCCCGCTCAGGTATATCTGCTGCTGACTGTACCAGGTACCAATGTTTATTTATATTGTGACACGTCTCAAGCAAAGCCACGTCCGTTTATCGTCAAGCAGCATCGACAAAAGATATTTAACACCATCCATGGTATGAGTCATCCAGGTACGAGATCCACAATCAAACTTGTTACTCAGAGATTCGTGTGGCCATCTGTACGCAAAGATTGCGGTACCTGGGTACGTGCATGCGAATCATGTCAACGTGCCAAAGTGCAACGTCATACCTCCTCTCCTCTTGGAAATTTCAAATTACCAGAAGAAAGCTTTAGTCATGTTCACATTGATCTGGTCGGCCCATTGCCACCTTCATCAGGATTCCGTTACCTTTTCACAGCCATTGACAGGTACACACGGTGGCCCGAGGCAAAGCCACTGTCTGATATCACGGCTGAAACGGTAGCCCATGCATTCTACGATACTTGGATATCGCGTTTTGGTTGTCCTCAAACCGTAACTACTGACCAAGGACGTCAATTTACCTCACGTATGTTTAAGGTCTTGGCAGAACTTTGTGGTGCACAGCTGCGTCACACGACGGCTTATCATCCTCAAGCCAATTCGATGGTGGAGCGTCTTCACCGCTCCCTGAAAGCTGCCATCATGGCCCACAACAGCACGAGGTGGACTGAGGTGTTGCCGATCGTCCTACTCGGCATAAGAAGCGCGTGGAAGGAAGACATCAAATGCTCAGCTGCAGAGATGGTGTATGGTGAGCCTTTACGCATCCCGGGTGAGTTCTTTCATTCTCATACCTCAAACACCCTGCAGCCTGATGATTTTGTCACTCAGTTGAAACGCCAGATGTCACACCTCAGACCCGTCCCCGCATCAAGGCACGGAAACAAATCAGTCTTTGTTCACAAGGACCTAAGTTCATGCAGCCATGTTTTCCTTAGACAGGATGCACTGCGTGGATCACTAGAACCGCCTTACACAGGCCCATATCGCGTGCTAAATAGAACGGACAAGACCGTCACACTGGACTTACTACGAGGACCAGTGACAGTCTCCATTGACCGCGTCAAACCAGCTTACATGCAGAGCGACACAGCTTCACCTACAGGCACAAGTGCTAAGCCTACTCAAGCTGTTGTCCCGGTGAGAACCACTCATTCTGGCCGGAAAGTAACCTTTCCTTCTCATTTACAGGCAGGACTCTGATTCTCCCAGGGGGGTCCTGTGGCGCACCGCAATGCTGGCTGCCCACAACCCGGCTGCATGTCTACGTATCTACGTCAATGTCATTCCGACACAACGAAATTTTCCTTGTACAGCGCGGAAGCCTAAATCTTATTTGCGAATCAAATTGTAAATTAATCATTGTAAATAATTCTCTCATTACATGTAAATATTCGTCATCTCTATATCCGCGTATTATTTCATATAAATAGTGCTCTAGGCAAGAACACTAAAAGTGGAAAACTCTGGAGGAGGCCTTCACCTGCGAAGACGGGGTTCTTGCTAAATATTATTATTATTATTATTATTTCGTTTTAGACAGGCAGCTGATGCTGGTGCGTCTAAATCATAGACTTACTAACTAACTAACTAACTAACTGATTAACTTTAAAAACTATTCTAAAATGTCAAATTGCAAGAAATAAAAGGCTATTTTATTTTATTTATTTTATTATAGCACAGAATAGATAATAGTACTAGGTTACGATCTGGACAGATATGGCCACTAGGTGGCGACAGCGCCACGCACGGCTTATGGCTAGCCACCAAAATTGGTGTGGATGTACTTTTAGCTACTTGTAGCAAAGCGACGAAATCGCGGAGTGAGCCACACCTGACTATAGTATGAGTGTGACATGCATTTATAAATATTAAGGTAGACATCCAAGTGCTCATCACTGTCCCAGTACATGTCATGTTTAAACTTATCAATAGAGGTGACAGCAGGGTGTTATCTATTGGGCATTAGCATATCAAGCACTAGGATGTTTACCTTATAGAATATTTAATAAAATTTTCATAACTTTTACTTTTCCCAGATATTCCAAGTAGAGGACTACTTGGAATATCTGGGAAAAGCTCATGGAGTCTCCTGAGTTAAATAATAGGAATATTTATACTAATATTGACCTGATGCTTGAATGCAAGTTATCACTTCCGAGATTGACCTTTTTGAACTGATTGTCACCTCCCATAATCAGGCAGAGGTAGTCAGCCACGGCAGCTCTGCCTGGACTGTCCAGGGTCCTGGCCTCATAGTCTGATACCCAGCAATGGATACCTCTTCTGCCGGAAAACACCCAGAGTATGCTTTGGAACCCGAAGTCATCTGGAATTTATAAAGGCTAATGTAGCTACAGATTTTTATTTTATTTGATTACAGAGAAAATTGACAATAAATAGAATTTAGAAAATATACATGGTGGCCAAAAAATAAGTGCATTCCCGTTGCCAGGGTGGTTTTGGGATTATACTGAGCAACTTTTACTATGGGACCAAACCCGAAATCGCGAATTTATATAGTAAAGCACAAACCTCGCAACGCTTTATCCAAGATTTCACAAGCAATAATCATGAACTTCCAGCACTTCTCACAGACATTAGCTTCTTGACAGCATGTTCTCACTTCATCATAGTCTGTCAAGTCAATGTCAAATACCAGCTCCCTGGCCAGAACCACTGCATCATGGCGGCCAATGGACGGTCTGGAATTGAATAAAACAGGGACAGAGTGACAGTTTATGCGTTTGACACAACATCAAAATGGTTAACTATAGATTGTTAAGGCCCACTTGCACCATTCCACTAACCCGGGATTAACCATTTCAACCTGGAGTAACCATGGTCACCAGTACAATTTGACACTGTGTTAACGGTTTAACCCCGGGCTAGTGTGATGGTGCAAGTGGGACTAATATATTTAAATTTACAGGTTTCATTTATTTAGGTAGTAAATGATTCCCTGACCTTCATGAAAAACTTATATTTTATAGAACTTTGGACCTGTATCAGTAAGCTTACCTTTACCTTACTTACCTTTATCCCAGGACCCAGTACCCTCTGCTTACTTAGGGACTTAGGAATCCTAAAAGTAGTTCATAAAGATAATTCTGGCTACTCACTTTGTGTTGTACACAGCACCAATATCCAATTTATAAGGGCACTTCTTTTGGAGCAATGTCTGAAATTCTTTCTGATTGCTTATAGACAAATACCGCAAATAGACGTCATCAGCTAATGTAAAAGATAATTCTCTGTGAGACAGCGGCTGTGGACTACTGCCGCAAGTCAACCACCGACAGAACACATTTTGAGGAAAGAGCCTTGTGTAGTAGACGGGCAACATGTCTGATAACATGTTTTCATCATTTTGTCCAACCTGCAATGAACAAAGATAGTAATAAGACAACAATTACAGATATAACTCAAGTCATATCAAGATATTCAAGACAAAACAATGTAAGAATAACTTATATTACCATCGTAAACAATCAAGAGAAACGAAATATCAGGAACGTATCACTTTATCACCAGATCCACTAATTTCGAATTTATTTTGTGCAGTGTTTTTATAAATTTTAATAAAGAATATATATATTATATATTAAATTTAGTGAATTGAGCTGAAAGAATACTGTGAATAGCGCCAAAACGACCTATTTGACAAGTGACAGTTGACATTGACATATTAAATTTAATGTTACTAGCTTAAAAGTAAAAACCGGACAAGTGCGAGCCCGACTCGCCTACCGAGAGTTCCGTACAAAAACTTATTACAAATTTTGGTGGTAACTACTGGGAAAAAAAATCTCACTTTTTACCTGCAAGAATACCGATTTGTGAAGCCATTATTTTCGTTCTGGGGCATTTTTTCAATTTAGAGGACTCTAATATCACTATAAATCTAAAATTGGAGACAGACGCCAATTTCATTTCTGATCAAATCGACCTATTTGATCAGTCCCGTCTGGATACCACTTTATCGACATTTAACTTATATAATAATGATGTTAATGATTGGAGGGTAGTTTTAATATCTACCTACGCGACTTGTTTACAACATGTTTACAATCGAAATGTGAAATAAATATACCACTTCGTTTACTCTAACGTTAAATTAAGTGATACTTATACTTTCGTAATGGAGATGAGTTTTAAAAGGGCTATTCATTTAAAACATTGTAAGGATTCAACAATTATTCACTTTGGGACACAAAATCTAGCAGTTTCTCTATAACATCATAGTGATATAAAAGTAGACTTTTTTCTTTTAAAGTACAAATGCTTATAAACAGGTGTTCGAAACCTAATATTTTACTTTTGCCGTACTATTACCTACATATTTATACAATTAAAGTAATTAAATACATTTTTATATCGATTTTCAGTTCGCTCCAAAGCTGCGGTCGAGATATTACAAAGATGGGCTTACAATATTACTTATGCTTCTTTAGAAAAACCTCTCCTAACTACGTTAATAACAATGACTGCATGTGTAATCTTCCTAACAGTAATGTTAATGCTGGCAGTCATTTTTGCTGGTGTAATATGTCTTACAAGCATTATTTTGTTAATAGAAGGTAAGAAGAACTATTATACCTAAGTACCTAAGTCTTCGCGAAACGTTAGCATTGATATATTAGTAACGAATATATTTTACTTTTTCAGGGTTTTTATTGGTGGTGATAATAATTGCAGTTAGTTTATTTACAATTATTGGTTTATACATATATGTCGTTGGCATTACTTTTTATTTTAAAGCTGGAAGTAAAGAAGACGGAAACACGGCAGAAACAAAATAACCTAGTAGCATATATGTGTGTTTGATTTGGCAATTAAATGTTCTTTGGAATTTATGTTGATTTCA
Source organism: Cydia fagiglandana (assembly GCF_963556715.1). Taxonomy (NCBI): domain Eukaryota; kingdom Metazoa; phylum Arthropoda; class Insecta; order Lepidoptera; family Tortricidae; genus Cydia; species Cydia fagiglandana. The sequence goes on from NC_085937.1 coordinate 8,935,959, forward strand.
CAAAAAATATTTAAAAAAACAACCATTGTGTCTCAAACAGTAGTGATTATATTCTCTGGTAATTGGGTCCGGCGTCAGTATGGATCTGTGGTATGGATGCCTATGGTACCCATAAGCCACCCATTTAGTAAACTAAGCCTGAGGGTCTACCGCGAACCACGTTCGACGTGTTGCCTTTCTGTCGCACTTCTAAGTTCGTACGTAAGTGTGACAGGGAGGCAATACGTTGAACGTGGTTCGCGCTAGGCCATCAGTCCAGAACATGAACCTAGTACTTAACTGGATCAGTAGGGCTACCGCCAATACCGAAAAATCGTCAATTGCGGGGATTTTTCTCTGTCACTCTAATTACGCCTTCATTGGAGTAAAAGAGAAAGATCCCCGCAATTTGCGAATATCGGTTTTCGCGGTAGCCGCTCAGGCATGAGGGGGGGAGGGGAGAAAATCCGAAAGGGACAGTCTTATGTATCTTTCAGTAGGAATAGCAGCGAAATCGTTATTATTGTTTGTCCTTGTCACAGAGTTGTTGTTTGTTTGTTCTTCGACCAATCAAAGTGTCGCATTGCGTATATTTCGTCTTTGTTCCTCACGAACGCACGTGTATAACACGTCTATAAGATCCATCCATTTATGGTCCAGAGGGGCTACCGCGAATACCGAAATTCGCAAATTGCGGGGATCTTTCTTTTTTACTCCAATGAAGGCGTAATTAGAGTGGCAGAGAAAAATGCCCGCAATTTGCGAACTTCGATTTTCGCGGTTATAGCCCAGAAGGATGAATAAAGGCGTATGCAGACGGGGACAATTTTTCACCAATCTGATTAAATTGTCCGATCAAATCAGGCCGTGCGGACGCAAACACCAATTTGGCTCGCCGAATTCAACTACCGATACTGACCGATATTACCGATAAAATGGAGTGCGGACGCGAGCATTTGTGATTCTAGTATTTTTGTTCTGGGGCATTTCTTCAATTTAGAGGCCTCTAATATCACCATAAATCTAAAATTGGTGATTAAATTGGACATTGACGCCAATTTCATTTCTGATCAAATCGGATTTGATCATCCCGTCTGGATACCGCTTAAAGAAAGAAGTAAATGGGTCCGAAATGAAATTTACGGTTCGCAGTTTTAGTGGAACTAAAAATATTAAACCATAGTCTTCAGTTTGGACAATAGTAGCTGTCAATTGAAGGAACTTGAATTATGTCATTCATGCGCTACGGTCAATTTGTGAGCGATTCGTAACGTAAAAAGCGCAAAGTAACAATACACAAATTTCGTTAATCGATACTGTTTGGTGCTGTGTTATTATCGTATTATGTTTATCGTTATCTGTTCAGTGATAATTAATAATATAGTTAGTGGGATTGTCAACCTGTGTTCCGCATTGTTCAGCGAAGAGAGTTGAATGAAATGGCCCGTCTTTGGGCTCCAGCAAGGTCATAACTTCATCGATAATGTAAATAATGATTGTAAGTTCTAAATTTTACTTTGTTGATAGATTTAAGAAAGTAATCTGATTACTTTTCAACATGTGATACTCTCGCCTTTCTATGGTTTGTTGATAATTGACAGTTCAGAGGTCAAATTAATATAATTACTCTATTAATTACATTTCTGAATGGATTAGTATTGATTATTAATGTAAAATAGTCATTTTTGGAGCTTGCGTAACTATCGTGAGTTTGCTATCAACCAGAATTATCATGAAATATCTGCTGCATACAATTTGCATGCATGTGTGAGAACTTGATTTTATAAAGGCATCTTTACAATAAACTTACATTACTAATAATCTATGTATACTTGGGTTTTCAAATTATATGACTGTGGTCAGCCACAACTCTTCAAACTTTTCACACATTTATTATGATTTGATGGAGTTTACATGCAGGCAGAATTCTGAAGTATGATCCACTTCGCATTTTAATTTTCACAAATAACTATGAATTAAATATCTAAGATTAAATCTTTTTGTTTATTTTTTTTTCATCTACTGGAAACTTTGTTTTAGCTATAGTAAAGTTGGTTTTCTAAAGTACAATAAACAGTTGCTAATTTTCTCCTTTTACTGGTAAAATAATTTTGGTTGATAAAGGTTGAAAATAAGGAAAACTTATTTTTATGTTAATGTTCTGCAGCCATATTTAGTATTGTGAGCTAACCTTGGCACTTTGTTGTTGCATCACAAGACCATTCTGCACGCTCATAATGTGTCATGAACCAGTGTTAATCTATTGATAATTATTTTATACCTTCTTCTTGAATCATCTGAAGTAACAGATGGTAGATGGTATTATAGGTTTATTCATTATCATAACGAAAGGATGCATTTCATTAAAGTCCTTAATCATTTAATACCCTTATAGTAGTACCTTATAGTAAGTTTATAGGAAATTATTGCTATGCATCAGAAGACTCACCAAGGCCTCTAGAATTTTATTAAGCCTGTTATTATTTGTTTCGTTGGCTCAGCAGTTTTTCCTAATGCTTGAATTTAGTGATGCAGCTCATTTCTTGGGGCATCTAGTTTTTTTATCAATAATCTATTTGGCCTTCTGTCTCATCAATTTAAATTCACATTTCATAGTAATTATTTTAATACATACATTTTGATGTGAGAAAAATGTAGTGTGTTTTTTATGGCATTTCAAGCATCTGAAAATATATTTGAGAATCCATTATCACACAGACGCCAAGGCAAAAGATGCCAACATATACTTTTGGTAATTATTTACTTCTCAGGTTACTTTGATGCCTGATAGCCTACCGCAAACCACATTCGACATGTTTCCTCTCTGTTGCACTTGTAAATTCGTATGCATGAGCGACAGGGAGACAACACGTTGAATGTGGTCCGCGGTAGGCCTACTGGTTGAATAAAGAATAGAAGCAATAGCTGTACAAATTCTAATTTTATTTCAGATTTTAAACTTCAAGAAAAAGGCTGTGAAACAATATCCTTTACACTGGATTTGTAAGTAAATGATTCTTGATATATTGATAGCCTGTTCTAAATTTGCCAATTTATATATGTATTTTCAAATTATTTAAACATTTATTTGCAATACTTCCATTGCTGATTGTACTTGGTGGACATTCTGTGAAAACATTGTTGCTCATACCTAATATGGAAATTAGCATTGCTCACAGTATACCCATTATTTTTCTATGCCAATTAGCATAAAATTTGCTTCACGATTTTAAGATAACACTGAATATAATTGATTATAATTATAGTGAGTAGAACATTTAGCTGCCACACTGTGTCATGCAACATTCTAATTAGTAATTACGTTTCTCTTGCTCTGTACTTCGTAGAAGGAGAAGGCTGGTATCTACTATGTATACTGCAAAACGTAATTCAAGACCAAAAAAGTAGGACAATGTTGCCATTGCAATAATTTGTTTGTAAAATTGTAAATTTCTTTTCATAAATAATCACGCTAAGATAATTTATTCATTAGTAATTTTACTCCTACTACTTAAAAAGTACTTTTATTTACTTATTTGTACATAAATACAAGACGCGCTAGTAAAAAAGTGGCAACATTTCTTACTTTTTTTGGTCATGAATTATGTTTTGCAGTTTAGTACCTAGTATCTCATGGTCCTACTCCTACTTATAGCTTTTGCAAACAACTATAAGTTAGTAGTGCACCTAAGGGCGCACCAGAGAGTGGATCAGCTACACTCTAATAACACGAGTTAAAAATTGCCTACTCCAGAGCACACAGTCGCTGCCGCCGAAATCGGTTCGGAGAGCATCATCATCATAAGCTATGAGAAAAACATAAGCATAACATATTGTCTCTTTCAGGCCTATTAAATTTAGTTGATTACATTAGCATATGTTTTACAGGAGAGGTCGTCAAGCTGGCGGCCCTCCAGGATGCGACTCGCGCGCCCTCGCTAGCACCGCGCGAAACACGTCACGTCGCCACACTTACTGGTAAGTTTTATTAACATTACTTACCGTAGGCCCACTTGCACCATCCCAATAACCCGGGGTTAAGCAGTTAAACCGTTAACCCAGTGTCAAACATCAAACATCAATATTTATTCAGCAAATAGGCCACAAGGGCACTTTTACACGTCAACATTGAATTTACATAAAATCAAAAATAATAACATCAACAATTTTATAAAATAAAACTAACAATTCAATCTAACGTATTACAATTACTAAGAGATGTATATATGGTCTCTTAATGTCGAATTACATACAAAACACACAAAAAAAATCTATAATATTTAGAGGTGTAAATGTCTCTAGGTGTCAGAACTATAAGATTATATAGTTTATCAAGTCAAATTGTACTAGTAACCATGGTAACTCCAGGTTAAACCGGTTAACGCCGGGTTAGTGGAATGGTGCAAGTGGCCGTTAGGGTGGTATTCCACCTGTCCAATAAGCATTGCGTCTCACTCTCTCACTAAGCAAAATCTGAGACGCAAATACCACCCTTAGGCCCAATGCGAATTAATTAAGCTTAACACCGCGCACGTTGCACTTCGCAGTGCTTCTTCTCGCTTCCTTAGCTTGAAAATGCACTCTTGCTTGGACTGTTAATAGTATAAAGACAACTGCCCTGCAATGAATTGGTTAAAAACATTAGAAGGCTTAACAATGGGGGTTTCTTTTACAAGTATCTCGGTCTGGCTAAAATGATTTATCCATCCGCCATCAATACAGCAACGCGGACTACCTATAGCATAAGCGAGCATGTTATGCGTGAGATAGAAAGTACGATTCGTTGAATTTTGGTGTAATATAACAGTGAGCGTTCTGTACACTGGTACAATAGATATTAGGTACATATAAATCCGCGTATGTTCACTGAGCCACTTCTTCATGGTATACTTTTACGATAAGTTGGATCCAGTTTCCATTTCAGAAAAAAAAACGCTTAACGATGTAGTTTGGCTGACGTGTTTTATTGCTAAGTCTTTAGAATTTACAATTGGTCTGAGGTGCTGTTACGCGGTGAGGTTTAGGTAGGGGCTAGGTACCTAAATATTTAATAAACTCTGTTTGTTCTATATTAAACATCGTGCGAAGACACTTTTATTTAATCTTATTGTTATTCTGATTATTATGTAATCTATTATACCTACACATAAGAACTCAGAATCAGACTTTCCAAACGATACAAAAACTAATGGAACGAGCGGGCATCGGTATATCGTTAACAATCAATAACGTCTTCTCACACTATTGTTAACGATGTCAGATTGCGTAGAAATAACTATGATTGCATTTGCAAAAAGCATTGTAAGATAACGAATGGCCACTACTAGGGCCACTATTCATTGTATTCATAGGGGACTATTCATAGTTCGAAGAATGTATTTTAATAAGAAATAGATGATACAAAATATATACAAAGCATAGTTGGAATGAAATATCAGGAGAGCTGAAAATATTTATGGTAGAGCGTATATGATTACAACTTAGTATGTAGGAGGAAACACATAATATATTTGTTGTCCACCCACTGTCCACAATGACACTATAGGTATATATAATTATTTACGTTTAGGTTGAAGGAATACGTGATGCGCCGATGTTTGTTGAAGTGTGAGGTAAGTTAGTCGATGTGGGAATGACGAATTACTATTTATAGCCTATTCTGCAGATCAGTGCGTCAGCACTAACCAAATCCAGTTCATATCAATCGAGACTGTTTTTAAGAACAGCGTAGATACCAGCTCGCATCTTTAAGTGCTTTGCACTTAAGGCTCATTTAAACGGTGCGAGAACTTGCATGCGAGTTTCATTACATTGCAATTTTTGATTGGTCGGCTGAATTGGATGTCACTAATAGTCCTCAATGTAACAAAAATCGCATACGAGTTCGCGCGCCGTCTAAATCAGCCCTTAAGGTTTTTGTCTAGAATCAGAGTATAGTAGTATAATTTACATACATACGTAAATTATTTGTCGGACGATGCACTTCCAGATAACTTGAGTAGTTGAAAATACGAAATAGAGATGTGCAATAAAGATAATAAAAACTTAATAGTTAATATCACATTTAATTACTTCAGCTCGTGTTTCTTTTTTTCAATTTGACGTTCACAGTCGGTTTTAGTGCTAACAATTTATTTTCTTTACAAAATAAATAAACTTATTCATCTTTTTTCCACCTATCTGCTTAAATTACTTCTTTTACAGTAAAATATCCATTATCTATTGTAATATTATGTTCTACATTGTATCGATGTGTAAGTACTTATCGGAAGTCGATAAATGTGAGCTCCATATAATGTCAGTTCAAAAATAATTCCGGTTTCTGGTTATGACAAATTGCCGCGTATGGCCATCGCATTTCTCTCCACATGATACTCACCAGAAGAAAGGGTGGGTTATTCTTATGAATGGGGAGCTAGTTTGTCACGATCTAACTTGCCATGTGACTGGCTACGTGCCAGTAGTCGGTTATTCTGGGCGGGCGGCGCGCGCGCACCCCAGTCTAGCGCCGCGCGTCCGTCGAACGCGACTCTGAAACGCGCGAACCAATTTGCGCTACTTTTCCTCTCTTTTTTTTTTCTAACGTTGTTGACGTATGTTTGTTGACACTGGCTGATTCTGTGTTCAATATTAAACTTTTAAAAATACTGATAGGGAGCATATTGAGTACCTATACAATACGTATGGGATGTAACTAATAGGTATTCTGTTAGTTTTCTTCTGTTTTTCATAGGTTTTGATCTAATGTGCTGGGCTTGGAATAGTCTCTCGGCAAGGAGTTGTGAGAAGGCCGAGCAATGAAAGGTACTGCACAGAAGTGTTAGTAATCGGCATGACCCTTAAATACATTTGTATCCCCACTCAATAACATGAGAACTAACATAAAACAAACTACTTACTTATTCATTGTTTGAGGAATGTTGGAATTAAACTCATTGAGTTGCACCAATTGCGACATGAGTGTTATGTGTTTAACTCTTCATAAATGTTGCAATACAGTTAAAGTACCATGCGTAACACAAGTAGGTACTAATTGCTATTGTATGATGTTTCGTACTTCTGTGTATGTACCCTATTTTTAGGTAAAAGAAATGCCCTCAATGCCCTCATTTCAGTAAATGTAAACAAGGCAAGAACTTGACATCATTATAGGGCACTGATAAAAATTGAGAGTATTTGATAACGTAAATAAGAACAGTGAAATTGAATGTCAAGGCAAACCCTACCTATTAATAATTCTTTGTTGTACATCAGCTGAACATGTTACATAATTGTTGCTTCGGCTACGTTTCAGTACGCATAGGTGACTTGCTATTCTTGTAAAGCATATCGACGTATAACTAGTACATGTAATTATGTACATGTTATCGATGGTATTATGAACTAAAAAAACGGCGACTTTACATTTTGCTGCTCAAAGGAGGTCTTCGCATACCAATTAAATACCAACGTATTATGACGTATGAGAACTCTTTATTTATTCAGTAGGTATAATACCGTCTTTCTAGTGCTTACAGATGAATACAGACACAAATATGTCAGAATAACATGAATATATCAGTCTAATATTGCGAATCCACACTGGCTTCAGTGATTACTCAAACAATCAGACAGACACGCGGATATGTGTCTTGAAAAAATATGCGTACGACTGTATTATTCTAATAGGAACTGGGTCTGAAGTCTTATCGGTCCACCGCACATTACATACAATAAAATTTCATTGTTAACATGCTCTAGCGTGTTTCTGCGAGGCTCGCGACAATTACATAGTTGAGCGAATTATGGCCTATCATATTCGTCAGGCCCTTTAAAATGCGTCATCAAGGCCAGAGACAGTTACGTCATGAGGCGACCCGGGACGGAGGTGACCCCGCGATGGTGGCTGCCAACATATTGACGACATCCTTATTTTTATTGGTAGTTCGAACGAGTGCGTCGACCGTAATGTGCCGCCTCCACAGCAAACTAGTCCTATTCTCAATGCTCACTAAGTATTACACGTCAAAACAACCAGTATAAATATGACTTAATGATCAATATCAATCTTATGTCACCTTATGTATTGTTGAGTTTGAGGCAAGTGTTTGGCAAGCTGGAAGAAACGGATACCTGTGCGTGTGGCCTCGCACTGTTTCTATTTAAAGAGCTTTTGACAAACTATTCTACAATACCGAGCCTTCGACTTTCACTTAGAGTTTTAATCAATATCCAATATTACCTATCGACTTCTGTACGAAACATGATTACTACAATAGATAATAAGATTTTACTTTCTCATTATCTGGTTAAGATGGTGTACTTTCGTTTGGGCCAAATACATTTCGCCAAATTTCACTTCCCAACAAACTTATCGCAATAGTTTCATTTCCCAAAGGAACCTTTAGCAAAGTCACACTTCGCATATAATTTATTTGGTCAAATTATCATTTGGCATGATTTTACTTTGTCAAATGTTATTAGGACAAAAACTTATTTAGCAAACGTTTTTTATTGTCTAATATTATATTCCAAAAAGATGTTTGGTCAAAATTGTCACTTTGCAAATTTGACAAATAGGCATCTCTATTTAAATTTGTACTTTTTGTTATGTTAATATCGGTACGTTAAATTCTACGTAATTTGGGTGGGTTGGGTTAGGTTTGAACTGCGATTCTCACAAAACGGAACTGCTATCAGAAAAGTGGGTTAGGTTAGGTTAGAACTGTGACCCTCACAGAATCGAAATGCTATTAGAAAAGTGGGTTAGGTTAGGTTAGAACTGCGATCCTTACAGAAACGAAATACTATGTACCAGAAAAAGGTCATCGAAGTGGATTAATTAATTTAATAGTATAACGAGATGTAAAAAATTTGCATGACATTTTAAACTCAAATGTGGTTTAAATATTGGTGGTTATTTACTATTTTTGGGTTACAATGATTACTTTGGTGTTATTTGCTTTAATAGAATAGCAAGATGTAACAAATCTAGTTATCATTTTACATTAAAATGGAGTTTTAATTTTAGTGATCGTTTACTACATATTTTTGGCAGTAAGAATGTTTTTTTTTGACGTTACCTTTTTTGCAGCCTCCTAAGCTCTCTGTTGGTATGTAAATTGTATGCCATGCAATATTTTGGGACATGTAAGTTATGCTTAATGATACATTTGACTAAATAATATTTGGTAAAATGAAACTTGTCCAAGTAATTATTTGCTAAACAATAACTTGCCAAAAAAGACTATTGCTAACTGAACATTTGCGATAAGTTGTTTTGCCAAACATTTTTTTGGGAAATGATAATTTGGGAAACATAGTTTGGGATGTGATACTTTGGGAAACGTTTTTGGCCCATTCGTTAGTAAACCGGTTAAGATATTACGTGTATTATTACGGTCAAAAATCAATTTAATGCATGGGACGAGATCACGAGACGGATAACGGATGTTAAGTTATTTTTAATTGGCTGCACGTTACAGTAAATTAATCTTTGTTCTTTAGGTTATACGTTTATGTTTTAATACTTAATGTTAATTATGACGCAACGTGTGATGAAAAGAAGTCATCAATTATTATTCGGAAATATAAAATTATCCTAAGAATGTTTTGCGCTAACATATATGAGGCAATAACATTTTTTTTCGTTAATACCTAAAAATAGAGGATAGTATTTAGCTTGTTGTCTTAGCCAAAACAATGACAAATGTCATTTGAAACTTACCTACCATTTATCAGTTGTTGGATTTTTTAACTGTGAACCATGATATGATGCTATATAGTAGGAGATCCCACATATGTGACGTTATCTATGAAAAGGGACCTTATTGTCGATGGCGCTTACGCCACACAGCGTCGCGCGGCATTGTATTTATATCGGAGCATCGTTAATAATGGCGTAAGCGCCATCGACAATAAGGTCCCTTTTCATAGATAATGCCCCATATATGGTCGACCTTCCAATAAAAGTGAAGAACCGGAAACGAGGCCCGGAACGCCCGGAAGTAGATTTTGTATGAATTGTAATCCTTTAGGACGCTAAACTAAACCGACAATTTCTACAGGGCCCTAAGGGCGTAGAATTTTTTTGGACGGGATGCTTGACATGGCGTCTGTGGTTCTTTACCGTCGACAGCCATTTAAAACTTCCGTTATCTTAATTGTACTAAAACAACTGGCGCTTTAGTTTTTAGGGTTCCGTAGCCAAATGGCAAAAAACGGAACCCTTATAGATTCCTCATGTCTGTCTGTCTGTCTGTCCATCCGTATGTCACCGCCACTTTTTCCCGAAACTATAAGAACTATACTGTTGAAACTTGGTATGTCAGATGTATTCTGTGAACCGCATTAAGATTTTCACACAAAAATAGAAAAAAAAAAACAATACTTTTTGGGGGTCCCCATACTTAGAACTGAAACTCAATAATTTTTTTTTCATCGAACCCATACGTGTGGGGTATCTATGTGTAGGTCTTCAAAAATGATATTGAGGTTTCTAATATCATTTTTTTCTAAACTGAATATGTAGTTTGCGCGAGAGACACTTCCAAAGTGGTAAAATGTGTCCCCCCTGTAACTTCTAAAATACGAGAATGATAAAACTAAAAAAATATATGATGTACATTACCATGCAAACTTCCACCGAAAATTGGTTTGAACGAGATCTAGTAAGTAGTTTTTTTTAATACGTCATAAATCGTAAACCGCAATTTTATTATGTTACTTGCTGCTACGGAACCCTTCATGGGCGAGTCCCACTTGCACTTGTTACAAGTGTTCTAAACACGCTACCTTCTGTCATTTCACGTACTTATTTATCGCTGGAACATCATCTGGTGCCCCATGTGCGAGAATCGTTTAGTTTTTAAATTCGTCAATCAGGTAGAACTTTAGGTTGTATTTGCGTTCAACTAAATAACCTTGTCTCTAGAAATAAACCATTTCACGTCATGCTCAACTGTGGTTGTCAAGCGTATTGATCACATCTAACCAACGTTATCAAATTGGTAAAAACGATGACGCGAAACATTATCTACTATCTACAGCTCATTACACTTGATTATTAAGGTTACGTCTAACATTGCACGTCCGACGTGCCCGTCGATGTGGTGTTGTTTGTTTGTTGTGATGTGTTTGGAGTCCGTGGAAAAAACTTGAACCCACCGTGCAAGCATGAACGGGAAGACTAGGTCACGCCCACGGCCTAGACGGCGGGACGATCTGCATGAAAAGAAACAGGACTTGCTGCTTGCGTGGAGCGACGGTAAGTTTATCAAAGATGCAATTTAATAATCCAATGTAAAACCAATCTTAAGCCTTTCATAATTAGGCGCATATTCGTACTACACTTGGTTCAATCTTACGCTCTTATTAAGTGGTAGTTAGTCAAATTAAATTGTTTGTGTGTGTTAATTCACATTCATTTCTGCTGAGCACTTTTATAGGATAGATTTCACATCGAGTGAAACCAAGGCCACGCGATGACAAGGAAGGGTGGGTTATTTCGAGCATATGGTTTTTCCCGCAACTTTTTCGCGTCGTTTTTGCGTGACACAATAAGTAATATCCATTTATGCGTTAATCTTCAATAGTAGTTTATGTGACTGCTGCATAATGAAAGGCATTAAAACTCGAATGTGAGTTTATGAAATGAACGCAGTGAGTTTCATAATATAATCACACGAGTGTTTTAATGTAATGCCTAATTGTGTACCTACAGTTATATACACTGTTTTATCGTTTTGTCTACACACATTATAAACTTTTTATGATAATTCACTAACCTCATATTGCAGCCGACATTGGGGCACTTTGCTCTCTGGCGGAACTTACGGATGAGGTGCGTCTCCGAAATATCTTTATCGCACATTTTACACGAAACGTATGCTATAGTTACTTTAAAAACAACAAAACAAATTATTTTTGACTTACAAACGAATTAAAAGATAAACTGTACGTCGCATGGCGGCAAATGAAAATATGAAAACCAGTAAATTATATAGACTAATACAATTTTTTTCAACTGTCATATTATCATCAGAAAGGACAAGTACCTAGTTTCCTCATGCGTAACTAGTTTACAGTATTATAATTGCTTCAATGGAAATGTGATAAAATAACATGAGTCATCAGCTGATTCCCTTTTTGCCAATTGAGTGCCGTACTATATGTATAATACTACACGTGTTAACCGATATCCTGAGATTCCTTTATGATCTTCACTTTAAACTTCATGAACTTATCGTTTATGAAGTTTATCGACCTCTACCGACATTGAATTTGGCGAATATTAAGATAAGACATGTAGGTACCGTGCGAAGATCGCTAAGTATATGCGCGCGTGTATAAATGCAACAAATTTTCCATTACACTTTTTCGATGTAGAGATATCTGGTGATTGGCGTAGGTATTGTTTGTTTATCTATATAATATACTAGCTTTTGTGCCTTCATCCTCGTAGAAATTAATAATAATATTAATAATGGATACCCCGAGTATCAATTTTAAATGGAAATCTCATTTAATTGACACGAATCTTTTTTTAAATAGTTTTTTTAACCTTCATAGTACGAGTACACTCAATATCTTTTTTATTGTCCTTGATTGTAGTCGGAAAATTATAAGTCGAATCATAAACGTCATATTATACTAGCGTTGCGTAGCGCTGTAGGTGGGAGATGGGAAATTTGCAGTGGGTAAAGTTATTAGTAAATTAATAAATATGCCGATTGTATCTTCAGTTTCAGTACTTTCAGTAGTGCGTGCTGGGTACGACAGCTAGAGGATGTAATAAATTTTGAATGGCATCTACAAATCCTTATTTAACATCTAACCCCCTTATTCATAAACGTTTACTAAAGTTGACAAGCCGATAATAATCGTTTGTCCCTTTCCGAAGTATTGGTATGATGGAAAGGGATAAACGATTATTATCGGCTTGTCAACTTTAGTAAACGTTTATGAATAAGGGGGTAAATGTATAAATCTGAACTTAGTTCCTGAAAGACTTCTTGCAAAGTATCACCCAGTCCGGTACTAGTTCTATTTGAGCACCGATCGATATTATGTAAATACGCTGTACCAGGAACTGCGCGCACGGCAAAACATTAGCGGACCTATTTTATGGTCATTAGAGGCATTAATCTACATTGTCGTGATCGCTTTCTCCCTGTTTGTATGCAGGAGATGGCTGAGACGCAAATGGTCGAAGACCAGTGTTGCTATTCACAAAGCTACGCGCCCGCATGACAGTCCTTGCTTCATAATTATAATCTTCTCCGCATTCTTATACGCAGTTTAGGGGCCAAAAATATAGTAGGTACAGAAGAGCATTCACATCTGGACATATAATGTGTTATAAGTTATAATAGAATAGAATAGAATAGAATAGAAATAATTTTATTCGTAAGCACAAACACAAAATAAAAACTTATACTAAACAATAATCTAGATATGTTAGCTTCCTTATAACATTATGTTCTCCCTTTACTTTAAAACTATTATCCTTATGTGTGTCGCTTTTAACTTCAAACTCGGGTAAATCCTTTCGACCCTCTCAGCAAATATCTACCCTGTTACCTTTTCTTAATACCAAAATCGCATAATCTGACAGATGGATTTACCCGAGTTTGAAGTTAAGTAAGCGACTCATGTGGACTACAAATTGACAACGAAAGTCCTAAGATATGATCATATTTTCTGCATATATGCACCAAGCAATTTGCCTTGAAAAACAGCACGGCCAAAAAGTAGAAAGCACACGAGTAACATTTCCGTTAGTATTATTCAGCATTTCTAATTTTAAACCTAGTGAATTTTAATGTAACTTACGCGTGACGACATCGCTAGCAACATTCACATTAACGTCTGAATTACCACGAATCTCATTGTAGGTCGAACCGGCTATCTCCAGCCGTAACCCGCAGCGTAACGAGCAGCGTTTACGTTTACGTATGGAACGTGCACCAAACCTCTGAACGATTGCCATTAATTTAAGACTTAAATTCAAATCACGTTGACCACACAATCTTGGGAACTAGGGCGGGCTAGGCAAAGTTTCTTAATGAACCAAATTTGTGCCGTAATGTAATATCACGAAATTTTTATTTTTTGGAATAACATATATATTATCTAGTCTATACCTATTATTGAAAAGATGAAAAAGTGGCCTACAGACTTTCCGTTTGCTGATTAAGCGGGAACTATAGCACATATTGTAATTTTGGGTACCTTCTAGAGTCTGTGCGGAAACAGAAGAGTCGTGTAAATGTAAGGGAGTCTTTCCGCATACCAGATATGATCATGGAACGCTGTAATAAAGCGCCGTAAAATCTAATTAAGGTTGGGTGTTTGGCCAAATTGTGTTCATAAGTAGTAGATGACTCTCCAAATACATATTATGATCCGTCCACTATAAAACTTATATCGATGAAAACTTATTAATCACTACTTAAATTCAGGCCTTTCTATTATTTAACACAGTGACTCTTTTGTTTAGCTGCCTATCGAAACCTGTTTAAAATTAAGTGGTAGACTGGTACCTTTGCCTAAAAGTGAAGGCTAGATTATATTTAAGATACCTTAGTCAGCACTCAGTAGATGCAGAGATACTGTGAAAATTAATATGTTTTTTATTTCATGAATCGAACAATACATAGGATAATGAGCTAATTAATACAACGTGTCTATTACACGTTTATGAATAATAAAAATTATCAGGCCTGATGAAAAACAGTACACATGTAAATAATGTACTAAGTACCTATAAGCATCACTTCCCTAATTGACCATCGCATCGGTAGACAGTTTGGACTGGAGAAAAAGGTTTACAACGTGTCACTTAACACGAACAGTGTGGAGGATGGTAAAGTTTATACATATTACGCCATTTTTGGAGATTTTTCCTTTCGGAATTACCTGAATACCTTATTGATTTTTTTATATTAAAAACATTTTTATATAATTTTTACATGATTACCGGATTTTGCTATTCTTACTTAATGATTGATTTGTGTGTTCATCCTATTTTCGGGCTGAGTACCTACGTAAATAATGACATCCGGATGCTATTTTAAGTGTTTGTTGTCTTGTTGTCGTTTTTCACGGAACTGTTTTTCACGAATCGTTGGCCGAATATATGTAGAGGTTAAATTGTCTGTTTATTAAAAAAACACTGTTACATGACATTCGTTTTCCGTACATGATTAACGTGTAATATCAAAATCATGTACACGAAAAACGTCTGCGCAAACTTTGCACAACCTTCGCGCCGGGTCATGCACAATTTCGCGCATCGTTCCGTTTACAATAAGTATATATATTTCGCAACGCACACTGCGCCACGATAGTTACCTACGATTGATTGTAGGACGGGTTTATTGAGATTCTATTGGAAAACTAGATTGTAGGTATTGGAATGCATTGTGAGCTCTGCAGGGTGCATTCCCCCGCAGACGGCGGGTGGCTGACCGGGGGAACTATTGATTCTGTCTGGTTGCTCGCAAGCTCCAGGCGTATTCTCGTTGCATTCCGAGTCGAAGCGATCGTTTACTTCAACTTTACTACTATCAATACTGATGTGAAGCATTTAAAATCATCTGATGTACCTATATTCCTCTTTTCCGTACAACAAAGTGTTACGTACTTACTTAAAACGATTCGCGGTAACTATATGAAGAACATTAAGGCGCTTCCTTATACTATTGTCCTTATAAGTAGTTTGAAAGAGCTACCGGTCATTTCAGTGCATCCACTTTTACGATTTACCGACTCGAGTAAAATCAGTAGTAAAATATATGTAAGTATTGACAAACATTTATTGCTAAGAAAAAAGATGAGTTAAAATTTGGCTTGCGGGGTAGTATTTTACCACTTAAAGAGCGATTATATGTATATGCACTTCGTGGTTTTCATATAAGGAACTAGGAATACTTGCATTTGTTAAATTAAATGACGACTCCGATTACTGATGAGTATAACGAACCACGAGATCACAGTTACATTGGTTATCTTCAGTAGACTGCTAGAGAAGTAGTGACACAAGCCCAGATCCATACTAAACCCAGAAAGTGGACGCCACATACAGCTGCATCTGTAGGTGCTTACTTTACTTTTCTAGTCACGACGGCGCTTTCGCACTTGCATTTCTATTGATACTTTATCTCGATCTTCGACGCGGGTTTGAAAGCGCACAGCTGTCGTTATGCCTTTCCAATTCACGTTTCGATTCTTTACACTTTACAATATGTTTTTATGGATAGTAATTTAAAGTTTAATTATGCAAGTTTTATAGATATTTAAACGTGACAATGGTATATAATATCTAGTTATCTGTCTGATCTTTAAGATAATGACTATTTAAAACAAATAATATGATTAAGTACAGTAATGGTTTCAGAAGTTTAGAACAATTTTTTTTCGTGTATCGCGTAAACTATCGATTTGTCGTAGGGTTACTATGCCCTATAAGCGATGTCTAATCACAGTATCTACCAGTGTTGGCCGAAACGTTAATGCAATTGAATATTCTTGACCATTAACCAGTACAAATTGAACCGGCAACTGTAACCGTCCGTTACCGTTTACGCTTCAATTTGTACTGGTTAATGGTCAATTGCAATTAACATTCGGCCAACACTGGTATCTACTTATCTCGCAACAAATTACCCGTGTTAAACCCAATTTTTTCATTGTCTACAGAAGTGTGCAATAGCGAGGAGGTGCCCGAGGTAGAAATCGTTAGTCTTCTGCAAGAACATATACCGAAGTATCGCCTTCGAGCCGACAGTCTCACTCAATTTGGAGGTAAGCTATGCTTTCTTTATTATGGATACTCTGGAGTAGATAGGTACGCCAGTCTATTTCAATTATTATTGGACATTGGAAAAGATAGGTACGCAACTATCATCCAAAATTTACACGATTATCATTATTTCCCGACATTGTTAATGATATATTTCGAGAATTGAAATTACTTTTTTTACCGCGCGACTAATGTGCGCGTAAACAAATATACTACGCGATTCGGGAAATGAATTAGAGAATCATTAGATATGAAATAGTAAAGATATGTGACGTTCCACGGCAAAAGGTACCTTATGGCGGCCGCAATAATATTGGAGCGGCGTTAATAATAGCGTAAGCGCCAACCGCCATAAGGTATATTTTGCCGTGGAACGTCACATATCTTTACTATTTCATATCTAGTGAATCTCTAATTAATTTCCCGAATCGCGCCGATAGTCTTTGGGCTGTGAATGCGCATGCGGGTGGTAATAATTTTTTTTGCGATTTATTTTCCGATAGCGGCGCATTATGCATTCTAAACGAAAAACTGATCCCTCTTTTTTTCGATTATTTTGGTCTACACAAAATAAGGCTGTCATTCATTCAATTTTATTAGGACGAATAATCTCTCAAGTTTCTTTTCCAAATTCTTCAAGACGCGAACGTGCAAAAAGTGTTAGGAAAATTTGGCACTCCATTCCATCGTTTCCACCCGCTAAGTTGTAAAATTTTCCAATTTATAAAAAGGTGCGGGATGCTTTCTTTAAAGGAACTTAGGGCAAAGGTATTGTAGGTTATTCTATGATCATAATATTCATAACGTCCGTATCTATTGGCATATTTTCATAATATAACCGACACCACAGAACCGCTAATGGGGTATGCGTGGTATGCTGCGCCTGAGAGTCGAAGGCAGGAATCTAGCCCCTAGAAAAGCATGTTTTTCAAGTGATGGCGGCAAGATATCTAATGAAACTGAGCATTCTCAGAGCGTTAAGTAACGATTAAACAGGCAGAAATCACTATAATTTTTGTACATTACCTCTTAGAGGATCGACTAGGTATAAGAAATCTCTCAAGTCATATTGGTGAATCACGTTCGGTCTGCTATAATATCATACAGGCAATTATTACCTACTTATGATACACAAGTTACTTATGCCAAACGATCACGAGATATCGTTTAGCGAGTGTCTCTATTTAGAAAGAGTAGAAAGACGTATACATATTTTGATAAATAGAATTATCACGTAATATATTTTGCACACTTCGTATTGTCCATGACCATGAGTAAAACCTGCTGCCTGTTCACATAACACTGAAGTAATCTATTTTGACTGTAATCTTTGATATCATCGGTTATCCGTCGTTTTCACACGGCCTATTTCGTTCGGAAATATAATAGGGTTTCTCGTGCAAATAGAACATTAATGTATCTGTCCCAGTTTAGTTTCAACGACTTCTTGTAAGCGCCTGGAATTAGGTCGTGGTCGTTATATTTTCGCTTTGTAGTGGCGAAGAAAGTCTTAAGCTTTTTAACTTCTTCATCATCATTATACCCTTTGCGCTTCATAAACGTTTATAGGCCCGTGTAATATGAACTATAGGGGGCAGCATAGGAGCCGTCAGATTTTTGGCGCGAGGCGTAAATGTGTCGTTAATGCTTCCGATATAGCCCACAAGATGGCAGAACCTACTATGCACAAGAAAACGTACCGACGAGAACGGTAGATTGTAGCACTTGCTTTGGCAATGTACATGTGGACATATGTTTCCGATTCAGGCCACAAGATGGTAGACCCTCCAACGCGGTCCCTATAATTATCGATTTCGGATAGGATATCACATCAGTTCTTTAGAAAAGATTTTCCCAATATCTATTGTTAAATTTAAACAAAAGAAAACATTTTCTAACACAAAAGTTTGCATGTTCAATAGGCTGCACGCAGCACGATGTCGCTAGTCAAGTCTTTCCTAACAATATCTAAGTAGATTGGCAAGGCCTTGTGACTCGGTTTCACCAAATGTCACCCATTGATCAAACGAGAGACATAATCTTACTTTGTTCTTTATGTAACTTGTAACTGAATTCCTCAATACATCTTGGGTTTTAATACCGACTTTCTTGATGGGTACATAAATAAGTTATGTGCACATATGGTTTCACCAGTTACTAAAGTGAAATCATACTTTTAATGAACTATCTGACACTTTATTGATCGCGTTCTAGCTGAAATGTTTATGGTAAGCGTCTTACCATTAAACATTATTTAACTTCCTCTTCATCCTCATACTTTCCACTTTAAATTTTGATGGCTGATGTTATTCTGTTTTGTATTGACTTCTCGAAAGCAGGTTATAATAGTTGATAAATATATATTTTGACTCACACGGATTTCGAAATACATATTATCCTGTTTACCTACTTGAAGACCTTCAGCCAAGGCTCGTTGATGTCACGTTGCAACCTATTTAACTAAAGTTTCCTTGCCCGGAAGCCTTGCAAAACTCGCTAATGAAAAACTACTTCCTGGCGGTCTATCGTGATTGACATCTGGTTCACGGAACAGTTTTAAAGTAAAATGGGCTCCGACATTACATATTTAATGGAAAACAGGTTGTTCCTTGTTTTCAATATGATGGCAGTCAGGTAACTGTAAGCAGGGAATTAATGCTACAATTCTAAAGGTACTGGTACCCCACCTTTGATATCGTAGAAATAAGATCATAGAAATATTTGATATGTTTCGTTATATTTGGCCACTTTGGCCGTCACAATATGTTTGATGCTGACTATAGAAATGATTGAAATCAGCTTTCTAATTTAAGGTCAACTAAAAAGCCAGAGAGTGTGTAAGTAGATATAGACAAAGCAAATAAAGGACCTGAACTCGGAGGTAATCAGGACGATAAAATATTATTTATTGATGTAATCCTTAAGCACTTGCCCTTAACTTACGTCGGCAAGGCGTGCTGAACGAATCGACACATGAGCTGTATCTTACCTGGAATGTAACTGTAAATTACGCATTTGTGATAGACTTACCACTGTTACAGCATCCCGATGATTAACGGGAAAGAAATAACATACCTGAATATGTGATAAGCATTACGAAATCAGTTGTATGGTGATGGTTGTATGCAAATGTAGTGAACTGTACAGTTACATTGCGATATTTGCGACTGCATTTGATTGTGTGATCCAGTTATGAACCGGTTTCTACCAATTCCACCTGTTTGAGACCTCGACCATTGTATAATTTGACATCACATTACTATAGTGACTATACGTAATAGCACGTCTCAGTAAACTTCTGTTTTGAGCGCAGCTATGGCTTGCGAGTTGCGAATTGCAGTCCAGAGCTGTAATAACAAATAATACCGATAGCCTCAGACAATATAATTGAGTGTGATTTCTGATTATGCATAGTATTACTTCCTCTCACCACCGGCGACCCAGCATGGTTACTCTATCTGATCATGCGTTAAGTTGTTACCAGGTCAAGTTATATTGGAGACGAGTCCAGGTAGGAATCTTGGTGGTTCACGACGCGTACCTCATCGTAGCTCATTGGCAAACCAACATGAGTCTGCTATTCGATTACGAATGCTTGTTACCAATCTCTAGACCAAGTTATACGTTGGCTCTCAAGTAGTCTAGACAATGTGTAGTGAATCGGCCAGGAGTGTTCCGTACCACTAAGTCCTGCGGGCACGGCTTCCGGCGCCGGCGCTCGGCTATAAATACTGGTGTCTCAGCGCTCGAGTCATCGCCCGCCGCCGCGGGACTGGCCCCTGCATACCATCTGTCAACTGGCTGCATTTAGATGTCGCATCTTTACCTGCCTCTTCATATCGACAATAGTTAAGGATATATGGAAGCACAAGCCGAAACTCGACGTAGGCAGATGTTTATGTTCAGTTTACACTCAAAAATAAAGTTCAAGTGTTCGACTCTTGGAACAAGAGAGACCTCATAGATCGACATTTTCTAGCCCTAGCTAAAGGTAGATAACTGGACCTAATTTGACTCGAGACCCGTGATCAATTGATCATATATCATTGATAGATGATAGCGATGTCTTTCCGTCTGCAGACCTTCTTTTTTACCCAGATGAGTTATCTTTACCTACATATATTAACTGGCGTGAAGTGGCGCAGAATAGGGCAGAATGGCGCTCTCTTGTGTCAGAGGCCAAGATCCTCTTTGGGTCACTGAGCCAGTGATGTATGTATGTATGTATGTACATATATTAATCACATATATAATCAGAGCCCTTGCCACTGCTACATTAGTTGGTCAGTTTTCATTGACTTCTAAATGCACTATGTGGTGCGAATTTCGAATAGAAAAAGGATTTTTTTTGCGGGATATTAGGTATGCAGAACAATTAGGTAGGTCCATATATTATGCCTTAATTTTGGGTATCTTTACACTATTATTTTAGGGCGACATTTTGAGCTTGCGAGTCCAACGAAACGCCCAAATATTCGTATGAAGTATATGCGTGCGTAACGTAGGATACGAAACACTTCTTTCTCCCAATAAGGGGTTTTCTTTTTTGGTGACACACTAAACCAAGAAAGGAACTCACCTTTTCCAGTAGCAGTTGCATTATCAGTGTTTAAAATTTTAATGTAAATACGTTATGGTAATTAATTTAAACCAGTTTAATCTGTGTTGTTTGCATATAACGTTATATAATGTCTTATTAGGTTAGGCACATTACGAGTAATGTTTAAGCCAATTATATTTAATTTTCCGTTACTAATGTGGTTATTGATCGCTACAACTGCCAGCGCGTTAACTAGATAATTGTTTTTGTCTTATAAGATTGTATAACTAGTATAAGTGCTATTTTTACGCATGCTTAAAGTGTAGGTAATGTGTTATGCATTATTGTTATGTTTGTCATGTAAGGTACACACGTTTGGCACGTAATCTTGGATTAAATAAATAAATACTGTCTGCTTATCACTACACCCTAAAATACAAAGTCCCACGCCGCGTCTGTCTGTTTGTGTGTATGTATGTTCGCGATAAACTCAAAAACTACTGAACGGATTTTCATGTGATTTTCACCTATCATTAGAGTAATACTAATTCTAGAGGATGGTTTAAGTGTATAATTTGTTAAGGTTTTAACCCGAAGCCGGGGTGGGTTGCTAGTATGTATATGTAAAATGCGAAAATATACATATTCCAAGCAGAGGGCCATTTGCGTTCCTATATTTTTACGATGTGGGCAAATATGTTTGCCGCGCATAATGCCCGCTTGTAATAACGATGTGAGCTGAGTGATCACTTGCAGAGTACCATGATTCAGAGCTCCCGTGACGTCATCCCGCTCCAGGGCCGCGTACAAATTGATATTATCGAATTACTTCCAACGGCACTGGACGTATATTGCGATTGTAGCACCATCGTGTTGGTACTCGGTTTTTAAAGGGTTTTAGGGTATAAAGTGTGGTTTATGTTTGAAATTGATCCTTGCAAAATTACGAGTACTATTGTGGTCTATCGTTTACCTATTATGTTTTAGGTAGGTATCAATACGCCAGGCAACCGGCAAGGAAGCGATTGGATATCGAGATCGGCTTAAAAATAATTAACTTTACTTAATGAATTAACAATATAAGATATGTATACAACATAAGTACAGAAGGAAACTCGAAAACGTTCTTTAGATTCTACATGATGACATATAATCTTCATTATTTTTATCACTTCGACACTGTCGTATGTGACATCAGGACAACCTAAGAAATCTCAATTCAATATTCTCCATGCTCCGTCAGTTGAAAATGCTTTTAGCATAACAGGATAGACCCAGAGGTCTCAGAAAACACGACGCAGACAAATTGAGATATTAACGCATAAATGTTTTTTTTACAGGCTACGAGAACCAGGACTGGTTCATCCCATCGCCGGCGTTGCCAGTCAGCGACAACGACCTAGCACTCACTCCCGATCAGATCAGGGAGACGCTTAATTATTTCCGTAAGTACAAACAGTTATTATTAAATTTATGAATTAGTCCTTTACCTTACCCTTTTTAGTACCTTTGTAGGGCCATTGAGTTATTGTGATTGATCAGTGGGATCTCGATTCTCGATTGTTCAGTAGAACGAACGATGCGAGAGGATAGACATAAAAGTGAATTCTTCTTCTCTTCTCACCTTCTCAGTCGTATACTCTTGTCAGAGTCAATGGCGTAGTTAGGCGTGGGCGAAGTGGGCGGTCGCCCACGGCCCCGCGCCCCAAGGGGGACCTTGCGCGAGGCCTCTTCGGGCACAGTGCAAGAAAAGGGCCTCGCAGATGCGACTTAGCCCACGACTAGATTAGTTCACACTACGCCACGCACGGCCTTTTTCATTGTTTCCCGCCATGCTTCTTTATTGCATTCCGCACGCACAGATTTAAAGGTGACCCGGTGAGGTAAAAGTGAATTAGCGGTGAGTTAATAACTCTAATTTAATTTTGAGCAAGCAAAGAAAGGATGTGATGAAATTTTGATCGATATAGACTTTCCGATTTGACGAGTTAACACTGGTTAATTAAAGATTAGTTCTCAATTGTAGTTGCCTTTTACCGATGTTATTGCATTGTGCAATCTGTGTTTTGTAAAGTGTTTTGTAGAGTTGTCGTTGAAATTTTCAAAATCAATCACTGATACTTATACGAGTAGTTTCCACGAATTGCATAAGCGGTCTATTTCTAAAAGCCTAACTAACTTTATTTCATGTTCAAACTTTGATTTCTAAAAGCCTAACTAACTTTATTTCATGTTCAAACTTTGAAAATGTCGCAATATTAGTCTATTATTTCCATTCTTCCTTTGTTTGGGGCTGAGACGAGACGCCCTTTCGTTGTGAAACTTGATCCCGACGAAAGGTTTCACAGGGCGGGCTCATTGTTGTGAAATCCAAATAGAACATTGCGCAATTGCCCTTCGCTGTCGCTGACTGGGATACCAATGTTAGAAGAAAGTTATAGCTAATGCCAATCACTTTCAATTTATTTTAGTATTTAAACGTAATGAAAGAAATAAATGTTAAGGCACACGGCCTGCAGATTAAGGGGCCTACTGATTACCAGTTCGCCGGACGATATCAGCCTGTCAGTTAAACGCAAAATTTGACAGCTCCGAACAACTGACAGGCTGTTATCGTCCCGCGAACTGGTAATCTGTGGGCCCCTTTCCCCGTTCGCCGGACGATATCAGCCTGTCAGTTGTTCGGTCACATTTTGCGTTTAACTGACAGGCTGACTGTCGTCCGGCGAACTGGTAATCTGTGGTGGGCCCCTTTAGTTCTTAAATTAAACGGCTATTATACTGTAATCCAATTGTTACTTATTTCCCTATGACTATATTGAGTACCTAAGGTTACAAGCGTATGAAAGTCATTGAGATAATAATATTTAAATCCAATTTCCTTTAGATTACTGTCTGATTCAATAACTGCAGACGACCTTTTGCTAATTCAATATCATTTTGATTATTTATGCACTTATTGTGTTTGCATTGTGTAAGACAAATTTCCGCGACCTTGGCATTAATGAAAGTATGTTCAACTACTTCTTTAGGCGAATCCAAATATGGGGTACAAGTGGTAGTTATTGCTGTGTAAGGCAGGGTGTGGGTCAATTACGGTAAATGTATGCAAAAAACAACGTTTTTGTCTTACGGAAATTGAGATTTGTATCTCGCATATTCTTAATCAGGCAGTTGCCTTATTACAAACCCACTTTTAATGATTTTCATTCCGTACCTATATTTAGCTTTAGATGGCAATCGTTTTCGTAAAAAGTAGTGACTAGGCCAATTCTTGGGATTAGTTGCCAAACGGACCCCAGGCTCCCATGAGTCGAGACAAAATGCCGGGACAACGCGAGGAAGATTATACACAGTTCACCAAATCGGTTTTAGAACGTGCGGTATTGCCGTGTGAACGGGGTCTTACGTAACACTATATCTGCTAGCGCGTTGTGTGACAGCCGGCGCCGTACTAACATCAACAACACATCATTGTTAGACCTTATCTCGTTGCAATAAGATCTACAAGCAATCAGTTATCTGTGTTGATAGTACGCGTGCGCGGCGCGGGAGGCGCGCAGCGCCCACTGTGCCGGGCGCGCCGGACCGCGCGCCACGCGTACCGCCACCGTCGCCGATCAATACCGTGCTGCAACGCCCGATCCTAAATATTCACCGGTTAGCTGCACCCGCTGCACTCAAACGCGTTTTCCACACAATCGAAACACTGTCATGTGCTCGATTAGGTTCTAACGTCCGGGTATTTCTTTGTCAATGAATCCGTTCCGTGATCGAGATTGAGATTATAAATTCTTACATACGGTACTGATAGTATTATAATGTAGATGTGGACGCGCATCGATTAAGGGTTGCGAGGAGACGCCACCGCGCAACAGCTGCCGCCTGTTGTCTTGACCGTGAGGGCCTTTACTTAACGTTACTATTGCCTGACTATATTTATGTAATATAACTATAAAATAAAAATATAAGCATATGTATGTAATTATACCTATTACAAAATAACTGGTTTGCGCGCTTGTACGTTAATCCATATCAGTTTACGAATAGTTCTACTATGACCGAGCAATATTTTTGAGGTCTACTTATTCAGTATACCTATGTATTACTTTAAATACTTTACCTAATAGTATCACATAACGTAATCTGTTAATTGTTAGAATTGCAATGTAGTTTGGTGTGTGTTCACGTGAAGTAGCTTGATTTTATGATAATTGTGATACATATAATGCATGTGGTTATTATGACATTAGGACTTTATAAATAATACACTGAGGTACCTATATAATATTTAAAAACTAACCTAACCCATCCTGGGCATTCAAAATAACATTTGAATTTGCACAATCTTAAAAAAACCGCACGAGATTTAACATATAATGAAACATTTAGAGGGGGCGTTAAGCCAAGGGATTAGAAAGAAACAAAAGATTGCACGCTGCGTGAAACTAGCGACGGAAGATTTGGCGAAAATTAGACATGTTTTTGTGATTTTTTTCTATCGAGCCAACTTTAAGAGGGCGTCGAGGAGGGTAAATTTTCAGATTCTGTCAAATTACCCCATTTCACACACAAACGCAGCTCACGCACACTACCTCAATTTACTGGGACAGGTCAGTGACCCCTAATATTTTTTTAAAGGTGCTGTTTCGAGTTTAGTGTTAACTACTGACCTTCTTTGAGGAATTTAAACTGTCAAAGCTTTCCTTTGTGAGAAGACAGAGAAAAAACACTTTTTATATATAGCTTTCCTTGTTTGTTCATGTCATGTCATAGGTATGTGACGTATTAGGTAATTAATTATTTTCGTTGTTGACTTTTGTATTAAGATAGGTACAAAACGGCGACGCTCTTAACTGTCCATCGGTGGACCTTATGCCTTTTGTAATAAGGTTTACGAACTGTCAGTTAACAGTGTGGTGGTGTGCGATGGTAGGTATGCGGTTTGTAGACATAGACCAAATTAAACCTAGGAGTTTTATTATTAAAGATATAAGAAATCGTCTACTTTACCTACTCGAAAAAAGTGGACTCTATCTAAAATTATCCCTTCATTAGTTATAGGTCTTGTAACATTTTTTTACAACTATAGACGCTTATTATATTTCACTTATAACTTAATTTTTAAAGCTCTGTTGATAATAAGGCTTTAAAAACATCTAATAAAATTCAGGTACTACACTTATACTTTTGTAAGTCAGTAAGTGATGCTTACTTAAAACTTATCGGGAAATCAAATAACTCATAATTACCTATATTAAAATATTTAAATTTACTAATTCATCTCATACGTTCAATAAGGCCCGGGACTGGGCTTTGTCACCCGCACCGACAGAGGGCCTTTTTAGCCCTACGTAATATTAAAGAATTTGTGTCCTGTGTCCCGGATAGTATGGGTTCTGGTCCATGACGCGTCCTGAAGTAACTTATACAGGGTGTAATCGTTAAGTGTGGCCAGGCTACAATTCCGTAAATATAACAGATATCAGAAAACTTCAAATTGATATCGAAAGTGCGTTACCTAATGAGTAAAATTACATTAATAACTTTTTTTTAAATAAATGCAGAAATATCCCAAACATTAACTTCAAATCAAACCCTCCCATACATTTAGTACGACGACTCAACCCTCAAAGAACGTCGGTGTTGTAAGAGACAAAACTGCTTGAGATTCATTATTTGCCATAATAAAATGTAATAAAATAATAAAACTACCGTTTATGAAATAATAAATATAACACTTATTTTTTAAGGAAGTACATTTTTTGTTTACAGTAGTTTCTCGAAATGACGCCCTTCTTGTGCGATACATTGACGGGCCCCCTTAAATATTTCTAAATTAACTTTGCGGTGTGATTAAAAAATAAATGTTAGATTTATTATTTCATAAACGGTAGTTTTATTATTTTATTACAGTTTATTATCGCAAATAATGAATCTCAAGCAGATTTATCTCTTACAACACCAACGTTCTTTGAGGGGTGAGTCGTCGTACTAAATGTATGGGTGGGTTTGAAGTTAATGTTTGGGATATTTCTGCTTTTATTAAAAAAATATATTAATGTAATTTTACTCATTGGATAACGCACTTTCGATATCAATTTGAAATTTTCTGATATCTGTTATATTTACGGAATTATAGCCCGGCTACACATAACGATTACACCCTGTATACATATCATTAGATAATTCATAGCCTATATCGATAGAATAAATCGTTCTTATGAGCGTATTTGGTGGGCATCCCTTATTAGTAAAAAAGCCTACTGCTTTATAATATGCTTTATAATATAATATGGCTGCTTTATAACGGTGGCAATGGTGGCAGAAACCCATTTCGTTTGTAAAATTATCACCTGTAATTTATCTGTTAAATATTAAAACATTGTATTCACACTTTTCAAATGCCAGATTCAGTTTTTTTTTTAATGTTTGACTTTGGCCATAATTCAATTTAAATAGAAATCATCACCGCCACGCGCTACTAATTAATATTCAGAAAAAATATATGAGTGCCTATTTTTATTTTTTTGACATTTAGATTTTATTCTAGAAATTATAGACTAGTATTTTTTTATACAAGCTTTTTAATGTTTGACGATCCTTCTGTGAAATTCTTAGTGTTAAATTTGATATGTATAATAATCCAATCTTATTATGGAATTATATTAACATCAATAAATTGCTCTGATAGATTAAGATTAATTACGATTCATAAGAGCTTGTTGCTAGCCTAGATTTTGCTATTTTTTATTTAGTACAAATCACCACACTGTGATTGTAAAGGCCAAAATTGTCCTAAAATTACATATCATTATCATTTATTGTGCAAAAATCAGTTTATTTGTATGAATCGTTATACCTATATACGATTATTTAAAAACTGAATTCCTCGTCCCTAAATTTTTCAAAAATGATATATAACTTGCCCTAGTTGCTAAAAGCATGAAGAAATATAGCATAGATTGGACTTCATAGATTGGAGCCGACCATTTCCCCTCTTCCCTTATTTTTGGTATACTAAGCCACTAGTATTGGGTTGCCTATAATTATTTTTCTTTGAATGTACTCGTAAACCTCTATCCGTTAGTATGCGATTCATTAATGGACGCACCATGGCCCAAATCGGGACACGGTTCTTTAACACGTAATGTTAATAATCAGTGAACATCTTTAATTACGCTCAAATGCTTAAGTTTCAGTACAGGTAAAAGTACATATGAGCTGTACTTTTAATGGTTAGTACAATCGGCATCAAATAGAGAGTGACGGCCAAAGTGACCAAATATAGCTATAGGATCTAAATGTGGACGAATAAGGTCAGGTGAAGCATATAAGGCCCACCTTTATTTTAACTGAAATAGTTCTATTAATAATCAGGATATTATTACCAAATCAATGTTTCTTCATATATACCAAAATAGTTATAAAAATATTCCGGCGCTTTTGAAAAATACACGTTTTATAAAAAAACCATACCATGTTGGTTCGGAACCGGGCTTTGTTACTTGCACTGACAGTTGAACACTGACTTGAACATAAGTTCAAGAATAACAGAAAATATTACCGGGCCTTATTAGCTTATATCATGAATTAATTTCATCTTCAATTTAAAATGGTCTATAGTAAAATACGGCCTACATGAGTCATGGAAAAACAAATTGTATTTTATTTAGAAAGTACTTATAATATATGTTGTTCATAATCTTCAGTAAGCTGACTTCTAGGAGTCTATCTATTATAATTAATGTAGATTGACAGTTTACTTAGCAAATTGTACTTTTATACCTTTAGGTTTTATGTCGGAAATATTTCAGCCAATTTGGACTGAAACAAGCATTTGAGCGTAATTAATGATGTTTACTGATTGTTAATCTTAAATATATCTATTATGTAGGGCACTTAAATTATTTTAGCGGACCGAGCGGATATGTATGTTTGTAGACCACTTTTTTATTTAAATAATTAAATTGTAATTCATTCAAAAAAAGGTTACTACAATTAGGGATATAGATACCTCACCTACCTTATTACAAAGCATTACAAAAATGTCCAAAGGCCAAAGCAGCGTGGCTTTGATAAGACATAAGACCTCATAAATACCTATAAATAAACGTTCACTGAAAAAACCCTAAGGCATTTCTGATAAGTAATTATTTTTCGTTACTGAGTTATCGTTTTGCACCGAATATCAATGAAATAAAAGCACGTTAATTTGATAGATACATTTATATAAAAATCGTCACATGGAACCAATATAGGTACTCGTAAGCCAGACCACTGCTGGTATTGGCTTTAAATATCGTTCTTTCAACTGATAATATAGCCACAAAAACTCGCTGAGACTGCAGGTCGAGTCTTGATTTCAATTTCTTGATGATATATCATTGAATTAACTTTCAAAGCACGTGATAGCTCTCAGAATAGCAACAAAACTGGTTGAAACTAAGTATTTTATTGCTGATATTATGTGAACAACATTGCTTCGTCTTCATAAATAAAATTTTAATAATTTATATTGTTTACGTTAAAATGTGAAGAAATTTGTTGATAAATTGTCTATCTAGTATATTGACATTATGTCATATATGTTTTTAAAATGACGTAATATGAATGCCAGCACAATGAAAATTTATTCCAATAAGATAAAACAAATCTTCAAACTTTTTTCATTTTTAGTGAATTAGGAAGAAACTAATTACACTGATTTGGTTGTGTTCGTATATTTTATAAATAATTTGTTATATTTTTAAAGTATTATGACTTATGAATAAAAACAAATCAAAATTTTAATGACTCTGGATCTCCGTGTGACATTATTCATTTACCCTATTTATTTTGAACACAGTTTTTCACTGGTATCATCATTCGTATACGGACATGAATTTATGTCATAAATGAAATGTCAAAATGGGAGATTTTAAGTACGCGTCCGCTCCGGACGGCCCACAGCGGGCATCTGATTCAAAGGAGAATTTGACAGATATGGCGGATGTATGGAAATTTTACGAAAGTTTACGTTTACGATTGAATTTCTCTGTTGTCTTTAAGAGGAAAAATAGGAAAAGCCTGATTCGTTGTAGTCCAGTTATCTGGCTTTCGAAATCACTCGATTTTATAGCTTGAGCATCGAAATTTTTATACAAATTTTACTAAACGCTGACACTCGTTCATCCCGTTTTAGGTACAACTTTGCATGAGTGTATTTATTATATTGTAAAAGATTTCAAATTTTCAAGGGTGATTCGTTGTAAACACACTCTTTGGGATAATAATGATATTTATTATAATTTTTTTTATCAAGAGATGTGGACGCTAGCGACTAAACGGTGACTGCCTTTTTCGCTGATTTTGCTCGATGCAGTCTTAATCGTTCAAGGTTTTGGTTTGAGTCTGCTTTTGAAAATATAGACCAGGTAGTCTAGCTTCCATGTGGTTTTTTTTCATGGCATTTACCTTTGTAAGAACGTGTAAAAATTCATTATAATTAAAATTTTGCTTTAGCCCCCTCTTAAACTATAATTGTTAAATGATATAATGATGAATGATTTGATTTATAATGATTATTAAATAAAAAGATTAAAGACCCAATTACGAAATAGGTAGCTATGTCAAAAACAAATACCTAAACTGGATCAATGAACTCTTCCAAATCCTACATGGGCCTATCGGTTTGTTGATATAAAATAGAATTTGATTAATGATGTAATATAACTGTTAGTTAATATCCTGATTGAACTTCATATTGCAAGTCAGGGTATGCTGGAGAAAATTACATCTTAAAAACTATAATCCAACAAGGAGCCTACAAACGATTTCTGTATCGCTACAAAGCGGTCCCGACATACAGTCGGCAGAAGTAGCGTAAACGCGCCAGGTGGTAAAAAATGTGTAAGCACGTCTTTGTTGTTGATGGAATAAGAGCGTGTGCAGATCATTTTAAACACCTGACCTGGTTAACTACTGCTGTCAGCAGCAGCAGTGGTGCGGTCAGCTGTACATACTGTACAGTCACCAATGTCACCATCAGATATATCCGACCGGCCAAGGTGTTCACAATATCTGAACACGCACTCTAACGCCTTGACAATAGAGGCGTGCTCAGATATTTGTGAGCAATTTGATCGCTCCGATATATCTGATGGCGACTGTACAATTCAAATCTTGCACCCGCTAATCGATTTAGCCATTTGTTAGTAATGTGTGGTGTTTAATTTATTTACATACTTTCTTAGCATGTGATGGTATTTTGTAGCGGTGCAATAAAACAACATCCTAAATCAGGAGTTTCCAAATTTCCCAACTTTTTTACGTCGTATGCTAATGAAAAATATTATTATTGTCTTTGCAAAACTAACCCTTAAAACATTTCACTTCTCATGCCAAATGGTATAATATTTGTTGTTTATTATTCATCATCATCATCATCTCAGCCATAAGACGTCCACTGCTGAACATAGGCCTCCCTCTTTTTTATGGGGGGTGAATGCCATAATCGCCACGCTTGGCAGGCAGATTGGCGATCGCAGTCGAGTACACCGAATTTGAGGGACGCTGCTGCCCGTCCACCGGTGGTCTTGGTCGTAGTTTAAGGACATACCCGGGTGAATGTGTTTATTATTATAGCCTCAGAATGCGTGATGTACTTATATGAATCAGCCGGTACATACTTAATAAACATTCCAACTGAATTGCAATTCAAAAAAGAATTCTAAAAACAGATGTTGCCCTTTCCAATCGACCTTCTATAAATAAATTCCACATGTAGTTCGATAAAGCACCTCCTTTCTAGTTAATCGCGTTTGATGCGCTTACATGACCTATATCACTCGTTATTTTTAGATAGGATTATTTTTACCCGCGTATTACTACGTAGTATTAGTACTATTAGTGTTATCACGTTTGTCAGTTCGCCAAATTCCCCGCGAATAGCGTTACTTGATTGCAGTTCAATTATAAGGTTGAAGGCCGAAGTTACTAAAATAGTATTCGCAACAATGGGTACACGCATTCGTAAGGGCCCCCGACGCTCGAAAGACGCTAGATGTGTGGGGGCCCTAAAATGGGGAATTTTAAAGTTAGATCTGCTTTTTAAAGCAGGTAGGTAATTTATAGAACGGTTGATGCCATTTTTGTAAAATGATGGATATAAAAATTACCTACCTGCCTTAAAAAGCAGATCTATGTAACTTTAAAATTCCCCATTTTAGGCCTCCCCCACATCTAGCGTTAGTATAAAAGTAGGAAGTTTTCTGAGCGAACGCTTGGTCTATTTTCGTTGAGGGTGTTAATGAATATTTCTTGGACAGAAAACAAATAAACAGTTCAGTCTTCAAACATCTGAAATATACTCATCCAATGATTAATGTTCTACACTGGCCTTACGTTTGGGAAAATTATTTACCCGTTTAAAGTGCAAAAAAACCGCACTAATAAGGTATTTGACGTAAAATTACTACAATTGTGTAGGCGCGTATTCACCAACTAATGCATCATTTTTACGCATTTACTTGGGTACAGTGTAGTTGAATGAACGGTATAAATTCAGGATCAAAGGTGAAGGTTAACGACCATTTTCTCATGGATGGTATTTTATGATGAATGGCACCTTTTAACTATTCATTACGCCAAACTAGTTGCTAATAGTCAAGTAATGATTTGCTTCCTGGTTTAACACTGTACTTGTTCAGTTCTGCTATTTCCTTTTCACGTGTGAATATTTATTTATTAGTAAAATTTTGTCATTGATATGCAAAATTTGATTTGTTTTAGGTAGGTAGGTACGGTCAGCCAAGAAAGTGGTCTACCACTTTCTTGGCTGACTATATCTACTACATTAAAAATTATATAAACTAACAAGTGATTGAACCTAGCCCACTTAAAAAAATGTAAGTAGATACATTAAAATCTTGCACTCGGAACCGGTTAAGCTTACAAGGAAGGGTACCCAACTGTCCGACTCCGATTTGATTTATTTTGATATATGTTATAGAGTAGTCTAAAATAACGGTAACGTATTTTTTTTAGCTGCCCAAACTCAACCTGTTAGGAGAAAATGGCCTTCAAAATACTGAAAATTGACCAAACCTTCTAATATGTATGAAAAACTTTTTTCAAAAAAATTGATAATTAAGTAGTAGTAGTAATTAATTATAAATTTTTTTGAAAAAGTTTTTCATAGAAATTAGAAGGTTTGGTCAATTTTCAGTACTTTGAAGGCCATTTTCTCCTAACAGGTTGAGTTTGATCAGCTAAAAAAAATACGTGTCCGTTATTTTAGACTACTCTATAACATATATCAAAAAAATCAAATCGTAGTCGGACAGTTGGGTACCCTTCCTTGTTAGTAAAATAATGCAATCGATAGCAAATTTTATATCAGGCAAGCAAAACCAGTCTTAATTATATTGTAGATATGTAGATATAGTGGACTCTGTCTAGTACTTTCAAATGCTAATTGCTGAAGCAAGAACTAAATTCAGAGCATTAATAATTCATAGTTCATTTGACTGCAGGCAGGTTGACTGGTAGCCCGACTCCAATCACCGGCGACCTGTCTTACGTATAAAAAGAGACAAATAGTAAAAAAAGACAAACTTGAATGTTGAATGTTAAATTCGATTAAATTCGACTAGAACTTAAATGTGTCTTTGTAGTAGATGGCATCACTTACATACACAGATTTCAGACTTTTCTTTCATTTCGTAAATATAAACTATGGGGCTGTCCATAAATTACGTCATCGATTTTTGACGATTTTTGACCCCCCCCCCCCCTATAATCATCCAAAAATCATGCTTCAAATGACCCCATTTCCTCCTACTTCATGCTATCGTCATCCGATGTCCAGACCCCCCCCCCCCCTAATTTGAAATGACGTAATTTATGAATAGTCCCTATATGGTGTTAGACTATTTTGTCTGTCAAAGAGAGCTCGCCAGTTGTTATGGCTTTGATCTCTAGACATTTAACCGCCTGTGGCGTCGTATAAGCTAAACTAACTCCACTCTCACACTTACCTTACTTAATGATGATAGTTGATGAGGTACGCCGCTTTGTATGTAGATTAGCAGTCTTTACTATTACTTGCTTGCCGTAGGTATGACATGCGCGGTGCCCGTGTTATGCCAACATTTGGCATGTCAAGTTACATTATCGCGATTCGATTCGTACCGCCCGTTACTTATGGCCAGTTATAGTTATGGCTCGTGCGGAAGTGGACGTGGGCTCGCGCGTGGTCACAATGTAAATCGCTCGTGTGTCCATCGCGTGCTGCCAGCTGCAGACGCCTGCACTTGATCGTGAAAGTTACTGGCCTCAAATGCCGAGACCGTTAGTAAAAGAAATCGCCTTGTTTTAAGTTTACAGATGTGTCTTGCCGGTGAATTTGTGTTACAGCTACTGAAGTTTAGTGGTTTTATGTGAACTTAAGTTGTGACTGATAAGTGATAACCTCTCGCTGTGTTGTCGTCATCGAGAACTGTCAGTTCTGTTTTGTTAATTGAGGATGTTACTCGGTGTTTGTAAAAGTAGATAGATACCGCTTTACACATGGATGACTCATAATGTGATGAGTGTGACCACAATGCCAATCGATTTAGCTTAAAACGACTGCAGAATAATGAGCGAAGTTAAAGGGTTTAATGTCGTAGGAAATTTACTCAAAAATAAGAAATAGTAATTGTAACTACCCTTTTTTTCGTGTTCAAAGTATCTGTTGTATAACTGTGGCCTGTAGGTAATATCATGCGGTTTATATATGTTATATATATATAAATAAAATAAATAAATAAAATATATATTAATACTATGTGTTTTAGGTCATTTTGTTAAAAAAATTGAATGCAAATGTCTTTTCGTGACATCATGAAGTACTAAAAGTAAAAATACAAATACCGCCGGTGTAAATTTCTATTTATACAACAAGCCAAATTAAAATTACTGTCATTAACTGCGTGCGTTAAAATCACATCTCTGCGGAAGCGTGGAAGCAGCTTAGCGTCAAATCGATTGGATATTATTCCAAACGATTACACGAACCAATTTATTTTCTAATCGCTAAATATATTTCTAAGTACATCCCTATCCGTATTATTTGCTCGCGAAATGGAGGAGGAGGAATATAGGTCAAGGTTGCTATCATGTCTTAACCTTGATAAAATGCGAGGCGATCTAAGAAAATGGTAGGAGCCGGGAAAACTCAATCTACCGCCTTTCTTACTGCGTAGTTACAAGACATGGTCTACCGAAATGACTGTATTTTCCTTTGCTTCTTTTATTATTCGTGTTGAATTAATGGTGTCACTGAATTAATGAATTTTAACAAAGGAAAGAAGTTGGAATAACTTCTTAGTACGGCATAGTATCGTGACTTCACTTATGAAAAAATCATGACGCGATCAGCTGAAGGTCAAGTTTTTCTATTGCTGAGGAAAAATGTTTCTGTCGGTTGCAGTGCTAGGTTTAGATATGAGCGCCGCGCCGGCGCGCCGCCGCCGCCGACGAAATTTTCGCGCCGCCGCCGCCGACGCTGCGCTATCGGCGTGGCATCGGCGTGACCTTGGTAGATACTAACTAGTTTCAGAATGAGATTTTATCTAGTTTAGATCTTTAACGGCGCCACTCTGAATAGCTTATAGACATTTAAAAGGTAGTTTAGGTCCATAGTATCATCATCTCAGCCCTAAGACGTCCACTGCTGAACAAAGGCCTCCCCCTTGGACCTCCATTCGTACTGGTTGGAAGCGACCCGCATCCAGCGTCTTCCGGCGGCCTTAACAAGGTCGTCCGTCCATCTTGTGGGTGGAGGTCCATATAATTCAAAAATATCGAAGGTAAATTCAAACTTTTCTGTCTGGTAACCGCGCTACTAGTCTTAGGAAAACGAAATTTTGCCAGCTGGTTAGGTAATCCATCATTCGCCGCGAAATTAACCATTGCAAGCATGGCTGAATGTTTTTAAAATGTATAAAAAGCGGTTAATATCAGATATTAAGCGTTTTCGCGTCCAAAGGAAGGGCGTCGGAAACGGCTCTCATTTAAACTTGGCCATTGTTCATATTTCAAACTTTCCTCTCTCGAAGCTCAATCTTTGGCCTCGCATCGCTCGCATGGAATCGCCAAGTTTTCGGCTCTGTTTGGAGCTCAACATTCGGCCTCGCTTTTAAAATGTTTGGTCATTGGTTTTTGTCCGATCTTAGCTCCACTGCAGCACAGGCTTTGGCCTCGCACGAAAGTGCCTGTATGGAGATACAGGCGCTTTCGTAGTTTTTAACATTATGGCCTCGGTCTTTATCGGCCTTCGGACTTGCTTACACTGGACCACTAGTTCTAAGCTCTGCTCTCTTGCAGCTTGATCTTCGGCCTTGCACAGAAGCGCACCGCAATCGGCGCTCCAGGCATTCGGCCGTCAGCCAAGCTCACAATTGGCGTTCGATTCTAAGCTGTATTCTTAATACCAGCAGCTCAGCCTCTGGCCTCGCATGCTCGCATGGGAAGGCGTCGGAATCAGGTCTTCGGTGTTAAGTGGAGCTCGGCCTCGAACCTCACCTTTAGACATAAATCGGTTTTGTTGTGTTGATTTGGTTAACGAAAAAGCTTGATTTTCCTTACTTCGGCTCTTTAGAATATGGACAAGACGTTTTCCTGATGATACAGTCAATCCGCTACTGTTTAGTTAGCACAAAAGATAAGGGCCTCGCAAAGATCTTCCGGCCACGGCCTCACCAAGATTAAGACTGGCTCTGATGAAGCGCGATACCGTTTATGCGAGTGTTTATACTATATAAAACTATTTTCGTACGTTTATTCAATAAATTATCCTTGAAATTGAAAAATGCACTTATTTTATAACTTTCCTACAGCAAAAACATGTTTTTTCGGTAATATTTCGGTTTGAATTATTTTTTCATTAATCAAAGGTGTTTCAAGGCCACGCCGCCGATTCGCCGCCGCCGCCGACCAATTTTGACCAGCGCGCCGCCGCCGGCTAAATGCCTATCGGCGCTCATATCTAGCTAGGTTAAATAGCATTCTCTTCAATCACGCTATTATAAATCTAAATAATGTAACGCAGAGTAAGGTTTAAATGGCACGGACTGCTATTTATTAACTTAACCCGTCTAGTTTTGCAACGACCTATCACGATATTTAAATGGAGTTCAAATGCTTGCCCAAGCGACTGTACATTGATAACTTGATAAGGTCACTGAAAGGGAATGCTAGGATTTTATCATATTACAAAGGTTAGCCCTTCAAGCGCTCATTCGATGAGAATTCAAAGGGTAGAGGCAGATAAAGATTATTTAACCTCGTAAGTCCCCGCTTACTTGTACAGGTACAAATTAAATTCGAGTTTTGAACTCTTAAAGAAATAAAAGAAAGTTCCAAATTCAAAAGCGCAAAAATTGACTTGGGTCTTACGAGGATGAAGCAGTCATAAAATAAGTCGATAATTGTATACGCCCAAAAGCGGTAGCGTGTTACGGTAGGTTTTGCAGCAACGTAATCTGACGACTTTGACGTCGTAGCTTTATCAAGCAACTGTTTAATTTGGTCTTTCACGTATGTGAAAGGCCCCATAGACTGGAACTAGACAAGCGCAATGCGCAAGGCTGCGTGACGTCACGGTGAATCACGTGCGCGCGTCGTCGACCTTATAGGCCCAACAGCTTTGCCAATTTCATGGGCAATTCGCGTTGTGCAAAAACTTGACGGTGGCCAATGGCTATTGCAATGGCTTTTGTTGTTCGAGTTAAATGTGTTTTAGGTGTTCCCAGTTCCCACGATTGGATCGGTATTGATTAGGAGTGATCGGGAGACATATTAGTTGTAGGTACTTACTTTATATTTATAACATAATGTCCCTTGAAATCGTTAATAGCATTTAAAAATATATATTTTCATTCGCTCAGAATAGTTTCCCTAACCTATGAATCGGCTCTAATCGTGTTCTCCTGACTTATGAATTGTTTATCAAGAAAAACAATAGTAATTACATAATTACTAGTTGCACCATGTTCCTGTCATCTTTCAATTGAATAGGTTATTAGGAAACCTGGAAGTCTTCCATCAATAGTTTTCTATCCATTGGTGGAGTGGTAACTATTTATTAGATGATTGTTAGGTAATGTGTGACTTCAAGCTTACGATTCGTGGTCACTCCTAATGTGTTAGACACGACTCCTGAAACATATTTACATGTAGACCGTGTTGTCTTGTTTAGAAGCACTATATTTATTCACTGACTTTCTGGACAAAATAAACTATTAAGTTAATTACTAAGCATTCGAGTTGTCCGTGAAACTGGCAAATTGCCTTGTTTTCCATTAGTACTGAGTAGGAAGAGGTAAAAAATTTAAATTGTTTCCACAAACTGCTTTAAGCTACTTAAACTCTTCTTTAACTAATAATATGCTCATAGTGGCAATTTAAAATGTTTCTAAAGGGATTAAATAATATAAAGAAAGGAACGATAGTAATTCCTAATGTATGTAATTTATAAATAAAGAAAATAAAAGAGGTGTCTTTTACTTGATAATGACATAAGTAACAATACGAAGATAGGTAGTAATAGGAAAGAATAATAATAAACAAGCCATTGTATAACCCACCTATTTGATCATGTCGAAAAATAATGTTTATTTATTATCTATTGTTTACCCGGTAAACTTTACCCTGATGTGTTTATTATTCGCGAGCACTTATTGAGTAACCTTCATACTATTCATAACTGCTTGTGGTAGGTAATAAACGTTCAAGTTAGCTTTACAGTAAAATAATCTTCTTCTGCAACCTAGCGTTTTCCCGGCCTAGCGCCAGGGTCTCAATCTCCTCCACATCACACGGTCTTCGGCATCCTCAGGCGTGAGATTGTTCTCTTCCATGTCCGCTGTCACGAAACACAGTAAAATAATCCTATTTAACTAAAATTCCATAATAAAATATAAGTATTTGTTAAACTAGTTGCTTTATTAATCATAGTTACGTATAACGTTTACAGTAAAATTTCATTGTGACAGGTATAAAAATCAGTGTGCTGGTAATTTAACCTGAGCACTTTTATACCGTGGGCGAGTGCCGGCGCACCTTGCTTTGCCCTCGTTTTTACACAAAATCAATACTAGGCTTTTAAAATCTCACGAATTACATTGCATTCTAATATTTTGTGAACACACGTTTACGCTTTAAATTATCTTATCAGCGCTATTCATGATTAACACGTTAGGATCGTTTTAAAATATGAAGCCACGTTACCTGCGGCTCAGTGCGGTTTCTGTTTTAGTGCAACTATTTATACGCCCATCGTTGGACGTCAGACGGCCTTTGAAATCATATAGGGCGGACGTTTTCCAGCCGGTATTTCCAGCCATATACTTTAGTCGGGCGTGAATATGAATTCGCGTTTGACTTACACAGACGCAAAGTTATTATTGGCATCGAGAGACAGACAGTGAGAGTTTGACTATTGTACCTAGTGTAAGAAGCTGAAAGTGAATGGGTCGGTGAAGGCAGCCCCCGATGGTCGGTTTGGGGGCCCGTCACGGCGGAGGGCTCTGAGGGCGCGGGGTGCGCGGGCGCGCGCGCCTCGCCGCCGCCCGGCTTCGACCGCGAGCTCTTCCAGGAGCTCAGCTTCTTGCCGGACGTCGAGCTGCGCGAGTGCCTCGGCGAGTACCCGGACTTCCTCTACCACGTGGCGAGGGACAGGTTCGGGAGGCTCTACTTCCGTGTGATCAGGACGTTGCTCCTAGACAGAGGTATGAGCAACATCGTCGGCCACCACATCGCATAGCTCATATAGTTAGTTACCCACATGAAGTTTCGCTTTTCCATTGCTGCTACCGGTGGTTGGAAATCTATCGTACATTCCGCCTGATTTTAAGTGGTCATCGCGATTTTTATTTCTTGGAACCCACGTTACATGCAGGTGACGTTTAAAAATCAGTGAGTTCAGTTTTTGAATGATCCAGTGGTTTCGGGCAAACCTCATTCGCTTCTTCATGGCATTTAGGACACTGCTAAAGTGCTTTATCATTTTAATATGTTTATTATGTTGCTTATAAAGGGGGCTTTAAATGTTTAATTACCTTGACCGACTATCGTATTTGTTCGGGTTCACTTAGATTGATAGAGTACGTGATAACATCTGTAGTGTACACAGACATACTTACATTACATCATTACCATTTAATTATAACATAGGACGACTGTCGTATGTACTTGTTTGAATTACATGACAACATTGTATGTATTGACTCGATTACGGGAAATGGTTGGTAAAAACTGTGTGTTTGCGTCGTGTGAGACAGCCCGTGCATCACAATCGATATCCGTTGTAATCTCGGAGTTAAGTAACAATGAGAAAAAGCACATCCACCATTCAATACCCTCGTTATTCTGTTCCCATACTTAGAAAGCAAGTCTGCTACCTTTTTAGTTTTGTAATAAAACTATATTGCACTTTTGCTTACGGCAAAGTATTGTGAAAATCCTTATATGATGTTATGGAATATACAATCTGTGTTACCTACTTCACAAGTCGATTAACCTAATCAATGCAGTTGTATGTACTCGTACGTAGGGACCCGTTTTTAATCAAAGTTTATCAATTCGGCATGCTATTTAGGCATGATGGCAAACAAAACGTTATTAGAGTAAGCGTTAATGTACTGAAGGTAGCTTTTTATCAGTACCATTATGTGCTCAAGTACCTATCTACTCCAGTGTCTGTTGTCTCTTTTGCTGGGTACTCAAGTTTTCCCACATGTGTACACAATCGAGTAAAACAGTTTGTTTTGGTCGCCCTCCGCGCCGGCAACCTGGCGTAGTCACCAGCTTGTTCAGCCGGCCCGCGCTAGTGTCTGTCGCTACGGATTCTATATCGATGAAACACTTCCGATATTATCGAACTATCCTCACGAATAATGTATGAGTAACAGTGTAGTGTTGTAGTGCATCGCTTCATTGAACCGTTTCAATGTATACGCCACGCGCTGATCTCGATAATCCTGGTTAGTATCAACACAGTGTCGATCTATTTATATCGATATTTAAATAATTGTTTATCATATCTTATCTCTCGATGCCGGTTAGCTAGCCATGAAAAATTCATCATCATTCTGTGTTTACGCTCGCGTGCGTTCCACTTGTAAAAAGTACGCGTTTTGGACAATAGTACCTATTGTGATCTTGGTTTGTTTTGCTTTTTTATCGGATGAAGGATTGTTTACTATCCTGTATACAATAGTAGTTAGTGCACTACTGGTTAGAACGCGTTTTCTAACGGTGAAGTTATGAGCGTTGGTAAGATTTATAAGGTGTTTTAAATAAATTTAATTCATATACAAATTAGCATAGGCACCTAATAACAATAATTTATTAGAAATTGCCGATTACAAAAAAAAATCTATAGGATTAATAAATATTTGGCAAAGTATTTATGAAATAAAAAAAATATTTTATGTTTTGCTTGATTAGTTACGTTTCCAGATTTCCAAATGTAATTGATTATTTATTTGTATTGTGTAAAAAGTGGAGTATCATTTCAGGTGAAGTACCTATACAGTCAGAGTAATAATATTTCATTCTTTCGCCTCTGACGTATGTTTACAATGTATAATTAATATATTTCGTCTTGTGTTGTACTGTACTGAAATACTCCTTGTTTTCGTTTTATACTTGTAGTGGATAATTAGTACATATTTGGTAGTAAGAATTAAAGTTTAAAATGTACGTTTGTCCACAGTTCTATGCAGCAACAGGGTGAGCCAAATGACAAAAACCTACAATGACATCGAAGCAGTAACACGGCTCTTGGAAGAAGTAAGTACCCATTGTTTTCTGCGTCTTTTCATGCTATAATTGTTATGTGTACTTATGCATGCCTCATGTAGGTAGGTGTTACCAGTTTTCACTTATGGACTGAAATGTGCTCGGTAAAATAAGTATTTTACGAACTGAGATTTGCCTGGTTTTGAGTATTATACTGTGGATACGGGACGATTGGGTTCCAAATTGGGTCTCCCGATATATATCGTCTTTATACATGGTGTTATCTATTGCCTACCTATTCTTAATGAGGTTTAGGCTGATTTTCTACCAAATGCAGCAAATGGTTCGAGGCATATAACAGCTTCGAACCCCGGTTTTGCGAGCCATATACGTGCTCATACCTGGAGGACTATATTATCATCTTAACATAGCGTACGAACGTACGAATATAGCGGATCTGATATGAAATCCAGGTATATATATAATCTATTAAGGGTCAATGGTTATAAAGCACGACTCTTTCTTGTGTGATATTAACAATACTCACGTTCGTACTATCTACTAATAGCACATGCCGACGTTTCAAATTCCAATTAATGACAATTGGATTGCTATCCGCATAATTATTGCGATACAGATTGGCAATGATTGATGCGATTAAACAAAGGGAGCAATTTAATGTAAAAAATGCAGTATATTGTAATTTAAAATGCAGTATATTGTGTGAAACAAAACATATAAAAATGTACCTAAAAGGACACCTTACTCCACCACCTTACACCTTAACAGAAACTACTTATTTACCAGTATGAGATGCTATTCTACTTGCTAAGTTACTAAACTCAACAACGTAAAACTTAGACAAAATACAACTTAGTATAACGATACAACATAGGAAAATCATTTCACCTCCTTAAATTACTTTTTTTTCCACTTCAAAATCAAGTTAAACCATAATTTTTAAATTTCACATAAATGGCATTTCATGACTTGCTCTAAATTATTTATTTCATCTTTGGAAAACTTTATTCATCTTAGCGCTTAATCTGAATAACCTAGAAAAGTGGTGAAATTGCAAACCACAATATTATTTTTATTGCATCGAAATGCTACTGACATTGAGACTTGAGAGCTAGGTATACGCAATGTAGCTGTATCGAGAAATCAATAATGAAGTGAATCATTGCAACGTGCCTACTATAATCCGATAAATTACCCGACAGCCCCCAGGGTGCGAGTAATTTATTCAGTACGCAACTAAATGGTGCGGCAAAACAGTTAGATCCAGATTTGATGGACGGCCAACCAAATTAATTCTGGGTTGGTTTACCATAGTTATTAACATAATATATCACTTCGCTTGATTGAGACAGGGTGTGACTTTGGGTGCTAAATGGCCTCTTATACTTGGCTTTATAATATCCACTAAAAACTTGATAAGGTTGGTCTGGCAGTTTGCTACTTGCAGTTGTTTATTATTGGGGTGTTGTAGGCCTTTGAGTGTCACTTCGACCAAGCTGTGATCTATTGTGACGGCCCTTTAAAGTTCACTACTAATGCCCGTTGAATCCAGAAAATTCCAGATTTTTTGGGCCGTAATGCTCTGTACCTCATAGGGTTCCAGTATGTGTCGCCCTAGGTAGGTAGGTACTTGCATCAGTACTTCAAATATTTATGTTTTGTTACAGAAAGAGAAAGATTTAGAGTTGACG
This sequence comes from Cydia fagiglandana, assembly GCF_963556715.1. Taxonomy (NCBI): domain Eukaryota; kingdom Metazoa; phylum Arthropoda; class Insecta; order Lepidoptera; family Tortricidae; genus Cydia; species Cydia fagiglandana. The sequence continues at coordinate 8,979,742 of NC_085937.1, forward strand.
GCCCGCATCGGGAAGGAGTTGCTGGCCACAAATGGCGTATTAGAAGCGCGGGTCAACTCTCTCGAAGGCGAGCTGCGGAGCGCCAGAGACCACATCACACAGCTGAGGCACGACCTCACTGCAAAGACTGATTTACTGCAGGTAATATTGTCTACGTCTCTCATTGAAGGGACTGGGGCACATTCTTATACTAGTCGGAATTTTCAGACTCATGTGTAAGAGCTGAGTTACTAAACTTTGTAGTCATGAGGTGAGTACGGAAATATAAACGGTTTAGGGCCACTTGCACCCGGGGTTAACCCAAGTCAACCCAGAGTCAAATTGTATTGGTAACCATGGTAACTGCGACTCCTCCAGGTTTAACCTTTTAACCCCGGACTAGTGGGATGGTGGAAGCGGCGCTTAGAGAACGTGCTGACTTAGGTAGAGTTGTTTCCCAACCACCATTTAACAGGGTTAAATTACATGACTGGGGTGGACACACCCATAACACAATTCTAAATCGTCGACTGATTATGTGACGTGCCCTACCCTACGCTTTACGCGCTTAGTCACGTAGGGTGCCCTATTATAATTATTAAACGTTCAACTTTAAATAATATTTCGTTATGTTGCTTTATGAGTGACCACATTCTGCGCACCATCGCGTGCAGTTTATAAACATTCAGATTTTTGTTTATAAGAATACCTGCACCATTGTAGTGAACTTATTCCTAGAGGTAATTATATGTAATTAATTAGTCGAGTCCACAGACTAATAAAATCCACGTGCGGTTTCTAGGAATTGATGTCATGTCGGTGACATACTTTGACTGTTGTTAAGTTGTAATTTTCGTGTATTTTTCACACGCCTAAGAACAATTGTTTAGCGTCCTCTTTTTATAGGTAATCTGGGTTTTAAACGACTTCCACCGCTAACATCGTTGCAGCACTTGCGTTTGCCGTGCGTGTAATTATTGATCGGGTAATTCCGTAGGTAGTGTTGTATGTAATTACATAATTAAGTTATTAAAAGACAGTCACGAAGAAATCGATTATAGCTCGGTGTGAGCAATGTAGTAATCGTAGTTGGATATTTAAATAGCTGCTTAATAGTATATTAACAATTCGCTAATTTAACTTTTTTTTTATAAAATAGATATCTGTAATGTATTCTTTACAATTATTATGAAACCCAAATTTAACTTTTTTTTTTATTAAATTCGTATTTGTAAAGTATTCTTTACAATTATTATGAAACCCATACGACCAAAAAATGCAGGTGATCTTCTATCTGTTCACTATAATTTACGAGTACATAATTTACAACAAAATTTAGTAAAAAATACACTTGTCAAACTTGTGACAACATTCTGTGCCTAAGGCTAAAATATGATCAGAAACCAAAACAGTTAGCTGTAATAGCTTTTAGGTACAAACAGGAATGTAAACAAACAAAACCACGTGTCTACCTAGTTATTTTTGCGTATATGGATGTATGGAACTATATCATTGGTTATATAACTTGAGTCACCTGGTTTTGACTTTAGAGAACTGTTAGAACTAGGGTAACTGTAATTTCCAAATAGTTTTATTGTTAAAACGAATGAAATAATATAGCTTGTTAACGTCAAGATTACACCGTCATGAGAAATATGAGTTAGTCTTATATACATATTTATATCAGAGCACGTTATCTAAAGTATCAATGGTGGCTTTTTAACGTATTTTTATATTTCTCACGATGAGATACTAACTAGTATATAAACAATAGCATTAAAACATTACAATCGAAACAATATACGTAGTAAAGGGTAACGACATGGTGGGAAGGGAACATGCATATGATACAAGTGAATGGCACCTACCAAAAAAACGCGATGGCTTGTGATTGGCTGCATTTTAAAGAAAATCTTACCTAGTTAATTATCGCGATGACCTGCAATTTGACCTGCTCTGTTTATTTAAAAGTCGCACATCTCATGCTGATACAATATCATTGAAACAATGTACCCGTTTAATCAAGTTGTTGAAACAACTGACTAGTTAATTAATATTATTTTTGGTTTCATTCATAATAGTAAAGTTTCAAAAACATCTTTGCTGTTATATTCTTTTAATGTATGCTTCCGACAGGACTTGCACCAGCAACCCCCGCAATCCGTGCGTTTGCTCTTAAGCAATTGAGCTACGGAAGCCTACCAGAAACTCGCGAATATTTCCTTTCCTTCCCTTATGTCAGGCGTGACTCACTCTGCGATTTCGTCGCTTTGCTACAGGTAGCTAAAAGTACATCCGTTCCACCCCAATTTTGGGGAAAGGCATAAGCCGCGCGTGGCGCTATCGCGCCATATCTGTGCTGAGTCTTCTGTACCTAGTACTATTATTCATTCTGTGCTTTTGTATACGCCTTTGGGGTGGCGTATAGCGACATCTACCGAATGTCGATTACATCTTTTAACGGCACCATAAAAATTGGTTACTTATATTCCTTGTTACAATGTATGGATGTCTAAGAACAAACATAACACAGCGAGGGTAGAGGGAATGCATTCACAGCTGGAATGTTTACATAGCTGGTATGACGTATTGTAACCTTTTCTTTACATTTGTGATCCCAGTATAGGTATGTCCAGAGCGCCCCAATTTCTTTGTAACAAATGATTTGTCTTTTTAGTTTAGTTCTGTTAATCCTCAAAAATAATGTAATCCAAATCTTAAAATTCTCTAAATACGACGCTATTTTAGCTAAAACCGTTATTAGAACAAATTTGATGCAGGTAGGTATCATGTGTCGCGCTCATATATTATGAACCTTGATTGTTCTAAACCTGCCCTACTTTTATGGACCGCAGTGCAGTAATTTAATACACCGTATAGAGTTGTTTTACTTGTTCGATTACCCGCAAAAACAGGACGAAAAAACGCGGTCATTCACGTTTGATACTCTCCATTTAGGCACCTGCTGTGCGCGTTTTTTCCCCCGTTTATTGGTCAGGTTTCTTATAAACTGCTAACATTGCGTTTGTAAGGCATTTAAACCCATATACGTGCCGTGTAATTAAATGCGCTTTTGATCCTTTTGAACTCCAATTTCGATTAAACAAGTTCATGTTTGAAATGCCCAGTATTCACTTATAATGCGATTCGATTTTCGATATATTTGCGGTGCAACATTAATATACATAGTACAACGACGTTGCTGGCAACGTTAAGTAAGGATAATACCAATAAAGTAGGAAGGCGATTCGGGTTATCGACCTTTTTATTATGTCGAGTAAAATTGTGAAGAGAAGAGACATTCGATGTACTCTCTTCGCTTAAGTGGTTTGCTTATCACACGGTGTTGCTATATCATTATTTTTTGTCAACAGATTCTAACCAATGATACAGAGGAGGGCTCGACCCCGTCTGAGCAGGAAGCGGCTCAGGAGGCGGCGCTGCGCAAGCGCACAGGTGCGCTGGAGCGGGAAAACCGCGCTCTGCGCGACGAAGCCGCGCGGCTTGCCGCCGGCGCCGACCAGTGCGAGCTGGCCGAGCGGCAGCTGCTGCGGGACATCGCGCAACAACTCGGTCAGTACTAGACACACAATCAGTATAGGTAATAATTAATAATAATAATTCAGCCTTTATACGCCCCATTGCTGCGCACAGGCCTCCTTTCATGCGCGAGAGGGCTTGGGCTATAGTCCCCACGCTAGCCCAATGCGGATTGGGGGACTTCACATACACCTTTGAATTTCTTCGCAGATGTATGCAGGTTTCCTCACGTTGGCTTTCCTTCACCGAAAAGCTAGTGGTAAATATTAAATGATATTTAGTTCCGAAAAACTTATTGGTACGAATTAGGATTTGAGCCCGCGACCTCCGGATTGAAAGTCGGGCGTCATATCCACTCGGCCACCACCGCTTAACCACCAGTATAGGTACTTAACTTAAAGACGTATCACTCACTCATCAATTGTACGTACGCGGTCGACTCGCGACTGCTCCTGCTCCGAGATTAAATTAGGCGCAGTCTAGAGAGCTCGCACCGGCGCTCTGGGGCGTGAAAACCTATCTTAGAACATTTCCGTGAACGTTGCATTCGACGGGGAAGTGAGTTGGTTAGGGAAGTACTGGTTGGGTTAAAATGCCAAGCCCAATGTTCTAAACCTAAAAAAATATTGTATAACTTGTTTATTTACGTGAGAGTATGTCCAAATTAAGTCAAATGCCTTTAAAAATGTTCTTAATCTCCTATCAAGTTTTACCACCAAGACAAAGTGATTAATTGTTTGATATACATACTCTTAATCTTAATATGTTAATTTGTGATAAATACATTTTCGGCGATAGCAATTTCTTATCTTGCCCTCAATATTTTTATGGCATTTACAGGGATCCATTATTGTGTTTTAACAATTTAAAGTTGTTTAAAGTTTAGACACTTAAAAGTTATCAAATGTCGATATGATATTTTTAGTCTTTACTGGTTCTGTTCTAAAATAGTTGTACTTATCGTAATTCGTTGTATAAACTCATGTTTATCATTCAATTCATTTCATTGATCATTCAAGTGGGAAACAATTGCTTGTTCGTAAAGTTTGTTTTCGCAGTCAGTTCAATCACCCTCCCACTTGTACATATACCTACTATCTGGGTCGTGTTTTATAATAGGCATGTATCTATAATCTCAGTCGGTCAGAAAGAGATTTCTAACTATAGTATTCGTTAGAATGAGACAAATGCGACCCTGTTGTAGACTTTTTATACTCGTACAAGAATGTCAGGTAAATCAAAACACAGAAATACCGATGAGAGAAGTTACCGCTATCAATGTTTAATTTATTTACCAACTTTGCAGACTTGATTGTATAGATAAGCGATACGTATCGTAAAATATGTACGTCATTTCATTTGTGTAATGTTTTTTTTTCTTAAAGAGAAAAGGCGGACTGCCTAGATACTTAAAAAATATACATAATTTACGTTTGTTCAGTTTTTGAATAACTTAATTTACATTACTATTTAGAGTATACTTAACAATATTGTTTGAATTTGTATTGAAGATATAAGAAGACGGAAGAATATAGAAGATTATAGACCTGGTGGCACAAGGTGGCCTTGCAGCGTGTTTTCATTAAGGTTTGCACCCTGTCAGACCATACTTGTTCCAACTTGTCTCATGTCAACACTTGGAAGAAAGAAATCAACTCAAGAAACCGGTGGAAAGGAATTCTTCGCTATTGACCATATTGATTTTGTTGTTCATCACTTTCTTGCTCAGAGAGTCGGTTGTACCAAATCGTCTGTGTAATTACGTTTACAAGCATTTCATATTAGGTATGACAATTTTCATCAGACCAGGCCCCAATTTCACCACGGTGACAGGTGCGACAATTGTAAAACATCACTGTTGCTGACGTCATAGGCATCCATGGGCTACGGTTACCGCTTACCATCGGGCGGACCGTATTCCTGTTTGCCACCATCATTGTATTATTAAAAAAACTTCATTATATCGGAAAAACAGATATTTCTCTTGCTAAGTTTATGACAATTGTCACAAGAAACACGACAATTGTCGCAAAATTCCGACATATAACTCATTTCCTGTCAAGATTCACCAACAATTCTACAAATATGTCGACTAGAAAAAATAATTCTTGTTTCACAACATAATTGTAATACTTACATACAATTGTAGCAAAATGCCTGTCATGTTTGTAAGTATTTCTATAGAAAATATTTTATAAAATTGTAATATGTCACCTGTCGCTTGACAATTGTCGCTCGACATATGTCACTGACAATTGTAGCCATGCTGAAATTGGGGCCAGTCTGTCGATTGTGGTTAGTGCAACTGGCTCTTAATATGTAAGCCATGTAAAAGAGAATATGTAAATGTGTAATAAAGTAGCCGGTACTTAAACTGTTAATATACGACTGACATAATTATGGGGCGAGATTAAGGTCAATACGTGTGCCTATGTCTAAAATTTAAAGGGCCATATGTACTGTAAAACGTTGAACAATACACGTGCGAAAAGATAATTCGCAACTCGTGTCGATTTAAAGCATTCCCTTCGGTCGTGTTTCAATTTATTGCCACTCGTTGCGAATTTCCTACTTTTCGCACTTGTATAGTATATAACTAATATTACGAAAGGCGACATTTGTTTCACTACAAAAATGACTACGCTAGAATGTAAGCGGATAACTCCCGTAATCTACCGGCTTAATTATTCTTTGCTGCTCTAGAAATATTGGCTATAAAAGTGTAGATAATCTGTTATGACTTAATTAGAGGTACTTTCTATTGGGTGCAATTTAGTGGACGGAGAAAAATAATTTACTTACAATGTATTTGGAATATAAAATATTCTTGCAAACACGTGTATCACACTGTGTTAAATTTTTATGTTGTGTCTAGATATGAAATGCGCCTCTCCCGTACCATTCGCAAACCGCTCCCGCACTGCACATAATATTACGAAAATTACGCGATCAGTTGAGAATCCATACGCAAATGGTATTAGAATTTACAATGACGTACTAACAACGCATTCGCAGGATATTTACAACCGTAACATTATATTCTGATATTCTGAGTTCATAGTTGAGTTTTCGAGTTTACGACTGACTGTTTATTTAAATATTTATTAAAGTTATAAATCAATCGTTATATTTGTGTGTTCTGTGAACAGCAAGTGCTAACTCGGAGGCTGGTGTGCTGGGCTCGGAGTTGGCGGAGGAGCGACAGCGGGCTGCGGAATTACAACAGCAATATGACTCCGTCAATGCGAGGCTCGCTGCTACGGAGAAAAATCTACAACAGGTACCGTATGAAATGAATGTTACAATATTTTTTTACGATAAGAAATGAAGACTCAGTTTTAAATGGATTTTTTGTATAATTTTCATTTTGATAATTCCAGAAATACTATTTGCAGAATTTTTAATTAATGGTGTATTTACCTAACTCACAATTCCATAAATAACGATACTTTTACTTACAATTTTAATTTGTAAAGTACACATGTATTGTGAAGTACACATGTATTTGAAATGAAAAGTTATGTTTAACTCGGATGAAAAGCACCCTTCTGACTCGAACTATCTCGTCAGATAGTTCGAGTCAGACGCTTGCTTTTCATCCCTTGGTTACATAGGTGTACACACGGTGGGGCAAGTGGGACAACTTGCCCCACCCTGGTCTGTGGTCTGACGAGAAGCTAAATTTTTTTAGGAACAATCTTAATCGTGCCTTAGCACGTAACCCTACTTCTGCCCCACCCTTTAAAACAAGACCGAAGTGATCCCATAAGTGTTCCGTAAACAAAGTTTTGTACGGAACACTAAAAATGCTGGGTACGCCTATGCATGGTTAACAATCTACCATTCAATCGATAGTGTGACTCCTACAAAATCATAACAAACATTAAAAATAGGGCATGTGAGGTAGGTCACGTATTTTTTTGTTGTTAAACGAATATCGTACCTACTAAACTATCTCAGCCTTATCTAGAACTTATGTGTTGATATCGAAGAAGTCATATAAAGGCTGAACGAGTTTAAGTAATATTTAAGGCCTTGAGTAAAGCGGATTTAGCGATAAATGTATGGTTAAGGTTATTCGATTAGATGACGTCTAGACGTTGCGCAGTTCATTTCGGCCCTAGACAGCTTTTATTACCCATGAAAAAGAAGATTTTATAACTTATGGTGGCGGCTATTAAAAGCATGCCCATTAAAAGGATTAATATCAGTAGTAATAAAGTATCGTACGCGCGTCCAAATGTTTTATTTCTGGATATTCGTGACACATTTATCTTTTTTGTAACACTTTGAACTCTTGCGTTTTGTACACATATTTAATTACTCAAACGGATCTACCGCAATATGATTTCATTGTTTTTACCTTAAATTCCGACGTTTCAGCTGAGTTGCTGAAATGATATCGCGGTAGACCCGTTTGTGTAATTAAATATTTATCTTTTTTAATTGACATATATATCTTTGAGACACGATTTCATTATAAGCTCCATTAGAGCGTTTCCCGATATAATTTGACACTGATAATGTACACCTAATCTTCTGAAATCTGAGTATCCGGTAGTCTACTAACAAGGGTTATAAATGGGGACACGGGCTCGACAGTGAGTAATGATCGTTCCGTCCACAGATAACTGCGGAGCACCAGCAGACGTTGCGGATATTAGACATAACTAGAGATAACCAAAATGCATTGGCGGCGGAGTTGGCGGATACGAAGGTAAGTTCAACCATTCTCATTATAATAATATACATTCATATCCAGAATTAGATAAAATTTAAAATAAAAAAAATGTTACTCGTATTTTGGCAACAAGAAACCAAGGTTGGTTTTTATTTGAGTGAAACTTGCTTGTTATAGAATCTTTCGTTTGCTATGGAATCAAACAAACTTTGTCTCTCGTTGCACATATAAAATTTCACCTCAGCAAACCTCACAAAATTGAATACTATAAAAAATCTTTTGCCAGTAATATTTTGGTAGATTTATGTTCTTTAATGAGACAAATAAACACACATAAAAAAGTTATATTTTCATCCAAGGCCAGTTTTACTGTGCGGGGCCAGCTAGGCAGTTTAATAAAATACATTTAAGATAAATCAGATTATGAATAGTCTTAGATAAAACTAATCTTGTTTACTTTTAATTTTGTGTTATAAACTAAAAGCCTCATTATCTTGCACTAATAGCGACGATTACGTCGTTATTAGTGCAAGACTCATTTGTTCGAGTACATCTTTATCTTTTGTTTGTACTCGATCCTGAAGTACTTTTTGATTGCAATTTCATGTACAGTCACCTGCAATAATATGTTACTCTTCGAAGGCCGCAAAAATATGTGACACGCTCTTATGGCTCTACAAATAAGATCGTATTAGATATTTTTGCGGCCTTCGAAGAGTAACATATTATTGCAGGTGACTGTACCTACTGATACCAAAAGCAACCATTTTTTATTTACCTAAATATTTTCAAGTTTTGTTATTTATGATATTGTAAACAAGCCCGTGAGGCCATATCAATTTAGTTGGGTTCTATAGTTTGTCAAAGGACTGTCTCATTTCAATAATAGACAGAGATAATCATACTATCTTTGTCTTAGACTAGTACTAGCACCCAAAAGAAAAGGATGAGTATAGTTTTTCTGGTTCTTACTGACTGACAAATTGGTTTGACCATTTATAAGCATAGTTTTGACATAATCTGTCAGTGTCAACACATGAACTATAAAAAAATTGTGACCGATATTATGGACATTATGGCCGATACCGGGGCAGGTTTATTACCCAATTGAGAGTAAATTAAAAGATAAGATATAAGGTAAAATAACATTTCCCGTGTAATCCACGTGAGGCGCGTGTTTGGCGTGGTCCCTTCAGAATCTTGTTAAGCGCGTTTTACTGATGTAAATAGACAACCGTGAAACGTTGTACAGTCGCCATCAGATATATCGGAGCGGCCAAGGTGTTCACAATATCTGAACACGCGCTCTAACGCTCTGACAATAGAGGCGTGTTCTGTACCGCGGTGATATTATAGTGACATGTAATAACTGCTACCAGCATATCGGGACATGCCTGCATTATGCTATCGGGTTATTTTTTACTACCACCGTTAAGTTCTATAAGCGTCTATAATTAAGTAGAACCTTATGAACGGAGCCATGTGAGAGCCTATCGCGGTGGCGTTGCGTTAATTGCTCATAATATTGAGTTACCCTAGGTGTGTCCTAGATAGCAGACAATGGCACTCAGCTGTAAGTACGCAGCGCCGCAATCAAGGCGTGGCGTTACATAGTTTCCATATTTATAGGTCTTGTATTTCACGAAAATTTGTAGAATGGGCTATAAAAATACAGGAATGAGATAGTTAAAACTCATATTTTTAAACGATAAAGCTCACAACACAATGAGATTTTGAATTTAGCACAATTAAAGAAGGAGGCGAATTGATTATACAATTTCGGAAACGTAACTGTGTGCTCATTATAAGACCATGTTTCATTTCATTCATCAAGACACTTCTATATTAAAGTTATTAGTTTAGATCTGTCTAAGTGAAATGCACGACATAATTATATACCCTACATAATATATATTAAGTAGATTTTAAAACGTTCATATTTTGTATTGGATTATGACATAAACGTTTTCATTGTTTGCACGCGAATATTTATTATGATCGATTACGGCAATATGAAGTGATATCATTTTTTTAGTACCACTCAGCTTGAAAAGCTATTAAGTTTTACAATTGCAGTAAGAAGAGTACTTATGCATGCGTTCATATTATTTCAATAGCTGTTTCATATTCATTGTTATTGTACTGTACATAGAATTATGTGAAATAAATGTAATTGTTCGGCCGGCCATCGCATTCAATCTTATTTAATCTATAGGCATAACTTGACATCTTGAATACTCCTGTAGATTAGTAGTAGCATAATATATAATGAGTATAAAATTGTGATACGCTACTTCACGGACTTTTCAGGGTGCACTGTGATCGTAACATCATACTTTAAATATATACAATTATACATAATACTTTAAATTGAATAACGCGTAATTAGAATCCTTTTTGAAGGAGTGGCTAGACTCAACATTGCAAAGATCTGTGGGGAAATTGGGGAGAGGCCTTTGCCCATCAGTGAGACACATAGGGCTCCAAATAATGTATACTATGTAACTTGTTCAGGAGCGGTACATGGAGGTGGCTGCTCATCTTGCCGAAGCTCAAGAGCAGCTCCGGCAGCTTCGCAAACGAACCGAGCCGACGCGCGGCCTCATGCCCAGCGTGGCGGCCGCGGCCGGCCTCCTCCCTGCCAGCTTACATCGAGAGATGCACTCCTCCATCTACTCAGAACTTAGTATGGACTCCGGCATCGGCATCGGGAGCGACCCAATGCAACAGTGAGTATTATATAACAGTACATTATACATAAATACACAAGCTGCTACGGCAGCTGTAACGAACCGAGCCCACGCGCGGCCTCACGACCAGCGTGGCGGCCGCGGCCGGCCTCCTCCCTGCCAGTTTACGCCGAGAGATGCCCTCTTCAGTATACTCCGAGCTTAGCATGGACTCCGGTATCGGCGTCAATCAATCAATCAGTAACCCAATGCAACAGTAACTATACCTCAATACCGGTTTTAGAATGTAAGATAGTAAAGTGGACCAACAAACTAATTACATTACTATGGCCTCCTAAATCAAATACATACGTCGTGAACCGAATTACACTGACAATTTAATTTCCTGGCGCGTCCTGCGGTTAACATCAATCTTAGCAAAAAAAAAAACAACAAACACAACCAGTCGATTTAGTTAATAACTTTGTATACCAATGTGTCCGATTGGCAGGTATGTTGCCGCTTCACTGGTCTAAAGTTGTAGCCTGATGTAGATTTGTTTACTGCAGTGAATACGCCCGAACAGTTTTGATCACACACTGCAATTTGTTTATATAAATATATATTTTAAATACGCGTTTATTTCAGATCGAGCATGGCGAAAGTGTTCGAGACGGTGCAGTGCGCGTCAAGGTGGTCCGGCGCGTCGATAGCCGGATCCGACCAGCCGGACGCGCCGCTGCCGCGGTCGTCCTACCTCCTCCCCAAGCCCAAGCTGTCCAGCGACTCCTTCTTCGAAGACTCGGACACGGACTCGGACGAACTCTACCCGTAAGTACATATTTCATATGAGTAGAGTGAGCGTCCGGGGCGCTCTTGATCGCAGCAACCAGATGCAATATTTCCCACTGCTCATGCATTATGTCAGCGGTCGGCAACAGGCGGCCCGCGAGCCTCCCTGGCTATTTTGTATGTAATATTGTCAAACAGCAATGTCTGATAAAGTCACACATCTTAACAAAGTGCGGCCCGCGTCAACTTCCTTAACTTATTATGTGGCCCTTGGCTGCTAAAAGGTTGCCAACCGCTGCATTATGTCATCCAATAATTTCAATTGATACAGTTCGCACAGTCAGAATTACATGTTTAGCAATAGGATTCTGTTTTGTATACAGAAGACGATATCAGACAATATTTAGTCAGATACAAGCAATGAAATAACAAACTTAATACAAGTGCCTAAAAAATAAATTAACTAAAACTAAACCTAACAAAAAAATAAAAATCCCTAAAACCTACCTTCTAAGCCTAGGCCCCTCGGCAAGGTGCCCATCGCGCAGGCAGCATTCCCGCGCTGTATAGCGATAGCAATCCTTTGCGCGAGAAAGCTGCCCGCGCGAGAGTCCCCTGTTGCCTCCCTTAACCGCTTACCTAGCTCCTTAAGGAGCCCACGCGCTCCTCTACCCCACGGTCCGAGTGTCTCGACGCCAAAAGCTACGAACTCGTAGTTGGCGCCGAGACAGCTGTATTTATGGGCCTTCGCTCGCTCTCGGGCGTCCGCCGCTGCCGTAGCAATGAAATGAATCGCGGATGACTGAAAAAAGACTTTGGCACGACAAGGTTAATAAAAAAAGAAAAACAAGTAAATAGTAGTATTTGAGCCAAATTTTCACGCTCATGCCATAATATATGAGACAAGTGGTGTCAACGGACAAATGAATTACCGCAAAAATAATATGTTTGTCAGTGAAATATTGGAAACAACGCATGTTTTTAAAATATTTCGATGTATTGTATAACAGTGTGCTCATTCCATTATTTGATTTGGCATCTGTTGCCAAATATATTATAACACGGAGTTGGCTCTAACTTTAAAATGAGGACGTGGTTTAGCAACAAATTATAAAAATTGGCAATAATTCCGAATGAAATCATGAGCCTCTTTTACTAATATTTTTTCGGCGGAAGTTAGTTTTTACGTTAATATATTCGAGCCAAAAGATTTGCGTACGAACAACTATTGAGAGTCTAGGCACGTTTCATGTTCTATTACGGTAACAAAGCGCGGGTAATAATGGGCATTCTTTAACTTAATTCAGGTCGAGGTAGGCGAGTTTGCGTGTGTTCATTGTTAGGACTGACATAACTACACTGTTCACGTTGAGAGAATTATCGGCCGATTCCGGCTTGTTATTGTCACGATAACGAGTAAATTGACTTGAGATTGTGATTTTTAATGATATGACGATAACTGACTAGACAAAGCAAATCTCTTAAGATAAGCGTTGTTTTCTTGTTACGCATTTATTGTTATCTGTGTTTAAATCTGCCTTGCTAACAACATATGCAGTAATCGCAGTTGAAAAGGCATGCAATTGTTTATCTTGTTCTCTTTGAATAAGTTCTTTATTTAAACGATGTTTTTCATGCAAGTACTGCACGTACGATAAGCAGGGCAGAAATGTAGACTATAGGAACTTCGAAAATAATAATCGGGCTGTGTAAATAAAATTCACCAATCCGTTATCACCCTGTAAACTATTGTCACTCATATTAGATGTTAAGTACTAAAGTGATCAACAGAATTTTGGCACCTTTAATCTTGTCTTGAAGAACATATCATACACACATTTAATTTTCGTAAACAGATTTTTTTTTTACAAAATGAGTCACATCACGGCATTAAGCAGGTGCTACCGCCTATAGGCACGCTCCCTTGTGCGTTATAACGTCTGCAAAAGAGCACTCCCTATTCATTGTGTATGAGAGGTATCTCACGGTATTTACAAGCCGATAATAATCGTTTGTCGCTTTCCGACGTATTGGTATGATGGAAAGGTACAAACGATCATTATCGGCTTGTTAAATTTAGTAAACGTTTATGAATAAGGGGGTAAACATTTAGCACTTTTACAAGTACAATGTATTATAGTTTAACTATGTTGTTGTTTACAGTGGCGGCACCGGCGAAGGTGTACCGGGAGCGCCGGGCGCAGCCGAGCTGGCAGCGGCGCTGCGAAGGCTCACACCACAAGAGATCAACTCTCGACGTGCTTCTTTGGCTGCCTCACACGTGCTAAGGCATCGACGTAGCACAGGTATGGTGTTACAATGTTTTTTTCTATAGCAGAAATAAAGAGGTGTTCTATAAGTGATCTGTTTCCGAACATCAAGTGCTTATGACGACAATTTGAAGTGTTGTCTTTTGCGTAGGTTGTTTTATTGCTCATAGTTTTCTAAAGCATTTATTATTACTGAAAACTTGTCATTCGGCTCAGATGTGGGCGGCATGGGACCAATCCTTATCGTCTGATATTAGGTTTATTATAATAATCTAAAGACTACTGCTGGATATATTACTACGGAAAAGTAGTGAATGTCTTTTAACCATCATCCGTTAATATTTGATGATTTATACTTGTATTTTATTCGCAGAGCGTGACCTAAGCGAAGAAAGCGCAGTATGGGGTGCAGGCGCGGCGGGTGGTTTGGCCCGTTTCCGCGCTCCACACAAGCTGCAGATCGTCAAGCCTATGGAGGGCTCGCTCACCTTACACACGTGGGCGCAGCTCGCCAAGCCGACCATGTCAGGTAAACCCCCAATCATTTACTCTGACTGTATAACTTGAGTGAGGAAAGTACAGTATGCGGTTCAGAATAACTAATAGTTGCTGCCCCATGAACACCTTAAGCCTTTATAAGGCGGAGGGAATATATTTCCCACCTGATTTTGAACTTTATTTCAAAGTGATTAAGTTCAATTTTGCATAATTCCTGACACCCTCAATACCCTCATGCCTTATAAAGGGTTAAAGATATAATTGGGGATAATGAATGGAGCAATAATTTTCTTTTAACAATTTCGGAGTTAGTCCCATAGTAAAAGTTTTAATGGATAAATATGTGCTTTCTCGCTAGTGTGTCCGTTTGAATCCCACCGCCATCAGCTTGGTAGGTTAACTTGTTTACGCTTGCTCCCTCGTGTATGTGTTGTTACACTTAGGGCCACTTGCACCATCCCACTAACCCGGGGTTAATCCGTTAAAACGCTAATCCAGTGTCAAATTGTACTGGTAACCATGGTAACATCAGATTTAACCGGTTAGCTCCGGGTTAGTAGGATGGTACAAGTGGCGCTTAGGCCCTTTGCACCATTCACTAACCCGGGGTTAATCAGTTAAACGTGGAATTGCCATGGTTACCAGTACAATTTGACACTGGGTTTACCCAGTAAACCGTCACCGGTTGAACCGTTTGGTTTAACTGGTTAACCCCGGGTTAGTGGGATGGTGCAAGTGGCGCTTACATGTATTTTTTACAGGGTTACTAGAGGAGCAGGAGGGTGTCGGAGTGCGCGGCTCCCGCTCAGCGCAGGCCCTAGGGCTGCGGCTGTACCGGCTGTCCGACGTGGAGGAGGACGACGACATGCCGCGCCTGCCGCACTCCAGCCATGTCTACACCTTTACCAACAGGTAACCTCACTTACAGCACAAAATAAATAATAGTACTAGGGTACAGAAGTTTCATTCTCTAACAAAACGCGTCTGTTACGATTAATGTGCGCAGTGGAAGCGTTCTGGGCCCATAACCTATTATTAATAAAATACGTGCATGTTAACCGAAGACTATTTATTGTGTGACAGAACGGCATGACAGCGATTCATATCAAAACATATTTGGAACACCACAGTTCCATATTTAAATCAGTACTGTAGATGGCGCTGCTGGATATCATAAAACTACAAATAAGACAGAATCTGTCCCTGTCCATCTCCATATCTGATATGACCGCTAGGTGGCGACAGCGCCACGCGCGGCTTATGGCTAGCCACCAAAATTGTGGGACGGATGTACTTGTACCTGTTGCAAAGCGACGAAATCGCGGAGTGAGCCACGCTTGCTTACGGATACTCTCGTCGTTTACAGCAGGGTACAAACAGCAACATTTTACTGTCATCGGTGGACCCTATGCCTTTTGTAATAAGGTTTACGTATGGTCAGTTAACAGTGTGGGCGATGAGGTACACACAACAATCCACAAACCTCTTTTGATGAAACAGGGCTACGAAGCTTTACATACTGTCTTGACGGTTAGGAAATTTCTTTCTTCTTTCAGACGTCAATTGCCGTCTGTGGCGTTCAAAAGGTTAATTATAAAATTTCCATTTTTCCCAGCACGGTGATGCACCCGAACGACGGCAGCCTGGTGAGCAGCACGCGCGGCAGCAGCGTCAGCTCGGGCATGAGCAGCCTGAGCTCGTCCGTGCTCGGCAGCGCGTGGAGCTCGCGGCTCACGTCGCGGCGCTCGTCCGCCGCCGTGTCGCCGGTGCTGTCGCGGCGCGAGTCCTTCTGCGAGCGGGTCGTCGAGCGACATTTTACGCCTACAGCCACGCCCGCTAATAGCCCGCTGCTCGGCTCGCCGGATTCTTCGCCGCCTGCTACGCCCAGGCCCGGTCAGTATTTTTAATACATAATCAGTGGCGCCACCGCCATTAATATTTGCCGATTCGAAAATTGACGTACCGTAGGGACGTCGCTAAATAATACAATGATAGGTTTTATTATTGTAAGTTGAAACAGAAACGATTATTGACGTGATAATGTCTTATAAATCGATGAACACCGGTAGCATGCAGGATAAACGTCACATAGTGTCACGTTGTAGACAGATCTCCGTGGTAACATTGTGGACAGATCTCCATGGTAATGTAATGGTATGTTATCTTATGACGTTATCACGCAAAATTATCGTCCGTTAACCAATTTTGCAGACAACTATTATCTTTAGTAAGGAAAGGATTCCGTGAATATGTTGGATAACGGACAAAATGTCACACTCGACGTATCTTTCGGATTTTTTTAACGTTTAGAGTTTACACTAACGTTCGTGTTAATGATGTATAAATAACTGAAGATGATCTTTGAATTTCCCAGGCGACGCTCCCCCCTCGCTGCACGCGTTGATCGCGTCGGGCACGTCGATCCTGCGGCGGCGCTACCTGGCGTCGCCCGCCGCCGACGGGTCGCCCGCGCCGCTCGCGCTGCAGACCCCCGGCTCGCTGTACACGGGGCTGGTGCACCGCAGCCCCATGGAGCAGCTCACCTGCCTCAAGCGCACGCTGCGCTCGCCCGCCGCGCCCGAGCGGCAGGAGTCCGTGCTGGGCGTGCCCGCGCACCCCGGCGAGGGCGCCCTGGACGCGGCCGGCGCGAGCGCTGCGGCGCCCGGCAGAAGAACGCGCCCTCGAGCCCCCCGGCCGCGCACGGACCTGGGCACGGTGGCCGCGCCCCCGGCGCCCAAGCCGCCGCCGCTGGAGAGAAACTCCTCCCCGCTCGGCACGCTCAGCACGCTCCTGTTCGGCAGGAAAGGCGGCCTTCTATAATTCGCGCCGTGATCGCGTTTTGTTCCTTCGGTCCGTAGGCCTGCGGGACCCGGATGTGCGGAATATCGAACGAGATTGTAATCGAGTTTAATTGTCAGATTGTTTCTACGAAATCTTAACTCTAACGATTATGATAGGGTCGTCTGCGCTTTTGTTTCGTATCGCTCCGATAGCGACCGTGCTCTTTTTTAGCTGATTTATTTTGAATAATTTGTGAACGTAACGTTCGCCTTGATAGATAATGTTTTACGTTTTGATATCCTATTATGTTATTTGTGTATAGTCGTTTTACCTTTGACGTGTATTTTTTGTAGCGAATTATTTAACTGTAGTGAGCAGCTTTGTGCATTTATAAAATGTTTTTTTTTTGGGATTCGAACTTGAGATCTTTTTTTTTGTAGTCTGAATTGAGTTTGATTAATGGCATTTTTCTGTCTCTGTTCCCCTCTCTATAAAACATTCCTTTAAAACAGCTCAAGTGTTTATTACGCTTTGTGTTAAAAAGAGAGAAATGTCATGAGGACCAGGCGTGCACTTAAATAATTTCATTGATAAAAGAACGAATCATAAATGTACACAGTTAAAGGTTAATATAGTGCAGCTATTTAGAGAGTCAAACATATGCTATTTATTCCCCTAGTTACCGAGAAATGTAAAACAGCCGAGCAACGTCAACTAGTTTAACTGTGTTAATAGGTACACTATAATCAGAGTTGGGCAAAATGTAATCGATTGACGATTAACGATTAAAATTAACCGACTTAATCGCGAGCAACGATTAAAAGTGACGATTAATTAATTTTAGTCGAAAAGCTCCGACTAATATTGTCACGATTAAATTAATCGTCGACTAATTACCGGCGATTAATTTTTTTAATCGATGAATTAGTTCGATTAATTTTCTCTCGATTAATTTTAGCAATACATATGGTCTTTTTAACCGACTTAAAAAAAAGGACGAGGTGCCTAATTCGTCTGAAACATTTATAAATAATATAAGTAACAGACGAATTTTTATGTATGTTCACTTGGAGACTATTAATTTCGACCGTCTTCGATAGGATAGTATCCGTTCGATGTAAGTAGTAAGTAATTACTGCATTGACAAGTTGAAACCTTATAGAAAACAACTGAGAAGTAATGTGTTTGCTCTTTCATACACATACGTCGTTCTCTTTCTAATTTTTATACCTGCGCTACAAGCCCTAAACCCTTACCTAGAGATGCCGCGCTAAGTTATCCGCATTATTATAGTAACCAATGTAACCATCTTATACTATTGAAGCACATTTATAACACTGGAATGGTTTTTAATGTGTACGCAAGAAGTTTTGATTTTTAGTTACATACAAAAATGACCACCAGTGTCCTGTCTACTTTCAATCGAGAGTTAATCGAGAAATTTAATCGATTAATATTAAGATTAATTCAATTTCAATCGTATGTTAGGTCGACTAAATTAATCGCGATTAAATTAATCGCCGATTAATTTTGACGATTAACTTTTTTAATCGATTGATTAGTCGATTAAAAAGTTAATCGATTAATGCCCATCTCTGACTATAATATCTTCAACTGCATACAAGTACGTATTTATGGTTCTTTTATCAATGATGTGTAGATGATTGTATACCAAAATAATAATAGTTAAGCGTGAAATGAAACGATTAAATTATATTAGGGGCGTTAACGGATAACTCGATTAATTGCAGTTCCTTCTTTGTTAACGAGACCCCGCCACGAACAGTGTATTATTTTATTTTGGTTGTGTTATTTATTGATTAGTAATCTGAGACTTAACTCTAGAATTAACGTAGACGCTTTGTCAAGAAGTAGTTATTGAAGTGGTCGTATTACGATAATAATTATCGCGCTTATCATTATATAATTTCTGTAATTGATAAATCATAATGTATCATTGTAAATATGTAATCAAACTTCCATTTAAGTAGGAGAGTACAAATTTATTTATGTTTTGTAAATCGAAACCTAGTAATATGTATCATAGAAACAGTCATATTTTGAGGCTCATCATAGCAATGGCCACCCATTTGTACCTTTCAGTTTCACTGCAGATCCTTTGGTTGATTGTAAATATGTATGTTTAATTTATTTTCTCAGTGATGACGAGCTGACGGCCACGTCAATTCATTTAGTTGCTTTAATTAAAGTTAATTAGTGGGTAAACATTTGTTACTACTAACTTAGGGTCTGAGTAAAATAATGGTGCATGCCATAGTGTAAGTAGTATTGAATTCATAATAGTGGAGGTGAATCAGCAAATACAAGAGTGAAAGTTAATCAGTTACAGAACTTAAATAGCTGTCTTCATTTGCCGTCTTTTAGTTAAATGAATAATCAGTGATTAACTTTAGGTTCTGAAATTGGTGCTATATAGTTTTTAATGTTATTATTGATTTGTTTATTTTCAAATCAACGTGATCAGGTATCGTAAATTTACAGAATTATAATAATTTCTAACCAGATTGGTATTGTGTTGTTTTTGTAGCGCGTCTATTGATTTTTGATTTGGCGTCGTGTCAGCATGTGTCTTGAACTTGAACCATCTGTGAAGTGGTGAGGTGAGGCTGCGAGGCGAGCGAGTGTGAGTCGATTACGATTGATTCCCGAGTGAGAGAGTACCCGAGCCTTAGGCACAAATAAACTGTAGAATAAGGGTAATTTGTTGAGATTTGACATCAAAAATTATAATTATTGTATTATAATTACAGGAATATAATTTATTCGAAGATAACTTATGCAGTTTCCCTTGAATACCCCTGTTCCTGCCCTGTTCACACACACTTATTTACTTACTTTAAAATGGTCTATAGACATCAAAGTTATCAAGAAAGTATTCGACAGTCACGGCGGGCACACCCAACCAATCGGTATAGGAGCTAAACGGGATTTCTTTTGGAAGAAAAGTGATTAATGTATTGCCTATATATTATTTCTGGTGTGTAGGTATATTGGTGGTGTAGCTTATTTCGTCGGAGTTAATTTTTTTCTATGTCTCACCTACTTAACCTTTCGCGTGACAAACTCCCACAGCGGAAATGCAATTAGTAAATTAAATTAATTGACAGAAAGTTAAAGTTTCATCACCCCAAAATAATGCATGAAATTAGCAACATCCTATATGTATAACACATCAAAAATGTGACGTGATTGGTTTGGGAAGTCGTTTTTTTTTGTTTTGTTAGTCATTTACATGGGAAGAACGTGAAGAAAATTGTTATGCCCTCTCTCGGTGCCCTCTACTGCCCTCTAGTAGGTGTTATGCGCGCATCAGAAATTGCAGGCTTCAGGGCACATAACCTTTGTAAACATTTTTTCAGACTAACTAATAGATGGCGCTAACCACCTCAAACTATAAAATTTAGAATGACAATAAATTTATTATTTATTTCGACGTTGTTGTTGAAAAGAATGTAAATATTATGGTTCTATTACGTACCTAAATCCATCATAAATCATTTCAGAGATATGATTAATGATAATCAGGTATTAATGTTTCATGCGTAAACTTAAACGCAACTTATTTTATGACATCAGGACTGCTTTCGAAGTTTCCATGGTGATCAAAACAGTCAACATAACTCATTGTTGATAGCGAAAAGTTCCGAAAACTAGAACGATAAGTGATTTTCTTGCTATTGTCTTGCTCTAAAACAATGACGGAACAAATAAAGTTCATCGTGAAGGAGATAAACGCAAGTTTGGGGCGGAACTACGACTTGATAAAGTTTGACGCCTTGGATGAAAAACAGTTACTGCAGCTGCTCGTCGATTTACTCGTAGCCTTTAATGCTGGCGAGAAGGTATTAATTAGTATTTTTGTTGGCCTTGTAGAACTCTCCTACTCTTATAGATTTTGAATAACTCGCAGGGTCTAAAGTTTTTAAAGCCATCTAGGTACCTATCTATATAGGTATATCAATCTGAGGGGAGGGTAATGCTTTGGTTACGTCGCATAATTTCCCATTCATAAAAGTGCTCTGTCCTTTTTGCTAAATGTTCCGTTAATGAAATGAAATTCCCTAGGACTTCGCAAAATTTCCCGTCTTCAATAGGTATTCGTCTGATTTCGATATCGAAAAATCAGTAATAAAATTTTCTTTTCGAAAAATTTGCTAGTACGAGTAGTAAGGCCACTGTTGAATGCTCATTTATTGCTCCTTTTGTTATGCATAGTAAGTTTAATCATTCCTTTGAGTAAACTAACACAATAACTTGTATAGACGAGACGGTAGTAGCTCGTAAGGGGCTACTAAAGTCTGGCATTGTTCTATTGATCACATTGATCAAGATGTAATTAACCGCACTAGGTATTCCTTCAATAGAAAATTGCTTGAATGGAGAGTACTCAAGTCGCCACTAATGAACCTTTTGGGCCTGGTCAGCTTTGTAGAAGTTCAGTGTAAACTATTCAAATACCCTTTCATAGTGACCGTTTACTGGAACCCGAAACCAGTAGGTTCAATAGTGAGACCGAGATATCTCTTTAACTTAATGAATACGTAGCACAGTATAATGGCAAGAAGTAGTTCATCTCCGGATCTTTAGTCGTAAAATGTAATTTACGAGTAAAAATATCCACACGTCCACACTTACAGTGTCTACGCGAGCGCAAGCTTTGAAAGGCAGGCCGGCTGGCCATGCAAACATGGACAGCGATTTAAAAATTTATATGTCGAATGCAATGCAATGAATTCGATTTTATTCTGCGTCGCGCTTTATGGGTGCGTCTGCATGTTTGCTTCAATTGCGCACCTAAGTAACGCAACAGCACAATACATTCAAGGCTCGCACAAAGTGTGCAAACGTTCAGCGAACGTCTGTGCTCAGTCACGACGCATTCGCCGGACCTTAACTCATGTCACGTGCAAGCGTGTGGTTCTGGCTAAATAATAGGTACAGTCGCCATAAGATATTTTGGAGTGGCAAAGGTGTTCACAAATATCTGAACAAAGCCTCTATTATCAAGATAAGAAGTACGTGCCTAGGTATTTCTGAGCACCTTGGCCATTCGATCAGTTACTTTGACAGCACATGAGCACAACAAGCGAAAATGGTGGAGAATATTTTTTGTCAAATATAAAATAATAATATCTGGGAGACCAAGCTTTGCTCGAAAAACATAAAAAACGCAAAAATGCGCGTTTTCCCAGAGATAAGACGTAGCTAGATGGATTTATCGCTCCTGAAAACCCTTATATAGCAAATTTCATCGAAATCGTTAAAGCCGTTTCCGAGATCCCCGAAATATATAAATATACAAAAATTGCTCGTTTAAAAGGTATTAAGTAGATAGGTACTATAATAGGTAGGTATTTGACGGTGGTTAAAGCGCGCATCGCACACATTGTACAGTCGCCATCAGATATATCGGAGCAGCTAAGGCGCTCACAAATATCTGAACACGCCTCTATTGTCAAGGCGTTAGAGTGCGTGTTCAGATATTGTGACCACCTTGGCCGCTCCGATAAATCTGATGGCGACTGTACTCACAGTAGATAGGTACCTACTTAATTTATACTACATATTGGGCTATGTATTTGTTTGAAGAGGTCGTCCTGACTCCTGTTTATACTGTGTTAATATACGTACATTTGTATTGCGACGCGAAGCCAATTTAATCTGATTAAGTAATAAACATGTGGACCCGAATCGTAACATTTGAATAATAAACGAGCCAATTGATCTTATTATCTTGATGCTGAATTAACAATTCTTTTTATTTCTTCAAATCTCTTTAGGTAAACATCTTGTTATTAGAATATCTCCGTATTTTCTACGGAGATATTCTATCCTATTTTGTGTACAATTACATTACGTAATTAAATAATTATAGGAATTAACGCAAAAACTCCTTGACAGATTTGGATGCAATTTGGCATAAGTACGGATAGGTAGGTAAGGTACTCACCTAATCCAAAGTAACAGTAGGATACTTGTTTATTTAATAATATTCCACATATGAGGCTGAAATGTTAAGTTAAAAATGAGGTACACTTTTTTCATTGCTCTTGAGAGAAGTACCTATAAGATAGTTTATAAAAAGTGTTGGATTCTCCATCTTGTAAATATTCACGCAGCTTTGAATATATTCACACTACTTATGAATTGGCGTGCGTGATACAGGCTACTCAGAGCTTTTTCCGGAAATATCCACATTCCCGAGGGATAAGAGCTAAGTTATGCTCGCCACATGTGTGATGGCGTGGGTACCTAACTATTTCTATTTTTGTTTAGTGTCTTTACAATTACGGTGAATACTTTTAGCCAAATGGCTAAAAATATTCACCATATTATTTTCATTCTAAGTAATTTTAAGTCGAAAAACGCTCGACATGTTTCACTCCGTACCGAGGACTCCGAGGAGTGTCACCAGGAGCTTGCGTTGACGGTGAAGGACCGGTGCATATTATTTTCTTTCTTCCCTTGAATTCCTTTATACTTAATTGATTATAAATTACCTGATTAGACGGTAAATGTCACACATAGTTCTTCCAGTAACAGCCTATTTCTGGAATGTACTTATTTATGGCTTTATGGTCATAGTTAGACGCTAGTTAGAACTTTTTGTTGAACCTGTAGATACATGTAATAAAACTATAGTAAAAAGAATATTAGGAAAGTTACGGCCGCCCGCACTTACCCGCAAATGTCTTAGAATTAATGCGATTCTTTGGTACCCTTATTGGGTTCGATACGAATAGTGTTACGTACGAATGTTGCGATAAGTTCCTCACATTACGTACTTATGTCGATATTGGAGTTCTGAAAGCGGTCACGTTTGAGCAGGAAGCAGAAAGATTTTGGTGCGTGTACATGTCACATAAATCTATCACGAAGGGTTACACATGACGCGAACCGGGACGAAACTTTTTTGTTGTAACCTAATTCTTATACAAATATGTACGTGCCCTGATTTCTGGTTTCTGAAAGATATGAATGCTCATTTGTCGGTAAGTCAGTAGCCGCAACATAGACAGCCAACCGTGACTGTTCAGTAGGAGGGTGGATGAAAAGTACATGTACTTTATCCCTTCCAAATATGGAATGATAATGCTGGTGTAGGTAAGTGTTCTTCAGAAAAACTGTCTATACCTCGATCACAACGTGATCTCTAGCGCTGGTTGCAGTCGACCGTTATATTTTGAAAAAAAAAAAATGGCGTTCGACGCTGCGCTCATACGTATTTCTAGTGACCTAAGTCTGGAATAATTTAGTTTTAAAACAAGTTCATTATGTAGTAACTTTAATAATAATTACAATATTATAATATATTCTGTTAAATTAATAGCCGCAACATATCGGTATTCTGTATTCCTCTAAGATCCCCACGTTACTGGCTGAGCCTAGTGTGGATCACTGTACTGCCTCTCTTGGAATGCTAATTTCGTGAAATAAATATATTTTGAATTATCACTTCCAGTTGGAAAGTCAGGATCGTAGCAAGTGGAAATCCGTGGTCTCTGCCTACCCCTCCGGGAAACAGGCGTGATTATATGTATATGTATGTATTTCCAGTTGGACGTCCGCGACGATGACCCCGAGACTGTGTCGGTCCGTCTGCTGGAGATGCTCGGTAGCGTCAAGTACCGGCCGCCGGCGGGCGAGGATCCGCCGCGGTTTCGGGCTCTACTGCTAGCGGGTGACGCCAACACCGTCCACCACGTGCTGTACTGGTTGCTGGCCAACAAGGAGCACGTCACTAACACCGCTTATCTGGCTAAGTATGATTTATCTATACTATTAAAACCATGACGATAGATATTTGCGCGCGCTGCTGTTGCCAATAATTTAATGTTTAGAGGACTCCTACGGCATAACTCCCTATGTGTGTGTGTGAGCAGATTTTTTGTATTATCGTTTTTTTAGAGTGTTTCCAGAATCAGCCAGACAGTACCTACAGACCTATGCTATGTTATAAAATAAAACTCCTTAAAACACAACCATAATCAATTAGAAAACCATAGAGACTCGTAGAAGTGTAGCGTAGAAGAAATATAATACTAGATCTCATTTCTGGGACTCAAACCAAGCAAATTGAAATATCACGACGAGTAGCCCTCTCAGCTACTTTATCTTTTTATTTGGAATTAGCATAAGTACCTACTTGTCTTATTCTAGACAATGTCCAAATGAGTAATGACCTTTCCGCCTTTTCTCGGGAAGCATCTGGTTATTTTATTATGTAAATAGCTTTTTAACTATTCATGAATCTATTTATATTTCCAGTTTATTTGATTCACCTACAGAAACCTATTCTTCCTCTATCTTTTTTCGTCTCGGTTACAATGTTTAATTTCAATATTGCAAGATAATAATAGGTTACCAGGAAAAAATTCGTATCTTCGTTGACTTCGAATACAATTACTTGACCGTCTTTTTATATTAACTAGAACAAATTAAATAATATTTTCTCAAGAAAATTAGTTTTACGTACATAAAATGTGTAAATTTGTTAAACACTCAGATGCGGTGTAATTTGGTAAGGTGTAATTTAGGTATCTAAGTTTCTAAAGGTTGAAAGAAGGTCACCAGGTAATTTATAAAGAGTATCTTAATGCGATCGCTTGCATTTATTTAAGTTGTTCCATAAACAGTAAAAATGTTGAGCGATAAATTTGCCCGTGTTTATTAATGTTCGCAATAAGCACACTTATTATAAAGTCAAACAAAGAATTTAAAGAACGCGAGAGAAGATTAAAATTTTAGCTTGGTTAGACACTGACTAAGTAATGTGATGTAGTATAGTAGTAACCTTGGCTTAAGCTACATTATACCAGTTCATCTGTCTACTGACAGGTCAGAGTACGGTCAGAAGCTAGAACAGAACAGAGGTCACGGGCAGAAAAATAAACAACGTTAGCCATTGAGTCTTATATTTCAAGTTAATACTTATGCGAGAGCGTCACTGTTGTCCAGAAATGTTAGCCTGTGCCATGTTTATATATAGTAAGTTAGTAGTTGGTAATATTGGGTAAAATATTTATATAATTATTAATAATAAAATTATTTTTACCAGATGATTTGTGTCCTAAAAATATTTAACACAGGAATATAAGAAAATGAGTTAACAAGAAATTCTAAAAATGATTGTCTACATTCCCAAGATTACTCACTAAATATCTAATAATCAATTTTTTTTTAGATATTTGAAGATACCAGATATACCAACCGACGTAGCGCGTAACAATACGATCCAAGATTTACTAGACCTATACCAGAATCTGATAGATGAATTCAAAGAGGTGCACAAGCGCACCAGGATATTACAAAAGGAAAATGCGTCTGAAATCATTAATGATATCAAGGAGATGGCGGTCGAGCGAGATATAGGTACCAATTTCCTTTCAGTAAAAGCTACACTCGACTTGGGAAAGTGTTGAGCGCACTTAGAACTTAAAACCTTGTCATTTTAAAAGGAACTTCGCTTTTAACGTTGATGTGATATTTAACATTTGAAGTTTATTATAACAGAGTCTACTTAACATTTTGGTACTAGCTACTTTTGAGTGGCAGAAACTCTGTGAGAATGGAATAAAAGATGCATAATGGTAAATGGTAAATGTGATTATGGTTCCAAGTGGACAGTTGGACACTGAGAAATGTACACGACTTTTAGTTTTTTTTTTCGGTTAAACATAGGTTTTACCGTACTTTGGGCTTTTACAGTAACATACATACATCGTTGTATATTTCTTTACATGTGTTACAATGAGGCTGACATTGAATTCGGCCACTTTTCAATCTCTTAGAAATTGGAAAGGATTAATAAAAATTACGCTTTGAATTTAATTTTAGTCAAAGTATCTAGTTAATTATTTATAAGTCTTTGAAGCTCCAGTTATTCCTTTTCAGTTATTAAGCGATTAGAGACCGTGCAAGTTAATCTGATAGACGTAGGTAATAAGGAAGAGTTGATGAACATTAGCAAAGCTCTAAGGGTTCAACAGGAAATGACAAGCACACTGGAGCACCAGGTAATTAGTAGGTACAAACACTACGACGTCGTATTAATTAGTTGTAATTACCTGCTATGTTTAGAATATGTGTACAGAATATGTACCTATATCACATGCGTTTCTCTAAATTGAATTAAATCAGGAGAGTAATTTAATTTTGCATAACAATATTATCGCTTTGTACCATCGCTCACAGTCTCACACTGTTAGTTAACAGCTAATATATAATAACAGTTAAATAATATTGCTGCTGTACAGTTGTACATCGGTGGACCTTATGTAATTGACCTTATGACCTTTTGTAATATATAGTTAGGTGTGATGCTGTTTTTACGCTTCTTTTATTGGTTTCCTTTTCAAGATTGTGTGCGCAAGATTTTCTCGGCTTTATTGTTGTATTAAGTTTCTCCGTTCCCGGAAGCATTTTAGTGTTAATGAAAATTAATGTAGATCATTAATTGCTTTTTATTATTCAGTATGAGACCCAACAAGCCCAGTTGAAGTCCGCTGCGGACCAATTGAAAAGATATTTAAATGTAATACACGGGCAAAGTGCGGCGCCGAAAACTGTTAACGACGTGATTAAACGTCTCAACGAAGAAATTCAGGTATCTACTTATGAAATTGTGAACACAATAACACATTGAACTAGTGAACACATTCATTGCCAGCGCGAGCTACGCGCTACGAGCGTGCTGTCACGCGTGTTCCTCTATGTAGCGAAAAGCGCCTACAAACAGAGAAGCCGCCTAGCGGGTTGCTTGCAGTGAATGTGTTAAGAGGGAACGGAGGACCGCTTTTCCATAAAGCGGGCCAAAAGTCCCTATTTTCCTCTCTGGATATTGACATGAAAAGGTGATATCGCGCGGGCCAACCACACATGTTGCAAATATAAATATTTAATGATCAATTGCTGTGGGACATTATAGGAAGAGGCTAATATTCACAATAACACATTGTATATCAAAATGTGAAGATACGAATTTTCATGTGTATAATTTTTGTTCGTTGTTTGTTCGTTCGATTATTTTCAATTAAAAGACTTGTATCTACTGAGTGGTGAAAGGCTAGCGGCGCTTAGTCACACAACACATCCTTTTCTAGTTATATAATAATGTAAAACATGGATGATATTTCGACTAGTTGAAATTATCCCGCAGTCGAAATTGTCCCCCTGCACCTTATTATTATTAAAATTCCTTTCTTTACTCTGGTTAAATGTTCACTGAAATGTTGTAGGTACTTATTTGTTTAATTAAACTGCGGCGTACTTAAAAAAATCAGCGAAATTCATTTCCGATTCTCCTTTGGTTAAATATTTCCCAACTCATTGATTCCAATAGGTGGTCTGAAATTTCATTTATATAACCCAGTTCCACGGAAAACCTTTTTGCTTTCAATTTATGAGATGCGCGTACTAATTGAATTGAATTTATGAATATTTTCATAGCTGAACAGCTACCTTGTAAAGGAGAAACTGCCGCAAGAGGCTGCGCACCTGCAGAGAGAGCTGAATATTATGCAAACTATTGCCACGGAGCAACATCCCACTAGGTCGGATTTAATGGCTGCGCAAGACAAGGTAAAATTATTAGTTATTTCCTCGTTTTGCATAATTGGGGTTTTAGTAAAGTATGAAACGTTTGAGTTTGTGTACAGAAAGTAAAGGTAGTGCATAATTGTTTTCCATCGTATTTGGGAGTTTCTATCTTTGATATAAAGACAGTTAGTGCATAATAGGCATAGCTGATATTTATTTCTGAGACATCTGAGTTTTTCAAATCTATATCTCAAATCTAAATCAGTGATTTCTACCTATATGATTAACTGATAGAACAAGGCAGAATTTGGCTCGCAGAGCCAATTAACTTATGAATACTTTTATTTTTAATAAATTGTTTGTTTATTAGATAGCAGTGGTCAACAGCGAAATCGAACAGCTCGTGCAGCGTCGCTTGGCGTCCTCGACGCCGCAGGAGGACAAGCTGGCGCCTTTCCGGCAGCAGGCGGCGGTGATCCGGCGCAATAAGGACGCCAGTGCCGCGCGCGCCGATGAGCTGGCGGCGTCCCTTCGCGAGCATGAGGCCACACTGGCGGACTTGCAGTCTCAGGTATGACACGTCATCGATGCGCCAGGACAAGCTAGAGCCGTTCGATAGCAGTCGGCTGTCAAGCCGGCAGCGCAATAAGGATGCCAGTGCCGCGCGCCCTGATGAGCTGGCAGCGTCCCTGCGCGAGCACGAGGCCATATCAAGTGGCGTTCTCAATTCCCCATGACAAGCTGGAACCGTTCCGACAGCAGGCGGCTGTCATCCGTCGCAATAAGGACGCCAGTGCCGCGCGCCCTGATGAGCTGGCAAGTGGCAGCGTCCCTGCGCGAGCACGAGGCCATATCAAATGGCGTTGTCAATTCCCCAGAACAAGCTGGAACCGTATCGACAGCAGGCGGCTGTCATCCGGCGCAATAAGGACGCTCAGAGCCGCGCGCGCCGACGAGTTAGCCACTTGCAGTATCAGTGTCAGGTATGCGCCTCACTTGGCGTCTTCGGCGCTGTACCTATGCAGCGCTTGTCTTCAAAGGTTAGTTTTACACAATACTCGTAGTACCTTCATACTGTTATGTGTACAGCTACGCTATAAATTTATTTATTTATTTATTTATTTAATCTTTATTGCACAAAAGAAAAATCTTATAGTACAAAAGGCGGACTTAATGCCATAAGGCATTCTCTACCAGTCGACCTTAAGCTTACCTTAATTTAATACGTACTCGTCAATTTTATACCAGTAAAAATACTGGATTTTATACGTTTTCTGCCGGACCAGTTTACAGACTGTTTTTTAAACTAAAAATGCCTTTTAATAAATCCAGCTGTACCCGCTTAGGCAGCTTAGGCTACAATAGTGAAAAGTTGATTGTGATTTATCCTTGAAAACCTCGTCTGGCTTAAGAATGTTGTACTTAAGTATATTGTGAAATTCAATATTTTAAAGTTTATAATTGGAAATAAAATAAGTGCCTATACTTAGTTGTATGTATGTATGCGCAAAGTTTTATTCGATGTCTTTATTGTACACATGCACATTAGGTACCTAATTGTACTTAGCATTTTTTTATTTTCAACTTGTGACTCAATATAAAACAAACGACGAAACGACAGACGAACGTAATCAACTTATCTATTTAAAAATACAGCAAATTTAATCTGGATGAATGACCAAAAATTTAAAAAGATTTGAATATTTTTTACTTTTCGAAACTGTAATTAAACTTTTGAATTCATTGTGCGCAGGCATTTTACCGTTTTCATCTGCAATGACATATGCTAAGTTAAACAATGTATAATGTTATCACTAATGTTTCGAACTAAGTAATTCGAGTGCAAATTACTAGATTTAAATGAAATAAACGGCATTATATTTCGATTGAATATGAATTAAGTTATGTGCTGCAGAATGGAGCGACTTTTCAGATAGAGTGATAAAGATAGTTTATCTTTCAAGCAGGCCTATTCCAATGCGGTCATGGACGTCAAATAAAAAGCAGTATTAACTTGAATTTTCTTAGCTAAACAGACCATATTTCTCCGAATCACTCACGAGATATGACAACCTAGCTGTAATGTGAAGAAATTCTAAGAACCGTATTAACTCACAGCAGGTGTGTGTACATTAGCGAGGTGCGGTACCATTATGTGAATTCCAAGGTAATAATAACCCCATTGCATACGATGATAAGTCACACCAGACACTTCTGTCTGACTGATGTTTACATTATATTAGATTACATGAATACATTCTGGAGGCTTACATATAACAGGCGCTTTCAGACTTTGGAAAAATAATTTCATTTTTCTCTCGTTTTCTTCAACGGAAAAATATTACTTTCACTTATGTATAATCAGGTGTGACGCAGACGTGTTTCTATGTAATCATGTTATATGCGAACATTATCAATTTATGATAAAAGGGAATTGGGAGTTAATATAAAATATGCAATAGGATTAAATGTTTTAGGAAAAAGTAACTCTAAATCTGAAAGGGAATTTAATCATCAGATTTTTCTCTCGCCTTTGGAGATCTGCATAAAGACATTAAGTACTCAGTCCCTGCTCCATACATTATTCATTAAAACGAAAGCACTATTTTTATTCGAACCGAAAGCGTGATACATTTACGAATGAAATGTAAGTAATAAATAATTACTGTTGTTTATTGGAGGCGAGCGGGTGCGATCCTCCCGGTGCGGCATTCAAACTTTTAAAACTTGTTATTGATCTTGTTATTGAAGCAGAATCTCTCGCTCGCACCGATATCACTGGGCGGACACGCCATCGTACGGAAATCGTTGTTGTGTTTATGTGCGCACGACATTTTATGCGCACATAAACACACACACACATGAAAAGGCGCCGCTGGTGGCCTAGCGGTAAGAGCGTGCGACTTTTAATCTGGAGGTGGCGGGTTCAAACCCCGGCTCGTACCAATGAGTTTTCGGAACTTATGTACGAAATATAATTTGATATAAACTGAAATAAATGTCATATACTAAGAAAAAGTCACCAAGGCCTCCAGTGCCCCAGGTTGGAATGGAACCAGCGTCCTCTGTTATCTCGGCAGAGAGGGAGATGGCGGTCACTTTTTCTTAGTAGGTATATGACATTTATTTCAGTTTATAAGTAATTTATATAGTACTGTTTCTACTTGAAATAAAAATTAAATCAAATATTTTCTGAAAATAATTTAATTTGTTCTAATACTTCTAAAGTTTGCGCGGAAAGAGAAGAGTCGTGAAATGTATGGAAGCCAATACATTCTACGAGTCTTCTCTTTCCGCACAGACTCTAATAGTATGTAATAATTAGGTATTATTTATACATACATAGGTTAAAATTTCGTTTTAAATAAAAATATCAGTATTTTAATCTTGCTATGTAAATATGTAATGTAACTAATGTAAGCTTGCCCTATAAAATAACGATTTTACCAATAAATAAATAAATAAATAAATCAATCAATCAACTTAATCTGCGGGGATAATAAGGACGAGCGAGAAGCACGAGTGAATAACGTATAAATGAGATGAAATAGACAACAATTACTTCGAGCTTTTTGCTTTGTGCGATCCACTGACTGATTGAGCGTGTCTACGAACGGAATTGCAAACAACACACAAGCCTTTGTTATATGATTTGAGAGAATGCTGAAGAATTATACCCTTATTCATAAAACTTTACGGGCCTGATTTAATTAAATGATGTTTTATCCCTTTCTTACAAATACATAAGTCAAAATGACAGATAAGGGCTAACGATTATTAGCTAATTGAGGCTTATATATAGCGCGTTTATGAATAAGGGGGTTAGGGTCTAAATTATTTTACTTGTTCTGTTTCCGGCCCTACTGCCCTATTATATTGTAATTAATACAAACCTATTTACTATGCGAAAAGTTAAAACCACTACTTCATCACATTCATACTAAAATCCCCAATCCTTCATCACTCTGTCACATTTCGGAGGACAGAAAACAAGACAAAGCAACGATTTATCTTCTTTAACCCTTATCAAGGCATACCAGAGGCGGTTTAGCGACTACATACGGCATTTCAGAACGTGTTTCCTTTTCAACGAGCAAGACTGATATTCAACTGTCATTATTGTAATGTATGAACGTTATTTATAACTGGCTTTTGCTTGCGAGTTTCTCAGCGTGAAATCACAGAATAATTAATAGTACTACCGTACAGAAAGGAAACTTATTACAAAACCGAAGTTTGACAGCGGTTCAGGGTCGAATCATTATGTCCCTTTCTGATATATGGCACTATCCCTTTCGGCTATTTAGGGTTGTCAAAAATCTAGTGATTATCTTATCTGTGGTCGTGCACGCAAAAGGAAGTCAAGTAGTGCCAACCCTAATAATTGCTCGGAGCAATGCTGAGTCGAGCGGAGCCGAGTTTGACCGAAGTCAGGAGTTTCGCACCCCTGGTGGAATGAAGAAATGTTAATTTTGACAGTTACTAATCGATATCGTATCGCTGTGACAATTTATAAGCATTGTTCCAATTGGACCGTATAACGTAATGGCTCCTCTAAACGATGGGCCAGCGCCGGCCACTCTAAGGGACGCAGCCATGCGGTACAATGAGATAGCAATATCACTTGCTCCCTCTAACGCACAAATGCGTCCCTTGAAGTGGCTGGCGCTGGCCCTTCATATAGAGGAGCCATAACGTAAGTTCTATGGATCCGCTTGCTTACTCAACGCCAAAGTTGCTACGAGTGCTACGCCGTAGCGAGTAGACGTTATTTCTCGCTTTAAAGGTCGCGATGCGAGTGATTCTTCGTGAAAGGTTTAGACGGTGTTTAATTTGCTAAGGTTTTGTGAAACCCGTGCGAAGCCGGGGCGGGTCGTTAATCATTTGTGACGTTATCTATGAAAAGGGACCTTATTGTCGATGGCGCTTACGCTAATATTAACGAAGCTCCTATATGAATACAATGCCGCGCGACGCTGTGCGGCGTAAGCGCCATCGACAATAAGGTCCCTTTTCATAGATAATGCCCCATTTGTACGGTAAGTATTTTGATGTCAGTCAGTACGTTCAAATTAGCATGTAAATCTGTTTATTCCAATGAAACTACTATTTTTTTTTCTAATTGCATTGAGGTGCAAAATCTCAACTGTATTATCCCAATGATATTTGGGTCGATCAACTTTTTTATGTCATATCGTGTCCCAACGATATAAAAATTCAAATCTTACAAATCGTAACAGTTTTTAAATTTATCTGGTATATTATAGTAAATAAACCAAATAATCATTCAAACTAGAACTTAAAAACTGAAAGAATTATTTTTAAATATAGTTTTTTTTTGGTGACCCAGGAGATAATTTTAGACTCCCATACAAAAAAAGCATGTCCCAATCGCATGTCGGCTTCGGTTTTTACTTAACAGTGTAAAAAATGTACTCCACCATATTCACTACTAACGCTTAATTAAAAAGGTATTGACATCTAATTTACAAATTCGATGCTAAAATTTCGCTAGAATTCGTAGATTTATTTAAAAAAAAAGTTCTTTTTGCGTCCCGAAACAATGATTCATTTTTAAGTCCCCTAACTTAACACACATTACAATGGCAACGAAGGCTCAAAGTTATGACACTGTATCGCCCAGCCAATAGGCAGCCGATCTAAGTATCACGTGACAAGATCCGCCATTACGGTTACTTTCTTATTCGCCGGCCATTTCGTCTGTGGTTCGAAGTGTGACAAGGTGTGTTAATTGTCGGTCCGCTGACTTACTGTGATATTTCGTAAGAAGTTTTGTCTTTTTATATTAATTTGTAGCTTTATAGATCCTTCTTAGCTCTAATATGGTCTAACAATATACTTTTTTGACATATTTTTGTGGATAATAACTAAAATTATTGATTTGACTTTAAATGTCTTCTGGGTCACCGTTCCCCCGGGTCACTTTTCTGGTGACCCAAGAGACTGTGATGGTGACTCAGGAGACTTTATCAATACGTTTTGATAAATTTGCTTCTTTTCATGGATATATTAACTTTTTAATAGAAATTAGTAATAATTTATTACTATGTCTCTTTGAGACACTGACTATGAAGAGACTATTGAGCGAAACCAAGGCTCCGAAGTGTTCGCAAAGGACAAGTCTATTGGGTAAAGCCAGCTGACAAAGCTGAAACAGGAAGATGGCAGCATAACGTCGAGCAGAGCGGAGGTTTTAGGCGAGATCGAGAGGTTCCATGGACAGTTATACACTTCGATCGCAAAGCCCGATGACAGCTTGGTAGGAGATCCAATTAAGAGCCAAGCTGTCCCGACATTATACCGAAGATATCTCGGACATTAGTCTGTACGAGATTAGGATGGCCCTGAAGCAGCTTAAGAACAACAAGGCGCTGGGCAAAGACGGAATCACTTCAGAGCTTCTGAGAGCGGGTGGAACACCGGTACTTAAAGTCCTCCAGAAGCTCTTTAATTCCGTCTTGTCCGAGGGCATAACGCCTGACCATAGACCACATCCATACGCTGCGGCAAGTTATACAGAAGACCGAAGAGTATAACTTGCCATTATGCTTAGCGTTTGTGGACTATGAGAAAGACTTCGATTCGGTGCACACATGGGCGGTGCTTGAGTCTCTTCAGCGATGCCATATTGACTATCGGTACATCGAAGTGTTGAAGTGTTTGTATAGTAACGCCACCATGGTCCGAGTACAGGAGCAGAGCACGAGGGCGATTCCATTGCGAAGAGGCGTAAAGCAGGGAGACGTTATCTCTCCGAAACTGTTTACTGCCGTAATGGAAGACGCCTTCAAGCTCCTGGAATGGGAAGGAGTTGGCATCAACATCAACGGCGAATACATCACTCACCTCCGGTTTGCCGACGATATCGTAGTCATGGCAAAGTCGATGGAGGAACTCAGCATGATGCTCGATGACCTCAACCGAGTTTAACAACGGGTGGGCTTGAAAATGAACATGGACAAGACGAAACTTATGTAAAAAGCCAATGTTGTGCCCATCCCAGTCTCTGTTGGGAACTCGGTACTCGAAGTTGTTGACTCGTACATCTACCTAGGACAAGTAGTCCAATTGGGTAGGTCCAACTTCGAGAAAGAGGTCAACCGCCGAATCCAACTCAGTTGGGCAGCGTTCGGGAAACTACGTAATGTCTTTTCGTCCGACATAACTCAGTACCTCAAGACAAAAGTTTTTAATCAATGTGTGTTACCAGTGATGACTTACGGCTCCGAAACGTGGTCTTTCACTATCGGCCTCATCTCAAAACTCAAAGTCGCTCAACGAGCTATGAAGAGGGCTATGCTCGGAGTTTTTCTACGTGATCGAATCAGAAATGAGGAGATCCGTAGACGAACTAAAGTCACCGACATAGCCCACCGGATTAGCAAGCTGAAGTGGCAATGGGCAGGCCACATTGCACGCAGAGAAGATGGCCGATGGGGTCGAAAAGTTCTCGAGTGGAGACCACGGACTAGCAAGCGCAGCGTAGGACGTCCACCCACAAGACGGACAGACGACCTTGTTAAGGTCGCCGGAAGACGCTGGATGCGGGTCGCTTCCAACGGCACGTATGGAGGTCCAAGGGGGAGGCCTATGTTCAGCAGTGGACGTCTTATGGCTGAGATGATGATGATGATGATGTCTCTTTGCTTATGAGCGGAAGTGATCTAAAAACTTTGTGCAGACGCAGGTGCGTGAATTTGAAGCCAGGCGACGCACAGAGCTCGACGTTAAGCGTGACGAGCTAAAGGCCAGACCACCTGTGGCCATCACGTACAATTATATCGGAGGGGTGCTGACCTGCAGCGAATGTGGCCGCACATTTGCTGCAAAGATTGGCTACGTCACCTGAGAGCACACCAGCGACGCTCTCAGCTGTAGCATAGCAGTCGCTGTAGCCGAAAACGGCTAGGAGGAGATGATGATGATGATGATTTTTGAGCCTTTATGTTATTATTTAATCCTTTTGAAAACTGCGTATTTGAAATTTGGATGAGGCGAGCTATTCTTTTGCCACTTTGGCTGCCACTATATTTTTGATGTTGATTGTACTGATTGCTGAGAATCATTTACTTTGATTTTTGTTTAATTGTTTTGATTTCTGAGTGTTATTAGACTGATTAGACTTACTGATAAGTTAAAATGTGAAAACAGAATGACAGAATATCTCTTGAGTCACTAAATTTGTCTCTGGAGGAACCAAAAATGTCTCTTGGGTAACTAAATTTGTCTCTGGGAAAACTACGATGTCCCAAAAAATTTTAGGCATGTTTTGCATTTTTATGGAGATTGATTAATAAATGTTTTTAATTATAATTTTTTGATTATTTCGTAACATTAACATATTATTCCGATAGGTAGAATATGCATGGTTGCGGTATTTGAGTAATATAAAAACTTTTCGTACATTTTACGACATAAGTGACTCAGGAGACACTATTAGTTGATTTTAAGGAAAACCAAGAAGGGTCTCTTTAATTTTAAGTTAAAAGAAGCAAAGTGTTTATGCTCCTTTATATAATAGACGAATATATATTTCGATTAAATGAAGTTTTATTTAATAAATCCCGGGTAACCCAGGGGACACGTTTTGAGACAGCACAACATATATAACACCAAAAGTTGTCAAAATAATAAAATTTGTGCGCGGCCCGTAATCGCATACAAAACTTTAAATGTTCTTGTACGCTAAATGTCTGAAAAATAATCATAATTAAAAGATTTATTTTTTCGAAAAAAATCTTTCTCCATGACATGAAAAAGTTGATCGACCCATTTACTTTTCGATTGGCGTTTGTCGATCAATGATTAATGATTATCCCCTTGGCTAGGCCCTGAACATAAGTTTTATATTACTTGCCATTCACTTTAAAAACATTAACTGAGGTATATTAACTTTATGCGAATAGTAAATTATGATATTGAACGGGCCTTAGTACGTGGCTTGAATAAAGAGATTTATCAAATAACATATATTACATTATAATGCTTTGTTCAATTCTATTTTATGAGCGCAATTTTTCTATTACGTTACTCTGGCAACACTATTAAATAAATTACATTATTTAAATTGAATTATTATTGTTCGGCGTTTAAAATAATGCTACACTGTTTTGCAATACCAATGTTAAAAAACCGGACCACTGCGAATCGGATTCGCCCACCGAGGGTTCCTTACAAATTTAACTTAAAACTATAATTTATTTTTTACCAATTTATAGTTTGGAGATTATCCCTGTACTTATCTGTACCTGGTAGTGTAAGAGTGACTGTAAGACGATATTACTTGCCGAATTTCATAGTTATAGCACAAAACAGATAGGTACAGAAATCAACCTACATACAAAGCGCGCTCGAGCAACGCACACATAGACACTGCTCACGGACACGATATCTCGGACCAGTTGGGACCAGTGCGAGCGCGAGTGCCATCCGCTTGAGACACGCGTCTGTGAACTTTTTTGTGCATAATGGAGAAACAAAACAAAAAGTTATTATAAATGTACAGTGGACGGTTGTTTAAATTCAACATTAAACGGTGAATTGTCGTTTTTTAAGCTACCAGTGGTTTCAGAGAGAATGCGTATGCGAATTTATTACATTGTACATGAGAATGCGAATTTATTACACTTAAAAATATAATAATCGTGTATTTCGCCAATCTCGGCATCATCGCAAGATATTTTCTGTGGCAAATTTGTAATATAACAATGACATTAAAATTAAAATACCTATTTGAGTTATTAATGTTTTTATTAATTTATGGAATTCTTCCCGTTTCATCCTCAACAGTAAATCAAACAACTAAATACGAGATACGATATGATAGATACGAGTGCCACTACCACGATAGTTTTTTGTGCATAAGTCATAGTTCGCAACAATCGCAACCCTAGAGCGACCGCCGAGCGTAGGTATGAAAAGTAAAGTACATACATGTGATTGACTTCTGTACTTATCTATTTTGTGGTTATAGGTCAACAAGAAGTACCCTATAAATTTTGATTCCCTTGAGAGTGTCGAAATAGTTATTAACGAAGTGATCCTATAAGGCAGCGGTCGGCAACCTGCGGCCCGCGGGCCGCATGCGGCTCGTGAAACTGTCACTTGGGGCCCGAGTGCCGCCTTGGCTATTTTGTATGTAATAGTGACAAACGACAATGTCTCATAAA
This sequence comes from Cydia fagiglandana, assembly GCF_963556715.1. NCBI lineage: Eukaryota > Metazoa > Arthropoda > Insecta > Lepidoptera > Tortricidae > Cydia > Cydia fagiglandana. The sequence goes on from NC_085937.1 coordinate 9,018,701, forward strand.
GTCATAAATATTAACAAATTACGGCCCGCGTCACCTCCGTTAACTACTATGTGGCCCGTGGCTGCTAAAAGGTTGCCGACCGCTGCTATGGGTTCTGTTATTTCCTTTACGGAACCCTATAAACGGTATCGATCGACGAAACTAGTGATATTATTATGATATACCTGGATATTTATACAATTTGACTCGTGAACGTAATAAAATTCTTACCACATCCAATAGAATCCAGACCATAAGGTGTATTCGGGTAATACCGAATGTCGGATAATTCCGAAATTCAGATGAAAATCACCCTTAATTCCATCATAATAAAAGTCTCTTTTCGGAATTATCCGACAGTTTTCGACATTCGGAATTACCCGAGTAAACCCTACTGCACATAGGCACCAGTTCTGTCGTGTCGTTACATCGTTATCACAAAAGTAGCCACACTAATGACCATATTAGGTATGTTAGTCACGTCACATTCTCGAATTAAATTGGAACCCAGACCAATAATAATTGAAACGTACATTTAGGTAAAGATCAAGGTCAAAGGTCAGATAAGGAGTCAAATATCGGAAGCCTTATCAGAGAGGGAAGATTTTCAATTTTCTATAATCAGTCATTAAAATGTCGATGATCTGAAAGATTCCGAGGGCATTTGCGTTACTTGCCTCCAAAAGCGACGTCTTTTTTATCAAATCAATATCTCGTTTGAGTTTGGCTTTTTATCTGTCGTAATACGTGAGTGACGTTTTTTTATATAATTTGAAGAGTTTTTCTTATCTCTGTGTTAAGTCATCTAATGAGATAACTTATTATTATGAACCGTACCAGTTGGTACATTAACGATCAGCAATTTGTATTTTTGTGTATTCAGATGTTACATGAAACTCGATTAAAAAAACCTTTACGTTGAAATAATATTTGAAAATTATAATTTGGTGCAGGTTCGTCACCTTCTTGGAGACACAATCCTCAGGGGAGAGGAGTTAAAAAAATACGTCAACACACTACGCACTAAGAGCACAATATACAAAAGACAGAGGGCCAACTTATCAACGTTTAAGGTAGGTACTAAAATAAAAATAAAAACTATCACTTCTACAGTCAGCAGCTGAAATTGCTAAGCGGGCGGGGTGTTCAAAATTACCTTGACATGCTCTTGTTCTCTTAGCAACAAAGTCGCGTCAAGATCATTTTGAATTTGAACACCTCCTCGCCAGCTTAGCAATTTCTGCTGTTGCTGCTGTACAAATTTAAGTTTAACGCACTCTACTTTTATACAAAGTAAAAACGAAAAATATTTTTTTTTCTACATTGCACATTTTTTTAATCTACTGGTGATGCTAGGTATTCAGTTTTTAGTTGTTAATTTGATTGCTCTCAAATAATGTTTACATCAAAATGCTACCTACCACATTACATATACATTTTTGGTACATACTTTGTCCCCAAAATATTTCTTAAATACAATCGAAAATTAACTTCAGAAAAATTACGGTAATTTGGTATGAAATATATGGAGTGTTTGTGATAGGTCGAGGCGGGAATCTTAACGCGGACGCTACATCTCCTGAGCGCCGCTGATCCTACCGTGGAATTGGCTCTAGTGAATCACAAGAAAACGAAGATTGAAGACGATGACGCCGCCGAAAAAGACTTTAAGCCGGCGGATTTAGAGAAAAAATCTTTGCATGACTTATCACAGGTAAATATGCCAGTATCATATATTTTCATTTAGAACTGAATTCAGTAACCCAACGTACCTAACAATTTATAGTTAACTAATTAAGATGAATGAGGACGATCGCCTCGAAACCGCCTTTCCATAGGTATGGAAACAAAATATAATTCGTCGACTCGTCGTCGTAGAGAAAATGAGGACTAAGTATGTATGGAGAAAATATATAAAGCTTATTTATGTATTAACGTCAAAAATTGAGCTCGCAATTTTTTACTCCGTCATAATTTCCGAATGTGTCACCTTGTCACCTTGTCTCATATACCTATATCAGACGACGGCGGTTATAAGGTCAAAATGACTTAGTTTGAGTTAATAGTGTGTCAGGTGTATTTTTTTGTTTACTGGCGTTGTTTTAATATACAATGTATAAACTATTATCTTCCTTAAACATTTCAGTTAGTGGCTCAAACAGCACAGAAACTGTCTCAAGTGCGCCAAGAAATACAACCGCTCGCGGACAAAATAAAACCGATAAAAGAGCAATTTCAATCAGTACAGCAGCAATACGACCAGAAGAAGCGCGTTTACGAAGCAACCTCCATCAACATTACTTCGCAAATGGAACCTTTCAAGAATCAAGTGACAGAGTTGACTGACCAACTGAATAGTAAGGAGGAGGAATGGAAAAACTTGCGGCAAAAGATAACAAAAGCGGAAAGTTTACAAGAGGTTGTGATGTTTGAGATGAAAAACTCAATGCAGTCCCCGCGGAGACCCTCCAAAACCGAAACTTTGATGAAAAAGGTTGCTGATATGGAGCAGATTGTAAAGAACTTGGAGGAGGTAAGTTACCTAAGTAATTGTAAATAGTTATGTATATCTACCTACAACTATATACAACGAGTACGTACGTAAAATATGAGGCTGGACCTACTTATGGGCGGTACTAAGTAAAGTCTGTCAAGCCATTTCCAAGTCTTTCAAATCGTATTTATTCAAGTCTGTTAAGCAAAATAAAAAAAGATAGCGCAAAGGAAAATCGTCCGATAGAAAAAGTGAATTTCGTGCTTTTTCTACTGACTAAGTCGTTTGACCGGTTATAACTAATTGTTTATGTGTATACACTTTTAATATCGATTCTATGTGTTGGGTGTTGAATGACTACAATAAAAAAAAAAATTAATTATTTCAGGAACAGAAGGTGATCAGTTCCCGTCAAGGCGTGGTGGAAGAGCAGACGCGGCTGTGGGAGAACACGCTGGAGCTGTTGCGCTGCAAGCTACGTGCGCGGACGCAGCCTTCTGCGCGCCAGGGCCGCATGCACATCACGCAGCACTCGCAAATGCTCACTCTGACATAATAACATTAAATTCAAATATTCAAAACATATTTATTTCATAGCTTGGATGATACATAGGTGAAGTACAGTGATCCTCACACCAGGCTTAGCCTGTGACGTGGGGATCCAAGCCAAATACAAATTATTATTACTAGTACAATAAACCACAGAAATTACAAACCACATAAGCGGTACAGTACTTAAAGACTGTAAATCTCTGAAATAGAGTAACACAAAAAGCTATACGAAAAAAAAACATAACAACATTAGAGGGATTTCTTGGTGGCGCTGACCGGCATCTATAGGTATAAGTATGCAGAACAGACGCAGCACGCTTATAGCATCTGTACCAAGCAAGTTCGCTTTGAGTGTGCGCCGTGGCCTTAGTAGTGTTAGGTGCAAATTCTTCTTTCCTGTTCACGAAAGTATAATCTAATCTCTTTGAAAATAGCCATTAATAACAAATATAGAATAAAATGAAAATGCTACACTTCAGAACTTATGTTATTTATATCTTGAAAGACCGATATTGAATAACCGGTCTTAGGTGCCCACGCTTTTGATACAGGCATACTGCGTAGGTTATTGTTTAATGCCAATATTGGCGATATCCTTCACAAATTAAAATTAAGCTCCTCCTGTTTGAGAATAGCTCAGGAACTTTTTCGTGATTACGAGTATAATGTATTTTAACTTACACGAGTTAACAAATTACATAAATAAAATCTCAAGTTCACCGACATTATTAGCTTTATTTTAAATACCTACTATACCTACCTACTGCATGCAATTGAAATTACAATCAACTTGCTGAAAATAGGACAAAAGTTCTACATAAAACCTTATTTTGCATTGCAGCCAACCGCCTTCTTTCAATATGTAAATTCGTTATTTACGAATTTCATTGCATTCGCTTTAATAAAGCTGTTCTCGGCTCTTTTCGACACTTATCTCGTCTTTTTGTACAAAAATGAGAATTAACTACGAGACTTCCCGCTCAAATGTGATCTCCACGCGCAAGTATAAAATTAAATCAGGAGTCGTATTCGAATTTTATCTTATGTAATCTTGATAACATATGCGTACCAATATGTAAGAACGAGCGAGATTCCGAGCTAATAATGTCATAAAAATATCAAACGAAGTTAAGAATATACGATTTCAGCATTTTTACAAGTACGTAGCCCACGCAGGATTTATACCCAAGCCCTATAAGCCCGTTTTTTTAGCATTACAAAAAAGGTAAACAATTTGCACGTGTCTTTTTATTGAGAAACACTTTTGAAAAATAAGTTACTGCAAATGTGTAACAATTATGAATCATATACGATTATTTACATTCTTTTGCTTTCATAAGTAATAGTTACTGATTTTTAAAAAGCTTTTTTCGATTAAAAGACGCCAAGATTGCGTAGTCTAATGCTAAAATAACAAACTATGTGTAGTAAAAATTGTACAGTAGTTGTAGAATACTTTCTTGCATGTAACAAAAACAAAAATAAGTGCCGTATTTTGTTACATCTTCACAGTTTGCTTTTTTTATGGTTGCAAGTTTATTACGTTTCACAATAAAATGTGTCCTAACGTGTGACGTGTAACGAATGAAAAATGTATTCTAACGTTGACACGTTAGACCCTGACGGGCATGTTTATTTGAAATCATATTCCTGGATTTCCAGGTTCTAGTTCTTGCACTGATTGTTAAGCTGATGAAAGAGCAGAATGCGTTCAGGACTGGGTCGTCAGAATAACAGAAATACTATGGACCTTACGGCACTGCAATAGAGTTTACAAATTGTTACTTAACAATGTGAACGATGGTACTTGCCCGAGCTCACGTGCGCTCACGAATTTGAATACACACAGGAAAAGCCAATTTGAAAGCCAAATATTTTGCCAACCCGAGGGTAAATAAGCCGAGCACCTTAGCAAAAGTAAACCGGTATGACGGCCCTAGCTGTTACCATTTACGCACTCCATTTTTATAAAGTTGTCTTTTTGGAAGGTGACAGAAAGTAGGTTAATATTTATAGGCGTATTTTTTCTTGAAAAGACATCCATCACATGAAAAGTCAAGGTTTTTTTAAAACAGATAGTTGTTTGAATGACTTTACTTTAATCTTAAAATGTACCTATAATACAGTAAAATTATACGTTTGCGTCAAATCCGGTAGTTCTGATTTTTTGCAGGCTTGTTTATGATGTTGGCCCAATGAATAATCCAAGTTTGTGACCTCGAACGCCGAACGCAACTTTGTCAAAAATCGAATAAACCGCAATTTTTTTTGTTTTGGGCGATTATAGCCCTAAAGTACTAGTTTTGATAGTAACTTCCTAGGGCGTTTTTAAAGTAGACTAAATTTGCTACAATAACTAGAATTGTCTCTGTACATCTAATATTTTCCGAGATAAAGCCTTTCAAAATTGTATAATTTTACATCAGTTCTTAGCTATAATATAAGGGTTAGGTAGGTAATTTACATGGAATTCATCACCGCCACGTTCTACAAAATATTTATATTCCATAAAAAAATGTATGAGTGCCTATTTTGAAAAAAAAACTTTTAAAATTGAAAATAAATATTTTGTAGAACGTGGCGGTGATGAATTCCATATAAATTACCTACCTAACCCTTATATTATAGCTAAGAACTGATGTAAAATTATAAAATGTTAAAAGGCTTTATCTCGGAAAATATTAGATGTACAGAGACAATTCTAGTGTCTTATTGTAGCCAATTTAGTCTACTTTAAAAACGCCCTAGGAAGTTACTACCAAAAACTAGTACTTTAGGGTTATAATCGCCCAAACTAAAAAAATTGCGGTTTATTCAATTTTTGACAAAGTTGCGTGCGTCGCTCGAAGTCACAAACTTGGATTATTCATTGGGCCAACATCATAAACAAGCCTGCAAAAAACCAGAACTACCGGATTTGACGCAAAATAGCCAGGTTACAAAATTCGACAAAGTTACTGGATTACTAGTTTTATTTTAATAAACTCAATGTGTATGTTAGTTATACGCAATAATTATTTTACTATATTGTAGATGGTAGCTGGGGTTGTATGTGTAAAAATGGAAACATTTTCTTATTTATATAAAAACATAGGTAGGAAAAAATTATGCATGCGACTCTTGTCCGCGAAGATGATGGTAGATTTACGACTTTGCTGCTTTTTATAGGGATAATCCCGACGGCAGTCTCATATTTTACGAGTTACGGTGACTGCTGTTTATTGTTTGTATGGGCATCTGTTGACTACAATACAGTACACAATACATACTCTTTATTGCATCAGTCAATAAAAGGAAACAATGCGAAACACAGCGATCAAAGCTAGCGGTGGACTAGATTTGGTTAGCAGAAATCGTATTATTTTAGGTATAATCTTATTCAGAAATTTACAGATATTTAAAGTTAGCTGGTTTAAGTTAGATGGCTTTAGTCCATTTTACTTAGTAAACGAGTGAGTTTTATATGCTTAAACGTATAAATAAATATAAATAAATGTAAGCTTCTTTAATGCCCCAAAATGTTATACAAACAAAGGATTTACCTCTTACCGTGTGTATAACCACGATAAAATCTCCTCTAAGGTATCTTTTTTTTTTTTTTTTTTTTAATGCTTTTTGGTGAGGGTCAATCGGTCCTCGCTAGGAGTACGGGCGGCCGATTGCCTTTAAGTTCGTATTATTTATTAAATGATTTTAAATTATCTATTATGTATTTAGTATACCTTAAAAAAGAGTTGAGGGCTTCTTCTTTTTCCGTAAGTTTGTTTATATTCAGTGGGTCTATGTTGTACTTGGTGCATATGGTATCGTGGATCGTTCTTGCGTAAAGGAACCTTGGGCAAGTTTTAATAAGGTGATCAATTGTTTGCTGTGTGACGTCGTCACAGGGACACGCGTCATTGTCAATTTTGTGAAAACGTTTTAGATAGAATTTGGTATATCCGTGACCGGTTAGAATTTGTGTCAACTGAAATGTGATAGTTGTATGTTTGCGTAACAAGTATATATCGTCCAATGTGGGTAGCCAGTTTTTTACGTGTTTACCTGTTCTGCTCTCTATATATGTTTTATTATGGAGTGTGTGCAAATTTTTCTTCATTTGGGCTTTATGGTGCGAGTAACTACAAAAATATTATAACACTTTACATTAATTCCAGAAAATAAATGAAATTGTAATATATACTACACAAGCCCTGCTAGCACTGGTCGCCTGGAGTCATAAATCCGGATTTACGCAAAATGAGGGGTGGCTGTGGCTACCTACACTACTTTTTGAACACGGGCATCAAAATGAAGCCGTTATATCAGTGTCGGCGCCTCCCTAATAAACAGAAAGCTCTGTGAATGGGGATTACTCGTTTAAGAACTTTGGCTTCTAAAAGTAACACGCGTTTTGTTTTAGCACAATTTAAAACTTTGACATTATTAACGACAAAAAATACGAATATTTAGCTTAATTTTGTTCTTTTTAATAGATAGATGGGCGTTTTCAGAAATAAATATCGAAAACCCGATTCTCACAGATCCCGGTGTTTTTGGGTTCTTTCAACTCAGAATCACTAGCATATTCAATTCTGATGAATTGATGATAAAATAAAATGTCCCAAAAATTTGTATGAAAATTGTCCACTACGTCATACGCACATACAAGTGAAAAATTTTTTCATACTAAAACGTGACGTAATGGAATGGACATTTTGAGACATCTTTTTTAATGGTGGGATGGAGAATGCTGTCGATTCTGAGTAGAATGAGCCCAAGAACGTCCAGATGAGAAAGAATCAGGACCCCTATTCGACAAGCGACGTTTGACATATCGTGTTGATCTCCCGTTGATGTGGGAAAAAATCATAAGTTCTCGAATACGTACAATGTCAAAATTTGACATTAACAATCCACAGTTAGGCTGACAAGCAAACCAAACCGAACCACCCTTAGTTTAGAGTGGAGTTTTGGTTGTACCAAATGATATTATCCACCGTTGATGGAATCAACACTCAGTATGCAATAAAATCAACTGTTGATTTGACGTGGATGCGAAATCTGACAGTTGTACATGTCGAATTTGGCCCCAGGTTTTCAATATTTATTTCTGAAAACGCCCAGATACCTTTTCGGAACGCTTTGGAAAAATCGTAATTGCCGATTTCGTTATTATCTAAACATTTTGATATCCTCTAATTCTGCTCTGCCGGCCTAGCCAAGGTTACAATCGCTATCGCTTCGACAGCGAAAAGCATTATGTCTCTCTATCACTCTTCCATATTAGTGCGACGGTGACAGTTGCGTTTCGATCGCTACGGAGCGTCAGCGATTAACATCTTGGCTACGCGGCCTGAATCTTCTTTAACTACATGCACGGAAAAGTTACTTACACTCTTTCCACCACAATAATGCACCCATAATACTCCTATTACTTAATGTACTTTTAATGTTTAGTCTACACATTGTATACAATTTAATGCTATCATATCCGCTCAGAAGTTTACAAATTGCTTTTCTGTAGATAACGTGATTGTATCAACAGCATGTGATTTGATGCAGAAAATAGAGGAACTTAAACTAGTTTGCATTGCAGATGAATGCCGTGATAGAACGAGGTGCTCGTACGGCGTGGCATTTGCCGAGATACTAATAAGATTCTGCAGAATTGTATTAGTATTATATGAAGGTGTCTCTATCATCTGATTACATATTTGCATATCAAGTACGGTATGAATTTTTGGCTTGTACTTATTCTTTGGGATATTAAAATAAAAGGAGTTGTATTTTAAAATGATGAGCGGGGTCTCGATACATTCTGTTTCTGATGTTGTCGTGACTTAAAGGCCTGTGCACACCGGCTTGCGTGTGCGTGACGTGCGCGTGTGCGTGCGCTAAAATGTTGGAGCCACACACGCACACGTCACGCAAGCGGTGTGCCATCTCTCATAAGGATCTGTATACTACAACGCCGCACGCGCACGTGCACGTCACGCATACGCAGCCGGTGTGCACAGGCCTTAATTATTATAGACACAGATTAGTTACTCGTAGTACCTTTGATGTACTGTAAAATGTGCCTATTCTGCTCCACACTGCGTAAATTGTGCCCCAACAATTATTATATTTATATAATAACTATATTACAACCTCATTTAAGTGTGTAAATACGACAGTAGTCATGGTCTACTTTAAATCGGCTTATAGGTACATACATATATTTATCAACATATCTAGAATAATAGAATCAATTTGAAACGTTAATTAAAATAGAATTTTGGAGCAAAGTTGGCACATTTTACGGCGCCATTAAATCTGTAATTATGCGCTTAGCTGGATGTTTACAAGGGCCGGGTACCGGAGCTCATTACCGTTCGGTTACTTTGATGCAGACACGTATTGGCACTACACGGCATGTTTGATTCAGCAGCTATCGAGCTTGCACCAAAGAGAAGTATAATATATGTACAGTTTGCACCCGCACCCGATTCATCTTACCATAAAATAATTAAAAAATCGTGATTTAGATAGTTAATTGTGAACACAGATACAAAGGAGCAAAAGATAAAAATAAGAAAAAATGCTACAACGCATGCAAATAAGTAAAATTTTCTTTATCGTATTTTCACAGATGACGAGAAACGTTTGTGTCATAAACGACGTTTTTGTATTAAATTGAATAAGAAATTACAGCATCCTTGATCCTTGACAAATGATCCAAATTTCGTTGTAATTTTTCCCTTTTGGTCCCACCGCATACTCTCGGAATGGATTACTAAGCAGTATTCCGAAATTCAAGGTTAAAACCTGATATTTGGTGACACTTCTCGAGTAAACCAACCAGTGTGTACCTAGTGTTTTTTTTCTATAGTGCATCAACGTTTCAGCAAAGGATTTTAAATTGCTGATATGTATTATCAAATGCTTGTCTGGGAATATGGCTTGTTTTCTCATTTAGAACGATGCAAAAATTGCAAAGTACCTAATTGAATTAATATTACCGTTGCCGCTTATAGATATACAGAGTGCATGGGACCAGTAGTTTTATGTATGCTCTATAACTGTTAGGTGAAATGCACATAAAAAAATGCACAGTATAGTTAAGAATTCAAACTAGGACCGGATAAAATTAAAATTTGAACTACAGATAGTACAGATACGTACTTACATTGTCAATTTCATTTTAATGCGGCATTCTTTGATAATGTTCACAAACCTTACCTTTGGTGTTTCAAACTCTAAAGAGTACATTTTGAAAATTTGTTTAAAGTAGTTAAATAATTGTAAGTTTAATTTTTAATGACTTTTTGTAAAATATGTGTAAGTACATATAAGTATAAAATATTCCTAAAAATTATTTGTCAACGTATTTTTGTGCCGGCCTGTATGTAGATTTTCTTCCAATTGACCTGTTTAGGTAAATATGCGTGTCTTCTTACATTATAATACAAAGAACTCACGACTCCGTGAGGTGACGCGTGTCAGCGGTTGCGAGTTAATTACAAGCGTCGCATTATTCTGCGGCACGGCCGACAAAAATGGGTTCACTAAATTTAAGACCGTCGTTAATTAACGCGTAGTAGGCGTGTCATGGTTGTGTCGAGGATTGAGCTACGTCCACACTAGTATGTCCAGTAGTATGTTTGCGTCTTCTTAAAAAGGTATACAGTTGCTTAATTATATCCTTTACTACCTCCTGGGTTTGCGCAATCTCTGATTGAACGCATTTAGAAATTAAAAATTTCTATTCCTTTTTTCAAGCCTTAATATTCTTATCGAGAGATATCGCAAAAAGACAAGTAGATAACACATAATTTTTATTTTGATGAAATTGACTTACACTCCTATAGCATAATTTGCCGAAGATAGAAGTGTGTGGCGAGGAATCAATTAGTCCACGTGATTTTGAGTTTAAGTATCCCAAAACATGTTAGTGTTACGAAAAAAGTGACTGGTACACTTTTTTCTGATAACCCCCATAAACTGTGTATTATTTGTCTCGTAATTCAATGTTCATATGTTTTAGTTCTTGAATGTACAAAAAGTAGGTACAGTCATCAGCAATAGTATCTTACACAACTAGGGCCGCAAAAATATGTGATACGTTCTTATTTGGAGCGCAATAAGAGCGCGTCATATATTTTTGCGGCCCTAGTTGTGTAAGATACTATTGCTGATGACTGTACAACGAAAATCGTATTCTTGTTCTGAAAACTGTTGTAAAAAAATCGTTCAAAAGTGACAGACACAACCTTAACACTTTTGAAATGGGAACGAAGAAATAAGGCTATGTACCATTGCCGTCCCATTTTGTTGAAATTAATATAACTACCTACTATATTTGTTGGGGACGCTAGGATTAGGTTGGTACTGTTCATTAACTTTTCTATTATTTACCTGAAAGTAAATAAACAACTGACAAATAATTAATAACTAATTACTTACTCACAAAACTGAATTAAAAAAAATGGGCAAAAAAACAACAGCCATTTTTTTTTCAAGCCTTGTTGCTGACATGAACTAATTATTGTTTCAAATTAAGTTCATATAAAAAATTGTGTAAGAGGAAAAATAGCATTAAATAAATGGCATGCCGCCTAAATTAAGAGGATTCGTGAGATAAGGCTTTTTGGAAAATCATACACAATAAAAAAAATCAAGCATGTTAAAGTGAATTCTTTCAACAAGTTTTTTGAAGCAGTAAACTCGAGAATAATAGAAAAATCGCAAAGGCAGGCAGGCTTTTATTTAATTGATGAATTATCTTGTAATTTATGCCACATGAACATTTCAGTTCCAGTTCTGAGCATTTTATAGAACTTGTTCTTTTCCTTTTTATTTCAGTGTATCGAAGGGGTTTCGGTCTTTAAAAAAAAATACCATACAAAATGTATGAAGAGTCGTGGCAATTAGACGCACCCACAGACATATTCTCAGAGAATGACCCCTTTACGACATAAGTACCTGTAACTTATTATTTTGTGGAAAACCAAATAAATTGAATTTAAAGTTCTATCACTACAAAAAGGAGTGTGATTTCGCCTATAAATGAGTAGTTTGATATTTAAGATAACTGCGTAAGAAGAAATAATTTCTGCAAGGATATTGAAGTTAAAAACGTTCTGTCCTTACCAAGTTTATCATTTGTCCTTATTTAATTAACATTTATGACAAATTTGAATATTTAGAAGATTTCTCGAAGTTGGTTTCATGTTAATACTTTTCAGATAAGTTTGCGGATGATGGCCACGGCGCAGTGGAGAACTGTCAACCAACTTTTAATTTCGTGTCGTCATTAATTCGGAATTTGTATCGCGTCCTTCGCACGCAGATACTTCGCTAATGACTTAGCAATTTCTTTACAATTCGTGCGTCGTGCGATTATTGAAATGTTAAATATACCTACTAAATCACGTAAGATATTCAATTGCTTAAATAATTATAAAGTTTTCATTTATTCTGTTTCAGCAAAAAGGAGCAACCGATGAGATTTGATTTAGGCACATCAATATGATTTCGAAGTCTTAAATGAAAATAATCTATAAAAGCGAAAGCTAGCGACTTTAAAATGCACATCAACGAAGGTACAAAATAAAACAGAGTTAAATATATAGGTCCCACGTAAGGGGTTTTTATTTATTAAAATCACCAAAAGGCATTATCGCGCATAAAATATTTCCAATATTACTTCACTTATTACCACCTTAAATGTATGTGAAATGGGTCTCCCGACCCTTATCCCAGGTCGTGGGTTAGCATTGCGGACATTCAAGCTTGAGATACCAAAATAAAAAATAAATACCGAATACGGTTTCTATCAGGCATGATTTATAAATTAATAATTTAATTTTTCCGGTTTTTCTTTGTGATTCTTAAATGGTTCTTAAGTTATATTTAACTGAACTAACCTATTTATAGTTGAAAGTACTTCTCTCATACATGATCATCGTCATAGGCCTTTCAGTCTATTGCAGACTATACAAACAGTGTCAGGCAGGGCGACAATAACGTTTTTCATGGCTGTATAAGCCAATACGGGAGCGGTAACCACGACCGCAAAACCGGCTGGTGTAGTATGCCCTTGGCGAACGGATGCCGGGCTGATGACGCTTGGCTCGCTTACTTACAAGTGTCTTAAACCAAGCTTTATCGTGGATTTTACGACCGTCGGCGTCGCCAGTTTGCGCCACTTATCTCTGTCGGAGCAGAAATAAATAAAATCAATCACAAAAATGCTTATAGCAATCACTGCCATTTTGATTGGTGTTTGCGTTTGAAAACAAACCCTTCTATAGCAATATCAAACGTACCCTTGCACGCCGTGCGAAAGCTTTGGCAAACAAAGTGGCGCATGTAGCGAAGGGCTGGCAAACATGATTGCTCGACAAACCAGAGCTTATCCTAAGCCCAATTTCAGTTCACAGATTCTTATTAAAAATTTTGATTGTAAGCTTAGTCGGCGCAACGTTTCCATATAAAACCGGATACTCATTAGCGAGCCGTAACCGTAACCGTTGCATGTACTGTAACCATAAAAACATAGTGTGTACGTGGTTCGTAGGTTACGGTTACGGCTCGCTAATGAGTATCCGGCTTAAGGTGTTACCTTTGTGTGGTATATAATAGTCTGACATTCTACTTTTTTGTCAGTAGAATAAGACGCGAAATTCAATTTCAATAGGACGATTAACCCTTTTCGTCTAAATTTTTTTAACGCTTTTTTCTACTGACAGAAATGACTTGACAGACTATAGGTACTGCGCAAGTGCGAGTTGGACTCGCGTTCCAAGGGTTCCGTACATTACTAAATTAACAATGTATTTTTTATATGTGAAACGCGAGTGAATTGCCTTTAAATAACCCGTAGGGGTCGGACCAAAAACTAAGTAATTAGTCCGACTCACGCTTGACTACACTTTTCTAATAGGTTTTCCTGTCATCTATATATAGGTAAAGACCTATTTTATGTAGTTTTTTAGACCCAGTAGATTCGGAGATAAAGGGGGGGGGGGAGGACATTTTTTGCCTATTTTCTTGAATTACTTCTACACTTTATTATATATATTTCAGATTCTTACATTGAGCTCTTTCATTTGATATGTAACACGATATAGTTGAATAACTTTATTTTTTGATGTTCTTATTTACCCCCCAAAAGTGGGCCATCACAAGTGGTTCATTTGTTTACGTTACATGTCCGTCTTTGGGTCACACATTTACATATGTGTACCAAATTTCAACTTAATTGGTCTAGTAGTTTCGGAGAAAATAGGCTGTGACAGACGGACAGACAGACAGACAGACAGACGCGCGAGTGATCCTATAAGGGTTTCGTTTTTTTCCTTTCGAGGTACGGAACCCTAAAAATTAGGAAATATCACTTTTCTTGTTGGCATGACTTACTATAATATCGGCTAAGTATTTTTCCGTTTACGCTTGCGTGAAATACTTTTTTTTTCTCAAATTCTAAGAACTCAACCTGCATATCAGTAGAGATTTAGGTACTTAGTTACGCTCTATAAATGTTATCTCTCTTCATATAAGGATAATAGATTTGATGAAAGCTCCGTATAATTGTTTGAGTTTATTTTCGGACACAGTTTCGTTTTTTGCGCATTCAGACACAATTGCATTTTCCCTCTTGTTTTCTTATCTTTCACTAGAACGCGTCTCCATTTTTTTGTAAATAAATTGTAATTAAAATAATTGTTAAGTGTAAATATACACTGTAATATCGAAAGCATAATAGTTAAGCTATTCGTAAAGAAGTTAAAGTTTGACTTTAGTTCGCAAACTCATTACCGAGCTGTCAGCTGTCTAAAGTACAGACGAGTTTGGTATAATGAGTGACACCCGGGCCGAAGTTGGGAGGGCCCGGAGTGGCTTTGCTACAGTACAGCTAGGCACTCTCCTGGGGTCTCCTGTGAAATGATCACTCAGTGCCAGATTGTGTTTCAGATTTATAGCTTTTCGTGAGATACTGTGCGTAGATATCTATTACTAGAAACGTGGGCCATAGTTTAAACAACTATTGTTAAAATAATGGGTTATCAAGATTACGAAGAAGTCAGGTAGGTATAAACAACACTTTTCTTTTTGTAATTGCTTCTGTAATAACATTATTGTACTTATACATTTGTGAACAAACTATTTCAAGTCAAAAGGAATCAAAGAAATTGCGGGATAACCTTTGTACAAATCGACATTATACCGTCATGATTGCTTTGAAACTTTGCTTTATTCATATGCACACATCGGTGGACCCCATAATCGTCAACGACGAAGGCCAAGGCCGAGGGTGCTCGTTCTCAATTATACTATAGTATTCGCAGTCTATTGTAAGTACCTAGTATTGACTCGTGTTATTAAATTGCAACAATTTTCAAAACGACGCGAAGAACTAGGAGTAACCATATCGTTACGGCTGTCAATCTATTTGAATAGGTACTAGACATTATAAGCGCCGCCTTGAAAGGCTTCAATGGAGACCGTTTATTCATTTATTCACTGAAAGGTCACTTGAGTTGAGTTTCTCTTGGATACAGAATTAGACAGTTCAGTTAGAGTGTTGTTTGTAACAATGAAACGGTTACAAGAAACCAAGAAAGAAAGTAGAAAGTGAATCTTATTTTACTCATAATCATAACAAATCAACACTTTGTGCAATAATAAAACTGTGCCTTATTTTGCTAGTTCCAATAGTACCTATTTCCAATGGCATGAATAGGTCCTTTCAATATCTGGCTTCTAATTGGCTTCTCGGTCTCAGTTCTTTAATGAGGACACATTACCAACCTCGGAGCAATAAGGTGGTATTTGCATTCACCGAAGAAAAAAATTTGTTTGCTGCTTTAAGTCGACGGCAAATATAATTTCAATAATTTGTAGTAGGTACTTTGAGGTCCATTCCTGGATGATTCGAATTTATCCCTATATATTTCTACCACTCGTATAGAAGCATAATATACGTAAAATGTAAACAGTTGGCTCTTAAATATTCCAGTACACTAAACAAGAATTAAAGCAATATTTTCTAAGTTTCTATCTCAATCCAACGCATTTCTTACTTCTGTACATAAAAATACGTTGATTAATTTCTTCACACTAAGAAAGTGCCAGCTGGATCATATATATAATCGGGATAAGCCCTATATTGACGACGCTTAAATGGAGTTCATCTATACTCATATTGATATTACTCTCTCATCTCATAATCTTTAATATCTATTCCTCCTCTCTCTACGCACTCTGTGGGGCAGATACAATCTATTTATTCAATAAATAGGATAATGACGTTTTTTTCGATTGTGGGTTGTGTGCTCACAACCGAACATTGTGTGTCCTTAAAATGATTAGTGAATGTTACTACGTTCACATATTCAATCGCAAGTACCTACAATTTTTCGTGTAGCGAACCAAAACTTCTAGCTTTCATGTGCATAGATATTTTTTTTTCTTTTTAGATCTCTCTATATTTGTTTGATATTAAACTTATAAAATAGAGAGGTGTAAATTGACTAAGAGTCATATTATTATAATAGCATCTTACGTTCAACCGTCAACGCAGCGCGACATTATATGTGAGGATACTATGTTTGCATTTTAGATCTATGAGTATGAAAACCGTCATCTTACTATTTATAACTTCGAAACGCAAAATTGGACTGGATTTATGTTATCAAAAATCGTTCCAGGATAATGAAATGTGGAAAGAAATGTAAGATTAAAGCGGGGCTCGCGTGTGTGCGGCTATTATTTCCGGCGGAGGCCTCACCTCGCCCGATACGGGCCGATAACGTACCTAACTTAAGGGTAAATTTGAAGCCTTGGCCTTGGTGCTTGACCATTATTGACTATCGGTCAGTGTCAAATGTGGCCATTAGCTACGGCATTGAATGAAAGTGAAATACATAGGCATTTTGAGAGTTGGTTGGACCTTAGATATGTTTCATGACATTGTCTTACTTTTTGGTTAGGTACTTGCATAGGTACCTGTACCTACACCTATAAAGTAAAAATTATGATAGATACGAGTATATCAAGTCGTTTTTGTAATAATTTTGAATGACAGCTTTAATAAAAAATCAATCGAACTCAAAAGTTTACTTCTATTTTGTTTGTAAACTTAGTAGGCATCTGCAAGTAATTTGTTTGCGTTTATACAAAAATTTGTCTAGGTACAACATTTTCAATTATACAGATAAACTATGTACCTAGTAAGAAATGGTAATAAGTTTTACATTCTCTAATCCAATATCAATCAATAAAGTTTTCTTCTTATATTAGGCAAAACCAAGAATTACAATATAATATATATTTTACCACTATAATTAATTTAGTTGATGAATATGTATGTGTTACCATTCCCGTCACAATAATTAATTTAGTTGATGAAAATGTATTGCTATAGGTTACCTGTAATGAGTGACTTAACGTTTAGTCTAACAAATATTATTGTTCTTTATTCATAATTTTTCTTAGGCTAGGTTTTTATAATATGTATATAAAAGTAAAATATAAAAACACTTACAAAACAATAAAAAATACATATAAACACATTATAAAAAACCTAACCTAGGGTGCCGCCAGCAGCGGGGCAAGGCCCAAGCTACCGGTGGTCAGGGCTGCAGAGAGAGGAACCGGCGGACTATCCGCGCCGTGTCCAAGATCACCGCCTTGCCACCTAGCGAGAGTCTCTCAAGATGTTGGTCGAGACTCTTTAACAAATATTATTATTAACTCTACTACTACCTATTCCTACTGTATGACTGTCTGTCTGTATAAGGTATGTATGTACAGGTTAGAGTCTGTGCGGAAAAGGGTAAGCTAAAAAGTCTTCAGTAATTCTGAATCACCTGTAATATTTTTAATAAGAATAAGAATTAGAAACCATTTCTTGCCACACAAAAACAGATAGGTTAATGCTGGCAACATTGTTCCAACTGTCATTTATTTGTGCCCCGTCGCTCAGTAGTAGTCAATCTCCACTTGAAGTGATGTGTGTAAAATTTTCACTGATCGTATTTCGTCACCAACTCGACGATTTTCAATTGTACCCAGGTCAAACAGAAAACTGTGTTACGTCTTTCCTGTAGACATACACAAGAGTTAAGGGCTATAAGGCCCCCCCCACATCTTGTGTCTTTCGAGCGTCGGCGTCTACAATTCTATGGCCGACGTCGACGCAACGTCGACGCAGCGTCGACGCAACTGCGCAGCGACGTCATTTTCCATAGCGCTGGACCGACGCCGACAGACGCCGACGCTCGAAAGTCGCCAGATGTGGGGGGGCCCTAAAGGTAAATTTTCTTATTTAGCCGTTATCCACGTGAAAAGGTCCTCCTTTTATTTGGAGAACTATGATAAAATCAAGTAATGATTTTATCATAGTGTGTTCGCGCGAACTGTACATTTTTCTCTCCTGTGGGCAATAGTGAACAGCTTGTGTGCATGTAAGTAATGATTTTATCATAGTTCTCTAAATAAAAGGAGGACATTTTCACGTGGATAAGGGTTAAATAACAAAATTAACCTTTATAGCCCTTAACTCTTATGTATGTCTACAGGAAAGACGTAACACAGTTTTCTGTTTGACCCACACCGTTGTATTATTCAATGTTTTAGAAACGATCCGCCACTATTCTGAGTTTCTCCAGTCTTTTTTGAAACAAAAATATTTTTAGGTCACATTTACTTTACTCATTGGCACCGTATTATCAGAGAGTTATCGAAGAGATCGGAAAATCTATTATCTGTCTTAATCCCTAATGTACCTACAATTCTTCAACACAAACCTTATTTTTACATTCAAATAACCTTACAAAAAGCTTTTCAAATAATTTTAAATGTACCTAAATACTTAAGTGTTATATCGGGACTTATAAACTAAATTAAGTACTTAGTATACACGATAACAAAACTTTAAGGTGACTTTTTAGGCTCGATAATTTCGATAAAAAATACTTTTTATTTTATTACGTAAATTGAGAGCGATTAAGCTATTAATACTTAATAATAATAAATTATGAAGCCTTTATTAATGCATATAAATCATATAATAGTTGATAATAGGCTATGTTATCTGATTAGACAATTCAGACTGCAAATGATTGTTAATAACACTATTTATCAGATTTTTCAGGTCAATTCAAACTTACACTGACATCAAAATGATGTAATTTAGTTTGTACTTGTCCGTACATGATTGGCGCGAGCGGGACGCACGAAAACTAAATGACATCATTTAGAGATAGGTAATTTTGATGTCAGTGTATGTTCAAATTGGCCTCTCCACCGGGATCGTCATCCTATTCGTCAGTCGTAGCTGAGTAGGTACGTAGAACCTTTACGCCGCCGCCGTTGTGGTAGTTACAGTTCGTAGCGATGGCCTCTACGAAATGCCGGGTACCGGGTAGCCCGTCTACGGAACGAGCTTATTATTTCCGGACTAACTACATTTGAAAAGTCAATTAATTACAAGCCTTATTGCATTAGATTTAAGTGTAAAATTGTTTGAAATTCTGAAACAAGTTACTACATATTTTGTAGCAATTCTGAAGAATTCTTTTCGCAGACACGACAGGTATTGTGTCGCGGTGTCTATGCTTCTCACGTCGGACCGAGACCGTCGGACCGAGACTGTCTGCCCGCTTTCTCACGATCCTCTAATTTAAACTGTCACCGAAAAAAGGTCCACTCGGAATTGCTATTGCAAATTCTTGCTTTCACTTTGTAAATGTTTATTCAAGTAGGCATTGAAATAAAGAAGGCACTCAACGTCAACGTCAACCAATAAAATTTGAATTTCGGTGGAATTAAGTCTGTCATCAGTGAGTAGAGTTGGAGCAAGAGAAATCTGCAACGATTTTAATAGCATACGCAGTGCATTTGTCATTTATACGTCTTAATTTCATAGAAATTTGACGTTTAAAATAACAAAGTTGGCTGATTTATATGTATGATGTATGTACGGTAGTTTCAGTTTATTATTGACACACTAACTGCCCCATTCCATGCTTAGTTATTAAGTTAAAATAATACAGCCTGTTTATAAATATGTAACTGACACAAAAATGTATATCAAGAAGAGCTTTACTAACTGCCATCAAACTGTTTTGCAGTTTGGCAGTCCTATTTCAGTGTAACACCTATGTACCGAGTCTTATGAAAAATAAATAATAAAATAATAAATAAATTCGAACTTTAAGATACGTCAATTAATAGATCTAGTTAGATACGATATGGATTAGATGTGTCAGTGACAAAAGTGACGATTTTGTTTAAAAAAAAAACGGTATATTTGACACTGATATATCTATTCCATATCGTTTCTAGATCTATTAATTGACGTATTTTAAAGTTCAAATCGGGCCGTAAGAAACGTATAAAACGTAGGTATTCTAGGAATCACTTGAAACCCTGACACCTATTAGTTGGAGTAATGGTAACTTCTACGGTCGGCCAGATAATACGAGATTGGATAAGGGGTTGAGCGATTGGTCAATTTAGCATCCTGTTTCTAGACAGTTAAGGTAAACGGCCCCAAGTTCGTGTTAGTACGTTATTTCGTTAGTTTTTTTTCTGGCGCAAATAATAAGGAATTCAAATATCTTTTATTCAAATTATACATATGAAAAAAATCTGTATTATTTAATCTCTTCAATAAAATGATAACCAATATTTTAGTGATTAAACTAAGAGTAATACGACGGTCGAAACTGTTAGACGGCCGCGAATAGCTGTGTTGTATGCGTGCACTTTTTTTAGGCGTAAGGTGCGCGCTCTCACTTGTTAAGCTTATAGGAAGGAAAAGCTAAACCCATTCGAATAAAAGTTTTTGGGAGTGTTTCTGTGGGTTCCTTAGTAATTGATTTGATAAGAAAAAAGATTGAATATATGCATAGAAATAACTTAAAATTGCAATAAATCGACTCACGAAATAGCGGTCATTTTATCTTACGTGTGTCTCCTATTTCGTGCCACTAACGAATCAAGGATTTTCTAGATACATTTTGAGTGCTTGTTTTTAAATATAACAACAAAGATAATTAAAAAAATAAATTAGAAAACAATTAATGTATTTCATGAAGTTTCGTATGAGCGAAATTCGGTATATGTTTTTTTCACTAGAATTCTCATAAAACGAGTTTGAATGTGACCCGAGTTAAAAAATTTAAGGTATGTTCCACGTATATTCTCATATTAACTACTAGCACAATTTTATTTATTATTGAAATTTGATTTATTTTTGTGTATGTTTATTTTTAACGTATAATATAGTAAATTATTTTTTGTAAATAATAATTATTTTTTATTTTTTTTAATTTATTTTTTTTTTTATTAAATTTAAATAGTTTGACTTTTAATCAAGTATTAAAGTACCCATATGGTTTACCTAAGTCTTAATTCAACCATTAAAGTCGACGAGTACAAAAAACTTTAAGCTAGCTCTCAATTTAACATTTTTTTTTTATTATTATTTTTAATTTGACCTTACAATTATTCGTAAGTAGGTACGACCGTTAAATATTTAAAATGATTATCAGCAAATTATCAATTTATCACCAATTACTCTAAGAAAACTTTATGCCGAAACAGGGGACACGAATTCACGAATTTAGGAGCTGACCTAAATTTGTATCACGAAATAGGAGCCAAATAAGAGGTTCACGAAAAAATTCATATAAAAAAAAGTTTCAACTAAAACCCTACAGTTTATACATTAAATTATTAACAAAGAACTAATATAACATATTCAAAAGCTTTCAAGGTATTGATATGCTTAGTAATATTTAAAAAAAATACACAAACTCTCAACTCACTCTCAAGAGCCTTAACCTGCCGAAACAGGGGCCCTTTACCTTATTCCTAACGCTCACTAAGCACAAGGTTTCGTGCATTCAAAAAAGACCATTTACTGACCTGATATTTTATAACGAAAATTCACAACTGAAGGTCACAAAGTTTAAATTGGCATACTCGTTTTTTACGCATCAGATTTGCCTCACAGTCGTATACGCTACTCGTGTGTATAGTGATTCGTAAGCATGCAGTATACAGGTACAAATACAGTACAGCTGTCACATCTGTGTTTGATTCTCGCCTCAAATTGTCAATATTGCCCGCAGGCATGACTGTCAAGTAGATCTTAGTAGTTAATGTCGTTAATGGGTGTGCGTCTGGCTAGCTATACTGGTTAATATGAGGCGATATGGTTAGCAATAGATATCGCTTAGGGCCCGATGCTCGGGGCGATAACGAGGTGGCCACACGACACCCATCTGTCCATCGGCGTCGGACACCCTACTACTAGGATGAATATTGGGCTGCTATATATGAGACGTATACAAATAGAATTCTAGATTTTAGTGAGTATTTTTTTTTTACAGGAACTTCAGGTTCACAACTCCATATTTAAAACGCGTACTAGCGAGTGGGGAGCATTTCACGTCACTAGAAATAGGCGGCAAATTTGTAAAATGAAAATATAATTAAATTTAATTCTCTACTGACAAAATTGGTTTGCAGATCATAATTGACCACATTCAACTATTACCAACTATATGACGCTGACTGTCGAACGATTAAGTTAATAAATTTAACTTTTATCATACAAATTTAAAATTTTAACTACCTACTGTGTACTATGAATAATTATTTAACCGGTGCTTAATTAAAAACTAGCCGCAAATTAAACATAATGACTGAGCTACCTCTTCAAATCGTGGTTTACATTTATTGGTCACCAATAAAACGTAGCCGGAACGTTCAGACCTGCATCGGACTGAATAGCTTTGAATAGTGCCCATTTACACCCCGAAACATGGCAGCCATTCGTGCGGTTGTTAGTAGGCATCTGGCTGGTAAACTGTTCAGCCGACGACAGTCAATATTTGTCGATGGTCAGGGGCTTCCTTTTAACAACGTTATACCAATAGGGATGATGCTGTGTTGAATTTTATAGTAAATTAGGTTTTATTATAAAATTCAACAGATAGAAATTGAGCAACTTAACAATAATAAATGGGCCATAAAAATATATTCATGAATATGTTTAAAAAGTTCAAGAATAAAAGGTTCAAAATTAAGTTATTTATAATTTCCAATTGTGGTATACACACAATTTCACCGTTAAAACGCTATTTTCTTGTTTTCCATACTTAAAAGACGGCTTCAACTCAATTGTGAGCGTGAAATCACGCAATACCGTTTAGTAAGAGCGTTTCGAAAGTAGAGTACGATTGTTACTATTTGACGGTCATTTCTGTTCTGACTATTATTTTCGTTTAAATACAATAAAAATTTGTCATCTTTTTGATTATGAGAGCTCATACAAAAATTAAAACTTCCATTTATATTATTTGCCAGTTATTTAGTTAACAAAATATAATATGGAGACGCATGAGAGAAAAGAAGCTAAAATAAGCGTGTACAGCAAGCTTTAAGAAAACCAATCAACAACTCATCATCATCATCATCATCTCAGCCATAAGACGTCCACTGCTGAACATAGGCCTCCCCCTTGGACCTCCATTCGTACCGGTTGGAAGCGACCCGCATCCAGCGTCTTCCGGCGGCCTTAACAAGGTCGTCCGTCCATCTTGTGGGTGGAATCAACATTTAAGGATATTGTGTTTTTGAGTGCAGCATATCTACTAGTATTATGTAATCTATGAGTATATCTAAAGGGCCGTGGGAATTGGATGCGAGTGAGCCAACGTCCATCAATACAATTTTATTACAACTACCATGTACGATACGAGGCAGCATTTAACTACGCGTGCCTTGTAACTGGTATAGCCTTACTATTACTACTATCACACAGCATGTTAAAATAATAACGAAACATACCGGGTGTGGCCTGTAACATGAGCAAATAATTAAAACATAGATTGTACTCCTCAAACGGTGACACTTTTGTTCAACAACTTTTAAAAATTACGAATTATTTAGACTCCCTATTTTTCACACAAAATAAATATTATCTTCAATGGACGCCATCGGCACGCCATATCATTGTGATTGACATTGCGTCTTAGAATAAACTTTAAAGTGTATTAAAAATCAAACCACAAGTTATTTTTAAAAGTCGCTGAACAAATGTTAGTCAGTATGAGGAGTACAGCCTACAGTTTAATTTTTTGCTCATATTACAGGCCACACCGGGTATACTCTGTATCTTTAGGTGCTTAAATAAAAGTAAACAAATAATTTATAAATTTTTGGGTATTTACTAATATTTATGTGTAACATTTATTGATTAACCAACCAAATACAAAACCACTCGGATCTGTCACTGACCGACCTGACTTGGTACATTATTTGATCATGTAATGTTTTCATCTACCCTCAACTGGTTTAAGAAGCCATTTGAGGGTAGATTTTGTTTACTCTTTTTAAATATCTAAAGATACAGGCTATAGGCATCGACTAGAAATAAAATCGATTGATGATTAATTTATCTTTACATTGCCAAGCAATGTAGGTAAATATTACATTATATTTAATATTAATATTACTCAAGTTTGCTTGTTACTTTTAACGTGGCCATTTACCTAAGTACTTTTTCGAAATCGCTGCCATAAGCAATTTAGCTGAATTTATTACTCTAAGGTTCTCGTATTCAAATCAATTGTTAAATTACAGAAATAACTTTGCGTCATTAGAAATAAGGTTTACAATTGATTAACAAGTAAACGTGAGATACAGGGTTAGAAACGTAACGGGGCCATAATTTATATTCCAAATTAATAGCCACGACAAACTTAGCCTTATTTTGCGGAAAGTTCGAAAACAAACATTATCGTTTTTCAATGGAACAGTCCGTTTACAATTCGTGGATACATTATATAAATCAGTAGCTTGAGTTTACTCCAACAGCAGTAAAAGTAAATTGAGTTGTATCTAGTCGTTATTACGAGTTTTGGCCTTTATATTTATCCGGCTAATAAAGCAATTCGAAAGGTTTAGATCGTGTTACAATAATAATAAACTAGGCACTGCCGAGTCTAGCTTACTGTTATGGCTCCTAGGGGTGCAGGTATAGTGTTAACTGCAAATAGTGAAAATATCTATCGAATAAAAAGTGATGGCGTGGGAAGTCGAAAAGTATCGTAAGCATTTTTCTTTTATTTTCTGGCGGATTAAGATCCTCTCATGGGAGTTTTGTCCTAAAAATATACGAATAAAGCAGTATAGGAACTTGCTATGACGAAATTTTTTCAACAGTTCGTCAGCATTTTGAGAAATTTTTTATCTTTAGTCGGTCTGCTGATCTATAGGGTAGAAGAAATAGTACCTTAATATTATTTATGCATGTCCTTGGTAAAATTTCGTTAGTTCAAATTATGTTTAAAAAAAACTGGTCAAGTGCGAGTCGGACTCGCGTTTCAAGGGTTCCGTACATCACACAATTTTCAACAGTTTTTTTGTATGTGAAACGTGAAGTGAGTGAAACGTCTTGAAAAACCCGAATGGGTCAATCAAAAACCAGATGTAACATGAAGTTTTCTGGCGTGGTGGCTTATATCTCTACATATCTGAAGATTAAACGCCGAACAATAGTACAAGAAGTGTCCAAATGCGTAGAGCTGAAAACTCGAGCGTCCGACGGGTCGCGCTTCCTACAGCTTCCGAAAGTGTTTTAAAAGCGAAGGCCGAAGAGAGATAATACCTACAGGGTGGCCAAAAAATAAGTGTATTCCCGTAGCCAGGGAGGTTATGGGATTATACTGAGCAACTTTTAGTATGGGACCAACCCCGAACTCGCGAAAAAAGAAGTATCCTCCCATAGAAAACGGACCAGCCAAAATGTTTATTTGTTTATTTGTTGCATACAATTAACACTTACAGTTCAAGCTTACGTGCTAATTGGAATTACATTACAACATGCATTATTCGAATAAATAAGTGAGTGAGTATATTATAAGTAACTACATTCGATTTAAATGTATGAAACAGCTAAATTTTTCTTCGCGATTTCTGGGCTGCACGTTGGCAACGGGAATACACTTAGTTTATTTTTTAGCCACCCTGTATACCTAGTGCTTTTTAAAACACGTAACAATAGTAACCTCATCAATCAGTACAGTCAGCAGCAGAAGTTGCTAAGCGGGCGATTGGTTTAAAATGATCTGAACGCGACTTTATAGTTAAGACAATAAGAGCATGTCAAGGTAATTTTGAACACCTCGCCCGCTTAGCAACTTCTGCTGTTGACAAGTACCATTGCGGCTATGTGCCACATACAGCCTAGTCGCATTTTTGTCTTCAATCCAACTCGCGCTTGAAGCTAAAGGCACGCCTCTTTGGGACGCTTCGGGCCTTCGGCCTTATGCGGATATCGGCCTAGGGCCTTCGCAATAGCTGTCTACATCACGTTTCACTTAAGTCTTAAACCATCGCGGCTGTGTCCCTAAAAAAACGTTAACCGCATTTTTGTTCTTAAATCCGACTCACGCTTGACTCTAGATTTTTAATAAGTTTTCCTGTCATCTTTAGGTAAAGGACTATTTTGTGTATTTTTTTCAGAATTTTAGACCCAGTAGTTTCGGAGATAGAGGGGGGGAATGGTCATTTTTTGTCTATTTTCTTGAATAACTTCTAAACTTTTTATTGTTAATTTATAAGAAAAATATATTTGAGATTCTCAAAATGAGTTCTTTTGTTTGATATGTAACACGATATAGTTTTCAAAACTTTGTTTTTTAATTTTATCGTTTACCCCCCAAAAGTAGCCCCTATGTCTAAAATTCATTTGTTGACGTTACATATCCGTCTTTGGGTCACAGACTTACATATGTGTACCAAATTTCAACTTAATTGGTCTGGTAGTTTCGGAGCAAATTGGCTGTGACAGACGGACAGACGGACAGACAGACGCACGAGTGATCCTATAAGGGTTCCGTTTTTTCCTTTTGAGGTACGGAACCCTAAAAAATATTACATACGTAAGTATATTAATTACGTAGGTAACAACAAGTTAATATTAAAGTAGAGTATTAGTTCTATTTACTTAAAAGCTTCCTGGGTAAGAAAATAACAACACCCGCGTACATACATTTTCATAATCCCTAGACAGAAACAAGATAAGACTTCCCGGACTTGATTAAAGTTTATTCTAGCAAAACTACAAGCAGAAACAATGAAAACGGGATTTGTATAATAGGTATTTATACTTTTCTAAGGCCCACTTGCACCATTCCACTAACCTGGGGTTAACCGGTTAAACCTGGCGTTACCCTGGTTACCAGTACAATTTGACATTAGGTTAACGGTTTAACTGATTAATCCCGGGTTAGCGGAATGGTGCAAGTGGGCCTAAGCAATATAAGATTTATACTATAACATAACGCGGTTTACTATTAGCGCCGCAATTTCGAGTTCGTTATTACTGACCTACTGAAATAAGTATTGGACTGATTTTAAATGCTGAATTGGAATCGATTATAATTTTTAACTTTAAGAGATGTGTACGTAGAGAACTCGTATATATTTATAGGAATACGTACATACAGATACTCAATATGTATAGGAATTATTATCATTTATGGAAACATATTGTGTAAAAATCAGATTACTACTGTAATATTGATGCTTCTATTATTAGGTAATTCAAAATATTATATACAATATACACGGCGTCGCGTATGATTACACAATTAAAAAGTTCTATTCTCATAATTATTGGAAATATAAACATATAACCTTTTCCGCGTAAAACATACACAATTAATCAAAATAAAGACCATAAATCGAGGGTTATCTTTACGATCCGCTTTCCATCTTCGTTATTTATTTTTTGACAAAGGTGTGTTTGTAAATTCATGACACGTAAAGGTAAATGAGAGGGAATATCGGATATCAATATCAATGAATGCTATGAATATGTGATAAGATTAATAACAGTTTTTTTGACTTTTTATGTATTTACACAACTTCATTGGTGATATTGTGCTTGAGCTTGTGATTGGTCTCACGAATTATCTTTTATATCTTATAAAATCCCTGTGAAGGACCTTTTTAACTTAAGGGAGAACCCTTCTAATATATCGTTCACGGTTCTTCGCTATTATTATCCAGAAGTCTTATAAAACCGTGGCAATCGCACAAAAGTGTAAAAGAAACAAAAGCTTACATATACCTACATACCCTGTTAAATATCGATATTATGAAGACAGCAACTTCATTGCAGCACGTCTTGAGGCACTTCAAGCTGAATAGTTCCCTTTCAATTCATAGCCGTAAATGCAAACCGAATACTTCACTCCGAACACATTGTTTTTGCTTATTATAACAGGATCGAATTATTATTATTATCGACCAAGACTCAGATCGAATTTTTTTAACGAGTTATTACCAATACTCCTGTCATTTTTAAACATTTCTCTAACATAAGCTGAGAACATAAGTATTGTAATCTTAAGTACATGCACGATTTTTCTAATTATAATTACGGGCTAGTAAGTAATGTCGCAGAATTGGATCCCGGATCATGCCTCCGCTCGGCTCGCGCCGCCCCGCGTCTAAGAGATTGCTGACGCGCTCCGAATATCTGACCCGAGAGATACAATCAAAGATATATAACATCATGTGAATGCGTCGCAGCAACTTCGATGTTTTCTGAAACAGTTTTATGTATTCAATATTTTCAATTGCTGCCCATATTGGTTTCTGTTGCAGGAAGATTGTGAATTGAATTTTTAAAGTTTTCCTTTACTCTCTCTCTCTCGTGGCAATTTTTATTCTAATACTTTCGAGCGGAAAGCGTTCGGTAAACAAAACAGTAGATAATTGGAAAACTTCCATTTTATAAAACAACCATAACCCAATTCCGTGATATGCACATTTGCTTTCACACATTACAGAGCCATTTGTCAGAAAAAAACGGGCAAGTGCGAGTCGGACTCGCGCACGAAAGGTTCCGTACCATAATGCAAAAAAAAAAACAAAAAAAGCAAAAGAAAACGGTCACCCATCCAACTACTGACCCCTCCCGACGTTGCTTAACTTTGGTCAAAAATCACGTTTGTTGTATGGGAGCCCCATTTAAATCTTTATTTTATTCTGTTTTTAGTATTTGTTGTTATAGCGGCAACAGAAATACATCATCTGTGAAAATTTCAACTGTCTAGCTATCACGGTTCGTGAGATACAGCCTAGTGACAGACGGACGGACGGACGGACGGACAGCGAAGTCTTAGTAAGTCTTAAGTCTTTTCCTCTTTTCCGGCTTAACTT
Source organism: Cydia fagiglandana (assembly GCF_963556715.1). Taxonomy (NCBI): domain Eukaryota; kingdom Metazoa; phylum Arthropoda; class Insecta; order Lepidoptera; family Tortricidae; genus Cydia; species Cydia fagiglandana. Next base: position 9,047,946 of record NC_085937.1, read on the forward strand.
TCGGATCCATAAATATTCATAACCACGTCTCACACGGTGCTTCGAAACAGTTGTGGATTTTTAGATTATATTGAAATATGGGCTATCGGTGTTATGAAAGTAGAGCGCGGAGGTCATATTTTCATTAGTACCTGGATACACGCGGGCGAGAGAGACGCTCTAGAAAAACGTCCATCACTTTCACAGCCTCATTTCTCACTTTTACATTGCAAAAAGCTGTATGCGAAATATGGTTTAATTCTGAAAATAACGTCATTAGAGGTGCTAAGGCTAAACAAATAAGACGGCGAAAGAGCTATTTCCGAGCCTTCATTTAACAAGATTCTTGTGTATATTCCCTCAGCGTTATTAACGGTATGACGTTGATCTATGAGTGTCGTACACGAGTTTCCATTCTATGAGTATATTGTCCTTAAGCCAAAGTTTAAATGACGGCTAAACCCTGGAACTAAGGTCGAACCGATTTATCGGACATCGAAATGAGCACACGTGCCGCCCAGAGTTGTTTCGATATACATATATACTTTTCCATTCTAATAAGGGTAATTAAATTACAGTAGGTACTATCCTGGGATAATAATTCCTGGAGCACCACTGGTGGATTTGGGTACAATACAGGGCACCTAGTTAATTTATTTTTAAAACAATACAAATTATAAATCACACATAATTGAATGTTGGAATAGTTCAATTCGCCAAGCAAATAAATAACGGAAAGCCTAGCTATTGGTGCTTGGGGAGGCATGGTTAAAAAATATATTGAGAGTGCCAGACAAGGCTGGTTTCAGCGTAATATTTAGTTACCTTATGAGGCAGTTCGTACGCCAGACGTTAACTACGAAGCTCTCATTTTATGCAAATAGATGGTATATTGAGCTGACGTAATTTTATTTTTCGATACACATTTTATTCACTTATGACCTAAATTATTCTGCTATGATATAGGTAGGTATGTATAAGATATGTATAAGCTGCAATGTTTTACTGTTGAAAACATTTTGTTTAACGAAGTTCAGAAAAATAAACAAAAGCTTAACCCGGAATAAAAAAAGCGGCTGATATATTTTGTTATTTAATTTAGATATGCTTCAAATCCTCGTCATTCAAGCCATGTCACGCACACTGACAAAGTAAGATTTAATTAAAAGTATGTGAAATCACCGTTACAATATAAAGGTACTCGCTGATTGGTGTAAATAAAAAGTAAAATTACCGATAAAATTCACATTAACTAGGTCATCATCATCATCTCAGCCTATATACGTCCCACTGCTGGGCACAGGCCTCCTCTCATGCGCGAGAGGGCTTGGGCTATAGTCCCCACGCTAGCCCAATGCGGATTGGGGACTTCACATACACCTTTGAATTTCTTCGCAGATGTATGCAGGTTTCCTCACGATGTTTTCCTTCACCGAAAAGCGACTGGTAAATATCAAATGATATTTCGTACATAAGTTCCGAAAAACTCATTGGTACGAGCCGGGGTTTGAACCCGCGACCTCCGGATTGCAAGTCGCACGCTCTTACCGCTAGGCCACCAGCGCTTGTATTGCAGCATTAACTAGGTAACGTTATAATAATCTTAAGTTATCAAGTAACGTTACAATTTACTACCGGTAATAAGGTATTTTTATGATTTTACCGTTGCGTAACGTTACTTTATAATGTGAATTGGTAACGTTAACAAGCCCTGGTGTAAATGGAATCCACTGAGGCGACACGTGCAACAGGCAATGCGTTATCACTTAACTAATTAAACGGTGGGGTCGTCATTTCATCGGTGTTTGACATCACTACGGTAACCGGCAAGGTCACATCACTAGAGGTGGTCGTCCATCTTAGATTGGTTTTACGCGAGAGCGTCCTTGCATATTATTTTCAGAACTATATTCTAATATTTGTGATTCCCTAATAAATGTTGTTATAAAGTGGTGTCTGGTGTTTTTACTCTTACAGCTTCAGAAGTGCGATGTGAACTTTTCGCCTACTGCGATATAATTTGTCGGAAATTGGCAATACAAAATTAACCTCGCGTAATCATTCCTTGTTTCATTGTTGTGAACGTTATCGTTATATAAAATAATTACTCTGATTGTAATGAGTAAACGCATCAACACCACTCATCAGTTAGGGACTACAAAGTCAAATTTATACTTACAAGGATAACTTACAAACTAACCTCATCCGACAATTACAAGCCTGTGACTAACCTACTAAGCGGCTGTCGGCTACCGACGTACTGTACCTTTGCCTTTTGTTGTGTTTACTTTCAGATATCTATTTTAGTTTACTGTCCATCATAAATGAACATGTCTGGCTAAAAAAGAAATACATATGGACAGTGTAATAAAGCTGATTCCATGATGATGATGAATATGTATTACAATATTCACAGCAGAAGATTACAAGACATAGGCTGACAGTATGGTATGAATAAAAGAAATCCTTGGGATTACAAAGTAAGAATTAAAGTTAACTCAGGTAAGAAGTCGTTGATCCAACAGATAAGAATGTTCCCTGGAACGTTCCCCGGAATGGCCCCGGCCATAGTGGTAAATATTCACTGCTTCTCTTATATGTTGTGTTATTTTTGTGATTCATGTGCTTTCAGATACATAACATAATGTGATTATATACACATGACATATTAACACAATGCTATGATCATTTTCTAATGGTTGTGTGCGGTGAGAAACCCATTCAAGTAAAAGTCATACAAAACTAGTTTGGTAATATAAATTTAGCCTTGATTGATACTATGTGTATGGTGATATTATGCTTTCACAGTTAACAATGAGTGCTACTTAATACTTTCCCTTTACAGTCAAATTAAAATAGATTCCAAGTTTTCAAAGACACAAACCGGTAAGGAAAGTGAATTGTTGTTTCATATATGTGTGTGTGTAAAACATGCTTATTGCAACTGAAATAATGCTTTGTTAGTATGTTTTTGAGTTGTGTAATTTCCAGAAATTTGACAGCAATGATTCTTGAAGTGAATTACCATACCGTTGAAGGCATTAGAGCGCCTCTCAGCTCAGATCTCTATAATGAACCCAAATCGACATGGATAATATTTCAAAGTTAGTTGGTTATGGATGCCAGTTATATTATGTTCAAGTAATTCATTATATGCAGAAAATGTTGATAAGTGACTAATCTCTGATGTCATGGAAAATGAGGTATTTATTTAGAAATAAAATGATTGTTCATGTTTTACATGGATACTAATGGTTAGTATGTGTTACATGGACAGGGTTGGTAAAATGCGCTTTGTGAATAAGCAAAAGGAATTATTGGCATCTATTTGTAGCTGGTTAGTATTGTCTGTGACAGGTTTAGTCACTCCATGTTTCCGGAGCCTCCTCGGGCTGAATATTTAAAAAAAGATGTTCCATATCTCATATAACCTCATACATCCTTGCAATTCATATTAAGTTGGAGACATACTGCTATAGTAAAAGGCAGTATCTCAGTAAAAATGGCAAGGAAAGTAACAAGGATAATTTCTGTCTGTCTGTACATAATGTTTATCCAACCATTCCATACAACTTATAGTATGTTGTGTTGTGATTGTTTTGTTCATAGGGATGTTGGTTTATGTTTGCATTGCAAATATTTTTCACAAAATGTCATGTTATAAAATGTACCAAAGACATATATTTAAACAGACTTACCAAACTAATGAAAATTTTATTGGCATTACATTGTCAAGCGTTTGAGTTATTGACAAAGATAATCATTTGTGTTCTAGCAGTATTTTTCAGATGCATTTCCTAATAACAAAACTTGATTGCTGGTGAAGTTTTGATCATAACTTTATAATATTTGCACCGGTGAAGTATGATTACAGGAGTTTTCAAGGTTTAAATCTTATGAAAGAGATGGACATATTGAACTAAATATTTATTTACTGAGCTGAATATGACACTGATAAAGCAGGTTGTTGCTAATGGTAAGCGAGGTAAATACTTTCAGGAGTCAATATGGACTTTGACGGTCTACATAATATACTTGTCTTTTACATGCAAGTGCTACTGGACTCTAAACGTACCCGTCAGTTGAGTGTTAAATGGATGAATATTAAACGAAGGTAAATAGTTTGGTTAAAGGTTAAAGCTTTCTAAGTAACTATTTTAACCCATTCACTACTAATGAACATTGACCGAAGGATATCATTTCATGAGCTACTGTTTGAAGTTATTAACGGTTTTCGTCTGAACTTGTAGTGTGTTATGGTACTGTTTGCATTATAAAACAGTACACTTTTATTGCTTCTGGGTTTCATAAATCAGAAGTTAAAAATAATAATAATAATAATGTTTCACAAATTTTGTGGGTTCACTAAGTATCTATTTCATTGTTTTGCAAACTGCATAAATTGTGGTTTATTATGTTATGAACTCATTTACTTTTAAATGTGTGCTTGCATGGCATTTAACAAAATTATTTAGTTTTGTGCAGGTATAAGATGATGTGATGAGTTACCTACACATAAAATGCACATATACAGCTGAAGAAAATCAACCTTGTGTCTTGGGATTGAAAGCTTTATGGTTTAAGCATACGTGCCATTGATTCGGCTGATTGATCATTATCAATATACACTTTCATGATGGTTGAAAATACAAATTTGTGAAACCTCGGTAAGACGAACCTGGGTAACAGAGGAACCTCGATAACGTGAACTTCTGTTCAGGCTCTACTGTAGTTCAACCGTGGTATAGTAAGAGTGTTGCCTTTATTTAGGGGCACGGAAGAGGCACGCCAAGTTGCACATGATCATTTACATTGGTTGCATAGTAGCAACTGCTTATTATTTTATATTTTCCATGTTCACGCCAAATGCTGTTATTTCAGGTACCGTTTTCAGATTAAGAACTGACGACGAGTATATTCTCAGATTAAGAACTGAGATATAATTTTATTAGACATTCGGATTAAGAACTGAGTTATTATATTATTTATATTACTTACTCTCGGATTAGGAACCGAGTTGTGATTTTGTTTTATTCCAGATTTAGAACTGGGTTACTGTTGTCATACTAATGTGTTTTGTTAACGGGTTTGCCGACTAATGAAGGCAAGTGCTGTTATTTCAGGTACCGTTTTCAGATAAAAAACTGACTATATTTTCAGACTAAGACTGAGTTATACTTTTATTGAATACTCGGAGAACTGAGTTATTATTTATATTACTTACTCTCGGATTAGGAACCGAGTTGTGATTTTGTTTTATTCCAGATTTAGATCTGGGTTACTGTTGTCATACTAATGTGTTTTGTTAACAGGTTGCCGGCTAAACCTAGAAAATAAACACATTTGCGCTTGATTAAATATTGTAGTAACCGTGGTAATGCTTGCGATATGTTATTTTATGCCACCTCACTGTTAGCCATTTTAATCGAAAGGCTGGTTCATAATTCTACCGGTTGCTTCAATGTCTGCTATAGAGCTTAAATTATTGTGTGCTCTTTAAGAAGGGCTGTTACTTCGTCATGGCAAGGGATACTATCCTTAAGAGGCTAGTTCCTGGCGCCGGTAATAGCAACAAAGGCTTTAAGGAGCGGTCTGTTGCTTGTCACTATCCTTAAGAGGCTAATTGTTTTTGGTTTCTGCAGTGTAGGCCTTAAGAGGCGGTCCATTGCTGATGACATAATACTAACCTTAAGAGGCTAGTTGTTTTTGGTTTCTGCAGTGTAGGCCTTAAGAGGCGGTCCATTTCTGATGACATAATACTAACCTTAAGAGGCTAGTTGTTTTTGGTTTCTGCAGTGTAGGCCTTAAGAGGCGGTCCATTGCTGATGACAATTATGTCATAGTATTAACTATCCTTAAGAGGCTAGTTGTTTTTGGTTTCTGCAGTGTAGGCCTTAAGAGGCGGTCCATTGCTGATGACATAATACTAACCTTAAGAGGCTAGTTGTTTTTGGTTTCTGCAGTGTAGGCCTTAAGAGGCGGTCCATTGCTGATGACATAATACTAACCTTAAGAGGCTAGTTGTTTTTGGTTTCTGCAGTGTAGGCCTTAAGAGGCGGTCCATTGCTGATGACATAATACTAACCTTAAGAGGCTAGTTGTTTTTGGTTTCTGCAGTGTAGGCCTTAAGAGGCGGTCCATTGCTGATGACAATTATGTCATAGTATTAACTATCCTTAAGAGGCTAGTTGTTTTTGGTTTCTGCAGTGTAGGCCTTAAGAGGCGGTCCATTGCTGATGACATAATACTATCCTTAAGTGGCTAGTTGTTTTTGGTTTCTGCAGTGTAGGCCTTAAGAGGCGGTCCATTGCTGATGTCATAATACTATCCTTAAGAGGCTAGTTGTTTTTGGTTTCTGCAGTGTAGGCCTTAAGAGGCGGTCCATTGCTGATGACATAATACTAACCTTAAGAGGCTAGTTGTTTTTGGTTTCTGCAGTGTAGGCCTTAAGAGGCGGTCCATTGCTGATGACATAATACTAACCTTAAGAGGCTAGTTGTTTCTGGTTTCTGCAGTGTAGGCCTTAAGAGGCGGTCCATTGCTTATAACATAGTACTATCCTTAAGAGGCTAGTTTGTTCCTGGTATCTGCAGTGTAGGCCTTAAGAGGCGGTCCATTGTATGTGATATGAGATTATCCTTAAGAGGACCATTATTTCTACTACCGATAACTGTTTTATCTATATCGTACTATTTGTTGTTGACCTTGAGAGGTTGGCTTGAGACTGTTTACAAAAGGATATTTAAATGACCTTAAGACTGATGATCTCAAGGTTACCTTGAAAGGGTTGCTTGCACTAATACCTTCTAGAGATCGCTGGCGCAGTTCCGGATCCAGTAGACGTTGAGGTAGTGCCTGTTCAAGATGCCCAGTAGAACGAGTGCGTGCAATGGGCTCCGTGACAGCCTTATCGTGAAGGGCTGACTTCTACGGTCGTTGCCCCTACAAGGGCAGTGATATTCTAGCCTGCATGTGGTATTTTAACACGGTAATGTTTTCTTTTTGTCCAATAATCAAATCTGTGGTTATATGCCATTAGTCACGATGCTAGAAAGCGGTGACATGAAGTACCTACTTGATTACGTCGCCATTAAGGGTGATTATGTAATTTATTAACAATGTTGCTAAAGAGTGCTCATGAGTTCTGTCCAATCATAACTGCATCTTTCTCATGTATTTACAGAAGTAGACCTTTTGACTGTGATGGTTATTACGGTATAATTTTATGGCTATCAAGCCGGACCTGTGATCAAAGGGTCTAACTGTGCCATTTGCGCATTAATATATCGTCGAAACCTTATCATGATTATTTTGAACAACATTGTGGTATGCTAATGCAAAGCCTATCGATGGCGCTAGGGTGAATTATAACGCCTTAGTTATATTAAGGAACTGAGGCTTTTCACATGTATGTTATAGAGTTTCGTGAATAAGAGTTTGTACTGTTTACATGTGCTGTATCGGAGGGCACCTATGCACATGCATGAGACGTGTCCCACATTAGCCTCCCACCAGTTGAGGAGCCAACTCAACGGAGGAGCCAACCAGTAATGAACTGGTGGAGGCTACCGCCACCTGGTGAAGGCCCAGCTTGCTGCGACTGCGTTGGCTGCGGCAGTCTTCAGTGGCGGCCTTGATAACGGTGACCTGACGGGACGTAGGTCGGGTCAGAAGATGGCCGAGCTAAACGGTGGGGTCGTCATTTCATCGGTGTTTGACATCACTACGGTAACCGGCAAGGTCACATCACTAGAGGTGGTCGTCCATCTTAGATTGGTTTTACGCGAGAGCGTCCTTGCATATTATTTTCAGAACTATATTCTAATATTTGTGATTCCCTAATAAATGTTGTTATAAAGTGGTGTCTGGTGTTTTTACTCTTACATAATGAAGTGGGAACGGAACGCAATGAACCACAAGGTCCACAAGAACAAACTTCGTTTATCTCGCTTCGAACATGTTCGAAGTACAAAAACTTTTCCCGCAACTTTTTTTTAGGTTAGGTATAAATACACCGTGAATCTTAAGGAAAATTATTATATTTAGGTAAAGGTCTAGGATTGTTATAATAATAATAAAGATGGATATCAATGTAACTTGTAATCTAATAGAACATATCTTCTAAATAATAGTAAGGAATATGTACGCCCAGCAGCAAAATTGCATGGCTATTTTAAAAATTCATTCATTCATAATGTGACTATAACATTTTTAGGGTTCCGTACCCAAAGGGTAAAACGGGACCCTATTACTAAGACTTCGCTGTCCGTCCGTCCGTCCGTCCGTCCGTCCGTCCGTCCGTCCGTCCGTCCGTCTGTCACCAGGCTGTATCTCACGAACCGTGATAGCTAGACAGTTGAAATTTTCACAGATGATGTATTTCTGTTGCCGCTATAACAACAAATACTAAAAACAGAATAAAATAAAGATTTAAATGGGGCTCCCATACAACAAACGTGATTTTTGACCAAAGTTAAGCAACGTCGGGAGTCAGTACTTGGGTGGGTGACCGTTTTTTTTTTGCTTTTTTTTTGTTTTTTTTTTGCATTATGGTACGGAACCCTTCGTGCGCGAGTCCGACTCGCACTTGCCCGGTTTTTAGCTTGCTTTACACACCGCCTACCCATTACCTAAGCTTACGATGTCCCTATTTACCCTAAATATAAATTGTTGTATTTCAGTAAGTATAACGTAGAAGATAACGAGAAAAAAACATCATATACGTACGAGTTAGGTAGGTACTAACGTTTATATACATAAATTGGCGGCAAAATTGTGCAAAACGCGTATGTTAATATACTTATAGGTATTAGATGCCTGTATATACTTACATACATCAGGGTATTCTTCCACTGATTCCTGGTCAAGGACGGTACTCGTACCTACATACTTGCTATTTAAATAACACAATTATTTAATCTTTGTGCGTCCAGCGAGTAGCAAAAGTGACTAGCTACTTACATTTTATCAATGGAATTTATTCATGAAGTGAATTAGTGAACCTTCAAATCAAGAGTGAACAGGCACCTTCTGGGCGAGCTCGCTCCATCGTAGGCCACGTCTACGCCTCGGCTAGTCTGTGGCCATGAGTAAGCCCATTCATAATAATAATAAAAAATACCTATGCACTTTTCATCTGAGTGTACACTCAAATGCTATTCCATACAAGATGCTGTAATGTCAGTGTTTGAGTTATGTTCCAAATGCCAGAAATAGTGTTACATATATGTACGAGTATGTAACTTGCTGCAATTTGGCATGTTACCTAGAGATAAGCCCGGAGCTGTTTTGAAATTAGTATTTGGCATTCAAATTACATTTCTGTCAGGTTGAATTCCTAATCTGCGGAGCGTTTGTGTGCAGAGGTTAGGTCTAATTATGTAATTATATTGACGTTCGCAGAGCTAAGGCAGACTTAAGGAATGGGTCTGGCTGGTCTTAACGAGCTGCGATCAAATTAGAGGATTAGTTATTCTAACATCACATCCCAATTCTATGCTTATGATTGGTAGCAATGTAGTAGTATATGATTAATTCAGTATTTATTCCTACTGTTTGCAGTGTGAAAGTTGTCTGTTGTTGACGACATTTCTTATACAAAGACTAATTTTTTCCCTCCTTGTGGGCGCATAGTGTGCACAAAAAGTGTTTAAAATTATGTTGTCTTGTTATCCGGGAAGAAAATAACAAAAGTTGATTTAATTTATACCGCTTATTTTTATTTTATCATGTCTTAAACCTTATGTGCGCAGTGTTAGACCACCCTACCCTAATATAGCATAATACGTTGAGGCTTCTGGCCGTTATCCTGAGATCCCGACGTCGTCCATCCGGTACTCGCCAAAAAATGTTATTATAAAATTTGCATAACAAGGCGCGACGCCGAGGGTTACACCTTATGTTCTGAACTATACTGTGTTATATAATACTAACATACGAGTACCTACCTACATTATAAGTATGTATCATGTACTTACTCGTATAACGTAGGTAAGTAGCTTCATCGACAGTCAATCTCATCAGATATGGACAGATCTATGAGTCTAATTATTGGTTTTAAATATTACTAATAGCGACCGGCCCCGGCTTCGCAAGGGTTAGCAAATTATACTTACACCTAAACTATCCTCAAGTATCACTCTATTGATACGTGAAAACCGTATGAAAATCCGTTCAGCAGTTTTTGAGTGGGGTTCCTTTGTTTCCCATTAAGTTTTAAGTCATAATGTATTGTTTGTCATATTATCGTTAGTCATAAAACTGAAACCGTTAACTTTTCAGGATTTTTGTAAGGTTATTCTATAGATGGGTTAGGTTTGTTTTATGGCAATCCTGAGAAGTTACGCGTTTTTGAGAAAAATCAATTATGACTAACGAAAATTCGGACAAACAATACATTATGACTTAAAATCATTTGGGAAACAATAGAGACCCTTTTTGAGTTTATCGCGAATGTACATACAAACACACAAACAAACAGAGAAGGCAGGGAACTTTGTTTTATAAGGTGTAGTGATGCGTAAATGTCTTGACAAAGTTTTTAAGAATATTGTTTTTCCATTTCTATCTATCAGTTAAATTACTTTTCATATCTCATGCTCTGAAAGTGGATCGTTGTTGTTCTAAAAGGTGCGCAGAAAGTGATACGTTTATGCTCTAGTGCATAGATTTATAAGGCATAGATACCTAGTCCGTACACTCCCAGTGAAGCCATTTCAAGTGCGACGTCACGTCACACTCGTATCATCGTATTCGAACGGCCCTCGCAGTACTCAAAGTCAAATCGGTTTGTGTACACCTCCCGTTTAAAAATCAAAAACTACAGGAAAGATGGTTGTTTGTACAGTGAATGGGTGTCACAACACATCATATAATAAAAACAAACCGCCTGATATTACATTTAACGCGTAAGTATCGAGTTTAATGTGATATTTTTACATAATCGTAAATACAAAATTCCAAATTTTCGTCAGCCGCCATTTCTTCTAAATGTTGCCAGTGTAGTGAATATTTTTTCCTCCAAATGGGACATGACGTCTACATTCTAAAATAAATACGCTCAATTGAATTTCATTGATTCATAATAGAAAATTATAATTAACTTAATTATTTAGGTAAGTATTTAGTTTTTTTCTTATATTTATTTTGTGTAATGTTCGTTTCAGTTTTCTGACTGATGCACTTCTGTCTGCGAGATGGAAGGAAAAAATTAGTCTAAATCGGAATGACGCAATAAGGAAACATTGGAAACGGACTAAACACGGTCGTATATGCTCAGTCCCATTTAAATTTATTCTTATTGTTTTATGCACATTTGTTAAATAAATAAAAATAGTAAAAACTTATCAGCTATTTATTTAATCTTCATTTCACAAAGTACAGAAATGCAATAAATCCCAAAATAAACAAAAGCTTTTGCTACAATATCGAATCTACACACTTCCAAATTATTAATAACCAAGTGTGGATGTTGTTAAAATTCCCCTACTTTGAGAGAAGCAAATGAATACTGGCAACATATTTTGTATATATGTGTGTGTTTGCTGAGCGTAAAACACGAGCGTTCCACGCACACATCGATCGTGTTTTGGCTTCACTTATGGCAGGTTAGCCGTATGGGGACTATCTGTCTATGCGTTATTAGTTTAAGCTCTAGTGCAGGAAAGTGGTGTACTCCTCTGCGTCCCCGTCCCACGAACAACTGGGTGGAAACAAAATGGAAAAATAGTGTCTTTATTTCCTCGCCTGGAACAATTGGTAATTGTTTAATTTTACTAATCCCACGTTGATCCTTTTTTTTATAAAAAATGATGTAAGTGCATTGTTAAAAACATATTATTCTTGATTTCTTTCGTTGAATTCTATTTACTCGATTTCATAAGGCGGGAACCAAAAGGAATACACCAAAAATTTTTTTTTGACCTTACACTTGCGTAAATGAGCAAAGGCAGAATCTTATACAGCCACAGTTAAACGTTTGTACGACATTAAATTGATTTTTAAAGTTATTTAGCATTATATTCATGAAAATAAAATAAAATACAAGATAAAAATTACTTATATTATTAATTAAATTGTTATTTAATATTTAAAATACTTGTATTGTGTTATTATATACGTGGCACGGCGCACCAAGGTCGCGGTGCGGTCCGATAGTCTGTTGCGGCTTTTAGAACGAAAAAGTATAAAATTAAAAAGTAAGAGGCAAGCCCGCTGATATTATAATGAACAAATCATTTTAAAATTACTGCAGTTTGTTAAAAAATGTGTGTTTTCGTAAATATTGCAATCTAAATGATTTTCGCTTGGGGTTATTAATCTTCACACATGTAAAGTCTCCGATTGCAAGTCCTAAGGAAAATAAATCATGGCCGTAGATCTATTAGGTACTTCTGAGGGTACTTCCATTACAGATTTTGCGAAATTGCTTTGTCTTGTTTGGTTTCCTCGCATTCGATATGAAAAGTAGAGTGTTTAACTCGGGTGAAAGGCACCATTTCTGTCTCGGACTATTGGCGCTCTCACTGCGTTCGAGCGCCAAATTACCTCGACAGGAATGGGTGCCTTTCAACCCTTGGTTAACAATCTACTATTACAGTAGGTATGGTTCTATTTTCCTGCACTAGTTCGTAAAATAGCACTTTTCGTGCGATGTCAAAAGTTTATATCGATCCTATTAATAAACATACGTAATCATTCCCTTCCATCGTCGCCCTTTGGTTATTGTAAATGAAAGCACTGAAATTAGTTATTTTTGACATCATAGGATAGGAACCATTTTTATTGTTTTTAATTGTCTTGTGATGTGTTGTACTTGCTTATAAACTGTAAACAATTACAATTACCTATACGATAAATCAGCTTATAATAAAACTTAAATGGAAACCAAATCAGATTTAATCTAAATACCTAATTAGGGTATTATATAGTTATCAATATGAAAAAAGTTCAGTAGAAGTCTTGGCCGGAGAACCGTCTGGAGCACACACGAGCAAACATTGAGTTACACAAATATTGGCAGTCAGCAAAATGTTGGCGAGGCTGTTTGCCGACCTCACGTAATTCTATTCAGACAAATCTTCGTCCTCCGACTTACTCCATAGAGATCACCCACAGTCGTGTGTTTATTGTCCTATTTTTGCAACTTAGCAATGTGTTACAACGTATTTTTTGTAAGACTTTGTGGCCTTGTTGTTTTAGCTATTCTTTATATAAATATAATACACCTAGCTGAGTAAACATTGATAACCTGGTGTGGTGCTTCTCAACTGATTTCTGACCATTTTTTGTTTCAACTACACACAGGGAAAAAGTTAAATGAAGAAACGAATGTACGCATAATTATAATATTGAAAAAGAACAGTAATAGCAGGGAGGCAAGAGTAATAGCGTTAAAGATGTGAATAATTCTGTACGAAAGATTAATAACTGTAATTTGAACTGCGTGGCACTTAATATGTATTTTTCTTTGTCATATTAAACAGATTGTAAATTGTTGTATTTAAGCTACATGAGCACTCCACGCTTTTCAATATTCAGTGCGATAAATCGTATGAAATTCGTTGTCCCTTTTCCGGCTGCCGAGAGCTGGGCGGCATTAGAACGATAAAAACTAGTCTTGATTTGAATTGTTTTGGCAGTTGGCTTTCACATTGTAATAATCTAAACTTCATAATACATAATAACTGTATAATAGCAACTCGGCCTGGCTTTGCACGGGCAACACAAATACCTTAACAAATTATACACCTAAATCTTCCTCAAGAATCCTTCTAATAGGTGAAAACCGCATTAACATCCTTTCCACACCATATTAATATTGGTTCATTAGCAGACATCGTAACTGTTACAGCATTTTTGGTGCAGTGGAGTGGTGTTAACGGAATCGGTATAAACAATTTCAACCCTAATGATTAATTAGCATTAATTACGATAATATTAACCTTAATTTACTATTTCAGTCGGAATTATCTATACCGATTCCGTTAACACCACTGCACCAAAAATGCTGTGAAAGTTACGATTATGCTCATTAGTTAAAAATTTTACGATTGTGTCTAAGACCCAGGATCAAAACATTCAGAACGCAATCAAATGCTGAAATTGATTGTAGAGAAATAAAATTCGTTATGTTGCTTGATTGAATCAAGTAATCAAATAACCAGTTAGACTGGATCATTTGCTTTGCAAAATTACAATTACGTACCGACAATGTCAATTCTTCTTCTTCTTCCTCGCGTTATCCCGACATTTTGCCACGGCTGAGCGTCTGACAGCCTGGGGTCCGCTTGACAACTAACCCCATGATTTGACGTAGGTACAAGTTTTTACGAAAGCGATTGCCATCTGACCTTCCAACCCAGAGGGGAAACTAGGCCTTATTGGGATTAGTCCGGTTTCCTCACGCTGTTTTCCTTCACCGAAAAGCGACTGGCAAATATCAAATGATATTTCGTACATAAGTTCCGAAAAACTCATTGGTACGAGCGGGGGTTTGAACCCGCGACCTCCGGATTGAACACACACTCTAATACCGACAATGTCAATTATTATTAAATAACGTTTGATTATTTGGCAAAGCCTGGCAAGGGACGGCTTGTTTATGCGATGGCGTGACACGTGACGTCTTTATTAACTTGTAACTGTATTGCAGATGTCCCATTTTGCGTACATTTACATAAAACGTAGGTTTGGTGCGTGCTGTCGGACGCGCCCCTCTTAATTACACATGTGTCCGGCTAAATCAGCCTGCCTCCTTCGGGTTTAACTCGATTTAAACTTGCCTCTCCCCGAGCCCAAGTTAAGCCAGCGTGTGCCGTTATTGTCAGTATTTGGGCCTAATTTAAATTTTACACATACTTTTGAGCAAATAAGGTATCTCTTTTTTGTTTCCTCGGATTTCTTTGCCTGTTTTTTGCATCGATTAAAAATATTATTAAGTTATTTTTTCAAAAGAGGATGGGAGAATGAATCGATTTCAAGTGCTCTCACATGCACGTTGCCGACTTAAGGGACAATTATTACTATATTGCATTCTGTTTTAGGCATTTTTATTAAAAAAATATTTATTTATGTTTGCTTTGGTTACTAACAATTGCTGAAAGGAGGATGGGCAGATTTGTACGGACACTGGCCTATGAACCAATAAGAATAAGCGACATACCATTGGAAAGGTTTTTTTATATACTCCATTTTTTGTTAGGCAAGACTTGTCAAATCTCTGTTAAAATAAAATTATGACAAAAAAAAACATAAGAAAACGAATAAATAACTAAAATATCGTGACACCAAATCATCCACAATAACAAAACCTAAATGATCTGCGACACAGGAACTTAGTATCGAAAAAATCTATACAGCTACATTTAAGCTCACACTACTTTTTGTGGTGATAACTTTTTTCCCACACAGATTTGAGACTATCAGCCATAGTAAAAGTAGTAGAACTTAGAATATGCTATCCAGTGACATATTGCTTGTCCTTATTGGTCATATAGGCCAATTTACCCACCCTCCTTTGTTATGGAACTTTGTTTCTGAATAACATCATATTACTGGTGGGTACATACCTACTCGTACTTATAAATGAATCATCTAATGCCTAAGTGTGGTATGTGATATAAATGTTGACTGCATTTGATTTTCTATGGAAAGCACCACATGATAACCAGAGCTCGGATAGGGTGAGCTATTTGCCTTATATATGACATAAGACATGTCAAATTATAAGGCAAATAGCTCACCCTATCCGAGCTCTGATGATAACCGAGCTGTCATAGAAAATGACATGTCGGTCGCCTCGGCCCGGGCACGGCCCGGTCTAACGTCAATCATCCTTAATATTTTCTATATTCAAGATCCGTGTTTTTAATGTTGAA
The DNA here is from genome assembly GCF_963556715.1 of Cydia fagiglandana. NCBI lineage: Eukaryota > Metazoa > Arthropoda > Insecta > Lepidoptera > Tortricidae > Cydia > Cydia fagiglandana. Next base: position 9,063,803 of record NC_085937.1, read on the forward strand.
GTGGCTCTTGTTTCGTACTTTGTACGTGGAACAGCTTGAAGTTGTAAGCGAATTTCGTTTTATTAATAAAGTCCGACCTCGCGGCCTCGTGGCCCACTGTACATTCGGATCCTCGAGACAATGGCTTCAAAGGCACCTCTTTCTTTGTTCTTTGAACACGGACCTAATCAGGGGAGCTTTATTGCTTTTTAGATAAAAATATTCTTATGTTCTTAATGTGAAAATTTATTAATGGAAAAATTGATCTAACAATAGCAATATTTCGATTAACCTTTGTTTCATCTCCCAAAAGGCACTGGAATAACTTATTTATGGTGTTAAATTATTTCTTCTTTATCTGTCCCGCGGGCGTGGGGTTTGGTTTGTAAATAGGTACTAAACTTGTCCGCCCACCCGTCCATACCTTTGCAAGTGGGCGTATTATAGTCGCAATTACCGCACTGATAACGGCATTATAGATCCTTTAATAACGTGCGGTGTTGGACACTTAACAAGATAACAGCCACTAAAACATACTCGTTTAATGGTCAATGTAACGAAAGATACATTTTTAATAATAATATAAAACAAGTCACCGTCTGCCACAAATAGGCGTCCGTTTCTTAACACAGCGCAGTAATTAGTCCATTGCTTTCACCTAATAACCTAATTTTAGATTTCATCAACTCTCTATTAGTCTCAATGGTCCTTACAGTTTACACCCTGGCGGGTGCTACCTCTCCGTGCGTCCCACCACACAGGCTACGGCAACATCCGCTCGGTGTAGCCCTTAAACCTCATTAAAGTGTCAAAATGGCCTCTACGTGTTGGCTCCGGCTCCGCGTACGCCTCCCAAATTTTTGGAACATCATTGTTACGTCATGTGTAAAGACGTATATAATGTAACTATAGGTCAAACAACGAAATTCCATATAAACTATATGTATACTGGATTGTACTTATTTATTAGAGAATTTCTAATTATTCTATAATAATTATTTCAGAGTACTGGAATTTAAGGTCAGCAATGGCAGCTTAATTAAACACGAGGATTTTCCGGAGGCTTGGCTTACTTAGCTAGCTTTAATTACAGTGGCTTACCAAGCGTATCGCCTCAGTATTGGTTGAACTCTAACTAAGTATACGCCTTATAAGGTCGCCACTGGGTCGGCTGAGGCCATGCGCTGGGCAAAAGTTGGAAATGTTCTGGTATTTGGTGGAGACTCGCCTCTCATTACCGGTCGCCCCATGGCAAACAGGGCTGAAAAGCTTTCAACGTTACGGTATATTATATTATTACATAATGAATTAGATATGCCTATGAAGCCGATGGTCCCGGGTTCGAATCCTGGTAAGGACATTTATTTGTATGATGATACAGATATTTGTTCCTGAGTTATGGTTGTTTTCTATGTATTTAAGTATTTATATATTATATATATCGTTGTCTGAGTACCCACAACACAAGCCTTCTTGAGCTTACCGTGGGGCTTAGTCAATTTGTGTAAAAATGTCCTATAATATTTATTTATATTTATTTTATATTGAGGTACTAGAGACTATGAAAAATATTCATTTGGATATCGAAATTACCTTCGATGTTAGATAACCCGTTGGTATACATAGTTAATGTACCTACCTAGAATTGGTTATAATAATTAATGTACCTAGGTATTTATGTGTTTACAAACAAGATAAATAATATTATTTTATTTGTAATAATTAATATTTATTAGCTTTAAATAATTGAATATTTTGTGTTCTACACAAAATAAAAATGAAAATCTATGAATGAATGAGTGAAATGAAATCTAAATCAGCAGAAAAGCTACAATTAATAATTTAAAAGTCTGTAACCTGTTTTATCGAGTTGTAACTTATTACCCTAGCGGTTAGTTGTGTTTCAATGGTATTTTGCATGGAAAGATTTAGTTTGTTCAGGATGGCAAGAATTACATGCAGTGAAATTGAGTTTTATAAAGTTTATATAGAGTTTTTAAAGGTTAATCGATATTTCCAGATAATATCATACAACTGGTTTTTGTGGTATCTGGCCAATCAGATGTTTATTAACCACAACTGATGTTAAATCACCATGGGCCCGATTCGGATTTTGAAATAGACATCTATTAGGTATCTTTTAGACATCACCAAGATACGATAACGATATGTTTAAGATCTAACCTGTCAAATTTGACATTTGCGCGATTCTAGAGATACTCTTGAACGATTTCCACAGGATATGACTTAGAGATCCAATTCACATCTAATAAATATCTTACTCTATCTAACGTAAAAGTGACATTGGTTGCCCGAATTGCGCTGCAAAAGAGAACTAATTGATATCTAAACTATAACGTATTTAGAATAGATCTAGTACGTGTCGTCTCTTGTGGATATCTTGAAGTTCGAATACGGCAGCATATCAATTTAAACGATTAATTTGTAAGATATATAATTATGAGTTTTATTTATGATAGGTAATCACAGATGCATACAAACTTAATATACATAACTATACAATAGGTAAATAAAACGATAAATCTTTACAACTTATTGAAAAATAATATTTATTGAATGTTCGTTTTGTCCAAATCTGGGTAAATCTTGGAGGGTCAAGAAGACCCTGAATGATCGTCTAATGAGTTAAATTTTTACATCTACTTACTTGTTACTGTCATTGTCACTGTTATAAGTTCTATTAAAAAAAATGACGTTATGAATAACATCGCCGCAAACTTCGATTACAAGTAATTTATTTTTCATTTTTGTGTAAAATACCTATAAGTAAACAACATTTACTTGGTTTTAGCAAAGCTATTACTTGCGAAACAGAAACGAAACGTTGGATATTCAGCATGATTTGCCGAGTAACCCTCATCTCAAAAACCCTCAATCGACCGATAGAACCTCAAAGTCAACTGGCTATCCTTCAAATTCACTTGGATTTATGCGACAGACATTGAATATTTGACCTCTCGGGTCCATGCCACCGTGAAAAGTCGTATGAAATATTTTACGAAATCACATTCTATACACAATGCCATATTTACCTACCTATAGACACACAGGCCTTTCAGGTGGTAAGTCGTTAATAATTTACACATAGGTAGGTACCTTATTTTATTCCATGTAAACATTGGTTCACCATTAAGATACACTGACCTTCTAATTTGTATAAATAATTAGCTTAGTCTTCTGTTTTTAGGACTGCGGCTTAGTATCAATATCTGTATAAATATCTATATATTCAGCTGCACAGAGGTCTGAGGAAGTAAATCGATACTCATCCATAACACCTAAATTTCTCACTTGAGTGGAATAAGGAATTTGGGTACCATCAAACACTATAGGAGGAAGCCTAACGTTGCATACTATCATTAGAAACTATTATAAGTCTAAAATCAACTGGCTATCCTTCTAACCTGTATGATATTTGTGTAGCAGAGAAAAAAAACCGGTTCATATTCTGGATACACAGGGAACTTTCTTTTTCTCGTACGAGATACGTATATGAAGATGCATATAAACAGGCGGCCCATTCAAACTAACTTTGTGAAGTCAAAATGATATCTATATGATGTCGGTCGCCCGTGAGTTTCACACGCGCCAATACATGTACAGACGAGTACGAGTGAAATGCAGGCGCGACTGATACCATTTAGATATTATTTTGATGGTACAGTGTTAGTTTAAATTGGCCTCCGGGTATTTACGGAGACGCAGCAAGTTTGTCCGGGTTAGATCGGTTTTGGCTCAGCGACTCGCGTCGACTCGGGCGGTGCCGGCACAAGTTTGAGATTGTTCGCGCACTTGCGAGTCCTCGATATTGGGGACTTCAATTTCGAAATGGAGATGTTTTGTACGTCTAGTAATGACGTTAGTATCTCAGTTTAGGCATATTGGCGGTTTCTGTTTTATTAATAAGGTGTAATTACACAGTCCCGAATAAAAATGTGATAAACTGATGTATCGCGTATGCAAGGTACCAATTTCAATAAAAAAAAACGAATGCTACATCCATACACTAGATTCAGTTGATGTTTCTCAATAAACATAAACAGGAAGCCATAGATAGGCTTCCTCTTAGGTTAAAGCGAAACATGTTTGCGTTGCAGAAGCATATATATTTATTTTGTCGTACCCAATGGCACGTCTCTTATTTACAGCAAATTGGAGAGTATAATCCAAATTATAGCAAACAGAGGCATAATTCTGACGTTTTGATATCAAATTTCTGTTATTTTGTTATCATTTGCCTCAGCTTGCGACAACTGTAGCCGTTCTTGGTGTTCATATTTTAAAGTAGGTAACTTTGTGCGCTACGCCGTAGGCGCCGTAGCCCGTAGTATGTACCTAGTAGGTTTTTTCATGATATGTTATGCAGAGGAGATTATATAACAGCATTTATTTTTATAATGCTGTCATTGATTTGACAATTATATTATAATACTTACTAGTATATATTTGCGTATGCATTTCTTATTTATATTCAATTTTGAGGATATTATGTGCTGAGGTCACCATTATACCAAATTTCATATCTCAGTATTTTTTTAAACTCAACGCCGTTCATGTTTTCCAATTCATTACGCACAGCGAACAGCTTTGTAGGCTTATATTTATTAGGCATTTGGTGGGTTAGTATTGTGATAAGTATTTTTTAAACGCACACGTGCGTATTTTATTAACGCATAAATAAAATAGGCACGAGTGTAGTTGTCTGGGCGGGCTTAATGTGAATTATAGCCTGAAAACCGAGCATCCAAAATGACCCCTTTGTTGTTTGGGTACGTGTTAGAATGTGGACAGAATTTATGCACGCGGCTAAAGTTTGCGAACGTTTCGTTATCAAGTTTAGGCGCTATCTAGCAATTTATTATGGTGCCGCGAGGTTCTCTTCTACCAGCTTGTCTTTTATTAACTGTCTCCTGTTTCAAAAAGTCTTTTGAAACCGTGCTGTGAGAAATTCAGCGTAAAAAAATCATAAATAGAGTAGTGTTATTTTAAATTCTGTTTAGTCTTTAAACGCGAGTATAATATTTATAGTGTAAACAACATTATTTGCGGTATTTGACGTCTGTCACTCACAACAGTAATACTACGTAAAATGTCTTGCACATCGAAATCACAAAGGAAAACAACTGCACTGCGAACGTTTACGTTCTACGTCTTTTTTTTTTTATTTTAGGGTTGGCCGGACACCACCGTCATGAATCGGTAGTCGTCTAAGTAAATCGATATGAATTTTTCATTTTTCTTTTAATAAAAATAAGGAAAAGGTGGATAATTAACTGTAAATATGGATATATTTATCGTCACTTAACAGATAACAAATTTGACACAGAAATAACATAAATAAACTTTAAAATAGATCCCCAGTTAGTTTCAATTTTGACAATGGGTGCGACCTACTCGGTCGGTGTATTAAATTCATTTAGCTTGCGGGAAAACCATATAATTCTAGCTTTATTTAAATCTCAAATAAAAAATCATTATACGTCACAATTCGATACCTCAGTCCACGTGCCATCCAATCGTAATCGCTTGCTGTGACAATCGATTTGCGTTAGTTACATCTCTATATACGTCAGTCATAATGTGTCAAATACCGCAAATAATGTTGTTTATACTATAATGGCAGTTGAAGAGAACAAAAAAAACACTTTACGTAAATGAATGAAGTAAAATGTTATGAAATGAATAGAAATATCTTTACAGAAAACACGGACCACCCTTAACGCTTGTACCCACTCACATTTAAAAATATCTGGGAGACCGATCTTTGCTCGGAAAACATATAAAAACTCAAAAAATGCGCGTTTTTCCAGAGATAAGACCTATCAATTTATCGGCCCCGAAAACCGCCATATAGCAAATTTCATTGAAATCATTAGAGCTGTTTCCGAGATCCCGAAATATATATATAAACAAGAATTGCTCGTTGCTTAAAGGTATTAGATCAGTAAGCTGTAAGACATTCGAGATTCTTCGTAATATTCGCACTGTGACCTATATATTACTCATGGCAGGCGTGGCTCACTCCGCGATTTCGTCGCTTTGCTACACGTAGCTAAAAGTCCATCCGTTCCACCCCAATTTTGGGGTTTGCCATAAGCCGCGCCTGGCGCTGTCGCCACCTAGCGGCCGTATCTGTGCTGATCGTAACAGACGCGTTTTGTTAGAGAGTGAGTCTTCTGTACCTAGTACTATTATTTATTCTGTGCTCATGGAATGTTACAGCTTTCTAGCTCTAATGGGTCACTGAGCTAAGCCGCGAATCTAAACGTTTTGTGTTGTCTACCGAATCTTATTAAAATGCTATTTGTGATTCTACTATTAAAATTAAATACATAATAGGATAAAATGTACTTCGTAAATAAACTGCACTGCAGCTTTGGTTATAAAATCTGTTGACTTAAATTCTAATCTCACATTATTTCCGATCGGAAATCAAACATCGCTGGCGCTCCAGTGGGACATTCTTTCACAAATATGGAGAATGGATTACCATTTCTATGAACGGAGTCTTAACTTGGTAAACTGAAACTTTGAAATTACTTTCACGGTTAAATCCTTTTGTAAAAAGATTTGAGAGATTTTTTTATTAAAATAAATGTGTGATATTTTCGGCAGTTGATCGAAAGCTAAAGCTATTATTTAATGGTTACTTGTTGTACATAGGGCCAAATTTGTTATAAGAAATTACTGGGCCTAAGATTTTAGAAAAAAAATAGTTCATTCATGATTCAATGTAAAAATGTGGTTTCTATTTCTTTTTTTTTTCCATGACATTAATGGATAATTTCAATGCTGCTAAGTGTACATAACTTAATTTTCCCTTTATATGTGACGTCCCACGAGAAAAGGTACCTTATGGCGGTTGGCGCTTACGCTATTATTAACGCCACTCCACCAATATCATTGCGGCGCTATGCGACGTAAGCGCCAGCCGCCATAAGGTACCTTTTGTCGTGGAACGTCACATATATAGTAAGTATCTACTTTTCATAAGTACATTATGTTGTTTATTATTTGTAGAACAAATGTCCATTAAAGAAGCGAATCAATACTGCCAGTATAAGGTTCCAAGGTCTGAACAGAGTGACCAGGTGTACATTTAACTTGTCGTAAACATGTGATTGCCTGCTATTACCAAGTTATAAATCGAAGGAACAATGTTTTCTCACAGATATTTATCAACTGTTTTAACACATTTAATACTAGACTAAAATCCTCTGAACCTTAACATGAGTCACTGACAGTATCAACACTATACCGGGTGTGGCCTGTAACACGAGCAAATAATTAAAACATAGATTGTACTCCTCAAACGGTGACACTTTTGTTCAACAACATTTAAAAATTATGTAATATTTAGACTCCCTATTTTTCATACAAAATAAATATCATTTTCAATAGACGCCATCGCCATGCCATATCATTGTGATTGACGTTGCTTGTCACGCCATAAACATAACAAAATTTGCAATACATTGCTTCTTAGAATAAACATTAAAGTGTATTAAAAATCAAACCACAAGTTATTTTTAAAAGTCGCTGAACAAATGTTGGTCAGTGTGAGGAGTATAGCCTACAGTTTAATTTTTTGCTCATATTACAGGCCACACCCGGTATACGCTAACGTCTACATAACTTACTTTACCCACTCGTACTCGTCAGTAGACATATTAGCGCGAGCGAGATCTAAAGAAAGTAAGTAAATTACGTCATAGACTGTCAGTATGTCAGTATTAGCGATTGCTAAATAAACTGTTACATGCAAAAAAATGTTTCCCCGTGTTGAATATTTCACTCCTTCACTTAATTACGGCTCACTCTCACTGCTGAAGTCACACTTGGCAGCAATTGATAAAATATCTATAGTGTGTCAAAGGAATGTCTCATTTCACTCATAGACAGAGAAAATCATACTATCTTTGTCTTACACTAGTAGTAGTAGTAGTACTAGCACCCAAAAGAAAGGGATGAGTATAGTTTTCCTGCTTCTTACTGACTTACAAATTGGTTTGACCAACTATAGTGTCAAACGATATTAAGCAGCTCGAGAACTGGAGCGAATGAGGGTGTGAACGAGGCTGCACAAAGTGCCCTTTGCCACCATTACCCCGTCGAGGCGTCCATTAACTAATGGCTGCCAGCAATGGCAGGCTCGGTAAATACTGCCCAGAAGCTAGGCTCAACTTCGCATGCACTTTTAAGCCTAGAATGGTGCGAAACACTTACGGCTCAATTCGGGAAATGAATTAGAGCTTCACTAGATATGAAATAGTAAAGATATGTGACCTTCTTCGGCAAAAGGTACCTTATGGCGGCTGGCGCCGCGGTTCAGGAAATGAATTAAGAGATTCACTATAGTCCGTTTTTTTAGCATTAGAAAGAACTTCGCAGAAGTAAGCTTGTGGTTCCAAATCCGGCACTTTTAGCGGTAATCATTTGAAGTAAATTATATGTATTGACCTTGCTACATTAGATAATTCAATAATTATTAATAATTAAAGAGCCTGACAAAAACTGCACGCTTGCTTCTGTGGAGTTCTTTCTAATGCTAAAAAAACGAACTATAGATATGAAATAGTTATATATGTGATGTTCCACCTTAAAAGGTACCTTACGGCGGCTGGCGCTTACGTCGCATAGCGCCGCAATAATATTGGAGCGTAAGCGCCAACCGCCATAAGGTACTTTACCCGTGGGACGTCACATATATTTACTATATCGTATCTAGTTAATTTCTAATTAATTTCCCGAATCGCGCCGTTAATTTGTTCTCATTTACGCCGGGATGCCGTTTTACCCAATCATCTGAGAGTTTTAAGTGATAATATGGAATGCCTTTTTGGGCAATCTCCGAGACGAAAAAAGTTTTCGGTTCTTATGTTTAAAAATTATAGACGTCGAAGTTTTTAATGTAAAACACTAGGTACAACTTTTGATGTTTTGTAGTCATGAAATAAATTAATATTTACCGAGTTTTCTATCAAGATTTTTTTTTCTACTATACCTCGTTTTTATTAGCCTCGGAGTAATTAACAATGGAGCCGCCATTAACAGGCGTTCCCCTCTGTCGAAAATAGGCGACTAATGGTCAACCACATGTCAACCATATGTATGGACTGACGTTTACCTGACATGACGTACCTATACATTTGATGTGCCCCTCCCCCGCAAAAAACGGCAGACTATTTTGTACGGAAAATTTTAGACATGGCGTCTCCGTTGGTCCTCTAAGTTATTAGCATTAGAAAAAAGGTAAACATCTTGATGTGTCTTTTAATTGAAAAACACATTTTAAAAATAAGTTACGGCAAATATGTAACAATTATGAATCTAATACGATCATTTATATTCTTTTGCTTTCATAAGTAATAGTTTTTGGTTTTTAAAAAGACATGTCAAGATCGCTTACCTTCTTGCAAGTTCTTTCTAATGCTAAAAAAAACGAACTATAATATGTGACTGTTGCAATTTAAATGTGTTGAATTGAAACTGGTTCTATTTATAAAAAATATACGCTCAGTATTTAAAAAAAATCTTAAAATGACAATATCATAATTTTTTGCAACTGACAGATACAGACAAACAAGGTAGTTCATTATTTATCTCTTATATATACCTACTATTGTAAGCACGTCAGGAGCCCATCATTTATTATTTCGCTGTCACGGATATTTTGCGCTGAAAAGAAAATTTGACAAAGTGAGAAGGTATGACGGATCGTTCTTACTGCCGTATTCGAACTTCAAGATATCCACAAGAGACGACACGTACTAGATCTATTCTAAATACGTTATAGTTTAGATATCAATTAGTTCTCTTTTGCAGCGCAATTCGGGCAACCAATGTCACTTTTACGTTAGATAGAGTTAGATATCTATTAGATGAGAATTGGAGCTCTAAGTCATATCCTGTGAATATCGTTCAAGAGTATCTCCAGAATCGCGCAAATGTCAAATTTGACACGTTAGATCATACATACATATCGTTACCACATATCGTACATACCTATCGTTATCGTATCTTCGTGATGTCTAAAAGATATCTAATAGATGTCTATTTCAAAATCCGAATCGGACCCTTAAGGTAATTTCCAAGTGAAAGTCGAACCCATTCAATTCGTAACTCAATTTTAGCCACAGAGATAAAGATACCGTAGCTAAAGTATGGCAGACAACTTAGCAGAGTTCATCCAGATTTATCTATTCTTCGTTCTCGTTTTTTTTTATTTTACGTCTTGGCTTTGAAATCCATAAAATGACTAGAGCTCGTGATAGGTATGTCCTATCACCTATCACAAATGGTCGGGCGCGCTCGGCTCGCGACTGCTCTAGAGTTAGACCAAGAAAAGTTTGCAGCGACTTTGATAGGCCACCTAGTGCAAGTGTTATTTGTACGAACTTACACTGTGCAACTAAATAATAACACTTCATCTGCATTCATAACACTTGCACTGCGTGGGCTATCAAATCGCTGCAGACTTTTCTTGGTCTAGCTCTAGCTATTTGTCATTTCGATATTATTTGTAAAAGAGACGTCACGCCAGCACAGAATAAATAATAGTACTAAGTACAGAAGACTCACTCTCTAACAAAACGCGTCTGTTACGATCAGCACAGATATGGCCGCTAGGTGGCGACAGCGCCACGCGCGGCTTATGGCAAACCCCAAAATGGGGGCCGAACGGATGTACTTTTAGCTACCTGTAGCAAAGCGATGAAATCGCGGAGTAAGACACGCCTTAACAATGATTTACTAAGTTCCATGTATAAGGGGGTTAATTTATAATGCCAATCAACCTATGGAAAAAGGAAAATTCCTTTTGCCATCATCTCGGCCATCCGGTGGATTCATATCTTCAGTCTTCTGTTGGAAATGAAACTAGCCGTTACACAATCAAAGCGTTTTGAGCTGTCTTTGAATTGTTTGCCGAGAGGCCGCCAGCGCGCTGAGCTAAGGACTACTTGTAATGCCCCAGTTTCTGACGAAAGGGAAACTTAATTTCGCACAGGATCCTTAGATGAATGGATCCTACATCCAGTTTCTGAAGTTTCACTAAATGTAAAGTAATTAGCTAGAGATTAACTTATTTACTCAGTCGAGTTTGCTATTTAACTACATTCATAAAATGCATGTAGGTAGGTATCCACCATAATTTTAACACTTAACATCAAAAATTGTACTGCATGGTGTAGGATGCACCTTCACAAAATAAACATAATTAGACAAATTCTATTTGTTCCTGCATATTATTTCGATAGTAAAACTTTACTAATCCATTTTCCGAATTTTTACTTATATTTTAATTAAAAAATATTACTTTTGTTTTAAGACGAAATGCCGGAAAACTTGAAAAAATCCGGAAGTTGATGATTTTTAGTATGTGATTCTGGGCAGATTTTTTTTTATATTTTATAATTAAAAACTCTATCATAGCAATATCACAAATAGTGTACTCTTACACTTCTGATAGCATTATGATTTTACCTATATATTTAACTAATAATTATATATTTAGATAAATATATAATTATTCATAATTATTAGCTTATTCTAACACTGAATTCACAGTGAAAATTGCAGTTATGTTTTTTGAATTATTTTTCTCAGAATCAGCAAACAGTTATGTGATACATAATTATATTAATTCGGGCAAAAAAAAAACATGCATTTAAGGGTTAATTACTTACGTAGTCGTTGAACTTACTTACATAAATGTCAGATTACATAAATTTAGTATTTTTGCCTTTAGTCTTGCTATTTAGGAGACCAATCAAATGTCAAAGAAAACACGTTACTTACCATATTCTTCATAGTTACATACATGTGTATAGTGTTTATAATATCTTCCCCTCCCCTTCTACCTTAAAAATATGATAACGCTTAAATTATCTCGGGTTATTAGTAGGTACAAAATTGATTCAGTTTTTATTACATCATATACAAGTAATTAAAATGGTTAATAACGATGATAAGGCACTCAAAAAGTTGAATACGCCATTGGCGTTAATAATATTTAAGTGAAATATAATTTACCTATTACGAAGCTGACGGTAATTTACGAAAAAGCGTTAATTATGAACCATTTGTCTCAAAATAGAATTTGTTACCGCTTTTGTGCTGAAGTATCTCTGAAGTTTTCAGCTTCGGCGTGTTTATTATTGGGGCTATTCGTGACGCGAAATGGAGTATGAATGAAAACAATTATCGTTCTGTCAAAGTTAATGAGGAACACTGTTGAATTGGTGCTTTAATGCGGTTATAAGCTTTGGTAAGCTCAGACATTTTCTGTCTTCATCATGCAAAATTCATTTGAGTTGCTTTCATTATTATATTACTGTATAACAAATTATCTTTTCCGTTTAATGTTGTTTTCCCGTGTTGAATTCGGTGTTTTTACTGTTTTCGCAGAACCGTAGACACTAAAGTGAATGAAATTAATTTTGAAAGAGGTTAATAAATAATTATTATATCTTGAAATAATTTTTCCATGTACCTACCAAGATAATGCTTCCATGTTTTCTGGTAAAACAGCTTACATATTTCCTAATTTTATGTCTTGTTACTTTTAACACTGTATATAATACCCTATATTCTCTAAATAAAATAATGTGTTAGAAGGTACTTAAATTAGTCTAATAAGCATACCCCGGCCGGCGAGAGCAAAAATGCGTCTGCTCCTAGTGCTTAATTAAATATCGACTATTCTATCGACATATGGATGTCGATAGAATAGTCGACTTTTAATTAAGCACAATTTTTTTTTTAAACTGAGCCATTAGTATTTGTTATTTATTTCAACTTGATACCTCCACGCGTTTCTAAGAATAACCCTAAAACAATTTTCTATCAACATAAAATTATTATTATTATAAAGTTATTCACAATAAGTATCAGAATGTGTTGAAGAAGAACGTTGGCATTTTAACTTTAAACAATTTAAATAAATTGATATCTGGCAGAGAAGTGGAACTACCTAATACAGAACAAATTCATAATCACTATTTCGTTTTGCTCCGATTACTACAGTAGATTTAGAACGGTCCTTTAGTTGGATGAAATGGATTTTATCGGCAAGGCGAAGGAGTTTAAAATCAGAAAATTTAGAAAAAGTGCTAATTGTATATTACGAAATTACATAAAATACTGAATAAATACAAACACTTGGTTTTAATTTTGTTTACAACAATAATTAATACTTCTGCATATCATAACGGTGGTCCAGTACATCGTGTTGTTTTTATCGACATCGACCAAAGTGTGTGTCCTCGCACTATTAAGCTGTCAACGCATTTTTGCTCTCGCCGGCCGGGGTATGATAATAAGGTATAGGTAGTTTAATCGTAAATATTATCATATCTATTTATTTCGGTTAGATGACTGCTCGTATTAGTTCCGGTAATCACGAAACACCAAATCCATTACTTAAATATTGATTAATCAAGTGATTTCTGTCGGGCAGCAAGCCACGGTAATCATTTAACGGATTGCGCGCGGCTAGTTGGCCGGCCGCGATGATTAATGATGACTAAAATATTGACACGATAATCCATCCATCATGACCTGTTGCAGGCCGGGTGTGACGCGAGTCTGGGCGGTACGGAAGCCTTTGCCTTGTGTCGTGTAAAGTTGGATTTATAACTAATCATAAGGTAAACCTACTAGGTAGTGCTCGACATGCTAATGCCCAATAGATGACACCTTGCTGTCACCTCTATTGACAATGACTAAGTTTCAAGATGACATGTACTGGGACCGCATCGAGCACCAGTACGTTTACCTTAATCCAGTTTCTTCACGTCCTGTTGGGCATCTATGTATATGCCCACTTATAGATGACTTCTGAAGGATCAGAGTAGTTAGGTACTTTAGGTAGGAACTTCTCTACCTCTTGTTCGTCTCTACGTTCTCTACCTTCTAGTAGAATTAAGGAAGAAATTGTATTTCTTGTGTCAGATAATTTCTCATCTGTATTATATTTTATTGGAATACTTAAGCTGTATACCCACGCACGTACCTACTGGTAAGTTAACTAGATATGACAAGATAATTTAGTTTGTAACTATACAAATTCATTGAAATGATAGGTATTTACGTGTATAATAATTTCATTCATAACCACTAACTTTAACACAAGTTTGCTGTGAAGTTTAGTAGCGTAGTGAAGGGTGTGTGGAACGTAAATCAAGTAAATGTACCATTCGCGTGTCTCCGCCGATAACTTAAGTTTTTTCTGGGCCCCGCAACTTAAACCACATAATGCGCCTGTATTATGGTATGAATAGAAAAAAAATATGCTTATGATATCTTTAAAGCTCTGAAATCGAATAGGTTCGGACCAAACACTCTTCTATTACCTTCATTAAACTCTTATTAAACTTATTTTATACAAAGAATTACCTTAGAATTTAGATCATTACATACCTACTACTAAATACCTCCACACACAAGCTCTCACAAACTTATTTTATTAACCTTCTCTTAAAGTAAAGAAATTAGTATGTGACTAGGGTTACCAGATCCAAAGGAGATCGTCGATTTTCTTAGGCGTTTGGGCCCACTCGCAAAATGAACGTATACACGCAATATATAAAGGAAATTAATCGTTATAATTGCTAGATCATGATGGTAAAAACAGAATCACGAAATATAACGGGAATTTTGAGAAATACGCAATATAAACTTGAACACGACAAGAAAACGTTTTATATACAAAAGCGTATACTACTCACACTATTCTGTAAAAGTGTTTTGACTTCCTGACGCTCATATCGGCGCCGGGGGTTGGGGGAATCTAACCGTAACCGATAGGGCCCCATACATTCCACGACTCTTTCTCTTTCCGCACAGACTCTATCTATGTATGGTTGATACATTGTTTAAATTTGATTTGTTTTGGATATATGTAAGTAAAGATACTTTTTTAGGTACATAATAAAAAAAGTCTGTTAATTTACAAAAATTCCAGACATTTTCGTATTCCGGCTGCATTCCTGACAAACGGCCAAAATTCCTGACATATCAGGAAAATTCCTGACATCTGGTAAGCCTATATGTGACAGCATAGCCATTCTTATCAGCGGTGTTTACGACCTGTACTAGCAGATGTTTAATGATTAAAGATGAAGGTTAAAAACAGGCCAATGTATGGTTTCTGTCAGTTTTCACAAACGCGACATAATGCAGAATCTGTAGGAGTAAAGGACCCCACCCATCACCAGTTCGCCTGCAGTCTCTGGCCTTATCGAGCGGCTTCTGCGACTACACACTGGCAGTTGAGATTCGTCAGTTTCACGCCGTAGCACCGCCCGCCGGCAATAGTCCCACATCGGTTTGAGCGTCCACATGAGTCTTGGCCGGCTACCTACCTGGCCGCGTAGCCAAGATGCCAATCACTTAATACGCTCCTTAGCGATCGAAACGCAACTGCCACTGTCACACTAATTTGGAAGAGTGATAGAAAGACATAATGCTTTTCGATGTCGAAGCAATAGCGATTGTAACCTTGGCTAGGCCGGCTGACGTGTGATTTTCTGAACTCAAGGCCACGGACTGTGCGGCCAATATCTGGTGACACGCTGATCGGAATCGTCAACCGGCCACACGACATTCTCAGTTCATATTAGTCGTTAGTCCGAAACCTGGAATGGAATTGTTAGTAAGTATGTGACCTTTTGTGATTAACTGACAGAGTAGTATCGTCCGGCGAACTGGTACCTAATCTGCGGGCCCCTTCAATGTATGTTTTGTCTACAACAATCCATTATCGTAGTTTTGACATGCGAGCCATTTGGAACTAATTTAATCACACCCCGTATCCACGTTCGCACTTTATCGGATTACAAAGCTGTCAAAACATAATATACACAATAGGCCCTTACTTATATCGATTATTGATTACGGCTGGAAAATTACATAGTAGCGATGTTAAGGTACAGACCTTCATAATTGATGCTAATGGCAGATGAGGAGGAAATGTGCCTGAGTATCGACCATACATCGGAAAATACAGCGCGGGAGGGCCTCAATAACGTAGTAATTAAGATCGGAAGGAATTGTTGTATAGCAGCAGTGAGCAACTGATCGTTGCTGTACGTTTTGGCTATTTACAGTTTAAAATCAATGCAAAAGCCAAGCCTTAGACAAACATTAAATGCGGAAGAGTCTTGCTGCAATTTTTGTAGGTTTTTATAACAATTAAATAGGTATAACGAATGTAAGTAGAGGTAATGTTAATATACTGTATAAAAGTAGATTTTAGCATTTGCAGTTCAGGCACAGAATCGAATTATAAGGTGTAAAAAATAGAATAGTTTTTAGTTTTAACCCTAAATTATTTTGGATTAAACTTGTTATTTATTTATTAATGACCTAGATTCTAGTTTCAGACAGAATCATCAATGTTTAAACCCTGAAAATAAATGTTTTACAAACAACCATACCTACGTTTGGTACATTTGACAAGATTAATAAATAACTAGGCGACTTTAGCCCAGCATGCTCATACAGCCGAATGGAGACCGCAGCCGTTAATGCACGGTAATTATTTCTGTGGTAAATATTGTATCGGTAATTATTCCTTTGAACACGTGTCAAAGACAGTAATTACTATTGGGTATGCCGGCAGCGGTATTGTTAATTAAGTTGCAAGATTTAAGACGAAAGGGGACGACTGACTCGAATTTCCATACAAACCTTTTCCCCAATTCCTCTCTGGATTTTGACATTATTGAAAATATTGTGACACATTTTGATGTATTTTTATCGTATGCCCGACCGTTTTTTTTTATTTTTAGGGTTCTGTACCCAAAGGGTAAAACGGGACCCTATTACTAAGACTTCGCTGTCCGTCCGTCCGTCTGTCACCAGGCTGTATCTCACGAACCGTGATAGCTAGACAGTTGAAATTTTCACAGATGATGTATTGTCTGTTGCCGCTATAACAACAAATACTAAAAACAGAATAAAATAAAGATTTAAATGGGGCTCCCATACAACAAACGTGATTTTTGACCAAAGTTAAGCAACGTCGGGAGTGGTCAGTACTTGGATGGTTGACCGTTTTTTTTTTTGCTTTTTTTTGTTTTTTTTTTTTGCATTATGGTACGGAACCCTTCGTGCGCGAGTCCGACTCGCACTTGCCCGGTTTTTTTAATTATTATAAGAGTTAGGAGCGAAAAACATGTTTCATACGTACATAGGCTACCATAAAAATACATCAAATTGTGTAAAAATATTTTCAACAATGTCAATACCTATCCAGGGAGCATTTTTATGGAGAATCGAACGTCCCCTATCCTCTTAATCTTAAACTATTGGTGAAAGTAACGTTAACAAAGTAAAACAAAGTCCCGCCCTGCGTCTATCTGTTTGTGTGTAAGTTCGCGATAAACTCAAAATCTGAGTGATTGAGGAAGGTTTAGGTGTATAATTTGTTACGGTTTTGTGCAACCCACGCGAAGCCGGGGCGGGTCGCTAGTATATGTATAAGACAGACTTAAACCATTCGAGTAATAGGTTTAGTAAATCAGTGTTAAAAGCGCTGCACGCTGAGAAGTGTTTTCTTCAGTAGCCTTTAGAGTTGGCTTTGCGCCAGACTTTTATAAACAGCTTAAGTTTACGTACTAATTGAAAAATCCTAAGAACTTCTCATGTCAATTACTTATATGCGAAAAACTCGATCTACAGTGCAATTAATTTCAGTTGAACTTGAAAAATGTTTATAATATTGTCCATATCATTTTTAGGGTTCCGTAGCCAAATGCCAAAAAACGGAACCCTTATAGATTCGTCATGTCTATCCATCTGTCTGTCTGTCCGTCTGTCTGTCTGTCCGTGTATGTCACAGCCACTTTATTCCGAAACTATAAGAACTATACTCTTGAAACTTGGTAAGTAGATGTATTCTGTGAACCGCATTAAGATTTTCACACAAAATTAGAAAAAAAACAATAAATATTGGGGGTTCCCCATACTTAGAACTGAAACTCAAAAATTTTTTTTTCATGAAACCCATACGTGGGGTGTCTATGGATAGGTCTTCAAAAATGATATAGAGGTTTCTAATATATTTTTTTCTAAACTGAATAGTTTGCGCGAGAGACACTTCCAAAGTGGTAAAATGTGTCGCCCCCTTGTAACTTCTAAAATAAGAAAATGATAAATCTAAAAAAATATATGATGTACATTACCATGCAAATTTCCACCGAAAATTGGTTTGAGCGAGATCTGGTAAGTAGTTTTTTTTTTAATGCGTCAGAAATCGTAAACTGCAATTTTATTACATATGTTACTCGCTGGTACGGAACCCTTCATGGGCGAGTCCGACTCGCACTTGGTCGCTTTTTCATCTTAATGAAAAAAGTAACAAATTTTATTCGCAAATAATAATAATAATAATAAAATAATAGCCAATAAGCCTGACATCGTGCTGATAGATCGATCGCAGCGCCGGGCCGTGCTCGTCGACGTCACCATCCCCCATGATGAGAATCTCGTGAAGGCCGAGAAGGACAAATCCAGCAAGTACCTAGACTTAGCTCACGAGATAACCGCCATGTGGGATGTTGACTCGACGATCATTGTTCCTATAGTCGTGTCAGCGAACGGTCTCATAGCGAAGAGTCTCGACCAACACCTAGAGAGACTCTCGCTAGGTGGTTGGATCAAGGGTCAGATGCAGAAGGCGGTAATTTTGGACACGGCGCGTATAGTACGTCGGTTCCTCACTCTGCGGCCCTGACCACCGGCAGCTTGGGCCCTGCCCCGCTGCCGGCGGCACCCTAGGTTAGGTTTTTTATAATGTGTTTATAATTTTTTTTATTGTTTTGTAAGTGTTTTTATATTTTACTTTTATATTCATATTATAATTAACCTAACTTAAGAAGAAAAATAAATAAAGATAAATAAAATAATAATAAAAAATGTTTATTTATCAGCTCACAAAGGATTTGTAACAATTTCACAGTATGATAACAAAATTTAAATTCGAGATGACGTTGTGATCCTTTGTGAGAGACTGGAGTCTGAACTAGGTAAAAAACCTGTATTACAGTTCACCAGGCTCTCACCCCGGAGAAAACATTAAGTATACCTATATTATTATATAGGTTTTGGTACTAAATCTACAAGTGTACAACAGAACTGATAATAAAAATAAAAACTAAAAATATCGGAAAAATACACAGGAGTTGAAAGTGTGATTAATTTGTAAATGTGAATGTGCTCGCGCTCACGCGTTTGTGTGTGTGTGTGTGTGTGTGTGTGTGTGTGTGTGTGTGTGTGTGTGTATGTGTGTATGTGTGTTAGTTGTGTAAGTTGCTCGAATTATATTTTAGTAATGAGAGGCTAGGCAATCCTCAATCTCGTTATAAGTTAGCGTTTGTAGCCAATCAGTGACTTTCTGCTTACATTCTCTTAGTGTGTAGATGAATTGTCATGTAATGATCTAGAAACAATTAACTTATTAAAGGACGTGGTCTTAATCACAAAATATTAAAACCACCAGTTGAAATATTAACATTACAAATATGTGCTGAAAATGTAGGCATGCTGAAAATGTAGGCATGCCGAAAATTGAATGCTTCTCATATAGTGTGTAGGAATTTTAAACGAAAGTCCTCTCCTTCACGATTTTCGTCGACATCTCTTCTAAATACCTAAAACTGGTATGGATGTGTTCCTCGTGGTCTCTAGAATACGAATTGACCGGTTTTAGTTTATGGAGAGGGGGACGGGTCGAAAAAAAGGGGGGCAAAGATGGCGGCCGACCATCATTGATATTTGTTCACATCTTGAGTCCTATGGGACCGATCGGTTCATGTGAGGTGTCGTTTGAAAGAGTATTAAACGTGCTATTATTGGTTCATAATAACCGTAGTCTTAACTGTAGTCGTTTACAAAATAATTTAAAATATATGATTTTTTACCGTGCATAGATGGCATAAGTACTGACAAAACATGCGTCTAACTCAATAAATTATAACTTTACCGCAATTAATGTTATTACAAAATATACGAGAAATTTCATTAGCTTTCCAAAAACATAAGTTTTATTGGTATATGATATTATATAACCAAGTAATAATGAATTTTGTTCAGCATGGGTCACTACGCACCATCACGTAAATGGCGGGCGATCGACCTCAACTGTTCATTATTTCTTAGGTTCTATTTTACTGATAAATTGGTGATGGATACTATTAGAAAGAATATTAAACGTACTATAATTGGTTTCTAATAATCATAGTCATAACTGTAGTCATTTACAAAATAATTGAAAATATATGATTTTAACTGTGCATGGACATAAGTACTAGTAGTTAGGGAGGCGAGGTAGCTAAATGGCGTAATTCAACGGCGCCGTCGAGACCTATCAAAATCGAAAGATAAAATAATTTCGAAAAGAAAAGCTCGTATGGCAAAAACCATTTTAGCGGTGGGTTTGGCGTGTACGGTTTTTCAAAAATGTAAAAAAAAACAGTTACTTGGGCATTCTCGAGCGCGTCAGATATTCATACTACGTATGCCCCGAGTGCCTCTGATAACAACGGTATACTAATCTGCCGGTTTGCGTGGTGGGGGTAGGCATATAAAGTAGTCAAAAATGCAAAAAAAAAAATTACTCGAGCGCGTCAGATTTTCGGAAGGGGTGTTAAGTAGGCCCCAAGGAAGCTTCGTTTAAAAAAACTGACGATTTCGGCGTGACGATAAGTTACGATGAATTTTTGAAAATGCAAAAAAAAAAGTTTTTTTGAAATACTCGAGCGCGTCAGATTTTCATAGGGGAGGTTTATCTCGGTATCCTGAAAGCATATTTTTTTAATCTGACAAAAATGTTGGTGGGTTCTCTTAATCTGACCGATTTTATGATGCTTCAAGTCAAAAAGTTTTAACTTTGGACAAAAATGTAAAGATACCTTTTTTGTGTAAAATAAAATTACCTTTTTTGTTTATTTAAACTTTTTTTTTGTAAAATGTATCGTTCGCGACTTATATGCCGCAACGCGTTCTTAGGAAGACGAAATGGCTCCTCCACCCTTCCGGTCATGCGGAAACCGGCAGATTTTGTATTTTTAGTAAGTTTTAGATTATATTCTTCAAAATAATAAAAAAAAAAAATCGCGCTCGAGAATGCCGGATTAACGTTTTTTTTTTACAAGTTCGCGACCTTATAACTCGGCGGCGTCAAGGACTTATCGTCAGATTAGTTAAATTTAGTCTTTAACCCTTATCTTGGCAAGGCTCAAAATATCTTAAATATAAACATTTTTTTAGTTTTTTGTCACCTATTGAGCATACTAGACTATTAAAAAATAAGAAAAAAAATCCAGGATTTTCCAGTTTTGGGAAATCATATGTATCATATTTGATACAATGCCAATAACTCGACAAAATAGTTACCTACTTTTTAGAAGAAAAATGTAGATTTTAATAAAAATAAAACATGTAATGCAACAGAAATTAGCATTTACTGCTAATTAAACGCAATCTAAATCATCAGATGACTATTAAACCTGTAAAAATAAATTATATGTACGAATACCTGATCACATGGACGGAAAATTAGATCCCGTAAAGTTTCAAAAAAGTCGTCAGCAAAAAGTTGAGTAAAATATGAAAAGTAAACAAATAATTAAAAGTAAAGAAAAGTACATTTTTTTTTACTTTGGGGCCATTTTTTGCCATACACATATTTTTCCGTGCTACGGGCTACGGCGTAGCAATAATGCTACAGCGTACGAATACATAGTTAAATAACATCTAGTACTTAAAAAAATCAAAGTTTAATAACTAAATAATACGACAACTAATATTAAATAATTGAAGCATGTTTTGTAACCCCACAAAAATAAAAAAAATAAAAAATCATGTAAAAATATTTTGACGATAACTTGGCAATGTATTAAATGTAATACAATCCCTTCGATATGTACATTTCTGAGTTCTTGGCAGTGTATCAAATATAATACATAACAGTTTCATGTAAGGTTCTGTGTATTAAATGTTTTTAGATTCGAAGGCATTGTAAATATGTATGCACTAAGAGACAGTAAAGATATCAAAATGTAGATTATGGAAAAATATATACTAACATAAGAAATAAATGCAAAACTTCCAGTACGAACCGAAATCTATTGTTTCCGCGGCGCCATGTTGATTATTACTAATTAATTTACAATGACACTCGTGTCAATTATTTTTTTCTATAAGTAAGGAGGGTAGCTCGACATATTGATGGCAGAATTATTGTGTTAGGTAATAAAGTGAACCTGCTAGATTTTTTTAAGTTCCATGTATCACGGGTGTTACGATGCCAAGATAAGGGTTAAACACTAAAATCAACCCCCAATATCTTAATCTGACGCGCTCGAGTATTTCAGACTATCCATTTTTTTTTACTAATCTGATCGTCTATCCTAGGCGCGCGTCACTACATATAGAGCTAAATACTTTACAAGGTTGTTCTATTAGCTCTAAGGTATCTCTCATATCTTAAACTGCCACGCTCGAGTATTGCCGAAAATTCCCCTATTCGCCTCCCTAACTATAGTAAAACATGCTTCTAACTCAATAGATTATAACATTACCGCAATAAATGTTTTCAAAATATACGGGAAATTTTATGAGCTATCCAAAAATATAAGTTTTATTGCTGTATAATATTGTATAACTAAGTAATCATAAATTTTGTTCAGCATGGGTACTGTGCACCGTTACGTAAATGGAGCCCGGCCATCGTTGAGTTTTCATTATATTTCCGGTTCTATTTTTCTGATACTTGGTGGACACCATGTGCAAGCATATTCAATTTTCTGTGAATACTCGATTATTTCAATTCTGAGGCCCAAAATTAGCCATTTTAAAAATATTAAAGAAAATGTTTGATTTTTACCTAAGAGGTTTGCTTAGTGACTGAAATAATTTGAGAAAGAGATGATGTAGTAAATATAGCGTGAATAATATTTTTAGAATAAAATCAACTAAATATTTATTAACTTTTCAAAAATATTGTTTAGTTACCGTACAACTATAAACATATATGTAGGTATGCCAGGACCAATTTCGCCAAGCAAGCAAGCAAACACACGGCGCGGCGAGCGCCTGCCTGGTAGACCAGCAGCATTCTATTATTGTTTGACAGTACATTTTATAATGTAAGTATCTAAAATGTGAGGTTCTGTTATGAAATATCGATATAAATGATGGTTTGTTTGTTTTGCCTTTTATCACAGGTAACTTAAGTATGTTTTGTCAAAAGCCCAGTTCTAGGTTCATAATATCGTTCAGTTCGTAGCTTTCATGATTGCAAGACCAGTGCATATAAAGTACTTAATATCTGTGTTGTTATTTGACTCACGTCTACACGTTTCTTTCGACCGCTGATATTGGTTCAAACCCACTCCGTAATTAATAATTTAAAATCACCTTGAGATCTGAGGCTTGTGGCGCTTTAAAGGGATATTTGTCGCCGCACGCTCGGATGCAAAATAAGTGACTACCTACTATTTGAGTAGCAGCGTAGGTCTACATAGGTGATAGTTTCAGCTTTAGATGGTAATTAGCATTTATGGTCAATATTTGTAATAGGCATTCAAGAAGGTAATTGCACATTATTTTTCTTTGCCACTATCTACTTTCGTTGCATTTTTGTAAGCTTACAATCTGATAACTTGAAGTAAAATCTAATGGCGAGTAAATAAAAACAAGTAATTATTTTAGTGCACTGATGCCGGCCTTATCTACGGATTTATTTTGGCGAAATAAATTATACTGTCAATAACTAGGTACATATATGTATTATTAAAACAAAATTTTAAAGGGCCTCTGATTCTTTGCAAATTTATTTCAATGCAATATATTTTTATTTATGGTCTACCACAATTAATTTTGGAAACAGTGAACAATAAGTATCCGTGAATTCCGGTTTTAAGTATAGTAACATATTAATATTAAGTAAATATTGAGTAAAATATCTATATTTATTTACTATTTTATTTTGCGGTCTAATTTATAGTTTTGGTACCTATTTATTGATTCGTTGGCGTTTGGCATTGTAGTTTTAGCTTATAAGTATGACCCTATTGAGAGTTATGAGATTAGAGAGTACTACGGTTTTTAAATTACGCTCGTCTGTAACTAGGTACATGATCTTAGATCTATAATAGTGACTCATAACTTCTCTGTTCGACTGTAAGTCATACAAGAGAGTTAAGTAGCGATTGCGATATAAAAAGCTATAAGTAGACGACTTTATCGCACGTTTAGAACTTTAAGTGCAAATTGCAGATTATTACGCATATAGATGTTAAGGTTGTTCAATTCACTTTGAGCTACAAGCTATAACACTAGCAGCTTAACATACATTATAGCGCCCAAAACAGCTACTGTAGATCTTAAATCTTTAGATGAACCTTTTAAAAACTTTTATGTCACCAGAGCCTGTAAACTGTAAACTAAGACTAAATATGTGGCTATTCTAGAGCCAGGCTAAAATGTCTTTAGGCAAGAAAATAGGTGCTAAGTGTCGCCTAATTGTTTGTTGGGATTTATAGTTATGACGGTGCGCAGTGACCAATGTTGAACAAAATTCATTATTACTTGGTAATATAATACCATACACCAATAAAACTTATGGTTCTGGGAAGCTTATGAAATGGCTCGTATATTTTGTAGTACATTAATAGCGGTAAAGTTATAATTGATTGAGCTAGAAGCATATTTTAGCAGTACTCATGTGCATGCACGATAACAAATCATATGTTTTCAATTATTTTGAAAAACACTAAAGTTATGACTACAGTTATTAGAAACTAATTATAGTACGTTTAATATTCTTTCAAATGGTATCTATCACCAACTGATCAATAAAATAGAACCCGAGAAATAATGAAAAGTTGACGCCGGTCACCCGCCATTTACGTGACAGCGATTAGTGACCCATGCTGAACAAAATTCGTAATTACTTGGTAATATAATATCATATACCAATAAAACTTATAGTTTTGGAAAGCTAATAAAATTTTACGTCATTTTGTATGAATATTATTGGAGTAAAGTTATAATGTATTGAGTTAGACGCATATTTTATCAGTATTTATGCCATACATGCACGGTAAAAAAATCATATATTTCAAAATATTTTGTAAATTACTAAAGTTATGACTATAGTTATTAGAAATCAATGATAGTACGTTTAATAACCTTTCAAATGGTGCCTATCACCAATTGATCAATAAATTAGAACCCAATAAATAATGAAAAGTTGACGTCGGTCGCCCGCCATTTACGTGACTGTGCGTAGTGACCCATGCTTAACAAAATTCGTTATTACTTGGTTATATAATATCATACACCAATAAAACTTATGTTTTTGGTAAGCTAATTAAATGTCTCGTATATTTTGCAATAAATAATTGCGGTATAGTTATAATTTATTAAGTTAGACGCATATTTAATCAGAACTTATGCCATCCATGCACGGTAAAAAATCAAGTATTTTAAAATATTTTGTAAACGACTACAGTTATGATTACGGTTATTATGAAGCAATAATAGCACGTTTAATACTCTTTCAAACAACACCTCACACGAACCGATCGGTCCCATAGGACTCAAGATGTGAACAAATATCAATGATGGTCGGCCGCCATCTTTGCCCCCCTTTTTTTCGACCCGTCCCCCCCTCCATAAACTAAAACCGGTCAATTCGTATTCTAGAGATCACGAGGAACACATCCATACCAGTTTTAGGTATTTAGAAGAGATGTCGACGACTTTTTTCAAAACAGACCGGTTTCCACCTATCTATCTAATATGCACTTTGATGGCAACAGTGAACCTTTACTTGTACAGTGCATTCCCATCTGACCCGCCTCGGTTACAGTTTTAATGAACATAGGTACATCCAGCGTGACTAATACCAAAAAGAATAGATAGTATAGAGGGGTCCTGTCATAGTAAATGTTGTAGTCACTGTAAATTTACTGCCATCTATCGACACACGAATATAACTCAAAATAAACACGTATCAAATTATCAAAAAAATGAATATATATGGATGAATGATTTTATTATTTTTATATCATTTTGACCCATGTTCATTCACTGATATATATTATGTGTTAAAATTGTTAAATATGAAACGGTGTCGTCACGCCATCTAGCCGAGTATAGGCCAAAGGTGTGTGCGCCATCTACGCGAGAATGACTTTTTTATGATTTCCGAGGCACGTTTTTTTCTTAGACTTTTTTCATCTTATACGAAGTTACATATGTCTTTGCTAATATTTTATTTATTTCAGTAGTACTTATCACATACTGTCAGAATCAACATTCGATTCATGATAAATATTTCAGATTAAAGATTTAACAAGTTACACATACCTTATCAAACTGCACAACGGGACTTAATCGCGTATTTAAGTTTTAAGATTTACCTCCGACGTTTCGAGGACGGCGTTGTCCCCGTGGTCTCGGAGAAGACTGGCTCAAGTTGACATCAACATCTTCTAGCCGCGCGAGTTTTTCGAACTACCCGCACTTGGTCTTGTTTATCAGTTTGAACGTTTTGCGCACTAGGGATGTCACTCTGTCGACACACAACACTAACGATATTCGATTTATCTACAGTAGAAAAGTGCGGGAAGCCATTGAAATCAAAAAACATTGCAATTTTAATCGGGACGAGGGTTTTAAGATCTCATCCACATGGAATCCAGTCATTAGTAAATGTAAGCGGAAACGAATATCGACAGTCGATAAATCGAATATCGTTAGTGTTGTGTGTCGACAGAGTGACATCCCTAGTGCGCAAAACGTTCAAACTGATAAACAAGACCAAGTGCGGGTAGTTCGAAAAACTCGCGCGGCTAGAAGATGTTGATGTCAACTTGAGCCAGTCTTCTCCGAGACCACGGGGACAACGCCGTCCTCGAAACGTCGGAGGTAAATCTTAAAACTTAAATACGCGATTAAGTCCCGTTGTGCAGTTTGATAATGTTTAATAATCGTGAAAGTTTAAATCAGTGTTTTACACATACCTATTGTAACCGCAACGTGAATGGAACATCTCTGGAGATGCAGGGGCGGAGCGGGCCAAATGCTTGAGTCTACAATTATTATACATACCTGAATATTTATTATAAAGAAGTAACTCAGGAGACTACAGAAAGCGGTATAGCGCTATCAAACTAAATTCATGAACATAACTACAGTTACGTTCGTGCTTGAAATATTACTACCTACGTCAAAAGAATCGAATAAAGAATCGCCGCGAACGCAATTACGAATCTAGTTTGTTATAAATCAGTTTTGCTCAAACCCTGCGTGATGTGACAGGCCGTTAAATCTCATTCTATAGCGAATCTAATAAAGATTTGATATAGACGTGCGCCCAAATTATTGAAGCGCTTGAGGTGTCGGATTATCTTATCGCAATTTCGTGAAAGAGGCTTGCATGTTAATTAATTTAGCATATAAGAATAATAATTAATTAATCGATTTAATTAATTAATTTAATCAATTTGGCTTAGTTGATTTTTATAAGCCAGTCTCAGACAGAGCTTGAGTTATGAATATGGAATACATATACTTTTGAACTCATGTCTCGTGTAGCTTCTATAGGATGACCTAAACCTCGAACGAATTATAAGTAATTAAAAACCGGCCAAGTGCGAGTCGGACTCGCGTTGCAAGGGTTCCGTATATTACACAATGTTTAACAGGGTTCCCCTCTTCTGGCATAATATTTTTTGTCAGAAATACACTTCGCATAACATGTATCGCAGAAACGCTTTTAGTAGAATGATAATTAGGTATAAATATTACTTTGCATTATTATTACTAAGCATACTCGTACAATACATTTTGCAGCATATTATATAGCAGAAGATTACTTTTGCTGACTTTGGTTAAGCATTATTTTATGTACCATAATCATCCTGCAGCATACTTTCATTATGGCATAATGTTTTTCTACTTGCAGAAAAGTGGATTACGTTAAGTAAGAACTGTGACCCCCAAACAAAATTGAACCTGTGCCAGATAAGAAGATTATGTTAGGTTGTAACTGCGGCCTCCTGTATAAAACGAACGGCTCCCAGAAAAGTGGGTTAGGTTAGGTTAGAACTGCGTTCTCATACAAAACGAACGGCCACCAGAAAAGTGGGTTAGGTTAGGTTATCTGATTAACTTTAAAGCATTTTGATAACTTTATGCTACCTAAATATTATGCAATACATTTATCTGCGAACTCGTTTAAAAGACTATTATGATCATCAACAGTATGCCAAAATATTGTTCTGGATTTTACAACTCTGCGAAATGATTGTATGCTAAATGATACATGGGAAAGGTAATTCTGCCAAACGACATTTCTGCCAAGTAACATTATGCAATACAA
Organism: Cydia fagiglandana; assembly: GCF_963556715.1. NCBI lineage: Eukaryota > Metazoa > Arthropoda > Insecta > Lepidoptera > Tortricidae > Cydia > Cydia fagiglandana. The sequence continues at coordinate 9,092,202 of NC_085937.1, forward strand.
AAATCATTCTGCAACACATTAGTAAACCTTTTTAACAATGTATTTTTTATGTGAAACGTGAGTGAAATCTCTTTAAAAAATCCGTAGGGGTTGGATCAAAAACTAAGTAATTAAGTCCGACTCACGGTTGACTGTATATTTCTAATAGGTTTTCCTGTCATCTATAGGTATATACCTATCTTATGTATTTTTTTCAAAATTTTAGACCTAGTAGTTTCGGAGATAAGGGGGGGTCATTTTGTGCCTATTTTCTTGAACTACTTCTAAACTGTTTATTCGAAAATTATAAATAAAATATATTTGAGATCCTTACAATAAGCTCTTTCATTTGATATGTAACATGATATAGTTTGAAAAATTTTATTTTTTAATTTTCTCATTTACCTCCCAAAAGTGGTCCCTATGTTTAAAATTCATTTGTTTACGTTACATGTCCGTATTTGGGTCACAAACTTACATATGTGTACCAAATTTCAACTTAATTGGTCCAGTAGTTCCGGAGAAAATCGGCTGTGACAGACGGACAGACAGACAGACAGACGCACGAGTGATCCTATAAGGGTTCCGTTTTTTCCTTTTGAGGTACGGAACCCTAAAAATAGGTACATTAAAAATATTCTAGGGCACATTTCAGGCTAAACTAAATTATTTAGGATTATTAACTGAATCAATTGTTTGTTTCTAAATAGTCTTGCGTTTTGATGCTAGTTATAGTATCGACAATCGACATCCGAATGTCACCTTTAGGCTCACTTGCACCATCCCACTAACCCGGGGTTAAGCGGTTAAACCGCTAGCCCAGTGTCGAATTGTACTGGTAACCATGGTAACTCCATGTTTAACCAGTTAACCCCGGGTTAGTGGAATGGTGCAAGTGGGCCTTACATGTTTAGGTATGCTTAGTCCAAATAGCGTGGCTGTAATCCAAAATCGGTCCGTGAATGTCAAAAACGTACAATGTTTAATTTAGGATGCCGTCCATTCGGATGAATCCATTGTAATGGCATCCATTTGGAAGGCTCGTCAGTGGCCTGCTTTAGAGTTTGACTTACCAAGGGTAACTCATTTAAAATTTTACTTAATGCTTGTACCACTAAAACTTTTGTCTGATTTATAGACGTACATTATTGAAGTACGCGTAACGTATGTCGCGGAGAGACCTCATAATTTTAATGGTTCAGTTGTATAAAGAATATGTAAGTGGTTTTATTGCATGTTCCGGGCTGACCTTGTGGATTTATGGAGCAGAAAAAACTCCGCAGCATATTGCTGTATTTTGATCTAAACTAGTATAATATATGCTGTTCATATTTTTTAAGAATGATGGACGATACCATCGTTATACATGCGGACTTTAGCATTAAAAGTGGATGGTTTGATCGCCCGCTTAAATAGCCTAATTACATAAATACACAATAAACTAAAATTAAGCTTACCTTAATAATAATTGTAGAGGTAGATGTGGAGAGGTAAGTGGCGAGTAATCATGAGAATGTTTAATGTTCAGTGACTATATTCTCTATCCCTATATATTTTTCTACATCGGTGTTACCCTTGTTTGGGAACCATTTTTCAGAGAGCAAAACACCGTCTGCCGGAAATTATAAAAATTGTATAAGTAACTTACCTTTTAATTAGATACCTCACCTAATAAATACATTAAAAACTATATATATACCGGATGTGTCCTGTAATACGTCCAAAAAATTAAACTGTAGGCTTTACTCCGACTTTGAACAGCGACTTTTAAAAATAATGAAGACGTTATTCTTCCTATTTTTCATACAAATTATATTTTGTCTTCAATGGACGCTGTCATCTATTTTGTGTAATTGACTTTGATTGTCACGCTTTAAACAAAACAAAATTCGCAATACATTGAGTCTTAGAATAAAATTTACAACGGGCTGAAAATAACAAGTTATTTTTAAAAATCGCCGGATAAATGTTGGCCTGTTTAAGGAGTACAGCCTAAAGATAAATGTTTTGCTCGTATTGCAGGACACACCCGGTATATTACAATTCTTTACATTCTGGCAGGAAGCTGTCTCTACGTCCTGTAATAAAGGTACCTAACATTAGGATTAAGGTATTTAATATAGGTCAGCTCTGCAGCTGTCCTAAATAGCCACACACTTTGTAGCCACACTGATTAAAACACTAATTAAATTAAATAAACAATAACAAGTAAGTTATTTTATATAGCCAAGGTACCAAAATAAATAATACCTACACGAATACTTTTTGAACGAACACTTTTGTCAACGGTGAACAGCATCGGTCTTTTTATTCAGGGTTAAGACTTCAACTAATATGATAAAATGAGGAATTTAATGACGAAATAAAGTGAATAAGCACGTTTTAGATTAAAGGAATATTCAACATCCTCAGTTATTTACACCGGCTCACACGGAAGCCATGTGAGGCGAGATTAATTAGAAATTTTGTGATTCACGTCGTGCGAAGCTGCCTGCAAGAGATTGAGTTGTCATGATATCTAATTGCCTCTAATTGATACCTTACATAATAAGCATCAAATAACTGGGAAACCGTTATAGGGCTGGAAGGAGGTATCTCCAGGAGATATCTTTGCCAATGGGAAATTCAACTTATAGGTCATAGGTGTTTTCTTACCTGCTTCAACAATCCTCTGTAAACACAGAAACACGTTTAGGATTCTGAGCATATTTAGAAACGATTTTTTTACTTTCTACGCCACTGCTGCGGTTAAGATACGGTGTTAACATTAAACTATAGGTAGGTACTTACTTATAGGGTAGATTTTTGGTATATTCATCACTAAGTATATTAGACATACCATACCATAGCTAAAATTAATTTACGATATGTTATACCTATACTTCGTATGTAGGTATATATTTCTTATTTAAGAGAAGTCTGTTTGTTTGGACACAATATGCTGTTATCTTTTAGGTACCTACGCCAGTAAATACGAAACGAGAAATCTTGGCAGCGCAAAACGTCTGATATCATAAAGATATTATCTGAAGGGTCCACCATGCAAAAATTTTATTTTTTGTAATAAAAACGTTAATAGAAAAGTGTGTATTTCGCAATATTTGACAGAAGATTGGTAAAGTCATAATAATAAAGTTGTTCTTACCTGAAATGCAAGCAAGCAAACTCTAATGGCGCATAAAAATTTAACTTTTCATCGTTTAATGACAGACTGAACGTTTACGCTTAAAACATAAATTTTAACTTTGTAAAGTACCTAAATCGGTTTATGGCTTTCAAGTAGGTAGGTAATTTAAGAAAAGAAATGTTGATCCTAGAAACCTGTGTAAAAATTGGTGATGACATTATTTTATGGCCTAAATATTTAGGAATGCCTACTCTTTGCTTGCGAATGGAGTTTTACGCATTCGCGGTGTGTTAAGGATATCTCACGTTAGACCGGGCTGTGTCCAGGCCGGAGCTTCCGGAGCTTCGTTTTCAACAGAAAGCATCACGTGATCACGTGTCATCTGTCATAGTAAAGTAAGCGCCGGAAGCTCCGGCCCGGTTATGGCCGGGTCGGTCCGGTCCAACGTGAGTCGTCCTTTATGGGGCGTGAATTTCTTACCCTTATTCAATCCTCTGGTTCAGTCAGCTGCAATAGTAGCGTACAATAATAGCCCGCCAAAAGTATCTTCCAAATTATAACCCCCTTATTCATAAACGTTTACTAAAGTTGACAACCCGATAATAATCGTTTGTCCCTTTCCGACGTATTGGTATGATGGAAAGGGACAAACAATTATTATTGGCTTGTTAACTTTAGTAAACGTTTATGAATCCGGGGGTTACCTACTTACCCCCGGAGTAGACTACTAATCAGGTACCTTTTACTTTGATTTCAAAGTTTTATTCACAGCCAAAAATTTCAAATAAAAGTTGGCGTGACCAGATCATAGATTTTAATTTTTCATGTAATGCCACTTTAGAATTGATCACTAAATTATATGGTTCCTAACCTGACTTTTTCATAATGTGGCTAAGCGATCATTTTATGAAATTACTCATTCAATTGATTAATTGATCAATTCTAAAATCTAGGCACGATAGTTATACAGAGACATTTAAGAATTTTGTTTCGACTAACGCTTTGTTCATATTTATTATATTACAACGCACTATTTAGCTAGAGGTTTTTTTTATAATTCAGCAACTTTATACACTTTGGCCTATCGATGCCGAACTATTTATTATATCCATTATCACTACAAAATGACACGTTCTCGTTAGTACCGTTATCAAATACTTAAAAGGTTGATGGATTGATCCCTGATGATTATTAATTAGGTAAACCTGTCAATTTTAACATAATATCACTTTAAAATTTAAGGTTGATGGATGAAGTTGATATTGTTTTTCTTTAAATATTCCATGTATGTTTTATTATTTTATTAAATGGGGTAAAAACTATCATAAACGGCCACGAAAAGTATTTATTTCTTCATGCGCAATAACAAAACATTATTTAGAGAGTTTTAAATTCATTTACTAGACAGCTATTCGTATTCACATTCATCACGTACAAAAAATAAAGGGGTGTAAATATATCTCTGAAAATGTAACAAGGTAACATAACGTGTATCGATCTAGACGAGGTCAGTCGAGCGGAGACAACAGCGAGCGGGGCGGGGTCCGAGACGGGGGCAGGGGAATGCTACGGGGGAGCGCGGCGGCGGCGCGCGCGCCGGCCGCACAGCAGCCGCTGGAACGCGTGCCTGAACTCCGGGCTGAACACCGTGTAGATGACCGGGTTGAGCGTGGAGTTGAAGTAGCCCAGCCACAGCGAGAACGATGTCAGCACCGGGCTCACTTCGCAGTCGCCGCACGTCGGCATTAGGATGGCCAACACGAAGAACGGCAGCCAGCAGGCCACGAACGCGCCCGTTATTATTGCAAGAGTTTTCGCCGCTTTCCTTTCTCGTTTCGAGTCGGCGGCCTCTTTCGGCTTTCGCCGCACCAGCGTCGGGTAGTAGGCGGCGGCGACGGCTCCGTAGCCGGTGGTTGGTGGGTCTTGCTCGAGGCCATTTACGCACGACTGCTTTTCTGGACTCGTGTTATTTGATGATACATTAGTGAAACCGGTGGTGGTGGTTTCGGAAATAGTGGGCAGCGGCCGTCCTATAACGGCGACGACGGCGGCTGCGATTCCACCGCTACCGCCGGCCGCGACGAGCGCCCCGCCCGCCGGCACGGGTGGCGGCCCGACGCCGCCGCGGGCCGTGGCTCCTCGTCGTCTGCGTATTCTCTTTCTAGCTGTTTGATATATTCGCCAATACAGTATTAATATAACCAGTACTGGCACGTAGAACGAGGAGGCTGTTGCAAATATTTGATAGCCCACATCTTGACTAACGAGGCAACGTAGGTCTTCAGAAACCCGTCGGTTCCAGTCGGGGTCCTTCCAGCCCAGTAACGGCGCGATGCAGACCATGAAGCTGACGACCCACACACACGCGATCATTGCGCCTATTCGCTTCGCGGTTCGTGCATGAATGTAATCTATATTTGTCACAGCCCAATACCTATGAACAAAACAGCGAGTATTAAACGAGGTCCTTTAAAATAATATCGAGACATTTATGGGTCTGTCTAACTTAGAACTCAAGTGTGGGTGGGGTGTGGGATGTAAATGTTCACAAACTTTGCTGCTTGCTTAACTGCCAAAGCGGTCTGAGTATAGAAAATATATTTTTATATATATATTTTTCTTTAATTTATTTATCAGAACACATACAGTCATACATAAAAATATAGATATAACTTACAAAAAGATATAAGAACAGACCTGGATATTTAATTCATTATCGTATCCTCATGTATTAAATTTCAAATTGAAACTGGTTATGCAATAGCTGTTAATGCTTCTATGCCTGGTAGGTCATAATAAGTTTTAAAATAAAGAAAGTAAAGCAGAATAATTATTTGTAAAGTTACCTGTCGAGAGCAATAGCGACAAGATGCAATATGGAGGCGGTGCAACAGAGGACATCGCCCGACGTCCACATGTCGCAGAGCTCGGGGCCCAGCGTCCAGCGCTGCGCCACCTCGTACACCGCGCCCAGCGGCATGACCAGGCACGCCACCAGCAGGTCCGCCACCGCCAGCGAGAGGATCAGCTGGTTGGCCGCGCTGCGCAAGTGCCGCTCCAGCAGTATGGCGGCTATTACGAATACGTTACCTGAGCAGACAAACAACACGATGTGGTGCAATTGTTTTGTAAAGGGAGTAAAGAACAGTCGAGGAAATGCTACCTACCTACTCACGAGTAAATACCTACCTACCTATGTTATAATAATAATTGTCATAAAGCTTTTAACCTATCTATGTGTATTATGTCACTATTCAACCACATGTAATCAGGTAAGTATTAAAATTTAGACTATTTAAGTATTTATTCATCCGTTTAACTTTAGTTATTAGGTATGTAGTTTGGCGCTAAAGTGTTTAAAAATATGTTGTAGAATATCAAATGTCTAAGACTATATAATACCTACTATCTGAATAAAAAAAATTTTTTTTTTCGATACATTTTAAGTAATCTTAACATAAATGAAACAAAGAATTAGAAGTCTTGCTAAAATGTTTAATCAATAACGTCTATTGTAGATGCTGGTACCTACCTAAATCTAACGCATACAATTGGGTACTTCAAAGAAAACTGTACAAAGCGTTCAAAACAATGAATCTTGATTACCCGTGCCGAGTGATTAATTAAATTTTCTCAAACATGCAATGAAATATTGATGTTATGTTCCTTATAATAGGCTGCGAAGTATGACGTTTCAGGTGCGGCTAGGACAAAAGGTCGTTAATGGAATTTCATACACATCTTGCAGGCCTAGGCCGGCAAAGTCCTCTTTTTTAATTTTCATTTCACAGATATTTGTGACACAGCATCGTGGCATTCATCCATTAAAAAAAACTAGAGGCAGTTATTGCTTTATGGTTCGTAATGACACTCTGCCACTACGCCTATAAAAAAAAACAAAAAACAATGTTTGCTATAATTTGCAGTTTAATTTGTATAAAATCAACATGAACTTAATAAATAATACATTCTATAATTTTAAATTATAAATTTAACTACACAAATAAAAATCTTTAAAATATTTCATCTAAACGTTAGCGGTAAAAAGGTCTACTCAAACACGCGTAATGATTTTTTTAAATTGTTATGGAGGTAAAGTTGAAAAATATTCATTCTGTTTTATTGGATTTATGGTGCGTTGTTGATTTTTTGACTTTAATATGAGTTCCGACGAAATAATGAAATTAATATTAATTGTAATCGTATGTGTTGGAATTGGCAGCGTAAGCAGAATTGATTTTAAATAACTTGCTGCCTCTGCCGCTAAGTCAAAGACGAAGTATGTATATGGTTGCATATGGCAATTTTATTCTTTGAGAAACTAAGAAAAATGGCTTACAGTTTATTAGAAACAGTTTTGTGGCATATTTTAAATGAATGTAACTACAAATTCGTCAACACTGTGGAAATTATACTTATTTACTCCATGCATAAAGCAACGATGTATGTGAAACATGATATCAACATGAAAGACTATATGTAAACCTTTGTGACGAAAACGACAGTCAGACGGATACAAGGCGAAAAAATCAAAGATACATGAAAATATACGGGTAGTAAAAATACACGACTCGTGTAAAACATACGCGTGATAATGATATAGGTACGTGTTCGTTATATTTTGGGTGTAGTTTACTTTTAGTTTTTTCTATAAATAAAACTTGGGTTTCGTGGATTTTTTATTTTATTTATTTCATTGCATGTTTGAGAAAAGCACTATACATACCTCGGCGGGAAATGGGGTTGCCCGCGCTCAGACCTATCCGGCCTCGCTTCGCTCGGCCGTCTATATGTCTTCGGCCGGCAACCCCTTTTGTCCCGGCCTCTGTAGTAATGTACTATTGTAGGACAACAGATTATGAAATGTACATACCTACAACAGTAGCTAGAATGAGTAAGCCGAGAACGACAGCCTTGGCGGCGGCGCGCACGAGCGCCGCAGGGGAATCGAAGGGCGCGGACGAATCCCACCAACTGGCATTCAAGATCTCGGTGGCGTTCCATTCGGGAGCCCATTCCGTCGAGTTCCACGAGTGGTTGCTGGACCCCGGCAGCCGCAGGTACAGAGCCTCCCACTCCAGCAGGTCGCCTTCGTCCGCGCCCCCCATGTCCCCTCACCGAGACACCGCGCCACCTGCTGACAAATGTAACTTCTTTTTGTTTTTTTTTTTTGACAAATGTAACTTTACATTTGTATAATAGATATCACAATGCTTTTCTTTGAGTTAGTTCTCAATCTTTAATAATTTGTATGATATGAGAGATGCCGATATCAAAAACACGCCCGCGCCAACGCTTGAACAGCAACCCTGCTGCAGTCGCCATTTGAATATAACCTTTACCAACAGCAATTTATGCAAATCTGCACAGAGCGCAGGCTTGCTATGAAGTATGTATTTGTAGTTAGTGTAAAAACAATTCCATGGACCTGATGTAATTTGATTTTAATTTTGCCTGTTTAGGATTTAAAAAGTTGGTATTTTAATCTTGTAATTAATCTTTATAATATTTTTGACAACTTCAATTATATTTTAACATGAATATGTGTAGCTTATTTGTGTAGATGTGTACAAACTTACTGGTTGTGTTGTATTTTCGGAGCAGGAGGCTCAATGCTCGGTCCGCCATTGTTATTTCTTTTCTAATTTGTGTATTGCTTCCGTTCCAATCTGTAAAAGAGGTTTTATTGTTAAAATAAATCAGTATAATCCAATCATTATGAGCGTCGTTACAAACATTGATTAGAAAGGATATTTTTTTGGTTTAATTATAACTACAATCTTTCAATTGATGGGTGGGAACTCTTTTATATAAGCATTACTTAATTAAGTTACGACTTTAAAATTTGTCTAAATAACTAATACGCGTCAGTAGGATGCAGTCGTAGATATATCAAAACTCGGCACATATTAATGAGCATTTCCTAATAAGTATATAGATCAGTAACAACGTAATAGTTATGCAATGGTAATTCCGATATAATGCCTACTAATAGGCCAATATTATTTAGTGTGCCATTTCATAGCTATCCTATGTTTGTGTTTGGCAAGCACGGTCGCTCTGTATGCATTATATAATGCCAGTAAATATGAATTCCAGTTCCATGTCTCCATGTATTCTATTACTTCGAAGTAATTCATCTATGTTGATCTACATTTATGTACCTAGTATATCGTTGATATCTCAATAACATTAGGTATTCTTAGATTTCCTAGTTCTAATGCAAACTAAGCTTCACTGGGGAGATGTAGGTACTTAGGTAATTAGCGGTTACGGCTCTATGAGGCGACATATGCGCAGTTAATTGCATTATTATCATTATTAACCGAACTAATTATGTGGCAGGTAATTCCTATAATCACAAGTATCACAACTGTAAAAGCGAAACTGGGATAGATTGAATATTTAGAGCCACATAATGTTGTGTCAATGTATGACTAATAAAAGACTGAGTGAAGTTAGAACAGTTTTCGATTAATGAGCACAGTACGTTTGTTTATCGTTGGTTTTTACAAATTAGGTGTATTTATGAGAAGCACAAGGTCGTCAAATAATATTTTGTCTTGAATAATAGATTATGCTGCGTCAGTACATTAGGTACTCGTGTATGAATTGACAGGCATGAAGGAAAATTCTGAAATATTTCACAAAAATATACATTATAATTTGATTTAGTGCACTCGACTACATTCGTATAAAAACGTTCGTCTGAAATTGATTCGCTCAAGTTTAATTAAGTTGAAGCGTTTGATATTTCCGTTTACCGAACATAATTTGTTCACCTCAATACTGAGAAATAGAAAATTAATATCCTCCAATTTTCCTTAATAAAAAAATGGAATATCACTCGCAGACGAATCTGCTTGTTAAAAATTGGTTGAGAAATAGGATTGAGTAAAATAAGTGCTTTTAACACGCATTAAAATATTTAAGTGTTTGAGACTAAGGTTAAAGCTATGATCATTTGTTATATCCTACGTTTTGCTCATAGATATATAAATATACAAAGATACCTCCAAGCGAGCTATCACTGTTACCACTTTTGTTTAGTGTACGATTAACAATGTGGCCCACCTTGCTGTAGCTATGTCGATAAAGTCATATCGATAAACTATCGACATTTCTTGCAATTTTAATTTTACTTCAAAGGTTTAACGATACCTAAAATGAACAAAAACGCTTTTATTCTTTATTGTGGTTATCAGATCACAATCTTATCGTCACGCCCCAGCAGAGAACCAAGGGAAAGTTCAGATATTTAATTAAAATACATAAATACATACTAAAATATGTGTTCCGCAATAATTGAATTATTTTATTACATTATAATATATTCATTATCCATTAGCATTTCAATTATGTTTATGTTTAACGAAGATATTGAAACTTTAATTAATCGCTATTTCTTTCCGCTCTGTAGCGTTTATCGATGTATAACATGATTAAAATCGACTTTTCACATCCCTAAAAGAGCACACATACACGTTTTTACGCACACATACACAGCCTGGAGGCACCAAAAAAGGTAACACTTTGATTTGAAGTTCATCTTTTCTACAGTATGGTTGTCCTTTTTTGACAAACGGCATTTTTAAAAGAGCGACCCATACAACCATTTCCAGTCGCCGTTACGACGCGGTGTAGACACATCTTGTGTCGACACCGTCTGTTTCGGTCACAATTCCAGTCGCAGAGTCGTCGCCGTGTCGACACAGTTACCAGAAATGGGGAAGGGTCGACACATGACACAAAGTGACATAAAGTGTGGTCGCCGTGTGCACACATTGTTACTAGTTTGCGACTACTTTATGCCAAAATCATTCGTTCATTCGTTCATTTTGTTCCTGTCAAATGGAAACTGTCAGATGGAAAAATAGTTAAATAAAAATAAGTGACATTAATACGCCATCTCTAAAACGGATTACAAGACGTAATTATATATTGTTTGCATTTATATTACAATAGGACTTAAATTATAATGGGGAATTAAACTGCTCGAGTGATTTGATAAACTAAGTGTAATATAATCAACGCGCCACCACATTGTTTTAGTTTAGCCGGAAATGAAATTGTTTACTTCTCAGTGCCTGTGTTCATAAATATATTATTTGATGCATTTTTAGTACTTCGATGCGTATACTATACTTAAATAACAGAAATAACGCTTTACATACTACGAAACTTGTTAATTATGATGTATAAATATGGTTTAAGGCTGAGAAATATTGCAGTCACAAAGTAGTCGCAAATGTTTCGACTTTGTGTCGACTCTGTGTAGACACATGACACGCGCTGTCAAAAGTAATAACAAAGTTACTGGATTGGCAAAATGGCTCCTTGTGTTCATTTGTTTTCAGATATTCTCAAAGTGTAAAAATGCCGTGGTCAGAGATGAGACTTAATAGATTCTGTTTATTCGACTAATTAATGGAATAAAAAAAGTTAATCCTCAAATTTTAATCACGATTAGTTTAGTCGACCTAACATAGATTGAAATTGAATTAATCTGAACATTAATCGAATAAATTATCGATTAAATATCGGTTGGAAGTTGACAGGGGGCCATTTTTGTACGTAAAAATAATAGAAATGTCTTGCATGCAGATGGTAGCCAAACACTTTGTCATAAAAGTCGAGATGGGTGTCGATTTATAGGTTTTAGGGAGTGCCGATTTCGAAAATGATGACCATTTTGGAATCCAAAATGGCGGCCATGCACTGTGTTATAAAAGTCGTCATGGATGTCGTTTTATACGTTTTAGGGGGCCCCAATAATGAAAATGATGACCATTTTGTAATCCTAAATGGCGGCCATGCACTATGCCATAAAAGTCGTCATGGGTGTCGTTTTATAGGTTTTAGGAGGCGCAGATTTAAAAAATTATGACCATTTTGGATTCCAAGATGGCGGCCATGCACTATGTCATAAAAGTCGTCATGGATGTCGTTTTATAGGTTTTAGGGGGCCCCGATTTAGAAAATGATGACCATTTTGAAATCCAAAATGGCGGCCATGCACTATGTCATAAAAGTCGTCATGGGTGTCGTTTTATAGGTTTTAGGGGGCGCAGATTTCGAAAATGATGACCATTTTGGAATCCAGAATGGCGGCCATGCACTATGTCATAAAAGTCGTCATGGGTATCGTTTTATAGGTTTTGGGGGGCGCAGATTTCGAAAATGATAACCACTTTCGATTCCAAAATGGCGGCCATGCACTATGTTGTCATGGGTGTCGTTTTATAGGTTTTGGGGGGCGTAGATTTAGAAAATGATGACCATTTTGGATTCCAAAATGGTGGCCATGCACTATGTCATAAAAGTCGTCATGGGTGTCGTTTTATAGGTTTTAGGGGGCGCAGATTTCGAAAACGATGACCATTTTGGATTGCAAGATGGCGGCCATGCACTATGTCATAAAAGTCGTCATGGATGTCGTTTTATAGGTTTTAGGGGGCCCGCTTTCGAAAATGATGACCATTTTGTAATCCAGAATGGCGGCCATGCACTATGTCATAAAAGTCGTCATGGGTGTCGTTTTATAGGTTTTAGGGAGTGCCGATTTCGAAAATGATGACCATTTTGGAATCCAAAATGGCGGCCATGCACTGTGTTATAAAAGTCGTCATGGATGTCGTTTTATACGTTTTAGGGGGCCCCAATAATGAAAATGATGACCATTTTGTAATCCTAAATGGCGGCCATGCACTATGCCATAAAAGTCGTCATGGGTGTCGTTTTATAGGTTTTAGGAGGCGCAGATTTAAAAAATTATGACCATTTTGGATTCCAAGATGGCGGCCATGCACTATGTCATAAAAGTCGTCATGGATGTCGTTTTATAGGTTTTAGGGGGCCCCGATTTAGAAAATGATGACCATTTTGAAATCCAAAATGGCGGCCATGCACTATGTCATAAAAGTCGTCATGGGTGTCGTTTTATAGGTTTTAGGGGGCGCAGATTTCGAAAACGATGACCATTTTGGATTCCAAGATGGTGGCCATGCACTATGTCATAAAAGTCGTCATGGGTGTCGTTTTATAGGTTTTAGGGGGCGCAGATTTCGAAAACGATGACCATTTTGGATTCCAAGATGGTGGCCATGCACTATGTCATAAAAGTCGTCATGGGTGTCGTTTTATAGGTTTTAGGGGGCGCAGATTTCGAAAACGATGACCATTTTGGATTCCAAGATGGCGGCCATGCACTATGTCATAAAAGTCGTCATGGATGTCGTTTTATAGGTTTTAGGGGGCCCCGCTTTCGAAAATGATGACCATTTTGGAATCCAGAATGGCGGCCATGCACTATGTCATAAAAGTCGTCATGGGTATCGTTTTATAGGTTTTGGGGGGCGCAGATTTCGAAAATGATAACCACTTTCGATTCCAAAATGGCGGCCATGCACTATGTTGTCATGGGTGTCGTTTTATAGGTTTTGGGGGGCGTAGATTTAGAAAATGATGACCATTTTGGATTCCAAAATGGTGGCCATGCACTATGTCATAAAAGTCGTCATGGGTGTCGTTTTATAGGTTTTAGGGGGCGCAGATTTCGAAAACGATGACCATTTTGGATTGCAAGATGGCGGCCATGCACTATGTCATAAAAGTCGTCATGGATGTCGTTTTATAGGTTTTAGGGGGCCCGCTTTCGAAAATGATGACCATTTTGTAATCCAGAATGGCGGCCATGCACTATGTCATAAAAGTCGTCATGGGTGTCGTTTTATAGGTTTTAGGGGGCGCAGATTTCGAAAATGATGACCATTTTGGATTCCAAGATGGCGATGGCGGCCATGCACTATGTCACAAAAGTCGTCATGAATGTCGTTTTATAGGTTTTAGGGGACGCAGATTTCGAAAATGATAACTATTTTCGATTCCAAAATGGCGTCCATGCACTATGTCATAAAAGTTGTCATGGGTGTCGTTTTATAGGTTTTGGGGGGCGCAGATTTAGAAAATGATGACCATTTTGGATTCCAAAATGGTGGCCATGCACTATGTCTTAGAAGTCGTCATGGGTGTCGTTTTATAGGTTTTAGGGGGCGCAGATTTCGAAAACGATGACCATTTTGGATTCCAAGATGGCGGCCATGCACTATGTCACAAAAGTCGTCATGAATGTCGTTTTATAGGTTTTAGGGGACGCAGATTTCGAAAATGATGGCCATTTTGGAATCCAAAATGGCGGCCATGCACTATGTCATAAAAGTTGTCATGGGTGTCGTTTTATAGGTTTTAGGCGGCCCTGATTTCGAAAATGATGACCATTTTGGAATCCAAAATGGCGGCCATGCACTATGTCATAAAAGTTGTCATGGGTGTCGTTTTATAGGTTTTAGGGGGCCCTCATTTCGAAAATGATGACAATTTTGGAATCCAAAATGGCGGCCATGCAGTATGTCATAAAAGTCGTCATGGCTGTCGTTTTATAGGTTTTAGGGAGCGCAGATTTCGAAAATAATAACTATTTTGGAATCCAAGATGGCGGCCATGCACTATGTTAAAAGTCGACATGGATGTCGAGATGTCGTTTTATTATTGGTCATGGTCATCATTTTCGAAATCTGCTCTTCCCGACACCTATAAATCAACATCTATGACGGCTTATATGACAAAGTGCACGGCAGACATCTTGGATTCCAAACTGGTCATCATTTTCGAAATCGGCACTTCTTTAAACCTATAAAACGATATTCATGACGACTTTTATGACAAAATACGTAGCCGCCATCTTGGATTATAAAATGATCATCGTTTTCGAATTCTGCACTCCCTAAAACCTATAAATCGACATCCGTGACGACGCAAGTTATCTTTATTTTCAGATCTAACAAATTGCTACAGAATACAAAGGACAAAAAAAGAAGCGAGGAGGTAATGAAACAAGCAAAAATACAGATGATTCCTCGACGCAATTGGATGCTTCTTAAATTGTGTCCAGATTTTTTTGTCATAAAAGTTTTTATTTTTCACATTTTACTCTCACAAGTTCCATGACATTTCGACCTTGTAATTTTTTAAGTAAATGTTTTTGTTTATCTATGAGGATCTCACTAGAATAATATAATCAAGGTATGTTTATATTTGATGATTGATATAGTAACGCAAAAAAAAAATTATATTTGTGTCTTATATTCCTGCCGAAGACTTTTATTTTTCCTTTTCCTTCTACACAAGTTTGGCCAAGTAATAAGAATTTAGGACTCTCAATTTTATTTTGACTTCTACAACAGTAAAGCTACGAGGCCATGTTTGGTATCGTTTTCGTATAAATTCGCAGTACCAAATTTAGTTATGGTATCACATTGACACCATTCCAAAGAAAAACATATAAACTTATTAAAATACTTTCTTTTAAACTCCTCTTCACGCTTAAACTGCTGAACAGTTTTAATTTAAATTTAGTACACATATATTTTGAGTCCCGAGACAGGACATAATAAGTTATCTCAAAAATCATCCTTTAAAGGTGTGAAATGAGGTGTAGGGGGGAATTCAGAATTCACTTCTTGAAGTTAATACTGTTTAAGTATAGGTTTGAAGTCATGTTTTTTTATCATTTTTAACTAAATCAAAGATGTAGACCATCCCAAATTTAATATAAATCGGTTCAGCGGTTATTGATTTCCCGTACAAATTTCCACGCCACTTTTCACACCTTCAAAAGATGATTTTGGTTATAAGATCTATCCTATGTCCTGTTCCGGGACGCAAACTATTTCTATACCAAATTTCAACGAAATCGGTTCAGCGGATAAGCGTCAAGAGGAGTTTAAAAAAACCGGCCAAGTTCGAGTCGGACTCGCGTATTAAGGGTTCCGTACATTAAGTCCGACTCGCGCTTGACTGCACATTTCTAATAGGGTTCCCTGTCATCTATAGGTAAAGAACTATTTTGTGTATTCAGACGGACAGACATACAGACGCACGAGTGATCCTATAAGGATTCCGTTTTTTGCTTTTGAGGTACGGAAACCTAAAAAGATTTTTTTAATTTTGTGGTGTCATTGTGATACCTTAAATGGATTTAGCAACCCAGATTTATACGAAAACGATACCATACACGGCCTAGCACCTTCACTGATGTAGATATATCAAGATAAAATTGAGAGCCCTAAATAAACTTTCAAGAGCGGATATCTCAAAAACTATTCAATTCAACATATCGAAAAAATTGACTGAATAAACTTGTAACAAATTAAATTAACTTTCATTTTGTATAAGTGGGCATGTCGCTAAGATGCATAGTTTCCGAGATATAATCGAAAAACCGGAAAATGGGACCTTCAAAGCCCCCTCTCTTCCCCCCGCTCAAGGGCTACGGCCGGGGACTTTTGATATGTTCACCTCCTAACTTGTCCAAACCAAGTTACAGAGTCAAAAATTGTGTTCCGAGCATTTCCCTCTACAACTTTTTGGAGCATTCGTTGGCTAACCTAAGTAGCTTATTGCATTTCTTTAAAAACTTTTCTGTTAAAAGGTTGACGGGTGTTGGGTGTTTATATGGTTTTGGTCGATTATTATCATTTGCATCGCCCATGATGACTTACTAGAATTACTTACGAGCACACGAGACACTAGTAGTAGTTTGACAAACCTTGGTTTTCAAGAGGTATTTTATATTGACATTTGCTGTCACAAATTTGCTGTCAGATTTAGTCGCAAACCGCACGCAAAGTGCACACAAATGTGTCGACACCTTGTTACGGAAAAGTGTACACACGGCGACGACACTTTGTTTCGAAACAATTCTAGACACATTGTGTGGACTCTGTTACGACACATCTGACATTTAGTTACCACTTTGATGATTCTGCGACTGGAATGGTTATATGGGGAGGAGAGAGAAATGATACTAGTTGCTGCGCCGTCAAAGAGAACAGAAAACGTTGGGGCCTTGGTTTTGCTTCTCAAATGTACGTCACTGGCAACAGAGGATTTTAAATTTACGTTACTACAGCAACATCACTCTAAAGAAGTGACCGCAGAGTGTCACCTCTTGGGCGTTAGCATGTCGAGCAATGGGACGCTTACCTTACCTAAACATTATATATTAAAAATTTCGCCTATTGTTAACTATTGACCTAAAGGTTTCAATTAGGTCTAAACTAAATTGTATTGGTTAAATGCTCTTGTAATAACAAAATATCAATAAAATACGAACACCACACACACACACACACACACACACAGCCACAGTGACTCTGATTAAAATATGTTTATATATTACGATGAGTCAAATTTCACGCATTTTTCTTAACGACCCCATTAGTGATCTTGTTACGTTGCTGCCAGAATATTTATTGGGGATCGTTACGTTATCAACGTTATGTTTTTTACTTCCAACTTAATTAATTTCAAAGTTAATTTTACAAGTTTCAAATGTTACTACTGCAAAATAAATCAACGTAACATTTGGTTACTTACTAAGCCGCTAGGGACGATATTTGCTACGGAGATAAGTAATTACTTATTATGCTACAAGTGCTACAAGTGTATAAATATCATACTTCTCTCAGCATATCGCACTCTCGCATGCATGTATAAACATATCCTTATTGCGACTTCAACAGATTTAATATAAGATGTCACTGTAAAACTTGATTATATCTTACGTGTCGGATTTTAAGGGTTCGTACCCCAGCAAGAAATGGGGCAGAAACAACAGTAATTATCCCGGCAATTGAAAGTGACATCTCCCATTTACCACTGCTACAATGCTGCAGCTGTTACACATGGCATATACACACACACACGCGCACAAACACATCAAAATATGACCTTTATACGTGCATGTATTCAT
The DNA here is from genome assembly GCF_963556715.1 of Cydia fagiglandana. NCBI lineage: Eukaryota > Metazoa > Arthropoda > Insecta > Lepidoptera > Tortricidae > Cydia > Cydia fagiglandana. Next base: position 9,110,120 of record NC_085937.1, read on the forward strand.
GCACTAAGATTAGTATTACCTATGTTTTGAATAATCTGTAAGTATTTGCCTCCAGTAATTTTTTTTCCTCATGCATTAATAAGTTTGCCGGATTAATTTAAATATAGAGTTCAAAATCTTTTTTTTTCACAACTTCATGCTGTAAATTAGCTATTTAATCCAGATTTAATCATAATAGATTATTAGTCTTATCAATTAGAAAACAAAGTATAACTCATAGATTATATACAATTAGGTATTTAAAACTATACTGTTGCTACAATCTGCTGCTCGTATTATCATTAATCAGTATTAATTAATTACGCCCTCGAGGATACTAAACTGTATCCATGGGGCGTAAAGTAAGAACGAATACTCTCAATACCCAAAATAACGATTAATTAAAATTAATCTGTTGATTAAGCTGATATAAATAATAGATTTCATAAATTAAACACCATTATTAAGGATCTCATTTCCGTCGTCGTTTCCAAACTAATCTCCAGAAATAAATCTTTCGTGCCTATTTGTTAACCTACCTTTACTTAACAAGGCTCTTCCTCGAAAATGTATTAATTGAACTTGAAAAATAATCCCTGTTTTCGTTAAATAAGCTTTGTTTTTGTGTTAAATGGTGCCAGTCAGCCGGGCCGAGGAAAATAATCGTGACTGTTAAATTCAGCGACTAATTAATTACCCATTCTGAATTAGGTGTACGTTTACTCTACCTGTTTAAAGTATATAATGGGGTCAAGGTCGCTGTTTGATAAACAAGCGTTTACAAAGTTACAATACGAGTAGTTACCAAGATAAATATTTTCTTAAGGAAACTCGTTATGATACTCGCAAACTCTATGACCGCATATATGCCTTCAATGTCAGTGATAGGAAAATATTAAACTTTGATTAAGAGACAGATTCATAATTTAATTTCTTGATCTGAAACTGTTACGGATTTGATGTTACTTGACGGGAATACCACTTTTGACAGCTAATATTGTAACGGTGCGTGTAACGAAACGTTACACTATCAACCTTCATACTATTTCTGGCACCATACAAATTCTAAATTCCCTTTTCAAATTCAAATCATATTCCAAATTCCATTCAATGATTTTTATTGTCAGTTCGATCACATACTCCGATCGATAAACATCATATTTTAATCTAACAGACTGTACTTCCCAAGTTTCTAAACACGACCGTTAAAGTGTGATTTTAATTAGTGAAACGTAAATGTAATACATAAATGCTGTGCGGTACTATAGTGCTTGTTTAGTGGCCCTGCACACCTTCCAGATACCTACATTATCATCAAGGCACATATTGAAAGTTGTAGTAACTTTTAACCTTCTAAGCAAATTACGAAAGTGTTTTTATACATAGTTAACACGTAACCTGTATTGTTACAGGTGCCTTTTTATTTACATTAATAAATACCCACTCGTCCTGGATCCTGCCTTTGATTTACTATCATCCCGGTGAGGCTCCTCCAGCTGCCCCCTCACAAATATATATCTTATTTAGAAACTACGTCTGTTTGTAGCTGTGTACCTAAACTTGTTAAAAAATTAAGTACTCCAAGGGTGGAATATCTTCAAAAACTATGATCTTCCGATATATCTCTAAAGCTGGCTACCTCGAAAGGATGGGTGAAGATCGGGCAGCCAAAAGGGCCTACTTGGGCCGACCAACTGGACGTCGTCCTGTCCTGTTGGTCGTCCTAAATACCGTTGGGCAGATAGAGTGGAGGTAGATCTCCGTGAGCTCAGCATCGGCGGAAGCTGGCGGGACACCGCTCTGGACCGATGAAAGTGACGTGCTCTTGTGTTGGAGGCCAAGACTAATTTTGGGTCATCGCGCCAACCAAGTAAGTTATTATCACCACTCATACCACCATCACTAACACCACCCGTAACCTTTTCCTTACATCGGTCAATTGTTTGTTTGATGTTATCAGTTTTAGTTGAACAGCTTATTTCCTACAGTTTGTTATTAAATTGGCACGCAGGTAGGTTACGAAATCTCTTCAGAAGATTTCGGAAGATGCGGCAATTTTTCTTTCCTTCCGGTCGACATTATCATATAATCTAAGAATTACATCCTGTGAAATTAACTAAAGCTGACATGCAGGGCAAAAAAAAACATAAAAACATGGTGTATATTTTTAGATACAATTATAAACATACAAATATTTGCGATTACTCAACATGGGACATAATAAAATATAGTACCTATATAGGTAGGTACCTAAAACAGAATTTCACCATTGGTTAACTTTCTAATAAACAAATATTTACAAAAAAATAACGACTCGCTAATTGTGTTATGAAATTTCGGAAGAGATTGTTTGCATTTTGCCGATATTGACTACCAGTCAGAAAATTGGCATAATTAAGTCAGAATGTTTACAATTTATATCTCGTCGTTGCTTTGATGAAACATGTTTTCGCATCATGTCATAACGGCTGGATGGGTTTCATCTTCTGATGGTGATCGTATTTGGCACAGATCCCGCAATGAGTGCTTAGTCGACTTTTGCCCCACTGTTATCCGTTAAAAGCACAAAAATCAGCACATCAATTCTAAAATAATACTTATAGGTATGTTATTAAATTAGAAAAGTTAGGGTGCAATCGGCTTCTACGACTATATAGAAACCGATTCTGTGATTGGCATAGCAGATAAAATAAGAATGTTAGATTTAGGATATTTTGGGTTTACCCGAAAAATGACTTAAATTTAATGAATATAATTCTTGTTTGAAAAGTTATAACGAAGTTTATTTTATGTTTAGTACTAAAATTGATTTACGCATTCATTTATTTAGTTATTTGCCACCACGAATACAGCATTATACAAAATACACAATATAATACAAAAATCCTAGGGATGTAAAAGTTATAAATCTTTATCCATTTGCCAAATTGATCTCGCAAAGCAAAACGACAATTTTATAGACATGCATTGATCCGGAGCTTGCGCGCAATCCGCTCATTAATCCCGCGTGTTTTCTTCCGAGAGCGATGGCCCATGTACCAACGACGCCGCCCCGCTTCGTGCCATTTAAAACGAGTCATCAATACAGGGCGCACCGACTGAGATTGCCTTTTGATTTAGAGATTTGATGTAAAGACTGTCATTAAACTTTATTTGCATCAGTTAAATAATAGGTATTTAACTGTGAACCTTGGTACACACAGGTACACATTTGTACAGCAGATAAATATTTATATTGGGTGCAAAAACACGATACCTTTATGAAAAAAAAACTCCGGTTTTTATTTTTTATTCCTATCGTTATGATTTAGTTGAATTTGTCATTGAAACACACATCGCAAATTTTGTACTATTTTCGGTGCAGCAATGTTACGGTAAAATAATCTGTATGCCTTATGCACTTTAATTGATCATATGCGCCGTGCATTTGTAGATTTATTAGCTTTTTTCTACTCCCGTACTTTTATGTCATTTACTTAAAGGGCTGATGTGCACATATCTTTAAACCCCTATCTAGTTGTCAAGACAAGTCTTTAGTCTATTCCCAAAAAAAGTATTTGTGCATACACGCAGTATCTTTTTGGCACTTTTACGATATAGACGGTCAAGCAAATCTTGTCAGTAGAAAAAGGCGCGAAATTCAAATTTTCTATGAGACGATCTCCCTTCGTGCCTACATTTTTTAAATTTGCCGCCTTTTTCTACTGACAAGATCTGCTTGACCAAGTATATTTCATGTAATCACCACTTAAAAAATATTGTATGAAATACATTGTTGCCAACCTAATTTTAATTGTCATCTTTGACAGGTGAGTGAACCATAGACATGTTTTTTTTTATTTCATTCTTTCTTTCCCGCCCGTACCCTTCATTCTTTGCTATTTCTTGAATGAAAAATATTCGTTAAATTTATAATGTTATTTCAAAGTGTGATTTGTCGTAGAAAAAGTATTGTATGCAACGTTATTTAACTGAGTCAAAAAAATACTCGTGACGTCTTCATTAACAATTTTTTGGCTTCGCCTCAAATTGTTACTCACTCACTCGCCTTTTTTGACCTCTCTTAAACAACGTTTGCATAAAATACTATATTGTATGACTATTCGTAGGTAAATTCTTTCTTTCAATGTGAAAATGGATAGTTAAATAAGGTATGTAGTTACCATCAGTTACTGATCTGTTTTTAATGGATTATTGAACAATACATCAATTTAGTATGGAAAGGCAACTCCCAGCTCAATAACGATTTAGGCAATTATCGAAACTACGCTGGAGTATTTTCAATGTTTAGGTAACATACAATTGCTACACATATTTAATGTAACATTTATTAGCATTAGAAAGAAGGTAAGCGATCTTGACATGTCTTTTAATTGAAAAACGCTTTTTCAAAATCAGTAACTTATGAAAAATTACTAATCAATCAATAATAATGATCATCATAATCAGTAACTTATGATTAAGTTACTTATGAAAGCAGAAGAATATAAATGATCGTATTAGATTAATAACTGTTACATATTTGCCGAGACTTATTTTTAAAACGTGTTTTTCAATACACACATCTTGATTGATCAATAATAATGATTAATGATGATTCAGTAACTTATGATTAAGTTACTTACGAAAGCAGAAGAATATAAATGATCGTATTAGATTAATAATTGTTACATATTTGACGAGACTTATATTTAAAACGTGTTTATATTATTTCTAATGCTAAAAAAATAATATACCTATATTCAGTTTTAGGGAAGTGATAAAATAGTTCCTTAAGTCATTAGCCTAAACAACTTTAGCTAAATATATCAGAACACGTTGTTATTAGGCATGTAATATAATTCATAACACAAACATAGTGCTAGTAGAATGCGACCTGTATGGATTTTGTTTTACGAATTTCAGGTAATTTTGCCTTATTTTAGCAGGTATTTTTTAGGCCTGAATTTCGCGGGACGGTTGAATTGACACATGTAGAATCAATGACACAAATCAAAACAGAAACACAACGAACTGTTACCTAACTAGATAGTACACAGCTACGTAAGTAATTTATTATCCCGGTAATGACTAGGTTTGCGGTCGTAAATCTAGCTGGATAGACCGCGATATTAGCGAGGTCGTGTGCGGATGACTGCTCGAACGATTCACTCCCCGTTTAAGTGACTGGGTGCTTGTGACGGAAGCTGTGATATTAAGCTATTAAGGTACTATTCATTAAAAAAAACTACGCTCAAAAATTTTATAATTTGTATAAAGAGCTGGTACTCTTCATCAGCTGGATCGATTGTTTATTAATTTGCGTCGGGGTTTAAAAATAATTAATTAAACCGAGTGGCGGTGGTGGCGATAAAGTGTAAAAAGTAGCGATCGACTAATTTTCTCTCCCGCAAGAAATGTAGGTACATGTATGTAATATCTTTATTATTCACACGACGTATTAAGTATGTGGAGATATTTAAAGTTATTTAATGTAAAGTATACATTATACTTATTTATGCAATGCTTCTATTCAATAATTAATTTATTTACGTGAAATCGAGAGACAAGTATCCTGAATTAATGATCCAGCCTAATTCCAAAAGAATTCAGTGAATTCAGTACGCGACAAACGTGCCATCGCAGCCTATCGTTTGTTTATGAGTTCACCCAAATGGCACCTTTTTATAATGTCACATCTCGTTAGAGGCGAAAAATGACGAAGGTGAAGCTTAGTAGGTACCTACGGAAGTGCTCTCCGCGTAGTATTTTTCATTATAATCGGAGGTGAAAATATTTCATGTTACATAAAGGCCATAAAGCTCAATGATACTTATTAAACTGAATTGGCATGGGCATTGTCACATAAAGGCTGGAGGTCAATTGTGATTTTAGTACAAACATACACACATTGACATATTGGCATTAAGTAGATTGGAATAATTTTTGCAACGCAACAGCGGTGTCTTGTGCAGAAATAAATGTACGCGTTTGTAATATATTGTATTTTAGACGTCTGGCGTATCATGTTTTTATATCGTAACGATGTGCTACTACTTGATATCTTCTCATGATACGGTATATACGTATGTATACAATTTCATTCGCTTAAGTCTTCTGCTTATCGTGACTGCAAAACTAAAACGTTGGACGTCTACGAAAATTATACAAGCGAGAAATGTGTGATCTCGTTGCAACGGTAATCATATAGTAGTGATGTTAGATTGATATTAGTTTGAAACAAATGAAATGTAGTCCGTAGGTGCGCATGGTTATCTATTATTGTGCTAGCTAAGAAAACTAAATGCATTCGATTTTCTTTGCCGAATGTTAAACCAGTCGATACTAAGATACTTTTGAATAATGAATGCTTAGAGATGGTAGATAAAGCACTGTTTCTTGGTTTAACATTGGACAAAAATCTACAATGGAGTCCTCATATAAGAACACTAGCAAACAAATTAAGTTCGGCCGCTTACGCTGTGAGGAGAATTAGACAATTGACTAATGTTGAGACAGCTCGCCTTGTTTATTATAGTTATTTTCATAGTGTAATGTCATATGGTATTCTGGTTTGGGGCAAAGCAGCTGACATACAGACTATATTTGTCTTACAAAAGAGAGCCATTCGTTCTATATATAATTTAAGGGTGCGTGAATCATTAAGAGAACTTTTTAAAGAAATTAATATTTTAACTGTAGCTTCCCAATACATATATGATAGTATTATTTATGTTGTTAAGAATCTAGACTCCTTCACTAAGAATTCTGATGTCCATAACTATAATACTAGAAATAAAAATAAGCTTGCTATCAGAAAGTTTCGTGTTCGTAAAGTACAGAAGTCATTCGTTGGGCAATGCATTCATTTTTATAACAAGTTACCTGAGGATGCTTTAAGATTACCCTTTCCAGCTCTTAAGAATTACTTAAAAAAGTCATTGATGTTGAAGGCTTATTACAGAGTCGAGGACTACTTGACAGACAAACATGCATGGTCCAAACCAGAAACTGTAATAACGACAAGTAGCAATTAAAAACATTGTATTATGTGTAGAGTTAAAGGTGACTCAGCTCAGGTAAGAAAGCACATCAAATTGTATGAAAGCATCTCATAACAATCAGTTAGATTCATATAATATGTATTCTCATTTCTTTTATTGATTTTATTTTCTTTTCCTTTTGTAAGATTTGATTTGTTTTCTGAAAGAGCTACGTATTTGTGATTTCATGTGCATATATGTTTATTTTTTATATCAAATTCTATAAAGTTATGTACTCACTGAGTATAATTGCATGAATTCTATAGTAATTTAAATTGTATTAATTACTCGTAATGCATGTTAATTATAAGATGTAATAATGTTTTGAAAAGATGTGTCCCGCCGAGTTTGTTGCCGGTCCCATATTGGGATACCCTCCTCCAATTGAGGGGGGATTTAAATCTTCTCGGGGCAGAGGTGTACGGTTGGAGCCGGTAAAGGTTTATTTGACGTTCATAAGCGCATTGTAATATGCCTACTTGAATAAACTATTTTTTATCTTTATCTTTTATCTTATCTTAGCCTGCCTGTGGCCGTGGGCCGTCAGATGCTTGCAGCTGACAATTCTATTTGCTGCCAGCTTTCTTGCTTATTCATTTAAAATATGTTAAGTACCTACATCATAAATACACTGATATCTGAAATTTCCAGTCCAATTCTTGATTTATTGTCAGTAGAGCTTTATCGATGGAAAACCATATTATATATTATATTACTGTAATTTATTTTTGTAAACCTGTGTTGTGTACAATAAAGTGATTACTACTACTACTACTATATATTATCTATGTACTACAATGAGGAGGATTTAGCAGAGGTACTTGGAACTGGTTATCGTATTAAATAATTCGTCGATATTTATATCTTATAGAGTTTAAAAAACAAAACATCTTTCTATTACCTCATTTTAATGCTTGTTTTGTTTTGTTAAATTATTTCATTTTTTGGTGCTTAAGAAAAGCTTGACACAAGAAGATTACTTACTCGCTTTACCTACGTAAGTACGCACTTATGACTTGAGCGTACCTACTAAGTCAATTTGAATAAAATATGAGAAACGAAAACGTTATTTTTTATTGATATCTAGAAATGTATCAAAACACGATAGAGATCTCCTTTTTGATTTCATCTAATCATTAAATCAGCCTTTCTCTTGGTCAATGGGTAATTGGTTGAGCAAATAACAGGCGAGACTTGAGATTTAATTCTCGTTCTACCAAATTTTTGTCGGGTATGTAAAGTAAATAAATATTCTTTGTTGCACCAATAAGTATACATTTTACATTCATGTAAAACTACATTTTATTGTTTATATTTTCTTTTTGTTTTAAAATATTTTATGTATATATATAGGTATATTCATATTACTCATACTTCAGTGCCAGAGTAGCCTATGAACATCCTGCGTCGGGAGCAGGAGCGCAGGAGAGCAGGAATTATGCAAAATGAATACTTTTCATTTAAAATATGCATCTTATCTCGTACATAAAAGCTTTCACAAGACTAGACGTTCAATTTAGAGTTACCTAGCCGTGTACGGCTACACGAGGCTTCATTGAAGGAAATGCAATCTGAGACGCGCTCCCTATCCGCTTCGTTATCGTATCTCATGAAAGAGTTCTATTCAATCGCACACAATAGCAAGATCGGTAACATACCTTAAGGTAGGTAATGATTGTAGGCTTTTATTGATCTTTCATCTTTTGATCTTCTGTGCGATAATACACATATTGCTTTAAATTTAATCCAGAAACATTTCTTTTATTTTCCATTAGCACAATATCCATGTATCTATTATATGTACCTATGTATATATGTAGCCATATGAAAGGTTATTACCGCATCGTGGCTTCTTGGCCGGCTATTGTTTGCAGTTCGACTAGAGTCAACAATTTCGATTGAATTTTCGTTGCCATCGTAATATCGGAGCCGGCTACGATGTGATATCATAGATGTGAACGCTTAGAGCAGTCACGTCCTAGCAACGTCTTGGAAGCTTAGGTCAGCTTGGAGTTAGCACATTGGCAGTAGTGTAAATATGGATACTATAGCGTCGTTGCCGAGAGCTAAATTGCTCTCACGTGACGTCAGTACCTAGGTACCTATACAAATACATCTCGAATTGCTATTACTGGAAATTATGCTTTTTCTTCAATTTATTCAAGAGGACATATTATAAATAAAAAGAAAACTTGAGAGTTTAAAATGCAATTAAACTGCTGCGCTCACTGAAAATAGCTAAAACTGGTAATAAAGTTCATTCGATTGTAAGATTACGTAAACAGTTTCAAAATTCATAGTTTCCTTATCAATCTCTAACCTAAAACCGTTTTTAACGTTCTGATTTCTTTTAAGTTGCTTCAGAAAATCTAATTTAGTGACATGATGTACGCCTTACAGGCAACGGCATATCGATTATTTGCCGCTTTGAACAACAATTTAAAAGCGGATCTGAAACGAAGGACCAATTGCCAAACAATATCATAAATGTATTTACGCCATGTAATGTCCCCTAGAGCCCCTGCCCGGCCGACAAATGACATTTCCAGCCGTTTCAACAGTTAATGACAAATACGAGACAAACAACCCATTGTATACTGAGCACAATAAACGTAAATCTTGAATGAGGCGCTCTCCCTGCTGTTTTAGCTTCAATTTTAACTAGATGAACTTTGGTATAGCTATATGCGTATAACGTAAGTAAATAGCGTTGAAAATACTTGCTTTACACATATTTATATGCTTCAATAAGTACAAACAAGGTACCCGGTTGAATTGTAAGTTCACATTACAATTACACCCTACAGTAACCATACATAATATGTAGGAATAAACACATTACACTGCTCTTTTAGGGCGCTCGTGTTAAAATACACACAGTACATATCGGCATTACTTTGAAAAAATCTCGTAGCTTACACTAACTACTCAAAGTTGAAAGTATGCATCCGATACATAGATCAGATACCACATTTTTCTTTTTATTGACAGAACAAGATACGAGTTTTTTTCAAAATAGTGTCGATATAACCTGCTGAAACCATAGCCTTCTATTTGAACTTTTCCATACTACCTTCGTTTAAAAATCATTAAAATACATGTAGGTACCTATTTGCTTACCGCACGAAACAAACTTCCTCCCCACAATAGGTGGGTACTTTATTATTACAATAAAACCGCAATCATATTGGAAACGCGACTGTTCATGTACAATTACAGGAATAAGCTCTGGAAAAAAATACTTAATGTTTCTCTGAACTCGATATTGGTGCGTACGCAAAAACGCAAAAAGTAATGAAACAAAACTTTAGGTAAAGTCAGTTTTGTATGTGAGATTACGCGTGAATTCTGTGCCGCAGACAGCGAGCCGCGACAGAGTAGGAATGTATTGAAAGGCCTGTTGAGTAACAAAAGACCCGATTAAAAACCAATAAAATCCGTAGCTTGATACATATGAATAGTGAGATTCAACATAGCACATCGAAACGATAGTCTCCCGTTAAATACAGAACACATTAATGCTCGATATCTCCAATAAATCTAAAAAACCACTGAAAGGGTTTTTATATTTCAACGGGATTAAAATGGAATGAAATCTGTCCAATTCGTGGCGTTAGCAGCGGTTTAATACTATTGATATTTATTTTAACAATTCTACAAAATATTGCAATATCGCAATTCAACAACTATTTACTCTATGTACTGGAAACTTTACTAACCACCAGATTTATGTTAAGGGACACTATTAGATTTGATATATGCTTATTATGATCACCAACCACTGTTTATAGCTACAGTAGCTTCAAGATCTCAGGAGAATACGTCATTGTCTGTGACGCTTATGACTATTATGAGCTAAGAACATAAGGAGCTCTTATTGAAACGGGTTTTATTCACGCCTCAGACACTACATATAAGTTTTAGTGTGCTATTAATCTCGGTGGATACCCACTGGGCTTTTATGGTGGTAATTTAAGCCATCGGTTGCTCGTTGAGGGAGGCTGCGATGTCGTCACGTCCTGTGTGGCACAACGTCACAAGGAAAGCTATAGATAGCCTACATACTTTAATATTAAGCTAATATTTTGTTACATATCTAATATTATTTTTATCTGTACTATCAATAGCTAATTATTAATGCAATAAGTAATCGTCGATATACATGACGTAAATCGTAGTTATACATCTTTAAAAAAAAGATTTAAGTAAAATCTGAGTTTCAACGTCCAAGTAGAATTTTATGGTATCTATAATTATTGAGCATAAGAAATTCGTATTTAGGCACAAAATTTGCCGTTTGTAAGAAGTAGAGTTACTTATTCATTTTGTATATGCTTATTTATTTAATAGCATACAAAAGTAAATTTACAATAAACCAAACAAATACAAATAAATAGTAAGCAAACATTAAAATCCTAAAGTTTGTATTGAAAAGATTTTCAACAATCGGAACATGGTAAAATCACAGTTGTGATTGTGAACCTTTCCAATGTCAAGGAAAGAAGTCTCCCGAATGCCATTTCGCGAACCGATCCCCATTTTTTATACTTTGTAGGCACTTTAGTTAAGATAAATTACAAGCGTAACTTTACTGGCGGGCTATTTGACTCGCCAAAGTAAGATCATAATAGCGTGACTGATATGATATGGCTGTTTTAGAGTAAACTAGGAACAAGAAATACATATTGTATAATGTTAAAGATAAGTTAGGCCGACTTGCACCATTTCACTAACCCAGGGTTAAGCGGTTAAACTGTTAACCCAGTGTCAAATTGTACTGGTAACCATGGTAACTCCCGGTTTAACCGCTTTACCCCGGGTTAGTGGAATGGTGGAAGTCGGCCTTAAGAAGTAAATATAAATGAAATCTGGGTGTTGGCATGTACGGTTTATCTGTTAATGCTAATATTACATTATAATATAAAAAAAGTAAATTAAGGAACAGCTTGCGATTTGTTTAAAAAATATGCTCTTTCATATAGGGACACTAATAATGATAAACTCTAATTTTCCTACCCGTTTATTAAAAACCATTCTTATTTGTATTCAGGAGTAAATGTGTTGGGTTTGTAGCCTATTTATTCTGACAGCCGTATTCGAACAATGAGATACGTCAAATACTCCATATCGTTTCAATATCTAGTATTTGACGTATCTCATTGTTCGCTGTTATACGGCTGTAAAGTGTTAGCTTATTATTATCAAGTGTAAAAAATAACTCAATGAAATTGACATTCAAAATGCTGAGATTTAATTGCCACTTGTCGGGAGTGAAATAATAGAGGGAAAGTAGAAACACGAGAAAACACAACAAATGCAACTACTTTCTTCAAAACTGACTCGGTATTTACGCTGCAATATTTTTTAATTTAAATCTGACGTGGTAAGGCTGTTAAAAGAACTTACCTACTAGCATCTCAAGTAGGCAATGGACACAGGTAACAATATAAATAAGTAAGGTGCTTGCTTCGAAATGATTAGGTAAGATATAATAATTAAGGAAGTAATCACTTAATAATAGAAAACTCTATTTATTTCTGAATAACTTCATTGTAATTCAGTGGATATAACAATTCGTTCGCGATAAATAACAACGGATTCAGAAAATCATTAAAATCTTTTTCCACTTCTACAGTTATTTATGAATATTGTTTAACCTATTTATTCAATATTAACTTTTCGCATATGTGTCATCATCATACGTGGCAGAAATATCAAAGCGCTACAGTCAACAAACACATTCTTGAATGCGCAAAGTAATTTTGGGCACGACTTTTAGAGGGAAACCCTTTCCCGCGGATTGCCCCGTGACGCGTGAACACTTGGCACACCCGGTGCCGGCGGAGGTACAGTTCTATTAATATAAGTATATGTACTTTGATCTAAAATAACACTGGGTATATATTTCATTTTTATATCATAACGCTGGTAAATAGTAACTAACATATACCTATTTGATGCATTACGCTTGCCTTTGCTAACGCTTTAAAAACTACATGGATGTTATATAAAGGCTTGTGAACAAGTTCACGGTTTTTCTAATAGGGTGAGGAAAGCATTATAATGCGATTTATGTTACCGAAATAAATATGAAAACTAGCAATCACTTTCGATAGGTACCTATAAGTGTTAATGAAAGTAAACGCTTTTAAATTTGCATAATTTTATGCATCGTTTCGCGATTACCAAAGTGTCACAATATTAGAATAAGACCTACAATACATGTAAAGGTCATTGGAAGTACATAAAACTAGATATTGTGGGAGCTTGAACTAGATACCTATTGATTAACGCACGCTATGCTTGAAGATATATTAGTGTAGTCTAGTGTATGTAGTTTTTTGTATACTTAATATGTATTTATGTACCCGTAAATCATGTTTTATTATAATTAGTCAAATTGCCATTGCTCTTAAGTTTTATTTCTTTAATAAAAATTAGCACGTTTCGTGACATAACAAAAATATCAAACCTTCTATCTTTTGATATCCTTTTTTTGTCGATTAGTTAGCGTTAATAAAAATATAATTATTTACGAATCGCATCACGTTGCTTTTGCCGCTCGTCTAAAACTAGCCACGAAACTCTTTTTCAGCTGAACTGTACGTAACCGTGGGTAAGTATAATATCTTATGCAGCACTAAATCTGGCGGCTGAACCCCGCGCTAGAAGCAACGAAGCGTATGCAACGTTGCTCCATAGAAATTGCTTATTCAACTACTTGGTTCTACACGGGGATCGCAAATGGTGCTCGATAGTAAACTGATCATAAAGCGTATTTTTATTAGGTATTTTGACTACTGGTTAGAGGAAAACGGTACATATCAGTTTGGATAAGCATATAAAAAATACCAATACGAGTTGGTAAGTAGTCTTATCAAATGGCATTGATTGATTGGTTTCTTTTTTACTTTTAATATATTATAAAATAAATTTTGTTTCTGAATTTTCGGTAATTCACATACTTTTTTACGTATCAATACTTTTGGTAATAGGTACTATACGCTCTCGTGTAGTATTGTTGTCATCATCATAGACGCAATGCGCAAATGAAATGCGAAAGTAGACATTTATAACGTATGAGTAGAAACCGATATATCTATATTGATTTGCGGTTAATTAAAATTGAATGACACGTAATTTCCGGCACACAATAAATCTCGGTTTTGACGGACTACATCTCTCTCGCAGTACACTGGAACTGTCATACAGATTTTAAACTCGGCGCCCGCGCTCGGGCACTCGACCGCAGAATGAAACCCAAAACCATTGCACACAGCAACCTACTAGCTCAGTTATTCTGTCCACCTATTTATTTATACACTCCAGTCCCTTCCTAGGTAGGAGCGACATATGTGCTACTGAATTTTAAGGGCACAGAATAATATGGTAACTATCATATTTTATCGAATTTGAACTGTTGTGTTGTGAGACATACTAACATTGAATAATTTTACGGTTTAGACTCAGTACGCGATACACTGCCGTCATGAACGCTGCTCGGACTGTTAGTGCTTGAGAAAGGAGACCTAGGCTCTCCGAAACATGTCGCACGAGAAACTAAAAACATGTGAGTCTAAACTGTAAAATTATTCAACATCATGTTTTATTTTATGTTTAGGCAGATTATGATGAATAGATAAGATCCACCAATAAACTATCAACAAACAAAGCGGAATTGCAGCTCTGTGCCTTTCACGACTTGAAATAATTAATCCTTCATAAAATAAACACCTTTTACCGGCAGTTCCACGAAAGATTTTCTCAAAGTAGCCAAGCGGTGGTCTACTGCGAGTTAAATTACTTCCGCACACTTTAAGAAGGGTCTTCACAATCAATTAATATCACTTAAAAAGTTTGCCGTAAACATTAGAAGGTGGAGAAATTCAATGAAACCCGCCACGGCTGAGCCGTAAATTGTATTCATTGCGTGTCTCTTGGTAAATTGGGCTCGTGTTGGGTCTGTCAACGGCTCTGTGTGTCACGGTAAAGGATATACCTACGAGTATATAAGTACTAAAAAGTATATAACACGTACCTACACATATACATTGCGAATTATTTTTTTAGGTTTTTAAACTATGCATCACAAATTACGAGAGAGAGGAGAATACATATTTTCTCGTTTGTGACAATAAACTCTAGCTTAATTATCACAATATTTCAATACTAACCGCATTCTAATGCGGTTAGTATTGTGAAGGTAATAAAATACACATAGTAAAAATTCAATAAGGTTATATATAATCCTGTAACAAAACTTCGTGTTTTTAACCATTTATAAAAAATAATTTAGTAAAAAAACCGGCCAAGTGCGATCGGGCTCGCGTTCCAAGGGTTCCATATATTACACAATTTTTAACAATCAGTGCCGGATTAAGATATTTTGACGCTTTAAGCATTTCTAGACCATGGTGCCCCCCCTCCTAGGGTCATCAAGATTACATTGATTTTTTTTGGTAAATTGAGAGAAGTTCAATGCCGCATTACAGCTGAGAATGGAAATCAGTCACATCATTTTATCACGAAAATTGAAAGAAATCACGAACCTTAAAAAGTGATTGAAACGCGAGCGAAGCGAGCTCGAAAATTTTTCGATATAAAAACGCAATATGATAGACAGTTGTACATTTTTACTTTTAGTATGGAAATCAGTCACATCATTTTATCACGGAAGTTGACAGTACTGCAGTAGTAACGTTGCAACAGAGTAATGTTGCTGCAGTCGTCACCCGAATGTCACCTTTATCATACTTAGAAAGTCATTGAAAACGCGAGCGAAGCGAGCGCGTAAATTTTTCGATATAAAAAATTTTACTTTTAGTCCCAACCAGGCCCGAATCCAGGATTTCATACAGAGAAGGGATGGGACAGTTTTCTATCAGCCTAGCTTCGCATAGGGCTCGATATTTAAGGGTCTCAGCGAGGTTGTTTTCATGCATAAAATATGCAAGAAAGTAGAGCTTGGAATTGACCAAGTGAATTGAATTGGCGAAGTGTGAGCAAGGCAGTAGGCCTAGCTGCGAAAGAGGAAAGCTTGGATTTGGATCCAAGTGTAATTAAGGCAGAAGATCAACTTTGCCGTAAGGCAGAAGGCCTCGCATAAGACCTAACGCCGAACCGCAAAAAAGTGGGTTGAAATCGAATCTATGCATGTAGTCACACCTCTTGTACTGCTACCGATTGTTTCCCAAAGAATTACGCGCCATTATTTTTGCAAACTAGCTTTTGGACAGCTAAAAAAAAATCGAGTGGTAAAAACGATGTGTCTGTCCCTAATTTTAAAATTTGTTCACCTTTTTCAACCTGGCATTTTGGTGCCCCCCTGAACGTGGTGCCCTAAGCACGTGCTTGTTTTGCTTATTGGTTAATCCGGCACTGTTAACAATGTATTTTTTATGTGAAACGTGAGTGAAATCTCTTTAAAAAATTGGTAGGGGTCGGATCAAAAACTGTAATTAAGTCCGACTCACGCTTGACTGTACATTTCTAATAGGTTTTCCTGTCATCTATAGGTATAGACCTATTTTATGTATTTTTTTCAAAATTGTAGACCTAGTATTTTCGGAGATAAATGGGGGGGGGGGGGGGTGGTCATTTTTTGCCTATTTTCTTGAATAACTTCTAAACTGTTTATTCGAAAATTATAAAAAAAAATATATTTGAGATCCTTACAGTAAGCTCTTTCATTCGATATGTAACATGATATAGTTTAAAAATTTATTTTTAAATTTTTTAATTGACCCCCCAAAAGTGGCCCCCATGCTTAAAATTAATTTGTTTACGTTACATGACCGTATTTGGGTCACAGACTTACATATGTGTACCAAATTTCAACTTGATTGGTTCAGTAGTTCCGGAGAAAATCGGCTGTGACCGACGGAGAGACAGACAGACAGACAGACAGACAGACGCACGAGTGATCCTATAAGGGTTCCGTTTTTTCCTTTTGAGGTACGGAACCCTAAAAAGTAATAATAGTTATGATACGTGTGATATTCAATATTATGATCATAATGTCATTTCATCTCCCGTAGTGGACAGCGAAATAAAATTACACCTAATTATATGGTAAAATGTGTATCAGCTTTTCTCTCATACACGTTAAATAAATGTTTTATATTTTTACGTTTCCGCAAACAATTGGCTTTAGGGATATTCACACGAGTCGTATAAAAGCGTCATGTATTTCTGCTCGACCAAACAATGCATCACGGTCGGTTTATTTATATGAACGAAAAATATCCTAATTCATTGAACTCCCGTGTTTATTTTTATCCATTATAACACAAACGCAGACAAGCGATAGCAGTATCCAAAATTGTAATATTTAATTAATTCATCTCTATTCTATATTTATATTAATTACATATATTACATAACTTTCAGTGCATTTAGCTTGTTCCGTTTATATTTGTACGAGCGAGATGAATGGCGAGTAACGTCTAATAAAATTTAAGTCATTCCAGTAAATGATGTGTTTTTTAGTTCTGATAGACATTAATCCAGATCGCTTGTTTATTCCGACAAAATATTGTAGAAAATTATCGAGGGCGCCACTTGCTACGTAACTGTGACATTTTTGACGTAATATCCTTAAACATGGCAACAATTTAGTATGGACATTTTTTAGTTCCATTTTATTTAATTTCTACTATTTTATGTCGTTGTTACAGAGGACGAGATAAAACTAAATCTAGGCTAGAAAATCATTACATGGATTTACAAATAAAATCATTACTTTTTTTGTGATAGCTTTTTTATTCGACAGTAACCGTTTACTGGCCAAATTGATTGTCATAGCTTATATTAATAAGAGATAAGCGGGAAAGTCCTACGTTCCCTTCTGCTCGGAATACGATTGTCGTACATAATATACAAGCAATGGGGATTAACATATAATATTGTTTGCTTCGTGACGAAAGCTTAATACGCAAACTCATTTTGCCGACCGCGCTATGGATGGTAAGCCTAATTAGATATTATATAGGCTAGGCAAAGCCCAAGCCCATGAACGGTTTAATTAATTCTCGCGTAGAATATAAATTAAATTGTCTTCAGGCTTGTTCGTTTTCGCGATTACGGGTCTTTATTAATAATCTTTTCTCGCCTGTTTCTAGAAAATTAAATCGTGTCATGTTACTTACCTAATTATATAAGACTTCCCGATTAAGTATTAAATAATACTTACCAAGTATGTTTATACCTATTTAGGAAGTTACATGTATGGAGTGTACCCTAAAATTTGATTTTTATAAATTTGTATTGATTAGCAGTTTACAAAATACACCGATGTTTAAAATTCCGTTAAAATATATCTTAGAGTTGATGACGAAACTGTAAGAGTTTCGTTTTTGTCATGTTTCCTACGGAGCCCTAAAAATGCCTGAAAATCATACCAATCAATCGCATCATTTATAGACACTAATAATTTACAATATCTCACAAAGGTAACTAGCTCCGAATACCTGCTATTTTTTTCCTGATTTATGTAGACTGCAAAGCCAATAATCCTACGCAAATTTGGTTTAAGCTAAATACCTGCACTTGGGCACCTGGTGGCCTATTTGTCAGAATGCTACTTAATAATACAGAACTTGCCAGAATTATGAAAAAATTATATATGAGCATGTCGGACATATAACGACCAATAATTTTAAAGAGTAAATTAGTTCAGTAATTTCAGTATTACCTGCTTATATAATTGTGAGTGTGTACGTAAAACACTAGCACAAACAGAGGCTAACCTGTATCTGTATCAAGATAGAAACAATTCAGTTGGAACTCGCGTTACTCTTCAGCTTACGACAATGTAATCGTGCAAGGAAAATTTATACAGCTCGTTTCCGTAACTTTTCTAAGTAGACAACTTTTTGTCTCCTTCCAAAGTCGACATGAGCTTATTATGCACGCGTATATACCGAACAAAACCCACAAGTTTCATAAGAAAGCCCCTAAAGCCGATGTACGCGGTCAGATGGACATAAATTCTGTGAGAACTTTGCACATGTAAATACCTACTGAATATCGTACAAAGCAACCCCGCAGCGACGTTCAATCGATAAAGACGACCGCAAATAATTATTGGTTAGGTATAAATACTAATGTGAAGGGGCCGTGATTGTTAACAGTGATTCAAATAATTATAGCTATACTTTATATTAACATAAAACCATTAGTCATTTTATTGACCCAATTTCACCTTTATTTGTAAGTATGACTTGAATAATGGAAATGAAGAAAATACGGAGCGAACTTTGGGTAGCTTTATTTTGTTAATAGTAGAAACATATCAATCCTTAAGTCAGAAATCTGAGTCTTTAAATAAATTGAGGTTTGTTATTACAGCATGGATAATATCCGATTAAACAAATTTGATTGATATTTGTACAGCGATATTTTTTAGCTAAATATTAATAAGATACTTTTACCTGCGGATACTATCTTAAAAGGGGGCAAATTACTAGGTATAGCTCTTTTTTTGAAACATCAGGTTTCTGTATTAAAGTGGTCGGTAAACTAGGTATGAAAACTATAACTTACCTATAATAATGTGTTCGCGCCTATAAAGCCATTAAACAAAATATCTTAGGTGGGCACGGCCATGGCTAGCATTTAAATACAATTTTCCCGCTTAAAATGTCTTTATTTATAAACATTGCTTGTTATACAAACTTTCCTGAAAAATGACGCAGAATAAGCTGTTTATTATGGAAAAATAAGGTACGAAAGTCTGAATCCAGAATAACAATGTTAGAAAGTTACAACCAGGGGAGGCTGCTCGCAGCAGGACGTTTTCCACTGCGTAAATAATATCGCTCGCTTTCATTACATTTCCCCCACAAAAGTAAAATATCCGTTCTGAAAATGTAATCGACTCTTAACGAGCAGTTTGCAATCAGTTCTCTGAATTTTGATTTGTCACGTGATTCGTTTGATATTTTCTTTTTTTTGCGGAAATAATGGACAATTTGTAATGTTAGATGATGCCGTAGATTCGTAAAGGCAGTTAAAAAATTATGTTTTTAAGGAATATGATCACGCGTTCACGCGCCATGTTGCGGAATTTCACCGGAACCATTTTTTTTATACTTTACTGAACTGTCACCTTATAAATACATATACATGACAATAACGGCGCCCTTTTGACAATGATCATATATTACTGGTCAGGCTTTAAAAAGGTAATGTAAAGAAATAAATTGACCACCATAGCCATTTCCATTCAGCCAATTTGAGTACTTAGTAAGGTTTTGTATTGTATGCTTGGCTGAATGATCGGATCACGTGGCTTTATTCGTTGATATTATTGCCTCACACAATACAATCTTTGGCTTTGATAAATAATACATATCAATAAGGAAATTTCAATTGTATTTTCTGCCGGTATAGCCATATCTCCCGGATTTTCACTTACAGAGGCACAGCCGTACTTAAATAAATTAATCCAGTTTTCTAGCTTAAGTTCAAATGTTTAGCTTAAGTTATATTCAAACCTTAGGTAGGTATCGAAAACATACGCGCAAAGTTCTATTTGGGTACGCAGGAATACTAGAATAGTTATTTGTTTTACAAGGGGGCAAAGTTGTTGTTTAACCGCTCGTGCTAATATTGATACCCGAGCAAGCGAAAGATTCGAAAAATGGAATCTTGAGCGTTGGCAGGGTTTCAAAGCACGAGGGTTAAACAAAATTTGCCCCCGAGTGAAACACAAAATTTTTCACCACACCAACCTGAAGCAAATATTAAATGTAAAATATTAAACAAAATCAAACCAAATCAAATCCAAATGAATGTTATTAAATATTGATCATCCAAAATCATCATTTAAAAGTCATTTCTACCAGCAAACATAAGAAACCAACTCAAAATTTGCATTTGATCACTTTGTCTCACATGTGAATAAAATGCAACTTTGCTATCAGTTTTTGAAGTGCAAAGTAAGCCTTTCCGAGCTGGTGTGGTGAAAATACATTTTCAGACCCTAAAATATACCAAAGTATGATAATTTCCGGTCATTCATATTAACTTGGAGCCTGTTGTACTAACAACGGACTCGGTATTGAGTTAACGGTTTGATTTATTCATGTTTACGAATTTTGGTCCTCTGCAAATACGCGTAGAAAGTTATTGCGCTCCAACATCTAATAAATCAGCATAAAATATTGTTGCTTACAATTCAACGAGGAATACCTATTCAAATTAAGTATACAGAAACAATCAACAGTCCTTAAACATTCATCTTACGAGTGCCTCCTATGTTTATCATCAACAATAGGTACTGTACGATATTATTATACTAAAGGTAACATAATGTAACGAATATATTAATTCATCATCATCATCATCATTTCAGCCTATATACGTCCCACTGCTGAGCACAGGCCTCCTCTCATGCGCGAGAGGGCTTGGGCTATATAGTCCCCACGCTAGCCCACTGCGGATTGGGGACTTCACATACACCTTTGAATTTCTTCGCAGATGTATGCAGGTTTCCTCACGATGTTTTCCTTCACCGAAAAGCTAGTGGTAAATATCAAATGATATTTCGTACATAAGTTCCGAAAAACTCATTGGTACGAGCCAGGATTTGAACCCCCGACCTCCGGATTGAAAGTCAGACGTCATATCCACTCGGCCACCACTGCTTCTTCTTCTTTCTTTCTTTCGTCTTGATATATTAATTATCTAAGAGTAAAGCCGTAAGCGTAAAGCCAGGAAATTAGAAAGGAACAAATGATTCGGCCGAAACTTGCGACGAAGGATTTCGCGATCGCGCGGGTTTTGACGTTTTTATAATTTTTATAATTTTGCTAATCAAATCTCTCGGCTATATCATTAGCTATTTTATACTAAAATTATACATCTAGGTATGCACACGTTATATGTATTGCAAATAAATGACAAGTAGACATGTTTTCGCGATTTCTTTTTACATCTTGATAACTTTATTTAATTTTAACCTTTTAAGGTTTTGCTTAAAGTCTGCCCTTGCAAATATAGCCTACTTAGTAGACGTGATGAACCATTTCTAGGTATTTGGTGAAAATTGGTACCATCATACACATTTTTTTATATCCTAGGTATAAGCAGATGTTCTTATTTTAAGTATATAAGAACATCTGCTTATACCTAACAAATTTCAATATAATAATAGCTGGCGGCTACCTCGCACAA
This sequence comes from Cydia fagiglandana, assembly GCF_963556715.1. Taxonomy (NCBI): domain Eukaryota; kingdom Metazoa; phylum Arthropoda; class Insecta; order Lepidoptera; family Tortricidae; genus Cydia; species Cydia fagiglandana. The sequence continues at coordinate 9,132,298 of NC_085937.1, forward strand.
CGTATCAGCATTGCAATACAGCGGGGAAATGCCGCCAGCATCGTTGGTACAATGGCTAAGGGGCCTATTTTAGATTTAAGCTAGTTATTAATTTCGTTTAATAGTACCACTGTATATATATTGTATGTAAAAAAAAAATCAATATTGATTTTCCATGTTGGTTCCCGCGTAGATTTCGAAATGGAATCCCTAATTGTCGAGGTCGGTAGGGTAGGATCGGCGGAAGGCCATATGTTACGCTAAACGACATTTAGCGCCATTGCCTCAAATTAATGTAACGTGTCTTGCTACGCCTACGTGATTGAGCGAGAGTAGCTACCCTTAGGGACATCCTATCAGGGACATTAGGGATTGAGTTAAAATTTTAATGTGGCGTTATTAAATTTTAACACATCTAATAAGATACCTTATAAGTATATACCCATTACCCATTAGTAAAATTCTTATCAGAAAGTGTCATACACATTTTTTTTTCTAATGCTGAGCAACAAAGTATAAAATGTAATATTTTACTGTAATAGCCCTTTAATGATGTAATATAAGTGGAAACATTATTTATAACGGCCTCCTACCTTATAAATTGTGGGTGACCTATTGAACCTTCCTACGAAGCTGGAGGGTCCGGGTTTAGATCCTGGCAAGGGAATTTATTTGTGTTTAACATTAAGAGATATTTTTATGAGTTGTGGATGTTTTCTATGTATCTATGTACGTATTTATGTATTTGAGTACCTATGTATATCGTCGCCTAGTTCTTTAAGTAAAAAGTTGAGATGTTTAGTATTGTCCACAAATATTTACATATATCATTTACCTATTAATGAATTTAAAATAATGCCCATCCACAAAAATCGTACGTTGCATTCGAAACCTCATTGGATTCATATTAATATATTCATGCAAATTTGCAAATTAAAAGGAAAACTGACTTTTTATGTAGGTAAAACATGATTCAACTTGATGGGGCAGAAGAAAAAAAATCTTTTTATACCAAGGATCAATTAGATACTGGTAACAAAGTTACTTGACGTAAAGTTAACTTTGTTTTAGAATTATAAAGAACTTGACAAAAGTAAGTATGAGGTTAAAAATTAGGGACAATAAACGGAAGAAATAGGCTATAGCCGTGCCAGTGGCCTGACAAAATTGCTGCTTACTAACGCTAAAAACGAAATTTAGCGGAGCACACTATTTAATCTTATATAATTTTTGAAAAATAAATAATTTATCGTATTTTTTTAAATTTAATATTTGGAAATTTGGATCAGACAACAAGGCTCCATAATACAAATACCTTACAAACTAACTAAAATGTAGGTACACATTAGGTACTAGGTATCTATATAAATTTATTATTTTTAATGAAGTAAGTAGGTACCTATGTAACTTGAGTTATTACTCGTAAATTGCAATCTATTCCGGGTAATACGAACAATACATGCTATTACTTATTATAAGTAGAATTATCAAAGATAAATTAATCAAAGATTAATAATAAATTGAATACGAAAAACAATCACTCTTAATCTCGGCGTTAATACGGACCACTGGGTTTCATTCCAAATGGAGCATAATAATTCGGTTAAAATGAATTGCAGATTCAATCAACACCGAAACGTTGTTTATTGGAGATTCCATCTAATCGTATTATGAGAAATGTTAAGTTTATAAAACAGTCGGTACCCTAACATAAGTATCTACTTCGTGAAATTAAGGTAAATACTAATATGTACATGCAGAGACCATGCATATCATCTAGTAGAATCCAAGTAAGCAAACATTCGTAATCCTAGGAGTCACGTAATACTCTACTCATTATCATGTTACAAGCAATGAGTGCATAGTGCATATTATCGGAATCGGATACCAACTTTACAAGTAATACTACACATATTATCTGTTACACATCAATAGTTAATTATAATAATTAGGTTGTCTGCTCATAAAACATATGTATATTGTTGTGTATCTTAAAAGTGGTTGTAAACTTTAATAATCCGCTGATTACTACAGCTTATATACCGTACCTATATTGTGCTATGGGCTGTCTCGGTGTGGGCAAGTCTGGTGGGGCGGCTACTACAACTGTACTACAGTCCGTGGGCGGGAGACGGGCCGTTTACCTCAGCTGTCCTTTCGTCTACTCTTCCGTACTTTAAATGCCGGTAAAGTCACGTAAATATTGTTTTATCACAAAAAAGTCGAAGTAGAAGTGAAGAGAAATAAGTGTTGCACCGATATTAAACAGTTGTTAGTTTTTGGTGATCGCAAGGAGAAATGTTTACGGGTTGTTTTCGAGCGGCGGGCGCGATACGAGGCGCGTCCACCGCGCTCAGCGCGGCGCAACAGATACAGAGAGTAAGGGCTCCCGCCGCCGTCGCCGCCCGGGTGCTGCGCTGCTCCGGCGGCGCGCGCCATGGCCCCCCGCGCTGGCTCTGACGTCACCACGTGAACCTTCCCGAAATCCACGATCGCGGCAAAACGAAATCGTTTCTAATGCAACGGGTAATCTTTTCAATGGTACTTCATCTCAATGTGACGTGACATGAGCATGAGCACGGCTCATAGAGTAGGTAAATCTACCAGCGAATTAGGGTCCCATGGCGAAGTAACTTTCTCGAATCGTAATCACGTACATAAGGAATAAAATCAGCACACTTAACAGGTAAACATTATTTAAAAAAAATACTGCGTAGATATAAAGTATATAATACGCACGTCCATTACATAAATATGCACCTGCAAATTAGATAAATAACATATACCTAAAGTTCTGACCTGTATGTTCCTACCGACATTAATCTAATCTCTAGTAAGTATCTAGATCTAAAAATGATAATGTGATCAACTGAAGTGGTCCTTAGTCCGTACTCAATGAAGAACGAGCCTTGATTAGCTTACCTGTAGAAGGATCTGCTGATGGTCCCTTCTGAAATGAGATCCTAAAAGGCTATTCAATTGTGATTATTTCGTGCCTCGAGTAAATAAACAACAACAAAAACATAAATGTGAAATGAGAGCCAAGTTCAATTTTAAGAATGTGTCATTGCTGCAAGGGTGCCAAGTTCTGTGTTGTGTAGAAAATCCTGATATTATAAAGGATTTGATTTGTCTAGTTTTTACCACCAAACCAAATTTTAGAAAAGTAACATAGACAATAAATAGCCTATACGTAAAAACTAGCCCAGGAAAATCCTTTATAGTTTCAGGATTTTCTATACACAGCACAGAACTTGACACCTTGAGATAGGTCTGAATTCTTTTGTCGGTGAGTCAACAACGACACAATCATGTTCTTATAATTTGAACTTGGCTCCCATTTCACATTTATGTTTTATTCGGATATCATTACTTTTTGTACAGAAATTACTAGTATTCATTATGAAAGCAGTTTTACCCAAGCTGAAAAGGAGACATAACGAGGGTCAATTGTCAAAGATTTTCAGTTAACAGATTTTTCCCTTATATATATACGCCTAAATATAGTCTACCTTAATGTCAAATATCAAATTTCTAGGTCATCTGGAAGTGGGTTAGGTTTTTGATCTATAAGTCAGTCAGTCACAAAAATGCCGGTATTTAAACGTTAATTTATCAATAACTGTTTGAGTTTATGAAATTTTGTATTCTAGACAAACTAAGAGGCTTGAATAAATGTGCTACTTTTCATGTGTGTAGGTTAAATAGGTTTCAAGTTGTGAAGGGGTCAAAAGTAGCTCGAAATGGTTCGTGTAATTACACACAGTTGCTGCGTCGCCAGATCTTATTTTTTTGAAGTTGGTTAGGCTCTCTGTCAAGTGCTTAACTGGCAAGACACTGACTGAGTTTCTATTTTTATTTTATTAATACATATAATAACTTGTCAATTGCACGCCGCAATAGACCTACATGCAATAAAATCTACTTTATTTATGTTCGGTCAGGACTATTTGAAATAAGATAATTATATATGTGTAATATTGATACCTATAAGTTGTTGGATAGATGTTTACATATAGGCAGATAGGTACAGAATAAACCAACTGACTTTGTAATACCAACATTAAATAGATCTCACAACTGTTTCGGCTACGACTACGAAATATGAAGTTTAATTGAGACTTATATCTATATATATTAACAAAATAAATAAAGTTTATTAAGTGTTGCATGGTGTAACATTTTTGATGAGATGTTCTTTATTTAAAGATAGGAGTAAGTAATTAAATTGCAATCGCAACGATGCTGTACTATAAACATCCTAGAGTATATTAAGACTTATCGCAATGTTTTACGTCTCTAATTATCCTTTATTCCGCGTTATCTTATTTCTATCTTAAATCCACGCGGGATTCACGAGACAGAAGTGAGCGACATGAACCAAATTAGCTCGTTTGTGCTAACAAGAAAGCATCCGTATCTGGCAAGCTTGAAAAGGAGTTTATAATAAATATAGTACCTACCTCGGTTGGGACAAACAATAGCGGGTGGACGTGTGCTGGTGACGTTTGCAAGTTAGAGCGCAATCGTCGACTGCCACCCATAGATAGATCTGTACTAGATATGAGCGCCGATAGGCATTTAGTCGGCGGCGGCGCGCCGGTCAAAATAGGTCGGCGGCGGCGGCGAATCGGCGGCGTGGCCTTGAAACACCTTTGATTAACGAAAAAAGAATACAAACCAAAATTTTACCGAAAATACATGTTTTGCTGCAAGAAAGTTATAAAATAAGTGCATTTTTCAATTTCAAGCAAAATTTATTGAATAAAGGTACGAAAGTTTTTTATATAGTATAATAAACGATATCGCGCAGCATCAGAGGCGGTCTTAATCTTGGCGAGGCTCTGGCCGGCCGTCCGGACGATCTTTGCGAGGCCCTTATCTTTTGTGCTAGTAAAAAGTAGCGGATTGACTGTATCAGGGAAACGTCTGGTCGACAGTCCAAAGTGCCGAAGTAAGGAAAACCAAGCTCCGTCATTAACCAATATCAACCCAACAAACCGATTTACGTCAAAAAGTGAGGCCCACGGCCGAGCTCCACCTAACACCGAAGACCTGATAACGACGCCTTCCCATGCGTGGCCAGATGCTGAGCTGCAGGTAAGCTTACAGCTTAGAATCGAACGCCAAGTGTGAGCTTGGCTGACGGCCGAATGTGCGGAGCGCCGACTACGGCGCGCTTCTGTGCGAGGCCGAAGGCCAAGCCGTAAGAGAGCAGAGCTTGGAATTGAACTATTGGTTCAGTGTAAAGCAAGTCCGAAGGCCGATTAAGACCGAGGCCATAGTGTTAAAGACCTGGAGCTTTCCTGCAGGTGCATTTGTGCGAGGCCAAAGGCAGTGGAGCTAAGATCGGAGAAGAACCAATGACCAAGCATTTTAAAAGCGAGGCCGAAAATTAGGCTCCAAACAGGGCCGAAAATTTGGAGGTTCAGATAGCGGCTTACTTCTATGCGAGCGATGCGAGGGCAAAGCTTGAAATTTGAATAATGGCCAAGCTAAATGAGACCCGATTCCGTTTCCGATGCCTTCCGTGCACAGCCAACGGCCACCGTTGGGCGTGAAAGCACTTAATATCTGAAATTAACCCCCTTTTACACCTTTTAAAGACATTTAACCTTTCTTGCAATGGTTAAATTAGCGGTGAATGACGGATGAGCTAGCCAGCTGGCAAAATTAGTCATTTCGTTGCCCTAACACTAGTAGCGTGGTTACCAAACAGAAAAGTTTGAATTTACCATCGATATTTTTGAATTATATGGACCTAAAATGCCTTTTGAATGTCTATAAGCTATTCAGACTGGCCCCGTTAAAGATCTAAACTAGATAAAATATATATTATCTGATTCTGAAAGTAGTAGTACCTATCAAGGTCACGCCGATGCCACGCCGATAGCGCAGCGTCGGCGGCGGCGGCGCGAAAATTTTGTCGGCGGCGGCGGCGCGCCGGCGCGGCGCTCATATCTAATCTGTACCTATTTGAAAAACAACAAAATGATTTTATGGGCCCGATTCGGATTATGAAATAGACATCTATTAGACATCTTTTAGACATCACCAAGATACGATAACGATATGTTTAAGATCTAACCTGTCAAATTTGACATTTGCGCGATTCTGGAGATACTCTTGGACGATTTCCACAGGATATGACTTAGAGGTCTAATTCACATCTAATATATATCTTACTCTATCTAACGTAAAACTGACATTGGTTGCCTGAATTGCGCTGCAAAAGAGAACTAGTTGATATCTAAACTATAACGTATTTAGTACGTGTCGTCTCATGTGAATATCTTGAAGTTCGAATACAGCAGTATGTCATTAATTCACACCAAATGTACTGACTTACACTGCTTACACATTTTGTACACGAGCGTCGAGAAAGCAATGTCCCTAACGTCGCCGTCCTACATACCCGGAGAAGACCAGCCCGCTTCCTCAGACCTCGAATCCATCATCTTCGTGTGTGATATAGAGTTTGGGTGCTCCATGTCAAACACATAATTATGAAAAAAAAGTCACACCACACACCACACCACCTACCACATTATTCAAAGCCAGGCTAAAATGAATAATTGATACAAATCCATACTAGGTACTTGCTCTGCTTCAGCTTAATGTGTATTTTGAGAAAGTTGCCAAAAAGTTGGAAAAGTTCTCGGAAATGTCTGGATTAAACATGAAATAAAAAAAAACCAATGTAGCGTAATGCTCCAGGTTAAATTTCGCAATTTTGGAAACTTTCTGACGGCACATCAGTCCCTACTCCATCCAGCGGGTTGATGGTCTGTGACGCGCAATAAACCGGCTTTGTCAGACGTTTAATCCACTTAAGAATTGGTTGCAGCGCTGTTTAGGGACGACTCGTCCTTTTATCGCTCGAGACACATTGCTTCCGACAGGACTCACGCCGCCGTCGCTCGGAACATTTTTTAATCAATCAAATGTATGGCGTTTCGTTATATGTATTACAGATACAGTCCTTACTATGTTCCGACTAAGTACCTAAGGTACCTGTAAATTTTTATAATTACAGCATATTTCGTTAGTATTGTGTTTGTAGTCTATTGGACTATTGAGAGTTGATGGAATCTAAAATAAACTAGGGCCTAGGTACCAAGTTATTGGTTGAAAGCAATGGAGTATTATAACTGGGCTATGGGATACAAAACCGGACGTCTGCCTAATAAAACGGTATGCAATTTTATTTCCATATTTTATGTATTTCCTATTACAATTGTTAAAGGTAATTTATACTTAGAGAGCCATTCCCAGGAATCCTAGGTAAAACTAAATTGGCTTTATTTTCAAGAAACGGACAATACAGAGTCTCATGACCTGTTTGAAAAATATTATAAGAACGAATTAAATTCCACCTCTAGTAAATATCCAGTACGTGGTTGTAATAAAAAATTCGTTTAATTACTAATGAATAATAACCCGTAAATAAACCATGAGCCAATTTCGAGGGAGGGCGTTTTTGAAAGGCTTTACAGTGACATAAATATCTTAAAAGGGCCCAGCGGCGTTCTTAAGCTACTTACGCCGAGCAAATGCCTATCTATAAAGTATTAGGTACTGCTGCGGTTTCAGTAATGTATATACAGTACCAAAGTTATTTCGCTCTGCCACAGAATATTTATGTAATGAAAAGGGTTCACTAACAGGAACATGTGTACGTATTTAAATAAACGGGGCTTATTGATACCCTTTCTGATTCTATTACTTATTTATTTGCTCTTTTCAATAAAGCTTAATTATTAGAGGGCGGAGTACCGGTGGCAAATTTCACACAAAAGGTATGGAGTCGTTTTTATAATTATTATTTTAGGCTTGAATAATAAAATTATTAACAGAGCTCGGATAGGGTGAGCTATTTGCCTTATAATTTGACATGTCTTATGTCATATATAAGGCAAATAGCTCACCCTATCCGAGCTCTGATTATTAATTTACCTAATGTACTTAGTATGGTACCTACTCGTAAATTGGAAGTAAGTACTTAACATTTATTTTCATAAATCGATTTCAGGAACACCTAAACGTTATGTCATAAATGTTTTGGGTTATTTTTCAATTTCTTTTAACAAAGTCACCATTCATCGATATAATATTTTTTACCATAAGCAACCTAATTCTTCTTTCAAGTCCTTAAACATGCAACCATGACATCGGTAGATGTAGAGCGATCGTTTTCCACTCATAAATGGATCTTCAATAAATTAAGAGACCGATTCACTCCGAAAAGTCATTTTATAACATGGATACGCACTTAAGTGTAGACTGTGGGGAGGACCTCGAACACATAATTCCAGTCCTCAATTGTAATTGAATGGTCTTGAAAATAATATATCGTTTGGCAGGTATAACTTCTTAGTCTAGTATTTAGTACCTAATGATAATGTTTTGATAAGAAAACATATTATTATGTATTATAGATATTAACAACATATTACATTATATTTGTATGCTCGTAAGATAATTTCTATAAGTTCCTAAAAAATATTATGCAAAATTAATCATTTATTCGTTATTTATTTAATCATAAGAATACTTAGGCGACTCCATACATTTAGTGTGAAATTTGCCACCGGTACTCCGCCCTCTATTAATTATATTATTTACTTGTATGTAGCACCTACTAGTCTCTGCCTGCGGCTTCGTCAACATGTATGTAATATATAATATATGCGGTAATATTTCGGTATATGTACGTATGTTTGGATATATGTATTTTGACACACACTGTAAAATGTGAATGTTAATGTGAATTTCCATTTCATATTTCAATTAGATGTGGTTTGTATCCGCTAACTTAGTCATACTTAGTATTTATTTACTCGTAGATTATGTATTTTATATATCTAATTTGCAATTATGGACTGGCATAGGCTAAAATCAGTCAGGGTAAAAACGGGATGCTATTACTAGGGCTCCGCTGTCTCTGTCTGTCCGTCCGTCCGTCTATCTGTCACCAGGCTATCTCATGAGCCATGATAGCTAGGCAGTTGAACTTTTCGCAGATGATGTAACCGCTATGACAACAAATATTAAAAACAGAATATAATAAATATTTAAATGGCGCTCCCTTACAACAAACGTGATTTTATTGCCGTTTTTTGCGTAATAGTACGGAACCCTTCGTGCGCGAGTCCTACTAGCACTTGGCCTGTTTTTTAAAGCTACACCGATAAGGCTTAAGTCAAACTTTATCATTGCATTATTTTTATTTTAAGAAAATACGGGTGACTTCCAGAAAACCCTTGGGTACCTACTTTAAAAGTATAATTTCCAGAACAAAGACGTTCTTTACATATTTTATCGTCCCGTGGGACTGTTTACTCAAATACTAAAAAGGAAAGTGACAGCGACGTCATCATTCAACTTGATGGTGTTCTATACTTGTAGACTCGGCAGCGTACGTAAGCTACCTTACCTCAACTCAACATACAAAGCCTGTCGGATTTATTCCCAAAACATTTGATAAGGCACTGTCAGGCCATCTGCGAGTTTCAGTCATTCGATCTGTTTCCGATATGAGAGTTACAAATTCAGCGAGTTACTGAAACTCGTAGTTGAACTTACCTATACACTTCTAAAGTGACACAGTAGAAGCGCACTGAAGTGTTGTCTTAATTACTTATATTTAGGTAATATTGATATATTCCCTTCACAAGTAGGTACTCTTAGTAAGGTTGGTAATATTTTATAATTTAATGAATGCCATAACCTTCGCACGGGTTAACATATCCACCTAAACCTTCCTCAAGAATCACTCTATTGTTAGGTGAAAACCGCATGAAAATCCGTTCAGTATTTTTTGAGTCTAACATGAACATACACACACACAAACAGACGCGGCAGGGGACTTGAATACCTCGGTTAAAGTAAATCAATGCATGTACTTATTAAGTATTTACGAAGTGGTGTTTTCCTTTTAAGCGCGGCGTGATAAATAAATTCAAGGAAAATTATACGGTTTCCAAAAGGTCAGATTTGTTCGGACGCCTAATACGTAATGCTCACCCAATGTAGCAGATTACTAATTGAATGTTAATTTAATGGGGAGAATGCGGATTAAGTAGGTATTATTTTTATTTTTTATTGGTTTACCAGTAAGTAACTGTTACACTGCCGCATACAAAAATTTATCAAATCCTTAATTAAATAACTAAGAGCGTAGTGTACAATAAAACTTAAGTAAACACTGCATGCAAATTAAAATGAAAACCAAACGAAATTTAATTACGAACTAATTAGAATTACTGAGGTATGAGCAGCGTTAGCGACTGTAAGGTAAATGTTAATCGCATCTCACCGTCGGGTAGGAATCAATATCGCGATTATACCGCTCGTTAGCAGAGCCGACGTTGCATATAAGCGGAGGTGACGGCCTCATGAAATCTCGCCCTAAATTAGATTTTGTCCACTCCCCGTGGGACGGTATTTCGTCCTCATTCAGCGAAAAAGGGATGCTCGTAAAAAATGGACTTAGTTTTATATCATTGAGTTGCTAAAATGCAACCAACGTAATGTTCGATCTACTTACCTATAGATACATCAATCACTTTTTTTGCGCCACTGTTTTTCAGAATGTATCGGATATACAAGTCAGATTAAAACGTGACCTACTTTACGTACCTATTTAGATATGAATTGTGGCATTGGTTTTGTAACCCAGGCACCACAAAATTAATATGGAACAGTAATCCTTTTTTACTTATAAATATTATAGGTAATAAGAAATTTGCCACATTTTCGCAAGAATTGAGATTTCTTAAAAATATTTTTATCGTAACCATCAGTAAACACGTTGAGATCTGATACCTACCCACTAATTATTTTCCATTAGGAAGCCCAATGAAGGACTAGGGGAGAATGCCGGTACTTTAATATGTCATTCCTAATCAATTACTTATTTAATATTTTTAATTGTACTAACTGAGAGCGCGATTAATAGGTGAAAATCGCACTTTCGGTTCGAAAAATTTAACACTAAAACAAATCTAAGTAAGTGACCACGCTTACAATTACCCGTTTTAGGTTCTAAAGATACAAAAGAATATTATTTTTACTTAAAATACTTAGAAATAAAGATTTCATAGTTCAGTAGGTATTATACTTAAGTACAATGTGTAAAAAAAAACTACCGATTACGTATTACTAGTAACAGCAATAATCGCAATTCGTGAACAAGCTCAATCTAGGGAGCAGGCTAAAATAACTTTTAAAATAACTTTTAGCCTGCTCCCGAGCCCTCTTTATGCGGGCGCTGAATTCTTTAAACGTTTGCTTTGCTAAAAGGCAAATTGATGGAACCGATTTAAATCGAATACAGGATTAATCTCCGAAAAGTGAACAGCGATTAGAAGTTCACTTATGGCAGAGGAAAGGCACACGACCTTTGGCATTCTAGGAATTCTGCGCGGGGAGCACATATCTATTTTTTATTCTCACCGCCTACTGAGCCGATCACCATCGAGAAACCAATATAAACGTGGCTTTGTAAGTAACAACAATGCGTAACTGAATATCATACAGGCTCGCCTGAAGCGTACGGTCGGTTAGCATTAGCAGTGGATATAAAAGCCCGGAACAAAGGTAGGTTCCTCGCACACCTCGCGCCGGTCGCGGCTGCTGAATAATTGAATACGTTATACTTGGCGGAGCTGCCGACTGCGAGAAATGCCCACATTCCGTGCGGCGAAAATGTGTGCAAACACAATACACATCGTATCCCACAAAACAGAATAACGCAACGTAAACCGACTTCGCGAAATGGCGATTAAATAATTTAAGTATACATTGCCCTGTATGTACTAGTAAATAAAGTTAGTACTTTAGATTTTGGACAGTTTTCGCACGTGTTATTTCTAGGTACAACGTTACATTATTGTTCCAGTATTCTTTGTTTTTACAACTAATTTTGTCCGGAAGTTTGAAATAAAATAGCAATTCTTCAACAATATCTATTGAATTTCTATTAAAGCTCAACAGAAAACAGTGAACGTTTCCTTAAGAAGATAGATGAGATAGAATTTCGAGCATGTTCAAATATGTATTAGGTAACTAGTGGATATACTTAAGTACATTTTAAATTTTGTTTTAATGTTGCGGCAACTACCTACATACAAACATGATGTAAACTTCTTGTGTCGAATTCCTTTCGTGGTGAATATAAAGTTAGAAGTTGGTTTCAGGGCGGTTTGTTTTGGGTCGGAATGTAAGTTCACTGCATTAACCGTTTTCCATCAGAATCAAATAGTTACCGTAAGTTAATTGAGTTTACTCATTTTATAATCGTTAGACGTTAATCGCTTTATTTTGTACCAACATAAAATATGTATATAGGTAGGTTTCATAATAGGTTTATCTTTTTCTTTAGTACTTCAGAATAGGTGATATGCCATGTATTCGACAGTAGATACTAATGTATTTAATAAGAAATATAAGAATATATGTATATCTCAACATACATAAAAAAATAACATTGTATAAACAAAAACATACTTATTTGGATAATTGCACAAGGAGACTAACTCCGTGTTTCAAAAATCCTCTCAACAGTCAACATGAGGAATACACCAACTTTTCTGCAAAAATAACATTGTATAAACAAAAACATACTTATTTGGATAATTGCACAAGGAGACTAACTCCGTGTTTCAAAAATCCTCTCAACAGTCAACATGAGGAATACACCAACTTTTCTGCACTTTTACATCTTTTCAAGCACAATAACAAACCAAACAATGCTTTTTGTTACTTGTTATCGCTTTGATGACAATCCTTTTACAAAAGGTACGGCGTATTTACTCGGGACTTTTTGGGATGGTATTTAGTCCATCAGTAATTGGCTGGAAAAAGCACTACAACGGGAGTTGTGGAAATCAAGGGGAGAGGCCAAGGGGAAAGGCCGTTGCCCAGCAGTGGGACACTATAACGGGCTAAAAAAACTAAAATTATTCATTTGCCCTGAGCGTCTGTGTATAATAATAACGCATATTTACACAAATCGTGTCACATATCGTTTATACGAGTATGATAGAATCGGAACTCTGCGGATATTACTTGAAAGTGAATAAGACAGCTACACTCATACGTATGGATATTAATAGCAAATATACCTAACGCGAAAATATCGAAATATGGTTTTAGGGAAATGAATCGTTGTAGTCAGATATTTACGTACAGTCAACGGTAAAAATATGGGTGTAAAAATCATTTCAAAAATATGTCCCATAACTCTTATGTCAATGAATTAAGAACTATAGGACATATTTTTGAGTAAGTTGTCTACACCCATATTTTTACAAAGTCACATTATAAAACAAAGTCCCCCGCCGCGTCCGTTTGTTTGTGTGTTTGTATGGTCGCGATAAACTCAAATTAAACTACCTACTGAACGGATTATCATGTGGTTTTCATCTATCGACTATCAATAGAATGATTTTTGAGGAAGGTTAGGTGTATATTTGTCATGGGTAACCCGTGCGAAGCCAGGGCGGGACACTATAACTCATAAAATATATCTACATAGTCCATAAAGCATCCCTTTATTTAACTTTCTTTGACTGTTAATATATCCTAACCTAACATACAAAAAAATCCTTAACAATGGTATACGAGTAGGTGCAAGAAATGCTTCCTCAACTAAAGTTCGTTTTCCTATAAAATATAATTAAGATCCATTATGCCAAAGTTTCTCAATTACGGACTTTCGCCGCTGAATTACACCTGTGTGCTACTTAGGCAACTTTTATTTAAAAATCACTTGCCCTGATGTTTAGGAGTGAGGTGGCTATTATACTCGTATAAAAGTTGTAATGCGATGGAGGCTTTTAAATGAAATGCTCGTTTTTATGGAAGAACGACCAAGTACTCGAGAATTTTCGCTGACGTCGTACCTCGTAGGACATGTAAATCCATAGGTATGTGACTAAAATATACCATAAAATTTTGCCGGCAAATTGTCTAATTGAGTTAGTAAATGACGTAAATTGTGTTACTTTGCGAAAAGTATTTCGAACGATTCGTTCACATTACTTGCACACAGGTGACACAGGCGTTGGTCAACTTCTAAAACCATTCAAAAACCGAGCGGAACGAACTGCTATATTGGCCATTACAGACACCTGCACACGAAAACGTAATTATGCAGTCGCGTCCGACGCGCCCGATCGTTTAAGCTTCTCGATAGCTACTTTCCTGTGATATAATACTGTACTTAGAATAATGTGAAGTCTCTACAGAAAATATTAACGAAAGTTATCTAGACACGCGGCAGCGTGTCAAGCCAAGTTCAAGCAAAGGAACTGGCTAGCCAGCGCCGAGTGTAATATTACACGAACCACTTGGTGCCACTTTTGACCCTTCTATAACTCAAAACATCTTTGACGTAAACACATAAAACTACGTGTGTTTAATTATATCCATAAGGATATCTAGAAGCCCAAATTTCATGAAGCTAGCTCAAACGGTTATAAAGGTATGAAGGTCAAAAAGTCGTAAATTTTAAGACTGACTTATGACTTATAGTACCTAAACCTAACCTACTTCCAGATGACCTAGAAGGATGAAATTTGGAATCCAGCTTGGTTATTGTGTGTAACCGTAGGAAAAAATCTAAAAATAAAATAAAGTTAAAAAATAGGGGGGGTCCCCATACAAAAAAACCACTTTTTATTGGGACTGACATATAAGTACCTAAACCTAACCTACTTCCAGATGACCTAGAAGGATGAAATTTGGAATCCAGCTCGGTTATTGTGTGTAACCATAGGAAAAAATCTAAAAATAAAATAAAGTTTAAAAATAGGGGGGGTCCCCATACAAAAAAAACATTTTTTATTGGGACTGACATATAAGTACCTAAACCTAACCTACTTCCAGATGACCTAGAAGGATGAAATTTGGAATCCAGCTCGATTAATGTGTGTAAGCGTAGGAAAAAATCTAAAAATAAAAAAAAGTTAAAAAATAGGGGGGGTCCCCATACAAAAAAATATTTTTTTATTGTAGCGTTGCAACCGTTACAAGCAGATATTTGAAACTACCCCAATATATGTATTATTATATTTGCTATATTAAAATAAAGTTTAGTTAGTCAAAAAATAAGTGGTGTCCCCATACAAAAAACTTGTAATACGCTCTAAACAACCGGCCAACGGTGTGTCGTCGGCGGCGCGCGGTACCACATAATTATACAAAGAACAGAAGTAAAAACCATACAGCAGAAACACAAGAAAAAACATTAAATCTCAATACCTGCCTAGTTTTCTTTACAAAAATTATTGATATCCCACCAAAAACATAAATGTAAAAAAGGAGAGCCAAGTTCAATACAAAAATTATGCTTGGCTGTGGGGCTCGCCGCAAAAAGAATGGAGATCTAAATGAGTGCCACTGCCAAGTTCTATGCAAAATCCAAATATGTATTTATAGGAACAGAATAACATTATAAACAAGTATTAAAATCTATTTCTTTGCTTTATTGGATACCTATAACAATTGCTGTTATTTAAAAAAATGTGTGATCTTAAAGTAGGTTAGATTTGGCTTGGCCAGGTTTTATCAGAATTACAATATATATAAAATGATTGATATAATGAAAACTGGCCAAGTCAAATCTAACCTACTTTAAGATCTCACATTTTTTTAAATAACAGCAATTGTTATAGGTATCCAATAAAGCAAAGAAATAGAGTTTAATACTTGTTTATAATGTTATTCTGTTCCTATAAATACATATTTGGATTTTGCATAGAACTTGGCAGTGGCACTCATTTAGATCTCCATTCTTTTTGCGGCGAGCCCCACAGCCAAGCATAATTTTTGTATTGAACTTGGCTCTCCTTTTTTACATTTATACAGGTCACTTATCTTATCTTGTTTCTCACAGGACACGCCAATCCGTCTTCTTGTATCTCTAAGCTTCTAATCTCCTCGCAAGCAGAATTTCTTCCGCCTATCATAAGTCACCGAATTTATCTCCATCCAAACGGTTACAGCAAAAACTGTATTATGTCCTATTTATGTCTTTCGCTTTGGCCGCCGCGACCCGACGTGATGATTGGTAATGCGTAACGTATAAAGATTGAAAGCTATGAGCTCAAATCGATTCTAAGTCTCAAAATCGATCAATTTCCAGAAGGTGATATTTGAATAGTACCTAATTGCGGCTGCATTGCTGTTTTGATAGTGACAGCACAGTTTTGATAGCGCAGCAGTAACATTTTAAAAATGGCTTTACTTTCATAATCATCTATTTATTTTAATTTGTTTGTTTCGCTGTTAATGTCACTTACGAGTTACTTAATTACACGCGGACTTTTTGTAACTACTATTCTAAGATTAATGTTACTCAAAGACTCTTCTAGCCACATAATTTATTGCGTAGCTGATGTTGTCATGTCCTACAAAAACAACAACAAATAAAAGTTAGTGTTAATGTTGTTTCCGAAACCACGCCTGTTACTTTGATGCCGACGTTAGGCAGCTTTTTTCAAGCAGGAAGTACGAGTAGGTTTTATCTCACGTATTATTATTTTTCTTTTTGCGCGTATCCAAGCGGTGATTTAGGGAATGTTGAAAGTTGCTTACGAGTTTGAGGATTACTTGAAACCACATGCCACCACACATAATGTGTAAGCTTTATATATCAGGTATATAAATAAAAAGTGATGTCTGTAGCCATATTCGCAGAATTTGGGTAAAACAGATTTACATACTCATTACATTTGTCTAATTAGCATAAAACTTGCGAACGTTTAGGAGCATAAAATCCAAAGTGCTTTTTAATAGCTAAACGTAGGTATATTATTTTATTAGAATAAAAGCTTAGTAATGCCTAAGTAAAAATTAACAACTAACATGGAAAAGCTCTCTGCCTCCGGGAATATATAAAATGGACAAATTAATTTGCTCCTTATGGCAAATAAATAACGAGAAAGCAGTGAATATCCTAGCATTACAGGGACACTACAGCGTCATCTGCTGCAGATATACTTCAGCGAAATAGCAGATGCTATCAATAAAACTCAATGGGTAATATACATCCAGTTATAATGGGATATAAAACTGCGAAGAGCGTGGCTGTTAACAGTAGAGTATGTTTATTCCATTTAAGTAGGATTTGAAAACTGAAAATATGTACATATGTAGTATATGTACATATGTACTCGTAAGGTTTTATTATGCTTTTATTGAATCTCATGACTTAGTACGAGTAAGTGTGGGTTAGTTTTGCTACTTTGCTATTTTGTTACCTACGATCATCAATATAGAATTTTATTACAATGCGGAAAATGCATACTGCGATAGCTCATATTTCCCGGGGTAGCGCAGAAATTTTTAGATTACCAATAAATAAATTTTGCTATTAAACTGTCATGCAGTCCGTGATGACTGTGTTTGTGATAGCAACCTTCAGCAAAAATTCAGTTGTAAACAAAACAAACATAAAAGAAAAAAATAATAAAAGTTTCCTCTGCAAAAGCCATTCACCGTTAACGAATCCGCAGGAGCTTCGCGGGAGTTAGTTACCGCGACACCTACATACTTGAAGGGTCATTCAAGTATACATACCCACTGTAAAGTTTGAAGGATGCTCGACTAGGGAGGCCAAAGGTTCCCGGAAACACCCCTAAAAGAATAATGCGAGTAGGTATAATTTCGAAGGAAACTATTTTACCCGAACGGCCGCAGCTACATTCAGCGGTATAATGAAAAAACAGAAGTTCCATCCCAAAGGAAAGCGCTTAAACGGAGCACCGCTTCAATCGAGATAAGGCTCTTGTGCACAGTAATTTCTTTTCTAAGATACATCGTAACATACAGTAAAAGATGGATGGTGTACTTGCGATTGTTTATGAGCCAATAAAATTACTTTATATGAACTAGGTAGGTACTAGTTTTAAGTAAGGCAACTATATTTAGTGTAATATTTGCGACGCGTTATCGACTAAAATAATGAGCTCTGTATTTTTGAGAGACTCTAATACGAGTATGCTTGCCTAAATATGAAAGTGTGAACTCAAATATAAATATTTTTTATAACTTTGATATCACCTTAATAGGTATAACCTTCATTTCACTACACTCTACATTGACGGGTTACCGCTTATTTAGCTGACCGGTTAAATACGTGCGTTAGAAAAACGTGGAGCAAGACATTGCTGGGACATGGTTGCGCGGGAAACAAACCCACTGTAAGCAGAACACGACTTCATTTGTCAGAAGTGCGAAAGACTACCTATTCCATTCTCGTATCACCTTTCATAATCCTTAATACGTTGTCTCCATCTTCACAATTTTAATGTTTTATTTATCTCTATATAATAGATGCAAAGCCGAGAATGATGGTAATGATGATGACAAATTTAATAATGGAAATCACCAGCTAAATCATAAAAATCTGCGAAAAACCATTAAAGAGCACACCTTCGTATCGCAATAAAATTCTAAATTGATACTTCTTTATTTTCTATAGGAGTAAGTCATTTTAGAATGACCTAGAAAGCAGAAGGTATAATAATGTTTAGTATATTTAATGAATGATAATGATAAATATTCCATCAAGACGTTGCGTTAACAATAAACGCTTCATTCAAAACAGTCTTTTGTTTGTGCTCGCATTCAAAGTCGTCGCCATTTTTAACCTAATTGACGCCAATGACTTGAAAATAAGGTCGAAAGTAGAACACAGAGACAGCTTGTTAAGTCTGGTAAACATTTTTTATCCGGTAAGTTGGAAAGTAAAGCCGCGCCTCGGGAGGAGTGACGAGGGTTCTGTCATTGTAATTCACGACCTCCTTTATGAGATCACCTGAAATGTGTTCTTTTCCAGATAAACTTACCCAACATTGATCCGTGAAAATATCAATCCGTCTATTTTCAAGTTACATGGTCAAAGTTCATCAGGCATTTTAGATTTTAATTTAGGTTCTAGAAGCGAACAAATACCTAAATCAAAGAAGCTAATGGAGAATTGTTAAAGTTTACAGCAACAATTTCATCCGTTCGTAAAGTTTATTCTACGAGAAGAAAACATTCTTATTCAACAACCTCAGGGTTGGCAGCGGATCAAATTTTGTTTTTGTACATTTTATTGTACTCCTAAGTTCAGTTTCCAAAATTCAGTTTGCTTATTATAAAGTTTGAAATTTATAACCATTGAATTCTCTTAGTTGGGATACTAAGATATTCAGAGAAAACTAAATAGTGCAAGATACACGGAACACTTTTCATGTAGGTACCTATGTTAAATTGCGATTTGGGTATACATACTCGTACCTGTGTATTTTAACATTAACGAGTTAAGCTTATAATCGTTTATTACTTACCCATATTTTTTTCTTACATGAGTGACGCTCCTTTGAACTACAATAAAAATAAAGACTCCCTTGTGCGTTCAACATGAAAGGAGTGGCGGACAATGGCAGACCCCGCGGTAACTTTGACAGGGGTCACTATATATTCACGGTCACTACATCTTATAGCATGGATCCGATTCGCACGTCGCTCCGATGTTTGAGCGAGACGTTATGTGCGTATTATAGCGTCATTCCGCTTGCACATTGGAAGTCAGAGTGCTAAGCGCCTTAACCTGCGAAACGATATTCTCTCCCAGCCTATTCCAAATTGTGCCAACCCTGATGGGAACGTCTTGCGTATTCTGTCACTCAAGTGTGTTTATGAAGCTTAACTCGCCCAAATACGTGAGCAAATCTTGTACTTACCTACGCCAATTCTGGTTCTTGAGGTGGATTACGTCTGTCTGAAATGAATAATTAAAACCATACAGAGCTTATTAGATGACATACACGTGATTATGCTCAATTATGCTTCCCTTCAGAGATTCATTGGGAGTTCCGGTATGTTAAAATAATTTCTGGATAAGTTGGTAGGTACCACCACAGTTGTGTTCACAACGCTGCGAAACAAGTAAAAAATTAAATGTACGAGTAACTATTATTACTAAATTATTTCAAATAGAAAACCATAGACCTAGTATTACATAGATGAGCTATACGCGTGCCTCCGTGAGGGACAAAACATACGCAAAGCGACAATATTAAAAACACGTTTTAACATTCCTGACAACATACCAAAAACAATCTACGTAATTCGGTCGGGTTATTTGTTGCCCACCATAAACCATTCTAAATGTTTGGTGGGGAACAAACAAAATATGAGACTGTGACAAGGACAAGTAATAATACCGCTTTCTCTGCTACTCCTACTGAAATTTCCATAAGTGCATCTCGTTCGGTCGTTTGGCCCCTCCCCCCCGTGTCCTCTCTATATTATTGTATCTATATGTAGAAAACTAAAATTTACCGGTGTAGGTGGCGCTGGTGCTGAATGACGTCGACGTTGGTGGTTGGTTCGTTGTTTGGAGGATGGTTGTTTGGCACCGTAATAAAAGTAGGCAATACACAACATACAGTCATTATCTCATAATATTATAAGTTGTCATTAAAAGGCATTCAGATAAATGTTCTTGGCAGTACGTGACACTCTCTAAGCCTAAGTTACATATAGGTTGGCTAGCTAAAGGTTCTAATTAGTACCTAATGAAAAGACGCATTTAATTTAAATGCTTTCATGGCTTTAAATTACAGCTACCTGCCGGACCGGAAACGCTAAAGACCAAAGTGTATTCAATGATACGAGTATGACCTCTTTGCCTTTAAGCTCGCACTTTATCATATTATTAAGTTAAAAAAACAAGAAGAAGTCAGCAGGTAGGTACTTAGGTTCCTAGTTCATTAAGATTTAATAAATACTTGCAATAAAAATTCTACAATTATCCGCTTTAATGAGAACATAATGATATTAGATAATTTTAATTAGTATTGATGTAATTAATGTTCGCAACCTGAGTCTATCTGACAGTTAAATGTTTTTGTTTCGATTAAATGACATGTCTAATGACACTTGATGTAGGTAAATACCTATATTTGAAGATTGTAGATATATCTACCTACAAACTTACAATTCGCTCACATCCCTGGTGTGAGTACATTTTGTCAACACCGTTTGTTGTTACCTAATTCATCATTTTCTTAACGTTGTCCCGGCCTGGGGTCCGCCCGTTAACTTAATGCCAAGACAATTCTTAGGACATAGTTTTTTTACGAAAAAGACTACCACGTGATTTTCCAGCAAACTAGATCTTATTTGGGACTAACTACCTACTGTTGTTACTGTTGCTTTTACTTAACTGTTGTAATTAATTAATTTATAAGTTATATAGCTTCACCGTATTTCGTATGATCGATTAAACATCTCAATTAGGTAGCTGTGTCACATAAAGCATCTGTGTTAAGCGGCTTATCGGTTGCTGTCTCCCTCAGATTAAACCACAGATTACTTTATTATCATTGATGTACAATATAGAACAAGTAGCAATAACGACGCCTAGGTGATAGCGCCCTAGCAGCACATTCATTGTGTTAGTAGGGCGGCCCTACTAACACAGCGTAAAAAATGTGCACTTAAGTTGCACCCACGCTTTCTACCTTCCGGCATATAAGTACAAATATCAATAACATGAGTTCTAGAGAGGTAAGTATGCTCCATGTGCTGTTGTAGTAAACAAATAGAGGTTAAATCAAATTGCTTTGTTTCTCAAAGATGGTCTAAATTTAAATGTACCTAATTAAAGTATTGGTTATCGATACTTTAAAGTAAACATTAAGAATATGATGCAACTACGGATACAGGTTGCTTAATATAGGCCGTTAGCTTATTGATTCGGTTAAATTATGTTCTAATGTATGGGCAAGAAAAACTAATTATAGCCAGCATTCTATGAATGTAGTATGATACCTTTGGGTATGGTGCTTTACGCATACTAGCGTCCCTCCCCCTCCCCCTGACGCAACCCCTCCTTTTAGCATGAAATATGTCCCGGTTTACGGTTTTTTTTTATTTTTGAGAAAACTATTAGAGTTAGGAAATAAGTGTCAAGGTAATAAATAATCCTTAATAAATTTTAAACAAAAAAGGTTATATACAACTTTTTAGAAAGACTCACCATATTCATGTATTAACTTGTTGAAGTTCATTATAAGTTAGTACGTGATAGTACTGAAAAAAATCTTATACGGAAAATAAGCTTGCAAGGTTATTGTCCTGTATGATTTCTTTTAGTACTATCACGTATATTGTTATAATGTTATATTGATCTTCTGCAAGTTTTTCAACGGTTAAATTTTGTCGAAGTTCATCTAGCCATAACATGAATATGGTGCGTCGTATCAAAAAAATGAATATAACCTTTTTTGTTTAGAATTTAATAGGGAACATTTCTTTCATTGACACTTTTTTCCTATATTGTATATATTCCCCAAAAAACAAAAAAAACTCCCAACCGGGACATATTTATGTATGCTAAAAGGGGGGGTTGCGTCAGGGGGAGGGGACGGGACGCTAGCCTGCGTAAAGCACCATACCCAAAGGTATCATACTACATTCATAGAATGCTGGCTATAATTAGTTTTTCAAGAAACACAATTTGACCGAATCATATCGTTTCTGAATATATTTTACAGGGAGCTTATGATATGGATGTAGATAAAATAAATGAATAAATATATGCGGGGACAATCTGATACCGATCAACCAACTTTCAACAAAATTAACATCATACCTAACGCAAATAAGATAAAAAAGATAAAATTTATTTCATTGAAAAATATCCAAAAATTAAAACAATCATAATATGCTTAAATAGTTACTTAAATATTATAAATGTACAATCACAGTGGTTTACAAAAGTAAACATAAAATAAAAGATCTTGTAAGCAAAAATTGTAACTGGCTCTAACATTATTTTAACATCAATACCAACAATATTATTTAATAAATACATACAATGTTATTTAACATAAATAAGGCCATTACCGGGATCCACAGCTGGTTTAGCTTTGTAGGCTGGAGTACTGCCTTATCAAAATGTTATATGCCCAAAGGCACAGCCAAAAGAAAGTACCTGAGACAGAGATATATTCCTCCTACTCTTCCTACTTATATGTTTTATAATACGGATTCCACGGGAAGTAGTCTATGGTTTAAACACTTAATTACCGCCAGGTGTGCGTCAAGATGATAAATCCAGTAAAGATTGATGTTTCATGAGTTTGCCGACTGTTGAATATAAACCTGTTGTGATCCCATCGTTACAAAGACAGACGTTCTTGCAGATTCCGTAGATTATTGGGATTTTAGTGGGTATTTAGGTATTTAATTAAATATCATTGCCATTGTAAACTTCTGATATGACAGTGAAATTTATCAACTAGGATTTTTGAATTCAGAATATTGATATTCCGAGGTTTAAAGTACCTACCTAACTATTCTAAGTTTATTCAGACGCTCAAAGGTTCCACATTATTAAATTACTTAATAATGTGGATTTGATGTATTTTTTATGATAATCGACAAGTACTTATATAAACAATAACATTTTTATCTTATTTACCAAGTTGTTACTTGGCGTGACTATTCGTTATCTTAAACAACGAATGTCAAGAGGTGTCAATGTCGACTGATTTTGTAATGGTTAAGTGATCTGCCTAGATGGATACTATGCTTAACAAATTTTGGTACAGTATACATATCATTTTACAGAGAGATTATAAGTACAGTATACATATAAGGCGACAGTGTAAGAGTTCTTCAAATAAAAAGGAGTATTTAGAGTTTCAAAGCATCGGTAACGCGCATGTTGTGTGCATATGTGCTCCTAGAGTTGCTATAATCCATAAACTGCAGTGATTGCTCACGTTCAGGCGACCTGTAAACTATTTGCGATTTGCGACTAAAACAATCATAGGTAATTAAATTTTGCCAATAAAAACCGTTTTCAGTAGTAATCGCATCATAGGTGTCGCTTAAGTACACACGTCACGGTCAACATCCCCTGGACTCGGCCGTTAAATTAATCGCATACACACCGTCGCAGCTCGATTGCCATATTCAGAAATAATAATTGTTTCACCGGCCGGCACAGACTAACTTGATATAAAGTCAATACATTTCGTGCCCCACACGCCGCGACTGCATATCAAGTCATAGTTTTGGTCAGGTTTATTTACGTGCAAATTTTTGTCATGGCGTAAATGATACTATATTTGAGTTTGAGAAGAGTTGTGGAATGTATCGGGCCCGATACATTCCACGACATTTCTCTTTCCGCACCGACTCTACTTTATTGACGTGGAGACGAAAAGGTTAATGTATGTATTACTAAACACCAGTGCATTGCGTTAGCAAGTTCTTAAACAAACCTGACATAAACTGTGACTTAAATGAAGTCGTGGCGTGTGGAGCAAGCAATCAGCGGGCCTAACGCGAAAATATAAAATAGAATTTTCGCTCTCTGCCTCTGTGTTTGAATAAAAGTATACCATAAAGATGGTTCAAAAGCCTTGTTTGACAGCCGAAGGTCAAGAATTATGATATTCCTCTTTGAGATTGAGATTGAGAGACTTGCTACGTTTGTACACGCTGAGCTACCCAAAAGAGTGATATTTTTGGTACCAGTTACCACAATGGGCCCATTTTCCTCTCTATCGCTCTAATATGCAAGAGCGAACTAATACGTTTTCAATATAATTTTGATACTTCAAATGTAGACTTAAAAATAAGGCCCCAGGCCGGCAAACGGCGCGTTTGCCGCTTCCACTGCAATACCACTCTATTAAGACCGCGCACTCTACGTGCTACGCTTTTGTTTTACTTTTCCATTCCACACTCACACTCGTCCTTTGCGTTCTTTATTTTTTCACTGGGTACATGACGCTCTGTGGCAGTGTTAGCACGAAATTGAAATGCATGTATTTTAACTCTAAGCCCAACACAGTTTTTTACGCGAAACCAGCTTTAGCGATAGATGTTGATATCTTAGAAACCTCATTGAAATTACTAAATGTAAATGCACGAAACCCATTGGAATTAATAAATAAAACCACAGCGTTGTAGGTATCACTGGTTGTATCTAACGAAGAATTTCATTTAGATTCGGTGACATAAGTTGATAAAAATCGATAGAATCGATCAATTTATATAGAAAAAAAAACATAAATCAGCAGCAAAATCGATGTAACTTTTTGATTTCGATTCATTTTGAATTTTGACTTTTCATCATAACTTATCTATAGACAAGTTTTAAATGTGAACTGCTAGAAATTAATACCTAACTATAAATTCGCGACGGCCCGATTAAATTTAACATAAAAATCCATTCACAAATTAGATATCGGGTGTGGCTTTTATACATAATAAATATTGGCGTCTATGTATGCTACTTAACATCATTGTGATTGACGTTACTTGTCAGGTCACGATTTAAACACAACAAAAAATTTGCAATACATTGCGTCTTCGAATAAAATTTAAAGTGTAATAAAAATCAAATCATAAGTTATTTTTAAAAGTTGGTGAACGAAATATGTTGGTCAGTTTGTAGGAGTACAGCCTACAGTTTAATTTATTGCTCATATTACAGGCCACACCCGGTACATACAGTTTATCCATAGCTTCACAGTAGGTATAACAAAAATCGATATACGTCTAGCATGATAAGTACAACGAGTGCCCAAATAAAGGCAATGAGGCATTTAACCTTACCTGTAAGAACCATACAAATTTTGTTTGAAATGGACGCCATTTTGTAAATCGAAGGTAGATGCTTTCTTTATAAATTCACGCAATATTTTGAAGGTAATTTCGAATGTCAAATTATTGTGCGTCTCAGTATAAAGTACCGTAAGTATAGCGTCATCGAGCTACGCGGGTTTCATGTCTTCGTGATTGAATTGTAACTGAACCAAGATTGATGTTCACGTAGGCGAAACATATTTTTATACGAAAACGCCGTTATTGAGTTTCGGTAATCTGAAACACATGAATAGGTAACTGCGTTCAGCTTCAGTTCAACGTAATCTACCTTTAATCTCTTAGAGTGTTTGTTTTACGACCACTTTAGCCTAGTCGGCAGTGTTGTACCGGTAAAGGCTTAAGGTTATATGTTCAATAAATATAAAAATGAATTTTTAAGTTATGAATGTTTTTATATTTATATTTTCATGATACGATCTACCAAATAGTGTCTGTCATTGATTCCTTCTGATTTGATTCGACAGATTTCAAAGGATTTAGGTTTAGGGGTGCACTAAGAATTATTTTTCTTTAAAGCCTAAGGGGTTGAAAATTGTTAACGACTTTTATGCGGTAGAAGTAGCGAGCGGAGACTAGGAGTAGGAGTAGGTTACTTACTATAATCTATAATGTAATAATATGTCAGGTACACATGTGTAATGTTATTTATGATGTATGTAATGTTTTTCTAAATACAATTTATATCGAGCAACGCCTATAAATGTCAGATGACATGTTATGACTGCGCGATACGTCGGAACGATATCGAATATCGCTCTAAGTGGTAAGAGCACAAAATTCATCAGACGTTATTCGTAAAAGCTATGGAGTCCATTAGGCTCTCGCGGCTTTCGCCCGGGAAAATGCTAAAGGTCGCCCATGTTATTATTGTATCTTACACCTACAGCGCACCTGCACGGATATTATGGTCGTGTATGTCTACGTCACAGTGATAAAAAACAGTATCCATCTCTTTCAATCACGTGGTGTTAAAAAGTGACACTTATTTTATCACGAGGATAAAGCCATCCATAATAGGGGCATTTTTATATATGTACGTACTCGCAATCTACATTTGTCATTAGTGATTAGTGATGTACCGACTATTGATTTGGCCGACTAGCCGACTAGCCGACTAATCGGCGTTCGAATGGCCGATTAGTCGGCCGACTAGTCGGCTAGTCGGCCAGATCATTAGTTTCGTATAAATTCAGGTGAAAAACAATAGTTTTGCTCTTTTGGTTGCGCTATTCATATATTTGCTTGGCTAAAAGGTGTTCTCTACAGGTTCAAAGACCTATCACAAGAATCCTCGTTCAATTTCTGTCTTTCTTTTTAATTTGCGATTCCGAGCAGACCGTCAATAGGTACAACTTGTAGGAGGTATTTCCAAGGCTCTATTTCTCGTACGTAGTTGCCAGTTAAGAACCTATCCTCTGTGGTCAGCGTCTTTACGAGCAACGTACCCTGTTTATAAGTTTCTAAATTTTGCAATAACATTAATAGTTCCCCATGGCTCCACCATTTAAAAAAAAACAAAAACTGAATTAAGTATAATAAAATCCTTTAAGTATAGGCAGTATACTTGGCCATGAAATTACACGAGAATCAGTTGAGATCGACCTGTAGAGGAAAACACCAGCCCACTACCATACGATTACGATCAAACGATCAAAAGATATGAACAAAAGTTTTCACACCCTGAATAGGTATTTTGGTAAAATAGACATAAAACATATGGTAAATATTGACTGTTGGTTTCTTTTTTTCTGTTTTTCTTTCACTAATAAAGTGCCGACTAATCGGCCATTTTTGCCGACTAGTCGCCGACTAATCGCCGACTACAAATGTGGCCGGATAGTCGGCTTTCCCGACTAGTCGGCGACTAGTCGGTACACCCCTATTAGTGATATAACCCAGGGTCTGTTTACTATTCATTTACCTAACCCTATTTCAAGCATTTTAATGTTATAAAAACCTTTTACACAATCGGGCCATGATGTAAAGCTAATGATTCTAATGGAACACACCTCTATCTTGTCCATCGATCATGTTAAATTCTTCTTTTGTTTCGTAATGATGTTATTTATCGTATTTAATTAAATTGGTCTATATAAAAAAGCATCTACTTACTTATTTTAGAAATGTAATATTTAAGGGAAATAAAAATACATATAACTAAATATGATATCGAGAAAGTTACAGCCCTTTTCACCAACAAAATTACTTTCTTACATAAACATACATATAATTAAGATAACAAAGTAACAACAAATTAACGGTTTCTGTGGCTCAGGAAAATGTATGCAGCCGCCACTTGCTTAGGTATTCAGTTTTAGTAGGTACTTAATCATGTTTGTTAGGCATTAAACTCATAAACATTGATAATTTACACTTAATTACAAAATGACAATAACTATTCCACGAAGTGCTATCATCGCCAGCAACAAGTTTAAAGATAAAGTCGAGAAATACAAAGATATGAGCTCCAGAGAGCAACTTGCGAAATAAACACGTCCCGGGGTTATCTGGAGCTGTTTGTATAACTGCTCCTCGGTGCTTTTCGATTCGCATTCCATTCGGCGAACGCAGCTCATCTGACACGGATCTTAACTACATATAAGAAAGTAAGAAACATATTTTATAGTAAAAAAACCTTTAAATTTTGATATTTTATAACTTTTGTAAATTGATGAAAGCACAACGGTATTAACAAAATAAATAAACTAAACATTAAAATAAACAGAGTTTAGTTTTAATTTTAATGTTTAGTTTATTTTATGTTATTTATTTTATGTACTTAGTCTATTAAATATTCTACACATTAGTTATTAATGCTATTACAACAGAAATAGTTTTGTAAACGCTTTTAATATTACGTAGGTATGTAAAACTTACACTCTTCTATGCAATTACTACACAATACGGGTCATATATTATGTTTTCCGTTTATATTTATTACTATTATTTTTGTTATGGAATAATTTTGAAATTAGAAATATATACAAAGTATAGGAACACCACACCACATCACATTATTAGCGTCGGGTAGTTCTGTTATGTAGTAAATCACGTCGCGTAGACATTGAAAAAGCTTTTCTGTGAGTGTACATTATTCATTCGCAGCACGAACGCTCAGGAATCGGCGCTCAATGCCGCGGAGAGCGGGCAATCGTTTTCAGTTTTGTGCAGATCACTCGGGATTACCAAATCCCGAATTAATCAGTTTCGGATCGGTTCGCGGGTTTTATGTTCTTGTTTTTATTTTATTTAATTTATACACGACCCAGGCTCGGTTTAAATTTCGATTTGAAAGGATAATGTGGGTAACAACCCAATAGGTAAATAATGCCTCACAAATCGGTACGAGTAACGCATATCTAATAGCCCCCGTTCTAACGCCTTATTTATATAGATTATTCTAATAAAAGTAGGTACCTACTAAAACTGGCAAAGTTTACGCTTCCTACTGTTTATTATTGTTAAATATTCAATTTGACGCCTACCCACACACCCTCTTCATTTGAAAGTTGTAAAACGGATTAACTAAAAGCACCTAACATTTATTTGCGTTGGTTTGCCACATGTAAAATATGTGTAGGTCTATTTAATTTTCTGTTACAAAAATACAGGTGTCCAACACGCATGAAATATTAACTTTAAATATAATTGGACCTTTATTTCTTTTGGTGTGACTATAATATCTAACATTATTTTCTAGATTTTCATAGATGTAGGTAGTTGTAGAAGCCTTTGTTTGCCGGCCAAGGTGAAGTATTTTTTTACGATTTGATTTTGGTTATTACAGCATGAAGGCAGCATTCATCCTCTTTGTGTTGGCGTGCGCCCTGGCCCTTGCCTACGGCGACCTGGTATGCGGCACCAACTACTGCAAGCAGCACCCGTGTGGCGCCCCCGTGCAGTCCTCGAGCTGCCGCTCCCCGTCCATCTACAAGCCCAACCACTCTGGCAAGTGCGGCTGCTGCCCTGCTTGCGTCACTCTGCTCGGTGAGTCGGACCCTACCATTTTTTATCTTTGGATGCAGGTGGTAAATGCGTTTACCACCTGGTCCAAGGGAACCAGAAGGGCCCGTGATCTAACCAGTGTTAGGACAAGCGTCTATAACTACCAACGAATACAGGCTCCGCCGCTTAGTAGTGTAGCGCCGGATCTACCTAAGGCCAGCCAGCTTATATATTATTATATTTAAACTTGGTGTCCCAGTCTTCTTGGTGTCCTACTACTAACTAAATTAAGCCGCAACTTAATTTAGTTTATTAATTACGTTTTATTCATGGATTTTTAGACTAAATATAAAATAGGTATCGGGTTTTAGTTGTATTTCGATTTATCCGAGAAAAGTACTATGCGTTGACGAGTAAAAGTTAGTATATGAGTCACGGCTGAAAACTGCCTTTCTGAACAATGCGTGCTGTGAATATGCGCTACTTTATTTTTACGTTTCTTGTTTTTATCGTTTTCCCGGTACCAAACTCTCCATTGTGCGTGGTTCGACACGCGATTGCCGGTTATGTGCATTTTTTAAACCCTCTCGTCAAATATCAAGTGCCAGGGTCTTTTAAATTATCTAATTCTTAAACCTTTAAGTTACCTCTACTAGCGCTTTTATTGCTTGAAGCCAGCTACAAGCAGATTTTAGTGCCGCAGCCGCCTTAATGACGTGAGATAAAGGTATGTTGTGTACAGTGGCCATCAGATATATCGGAGCGGCCAAGGCGCTCACAAATATCTGAACACTGCTCTATTGTCAAGGCGTTAGTGCGTGTTCAGACTTTATGAACACCTTGGCCGCTCCGATATATCTGATGGCGACTGTACACGAGTACACATTGTACATAATATATAGGTAGACAGTGGTGAGTGTACACCGGACTAAAAAGTAGATTGATTTGATTTTGTGAAATCTTTACTTACTTTCTTATCCTCAATCTTTTTTTTTAAGCTATCATTCAAGTTTTATCTCTGTGAGGAATAAAAATAAAAGAAATCGGGTAAAAAATATCCTCATTTAACGTTTTTCAAACGTTATTCAATGCGGCGTAATGAATAGGTCCCCGTTATGTAAAAACACCAAAACGATATCGAACAGTAGATAGGTAGATATGAACGTTTGAAACAGAGAAAAATAAAAGTTTGAACAATTTTATGTTCAAGCTTTTGCTCGCAAGTTTAGGTAGGTAACTAGACGTACAAAATAACTGTTGAGATCAAAAGATACCTCAAAAGGGAGACGAGTGAAGTGGCACTAAATAGGGAAAACTGGCGTTTTATTCCGTAAAACTATGGTTTTCTTTTGGTATGTACGTGTATCTCTATGGTATCATAAAATAAGTTTACCTAGTGATAAAATTGGTCTTGTCTCTTTTCGTTTGACCCATGTTATTTCAGCGTCAGTAAACCAGCGTCACTTATTCGCTACTTTATTTCACACATTTAATACCGCTCTCGGATTGATCGGTGGAGAGCGCCGCTTTCCTTCTTGACCTCGTTAGCTTTTCTTATTTCTAAGAGACATCTAGAGTGGGGAGAGTTCCCTAGTGAACTCCAGATCATTTCCATGAGAAAAATTTAAATGTTATTTACATGGCTCCGATTTTATAATTATGCTCTATTATTCCTTAGCAATCTCTACTTTAGCTCATTTCTACTAATAAATATTCCTCCTATCTCTAATAAAAATACTAATATTATAAACTTTGTGAAAGTAATTCCGTTTGTTACCTCTGCACGATTAAAGTGCTGGACCGGTTTAGATGAAATTTGGTGGGTATGGAGATAGTTCGAGGCCTGGAGAAGGACATATAGGATAGTTATTGGCTTTTATCACGAGAGAGTAAGAGAGAAATAATAATTTATAGACGTAAAATCGACAAGTTTTAAATATCAAAGCTTTTTTGGTAATATTTAATATTAGTCCTGTTACCTACCTCTACTTAACTAAAACATAAACCACCCTGAATTAATGATTACTTATACTCGTACTTAGCCCTACACTTAAAAGCTATTGTAAAACAATTCTTTGAAGCTTTTCGCAATGCATTTTCCGATCGGGATATAAATTCACGTCCCAGTTACAGTACCGTCATTCGTTTCACTTGGAGAGAGAACCAACAAGATTAATATTTATATGGTTAAAATCAAACAAAGAGTAATCGATGTGACTTTTAGCGTCACATAAAGGGTAGATTAATGTAAGTCAAAAGAATAATAAAGGTAGAATTGACGTAATATATATGACACCATAAGTACATTAAAAGTTAAAGAAAGATAAATAATTAAATAGATATTTTTGAGTCACTGTAAGATTATAAAACCTCGTCCGTTTACAATCTCGCAACACGTTTTGCTAGGATCTAGCCAGCACAAAACTAATATTATAAATTTTAAAAATGGTTACCCTTTTAATTCAAAACGTTTAGCAGTTTACAGAACGAAATAGGAATCAGTTTTTGTCAGCTGTCCTGCACAAAATGCCTATCACACGAATGATTTAACATTTTAAATTTAATGTTCCCTGGAGGCTGGGCCGGCCCCTAGTGTGGGACGCCACGTGCGTCGACACACTGGCGCAGTCCCACCTCCCGGGAACCTCGACCAAGGCCCGGACGGCCGCCGCAACGGCCGAGCACCTCAAACGGCGCAAATATGCAGCCATTGATTCTGGTTGCATGTTTGAGCCGTTTGGGGTGGAAACCCTCGGGCCTTGGGGACCCGGGGCACACCAAATATTTAGGGAGCTGGCGAAGCGTCTTAATGATGCTACAGGTGACCAGAGGGCTGGGTACTTCCTTGCCCAGCGAATTGGCATTGCCATTCAGCGCGGCAATGCCACCAGCCTTCTGGGCACCCTACCATCCGGCGCCGAGCTAGCTCCCATTTTTTATCTGTAAATATTTGTATATAGTTGTTAGAGTTTAGTTTTAGTTTTAATTTTAATGTTTAGTTTAATTATTTTGTTAATACTTTTATTTTTTTACAATTATATTAAAGTTACAGGGTATGTTAAGTAGTAAGTAGGTAGCTAAGTTCAAGCAAATCGTTCGAAACTTAAAACAAAAAAAAAACAACGGAATACCGAAATAACTGTTGTTGTTTGTTTACGGTATCGAATCCGATTGCCATTCTTATTATATTTGTAAGGGGTGAAGTAACACAAAATGGTGTAAATCTTGAATGTAATAATTCAAGTAAGGTTACGTCGAAAGGTAACAAGCCTGCAGAAATCAGAATGTACGCTCGCCCATAGCAATAAAGGTTGATCAGGCTCTTTCTCATATTTTTCCTATCCTGTTCCAAGTATTATAAGGTTTAGAAGTATTAGAAGTAGTAAAGTAACGGGATAGAACTAATAGTCGGTTCTATTGTTACAGAACAAGGCATAGTTGCACGTAGCGCGGCTAATGAGCCCCATCCGCACCCGTGGGCATAGAACTTATTAATCTTTTGTTATGAAGGCCTTCGAACTTGTTACTATTATAACCAGTCAGAGCAATCAGCTAAGGACTGGAATATTAATTGGAAAAAGTTTAGCTTAAATCTAAAAAAAAAATTCTAGACTTGAAAAATTATTAGGACTTGAAAACTTATTAATTCAAAACGGCTAAATTCGATTAACAAATCGAATAAGATTTGGCACATTTGGCATATATTTAACCTAGAAAACAAAAGGAGGAGGAGGAAGAGGAGAGTTCGGGGTTAAAATGATGTATTAGAGCTAGAGCTTCAATAACAATGGTTTGATCTCGCTCTGCTTATTTAGCAGTAATTAGGGTAACACCCTTAATTTTATAGCCAATTGGAGAGAACTAGAAAAAGGATAATACTGAACTATTCTTGTATATATAAACAATTACTTTAATACATAAACATAACCAACATACCGATATTGGAACTCAACTAGGTTAAGCGCTCGAATGTTCTCCTGTACATAGATAACATTGTACCCATTTTATATGTAACGGTTTTACTAATTACTAATATTTTGTCACAATTTCCAGCGGAAGGTGCCAGGTGCAAGACTTACAGCAAGGAGTTAGGGGAGACCCCGTCCGCCGTGTGTCGCGAGCCGCTCTTCTGCGTCAGCGGCGTTTGTTCTAAAGTGCAGAGAAGGAACTAATCCATAAATAACTAATAACATGTAATAAAAAAATGCTTACTCACTCTTTATATTATTGTTCGCACCTCAACAGACGGGTGGAGCTATACACTCTCACACGGAAACCCCAGACACCAACTACGCAAAATAGTGGGATTAATCACAGGACATAACACACTAAACAAACATCTACATAATATGGGTAAAACATGTGCAGAGCATGCAAGGAAGAAGAAGAAACAGCAAAACATATCCTCCTACACTGTAAACAGATAGAAGTATACAGGAACCAATACCTAGGGACTCCGTGTACACTGAAGGAGGCAGTTAGCAACCTGAAGACACTGCTATAGTTCGTTTTTTTAGCATTAGAAAGAACTTGCAAGTAAGCGATCTTGATATGTCTTTTAATTGAAAAACGCTTTTTAAAAACCAAAAACTATTACTTATGAAAGCAGAAGAATATAAATGATCGTATTAGATTCATAATTGTTACATATTTGCCGTAACTTAATTTTTAAAATGTGTTTTTTCAATTAAAAGACACGTCAAGATTGTTTACCTTTTTTCTAATGCTAAAAAAAACGAGGTATAGGTGTCATGGAGGAGCTGGGGTGGCTAGAGTAGTGCAACCTCGTTTTCACGCAAAATAGGCACAATGGTTGTCGATTTGCGGAAAATGCCCAGACCGCGTAGCCAAGATGCCAATCGCTTACGCTCCGTAGCGATCGAAACGCAACTGTCACTGTCGCGCTAATATGGAAGAGTGATAGAGAGACATAATGCTTTTCGTTGTCGAAGCGATAGCGATTGTAACCTTGGCTAGGCCGGAGTATAACTAACTAACTAACTAACACCCTCACACATTGATAGTACCGTACTCAGTCAGAATGTCGTTCTGTTTAAAAGTAACGGAATCAATACCATGTAGTTCATATTAGTTATGTGGGGAAACATAAAACCATGGACCTCTATTTAAGTTTAGATATGAATATAAGACTTCTATGCGACTTTTAGCAACATGTAAACCCGTCACCGGTATGGTGACCTTTCGGAAGTGTTTCATAATCTTTGTTTACGGTGTCCTAGAAAGAAATAATTTATCTTTGGCTATAATAAAAACAGTATATATAAAACAGCTATAAATAAAACAACAACAGCTATTTCTCATTTATCAGTAAGTATATAAATAAAACGGGTTCCTAAAAATATAATAAATGAGACTAAAATGAAAATTCAATCGGAGAACAACGGGAGCATCACAGAACCCAATTTCCGATTCGTTTGCAAAGCGAAAACAGAGACCATATTACTTTACATTGTACAGAATTTATTTCATCTTTCTGAATATAAAATATTCACTGGGTAGGTATTTAATAGTCCGTTGGTTGGTTTCTGCGAGGCAAGATGTAACACAGTAACAGTAACGAAATCAGTAGGTATATCATTAATTATGTGACCTTAAAATACTCATTACATCATTATATCATTAAGTAAATGTATACAAGAAATAAATGTATAGAGAAATTTAACCCAATGGGGTTAAAACGTGGATGCAAGTTTATAATGGGGTTCAACTTTAATTTTAAGCTAGGCACTTTGACTTCTTTAAAAGACATTTTATTAAAATACTAGAAAATAAATTTCACCGTTTCTGAAAATTCGTCGTCCGATTCCATCTAACCTACCTCTACTCAGCACTGTACATAAATAAGTAATTTGCGTGGCAAAGTGTGAAAGTGCCATCGAGTACGACATTATCGTTATATGTTCATAGGACATTCATGTTTATGGTGTCATTGTTGTTATTTAAGTTAGTATAAAATTACCTTGAACTGACTAGTAATCTTAAGTACCTATTTAATGGTAAGGAATGTAGGGTGTAGGTATCTAGAGGCGGCTAAATATTTCAGGCAGATTATTTAAGAGGTCTTAATCTAATTTGATGATTTCTATTGACGGTTTTGCCCTCGTGAACCTTATAAGTACTTACAGTAGTACTCGTACATAAAACATAGGTACCTATGAATGCCTATGTAAATATTACTGTTGTTGTTATAGTGTGAATCAAACGATCTGAGCTAGTTTACTCAAAGAGTCTCAAGAATACAATACCATTGAGTGGTAAACCACAAATTAGGATAATCACCTCGTAGTAAAAGCAGATTATAACCGCCTTGAAATGTTAGTATAGATTAACGACCCTATTTCTTTAAACAATAGACTACAAAATACACTAACTAAATAATGGCTAACCTAACTTTTTTTGCATTTAACGACCATCGACCCTTAAGAAGAATGCACTCTTTCCAAAAGATTGAATATGATATTATCTTTTTAGACCATTTTAACCCCATTCAATAAGAAATAAGGTTTAAAATTCAATGTACAAGCAATGTACTTCTAACTTATGTTGTAAGTAAATTGGTTGGCGCCTACGAGAACAAAAGCAGATAATAGGATTGTAATAAAACAATGCCATTGTTAGTACAGGTAAGTGAACAAGCTCAGTTCAAAAAAAATTATCTATACAGTAGGCGTTTGTTCTTTGAGCTGAATGACAGAAAACAACTTTTTTTAAAGTTTACGTACCGGAATTTATTAAATTATTATTTTTAATCTTTCTGAATATCGTCGTACCTGATCTCTTTTTTACGACATTATACAAATAATAAGCAATAAATAAATAAATATTATAGCACATTTTTACACAGATCGACCTAGTCCTACTGTAATCTCAATAAGGCCTGTGTTGTAGGTACGATAAACATAATATACGCATATATATGTCGCAGACCGTCTATTATAAATTTATGACGGCTGCGTTTGATGGAATGTCAAATATGGAAATAGTCTATGCTTGATTGTGTTTGGCTGCGATACAGTGACTTTTATTTGAATGACCCGAACAGCTGTTTTAATGGATTGGTTCCTGGCTGATTCTGATGACAGCCCAAAATGGGCTGGCATCCTGAGCGGGACCGGCAGTCAGATTTGAATTGGAAAGTGTTGCAGTCAACCTCAACCAATAAATGCCCTTACCAGGATTCGAACCCGGGATACCTTCTGCTTCGTAGGCAGGGTCACTACCGACTAGGCTGGGAGGCCGTTGAACAAGCTTTCAAAGACGTCTGAAGCGATATTTGGATTGTTTATGTTTGCTGTCCGCACGCACCACTATGATACGAGAAGCACTGTAGTGGAACTACTGATAAAGAAAAAAAAATATTTTTTAATTGTAGGGTACCTACCTACTGAAGTCGGTTTATTTAGGATATCGTAGTTAACGCCTATAGCTGTTTACAGGTTCTTAGGTAGGTACTAGGTAGGTAGGTTCGCAAAAAAAACAGTACAAGGTACCAATTGTATGATCCGATGATTCCTCCCTCTTGGCTGCTAGAAACGTTCAGTCCATACAGGGTGATTCAGGAGACGTGAGCAGGACTAACACTGCGCATTTCGTAAATTATAAGCAACTGTTTCGTATCAGTATTAGTGAGGTTAACGTTAATTTTGTAGTCGTGTTGAAAAAAAAAGTTATTAATTTATTTACGACATGCATGGTCACCCTAAAATTAGAATACCAAACTACCGATATTCTGTGTCAAATTGAATGTCATCACTGTCATCACGGTCTGGTTACTTTTGAAAACTCGTATCTCACCAAGTTTGACAGTTTATTTTCTTCGTAATCAAAATGCTGTCATTACGGTAAAAGAGGTTTTATGATTATTAATTAGGTGTTGTAGGGTGACCAAGATTGTAGAGAATTAAATTTGCCCTCACCAAAAAGTTAAAAAATAGGAAAAAGTGTGGTTGTTTCACATAAATACTACGGTGATCGATCAATTATCAGTTACTGAGTGTGTAGGATTAGTCCTGCTCACGTCTCATGAATCACCCTGTATACATTTCGCGATTATATTATGGGTAAGTACTTAAAGTAGGTCAAGTTTATTTTATTATTTAGCAAATTCTGTTTTTATTTAAACCAATGATGGAAAATAATATAATTATGTTTTTAATAATACTCTCCATGATAATTTAATTCTGGTAAGCGCCAAAAGTATGTTCCCTTTGGCTCGGGGTATATTTTCGTCCCTTTTGCGGTGGAAACGGCAGCCTGCTGGGGTGCTGACGCGAAACAATTTGTGCGTGACAGGCCGTCGACTTAGGCAAAAGGGAGAGGATCTCCGCTCCGAATCGTTTCTGGTGCAAAGGCTGTCCATAGCCATCCAGCGGGGTAATGCCGTGAGTATTATGGGCACTTTTGCACCGGAAGAGATAAAGAACGGGTTTGACTAACAGTTACTTTCTGTGTAATTATTTAAGTTGTAAAATTCCTATGTAAATATAAATAACAACATATTGATTCTGATAAGTAAAAATTCATTGCTTACACTTTCAAAATAAACAATCCCTATTAGATACAGAATAAGCTTTATTTTTTATCGTAAGTCGTAAATGGAGCGCAAGACAAACAAAACAAAACCCCTCAAGTGAAGTGATTCTGCTCACATTCGAGAGCTCCTTCGCGTCCATTTCTCATCTCAGATCGGTGCCCCGGCCCTAATACGCGCAAACATATTCCGTAAATCGGCCTCACGAGTGGAACCCAATAAATGCCTTGCATGAGTAGCGTGGCTGTCCTAGCCAAGATAGTAAACGGCAATAGGAACTTACATAATATTGTATGGAAATAGTCGCATGACTTTTAGTAGCATTTTTCATCCCGATACGTTTCGTTTTGGCGTTTGTCGATGTATGATTGTCATTTTGGCTAGACACAGAAACAGCCTGTCAGATATCAACGTGACCAATTTACCGAAAATAAATATGTACATATCTCTTCTCCTCTCAGCATATACGCATCCGTGCTGGACATATGCCTCTTTCATGGAATTCAATGTTATTTTGAATGCGGCGGTCCTACGCCGGCCGGCTCTGTCGTCTTTTTAATGTCGTCCAACCATCTGGCTTGTGGTTTTCTGTGATTTCGGCTTCTCAATCGAGGTCTCCAGAACAGTAATGCTGGGCCTACGGGTCGTCATCCCTGCGACAGAAATGGCCGGCCCATTCCCACTTCAACTGCACAATAATTAAGTATTGGAATAAAATCAATCAATAAAATCATTTATTTTCAGGCAACTAATAAAATAATAATTATGTACTCGTACATACATACACAACCCTAATGTTATATTAAGGACCTTGTCTCACATCGAAATCTTAGACCTTGACTAGTATAAAAATATACTCGTATGTGTTTTAGAAACATGACGATATAAAGCGATCAATTTAAGTTACGAAAAAAAAAACTAAGTAGGTAGGTAGGTACCTGTTCCTAACATTTTAGCTGAAAAAATCAGTCTACAATGATGTACGTATTTTAATAATTAAAGAGTTTAGTTATCGAAATTAAATATCTGATGGTGACGATGAAGGGATGACCTCTAGTTACACGTACCTACTTGTCATGGAACTCAAAATAGGCGGTCAAGGTTCATGGCGCTATCAACCATATTTGGCACTCGTTTATGTTTCCCCTGAACGGCAAGGCACAGAGACAAAATGACAGTGAATGAGTTCCTATTCCTACTCTAAAAAGTTCTAGAAAGTGTTTTTTTTGTGTACCAGTAAATACAGGTATGTTAGCGTTGCTAGTTAGGTATTCTACATCAATATGATTCCATATTTTCCTAGTCCCCCTAGAACCCCTTGTGTAAATTTCATTCGATAGTGTGACGAGCGTTCGCGTTATGTCTATTTTTGTATGGGACTTTGAACGGCGCGCCAAGCGGGACGATTTGGAAACTCAATATTAATATGGATTACTTTTGTCAAGGACCAAGGGCCCGTTTCTCAAAAGCTTGTAACTTGTAATACAAGCGGATGTCACTTTTTGACAGTGTATGTTAGAAAGGTACTTCCACTTGTATTACAAGTTACAAGCTTTTGAGAAATGGGCCCCGGTCTGTAACGATCAAGTGCCAATGTACATATCAATCAATCAATCAATCAATCAATCAATCAATCAAACAAACTTTTATTGATAAAATAGAGGTATTTTACATGTCAGCACATTATATCTATTACAGCACACATTATTATTTTATACATGAAAACATTTACAGAATGTCATTATTATTTTGAGAACATGTCTATGTTTCACGTCCCCTTCATTGGTAGTCGAGTTTTTATTGTTTTCAGAGCCAGATAGTTTGCCCGACTGATTGATACTAAACTATTCACGAAAACTTTCATACCACTGAAAAATAAATGCTTCTTTTTTTGTAATATGTACCTAGTTCGTTCAGTATAGGTACCGCTCGAATTGATGAAGATAAATTTCTACCTAATAGTCAAAATATTTAGAATAGGTAACGAATTCAGTAGAATAAATGAATCCTGTTATTTCGTCTCATAACGCGAATTGGAATGTATAGGTAGAGAATAATTGAACAACGATTGGTGCATATTTTAGCAGTTCAATATTGAAATGTAGGGACCATCGGGTCCCGAGCTATATTAATGACGAACGGACGGACGTTACTGTTATAAACAGATGGTTCTCATGTACCCATTTGCATAGATTTGAAATTAATTTTGAAATTGGTGTTTCGTGATCCGAAGTAGATAGCAATTAGGTCAGTTTAATATTATAACGTTAATAACTATTTGTTACTGTCTGAACGCATCATATTTTGTGTGTAGGTTAGTAGGTAATAAGGTAAGTCTGAATACTTCAGAATAAATCTGTAATGTTAGAGTAAATTTCCTAGTTTTCCCACAATTTAGAGTACCTATTCGGAATTACCTTATTTCAATTCACATATACTCTGGCAAGTCAACTTGTCAGTAGACAAAGGTTCCAGACTATAATATTTAGTCAACTTCGATTTTAATTAGTCTGTTATATGATAGTGTCCCACTGCTGGACAAAGGCCTCTCTCCCTTTGATCTCCTTGCTGATGAAGGCGTCTAAATTGGCCCGCTTGTACGATTTTTTTCTATTTATAGGTATAAGTTACAACTTTCTAATAAAACGTTTTTTAACCTAGATCAAAATTTAAGTTAGTTGCTTTAAGCAGTTATATACACACAGCACATTTTTTATTAATCAATCAAACATCCGGTTTTATCTGTCACGTGTAGATTTTGTCGAAAAAGGCGTTTTTATGTACTATTGATATTCCGCCGACACCACCGGTATATATCACCACCCACAGACTCCGTATTATGAATCATTTACGAGAACTCACGCTCACCACACATACCGGGTGTGGCCTGTAATATGGGCAAAAAATTAAACTGTAGGCTGTACTCCTCTTACTGACCAACATTTGTTCAGCGACTTTTAAAAATAACTTATAGTTTGATTTTTAATACACTTTAAATTTTATTCTAAGACGTAATGTATTGCGAATTTTGTTATGTTTTAGGCGTGACAAGCAACGTCTATCACAATGATATGGAGTGGTGATGGCGTCCATTGAAGATAATATTTATTTTGTATGAAAAATAGGGAGGGTAAATACTTCATAATTTTTAAAAGTTGTTGAACTAAAGTGTCACCGTTTGAGGAGTACAATCAATGTTTTAATTATTTGCTCATGTTACAGGCCACACCCGGTATATCCACTCGTTTACTTAAACGTACTTATTCGTTACAAAGACAGACTCCGTGTTATAAAACGCGCGGCTAGCACACATAGACGCTCTTATTCTTGCGCTGCTAACCACCCCTATATTAAGAAACAAAAACAACTGGTATAAGTAAGTGATTTCGGTCACACTCTTATAGATATCTTATAATTTGAGATTTTTTGTAATTGACGATATTCAGTCAGAACACAATATTTTTAACCGTAAAAATAAAACTTGTGCGTTAGAGGTTGTGGTTTCTTAGAGGGTAGACAAAGTAAAAAGTTATAAATCTTAGTAGTTAAAGTATAGCCATATTATATGGGTCAATTTCTGAACACGATTTTTTTTCTGTCCGTGATGAAAATCGCGGGTTAGCATCAAATAATACTTACCATTTTTTTTTTACATAAAGAAGCCACACTTTCACACCGGGTTCCATATGAATTCACTGATTAATTGGTTTTTAGAGTACACTTAAAAATACCTAAAGGCTCAAATTACTACTCCCGTGCCCTGTCCGGAATCTACTTTTGAGCATAATGAAAAATCCTACGAAAAATTCTACATTAGTATCACTAATTTAGTGTCAAATACTTAAACTAGATGATATTTACTATCACTGAGCACATACACTATTAACTTCATTGTGGTAAATAACTCGTGATCATAGTTTAAATTTTGTCCGAGCGCGCGAGTAAAATTTCGTCGGCAAAACTCAAAGGGCTCTCACAGCCGACGTCTGTATCTGAACCGCCTCGTGTCCCGCCTCACCTGTACTGGCAATATTCGGCTGATTCTCAAAGCAAGCGGATGTACGTCAAGCCGCGGCGTGTTCGAGCAAATCGCATAAGTATTTCGGAATCCGGGTGGGCGACAATTTTTTTCTAATTTCGATGCCCCTTATAAATTTTATTTCCCACATAGCTTTTCAAAAACAATTATCATATTTAGGAGCCCTTTATGTATCTTTATGTAAGCGATAACATAACAGTTTGGTTAAACACGATTTAAAATTTTGGCGAATTTTTTTATTACGAATTCTAATTTCCGTGCCCTAATTCCCATAGAATATTTACCTAAAACAGCTGATTAAGTGGCACGGGAATTAGAAAGTATTACATTTATTGTCAACAAATTTTTAATTGGGGGCACTGTAAGTTAATTGGCAATGTTTACGTCATATTATTATTACATATATATATATATATTGGCATTGAATATATATTATATGTAATAATAATATG
The DNA here is from genome assembly GCF_963556715.1 of Cydia fagiglandana. Lineage (NCBI taxonomy): Eukaryota > Metazoa > Arthropoda > Insecta > Lepidoptera > Tortricidae > Cydia > Cydia fagiglandana. Next base: position 9,174,953 of record NC_085937.1, read on the forward strand.
ACGTATATCTTTCTATTTTACATTTAAGGAAATCTCAGAGAATGCACAAAAATCTATGAACGGTTTTTTAGTATAAGTACTATAGTACATACTTACAGGGTGGACCCGAATAACCCGGGCAATTTTAATACGTAAGGTAAGGTGGGGTAAGACGACACTGGGGTAAGACTATCACTTGTATGGAATCCTCGTACTGTTAGTCTTGCGCCACCTTACCTTATTCATTTATCATATTATAATATTAAAATATTATATAAACATAAAACTATTTTTGGAATTATTACATATTATAATACCCGTACCTAAGGTTACATGAAACAAAATGAATCAAATTTACAATGTTTTTTTTTGTAAATCTGACAGCTGACAGCGTAAGCCGTATAAAGTTTAAATATCTGGGAGACCGAGCTTTGCTCGGAAAACATATACCTACCTAAAAACTCAAAAATGCGCGTTTTCCCAGAGACACATAGCTAGATCGATTTTTCATCCCAGAAAACGCCCATATATGATCAAATTTCATCGAAATCGTTAGAGCTGTTTCCGAGATCCCCGAAATATATACAAGAATTGCTCGTTTAATAGATTAGTTGTTATAAATTAGCCTTCTAATAGGTACAAGAAAAATTAAATATATCCTATTCTTACTATATTATAAATGCGAAAGTATCTCTGTCTGTCTGTCTGTTATCTCGTCACGGTTAAGCCGCTGAAACAATATCATCTTGATAATACATATTTGGCATGGAGATAGTTTGAGGCCTGAAGAAGGACAAAGGATCTGGGGGCACGGCAGTGCCGCCGCCAAGTCTAGCAAAACAAAGAGGCACGGCCGTACCATCAAATCTCAATAACATTCTATCTAAATAACATTTAATTTGAGCATGTAGTCTAAGAATTAATACACTTTAAAATCCCTTAGTTTTGTCACTGGCACAATCACTCTCAATCAATATTATTTTAAGGTACTTCTAGCATACCCACAAGTTCCAAATTTGAAACGTAATTAGGTTTTAGCTTTTTAAGCCAATAAAAATCTAATGATACTGCAATATTAGTCACGTTCTAAAGATAACTGCATAATTAAGTTTGTAATCCTATAGACTATATATGTTTGTGATAACAACGTTACCTTTTAGTTCTTACAATTAGTAGGGAAAATAAAGGTACACTACGATGGACGATGTGAGTATGAATAAAGATGTATTATGATATGTATACAGGGTGAAATTTAATTCACTGGCCAAATTGAAACAACTGAAAGAACTCGAAAAAATCTTAAACACGTGTTTTTTCTTTTAATACCGCTCAGTACATTTTTTTCGAAATAACTCATCATCAAGTTGTCCTAAAAACCTCGTACGTTATGGTAAACCGACAACTACCCACTACACCCGCTTCTCTCTTATCAGTTAAGGTCATTGACACCCCGCCCCTCCCGCTGTTTGCAATCGCATCACCAATTATGAACCCTATTGCAGCGAGATTACCTACATAAGTTGCTAATTTTTCCTTTCATATTAACGGGCTTTGAACCGTCATAATGCAAAGGCAACCCATTTTTAATCTAAAATGTTATTTCTGACTAATGATTATTAACAAAACGTCCGTGGCTTAAAAACAATGAGTAAAAACTAGGTCAGGAATCTTTGCATTCAGGCGTATTTAAAAAATTGAATCAACTTACGTACATTTGATTAAAAATCGACGCAATTAACGAAAGTCCCACGAGATGGTACTCTTGGATTCAATCCTTGTCTGCGAAGGCGTGGCACGGATTCCATTTCGTATAATCTTTGTGCACCACGTAAACACTCACCACTTAATAAATAACACCGTACCACTTCGTAATATTCCCGGTTCGAAAACATTTTTTTTAACCTTAGTAGGCGCGCGATTATTATTTTAAGGTTGGCGAGTGACGAGTGACTAATCATTTATGCTTACCGTTATGTTTACCGCTAGCACGGAATGGTTTAGACTACCCTCGAAATTGATAAACTTGCCTACCATCGCCAACACTAACTGGGTGGACCCTATTGCAACGATTATAAGGTTTAGTGGAGGTCAGATAAGGGTTTTGCTGATGTTGTTGTTAAAACCTACTATTAGGTTTGTTTACATTTGTGGTAATAGGGTGACCAAGACTCGTGGAAAATATTTAAAATTTGAAAAATGAAAATTAAAAAAAGTGTAGTCTTTTTTTTCGCTAAATAGATTCCTTAAGTGTAACCTAGTGCCGGGAATGAATATGGCCAGTGATTTAAATTTCACCCTGTATACATAGTATCAGTATGGTATGGGTATGTTTACCCGAAAAGAAGGGCAGCCTACAAAAAGAGATGGGATCATTTCAATTCATGTAAAAAGATGCAAATCTTGCAACGCAGTTCTTCTACTCTACTACAAAAAAGTTTTGGGATGTAATGTGAAACCAAGTCGGTTATTTTAGTCAGTGCCAGGGGATATTTTGTAAGCAAGTTTTTTTTAGGAAGATTATAATATTTTTGAGAAATTACTTAACCAACCTACACTTTGAAGATTTTCCCGCAGGGCAGTGACACCCCGTATACCTATGTATAAAGTAAGGCGGGGTAAGACTAACTTAGTTTATTTTGATCGGGGCAAGACTAACTGTATGAGGATTCCATACAAGTGATAGTCTTACCCCGGTGATAGTCTTACCCCACCTTACCTCATATGTGTTTTTGACACTTTTTAATGAATAGTTTTGTATGTAAAGGCGGACAAGTTTACGAAACTACTCAAAGTATTGTTTTGGTATATGTACATTTTACTAAGAAAGAGAGATTAGTTGCCATTAAAATAAAGGAAAGGATTAGTCAAATACGTAGTTTTTAGTGTAACATACTTTCGTAGATTTGTCGTTCGAAAATAAAATTAAAGAAGGTAAATATGTCCGATGCCACTTCAGTATGGTTGCAGTATATTATTGTAGATTAAAATATACATAAATAATAGTTTTAAGTACCAAAATAAGATAAGAAAACAATTCCCGTGCCGTGTTTTAATTTCCGTCCTAGTAAAATCTAATTACCATGGACACACTAATTCCCGTGCCCTGACCAAAATTTTAAATTTAAATAACTTTTATAGTTTTATGAATATTTTTATCCCATAAGAAAATTAATATTTATTATATTTTTTATCAAATTCTCAGCATATTTTTTTTTGTGTAATGTTGGTATTTCAAAATTCCATGGAAATTAGACAAAAATGCTCGTTTGGTGAAATTGACCCATATGTATAGCATATTGGAATATTTTATACTAGCTTTTGTATAATTTGTCTGCGTAGAATGATGATAATGATTGACGACGATTGATAAAAACTATCCCGGGCCTCAAACTATCTCCATAGGCTCCGTACCAAATTTCATCTACATCAATTTTTTCAGCAGTTTCGTAAAGAGGTAAAACAAACAGACAAACAAACAAAATTACTATCGCATTAATTATTGTTTCATATAGTAGGTAAATGATCCGTAACCAGTGTATTTTTATTTAATGCGTAGGGAATACGTATATTAAATCACTCGCTTGGGTATTCCCAATTGGGTATTGATTCACGCAAAACTAAGTACTTACCTACACGATTAGCATACATCCCAATAGAGTTCATAGTTATTTGTTTTACAAGGGGGCAAAGTTGTTGTTTAACCGCTCGTGCTAATATTGATACCCAAGCAAGCGAAAGATTCCAAAATTGAAAGCACGAGGGTTAAACAAAATTTGCCCCCGAGTGAAACACAAAATTTTTCACCACACCAACCCGAAGAAAATATTAAATGTAAAATATCAAACAAAATCAAATCCAAATGAATGTTATTGAATATTGATCATCCAAAATCATAATTTAAAAGTCAATTCTACCAGCAAACATTAGAAAACAACTCAAAATTTGCATTTGATTACTTTTCCTCACATGTGAATAAAATGCAACTTTGCTATCAGTTTTTGAAGTGCAAAGTAAGCCTTTCCAAGCTGGTGTGGTGAAAAAGTTATTGTCATCCTCGTGCCGTTTATTTCTGAAGCACCAGACTATTTTTACTTATTAGATGGTATTTTTACTATTGACTGATGCCTTCTGCATGAATTTTATTGGACTGTAAGAAATTGCTACGATCTCTATTTACAACATATGAACAACGTAGATATTCGAGGTTGGTTACCTTTAATGAGGTGTGTGTATGATGAGCTGATATTTTTTTTTATTAAATAAAAATCTATCGCATTTCGAGAATGATTTTTCTTTCCCTAACGGCTTCCTATGGCTAAATTGTGCAAGGAAAAGGCCAAGAACGGATGCATATTTAAAGCAAGAATGCTCAGTGACCAGTTAATATAAAGAACCTGCACTAGATACAGTTGAGTGCATCTTCTAGCCGTGCATACATATAGGTATCATCTAAACATTTGAACCCAACTGACATTTTATTTCACATTGTGTTCAATATGTCCTGGATCTTAACGAAAACTAGCTAATTAATCATGTATTGTGTATCACACGGCTAAACTATTTGATTTCACGATTTTCCAAATGTAACTTTTACTTTATTGTCGAAATTTTAGTCCAAAGGCTTGTTTATTTTTATTACCTACTCGTATCTAATAATCTTCACGAAACGCATCAAATATTTACATTGCCGCGAGAAGCAAGAAGCCGTGCCGAACACTTCGCCTAGGGAATAAGCTTATAGGTGTCGTCAGAATCGAGCGCAGGCTTCAGCAGCGATTGGCATGAATGCCAAAGGCCACGAGCATCGGCTGAGGCTTTGTCCGCTTACTGAACACCCGTCCAACGCCGTCTATATCCGGTATTATTATGCAAATATTGCTCAGCCCATTTTTTAACAAAAAAATCATTTTCAAAAGAAACAAAGGACGACCTAAACTTGGTATGCCTACGGATCCCTCCGGCACAGGCTACTATATTTTATTAGGTGTCATAAAGTATATGATTGAAATGAATAAATATACACATATTGCACACTCTGTCGTTGTTATCGGGTCTTCCATATACGATGATAAACAGACGTAAAAAAATCGTAAACCTGTATCAGCCATAACTTTGACACTTTTATTACGATCGCTACCTATTCTCGTTATTTATCTCCTGGATAACGTATTGTGATATCTGGATGCGATATGAACTGTAGCGATAGGTAATTAATTATACTTCTCCGAGCTGCTCAACTTTCGTAACGTTATCGTCATATTTATTTGAGTTAAATTGTTTTTAAAACATATTTTTAACTTTTAATTGCAACATTGATGCTATCTATATATTATCACTGGGTTATTAATTAATAATTCATGGGGCAGGTCAAAGTGTAAATGCAACTTTGTTGTGTCGTCAATACAGAGTTGGAACTTGAGCTACTTTATGGGTTCTACTCAAATATGAAACGCTCGCAAAGCAAAGCTGAATTTAAATTGAATATACAATTATACACTGCAGTTGGAAATAGCGGAGTCCTGTGCAACCTGCTGACCTTTAGCGGCATACAAAGTGACAACTCAACGACAAAGCTCAACTTCCACCTAATACTAGTGAAATGGCGTGAACTATAAAATGAATTATCACTTGCCATTAATGAAAAGCTTAGGTACCTACCTTAAGATGACCCTCAATAAATCTGTACACCTAAAAGTAATAGCCTGTACTTAAACCTGGGCTTTATTACTCGAGACTATATGACTACTAGCGACCCGCCCCGGCTTCGCACGGGTTAACAAATTATACACCTAAACCTTCCTCAAGAATCACTGTAATAAACGTATGAAAATCTTTTCTGTAGTTTTTGAGTTTATCGTGAACAAATTTACACACACACAATAAGGTAGACGCGGTGGGGGACTTTATTTTATAAGGTGTACCTAGTGATACTTATAAATACTGACTGTGAGGATTTTTATTAATAAAAGTATTCTGTTAAGGAATCGGTTACCAAAAATACTTTTTCTCAAACATGCAATGAAATATTGATGTTATGTTCCTTATAATGTGCTGCGAAGTATGACGTTTCAGGTGCGGCTAGGACAATAGGTAGTTAATGGAATTTCATACAAATCTTGCAGGCCTAGGCCAGCAAAGTCCTCTTTTTTAATTTCTATTTCACAGATATTTGTGACACAGCATCGTGGCATTCAGCCATTTAAAAAAACTAGAGGCAGTATTTGCTTTATGGTTCGTAATGACACTCTGCCACTACGCCTATAAAAAAAAAACAAAAAACAATGTTTGCTATAATTTGCAGTTTTATTTGTATAAAATCAACATGAACATAATAAATAATAAATTATTAACGAAATTCTATCATTTTAAATTATAAATTTAACTACACAAATATTTTAAATGTTTTAAAATATTTCATCTAAACCTTAGCGGTAAAAAGGTCTACTCAAACACGCGTAGTTATGTATTTTTTTAAATTGTTATGGAGGCAAAGTTGAAAAATTTTCATTCTGTATTTCTGTTTTATTGGATTTATGGTTTTTAGTGTTCCGTACAAAACTTTGTTTACGGAACACTTATGGGATCACTTCGGTCTTGCAAATCAGTTAAATGCGTTTTTCTCAGAGACCGTTTGACGTAGATACCTAAAATTTGGAATAGTTATAGCAATTACCACCACTCATATTGTAAAGAAGTCAAAACTGCTTATTTCGTATTTAAGGGGGAAATTTAGGGGGTTGTGAGGGGTAGGCTGAATTTTTTTTTATTTGTAAGAATCGTGTGGGGTACCTACCATTAGAAAGCTTGCAAAAAATTGAGTCGATGGACTGATTTTGACTTCATTTTAGACTGCAATAGTTTCGTCAAAAAATGCATTTAAAGTTGCAAGTTTTCATATTAAAATTTTCACCTCTGTCCTGGCGATTTTCGCGAAAACTATAGCTAACAGGCAGCTGACCAGTCAACACCCAACTTAAAGAAGCATGGAGACGGCGGGAAAATTATCAGCTAAACTTTATCTATATTAGTTTTTCAACTGCAGCCTGATCTTTGGTTGCTTAGGGCTAGCTAACTGATGCTTACACTGGTCATTTCATATTAAATAGTCATTTTAGCGAGAAAGATCCTTAGTTAAAACTTTGGCATTGAAATTTATAACTTATGTCTTTGACACAAAGTTTAATTCTGCTTGCTTATTTTTGTGGGATATTAAATTTTATCTGAATAGCCTACTATAAGTATGAGAGAGATCTACAAAATACAACCTTATTATATTGCAAATAAGTTTAAATTTCGAACGGGCTTTCCAACCAATGGACTAGGTATCTCAAAAATCTGTAAAATTCAAATTAAGAATTCCGTTCTTCACTGTCGTTGTGTTTTTTTTTTACAATAGGACACATAGAGTTAGTAAGGCGTATAGAGATAATAAAGTCATTTAATATTTATTAACAGCTATCACATGAAATAAATAATTTTGAATTTGAATTAACAGCTATGGCCTCATATATAGATTTTATTGAGAGAATCTGATTCGTCGAAACAACATATAGTCGCACCAATAAAAGTCTGCAGCGGATTTGATAGCCCACACAGTGTAAGTGTTATTTATACGTCATAATTTCATAGAAGTTTGACATTTAAAATAACGCTTGCACTGCGAGTGCTATCAAAAACGCTGCAGATTTTCTTTGTCTAACTCTAATTATATAAACTCGGACTGAGTTTAGTATCAATTGAACGTAGTTTAGCGAAAAGAATTCATCCATAAACTACGTCATTTAAATGAATGGCTTTTGTTTTTGAATTTTATTTTACAGATTCTCGTGGATTAAGTATATCCTTTTCCCTAAACTACGTCCAATTATTGAGAGAATCGGACCAAGCTAACTCTGTATGGAATTTGCAATGACAAAGTGTGACTGTGTCATCATTAATGTCAATTTTCTATGAAAATATGTCGTTTATCTCGCTCTTACACTCTCTTACTTTGTTAGCTTAGACGGACTTTACATTTTTTAGCAGTTCTAAATAATATAATATATATGGCATCGAACTAGAAACAAAATCTAATAAAAAAAATAAAGAGTTCTAAATTCAAATTGAAGGAGTATAAATTTAAGATATTACTCAAAATTATTATAATATATCAACCATTCGCGAGATGCGCGACTTCGGTATTCAAACACAAAGCAATAGTACAAGAGTCCAACTAAATGCGAAGGCCGAAGGCTGAGAGCTGCATAGGACCGACTCGAAGGTCCGAAGCGTCCGACAGACGCGCGCCTCCCGTAACTTTTCCAAGTACATATTTTAAAGTACAAGTGTCTAAATCGCAAGATCCAAAGGCTGAAGTCGCGTTGGGCCGAAAGCCCGAAGAATCCAGGAGGTCAGTTCTAAACACAGGTCATTAGTACAAGCGTCTAAATGCGAAGGCCGAAGGCCGAGCTCCGCGTAGGGCCGAGGGCCCGAAGCATGCAAGATGTCAGTGGTTAAACACAGAACTGACAGCCTGGACGCTTCGGGCTACGCTACGCGGAGCTCGGCCTTCGGCCTTCTCATTTAGACACTTGTAATATTGTTCTGTGTTAAAGCACTGACATCCTGGACGCTTCGGGCCTTCGGCCCTACGCGGAGCTCGGCCTTCGGCCTTCGCACTTAGTCACTTATCTTATACTATTGTTCTGTGTTTAAGTACCAACATCCTGGACGCTTCGGGCCTTCGGCCCTACGCGGAGCTCGGCCTTCGGCTTTCGCATTTAGACACTTGTACTATTGTTCTGTGTTAAAGCACTGACACCCTGACGCTTCGGGCCTTCGGCCCTACGCGGAGCTCGGCCTTTGGCCTTCGCATTTAGATGCTTGTGCTATTGCTCTGTGCTAAAGCACTGACATTTTGGTAAAGCTCGGCCTTCGCACTTAGACACTTGTACTATTGTTCTGTGTTTAAGCACTGACATCCTGGACGCTTCGGGCCTTCGGCCTTCGCATTAACTGTCTACACCACGTTTCACGTCAACCATAGTATTTTTTTTAGTAATATTCCGAATTCCATATTTACATATGTTGTTGAAAGTTTTTTCAGCCACCACAAACAGTCCCAGAATTAATTATAGATTAAATATGTAATAAAAACTACAAGGGTTGCGAAACTAAAAGGGTTCCTATAGGGTAGTTGAATACGGTATCCTAAAAACAGGCGAACAACCTCTGTAATATGTAACGATGCGAGCGGTACGATATCGTGAACGTAATTTACTTTCTATATATCTCTTTCGCATGTAGCGTTTATGTCAATGCCAAACTGATGGTAGCCGTACGGAACACTAAATGCCTCGAGCTATCTCGGGCTTGGCCAAATTATTTTACTTTAATATGAGTTCCGACAAAAAAAAATGAAATTAATATTAATTGTAATCGTTGGAATTGGCAGCGTAAGCAGAATTGATTTTAAATAACTTGCTGCCTCTGCCGCCAAGTCAAAGACGAAGTGTGTAAGTATATGGTATAAGCAATATTATTATTTGAGAGACTAAGAAAAATGGCTTACAGTTTATTATAAACAGTTTTGTGGCATATTTTAAAGAAATGAAAGTAACTACAAAATCGTCAACACTGTGGAAATTATACTTATTTACTCCATGCATAAAGCAACGATGTATGCGAAACATGATATCAACATGAAAGACTATGTAAACTTATGTGACGAAAACGACAGTCAGACGGATACAAGGCGAAAAAATCAAAGATACATGAAAATATACGGGTAGTAAAAATACACGACTCGTGTAAAACATACGCGTGATAAGTGTTAGTTATATTTTGGGTATCGTTTACTTTTAGTTTTTTCTATGAATAAAACTTGGGCTTCGTGGTTTTTTATTTAATTTATTTCATTGCATGTTTGAGAAAAGCACTATACATACCTCGGCGGGAAATGGGGTTGCCCACCTCAGACCTATATGGCCTCGCTTCGCTCGGCCGTCTATATGTCTTCGGCCGGCAACCCCTTTCGTCCCGGCCTCTGTAGTAATGTACTATTATAGCACTCAGCAAATTATACACAGTATAATAATAATAAAGAATATCCTTTTGATGTTTGGGACCTATTTAATATTTAATGATCCACTCCGATAAACATGACAAAAGGCGGCTAGGACGATCCCGTTCCACAATGCATTTCCTTTTAAGCGTGAATAATGGAAATCTCTGTTTTCTCCTCCTTTACAGCTAGAATCTTTTACTAATTATAAGTAGCACCAACATAGCGATCGCTTAATATTTATGAATGCCAGAAATACCGCTTCTATACATTTATTTACGGTAGATGTTTGCACGATTTGCATTTGGATATACATTTTGTACATTTTTATCTAGTACCTATCTAGTATCTACTCCCTTTCTAATAATAATAATAATAACCCCGCGGGGGCAGCTTGTGGCGAGCTGACGGTGAGTGGCGACACCGCGGACCCCTATTCCAGAGGGCCCTGTCATCTGGCCCTCGCCTCTGTGCTTGCCTTGATTGGCCGGCCAGAGTGGAGTCGCAAGAGCGGGACCTATGCTCCAGGTTGGAAGTGTAAAATGTCATAACGCCGGCGGCCCTTGAACGGATTACCGGGATCTGGCTACCGCAGACTCACCTCTCGACAACTTCACAGCCGCTCCAAAGTGTTGCCCTGTTGTCGCACTGTGCGTGCGGCCATTGCGGGGCCCACTCAATGAGTTGGCGAGTCACCACCTGTCTTATACAATTTTGAGACTGATTGTCACGGCAGGTGTCCGCTAGTCTCTCCCATAGCCCATTATCCAGTCCATCCAACTTTCAAATCTATAGCCCATGACCTTAGTTCCCATCGCAGCACAAAAGTGCTGCACTGCAATAGTCTTTGCACCTGGCGGGGACCATCTCTTGATGTATCACATTGTGCGTTCGGGGATGGTATCCGCCACGTGTATCCCTTGCTTTTAGATTAAAGTGTCTTAAAGGGCCTCTGCGCTGTTGGCTTCGGCCCCACGTACGCCTCCCAAAGGTCCGGGACCCCATGGTCCCGAGATATGGAAAAGACATACAAATAATAATAATATATAATAATAATAGTTCTTTATTGACAGGTAAACACCCATTTTAAACAATTAAGTACAGTGTAAAAATACAAAAATACAAAGCATAAAAATGTAAAATACACGCAAAAAAAAATACCTAAAATTAATAATAATTAGGCAGTCACGGTCAGGATCGTCACTTCCTGTTCCTCTCACGATGCACGGATATCCAGTATTTATATATAGGATTGTCCAGATACCCGGACAGCTCACGGAGAATACTGTTGTCAGATGATCTTAGGCGACTCCAAAAGGAAGCGACGCGGGAGCGAATGATAGCAAAAAAGTCAGGGACTTCGGCCTCGGCAAACATGGTCGACGCGCTGCAGTATCTTGGTAGCTTCATTAGATTGCGGTATGCGTCATTATACTGCACTCTAATTTTATTAATCGCACGTCTTGTGAATCTGCTCCAGAGCTGACATGTATAGAAGCATAAACAATATGCCCTAAACAATGTCACCTTCACTTCATCACTACAACGTACGAATCTACGCGCAAGCATGTTGCACCGCACGGCCAAAGCCCTGCGCTCCCGCTCGATGTCTTCATCATCAAGCAGACCCTCCGTGAGCAAATGTCCGAGGTACCGGAACCCTTTCACTCTTTCCACTTGTGCTCCATCCAAATACACTGGCGGGACATTCGTCGGACCTCTCCCTGACTTAAATACCATCATTTTAGTCTTTAGAACGTTATACTTCAGACCATGGCTATGAGCATATTGCTCACACACCGTCAGAAGTCTTCTTAGGCCCCTGATTGATGGGCTGAGAAGCACCATGTCATCGGCATAGCTAAAATTATTTGTACATGTAGTGCCTATATGACAGCCCACTCTGGTTCCTCTCAGCTCAACAATCAGGTCGTTCACGTATAGGCTGAAGAGGTCCGGCGAAGTCAGGCCTCCTTGGCGTACTCCACACTCTAATATATATTCATTAGAGGTTGTGTCGCCCCACCTTACACAGTTTGATTGGTTCTCGTACCAGTACCTCAACAGATTCACGATTTTTGGAGGCACTTTAGATTTAGCAAGTTTCTCCCATAGCAACTTCAAGTTAACTAGGTCAAAAGCTCTACTAAGATCAAGAAAACAGGCATGTACTGAGGTTTCCCGCGCCACATAGTAGTTAACCGTGCTTTTAAGACTGAAAATCGCAGAATCTGTTGAGAGGCCGGGACGAAAACCAAACTGGGCATCATCTACACACATATTGCGTTGCAATTCTGGGTGTATTAACCTTTCAAGTGTTTTACCTAGAATTGTACCTAAGGAAATCGGTCTGTAATTTTTGATACTTGAAAGATCACCCGTTCTATTTTTTGGCACAGGAACTACCACGGTCTTTACAAGTTTCTCGGGTAGGTACCCAAAGTCAAGACATTGATTATACAAAGCAGCTAATAAACCAAACACTCTGTCGCCAGCGTAAAGTACATGCTCCACACTCAGCTCATCAAAACCCGGAGACTTGCCTCGCTTCATTTGTCTGACGACCTTGGCTACATCATCAGCCGTGATGTTACTGCGTTCTGCGGTCTCTGAGCGTGGACACTGCGTCAGAGGTTCGACGTGCAAGTGAGACGCAGCACTGGCAGGGAGTGGCTTGACACTGAAGTGATGTGAGAACAACTCGGCAATATCCTTTGCATCATGTACGCCTTCGATACTGACTGGAACACTAGTTTTAGGATTAAGTTTTTTTGTATCCTTCCAGAACTTGACAAAGTTCTTGTCAGCACGATGGGTGGCTAGTATGTTCATTCGTATAGTGTCCTCGTTGTTCTGGCACCACTTCAGTTTGTTTTTAAAAACTTTTCGACTATGGATCATTTGATCAAAAGTTTCCCCACTAGACGGTCTGCCACTAGTGTCCCAACAACTGAAGCACTGCTTGGCCCTCTCGTGACTTTCTCTCACGTGGTAGTTCCAGCCCACGACCTTTTTAGCTGGTTTCCGTGCAACGCGACAGGCATTTGAACTTGATGCAGCTGCTTTTTGCAGCGAATATACAATCTTGTCATAAAAAATATCAGTTAGGTACCGGTGTTTCATGCATAAAACTTGCTGACAATCATCACAATTGTTACCGTGACTGTTAAACTTAATTAGTCTTAACCTAGTATCACAGTGCTTAGCGTACATATTAATATGATTTAAGTCTCTTGTGCCCCATCGGACTCCATTGAGCAAATTAAGTCTACTGTCTACTTCCTTCTTATTGGTCATCACACTCATCTCACACACTACCGACACCGGAAGGTGGTCGGACCAGTAAACACCGTAGTCCACATGCACTGCTGTAATTGTGTCCCGCGCTGCCCGTGTTGTGACACAGTGATCCAGCCAGCGCCTGGAGAGGTGAGCATCACTCACAAAAGTGTACGTGTCCTCTGCTAGCAGTTCCATATCCGCGCATACCAGCAAGTGATCAGCACAAAAAGCCTGGAGCTCTAACCCAAACCTGGCACCGGGGTGCGCGTTGTAGTCGCCCAGTACATAAGCCGCTTCTGCATCACTGTCGGTTATTGTGGCCGCCACGCTAGCGAGACAGTCAGTAAAATCAGTTAGATTTTCTGCCTTATCGACCGGTAAATATACACTGAAGACAAGAATGTGACAGCCGTCCAAACTAATTTGTACTCCTGCCACCCTATCTCCAACGCACTCCACGACAGATACGTTCGCGAACTTAGATTTTCTCCAAAGTAACGCTAAGCCTCCGTACGGGCGACCCCTTAGTATCTCTTCCGACGTGTCCACTGATGATTTGGCGTGACATGCAAAATCATCATTTATCTCATTCACAAAGCCAAGGTCATGTGGAAGTAGCCACGTCTCTTGAAGGGCCACAATATCCGCCTTTAAACATAGCTTCCTGACTTGTTCTACTGATCTTTTTAGAGACTTGCAATTGAACGTGACCATCACAATAGGGCATTTGGGTGTACTATTCATTACGTGGTTGGTTGATATCGTTGCGTACGTATTTCTCACGGTAACGGCGGTAGACTAGCCCAGCGGGCCAAAAGCCGGTTTCCATCATAGTACCCAATTGTCCACTGCTTACAGTAACTTTAAATGAATTGAAAGTAGTCTCTCGGTAGGCTTTTAAAAGTTCAACTTTAACGAAGTCTTGTCCACTGTCGCGTATGTGTTCCTGAATGTCTTCCACCGTTACAGTCTTCTTAGCTCGGGAGACATAAATATGGCAGTGTGATTCGGCAACCTGGATACGGCTATTTGTTACCATTGAACCTCGCATGTTTACTAGCTTAGTTTTACGTTTCTTATACGTTACTTCTTTAAAGTTATTTTTGTCGTCATGCGGGATAACTTGCGATGTCATCATTACATTAACTTGCGAGTCCACAACCGGGCAAATACAGGGAGCGGCCACACTGTTAACAACCGTATTGTCGGGGCGCACACAGTCGGGCTTCGCTTGACTCCGACGCTGCCGTTTAGACCGGTTCGCTGCCATATCGCGATAAGACAGTGTGTGCATTGAACTAGCATCGACTTCGCACGGCGCGGTCTCGGCCATAAGCGGAAGCGGTTCGGTGGTAGTAGTTATCAGAGTATTTAACTGGTTCGATTCACTCTGTACTCTTCGAGTTTGTGTATCAAATGAGGTTTGTGTATCTAATAGTGAGTGAGTATATTTTTAGGATCCAACTGAAAACCTGCGTTGCAGTCAAAGGCTTTTACAAGATGTTTATTCGAAAATTTTAAAAATTTTACGATTTTTGAAATGAAAATTTGGTAAATGAAACATCGGGCAAAAATATTTCGAAGTTGCGACATATCACCTTTAGCGAAATAAAAAAAAACCATCCCGTATGACGGGACAAAAACATTTATTCATTCAATTATTTTGTCTTTATTATTTTTTGTATTATATTAACACGCCTAATTTGAATAATTCACTTGTTTATGCATAACTGGTTAAAACAACCAAATTTTTTATTAAAATAATTTGTTTTGTTGCTTATTCAATTTCTGTTATTGCATAATAACGAAAAAAATAATCAATCGGTAAAACTGTGATAAGAATTATCAAGCCGATTGATTGTCACTGACTTTTCGTTCATTTCGCGTAAATAGTGATAAAAAGATTTTTGTGCTGACATTGTACCTACCTATTAATGATTAAGTTGTGTAGTAAACACTGAGACGTGGGTCACACGCGGGTGCAATTCTGTGCAGAAGTGATTACTCGTACTGTAGTGCAGTAACTTAAATCGAAAGCTTGACGCTGCACGGTTGATGGTTTAAATACGAAAATAAGTGAACGT
The DNA here is from genome assembly GCF_963556715.1 of Cydia fagiglandana. Taxonomy (NCBI): domain Eukaryota; kingdom Metazoa; phylum Arthropoda; class Insecta; order Lepidoptera; family Tortricidae; genus Cydia; species Cydia fagiglandana. The sequence goes on from NC_085937.1 coordinate 9,190,340, forward strand.
TACTTTCTATAGTGCGATTAAAATGTAAGTAAATATCTTAATTTAATAATGGTAATTTTTTAAGTTTCATTTTTTGATAGGTATAAACGTGAGATGGGCTAAGACGAACACCGGGACAGAACACTTTGTGGAAATATCATACCTAGTGTTCGTTTTGCCTCAAGCAAAATAAATTAAGTTCTGTTACACCATCTCAGTCTCACCTTATGTAAAAGGTAATTGAATTTCAAAACTACTTACACCTATAGTTAAATACCATAAACGATCTAAAATCGCCATTAAACGGGGAAAATTCCGTGCAATGGATTTTCAAGTCCCGTCACGAAAAAAAGTACTAAATCAGGGAGAGCTGTACATTTATTGCATTTTTATGTTGTTAAGTGCAGGTAATTCGTTAGATAGCGGTTTTACGATTCTCGTTTGTTTCATCATTTCGTCTTACTTAGAATAAAAAACTAAAAAGTCCGAGCTGAAAATATACATATGTAAATATAAATGATTCATACATTTTTATCTAGTACTTATCTCTATCAGTCATTAGTACTTATATGTAGTTAAAGTTTAATGATAAAAAAAATTTAATAAGGCAGATTTGTGTGACTAATTGGTTTAAATTCGTTATCTAGTTCAATTAAAAGCAGTTTTTATAGTTTTTCAATCGTTTTACATAAATAATCAGATGGTAGTGACGAATATAGTAATTATGCCTATTCCGGACATGTTTATCGGATGTGAAAGGTTACGCCGACTTATCGGACTAGTAAATGGTTCTATGTAGTTCTAACGCTATTATCTACGATTGAGTTATGTAGTTTAATTAGGACATCGGGTACACAAGCACTCAAAAAAACAATATTATTTCAGTTGAAGTTCTAATAAACTAAGTACAGTCAAACTGAAAAACTTATTTTAATATAAGGGTAAATTATTGATTGGGTCTCAAAATAAATCTTCCAAATAGTCTTAAAAGAATATCCAGGTTCGTTATTGTCAAATTTTATATACATTTTCTCTGTTTTATTTATGTTTTGTCGTTTTTCTCTACCTGGGCATTTAAAGTTACCTTATTTTGATACAATATTAACCAAACATTTGCGTTTTCAGATGTACCTGTAAACAATGGCAGAAGAAAATAACATACGACATCGTTCGCGAGAATCTAAACCAAATGGAATTATCGAACATCGGAACGAAAAGATACAGGATCCGGAGTTTAAGTCCAGAGAATCTCCCCTAACGTTTCTTATAAAGACTTCCCTTCACATAAGAGCTATATATCACATTTTTGTTGTGATACTTGTAGTGCTGTTATTCGACACAGTTATCTACGATCTCGTGGAACGTGGCAAGTAAGTTTGCGTCGAGTCATCGATGAAAATGAGCTCATTGAACAAGGCACTGTGAACACCCTGGCCCCAATTTCACCACGGCTACAATTGTCAGTGACAATTGTCAAGCGACAGGTGACATATTACAATTTTATAAAATATTTTCTATAGAAATACTTACAAACATGACAAGCATTTTGCTACAATTGTGTGTATTACAATAATTGTAATTACAATAATAATAATTATTATGTTGTGAAACAAGAATTATTTTTTCAAGTGGACATATTTGTAGAATTGTTGGTGAATCTTGACAGGAAATGAATTATATGTCATAATTTCGTGACAATTGTCGTGTTTCTTGTGACAATAGTCATAAACTTAGCCAGAGAAATATCTATTTTTTCCGATGGTAAGCGATAACCGTAGCCCATGGATGCCTGTGACGTCAGCAACAGTGATGTTTTACAATTGTCGCACCTGTTACCGTGGTGAACTTGGGGCCAGGTTGAAGCACTAACCGAAGTCTGGCTGTACTAATGTGCTGAAAATTTATCCATAACCTTTTCAAACACATAATTCGTATATATTCTTGATATCCACATATTGATCTCAAATATAATAATAAATATTCGGTTCAACAACAAACATTATCAGATAATGAATGAGTTATGAAGAGAAGCAATTAATGGAGTAAAAAGATAACAACTAAGTTCAGTGGGTATTTATCTCACGGAGTTTTTGTCCTGGCTGTAGTAAATTCCATTCTGTGCGCGTGGTAGACCTTTACTTATTATCATACTTAATTTTGCAGGATAAATATAGGTACAAGCACAGTAAAATATGGTTTTGGTGACATCGGTCGCGGCGCGAAACTCTGGTTCTTCGAGTTTGCTATCGCTCTCTCCTTCTACCCGGGACTACTGCTCTATGTCACCGGAGCAAGATTATTCAAAAACCAAACTGGTAGGTAATAAAACTTTATTTTATCCCATATCAAAACTAGAAAGGTGTACGTTTTATACATCAATATTTTTAACCAATAAAATAAGGTAAAAAGTAAAATTAACGAGTTGCCGATTATTTAAATATAAACATGTATATCTACACTCCAGACGTGAAGAACCCCAGACGGTAGATCATTGAAGAAATCTTTTCAATTCAAAATAGGTCTAAATTTATTTTAAGTACTCTTGCACGAACGCCCACTGATTTTGGTAGTTTATATTCATGAGTTAATTGGCGTCAAAATTTACATCAAACAATGTAGATTAATGTATACTCAATAACTTTTTCAATCAGTAGAGAGAAACAAAGTTGATGAAACCAGGGTAAGAGACGAGTAAGTAATCAATTTCGCTCCGTGCCTAGCCAGGGTTTCATACTCTTATAAAATATCAAAACAATTGCGAAAGTTTCACGAACAGGTAATTAATAACTTCAATACGAAGATAAATACAAACCGTCTACTCAGCAATATAATTTTGATCGTTCTTAGAAAGCAAATCTTGAAATAAAATATCCCTTAAATAGTTAGGTACGAGTATATGCTTGAAGAGACAAAGAAACCTGATGTGTCTATTTTCAATCACTAACAGTGCATGAGTGGGTAGTGGTCACACGAGTGACTAAAACACGTGGGTTTAACCGTAAAATTAGGCTAAATTGTACTGTTAACTCCGGGTTTAACCGGTTAACACCGAGTTAGTAACTAACCCTGGGTGGCGCCAGTGGCCCTTAGTAAATAAAACATTTAGCTCGTTAGTGACTGTCCTTTTACACATGTCATAGTTTATTCTTATAATAGTGATAAGTTTCCTTACTCTTATTTAAATAATTACAAAGTCGCAATTTTTTTTAAAGTGTAGGCTTCATATTGCAACTCGTGGGACATGGAGGCCGATTCCGCCTTAAAGAATGTGTTACAGTTTCTATATTGTTTTGATGCGAATTCGGCAGTCGCTCGTACTGATTGATATACGCGAAATGCAATGAAAGTCCAGTCAAGGTCGTCTCAAAACAAGGACAAACCCGTAATTATTTTTAAGAATCGGCCTCATGTTTTCAACTGCACTAGCTACAACCAGTCGGCGTAGAGTGTAGAGGCCCTTTTGTTGCAACCAGCCCCTCCCCTCCAATTACTCACTTGGACGGTTATGTACGTGCGCCATTTAATTACTGAGCTACCTACATGCAAACTGGAAACTATACAGGAACTAGGAAACAAATCAAATAAAAAAAATTATATGAGTTATTTTAGTTAGAAATACCACTACATAAATTATAAACTAGAATAATGTTATATATGAATGGAAAAGTGACCAGAAACTCCAGTGCCCGGGATTGGACACTTCAGTTTGTACAGGGTCACCTTACTTAGCATCTGAATAAATGCTCCATCCCTTGCAAATTTAAATATCAGGAATTCCGATTAATTATATTGATTTTAATAGATTGTCTTCGGTCTATATATACAGATATAGCGAAACATAATAATTAATTATATTGATTTTAATAGATTGTCTTCGGTCTATATATACAGATATAGCGAAACATAATAGTTATTATTCGAAACGAGTTGCGATAAATTAAAACACGACCGAAGGGAGTATTTTAAATCGACACAAGTTGCGAATTACATATTCGCACGTGTCTCGTACAACGTTTTACAGTACATATCGGCACGTAGTCCGCGACCCCCATACAGAATCCTACATAGTGAGGCGGACTATGAGGCGGACTACAATGTAGGAGTGTGAATGGGGGGCAATTACTAATTTCCTTGAAATGGAGTTACGAGGTTTGCGACTTAAGGCCCTTTAAACTTTTGACATACGCACGAAAAGTGCTCTTTCCCGCACTAGTGCAGGAAAGTAGGACCATATGTACTGTAATGAATTTAAAACACATCCTGCCTGCAACACTACCCACATACAAATTTAATGAACAAAAATTATAAATTTTAAGGCTGCATGATTAATACATTCAAAATAGGATGATAATCATAAAGACAGTTATTTTTATGTAACACTAAGTACTATACCTGGCATGGTGTGGAGTGGACATTTTAGCATCGGTAATTTTACTTAAAATAGTTTATAACTAGAATTGTATTTACTAACTATGGATCCTTAATTTTAAAACTTGTAAGATTTATTTGATTGATGGAATTACACTATTTTAACTAATTTTAAGTTAAGCATGAAATAAATTCAATTTAGAAGAGATATAATATTCAATTTAATGGTTTAATTATTAATTGATAAGAAGAAATACGAGTGCTTCCAGTCGGTCCCAAAAGTAGACTTTCATTTATTCTTCGGGACACCGGTTGCAAAGTTAAAGCAAAACTTTACGTTGCTGCATTTACTGGAATTGGTCTCCATGTCTATAAATAATTTCCATTTTCTTTATTATACTCAGCTTTCAGTTTATTTTGCCACTTAACTTCTCGCAAACTATACGATCGGACAGTTAGACAATTACTCGTAATTAAGTACCATTATTTTTGGCTAATAATAATTACTTTGTCTAAAAACTATAACAACACCCTAAAGTAAAGGTAAACCAAGTAGCGAATCGGTTCGCGTAGAATCGTGCACACCAATTGGAAAGCATCCTCTCACGACACAAGATAACGGAAATCCGTTAACCCTTAAAGCGTTTGTGTCACTTTTTTAGTACAGGTACTAAATGTGGCGCCAAGTTTAAACACTAAGTGCAGGCTAGAAAAGAAAGTACGTTAAAGAAAGTGCGAGAATTGTACTTTTTTTCCTAGTTTAAGACAATATCAGACAAAATTCGGTTTATGCGCAGGCGGCAGTTGAAATTTGAAATTCGCTGAATTTGCGACAGAGTATGTTCCTGACGCCATAGAATATAAAGTAAATAGCCAAAGTGTTTTCTTCCTGTTGATATTATTACTAGATGAGTTAGATATTGTTATTTCATATGAAGCTCATTAAATCATAGATTAATTCTGTGTCAAAAATTGCGAAATATATCTTGTCCCATTTTTGTGACATTGTCGATAGTACTGGTAACAAAGTACCATTTAGCACGTCCTAAAAAACGGACAGTGCCGGCTTGTGCGGAGACAAGATTGTGACAGAAAACGGACATTGCCATACATAGGGAATGTACTTTTTTTTCATTTATCGTCGTTTTATAGGCTATTGTTGCGTTGGAGTTACGTTATACATAAGTATATGTGTACATTTTTTTATATTTTAATTTCAGGTGGTTCCACCATCTGACTCAGAAGAGTGAGATAGCAAAAAAGACGACAATGACGAAATTTTACTAGAGGCAGATTGTACATCTGCCTTGTCCCATTCTGACTCTTTTTCAGCCAGGTCACTTTCTAAGAGGATGTCAAATATAATGGACAAATATATGTTCATTTATGAACACGCGTGCTTTTATTCCTATTGTCATGCTATTAAAGTTTGGTGCGCTTCATTGTGAATAGCACTGTCTGTATTTAAATATAATTTCGAAGTCTAACGTGGTCCTTGTGGGAAAAAAAGTTGTTCATAATAATCGACCTGATGACCTAAACACGACCTGTCCTCTAGTACTCCATCTACAAAACTTAATTCCTCGCCATTAAACGCATAACTCGCTTTAGTATTCAAATTATTGACACGTCTTGAAATGTCCTACGGTTAAAACCTATTTCAAGTCGATGATGAAGATGCTACAGTTCCTGAGGCCTGTAAAATGTAATCTCTACGAAATTAAGGAGAGTAAATAGCTAATTTCGAATCTAGTCTTTCATATGTCGGGCAGACGAAGCAAGTCAAGCACCGCCAACTAAAGCCTGCGGTCTGGGAGCATGACATAGATAAGACTCTGGCTCTCGCCAAGGAGGAACCATATATTCCCAAAATGTTGCCAGAGGCCATTGAGACTGAAAAATATCTAAACTTTTACTGGAACTACAGCTACACTCTACCACCAGCTTAGGTTCCAGATAGTTCGGGTAATAAGAAAACAAGCAAGACATACAACTGTGAGACCATAGTGATAAACGTTATGGTCATTTAAGTAAAGTAATATTACTTACAATAATTGTAAAGTGTAACTAGCTTTATGAGCCTATTTTCCATGTATACGTAGCTTTAAAATGTATATTTTTTGTTTAATATACCTGTACTTGGGTCGTTTTACACATCAACACTAGAAGTAAATATGGTATTATTATGTTTCCCATAGGTTTTTTCTTCTTAGTAATCGAATTAAACATTTTTTTCAAACATTCACTAGTGTTATTGAAATAATTTTAAATGTTCTTGCCCTGTAATTCTTTAAAAGTTTTTATATTTTTAAACTGTATAACGGCATTGTCCGTTTTTTAGGACAACCTTGGGAGCAATCAATATATAAGGTTCGTGGCAATGTCCGTTTTAACGGACGTCCTGAAAACCCTACTTTCAGAATGCTTTTAATTTTTTTTTCTTAAATATAGTACTTTTTTACTCATTACTATCCCCAAAAACATTCCACGTGATAGGTGGATACATTATTTGATGTCTTGCCATGTTAAGGGTTAAATTGTTCAGGTGTGGACGCCAGTCCAATTTCAAGTGGACGCTCACCCTAAAGAACAAAAAACCTGGCGAATGAGGATTGCAAGCTGGGTGCCACGGTCAGTTAGCCATTTGCCCACCTAAGGCACCTGCCCGTAAGACGGGAACATTGATCGAGCGGCGCCCGGCTTAGCTCATTGTCCACTCGAGCCTAGCCGGCAAAGCTTCCAATTTGCCGCTTCACAGACACACTGCCTTGAATTAATCTCGCGCGACGCCCTTTTGTGTTCGGATTACACAATAAAAACACGAATGGGGTGCTATTGTAGGTAATAGGCGTGCGAATATGACAATAATACACAGGCTCTAACAATTTATAACAAGCCTCCTAGAATGCTTAATAAATAACTTATTTACTCGTAGTTGCGAAAATAAACCTAATTTTAGGTACCTATAATCCTACGTTATTTCATTAAAGATTGCAAACGTTATTGAATTTCAGTTAGTCGTTTAGTTACAATTTTAATTACTTACTTCAGTTTCGTTGCTACAGTTGGTTTTTCTATTAAAACCGCAAGAAATGCATCTAAAAATATGAAGTCCATGAAGACGGGTCGTCTTAAATCTCGAATGTGTCAAAATGTTTTAAAAGTTAGACACGTTCCGCGGTGATTTTACGTTAGAAATTGTGTTTCAAAGTATGGAAAATAGACGTCACTCGCATAAAATAAAATGCTGTATTGATGAAAATATACAATCTTTCAGTTAGATGAAATTTAAATTTACTTTAGAGGTAAATGGTAAATGGCTTTAATGGTAAAAATAATATACATTTATCCTCTATAAGCATGTCTACTTCAGAAAAAGTTTTAATGGGTTATCCTTTTTGGTGCGAAGGAAAAGGTACGCTTTACATTTCCTTTTCTAATACTTATTATATGTATCTTTATTTTCAGCTTGCGTCTTTTAAATATTATTACATTTATTGAATACTAACTAGCACTTATAGGGCTTCGACTAGGGAGTCAATTTCTAGGAAGTTGTATGCAAAAATTACACGTCAGTGGTTAAAATCTGGGCTAGGTTATCATTTTAAATAATATAAAAAAGTTACAAAACACTTACCATTGATTTCAAGGTCTTCGCCGGCTATGGAAGACGATAGCCATCGCGGGGCTGGCGGGGCTCCAGAGCACTCTCGTCGCCGTGCCAGTGTGGGACCTGGGCAGGAAGCATCTGGCCCTCGCCTCCGGGGTCACCGTTACCTGCGAAATGGTAAAAATAATATACATTTTTAACTTGCAGGAAATATCAATATTCCACCGGAATCATTAATGTTGTATTGAGCAGGTACGTCTACTAACGATACCACTATAAAAGCATTTTAACTCAGATTTATAGACGCTATCGCGAATTATTTTAGTACATTTATTTACCGAACACAGGTTTCCCAGGTCGTGGTCGAGGCTAAACATAACCCGTCTATAAAATGTGAGTCAAATGTGTTGGAAACGCGAAAGTTGTTAATATCGTATTGAAACATTTAATGTTTTATTTCATGATACCATTAATTATGCTTAGAAATATAGGAAAAGTGAAAACAATCACCGTCCGGCGACCCTCGAAATCCCGACATACATAGTTTTTTATTTATTTATCAGTAGAGTACAAAATTAGTACAGTAGCAGAACTAACTATTTGGTAGTAAAATGGCCCAAGAAATAGCCCAGGCACTAGTTATTAGATTATTACCAAAGCATCTGCCATCTGACATTCCATCCCTGAGGAAAACTAAGCCTCATTGGTATAAGTCTGGTTTCCTCACGATGTTTTCTTTCACCGAAAACGACTGTTAATCAAATGATATTTCGTAAATACACTGTTATAATATAAGTACTATTACTATTACCTGTAACGATTTATACGTTATGTACTTACATCTACAGATTGTCGCGAACATATCGCGAACCGGCTAATAGTTGCCAGCGTCATGGGGTAGATGGCGCTCGCAGTCACGTTTAAGTTAAAATAACCGCTTCTAGGTTATTGTGATTTTTTGGGGACACAAGAGGGTAGACGCCGAACGACAGGCATAAGACGAGGTTATGTGCGAACAAATCTACGGAGGAAGAGAATTTTGCGTTTGGATCAATTCAACGAGTTTCTTATGGTGTTATTAGATTAATGATGTGTCTCTTGCAAATTGTGAACAACGTATATCAGTAATCAGAGTGAACAGTGATCCGAGGGAATGGTTGATGGCTAATATGAACTTACGGTAAACTAGTGTGAGGAATGGGGTCGCTATAAGGGGAGGTTTGGAGGCGACTACGAAGTTCAGGAAACCAGGTGGATAATCAGGTGAAACTAATTTTATATGTAGGTAATAAAGTAGGACACCAGCAATGAGTGAATCGTCATCTCACTAACGTCCAGGCCTCATATAGGTATGTCGTATGATTACATATCGTTGACCAATCTCAGTAAAGGCATCATCTCATTCGATAGGTTAACAACTATGGTGAGCTTGACGACATGGTGGAGATGCTGGGATCTTATATGCACATGCATAATCATCATCAAAAGTAACATATGAAAAGTTAATTTATGTAATTATGCACGTACAACTTAAGAGTTAAATTTTTTTGTTGTTGTTTGTTCAGGTCACTTTAATGTTTTTTTTTCAGGCGTGAAATGAAGCCCATATTTATGTAATCCTATTTTTGCAAAAAGGCGTTAAGCTGGCGAATATGTTTGTGTTTCACCGGAGCACATATACAATTAAGTGCCTACATTTTATTGCACATTCTTGCTCTTTGATATACAAGAGATTGCAAATGTCAGTAAATATATACATATATATAGTTTTTTTAAATAGGTATCTAAACACAAAAATTTCCTTGGTATATTATTTAAATGCAATAATATAGTTTCAAAAATTCTTCTTGTAATACAAAATACTAAAAAGCTCGCTTTAATCTTTGAAAGCAGTGTGTTAATTAATCAGTCCTATAGAGTGGAACTTTGGAGTTGATTCCTCATGTTCAGCAGTAGAATGAAATTCCAAGTGATGGTTTTTAATGATAAAAATATTTGAAAGCATTAAGTTATATATTTAACGTCTTACAGCCAGTATTTGTCACTGGTTGATGTGATAAAAATGTTTGTGTCACCAGGGCAGCAAAGTTTGTTTTTAACCTACGTGTCTTGAAACCGTCGCAACGCTCAGTATTCCAACATTTCTATGTTATACGAATGAGAGAGTGGCAAAAATTGTCACATCAGAAAAGATAGTACAATATTGGTATGTTTACTATAAATTGTGTCAGAGAGGTGTTTATAATCAGTTTTTAAACACTAACTTAGTAACACTACCTTCAACAAGAGCCATGGAACTGCTTAAGTCTCAGATTTCATTACTTTGAAACCAACCATTACGTACATTTCTCATTGAACATGTCTAAAAACGTGGGGGACGAAATGGACATTCAACTCAAGTTTTAACGCCCTAAGCAGTAGAAACTTTACACGTATCAGTAATGATCCAATATATGTAGAAACTGATATACATATATGTCATGTATCAAAGAAAAGGTGAAGAAGCCAATATTTAATAAAAATAACTTGATTTTTTCTCAAAGTTGTGAATAATCTCATTGTTCTCTTAAATATCATAATATATGATTGGTACCGTTACCATACCCGCTCATGCCTAACAAGTTTAAGTTGAACAGGAGGTTTAATCGTAATCTATATTTAGGTGTCTGTTATGATTATGTTCACAAGAACATGGTTTCGTTTTGATATTAATTATGTTTGATGATGTAGTTGACAAGTTGCTTTACTTGTTTAGATTGAGTTACCTGACCAATCTTTGATAAAATCATGCACTAATAAAAATTTACGACATTTTGGATGAAATACCAGTCTTAAATGATTCACGGTTAAGGGAAAGGTAATCACGGTTCACATCCCGGTCGATATAAATACATTTTGAATTAAAGTTTGCTGGTCGATTTGTGAACCAGCATGGATCCTCTCAAACAACGACTTTATCACCTGAGCTAGAAGATTCAAATTATGCAGTTGACCAACAATTTAACATTACTACATCTGCATTATTATTAGTACATCTGTTTTTAAATTGGGTTCTTAAGTGACGATTATGACCTTATTAGTAATTTAATTAGGTTTAAAGAAATTTTAATACTCATAAGAATATTACAATTCACTTACATGAGTTAACATACTTACTTATATTAAGAATTAATTATCTTGCCAAGTACATTTTTATATGTTACATGATATTAAGTGCAAATTTATTGAGTTCTTGCAAAATTGACACAAAAATAATATATACGTAGGTAGGTATACATTTTTTATTTATTTTGCCCGCAGCGACTTACACAAGTAAGTACACTTTATATTAGTTCCCATGCGCGAGCGCAGGCGCGAGGTCTCAGGCTAACCAGTACTACAGATCGCGGAATGCGTAGCGACTATGTGTGTTGGAGATCATGGTTACTGAGCTAGCTCGGGTGCGCCGTTAACTTGCCCGCGCTCGGCAGGCGATCAGAATAGTACATAGCATGGTATAATATGCTTACACAGCTTATAAAACAGAGGATGTACTTATAACTAAACAAACATTTTATATTTACATTTATAAAAAGAAAAATATATATATAAAAAAAAAATCATATTTCAATGTTCAATGTAATGTTCAAACAATTCAATGTAAGACATAAATGAAATCGCATAAATGATTAGATCTGTTAAAATAATTATACTCGATTTTTTTGGCATCTATGCCTTTGCAATTTTGTTTGTAACGTTGCAGGAGTTAAGATCTTAATATTAAAATAATAAGAATCATAATCTCACATTCATTGTTCTGTGTGGCCGAATAGTTTTAGAACCAAATTGAAAGTTTATTTTAATGCGGGTAGTTGATATGGTTGGGCTTACCAACTGCTGTTGCTTACAAACCAGTTTAGGTCTGACCTCCGATCTTGTGTATTTTCTATTACCTACATCGGTATCTAGTTAAATTTGTGATAAACAATATTTTGTGATCATGATGTCACGCCAAGTTAATTCTTACTGGATTGCATGCTTTTCTAGAACATGCATTGCTTGCAGAATACCCGTTCATCACAAATTATCAGCTCAGCCATGATTAAACTAGTTGTGAGCGCAAGCGTGGTGAATTGACAACAATTTATACTGCGTATCTTTTCATGAAACGAATGTATCATGTTTAACGTATTAGCCTTATACTTATATGATCAATATTTTTACAACAACACAATATTCTTTACATTTGTAAAGGAACTTAACACATCACTTATACTATTGTGCAGAACGGGCGGTCTTATCGCTAAAAGATTGATATCTTCCAGACAAGCAAACCAGGCTATTATAATGGTATGTTTTGCGAATCCATATTTTCACTGGGCTTTAATCAGAATCATTGAGTTTATTTAAAAACTCGAATTTTACACTCACCTAGTTTGAAGGACTAGATCCACTCATATCATAAGATGTTAATTTGGAATTTCTTGCCTCGTCGTTGTTTGTTGTTACAATCGTAAGGAATTGTAACGGACGGATTGGTTTCTTAGAAGTCGGTATAATTTAGTTGTAATGTGCCTGCATGAAATACAGGAGGCAATTCATATCAGATTACAATTTGATGTCATATGTACTCGTACAACGTACATACTACTCAAACTCAAAGGACCAGGAACATCATTGGAACTCAATCAGAATCACTCAGCCATTCCAATGGTACCAGGAAAGTGCCAAAAATGCCACTCGCTAGATTAAACAATAGTAACATACTCAATTGGCATGCATGATATTTCTGTTCTGAAAGAATAAACGGGTAAAATGATTGTAAACGAATAAAAAACTGCCGAATTAATTTAAACAATATTCACTTACTTTACTTATGGATTGCGTATATCAGCGTTACATTAAGGTTCCAAAGACTTGTCTGTTGATGTAACAAAGTATAGTATCTCAATTTATTCCCAATTAACATTCCTATATAGATTGTTATCAGAGAGTCAGTAAATATCTACTTGGATAACGGTAAATGACAAAGGCAAAACGGTTTAGTATAAGCCACCACCAATACGTTTGCACTTGAGCAATACCCTAAGATATAATGACTTCCTATTATTACTGAACCATTGATTCTTAGTGTGGAAAGTCCATAGATTAGTGATTAGATAAAGATTAACGAAACTTCTGAATTGTGTATATATGTACATACGATGAGACAATGACCCAAACCTAAAGGGTTAAAAATGCTACAATAAATTATTATTGAAAAGACTCCCAATGAAAGGCATACTGATTGAATGGCCTACTAGTTTCTATATTATCTGCTAACTGATTTAGATACTTCTGAGTACATACTTTACTTTTACTTGAACAGAAATAGATAAGGGAGTGGTAGATAATTTAATGAATAGCCATGCATAACTAATTTGATTTTGTTAAATGAATTGGAATCAAGCAACACATATTAATTGATATCGCCTACCCAATCGAGATACTAAATACCTACTAAAGTATACGACCCTACATATTCATAATAATTACAGAGACAGTAGTAAGACCATGGTGGATAGGTTTCTGAATAAGAGAAATTCTCAAGTATTCGGTTATTTAAATAAATGTGATAAAGTATTTTTAACAATGATAGTAGTCATTATCCCACTCAGTGCAAGTAGTTATGAAATTAAATGATGGTATAATGACAAAGACACAAGAGCATTTGTTACAGAGTATATTACCTATGTATAGGTAACGAAAAGGAATAGCAGGTATTCGCTGCGTGCAAAGCAAGTGGTGGGGGGAGCCGAAACAAACTCAGCGCTTGATGTGGCTAAATATGACAAGTTTGCAAGCAAGTGTTTCTGACAATTCACATACTTTTCAGTTATTTTGTTCACGTTTCTTTTGCCTTAAAAATCATATTCACAATAAAAATGGGCCAAGATAGATGTTGTGTGGTAAACTGTAATAATACTAGACGGTCTAGACGAAACATTAATAATAAATAATAATTTTAAATTTTCAACACTATGCTAGAAATTAGCCTTTTATACCATATCATTATAATATCTATTCCAGGCTCAACAGCGTATTTTCTAAATATCTTATCTCGTCTGTCAACACAGCTTTTGCTTAGATGTTAATAAAATAGTATGGATAATACAGTGTGTACCAACATTAGGTGATTGTAATATTATGTAGTTATAATGCCTGTTATTGAAAACTCTGCAAAAGCTTACCTTTGGAACGTATATAGTTGTCTGTCGTCTATCACAGCAGACATTGTGATGCGGATGAACATTATTTTTAACACAAAATGTGTTGATTTAAACCTGTCAAGAAGGAAGGAAAGGGTGATAGGTAACTTCAATTAAGTATTAAACTTTTTATGTTATAGTAAAAGGAAAAGATTAATCATGAGCCAAGTAATTATTGGTATCAACTGTTAGCTTGATTATCAGATTTAATCAGAATATTGAGATATAAAATGCACGCTGCAGCTACACAAGAATCAGAATCACAATTAAAATCAGATGTCATATTAATGATGTTCGATAGGTATCTGTCTTCATTAATTTTAATATTGCTGTGAAATATCGGAGTGTTAAGGACATGGTATTTGTTTTATGTACAACTACTACAGGGGCAATAGTCACAAGACAGTTATCAGTCTTATTCGTTGCACTATCCTCTTGAGTCACAGTGTACAGTTGGACACCTGTCCTGTGTGGTTCTTCACCAGTGCTCACCATCAGTACCTAGATATGCTAGCCTGTAATGTGGCTTTGTCTTTAATATTTTTTCTGTTCGCCCACCGTGTGGCCATACGTCCATCCCTATCCCTATGCTTCCTTGCCATGTGGCCAGTGATTATGAGCTTCTCCAGACTATAGGGTCCTCTTCTGCCTCGATAGCAGAAGAAAGTACGTGCGCGATGAGTACAGATAGTGGATAATCTCGGTTTCATGTTGAGTTCGTCGAGACTTGATGCAATTTCACCTACTGCATTCAAGCATTCTTCGCCAGTACCACATCTCAAATGCATCTGTCCTATGGTGGGTTTCAGTTTTAATAGTCTAGGTTTGGACATGTACAGAAAGTTCGAGAAAACAAGGCGTCCGCATTAGTGTGATCTTTATTGTATGTTCTCCCATATGCATACCCTGGCGAGTCGTTTCACCGTACCTTTGGCCACCTAAACTCTTCTGACCACCCTTTGGTCGAAAACGCCATCGTCGCTTATTTAAGATCCCAAGTAAACCAACAACTTGCCTCTAGATCGTGCAATTCATTAGTATTCTTCATTTTAACAGGAATATCGACATACTCCGTCTTATTTCTTTTGATCCTAGGGTATGAATTTGGTCTGGATCCTGAGTATGAAGTTAAGGACTCATATCTGACATGCTCAATTTTAGAAGCAAAACCGCAAGTTACTTTCCACTGGCACTTAATCTAATTATAGTCGTGTCATTTGCTTAACTGAGGTTATTAATACGTTGGCTACCAAGTCTACCAACTCAGACACCACCCTCACAGCCTTCATTGGAAGGCTTGACTCATTATGTATTCACCGATGTTAGTGAACAGTTGCACTCCTTGATCAACTTTAAAAAGATAACTCGACGTGTTATCCCCATTTCTCTCATAACCCTGACATTTTACTCCAGTTAAGGAAATCAAGTCTTTGCGAAAGCCTTTAAAGAGTATACAGACAGACACCGCGCCCACTGTAATTTCTATTAATTGCCACACATTGAGTATTTGCTACTGAGTGAGTACTATGTCTCTCATGGTTCTCAAAGCTGTGAAGTAAACAACAGTGAAAATACCGTAATACGGGAAGCTGGCGATTATTACACTTAAAGATCTGATCAGTTACATCAATTCAAGAATAGTTGTAAAGTTGTAATGAATCGGTACCTCAGTACAGCTTGCTTTGCTGTTTCTACAATCGTTAGCATGACTGATATATATGTATAACACGGGAAAGTAAATGTAACGCAGTAAAAAAGAATTGTTGACAGGTTTTGTAACTAACCAAGATGAAAATAAAGTGCTTAGTTTTGAGTGTAGCTCAGGTTAAATTCATAGACGGCTTTCAGACCTAATAGAGAGGCTGACACGACTGTCCCAACTTATTTAAACTAGATTATTTTACAGCAGCATCAGAAAATGATAATTAAAAACTGCAGTAATTTTTGGCACAATATCTATTTGATAAATCAGAACGAACTGCAAGAAAAGGTGTCTTGACTCGAAATAAGTGCCTAATTAGAGCTTAGCTTAAGAAAAAAAAAAATGTTCTCTCGAGTTATAGATAAAGTTCTTTTTTACATTTTGATTTGTGATTAAATGAGAATAGCGTAATTCTTTCTTGGCTGGGGAGGGCTACCGGACATGAAGTAGATACACGTAGGGATGGATATGTCAGCAGTAGGTTTAATGAATAAGCAGGTAGATTAAAATACTCCACATAGTAGATTACTGCCAGTAGTATTAAGTAAAGAGAAGTGGGAACTTAGGTTACATATACACGTCACGTAACGGACAAGACGGACGGACGGGGAAGACGGATAAGACGGTTGCTTTTGTCTGTGTAATAACTATCGTTCGATCGCGCGGTCGCCGCGGTGTTTAATAACGTTACAGTTGTTTAATTACGCAAATTATGCTGGACATTATGTATACGTCTGCTGTAGTAGAAGTTGTGACCCTTGAAGTAGTGAAACTAGTTATTAACGATATCACAAGAGCAAATCAGTATATAACATAACAGATGGTAGTCATAGATAAAATATAACGCGAATTGAGTTCTCATTCTAACAACACCGATGTTTGATATGAAATCGGTGTTGCCACGTTGTAATTAAGGACTGCTTGGAGCAATTTGGAACTGAACGCGCGAGATTGTGGGAAATACAATTGGTGCTTACAAAAGGTCGGTCCCCTCATGGGCAACCAAAATGATGCGGACAAAGCCGGTCCCCTCATGGGTTCCGCCTAAAATGATTGGCACAAAGGCGGGCAATCCTAGATCCCCGGATGAGCCACCATAAATGATGACGACAAAGGCGGGCAGCTGCGTCAGCTACTCTCTCTCTCGTCTCTCTTACTCTAAACATGGGCCACCAACATGGGTTCCTGGCGCTTCCCTGGCGCGCAAGTACACATGTACTATAGGAGCTGCCCCAGCTGCCTTTCCTATGATCTAGTACTTAGCCTTCCGTATACTCTTGACCTGGAGACACGTGGCTGCGACGACCAGCTACCGGCCGTCGAGTGTGCCGTCGCTGCGCTCCGCTGACGACTCCAGCTCTCCTGCCAGCTGCGGGACGTACAGTCGCTGCCCTAGCGGCTGTGATGAGGATAGAACCCGTTCAGGGTTAGGACCACGTGACGTCGTTATTGAAAGGCACTGAATTTACTGAACTATTATATTAACTGAACTTAACTCTAGCGATACATCTTATTTTAATCCGTAAACTACTGACTTGTTAACTAAGGGCCGCCGCGGCATAATGTAAGACAATTATACTGAGGACAAAATGGCGGAGCTGACTTGACCCGTCAGCTCCGACCCGCGCCCCGGGCACGCGTCCGCTCGCGACGAGGAATCGAAAGAAGAGAGTGATGCAACGGGGTGTATGAATGTCCATTGCAACGAATGAATGAACGAATGAATTGACTGACTTTACTTATACCTTTTAATTACATTGAGCCATGGATTCTCGTTGATTTGGCGTGAACATTCCTGCGGGGCGGCCCCGAAAGTTGAGCGATTACATGAGCATTTATCAAAAGTTACCCTAACTTATTGATAATACAATGATGATGATCACATAAACACAATACATAATATAAAGTGACCAAGTTGACACATGATAGAGCAATCAGTACCTAGTAATGATTACAAACAATTGAATTGATCAATGAAACTAATTGAAAAAATGAAATTGATCTACCATTGAATGAAGAACATACTTAACATGAGCAATGAAACATACATAAACATTGAATAAACATGAGCAATGAAACCAAAGAAATGACTTATGAACTATTCCTTACAAGTTACTATACTTTAGAGCTAATACATAAAAGTTGAAAATGAGTCGGTTTAGTCTTACCGCTCTGGATTCCAAATTGACTAATTTGACAAGACATTCTTGCACCCTTGAATCTCTAATTAACATAGCTTCTATGCTTAGGAAGGGGTGACAGTTCATAGTTCATGAACACACATTGAAAATTAACATAAGTCATATGAACACACCTTTATGTGAACATTGAAATAATTGAAGCAATTATAATTGATTACAGAATCAGTTGAAAATAGTTTGGAATGTGAGTTGAGTTGAAAACGTGACGAACATTCTAGTGTCCTTACAAGGACATTCTGGCATTGAAAGTAATTATGAAGAATAATGAATGAATAAACTAAATTGAACCTTGTACCTGAATTGATGCGACGAAGGGTGGGCACCCTCGTCGAATGACAAACCGTGTGAACACCACAGTGACAACCTCAAAGCTCAGCGGCGACACTAGCCTGAGATGTACTTTCCCGGTATCTAAACACATGAAAAATACAATTTTAAGCTTTGACTGAGTGAGCATATTGATACGACTACTCTAAACTAGTAGAAGGTCAAATCTGCCATTAGCGGGTTTGAACTGTAGCATTGAATCTGAAATATGACATACAATCGCAGACTACCTACACGATAAAACTGACGTCGCATCAACGAATCCAAAATGATTATGCTGAAATATTAATATAAATGGGCAAGGTCCCATTTGAAACATGACGATCCTATTTGAGTCGTGACCTACTGAGTTCAATGAACCTGCTGTACTAACAGCTGATTGCATTTCCGCAGCCGTCCTCCGACGCGAATGCAATATGTCCCAAAACCTTACAACTTCCTTGTAGGTATTCGTGAACATATGATCCAATGGTTCGTGTCCTCACGATTCCGTCGCTATTGAATGTAGAACGGAGTACATATTCGTCGCTCCCTCGGCAATCGAATATACTTCCATTGCTTGACTTAGCGGCAGCAACATACGTTGCAAATATCCATTTCTGACATCCTTGACATTCGATGATGACTGACATAATCTGACCACAACATACATACACTTCAGTAGTTCATCTCTCACATGAACTCTTCCTGTTTTGCGTCAAACTGGGTTCTAGGCAAGCTCTGCTTCCTTTGAATGAATCTCGAGCATGGCGAGTGCTTTGGGTTCGCCAAGCTGGGTCTGTCTGCCAGCAGCGGCAGCTGTCCGTATCTTTGCCTCTAGGCAAGCCTTTAGTAATGAAAGTATACGACCTTTCTCTTTCGTGGTCCGCTGGGTGCTCCGCCTGTCCTACGGACGGTTCCACCTTCCAACTTCCAAGACTCCCTCGAGTCAGGCCGCATGGAGACTGCTGTCCTTGACTGAAGTCCTCCTGCTGCGCTGATGATGATGATGGACGAGTCTGCATGACTTCCATCAGACTTGGCCGAAGCAGGTGCTGTCGTTCTCAACACCTGGAATGTCAGTGAGTATCCTTGAAACAGTGAAATATAATTGAACACATATTTTCCCATATGGATGTCCACATCCTGAGTCTTATGACAATCCAATCAAATCCTCAAGCTTGATATTGCTACAAGGTATTTCCTTGCTAACTCATACAGATAGCCTACTACGCTAATGATGAATACATAATTATGAAATTGAACATAATTGACTATTCAAGTGTGCTTCACACATTGACCATTGACTATCTATCCCATAGATATAACGAATGAAACATTTGATAGCGCTCCTTGCGCGCGCGTACCTACCCCAGGTCGCGTTATATAACTAGCCGATCAGCTGACCTACTGATTCGACTTGTGAGAAGGCCTCGCTCATCTCGCCCTCTAAGTTTCCTCCTCCGGAACTAGAGCTTGATAATGATTACCTATTTGAATTGAGTGACCGCTTTCCCTGGTTTGACTTATTGATGTACTTGACGTGGCGTGGCGTGACGTGACCTCTGCTCCCGTCGTACAGCAATGAGCTATGCGCCAACAACTGACAATAAGCGCACCAGTCGCGCTCCATACAATCCAGTGCACAATGACTGCATAGGCACCAGAAACAAGCACCTGCGTTCCTTGACCAGGTCCTCCGCTTCGAGAACACCAGTGGTCCGACAATCTCGGACACACTACTGAACGCTGCTATCACTCGAGCAGCATGAGCATAATACGGTAACAGATTCACCTGATACTCGGTTCCTGGTCCACTGCCAGGACCCTCGCTGATGGCGTCGGCCTCCGCGCCTGACCAGCTGCACAGATATCTGCTCCCCCATTCACCGCAGGTGGCACATCCTGCTTCACTCCACTGCTCGGCCAGCAACTCCTGGTCGGCAACAGGCAACACTCCAAGTGACTGCCGCATTGCTCCAAGTGGCTGCTGCGTTGTTCCTTGAACAACATCCTTATTCTGACACGCAATCTCTGAAACATTATTAAAACTAATAAGTTTTGACAACTCAATGACAGCTGTTATACTTCTCCAGCTCTTGAATTGATTCCCGTTATATTGCAAACCTTGACCCTCAGTCAACAATTAAATTGAAATCTGAATATAAGTTCCTACTTACTATGATTTAAAACTAAACGTAAATCTACCAATTTACTCACTTACTTTCATATGAATGACGAATCTGACAACTACTAACTACAATAGACAGAACAATATAAATATCTAACAATGATCGTTGATTAACCGCGTGATGTGAATATACCTAGGTACTAACTAACCTATAAATTGAACAAGCTAAACGTAAACAACAATTGACCATTCTGAGAATGACCCCGTCGACCCGTAAATCTACCTACGGCGTACGAATAAATAACAGGAAAACCAATCCTATAAAACTCCAATTGAAACATAACACTGATAATCGTAAACAAGTCTAACTCACCCGAATTTATTTGATGACGCGTGCATTCCTTGAACACAGCTGCATTCCCTTGTTTACAATAATAACAATGTCTCAATCTACTTGAAATACAACAACTCAATCTCCGCGACCGAATGATAACCTATAATTTGACTTTGACGTATTTTTAATATGTCCTTGAACTAACTTGAGACATTGTTACAAATACTTACGAGTATTTATTTCCTATTAATGAATGAATATGACTAGTTTACACACTTTCAACTCACTCTGAATTTAACTTGAAACAATTTAAATCCATTCAAATGAATATGAGATTATAAATAACAATCAATACAGATCGATGTTTACAACTTGAAGTTGACAGTTACAATGACATGAATGAATGAAATGAAGAATGAATGAATGGTTGACCGAATGAAATAAGCACTTAAAGTCTTTAGCTGATGAGTGAGTCCCGTGACCGGTTGACCGAACGATCCGCGGCTGAACGGATACGATGACTCGAACTAACCGGAAGGTGGCGCTGCGAGCGCTCTCATCGTCTACGCACTTTCCGATTTTAAAGATGGCTGGCACCCATCTTATTGACTTCGCACTTTTTTACGATCTACTTTTCACTTTTGCTCGTAAATCCGCACTCGAGCACCGTACGTACGCACTGAATTTAACGGCAAATGAAATAATGATGACACGATGACTAGTTTGACGCGATGATTATGTTGACCCGATGAAATGCCGACGCGACGCGTGCGCCGTGTTACGTAACCCGCCGTTTTCTTCGCCTACCGCGCACGACCTGCGTTGATTTCTTGAAATTTTGATTAATCTTGATAAATATGAATAAATATGATGAATATGAATATGAATTCTCTTCCTGCGACCGCTCCGGTGCTTCTCCTTCGTAGACGAGCGTCGATGACCCTCGGCGTTGTGTCTAACCTTGAAATATCGCAACGATATGTTACCTTCTTTTTACTTCTTGATCCTTCTTTTTTTTCTTCTTCGTGCTGATTCATTCCGTTGATCGTGCTGATTCATTCCCCGTCATGGGATCACCAAAATGATGCGTACAAAAGGTCGGTCCCCTCATGGGCAACCAAAAATGGTGCTTACAAAAGGTCGGTCCCCTCATGGGCAACCAAAATGATGCGGACAAAGCCGGTCCCCTCATGGGTTCCGCCTAAAATGATTGGCACAAAGGCGGGCAATCCTAGATCCCCGGATGAGCCACCATAAATGATGACGACAAAGGCGGGCAGCTGCGTCAGCTACTCTCTCTCTCGTCTCTCTTACTCTAAACATGGGCCACCAACATGGGTTCCTGGCGCTTCCCTGGCGCGCAAGTACACATGTACTATAGGAGCTGCCCCAGCTGCCTTTCCTATGATCTAGTACTTAGCCTTCCGTATACTCTTGACCTGGAGACACGTGGCTGCGACGACCAGCTACCGGCCGTCGAGTGTGCCGTCGCTGCGCTCCGCTGACGACTCCAGCTCTCCTGCCAGCTGCGGGACGTACAGTCGCTGCCCTAGCGGCTGTGATGAGGATAGAACCCGTTCAGGGTTAGGACCACGTGACGTCGTTATTGAAAGGCACTGAATTTACTGAACTATTATATTAACTGAACTTAACTCTAGCGATACATCTTATTTTAATCCGTAAACTACTGACTTGTTAACTAAGGGCCGCCGCGGCATAATGTAAGACAATTATACTGAGGACAAAATGGCGGAGCTGACTTGACCCGTCAGCTCCGACCCGCGCCCCGGGCACGCGTCCGCTCGCGACGAGGAATCGAAAGAAGAGAGTGATGCAACGGGGTGTATGAATGTCCATTGCAACGAATGAATGAACGAATGAATTGACTGACTTTACTTATACCTTTTAATTACATTGAGCCATGGATTCTCGTTGATTTGGCGTGAACAACAATAGTAATAGTTATAGGTAGACAGAGAGATCAGTAATGGACCAGAGATGACAAATCGCAGCCGTGATCCTACTCAGCTCAGCTCAGACATCGTAAGCGCTTAGTCGCTCACACCAATCTCAGGATCCTGCTTTCAGTCTCAGATCAGAGCTCAGTTAGTTTAGCACAGATATCAATGAATCATATAATTATCATATCAAAGATCATATTGTTAATCAGTTCAGCACAAACATTGATGGATGCTCAGAACAATCTCAGGATCAAATTATTAATCAGCTCAGCACAAACATTGATGAATGCTCAGACCAATCTCAGGACCAAATTGTTAATCAGCTCAGCACAAACATTGATGAATGCTCAGACCAGTCTCAGGATCTTGTTCTTTATCAGCTCAGCACAAATACAGATGAACAATCGGATCAGTCTCAGAAACGGTGCGCCTCAGCACATCTCTACAACATCATCAGAAATTGTACGAAATCTCAGGTCATGCCGATTCACAGCGCCAAAGCCTAGAGAGGCATTCAGAGGATGAACAGCTCAAATACATTATTATTCACATTAGTGTTCTTATCATCTAATTATTGTTGATTTATTTGCATGTATGCCTATGGACATCTAATTTCAATTAAAAGAGTAGCTTCTTCCTGCGGGGCGGGAGTGTCGCGAACATATCGCGAACCGGCTAATAGTTGCCAGCGTCATGGGGTAGATGGCGCTCGCAGTCACGTTTAAGTTAAAATAACCGCTTCTAGGTTATTGTGATTTTTTGGGGACACAAGAGGGTAGACGCCGAACGACAGGCATAAGACGAGGTTATGTGCGAACAAATCTACGGAGGAAGAGAATTTTGCGTTTGGATCAATTCAACGAGTTTCTTATGGTGTTATTAGATTAATGATGTGTCTCTTGCAAATTGTGAACAACGTATATCAGTAATCAGAGTGAACAGTGATCCGAGGGAATGGTTGATGGCTAATATGAACTTACGGTAAACTAGTGTGAGGAATGGGGTCGCTATAAGGGGAGGTTTGGAGGCGACTACGAAGTTCAGGAAACCAGGTGGATAATCAGGTGAAACTAATTTTATATGTAGGTAATAAAGTAGGACACCAGCAATGAGTGAATCGTCATCTCACTAACGTCCAGGCCTCATATAGGTATGTCGTATGATTACATATCGTTGACCAATCTCAGTAAAGGCATCATCTCATTCGATAGGTTAACAACTATGGTGAGCTTGACGACACAGATGTTGTTTGCCATAAAAGCTGGGTCGCTGTGTCAATACCCTCGCAATTTCATTGATAAACAGATAAAACCGGGTTTTCTGCTAACTTGATTGATGCTAGACCGGCTTATCTGTAATGTTGTGTGATTTATGTGCAACAAGGCAATTTCGGGAGCAGCCCGCGTCTAATGCACGCTCCGCGGCTTCTCATCCGCAAATGGCCGGGAAAAATTTGTAAACATACGTAGGGAGCATAATTATATTTTAGTAGTAGTACTAGTAGGTATTTGGTATTTGATTAAGCCCGGATTCAAACTAGATAATGAGAACATTCATCTTAAATGAAAGTATGTAACGGTTGTCGATTTATTGCATAAAATAGCTGAGGTTAGAGTCGGACATACACCGAAGTGATCTTAATAAGAGTTAAATGAAGTTGTACGGAACACTAAAAAAAAACCGGGCAAGTGCGAGTCGGACTCGCGCACGAAGGGTTCCGTACCACAATGCAAAAAAAAAAGAAAAAAAAACGGTCACCCATCCAAGTACTGACCACTCCCGACGTTGCTTAACTTTGGTCAAAAATCACGTTTGTTGTATGGGAGCCCCATTTAAATCTTTATTTTATTCTGTTTTTAGTATTTGTTATTATAGCGGCAACAGAAATACATCATCTGTGAAAATTTCAACTGTCTAGCTATCACGGTTCGTGAGATACAGCCTGGTGACAGACGGACGGACGGACGGACGGACGGACAGCGAAGTCTCAGTAATAGGGTACCGTTTTACCCTTTGGGTACGGAACCCTAAAAATACCCACTATGTAGTATGTATAATGAACACCGAAGTTGCTAATGTTACAAACGAAATAAATGCTATTATATAGGATTAGAGAGAAAATTTCATTTTGCGGGATTCAGTTTATTTTAAGTAATAAATTATCTTTTTTTATAATTGATATCCAACGTATCCCAAGAGAAGACCACTGTCAAGTCAACAAACGCCGAAATATATTCTATTGTTTGTAAAGATTCCACTTATAAGTAATTGTTGTTTCCAAGGTCCCATTTATTGTTTGCGAGCACTTTACAAGTTTTAAGTAACACCTGACTCACAACTATCTGCATTTTGCGATAATGAAATATATATACATTGTTTATAAATTTTATATTCACTCAATCATGTTAAATAACTTAAAATAGTCGATTATTTTTTAAACTACTCGTATTTGAGTAGGTTCAACTTTGTGGTACATTCATAAGAAAACTGGCTACTTTCCGGACTTTCAGGAACTTCTTTTTTAATTAGGGTTTTTTGGGTCTGCTTGCATAAAAATGTTTCAACGTTAGTATTTTCGTTGTAAATATGTAGTTATACTTATAACAACGGAAATCAAGGTTCGCATTAAACTAGCGACCCGCCTGGCTTCGCAAGGGGTTAACATCTTATACACTTAACTCTTCGAAACTCTATCGATAGGTGAAAACCGCATAAAATCATTTTTGAAATAGGTAATCGCGAACATACAAACACAGAGACACACAGACGCGGCGGGGACTTTGTTTTATACGAGTAAAGTGTAGTGATTATAGTTTTTGCCTTATGGCAATTTTTTTTAATATAATGATATGTTTATTGCTTTCATATTGGTGTTTATACCTACAGATATTCTTAACTAATAATGTTTCACAATATGACACCCTGTAAAGGTATTGCAATTTTATCTAACACATAAAACAATTATAATATACAAATTACAGAATACACAAACAAATAGTAGTCACAAATTTTTTTTTTATACTATATGCCTATTTATGGTATTTATTATCATCCAAATATTCTTGTATAGAATAAAAACAAATACTTATTATCTTATTAAATAAGTCTTCAAGCGACCTACAAATTTGTCATATTTTAATTTTTCCGCTATTTCTTTACAAACTAGTACTTAGTAGGTACCTATCTATTTTTTTGCTATTTTTTTCGAATTTAAAATACAGTCATTCATTCTATGTCGTATGTAGTTATGCTCCAAAACCTCAGTAAATTTATTATCTTATTAAATAGATAATAAACATCGTGCGATTTTCATGATAAGTGGAAGCATCCATAACTAAGAGAAACTGTGCTAGAACAAATGTTGACTAACAAAGTTCCCGTGCTCGTTGCTCGTAACAAAGATATGTACAGACGACGTCAAATATATGTTTACATTTTCCGCCTTATCACAAAGGAGTAAGGTGCAAAAATGTAAACATATCTTTGACTTCGACTGTACACAATGCATACAATTCTGTATCTTATTCCATTGACTTAAGTTAAAAAACTAAATATACGTAGGTATATTTACGACGGTAGCTATAGAATTTAGAGCTTGGAAAGTTTCAACAACAACTAATCAGCAACTTCCACAGTTGCCTGTGAATAAGTGTTCCGACTTTCTAACTAAATTAATTATACATAGCTGCACCTATACTTATCTACAAAGACACTTATACTATTATATTCAGAATAAGGCAAAGTAATTTGACATTTGCGGCAAGTTATGGTATTTATCTTATAGTTTTTGTGAGTTAAAGTTACGTTTAATTTTAGGGTTCTACTTCATATTATAGGTAGATATTTTATGCCATTCCAGCTCTCATACAAAATCCAATCGTGCCTCACAAAAAAATTTTTTTTTCAAACTGATGTCATTTCTTTCCAACTTTTAGTTTAGAGCTGCCGCAAACCAAACTGCGACGCCACACTTACGTTCGCGGCTTCGCCCGCGATTCACGCGCATAGTCTGGAGGGGCCTTTAGATTCAGAATTGTTACATATTTGCCGTGACTTATTTTTAAAGGGGCCCACTGATTAACAGTCCGCCGGACGGTATCGGCCTGTCAGTTAGAACAAAATTTTGACAGTTCCGATCAACTGACAGGCCGCTACCGTCCGGCGGACTATTAATCAGTGGGCCCCTTAAAACGTGGTTTTCAATTAAAAGACACCTTAAGATTGTTTCTAATACTAAAAAAAATATGGTTGTCTGTAAAGTCGGTTTACGGAAGATAATTTTATGTGATAACGTCATAAGAAAATTTTAATATTACATTACGTAACGTTACCATGGAGATCCGTCCACAAAGTGACTGTCGGCTCGATTCGGGAAATGAATTAGAGATTCACTAGATACGATATAGTAAAGATATGTGACGTTCCACGACAAAAGGTACCTTATGGCGGCTGGCGCCGCGATTCGGGAAATGAATTAGAGATTCACTAGATATGAAATAGTAAAGATATGTGACGTTCCACGGCAAAAGGTACCTTATGGCGGCTGGTGCTGACTTCGCATAGCGCCGCAATAATATTGGAGCGGCGTTAATAATAGCATAAGCTCCAACCGCCATAAGGTACCTTTACCTGTGGGACGTCACATATCTTTACTATATTGTATCAAATTAATATCTAGTTCATTTCCCGAAACTCGCTGTGTTTTTCGTGCATGCTACCGGTGTTCATCGATTTATAAGAGGCTATCACGTCAAAAACGAACTATAGCAATAATTCAAAGATGGAGTAGTGTACCGGCAAAACCGTTGAAAGTGAAACGGTACATAAATCATCTGGACCCTCGTCAGCGGCGGCGGTAAATAACGCCATCGCAGCTGTTGCCACTACCAACATTGTCAAACTAAACACCAATATTCAAACATAAAAACAAGACTCTTAACACTCTACAATTTAGTACACGCGCTTCACACGCGTAAACTCTGAAAAGTTCGTGATACTTTTAGTTCTGAATACCTATTACAGCAGGAGTTACAAATTGCCAGTTACGTGGCAGTACCTACTTTCAGTGTTATAATTCAGTACCTAAGTCCTGTAAAACCATTGTTCTATATAATCTAGTTCCTTAAGTGGAAAATTAGGCGAGGGTGGCCTAAAGTGGATTAAGTACGCTAAGAAAGGATGATTGATCGATGTGTTTGATATAATACTGTAATACGTAAATAGGATTCGTATTATGTATTTAAAACTACCTTTCAAATATCGTACAAGTACCTTCAATAGCTATCTTACAAAATCCCTAATATCACTGAACGAACTCGTTCTTAAAATAAACATGCCTCGTAACGAAAATATCGGCCCGATCCGAACTTTAAGATACGTCAGTTAATAGATCTAGAACCGATATAGATTAGATATGTCAGTGTCAAACGTGACGTGTCTCTTCAAACAAAAACGTCACTTTTGACACTGACACATCTAATCCATATCGTTACTAGGTCTATTAATTGACGTATCTTAAAGTTCGAATCGGGCCGTTAGTCACACGCATACCGCGTAATTTATAGTCCGTGTTTTTAGCATTAGAAAGAAGGTAAGCGATCTTGACATGTATTTTAATTGAAATAAAAAAAGAAACTATTACTTATGAAAGCAGAAAAATATAAATGATCGTATTAAGCCCCCTCCAGACTATGTGCGTGAATCGCGGCGCGACGTCGCGGAGCGAACATATCGCGAAGTTGACGTATGACTCCACACTCGCACACTTCACGGCGATTTCGCAGTTTGGTTTGCGGCAATATGGCGGAAAAGCATCAGCTGATCGAGTTTAACTGTTAGTTATCTATGGCATCATACGTGATTTAGCTGTTTTCCATTTTGTTTTATTGTAAAACCGTAAAATATAGCTGCTTAATATAATATAATCATAATAGAATTAGTATTTATCTTGCCACAGAGGAGCCAAAATATCGT
Organism: Cydia fagiglandana; assembly: GCF_963556715.1. Classification (NCBI taxonomy): domain Eukaryota; kingdom Metazoa; phylum Arthropoda; class Insecta; order Lepidoptera; family Tortricidae; genus Cydia; species Cydia fagiglandana. Next base: position 9,219,132 of record NC_085937.1, read on the forward strand.
GTAATGTGGAGTCTTGCAAGTTCGCGCTTCGCGTCTCCTTTGACGCAGGCCGAAATACCGACAAAAAACGGAGAACAAGGCGCGAAAGCGTGAACATTCTGCGAAATCGACGCCACACTTACGTTCGCGGCTTCGCCCGCGATTCACGCGCATAGTCTGGAGGGGCCTTTAGATTCAGAATTGTTACATATTTGCCGTGACTTATTTTTAAAGGGGCCCACTGATTAACAGTCCGCCGGACGGTATCGGCCTGTCAGTTAGAACAAAATTTTGACAGTTCCGATCAACTGACAGGCCGCTACCGTCCGGCGGACTATTAATCAGTGGGCCCCTTAAAACGTGGTTTTCAATTAAAAGACACCTTAAGATTGTTTCTAATACTAAAAAAAATATGGTTGTCTGTAAAGTCGGTTTACGGAAGATAATTTTATGTGATAACGTCATAAGAAAATTTTAATATTACATTACGTAACGTTACCATGGAGATCCGTCCACAAAGTGACTGTCGGCTCGATTCGGGAAATGAATTAGAGATTCACTAGATACGATATAGTAAAGATATGTGACGTTCCACGACAAAAGGTACCTTACGGCGGCTGGCGCCGCGATTCGGGAAATGAATTAGAGATTCACTAGATATGAAATAGTAAAGATATGTGACGTTCCACGGCAAAAGGTACCTTATGGCGGCTGGTGCTGACTTCGCATAGCGCCGCAATAATATTGGAGCGGCGTTAATAATAGCATAAGCTCCAACCGCCATAAGGTACCTTTACCTGTGGGACGTCACATATCTTTACTATATTGTATCAAATTAATATCTAGTTCATTTCCCGAAACTCGCTGTGTTTTTCGTGCATGCTACCGGTGTTCATCGATTTATAAGAGGCTATCACGTCAAAAACGAACTATAGCAATAATTCAAAGATGGAGTAGTGTACCGGCAAAACCGTTGAAAGTGAAACGGTACATAAATCATCTGGACCCTCGTCAGCGGCGGCGGTAAATAACGCCATCGCAGCTGTTGCCACTACCAACATTGTCAAACTAAACACCAATATTCAAACATAAAAACAAGACTCTTAACACTCTACAATTTAGTACACGCCCTTCACACGCGTAAACTCTGAAAAGTTCGTGATACTTTTAGTTCTGAATACCTATTACAGCAGGAGTTACAAATTGCCAGTTACGTGGCAGTACCTACTTTCAGTGTTATAATTCAGTACCTAAGTCCTGTAAAACCATTGTTCTATATAATCTAGTTCCTTAAGTGGAAAATTAGGCGAGGGTGGCCTAAAGTGGATTAAGTACGCTAAGAAAGGATGATTGATCGATGTGTTTGATATAATACTGTAATACGTAAATAGGATTCGTATTATGTATTTAAAACTACCTTTCAAATATCGTACAAGTACCTTCAATAGCTATCTTACAAAATCCCTAATATCACTGAACGAACTCGTTCTTAAAGTAAACATGCCTCGTAACGAAAATATCGGCCCGATCCGAACTTTAAGATACGTCAGTTAATAGATCTAGAACCGATATAGATTAGATATGTCAGTGTCAAACGAGACGTCTCTTCAAACAAAAACGTCACTTTTGACACTGACACATCTAATCCATATGTTATCCGTTACTAGGTCTATTAATTGACGTATCTTAAAGTTCGAATCGGGCCGTTAGTCACACGCATACCGCGTAATTTATAGTCCGTGTTTTTAGCATTAGAAAGAAGGTAAGCGATCTTGACATGTATTTTAATTGAAATAAAAAAAGAAACTATTACTTATGAAAGCAGAAAAATATAAATGATCGTATTAAGCCCCCTCCAGACTATGTGCGTGAATCGCGGCGCGACGTCGCGGAGCGAACATATCGCGAAGTTGACGTATGACTCCACACTCGCACACTTCACGGCGATTTCGCAGTTTGGTTTGCGGCAATATGGCGGAAAAGCATCAGCTGATCGAGTTTAACTGTTAGTTATCTATGGCATCATACGTGATTTAGCTGTTTTCCATTTTGTTTTATTGTAAAACCGTAAAATATAGCTGCTTAATATAATATAATCATAATAGAATTAGTATTTATCTTGCCACAGAGGAGCCAAAATATCGTGTAATGTGGAGTCTTGCAAGTTCGCGCTTCGCGTCTCCTTTGACGCAGGCCGAAATACCGACAAAAAACGGAGAACAAGGCGCGAAAGCGTGAACATTCTGCGAAATCGACGCCACACTTACGTTCGCGGCTTCGCCCGCGATTCACGCGCATAGTCTGGAGGGGCCTTTAGATTCAGAATTGTTACATATACTGGGTCAAGCAAATCTTGTCAGTAGCAAACGGCGGCAAATTTGAAAAATCGCGGGTTAGCAACACTGTGTTCGAATAATTCGAAAATCGCGTGTCATCTGTGCTTTATCTGTGGAATGTGGATCGCGAATGACAGCCATCATCTTTGTTTACATTCTGAATCGATTCTATTTCAAGAGATATTTCTGCTGTGTCACCATTAAATACCAATATATTAAATAAGATTGTGCTTAATCAAAGCTAAGATGCCTACAATGCCTACGGTGGCAACTGAGAAATCTAATAAAACATTAAAATCCAGTAGTAGGACATCTACCTGCTGAAGCAATGATTTTATTCATACATTCTTGTTTAACGGCATAGTCCACTTATAATTTTATTTTGAGATCTTCAAATTAGTTAATCATTTTTATCAACATCACACACCGCTTTTAAATTGTCCGTCCATACCTATTAATAACAATTTCAAACATTTTCAATAGAGAATCCGCGAGTGACAATTTGAATTGACGGGCGCGCTCAGCGGAAAAAAAAGTTTAGGTTCGATGTACATTGTACATTGCTGCTTTTCTTAGCGCAATACTACTCTTTGAGTGTTGCCCTACTTTAGTTTGCTTTACATTGCTACTGACAAGATTTGCTTGACGCACTATATTTGCCGTGACTTATTTTTAAAGGGGCCCACTGATTAACAGTCCGCCGGACGGTATCGGCCTGTCAGTTAGAACAAAATTTTGACAGTTCCGATCAACTGACAGGCCGCTACCGTCCGGCGGCCTTAAAACGTGGTTTTCAATTAAAAGACACCTTAAGATTGTTTCTAATACTAAAAAAAATATGGTTGTCTGTAAAGTCGGTTTACGGAAGATAATTTTATGTGATAACGTCATAAGAAAATTTTAATATTACATTACGTAACGTTACCATGGAGATCCGTCCACAAAGTGACTGTCGGCTCGATTCGGGAAATGAATTAGAGATTCACTAGATACGATATAGTAAAGATATGTGACGTTCCACGACAAAAGGTACCTTATGGCGGCTGGCGCCGCGATTCGGGAAATGAATTAGAGATTCACTAGATATGAAATAGTAAAGATATGTGACGTTCCACGGCAAAAGGTACCTTATGGCGGCTGGTGCTGACTTCGCATACCGCCGCAATAATATTGGAGCGGCGTTAATAATAGCATAAGCTCCAACCGCCATAAGGTACCTTTACCTGTGGGACGTCACATATCTTTACTATATTGTATCAAATTAATATCTAGTTCATTTCCCGAAACTCGCTGTGTTTTTCGTGCATGCTACCGGTGTTCATCGATTTATAAGAGGCTATCACGTCAAAAACGAACTATAGCAATAATTCAAAGATGGAGTAGTGTACCGGCAAAACCGTTGAAAGTGAAACGGTACATAAATCATCTGGACCCTCGTCAGCGGCGGCGGTAAATAACGCCATCGCAGCTGTTGCCACTACCAACATTGTCAAACTAAACACCAATATTCAAACATAAAAACAAGACTCTTAACACTCTACAATTTAGTACACGCGCTTCACACGCGTAAACTCTGATTTCTACATTCGAACTACATTCATACATTGCATGTATTGCCATACAATATAGTTCGAGTATAGATCAAGCTATAATAGTAGATTGTGCAACAGGAGCATAAAGCAAGTACTTTAATTCTAACCCAGCCTGCCAGCCCATCCTAGGCTAGGGCATGAAAAAATGCAAAGAAACGAAGTTCGCTTTGTATCATTTTATTTTTCAATATGAAGCATATTACAAATTTAGGTAATTCAAATACCAAAGGCGATAATCTTCACCATAGCCGTAATATTACGTTTAAATTTCAGTGAAGGTAAATCAATGAAATATATTGCGATTAAGTTTCACATAATTCACGCTGTTAAAATAGGTATCTAATATTTGAAAGTCGTGAAGGGCTCAAATCAATAATAGTCTGTACGATAGATTTTAATGAGTAGATTTGTATTCAATATAATCTTCGGTACCTACTGAATATATTTCGCAAAATCACAACCTAAGCCCGTGTAATTTCCATTAAGCCTATTCGATTACGTATTCCCGTTAAGCAATTTATATTACCCGAGGGATATCGACAAATTGTTAGTCCCAAGAAAGTATTATGTTCTGTTGAAGAATTGCCTCCTTGAGTAAAACAAGAACCTGGCTCCAATCTCATGGGTATCGAATGAAAGCCGCCATTACTTTGCCAAATAGAGAGACACCGCCAATAAATATTATAATTTCGTTATTAACTCGTCAATAACATTACCAGACAATTAATATTAAAATTTAATTTCAGGTAAGTGCAACCTACAAATCCAAACTGACATTGCGATTAATCTTTTACCATCCAATAACAGAGATTGCTAAATTCATTCATTGGTATTAGGCGATTTAGAGTTACTTATCTAATGATTCGGAGCTATTAGAAACCCCGAAATCTTAACTATTTATTATTTCTAACGTGTTTTTACTATTTCTTATTTTTATACCATAAGACTTTAAAAAAAATTGTTTATTAAAAATGATACAATCTGTGTAAGCGCGTACTTTTTGGTACACTAAAATAGACGCCACGCTTTAGCACAGTAATCGCGTCATCTCATTCGGAAAGCGTTATCTTTATCGCGACCAATTTGTGCTACACCAATAAACGTTATCGGAGCTCAACATTGCCACCTATTCTAGGATCCTGCGATATCATTGCAATTGCTTACCGAAGGACGAATAAGTCCCGGGCAAACCAGCAAAGCGCATAACCGGCATTCAGATTTAAAAAAATCTCAACTTGATTTATTATTGATACGATGCGTGCGACCTTGTCACGTTTCGCAATTCATCTCCCTCACGTAATACCTACCGGTGCGCATTAAATCATGTTTTGATTTTTTTTTATCAAAGAGATCTCAAGCTAGGCAAAGCCCATACACGCACGGTTACGCTTGTAGCGCTACGTCGTAGCCTGTAGATAGAGAATGTAGCTAAATGCTTTGTAGACACGTAGGCAACCACAAACAATTTGTCAATGTTATTTAATTTTAGAGGATGGGTTAGACTTGAATCATACATTAGCCTGCCATTGCATTGACGCAAAACTAATATTTTAGTAATTGCCATAGTTTAATCATTTTAAACTTTAGATCAGAAGAAAATTTTTGAAAATTTATATTTAGAAAATTAAGTTCTCTTTTGCAGCGCAATTCGGGCAACCAATGTCACTTTTACGTTAGATAGAGTAAGATTAGATGTGAATTGGATCTCTAAGTCATATCCTGTGGAAATCGTTCAAGAGTATCTCCAGAATCGCGCAAATGTCAAATTTGACAGGTTAGATCTTAAACATATCGTTATCGTATCTTGGTGATGTCTAAAAGATATCTAATAGATATCTATTTCAAAATCCGAATCGGGCCCTGAGGCTGACTGAAGTAGCATGACAAATAGGTACGAACGTTTTCGAGAAAATACGATGGAAAACAATTATGCACTACATCTGTAATCAAAATATTTCACTGGTTAATGCGATCTATGCTCATGTCATTCATTGCAGCATTGTTACGAAACTTCAGGTCAAGGAGCACTGGTCTTGCCTTATTCACACTCGCACAAATCAATAGGAAATCTGAGTGTACGCACTCGTGCGGATGACAAGACAAATAGCAAACGCGAGTGTGTACGAAAAAAAAACAGTTTGCTCGCTATTGGCCTCATTACATGCACGAAATTGTAACGCGGGGTGTGGGGTACTATTGGGGATAAAAATTTAATGACTAACTTTACGGTTTGCCAAAAAAGGGAATAGATCCCGCTCTTATACACCAAGAAATGTAATCGGTGATCGGGAACCAATTTATTTAATTCAGTCATCGATGGCGATCATATTAAACTATGGGACCATCCTCGAAATCACAAAAAAAAATTGCCTGTTTCATACATTTGGGCTGGTCCGATGTTGATATTTTCTATGAGAGAGTTATTTTTTTTCGGGGTTGGTTTCATAGTTAAATGTGATCGCCATCAATGACTGAATCAGAAAAATTGGTTCCTGATCACCGATTAAATTTCATTACCTAATTGGTGTTACAAGGCCCCAACCTATATATATGTGTTTGCTAAAAATATTTTTCGTACGCTTATCAGATTTTTTTTTGTTACAGTTCCGTTTCGCAATGAAAATACATGCGACAGCGGTAGCCTGCGCGCCTCGCTGGCGCGACGGCAGCGCGCCCCTTCCGACGTTCAGGCATTATCTCTATTATCTATTTGCGCCGACGCTTATTTACCGGGATCAATACGTGAGGTAGGAATTGTTATTAACGAGTGGCCCATTAACGGCAATAAGCAATTTACTGAGCTTCTCTTATTTTAAACACTAATCCGTAAGCCACAGTTTGCCTACCGAATTTCTTTCATGCTGCACTATCAGTTTGGTTCGGTTCGGTTCTATACAGATTCGGTTCGGACTGCAATGCTCAAAGAACTTCGGAGTGAAGTTTTTGAAAAGTGGTAGCGCTTTTTAAGATCATAAAACGGTTGCCAAAATTTAATCAGCAATCTTGAGGCCTTTCTCTAGGGACTTCAGCGATTAGAATCCTGAGTTTTTGACTTTCGCTCGATAGAAAAAAAAACACGAACATAGGGCTAAAATGTACTTACTTTAAAAAAAAATTGCACAAAGTAGTATGAAAATTATTTCTAAAAATGAGTAATTTTACGTTTGAGGGGCACTCGAGCGAGTACTTTTTAAGGTTCCGTAGCCAAATGGCAAAAAACGAAACCCTTATAGATTCGTCATGTCTGTCTGTCTTTCTGTCTGTCTGTCTGTCCGTCCGTCCGTATGTCACAGCCACTTTTTTCCGAAACTATAAGAACTATACTGTTAAAACTTGGTAAGTAGATGTATTCTGTGAACCGCATTAAGATTTTCACACAAAAATAGAAAAAAAACAATAATTTTTGGGGGAATACCTACTTAGAACTGAAACTCAAAAAAATTTTTTTTCATGAAACCCATTCGTGTGGGTATCCATGGATAGGTCTTCAAAAATGATATTGAGGTTTCTAATATAATTTTTTTCTAAACTGAATAGTTTGCGCGAGAGACACTTCCAAAGTGGTAAAATGTGTCCCCCCCCCTGTAACTTCTAAAATAAGAGAATGATAAAAGTAAAAAAAATATATGATGTACCATTACCATGCAAACTTCCACCGAAAATTGGTTTGAACGAGATCTAGTAAGTAGTTTTTTTAAAACGTCATAAATCGTAAATCGCAATTTTATTATGTTACTTGCTGCTACGGAACCCTTCATGGGCAAGTCCGACTCGCACTTGGCCGCTTTTTTTATTATTATTTAAGCACACTAACAATTAAAGTCTCAGTGGGCCTTAAACAAAAACTTGTAGGTGCTTTATATTTTTAGGTACTTTTCCTAAGGAAATTCCTATCTAATACAACCCCTACTAAAATGGAATCGAAGTAAAAACAAGTGCGAGTCGGACTCGCGTTCCAAGGGTTCCGTATATTACACAATTTTTAACAATCAGTGCCGAATTAAGATAGTTTGATGCCCTAAGCATTTCTAGGTGCCCCCTCTCCCTAGGGTCATCAAGATTACATAGATTTTTTGGTAAATTGAGAGAAGTTCATTGCCGCATTACAGCTGAGAATGGAAATCAGTCACATCATTTTATCACGAAAATTGACAGTGCCGCAGCAGTAATGTTGCAACAGAGTACCTAATGCTGTTGCAGTCGCCACCCGAATGTCACCTTTATCATAGCTTAGAAAGTAATAGAAACGCGAGCGAAGCGAGCGCGGAAATTTTTCGATATAAAAACGCAATATGATAGACAGTTGTACATTTTTACTTTTAGTATGGAAATCAGTCACATCATTTTATCACTGAAGTTGACAGTACTGCAGCAGTAACGTTGCAACAGAGTAATGTTGCTGCAGTCACCACCCGAATGTCACCTTTATCATACCTTATAAAGTTATTGAAAACGCGAGCGAAGCGAGCGCGAAAATTTTTCGATATATAAACGCAATTTTACTTTTAGTCCCAACCAGGCGCGAATCCAGGATTTCATACAGAGAAGGAATGGGACAGTTTTCTATCAGTCTAGCTTCGCATAGGACTCGATATTTAAGGGTCTCAGCGAGGTTGTTTTCATGCATAAAATATGCAAGAAAGCAGAGCTTGGAATTGAATTGGCGAAGTGTGAGAAAGGCAGTAGGCCCAGCTGCGAAAGAGGAAAGCTTGGATTTGGATCCACGCCCAAGTGTAATTACGGCAGAAGATCAACTTTGCGGTAGGGGAGAGCGGGGTTAAACGTGCCGGAGGTAAGTTGATCTGATGGGAATAGGAACGCAAGTAAACCATGGACCGATTCGTATGATGTTTGTCGCGAAAAGTCAGACCACTATGCGGTTGCAGGAGCCGTTTTCGTTGCTTTCATTATAGTAGAATAGTAGTTATGGAAAATAAATCTAAAACGAGGGCACAACGAACCCCACGGCTAATCACATTTTTGCTTTGGATTTTTTTTACTCTCTGTTGATAGTACACAACAAATTATCATATATTTCGACGAACTGCAAAATACTCTTTTAGCGTGTGTGAACTGAGATTTAAATATTTGACGGATAAGTGATAAATTTTAGCAACGGAACAACCCGCCCCATAGCGGGGTTAGTTGTTCCGTTCCGACCTATCTCATAAAAAAAATTCTGGTAAAAAAACTGTTTAACGATGCACAAAATAATATCGCTACTCAGAAACGCAAATAATCATTATTTAATATAGCGCAACCCACATACCTTATTCACACTGTTTTCATAGATCAAATTTGTATTTTATGAAAATCGGCACGTTTAATCCCGCTCTCCCCTAAGGCAGAAGGCCTCGCATAAGACCTAACGCCGAACCGTAAAAGAGTGGGTTGAAATCTATGCATGTAATCACGACTCTTCTACTGCTACCGATTGTTTCCCAAAGAATTATATACGCGCCATTATTTTTGCAAATTAGCTTTTGGACAGCTAAAAAAATCGTGTGGTAAAAACGACGTGTCTATCCCTAATTTTAAAATTAGTTCACCTTTTTCAACCTGGCATTTTGGTGCCCCCCCTGAACGTGGTGCCCTAAGCACTTGCTTGTTTTGCTTATTGGTTACAAAGTCTTTATTAATTCAACCATTAAAGTCGACGAGTACAAAAAACTTTAAGCTAGCTCTCAATTTAACTTTTTTTTTAACATTATTTTTAATTTGACCTTACAATTACTCGTAAGTAGGTAAGACCGTTAAATATTTAAAATGATCATCTTATCAGAAAATTATCACCAATTACTCTAAGAAAACTACTACTCTAAGTAATCCGGCACTGTTAACAATGTATTTTTTATGTAAAACGTGAGTGAAATCTCTTTAAAAAATCCGTAGGGGTCGGATCAAAAACTGTAATTAAGTCCGACTCACGCTTGACTGTACATTTCTAATAGGTTTTCCTGTCATCTATAGGCATAGACCTATTTTATGTATTTTTTTTCAAAATTTTAGACCTAGTAGTTTCGGAGATAAGGGGGGGGAATGGTCATTTTTTGCCTATTTTCTTGAATAACTTCTAAACTGTTTATTCGAAAATTATAAAAAAAATATATTTGAGATCCTTACAAGAAGCTCTTTCATTTGATATGTAACATGATATAGTTTGAAAAATTTAATTTTTTCATTTTTTCATTTACCCCCCAAAAGTGGCCCCCATGTTTAAAGTTCATTTGTTTACGTTACATGTCCGTATTTGGGTCACAAACTTACATATGTGTACCAAATTTCAACTTGATTGGTCTAGTAGTTCCGGAGAAAATCGGCTGTGACAGACGGACAGACAGACAGACAGACAGACGCACGAGTGATCCTATAAGGGTTCCGTTTTTTCCTTTTGAGGTACGGAACCCTAAAAATAACCCATCTGTACCAAACCCTTATTATTATTTGTTTTTAGATTTTATACGTATTACTAGTTTGTTATCGTGATTGGATTACATCTCTCTGGAGTTCATGGTCACAGAACAAAGCTACGAACGGACCTAGTTGACTTCGCCACCCCTAAAGCTATTTCGTTTAGGACGCCCTTCAGAAAGCCTAAAATGCGCACAGATAAAACACTAAAACAAGATTAGAAATGTTACTGTCCGCTGTTATCTTTTCTGTTTGGCAGCAAGTAACCATAATCAAACAGAAGGGGGAGGCCTAGTTATGTTCAGCAGTGGACGTCTTATGGCTGAGATGATGATGATGATGATGAACCATAATCACTACACCTTATAAAACAAAGTCCCCCGCAGCGTCTGTCTGTGTGTTTGTATGTTCGCGATAAAGTCAAAAACTACTGAACGGATTTTCGTGAGGTTTTCACTTATCAGTAGAATAATTCTCGAGGAAGGAGCATAATTTATTTAGTTTTTGTGAAACCCGTGCGAAGCCGGGGCGGATCGCTAATAACATTAATAAAAAACCGGGCAAGTTTGAGTCGGACTCGCGCACGAAGGGTTCCGTACCATAATGCAAAAAAAAACGGAAAAATATGTAAAAAACAACGGTCACCCTTCCAAGTAGGTACTGACCACGCCCGACGTTGCTTAACTTTGGTCAAAAATCACGTTTGTTGTATGGGAGCCCAACCTAAATCTTTATTTTATTGTTTTTAGTATTTGTTGTTATAGCGGCAACAGAAATACATCATCTGTGAAAATTTCAACTGTCTAGCTATCACGGTTCGTGAGATACAGCCTGGTGACAGACAGACGGACGGACGGACGGACAGCGAAGTCTTAGTAATAGGGTCCCGTTTTACCCTTTGGGTACGGAACCCTAACAAAAACCGTCAAGGGAGCCCAAAGGCGAATATACCAAACAATAAAGTGCTTGTCCAAATTACACATTTTACCTTGAAACACTTGCTGTATTTTTCGTAGCCTTCCAGGCCAATCTATGTAATTGTACTTAATGAAAAGCTCCAGCTTTGTTATATCGTTAAACAAGGATTGTACGTTTAACGATATTGAAAGTACTGCTAATGGATTAGCATAAAACAGCAAATTGAAGTTTCAAATTGCGTTCTATTCATGTTTATGACAGGATTAAGCTGTTTTATTGTTAAGTTTCACCAAAACCATTTAATTAAATACTTTTGAACTTCTCTAGACTTGTTCTAGATATGTTTGATTAGAAAATTATCACTTCAAACTCATCCTTTGTTTAAATCATGCAGGTGATCTAGAAGCTTGTAAGCTTACAAAAATAATTAATTCATAAGTATATAAGTACGTACGTTTAATGAAACGTAATATTACGGCCGACCTCGTAAGACACTGAAAGCTTCAGCTTTAAATTGATATTTTCAACTTCCGTGACATTTTACTGCGAAAAAGACAAAAGTATTATTAAGGTGGTTCGCATAGGTTACTCAAAACTTAACTCTCGCTAGATGGCACCACTTTTGCAAAATTTCAGATTTTATTTTTTTGTGAAATGGTCTTGGTATTTGTATACTTAAAAGTATGTTTCGCGCACTCTTTAAGTAAATATTGAACTATTAAAATAAACATTGAATACTTCATTGTGCAAAAACCACCTTTTTAATTCGACGGAGTGTTGTTGTCACGCTTTTTCCTACTATTACTCACACATGCAAACAGTGTTTCCGTGATGCTTGTAGTAGACAATTTCACACAACGTAAGTATGTTGCAATAGCGTAACGGTATGTTCGTGGAAATACGTGCAAGAGGATTGGGGTTCAAGACTGGTGCGAGTAGGTAATTTCTTTTTGTTTCTCCTTTGTGTTATCTTACCTTTAAAGGAGCAATTATTATATATATAATTATTTATTTATATATTTGGATGGTATCAGAAACGGCTCTAACGATTTCGATGAAATTTGCTATAAGGGGTTTGATCTCTTAGCTAGGTCTATGAGAAAACGCGCATTTTTGAGTTTTTATGTTTTCTAAGCTTTGGTCGGTCTCCCAGATATTCAGTCTCCGCTTGGCAACTAATCCCAGAATTGGCATGCGCACTAGTTTTTACGAAAGCGACTGCCCTGACCTTCCAACCCAGAGAGTAAACTTATTTGGATTAGTCCGGTTTCCTCACATTGTTTTCTTTCACCGAAAAATAGGTATCGGTGTATAAATAGGTAGGTATCAAATGCTATTTCGTACAAAAGTTCGAAAAATCATTGGTACGAGCCGGGGTTAGAACCCGCGACCTCCGAATTGCTTTCCGCTAGGCCAGCAGCGCTTCCCCCACATACTCAGTGTTATCAGGTTTTTAAAAAATCAAAAACGATTACTTATGAAAGCAGAAGAATATAAATGATCGTATTAGATTTATAATTGTTACATATTTGCCGTAACTTATTTTTAAAATGTGTTTTTCAATTAAAAGACACGTCAAGATTGTTTACCTTATTTCTAATGCTAAAAAATACAAACTATAGTAATAATTGTGTTTTTCATTCATAGACAAAATCCATTATTTTTAACCACAGGAAATTTTATACACTTCTTTTTAGGGTTCCGTACCCAAAGGGTAAAACGGGACCCTATTACTAAGACTTCGCTGTCCGTCCGTCCGTCCGTCCGTCCGTCCGTCCGTCCGTCCGTCCGTCTGTCACCAGGCTGTATCTCACGAACCGTAATAGCTAGACAGTTGAAATTTTCACAGATGATGTATTTCTGTTGCCGCTATAACAACAAATACTAAAAACAGAATAAAATAAACATTTGAATGGGCTCCCATACAACAAACGTGATTTTTGACCAAAGTTAAGCAACGTCGGGAGTGGTCAGTACTTGGATGGGTGACCGTTTTTTGTTGCTTTTTTTTGTTTTTTTTTGCATTATGGCACGGAACCCTTCGTGCGCGAGTCCGACTCGCACTTGCCCGGTTTTTATTGCAGTGAGGATGTCCTGATTGTAAAAATCAGAGAGATTAGGTAGAGTATAATTTCTAATTATCTTTGTAAAAATAAAAGAATACGTGTAGCCCATACTTAATAATCGATTTATGATAATAAGAAAAATTAAATAAAAATAAAAAAACAATACGAAATTTAGGTGTAACAAAAATACAAAAAGTTATGTTCCAGCATACAATGACTGGGGATCGAACCGGGAATCTTCCGTTTGCAAGCAAAAAAGCGACTGTTTGCATAACACGCCATGATAGTTCTTAGCTAAGCTGACGAACTTCTCGCTTAGGTCAATTAACTACCTGTCAAATATCAGTGTCAACAAAATTGCACTAAACATGACGGCACTCCAAATTCGAGCCGTGGTCAGCCCGGCAACGTCGGAAATGGTATGGCAACGTCGCAAATGTATCTGTACACGACATTTGTGACACACACATACGTAAAATTGATGAAAAGTTAACTATGATTTTTGCATGATTTCTGTATGAAACATTGTTTTCCTGTTAATTTCGCGCAAACGAATATTCGAAAGAAGATAAATGCGGAAATATTTGTGTACTAATAGTGTGTAGTTACTTAATGAACTTTGATTGAATTTTGTATGAAAAGCGAACCACCTTAAGTATAACAGTTGAGTGACACCTTGGTGACACCCCGAGGCCAATTGCATTATATTTATAGGCAGAAAAGAAAATAATACGTTCCACAAAGTGATGCAGAATATCGTATACATGATTATGATCGATACCTAACTGTATGGTATAGGTTGTAGGTAGTGCAAGGTTTGAGACGTATCGCGAGCCAAGAATGCATACAATTGCAATTATAGGACAGCGTACGCTCGGCATTTATGTGCTCGGTGCCCGCAATATCGTCTGTCTCGATGTCGCTACCGTTTTGATATTGTCTATAGGTACTTACAGATTATTGTGATCTTCTAGGTAACTCTTTTCACACGATACTTTGGAATTAACAATATAAAATTGATAGCACTAAATTTGACTAACCTTTAATCGCTTGGCTCGGTATGGTAAGGATCCTGACCGAAGAAGACTAGAGTGCTAGACTTGAGGAAGTCGGTAGATAACGCTGGCTTTCTAGGGTTTTTCTAAAGTAATGAAAAAGTGTTTGCTAGCAAGGTACCTCCCGTTAAATATTTAATAGCTCTGAGGAAACGACTTTCGTACTAGGATATCTTCTCTAAAATAAAATGAGTTTCCTTAAAGGCATAATATAGAAGGTAATCTTCGAAACGTAATTAAGAATAAATTTAAAGCAACAGTTATAATAAGTTAAAGTAATTAGATATAAGTAAACATCATACTATATATAGTATGATGTTTAATTATATATATATACTAGTCATTGTATAGGTGTTTTTGGAAATGTGTGGTATTGTTATATGGAAAATAAGGTGTTGTGCAAACTGTCGGCTCGATTCTGAAAATGTATTAGATCTCTACTAGACCTCAACAAGTTACGATATGGATAATTTAAAGATATTTGTAAGATAGATATATCAAATTTGACGTTTCTGCGATTCTGGAGGCCCTCTTGAACGATTTCGACAAGTTATGACTTAGATATCCAAGTCACATCTAGTCGATATCTAATGTAAATTTAGTTGATTATTATTATTATCTCGTTTCCCGAATACGCGTGTGTAACAAATTTTTTTTTGGAAACAATTAGCAACCAGCCAATAAGCTACCTGGCTAGGACATGCTGTGGCGGTAGCATTTCATAGCTCTATGTTACTATTACCTACTTCTGATCTCATTATAGATAACATCCGGTAGGTACCTCTACTCGTATACGCTGACTTTTATGAGTCTAACGGGAAAAAATCTGTTCTCAGGACGAAGCAGATCCGGTGGGGCTTAGTGATACTCAACTTCTTGGAAGTGGCAGCAATCATATTCTACAACAGCTTCCTATGGGAGCGCTTCATTTTGCCCTATTGGTCTGAGTACGGAAAAGAAAGCAAGGTTAGTTGAATTACAAATTACTTGTTGTCAGCGAATGTAAAAAAATATCAAAGTATTTAAAGTCGTTTTTTTATAGACAAGCCTCTCAAAGGAAAGCTTCAAATGGAGTTAAATGGACTTTGAAAAAAAGGAAAACATGTATATAAACATGTTATGTAATAACATTATACCTAATTTCTTATTTCAAATTTGTATGGACACCTTAAGCAGATGATACATTTTGGAAAATCATCCTCAATACAACAAGGAAAATAATCGAGCTAACGAGCAAAGTGATGTGAATCGTGACGCCCATTACCACCGTCCTTACTTAAAACATTTCCTTAGATGGTTTACGAGTATGCATTCCAACACGAGAATTTATTGAAATGCTAGTTCAACTTAATGTGAGGACATGTTTTAAACCTATTGTTAAATTGCATTTCGTTCCAACTTAGACTTTGCATTATTTAAATAAGGTTCATTTTCCAGGTGGAGGCAGGCACGGTAGTCCGTAGCATGTTCGCGTGTGTGCTGCCCGGGGTGATATCATTCTTGTGTGGATTCTATTGCCTTCTGCATGCCTGGCTGAACGCCTTTGCCGAGATGCTAAAATTCGCAGACAGATTATTTTACGAAGTAAGTCGAAGAAATATAAGTGTCATCCCAAATATAAAACCTAATTCATACGTCGAAATTCAGTCCCGGTCCTATTTATCAGGTTCAAAGGTATATTAGTTGAACAAGAATAAAGAGATGTCTCCTATCACATTTCTGACTCCAGAAACGTAGCCTTCTATTTGTAGGGATGTAGGTGCTGAAAGGGGGAAATTAAGTTAATATTAAAGTCAGAAAAATGTGCTCCTCGTCCCAGGTGTTCGCGCGAATGCCTTTTAACAAGATATTTTAATTAGAAACTTGAAAAATGTGGCTACAGGGATCTAACATCGAATGTGGAGCTTTCTAGCCCTAAAGTGTAGGTACCTATGTATCTACTAACTACTGATAGAAACGGTCGATTATGCTTATGAAATATCTTCAGACTGCCCGATTATAAGATTTCCGTACCATTGTTTTGATTTCATTATTAATTAAGTTTAACCGACTTCAAAAAAATCTGATTTATTAAATATATATTTCAATAATTCCCATTGATCACGGGGTGTTGCAATTGTTCTTGCGTAAAAACGTCGTTACCTACATATTTCTGCGCAATAAACGTTTTATCTAAAAATGGTTTAAAAAACAAATGAAATAGCCTAAGAGTACCTACTTAACGTATATAATATACATTTCAACGCAACTAAGTTCACACTTAATCAACATTGATTTAACTATATGTACCTACACAATTAAATCAATCAATCCTTTCATCAACCATTAATCAATCTTATTGAAATATTAAGTTATTATTATTGTGACTGAATATGAATTTCGATTTGATACCATTAGTTCATCATCATCATCTCAGCCATAAGACGTCCACTGCTGAACATAGGCCTCCCCCTTGGACCTCCATACGTGCCGGTTGGAAGCGACCCGCATCCAGCGTCTTCCGGCGACCTTAACAAGATCGTCTGTCCATCTTGTGGGTGGACGTCCTACGCTGCGCTTGCTAGTCCGTGGTCTCCACTCGAGCACTTTTCGACCCCATCGGCCATCTTCTCTGCGTGCAATGTGGCCTGCCCATTGCCACTTCAGCTTGCTAATCCGGTGGGCTATGTCGGTGACTTTAGTTCGTCTACGGATCTCCTCATTTCTGATTCGATCACGTAGAGAAACTCCGAGCATAGCCCTCTCCATAGCTCGTTGAGCGACTTTGAGTTTTGAGATGAGGCCGATAGTGAAAGACCACGTTTCGGAGCCGTAAGTCATCACTGGTAACACACATTGATTAAAGACTTTCGTCTTGAGGCACTGAGGTATGTCGGACGAAAAGACATTACGTAGTTTCCCGAACGCTGCCCAACCGAGTTGGATTCGGCGGTTGACCTCTTTCTCGAAGTTGGACCTACCTAATTGGACTACTTGTCCTAGGTAGATGTACGAGTCAACAACTTCGAGTACCGAGTTCCCAACAGAGACTGGGATGGGCACAACCAGTGGCGGATTTGCAGTCTTTGCCGCCCTAGGCCCCAAGCCTTGTAGCCGCCCCTTTCTCAGCATCAGCACTACATTTAGATCAGGCAACGAAAAGATATATTATAGAGGGAAATGCTTGGGACACATTTTATACTTAGTAACTTTTTGGACTCGTTAGGAGGTGAACATATCAAAAGTAGGGGGGTTTGGTTTGAACGTCACATTTTTCGGTTTTTCGCTTATCATACTTATCTCAGAAACTATATGTCCTCGTGACATAATCATAGGGACATAGGTTTTACGAAAAAAATAAGCAAATACTTATTCATTTTAAGTGACAGTTTTAACAATAACATTGACTTTTTATGTACCTACAAAAACATTCAAAAAATCTAAAAAAGAACAAACAAGAAAAACATTTTTTTGCCTATTTTCTTGATTAACTGCTAAACTATTTATCCTAAAATTATAAAAAAAATATTTGAGATTTTTACAATGACCTCTTTGATTTGATATGTAACACGATATAGTTTGAAAAACTTTATTTTTAAATTTTCTCATTTACCCCCCAAAAATGGCCTCTATATTTAAAATTCATTTATTTACGTTACACGTCCATCTTTGGGTTACAAACTTACATATGTGTGCCAAATTTCAACTTAATTGGTCCAGCAGTTTCGGAGAAAATAGGCTGTGACGGACGGACAGCCAGACGCACGAGTATAAGGGTTCCGTTTTTTCCTTTTGAGGTACGGTACGGTTTATAGGGTATAAACAGGGAACAAGGCGCGAAGGCGTCAATAATATGCAAAATCGACGCCACACTCGCGTTCGCGGCTTCGCGCCGCGATTCGCGCACAAGTTTGGGGGGCCCTCCAGATATCGTAAAAATTGTAGCTTGTAGCAAATTTAACCAACTTTCATTTTGTATAATAATCATGTCGTTAGAACGCATAGTTTCCGAGATATAAGCGAAAAACTGAAAAAAATGTGACCTTCAAACCTCTCTCTTCCCCCGGCTCAAGGGCTACGGCCGGGGACTTTTGATATGTTCACCTCCTAGATAGTCCAAATAAAGTTAGGTACAAAGTCAAAAATTGTGTTTCAAGCATTTCCCTCTATAGGTACCTTTTTTTGGGAATTCGTTGCCTGGCCTAATTTTGAGTTATTTTTAGCGAATTTTTTGTCACAATTTGCCGCCCCTACTATCTCGCCGCCCTAGGCCCGGGCCTACTGTGCCTTATGGGAAATCCGCCACTGGGCACAACATTGGCATTTGACATAAGTTTCGTCTTGTCCATGTTCATTTTCAAGCCCACCCGTTTTGAAACTCGGTTGAGGTCATCGAGCATCATGCTGAGTTCCTCCATCGACTTTGCCATGACTACGATATCGTCGGCAAACCGAAGGTGAGTGATGTATTCGCCGTTGATGTTGATGCCAAGTCCTTCCCATTCCAGGAGCTTGAAGGCGTCTTCCATTACGGCAGTAAACAGTTTCGGAGAGATAACGTCTCCCTGCCTTACGCCTCTTCGCAATGGAATCGCCCTCGTGCTCTGCTCCTGTACTCGGACCGACATGGTGGCGTTACTATACAAACACTTCAACACTTCGATGTACCGATAGTCAATATGGCATCGCTGAAGAGACTCAAGCACCGCCCATGTTTCCACCGAATCGAAGGCTTTCTCATAGTCCACAAACGCTAAGCATAATGGCAAGTTATACTCTTCGGTCTTCTGTATAACTTGCCGCAGCGTATGGATGTGGTCTATGGTACTATAGCCTTTTCGGAAACCGGCTTGTTCGGGAGGCTGGAAGTCATCAAGTCTGTGTTCGAGACGGTTCGTGATGACCCTTGAAGGCATAAAATAGAATTTTTTTCTTAAAAGACGGTACCTATTATCTATAGGTACTTATGTAAACCAAACAACTTTTAAGGGAACACCCAAATATTCCGAAATACGTTTTTCCGACTTTCATAACCTCGATTTTCATAATCCCGATTTTTTACATGACCGAAATATCGAAATTACGACTTTGAAAACCACGAAAGAACAAAATCACGACTGTGTTATTTCCGAAAACTTAAAATCCGATTTTCATATGGACGAAAGCTTAAAATTCCGATTTAGAAAAAATCCGAAAATATTTTTCTCGAATTTGTCTATTCCGAAAAATCATTGACCGATCGGAAATAAAGTAATTCGGTATTCAGAAATTCGATCTTTTGTGAATTCGGAATAATGAAATTCGTGATTTTCAAAATAAGATTTAAACGCACTTTTTTAAGTCTCACTAACCAAAATCCGAATCGGAGCACCCCACATCCACGTCGTCTTGTCTGTCCTACACCTAGAGTGTATGTAAAAAGATAGAGGCGCGGAGGGGAAGCACGCCCGCTGTAGCAAAGCGCAGAGCAGCCGAAGCGGCTGAGGCGAGCATTAGTGCCTGCGCTTTGCTACGCAAGGGCCAAGAGGCTGCTATGCCCGCAGCGCCGGAGCAGTTGCGGAGCAACTGTTGCCAGAAAAGTGGCTCAGGTTAGGTTAGAACTACAACCCGACGAAATCAAACTGTTGCCAGAAAAGTGGGTTAGGTTAGGTTAGAACTGCGACCTCACGAAAACAAACTGTTGCCAGAAAAGTGGGTTAGGTTAAGTTAAAACTGCATCCCCCAAGAAAACGAACTGTTGTCTGTAAAGTGGGTTAGATTAGGTTAGAACTGCAACCCCCAAGAAAACGAACTGTTGCCAGAAAAGAGGGTTAGGTTAGGTTAGAACTGCGACCTTTACAGAAACCAACTGCTACTGGAAAATTGGGTTAGGTTAGGTTAGAACTGCGACCTTTACAGAAACCAACTGCTAATAGAAAAGTGGGTTAGGTTAGGTTAGAACTGCGACCTTTACAGAAACCAACTGCTACTAGAAAAATGGGTAAGTTTAGAACTGCGACCTTTACAGAAACCAACTGCTACTGGCAAAGTGGGTTAGGTTAGGTTAGAACTGCGACCTTTACAGAAACCAACCGTTGCTAGAAAAGTGGGTTCGGTTAGGTTAGAACTGCGACCTTCACAGAAACCAACTGCTACTAGAAAAATGGGTAAGTTCAGAACTGCGACCTTTACAGAAACCAACTGCTACTGGAAAAGTGGGTTAGGTTAGGTTAGAACTGCGACCTTTACAGAAACCAACTGTTGCTAGAAAAGTGGGTTAGGTTAGGTTAGAACTGCGACCTTCACAGAAACCAACTGCTACTAGAAAAATCGGTTAGGTTAGGTTAAAACTGCGACCTTTACAGAAACCAACTGCTCCTGGAAAAGTGGGTTAAGTTAGGTTAGAACTGCGACCTTTACAGGAACCAACCGTTGCTAGGAAAGTGGGTTAGGTTAGGTTAGAATTGTGACCTTCACAGAAACCAACTGCTACTAGAAAAGTGGGTTAGGTTAGGTTAGAACTGCGACCTTCACGGAAGCCAACTGCTACTGGAAAAATGTGTTAGGTTAGGTTAGAACTGTGACCTTTACAGAAACCAGCTGCTACTAGAAAAATGGGTTGGGTTATGTTAGAACTGCGACCTTTACAGAAACTAACCGCTACTAGAAAAGCGGGTTAGGTTAGAACTGTAACCCCCCACAGAAAAGTGTTTTTAGAAACAGAACTAACTACATACACAATTATGTAGAAACATACATAATACATAATTATGTTGAAAAATTGTGTTTGTGAGTAACTCTTATAATACATATTATGTAAAATAGGAAATTTTAAAAGGCATTTCTGCTTACTTTAACGACGTAGGTATCATTAATTATTATGAACAAATTCGGAATTTCGTTATTCGGAATTTAAAAAATCGGAATCACGTCAAATTGGAATTCAAAATTTCGGAATAATGACAATTCGGAATTCGTGATTTCAACAATCGTAAATGTTAAATTCGGTATTTTTTACGATCGGAATTGTAATATTCGGAATTATGTGGTTCGGAATTTTAAAAAATCGGCGGTTTTGCTATTCGGAAATATAAAACTTCGTGATTTTCATCGTTCGGTAATTACGACATTCGGAATTATGATGGATCGAGCATTTAAAAATCGGAATAATAAAATTCGATATTCTAAAATTCGGCATAAAATATTTCGGAATCGTGTAGTGTACCCAACTTTTACTATGGAACCCTGAAACCGCGAACATTAACTGTCACATAAATATATATAAGTAAGTACCTAATATATGTCGGCAGTCGATCGTAAGATTAGGCAGATCGTAAAGTTGTTCACGTGACAAATATTTTCACGTTTGACGATTGGTATGTTTAAGAATTTCACGATATGCCTGATCTTACGATCGGCCGCCGATAATATAACATCACGTATAGTATGCTTTTCCTCAAATTATTTTTACGCCTAAGACCCTAAGCTTATAACAAAAGCAATTATTTCTTTTATACGAGCGGTTTAGCTCCCGTATTAGGCACGTGCCAAAGCAACAATGTAATTTAGAAAGCAACTGTAGTGAGATAGTATTAAGGTTCAAATTGATGTATTAATATGAGGGCTCGCGTACATGGAGTTGGTCGATCGTCCTACATTACCAAAACATTACTCGTATCAGCTGTTACATAGATTTGAACCTTAATACTATCCCGATACAATTGCTTTTTAAACGACATTGTTGCTTTGCCAACGGGAGCCGACCGCTCACACAAAAAAACAATGGCTTTTGTTTAACCTTTTGGCCGCCGGACCTAGTCCGCAAAGACGCTCACTCACACGCCAGAGTAAATTCTAAGTAAACAACTAATAAAAAGTTTAGGGATTGGAAAATGTGATATCGATATTTACAATTTATGGTAAAAATCTTCTCAATTTGGCTTTGTTCTTAACCAACTTTAATTTATTTCGAGAATGCCAAAAATTTACATATTTTTTACACACGACAATGTTAAAAATAAAGGTCTTTATCATTAAAAACAACCACTAAACAATATCGATTCATGACGTAATATCACCGCACTAGGCTCTACGAGAAGTCTTGTATACATGACAACGGCGCGCATGGACTGCCCGCAGTGCAGACCGACAAGGACCGTTTCCGCGCGGATTAAGTAATAATAGTCTCTAGGTCAACGGCGTAAGCGCTTGTCGGTACGTAAACTTTATAAGCGTATGGTTAGAGCCGCGCATCGTGTGTCGATAATATAAATGTACCGGAACTTTGGGGAAAATGACACGTGGGTTGAATTGTCAATGAGTGAAGAACAATAATATTGGATAAGGGTGGGGATCAGAAATGTTCGGGAATGCATGTTTCACATTCGACATGTTTCTTAGAAGAGCTTGTCAGTTCCCGTATTACACCCTCCCTACCATAATAATTTTTCGTCAATTTCAAATACATAACATTCTCATAGTTAGGCGACACTGACTAGTCCGAGCGTCCGCCTGTAGGTACCATTCTTGTGCGAAGCGGTCACTGCAGGGTATCACTCCCCACTACACTATCATCTCAAAATGAATCATTTGTTCTGCAAATAGACCACAAGGGCAGATTTACTTGTCTGACTCTACTATGGACAGCTGAACAAGTTCCCTGAACTCCAGCTATAGTTATGCCTGTCTCTCTCTCGTTTAACGTATTCTAGTTACTAGTTATCACCAATTGGCATTTAACAGGTGTTCAAATGCTTAAATAAAACCAGATTGGCCACTTGATATTTATTTTGAATATTCTCTAGAGATGCACCGGATATTCGGTTACTATCCGGTATCCGCCCTATCCGGCCAGTATTTTAATATCCGGCCGGATACCGGATACTGCCCTACTATCCGGCCGAATACCGGATAGTACCATTGCTTGATTTTGGAGTAAACAAATTGGATTTAAGAAACAGTCACGGTCATAATTTTATTGTTTTATTATTATATTACGGTGTTTATTATTTTAAAACAATTTAGAGATTCAACTGACTTGCACGCGCACTCATTTCGAACCTAGAAATGTGTCCGCGCGAACGTTCACTTAGAAACAGGTCAAAACTGCAGAATGCGCACCTGAAAAAGCGAAATGTAGGTGCAGCTCTGCTGGCCGATATTCGGCGGCCGGATACCGGATATTCGGCCGAAGGTCAGGCCGAATATCCAGTATCCGGCCAAACAACTATCCGTTGCATCTCTAATATTCTCATATCGAATTAACATTCCCATCCCTAGCTGTCTTGTATACAAGACAACGGCGACGAGGAACATGAAAAACGTTGAAAACTGGAGCAATTTTTTTGATTGCCTTATTATAAAAGAATGGATTTATTTATCTGCTTTAAATGCAATTATTTTAAAAATCAAAGACCTAAAACATTAACACGAGTGTAAAAATATACTACAATTGATGTTTTTTCACATTTACCGAGCGGTTGAATTTGTGTCTTGTATACAAGACAGCGGCGCCAGTGTATCGTTCTATCGTTGTCTTGTATACATGCCAACGGCGGTCAAAGGGTTAAAAGATCTTTAGCATAAAAATTGATAAAATTTGAGAAAACTCATACTATACCTACATACATTGATACCAGGAGTGGTGGACGACATCTCAATTCTCCAAGTTCTACCGCGCTTGGAACCGCGTAGTACACTCTTGGCTGCGCGATCACATATACAAGCCGCTGATCCCGTACACTGGTCGCGCGGGGGCTGTCTTCGCCGTGTTCTTCGTAAGTATATGCCACTCCCTTGTGTATGTTATAAAGCTGTTATACGTACAAAGGATGTTTTACCACAGATAGGTAGCAAATAAAACGGCCTATGGACGCTTGCAAGTCCAGACGTGTTGCTGACTATTGAAATCATAAGGCCATATTAGGTACACTTTGACATCAAAATAATGTAATTTTACTATTGTCTGTATTGCTATACAGATTTCGTGGAAGTTCCCAGGAAACGGTGTATTATGGATTAAGGGATCATAAGTATGACGATGAGATGCAGTACATTGACAGAAAATAATCAAGGGCACCATGTTACAATAGAGGCATGTTCAGATATTTATGAGCACCTTGGCCGCTCTAATATATCTGAGGCGACTGTACCACCCATCATAGCAGTAAACAAACACAAGGCAAAGTCTCTCCCTAATGGCTCAATATCGCTCGTGATATTTTTCTCATTTGTCTTCTCTCTAGGCCCATTGATAGGATATTACAGTGTAGGAACAACCCTGCCACATGAACAAATTGTGGACCAGGCTAATAAGCTATATTTTCATTCCTTTGGGTCCAATTTGTATAGGTATTAAGTACCTATTTCATTTTATTACAATCACTACACGGCCTTATTTAAAAGCAATAGAGTTAAGTGCTGTATTTCACCATGTATTGAGGTCTAAATTTTAGAATATCTACTTTATAATGACAACAGAATTACCGGGCTATGTACGGAGCCGTACAGCACAAAAGTGCCATCCACATCATCTGTCAAATTCGAAGCACTAATTTCTACAAAACTGATAAAATCAACGAATCTTTGCTTAAAAAGTACCTAATGAACTTCATTCTCTCTTTTAGTTTCGCAGTCCGCATATAAATCCCTTTTAACACGTTCGCGGACGCGGATTGCATAGCATCCGTTTTTGTACTCCTCCTGGTGACGCGCCTGCTATTGCATCCGTTATTCTTTTTAAATTTCTTCGTTGAAATGCTTATCAATCCGCTTAACCACAGTATAATTTTATTCATCAACTTTTCCTCTACCAGTCACCAGAGTCAAATAATGCGTACTGCCATATTACATAGTTTTATCGAAGTTAAAAATTATCCTGTGACGTCTCCAAATTGGCCCCCCTTTCTGTGACGCGGATGCTATAGCATTCGTCTTTGTATGGCAGCTCCCTTAGTAGCCCGGCAGGTGCGTCTGGGAGTGGACACATGTAATTTGGGTCAATTTCGTGCGCGATAGCGATTTTGACGTATTTTTAAAAAATCGTAATTAATGTTTTTCTTACAATTTCTTTAAGTTTTTCATTGTGCTTAATAAACAAACGTGTTTACTTGCTGTTAATTATACTACAGTAAAATTTTGATAACGATTAATGTGAAAAAGTGAGGCATGAATGTGTATACCTATTATTGAAATAATTACGTTACTAGTCATAGTTTTGGTCATATAATTGTGAATTATAGCCTGTTGGCGCTCGATGATCACCTCCCACAAGGTAAGCACCTTATGACACGCATTTGTGGTATCATTCTGTGTATATTTCATGCCTTGTATTTGGTGCAGATGCATCCGAAAAAGAATATAAAGTTGGGTGAATCATCGCTTGGCAGGAAAAGTGGTGGACGCTTTACGTCCAGAACTTAACGCGGCGGTGCGTTACAGGGAACTGAAAAAGTGTAATGCGGTACATATTGACACTTTTGAGAAGTAGTGTTGGCGTAAAATGCTGCGTATACCTTGGACAGCTAGAAGAACAAACCTCTCATTTTAAGAGAGCTCAACATTGCAACTCGGCTCTCTACAACATGCTATGAGACCCATGACTGGGCCTTTAGATTAGAGCCAGTCTCCAACGCATAATTTGTAGGTAGTATCACATAATTTGAGGTCGAATGAACAGCGAACGTGCTTGACATGGGGCATGTATGAGATGGACTCAATATTACAATGATAAGCAAAGAGGGAACAAAACAGAAGAAGAAAATTGTTTGAAGAGGTCAGCAAATGAGTCTTTAGAGCAAAAATCGCGCCCTTAGGAAGTCAGAAGTCTCAGCCATCAAGTCCATCGAGCACGATGTATGAATGCTATAACATGCGATGTCATATAAAATCCCATCTTGACTACGTCATGTGACAGACATGCTTATGCATCCGAATTGTATAGCATTTGTTGTCACATAGCGTATAAAAAATATACTTTATATTGACGCGGATTGCATAGCATTCGCCTTGCATAGCATTACGCGTCATATACAAACCTAAAAGATATATTTGTAGTGACAGGAATGCTATAACAGTCCCAATATTTCCATACAAAATTTAGGTGTCCAACTGGTGTGACTGAGCGTCCGCGAACGTGTTAAGTTTGAAGAAAAAAATGGTTTATTATACCTAATAAAAACCAGAAATGTGTACCTCTTAGTTTCCGAGATAAATAAAATCGATACGACGAAAAGAATAGAGTACCTACTTACCTGGGTTCAAAAATGATGGATTGTATCTGATGCCGAATGTAATGTTTCCATTCGTTTCCTGAAATATAAATGCGAGGCGCATTAGAGCCGGTCCGCCGGATAACAGCTCATTATTGTTCGTGAGTAATAGAGAATCGATATTGTACGGAAGATAGAACCCTTACTCACATACTTCATTCGTCGAATTAGATCGAAAATATATCACGTTTTCTTTTTGTGAATGATGACTTGGAGATATTTTGCGAGTATTATTTAAATTTTGATGTGCGCTTTTAAACCACCTCAGTTTTTCTTCCTATTCCATACAAACATAAAACAGGCAAGGCGGATAGGTTTAAATAGGGTATTTGCCTAACAGTCAAATCAGTTTCTTTTTTCGAATTGTCAAAACGATATTGCTACTATAGAATTTAATAGTACATTACTACAGAGGCCGGGACAAAAGGGGTTGCCGGCCGAAGACATATAGACGGCCGAGCGAAGCGAGGCCAGTTAGGTATGAGCGCGGGCAACCCCATTTCCCGCCGAGGTATGTATAGTGCTTTTCTCAAACATGCAATGAAATAAATAAAATAAAAAATCCACGAAACCCAAGTTTTATTTATAGAAAAAACTAAAAGTTAACTACACCCAAAATATAACCAACACGTACCACGTACCTATATCATTATCACGCGTATGTTTTACACGAGTCGTGTATTTTTACTACCCGTATATTTTCATGTATCTTTGATTTTTTGGCCTTGTATCCGTCTGACTGTCGTTTTCGTCGCATAAGTTTACATAGTATTTCATATTGATATCATGTTTCACATACATCGTTGCTTTATGCATGGAGTAAATAAGTATAATTTCCACAGTGTTGATGAATTTGTAGTTACATTCATTTAAAATATGCCACAAAACTGTTTCTAATAAACTGTAAGCCATTTTTCTTAGTTTCTCAAATAATAAAATTGCCGTAAGCAACCATATAAAAAAATAACTACGCGTGTTTGAGTAGACCTTTTTACCGCTAACGTTTAGATGAAATATTTTAAATGTTTTTATTTGTGTAGTTAAATTTATAATTTAAAATTATAAAATTTGGTTAATAATGTATTATTTATTAAGTTCATGTTGATTTTAAACAAATAAAACTGCAAATTATAGCAAACATTATTTTTGTTTTTTTTTTATAGGCGTAGTGGCAGTGTCATTACGAACCATAAAGCCAATACTGCCTCTAGTTTTTTTTTATGGATGAATGCCACGATGCTGTGTCACAAATATCTGTGAAATGAAAATTAAAAAAGAGGACTTTGCCGGCCTAGGCCTGCAAGATTTGTATGAAATTCCATTAAATACCTTTTGTCCTAGCCGCACCTGAAACGTCATACTTCGCAGCCTATTATAAGGAACATAACATCAATATTTCATTGCATGTTTGAGAAAATATATATTATGAAACACTAGCATGATGTGACGTCACAATCGAATTGCCTACTCTTTATAGTTTTATACGGGTTTAAAAATGGAAATTGTGTCTAAAAATAACTGCTGTTCACGTTTCTTTATTAATCTTCTGGTGCTTTATATCGTACAAGGTGTAAAATATTTTATTTTAAATACAGTCAAATACCCTATAGGCACCTCTTCAATTGTCTTTCTCGTCCGATATTACGGTTTTATAGTTAGTATGGAAATTTTAACGATTATCTACGCCCTACGGGATAGTAGCTGTCAGCGTTATTTTTATTAACTGAAATACATATTTTCTGATGCAGGTATCGGCTTGTGCGCATGAAGTGATCCTAGCGCTGTCGTTCGGATTTTTTTACCCGGTGCTGATGATGCAGTTCGGGTTTTTGGGCGTCCTACTGGTTCCTGTCACGGCCGCCAGCGGCCGCCGGTATCCTAGTGCCATGAACCTGTTTATGTGGCTGGCCTTTTTCGTCGGGAATGGTAGGTGGAATACTTATATGATATATTATGTCACTACCTGCCAGTGGCGGGACATCAAACATATCCATAGGCAAGGATAATTAACTTGGTTTACATAGTTCCATTACAACTATGCTCAAACATTCAAAAACGGGCACCCATACATTTCTCATAGCAAAATTGGATAGTACGACTAAGTAAGTACCTCCATAATGTAGGTTTATCGAAATTTAAATGAAGTAAGACGTTACAGGTTGCGCTCTTAAATACAAATCCCAAAGACCTCGGCGTTTAGAAATGTTATAAGTACGATAATTAAATTAAATTTTCGCAATTGATTAACAAAGCTTTTATATTTAAACAACCCTTGACTAAATAGAGACTAAAATTGCCGCAGATTTGTAAAGAATTGAGAATAATGTAAGTAATAACAGGCTCGGAGCGTTTATTGCGGCTATATTTCAGTAAAACAATAGGTTGACATTACCGGAAATGTCTCTATTAAAATTATCTTTGGCCTGCTCATTTGGTTTCCGAATAGTTAGATGACCATTACTCGAATAGACATATAGTTCGTTTTTTTTAGCATTAGAAATAAGGTAAACAATCTTGAAGTGTCTTTTAATTGAAAAACACATTTTAAAAATAAGTTACGGCAAATATGTAACAATTATGAATCTAATACGATCATTTATATTCTTCTGTTTTCATATGTAATAGTTTTTGATTCTTAAAAAGCGTTTTTCAATTAAAAGACATGTCAAGATCGCTTACCTTCTTGCAAATTATTCCTAATGCTAAAAAAACGAACTATAAATGGACAAAGGATTCCACTGTTCATTTTATCATGGAATGTAATATTCGCTTATACCTACCTCAAGTGTTCACTGTACGTGTAATCTAACACCTCATAACTACTTCTCTAAAACAATTTGGACAGGAGAAGCGAGTATTGCGAAATAATTCAAATAATAAAGGATAGATAAATAAAACAAATAACTCGCGCCCATATAACGTCAACAAACAATAACTTTGTTGGACTATAATGTTTTGCTACTGTTATCATAACATTTGTACCTATCACAATTGTTTATGACCGCCAATCAACAGATGTTAGCAAAGCAAACATTTCTGCATCGGCGGATAGGGGCTAGAATGAAACGATAGTCATATTGGTGAGAGATATACAAAACCTTGGTTAAATAATGACACAAACATAATTGTATAAGTAATTTAGGCAGAGATGTGACTTATTTGAATTACTTGTATTTAAAATGCAAATACAAAATGCAAAATACCTATTTTGTATTTAAATACCTTTTGAAGAAAACTATTTTGTATTTTATTTGAAATAGTTTTTGGGACCTATTTTCTATTTTCAAAATACAAAATACTTTATAGTAGGTAGGTAATGAAGGTAGGAGTTACAATCTCTTCTGATGTTACAATCCTGGCAACTGTCTCATTCTTTTAACATGGAACTGTTGAATCTGCTTTTTTGTAACGTCGCACATGACCACAAGCGTAGCAAGTGGTTAAAAAAGTTGAATCTTGAGTGTTGCGAGGGTTTCAAGGCACGAGAGGAAAACAAACTTTTTGCCCTGGTGAAACACAAACAAGACGTTTTCATCACACTAACGAGAGGCATTATAATAGCTGTAAAACATTACAAATTAATGCTTTAAATGTTGGCCGTTAAAAACCATCATCCATACCTACATCCTACCGGTTAATATGAGCAAACAACTAGAAATTTGCACTTTAGATAGAGGATTGATTTCAAAGAATAAAGAGTCTTTTCAACTCGGAAATTCCGAGTAATACTTTTTAACTCAGACTAGGTTCATATTCACTACTCAGAGTACCTTTTATCGCAAAGTATTTGTATTTTAAAAAAGTATTTTGAAAATACCTATTTGTATTTTGTATTTAAATGCTTTTTATAAAGTATTTTTCACATCTCTGAATTTAGATGTATATTTCCGAGCGATCGCTTCTACTTAATCTCTGTTTATTAAATTTGAACCACTTGTCGATAACGCGCATGTACCTACCGAATTTTAACATAAATAATAAATAACAGAATAGGTGAGAATAAAGTGCTACATAAATCAGTTGCGATCGTTACTTTTGCCGCAAAATATGTATGTTAGGTACCTAATGCCTACTTTTTGGGACAAACTATAAAAATAATAGAAAACCTACAGTTGATTAAGCTGTCGAGTATTATTACCACAGAGTTTTTTTATTATGTTACCATTTCCCCATATACTTTTTATGGCGGTAACAAACAGTTTGAAAAATGTATGGAAATTTTAGGACACTTTTTTTCTCCGGATGAAAAGGGCTCGCGATCCTAACTAGAAATAACACAAAAGTGCCAAAAACGGTCACAATATATAAAAAAGGGCAAAAAAGAAAAACGCTCATCTACGAAATAAAATGTATTAATTGTTCGGTTTTGATAACTGATTGGATGTGTCAACAGGTATTCTCTGGAGCCTGTACCCGATGGAATACTTCGCTCGCAAGAACTGCCCGCCTTCGGAAAATGACAGCTTCTTTATTCCCAAGTCGTGGTCGTGCCCTGAAATTGTTCTCAAACCCAATTGGACATTTCAAAATCCTTTCTAAACCCTTTAGCCCCCATTCGCACGACAGCTTTTCCAACGCGCGTTAAAAAAGCGTTTGAATGGCGCAAATGGAAAACCATGTATGTATTCCAACGACGTCGACGTGGCGCTTTTTATCAAGCGTTTTTGGATTTTCGACTTTAAGCCTTGGTCGCTCGGTCTATCGTGCGAATGGGGGCTTACAATCCGTCTAAGAAGCTAATTGTGCACAGTTTATCGACTTTGACAGAAAAATGGTGGGAAAGCCTGTGTGAAGTGGGGCTGTAGTGACAGCCGTCATATTTTCGTAGGATATTAACATTATTAACGATTATGGAGGCGTGTGCCGTTTGTCACAGATAAGTTTGTGCAGAGTTAGCTTGGCTGGTCTGACTTCACAGAACTTAGAAAGTACCTAGTTAAACTTTGAAGAGTAACGGATTACTTAATTACCTACATTCTAGTAGGTATATAAATACATAGT
Source organism: Cydia fagiglandana (assembly GCF_963556715.1). NCBI lineage: Eukaryota > Metazoa > Arthropoda > Insecta > Lepidoptera > Tortricidae > Cydia > Cydia fagiglandana. The sequence continues at coordinate 9,250,717 of NC_085937.1, forward strand.
TGATTATTTTGTAAGATTTTATAGATGTCAATAACATATCACAGATTAAGATGAGATTTACGAGTATAATGTTCGAATATACTTCCAGTAGAGATATTTGTTATTTTGTCATTTAAGTAGTCAGTTTTGCTGTTGTAATTAATGTAAGATAATATAAATAAACTATACTTTATATCATAATAACGTCGTATTTACAACTTATATTTTATACATATATCTAATACCCTAATACTTAAGTGACCAAAACTAAAACAGACTAATTTTGTTTTAAACGTGTGACTTGAATAAGTACCTAAATTGATTGCATGTGAAGCTTCTTGATCGACTTTGTACCTATTTACCTACTCCTGCATCGATTAAATCGAGTGTAGTCTATCCAAGTTATTTATACAATTTATACGGTAAGGTACTTGAGAATCGTTGAATCGTGAGTCAAATACTTTGCTCGTTCTGATGTATATGTATAAGTAACAGATAACTGAGATTTTAACTGTTAACTGTAGGTAATACTGCGTGTGTCGCGGTTAATAAGGTTAAGGTTCGCGTGTTAGTTAGTATGTACCTACGTCATCCGTCCGGGTTATCCCGATTTGTTCCTAACTAGGATGTCAGCCCAAACACCGTTCGAAGGTTTACAACAAACACCTAGTAAAAACAAGTAGTAAAAAGCCTCGATAATTTAGAGTGTAATTTCTTCGCGCTGTTCCGGAGATTTTAAATTTAGGTGCAGTGCGGCGTTTTGGCTATGGCCACTCTAGTCTGGTCACTATGTAGGAAAGACAATGAATAATAGAAATAAAACAGTCATCTGTTCAGTGAAGATCTTAACGCTCCTCTAAAGATATCGAAGAGATGTTTCAATTGCGGCGCGGGGTTGTACAGCCCCTGTAACTGTCAATTTCCCTGCAACTTCCAACAGTAATGCAGCTGCAATTTACATCCGAACGCCACCTTTATCCACAAGTTCCATGCCATGATTGTTAAACAACATAATCGCCAGGAAACTGCAATATAACTCCATTAGGCCCACTTCCACCATCCCACACTAACCCGGGGTTAAGCGGTTTAACCGTCAACCCAATGTCAAATTGTACTGGTAACTATGGTAACTCCAGATTTAACCGGTTAACCCCGGGTTAGTGGATTGGTGCAAGTGGGCCTTATTTGTTTAAACTCGGTAGTTTAAATTTAAATAAAAAGTAGGTAAATTATGAAAGGGCTAAATTGGTGTGACGTGTAAATGTGTACCCGCGGTGTTTGTTTTTGGATTGTGTCCCTTTTTAAGTGTGTTAAACTCGCAAATTGGGATAGGGTGTGACACTGATGCTTGTCGCTACCGGTGTTCTCAGTTGGCCCCTATGGAACGTTTTCTAATATATATGTTAAAATCTCGTCTAAATTGTAAACAATGTAAACGATTAAACGAATAATTAAAAGCAACGTTAAAATCATAGGGACCATGGATGACATCGGTCGAAGCCACTCTGGTTTTCAAAACTCATATAGGTACTTTATTTTACTTAGTTTTGAAGTTAGTAGGTAGGTAAGTGATTATTTTTAGGGTTCCGTACCCAAAGGGTAAAACGGGACCCTATTACTAAGACTTCGCTGTCCGTCCGTCCGTCCGTCCGTCTGTCACCAGGCCTGTATCTCACGAACCGTGATAGCTAGACAGTTGAAATTTTCACAGATGATGTATTTCTGTTGCCGCTATAACAACAAATACTAAAAACAGAATAAAATAAAGATTTAAATGGGGCTCCCATACAACAAACGTGATTTTTGACCAAAGTTAAGCAACGTCGGGAGTGGTCAGTACTTGGATGGGTGACCGTTTTTTTTTTTGCTTTTTTTTGCATTATGGTACGGAACCCTTCGTTCGCGAGTCCGACTCGCACTTGCCCGGTTTTTTTTTATTTGCACTGCAGTACCGCACTACTTCAATATTGGTATAGGTTGCGCTGCGATACCCTTCCTAATACATCGGTACAATCAGTATTCGGAATAAGTAGCTACCTATGTCGATTCAGTTAGATATGTAATACATATTAAAAAATGAATATCAATTATGAAATGTTTTTTGTTTACTATGATAAAAGTTTTTCAATTTATCTGACTTTTTATCATTGCACTAAGGTTTCAAATTGATTGTTACACTGCTGAGCTCTCGGTCAGCTAAATCGTGAACCAAAATTCATTTTGCAAGGGCTTTTTTCACGTTTCAGTTAGAAAGTGCTGGTGCATTTTTAAAAATTTCATTTGCGTCGCCAGGGTAAGCCACGCCCACAACATTATTTCATGTACAGTCATCAGCAATAGTATCTTACACAACTAGGGCCGCAAAAATATATGACGCGCTCTTATTGCGCTCCAAATAAGAACGTGTCACATATTTTTGCGGCCTTAGTTGTGTAAGATACTATTGCTGATGACTGTACCTAATGAAAGGGGGGGATTTTTAATTTTTTCATACCGACAGCATTCGCCTTAACTACCCCAGCCAAAAGTGCCAAAACTAAACCTACTTATCATATTTGGTTCAACTCAACGTTATTAAAAGTAAGCAAATAGGTAGTACTAAATCGAAATAGGTAGATCTACCTAATCTATAATTATAAACAAAAGTAATTAAGATTTTTTAAATATATTTTATTTTGTATAAAAGAATATAAGTATACATATATATTATTACAGGGGATAAACTAACAAACTTACGTAATTATGTTTACTTACTTCCTAATGTAATTAATAAGATAGATAATAATGATCTCATTGAAAACTTAATACATAGAAGATCTGTAAGAAAACACGGACGATTTTGTTTTTCGGTAATAAATATAGATATAGGTATAAGAAACCTGAAAATAAAGTGTATCTTTAATTATTTCTCGCCGCTTAGAAGTTGACATATTTTAACACATGTCATTTCAACAGTCAACAGCATGTCAACAAGTACATTTTGTGTGAACAAGAACAACATGATTTGTTGCACAATATGGCACAAATGTATTAAAACGACACGTCTGCAAATTTATTTCTAAGCGGGGGGCTACAAATACAATACAGTCAGTAGCAGAAGTTGCTAACTTAAGTTTGCAACTTCTGCTGCTGACTGTACATTTGTTCATTTGTATTCGTAATTGTGATTCGTCAAAGATTCATTGATTGTGTAAAGTCCAAAAAAAATTCGTGCTTCTAAGTTGACAGCTGTTGTAGATGTCGCTGCACGGTCCCGTAGATTATGCTGTAATTCTGGCTGTCAAAAGTTGACTTTGACTAAAGAAATTATCAGTGGTGACAATAGCAATTGCTCAGTACAATCCCCATCAAATATATCTGAACATGCTATTTAAAGCTGTGACAATTGGGGCGTGTTCAGATGTTTGTGAGCGCCCTGGCCGCTCTGATAAATCTAATGGCGACGGTACAGCGTCTGTTCAACTAAGAGCTACGTTTTTATTTCTTAAACGTTACTTCTCTATTGCAATCAATGACTCTTTGGTTCTGTTATGTGACTATTAAAATTACGAAACCCAAAATTCAGTCGTATTACCATCTATCTTATTTTGAAATATAATATTATATCTACAAATAACGTAAAGAATATTTTATTCTACATATAAATAAGACCACTTCTTCTACGTATTGAAAATCAAAATTTATTATAAGTAGGTATTAATCGATCAATTATTTTCATTAACACACACAATCAAACATGATTAATACTTAATTATCAAAATGTTTACTTAATTATAATCGATAATATTTGACAATAGTAATGGCACTTTCAAAATATTATTACTGTACTTATATCGGTCGGGATATGAACTGTGATTAGTGATTACCTTATGTATTGTTTTCGATATCCCGATATTTCGACGCAGTTATATAAACGAAAAGAATATCGGAAGCTCGAAAACAATACAAAAGGTAATCACGGTTCATATCCCGTTCGATACAAGTAAGTCTAGTGAAACTAGCCGTGAATCATTCAAAACTGTTAATATTACTGTAACTCTAATAAAATAAACAAAGTATTAAATGTAACATCAACTCTAATTTCGCTAATATAACACATACATATAGTGTGTAGGTAAAAGTTAGAAAATATCGTATAACTACAAATATGGAAAGTAACAGTCTATGAATAGTTGAATAAACCGCTTGATTAAATACCAAGCCGTCATATTTGGCAGAAAACCGCAATTATACTAGCACACTACGGATCGAGTTGAAAATGATAATGTTAAATTAAAGTAAAATAATTAAAATAATCCCAGTCTTTAAATACCTAAAAGCTAGCAATGCAGTACCGGAGACAACCCACAACCGTGTGATGTGGCGCAGAACTACTAGGAGGGCTGACCCCAAGTAAAATGGGACAAAAGCCAGGACCAAGAAGAAGAAGAAGAATCCCAGTCTTTAAATTAGAAGTGTATAATTATGTGCATTACTGACTTGGGTATTGAGGAGTAGGTACCTATCCCTATTCAGCGTGCAAACATAAATTTCATATACCTACATTTACCTAACAATCATATTCATAAGTTTTACCAGACAGAAAGGTTTGACATGGTTGTTTTTAATGCTAAATCATATGAATCTGATCTAACAACAAAAACTGTGTCGCAAAATGGCTACACGGTTAACGAATTCACTGCCACCCTCTTTTCCTGGACATTCACCAGCTGGCGCACTTTGATGTCACTATATATTATGAACGCGTCTGTGCGTCAAAGGCACAGGGTGAAAGTCACGGTGACGCTTATATGCGTCAGTGGCAGTGAATGCGTTAAAAAAGTAATCTCAGCTTTACCAGAAGTCCTTCGAGATTTAGTTTGCCGTAACAACATAAATTTACTTATTTTATGGACTTTAGTCTTTATAAATGTTAAGATACCGGCATTGTTCTTACGTCCGTCCAAACTTAAAAAAAAAAATATTTATTGAATTCTTTGGCTTTCTACCTTTACCTCCTTCTTTTAAATATCACTTGAAAACTAAGTAGCCTTTCACTAAACAACATAGTTTCTGTCATTACATTCATGCCTAATGACTCATGCCGTATCTTTCACAACGGATCGCAAACTGGTCAGTTATGGTGACTCACAAGTTCTTTACCTACTGAATAAGCAGAACTAGGACAGTTTAATTAGCACCGTAAACCCGGACAGCGGTAATTTCGTTAGATACGGACTTTTAACAATGGCAGGTTGTTAGGCCTTCCTGCCACTAGCAACTTGCCTTGAAACGATCTCAATTCACAGCCCCTAAAGACTAAAATAGCATAAATAGATGCGTTCTTCTTAGGCAGAAAGTACCACTTTGAGTGTAGATGCAAATAGAAGTCATCTTAATCGATAACTGGCAAAGTGTTACTTTTTAATTTAGAAAAACACATTAAAATATATGCAATAGGTTTAAAATTAAACTAAGCATAACCAATAAAAGAGATTAGTTCTGACTTTATAAAAAGAACTGTGCCAATTGCGATAAATGTGTTACCTCTTAATAAATTCGTGACTAAAGAAATGCAGTTGAGCCTTAAATATAAGATAATTTGTGTAAAAAAAATAACTTTACTTAGACAGCTGGTGTACGGTCAAGCTCCTTGAACAGTGACGAAGACATCCTGGAAAAGAAACGCGTTATACATTAATATAGTAATTTAAACAAAACCTCTTCTGTTAGATACATACATAACCATAAAATAATTTCAATAGTTTGTTTCTGATGTGATGACTTAATTAACCACAATGAGTATCAACTTGTATTGAGTTGATTCATTCCAAATCACATTTTAAAATACGAATGTATAAATTTTCTTTGTTAATTAGAGATAAATTTCAATGTTGCAATTGCAGTTGCATCAAGTACTTACTTGCTTATCATGTGCTTGTAAATATAGTGTGGAATAATTGTGATGTTTACGACAGAAGGGCTGTTATCAATGACTTTTGATATCTCTTTATCTTTCATTCCAACAACATTGATTGTGTTCACTTCCATTAGCTGATGGTCTGTCAACATTCCGTTACGGGCTGCAGATGAATCTTTTACTAGACCGACAACCTTTCCGTCTTTGAAGTGGAAGCCCACATGTCCAATGGAGTCTTTGTGCAGGGTAATAGTCCTCTCAAAAGGCCTAAAAATGAAATGTTAAAAAATTTGTTTAACATATACAGTCAAAATCGTTTATAACAAAGATAGATTATGGTCATTATAGCCAATAGTCACTAAAACCAAGATTTAATACTCATATTGTGTAAAGACAGGCTTCATATATCGTTGTACCTGGTTTGTTGTTATACGCAAGATTGTTATAACAAACTGTTTTGACTAGTTCTATTGTCTTTCAGAATGGAAAAACATTGCCATTGTAAAACAGACAGTAACATGTTCTAAAATTACAATTATACTATGTATTAATATTAATATAAATCAGATTGGAAGGGATTGCAGAGGAAAATGATTTAAATTATTTAAATGTACCTGTCCCTCACTGCCATAGTGATTCCATTGACTGGCGCCTTTCGCAACAACTCATGGCACTTCTCCATAGTCAAGCCAGCAAGTGCTACATCATTAATTTCCAGCACTTGGTCTCCAAATCTGAGCCCCGCCAGAGCTGCAGGGCTTCCAGCAGCAACATAGCACACGAACACACCACTGTTGACGGAATGCAGACGGACCCCACACTTGCCATCCGCATCTTTGCAGAGAACCACTTGCCTAATGGCATTGGTTACAGTAGCTTTCTGTAGGGACACTGACTGAGAAGATAGGGGAGCTATGAGGTTGCTTACTGCCCCTCCAGATTGAACCTGAAATGTAGGGTTACACAATACTAAGCATACAGTCGCCATCAGATATATTGGAGCGGCCAAAGTGTTCACAATATCTGAACATGCACTCTAACGCCCTGACAATAGAGGCGTGTTCAGATATTTGTGAACACCTTGGCCGCTCAGATATATCTAATGGCGACTGTAAGTACATCAATACACTATAAATCTTAAATGTATATGGATAGTGATAACTTACGGTTTGCACTGAATATTCTGGCATATTCGCGGCTATGACACTTTCAGAGAACTCAAGGCCCATGTATTCTCCCAAGGAGGGGTAGAAGTGGCCAGTTGGGGCAGGGGCGGATGGGGCATCTGCCACTGGCAGGTGGTTGTGAGTGTAGGGTGGTGGCCCCTGATGCTGGGCCATCTGGGCCCGCACCATCGTGTCCACCTTCATGTCCTCCAAAGAAGGGTACAGCGACATCCTTACGCCCTAAAAATTAAACAATTACTACGTTACAAAGGAAACAAACAGTAAAGTATTAAGGTCAACTTACACCAGTACCTATAGTATCTAATTGAAGTACTAACAAACGGAAAATCACTTACCTTATTCTTATTACAACTACAAAATAAAGTATGACAGACTTTAACGAAGATATCTCCCAGTTAAACCAAAGCAAAATTAGTATATGCGCAGAAAACTTAATTTATACACGAACAAGTTTAACAAAAACCCACTGGGAAAGGCCCACCCTGAGTCACAATAATGCAGGCTATTGCAGAGTGCAGACAGACATGCGATATGTATGCACGTCAGAAAAAAAAACATAAATAAGTATCACGAACCATTCATGAACCGAGACCGACCCAAGTGTTTAACCTCTTCAAAGAAGCTAGCTGGCAACCCTAGTAAATAACAAGGTACTTTCCAAAACAGATATGTCTGTCAAAAAAACAACCAATAATTAATATGGTTTCTTATTAAGTTATTAAGGTTAACACTATTCTTTGGTTAACACACCAAGCCAACAAATCCTTATTATTTTTTAGAGTCAGACCAAGAATAGTTTGCAGCGGATTTGATAGCCCACGCATTGAGTGTTATACTTGGTCAAGCTGATCTTGTCAGTAGAAAAAGGCGGCAAATTTGAAAAATGTAGGCGCGAAGGGATATCATCTCATAGAAAATTTGAATTTCGCGCCTTTTTCTACTGACAAGATTTGCTTGACCGTCTATATTTTAAACATCAAACTTCTAGAGTCGCACCAAACAAAGTCTGCAGCGGATTGGATAGCCCACGCAGTGTAAGTGTTATGTATACGTCATAATTTCATAGAAGTTTGACGTTTAAAATGACACTTGCATTGCGTGGGCTATCAAAATCGCTGCAGACTTTTTACGGTCTGACTATATGAAATTATGACGTATAAATGACACTTAAACTGCGTGGGCTATCAAATCCGCTGCAGACTTTTTTGGTCCGACTCTACTGATATGTGTTTTTCTTTTCTCTTTATTTTTAGAGCTTGTCACCGAGGTGAACATGTCGCTCCATAAAAAACCACAAATTAATATATTCAACTGATATGTGTTAATTTTGTTAAATATCAAAAGGTATCGCCACCCACGCTTTGCTGCGGATCGCCGGCACACGCCAACAAACAATCGTTGGCGTTGTTAATCCGTCCAGACACAGCCAACGAAGGCCAGCGAAGGCCTTCTTTGAGGTTCGTTGGCCTGGGGTGTATGCACTTGAAGGAGAACTAACGAACGTGCGACAGCCAACACTGAAAAACGTTCGTTGGCTTGGTGAGTACGCATTTGACGTTGTATGGCCTAGCGTGTACGCACTTGAAGGAAAACTAACGAATATGCGACAGCCAACACTGAAAAACATTCGTTGGCGTTCGTTGGCTTGGTGTGTACGCACCTTTATGCTGTATGGCTGCGTAAAAGCAACCCATCAAAAACATAAATGTAAAAAGGAGAGCCAAGTTCAATACAAAAATTATGCTTGGCTGTGGGGTTCGCCGCAAAAAGAATGGAGATCTAAATGAGTGCCAAGTTCTATGCAAAATCCAAATATGTATTTATAGGAACAAAATAACATTATAAACAAGTATTAAACTCTATTTCTTTGCTTTATTGGATACCTATAACAATTGCTGTTATTTAAAAAAAATGCGAGATCTTAAAGCAGGTTAGATTTGACTTGGCCAGTTTTCATTACATCAGTAATTTTATAAAGTTATTCAACATATATATTTTGTAATTCTGATAAAAACTGGCCAAGCCAAATCTAACCTACTTTAAGATCTCACATTTTTTTTAAATAACAGCAATTGTTATAGGTATCCAATAAAGCAAAGAAATAGAGTTTAATACTTGTTTATAATGTTATTTTGTTCCTATAAATACATATTTGGATTTTGCATAGAACTTGGCACTCATTTAGATCTCCATTCTTTTTGCGGCGAACCCCACAGCCAAGCATAATTTTTGTATTGAACTTGGCTCTCCTTTTTACATTTATGTTTTTGATGGGATATCAATACTTTTTGTAAAGAAAACTAGGCAGGTATTGAGATTTAATGTTTTTTCTTGTGTTTCCGCTGCATGTTTTTTACTTCTGTTCTTTGTATTAATTATGTGGTGCCGCGCGCCGCCAACGACACACCGTTGGCCGGTTGTTTAGCGCGTATTACAGGTTTTTTGTATGGGGACCCCCCTATTTTTTAACTTTTTTTATTTTTAGATTTTTTCCTACGCTTACACACAATTACCGAGATGGATTCCAAATTTCATCCTTCTAGGTCATCTGGAAGTAGGTTAGGTTTGGGTACTATATGTCAGTCACAATAAAAAAGACATTTGTATGGGGACCCCCCCTATTTATTAACTTTTTTTTGTTTTTAGATTTTTTCCTACGCTTACACACAATAACCGAGCTGGATTCCAAATTTCATCCTTCTAGGTCATCTGGAAGTAGGTTAGGTTTAGGTACTTATATGTCAGTCACAATAAAAAATGGTTTTTTTGTATGGGGACCCCCCCTATTTTATAACTTTTTTTAGTTTTTAGATTTTTTCCTACGCTTTTACACAATAACTGAGCTAGATTCCAAATTTCATCCTTCTAGGTCATCTGGAAGTAGGTTAGGTTTAGGTACTATAGGTCTGTCAGTCAGTCTTAAAATTTACGACTTTTTGACCTTCATATCTTTATAACCGTTTGAGCTAGCTTCATGAAATTTGGGCTTCTAGATGTCCTTACGGATATAATTAAACACACGTAGTTTTATGAGTTTACGTTAAAGATGTTTTGAGTTATAGAAGGGTCAAAAGTGGCACCAAGTGGTTCGTGTAATATTACACTTGGCGCTGGCTAGCCAGTTCCTTTGCTTGAACTTGGCTTGACACGCTGCCGCGTGTCTAGATAACAGACGGGCATACTACTACTACGGTCCGAGGTGGGTCCGAGGTATTCGATCGAGTGGTTCACCGTGCGGTCCGTGCGTCCGTTAAGGATATAAATATTATGAGTGAGAGTGATAAAAAGATATCTGTAGACATTATCTTCTATAAGTGCTATTTACGTACGTTTGATATACAAATATTACAAATTGAAGAAAGTAATGCCACTAGCTCAATTCAACCACAACGACATCACGTATGACTGCATCAATTGCTTCATTTAGTTTGTTATTGCATCAATGTGTCACTTTCCTTATACATAATGAGGTTGCCATAGTTCTATTTAGTTTGCGGTTCGGTACGCCTGTCTATTAGCTTTCAATGAATGTAGAGGGTAATTTTGAACATTAATTTGACGTGTTTTGGAAATATACCTCTTATGACAGATCACTGTCCATGTCCATGTCACTGTCACTACTGTCACTACTGTCAGGCAGACAACAATGTCTATCTACAATATTTGGATGACATTGTTATTGCAATCGTTTTAAGCCCAAAAGTATATTATAATATTATTAAAGTTACGTGTATAGTATCCGCAGCTTCCCTATGTAATAATACAATAGTTTAATAACCATAATTTATACTATGGAAACGACGTCAAAAGCTCGAACGCCAAGGTTAGTGTTGAAACCGTAGTCGCTATCATCAATATCACCTACACTTATCATTTATTTCCATGCAATTGTACTTAGTTGTTGATTTTGTTTTCTTTTCAGCCGTTGCCGCGAATGGGAGAGACAAAGGCGTAACAAATTTAATGATGCAATTACAAAACTCGGTGAAGCTGTTAAAGCTATCAACAAAGTCGACAATCCATCGGACAAGGATTCAGATAATGTCCAGTACCCAAAAATTGAAATTGTACAGAAAGCCATAGCATGCCTCACAAATTGTGCCCAAGAAAAAACACAACTGAGTAAGTCAAGTGGAGAGGTAACACAATTTATATTATACAGTTTTCATCTATGGGAATATTGGCACACAATAAGTTGTACATAGGTACACAATATAGTTGAGTAGAAAGTAGGCTTGTGGTCAATAAGTAGTTAAAATTTTTAACAAGCAGAAACATCTCTTTGACATATATGCATGTAATATTCATTTATAAAAAAAATATAGAAGAATTCTGTTATAAAAAAATATGGGACAATTTTACTCAAATTAACTTAGTCCCACATTCACAGAGGCCCATAACACCACAATAATAACCACACAGTAAGGCCAAAAAACAATACAAAATACAAATAATTTATTTTCATTGATATATACAATCAAAGTACGTCTTACTTGGTTTTAGTTATGTTATTTTAGAATTGGTACAAATAGTATGGGTAGCGCAATAAGGTTTGATCTGTTATAGTTATTTATTGTAACTGATTAATCATAATTAAGTATTCATCTATGCACCATATTAATTTGCAATATTATTTCAGAGGCTGAAATTTTAGCTCTTCAAGTAAAAATTGAAGCAAGCAAACAAAATCCTGAATCTAAGGATGCATCGACACAAGTTCATACAAGCTTCAGTAAAAAAATGCAAAGTAAGTTTTTATTACAGCAATATTAAAATTATACTATTTGCCAATCTTAATCAAAAGGGTACTTATTGTTGGTTGTCAATAAGGCACAATTTCCATATAGCTTCAACTTGAAATCAACAACCGACAATGTGGTACCTTTTGGTTGAAAACATTACATTTCACTAACAGACTTTTATGATATGTTGCAGATGGAAAATATATTAAACTATTAATGCTTCAGAAGTCAAAAAGAAAAGCTCTTAAGGAAAAGCAAATTCTGACAACCAATGTTACAGTGGAAGGAAAATCAAAGAAAGATAAACTGAAACTAAATAAAGTACCTCTACAACCACCGAAAATATTGCCTAAATCAACCCTGAATGACAAGAAAAGTAAATATTATTTTATACCTTAAAACTAGGCTTAATTGTTAAATTGTTACATAAAGATAGCTTTTTTTTTTCAAATATTTGACTGTTCTCTCAAGGGATATAATTATAATGGTCTCACAGTTTTACCTGTCTTAATTTACATTTCTTTTCAAATTCCAGGAACTGAAAACACTATAGTGGTGTTGCCAGCTGCACCATACCTGTTTCCGCAAAGACCATTATTCTTGCCAGCAGTGCCACCAGCTTTTGTTATAGTGGATCCAAACATACAGACTTTAAATAAACCTTCTGTACCTACAGTGAATAGAATAGGTGGAGATACAACTAAAACCACCATGGTAAACATTTTACCAATATCTGCTTACTCTCGACCACTATCAGCAACAAAAACAAAAAAAGTGAACTCCAAATCCAAAAATGATACCACTAAAAAAGTAAAAAAGAAGCCAAATATACCAAAAACTGTTAAAGAACCAGTAAATAAGAAACAAACTAATAATGTCACTGATGAAACAAACTTGAAAAATAATGAAAATCCACCCATAGAGGAACAAAAAGAAGTGTTAGTAACTGATACAGAAGTTAAATGTTCAAAAGATCCAATAACCAAAATTAAACCTTCAAATGTAGATGATAATGTTGTCCAAAGTCAGAAAAAGAAAGAGGACGAAACTGGTGTTGCAAACAATAAAGTAACTATTAATACTTTAAAAACAGGAGAAACACCAGACTCCATAAAAACTGTTGAAAAGGTAAATTTAAATGAAAATCAAAAGGCGATTGTACCACCTGTTCAAACGAATAGAAATGAAATCCTCAAAGAAGTAAACATATCTTTGAAGTCAGCCTCAAAAGACAAAGAAAATAAATTACCAAATATTCTAGATACTTCCCTATGTGAGAGTGGAGTAGATGGTGGAAATGCTCGGCTAGAGCTAGCTGAGGAATTCTTGGCAGCCTCTCCTACCGCTGCATTCCTCATGTCTTTCCCTCTCGTCAGTGGTAATCGCGCGGACAGTCCTGCAGAAGACGCTTCAAACACCGTTCATACTAATGTCAAAGACACTAGCACACAAATAGCTATGCCTCCTGCACCAAACGAGATATATTTTGAAAAACCTAGCTCTAATAATGACATCAAAACAAAACCAATACATAAACAACCTACCTCAACAGCTGTTCCTGAAAAACAATCAGCACAAAATAAATATTTAGATAATAATATCCTCAGCAAATCGGTAGCGAAAACGCCTAGTTCCGTTGCAGCGTCACATCCGTCCAATGAGAACCCGTTCCTGAGTTTACCAATGCCATCATTAATAATAACCACGACACAGTCTGACACTTTCGGCCTAGACTTTGACTGCAGCATAAGCAAGTCCATCCCGAGCCAGTCGTCAGCCTACGTCAGCAACAGTAACTTATTCTACAAGAGCGATCCGTTCAACGCTGTCAAAAGCACTATTTATAGCACCAGCAGTATCGCTTCAGGGCACGAATTTAACAGCCTCGGGCTCTATCCGTGCGCAATGGAGAAATACAATAAAAATAAATCAGATTACACAAACGTTGAGGATAACCTTATGAAAATTGGATCGTCTCGATTAACATACGACATTGATCTCGGTTGGTCACACAAAGGATTCGATTTCGTAAATTGCACCACAAATTCCAACACGTTTAGTAAAGACATCCTAACCACCGCGACGGCCCCCACATATTCTTCGTCTTACAACCCATTCAACCCAGAGTTCCACGTCCCGCTGGTATCAGCTTCCAGTAAAAAAGATTCATCGACCAAACCCATGGCTTCATTTGCGGAAACAATAACAAGCTTTTATTCAACTCCACAACCTACGAATCTATGGTCGGAAGAGATGTGCTTTTATAACAATAGTAGTGCTTCTAAAACATTGAATAAACACCAGAATTATCTCCATCTAGAACACTCCCAACCGAATGCTTCAATCAAACCTGCTGTAACCAAACAATATGAAAGCAAAATTATCCCAGATCCCAGTTTGCAAAATACTGTGAAACCTCCCAATGAAACCATTAGGCAGCAATTACCTGAGAAATACAACAAAAAGTCACCAAATAAAATGCATATCAATTGGATGACGTCCGAGCTGCGGCCAATGCAAAACAATTGCATCCCACCACCACAAACGGAAATGAAAGAACCTCACAAACAACCGTATGGTCAAGTAGAACACGCTTCTAAAAAGCAAGACCAACACGAGGGAAATTATTTCCCCATTGCTATACATAACTTTGCAGCTCAACCTGCTCAGGAAGATTTTCAGGTTTGGCCGTCGACAAGACCTCTAGGCACTACGGAGATAAGCATTGAACCACCGCCTATAAATTTACCAACATTGGTCGGAGATCTGGCTTTAGGACCGCACGATAAGAAGAAAAATGCAGATTTATCAAATAGAATCGGAGTCCAGCCAGATATTCAGAACTGTGGTAACTTTTTATCTGTTACCCAACTCATGAACCGTTCATCCGACAATGCAACTTCACGTTACCATAGCTCTACTACGGAAACTCCGAAAACGATAGCACCAAAACAGAATAATGTGCAATTCCCTAATGATGTCAACCGTAAACCAATGTCGTCACGCGTTGAAATTAATTTACCGCAACCGTGTTATGTTTTTAACGATCCAAAACATTCTTATGAAAACATGGGCCAATTTTCGCAACAGAAAGCAAAAACAAATAAGTCCGATAAAAGCACAAAGGTTCATAAGAATAATTATTCTGCAGAAGCATTAATTCGAAGTGGCAATTGCACACAGAAGGTTCAAGATCACATCGGTCCAAAGTTTATGGCCCCGTCCCAAAAGTACGGTGACTTCAATACCTCACAAGACACTAGTGTGGCTCAGGTCTCTCATTTCCCTCCTATACTGGATTATTCTGACAACAGTTACACTGGCCAACAATTTTCCGGAACAACATTATACAATGCCACCACTAATACTATATCAAATTCATTCTATTCTAACTTTATGTCGGGCAGCGCGAATATAATGACTGGCAGTTACTCAAGTGCTCCTTTTACTGGAGATTTCATGGATTACAACCAAGCAGAGTGCAATTATAGCAATAATAAATACGAGGAGTTCAAAATGCGCGGTAACCCGGTCTTCCAAGATAAAGTTCCTTCTAATTACAAGAGTTCTAGACGAGAATCTGGTACGAAGCACAAACTGGAATGTTCCAAGAAGGAAAGTAAAAAGTATCAAAACAAGCGGGCTAAAGTGACAGAGACGGAGGAGTGGAGCGATGCTAACCTGTTCTGGCAGAATAAGGGTCAGAGTAAGAAGGGTCCCAACATGTTGTCGGAGGAGCTGTCGTTCGCGAACTACGTGGGGAACGGCATGGCGCCGCAGTACCAGCACGAGCTGTTCAACAGCCACCTGGTGAACGCGCCCGCCGACCGCTCACTCGCTACTTTCCCTGCTACGTCGCGCGCAAATTTCAACCTCAGCACCATATTTCCGGAAATAACAATGGTAATTATATGCTTTACTATATTAGCCAGTTTCGCTGCTTGCCTCATCTCTGCAAATCACATTACATTAATTTTAATCCAGTGATTGCATGCAATGATTGCCTTCGGCCGCCTACGAAACCGGAGTTTCATAACTTAGTTTCGTCTGAAGCTTTATTATACAATTTTCTTTTAATCGTACGTTTTTTATTGGGCGAATGGGTGTTCGACTATATGTACCTACTGTGAAACATAATACCGAAACAGGACTGAATGTACACCTAACTTAAAAAACATGTTTTTTTCCTTTCAGAAAGTGCAGTAAAAATCATCCGGTTTACGTCCATAAATGAAGATTAATTACTGAATATTATAATATGGAATGGTATACGCATCATCCTAAGTATTTATCTGTGATGTTGAATAAGTATTACTGGATTATAAGTTATACCCATTAAATGTTTGTATAGTTGGTAAATATGACCAATCATTTACCTATTACATATTTATACACGCCCTTTTAGACATTCAAGAATAAGGTACCTATATGGTAGGCTGTTTGTAAGAAGTTATTATCTATTCTGTCAATTCTGTGCTTGATACTATCATTACTATCTGACTGCAATTTATGGACGTCTTTCATAATTTGGTTACCATAGCCAATTAAGTCACCTTTTGTCACTCCTTCAACTCAAATTGGGCCCCAGATTGACGCTACCATTCATTGATTTATATTGAAACTTTAAATTAGTTCGGGAACCTATTCAGCAGTCGTTTGTTACACGGGGAACGATTACGAACCAAATTCTTTCTGAAAATATCGTTTTAATTTAGAAAAGTTACCCAGGTCGGTATTTAAAGTAGGTAGGTCAGTTTACACAGTTCAGTTTTAAAAACGTCGTGATGGGGATGCATGAGTTGATTCCTCGTATTCCCTTTTCTGATCCACAATGGCAAATAACGGAGTACATGCATAATAGATGTCAAACTTTCTAATAAAATTAAAAACACAAAACCTAAGCTTCCATCATCATTGTTTAAAAAACACTTAAGCGTGATATTACCTATTATCTATTATGTAGCACGTTGGAAAAGCATTTCCAGTAGGTATTTGAGAAACAATAAACCAAAACCAAACAAATAGAAACTTTGACTGTCAACTACTTTAACTCTATTAGGAAGTCTAAGACAAACTTACACTTGTAAGTCAGTGGTAGATGTAGGTACGAATATGCCACAACACAACACGGCAAGCGCCGAAGCCTGGAAGGCTTTAATCAGATGAATTAAACTTACTCCTTGCACGGTTCCGAGTTACAGGAAAGCTCTTTGAAATACTACCTACAAACTGCACGTAAGTAAACAACTTGGCACTGCCTGTTCTAAATGACATGTTCACCTTACGTTACACCTACCATTGAACAGATTCTAATTTGTCTATAATAATAAATACCGTAAAACTTCCCAACTATAGTCCAAAATTAACGAAGTTTTTCGTTCAGGTGTGACTTTTACTGTATTTTTTGTAGCTCTAAGGCAAAATGTGATTATAAACGAAAGAAGTAAACCAAAAGGAACATTGGTATTGATACCTACTTCATTATCTTATGAACTTGTGGACCATAGTTGCAGTATTGAACTATAGTTGGGAGGTTTTCTATTAGGTAGGTATCTACTTAGAAGTGACCTTTGCCGATTGCGCGATAAAACTACTATAAAAATTTACCTCTACCTACAACCATTTGGTTTAGTGAATACCTATAATGAGCAAATGTAGGTACCTAAGTACTTCTTGTGCAAATATTAATTGCATCTCTTTCCTATAGAAAAGCAAAACATGCAATGTCGAGAAGTAGACATATGCCTAAGACAAAAAGCGGTTTAATATTAGAGTGCACGTGCAGAGCTTAGATGTAGTAATGATTAGGATAATCGACGTCCATATTTCATTGACAATCGGCGCAATTCGGAAAGTGAATTAGAGATTGACTAGATACGATATAATAAAGATATTTGACGTCCCACGGATAAAGGTACCTTATGGCGGTTGGCGCTTACGATTATTAACGTCGCTCCAATGCCTCCAATATTATTGCGGCGCTATGCGACGTAAGCGCCAGCCGCCATAAGGTACCTTTTGCCGTGGAACGTCACATATCTTTACTATTTGATATCTAGTGCATCTCTTATTCATTTCCCGAATCGAGCCGAATGACTACGTCAATAACTTCCGGTTTCCCAGCAGTTTTTAATTTCACCAGGCACTAAGTAATTTCCTCATTAAATTCATAATTGTTTATTTCATGTGATTTAGACAATAATTTTCATATTGCATTATTATTTTTCTTTTCAAATTGTGTAGGTGCAGTCAGCAGCAGAAGTTGCTAAGGTTGCGGGTGAGGTGTTCAAAATTACCTTGACACGCTCTTATTCTGTTAACAATAAAGTCGCGTCAAGATCATTTTGAACACCTGGCCCGCTTAGCAACTTCCGCTGCTGACTGTATCTAGAGGTAGACGCTTGAAATCTTCTGATATCGAGCTCAATAACTGAAGAGACAATAAATAAACAAGATTACCAATAGCGATAAAAAAATCCTGTTTGCCGGTTTTCCGTATTGTCGGTTCGTCTTGTAATATCTATTAAAGGTTAGATAACTGAAATCAGAAACTTGCTGTAATCTCAGATTAATGGGTTCCAAGCCTCAAGCATCTTGGAGCAATCCTGATAAAGACATGATTAATGATTATGGCTAGTCCCTCTTCTGAAGTTTTTGGAATGTGCTTAGTTGATAAGATTAAATGACTATTAAAAAGAAAGAAAAGAAATTAAGAAAGATAAGCAAAGTAAACAGGTCCTATTAACTTTAGGTACTTAATTACAGGGAAAAGTAAAATTTATTTAAAATAAAGAACCCAATTAGTATAGACGCTAATTATTTTGGGCCCTTCATTAATATTACAATAGTTTTATATTGGTTTTATAAATTAACTTAAATAATAAAACGCTTAAGGGAATTTAAAATATCGTAGAGTGTAACGCTTACCACCCCTATACGATTTCTATAGGGTTGTTAACCATAATAGGGCAGACCGATAGGCCAGACCAAGTCATATAGGAATAAAAATTGTACAATTTATCAACACGAAAACTCGATTAAGATAACTAACGACCCGAGGCCTTCTTTTGATCAGAAGAAAGGTATTAACAAAAGAAAGGTATGATTAACAAAAGCGGACCTTTAATTTGGAAGTTGGAAGCCTAAGGGTGTC
Organism: Cydia fagiglandana; assembly: GCF_963556715.1. Classification (NCBI taxonomy): domain Eukaryota; kingdom Metazoa; phylum Arthropoda; class Insecta; order Lepidoptera; family Tortricidae; genus Cydia; species Cydia fagiglandana. The sequence goes on from NC_085937.1 coordinate 9,269,677, forward strand.
AAATCTAATTGGGATCACTTCGTTGTAGGTACCTACTTCGGAAATGAGGGGTTTTGCAAGCTTCCAAATTTAATTATGCTCCTAATAATACAACGTATTTAGCAAAAAGCATACCTATTATCGTAAGAATTAATGTAATTTAGGTTATAGTACCTGTTATAATAAATGTTTCAAACGCAGCAATAGAACGTTGGTATTCTCGTTTTGAGAATCACACTTTTCCTTAATTAAAATTGCCTTTAAGAATGTTGACGGCAAATAGACAATTTATCCAAGTACGGGAGTCGAGGGGTTTTCACTCATAAATATACATTACCTACCTACAACATGCAAGATGTTTTTTTTTTTTTATTCATAAGCCATAAATTGTATGCGTACATGTTGATGTTTTTCTTGGAACTTGAACTTTTACATTCTTAGAAACGAAACAACATAAAAATAGAGTCGGATGAAGCTCTCCTGAATAAACGATTATTAGGAAATGTTTCTCTAGCGGCTAGAGAAACACTTCTAGCGGCTCTAGCCTTATTAGGCTAGAGTCTAGCCTAATAAGGTACTGCCTATTTTTCATATACTTAATTCCCAAGTAGATAGGGTAAGTTGCAATCAATTCTGCCATAACCAGAACACGTTATGCATGCTTTCAGGTTAGTAGGTGTTACCAATTCAATACCGAATGTGGGAAATCCAGGAATTCGCGCAAGCATTGAGGTTTTTCAATCGGGATTTTCAACTACGCTTCGTCCCACAAGCGGAAATTGAAATTCTGTGTACGTACCTACATGAAGAAAGTCAGTGAATTTTGTGTTGAAAATCGAACAACTTAACAATCAGAATCGAGACTGGTGAGTGACCGTAAAGTCAATATTTACCTATAATAATAAATATTATGATATCTTAATAATAATTTTGAGTGAGCTGGGCGAGTAACTATAAATATCGCCGTGTCTCTTTTATTTACACGGGAGTGCTTATCTTTTGTTCGTGTTTATAGCCGATAGCTCATAGCTTACTACCTCGCGGTGGGACCAGTGCCTTAAGAGGAAAGGGGACGGCCGCTTCTCCATATAAACGTAGTCCCTCGTAGTCTCTGGATATTGACATTTTGGAAAATATTTTTACATCATTTGATGTACGAGTATAGTACCATAGCTATGCCCCTACGTTTGACTTTTTTTCTATATATTGTTTTTTTTTCATTAGGAGCGAAAAACCGAATACATACTGAAATGCTCCTTACTCTTATATGTAATAATTAAAAATTAGAAAAAAATTCAAACGTAGGGTCATGACTGCGTAGTTGATATACAACATCTTGTATGAAAATATTTTCAATAATGTTCATATCCAGATAGTAAAATGAGGACTATTAACGTTTGTATGAAAAGGCGATTTCGCGCGGGTTATCCACTTTCGTCTTAACCCAAATATGCTCTGAGAGAATTTGCTTGACGATACGACAGCGAATATGTAGGTATAGTGACGGTGGGAGATCCAATTTTTCTGACTTGATATCTCGACGGTGGGAGTTGGCGGGTGCGGCTTAAACTTACATTTTAAGGCTGTCCATGCTAACATCATTAATTAGCGTCGAGCGCTCGGAGCTTTTTACGTGCCCGAGGCATAAGTGTGATCTCCGACCGTTATAATTTGATTGGACGTGAAATACACGTGTAGATAAGGTTATAAGGGGTTGGGTACGAGTAAGAGAAACAGTTTATTTCGGGGCAAGAGAATAAACAGTATGAGGAAAGTCCTACTACGTAAGTATTATTGAGTTAATTTGATTTTATGCATTAGTTTTATTTTTAAAATTACCTATCATTTAACTTAGTTTTTAATATCTTTAAGGACCGTAAAAGTATAAAACTTTGTCCTTTAACATAACTGCCCACCGCGTCACAGTTCAGTAAAAGAGAAATAACTTAAAAGTATAGTTATAACCTACAGATACTCTATATGAAAAACCGGCCAAGTGCGAGTCGGACTCGCGTTCTAAGGGTTTCGTACATTACACAATTTTTAACAATGTATTTTTATATGTGAAACGTGAGTGAAATGTCTTTGAAAAATCCGTGGGGGTCGGATCAAAAACTATAGTAATTAAGTCTGACTCACGCTTGACTGTACATTTCTAATAGGTTTTCCTGACATCTATAGGAAAAGACGTATTTTATATATATATATTTTTTTAAATTTTAGACCCAGTAATTTCGGAGATAAAGAGGGAGGGGCGAAAGGTAATTTTTTGCCTATTTTCTTGAATTACTTATAAACTGTTTAGTTATTCTAAAATTATGAAAAAAATATATTTGATATTCTCATAATAAGCGCTTTCATTTGATATCCTCCTAAGGCCCAGCCATACAAATAAAAATGCAGAATTTGCCACTGAAATTAGAACCTTCAGTGCAGGGAATAGAGATGATTTTGGTTTTGTTTGAAAATTGAACGAAACAAAACAAATGCGTCTCCATTCCAATTGAATATGATTTAAATTTCATCGAACTGAATAAGTACTTTAGGTAGGACCTTGGGCCTTGGGAGGATAAGTGACACGATATAGTTTGAAAAACTTTATATTTTAATGTTCTCATTTAGCCCCCAAAAGTGGCCCCCATGTTGAAAATTCATTTGTTTACGTTACATGTCCGTCTTTGGGTCACAAACTTACATATGTGTACCGAATTTCAACTTAATTGGTCCAGTAGTTTCGGAGAAAATAGGCTGTGACAGACGGACAGACAGACAGAAACAGGAATGATCCTATAAGGGTTCCGTTTTTTCCTTTTGAGGTACGAAACCCTAAAAAGTGAAGAAAGTGTATCTGTAACTACTTTTAAGTTATTTGCTTTTACTGAACTGTGACGCGGTGGGCAAAGTTTTATACTTTTACGGTAACTCTAACTCTTTATTGTTTCACTTCCCCAGTGTTTCTCTTACCCCCACCTTATCTTATAGATAGTCTAAGTAGCAATTTACTGCTACGAAACCGCTCTCAATGTAACAAACTCTATACCTATTATGGTTTCTGGTAGACTTATTTTGCATCAAACAGTACCAAAGTACGCAACCTAATAACATTAAACTTAAACGTACCGATAAGCGGTGCCTATCACGCTTGCCTTGACCACTCACTACGCTTATGTAACTCATTCATGCCAGCAGGCATGCCAGTTGATGAAATAAAAAATGTCTAGTCCAGTCCTCGACCTACACCACTCACGATTCGACTTTTTAGATATTATATTAATTATTAATAATAGGTACAAAATTAAATTCTTAATTTTTGCCTGACACAATCTTTTGGGAGTTTAGGAATTTATAATACCTACATAATAGCAATACAACTTTGAGGGAGTGCCTGTAAAGCAAAAAGAATAGATAGTATAGAGGGGTCCTGTCAAAGTAAATTTTGTAGTCACGGTACATTTACTGCCATCTATCGACACACGATTAAAACTTAAAATAAAATTGAAAATGTATAAATGAATTAAAATATGTTTACGGATCTATGATTATTAATTTTTATTGTTCCACAATGACCCATGTTCTTTCACTGATACGTGTTAAAATTGTTAAATATCAAACGGTGTCGCCAACGCCATCTAAACGACAATAGGCCAAAGGTATATGGCGCCATCTATTCGACAGTGACTTTTGCTTGACATCCGAGGCACGTTTTTTTCTTAGACTTTATTTATCTTATACGGAGTTATATATATCTCTGCTGTAAAGTTTACAAGATAAAGCCTTATTTATTAAGTTTACTCTTGAAATCAATAAGTTGGTACATTTATACGTTTTAATGTTCTAAATTGTAAGTTATCACCGTACCCAAGCTATGTGAAAAATAGGTAGGCAATTACCTTACCTACTAACTATAGATATATCCGCAAATTAGAAGCTCTTAAATATCAGAACATAACTGAAATATACAGGTTGGCTAAAAAATAACTGCATTCCCGTTGCCAGGGAGGTTTTGGGATTATACTGAGCAACTTTTACTATAAGACCAATCCAGAGATCGCGAAAAAAAATTTGGCTGTTTCATACATTTTGGCTGGTCCATTTTCTATGAGACGGTTCTTGTTTATTTATGTATTTCGGGGATCTCAGAAACGGCTCCAACGTTTTCGATTAAATTTGCTATATGGGGGTTTTCGGGGGCTATAAATCGATTTAGCTAAGTCTTATCTCTGCAAAAACGCGCATCAGTGAGTTTTTATATGTTTTCCGAGCAAAGCTCGGTCTCCCAGATATTGAATAGGTAATTAAGTACCGTCAGCAAGTACGACGCTTATGTTAAAAAATACTAAAAAAATGTTAAACTAACCATACGTTTATCGCTAAACGTTGTAGAGCCTATGTTCTTGCCAAGTGAGTAAAATGTGAGCGATCGTCGAATGAGTCAGGAGGGAGATGTCAGAGACTGTTGTCACGCAGGTCCGCCAGTCTGCACTCGCCGCCGGCCGAACGCGCGCGCTGCCGCCTAGCGGGAAAACTTTACGGCATGGCGAAACTGTGCGGAAAATAGATCGCGACTTGTAATGACTTACTTTAAAGCATTGTTTGTGGAATTTGTTGTGAAGTGAAAGTTCGAGTGACATCATGAATGCTTGGCACTGGATAAACGTATGTGTAACTTTTAGTTCATTATGTTGCAACTATTGTTTTAAAAGAATGTGACTGTAACTGAAATTATGTAAATGGGGAAGCGTGAATGTTGAGGCACCGTATACTGATGGCTCTAGTGCTACGACACGTAGCGTTCGTAGCACTTCCGGGTTACTAAATAATAGACGTAGGTACTTAACTACTATAGTTCGTTTTTTTAGCATTAGAAAAAAGGTAAACAATCTTGGTGTGTCTTTATATTGAAAAACACTTATGAAAAATAAGTCACGGCAAATATGTAACAATTATGAATCATAAACGATTATTTCTATTCTTTACATTTTTTGTTACTGATTTTTATAAAGCGTTTTTCAATTATAAAACTCGTCAAGGTAGCGTAGTCTTTTTCTAATGCTAAAAAAACGAACTTATAATACCTACAAAATATAGGTAACTAAATTTAGGTTAGTACATTTTTGAAATAATAAAATTAATTCAAATACAATATGAACTAAACATTGTACCTAACTAAGTATAGGTTAAATAATAATATGTAACTTTTTCCCCTGAATGTTAATTTAACGTGCCTTACCATTAGAGTAGCCCAAATTTCAATAAAATCCCTTCCTAATATTTTATTCGTATCGGTTATCCGGCACAAACTACCGAACCGTTGTATTTCCATTAGGTTTGGATTGGGGATTACCTCAGTATCCCTCTCTTTTCCTTTAGTTTTCGTGTATTTATTTAATTTTCCTCGTTCTGAACGTTTTTCCTTCCATTTGACATAAAATGATTTCGTCATATTTCTCCATGTACACGTTATTACTAATTAACAAGTAATAAAACGCAAATATAATATTGTTCTGAGTAACTTTATTCAAAGCAAAAATCGATTTACATCATCACCGGCTTATCGATAAGCTAATAAACCTATTTCAGTCGCGACAAGTTTGAAGTGAAGTACCTATTGCATTTGCTATAGTAGGTATACATATACATACAATTATTAACATTCTTTGGTTATCATAAGTAATGATTACTGATTTTTAAAAAGCGTTTTTCAATTAAAAGACACGTCAAGATCGCGTAGTCGTTTTCTAATGCTTAAAAAACGAACTACTTACCTTTAACTGACCCCCATTTCTTGTAAGCGGATCCAATGGGAGTTAAAGGGCGATAATCTCGGAATCTAATTTTGATGATAAATCCTAGCTAACTATTTGAATATATGTACTTATATCACCTTACTTACTTACGTTGCTTTAACTTTTGACCCTGTTTTTGCATTTTTTTACAACCATAATCATAGAACTAAGAAATCATAGAATCATAGAATCATAGAAGCTTAAAGTCTCTAGTTTTCCTTTTTTGTGCCATTTTTATTGCTACTCCCTCGGAAAATACAAACCAAAGAGTATAATATATAGTATACAATATCAACCTTTCTAATTTTGATATAGCTAGAATCCACGTGTACTAAGTATATGAAACAACCAATTGTATACTCGTACTTATACAATTGTTTATCGTATTCTCGCGCAGCAAATTATATGAATTAGAATTAGATAGATAGATAGTATACTCTTTATTGACACACCCCAGCAAAGAGATACAAAAGAAAATAACAATTGATTAAATGTAGAGGCTGACAACAGGCAAGGGGAGGCAGAATTCTAGGTACTTCTAGGTCTATTATTAGGATTCGATGGTTGGCTAATCCATCATTACATTAGCATGTATCTAGCGCGAATGCAGCGCGGGCGCAGGGCTCATTGTTCGGTGATGCGGGCGAACGCGCCATCAACACGGTACCTACAACACTGGATGGGAATATTAATGAATCGAATGATGTTATTCTGCGATCACAACATGATAATCCTGGATTTACATGATATATAGGTGGTTAAATTGTAAGATGTGCCGCTTCTATACTAAAGCCGAACACTGACTAACAGGCCGACGGACGATAGAACAAAAATTTGACAGTTTTCCGAACAACTGACCGGCCGATATCGTCCGGCGGACTGTTAGTCAGTGGTGGCTTAAAGGTTGTGGGTTCAAACCCCGGCTCGTACCTAATGTGTTCAATCATCCGCATTGTCCTAGCGTGAGGATAGGGAATATAAGTATATAACCCAAACCCACTTATTTATACATTTAAAGGCATAGATAATACCTGCATATGTTTATATACTCGTTCTATGGGGCAAATCTAGTTAGGGACGTACCTATATAATACCAATTTATGACGTAGAGACGTATTTATGTTAAATTTTAATTTCAATGGCATAATGATTGGATTGAGAGTCTGCAAGATGAGTGAGGGCCTACCGTGTAAACGCGAAATTTGGTTATCTGCTTCTCTGTCGCTCGAATATGCTAGAGTGATAGAGAGGCAAGTAACGAAATTTAGATAGACAGGCCCTTCAGATTGAAGGAAACACTAGACAGTTTTTAATTATTTTCACAAGTATCTGACTAGCTAGTTTAAATAATGTTCTCCTGCGGCTAGATTCCATTTCAATGTTGACTAAGCCGATCACTGACTAACAGGCCGCCGGGCAATATCGGCCGGTCAGTTGTTCGGAACTGTCAAATTTTTGTTCTAACTGACCGGCCGATATCGTCCGGAGGCCTGTTAGTCAGTGGTCGGCTTTATGCTCTTGACTATTCGTTATTAGCCTCGATAACCCAATAAACTTTACTATAAGTACCTAGTTCTTATATTGAGCACCTACTTACCGTTAAGGAATAGCGTCAGCTCAATAAGTATATCAACTGAAATGCAATAAAGCACGTCTTGTGCAGTCGAACAAGAAAATCAGATATAAAATTAATATTCCGCTCAATTCAATAGGGCAGTGGGAAAGACGAGTTCAATTTTGGTTCAAGTAATTCAGTAGCTATAGCCGACGGAATATGTCAGAGGAATTATATTTCCAAAAACACTAAAATCGTTAATAGGTATTTGTTTTACAACGGGCAAAGTTGATGTTTAATCCCTCGTTATAATATTGCTACGGGAGCAAGCGGAAGATTCCAAAATTAAACCACGAGCGTAGCGAGTGATTTTAAACGTGGAATCTTGAGCGTTGCGAGGGTTTTAATAAGGCACAAGGCCAAGGGTTAAACAACGTTTGCCTCCGAGTAACGCATACAATTTTTCACCACACTACCGCGAGGATAATACTAAGTAAGTGTTAAACAATACAAATAAAAATTTTATGAGCGCTATTAATATTTTGTTGCAGGTAAGTAAATTCTATCAGCCAACACGCGGAAACAACTCAAAATTTGCATCAAATTACTTTGCCACTCTTGCGAATAAAATTAAAAGTTATCATCAGTTTTTTAAACCTTTACGAGCTGAAGTATGTACTGTCAATACCTACTCAGTACCTAACTGTTAGTGGCTGCGTGTCAACAATTCTACCGCATGCCGCGCACTAATGTGGTTTTCCTTTGATCGGCTGCAGAAAATGCTCAACTCCCATTTCCCATCCCGTGGAAAACAGAGTTCTTTTAACTCACCGCAACTTGACTTATTAATCTTATTAAATGTATTTTATAGTTTTTTAAAACATGATCCATGCGTCAAGTATTGTTGTAAGACTTGTAAGTGAGGGTGCGCGCGCGCGTGCGGCCAGGCCATTGACGCTGTGACGCCGCGACACGCCAACTATGTCAATGCCAGCCCGCGGCACTATCGCGAATACTCTTATCGACCTATTCGGTTATTGGAAAACTACATCCACTCCTTATTTACATTCAAACGGGGTATTTCTTCTATTTAATCTCAATGGCCTACTTTACGAATACCAGTAACCTGGCGGCGTAGCACGGTGGCGTTTTTATCCCTTGTCACCATACCTGTCACGTTCTAACAAGTATGTAAGTGCGAAAGGGACGCGCATAGTGATAGTCGATAAAAATGGAACCGTGCTGCGCCCACTGGAGTCTATAAGTTTTATTGCTGGCAATACTTGGATAGTTGATAATACCTGTTATATTGACCCCAACTGAATCCAATAGCGCAAATTGAAAATGGATTAATCTTTTATATATGTACTTAAATTCTTCACTAACGAAAATCATCACGATTTTTACTTTACGTTTGTGCATAATGAATGAATGAATGAAAACATTTATTTTCAGGCAACTATTGGCCCATAGATAAATACCTTAAACTAGCATAAATATTATTACAAAATATATCTTAAAACTAAAAACACAATTATGGCTGCGATGTTGTTCGCAACCCCGCAGTGTCAGGGAGCCGCAATAATGTGTGCAATAATTATACGTCTTTAAAAACCTATGTATGTATACGAGTTTTCAACTTCAGTCTGTTCATTTAAACTATGAAGTACTTACTGCCCATAGGAACGCTGATTTCTTGCATAGAAAATGTATGGCATAATTATTAATCAATAAACAGACTGTAGGGCCACTTCGACAATAGAAAATTAACATCTCCAATGCATATCCTTTGGACATGGATATCATTAGACACCCATAAATATTATAATTAAATATTTAGTTCTATTTGAAGTATTTTAAACCTTACAGGCGCTGCAAACAAATGAAAGCGCGTACCTGCCATATACTTACAAATAGCAATTAACCAATAATTTCCAACACCAAAGCATTTCAGCTAATTACCTATTTCCGGAGCTTTACTTTGGTCAAAGGCCTGTAGTTAATGTCTGATATTTATTACCAAGAAACCAATTAGCCCGCCGCTGCTGACGGATTTCAATATTGGTTGACTAATAGGAAAACCGAGATTTAATTAAGGAGGGACACAATTATTCACAGCTCAGTTTAACACACTTAATACTGACGTGGTTATCGGTTAATTAATGTTATATACCCTTGACATTTAGATTAGGTGGATAAAGTAATTTGCGTGGGGTAACTTACGTATGACTCAATTAATTAAGTATAGATATTGTCATGCATATAAAGTAATGTATGTTTGCTGGGTGCGTAGCCAAAATGAGAATCGTTTACGATCTGTAGCGAACGAAACGCAACTGTCACTCACTGTCGCACAAATATTAAAGAGTGATAGAGAGACATAAAGCGTTTCGCTATGATAGCGCAAACGATTGTCACTTTGGCTAGGTACCCATTTTAAGTGGCATGCCTTTGTTTACCAGGCGGCGTAGCACGGTGGCGTTTTAATCCCTTGTCACCATACCTGTCACGTTCTAACAAGTATGTAAGTGCGAAAGGGACGCGCATAGTGATAGTCGATAAAAATGGAACCGTGCTGCGCCCGCAGGAATTCATTTTGTGCAAGTTAGAGTTACTTTTATTACATGCGTTACAATTATATACCTACCTATAGTCCGTTTTTTTAGCATTAGAAAGAACTTCGCAGAAGTAAGCTTGTGGTTCTAAATCTGGCACTTTTAGCGGTAACAATTTGAAGTAAATTATATGTATTGACCATGCTACATTAGATAACTCAATAATTATTAACAATTAACGAGCCTCATAAAAACTGCACGCTTGCTTCTGTGGAGTTCTTTCTAATGCTTAAAAAAACGAACTATATATAGTACCTACTATTTAAAACTTAGCTACTTATGTTGAAAATATGTTACGTTAAGATTATTTATAAAAATCTACTACTGATTAGATATTTCTATATTGACAAATAAATTGCAATAGCTAGTGATAATTAAGTACCCTTGGCAACAAAATAGGAATATGCAATGTAGCAGATACTGTCAGCAACAGAGCGCGCTAATGTCCGATTTTATAACCGAGTTACAAATTTATAGGTCTAAACCGGTAACATTAGCATCTACTGCTGTGGACGGTACCTAAATTGCATTAATTCCCAATTTATATGGAACTAAGTGCAGTGCAACATTTTAATGAACATGAAACCCTATTTACGTTCCCCGCTGTTTTAACCGGGTCATAGATTCATAAATATCTCCCACCAAGCTATTTTTACCGCATTGTACAAAATGCGCCCTACCGTCTATGTGGGCCGAGCATCTACAGACAGATTGTCACTCTCACTTCGCGCGCGGTCAAGATGTTTTCTTACCTGTTTATAAACAATTCGTTTATTTTCTTTTACGTAGCTTTTTATATCAGTCAAATACATAGACTAGGAATCCTCTAGACCGAGTTTAGAGCAATTATTACATGCAACCGATGACGCCAAAAATACGGGGGTGCGCGGGACGAGGTGAGCGAAGTCCCGTGCCGTGATTGGTCCGTTCAAAGACACGGACGTCACACAAAGACACTTTCGATTCGAACATGGAGTAAAATTACCGTATGCGTGGCAGGGGGGGGTAGCGCGACTATGCTCAGCCTGGAGGATGTTTTGTCTGTGTTGGTACAGTCAGCAGCAGAAGTCGCTATACACTCCAGGTGCTCAAAGAGAGGTAAACGTTTAAACTGTCAAAAAGTTGTTGACTGTCATGGCAGCATTTACTTGTGAGCGCTCAACATGTCACAAATATCTTAACAGACGCTATTCATTAATTTCTACACTTACAACAAATCATTGATACCTTAGCTGTCAAAGAACCACTGGTATCTAAGCGGTCAACGTGTCAAATATATCTGAACAATATGGAAAAATAGACGTTTAAAGCATACATGTATGGTCGTATATTGAATGAACAATAGCTATGCTAATTTCAGGTAAAGCGTTTTGACAATCATCGAAAGCAGTACAGTCTTGTCATCACATACATCTATCTCACGTTTTGCCCTTCAACCATTGACAGAGGCCTGTCAGTCAGCTTACTGCAAACTATTTCTTTTATTTAATAGAATCATCAATACGAATGAGTGACACATAGCGAAAGCTAACTGAAGCCGAATTTAGAGCCAATTAGGATTGTTCATTTTTTTTCAAATGTTCTATTTCGAAAACCATTTCGAGATATAAGGTTTTTAAACAGTTTCCGACATTTGCTGCGATATAATAATTGAGGATTGAAGATATTTCAAGAAATATCCTTATGACCTTAGTTTGACCTTCTCCTGGGCTGAATGTAAAGTCATTGCATAATAAAAGTTATCGAACCATAGTAAATAAATCCGTCACTCACGTATTGTCAAAGTTATCATTGTCATCAATTGTCATAACAAAATTTTTCAGTTAAACCGCTGCGCTTGTTTGTTACAATTTGATTTATAATTAATACCTAAACAGTAGATTTCATTGCTTAATAATATATCAAAAACCTTGTTCCTACGTGTGGGAATGATTCACAAAAATAATAGTTCGAATCCACGAAGACCTACGACGTGAAAGATGGTGCCGTGAATTAAACTTGGAATACCTACCTACTTCACGTGTTACACACAGTATTGCTGTGAGAATCACGTCGATGTAAGTATAAAATAAATATTAATTTACTACAATTAAGTATTTAAAAGCTCACTTTATTGGTAGGGTCGTGGTATCTATTTATTTTCTGTGGTAATGTAGCCAGAGTATCTAAAGGCAAATCGGTAAACAGAGATGGTGCCTACTAGAAAGAAGGAATATACAAGAATACATAGCCATACTCAAAATTCAGCCTGAAACTGCTTTAAAAAGATATAATTTCTAATTTCCAGGTACATGTTGCAGTTCAAGCTGCTGATATCATGGTGGACAAGACTTAATAAAGAGTTGTGAATAATAAAACATGTTTTTGTTTACCTACTTTTTTATTAATCTGGGAAATATGATATAATATATGTTTCCAAAAAAAATAGTAACTTTACATTAAATGTATGTTTATCATGTTCTGCACGAGCATCTGACAATGATGGCTTCTTGTTGACCATCCAGAAGAGAAGTGTTTGGTTTGTTATTTACTCTGTTCCCAGGCATTATTTACGGTCGTAAAGTATTACGACGATTAATAATTAATATGACGTTCGTTTTCAATACAAAATGCTCAACTTTGTTCTGGGCCCAAGTGCAGTTACATATCTCACAGCTGTATCTAAATAGGAATCACGATGACCTGAAATAATAGGATATAATTAGCAAAATTGGCATGTTCCTAATATAGTAGTATAAGTATGTAGTAGGTACAATATCCAAACAATGGTGACAAGCCGGTAGAAAGCACCCACTGGGTGCTAAGCTACCTTTAGCAATGGACGCTTGAAACGATTTTATGAATCCAATCTTCTTACAATATCGAATCAGTTAAAATATATATGATGCAGGTAACTTACATTTGTATTTTTGCTCCCTTGATTTCAGCCAAGTTATGGTTGGAGTTGGATGCTATATGGATACATACTCCAATAAAACTAAGTTATATTATATAACTTAGGCAGATTTCTGGAATCAGCTTCCTCAAATTTATAGCGTAGGTATTTTGAAATTAATGATTCAAAATAAACGAGTTTTCCATTCCAGACGATATTATTATTTATAGAAACACGTGACACTGACATTGTCGACAGGTGACATTACAATCAATTGACAATGACAACTATTTTTTTAATTCTTGTTGTTGCTTGTGCTTTATCAAACAGCCGACGACATGTAATTTACGAGAAGTCGTATCTCATATTTTCAATAAATTATAAATGTTCAACCGAGCCACGAATTACTAAATCATTCAAATTAGTATCTTAAATTAACCTATATTTTCCGAAAATAAAATAAAAATGGGGGTCTAAAAAAAATGAACAATCCTAATTGTCAAGGCACGTTGTGGTCTTGTTACTAAGGCGTTTGCTTTTCAAAGCAGAGACCGCGGGTTCAAATCTCAGTCGGATGCACCTAGAGATTACAGTTTTTTTTGGGTTTCATTTCTATTACGAGTATTACTTAATTTGTGGTTTTATATTAATTTCGCATAAGTTTATGTTTTTTGAAGATATGTCACATGTAGCTTATGTACGACTTTCTAACAGGACGTTGTAGGTTTGAACCCGCAGTGGGCGTTCCTTAGATTACTCCTGTGCGGAATACCATTTGATGTTTAATGCTAGGTTATACTGGTTATACTAACAATAAGTTCAAAGATATTACAGTACGTATCAGAACGAAAGACCAAGAAAGAGACCCATTAATGTTCAGGTCACACTGAACAACTTCCACCACGGGACCAACCCCGAAAACGCGGAAAAATAATTGGAAGTTTCATACATTTTGCTGGTCTGATGTTGAAATTTTCTAAGGGAGAATAATTTTTTTTCCGGGGTTTCGGGGTTGGTCCCATAGCAAAAGCTGCTCAGCATACCCAAACATCAATGGGTCTCCCCCCCGGCCCCTCGCTCCGATACATACCGTATATAACTCCGTATACTCTATCCTGTCTGCTAAGTTGTAAAAACGAAATTCGTCATTCCTATGGTCAACAGTTAGCATATTACGTAGGTATATGCATGGCAGTGATGGTTTTATCGCATAGGTACATCTATAGAAGAGGAGGCACCGTTCTTGCGCATCATGAGTCCAACCAACAAAATAAAGAGAGGAGTCATAGTTGGATATGCCTGCCCGTGCTCCTCACGTGGGGCCACGGCTAGCCTCTATTACAAAGCCATAAGATTTAAATGTCAGATTGGGACAGTGAACGTTTAAGTTTCAATTCTATTATTTTCTCCATAGAGTTATATATTTGACAGAGGGAATGTCACTTAAGACAAACTGTGACACTGCAATGGCGGACGGTTTGAAAGTGTGCGTGTAGACGAGTGATACCATGTAACACAAATTCTCCCCTAATGGTGAAACAATTATTTTCAATATCGTCCTTGTTTTCAAATATTAAAATAGTACAGTTTTACGCTAGACGATTAAAAAAGTGTGTACCTAACTTATTTTATAGGTCTTGAAAATGCGCATTTGCACAATTACTTTGTGCAAATATTATTTTCAATACCTAATGATATAACTTGTAACATATCTGGTTTTAAACAAAAAATAAATATAAGGTAAATGTACTAGTGCTCGACATGTTAATACCCAATAGATGACACCTTGCTGTCACCTCTATTGACAATGATTTAAGTTTCAAGATGACTTGTACTGGACTGGGACCGCGTCGAGCACTATGACACTATGAGTATGTTTATCTTACATAACAAATAAACGTTAGCTATCAAAAAATATTCATGTAAACGTCTTTAATTTCCTTATTATCGGGAAATTACCATACCAACCTAGTTTGAAATGCAAAATCAATATTATTTAGCTATTTACCTAAATTTCCTAAATGATCTCTTGAATACATAATAATTTAATAAGAAGGGCAGCAATTACCCTACTTTCGGGAAATTACCCTATTCAACTTACTGGTCACACTCCTGTTTCGCATTTATAAACAATGAAATATGGAGATTTTATGTACTATACCGTGATAATTGATAAAATTAGCTATGAAAAGTGATTCCTTCACTTTTTTTCTTTCGATCGGTACAATTCTTGCAGGATTTAACTACGCATGCCGACATATTTTACATTTTTTCTTGGACAAATTTACTTCACTGACGTTTTGATCCGTCTGACGGCAAATTGGTGGATGAGGGCATTGAGATAACTGTCAATGTGTGTGTGTCATGCGTAAATACTAGGAAATTGGTGGATGATGGAATCACAGTTTTTGTCTTAGCAAATCTACGTCCGTAGTATTCTAGGTCCATGATTTTCTCCTTCGTTCTTTGATCGATGCGGAGCATCGTATTTTAGTACTATATATATAGTATATTTTAGTACAATAAGCAGGCTAAATAAATATATTAACATATAATATGCTCTACGATTTGGAAGAACGGCCGCCTATGACAGTTAAAATAAAAAACCGATCATTCTCGTAGGACCTAGTTATTTATTGTCTAAGTTTGACACTTGACGATAAAATACTTCTTTAAGAAAGGAGGTGTCAATTCGTAGCTGCTACAGTATTTATTTAAACAGATAAAAAGTTAAACAGATAAAATGTTGATGCTTAGTTACCATTGAAATAACAACTGCTTAGCAACTGGTGGCACCCTAGCTGCTGACGTACACCGTGATTGGCAGTGCGTGTAGGTATTAATGACAGCAGCTTGAATTTGAGTGCTTAGTTACCACTGACATTCTAACCGTTATTGTCATTGTGATTAAATAAGGGTGTATGTGTTAAAGAAAAACTCAGAAGTTAAGATATATGTGACGAACTGAAAGCCTACGCTAAAATGACAACTTAGATGTCCTTATTTTTGTGACGATTGAAGTGTATATGTTTTCTTGGACACCTTGCCCGCTCAGGTATTTCTGCTGCTGACTGTACATAAATACATAATATATGGCATATAATTTCCATGTTATCCTAAGTGCCGATATAAACTTCATAAACCTCGTGATACTGATTTTGCACGGTATATACATAATCACAACGAGGATAAAACTTTGTTTCGACAAAAATATCTCGGTGAGAGTATCCCATTACGTCATTCTTGCAAACCGAGATGTCAACTTTCACAATGCCAAGCAGATTGTATGTGACTCGTACAAGCAGAGCCTGCACTGTTAACCTGTCGCCGACCCAACAAGTTTCGGTCTCGATATCACATGTAATTGCGTAAATGGGGGCGAATTCAGAAACGTAAAATATGATTCCAGTTTGATGTCCATTTTTGTGCGTCATGTTTTAAATGTGTAAGGCTGTCAAGAGCAATCACGACGCAATTTGACGTTTGGCTGGTTAACACTGCTGCATATTGTTGGAGAACGAATTAGTCACATGGATTCACCTGCTCACAAATCTATGCGGGATATTACATTGTACTGATTTTAGTTTTAATTTCTGAATATAGCCCAAGGCTTAAACATCGACACCGGTCGAACGACGCGTAAAATCCAAACTCCGAATCTGAAGACGAGGAAATGTGGTTAATAAACGGATGAAGTTTATATCCGACAATGCGATATCAGTTCATGATGGTATTCGAGACTATTTTTTCTTCATTTCCTTAATATGATGAGGAAAAGCGCTATTCTTGAACTTAACCTTTATTACTTAGTTTGAAGAATCATTATAATATTTACCTATAATGGAGTATCTTAATTTAAACTAATAAACTATTTTAAGCCTTGAGAACTTGGCTATTTTGGGTAGCCAAAAGCTCTATAAGAGGTCGAAGTACTTGTTTAAAGTGTAGCCTATATCACTGCCGCCTAGGCAATAAATTACAGCTACTTACTTACTCTCTTCAACAAAGCCTCGATTACGAATAAATCTCGCAAACAATACGAGCACATTGCTGTGTCCATAAAACTGGCTATAAGCGTTAATAGCAAAACGCTGTATGTGACTGAGCCTTCATACCGGAGCATGTGTTTAAAAGCCCCATGTATCCACTCTTCAAGGCACTTTATGAGCAGGCAATATCGGAAAAATGTTGGTCGCACGTGCGGACTGACAAACGGGTCGCGGGGATGAGGTTTTTCAATTCTAACTCATCGCAACCCTTCCTTTTTGGGGTTTCGCCTTTCAGTGGCTTATTTTTAAGAGGATTATTTTCCTTAATCCTTTTATCAACGTTAAGTATGTACTAATACCTATTACCTGAAATATCCCAACTCAGTTAAATGCGATTTGTGTGCGCGTCGTAAGTTTAAACTTTTTAGGGTTACGTACCCAAAGGGTAAAACGGGACCCTGTTACTAAGACTTCGCTGTCCGTCCGTCCGTCGGTCCGTCTGTCTGTCACCGGGCTGTATCTCACGAACCGTGATAGCTAGACAGTTGAAATTTTCACAGATGATGTATTTCTGTTGCCGCTATAACAACAAATACTAAAAACAAAATAAAATAAAGATTTGAATGGGACTCCCATACAACAAACGTGATTTTTGACCAAAGTTAAGCAACGTCGGGAGTGGTCAGTACTTGGATGGGTGACCGTTTCTTTTTTTGCTTTTTTTTGTTTTTTTTTGCATTATGGTACGGAACCCTTCGTGCGCGAGTCCTACTCGCACTTGCCCGGTTTTTTTGATTGATTAAAGTCATGAATATTTTGACATTAAGAATTTGAGGTTTTAAAAACACTATAACAGTCGCATACCAAGCTGCATAATAAACTACCTAGCCCTATTCTCTCACTTTCAGACGAACGGAGAGGTGCAAATCTATCGTTTCCTAAATGGTTTAAAGTCATAATGTATTGCTTGTCCGCATTTTCGTTAATCATAATTTTATTTTTCTCAGAAACGCGTAACTTTTCAGGATTGTCATCTACAGAATAACCTTACGAAAATCCTGAAAAGTTAACGGTTTCAGTTTTATGACTTACGATAATATGACAAACAATACATTATGACTTAAAAAATTATGGGAATCAAAGGGTCCCCGCAAATAGGTATATACCACAATATTTTGCGGACGTAATAGATCCGTTGTTGTTCAGTGTGCTGTGACGGTCACTATTGTTTGTAAGTTAATTTATATTTATTTTCTTGTTCGCAGTGGAGCTGGTGCTGGTGTTTCCTAATGAGCTGCCCTGCTTCGGGCGAGGTGTTCACGCTCGGCTACATCACGGGCTCGGAGAGGCAGGAGGGCGACAACACTTATTGGAGACTCGGACGTGTCATTTCTGGTAAGACGGTATCACGCTACCCGGCACTTTGGAGCGGCGTCCGGTGCTGCGGTTTTTAACTTTGTGCTGTAGAATCTTGATTTGTATGCAAATACCGCATAGTTAGCATACCTAATACATTGGCTCCGCCTTTTCGTATTCACACATTTCAACTGTATGTGTCACCAATAGGTATTAGAGTCTTAATAAATACAAGAATTACTCCTGATACTCGTAAGTAAGTATTATAAATAACTTTTATCATCATCATATATAAGTTTTATGAATAAATGTATTTGTGCAAGTAATTGATTGTCAAACATTGATTGACTCTTGTAGCATAAAACGCAACGGCATATTAAATTAGGTACCTATATTGATTAAAAAAAATTTAAAACGCCATAGTTTTTAATACAGTTCTATAGTGTTGTTAAAGTTATTTTAAAGATGAAAACGTTTACCTATCTGCCTTTAAAGCACTATTAACTTGTAGGTAAGCATTGTTTTGTATTCTGCAGCCACTTTGTAATACGTTTTTAACATAAGTAATATTTATAGTTACTTGTATGATTTATTTCAATGTCAGGTTATTTTTAGCTTCATTACAGCTTGTTATGGTTAAAGACATATAGCGTGACGTGTGAACCTGCAGTTTGACACGGATTTTCCTTCCTGTACTAAGTATAATATGTAACTAAACAACATACATTCCTAATGCCGATGTATCAGAAAAAATCGTACAACTGGTATCTGATTCTTACGAATGTAAGTAACAGTAAGTTTTAACACAACAATTGTTAAGACACAAAATTACTCAGGTACATAATGCAACCCATTTATCGCAGGTCTGAAGCGCCTAGTGAAGTAACGCAGTGTAAATTCCTATTACACACTATACAGTATGTGTCTGACCATGGGGCTTTAATTCGGGCTTGATTTTACTCCCTAAACTGAGCTATTTTTACTATGGGACCAACCCTAAACGCGGGGAAAATTATTTGGCTTTTCCATAGAAAACGTCGACATCTGATCAGACAAAATGTATGAAAACGTAAAAAAAATTTTCGGGATTTCGGGGTTGGTGCTATAATAAAAGTAGCTCAGTTTAGCGAGTAGAATCGAGCCCTGGATTTAAAGCCCGATGGTCAGTAACACCCTGTATATGTATTATACCTAATTATAAAATATTAAACAGTACCGTAAAACGGGGTGAGTAGATTTCGCGGGGAGAGTTGGGTTATGAATGGGGAGAGAAGGTTTGAGAGGGGGGTGAGAAGGGAATTTTAAGGCTACTGCTACAAAAATAATGTATTCCAATTTAAAATAGGGCTGTAGTAATACGCATAATAAAAAAAAATCGATCCAACAATCTTCCAAAATCACCTTTGTATGAAAAACCCTCTCACCCCAAATACGAGGCACTACGGGGTGAGGTGGGTTTTCCTCTTTATCGTCAAAGTTATGAAATGGAACTACCCAAAATAAAATACAAACTTCCGAACCACTTATTATATACACCATTCAGTTTTCACATGTAAAAATAAAATTTTATCGAGGTTTGAAAGTCAAATTTCACCCAACTCACCCCATTTTACGGTATGCGAAAGTAACTCTCTGTCTATCTGTGTCATTAACGAGGAGCTTGTTTCATTGAAAATCGGCTTAGAAATTTTACTTGTGAAACTAAACAAAACTCTTGTTTTGTCGATATTTTCCATTAACGTCAAGATTCCACGCCTCGGAAGTTGGTCGTAGGTGTTGAGGCAACACTTCGCTCCAGTTAAAACTTTCTTAGCGGGATTACAACAAAACCATTAGCAACTAGTTACTCTAACTTCGATCGTAATTCTAAGCGTTGCTCAATTGAACTTGTTACTGTTTATATCACGGCTAAATCGATATGACCGAATGCAATTAATATCTGCCACTTTTTGGCAGCTGACACATGAATGTAATAAGCTGATCCCATGGTTTCACTTGCGTTAAGACGATATTTCATGGTTAGTTAGTTAAAATTACTCAGTAAGTATTTTAATGTAACGCATTATGGTGGCCACTATTATTCACGGTTTTTGGAACTTGATTTTATATTGTTTGTACACAAAATTACGAGCTCATTAAATTTCCATAGGAAAATACAATTCACTAGTGTTATTTTCTTTGAATATTGAATAATTTAACGGTTTAGACTCACTTATTTTTAGTATAGTAGTTGTATGTTTGTAGTAGTTTTATGTTTGGTGACATAACAACATTTATTTTATTTTTACCAACACAAAAGTCTATTGACTATAGTAACTAACAAACGTAAACCTACCTAATAGCCACAAAATGGTCTCCCTTAAAATTCAAAATAAAACATTTATTTTAAGTATGTATCAGATCATTTCTTTTAAAATGTATATTTCTTTTTTAACAGGTGCAATTTCAATGGCAGTTGATGAAGTGAACGAAAAGCTCCTCGGCCCAATGAATCACTCGTTACGGTTCGAAGTCGCAGAAACGTACGGAGACGAAGAAGTCTCCATCAAGCAGGTAAACTTTCCTAAACAAGCAAAAACATACACGCTTTGAATAGGTACGGGATGTTTTTCAGCAAATAGACATGATTTTATATTTGAGTAGGTAGTAAAGAAACTGTAGTTATATTTTTTTATTCAACAAAACGGCGATAGTGATCGTTGGTACCATTTTAAAGCTAAAATCAAGCTAATTTAGACTCCTAATTTAGCAGTGTCGAAAATACTGTATTACGAAATTTTTGACCCTCTTTTGTATTTTTTTTTATATTTACCAGAATCATTGATACAATTGAGCGCCGGAGAGGTTTAAACTCACGACATTCCGTGTTTTCTGCCAAATTAATCTGACAAAATACTTAATTCTATGTTTAGGTATTATTATAGTGACCTACCTAATATCTGAAATATATAACCGTTTCTTGGGAATAAAGATTTAGAAAATAATAATTTGAAATGGGAAAGCAGTAAATGCTGAGAACCGCAGTAAAATTAAAATTAATTAAAATGTTACTTGGCCGTACTTTTGTACTCGGTCTTGTACTGAAAATAATGACTTAGGAATAATTGGCTATTTGACTTTAATTAAGACCAGGTCAACAAAACATAACAACCTATGGTAATAATACTAGTAGTAGTGGTAGTGGTAGTGGTAGTGGGTACTATTATTTATCATATGTTGTTAGGTTATGTTTTGTCTGGGAAATAAATTAATTACATCGATCTACCTAGTTAAGTAGGACAAAATAGGAAATATAAGTAGGTATCTTAATTAAATAAACGAGACCTAGATATCCGATTTATTGGCACTATAACTGAGATAAGATATATCTGACGTTCCACGGTAAAAGGTACCTTACGGCGGCTGGCGCTTACGTCACGTAGCGCCGCAATAATATTGGAGCGGGCGTTAATTATAGCGTAAGCGCCAACCGCCAAAAGGTACCTTTAACCGTGGGACGTCACAATTATTACGAGTATTTCGGTGGTAAAGATTATAAACGCTAGTTTTATAGGCCGTTGACCGGTATATTTTGCTGTAACATAACAATGAAAATGATGTGTATGCTGTATGCTCTCAATTTTGGCAGTAAAATTTGGATACTATTCATAATCCAGATTACTGAGAACAATCCACTTTGCCAATTTCACAAATTTCCGTACTGAGTGACCAGTTTCAAATTTCAATGTTCTTGAGTATATATAGCTATAATGTCAATGCACAAGCGGTGAATGTTTTATATGCTTTCAGCGTTAGGTTAGGATAGAATAATATACCTATAGTAGCTCCGTCATTGACCAAACAACATTACCTAATAAATTCCATTCTAAACACAGTAAAGATTAATCCCTAATGCCTACTAAACCCTTTTTCATAAAACTTTACCAGCGTCAATCAGTTAATTTATGTTTTATCCCTTTCTTAGAAATACACGAGTCAAAAGCACAGTTAAAAGCAAATAAATAATTAATACTCATACTCATACTCATATACAGGGGTCGGACAAAAAGTGCGGATGTCGTAAAAATGACGTAATCTTGCACACAGGATGATGTTTGAGTTTGTATTTAAACTTCCGTGTGACATGTAGTAACAAAGTAGTATTAATGAAGTAACAAAATAATCGTAAATAAATCCATGGAATTAATAATACAGGTGGTAGGGTGATGTAGTGAATAAAATAAATTTCACGAATAAATGTCTTTTAATATTGCTTACTTTCGTTGGTATATCTTGATTACAGCAAGAGCAGTATACGTGTTTGTCACGTACTTCCAAAACGGAAAATTGCCACAATATTCGAGTAAAGATGACATTTTAGAGCGTTTTCTTATACATTAGTAAATATAAATTTTAGCTAAATATAATCGTGAAGATACAATAGCTAAACAATAACGAAGTCAATTTTTTGTTCATCTGATTGACAATGTGTCAGTCAATAACCTACTTACTCATTTAAAGTGGCGATATCGTTTAATAAAGAGGTTGATAAATGATAAGTGATAATTGAGCATGAAAATCAAAAATACTATTTGAAATCATCCTATAAGTGGTTTGACGTCATCCGCACTTTTTGTCCGACCCCTGCTCATATATTTTATTGCATTTCATGTGTACAGAGGATCTTAGGGCTAAGTACAGTTTCAACATGAACCCTGCGAGGGTATAAGTAGCTAATTGAGGCTTATAGCACCTTATAGCGCGTTTATGAATAACCCCATCAAACTAGGCATGTAATATTTAAACAAAAAAGTCTGATTGCCGTATTCGAACTTCAAGATATTCACAAAAGACGACACGTACTAGATCCATTATAGATACGTTATAGTTTAGATATCAACTAGTTCTGTTTTCAGCGCAATTCGGGCAACCAATGTCACTTTTACGTTAGATGGAGTAAGATATCTATTAGATGTGAATTAGATCTCTAAGTATATCTCACATCCTGTGGAAATCGTTCAAGAGTATCTCCAGAATCGAAATGTCAAATTTGACAGGTTAGATCTTAAACATATCGTTATCGTATCTCGGTGATGTCTAAAAGATATCTAATAGATGTCTATTTCAAAATCCGAATCGGGCCCTGACTCTGTTACTTGGGACTGTCGACACTGTCGGTATGTAAACGTGCCCTTAGGGATTAGTTGGCTCTAATGGCTCTCATAACATTACCGAGGTATTTTACTATGACTGTGATGTATAGACATAAAGAATGTAATAAATCTGCCCTTTACTAAGTTCGAGAATACTTCAATGTTCTCGTGTCATGACCTCGCCACGCCATTGATGTGGGTACCTAAATGTGAACACATGTACATATTGCGAAATAGTTTCAATGCTTGGATTTAAGTATAACAATGTAGGTACAGTATTTTGCTGCTTTATTTATTGCTACTGGCGTATAAAGGGGCCCACTGATTAACAGTCCGCCGGACGGTATCGGCCTGTCAGTTGTTCGGAACTGTCAAAATTTTGTTCTAACTGACAGGCCGATACCGTCCGGCGGACTGTTAATCAGTATTAGTTAGTTATTACTAACGCGGTTATTAATACGCGGTTATCCATCTTGTAAAATCACTATAGCAAATGAGACATCTCATTGAACTATGAAATAACATACTGACATTACTGACATTTTAATTGATTAAATTAACACACCTATATACATGCCACTTTTAAATAAGTTGTTTATATGTTCTTTCTATTAAACAATATTAACTACCTAAGTACCTACGTACTTTTCGTTTCAGACGAGAATTGCCTTTTAGATAAACTGTGAGGTAATACTTTACAATATCTAGGCGGTTTTTTCTTTAGTTCAAGGACACGTACTACCCTACTAAAAATTAAAACGCTATAAACATATAGGTACATATATATAAACTATAAACGTATACATATAGGTACTTAGTATTTATTATGATTGTGTGACATGTTGGACACCTCACTAATTTAATTATAATATCAGAGCCCTTGCTCGCCGTTGCACTCCAGAAATAAATCTACGCAGCGTATTCAGAATCACGATGACCTAGGCCTAGTAATCCAGATATCAGTATATAATACATAAAGTTTATTCTATATAGGTATTTAATGTTTTGATATCGGGAGGCAATGCGCGTCCGACCCGCTGAATGGCTTCGCTCATCAGTTTAATTCACTTTGCGTAGCTGCGATCTTTTACCCACTGCATTAACAATTGTATTAACATTAAGCAGACTGACTCGAGAAATTCCTTATGATATAAACCCAAATTTAATGTAACACAACTTGGAATTACATTTATGGGGGTGATAACTTTGTGTTGCTATGCTAACTTTCTGGTATTAAATTGATGGTTTGTTTAATACCCATCATTAAGTTACCTGAAATAATGAGGCATTTCCATAAGATAGTGACAATGTCCAGTTACCTACTCATACTATCATATTGTTTTAAATGCAAGCTGTGTGTCTATAATAGAGCTTTATGTGGCGGTACGGCGATCTTCTAAACTATGAGAACAATTTTAATTAAACTTTTGCAGTCGTATTTCCTTTTCTCGAAGACTGTTATATATGCTACATTGCATAGATACCAACGATATTGCCGCGTGCTCACTGAAAACTATGTATTAAAAAGCACTCGAAATGGACATCGTAATAGGAAAAGTTTTGCCTGCAGCATCTCCACTAAGCTTAGGTAAGTATAGAAATGGAAAGATAATAGCAAGTTGAGTTTTAGCGTTTGATTCGTCTACCCCTTTTATTTTTGTTTCATTTGGTTTCTTAATGGTTGTCAGATATTTGACCAGCTACCAGTAATACAGTATCTATCTGCATGCCAGTTTGTTATACCTGTCTGTTGGGCAAAGGGCTCTTCTTCTTCCACGTATTCCTATCCTTGGAAGTCTCTTACCATTTTCTGTCAAAGGTGTCAACCTCGTCCCGCCATATAAATATGAGTATAGGTAATTAAATCGTCACAAATATAAACATTTCAATAAAGAATGGTCCTAGTGATAAATTTTCTGCTTCGTTTATTAGAAACTTCTCGCAATAATGTTTATTCATTTGTCGCGTCGCGTCGTAGTTCCGTGCCGCTTGCTGCCCACTGAGAACTTCAGGCCTGGCTCTATGTTCCTATTGCTTGCCGAGTGCGGGCCAACTTTTGACTTAGCTTAACGAATGCCATTATAACTTGGTCTTCATAATTTGTAAGATCTATGTGTAATTGAAGATGCTCGTATACTGGCTGTTTTCGCGCGAATATTCGCCTCTGCTTTTAAAAGTGGATGGAATACACGGCCTGATGTTGATAGTTACTTAGCTACCCGTTGTGCCTAAAGGGTAACTGACAGAAAACAAATTGTACTTACTTAATGGCTTAGAAGGAAAACAAATAACGAACTTCTAACGAAATGGTCGAGTTCGTCAATTCAAATAAGGGTGCCATTCATTCCGACGCACTCTTATTTCAAATTAGGAAAACATTAACTAGAAGTAAAATATAACTTTTGAAAAATTATTACCCGTAGGAAGTTGATGTTGTTTTAGTGGAAAATTGATGCAGTGACTCCTTAGTTAATAACTATACACAAAATCCCCAAAGTAATAATTTTGCTACAGTAAGTACAGATTATAGATCTCTATCACGACTTTGTCATATAACTCGTAAACTAGACAACCATAAAATTTGTTATACGGCGCTTCAGCTAAGTTTACTGCCACAAAAGCGCCTCGTAGCCTTTTCAACAGAAGTTAAACCCACCGGACTATCGGCAGATATATGCCTCTAGCCAGGGCCATAAATCTCTGCCGTGCCCTCTTTTGATGTTACGTACACGTACTAAAAGCAACACTCTTAACTGACCTTTGGTGGACCTTATGTGTTTGCAATAAGTTTTACGTTCAGTTCAGCATTGTGGACGTTGGTGATACAGGCTATAATAACCGTTATATTGCTGAAGGATGTGGAGTATTTACGCTTCATTTGTGTCTTCTTGATTGGAAGGTGGCGGCGCTGTGGGCGCGGAATGTTTCTGCGTTCATCGGACCACAGGAAACCTGCGTTCATGAAGGGAGGATGGCTGCTGCATTTAATTTGCCTATGATCAGTTATGTGAGTGAATCTACATTCATTAGTTAATTTAATTATATTAACGTATCATATTGGATACCTATATATATATCTATTTTTAAGGCGCGTTGCTGAAGAATTTTGAACGACCAAGTGGCGTTAAAAATGTAGATATTTTCCTGATTTTATTCTATCCATCCAAACCTGTAACGAGACTAGCTGACTTTTTTTTTAATTAAACATAAGTATATTTTTATGCAAGTAATTTTATTGTTACTGTTAGGTAATATTAAAGTGTAAACTCATTTAGTTTCGTTTTAAATATTGATTCTGGCATAATTAAATAATATTTTTAAATATTATAAATAGAATTGTTTCATATGTTGACAGTACTGCCGCGACGTGACCCTGCCTTGCTCCAACAAGCCAAACAACATGCAAGGGTACTCTACGTTCGTCCGCACGCGGCCCTCCGACACCAGCATATCACGCGCCGTCGTTGACGTTCTGACGCATTTCAACTTTATGCATGTGAGTACTACCATTTATAAATCATTAAGAGCATTTTTACAGAACAAAATACATACCAAAGGAAGGATACAGACCCTAAAAATGTCGGTCCTATTTACAAAATATACTAACTTTGTAACTGTGTAGTGGTTTTTGTCAGCTTTTAGCTCTCCTGGCGTTAATTGCACTTCAAGACGTAACAATTATAAGTGACATGTGTCTACTTTGTGTTTCTATTTTTTAACCATATTGAGAACAAGATATACAAATTCAAACCTACATTTTTGTATGATCTAACCATTTTAGACGTAAATAAATATGTATTCAGAGGTGCTATTCTAATAGTTTTGTTGACTGCACGATTAAGTTTACATCTGAATATTCTCGATAAATATACATCTGTATCCGATACTCAAAAGATCAATGTAGCATTTATCGATGTTTAAAATTAGAGCATGCCATTCGGTATCCCTCTGAACTACTCCTTTTATTGGTCCATTTGGCACAGGAATGACTGGAGCAGATGCGCCAAGTGGTTCCGTACGTTATGGACCGATCTGAATAGGAACCTGATTTTTATTGGCATATTATTATGTACTTATAGAAGATTTATTTATTAACTAGTGACTCTTTCCCCCTAGATGAGACACGTAAATATATTTGCCTACTAGCATTTGGGGGATCACTGTTATTCCTTTGATTTCATGTTTCTCTGATAACATAAAACATAAAACCTACACTGCTTTATAATCGTTGTAGAACTCGTAAACCAATAAGTTGTCTAGAAATCTAAACCTAAAAAAACAATTAAAAAGGCAATTGTTAGTAACAATTTCTTAACGAAATGTTTTAGTACTATTAGATAGGTGCGTAAGTATTGAAGTTATGAGTAGTTACCTACTTAGTTACTTAATAGTGTTTTTAAAAACAAATATTAATTCAGGAACGTTGTCAATTAACTGTAGTTTCGTAATTTGTAATTTGTTGCAGGTAACCTTTCTTTATTCAAACGCACTGAATAAAGATTTCTCCAGACTCGCACAGGCCATCATCGCTGCAGTTAAGGAGAGGCAAATATCAGTTCGGAAAACTGAAGCATACAGACATTCCTACTACTTCGGCTATAACTACACTCGCAACCCCTTCCTGGAGATCGTTCAGGAAACTTACAAAGACACTAGAAGTTAGTATCCAAAGTTGTACGCATCAAAAATACGGCTTCCTGGTGCTTCCGTTGACTTAAATTGGAATTTTTCGCAGTTTATGTATTGGTGGGGAATTACCACGACCACGTTGGACTTTTGATGGCTTTGGACGCAATGCAACTTTTAGACTCTGGTAAGTACCGAGTACAGTGTCATTCTATAGAACTTGCTAACTATGTAAACAAAAGTCACTAGTAAATTCATCATTCTTTGTCAATTTCAATATAGCGCGCGGATTGTTTACAACTTTACATAGTTAGCAAGTTCCATAGAATGACACTTTACTAAAATACATATTATAGCAAACCGAGTAAAGCGCGCCACTCGTGGACAACTCCCGGCGCGATATAGTAATTAAGTAGAGCGGAAGCTATGGCCATCCGTCTCGTTCTAACCTAAGACGCAGAGTTGCCGTCCCGCTCCCGCGTAGCATCATGGCGAGCGCGGATCTGTCTTGTCTCTCGACACACGACGCCTCACCGCGCTCTCGAAGAGTTTTGTTTATTTTGTGAATAATTAATGAATAACGGTAGATTAAGTTTAGTGATTATTGGGTTTGAACCCCCAAACTGTGTGAACAAAAATAACTTGCTAGTGTACGGATTCTGTTGTTGTGACTGAATAGATTGACTATAACCTACACGGCAGTATTATTTTATCACTCCTGAGGTAACCCTCTCATATATGGCGCATCCAACGTGAAATAATAACAAGTTCGTTCGAAAGTGTAGTTGAAAGTACATTTCTTTAGTGAGTGTGTCGATATGCCGCCGAAAACGAGAAAAGCGGCCAGTACAGAGCCCGAGACCGACGAAGAACCGCAAAATGGCGGTGATGAAGAAGCTCGCGAGGCGGACACAGCCGACGCGGTGACTACGGCATTGGCCGACATTAATATGTTTTCGACTCAAAATGTGCAAAACATCATAGAGACGCTACAGCGATCGCAGACCGAAGCCCTGAAAGAGTTGTTACAATCAGTATCGTCGCGTACTACGTCGTGTACAGCTCAAGGTCAAGGAACGTTAACGGGCTGCAAGACCACGTTCTCCGGCCAGCCGCAGGAGTCAGTGGAAGCTTTTATTGACGCAGTAGACGCCTATAGTGAATGCGCACAGGTTTCGGATACAAATGTCCTGCGCGGTCTGGCGTACCTTCTAAAAGAAAACGCGGCGACATGGTGGCAGGGTGTGAAACAGCAAATTACTTCATGGCAGCAGGCTAAAGAGAATCTTATAAGTGCCTACGGTGACCGCCGCCCGCCCCATCGCTTATATATAGAGATATTTTCATCGCCACAGCAAACGGAAAACACCGACGTGTTTGTGGCGCGAATACGTTCCCTTTTCGCGCGACTCCCCGAGGGAGATATTTCCGAAAAGGCGCAACTTGACATGACGTACGGACTCATGAATAGCAGGATAAGGAAGAGGCTACGGAGGGAGGACTTCGCAACTTTTAAAGAGCTACTCCGCCGTGCGCGAAGCGTGGAAGATTCTTTCGACGAGGGGGAGAGGAAACAAACACCGCCGCAGGCTTCAAGCCGCACGGTGACCTCAAACCAACGCGCGCCTCCCGCTTCAACAACCACGGCGCGTACGGGTACATCGCATGCCAGCGGCGCCGCGGCCGCGCCGCCCCGGGCGCCGCAATCGTCCGCGCTCGCGCAGCCGCGCGCGTCGGCGCCTTCGCCTGCTCAACCGGCGGTCGCGCAAGGCACCGGCGCTGCAGTCACTAGTGTCACCACCGCCGCCGCCGCGGACGCGACCGCGAAAAAGCTGCGACCCGTGTGTGCGTACTGTCGAAGGTTTGGACACTCAGGTGAGTCCACGTCTAAGAATAACTCTGCAAATAGTGCAAATGTGCCATCTAACAGTGAAACAAGTGATATTAGCTTTTATAGTGTCGATTTTAACCCGTGCAATATCACGTCGAAAGATAGATCGCAAAATCCCTATTTTGCTATGAGTGACACATGCAGCAATTTGAGCCCTATTTCGTATAATAATAAAGTCGAAAGTGGCACTACTCATAATTCTTATGAATTCGATGGGCCAAGTGGTAACAAGATTCCTGCATGTAACACTATAACTATAGGCGAGAAATGTGTACATTGTTTGGTACCTATAGCTTTTAAAAATATTATGTGTGCTAATCATTCTTTGAAAACGACTAACCCTCATTCATGTAACGAACAATTTCGCAGCCGCGGACCGCTTAGTTCTACTATAGTTCCGATGTGTTCTAGTAATAATTCAATAATTTCAAGTGAAGTCGCGCGAAAAGGTTCGATGATGGATAGTCGTGAACAAAACGAGCCTAATATATCAAACGGTCCTAACCCACTTTTGTGCGTATTTAATAATAATCGTGCCTGTAACAATAATAATAATGATTACTCGTCGTTCGCGTCAAAGTGCATTAACCCTTCAAATGGCAGGGGCGTTACGGAAGTTGACATGTTTTTTGACGCGGACTGTAGTAAAATTTCTGATGATGAGTTGTTAAATCTGTACATGACTTATGTTGATGGGGATTGCGAGACAGTGAGTCGAACGACAAGACCGATTTTTAATATAGAGATTTTAGGCGTGAAAGGCACTGGTTTGGTAGACACGGGAGCGAGGCGGTGCGTCGCGGGACACACGCTATATGCTATTCTCTTGCGTCGGAACCATCCGCTTCGCACGATAACGCGCAACATTAAGCTTGCTGATGGGGTGTCGCGTACAATGGAAGTACTAGTTACTGTATTAGAGGTGCGATTAGAACAGGAAATCGTTAAAATTCCGTTCATAATTTTCCCTTACGCGACTAATAATGAAACGTTGTTAGGCATCGATTTTCTTACTGCTGCCGGGGTAGATATTGATTTCCTCGAGTTGGTATGGTGTTTTAGCAGGAACCGCACCGTTCAGTATAAACTGTGTTTCGAGCCTACTTCGCCCAGTGTAACCTGTGCTGCCACAAACGTCCTACGGGTTGACGAGGGAAGTCATCTTACACCAGCTGAGCGTCAAGCGCTCGCTGGCGTTCTTACTAGGCACGTACACGTCTTCACACCAGGGGGAGCTCCGACCCCTTACGCTGAGCATCGGATAGAAACAGGTGAGCATCCTCCTATAGCAGTACCACCTTATCGACTCAATCCAGCCAAGAAGGAGTTGATGAAGAAGGAGATTGATAAGATGTTAAAAGACGATATCATTGAAGAATGTGAGTCAGCTTGGAGTTCACCAGCTCTGATGGTGCCGAAGGCGAATGGTGAGATCCGGTTCTGCGTGGACTACCGTCGTTTGAATGCAATTACCAAGTCCGATACCTACCCGATGCCACGCATCGATGACTTGTTGCAGAATACGAAGCGAGATTGCTACATGAGCACCCTTGACCTTCGTTCATCGTACTGGCAGGTAATGTTAAGAGAGGCGGACAGGGACAAAAGCTCATTTGTGTGTCCTTTAGGTACTTTCCGCTTTAAGCGTATGCCATTTGGCCTGAAAAATGCCCCGGCGACGTTTCAACGGCTGATCGACCGCTTACGTTCCTGCTCAGCATTAAAAGACGTAACTGTCTTAGCTTACTTAGACGACCTTCTAGTGATCTCGGAAGGTTATCAACGTCACTTACAATACCTCGAGGCAGTTTTCAAACGCTTGGCCGAGTTCAACCTCCACGTCAACAGGGAGAAGTGCGCTTTCGCGCGTGAAAGCGTTAGGTACCTCGGCCACGTCATAACGCAACAAGGCGTTTCCACCGATCCTGATAAGGTGAGTGCTGTACTCGAGATGAAGGAACCAGGTACCTTGAAGCATCTGCGAACCTTTCTACAAACGTGCTCGTGGTTTAGGAAGTTTATACCAAACTTCTCTAAGGTTTCCGAACCACTGACACGCCTAACTAGGAAAAATCAAGTCTGGATCTGGGGATCAGAGCAGACTCAAGCATTCCTTGAGCTGAAGCGCCTTCTGACCACAGCTCCAATTTTGGTTCAAGCCGACTTCAGTCGTCCTTTTATTCTCAGGACAGATTCGAGCAATTACGCCCTTGGAGCGGTCTTACTTCAAGGTGACGGGAACGAAGAGCGACCTATAGAGTACGCTAGTCGCCTTCTTAACGCAGCGGAGCGGAACTACTCCACTACGGAAAGGGAAGCTCTCGCAGTGGTGTGGGCGGTAGAGCGTTTTCGACCCTACCTGGACGGCCAGCCGGTCGTCATTGGCAGTGACCACCAGCCCCTACGTTGGCTGCTGTCACTGAAGTCACCAGCAGGGAGGTTGGTACGTTGGGCCCTTAGACTCCAGGCCTTTGATATCCGTTTCGAATACACTCCGGGGAAGGCGAACGTGGTAGCCGACACGCTGAGTAGGCCAGTCTGCTCCGGGGACTCCCGTGAGGACTGCGGAATCTGCTCGGTCGTGGTCGACCTACCAAAGAAGAATCCAGCAGAGTTGAGGCGGGAACAGCTCGCTGACCCCGAGGTGGAGAAGATTATCAAAGAAATCGAGGGTTCCGACGAGGTGGCATCTCGACGATGGACGGAGCGCGGCTACTTAATGGATCAAGGGGTACTATACAGGTACAACCCCGATTCAGATAGTGAGACCCCACAGCTCGTGATACCCAGTAGTCTCAGAGCGGAGATTATAAAGGAATGCCACGACTCGCCGGTAGCCGGACACCCTGGCGTCGATCGTACGTATCAGAAGGTTGCCCAGCTGTACTACTTTACAGGTATGCGGAGAATAATCACTGATTATGTCAAAGCCTGCATACACTGTCAACGCTACAAAGCCACAAATACCAAGCCTCCAGGTCTTTTGCAGACACCGCTCATGAACCAACGCAATGAAGTGCTGGCCATGGATTTATTCGGTCCTTTGCCACCAGGAGACCAGGGGGAGAGGTGGATTTTCCTCGTCGAGGACACTGCTACCCGGTGGACAGAGCTATACGCACTCAAGGACGCCACCGCTGAAGCTTGTGCGGTGATTCTCGTCGAGGAGTACTTTATGCGTTTTGGTCTACCACGTGGAGTCATTTCCGACAATGGTGTCCAGTTCGTATCCGCAGTTATGCGTCAGTGCATGGCAGCTCTAGGGATAAAACAAAATCTCGCCCCGTTATACCACCCAGAAGCCAACCCTGCGGAACGCAAAAATCGAGACATGAAAGCGATGTTAGCACAGCTCGTGGAAGAAGACCACACTTCTTGGCCACGGAAGTTACCGGTGATACGGTTCGCCTTGAACAGTGCAAGATGCCGCACCACAGGTAAATCACCCGCTTATTTAACATTCGGGAGGGAAATGCGGTCACCCACAGAGGTCATCCATGACCTACGTGCCATCTTGGATAAAGATAACTTTGTCCCACAGATAACTCCGTATCTCCGATCATTTTTAAACTCCTTATCAGGTATTCGGGAACGTGTGGAGGTCCAACAGGATAAAGCAAAGCAGTATGCCGATACGTCGCGCCGACCTTCAGATGAATTTGAGGTAGGTGACTTAGTCCTCCTTAAGTCGCATCTGCTGAGTAATACATCGAAGGATGTAACTGCTAAGTTTCTCCCACGTCGCGATGGACCGTACGTCATAACAGAGAAGGTTAGTCCTACGACGTACACAATCGCTAGCACCGACCAACCGGATATTTCTCTCGGTAGATACCACACTCAGGACCTTACCCGTTACCAAGGTAGGTAACGATGGCGATACCCCACGACCTGTTATTCCTAAGAGGAATCGCGGACGTCCAGCTAAGGCTGATAGGAATGATAGGGTACTAGTCCAGGAGCGGGGGCGTTCTCCAGGACTAGAGGGGGAGCATATAGCAAACCGAGTAAAGCGCGCCACTCGTGGACAACTCCCGGCGCGATATAGTAATTAAGTAGAGCGGAAGCTATGGCCATCCGTCTCGTTCTAACCTAAGACGCAGAGTTGCCGTCCCGCTCCCGCGTAGCATCATGGCGAGCGCGGATCTGTCTTGTCTCTCGACACACGACGCCTCACCGCGCTCTCGAAGAGTTTTGTTTATTTTGTGAATAATTAATGAATAACGGTAGATTAAGTTTAGTGATTATTGGGTTTGAACCCCCAAACTGTGTGAACAAAAATAACTTGCTAGTGTACGGATTCTGTTGTTGTGACTGAATAGATTGACTATAACCTACACGGCAGTATTATTTTATCACTCCTGAGGTAACCCTCTCATAATATATTCTTATAATCAATTCAAATGAATATTTACACCAAAATATAGCTTCTGTTATTTTCCCAACTCGAATGTCACCTCTTACACCAAAATACTAATTTTGAGGATGTAATAGGACAACTAAAACCCGATAAGTCCAGATAATTGCTCATTAAAATAAGGACTACATAACTAAAAAAAAATTATTAGACGTAAAGTTTAAAAAAATAGATTTTATTTTGGAGCATAGACACTGGGGGCCGATTTTTCAATTTCGATCGCTCGATTTCGTCACTCGATAATCGGTGGAAAACTACGAAATGCTGATTTTTTAAATACGAGCGATAGTGGAATGTAGTGGTATTGACCACTCGATTTCAATTCTATTAGTAGAATTTAAATGCCTAGTAGTGGAGATATTATTGAACGAAATACACGAAATCGAGTGATCGGAATTCAAAAATCGGCTCCCTGGCCAGTTCTTATAAGACTATGAAATAAAATCCTATTAATTAAAGGGTGTCAACAATATGCAGATTCACCCTATTGCGTACAATATGTAATTACATTTTGATTGATGTTTAACTATGACAAGTTATTAAGTGACAAACTCCTAAAGAGTCTAAATAGTAAACATAAAAACACCACTTTACGACTCTTGCGGTAAATCAGTAACATTAACTTTACGATTCCAAGCGTTCAAAGAAAACATCAACGCGAAGAATTTAAAGCGTTATTAGGAACACGCTGCGCCAGTTAAGTGTAAACCTACATTCAACGACAACTAATTCAATTTGTATTTAATATTAGTTAAGTTTGTCAGTTGTCTAAAGAGACATAATATATTTGTCATTCTCACGTCGACACGCAGTCGAGTAAACCCTCCGAGAGTAAATCTATCATATCCGTACAGAACCAATCGTTTGATGAAGCTTTTAACCTACTTTTATTTTTACAGTACATATGGAGCTACTTTACCGTCCTAGGGCGGGATTAAGGACAATACGTGCCTATATCAAAAGTTTAAAGGCCTATATGTACTGTAAAACGTTGTACAATACACGTGCGAAAAGGTAATTCGCAACGCGTGTCGATTTAAAACACTCCCTTTGGTCGTCTTCCAATTTATCGCCACTCGTTACGAATTTCCTATTTTTCGCACTTGTATCGTAATGTACTATTACATAGGTACTTAAATTCCGATATAGTCGCACCAATAAAAGTCTGCAGTGGATTTGATAGCCCACGCAGCGTAAGTGTTATTTATACGTCATAATTTCATAGAAGTTTGACGTTTAAAATGATACTTGCACTGCGTGGGCTATCAAAATCGCTGCAGACTTTTTACGGTCTGACTCTACGAACTATTTAGGGTATACATTCTCTAGGCCTACGCTCGTATTTCCATAAGCAGGCTGATACATTTGTGTAGGATCCCCTTTGTAGCTCGAGTTGCGACGGAACTCGCCTTCGAGGCTTTACGGCCCCATTCATTATCTATAAAAGAAAACTACCGGGATCGCTAAGTTGTAAAATTCTCCCGGGAACTACATAAGCTGTTTCATATCAGTGTTTATGCTGCTTTCCCCAGTATCTGGTTTTGCTTTTACATGAAATTTACTCGCTTCCTGAAAACGTTGTAGGTATGGTAAATTGAGCATTTTATGTAGACTCTTACAGCAATGTCAGTACGTCTAGAACTTGCAGTTTGTTATTATTTTCAGACCGTAACCAATAACCAAGATACGTAAAAAAATACAAAAATAAATAAAAGGAAAAAGTATTAATATAGACTGAAGATATAATTTTGATAATATTTGTAGGTTTTATTTTGCTTCGATTTATTTTTCCCACATACGTACTTAATGTTTGTTAATCCCTCTATTAATTTTGTTCTATGCTCCCGTTTATAGTTACAAATACAAATTACTTATAGGGCTATAGGTATTAGGGTATATTGGTACTAATCCGCAGATAAGAACTAGCTTCAATATTCATAAGATTACCCGCTAAGTGTACATATCAATCACCAGTCTTGAAGGCATCACGGATCACACAACACACAACCCAGATTAGGTACCTACCCTTTGCTAATGTAATCATGTGAGCTCGCCTTGCCAATTCATATCAGAACTTGACGATATTACTTAAACCAATTTTTAGACAAGCCGATACGTCTAGGAGGTTGCGGGTTCAAGTCCTGCCGAAAACGTAAATTTTTTAATTTTTTCCTTTATTATAAAATTATTTATATTTTTTGAGTGTATTACTTTTACAATATTGTACTTGTTAATCGCGCAGTCATTAAATTTGTACAGGAAGAACCTGAAATAAAGAAACTGAATAAAAAATCCAACTCTATTTCAGTCAACTCATGACTGAAATAGAGTTGGATTTTTATTCAGTTTAAGTTATAATTTAATTTAATTTAATATTACAAACATAACACAAAGTTTAATATTTATACCTACAGTTCTTAGTGTTTTTATATTTTCATGAAAATAATTTTATTATCTTTAATTCATCAGTTTGATTATCTTAGATCATACAGTAGCCAATATGTATAAGGATTATTTCGATACTTACAACTTTCCTTTAATTCTAAAAGGGTTACCAAGCACGTCGCACACATATATTAACATTTAGGGCAAACGTAGTAGTAAAATGCATTTAAAAAATTGCAAATTTAGGTATATCATATTTATACATTTATGGATGAAATACTTGGTTAAATCAGAATGCCCTTTTCTAACCACTTATGAGTTCGCGACAAGCTTTAAGATCTCTCGAAGCGTAGTGGACGTTAGTCGGAGGGACGTGCTCACCATTTTAAATAGAGCAGTTTGCATCTAATGCTACGGGTGGTACCCACCTAATGGTAGGTACCTACCGATAAATGTGTAAGATGGTGCATTCATTCGTTTCTATGCACCAATATAATTATTATTTACAATTTCTCATCATTTTTTTTAATTGTTAATAAAATATGTAAAATTATTCTGCCAAAACATAAATAATTGATAGAACATCAGGAAAAATGTAAGTAGGTGATGCGGATTATTGAAATTGTTTTTAAATATGTTAAATTAAAAAAAAATATTAATTTTTACGGTATAAAGAAGTAATTTGAAAATAGATTTACCCCGGCAGTAAATTTACCTAGGTAATGTAAAACTGATCTCAGGTATTTATTCACTTCAACTTTTTATGCGCTTGTGACATCGTCATTTTCTATAGTTTTAGTGTCCATAATACATGCTCCATACCTTATAATCTGAAAACCGCGAATAATTGACGCCGTTATAGTTCGTAGGTTTCAAACAGAGCCCGAGCTAATCCTATTGTCTATTGTTAAGTAAAACCGCTCGTGCCACGTGCCACCACCACCTGCATAAAAACATGCGTACTTCGGTTACTAAGTACCGGCGAGTCGAACACTACAGAACCAGTCTAAAATGTATCATCGAGATGCGTAACAAAGGCGCGTTATCGGAGAGCGCACCTACATTGGTTTTTTGAGCGTTGGACTAGCCTGCGCTCAGGTGCCAAATATAATAAGTATGACCCTTTTTTGCAGGTAAGTAGCACGTGCGGTTTTACTTAACAATAGACAATAGGATTAGCCGCCGGGCTCTGTTACAAAGCTACAAACTATACCTTACAAAGCATATATCAACAGGTGAATACGCCGCCATCGGCGTGGATGTGGACATGTACACGAAGGAGCGAGCCCGGCAGTACCTCACGGGCCCCGTGAGCAACGAGCATCCTCCTCTTCGCATATTTCGTTCCTTCCTCTCGGTGGTACCCAGCTCACCTTCGCCCGCCTACCCTAAATTCGCTGCCGAAGTTAACAGGAGACTTCAGATGCCACCGTTCAATTTTGCAAATCCTCTGATGGGTTTCGGTGGTAAAGTCGTAAGTACAAACAATCCAAACAATCATAAAATTATCACTAAAATAGGTACATCCACTTCCACTACCTCCTTGCCGCCTTTTTTTCTTCTTCTTCGCCTTTTTGTTCAGCCCTTTTGTCTCAAGGAGCCAAATTTGACTGCGACTTCGTCCAAATCATAAAATACTGTGCTGATACATTCCGATCCCGATAAAGTTAAGATTAAGATAAAGTAAATTAAACACTCTAAATAATGAACATAAACCACTGTTCGCTTTATAGTCTCTTTTGTATGCTGTATGAAATAAAACAAATTATCGCTACAAATTAAATGTTTGCAATACACAAGGTACTTTGTCACTTGAACTGCAGGTGATAACCTTGATGAATATAAACATGCAATATGGGGTTTCTTTATTTCTCAGAAAGTTGTATTTTCTGAATGCATATAGCAAGTAATTGCTACTTTACGGCACGTGTAAAACTTTTTATTATACAAAATTGTTCGTAAAATGATAAGGTACAAACAAACAGACTGCTGCTGATTTACAAAACGAAACAATTAAAAATGAAGAAACTTTAAAAAATTGTCTCTTGGAGTTGCAAAATACAAAAGTGGACCAATATAAAAGCAATAAACATTATTCATGTCTCCCTTGACAGACATACACTTCTAAAAACTTTATTATTGAACCCGTTTCAAACGATCATGCAAAACAAGATCTCTCAATCGTATATTGCGTGATCGTAAAACCCACTCATATTGAGGGCACCGTTGTAAATCGTTATCTGAACATCGGTAAGGCGGTATTAGTACAGAATATCATGTTAAACCTTCAATATAAATGCAAGAGAGAACAATAAATTTGGTAACACCCCAATAACCTTCTAACTACATATGTGAAAACGAGGACATCAGCAACAGCAAATCTGTTGCTAACATCAATGTAACGACTACCCTTAAACTGCCTATATGAAGACCGGGGGGTAAACTATTATCTATGAGTTGTACGATTGGTAGTTGATCTAATGGGGGAAATCCAATTACATGGCCAGTACCTAAATAACAATAAATTAGAATTTATGTTGGGGCTCGCCTGTGATTCCTAAAATAACATTTTTTTATGGCCCGACAGCGGCAAATGACGCGTTACTAATAGAGTGCTCCGAGACGTTTGAAGATTCAGCTTGGATCAGAATCGGACATATTTTCGGAACATGAAACATAAACTGTTGAAGGTTTAAGAAACCTCGAAAATATTCGTAGATATGATATAATCCTCAAAATATGAGATTAGTATATTTTTACAAATTCCTATAGGCTTTACAGTTTAAATGCGCATTACACGCCCGTGATCAAAAACAAATACGCATGTTTTCAATTTTCTCTGGTGGCTTTTCGTTTGCTTTTTATAAAGCCTGTATAAAGCTTCTTGCGATCCTCTTAAAGCCATATGCAATTATCAGTGTTTGTGTTAGGAAATTGAAACTCCACTCCCGGAGATACTTAAAACCGATTGGTGTTTATCTATTTTTATCATTTATTTATAATAATTGAATAAATAATACATTTTAGTATCTACAAATTCTAAACTTAAATTCCGTAAAGTCGAAATAAATATTGATAATTTTATCAATGATAAAGCACAAAGCAATGGGTCCTTCGAACCGGATAAGGACGAGCATTATAATAATGACCACAGCTGCTACTACGAATTTGGAGAAAACGCTTTTTTAAACTATACAATACCCAGCCGGTACTTAATAAAAATTAACAGAAGCGTGTTTTGTAGATCCCAGAGTACGCGGCGTGGCTGCACGACGCAGTGTGGGTATATGCACGCGCGCTGAAGGCAGCGCTACTCGCCGGAGACGACGCGCGTGACGGCCGTGCGCTCGCCAGGCGGATGCGGAATACTACCTACGAGAGCATCATGGGGTAAGCATGTGCAATAGATCTCTGAATACAAATATGCTGAAGGCAGCGCTGCTACCGACAAGAACGAGCATGACAGAACACCATCAACGAGAGCATGTGCAGTAGATCTCTGCGTACACGGAGTGTCTGCAAGACGTGGTGTGTACGCACGTTCACCGGCGAGGATGGATGCGCGCTCGCCAGACGAATGCGGAACACCAGCTACCTACCATCATGGGGTAAAGCCTCCTCCAGACTATGCGCGTGAATCGCGGGCGAAGCCGCGAACGCAAGTGTGGCGTCGATTTCGCAGATTGTTCACGTCTTCGCGCCTAGTTCTCCGTTTTTTGTCGGTATTTCGGCCCGCGTCAAAGGAGACGCGAAGCGCGAACTTGCAAGACTCCACATTACACACTATTTTGGCTCTTCTGTGGCCAGATAAATATTAATTATATTATGATTATATTACATTAAGCAGCTATATTTTACGGTTTCACAAGAAATCAAAATGGAAAAACAGCTAAATCACGTATGATGCCATAGATAACTAACAGTTAAACTCGATCAGCTGATGCTTTTCCGCCATATTGCCGCAAACCAAACTGCGAAATCGCCGTGAAGTGTGCGAGTGTGGAGTCATACGTCAACTTCGCGATATGTTCGCTCCGCGACGTCGCGCCGCGATTCACGCACATAGTCTGGAGGGGGCTTAAGGGGTAAGATCTTGGAGTCCGCGGCGAAACGTCTGCTCTTGACGTTAGTAGTGTGGAAGCGAGAGAGCAATAAAAGCAGTCGCCGGTGAAGACGAGTGCAACGAGAGCTTAAACACTCATTTATGCCTATATATGCCTATTTACTTACTTTTGTATCCCTGTAAACCACGTGTTTCTATCTACATTAGAAATGCGTTCACGCCATTAGAAATGCAAGGAGAAAACGCTATAATTTTTCAGCAATTCTGTTATGTATTCGTATTCGGTCGACTGAAAAACTAGATAATGTTAACTACTTACGTGACCATATTAAAAGGTAGGTACAACATTAGGTTAATAATCGTTTCAACGCGCATGACTGGTAAGCGCATCAAGATACACCACATTTACCTTAACATACGGCGTAAGCATGACAAACTGCGCTATTCATTATGTGCGTGCTAAACGAGTTAAGCACGTTTATGTTTACAAACAACAAATGCACTTGATGCTACTCCCACGTCTGACTATATTAGCTTTTATAAGCTTAACTTTAAATAATTTGCCTTTATCTTAGAGTATTTTCGTTTTAGTCTTTATCAGATTAATAATAAACTATTTAATTTATGTACATCTAGATACTAAGTAAATGCTAAACAACAACAAAACACACGTATCTACTACTTATGATTAAAATCGTCTGTTATCCTTCGTGTGATTTCAGAACTGACTTATTATTCTACTTATTATTGTCTTACACTTTAACCTAATCTATATTATTTACCTGAGATGATTAAAATAAGTAAAAAATGTTCGAGAATTACAATTATTCATCCAACTAAAAAACTACAAGGTAGGTTTTTTACAGGGTGGAAAAAAATAATGGGCCCTGGAGGGAAAGTGCCTTAAAAGTTTAAACCTTAAGTTAGCTCATTTTACTTTAAGGAAACACAAGAAACATAGCTGCATTCAAAGATTTTTTTATATAATTCTTTAAAATAAAATAAGTAAAATTAACTAAGGTTTTAAGGCACTTTCTCTCGGGCCAATTAATTTTTGCCATACTGTATAAGTAGGTAATATTAAAAATTGTTCTGTCATCCCTACTGCACTTTTTTCTTCTTAAGGTTGCCACTTAGTTCATCTGTAGTAACACTTTCTTGGAATGGAATATTCTTGCTTATTAACTCAGGCGATAGCGGCGAAGGACAATGTATATTTTATACATACAATGTCAGTGTCTTTCGATTTTACAGTCTCATGAAAGCAAAGTCATGTATTTATAGCTTAGGTATACTTGCTATATCAACGCTAACAGCTAGGAACTTCAAAGAAAAGTAGTAGGGATTTTATATAGACACAATTCACTTAGCACTTAGATAGGAGCGGCTTTCAGATTTGAAGTCTGTTACAAATAGTCTGTTGAATTTCATTTCAATATCAAATCAATTACAGTTTTTTTTTAAATCTTAAGTTACACATTCTCCAAGTTACATATCAACTTTTACACAATCAATAGTTACCTACGAAATTAATCGCATATATGGGAAATAGTGTGTTAGTACCTACTTGAGTTTTGTAAATGTAACTATGTAACTACCTACGGAAGTATGTAAACTTGGAAATTATTATAAACAAAACATGTAATTAAGTGGATTTTAAATTAAAACTTAAGAACACTGCTTGAGGTAGGGCATGTAGATACCTACTTTGTCCTATATCTTAACCGAGCCTGAACAAACAAAACAATGTTCCCTGCCTTTATGTAACGTCAATTTCCATGATCAATGTTGTTGAGTTTTATAATGATTGATGATCCATTATGTATATGTATTTATTCCGAAACATTTCCAAGTCAAGTCAAGTCAAGTCAAAAATACTTTATTCATGTAGGCCTAGTAACAAGCACTTATGAACGTTTTACATAATAATATATTATCTTAAGCTAATTATCAGAGCAATTTATTGAAGTTAATATTATTCCATAGTAATATTGGATTATTATACAGATCAAATTTAATACTAAGAATTTCACAAAAAGATCGTCAAACATAAAAAAAAATTGTATAAAAAATACTAGTCTAGAATGTTTCTAGAATAAAATCTAAATGTCAATAACAAATGTCAATAAAACTTAACAAAGAAGTACATACATTGAATTATCTATTTCGAGTCACAATTAATCCCACGTTGTTTTATCACTCATGTAGTCTTGTGTGGTATAATAAGCTTTAGAAATAAGTTTACGCTTTACATAATTTTTAAATTTATTAATTGATAATTCAGTAATATGGTTTGGAAGTTTATTATAAAATCTTACACAATTACCCATGAATGATTTTTTAATTTTATGGAGCCGTGTGAAGGGCACTGCGAGCTTATGTTTATTTCTAGTATTAATATTATGAATGTCACAATTTTTCCTAAAATTAACAATATTTTTATGTACATACAGAATATTCTCATAAATATATTGACAGTGCACTGTCATTATGTCAATTTCCTTGAATTTATCTCTAAGTGAGTCTCTATGGTTCAATTTATATATTGCTCGAATAGCCCGCTTCTGCAGAACAAAAATGGTATTTATCTCTGAAGCACCGCCCCACAGTAAAATACCATATGCCATAATGCTATGGAAGTAACTAAAATATACTAATCGAGCTGTTTTCACATCAGTTAACTGACGGATTTTGCTCACTGCAAAAGCTGCAGAACTCAGTCTACTCGAAAGAGTAGCAATATGGGGACCCCACTGAAGTTTAGAATCTAAAGTTATACCAAGAAAAACTGTACTATCAACTAATTCCAATTCCTCATCCTTCACAATGACACTTGTTTGCACATGCCTTACGTTACTACTAGTGACAAACTGAATACATTTAGTCTTTTTCTCATTTAACAATAAATTATTAACATTGAACCAATTTACTACCTTTGAAATAGCATCGTTTACATCATTGTACGCTTGTTGCTGTCGTTTGACTTTGAAAATAAGTGAGGTGTCGTCTGCAAACAATACTATGTCATGGTGGGTCTTTACAAGGAATGGCAAGTCATTTATG
This sequence comes from Cydia fagiglandana, assembly GCF_963556715.1. Lineage (NCBI taxonomy): Eukaryota > Metazoa > Arthropoda > Insecta > Lepidoptera > Tortricidae > Cydia > Cydia fagiglandana. Next base: position 9,313,409 of record NC_085937.1, read on the forward strand.
TAGATAAGGAACAGGAAAGGCCCCAATATTGACCCCTGTGGTACACCCATAGAGACCAATGACCCCGGTGATCGCTGTCCACTCACATCGACCCTTTGTATTCTACCATTTAAGTAGGACTTAAGTAAATTCAGTGCCGATCCTCTAACTCCATAATAGTGTAGTTTCCTGATCAATGTTTCATGACAAACGCAGTCGAACGCCTTAGACAAATCACAGAAGACACCTAAAGCATCTCGTGACTCCTCCCAGGCATCGAAAATATGCTTAATTAGCTCAACACCAGCATCGGTTGTTGAGCGACCCCGTGTGAAACCAAACTGCTTATTATGCATTAAATTATTGCCGTTAAAATGTCGTACTAATTGTGAAAGAACTAATTTTTCAAAAATCTTGCTGAATGTTGGTAGCACAGATATCGGTCTAAAGTTAGTGGGGTCAGAGCTGCTACCAGATTTAAACAAAGGAGTTATTTTACTATGTTTCATTAAATCAGGAAACTCGCCGCAATCGACACTGTTGTTAAATATAACTACCAAGTCAGGCGCTACAATTTCTACTAAGGATTTGACAGCATGGACAGAGACTCCCCAGAGGTCATTCGTTTTTTTGACATTAATTGATTTAAACGCCTTTATTACATCTGAGGTACAAACATGTTCAAAATGAAGGTCTCTACAACACTCTGGAGCGTTATCTTTTAATAATGTAACAGCAGATGAGGGTGATGAATTTAAATCCTTAGTTGTGGATACTGGTACCTCGGTGAAAAATTTTTCAAATTCAGTAGCTACTTCTAAATTGGAATCTATAATTTTGTTATCAATATTTAGTTTCAGTTCTTTCATTGTGTGTTTCGAGCGACCAGTCTCCACATTAATAACTTTCCAAGTTGCTTTAATAATGTCCGGACTATTTTTAATTTTCTGACTTAGATAATTCCGCTTAGCTATATGACAATCTATTTTAAACTTCTTCGAATATTCCTTGACATGTTCTTTAAATTCATCACTCGTATTAAACCGCCGTTCCTCATACAAAGCATACAGTTCACGTCTCCGTTGATGTAAGTCCGCAGTAGCCCACTCACTAAAAACAGATGCACCACTAACTACGACCGATTTTGAAGTAAATATCGCGTTATAATGTTCCATAAAAGTGTAAAAGAATGAATTATACATACTATTAGGACTCATATCGGAAGACAAAAAGGGTAGCGCCTGAACTAGACTTTGCTTCATTCTTTCCACGCGGTCCGAGGTTACTGGTACAAAAGTAATTTGTTTTCTCAATGTATTTTTCCTTAAGGCCTCAAATACCATTAATTGGCCTAAGTGGTCTGATTCTAAATTGCTGATAACTTTTTTAGTAATAGGAAAAATATCACTGAAAATATTATCTATACAGGTGGCACTAGTAGCAGTCACTCTAGTAGGCTCCATAAACATGTGGTTGAGATTAAACGATTTGAAAAGATTCAACAATCTACAAGACATTGTTGAATGTTCCAAAATATTTATATTAAAGTCGCCGCATATAAGTAATTTCTTACTAGAAGGTGATAGTTTAAGTAGGACAGATTCCATTGTTCTTTCAAATATTTCAAAATTACTTAATGGCGGCCTATACACACAGACAACAATAAATTGCTCCAATTCTACTGCACTTAGTTCTATAGTCCGTTCAACAGACATGGATACAATGTCCTTACGTTCCTTAGATTTTAACTGACTATTTAAAATAATTAATGACCCACCATGTATGGAACTAAGTCTGGTGAACGAACTTCCCACCTGGTGATTATTAAATTGAGGCATTAATTCATTATTATTTAACCAGTGTTCAGTAACGCATAAAATATCAATATTGAAATCATTCAAAAAAAGTTCAATCTGTAAATCTTTTCCTCTAATACATTGAATATTTTGATGCACCAGGTTTCAATGGAGAAGGCCGATAACAGCTAATCGTAGATGGCGCTTCCGACAATCTGACAGCTAAAACTAGAGAAGTATTTTGTCATTGCCACCAGACAGCTTTTATTGACCACAAACTGTCATAAACCTCCGAGACGGATTTTATACCGAGTTGTCAATGAGTTGAGAGCCGCATTGGAGAGACGGGATTCTGAAATTCAGTATAGTCAGTATCAAATGGATGTATAGTAACAGTTAAAAAAAGTAGCCAAATGTAGATTTCGCAATTACACAGAAATAAGTATATTAAAGATGTGATGTTGCGATAAATTTGGTCATTTTAGCTGTGACTAAGGGGTCATCCATTAATTACATCACACGTTTAGGGGGAGGGAGGGGGTCAAGATAATGTGACATATTGTGACATGGGGGAGGGGGGAAACACAAACTTTGTGACGTCACTTTAACCCTTAATCAAATATCAGGAAATTATTTCCCACTTCATTCTAATTTACGAAATATTTTTTATCTTTTTAAAGGCAGCACTCAGCGATACCAACCATACAGATTTAAAATCTTAGTAGCATTTTGAATTTGAAAAATGGCAACACTTTTCTAATGGCCGCCATTTGTGACCATACGTCAAAGTCAATGTCAGTTGTTGTGATTTTTTTTTTGCAATAACGACAATTTTTTTAGTGTATTGAGGTTAAGATCGAAAAAAAATCTTGTAAGTGCATACACTGAATACTATCATAAACTAGACTTATTTTCCGTGCGTTTTGCTTGATAACGATGTGATTTAGCCAAGATTTTAAGGTTTTAGTAAGTGGGTAATTATTTCCCATTGTTTGTTCCTGAACGTAAGATTCACAAAAAAATTGGTAGATTTTATCAAGTGGGAAATAATTTCCCAGTGTTTGTACTCTACTTAAATTTTAATTGGTTTCTATAAATAAAAATATATGCCCGTTTGCCTATTACACAAAAAAATCTGTGGCTGTTTTTGTTTTCTTTTATTTATTTCTTTGATTTTTGAAGATAAGTTTAAAGGATCATACTTGAATTCCAAGCAAAGCCGGGAGGAGCTACTAACTAGTAAAAAATTCGTAACCGTATCGGACAATGGGAAACTATTTCCCACTTCATTCAAAATTTTGCTATCGGATAACGGGAAATTATTTCCCACCGCAAAACCCCCCTTTCCCCCCCCACAAAAATTATTTTTGTATATTTTTTCGTAATCTACGCACCCAAATTACCTAAAAACCATTCTTAGTTTTCAAAAATCTCATAAAAAGTGTTCCGTTTGATTAAGGGTTAACTTCAACAGTAACCGAAAATTTATTAAAATTATTTTCTTCGCTGACATTTAAATAACAAGTTTTTTCTCAAACATGCAATGAAATATTGATGTTATGTTCCTTATAATAGGCTGCGAAGTATGACGTTTCAGGTGCGGCTAGGACAAAAGGTCGTTAATGGAATTTCATACACATCTTGCAGGCCTAGGCCGGCAAAGTCCTCTTTTTTAATTTTCATTTCACAGATATTTGTGACACAGCATCGTGGCATTCATCCATTAAAAAAAACTAGAGGCAGTTATTGCTTTATGGTTCGTAATGACACTCTGCCACTACGCCTATAAAAAAAAAACAAAAAACAATGTTTGCTATAATTTGCAGTTTTATTTGTATAAAATCAACATGAACTTAATAAATAATACATTATATAATTTTAAATTATAAATTTAACTACACAAATAAAAATCTTTAAAATATTTCATCTAAACGTTAGCGGTAAAAAGGTCTACTCAAACACGCGTAATGATTTTTTTAAATTGTTATGGAGGTAAAGTTGAAAAATATTCATTCTGTTTTATTGGATTTATGGTGCGTTGTTGATTTTTTGACTTTAATATGAGTTCCGACGAAATAATGAAATTAATATTAATTGTAATCGTATGTGTTGGAATTGGCAGCGTAAGCAGAATTGATTTTAAATAACTTGCTGCCTCTGCCGCTAAGTCAAAGACGAAGTATGTATATGGTTGCTTATGGCAATTTTATTCTTTGAGAAACTAATAAAAATGGCTTACAGTTTATTAGAAACAGTTTTGTGGCATATTTTAAATGAATGTAACTACAAATTCGTCAACACTGTGGAAATTATACTTATTTACTCCATGCATAAAGCAACGATGTATGTGAAACATGATATCAACATGAAAGACTATGTAAACCTTTGTGACGAAAACGACAGTCAGACGGATACAAGGCGAAAAAATCAAAGATACATGAAAATATACGGGTAGTAAAAATACACGACTCGTGTAAAACATACGCGTGATAATGATATAGGTACGTGTTGGTTATATTTTGGGTGTAGTTTACTTTTAGTTTTTTCTATAAATAAAACTTGGGTTTCGTGGATTTTTTATTTTATTTATTTCATTGCATGTTTGAGAAAAGCACTATACATACCTCGGCGGGAAATGGGGTTGCCCGCGCTCAGACCTATCCGGCCTCGCTTCGCTCGGCCGTCTATATGTCTTCGGCCGGCAACCCCTTTTGTCCCGGCCTCTGTAGTAATGTACTATTAAAACGATAATCGTTTTTATTCGTTTAATTTTCTTTCCTAAGCAGTTTTGGCCCTTTGGGTCATAAAATTACTAATATTTATATCGTCAAAAATATTTTGATAATATATTAATAATACTTAGGTACTTACTTAATCCGATTTGGCGATTTCGTAGAAAAAATGTGACGTCACACTAGGGGGGGGGGGGCTTATTCTTACCAGCCTGTCGCGAATTAACACCTTCGTTTCCAATATTTCACGTGGTTTCGTTGCACAATGTACTATTCATCTGACTTTTTTGACAGGTATTCTATTCACATGGACGAAAGTGGCGATGCGGAGGGAAATTACACATTGCTGTCTGTCGACCCGTCAGAGCCGCCTGGCTTGTACCCTCTTGCAGTTCTACACAAATCCGCACCGGTAATTATTAATATTATTTTACATTGTGTAAATCCAATACGGGCAATAAATTAAACCAGATATAGAATGTATCAGAGTCTAGTTAATCATTAATTAAGAAGTTTTTTAAGTACACACAATACAAATATAATTTATAATAGTTATTTTATTATAATGTAAATTAACATGTTAGCTTGAAATCGTATAGGCATTGTATTAAGAAATTAAAAAAAAAATATTCCGTTGTCCCTCCATACTAAAATTATTCGTGTCATAGGTTTAGGTACCTAATCACTTGAAGCCCTCGCCAGACTTAGGATTCGTGTGCTCTAGATTCCAAATGCACCGCTATTGCCATAAATCAATTTGCTTCCACGAGTGACACAATCTACTATTCCAGTCCATTGAATCGGCCCAACTTGGACCGTACAATCCGATTCTGCACAATATCTCCTTGTTTATTTCACGTTTCCTTAGTCGGCACATTATCGAATTAGAAGCAGGCGCCACACTGTTATAGGTACCTATAATATATTGTAGCATTAAATACATACATACTTTTGTAACACTTACTACCTACCCATTTTATCTTATCTCCATTTTGATTAATGACATCCCATTTAATTTATACCTTAGAGCATTTAATAACTGGAGTGGTCATTAAGAACTTACTCCTTTGCCGAAAAACTTGCACAATTTTGTATGGACAGCCATTTGTACGTCACATACAAAATCATGTAGAAATAGCAATACATTTGACGTCACCTCCCCAGCAAAAATCGGCAGAATGTTTCGTAAAGACAATGACAGCGATGACATCTCTAGTTTCTAAATGCTCTAAGATTTATACGGATAATTCGTGGAAATCGTTATATATTAAATTGTATACTTTAGACTAATTTTGTTCGCATTCTTTCATTTTCGTTTTACGTTCCTTTTAAATTTGACTTTTGACCGTGTCAGAAACAGTTTTAAGTGGGACTTGGAATGTAATTAATGGAAGACAAGAATGGGAAACTTGGCTTTAAGCAAAAATAACAAAAGTAGAATAAAATAATTCCTGGAGCTGAAATCCGAGTATCATCCAAGAGCTCGCATTATTATCATACATTTGCGTTTTATATTGAATCACTGGAACATAATGCGCCATAAAATTTTATCCTTTGCACCAAATGATGCTCATAAGTGAGCAATAATATTTCCCATGTTTGCAGAAGGCATTTTATTTAGGCAGCGGCGAGAAAATATAACTGTTTTTTCTAACGATATATGCCGCCATCTACAAGCAGTTTTCTAGTTTCAGCGTCACATACGTAGGTATTATATTTATGATGAGTATGAGTATAAACACTATTTACATAATATTCCAAAATTTTGCGATCTGGGCGACCGCCAAATACCAAATGGGCTTATTTACAAAGTAACTGTAGTTCGGACGCATAAGTGCATAAATAGTTTGTAGTTGTACGCACAGGATTCCACACTCCACAATCAGCACACGTTCGCATAGCGAATCGGAACGTGGTTTGAATACGCGGACTTAACGGTTCTGCCAGAAAGTTTCTTCAGATCTTGGCGCCAGAGATGCACTTTAGTGCCAACTAATATTTTGAATTTAACTCTTGGTCGTTACTTCTTAACATGCAATTAAATTATTTGAACTGTACTGCATTATAGTTATCTAATAAGTTTTAATTGAATTTTACCCATTTTGTTCTTGTGCTATATTTTATTGACTTTTTGTGACCGTTCGTTACCTAATCTAGGTGTATTGTACGAGGAAGAATGTAGCTAATGTGTCCTAAATTATGTTTTAGAAAATGGTTAATAAGGCATTAACCATTACCCTTACATTATTCATCAAATTACCTTTTGGTTGTAAAGAGAACGCCTCCTTCTTTGGAGTTTCTTATACTTAGTTACATGTGACGCCCACAAAAAAGTCTGTTAGTTCGAATAAACTTCAAGCTAACCGTAAAATAACCCTAAAACGTTTTTTTTTTTGTACAGGAGGTGAGATTTTTACGTCCCATGAGTTGGCCAGGCGGTCACGCGCCGCTTTCTGAACCTCCTTGCGGGTTCCGTGATGAAAAATGCGTTAGTAAGTACAAAAACTTTAGACTCCTCAACCAGTTATGAAATATAGGTACCTTTTCCTTATTCATTACTACAGTACAATTGATTGAAAATTTTCACGACATCAGTTACCTGCCAACTTCGTACCTACAAATTGTGTTGTTCTTGGTATATCTATGATGAAGGCTATTATGATTTATGCTATGATAGGCTTTACGTTTGTATAAAACTAGCGATCCGCCCCGGCTTCACACGGGTTACACAAAACCTAAATATTCCTCAACAATCACTCTATTGATAGGTGAAAACCGCATGAAAATCCGTTCATTAGTTTTTGATTTTTTCGCGAACATACAGAAATACCTACAGAGACGCAGACGCGGCGCCAGCGAAGGACTTTGTTTTATAAAGTGTAGTGATTTTATCGTTTTTAACGAGTATATAAATATCAGCCTCTCAATTACCCATGTAACTTCCTACTGATGTAGGGTACACAATTTTTACGTTAGCCCTAATGTCGAAATTGTGTAAGCGGCTAAAAGAATCAGCAAGTGGGCTGGAATAGTTCTAATGGACGTCGATGGCAGCGGTCGTTGCCATTTTGTTTGCGGAAAAAACTAATAGGTTTTGGTGGCTGGAGCTGGCATTAAGAGCAAGAGGTCGGGAGCAGTGTAGCAGTCGTATAGTCGTCGTAAAAGCGTCGTAACGGCGGTGACAGCGAGTGGAAAGCCATCGCTGGCACGCGACTCCCGCTGGGCGGCCGCGACCATCACGTCCGTCTAAATGGCTCTAGCTAGGTACAGTTCGAACCACGTACCTCTAAGTACTAAGTTGGCTATTAATAGCTTAGTCGTTGTCGTTGCCTTTTATTTTATAATCATTGTTAAGTAAAGTGGTATTTGTGTTGAACTTTTATAAGAAAATCTTATTTCACACGTTCAGAATCAGATAAGTAGGTATATAGATGCATATTCTAAACTTGTATTTTACAATAATTGTTATTCAAATTGTACTTTAACTTTCTCCATGGATAAAACACAGGCCCCGTCCTATAAAAGTTTTTACGCACACAATAAAATGTCGGCCGGGCATCGCCAGCAAGACGTGATTTAATTATTCCGTGCTACAATAACGCGTCCCTATGTTCCAGTGGATTCAAAGACAGATTTCCCGGTTACGGCGCTTTGTTCCCGCTCTTCCAATTTAATGTCCCAAGTCGCCCTTAGCTAGGGTTACCAGATGTCAGGATTTTTCCGGATATGTTAGGAATTTTGACCGTTTATCAGGAATGCGACCGGAATACGAAATTGTCAGGAATTTTAATGAATTAACTAAACTTTTGTATTATGTACCTAAAGAGGTACATTATTTAAATTTACGTATGTAAATCCAAAATAAATCAAATTTAAGTAATGTATCAAGATAGATATCGCTTACGGTTAGCTCCCAGCCCCCCGATATGAGCGTCAGGAAAAATATTCGCAAATCAGGCATTTTGTCAGGAAATCCCAAATTTGGATCTGGTAACCGGTAACCCTACCCTTAGCCCACTTTATATCATCTTGTCTCACAGAAATCCTCGCGGATCCTGCTACAAATTGAATCGAAACGCTTTATAAGGCTCGCGCTAAACGTTTGCCCGGATAGAGGAACCCGCGAAGGAACTTGTTAAAAAAATCTGTCGCGTTTGTTAGAAGCATCTTTTATTCATGTTCAATAAATCTCTGTCATTTTACTTCGCGTAATGTTGCGACAGTTCCTGCCATTCCCATGTTCGCGGATTAAAAATTAATGATACTTTTACTTGCTAGTTCATACGCGTGCGGATTTCCTGAATACTTATAAGCTACTTTGGTAAAGTATGACATTGATGATAAGTGATGGCTGGCACACTTAACTTTTGTGCGTGAACATTTCATATACCTATAGTTACATATGTGCAATATAAGCACCTATCTACCTCGTTCGAAAACTGTCGTAAATATACAGGAAGGTAGATGCAATAAAGTCAAACAATACAGATAGGTACATAGGTACCTACGTAATGTACCTACATATGCCTGCGAGTTGCTTCGAGTTTCGAGCGCATGAGGTACTTACGAAGAGTGAGAAATAAGTAGGTGTACATAAATAGGAATCACAGTACAGTTATAGCCATCAGATATAAGTATCGGGCGGCCGAGGTGCTCAAAAATATCTGAAAACGCACTCTAACAATAAAGGGATGTTTGTGACCTTGACCGTTCCGATATATCTGACGGCGACTGTACAAAGATCATTGTTTTATTTAGGAATTCGCGTTCAATGTTCTAATTTCGAATATAACGGCCGCTCGTCCTTAGGTTTTTTTTTCTGTCGCCTCCGACATGATCAGAGATTGTATCTAGCGCGGTTCTCATGCATTCCAGTTCTCGCTTTTCATGCTTCTCGTACTTCCATTCAGCATACTTTTTCTTTTTTTCATTCATCTCTTTCGTTCCTGTTGTGAGTAGAGTCCCACCTATCGCCTTATTTCTTATTTAGGACAAATAAAGGGATATAACAGGGGGTTTTCTTTATTTGTTGTCTTTATATGTTCTGTCTATATTACTATTACATTTGTCTTATCTACATTTATTTATCTATTACAGTTTTCTTGAGATTACTTTAATTTTCATCTTATGTTAACATTGCAGACTTTTACATTTTCTTATAATTAATTTACATTTTTATCTTATATTTAACATAACAGTTCGCTTTTATTGATACTTGTTGTACTTTATTTGTTTAGGTCTCATCAGTTTGATATTTTGCTCTAGTTTCTAAATGTTTGTCTATTTATTTTACATATGTTTTTCTTAAATATACTCAATATATTTTAAAAACATAATTATGTTTTTAAAATATTTAACCTATTTCTATCTAGTTTTGTCTCTTTCTTAGGTTAGGTGTATCGTCAGTCACTTGTTTTTTGTAGATGGACTTTAGGAGGCCTAGCTAGGTAATGGCTCCTCTACACGATGAGCCAGCGCCGGCCACTCCTAGGGCCGCAGCCATGCGGTAGAATGAGATAGCAATATCACTTGCTCCCTCTAACACATAAGGGGTCATCCATTAATTACATCACACGTTTAGGGGGTGGGGGGGGGGGGGGAGGGGGTCAAGAAAATGTGACATGTTGTGACAAGGGGTAGAGGGGGGTCACAAACTTTGTGACGTCACTTTAACTTCATCAGTAACCAAAATTTTATTTTAATCATTTTAATTACTTTACAGTTCAAAAACAAATTTTTGGAACGATAATCGTTTTTATTAGTTAAATTTTTTTTCATAATCAGTTTTGGGTTATAAATTTACTAATATTATGCCAAAAAATTAATAATACTTAATTCGACTTTCCGATTTCGCTGAAAAAATGTGACGTCACACCAGGGGGGGAGGGGTTCGCCAAATGTGACCAAGTGTGACAATGGGGGGGGAGGGGTCAAAAAACCTTGAAATTCGTGTGACGTAATTAATGGATGACCCCTAAATGCGTCCCTTGGAGTGGCCGGCGCTGGCCCATCGTGTACAGGAGCCATAAGATGACAATCGTACATCGACAAATGCCAAACGAAACTACTTGTACGTTACTAACTCTCCTGCCCTCGTCAGGTCACGTGGGCGCCTGGACCCTCGGTGCAGCGGGCGGCGCCCTAGCCCTGCTGGCGCTGGCGGCGCTGGCGCTGTACCGCGGCTGGCGCTACGAGCAAGAGCTGGACTCGCTTCTGTGGAAGATCGACTTCAGGGACCTCCATCTGCCCGACAAGGAACAGCGCGCCAACAAACTGAGTAGGTAAAACGAATTTGTAAGTGTTGTTTGCATGCGCTTTACTTCTAGATGTCATTACTTTCCCTCCTTGTCAATTTATTACCTAATTCCACAGAATTTTTGATCATGACTCCATTACTTTTTGTAGCCCAATCTTACTAACAGCATGATTTATAAATATACCTACCTATAACCTATATTAAGGCCTATGTGCTATGAGATGAGGACTTGTTTGTTTTTAATCAATTCGAAGTAGGTAATGTGATACTCGTAATTGGAAAAATGAACTTATTTTTTAGATAAAGCAGTCATACGTTTTTCCTACGTACAATTATTTTAAGCCAGCTAATATGCCTCTCAAATGTTCTTTAATATGTTAATATGTCATGTAAACAAGGTAACATTTTTTTATATTTCACGTTACAACTGAAATTTAATGCACCTGGGTGAACTAATAAAACTATTATTTTTCTAATGAAATATTAAGAACGAATGAAGTAATACAATTTTTGGAGCCGCACTTAACCTGCACCTTAAAATTAAACTACTTAATAAGCTACGTACGTAAATGTCACGTACGGTACCTACGATACATAGGTAGTTAACTATACAACTACATACTAACTTTCCACTTTCAGTAGTAAACCTAATACTTACATTTTAATTCGCTCTAATCAGCAGTTTATACTTAATATCATATCAGCAAGCTGGTCCATGCATTCAGGCCTTGTTACATAAGTTCGCTGTTCAGCTTACTAAAGGCTTTCTTGGAAAGTTCCGGAACTTCGCTGACATGTTCAACCGTACTGGGTCTAAACGGCTGAATCATGGAACTCGGAATTTATGTTTTTTCCGGACAGGATCCACAGCAATAACAATGTTCAATGATTCACAATTGTGGGAACAGGCGGTGACTTAATATTACTACGAGTTTATACCTTACAACTAACTCACAAGTTATTAATCTCTTAAATAATAGAAATAGAAGAATGACGGTATGCGATTTAATAATTATGACCTCATTACTGGTAAACAAACAAAATACTTGGAACAAACCGTTTAAGTCTCTGTAACTAAATTAATGTAAATTAAAATTTCATCAGTTTTGAGCCAGCTTCCGTAGCTCACATGGTTCGAATCTGTGACGTGACTGGACTCGTATCAGTACTGTGTGAAAGTGACTGGACTAGAATTTTATTTGCATTGGTCAAAGGTTTGAATCCGGTCCGAAATTCTTTAAGAGAAGTGAACAAATTTTTCTCTATAATTTTAAGTACGAGTAAGCAGATGCATGGACCTAATTTTAATCGTCTGTCAACATCATCGTAGTTCGTTATTTTTATTTTTTGTACAGTTTGACGGATTTCAATGGAATGACTCTGCCGTCGCCAACATTGATAATGCGTGGTGGAACTCGCACAAAGCATTACATTAAATAAACATGAACAATCATAGTATTACTTAGTTTTTAGACAATAACAATCCATGTTATGTTAGCAAATTGGTCAGAGCCTATTTTTTCCAGCAAGATAGCAGCGCGACCGGCAACGGGAACCCATCGGTCATAATTGCCAACACTGAAAAGAATGGCAGTACAGGCGGCGTTCGCTCCAGCCAGGTTTCGCTGAGCTCCAACCCTGACCTGGACTTTCGTTATTCGGCCATCTTCACTGAGGTTGCGCTGTACCGTGGACGCCTGCTCGCCGTCAAGAGAATCCGCAGACACCATATCGACATTACGAGGGAAATCAAGAAAGAGCTTAAAACCGTGAGTAACAATTTAACTTATCTATATTACGGACAAATAGACCTGAATGAAAAATAGCTCCTCAAAATATAGGTACCGTGCCGCTGCTGTAGGTACCCGGCTCGGACGCCGATGTTTTATGTCAACCGATTTCGATTTGCTCATGCCCCATGCCGCGTCCTTCTGCGTCTAATACTCAGTAAGTATTGGATTTATTTGTATAAATTGGTACGTCCCACTGCTGGGATCAGGCCTTTTCTGTCGTAGGTACAAGGTTTCAAGTTTTTACACTTTTTTCATATGTAAAAAAAAGTTGCGATTATACGGAAGTTACTCATCATTCTTTAACGTAATTTAAATCCAACAAAAAATATTCAAACCCTGTAACATCAATATCGTTGACATCGTTTTGGTCAGACCATTGAACTAGGTAATTGCGACGCATTTTCTTGTACCTAATGGAATTCTTTATTCCGCTAGAAAGATTTTCCATTTGCCTATTCGTCTGTAACAAATGAATTGTTTGAGAGCCGTAGGTTGGTACATAACATAAAGTACCCGAATTGTGGCCAACATTTAAACGTTATTTTTACTGTCAACTTTAATTTGACTTTACTTTTTTTTTTCATACTGATCCATTTGCATTTTCTCACCCTGTATTTTAGATACCCATTATAGGAGTACAGAAATAAGTTAAGTAGAGATATACCCAACGAGGAAAATATTGGCCAACTTTGTCGAAGGCTGAAACCGCGCGATATCGAACATTGGAATGACATTTCTCGATGAGGGAAACATTTCGTCTTGTTCCTAATTTATGTTATGGCGTTCTTGTTTACGAAGAACTACACAACAGATTGGCACATACAATATCTACCTACAGGATGTACCTACATTAGAAAAGAAAATGTGGAAAATAAAACTACGAGACTTTCTTATTGTAGGTACCTTAGGTACATATATGAATTATAAAATATTCTGTAATATTATTCTATAACAGCGAAAATCGAAGTACCTACGTCAATTGCGGGTATTTTTTTCCGTCACTCTAATTACGTCTTAGTGAGAGTAAAAGAGAAAGGTCCCCGTAATTTGCGAATACGGTTTTCGCGGTAGGTCTCCAGTTTAAGTAAGGTCAGTAGGAGGAACTATGGGGGAAGGTGGACACTTGAAGAGAAAATAAACAGTTACAGATACTTAAAGATATTACAAACTAAATTAGATGATAATACTAAAAATAAAGCGTAAAAAATATTTACGTAGAAGGACTTTTGTCATATGGTTTCCCCCCGACCCCCGAGAAAAATAAAGTATGTTTCCCTTACCCCACCTGACCTTATAAGGTAAATGTACGCTTCACCGAATGCTTAAGCCCTAAACTTACGTTTAATTTTTTTATTAGTTCTGATATTTTCTTACGAATATGTTCAATACTAAAATAGAAACATAGATAAATTTGTCCTCATTTAAACATACCTGTAAATTACTGAAATGATTGGACGTGTATTAAAAACATTTTTAAAGTCATTTCTTCCAATTTCCTTGTTTGTACCGTTTACCGAACTAAGAAACGTGATTTGCACATTATACCGAATAGGGAGCCCGCATTACCGAACTAGGAAATAATTGTATGAAAATATGGTGTTGAGTGGTGCTCAAACTTCAGTAGTTCACTATTAAATCCCTACTATGCTTCGTTTTTTAGCATTATAAAGATGGTAAGCGATCTTGACGTGTCTTTTTTATTGAAAAATACTTTTGAAAAATAAGTCAGTAAGTAAGGTACGCAACAATTATAAAACATGTACGCATGTGTATAAAAAAATTTGGCTGTTTCATAAATTTTGGCTCGTCCATTTTCTATGGAAGGGTAAATTTTTTTTCACGAATTCGGAGTTGGTCCCATAGTAAAAGTTGCTCAGTATAATCCCAAAACCTCCCTGGGAATGGGAATGTAGTTAATTTTTAGCCACCCTGTATGGGAACCCCGGAATTTCATAACAAAAGATAAAAGTTTAAAAAATCACAATCGCCCAAGACGAGAGGAATCTAAAAAAAATTTTTGGACATCTAGGTTTGGACCACCCTATATAAAATATTATTGCTTCATTATTTTTATTATCCTATTCAGTTTTTTTGTCCACATTCCAAGACTATTATCAGGCGTCCAATAAGTATGTCTAAAGTTTGAAAAGCGCTGGCATTGAAATAATGGTCACAAAAAATAAACATATAAATATCGACCTAGCCGTTATCGTAATAAGGATTATATTCTCATGAACGTCGAATAGAAACATGGCCAACGCAAACATGAGTTCGGTAGCAGAGACCATGGGTACCATTTACCGAACGGCCGTTCGGTGAACGAAACATGGAAAATATGTGGAACCTATTTCGCGAACGGATTTTGAAAATAGTATTGAAATCGTAATCAATGTGGTATAACTACAAATCTATCATTAAATTTAATACTTGAATCCATTACAAAACCGTACATGTGTAAAGTTCTTGCTAATACTGACGTAAAATATCTAAAATTATTGTTTGATAATAGTCTTGCCAAAAACCTTATTTTGATGCCAAAAAGTCGTAAAACATGAACATTTCAAACGCAGTTTTATAATAATCTATATAGGTTATTGTTGTTCGGCAATTGCTCATAAAATTACAAATACATTAAGTTATTTGTGAAATTAGGTAGTTAATCTAAATAGTTCGTAATCAACCATTAAAAAAATAATTTCATAAACATACGCTTTCCCTGATTCCGGACGCTGTTCGATAATACATTCCAATCAAATTGTCGGTGTACTCATCACCGAACTCACATTAAGCTTAATTTCTGATAATATGACTGCACTAAATTAATTAAATTGACTAAAATACACAAACTAATTAAGTAGTCACACTGAAAAACCATACTTTGAAACACAGAAATAAATTTAAAAGGTTTTATGACCTTAAGAAATATACGCAACTTCTTACCGATTTCTTTAAGGTTGCCCATACAAAGTGGCAATCGGCAGCAACGATCCGTTTCGATCAGTTGCCACGTCCCAACTGCGGGACAAATTGGCCGACTCTGAGGCATAGTGGAAGGGATAGGTATTTAACTCGTGGAAAAAAAATACGCAAGTAAATATCAGCTGTAAATAATCGACTTATAGCCTAAAATAGAAGAAATTCGGTGATACGGACGGAAATTGAGCGTTCGGTGAAGCGTACTTTTACCTTATTAACCGAATCACTTATTTAATATATACAGGGTGTTTGGTACATCGTTTGCCAAATTAAAACGGCACATAGGTTGAGTCATTTGCTATCTTCTCATGCCTAGAAAAAAAATTGGCCAAGGCTTTTTTACTACTACGCAAGTAAAAATTTGAAATTTACGATATACTGGCATAGAAGTGAAAAAAAATGTGCGCCAAATTAAAAATTTCTACGCCTGAGAAGATAGCAAATGACTCAACCTATCTGCCGTTTTAATTTGGCAAACGATGTACCAAACACCCTGTGTAATTTTGATTTCATCCATCACACTGTAGTAGGTACCTATATAGGTACATATTGTGTGCAGCAACATCTCATCCTTATTTTCATTAGATCCTAAAGGTAAAGGGCTTAGTGACAGAAGCCCCTTCAAGTATCCATAAGGAAAAGGAATGCTAAAGCCTCATCTGCCGCGAAACAAACAAATACCTACCTACTTGAAAGCGTACCTATTCGCGAATATGACGAGCGCCTTGACTGAGACAAATCACTTTCTTACTCACATTTGTTTTACCTACAATATTCTTGCCTCGATAGCTCGTTGTTCCTACAATAATAAATCATAATATGTTATGACGACTACAAACATCAGCGTATTATGCTGTTGTTTTTGGCAAATATTTACCTACGTGTTCTGATTACATCTTATGAAATTTGGTTATAGCATAATATTATTTACGGGAAGCGATTTCTTTTCATAACTGAAAGAAAAGACTATTTGTATTTTTTTTATAAAATGCAAGTATTACTTTTCGGTGAAAGATAACAGTGACAGAAACTGAAAGTATGTAGGATAGGTACCTACATACTTTCAGTATAGGGGAAGTAATATTTTTTTTTATTTGTAAAGTCTTATAAAGGTCTAATGCTATTACATTATTTTTTGTGTGAAGTCTCGGCTTCTTCAATAACTCTCAAGAGCGTTTGAGAAAGGGTGCGCTACTTGAGTGCAAACGCTTCGACGAACAGTAAATAATGTCAATTTGTTCAGGTGTTAGTGAGCTCTAAGTTATGTGGTATATTTGCTCGTTTGTTCCATCTTAAATATATTCTCTTCGATATCGGGTCGCGTCTCTCAAAAAGCGAAAATATACGGGTACCTGAATACCTTCCGGTCCGTAGCATCACAAGATTCAAGTCCGACAAAGTCAAAATCCAAAGGATTTTGTTGAATTCCTGCTATTTGCACGTGATACGAGTTGTATTTTCGGATACCTATTACCAAGAACTTGTATATATAAATACCTAATTTAATTTCGGAAAATTGCATATTTATTGCCATTTGTATCATTTTCTTCATAAGTTAGATTAATTTTAACTTACTTATTACCTGTATGAAATAACTATAATATCAAGGAATCTTAAATAAACTATATACTGACGCATTTTTTAGATACGAGTACAATATTATATTAAATATTGACATAGGTAGGTAGGATAGGTACTAGTCAAAAACGAAAGTTTCTAAGAAAAGTTACACATCGAGAGGCGCCTAGTAAAACTAAGTTAAGGCAGGTAGTTTATCTGCTTTTTGCCTTCATTTATCCCTCGTTGTTCCGAATAAATCTTATTCGAAACTTAGTAACGAATTCCGAAGCAGTTAGATAAGTTTCTTTGTTTTTTCAGATGCGGGATCTACAGCACGACAACGTGAATGGTTTCGTGGGAGCGTGTATAGAGCCTCCGAACGTATGCGCGCTCTCGGAATATTGCACCCGCGGCAGCCTGAAGGCAAGAAATCCAATAAGCTTTCAATTTCTAAGCATGTAAATAGATCGCGCAAATAGACTACGGGCAAATATTTAACTCTACTGTTACCATCGTAGTGAAATTGCGACCGTTGTAATTTCGAGACAATTTGTCGAGCTAAGCGAGGGGTAATATGTATGACATAGGTTTTTATGGTATTTAAATTCGCGTCTAAATTTACTAGTTTTACATATCATTGTATTTTATTGCATTATATTTGTATGAAATTTATTTTAAATATCACCTTACGTTACCTTTCGGGGTGAATTAATTTTAATATACCACGTGGTCCACGTGGCTTATTTTACAAGTTTTTGATATGTATGTACCTACACATTTGATCCTTTATCCACTGTTATTAGTGTTATTTCATTTTCTCACATCTCTGTATCTATTTTAGAAATCTTAATGTAGATTTATTTGCAGGATATCCTTGAAAACGAAGATATCAAACTGGACAACATGTTTATCGCATCATTAGTCGGAGATATCATCAGGGTAACTAAATAATATAATAAATAATTTTGTTGCTGCGACCCACTTCTGCTTGGGCTATAGTTGTCTCTATAAACACGGTTGAAATTTATCTAGAGTAAATGTACCTAAATTTAAATTGAGCAAATTGATAAATTTGAACTTTCAAACTACTTATTTAGTTTACGGTAATAACGTTTAATATTTAGTCTAAGTTGATAATTGATATTAGCTATTATGATATGATACGACAAACGACCCAGCGGCATTTAGATTGCACAGCTCAAACAAGATCGATCGCCGCAAGGCAGAGGAGGTACGAGTATGACCGCTTTCAGTGGTGATTTTGTTACGTCTCTACTGACGCGCGCGGCTATAGCCTAAAGCCTAATATCAACTTTCGTGCATTCCGACAATGTTCACGAAGACGCGCCGCGCACAATAGGCGTAGTGTTCAATGGGTTAAGTTAAGCTTTAGAAGACATGTTAGGCAGTTTAGCGAGGTTATTTTCTATAACAACACTGATGATGATGTTCTCCTGACCGATTTCGGCCACAGCAATTGTGTGCTCTGGAGTAGGCAATTTTTACCTCGTGTTATTAGAATATAGCTGGTCCACTCTCTGGTACGCCCTTAGGTGGCTCAAGTACCCTATCTTCTTGCTAAATACTCGAGCGCATTTCCGAGTGCGCATATCGAGGGCACGTCAGTATACCACCTATATAATTGTAGGAAATTGAGGCTGGCACTAGTCAATCCCAGGCACAGCGACTTAGAGAGAGTGAGATGTCATTCATGTTTTTTTTTTTATTTTGCAGGGAATGATTTTCATACACGAGTCACCGCTGCAGTACCACGGAGCACTACGTCCTTCCAATTGTCTAGTGGACGCACGCTGGGTCGTCAAGCTCGCAGACTTTGGGCTCCAAGCCTTCCGTGCTGGGGAATTACCACCAACTGAACCAAACGCGATTCGATCACATATTGAAAGTGAGTATTTTCATCGACGAGGTGCCGCTGCGCTACTAGAAAGAAAGAAAATACATTTATTTACGTAAGCCAATCAGTTAACTTACAAAGTAGACACATGGACGTTAAATAGGACCCCCACTCAGCGTAATGCTACGGCAAGCCGCAGCGCTGATTTTCAGTGGGGACCTAACTTAAAACTAATAAGTAATACAGAGGATAATTAAATTGACAACACATACAGAAAAAAAAACAGTAGGTAACCAAAAGATAACAAATTTATGAGCCTACCGCCAGTCCGCCATAAAACATAACAAAAATCATGAGGATAAAGTAAGAAAAAGGTTTTTGAGTTTACAAAAACAGAATCAGCATTGATACTTGTGTCCGGAAATCCCGATTCGAGAAAATGTGTGATTCTAGCATGCAATGGTAACATAATATATAGAATAAACTTTTGAAAATGTAATAAATTTGTCATTCTTATGAGATGCTACCACTGGCATCACTGCTACCGGTGCATCTGCGCCACCTGAGATCTAATCCACTTTATTTCCTTCGCTTTATGTGTTTATGAAATCTGTATTACGTTATCTTTATTATTACCTATAACCGTCTTATAGTGACTGACTTTACTTCACTACTTTATTGTTTTCTGTTTAAAATTTTCCTTTTACTTTTTAAGCCCTGACTATTTTTAATGCAGTTTTTTTTTTGCGGACGTTGGGGTAGCTCTTTTCCCTCAAACGTTATTATACTCTCTTTTCTAAAAGGGACCTTAAAGTGAATAAAAAATATATAGAAAAACGTGGGGATCCTCTTATTCCAGGTCTAGTTTACCTGGCGCCTGAGCTGCTCCGCTCCGCCGGCTGGGGCAGCCCGACGGTCTCTGAGCCGTGCGACGGCTCGCCGGCCGCAGACGTGTACGCGTTCGCGCTGGTGCTCTACGAGATGCATACGCGCCGCGGCCCCTTTGGCCCCGAAGCCCCGCCAGCGCCAGCGCTGCTGCGCCGCGTCGCGCTAGCGGAACCGGTGCCTTACAGGTAGGTACGTATGTGCTTGCTCGATCGGCAAGATATGTCGGAGTCGTGTGATCGCTTCTCAGCCGCATAATTTTGTGTGAATTTTTTTTTTTTTTTATTATGAATGGGCTTACTCATGGCCACAGACTAGCCGAGGCGTAGACGTGGCCTACGATGGAGCGAGCTCGCCCAGAAGGTGCCTGTTCACTCTTGATTTGAAGGTTGCCGGGTTATAAGAACAAGGAAATATAGACGCCGGCAAGGAATTCCATTCCTTGGCAGTGCGCATAAGGAAAGTAGAAGCAAAGCGCTTCGTGCGAATTGGTGGAATATCTACCAAGTAAGGATGGAAACCGGCCGTGCGTCTAAAAGTCCGATGGTAGAATGGGGACGGTGGAATAAGCTCGTGTAGCTCTTGGGCACACTCCCCGAAGTGCAACCTGTAGAATACCGACAGGCTGGCGACTTTCCGCCGATGGGCCAAAGACTGAAGCTTAGCCGTTAGCTTCTTGTCGCCAATCATCCTCCTGGCTCTGCGCTCCACTGAGTCCAAAGCGGCGAGTTGGTATTTAGCTGAGCCATCCCACAGGTGGCTGCAATACTCCATACACGACCGAATTTAATTGCTAAGGATTTCTGAAATATTCAGCAAGTATAAGGGCTTATTTAGACGATGCGAGAACTCGTATGCGAGTCTCATTACATTGCGGGCTTTGATCGGTCGGTTGAATTAGCCGTATCCAACAGTCCGCAATGTAACTAAAATCGCATGCGAGTTCACGCGCCGTCTAAATCAGCCCTTCATCATCATCATCATTTCAGCCATACGACGTCCACTGCTGAACATAGGCCTCCCCCCTTAAATCAGCCCTTAATCTCGAATTATCAATCAAATTCAGAGTAATATTTATAATGTATTTGCAGATATGGATACTAACTTGGTTAGTAACTGCAGGTTATCATAACATAACTAGTTAGTAATAGGCATACATATCAGTAGGTTTCATTGTCGAATTGTTGACTTATTGTATGTAAAAAAACAAACAAGTAGTTTTCTGCTATTCATTTACATAAGTCACATTTATTCCAGACCACCATTAGACGTATTAACGGCTCAGTTCGACTGCTCGCGCGAATGTTGCGTGGAGTGCTGGGCCGAGGACCCCGCAATGCGACCCGACTTCAAGGCTATTAGGACCAAACTGAGACCCCTACGGAAAGGAATGTAAGTGCTTCTGACAGCCAGTGTCTTCTAAGTACTTTATACCAAACATCTCTCCAAACCAAATGGTTAAGAATAAGGTTAAGGTATTATAGTGGTTGGTGGTTGGTTTTTCAGAAAATTCTGTGCTGAGCCCTCCGCGTAGGAGACTCGCGAGCAAAGGGGATTCGAAATTAAAATCGAATTAATTGACGGCAACATATAATTCCAACAGCTCAATGATTAATACCAGTTCAAGGGTTATGGCAGGGACAAAGAAAATCTTCTGGCTCACAAAGCAAAATACAGTCTGATTAATCTGTTTCACATTTTTCAGGAAACCAAATATATTTGACAACATGATTGCCATGATGGAAAAGTATGCAAACAATCTGGAAGTGTTAGTGGATGAGCGCACCGACCAGCTACAGGAAGAGAAAAAGAAGACAGGTGATGTATCTAATAGTCAAGTAGAAATAAGAGTCGAACTAAGAGAACTCTGCACGGATGGGCTTTGCGATAACAAAGTGTGGAAATTCCATCGAATCTATGAAACCATGTCGTCTATAATAACACTTCCATCCTTTGTTTTGTCAAAGTCCGTGCTCAGTTAGATTAGACGGATTCTAGTATACTTACTGCTTGCGAACAGATGGCTCTCGATGTTTTCCTGCATCGAAAACCTACACGGCTAGACCCTTTATCTATAGGTAGCATGGAGTTACTCTCTAGGTCCGTGATAGGTAGACACAACACAACGTAGTTATATTACCCAACGTTACGCATTAAGTGCTTTGAGGAGGAGCGCGCAGTTCAAACATGGGTTAGGCATGTCTACCTAAATATCAAATATTTCCTTCTTAAGTTCACATATTAACTGTGTATTTCAGAGGCATTACTAGAAGAAATGCTGCCGGTGCCAGTCGCCGACCAGCTCAAGCGCGGGCGCCGCGTCATGCCCGAAAGCTACGACTCCGTCACGATCTACTTCAGCGACATCGTTGGATTCACTGCCATGTCCGCGGAAAGCACGCCTTTACAAGTGAGTCTTCAAATATCAGGTCGGATATGAAATTAATTGAAACTTCTATGAAATTATGACGTGTATAAATAACACTTGCACTGCGTAATGCTATCAAAATCGTTGCAGACTTTTCTTGGTCTAACTCTTAGGTAAGGTAACTCTTTGTCTACCTGTGAGTTCCTGTATTTGGCTTCCTGTTTTAAGCTTGTTGTCTATCGTAAGTTTTATAGCTGTTGGTTCTCCTAACACAAATAAATAAATAAATAAATAACTCGATTTTTTTACTAATGAAAAAATTCACTGCTTGATTTTAACCTTTCAAAACACCCGATATTATAACCAACTGAGCTACCGAAACTTGTTAACCCGACCGCGACCCTAGCCCGAAGAATTGAATTTTAAAATTTTTCCTTAAATTTTAATTATCGCTCGCAGATGTAGGTATTTGCTTGGTACAAAATTAGTCATGTACTTAATATTTTTTAAACAGTTACAACCGGTTTTTCACTTGCGCGTTAAATAGATAACAATAAATTAATTGATCTTATTGCTTAATTATTTATTTAGGTCATCGCCAAATTGCGTAAACATACCTACAATTACATAGATTACTTTGTTCGTATACGTACCTAATACTGAATTAACTTTTTTACAGGTTGTAGACTTCCTGAACGACCTATACACATGTTTTGATTCTATCCTAGAGAACTTCGATGTTTACAAAGTGGAAACTATCGGCGACGCTTATATGGTTGTAAGTATTTTGGAATTGTTTTGGAGATTAGGTACCTATATTTTAAGTAGACTCGGCGATGGCCGAGTGTTGATTATATAAATATTGCGAGATATCAGTCATACTTACTAATTTCCAAAAATTGAAAATGCGTACAGTGTTTTTTTATATTACCTATTTCGTCAGGTGTCTGGACTTCCCATACGTAACGGAATAATGCACGCTGGCGAGGTGGCCTCAATGGCTTTGGCTCTACTATCGGCCACACGGTCCTTCAGAGTCCGACACAGGCCCGACCATAGGCTCTTACTACGAGTTGGAATACATTCCGGTAAGCTTATTAGATCCAACGAGATATTAATATTAGAGCTGTAAAGTCTAACACTGGACCCGGGTATGTCCTTAAACTACGTCCAAGACCACCGGTGGACGGGCAGCAGCGTCCCTCAAATTCGGTGTACTCGACTGCGATCGCCAACCCGCCTGCCAGGCGTGGCGATTATGGCATTCATCCCCCATAAAAGGGGGAGGCCTATGTTCAGCAGTGGACGTCTTAATATGGCTGAGATGATGATGATGATGATGTTGAAAGTCTAATAACGATATTCAGAAAAGGATACCTACAACATACATTAACTAATTGAGTCTTGTAAAATTGTATGAATAGGTACCTAAGGGGCAAGAAAAGTTCGTGCTTCCGATTTCACATCTAAAATAGATCTGTCTGTACGGCCCCGTGCGTTATGCGGTAAATCTGGTTGTCAAAAGTTGATGTTTAATATTTCAGTTACCGCGAAACATGTAACCGTATAGTGCCATATATTTGGCTATTAATCTCGCTGCACGATTTTTTCCTTAAACTTTAAACTTCTACTGCAATCTATAAATCTATAATTCAAATTAAAAAAAATATTTATATATCCTCAGGTCCCGTTTGTGCTGGAGTAGTCGGACTAAAAATGCCTAGGTATTGTTTATTCGGCGACACCGTAAACACAGCGAGCCGGTTCGAATCAACTGGGGCACGTACGTATCAACACTATTAACTAATTACCGCTACTAAATTGGTCCTTCTAACCGGATGTTTTCATTAGTCATTCCGGTCACCTAGCCTAGTGGGTTGTGATCCTGCCCACGAAGGGCAGGGTCTGTCCCGGGCTTAGAGGATATAACCAACGGAGACGCCATGTCTAAAATTTTCGGTACAAAATATCAAATGTATAGGTACGTCATGTCAGATAAACGTCAGTCCATACATATGGTTGACATGTGGTTGACCATTGGCCGCCTATTTTCGACAGAGTTAACAGGGGGAACGCCTGTTAATGGCGGCTCCATTGTTAATTACTCCGAGGTCCTGGGTTCGAATCCCGCTAAAGCCATTTATTTATTGTTCCTGAGTTATGGATGTTTTTAAGTATGTATTTATCTATCTAAGTACCTATGTATGTATATCGTCGCTGTCGCTCGGTACGCATTGTACCATCGCCCACACTGTTAACTGTCCATCGGTGGACATTATGCCTTTTGTAATAAGGTCCACCGATGAATGTTGCTGTTTGTACAAGCTTTGCTTAGTTCGGGGCTAGGTCGACCTACGAGTACGAGTGAGATTGTCGCCAAATATTTATTTCATAATTCATGTTTCAGCTCTCAAAATCCACTGCAGCGCGGCCTGTAAATCGTTGCTGGATAAACTAGGTGGCTATATACTAGAAGAGAGAGGGATAGTGGCTATGAAAGGCAAACGCGATCAGGTGACGTACTGGCTGAAGGGGGAAGAGACGGAGACGGCGGCGGCGCGCGCGCACCGGCGCGCGCAGGCGGAGGGCGTGCCGCAGCTGGCCGTGGAGAAACGGGGACAGAGGAGTTCGCTTAAGAACAAGTGCTGGAAGAATCAAGTTGGAGTATTACACAGGTTGGAGCGACGACAGTCTATTCATTGTACACGGTGGCCAAAAAATAAGTGCATTCTCGTTGCCAGGGAGGTTTTGGGATTATGCTGAGCAACTTTTACTATGGGACCAATCCCGAAATCGCGAAAAAAATTTACCCTCCCATAGAAAATGGACCAGCCAAAATGTATGAAACAACCAAATCTTTTTTTCGCGATTTTGGGGGGATCCCATAATGATAATAAAAGTAGCTCAGTTATAATCCCAAAACCTCCCTGGCAACGGGAATGCACTTATTTTTTGGCCACCGTTTGTAAGATGTAAAACATCATAGATTCAATCAATTTTGTATCTACGGTAACTCACTGTCCGCCTGATCGAGTCATATGTTCAAAGAAAAATCTTTTAAACAATTATGTAATGACAATTTTCTCATATCAATTTTGCAGGTGTTGCAGTTTAGAATCTCCAAAGAAGTTGCGTTTTGCCTCAGGCAATTTACTAGAATCGCATACTGATAGCGTCTTACACCATCGGAGTGATGAATATTTAATGGAGGTAAGGATAACCTCTCTACACAATCCTTCCATCTTACCTACCTAAAGGATTCCTAAAGGATTACCTTTAAATATTACAGTTAAAATAGAAAATGTTTCTATAATTCAAAGCTTTTTCATGAGGCTTTTGTACGATTCACACAAGTCAGGGCGCGTCTTACTTCAGTCAAAGAAATTTGAACGCGATATAATCTGAATAGAAGGTTCAATTTCCTTTGACTCTACTATGACGCGCCCTATAAGATATAGGTGTGAATCGTTAAGTTATATCACGCCCTATATCGTGTTTTAGGTGATAGGCGACGGTCATTTAACAACAGCGCAACGCGGGGACTTCTTAGAAGCGCCCAGCCTCCGACACGAGCAGACCAGCGTGTCCTGCCCCATCATCGAGCACACGGAGTCGCCACCAGCTCCTATCCCAAATAATTCCTGCGCCACCCTGCCCCACGAGAACAAACGCACCAAGCCCTGCGATATAAAGCTCGTGGTCAACGGGTGTTCTTACAGCGAGAACGAAGCAGGTGTGCCGCTGCTCGCGGACGCGTGACTTAATACATGTACTTATTAATTCCTCGCACTAGTCATGGGCGATGCCCTGGGCCTATAGCATAGGATGTTAGAGGCTCTTTTCTGATAAGCTCTCTATTTTTGTTTAATGACAGACATAGAAGCTTTTGTGGAATCAAACAAGTGTTTGAAAAAATGATACATCGATAAATCTGTTATCGATAAGTCAACAGATTAATAATTAATAGATAACTTCTACTTGCTGTAAATTAACGACAAATTTTAAGAACGCAAATCGATTACAAACTGGCCCCTGTTTCACCAACGTAACAGGTGCGACGAATTGTAAAATCACTGTTGCTGACGTCACAGGCATCCATGGGCTACGGTTACCGCTTACCATCGGGCGGGCCGTATTCCTGTATGCCACCATCATTTTCTTACTAAAAAAAACTTTATGATATCGGAAAAAAACAGATATTTCTCTTGCTAAGTTTATGACAATTGTCACAAGAAACACTACAATTGTCACGAAATTCCGACATATAACTCATTACCTGTCAACAGTGAACGCATATATTTAGTATGGAAACCGCCTTTAGGAACATTACCGTTCACATTCTCGGGCCCAATTAGCACACATACACAATTACGCCTACATTCAAATAAGACGACGCGCTTACAGAGCCTGTAATCAAAGCTGGTAAACGAAATAATAGTCGTCTTTATTATACTAATGGTACATAGCTAAGTGTAGATGTAATGCATATAATGTCAATAACTACCAATCAGCGACATTAATCCGCTAATAACCTTCTTGCTGTACGTACTGGCCGCTGAGAGTTCGCGGCTCATATTTGATTAGAATATGACTTGGACAGGGATAGGTTTATGCCATACATTGAAGAACCAGTCAAATAATTCACGTATAATAATTTAATGCAGATTAAAAGATAACTAGTTAAAATGTTGTTATGAAATGACAGACTAACTCAACATAAGTAAATATATCATTGTTGTATAAATGTATTCCGCTATAATAAGTATTTTGTATATTTTAGTATCAATTTGTATGGCAGTGCGAAGTTACGTTCAAGTATAGTCTGTCCGTTTTTCTAAGATAAAGTAAGTACTGAAATGTATGGCGAACTTGATCTTAGAAATCGGACTGGCTATACAGTCTGCAAAATTTACATGGGTACACGAATCGGGTCAAAAATATTTAAACAGGCGGAGTCACAATAAATCCCCACTTCCAGTTCCAATGGAAATATTTTATATGTATATAGTTGGTCAAGCAAGTTTGTCATTAGAAAAAAAGGTGCAACATTAAAATTTTGTATGGGACCACAGCCATTCGCGCGCTTTATTTTCTAAATTTGCCGCTCTTTTCTACTGACGGAAATGGCTTGAGAGAGAACCTACATATATGTGACAGTAGACGTAGAGGGTGGATTCAAATGATCAACATTTTCAGATAATGTGTGTATTTGTTAAATTAATCCAGTGAAAGCGCGATAGAAAAAAATGTATCTACATAGACCGGGTATGATTATCTCACGGGTATATCTCGTGAATAGAACATATTCTAGATATCTTGACAGGCATCCACTCAATTTCATGTCTCTCTAATTGGACAGCTTTTTCCATAGTTCTCTGCGAATAGCATCTTGTGCGAATCTGAATGGAAAGTAATGTAAAATGACAATACCAAATTTGATTATTAATTTGAAATAACTAGGTAGTTTTTTTATAGCTCCATCTCATGAAATAAAAAAGGAAAATACAAATCTGTAAGAAGGATTTTATTACTACATTTATAATTATATAGAAAATACCTAAACTAAACACAAGTTAATAAAATGGTCTACTTTATTTGGCATAACACCATCCCTATTATCCTCGCAATTTAAAAAGTCGTATGTTGTTATGAAAGTCGTATGCAGTTGTTACGTTTTAGCCTAGCACGGTAGTATTGAAAATAAATCGTCATGTTTATTCCAAATTTTACTGAAGTTATATGTTTACTACAAGTGAAAAGTGATTCCACTGTCCTTAGTATGAACTAAAATAACTTCTGCACCACTTCACGACACATTAAGACATTTTTAATTACAAAAAAAACGTTGTTTTTATAAATCAATTTAGCCATCCGTCACTGACTGTCATCTCGGTCGAACTGAAGTTGCGAATCGAACAGTTTGTAAGCACCGCCTACAATCGAATAGTTTACGTTGGGTCATAACTGAGCGGACAGAATACTTCCATGTATATCAGTTCGCTGCCTGTCAAGAATTACCTACAATTCTTCTAAATCTTTGACAATTGTCAGAAACTTCGCAGGAGAAATATCTGTTTTTTTCCGATATAATAAAGGTTTTTTAAATAATACAATGATGGTGGCAAACAGGAATACGGCCCGCCCGATGGTAAGTGGTAATCGTAGCCCATGGATGCCTGTGACGTCAGCAACAGTGATTTTACAATTCGCCGCACCTGTCACCGATGTGAAATTGGGGCGTATATAATTTCTTTATTCTATTTAGTGTACTTAAAAATAAAAACGTAAACTGTAGTAGGTATACAGTGCCAAAAGATAACAGACATGTCGATATTTCATTTTGTCGATCACTTTATTTTGCCACAATAACTTGTCTGTTAATGAGAGTAATATAGATAAAAAATGTGTAAGTTGCCAGACTAAAGGCTGGAATAGTGAATGTTTTTCTGTATGAAATGAAGGTTCAATATTGTTGACTGGATTTTGTTGAGTCGATTCATAAAAAAATATGTGCCAAACCTATCTGTTTGGGTATTTATGTTTGTTAGGAAATTGATGTTAATATAATTATGAAGTATGACGAAAGAGTCGGCCCCGTAAGTTAGCGAAAACCAGGCAAAGCCGGGATAGGATAGTTTATACGTAAGCTCAGTGTACGGACGATACTTATAGCGTCAATGTGATCTGTGTCAGTATTAAGTTATTAAGAGACAACGTTCAATAGAAATTATTTAATAACATTAAACTCTTATTTCACATTTCACGGTAACATCGTTTTACTTAGACATATTATTTACAACAGTCGATACGGCTAATATACATCTAGGAAACCTAAGAATATTAAAGCCTAGAATCCGAGTTGCACGGAACCTGCTACAAAATGAAGCCGTAATTACAATTATATTTGACGTCCTCATAAATACCGGCTCGACTACTCGAGACTCGCCTTCTAGGCTTCAGTATCGGGCGCGGTCCTTGGGCCGGGTGTGGGGGGTGCGGGGCGTGCGGGGCGTGCGGGGGGGTCACACGGCCGACTCGGTGTCGAGCAGCGGCGGGCCGGGCGCGCGGCGCAGCGAGGGCGTGGACGAGCGGCCGGCGAAGATGCCGAGCAGCCACGAGCGCAGCGCCAGCCGCGGCAGCTTGCGCGCCTCCGCCGCGTCCGCCACGTTCTCCAGCGACCGCCACTTCTTGTAGAACTCGATGTAGCTCGAGTCGTGCACCTTCCGCTTGGCGGGCGGCTTGTTGTACAGGCTGCACTTGCGCAGCAGCGGCGAGTCCTCCTCCTGGCGCGGGTCGGCGAGGATGCCGATGACGGTGCCGTTGAAGACGGGGTCGCCGGGCCGCGTGAGCGTGGCCACGGGCTCCGGCTCGGCGTCGAGCGAGCGCGTGGTGTGCTGGCGGCGCAGGCGCGGCGAGCGGCGCCGCTCGGGCAGCACGTCCAGCGACGCCGCGTAGCGCAGCGTCCGCGTCGGCGACGGCGACCGCTCGCCCCGTTCGCCCGCCGTCGACGACGCGATCGAACTTAGCGCATTCCTGCAACGAAGCGACACGTTTTGTGTAGCAACAATTTAAATGCTATGCTAACAATAAATTGGTCTCGGTAGCGATCAACAGTCACCTGAAATATCATGTAGGGAAAAGTCGGGTTGGGGGTTTTCGGCGTCATGTAAGTTAGTGGTGGTTACCTGGCCTTGGCGAGCATGTCCTTGGCGCGGCGCTGCGGGGGCGGCGTGCCGGGCGCGGGCGCGGCGGGCGCGGGCAGCGAGCAGCGCGAGCCGCGCGCGCCCGACGCCGCGCGCTGCCGCACCACGCTGCCGCCGCCGCTGCCGCCGCCTGCGCAACAACAACGACAAACGTTACCACAAGACACCGGGAACATGGACATCAAAAATATGTAGATCACCAAGCCGGCAAGAATTTTTCACAAATCAAATAAAAATCCCAGAAACTAATGCCAATTCCGTTGCCCCATTCGTCTAAGACTTAGACTCTAAGTTTTACAGCATTTAATAACTGGAGTCGCCTTTAAGAACTTACCCCTCTGCCGAAAAACTTGCACAATTGTGCAAACTGTCTGACATGGCTGTTTGTACGTTACGTACAAATCATGTAGAAATAGCCATACATTTGACATCCTCTCCCCCGCAAAAATCGGCAGACTGTTTTGTAAAGAAAATGACAGCGATGACATCTCCAGTTACTAAATGCTCTAAGGTCTAGGTGTACTGTCATTTTAAAATTGATCTAAATGCAAAATAGTTGAGTACTACATTGGTCGACTGAACATTCATTTGAGATAAAGTCATTGACCGAGCGAGCGCGAAGCGCGAGCGAAGCTTAAAGCTTCACATAGTCGCGTTTGTTACCCGATTGTCATACATAGATTTAATAAATTGATAATTATAAGTATTTTTGTCGATTAAGCTTTTGGCAGAACCGTTTGCGAGGTCTACAGATAACAAAGGCCCCTAATTTAAAACTAGTCAACTTATTTTGATTATAAGTAGGTGCTTAAATTTTCAAAAAAAAAACTAAACCAACTCATACCTGATAGTGAAGGATGCCTCGAGTCCGCGAGCCGTGGGCTCCGCCTCGGTCGACAGAACAGCGGCCGCAGGTCGTCGCCTTCCACGAATCGCTTCTGGATCGCTTTCTCCGTCGTACCCACCAACCAGTACGTTTGAATCTAAAATAAAAAACAAAACTAAATAGCATGATATGTACTATTATTATACTATTTCAATTTACATTTACTTTTGAAATGTCGTTAGGGAAGATGCGTGTGTGTGACCCCATCTTAAAGACAAAGTTTGGTTTTGCGAGCCACATTAGGGCATTTCATAATCCGGATAAGAATTATTGATGAAGTCGCCATTGCCGGACACGGCAAGGAAGGAAGAGAGAGAGAGGGAGGCGAGAAAATGGCTCAGTTACAACTATTGTTGGGTGAGATGTATGCGCAGCAGTGGACTCCAGCTGTTATATTACATGTAGTGGTATCGTACCTCCCCCTTCCCCTTGATGGCGATAGCGCCGCGGGGCTCCACGATGTAGCCGCCGATCTTGTCGAGCGCTAGTTTACAACTCGGCGAGATGTGGATGCGGAGCGGCTCGCCCGTGGATTCCATGCGCGACGCCGTGTTCACCGTGTCGCCGAACAGACAGTAGCGAGGCATCGTTAGACCCACTACGCCTGCTACTACCGCCCCTGCAAGACAAATACTCAGATATATTACAAGAGAGTTCCCATGGCTATGACACTTGAATGGAAAACGCCTAGAATATTGTGATATTTTTATTTTTAAATGTCACAAAACGAATAAAATGTAGCTATTTCTTTTTACGCCGCACCCATTGTGATATTTTTATTTTTAAATGTAACAAAACGAATAAAATGTAGCTATTTCTTTTTTACGCCGCACCCGAGAATTACTTTAACCAAGTGGAGAAAACTCGCTGTACTTATTTTTTTTAAATTCGAAGGACTCAAGTTATAAGTCAAGTTTAACTTTAAACTTCAGTATCTTATTAGGAATGAATTTGTGTTCATACATTTTAGGGTGGTATTCCATCTGTCCAATTTCTTTGTCCAATGTCAGTAAGCCTCACTCTCTCATTAAAGCAAATACACATTGGACAAAGTAATTGGATAGGTGGAATACCATGGAAATGCCTTCGCAATAAATAGGAACAAAAAAATCGTATATTACCTGTGTGTATTCCTATTCTAAGTTTAAGAGTTTCATTTGGTCTGTGCGAAATTTTGTGACTTTTGACGGCGTTTAATAACTCCAACGCCATCGACGCGATTTCACCCACGTGCTTGTCGTTGTTTCTGATTGGTAAACCCGATACCTGGAACAATTACTAGCTTAAAACCTGGCGACGTTTTCGACCTAATTAAGGAAAGATTTAGTGTTAAGTGTTTTGTTATCCAAATTATTATAGACTTACCACCATGTAAGCGTCGCCTATAGTTTCCACTTTATAGACGTCGTAGCCTCTAATGATTCTGTCGAACACGGTGTAGAGATCGTTGAGGAAGTTGACGACCTGCAGCGGCGTGCTCTCCGCGGACATGGCGGTGAAGCCCACTATGTCACTGAAGTAGATCGTCACCGAGTCGAACGACTCCGGCTCCACGCCTTCACCCGTCGTCAGTCGTCGCGCAACGGACCTGCAACAATAACCCACACGTATTACAGTGCTATCGATATAAACTAAACTATATCGCAAAACAATCTTCAAATATTACAAGCCAATCCGTGAATAAATCCGTGCTAACCTACAAAAAGTGAATTAATTGCGATGTTAGCGTCAAACGATACTTACTACATTAGTGTCAGAATCTACGTTCACTCGACTATTTAACTATGAGCCAAGGCCAATAGGCAATCTTAAAAATAAAATTTACTGCTAGACTAAATACCATGCCAATTTACTGAGCTATTTTAATACTAGATTAACCTAAGTCCTGTTCAGAGAGAAGAAAAACGCCATCACCGAACACGACGCTCGAGAAACCGCCACAAAACCCAAAGCAAGCTCTACTACTACTCAAACTGTGTTAGAACAAGCGAGACCGCCTGCCGAGGCAGGGCATCTGCGCACCGAACTACCAGTAGGGAGTTAATTACCTCAAGACATTTTCACGACATTTCTATAATGGATTCAACCTCCACATCTGGAAAAGAACACAAGTACAACAAAGTGAATACATTTACAATTTTTATACAATAATGTACCACGGTTTACATCAAGTCCATGTCTTCGGTAGGAAATCTTGGCTGTGTATTTGTATCTAGTCCGGTGAGGGTACAGATATAGGTGGTTTTCCAAGGTCTACTATTGTTCACGGCAGAGCTTTTCATAACAATCATTTAATTTCTATTTAGATTTTGAGGGTGATTTACAGAAATTAAAAAGCTTTCTAAAATATGTAAACCACTTGAGCTAAGAAATAAAACCATAAAAATTTTAATTTAAATATACATAACAAAACGAAGCATTTATATTTCATAAAAGACGTCACTATTCTTATATACATTGAAATGAATTGCTAATCACAAAATATTTTTAAATATTCACTAAAGAAAATACAACAAGTCAGAGAGTGTCAGTATTTGTTCCAATATGTATCTTCATTATCCTGTTATCGCCATCCTGTTAGTTTTACTACTTAGAAACGCAGTTATGAAAATTCTCCTTTCCCAAAATAATTGAAATCAGTAAAACAAGTGTATATTTAATTATAAAGGCATACTTAAAAGAGCATGATAACTACTTAAATGTGAAGTAAATGTTGATGGATGAATCCAAATATCAGATAACTGGACAAAATGTAAACCAGTGTGCACACTAAAGCGGCCGCCAATCGTCAGAGTTTCACACCCCTGCTTCAGCTTGTTGTATTTGCGTTTTCCTTCACTTTCTTGTTTACAGCAATTTATTAGTAACTCGTAATGATGGCTTATATCTAACCAGGTAGTAGTTTACATGCACACATTAAATTAACACAATTAGTGAAGCTGGGTTAACATAGTATGGAAGTTGACATTAGAACTTGATGTCGTGGACATTACTGTTTGGTATAATCGTAAGGGATAAAAGAAAATGTATCCATGTTGTACCTACCCAATAAATAAAGAGGTAAAGGTATAAGGTATTGCGATACATACTTTGGTAGCATTCTATGTAATAAATCTTCCGTCTTCTGCTTCTCTTCAAACAATAGCCTCGTTCTCTCATTGACTAGTTCTTCTAAATTATTAGCGTACTTCTCCATCATGTCCATCATTTGGTCCATTATATTCCTAGACCTGAGAAGTTAAAACAACGTTATTCATGTATATAAACGTACGTAATAGAAACTATGGACTTTATAATTTTTTTTTCATTTGTGGTTTCATTTCATGTAATTTTTAAATTGAGGTTCCATTTTGGTGCCGTGACCAGGATATCGGTCGGTAGCCAAGGTGCATTGTTGCACAGTGAGATTTGGAAAAAAACTTTTAAACTAAGCAGTCTTTTTGGTTAAACGTGTGAAATTTATCAAACATTAAAGAGAATGGTGGGATATTGCCAGACGGAGCCTGTTGGCGCAATTTTACTAAATCTAGTTTCACTTAAGTAATCAGTGTTACAGCTTCTAACGTCAGCCTTCTTGATCGAAACAATTCTTAGATACACAAAACAGAGCGAAGGCATTAGCGAGACGTACTTGCCGGACTTCATCTTCTTGAGCCGGTTACGCAACGTGACGAAGTCTGGTCTTGCAGCCGGTTCTTCGGCCCAGCAGTCCTGCATGGTCTGCAGCACGTAATCTTCGGCCACGCCGACCAGGGCGCTCGTGTCGGGCCGGAACACCTCCTCGCCCTCAGTTCGGCCCCGCTTCACGCGCTCCACTATTTCTGTGTCGACAAATAAATAATCGTCACAATTTGTAAATGGAATCATCTTATTTAAGATTCCTTGATATACTCGTATTAGATGTAAAGTCTATCGATGGCCAACCATCTGACCGTAAAGCTTTATTGGATTGGATGGGAACTTATAAAACGAGGCGCCGATGGTATTGCTAAATTTTTTAAGTATAAATGCTTCGAGAATCCATGGAAAAGGGCTCATTTAGACGGCGCGCGAACTCGTATGCGGTTTTAGTTACATTGCGGACCATTCAGGTTACATCAGTTCAGCCGACCGATCAAAAAACGCAATGTAATGAAAGTCGCATGCGAGTTCTCGCACCGTCTAAATGAGCCCTAAGTTACGTGTCTTGGTTTCGGAGACTTTGAGCTGACAACTTACCTTTGGGATCTAGGCTATTGCCAAACGGGCCCTTGCGAGCGATAATCTCGTACAGTATGATGCCGAACGCGTACACGTCGCCCTTCTGCGTGCCGCCCACCGTGCCGTTTGGGTCGTCTAACTCCCGAAGCAGCTCTGGTGACTTCCACAGCAAACCTGGACACCACACACGTTTTAATTGTGTAAATCCAAAGTAGTACCATGAAAACATGATACATACTATAATAAAAAATAAAGTACAGGTTCCCAAAATTTGGCATGAATAAAATGAACTAGACGAGTTACACATTTTGACAAATTGTAACGTACAAGGGTACTTTTTGCATTTTTCTTGAGTTTAATCATACCAGCTTTGATGAATCTAAATGAAATGAAATATGAAATTACCTCTGTAATATTGATGATCGCCCATGAAACCTACTTCCGCAGAGTACCTTAATTCATGAAGACCGAAGTCAGTAACCTGTAAAAGAAATAATTCACAGATCACGGCACAAGATAAAATTTATTATTTAATTAATGTATCAAACGCGAAAAGAAGAAAAATATTACCTGAAGCATCCATCTTGAAGTAACTACACAATTCGAGGATTTGAGATTTCCGTGAAACACTAATGGAGAATTATGAATAAACGTCATACCCTGAAATGAATACATTTATAATGATTACTCTAAGGTATTTAAATGTAATAAATAAAGAAGTTTTAAATAATTGAAAGTTATACTTCACCTTTATGAGATCATGTACTAACGATGATATGAACATTTGGTCCAATTTTATATCCTCATTTTCAATTATATCCTGAAACAATACAAAAATGAATGAGAATTGATTTAACCAGAAATTATTATACCATTTTTCCACACAATATGAAAAACAAGGTTTTTACTTGACGTTGACGCAATACAGCTGCAGAGATAGTTGACCCCCCTGCAAACAAACTTCT
This sequence comes from Cydia fagiglandana, assembly GCF_963556715.1. Classification (NCBI taxonomy): domain Eukaryota; kingdom Metazoa; phylum Arthropoda; class Insecta; order Lepidoptera; family Tortricidae; genus Cydia; species Cydia fagiglandana. The sequence continues at coordinate 9,349,363 of NC_085937.1, forward strand.
ATGCAGGATATTAACTCTCTCTATAGCTGACTATGCTCATTCGAATGACGATATCGTTTTTGTGGACGATTTTGTACAGTTACTGTGAAAAGCTTGAATTTAGGAAACTTGCTAGAACTGCAGGTTGGTTGTGTATTGGCGCGAAGGCCAAAAGTTTTTGATTTAGGCCACAAGGTGGCATATCCTCCAACACGAACGGAAGCGTACATGAACGTTAGGGGACAGAAAGTGAAATCGCTGGCCCAATATTACAGGGTTCTATGTTTCACTTTTATCGAACTGAAATTTGAACATTGTCATAGTGACATTAAGTCGAATTTCAACTATCTTGAAAATCTAATATTGGACCAGCAAAATGTCAATGCCAAGTTATATCCCTCTAAGGCCCAGCCATACAAATGAAAAACCTAAAAGTTGCCACTGAAATTTGAACCTTTAGTGCAGGGAATAGAGTTGATTTTTACTTGTTTGAAATTTTAACGAAACAAAAGAAATGCATCTCTGTTCCAATTGAATATGGTTTAAATTTCATCGCACTGAAGAAGTACTATAGGTAGGGCCTTGCGCCTTAGGCACAGAATAAATAATAGTACTAGGTACAGAAGACTCAGACTAGGTACTCACATACAAGCTCCCCTTGGCACAGTAGTCGGTGACGAGCAGCACCCGTAGCGGCTCCACCACGGCGCCGATGAACGAGTTGAGGTTGTCGTGCCGCAGCTCGCGCAGCAGCCGCATCTCCTTCATCACGTCACGCGGAATGTCCTGCCGAGTCACGACATCAATATTAGTTATATAGAACTCAAGTCAAATAAGAGTCGGGACGCGACTTAAGCCGACCACTGACTAACAGTCCGCCGGACGATATCGGCCTGTCAGTTAGAACAAAAATGTGACAGTTCCGAACAACTGACCGGCCGATATCGTCCGGCGGACTGTTAGTCAGTGGTCGGCTTTGCAGTACAACCAATTTGATAATTCCAAACATTAGTAACATTCCTTATTTGATGCGGAGTGATGAAAGTCATATGACGAGAAAGGTATTACGAATGAATGTTGAAGAAAGTTGGATCGTTGGTATTGGACAAATCAAATTTAATTGAAATTATATTTTAGCCAATGACGTGCAACAACCGTTTATAAATAATTTACTTCTAATTTAGCTAATTCTAGGTATACATTATTAATATAATATAATATTAAAGACCACGTTACACTTTGTGAGATGCATGTATTTGTGTTAAAATATAAAGTGAACAAGAAGATATAATAAAAATTAGATAAGACACATGCAATAAAGACATACCACGTATTTTCTCTATTAAAGAAGCATGAAAATACCCTGTCCTTGAATTCATTATTTCTAACTTTAAAAACGTCGGCCATAGGTGGGAACGAAAGATCGGATCGCTGTTTCTCGCTCCTACCTACGACCGCCGTTCGTGCGTGCCATACGACAAATCAATTACAAACATTAACACTATCATAGCGTAATTTGGAACCATAAGCCATCCATTAGTAAAACTAATACCATCACACCCCTTGATATATTTTAATGTATGTATTTATTAAGCCTATGAAGGTCTTCCAAGATATTCCAACTTTATACTTTTTATTCCTTAGTAAGTACCTAATACATAAACACTTTATTGTATGTAAACCATAGCGTACGGCAGATAAAGGTGTAGTACCAACTTTACAGTAAGGCAAACTTAAGTAAGGTGTGTACAGTAAGGCAAACTTATCCCTAAACATCCTTCGTGTAAATTCACGAGATAATTCAGTAGGTACATTAATTACGTTATCAGCTATGACACAAAAGTTTCGTTTCCAAGAAATACAAATCAAGGAACAAATCCAGAATGAACTTACTTTCTTTTTGGAGAACTTCAACTCCTTAATCCTAACAACATTGCCCCTGTACTGAGCGGTCTCCGCGAATATCTGAGGGCAGCATCGGCTCTCGCACGATATGCCGCTCGCTAAACTTAACTGAAAAAAAAAACAACATTTCAAACACATGATTTCTATTTCATGATTTCATAAACATGACGAATACATTATAAAGAAATGAAGAAGTTCGACCAGACGAAGCTGGCGTAAATATTTTTGCGTATGTCAAAATGCTATCCCTACAGAATTATAGATGTGATTCATGGGCCACTTGCACCATCCCACTAACCCGGGGTTAACCGGTTAAGCCATGGTATGGTTACCAGTACAATTTGCCACTGGGTTAACGGTTTACCCGGTTAACTCCACCCGGATATAGTAATTATAAAATAAGCCAGATAAAATGTTAAAGGAAGTGTGTTGGCTCATATCAAACCTACCTTACTAGGTGACCAGACTAATCCACTGCCATAATATCCATTGATATCCTGCGAATCTATCTTCCAGAGTAGACCCTCTATCTCCTGCTCGATCTTCCACTTGCGGTAAATGCTAATAGTAACGACTAGAGTGCAGAACAGCGTGACGGCCAGCGTCCCGGCGACCACTAGGGCGGTGATCTGGGAGTCATCTTTGGGACACTTCTCGTTAAGGAAACCACATGAGGGTTCGTCCTCGGGTTTCACGTTGTCGGGCCAGTCGATTTGGATGCGCGGGTTCGTTTTGTATTCCTGAAATGATGGGGATAGGTCTATTTAACACACAAGTATGAAGATGTTTAAGTAGTTTTTTTTTTCATTGGGCTAGTAAGGCAGCTTGAAGTTTTTAGTAGACATTCAAACATTGAAAATCAACGTCAACAACTGGGATTGAAGTACAAGTTAAAATTATACCGACCGCTCATATACGTATTTTATGTTATGATTGTTACATTTGACAGTATTAATGGGACTACGCGAACCAACAATGTAAACACTTAATTAGATTCGGTTGTTTGGGCTTAACCATTTAACCATTTGACATTCATTTCCAGTCATTCGATTTCAAACCGTAATTCTTACAGTAGAGATGCGTTTTTTGTTTTAAGTATGATGGCAAGTATGTTGCCGCTACGGACTAAAGGGTTAATGTCATGGGTGTGCCACGTCTAGCATTAGACAAGTCGTTAGGTACGCACATTTGATTACTTAGCATTAATTATATTACTACATTACAGATGAGAGTATCTGCATTTACGCGTAATTAATCATATGTGAGGTCACCTAGTCAAATTATCAATGACAGAACTTAATAAGTACATAAATTATCTGGCATAGAGAGTTGAAGACAGGCAGTTATCAAGAGCATATTTATTTTTACATTACTATAAAAATAATTCATATCATCTATTATTTATATTTTCGCTCTAAATAGTTTGTTACTTTGCCATCTGTCGCAAGGGCGTTGTACACGCCCCTGACACCAAGGGGGAAAAATCAAGAATCAAGACTCTACAACTAAACTCCATTTGTCCTATAACTCCAACATCACCGTTAGGTTAGGTATGCAGCTAGTCGTCGTCTGCTGTTAGCTCTGTTGCTAGACAACCGACTCTTTAACGCCACCACGCCAATACGCCAATACGCGCCATCATTGCCATCATTCATCATCATTCATCATCATTCATCATTGTCACTGCTGGGCACAGACCTACTATGGAACTTGAGGAAAAGGTTAGGGATATCATTATACTGACAGGGAACTCGCGGCTGCTCTGCTGGAAGTGGCCGACGGGGATCATGCTGTAGGTGCAGTTGACGTCGTCGTCGCTGAGGTTGCTGGCCGAGCGCGCCTTGAACGCGAGCACAGAGAAGTTACCCTCGGAGTCGGCCCGCTCGTCCAGACGAATCATCATTCCGGAGACACCTGCAAGCATTCATTCGTCAATACTACATATCCATCATTTTAGTAAGGGACCTTTTTCGTGATGATTTTAAGAAGGATTGCCACTGTTGTTTTCATGAAATAGGCACAATTTTAAAGAATACGAACATAGACGCGTCTTAGTAACAACAACGATACATTAATCACGAGTACAGTCTGTAACTCTTTGGTGACAATTTTACGCGCTATTAAAGTTGCATTGAATATTTTTTAAGTTCAGCCACTACATTTTTCAGCGATAATATTTACTGATATAGCATTTATGTTAGGGTGGTATTTAATTCCACCTGTCCAATATCTTTGTCTAATGTTAATGCGCCTCACTCTCTCATTAAATCAAAATGTGAGACGCAAAACACTTCGGCCAAAGAAATTAGATAGGAGGAATACCACCCTTACGCATTACTTTTCCAAAATATTTTTACCTCTATGCTGATTGCTGGTGGCGCCAATACGGTATTTTCCTACTAGTCAAATCAGTTACTTTTTTAGAACTGTCAAAACGATTTGCTAATATGGAATTTATATATATATATCTATATATATTTTTTTAATTTATTTATCATAAAGTACACAACACTTTTATAAACATTATATTCCTCGCCAAACTGCAATTGCAGTTTGTTGGCGATTGATATGAAACATTACATCGTGACGTCACGGTCGAATCACCTACTTTTTATCTTTCTATCCGATTTATTAAATTAAACTTGTGTTTAAAAATAACTCCTATGTTTTTCTAATAATTATCTGGTGCTATATTTCATGCATGGCGTAAAATAATTTATTTTAAATACAGTATGCTTAAAATAATAATGGTACTTTTTGAAAGAATGATTATTAAGGAGTGGAGCAACGCGGTATCTAGATACAGATCAAGTTTGTAGATAACTTACTTTTATAAGGTGTCGACTCGATCATTTTGGCTACTATTCGTGAACCGTTCCTTGAGATGGTCATCACTTTCTCATACGTCAGATTCTTTTCCTCTCTCAATAGTTTATCCAACGCCTTCGCGTACAGTTTCACGGAGTCGTACAAGTATGCGGCATAAATGGAAACGAACTGAAAAACGAAAACGCCATTGTTAAACTTATTGTAAATAAGATTGTTGAAATAGTGGTACTCTAAGAGGTATATGTCAATGCATATCTATAGTTTGTTTTTTTAGCATTAGAAAGAACTTCAAAGAAGGTAAGCGATCTTGACATGTCTTTTAATTGAAAAATGCTTTTTAAAAATCAATAACTATTACTTATGAAAGCAGACGAATATAAATGATCGTATTACATTCATAATTGTTACATATTTGCTGAAACTTATTTTTAAAATGTGTTTTTCAAGTAAAAGACACATCAAGATTGTTTACCTTATTTCTAATGCTAAAAAACACTAACTATATGAGTAAGGGTGGTTTTCCACCTGTCCGATTTCTTTGTCAAATGTACATTGCGTCTCATTCTCTAATCAAGCAAACTGTGAGACGTAAATACACATTTGACCAATATATTGGACAGATGGGATACCATCCTAAGTTATCCTAAGTCAACATATGGTATTGTTTGAAATTTATGCTGCTATGTCATAAATCAAATTATGTTACAATTTTGCATAGATCTAAGTTATGTTTAATTCTTAGGGTAAAAAGCCGCCAATTTATTTATGAAAACCGGTCAAGTACGAGTCAGACTCGCCCACCGAGGGTTCCGTACCTTTTAGTATTAGTATTGTTGTAATACCGGCAACAGAAATACATCTGTGAAAATTTCAACCTGGATACACCCTGGTGACAGACAGACGGAAGTGGAGTCTTAGTAATAGGGTCCCCTTTTAACATTTGGGTACGGAACCCTAAAAACGGGTTCAGACATGGTTGAAACGCTCCGCCCCTGGAAGGTTGATGAAGGAAGAGTTCTATACATCATTAACTGACGGATCCTTCGATAGATCCGTTTAATCAAGTATTCAAAATTACCTTCGTAAATTTATTTCCAAATATGGTCGGCAATCCCAAGTCGAACGGTTTCATGGTGTTGTACTTCCGTACTCTATTCGTGAACGTTTCGTACGAACTGTCTGGCTCGGAGGACACCACCACCAGCAGCGATTGCGCTCGCTTTTTGAACTCGCTCGTGAACACGTGTTCGCAACCGGGCTGTGATCCCCGGTCCTCGGTCTCTGAAAGTAAACATATGTTACCCTCGTAAGTCCCCGTGTACTTGTACAAGTACAAATTATTTCGAGTTTTGAACCCATATAGTTCCAAATTCAAAAGCGTCAAAATTGCCCTGGGTCTTACGAGGAAACTAAAACTTAGTAGGTCGATGGGGGTTAAAAGTTCGACGTCAGAAAGATCAAAGTCTAGAGCGAGTTTTGCGGCGCGTTTCGAGAACTTCAGTTGGCGCCATACTGTCACATTCTATAAAAAATTGGCATTGTGCTAATACAAAAGCGCGTTTCTGGTGAGCAAAGTTGAATCATCAAAGACCGAATCGATTTGAAATAAATCCCGTATACCATACTTTTATGTTTAATTATAAATGTCTAAGTATATGTAGTATCACACTCGCTTTAACGCATAGTAGTATGAGTTGTATCTTAAAGGCATGCCTAAACTAGCCAACTACTATAACATTGAACAATTGTCAATAGACATGCATAGATATAAACAGAAGAAAAACCTGGCAAGTGCGAGTCGGACTCGCGCACGAAGGGTTCCGTACCATAATGCAAAAAAAAAAACAAAAAAAAGCAAAAAGAAAACGGTCACCCATCCAAGTACTGACCCCTCCCGACGTTGCTTAACTTTGGTCAAAAATCACGTTTGTTGTATGGGAGCCCCATTTAAATCTTTATTTTATTCTGTTTTTAGTATTTGTTGTTATAGCGGCAACAGAAATACATCATCTGTGAAAATTTCAACTGTCTAGCTATCACGGTTCGTGAGATACAGCCTGGTGACAGACGGACGGACGGACGGACGGACAGCGAAGTCTTAGTAATAGGGTCCCGTTTTACCCTTTGGGTACGGAACCCTAAAAATAAACACTTACTGATTAAATACTTCATAGCTTCTTTAGGCGAGTAAGTTATCATATCGACGAATATGACCATGTACTGGCCATTAACGAATAACTGCAAGGATTCCATGGCTTGCATCATGTCGATTAACCCCGACGTTGATCCCAAAAACACGTATACTGAAATATAAATAGACAAACATTTTAATACTATTTCGAGTTGAGTAATTATTGCATACAGATGTTAAAATTGACGCTCTAAAGCAGCGGTCGGCAACCCGCGGCCGGCGAACCTCTCACTTGCGGCCCGCGAGCCTCCCTGGCTACTTTGTATGTAATATTGACAAATGACAATGTCTGATAAAGTCATAAATATTAACAAAGTGCGACCCGCGTCCACTTCATTAACTGCTATGTGGCCCTTGGCTGCTAAAAGGTTGCCGACCGCTGCACTAAAGCAACACTCCTATAAACTGACAGAATAGTGGTCTTTATGTCTTTAAAATAGGTTTAACAAATTGTCAGTGAACACTTGGACGATGGTACGTATGACAAACATGGTTGCAAATTCGCAGCGATATAAAATTAAAATTTAACACCACTGCCATATGTTTGCAAGAATGTAATCCTACATAATGCATGGAATGATTAATTATAGGTAACATTATTTATTTAAGTCCACTTGTCTACAAATAAACATACCTTTGCTATAAAATAAACCTGTATTAATGTAATCCGTATTGTTTACAGACCCTAATGTTGCTTATGTTAGTCCAAGACTATACCAGACTGTTTCACTACTTAAAACAATCATCAACTGTCATTTGAAAATATCTTGCTCTCTTACTGGAATCAGTTATGTAACGCTGCCATACATGACCCAAAAAAATTTTATTAAGGTATGAGCTTCATCACATCTGATATTTAAGTAATTCTAAGCACTTCAAGCCTGGGGTCTGTACAAAGACGGCCGCCACCCGTCATCTTTAAAAAAAATCTATTCTGATCCTGGTGGGTACTAGGGCAAGTTTGGTATCATTTTCGTATAAACCAAAGACGTAGAATTCATTGCTGATATTTGTTTTTTTTCAGTTTCATAGTAATTTTACAAGAAAAACGTAAAAAGGTGAAAAATTTGGTTGGAGATTTTTGCTACGCGGAGCCGAAACTACAAAAGATAGAAAGTTGATTACATTTATAAAGTGTACAAGAGATAAGAAGCGATTTTGAGAAATTCATCCCCTAAGGGGGTTAAAAAGGGGATGAAAGTTTGTATGGGGTTCAAGTTTTATTTTAAGCTAGGAATTTGAAACTTCGTAAAACGATATATTATTAAAATAAAAGAAAACTAATTTCAGCGTTTTTGAAAATTCATCCCCTAACAGGGTTAAAAAGGGGTTGAAAGTTTGAATCCATTACAAATCCAAGTAGACACACATTTCTTATTGCCTCCCAGGCTTGAAATGCTTAGAATTACTCAAGGAACATATGTGATGAAGCTCATAGCTTAATAAAAAAAATTTGGATCAACTTTATAACTGCTTCCGCTATCTCTTGGTATATGCACGTCAAGTTTAGCTCTACTAAAATGTAGTTATTGGGGCTGCGAGTAGATTGAGTAGTATGGGGCAGTTCTACTCAAGTAACAGATAATCAGATAACATTATAGATGACTGAACCATTATGTAAAAAAATGTTTTTCAAAACGCGGCGAAATCCATTTTGGTGAATCCAATTGGAGAATAAACAATAGTACTAGGAACAGAAGACTCTCTCTAACAAAACGTGTCTGTTACGATCAGGACAGATATGGCTGCTAGGTGGCGACAGCGCCACGCGCGGCTTATGGCTAGCCACCAAAATTGGTGTGGAACGGATGTACCTACTTGTAGCTACCTGTTGCAAAGCGATGAAATCGCGGAGTGAGCCACGCCTAGCCGTGAGTAGATTGAGTAGTATGGGGCAGTACTACCCAAGTAACACAACATTATACACTGGGTCATTACTGTAAAATTCGTTTTTCAAAACGCGGCGTTATCCATTTTAGTGACGTAGGTGCTTATTCTTGTATTGAAATAAGTATACTCACTCCTGGTCCTATTCTTGGTGTCCTGTATGAACTGGTACCAGAAGCCGGGCGCGCAGCAGGCCATCTTCTCGGAGCAGCACTTGAAGCCCTCGATGACCGGCCGCTGGTGGTTGACGGTCATGTTGTTCTTCTTGGCGTGGTTCTCCAGAGTCAGCGCTACCGTCACCCACGACTCCTCGTACACTATGCTGAACTTGTTCCAACGGTAGTAGCGTAGTAGCGCCATTACTGATTTTGTAGCCTAAAGAGAAATCAAGTTTTATTAGATATCAAACAGCGCAAAGAAAATAAACAGACTGGGAATCGAACTCTGTGACTTGGTTACCAAGGTTGGTTTTTGACCACTCAATCATTGAATAGTTTACGAAAATGTAGAAAATTATTACTGTGTTTCTCGCAAAAATAGTTTCAAAAAAGCAGCTTTGCAGTTCTATGGGACATAATTATACTCGATAATCTCGATATGTCAATATTGTTGTGTTTACCTGTGTGTCTGGAGGTTCCAATCTGGCAAAGTTAGGGATGGTTGAAGTTTGGTAGTCGGAACATTTCTGAAAAGGAAAAGTAGTATGGCCGAGTGATTCACGAAACATGAGCAGGACCAACCCTAGACACTCGGTAAACGTTAGGGGACCGCTCACTGTCGTATGTGAGTGAAACAACCACATTTTTTGCCTGTTATCATATCAAGATACGCAGATAGAGTTTACAGGATCAGGAAAAACACAGACAGAAAAATGTTTACTTGTCACATTTAATGTCAAGGATAAATGTAATAATGTGTTGCCTAGATTATATAATGAACTAAGCCGACACCATGCTTACATGTCTGTAAAACTCATTAACTATAATAATTATTTACTCGTAAACGAATAGTTATTCTAACTAGGCGAAACCAAATCATACACATTACTCTGATCTGGTTATAAATATGTTGGTATTTGAATAAGCAGCAATCGATCGACGTATTAGTAATAAAATCGGTGTCAATAAGAGATCATGGGCAAGTTAACGGCCTGTTGCAGCGGCCCTCAGGCCCAAAGAACGCGGCGACGCCCGAGCAACTCAAGTGCGTGAGAATTCGCGGCACCTCCGTGTCCCCACCTCTACTTACATAGGAGATCATGGGCAAGTTGACGGACTGCGCGACAATGGCCTCCGTGTTGCAGTGGCCCTCAGGCCCAAAGAACGCGGCGACACCGGAGCAACTCATGTGTGTAAGTAGCCGCGTTGCCGTCACCGTGTCGCCGCGGGTGTCGTTCCACTCCAGTAGAAGTTCCACGTCCGGCAAGATAATGTCTTGATTGTTGACCTGTACAGACATTGAGAAAAATTACGACATGTAAGTTTTTCTGACATTGGCAGTAGAATCTGATTTAGTTAAGCGTTGGCAATGATCTTTTTACTAAATGACCTATCGATGTATATCAAACGTCCAAGTTATTTCTGAGCGGGATATATGGCAAGTTAGTATTATACATTTTAACCTTGACCTTAATTCCATGAATCAGGAATTTACTGCGTGTTACTGGGAAATCACGATTCAAGCAGCAAGAGTGACAGGGTCGAGTAACGTCACACTTCGTTTTCGTTACGCCATCTTAAATAAATTTTATATATTGAGTATATAAATTTTGAGTTCCCTCTTGTTTTATATCGATAAAGAGACTGCCTATGGGGATGTAAATGCAACTCTTTAGCTATGAATACTTGCATTGACAGGCCCATAGGCATATAAGCGTAGGTAAAATTATAATTGCATTCTAAGAAGCAGCTTTAACAATTTCCATTAATTTTAAAATATATCGAGGTCAGGAATACGAAAAGGCGTTTTTATCCTATCTACTCTGTATTTTGCCCACAAAGAAAATCAAGACTGTTCAAAATCAATATTTTATAGATATATTTCAAAACAAATGTAACGTGACTAAATCTGCGAAGATTTCTTCTTTCACTCTATAAAATGCGCAATCAAAGTTATGATACGCCTGTCCGAGTATGTGTAGTCGTTAAACAAACCAGATGTTTAAATCATCCAAATCATTTGCCAATAGGCATAACTGTTACAACACTTTCGCTCTTTCGTCTAATAACTGAGCTCAGACATCGTTGATATTTGAAATGAGTAAGAGATTAAGAGTTGTTGTATTGTATTTTACATATAGATCTTTATTCCGAGCAACCAAAAAGCCTAAGTAGGTACTGCTTTATTCAATATAACTATTACATCTCTAACGTAGTTACTTACAAAAGCTAAATAGATAATTAAGTTGTCCTTTGGTTAATGGAATTTACTGCTAATGATTAGGTCAAGTTCGGGATCACCAATAAATCAACTATCACAACCGTATGCTCTGAAACCGACCTAGAAAAACAAACATACAGAGCCTGCTTTATTTACGTACGTCGATAGCATTGGCTGAACTCTGAAGCGCTGGTGGCCTAGCGGTGAGAGCGTGCGACTTGCAATCCGGAGGTCGCGGGTTCAAACCTCGGCTCGTACCAATGAGTTATTCGGAACTTATGTACGAAATATCATTTGATATTTACCAGTCGCTTTTCGGTGAAGGAAAACATCGTGAGGAAACCGGACTAATCCCAATAAGGCCTAGTTTACCCTCTGGGTTGGAAGGTCAGATGGCAGTCGCTTTCGTAAAAACTAGTGCCTACGTCAAATCATGGGATTAGTTGTCAAGCGGACCCCAGGCTCTCATGAGCCGTGGCGAAATGCCGGGATAACGCGAGGAAGAAGAAGAAGTTAGCATTGGCTGAAAGATTTATTTCTTCGACCCACAATATTTCGAGCTACGTCGCCCGTGTGAGGAATGTCTGACTCCGTGGTTTATTTGCTAATGCTATTTTTAGATACGGAAGTTTAGATATGAATTCGTGTTAAATAAACAAGAACGTCTTTGTAGAGTAAGTACGACTTGCAATGCGGTTTTGTCAACTTAAACCGCTAAATTTTTACAACAATCTACAGAGTTTATTACGCGGTAACGATTCGGCTTATAATATTCCATAAATATGTATATATACATATCCTTATATTTCTAACATAGGCATATTTTATAAAGATTGCTAACACGTGTCTCACTCTATTTTTTTTTTAAAGCAGCCAAGTGCGAGTCGGTCTCGCCCATGAAGGGTTTCGTAGCAGCAAGTAACATAATAAAACTGCGGTTTACGATTTATGACGTATTAAAAAAACTACTTACTAGATCTCGTTCAAACCAATTTTCGGTGGAAGTTTGCATGGTAATGTACATCATATATTTTTTTTAGTTTTATCATTCTCTTATTTTAGAAGTTAGGGGGGTTACACATTTTACCACTTTGGAAGTGTCTCTCGCGCAAACTATCCAGTTCAGAAAAAAATGATATTAGAAACCTCAAAATCATTTTTGAAGACCTATCCATAGATACACCACACGTATGGGTTTGATGAAAAATAAAATTTGAGTGTCAGTTCTAAGTATGGGGAACCCCCAAAAATTATTGTTTTTTTTTCTATTTTTGTGTGAAAATCTTAATGCGGTTTACAGAATACATCTAATTACCAAGTTTCAACAGTATAGTTCTTATAGTTTCGGAAAAAAGTGGCTGTGACATGTACACGGACAGACAGACAGACGGACAGACATGACGAATCCATAAGGGTTCCGTTTTTTGCCATTTGGCCACGGAACTCTAAAAACGACAGATCAGTGAACCAGATTATGTTTACAATACTCGCCAATAATGTATCGTTTATCACCTTAATGTTGTTTCTTTATGCCACCTTTATAAACACCTGCTTTTTGCTTCTTGAAAAGTTTCCATAACGGGTGATATAATGAACCTTGAAGGATCCTTGCAAACCGAGGATATGGGGCCAAGGTTTACAATTATTTAGGTATATTCTATTTCAGCAAGTTATGAATAAAAAGCCTGGATAGGTTGAGGTTACACTGAAAATTCTTTTTTTTTTACTTAAAACGTGAACCAAAGGAAAATCAACTCTATTTTCCAAATAATTTGTTTTAAATTTCAATGGCTTAAACTGAGTATGGTGGGCAGGGCGAGTCTAGACTTATTTTTTAGGGTTCCGTAGCCAAATGGCAAAAAACGGAACCCTTATGGATTCGTCATGTCTGTCTGTCTTTCTGTCCGTCCGTGTGTCACAGCCAAGCCAGTTAAGGTAAAATGTGGACCCTTCTCTAATGGAAAGCTAAAAATAATTATCAACATCTTGTTAGATTCGATAAAAGTTTATGAATAATGTCATAAAAACACAGTTACAGCTTGGCAAAAAAGAGTAGAAATAAAAAGTGGCAACACTGTAGTGTCGTAACTTTCAAACCAATATATACATTGTTGCCACTTTTTAATTTCTACTCTTTTTTTGCCAGTATGTATAGCACAAACCTCTTCAAGCGCCATAGACAGCGCCCCAGAGATGGCGAGCCCCTGCCGGTCGCGGAGCTCGCCCTTAATGGACGGCAGGTACCCGATGGTGATGTTGTACTTCTTGTGCAGCGCCAGCGCCGGCGCCGCCAGCAGGCTCAGCGCCGCCAGCGCCAGCACAGCGCCGCGCCACATGCCGACGCCTTCACCGCACTAGCCGCAACTGCCAACAAAACAAAATGCTGCTCATTGTCTACATCACGGCTCTCCAAACCCCGGCCCGCGGGAGCCAGGCTCCAGGGATTCAGCCCTAACAGCAGCAACCGGATACACCCCCCGGCGCTGACGGTTTCTGAGGCGTAATATGGCCCTCAGGTAAAAAAGTTTGGAGATGGAGACCCCTGGTCTACATTAACATACGTACGTATAGTGTTGAGTCAACCGTGAGTTAATAAATCATTTTAGAAACACTTTGATTGCCTACTAACAGCATACATTTCACAATTTCCTGCTACGTCCTCTTGTATGAACATACTCAACATCAACAGGCCATACATAGAATACATAGAATAGTAAACTATCCAAGTGTCCACTAACGGAATCCCAAGGGCGGGGATAGAGGTCGTCTTAGAGAAACTGTCAAGCTTGTCTACATATATCCAATTTGGACGAACGACTGACTTGGTCATATTAAAGAAAATATTCTGCATCTACCTATACATATATTTACTTTATCCATACTAGTTAGAGTTGATTGATGAATTTACCCGAATCGTTCAGGTGTCGAGGAAACTTTTGCGCGGACATATCTGATGTGTGTTTATTAATGCAAATTTTATAGGACGGAGTATTAAAGAGCGACACTAACATTTATTGATCCGAACGCGAAAGATTAAACAACTCGTGGGCTACATATATTCGTGTCTAAAAATTTAAAGGTCAAATGCATGGTTAAAGAGAGCGTGGCCCAGCGTGCGATGGCGACAATAAGTGCGTCTATTTCTGTAACTCAATAAAGGGAAGTCTTCCTGCAGTGCGCTTTCCGCCCTTAAATGTAGGAATTGCTTCCATACTGTCAAGTAAGTAATTGGCTCGCAGCCGGACACCGATTAGACCAATTGACGTGCCGCTGTTTTGACAACACGCCACCGTCTGCCGGCCGCTGCCCACGGAGATGACGACGAGTCATGATAATGGCTAATTATATTGAAGTTAATATGGATATTGAGTTCAATCAGGCGTGGCTCACTCCGCGATTTCGTCTCTTTGCTACAGGTAGCGAAAACTCCATCCGTTCCACCCCAATTTTGGGGTTTGCCATAAGCCGCGCGTGGCGCTGTCGCCACCTAGCGGCCATATCTGTGCTGATCGTGACAGACGTGTTTTGTTAGAGAGTGAGTCTTCTGTACCTAGTATTATTTATTCTGTGGTTCAATGCACAAGCTAGACGTACATCAGCGTCATGGCAACTAAATCGTGAAGAGTACATTTTTTAAAACCTACACAGTTGAAACGTTTCATGTGTCGTCTATGCAAGTGCAAGACGTCACGCGCAGGCTCCACAAACGCTAATTGTAACAAGTGCACTACAGTTATAATGTATATTCTTAAAATTACTAAGTGTTAATCCAGTGACTTAAAGCCGACCGTATCTAGCTGGGCTAGCAGTGCTAATCTGGGTGCAGGGCTGATATTCCTACGGCATATCCAGCGCCTGCAAGTCGAACGCCCAATTTATCCAGTATATTACCAGCGTTATTCTAGCACATACACTTCTATCGGGTCTCGAGGTCAAGTTATATTGGTTATCCTGAGAGTTCATGTGCCTGCGCTAAGTAAGTAATGAAAATAATCGCGGTGCGGTCGCTCGCGGCGCAGAGCAGCGCGGCTTTGCGACGGCACGATCTCTCCTTGAGATAGCGTCAGCGATAACGCCGGCAAGTTATTTTTAGAATTAAATAAAAAGGTAACGTGCTCATAATAAATTACATGACGTGCATCCCAAACATAACTGATAAAACAATAAAAAGCTAGAGCAATCTCGCCCTGTCATTTTACTGTTCAAATAGTTATGATATCTCGCTAAAAATAGTGTGTAAGCGATTATAACATCATTATACACTTGTCAATGTTTTTAACTATCTTCTTTCTATGAAATGTTCAGTTCAATTTCTGATAAATAAATAGTTTATCTGACTGTTTTTAACTAGTGGGTTGCCTTGCCTCTAACTATAAATAGAGTAATAAATAAGTGTGCGAGGGCTCGCAAATAGGTAGAAATTTTGACAATTGCGATGATGAATAATTAGTACTAGTGAAAATTCATGCAAAAGGTAATTTTAAGATGAGGAAGTAATCACGAAATAATGCATATCTTAAGTAGTTAAGATTGTCTAAAGAAATGTTAAACGTTAGATATGTACTAAATAACCAGACCAGAGTGACCAGAACCATGAAATAATGTCCTCCATTCATTTCACTTCTACCTACCACCAGTACCGCCTAATTTAAGTACAACAGTGCAAACAAATTGCATAGAATGTTTAAAACGCATGCCTAGGTGTATGTATAAACTAGGCCTGTAACGTAGGCATGCATACTAAATGAGTTGCTATCGAGTCAAGATGTTCGAGAGGTGATTTAGAGTTCTATCTATTTTTGCTACGGGGATAACTATGACGCTTACAAATATGTTGATCTAAGGCAGAAGTTATAAATTAGTCAGTAGTTAAAATTTTAATGGATCATTTTAATTGGATATTTATGCCAATGGCGCATTATTCACAACAGTCAAATAGGCTGAAAACACAAAATTTCTACATGTGTAGTTCCATCGGCCAATTGTATTTTACGATGCAAAGTGTCAATTGTATTGAAGGCACATTTTTAATGACGTAAGAGCCAACATCCCCGGCATTCCTTTTCGTATGGAACATCAAATACTAATTTAGTGGTTAGGAACCACAATAAGTGAAACGAGTGACCGGTTCTTCAGCATTATTGATAAATTAATCTCGGGAAATGTTGCAAAGGTTATCTCGTTTACGCGTTGAATATGACGATAGATCCAAAGCATTTAATTGGTCGCGCTGACAAAATTACACCGGGGAAAGGACGCGCGACGGCAATCGTCAAGCCTTCCCAAGGAACCGGTCAAATCAGCTATTAGAAGTGGAACATAGAACTAGTTTCATTATTGTCGATTGAGCACTTTAATTGTTCATGTTTTACACACATTGCATGATTAATAATTGAGTATTTGGACTATTATCAAAACAAGACCTAATCACAAAAGGTGCCTACTGAGTATCTATGCGATTAACGTAGAGTCGAGTATTGGTAACCTCGACTTATGTTATGTTACATAATTATTTATTGAGCTATTAATAGAACCGAATAACTGTTAAAATATATAGTCGAGAGCAAAGAGCAGTGTAGTTGTCATCATCATCATCATCTCAGCCTATATACGTCCCACTGCTGGGCACAGGCCTCCTCTCAAGCGCGAGAGGGCTTGGGCTATAGTCCCCACGCTAGCCCAATGCGGATTGGGGACTTCACATACACCTTTGAAGCGCTGGTGGCCTAGCGGTAAGAGCGTGCGACTTGCAATCCGGATGTCGCGGGTTCAAACCCCGGCTCGTACCAATGAGTTTTTCGGAACTTATGTACGAAATATCATTTGATATTTACCAGTCGCTTTTGGGTGAAGGAAAACATCGTGAGGAAACCTGCAATGCATCTGCGAAGTGTAGTTGTAGTTTACGAAAAATTTAAAAGTGAGATACTAGTCCTATACGCATGACCAAAGCAGAGTCGGTTTTCATGTTTCTAGATTTTGTAAAGAGTAAGCTTAATGTGTTTGTAATTTCGGACATAAGAACCACTTGTTGGCTAAGCTAAATATATATTCAACAACTTGTTAAAGCTGTTAAAACACAGAGGGTTTATTTTACCATATGGTTAATAGCATTAAAACACAGATATCCTTCAGGCGCAACTATATACCTTTCTACGACGTTATGGCATGCAGCAGAGTATGTTAAATTCAAGTCCAATCCACTGTTTATATTGAAAATCTACACTACGTAACTTTTAAAAAAAAATCATCGTTTTGTACGGACTGCTGGACATGGCATACTAGACGTGTGTATACAGTGTCGACAACATACCTATGCTATTGATCTCGTCGAGTCGATGTTTGGCCTGCCACTCCCGACCGCACCCACTCTCAAGATAATAAAAATCGACCACTCCACACCACCGAGCCGTATTGCCTAAGTACATATAAGTACGTATGTACATGATTCAACAAAATTCTGTCGGCCTTCTACGTAAGTTGTACTTACAGAAACTTGGTACTAGATTTGGTAGGAACTCGAGTGTTTTGGGTCTAAATTTGAATAAATCGACCCAGTTTTACCGAAAACTTCCGCTAAAAATACACCCGAAGTTTTATACCTAGTCATTTATTGAATATTTTTTAAAGCGCAACTCAAAACGACTCCAGCCTCCGAACAGAGACACCGCTAACAATATTGTATATTATTTAATTATTGGGAGAAGTCTTGGGTTTGGGTGTAGTAGGTATTAACGGTAATATGTTACTTATGTATTTTATTCGAAATTAACATTGCCAGCCGTTCCTATTGAGGGATAGTTACAAGTGCCAGGTGACGTCTTATGATGTTATGATACTTATTGACGTCGCATTTTATTCTAATATTAAAACATAGAGCCTGCCCTACACAAATGAGACAACTTCGGCTATTTTCTCGACTGGTAAGTTTTTCTGGCCGGTAACTCTGACCACCAATGAACAGCTGCCGGATACCCAGATCGGATCGGTTTGGTTCATTTGGTTGCTACTTTTCGTTCAAATCGTTGTCCATTTTATGGGGCTAGCTCTTAGACTATTATACAAATATAGGTAGGTACATTTAAGTGTAAAAATATGGATGTACTCATCATACTCAAAAATATGTCGCATAGCTCTTATGACAGCGAATTAAGAACTATGGGAAATTTTTTGAGTAAGTTGTAAGCACCATATTTTTACATTTGACTAAAGGCAGAGGTCGATTAAAATTTCTCCATGTAATTAGTAGACAAGGAAGGAATATTATAAACGTGCGTCTGTTTAATGAATTGGGTGAATCAATTTTTTAGTGTCACTCGTTGGGGGTCATCCATTAATTACATCACACGTTTAGGGGGAGGGAGGGGGTCAAGAAAATGTGACATATTGTGACATGGGGGAGGGGGGAGACACAAACTTTGAGACGTCACTTTAACTTCGTCAGTAACCGAAAATTTATTTAAATTATTTTATTCGCTGTACATTTAAATAACAAGTTTTTAAAACGATAATCGTTTTTATTTCTTTTAATTTTCTTTCCTAAGCAGATTTGGATTATAAAATTACTAATATTTATATCGTCAAAAATATTTTGATAAAATATTAATAATACTTAGGTACTTACTTAATTCGATTTGGCGATTTCGTAGAAAAAATGTGACGTCACACTAGGGTCCCGGAGGGTTTGCCAAATGTGACCAAGTGTGACAAGGAGGGGGGGAGGGGTCAAAAACCCTAGTAAATTCGTGTGACGTAATTAATGGATGACCCCTTGCCGTGGTTACGGTTAGTTGACCAGGGGTAAAATTACCCGTTAAATTCAGATTTTATGGTATTTGACTTTATCAAACATGCATTTTTATGGTTGTTATAACTATAACTTCTGTAATATTAGCGATTTCCATATGGTTTTACAGATTTACAAAGCGTAATATGCATAAAAGCTTGAAGCTAATATTATTATTCTTCTTCTTCCTCGCGTTGTCCCGGCTTTTTGCCACGGCTCATGGGAGCCTGGGATCCACTCTTGGCAACTAATCCCAAGAATTAACAGTCACTAGTTTTAAAGCTAATATTATTACTATTAATAGACAAATATATTGTCACTTGGACAACGGTACAAAATAACACCACAAAAAAGTAGATCCACCCTATTATAAGAAGGACAGGAGTAACTTGCTCCTTCCTAAATCGTGGTCATCTCATTACCGTGAAACCTATGACGTCCTAGTTAACGGACGTAGGTAGGTACCTGCCTATGTGCCGGCGGCGGAAGTAGCGGATTTGTTCATGGCTGCTTTACTGCAAAAATTGCAAAGTAGCCTATAGCACCGCCTTTGTGATTCCTTTGAATAACTATTTTTATTATTTTATGGAATATTTTCACCTATAACATCAGGTGTGTTAGGTGTGTAGTACCTATTTTCGGTTGTTTAAGGTAAGATAAACAATAATGCTTGTACTAGAGATTTTCCATTGACTTATAATGATAATTTCTCAACCTAACTATACATCACAAAATTTTAAATTTGAACTTAAACTACATAGCAGATAACACAGCATAGAAACTTCAACATGCTTTGGGTAAGTTTGGCTCCGTTTCCGTACGGTGAACTCCTTAATATTGCGAAACTCATCGTTGTGCAACATCCTGCTTATCATAGCGCTTATACGCTTGCATCCCAAAGGAGCCCAGAGTCCCCTTGGCTATTGGACACCTCGCGAGAATTAGCGTAGGCAGTTAAGAAAAAGACGGGTATATGGACGAAGGCTATCACGGCGCTCTCGTGGTAAGCGTACAGAGTGGGATGGACAGTGGGAGGGACAGGCAAGATGTGGGCAAGATGCAACTTAGCGTAAGCGCAATGGTATGGATTGCGTTCAGTTAATGTTAGACTTCTCGGGCTCGAGTCGGGCGGGAGTTGACAAATTATAAAATCCAACAACTGAAGTGGCACTGGTGGCACACTAGGTTAGTGCCTGTCCAATTGTTACGATGGATGATTTGCGGGGAGCAAACGTCTCTATAGTATAGTATCCAGCGTCGCTGTTTGGTGCTGACGGTACAAAGTATTCCCACTCTGTTCAATTGCGGTGTCTTATGACATTTCCAATTACCGCAGTCTTAGGGCCCCCCACATCTAGCGTCTTTCGAGCGTCGGCGTCTACCACTCTATGGCCGCTGCTCGACGCAACGTCGACGCAACTGTGCAGCGACGTCATTAGCCATAGCGCTGGCCAGACGACGCAACGTCGACGCAACTGCGCAGCGACGTCATTTTCCATAGCGCTGACCAGACGCCGACGCTCGAAAGACCCTAGATGTGGGGGGCTGGTCAGCGCTATGGAAAATGACGTCGCTGCGCAGTTGCGTCGATGTTGCGTCGACGTTGCGTCGAGCAGCGGCCATAGAGTTGTAGACGCCGACGCTCGAAAGACGCTAAATGCGGGGTGGCCCTTAAGACGAAGATTTTCAACCTATGTATGCCGCCTGTGATGACACACGGGCCACCATCATTGGCACGACGACGAAGAAAACCTTAGCGTAGCTACGATCAAGCTCACGTGCCATTGTATAATGACGAATGTTCATACTTATTTCATAAACGCAGTCCATCATATACCTATATAAATAAATGATGAATGAAAAAATAATACCTATTTTGAGATTCTCACAACAATGCGTAGTTATTTTTAAACTTTTTAAACTCAAAAGGAAAACACGGAACCCTTATAGCAGCGGTCGGCAACCTTTTATCAGCCAAGGGCCACATAGCAGTTAACGAAGCGGACGCGGGCCGCACTTTGTTAATATTTATGATTTCATGAGACATTGTCATATGTCAATATTACATACAAAATAGCCAGGGAGGCTCTCGGGACGCAAGTAAGATGTTCGCGGGCCGCTGGTTGCCGACCGCTGCCTTATAGGATCACTCGTGCGTCTGTCTATCCTACCATTTCCCCCCTTCCCCTTTATCTCCGAAACTACTGGGTCTAAAATGTATGAATAAAATACACAAAATAGTTCTTTACCTATAGATGACAGGAAATCTATTACAAGTGTGCAGTCTGACTCGCACTTGACCTGAATTTTAAGATAAATATTTAACTAGTTTTGAAGTTATTTAAGAAAATACATAATAAAGGAACAATCTGAAACTTGAGAACATGCAGCACTCATGTCTCCATATCTGACCGTGTTGGCTCGCGAACCAACCTGGTATCCATTGGGCGCGGCTGCCTCGCGAGCCAATGTTCGATAGTTTGCCGCGCAATATGGAGACAGGCCTTTATATTTCACTAACTATTTGGAGCCAGATTTGAGACACTAAAATAATAAATAAAAAAAATATATTCACCTCACAAAGGATACATTTAATAATATTAACTATTAAATAGAATAGAGTAAAGGACAACTTAGATTTATATATACACTTAAAATTTGGTTCATTTATTAAGATTTTGGCTCCAATTTAGATTTCTTTTAAAAATCTTATATTCATATAAATATCACTACACCAAATGCACTATAAATTTAAAAAATAATAATTATTAATATGTATTTTAAGCAAAATGAATAAACACATTAATCTAAATGCAGATAGTACTGCAATCATTAAGTTTCTGTGAATGAACAAGTTTCTTGTAGGGTTGGGTAGGAATCGATGCACAAAGGGTTCCGTACTATTACACAAAAAACGGCAATAAAATCATGTTTGTTGTATGGGAGCCCCAATTAAATATTTATTTTATTTTGTTTTTAGTATTTGTTGTTATAGCGACAACAGAAATATATAATCTGTGAAATTTCAACTGCCTAGCTATCACGGATCACGGTTCATGAGATACAGCCTGGTGACAGACAGAGAGGCGGATGGTTAGACAGAAGGACAGACTGACGGAGACAGAAGGACAGACTGATGGATAGACAGAAGGACAGAAGGACAGACGGACGGACAGCAGGGTCTTAGTAATAAAGTCCGGTTTTACCCTTTGGGTGTGGAACCCTAAAAAGCGGCAAATTTAAAAGATGTAGGCGAGAAGGATTATCTTTCCATAGAAAATGTTAATTTCGCGCCTTTTCTACTGACAAAGTTGTTTAACCAACTATAAATAAAATTACTTCTGCAAAAAGTGAATTTATATATCTAAAAATTGGTTTTGAGGATATAGAACCAACAAAGTGAACATATACAATTTCTTCAGATAAACTTAAGAGATTTTTTAGAAAGGTTTTCTACCTCTGAACAAATGTAAAGATCACACTAAAATTAAGTACTTAAAGAATAAAATTAGAACACATTGAATACTTTTAAAGAAAACATGTGAACAAAAGTATACTCACCATAAATTCTAAATGATCTTGTTTGTAAGATCCTTTTGTTCTTCATGAAGCCATATCACTTTGCACTTGCATCACAGTCCAAGTTCATTCATTACACTGCACAATTAAAAACCCAAACTATATTCCATTTTGCATGAAAAACTATTTACACTTAAAATCGAGCTCCAATAGCACTGTCGTATTCTAAAAATACTTCAATATGATAAAAGGGTATGAATGTGTTAAATACATAGAGCAAGAGCAACACAATGACAATGTGTACATGTACATTGTGGATCCGGATTATCCACTGCACTACGGCTGGATCAACATCTAACTTTTCGCTGATCTATGTAATAACTATATATACAGCAAGAGTGACAATAAAATCAAAATAAGTCCGTATAATGAGTATAAACGTAAAAACTATTTTTAATTCTATTTGCGTTAAGACGTTCGTTCGTACTATTTAAATACAGATATTAATCGGATTTAGATCCTGTCCGTGTGATATTTAGTCAAAACATTAAACATACAACTCGAACCTGCATAAAATACATACATTGCGACTAACTACGTTGGTGGAAAACTAACACTAGAAAGTCGACACAACATACTGGGTTTACTCTTTGAAGATACTTTTCCTAAACCCGGAAAATACACATATTTCACTAATCAACTTTATATCTCGATATATTTAGCGCATAAACAGGGTAACACAGTAACTTTCGAGTTCTTTTTATTACAAAATACAAAACAAAGTCACATAACACAGCGCACCACTCGACTTCATGCCATCCATTGCGAGTTGCGACCACAGATAGTTATCTTCAAGTAAACACATATACGTCATTTTTCTTCCTTTTCGGCTTTACCAAACTGTGATGTGCACGCCAAATAATTTAAAATGGTTGTAATAATATATTTATTTCTATTACTTGATGAGAAAAATATATAAGGTTGGTTATATTACAATGTTTCATTATATTATGTAAAATATGTATCCATATATCAAAGCAATATAAAAGCCTAAACACACTACCGCACCGCACTAAGGTTGCGGTACAGTACGGTAGTGTGTTACGACTATAAAAGTACGTAGGGGTCTATTCTAAGAACTTCCCAGTAGACATATGGGATATTTATAGTGTGTAACCGCTTAACTGATTTTTTTTTAATTTATCTTATCTATGCCATTGTGATTGTGACATGGAATGAAACTCAAAACTGTCATGGCTTATTTCTGTGCAGTAGGATAGAATATGTTGTGTTAATTTAAAGTAATTAAAACAGATCAAAACTCTATTCATTTACATTTAAAGACACGAGTGTTATCACTATACGTTAACTGTAAGAAAATATTATACCTGTAGTGTTTGAAGGTGTTCTTACTTTTGTTTGTTTCTTCAAGCCACAAAATGGGAAAAGGTTTTAATAATTATATGTGTAAAAAGTTTTTCCACCCTGCTTCGAGGGATAACTTAAAGCGAGTAAGTTACATCACATATTTGCAATCAACTTAGACATTTTCTTGAGATAAATATTCCTCCTATTTCAAAATATTAATCGATGTTCAGCAGTAACCTTGGGATATGTGAGTTCTTTGTTGTGAATTTAATCCTTTTTCTTTAGGTATGGATGGCAGAACAGAAAACAGATGCATACAAGAAAAAACAAGAGGAATTAAAAGTACAATATGAAAGAGAACAGGAATTACATGAAAACAAGTAAGATATTTAACCTACATCACTAATTTTACTGATATCTACATAATTCCTTGATTGATATTTCATTTTATTCAACATTTATTCAGCAAATTCTTACTCATAATCCTATATTCCCAGTATTAACTTATCCTTGAGAGATAATTTCTTGTCCTACCACCTTTTCATGGTATGGTAATTTGAAATGTATTCTATTTGTTAGCCTTAGTTTTTGAATATTTTAACTGGTACAATTAAGCATCTTATTTAGAGCATCCAGCTCTAAATAATTGACATATCTATGCAGGTACATCAAATCACGTTTTTATGGTTTCCAAGCTGGGACCATGTGTGAGATTTGCTTGTCCCGTTATTACAGGATTTATACCCTACCTTGGATGTCCAAGTTTGAGTCTGCTCAGCAACCTAATTGTAAAATTGTCTGTATGTAGTTTGATTTTATTGAAGATATTTTATTTTTATTTTCGCAGAGCTTTGTTGAGCAAAGAGAGTAAAGACAAACTCAGTCTCAACTTTATGTATGAGCCACCACCTGGTGTCAAAAAGGAGCGTGAAAGAGAAGACAATGAACCAGAGTACAAGTTTGAGTGGCAGCGGAAATACAATGCACCTAGGGAAAGTTACTGCAAGGGTGACAATGAAATCAGAGACCAGCCATTTGGCATTTTGGTGAGGAATGTGCGATGTATCAAATGCCACAAATGGGGTCACATTAATACAGGTAAGAGGAAAGGGCTGCCTACAATCAAAATTATTATAATCAAACACAAAACTAAATGATAAGTTAAGTCTGTTTTTATGCTAGTAGGTAAAGTGGAATCAGTTTGTGAAGTTTCATAAGACATATAAATTGGTGTAAGATTATGCCGTAACAATGTATTCAACAGCTAACAGGTTTTATTCTTTCTCAATATTTTATAAAAAAGGGTATCAAAATTAGTTAATTAACCCTCAAATTACTATTAAATTTATCTTTACAGATAAAGAATGTTCCATGTACTCCCTATCAATGAGCGAGGCCCGTGCACTCCAAGCTTCCACATCTGCCCCTGAAGAGGAAGAGGAAAAGCCCGACGTTCCAACCTTGATGCAGCACATGAGAGACTCTGGGCTGGTCATGAAGCCCGGAGCTCTGCCTCTTGCTGCCACCAGGATCGAGGACAATGAAGGCGGAGCTAATTTGACTGAAATGGACTTGATAAGCCAGTTAACTAAGAAGCAAAAGAAGAAGTTGTTGAAGTAAGAATACTTTAAAAAAAAACATAATTGTATGAATGCTTTATAGGGCTTGCATGGCATCATATCCAGCAATATTTTTGAAATCTACACAGTTGCGTGTAGTCTGTGCAGAGAGATGAGTTGTGGAATATAAGGGAAACAATACATTCCATCACTCTTTTCCTTCCACACAGACACAGACGGTACTTTTTGCTCTGTAGCAAAATTGTTTGTATCCACACTTGATTTATATATTTGCTTTCAGGAAGCTGGAGAAACTTGAGGAGAAGAAACATAAAAAATCAAAGAAGGACAAGAAACACAAAAGGAAGTCAAGGGACAGAGATTGAATTTTAAATTCTTTACTTTAGAATATAATTATCTTTAAATTTTATCTTTAAATTTAACTTAATTCCCCATGTAACATATTTCTCAGGCTCCGATTATTGTAACTCTATTTTATAATAAAATGTGTTGTAGAATGAGGCACTTCGAAACAACTGGGGGTCTTTTGAGCCTGTAGCCATATGATAGGCTAATTCTAATAAAGGGAGTTAAGAAGAGACTTCCGCGTGTATCACAGGAAAATCACGATTATAAAACGGCGTTATTTAATTGTTTTAAAAATATTGCAAGTAACTGCACTATGTACATTGCGTGTTTCAGTTTTAATATTTAAATTTAAGCTATTTACTTAATAAATAATTAAGTACATACCTAGGTATTTTATATTTTTAATTGTTTAAAGATCATTTCGTTGTCAGATCGCCTCTTGTACTGTCGCAGGATGAGATGAGCGATGCTGAGATCAACGACGTGGAACCTGGACCGGGATATACTGCTAAGGATGTATCGGAAGCAATTAAATCTATCTCCCGAGGCAAGTCCCCAGGGCACGATGGCCTCAGCATCGAACATCTCCAAAATGCGGGTCCCCACATCTCAAGAGTGTTAGCTTTGTTTTATACGTTGTGCGTAAGGCACTGTTATTTGCCTGAGGATATGATGAAAACTGTAGTTATTCCTGTACCTAAAAATAAAACTGGTGATTTGTCTGACACCAATAACTACAGGCCTATATCCCTTGCCACTATTATTGCTAAGGTATTTGATAGTGTGCTTAATGCACAGTTAAATAAGTACGTGAGCCTTAACCCCAACCAGTTTGGTTTTCGACCAGGGTTATCAACGGAAAGTGCAATACTGTGCCTTAAGCACACTGTCAAATATTACTTAAACAGAAAGACGCCAGTTTATGCGTGCTTCTTAGACCTGTCTAAGGCTTTTGACCTGGTTTCCTACAATATCCTATGGAAAAAACTAGAAGCCATTAAACTACCTAATGAGACCATACAAATTCTGAGGTATTGGTATGGAAATCAGGTCAATAGTGTTAGATGGTCAGGTACTTTATCGGACCCGTACCGGTTGGAGTGTGGGGTGAGGCAGGGGGGGTTGACCTCGCCCACACTTTTTAACCTTTACATAAATGAGCTACTCGAGGCGCTCGGCAAAACTCATGTTGGCTGCCATATCGACACAGTTTGTCTGAATAATGTGAGCTATGCCGACGATATGGTTTTGTTGAGCGCATCGGCTTGTGGTTTGCGAAAACTTTTAAGTATATGTGAGACCTACGCCATCCAACATGGGCTAAAATACAATGTAGGTAAAACACAATACATGGTGTTTGAACCTACTGGTTATCGGATACCCAAGGTACCTCCCCTCAACCTAAACGGTAGTTCACTGGAAAGGGTGAGGACCTTTAAATATTTAGGCCATATTGTCACCTCAGACTTAAAAGACAACATGGATATCGAGCGTGAACGGAGAGCCCTGTCGGTGAGGGCAAACATGATTGCGCGTAAGTTTGCGCGCTGTACTAGGGAGGTGAAATTAACTCTCTTTAGAGCATATTGCACCTCCCTCTATACATGCAGCTTATGGACATACTACACGCAGCGGGCCTATGGGGCTCTCCGGGTCCAATTTAACAATGCGTTCCGGGTCCTGGTGGGGCTGCCCCGCTTCTGTAGCGCATCAGGGATGTTTGCTGAAGCACGCATAGATTGCTTTTATACGACTATGCGCAAGCGATGCACATCCCTGGTGCGCCGGGTGCGGGCCAGCCCCAACCCTATCCTGCGTTTGATAGCCGAGAGGTTTGACTGCCCATATATGAGGCACTGTGATAATATGCATGTTTCTAGAAGTACTTATTATGTCTAAACGCTACTTGGTATGTTGTACTTCTAGAAACATTATTTTATTTAATCAAATTTTAATTATATTTATTCTGTATATATAGTGATAAGTGTAAAAACTAACATAGCTATAAGTATTTACTAACAATATCTATGAGTCTGTAAAAGTTACTTGAAATAAATGATTTATTATTATTATTTGTATCTCCTTTCTGGATTTCACGGGCCTATACATCCCGGTCTTTTGATAGGCTTGCGTGGGGATACAGATCCAACACGTAGAGGCCCTTTGGAGAGCTTTAATGTCATGTAGAACGCCTGCTGGAACCCGCTCACAGGCGCAACAATAGACACCCATGAACCGGTTGCAGCAGGCATTGGGACTATTGTAGAAAAAGTGAACAGTGTTCCGGTCTATAGATTGAAGTTTGGGTGGACAATGAAACTGGTCTATTGCAAAGAGGTCTGGACACCTGCCATAACAATGTTAACACCGTCATCGAGGCAGGTGGTGACTTGCCACTGACTAGATGGGCCCCTGAAACTGCCGTCGTAAAGACGACCAGGAGCAACATCGGTGTGAGCGGCTCAGGGGTGTCGAGAGGTGTGCGCCGCTTTCTACCCAGTGGCTGTTACCAGCCACTGTGCCAACTCGCGTCTTATGCATCTTTCACTTCCACCCCTGGAGCATATAGCTCTAGCGACTCCTCTCTGGGCGGCCAATGAAGGCAAGCCAGAGCTGAGAGTCCTGCGGGTCCCCTTGGGGTCCACTCCGACCGACGAAGACACGCCGGAGACGGAGACCCTGACCGACTCTCGGGAGCACTCGGGTCCGTGGGATCGTTACTCCCCAACAGCTCGCCACAAGCTGCCCTGCGGGCTTATTATTATTATTATTAACCCATAAAATAACAATCAAGCTATCGGAGTAACTATAAGGAGTAATTTGGTAAACAACAAATATGTTTTAAACTAAGAGCACCTTGTAATATGCAACAATAATGCTTCAGCAGGCTACAAAATTCGTTACACTTGTTTCAGTCACGTTCCGCCTCTTAATTAAAAATTGGATGGAGAATGCTGAATTTAGAAAGGTTTACACACGGCCTTTCCTTAGATGTGACTACATGTGGCACTAAAGTTTAAAATACTTTTAGCTCAGTAGATATTTCCTTTCCCTCTATTAGTGCATGTCATATAAAATTATTTGTTTAAATTTGAACTTTAATAGTTGTCAATAGAGCTGGATTTATAACTGCTATATATGGCTTCGTAACTTCGTATTGTATGCAAGAGATGTATAACCCTGACTAAGGAAAATACAGGTCAGAAAGTTAAAACAAACACAAAAATAGAGCTTATATTTTAATTGAACATTTTTGCAGTTCTTTCATTAAATTAATATAATTAAATAATTATCACAGTATTTTATGATGTTAAATTGAAGTACACCGTAAAAGTACACAGTGTACTTTTTTATTGGTGTACAATTGTACACCGTCATCTTGAAGTCATGAACACTCTTCTATTGCTAACGACATAATCTAGGATACAGGAAACGCTTTATTACTCTGAACATTCAGAACATACAGAAATATCTATACACTTTCGAACTTAATAGACAAGGAATAAGGTACCAATTTGAACACATTTATTTTTCTAACTGTACTTATATGAATAATTCGAAAATAAATGGAATCCATAGCTTGCTATATTGTAAGCAATTTCTTTTATGACAGATTACTATAACAAGATTTAAAATATGACAAGTAGGTACCTACTGTGTTGTAAATAATGAATGATGCAGATGCATTGGTGTCATTACATATCAATAATAGGTAAAATATTACTAGGTATCTATAAGTATTTACATAAAAGATAATGGAATTAATTTAAAATACATAGCTATTTTAAATATCTATGGATATCCCTTGTCCTAAATCTTCACATAGGTGTTATCATCAATTTCTATGATATCATCACGATCATTTCTTTCTTTCCAATGTAAGTATAATACACAACCTATAATAGTTACAATTATGGCAGTCAGTACACACACACTCTTTAAAATTAGCTTACTTGGTGTCACAAACAACTGAGCTCTCCATTGTGAAGGATCATTTGGAGGAGCAGGAATCACCACGATTTGAGAATTAGGTATTATCTGAGTCCAACTTTTGGAAAATCCTGATAGACCAACATTTAAAGTGTCTACAAAGTTAGGGGTTCTGTCGAGGCCAAATATTGAATATGGAAGCTGCAGCGCATAGTATGCAGACTGAGACAACTGCGCACAAGCTCCCTTCCTGTAGGTTCCTTCTTGTGACCATGTGTTATAGCTTATCTTAGGGCCTGGCAAGTTAGTTCCTGAAAAACAAAACATACAATAAGTTTTTTCTCATCAATGTATATAAATATACACACTTTTATCTCTGACTATGCTGTATTTTTCTATCAACAGGCAGCTAATATTTTGAGACAATTCTAACAAACCCAAACAGAATTAGATTGCATTGTTTTATCACAGAGTTCCTACGGTCACCTCATTGATGGTATCACCTGAGCTTGATGGTATAGTCGGTGTGAAATAAAATAATTTGTCAAATGATACTAAATACCTATATGGTGTAACAAACTATTTGACCACTATTGCAGCTATAATATATTTGATGCTGACTGTACCATATTATTGCATTGTCATTTAACTAACAAATGTATGTGAAGTTTCAGCTCAGTCCAATAATGGGAAGTGTGAGTGGGTCTAATTTAGCTTGGAAGATTTGACCCAAACAAATGCAAATTAAATAAAAGCTTGTTAGCATGAGCTTTATCTTATCTTGAAAGTAATTAGATAAATTATTTAGAGGTGTAATACTAATGAGCTTACCAAATGTCAATTTCCTATTATACAGAGTTCCATTTATAATGGGCACTTTTTTATTAGTCAATCCAGTGACAACAATGACTTTTATGAAATTTGTATCATATTCCAATTCATTTCTGTATGCATGCATTGTGTACTTTTGAGTTGTAGTATTTTTCTTTGAGTAAATTATATCTAGTACACCATCCATATAAAAGTCATAAAATGTAGCCATGACAATATCACTTCCAAATGAATTGAAAATATCCCACTGGACTTGAAATGTTCTGTGGAATTTACATTCAGCATATGTGCAAGCAACATTATGAAGAAGGAATGCCCTTGTTTCATTACTATTCACTGGGCTGAGAGTCATCAGAATGTCGGGGTACCCATCCATGTTATAATCTCCACTTCGCATTGTTATTACATCCAAATACAACTCATTGCGAGGAGGCACAAACCGCCATACTGTCCCTTTGCCATCATTCAAGTCCACTTGCAGATCATGCCACTGATGATTATCATAAATCAGGATAGTACTATTGATGCACTGTGTATCATAGCATACAGGTATAACTAAAAAGAACTCTCCTGAAAGGGCTACATCCAGAAATAGTGTTTGACCATAAATTGTTGGGTGACCAACGAGAAGTTCAATGCTGTTGTTGAACCTGAAGCCGTCATCTTCTTTACTCAACCATAACTCAACATCCAGCTTAGTAGTTACTAGGAGATCGGCAGCATCGTCATCATTCACATCAAGAAATGAATGTGAGTGAGGAAGTTTTATAGGTTTGAATAAAGTATCTCCCATTGGTATCTCTTTTGGTGTAGTCCTTGTTTTATCAAATACCCAAAATACTCTTTGGTTTTGAGTATTAAGTCCAAAAAGATCCAGTGTCATATCACGATTGTAGTCCATCACTAGGGGCTGCCCAACTGTTATGGCTTTTACTAAAAGAGCATCTGAACAATTGAGGCTTGGTATACCACCCCATATAATCCGCACTTCATGAACTTCAGATTTACTAGTATTTACAGTCTGTGTGGTCAAAAGAATGTCCATGTAGGCGTCACCATCGTAATCTCCAGGCACTACACTTGTAACAATAATATTACTAAAATTGCATGAGAATATTGAAGGCCTTAGGAACGGTTCCTTGTCATGCGCTAGATAAACTTCTACACTAGAACCATTCTTGATAACAAAGGCATCCGTCAGTTCATCTGAATTGAAATCTCCAAATGCAGCAATGATCCCTTCTTTAAATTTGCCAAAAGAGTTCTCAGTCATATCACTTATACACAAACAACACGTAAGCAAAATACTGAACATTAAACATTTTAACTGTGGCAGGATCATTTTAACTATAATATATTATAACACATGTGATAACTCCACTGTCGGTTTGTAAATTACGTTTTTATTTTACAATTGTGTTGTGTACATTGTGTATTTCTTCATCGCCTTTATCTGTCAGCTGTCAGTGTCATTAGTCCATTCTCCGCAGGCAGCAATCCGCATTCTCCTATTTTATATAAGGCTGGAGACACACATTACACAATCAGGTATGAAAATTAACTGTGCTCGGTACTCGCTAGATTGATTTGAAAATAACCTCCTAACCATCGACAACAATACAAAAAATAAAATATTCTCGCTCGTTTTTTGCTCTCTCTTTCTTTTTATGAGACCGACCGTCAAGTCAAGCCTTGCGATATATTGAAACTATTTTATCCGTTTTATTATCAAATTATACTTTAAACCATGGCAGATGGTGTGCAAATATTAAGGCGCAACCGTCCCGGATCTAAAGCAAAAGTAAGATTTCAAATTCATATTATTTTATTAACGATGTACGACTATACGATACTATGCACTAACATTTTTTTTACAGGACTTTTGCCGTTGGCCTGATGAACCTTTCGAAGAGATGGATAGCACTTTAGCCGTACAACAATTCATACAGCAAACAATTAGACGAGATCCGGCCAATCTTGAAGCTATTTTGAAAATGCCTGAGGCGCAAGACGAAGGTGTTTGGAAGTACGAACACTTAAGGTGAGAATAAACTTAAGTCTTAAAACCCTTAGATTACTCATATTAGACCGTGAATTGTCTCCGAAAAAGTTGTCTCCGAATAGAAACTTATAGTCAGGAGTTAAAACTGTATCATACTTTAATTAAAGCCGTTTTAATTTTCAGGCAATTCTGTATGGAGCTAAACGGTCTAGCAGTCCGCCTGCAGAATGAGTGTAAACCAGAAACATGCACACAAATGACTGCTACTGAGCAGTGGATTTTCCTGTGTGCTGCTCATAAGACACCTAAGGAGTGTCCTGCAATTGACTACACACGACACACCCTGGACGGTGCCGCATGCTTGTTAAACAGCAACAAATATTTTCCTAGCAGGTAAATTGACTACATACATAAAAGGAGCATTCCACGAAATTGTCTACTGCTGCCCTGTACAAACGCGAATTTTCTGAAGATTGTCATAATCAATGTAAAAAATGCTCAGTAAATCGTAAACTTGAAATGTAGAAAAAATTTAGGTAATATACAAAATAAAATGTGTTTGTATATATATTTGGCAATAGAGGGGTGTCTGTCTTTATTGATCTTACCAAAACATTGTAGCTTATCTGTATTAATGTTTCTACTTTCAAATAAAAATAGACACCATTTTTCTCTGATAACACTTGTCAAACACTTGTTAATTTACAAATTCTACAGTTATTAAAATGGTATTCTTCATTCACAGGGTGAGCATCAAAGAGTCATCAGTGGCAAAATTGGGTTCAGTATGTCGCAGAGTATACCGAATTTTTTCACATGCATATTTCCATCATCGGTCAATTTTTGATGCTTTCGAGAAGGAAACTCATTTGTGCGAAAGGTTTACTTATTTTGTCACAAAGTATTCAATTATTTCTAAAGAAATATTGATTTTGCCAAAACTTGAAGGTGAAGTACCTCTCCCTCAACCAGCTGGAGAATCAGAAGCCTGAGATTCAAAGAAATAATTCACTTGTGTTGTGAATTATGTACTCTGGTGATCAGTAAAGTGGAAGTTTAGCCATTTGAGCTATATATATAGAGAAAAAGATGCCTCTTGACATTTAAAACTATCATTTATGTATTGATATGTTAGTGCAGTGGTTCCGAAACTTGACTGGGATCCAACTGATCTAACAAAAATGCCATATTCAGGGCTCACCTCTTGGCCGTTTTAAAATCAGGGCATAAAATATTATTGGTTACACCAATAGGTTGCGACCCATAGTTTGGGAAATGCTGCACATTTTACCTAGTTCTGCTAATGTTTCTTTTTTAAACAGCTTGATACTTTGCTATAATTCAGGCGTGGTTTACACAAAGTTGTAGACCATAGCCTGATGGAAGTGATGGAATATTGTAATGTTTTTTAGACATTCATAACCACCATAGGCTATTAAAGGTTTATAATTTTTTTGAGTATAGGATAACTATGAATAATGAGATGTTATATATTCCATTGTAACCAAATTAAGTAGAATCTCTTATTCTTTGTAAGTGTGTCATAAAATATGTAGAACCTATATGGATGTGAGAATGATTATCTTTATAGCAACTAGTGTCTACTAGCAGATTGTAAAATAGTAAACTTTGGACTTTATTAAGAGGCAATTTTAGACACTGAAATAAAATATTGTAACAAATACAAAAATATATTAGTACATTAGTAGTAGCACAGAATAAATAATAGTACTAGGTACAGAAGACTCACTCTCTACTCTAACAACACGCGTCTGTCACGATCAGCACAGATATGGCCGCTAGGTGGCGACAGCGCCACGCGCGGCTTATGGCAAACCCCAAAATTGGGGTCGAACGGACGTACTTTTAGCTACCTGTAGCAAAGCGACGAAATCGCGGAGTGAGCCACGCCTGGTAGTACTTTTAATTTGCATACTATTTTACTTTTTAGCACAGTGTAAAAGTTATTATATTTGGTCTTGATGAACCTACCCATTCTTGGGCCCACACACTAAACATGATTTATGTATGTCAACATTAGTATATAGTTTGAGATTACTATGACACATGTGGTCACATTTTGCAGATCTAACGCTTTCTGCACTGCATTATTTAATATAAAGGAAATTTCTGTTAATTAAACAAGTAAACTCTTGGAACTGAAAGGGTTAAAATAAGATGTTAGTAATAGGTATTACATATTTCTTATTATTAACCTATTTATACTTAGTCATTTTAAAATTACCTTGTAACCACTTTATCAATTATCATAAACTCTAATAAAATTGTAGTATTTTATAGGTTTTTTTAATTGTTCCTGTACTTATTCAAATTAAAAATCATACCCCTGATGATAATAAAGAGGTAATATTTACTGGGCCAGTTCCACAGTAGTTCGATTGATATGGAAAGCTGTAGATATGGATTCTCTGGAACTAGGATGAATGAAACCTGGTATAAAAATTACACCAAGCCGAATTTCTATATAAAATCTGAAATAAAATTATGAATGTATGACGTAAACATCAATTTATTACATAAAACTTAAAGTTATATAGATAGCTGATAAATAGACGTTTAGCTTGTGTTTGTTTGATTTTTCTTATGTTTGAATGGTTTTTTCGATTTATACGACTGATGCTGCTTTTGGCTGTTGTTAGCTGGCTCTTTTTGCCAGAATTTCTTTCCTTGCAATGACTGGTATCTATAAAAAATAAAATGTTTTAAATTTCGTTAACATGCTATGCGAGAATGGGTCCAATCAATTATTTTATACTCAATGATATTCTAGACTAGACTATTGAACTAGATCTTACTAGAACTTACTATGATCAATTCATCATAAATATGTTGAAATCACATGTATTATCTTCTAATTATTTAGTATATGACATGGAAAAGATACAGATGGATAATATTTGAAGAATATAAATTAGTTAAACAAAATCATAGAAAATGATAACTGGGATTTTAGTGGATTAAAAATTATACAAACCCAATTTGACTACTGTCTGGGAGCATTTCGACTGAAAGTAAAATATGGATGACAGGTATTTGCCGTTTAACCACTATTGTTTCCAATCCATCCACCTTTGGCTCCCAAAACTCTTCAACACTGTAAACAAAAGCAATAGAATTTATAAAAAACCTTGTCTTTTGGCTAGAATAACTTTAAAAAAACAACCTTGAAATAAAGTTTTTCCATATGTTGAAATCACAAACTTTACTATTGTATTATCTTCAAAGTTATATAAATATAAATTTAATAAACATACTTTTTGTAAGCGAGTTTTGTGACTTGGTGTTCGATTGAAAATTGTCTCTTTAAAATCTCCGCGCAAGATATAGCCTTGGGTATGCCGACTCCGGTCCCAGTCCACACCACGGCTGTAGCAGCTTTATCCTCTAAAATACCTGAAGCGTGTGATAATAGATTTGCCATTTTACTTCCGCCTTTTACCTAAAACAATTTTTTTTTTAATTCTTGGAAACAATAAACATAGGTACTAAAATTCTAACCCACAAATACAACTTACTTGCATCCATAGAAAGTTGTCCGGTAAATCTTTTATAGGTATTTTATCTCGCTGAAGTTCCTCTTCAACATTTTTCCCCTTAAAATAATTTTCCATTGTAACTCAATGATTTGTAAATTAAGAATAAAATAATCAGAATGTTTACATTTAAATAAATTCACAATTTCACAGATTTCACATGCATTTCATTTCATTTGTCAAGTTGACATTGACAGCAAGACGCACATGGCTATGTTGCTAGGAGAAAAAATACATTTTCAGTTTTGTGACCAAACTTAACCCTTTATAAGGCATTAGAGTGTCAGGAATTGTGCAAAATTGAACCTTACTACTTGGAAATAAAGTTCGAAATCAGGTGGGAAATATGTTCCCTTTGCCTTATAAAGGTTTAAAGCCGTAACAGACTACCGCACCGGCACACCTATCGATAATTATATTTGATCGATATACTTGGTCAAGCAGATCTTGTCAGTAGAAAAAGGCGGCAAATTTGAAAAATGTAGGCACGAAGGAATAGCGTCCCATAGAAAATTTGAATTTCGCGCCCCTTTCTGCTGACAAGATTTGCTTGACCACCCATAACTGTCGATACTCACTATAGTCGCACCAATAAGTCTGCAGTGGATTTGATAGCCCATGCAGCGTGAGTGTTATTTATACGTCATAATTTCATAGAAGTTTGGCGTTTAACATGACACTTGCACTGCGTGGGCTATCAAAATCGCTGCAGACTTTTTGCGGTCTGACTATAGTGTGTGGTGGTCACCGTACGTGCGTTAAGGACGCAGCTATAAGTTAGAGCGAGAAAGAGATATGTTGACGTCACCAAGGTCGTGATAAGGTGCGGTCGTCTATTAGGGTTCCGTACCTGATATAAATTACATATTTATTGGCTTAATTAATGTTTTATAAATACGTTGACAATGAAAAGTGAATTGACAGACATGACATATGAAGACCGTCGATAATGTGATATGCGGTATGAAATGAGGTTGTAACATTCGTCCGCCTTTAAAGATTTACATGTCCATCTCATCAATTAGCCGACGAGGTGGTTTAATGGCACGCTTGCTTCGACGCGGTGCCATCGGTGTAGCTGCTGTGGCCTCGCTAGCCTCATTCTGAGGTGAGCCAGCTGGACTAACTTCTGGAGCCTCATTCTGAGGTGAGCCAGCTGAAATAACTTCTGGGTCAAGTTCCACTCCAGCTCTTGACCCTGGGCAAGGCATTGCGGATCTATTGGTTCCCAGTACTGGCGTCGATGAGGCAACTGGGACCATAGATGATTGAGAAGTTTGCTCTGCAGGGCTTTCTTCTAGATCAGGCAGACGGGGTCGTATATGATCTGCGTGATACCTCCTCTCCACCCCGACTGGAGTGTTAATGACATAGGAGTATCGATGCGTGCGTCGAGATACTGTGGCAGGCTCCCACCGCGGCTGCTCCCTGCTTCGCACATACACAGCATCACCTGGTCTATAGTTTGGAGTCTGGCCGTCGGAGTTAACATTTGCTTGTATCTGTTTGTATTGTAATGAACGTCTAGCACTTGGTCGGGCATTGTCAAGCACACAATGTAGTTGTCTTCCAAACATTAGCTGGCCCGGGGATTTGCCAGTGGTGCTATGGGGTGTGATGCGATAAGCGAAAAGGAAATGTTCTAAACGTTTTTTGAGGCATCCTGTGCTGGATGACATTCTGGTCTTGAAAGTCCTCACAAGCCTTTCGGCCAATCCGTTCGTCCGTGGATGATAAGGTGACGATTTGATATGATTTATTCCTTTTTCTTTGCAGTAATCCTGAAATTCCTTAGATATAAATTGTGGGCCATTGTCAGACACTAAAAATTGGGGTAGGCCAAAGGTAGTAAAAATGGTATCCAGTTCATCACAGAGTTTGGTTGTCGTAATTTTGGTCATCGGCTTGATCTCGATCCATTTGGAAAAAGCATCTGATACAACTAACCAATATGTGCCCTCGAATGGTCCGGCAAAGTCAACGTGAATCCTTTCCCAGGCTTGATCTGGCATAGACCATGAGAAGATTGGTAAATCTGAAGTATTAGGTCTATTCTCTTGGCATTTGTGGCAAGCCTTCACATGCGTGTCTATATCTTCCTCTATAGTTGGCCACCAAACGTAAAAACGTGCCAGTGCTCTCATTGCTGAAATGCCTGGGTGTCCACGATGCAGATATTTTAGGGTCGCCTTCCTTAGAGTATCAGGAACAATAATACGGCCCTGCCACATGACTATTTTATCTTCTAGTGACAACTCACCGCGCTTTCGAGCATATGGTTTTACATCGTTTGAGTATTGATGCTCACGCCAACCAGTTTTTATAAGATGATATACTTGTTTCAGCGTAATATCTTTGCGTGTTTCTTCTCGTATAACGCTTTCAGATAGTGCAAGATCACCAATGCTGTCAGTCTGCAATCGCGCTACAATTCTGTGAACCTTAAGCTCAGATTTGGATGGCAGTTCTTCTGGGTTGGGCATTCTTGATAAATAGTCTGCGATCAGGTTGTTACAACCTTTTGTATACTTAATGTCGTAATCGTAACTTCCAATTATTAAAGCCCATCGTACTAGGCGATTGTTAGCGAGTTTGGGTAAGTTTCGTTGAGATCCCAAAATGTGTATTAGGGGCTTATGATCCGTGACTAATGTAAATTTCGTGCCGCGAAGGTATTGGTCAAATTTTCTAATTCCATAAAATATTGCTAGGGCTTCGCGGTCTATGACAGAATACTTTGACTCTGCGGGTCGGAGTTTTCGTGATGCGAAAGCGATTGGTTGTTCAATATTATTCCTCATGTGAAAAAGCACTGCTCCGACGCCCTTTTCTGAAGCATCACAGGCTAGATAAAGTGGGCATTTGTCATTGAAAGCTACAAGTGGTTTAGAATGTACAATCATTAACTTAGCACGTTCAAAAGCCTCAGCTTCCTTGTCGGTCCATTGCCATTTCACCCTGTTTCCAGTTAGTGCGTGAAGATCAGCACAGACGCTGTGCAAGTGTGGTATAAACCGCTCATAGAAGTTGACCAACCCAAGGAATGCTCGTAGCTCCTTGGCATTAGCTGGCGGGGAGGCTTTGGTGATGGCTTCAATCTTTGATTTTGTAGGGCGTACTCCATTTTTGTCAATTGTGTGTCCAAGATATTCGACTTCTGGCTGTAAAAAGGTGCATTTCTTTAAATTGACTTTCAATCCGGCTTGTTCCAGTCTTTCGAATACGGTACGTAATGTTTCAAGGTGGTCTTTGTCATTTTTCCCTGTAACCGCAATGTCATCAAAATAGACTGCTACATTTGGCAATCCCTCTAGAAGCTTGTCAAGGTAATGTTGGAATATTGACGGCGCCGTCGAAATGCCAAACGGCATTCTGTTGTAGACGTAGTATCCTTTGTGTGTCGATATTGTCAGGAATTGTTTCGATTCAGGTTCAATTTCAAATTGTAAGTACGCGTCTTTTAGGTCAATTTTCGAGAATTTCTCACCATCCGCTAGACTCTGGCGTAGTTGGTCAAATAAAGGAACAGGGTGTGCGTGTGTTATAAGAACAGGGTTAAGTGTACTGCGGAAGTCACCACAGATTC
Source organism: Cydia fagiglandana (assembly GCF_963556715.1). Taxonomy (NCBI): domain Eukaryota; kingdom Metazoa; phylum Arthropoda; class Insecta; order Lepidoptera; family Tortricidae; genus Cydia; species Cydia fagiglandana. The sequence goes on from NC_085937.1 coordinate 9,389,037, forward strand.
TGATCTGGCCATTGGTTTTCACCACGTTAACTGTCGGCGTTGCCCACTGAACCGGAGTTATATTTGGGTCTACTTTGGTTATAATTCCTTCTTCGACCAAACGATCTAGTTCAACTTCAATGTTTTTCTTCATTGAAAATTTAATTGATCTGGCTGGGATGTGTTTCGGTTGAGCATGGGGCTTGATATGTATGTTTACTCGATAATCTTTTACTTTTCCAAGTTTGCCGTCGAAGAGAGTTGTATGCTTGTCCAAGAGTTGTTTTAGTGTAATGGATTCGTGTCGAGTTTTCTTGATGGAATAGACTGGCTTTGGGAAATCCATCTGGAACATTTCGCTCCACTGTAGGCCGAACAACATAGGGTCAGCTGACTTCATTACAACAACAGGAAGTAGTTTTTCCTCGTCTTGAATGCGTACGGTAACGTTTGTTAGACCCTTTGGTTTGAGTCTTGTATTTCCATATGCGCGCAAGCTGGGAGCCTTCATGAGGGAAGGAGCTCCGATACGCGCCCACAATTGTGTACTAATAATTGAATAGAGTGAACCGGGGTCCCAGTCCATCGTGCACGGAATGTCGTTAATGAAAACATCAATTTTTTTGCTGTCCTTGCTTTTAGTTTTGCTTATTTGACAGACAACGTCCGTTTCATCTCCGCTGTCGTCTGAGTAGGAAGATTGAGACGAGTGGCTGCTGCTCCCGTCATGCTTAAGTTTGTGCAGCTTGTTTCCTTTAGTAAATGTTGTTTGTTTATAGTTCCGATTAGGTAAGCATGCTTTGCCTGATTTGATGCAGCAATCCTCAAAGTGACCTGGTGTGTTACACTGTTTGCATGTATGTGCTTTGGCAGCACACTGGTTTAATGGATGTCTTTCGGGCTCACCGCATCTCAAGCATTGATGGGTCCGTAATTTGCGCGGTGACGTGTTCTGGTAAGATTTGGGGTTTCTTTTAATCTTATTGACTTTGACGTGTGTGTCTGTATCGCCTTCTGCTCGTTCCCGCGATTGAGCAACGCTAAAAATCTGAGAGAAGGTGACTTCTTTCGTCGTACCATCTTGAATTTCTTGTAGATCCGGCCATTTTTGTTTCAGGTCGATCTGTAATTGTTCGTGGTTAAGCCCGGTTGCAAATCGGTCACGTAACTGTCGTTCTAATAAGTTATCGCTATAGCCACAATCTTTACTTATTTCTTTCAATCTGTTAGCGTAATGTTCCATAGATTCGTTGTCTTTTCGTATGCAGTTCCAAAAGTCCGTTAATGCTCTGTATCGTGTGCGTTTAATTCTAAATAGGTCGAGCAGTTTATTTCGAATATCCGCATATGTACTGTTTTCAAAGTGCGGTGTAAGGGCAACCTTAATTTCGTGAAAGGTCTCCGGTGAGAGGCAGGTAAATAGCAGTTCCTTCTGTATGATACGTGCATCCTCGCCCCAAAGTTTGCATTTGGTTTCGAAATAGTCGATAAAATTTTCAACTGCGGTGTCATCCGGGTTGAATTTGTCGCTCTTAAAGCCGTTGTAAACATTGTTTCTGTTACCGTTCGTGTTCGAAGAGCTGGGCGACTCCGTGCCGTGTGTCGTTGTTGGTGTGGGAGTCGCGGCAGCTGCCTTTTGCTGTTGCGTTAACAGCAATTGTAATATGTCCGAGATTTGTTGTTGTTGTGTAGCTTGCAATGCAAGGAATTTGTCAAATTGTTCGCTGTTCATTTTGTGACGATTTTTCTTTAATCCTCGTCGCCACTGATATAAATTACATATTTATTGGCTTAATTAATGTTTTATAAATACGTTGACAATGAAAAGTGAATTGACAGACATGACATATGAAGACCGTCGATAATGTGATATGCGGTATGAAATGAGGTTGTAACAGTACCCAAAGGGTAAAACGGGACCCTATTACTAAGACTTCGCTGTCCGTCCGTCCGTCCATCCGTCTGTCACCAGGCTGTATCTCACGAACCGTGATAGCTAGACAGTTGAAATTTTCACAGATGATGTATTTCTGTTGCCGCTATAACAACAAATACTAAAAACAGAATAAAATAAAGATTTAAATGGGGCTCCCATACAACAAACGTGATTTTTGACCAAAGTTAAGCAACGTCGGGAGTAGTCAGTACTTGGATGGGTGACCGTATTCGTTTTGCATTTTTTTCCGTTTTTTTTTTGCTTTATGGTACGGAACCCGTCGTGCGCGAGTCCGACTCGCACTTGCCCGGTTTTTTACGGCTTTTATGTGTCTAATAAATAATCTTGCAGATGTCGCAAGTAGCCTTCGCATGTGGAGCACCAAATCTGCAGAGAGCCTACCGCTAACATCGAATAATCGAAAATGGTGGTGCCTTTCTATCTCTCTTGCGACCGAGAGGTAGATTAGTTCCAGATACATTCTGGAGAGTGCGGACAAGAGCTGCATGACCTGGGGCCAAATTCGACATGTACAACTGTCAGATTTCGCATTCACGTCAAATCAACAGTTGATTTTATTGCATACTGAGTGTTGCTTCCATCAACGGTGGATAGTATCATTTGGTACAACCAAAACTCAACTCTAAACTAAGGGTGGTTCGGTTTGGTTTGCTTGTCACCCTAACTGTGGATTGTTAATGTCAAATTTTGACATTGTACGTATTCGAGAACTTATGATTTTTCCCACATCAACGGGAGATCAACACGATACGTCAAACGTCGCTTGTCGAATAGGGGTCCTGAGGGCCTACCGCGAACCACGTTCGACGAGTTGCCTCTCTGTCGCACTTGTAAATTCGTACGTAAGTGTGACAGGGAGGCTACACTTCGAACGTGGTTCGCGGTAGGCTCTCTGATCCCACCTTCCCCTTTCCATCATCGGCCGTCCAGGCGCGGGGAGCGAATGCACCCGTTCCTGGTTAATATTCTATTTGTCCGCACCAAACGATTTGCCTCGTCTTTTTTGGTAAGGAATGGAATGCGCTCCCGTCATCTGTATTCCCTGAGAAATATGACTTCAGTCTCGCAGTGCAGTTTATAATTAAAAAGAAAATGTTAAATTTCATTCTCTGGAATCTATATACTTAGAGTCTAGATTAAAGTAAGTAATTTAATGTAAATTTTGAGTAGTTATCTAACGTTGGCTGGTAGGATCGACTTTTAAGTGATGATTTTCAAAGATCATATTCAATACTATTCATTTGGATTCAATTTGTAATATTTTACAACTAGTACATATTTTCCTCGGGTTAGTGTGTGCAAAATTTTGTTTTCACTCGGTACTTATAGCAAAGATTGTTTAATCGTTAACGACCGTACCTTGAAACCCTCGCAAAGCTTAAGATTCTACTTTTGGAACCACTCGCTATTCTCGTGGCACGTTTTAACACTGTTTTGAGTTGAGATGAGACAGCCTCCACGACATTCTCGAATATCCAGGGGTGGCAAAGTACCGGGCAGTGTTGGCCGAACGCCGAACGTTAATTGTAAACAACCATTATAAATTGAACCGTAAACCATAACGGACGCTTACAGTTTTCGGTTTAATTTATAATGGTTAATGACCAATAATGGTTTGCGGTTCATACCTTTGCGGTCGTCGACAGGCCACCCGAGCCAATCGGACACTATCTGATTGGTGCTATCTTTCTTCCGATGTTCCGCAGGGTGGTATACTCTCTCCACTGCTTTTCTCTATTTTTGTTAATTTAATTAATTACCCCCTTCATAAATTGCTCGTATCACCTGTACGCCGATGACTTGCAATTATACACTCAAGTCAAGATCGATGATATAGACGAGGCGATATTGCGCCTAAATAACGACCTTTCTAGCATAGCATCCTGGTCGAATGATTTCGGGATCGCTGTCAACCCGTCTAAGTGTCAGGCTATCGTTCTTGGGAGCCCACGTTCAGTCTCACTCTCTGACTTCGCACATGTAAGACATCGGTCTTCAAAGAGAATCGTCTCTTTGAGGGTACCGTTATACCACTATCATCCCAAGTGAGAAACCTGGGGTTGATCATTGATCGGGGCCTAACTTGGGAGCCGCAGGTTTCTGACGTGTGTCGCAGAGTTAAGGTGGCCACTGACGAGCCTTCCAACAGTCCAAATAGCGTGGCTACAATCCAAAATCGGTCCGTGAATGTCAAAAACGTACAATGTTTAATATTAGGATGCCGTCCATTTGGATGAATCCATTGTAACGGCATCCTATTGGAAGGCTCGTCAGTGGTCTGCTTTACAAATACCCTGAGAGCATTGTACAGGTTTAAACATTTCCTGCCGGTCAGTACTAAAACTTTACTCATTCAGGCTCTGCTTGTGCTTCCAGTCATTGACTATAGTGATGTGTGCCTTACCAACCTTTCACAAGGACTGTTAGACAGACTGGATAGACTTTTAAACAGTTGTATTAGATTTATCTTCGGCCTCCGCAAGTACGACCATGTCTCAGCCTTTCGTTGTGTGCGTGAACGCAGGTGCCTTAGGGTGCTGTGTATGCTTTACAGTATATTAAACGACCCAGCCATACCGGAGTACCTGCGGTCTAAATTCCAACTTGTGACCGCACAGCCAGGCCGTGAGCTACGTTCCTCCCGAGAACTAACTCTGTCAGTTCCATTGTATCGCTCCGGATCTATGACCAACTCCTTCACTATGCATGCGATTCGTCTTTGGAATTCCCTCCCTCTCGATATAAGGCAAACTCAGACCAAAACTCTGTTTAAAATCATGTTGCGCAGACACCTTTTAGAAAAGTCTCTTAGCTAAGTCTCATAAAAATCTGAAAGCAGGTAGATATATGTATATATATATTTTTATATATATTATATTTATATGCAAAGGCTGTCCGTGGTGATCCAGCGTGGAATTGCTGCGAGCATCATGGGCACCTTTGCACCGGGAACGGCAGGGAACGGTTTGTTTTCTTAAATTTAGTTTTAATTTTTATTTGTAAGCCTTATTAGTTATATGTTTTTTGTCATGTATGTAGAACTTTTAATCAATTTATATATATATTACATGTACACATATGTATATTAGTATGTTATGTACCTATGTATAAGTAAGTATATTGTAGCAATATGTATATTTGAAACAGTATGTTGTTCAACATAAAATTTATGCTTAATATTAAATTTTCCTACTTTTAATTTTTCTTGCACCTATTACTACTTGTTCTCTGTTTGGCCCGAGGGTTAACTGGTAGAGAATGCCTTCTGGCATTAAGTTCGCCTTTTGTAAAAAAAATTACTGTGCAATAAAGTTTAAATAAATAAATAAATGGTTAAATTGCATTAGCGTTGCGGCCAACACTTACCAGTGCCGGGCACAACACCTCGGCTCACCACTCTCTCCCAGAAGTCGTTGGCAACATCAAGGGTCTGCTAGGCTTCTTGATAGAGTTGGGTTGGCAAGAATAGTGCGGCCAACCCATCACGCAAAATAGGCGCAATAATATGACGTCGAGTTGAGGAAACCAAGCCCGCGAGAACCTATACCTATATCAGCCTATATATATGTACCTATTCTTAACACACTGCGTGTGCTATCAAAATCGTTGCACACTTATCTTCTTCTTAACTCTAGCATCCTAAAAAAATGTCCCAAAAAATAGTGCTGCTAGACTATATACAGTGGCGTAGCTAGGGGGGGGGGGCGGCGGGGGCGGTCCGCCCCGGGTGTCACCCATTTAGGGGTGACACCCGGCTCTAAGGGTTATTTAAGTAGAAATTACAATTACTCTATTTAAATATATTTTACAATTTTGATTGAATTTTGGGGTGACACCCACAATTTCCACACCGGGTGCCACCCATGCTAGCTACGCCACTGACTATATATACCTACTAGGTTACCTAGTTTTTAGGATGCTTATATCTACATAGTAAACACCATTACACCTAGTGACTACCTACTTTAATCGTTATTTAAAGTTAGTTTTAAATTAACTCTAATTTAGGTTCATTGCTGAATTAAATTGTATCAGGCTTATTAAGTACCGTAAAACGGGGTGAGTAGGTTTCGCGGGGAGAGTTGGGTTATGAATGGGGAGAGAAGGTTTGAGAGAGGGGTGAGAAGGGATTTTAAGGCTACTGCTACAAAAATAATGTATTCCAATTTTAAATGGGCTATAGTAATACGCATAATAAAACAATCGATCCAACAATCTTCCAAAACAACCTTTGTATGAAGAACCCACTCACCCCAAATAAGAGGCACTACGGGGTGAGGTGGGTTTTCCTCTTTATCGTCAAAGTTATGAAATGGAACTACCCAAAATAAAATACAAACGTCCGAACCACTTATTATATACACCATTCAGTTTTCACATGTAAAAATAAAATTTTATCGAGGTTTGAAAGTAACATTTCACCCAACTCACCCCATTTTACGTAATAATTTAGTTTGCTCGGTATCTTCTCCGAGGGATAATAGTCAGGTATCAGCTGCAGTACCAATTAATTTATGTTATTTCCCACCTGCTTCAGCTATTTACATACTGTAAACAATGAGTAAACATTACCTAACCCTAACTCGGTTACCTTTATAAAAGTAATAAACAGCAAGTCAACAACACCGAGGGTTAAGTTTAAACAAACAAAATTTCATTTATAAATCCGTAGCCATAAATTATTATTCAGTGGACCCAAATTGAAATTAAAATTCGTTAGTATTATGCAATGCAAGGCTACAAAGCTGTTTTTTGGGACGAGTGCTTGAGTTGAACATTGAGCGTGCGAAAGATTAATTACAATAGTAAGTAGGTACCTACTTAGTTTGTTAAACAAGGGCTGAAATGATGCCTTTCATCCGAGTTAAGCATTCTAGTTTTAATTTCGACTACTGGGGAAGTGCATGTGTTTTTTTTAAACATGTTATGACAACATTTTTTAAATAAGTGATATGTATATATTTTATAGCATTTCCTGAAGGTTGAGGGTACCTAAGTAGGTACTTACAATTGAACATTTAGGTAAAAGTGTCGTCTTTATGGAATGGAGAGTTAAATATCCAAATAGAAATTGTATAACAAATCCATTTAAAACCAAATTTCAATAAATTGCTTATTGTAATAAAATGAAAAAATCGTAGTACTTGGAAAGTCTGTAAATTATGCTCTAGTGCCATAACGTAGGTAGGTATCACATCCTGCACACTTTTTAGAACAACAATGACCCTCTTTCAGAGCATGAGTAGGTAAAGAACAATACTTTTTATAAGGTATATTACCTACATCATATTTACTGATGTGCCGATGAAAAGCTAAATTAATTACAAAATTTACATACATTAGTACCTACCTACATAACTACCTAGTATTAACTAAGTATTTATATACTACTTCTGACATTTCTGTATGGGGAATGAAATTACCCATCACTGAATTGGATACTCCCTTTATACATTGTGAAATGTTTCAGAGATTTTCCGACCACTTTTCCAATTGTTAAATCGCTCCGCAACTTCCAACGAATCCACACGTCAAGTACATAAAATACGATTTTAATTATGTACTTATAATAGGTACGTATTAATTAAGTTTGTTTTCGTTCACGCCCTCGTATGCTGTGGCACAGATTTATTTGCGCAATGAAGAATAAAGGTTATCATTGCGGTATCGTAACAACGAACAAGTCACGGCTAAGCAAGCAGCTATCAAGCTGTGTTAGAGACCATACGTTAACTTAATTAAACAATAATAGTTCTAATTAGTTTCAACGATGCACATTTTTACTACTACCGCGTTCCTCGCGTGTCTATGCATAGTAGAAAGTGCTAACAGTGACAGAATCATCACAGGAGTCGACCAAAGAGAAGTGTGTAAAATAAAAAAATCTTGTGTAAGTTGTTTACGCTTGGTACATTGCTCCTGGTGCCAAGAAGAGGAAAAGTGTTTCTCAAAGGAGTTAGAGCCTGAAAAATGCAGCGAAACCAATGAATATACGGATTACGGATGTAGGTACCAATGAGTAATGCTCAATTTATTATTTATAGATCTTAAATGATGTCAGGTTCGGCTTGATAAGAGCTCAACAACATGTTCTTATTTACCTACCTATAATGTTTAAATGCATTCCAAAAGTTTTATTTTGTAAACTAGAATAGAATTGTAAAAGAAGCTTATGGTCTCGGATATACTTAGCCATAACCGCAAACCAGACTTAGGTATGCAGGGAATCCATACTCACTTAGGGGTGAGGTAGAGAAACCCAACCCGCATAATAATAAGGTCAAAATTATCTGCAGCTGACGATACTTCGCAATCTACCTTAGGGTTTTAAAAGTGCTAACTGTTGGAACATAAGTTTGGCCAACAATTAGAACAAAAAATGTTCCTACCGCAGTTTTGGTCTATATGTCGGCGGCCGATCGTAAGATCAGGCATATCGTGAAATTCCTAGGCATATCGTGAAACGTGAAAATCTTTGACTCGTTCCCTGAGCTAACGCGGGGCTCCTATTTCTGGACAGTTTGCCCTTCGGGCATCTGAAGCAACCTAATCAACCTATCCTGCCTATATGTATATTGGTTTAATGTGAATATCGTCAAAACATTACACAGGAACATTACGATCGGCCGCCGACATATGTATGAAAGTCGGAGTCGAACCCGCCCCATCGTCATTTAATAGATATACAATTTACCCACATTTGTGTGTTCCCAGTCAGTCTGCAAGAAAACGCAATTTGTAGTTGCAAGCAGGAAACAGATGAAGCCGAAGCACAGAACTGCCACCCAGAAGGGGTGGACGAATACACACCACCGTGCAGCGGCCGCGGCGCGTGCGTGTGCGGCCGGTGCGTCTGCGAGACCTATGAAAATTCCACCAAGGTATTGACTTTACCATTTTAGTTATTATCCGCCACCTGACGGCTGCTCTACACGATGGGCCAACGCGGGCCACTCCAAGCCAAGGGACACATTTATGCGTTAGAGGGAGCAAGTGATATTGCTATCTCATTCTACCGCATGGCTGCGTCCCTTGGAGTGGCCGGCGTTGGCCCATCGTGTCTTGTTGCCATGTTGGCTCACGAATGTCGCCTTCAATAATCAGTACTTTACAGTCACCGTGGTCGAAACGGTCATGATGATGATATTGTTTATTACGACATTTATGTATCATATACCTACCTTTAAACAAGCAATTCTGGTATACATATAATATATTTATTTATTTAGAAATGCAACCGCGCGAATATTTGCTTGAGAGAATTGCCACCACGACAATAATCTGAATGACTTTATTTCAGATCGTAATGGGAGATTATTGCGAATTCGACAATTTCTCCTGTGATGGCCCGGACTGCAACGAAGGTCCCTATGCTCTTACGCAAGATAAGGACAATAATGAAGACTCATGGTGGTAATCTACTTACGTTACTTGCTTTCTTAGAATAGGTAGATTAGTGTTTAGTGTTCAGTGAATTTGTATAGTCTTAGGCTTGAAATGTAAGCAAATAAAAAGTTTAAATTAGAGATACCTTTGTTGTTATAATTTTAGTTTTATCCTCTAGCCGCCCAGAGACCTATAAAAAGGTTCTCCTGTTCCATTCTAATTTGAACTTTGTGGTGACAGAATAAAATTTCATTTTGCTTGGCCATGGGCGGCTAGAGGTTAAACCTGTAAGTTGAGAGATGAATAATTCACAAAATAATAATATATTAACAATAAAAAAAAGAACCGAATGCCCAGTGGCGGATTTGCAGTCTTTGCCGCCCTACGCCCCAGGCCCTGTAGCCGCCCCTTGCAAGGCACCCATAATATTCACTACATATATTTAAATAAATAATAAAATTTGAGTTTTTTCTTGTTACCATCAGCGAATTTTTTGTCACAATTTGCCGCCCCTAAATATCTTGCCGCCCTAGGCCCGGGCCTACTGTGCCTTAGGGCAAATCCGCCACTGCGAATGCCCACAGTCCAGGATCCCATCATCAGATCTGTATCTGATGACAATGGGCATTCCCAAACAAATTCGATGACATGAAGTAGGTACCTATACATTTTCCAAATCGGTCTAGCAGTCTCAGAGAAATCAGGGAAATAAGTATATACCTACATAAAAACACAGATATCGATGAATTGAGAACCTCCTTTTATTTAAAGTCAATATAAAACGTTTACATGACTGAACCGGGAACTACGACGAGTAAACTGACCTAAATACCATATCACATTTAACCAACCCAGTTAACGGAATACGGACCCAATAAACACCCTATACAAAGCACCGCGAATCTATAAATATTTTAGAGGAATTGGATATCGCCGCGTCTTGAGACGGAAGTTTTTCCCAAGAAGCTCAATTATGGAACGATGTGAGCGGCGCCTGTGCCTGATGGCTCATCGGTCTCAAGTGCCCTGTTATGGTTACGAGAAATTAGATTTCAACAAGGCTATTATCTCTTCCGCGGGTTTTCTCTTTTATTAGAGATCTGTCGAACCCTATTCTACGAATATTTTCGGAATATGAAGTTGGTGAATTTATGATTAGACTATAGAAAATTTACGAATTATATTCATAAGTATTCTAAGTTTGAAGACAATTTATAAAGATTTAAAGTTTTTAATAACGTCTGTTGCCTTGGTGTTCTAATTAATAGTAAAATCTGTGTAGGTACAAGGGAAAAATGGATAATTAATTGTTTAGGGCTTTGAATTGTTACTTAAAAATAGATCTTTATTTTATTAAAAGAATTATATAAAATCCTAAACAGAATGATGTTGAAATACCTAACTTAAATAGGTACATTTCTTTAATCAGACCTAATATCCCGCGGCGTATACCTGCTTGATTTTATTACATCTTTTCGATCGGATATTTTTTGGTAGGTACAGTGGCATTCAAAAGTGCATGGATAAGTAGATGTCGACCGTAACGCCTAAATATAACTGTTGAAACATCTCCATGCACTTTTGAATGCCAGTGTACATTCATAGTTATAATCTTAATGAAACCAACTGCACTTACCTACCTAATACTAAATATCTTTAAGACGTAGGAAAATATTGAAGTTGACTTGAAACTTTATATACATATAAGTTTATAACATTAGGTAGCTTTGTCTTCCATGCGTTAAGTTTTTCTCTTGTGCAACAAAGAAAATAAAAGGTCTCAGCATCCCTCGTAGTAGATAAGGTACATGGAAATCCTACGCTAAGGTATTTGGCTGTGTAGCCAGGGCTATAACCGCGAAAATCGAAGTTCGCAAATTGCGGGCATTTTTCTCTGTCACTCTAATTACGCTTTCATTGGAGTAAAAGAGAAAGATCCCCGCAATTTGCGAATTTCGGTTTTCGCGGTAGCCCCTCAGTAGCCTGCATGAATGTCGCAGCGGAACGCGGAACCTTGAAAATTTTATTAATATAACTTTGAGGGTTCATTGTGGAAGGGTCTTTTATTACAATACGTAACAAATTCTTAACTATTATTGCACGCATGCTTTATGTTAAGATTTACTTGATTAGAATAAACTAAAAATACGACAAAAGAAAAAAAAACTGTAATTTTTATTTTATTACGGGAGAAATCGGCTTGGTATTACTGTTCCTGACGTATTGTTCGTTTGTTCTAAATATTGCATATAGTTAGAACAAACGATTGTCTATAACTCTATTCTATACTACATACATACTTACCTACCTACATTTTTTATGAAAAAAAAAATTATACATACAAAAGTTATATACAACAACAGACGGGGAAAAATGATTGGACATTTGTTACTGTTAGGAATATGAGGAGCGAGAGCACAGGGAAACAGGCGTTGGATTACAACCGAGATCACGGTAAATGAATAACGCAATGGCATATGAGTGCGTATATTAACATCACATTAATATCGTACTATACATCGATCTTTGAGATAGCAAGCACATATTTAAAATAAGTTTTGTATGTAAAAACATTAATTAATAAAATAATAAAGGGACGACACAATCTTACACGGCTGCTTGATCGGGGAGCCATAGACAAAGAGAGAGATGGACCACAGATTGAAAATCTATTATACCAATGTACGGCATAGACTATACAGACGATTTCCAACAGTTACGGCACGACAACTTCTTTAAAACCATCATAGAAGGCAAGATAGAAGGAAAGAGAGGCAGGGGCAGACCAAGCCGTAGCTATATAGACCAAATAAAAGAAATAGCTGTGCCCTGTTTATCAAAAGCTTGTAACTTGTAATACAAGCGGAAGTCCCGCTTTGACATCTTTTGTTAGAAAGGGACTTCCACTTGTATTACAAGTTACAAGCTTTTGATAAACAGGGCACTGGTGTCGTGTCGTATCAAGAGGTCAAAGCTATGGCTTATGAGAGGGAGAAATGGAAAATACTCCACCGACAAGAGGATACCTCTTAAATTGAAGAAGAAGAAGAAGAGACAAAAGTTATATATTTCACTACATTAAAAGTTGTTACGGTTAAAAAAGCAAATTGGCTACAAATTGAGCAGAATAGTTATTACTCGTATGCTTATTAGGTCGGGAAGCGTCAAGCCGTAACTGAATTTGTCCCGAGCTCAATAATTGCGGTGTAAATACGGCACAGAACACTCGGAGCCGTGTGTCCGCACACAGTGCAGCGGTGCGCAATCGATTTTTTTTACAGAAGAACACGAAATAGTTAAATATTTACGATACAAGTGCGGAAAAGAGGAAATTACCTATTCGCAGGTGTATCGTACAACGTTTTACAGTACAAATGGCCCTTTAAACTTTTGACATACGCACGAAAAGTCCAAGTGCGAAAGTTTACGCACTACTTAGTGCGGGAAAATAGGACCATATGTAGGTACTGTATATTTATTTGCAAGTTAGTTAATAGTTAGTCGGACCGAGAAAAGTCTGCAGCGGATTTGATAGCCCACGCAGTGCAAGTGTCATTTATGCGTCATAATTTCATAGAAGTTGGACGTTTAAAATAACACTTCACTGCGTGGGCTATCAAATCCGCTGCAGGCTTTTCATGGTACTCTACATAGTACATAATGAGTTGCTCAACATCAAACTCAGGTAAATCAGGTACCTAAACAAAAAAAATCCATCTGTCAGATTATGCGATTTTGGTATTAAGAAAAAGTAATGGGTAGATATTTACTGAGAGGATTGAATGAACTTACCCGAGTTTGAAGTTAAGCGACACATAGCGTACGAGTACTTAGTTTAAAGGTTACATAAAAAATCGAGACACACGGTGATGTGCCGATTTGGAACTCAAAAATTTGAGCTGAATTCGAACTTCATTTTTTTTATTTATTTGATATGTACCTGGCCCTATAGGTATTAGCTTTGCACATATCACATGATTTTTTTTTACCAGCTCAAGCTGAAAACTTCAGCAAGATGGACTACGATCGAGTAACGTCAAATAAAGTAGATAGGTAATATTATTTAAAAAAATTAGGCAGCTCAGCATGTCGTACCTACCTAAAGGCCCCTGTACATATTGGGCCAGCGTGGGCTACAGTGGCGGCGCGTCAAACATATCCATAGGCAAACCGGGGCTAATTTGGCTTACATATATCTAGACACGCGGCAGCGTGTCAAGCCAAGTTCAAGCAAAGGAACTGGCTAGCCAGCGCCGAGTGTAATATTACACGAACCACTTGGTGCCACTTTTGACCCTTCTATAACTCAAAACATCTTTAACGTAAACACATAAAACTACGTGTGTTTAATTATATCCATAAGGATATCTAGAAGCCCAAATTTCATGAAGCTAGCTCAAACGGTTATAAAGATATGAAGGTCAAAAAGTCGTAAATTTTAAGACTGACTGACAGACTTATAGTACCTAAACCTAACCTACTTCCAGATGACCTAGAAGGATGAAATTTGGAATCCAGCTCGGTTATTGTGTGTAACCGTAGGAAAAAATCTAAAATTAAAATAAAGTTAAAAAATAGGGGGGGGTCCCCATACAAAAAAACCATTTTTTATTGGGACTGACATATAAGTACCTAAACCTAACCTACTTCCAGATGACCTAGAAGGATGAAATTTGGAATCCAGCTCGGTTATTGTGTGTAACCGTAGGAAAAAATCTAAAAATAAAATAAAGTTAAAAAATAGGGGGGGTCCCCATACAAAAAAAACCATTTTTTATTGGGACTGACATATAAGTACCTAAACCTAACCTACTTCCAGATGACCTAGAAGGATGAAATTTGGAATCCAGCTCGGTTATTGTGTGTAAGCGTAGGAAAAAAATCTAAAAATAAAAAAAAGTTTAAAAATAGGGGGGGTCCCCATACAAATATTTTTTTTTTATTTTGACTGACATATAGTACCTAAACCTAACCTACTTCCAGATGACCTAGAAGGATGAAATTTGGAATCCAGCTCGGTAATTGTGTGTGAGCGTGGGAAAAAATCTAAAAATAAAAAAAAGTTAAAAAATAGGGGGGTCCCCATACAAAAAATTTTTTTTTTATTGTAGCGTTGGAACCGTTACAAGCAGATATTTGAAACTACCCCAATATATGTATTATTATATTTGCTATATTCAAATAAAGTTAAGTCAAAACATAAGTGGTGTCCCCATACAAAAAACTTGTAATACGCTCTAAACAACCGGCCAACGGTGTGTCGTCGGCGGCGCGCGGCACCACATAATTATACAAAGAACAGAAGTAAAAACCATACAGCGGAAATACAAGAAAAAACATTAAATCTCAATACCTGCCTAGTTTTCTTTACAAAAAATATTGATATCCCACCAAAAACATAAATGTAAAAAAGGAGAGCCAAGTTCAATACAAAAATTATGCTTGGCTGTGGGGCTCGCCGCAAAAAGAATGGAGATCTAAATGAGTGCCAAGTTCTATGCAAAATCCAAATATGTATGTATAGGAACAAAATAACATTATAAACAAGTATTAAACTCTATTTCTTTGCTTTATTGGATACCTATAACAATTGCTGTTATTTAAAAAAATGTGAGATCATAAAGTAGGTTAGATTTGGCTTGGCCAGATTTTATCAGAATTACAATAACAGAATGAATAACTAGCTTTATAAAATGATTGATGTAATGAAAACTGGCCAAGTCAAATCTAACCTACTTTAAGATCTCACATTTTTTTAAATAACAGCAATTGTTATAGGTATCCAATAAAGCAAAGAAATAGAGTTTAATACTTGTTTATAATGTTATTTTGTTCCTATACATACATATTTGGATTTTGCATAGAACTTGGCACTCATTTAGATCTCCATTCTTTTTGCGGCGAGCCCCACAGCCAAGCATAATTTTTGTATTGAACTTGGCTCTCCTTTTTTACATTTATGTTTTTGGTGGGATTTCCTTTACAACTCTGCTCAAACGTCGAAAAACAGGCCAGCCGGTGGGAATCGGCTTTTATGGACGCGCCGCCACTGGTGGGCTATCTCATGGTATAATAATATACTCCGCCTGGTACTCTCTTCCCGTCTTTTCGTGGTCACAGACACACAACACAAGCCTACGTCATCATGCGACAGCGCTATATATGATAATATGCGATAGCGCTATATATAGCGGCCATGTTATTGTGACGTAGGCTTGTGTCACTTTGGGAAGAGAAGACCATGTTTTATTAGACTATGGGCTATTTCTATCTTGCTATCTCATTCTACCGCATGCCTGCGTCCCTAGGACTCGCCTGCGTTGGCCCAATATGTACAGGGGCTTTAACGCCGCGGTGCGCAGCGACGCATTGCTCCGTGTGTTTTGTGCCTAGGGGTAGCGGCGTCTCCCACACAACTCGATTAGGAAAGGAGCAGCTAAATTGTTTTAACGAAGATCACGTCGATCATCAGAATATATATAACTTAGTGGCGGAAAATGGTTTCCAAATGGTTTTAGGGCTGTGTACAGTTAAATAAAATTACACGCTCGCTGACCGTTGAGAACAATATCTAGCTTTGAAGCTTATGGCGTAGAAAAATATTGCGGCTTAAAGTTCTTAAGCGTTGGATTAATATTGCAAGGTATATTATGATGCTGACTCGAGAATGACCTTTTACAAAATATGTTATGTTAGATTTGATCCAATGATTCGATGACAATGATGACCTTCAAGCCTCTGAGATACATTATTTAAGTAGGTACCTAAGAAAAAT
This sequence comes from Cydia fagiglandana, assembly GCF_963556715.1. Lineage (NCBI taxonomy): Eukaryota > Metazoa > Arthropoda > Insecta > Lepidoptera > Tortricidae > Cydia > Cydia fagiglandana. The sequence goes on from NC_085937.1 coordinate 9,405,134, forward strand.
GCTGTTTCTTACTGATGTCACAGAATAAGTAATTTAGATATTTACTTAGTAATTGAATAAAGTGATACCAATAGACATACAGGTAAGTAATTTCAAATGAATTTAGCAGTTTGAGAGGTAAGGGAAAAATGATTCTTAATCATTTTTTTTTAAAGCATACCTTTTCTCAAAATTCCGCAAAGTAACGCACAACCACCAACTTCCCACGTTGCTTCAAAATACAGAGGGGGATATTTTCATTTAACTTAGTCGCATGAATAATTTGCTTAGGTACAACAGGACGTGCTCCGAACTCTCAAGTATGTCGGAGTCGAATGTCGATCGGGATGTATAATCGTATATACATACTTATATACGATGGCACAATGGGAGATCGCACATAATAATGTCGTTGGTATTCGCTGCGAGGAAGAATGCGCGTTCCGAACGGCGACGACCCGGCGTGCCGGCCTGCCGTCGGCGCCGCACTTCACTCCATTTATTATTAATATGGCAGTATATATAATATTTTCTACTGTGTGTTGCCAAATCTAAAAGTTACAAGTTTCATTTAAGAATGAATTTTAAGCTAAACTAGCATTTTATCTTAGATAGTTGTAGCAAAATAGCCCAATTCATAAAGCTCGCTCCACGTCTCTCCGAATATGGCCATCACAAGAGTACCTACACCTAACCTAGTCAAACAACGATTAGTCAAACTTCGAACAAATATTCATCTGGAATGAGCCAGAGCGAGGATCAAGACCTTTCAACCGAAAATCCTAGTAAATTACCATATTAAGCAATAAGCATCATTCTTGGCAGAGGCTAAAGTTAATCAAAAGCAGTGCGCACGAGTCGTGACCGTCCGGATTACAGGGCTCACCGGATTAACGAGTCTGTACTGTATACCCTAATAGCATTTTCTTGTAGGGATTTTGTTGGGCCTTTGTTTACGTATTAGTTGGGCAACCGTTATATTTGGCCGTACGATTTGCTGGAGGGCCCTCGACAAAGGCCCTCCCGAAGATTCCCAACAGAGGGCCATAAGAGTAATTTTTTCGTTGGGCCTATTTAAATAAATCATACAATTATTCAACGGTGGTGGTTTTGGTTGGGCCGTGGTTGGGCCTATACACATTTGTTTGATGGTTGGTTAATTGTTACATTTGGCCGTACGATTTGCTGGAGGGCCCTCGACAAAGGCCCTCCCGAAGATTCCCAACAGAGGGCCATTAGAGTAATTTTTTCGTTGGGCCTATTTAAATAAATCATACAATTATTCAACGGTGGTGGTTTTGGTTGGGCCTATATACATTTGTTTGATGGTTGGTTAATTGTTACATTTGGCCGTAGGGCTTGCTGTAGGGCCAACTGCAAAAAATTAAAAAAGGGCAATTTTTTCGTTGTGCTTCTGTTTGCAAATTCAACAATCACCCAACGGCAATTCAGGTAGGTCGGTAGGTAGTCGTGCACCAGGTTGAAGGCCCAACACAGCTTGTCCCACAAAGGGCCAACATTGTAACTTTAACGTTGGGCCTTGTGTAGTCTTACAATACTACCGTAGGTAAATAGTTGTGTAATTTATAGTGGGCCTATTAGTCTAATTATGTAATGGGCTTTTGTTTACGAGTCCTACAGTTACCCTACGTTAGGTAAGTGGTTGTGTAATACGACGTTGGGCCTTTGCTGATAAATATTACAATTACACTACGGTAGGCATTGGTTGTATCCACATGAAGGCCCTAGGCAGCAGTTGTTGGTAATCTTCTCTGTATCGTTCCAATTTTAGTATATGTACTGCCGAAGCAAGTACACTTACTATACACTCTAATTTGTATATATACTAACCGCACTTCGAAACTTCGTAAGCGAGATTTATGTTTTTGAGATTTAAATTGAGAAAATGTTGGTAAAATACAATTTTTTAAATTTATGTATAAATTTTATAGTTATAGCTACTAGATTTATAAGTTACTTTAAAAAAATATTATGATTATATCCGGAATAATCGAGAAAATAACTATAACTTCGATGTTTGGAGACAGTAACGCCATCTAGTGACGCCACAAGCAAACTCAACTGGTAGCTATTTTGATGACGTCACGCAGCCCCTGGCCTCTGTTAAAATGCTCGTGTGATATTTATTTATTTGTTTATGGTGTTATACTCTTTCAAGCCATTTCCGTCATTAGAAAAGAGCGACAAATTTAAAAAATGTAGGCGTGAACGGTTATCGTCCCATAGAAAATTTGAATTTCGCGACCTTTTCTAGTGACAAACTTGATTGACCGGCTATAGTTATAAATGCGACATTTGTCCTCACTGGGCCATCGAATGATATCGTTGATTAGCCAACGTTACTAAAATACACAAAGGCCCATTGTTGGGCTTCAGTGCCACTGCCAATGTTGGTAAATGCGATATATGTCATCATTGGGCCAAAGAATATTATCGTTGTTTAGCCACCGGTACCAAAATACACACAGGCCCATTGTTGGGCATCAGTACCACAGCCAATGTTGGTAAATGCGATATTTGTGCTCACTGGGCCAACGAATATTATCGTTGTTTAGCCACCGGTACCAAAATACACAAAGGCCCATTGTTAGGCGTCAGTGCCACAGCCAATGTTGGTAAATGCGATATTTGTCATCATTGGGCCATCGGATGATATCGTTAACTAGCCAACGTTACCAAAATACACAATTTCCCATTGTTGGGCATCCGTGCCACAGCCAATGTTGGTAAATGCGGTATTCGTCACCATTGGGCCAACGAATGTTATCGTTGTTTAGCGAACGGTAGCAAAATACACAAAGGCCCATTGTTGGGCATAAATGCTATAGCCAATGTTGGTAAATGCGATTTTGTCGTCATTGGGCCATCGTATGATATCGTTGATTAGCCAACGTTACCAAAATAAACAAAGGCCCATTGTTGGGCATCAATGCTACAGCCAATGTTGGTAAATGCAATATTTGTCGTCATTGGGCCATCGGATGATATCGTTGATTAGCCAACGTTACCAAAATAAACAAAGGCCCATTGTTGGGCTTCAGTGCCACAGCCAATGTTGGTAAATGCGATATTTGTCATCATTGGGCCATCGGATGATATCGTTGATTAGCCAACGTTACCAAAATACACAAAGGCCCATTGTTGGGCATCAATGCTACAGCCAATGTTGGTAAATGCGATATTTGTCGTCATTGGGCCATCGGATGATATCGTTGATTAGCCAACGTTACCAAAATATACAAAGGCCCGTTGTTGGGCATCAATGCTACAGCCAATGTTGGTAAATGCGATATTTGTCGTCATTGGGCCATCGGATGATATCATTGATTAGCCAACGTTATCAAAATAAACAAAGGCCCATTGTTGGGCATTAGTGCCACAACCAATGTTGGTAAATGCGATATTTATCATCATTGGGCCATCGGATGATATCGTTGATTAGCCAACGTTACCAAAATACACAAAGGCCCATTGTTGGGCATCAATGCTACAGCCAATGTTGGTAAATGCGATATTTGTCGTCATTGGGCCATCGGATGATATCGTTGATTAGCCAACGTTACCAAAATAAACAAAGGCCCATTGTTGGGCATCAGTGCCACAGCCAATGTTGGTAAATGCGATATTTGTCATCATTGGGCCATCGGATGATATCGTTGACTAGCCAACGTTACCAAAATACACAAAGGCCCATTGTTGGGCATCCGTGCCACAGCCAATGTTAGTAAATGCGGTATTCGTCACCATTGGGCCAACGAATGTTATCGTTGTTTAGCGAACGGTAGCAAAATACACAAAGGCCCATTGTTGGGCATCACTGCCACTGCCAATGTTGGTAAATGCGATATATGTCATCATTGGGCCAACGAATATTATCGTTGTTTAGCCAACGGTACCAAAATACACAAAGGCCCATTGTTGGGCATCTGTGCCACAGCGAATGTTGGTAAATGCGATGGTGGGCCAATACAAAATTAATGTTGGCTACGGATCGAACCTCATCCCAACGTTTTCCCTACCGTTGGCACCGTGGGCCCCAACGAAAATGCTACTAGGGTAGTTATGTTAATTGCATTATTACAATCATAAACAAGTAACCCTTAATTACTTCCTTCGCCTTCTGTAAATTTAGTTTTCTTTTGTGCAATAAATAAATCTTTCTTGAAGGTTTACCCATCAATCGCATGATCCCATGAATATTCAAGCTGACTCATACATCCATCCCAGGCTCCTTGAATATTCAACCTAACTGACTCATTTTTTAAATAAAACAATCAACATTATAGGATTTATAAGTTAAAATGAAACTAACACCTACCTACATTTCTTCAATCAATTGTACATAGACATACTATACAAACTCTAATTTGCACCTTTGCGTGGCAGCAGCTCGGAGCGGGTTACAGTAGGTATATATTAATATGTTTATGGACATATGGGTATATGGACATATAAAATTGTTTTTTTTATATATGTATTATGTATTGATTTACGCAGACGCAGAATGAAATGGTTATAAAAAAAAACAACTAGATTTAAATTTTACAAAAGGAAGCTATTTTTTATTCAGTATCTACCTACTTTAATGGCTTCATTAAATATTAATAGCGGTCATCATGACTGACCACATATTATATTAGTCGCGACTCATTGAGAACTCGAATACGGTGCATTTCAGCGGACAATGAATGAAGTGGCGCTCGAGGGCGGGCGGCGGCCTTCCCGCCCCCTTACAAGCGGCAGCGATTTTTACAAATAACGTCCTTACCTACCAAAATAAAAACTTATACACGATTTATGCAAAAACTTAGGCTTAGTCAACATATAATCTTACACAGATTTTTTTAAACGTCAAGGGAAAAGTAAGAAAATATGACTGCATTTAGATCGATTATCGCGCGCTTTTGGCTCTCGTAACTCGCGGCAAGCATCCCCCCGCGCTCCCGCCCCGCCCTCTCGACCAGCCGAGTGCTGACTGTGTGGTCGTCGAGTCAGCCGGAGGCCTTCGCGGCGCTGACACCGCACTCTGCTCCGGGAATTATAAAGTTTCGAGATGGATACGGAAGAGTTCAGGGTTCGGGGGAAGGAGATGGTGGATTACATATGTACGTACATGACGACGCTGCGTAAGCGGCGCGTGACGCCGTCGGTGGAGCCGGGCTACCTGCGCGCCGCGCTGCCGGCCGAGGCTCCTCAGCACCCTGAGGACTGGGACACGGTGATGGACGACGTGGAGAAGAAGATCATGCCCGGAGTCACGCACTGGCAGCATCCGCGCTTCCACGCCTACTTCCCTTCGGGCAACGCGTATCCGTCTATCTTGGGCGATATGCTGTCTGCTGGCATCGGATGCATTGGATTTTCATGGGTAAGGAACTGTCTTGTTTATAAATACAAAATCGCGAATGGTATTAATATCGTAGGTACGGCCGAAAAGTGAAATAGGAACGATAAGTAAGTAGGTAATTGCATGCTGTATGGTGTGATTACTTCTAAACTTTCCTTTAGGGGATTATATGTCCAAGTATCAGAATGGCTAGGTGTCCTAATGTCCAGTGTTCATATGTACATACCTATTATATATACGTTAAATAGTTACCTATTTTGTTTAACCCCTTATTAAAACTTAGTTAACTGGTAAAACTTGAGCGTAGAGAGGGCTTCAAGGCACGAGGGTTAAATAAACTTTGTCACCGAGTGCAACACAACATGTTTCACCACACCAACGCAAGGAAAGTACTAACAGTAAAACAATACAAATTAAATCCAAATTAACTTTATCATTCCTCTTGTGGATAAAATTGAACATTCTATCAGTTTATAAAGAGCTTGCTGTTCCGGCTCTACTCATGCGATGGATGGATGGAGATGGATATGGATAAATAAAGAATAAGGACAGCTGAATGCTTGCTGTATGAGTCAGTATCAATTTCAATAACTTAAAAAATTCAAAAAGAAAAAATAGTTAAGTACTTCTTTTAGTCATTTTAGATTAGTAGGGTACTTAAGTCCAATTTCCGCCATTTTGAACATTTTCCAAAAAACGAAAAGACAGAAAAATTCTACTAACTACCGAACTGCTCACAAAACTTCGCATTCATTTTTCGAAATGTTCTTCGAATTGTTTCGCCAACGCCATACAAAGTAGGTATAAGGGATCATTGTAATAGGAAAAAACTTAGGGACTTTTATTTTATGCACAAATCCGATTATATCGGAAGATATCGTGATTCTGCATAGATATATTAACATAAAAAATCACATTTAAGAAAAGTTACCACTTTTTCAAGCCATTATACATAACAAATTAAGGACACTTTCATTTTGGAAACGGTTTTCCAACGGACAGACAGACGCACGAATGATCCTATAAGGGTTCCGTTTTTTTCCTTTTGAGGTACAAACTCTAAAAATTGTTAAATGATCATTGACCTAAAAATGTTTCTATCCCACAATGTAAAGTATTTGTATTCGTTAACAAAAAAATATAAAACTTTCGCTAAGTTGACTAGGAGCTACGGCGTAGCACTCGTAGCACAGCCACACCAGTTTTATTCATAGTGCAGTAAATAAGTTTAGGAAAATGCATATGATTACCAGACATCGTACATTTTCCAGCATTTTTGGTGCAGCGGAGTGGTGTTAACGGAATTGGTATAAATAATTTCAAACCTAATGATTAATTAGCGTTAATTACGTTAGTATTAACCATAATTTACTATTTCAGTTGAAATTATCTATACTTACCAATTCCGTTAACACCACTCCGCTGCACCAAAAATGCTGGAAAATGTACGATGTCTGGTGATTACAGCACGATTACAGTTAAGGCCATAGGGCGAATAGTCGAACAAGCTTATAAGAAGTCACCGAGGGTTCCTGGTAATTTTTTAATAATTGTTGTTATAGTGGCAACAGAAATACATTATCTGAAATTTTCAACTGTCTAGTTATCACAGTTCATGAGATACAGCCTGGTGACAGGCAGACGGACAGCGGAGTATTAGTAATAGGGTAAAACCTTTGGGTACGGAACCCTAAAAAACTATAAGCTGCCATACGAGCTTTGCAGAAGCACGTATCGTGCACGTCTGTTATGGCTCCTCTACACGATGGGCCAACCCTAGCCACTCCAAGGAACGCATTTAGAGGGAGCAAGTGATATTGCTATCTTATTCTACCGCATGGCTGCATCCCTTGGAGTGGCCGGCGCTGGCCCATCGTGTAGAAGAGCCGTTAGATGCGTCTTCCAATTCCAAACAAATGTTGACATTTATTAGAACAGTGATTGATCGAAAGGTCGGACGTCACTCGTTCGAGGGTGGATAATCGCTTCCTATTCCTGCCATTGGTTCATTAAGTTTAGTAAATAAACTAACAAGAACTTATTTTTAAAACACCCAATTGTCAGACAAACACCTTTCTTTTTTCACGACTCCTTACTTATACGCTTCTTGCGTAACTGTTTTATTTTTACAAGCTTTTATTTAGTTTCACCTGACCGTTGTCTGTCTGTCTGTAATCAAATCTTGCAAGTTAAATTTGATCCACTTCCCGGTTTCCGATCGAGCTGAAATTTTGCATACAATACGTAAGTCGAGTGACAATGCAATATTATGGTGTAATGGAGCTGATCTGATGATGGAGACCGGAGGTGGCCATAGGAACTCTGTGATAAAACAACGAAACCTAATTGTGTTTGGGGTTTTTAGAATTGTCTCGATGAGTATTAGTTGCCTGTGGAAAGAAAAGTACAGTCAGCGATAAACGCTTGTACCAAAAATGAATTTTTTGCCAAAAACTTATGTATGTATCTTATTAAGTCTTAGGTACTTACATCATTACATGAACTGTATCTTAGCCCATTCGGTAATGCTAATGACAATGCACTGCCTACGAAGCAGGAGGTCCCGGGGTCGCATCCCAGTGAGGGCATTTATTGGAGTGTTTATCACGAACTTTGTTGAGTGATGAATGCTGTCTATGTATGTAAGATGTAAGGATGTAATTATATCTACATAAGTATGTATTTATATCGTCGCCTAGTATCCACAGTACATACAAAATTTGCTTAGTTTGGGCCGATTTGTAATTTTGTATAACAGTCTCAACAAAATATTTATTTACGTAAACGTGCACTTTGTTGATAAGCAAAATGTTTAAGGTTCCTCTTTAGCAACTGCTGTTTAAGAACCGCATTCTCATACCGACTGTACCTAAAGTTTCTTCATAAAAGTATGAAAGTCAAGTTTTTTCATTAAAGTAATTTTACGTAAAGTTTAAAATCGCCCACTTGCTCTACATCAATATATAGTGCACTAAGTATTAGATACACATACTCGTACAGTGAACGAGTTTTTTTTTTTTTTTTTATTATGCATGGGTTTACTCATGGCCACAGACTAGCCGAGGCGTAGACGTGGCCTACGATGGAGCGAGCTCGCCCAGAAGGTGCCTGTTCACTCTTGATTTGAAGGTTGCCGGGTTATAAGAGCACGGAAATATAGACGCCGGCAAGGAATTCCATTCCTTGGCAGTGCGCATAAGGAAAGTAGAAGCAAAGCGCTTAGTGCGAATTGGCGGAATATCTACCAAGTAAGGATGGAAACCGGCCGTGCGTCTCCCAAGTAACACAACGTAGCTGAATATTGTTTGAATAATAGAGCATGCCGTACTTAATGCTGAATAAGGTAGCTGTATAACAGCTGAATAAGCGTTATACAGACGTTATACAGAAGGTTTGGGCGCAAAGTGGGCAGTGCCCACGCCGCTTATTTCTGAATAACAGTAATGTAATAGCTATATAAGTGTATGCCCACACATTGAAACGCTGAATAACACTTGTATAGAGGCTGTCAAAAGCTTATATACCGCTTTTAAACCAAAGTTATCCAGCTTTGTACACAATGAATCAGTTATTCACACGTTATGAAGCTTTTGGTTCCAAAGTGCATTTTTACAGAAAATATATTCAGATATTTGTGTTAAATCAATGATTTGTCTTCCATTTTAATTTGTGAACTCGTGTCAAAGTGTAGTTTCTGCAGTGAAAACTTACAAAATAAGGAGGACATCACCCATATATTTATTTGATGTTTACATAACTTCAATTTCATTGCGCATGCGACTTTACTGTTAATATATATATGCATTTTATTTAAAATTTTAAAGCGCCGCGTAAATAATGCACCGTTTCAAAAGTAAATATAGAAAATTTACTACTCCACATTTAAATTTGTAATTTTTCTGCGGTGTTTAGATGTTTTAGTGATAGAAAGTGTACTTTAACAAGTTATGCTACGATAAAACCAGTTTTATAAATGAATAAAATGGGTTTTTCAGTTCATTTTCAATTCCTATATAATTGTAGAGGTTAGAAAGTGAGCAACCGTAATGGCGTCCGACTGTGCTGAATATAAGCTGCTGCCACAGCTATTATTGTGCTAATTTCTGAATAAGCATTCACATTATTCGCGTTTCTAAGCAACATGTTAGATAATAATGGTCTTAACACAACAAGTTTTGAATAACATCAGTATAATAGTAATTGTTTTCTCAATCTTAAAGCCTATTAGGGTTCTATACACAAATAGTAAAAACCACATAGATCCTCACTACTTTGATGATAAAACATTATAGGTATGTAACACGGGCAATATTCAATCCTACTTCCCACTAATATTATAAACGCAATATAATATATAAGTTATATGATAAATCTGGGGGCACGGCAGTTTACACAGTTATTTTTTCCGTTATCAGTTCCGACAAATATGTAGTAGGTAAAGGTAACGCAAAGATGTACGACGTGAGTACGAAGATGTATATAGTATGAGTGGTATGGTTACGAGTATGGTATGAATATGAATATGGTATAGGTGCGAAGGTGAGGGTATATCATTCATTCATTCATATTAGTAGCGGGTATCACGGGTATGAGTACAATTAAGTATAGTTTGATATGGGCAGTATTGTTTAGGTATGAGTACCAGTACAGTGTAGGATGGGTATGAGTAGACCCACTTGAAAACTAAAAACAGTCTGTTCAAAATCGACAGGAGAATCGATTTCGCTATGAGGGTGATTATTTTATTTTTCTCATACCCAGTCCAGTCTACAACTTGTTAATGCAACAATATGAATAACTACCATTTGACTCATTGTTTGCCAACTAATAACAACCTTAAATGGCCATTGGTAAACTTTATCTCGTTGCAGTAAGGTATGAAAATGGTCAGTTAACAGTGTTTACGATGGTAACTAGCAATTGTTTTACGTCATTAGATGCAACGGATAGTTGTTTGGCCGGATTCCGGATATCCGGCCTGGACAATGGCCGAATATCCGGTATCCGGCCGCCGGATATTCGGCCGGCAGAACTATACCTACATTTCGGTTTTTCAGGTGCGCATTCTGCAGGTTTGACCTGTTTCCTAGTAAACGTTCGCGCGGACTCATTTCTAGGTTCGAAATGAGTGCGCGTGCAAGTCAGTGGAATGATTAAATTGTTTTAAAATAATTAACAAGTACGATTATGACCGTGTCTGTTTCTTAAATCCAATTTGTTTACTCCGAAATCATGCAATGTTACTATCCGGTATCCGGCCGAATAGAAGGTCACTATCCGGTATCCGGCCGGATAGTAAAATAGTGGCCGGATAGGCCGGATATTAACCGGATATCCGGTGCATCTCTAATTAAAAGGACTATGCATCTTGTGTAAAATAACCAATCGAAGAGAATTGTTAAGAAAACTAAACCTCGATTTTTTAAATAATGGTTGGATTAAAGAATATGCGTATTTATTCTTGATGCGTTCAAAATAAAATAAAAACACGCTCAAGCTCAAAGCAATCAGACTCAAGTAGCACTGTTGACCGTGTATAAAGCTACGGAACCCTCTCCACTGCGCACTTGTTGATACTAAGCAGTAGTTTGAATAGCGCTTCTCATTGCGTTCATTTTGCAGCTTTTAGCAAGAAAATATAGTATATGTGTACTAAAATCGCTATAACTTAACTATAAGTGTTGTTTTAGTATTTATTATTCAGACGTTATGTCAATAAAAGCCATAATTAACCCATATAAGCAGCTACTGAATAACAAATAATATGTGGATTTTATTACAGCTTCCAGTAATAGCGTCCACCTTTATTCAAAAACTAGCGTTAAAACAGAAACTGCAACCGCTTTTATACAGTTGAAAGTCTTCACCGACGCTTCTTTTCAGCATTTAGTAGCCACTATCACAATTTTCTTAATATTGTCTGCTTAAAATCATACAACACAGAATATATACAGCTAATTGCTGCTAATGCTGCTATTATGCAGCTTTTAGTAACCACAAATGCTTTAAGCTGAATAATGTCTAAGTAACTGTGTAAGAAATAAGTATTATTCAGCTTTAATATGCAAAACCGATACTATGCAAAATTTATTCAGCATTTATTGGTATAAAGGCCCCACTAGGCCCACATATTTTCTTATTCCGAATTTAGTAATTTCCACCGCATATACACAAAATTTATGCAATCTTAATTTGAATAAGATGATAATTTTACTCTATTATCCTGCTTGTGTGTTACTTGGGCTAAAAGTCCGATGGTAGAATGGGGACGGTGGAATGAGCTCGTGTAGCTCTTGGGCACACTCCCCGAAGTGCAACCTGTAGAATACCGACAGGCTGGCGACTTTCCGCCGATGGGCCAAAGTCTGAAGCTTAGCCGTTAGCTTCTTGTCGCCAATCATCCTCCTGGCTCTGCGCTCCACTGAGTCCAAAGCGGCGAGTTGGTATTTAGCTGAGCCATCCCACAGGTGGCTGCAATACTGCAATACTTTGAATGACCTTTGGTCCATTGTGTGTACGACTACTCTTGATTTGAAATTTTGCGATATTCTGAAGCGCTATAGAAGATGTGAAAGTGCTTTTATAGGAAATGTTTATTATTTGTAAAATAAGTCAATTTTATGTTTAAGGCATTTATATAGATACCTACATATTTTTATCGGCATGGGCGGATCTGCATACCAAGCTGATTTGACTGAATATTAATTTAAAGATTTTTTGTCGTCAGTTACCTAGATAAGAGAGGTGTCCATCAGCCTGCGTTTGCCATTTCCTGTTACTCTTTCCTAATATCTTCCGCAGTTAAGCGTTCCACTTCTCAGATCACAGATAGGTATGACACCAAGATAACAGTGTATATTGTTGTCAAATCAACGTGGCCTTCTCAAGCTGGCCATACATAGAGCATAAGACTCTCATCCTAAAGCCTTAAGGCTCCGTCACACAGGCGCGTTTGTTAAGTTGTTACATGCGTGGTAGGGCAGCTTATTTTCTCAATACATTTCATTAATATTTTACACATAAGAAGCAATTTTCGACCCGTTACTTAACATGTACCTACACCGATAATTTGCAACATATTTAATAAAAATACCATACTACGTGTTTATTTTTAACCGGCTGTACTACTAAGCAAATTGCATAATGACGTCGGTCATTAATATGCCACTGTAAGGTAACTAGGTATAGATATACCAGTATAATGTCCCGATACTTACTGCAACGCATCGATCTGAAGCCACCGACCAGAATATCGATTGGCTCTGTAAACGTTCGCTATGAATAATTTCCGTTTGTTTCGACACATTTTGTACAGGAAGTGTTAGAAACTTCCAGTAAGTAGGATAAAGTTGACAATTAAGTTTTAAAAGTTTCATTTATAACTAAATAGGTCCTATATTTAACAAGTCATATATTGTACGAACTTCTGAAGAACATCTGCCCAAAACTCATTGACTTTTGTCTTCGTAGGTATGTCCGGATGTTCTCCTCTACAGGTCGCAATTCTCAACCGATTTCTGTGAAATTTTGTGAGCATTACTATTCAATAGAGAGATAGAATTTTTCTGTAGTTTATTTTTTTGAATATGGTCAAAATTATGGGAATTCGAATTGGCATAAAGGACTTAAGTGCCATTAGCATCTATGGCACTCAAGACCATTGTGAGTGCGCTGTGATAATGAGTATAATGACTCAACGTCACTCAAAGAAGTATTTTTTAAATGTTTTAAGTTTAATATTAATCTTATCGTGAGGTCTATATCTCGCAGGCAGAGCCACTCGTAATACTAGTAGAGATTTACCTGCTGTTAGTATGAAGTGAAAATGAAAAAAATATTTATGATGTCATACAAATTTAACATCATTAATCCACAAAAAGTATTCTAGAATACACCCATTTTATTTCTATATTGACTGCGTGCATGCGTGCCTAAGATGTTCCGTATAGCTGTCGGCTACACATGGTAGAAACATTAGGGACCTACACTGTGCATATATCAACATTACATTAGGTTCGTAAAAACTTATGCAATTAGAACCACCTGCGTATTATACAAATGGATGTAGGCAAAATTTACGTCTTCTGGTTAATTTCGTCATTACTAATGAGCATACCTATGACTTTTAAGAAAATACGACAGTTTCCTAAAGCAGCTATTAGCGTATTTATAGGGTAATTGTGTCTGTTTGCCGTCCAGTGCCTGTTTCCGTCCACTTGGCGGAGTTGCTACAAAGAATTGCGGAAAATTTGAATATAAACAAGCCTTCTCACACATGTTTGGATTTGTTGCAATCCATAATGTCTAAGCAATATTTTTACCAAAATAAAAGTGTTATTTGACAAATAGCGGCTTAAATAAAAATTATGTAAGTGGCGGCATTGCACCCAGAGCTTGAAAACGCAATTTTGCAAGAAAAAAAAAGTGTTAGCGGCAAATGTTCACGGTAAGTTTATTAATTAATTTAGCTAGTTTAAGTTACGTTATTGGCACATACTGCAACTTAAAAGTATAATAAACGCAATTTTAAGTGTTTTTTATAGTTTTTTCATAATAATCTTCGATAAATTTAGTGGACGAGTACTGACATACTAATTTTGAAAAATATTTAGTTTCCGACCACACGGACGGTAACTGGAACAGCTAGGTGAGTATTTGTTATGGTCGTTTTACTTCAAAAGACTTATAAACTACTAAATATTTTCTCTTAAAATGATGTTTCTTGCTTATAAGATTATACATTTTAGTTTTCGTCCACGATTTTGTCACTGTTGCTTGATTAAAATCATATTTAAAATACGTGGTCGAAAACTAAAAATAGCTTTAAATATTGTTTCAGTTTCCGTCCATGTACTATGAGTGGTGTAGGCGAGATTTATTATTACATGATTACAGAGGGCGAAAATAGCAATTCGTGGATGAGTTTCGATTTTGTTCGACGAAATGAAAGAATTGAACTGAGTCCGACAATGAGACGATTCCACGAATTGCTATTCCCACCGGAGCATATAGTGCTTTGCTCCAAATATGCGAGGAAATAAGTTAAAATAGGCAATTAATTATTTAAGCATCAAGCATTACTCGAATCTTAATATAAAAAATGTCAAATACTTTCGATTTTCCCTCCTTAATATTAAAAAAATAAATAAAGCAATTTTAAGAACGCGTATCCAGACTAGTCAATTTTTTGCCAATCTGATTAAATTGCCCGATCGAATCAGGACGTGCGGACGCAAACGACAATTTGGCTCGCCGAATTCAACCGCCGATAATGCCCGATATTACCGATAAAATGAGATGCAAGAATACTATATAATTTGTGATGCCAGTATTTTCGTTCTGGGGTATTTTTTCAATTTAGAGGGCTCTAATATTACCATAAATCTAAAATTGGTGATTATATTGGAGATTGACGCCAATTTCATTCCTGATCAAATAGGTCGATTTTATCATCCCGTCTGGATACCGCTTGTTTCGCAAACCAGTTAACCTTAAGCCCGCTCCACACTCTTGCGCGAATCGCGGCGCGAAGCCGCGAACGCAAGCGTGGAGTCGAGATCAAGGCCTGTTCACTTCCTAAGAAAGTTATGTCCCCAAATTATTGCGCATGTGTGCGACAAAGCTTCTATGTGTGCGTTGGCCTCCGAGAAAAAGTTGCGAGTAATAAAAATAAAAACATTTTTCTACAGCAACATTGCTCCCAACTCTGATTTAAATTATCACGAATTTTATACATAATTAATCATAAAACGGGACTTAAAACGCTTAAAACTTAATTACACGCGATTAAGTTTTATAATGAATATTTGCTTCCAACTGTCTTTATCAATATTCATAAAATATATGGAGGGTAGGTACGTCTACCCACCATAATAAAAAAATATATTTGTCAATGACTCTGTCCAACTGCTGTGGTTAAAGTTCATAACGAAAATTTTATTTATTAAATATTTAAATAATAAATACAACGTAGCGGTACAACCACTTAAGACTGTAAGTCTGTACCTACATAGATTACAGCAATGCACATAGAAAATGTGCTAAATGCGGAGCAACGGCTGTTGAAGCAGCCAGAGTGAAATTTATACAGCTTTAGTGGGTTCAGAAGGAACCGAGTCATAACGCATCTGGAAAGCGTATTAATTAAACGTGAAGAAATGTATGAATGAATACAAGTTAGAAATCTGTGTAAAATGCCGTGTAAGTGTAGTGTATCTGTGTGTAAAGTGTAATAGGTAGGCCTGCCTAATGTTATTTGTATAATACTGAAAACTTTGTGAATGCGCTTTATTAATGTCTATTTTTATTAAGTTGTCAGGGTTTAATTTTCAGTGTATATTTCTATATGTAAAACATGATACAATGTTATAAACATAAATATGCCTTTTATTTAAATCAATAGATAATACCACAAACAAGGGGTAATATTTGCATCTTTCATATATTTCGTGATATGAAGATAACAAATATGTTTATCAACATAATTACTATATACCTATAATACCAATACCCGCCAGGCTAAACCGGTTGTCAACTTTAGTTCCATTGGTACACATCGAGGGCGCCAGTAGTATAAACGTATAAACGGTTGGGGACATTTTTTTGTATGGAGTTACCGTTCTTCTCCTAGTGAGTATTATATTCTTTGGTCGAGATCACAGATCTGTGAAATCGACTCCACACTCGCATTCGTGGCTTCGCACCGCAACTCGCGCACGAGTGTGGAGCGGGCTTTAAAATAATTGAAATGTCTATGATTATTAAGCAGTATTTACACGATGTTACAAAATAGTCCTGCAAGAACGAGACATATAAAAATAAAAATTAACTGTAACTGTGTTTCTCGTGTTTATATTTCTATGTACAATAAAGTAAATACATACATACATACATACATATTATAATTGTCTCCCTATCTCGCTCTATATCCTACAGCATGAACTGATAGCTGTACCAGGCCGTGTGGATGCTGGTTTAATAAGTATCTGTTTTTCGCTCTTACTTAAGCCCCGCATTCACACTCCTACCTTGTAGGCCGCCTCGTAGTCCGCCTCGTTGGGTAGGATTGTGTATGGGGGTTGCAAACTACGAGCCGTCCTACCGTTTAGCCGTTTGTAGGACGGTAGGAGTGTGAATGTGTGGCTTTATAAAACTGCGTCCTTAAAAGCCATCTCTTTCTCGCTCTCACTCATGGGAGCGGTTGTCTATTACACGGCTTTAATGGACGTACATACGGCGGATCACCTTACACACGATCGAACGTGCGCCGGACCGCAAAGTCGCGGTCCGGGCGTCTGTAAGGCCAAGCGCGTACCACGATTTTAATTTTTGCGACACGATTATAGAATCGCGCTGTAATTTATCGCAGAAAATTCACTGCGCGCACTGCGATGAAAAGTCGACGATTTGTTCATTCTCGACATGGATTTCGTACCAGTCGCTTGTCGTGAAACAATATGCAATCGCTGTATGACTTTGAGTATTTATACCACAAAGGTGATCTCCTTTTATTTCTATAATTAAACGGTCAACATCTAGCGTCTCATCTTGGGACTCCATTGGAGGAGCAGGTTCCGATATGTTGACTCTTGGAGAGCGAAATGCCGACTGAGGTCCGGGTGCGATTTTATTATCGCAGTGCGCGCGGGGCCATACAACTCCGTATGCTGCAATTCACTTTGTGACAATCACGTCGCGAGCAGTCGCGGAAAAATGTGACAAATCACAATTTTAAAATCGCTGCGATTTTTTTGTCGCATATGCGCGCACTGCCGTTTATATGACATACGTTACATTTCTGCGACTAAATTATCGCGCGACAAAAAGTCGTGGTGCGCGCTTGGCCTAATATTTTACATATGATTTATCATAGATTCTTTATAAGGCACCATCATACACGACACGAGCTGTTTTTCTAAAGAATTTCAGTGCCTAAATCTCTATGGGCAATTAATTAATTCAGAATGAACTCCCTCACGACTATGACCATACATAGAGATCTTTTCCTACAAAAAAATAAATTATTGAATGACCACGTATATTCAGACTCTGAATTTCTCAAATAATATAATATAAATAATATTATCTAAAGTTGATAAATAGATTGTATTAGGTTGTTAGTAATTTAAGAAAAACAAGTTAAATATCTGTTATTAATAAAATAAAAGTGGGTAGGTATTATAATTATAACTGGTGTTTATCTTAATAATGCATCTGCATTAGTTTTTCCTATACATAAATTAACACAAGAAAAGAAATAACTATCATACATTTAAGTGGGTATTTCATGATAAATTTTATTGTCCAGCTACTCTGGCAGCTCCGATAAGTTGATGAAAACTAACGCAATGACCCTATATACAACAAAACTAAGCCGGTACTAGTAACGTACATAGCTTAAAAATAAATGAATCCTTATTATATTGATATTATATATTATAAATGCGAATGTAACACTGTTTGTCGGTCTACTGAGGAAGGAAATATATATAAATATTTATCACGAAAATAACCATTCTACGCGGTCGAAGTCGCGGGCAGAAGCTAGTAACTAACTAAGAATTATCTATATAACATAAAAACAAAAAATAAAGATAGGTATAATTGATGTTCAATGCAATAATGCACCCTACAGTACTTTTTCATACAGTGGACGAAAACTGACTCATACGTGGACGAAAAGTAGCTCACAGGCGGACGGAAACTGAAATAACCCTACTTTTTCAAAATATATTTTTTATAAAATAAACCGTAAATATTATTTAAGGTCACGTAATATTAACCTAAAATAGACAATATGAGCAATACAAACAAATATAGCACATTTAAGTAAGACTACTTAAATATTTTTTTTTAGCATTTCAAAGTAGGCATCTCCTATAATTGGACGGTATCTGACACAATTACCCTATCTGTCGGCAATTTTTTTAAATAAACACAAGGATAAGTACAACAGCAAAAACTATGAGTTGTAAATATTGATTTAATGTGCTCAATGTTTATTTTTAGGGAACTTAGTTCTAGTCATGAAAAGCCGCTTGCTTGGGTTTAGTTCTAGAACTTGCCCATATACATGACTAGTCATGAAAAGCCGTTTGCTTGGGTTAGAGTAAGGATAATTATTCTGATCGTGTGAGGAAATAAATAATGTGTTTAAATTATCTACACATAAAGTAGCCCCGAAACTGCTTTTCCATACTAATGTAATCCCTTTTGGTCCCGTTTGGGTTTTTTCGAATTTTTAATTAATAGGTATAAGAGTTAGGAGCATTTCAAATGTTTGCTTACTTCGCTAAGTACCTACCTACCTAACTCTTATAATAATCAAAACATGTAAAAGAGTCAAACGAAGGGACAAAGCATCCAGAAAATATCCAGTGAGGAAAATGGAACTAACGTTTGTATCGAAACGCGGTCATCCCCTTTCATTTTAAGTCCGATCGTAGCACTTAAAGTATGCGATCATAAAATAAATGAGAATTAATTGTCATCACCAAATTTATTGCAATCGGTTTGCTAAATCAGTCGGTTAGAACCGCTTGATAGGCAATATACTCGTAGCCGCTGTTAACGGCTTTTGTGCTAATTTGACTATTTCATACCATCAAAATAATGCTGTTATCAGGAAGCGTGTTCCGATTTGTAAATAGTATTTTATGCAACAGTTTTATAAGAGGAGTCAAAAAATGTGAGTGGCGTGGGTAACAATGTGAGCCGAAGGCGAACATTGTTAATAAATACGCCATGAGCATTTTTTGACTACTTATACAACGTTGCATACAATACTTTTTCTATGAGTAGGCAATATATTAAATAAAATACAAAAAAATATAAACAAAATTTTATTTATGAAAATGTCAATGTAAATTTTGGATAGTAGGTATTACTATATGTATGTATGTAGCTCTTTTCTGCGACAAGCACCCATAATACCAAATATTACTGCAACCTGTAACAAGACAACGGAGAATTAAATAATATTCAGTTTCAATGCAAAAATATCAAATGTGCGTAAATATAGCTCGTTGTACTGTGTACCTTAAATAAATAAAAAATATAACATATACCAACCTTGCTTAAAAGATAGATCTGATCCGGAGCTTCCAAAGTCTTTGAAAATACACCAATAAGACGTTTTCAGAGAATGCCGAAGATATGTGTTCCAATCTCCACGCCATGAACTTCTCATAAGATTTGTCGTATAGGTGCTGCGATTTAGTACTTAGGCAACAAATTTTCGGTCGCTGCTTGTGCTGCAGCGGATATTTCTTCAGGTGTATAAACAATGTTGTCCTCTTTGTCCATATTCAACACTTTTTATGAACGCAAAACAAATAGTAACGCAAAATACTTAAAGAACAAGAAATTACCGGGAAAGGCGGGAAACGTAAAAACAAACCAGTAATGTCTATGGTTATGTTTTTTTTAAAGCCGTTACACACTACCGCACCTCACCCGGGTTATGGTGCTGTAGGGTATAAGTGTGTTACAGGCCTTAGAAGTCCACCTTCCAATAGTGATGATACCAAAAAAAGTATGTTTTATTATGTTGGTAGCAATGAACTCAGTACAAATTTTTTTTTTTTTTTTTATAAAACCGTATGCATTCAATCGTTTGTCACGTTGGTTTGTTACCTGCACTATAGACGGTCAAGCAAATCTTGTCAGTAGAAAAAGGCGCGAAATTCAAATTTTCTATGAGATGATATCCCTTCGCGCCTACAATTTTCAAATTTGCCGCCTTTTTCTACTGACAAGATCTGCTTGACCAAGTATAGCTTACAAGTGCTTTTTTGGGCAATAGACTATAGACTTTTAAGGAGTATTAAAATAATAATGTATGCCCTTATATGTTCGTTCGTGACTATGTAAATGACAGATAAAAGTACACGAGTAGAAAAACATTATATCAATACGATTTCGATATTAGAACAACGCGCTCCCAGACATAATTAAGTGGGTCCGGTACCCACTATGTAAGCGACGCACTGATTAAAAGATTTACAAGAGTCTTTGGAATAGATACACTACAGTCATTAAAATCAAATTAGAATAACATTTTACAAATCTGAACACGCTTCCAAGCCATTAAAAAAACTAGATTAACTAAACTTATTATGACGTCATAAAAATCCCCAATAAATACCTTGATAAGTCCAATGTCTCCATAAATATTATGTATTTGTGTGTGTATTTTTTGTCCGCGCGGGTTAACGATGGCCCGGCGCCGCAGTGTCAGAAGTAGCACACGTAACGCCATTCATCGCAGTCGTTTGTTCCAGGCGGCAAGCCCGGCCTGCACAGAGCTGGAAATCATTATGCTGGACTGGATGGGTAAGCTTAATTAGCAATTATTTTAGGTTTGCAATGCATGGACTTAACAAATGACTATAGTTTAGAGATTTGGAACGTGACTCTACTTATTGGGTACCTACATTGTACAAGCAACTCTGTAAATGTGTGGTTTATGTAGGTAGGTAGGCATATCGGGTGTCCTTTAAACCAACGCCAAGACTTAAAGGCTTTACCCAAACCAACGCCAAGACTTTATTTCGGTTTGTAATAAGACTTAAAGGGCTTATAGAACACTTGATGTGCTACAATACAAGATTATTAAGCAAAACTCTTAATGAAAATCTCATAGTTTTTGAGATATATCGGCACTTTTATATATAAGTATAGCTACACAAATTAGCGTTCGAAATTTAAACATGTAAATATCACAACAACTACATACATCGTTGCGAATATTTTGCTTCGATTTTTAGTGCGTTCCTACCTATTTACGAATTCGCGTCAGGTACCTTGTACACTGAAAACGTAAAAGTTGATCAACATTAATTAAAAGTTGAACGAAATTAAATGTTTCTATGAGAAATCAACTACCTACTCTGCGCGCCTATCTTTATTAAATTTCCCGCCTTTTTCTTTTGTGTGCCAGAGTATAGTAGACCTACAAACGAGACGAAATAGACGAACAAAAAAGATGTGTTTTAAATGCCGCATACTTGCGCTTACAAAGCTTGTGCCAAAAGTCAGCGAAAGCGCAGAACTCCAAGCCCAATGGTATTCTTTAAATACCTAAGGGTGCTTATGCCCCCGGTGCGATTGGACTTTAGGTCTGGGAATTGAATCGAACATTTGAATCCTATCGTCAATTTTCGGATTTTATTTTGACTTTGACTACTATTACTACGCGTAAGTGTGCTACGCCGTAGCCCGTAGCAGGCCGCGTAGCCAAACTGCGAATCGCTTACGCTCCGTAGCGATCGAAACGCAACTGTCACTGTCGCACTAATATGGAAGAGTGATAGAGAGACACTAAGCGTTTCGTTGTCGAAGCGATAGCGATTGTCACCTTGGCTAGGCCGGCAGGACCTTCTACGTATGTAGCATAGCTGTTGTATTGTAGCCTTGTAGGTCTCGCTAGGTGATGTAGATTTATTTATCCGTAACGGGCTTTTTTTTATTGGGAATAGTAATGACTAGGTATTTTGAGTTAGTATTAAACTAATACTTTAATAAATAGTATGTACATTCGAAGCTTAGACGAAACGAGCCCTATTCTGATTCTAATTTCTTGTTCTGAAACTGTTATGGATATGATCGGTCAGCTGTCTACAGTGACATTCTGGACTAGGGATCCAGGTTGTAATATCAAGCAAAATAGCAGTGTGTTAGTACAGTCACCTGCAATAATATGTTACTTTTCGAAGGCCGCAAAAATATGTGGCACTCTCGTAGGTATGCTTCTACAAATAAGATCGTATCAGGGGCCCGATTTTTGAAATTCGACCGCTCGATTTCGTGTATTTCGGTTAATAATATATCCACTACTAGGCATTTAAATTTTACTAATAGAATTGAAAACGAGTGGTCAATACCACTAGATTCCCAAGTTCTATCGCTCGTATTTCAAAAACTAGCATTTCGCCGTTTTACACCAATTTTCGAGTGACGAAATCGAACGATCGAAATTCAAAAATCGGCCCCCTGATATTTTTGCGGCCTTCATCGTGTTACACATTATTGCAGGTGACTGCACCATGCCAGATTTTTTCAATACCAATATACTAATTCGGTGACAAAATTGTTGAATCAAGAAAATATTTATGACTACAAAAGCATATTTTTATTAAATCAATATTGGCTCACCGCCACCTTAGCCTCAGGGGTATGTAGTAGCATTAGGAGCGCAGCAGGTGTGAATAAGAAACCTTATAAACGGACTATTACAGGTAAAGCGATCGGCCTGCCCCCGGCGTTCCTCGCACTCGAACAAGGGAGTAAAGGCGGCGGCGTTATTGAGGTAACCATTACAATTACAATTTAGAAAGAGGTCGAAGCTTAATGTTAATATTGTTCTTGTTCATTAACCGCTCTGTTTATATCTAGAGATTAAATATACACATATAGCAAATTTCATCGGAATCGTTAGAGCCGTTTCCGAGACCGAGCCCGAAGCGACGAGAGAGCCGAGCCCGAAATATATATATAAATAAATATACAAGAATTGCTCATTTAAAGGTATAAGATAAATTGTATGGAGATGACATTTTCACTGTACCAAGTGTTTTAAAACTTGTAATTTAATGTCCGTGATAGTGATCAGCCAAGTCCAATTCTACAATTCGTGGCTATAAAAAGCAGTAGATAAGTAGGTACAGTTCAGTTCTTATATGCAAAAAGTTAATGCAAACAAATTCATTATACAACAATGCTGACACACGCGGCGTTACGTGGAGATTAATATTTATATTTGTAGATCGAGGATCGGTTGCACCAAACCGTCTGTCACCGTTAAAGCGTTCGCTAAATTATATCGTATGGGAAGTTTCATAGTTTACTGCTGAGTGATGTTAATCAGTCCGCTAAAAGTGGTAAGTGCAACTGGGCTTTACTCGTCTCTGTAATGTCGCAGGGTTCAGCGAGCGAATGCGTGCTTGTGTCCATGCTCGCCGCCCGCGCCAACGGCATCAAGCGGCTCAAACACCAGTTCCCCAACGTAGACGAAGGCCTCCTGCTCTCCAAGCTCATCGCCTACTGCTCCAAGGAAGCCCACTCGTGCGTCGAGAAGGCCGCCATGATCTGCTTCGTCAAACTACGCATTTTACAGCCCGATGAGCACGGCTCGCTGAGGGGCGAGACACTCAAGCAGGTGAGAAGCCTCATTTAAAGTCAATGGTTCGGGTTAATTTAGGATTTAATTTCGCGTCGACTGGAGTATTATTTTATAGGAATAGCGAGTTGTAATTAAAAGAACGCTAAAGCCAAAGAAAATGGTGGCGTGAAAATATCAGTTTCACCTTTTAATAGATATACCTAATATCAACTTCGAAAATCGAGGGCATTATCATTTAGTCCCGCCGTTAATGATGTATGTACCTGCCAGTGGCGGAGCGTCCATAGAATTCGATTCCCATCGGCTTGTCTGATATTCAGGCTCTTGGGCCATTTTCTTTAAACTTATGAAGAAAAGGAAGGACAACTTAGCTACGGCTTACCTACGAACAATCTAGACGCGCCGCCACTGGTACCTACTATAGCATTAAATATCACGTACGCAATGTATTTAAGTTATTCGACGTCTGGACATATTTTAAAAAGGAAAATACTATCTATTTTACCTATCGAAAACAAGAGCGTAATTTTTAAGTTTTTGAAACTGTAACAGAATTACATCTGGACCACATGCAGACTGCCTAATTTCCCGAGAGAACCGCTACAATGTAGCTTGAATGCAGCATGGTTTCTACAACGCTCAGTATGTTTTTCAAAATTAAGTTCAGTGCGGATATGATGGTCGTTCTTGTCTACGTGACAGCGTGATAAAACGGTGTCCGTCACTTTCTATCCCATGGTGTTGAAAAGTGACAGTTGTTTTATCACGTGGATAAAGATGGATAAAGCTATCCATAATACGCCGGCTGATGAAAAAATATGTTTGGTTGACACTGAATGGACGAACGTAATTTGTAAAGATAATCCTTTTACAGATTGTACATATTTAAATTGTATAGTATAGTTAAGTAGTGAAAACGAGACAAAGGAAGTTTGTGTGAAAACAGACATGCATAATATGGTACTAACTATAATTTCGGAAAGACTCGTCTTACTGATCTTAATGCGATGTCTATGTCTATGTCAAAGAGACTAGTTAAGCGTTTCTTTTATTTTTTGCCATTTTTATATATTGTGACCTTTTTTGCCACTTTTGTGTTATTTCTACTCAGAATCACGAGCTCTTTCGATCTTAATGGGATAAAAAATATCCCAGGGTTTTTCCTATTGTATTACGATTTCCCCATATACTTTGTATGACGGTAAGGTAACAAAAAGGAAAGTTTGAAAAATGTATGAACTTTTTAGGACACTTTTTTCTCCTAAGTATAAGGATGAAAAGGGCTCGCGATCCTGACTAGAAATAGCACAAAAGTGGCAAAAAAGTTCACAATAATTAAAATGCCAAAAAATATAAGAAACGCTCAGTTATCTATCGCATTTCCGTCCATCGAAACCCTGAAAGTTATGTCGTTTAAATACAGGTAAGTACATTAAATATTACTTAAAAATACCTTGACCCAATGATGCAATGCAAATACGCTTAGTTTTTGTTTGGAAATTTAATTGGGGGAGAGGCTGGGTGCACGCGGAGGCGGCCAGATAATCGGGCGTTAATTTGATGGCACCACCGGCGGCGCCGCGCATTTAATGACCCGGCCTGGATTCCGGAAATACGTGGAGCGCCGGGCGGTAATGGAGCCGCATTGTGTGCCACTTTCAATACCGCAAATATTGAAATTTCACGATACAGAGCAGCTCTCGTGGACCACTTTATTGCTTAAGGCTTGGAAAGAATAGGACAATGAATTGTGGTTTGAAAATGAAAGCGCACAGTTCTTTTGGAGGAAATTAATACTTCAATAGATGAAGTACTCGTAGTTATAAAGTAGACCTATATAAAGTCAACAATATGAGGATAGTATTTTATAGTTGCATTAACCTTCTAAGAAACTTTTTCCACACACGAGCCAATGAGTTAAATTTTGGAAGGCATAAGTAATTATTATAAATAAGTACTGCTATCAACCCACCAAGAATATTTTCAGTAAATAGCGGTCGAACGCTGCTACGAGCGACGGCGTAGTAATATGGTAGCAATAGGTACCTTGTTGCTTAACAATGAAGGTCCACTTATATTATTTTAATTAATATACCTGTACGTAATATACCCTATATGACTTAAAAACTACAATGTGACAACAATGTGATTAATGAACTGTGTTGAAAGGCGATGGAAGAAGACGAAGAGGCCGGCCGCGTGCCGTTCTTCGTATCCCTGACGCTGGGCACCACCTCGTGCTGCTCGTACGACGACCTGCCCGGGGTGGGGCCCATCGTGCGCAAGTACCCCTGCGTGTGGCTGCACGTCGACGCGGCCTACGCGGGCTCCGCGTTCCTCTGTCAGGAGCACAAGCACCACCTGGCCGGGATCGAGTACGCGGATAGCTTCAACGCCAACACTAACAAGCTCATGCTTACCAACTTCGACTGTTCGCTGCTGTGGGTTACCAACAGGTATGTTTGTATACCTATGGTTTACGTGAACGTCCTTTTTGTACACAATAATGATCGCGTGGACTCCTTCAAAACCAAACATTCGAGTTATCTTATTCACTTAGGGTCGGTTGCACCAAACTATTCGTATCGTTAAAGAGTTCGCTAAATTTTTATGTATGGAAAGTTTCATAGTAAAGCGCCGGGGAGCGCCGGCTGACGTTGATTAGTCTGTCAAATGTGGTTGGTGCAACTGGCACTTAGACAATTTCTTGCTATAGAAAAAACCCTATACGTCTATAGCAAAGGGTCCTCTATACCTAAATTCTAACAAGGCAGTTTCGTCATGGCGCTTCTACGTCACAATAAACAGACCAGAGGCGCTACGAGTATCATATGAGTATGCTACCGTGTAATACACTTAGGGTCGGTTGCACCAAACTGTTCGTATCGTTAAAGAGTTCGCTAAATGTTTGTGTATGGAAAGTTTCATAGGAAAGCGCCGGGGCGCGCCGGCTAACGTTGATCAGTCTGTCAGATGTGGTCGGTGCAACTTGCACTTAAACATTCTAAAAACCTTTAGATGTCACACCCTTAGGTATATACCTTTAGACGTAGGTACCTACTGCCCGCAGTATTTGATTACCTAAACATTTTCTTTTTAACCGATCAGGTACCTGCTAACATCAGCGTTAGTAGTGGACCCACTGTACCTCCAGCACTGCTACGACCACACCGCCATCGACTACCGCCACTGGGGCATCCCGCTGAGCCGGCGCTTCCGCTCGCTCAAGCTGTGGTTCATGCTGCGCAGCTATGGGATCAGCGGCCTGCAGCGATACGTGCGCCGCCACTGCGAGTTGGCCAAGTATTTCGAGCAACTCGTTAGAAAGGACGACCGGTTCGAGGTCTGCAATAAAGTCACGGTAAATTATCATCATTATTTTAGCCGGAAGATATTTTTTTATATACTATCGATTAATTATGTCTTGCTAGAGTGCCGGCATAAGGTACTGCGTACTCACACGCCAGACCTTGATCTAATGGGAAATTGGGAAGGCGTGTCCGTACTATGCGTTCGAGACAAATTCAATTTCTCGTGTCGTCCTCGCAGAGGTAACAACTCGGACGAAACTTTGAGATCAAATGAATCAATCATACAATTCATACAAATATACTTTTGCCTGACCTCTAAAAGACCTTTATAGTACCTACGGATGTGAGAAAGAGAAAAATAGAAAGAGGTTGCGCTTCTTTTTATAAAATTTTGCCTTAGGGCGCCTTAGTTATAATTATAATAAGCTATTATTTATTTATTTCTCTTACTTATTTTAAACACATTTTGTATTTGCAAGCTGAGACTTGCGATTAGGTAGGTGAACCAACCTAATCATTGTGCTGCTCTCGAGATCGTTTCTTGGTTTCTTCTAATACCTAACTGTCGACCGAAAAACTACACGAACGAAAAAACGCACGTCATACATAATCGAATCAACCCCATAATCGACATTCGATGTGGGAACCTTTAGGTAGGTAAATATTACAGTTACGGAAAATGAAATATGTATAAATATTATAGTCGGCTCCCTCAAATTTTTCTCACTGAATACCTTATGATCGATACTTGACCCGACTTAACTTTATTTTTTATTTATAGCTGGGTCTCGTATGCTTCCGGCTAGTGAGCGGCGGCGAGACTCCGTTGGAGCAAGATGAGATCAACAAGAAACTCCTCACCACAATGAATGCCTCCGGAAAAATCCACATGGTGCCTGCGAATGTGCGCGACCGCTTCGTCATCCGTTTCTGTGTTGTGGCACAACACGCTACACGCGAAGACATCGGTAATTATTCGTTTATCATCATCATCATCATCTCAGCCATAAGACGTCCACTGCTGAACATAGGCCTCCCCCTTATGGGGGGGTGAATACCATAATCCCCACGCTTGGTAGGCGGGTTGGCGATCGCAGTCGAGTACCTACACCGGTCCACCGGTGGTCTTGGACGTAGTTTAAGGACATACTCGGGTCCAACTTTATAGCAGCAAGAAAATACATGCAGTACTAAAGGCGTAAGGTTATTAGCTGGTAGAGACCAGTCTAAAAGAAAAATGAATAATCTATTCATTCACAACTCCCTATTGCCCTTGGTAGGTATATTCAGGAGATAAAGATTTTCGATGTTGGCGGTAGGCCATCTGTTTCTTAAAAGTCATATTCATTTGAACGCGTAGGTATATACTACATGGGATTTATTGAAGTTTGAGTTGTAATGACATGTGCCACAACCACGATTACACGATTACTGCCATTCTAACAAGTGGAAAAGGCCCATAATATTTGAGACATTTTGATCTTGCTAAGGTTCATGGCTGCCTGCACGTTTTTTCTTAATTTTCAGAAACAGCGTGGGATATAATAACGGACTTCGCTACAGAACTTCTCGAAGGACCGGATAAAGAAAGGGTAACAACTTAACAAGATGTTCATATAGCATATACACTGGAAAACTACAATTTTTGGTGCACTTTTAATGCAAAGAAGTTTTTTAAAGGGAATTATTAAGTGTTTGCAAAAAGCACTCACTTTTTTCGCTTCTCGTAGTGCATTAAGCAGTTTAGGTAAGGCTGCTAAAAGATTTTTTTCCTCGAAGCAAGTTGGTGGTAACAACTTGGATGCTTGACTCGTATGAAAATAAGAAAGATCCAAGTTTTAAGCTTCGTGGAAACGTACATTTACCTTACTTGTATCGTCAGTGACAAATCATGTTACCTTCGCTTCTTGCAGGATCTCAACGAGGAGCGCGCTCGACGGCACCGCGCCGCGCTCGCCCACAAGCGCTCGTTCTTCGTGCGCATGGTCAGCGACCCGAAGATCTACAACCCGGCCATCAACAAGACCCCGCCGCCCGTGCCCGCCACGCCGGGGTCGCCGCCCCCCGCGCCCGCGCCGCAGACCCCCGACACGCCGGGCGACGCCGGCGTGCAGCTTGAACCGCCCACGCCGTACGTATCTCCATCAACAGAACCCGCATCCGCGCTAATATGGTATCCGAACTATAACAATATGATTTGTGGTTGATATGATACTTACACGACTCGCAGTGCATGTCGCGCACACCAATAGGTATTAACCATCATACGTTTTTAAAATCTGAATGCCGCTCTTAGGCTTATCCACCCAAGCCATGCCATCTAAAAGTAAAAATACTTACCCCTTCAGAACAACCAAATCGGTTAAAAATGAGTTATGTGTATAAAATGTAAATATACTTACCTGTTTTCAGTAAACAAGCATCCTGGATCAGCTGGCCGCTGGCGTTCTTCTTCCAGAGCGTTGACCACGACGCGAACGATTTACCATTAAGGTAATGGCTGGTAACGGTTTACGAGCAATAAGTAATGTAGGGTTCTGGAAAACTGGTCAAATGAAACCCCCTTGGCTAATGACGGATATGCCCTAAAGGCCAGTAGGGCCGATAGTCTATACAATAGGTGCTGAGAAAGGGGCGGCTAGTACGTACGTAATTTGGCTTAAAGGGCTACCTAAACCTAGGCGGCCTAGGCCATAATAATTCAGTCTATATACGTCCCACTGCTGGGCACAGGCCTCCTCTCATGCGCGACAGGGCTTGGGCTATAGTCCCCACGCTAATCCAATGGGGATTGGGGACTGACCTAGGCCATAAAGCTGCAAAAAAACAAGTATTGGACACTATCCGTATGGTTGACAGGTAAATCCTAATATAGGTACTGGCGCCATCTGTAAAATACTTGGACCGGCCGACCTTATTAACCTTTCTGTAATTTGGTCAGGTTCCGTCACCTGGACACGATGGTGCGGCTGAAGAGCCCCGGCGCGGCGGGGCGGCGCGGCTCGTCGCCCGGCGCCTCGCCCGAGCGCCGCGCGCCCTCGCCCCAGCACTGACCCCGCTACCCGCCCGCGTAAACCAATAAACTACAAGAGCATTCATCCCTGTTTCATTCACTTTCAAAATATATTCACTGTTAGTGTTGTAGACTTTGTTATTTCATTACCGACTTAGGTGATCCCAAACTTGGCTTCCGTGGTCGCCACTGTAAAATGTAAAATGTTCCAGTGGCCATCCTTTCTTTAAAGTGTTATTCTATTGAAATTGTCAAAGAATAATGAATACTTTTGTTTGACATAGTTAGCAAGTTCCATAGAATGTCACTTTACATGTTGCCACTTCACCGTGCAATCCTACGATAAAGGCCCGTTACGTGAGTCTTCTGCGTAATCTATATTTCTTTACCCACACCATCAGGGAAGCACCTCGCATGGCAGGATATAATGGTCCCCGAAAGCTGCTGGATGCAAACTGCGACAATAATCACAGGCATAGTGTCATAGTGATATTAAAATGGAAAGTAATAAAGATAACATTTTTCATCTGCCAAATCCAAATGATTCTTGCCAAAACTACAACCGATTATATTGTAACAAGTCATTAATCTCGACTCATTTCAACAAAGAGCTTTGGTGAGAAAACATAAAACTACGTAAGTCTGGTTGGTGGGAAAATCAAAATGTATTTAAAATGTGTACCACAAACATTCACGAAACATTATGAGTTCTGATGAGTCCGTCCCAAGCCGAGGAGTGCAGAGTGTTGCGGTCACTGTTGTCCCACGCCACACCTCGCACGTAGTTACTGTGCAAGTGACGGTCGTGGTACAGTACTTTCGACATGCTGTCTGCCACTTTGTCGCACACGGAAACTATTTTATTGTCACAGGACACTGCTATTTTTCCATGACTGAAAAAAGAGAGAAAAATTTCAAATAATGGCAGACGGTAGGAATAACATCTAGTGGATGTCAATGCGAAACAAACAAGTATGGGCAGAACCTAATAGAAATTTTGAGAAAGAAGCATGCCATCAAAATAGCTTTAACCATACACCAAAGAGAATTTGAAATAGAGAGTTACTGTCATGGTAAATTATGTAGCAACAGTACATTTACTGCCATCTTAACAGAAGATTAAAACAGTTAGAACGCCATTTGACTTTGATCATTATTCTATCACTGATATGTGTTAACTTGTTAAATATTAATATTAACGCCATCTACTCGAAAGTAGATTGAAGGTATGGCGCCATCGCTCGAAAAGATTGGATTGAGAAGTAAGGCATTGATGCCTCCGTAGGAAACTGATTGATGTTTCGATACCTGTCATAAATAGTCATAATGTCATAAAAACATAAAAAAAAAATCAACTTACTCTGGATGGACAGCAACTTTATGCACCGGTGCGGGGAAGTCACACAGCGTGGCCACATTCACAGGATGTCTCACATCCATCACTCGGAGCACTCCAGCCTCATCTCCATACACTAACTGGTTTTCATCTATCCATTGTAGGCAACGGATCCCACAGTCATTCTTAACTAAGTCTGAAAAACAAAATAACTAGAATTTGATTTTAATTGATATGTATTATTTAAAGGGAAAAGAATGGAAGCTATGATCTACAGTGCTCTTCTAAGCCTAGGTAAAGGCTGCAAACAATCATGATGCATGATAAATCAATTATTCCTTTCATGTGCATCTTATGCCACTGTGGGCCTCTTGGATGTTCATAGAACTTCAGGATATATAAATAAAAATATATATATCAGGTTACCAATTTTACCTACAGGAGTACATGGTATGTAATCTATAATCATTGATTATGTAGTTTAATTTACTAACTTCTATTAGTTGAAACAATTAGTAACTTAGAAAACATAAACTGAATGGATAACATTTTTTTGATATTAAATTCTTACCTATAATTGGTTTATCTATATTATCATCCCACAGTGTGACGTACATGTCTAAAGATCCAGATGCAAAGCTTGTAGTGGTGTTGGGTCTCACTGAGACACCAGACACCGCGGCACAGTGTGCTAAACTGTAGTTCCTAATGCAGATCATGTCAGTCAGATCCCACACCTGGAAAAAATGGGTCCATATTCTAAATGCTTCCCTTGTAGCAATAATAAAATATATAAATGTTTGTTTTGTGTTGTTTCATCTAACCACTGAGGCAGATGCATGGGAAACTCCAATTAAAACAGCCTGGTTTGTGTTTTGATTACATAACGTTTAGAATAATCGGTAGGAATGTTAGAGTAAGAAAACTTGACTATAGTTAATAAATCCTTAGTTTCTGGGGCTAAGGTGTAATTTCCAGGTTTAAATAACAGATGGCAATGACAGGTGCTTTTTAGAAAAAGATCATTTTTGATTCAATTAAGTAATCCTTAGACCACTCTACGATGCATCAAGAGATTACCAAGTCAAAAAGAGCATGTTTAGAATATAGAATTAGTTTAACAGAGAAATAAGATTACCTTAATATGGCCATCGGCACCGGCTGTCACATACTGTTTCTCTGGCTCAAGGCAGTCTAATGCCATCACCCCATTGTCATGCTCTGAAACTGTCATCTCCTCCTTCCATTGCTTCCATGCATCATCCTCATTTATGCTCCAAATGCCAATTGCACCACTGTCCTCACATATTAAAACCTGTAAATAATAAAGATACTCTTATTACCTTCCATTGTTAATAGGAGTGTGCATGAAAGGGTCATATTATAGTAATATAGTAAATTTTAATCACTAGTTTAAAAAATATTGTATAGGGTAATTGTGTCAGATACCGTCCAATTATAGGAGATGCCTACTTTGAAATGCTAAAAAAAAATATTTAAGTAGTCTTACTTAAATGTGCTATATTTGTTTGTATTGCTCATATTGTCTATTTTAGGTTAATATTACGTGACCTTAAATAATATTTACGGTTTATTTTATAAAAAATATATTTTGAAAAAGTAGGGTTATTTCAGTTTCCGTCCGCCTGTGAGCTACTTTTCGTCCACGTATGAGTCAGTTTTCGTCCACTGTATGAAAAAGTACTGTAGGGTGCATTATTGCATTGAACATCAATTATACCTATCTTTATTTTTTGTTTTTATGTTATATAGATAATTCTTAGTTAGTTACTAGCTTCTGCCCGCGACTTCGACCGCGTAGAATGGTTATTTTCGTGATAAATATTTATATATATTTCCTTCCTCAGTAGACCGACAAACAGTGTTACATTCGCATTTATAATATATAATATCAATATAATAAGGATTCATTTATTTTTAAGCTATGTACGTTACTAGTACCGGCTTAGTTTTGTTGTATATAGGGTCATTGCGTTAGTTTTCATCAACTTATCGGAGCTGCCAGAGTAGCTGGACAATAAAATTTATCATGAAATACCCACTTAAATGTATGATAGTTATTTCTTTTCTTGTGTTAATTTATGTATAGGAAAAACTAATGCAGATGCATTATTAAGATAAACACCAGTTATAATTATAATACCTACCCACTTTTATTTTATTAATAACAGATATTTAACTTGTTTTTCTTAAATTACTAACAACCTAATACAATCTATTTATCAACTTTAGATAATATTATTTATATTATATTATTTGAGAAATTCAGAGTCTGAATATACGTGGTCATTCAATAATTTATTTTTTTGTAGGAAAAGATCTCTATGTATGGTCATAGTCGTGAGGGAGTTCATTCTGAATTAATTAATTGCCCATAGAGATTTAGGCACTGAAATTCTTTAGAAAAACAGCTCGTGTCGTGTATGATGGTGCCTTATAAAGAATCTATGATAAATCATATGTAAAATATTAGGCCAAGCGCGCACCACGACTTTTTGTCGCGCGATAATTTAGTCGCAGAAATGTAACGTATGTCATATAAACGGCAGTGCGCGCATATGCGACAAAAAAATCGCAGCGATTTTAAAATTGTGATTTGTCACATTTTTCCGCGACTGCTCGCGACGTGATTGTCACAAAGTGAATTGCAGCATACGGAGTTGTATGGCCCCGCGCGCACTGCGATAATAAAATCGCACCCGGACCTCAGTCGGCATTTCGCTCTCCAAGAGTCAACATATCGGAACCTGCTCCTCCAATGGAGTCCCAAGATGAGACGCTAGATGTTGACCGTTTAATTATAGAAATAAAAGGAGATCACCTTTGTGGTATAAATACTCAAAGTCATACAGCGATTGCATATTGTTTCACGACAAGCGACTGGTACGAAATCCATGTCGAGAATGAACAAATCGTCGACTTTTCATCGCAGTGCGCGCAGTGAATTTTCTGCGATAAATTACAGCGCGATTCTATAATCGTGTCGCAAAAATTAAAATCGTGGTACGCGCTTGGCCTTACAGACGCCCGGACCGCGACTTTGCGGTCCGGCGCACGTTCGATCGTGTGTAAGGTGATCCGCCGTATGTACGTCCATTAAAGCCGTGTAATAGACAACCGCTCCCATGAGTGAGAGCGAGAAAGAGATGGCTTTTAAGGACGCAGTTTTATAAAGCCACACATTCACACTCCTACCGTCCTACAAACGGCTAAACGGTAGGACGGCTCGTAGTTTGCAACCCCCATACACAATCCTACCCAACGAGGCGGACTACGAGGCGGCCTACAAGGTAGGAGTGTGAATGCGGGGCTTAAGTAAGAGCGAAAAACAGATACTTATTAAACCAGCATCCACACGGCCTGGTACAGCTATCAGTTCATGCTGTAGGATATAGAGCGAGATAGGGAGACAATTATAATATGTATGTATGTATGTATGTATTTACTTTATTGTACATAGAAATATAAACACGAGAAACACAGTTACAGTTAATTTTTATTTTTATATGTCTCGTTCTTGCAGGACTATTTTGTAACATCGTGTAAATACTGCTTAATAATCATAGACATTTCAATTATTTTAAAGCCCGCTCCACACTCGTGCGCGAGTTGCGGTGCGAAGCCACGAATGCGAGTGTGGAGTCGATTTCACAGATCTGTGATCTCGACCAAAGAATATAATACTCACTAGGAGAAGAACGGTAACTCCATACAAAAAAATGTCCCCAACCGTTTATACGTTTATACTACTGGCGCCCTCGATGTGTACCAATGGAACTAAAGTTGACAACCGGTTTAGCCTGGCGGGTATTGGTATTATAGGTATATAGTAATTATGTTGATAAACATATTTGTTATCTTCATATCACGAAATATATGAAAGATGCAAATATTACCCCTTGTTTGTGGTATTATCTATTGATTTAAATAAAAGGCATATTTATGTTTATAACATTGTATCATGTTTTACATATAGAAATATACACTGAAAATTAAACCCTGACAACTTAATAAAAATAGACATTAATAAAGCGCATTCACAAAGTTTTCAGTATTATACAAATAACATTAGGCAGGCCTACCTATTACACTTTACACACAGATACACTACACTTACACGGCATTTTACACAGATTTCTAACTTGTATTCATTCATACATTTCTTCACGTTTAATTAATACGCTTTCCAGATGCGTTATGACTCGGTTCCTTCTGAACCCACTAAAGCTGTATAAATTTCACTCTGGCTGCTTCAACAGCCGTTGCTCCGCATTTAGCACATTTTCTATGTGCATTGCTGTAATCTATGTAGGTACAGACTTACAGTCTTAAGTGGTTGTACCGCTACGTTGTATTTATTATTTAAATATTTAATAAATAAAATTTTCGTTATGAACTTTAACCACAGCAGTTGGACAGAGTCATTGACAAATATATTTTTTTATTATGGTGGGTAGACGTACCTACCCTCCATATATTTTATGAATATTGATAAAGACAGTTGGAAGCAAATATTCATTATAAAACTTAATCGCGTGTAATTAAGTTTTAAGCGTTTTAAGTCCCGTTTTATGATTAATTATGTATAAAATTCGTGATAATTTAAATCAGAGTTGGGAGCAATGTTGCTGTAGAAAAATGTTTTTATTTTTATTACTCGCAACTTTTTCTCGGAGGCCAACGCACACATAGAAGCTTTGTCGCACACATGCGCAATAATTTGGGGACATAACTTTCTTAGGAAGTGAACAGGCCTTGATCTCGACTCCACGCTTGCGTTCGCGGCTTCGCGCCGCGATTCGCGCAAGAGTGTGGAGCGGGCTTAAGGTTAACTGGTTTGCGAAACAAGCGGTATCCAGACGGGATGATAAAATCGACCTATTTGATCAGGAATGAAATTGGCGTCAATCTCCAATATAATCACCAATTTTAGATTTATGGTAATATTAGAGCCCTCTAAATTGAAAAAATACCCCAGAACGAAAATACTGGCATCACAAATTATATAGTATTCTTGCATCTCATTTTATCGGTAATATCGGGCATTATCGGCGGTTGAATTCGGCGAGCCAAATTGTCGTTTGCGTCCGCACGTCCTGATTCGATCGGGCAATTTAATCAGATTGGCAAAAAATTGACTAGTCTGGATACGCGTTCTTAAAATTGCTTTATTTATTTTTTTAATATTAAGGAGGGAAAATCGAAAGTATTTGACATTTTTTATATTAAGATTCGAGTAATGCTTGATGCTTAAATAATTAATTGCCTATTTTAACTTATTTCCTCGCATATTTGGAGCAAAGCACTATATGCTCCGGTGGGAATAGCAATTCGTGGAATCGTCTCATTGTCGGACTCAGTTCAATTCTTTCATTTCGTCGAACA
This sequence comes from Cydia fagiglandana, assembly GCF_963556715.1. NCBI lineage: Eukaryota > Metazoa > Arthropoda > Insecta > Lepidoptera > Tortricidae > Cydia > Cydia fagiglandana. Next base: position 9,441,668 of record NC_085937.1, read on the forward strand.
AAATCGAAACTCATCCACGAATTGCTATTTTCGCCCTCTGTAATCATGTAATAATAAATCTCGCCTACACCACTCATAGTACATGGACGGAAACTGAAACAATATTTAAAGCTATTTTTAGTTTTCGACCACGTATTTTAAATATGATTTTAATCAAGCAACAGTGACAAAATCGTGGACGAAAACTAAAATGTATAATCTTATAAGCAAGAAACATCATTTTAAGAGAAAATATTTAGTAGTTTATAAGTCTTTTGAAGTAAAACGACCATAACAAATACTCACCTAGCTGTTCCAGTTACCGTCCGTGTGGTCGGAAACTAAATATTTTTCAAAATTAGTATGTCAGTACTCGTCCACTAAATTTATCGAAGATTATTATGAAAAAACTATAAAAAACACTTAAAATTGCGTTTATTATACTTTTAAGTTGCAGTATGTGCCAATAACGTAACTTAAACTAGCTAAATTAATTAATAAACTTACCGTGAACATTTGCCGCTAACACTTTTTTTTTCTTGCAAAATTGCGTTTTCAAGCTCTGGGTGCAATGCCGCCACTTACATAATTTTTATTTAAGCCGCTATTTGTCAAATAACACTTTTATTTTGGTAAAAATATTGCTTAGACATTATGGATTGCAACAAATCCAAACATGTGTGAGAAGGCTTGTTTATATTCAAATTTTCCGCAATTCTTTGTAGCAACTCCGCCAAGTGGACGGAAACAGGCACTGGACGGCAAACAGACACAATTACCCTACCATACTGCTATTTAAAAAGAAACACTAATATGCAAAACTCATACATAACATAGAGCTCAACAAACCCTGTGAAGTGTTAGGGTCAGTAATGTGCATGCAAATCCATATAAAGCTACCATGAAACACTTTTTAACAAAATAAACTTGTGTAGAGTCAGACCAAGATAATTGATTATATTTTTAGTAAATAAATCTTAATTTTTTTAAAAATTACTCCAACTTATTTTATTAAAATTATCAAAATGTACCAAGCCATTGGCTTAGAGTCAGTCCTAAGTTATGTTACCTTTGAGGATTTTCCTATAAAGCATCCATCAGCCGTACCAGAGTCCAATTGAATACTTCTCATGGATTTAGAGTTTATTTCCCTGGCTTCGGCAATATTCTTGAAGATGGCAGCACCCCCAATCCAATATCGTCCTGTCAGCTCTGAACAACCGACAAGAACACTGCCATCTGATAAAATAAAATATTTTTATTTGTTTTCCCAGCAATAAACTTTTTATGCTATTGTGTTTATAGATTTTCCAATAAGAGAAGATTACAATTAATATTCACCTGGATGAAGCTTAATGTAGTCTAGGTAAGACGGTGCTTCATTTCCAGTCGTATCTGTCCTGTATACTTCGGCATTGAGGTGTGGTGCCACAATCTTATTACTGTTCTCCATTATACGGTAACTGGTTATAACCTAGCAGGACAAATGTTTATACTTAAACAATAAATTTTTCATACAACTTTTTAACAAAGTTACTCTTAATTTGCTTAAACAAACTACAGGTGTAGGACGTCAAGAATCAAAATGAAAACAATTTTATTGAACGCCGCACAAAAACAAATTTTAGCACATTGTCCAGTCGTTCAGTCTTTGACGTTTTATTCTGACAGTTCGTACTTGTATTTTTCTTTCTATTTTATTTCTATTTAATTCAGTCAGTGAGTATTATAAAAATTTGTATGAATTTTTAAATAGTTGTATGATTTGTGTTTTGATTTTTGAAATCATAATAAATAGAAAAATTCGATAGTCATCAAATGTTTGAGCCTTGCTTTTAAACGTCGATCGTTTTTATAAGAATTGGTAATGACATTAAATTTTAAGATTTTTGTCAATTTTGTCATTTCCTTATTCTCTTATTCATATCTTATTCTGTGGTGAGAGTTGTGTGCAAATTGAGTGACTGTTTTTTTTTTCAGATTTCTTGCAAAATACTCTTTTATCTTTAATTTCTTCTTTGTTTCGTCCACTGCAGAGTTATCGTATTATTCAAAGCTACCATTTATATCAAAGGAAAATACCAATTGTTTGTACTTAAATGAACGGGTACGTTTTTGCATCTATGATATTTATTATCCTTATCAATTAACTGTCGAGACATCTAATTTCTTCTCTTCTATAATTTATTTATACTTATTTCATTGCACATCCAAATATTGTCCTGGTATTCGGTGATAATTACTTGATTATGGAATTCAACAATTTATAGGTTATCCTTGAGGTATATCAAAGTAAACAACTGAGTGCCTACGTAGATCATGGCTAGGATGGAGTTGTTGCAAACTGTGACCGGTCACAAAGGGATTGTGTGGAATGTATCATGGCACCCTCTCGGTAAAATGTTTGCTTCATGTGGAGAAGACAAAACCATCAAACTTTGGAATAAAGAAGGACAGGAATGGGCCATAAAGACAGTTCTCGTGGATGGACACCAACGCACCATTAGAGAAGTAGCATGGTCGCCGTGTGGAAATTTCCTTGCTTCAGCCAGTTTTGATGCAACTACAGCCATTTGGGATAAGAAAAGTGGTCTGTATGGATTTCTATTTAATCTAAACTTTGTATAGAAGTTTATGATCCTATTGCAATATCATCCTATGTCTGCAGGTCAGTTTGAATGCAATGCTACACTGGAAGGACATGAGAATGAAGTAAAAAGTGTTGCATGGTCTCAATCTGGGCAGCTGCTGGCAACTTGTGGGCGAGATAAATCTGTGTGGGTGTGGGAGGTTGCAGGAGATGACGAATACGAATGTGCATCGGTTCTCAATGCCCACAATCAAGATGTCAAGAAAGTTAGTACTGTTATACATACTGAAATAATTAAGTTTAGAGAAGTCTGAAAATTAAAATTGATTATTTTTGTAGGTGGCATGGCACCCAACTCTAGACATCCTGGCTTCTGCATCCTATGACAACACTGTAAAACTCTACAAGGAAGATCCTGTTGATAATGACTGGTCATGTGTAGCAACTTTGCACTCACATGAGTCTACCGTGTGGAGCTTAGCCTTTGATAAGACAGGAGAGAGACTGGCCACCTGCAGTGATGACAGAACTGTCAAAATATGGAAGGAATATAAACCTGACAATCAGGAGGGAGTGATGGTTGCGGACCAAGATTCTGTATGGAAATGTATTTGCACACTTTCGGGGTATCACTCGAGATGTGTGTATGACATAGCTTGGTGCCATAAGACTGGGCTGATAGCCACTGCTTGCGGAGATGACATAATTAGAATATTTAAGGAGGCTGAGGCCTCTGACGCTAATGCTCCGACATTTGATTTGATTTGCACAAAACTGAATGCTCATGCTCAAGATGTAAATTGCGTTGCATGGAATCCTACTGGGAACCAAGAACTGCTTTCTTGTAGTGACGATGGTGAAATAAGAATATGGAAGATTTCTGACTAGTGGAACAAGTGTTGTTTAGTTTTAAGGTCAAATTTGTACTATATTGTATACATTTTAGAATATTATGTATAACCACTTAGAATAAGATGTTCCTAGTTGATTTTATTAATCACTCCTACTTCATTGACCTTAAATTATGTATTTGTTTTTATAATTGCTAAATGATTATGTTTTTTGTTAATTTCACAGATTGTTTTAAATAAATATTATCACTTGAAGTGAAATAAATTCATTTCATAAGAGCAGAACATAATAGTTTTATTTGAAATGAAATCAGTTCCAATCTGATCTGTATGAGATGTTCTGTTATTGGTACTTGCAATTTTTATGTATTTTACTAACAATTTCATCTGGTCTGGGACCAATACATGGTTCTAATTATTTGCATTTTCTACCTTCACAAAAAAGTAACTATGTTCCATGTCCAAAAATATAGGTCTTATGGTTATTGATTTATGATAGAACATCATGTGTAATTGTGTGCAGCTTTCCTTTGAGGGAAGCCTAATTTTAACGTATTTTCAGGTCTTATCTGATGCTTGTGAAACTAGGAAGATTGCACATAATTGGCAAACAATCTATTATTCATAAATTTTATTCTGTTTCTGCATCCATCAAAATGTCAATGGGAGAAAAAACTGGAGTGACACTTGGCAAGGTGGTGTCAGTGCTGGAAGATTTTGCACCAAAAAGTCTTGCAGAAAGCTGGGATAATACTGGCTTGCTGGTAGAGGCATACACGTCTAGGTACCTAATCATTTCTATAAACTATTAGATTACAATTATTACTATTTGTATTGTTAAAAACTTAAAAAGTTCTCTCTACGCGAAAAATATTGGTTCAACTGCTTATTATTTTCAGGAATATTACGAAGCTGTTACTAACCAATGACTTGACAGAGGATGTAGCTATGGAAGCCGATAGCCAGGGATGCGAAATGATTGTCGCGTACCATCCTCCCATTTTCGCTCCTCTGAAATCCGTAGTGCAAAGGTAAACTATTTTATCTTTTCAATTGGACACTTATGTTTACTAGACAAGATGGTGGCCTCAGTACTTAGTCCTTGAAGTATAATTCCAATTTAGAATGTAGTCGGCAGCGGCAAATGCCCCCAGTCTCTAAATTGAACCGTAACAGTAAACGCAAAGTAAAGGAGCTTGTCTAAGTTTGGTATTTTGCGTTGCGTCTCACTCTCTCGCTAAGCAAAATGTGAGAAGCAAATACACACTGGACAAAGAATTTGGACAGGTGGAATACCTACCACACTAATCAATAAAAAACTGGAAAATTAAGTAAGTACGTACTTTATTTCTTTCAGTGCTTGGAAGCAACGAATCGTATCTTTCCTACTCGAAAAACGCATATCGCTCTATTCTCCCCACACGAGCTGGGACTGCGTGCAAGGCGGCGTGAATGACTGGCTGGCTTCAGCCTTCCCGGTCAGGGAGTCCAAACCTATCACGCCAGGGGTTGACCCTAACTTCGGAGCGGGAAGGTAACTTTATGACTAACTTTAACCCTCTGAACGCCACGCCTATCGTGTGTGGCGCTTCATCGTGAACCTGGTCGGAATGCACAAATATTGATATTGGGCTGTAGCCACTCACGTCCGTTGATTATTAGATAGGGTTCAAGAACAAATAAAAAATTTCTGACTCTTAACGCATTTTGACTTCTGTTATTGTCAAAGCATCTTTCATAATTGTTTTTCCGTGACCACACGAGATTGTTACGCCAATTAGGGTCCTTGTTAAATTGGAAACTAGAGCGTAAGTATTGAACAACCAATTTAGCTGGGATCCTACATGGCGCAACAATCGCGGAGCGTGATGTTACCTACAAACCGCACCCTCATTTTACCGTGATTTCAGGTTCCTACACCTCCAAGCCGAGATCCCTCTATCAGACGCGATCGCTAAAGTGAAGCAGCTGACCGGCTTGCCACACGTGCGCCTGGCGCTGGCTAAAGGCAAGTCGCCGTCGGACGGCGTCAGAACCGTCGCGCTGTGCGCCGGATCCGGCGCCTCTGTACTTAAAGGAGTAGCTGCTGATTTATATCTGACTGGTGAGTAGGTGAATAGATACCTCTATCTACTTCTGAACATATCTATGGGCACTATGGCTACAAAGTATATATTGTAAGATATACCGTAGAGATATAGGTAAGCTTAGAGTACTTACTCTGTATACATACATATAAAAACTCATGTTTTAAGTGAGCTTTGCGGAAACTTATGTGTAATAAAATTAAATTTTAATTTAATTACTATAAATTTTTTAGCGAGTTTAAGACTCATTAATATATTATGTATTATGTAATTATGTATGTATTAAGTAAACTGATGTATGGAGTGAGCACTGTATGTTTACATATATTATCATTCACAAAGTAAACGTAATAATTAACTTTCCCGGTTACAACATAAATGTAATTAGTAGTATACTTACAAATCTTACGACCCAACGTTCTTTAGGAAGTCTGTAAGTCGAATTAACTATTTACCATATTCATTATTTTCAGGTGAAATGCTTCATCACGACGTGCTCGATGCGGCCCAAAAAGGTATTTCGGTTATCTTAACCAACCATTCAGATTCCGAGAGAGGGTTCCTATCAGTGTTCTCACCGGATCTACAGAAAAGGTTAGACAACCAAGTGCAAGTGATTGTAAGCAAGTCTGACAAGGATCCCTTGGTTACTGTGTAGTGTAAGGTTGCACTTGCCATAGACTCAAGAACTATGTAGATAAACACAGTTAAAGGTATTGAAGTGATTTTATCAACTGATGCCTAGATGGCGCTGTACGGTACACGGCACCATTGCTTTTTGTCTATGCGCTTAACTAATATTCTTTAACGCATTTAGTTTTCAATAAAAGAAACGCAATTTAAGTCGTATACTTTATTAATAACTGTTATTTTGTATTGTTAACCTTAATGTGAGATCAGTATTATTCGATGTTTAATTACCACATAAATTATACAATAGTTGCAAGTTCCATACATAAATACTAATTTTACTGCAATCGGCTAGTTTTTGGCATTCCTTACACTAGCATTACTCATATTCAGTTCACAATAGCTGGCAAGTCCGTTGTATATGCACTTTTGTCCTCGATCTCTTATGCGCGTAACTCAGTTCGCTTGGGATCTCTCGTTCTGGGAACTGCACTGAAAGACGTTTACATTTTTAGAGGCTGTATTTTATTTTTTGTTAGATTGTTGAAAGCATGCAAACAGCTTACTTACGCAGGTGAATTTTCTCGGGTTTGCTTTGAGTTCTATACTCTTTAGGGGTGTCTTTAATTCTTTCTAGAGAAGTTTTTTTCTTCCTAGTCGATCCAGGTCCAGTTGGTACTTTAGTTATAGATGATACCGTACCGTTCTTGTCATCATAATTGATAACGTATTCGTTTCTTCTTGACTTTCTGTCTTTTGAGTGGTGCACTTCCCCGTTTCTGTCGCCAGACTTTAGTTGCAATGAGTTGCGGTGGCGATCAGCAGAATTCGCGCTAGATCGTTTATGGTTTTCTATAGTGTCTTTTTTGGAAGTCGAATGACGACTTGCACTCCTCACATGCTGAGATTTGGTTGATTCTTTCGAGTCCTTAGTTGGGGTGTCGGAAGTCTCAGCAATCCGTTCGGTCATATTTTTGTCTGCATGTCTATGAGATTTACTTTGCCTACTCGTCGACGTAGATCTCTCGTCCTTATTTATTTTATTTTCTGTTGTAATGCGTTGTGAAGTTACTGAAGGGTCACTCGATTGCGGAGCATCTGCAGGTAGTTCCCCAGCCTTTGAGTCTACTTTCTTTTTCCTCGAGGAGTTTGTTCTTTTATTCAAGCTATCATTACATTTGTCTGCTTTATGGATTTTTTCTCGAGAGTTAGATTGATTTCGGATACTTTCTTTATGGTTACTAGTTGTTTTTTCAGTTGTTGCACGTGACTTCCGATCTAATTCATATTGATCTTTATGGTTTTCTATGGGCTTAATATCACTACCAGCTTTCTCATGTCTTGTACGCAATCTTCGTTCTACTCTATGCTTATCTGCTTTCTGAACGATTTCTCTGTGACCAGTGTCAGTTTTATGTGACTGGCGCAATTTTCGATCAATTTCTGGTTTACGTATTTTATCTTCACCAGTTATTGGTGTTGCATTATTACATAGTTCTTTGTTTATGTTGACATACGTAGGCACCGCGTCGTCGTCCTCCTCCTCCTCGCTTAAATACAATTGGGCGGTATCTGAAGGATGCTTTTCACTATAATTCGTTTTCTCTTCCTTTGTTTCATATTTGTGTATCCTAAAACAAAATATAAAATGTAATCCCAATATATGAAACGAAATTGATGGTGTTAGTATTGATTATGTATGAAAGTGGTTTATTTTAACTAGTTAGAGAAATATTACCTTGCAGTTACATTTTGTTTGACGTTGTGGGTTCGTCGATGTGATTTTTCCAAAGAGCTTAATCGATTAGCCTTAGGGGGCTCCGAAATACTTCGAATTGCCGGTGAAGAAGCCTCTTCATATCTTCTCGACCTAGAACGTCTGGTTGTATCTTGTACATTCTGTTTTATCACTACGGAATCCTGCTCTACAATGGGCTTTAGTACTGTTACTTTTTCAGAATCTCTGTCGGTATATTTTGTACGCGATCGTGGCGTCGGTATAGGAGCAAAGTTTGTTTTAAGAGGAATATTTTGATATTCCACAGCGTCTTCTGATTCAGCTTCACTGTGACACACACTGTTGGACACACTGTTAGATACTTGCTGAATAAGCCGAACAGATTGGAAAATGTTATCAATTGCTTCATTTTGCATTTTTATTCTGTCTCTGATGAACTTAGGCTTGTCGTCTTCTGTATTCTTTTTATCATTCTGAATACCAAAGTAAGTTAGATCAGATTGCCGAAGTTGGCGTGTTTTCGATCTTGCTGGTGTCGGAGACATTTGCAACGCCTTCAACTTTTCTTTAACTGAATTGAAGGTGTCAGTAACTTCAGTGGTTGACGAAAATTGTTGGCTAGAATTTTGACTTTTTGAGCTTACACTCTTGATAAGACCTGAAACAAAAACATTCATCAGAATGACATATTTGCATTAACACTACGTTATTTTGCATTTATTTTATTATTTGAATTCTTATGTTAGTTACCTGCATTAATTGGCCTCGAAGTGAAAGTTTTTAGAGGACTGCTTATGTCAGTTTCACTAGCCATGCTGGAGGTTGTTTCATTGCTGCACCTTCTTTCTTGCAACTGCCTATTGATTAATGAAACAGCTGTCGGAACATCTGAATTGTCGCTACATATACTGGACTTGTTACCACTCGGAACGTCGTCAGCGAGCCCAAGAGCCATGTTCTCCCCTAGAAGATATGGTTTGGGCTTAGGAATTTTGTTTTTGAGAATACTTTTTGTAGCTGCTGTATTCTCATCGTTTTCAACTACCTCACTAGTGTTGTGTTGTAACAAATCAATCATCGTATCATCAGTTGTTTTCTTTTCGAGCAACAGAGTAGTCGGTCTCTCGGGTTTCTTCATTGGTACGAAAGCACTTTTCCTCCTTCTAAAATCATTTGTAGGTGGCGGTTTTTCATCGGTGGCTATAATATTAACTTTCCCAGATTCAGCTGCAAAGTGTAACTCAGTTTTACAAAATTCGACTTTCTTGCGCCTTCTCTCGGCTTCTTCAATACCCTGGGCTTTCCTGTGTTGATATTCTTCTTCAGATTCAAGTGTGATGGGCACTGTAATTGATACTTTACCTGCTGACTGCAGTGTAATACTACTTTCACTTGGTTCTTCTATCAATACATTGTACCCTCTATTATTAGATATGTATTGATTGGTTTTGTTGAATGAGGTTTGCCGGTTTTTGTTAAGCCAATCTTTGAATGAATCTTCAGGAGGATAATATTTCCTGTCCTTTTTCTCATAATCTGCGTAATCATTTACTATTTCAGTTGACTTACAGATGCCACTGTCCGTGGAGGACTCCATTGCCAGTGTGTCGTTACAGTGTGAGATGGTTTCATTTAGCGGATCTGTTTCTTCAAAGCTGTAACTTTTGCGTCTATTAGTCCAATCGTTACTCCCATTCAGCAGTGATTTGTATTTAAGAGTGCTCAGTGATACCGGAGCATCCAATAGTGGGGAGGCTCGACTGCTTAGTTTCATTGTCGAGATGTCACTATTTTCTGAATCATACGAATACTTTCTGAATATACTTTTGTGATGGGGTTTAGGGTCGAGATCGATGATGCTGGCGTTATCTGTGGACGAAGATTCTTCGCTGGGCATTCTTATTGAGCTTTTGCCTGTGGAACTTTTCCATTTTGAAGGTTGGGAAATTTCTGTGTCGTCTGGTTCTGTCACTTTGTAGTTCTCTGTTTCTGGAGTATCTACCAACTCCAAGGGGGTTGATGATATTTCCAGCGGTAGCGACGGCAGTGATGGTAGGGAAGGCGTATCTCCAAACGGTCTGCTGGTTAACGAAGGAGATAGTAGTCTGGTGCCGGAAGATATTACCTGAAATCAACAAAAAGTCAATTTGAAACTCATTTAAAATACATTGATGTTATGTAGAGACAAATGAGTTCTTCTTCTGAAAAACGATGTAAATCTATAGATGAATCTGGTCATTGACTGTGGTTATGAATAACAAAACATTTTTTTAAATAGCACAGTATTATCTCTCCATAGACTTATTATCACAAGGAGTACATTTTGACAAGTTCCTCCACGCTGTCGCTAGCCGGAGCCATAACAGATCGTATCAGTAGACAATAAGCTTTAAAGGTGTGTAGTTTTTATCTTGATGGTTTTAGGAATTATTATGTCACAATACCGGTCATTGGCCTAACCAATTTTTACTCTTCTCGTTTTTTTTTTTCATTTCTGGCCTTAGATATAAATCTAACAATTCCTTTACATATACCACCCGATCTTAAGACTCGTGTTTGAAATGGCCTTATAATTATCGCTTACTCGTTCAGATTTGTATTATTGAAAAATGACGTCATGTACCTAGTACCTAATCAATAATTGACCGAGAAAAAATAATAAATAATCTAGATAAATTTATAAGTACTATGGGAAAATAAAACTACTCTCGGCCAGAGGGCATCGCGTGGTGTAGAGACACCATGCGAGGTCTGGGTCCCGTAGTCATCAGACGCTATCGGCTCATATACGTATGATTTGAAAACGTGAAAATTTACGTATTTGTCAGAACAGCATTGTTGCGCCAGAAAATGTGGTACAGCTTCTGAAGAGCATGTTGAATAATCGTGGTAACGGAATACTTACTCTGCGGGAAGAGTGCACCATGTATGACGTGGCCGCGCCCGGCCCCGCGGTGGAGTGGTACGCGGCCCGCATGACGCGCATGCGCGCGCCCGGAGCGCTCGCGTGCAGCACTTCCATCGCGCGCGCCACCTGCCGCGTCACGCCGCCTTCTGTCACCTGGAACCACGATGTTTAGCGTAAGTATGCTGCAAGAAAGCTGTGAGCTGTTTAACCTTTAAATTGATACAAAACAATGGAGACCGCGCTAAATAGGTGTCAATATTTTTAATTATTCTGGATAGGAAAAAAAGGCCGGGTCGAAGGATATGTCCTATATTTTGGACATTGTAGAATTAAGGATTTAAGTTGTTTAGGTACTTCTTTTCTGTTCTCCGTGCCTCTATTAGCCCGGTTTGCGCCATGGCAATCTAAAGCACTTAACATTATAATATCGATGGTAACATCATTTGAGTTAAAACTCCGTACCTACTGGTGCAGTTGTCTGAAAGTCTGTAGAACTACAGATATTAAATTCACTGTGAAAGAACCTGTTGCGCTTGCGTTTAAAAATAAATAAAAGTAGATGTCGCAGTCTCATAAATAAATTGAAAATATCATGACATTTAATAGTTGGCGCGTAAAATAAATGCAAGCGAACAAACACTTCCTTGTTAATAAGGTAAGAAATAATATGTACTTATATATAGCAAAAGATTTGTTTGAAAGGGTAGTTACATCGAAGTGGTTTTGCACTTGCTAACATTAGAAAAAGACGAACGAGTAGTGCGAGGAGTTTAGTAGGTTATCTACTAAATAAGTGTCACGTGACATTAACATGAAAGCTAATACGTATGCTTACGCCTTTTATGAAACGAAATGTTTTTTGTTATACAATTTTGTTAGTTCAAAATTATAAAAAATCAAGAAAAAAGCTTTTGCTTCGAACATAAGCGTGCAATTAGTTGGCCGGTTTTTTTGCTATTTATATTATATTTAGGCATTGGATTTTATAGTTTATCTTTCGAATATACGTCAACCTACACACCTAAAGCTAACTAGAAAACCACTAACGCTACGTCTTACGTAGGCGAACAACGCGCGAACGCGGCGCGGCGCGGCGCGGCGAAATCAATCCTTTGATGCCCATAGAAGTGTCCTACGTAAGCGATCTCGTTGCGAACGCGGTGCGGCGCGATTTGCACGCGAATGTCAGGCGGCGCGGCGCGGCGCGGCGCGGCGGCGGCCGCTTTCGCCGCGCCGCGCCGCGCCGCGTTCGCGCGTTGTTCGCCTACGTAAGACGTAGCGTAAAACATAAACACTTAGCGGGTTTGTAGGTCGCTACTGAAAAGTATTTGTCATGAGCGTAATTTATGCTTGCGTTAATATATGGATCTCGGCAAACCGATTACCGTGTCACAGAAGTCATTAACAAGTAGGTATACGAGTATAGTACATTACGAGTAGCTACAGTAACCACACTGAGTAGCGGGTAGGTACATAGGTATACTCGTATGTTTATGTGATTAGAAGTAAAGTTATTACTATTATAAAGTAAAATTTCACTTTAAGCCCCCCCCCCCCCCCACATCTGGCGTCTTTCGAGCGTCGGCGTCTACAATTCTATGGCCGACGTCGACGCAACGTCGACGCAACTGCGCAGCGACGTCATTTTCCATAGCGCTGGACCGACGCCGACAGACGCCGACGCTCGAAAGACGCCAGATGTGGGGGGGCTCTAAAATTTATATATATAAATATACATATTATAAAGACATTCTTACACAAATTGACTAAGTCCCACTGTAAGCTCAAGAAGCCTTCTGTCACAAGAGATAGGTACAGAAATCAATCTACATACAAAGCGCGCTCGAGCAACGCACACATAGACACTGCTCACGGACACGATATCTCGGACCAGTTGGGACCAGTGCGAGCGCGAGTGCCATCCGCTTGAGACACGCGTCTGTGAACTTTTTTGTGCAATAATGGAGAAACAAAACAAAAAGTTATTATAACTGTACAGTGGACGGTTGTTTAAATTCAACATTAACCGGTGAATTGTCGTTTTTTAAGCTACCAGTGGTTTCAGAGATAATGGGTAAGTATGCGAATTTATTGCATTGTACACGAGAATGCGAATTTATTACACTTTAAAATATAATAATCGTGCATTTCGCCTATCTCGAAATCATCGCAAGATATTTTCTGTGGCAAATTTGTAATATAACAATGACATTTAAATGAAAATACCTATTTGAGTTATTAATGTTATTATTAATTTATATTTCCATTCTTCCCGTTTCATCCTCAACAATAAATCAAACAACTAGATACGAGATACGATACGATGGATACGAGTGCCACTACCACGATAGTTTTTTGTGCATAAGTCATATTTCGCAACAATCGCAACCCTAGAGCGACCGCCGAGCGTAGGTGGGTCGTTCTCTCATTTCGTGCAAATCGGTGATGTTCTCTCGATTTGAAATTTTTCTTTTAAATTGTAAACTTTTGGGTTTCGTTAATATATGGATTCATTTATTAACACTTTTCTGCTAAAGGCACCTTTGTAACCTTAATACTTTTCATTTAATGAGGCTACTGGTAATGAACTACGCGCTGGTAATGAATTCGGCTGAGATGGTAATTTTATCAGTGGACGGTAATGAAACAAACTTATGAAATCGGACATAAAAAACGTTATTTCAAGAAAATTAACACCAATTAAAATCAGCAATATTAAAAACATGTGTCTTAAGCACTGCGGAGTTGATCAAACCGACTTGACATACACATGGGGTTGACAATCTCAACTTATAATGTTCAAGCTAGATGGTACATTTACCATTTACTTATCATTATAAATCGGGATTGTCAACCCCAAGTGTTTGTCAAGTAGGTTTAATCATCTGCGCAGCACATCCCGTAAGACATCGTTTTAAAATTTTCAAAAATTAGCATAGACAAAATATACTTAAATCATTCGCGTTTTGAACATATATTAACTCCCATTTATAGACCTCCCATCTATCGCGAATTTATTTTATTACCTTTATTTCCCGACGTTCCGACACAGGTTTCACTGGTCGTGGTCGCAGCTGATTTCCCAGCAAAATGTTAAAATAGAGATTTGTGCAACTACCCGATGAAAAGTGTTTGAAAAAGTTTTGGGTAAACAAACAATATAATCATTAACATTATGTGGAAAATTTGATGTCTACTTCAAACTTTTTCATACACTTTTCGTCGTATAGTTGCACAAATATCTGTTTTGACATTTTACTGGTAATAAAAGAAATTCACGATAGACCCATCTATAAATGTGAGTTAATAACTATATAGACAAAATAGCTTTAAAACTATGTAACAAATGTAGCCATGAAAAGTTGTCATAAAACGTCTTCAAAGAAGTGTTTATTGTATAGAGGATAGTAGACAATGCACGAAAAACAGCGTTTCCATAAAAACGTAGTCCCAATTTCCTCTATGAATATCAATATTTTAGAAAATAGTTTTAAGTGGATGAATATTAACTATAGCTAAATAAATGTCTAAACTTCCGTGAAGGAGCCCAAGAAGGGTCTTTTTAGAATTACTCAAGCGTGGTAGATTAACATGATATGAGATACCTTTGTTGAGTACTTTCGTCATACTCATATGCACGATAGCCGTTTAGGGCAGTCAATTGAAATATTTAAAATATATTATAAGTAATTATGTATAACAATCTGACAAGTAGGCTTGTCGGATTGTTTCTTGTCACTCTTTCTTAAGATTAATATTTAATAATATTAAGGTTAACCCCATGTTTAGAAAGAGTACATTATTAATCTGACAAATAGGCTTGTCAAATTGTTATAATATATCTTTCTTAAGATAAATATTTATTAAATATTAATCACAGAAGTACTCAACACATGACACAAGTAGAGGTTACAGAGCGGCAAGTTTATATCAATCTACTGCGCTTAAGTAAATCCAAAACTCCCCGGTTGGGCTTCCCTATTATCACATACAGTTTTAAATATTTATAACAACGTAATATTTATAATAACTAAGCCTCTTTCTATTAAATGCACTGCCTTTAATATATTATTATCATTACCTTCTTAAGTCTTTCATTACCTTCCCCAGTAAAATTGGAAGGAAAAGAAGTGAATGAAACCGATATGAATGAAATTTTGGTAGTTTTTGTCGCCTACATCAGTTGGCATCAGACCTTAATTTTGCAGAATAAACCATCTGAAAGGCAACCCTAAAACACATCATTAAGTATAATTATAATAATGTACACTTGGTACTTACTGTATAAATCACGCGATGGTGATGAAGACTGACGAGAACCACACCCCTTCCCGACACGAAAGATCGTAAATATTTTCGCTAACAGCGGCATACGGGCGTCCGCTACGAGAGCACGTGGCCAACTGATTGATGAGCAATGTATTGCATCGGCGGTAGGTGCTATTTACCCTTGCTATATAGCAAAATACAGCTAATTCATTTCTCGCGTCGGTAATGAAGAAATTACTTGAACCATACACTTATAAGGCTGTATAGTTATTATTATTAATTTCTACCTTCTAATATTATACGATTTAAAA
Source organism: Cydia fagiglandana (assembly GCF_963556715.1). NCBI lineage: Eukaryota > Metazoa > Arthropoda > Insecta > Lepidoptera > Tortricidae > Cydia > Cydia fagiglandana. Next base: position 9,457,031 of record NC_085937.1, read on the forward strand.
CACAACTAAATTAGTCATTTATTGAACCACCAAAGAGTTTTCTATTTTTATTATCTTAAGGTTAAAATGTAGGTCAAAGTTATATCTTCACGCATTACATGTAGAGATGAATGAAAAAATTGGGTGTTTATTGTACATATAAAGAAAATACCTACCTTTTTAGAATTGTTCATTGGAGAGACATATACTTTAGGCCCTATGTTACAACCTTGCATTAACAGATATTCGAAAACGCCACCACATTTTTGGTAAATTTCCGAAAACACCGATTTGCACGAAATGCGAGAACGACCCAGGTATGAAAAGTAAAGTACATACATGTGATTGACTTCTGTACTTATCTGTTTTGTGCTTCTGTTGTGGGTACTCAGACAACATTATGAGGAATAAATATAAATAATTTGTAGGTAGGTATCTATGACAAATATGAAAGTTACAAGAGATTAGTTACACGTAAAGAGGCTTACCTACTGTAAAGTAGAAGCGCGCTACATAAATTTGAGAGGTCCAAAATTCCTCATAGTTTTTGCGCGGTTCCAAGTATTCTAAGTTCTCATATGAAATATTCATGACCACGGTTTATGATGAGCTCAACTGTTATTATAACTGTCCGCCAACGCTGCTGCGCCGCTCAGTGTACAACTGTAATGTACATGTACTGGGGAACATGCAGTTACTCGCATTGGACCGTATTCAGAAATGAAAATGCAGTACCAATAGGTACCAACACTAAACAACATAAGTTTCACCACGTCGAGCTCGTTCACGGTACAATTAACTAGGTACCAACTCTTAATTATTATTGCACTACAATTAAATAAAACAGTGCATGTCATATAGTTCGTATAAAGGCGATCCTATCCTATAGCTAACGGAACGATGCGCGCAACCAATACAGTTTTTGATATAATTTGGATACGGCTAATCCACATTTAGGATATACTTACTCCTACCTAATCCAAACTCATCGTTGATATATAGGTACTGTAAATTAAATACGTGCCGGGATACTCGTAAGCTTACGCCATTCGCGCAAACTATAATATAGGTAATGTAATACATACCTGCAAACTATAAAATGACAATTTTTTTATGGTCGGTACCTACCTACAGAATACCTACTGTCTATTATCCAGGATCTAGTAATTATTCATTGGTAAGCGTAGGTTTGTTATTGGACTTACACAATGGCGAGTCAGCAGATAAAACATATCTTATCGGAACAATTGTTGTAAAACCTGCTCAGGCTTAGCAGTATACGAGCATAAGGCGACCTTCGGTGGCAAGTACATTTATTTGCCGTAGTGACGTGATCGCCGATGCGGGGGCGAAATGAAATTGCGAGTCGGGTGATTGCGATCTTCACCAATGAACAATGAATGAACTTCTGCAGCTCACAGTGGGTGTCATCTCGAGCCTGGTATATGTGTAATCTAAACCTAAATCAAATCCAATCCAACAGTGGACCGCGCTCGCGCTGTGCATGCGGAAACGGTTCTGCACAAATCACAAAACAATTCGATTTTTGTACTATAACATAACCTACCATATCCTACCCATTATACCATTATAGTAACTAAACATACTCATATTTTTATCTTGGTACCAAAATAAAAACAGAAGAGGGAACCATTCGGGAATTTTCTTTTATTAAAAGTATACCTACATATAGTCAAATTTCCGAGTTAAAAATATAATAAAGAGGGCGGCGCGCTCATTCTTTCTTCCGTGATAATTAACATCTTAGAGAATTAGTTAAAGAGATTGTCTAAATTTAATCTTAAGATTCAGTTATTTAGCGCGTTCTAGAATAGAGCTTACGGAATATTTTCGACGCGCCTACATCTATGACCAAAAATCGACAGTAATAAAACAAGCCGACGGTTTAAATTAAGCTAATTGCGAATCCGCTATGGCAGATGCCGTTTGACTAGTTTTCGGCGAGCAGATCATTCAGCAGCAACTAATTATTCAACATTTTTTTTTCATTGATTCTGTAAACTGTAAATTTTACAAGAAGATCAGGCCGCGTAGCCAAGATGCCGATCGCTTACGCTCCGTAGCGATCGAAACGCAACTGTCACTGTCGCACTAATATGGAAGTGTGATAGAGAGACATAATGGTTTTCGTTGTCGAAGCGATAGCGATTGTAACCTCGGCTAGGCCGGCAGGAACATCTTGTTTATTTAATCAAACGTTAGGTTGCTATGTTTCAACGGGAAGTAATTTTCTTGTTGCCATTGTTTTAAAAAATTCAATTAAGTCTGGGGTTGAAAAACCTCAATTAAATTAGATCTACATCGTTAATCGTAAACGTTGCAAACCTTAACCGTCATTATATTAGATCAAGGCGAATTATCTCAGAAAATAAGGTGACGTCATGAAGTGATCGAACGCCAACGAAAACCAAAAGTAAGGTCGCAAGTCGCAACACAACCCACTGATCTCGAGAGACATGACGCTGCAGCGGCATACGTGATGATGATGGCAGATAACGGTCATCGCATTACATAGCGTCCAGAAAAACGTGTGAAATGAATGACACGTGCTTGCGATAGTTTAACACCCCCGTGCCACTGTAGATTGTTATGTTATTGTCAACAAAACTGTTATCTGATAATGCACCGTTATTGTTAAGTGAGTTGAGTGGAGGATTCGTTTGTTTTTTTTTCTTTTTATTATAAACACAAATCGAAACTTGTGATCACAAGTTTAACACAAAAGGCTGAAGTGACGACACCTAAACTAAGAATTTAAGTATCTATAGATACCTGTCAACTCAAGATACTTAACAGACAGGTAGGTACCGCCCTGATGACTTCAGAGCAACGTCAGTAGTTTTTTTCTATGCTCTGGTTAAATTATTGCAAATTTTATTGTACCTTGTATAATTAGGTTTACAGCGAACAGAGTGGTGTGATCCGCGCCGAGCGGGTCGTCGACTCGCGGGGGCGAGCGCGCCATATCCACCGACTCGCAAGAAACCACTTAAAAATCCCCACGTTCAACTGATTCACCTCAGATGATTTACATATATCCTAATGATTCAGTCCGAACTTCGATCCGATACTGACGTACTTTATATTAACCTATACTTGTTACTAATAGTTACTTATAATTATTCATTGACTGAAGCAATTTGTTATTTCCGGATTATGAGATGTCCGGCACCACTAACAGATATATCGAAGACTTTGTATCGATTCTTACAAATTATTCATGATTCACTTATTATCGTCCGGTTATATAAAATTTCCCAGATTTTCTTGTTGGGGAAATAACACATAAGAGCAACGAAATAGGGTATGTCTGTTTTGAACAATTGTACGCTCTGAAATGTGTCTTGATCAAGTTATTTAGATTAATTTTAGAAAACCTGTTTAGTTTTGAAATAGTATCAGATATTAGTTTTATTTTTAGGAACCCGAACCCGGTTGCTCAAAAGCAAAAAAACGGAACCCTTATAATAGGATCACTCGTGCGCCTGTCTGTCTGTCCGACCATTCCCTTTATCTCTGAAACTACTGGGCCTAAAATTTTGAAAAAAATACACAAAATAGTAGGTAATTTACCTATAGATGATAGGAGAATCTATTAGAAAGGTGCAGTCTCGCACTTGGCCGCGGTTTTTTAAAGTACAGTCACCACACGGGATTGTTATGTCATTTGACGACCGGTCTGGTCTGGTGGGTTAGTGACCCTGCCTGTGAAGCCGATGGTCCTGATGGGTTCGAATCCCGATAAGGGCATTTATTTGTGTGATGAGCACCAATATTTCTTCCCGAATCATGGGTTTTTTCTAAGTAGGTATACAAGTACGTATTTATATAAGTATGTATATCGTCGCCTAATAGCATCCATAATAGCAGCTTTGCTTAGTTTGGGACTAGGTTGGTCTGTGTAAGAGAGGTGTAAGATGACCCCTAATATTTATTTATATTATTAAATTTACGGTTCTTGCTAAATTGGAAATTCTATAGTGTAAGTATTGAACAACCAATTTAGCTAGGACCCTTAAGGTGCAACAGTCGCGAAGCGTGATCGTACCTACTGTTATGTACCTACAAGTAATTGGTGTTCAATTAGTACCTAATCATTCTTGCAGCGATATTTTCGAGTCAATGGCCTTGATTACGCCATTGACATTGATATTATGAAATTAGTGCCTAAGTATTCGATTTCCATTGTCGCTCTGACTCATAGGTCATCTGCCCGTCATGGAAACTGCTAAACCGTTAGATATTGGTCATATTTACATATTTCCCATCCTGACGACATCTATACGCAATCACCAGAAATGCAGCAATTCTTACTTTACTCTGGTTATCGAGGATTAGAGGTTAGCCTTTTTTTATAGAGGGGCAATGCATTACGCATACTACCCAGGCGCGGGGACGGGACGGGCCTGGGATGGCTATGTGGGACTCCCATACATGGGACCCATGGTTAACCCACTAACACCCCTCTGTTGCCTGCTATACGGCGAGGTCCCAGGAACGCCGAAGTACTCATCCGCGACCTCGCCAGATTAGAGGTTAGCCTAGACCAACCTAGACGTAAACATACATGTATTGATTAATTTCAGTGTGGGCATAAATCTGTCAGATTACCTTCAGGTTAATGTTAGCACTGGCTTGATGATTGCCAGTTAAATGATCATTAAACGACATTAGGCTGCTGGTAATGATGATGCGTACAAACACAGCACGGATGGTCTGGCGCAGCCTCGGCCCGGCCCGCGGCCTTTGCGCAGGATTTCCGGCACCTGCACACGAGCCCCGACCAACAACCTCCTGCCGTATTCGAACTTCAAGATATTCACAAGAGACGACACGTACTAGATCCATTCTTGATACGTTATAGTGTAGATATCAACTAGTTCTCTTTTGCAGCGCAATTCGGGCAACCAATGTCACTTTTACGTTAGATAGAGTAAGATATGTATTAGATGTGAATTGGAGCTCTAAGTCATATCCTGTGGAAATCGTTCAAAAGTATCTCCAGAATCGCGCAAATGTTAATTTGACAGGTTAGATCTTAAACATATCGTTATCGTATCTTGGTGATGTCTAAAATATATCTAATAGATGTCTATTTCAAAATCCGAATCGGGCCATCAGCTAAACCCAATCGTTTACTCGACTATCAGCTCGTCTAATATAACTTCATCCCAATATCTGTAATAACATGCTTAATCTTAGATCACACTTACACTGGTTTCTGAAGTCTAACGAATGTTTTGTATTCAGTAGCTCAATAAGAAAATTATGCCTTTAGATGTAGACTGTTGATACTTACTACTAGTTAATTTCCTATCCTTGACGTGATCGCTCATCTTCTTGATGATTACATTAAGTAGCTGAGTGACAATGAATCTCTCATAGCTTTATATTTTGTGTGTATTGTGTTGTGTTTTTGTATGTGTGAGCATACTTGAATTAAAAGGTTCAAGAATGAAGGACGGAGCCAGTTGATTTCTTTGTTTTTGTGAACAGGCTCGGCTCGCTCCGCGCGGTTCCGAGCTTTGTCATATTATTTAGTATGCCAACACCGTCTCATACATGTTGTCAATACAAATAAAGACCGGTACATATGTTAAATAAGAATTCTACATCAAACAATGCTTAGCAAATCAGTGAAAGGTGTTGTTATGTGTAATTGACATGACCACAATAATCTGTTGCGGCAAACAAAAGGAGGCTAATTTGTGTCACGCGCGAAATGTAGCGAAAGAGTTTCATTTCTGCGCTATTAACCTAAACTTTCTTAAACGTAGGTAATTTGAATTTTCTTCCAATTACAATTCTGCAATGAAAAAGACATCAACGCGGCTTTATCCTAAGATTATTTTATGGTGAGCAATATTCTAGGTTCCTACTAAGTACTGATACCTAATAATATCAACGTTCGTATCATAATTTGAATTTGCATTTTGCAATGAAAAAGACATCAACGCGGCTGCAATCTCAGATTACGTTCTTAAAATTACCTCGTTTTAATCATGTGCAGGCCTCAATTATGTATCAATCTAATCAATCTCTATCTATGCGGCTATCGAATGATCTAATTATTGACAAGACCAAGACCTTGTGGAGCCATGACCCGTCGCCGGGTGCCAGTCTCGTTGTAGGTACCAAACAATAAATTGAAGTGGCCAAGAGCGAGTTAGACTAGCGCGTGTAGAGAGCGCACTAAAATCGTTTTTCTCATGAAATGAGATTGATCGACAACCAATCGTAAAAGTACAAAATCTTGTTAAAGTATACTAAAAAAGTTAAATTTTGATGTTTTATTCATGTCATAGTTTACCCTAGAATTATATAATTATTTGCTCCCGGGAAGAATGTTCTTTTCTCTCTGTATTGGTTTCTATATTAAGCATGTATATTACCTGCCTTTGATAAGTTTCAATCAAAAGTCATGTCGAGGGATGTAATGGATCGATGCACTTACACAGAACCCTAATAATGTACCTACATAACCCGTAATTGCTAATAATAAAGTTTTCTATGAATATAAGAGCGCAAAAACTACATTTTATTACGAAATACTTTTATAGAAACTAGTTTTTACCTACCTTACCTATTCGACTTGAAGATACTCTTACAAAAAATCAAAACCATTCGAATTTTGTTACGTTCACCTTTATTTATGTGCTTTAAAAATGCTTGTTAGTATATACTTTTATAATATGTATACAGTGTGGAAAGATAAGTCGGGCCCTGGAGGGAAACAACCTTAAATCCTTAAGCTGGCTCATTTTACTTAAAGGAGACATTCCTTTATTTTTAAAAAGAAACAAAACTGCATTCAAAGATTTTCTAAAACTCGCTTGCCTCGCCCGGGACTCGAACCGACTAAAAATTAAAAAAAATAAAAACTCGCAATTTTATTGTACTAGTCGATACAGTTAATGTTAATGATAACATTTCTCCAAGAAACATTAGGTCTTACACTCGTCTGTCGTACAAAATATCCATAAAATCTAATATTTAATACTCAAGATTTTATTAGACAAGCAAAATTTAAGAAAAAAAGAAAAATTCTTTGAATGCAGTTTTGTTTATTTTTTTAAATAAAGGAATGTCTCCTTTATGTAAAATGAGCCAGCTTAAGGATTTAAGGTAGTTTCCCTCCAGGGCCCGACTTATCTTTCCATCCTGTATATAACTAGTCTGCAAAAAAAAATACGTTGGTTACAAATTGTGATACAGTAGAGGTAGAGCTAATCTAAATTGTAAATCATGGCCAGAGCTACACATTGTGTAGGTAGGTAGGTATACTTCAGTTTTTGTTAAAGCAAATTGACACGTTTGAAAATAAGTTCAATACCAGATGTCGTACACGTATTCTAAACAATTTAAATCAATACACGCCCACCATTCACCTGCCGAAATTGTAAAAAACCACGAGTCCACGTTCATAAAGCAAATATGACCGGTTGTTTATTTTATTCGTTCTATGATGTCTTCATCCAATGATCGTGAACTGAGTTATTTCATGGAAAGAATAAGCTTTGATCTATCTATCTATACAGTACTTAATTACAGTTTGTTTCATCACAACAAGAATTACTCTTACTAGGACTCAAACCCAGGGCCTCTTTCGTAGGCAGGGTTAGTACCGGTGACTAGGCTACGCAAGTCCTTCAAAAGTTCATTGGTAGATACAGTAGAGCATAATTGTTTTCCATCATATTTTCTCGGAAACGTTCGTATTCCACTTCAGTCAATCTCAGTCATAGAAGGTAGCATCCTATAGAAGTGGTATACGCGTGTCTCCGTGAGGGACAAAACATACGCAATGCGACAATATTAAAAACACGTTTTAACATTCCTGATAACATACCAAAAACAATCTACGTAATTCGGTCGGGTTATTTGTTGCCCGCCAATAAACCATACTAAATTTATGATGGGGAGCAAACAACGTGAGGCTGTAAGTCTGTAATAAGTCCATCTTGTTCGGTCGTTTGCCCCCCCCCCCCCCGTTTCATCTCTATATTATTGTACCTCTATGATCTCAGTACTTATTGTACCGACTGACTGAAATAGCAAGACATTAGACACGTTCGTATTCGTACGTTTCCGTGAAAATACGATAGAAAATAATTATGCACTACGATCTCTAACATCTTTACAATTTCCTATCAATAGTTGTCTAACAAATGTCATTATGAAGTCAATGATTTCTTATCCATCCTACCTTACACATTGTTTGGCTATCACTATCACTATCAGTTACCTATAGGATAAGTAGGGTAGGGTCACTTAGTTACCTAATACCTAACTATGTATTTAAATTTGCTCCGTATCTTATCATATCACCAACGTAAATAATAATATATGTTGAACTAAAATGTTGCAATGGTGTTTGTGGGCAGAAAAGTTACTTAGTTAAAAAGTGAGCTTATGTTTTTATTCAAAAGTTCACCAAGATTATATTTATTGATGACCATTGTCATGTCATTGGGGTCAACTGGTCACCTACGCGTCTAAGAGACAGTAAGTAATAGGTACGAGTAGCTACACCTGCAGTGCATAATTGTTTTCCATCGTATTTTCTCGGAAACGTCTGCATTTTTGACATGCTACTTCAGTCAATCTCAGTACTTTTTGTACTGAGACTGACTGAAATATCAAGACACGTTCGTACGTTTCCGTGAAAATACGATGGAAAATAATTGAATGCGCTACAACTGTACATTTATTATTATATTATAGTAGTTATAAATGTTATAATAGTATGTGACAAGAAAGAAAACTACTTAACTAAGCGGAATTTTGCGTTTTATGTTACGTTACGACAAAACGTTTTGTGTTGTTAACTAGGTAGGTACTTACCTACTACCCATTGTTCGGAACAGCGACACTTTCCAATTTAATGACATTCGGATGTTGGGACTAGTTTCTATTCTAGCATTGTTCGTAATACAACTCTACCTACATTAACCTTTTAACCGCCAGCAATTTTTGATCGAGCGTGTTCGTGTCGCCACCGACAGTAATTGTATCACGCAGAGTAAGGTTGACATAGTTACGGGAGTTATAAATGTGCTGTAAAAACCAAATCAGATCTTTGTCTTATTTATCAGACTGTGGCGAAAAGAGCTGGATATGTAATGTCTTATATATCAGACTCTGGCGGTTAAAGGGTTAATGTCTATTTACAAACAATGATAGGTAATTCATATCAATGCAATTATTATCGTAGAGCAGGAACAAAGTCAGAAATCACTGACAAAAACATTACAGGGGGCCGATTTTTGAATTTCGACCACTCGATTTCGTGTATTTCGTTAAATAATATCTCCACTACTAGGCGTTTCAATTCTACTAATAGATTTGAAATCGAGTGATCAATACCAGTAGATTCCAAATTTCGATCGCTCGTATTTCAAAAATTAGCATTTCGCCGTTTTCCACCGATTTTCGAGTGACGAAATCGAGCGATCGAAGTTCAAAAATCGGCCCCCAGTACGTGAAATGAATTAATGATTGTGATGCTGTCGGTAGCGTCAACAAAAACTTTAGTATGTATATATATATTAATTCCTGGATTAGCTTATTTGGAAGTAAAATCGTGAACCTAAAAAGATAAGTCAACTTTTTCAGTCATATTCTGTCCTTGATTTTGTAGTTACTAAGGATTAAAAAACTTCCTATTCTAAAAACAAACGTTTAGATTGCAACCTAAGTTACGAAAAGCCACTTGCGTAATTAGCAACAACACGATCATACTAAGTAGTAGGTATGCAGTTGAGATGCGCTGCAAGTTCTAATTTTAATTAACAGGAAGTTGTCTAATAGACAAAGCGATCAGTAGCTTCCTCGCATCCGTCGCGACTTTCTCCGTTCGATAATCGCTACGGATCCGCGATCTCCATTGTGTTACCTACTAGAAATATATGGCGCACTATCTCACGACTTGTGACTTGCCATGCGTTGCGTTTTTTTTTATAGCTGTCACGTAACCCATATGGGATCATTGCCGGTTTTATAATCATTAGAATACCTAGGTTAGGTACAGTTAGCTACGATAATGTTTATGCGTCTAGTACGCTAAAATATTAACAGCGACTCTCGCTGTAGAGTCGGTTGAAACATTATGTATTTTTCATTTCTCATGCAAAGTGGGTCAGTTTATCTATGAAGCGGACTGAAAGTGATGCGTTTGTGCGCTAGGGATTTTTATTTGTTTTTTAACGATACCTACCTATAGGTACTATAAACTATAAGCTATTAAAATTTGGTACTTAATAGATTTGTTGTAAAATTTCCATTTTGGTATTAAACTCTCCATTTCATAAATAACGATACTTTTACCTAAATTTCAAACTGAAAGTACCCTCAAAAAATACTATAAAAGTTCATACTCAGTCATGTTTCTTTTCTTAATAAATGTACAATTATACTTTTCTCGTAGGTATTCGAAATGAAAACTAGATTACTCGGGTCGGGTTGGATGAAAGGCACCATTTCATCCCTTAGTTCAAAATCTACTATTTTAATGCGTTTTTATTTTTGCATTGGACTGTAAACACCTGAAAAGTTTCATTTTCCAATTATGCCTCCATATACGAGTAGGCAGTTATGATTAATAGGCGCAAAATTGATCCAAGTTATGCGTGTATAGGCCAAGCAATAAGAAGTTATAGAGGGAAATGCTAGGAACACAATTTTTTACTACGTAACTTTGTTTGGACTAGTTAGGAGGTGAACATATCAAAAGTCCCCGGCCGTAGCTCCGGTGCTGGGGGGTAGAGGGGGGAAAGGAGGTCTCATTTTTCGGTTTTTCACTTATATCTTGGAAACTTTGCGTCTTAGCGACATGACTACTAAGACAAACCAAAAGCTGATAAAATTTGTTACAAGTTTTATTCAGTCAAGTTTTTCGATATCTTGAATAGTTTTTGAGATATCCGCTCTTGAAAGTTTATCTAGGGCTTTCAATTTTATCTTGATATTTACATTAGTGACGCTGCTAGACCGTGTTTGGTATCATTTTCGTATAAATCGGGGGTGCTGAATTCAGTTTTGGTATCACATTGACACCATTCCTAAGAAAAAACATATAAACTTTAAACAAATACCTTTTTTTTTAATTCCTCTTCACGCTTAAACCGCTCAACCGATTTAATTGAAATTTGGTATACAGATATTTCGAGTCCCAAGACAGGACATAAGATACTTTTTATCTCAATAATCATCCTTTAAAGTTGTGAAATGGAGTATGGGGGGAATTCAACTTCGTCGACGAAACTGAATTCCTGAGGTTAATACTGCTCAAGGTAAGGTTTGAAGTCATATTTGGTATCATTTTCATCTAAATCACAGATGTATTCCGTCCTAAATTTCATCTAAACCGGTTCAGCGGTTATTGACTCCCCGTACAAACTTCCACCCCACTTTTCACACCCTCAAAAGATGCTTTTGGTTATTAAAACTATCCTATGTTCTGTGTCGAGACTGAAACTATTTCTATACCAAATTTCAACGAAATTGGTTCAGCAGTTTAAGCGTGAAGAGGGATTTAAAAAAATATTCGTTTTTAAATTTTGGTTTTACTTCGGAATAGTGTCAATGTGATACCATAAATGAATTCAACACCCCCGATTTATACGAAAATGATACCAAACATGGCCTAACAGCTTCACTGACGTAGATATCAAGATAAAATTAAAATCCCTAAATAAACTTTCAAGAGCGGGTATCTCAAAAACTATTCATGATATCGAAAAACTTGACTGGATAAAACTAATTTTATCAGCTTTCGGTTTGTCTTAGTAGTAATGTCGCTAAGACGCAAAGTTTCCAAGATATCAATGAAAAACCGAAAAATTCGACCTTCTTACGCCCCTCTACCCCCTAGCAGCGGGGCTACAGCCGGGGACTTTTGATATGTTCACCTCCTAACTAGTCCAAACAAAGTTACGGAGTCAAAAATTGTGTTCCTAGCATTTCCCTCTACAACGTTTTTTGAGCATTCATTTCTTGACCTAATAGGTATTCAGTGAGATTGTAGGTAGGTACCTATATAAAAAATCCGTAACGCTTTTTCAGCTTGCGTCCTATGTGATCCTGGGTTTCCGTTTGTTTTGGCCTTACCAGAGGCAAAAGTTGGTCTTTCTAAAGCGTTTCAATACGGCATTTCATGGATAGGTACCTAGATGATTTTAATATTAGGTAATCCAGAAAATGAAAACGAGTATTAGATATCCACGCGAGGTTTTTTTACCCAGTAGAGTTTGTTTTTTAAGTCGTAATCCAGGCTAACACCAAACCAGACGGGCTATAATAAAGTTGCTCATAAAAATACAAAAAGCAAAGTGGACGTATGCGGCATATTTATGTTCCATAAAATAAAATTGAAGAAACAAAGAAAAACGAGACACCGTGCCGGACAGGTCTGCGGGACCTCTTTCCGATGTTGAACCTTACCGTAACGGTACACTAGTGTCATTTAGGTTTTGAGGCAATAGCCTAGCTATGTAGCTCGGGCAATCGCGTCATTCCAAGTTTTAAATACCGTATAAGGAAAGACAACTTTACTCTTTTGGCAATGACCGCTTCTTAATCGAAATGCCATAAGTATAACCGGTAAGGAACATAGCTATATCGTCTACATATACTATATCATCACCTATCTTTCGCATTCTCATCAGCGTTTGATTAGCAACTAGGGATTCCACTTAACATATTCCATATTATGGAATTTTCATATTTGGTAGTTAAATGATTTCTAAAGCATGTCAAATGATAGGCAAGTCTGCATAGTTAGTTCTTACAGTGTCGTTTTAAAAGCATTGTTAAGACTGAAACTTTTTTTTAGTACGACAGGTTTTAGTATTTGTTATGTAAACTTATACAAGGAACCCAACTAGCAAAAAAGTCTCAGATTGCGCACTTTATAAGAGTAGTGAGCTTATAGCGCTCTTATTTTTGTTTTGAACTTGTCATCGCTCTTATATTAGTCTTAGACAAGCTAATACGCACTTTAGTAAGTTTAGTCTTATTACCTAGTCTTATATATGTATATTAGAGCATTTTATAATACCATTATAAGCCTCTCGCTCTTACAATAACATTTACTAAGTCTCATTGAACTTGAGAGTACCTGGTCTTATATCCACATTCTCTAAGTTCATTTGATCTTATAATAGACTTTCTAAATGCTATTATAAGAATGTAAGACTAATATCAACATGGCATAATACTATTATGAGCCTCTCGCTCTTACAATAACATTTACTAAGTCTCATTGAACTTGAGAGTACTTGGTCTTATATCCACATTCTCTAAGTTCATTTGATCTTATATTAGACTTTCTAAATGCTATTATAAGAATGTAAGGCTAATATCAACATAGCATAATACTATTATAAGCCTCTTGCTCTTACAACAACATTTACGAAGTCTCATTGAACTTGAGAGTACGTGGTCTTATATCCACATTCTCTAAGTTCATTTGATCTTATATTAGACTTTATAAATGCTATTATAAGAATGTAAGACTAATATCAACATAGCATAATACTATTATAAGCCTCTTGCTCTTACAACAACATTTACGAAGTCTCATTGAACTTGAGAGTACCTGGTCTTATATCCTCATTCTCTTAGTTCATTTGATTTTATATTAGATTTCTAAATGCTATTGTAAGAATGTAAGACTAATATTAACATAGCATAAGAACACTGTAAGTACGTACTTTTCTGATCTTACTAAAGCTATAATAAGATCAACAGCAGCACTTTAGTAAGATATTAGAGTGATATAAGATCAAGACACTTATATCACAATAGAGAAGATCAATATCAGATGGTTTGATCTTAAATCGTTTTTGGGAACACTATTGTTAGTATAAGTAATTCAACATGGCCACATCATTTGTATTCAGAATGCTTAAAATACTCTAATAGTGCACTTGAAAAATGCACCTACATCAATGGCTGACTATCAATACAAAATAAAGAAATAAAATAATTATAAAAATATTCAAACACCATATTTGAGTAGGCGCATAAAGTTTGAAGTGTAAAACAGGGTCTACTTTACAATAAATAATATTTTCCCATGTGAATACTTACCCTGAAACATAAACAGACGATGATAAACAGCACGTTATTATATTTAAACGTAATTCATAAAAAGTATGATAAACACTTACACTAATATGTTTTTGTCACGTTGCAGTTAATTTCACCCGTATATTTATACTTCACAAATAGAATGTTTCAAACCAAAATAAGCTTATTTAGGCTTACAAGATTCTAACGTTCGACCAATATAAGCCTATGTAGGCTTACAAGATACTTACGTTCGACCAATATAAGCCTATGTAGGCTTACAAGATACTTACGTTCGACCAATATAAGCCTATGTAGGCTTACAAGATACTTACGTAAAAGCGATATTAGCCTAAAGCAGCTTAATATAGTTTTGAAAAAGATTACTGTGAATGCAAACAACATTCAATTAGACTGATATTAGAACGATATTAAAATAAATACGCTTATGCTTTGTGCCCAAACCCGGGCTTATACGATGATATAAAATCAATATAAGAGCGACAAAATTGTAGTCTAGAGACTGTTGTTAGCGTGATTTTGCTAGTTGGGAAGTTATTGATAAGCTTTAGTGGGGTCGCGTAAGCTCGGTCGAGCGGAGGGTAACATACGCGGCGGCCTCACCTTCCCATATTCGGCGGCTCCAGCCCACTCCCGCCGCCATTGACCTGCCACTTCCATTTCAGTGAGACTTGCTCTCGATCGCTGCAGCTACAGTCGGGAGCGCTCGCTCGTTCGTTGCGCGTACGTCCGCGCACCGCGCTGGCTAGAAGCCTACTGGCGCGTACGCAGCGCCGAAGCCTTCCGCAGCCCACATAATGTTGTTTCAAGATCGTTATTAGCAAAAACGATACCGATTCGGTGTCAACGCCCACGGCGAACTTAAATCTGCCGCCCAGACTACCGGCCCACACGTCGCGTTATCCTTATCCTGCTGCTGTACAAGGATTTCCTTTACTAGGCATTCAACTATTCAGTTTTCATGTCAGGGGCTACTCAATCATTTAGTCCAAGAATTCAAAAGTTATATGACAGGTAGGTGAAAGTGTAGGGTCATTTTTAAAAATAACAATGAGTAAAAGCTTATAAATTTAATTAATTAGTAAAATTATTCATTACACAGTCATCAGCCACAAAAGTTTACACATAATTTAATACAACTGAAACATTGGAAAAGAAAAAAACAGCATTTAAAAAGAACAAACAAAAAAGGAAAATCATTTAACCCTTTATAAGGCCCGTTGACAGGGACGTGCTATCGCAGAATTTGTTGCAGCTATCAGAAGCCTACATTTCAAAAATCTATTTTAAAAGCAAGTTGAATATTCAATTAATGCAAACGATTTTGAGCCCTATTATTAAAACAGTATGGTTGAATTTCTGATTGAGCGTATGTGGTCGATATATCGCCTCTGCCTTATAAAGGGTTAATGAAAATTAAAGATTTACTTAAGGACTAAAATGTATCATAAATGTTTAATTAGGTATTTATATCACAGTTGGTTTGCAGGTAATCAATATAATAACTTAATTCATCATGTTTGCACTTCCTCAGCTCATTGATTTGAAGTAGAGCATCACTCTTATCCTTATTTCTTGTATTGACACATCTTGTAAAAAATGCCAGTAAAACTTCAGATGTTTGGTTCGTCAGGCAAAAATTGTAAAACAGTTTCTGTTCACAGCTGAAATTTCCGTGCAACCCTGCCTTAAAATATCTGTAGAATAACTGTTGTTCATTTTCCACCATGCCTTCAATATCCAGCCATTCTTGAGAAGTAAGACCAAATAACATGCCAACAACAGGCCCCCTCAGGACACATACTGTTTGACCGGCTCTGTCTCCTATTTTTACAGTAGCAGCTGAGTAAACTTGGCCCCTGTATCGGTTTATTTTAACAGATTCCAAGTAGAAGTCCGTCAACAATCCCCAGCTTTCACTGTGCAATTTCAGCCGTTTGGCTTCTGACAATTTGATGGGTGGTACAGTTGCAATATAATTCCGGTCATATTTTGACTTTTTTGCATTTACTTGGTTGGACATTCATTCCACATTCGCTTTACTAAAATGTCTCTAGTTTACTCTGAAATAATTAAATATTTGTTTTTTAGTTGGCAAGAACACTTCTGAAAGACCTAAAGGAATTTTTTAAGTAAGATGGATTTGATAAAGAAAATATGCCGTCATAGAATAACTTTTTGTACAAACTTTTATATTTGTAGATGCCTTTCAGAATTTATTAGGACTGCACAATAAAGTAACGGAATTCGATTTATGACAGAACGGAAAAAATATCAGTGTACCAAAATTTAAGGACTAACTATATTAACATTTAATTATCTATACATGGGCACATAATTGGATGCACACAATACTGATATCACAAGGAAGATTAAAAAACTAGGTGCAGATATTTCAAAGTTAGTTTTGCTTGACAGATGGCTTAATAACTTGGATTATCTACTTTAACACATTTACTACCAAACTAGGTATTGCTATAAACATCTATCACACAAATCTCACTTGCAAGGATAAACAAATAGGAGTTATTTACGGAAACATAACCTGACGAAATCCTAGGAAATTGGTAAGAAATAGGTACTTAAATTAATGTCATATAACTCACGTAGCATTAATTAGATGATGAGAAACTAACCCAATCAGTTCTTATTCACGTTCTACATCAAATCAAAGCATTTTAATATTACACAAACAATATTTCAAATAAACCAAAGACTAGTTTATTAACCTAAAATTTGAAATGTCAATTATAGTAATGGTGCGTTCCATATACGTACAACATACATGTTTTATTTAAACTTAATTTCAAGACTTTATGAGCCTCTCAGTGATATTGTATATTAAAGAAATGTTTAATAACGTGATTAGTTAAGTAAACTAGTATTTAAACAAATTTTAAGTAGATACTGACCAAATTGAAATATTTATTACGATTATGAATGCATTTTTTATTTGACAAGGTTGGGGAACGATCAAATATTGCAAGATATTACTCCTAATAGCAAAACTATTTTTTACCCAAAAGCGCTTTACAAGGTGATATTCAGTTTGTGTAAAAGATATATGTATATATAAATATATTAAACAGGTACATGATAGCATAATATGTACTGTAAGTTCGTGATTTACTGTTGATATCTAACAGCAATAACTATTCGTTCAATAGTACCTGAACGTCCATTCCGTGCTGTGACTTTGACATTGACGTAAACATAGGCTTATAGGTTAGATTCAGATGGAATGTTATGCAAGAAATTATTTTTTACTTTTATTAGTTCACATTTGAAATATGAGAATAGGCTGGCTACATAAACTAGTGAACAAATGGCCTGGGAAAAAGACATTTGGCATGTATAGGTTCTTACCTATATTCTTTGTTCTTGGAGCATCTTTGGAGTTTTCAATGATAAACTGGAGAGTGGGTGAAGTGAACTTTTACAATACTTTTAAAAAGAGGCAAGCACACGACATTGTTGAAGACAAAATCAAGAAATATTCGTCACTTTGAAATGCCTGTGGGAGTGACTTGGGGGCAGTACATGGCTTTCACGGCCGCGGCTGCGTTTTCTATGCTAGCTGGCTCGCAGATAGTTCACCAGTACTACAAGCCCTTGAAAGATCTAAATGAATACATAAATAAGGAGCTGAAGAACTTGCCTCCTAATGTACAGGAAAAGATAAGGCAGGAATTGCAAGATGAAGGTGTTCTTAAATAATTTCCTGCGAGTAGGATCATTGAGTGAGCATTTAATTTGTATAATATATTCATAGTTACAAATCAACATTTGTTTAAATATACTCTTCATAAAATAGTAGTAGTAGTAGTAGAAATTTGTTTATTATTTATTTCATAGACTGTAACCTTTATAAAACATACAAACACTATTTTTTTTATTTGGATAATTATATGTACCTATAATCAAAATCATGAGGTTTTTCCATTCTAACAAGGGAAGTTATGTGATACATTTTTCATAAACTTGTAGAATGTATGGAAATGTTTTTCTTTTTGTATCCAATCAGAAGAGCTTGCAGTGAAGGAATATAACATACAACTTTCTAAATGAATCAAAAATGGTTGGTGCACTTTTTGATAAAATGGCTCATCTACTTACATATACCTACATCCCCCCGAAGTAAACCCAACCACTATTTAAAGGGAAGCGGTCTGTCAACAATGTCAACATACATTGATTTCATTGTTAAATTAAAACAAAACAATTCATTACAAAAGTTTTATTTCAAATTTGGTCTTTTCTTATATAAAAAAAGTATTTACAGTCAAATTATACTTACTTACAAATTGTACATATTTCATATATAATAAATTAATTATCTTATAATTACTAGGTTTCGAAATACATCTAAGTGACTTCCAATTTGAAGTCATTTTGTACCTTAAATAACAGTTAAAATAAAATTTTAAACGGTATAACAGAAATGTTTAGGTACTTATCATAATCATTTCATATACAAGTCAATGATGACAACTAGAAACATTTGTTTAGAGATATTTTACTTTTCGTAACTTGAATATCTTTGAAAAAAGTTTCAAAATCAGTTTTAAAATTACACCAATGACTACCATATTTGTCTGCAATACAATCTTCAAACTTAACAATAAGTACTTACATACAAATGACACAATTCATATCAGGACTATACATACCTACAGCCAAGTAAGCTTAGGTTCACAAGGTTTTAAGCACACATTTAGAAAAATAAGGTATTTCACATTTTTTTTTTATACATAGTGCATAACAGAGACCTATTCTAAAAGTGTGCTTAATACCTGATGTCAACAGTCTTGAGCTAGAAACAAATTATCGGACATGTCCTTCAGTCACGACTACCTGAGGCTTGCTCCTCCTTCTTCTTCCTCGCGTTATCCCGGCATTCTGCCATGGCTCATGGGAGCCTGGGGTCCGCTTGACAACTAATCCCATGATTTGACGTAGGCACTAGTTTTACGAAAGCGACTGCCATCTGACCTTCCAACCCAGAGGGTAAACTAGGCCTTATTGAGATTAGTCCGGTTTCCTCACGATGTTTTCCTTCACCGAAAAGCGACTGGCAAATATCAAATGATATTTCGTACATAAGTTCCGAAACTCATTGGTACGAGCCGGGGTTTGAACCCGCGACCTCCAGATTGCAAGTCGCACGCTCTTACCGCTAGGCCACCAGCGCTTCAGGCTGAGGCTTGCATCAGGATGAAAGAAAAAAAGTTAAAGTTAGCAAACTGACAATTTGCTATGTTCTGTCTGTTTGAAATTTCACACAATACATTTTTAAGTCTAATAATTTGCGGCTGATGAACACATTTGGTAATTTTATTCTGGCTTGATCACACAGTTGTGGTCAGGTCACCTCGCGGCGTTGGCGATGGTGCGTCGGATCCAGTCGATATGCGACGTTACGGAGTCGTAAATCCGTGGACGGCCGAGCCCGATCTTGGAGCAGGCGATGCGCCACCCGCTCACACCTAGCAACGACCAGTGTTTGCTCTGCTTGTCGAAGCACATCATGGAGCTCCCTGCGTATTCTTCCTCCTGTGAACAGGTAAAATCAGTTATATGATTTAACAATAGATTAATAATTCAAAGACGTGTAAAGTAGTGTATGATACTTAATGTAGATGTAGCCGCAAGCACAGCTGAAGTATGAGGCTTTGTACAGCGACATTCGTTTTCACGTACGTTACGGAGCGTTACAGCGCTTATTACTTCAGCTGTCAAATTTACGGTTACAAATTACCGCATTTTTTATAGGTACGCAAGTACTATCAGGCTCTGTGTTAAACAGCACTAATAGGCGTAGGCAGTAGTTAGAAAACCATCCATAATTTTATAATGATAGCGTAAAAATTTCGAGATTGCCTGACATACGGAAGGGATACAGAATTATCAGAATACACCTTATGTCACAATCTCTCATGGGAAACCTGCCTGTTGCAACCAATCTGGCCCCGTAGACAACATGCCTTCGTCGCTCCGTAGCGAACGAAACGCAACTGTCACTGTCACACTAATATGGAAGAGTGATAGAGAGACACAAAGCAATTCGACCACCTGTTTAGAATAAGATAAAGGTAGTACTTACGTCACAGTCGTCCTGATTGTACAGCGGCTCGGCACAGATGCCGTTGACGGTGGCGATGCTGGCGTTCTCGCAGTTGTGCATGGGGCTAGGGAGAACCTGGATGCGCTGCACCTGGTCCCTATTGCGCGTCCACCCCAGTGTGTTGCATACTACAACATACAACAAAACATTTAATCACATGGAATCCGTCTTCAGAATCTGAGAAAGCTGTATCTCTGTCGAATAAGTCACACTCCTTATGTAGGTGCTAATATGTGCGAATAGTTAGCGAGGTGCTAATAGTTCAGAATTGTCCAAGATAAACAAAGAGTGGAGCTAAATCTAAATACGAAAGTTGACGAATATGGCAAACAAACCACAAGTCGAATCTTTTCGGAAGATATGTAACATTAACGACGTCTCACAATTGAATGCCTTTTATAAAGCCTCTTTTGATACCCATGGTTTTCAAAAATCTGGCTGGTACCTATTATAAAACAAAAGGGAGGTCTAATCGTCGAAGTTTTGTTACACGGGAAACTTTCGTTGAAATGTCTAACCTTCATATTCCTCTGGATTGAGACCATCCACCGGCAAGCACGCTGGCCGCACAAAGTCCGTCATTTCCACGGGCTCTTCCAGTCTCACCAGCGCCAACATGCTTCCTTCCACCGGGGAGCGAACCATGCCGACAACTCGTCGCTCTTGCTGCCAGGGCGTCGTGCTCTGTATCCGGACTGTGCCTAGTCTAGCCGTCCACTCTGCTTTTGGTTGACCCTGTAGATAACGTTTTGTTAATTCGAGGCTCTAAATAGCTTAGGTACTGATTAGTGAAAGAAAACTGTCTGAGCTAACTCTGCGTCAATATTGCGCCGATCTTCGCCCGTTTGTTTCAACAACTAGCTTTATATTATATTATGAAGGTCATAAATGGCATGGCGTCGTTTTTGTCTTTTCTTACTTGGAAGCAAGAAGCCGTAGTGATGAGCCAGGCGGGGTGCACTAACGCCGCGTCGCAGGCGTGCACGTGGGAGCGCAGTAGGGCCGCATGCCACGGCCAGTCGCCGGGCTGCGCGGACTTCAGGAGGCCGTCCACGCCAGCTGTCGCCTGCGCAACTCGGGCCGAAGGTAGGCCGCACTCTGGGAGATAAGAGTGACATTAGAAGTTAACAACTGCAACAGCTACGGCAAAAAAATCGGACATCACATTCGCAGTGATATTATATGATACTAGCTCTGGCCCGCAACTTAATCTGCATGGAGTAATGATGATGATTGATAAAAACTACTATCCTATGTCCTTCCTCGGGTTTCAGAATTATCTCCCTGACAAATTTCATCTAAATCGACTTAGCGCGACTTGCACCGTTCCACTAACCCGGGGTTAACCGGTTAAACCTGGAGTTACCATGGTTACCAGTACAATTTGACACTGGGTTCACGGTTTAACCGCTTAACTCCGGGTTTAGTGGCAGGGTGCAAGTGGGCCTTAAGGGTTTAAGCGTGAATAGGTAAAAGACAGATAGAATTACTTTCGCATTTACAATATTAAATAAGATATCCGGTTACTTTCGCATTTACAATATTAAATAAGATATCCGGTTCGAAGGACCAAATATAACTTACCCAATTGATCGCATATAACCCTTATAACTTTCCTCTCTGGACATTCGCTTTTTAAAAATGAGATCTCAGCCGCAAATGGATCTACTATTTCAACGTATTCGGGTTCAGTCTTCTCGTTATCCAAATCTTCGGCTTCTGCTTCGATATCAGGAACTGCTTCAGCGCTGACTACACCCCTGAAACATAAACATTGCAATCATAAGTCAAGGCAGTAAACACTAAACAGTTGTCAACTGCTTATATGAAGATACATACCTAGTATTGACTATTGAATCATTATGTTGCGACCTTACGTTGATAAAACCTTTAGATAATAGTATTTACGAGTGGTCAGCTACGAGGTTAACATAGACACGATTACGCGTCTCTACAATCGACAATTCCGACTAAACTTTATATTATTTAGAGTAGCGTTAAGGTAAAGCGCTGATACCGGCCTAGCAGATTTTCATTTGCTTTGCTATTGAAATACGCGTTTTGCATAGCCATCACCGAGCGACGACCTGCGATTTTTCCGTTTTCGTACCGAGCGCAAAACTTGCTGGACTGCTGGTAGTTGCATTTTGTTCTGAGTAATCCATAGGACTCTTACTTGAAAGTGAGCGCCTTGCAGAGCGACGCTCCGACGCTGTTAAGCGCACGTTTGTCGCTTTCGTAGGGCGCGGCGCAAACCTTGCCGGCGCGGCCGCGCTCCGCCCACACCGCGTACCCGCCACGGCTACGTACTGCTCCGAGAGTCGTCTCTCTGGTCTCCCGCCGCCATCCCGCAAGGGAACGAGACACCCACACTAGAAGACAAGTTAAAGAATAAAATAATATTTTTATTCAGTAACAGATACCTCTGCTCTGCCTCTTTTTAAGAATGGAAAATTAATAAATAATAAAAACTTTTTACAAAAAAAAGAAAACCGACTTCAAAAAGGATGAAATAAAATATTATCCTTTTTAAGTCTATGCGTTACCAACTGATATGTTTGAAGTCGGTGCCAAGCCAACTTTTGAAGCATACCATGATTTAGGTGCGATTCGATAAGGATGTACGTTGGATTGCCTTACACGACGACAATGAACGTACTTTCTGTAGGTACAGTCGACGTTAAAAATATGTTTACACTTTTCGTCTTATTACAAAGGAGTAAGGTGCAAAAGTGTATAATACATATCTTTGACGTCGACTGTACCTAAGAACACACGATCAAACCTTCTTGGCACAGTCCGTACCATGTTTGTCGGCACGCAAGCGTGGGATTGGGACTGAAGTTATTTCCCGTCCCTTATTCAGAGGACTACATTTCAAAATATAAAACAATTCAAGGAATTTACGTTCTTGCCAAATTTCACCTAAAGCGGTTCAGTTGTTTAGCCATGAAAAGGCGACAAAGAGGCAGACAGAATTACTTACACATTTATAATAGTTCTAATGGTACAGTTCTAATGGGATTTATAGTCATAAAGGTGATTATTTTTGACGGGTATTCTTTACTACTTGGCTTGGCACCGACTTCAAACATATCAGTTGGTAACGCATAGACTTAAAAAGGATAATATTTTATTTCATCCTTTTTGAAGTCGGTTTTCTTTTTTTTGTAAAAAGTTTTTATTTTTCCATTTTTAGTTTTAACGCATTGTTAATACCGCGACGCGTGAATGAAAAACAACATCATGATTAACACTAAATTCGTGTATCTACTTTAATAAATATGTAATCTGGAATTTTCTCGAGTCCGTCACTACACTAAATCCATCCTCCGCCCCGCCACTGACCCAATCCCTCACGCCCTTCAACCACCATTACTCGACCCCTTTAACTCCTAACCCTAACCCCCGATCAGTAGCCTTACCAGCTTACCAAGAGTTTGACATTGATTTATTCGCTAGCGTGTGTGTAACTTACTTTCTTTGCATCTCGCTCGTACTGGTATATTAGTGCGAGCGAGATGCATAAAAAGTAAGTTACGAAGACATTAGCGTCGCTAACTTAGCGAATATGTCAATGTCAAACTCGTGGTAAGGCTACACTTGCACTACATCAAATTGGCGGTGTTCGGAAGCAAATGCTCGAGTTACTATAGAAAACACCGAAATCACTTTACACGTGCCTTTAAAAACTGAGGAGTTCCCTCAATTCCTCATGGATTCCATCATCAGACCAGAACCAAAAATAATTTGGAAACACCTTGGAGGCAACTCCTTCCAAACAAAAAAAGAATTACTCAAATCGGATCACAGGTGCCGGAGTAATCGCTGAACATACTACATTTCATAAATCATCATCATTATCATCAAAACAATCATCATCATCAGGTCTACTTCATCAAAGTGGTGGTTTTCGGGAGAAAATGCTCGAGTTGCTTAAGAAAACATCCAAATCACCATGCATGTGCCTTTAAAAATTGAGGAGTCCCCTCAATTCCTCATGGATCCATCATCAGAACAGAACCAAATTAAAATGGGACCAACTCGGAAGTAGCTCCTTTCAAACAAAAAAAGAATTACTCAAATCGGACTACGGATGTCGGAGTAATCGGTGAACGTACATAGAAAAAAAAAAAAAAAAAATAGCCACAACCGAATACAGAACCTCCTCCTTCTATGAAATGGAAGTCGGTTAAAAACTAAGACGTATAGGTACCTATAAGAAAGGTATACAGGGTGTAATCGTTAAGTGTAGCCTACATACGTACATTCCAAAAATATGTCGTACTGGTTTGTGCTACGTTGCCTGAATAAGTAGAAACAAAGACACACACAAATTATCCATCGGCATCAGCAAGCAATGGAGGAGGCGCAAGAATAGATTTTTCTTAAGAGAATGCTCCAGCGTTCAGGCTCGAGGAAAGCCTTCAGCTGCTGCAGGCTGCGTGGCTGCTTGCTGCGGTTATGCGTACGAGAACTACTTATACTAATAGCATCCAGCCTCGTCGATGTTACTCGTATCGGGCAGCCGGGCGTGCCGTGGCAGCGCAGATGTCATGGCAAATACTGCGCCGACGCACAGTTGTATACGAGAGCTTAATGATGATAGAAGTAATGTATACTAACAGCATCCGGCCTCATCACTGTTATCAGGACAGTCGGGTGTGCCATCGCAACGCAGATGTCTTGGCAAACACCGCGGGTGCAACGCGCAGCGCAGCGCGCCGCCGCCAGCGGACGCGCAGTGCGCGCAGCCACGCTCGTCAACCGCGTCCGCGCAGTCGGGCACGCCGTCGCACGAACGACGGGACAGCGCTAGCCGTTGAAGACCGCCCCGGCAATCTGACAGGGAAATTTGCAGTTAAAATAAAAATAAATCAGTAAATAACAAGTTTTACAATAACTTTATATGACACAATAAAGCACAAGCCAGCTCAAATGTATAAGAGGGGTTTGAATGGTTTGATTCTTAACCCAAGGTCATACCCGGTTCAGGCGCACACGATCCGGGTCCGAAATAGTCCGGGAAGCGTGAGCAGTCGAAGTGCGGACGCAGCCGATCCGGCAGCCGCGCGCCGCAGCCGGCATGGAAGGCGCGGCAGTACGCGCGGCACGGCGGCACCAACCGCGAGTCAGAGCAGCGGGGCTGCAGCATTTGGCAGACGAAGTCCTGAAACCAGTTTTAACCAAAAATTTAGTTTCGGTCAGCGAATGCGTGATCTAAATGGGAGCGAGCTTAGGTGTAGTCAGCAAAACGATTAGATAGTTTTTAACACTCCTGTATACATGTTTGTATGCAGCGGTACTATGCTAATAATTTTGCTGACTGTACAATTATTTTACTCGCAGACTTTCACTTCGTTATTTAGAAACAATACTAGCTCTCCGTACCGCACTATTACGCCACTCTTAGAAATTCAGAAAAAAGTAATATTTCACACTTCCGATCAGGGTTCAACGCAATTCTGGCGTGACGAAAACATGGTTACGTGACTGCCGTCTAGAAATAAGTCCACGGGGTGGACACATTAAATTTCTACTCAAGACATTAAAATTAGGTATTTACTGAAATTGCGTGTCAATGGCCGCAATCTAGGCCACTTGTTATGCTGTGTAGGTATCTTGCCTAAGCATATTCTCTTAGAACACCTCACTTATTGTTTCAGTCAGAATTACAGTTTACAGTTGGTTCACTATGTGTTATAATTTGCCTTACAAATGCAACTTGCTCTAATAAGTAGTTATTAATTAAACTTTTTACCTGAGCTAGATGAGAGCATTCGGCGTCCAAAAGTTCTCTAAAAGCGACTAGATCTCTCAGCAAGGCGTCCTTATTCTGATGGCCGACGAGGTTGGGATACGTGGTCGCGTTGTACGGCAGCGGGGAGCACAGCGAGAGTGTGACGGGAGCGCATTCCCGCGGCTCCTCGACCGTCTCCGCCGTGACTGCTTCGGTGGTCGGCGTGTCTGCCGGCGTTGCGTCTGTTTCTTGCAACGCTTGCGATGATATCACAGTGCTTTCCTGGAATATTTAGAACATTTTAAGTACTAAACAAACTTGCCGAAGGAAAGGAATAAGTAAGTTATCCTAGGAAAGTGTATGACGGCGAGCGAGGTCGTAGTACTAGTCTCCATTTTCACTCGGCATACTTTATAAAAAATATTTTTACACAATTTAATTTATTATGTTAACCACAGTTATGCCCCTTCATTATTTTTTTTTTATAAAGTTGTATAAATAGAATTCGTGTTTCGCTTTTAACTCTTATAACTTATAATAATCACAAAATTTCATTAAAAACTCATATTACCCCTTCGTGTCCTAGCTATGGTCAGTACATCAGTAAATCGTGTAAAATATTTTCCATAATGACAATATCCAGAGATGAAAATGGGGACTACTTTTGTATGCAGATGCGGTCGTCTTTAGTAGTAATTAATTGCATCTACTTAGTACTTACATACGTACTTAGTACATGAACACCCATGTAATTTTATAAATAAACTCTTATAATTTTATTGTACTTAGTATGAACTATAATAAGATTAAAATAAGGTAAAGGTTAGATATGTGACTTGAACTAAGTTAGATAGTACCTAGTTTAATAAAACGTGTAATTTATTTCAAGTATATTTTGACGTAATGTGAACGTACGAAGGTACCTACCTAATAATAAAAGCCGTCACGAAAAGCTTGCTAATGCAATTATTTGGTCACGCGTGACCAGACACCCTTTTCTCTTACTTAGAGGAACTTTTATTGTGGTCGTGAGATTGTAAACTGGCTGGTACTAACATTATTATTTACTTATAAATTCATGTTGTACATATTTTAAATACATCTCCATATTTCGTAGGTAATTCTCATCGTTAGGTATGCGAAGTCCAATGAGGCCTTAATAATTTCGCAGTGGAACACATGTAAATTAAATAAATATGTAAATACCTAAGCTTTAATTGGAACTTCTTCGATAAGATCACGGTTCAATTGATTGGGCATTCTTGATACCTATCGTTTTTAATTAATTACCGTCATAAATTAACATTTTCCCATAGAGTCAATTATCATTTTATAGAATTTCAGGGTTTTTAAAGAATTTATTTCAGTATATTGTCAATTAATAAGTGCGGCAAGGAAAAGCGTTAGAAACGTATAAAGTGTGAGCCTAATTTAGCCAATAAGTACATATTAGGATTCGAATAAACGTATCAATACCAATTTGCTTTTTGGTGTTGCTTGACTTTTTAATCCTTTGAAAACATTTGGCCTTAGAATTGAGACATTATTCACGCCTGATCGAAGACATTCCAGTTGATCTTGGTCAGTAGTTGGACGGTAAGTTACTTCAACTCAACATTACGACATACATACCTATTATGTGCTGCCACTACACGGTGGCAATGTAAACTGCGGGCGCGTTCTATTTGAGCGACTCAACACCTCACGTTACCTCAATTTGCAGTATGTCCGGCTGCACGGTCACGTTTAAAAGTAACCGCCGGTAGACATTCAGCACGAGCGCCAGCACATCGGCTACCCCGTGCTCTTCAGAGGATCGACTTGACACGTCGCACAGCTACTTACGTTACCTCAATATACAGTGTCCGGCAGCACGGTGATATTGTGGTATCCAGTACACTCGCACGCCAGCACCGCGACCACCTCATGCTCTCGAAAGAATCGACTTGAAACGTCACGTTGTATATACCACCAGCTACGTGGCATTGTAAACTGTGGGTGAAGGGAACGCGTTCACCTCACGTTACCTCAATTTGGAGTATGTCCGGGAGCACGGTCATATTTAAAAGTAACCACACTGTATATATATACGATTACCTCAATGTGCAGCGTGTCCGGCAACACGGTCTCGTTGAAGTAGCCAGTGGGCGCATTAAGCTCCCGCGCCAGCACCGCGACCACCTCGCCCGTGCTCACTGCTGTGAAGATCGGCTCGAACGACACCTCGAAGTGCACGCGGGTACCTTCCTCTGCACTGAAAAACAAATGTCGTTTTATCTCGTGCTGCGGGCTTGACGCGTCACGCTTTTCGCGTAACGACAAGTGTCACTTTCTGACATTATTTGGCAGAACAAGACAAATGTTGCGTCTACCGTTAATCGCGTGATAAACGCGATCACAGATTCACAACGCCGTAACACATAATAAATTTAGCAAATATCGGGCTAACTTAACATAAATTCAAAACAATCACAAACGCAACATTATTATTAATTAGCTTAATCACCATCGAAATGTAAAATTTTCAGTTAAACCTACTTAACCTACTGTTACGAGTGTATTTTAAAACTGTTTTCAAGAAAGCTTGGGCTTGGGTCGCTTAACTTCAAATTCGGGTAAATCCATTCGGCCCTCTCAGCAAATATCTAGGTACCCTATTACCTTTTCTTAATAGGTACCAAAAGCACATAATGGATTTACCCCAGTTTGAAGTTAAGCGACTCGTTTGTTAAACGTTTTCAGCCCTAAGTTATATACGTAATACTAATAAGTAAATACGCAAGTATAGATATATAAAGGGGTTATGGTGATGTTTATCATATTTTGATCCCTGACTAATCGTAAATAGGATGTACAGTCAAGGAATTTAAATTCCGACCCATTTCGTACTTTGTCACAGTGACAATCAATATGAAAGCCGCTAGAGACCTCATACGGTTGTCACTGTGACAAAGTACGAAATGGGTCGGAATTTAAATTCCTTGACTGTACATATTTTCATTAAGATCTTTTTATCTTTCTGAGTGGCTTTAATAGGGTATATACGAGATTTAACGAAATAATACAATACAGCAAACGGTATTGGTGATCTAAGTCCGGCGACATTGGCACTCCCGCAAACCCGAAAGTACAAACCTTTTAGGTTAGAGACTCGTTCATGTCTTTTGTTCTACATATAGGTACATACAATGAGTACCTAATTTTATTAAAATAGTAGAGGCAATTGAGAAGTTTAAAGGTCAATGTATGTAAGGTACGGTTTATGCCAGATGCATAAATTACCTATTGACTTATTTAGTACAAAATTTTCATAGCGAATGTGAAATTATAATCGAAAAAATAAATAAAATCTAGTATATTATTCATGTTACTCGTACGATTTGTTAATTAACACTAATACCTACTTATTGAAAGCTGTCTGCTAATTTTATGCCAGTGTGTAAGCTTGTTTATTTCTGACCTCCTTTCTAGTAAGAACGGAACAACGTTTGATGCGCGGTATTTTACATTTCGATGCAGCAAAGCTATGCAATATTTAACATATATGTACATAAGTTATATTTATGTCAATCCAAGGAAGGTCACGGACTTTGCAATGACAAAATGTGGAAGTATCATCATAACGTCAAATTTTTCTTAGAATATGACCTTTGAATAATGACACTCCCACAATTTGTTTTGTTAAAGTCGGTGCAGAGTTTGCTTAGGCGGACTTTAAATGCTATGCTTTAGCTTTAAAGACTAAAATACGAGTAGGCCATAAGTATTAGGCACTCTTGCTAAGTATCCTGTAGTACAGTCGACGTCAAAGATATGTTTACACTTTTGAACCTATACTCCTTTGTAATAAGGTGAAAAATGTAATTATATCTTTGACGTCGACTGTACAGGAAAACATACCTGCTTGGGCGATAGTACTGATAGTAGACGTCCAGCTGATTAATATGAACGTGTAGTTTGTTTTTGACTAGTAGGTACATTCACAAAGTCGACGTAGTTACTTTTTAATATTTTTTTAAAATATTTAGTTTAATTGAAAGTCGTCGGCATTTCTGTCGATTGTACGGTTATCAAGCGGTTAGTAGCCGTAACAAAATTGACTTGACGATTAGATTGAAGTCAAGTGACATTTTGTTTCGTAACGAAATGATAGAGCTATCAACATTGATTTATATTTAGTTCAATCGAGCATTTATAAAACGATCAGAAAACTAAACTATACTTTAGGTTTCTTCATATTCTTTATTTACCTAGTCTTTTTGGTCTAGCCTATTTGGTGCTGGGTGTAGGTAGGTACAATGTTTACCTATTAGTATCTATTAATTTTGTTTTAACTTAAGGGATCTTTATATGTAAGTATTTCCTACGTTCCTAATTTGTTTTGTTCTTGTATTTATGCCCAGAAGTATTAATCGTCCGAAGGCTCCGAAGCTACAATTGGCAAAGTACTTGTTAAGTATAATGAGGCAGCTACCGGTATGCATATATGTAAGTATGTACATGGAGCATTCCATGAAATTGTCTACCATTTGTCCCGTACAAACGCGATTTTCTGAAGATTTGCAGATACAAGAGTTTCCTTTTCTATGACAAATGGTCAAAATTATGCGCAGAAAAAGAATTGGCTACTTGAAATGCCGAAAAAAACGTCGCAACACAGGAAATAAAATGGGTTTGTACGGGACAGCCCGTGGAATGCTCCACATAAGTATACCGGAAAGTCAGTATAGGAACCGCCGTACGTAACATGCTGTTGTTAATTTCGTTTATGAACCATAAAGAGTCTACTTAGAGCACATTAAGTACTTACCTAATTGTTGCAATGTTTATAATATAATAATTATAACATAATAATGCATAAGTACCTATAATAATGACGTTTTTAACCATGATGTTAGGTATACATGTAGCTTTCTCTCGCTAAAGTTAAATAATAATGTATTAGGTAACCTAAGTATAAAAAGTTTTAGTTTACGTCTGTCTATTCAATACATATCTATTTTTATATCTCCATTGTTTATTTAGCACCGTTTACTCTCATTTTACCCAAGGTATATCGTAACAAACCGCGACACGGATAACCAATTTCTCATTTTCCGTGTGGTTTCATTTAGTTTAGAATTCGAGCCACGTAAAGAAAGGTCTGCGTGAGACCCACGCGAACGTTTGTAGATCGACCTTCACTGTATTTCTACTACGTGCCATACATAGAAAGCACAAAGCTTTGAACATACCACGTATAAACTTTCACATGTCAATATAACAATACATATGTCGGGGTGATTACGCAGCCTACATAATGCCCATAATCGTAGCGCACCGCATTACCGCTAATGAAACCTAGCCCTCACACGCGATCATAGATCTTTTGTAGTTTTGTAAGTGGCCATAAATGGTGCAATTGCTCTTTTGAGCAATACTTACCTAGGTATTAGGTACTGAATTAGGTACCTATTGATACCATAGGTAGGTATGTTAATAGGGGACAGTGTCGACCACGTTTCAACTGCCTAACGTAAACAATTTTATTGACATGAGTGTAATGCTCCAATCCATTAATTACTATTGATTGTCTATTGATTAATGATTACGTAATAGACAGGTCTACTCTTTAATTTTTTACTACGCGGTAATCTTATAATACACACTCGCTAACATGACACAGTATGCAAATAGAAAGCTCTACTATTAGTAAAATTCTGCTTAGGTACATTACATAGGTACCTACTAGGTACCACTACACCAATGTGTCCTAATAAGTAAACAGTATCCTGACGAAGTGATAGCATTTTAAATTTTGGTTAAGGCTGAGGTCTAAGGTTGATTAGATTGCTTTTATTTTTAATTAAACTTTTGAATATGCAATTATACCCAAATTAACGATTGCGTGTAAATACATGACATGACTAACTTATCACGTCGGCGCCGCAGGTCAATTAATTGAGAGAAATCAGATTTAAATCGCCTATTAACATTGTCTAATAAACGCAGCAATATTAAATAATCATAGTAATAACGTTTCTTTAGAAAACTTCGCGGTTATTAAGCACAGTTTCAAGTTAATACGTCCTTTTGCTTGTTTACAATTTACAACAGTGTAGCACGCTCCGGCTCCGACCTAGCCGAGATCACAAGAAAGTGAACTTTCTCTATAAGCTACCATATCGATGTTGGTGCATTCGAAACGATCGAGTGCCGATATCGGCGCTAAACACCTTATGTAACGCCTTATTTCAATAATGACAAACAAAAAGTTTTCCCGTTCCGTTCACCGGAAAATTAATCAGTCACTATTAGCTCATGCCATTTATCGTAGCTGTGACAAAACGCCTCTCAGATTTTGCTGCAAGTAGGCTCGCCAGACACGACCGCAATTTTACAGTGCTCGTGGCAAATAACTAACTCGTGCTTAGGTCTTATGAAACTCGGGAATGGTATTCGACTTTGTTTTTGTGATATTACGAAATTTACCATGCGTCCACTTCTACGTGTTATACTTAGTTATAACTTAAGTGAGTTCTACATAGAAATGTTAGTTTTCATTGGGGGCCTATTCGACTTGTAAGAATGTTAGGTCATGACATGGCTAACGTAGGTATGTACACTTTTATAAAGTAAGAAAACTGCCACACAGAGTAGTCGAATGTAGAGATACTACCATGTGGTCTCCTTGCTCCATGTAACGAGTCAAAATGGGCCTATAAATAATACGTACCTTACCTATTTACCTTTTTATATCCTTTATTGAAGTTTACAACGAAAGTACATAAATACATAACTAACTTACGTAATTATAATTACCTGTCCAAAGCAAGAACATCCGCAGACACAAAACAGGACCGAAGCTCAGAATTCCGGTAGAGATCGTGCAGGGCTTGCCGCATGGCTCCCTCCCGCGTGTGATTACCCTTGGGCCCCTCCCCTTCCTCCGTCCCCCAGACCGTCACAAACGAGCCTCGGAATGTTTGCCGGTTTAGAGGATCGCCAAACAGGTACATGTCTGTAAAGAGGATACACATAGGCATAATTAGTATATGGTATATTCGGGAGTGTAATAAAATTTTAAGGTTGCTACGTGTGTAGATTGTGACCGTTACACCTTCGCCATGTTGGGTCCTGCTATTAACCGGGCTCATTACGCTTAATGACTCTGTGCAGTGTCTGATGCGAAAGTCACATTGTTTTGTTAATTGTTCGTAACTGTTATATGCAGTTAATTTTGCTTATCTTTAATAATGATGAATCATCATTGAGTGGTTCATATACAATCGTCCACTTGTCGCGATTGCAAGGCCATTCGCACCGAGCGAGTTGCCGGCCTTTGCGTTCACGCGGTGACGGGCTATCTGTACTTCTATTCCGACCGCTAACCAAACAATTGCCTCACACAACCAAAGTAATAGAGATGTTCGATTGGGAGTAGTTGTTACATAGGATATATTCATATTTATACTGGTTCTTGTTAGGCATTTGTTTGGTAAACAATGGAGACAAAAGCGCTGCGCTCCGCCCGTCGCCGCCTGCGCTGGTAAATGTCGCCGCTAGGGATTGCAATCCGGTCCGGCGGATCCGGTAATCCGGCCGGATCCGGCACATTTTTCATGATACCGGATCCGGCAAAATTCACCGGATCCGGTCCCGGATCCGGTAAAGTGAAATATAAAGCGCTAAAATATAAAATAACAGCTTAAAACACTGCTAAAATTTAAAAGTTCTCGCCAGTATTCGAATTTTCTCGCTCGCAAACAGCAACACAACAACTTGTTTGTTAGTTGACGCCAGTCTTCTAGCCGACGAAATATGTGTCGTGAGATTTCCGTGCACCGTAAGTACTGGATTGGTTTATATTCAATTTATTGTGTTGTTACATTGCAATTTAATGTACATGTTCTTTCGTTTTATTTTGTACAAACCATTTTAGCCCACTTATAATAAGTGTTACCTGCATTTAAAATATAATGAATAAATATTTATAAAATTAAATAGAGAAATATATGTTGACTTTTGACAACCGGTCTGACCTAGCCAGTGGGTAGTGATCCTGCCTGTGGAGCCGCGATCCTGGGTTTTCGAATCCCGGTAAGGACAATTATTTGTGTGATGAGCACAGATATTTGTTCCTGAGTCATGGTTGCTTTCTATGTATTTAATTTTAAGTATTTGTATATTATATATCGTTGTCTGAGTACCAACAACACAAGCTTTCTTGAGCTTACCGTGGGGCTTAGTCAATTTGTGTAAAAATGTCCTATAATATTTATTTATTATTATTAATTTTTTTATTCATCATTTCTCTTAGGCTAGGGTTTTTATAATATGAATATAAAAGTAAAATATAAAAACACTTACAAAACAATAAAAAATACATATAAACACATTATAAAAAACCTAACCTAGGGTGCCGCCAGCAGCGGGGCAAGGCCCAAGCTACCGGTGGTCAGGGCTGCAGAGAGAGGAACCGACGTACTATCCGCGCCGTGTCCAAGATCACCGCCTTCTGCATCTGTCCCTTGATCCAACCACCTAGCGAGAGTCTCTCGAGATGTTGGTCGAGACTCTTCGCTATTAAACCGTTCACTGAAACGACAATCGGGACAATGATCGTCGAATCAACATCCCACATGGCGGTTATCTCGTGAGCCAAGTCTAGGTACTTACTGGACTTGTCCTTCTCGGCCTTCACGAGATTCTCATCATGGGGGATGGTGATGTCAACGAGCACGGCCCGACGTTGCGGTCGATCTATTATCACAATATCAGGCTTATTGGCTACAATAGTCCTGTCAGTGATGATAGATCGATCCCGATAGAGCGTGGCACGACCATTCTCGAGAACAGGCGCAGGTGAGTACTTGTAGTACGGTACTTCGCGGTCCACAAGGCCATATAGAAGGGCAAGTTGCTGGTGAATAATCCTGGCTACGAGAATATGTCTGTGCAAGTACTCGCCGTTAGCAAGATGAGAACAACCGGAAATGATATGCCTGAGTGACTCTCCGGGACGGCGGCATGCCCGACAAATGTCGACCGTACCGTCCTTCAGGATATATTTCCGATAGTTGTTCGTCATCATCACTTCGTCTGCAATTGCAGAGGCAAAACCCTCGGTTTCTCCGAAGAGGTCCCCGAATCGTAACCAGTTCACCGACGCGAGCAGGTCCACATCGGGTCCCGTGAGGGCCTTGTAGAACCGCCCGTGTAGCACCTTACTCTCCCATGCCGCCTTGCGATCCGCAGTACTTAGTACTACAGGTTTGCGCCAGTTCTCGTTTGCCAAGGAAAGTTATTATTATTATTTATATGTTATTTTGTTATTATTATGCTACTAAATGTACTTGTATAGGTATACACGCTTATTGATTTTGTTTGCTAAAACTAAAATGGTTGAATTGAGAGCACCTTTTTGTTGGAAATGTGGGTTGGGCTATAGATATTTTAAGAGAAAAAGAAGATTTTATTTGTGGTTAAGTAATGAAAACGTTGATTTTTGAAACTTAAAACAGCCATCATCGAATTAAACTGTTGTGAGACATACTAACATTGAATAATTTACGGTTTAGACTCACTTGTTTTTATTCACTCGCGCGACATGTTTCGGAGAGCCTAGGTCTCCTGTTAAGACACCCGTTTTATTAATCCATTAAAAAATATCCTTAACTTCGCATATAACGCTAAAAACATGATAAAATACGTGACTTGATCAATTTTTTATCCGCAATGCCAATCCGGCCGGATCCGGCCGGATCCGCCGGATTGAGGCCAAAATCCGGCCGGATCCGGCCGGATTCAAAACCAGTCCGGATTGCAATCCCTAGTCGCCGCCTCCGCCTTGATGAGCACTACGATTCACTGTTTACTAACAATGCCGTATAGTTGCAGAACCATTTATCAAATAAATACCTACATCAAGACTGACTAATAACTATTAATTATTTGCTCATGTTAGACAGTGAGTTATGATGTGAGAATTTGCATATAAATAGAGGATGACGAGAAAAGGCGTCTCATTAATTCTTCTAAGTTTCAACCACGTCAACCTAACCATATGGTACCTAGTACATATTTAGGCTAATTTCCTATAGACAACCTACAGCCGTATTCGAGGATTTTGTAGAAATTCCAAACAGATTTTACATTTTTTATAAAAACTGGCAAAGTATTTACATTAGAAAATAAATGTTATAAAATTCTTCTATGAAATGACCAAGGTAATACTTTAACAAACCATAAACCTGGCAGTGTTAGTGTTTTATTATATCATTAGCCCATTAGGTAGGTAGGAAGGTAGGTATACCTAACCATAACATTTAAGTACCTACTTTAAATTACATATATTAAATTGAGTTTAAAATCCTTAAAAAAGTAGCGCACAATATGCGTGCGTGCGTCAAGGAAAAAGTTATAAGTATTTTATGACAAATTGGGCTAATGTGTTTTATAACTAAGTACATACGTAAATTTGATCGTCATTAGCAGAACCGGAAACGCTTTGTATTTACGTCTTTTATGTAACCCTATATGTAGAGTAGAATGTAGATATCAGTATTTTTTTGATCAAAAACACGAACGAACGACTTGTCATCCAAGTAACTACATATTAAGTAACGACATCGCCAAATTACGTAATCAATCTTCTTGCCAAGATGAGATGAAAAAGTTTGACACATGTAATGTTTGAAGCAACTGAAGACATCGATCTAGATAAAACTTGCCTGTGTTTTACTAAAGTAAAAGTTTTTCTTATGATGCAATTTGACAATCGCGAACTAAATCTGTCTAGATACATATCTATCTAATAAGCCTAATTTCTTTTTAATAAAGATATAATTAAATAAAGTATAAATTCCTTTACTGCAGCATAGAAATTTGATTAACTGCTTGTTTACAATGATATGAGTAATAGCAGACTGATAATGTTAAATATTTTCATTCATTGAAGATATGGTCCTTCGTCTGAACTGCATTTAAGAAAGCGCTTTGCTTTTAAATATGGATATCTAGAATAGGACGTCGTGTCGTGAGTACGTAACAAACAAACAATTACTTACCACGGCACGTTTTATTCGTGACGTGTAAATGGTCTGAATTGTAAAATAGTCAAGACGACGACTTTCCCCGGTTGCCCTTCAAACCAGATTATTATTATAGGGAGCCTATAATGTTCCACTGCTGGACAAAGGCCTTCCCCCACTTTTACCAGTCTTCCCGTCCTTCAAACCAGATATTTCCATAAAAGTAATAGACAGAATAATAGTAGGTACTAACGTCCAAGGTAGACAGCGACGGCAGCCAGCAGAAGCAGCACTAGCAGCGCAGCGAGCGCGGCGCAGCAGCCGCGGCAGGGCCGGCTGAGCTTGCGGCGGGTGAAGCGGATATCGCTGCTCACCGACATCGTCGACTCCGGCGGCCGGTGCGCGCGGCAACGCCGTGGCGCTGTCCACCCATAACCCAGCTGCGCAAAAAACACAGTATAACATTATTGATTGTCTTCTAACCCCCGAAAATGATCGAGAAATACCTGAAGAACATTAAATTTGATTATATGTATAGCGTCTATAACTTGGAAGTAAAAATCAGAGAGGGATAAAAAAAACAGATAACGAAGCCCAAGCTCTGGGACAAACTTAGGACAATAAGTTACCTATCAAAGTCTCCCATAACTTTGGAAAAGTTATGGTTCATGTAGATGTGATGCTGATTAAGATAATAAAATTTTCGTACGATTCTGGGTTTAAAGAAAACTGGTGCGTATAAAGGAAGTACTTCACCAAATAGATATCTAACGTATCTATATACGTATCTACCTGACAAACAATAAGTGGGCAATTAACCAAGTATTCAGAACTATTCATGACAGATTGTTCAAAAATCGTGACATCTGTAGCCAATTAACAGACAATTGAGCCAGATTTGGATGACGCTTTAAAACTAATTTTCTGCTTGCCAGTCTTTCAGCTCAAATGGAATGCGGGAATGAGATTGAATGAAACACTTCATCTCCTTTTGTCATACAGACAATAAAATATGTAATACTTACATAGTATATTTAATGAATTGCGTGTGAATAAACATCGAGGACGCAAAATAGAAGTTGGGCGATCAATACATTAAACCCATCAGCAGATGCACCTGTTAAGCTGAAAGCCGTGGACTCATTTCCCGTATTTGGTAAGCATTCTCAGCACATTACCTAACCTACAGCTATACAAACTAACTTACTTTTGTTTTGGCTTAATTGTTTTACCCACGTTTTGGATTCTCTTTCTGATGTAAGTAGTGTAGTTCAAAGAGTCAAAGACCAACCTATTATGTATGTTCTAATGACTCCTATGAGCATTGTAGAGTTAAATATATATAAGTAGATGTTAAATAACACGTTAGTTTGTGCACTAAATATAGGTATAAGACTATAAGCACTTAGTTTTAAGAGTAGGTAATTATTGTGCATTCTAATTCTAAAGTATAACTGTACTTTAGAACTCTTAAGAACAAATAGGAGAATAAAATGTCGCTACGCACAAGAATGTAGCGTAGATTGTTTCTCAAAGTGGCTCGCGGTTTGACCCTGCGGTTAACTCAAACCATCTCGCTAATATATCTATTAAACCTCTCAGTAGATATATTATATCTAAGAAGTTCGCTGAGGAAACCCTGGGTACCTTCAGCAATTTAATGCCTCCCTTAAGATTATTTTTTTATGCAAGAGTAAGTAATTAAAATTTGTCAAGTTACAATCTCGGACCAAATATCCCTTAGAGCTTTATTTAAATAACATTAACCTGGTATCGCTTTCTTGTCATTTTGTATTAGGTAATTGGTATACCTACATTTAATTAATATACCTACCTACCAACTGACAAGAAAGCGATACGAAATGGCAAAAGTTGCGACAACGAGAATGCAACATTACAAGAACGCTACCATTATACCTCAAGTTGGAAGTAATTGAATGTCAGATCAGATAATGTTAAAATGGCCGGTTGTGTAAGGCTCTAATACACTTCCAGCGTATTGTTGAAAACATATTAGGGTCTTTCAACGTGGAAGTAATATTTTAAAACTTATGATTAACTGTTATTGTTCTTGGATAGAACAATTACCTACAATAAATATACGAGTAACATTACCTACTTACATGAATCAGTCGATCATGACTTTTCATATGTACGTGTGTAAATAATATATATACCTGCCTATACCAGGCGTTGTCTCACTCTTTGCTACAGGTAGCTAAAAGTACATCCGTTCCACCCCAATTTAGGGGTAAAGCCATAAGCCGCGCGTGGCGCTGTCGCCACCTAGCGGCCATATCTGTGCTGCGGGCGCAGCACGGTTCCATTTTTAATTTTTATCGCCTATCACTATGCGCGTCCCTTTCGCACTTACATACTTGTTAGAACGTGACAGGCATGGTGACAAGCGATAAAAACGCGACCGTGCTACGCCGCATCGTTACAGACGCGTTTTGTTAGAGAGTGAGTCTTCTGTACCTAGTACTATTATTTAATCTGTGCCTATACATACAGCCATATATGTAACTTTGTTCAACTAAACTTAATACTAACGTACACTCTTGTTTGCCAGGACACGGCTATAAATTCACTTAATTCACTGTAATGCATTAAGAGTAAGACGAATGACGTCAGTTTCACAACATTGCATGCTTTAATCTTGGAAGATTCGAAGCTCGAGGCAAGCTTGCAAAACGTGTCTTTTGTAATAGGCAGTCTTACATTATGTACTTTAAAAGTATATGAATGAACTCTACAATTCGTCCGAGAAATTGAAATAAAACTGATCTTACAAAATGCCGTATAGTAACAGCACCAGTCATGGGACATTTAAGACGAAATTTGGAGTATTTATGATATTTCCCTTATACATGTAAATGGTCTACCGCTTAGCGTGTTAAAAGATGAAAGTCCTATCCGTCTTTCACGTTTTAGGCGTGTTGTATCAAAGATACTGCAATTAGTTTCCACATATTTAACAAATTAAAACTATGCTTTTTTTCTCCAGTCATGGACACCAAAGTTCCAGTAATGTGCCCCCGGTAATGGACGTGGATCCAGTAATGGGCCCCCTATAATGGACATTGCTCTATCAGTATAAAATATTGAAATGGTGAATAAATTACGGCAAAATAAGACAATTTTTGGTAGGTATAAGCTTTTATCGCTGAATGTATTTTTCTTTCTACAGCCAATTATTATTGTATTAGATCCATCGAGACAATTCTAATATACCCTAACACAATTAGTTAGAGTTTATTGCGATAAAGTTCCCATGGCCACCTCCTGTCTCCATCATCAGATCAGGTCCATGTTATCATAATATTGCATTATCATCCGATTTGCATACTTAATTACGTACTTACACAACATTTCAACTGAATCGGAAATCGTGGTAAATGCAATTAACAAAACACATTCTAGTTTTCATCAAGTATTAATTAATTAAAATTTAATAAATTAACTCACCTCTCTTAGCGAAGTTGTTAAGAATTCGTAGTGGTATTTTTTTTCAGTGACACGACAACTTTTAGGTTGACGCCAATTTCTTAAAAAACAACCAAATTTAATAAAACTTCAAACTGAAACAGCTCTAGGACTCTTATTTATGATAATATCCAGCCAGTGTTTATAAACTACTTTTAGATACTTATTTTAGAGGAATTATGTTTTTTTGTCCCATTACTGGTTCCACGTCCATTATAGGGTCCACTACTATAGTTGTTAAAATATGTTCGACTAAATAAGCCATAAATAAGTAACCTTCTATAATCGCAAAAGCGTGACACTCTGACATACAAGTGGCATTTGAACAGCATGCCAAACAAAGAGATTATTTTAAAGTATCTTAAGTTTGAGTCTCAGCCTTACCTCTCTCGAACAAGGCCGGCCTAACCGCGCGGCTCTCAAATGCCTTTGTATTTAGGTATAGCTTTCGATTTCGTCATGTCAAAATAAATAAGAGTTGAAGTGAGTAATGGGCTATCTCAATGCAGGTGGAATTTGAATTATTACCCGTCTACACGGGAATGCGAAACGTACAAACAAGCATAATTTATTCAAAACTTTACTTCAGTTACGTTTTGAACTTTTAAACAATTGCTTATGCTAATGCCTAGAATACTTTGCTCATTATTCTCACAAGTGTTATATTCATATGACACATGAGCAAGTTCCGTGAATCTGTGTCGTTTGCTATAGACGCTATAGTTACAGAAAACATAGAGCTCGTTGAGTAGGAGCTACGGTCATGGTAAAGTGATAAAACAGCTTTCCATGATTTAGAAATCATCGAATGTTGGAACGTGCTTGGAGGAAGTGGAACGGTTAATTTAGGAAATGTACGTTTTAATGTCGCGATCGTAGTGCGGCGTTTGCGAATGCAGCGGCGTGCACTTGTCGCGACCTACATCCCGGCACGTTCGGCGCTGCGCCCGCGTAGCTCGACCATACACCACCTACTATTAGTCTGCGCATTACGATTCGTTACAAAGCATACAAAACGGGAAAACTCCAAGTCCCCACTGACACTTACAGTAATAGGCCGCAAGCCGCACCACTCGATTCCATCGCTCACATTCATATCAACAGCTAACGTTTTGTTATTTGTTTGTCAATATACTTATGCCTTATAAGGATAGGTATGCCTCATGGCATTAAGTTCGCCTTTTGTATATTAAATGGTTCTTTGGTGTAATAAAGTTTAATAAATAAATAAATACCTACTTAATACTTATTTACGCATGCGCAATTGCGCATATTAAATTATGAACATAGTGAGCTCAGGTGAAGTGAGCTCCGAAATTGCACGGAGAAATTATGAATGAATTCATTAAAAAATCCACTTTTGCGGCTGATGGTACTTTAAATTATGAGTTGTAAAAGTCGTAATATTGCATGCTCCATCTAGTGGATAAGTTATCTGTGAGCGCAACAAAGGCTTGGCACTGTTCACACCTCCAGCTTAGTTTCTATCATGATCTCCAGCACTAACAATGCGGTCGACATCACTTTCGATCTAAACCTACCTATTTGGTAGCAATCACCGTTGCTGTGCCCGCTCATTTGTGTAAACATTGCCC
The DNA here is from genome assembly GCF_963556715.1 of Cydia fagiglandana. Taxonomy (NCBI): domain Eukaryota; kingdom Metazoa; phylum Arthropoda; class Insecta; order Lepidoptera; family Tortricidae; genus Cydia; species Cydia fagiglandana. The sequence goes on from NC_085937.1 coordinate 9,499,079, forward strand.
TAGGTATCAGACAATAGAGAAAATAATTATGCACCTACCCACTTTTCTCGAAAGTTTCAGAGCATTGAAACATGGACAGCGTAATCGTTCAGGGAATGCAATGTTAATTTTAAATAAAACTTTATGAGTAAAAGTTATAACTTAACAAAACAATTACGGAAAGTGACTTGAATGAGCAGCGATCGAACTGCCGACAAAGAAAGCAAGAACCCGTCAATTAAAACTGGAAGTAAGGCGCCCGTGAAAGTCGATAGGTAATTCGTCAACCGGTAATACAGCGATTGCTGATTACTGCATCGAACTATCAGGCTTAATACACGATACCATCGTATCCAATGCGTTTCTAAGTGTTGTCTACATTGCTTGATTCAGTATGACTAATAATAATGTATAAGTATTTAATAGCTGTGTCATTAAAAGTCTAGTCGTATTAGAGTTATGTCAAACAAAGTAGCTAATCTAAAATGAAATCTAAAAGTTCAGTTTCACGTAGGTACTTACGGATTCTCGGATCTACGGATCAACTTTGGTACAGTGCTATCAATTAGCCCTAAGCTCTACTACACTGAACAAGCTCATTTTTAAATAATTCTTATTTGTAGAATATTTATATACTGTGACTCAACCGCACCCTAGATGAACCAGCGAGAATCTGGCGCAGAATCGTAGATTTCTCTTTGAATCACGACGATTTGCCTACGATTTAAATCGTGCGATATTCTACCTACTTAATGCTTACCATGCTGCTAACAGGTAGATTACTGAGCTTTCCATGAGAATTACTTACTTCTGTTGAAATAGTGAGTTAGGTAGGGGAGACCGAGATGGAATGTTACAGAGGACAGTTGTGACATCATCGATTTTTGGAATCTACTAACTAAAAACCAGGTCGCAATAATGCGCTTTTGTTAGTTCAAGTTACGAGCTAACAAACGCACACTGTTGCGAATTGCTAACAGTTATTAGATTCCAAAAACCGGGCAAGTGCGAGTCGGACTCGCGCACGAAGGGTTCCGTACTATAATGCAAAAAAAAAAAACAAAAAAAAGCAAAAAGAAAACGGTCACCCATCCAAGTACTGACCCCTCCCGACGTTGCTTAACTTTGGTCAAAAATCACGTTTGTTGTATGGGAGCCCCATTTAAATCTTTATTTTATTCTGTTTTTAGTATTTGTTGTTATAGCGGCAACAGAAATACATCATCTGTGAAAATTTCAACTGTCTAGCTATCACGGTTCGTGAGATACAGCCTGGTGACAGACGGACGGACAGCGAAGTCTTAGTAATAGGGTCCCGTTTTACCCTTTGGGTACGGAACCCTAAAAAATCGACAATGTCACAACTCACCTCGGTTTCCCCTACTGAGAACAATACTTCATACTAAGCTACGTTTTAGACACGTATGATATGTATAAGTATTTATAATATTGTATATATTTATTTAACATAGGCAACGAGCGAAACGGATCGATTGATTTGTAGGTAATGTAACCACATGTAACCGAATCGTGCTATTGCGGTTACTGTCGTGACTATTTCAAAATCAAACAAAGTGACAGTTAGATTAGAACAGAATAGTACGAGTATTAAGTTGTTTGAGTTGCATATCGACACGAATTTAGTTTTTGTTGTATCTAAGTACCTACCTAGTTAGGTATCCATTCGTACATAAGACATTCGCTAAATTTACACACACATCTACAGTAACTATTTACTGTAGATGTGTACTATATTGCAATAGTGAAGAAACTATAATAGGAGGTAACTTACAGTATAGGTACCTAATATGAAACTCTTAGATTCAAGATAGATTTATACTCTTAACTTCTTGATCTGGTATTTTGGAATTCTGACGTGGGCAGATTTTTGATTGGAAACCATAAATTTACCTATAATACCCAACGACGTGCTCTTTAAAGTAGGTTCCTATTTTCGAAGGAAAGTCACTCTTACTACCTTAAGTTAATTGTTAATTAATAAGTTTGAATAGGCCAATGGTCAATCATTGTGGTAAATAAGTAAATTTTTTTCTTAGAACTTCTAAGCAAAGTCCAACTTTACAATTTTAGGTAGAGTCGTGACTATAAAAGACTTGCTTTCATTTCGTGAACTTTAAGCGTTCACCTTGCTGGAAATTGTTTACTGATTACAAATTTCATTGCAAGATGTTGAGAAATGTAAACAAAATCTATGACTATATAAGAATAAATACATGTTAATTAATTTGGTTATATATAATAATAGTAGGTATAGATAAATACTTTTGCGCCACTTTCGAAGTATTTATAAATCCTCAGCATAAAACAACCATTCGTCATAAAGTTAGAATTGAAAATAGTAGGTACTTAAAAATATTAAAACCACCGTTCATTTACACGTAAAAAAACCGCATCGAAGTTGTTTCATACGACGGTGCCACAGACAGACAGTCAGACATTGGCCTCAAACATATAACACCCCTCTTTTTGCGTCGGGAGTTAATAAGTGAATATAGGTTAACAATACGCATCACTCCTTTGGGAGTAATTTTAAGCTTCGGTGGCCCTGTATGGCTGCGTAGAATTACCTACCCGTTATGACCAAGAGTCAACACATGAAAAGGCTTTCAATTATTGTTAACGATAAGTAAGATTACTTTAGGTATACCTAGTTAAGAAACAGTAGAGTAGACAATATTATAATGAATACCTACGAACTGCATATACTGCATATGTATTTTATTACTTCGTCATAATCATATATGTGGAAGATGTTATAGTAATAAATTATCTGCTATAATATTAAAAATAATGAAAACCATAACTATAATCGAGTTTCCCACGCACCTATGTTGTAGAAAGTTATTAAGGTACATTAATAACCGTACAAAATGTATGAAAACCTATTATTTGTTTACGAATGTGATCGTGCGTGAAAGATGTTACTGGTGATTTAATTAGAGGAATGGCGTCCGAGGTCCGAGTGAGTCGGAAGAGCGCTGACCCGGATAGCAGCCTCTCCGTTAACGTCCACTGACACACTTCGCGCACACAGCTGATTTACCAATTCGCCGAAAACGTAAAAAATATTGATTCATTTGAATCTGGGCTAAGAAAGCCATATGCTAGGCGGACGAAAACGCAATGCCGTAGTATTTATTGCTATTAGGTATAAGTGATACAGACCCTGTAAAGTTAGTCATAGACAATTAGTTACTAAAAGCGTAGGTTTCGATACTTAAAGATGTTCTTGAAACCTTCTAGTAAACTTGTGTTAAGTTTATAGTAGGCACATGACGCCGGCAGCTTATTCCTACTCAAACTCCTACTCGTAAGTAAATGTGTTGTATGTCTGCCTACGTATGTTCATTATTAGTTAATAAATTGGGTACGTAGATACTCAGTGTCATAATGACCTTAGGTAAGTACCTACTTATTTTTAGTAGCAGGTGTAACCTACTGGCATGTACAGATAGGTAGGTACTTACGTACGGTTACGTACCTAATTAATATAAGGTGCTTGCCATTTCAATGAAACCCGTTTTGTTTTCTGCTCTCTTTAACATAAAGACAGGTCAAAACGGAGGCAGAGATTTGTGTTAGTGCGAAATAAACATGTATAGATGTAGGTAAGTATATTCATGTTATTCATTTAGGTACAGTCGCCATCACATATATCGGACTTATCGGAGCGGCCAAGCTGTTCAAATATATATGAACCTGGACTTTTATGTCTTGATAACAGAGCCTGTACTTATGCCACATCCAGTCATCTGTACGTGTAGGTACACACCCAATGTACCTACCCAAAACACTTAGTCTCGTGGCTAATATTGTGTGTAGTCGGTGTGCTTTTCATTGTGTTGTTTGCTTTTTTATTACGATTTTTAACTAGAGCACGATCGCATTTATGACTAGTAGTTCGCCCCGAACTTTGAACTCGCGGTTCGCCAAAAAGATCAATTGAATGCAGTGCTACTTAGTCCGAAATGGGTATTTCGTAATTGATTCCTGATTCCACGATTACTTGAAATTACTTTGTAATCTGATTACCGATTCCCAGATTACTTTGTAATCTAACAATACGGAATTACTAAGTACAATTCCATTTGAGGAATCAGGAATCAATTTTCGATTACTACAATTACCAGTATTGGATTCTAAAATGGTCATCATTTTCGAAATCGGGGCCCCCCAAAACCTATAAAACGACATCCATGACGACTTTTATGACATAGTGCATGGCCGCCATTTTGGAATCCAAAAAGGTCATCATTATCGAAATCTGCGCCGCCCAAAACCTATAAAACGACATCCATGACGACTTTTATGACATAGTGCATGGCCGCCATTTTGGAATCCGAAATGGTCATCGTTTTCGAAATCGGGGCCCCCCAAAACCTATAAAACGACATCCATGACGACTTTTATGACATAGTGCATGGCCGCCATTTTGGAATCCAAAAAGGTCATCATTTTCGAAATCGGGGCCCCCTAAAACCTATAAAACGACATCCATGACGACTTTTATAACATAGTGCATGGCCGCCATTTTGGAATCCAAAATGGTCATCATTATCGAAATCTGTGCCCCCAAACCTATAAAACGACATCCATGACGACTTTTATGACATAGTGCATGGCCGCCATTTTGGAATCCGAAATGGTCATCGTTTTCGAAATCGGGGCCCCCCAAAACCTATAAAACGACATCCATGACGACTTTTATGACATAGTGCATGGCCGCCATTTTGGAATCCAAAAAGGTCATCATTTTCGAAATCGGGGCCCCCTAAAACCTATAAAACGACATCCATGACGACTTTTATAACATAGTGCATGGCCGCCATTTTGGAATCCAAAATGGTCATCATTATCGAAATCTGTGCCCCCAAACCTATAAAACGACATCCATGACGACTTTTATGACATAGTGCATGGCCGCCATTTTGGAATCCGAAATGGTCATCGTTTTCGAAATCTGTGCCCCCTAAAACCTATAAAACGACACCCATGACGACTTTTATGACATAGTGCATGGACGCCATGTTGGATTTCAAAAGAATCATCATCATCGAAATCTGCGCCCCCCAAAACCTAAAAAACGACATCCATGACGATTTTTATGACATAGTGCATGGCCGCCATCTTCATCTATATTTTGTTGCACACTTACCTTGGCCGCTTTTCATTCAGTTTCCGTACGGAATGACAGGTAGGAACGGGACGTCGCTCTACAAATGTCATTCCGTTCGGAAAATGGCGTTGGCCGGTCGAAGTATTTTGAAGATGGCGCCAGCATAGCTTGCCCTGTCAATCCCTAGAATTGTGTCAATTTTTTGTTTTTTAATGAATATGTCCTGGATGCCAGTCATTCAAGCCAAATCTCATCTCATAAACAAAGAGGCAAGCTATGATGGCGCCATCTATGCAAACCTTTGACAGTTGCCAACCCCATTCCGAACGTCTGTGGCAAGGCCTATTGACTTCCTTGGAATGACGTGACCCTTCATAATTGTACATGTGTGCTCCGTTTCTAGAGCTGTATTGCCAGTAATTACCATAAAAATATTTTACTACAGCAACATTGCTAGAACTGGCTTTGTCTATACGATTTCTAGGAACAAATCCAATTATTTTATCAAATATATTTTGATTTGTATTTTATGAAGTAGTCAAAGTCATATGTACATTATTATTTATTTTTTGAAATATGTAAATTATTATCTATTTCAGTTTGTCTTTGTCTATGTTCATAAAATCTATGAAGGGTAGACGTGCCTCTACCCTCCTTGATAAAATTTAAAAAAAAATCTTTGTCAATAGGCCTCTTTGATAGGCCTTGATTTGAGTCTGGCCGGTAAGAACATAGACAAGACAAAAGTCTGTAATGTCAATGCTGTCATTTAAGTCATTTAACGCCAAAAATATAAATTTTCATATAAAACGATTTATTCACTTGAAATATATTTATTTACCTATTAATTTAAAAATAAAAACTATTCATATGTACGAGCAACATATCTAAATGCGTCTTCGCACAGACTAAGTTAAATTTAAACCGTTGTCGCTCTTCCTTCCTTGCTGTATTATGTATCCGGCAATGGCGACTTCATCAACAATTCTTATCCGGATTATGAAAAGCCCTAATGTGTGTGTGGAAACCGTTGTAGTAAACCAGAAATAGCGATAATTTCAAGGAAAGAAATATATCAATCTTTAAATAAAAATGAGCGTACTAATTACCAAATTCAAATATAATAATTTAATCTTACTATCCCCGTAAGTGCCGCGGACGCTATATCGCGTCCGAAATTATAATCTAAATTCATCATAGATGTAAAATCTCTCATTGTTTACGAGTAAGCTGGTAAATTTAGACCTTAGGAATTAGCGACGTTAGTAATTAGGAAGTTAGATTATATTGTTTAATTTGTGACTATTTTGTTTTAGAAAGTGAATCATGGCTTGAGCGTGAGATAATAATATAATCCGGGCCCGTCATATGATTTCTTGGAAAAAGCTCAAAGGGCACGTATCTGCTGCATATACAGACTAGTTTTCCGGTGACCAAGAACGCTGCGTGGAGCTGTGGAGCAGAAATGTCCGATAACCGGATAGATGTAATAACAACTTGTAACCATTTGCCATATCAATGTATGTATTCATATGTATTGCTCCTAACATATATACACTAATCCTAATAGGAATGAAAATATTTATATCTTAATAATACGTAACTTTTTGTAACCTTTTATATTTGACGAATTTTTAAATATAGTACCTAATCATTATCTTATAACGTATTTCTTTATTTATTTGTGATATGCTAATTTAAAAGCCCAACAACGTGCACACTAGCACCACTGCTAAAATAAATAATCGTGATTATTTAAGTTAAATTTAAATTTTACAGGTATTTAAAAAAGTGGCCGCTACTGACTGTATTGTGTATTTAAGTACCTTTTGAATACATCAAACTAGTTTTTATGTTGCTGGATTCGTCAATCTATGAGCTCAAAACAAAAACGGCCGCTTTAGTATGGAACGGGTAGGTTGACGAATCCAGTAACATAAAAATTAGTTTAATGTATTCAGCAGTGGCGCTAGTGTGCACGTTGATGGGCTCTTAAAAACCTGACCCCAACAAAAAATAAAATAATACAAAAAGAAATTCCCTCTCCGGGATTCAAACCCAGGACCATTAGCTTCCTGAACTGGATTACTGCCAATACCCGCTAGGGGCGCTAGGCTAAACGGGTTGTCAATTCTAATTACAATGGTATCCTACCGAGCGCTAGTAGTATAAACGAACTTTTGAAGGGGACATTTTTTTGTATGGAGTTATCGTTCTTCTCCTAGTGAGTATTATATTCTTTGGTCTGTGGCCTTATGGCCAGGCTAAAGTCGACAACGGATTGAAAACGCTTGCGAATATAGTTGTCAAATCAAATTTGTCAGTAAATAAGAACAAAAAAACTATACTCGTCCTTTTCTTTCGGGTGCTAGTACTGATGTAAGACAAAGATAGTATGATTCTCTCTGTCTGTGTTTGAAACGACAGTCCTTTGACAAACTATAATTGTAAGCTCTGTGGAGCCGTTAACTGATTCACCATAGAGATTAAAATAAACTGTATCTGTGGTAAGCCTTAATGTTTCTTGTGCCTATGGAGTGTAGAACCAGGCCGCGTAGCCAAGACGCCAATCGCTAACGCTCCGTAGCGATCGATACGCAACTGTCACTGTCGCACTAATATGGAAGAGAGATAGAGAGACATAAAGTTTTTCGCTTTCGAAGCGATAGCGATTGCAACCTTGGCTAGGCCGGCAGTACCTTCCATAGTTTCTTGCCAAATGTCAAATACCTATACTATGTTTATTTTTATCTTGCTAATTATTTCAAAATGGTAAATTTAAAGACGATATTATAAAAGTGCAAGCCGAGCGCTTTCATTTGATACCAAACTCGACCATACTTTCTTACAAAAAAGATGACCAGAAATGCATGGCCCCTCACAAATAGCTTTTTAGCATTTTAAGCTCTTCTAGCTTAATAACCTCTTGATAAAGCCTGCTCATAATTTAATGACTAAAATTTACTGCCCTCAACTACACGTTTACCCAATTTCATTTAAATTAGGACAAATTTACTTAAGTTCTTGAGTATCAAACTATCTTCTGACAGTTCAGCTTAAAAACATCGAAATGCCGGGACGTGCCGCTAGCCGGCCGCGTGTCCGAAGTCGAATGTAAGAACTTCGCTTCGCTTCGCTCGCTCGTTCGATTATGTCCGACACTTTTCCTTAAAAGTACCTACGAATATAAATCAAATCCTTCAGTCTGTAATTGTGCACGGATTGCATGGTTAAAGCTTTAAAACACTTCCTGCTCCAAAACTTGTTTGATAAGATCAGAAACCGATCTATAATACAATGTTACCATTTTATACATTATAGACTTGTCACGCGGCATATCATATTTCGGGTGTCGGCATTGCATTGGCTCGTATCGAGAGGCAGTGAGAGGCAAACGCAAAAACTCTTAAGGACATAAAACACGCAATAACTTATGGGTATAATTATCCACCTTCCAAACATGTAGTTAAAAGCACGAAGCTCACTAAGAGCGGCATAACATACTTAGCTAAGTAAATACCTCGACACGGTTAGGTAAATATTCTCATGAGAGCGTTTAGCATTTTTTAAATTAATTCAGAATTAACTCATGTTTGCTAAGCGCAGGTATGCCAAGTTACATTACCTACTACTTAGGTACTTAAGTGGGCCGGTAAATATTTTATTTTACCTCATATTCATACCTATCTAATATTACGAAAACTGGGAAACCTAAATATGTATCACAAACTGAAGGTAATAAATTTAAAAAGTATCTTATGTAAATATTTTTGGGTAACTACTACCCACACGAGTCATTTCGACAGGCAAATAGGAAATTTAAATACCTGCCGAAGGTTCTAAGCTTTGTCAGCATTAAACTGCTTAAATTACTTACCTACTTAGTAATTCTAATTCTGTCCGAATAACTTCGAAAAGCTTTCTTATATCTATTACAAACTATACAAACTGTAGTATCAAAATATCGTTTTAGAATAGTGAATATACCTAACAATACACAATTAGATTCCTTTCCGTCCAACTAAGAAAACCTTCCTTTACAACTGGACGGAAGAAGTACAAAATCGGGATTAATGGAGTACCCAGGAAGAGGCCTTTGCCCAGCAGTGGGACACTCAATTAAATAGGCTGACAAAAAAGTACTTACCTATCTACATTTATTTAGACCACTCCTAATATATCTCAGGGGTAACATAAAACGTCTAAAATATGGTTACCTATGCTAAAAAGATAATTGTGTTATCGATATTTTATACCTTGACTGTATCGAGTAAATATTTAAATAAGTAATGAACCCCAGTCTTGCATTAAGTGAGGTCATGTGGTGGGAATGAAACGTTTTTGCAGGAATACCTAACATGGAAAGGGTTGAGCCTGTCGGCGAGATAATTGGTACCGAGGTACCGACCATTATCTCAACCTACTAATAACTAAAGTTCGTTTTTTTTAGCATTAGAAAGAATTTGCAAGAAGGTAAGCGATCTTGACATGTCTTTTAATTGAAAAACGCTTTATAAAAATATAAAACTATTACTTATGAAAGCAGAAGAATATAAATGATCGTATTAGATTCATAATTGTTACATAATTTGCCGTAACTTATTTTTAAAATGTGTTTTTCAATTAAAAGACACATCAAGATTGTTACCGTTACCACACAGCAGTAGTACACCACTGTCAGATCCCGACATGACGCCCATCACTAAACTTGCTAATACGAACGAAGGGGACCAAAAAGTCCTTAACTATACATTGTCACCGAGTAAACCGCAAAAAGAACATCAGAAACCTAAGGCTACTGATCCAAGAAAGCAAATACTAATTTTAAGCTCAAACAAGCAAAATAAAATCTTAGACATCTCTCATAGCGTACTTCAGACCAACACGCATATAACCCATTATAAATCACCAAATGCTGGTATCATAGAACTACTAAAAGATATACAGTCAAAAACAAAAACCCTTACAATGAATGATTATTGTATCATATTACTAGGAAATAGAGATTTTGAAGTAACAAATAACTACCACGACTTAGTTATATATATTAGAGAGCAGTTAATAAATATATTAAACACGAACATAATTATTTGTACACCGACATATAAATGTATTGACGGCAGCAGTATATACAATTGGAGGATAGAAACTTTTAACAATCTGCTATTACTCGACAATGGAACACATAACTACGCATACTTGTTGGACTCCAACCAAGACCTGTCATATGAATATGACATGTTCTATAGAAGAACTGGGGAGATTAATAACTACGGCATGAAAAAAATATTTCTTAATATACGCCAATTAATGTTGTATGTAGACCAAGTCAATGAAGACATTACAAATAACGGTAATAAACCAGCGGCTAACTGCCAAAACACAACAAACATACTAACGAGTGAAAGTGAAAATGAAAAGGAAGAGTTTTTTCGTCTATAACACGCTACATATAATGCATCAAAATATTGCTGGTCTTGTGAATAAAGCTGATCAACTGACTGTCCATATCAATGAGTTAAAAAATGAGAAACAAATCGACATCGATATCCTATGTATAACAGAACATTTCCTAATGGCCGGATACGAAGAACTTTTAACTCTACCAAACTACCAACTAGCGGCATGCTATTCGAGAACAAATAAGAGACGAGGTGGCTCCTGTATTCTTGTTAAAGCAGATATTAAATATAAAGTGTTACCAGACATTGAGAAACTTTCAATAGCAGAAGATTTCGAATGCTGTGCCATCGAATTACTTGAACATAAAACAATAATTGTTTGTGTATATAGAACTCCTAAGAGAAACAATTTGAATATATTTTATGAAAAACTAGACATAATACTTCGTAAAATATATGACAAATTGGACAAAAACATAATAATTTGTGGTGATTTCAATATTGACACATTAAATAGAAATAATCTAACATTTGAATTTGAAACATTCCTATATAGCTATAATTTAAAATTAGAAATCAAGCAGCCAACAAGACTCATTAGTAACACATGTATTGATAATTTTGCACATAATCTTATACGAGGTCAAAAAAGTTATGTACTTGACCTTGGACTCTCTGATCACACGGCTCAAGTGCTTAAAATACCTATTAAAAAATCGTGCTCATTGCCATTCTGGAAGATCGAAAAACTAGATTACTCTCAAGAAAATATAGAAAAATTTAGAAATTACATTACTTGTTTGTCCTTTTCTGATGTCTACAATACATGTGATCCAAATGTAGCATACGAGTCATTTTTAGAAACGTTTCTTTTACTATATAATCTTTGTTTTCCTAAGAAAATAGTAACTATTCAAACTAATAAAAGAGTTAGATGGATATCACGTGGCATTAAAGTGTGTAGCAAAAAACAGAGAGCTTTACTGTGGCAATACAGACATTCACCTTCTGTAAACAATAAAGTACTTTTAAAAAATTACACGCGCCAATATAGGAAAATTATTAGATTAACCCAAAAAGCACAGAATGATTACAAAATAAAAGCATCTAATAATAAGGCAAAAACTACATGGCAAATTATAAACAAATGTAAAATGAATTTACCAAAAGAAAGCATCTCGAAAATTAAGATTGGCAATCAAATTATCACTGATCCTACAGAAATAGCTAATAAACTTAACGATTATTTTATACATAGGCCTAATATATCTCCACAAAGTGAACCAGTACACACAAAAATAGATTTTAATCCACAATCCATGTTTATGAGTCCAACATCAGCACAGGAAGTTAGATTAATCATAAAGTCTTTAAAAAACACAAATAGCGTTGGTTATGACAACATTAATACAAGCATCATAAAACATGTTAGTGACATTATAGACAAACATTTAAGCTACATTATCAACTTATCCATCAGTGCTGGCATTTACCCGGATAGTTTAAAAAAAACTGTAATTAAACCAGTGCATAAAAAAGGTGATAAAACAAATCCACAAAATTATAGACCAATAGCCCTTATCCCAGTATTTGCTAAAATATTTGAGAAAATAATATATCAAAAACTATACTCTTTCCTTGATAAATTCAACCTTTTATGCAAAGAACAGAAAGGATTTAGAAAAAACATTACCATAAACATGGCAATATATGACCTAATAAAAATTGTAACTGAAAATATAGATAAAAGAACACCAGTATGTGCCGTGTTTACAGATATGACCAAAGCTTTTGACTATGTTGACCACACTTTATTACTTCATAAATTAAATAGATACGGAATAAGGAGTAATGTTTTGGATCTCATTGGATCTTATCTCAAAAATCGTCCGCAATATACTGAAATATCTAAAATCTGTAAAAAAAGTAGTTTCAAGAAAAAAAACATCTCAAATGAATTAAATATACAATATGGCGTCCCTCAAGGCAGTGTACTTGGCCCACTCCTTTTCTTAGTTTACATAAACGATTTCCCAAGTAAAGTTCACCATCCAATGATCATGTTTGCCGACGACAGTACCTCAATTGTAAGTTTTAATAAAAATGTTCACTATGAACATGATATAAATTTAGTATTAGATGAAATGGTAACATGGCTCAATAATAACAACTTAATTATTAATTTAAATAAAACCAATATCATGCATTTTCACCAACGACAAACAGTACCTAATATGAATATTAAATATGTTGACAATACAATAGAGAGAGTAGCTGTGACAAAATTTTTAGGACTTATGATCGATGATCAACTAACTTGGAAAAACCACGTAGAATATGTCTGTAAGAAAATTAATAAGTCTGCATTTGCATTACTACAACTTTCAAAAATAGTAAATAAAGACGCCCTATTAACCGCATATCATGGCATCGTAGCTTCAATATTAAGATATGGCGTTTTATTTTGGGGGAACTCTGTTCATAGAGACGCTGTTTTTATAGCCCAAAAAAGATGCGTGCGGGCCATTTGTGGAATAAACATGAGAGAAAGCTGTGTTCCGTTCTTTAAATCATTAAAAATATTAACGTTTCCAGCACTGTATATATATGAATTAGCAAATTTTATAAAAACAAATCCGCAACAGTTCAAAATGGTATCTCAACAACGCAGGCTACCCGTACGTATACAATATCATAACAACATCTGCAATAGTCAACACAACACTGCTTTCTTGGGCAAAAGTATATTGGGTATGGCCCCAAAAATTTTTAATAGTATCCCAAATAGTATAAAGTCCTTGCCAACTGATCAATTTAAAATACAATTAAAATCATATTTAATAAATAAATGCTACTACTCAATAAATGATTTTCTTAGCGATACATAAAACACCCAATTATAACTTGTCCAGTCTATATAATGATTTAATCTTTACTTCAATATTTTGTTTACTTAATGTTTGTGCGTTTTGAATATTAAATTGTATATGTTGTATCTTTAATATGATGTATAAATAATACCTTAAATGTTAATTGTTTTCGTTTCAGATAACATGCTAATATAATTGTAAGAATTTATTAATACCATAGTCGCCATAGTTATTTAAGTTTTATAACATTTGTACGCCAATAGGCAAAACACAGAGCTCTGTAATTACCCATTTTTACTTAAGAACTGTATCACCTGTGTTTTACAAATAAAATTTACTTTACTTTACTTTACTTTACTAAAAAAAACGAGGTATAAGCAATAGTTCGTAAAGCTTAATTGGTTAAGGGATGTTGTAGTTAAAACGTTTATTATAACACTGGAAAGTGGAAGGTCTTTTGCTGCTCAAGAGATATGGCTAAGTTGTAAATAACTCATACCTAGACTGTCAGCTACCTCAGGGTGATCTAATACAAGTAAACGGTAGTTAACAATTAACGGCAGATTATTAACCCAATTATGAGAATGTGTCGGAAGCCGGTGTTGCTCGAAGGTTATTATAGTTTATTACATTATACTTAAAGTCAGACCAAGAAAAGTCTGCAGCAGATTTGATAGCCCGCGCAGTAAAAGTGTTATTTTAAATGTCAAACTTCTATGAAATTATGACGTATTAATAACATTTGCACTGCGTGGGCTATCAAATCCGCTGCAGACTTTTCTAAGTCCGACTCTAGAATAAATTGATTTTAATTTAATTAAGACAAATAAAAAATATATAATTTGGTCAACTATTAAGAGTTAAATATAGGTACAACGGTAGAGCTGATTATATGTATAGGCAGCATTTTTAGTTGGTACAGTCGACATTATATATATATAGATAGTGAAAGCTAACGTGACCAAATATACGAGTATCGCATCATCCACATCCTTATTCCAATGGCAATAAAAGTGATTCCGCTATCTGGATGTCACCAAGTAGTAGGTGCCTGTTTGGTACCTACATAGGAATAGGTATGTACTATTTTTGATGCACATAAATAATTTCAAATATGTAAACGAAGACTTACTTTAAATATTACCTTTGCCCCCAGAATCCATTTGTGTAATAGTTTCGATTAGATATAGGTACTATTAAAAAATTATTAAATATTATAAGGATATTATTAAAAAAAATGTATGCACTAATTTCGCAATAGGTACTTACTCATAAAGTAAAAACTCTCCTACTTAGCCTACTCTGCCTACATGCTAAAGAGAAAAGGTACTAAACAACCGTTAATGACTGAATTACCCATGCATATAAAGATCTATCAATTGTATTCATAACAATACTGTGAATCACGCGTGCCTGTATTAATTAGCGACAAAGACAATGATAGAAACCATCGAAGCTCACCTCCGACTCCCATGCGTTTTTCGCGGATCGCGGCTTCTCCTTCATGTTTCCAGAGAACACCATCCCGATCCTTTGTCCGGGCGCCGCACTTTCACACCGCGATCCTTCGTAAAAAGGAGCGGTTCATTCACTGTCCACAGTTTAACGGCACTCTTATTGGCACTGTCGCTTTCTGTTATCTTTTCGCGGGATCGTCGGGTGTAATGTAAACATTGCGCGGGAGCGGGCGTGCGCGGTGCGCGAGCGCGTGTACGGGTCGGGGCAGCGCGGCGCGGACTGGCGCGGACGCGGACGCAGCCGGTAACGGGCACGGACTACAGTTAACTTTCTCTCATCTCGACCCGGCCGCGCGTCCATAACTTAGGCGCCATCGAAAGTGCTACCAAAGCCTCACGGGTCAAAGCCTTCGTAGCATTTCTCGAAACAATACCCTTTGAATGCGATGATAATGATAATTCATTCCGAACTTACCGGGCCCAATTTATGCATTGGAGCCATTGTTTTTAATGAGGTTTTGTACAGTCATCTGTAGAGATATTTGATCCGCCCTTTCTACAAATTTATATTCAAGGGAGGTCAAATATGACTGCAGCTCGCTGTATCTATTTTAATTCAGGGCTTGGAGATAAAACAAAACACAATCGAGTATAAAACTTAATGTATAATCATGGTATTTACAGACTTACCTTATATAAAACAAGTAATTAATTATGGCTATTATAAAATATACTTATTACAACATGTCATTAATAATTTACACAATATTCAAATAAAAGCAACAGTAAACTGATTACTGATGGTAGCAATTTATATATCGTAGTAGCACAAAAGAGACGCGCGATACCGTTGGAAATAAGAGATTCCGTAATTTACATCATAATTAAAATTATATACAGACATGTTCTCATTGGTACTTTGCAATCTGTATTCAAAAAGACTTGTTGCTGATAATACAATTGTATCATAATTCTTGTAACAAGATTAACATATTCTTACGTTTACCACAAATTTATTATAAAAAAGAATAAACACGTGCATAAAAGACTTGAATAAGGTATGACATCAAAAATGCAAACTATACGTTTTGCTTTTCATAAACACCCCTGTATACTAAGTATAAAAATAAATTCTCTAGCTACAACACAGTTGCCGAGAACGCCTTGTCAAATGTAAATTTATACACATAAATCTCATTATGGAATACTATCGTTAGCCATGACAATTGGTTGGTGCACACACATATTGCTAACATATAGCACCTTCGAGGTTAACATGTAAGAGAATGTCATAAAACTGTAACAATAACCTAGGAAATTAATTTGGCAAGTGCCCAGAATATACTTGAACAACTGTGCTTACACTAATCGGATACATTACATATCTGGGAGTCGGGATAGTCGTGAACATTCTACGTAACGTGTCTAAATAAATAATCAAAACTTTTTTCATATGTACTTTATACACAATTTTGTGTATCGACCATGTTCGCTTTGACATTCTCTCTATAACACCAAGAAAAGTAAGTGTTTTAATAAACCGAGCGAATACTACAGATAAAAAAGTTGTATCACAATATTTTGGTAAGTATCTATTTTTACTCAAAGTAAAGGTTCTAATTATCAACTATGATCGTGATTGGTACTCGAACGCAAAGGTTTCTATTGAAGCGGCTAAATTGAAGTGACATCGCTGTACGTTACCTTCGTTTGTATATCCTAACTAAACTACGCACATACACGACTTGATCATAATTTTCGTTTAACAACCCCGTGAATTGCACGCGATGTATCTTCGATATAACAGCTAAATATATACTCACTTCCCCAACAGTCACTTGAGACTTCAACAGTCGCACGATATATCGCAATAACATATATACATAATTATAATGGCAATACATAAGCTAGCTAAAAGAATTTAGTTGAGCCTTAGATCTTTGGAAATCTGAATGTCTTCTTATTAATACAATATCGATTAACGCCTACATTTTATTTTAACGTTTTATTTGCAAATCTAACAAAACTTTTTAGAAAAATAAGTCGTCATTTTGGCTTCCAATTGTAACTATAATGGAATGGTCTCAAAGTTAACCACCATTTACAACTCTTGTAGCTCTCTATTATAATATTGCATAAAGTACTGTGATTACGAAGTCGCTTAACATGAGATAATTATAATTAAATGATTGTGTAGTAATACATAAACTTATGTTAATGACAATGTTATGGTCGGTATAGGATAGGAGTGGCCGCGGCAGTTCACGACGCAGCCGACCCAGAGGGCCTACCGCGAACCACGTTCGACGTTTTGCCTCTCTGTCGCACTTGTAAATACGTACGTAAGCGTGACAGGGAGACAACACGTCGGCCGTGGTTCGCGGTAGGCCCTCTGTGCAGCTTGCGGCGTGCGCCGCGGCAGAGGTCGTGGCCGGGTACTCGCTAGTACTGACATCAACACAATAATTGACCCTTGGTCGACCATAAGTCCTTGTAATAAAGTCGACGAAAGGTCCGTTTACTGTGTCTTACGATGGTGCCGTACCGTGTGGTCTACTCAACTTTGTTAATATTCACAAGTAGGTACACGCTTGACTTTAGTATAAAGCACGTCACAAAATGGCACCGCTACTAAACATTGCGATATAAAATGATTTTTAATACAATCTCTAATCATGAGTTTATACATACTAAGAAATTATTAATTAATAAAAACATGTTCTGAACACTAAAGATTTAAAGTTTTCACATATCCATATACAAAACTGATATTATTATTGCTCTCTATCTATACTATCTATTTTAGACGATACAAACGTTCTCGAGGAAATGAAAAGGTACTTCGATTACAACGTACCGCTGATACAGTACAAAACGATAATAATGTAATGTCAGAAGGCGCATTTATATTAATTTAACATCTACAACTTTATACGAGCTTATTCGATCAATTTACTAAGTCCTTTACGCAATACTTCGTTCAACGCTAGTCCTAAGACAGAGCGTCAAGATGTTTAACAAGTTGTTCCCGCCGATTTGCCTGTGCTACCAAATGTCTATGATAAGAGATCTGTTAACTCGCGCCCTCTGGAACGAGTTTCTTCTTAGCTATGATACCGTGAACTTTTACAGTACGCTGTCTGTGCGTTTTGTAATCACTGTGCATTTCCCTGTACTAAAATATGTCGTCGCATTACTACTTATTCCTTAAATTCTCAAGTTTGAAGGATCTTCAAGTTCAGTCGCTGTGTCGTAGTTACTAAGCGAATGTTTAAAGCTACAAATATAACCAGCCATCAAAATGGAAATAAATGTTGGGTGGTATATTAGCTGCGACATTTTCGATTAAAGGAATGCTCGAGTTCGAAATTTGATATGAATATAAAAAAAACAATAACTAAATACGTTTTGAAGTTACATTATCTTGTAGTAACGGCATCTATGTTCTAATTAGTTTATTGTTACATTACACAGCATCTGGAAGCACTTCTCAATCTCTCGAATGTTTAAGTCAATTGGGGAATCCAAATTTTGAAGCCTACGTTAGTTGGATTATACTTATTGATGGACACCAGTATACCAATATAATGGCTCCTTTACACGATGGGCCAATGCCGGCCACTCCAAGGGACGCATTTATGCGTTAGAGGGAGCAAGTGATATTGCTATCTCTTCTACCGCATGGCTACGTCCCTTGGAGTGGCGGGCGTTGGCCCATCATGTAGAGGAGCCATAACACCTACATCCCACGCAGCCCACGTCTTGTATAGATGTGTAGAACAGTGTAATGCAACAAGCTAACTGCGATTACGTCGCAGGCGATATCACATTGCCTTTTTAAATGAACTACAAACGTTTCACGACAAAACAGTTTAAATTAGTGGCAGTATCTCATGGCCATAGTTTTAAAATTGCTTTCAACAACAATAAGACACGCGACCAAAGTTAAATTTAAGATGCACGCCCTCAATAAAGCTATAATTCTCAAATTATAGTTAAAATTTATTGTGACCATAAAAATATATGTGAAATAAATATGATTTAAATCGAATCTAGCTTAATGACTACGGAGCTAATAGCTATATAAGAAAAAATCACAAATCTACATATGATGGATACGTTTCACATTTCAAAAAATCTCACCACACACCGAGCTTCAAGCACATAATCTCCATCATAATAATCAGTATCACTAACCTTTCGCGAAGGTCAATTCAAAGAATGTATAGGTACGCTTAGAATACGACTTAACATAAAACGATACCATTAAATTAATAAAATTGTACTCGGCAATAACTAGGATATTACAATAAAAAGTCAATTAAAACAAGATTGCACTCACGGGACGCATATACAAAACGTAAGTTTAGAATGGCGGTACAACGCAACTTTAGAATAATCAACACTTTACCGATGCGGGCCGGCTGGTGCGCGGGCCGGGCCCGGCGCGGGTCGGTGACGTCAGGGGATACCAGTCGTGTGCCGTGCGGCCGCTCTACCGCGGCGGCGCGGGCCAGCTCCGTGCACAGCCGTCATGGTCTGTGGAACCTGCCAACAAACAACCTATTAACTCTAATCACTCTATTAAACATACTCGCATTAATATGGTATCTTTTAAAAATTCACTGTAACTTTATGCGGGATTCGTAACTAATTCAAAGTGAGGTTGAATTTGGGCAAATTTTACAATGACTAAAGCAGGCAACTGCGGCGTTCCAGACTATAAGTGCAACAGACCCGAGATAGTCCAACTTGGAGCGTCGGTCAACAGTGCCCACAGTCGTCATATTCCTCAGCCATGAGAATACGACAAAGACGACAGAGAAATGAAATTAATTAACTAACTAACTAGGAAATTATGTGTTAATTGGTTTTAGCACAGTCACAGAATGAATAATAGTACTGCCGTACAGAAAGGAAACTTCCTACAAAACCGAAGTTTGACAGCGGTTCAGGGTCGAATCATGCTGTCTTTTTCTAATATATGGCACTATCCCTTTCGGCTATTTAGGGTTTGTTAAAATTCAAGTCATTATCTGTGGTCGTGCACGCAAAGGGAAGTCAAATTGTGTCAACCCTAATAATTGCTCGGAGCAATGCTGAGCCGAGCGGAGCCGAGTTTGGCCGAAGACAGGAGTTTCGCACCCCTGGCGCAGTGGGGTTTATGATCGGTTAGTGAGAGTACCTCGTGAGGTGTTTGCTATCCTCGTGGACCGCCATCTCGGAGCTCTTGAACTCGTTGAGCTCGCGCCGGATGGCGGCCTTGTCGCGCGGCGTCAGCCGCGTCCACGGCTTGTCCGCGCGCCGGTCGTAGTCGTGGGCCTAAACCATCAACGAAACATATTAGTACTTAATAACTTACCTTACAGGAACATCAGTGTAAATTCAAAGTGTGCACTAGAGCAGCGGTCGGCAACCTGCGGCCCGAGTGCCGCCTTGGCTATTTTGTATGTAATAGTGACAAATGACAATGTCTCATAAAGTCATAAATATTAACCAAGTACGGCCCGCGTCACCTCCGTTAACTAATATGTGGCCCTTGGCTGCTAAAAGGTTGCCGACCGCTGCCCTACAGTATTAAAAAGATAAAAACCTAGCACAAGCTTTTAAATAGTTAAATACACACCGTAATTAAATATAAACCGTAAGATGTGATGAATTTACAGAAAAACCTTGAAAGATTTAAAATACCTTATTTCTATTATATTTGGTAAACTTTGTCTAATGGATATATGAGAAAAACCAGAAACCAGTTTTACTATAATTCCGTCTTCATTCTCCATAGACTTTATGGGAATAGTATACCTACAATACAATACCGTAGCATTGATGAAACGTACACTAGAACAAAGAAGTCTTCGGTACGTACATACATTTCTAAAGCGATGGAAAGCTTATTTCCCGGAAGATCTCGGAAATACATAAGTTAGACAACCGCCGCTACATTTCTCAATAAATAAATGGACAACAAGGAAATGGAAAAAGCGTATTCGACGAACTAATAAAAGATTTAGCCTGGCCTAGACCATAGGCTAGTACATATCTTTTTGCAATAGCAACTTCCTTTTGAATGAAGCTCAAAGCTCAAACTTTCTTTAATTCTTTATAAAATACTACAGAAATTGTATTTATTTATTAATGTGTTACTCTTTTCTTTTACTTAGGTGTGCAATAAAGAGTATTTGTCTTATATTGTATTGTAAAATGTTATAGAGTATATTGACGATTTTTTAAACTATTGGTCATTTAGGATTTTTTTCGTTTTTACTAGAAACTATTCTTACCTGTGTAACCTCAATGTAGTCACTGAAACGTATAATCTTCTTCTCCTTGAGCTCGTCAACGGTCGGTCGAAAGCTAAGCTTACGAAGAAGATACCGTTTCTTTTCTTCTTTCTGTTTCTTTTCCTCAGCAGGTGATTGACCTGCAAAAAAATATTTACTGTTAATCCAAATACACCAACTGTATTTTTCTAGCAAGTCATCCAAATCGAGGCATGGACAAAATGTAAGGGCGACATAAGTGTAAGGCCTGATTGGACGCTCGAGTTGAGCGTGCAGCGGGGCGGGGCGTGCGGCGTGCATGTTAAACAAATGCAAACGTATAGGAGCGGCCTTAGTGCACGCTGCTCAAATCACTTGTGAGCCCGACGCCACGCTGCACGCCCTGCCGAACGCTCCGTTTCGAGCCTCCACTCAGGCCTTAAGGCTTGGCCACATACATAGCGCGACGCAGCGCCGCGTCCGCGCCGCGTCCACGCCGCGCGACCGCGGCACATGCTAACAGGTTACCGACGTCAAACAGACTGCGTCCCGCCGGTATCACGCCCCGCTTCTGTCGCGCCCCGCGCCGCGCGGCCCCTTGCGTCCGCGCGGCGCGTGCGCAGCGCTGCGCCGAGCGAACGCGGCGGCCCGCCGCGTCGCGCAAGGTCACATCAGTAGGATCGGACGTTAGGCAGCGAGCGGTGCGCCGCGTTCCCGCGCGGCCGCGCCGCGTTCACGCGCGCCTTGAGGGCGTGTTGAGAGCGTGAGGCCGGCGCGATCGGCGCGCGCCCTGTTTGACCAGGCTCCGCGTCGGCATCACGCGGCGCGGACGCGGCGCTGCGTCGCGCTCTGTGTGTGGCCAAGCCTTTACACTAAGTGTTTTGGTACTGCATATTTCTTCTATTTGCGTTTGATTTCTGTTCATAATTTTTCGGTTAAGTTACAGGACACTATGATTATCTTTATTTATTATGTTTTGGCTTTAAGATGCTCATTGATAACGGGTTTATCGATATTTCATTCTGTCAAGCAGTATGGAGTTTGTGGGTAAGGTAAAGCCATACTTTGACTTCATGGTTTGTTGCTTTCAAGTTGGCTCATTATTCAAGTTTTTGGTCAAAGCTATAAAATAAACATGCCTTTCTAAAAGTTAGTATAATTCTTTCTTTGTCAAAGAGTACTTCTTTATTTACAGAAATATAGAGTAATCCGAGGCTTTGTATATTTTTATGTTAAGGTTCGTCTACAAAAAAAGTTAGAGAACTACCGCTTTTAAATGAACAAAAAATTATGCACCTGAAATGATTTTTAATCATAGACGGTTACACTTGATTGAGATGACTGAGTTAGTAGAGCGTATCGGGACATATTGTTGTATTGGGAAATGCGCCAACGGTAAGATATGATGTCACTGTTCTAATTATTTAGCATTAAAAATTGGGCTTATACACCACACATGCTACTGGAAATTTTGTAGTCAGGAGCATAATGTCTAAATAGTACAGTTGTGTTAAGATCATTTTGAAAACCTCGTCCGTTTAGCCTCTTTTGTTCCTGACTATATATATTAGACAATTCTTGTGTATGGAATAGTAGGTAATTTCTACGTTTACTCTTGTTATTTCTTTTTATAACAATTGTGTTAGGGTGGTATTCCACCTTTCTAATTTATTTGTCCAATATCATTGAATTTCACTCTCTCATTAAGCAAAATTTCAAACGCAATACACATTGGACAAAGAAATTGGATAGGTGGAATACCAACCTAAGTAATTTCATGCCAGTCACCACAGTCAAATGTAACAGTTTCGGTCGGCAAATAACATATCTCAATCCATGTAATTCTTGCAAAACAAATGCGTTTTGATAGAGTGACACGTGTTTTGATAGAGTATGCAACGTTTATATGATCGGTAAACTCTGGAGCTTGAACATAGGAAATGTGATGACAAACAAAAATACTACTGTTGTTAGAATGGTCTCGATGAGCATTAGTTGCCTGTGGAAAAAAAAGTCCAGGCAGCGATAATAGCTTGCACCAAACATATTTTTGGCAGCATCGGTTTCATGACATAATTGCTCTAAGCTCCGTCTAGGGGATTCTTAGTCTATGACTACTTGATTGTACAAGGTACGCATAATTTACTTTTGGCTATCAAAAGACGATGTAAGTGTTCGGTGACTTACTTTTGAGTATATTCCTCTCGACGAGCTCCTCGGCGGTGGGGCGCATGGACAGGCGGCGGATGAGGCGCGCGCCGATCGCCTCCCACGACTCCTGCCGCTCGTGCTCGCTCTGCACCACCAGGATGTTCCTGAGACCAGGGAGACACTTCATCCACCACGTCACTGATACAGTTATTCGCACGGGGTTCTAACCAAATACAAGTGAGGCAGCTAAGGTCGCGAGTCATACTTCTTAACGCATAGGACGTGTTTTAGCTGTTTATTGGCAAGTTTGCGAGCGCTTGGAAAGTATGAGATAGTCGCGTTTGGCACTATTAGTTAGCAGCCTTTCGGCACGAGAGCCAAATATTCGCAAATTAATGTTATTCTGCTGATAACATTAATTAAGCTTAATAAGTGACGTAACCAGGCCGAACAATAAGATGTATCCGCTTGGATTGCGTTCACGCACTGGCGAGCGAAATAAAATCTGCTAAGCTCCACGCCGGGAATGTTTTCATAACGTCCGATTAACGCAAAGTCTTGGCTGCGACCCAAATATCGTAGTTCAGGGTAACCTTAATTAATAAACTGTTATATACGCCTCTATCACACTTCATAATATCTATTTAAGTGAAACACGGTTCTTAATTTTGTCACAACTGTCCTAGATTTAACTGGCGGCCCCGTATAATAGCTACAGTGGGTTTATAGCTTTCGTCTATCAATGCCAGTGCCAAGAGCGCGTCATCAAAGAAACAGGAAGAAATAAAAGATTGATAACAATGAGTTGGCCTGGCGATGCACACGAAAATAAACACACTTCGACATGAATCACTGATTCGTCGCGGTTGATCCTCAATTCATTGTAGTAATACGCGATTGTACTATTCATAAGTTTTTTGCATCGTTTGATTGGATTCGTCTAATTTCATTTACAAATCGTGAATCGTAGATTTTATTACTTGCTACAATGAAACCTGGGTAAGATGAAATTCTCATTATCACGAAATATAAAGACGCGGTCCTATCCTATCTTCTTCTTCTTCGCGTGATCACGGCATTTTGCCACGGCTCTTGGGGGCCTGGGGTCATGCCAACTAATTCCAAGAATTGACGAAGGCACTAGTTTTTACGAAAGCGACTGCTGAAAGGAAACTGGACTTATTGGAATTAGTCCGGTTTCCTCGCAATGTTTTCTCAGTCCTATCCTATCCTTAGTCGCAATCCTGTTTACCTAT
Organism: Cydia fagiglandana; assembly: GCF_963556715.1. Taxonomy (NCBI): domain Eukaryota; kingdom Metazoa; phylum Arthropoda; class Insecta; order Lepidoptera; family Tortricidae; genus Cydia; species Cydia fagiglandana. Next base: position 9,523,594 of record NC_085937.1, read on the forward strand.
AAACTGAAATAAATGTCATATACTAAGAAAAAGTGACCAAGGCCTCCAGTGCCCCAGGCTGGAATCGAACCAGCGTCCTCTGCTATCGCGGCAGGTGCCTGTAATATTTTCTGAAAATAATTCAATTTGTTCTAATACTTCTAATAGTATCATGTGTACCTGTTAATGAGCTCCTGGCGGTCGGGGCGCAGCGCGAGCTTGATGTTGAGGCTCTCCTTGCGCGCGAGCTTGGCGGCGACGCGATCGGATTCAGTCGCGTGTTCCTCGCGGTACTCGCCCGCGCCCTCCCACGGCCGGGCGTTCTCCTTGTTCTCCATCGCGTTGCCCACCCGCACCGGCCGACTGCTGCCGGAACAATCATAAATATCGTTAGTATTATGTATAACTTGCCTACGGAACACTCAGTGCCAGTTGCACCATTCGCACTTGACAGATTGATCAACGTCAGCTGGCGCGCCGCGGCGGTATACTATGAAACTTTCCATACAATAAAATTCAGCGAACTCTTTAAGAATGACAAACAGTTTGGTGCAACCAACCCTTACTGTCACTATCAACTAAAATGAAAAGTTAATTATAAATCGCGCAAGTAATTGTCTACCTTATTTACATCGTCTTCACATTAATTAAGGGTACCCCTTTGAATTATAATTAGCCTCCTTTTTAACCTTTACACTAAATAAACAGTGACAAATGATAAGGGTATTTTCCTTAAATAAGCACCACTAAATTATTTCTGCCTGTGCTAAGCTTGATAGCAAATAGCTGTTTTGTGTAAGGCCCAAGAATCTGACCAACCAAATGTTTCAAGTTACCCCTTTTATAATTGGTAAATAATGACTTAAATAAAGAGCTACATTTGAACATTTTGAATGCGCAGTGTTTTGAATAAACAGGAACGAGTGGTCGGAAGTCGCGAGGCCCGTGACGTCATAACAATAAAGTTTCCCGGCTCTACGTTAATGCGATAATTTAATGGATGACGCGTTTCACTCTCGGGATTTATGTTTATGACGGCATTCAAGTTCTACACGCGCGAGCAATCATAAGGGTCAGTTATTATGGGAAATTCCAAGCCAAGTGACCCGTTTGAGTTGATATGATGCTTGTGTTTTTGGATGCGCTGGTTGCATACGCACGGATAAAAGGATATGGCGTTCAGCATCCATAACTCGTAAATTACAAATGAACTAAATTGAATACAATAATTTAATTGTTTTTATTGTTAACTACAACAACAAAACAATTTATAATGTAAAAAGCACGTATTTATGTCTTAAGCAATCAAACTAATGAATAATTAGAATACAATATAATCACATCATACGGCCAGATTTACACTTTTAGTAGAGATCAGCTATATAGAATAAGAAAACAATAGAATATTGTTGTGATCTAACTAATAGCTGTATAAGTCAGTAAAACTTAGGTACATCTGTAATTCCGGCCTAACGATATTTAACGACATTATTATATGGTCGACTACAAAGAGATGTATCCAATTTTTCACTTTATTGCATCATGATAAGGTAAAAACTTGGTTAAGCCCATCTTAGTACTAACGGCTAAATGAAGGAAACATAGACATGCAACACGTAACATGACCATAACATATAAATGCAGGGCATTGATACCATCCATTAAACATACACTAACACCGCTTACGCCATGGTTTACGATAACGACATGGAATCGTTATTGTTTCGTATCAGTGATAACATCCGAGTGGTGATTATTGTAATTAGTAGATAGTGCACAACACTTGCACGTGTATTGTTAAAGGAGGTCTAGTGAGGGGTCGTGCGGAGTCAGCATTCGTCACGACGGAGCGAATATGTGGAAGATGACAGTGAACTGGGCACAATTCAACATTTTTTTGACAGCTTGTGAGATTGCATCCTAATAGTATGGCTGGTAATATCAAGAAATATGCCTACTTAAACTTTGTAGGACTTTATCTTGATTTGATTAAACTGATAAATAGTAAAAACCACGGAAGTCGTAGATCAATTTTATCTACTATATCTTATCTTAGCTTTTGTATCGAACTGTAGAAATGGAAATATTCTTTCGAACTAACCGTATAAACCAAGCCCTTTATCAAAATTGTATGATGACTTCATGTATATGATGACTTAACAAACTCTATTCTATTTTAGTCTATTTAAGAGTGATTGCATTTAAAATAATAATAAAAAAAATCAAATCTAAGTATATGGTCGCAATATCACAAGTTGTTAATGTTGAATTAGTCCGTCAAGAGCGTGCAATGCACGATGCATCAAAGAGAGGACTGACAACGTAACAGTTTCATATATTATTCAACCGCTGATAGATGCCACTACTATAAGCGCGGCGTTTGAACGGCCACCTGCAACTTGTCACGTGTTGGTGAGTAACGCGCATATAATAGTGTAACATCTCAGCACAGTTGTACCAACATTGACACAGTTAACTGACCATATGTATTATATAAGCCTTAAAGCTGTTTCCCACTGACGTTCAGTTTTTTGCGGGTACGGTTTTTTGCAGGGTCCCGCAAACAGAATCCTCGTGTGAAAGTTACTATATCAGCACCTATACTACTGAAACGAGATCCTGCAAGAATCCGTACCCGCAAAAAACTGGACAACACTGGACTGGTGGGAAAACAGCTCTTAGAGCCACCCCACACTAACATCTCCCGAGTGTCGGCGTCTGGTCAACTCTATGACTGCTGCTCGACGCAACGTTGACGCAACTGCGCAGCGACGCCAATTTCCATAGCGCTGACTAGACGCCGACGCTCAAAAGTTGCTATAGGGTGGCCTTATTGCAACGGGTTAAGGTCTACCAATGGTCAGTCGTCTGTTGCTGTTAGTATGAAACTGTTTTGTAAATCGGTCCTGTGGTAGAGCGAAGCGGCCGTCCTCGGGCTTGTGGGCGGTGCCGACAACATTGACATAGAGTGGACAATTACCAGAATCTGGCCCTCGGCTTCGGCGGCGGCCGTCTGTGCCGGAGCATGGTGGAAACAAACAAGTTCACAATCACGCCCAATTTTATGTACACTTTTAGTAGGTATCACATGGTTATCACATTTGAATTTAGTGACCTTGGTCTGTTTGAGTTGTGTGAAGAAATTTACATATGAACAGAGTGTAATATGTGAATTTCACTTTAGGTATATTACTTTAGCTGATTGTTAAAACTATAATTGTATTTCACTTCGATTTCAGCAAAAAAACTCTCAGATCGACGCTTACATCTTTTTTTTTCTGATAGAGGGTTTTCCCTATACAATTTTCATCGTCTCTATTTACAAATCGGTAGCAAATTTATTATTTTGCGTTTTACGAAAAGGCTTGCTCTGATTACAAGAAGTTACCGTAAGCACGTTTTTGAAAACCGCGCTGGGATTGTATATAGTTAAATGCAAACGGTCAATGCATATTTTTATTCTTATCAACCGCTTTATCGACTATTGTAAATTGATAATAGTCAAAGCAAACAGTCATCAAACATGTTAAATAGTTGTCTAAGTGCGGCGGGGTACAAGTTAAACTGATCGAAGTGAAACACAATCCAAAATAAGTTTAAAAAAATTTCATAGTTACAACTATTTCATTTTCTTGCTTTTATGATATTACAATAAAGTAAACGTAAAGTGTACTGACTTGAAGCTAGCATGGTGGTGATCCTGGCGGGGCGCCAGCGGCGTGGCGAGCGGCGTGCCGGCGTCGCCGGTCCGCTTCTTGAGCGCCGACTTGAGCGGCACGGCGTTGAAGCTCGGCTCCTTCGGCGGGATCTCCTCCACGCGAGACGTGTCCGTTACTGGGAGCTCCTCTTCAGAGTCCGCGTCGTCCTCGTCTTCGGCTGACATAAATAATAACAGATTCAGATCTAGTTTTGTCACTAACACTAGAATAAAAACTATACTCCTCTTTTCGGGGTAATAGCGCATATAACATTTCAAAAATTCTGTACAATTTTCTCTGCTTATGCTCCACTGATAACAAACTATACGATTTGTTTGATCAAATCATCTGTCGAGTGGCAATTAACTACTACATACGGCCTAGAATAAACTGAATAAGCGAGTAGGTAGACCATTAAGTTTATCAAATAGGGACACAATTTGTACTTTCTTTGTAAAGCTAATACGAGTAGATAAATTACTGGTCCTACTAAAATTGACTGCATTATAATTCGACTGTACGTAGTTAATTGGTCTGAATTTTGAAGGACACCTGATTATTAGGAATAATACCAGTCACCAGTCAAACTAAACCAATTACGGACCGTAACAAGCCCAGAAACGAAACAAAAGAAATAAAGTCTCTCAATCACGTCACGTCAATCAATCAGTAATCCTGGCAGTGATGTGGATTTCATTGCCGCGCTCGGTCAAAGGACCAAAACATGTATTCATTGGGAAAAATATTGGTTTTCTTTTGAAATCAAATATGTACATACTTTGGTATACAAGTTTTTAGTAATATTATGATAAAAAAAGCTTAAAAACAGACAGACAAGAAAAACAGACTAGATTGCCGTTCTACTGTGATCTCCTCACCGTCGTCGAGCGCCGTTTTGTCGTTTATCAGTCCTTTTCTGCGCGTAAGCCAAACAGATTGTAGCCTTACAGTCCTCACCCGTTATCTCCGATAGAAGGAGACAGTACTATTGTCACTGTATGTATACGTACAGTCCTCGTGCGTATGCTGCTGGTGCTGGTGATGGTGGCGCGTGGGGCTGGGCGAGCTGAACATGGGCGGCGGCGGGATGGGCCCGATCTCCGACAGCGCGATCGGTGGCTCCGGCAGCTCGGACAGAACTAGTTGCTCGTCGCCGCCGGGCTCCCCGTAACCGCCTACTGGAACGATAACAGTAACCATTAACCCATAGTGATTACTACAGAACTTACAGAAGATTCTCTCGCCTAGTAATTTAAATCTAGTCACTTTAGTTTTGCTACTATACTACTTGCTACAGATGGAAACACACTATCACTTGTGTTTGGTTTTAATATAATTTATAGGCAGGTACTATGCATATTAATGTTTTGCTCAGCCGTGCACTCAGTAAGCTTTCAACTTTATTAGCTTGATGCATTTTTAGCTAAACTCCTTTTATACACAACACACGCGCTCCACTGCCTCGACATCCCGATAGCTCGTGCGTAGCATTGTCTTAAAAATAGAAGGTCAACATCCCGTAGATAAGCTAGCGCTAATTTAGTCAAAAAGATAACCTTTTGAAAATTAAGCACCTAATAGCCAGCTTATTTATTTTTTATATTTTATACCTACCTACCTACGTGTAATTTTCTCCTAAAAGCCTGAACGGCACTACACACTACAAATGAGTACCTAAATACGGCACTAAATACATTTCAATTGCCACTTTAACTTGTGGGTAAATTCCAACAATGATTTTATTGCCCTATTGAGATACCGAGTTTACTATCGCCTCGGTCCATTAACAGCTCTTTAGGCAGTTATGACCAAAGGTGACGCTGTTCGGAACCCAAAACAGAATTCCACGTAGTTCATGAATTGTTAAAGTCCATTTCAATAGAACTTGCAAACTATGTAAACAAACCGCCATATTGAAATTGTCTCTGAATGATGAATTTGCTAGTGATGGGCAAGAGTCTTACTTAGTCCTTTACTTAAGGCCGTAACTAGGGCATGCTCCCGGGAATTCCCGGTTCTCAAATTCCCGGGAATTCCCGGGAATTTTATAGTGTCAAAAGAACCGGTGCTGAAGACCCGGTACCGGTACTTCCCGGTTCTCATCATATGACTATTTATTCCCATTTCAATAGTAGTAATGTTTTAGTACTTTAGCTCGGGACATTAAATAACATTTAATAATGGTAATATGAAACGGGGGACCCAAATAACCCGACAAACTAACCTAGTAAAGTAGGCATTCCAATATTTTCAATCAATATTACGGATAATGGTAAATTGTAAAAATTCACGCAGTTTTCTATTTCAATTTTGTTTTTATCTGAAACGTCACTAAGTAAGGTATCTCTGTTTTGACATTTTGCTGGGACATCAGTCAGCCGCGACCACGACCAGTGAAACCTGGCCGCGTAGCCAAGATGCCGATCACTTACGCTCCGTAGCGATCGAAACGCAACTGACACTGTCGCACTAATATGGAAGAGTGATAGAGAGACATAATGCTTATCGTTGTCGAAGCGATAGCGATTGTAACCTTGGCTACGCGGCCTGTGTCGAAACGTCGGTAAATCGCGTTAGACCCGTCTATAATGTGACTTAACAGTAAGGTAAACATACTGGTATTCGACGCGGTCCCAGTACATGTCATCTTGAAGCTTAAGTCATTGCCAATAGAGATGACAGCAAGGTGTCATCTATTGGGTATTAGCATTTCGAGCACTAGTACCTTACTTTTGTGTCAGTTACATTAATTTCGTAAAATAGTTGGAACGCCAACTAAAGTGTCTTGCTTTAATAAAATAGGTAATTTATTAATACTTCCGCAATTATTTATATGAAAATAAGTCATTTATAAAGATTGTAGGCTAACACAAACAATTTCTTAAAAATTATCATAAAATGCCTTGGGAACCGGGAAGAACCGGGAATCCCGGTTCCGGCCATGCCCAGAACCGGGAAATGAAATTCTTGGTACCGGGACCGGTACTGCATGCCCTAGCCGTAACACACTATCGCACTGCATCACGAACTTGGTGCGTCGCATCCATAGTTCGTTTTTTTTGCATTAAAAAGAACTTGAAAGAAGGTAAGCGATCTTGACATGTCTTTTAATTGAAAAACGCTTATTAAAAATCAGTAACTATTACTTATGAAAGCAGAAGAATATAAATGATCGTATTGGATTCATTATTGTTACATATTTGCCGTAACTTATTTTTTGAATGTGTTTTTCAATCAAAAACAAAGACATAAAGATTGTTTACCTTATTTTTAATGCTAAAAAAACGAACTATATATCACTTATGGGTGCGACGCACCAAGGTCGTGGTGCGGTGCGATAGTGTGTTACCATTTTTAGGGTTCCGTACCCAAAGGGTAAAACGGGACCCTATTACTAAGACTTCGCTTTCCGTCCATCCGTCCGTCTGTCTGTCACCAGGCTGTATCTCACGAACCGTGATAGCTAGACAGTTGAAATTTTCACAGATGATGTATTTCTGTTGCCGCTATAACAACAAATACTATAAACAGAATAAAATAAAGATTTAAGTGGGGCTCCCATTCAGCAAACGTGATTTTTGACCAAAGTTAAGCAACGTCGCGCGTGGTCAGTACTTGGATGGGTGACCGTTTTCTTTTTGCATTTTTTTCCGTTTTTTTTTTACTTTATGGTGCGGAACCCTTCGTGCGCGAGTCCGAGTCGCACTTGCCCGGTTTTTATGTCAAACCATATCGAATAATTAAATACCGAAAGTAAAAAACAAGTAAATACTTATTTTTAATTTGTTTAATCACGATTCTTCACGATCAGAGGAAAAAAAATTGTCAAACTAGGTACCGCGTAGTGTATATACCCGCGTTGGCAGGTACAGACCGTGAGTCGCGTAGTGTGTAGCGGCTTTACGAGTATATCACCAACTTTAGTCACAACACTACCCATCATAGACAATTGTAGAATGTAAAAGAAACAAAAACGTCATTACATCAGGGCCTAATAACCTAACTTATGAAACCATTTTAAACTTTTAATGAAATATCCAAGATACAGTTATATATTGTTGTATTTTACGGTAACGACCGCTTTAATAGTGTATAGTCTATGTGTTTCAATGGTGTTTGATGAGATGATGTGAAAATTCAAGGAGAAACAGTGACAAAACAAAGTTACGTCCTTTGTTTACAAAGTTAGCAAGTTCTATTGGAATGGACTTTAGGTATAAATATAAATCATCCAGTTATGCTTTAAGGTACATTCTTGGTTCAGTTAGCGATATTTCTGCCATAGTATAACCGCTCTATCCTAAAGATTTACTACTCGACTTTCATTGTAGGCTCACCATGCAGCGCAAAGCAGTTTTAATCATTTTGAATGAAACCTCTTGTCGTTGAAGTCAGTAACAGAAGTCAAGAACGTAATGGAAAATGTTATCACCATCTAAATTGTCTAGAAAATAAATTCCGCGCCGTTTCATTTGTGCTGACTATAGGTACAATATACAATACAAATACATGTACCTACAAAGAGAAACTGGCAACGTGCGTTAAATACTGTTACGCTTATTTGTTTAAAACAATAAACTTTGAAATATATGTACATATATGCTGTTCTTGTGTGCGGTGACGAACATTGTAACCGTACTATCCCACTACGTGTTACGCCACGATTTTTGGCTAACAATGAGCTATAGGTACATCCGTCTGCCCAGATTGGTGAATCACACAAACATTGTCTGGCAATTATTAGATAACGGCTTTTTTGTGGCCCGTATTGAGTGGTCGTTTTCACAGCGACATACTGAATAAAATACCAACAATACAATATACGAATAAAAATGTGGGAGACTTGTCCTTCAGAGTTTGCTGATACTTGACAAGGGCAAGTCGATTGATTAATGATACCTAACTATATGGCTAACGAAAGTTGAACCAAGCAAATTTAATGACCTACGAGGCAGCACTATTGATCAAGATGTATGTGGGTTGTAACTAAAATTAAATTCTCTTGTTTTATTATATTCGATAGCTAGACCAAACGGGTATACAAAAAAGGCTACATAAATTATAATGCAGCTGTAGGGCATTTCACGCACAGATGGTAGATTTTATTTTAATACCAAGTAAATATTTTTTAAATAAGTAAAAATAAACAAAGTAAAAATAAATCAGGGTATTTTCCTTTACCAGTACCTACCTACGATTTACGAACAAGCACCGCAATGAGAGTCAAATGAACGAAACCGTGTGATTCCTCGATTATACGACAAGGTAATACTGACCTACGTCTCCTTGATAACATATCCGCCGCGTGTGCTTGCCTGCTGTCAAGGAGTTTGGACGCTCGGGCCTCATCAGCTCGCCGCCATTTTCCAATTTGTCTTTCTTTGGTTCTGTAAACAAAATAAACAAACATTGTATAATAGGAAACATAAGCAGTTCTGTTATCAATTATCATCATGTTGCTTTTGGCACTTGGCCTGAAGTGGAGGTAAACACGGAATAATACTGAATAACAAACGTAGGGCTGGCATGTATTATATCTAAATTGCTTCTTACAGAACAGAATCGTAAAATTTGTACCGTTTGAGTTATCACGATCGTAACTAGAGAAAATGGTAGAATACAAAAGATCGATTTGCGACGTTTTTTATGTTTATGCTGTGATTTTTTCTAAAAGCCCGTGTTTACGGTTCTCGGTGCGGATATGGTGGGCAATCACTGTCCGGGGTTAAGGGTGGCAAGATCCGTTCAGGAATATTTAGCTTTGAAAATGCTACGAGCAGCGAATACATCCCAACAAGATTGTCGCGTACGTTCTCAGAGATGACGCGGATGGTGCGCAAATTTTAAAATTGTACCTAATCGTTAGCGCGTCATGGGACAAATATGAAATCATGAATCGAATTACGTTCATCTAACATTTGGTTTTTTAGACGGTAAACCTTACTCAGGTACGTAGTCTGTAGATAATTTAAAAGGGCTCATTGAAGCATTAAGAGTAGTGCTTTAATAAGTGCATCATCAGAGTCATGGGAAAAAAGTAGTTTGAAAAGACACTCTTCATTCTGCAGTAACCTCGGAGTAAATATCTATGGAGCGGCCATTAACAGGCGTTCCCCTCTGCAAAAAGATCGCGGCCGCCGGTCAAGGAGGTTATATAAAACTAGTTGCCACACGTCATACGCCATTCACCAAACGTCAGTCTAAGCGGAATGATAGGAGCCGAAAATGCCGAATTGCAGCGTTTTCTCGTGCAAAATGAGATCGGAAACGTCTAGTCTACAAAAAGAACACGTTTCTTATCATATATAAGTACTATTACATCTAAATATTATCAAATAGTGCATTAACTTTGCAAATAACTAAAAAACATTGTCAATCTGACAGTGATACCAGTGATATGATATTAGATCTAATTTAGGGTAATTCTAAAGAAGACTTTCTAAATATTAATTAGGTACGAGTAGAATTTCTAATAGGAAATATTATGCGAAACTCTGCGTAGGGGGCGCGACTACCACAATCCATCACAATCTGGGGGTCCGCCGCGGACAAGAAAATTTAAATTTCGTTAGGTATCTAATCTCTCTATCATATTTGAGCGGTAAAGAGAAAAGAGAAAATTTACTAGCTAGCTTAGTGCTACACTCTGACGGCAGAACATTGCAGTAATACGCCCTATTTGCGTTGCTTTTTGTTATATGTGACGTTCCATGGAAAAAGGTACCCATATAATTTATGTAACACATTATTTTTATATAATACCTTAGTTTCATATCAACCTAATCTATTTAATCAAATAAATAGATCTATAAGAATAAAGAAAAGGGGGACGGGGGATCAAAAAGTAGTCGAAAGCATCTCGCGTGATTTGTGCACAACCCCTAAATAACGTAAAATTACCGATAGACTCTTTTTTGAAAATTAATTTTCCTTTAGTTTCTACATATAGCTGGTCAAGCAGATCTTATCAGTAGAAAAAGGCGGCAAATTTGAAAAATGTAGGCGGGAAGGGATATCGTCCCATAGAAAATTTGAATTTCACGGCTTTTTTACTGACAAGCTTTGCTTGACCAGCTATATATTTTTATTTAACATGTCAAATATTTTATTAATTTAAGGTATTTACGGCTGTCACTTTCCATAAATAGGCACTTTTAATTTATTACTCTGGTGTCACCGTACCAATATTAGTGATGGGACACCATAAAAACCAATATCGGTAAAATCGATATAAACATAATGAATAATATACAGATGGTCATGATGCCTAGCGAACACCAGCCATATCGTACAAACCTCAAGGGGTGATATTCCTAGGCAGATGATGATCTGCCTAGTGACCACCAGCCATATCGTGCTAACTTCAAGGTGTGATATTCCTAAGCAGATCATGAAACGCATGTCATGATCTGACTAGTGACCACCAGCCATACCGTTCAAACCTCAACATTTAGGCATATCGAATAAGTAGGATGTCCTAATTTTAGCAAATGATAACCATTGAAATGGCTTGACAGCCTACTTATAGTATACGTGTTTGGGTAGCGTATGATTTTAGTACCTAGCAGAATGCGTAGGTACTAGCTACGCATTCTGCTCCAAATGCCACATAGAATGTAGCACTAGCAGTGGCAAAAAATGCAAAAGGCAGATTATTAAATGGCGGCGTTTCATGATATGCCTAGGAATATCTCGATATGCCCGATTTTACGATCTACCGCCGATATATATACTAATTATCCCCTACTCAATATCCCTTAAATGACATCCTATGGCCGCGTTCCATCTCTGTCATCAGATCTGCATGCTCGATAGTATATTGCATTGCTTTCAGAAGTAAACCAACATGTAAAATATTAACTAATAAACTGATAATAAAAAATCATTCTATATCAGCTTGCAAGATTCGCCCTAAACAAATTGACAAACTATTAGAAATAACATCTAAACAATACAAACATTTAAAGTTAGTAAAATGCTGGTACAAAGACTTGATATTGTATTATTATTATAATTGATAAAAGCAGAAATTAAAATTCATTGTCAATTTTATCGACAATATTATCGGCGCGTCCCTCGCACTATCTAGGTTTACTTAGAACTGACGTCATCTCGTTCACGGACAGGGTTGTCTGTGTTTGTTCTTGTACTTGTGTGAATATAGTTTTTGCTAGTGTTTGATAATTTTGTCGTGTGCGTGTGTAGCGACGCATGCTAAAAATGCATTAGTGTTAACATTATTTGTGTGCGTTACCTCGTCCCCCGCGCCAAAAACGACAGAATTTTTCAGATAGAAATTAGTGCGCGTCTCTACTCCATAGATATTTACTCCGAGGCAGTAACAGAAATGTATGAAATAAAAAAAAATGTCATGGAGGTGGATAATGTGGGCATGCTCGTGCTAAAAATAGGAGACGAGCGCGCTAGCGGCACGCGTTTCCATTCATCGCGGCGCCCACCGCGCGTCCTTGGCCGCGCTATGGGAACGCAATTGACGCATCCCGCGACATAAAATTAACCGACTGACGAGAAACAAATAACAATCAATGTCAGTATCAGTGAGTTCGCAGAATTTTAGAGAGGATCAAATATGCCTTGTATTATGTATAGAATCAATAGTATTATAAAGCAGCATCAGATAAGTAATAGTCTACACGCGTGTGTTTAGTGCGTGACATCAGGGATCAGGGGCATTTAACCGTCGTGCGAAAGTATGCGATTTGTGTATGAGTTTAACAAAAGCATTTAGTCAACTGTGACACCGGAGAAAACCGGATTTTTGCAGTCCTTGCCCGGAAAGCAATTGACGCATCCCGCGACGCAAAATTCACCAACCGACGAAAAAATAATTTCGCGCCGACGTCGCCTACGCGAAAACGAAACTATGATTGATCAATAATTATATTTGGTACCCACACAATCCATCATACTCACTGCCTTGGCCTACTTCGTGAGAATATTTAGTAAACACAGCTTTGTTATTAAGATTTGATAGTGAGTGATATAGTGATATATCTCTGCGCTAACTTTTGCCACTTTTATCAGATGGCAAACTTCCAAATAGGTACGTGAACAGTTGACAAAAAGTTCACTTTAAACAAATTGTAAATTAAACCAATTTCATGTTAAATATTGAAATTAGACATTGTAAATGTTTAACAGCTCTTAAAAAACATTTATTCCATTTGACATACCTACTTAAATGTAAAAAAAAAAATTCGTCTGCAGGTTTGTTCCAACCAACAATATCATGAAATCCACAAAAGTAACGTATGGTTTGAATAAATATACGTTTACTAAACCAAAAAGATTATGAAAGCAAACGCCAACGAATTCTTAGTGACAAGTCAATATACTCTTACAGGAAAAGGAGAAATTAGTATACTTATGATATGAACTATTATCAACATCAGCAATTAACGAACGATTGGCTTAAAAAGAAGCCCAATTCAATTTAAATTACCAGAGTGACGTAACCTCATAGTCATTAATTTTCGCCCTATAAAATCCAATTAGTCATCAAAGGGACGAAGCATCCAAGATAAACAACTGAAAATGGGGGATGTTATTTTAAGGCTTTCAATATCAATAGGTCCAGAGGCCTGTTGACATACAATAACCCTCAATCATTGTAAGCGTTAAGTTATAAATACAAGGACGGCGGTATTTATTCAACAGGCTAGGGAGTGGGGGTTGGTGCGCGAGCGCGCTAACTTGTTAGCACGCGTGGGTTCAGCGCCGATCGATCCCGCCGCCCTTGGCCGAGCACCCTGACAGTTCCGAGGACGTCGCTCGCTGCAATCTTACGTAACCACAACACCCTATCTCGCACGTGTGACTTTTGAAGGACCTCTGCGGATTCAAGGTTTTCCACTTTCCGCAATGCCGAGGGCGCGGCGCTGTATAGTTACCTACGAGGAAAACACTCCGAATATTATGATTTTTCAATAAAGTAGTGTACTCGTATTACATCGCACATAGGTCGGAAATCACGATTTAGGCCGCCAAAAATATTTTATTGCATTTTTGCGCTTTATATACGATTTCGAACTAAGAAAACATATTTTTAGATAATTACAATGATTATTTATATTTATGGCCCTTTTATCCAAAAAAATGTTGATTTTGCTCTTCCTCGCTTGATTATTTTATATATTAATGATATATATTATAGTAAATAAATGTGTATTTTTTTCCCATTGAATATATAAATAATAAAATACACATATATTTATAAATATATATTATATTTAGGTATAAGAGTAACATACGTATTACAGAAACTAATACAAATATACAAAGGTTGTTATCTAATATTATTACGACTGAAACATTTACTCAAAAAGATTAACATAAATAAATAAAACACACGTCACATTTAATCATCATCATATCTTAAAGAAAAATCCTCCTCATAGAAGCAACATATGGTAAATGTCCAGATTGAAGTATTCTCTAGAAAACTTTCGGGCATAGTTTAAACGATATGACCGTTTGTTTCGGGCTTCTGTAGCTTCCTCCGAAAATCGTCCAAAGGGAACTAAGTATTATTGCTATTCATTTCTGCCATGGATCAGTATTTTTTGCATTGTCGGTGTCATCGGATGCCACTCAAACAAATTTATATAAAGCTTTGACGTTTCCAGAGCGTATGAGCGGAGCGGCGGAGTTTCCTTCCAACCAAGATTCATTAGATATCAGAAAATTTTCCACAACGCGTCGTGGTCTAATCCATCTCTTTCTAAATTCTGATTTAGAATGTGAAAATTTATGCTTCATGTTATTTTTTTCCTTATCTCCGTCACCTGAGTGCATAAGGAGATAATTTTCCAAAAAATCCAATTTTTCAGTTATTGACTGAAAATTTTGTTCATTTAACTTATAAGACAGGTATTTCTGAGTCACAACATTTAAACCAGAGGCATTTGCTAAACCTAGAATAACAGAAAATACATTTTAACGCTAATGAAAAAAAAAACGTAATAATTTGCTATTTCCGAAAAAATTTTTTGAAATTCGATATTTTACAAAGTGCCCAAAAGTGCCCTCCAATTTTTTCATAAAATGTAAATATATAGTTGATTTATAGAATGACATAAAAAATATCACTGGGACGGGCCCGGAAGTATACTATTTTCACAATTGAATATGAAAAAATAATAAAATTTTCATCAAGAGGAGGGTCATGTTTGGTGGGTTATTTATTTATCATAAAATCAATATTTCTAATTTGAAATAATTGAAAATAATAGAAACTTATCTGAATTTTCGATATCCATCACTTTCACTGACTAATAAACTCCACAAAAATAAATCTTGGCTTAGAAATGTTTGCTTCGGATAAGAGTGCTAAGAACCGCGTGCGCAACGTATGTGATGACTGAGTTTTGAGAACCTGGTAGATTACCTACGTAACTTATAAGGGTGGTGGTGGGGTGGGATTAATTCCGTGATAGTGTGGTGTATTTCGAAAAGTAATTAGTTTTGCGATAAGCCGACTTTTACAAAGTTGACTTTTGGCGGCCTAAATCGTGATTTCCAACCTATGTGCATCGTCTACCTACTATAAATATTTACTATGATAACAAAACGTTGTGGTTTATTGACTCTTAGGCGTTGAAACTAAAAACGGTTTGTTTACCAGAAACATAAGTTTTAGTCGTGTTAATTACATAATATTAGTTGTACGGTGAGTCGAAGAGTGATGGGTGATGTAATTAGTCAGAAATGCGGACGGCGCGTAGGACCTGTCGCCACTGTCGCCAGTAGTCCAGTAATAGACACAATGTCAAGAGTACGGTACGCTAGGTGGAACATTTTCTGCACACATTCCTCAAGCAGCGAGCGTGAACCCAGGGCAGTTATTCCAATAGGTAACAAGTGCATCATCTCAAGCACTAATACAGTATCCTCTTTGAAGACGCACAATTCTCGCGGAGCTGTAGATCACTCTTGTGCTGGTTTGCCAAATACGATTTTCTCGGGAGTCACATCGCACGAGCTCGTTAAATACATCTACCGTGACAAACGCAGAAAACATCAATGACGCGACATCTCGAGCACGTCGTCTTCTTAATAAACACTCTTATTTAATCTCGAAAACAGTTTTCTAGATCCGTCAATGCCGTACTTATGGAATTCAATTTGCAGCTACATATGGAGTATTACCACTTACATGTAATGTACTTCAGAATTGTCTGCAAATGCGTAGAGCGATGAAATAAGAAATGATAAAGTAGAGTTTTTCCTCAAGAATATACCCTATTAAGTATTCCATGTTACTATCAGCGCCTCTGGGGAAATTAACGACACGTAATGTAAGTGATCAATGATCATAATTTATTATGTTCTACTCACACATGAGTTCATCAGTAACTATGTCAAACACTCTTTTACATACGCACTGTACTAAATACCAACATAAAGGCTTAAATAATTTATCAAAAAGTTATGTGAATGTTTCAGGCGAAAGATAAATTGTTTTAATGGATTAAATTGGGTCGCGTTGACACGAAACCGAGAGATTCTTTCACGAGAATGAGGTGGATAAGAAACATTCGTGACATAGACACACAACTCGCACGTGGGCGGGCGACGATGCCCGGTAAACTAGACATTACAGATGATTGTGATACGTCAATGTTTATTAAACTACGAAAATGTTAAAACAAATTCGAATGTAATCGCATTTATAAACAGATGTGGCGCACGTGCTCACATTCAGGTGGGCAGGAGCATAATTGGTCATAAGCAATCTTTTGTTATAAAATAGCCCAAGTAAGAAAGTAAAGTTTTAGCAAAGTCTAAAAAGTAAAACCGCTCTAGGTTTTACCTCTACATTCTGTCAGTATTTATGTTATGCAACACCTCTGCGCGTAAAGTGGAGATGATTTTATCATAGATCAGCTTTGAAGTAATGTATACGGAGCTACGGAGTTTTGTCCTTATGTTATGTTGTAAAAGCGGCTGCTACGGAACCTGACACTAACCGATTTTCTCACCTTGATATAACTCAGGGGCTACGCCATAAGACTGATGTTTAACTTTTAAATCATGTACCTATGCTTTTAACTTTCCTTCCTATATTTCAAATCAAAACAATGACATATGTACTACCACTTATAAATAGCACTAGCCCTGTGTACCTACGTAACGTGACTCAGTACCACGTCGCAACATCTAATTATAAAATGACCGATATTTTAAAAGAACTATACTATAACTCAGTGCTGACCCAATTATCTAGACATTGAAATGCACAATATAGTAAGAAAATACGTCAGTGCCAAACAAGTCAAGTGTTTCAAACCAAATAATAATAGATATAGCAGTAAATAATGTGAAATTAAGTCTTAATGTGATTCAATGTAGATTGCCAAGACCTAACTTTCCCGACTCCACTTAGAACTTGGCATTCGTAACGAGGAAATAAATTAGGTTCTTTTCTACTTGAGAGATTTCTTTTAGCAGATGTGCAAATAATTGAACGACAGCTGTTTAATTCCCATTGTTCTGATAATAAAATCGTTTTTTCTCGTTAGAGATAAGCGGTGAAATGAGGAATTTGCAAAAAAATCATTTAGGTACTTTACGGTTTACCTACCTATTATAACAACAATAAGGGTCGGTTGCACCAAACTGTTACGAACGTTAAAGAGTTCGCTAAATTTTTATGTATGGAAAGTTTCATAGTAAAGGCGCGGGGCGCGCCGGCTGACGATGATCAGTCTGTCAAATGTGGTTGGTGCAACTGGCACTAAGTATTACAAAATAACAATTTAGAAAAAAGAATCACGAGAGGACAACAACTTCTTCCCTCTGTCACAAGTACCTACAAATATGTACCTAAGCACTTAAATGATGACGGTAAATAATTATGACGTCAATACTTATGCAAATTGGTAGAGACGTTGCTGGAGTCGTTTTAACACTCAATCGGATTTGCCCAATTTTAATACACGCCTGCTACTTCTCATGTTCAATTGTTCAGATATTTTAGTGTTAAAAGTGGAACGGATTAACATTACGAACAAAAACTAGCGAGAACCCTTCTTCCGCGATCAGCCGGTGCGGAAGACAAGCGCGGCGGCAGGTCAAGGGCGGTACGCGGCCGCGGCCGTCGCTCGCTGCCAGAGGAAGCGGGCCTTTTCACCCGACTCACAGTTTTCCAGCATTCTCAGCCGCTTTCATGGACAAACGGGCTTGGAATGGGATGCGGCCTCGGATGATAAGCTGAATTCTCGTCGTGTTTGAAATATTATTGTGATGTATTTTGGGTTACGAAATGTTATGTTAGTACCTAACATTGTTGAGGCATGTTTCTACCTATTTCATAAACGTACGTTTCACAGGTTAACTATACCTATATATATAGCGTTAACAAAGATGAATTAAAATTACGCTTTCGTAAATATGTCCAGATTAATCGAATTCCGTGGATTGTTTATTATCAACAGTTAGGTATATTTCGTTATTTCGGTACGAATAATCGGAATAGCATACAGAACAAAGTACCTGACAGAACTAACACTGGAAACAATCCAAATGGGCTTTAGATCTTAGTAGGTACTTACTTGTAAATGTAAAGCAAACTGGCAGCGCTCAGTTAAAAGCTGTTACATACGTGATAATATCAAGTGAAGAGAAACTCAAAATAGACACACACACACAGAACATAATTCGTCATTATTTTATGATAGATATTTTATTTTATTATTTACTGATATTTCAATATACAATAAGTCATCTCCACTCCCCTTTGAACACTAATAATAATTAACGGATATTTAATACCGAAGTGATCCCATAAGTGTTCAGTGAACAAAGTTTTGTACTGAAGACTAAAAATGACGAAGTGTCGCGTATGATCATTTAGTAGCGTTTCAGTCCATCTGATAGGTTGGAGGACGGTTACTGATTTGCCGCTCTGACGTACCGCGACTACCGCGAGACTATTTTATTTCATACCTGTGTATAAAAAAAAAAACCTGTGTATAATAGTACATTATTGTCGAGGCTCGGAAGTAGCTACTTGCAGGCTGAGGATTCGTTTTAAACGGACGACCTTGGGAGTCCGTTTAATTGAATCCGAAGCCAGCAAGTAGCCTTCCAGCCGAGTCATATATAGTGCTTTTCTCAAAAATGGTGCAAGAAACATAAATATCATAGAAATATTTTACAAAAGCAACGTTCTTACGTATATATTTTCACAGAGAAAAGCCCTTGCCGCCTTTTTATTTTTTTAATAAAAAAATAGAAGTGTATTTTTCTGCCGAAAATACGCCAACCTATTTGAGACAGCTAAATAGTCGCGGTATTAATCATCTGTTTGGCTGTTTAATGGGCCTGTGCCTTCATTTGATATGGCCATTTGAACTTTTAAAAAGTTTGGAACTCGACAAATAATGGAATTTGTATGCAACATTGCAGTCCCAAAATCGAGACTGCAATGTTTTTAACTTTTTAATTTTTGACTGACCATAAACTCCGCGCTTCGCGACCAATTTTTTAGTCGGCAAAGTCGACTTTGCCGTCCATTTTTGAGAAAAAATATTTTCCTACTCGTCGACTATAATTCTTGAATTAAGATTCCTTATACCAAACTTCAATTGGGTATTTTTAATGTGTGGGCTCCCAACTCAACTATAATATTCATTACGATACAGTTTAGTCAACTATAATGAAATTGACCAATCACAGCTCTCCGCGATCAACAGGACGAAACAAAACCAAAGCTCAAATTAATTATTTATTTTAGCTTGTATGGTAGAAACAATTGGTTCATAAGTCAGAAACGCGCGTGTGACACCCTTAAAATAGCAACATCCATAGACTACGAAAACCACTTAGTGTTGCTTGTTAGTCTCCATAGGCTAGGGTGGCTAAAATCGAGAAAACAACGGTCTAAAAATTTAATTTAGCGCGGAGCAAGATACCAGGGCCTCATGAGTTACGAGAAGGTGTCGTTGACCAACGCGCCGGGCGCGGCGGTCGGGGCGCGTACCAGTATGAAGATATCGCGGCTGCTTGCGTATCTTAGCTGTGTATACTTTTACTTTGGTTTGTTTGTATGATTCTACTAGTTTAAAGTATTATTTTTGTTGGCTCGTAGAAAAAGTATTGTATACAATAGTGATATAATCAAGCTTTTCAATCTCGTACCTGACTTAGGCAACTCAGCAAGCTTCGTTGCCTAAACACGGTACTCGACTGAAAAGCTCTCTATTATATCACGATTGTATAAAATACTATTATATTATGATGTAATATCATAATATAAATATTTTTTAAACTTTCAGTCAAAAGTAAAATTTTGAAAATTCCCACTCGGAAATAAAGCTAGCTGCGCAATTTCACGGAATGTGGTGATTGACATTCAGGAGAGCAATTAAATGGCGTAGTTTGCACGACGCCGCACTCTCGGCACATAGTTGCGCGAGGCCACGCGACGGCGCCTTCAGCTGTTATTTATCGGCGTACGCGCCGGTATGTTATAACCCGTCGTTTACAGGAATTCATCTCGCACCAATATAAATGAAACCATGAGCATGAAAGAGAGCGTACCTACTATAACTGGTTCGCCTGAACCACCAACTCGTTCGTTCTTAGCAAGGAATGGGAATGACAACTGCTAATTTTCGTCTCATCGGCAAATCTGCCTTCGTCGAACTAATAGTATAACCATGGTATTTGTAACGATTATGCGTGAGAACTCACACTTGATCAGATTGAGACAAGTGGTCGTTAAGTGTTAAAAATAACGCAAGTCAGAGCACGCAATGTCTTAACAAACATCCGTCTTTCTTTTGACTCATCTCCTAGCTTTTCCAAAACGTGACTTATAGAAAAAGTGTTATGAAACTAATGTTACGCTCTGCATACCTCAATCCTAAAGCAAGGGTCAACTTGGGCATCGTCGTGGTCGCTTTCTAAATACCGAACAATAACAAAATAGTGTCTTTTGTTTTAGAAAGCTAAGAGAGAAGTGTTACCACCGAGTAAACGGCGTGGTCACTTTTCTTTTGTTGCAAAAAGTATAGCTTTTTATTGCAATCCGCATTTTCACAGCATTTCTCGCGTTATCCACGCATCCCCTAACAATTTTTACCTTGTGTTTTTTAATGTCGTATTGTAGTCATACAATGCTAAACTATTCTAACCTACTCCTAATATTATTTTGATACTGATAGTATAGTATTTATTAGCATAGGTTTTTGTTTTCACGCAACGATACCATATAATGAATTCATGTTTAGGTATCGTACGCTGGATGCGGATCGCTTCCAACCGGTACGAGTGGAGGTCCAAGGGGGAGGCATATGTTCAGCAGTGGACGTCTTATGGCTGAGATGATGATGATGATGATGACGCTACAAATAAGTATATGATTTTATGTCGTAGTTTTCTCCGAAAGGTAACATTTACAATAGCATTAAAATTCACCAGACTGTGAGTTACTCTCCTTTCATTCCAACATTTCCAACCCGTTTAACATTTTCGGCAAAATAACGAGTGCTTTGAGTTACTTACTTAAATATTTATGACGTCTGTCGAATTACAGAGATATTAAGAAAATTTGTTTAAAAACTTAAATTTTTCTAGTTAGCCGTTTACTTTTACAACACCAGTGTGGCCTAGATTTTCCTAATATCGATAAAGTTTACTCATTTCTTCTGCTTTTCTGTTACATATTTGTGGCAGATAGGTATAGTGTGTTTCTGATAAACCAAAGGTAAGTGTCAGGAGATTTTCGTCAAATTGTGGCTTTCATCAGAAAAGGGTATGTTCAGTACGTTGCGTCGGGATCCACGAAAGATCTGTCAGGCAGATCTGGCTTCATCATTACGAGGGTTGCTCCGAAATTTGTTAGCTGCTCCGGCTGTACTCACGCGATTTGAATATTATTTATAAGGTTTTTATCATTATGAGTGATCTTTCAATACTTATTACTTATACTTAATACTTATTACTTATTGAGGTGGTGTAAAATCATTTTTAGAAAGCGCTTTACTTAACTTTAATTAAATTTTTTAAGGTTCTGCTTATTGCTACACTGCGCTTTTTTAGGGTTCCGTACCTCAAAAGGAACCCTTTAAATTAAAGGATCACTCGTGCGTCTGTCTGTCTGTCACAGCCTATTTTCTCGGAAACTATTGAACCAATTAAGTCGAAATTTAGTACACATATGTAAATTAGTGACCCAAAGATGGACATTTATTTTTAAATTTTAATATACATAAGTTCAAAGTTATTTGAGAATTAGTCAAAAAATGACCATTCCATTTATCTCGGAAACTACGGGGTCAATTATTTTGAAAAAAATACACTTTACCTATAGATGACAGGAAAACCTATTAGAAATGTGCAGCCAAGCGTGAGTCGGACCTATGTACGGAACCCTAGAAACGCGAGTCAGACTCGCACTTGGTCGGTTTTTTTTAACATAAGACGGAAACTAATAATTAATAGCGGGTTTTAAGATCGATTGCAAAGATGACGAAATTCAATGAATTGTCACAAAATTTAAGGTCTTTTACAAATCATTTTTAATTTCATCAAAACAATTTTCAGTCAATAATACTTAGTAAAAAAACTGATGAACGCATTAATTTAAATATTTTAAATGGTCATAATATATTTAGCATCTTACTGA
Organism: Cydia fagiglandana; assembly: GCF_963556715.1. Lineage (NCBI taxonomy): Eukaryota > Metazoa > Arthropoda > Insecta > Lepidoptera > Tortricidae > Cydia > Cydia fagiglandana. The sequence continues at coordinate 9,545,923 of NC_085937.1, forward strand.
AATATCCTGAAACTAGCGACCCGTCCGGGCTTCGCACAGGTTAACAAATTATACATCTAAACCTTCCTCAAGAATCACTCTTTGTTTTATAAGGTGTAGTGATACTTTAGTGATATATATTATTATATACTTACTTAGCGCCACTTGCACCATCTCACTAACCCGGGGTTAACCGGTTAAACCTAGTGTCGAATTTTCTGGTAACCATGGTAACTCCAGGTTTACTCGGTTAACCCGGGGTGAGTGGGATAGTGCAAGTGGCGTTTAGTGAAATATCCCTCACAATGGTATAAATACTGTTCAAATTTATGCGCTTTGTAGTTATGAGTAAAACCTGAGCATAACCTGAGCACCTAAGAATTTTCGGACCAACCTTCGTAGCCTTATTTAATAATTTCTGCCTTTATTTATTACCTAAAGGAAAGTCAAACGAGTACCACGGTAAAAGGTAAGAACGGCCAAGTATCGCTGTAGTGATGATGAGAGCGTGGCATTGACATTGCCGGCCGGCGAGCGTCCGGCAAGCGCGTGCGATAACGGCTTGTCAAACTGCTTGTTGCTGCTGTCAGAAGCTTACGTAGCATGCCAATGTTAAATGTAAGCAAAGATGAGTGATAGCGGCGGCAGTTTGAGTGATAAGGCTGATGGCTGTTATCGGTACCGTTGCGTGTAAAGAGCGCGAGGTTCGCGCATTGCCTGGGGACGGGCGACTTGCGGCGCATGTAGTAGTGGTCGTGGCGCTGCGGCGGCGGCGGAGGCACGAAGGGCGGCGGCGGCGGCAGGCGCGCGGGCCTCCGCCTCGCGCCGCCCGCGAAGGCGTCCATGGCGGCGAGCGTGCCGACGTCGCTCATCGTCGCGGCGTCGCGGCGCGCTCGCGGCTGGAAGACTGAACTGAACACTGCGCCCGCACGATCGTTACCCTGCCGCCCCCCGGCCTCACGCCGGCACCGCGCGCGCCCTTCGATCGCCGCCCGCCCTCAGCGCTGCCGGCCGCCCGCCCACGCGCTGACTCGCTTTGTTGTGAATTTTTAATTTATCGCCATTCATTTAGTGTTGGAGAAAGAATCAACAGTACGAGATCTTCAGGTTCAATGACCGCATTAGATTAATCAGAATGTTGAATAAGTAAACAATTTCGTTGAACAAATTGCTTTTATTATTCAACTTCTACATGAATGTATTATGGTTAAATTCGAATTTTTAATGGCAGTATTCAATTATGTCAGATATAAATGTATAGCAATATTTTATCATATCACTGCAAAATACTTGCCATGCATCGTGTTCACAGATAGTTACCCTACTAAAATATGCAAACTAACTTTAGAAAGTGTCATAACTTTATTATTCATAGTAATCCAACTCAGAGGATATACATATACCTTGATGTTGACAACTATCAACAAATTTAAATAGATACTTATCATAACTTGTACTTTATAGTTAAGAAATACACGAATGCAAGTAATTAATCAACTTGCAGGGATGCACCTAGTGCATTATTTACCGGTTTCTGTTTGGTGGGTTTATTTTTATAGAGCAGTCTTGGTCAGTGGCCCTCTACCTTTCAGGCTAGATAAGTTCAGATACTTTATTGTCTCATCATACTTTGTGTTATCCCGGTTATTTGCCACGGCTCATGAGAGCCTGGGATCCGCTTGGCAACTAATCTCAAGAACTGGCGTAGGCACTAGTTTTTACGAAAGCGATTGCCATCTGATCTTCCAACCTAGAGGGTAAACTAAGCCTTATTAGGATTAGTCCGCTTTCATCACGATAATGTTTTCTTTCACTGAGATGTGACTGGCAAATATCAAATGATATTTCGTACATAAGTTCCGAAAATCTCATGGGTACGAGCCGGAGTTTAAACCCGCGGCCTTCGGATTGAAAGTCGCACGATCTTACCGCTAAGCTACCAGCAGCGCATTTCTCTTTGTTGAAATAGCACTGACTGAGATGGACAACGCAGTCTTGGTAAGGGTCCCAGTTGGCACCCTTCAGTTACAGAATCTTAAAAAAACCGGGCAAGTGCGAGTCGGATTCGCGCACGAAGGGTTCCGTATCATAATGCAAAAAAAAAAACAAGCAAAAAAAACGGTCACCCATCCAAGTACTGACCACACCCGACGTTGCTTAACTTTGGTCAAAAATCACGTTTGTTGTATGGGAGCCCCATTTAAATCTTTATTTTATTCTGTTTTTAGTATTTGTTGTTATAGCGGCAACAGAAATACATCATCTGTGAAAATTTCAACTGTCTAGCTATCACGGTTCGTGAGATACAGCCTGGTGACAGACGGACGGACGGACGGATGGACGGACAGCGAAGTCTTAGTAATAGGGTCCCGTTTTACCCTTTGGGTACGGAACCCTAAAAAGGCTATTTACTGTTCTTTAAAAACGACGAAAACGGGGGTTAGAAATCTGCTGCATTTCTGTTTGGTGTAATTTATCAGAGAAGTTATCCCAAATGTGTTAAGATTAATCCAATAAGTTAATAGGTAGTGTGCATCCGTAAAAAAAACATTTTTTTACGGATGCATTTCCCTTTAATTTTTTTTAACTTTAAAAAACTGGTATTTAAACAAAGAATACAAAGATATACGCGGGGGCGTATAGAAGTGCTGTAATTGCAAACTCCCACGTACCATCGCCCACACCTGTTAACTGTACATCGGTGGACCTCATGCCTTTTGTAATAAGGTCCACCGATGTACAGTTAGGAGTGTTGCTGTTTGTACATGCAGATTCAGCTGCGCTCATTTAGTATAGAGAGCTGCACTGTGACGTCAAAGGAGTTTGCACAATTGTAGTTACCACAGATTATAGATAGGTAACTACTTATTAAAAATACAATGACAGTAAGGTTTTTTTCAAAGTAGGCATCCATAATTTTACTGGCGATCTCATATATGTATTATGCTTATAGCTTGGACCGATAAAAAAAAATATAAAAAGTTTAAAAACTAAGCAAAAATGGCAGAATTACCTAGCATTTACCATAATAACCTGACGCCTTTCAAAGTCTTTCTTATTGAAATATAAATAATAAATCCAGAAGTACAGGGGTCTCGGCCCCGAGTATACTTTTATGCCATTTGGGGTTGAGACCCTTGGCCCGTGGGGTCCTAATGCGGTACAACTTTTTAAAGAGCTAACAAAAAGGCTTATAGACTTCACTGGTGACCGAAGAGCTGGCAGCTTTCTCGCTCAACGTATTAGCTTAGCAATACAGCGGGGAAATGCTGCCAGCGTCCTCGGCACCATGTCAAAGGGGCCAAATTTCTTAGACATATTTTAATTTTATTTTATTTTATTTAGTATTCGTTTTTAGTTTTAATTTAGTTTTATTTTATAGATAAGTTAGTTTATTTTTATTTTTAATATTTGTATCTATCTTATAAATAAATAATGTATTTATTAGTAAAAAAATAAAAATAATAATAAATATATACTCCTTATGTAAACTTATGTAAAAAATAAGGTTGAAGTGTACAAACTGAAAATTATATCATGATCGTTTTCAAAAAGTGCGAGATCAAGAATTAATAAAGGTAAGTAAATAAGTTAGTTTATATAGTTAAAAATGTCTGTGGGTCGCTGTTTAAAAAAACAATGGATAGGTACAATATAACGGTATAAGCGTGGGCTGAAAATCTGCTGAAGTTTCAGCCTCTCGCATAATTGAAATTTATGCTAGGGTAACCAGACGTTAGAATTTTTATTGTCTTTTTTTATTATTTAAGTATTTATATATTATAAATCGTTGCCTGAGTACCCACAACACAAGCTTCTTGAGCTTACTGTGGGACTTTGTCAATCTGCGTAAGAATGTCCTATAATATTTATTTATTTTTATAAATCAGGGCTGGAGCCGGAAAACATATTAGGAGTTTTTTATTAAAGTTAGGCTTAAAATGTTTACTATTTTTCTACGATACAGCCTCTGCGATGCTCCGGAAAGTCTAAAATTTAATATTAATGACTGTTATGGTCATTAATATGAAGTCAAATACTAAGCAGTAAGTCAAAAGCAGTAAGTCGATTATAAAGATGTCACAAAATCGTATCTAAAAAGACTCAGAACCCTATTTAGCTTCAGCTAAGTTCATTCAACCATATGTAGTACTGCACTGTGACGTCAGACTTCAGAGGAGTTATTACAAATGTATCGCACATGGATTACTTCTTCATTATTCATGGCGAGCGGGTTGGCTAACGCCGAACTCGATGCGGCTATAGACGCAATATTAATGTATAATCCACGTCATGAATGGAAATGGATTTCTAAAGCGCAGGTTTACAATAGTGTACACTTACAATGAATTTGAAGATGAAACCGGCCAAGTGCGAGCCGAACTCGCGCACGAAGGGTTCAGTACCATTAGTACCATTACGCAAAAAAACACTTTTATTGAATGGGAGCCCCACTGAAATATTTATTTTATTCTGTTTTTAGTATTTGTTATTATAGGGGAAACAGAAATACATCATCTGTGAAAATTTTAACTGTCTAGCTAACACGGTTCATGAGATACAGCCTGGTGACCGACAGACAGACGTACAGACAGTCATACAGACTGACAGACAGACAGACGGACAGCGGAGTCTTAGTAATAGGGCCCCGTATTACCCTTTGGGTACGGAACCCTAAAAAATACGAAAAACCAATTGCTGTAATAGGTTTAGTGCTATATATTTTCCTATTTGTCGTCAGCTCTCCTAATTCTTTTTAGTCACCAGAGTGGTATTTTATAGGTCTTTTTTATTAAAAAACATGTACCTGAATATGTTTAATCGATCTTACTACGACAACGACTTTAGTTTATGTTTCATTAATTTCATTATTTTCTTATATATTTCCAGACATTCAAATAAAATAAAATCATTAAATTAAGATCTCTGTTACAATTTACCGTACTTCACAAATAAGGTTTTTGGCTTACAGAATTTTTTAATCTTCAATCTCTGAACAAGTTACATTAAAGCTATGTCAAATCAGACCTTAAATACGTTACGATTCTCTTTGTACGGCTAACAAAAGGAATACGAAATTTGGAACAGAATGGAAAAGTAAAGACCTATTTCTGGCGATTGTTCCAGTTCTCGATTCCATTTAATACATTATTTACACCGCGCAATAGGTACTTATGAATATCGACAGAGAAATTCCAAATTCTTAAAACTTTCGTACAATCGTTAGGAGGTATAACGCAATTCTATTTGAATAATGGCTTTATACTCCATATTTACTTTAGATTCATCGGGAAAACGGTTTATTCATTGTTAGGTACATTTCTGTGTAGGTGTCTTTGTCAATTACGGAATAAAAGTAGATTTTTGGACTGCTAATCTATCGATCTTTATTTAAATTGATAAATATTCGTCACTTGGACGTGCGAAGCAGTTAGCCGATGGATTTACGGTTATCGATCATAAAGCGTACCTATTATCTACTGCCTTGTTTTACAGGTATATATTATTTTGGCTAATTCCAAGTGAAGCTGCAGATTAATCGTAGCGCCAGTCGACAGTCACTTCTCATCTCGTCGCCTCGATATAACTTTAAATTAACGTAGTTAAAGTTTGCTCTGCTCCAAACTCATCTTATGCTGGCGTGAATCACATCCCCTGTATTTATGCTGTTCTCGACATTATATGATAAACTTTCATTACGTAACTTACGTTACGACGTAGGTATACAGGTTGTTTGGTTATCAGTTGAATTCAGTTGGAAAATTCGGGAATGTATTTTGGTAACACAAAAGGTGTTTTGTTGTTTCGATTGTTAATAATCAGTCGTATACACATCTGACACAGTCCAGACTTGTGGACCATCTTGAGGCCCAGTGGATTTAAGAAAAATCATCTTAGGGAAATACAATGTTTACTGCTAAATCGAAACCCCTATTAACCATGGGCATGGAATCCCTCGCAGTCCCACGATTCTCCTCTCCATAAGTTTTCTCATTAGGTATAATTTATATAAATTCGCAGAATTATGGTAGCAGACTGTAAAAACTGGTAGCAACAGCAGACTACCAGAACATGCAGTCCAAGATAGAGACCGCTATGTAACTGACCCGTATTGCGTCAGGAGCCGACCGCGAAGCGGCGCGTGCATCACGGCGCACTCGGCCTCCAGTCACTCACCTCTTAGGCAGGCACAGCCCATGATGTAGCCCATCATAGAGACCCTCGGCGCCGGCGGCGGTGGCGGCAGGCGCCGGCCGCGGGGCGGCGCGCGCGACACGGCGCCCGCTCTCACCCACCACCTCTGACGCCACGCCCGCAGCCCGACTCGCCCGCGCCCAGCGCTCGTGTACGACACAGCCACGGACTCATATTTAACATTTATTGATTTGTTTTAATTCAGACTGTAGTTTGTAGGCTGAGATAAAAAAAGTTTCAACAAATTGCTCACGGACTGATGCCAATGGTCGATGTAACCACCCGCCGCCCGCGACCGATGGTAGACGCTACCGCCCGAAACCAGCAACGGTCGAATGATCCCAATATGAGTGAATGCAGTCTCGTTGAACCCGCGCTCATGACGATCTATGAGTGGCATATAGAATTACAGCGGCTACCCGTAACATTAAAGTTGGGTATGTATGGTACGAAATTACGTGGTGCCCGCGTTACCAAATTTTTAATCATTCAATTTGCTGCTGATAGGTTAGACGACATACTCGTAGTCACGAATATACACAAAAATGTATACTCAAAGGACAATTTCGAAATAAGAATAATTGTGACGTGAAACGACCTATTTGTGATGTGGGATAGGTTCAAGAAAAGACGAACAATCGTAAGAAGGACATATTACAAAATCAACTGATTATTATTTTGAAAACTGAATTTGGACGTCGTACCTATACCGGGTGTGGCCTGTAACATGAGCAAACAATTAAAACATAGATTGTACTCCTCAAACGGTGACAGTTTTGTTCAACAACTTTTAATAATTATGAGGTATTTAGACTCCATATTTTTCATACAAAATAAATATTATCTTCAATGGACGCCATCGCCGCGCCATAATCATTGTGATTGACGTTGCTTGTCACGCCTTAAACATAACAAAATTCGCAATACATTGCGTGTTACAATAAAATTTAAAGTGTATTAAAAATCAAACCACAAGTTATTTTTAAAAGTCGCTGAACAAATGTTGGTCAGTATGAGGAGTACAGCCTGCAGTTAAATTTTTTTCTCATATTACAGGCCACACCCGGTATATGTTGTACACAGCACAGTAATTATATTAAATGCATAGACGTGTATGTAGGCACACAATAATGAAATGTAAAGGTTGAGTTGAGGCGTGATTACTTAACAAAGTATGAAATACTTAGAATAACCACCAGCACATACCAAAACTTTTTACGACGGTAAGTTAACTCAACAACAACGGCATACTCACAAGATCTATACTCGTAAACTTATACCTAACATTGAACTGACGTCAGGAGACACCGTTTAATCAGATTAAAACTTTCCAAGTTAGTTATAATTACGTCTGCGCCCTGAGGTGATGCTTTTACTCGACAGGCGCAGTCGCCAGCGACATCTGATGAGGAGTGTTAATTTACAAGACGGCTTGCTGACTCTCTGGTGTAAGTTTTTAAGTCAATTAGCCTCCGCCTGCGACTTTTTCTGCGTAGAAGTTCTTTATACCTAGGTAGAATTAAAAAAATCCACAGCACATTTGTTGAAGAATATGTTCCTACATTCAAACTTCGTCTTCATTGGTTAAGTTTAGGCTGTGCGTGTGCATTGTCTGTCCGTATGTTAAGATGTTTTCTGGAATTTGAGTAAATAATCTTATATCTTTAAACTGGCAAGGCTTTAACGATTTTTGCCATAGATACCTATGGGGGTTTTCGGGGGCGAAAAATCGATCTCAAGGTCTGATCTCTGGAAAAACGCGCATTTTTTAGTTTTTATATATTTTCTGAGCATAGCTCTGTCTCCCAGGTACCTACTACTGTATGAATGGATGCATACATCATGGTTGTCTTTATGCAATAAAATGAAGGGTCAGTGAAAATCACTTCCACTCGCTGCATCGATTCGTAGATATAAGGTAATTCCCTCGTAATGAGGCGAAATAATTATTATCTGCTATATAGTTTGGCTATCTGTACCTGGAAGTGTACATAATCAATTGAATTATCACTTTGTAAGATTACCTACGTTGCTAGAAGTTATATAATTGATATATAATAGATATCTAATAATAAACATTTAATTAAAGCGAAATATTTTTTTTTACTATATAAGTTTTATATTTGTATTTACATTATTTATACTACAATTCATGATTTCCCACACAATCACTATTCTGAAAAAGTTATCATGTCAAGCTGTCATTTAAATAACCCAACTAATAAATATCGTGTGGACAATACAACAATAAAGCAAGATAAATATGTAGCTTTCTTGCTCTGCTATGTTCAAACCTTATAACCGATTATTGTAACAAGCAGTCGTTATTTGTAACATGGATACCGTCAATCACACGCATGAGTTCACTAATTGTTCATGCGTAGCCTAGAAAATAATTGTAAGATAGATTTACGACCAATTAACAAACCAGCAACTGTTTACATTAATAACTACTACTAACAACTTTTTAATGAGGTGTTACCTACATCCACTTACTAAAACACATTTCTAACGAGATCGTTATGTTTCAAAGATTTCTGTTGAAATATCAAACCGCTGAAAACGAATAAAAGGTTACGGTCCTTTAGTAAAATACTTAAGATAGTAACGTTAATTTCAATCCCTTGGCAACAGTCTTGTTTTAAAAGTACTTCGAACGAATTACGAGTAGAAGGGAAAAAGCATTCCCAATGGCGGGTGATTAAAATATAGACTTCATAGGACAATACTGCCTTTACCGTCATACATGAAACAAAAACACACATCTACCGATAAAGTCATTATTATTGAAAGTCAGACCACTAAAAAGTTGATATTGTGCTTTAAAAAAAGCCCTGCGTTCATTCGGATTGAATAAACCCTAACTTAATCCCTCGACAACAGTTCTTGGGCTGAATAAAATATGTTGTTCTGAAGGTTCTTTGAACGAGCTAAAGGTAATGAGCATTCCCAGTGGCGGGTGATTATATAGACGCCGTGGGACAATATTGCCTTTGCCAACACACACCTACTTACACATAAAACAAAACATTATAATGAAAAGTAAAACGTGTACATTAAGAGAAGCACAACGTTTTAATTACCGAGTAGGTTTATTAGACTAAAACCCCTCAGCAACAGTTCTTTGACAAAATAAAATACGTTGTTTGGAAAATATTGTGACCGAGTAAAAGGTAAAAAGCATTAATAAAGGCGAGAGATTATGGTCGCCGTGGAACCGGTGATACCATACAGGGAACAGTGGCTCATCTCTGTCTTTACCCAAAGAATGATGGTTTCGAAGTACATACATATTTTTATTGATAAATGAAACCGCTAAAAGGTTAAGACAATAATTACAGGCTTAACGCCACTCATTCAAATCCCTTGGCAACCGTTCTTGGCAAAATATTTTGTTATGAAAGTACTTTTAACGAGTAAAAGGTAATGAGCAGCAGTGTCGGGTGATTATGGTCGCCGTGGGACATTGCCGGTGCAGTGGCCGCGGTCGCGTGCTGCCGTGCCGGCGACGATCGATACCGCCCGCAAAGCTCGCGCTTCGGCACATACTGCCTACTTAATGAAAAATGCAACTTCCAGTTGGGTATTACACATAGGAATAGGCGGAACTAACTCCTTAACAAACCTATTAAGGGGCCGATAGTAACGATGAATGTTTGTGCCGTCTTCACACGAGGTATAAAAACAAATAAGAAGTCATTGTTTAGTGGAGCACAAAGATTCCTCGTGAAAAGTTACGTTTGGACGACTTTTTTCGGGTCGTGAGCACAGCGGGAAAGTCCCATTGCGTAGCATGAGTCAATACCGTGTCATCGGCCGCGGAGTTTCGGCGCGGAGAGTGGCGTCTATGGGGGATGACATAAGAGATTAGCCGGTGATTTGACAGGTGGCGTATGTCGTGGGTAGATAGAATGAGGTTAGGGCGGCTCGCGCTCGGTGCTGGTTGCGGCAGGTCGGTCGCGGGGCCGGCGGGCGCGGGCGCGGGCGGGCGAGCACTGAGGCGCGCGCCGCCGCTCGCACTAACATACCCCCGCTCACCCCCGACCACTGAAAGCCAGATCTAGACTTTCACGAGCACCCGCGTCGCAACGTCTAGCGCACGTCCTGACATATAACTTCCATAAAACCGTCTCCATTTCGATGCCTCCATTGTGTACGATCGTTCCCGGGTTCAGTCATGAATAAACCGCTGATATTGCGGTGAGACTTATCGTGTTTCACCGGCTAACACACAAACTTTTGAAATAGATAAACTAGTTACTAAAACTGATGAGAGATTATACAGTTTATAAATACACAATGTCATTGTCATCTATTTATAACACATTGTTCGAACTTTTACGTCGTCAAGAAAAGTTCCCATTGTTGTCTAACGCGTACTTTTTTGCTTTACTAGCGTGACTTTTTAAACGCTTATGACGCGTATTGAGGGTTAACTATGCTTATAGTGACGTCATAAATAGCGTTACTTTTGCATCCCGAGTGGCTGGCTAGAGGTGAATGCTCGTCCGGCGTCCTGTCAGGACACAGCATAGAGACTATGACAGTAACCTATCCAGGCAAACTATGCACTTCTTTTTGCGAACGCGCATTTAGCCGTATTCAAAGATAGATTACTGTTCCAATCAACTCTGGCCAGGATGTCGCTAATTCCCAGCACGCGCCAAATAGCCACTCATCAATGCGCGTCCAACATTTGCTACTTAATAATCACTAGCACTAACCTAGTTGAGCGTTCATTTGCAAGGCATGAGCTGAAATTACTTCAGCCTTTTTAATTAGGAAAGCTTTGGGACTAATTAGTACTTAGTTAATTCAATTAATGTAAACGAGACGGTTAGCACGGTCATGGCAAATTGCGCATCACGGTGTATAATTTTGCCCCAAAAAGAATTCATTTTTTGCTAGTCGGAGTGGAATAAATAATGAGCATCCCTTGTGCGCTGTCGAAATGACACGTTGGACATTTACAGCTTAACCCTTGTGCGAAATGGGAGGGGATTGAGTATTTGGTAAAGGTTTATGGGGAGATAAAGGCCTTTATTACGGTTTAGTTTGGTGTAAACCAGGCTTATTTAAACACCATAATGGAGTTTGGCGAATACGAATATTCGGCCGAATGATCGATTATGATCTTACCGGACATTTGGCCGAATTATTCGGTTCATCTGTATCATTCTAATAAACCATTTGGAAACGTAAAGATTAATCGCATCTCTGCACTGTCCATATTTGGCAAAAACATCCTACGGGAACAGGACGGATTTCGTAATTTTTTCTAATGATAACGGGAAAATAATTCGGTCGAACTTTGCAAAACTTGCCGAATATGTCGAATACTGAATAATTAATCGAATATTCGGCCCATCTACTAGTGACTAGTAGATGGGCCGAATATTCGATTAATTATATATATTATATATTACTAGTAACTAGTCTATCAACTACCAGAATAAAATATTACTATTATTAGTGAAATAGAAGATATTAGAGGAAGGCGTTGCTGAAACACCATACTGTTTGACAATGAAAAAAAAATGTAGTTAAAGCCACAGCACAGAAGTTAATTGTTACATGTTGTTTGTACGTTGCTCATACATCCTACGACAGCATACTAACGAGTGGTCTATAGCTACTAAGTATACTTCACAATGTCACACAATGGCATCGTTAATGAAACGCGAGTACCCACGCCGCACTATCTATTGCGCGCTATTGAATGAGATTAACTAATTGCTAACCGATAACAGAATACCAGCCAAAATAATTTTAATTAATTTGCACTGATTTACTAAGTTTCAATGCGACGCGGATTAAATCCATTCCAGGATTAATCCTTATATTAATATTTAAGTACTGATTATTATGAGTGAATGCACACACGATGAGTAGATATTATTAAGTATAATTATCAGTAAACATAAACAAGATTGATATATTTTTAAGAACTCGTGATCTGGTTCATCACAGCGTATTATGGCAGTTATGAGGGAAACTTTATAATAGGTATTAGAATGCGAGAAACTGAGTGAATCATTTAATGAATATCATTGGTTGTTTTCATATGTGTTGTATTTTATGTGATTTGTACTTACACCACACATTACAAAACAACAATGATATTTATGAATTGTTCCATGCAATTATTTATGAAGGGAATTGTACATTTCCGTACCAACCCGTGGTGCCCCGAGCGATGTTTGTAAACTTTTAAAAGTAATCTACTACTACCGCTTCTTTAGCTCAATGACCCACAACAGTCTTTGCTCTATTTTGTCATGATGCCAAGTTTCATGTTTGGATTCAACAATTACCTATTACTTAAGAGGTCGGTAACCACAACGCGGTCACCAGTTCCACCTGATCGCAGTTAACACAGCACACTAATTTAGGCTGATAGCAGCAGAACGATTCAAATTTGGAACGCCGCTTTACGATCCATAATGGCCCTGGAGCGTTGGTAGTGGATCCGAGGTCTCTACAGTTACATAAAACATTCCGATTTTATAAATTCGCTGACTGCCAGTGTTCTCGTCTAACTTCATTGATTGTAAAAGATGTGAACGACGCCAAAAGACCCAATTTTCCAGTAATCATAACACAGCGCCTATTTCAACTCTCCCTCATTCATAATAAACATAAGCCTCAATTAGCTAATCCTTTCTTACAAATACATAAGTCAAAATGATAAATAATGACAAACTACATTATCTGTCATTTTGAATTATGTATTTGTAAGAAAGGAAGAAAACATAATTTAACTAAATCAGGCCCGTAAAGTGTTACGAATAAGGAGGGTTAGACATAACGTCTCTTCTACAATTGTAAACTTAGATAACATGCGGGACTGACCTATGTTGTTGTTGTGTATGGAGTGGTGCGCGGCGGCGGCGGCGAGCGCGCTGGCGAGCGCGGCCTGCTGGTGCTGCAGCTGCGACGCCAGCTGCGCCTGCAGCGCCGCGTGCGCGTTGCTGATGCCGCGGTCCATGGCCGTCTGCTCGCCGCGCGCCGCCTCCTCGTATGTGGGGGAGTCTTCATCTGCGGAATAATCGCACGTTACAACGTGGGATTGAACACTGCCTACAGAATTTAATTTTACAGAATCAAAATTTAATATGTCTTGGAAACTTTTAATATGTAGGCGGCTAAAAGATGGGTTAAAATGTCTGTCATTGCCACACCCATGGTATAACAATATACTCCGCCTGGTACTCTCTTCCCGCCTTTTCTAGGTCACCTGACTGACACAAGCCTACGTCATCATGCGACAGCGCTATAAGATAATATGCGATAGCGCTATATATAGCGGCCATGTTATTGTGACGTAGGCTTGTGTCACTCTGGGAAGAGAAGACAATGTTTTATTAGACTATGGCCACACCCGATAGCGACCGTGCGCGTTGGAGGGTCTGCCATCTTGTGACCTGAATCGAAAACATATGTGCACATGTACATTGCCAAAGCAAGTGCTACCATCTACCGTTTTCGTGGGTACGTTTTTCCTTGTGCATAGTAGGTTCTGCCATCTTGTGGACTACATCGGAAGCATGACCGACACATTTACGCTTCGCGCCAAAAATCTGACGGCTCCTATGCTGCCCCCTATGGGCCTATAATATGGGTAACATGTATTGAAACGATTATTACTTGAAGACCTGAATACCTATACGTAAGCAATTATAATAAAATAAATAAATAAAATAAACAAAATCCGCATTGATGGAGATTGGCACCCAAAATACACAAGAGCTGGAATTAATGAATGAAGTGTACCACGTTAACCAATAAAATGGTGGCTCTCACTGTATACCGCTACAAGTGTCACTCATACGATGAACGGAATGTACATACCCTTCGTGCAAGCTTTTGTGAATCGACCTCTACCAGACACCACATTTTTGTCAGCATATTTACACTATAGAATTGAAATAAGGTTAATGGAGCCAATATCGATGTGAAAGGGGGTGCTGACAATACGTACGTGGCTGTAGGTCCAAACCTTAACAAATTATGTTACTTTTGTTCCCTCGCTTGAGCACATTGGACAGAATTATTCCTTAAAAATGTTTGGGCTGGTCGAGGTTATACGTTAATTTTTGAGTACAGTGAGAAAATATCCCGGGAATAAAATTAAAGTCTTACACTTCAGAAACCCTGCTCTACCTTACGATTTAACAACTTTCAAACTTTGTTTGACATAATAATAGAATGCTTTTTTTTAGTTGCACATCGAGAAACGAGCACTCGTGCAGTCGTGATCGTGATAATTGACAAAATACGCCTTTATGTAATGTGATGCGTGAGTGCGTTTAATCAATTACTTTAAACGAATTCATGTTTTGAAGAAAAACAATGTCTACTGACACATACCGCTGCGTTAAATACCATCTACCATGCATGTCTCACTGTAGAAAATGTAGGAAGTGATGTTAACAGTAAAAGTGTTGACGAATGACATAAGAAACGTCCACGCAAATATCTTTGACAGTTAAGACTATTCGAGTTTCGAGTGCATATCGTATGAATATTGGTAATGGGTTTTCTCAATCAACAGCAAAGCGTGGTATGGGCATGTAATGAGGAAGGATGGATGCCATATAGGCAAAAGAATGTTAGGGATGAATGTTGATGGACGGAGAGCGGATGGTAGACCCCAATAAACGATGGATGGATTGTGTGAGAGAGGATATGAGAAAGAAAGTAGTGAGTGCTGAGGTGACGAAAGACAGAGGAGAATGGAAGAGCAAAACATGTTGTGCCGACCCCACATAACGTGGGACAAGGGCAGGGAAAAGAAGATTCCTTTAGCAAAAATCTAGATATAAATTTAGCCACGCCTATTATAATACCTTAAACAAGCGCCATCCTAAACTAAAACGAAGGTAAATATTATGACACAGTAACCGTGCGCGTCTGTGAACGTCTTTGACGTAGGGAAAACACTAGACCCCCGAAGACAATGCCATAGCAAAGAGCAACAGAAAAATGTTCATCGACTCTTATTCCTTATATTATAACAGTTGATAATTCGTTATTTTTCAAATCAAAAATAAATAGAGTATGCTTACTAGCTTCGGGGACCGGCGCGCAGGGACTCTCCGGCAGGAGGATCCCTTTCTGCACCAGCTCATCTCTATTTGCTCGGACGGATATCTTCCTTTCTAAAGCTGCAAAGAAGAAACGTCACAATTAGTAACAAAGTCTAATCTCTAAAATAATTAGCGTTATTCATCATACAATCCATGATTTTAAGCCGTAGAAGTAGAAGTAATAATTATTTTGTCAAGTTAAAGACGAGGAAAACTGTGTTTGCCTTCGCCATAACGTTTTTGTCAGTGTGCTATTATAAATTTTAATAGCAGTGGCTAGCTGAAACGGCTATTACTTATTTTATTTCATTGTATTAAATCACGAAGTTTTAAATTTAATATGGAACTAAATAATGGCTATGAAAAATAATTCCTGAGCCGCACACCCATTCCCATGGTTAATGATTCAGTGAGTATAGATAAATAAACCACCCATAGGGGCTGTTCACAAATTACGTCATCTATTTTTGACGATTTTGCCCGCCCCCCCCTCCTAAAATCATCCAAAAATCATGCTTCGAATGACCCCGTTTCCTCCTACGTCATACTACCATCATCCGATGTTCAGACCCCCCCCCCATTCCGAAATGTCGTAATTTATGAATAGCCCCATTTTCGAGTTTTCATACAAATGCGTTACCAAGGTTGAATGCAGCTTACGTTACCAAGCGCCAAGAATCTCGACTTGATCTACTCTACCAATACTGGCGATTATCCTAGTCTGCTGGTCCCAGGGCTCGGAACCGGTATTTTGTTAAAATCCCGAAATAGCCCAATATTTTGATTTATTTTATGCTCTTTACACGATTCAGTCCTACGACTGAATCATGTGTTTAGGCAACAACTTCGTATTATTACATTGTCCCATTAAAAATTAAATAATAAACCAAAGAATTGAAGAAGAACGTAATAATCCCGGTATTTTTGTACGGAGAAATTACCGGTTTCCGACCCCTGGCTGGTCCACACTAGCAGACCTTCCTGTTACTGTATTTAATAACATTGCAATATTTTATTCGGGATGCTTACTGCCTAATATACATAGGTTAATCTACTTAAAAGACTTATCTACTAGATGAAAATTACAAGCTTCCACATATATAAAATATCAACTTACTTCTAGAGGCTGCTTCAAACTTCTCCGACTTCTTTTTCCGTTTCCACTTCCAAGGTTTGAAGAGCCTACCGAGGGCCGAGAACTTGGACTTGGTCCGCTCCACCGGCGGCGTTCGCGCGCCCGACCCCAGGCTGTTGGTGCGCACTGTTGTGCCATTTTGTTTCTTGGCTGCAAGCAATAGCAGAAGACATTTTTAATATGGTCAAGTTTCTATACTTTGATCGTCTATTAGTTATTTATAATACAAATGTCTACGTGTCGTCATTAAAATTATACTTATTTTATTGTGCAATAAATTAAATGCTAGATAATGGAAGTTTGCAGGAACTTTAATGACAAATTAAATTGTTTTGAAAAATTAATTAACTATGGCACTAATACCGTTCTGGCCGTATACATCAATAACGTTCACGTTAGGCAAACTTTTCCAGTTGGTCCACTACATAGTACAATAAAAAAATCGTTACCCATCCCATAAGGTGTAATTACATTCTTTACCGCTACCAAAGCGTATTAGAGACTGTGCGGAAAGAGAAGAGTCGTGAAATGTAGGGGAGGCCATACATTCGACGAATCTTTTCTTTCCGCACAGACCCTATAAATGTTTTACCTTTTAACCTAATTATTAGGTAGATACTTTAAAGCAGACTTTGAATTAAAGTAATGAACCACAGTTAACGAATTAATTTGTATTTTTATTTCTACGGAAATCCCACTTCTTTATTCGCTCCCTTCAATAAATAACGCGATGTCTTTTTCGGTATTTTAAATGGTTGAAAATAGCGAAAAAATCATCTATTTAGAGAACGACTTTAAATAGATGTAATAGTTATTTGGAACATTAGTATATAAATAAAAATAAATAAATAAATATTAGGGGCATTTTACACAAATCAACCTAGCCCCAAACTAAGCAAAGCTTGTACAATTTGTTTATTTACTACACTAATGTACTATGCTTGTACTATGTAGGCACGTTGTTGTATGCTTGTTATATACCGGCAAAATTGTTAAAATCTAACACTACAATTCTATAAATGTGAAAAAAAGCATGAATGAATGATATTGATAAAGTGTACATTTCCAATGACATTTAAGCATGGTATCTACTTAACGACCTAAGTACCTAATAAAAAGAACGCAATTTTATCGATTAAACTCCAACATGCTTGAAAAGAGCGCTGTCCTTGCATATTCGCATAGTAGATTCGTTTTGTAATTAACTATGTATTACCAAAATTATATGTACCTTAACTACAGTAAAATAATTACTTAAATATTATCTTCTACGTGCAATATTTTTCCAAATTACGAAACAATGAAGCGCAATATGAAATACAAATTCAAATGCATTTATATCATTACTTTTTAGAGCTGTTCTTAGTTATAAGGGTTAGGTAGGTAATTAGTCCATCTAAGATCAGTGTCATTAACAATTTAAAAATCTAAAAGCTGGCGCTCGTCAACACCTCATGTCATGGCAACACCTACAACGCCTACGTACCATATACCTCCTCATACATGCCTACATTGACAGAATAAATGGCCCCATTATGTCGAGAGCCTATTGTCAAAGGCTGTCTGTACCCATCAAAATAACAACGGGAACATACAAAAGAGAAAACTTTAACATTACCTATAGTACCTACAATTCTATATATAAAGTTTGGAGACGTTGATTTATAATTTATAAATTAGTATAATGAGTACGAAACGAAATATCAAAACTGAAAAGTTGTTTGTTGAAATCACAGATGAAACAGGATAAACCGACGAAAGTTTAGGGTCAGGTCATGCATAAAACAAAACACGGTTCAATTACTTATTTAATATTCAAGCAACATCTTCAGTCTTACACCGAAGTGCACAGTTTTCGTCCCAGCGTTAGATGATCCTTGGACTCCTTATATAAAGAATTACAGTTTTTTTCGTAAAACCCTTCCAATTTAAAAGAAATTGTGTTTTTTATATTCCCCTAGGAAATTTGACTCTCATCATAACCGCCAGTAAAAACACGGACAAGTGTATTTACGGTGTCATTCCATCATGTTTCAAATAAAATAAGAAAGGTTCAAACAGTGTACACCCGCAGCGAGGGAAGCACTTCCATATTTGGGACCATTCCAGTTTTTTACCTGCACGAAATGCCCGGATGGTTCGAGACAGGTAAAAGAGTTGAACGCTTCGAACTCAAGCAACCGTGTGTGCAACGAAACAATCTAATCGATCAAGGACTCATTGTTTGATCTGTAAAATGATAGACACTAGATAGAAACCCGTTCAATTAAAAGAAGGGATATCCCCGTTACGTTTGTAGGACTAAATAAAAACCAGATGTTTGTTTTACGGGGCCCGCCGGGCAAGTAGGTTAGTCCTCTTTTGACATACATATTTGTAATCAAATCATGTCTACATATACCTACACTCAAATCTCTAATATTGTGACATTATTGACTTATAGAGAAAGGATCCACGAGCGTCACAAAACAAGTCGTGCATAACTATACCTTGTAATCCTTGTATTTCCCAGGGACTAAAATATTATATGCAGTTGGATTGGATAATTTACTACCACCAATTTACTACTAAATAACAGATCGGTTGGAGATATTTTGGGCAATCGGACTGTCATAACAGTATCAGGAAAAAAGGCTTATAAAGTTTTTACGTTAGACTAAAAATTGTTTTCTTGCCAGATTGCGAAAATCAAATTTGCAATGAAGTTATATTGTCAAACATAAACGTCGCTTCTCAATATCCAGCCTTCTACGGTGTTATTAAATAAATATACTTGGATTATCGTGGAGTAATAAGATAAGATAAAGTTTATTAAGCTCAAAAGGTTACATTCTATACATAATTTCATAAGTTATGTTACATAGGTATATCTATCTGAGATCTTTCGTTGGTACTTAAATTAGGTATAAACCTGTGCTATAAGTACCAGCTACCTTCCATTTGTCTCTATGTACTTATACATGTATATTGTACAGGCGAGTATTATTTATAATCAGCTACATACTGTTAAGAAAGTTATACAAAATCTATAACAATGAGGAAATATTAAGTTAGAAGAAAATAAGTTAACAACGTACCTCAGTACCTACTTGTTGTTATTACTTTTGCGTATATGTATGCGTGCTCGTTGTGCTCGGCATTAATGAATGACCTTTGAAATCGATTTATATAAGCCCTTACCTTACAATGTTAAAGATAACAAATTCAGGGCATCGCAGGGCAGCTATGCCAGACCGCAGATATCCGCTAAACTAAATCGATAATTACAAAACTATTAGGCAAAGGCATACGCTAAAATATCCTACAACATACTAAATACTAACAACATACAAAAAAAATGCAAAATATAAGTGGACACGGAATCCGTAACCACTTATACGGATCGTATTAATGTAATTTTTTTGTAGTATATCACCAATTAAGATATAACTAAGTTGTGAATCCGGGAAGTTATTAATGTGTTGGACTGGTGATCAAACCATTTGATAACATTGTTAATTTTTTAAACACACTCGGGAATAATCATCACGTCATGAGTACACGGTATAATTTCGTAATAGTATCGGTACACGGCCTACGAGTATTCTCATTGGATTAACCTCGATACTCAGCAGCAGTCAGCACTTACTAGTCTTTGTCGGACAAAGAATTCATCCCTTACAGTCCTTACATACATAATTTTACGAATAATGTTTAAGTACAGCAGTACAGTAGCAAGTGGAACGAATGAAAGAATTAATGCTACCATTCGACCTTGCCATCGGTGTTAAATGGACCTATTTAACAGTAATTGAAACGAATAAACTGTAGTATAATAAACGAATAAACAAAATAAATAAATTACTAGACGATTTAGAAAACTATCTCATTAGGAACACGATGCCTATCACGCATTATTTCTAATACCGATAATATGGCTCGTTATCATAGTTTGATATGTTGATAAACTGCCTCGTACGGGTTAAACTCGTAGTAATACCAAGTTGAAGGTTGGTGACGCGTTTAGAGGCAGGTTACGGTACCAAAACCCCGTAATTGCGTAGATAAGACATGAGTCATGCAGATGTCTCGCAGCCCACGCGAGCTTGATCGATGAGGCAGCACCGACAGTCCACAAAACATCTTCTAGTGTAAGTTGAACTCAAGATCCGTAATCACAATACTTAAATCGTAGATCAGCATTGTACTGTTTTGTTTGTAGGTGCGACAGCACCGGCTCACTGTGGCAGCTCACAAAAATCTCAGCTGCTTTTCATCTTAAATTTAACCTGATCTAAAGAGATACAGCAACTATATTTAGTCAGAGAGCACTCTTATACTGGTCAGACCAAGTGTTTGATGAACAGCGTCGTCCTCGACAAACCGCTATTCATGTGCCATCACGGCTCAATAGGCGTATTGTGCGAATGTACCACCAAATTATTCTTAACGATTGACGAGATCCTTATCATTACAGGCTTGGATTCAAGTTTAGCTTGAAGAAACGTTCCGGGAGCGTTGACATTTGCTCTACATAAGTTATGTTAAGACGTTAAGATGCCTGCCTACAGATACGATGCCTGAATACAGAGTACCTAGTGGAAATAATGTTAATTATGCAAATTCTCAGAAGTAACACAGAGTACTGTAATAGTTTTAAATTGGCTGTTATTATTATTCTTGAAGAGTAGGTACGTCTAGAAGAATACGAAAAGGTCATAAAAGTTCTACCCGTCGCGCCGTAACTAAATAGATACAAGGTGAGCAAGAAGAATGTATTAGGAAAAACTAAGGATACGATTAGGTACTCGTATTGCCTAAGACTTGAAAATGTCTCCTCCTTCTTCCTCGCGATATCCCGGCATTTTGCCACGGCTCATGGGAGCCTGGGGTCCGCGTGACAACTAATCCCATGATTTGACGTAAGCACTAGTTTTTACGAAAGCGACTGCCATCTGACCTTCCAACCCAGAGGGGAAACTAGGCTTATTGGGATTAGTCCGGTTTCCTCACGATGTTTTCCTTCACCGAAAAGCGACTGGCAAATATCAAATGATATTTCGTACATAAGTTCCGAAAAACTCATTGGTACGAGCCGGGATTTGAACCCGCGACCTCCGGATTGAAAGTCGCACGCTCTTACCGCTAGGAAGACTTGAAAATGTATTAGTAAAAATTAAGGATACCTCCGAGTAGGAGTAGGTATATTATGTAGATGTAATAGCAATATACGCTTAAAAAAATCGTCCTCACATCGGGCACAGGTAGATCCTATAGTTGGTAATAACAGTGAAGAATGCGTTCTACGTGCATTATGATTCATAGTAAAGTACTATACCTATTGCATAACAAGATTATTTAAACAGTAATAATTAGTATGCTCCTCTCGTAGCGTATGAGTACACTTAAGTCTTAAGCGAGAACAAAGCTAATACCACACCTGCTTAAAATCAAACATACACAAGTCTTATATAAAAGATAATAATGTAATGTTTATTATCTTTTATACAAGACTAAACAGTGTCGTTTCATTGGCTCGCTTGACAATAGGAACGACTTTTAGTTTCATCTTTACAACAGCAAAGCGTTATTTTATTCACAACTGAAAAAAATGTTATTGCCTGAGAACGACACCAATTTTATCGAAATAATAATTATCACGAAACGTTAATCGATCCATAACAAGTAAGAGGTCGACGACTCCATTCGCACATGGGCTTGGGTGTAGAGGTACAAAAAACGGTATTGTCATAAGTGGGTATTGAACACAACCATCATCAATATGAGATCATCAGGTGAATAATACGAGTTAATAAAATAATGCACATAAATAACATTACATTACAAGATAACTACACGAGATAACCTACTCGTAAACAACAATTTATTTTCAATAAGAACCTACATTTGCTGGTTATGTTCCGGCTCAAGTCAAAGTTCAAGCTTAATATTTACCCAAGAGTAATGGTAATTTCTATGAAAAGTGCTCCATTTTCATTGCTCTACATACGTTGACACGTCTGGTCAATTATAAATTAAGTCCTTTAATGCTTTGTCAATGTCTTTCACCGAATCGGAGGCCTCAAATCAAATCGGCAAGGTTCTAGGTAAGATATGCGTTACATTTAAACGTGGTAATTACTATGTAAATAAATACCCACTCAAAAATGTTGGCAGGGAAACTGCCATTTCATTGCATTGTAACGCTTCACGCGATGCTTATTAAATATGGATCCTCATCTAGTACATATAGATATAAGGTATAATGTAACTGGAATTCTTAATCGTTTATTAAATCAAGGAATACTGAAAATAATTATATAAAGATTATGAGTATGAGTACCTATATACAAATACCTATATTTAGATAATGATAATAAAGTCATGTTTTAATTTCTACATTAATTAATGTACGTTCTATAATTGCAACACGATAAGATGAAGATAGTGAAAGTACGGAGCATAGCTCTACATAAAACAAGCTGTAAGTTATGAATGGTGGAAAACCGTATTTTCACTTTCGCGTAGTTAGCTAGTATGGTGTGCACGTGGGAAAACGTAAGAGACTAATTGGAAATTCAGATAGGGAGGAGCTATTAGCTAGCTATGAACAGCGACGATTTACTGGTTAAACTTTAAAGAACTTTCGAACCGAACTATTCGGCCGAATACGAACATTGAAAAATATGCCGAATACCGAATAATTACCGAATATTCGACCCATCTCTAATACAGATAAAGTCGCACCAATAAAAGTCTGCAGCGGATTTGATAGCCCACGCAGTGTAAGTGTTATAGATACGTCATAATTTCATAGAAGTTTGACGTTTAAAATGACACTTTCACTGCGTGGGCTATCAAAATCGCTGCAGACTTTTTACGGTCTGACTATATATCTCTTTTTGTTAAGTTTAAGTCATGAGATAATGTTACCACGTTCCCTGTGTACCTAGGAACCAGAAATTGAGTCCTCACGTGCAACACGTTTTTTATCAAAAGGTTCATTAGCCAGTATGTGCATGCAAATAAAAAAGACCTAGCTCACACGTGTAAATTTTGGCAATGCTTTAAGTTTATATGGGGTTGTGCATCATTAACTAGTGGTGCATGCACGTATTCCTAAAATGCTACACATATGATGCATGCACAGGGAACGTGTTACGTTCGATGCAGACTGTAGGACATTCCATAGTGTGGATTAAAGAGTTATAATATGAATTAAATTTATAGTGACATAAAATGCACTTACCTACATGTCATATAGGCTCAGACGCGTGACTCTAACCCAATTAGTTTGCTAGTCCAAATAAATATATATATGCAGGTAGTATAGTACCTACAGCGGTTCTCAATCTTTTTTTTTTGAAGGATCCCTTTTGGAAAGCGAAATACTTGATGGAACCCTACATTGTACATAAAATTTAACCTAACCCTACATAAAAATTTTCGCGGCGACTAAAGCATAGTGTTCTAAATTCTTGCGAAACCCCTGCAGGGGTGTCGCGGAACCCTAGGGGAACCCACTTAGACAATGGCTGGTATAATAGATAAACCTAAAGTTTTCCCAAGACAGAATCTATCCCATGGGTCCACCTAAGATAATAAATAATCTCTAAAAAGTATATAAGATAGTAAACATCTCTATTTTGGCTCTTTGGAAGGTATTCCTTTTTCTTACACATGCGAAATGAAAGCACATTTTTCAGAAGTATTAAGATGAGCCCCAAAAAGCGAAATTAGTTAAATTAAATTGACACCTGCCCTCTAGGGCTCCCTCACGCAAACACTAGGACTTAATGCTTTTTGAAAGAATACACTGAGAGAAAAATCATTGGTAAACTAAACCAGGAATTAAAAAACAGTTCTGTACTGGGGGAAAAAATAAAGTTTAGTAATAATTATAGACGTTTCACTATTTCTGTAAAGTTTATTTATTTCTACAAACAGCTCAGTAATCCTAAATCTAATTTCAACAAACAGATAATAGAAATTGCAAGAACTAATAG
The DNA here is from genome assembly GCF_963556715.1 of Cydia fagiglandana. Classification (NCBI taxonomy): domain Eukaryota; kingdom Metazoa; phylum Arthropoda; class Insecta; order Lepidoptera; family Tortricidae; genus Cydia; species Cydia fagiglandana. The sequence continues at coordinate 9,570,306 of NC_085937.1, forward strand.
AAATTGCAAAAGTCAATTTGTTCCTATTAGTTGACTCTCCTTGTCCCCGGATTAAGAGTGCTATTACATTTCGGGGTTGAGCGAGTTTAGGTATTTTACGCGCTGCGGCAGGCCGTGCGAGCTCAGTATTCCGATCCCTTCTACCACACTCGCACTACAATGATGGATTAAACATTCTTGATCCTTCGCGAAGCATATTGAAATCAACCATAACAACACTAACTGTACTTAACTTATTAAGTCCTAAAACTGTTATTTGGTAAGTACGAAAATACTAAATGCAGTGCAAATGTACATAGGGGCTGTTCATAAATTACGTCATCTATTTTTGACCCCCCATCCCTCAAATCATCCAAAAATCATGCTTCGGATGACTCTGTTTCCTCGTACGTCATGCTACCATCATCCGATGTCCAGACCCCCCCCCCCCTCCTCCCATTTGAAACGACGTAATTTATGAATAGCCCCGTACTCGTACTTATGAACGTATATTACTCGAAAGAAATTATAGGTACTCGCTTATTTACAAGAAACAAGTTACAAGAAACTGAAGATACACAGGGTCTGATGATGGAGCTGGAAGGTGGCCACGGGTACCAGTCTATCATGTAACTAAACCACTTCGTGTTTGGGCTCGTTTGATTCGTCTCAACAAGATCTTTGACACTGAAGATTCACAGGGTCTAGGGCTTGCATTCCGGAATTCCGGAATTTCGAAATACCGGAATCTCGGACATATTTTCCGATATTACAATTCCGGAATTGATACCACTGAATATATTTTCAATTCCGGAATTGATACCACTGAATATCGAAAATTTTGGTTTTAATACGTTTATTATTGAAAATTGTTAAGAAACTAATAAAAAGCAACTAATACTGTTGTTTGTTGTCGTTATTACGTGCCTCTTAGTCATTTAGTGAACTATAGTAAGTATATATTTTACTTTTCCGTTTGCAGTGGGACAATATTATGGGCTCATAATAATAATATAGCAAAGCGATTTACTTGCTTAGAATTGTCAGACTAATCTGAATCCTACATAAGCGAAGTTTTAGAATTTAAAATTTAATAATATTTGGACTTTTTTAGAAAGAGGTTTTCTCTATCAACGATTTCGGACCCTGTAGAAGGACCATAATATATGATATTCTGAATCATAATTAGGAACTAGGAAGAAAAAAGCCAAACTTAGACCTTCAACTTCTTAAACAACACCACTACCTATTAGGTTAGGAAGAGTAGGAACTGTTAAATTTAACTATTTTATAATTTATAAAATTATGCATGAAATGGTTTGCTAGCAACTATAGTTTCCCCAAATAAATAGCCCGTATCATAGGAATGCATAAAAGTAACCCTTTTGACGTACTCGTAGTAAAATATGGGGAGGGAAAAACGTACATCAAATTAAATTTATTTTAAACAATACTTAATAAACGGAAAGTATCAGAATTTCAATTTTTTTGTTGTTTTTTACAAAAAAAGTCTCATAAAATTATGATAATCCCTAATTCCGGAACCAGTTCCGGAATTCCGGAATTGGAAACCAATATCGAAAATCAGTTCCGGAATTGGAAACCATCCGATATTGCAAGCCCTAACAGGGTCTGATGATGGAGCTGGAAGGTGGCCACGGGTACCAGTCTCTCATGTAACTAAACCACTTCGTGTTTAGGCTCGTTTGATTCGTCTCAACAAGATCTTTGACACTAGGTGATAAAACTGATAAACCAAACACGAAGTGGTTCAGTTATGTGATAGACTGGTACCCGTCGCCACCTTCGAGCTCCATCATCAGACCCTGAGTAGTATCTTGTGTCAAAGATCTTGTTGCGACGAATCAAACGAGCCCAAACACGAAGTGGTTCAGTGACATGGTAGACTGGTACCCGTGGCCACAGTCCAGCTCCATCATCAGACCCTGAGTACTAACTTGTGTCCAAGGTCTTGTTGAGACGAATCAAACGAGCCCAAACATGAAGTGGTTCAGTTACATGATAGCAGTGTTGGCAAAAAATCAATTCGAATTGACGATTGACGATTGAGAATCGACCGATCAATTCGAATTGACGATTGACGAAACTAATTCTAAATCTACTGATTGAAGATTGACGATTACTAATCGTTAATTCGAATTGATCGGTCAATCCTCAATCGTCAATTCGGATTGACGATTACTTTGTATGTACCTACCTAATGTCCTTTTTATTTAGGCCATTTTTGTGAAACTGACCAAATGCGATCAAAAGCGGTGTCTGAGTTTACCAAAGGTCCCGAAACATGTTTCCGACGGCTATATGAAGGATGTCCTTTTTGGAACATTTTCGGGACTTTCCTTGAAATTAACCGATAGCGTTCAAAATCGATATCTGAGGTGCCCAAAGGTTTCGAAACTTGTTTCCGAGTGAAATATGAGAGATGTCCTTTTTTGGGACATTTCTAGAAATTACCCGATTGCGTTTAAAATCGATATCTGAGGTAAACAGAGGTTTCTAAACATTTTTTCAACTGCAATATTTAAAGGTGTCTTGTTTTGGGACATTTTAGTGACACTCTTTGAAAGTGACTGATTGCATTCAAAATCGATATCTGAGGTGCAAAATATGGTTTCAACGGCAATATTTAGATTCTACACTTTAGCCGCGTACTTACTTACTACCTGCATTACGCCACCCTGCTGAAAAAAGGTCATTTCTCGGTATTGCCGTCAGAAACATGTTTCGAAACCTTTGGGCACCTCAGATATCGATTTTGAACGCAATCGGTTAATTGGAAGAAATGTCCCATAAATGTCCAGAAAAAAAAGGAAACTCCGTTTGTATTGCCGTCGGAAACATGTTACGGAACCTTTGTGTCAAAGTGCCAACGATCAATTTAAAAAAATGTCCCGAAATGGAAGGGACATCCTTCAATACTGACGTCAGAAACATTTTTCGGGACCTATGGTCGACATCGATTACGAATATGAACGTAATTGGCCAATTTCGAAAAATGTCCCTAAAAGGGACATCAGTCAATACTGACATCAGGCCCCTGTTTCACCAACGTGACAGGTGCGACGAATTGTAAAATCACTGTTGCTGACGTCACAGGCATCCATGGGCTACGGTTACCGCTTACCATCGGGCGGGCCGTATTCCTGTTTGCCACCATCATTGTATTATTAAAAAAAACTTTATGATATCGTTAAAAAACAGATATTTCTCTTGCTAAGTTTATGACAATTGTCACAAGAAACACTACAATTGTCACGAAATTCCGACATATAACTCATTACCTGTCAAGAATTACCTACAGTTCTTCTAAATCTTTGAGAATTGTCAGAAACTTCGCAGGAGAAATATCTGTTTTTTTTTCCGATATAATAAAGTTTTTTTTAAATAATACAATGATGGTGGCAAACAGGAATACGGCCCGCCCTATGGTAAGTGGTAATCGTAGCCCATGGATGCGTGTGACGTCAGCAACAGTGATTTTACAATTCGTCGCACCCATCACCGATGTGAAATTGGGGCCAGGAACATGTTTTCGAACCTCTGGGAACCTCAGATATCGACTTTAAGTCCAGTAAGTAAGTCCGTAAAAAAGACACCTTTGAAAACTAATCTTAGGGAAGGGAAAGGGACCCTAGGTTAATCTAGATTGAGAATTGATTTAATCCGAATTGAGGATTGATGCGTTAATTCCAATTGATTCAATCGGATTGACGCGTCAATCAGAATTAAATCAATTCGAATTGATCAATTCGGATTGATCAATTCGGATTGATCAATTCGGATTGACGCGTCAATTCGATTGATCAATCCGGATTGATTTAGTTCAGATTGATGCCAACACTGCATGATAGACAGGTACCCGTCGCCACCTTCGAGCTCCATCATCAGATCCTGAGTACTATCTTGTGTCAAAGATCTTGTTGAGATGAATAAAACGTGCCTAAACACGAAGTGGTTCAGTTACATGATAGACTGGTACCCGTGGCCACCTTTCAGCTCCATAATCAAACCTTGTGTATCTTCAGTGTCAAAGATCTTGTTGAGACTAATCAAACGAGCCCAAACACGAAGTGGTTTAGTTGCATGGTTGATTGGTACCGGGTACCACCTTCCGGCTCCATCATCAGACCCTGAGTACTATCTTGTGTCAAAGATCTTGTTGAGACGAATAAAACTAGCCTAAACACGAAGTGGTTTCGTTGCACGGTTGATTAGTACCGGTGACCACCTTCCGGCTCCATCATCAGACCCTGAGTACTATCTTGTGTCAAAGATCTTGTTGAGACGAATAAAACGAGCCTAAACACGAAGTGGTTTAGTTGCAAGGATGATTGGTACTGGTGACCACCTTCCGGCTCCATCATCAGACCCTGAGTACTATTTTGTGTCAAAGATCTTGTTAAGACGAATAAAACGAGCCTAAACACGAAGTGGTTTAGTTGCATGGTTGATTGGTACCGGTGACCACCTTCCGGCTCCATCATCAGACCCTGAGTACTATCTTGTGTCAAAGATCTTGTTGAGACGAATAAAACGAGCCTAAACACGAAGTGGTTTAGTTGCATGGTTGATTGGTACTGGTGACCACCTTCCGGCTCCATCATCAGACCCTGAGTACTATCTTGTGCCAAAGATCTTGTTGAGACGAATCAAACGAGCCCAAACACGAAGTGGTTTAGTTGCATGGTTGATTGGTACCGGTGACCACCTTCCGGCTCCATCATCAGACCCTGAGTACTATCTTGTGTCAAAGATCTTGTTGAGACGAATAAAACGAGCCTAAACACGAAGTGGTTTAGTTGCATGGTTGACTGGTACTGGTGACCACCTTCCGGCTCCATCATCAGACCCTGAGTACTATCTTAAGTCAAAGATCTTGTTGTGCCGAATCAAACGTGCCCAAACACGAAGTGGTTTAGTTGCATGGTTGATTGGTACCGGTGACCACCTTCCGGCTCCATCATCAGACCCTGAGTACTATCTTGAGTCAAATAAATACATATAGAATGTCAGGTCGTTTCAAATATTTTTAATCATGTCCGGTAGTTTATTAAACTGTACCATTATAAATTATAATACTATAAAAACAGTGCTAGGATCAAAGTCTCTCGTTGCGGTTTACACGCACACAGTGTAGCGTTTTACACGGCGCTTGCCGCACACAATGATAAAAAACGTCGTCGTCGCCGTTGAAAATGTGCGGAGCCGACCGACACACGTCCTGCCTGTACAAGCTCTGCCGCGGCACTGAGCTGGCGAGCGCGCGTCATCGGTAATATAGATTAGTTTTCAAAAAATTGCCAAAAAATTATAGTAGAATTTCATAAACACTAATGTATACCAACAGTATAAGCAAACGTTGCAGATTGCTTAAGTATGAAAATGACTTCGATATTAAGTAGATTTTCGTAGAAATTGACACTTGTTTCGGAGAGAAAATTGAGTTCGTTTTACTTTGATTTTCTCTTTCTCAAAGGTATGTAGGAAAAATATCGTTTGATATGCCTAAAATACAGGGTATTAGTAATACAAAATAGCCAGGTTTAGCAGAGTAAACTTCTCAACATTTCCAAATAAGAGCTTGCCGTTCAGTACTTCACGGGGTTTTTCGGAAACGACCATCAGAAAAAAAATCATTACTAATTTAATAAGTCCTTTTTCTAATATTTACAACGATATTTAAAAAGATAAGAAGACGCTTTTACTGGAACAAGTACTCATTGTTTCTAATAATGAGCACAAAGTCCTGAATTTCGTCGACTCGTATCATCAATTTTGCATTATTTCGACTTTTCTTGTAAGAGCGCTCTTAAGTTTATTTTTGTAATTCTAAGTGTGTTTTTGTTATCCCTTTCTCTCAGTGTACTGTTTTTGGATCCGCTAGCTCGTAATATCACTGAATACCAGTAAAAAATATTGAATCCGATAAGTGTATTCGTCATGCAACAAATGTACAAACGGTAATAGCAAAGACCTTTATCTACAATTTGACCTTAGCATAAGCAGCTTTTAGCATGACTGTCGAGTCAAACTTGAGGTCGATCAGTTATCCGCATTAACCATGTTTGGTAATCTAGAAACAGATGGCAGCGCAATGTTTTATTAATAGAAACAAATGATAACTAATAATAATTTATAGAATATCCGGGTAATACCGATATTTACTTTACTGTTTCCTGTTTCCGAAAGTTACTACCATAATTTTTCAATTATATGTATACTTATATCAAAAATAGAACTCCGCTCTGTACGAGCAGGCGTGTGAGCCACGATTTTGTCGCTTTGCTACAGGTAGCTAAAAGTACATCCGTTCCACCCCAATTTTGGGGAAAGCCATAAGCCACGCGCGGCGCTTTCGCCACCTAGAGGCCATATACAGATATGCTGATCGTAACAGACGCGTTTTGTTAGAGAGTGAGTCTTCTGTACCTAGTACTATTATTTATTCTGTGGTACGAGCTAAAGGTGATCCATCCTTTCGAAAGTAATTGAGTTGTATGGTGTTTACTGTTGAACAGTGGCACATGTATTAGTTATTGAAGCTATTCCTTAGCTAAACTCATAGGTAAATGTTCAAAATACCGTCACGCGAAAACTAGGGTTTACGATCATGTGATTCGTGTGAGACAGGTGACAGACGGCTGCCTAATTCAACAGTACATTTGTCTCGGCTGTGAGCTCGACTTTGATATAACTTGATCCTGAAAGCTGTAACGGCTATGCGTTACCAGGGTTCTGACGTATACTGGTTAGCCAGGAAGCTTTGAGAATAATCTGATACGGCGACACCACTCCTTCAGGGTCCGCTTTTATGACGTCATTTCATGCTTTTGTATAATTGTGCTGTTACTGTGATGCTGATGAACTAAAGATTGCCAAAATGTACGCACCAATATAGCATCGCTTACCTATGTCAGAAAATAGTTTCGAATTCTTCAAAAACGGATTACAATTTTACAATGCGATCTGTTTTTTTAAATATTTTACTTTTGTTAATGCAAACACTGCTTCAAAAATAGCCCTGATGCGCGTTCTAGAAACGTTTAATATGCCTTTCTAAAGTAATCTAAGGATATTATTAAAAAAAAAACATTATCGTGGGCCCTTTCTCAACTAGATAGAATGTCTGAACGGGCTTGTTAAGTACACAATTCAGATAAGAAATCCCAGCTGATTCTCTGATCTGCCAGAAACAAACTAAAGTTGTATAATACATTTAATTAGGTATATGTTGTACTCAATACATAAACAGCGACAATGGGACATCTTTTCGCATGGTAATTTTGCTCTACACAATACCAAATTCTTAGAAGTCGTTATCTAAAGTAGGCAGCTATTATTGAGTAATGAGACACAAGCAGATAACATTGTTTACTCTTTAGTTCACTATCACATAGAACTCTATTACCGAGTTAATACCTACACTGCCTGCGCTGAAAATTTGGGGCACAGCGCTACTACAAAATATTAAGTACATGTTTGAAAAATTGAATTCTGAGTAGGTACGGTAGAACATGTTCATTGTTAATTTTAACGAGTTTTAAATGCAGGTCAAACGGTTTATCTGTACAAAACTATTAGGCACTGAGCAACTAGAGTTCTTATTCATTAGCGTATGACGTTAGTGCGCCAGGCGCACATACTGTGTGTACTGATGTTGGAGGCCAAATGTCATGCATGAGCCTTTGGTTTCGCAAGGCTATTGTTAGGAATGTGACTAGGCGCGTAAGGGAAGCGGACTGACCGGCAACAGCAGCGACTTCCTTCGCCCCGACGTGCAAGAAGTCCGTAAGGGACAGGGAGCTGGCGATCAGCTGCCTGCGCTCTTGGAAATCGAGCTGGTCGAGGCTGCCAGCCCTACCGCCGAGCACCACCGGGGCCGGCGCGCTAAGCGACATGTCAACTGTGCGCGGCCATATCCGAACACATCCTTCAGTGTCACCACCACAACACTAACACAAACAAAGCGGACGCGCGACAATAATCACGAGGCTCTCATGCCTGCGTCGCGAGGGACGCGCATCGGCGGACTGGCGTGCGGGCCGCGTCGCGGGGCAGAGTGGGGCCCCGCCTCGCGCTCCTGCATGTTGCAATGCATCGCCTGTTTGACGGTTGTTCGCTCGCCTCGGCGGCGGCGGCGACGGGCTGTGGCGAGCCTCCTTCGTCACGTGAATGCACCGGCTAAGCCGGTGTTTCGTTTTGCTTCATTTGTGCGCTCAGGGCACTTCAATATTTATGGTGGACGACATGGTAATAAAGTATAGAGATCAATGCAGTAGTAACGTATATCATTACCTGGTAATTTTAATGACGACATTTGCGGTTAGGTACGGTTAATGTGCATTTTGAGCACTTTTATGTCGTCGATGGGTTAGCGTTGGCGCCGGCACTTTAAATCGATTAAATTGGATACGGGACAGGTAGCAGGCGAGCCCGTCGGCCGGGCGACCCGACCGTGCATGTGCAGCGTGCTGCGTGAATAGTGCATCCAGAGACAAGAATATTATAAATACATACTGGGTGACTTAATGTCTCCACAGTTCACTCTCTAATTCTATGCCAAGTTGTATTTTTCAACAATTGTAACATATTAGTATTAGCGTTCCTTTCAGTTTCATATACCAATGTCGTGCCGTGAGGACACACCAACTCATTAAACTCTCTCAGTTTTCTACATAAGAAACCTTTGGCCTAGAGATCTCACTCACCTGATGGCTCCACCTACAAAAGGATTGTGACTGCATCGCATTTTGTATGGGGATTGACAGTCTGTTATTGACTCGTCTGTGGTACACCGCACCCCGCCCGGGCAGGTGTACATTATTAAATGCAGCCCCACTGTACAAGAATCCCGCGCTATTTGACTGCACGAATGCAATCCCCTCAGGTAAATCACACTGCAGCTACAAGAAACCGCGTACGTGACGTACCTATGTACGTACTCGAAATATTTTCATAGTTAGTAGCTTGCTACAAATTTTCAGATAACAATGTAGACGACGGTACTAGGCGATTCATGAAAATTGGTGCAAATTCATGAAAATTGAAAATTTGCAAGCTGGAGTTGAAACAAAGATTACGATGCTCATATTTCAGTAAGATGTCACTTCATAACTAAGATGACAATTCATGACCAAAAAATGCTTTCATCGTTTTTAGGGTTCCGCACCCAAAGCACAGTATAATAAAGAGTACTATCGGGACCCTATTACTAAGACTCCGCTGTCCGTCTGTCTGTCTGTCACCAGGCTGTATCTCATGAAGCGTGATAGCTAGGCAGTTGTTTATAAGGGTTGCTATGGCCACGCACTCGTAATAAGTACCTATTCGTTTTTTGTGTGATGAATGTAGCGTTCCTGATGGGCCTCGTATGATTACTAATGAACATAGGTTCAATGTCTATAATAAGTATCGAAACATTCTAAACCTACAACTTTTACAGCAATAGGGATGTTTCCTCTACTTAAAATAAATGATTTCACACCGTGCATGAAATAAAGCACCAGACAATTATTAGAAAAACATAGACATCAGTTATTTTTAAGCAAAATTTCTATTTAATAACTTGGATTGGAATATAAAAAGTACGTGAGTTGACCGTGACGTCACTATATTCGTTTTCATATAAATTCCATATAAGCAAATCGTTTTGACAGTTCTAAAAAAGAAGCTGATTTGACTAGTAGGAAACTAGCCTATTACATATAATTTAATTAGTTTATTAAAATCAAACCGCGTTATATTTTAAGTAACATGAACGCAAAACAGGACTGCTGTGAAATGTTCTAGACCAATTATGATAGAGTCGCTATAGATAGATAGTCGATATAGCTATTGAAATACTGATAGCACATAAAGCAACTCATTTAATGACAAAGGTAGGTACTAAAGAACAGACAGCAACTATATATTTCATGATTTTCATGAATGATGATTAGGTATTGTAAAAAATAATTTAAATTTGTAATCTTACACAAGCCTACTTAAGTTGTTCTAAGAAATGTGAATCGCTTTCACTATAATACAAAAATATATTATTGGTTTTAAATAAAAACTGAATATCATTTGCGATCAAGTAAGTACATACCTTAGGTACTTAGTTACTTTCGTTTTTAATACGCATAAAAATCAGAGCAGTGACTGTGACGTGTCGAAACTATGACACCGTGAAGATGTTCTAAAAAGGCATAAATAACTACAGCAAATCTACCGCTTTCTACCTTTGCAAACTATTTTTTACTATGTCAAAATAAACAAGAATTTATAGGTCGAATTGAATGAACAAATGCAACTATGTTTACTAAGATTAGAATGGCAGTTGGAATAAGCTGATAAAATGCTATCGCTACAAGAGCGCGTTAATTCAGGATTCCACTTACAGGGTATTTGGTTTGTATCTAAAATTCCGGAGTCGCTTCTAGTATCGTCATCAATGGGTCGGTGCCTCGTCTTAGAGCTGACGACTAGGTCATCCATATCACACACGGCACTGTTGACACAACACGACGAGAGCACTCAGCTAAGTACACGTTTGAGACACAACATTAGACTATTGCAATGTCCGAATACAATGAAACGTGAATTATAACTAAGGAATTACAACCAGAACAGTCCCAATAGATAAGATAGCGAGTGATAAAACTTCAGCACTGCTTATCAAATTGTTTTCTGTAGAATGCCTGCGTTCCGTTAGTTTGTTTAGCAATCGCCTCTTAAAAAATACAAGGGCAAATCAACAATCGTTAGACGAAAGTTTAATTCGTCAATCTGGGCCAATTAGGTTCCTCGAAGGAATTTTGACCTCATTCACAGTTGCGTCTCAAATAAAAACAATGTTACACTTATAATACTGATCAACGTAAAGAATTTTTTAAACAAATTAAACTAAATTATACTAATGTGTAATTCGTGACTTGTCCGTATAACGAATTTGGGTGTGTAACCCCAGAATATTAGTCATGTCCATGTCCGTCTGTGCACCACATTCCAAAGTTTTTTTTGTCAGCTAATTGCTAAGTTATCAGCAGGGTGGTTTCTAGAAATAAGGGCTTCTAAACTGTGAAAAGTGGACATTATAAAATAATTTCAACTTCATAGAGCGCTATTTTATTGTAGGTCATTTCGGTTGGGATTTGCTACCTGTAGAGGAGCACATCACGAAATACGAAAGCATTTTTACCCAAGCTGAAACGGAGACGGTCAATTAATATATCAAGTTGATAAACTTCCTATTTCTAGTAATGTGGTTTAGTCTGACATCCTATTTTTGACGTAGGAATGTTCAGCGCTGCAATAAATTTCGCAATGAGATGGCTATCAATGGTAGATAATTTATTACTTTAAGTACCTACATAAACGTATACATATATTACCTATTCTTAATATAAAATTCTGTCAGCTAAATCCAATTCCGCTATCCAAAATATCCAAGACACCCTGTAATGTCTATAATAGACCTATTATGTACACGTACAGATGTACCTACTAAAGGAACACGCTTTATTATGCACCAGATGTGGGATTGGGAACTGACTAGGCAAATGATCGGAGTCAGTGGCTAACCTTTAGATTAGGGCTTAGGCCATAGGAAACTTTAGTTTATGCAAGTATAACAAAGGTAAACAACACCACTAAGATGAAGGAAATAATATCTATGGCATTTCCAAATTAGTACGATACATACAAATAATTTAGCAGCTTTGATTAAAGTGGCGCTTAAAACCCTTTTTTTATTTCGTTAGTAAAAAAATATCAGTAGGTAAGGGCTAATGAAATGCTCGAACGACTGCACCGCGTTAACTTGGTTGGATGAGCCGCCTGATACTGGGAGATTAAGCGTGCAGCCTTTATTTATAAATAGGCACTATATTGCCCTAGAAAATAATCCAACCATACTCTCCAAGCTTAAAGCTTGCGTAGCGTGTAACATACGCGACCAACCCTAAATTCAAGGTTTACGCTTACGGCCAAGCCTGTAATGCATAAACAAATTGTGAGCTATGAGAACTGAACAACAAACAGTTTTGGGAACCAACCACCTATTTGTGTATTCATTACGTTAGGCCGTAGTAGAGAAGATTCATTCTGAACGTAACACGCTGCCTGTAAACACAGATACGCTATAATATTGATTTGCAAAGCTCTCGGGGGCTCCGTCCGCGACCAACTGACGCCACTAGTAATTGAATTATCCGATTAAGGAGTAAAGATTTTCTTAGTCACCTAAATAAGATAGGTATTAGTATTACTTAAAATACGATAAATCATAAATGGTTTTAGATATATACATGTTTCGTCGAAAACATAATCACAAAATTTAAGGAGCGACCATAATACCATGACGATAAAACAAGAGACGCGAGATGAAATGTAGTGAAATGATTCGTTCATGCGTGAACCTAATCTAGTGATTAGATCTAGTGATCTAGAACCACAACGACAACAACACGTATAAGATACGGAGGATACGCTCACCTCTGGCGTAAATGGGGAAATCGCCGTCGGAGCGGCTGTGAGTGAGCATGGGTCCGTAGCACCGCCAAGGCGGTCGGTCGCGCGGCGCTCGCGGGCCCTCCACGGCGCCGCTCACCTACACCAGGCCATCAGCATCAGCGGCACGGAGCCTACATCCACGAGCACCCGCGACGTGGCGTCTAGCTCTCGCGGTTCGCGGCGACTCGCCGAACGCGGCGCCACAGAGGCGAGGACGACGGAGGCTGCGCGGCGCATCTCGCGCACCCCTCTCGCTTAAACTCAGCGCCACTCCGCGCGTATTATCCTCCGACCACATATACTGACAACTCTATCTCTATCTACATTACTTCATCTCGTATACCTTCTAAACTGCGCCGATTCACGCAGCGGCTAATACAACTGAGTTTTATCTATATATTGTTGTGTTCGAGTTGCATAATTATAGCCTAATTTATTTAATTCTATGTATGACCTATAAATATTCGTTGCTTTGTAATTTAGTCGATGATTTTTAAGAAGTTAGTAATATGGCTTTACGGGTATAAAAAAACAGGCTATTCACTGCATTCATGAACTGTATGCTAATGGAATAGAGTTCAAGGGTAGGTAAATGCGAAAGTGACAAATGGGAAACCCTACTCTACGTAGGTTACCTACTTAGATATTAGCCCGAAATTAATGCTATTATATTGCGTACAAGTGTACCTATTTAGGTATATGTATTTATTTTTTCTTGAGTCACAAGAACCCGCGGCATCATAAAGTACCCATATCGAATACTAGTGCAGCGTCGAGCACTAGTACTTCTACCTTACCCTTACTTTTGATATACCATGGTACCCATGAGTATTAACTAAAACGCAATATTACATGAATGGCTGCAACCACTGTGCGGCTCCACACCAAAGTATCATTTAGTTAAAGGTGTTTCATTTGAAAGTAAACACCACTAAATATTTCTGGCCAATATGATGTTTAAAAAATTTATAATTTTTTGTAGTGTTAAAGGTATACTCACTTAAATCACCATTAGCAGTCGCTGAATCAAAGGGTATGGATAAATGCCGTCCGCCTTTGCCAACTGGGGGAATACCCAGGTTTGTTTTGTCACCGCTGTCACCTAAGCCAAAATTGAAATTGTATTCTTAGATTAGTGGTTCATTGACAACAGTTTTTTATAAGATGAAAAAAAAAATACACCCAAATAACCACACAAAGGTTTTAATCCTGGCCGTAGGTAGTAAAAAGGTCTAAAAATTAATGGAACAAACCCAAGAATAAAAATAATCAGTAAATAATTACAATTACGTGAATATAATAACAGATAAATAAAAATATCAACTTTACATAGGTATTTGTCTAATGTCTAATATTTAAATTCCATATAAACTTCTAACACCCAGGCTTTATCAAGGCTCCATGAAGAAAAGTTTTATTACGGAATAGTTCACCCTTATTTTGCGACAAAAAAATAATACCCATTATGTTATTTTAAAAGCAAATTTTTGTATTAATTAAGCAGGCACTTCTGAGTTTTTAAATTCCCCAAACCAATTACACATAATATTACTCAAATTAAAACAAGAACAGAGGTAATTAATATATAGTAAGTAGTTAGATTAGAGATGTTCAAAGAATTGATAGAAAGAAAATAACAAACTCAATAAATTCTACTTTTTCCAGTTTCAATGCTGTCCCATTACTGCAATGTCATGTTTGTTATAAAATATTTATGTAAATCACATGTGCAATGACAGCTACTGCAGTTCAAACCAGAAGGTAATTAAATAAAAAAAATGTATTTGTTTCCTCATTTATATTATTACATCCCACATGGGGTTATCAATATAAGATACAAAATCTGAATAATCCATATGATCATGCATACTTCCAGCTAAACGATGACTTTCTGGTAGTTTTCTATTGTGTTCTGCAATATATAATTCCCTATAAACCTCTTTCCAGTCATCAGATCTGATAGTAAGCTGATTACCAAAGTCCCTTTTACACAATTCATGCCACAGAGTTTCATTATCTATTAAATAATTTAATCTTTTACATAGCATTGATAATTGAACAATTTCATTAACAGGAAGATATAACATAATTTTTATAAACACTTCTTCTGGTACACCAATCAAACTAGCACTTGAATATCCTAATTGTGTAAGAATAATACTTTTGACTACAGACAAAATTTTATTCTTAAATACAGTAGATAAATGTTTCAAATCACGAAAAATCATTGGAATTTTGGATGCCTGCGGTGACACAACATATCTACTGACAGGCAAACAAACTGAATATGTCTCAAAGTCTAATTTGTTGATCAAAACATTGAGTAGGACCATTGCTCCTAAAGGGCTCATTATAACTTTGAGTGGAAAGCTCTCCATGCCAGGCATAGAAAAAACTGCTTCATAAATAGAAGAGTTATTCTTCCACTTTCTCAACTGCTCGGCGTCAAGGGATTCAACATTGTGTAACAACTCCAAGTCACTTTTCAGAGGTAGAAATCCATTTTCAATCATCAAAACTACAATCAATATAAACATATAATCTTTTTGTGTGGATTCCTGCGCGTTGTTTTGCGACTGTATTCTACTTATTATTTTCTCCAGCAGAGGCGATATCCTTTCTGTTGTGCTTTCTTCTAAAGTGCAATTCATTTTCAGAAATGTGTAGTTAGCTCATATTCTCCTGGTACAGAAATTTACAGCTTGTGTGTTGTTTCCATTTAAACACACAGAACAAAAATATCACAAGTCATGAACTGA
The DNA here is from genome assembly GCF_963556715.1 of Cydia fagiglandana. Lineage (NCBI taxonomy): Eukaryota > Metazoa > Arthropoda > Insecta > Lepidoptera > Tortricidae > Cydia > Cydia fagiglandana. Next base: position 9,585,557 of record NC_085937.1, read on the forward strand.
CATCTGTCAAAGCTCTCGCGTGAAGGTGTACGTTCGGAAATGATGTTCGAATTAAAACTTAAGACACGTTCGGAAACATTAACCTAATTTTTAATTTATTGACCCCGGCTACACACGTTAACTATAGATGGTCAAGCATATCTTGTCAGTAGAAAAAGGCGCGAAATTCAAATTTTCTATGGGACGATATTCTTTCGCGCCTACATTTTTCAAATTTGCGCCTTTTTCTACTGACAAGATCTGCTTGACCCAGTATATAAATCGTAGCGATTAAACTGTGTGTCAATCGGACTGCACAGTTTAATCGCTACGATTTATAGTTACGTGTGTAGCCGGGGTAACAGGTGACAGAAGATCCGGGAACTTCCTCGCGCAATATAAAGTATAGTGCGTCAAGCAAATCTTGTCAGTAGCAATGTAAAGCAAACTAAAGTAGGGCAACACTCAAAGAGTAGTATTGCGCTAAAGCGCCCTCCAGACTATGCGCGTGAATCGCGGGCGAAGCGGCGAACGCGAGTGTGGAGTCTAGTTCGCTGATATGCGAAATCGACTCCAGACTCGCGTTCGCGGCTTCGCGCCGCGATTCGCGCACGAGTGTGGAGCGGGCTTAAGAAAAGCAGCAATGTACAATGTACATCGAACCAAAACTTTTTTTTTCCGCTGAGCGCGCCTTGTCACGTACGTCAATTCAAATTGTCACTCGCGGATTCTCTATTGAAAATGTTTGAAATTGTTATTAATACGTATGGACGGACAATTTAAAAGCGGTGTGTGATGTTGATAAAAATGATTAACTAATTTGAAGATCTCAAAATAAAATTGTAAGTGGACTATGCCGTTAAACAAGAATGTATGAATAAAATCATTGCTTCAGCAGGTAGATGTCATACTGGATTTTCATATTTTATTAGATTTCTCAGTTGGTACTGTAGGTATTGTAGGCACCTTAGCTTTAATTAAGCACAGTCTTATTTAATATATTGGTATTTAATGGTGACACAGCAGAAATATCTCTTGAAATAGAATCGATTCAGAATGTAAACATTGTAAACCATTTGTAAACAAACAAGATGATGGCTGTCATTCGCGATCCACATTCCACAGATAAAACACAGGTGACACGCGATTTTCGAATTATTCGAACACAGTGTTGCTAACCCGCGATTTTTCAAATTTGCCGCCGTTTGCTACTGACAAGATTTGCTTGACCCAGTATATATAGCTCGTCTCATAGACTTTTAACATATTTGTGTCGTTTTCAAGCAAAAGTCCCACTTTGTCGCTTGCCATAAGGAAGCTTTGACAGATTATATGTATAAAGATACTACAAGCAAATCTCGTCCTTATGATAAGCAACAAAGTCAGTGAACGCATATATTTAGTATGGAAACCGCCTTTAGGAACATTACCGTTCAAATTCTCGGGCCAAATTAGCACACATACAAAATTACGCCTACATTTAAATAAGACGACGCGTTTACAGAGCCTGTAATCAAAGCTGGTAAACAAAATAATAGTCATCTTTATTACACTAATGGTACATAGCTAAGTGTAGATGAAATGCATATAATGTCAATAACTACCAATCAGCGACATTAATCCGCTAATAACCTTCTTGCTGTACGTACTGGCCGTTGAGAGTTTGCGGTTCATATTTGATTAGAATATGACTTGGACAGGGATAGGTTTATGCCATACATTGAAGAACCAGTCAAATAATTCACGTATAATAATTTAATGCAGATTAAAAGATAACTAGTTAAAATGTTGTTATGAAATGACAGACTAACTCAACATAAGTAAATATATCATTGTTGTATAAATGTATTCCGCTATAATAAGTATTTTGTATATTTTATTATAAATTTGTATGGCAGTGCGAAGTCACGTTCAGGTATAGTCTGTCCGTTTTTCTAAGATCAAGTACGCCATTGTAAATGTATGGTAAACTTGATCTTAGAATTCGGACTGGCTATACAGCCTGCAAAATTTACAATAAGTCCCCACTTTCAGTTCCAATGGAAATATTTTATATGTATATAGCCGGTCAAGCAAGTTTGTCAGTAGAAAAAGGTGCAAAATTAAAATTTTGTATGGGACCACACCCGTTCGCGCGCTTACATTTTCTAAAATTGCCGCTCTTTTATACTGACGGAAATGGCTTGAGAGAGAACCTACATATATGTGACGGTAGAGGGTGGATTCGAATGATCAACATTTTCAGATAATGTGTGTATTTGTTAAATTAATTCAGTGGAAGTGTATCTACATATAGGAGACCGGGTATGATTATCTCACGAGTTATATCTCATGAATAGAACATATTCTAGATATCTTTCCAGGCATCCACTTAATTTCATGTCTCTCTAATTGGACAGCTTTTTTCCATAGTTCTCTGCGAATAGCATCTTGTGGGAATCTGAATGGAAAGTAATGTAAAATGATAATATCAAATTTGATTATTAATTTGAATGAATGAGGTAGTTTTTTTACAGCTCCATCTCATGAAATAAAAAAGGAAAATACAAATCTGTAAGAAAGAATTAATTACCTACTACATTTATAATTATATAGAAAATACCTAAACCAAGCACAAGTTAATAAAATAGTCTACTTCATTTGGCATAACACCATCCCTATTATCCTCGCAATTTAAAAAGTCGTATGTTGTTATGAAAGTCGTATGCAGTTGTTACGTTTTAGCTTAGCACGGTAGTATTGAAAACAAATCGTCATGTTTATTCCAAATTTTACTGAAGTTATCTGTTTACTACAAGTGAAAAGTGATTCCACTATCCTTGGTTTGAACTAAAATAACTTCTGCACCACTTCACGACACATGAAAACATTTTTAATTACAAAAAAACGTTGTTTTTATAAATCAATTTAGCCATCCGTCACTGACTGTCATCTCGGACGAACTGAAGTTGCGAATCGAATAGTTTGTAAGCACCGCCTACAATCGAATAGTTTACGTTGGGTCATAACTAAGCGGACAGAATACTTCCATGTATATCAGTTCGCTGAACAAAGTAGTGCCGGCTACATACGTAACGATAAATCGTTGTGATAAAACTGTGCAGTCCGAACTGCGCAGTTTTTTCTGCCGTGTGTATGACAAATCGTTACGATAATCGACAACGATTTGTCATACACACGGCAGATAAAACTGCGCCGTTCCGAAATGATGTTCGAATCTATGATATTTTATATGTAGATAAGCCATACACTAACATATCAAGCGAAAAAAATGATGCCAACCAATGCTGCCAACGACACGGCAGCATTAGTTACAATTTGTTTACAACTTCATACGCAAATGCGTAAAAGAGACGGCACAATTAAAAGAATACCTAAGTAAAAAAGAGACGGCTAGTGTTTGTCACTTGCGCGTGAATTTGGTAAATCAGTGATACCACCATAACACGACGGCAAACAGTGAATATGGCGCGAAGCGTAAAACTTATTAAGAAAAAAAAATATCAAAGACTAAGATGTTTGACAGAAGGTGCAAATAATTTTAATGCAGTTTTATGTAGTAATATACTCGCTACCGTAGTAAAAAGTTTTCATATTTAGTTATGTAAATAAAAGATATTATATTATACTGTTTATTCATCATTTTTCTTATACTATAGAAACATTTTGACAAAAAGCAAACTCAATAACAACAAAATCCTTTATTTTACTAACAATTTTATGTTATTAATAATTGTTACTGTGTGAGAAAATGAAATGTTGACAATAAATACTAATTTTGTAGTAATCTTTGTATAAACAGCAATATACCTATTTACTTAATTGACGCGACCCGGACAATAATATGGCCAATAATAATCTTTAATTTGCCAATTGTTGTACTTAAATACAAGAAAAAATGCGTTCAAGTAAAAAACTTCAATATTCAAGTTGAAATTTATAGATGGTCAAGCAAATCTTGTCAGTAGAAAAAGGCGCGAAATTCAAATTTTCTATGAGACGCTATCCGTTTGCGCCTACATTTTTCAAATTTGCCGCCTTTTTCTACTGACAAGATCTGCTTGACCAAGTATAAGTATATTTCTTTTATTTGTACGACAAGCACCAAACAATGAATGCAACTTACCATGACGCGTCTGCTATGATAATCTATGTACGCAGTTGGTGCGTCCTTGTCATTCTCGCTGATGAGAACATAAACTTATCTCGTTCTGTCAGCCGGCGAAAATGGCGGCTGGGTTTATTTAATTCAAGATTAAACCGAAGAAAAACGGGTTATTTCAGCTTTTACTTACCAATGATATGTGACGCCGTCAATTTTTTTACGCTTCCGCGGATAATTTGAGCATTTCAACATAACGCAGGTCGGCATTTTGTTGCTTAATACACGTTATTTATGGAAAAGTATTAACCGGTGTACACCTTCGCGCTTGCGTCAGGCAGACTGAGACAAACTCGTACACATGACACGAGGTGAGTGCTTCAATTTTGGAACGTGTATAACACATCTACATATAAAATATCATAGGTTCGAATTAAAACTTAAGACACGTTCGGAAACATTAACCTAATTTTTAATTTATTAACCCCGGCTACACACGTTAACTATAAATCGTAGCGATTAAACTGTGCAGTGTGTGTCAATCGGACTGCACAGTTTTATCGCTACGATTTATCGTTACGTGTGTAGCCGGGGTAGGACATTTGACTAGACTTCGACACATTTATGTATTAAAGTGGTAACACACTATTGCACCGCACCGCGACCTTGGTGCGTCGCACCTATAAGTGAGAGCGAGAAAGAGATATCTTTTTTTTATTTATTTAACAAAACAAAGTTCAATGTTACCAATAATTAAAGTTTCTCGCTCGGCCGCGGTGCGGTGCGATAGTGTGTTACGGCCTTTAAAGCCATAACAGACCGCACCACACCGCGACCTTGGTGCGGTGCGGCGCACGTATCCAGTGTGTTAGGCGGTCACCGTACTTGCGTTAAAGACGCAGCTATAAGTTAGAGCGAAAATAATATATTTTGACCGCGGCCGCCAAGGTCGCGGTGCGGTGTGGTGCACATATCAATAGTGTGTAAGGTGATCGCCGTACGTGGCTACGTAAGTTAAGGACAGAGCTATAAGTTAGAGCGAGAAAGAGATATTTTGACCTCATCAATTTGCAATACAGCAAGGAAATGCTGCCAGCATCCTCAGTACCATGCCAGATGTTGCTATGCCAGACCGGATGCTGCTGTTCTTTAGATGTAACATATAGTTTTATCATCCTGGTTTTTGGTTTACTGAGAATTGGAATCTACAAGTTTTTAACCCAATAAAAGTAAGTATTCCTACCAATAAGTCAGTTTATTCTCTTCTCAGTTTCAATGAATGAATAGACAATTGGCATGACTAACAGGAAAATTATTATATCTAATAAATTTAATTTTAATACTTTATGTGCAAATGATTCCCAGAAAATGTTATTAATTTCCTAAATTGTCTGGATGAAAAATATGATTTTACCTAATCCTCGGTATTATTGACTTATAATTTTTGAACTTAGTTAATGACAGCCAAGGCAGGCGTGGCTCACTCCGCGATTTCGTTGCTTTGCTACAGGTAGCTAAAAGTACATCCGTTCGACCCTAATTTTGGGGTTTCCCATAAGCCGCGCGTGGCACTGTCGCCACCTAGCGGCCATATCTGTGCTGATCGTGACAGACGCGTTTTGTTAGAGAGTGAGTCTTCTGTACCTAGTACTATTATTTATTCTGTGGCCACGGTGGGGCACACTGGGCTTATTCCAGTTTGATGCATGGTGTTGCGGGGATACAAGGACAGCACCCATATTATATTCCTATTGTTTTCAAATGTAGTAAATTTTTGAGTTACCCATAGAAGTATTTTCTTCCATCTATCTTACATAATTGTCACAATAAGAATCAATGCTTATTTTTAAAATGGCCAACAAAATGTACAGGTTTTGCTCGACTGGTTTTTCAAATCTGTCTATAATATTTATCTATAGTACAGTCAGATTCATAGCACATAAGTGACGTCCCACGGTAAAGGTACCTTATGTCGGTTGGCGCTTTAACGCTATTATTAACGTCGCTCCAATATTATTGCGGCGCAATGCGACGTAAGCGCCAGCCGCTATAAGGTACCTTTTGCTGTGGAACGTCACTTATGTGCTATGAATCTGACTGTACTGAAGTTTTTTAAATATCTTAATATCATCCACAGGACCAACAACTAACATGGCAATAGATACAACATGAAGCTGCTTATGTGGTATGAAGCAAGGTACAGTATTGTTCACATTTGTTGGCAAAAAATATACATGGCATTGTGCTGGTGTGTGTGGAAGTTGACATGACAGAATCACTTACACAATTATAGACCTCATTTGTTTAGTTATTTAATTTTTGTTGCAGTCAAAGTTAGGTACATGACATAGGTATAGCTTAGTGGTTGTTCTGTAACATTTTAGTTATTGTTACACCCACATCCTACTTCGAACATAATTATTTTCCCCAAGATACAAATTTTAAACAAATACAAAAAAAATATATGTATATTAGCTTATACCTATTCAACTTTTGTTGATTTCCTCGCCTAGTCCTAGTATTTTTTCTTTGCTTGTCTCCCGATTTGTGGCTAATTAATTATAGCAGCTGTAGTGTAAACATAGATTATAATGACTACTATAGGATTTCATAGAATAAAGTAACCTGGTATCTGGTATCTATTAGTAACCAGTATGGCAGCTCTATTAGTACAAAACAAGATGTCATGCAAAAGTTAAATATTATACACAACAATTCATATACCATGGCCAGACCAACATGAGTTTGGCAATAAATTATTCAGAAAAATATAATAAATAGCAAACATAAAAAACCAGAGAAAGCTAATGATGGGATGTATTTTAGACAGTATCAAGCATGAAATTTGACTCATGATATCTTCATCTAATTAAATTGAAATAATTTCAAGTACTATAGGTATTGTAATGACTCACTGAGAAGTGTTATAACACTACATGTTTATATACACTTAATATATGATGCAGCAAACTTACATTATTTACAAATCCGATCAGACCAAATATATGAAGCATGTAGGTGGAAGAAATAGCCACTGATGACTTAATCTAACTGGGCAAATTAGGTTAGAAAAACAATGATCCTTTCAATAATGAAATAAATCATACAAAGGGCAAAATAGAACTTACCAATATTTCCACCACTCCCTTGTTTCTTGTTGTTTTTCAAATATCCATCCAAATCAAGATTATTCGAACTTTTGTCGCTGTCACTAGCCATTGAAAGGTTTCACTTTAATAACTAAAAATTGGTTGAAAGTTGAATTGCATACGTACATTTTATACACATTTGCTCAAAGTTAAAGTAAATCTATGAACTATATGAAAAACTATTCAATCAAAATAATAAAAACACATTAAATACATGTTTACACCCTCACTTAACGTTCAACAATCGTAATTAAAGTACGTTCAAATTCCAATTACAACAAAAAGATTTTTTTTATAAGATTTTACATAATCAATGATTAATTAATTATACAATATCAAAAATCTGTAGTTAATTTTAAAAGTATCCCATAAAAGTTTTGTAAAAATTATTTGAATACTACGTAACAAAAAAAATATTTTCACAAATCCTATTCCTATGTTTTGAAAGGGTACCACAGAGTAAAAAAGCGAATGGAAAAGACAACCGGAAATAGATAAAGAAATATATAGTCTGTCAAGCCATTTCCGTCAGTAGAAAAAAGCGGCTGCCGGTCAAATATACTTGGTCAAGCATATCTTGTCAGTAGAAAAAGGCGGCAAATTTGAAAAATGTAGGCGCGAAGGGATAGCGTCTCATAGAAAATTTGAATTTCGCGCCTTTTTCTACTGACAAGATTTGCTTGACCATCTATAACTTCGCCAGTAGAACGAGACACGAAATTAAAATTTTCTATATTCTTGGTCAAACAAATCTTGTCAGTAGAAAAAGGCGGCAAATTTAAAAAATGTAGGCGCGAAGGGTTATTATTCTTTGATTACTATCCCATAGAAAATTTGAATTTTGCGCCTTTTTCTACTGACAAGATTTGCTTGACCGTCTATATATACTTACTTTACTCTTTGGTCTATATAACGATAATCCTTGGCGCCTACGTTTTTTAATATTGCACTTTTTTCTGCTGACGAAAGTGGCTTCATAGATTATCAATATTATCATATCCTAAAAAATGTAGGCACAAAACGAGGCACAAAAGGTTATTGTCCCATAGAACATTTTAAATTCGCGCATTTTTCTACAAACAAAGTTGTTTGATAGACTATATTAATAGTAGCGCCATCTATTCAAAAGAAAGTTCTTAAGTCTACTATATATTTTGCTACACACTCATCGAATGGTCATTGACTCGTGTGTGTGACTTCAGCAATTTCATTCATTCAATTTCGTCCATTCCACACTTTTCGGTTCGGTTCTTTCACTCACATTTGCGTGACAGAAGTTGTATTACTTTTGCATTGTAAACTTGAATTAAATTTTAATTAACTGCTTAAATCACGTTTTATTAAATATTATTAGACTATTGTCAACACGGAATCCATTGTCTGGTATTATTTCAAAAGAGAGCATTTTGCTGATGTGATATTATAGAAATGTCATCATATATGGCAGGTGTTTTTGATTTGGATTTAGATGTGGATCCTGATACTGTAAACGTTGGAGATTCAGACGAGGACGATATTATTGAAGTCGATGAGGTATTTATGCAAATTGTATCAAACAGCAAAGTCCTTGTGATGCTAACCTAAAAACATGACCAAGTAAATTCTCAATTACAACTCAAGGATAAATTTCGTCGTGGTTCAAAAGTAACACTTTTATGAATGAAATTGGTCTACATTTATGTTTATTTATCCTTATTTGTAATTTTATTACTTTCAAACGTTGAGAGCAGTTTTGTGATTGATCATGCAACAATTAACTCTCCTTGTTTTGAATGCAGGTTGATTACGAGCCAGAATTACACGTGAATAGCATTGTTGAGTAAGTAAAGACGAATTATAATGCTTCATTATTTTATTAGTACATCATAAAATAATTAGGTACTGTCAAATCAGGTATTCAGGTAACTATATTATACAACTGCTATGGTCCAGTTTCTATAGTCTGTATCCTTAGTATTTAAATAAAAGTAAACAAAATCTCAACTGGCTTAAGGAGCCATTTGAGGGTAGATCAAAACATTACACAATCAAATAATGTAGGTTAAAGTCAGGTCATTCAGTGACAGATCCAAGCGGTTTTGTATTTGGTTGGTTAACCAATAAACATTATAACTACCTGAAAATGTACAAATTACATGTTTACTTTTATTGAAGTACCTAAAGATACAGAGTTATAAGACTTATAAGTACAACTATGGTCCAGTTTCTAATGTTGATTCTTAAGGAGCCTGTAGGATTTGTACTTGTTATATTCATTTTGACCTTACACTAATACTCATTTAATTATTTTTTTTTATTTATAGATATTAAATTGAATGCTCTTTCTATATTATAACTCAAAATAATTTGAAAAATACTTATAATATAAATATTTTACTGGAACTTGATTAGTAGTAAGTAATAGTAATAGTAATAGCCTTTATTTCATGCGTTTTTGTTATTTTTACACTTTCTTTGTTATTATACTTATTTATTAAATTATTAATTTTTAACTTTTATTGTTTTTCAATTTATTTTATTCATTTGCATGCCGCGTGTGCGGAAAAGGCCTCCCCCAGTTTTTCCCATTCTTTCCTATTCTGTGCTGTTCTCCACCAGAATCTATCGAAATTTCGTAGCTCATCTCTCCATCTAGTATTCGGTTTTTTCTGTTTTCTCGGTGTGTCTATTGGTAACCATTCTGTGACATGTTTGGTCCACCAGTTATCTGTAGTGCGACATACATGGCCAGCCCAGGCCCATTTACTCTTTTTTATTGCTTGTGTTACATCTTTTACTCCAGTTTTCTCTCTTATAACTTCATTTCTGATTCTGTCTTTAATTTGAATTTTTAGCATGGACCGTTCCATTGCCCTTTGACAAATCTTCAGTTTATGTGTGTGTTTCTTGGTGGGGCTCCAGGTTTGGGCACCGTAAGTTAAGGTAGGTAGGACAGCAGTATCAAATACTTTTTTCTTAATGGCCATCAACATGTCACTCTTTAGAATTGCTTTTAGAGACCAGTATTTTTTCCACGCTCTACTTATTCTGTAGTCTACTTCCTTGTCGAGTCTGTCTTTGAAGCAGTACCTATGTCGGATGTCACGTGGATGGGGTGTGTGTTAATAACCTCAGCTACGCGGATGATATGGTGCTGTTGAGCCCCTCGGTTGGTGCACTACAGAGATTGGTGAAGATATGTGAAACTTATGCAGTTACCCATGGGTTAAGGTACAATACTTCGAAAAGCGAGGTAATGCAATTTAAAGCTGGGCCAAAATCATACAAAATGACACCTGTTACCCTTTGTGGTACCGCTTTAAAAGTTGTACAGAAGTTCAAGTACCTTGGCCACTGGGTAACAGAAAACATGACAGATAATGATGACATAGAGAGGGAGCGAAGGGCGTTGTGTGTTCGTAGTAACATGCTGGCCCGCAGATTTGCTCGTTGTAGTAATGAAGTGAAGCTAACGCTCTTTAAAGCATACTGCCAAACATTCTACACGTGCAATCTGTGGGTCAGCTTTACGCAGCGGGCATACAGCGCCCTTCGCGTACAATACAATAACGCGTTTAGAGTGCTGTTTGGGCTGCCGCGTTACTGTAGCGCGTCAACTATGTTTGCCGAGGCGCACACCGATAGTTTCGACGCAATAATTAGAAAACGGTGTGCGTCATTAGTCGACCGTCTTCGCCACAGCCCAAACAGTATTCTAAACGTGCTGGCGCAGCGCTGGGACTCGCCTATGTTCGCGCGCTGGGTGCGGCTGCACGCGCCGCCGGTCGCCGCACCACGCCGCTTTTAGTTGTAAATAAGTAATTATTTTTGTTTGTTTTTATGTTCTTTTTATTACTAATATAGATTTATAAGTGTTGCTTGTTCTAACAATAATATGGATTTTTTTTTATTCGAAATAAAAATATTGAATTGAATTGAATTGAAGTAAACTATCTGTCCCAGGTATGTGAAATCTTCAGCATATTCCATATTGTTTCTTCCAAGCTTTATTGGTATTTTATCTCCATTAGTAATAATTTTGCATTTTTTCATGTTCATTGCTAAGCCTGCTTCCTTGCATGCTGTGTCAAATTCTAGGATCATTTCCTCCAGTATTTTTGGTTTTTCGGCCACAATTAGAACGTCATCCGCAAACCGTAGGTTATTTATGTACTTCCCATTTATATTTATACCTTTGTTTTCCCATTCTAGTACTCTAAATATGGCCTCTAGGCATGCGTTGAACAGTGTCGGAGAGATAGGGTCTCCTTGCTTTACGCCTTTTTGCAACCTGAATGGCTCACCATATTTATCTGTTTTTATTCTGGCCTTGCTATGTTGGTATATCCGTTTTAGTATGTTGACATACTTTGGAACTTGATTATGGATCATAGTTGTAAGTTGTGGACTAAAGTTACCTGGTTTTACTGTACCTAATTATGTCATCACAGTGTTGTAATAAGTAATGGTTAAACTTTGCAGACAAGAAGGTTCTGAGACAATCCAACTATCTGAAGACAATGTTAACCCGGGACAATGCAAACGACTTGGTCCTCAAGATTTCGAACTGCGCAAAGTTTTGGGAAAGGGTGGATATGGCAAAGTGTTCCAAGTGCGAAAAATAACAGGAACTGATGCGGGTGCACATTTTGCTATGAAAGTGCTCAAAAAAGCTTCCATAGTTCGAAATCAAAAAGACACCGCACACACAAAAGCTGAGAGAAATATTTTAGAAGCTGTAAAGGTATTTATATGAATTTTGTTTTAAATAATTACCTATCTAATACACTCCTTAATAATGAAAAAATTGCAGGAGTTGTAACAAACAGAAACTTTTATCAATAGGACAGTACCTAAATTAAACTAAACTAAATACTTACAACATCTTTAAAGCAGCATTGGCAGGCGTGGCTCACTCCTCGATTTTGTCGTATCACAAGACGTAGCTACAAGTACATCCATCACACACCAATTTTGGTAGCTAGCCATATGCCACTGTGGCGCTTGTGCCACCTAGCGGTCATATCTGTCCTAATCGTAACAGACGCGTTTTGTTAGGGAGTGAATCGTCTGTACCTAGTACTATTATTTTTTGCGTGGTATTGGACATTGCATATAAAATTTTTTTTTTATTTCAGCACCCATTTATAGTGGAATTGGTATATGCTTTCCAAACAGGTGGTAAACTATACTTAATTTTAGAATACTTAAGTGGTGGCGAGCTATTTATGCATCTTGAGAGAGAAGGTATTTTCCTAGAGGACACAGCTTGGTTAGTATACTTCAACTCATTTATGAAGTGCATTGTTTGCACACTAAATTATAAACTTGCATACTAAAGAAAATGAACATTCTTAATAAAATAATATATAGGATAGCTTGTCATTTATATTTAATATTTTATATTTTTAAAAACCATAGTTGATTTATCAATTGCAACATGTAAATAAAGAGTTATATATTTGTCATAGCTATCTTAAGGACTCCTACATAATTGCATTAATTAACATTTGGTTTAAGGTTTAATAAGCTCACTACACCCCCTTTTTTCATATCATCAATTGTGAACATTGGTAAACCAATGAATTCATGATGGTGGCGCTCAAGAGCTTACAGCAATTTTACACAATAACAAAATGAATTAGAAACCTCAATATTTTCTTAAGCATTTTAGAATGCTGCTCAATTTTGTAATTTTGAATTGAAATAATAACAAAATTGTATTCTTTCAGCTTTTATTTATCAGAAATTATATTGGCACTGGAACATTTACATAGTTTAGGCATAATATATCGCGATTTGAAACCAGAAAATGTCCTATTGGACGCCCAAGGCCATGTGAAACTTACAGATTTTGGATTATGTAAAGAACATATTCAGGAGGGTATTGTCACACACACATTCTGTGGTACCATTGAATATATGTAAGTATTTGTTTTGTAAGTAACTTTACAATTTTTTTCTAGCCATAATTTTGAATTATTAGAACTCATATTTACGAGTATCATATGGATGATATTGCCTAGTTTAAATATCAGCATTAGAGATAAACTATCATGATTAAGAACTGATTTGTAGATAAGTACATATCTAACTAATACATAATAGTTTACAGCTTGGCAAAAAAGAGTAGGAATTAAAAAGTGGCAACACTGTAGTGTCGCCCCGTTTTCTTATATAAATTGGTTTGAAAGGGACGACACTACAACAGTGTTGCCACTTTTTAATTTCTACTCTTTTTTGCCAAGCTGTAATATTAAATTAACATTTTAAGCTATTATATTTAATTTAGCAATACTATAGATTTTTTATTCTTTAATAGCAAGTCATCCTAAATAAGATATATTGTTTTTTTTTTCTTTTTTTGAAAAATGACCATATGGTACCATATTTCACACTAAAAATATGAACAGCCATTAATCTCTTATTATTTGTAGGGCACCAGAGATTCTGACACGGAGTGGTCATGGAAAAGCCGTGGACTGGTGGAGTCTGGGAGCACTGATGTATGACATGCTCATTGGACAGGTAAGACAATATGATATTGTGTAGAAGGTAGAACAGTGGTTCCCAAAGTTGGCTGGACTACGAACCACGTAACAAAAACTGCCAAATTTGTGACCCACCTCTTGGCCATCTTAAAAAGTGGGCATAAATATTATTTGTAACACTTATATTCCATAGTCTTTATGATTCAAATTAAATAAATAATTGAATTGAATTGAACTGCAGTTTAAGGGCCCATTCAATATTCGCTCGCGACCCACCAATGGGTCGTATTTGTACCCATAGTTTGGGAAATGCTGGTGTAGGAACTCTCTGCCGGATTGGACGGGTTGTCAACCACTTTTAGCATTCATTCAGAAGAATTCCCTAGAGATAAAGCTGCAGTCTACTATTGTAAAATTAATATGGTATCATAAGAGAATTTTCTGCTTTCAGCCTCCATTCACCGGCGACAATCGTACAAAGACTATAGAGAAAATTTTAAAGGGTAAACTAATGCTACCAGCCTACCTCACACAAGACGCCCGCGAGCTCATCCGCCGCCTCATGAAGCGATCAGAGACCCAGCGTCTCGGCGCCGCGGGCGCTCAGGCCGTGCGCGGCCACGCCTTCTTCAAACATGTCAACTGGGAGGACGTGTTCTCTCGCAGACTGGAACCTCCTATTAAACCTAGACTGGTGGGTATTTTATCTTCTTATTGCTATTACCAGGGGTGCGAAACTCCTGACTTCAGCCAAACTCGGCTCCGCTCGGCTCAGCATTGCTCTGAGCAATTATTAGGGTTGAGACAACTTGACGTCCCTTTGTGTGCACGACCACAGTTAAGATAATGGATTGAATTTTGACAACCCTAAATAGCCGAAAGGAATAGTGCCATATATATTACAAACTTTAGAAAAGGACATGATTCGACTTTGAACCGCTGTCAAACTTTGGTTTTGTAGGAAGTTTCCTTTCTGTACGGTAGTAATATTATTTATTCTGTGCTATTACTGCACTCTACCTTGACTTTAGCTAGTTAAGCCGTTGTTTCATGAAACTGTCTGAAACCCAATGGGATTCAATTTTGGCGTCTTTCGCTTGCTCGGGTATCAATATTAGCACAAGCAGCTTTTGCTCATTGTATAAAAAAAAATGACTATTATCACTCTCAAACATTTGAGTTTCCGAAGCGTTCTAAATAATCCATCACCATGCCAATTATTGCCATGGGCGTTGGGCGATATTAATTATTGAATTGTTTAGTTATCTCTTTCCATTTTCATGGAAGCCTAGACCAATTTTAGGGGAACTGATTTAAAAGTTTAAAATTCATATAAGAACCTTAATTGACATTGACCTATACCTATTCCTTTAACGCAACTACACAACTAAGAAAGTGGAACGAGATCGCCGATTAGTAGCGATAAATATTCAATTGTTTAACGCCAGTTATGGAACCTTGATACAATCAATCGAGAACATTAGTACTGCCAATACCTACTGCCATGTATCATCTACACGGTAAAATGACTACAGCGACAATCATCCGAACGCTGCACCCGTTCGTCAACTAAGAATTAAATGTTTTTTATAAAAAAGACATTCAACTTTTTTCAGGTGCTTTTTTTAGGGTTCCGTACCCAAAGGGTAAAACGGGACCCTATTACTAAGACTTCGCTGTCCGTCCGTCCGCCCGTCCGTCCGTCCGTCTGTCACCAGGCTGTATCTCACGAACCGTGATAGCTAGACAGTTGAAATTTTTACAGATGATGTATTTCTGTTGCCGCTATAACAACAAATACTAAAAATAGAATAAAATAAAGATTTAAATGGGGCTCCCATACAACAAACGTGATTTTTGACCAAAGTTAAGCAACGTCGGGAGTGGTCAGTACTTGGATGGGTGACCGTTTTTTTTTTGCTTTTTTTTTTTGCATTATGGTACGGAACCCTTCGTGCGCGAGTCCGACTCGCACTTGCCATGTTTTTATTCTATATACTGGACCTACTGTTTAAAAAAACCGGCCAAGTGCGAGTCGGACTCGCGTTCCAAGGGTACATTACCCAATTTTTAACAATGAATTTTTTATGTGAAACGCGAGGGAATTGCCTTTAAAAAACCCGTAGGGGTCCGGTCAAAAACTAAGTAATTAGTCCGACTCACTCTTGTCTGGTTTTCCTGTCATATATAGGTAAAGAACTATAAAGTCAAAATTTTAGACCCAGTAGTTTCGGAGATAAAGGGGGAGGGGGGATGGCTACAGCCGATGACCGAGGGGAGGAAAGGGCATACATTTAGTTAAAATTAACTGTTCACCTGGCGACACCCATGACAGGTCTATCGACGGCGACGGTCAGTTAGGGATAGGTTACATCAGTTTTAGCAACATAAATAGTTAATAGAAATGTTTTTTCTTTCAGACTGGTGAAGACGACGTTTCTCAATTCGACACCCGCTTCACACTACAGACGCCTATCGATTCGCCAGATGAGTCGACACTTAGCGAAAGTGCCAACCTCATGTTCCAGGTCAGGACCTATTTTTTAACGTAGACATCATCATTTTACCCTCTACTGCTGAGCATAGGACTCTCTTCGTGTACGCCTAGTATCCCAGTCTCATCAAAGATCGACTTAATTTGAAAATAAAGGCGTATCCAGACTAGTAAATTTTTCACCAATCTGATTAAATTGCCCGATCGAATCAGGACGTGCGGACGCAAACGCCAATTTGGCTCGCCAAATACAACCAACGATAATGACCGATATTACTGATAAAATGAGGTGCGGACGCAAGAATACCAATTTGTGACGCCAGTATTTTCGTTCAGGGGCATTTTTTCAATTTAGAGGGCTCTAATATTACCATAAATCTAAAATTGGTGAATAAATTGGAGTTTGACGCCAATATCATTTCTGATCAACTCGGTCGATTTGATCATCCCGTCTGGGATACCGCTCAGATCCATTCTCATAAAGGTTCCTCGATTGTATCAGACGTATAAAGTTTAAGGCAATTTCCTGTTTCGATTTAGACACACTTGTGAGAACTGAATTGTCAAACGTAGCTCGCCGTAGAAACACATATATTATTATACAATCAATGAATCAAAGGAAATATATAAATAAATCGGGACAGCAGAAATTAGACAAGCTCGGTTTTTTTAGTAAAATCAAACGAGATTAGCATGAAACTGATTTGGGTCGGAGTACATGAATGTATTGTATTTCGACCCCCAGGGCTTCACATACGTGGCGCCATCAGTGATGGACGAGATCCACAAGCCGCGCGTGATCACGGCGCGCTCGCCGCGGCGGCCGCGCCCGCACCACCACGCCGCGTTCGCCGTGCCGCTCGCCTCCACCGCGCACCAGCACCAGCACCAGCAGGAGGACCTCATGGATGTACAAGGTCTACCTATATAGTAAGTACGCCCGACACAAATAGCTAAATTGTTAAGGGCCCCCCCCACATCTAGCGTCTTTCGAGCGTCGGCGTCTGGTCAGCGCTATGGAAAATGACGTCGCTGCGCAGTTGCGTCGACGTTGCGTCGAGCAGTGGCCATAGAGTTGTAGACGCCGACGCTCGAAAGAGGCTAGATGTGGGGAGGCCCTAAGGCTGTGTGAGATCAAGGGCCTAAGCGAGACCCGTTGGGCCGCGGACTGGACGCACGCGGCCAATGCTGGCCGCCGCCTCGCGAGTATGCGTCCAGTCTGCGGCTTTAGTTTGAATGCATATTATGAAACTGGGAAATTATTGCCTTGAGTACCTAAAGTCAAAGACGTACCTACGCTATTGTGACGTCTACAACCTAACTAGTTACAACCATCCCACCGCTTCTATGAGTTTTTAATTTAAAAATTGGTAAAATTCCAAAAAGTATGTCTTTGTTTCTTTTTATACATTCAATTTAATGATTGATATAAATATTTAAGTGTAAATTAGCCTATCATAGCAGCACTTGAAACCGTTTCACGACCAGGTACCCAACCTCGTTTGGGCTCTAGATCTCGCGAAGCCTTTAAAGTGTTTATTTTTCCTTTTATTAATTATAAGTATTTGTAAACTCTTACTATATGGACGACTGTTGTGCCGATTTTGATAGTTTGTTTATTAAACAGTGTCGCTAATTTTTAAATAAGAAAAACAAAATGTTTAAAAAAATATGTAAGTAAAGTATATTCTAGATTGTGTTGATAGAAATGAAGTCATCTGACCTTCAAATTATAATCACAAGGAATATACAAAATTATTTCAGATGAAGTCAAAAGTATTGTCCTGATTAATCAGTTTTTTTTGTGATTGCTTATTTATATTCATATTTTTATTGCATCGCTTATACCAGGGCAGGTCTTCAGAGTTTAAACCGACGTCATTGTTGTTTTTTGTATAGGTACTTATTTGTCCAAAAAGGGAATGTTGAATTAACAAGTGATATGAAATAAGGTGCTGAATAGGGTGATATGATAATAATGCGTCACAAAAAGAGTGAAATTACAACGACGTGAGGTTCAAATGTCGAAGGCCCGGCTCCATGTAAATTTGGTCAGATATGACATTTATTTATCGTAATATGTTAGTTTAGTAATTACTTATATATAATTTGTATTGTCGTCGTATATTGACCCAGACGTCGCAATATAAGTCTTACATCTTATTAAAATGCCAGCCGAACTGGGAACTAAATATTACTCGACAAATAACGATTTTAATTAACCCTTTGACCACCAAAAAGTAGTGCCCTGTAAGCAATGTTTACAAAAAAATACCGATTTTATTACAAACTCGTCTGAAACCTATATAGTTATATGTCGTGGCCAATTCTTAGGGTGGTACCACCCGTCTGTCCCGCATATTGGACCAATGTGTATTCGAGTCTCACAGAGCGAGATGCAATGCACATTGGACAAAAAATTTGGACAGGTGAAATACCACCCTTAGGATTGATAATTTTATGATGTGTCAAATACGAGTATATAATGAAATGATTGGTTGGCCACATCATGATAAAGTCAAACCTAATCTAACCATACTATGAAGTGATCAATTCTAAAATGGCATTTCATGAAATGATCATATTCTATGATCATGCCACGACATTTATGCCACCATCAACATACGTTTTATCGCTTTTGGTGCATTTAGCGTGGCACGTATTTGCATTTGGCAAAAAATATTTTCGGTATTCAAAGGGTTAAATTGACTTGGCGTATTTATGTTTGGCGTCACGCGACAATTAGGTATTCTAAGATTTAGATAAGTTATCCTACCTGCATTATCATTAATAATCTGAAATAAATGCACCGAACATATTGATGCATTAGCCTCGTATATCTTCCAAAGGTTCGTGTTTCATAATTATATTAGTGGGTTTCAAATATTCTCCACTAAGTATAACCTTACTGTTTATTTTAAAATTACAGCAAGTGATGAGATTGGCCAGCAAGAGGAGAATCTTCGGAATCCCAGATTGTAGCACTGTTAGGTACAATTCACGTTGATATTTCAAATAAGTATGCAGATGCAAGTCTGATAGCAACAGTCTGCGCTGGTTAATCGATAAGTATGTAGGGTAGGTAATTGCACTAGTTTTACTCCGGCTCTATTTTTCGTTCACTTGACAAAATTTGAATATAAACCTTCATTGCTCCACAAATTTGGACTTATTGCAATAGTTATTCTAAACAATTTATTTATCTACATAAAAATATATTTCGCAAGTAGTAAATTAAAAATGGAATGTATTATTTGCTAATCCGTCATGTGGACGGAAACTGACACTGGACGGTAAATTGACGCAATTACCCTATCAGTGCTCTCTGACTGAGCGGCTAGCGTTGCGCAGTGCTAGCACTAATGCTCAGCACGAGAGGATAATTAGGAATAAGTGAAGTGTCCTCCCACAGGGCCACGGCGGCAGCAAGAAAGCAAGGTTACTCGATTACCGCCCATGTTACACTTTACAGATTTAAAAAATATAATTTGTATTTTCTTAATATTAAAGGGTACATTGCCTGGTTCCTTACAATATACTACATATTTAATTTTATAAACATATTTAAGAGGACAGATTATTAAGGATTAATATTTAACAGTATCTTGATATGCATAATAACTATTGTGGTAAATGTGTGATTAAATATCATTTAATATGTATGCGTGTACTAATCGAGGGCTTTTGTTTGCAGGCCTAGAATAATTCACATTAGTTGACCATTTATACTAAGGATGATGAATTATACTACAAAGATGCCCATGTAATACTGTCGGTGAAAATAATGGTACTGTTTTATACTATTATTAATGGACATTTTATACAAGTTACCGTTTAGTCTAATATTTGGGTAGAATAATCACGTATATTAAAATGTTCTAACTCCGACTATATGACAAAAATAATAATTTACAATATAACTTGTTACCATGCTTCATGAATTGAAATAAAGGTCATTTTTTATTTTGTAATTGGATTTTTATTACGAATTATTTTATCATAAAACCTGTTAGGATAAATAACAAATTCCAAAGAAAATACCTAAGAAGACGCTTCTCTTAAAGATATATCACAAATATAAATCAAATTCATAACAATGTAGTGACTACCAAGGCCTGTTCACTTCCTAAGAAAGTTATGTCCCCAAATAATTGCGCATGTGTGCGCCTGAAGCTTCTATGTGTGCGTTGGCCTCCGAGAAAAAGTTGCGAGTAATAAAAATAAAAACATTTTTCTACAGCAACATTGCTCCCAACTCTGATTTAAATTATCACGAATTTTATACATAATTAATCATAAAACGGGACTTAAACGCTTAAAACTTAATTACACGCGATTAAGTTTTATAATGAATATTTGCTTCCAACTGTCTTTATCAATGTTCATAAAATATATGGAGGGTAGGTACGTCTACCCACCATAATAAAAAAATATATTTGTCAATGACTCTGTCCAACTGCTGTGGTTAAAGTTCATAACGAAAATTTTATTTATTAAATCTTTAAATAATAAATACAACGTAGCGGTACAACCACTTAAGACTGTAAGTCTGTACCTACATAGATTACAGCAATGCACATAGAAAATTTATACAGCTTTAGTGGGTTCAGAAGGAACCGAGTCATAACGCACCTGGAAAGCGTATTAATTAACCGTGAAGAAATGTATGAATACAAGTTGGAAATCTGTGTAAAATGCCGTGTGTAAAGTGTAGTGTATCTGTGTGTAAAGTGTAATAGGTAGGCATGCCTAATGTTATTTGTATAATACTGAAAACTTTGTGAATGCGCTTTATTAATGTCTATTTTTTATTAAGTTGCCAGTTGCCAGTTTTCAGTGTATATTTCTATAAGTAAAACATTTTTTTAATAAATAATACAATATTATAAATATAAACATGCCTTTTATTTAAATCAATTGATAATATCACAAACAAGGGTTTATTTGCATCTTTCATATATTTCGTGATATGAAGATAACAAATATGTTTATTAACAGAATTACTATATACCTATAATACCAATACCCGCCAGGCTAAACCGGTTGTCAACTTTAGTCTTTGGTACACAACGAAGGCGCTACTAGTATAAACGTATAAACGTTTGGGGACATTTTTTTGTATGGAGTTATCGTTCTTCTCCTAGTGAGTATTATATTCTTTGGTGACTACCCTCTTAACACTTCTAACAATTTAAAGACAAATCAACAGGCTGGTCACATGCAGAAGTTACCAAATCAAGCAATGAATATCAAGACCAATATGAAACACAGTGGCGGATTTGCCCTAAGGCACAGTAGGCCCGGGCCTAGGGCGGCAAGATATTTAGGGGCGGCAAATTGTGACAAAAAATTCGCTGATGGTACCAAGAAATAACTCAAAATGTAGTCAATATTATAAATGCCTTGCTGAAAGGGGCGGCTACAGGGCCTAGGGCCTAGGGCGGCAAAGACTGCAAATCCGCCACTGATGAAACATATATGTAATAATATTATGATATTTGAAGAAATTTGACTGCCTAAGCCAAAATTAAGGCATCCCAGTTAACCAGTAACCATGTGGTTGCTCATGAAACAAGAGGTATATTGCTGTGCAAAAAACCTTTCTAAATGATTATCCTAATAACCAACACAATGTGGCAAAAAGAAAGAGTCATTGAACATAACATGAAACCATTTGAAATTAGCTAACCAAACAGTTTGTCAATAATCCATAAATCAGGGCTCGGATCTGGTTTTTTTTTAAATCCCAAAATAGCCCAATATTTTTAATGATTGTATGCTCTTTTCGTAGGAATGAATCATGTATTTAGGTAACAACTTCGTATTATTAGATTGACCTATCAAAAATGAAATGATAAACCAAAGAACGTAAAACATTATAATACCGGTATTTTTTATGAAGAAAAAACCGGTTCCGAGCTTTGTTATAATACTGTCTCACTTTGTCAATAAGGGCCACTTGCACCATCCCACTAACCCGGGGTTAAGCGGTTAAACCGTTAACCCAGTGTCAAATTGTACTGGTTACCAAGGTAACTTCAGGCTTAACCGGTTAACCCCGGGTTAGTGGAATGGTGCAAGTGGGCCTAAGTGTGTGCATTAATTTTTGTATACAAATTATACATTTCTTTTATACAACTAGTCGCATTTCCATACAGCTGTCGCAAATGAGGTAAATATGGCTCTCATTCACTTCAGTAACAGTAGTAAACAGAACTTGATTATTGCATAAAGCCCCATGTGCTTCAATACAGTTGTTCAGGGATTTCTTAATTTCTACTAAAGACTTTTGTGTTTGAATATTAAAACTGCATAGCAAACAAGTCAAAGTACCGAAATCAAGTTTTAAGTTATCTTTTTGACACACTGGGCATATTACATTGTCTTCCTGTTCTATCATAGACCAGTCCACATTTTCAGCCTGTGATTTTTCATGTTCTTCAAGCCACCTGCGAAAGATTGTGCTGCAAATTATTACAATGTCCTATGATTCTCAGATGTATTAAAAATTTAAATATGCAGAGCTTATAACCACCGCAATATTGTATGTTTTGTAAAAATATGTAAATGCTGATCTGATAGGAGCAGGTTTGGGGTTGTAAGTGGTACTTCTGCCAATGATCCTCATAATGGATGAAAACATGTTAAGCAAAATTCAACCTAAATGATTAAAAAAGTGATACATTACAAATCAATTTTTAACTGACTGCATATTCCAAATGGTGTTTTCTTGAATATTTTAATTTCTGTTGTATGACAACGAACTATTTATGTTCAACATTTAAAAACATCTCCCGGCACTTTGGTGGAGATGGCATTGTTATATGCAAGCTTTAGGTACATACCATGAACACAGAAAAAATGATGTGGGTAGTATGAAAATGACTACCGATTTTCATTAGGTGCAGTCAAGGACATAATGCAAAAATAGATGTAGAAAAACTAACCACTGTAATTCCTCCTGAACCAATTCATTCCTTATTTCTTCCATAATTTCATTTTCTTCGTCAGTGATTGTTGTTTCCGCAGAGAAGTTAAACATACTTTTATAGATATCAGTCAATGTTTCCCGTAGGTCCGTTTCAGTGCCACGGAGCCTGTTCAGAAGCATATTTCGACAATTTTGAACTTTATCTTTATAAGTCTGTGAAAGAAAAACATACGGCTTTACATATATGAATCAAAGTACGTTTACTACTTTTCCCAGCATGATAATTATAAAATAATACACACCTTCCTCATCTTTTCTTTGAGTTCAATTGGAGAATGTTTGTGCTTTATAGCAATATGTCGATATGAGGGTGATCTTGCACTCGGAGAATTCATCGGAGATCTCGCACTTGGAGAATTCATAATGTTATTTTTATTTGGTAGATCAGAACAAAGGCAATTTTTTGAGAAATTGGCGGGATAAACGTGAGATCCAGTACACAATACGGGAAGAAAGCAGTGTAAATGACAAGTATGACGTATGGTCGTGACAGCTGACATTGATAAACTGACTGATCAAAAAGATTACCTGTGAAAAAATATATTAAGGGGCCGTACAATACAATGTAACGCGGGAAAAAATTTAATCCAATCTGATTAAATTGTCTGATCAAATCAGTGGCCTATTTTATAAAGCTACAAGTTACAATTTACAAGCGGAAGTCTCGTTCTAACACATAGAGTTAGAAAGAGACTTCCGCTTGTAAATTGTAACTTGTAGCTTTATAAAATAGGCCACAGGTGGCGTTGACGTAAACACAAAGGCTCGCCGATTATGGCCGATATTACTCATAAAATGGAGGTGCAGACGCAAGATGAATTCCAATTTGTGTTAGTGCGATAATCTAATAAACAAGGCTATATATAGTCTGTCAAACAACTTTGTCAGTAGAAAAAGACGCGAAATTCAAATTTTCTATGGGACGATAACTCTTAAAACGCCTACATTTTGTAAATTTGCCGCTGTTTTCTACAGACGGAGATGGCTTGACAGATATTAAGTGGAAAAATCTATTATATAAAATATTTTTTTTAGATACATATTTTACTCCTTGTAACATTGTTGACGAAAAATATTTATCATCAATGGCAACATTAGGTTATTTGTCTGTCAGTCAGATGGAAAAAAACAATGTGAATTTGTGAGTGAGTGATAAGTAAAAATATGTCTAAATCTAAAAGTTGATAGGCCTTCATGAAGAGAATTATTGAACAAAAAAACGCGTTCATAACTGGACTTATGAACGACGGCGGGGGAACAATGCCTCATATAGAGAAGATGCAGGCGCGAACAGGGAAGGAGACAATACATTCTGGTCATTTCATGGTGTCGCACTTTGAAGCTGAGGCCCAAGATGATTTCGATGATTTGGCCGTTCCTGTACCAGATGAAGAACAAAATGTTCAGAAAGTATCAGTGGTGGCGACGTACACGGTTCCAGGGTCCAAAGAACCTCCCTCATTGTTTGATAAAGAAGATAGTAAACAACATCAACAGCTTTCCATTGAGATATCCCTTACAAAGTTATTTAAATGTATGACTTTGGCTTACAGGTATGATTATTTATATTAATTAAACAGTCGGCTAAGAATAAAAGCAATCATAGTTGTACATTCTAATTAGAAGTAATCATTTCACTTTCTTGCATTTTAGTAGAAATGTCCTTGATAGATATTTATCATTGATCTAATGTTATATAGATTTAAACCAGAAATTTGCCTGCCTTTAAGTAGTTCTAATTTACATAAAATTTAGTAAAATAATATGTATTAAATCTATCTAAATTTCAATATTTAATTTAATCAAAAAATAGGGAAACAAGTATACTTCCATTGGTTATTAAGTTTGCAAAGATAACAAGAGGTCATCATAGTCTGTGCCAAAGACACAGGTCACATACTCAGATAACTGGATTGATTATATTTATGTACTACGAACAAGTTTATAAACAATTAAAGTTTCTATAAATCAGTACTGATTACAGTATATATTTTCACATAGCAATTATATTCTTGATTTGCCAGCATTACATATTACTTGAGAAGCAATTTATCTAATGTTTTTATTAATGTGATTAAGCTATTATAACCTTTATTTACTATGTACTTTAGGTCCAGTTTCTCTTGCATTAGTGTAACTTCCTTAATTTTTTTAGTTATTTACTAATTACATACTTGTTGCATTAATGGACATGATAAAGTAACAATATTAATACCTAAAGTAATTAAAGTTATTGTCTGCTAGAAGTTAATATTACAACTATGCAGTAGCACATATTAATAAATTAAACTACAGGTTAATTGTTTTCTGAATGATAATTATTTATTTATTCTGGCCGTGATATTAATGCTTACACCTTTGACACAAAACTAAAGTAAATACTGCATTTTATCAAAAAATTATCAGCATATTTAATTGTTGCCCCTTTGATAACATATATCAAAATTAACTGGTCTCAAGTGTTTACAATTTCTTCTTTCTGATAAAAAATGTAGATTTTATCATTGTAAAACTCAAACTCAAAAATGCGCGTTTTCCCAAGGATAAGACCTAGCTAGATTATTTGGCCCCGGAAAACCCCATATAGCTCATTTCATCCAAATTGTTAGAGCCATTTCCGAGATCTCCGAAATGTATATATAAATAAAAATATATGCAAGAATTGCACGTTTAAAGGTATTGTATAAATTAAATTCTAGTGGAATCGTGTAAATCTTTGCATTTAATTAAACCAAAAAATGATTTGCCAAAAATTACTTACTCAACCTCTACATATTTATTTTGCAGAGTTGCGGCTTTACTATTTTTATTTTTTTAGTATGGATTACCACCAAGTAATGTCTGATTCTATTGATAAAATTAATCTTTGTGAAGGACTTTGGATACAAGATTTGTGAGGGGGCATGGCAAGACGCTGGCCCAATGTTACAGGGTTCTACGAGTTATACTCTTGTCAGTGGAGTTCTTCCAGCTTTCCCTATCTTGCGCCAGCTCTGACTTTTTGGCATGTCTCAACCCCTATTTTTTCTTTCACTTGCTCCAAAAAGCTACGTCTGGGTTTTCCTCTTCCCCATTTGCGTACTATCCGCCCCTCCAGGATATTACAGGACATTTTCAACATAGTTCATATTCAATTTGATGTCACCATGACAGTTCAAATTTCAGTTTGATAATAGTGAAACGTAGAACCCTGTGATATTGGGCCAGTGAAGTGATAAATTTAATAATTCTCTTACAACCTGTAAAATAAGATGTTATTTTCATTATTATCCAATTAACTTTCATATGGCAAATAAAGTAGTTGTACTGGCAATTTGCTTTTCCACCTGTATTTGAATTGGTGGAGACTAGATAAGATATGTCTAACTCCTTATCAAGGCTGCTATTTGTGTAAGCTTAAGATCACTTATCGATAGCAGTTCTGATAACACCTACATATTTAATCTTTCAGCTTTATATTACTACAGTACAGTTTCCACTGAAAGACTGTACATTAGCCACTTTCCTTTCAGGGCCAATTTTATTATTTATAATGTTTGTTTTCAATTCTTTTCAAGTCAAAATGTTTCTTATTAGTTGTAAAACATTTATAGTTAACTTATTTAGGAGTAAGGAATTATTAAATTTGTGACGGACACAGGCGTAAAGTTCAGCAGAGCATGGTAATTTTTTAAATTATTATTATATGTATTTTGATTAATTTATTTCCCAGACAAAAACTAACTTCACCTAAATGGAATCGTTTCAAAGGTATAAAACTTCGGTGGAAGGACAAGATCAGATTGAACAACGTCATATGGAGATGCTGGCACATGCAGTGTGAGTATTCAATTACTTATTATTGTAATCAAGTGTTATGTGCTTCTATTATATTTGTATGCTAATACTGTGTAAACAATAGCAATAACTACTATAACTAGAGATGCCGTGAATAGTTATTTTGGCCGCGTACCGAATATCTTATCTCAGCAAAATATGACGTGTACATTTCTAGACACATTGTTCCTCTACAAGGGACAACTATTCCTATGATTAAAAATTTGTTGTTCTGAAGTAGTGTATGTAGTTAGGGGCATACCACACTGCGTCCGATTCGCACGTACGTCGCTATAATACGCGCGTAGCGTTGTCTCGCTCAAACTTCGCCGCGACGTGCGAATCGGACACAGTGTGCCATGCGCCCATGCCTGTAATGAAAATAACATTGTTTACAATCAACAAATAAGTACTCAATAAATGTCTTCATTCGATTAGTGCACAATTAAATATTCGGTCGAATACCCAATTTTCGATAAAGTGGCCGAGTACGCCAAAAACCGAATAGATGCTGAATATTCGTGACATTTCTAGCAAAATAACGTGCACAAAAAATTAGGAAGCAAAAATACAGTGTTAGTCAAGGTTGCAGGTTTGGGGTTGTGCACAAATCACGTGAGGTGTTTTCGGCTACTTTTTGACCCCCCTCCCCCTTGGTGATATTTGGTGAGATTTTTGGCTACCCCCCTCCCCCTACACAATCTCACGTGTATTTTTTGAAATTTTTTCATTCGACCTAATTTTAAGATAAATAGATATTGTATATAGAAAATCTTGTTAATTTTTCTATTTTCGTTAAATAGATTCGCTATTTTAGCGCAGAGTGAAGATTTATGCTTAACGAAACCGAGAAAAAGTATCTACTCATGTGGTAGGTTATTTTTCTTAGTTTCGGTCACTGTAGAAAAATACACGTGAGGTTTCCTTATACCCCCCCTCCCCCAACGTGATCTATCGTGATTTTTTCGTGACCCCCTATCGAACCTCGCGTGATTTGTGCACAAGCCCTTTGATTCAGGCTTAAAGTATTTATTTTTTATTTTATTTTATTTTATTCAAACAAAATTTTATACAGTCTGACAGTACAAACCAAATCACTGTAACAATTTAGAGTTTACTTATACGCTACGGTACACAACACTTTACAAACAGTTTTATAAAATACCACTACCATCCATCGCCTCGCAGTACCTCAGGCAGATACTACATACACTTGCCCATCGACTTGCAAACAAATCACATTCAGGAGCCCATGACAGAAGCGCGTTTAGAAATTTTAGAGCGCGAATGAGGGGAGATTTTAGGTGTGCTGCAGTACGCGTTGCTGGAACTGCAAGAAGGTTATGGTGTCTAGGCCTAAGTTCCTGCTTGGATAGGAAAGGCACAGAGAGCCTCACTATCTGTGCCACTAGGTCAGGGCAGTCGGAATCTCCGCGCAAGGTTCTACAAGCCACTACCAGAAGATTATGGTTCCGCCTCACTTGCAGAGAGTTGAATCCCAGGGATCCTAACAAAAATTTTGTAGGGTATAAAAATGGATAGCGCTTGTAAACATTTTTGTACAAGAATCTTAGAAATGCCTTCTGTACCTTTTCTAGAAGCAAGGCATACGTACTTTCAGCGGGACTCCACACTATGCTAGCGGCTTCAAGCTTACTCCGAACAAGGGCAGTATAAAGTAAATTTATGGTGTGCTTCTGTCCCCTACGCGGAGACAATGATGATTCAGTTTCTTAGAAAGTGTTATAAGTTTATAAGGCATCATATACTTTTAGGTTTAACGTCATAGGTTTGAAGCAATACAAATAATTCATCTCCACTTTATGTGTATGGTAATATGTAAAGGTACCCTACATTATTATACTTTTTTATCATTTTTGTTGTGCCCGGTTCACATTAATACTCGTGCCAAATTGCGGCTTACCGGTTAGTATCTAATACCAGCGTAGGTATTAGATACTAACGATCACTGAGATAAGCCGCAGACAGATAGGCGGATATGATGAAAGTACACGGGTTACTACTTATATGTAGTTGAATATGAATTGAAACCATACAGTGAAGAACTTTTTCTTGACACTTATTATTATGATTACGTTCCCCTGGGCCACTTTTAAACCCCTGATTTCATGGTTCAAATACTTGCATGCAATATTAGATTTCTGAATGGGGCTTAAACCCTTTACCAGGCTCATCATCATCATCATCATAACTTAAGAGCTTTGCTCTTGTCGGTGTCTTTTAATTTCCACATACGACGCATTATTTTTTATTTGGCTGAGATAAGTGATTCTAGGTCTCCCTTCTTCTCTTGTCTTTTCAATCCTGCCTTCCAGGATGTTTAGGAAAAAGTAATCATGCCGTATACGGTGTCCTAACATAATGCCTCTCCTATTTCTTATTGCATTTAACAAGTATCGCTTTTCTCCTATCATTCTCAGGACCTCTTCATTCGTCTTCCTTTCCGTCCAGCTAATCCTCTCCATCCTCCGCCAACACCACATTTCGAAAGCCTCCAACCTTTTTCTATCTTGTTGTCTCAGTGTCCATGTCTCACTTGAATACAACGCAATCAAAGAATATAATACTCACTAGGAGAAGAACGGTAACTCCATACAAAAAAATGTCCCCAACCGTTTATACGTTTGTACTACTGGCGCCCTCGATGTGTACCAATGGAACTAAAGTTAACAACCGGTTTAGCCTGGCGGGTATTGGTATTATAGGTATATAGTAATTATGTTGATAAACATATTTGTTATCTTCATATCACGAAATATATGAAAGATGCAAATATTACCCCTTGTTTGTGGTATTATCTATTGATTTAAATAAAAGGCATATTTATGTTTATAACATTGTATTGTTTTACATATAGAAATATACACTGAAAATTAAACCCTGACAACTTAATAAAAATAGACATTAATAAAGCGCATTCACAAAGTTTTCAGTATTATACAAATAACATTAGGCATACCTACCTATTACACTTTACAAACAGATACACTACACTTTACACACGGCATTTTACACAGATTTCTAACTTGTATTCATACATTTCTTCACGGTTAATTAATACGCTTTCCAGATGCGTTATGACTCGGTTCCTTCTGAACCCACTAAAGCTGTATAAATTTCACTCTGGCTGCTTCAACAGCCATTGCTCCGCATTTAACACATTTTCTATGTGCATTGCTGTAATCTATGTAGGTACAGACTTACAGTCTTAAGTGGTTGTACCGCTACGTTGTATTTATTATTTAAAGATTTAATAAATAAAATGTTCGTTATGAACTTTAACCACAGCAGTTGGACAAAGTCATTGACAAATATATTTTTTTATTATGGTGGATGATTATGCAATAAAACTTTGATTTTATGAAAAGACGCATTGTATTATTACTTTTCACACACATTTATACCGTGAATCGACACAATAACTAATTTTCAGTTTTATTGTAAAGGAAAGCGAACTAGCTTGAGCGGCCATTTTTGCAAGAGCGAAAAGCACAGATAAAATATCTTTGTCATAGATCTAGGCCGAGCTGTTTGAGGTTTCAAATTAAACTATTTCCACTATAAATGGCAAATTACTCATAAATCTTATAATAATATATATAACGCTCAAACAAAGCAAATATTCATTATAAAACTTAATCGCGTGTAATTAAGTTTTAAGCATTTTGAGTCCCGTTTTATGATTAATTATGTATAAAATTCGTGATAATTTAAATCAGAGTTGGGAGCAATGTTGCTGTAGAAAAATGTTTTTATTTTTATTACTCGCAACTTTTTCTCGGAGGCCAACGCACACATAGAAGCTTCAGGCGCACACACAATTATTTGGGGACATAACTTTCTTAGGAAGTGAACAGGCCTTGAACGCAATGCTCCAGATAAACACCTATTATCAATCTTTTTTTGGCTATTTTTGAAATGCGTGCCTTAAGGGATATATATTTCCCACATACCGGCACATAAAACATGTGTTCTATTTTCGATCAGTAAGACTGACATTCGATTGTGATTTTTGAACTGTCAGCCTGGTAAAGGGTTAAAGAACGCACCTGGAGATGTAACCATGGCAACAAGATATAAAGAAAAAGTTGATTGTCCCATTTACAAAGTATTGGCACCTTATCTTAAGGTCATATTGTAGCGCCTGCGCTAGTCATCTCAGCCAATGGCGCTTTGTCCCGCGTACAAAACGTGATTAACGGTCATACTACTGTTGATATCGGCGAAACACTTTGAAAATTTTGAAATCAACGAATTTAACTAAATAATTTAAGCAAACATGGATCTTACTTTCGATACAAGAAGATTAAAATTGTCATGAGATTTGACGTAAATTATGGTGATTCCACTTAGATTGTATGTAGGTATATACCATATCTTGAAAAGAGAATGGGGACAATGAGTAATATATGACAAATTTTGCTAGCTCAAATCATTACCAATACTTTAACACTTTGCGTGCCAAGCTCCCCATTTCCAATAAAAAAATGAACTCAACATATTCTTGGCAGTGAAACTGTTAATAAGAGGTATACGTGTTTAAATTAACATTTATTTTTGCAGTTATTAAGAAACAAAATACTCTGGTGTGCCAGTTTGCATCGCCGTTGGATGTGGATACTCATGTTAAGCCAGAGGTAAAATATTTTGTAAACATCTAAAAGCTAAAAGAAATACCACTTTATAGTCAATATTTGGTCAAATGGCTGAAAGGCTATTTCAAAATTCGCATGAGTAAATAAAATATAATTATATTTTATTCATACTATATTATATATGTATATGCGGATCTAAATAGGATGAAAACAAAAAAAAAAGTGTCTGTTACTCGGCCTATAAGGTGTGTACAACATTTGGCAGATATCTATAGTACATCGTCGGACGTGGTTTTTTTCCTTTGATTTTTAAAAACCGCGAATGTAATAGTTGATTTTGCCTGAGACATATGAATACAATTCCTCTGTTTATTTTATTACAGAAAGATTTCGTATATGGGTTTGCACAGCATATGTTTCTGTTTTAGACAACAATATTAGAGGGGAAGTACTGGAAACGTCGAGCGGAAGCAGTTATAGCAGAATATAAAAAATGGCGAATGTTTCATATAATGCGTCTCCTGGGGAAAGGGGACACCTCCGTCCAGGATGCGGTAAGGATTTATTTGGACAAATAGTCTACATGTTAATATAAGAGATTATCCTTTTCCTGTCGTAGTACGATTTATCGACCAATTATTTGGCAATGGAATTTCCACCTTATAGACCAAGCAATTAAGCGAGAATGGTCTGAACACAACTTAGATTAATTTCAAGACTATTTGAGAAAATGTGAAGGTTTAAATTAGATCACACTAGTTTACAAGAAGCAACATTTTGCATCAAGCAGTCTTCATATGACCGTAGATTTAACACTAGCTTTTTTCTTCCAAAATTTGATCCTAGTAAAAGTGAAACTTGCAGATATCGGACATGGACACGGTGGAGTCGTTCTCGCAGTGCAGCGACTTCGCGGCGAACATGCTCACGGACGAGGACTACCTGACCTTCATGAGTGACACGCTCTTCTCCACCATCTCCAGCCACCAGCCGTTCGCGTTCCCGGACCCGAGGGAGATCGGTAACTCCTCATTTACTGTCTGTTGTTGTGTGCGAGACAGCGCTATGCACGTGTGTAGCAATATCCCGCTCGGACACTGACTACCTGACCTTCATGAGTGACACGCTCTTCTCCACCATCTCCAGCCACCAGCCGTTCGCGTTCCCGGACCCGAGGGAGATCGGTAACTCCTCATTTACTGTCTGTTGTTGTGTGCGAGACAGCGCTATGCACGTGTGTAGCAATATCCCGCTCGGACACTGACTACCTGACCTTCATGAGTGACACGCTCTTCTCCACTATCTCCAGCCATCAGCCGTTCGCATTCGATCGCGCGGTTACTTCTAATTTAGTATCAATGCTGGATTCATACTTTAATGCCCTAACCATTACTCGACCATGGTGCTTCTCTCTCCGGGGTTCTATGGGTCACCCGTCAGATTCCAGAGATTTTATTGCCCCATTCATTCAATTACGAACTATTATAATTAAACAGAGATATTTACCTGAATTCATAACCCTTCTTTTTGGCTTTTCCGTGGTGAGATTAACTTGAACTACATATAAATACAGATAAAATGCTAGTTCTCATGATGTTAAATAATTTCAGCAAGAGGTGCCAGCTTAGCAGACTTCATACAACCAAGTTTAGGGCCACTTCAACCTAATCTTGACGATTTTATGGACACATTGGAGCCTCTCCAAGGTATGTAACGATAGTTTTTTAAGTGTTCTTTTCATAATACCATAGTCTTTATTTGTCCTAAATCTCCCTAAATGTAAGTTATTTAGTCTCAAAATGCCTAAATATCAAATTAAAATGACCGAATCATAATGTCTCAAAGTCCCAAAATACCTAAATATTAAAATATTTAAAATGTACGTTTCTCCAAATGCTGAATCGCTGTTGAGAAGTCTCAACAGCGGCTTTTACGTGCAGTTAATAAATGGGTAAAACTAAAACTAAATTGACCCTTTACCAGGATAAGGGATATATATTTCCCACATACGGCACTTCAAACATGTGTTCTATTTTCTATTGTCATTTAAAGGGTTAAGGTGCAATGTAACCAAAGCTTCCTATAGTAAACTCACTAATAGTAATACAGTGTCAATTAGAGATGCCCCGAATAGTGAATTGGGCCGAATACCGAATATTCGGCTGCTTTCGGCCGAATACCGAATATTCGGCAACCGAATATTCGGCATGACATGCGAACATTTAGAGTCACTATTATTACGAAAACTGTTCGCCAATAAAGCACAACGTTTGCTAAGATATATTTTTATGTTGAACATAATTAATGAATGTAGTTAGAGCCAATCAAATCAGACCCATGATAAAAATAAAATATTTTGGAATCAACAAATTCTCAAAAACGTGCCTTCGTATTTAACCACTTTCTAAGAATACATTTTAAATATTAAATATACCTAGTTTTTGGTAATTTTTTTGTGAAAATTTAATTTAGATAGGTGCAACAGACAGGGGCGTAGCTAGAGGATATGGCGCCCGGGGCAGACACCAAATTTGCGCCCCCGCCCCCCCCCCCCCCCCCCCAAACGAAATGAACTTAAGGTGGCCACTGACAAGCCTTCCAACAGTCCAAATAGCGTGGCTGCAATCCAAAATCGGTCCGTGAATGTCAAAAACGTACAACGTTTAATATTAGGAAGCCGTCCATTTGGATGAATCCATTGTAACGGCATCCATTTGGAAGGCTCGTCAGTGGCCTGCTTAACGAAACGAAAGGGTTATTTTTTGCTTTAATAAGTTTACTTTTAATGTAGACAAATACAGTGTAGGTACCTATGTTTTTTTAGTACATCGGTGGCCAACAAGCTTACGACCCACCTGATGGTAAGCGGTCACCGCATCCTATGGACGTCTACACTCCACTACACTACACTACACATGCGCGTTGCCGACCGTTTTAAAACGTATAAACTTCTTTTTTGGAGATCTCTATTCATAGGTACGCGGTTTTGGACTGATTTGAAGGACCCAAGGTGGCATCCAGGTGCTCCTGTCCAAAGGTGACAGCAGTACTCAATATATGGGATCAGTCTACCCCAGAGTAAAGTATGGCGGTGGCCTCCCTTTATTGAGCACACCGAGTTTTTTTTGATACGAGCGCAGCCTACCCAGCAAGGTGGCTACGAAATTATTGGACGTCACTGATGGAGATGTCAACACCGATCGAGGCTCCCAAATTCCCAATACTCCCTGACATGGGAAGGGTTGTGCCTTGAAAAATGAGGTTTTCTTAGCGGTAAACGCGCAAATTTGAGTCATGGTAGGATTGAATCGGATTAAATTGTCCTGATCCCACACCGAAACTCTGGATAGAATGCCTCGATACCTGACACAGTTATTTCTACTATTATTTTATGGGGTCACTTCCCCATCGCTATTTCAGTTCAGGCAAATACCACGAACAATTATTAGAAGGCAGAAAAGCAAAGCAAAGCTTCACTCCAGAATTTCTTAACAAAAGTTATGTCTCGAAAACTACGAAAAATCGGCTAACATCTGGTACATGCAGGGCCGGATTAACCCTAAGTCAAAGTAGGCAACTGCCTAGGGGCCCCGCCTCGGCTTGGGGGCCCCGCCTCGGCTAGGGGGCCCCGGCGGCACAGCGCGCACCAAATAAAATTCTCAAAAGGCTCAGAATTCATGAGTACATTTTTTTATGTTATAATAATGAATATGCTTTGTTATTGTTTTTTTTTCGATCCATTCTTTAAATTAATGAAATACTGTAATAAAATTGAACCGATACGTAAAAGTTTACGAGGCGCATTCTGCGTAGGTACCTGTTGTAAAGTTGTAATAATAGAGGTTTTCTTTATTGTGTTCCACATCTCCTCTACTTCAGCTTAGCCTTTGGCGTCGCTGCGCCAAGCTCGACCTGCGGTCTCACTTTTTAATACAAAGGACATTGGTTCGTGTCTGTGCTGAACTATTTATCCTGAAGCCTGATGAAGCACGGCTTTGACTTCGCATGAAAGCTCGCCTCACTGGGGCACTTCGGACTTTTAGGCCCAGATGAAGATCGATACCCGGCCTTTTAACACGGTTTCACAATTTGCGATATTGTCAAAAAAATTCGGACTCTGTATCTACATGTTAGCTTGACTGGTAAATTAATAGAGGTACCTAGACCAAGAAAAGTCTGCAATGATTTTGATAGCATACGCAGTGCAAGTGTTATTTATACGTCATAATTTCATAGAAGTTTTGACGTTTAACATAACACTGCGAGTGCTATCAATATTATTGCAGGCTTATGGTCGGACAATGGCTGTTCAGCTTCTCAAAATATTAACTATTGAGAAAATCAACTTTGCGGCACTAGTGAGCTTAGCTTTTAGCCTCGCTTAAAATTGGCCATTAGAAGTAGATAAGAAAGTGACGCTGAAGCTCTCATCTTTGGTATTCCATTGGGAATTGGAAGCCTAAAGGGCTCTCCCCACACTTGACGCGAAGCGGAATCGGCAAAAACCGATAGAATAAAGCTTTATGTCTACGCAATAAGAGCGAAAAAGACATCGTTCGATTTGGATCGGCTCGGCCGACGCCTGAAGATTGAAATTAAAAACGCAAACTTTTATTTCCCTGTACTGAATGTGCTGTGTGCAGAATAGACTGTAGGGGGCCCCGAACTTCGCACTGCCTAGGGGCCCCGACATCCTTAATCCGGCCCTGGGTACATGGGGTATATTCTGATAACCCACGACGAGGATTCTAAAAAAAAATTATGGGCGTCAAGGTTTGGACCAGCCTGTAGGTATACAGGGTGGCTAAAAAATAACTGCATTTTCGTTGCCAGGCAGGTTTTTGGATTATACTGAGCAACTTTTACTATTAGTCCAACCCCTAAGGACTGTATCGTTTATTATAAATACAACTTTACTTAGCCGTTTTTTCTGGTATTATGTTTTTATTAAAAAATTACACATATAGTTTAATTAGTGCTTTAATAATAAGTAACATTTCGTCCTGGGAGATCACGTAAAGCATATGGTTTGGACAATATTTACCCAATCCTCCCGAGTAACTACAACGATTTCGGACAAATACTACAAGAAAATTTACGGTTTGCGAACAAGATAAGTATTACACAAAAAAAATCGTACTATGTAAACAGCAATTACATATGATTCGTAAAGCGAAACATCTGGGCATAGTCTAATCATTTCTTTTAGTTGGAAAAAAAGTTTTGGATCTGTGCTTGTACTGGAGTCAGTTATGTAACGCTGCCATACATGACCCAAAAATTTTTTATTAAGCTATGAGCTTCATCACATCTGATATTTGAGTAATTCTAAGCATTTCTAGCCTGAAGTGGGGGGGAGGGTGGGGTACAAAGACGGCCGCCATCCGTCATCTTTAAAAAAAATCTACTCTGATCCTGGTGGGTACTAGGGCAAGTTTGGTATCATTTTCGTATAAACCAAAGACGTAGAATTCATTGCTGATATTTGTTTTTTTCAATTTCATAGTAATTTTACAAGAAAAACGTAAAAAGGTGAAAAATTTGGTTGGAGATTTTTGCTACGCGGAGCCGAAACTACAAAAGATAGAAAGTTGAAATTTGCACACTAGATTACATTTATAAAGTGTACAAGAGATAAGAAGCGATTTTGAGAAATTCAACCCCTAAGGGGGTTAAAAAGGGGATGAAAGTTTGTATGGGGTTCAAGTTTTATTTTAAGCTAGGAATTTGAAACTTCGTAAAACGATATATTATTAAAATACAAGAAAACTAATTTCAGCGTTTTTGAAAATTCATCCCCTAAGGTGGTGAAAAAGGAGTTGTAAGTTTGTATGGATATCAAAAAAATTTTCGAACGCGGGACTTGAATCTTTGTATTTGGGGATATTATTAAAAGACAGGAAAAGTAATTTCAGCGTTTTGTAAAATTCATCCCCTAACAGGGTTAAAAAGGGGTTGAAAGTTTGAATCCATTACAAATCCGAGTAGACACACATTTCTTATTGGCTCCCAGGCTTGAAATGCTTAGAATTACTCAAGGAACATATGTGATGAAGCTCATAGCTTAATAAAAAAATTTTGGGTCAACTTTATAACTGACTCCGCTATTGGTGGCCTTTTTGAAAATATGGCATGTTACTTACGACAACCCCGACTTTGGTATACAATATAACCATCATGGAGCGTTTCTATCGACCTGTTCTAGCCATGGTTCAACGCCATGAATGTCCGTTAGGCTTTGGATTTCGGTAGATTCTTTTAGCTGTTTCCGTCATTTCCCTGGCGTCAGAAATTGACGGGAATCCAAAATGTTGCATAAAAAGTCGTTTTCATGTAAAGATAAAATACACCACATTTATTCTGTGGATGTTCAATTGAGCAATCATGAAAAGGACACTTAGATGGCATATTTTGGCAGCATATTAACCTTTTGTTTCTTTAAATCGTACTAAGGAATCGGTGAAATAGTCTCAAATTAAGCTCGATAGGCTTGTCCGAATTACATTTGCTAGAAGGTATTAAAATCATCATAAAGTCCCTAAAATAAAATAAATGTAAAACATTCTTATATCAGATATGTCTTAAAAATACCCCCAGATTATACCTTAAGAACATAGTAATACAAAATAATACACACGTCAACAGTTAGACCAGGTTTTATCTGTATTTATAATAAACGATACAGTCCTTAAGTCGCGAAAAAAATTTGGCTGTTTCCAGTAGCGTGCCTAGGGTTTTGGAGTAGGGCAAGCCGAAAGATATGTTTTCGTAATAACTGTCCAATCTTCACTCTTCGGGGTCAAATGCATCTGCTAGCGTGACGAGGCGAGCTAATCATAGCGCACGTCTGCTACGGAATGAATAATGTCATTTTGTATTTTGTTAGACAAATAGCTCGAGCTTGGTTTGTCGCTTTGAACATGTTTTTGTAGAACGCCGTCATATTTTGATAGCAACGATACAAGTTCCAAAAAATTGCCCCTATTTAATGAAGTGTTTGACTCATCGTGTCCTCTAAAAGGAAGTTCTTGCTGTGCTAAATGGCACACAATATCGACTAACCTCTGAAAAACACTACGATTGTTGTCAACACGCATGTTATGTTTTGATATTTCTTCTGATAATTGTCGCGACAAAGAGGCCTCGATCCTTTGTTTCCCGAAATTGCTAAAAGAAATCACTGCACACATATGTTTACCGGAATTCATGTGCCTCTTTATTGCTCCAGATAAATTATTTAAATCGTTATAGCCAGAAGTATTCCAAACGTTAATATCGTTCGAAAAAAATATGCAACACCAGCAATACATCTTATTTGTATGGGAACAACCAACAATCCAATGAGTTTTGTAGACGGCCCTACAGAAATTTCTCTTACGCGACTGACTTGACTGAGAAATACACAAGTCGGGTGTTGGTTTTGCCGCGGAAATTAGGTCCCGTTTTTCGAAAAAGGTCAAAGACTTTACCTTGTTTTGGTTGACTAAAACGTGGACGCATTTCAAACCGTCACAAGGAACCACTTCTTGATCCATTGTTAACACTTATTAAACTAAGCGCCACAACAATGAACAAATTCACATTCACTATTTAATCAAATTCACTTAAACAAACTTTCGTTACTTTCGACTCGACCACTGACTCGGCTCAACTAAATAATAATACACTTGAAGTAAACGCGAACGCGCGCTGTGCGAACTTATGCAGCTAACTTCACACAAAATCCAAGCATAAATCGTCTTATAAAATTGCTATACATACCAACAAATAGTTACATCGTTCTTTGACGATTTGTAGGCTGATAGTGCCCAGAGCGGGACGAAAAAGCAAGCACGGTTGCAAGCCAACGAGTGCGAGTTCGAGCAGGATAGCTAGAACATCCTCCGCCTGATTTAGTTCGCGCGGACGAGGCGCCACGCCGCGGCATAATTTTGCAACACGCTCGTGCCGCGGTTCGAGGCCGCTGTGGCTTGAATTTAATAATACGGGTTCGTTTGGCGCGCGATTTTCAAAATAATCTTTATTGATCTTATCACTACGTAATTTCGGTAAGGCAATTAGTTGCCTTAGGGCAAGCCCGGCTTTTGGGCTTGTATGGAAGTCCCGCCACTGGCTGTTTCCTACATTTTGGCTGGTCCATTTTCTATGGGAGGGTAAACTTTTTTTTCGCGATTTCGGGGTTAGTCCCGTAGTAAAAGTTGCTCAGTCCCAAAACCCAAAACCTCCCTGGCAACGGGAATTTAGTTATTTTTTAGCCATCCTTGTATAGTACTGTCGTCCGCATATCGATGAATGTCGTCGATAGACAACATGTCACAGATATGCAGCAACTATTGAAGCAGCCGGCCTAGCCAAGGTTACAATCGCTATCGCTTCGACAACGAAAAGCATTATGTCTCTCTATCACTCTTCCTTATTAGTGTGACAGTGACAGTTGCGTTTCGATCGCTACAGAGCGTAAGCGATTGACATCTTGGCTACGCGGCCAGGTTCCGTCTACTACGGCTCATATGCGCCTGCCGGACAAAGGGCTAGCGATCCATTTGCATAGGTAGTCTCTTGGAGAGTCCATAAGATGGTAACTTCGACAGGAGACCCCTAACGGAAAAGACGCGCTAACACGGGACACAACTCTGAAGCACTCGGCCCGCTCGCCTTATAAAACGAAAGCATAGCAACTCCCGCCTTGATGGAAGTTTCTTGCATAGAGTATTCGCACTGCGGGATGGTGGGCGGTAGGGCGCTACCGTCGTCTGTCAAGGTCGAGTTCGAGGCAAAAAGAGTAAGAGTAAAAGATCGGCTTTCTCTTTTGCGCTGTGGGCCAGAATACCATCCGCATTTCACACTTCACAGTGGTGGTAAATATGACTGACAAAAGTTTCCCTGCTGCCTTTTAGCAAGGCGGAGAGGTACAGGTCTTTTGCTCATTTTGGCGCCCCCCCTTGGACGGCGCCCGGGGCACGTGCCCCCTCCAACCCCCCCCTAGTTACGCCTCTGGCAACAGATATTCTGTATGTTACCTAACATTCGGCCGAATACCGAATATTCGGCAAAGTGGCCGATAAGGCCGAATATCGAATAGTTGCCGAATATTCGTGGCATCTCTGTCTCAATTCTATATAGCGACACTCAAGGGACCGGACACTTTGACGTTATCCAATATTTTCGTTAAATATAGGGAAATTAATATGAAAGTAAACCAAATAACTACAGCCAAAAATGACGATATTACAGGGAGTGAATCGTTATATAGAGTGATGTTATATGCAGTTTACACTGTATTGTATAAGAAGTGGACTTATTGGTAGAATTTGCAGACCTACTGTCAACTCCACGCCTGCCGCCGGTGCCCGAGGAGCCAGCTCTCCCGGCCGAGGACAACATGTTCCGAAACAGTATGAACGTGGACTCGTACGGGCACGGCTACGACCTGTCCGCCACGCACGCCAGCGCCACCATGCCCCCCAGCCAGATGACCATTCACGGTAAACCAACGAACTAGAATAACAGCAGTCTGACTAGGGCTCTAAAATTACCCCGCGGGGCCTTAGGATAATAGCCTTATTTAGGAACTAAACTGAATCGCTAAAGGAAGGAGTTATATATGTAAGTCATATAGCTCCGCTTATAAACAGAATCGCAATAAGGACATCATGGTAAGACCCCTGTGCCATGAGCGACTCAAATGTACAGCGCGCGTGATAACAACATCGAATATTGTAATGCCGCGCAAATGATTTTACATATATGCACTAAAAAATGTCTGCTCCAGCACTTCTATTTGTCAATTAAATGACTGCCAGTGGTACCTATATCAACATTAGAGTCGTTAGGAAAGAGAAGAGTCGTGGAATATTGGGACAAATATACTATGTCTGCATACTAATTTATGCCTTTCCATCGTCAACAGTTGTTTTCCGATTTTAGGTTCACCCAATAATACTCAAATGATGTCGATGTCCGATCAAGCAGTAAAGAACGAGCACATGCAGATGTACGACAACAACCGGTTGTACGTACAGACGGACATGCAGAATAACATGGCCAACCAGGAGGTGATGCCCTACTCGTACGAACAGAGCCCGCCGCAACCACAGACGAGTCAGATGCAGAACAACGTGTTCGAGTCTAAACGAGTGCAGTATACCTCTAAAGTTATATCACAACCGGATCCCGCCTACAAGTATAACGCAGGTATTGATTAATAAAAACTAACCCCCTTATTCATAAAACTTTACGGGCCTGATATGTCTGAGTTAAAAACGTTAAAAAACTCTTTTCATATTAATAACTACTGTCAAAAAATACTTTATGACGCACTTTATGTAACATATTATCATTTCTAATAATCACTTTTGTATCATAAATTATTTGTACCTATTAGATTATGTTTTATCCCTTTCTTACAAATAGGAACATAAGTCAAAATTACAGATAAAGACAAACGATTATTAGCTAATTGAGGTTTATAGCGCGTTTATGAATAAGGGGGTACAACTTTACATGAAAGTAGGAAATCAAAGATCTGAGTTAGGTACTGATTCTGTCAGATCTAATGTGCGTTCACCTGTTTTTGCAGCAGTCGTGCCACCCTCTCAAACG
The DNA here is from genome assembly GCF_963556715.1 of Cydia fagiglandana. Lineage (NCBI taxonomy): Eukaryota > Metazoa > Arthropoda > Insecta > Lepidoptera > Tortricidae > Cydia > Cydia fagiglandana. Next base: position 9,627,776 of record NC_085937.1, read on the forward strand.
GCACCAGAAACCGTGTCACTACTGCAGCAACCAGTGCAAAATCAAAAGTACGCTTCCACCATCGTCATCCAGGGTCGAAGCGGTTACGCTCGAGAGAAACCACGGCCGAGGCTGGCCATGTACTCGAGCCAGCTTCCCAACAACCAATATACGAACTATGGGCAGCAGAACTCGAACCCGAACTCTCAAGTCGATAGGACTCAGGCGAGGCCACAGCAGATGCACTACTTACAGCCGAACCCAGTGGAATCGTACAAAGCGAAGCCGACGAACACTGTCAATGCGCGCTCGTTCAAGATGCCTTCGCCGCCTCTGACAAATTCTTCGCAACAGGTAATCAAGCTTTTAGTACCTACTGGTTCCCTGATCTGGTAATACTGAATTTGAACTTAGTCTTTATTTCAGTTTGTAATAACAACATTGTATTACATATTTATTTATGAAAATAATATTATCCTGAACAGCAATGGAAAGTAGAATACTCCACGTGTTTGCTTTGTGAATAGAACCTGGGTGGGAAAATGTTGTAATTTATGTTCATCAAAACATATCGTCTATTCACGAATCACTCCTCGCCAAATGGCCCTTTTTTGGTTTGTTATTTAAACATAAAAAATTAAGCAGGGTACGTCCACCGCGGGGCGGAACAAGGATCAGTACCGCTCGCACAGTTTACCCCTGGGCGCGCAGCTCAACGCCGACTGGACGGTGAGCGCGCCCGCGCCCGCGCCCGCGCCCGCGCCCGCCCCCTCGCCCGCGCCCGCGCAGACGCACGAGGCCGCCGCCGCCGCCGCGCAGAGGCACAGCGCTAGGGTGAGTTTGCATTGCATTTTATTCCCTAGAAATACTTACGATCGGTGGCAACGAACCGTCTGTCCGTTATAATGTTCGCTAAATTTCGTAGTTCACTGCTGATTGATGTTGATCATTCCGTCACTTGTTGTTGGTGAAATTGAGTTTTATAACTATCGACTGTTTGAAAGTGTATTGTAATGAATGTTCAATATTGTAGCTGTATAAAGATCTAGTTAATATCAATATTCGGTTGAGCTAAATCTGCCTAAAACGCACCATACAAGTTTATGCAGATCCGCGATCGGAGTGCAGACCGCACGTGTTTTCTATTTCTGAAGTACCTAATCCACATGTAAATGTAGATATGACACTCCTCAAATATTTGTCAACACCTGGAAATAATTGACTTTTCTATTACGAAGAAAAAGCTACAAACGAAACTAAAAACTCAATTTAATAGTGTGCAAGAGTCGCAAACGTTTTACAACTTAATTGCTTTAATTTAATGTTATAGGATATATCTTATAAGTTACCAAAAAATCACTCCAGTTATTTAAAAAAATTGTTTATTCGGTAAATATTCGGCAGTTCAAACCGAACTATTCGGCCGAATCCAAACATTGAGAAATATGCCGAGTACCCAATATGTAATTACCGAATATTCGGCGCATCTCTAATTCGTTGGCCTTTTGACTTTTGATGAGTGATATAATAATGTGTGATACTATAAATGTGGATATTTGTACCAGGCACGCGAGTTAAACACGGGCACGCTTCGTATCCGCTCGCGCTCGTCGTCGAGCGGGCTGCTGGAGGCGGCGGGCGGGGCGCCGGGCGCGCGCCGGCCGCCGCCGCTCTGCAGCGTCGCCTCCGAGCCCGCGCTGCCGCAAGCCAGCGTCATGCTCGCGCAGCTGCTGAGCGCGCAACACTGTTAGTACTATTACAATTCGCTTGCTCCTCACGCTTTCCGCGCTTTTGATGTACAGTGGCGTTCAAAAGTGCATGGATAGATGTCGACCGTAATGCCTTAATATGAAGGTTGAAACATTTCCATGCACTTTTGAACGCCGGTGTACCTATTTCCCGCTTTGTTCGCCCGAAGATTTCCGTAACTGATTGCGAGACTCCCCCATAACTGATTGTTTTATGTCTTTGTATTGTCATGAATTGTAAACGCGAGCAATCAACGCCGCTTGTTCTCAAGTCTCGTGACAGATGCACAATGTACCTACCAGTGGGTTTTAAGCTCGCTGCACAGCAAACACGATACGCAAATCTCTAATATCGTTAATAAATTGATTCTGACACATAAAAACTGCCGTATTACCGTGATCAATGATTTTCTTGAGTTTTAAAGATAAAATATGTTACGCGTATTTTTAAATGTAATGATTACTCACGGATATACACTTGTATTCGTTTTTCATACGATAGATAACAACACCTCAAAGTTACGATGACGTACTCAGACTGATAAACAAATGCACGTGTTAAACTTGTAATATAAATAAAAAATAAAACTATGGTAACTACTAGTAATTTAAGAGACTAAGGGCTGATTAGGACGACGCGCGAACTCGTATGCGATTTTAGTTACATTGCGGATTTGTTGGTTACGTCCAATTCAACCGATCGATCAAAACCCGCAATGTAATGAAACTCGCAAACGAGTTCTCACATCGTCTAAATGAGCGTAAATATAAATAAGATGTCAGAAACGTTTTTCTAACGTAACGTTTTTTTGCAGCCCAAAGTGTATACAAACTAAACAGTCCCGCGGACGACGGCGACCCGAAGTCCCCGCACCGGCGCGGCCAGCCCTCGCCCATCGGCAGCGACGTCATGTCCCCCCACCAGGTCAGTCACCCCAATTACTCCTATCTTAACAATAAAACTGCAATAAAGTATTAAGATATTGTCAAGGTCGGACTTATCTGAGTGCATTTGCAATGTGTTCGTTTATATTTCATCATCTTTAGTCAGCTTTATTTTTATGTACATATTTATACAAAAATAATCAGTCATCCACTCCGAATTGAGTTTCAGCAGTAGGATTATATACGAGTTTACACACGGCGCGTGAACTCGCATGCGATTTTAGTTACATTGCGGACTATTTTGAAGTAACATCCAATTCAGTGAACCGATAATATAATGATGTAATGTAACTCGCATGCGTATTCTCGCACCGACTAAATGAGTCCTTAGTGTAAGGCCTGAGTGGAGCGGAGCGTGGCGTAGGGCTCACAAGTGGTTTAATCAGTGTGCACTAAGGCTGCTCATATACGCCGTTTCCATTTGTTTAACATGCACGCCCCACCTTGCTGCACGCCCAACTCCTCGAGCGTCCACTCAGGCCTTAGGGCTGATTTAGACGGCGTGCAAACTCGCATGCAATTTTAGTTACATTGCGGACTGTTGGTTACGTTCAATTCAACTGACCGATTAAAGCCCGCAATGAAACTCGCGTGCGAGTTCTTCTATCGTCTAAATGAGCCTTACACTTATTAGTGGCGAGTGTCCAGCGGAGCTTTCGGCGAGACGTGTAGCTTTTAAGCAGCGTACACTGAGGTCGCTCGCATATGTCTGCATTTATTTAACATAGACGGCGCACGCGCCGCTCGAGCGTTCGCTTAGCTTGCTTGTACGTTAAGCAAAATAAACCGCATAAATCATCTGCATAACCGGATTAATCGCATTTCCTATGCTAGTATTAATACAAACGTCGAGGATTAGATATCAGCAAAAATTGGATACGTTTTTTTTGAAATTAAGGCTACCTTTATTTAAAATCATAACACGTGATACATAACATATGATTGTAGATTTACTTAGTCAGTTTACGGATTCGCAAATAAATAAAAATCAATAGTAATACCTAAAATTCCTTGACCTAATACGAAACGAGTGCTTTATGATAGTATGACATTTTTTAATATTATTTTCGTAAAGATAATGTTATTATATTCTTCTTGAATCTATCCACGGCCTACTTATTTCCTACTTATTTTACTTGCATTTTTTAAAACGTAAACACGGATTTCATTTTTATCGAACTGAAATTTGAATATTGTCATAGTGACATTAAGAGCGCTCTTACAAGAAAAGTCGAAAAAATGCAAAATTTATGATACTAGTCGACGAAATTCAGGACTTTGTGCTCATTATTAGAAACAATGAGTACGTGTTCCAGTAAAAGCGTCTTCTTATCTTTTTAAATATCGTTGTAAATATTAGAAAAAGGACTTATTAAATTAGTAATGAATTTTTTTCTGATGGTCGTTTCCGAATAACCCCGTGAAGCACTGAACGGCAAGCTCTTATTTGGAAATGTTGAGAAGTTTACTCTGCTAAACCTGGCTATTTTGTATTACTAATACCCTGTACTTTAGGCATATCAAACGATATTTTTCCTACATACCTTTGAGAAAGAGAAAATCTAAGTAAAACGAACTCAATTTTCTCTCCGAAACAAGTGTCAATTTCTACGAAAATCTACTTAATATCGAAGTCATTTTCATACTCAAGCAATCTGCAACGTTTGCTTATACTGTTGGTATACATTAGTGTTTATGAAATTCTACTATAATTTTTTGGCAATTTTTTGAAAACTACTCTATATTACCGATGACGCGCGCTCGCCAGCTCAGTGCCGTGGCAGAGCTTGTACAGGTAGGACGTGTGTCGGTCGGCTCCGCACATTTTCAACGGCGACGACGAGGTTTTTTATCATTGTGTGCGGCGGGCGCCGTGTAAAACGCTTTACTGTGTGCGTGTAAACCGCAACGAGAGACTTTGATCCTAGCACTGTTTTTATAGTATTATAATGGTACAGTTTAATAAACTACCGGACAGTATTAAAAATATTTGAAACGACCTGACATTCTATATGTATTTATTTGACTCAAGATAGTACTCGGGGTCTGATGATGGAGCCGGAAGGTGGTCACCGGTACCAATCAACCATGCAACTAAACCACTTTGTGTTTAGGCTCGTTTTATTCATCTCAACAAGATCTTTGACACAAGACTGTACTCAGGGTCTGATGATGGAGCCGGAAGGTGGTCACCGGTACCAATCAACCATGCAACTAAACCACTTCGTGTTTGGGCACGTTTGATTCGGCTCAACAAGATCTTTGACTTAAGATAGTACTCAGGGTCTGATGATGGAGCCGGAAGGTGGTCACCAGTACCAAGCAACCATGCAACTAAACCACTTCGTGTTTACGCTCGTTTTATTATTCTCAACAAGATCTTTGACACAAGATAGTACTCAGGGTCTGATGATGGAGCCGGAAGGTGGTCACCGGTACCAATCAACCATGCAACTAAACCACTTCGTGTTTGGGCACGTTTGATTCGGCTCAACAAGATCTTTGACTTAAGATAGTACTCAGGGTCTGATGATGGAGCCGGAAGGTGGTCACCAGTACCAAGCAACCATGCAACTAAACCACTTCGTGTTTACGCTCGTTTTATTATTCTCAACAAGATCTTTGACACAAGATAGTACTCAGGGTCTGATGATGGAGCCGGAAGGTGGTCACCGGTACCAATCAATCATGCAACTAAACTACTTCGTGTTTGGGCTCGTTTGATTCGTCTCAACAAGATCTTTGACACAAGATAGTACTCAGGGTCTGATGATGGAGCCGGAAGGTGGTCACCGGTACCAATCAACCATGCAACTAAACCACTTCGTGTTTAGGCTCGTTTTATTCGTCTTAACAAGATCTTTGACACAAAATAGTACTCAGGGTCTGATGATGGAGCCGGAAGGTGGACACCGGTACCAATCAACCATGCAACTAAACCACTTCGTGTTTACGCTCGTTTTATTCGTCTCAACAAGATCTTTGACACAAGATAGTACTCAGGGTCTGATGATGGAGCCGGAAGGTGGTCACCGGTACCAATCAACCATGCAACTAAACTACTTCGTGTTTGGGCTCGTTTGATTCGTCTCAACAAGATCTTTGACACAAGATAGTACTCAGGGTCTGATGATGGAGCCGGAAGGTGGTCACCGGTACCAATCAACCATGCAACTAAACCACTTCGTGTTTAGGCTCGTTTTATTCGTCTTAACAAGATCTTTGACACAAAATAGTACTCAGGGTCTGATGATGGAGCCGGAAGGTGGACACCGGTACCAATCAACCATGCAACTAAACCACTTCGTGTTTACGCTCGTTTTATTCGTCTCAACAAGATCTTTGACACAAGATAGTACTCAGGGTCTGATGATGGAGCCGGAAGGTGGTCACCAGTACCAATCAACCATGCAACTAAACCACTTCGTGTTTAGGCTCGTTTTATTCGTCTCAACAAGATCTTTGACACAAGATAGTACTCAGGGTCTGATGATGGAGCTGGAAGGTGGTCACCGGTACCAATCAACCATGCAACTAAACCACTTCGTGTTTAGGCTCGTTTTATTCGTCTCAACAAGATCTTTGACACAAGATAGTACTCAGGGTCTGATGATGGAGCTGGACTGTGGCCACGGGTACCAGTCTACCATGTAACTGAACCACTTCGTGTTTGGGCTCGTTTGATTCGTCGCAACAAGATCTTTGACACAAGATAGTACTCAGGGTCTGATGATGGAGCTGGAAGGTGGTCACCGGTACCAATCAACCATGCAACTAAACCACTTCGTGTTTAGGCTCGTTTTATTCGTCTCAACAAGATCTTTGACACAAGATAGTACTCAGGGTCTGATGATGGAGCTCGAAGGTGGCGACGGGTACCAGTCTATCACATAACTGAACCACTTCGTGTTTGGGCTTCGTGTTTGGGCTTCGTGTTTGGTTTATCACCTAGTGTCAAAGATCTTGTTGAGACGAATCAAACGAGCCTAAACACGAAGTGGTTTAGTTGCATGGTTGATTGGTACCGGTGACCACCTTCCAGCTCCATCATCAGACTCTGAGTATCACCTAGTGTCAAAGATCTTGTTGGGACTAGTCAAAGATCTTGTTGAGATGAATACAACGAGCCTAAACACGATGTGGTTTAGTTGTATGGTTGATTGGTAATGGTGACCACCTTCCAGCTCCATCATCAGACCCTGAGTACTATCTTGTGTCAAAGATCTTGTTGCGACGAATCAAACGAGCCCAAACACGAAATTGTTTAGTTACATGAGAGACTGGTACCCGTGGCCTCCTTCCAGCTCCATCATCAGACCCTGTGTATCTTCAGTGTCAAAGATCTTGTTGAGACGAATCAAACGAACCCAAACACGAAGTGGTTTAGTTACATGATAGACTGGTACCCGTGGCCACCTTCCAGCTCCATCATCAGACCCTGTGTATCTTCAGTTTCTTGTAACTTGTTTCTTGTAAATAAGCGAGTACCTATAATTTCTTTCGAGTAATATACGTTCATAAGTACGAGTATGGGGCCATTCATAAATTACGTCGTTTCAAATGGGAGGAGGGGGGGTCTGGACATCGGATGATGGTAGCATGACGTAGGAGGAAATAGAGTCATCCGAAGCATGATTTTTGGATGATTTGAGGGATGGGGGGGGGGGGGTCAAAAATAGATGACGTAATTTATGAACAGCCCCTATGTACATTTGCACTGCATTTAGTATTTTCGTACTTACCAAATAACAGTTTTAGGACTTTATAAGTTAAGTACAGTTAGTGTTGTTATGGTTGATTTCAATATGCTTCGCGAAGGATCAAGAATGTTTAATCCATCATTGTAGTGCGAGTGTGGCAGAAGGGATCGGAATACTGAGCTCGCACGGCCTGCCGCAGCGCGTAAAATACCTAAACTCGCTCAACCCCGAAATGTAATAGCACTCTTAAGCCGAATTTAAACTATATCTAGAAAATGTAACATAGAACTTTGTAATATTGAGCCAGCGACGTGTCGCCTTGAAATTCAGATATGCGCAAAAAGAGCTCAGATACAAGATATGTTTACTTTGACCTGTGAACTTATTTGTCAAGACTATAGCAGTAGGTATAATGCGTAAAATTTATAATTGCGGAAGGAAATTAATTAACAAAATCTGCATTAATACAAAAACTCTGTAGACTACTACATACTTAATTCAATAAATTATATAGTTTTTTGTTGCTATCTTGTCGACAATTTTATAATTTTAATTCAAACTTCAAATTAGGAGATAATTCCAGGGTATGTCCGAGTATCTCGGATAGCAAAAAGCGGAACGGAAATGTAAATATCCCCGTCGATATAGTTATTTACGGACCATTCGAAAACCTTTAACGAGACTTGAGCTTGTAACGAGATAAGGTCTACCAATTAAATAGTTTAAAGTGTGTAGCTATTATTATACCCACATGTGCCGAAGTGTCAAGTAGGTACTTGCATTTCGACCTTACATTCAGATCTTATCTTAGGTACAAAATATTACGTTATCCTATAAATATTACTGTTAACATTAATTTAACCTTTTGAACGCCTATTGACGTCGACGCAAAATCGTGACAACGACGCCAAAGACTGCATTTGGTATCGATCGTTTTTTGATGAAAATCTACTGAAAAACACTCCACTTTTAGTTTGGCATTATTTATTCATAAAACTAAATTTTACCCCCGTGGCGTCAGTGGCACGGCAAATGGATGCGCCATTTGGCGTTCAAAAGGTTAAAACAAAAGAAGTCGACATTTAAAACAATCGCCCAATTGTTAGATATTGGTGATAGAAGTAACACTTGTAACTATTTTGATGTGGTGTGTGTTGTGGTTACTTTATGATTAGTGATGTACCGACTATTGATTTGGCCGACTAGCCGACTAGCCGACTAATCGGCGCTCGAATGGCCGATTAGTCGGCCGACTAGTCGGCTAGTCGGCCAGATCATTAGTTTCGTATAAGTTCAGGTGAAAAACAATAGTTTTGCTCTTTTGGTTGCGCTATTCATATATTAGCTTGGCTAAAAGGTGTTTTCTATTGGTTCAAAGACCTATCACAAGAATCCTCGTTCAATTTCTGTCTTTCTTTTATTTTGCGATCCTGATGAGCAGAAAAAGTTTTCACACCCTGAATAGGTATTTTGGTAAAATAGACATAAAACATATGGTAAATATTAACTGTTGGTTTCTTTTTTTCTGTTTTTCTTTCACTAATAAAGTGCCGACTAATCGGCCATTTTTGCCGACTAGTCGCCGACTAATCGCCGACTACAAATGTGGCCGGATAGTCGGCTTTCCCGACTAGTCGGTACATCCCTATTTATGATTAACTAGCTTTTGCGCGACTTCGTCTGCATGGAATTAGTGACAGCAGCTAAAGTAGGCATAGCGCCTTGCGCTATGCCTACCAGGCGCTATTAGTAATAGCAATCATTCAATTCGCGCATTGTTTATTACTTCAATTATTAGGCAAATTCATTAACTCTTTCAATGCCACCCCCCTTCAGAGACTCGCACCCCCCTTCAGAGAGCACTCTCTTCAGAGATGATTTCCGACATAAAAACTATCCTATATCCGGGACTCAAATTATCTCCATACCAAATTTCAACTAAATCGGTTCAGCGGCTTAAGCGTGAAGAGGTAACAGACAGACAGACACACTTTCGCCTTTATAATATTAGTATGGATTACATCCAGGTAGAAAAACAAAATCTATAATTTATGTATTTAAAAAAAATCAAGCAACAAGGTCCATATTACAAATACCTTACAGACTAACATAATATGAATTTACTAAACTTAAAAAACTAAACACTATTTAGGCGAAAAAACGGTATAAATGTAGGTTAACAAGATGCAAACACCCGCTTAGGTACTGATTGTACGAAAATACATGGAATAGGGTGCGCAATTATAAATATGTTAAAAACGGGTCACTCACGTATTTAAGTCGAAAAACGCAATTATAACATGATTATCATCAGACTGCAACAGGTTGTCAATGAAATAATTTGTTTATATGCAGAGCCTTTCACCTCCCGTGTCTCCCGACGGCGAGCGAGCCGGCTCACCCCGCGAAGCGCGCCGCACGCACATGCACGCGGAACAGAAGCGGCGCTACAACATCAAGACCGGCTTCGACACGCTGCAGGCGCTCATACCGCACCTCAACGCCAACCCTGCCGCTAAGGTAACCTCGACTATAGCTGTCCCGAGTGTACCATGGGCCATGACCAGTCAACCCGCCGCGCGGGGCGCGACGCATGCACATGCACGCGGGACAGAAGCGGCGCTACAATATCAAGACCGGCTTCGACACCCTGCAGGCGCTCATACCGCACCTCAACGCCAACCCCTGCCGCTAAGGTAAACTCAACTACCAATTTTTCTTGCAGTGGAGCAGAGCTTTCCTTTCAAATTTATTCCGCGATAATTTGTCTTGCGAGGCAGACTCGTCTCTAATGTCTATCTAATTGTGTCAATAAAAAAAGAGGCAGATCTATCCCGCAAGCGACATGTATGTAGTTTTTGTTTCTTTCTACTGAATCTAAGTGTTGGCATGATCTAAATCAGCGGTCGGCAACCTTTTAGCAGCCAAGAGCCACATAGTAATTAACGAAGTTGATGCAGGAAAATAACGTAAACAGCAGACTGCATCTTATCATTAGTCTGTGTTAGAGTGGCCGTTTACGTAGATGTTTATTTGTCAAGCATGTGATAACTGATATTACCGTTTACAGCCTCTAAGAGCATATGTAAATAAAGTAGACTTTATTTTACAGCAGTTAATGACAAATTTGTTTGTTATTTACAGATAAGCAAAGCTGCCATGCTACAAAAAGGAGCAGAGTACATAAAACAGTTGAAAGCTGAGAGAAACCAAATAAAAGAGGAAATGGAAAGTTTACGACAGCAAATCGAATGTTTGAACAATTCTATATCGTGAGTTATCCTATCAGTATGTTATACAAATATTTAATGGAAATCGTCATTCTGACTTAGTGAAAAGCCACCGACACTTGAAATCAGATCTAATGTCAATATGACAGTAGTTTATTCTCAATAGGCGATATTATGCGATACTACGCAGGAGACTCCACTTCCACAATCCATCACAATCTGAGGGTCTACCGAGAAACAAGAATCGAAATTTCGTTATGTAACCTCTCTATCACTCTTGCATATTCAAGCGATAAAGAAGCAGACAAATAAATTTCGATTTTCGCGTTTCCCGGTAGGCCTTTTGTAAACAAATTATTATCAGTAAAAACTTGTCAAAAAACATTACACTGGTTTACTATAGGTGCTAATGCTGCACTCTGGCGGCAGAATTGATGTAATACCCTCTATTTATTTTAATTATATTAGGTATATTTGACTAGGCTGCGATTCATTGGGTATTTAAATAAGTGGGTGTGTTTTATAATGTTTGTTTTCCAATATCAAATCATGAGAAAACACGATGGGCGTAGCTATGTTCTAATGAGCGTGCATGTTAACTATTTTAGGATAGTTTGTTATTGGCTTGAGAGATAAAAAATGCTAGCGTCATATAACTGATATAACATAATGTATTTATCTTCTTGAGCTAAATATATCATATTGATAAATAATATATACACACATTAAATAGCATAACAATATATGCGCAGGCGGTGCAGCCAGGCATAAGCGTAAAAAATACATTAAGCCGGTAGGAAAATTCCATAATTCAATGCCCTCCGGAAGATTAAAAATAATATATTAGCTTATGGTCACACTCGCTCTTTGGCAGCAAAAAGTCAAAAATCACGTTGTCCATCCCCATAACTCATGAAGCGTTCTCTTTCACTAGACTAAGGGCCCTTACGCACTAGCGGTTAACCACGGGGGCGGCTGGCCGCGCGGCCGGCCGCTTTTCCAATTTAATATGCAACCGCTTGTGATCGTACGTACCTACTTAACCGCCACAAAATTTCAACCGCGGCGGTGGAATGAAGAGCTGCGGCCCGCTTCGCGGCTGGCCGCCAACTTGTCTATACGCCCTGGCGGTTCAGGGTGCGGCGAGCCGCCGATGAGTTTGTAGCCGACGTATCCGTCCACTACAATATTATTTAGCATGTAGGTATAGAATAATTTATTAATAATTAAAAATAAAATACGTAGATTATTTTTTAAAGTAAAGCAAACAAATAACAGTTATTAGGTCAGGAAATGAATGCTCAAAAAACGTTGTAGAGGGAAATGCTAGGAACACAATTTTTGACTCCGTAACTTTGTTTAGACTAGTTAGGAGGTGAACATATCAAAAGTCCCCGGCTGTAGCCCCGGTGCTGCGGGGTAGAGGGGGGTAAGAAGGTCGAATTTTTCGGTTTTTCATTGATATCTTGGAAACTTTGCATCTTAGCGACATGACTACTAAGACAAACCTAAAGCTCATAAAATTAGTTACAAGTTTTATCCAGTCAAGTTTTTCGATATCTTGAATAGTTTTTGAGATAGACGCTCTTGAAAGTTTATTTAGGGATTTTAATGTTATCTTGATATCTGCATCAGTGATGCTGTTAGGCCATGTTTGGCATCATTTTCGTATAAATCGGGGGTGCTGAATTCATTTATGGTATCACATTGACACTATTCCGAAGTAAAAACAAAATTAAAAATATATATATTTTTTTAAATCCCTCTTCACGCTTAAACCGCTGAACCAATTTCGTTGAAATTTGGTACAGAAATAGTTTTAGTCTCGACATAGGACATAGGATAGTTTTTATAACCAAAAGCATCTTTTGAGGATGTGAAAAGTGGGGTGGAAGTTTGTATGGGGAGTCAGTAACCGCTGAACCGGTTTAGGTGAAATTCAGGATGGTATACATCTGTGATTTAGATGAAAATGATACCTAACATGACTTCAAACCTTACCTTAAGCAGTATGAACCTCAGGAATTCAGTTTCGTCGATGAAGTTGAATTCCCCCCATACTCCATTTCACAACTTTAAAGGATGATTATTGAGATAAAAAGTATCTTATGTCCTGTCTTGGGACTCGAAATATCTGTATACCAAATTACAATTAAATCGGTTGAGCGGTTTAAGCGTGAAGAGGAATTAAAAAAAAAGTTATTTGTTTAAAGTTTATATGTTTTTTATTAGGAATGGTGTCAATGTGATACCAAAAATGAATTCAGCATACCCGATTTATACGAAAATGATACCAAACACGGCCTAGCAGCTTCACTAATGTAGATATCAAGATAAAATTTAAAGCCCTAAATAAACTTTCAAGAGCGGATATCTCAAAAACTATTCAAGATATCGAAAAACTTGACTGAATAAAACTTGTAAAAATTTTTATCAGCTTTTGGTTTGTCTCAGTAGTCATGTCGCTAAGACGCATAGTTTCCAAGATATTAGTGAAAAACCGAAAAATGAGACCTTCTTTCCCCCCTCTCCCCCCCAGCACCGGGGCTACGGCCGGGGACTTTTGATATGTTCACCTCCTAACTAGTCCAAACAAAGTTACGGAGTCAAAAATTGTGTTCCTAGCATTTCCCTCTATAACTTCTTATTTCTTGGCCTATATTGTCTAGTAGCTCGGACCCGATTGCCTAGCCATAAAGTTGCACTATGTATATTGCACAAGCTTCCTGTAACCTTATTGTATTCCTTTATTAGTGGTCATCTCTGTCTAGCGTAAAATGAGTGTTGTTTATTTAATTGTTGTATAATTTAGCGTAGTTTTAGTTGCGTGAGAAACTCATCGTACAGTGGGGATGGGGATGTCCACGTCTGCCCAAAAGGTTACGGGTACCAGGAGCATTCTATATTACCCCATTACTGTGACCACCGCGTCAGGCGGCTGGCCGCTTAAGAGGGCGTAGAGGAGGGTAAATTTTCAGATTCTGTCAAATTACCCCATTTCACGCACAAACGCAGCTCACGCACACTACCTCAATTTACTGGGACAGGTCAGTGACCCCTAATGTTTTTTAAAGGTGCTGTTTCGAGTTTAGTGTTAACTACTGACCTCCTTTGAGGAATTAAAACTGTCAAACATTCCTTTGTGAGAAGACAGAGAAAAAACACTTTTTATATATAGCTTTCCTTGTTTGTTCATTTCATGTCATAGGTATGTGACGTATTAGGTAATTATTTATTTTCGTTGTTGACTTTTGTATTAAGATAGGTACAAACGGCGACGCTCTTAACTGTCCATCGGTAGACCTTATGCCTTTTGTAATAAGGGTTACGAACTGTCAGTTAACAGTGTGGTGGTGTGCGATGGTAGGTATGCGGTTTGTAGACATAGACCAAATTAAAACTAGGAGTTTTATTATTAAAGATATAAGAAATCGTCTATTTTACCTACTCGAAGTGAACTACTTATATCTAAAATTATCCCTTCATTAGTTATATATAGGTCTTGTAACATATTTTTAGGGTTCCGTACCCAAAGGGTAAAACCGTCCGTCCGTCCGTCCGTCCGTCCGTCTGTCACCAGGCTGTATCTCACGAACCGTGATAGCTAGACAGTTGAAATTTTCACAGATGATGTATTTCTGTTGCCGCTATAACAACAAATACTAAAAACAGAACAAAATAAAGATTTAAATGGGTCTCCCATACAACAAACGTGATTTTTGACCAAAGTTAAGCAACGTCGGGAGTGGTCAGTACTTGGATGGGTGACCGTTTTTTTTTGCTTTTTTTTTGCATTATAGTACGGAACCCTTCGTGCGCGAGTCCGACTCGCACTTGCCCGGTTTTTTACAACTAAACACGCTTATTATATTTTACTTATAACTTAATTTTTAAAGCTCTATTCATAATAAGGCTTTAAAAACATCTAATAGAATGCAGGTACTACGCTTATACTTTTGTAAGTCAGTAAGTGATGCTTACTTAAAACTTATCGGGAAATCAAAAAACTCATAATTACCTATATTAAAATATTTAAATTTACTATTCCATCTCATACGTTCAATAAGGCCCGGGACCGGGCCTTGTCACCTGCACTGACAGAGGGCCTTTTTAGCCCCACATAATATTAAAGAACTGTGTCCCGGATAGTATGGGTTCTGGGCCATGACCATGACGCGTCCCGAAGTAACTTATACAGGGCGTAATCGTTAAGTGTAGCCAGGCTATAATTTCGTAAATATAACAGATATCAGAAAACTTCAAATTGTTATCGAAAGTGCGTTACCCAATGAGTAAAATTACATTAAGGGGTCATCCATTAATTACGTCACACGTTTGGGGGGGGAGGGGGTCAAGAAAATGTGACATATTGTGACATGGGGAAGGGGAGTCACAAACACTGTGACGTCACTTTAACTTCATCACTATTCATCAGTAACCGAAAATTAATTTATATTTTTTTATTCGCAGTACATTTAAATAATGAGGTTTTGGAAGTATGTAGGTAATTTTCGTTCCTAATTGGTTTTGTGTTATAAAATTATATATGTCGCAGTAAGATAGATATAGCCGTTATATAGTTATAACCCTAGGGATATAATTATATGACGTAACATAGTTATACGAAAGCGATTCATTACTATCTTACTAGGGATATAACTATAATACGGCTTTAGTTTAGTGATATAGTTATATTACTGGATTAAGTTTAGTGATATAGTTATATTACTGGATTAAGTTTAGTGAAATAATTGTAGGTAGGTGTGCAGCGGTGCGGCGGAGGTATAGTTATATCCCTAGGGATATAGTTATATGCCGTATAATACTTTTTAGCAATATTACGTAAAAGTACATGTCGATTCACGAAAGCTGGCGCGAGATTTCTACTGAGTGACAGCTATTTTCATTGAAATTCTGTCAAATCTCGCGCCAGCTTTCGTGAATCGATCGCAATGCCTCATAAACCCTTAAGAATAGCAGCATGAAAAAATATATAATAGTTATCTTACTAGGAATATGATTATAATACGGCATATAACTATATCCCTAGGGATATAACTAAACCTCCGCCTCACTGCCGCACTCCTAATACCTACAATTACTATCTTACTAGGAATATGATTATAATACGTAGTTACGTAATATACGGCATATAACTATATCCCTAGGGATATAACTATACCTCCGCCGCACCGCTGCACTCCTACTTACAATTATTTCACTAAACTTAATCCAGTAATATAACTATATCACTAAACTAAAGCCGTATTATAGTTATATACCTAGTAAGATAGTTATGAATCGCTTTCGTATAACTATGTTACGTCATATAATTATATCCCTAGGGTTATAACTATATAACGGCTATATCTATCTTACTGCGACATATATATTAATTTTACCAAAAATATTTTTTTTAGATAATGCCGAGTTAGTACTGCCGATTTCGTTGAAAACAAAATTACCTAAAATGTGACGTCACACCAGGTGGGGAGGGAGTTGCAAAATGTGACCAAGTGTGACAAGGAGGGGGGGAGGGGTCAAAAAACCTAGAAATTCATGTGACGTAATTAATGGATGATCCCTAATAACTTTTTTAAATAAAAGCAGAAATATCCCAAACATTAACTTCAAACCCTCCCATACATTTAGTACAACGACTCACCCCTCACTTCATTTCATAAACGGTAGTTTTATTATTTTATTACAGTTTATCATCGCAAATAATGAATCTCAAGCAGTTTTATCTCTGACGACACCAACGTTCTTTGAAGGGTGAGTCGTCGTACTAAATGTATGGGAGGGTTTGTGAGTTAATGTCTTAGAGTAGAGTTAATGTCTGGGATATTTCTGTTTTTATTGAAAAAAAGTTATTAATGTAATTTTACTCATTGGGTAACGCACTTTCGATATCAATTTGAAGTTTTCTGATATCTGTTATATTTACGGAATTATAGCCTGGCTACACTTAACGATTACACCCTGTATATCATTAGATAGTTCATAGCCTATATCTATAGAATATATCGTTCTTATGAGCGTATTTGGTGGGCATACCTTATAAGTTTCAGTACAGGAAAAAGTACATATGAGCTGTACTTTTAATTGTTAGTACAATCGGTATCAAATAGATAGTGACGGCCAAAGTGACCAAATATAGTTATAGGATCTAAATGTGAACGAATAGGGTTAGGTGAGGCATATAAGGCCCACCTTTATTTTAACTGAAATAGTTTTATAAATAATCAGGATATTATTACCAATTCAATTCAATATAGATTTCTCATTTGTTCATGTTTCTTCATATACCAAAATAGTTATAATAATATTCCGGCGCTTTTGAAAAATACACGTTTTATAAAAAAACCATACCATGTTGGTTCGGAACCGGGCCTTGTTACTTGCACTGTCAGTGGGCCTTCTTAGTCATAGTACAAGTTCAAGAATAACAGAGAATATTACCGGGCCTTATTACCTTTTATCATGAATTAATTTCATCTTCAATTTAAATGGTCTAGTAAAATAAGGCCTACATGAGTCATGGAAAAACAAATTGTATTTTATTTAGAAAGTACCTATATGTTGTTCATAATCTTCAGTAAGCTGACCTCTAAGAGTCTATCTATTATAATAATTAATGTAGATTGACAGTTTACTTAGCAAATTGTACTTTTACCTTTAGGTTTTTTGTCGGAAATATCTCACCCAATTTGTACTGAAACATAAGCATTTGAGCGTAATTTATGATGTTTACTGATTGTTAATCTTAAATATACCTACTTAATATTATGAAGGGCACTTATATTATTTTAGCGGACCGAGCGGATGTATATTTTTGTTGACCACTTTTTTATTTAAATAATTAAATTGTAATTCATTTCAAAAAAGGTTATTACAATTAGGGATTTCATAAATTCAAACTCTGTTTTACATAACTTCAAACACTTTTATTATAACGTTGTTAGGACATTACAATTATTTCTTTACAATCACTAATTGTTACTCCAACTAACGTTAACAATAATCTTCGGAAATATTTTCAAATCTCCACAACATTTCAGCTTCATCGACCCGCCATAAATCAATGTTGCCATCAAGAAAAGTCATACAAGTTCCATCATTTTTAAATTACTTATTAAAACTATTTTACACAGGGTATTAAAACTGACTTAAACGACACTACAAATCATCAAGCGACGTTATATTAAGATAATTACTCTAGTTTAGCCTCATTTAGTAAAGAATCATCACAGGGATATAAGTAGATACCTCACCTATCTTATTACAAAGCATTACAAAAATGTCCAAAGGCCAAAGCCACGCTGATAAGACATAAGACCTTATAAACGACCTCATAAATATAAACGTTCACTGAAAAAAACCAAAGGCATTTCTCATAATTTTATTTCGTTACTGAGTTATCGTTTTGCACCGAATATCAATGAAATAAAAGCACGTTGTTGTTTGATAGATACATTTATATAAACATCGTCACATGAAACCAATATAGGTACTCGTAAACCAGACCACTGCTGGTATTGGCTTTAAATATCGTTCTTTCAACTGATAATATAGCCACAAAAACTCGCTGAGACTGCAGGTCGAGTCTTGATTTCAATTTCTTGATGATATATCATTGAATTAACTTTCAGAGCTCGTGATAGCTCTCAGAATAGCAACAGAACTAGTTGAAACTAAGAATTTTATTGCTGAAATTATGTGAACAACATTGCTCCGTCTTCATAAATAAAATTTTAATAATTTATATTGCTTAGGCTAAAATGTGAAGAATTTTGTTGATAAATTGTTTATCTAGTATATTGACATTATGTCATATATGTTTTTAAAATGACGTAACATGAATACCAGCACAATGAAAATTTATTCCAATAAGAAATAACAAATCTTCAAACTTTTTTCATTTTAAGTGAATTAGGAAGAAGCTAATTACACTGATTTGGTTGTATTAATATATTTTATTAAATAATTTGTTATATTTTTTAAGTATTATGACTTGTGAATAAAAAGAAATCGAAATTTTAATGACTCTAGATCTCCGTGTGACGTTATTTATTTACCCTATTTATTTTGAACACAGTTTTTCACTGGTATCATCATTCGTATACGGATATGAATTTCTGTCAATATATATTCCAAAACGAAATGTCAAACTGGGAGATCCTGGTATGCGTCCGCTTCGAACCAAGCCCAGCGGGCATCTGATTGAAAGGAGAATTTGACAGATATGGCGGATGTATGGAAATTTTACGTTTACGATTGAATTTCTCTATAGCCTTTAAGAGGAAAAATAGGAAAAGCCTGATTCGTTGTAGTCCAGTTATCTGGCTTTCGAAATCACTCGATTTTATAGCATGAGCATCGATTTTTTTATACAAATTTTACTAAACGCTGACACTCGTTCATCTTGTTTTAGGTACAACTTTGCATAAGTGTATTTATTATATTGTAAAATATTTCAGATTTTCAAGGGTGATTCGTTGTAAACACACTCTTTGGGATAATAATGACATTTATTATAATTTTTTTTATCAAGAGATGTGAACGCTAGCGACTAAACGGTGACTGCCTTTTTCGCTGATTTTGCTCGATGCAGTCTTAATCAAACCGCCTAAGCGGCCAACCGCAAGTGCGTAAGGGCCCTAATGCATTTGACTGCTCGGAGCATTTGTGCGCCCGAACAATAGGGTATTAGACTGTATTTAAAATAAATTATTTTACATAATGCAAGAAATAAAGCACCAGAAGGTTAATAGAGAAAAGTACACAGCAGTTATTTTTGGAAACAATTTCTATTTTAAAACCCGTATAAATCTATAAATATAAAGAAAGAGTGGGTAATTTGATCGTTACGTCACATGCTACTGTTTCATATAAATTCCATAGCAGCAAAATCGTTTTTACAGTTCGAAAAAAGAAACTGATTTGACTAGTAGGCAAATACCCTAATTGAGTGACGCTAGCATTCGAAGTCGGCCGAAAACCTAAGCTGAAACCAAAGCCATTCGATTAACCTTTTGAACGCCAAACGGTGCATTCATTTGCCGTGCCACTGACGCCACGGGGGTAAAATTTAGTTTTGTGAATAAACAATGCCAACCTAAAAGTGGGGTGTTTTTCAGTGGATTTTCATAAAAACGATCGACGTCAAATGCCGTGTTTGGCGTCCTTGTCACGATTTTGCGTTGGCGTCAATTGCCGTCTGTGGCGTTCAAAAGGTTAAGGCCATTGTAGTCGAGCAAATGTAAGTGAGTAATGTTGTGTTGTGTGCAGCAACTGCCACTCGCTGCTGCCGGCGACGGGCGCGCCGGTGTCGCGCGCGCGCGCCGGGCGGCTGCGCGAGATGTTCGCGCGGCACGTGGCCACGCGCACCATGCACACCTGGAAGTATTGGCTGGTATCCTTTTTAATAAAAAATACAGGTTTGTCTTTGGCCCAAAGGAGTTTTAACCCTTCGGTTACCAGTGACATCGTATGATGTCGGTATAAATTACTAATATTATTACTACATGGTAGCTATAAGATATAATATAATATAAGCTGTAAAAATATGAATGATTATAGTTTATATGATGTACTTTTGTTCCGAAGCGGTAAAATCGGGATTTTTAAAGTAATTTTTCGACTCGCACTTGTCCGGTTTTTTTTATAATGGTTGTTGTTTTGTCGCATATATATGTATAATGATTACCTTAGCACTGGTTCAGTTTAGCGTGGTGTGCGCGGCGCTGGTGGACTCGTTCAGCGCGTGCGTGTCGTGCGGCAGCGGCGCCGACCTCGTGCGCACCACGCTGCTGTGGGCCGAGCAGCACTGCTCGCTCGTCGAGATGCGACCAGGTAACATATTTACACACACAGTAGCCATACCGCGAGTTGACAATTGACGTTTACGTTAGTAACTGCGTAAACTCGATCGCAGTCCATCTCGCTCGTACTAATTTATTGATGCGAATGATGCGATAGATTTATTCCAGTAAATATATCCAGTGTCAGTTGCATTTCGATCGCTAGCTACTAAGCGTGAGCGATTAGCATGTTGGCTACGCGGCCTGATAAGAAAGTGGAGTTACGTGGTTTTCTCGTTTTTTCACATATCCGTCTCTTTCTAGTTAGCCACATGCGACATAATGCCTTGGCCCTAAAATACGCTGGAGTTGCTTATTGATAGCAAATCTGAACGTGTACTCACATATCATTTGTGTTATTTATTCGAATAAAATAACGTATATGTATTATTATGTTTGTACGTGTATGTATTATGTATTATTATAAATAAAAATATTTTATTCGCGAATACTCGCTGTCCCATGACGAACGATTGTTAATTCGAATAATTATTTAGTTGAAAACTTATTCGAATAATGCACTACTCTGCCTGTAGCACAAATCCTTGATCCTTGATTCTCAGAAGAAAACCGAACCTACTGCTCTTTTAATAGTAAATCTTATCTTGATTGACAATGATTATTTTTCAATCGCCATTCGCAGGTTATACTTCCACGAATCCACGTAAAAAGATTAATTTATATTTTGTTAATATTGTCTTCGGTTACCGCAATAGTTACTCATCAACGTATCCGTTTCAATAGTTTTATTTTATATTATGTTGATTTATCTATTACACACCGTTTTTCCTGACAAGGTTATGTACCTATAATTACACAAGTGTCACGTTATGTATTGCAGCGGTCCTGAACTCCCTCCGCGTGCTGTGCACCACCACCGACATCCTGTCGGCGCCCGAGCGGCTGCCCGAGGAGGCGCGCGCCGCCGCGGCCGGCAGCGCCGCCGTCAAGACCGAGCCCACATAACGCACGGCCCGCAGGTTCCCCCTTCACTAGTACTACTAGTAGATGCTACTTCACAACTCTGTACCGAATACTCTTCGTGAGATAGCTGTCTCACTGCCGAAGCGGAACGGAATGTTATAGTTCGTTTTTTAGCATTAGAAAAAAGGTAAACAATCTTGATGTGTCTTTTAATGGGGTTGGCTACTGTCAAGGGTTTGCATAGATGGCTATGAAGCTTGCGCCTTTTTCTATAGTCAGACCGTAAAAAGTGTGCAGCGATTTTGATAGCCCATGCAGTGCAAGTGTCATTTTAAACGTCAAACTTCTATGAAATTATGACGTACAAATAACACTTACACTGCGTGGGCTATCAAATCCGCTGCAGACTTTTATTGGTGCGACTATATGAGATTTGGCTTAAAGGGCTGGCATCCAGGGTATTAAATTAAAAACAAAAATTTGACACAATTATAGGGATTTACAGGGCAAGCTATGATGGCGCCATCTGCTAAAAACTTCCACCGGCCAACCCCATTGTAAAGCACGTTTTAAAAGTAACTCACGGCAAATATGTAACAATTATGAATCTAATACGATCATTTATATTCTTTTGCTTTCATAAGTAATAGTTACTAATTTTTAAAAAGCGTTTTTCAATTAAAAGACTTGTCAAAATCGCTTACATTCTTTCTAATGCTAAAAAAAACGAACTATAAAGGTCGCTATTAATGTAAATAGTCAGTGATGAAGAATTGTTATATGGATCTCTTTTATTCACACGTGTATTTTATTATTCTTGAGCAAATAGTTGATATAGCACGTCGCTTCTTCGTCGGCAGTGGGACGGCTGCTTGTATTGCCTAGAAAATAATACAGATGTAGTACAAGATGTTTGGTGAGTGACGTGTCATCCTGATATTTTGTTACGGAATTGTTTCACGAATTTTAAGTCGTAGGTTTTTCTTGATGCGAGTGCACTATTTGAACGAAATGTCCCCGTTGTCTGTTGTACTTATATCGATTATTAGATTATTGTTGTTATTTTAATTATTACAGTTAATAACTTTTTGATTTCTCTCACTTGTTAAATCTGGCACTTTTTTATTTATCGCTTTATAACTATGAATGTATATTTATGTATTTAAATTCTTAAAACACGTATTTTCACCGGATTTATTTTTATATCGTCGCACTTATAAATCAGATGACAAGTTAAACAAATGAACTTTAATAGTGCCCTCACATCGCAAAAATTTCGCGACTGCCTCTTGCAAAGAGAGTAATATTACATAGTTATGTTGTATGGTATTGTTTTAGGCATAGAATGTACAAATACCTCATAAAATAACTAGTATCCATTACAGTTGATACAAAAAAAAACATTTCGACGGATATTTATAACTTTTTTACGCAAATGGCTCGAAACTTTTTATGCCGCTTTAGAAAATTGTTCGTGATAATGATAATATAAAAACCAGGGTGTCTTAATTGTTAATGCTTCATATTTTATACGTATTCAAAATAAAGAGGTATTTGCACACAAAATTTTATTGACGATTGGCGAGTGTGCATAAATGCAAATAGTTGGTGTTCACTTGCAATTGAATGAATATTGTACAACGCACAAAATTAGTGGAGAGTAAGCTGGCCCCACGCCAGTGGATGAGGTTTCGTGTAAAGCCTATCATTGAGGTACTTAAATTTAAAAATCCAGGGACGGTGATAGGTGATCTAGAGAAAATTCTTGTATCGAGCATTTCTAGTTCTCTTTTTCTCC
Source organism: Cydia fagiglandana (assembly GCF_963556715.1). NCBI lineage: Eukaryota > Metazoa > Arthropoda > Insecta > Lepidoptera > Tortricidae > Cydia > Cydia fagiglandana. The sequence continues at coordinate 9,650,963 of NC_085937.1, forward strand.
AACAATTCGAAGAAAATATCACTTCTGGCAGCTGAACTTTTTCGATGTATACAAATCTTCATCAGACCAATATTGGAGGAAGTAATTGCCACAAATAACTTTAAATTTGGAGTGTAAATATATCTGTATATATTTGATTTAACATGTGGCGTTAATCTAGTGCCTTTAACTGACGTTTTGTCATCCTGCAACAAGGGTGATTTCTTTATGTTTTTACCAAAGAAGTAGTAGTTTTCAGTTATGTATGATAATGATATGTTATTAACAAGCACACGACGTACCTAGATCAGACATTGTGAACTATACCCGTCCTACCCGGCGAGCCGTGAATGCCAATACTTATAATACGATAAGAGAAAATGAATTTAATGATGTCGAGATTTATTTAGACTAAATTGTAAGTATATTTACGTAAGTGCCTACTTTAAGTAAATATTTTTATATGGATTGTGTGGTTACACAAATGTTTTATATTTATATATATAAATCGGTGCCAACGTAAATATATTGTTGTAATTTGTTATGTAGTGATATAATTTTATGATGTATCGTTGTCTCAGAGGGCGCCCGCGCCGCGAGCTTTAACGAGGAATGTGCAATCGTTGTTCTATTGGAATACAGTTTGGAAACAAAGTCACTACATGTTTTGATCATTTATTCCCCTCACACTCCAACAACTCACTCTGCATTCGAGTATTAGTCACCATTATTTACAATTCGATACTATTTGGTACACATTGAGCATTTCAATAAAAATGCTATCACTAATGTATAAACTACAACAATTATCATTCATTTCGTATGATGGTACAGGCCGCGTAGCCAACATGCCAATCGCTTACGCTCCGTAGCGATCGAAACGCAATTGTCACTGTCGCACTAATAAGGAAGAGTGATAGACAGACACAGCGTTTCGTTGTCGAAGCGATAGCGATTGTAACTTTGGCTAGGCCGGCAGTTCCTTTAAGGCAAATAGGTATTTAAGACAGTAACCCATGTACTGTATCATGATTATTACACTTTCTTCGTCTATGTAATAAATAGGGTGCTGATAAAATTAATGTAAGTACCTAATTATAATTAAAATACATAAGCATAATCTACCTTGTAAACCTAATCCGATACAATTTGCAGTACATATGTATTCACCGATGCAGTAGGTACATTAAGTTTACTTACAATTATCAAACAATAATTTAACAGATAAAATGGCTGAATCATTACGGGATCTCAATAAAAATCTTGTCTTCTCGGAATGTTATTGACTGTAATCCTTGAAAATAATTCAAGGATTACAGTAAACTGTCCTACCTAAATAAACTGTTAGGTATTTCCTGAGTGCTTGCAGTTAAGTGCAATGATTTGTTTTACTTTAGTCCAATTAGCGGTTTGCCATTGTTATCGTCAATTTCTTACTTCCTATATTTTACAGTCTTTGCGTTGACTTCATAGTGTTACCATTTCCGTATGGGTCACACGTGTTTTTCGGGTTACGATGTAAGGTAGGTACAACTGTGAAGTCGAGTTCATTCTTTTATATCCGTGGTTAGGTTAGTTGCTGTGCTTACGTGGGTTACTTCGCCCTTTTTTTGGAATTCCGCTTTGCTTCTTTGTTCTGGGTGGTTGGTTCTTCGTCTTTGAAGATACATAGCGAACCAGCGGGAAAATTTTATTTAGAACAAGTGCCAGCATTGTATTTCGTCGCGTCGTTCAAGCACGTACATAGTATTAGGTAAAAAATACAAAACAATCTAACTATTCAACCGGGATCCTTTAGGAAATCGTAGCTGCTCTTGTTAGAGTTGTTACGCTGCGTCTTACATAAGCGAACAACTCGCGAACGCGGCGCGGCGCGGCGGGCCCAAGGCGTTCGCGTTCGCAACGAGATCGCCCACGTAGGACACTTCTATAGGTATCAAAGGATTAATTCACCCCGCGCCGCATCGCTTCGCTTCGCGTTCGCGTGCTGTTCGCCTACGTAGTACGCTGCGTTAAGGCGTGTCTCCATAATGCGCGGCAAACTATCGAACATTGGCTCGCGAGGTAGCCGCGCGATCATCGCGTTGGCGCGCGAGTCAATCTGGTATCCATTGCGTGCGGTTGCCTCGCGAGCCAATGTTCGATAGTTTGCCGCGCAATATACGCCTTTAGGCGTGTGGCTGCGCGAGCATGCCCGCCAGGCGCGAGCCGGGCCGCGCGAGCAGCGCCGGCAGCGCGCCCTGCTCGGCCGTGCGGCCCGCTTCCAGCACCACTCCGCGGTCGTAGCCGCGCACCGATGAAACGCGATGCTGTAACACACATGTTAATATATGAGAATAAATTGAAGCTCTTGTATGTAATATATGGCGTTCTGTTGCCTATTATAACCTCTCGTGTACCGGGATATTTTTTTTTTAAATAGTAACGAGAGCTTAGGTACCTAATAAGCGCTGATATTGACATTATCGTTAGATATTGTAGATTTAAAAATAAGACTTATTTTTAAACAGATGAGTAAAGTTTATAAAGTATATATTTATTTATATTGGTGGCGTTTTATCACTTTAAAATTGATTAGTATGGGTTGAACTAGATATTCTAAGCTATAAATATCAGAGCATTGACCTCGATGGCGAGTTATTTTATCTGGCCCGGTCCCAATACGATATCAAGCTTGTTTCGTCACCACACTGATCTAACTACGCCATGGCATTAATAAAATCGGAAGAAAACTTTTTAATTGAAAAGTGATTAAATTCCATAGTTTCGGGGAGTATATTTTATCTTGTCCACACTGACCCTCAATGTGGATATGACTTACTGCATATGGACGTGATATTTGCCCGTCGCTCCAACCACTGAGTTTTGTTATTATTGACAACGACGGGACTTAATCGCGTAACATGAAGTTTTAGATTTACCTCCGACTTTTCAAGGACGGCGTTGTCACCTGAGTCTTGTTTTCACATTGTGGATATGACGCTGATAATGGTAGTTTCAGACACGGCGCTCTTTATGCTGGTCAGCAGACTTCGCATAGCAGGCGCGTCCAGCGGCGCAGCGCCCAGCCAGGAGCGGTCCTTCACCCAGCCACAGTGACCTTGTCCATTCATTGTCGATATGATCCTTACCGCAACTGTTATGATTGTGGTGTCAGGTACGGCGTTCGCTATGCTGGCCAGCAGGCTCCTTTCGGCAGGCGCGTCCAGCGCGGCGCCCGGCTCGTCCAGCAGCAACGCGCTGGCCAGCCGCGCGTGCAACAGCGCCCTGGCGGCGCTAGCTCGCGCTGCCCGCCCATCGCTCCAGCCGCACCGAGTTTTACCCACAGAACATTCTGGAAGAAAACATATTAAACATCGGAAAATTTGTTCGGCTAAATCGGATTGAGGCTAGAAGATCAGCTGAGAAAAGAGAATCATGACGTGTCTTCAGAGCAAACAGCTTATGTATCAGCGATGTTGCGCTTTTCGCAATGGGATGTTTAAGCAAATTATTTTATGTGTTTCCATACGTAATTTCAAGGCAGGTACTAAAAAGTTATTGACATTTTAAAGTGCTGGGACTCGAGGGGTTAATCCAGGATGACGAGTGATGAACAAAGACAGATTAGGTACTTATGTGGAAAACGAAATCTAATAGGTGCTATGTACTTATATGTGTTTAGGCATACAATCTTACCTAAACCAGCAGGTTGACACGTAACGAAGTCAAAGAGTCCGACTGCTCTGATGCTGTGCCATATTTCTTCATCCGTATGAACGGCGAGAGGATCCAAATTCTCGCGCAACGTGCCAGAGAACATAATAGCCTCCTGTGTATGTCAAAAACACATTAACAATCTTGACGTCAAATAGGGACTATAGAGAACATGTGCGTTAGCGGGATTGCCACCTCGTGAGTCTCGTGACCTTTACGCTTTACGCACTCTAAAGTTCACTGCAATCAAGAAAGGTTTCAATCGGAAACTTAACAAATTGACATTCACACCAGTAAAAAGGTTGCCCTGTGCTGTTACATACGCTTCCTACAAATAGGTATAGATAGCTTTATAGTCCTACAATTTCAGTTTTGTAAACATGCCTGTGGTAGAACGACTATTCGATGTCGAAGTGTGCGCAACGGCACGCGCGTCGCGTCGATTCCATCGATAAGGACGCGGCCGCTGGTGATGGTGGTCCCGCCGACGCAGGACAATAGAAGAGTGGACTTGCCGCTGCCACTGCGACCGCATATCGCGACCTGAAAGTTTTTTTGACTGTACATAGGTACCTACATTTGGCTCGATCGTTTATATGAGCGCAGCACTTGAATTGATTAATAAATTAACGTACAAAAATATTTTACTCAAAACTTATATAAGTACCTAGTACCTACACCTACATATTTGGGTTGCATTGTTTAAGTTGGCGCCCAACGTGGGACAAGTTACTAATTTGTTCATATTTTGCTGAAGCTACACATTCACACAAGGTACCATTGTGTAACATACCTTTTCCCTAGGATTTATAGAAATATTGATGTTGTGAAGTATTGGAAGCGTGCCTGGCTCTTGACCTTGGACGGTCACGTTTTCAAACTCAATCTTGCCATCTCTTTTCCAACCAGTTGGTATTGGACCTTAAACAAAACAATTTGTACCTTATCAAGATATTTTTATTGCTTTAAAATATGTGTCTTAGCCATATCCTGAATTTTACTTAAGGTTGCTATTATAAATTGAGCATGAACCGGGGTTGTAGGGATTTGGATACTATCAAGAACCTTATACATAATATAATTTCATAAAGTCGGCTTACAGTCCTCCCGGTAATCTTCCTGCGGTACAGCAGTATGCGCGCGGACGCGTTCTACGGCCGCTAGTTGAAGATCCAAGTCTGCGCGGCACTTGGCCAGATGGGCGAGGAACGCTGGCAGCAGCAGGGAGTAAGCACCAGCCAGCCCTGCTGCCACTGCACTGCCGCCGTACAACGCTACGCCAAGCGAGACGCAGACTGCTGCGGCTCCCACAAGATCCTGAATAGAAAATTAATCTAAGAGGTATAATATGTATTCGGACGGTTTGGTTAGTACTCAGTATACATCAAAGTAAGCAGTATAGACAGCCTCTTGTCAGCTTCTAAATCATAGTATCCCTCTTTGGTAACTTGAGGTTAAATTAAGTACCTGTTACCTAACTAACGTGATTCCTCCAGTAGCACATGAAATCCACGCCACAAGCAAGGACGAACAGTTACCGTTGTTAGTTCCAGAAGGCGAATATTGGTAGTTATTCGTTATTCAACGGCATCGCGTTGTGGTTGTACAGTCATCAGCAATAGTATCTTACACAACTAGGGCCGCAAAAATATGTGACACGTTCTTATTTGGAGCGCAATAAGAGCGCGTCATATATTTTTGCGGCCCTAGTTGTGTAAGATACTATTGCTGATGACTGTACTCTTAATAGTAGATTAGAGAATGGAGGGAATGGTTAGGAATGGCGACGTGATACGTGACCAACTAAAAAGTTAGTTACCAGCGTAAGCCCCAGCCAACGTATAGCCGAGTTGTGTAGTAGAAGGGCGTTGTGGTTGCGGTCGAGCCGCTTGAGGAAGGCGGCACGCAGGCGAGGTTGTAAGCGGCCCGCGCGCACTGTCCCGCCTCCGGCAAGCGTCTGCGCCGCTAGGGACACCACCCCTGCTGCGCTGTAGGCTTCGCTACGTTGGAGTTCTCTGCGAATAAAAAAAAAATACCGAACATAAGAAAATATTATAAGCCTAGCAAACCTAGTAGCACTTTCACTTTCAGTCATTTAGTCACGTTTGAAATATATCATAGTAGGTACTTATAGTATTCTGATGGTGTAACTTTGTCTAGATTACAGCAGTAAAAGAAATAAGAATGATAATTACCTCGCGTTGTGTAAATACACAGACTGCAGCCACAGATAGACGAGGCAGGCGGGCAGCAGCGCGAGCAGCGTCCACGGCGCGGTAGCCGCGTTGACGAGTAGTGCGGCCCCGCACAACAGCGCTAGCTGTGCCCATCTGCTCACAGCAATGGGCAATTTCTGAAAAAAAAAGGTTATTAGCAGGCTTTGGACATCACAGGTCACAACTGTAATAAGTATTCATTGACCGAGCGAGCGCGAAGCGTTTTAGCTTGGGCAAAAAATATCTTCTTATAAATGTCCGGCTGTCCCGGTCTGACTGTTCTCTACGGGTGGGATTTGTCAACCGATTTATGAACGAATGTGAAATTTATGAACAGATTCAATAATTATAAGGTATTTTTATGATTGGGTTTTCGGAAATAATTCAAAATGGCGGAACCATGGCGGTTCGCGAGGAATTTAGCTTACAGAGTTACTTAGACTTAAAAAATCTTTCCACACTTAAAAAAAACTTGATGAGTTAGCGGCTTGAGTTGCTAACCAGCGCTTAATTACCTATGCACTGGATATATAAATAAATAAATATTATAGGACATTCTTACACAGATTGACTAAGTCCCACAGTAAGCTCAAGAAGGCTTGTGTTGTGGGTACTCAGACAACGATATATATAATATACAAATACTTAAATGCATAGAAAACACCCATGACTCAGGAACAAATATCTGTATCATCATACAAATAAATGCCCTTACTGAGATTCGAACCCAGGACCATCGGCTTCGCAGGCAGGGTCACTACCCACTAGGCCAGACCGGTCGTCAAATATATATACCTTGTCTATGACCGCGATATCCGCACCAAACCGCATGAGCGCGGCGCCGGGCGCCTGCTGCAGCGGCGGCTGGTGCAGCGCGGCGTGCAGCAGGCGCTCGTGCAGCCTGCGCCGCGCGCGGGCGCCCGCCAGCGCGCACGCCGCCTGTGCGCCGCCCGCGCAGCATAAACCCGCGCAACACACCAGGACGTAGTTGCGCACTGACTCCCACATCTGCAAATACCAACGACTCATGTGTCATCCTGTTGTGCATCCTAGAGGTGGTCAATCAGAGGTTACAGGGTTACAAAAGGTCATTCCTGTGTAAGTAAATAAATATGTACGAGTAGCTTGTTTCGGTACTACTACTACTTCTACACCATTTTATTTCAACTATCATCATCACTCTCGATTTAACAAACTGTAAAACATTTCGCTATATGTACATATATGAAATTTTATAGTTATCTGCTGAGTGATGTTAATTAGTCGATTGTAGTTGATGCAAATGGCTAGAAGTAGAAATCATTCGTCTATTAAATCAATGTAGCTTTGACTACCACGGCAGTAGGTAGCATATGGCATTATTTATTGTCAGTAATAAATCATACAAACTGTGCCCTGTTTATCAAAAGCTTGTAACTTGTAATACAAGTGGAAGTCCCTTTCTAACAAAAGCTGTCAAAAAGAGACTTAGCCAACGCCGCGTAGCCAACATATGCCAATCGCTTACGCTCCGTAGCGATCGAAACGCAACTGTCACTGTCGCACTAATAATATTATTATGAAAGAGTGATATAAAGACACAAAGCGTTTCGTTGTCGAAGCGATAGCGATTGTAACCTTGGCTAGGCCGGCTGATATATTAACTTGGGTAGTATTTTACAACGCGGTGCCACAACGGTACCTGTTCGTCCGTAAAGGGCGCCTGCGCGTTGCCAGCGGCGGTGTAGCCGAGCCAGCAGTCTGCGGCGAGCGCGAGCCCCTGCGCCGCCGCCGCCGCCGCGCAGTACGCCGCGCCCCACCAGCCGCACGCGCGGGCGTAGGCCCACCAGATCGTACACTAGAAACAACTTATGGCTTAAGTAGGGAGTGCTCCCGGTACTGGTATTCCATAGAAATACAGTACCGGAACCGGGAATTCCCGGTTCTCGCCATATAAACTCAGTACCGGCAGCATTCCCTAGTTAAGACTAGACGACGAAATTTGATTTCTGTTACCTACGGTACCTTTGTCCCAGTGACAAAAATAGAGACAATAGCGGCCTTGTTGACTGTGACTGTACAAAAACACAGAGTTCATAGTGTTTGATCGTACCTAGGTACACTCATTTTACCAAAATCTTATAGTTTTATTCCCAAGCAAGAACAGATTCATACTTGTTTCTAGAAATGATTTATTGTTTTACGCGATTTCACACTTCAAAATTACCTATAAAAAGTTTAGAAATAGGTTTATTGGTGGTGGCTTGGTTGGTGTTGTTAATGCTTATCATAAATAAGAATAATGAGAATTACATTTTTGTAATTAGGTATGTTACCAGTGTAAATAAAATAACGTACCTCGCTAACAGTTTCTCGTTCTTCCTCTTTGTTCACGGCAGGCTTGTCAGGCATAGCTAGTGCGACATCGACTCCGTTAGTGTCCGTCGAAAAGCAGGAAGTTTCAAGAGCCGTTTCATTTGCTGTCCCTGTTCCGAAAGAAACTTGTCAGTTGGTGCTATATACATAATCGTAGCGTATTATAAAAATTTGTACCTAATTGTATTGTAAGGTATAGGTACCGTTTGCTTGAGTTTCTTCAGGTGCACTTTCTGAATCGGAACTTATTAGCCGGCGAAGAGTTTTTGGTGTCCATCTGTAACCAAAATATCAACCTGCATCAACAATGCAAGGTGTTCAGTTTATAATGCAAGGGGCCAATTAGTAATCAATTTTTGGTTCTGGTGCGTTTAGGGGTCATCCATTAATTACGTCACACCAATTTCTAGGTTTTTTGACCCCTCCCCCCCCCTTGTCACACTTGGTCACATTTGGCAAACCCCTCCCCCCTCGCCAAATCGAATTAAGTAAGTACCTAAGTATTATTAATATTTTATCAAAATATTTTTGACGATATAAATATTAGTAATTTTATAACCCAAAACTGCTTAGGAAAGAAAATTAAACGATTAAAAACTATTTTCGTTTTAAAAACTTGTTATTTAAATGTACAGCGAACTAAATAATTTAAATAAATTTTCGGTTACTGATGAAGTTAAAGTGACGTCACAAAGTTTGTGTCTCCCCCCTCCCCCATGTCACAATATGTCACATTTTCTTGACCCCTCCCTCCCCCTAAACGTGTGACGTAATTAATGGATGACCCCTTAGATTAAACTTGCATGTCGTTAATACGGCGTTTTATAATTATAAATATATAAAATGAACCTATAGGTTAAATGGATTATATACGCTTCATATTAACACCGCTAAGCAGTAAACGTTTATCAGCTCTGTTGGCCTGACTTCATGAGTGTAAAGGTGCGGCGCAGCAACCACCGCAGTAGATTGGCCTAGCTCACTGTCTTGTAGGTAGGTACTAAACTCATCTGTGCTCACGGCTGCGTACGTCTCTCCGCCATCTGTCACCAAACTCGTATTACTTAACCCTTTTAATGCTACGCTTACCGTGGGCACGAAGGTTGATATTGATGGGTTGTAGCCGCACGCTTCAGTTGATGTCTGTGGTCTGTGGCGGTCAATGAACTGACCTTCCGAGTGTCCGATGTGGTCGTGGCCTTCTCAGCAGTCGCCGTAGTAGACTGGCCTCTCGACGCAACCCCGCATTTGATTCATCTGCGCTGACGGCTCGGCGCACGTCTCTTCGCCACCTGTTAAAATGTTAGATTACTTATTAGGTTTTCACTTTTCAGAACACGTCATAGTTCTCATGCAGAAACACCAGAGAAATGTTACTTAGTAAATCAGGGAACTGTAAGTTATGTAGGTACTTGTAATTATGCACAGAAGGAGGAGGCGAGGAGAACTGGCGCGACAGTGCCGGTCGCTGCCGGATCGTGGCCCGCCGCCAGCTGCCACCGGCGCATGTGGGGACCTCGGCCAGCAGGTGCGCCCCCGCCGCTTCGCTGATACCCACCTGATGGAAGAAAGAGAAAATAAAGGTAACGAAAGGTTCAATAGTACTCGTAATCGCGGCCCGCTGTAGCTGATCGGCACTCACTAGTAGGCCTGTCAAGAGGTTCGGAAATGGTAGGATTATTACTTTCAAATTGGATTTTAATGTAATGGATATAATATGTGACATTCCACGGCAAAAGGTACCTTATGGTGGCTGGCGCTTACGTCGCATAGCGCCGCAATAATATTGGTGCGACGTTAATAATAGCGTAAGCGCCAACCGCCATAAGGTACCTTTACCCGTGGAACGTCACATATAGGTATAATATACCTACATACTTATGTTGTATGCCTCGTAGTTTTGTTAATGTTTGTATTGATCGGACCAAATTATTACCGATCAAATGTTACTCTCCCCGTGGTAAATTACTATGCCGTAAATATATCCTTAACTTTCTTTGTCATTAGTGAATCGAATCGATTATTATCTTTATTTCTAACAATATTGTTTAGCCTACAATGCAACACGAGGCGATGAATCGCTCTGAACTGCGCCCCAGGTTGACGTCAACTGCCTATAGACATTTACGGGCAAAACAATCTATTGTTCGATCTGTCCAAACATCTATAGGTACTATTTTATATGACTGGGACTATTCAAATCATTACATTACAGCGTGATGGAAATGTTAAAATTGCGTATTGAACCTATATTGAACTGCATACATAAGTAACTATAACGCATCAGTAGTTGTGTCGGTACGTATATAGTAGGTAAACAGCCAATTTACTGCTTATATATCCAACCGACCTAACGCTCTCATGAATTAATTACATAAATTGGAGTTGCGTTGTGCCTTAAACTAAGTAATCCTACAAAATCGAGCTGCTGAGTGTCACAGCAGCTTTTCGCGCTACGGTCGCTCGTTCTGATGTTTCCAGTCTTACTTACCTACGAAATTGAGAAGTTGTTGGTAATCACTGACATCCCTGACTTACCCCTATAGTAGTGTCCTCCGACAAGCTCCTGTTGAATCTCGCGCGGCTGAGTGCGCGCACGAGCCTGGTGCGTTCCCGCGCCGTGCCCCCCGGAGGCCCGGCGCCTCCACGCGCCGCTGCCGCTCGCGCTTCCCCGGCCAACCTCGCCCAGCGCGATATCGCCGGGTCGTTGTCAGTGGGCCGGCCAAAACCAGCTACACGACCGTCTTCCATCACTATAATCTGAAAATACATTTAAACAAAACATATAAAACAAATACAAAATGTGTTCCCAAGACTACCTATGTGTTCGTGGTTCACTATTTATAACGCAGGTCTGTATTTAATAGTCATCTAATAGGTAATAATTGAGGAGACCCATCGACATCAATTTGAGTTAGGCGTAGTGATTTAATAAAACAATGACTGCTTAGATCCAACCATTTCGTCTAGAATATTTATTACCTACATCGCATCGTACATCGGCAAAATCGCATGTGAGTCACTCATCCATCTTTGATTACTTTTTCCGCAATCATAACGGGCTTAGCTACCGTTAAAACCTGATTCTATGGGATGCCTGCCAGATTTGATACAATTTGATTACTGTTAGTTGATTGTTGAAGTGTTAAATGACTTACCAGATCAGCGTAATGCAGCAGCTCAAGCCGGTTAGTAGCTAGCAGTACAGTGGCCCCTCCTCTCGCGGCGGGAACGAGGGCCCGCGCGACCAAATGCCTCGCCAGCGCTGCGTCCAGCGCTCCCAGCGGTTCGTCCAGCGCTAAGAGTCTGGCCCCTGAGTAGAGAGCACGAGCCACGCTCACACGTACGCGTTGTCCCCCGGATAGAGGCGAACCCTGGCTGCCGAGTTGAGTCGCGTCACCTTCTGAAGTTTACAAAGACATCATGAATTATTTATTCTCATCTTAAAAGCCCAACAAGTAAGTTTCTCGCGTACCGGGCAAGAGTTGTAAGTCCGGTACCAGGCCGGTGGCGCGCAGGATCCGCGAGTACTTGCTGTGGCACCATGGGCTGTCCATCACGATGTTGTTTCGCACCGACCCTTCCAGCAGCCATGGCGGCTGCCCCGCGAACCACGTTGAACAATTTCTAAAAAATATTACAAAACTCTGAATTTCACGGTAAGTAATTAAAAATATTGCAATAGGTAATATGTAGTTTTATAATTTTCCGCTAATTATAATCACAACGTAGGTGACCTTCTATCGTTCGTTTGAACGGCTATGTTGGGAATAATTTTATAAATGCAATTCTTACTAAATTCCGCAAAATCCATTGACTTGGCGTATACGTATAGACGTATACTTAAGTCATTTAGGTAAGTACCTAATAGATTTTCTTGTAAGTTTCCGATTTGCAACATTAGTGTTGAGTACACCCATCAGCGTCCTTATCCATAATTGTTCTCTCTTATAAAAAGTGTTGACTGAGGTATTTCTACCAAAATGCATATAAAATAGAAATATGACATAATGATGTTAGCCCATATCTATTTGTATACCCACGCCTTATTAAAAATACATCCCGGCGATCTGGCCTTCACGGAATTGTATCGATCCCGCTAGTGTATTCGCCTTATTCGATTGGTTTGTGTATGGATATAATTGTAGGGAAGGCTGTAATTAATTTACATTCAACATTTACCCGCTCCGACAGACTTCACCTCGATCAAAGTACATCTCTCCTAGAATGCAGGAGAGAAAAGAGGTTTTCCCCGATCCACTGGCGCCAACCACCATTATGAGTTTTCCTGTGAAAAAATGTTATATGTAAAAAAGATATATGTATAAGAATTATCAATGATAAAATAGTAAATTGTGTTACCAGTAGGAATGTCTAAATAGTCAACTTCTAAGGCAACGTCATTCTTTGGTCCCCAGCTGAATCCTGCATTTCTAAATCTAATTAAGATTTCTTGTTTATCCTCTGCAGCATTAAACGTGTCCTCGTCTGAACACTGGTCGCTACTCAGATCATCGGCCTCATCCTTAGCAGGGTTTTCAGTTAAACTATCGTCTGGCTTGACATCAACAAAAGCGTCGTTAAATGTATCAGTCGATTTTCTTTGACAAACCGCTTCATTATCGTCTTCTCTGATGTTCTTTGATTCCGGAAGATCTAAATACCGTTTTATCCTGTTCGTGCTGACCTGAAACCGTTGTGAACACCTTTATTAACTGGTAGTGCTAGTGCATTAAAAATGGCAGCAATAAAATGAGATGAGAAAACATTGATGTCGTCTTACCATCGCCTGAATGACCATGAGCACGGTCACCGGTAAGATAAGTAGCGGAACGGACAGCTGATTGAAAAGTGCTAGGCCAGTGAAAATGTTGACTGCTGTGAATGTGTTACTGTCATCTAAATAATAGTACACTGTGAAGGTTATCATTGTTACCAATATCGTAGAAACTTGAGTTGTAAAAGCTGAAATCAAAACAAATTTGTGTCGATATATACTACCAACATGTGTCGAACGTCGATGCCAATCAAACACCATCTAAGAAATCGGCGCAAATGAATAAATTAAATCGGTGTAAGTAGCAATCTATTTTTATACTTTATTGATTTGAAATCAAATGTAAATAGTGGGTGTTTCAGATGTTAAAGAGTAGTTATGTAGGTTTATACGTACTCAGAGAGCTCCAGTAAATTGATTCTTTGTTTAGAAATTTTAGTTCCAGTTCTCTTAGGTTAAGAATTTTCTCGTTAAAGAGATCCTCCCATACGTAAAGTTTGATTACGTGCATCCCTTGCAATATCTCAGTCAACTTCGACATTCTGTGGTCAGTACATCTCCCAATTTCTTTAGAATTGTCATATATTTTCTTCCCTAAGTAGAATTGCAAAGGAGTGATAAACAAAATGCTAGCTGCTGAACCAATTATTGCACTTACTCCCAATTTTGTGTATAACAAATATAAAATAACAGCTACCTGAAATGTTGAGGAATGTCAAAACATACAAATACTTTAATAATTTAAACTATTTAAAGAATGATTCGCTATTTCAGTTTATATATAGTTACCGCCTTTGCGAAAAAAAATATAGATATAGCTTTGTAAGTAGCTTTTGATCATTAATTATCTAGCGACTCTGACTGTGTTAGGTATTCATTTGTTTTTTAATAGGACTTGCATAAAGTCACTTGTCAAATCATGAAATCACAATACCTTTAGTGGTATAGCCCACGTATAATGGCAGATCCAGACACAGGACATGACGTTATAAGTGTCCTGCGAGACCAGGTTGGTGAGATGCCCGGTCTGTGTGTCGGGCTCGGGCGGGGCCAGCAGAGGGGCCTCCTCACCCGCGCTGTCGGGTGATGACCACGGCGCCAGCCGCATGCACTTGTCGTACACCATGCCCTGTTACCGTCAATTCAAAACAATCTAAAACACGCACTTGATTTAAGTTTAGAATAAAAAATAGAAAAAAAAACATTGCAAAGACTAGCCCTATTGCAAAAGTAGGTATTAAGTATATTACAGCTTGCGACGTAGTGTAATATTTTGTAAGATGACTCGATGATGATGATGATGATGGTATAACCTACGCATAACGGACGTTCCAGCCTGAATTGTCAATAATACGCATAATTGGGTATTTTTATTTTTTCAATCATGAATGATCCAGTTAATGGAGATAGGTAGGTACATACTTGTAAAGCCGTTTTTAACCGGGTCCCTTCAACTGTCACTAAATGCGTCGAGTTTTGAGATAGGAAGCCTTGGCTTATCAGCGCCAACGTCACTATAAGGAGCATTATATATCCATTACTCAAAAATTCTTCCACGGTCACCGGAGCGTCTAAATTATATTCTTGTCTCGCGTCTTGTATGTATTTAATGACCACAGCCAGTCCCAAAGGCGGCACTACGCCTATTAAATCGCTAAACAATTTCAGAACTCCGGCTACATAAAAGTTTGGCCACACCATACGAATGTAGCACGTCCATATACTAGAAGGGTTGCTTTCAATTTTAGGTTTCTGAAATAAAAGTAAAAGAAAAATAAAATAGGTAACATCTATGAGTGAAATCTCTCAAGCATTTGAGACGCATAATAGTTATATGTTAGCTAACCTTATGACTGTCATGAATCTTCTTAAGCTTATCGTAATGTTTCACTGATCGTTCGTCCTCCGGGAGTTCTCCTAAGTCCTCTTGCTCCAAAGGTGATTCATATCCTTTGTACAATAGTGAATTAAGCCAATAAAACGATATTTTCGAATAAAAGTGGCTGTCGTTATGCAAGTAACTGATGTCGGTTAAAATGTCTGATGAAGATTTTTGAGTATTCTGAAATCGTTTTGTAACCTGCAACAAAATATAGTTTATGAAACAAATACATAGAATAAACAAAAATAAATAAAAACAACAAATAGATAGGTAGGTGAAAACCGCATGAAAATCCGTTAAGTAGTTTTTGAGTTTATCGGGATCATATTACAAAACACACAAACAGACAAGACGCGGCGGGGAGGACTTTGTTTTAGATATAAGATGTAGTGATGTTATACATAAGTATTATGGATTTAAGCGGCTTAGGTTAAGTTAGACAAATTAAGTTTTTAAGCAATATTTTTGTCAAGGTAGAGTTCCGATAACGGCTTCCACAAGGAATTGATGAGGGAACCCCTCAAATCTTATATCGATTTCGGTATTTTATTATAAGATTCCAAATCACTCAGCATCCCTGTTAATCGCGTTAGAAAACAGAGACAAGAGAAAGCCATTTAAGTCATGTGCAAAGTGCATCAATAAGACGAAGGCTAATAATGGAAGTACGAGGGTCGCACTGAAAGATTCGGGAATGGGACACTTAGAAATAACATAATAGAAAGAGGCATATAATTTATAAAAATGTAACTCTTTATAAAACTTTTAAGGTATATTCCATTTGGTTGTCATTTGTATTTAAGAATTACTGGCAATTTGAAAATTGTATGTCGAACATTATTTGAATTTTTGACCAAGTGATTTTTCGAATCATATTTTTAAACGGTTCTCAATATGCCCTCATCGAACAAATAAAAGTTACAAAGGGCTTCTGTTATTTTTTTATGAACTAGATTTCATCGTACGTTCGTTTGCAGTTAAAATTAAATATGAAAGTCACTTTCATTTTATCCCATGGGTGATCTTAAAGAAGCATGTCATTCCAAAGCGACGTCAAAAATTAAAATCGCATTTGTGCTGTTAATTAAAAAGACTGCCAAAAAAGTTGCATATCGGCAGATTTCGACATTCCTAAATATTCATATGACAACAGTAAAAAAATCTTTTATATACATATATATGTAAAAAAAACTTCAATTCCGTTGGCTACTCCACGAATTTCATACAAAACCACTAAGGCCCCAAAATCGCCATACAAAAAGGACTTTGGGATTATGAGCCGTGTGCATTACAGAATGATTACTTTCAAAAGAAAATTTATATGCGTGGTCAGTTTGAGTTTAAGTATGCATTAAAATAAAGATTGACTGTCTAGATGCGACAGTTTTCTCTATTCCCGACATTTTCAGTGCAACCCTCGTATATAGGTTCAAAAGGACTTGCTAGCAAAGATGCTGGCGCCAGCCGAGTGTGTCGCGGACGGCGGCTGTCTGGCTGGTGCCCGTTTGACTCTCGGAGCGGTCACTTTCCATGATAGATACAATAAATGTATCAAAAATAGGTACTTAAGTATCTGATGAATCATACCTATGTCTGTTGAGTTGAGGGTGTCGCGTTGACTTATTAATAGTTTTATTTTTCAACGATGCAATACATAATTTTATCGCTCACATCGTTTAAGATAATTTGCGCTGGCGCTGCGCGTTGATTTTATAAATCATAAAAATATGAAGTACTTAGCATTAGTTTTCCTACAATATTTGGCAAACTTCTTCAAAGTTTATTGTTGCCAAGAAATTATATAAGTATTAGGTACAGATCGAGATACCTATCTAGGTGTGTTTAATCATGCAAAAAGTTAATTAAGCGTGTCAGCTACCTCGTTCAGCTTAGCGTGACTCGGGCACTATCCTAACTAGATAAGCGACATAATTCCACTTAATGGGATGAGAGAGTCCCTGTACTTTAGTACGTGGCAGGCATTATTATTAAGTGCATAGAATGGTCTAAGCTTGGCTAATCGCCCTAGGACGCTGACTTGACGGCTAGGATACCGTTGCGCGTAGATGAAACAAATTAATAACATAATGTTAGTTGAACATTCTTCCTTCTCATAATCACTACACCTTATAAAACAAAGTCCCCTGTCGCGTCTGTCTGTTTGTGTGTTTTTCGCGATAAACTTAAACATTACTGAACGGATTTTCATGCGGTTTTCGCTTATGGATACAGTGATTCTTGAGGAAGGTTTAGTGTAAAATTTGTTAACCCATGCGAAGCCGGGGAGGGTCGCTAGTTATAATATATAACTTATATAAGTATAGGTATGCCTTTAGGCGTACATATAATTAAATGTATGCGTCACGTGATATTTATTAGAAGTAGGTAAGGTTTACTCGGGTAATTCCGAATGTCGAAAACTGTCCATATATAAGTCTATATATATATCCGAAAAGAGACTTTTATTATGATGGAATTTAGGGTCATTTTCATCTGATTTTCGGAATTATCCGACATTCGGTATTACCCGAATACACCTTACATAGTTTAATTAAATATTTTCTACGTCAAGTAACCTCGATGTTATATTTATGTAGCATGCAACGACAGTCTCTGTAATTAAAACTCGGAAAGAGATGGAGCATAATTATTCGATGTTGATCTTGAGCGAGCACGCATAAAGCGTAACGTAATGTAGTGTTTGTTTTAATCACAGCCTTCATCGGACACAATACTAGACTAGGCTGTAGGTATTAAGAAACTGCCAATGTATCATAATTTCATTCCAAATATTTAAGTACGAATACGACGACCGATCTGGCCTAGTGGGTAGTGACCCTGAATTGTGTTCGAAGTTCGAAGTCCTGAGTTCGAATCCTGGTAAGGGCATTTATTTGTATGGTGATACAGATATTTGTTCCTGAGTGATGGTTGGTTTCTATGTATTTATATAATATATATTATATCGTTGTCTGAGTACCCACAACACAAGCCTTCTTGAGCTTACCGTGGGGCTTAGTCAATTTGTGTAAAAATGTCCTATAATAAAAAAAAGTACGAAATTGACTAGAGTTGTCGCTCGCATTCATTTACAAGGTCCTCTTTAGGTTGCGAAGTTCTCCGTAATTAAAAACACAGTAGGTAATAAATATCAAATATTTTGTGCATGAGTAAGGAGAAACGACTGTAAGCAGAGGCATTATGAGTACGTATATCAATAAAACGCCTATAAAACCATATACACGCAGGAGTAACAAGTGGCAGGCAAATGTACTTTTCATGTGCAATTTAATTGTGGTAGGGTGTTTTTAGGTCAATGGCGATGGGTCCCGCTGTAAATGTGAGTCGCCGCGTTTCAAAAGCCGCATGACATTCCTCTGCGCTACAGCTAAAATGATATGCCAACACGCATTAATTCTCATCAAGCTATTATAATGCCGTTCCACTTTCCGTTTACATATATCGCATACTTGTTGATAGGAATCTTAAAAGCGGGGTATGAGTATTGGAATTAGGTACGTTTGTTTATTTTTGACAGACCATTTGCCTACTTGAGTTTATTTGATCATCGACATTTGGAAAAGGCATCTACTTAAACTCATGCAGCATCATTGTTATGTACCGTCAGCAAAACCATTAGCTTCGCACACCTTCCTACAAATCTGTATGCTAATTATGTACTTTACTAACTGTACCTAAAATGTATCAGTCATAAAAGGCCTATAGAGTGACAAGTGCTCAATGACAATCAATTTGTAGGTATTGGATTAAATTTGTATTGCAGATTTACTGCGTGAAGCATGCTGTCAGCAAGCAGCGAATTTATTCGCTTGTACGTAGGTACCTTCTTTAGAGATTGAGAATATTTAGGCGCCAAGGTAAAGATCTTGTAAACATACCTCGTCATAAAAACAAACGCAGTCAACTCCCGCCATTATAATCGCCATGAGCAAGGTGACAGCATGGATATAGATTTCTATTTGGTTTGGCGCGAGTCCCGTCTCGAGTTGTTGCCATATGACAGCTGCCGTGGAAACTGCTGTGAGGAGCCAGTATATGGCGAGGTAGAGTAAGGAGGCTGCCGATCGCCGGGTCCAGAGCGCCACGTGGAGTGCTGATGAATGAAAGTGTTATTTATTTTACAATGTAACAGTTTCAATATAACAGAAATAAAGGATACGTGGAAAAATTTATTGTGTCGGGTATATAAGTCGGACTATTACAAGTTCCACCTGTGGCTCATGGTTACTTTTGGTACCTATCCGTAGCCGTATATACCCACTTTTATTTCATATTAATCACATTAGACAAAATAAGGTAAACGCGCTCTCAATTATTGTAATCCTGAACATTCTGACAAACTAATTATAATCGATCAAAAATTTCAAAGTCAATAATGTAAGAAGAGCAAGAGTTCCACGTAGATGAGTCAAATATTGTAATGATTTTATATGTCATTTACCCGCAGCGGAAAGCCAGGCTAGAGGGGCGAGGAGGGCAGCAGTGAGCGGGACCACGAGGCTCGGCCTCAGTCCCGCGGCCGCTGCTCCAAGGATCATCGCAACACCCAGCACCAAACTTGCGGCACCTCGCACGTTCTGGCCTCGCCATCGTTTGGGGTTCCTGTACGTAAGTCAACTTTATTGGAATGTTATAAAATAACGTCGTTGCCAAGAACAAGGTTAGCCTGAAAGGTTAGGTACATACCTAGGTTGGCATTGGCACGCATGGGCAACTAGCATAAGGTAATACCTATACCTAAAGTGAAGCGAAAGGGTGGTCGTCTGCCAATAAGAGCTAGAGAGGGGCAAGGAGAGCTCGCAGTTGTCGCAACAAGTATGACTGAATACTAACTTGTGTATCCACGGGTGTATGGTGTATTGTTGAGTTTGTGCAGCAGCGTTTGGTAAGTACCTATAGGTACCCCGTTATACCCGCAGCATAAGTAGGTACTTATGTGAGAGCGCAGAAACTAAGGTGATCATTTCGACGGATAGTGTCTAAGGGGTCGTGCACAAATCACGCCAGGTTCGATGGGGGGAGGGGGGTCACGAAAAACTCACGATAGATCACGTTGGGGGAGGGGGGTATAAGGAAACCTCACGTGTATTTTTCTATAGTACCTAAACGAAACTAAGAAAAAAAAACCAACCACATGAGTAAATACCTTTTCTCGGTTTCGTTAAACATAAATCTTAACTCTGCACTTCAAAATAGCGAATGTATTTAACGAAAATAGAAAAATAAACAATATTTTCTAAATACAACACTATTTATCTTAAAATTAGGTCGAATGAAAAAAATTCAAAAAAATACACGTGAGGTTGCGTGGGGGTAGGGGGGTAGCCAAAAACCTCACCAAATATCACCAAGGGGGAGGGGGCGTCAAAAAGTAGCCAAAAATACCTCGCGTGAAATGTGCACAACCCCTAACCTGTGTAGTGATGGCTTCGCGCAGCAGCATATGAGCGCAGCGGAGATGGTCGCGCAGTAGAGGTGTAGCGCGTGCAGCGCAGCGGAGAGAGCGCGCGCGGCGCACGCGCTGTCGCCGCGCTCGCACACCGCCTCCATGCCGCCAGCCTGCAGGTACGGTCAGCCAAGAAAATAGATATAATATATACAGGGTGGAAAGGCACGACGATCCTTTCCGCAAAAGGGGGATTGTTTAGCCTAAGCTCTATATTTTCTCCATAGAAACTATGTTAATATGGGCAACCGTTTCTAAATTATGGCCTTTTAAACATCCATGCAAAAAACTACTTTGTTCTAACCCTAACAGGTGACAGGGTCAATGAACTTACTTGTAAACAATCAGTATACGACAGGAAATTATGCTTATTTGTTGCCATCTAACCATTCTTAGGTCTGCTTACAACACGGTAAGAATCGTTGCAAGATTTTCGCTTTCTTAGTGGTTCCACTTGTTCAATACTTGAATGAAGTAGTTATGTTATTCCTTAATATTAATAATACTAACCACAACATTATTTACAACGACTGTTCAAATTGTGACATTGACAACCACTCAAAAGTACGCAATCGTCTTATAAATATCTCTGGTTTCCTTGACTGATAAAAAAGGTTTTAGTTTCTTAACACGTTTCACAAAATTATTTTCGAATAATTGGAAACTATCTAAAATAATAAAAAGTACAACAACGCACCAAATGAAGTTGCAAAAATGAAATACTAAGAATAAATCAAGAATAAATACGTCTTAAATACCTAACTAACAAACCTTCTTGCGTGGTAGGAAATAGACAAGACGTCTGATATTTGAAATTAAATTGTCATTGAACTTTACTTATCTAATGTCATTTTCTTATGTGTAATGTTAAGTAGATGCTCGTGGTTATTTAAATTTGTGGGGCTGTGTAAAAGATATGGTGTACCAAACGGAAAGTGAAACTGCGGATGAAATGAAACATTAAAGGCTAATTGCTGCTTTTGACAATCTGCAGAGGAAAAATGACGAAGAGCATAGTACACTATCGCATGGGCAATGTGCGCGGGCTCGGGAGCCGGCTGCGGCGTACATTTGAACACCGTATGTGAAGATAAGATAGTGTTAAATATTTGCAAAAAGTAATTATCTAAGAAAGTAATAAAATTGTTTGTAATATTTTTGCATTCATTTGATTTATTTGTCATTTATGCGTCATTCATACATCATTGCGATTCTGTCAACGATCGGAAAAAAGCGTAAAGTCCCGAGCTTTCCCGACGGAGATCCTTAATCTAGCCGTCATGTGCACATGTTATAGGGTTATCACCACAGTTAAAAAGTAGAAAATTTTGTATTTTTATTTTTAACTCAATTAACGATTCTTACCATTACCAATCTGCTCTGTATCACTTAAACGACCTAATACTTCCGGGAAGGATCGTCGTGCCTTTCCACCCTGTATATGTAGGTAGGTGGTACCTACCTCATAACGTTTTCTTAATTACTTTTACCCTGGAATTAAGTTTGATTGGCTAATACTCGCTCCGTCTTGTAACTGCTTTGATGTATGTATTTTGATAATGGAGATAATTTAATGTCTGCCGTACAAGGGGTCTCATAAATTATGGCATGCCACAGTAACAACGCAGGTAGACCAGCCCAAGAGCCACGGAAACAACTTAACATGACCTCAGTAAAAGTTGCACGGTTCTTGAGTTAAATACATTAAAACACACTTCAATCAAACACACTTCGACAAGCATTTAAAAAAACTTATAAAGTTAAAATAAAACAAGATTCGTTGCAGCTTGAAATACTAAACTAAAAGTATAAATCATAAAATATATCGAAGAGGTCCATTGTTATTATTTTATAATAGATTGAATACCTAACTTATGAAAGGCAGTTGCGGTTTATAACGAAGACAAACGTCGACATTAGTCAAGCTTCTTTCTTATTATTCTCAAGAATTAGTTGGTAATTCTCATGTAATTTATTTAAAATATTATAGTAATTTGTAGTCTCTCTCGACAGACTTCCTGGGGAACTGGTAGTACCTACTTCATATTGAATAGATATTTAGGTATAAATAAGCAAAGAAAATTTGAAATAGAGGAATAATCTCAAAGTAAATTATGTAGTCAGTACTTTTACTACCATCTTTCGACACAAATGATTAAAACTTTTAGAAGGCCATTTGACTTCGTTGTATGATATTTTGTGACATTTTCAATCGTAGAAATAAAACCATTTGCTTTTGATTGCTGAAACTAAAAGCAATCGCTGCTTTGTCAACGAAATGATCAATGTTGTTCGTTGTTCGAGAAAAACGCTAGTGGACAGAATAGCCCCTATGACGGAACTAGCCACACTGAATTCTACCTAATAGGCAATCCTTATACCATAGCGATTACTAAGCCGAGAAAGCCGAGTGAGACACAGTGTAGATCAGACTTTATTTAAAAAAAATCGCAACATTCTTACTTTGTATGCAATTTCATAACTATTCTCGTAACTAAGAGGCATCAATATTTCATGGTCCGAACATTTGTTCGTAACTTTGTTGAGTAAGGCGGATGCTGACCCACGGGATAAACCCGTGACGTGACGCGATGAGAGCGAGCGCTTCTCAGAAAACTGAAGAGTTACGCTTTCGTCGTTACGCTTAAGGCAATTGATCTTCATCTATAGAACTGAAGAGTCCATGACTGACTAATGCCGGCTACAAACGTAACTATAAATCGTAGCGATTAAACTGTGCAGTCCGATTTGCGCAGTTTAATCGCTACGATTTATAGTGGACGTGTGTAGCCGGGGTAAGGCTCTATCCAATTAACGGCTCGAGAAACTAATGTACTAGGTAATTGTATTATATTTACTTAATCAATTTGTGAAGAATTTTAGTCCAGTCAATGCAAAGTCGACGTTAAGCGGAAGAGGTGGCTTACCCAGACGTCTTTCTTTCTAACGTAACATGCGTTCTTGCGAAGACAGTCAAGTTTTACGTAGGTTATGCGGACCCGCTTTGTCCAATCAAAAGATTAGTTTGATTTGGATAGTTCCTGTTCCGTATATACATGCGGTTTAATGATGTATACATATAACAAAGTTTCTGGCGTAACTATGCTTAGGGATAAGCGGAATAGGGATAGCTTCTGCCTCCTTTGGCAAACAATAATCCCACGAATAGCATTACAGCCGGGAAGTATAAGTACGTAACTATGGCATTAACATTTTTTTTTACCTTCCTTTAAATGGCATATCATGAATAGGAATTATTTGTGCGATGCTGTGAAATAAATATGAATTAAGTATATTAATGGGAGAGGAAAACCTTTGCTTCGTAAACAAGGTAACGACAAAGTAGTCACAGCTATTGATAGAATCACAATGTCAATCCATTTATTTTTTAATATCGAAGAAAATTTCTGTTTCAAAGAACTTCATTGCAAATATGAGAGAATCTCATCTCGTTATAAGAAAAGCCTGACCAGTAATAAAGTATCGTCGGGTGGCAAGCAAAAGTCACTAAGTATAAAAGTCACTAATATGTTATATAAATTAAGTCACAAAATGTTTTCACAATTTTTCTGTAGTAGTATTATTTTACTGTCATTTTTCTCACTGGTGGTTGATCATACCGTGAGTCTGTGCGCGCACTGCTAGGTTCCGGCAGAATACCAGCGCTGTGGCAGCAATGCTGCAGCACATGCTGAGTCGGCGCCTTTTCGCGACTACACAGTCGTGACAAAAAAAATCCTAGTATGTAGTTAGTAATTAGTTTAGTATAGTACTTAGACATAAGTTTTAGTTTTATTCTTATCATAAGTTAATTTTTTTTTGTCACGATAATGTTTTGGAATAAAGTTTGTATCTATCTATCTATCTATCTAAGTACTAGTTATCAAAAAAATAATGTAACAATGCACTTTATTAAGTTCCAGTGTAATTCCGCAACATGGCGCGTGATCATTTATTACTGGTCGATTCTTATTGAAGAAGGTAAGTTCTCGCTTTAAAGTTTATTTAAATAAACTGTTTCAGCAGAGTATACCTAGTCAATAGTCATACCTATAGATTGATGAGTTTGATGACTGGCTGTGTGAACGACGTTACCTCGCCTTACGAGTAACAGGAAGGCATTGCATACTAAGTCCGTTTTCAATGACTTTGCATACACTTTAGGGATCTATGAATAGGTAGATATCTACAACGCCAGTCGTGCTTAGCGAAATAAATAAACAATCTGCTTTAACATCAGTTTCACGAGATTGCAAGATTTTGCTTTTTTTTTCAATAAGACAATAATATTAGGTACCTGAACCTACCGTGCTTGATTAACTCAGGAAGTGATTGTCTTTTATCCTTAAATGTACGGATTTTTAAAAACCCATTGCCGTGAACACTTTTGTAAACCGGTCTAAAACTTTAATTAGGTATAGGAAGGTAGGTACCTCTTGCTGGCTACAACATGACAAACCAATAACAAGGGTATGATATGATTGTGCCCGTGGAGTAAGATTCAAAGGCATCTGTTCGGTAAGGTGGTTCATCTTAGACCTTGTCTTGACCGTCAAAGAGGTTTAATTAAAATCTAATGTAAGCTTATTCTAAATAAAAAAACCTGTAAATACGTAACTACGTAGCTACTGTATACTTTGCACATGAAAAACATCTCGAGTGCTGAGTAACGTATCTAATATGTTATTATATTGTACGTTTAGAGAATCATTTGTCTATTCAATTAATACACCTCAAGTAAGTATTGACAAGATATTAATACTTAATCGGCCCCTCATCTTGGGCATGTACACAATACAGGAAAAAAAAACAAATAATAACCTTTTATCTAAAACGATGATTTGATTAATTTGTTGATTATCGGTCGTGAAATATTAGGTATATTTATACAAAATTAGTGTCAAGACAATAGGTGTAGTTAGTGACGACCTGACGACCGATGAGAATCCGACCTTCCTGTGATTAAGGTGACAGGCATCTCCCCGTGTCATGGTTTAATGATTCAATGGTGGGAAAGTCAGGTGAGTTCAGAGCTCTCTTCCGGAAGCGGGTCTAACTGTAAACCATCGCCACATGAATATTGAATATAGCGAATGAATGGCCAAATTACAACAGCTTTTAATCATACACAAATACACTACAAGTTTCGAAACTATACGAACGGATACATGAAGTTTCTTTAAAAACCACGTTTCACCGGATTGGTAGTTTTGAGAAATACCTACCGAATAGGTGCCTAATTTTAAATTATTAATATGCTGCTTGGTTATAATTTTTTACCAATTAATGTGATGTGACATAGTTATTATAATTAATTACTTCCTGCTCATACATAATGTAGATAATTATTTTGTTCTGCTGTTATGGTTACTTGTCTGTAGGTAACTGTATTCTGTTTTTAGCATTTATAAGAGTTTGAGGTAATTTTATATCTCATGCTTAATATCATGTCATGTGTGATGATACTCATACAATAAAACTTGTAGTACCTATGTAGGTATGATAACCATAAGTTTGTCAGTCAGGCTTAGCATTTTCAATGGGCCGAGATGTTGTTATCATTAACCAAAACAAACTCACCTAAAACTAAACAACTTTTAACAACACTGCCGAATCGATCCAACTCACTGCACTCTCATTATTGTAAAACGTTCCATTGCATACGGATGCCGATGTTCATGTTCATTCATTTGGCATTGTGCGGTTTGTTTTTATTTCGTCGGTAGATTAAACGCGGCGGAGGAACATCGGTACTCACGGCGCCGGTTGCTGTGTGACTGAGTAGTGAGTGTAGTGACTGTAGTGAGTTGAGCAGCCGCCAGTTTGCATGCGTGTGAGGGACCGACGCGTCACGGCGACTCCGCGTCGCCGCCGCCGCAGCCGCTAGCGTGGAAGCACTGACCGACCTACCAGAGGCGTAACTAGGGGGGGGGTTGGAGGGGGCACGTGCCCCGGGCGCCGTCCAAGGGGGGGGCGCCAAAATGGGCAAAATACCTCCCATAGAAAATGGACCAGCCAAAATGTAGGACACAGACAAATTTTTTTTTCGCGACTTGCTCAGTAGGTGTAATCCCAAAATCTCCCTGGCAAGGAAAATGCAGTTATTTTTTAGCCAACCTGTATACAGGATGGTCCAAACCTTGACGTCCAATTTTTTTTTTAGTATCGTCGTCATGGGTTATCACTTATCAGAATATATATACCCCATGATTAGCCGATTTTTCGTAGTTTACGAGTTTAACTTTTAACTTTTGTTAAGAAATTCCGGGGTGAAGCTTTGCTTTGCTTTTATGTCTTCTAATACATGTTCGTGGTATTTGCACATATAACATGAAATAGCGATGGGGAAGTGACACCATAAAATAATAGTAGAAATAACAAAAGAGGACTTTTTTAATGAATTACTAATTTGGAAGCTTTCCACCTCAGTTCCTTTGACCGGCGACTCTGAAAAATTAGGACTATTAAGTATCACTTTTTTGACCTTTTAAAAAAACTAAGGGTCTAGCAGTTTCTAAAATAACAAAAAGTCCTTGAAATCGCTTGTATTTTATCATTATTTATTTTTTATTTATTTAGGTAAGGGCAACATCTAAGCTTGAACTCAGCTCAACTCAGCCAAGTGAGGATGCTGTTGTTTTAGCAACTGCGCCGTTGGTCAAGGATTATGTTACAAAAAGAAACAATAAAGTTCAATTGTTTTTTTTTAATTAAATCATCACCCCAGAATTTCTTAACAAACGTTAAAAGGAATAAATATCATAATTCGAAAACTACGAAACGTCGGCTAACGTACATATTCTGATAGCCCACAGCGTGAGAAATTTAAAAAAATTATGGACGTCAAGGTTTGGACCACCCTGTATAAGACATGCCGTGATAACATCGCTCGTTCTGTGATACTAGAATGTCGTGAAAAACCTGTGTCAGGTTTCGATGTGGGATCGGGACAAACTAGTCCAATTCAATCCCACCAAGACTCAATTTTGCGCGTTTAGGGCTAAGAAAACCTCATTTTTCAAGGCACAAGGCTTCCCATGTCAGGGAGTATTGGGAGCCTCGGTGTTGAGATCTCCATCAGTGATGTCCAATAATTTCGTAGCCACCTTGCTGGGTAGGCTGCGCTCGTATCCAAAAAAAAACTCGGTGTGCTCAATAAAGGGAGGCGATACATTACTCTGGGGTAGACAGATCCCATTTATTGAGTACTGCTGTCACCTTTGGGCAGGAGCATCTGGATGCCACCTTGGACCCTTCAAATCAGTCCAAAGGCGCGCTGTACCTGTGAATAGTCTACGATCCCAAACTCACAAGCGATATTGAAACTTTAAGTCTAAGGAGATCTCCAAAAAATAAGTGTATAAGTTTTAAAATGGTCGGCAACGCGCATGTGACCGCTGACCATCAGGTGGGTCGTACGTGGGCCATACTGAAAGTTTCTGGATTCTGAGCAATGAGACGACTTATTATCCTTATGGTATATTTATTGTTTTACGAGGTATATACCTTCACTATTTACACACTTTTACATTCGCTGGAACCATTGTGAAAAGCAGCAGGTCCAGTCTTCCTTAGGGACCTCTTCGATGGCTTTGTGGAAAGCATTCACTGCCACTTCCGGGCTTGTAAATCGTAAACTTCTGAGTATTGCTTTAATTTTGGGAATTAAAAAGAAATCACATGGTGCAGGATCGGGGATATATGGCAAATGAGTCATTAATTCCACATTTGAGGCCTTCAAATACACATTCGTTGCCTTGGCGGAGTGCGCTGACGCGTTGTCGTAGTGGAGGACTATTTTGCTACTAGGACGCTTTTCACGAACTTTGTCAAACACTCTGGGCAAGCACGTGTTTACATACAAATCTGCAGTTACTGTCTTTAAGTTTTCTAGCGGTATAGTGGTGTAATGCCCTGATTTGCCGAAAAAAAAAGCAACCATTTTGTTACCAGTGCTTCGATTTTTTTTAACTTTCGTCGGTAAGTCTTCAAAAGAAAAGACCCACTCCGCCGATTGACTTTTCCTTTCTGGTTCAAAGCAGTAAACAATTGTTTCGTCACCTGTCACGATATTATATACAGCCGTTGATTGTCCTCCGTCAATTTTTTTTATCATTTTACGGCACCACTCTACACGCAGTCGTTTCTGGTCTTCCGTCAAATCGTGCGGTATCCATCGCGTAAAAAGTTTCTAAATCTTAAGGAGCAAATGCAGTATCTTTTGCACCTGGCTCATTCCAATGCCTAAGGTACTACAAATTTGCTGACAGGTAATTTTTTTGTCAGTTTCAATTAGTTGTCGTACAGTATCAATATTACTATCGATAACCGCTGTCGCCGGCCGTCCTTCACGTTCATCGTCATGTCCTCATCTAAACTTACTAAACCACGAGTAAACAGAGCTACGAGATGGGGCTTCATCGCTAAATGCTAATTGAAGTCTTTGACAACTTTCTTGCTGAGTTACACCACATCGAAAATCTAAAAAAAAAATTGCTTCGAAAATTTTCACGACTTAAATTCATTGCCACAACGACACACGAATTTCAACCCAACGTCACGATGAAAAAACAAATGACAGCCTCACAAATTAAAAAGTAATATACTGCCAGAGAGTTCCTTTTTCAAACCCTATAATTGTTTTTTTAATTATCGTTTTCTAAATGGCCAGTTCCAGGAATTATCAGTATGCCCTAAGTAAGCTTGTTAGCTACCGATGTACTAAAAACACTTTTTTGTCTCAATTAAAAGTAAACTGTAAGTAATAAGTAAAAAAGTAACTCTTTCGTTAGTTCATTTCGTTTGGGGGGGCGCAAATTTGGTGCCTGCCCCGGGCGCCATATCCTCTAGCTACGCCTCTGCGACCTACCAGCGCAGCCAACGATTTAGTTCACTATAACAGGTTGTTTTTCTAGTGCACTTTCATGCATAATGCAGCCGGCGCAGGTAGATGCGAGGAGTTGTGTGCTCTTCTCATGTATAATAATTTTTACAACCGCAATTCTTTCGCATACTTTGTTAATAACTCTGCATGTAGGTACCTAAAGATTTGTTGGAAACACAATTTGTTTTCCTTTATTTGTCATGAAATTGGAACTGGTCGGAATTTAATAACGCACGAAGGGAGAACAAACACCGGTTTGTTTGCCAATGACGCAATCATGTGAGTAAACTGAAACAGATGCGTGCCATTGATACAGATTCTTGACCCAAAACTCGATAGATAGATTCGTTCGTCGTTTATCACAAAGACAGTAGCATGTGTTACGGGCACATACAATGTATTGTGGGTTATGTTGGTCAGCTGAGTCGCCAATGTCATGATTGTCATGGTGCGACAAGTTTTTGTCCGTGGTCGGTGAAGGGCATGCGGTGCGGTGTTAGCACAGGTTTTCCGCCTATTGACCTGCATTCTTGCGATACACCGGCTTTCCTTCGACTCTCGCTTGGTTTTCAAAGCTGCCGGGAGCATTTTGTACCTATCTTGATGATCGTATTATAGGACTGGGTTTGAACCAACAGTTTGCTATTTTGTTCGTAACACAAAATCAGAAACAAGCGCAGTGGCTTCAAAAAGGATTTTTTTTAATCACATTTTAGCGGTCTTCCTTAGATGAAATTCAAAACAAACTTGGGATAGGTTAGGTAAGTAAATATGGACTGTTTGGAATCAGTCGAAACCGCTAATTTTTACACGACTGCCCAAAAAAGAAAAGAGTGTGTTGTTTTGTATTATGTACAAAATTCTTCCTATACCTATACGTTGGTTTACTTTGGGAGAAATGAAACAACTTGGAACTAAAATAAAAATAAACATCTGTAATAACCACAATTTTAAAACGTTTTTAATTAAATTAAAAACGTATAAGCCATATTCATTGTTTGTTGGATGAGTTTCTTTCTACCTTAATTGCCGGCCCTAATACAGGCTCTACCTACTTAAACCCTTTATTTCCGTAGAAACATAGAAACCCTAAGCCCAATTCACGATGTCGTCTGTATTCACATTTTATTTCAAGATTCCATTTCTACATGTTTATTTCATACTTGGTAAAAAAAATCTAGATGGTATCTATAAAGAATTGAACCGCTTCAGCAAAGGGCCTAATAATGTTTTTATTCACACATTAGAAACAATTCGTTCTAGAACTCAAGGTCCCAGCCGGAAGTTTCGTCCGGAGGTAGTTTCTCTTTGGGGTACTTCTCGAAGTTGGAGAGGTCGGTGGGGCTGGCGACGCGCTGCACCAGCGGCGCCTTCAGCTTGCGCTCGCGGAGCGCCTCCCAGTCGAACCCGAGGAACCATCTGTGGGAAAACAATCGTCGTCATACTTACACCGATTTAAACTTTCACGACCGTGTAACAACTAAGCTTGAAATAATATTCCGACGTTTCGAAAGCGACATTCTCGATCTTTGTGGTCTCGATGAAAGTCTTGACATAAACATCAGCTGCCGCGAGTTTCTTGATCACTCGATCTTGTTTATTTTTGCAAACTAGGAATGTCACTCGGTCGAAATACAACGATCTGAGGATGTCTGGTTTCTCAATGTCTCCACTATGTTTTTCTTTATCGAATATCGCCGGTTGAAAAAACAGTTTGATGATAATGATAAATCCTTAGGGTAAAAAAATCATACTTGTGATTCTTAACGTCCATCATCTTCTTGAGGTAGCCAAGCCGCTCGGCGGGCACGGCGCGGCACAGCTTGCGCACCAGCATCTGCGCGGACTTGGGCACGCGCGGGTGGAAGGGCACGGCGTCGATGCCGCGCAGGATCAGCGTGTACGTCTTCATGTGGTCGCTGCCGGCCGCGCGGAACGGCGGCTTGCCCACCAGCAGCTCGTAGATGAACACGCCTAGCGCCCAGCAGTCCACGGCGCGGTCGTGGCCCTGATACATCAAACAAGCTGTAGATAACCTACACCTATTACTCGAGCTATCTGTCTCTACCTATTAGCTATCTCTTACCTATTATATGAGCTCTTGATTTGTCAGATGATATTAGATTATAAGGTAAGTTAAATATTAAGTTGATTTACGCAACGACGAAGGATGGAAATACTTTATCGAGTTTGGGTCGATAAAGATTCCTCGATGAGTTGGCGGTTGATATTGTGTGTGAAAAACAAAATCGTAAACAAGGTTGTTTAGCTCAACATTTTTGATCACGACTGTTTTGCTGCATGCACTTTTAAATTATTTTTGGACCGTTGACTCGTTGAGAGGGATCATTATTACGTTTCAAGTACCTATTAGGTCGAATCGCTGGAAATGGTATAAAACCATCTCGAAGAAACCATCTTGATTTGAAACCAACTGCAGATAAATAATCGCCAAGGTGTTCACAATATCTGAACATGCACTCTAACGCCTTGACAATAGAGGCTGCGATGTATCTGATGGCGACTGTAGATATGTATGTATGTATCTTACCTTATTTAGCACTATCTCTGGAGCAACGTATTCGGGAGTGCCGGCAAAAGTGTACGTCTTGACATTTGGGTCAAGTTGCTTCGCAAATCCGAAGTCGACCTACAAAATAAATAAAAACAGTAAGTATTTTACGAAAACTATAACGTTAATGTGATATAGTAATATGTCTACTAAACGGAAACTGTAATAGGTCATTCAATCCTCGTGTAATTTACATATGTTTCCATATATATTTACAGACAGAAACCTTGCCTAGGTTTATTTTGCATTAAATAGGTAGGTACCTATTGGATTGCCTCCGTCATATTTTAAATCTTAATCCAGACTTTTATACAATGGGTTAACGTAGGAGGAAGTCTGCGGTCTAATTGTCGCGATCCATACAAAATGTATGAAAAGAATCGTGGCAATTAGACGCAATCGCAGACATATTCTCAGAGAATGACCCAGAACAACTATTAAGGGACGCAGCTATGTGGTGGAATGAGAACACCACTTTGTTTGCTCCCTCTAGCATGCTCTAGCTCATAATAACTGCGTCCCTTAAATTGTCTTTCAACAATGCGGCTTAATTCCTGCTTAATATATTATTTGCGCTTGCGCATAGGTATTTGATTTTTTCTTTAGCGGAAACAAGCGCAACAATATTCCAAACATTTATTAAACTTTGAATTCTAGAATAAAACTATAACACTTACCAATTTAATATACCCAAGTCTATCAAGCATAAGGTTCTCGGGCTTCAAGTCCCGATAGACGATATCCTTGGAGTGCAGGTACTGGAAGGCCTCGACGACGCAGGCCGCCATGAACCGCGCGGTGGCCTCCGGGAAGAACCGCTGCTTCTGCAGGATGGTCCACACCTCGCCGCCGAGGATCGGCTCCATGAGGAAGTAGATGTACTTGTTGTCTTTGAATGTGCGGTATAGTCTAAAAGACAGGGATAATAAATATAATATATATTTATGCTTTAATATTCACTACGCTTAACACCTGGTGTCCGATTTTTGAATTTCGTTCGCTCGATTTCGTGTTGCTACTAGGCATTAAAATTCTACTAATATAATTGAAAACGAATGATCAATACCACTAGATTCACAATTTCTATCGATCTTAATTCAAAAATAGCATTTCGTTGTTTTCCACAGATATTCGAGTGACGAATATATCGAGCGCTCGTAATTCAAAAATCGGCCCACTGTGCGTCGTTCGAGATTTGACATATAGTCGCCCTATTGTACAGTATACTTATTATCCAGAAAGTTACTAAAAACTTTGTAATGGCGAAGCTGTATTGGCTCATAACATTTTACAATACGTAGCTCTCTGAATAATGTCGCACGCATTGCAATTTCTAGACTTTTGGCGATGAGCCAGATCATAAACAAAGTCTCGAAATTTTCATGGCAATGCGTCGTCTGGGGAAATATAGAGTCTAAGTAAGTGCTTCAGTTGCAAACATATATATGTGTACTCATCATTTATGCTTCTAATTTCATTGAATTTTAAACCAATGTTTGTTCGGTGCCTGTTTGAATACCTAATACTTATATTCTGTAAAGTGCCAAAAAATATTACCATTTTAACCCTAACTTGAGAAAAAACTGTATTAAGGATGTGTCACGTTAGACCGGGCCGGAGCTTCCGCTTTTCTATGACAGACGACCGGAGATCACGTGATGCTTTCCATAGAAAACTAAGTACCGGAAGCTCCGGCCCGGACCCGGCACGATCTAACGTGAGTCATACTTTATGACTTTTCGGGCAATTTTATTATTAGTTATTGTTAAGTACCTCCTTATCATATCTAATCTAATCTAACACCTTTAAACGAGCAATTCTTGTTTATTTACTTATATGTATATAAATGGATCTCGGAAGCGGCTCTAACGATTTTGATGAAATATGCTATATGGGGGTTTCCGGGGGCGATAAATCGATCTCGCTAGGTCTGGCAAAACGAGCATTTTTGATTTTTTATATGTTTACCGAGCAACGCTCTGTCTCCCAGATATTTTATATTTACTCTGGATTAGGGCTGATTTAGAAGACGCGCGAACTCGCATGCTATTTTAGTTACATTGCGGACTTTTGGGTCCCATTACGTCCGATCAAAAACCGCAATGTAATGAAACTCGCATGCGAGTTCTCGCATCGTCTAAATAGGGCTTTACCTGCAAATGAAGGGGCTGTTGCAGACCATCATGATGTTCTTCTCGTTGTAGGCGTGCACCTGCTGCTGCTGCTGCACCATGTCCACCTTCTTGAGGCACTTGAGCGCGAACGTGAGCCGCGGGTCGCGCTTGTACTGCACCAGCTCCACGCGCCCGAACCCGCCCACGCCCATCGTGCCCACTATCTCCAGCTCTTTTAGCTCCACGTATTCAAATTCTGATTAAAGAAAATGTATTACTTGTAGAGACCCCTGCACTTGCAATAGACTCAAACACAAAATGAATTAAAAAATGTACTTACCCCTACATTTTTTAATTCATTTTGTGGATAACATTGAGGATTCAGAATGGATATGATTTTTACAACTATCTCGGTAGGTAAGTATATCTAGTTAGCACAGATTTATTAGAGGTATCCACGTAGTGGTTATATTCTCTTTAAAGGCATCATCAATCCATTTTCTTATAGGTATCCAGAAGGCACCTAACCTATCTATTTGATTAGATTCAATTAATCTGCTAATTAATCGACATTTACAATCATTTCGCATGCAGCACGGATATGCTGGTCGTATTTGTCTACGTGACAGCGTGATAAAACGGTATCCGTCTCTTTCTATCCCGGAGAGTTAAAAAGTGACAGTTGTTTTATCACGTGGATAAATGTGGATAAAGCGATCCATAATAGGCTTGCAGGTCTCTACTAAGAGAAATTGTATGGATCTTGAATGTTAATACAATCCTAACAACTATTGCAGCGGAAACGCCTTCTAAGAATAGTAATTATCTACGTGGCATTAAAGCTGCTTATTCCTTAATTAAAATATTGGAATTCATGTTTTGTCTGCTTTTAAATTAAACGTTGCATTGCGTTAGTATTTATGAACAAACATAAATAGGTACTGAGTATACGAGTAGAGTGATTACCGCTCTTAACTTGAGATGATTTTCTTTGCTCCAGTGGCGGAGGGATGGAATGCCTGATATTCTTTAATTCGTCTAAGTTGCCGAGGAGTTCCGTAAATGGCCTGAGGAATAAAATGAAGCAATTTTTAGTTTAAAAGTACGGTAAAGAAGATCGGTTATGGTAAGTAGATTTGGCGTTAATACGGCGTGAATTAGGTACCCACCGATTCTTGCCTTTAGACTCTGTTAGTGTTGTAGTTAACTCGATAGGCTCGGTTGAAACTTGGCAGAGCGACAGTCCTCGCACAGCAAGGTCTAATTGCCGAAGCAGTTACCACTCTCAAGCTTGCCTACGCACTTACAACCACTCGCCCTCGCATTGTTTAAGTATACCTTAGGGCTGATTAATACGGCGCGCGAACTCGTATGCGATTTTAGTTACATTGCGGACTGTTGATTACGTCCAATTCAACCGACCGGTCAAAACCCGCAATGGTGTGAGATTCGCATGCGAGTTCACGCATCGTCTAAATCAGCCCTTACCCCCGCTCTAGTGTGAGGCACTCCACTCCGGGCGGCTCGGCGGTGACAGTGGCGAGCCGACGGTCCTCATGCAGCAGCGCCTGCTCGCCGAAGTAGTCGCCGCGGCGCAGCGTGCCCACGCGCCGGTCGGGGCCCTCGCCCTCGCGCTTCGTCACCGTCACCGTGCCACCGCGTATGATGTAGAACTTGTCACCCCGTTCGCCTTGCCGCACGACCGCCGTGCCCGCTGAGAAGAACTCCTGAAATCGAAGATTGCAACCGCACCGTAAAAATAAAACTGTACCTGACACTGCTCTCGAAATTTAATAGCACCGCTGAAGGAATTTTGTGTGCACCTAAATTGTGGTTCCTAATCCTTAACTTCGCAGAGGCAAATTTTGCATAGGTAACATACGAGTATTACCTATGTATTACCCACCTGATTATGATCGTTGACGAAGGTGGAATATCAAGAATTACGTTTATTCTTATTTGAGGAATAATTTAATTATATACTTACCTAAATAATCATGTGGTCTTACCCTTTTGAGGAAGTCAGAGATCTTGGCGAGTTCGATGGGGTGTATGCCCTGCAGCAGCGGCACGGAGGCCAGGAACCGCATGTTGTACTCCTGCTCGCGCCGCCCGCTTCCCACCATGATCTTTTGGAATACCCGCCGCTCTAGCGTCCATACTTTGGCTTCTGTTATACCTGGATACCAAAATAATTGGCTAGGAATTTTGATAATTCTTGAATTAGACAGTTAATTCGTTATTTACGATTTTAATTTATTGGAAACCTGTCTCGGAAACATTATCATAATACATTTTTAAAAGATGGATTATGTTTGTTTTTATAATCAGTGCAAAAAGTTTACGGTATCTGAGGAAAAAAATCGTCTGGGGATTGTCATATCTTAGAAATCTTCGTTATTGCACCTCTTTCAGTTGAAGCATAATCATATAATCAATTAGATTAACGGGGATTTTATTGTTACACATAAGAATGCGAGTTAGTCATAAAGTATCCATAACAAACTTATCACTTACATCGTATCGACGCAAATCGTTTAGCTTTATACAAGATAGCGAGTTCTCCGAACGCTTCTCCAGGCCCGAAGTTCTTCACGACCTGCCCGCCCTTTAGAACCTCGAACTGCCCTTCGGCAGACACGTATAGATGACTCCCGGACTCGCCCTCACGGATTATAAGACTCACGGCCTGGAACACCTGTGGGCTCATAGCTTCAACCACCATCGATAATAGTTCTTCGTCCATCAAATTCTTTAGGAAGTCGTTGGCCATTATTGCTTTTTTTATTTGTTCGGCAGATCTGTAAAACAGAAATTGCACTTTGAATCCAGACTATAACCTACAGCTAGCGCGCTAGACGTCTCTACCAGCGGAGCGGTATTTAAATAAGGCTCGATTCCCGCAATTGAGCCTAATTCCACATAGGTATCCTTGAAGAAATTAAAGGTACCTATATATACCTATCTAAGCCAAATTAATGAGCAGCCAGAGATATTTCTGTATGGACCATACCACCGTTGGTCAAGACTACCTATTGTTGAAGGCGATTTAACATTATACGAGGGGTATCCCATTATCACAATAGTGGCCATATGCTAATGTATCACGAATCCTACATAGTCAAACAAAACAATTTTTTGTGCAAAGGATTACCCTTGCTCGCGAAAGCAGGCTACTAAACAAGGTGTTTTAAGCCTCTTCGTAATCGGTATTAGAGCTGTAATTGTATTTTCTTACTTTTCATCCTTTTCATATTTCATGTATTGTAGGTCCACACTGGCACGCGACGTGTCAAGCGGCGCGTGCGGCGCGATGATGCCCCTCTTGCGCTCACTGCGCTGCGGCTCAGCATGCGCCGGTCTGGTTATGAAATCCGATACAGTTTTCATATCTATGCTGCTATTACTTCGACTATTCATTTCGAAATCGGAATCCCTGCTATAGGTGGTCCCGCTTTGTATGCTCATGTAACTGGTGGTGGACTTCTTGGGGGATGTCGCTGGCTCCTGCTGTTGGACTTCATCTTGTTGTGGTGGATGCTCCGCAGTGCCATTGGGGACGTTGCCGTTAACGGTTGGCATAGGCACATCGACATTGTCAGTTAATTTCTGAAAAATAGTGTATATAAATTGGACTATGTAGGTACCTATTACTGGTTCGTCTGCTAATAGATATATCGCTAGGTTATAGAATCATTAGGTATAGAATCAACGAACCGTCGGTACCTAAAATGAATCATAAAACGCCTGCCCTATTGTACTTTGTGTAATCAAGCGTTAAGCGACAGTATTATGCAGACTACAATATAAACGCATATAAATCCTACGTGTAAACATGTCAACTACCGAGTACCCCGTAATTGTTTTATACTTATCTCATATCTTGCTCTGCGATCGTGTCAATTATATCTGGATCTTAGATAATTTGTTTTTTTTTTTCATTACCTACAAATAAATGAGGAATGTTGAAATATTAACGAGTTGATACTAGCATGCTCAACGTGAGCCACTGGAGAATCTTAGCTATTTCCAACAAAGAACAGTGTTTACCTTCGCTTTAGCAGTGGTCAAAACAATCGCAATCTCGTACTGAACGGAAGCATTAAATGGATTTGGTACGAATTGCTTCTTATTGCAGTGATTTTTTTTAACATTCTTATCTGAGTTTAAGATAATTTTATCGTTAATAATAGATTTCATATAAAGAATTTAGATTAGACAAACATTTTTACTCGTAGTGATTTCCTAAAAGGATTCGGAGTAATTTATAAAGCTGACCTAATTTGATGATAGGAGATAGATAAAATTTAAGTATTCAAACTCAAAGATATAAAGATATTTATATAACGCCGAGCGAACATGCACACCAACAAAATGTGCATAAACGCTATTTGCGCACCAATTTTCTGTTCTCACTTCGTACCGTAGTGCCCATCTCTACGAAGTAATAGTTAAGTATACCTATAAATCAATGATCACACTTGCCATGTTGCCATTTTATTTAGAAATAACATTTCGTTACCAATGTTTACGAATGTTTATTGATTGTGAGAAGGATTATTTAATGTCAAAGAAAACATCGCGCCTCTGAGTTCAACAGCCGAACTTGATAGCGCTATCCATAAATTACGTCATCGATTTTTGACGATTTTCGACCCCCCCCCCTATAATCATCCAAAAATCATGCTTCAAATGACCCCATTTCCTCCTACTTCATGCTACCGTCATCCGATGTCCAGACCCCCCCACCCTAATTTGAAATGACGTAATTTATGAATAGCCCCATAGGTACCTACTGCGTCATATTTGTGGAGGTTCGATCGGAGGTGTTAAATGTCAACTTTTGACAACTAAATTACTTAGGTACCGTAAAATGCGATGATACAGCGAGAGCGACATTTACTTCAGCGGTCAAAGTCGAGGCACGATTTTTTCGTGGACTTACATAGGTAATACAACACCCCTTCTAGTACCTACCTAGCTAATTAATACCTAACTCTTCGAGTATACTTACTCATAAGTTACAAGAAAGCTATAATTATGCTGCCTTGTTGATGTTGTTGTTGCTGTTTTGTTGTTGTTGTTGTTATGTTGCCTTCTTGTGCAATAAAATAACCGCCAACAATAAATGTGAGAAGTCGTAGCTAAGAAGCGGTCTCTCTCGGACAACCTATACCTATTTAATTAGTAATTACACAAACGGGTCTACCGCGATATATATAAATTAATTGTATATTTACCTTAAATTCCGACGTTTCAACTGAGTTGTACCAGCAAAAACAACAATGAAATTATATCGCGGTGTTTGTGTAATTATATGTGTACAAAACGCGAGAGTTTAAAGTGTATTATGGACAGGCCTAGTGTATTTTAAGTTATTAGAACTTTTTTTTTTTTTCCTAGCCTATTTCAGTGTCCCACTGCTGGGCAAAGGCCTCTCCCCTTAATTTCCACGACTCCCGATTTGGTGCTTCCTCCGGCCAGTTGTTCAGGAAGCTGTCCAGGTCATCTCGCCATCTCCGTTTGGGCCTGCCGCGGCCACGTCCCTCTACCGGCATCCACTTGGTGGCTAAGCTAGCCCACCTCTCCGGATGCATGCGGTAGACGTGACCGGCCCAGTCCCATTTGAGCCTAGCGGTTTTCTCGCCTACGTCAGCAATGCGGGTATTAGAACTTAGTTAACAGATTTTCGATCGATCGGTTTAGTATAAGGACGTCGGAATTCAGTACCGTCTTTACCATAAGGCCACACGGGACCCGTGCCCAGGGCCCCTATACTCAGGGGGCCCCGAAGGACAGACAGTAACTGTATATCTGATTACCCACAATTAGGGAATGCAAATCGGTTATTTTTTGTATGGAAATAATCGGTTATTAACCGAAACCGCGGTTAATTCCATACAAAAAATAACCGATTTGCATTCCCTACCCATAATTAATACAAGATCATAGTAGAAAAATGTTAAATTGTTAAATTCGCATTCTTTACTTTCCAAAAGAGCTCCAAATTCTTATGTGCCCAAGGGCCACAGCATAGTTTAAGACGGCCCTGCGTCGGATGCATTCAAAGGTTAGTCAATTTATTGTTATGATGATGGAGCCTGTATCTAAAGACACACTGTTGAACTTATACGTTGTAGCTACCAGTGGCGGCGCGTCCATAAAAGCCGATTCCCAGCGGCTTGCCTGTTTTTGGACGTTTGAGCAGAGTTGTAAAGGAAATATGTAGCTAAGCTAAATTAGCCCCGGCTTGCCTATGGATATGTTTGACGCGCCGCCACTGGTAGCTACGTTCCTAATGTGCAGCTAAATGTTACGATGGCATAGACACGTAGTACCATCGCTATCGCCCACACTTACCACACGGGATTGTTACAGTACAATTACCACACGGGATTGTTACTCCATTTTTAGGGTTCTTGCTAAATTGGAAATTCTATAGCGTAAGTATTGAAAAACCAATTTAGCTAAGACCCTAAATGGAGCAAAAATCGCGGAGCGTGATGGTACATCGGTGGACCTTATGCCTTTTAAGGTGCATCGAATATACAGTTAGGAGTGTTGATGTTTGTACCAAATCGGGGATTACTCCTTTACTGTCAAACATTTTTCTCAATGAACTGATAATTCTAACTCGTATTATTGTAAGATTTGTTTCGTTTAGATATACCATTTAAGATCATATTTTTACTACTTATTTTTCCTAGATTATTTAGGTTTACTTTAGGGATTTTATGTCGGGACTTTACCTGTCTTATCAATCCCATATTTTAAACAAGTAGCTAATTGTAAGTATTTATTGAATACGACTACTTATGAGAAACAGATAAAGAATAAAAAATCATGTCAATCAAAAGCCGAAATACCTACTTAAGTACTAGGTATCTAAATTATTCATTAAAAGAAAATGACATTAGGCTTCTTCACTGATGAGGGCAGGCGTCCTAATGTGTTGACAGGTACCCTACCTAAACCTGCTTCATGTTTCAAAGATTTATGAAATTAAAATACTAATGAAAACTCAAATGTTGCCGTTTGAATTTTCCACAGGTTTGTTTCACTACTTAGTTCCACAGAACAATGAACATTGAACACATCTCTCGTCATGAAACTTAAATTACCAATTTTAATTAATATTCACTTCATACGAGGCACCTGTGTAAAGTTTGTAAAAGATAACATATTAAACCTGTGTCTAAAGTAAGTATGTAAGCAACAGCTCGAAAGTAAAGAAGTGATAGACTTACAATAGTCCCACGTCGCTCGTCTGGTTCGGGGGGTGCAGCGTTGCTCAGGTTGAAGCCGCCTTTGGACGTCCACCTGAACGGCGGACACAGCACCATGTTCGCAATATCAACACTCAACAGTCAGTTCAAGGTGAGCACGACAGCATTACATCGTGGATTGTGGCAAACCACGCACTGCGCGATCGGCGCACGAGCAAACCCTTATCGCGACTAGATTATCTTGGCGAACCGATTGTTTTAATTATTATATATTATACTGAAGAATGATTAGGTACCATTATCAAAGAGCCTTGCAATGTTATCAGCCCTAATAATATTAATGAGTATCAGTCACAGGGAATTACAATTTGCTAGTATTTTTTTTTTATACTAGCCCTTTTTCGGAAATAGTTATTCTCCACTTTATTGGTGTTATTTCCTTTCAGAATTACCCAAATACACTTTACCTACCGTAAACTCTGGTCACTTTAGGCTACATCACACGACTATGGCACAGAATAAGTAATAGTATTATCAATATCATACTACGGTCCAAATTAACATAGGTACCTATACTTACATGTACCTACCTATAATGTGCTCACCTACATAAGTACATGAAATAATGTTTAAATATAAAAATGGTTCGATATCGAATCGTACATAAACGATAATAAAAATTGAGCCGCAGTTTTTGTATCACTAATGCTTTGATTTAGAGTTTAGAGCAAAGAAAAATTATCGTTTTTTTCTATATTGTAATTAAAGTTTATGACAAAAAGGTATCGGTCGTCACAATAAGGCGAATAAGACACTAGGTACCTATTGGCATAAGTAGGTATCGTACCCTAATAACCAGCAGTCAAAGATCTAGTTTTTCTTGAGTAGATTTAAGTGGTGGGTTGTGTGGATTCATAAATAAAAATCGAAATTCATACTATAATTTATTAATAACGTAAATGAGTATACAATGCCAAAGACTTAAAATTATTCACTTCATTCAATATTTCACAATTGAAAAAAATATTTACAATAAAAGAGAAAAATCAGCTTGCAATCTATTTTAAATTGCCACACGGGAAACGAAAATCTAATTATTTTATCACAAATCTTATTAGGGAGCTCGCTGTGCACTCGGCTCGAGTATAATCAAAATCACTTGTCAATAGTACTGTGCAGCAATAAAACGTGCGACGAATCTATAAAATGTGCCAAACGGAAGACATTTATTATGTAACAAATCTATTGTAGGTTAGTTAATTTTAAAACATTTACGTTTAACATTAGGTATACGTACAACATACAGATACGGAAATTGAGCACGTTACTAGTATCTCAAATACTGGTCGTCCGGCGCGCGGGCGCGCACCGCGCAGGCGCGGCCGTTGCGCCGGCGGCGGCTCTCAGCAGCGCACACTTCGCCACTGCCTTTAGGCAACTACTTACGAAAAATATAATCCGCGGCGAGCTTGCTTCCGTGTGGGGTGCGAAGGCAACTAATATTTACCGCTCATATGACACGTCGCGCCTGTGTCGCAAGCCACACGCTAACATAGCTCACGCGTCCTCTCTAACTTAATGATTGACGATGAGTATGCGCTGCGTCCACCTGTTCCCTCGTTTAATAATCGAATTTATTGAACTCATAGACGTGCCGACCATAAGTACCTACGGAGTGTCCGGGAGCTTCGGGCAGATCTACGAGTTCAATCTTAAATGTACATCAGCCATTTGGATACGTAGGCGTAATTACTAACCCTGCTAATAGAAATCTGAGTACGCTACTACTTAACTGATCAGCGTCGACGTGTGCAATTGACGAACAAGTGATACTTATAACTCTGGCTACGTTAACAATATTGGCCCGAAGGCAGAAATCAATCGCACAACATGCAGCGGTCGCCCGCCGATAACATTATTTACAAAGCACGTTAGAGATGCGTCCGCGCCCGGTGCCAAAAAACTCTCAAAGTTGGAAAGATTTACAGAATATTTTACGTTACTATTTCTCATCGGATACAAACAAGCATGCTACGAGTTACGTATAGGGTTATTCAAAGAGCATGTAGTTTTGAGAAAAGTTGTGTAGGTGGTGTAGGGGCGGAGGGGCGCGGGCGCAACTGTGTGCGCGCTCACAGTAACAGTAGTCATTCTCGCCGCGTGCGATGCTGTTAGCAATCACCGACACTCGCTAACAACACTACTGATATGACCGTATTATGCACAATATAACAATTCGTTTTAGATCTATTAACTACGGAATCGAAGCCATCGATATAATTTTGTGCACAGCATACGGAAACGAGAACAGTTTGAAATTCAACATCTCATAAAAACTGAGAAACAAATCGCGTTACAAAATACATATCATCCTTATTATAATGATCATACTTTATATTTATACATTGTTCATGATGCTTTTTTTTTCTTTTCTTATTGTAGCACACTAACCATTTTGTCAGATATGTTATTTAAATTCAGATTTTCTCCACGTAATAACAATTTGGCTTAGATTACGAAACTTTCATATAAAACTAAGGACTTCTGTGATTTTCTAATAAGATCTCAAAAAATCATCTACAAATCTGAGAAAAAAATAAAGATAACGAGGCGAGTTATGAACGCGTACAAATAGGGTAAGATTAAAAAATAACTGTCATGTACCAATATTTGTTCATGATAGACTGTAAAGTACAGCGAGAGTGCGCTCGCCCAGAACACGCCCCGTTAGCTCCAGACACTAGATCAACATGTTTGTGACATCACTACGTCTATATCAAAAAAATATAAAAATCATCCAGACGAATCACATGTACTTTTGTTCCTGTACTTTACATAAAAAATTGCATTAAACAATCAGTTACATTCAAAATCTAAGACCCTCCTAAAATTATATATACGCATACACGCATGAGTATTCAGCAGTAAAGCACAAAAAATTGTTCGAAGCTGCAACATGACTACAGTAATGATACACCCTAATGATTAATAATTAACTAATAATTGTAAATAGCCAGTGGCGCTAAAAGAGAGAATGTAAAATAACCGGCACTCGGAAAATATGACACAATATCGCTTAATTAATAGAATAGTAAAATCAATAAAATAATATAATTAAAACGCGGTTTAGAAGGTAGGTACACAAAACTGGATTCTTAATTATCACATGAAACCTTTACAAAAGCACCTTCAAATATAATAATTACAACGTAGATTGTGCGCGAAGGACTAGACCTCTAAGACCGAACCTGTCATGGTTGTTGCCGGCTAACTACGCTCGCTAACGTGAATCGTGACCACTCACTACGGAGGGCGAGTGTGGACGCCCTATACTTAATGTGGATAATAATTAAAGCTATCTTCGCAGACCCTACTGCGCTCTTACATGGCTCTCCAGGTAGGTATCCCTTCTGCAGCAACACTTTCCTATATTATTTGATATGTTACTAATTCAATATGTAGTTAAAATGTGAAACGGCGAAATAAACATCATCCAGTTTGCTTAGAAAAAGTTAACTAAAATTGTTCATGGCAGTAGCTATTCGATTAAATATTCAAATTGAGAAAAGTCACATACAAAGGCTTAAAAATAATTAATAAATCAAAAATCAGATCTACTGTTTGTGAGGTTAAATTAATAATCTAAATGGCAAACTACATGTGAACTCATTACAAATAAATGTGTGTCGTGGCTGGAAACGCCAGTTTTACACCTGCAAGCGGGTATCGTATGGTAGTTTTCTACTCGAAGGTGCAAAACGTGGGCCTTATGAGTGATGCCTTGA
Organism: Cydia fagiglandana; assembly: GCF_963556715.1. Taxonomy (NCBI): domain Eukaryota; kingdom Metazoa; phylum Arthropoda; class Insecta; order Lepidoptera; family Tortricidae; genus Cydia; species Cydia fagiglandana. Next base: position 9,695,916 of record NC_085937.1, read on the forward strand.
TTTTGCAGACTTTGTAAGTTTTTCTAACTGAAAGACTACTAAATCTATTGAGTGAAAATGAATGACACGAATTCAATGCTCCAATACGTATGAATCGATGGGTTTTTGTGCTTTGGTATAAAGTTTGAGCGAATTTACAATCCTAATTTAAACATTCGATCTAAAATTTACGACGTCTAAAAGGGTTGGACCCGAACGCGTGTTTGATCAATAAAATGAAGATAAACCGGATAAAAATATTAAAATAGCGCTGTCAAAATTAGAAACTGTTAATGAAAATATCGTGTAAACTAATTTACAAGGAGAAATCTCAATGATATGTAAGAGCTCGATGGAGCTCCCTTCTTCTCTTATTCACTACATATAAGCGTTATGCCTACGATTACGATTCAATAAAATGCTATCATTTATAAACTAGCGATCAATAGTTACATTTTTGAATAAACAGAATGGGAAAGTAAACATTTACGGAAGTTTGCGAAGCTGTACGCAGCGAGACCGAAACGTAGGAGGCCCTGCGGCGGCGCGAGCTCCAAGCGGGACGTTAACGACGCGTAACACATACTCGTACGGGATACTTACACCGAGGAATCTCTACTACTATCCAAAATAAAGTAAAACATCAAAAAAGTACGTAGTACATAGGTAACTTTAGAAAAATATGTTGTAAAATAACAACCGAGTAGATGGCACCGCATTATATTTGCACCACGAAACATTTCAAAACAGTTCTAAAATGGTTATACATATTTGCGCTTGTACCTACTTATAAAATAGTTTGAGTTTCTAAAGTAAAATATACTACGTAATAGATAAAAAATCGACTTTAGGTGCCTTTAAAACAAGTTTATGTTCAAATGTTCAGTAGAAAACTAAAATGTTACCTGAGTTAGGTAGTTCCTACCTACAGTAACCCTATTAATTTACAAGAAATTAATAAGGTTTCAGCGAAATGTTAACATGTAAACTAACAAGTCGAAATGGATTGAGTTTCAATATTTACAATTTTCCTATGATATGCAAGTGCAAAGCTCACTAAATATCGTTATTACATGAAGTATTTTTCTATTGTCAATTACATATTAAGTGTAACATCTACACTAAATAATAACATACATTATTTACCAATTTAGGTAGGTTCACTCACCTGAGCGATAAGAGTAAAATAGGTTTCTTACAAGTATCAAAACGGTCGAATGCATCATTTTAGCTGCTCGCACTTGTATATGCATTACACGAAAACAATAACAGCTGAACTTAATATACTTACTATTTGTGTTAGAAAGTTTAATAATGACTTTGGTATGTTGAGTCCGCCCGAACGGCGGACGACTATGTTACCCAAGCTTGCTTGTACAGTAACCGGCTAGCACTATTACTGTTTCCTTAATATATAATAAAATTATGTTTGTACCTTTACAAAGAGAGTCCATTGTCATGTTAGGGCAAAGGAATCGAAGGTAGATCCATATTCGAGTAAAAATCGTAATTTGTTCCACTGGCTTACTTAATACGGCGCAAATCTGTTGTAGCCGCTTCTGTACACCGCCGTCTGGAACACAACCACGAAGCAACATTCATTAAAACATGACACAATTATTGTAATAAACAAATAACAACCATTCTTAAAAACGTGGTACTCAATTATGATTTTGATACTGACCCCATAACCTGTGACTGGGCCGATGCTGTGGCCTAGGTACGGATCTGCATATTCTCTGCCGTATCTGAAAAATCAAAATATAAAAATTAGGTGAAATTGCTGTATAACAAAATACATATATGATATATGATAATCATGTAGGCTTAATGATACAAATTTAAAGCTTGCACAAATTTTGAAAAAAAAGTCCAAATTGCGGACTTAACGCCTTAATACATTCTCTACCAGTCAACCATAGGGCTAAACAAAAATAGTAAACTGAAATAAATGTCATGTACTAAGATATAAAATATTTTATGAAAATAATTTGATTTGTTTTAATACTTCTGATAGTGCAAAAACAGTAAGTACATAAGTCAAAATGACAGATAAAGAGAAACGATTCATAGCTAATTCAGGCCAGTAACGCGTTTATGATTAACGCCATTAAAGTTTCGAGTTGTTGTGATACTGACGTGGCTGCGAGAGGCGTGAGCGCGGTGGGCTGCGGCGTGCCGCTGACGGCGGCGGCGGCGGCGCGCGCGGCCGCGCCGTAGTTGGCGGCGGCGGCGGCCGCGGCGGCGTGCTGCGCCGACGTCAGCGGGGACTTCAGCAGCGGCGCGGCTGCTGCGGCCGCTGCTGCTGCCGCCTGCATATACCAACACCATCGTCAGAATGCTTCATGTTAAATGTATCGTGAGTTACCAATACTTTATTATCAACAACGGCACAAGTCACGCATTAAGTATTAACGATTTCAGTCAGTCAAGTCATAGGTACCTCTACAATTTATATAAATTATGGGAACGATATATTCGTAACCTAGAGGACACAAGGAGTCGTGTGCTTGTCGTCAATTGGGTTAAATTACGCGATCCAATAACACATCACATGCGTTTTGTATAAGGTAATGAACATGCGAGTGGAACTCCACTCAGTGTACCTGCACTGCACTTGCGGTAGCAACACGTAGCGAAGCGGGCCGCAGAACATTTAGTTACGCGTATGATTGTACGTATAATCATTTTTATTCATAAACCAATTCATGTCAATATTATGGATCCTTACCTACACAAATCTCACCATTAGGTATTACCTATACAAATCTTTATATGTAACCGAAGACTCCGAAACCCTATTGGCTTATGTTGACTAATTGTGCGAGTTGAACCGTTGTTAATAATAATGTCATTCTTCATTGCTTTTACTTCCAAACAAACTATAACCCAAACCAATTGTTCGCATTCGTATTTCTGGCTGTTGTCTTAGTAACTGTCTTCCAGCTCTGTAAACCTACACGCCACTTTGATGAACGATCTCAAATATGATAAGTGAACGAGGTGTTGTTAACCTGAGGCTCGATAACGTCGTATAATAAAAACTTGTATAATGTAAAGAGTTGATGGAAAAAGACGCAAAAAAAAACATGGTTTTTGGATTTTATTGCATTATATCGAATGTTAACAGTGAGCCCACAAGGAGGCAATATACATAGATTAGAAACCATAAGATTGGATTTTTACGTTTAATGACTTTAACGTCCCGGTTTGACTGAAGTAATAGAGATTTCGAATTGAGAGTATACTTTACCATGTCTACTGCTCGAAGATCACTCGCCAGTCACTGTCTCTCGTTGTGAAACTTAAAGCCCTTAGCTTACATGAGCCGTAAAGAAAAAGCCAGAACGATGCATAATAATAAAGCACGTAAAACCGTTTGTAACACAATACGTGGTAAATTACGAATGTGAGTGAGTTTTACACAATTGTCTAGACATGCAGCGTTCGTTTTATAATCTAATGATGTAGTATTTTCTGCAGCAAGGAGCCGAAGCTGCTGGCTTATTACCATCAGTTTAAATTCAGACGGAGGTGCATCTTATTTTACACAACTGCTGGGAATAACCAAGCTGCTGACGGTATTTACACGGCAGTCGCTAGTTCCCCGTCACCACACAAGTGAAGTATGTTAGGAAACTTGCGAATGCGGTGTTGGATGTCACGTGGACGAAAGGTAAGTGTTGTTGCAGAAAATGTAGTAAGGTAATGAAACAAATGGTCATGCACTATTGATAGAAACAGGAATAATTAAATAAAAACAAAAACTATTCCAAGTTTACGATCACTAACATTCTTTTGCAAGTGCTACGTGGTGATGGTTAGTATACTTCGATAGTAGCAATTACGACTTTGTGGGCTCAATGTTCTACTCGGCGCATGATAAAAATTAGCCTCTGTTCGAGTCAATCCACAGCTGCAGCAAAACTAAATCACCCACCACAATACCAAGGAACAAGGATAACTCAACAGCAGCCATCGTCTCGGTTACCACAAACACAATGTGCACCCTCAATATATTACGGTGGATTACCAACCAATAGGACCATACGAATAAAAAGGAGCAAACAAAATCCCAGCACTCACTCCACAATGATTTACATCCGACTTATACTAGCGTGGTGGTAACATGAATCAGGAAGCGATAGAGATACAGATATTGTCGCATATCGATCAAATTGAGCTAGAGGCGTGATCTTTACCTCGGCTGCCGGCTTCGCGGCCTGTAACAACACATGTATAGGTTCACACAACCTGCCACTCTGTTCGACTGACGCGGACGCGCCAGGGAGGCCCTCCACACAGCGGATAAATATGGTGAAATAATGTTCATGTATGTCAAAATAAAACTCATGCATGTGATTGTGTTACCTGAAGTCTGTAGTTGGAGTCAGCCGTCGCGGCTGCAGCTAAGAACGGGTCGTAATAAACACTGGAAATTGAAATAAAACATGATTAACTTGTTATATTCAACGGCATCGAGTTATCAGCACATTGGAAGAAATAAACCTATGACGTTGAAGTTCATAATTTTTTTATTCGCTTAGGTTAGAACGTCAGTGTAACTGTAAGCTTAAGCGAATAGAATATAATATGTAATTATAATTCTAAATTAACATGTTTATATAGTTGTAGCTTATCTAAACAAAATGATTTAAATAAAATATGGCAAAACAGAATTGATCGCAAAGGCTACTACAAGAATTAACTACAATTACTATAAAATGAAAGATCCACTTAACAATAGAAAATACTAGTAATATCTACTTTGAAAGTGTGTGAAAAAAGTTGTGAAGAGTTGCAATCTACCGTTCATGACAGTGCGCTAAGCAATCGTTCCAGTTAGTCGTTAGTTACACTTTCATCGAATGTAAACACGAACTAGTATGTGAAAGGTTATTTGTAACGATTATTGTAAACAGTCATACCAATGGGAGAAGGATAGAGCGGAGCGGGGAGCGGGGATATTGGACGGGTGGCCATCAATCAGTGGTGGTGTTTGGGACGGATTGGCCGGGGTAAATTTGATGTCCTGTTACTGTAAAGTGCAATTTAATCGAATAATCAACGAATCTACTTTTTCGACCTGCCATTAAACGAGAACAATCATCTTTAATATTCTCAATGCGAGAAAAACTCTAACAGTCTTAAGGTATAATTGTAAATTAGTAACGTTTTTTTTTTTACTAAATAACGTACATATATATTTTTTAATAAACTTTTTGGTGGTCATTTAAAATTATCTTAAGGATGTAATTTTGTTAAAAACCAAAAAGTAAGAGGAGCAGGAAGGCGGAAGGACAGGTTAGCGTTAGATGAGCGGTGCAGATGGCGGGTGCGGGTGCGGGGTGCGGGGTGCGGGGTGCGGGAGTACTCACTGTGCATACGCAGCGTGCAAGGGCGACGCGTAGGCGGCGCGGGGCAACACGGCGTGCGACAGGGAGGGGTCGAGGCCGGCTCGGGGCTCGCGGCGCAGCACGGCGCGCGGCACGGCTACATGCAACACACAGACTAGGGTGCAGCGCATGCGTTACCTGCGTCGCTGCGCGGCGCGCGGCGCCAGCACCAGCGGCGGCGCGGGCGCGGCCGCCGGCGCCGCGCCCAGCCACGGCCACGACACGCCGGACACCCGCAGCCCTGCGCACACCAGCGCAAGGCTCGTTACGCTACGCTAGCGTCACCACACCACAAAACGCATAACTGCTCCTTAACTATCCCTGCGACGACTCGAGTGACCGGTTTTAGGTTACTCAAATATCGGGGGTTTAACTGTCAATTTCTTTCTCCATATCAGGTTTGCGTATATCGGTTCAGAGGCCCCGGGCGCCATTTATCCCTAGTCGAGGCCTTAGTGTAAAAATGGAGTTTTTTTTTCTAATTACATAGTCATATTTTCAATTCAAATGTTTATTTCAGGCTAAAATTACCATAGACAATTTTTATTCAACTCTTGACCGTAACCTAGTACTGTAGCAAAACACGCGAATAAATACAACTCACGTTTGTGATGTGGTGGTCGCGTAATACCTACATTCTTTCTCGCTATCGAATTTCTCCGGAACCGACGCCGTCCTCGGTTAACCGATATTGTTTAATTTTATTCGAGTGCACTTTAAAGAAGCCAGTACGACATTATCCGACCATTAATCACAAATTATAAACAAAATCTAAAATTACTAAGTATGCTAGATACTAATTAGAATGCAGTTCTAATTACAAGGCTAGTATATTAGATACCCTTCCCCCGGCTCGGCCGCAGTCGGGTAACGTTGGAATGTAATTCATTATTCACATAAAGGATGTCCGGGCCATGCCACATTACAGCTCGCCAGAGGTCACACACGGCTCACGCGGGTCCGGGTCCGCGCCCGCATTACGCGAATATCACACAAGTATGCAGCCGTTGACTTTCTGCTCTAAAGAAGCATGGCCGTGAGAGGAACTTTACAAATGACGTAAATTCAATCCGTGACATACAAGATTGCATCGAGCATTAGAACTAATCAACCACATAGTCCCACCACATTAAGTAAAGAAATCATGCTCGAATGATTGTTATAATAAAATGTAGACGCGTAAGCATTTTTATCGTCGAGGAAGAGGTGTGTACAGTATGTGTGCAAGATCTTACCTTCAGGCCACTGGACGCACACTGTAACAAATTAAAAACTTGTTATGTAAGTTTTAACCATTATAATTTTTTTTAACCAAGCTATTTCTAACATTATAAAAATAATTTCATTCACACTACATGAATTGTAAGTATAGGTGTCAGTGCAAAACAATATAGTGACGTTCATTCCAGTAAATGTTAACGTAATTAACAAATATACATACCTACATAATTACATATAGTCATTCATTGAGATGATTAACGTTAAACTAACAAGCCGTCTAATTGGTGGTGTAATCCGCTCGCACACGAGCGTTAATTTGTCGTGGACAAGTGACACCGCCGCCGGAGACAGCCTTCAAGAACCGTGCAAATATGAGCAGTAATGTATTATCGTGTGAAGATAGCTCGATCGAGAGCGTTATTTAGGTTAGGAATGCAGTTGGGCAACGTGTGTATTAATAAACAAAGAGTAAAAGTCCGTAGAGTGCACCGATTGCGCTAGTCGGTGCATTGCGCAGCATTGAGGAGCGGGCCAGGCCCAGACCGTCTCCGGCTGACAGTGGACTCGATCTCTAAATAGCATTCACCTAATTGCATTCAGACAACGGCACTAGCCAACATAATACGTATACAAAGGTACATTGACAACACTGATCTTTACAATTCCAGCTCTCACCCAGAGTGGGAACTGATCCATTTCTAGCTTGAATGACTGGATGGATCAAAAGAGAAAACCTCAAGATGGATTATGTTTATATCGTTCAGATTAGGGCTAGGCGTTTTAGTCTAGTTATTTTGTGGATGACCGCTTGATGCACAAGACTAAAAAATATACAAAGTACTTAAAATTACATATATATATTGTAAGGTTTAACAAATTATTTCTTGCTTACCGTTTGGTACTGTGGGAGGTTTCTTTGTCTGAACTCTTGCCGTCGCATTATTAACCTGGGTTGGAAATTGAACACTAGATCAGAATACGTCTATTGAAACTAAGATTGCACTAATGATATATTGGCTGATTTTTTAAAAATAAATACAAGTTCAGAATAAATTATTATTCTAAATTATAATGTGTACAGAAACTATAAGGATTTAAGACAATTTTGGAACATCGCAAAAGCATGAAAATACAAATACTTAAGTACATAGTGGTGCTCGAAACCACTAATAAGCGCATCAGTAAAATATACCGTCTAATTATAAATCAATTGATAAATACATTTATTTGGGATTCGAACCCAACATAATAAATCATAAATGTGTTAATGATACATTAAGTACTATTGCGATTTAGATTATTAATTTAGTTGTAAAATCAGCCAACGTTGTGTCAAATGTCTCAATAAATAGAATTCAATCAACAGCTCCTACGACTGTATATTAGGTACTATAATTACTTTCAAGATTATATTGTAAATTATTGTCTATAAATAATATGGCGATAACAGTCGAGACATTTGACACTGCAGTGTGAGATAAAGGAAAAACGGGAGGTGTTAGTAAGTTTCCGTCGAGGGTTCAGTTAGAGGGAGATTCGTGAACAACAATATTTAATGCCATTCAGTCGCCGAAATCATTGTTAGTACTTCGAATTACTTTTAGAATGTATAGATAGAATCGAACTAAATTTTTAACTTGTAGTCTTACCTCTGTGGCATTGAGACGAACGGTTCGTTCTACAGACAGTTCTCTGTGAGAGTCTCTCTTTCGATCGGCATTTTAAATGACCGTCTAGAGAGTAAAGGGATAAAATAAATAAGGTTTGTTTGTGGATTAGAGTCGGGCATACTTAGTGCTAAGGCGGGCCGCCGGGCCCGGGCTGCACGCTAGCATGACAGTAACTACAGAGCAGACGGCGGTGGCGGTGGCGGGCGGCGGTGGCGGGCGTGGCGCGAGGCCAGGGAGCGGGTAAGTTACAGTGCTACGGTACGGATGGTATTCATTGAGTCATGCACACCTCTATCTTTCTGCCCTCAACCACGGTGCCGTGAAGACGCTCTCGTGCTCGCTCCGCATCACCACTATTTGCGAATGTTACAAAACCGAATCCCTGCATGCAAGACAGACAAAACATGCATTAAAAACAGCGTCGCTCAAAAAACAACGTGCAACAAAAATTAACATTTATGCATTGCATATTCTTTATTTAAATATTCTAGTGAAAAAATCGAGAGGATATTAATTGATTTTATTACGTTGATACTTTGAGCGTATTCTAGCTGAATGGGTACACAGAAGCGTTTGGATTAAAGTAAATTAATATGTCGCTCGACCTAGTAGTCTGTACTATTGGAAGGAGTGTTTGTATCACAGTGTTCGAGTTGTATTCAAAGTTCACACATTTACACACCTCGGAGCTAGTCTTATGTAAAGAGGCTCTACTTTATGACACGACGATCAACTTTGTGTGGGATGTTAGCTGCGATTTGTTCTATTAATATTTTCATATCTCCGACCGGTATGCTCGGCCGTAACTACGCACACCAAAGCTATCGATTTGGCATTTTGAATGGCCGGAGTTGATGACTGACGGGTATTATAATATATATTCTTATCAATTACAATGTCTATTGGCTACACTAACGAAGACACTAATACATCATTAATGTGCAAGTTTGTACAGTGCCAAAAGTCTAATACATTAATTAATGAACGTCATAAGCAATCAAAACCTAAGCTTTGGTTTAATTTATGTCATGGTTTAAATTCATTCAAAATTCATTATCACTGTAAAAAAACTAACAGCAAAAACGGCATTCATATTTTAACCTATAAAGTAATACAATAGGTAATCATTAAAATATCTGTATCAAACAGTCGTGCTGAGACAAGTTAGCTACTGTCCATAAACGGTGATAATCCATAGATACAAAAAGCAGCTAGCACAGCACACGGTACAGTGGAAGAGACGAGTTGTGAAAGTGACAAACAAGTTGCTGATTGTACGAAACGCTTACACTTATAAAAGCAATGACAGCTCTATTATTACCATTCTGAGTGCAAGTATTTATAATAGTAAAAATATTGTTGGGCAGAGAGAAAGAGAAACCGTTGGCAAGAGATGGCGCGAGCCGCGACGCGACGCGACGCCCGGCGCGGGCGCCCCGTGATACTAATAAGCTCATTGTGATCACAGACAATACTCGATCGTACAGACCAAGAAGACACAAATGACATTCGAGATAAAGCCAAACTAAGTGATGCACCCTAGATAAAGTAGTACTAGGAAACACGGAATACTAACGTTATCGATTGACTAAGACAATAATCAGGACCAGCGAAATCATGCCCAATACTAATGAATACATCATGTTCCCATGGTTAGGAAGCGTGTAATGGAACTGTTCATATTATTTAAAGAGGACAAAAATATTAAGATCACTATCAATATAATAGACAGGATTAAATTGAGAATGAGTCCATCATCCAAACTACACGCGTTGCGTCATGTTGACCTAAGTAAGCCATTCAGGACTATGTGCTATGATCGGTAAACTAGGTTCACAGTCAGTATGTATGTACAACGAGAGAAATGCGAGTGCAGTTGGGACGATAACATAATATTAGTGATGAATAATAGAGCTGTCCTGAAAATATGACTCAGAAAATCAGCTGTTAAAGTGACGATGCATCATTCTCTAATACTGCATATCCCAATGTGAGGCTTTGAAGAAAAAATAAATTTGGAGCTATTATTTGTAAGAAGTAAATACTTTCTTTATGAGCGAGCATGGACTACTTTAGGGGCGGTCACCAAACTGACACAAGGAAAGCAGTAAACACGAAAAAGCGGTCAATCCAATCAATTATTATAAAAAAAATCATTTAGATATCTTGTGTTTTACTTATAGGGAGCTGACATTTACAGTGAGTTGTTTTTTGAGTATCAATGAATAAGAATAAACATTTTCTATCAACATACATATGCTAAGGACATATTTTTCAAAGTTAAACTAGTCACAGTAAGAGTTAGTAATTAGCAGATTCAACCTCGGTATTTAGACACGATGGAAAATATGTCACTAGCATACATTGTTCATAGTATTTCAGATAGTTATCAAGGTCATAGATATTGTAATAATATTAATTCAATGAAAATTTACAATGCAATTAGAATACTGCACCAAACATTAAAACCAAGAATATGCTATGAAATAGATAGTCTTAAACACAATGTATTAATATTAATATTGATCTAAGCCCATTTGCCTTTAGACTTGTTAACCCAAAAGATAATTGCATGTAATCCAAAATAAAGGCATGATAAATGATTTGTTAAAATAGGGGAAATTTTTAAACGTTATACATAGTTACAAACTTTTGTTTGGGCAGCAAATACTTGAAAAGAAATTGTATTTTCTTATGTAACTTCAAAGCTGTTGTAAATCTCGTTTAAGAATAAATTTATTAAAAGGACACATAAATTTGAACGCTTTGAAAGTACATAGATTTAAACATTAGTTTCGTGTTTTTTTCTCCACAAATATGTTGTTACAATAAAATATCACGATATAATTTTACTTAAGTTACTATCAAACGTTTAAATAATATATACATGCCCCGATGCAGTGGAGTTCGTCTAATTACACACAAATACATTGTTTATTTTAATAAATTTCACATTTGTAGATCATACGACTCCAGTAGTGGTAAAAAGTCATTATTTTTTTCTTTCACAACAATTTGTATTTCTTGTATTTTAATATGGGTTTTGTTTTGTAGAATATTTCCATATAAAATTAAAATACATTAGTATTAACATTAAACATTAGTGATTTATTAAATTAAAACATTATTTTAATACAAACGGGAGAATCTCAAAAAATGGTCTGACTAGACGAAACATATGCATCGGGGCTCGGCATGAGTTTTTAAATTAGGTAATTAGGTATAAACATTCATATTTGTTGAAGAAAAAAATCAAGAAACGAATTAATTCAATTGTCAATCTTAGCAACTTTGAACACTAGTGTAACATTAAATGGCCGGCAAACAATATTAAATAACCGCATATTTTCAGCATTTTTAAAGCCGTATAACGTTAATCATTATATTCAAAGCTCCCAAGTAACTGCATTTAAAGAGAACTATTGGAATGCTACGTTACATATAAATCAACAGTTCAAATACACATAATTTAAGAGGTATATAGATTAATGAAGACACGGAAGTAGCCGCTGTCTGTATAAGTAGGTATATTGTAATGTATCTGACTGTAGCAATTAATAGCATAGGATAAGCTATAGACTTGTTATTCCACAAACGCGCCTCATTCCAATATTTCACTCGGTTTATAAACTGAAACTAATGCGTACACAGAGAACACGGATTTATGTAACGTGATTCGCATTCTGAGAGTACGAATTATTTCAAGAGTTACCAAATAGAAGTAGCCACACTGAAATTGTTATCGCGATGATACAATTTCAGAGAGCCACTTCAAGTTTTCTTGCTATGTATAAAACATATTCTTACCTTTGAACCTCTTTCGTTGAAGATAATTTCTACATCAAGTATTGTGCCATATTGCTGAAATGTAAAACGTTGTAAATTAAAATCTGTATATTGTCATCTACAATTAAACACAAACGTTTTGTTCATGCCGTGCTTTCGCTAGTGTATTGAAGGGCGATAGATGTGCGGTACGTACCCCGAACATGTTTCTGAGGTCGGGGTCTCTAAATCTGAAGGGGATGTTGGAGACGTGTAACCGCTTGGGCTGGGAGGCTTGCGAGACGGGGACGAGCTGCTTGTCGGGGGAGGCGGCGGTGGCGCCGGCGGCGACGGCCGCGCTGGCCGCCGCGGCCGCCGCGTGCGCCGCCGCCGCCTGCTGCGCCACCGCTACGGCCGCGGCCGCTTGCTGTGCCACCACTGCCGCTACACTCACTGGTGTGCTCTCTTCTGCTGAATCTCCGTCACTTTGCTGCAAACGGTTAAATTATTCTTAATAATATGGATACATGTTGAATATTATTTAGGGACTTAATTGATACAATTACTTTTTCAGGCATTCCGCGTCATAATGTAATCTTGAATACCCAAACAGTCTTAATTTCGGAATTTACATTTCTGCAATGTCTGCATTGCAGACATCGACTCTCATAAAAAAACAGGTTCGATTGAGACATTTGAGACCATGAAAAAAATGTTCATTTAATTAATTGGAATAATGATTCCTGTGCAGGTATACATTACTTATACATTAGAATTCATTAGATGAACGAACCGGAAAAGAAAATCGAGCATATATATAGGAGGTTCCAAAACACCCCCAGAAATTAATAGACCTACAAGTCCTACAACCAATAAAACATTCTGGTTTCTGATGAAGTTCAAAAAAGTAATAATCAAGGCCAATAAAACTTACTGAGCTGCTATTTTGATTGTCTATGGAGTTGGGCGGGTGCGGTTGAGGCGGCGGTTGTGGTGAGAAGTTGGCCGGCGGGAGCGGCGCGGGCGGCGGCGGGCCCTCGCTCTTGACGAGCGGCGGCTGCGGCGGGTTGGCGGCGTTCGCGTCCTGCTTCACCGCCAGCGCGTCGCCGTTGGCGGCGAACTGCGCCGCCGCGGCCGCAGCCGCCGCCGCCGCAGGGAACGGGTTCCCCATGCCCGTCCCCACCATGTGCTGAAATACATACAAGTTACGACATTATTTTACTGAACACTTGGGCAGTCTTATTTTGCTTATGAGAAGTGATGCGGTCTTTTGCATATATCTAACTATATCCAGATCCAGCAAAAGCAAAGTCAATAATTGTTTCTAAAAAGCGTTTACAATACGTTTGGACTTGGCATTTTACTGATGGACTTGATTGCGCAAGTCTGAGCGTTTGGGTGTGGTATGGTGACAGTTTGAAGAGAAAATAGTAAAAAGTTAAACAGAAAATATTTTAATGGCTGATGCACATGCATAACCACCTCGTTAGCAGAATCCGGATAATAAGGAATAATTTGTGGTTTACATTAACATAAAGGAGTATCAGTAGCGAATTATAAGATTGACGCAAATTATGTGTTTCAATAAATACTTAAACTTTCAGAAATATCTCTGATGACGAACGTAATGCTCATTGAACTAGCCTCAAGTAATAAAAAAATAAGTAGGGTTCATAAAATATAATAAGACACGATAGACTTAAATTATGAAGAGTCTTAGACAGTGCAATAAAAAATCAACATAAAACTGAAGAATTTAGATCAAGTATGATCATTTTCATAGGTCCGACGTAGTTATATCAAAGGATTTATAGTCACTTCATCTTGGGACGTGGTCAACACATAATTCTGTCGCAATAAATATGTGCGTCTGTTAATAGTTGACGTTTCTGGGCTGCGAATCGAAATATTGACACGGCAAGCTGGTGCCAACGCTGTCGAACTACCGCCCGTCCCGTCCGTCAGTCAGCCATCACTCTTGCGGGAACCATGCGAGGCTCGTTTGACACACCATTTGCGAACCCTTTTAAAGGAAAGCGCTTTTTCCAAACGTTAATTTAGGAGAATAACAAACGGCTTTCCCAACGATACATTAAAATTATTTAAGGATCGAATCGATAGCACAACAACGGCTTTTACTGCGTAGACATAATTGCTTTTATTTTACGTCCGAAACGCCTGCCGGCGCAAAATTAAATTGCGAGTGAAGTCTCACGCGGGCAGGCAGGACACCCTCCCGCTTTGTTAGGGACCTACTGCCGAATTTAAGCAATATTGGAACGCGAGTACCGCCACCCTTTACATGAAATATCCCTTGATGAACTAAAATAATAATGAAGATTAACTTGATATTCGTGTTTGGCTTTGATGCAAATATTTTCAATATTGAGGAGCTTTTTCTAGGTAGCGTCTAGATGTATGGGGCTTTACTTCAATGAACTAGTGTCATACGTGACTGTTTTATTGAAGTTAATTTACAATGGTTTCTGGTTTACAACTAGATACATATGCAATGTTAATTGTAAGGTCTGTTAAAAATAATGAATAGTTTTAACATAGTTTTCCAGTTTATTTCACAACGGTTTTCCATTTTAACAATTAAATAAATATCATATTTACTAGGATCTTTTTTAATCATTTTGTTCAGAAGTTTGTAAGTAAAATACCTATACTAATAATATGACTAGCTTCGCTACATAGGCGCCGTACCGGATACGTCAAAATTAGGAAGTGGTTATTGAGCACAATTGCGTAGTCTACTCACAACCGCACGCTTGACTGGCAGGCAGGGCCCACACTCCTACATAAAGAACGTTTAGGTAGCTAATTGTTGGAACAGTATACAAATACAAACTTAACTCGGGTCTATTTTCTTTTTTTTTCCCTTTTCTTTCAAACACGTCTCCGTAGGGAGAGGAAATTAGTATGTACAAAATCCAACGTGAGACTATGTCTATGCCTACAGCTATTTATGAAGTAAAATACCAAACACATAAAACAATTAATGAAATTTAAAAAATAAGTAAAATGATGATTGTGTACAATTAATCTAGGTAAGTAAAAAATCCCTTGTAAAGCGTCTGGAAAAATATTTTATGCCTATAGTTTTATGTCGACGTTTAAAATTTAATTAACAGATACTTGACAAAAATAATAGAATAACGATATAGTATATTGTGTGGGGTTAAGTGAAGAGAGAATGCGAAGGGATAGTCGAGTTTAGTGCCCCTTAACGTCGGTGTAGTCGAGACCACAAGATTATGTTATTGTTCCCATCTTGAATGAGCTCTGCAGGATGCCTGCCCTAGATTAATCCTTTATCTCCTCATATTGAACAACATCTCAGTATTTTGAACTACCTAACAATTTATCAGTGTACAACAATTAATTGAACTACGTCGCTTCACTATATGTTTACCAATAAGTAATGAGCACATAGAATTATACGGGAGCGCTTTGCTCGGAAAACATATAAAAACCCATATACAATGTTTTCCCAGAGATAAGACCTAGATAGATCGATTTATCGTCCCCGAAAACCCCATAGCAACTTTCATCGAAATCATCAGATCAGTTTCAGATATCCCCGAAATTTATATATATATAAACAAGAATTTCTCGTTACCGCCAGGCTAAAAAACACTTAGGTATTATTAAGTATTTCAGATTTCTACAGGCTAGTCTGCTTTGAGATGACGTTGAACTGAACATCTTACATTAACGAAAAATTAAGCAAGTACAAAGAGATGAGATGGTATATACCTATGGATATATAATTGTTTCTGCCGACAACCGAAAATAACCACTTCTTGCCTAGCCTATTAAAAAAACAATATAATAGATTCACGAGTTAGTGACTGTTATTGTCGTCTTACTTTATTGTCGCCCTCGATTAGCACACTGAGACGAGTCCATCCGAATTCCTTAGTAATTATATCTATGAAACACAAAGTTGAGGCCAATAAATTATGAGATTACTAGATTTGAGTTGACTTTGTCCTCATACACAGAGCAAAATGTTCGAGTAACACTGCAGTAAGATATGTAAATAGTTAAATACGTTGTCCTAAGTACTATCTATTTTTTTATATATAGAAGGGTTCCTAATTCTTTCCCATTGAATAGCTGAAAAAAATATTATGCTCTATTCGTGGGAAATGTCGGACAGTGTATAATACCGATACAAGTAAAAGGAGGGTGGGAACAGCTTTTAAAAGATATTATTAATCGCATCCCGACGAAGTGGGTCTACTTGCCCGTCGCTCCTGCTGCTATTCTTCATGAACTCCCCCTTTCCAAACGGAATATTCCATTCCTGTATTCCCAGTACTCTGTACACAATATTTGTATTGTTGACAGGTATTTTACATAGCTCCGGGTTTAATGTTTAGAATCTTTTACGATGTTCGATGTTACGATCTGTCATTGTTGATAAATCCTGTTATAAAACTGTTTCATGCGCAGAAATGTAATAAACGCGATCAAATAATGAAAAGGTGTAAAGCAGATAATACGCCATAAGAAGTATAACGACGCTTAGGACATTTTTTTTTTTTATTATTATGAATGGGCTTACTCATGGCCACAGACTAGCCGAGGCGTAGACGTGGCCTACGATGGAGCGAGCTCGCCCAGAAGGTGCCTGTTCACTCTTGATTTGAAGGTTGCCGGGTTATAAGAACACGGAAATATAGACGCCGGCAAGGAATTCCATTCCTTGGCAGTGCGCATAAGGAAAGTAGAAGCAAAGCGCTTCGTGCGAATTGGTGGAATATCTACCAAGTAAGGATGGAAACCGGCCGTGCGTCTAAAAGTCCGATGGTAGAATGGGGACGGTGGAATAAGCTCGTGTAGCTCTTGGGCACACTCCCCGAAGTGCAACCTGTAGAATACCGACAGGCTGGCGACTTTCCGCCGATGGGCCAAAGACTGAAGCTTAGCCGTTAGCTTCTTGTCGCCAATCATCCTCCTGGCTCTGCGCTCCACTGAGTCCAAAGCGGCGAGTTGGTATTTAGCTGAGCCATCCCACAGGTGGCTGCAATACTCCATACACGACCGGACTTGAGCTTTGTAAAGTGTTAGAAGCTATCCAGGTGTGAAGTATCGCTTCACCTTATTTAGGACGCCCAGCTTTCTGGCCGCAGTTTGTGCTTTAGACTCAATGAAGCTGCCGAAGCTGAGGACTGAACTCAGCTCCATGCCGAGGAGTTCCAGGCTGTCGGCAATAGGTACAGATGCACCCCGGAAAGAAGGAGTCAGGTCGAATGGACTCCGTTTTGCGGAAAATAGACACGTCTGCGTTTTGGAGGCATTGAACGTGACCAGATTGTCATCACCCCACTGGGAAACGAGACTAAGGGTCAAGTTCATTCGCTCAACCATGGCCTCTCTCTGTGAACGTATATCCTCCCTGCTGTCCCCTGCACTAGCCAAATATCTCTCAACAACCGTACTGTCATCTGCATAACCTACAATGCTGGGTTGCAGCATGTCGTTAATGTGGAGCAGGAAAAGGGTTGCGGAGAGAACAGAACATAACTTTCATGAGACTATAAAGTCAAGTATAGGGTGGTATAATGCTCTATCAGGCAAGAGGGAGTAGTATCACGTGTGAAGGTATTATATTTAGAAGAATCGCCCAAGGCAACGGGAGGTTATAGCGTGGCGTCAGCGCTACCGCGCAAGGGCTCTCCACTTTTGTTACTTCTAATTGTCCATCGCGAGTCGCGCCGCGCCGCTGGGCGGGGGCGACTCGACGGTTTAAAATCATGTTTGCGTTTGCATAGCATAGCGCTCCCTAAGATCTTGCGCTATTTATGGTATCATAACCAGACAATAGCAGTGACTCACACTCCGTGCTTCATGAAGCGCTGTGGACGTGTTCAGATTACAGAAAAATAACCAGGATTAAAAAGGCATGCCTATTAGGTTGGTATGTTTTACAAAACCCAGAGCCTTATATAATGTTTTAGACTAAGGGAGGTTTTTGTTAACACATTCACTGCCACCGACGCATATGTGTGTTCACCGTCATACAAGTTTGTTCCTAGGCCACGCCCCCTGGCAGTGAATGCGTTAACTTTTTACATGGGCATATATTACCAATTCAAGTATAACAAGCTAAAAACACGCTCTTTAGAAAATACGAGTACAATTATTGTTTCAGTGCAGTTCCAGAATTCAAAAATAATCATAACAATAAAGTAAACAGCGGTTAACGATACACCACCGACGCCGACTGAGCCAACTATAAAGACAAATGATCATTAACATTTTATGTAGCTTGAACCATAATACTAGTGGCAAACACTTTGTGAAAAGCTACCATACGCATTACATGTGGCGTACCACCGTCCAGTCATATCCGGCGAGCGCTGTCGCGTAAACAAACGGACTTTTTATAGACCGGCGAGTCTGCTATTCGTCTTGTTTCCAAACGTCTGACTGCTTAAGAGGAATCTGTTCTGTCGAATGCCCAACAGAAGCCGATATCCGTAAATTCCGAAAGTTTACACTGTGCAACATAGCCTTAACTAACGACGACGTTCGGCAACACATGGAAGCGTTGTTTTATTTATAGCATGCATGAATTTAGCTTCGCACAAGACCTTTGTGTAACCCTGGTGTGCACTTCACAAAGTACCTAGCCTACTGCGTATAAAGGATTATATCCTACTCATTTCGGCAGATATTACATAATAGGATTAATATTATACTACGCTATTAGAACCCCTCACGACATGTGAGGTTAAGCACGGGGTTTTAGGTTTCCGTCTATTGCTATTCACATTCAACAAATTATATTTGCCATTTGCTGCTGCGAGTAGGTATCCTTGCTGAATTCCAAATCCAAACTCAATGACGGTAAACCATTTGTTCTGGAATGGCGATTAGCTAATTCACATTCCGGGACCGTATTTATAAGAGGCATCCAACGTGTGCAACCTACGAAATAGGTGTACAACCTAATTTAACGAAATTCTATACCTCCACTTAACCTGATCACTTTCGTGAAGACATTGGGTAATTGGGTACGGTACAGTGCGGATGGATACAGAAAAATAAGTGAGAAAAGAAAAGGGGTTATAGTTCAGAAAGTTTTATTCCCACTTAGTCTAAAAGGATTTTTATTCGTATCGTTTACAAGGCAAAAGAGATCCTAACGCCCTTAAAATAAAGCTATTTCCGTTACTTTTAGAATACAAATGATCTCAATATATGCCTATATAAGTACATATAATTTAAATAATTATATAATTTTATCTGAATACTAAGTATATAAATGACGTACTACAATTCTTTTATTATAGGTACCTTCTTAATAACTTGTCTTCTGGTACACAGCGTCTTTTAATCACTAATTTAATTATATTTTAGACGAGATTAACAAAACAGTAAGCAGGTTTTATAAGATTAAGCTGTATCTTAAGCAGTCCCGTGGAAGCCGTTTATTACCAGAGTACAGTACAGACACGCTACGTTTCACAATTAGGTAATTATATCAGGAACAATTGGAAGTAATTGAAGGCGACGCGAGTCTCTGGATTTAGTGGTGTGCGTCAGCGTCACCGTATTCGTTTCGAGCCCAGCATTGTAGCCCTGGAGCTAGATGTCGACTCATGTTAAATAATAATTCCTTACATTTTAATCAATAATAAATTTTATAGCAACTACAAAACATTGAGTATTGTAGTTGCAAAAAAGTGTGCAATATATACTTTAACATAATACATAACCTACATCTTTATTCATCATCTACCTGGTGATTCTATTTTATAATGAAGTACTTTGTTACCATACAAATTGCCGTACAAATTATGTAGAGCAGTTAAGAGCCCGTAACGGCACTTGTTGCAGTTGTATTAGCAATTTATGACGATAAATGAACACATAAAAGAGATAAAATATTTGCCCATAAGAAGATTACGAAATTGCAAATTTGAATCCGTTCCTCCCAAGTTTGTCAGTTAAGTATCTAATCTACGCACGCGGAGAGATTATGTGTTTTCCAACTTCGGATAACTTTTAAGACAAGACTTTTTCATTAGGAACTGTTATTACAAAAGGCCCAGGCTCAAAACCAGTCTAGGCGAAAACACTGATGCTTAATGAGAAAAGTTGAAAAGCGAAGCCAATATCAGTCGTCGAAACGCGTTTTATAACATGAAATTTGAAACTGCTATAACCTCATAAACTAAGCATTTATACTTACTTCAGATACATTGTGCTATTTATGTATATATTAAGATATAATAGTATATATGTATATCCATATAATGGTGATAGGGGCTAGTTGGGGTCACCGTCGAGGGACCTTGCGTTCAGGCTCCTGATAATTTCTAGAGAAGCGTATTGACCCATAGATAACAGCTATTGACAAGTTCAACATCTATTAGTGAACAAAATATACAAGTCTGTACTCTGATTTATTTGAAGTTTATTTAAAACAGTTCCATTTAATGTAGATAAATGTAAAACGTGGAGGTGCTGGACGGTTGGAGGATGCAATCAGAGTTTCATGTTCTATAGAGAATGCGACTGCCCCCCTATCAACCGCATACTCCTACATATTCAGCTTTACGAACTATTCGAAGAAGTTACTTTTAACATGACGTTTATGCTGTACAGATGAGATTTCTGGTATAATAAATGAATATAAATAGTATTTGAATAGTAGTAATACATATTCGAGGCTAGAATCTAAAACTGAATAGATAGATGAATAGTAGACTCCTCTATTTTGTTACTTACTTATATTAAAATACACCACAATCTCTTTGAAACAATTTCAAATCGCTTAAGATATTTTTCGCATTTCAGAAGGGAAAGTTTGGTGGTTAGGATGAGCGCGGATGAAAAGGGTAGGTAACTCACACAAAAGGATCACTTTAGTGCTTCTTATTTCGCGACCAAAACTCTTTATGCGAAGAGTATTAGTAGGTATCATGGATATACATACCTACTTTCAATACTTTCGAAGTAATCTTGAAGGCCTTTTTGCAAGGGAATTTGCAATGAAAACCTTTCTTGGGTGCTTATCTATATTATCAGATTATACTTTGTACATAACAATTTCGTTGTTACTTATTATATGTATTTGTACATTAAAAAAAAATGTTAGAAGATTGATAACCCTACCATTACAATAAACAAAACTAAGGCAATATCGTATTAATATTACGTGCTGACGTGTTGTATTTATTACGACATAAAAAAGACAAAGGAATAAAATCTTAAGAATGCCATAATATTATAGCGTTATTCGAATGCGGAATGCGGTTCTCAACCGCGCAATGTTAGATTAATGACATGGGATGGGGCTACGGACGGGAGTGCGTAGGTGCAAGCGGGGCCGCCCATCCCCAGCCGCCGCCTGGCCGCCCGCACTCTCCCTCGTCACCGAACAGATGCTGGATTTTGTAAACACAAACAGACCCGTCAACCGGCGATAATAAAACTTACGCCCCATCAAGCAAACTACTTGATGTTGATGTGAACGACTAATCCACCCAAATATTCATTTTCAAAGGCTCTGTTACTCCAATAGAACAAACTGGCGCTTTGTATATGGAAATAGCGTGTACGACTAAACTCCAAATGAAATAACTCAAGTTCAAAACAATTTCATCGCAAAGACAAATTAAGAGCCTTCGGAGCGCAATATTCTATTTCATCTTTCGTGCTTGGAATTCTAAACAAAGTTACTTACACGAAAACTTGGTTTCGTGTTGCAAATCTGAATGCCGAAAAAACACGTACGACATTGCATTGGAAGCAGAATTGAAATACCCCACTCAGAGCCAGACGGAGTTATTTAATTTTTCACAATTCGCGCTCGCGCGCGAGGGATTTGTTTTTAGGCCAGATTTTTTCAACTCGAACACGGAGCTCTTAGTTTCAGCTGGATCTTTGTGGGAATATTATTTTATATTTTAATATTCAACAGTTTGCAGCGTGGTACGTGACCGGGGGAGTATTTACAGTGCTTAGCGAAGCGCGCAGCCTCAGCTACCGGCGGGCAGGCAGCAGGCACCCTCGTGTCGACTACCACGACTTTGCATAAGGATGATTTGAATATTCGCAACAAAAAATTGAAGTTATGCTATCCTTAGTTAATCATAGTTATTTCTGTGCGATTGGTATATACATGATAGACTGATAGTAGAGAATTCAGGCTCTTACTTAAAGATGGAATAATTTACCCGAGTGAGCTAATTGGGCGCTACAGTTATAAACGAAATAAAATCGTTAATTGTATCGACACTTAATTAAACAGTAGCAATAACATCACTGACTCCCGCGAACTTGTCTGTTTTGCTTTGCCTGTTTGATCAAATTCTTAATTAAAAACTTTCCGTCTTTTAAGACGGTTCAGACCTTTGAAGTTAGACCGTTCAGACCAAATAATTTAATAAACAAAAAAAATGCCTACGAAAATAACGACGTCGCTAACTTTACGGTATAGTTGTAAGGAGTTTAAACTCTTGTTCGAAATGTGTTAGGTGGATAAGAATATGACTGAGTATAAAACTATTCAAAACTTTTATAAAGAAGCGTCGAAATTAGCCTAGCTGGCGCTGGTAGCTTGGGCTGGTATTGACCTGGCCCGCCAAGCCGGCAGTCCTGGGGCCAAATTCGACATGTACAACTGTCAGATTTCGCATCCACGTCTAATCAACAGTTGATTCTATTGCATACTGAGTGTTGATTCCGTCAACGGTGGATAATATCATTTGGTACAACCAAAACTCAACTCTAAACTAAGGGTGGTTCGGTTTGGTTTGCTTGTCACCCTAACTGTGGATTGTTAATGTAAAATTTTGACATTGTACGTATTCGAGAACTTATGACTTTTCCCACATCAACGGGAGATCAACACGATACGTCAAACGTCGCTTGTCGAATAGGGGTCATGAGCTTAATTGACCCACCATAAATTATAATAAAGCTCTTCTAAAAATCATAAAATACAAAACCATCCAATATGCATTTAGAAAAATAAAAGTACAAATATTTGCTTGCCCTCCGTATATTATTATATCTATGAACATACATAAAAAAAAAACAGCCACAACCGAATACAGAACCTCCTCCTTCTATGAAATTGAAGTCGGTTAAAAAAGAAGTTTCCTTCCTTCTTAAGTGGACTAATCTAAATAAAGTAGCAATCGGTACCTACCAACAATCAAGGCAAGTTCTCATTACACAGGACTGATAGAAAGCCACATGTAAGTATGTACATTGGCAGGCCGACATGTGTGCGACAATAGAGGCGGTCGTTTAGTGCCCGGTCGTAACTAGCTGGAATAGCTCCCTTCCGGGCGCTGCCCGCTTGACAGCCCCTCGCAAGCTTCTTACTCCATTTGTCAATCTCAAGCCAATATCCCTTTTGTGCTCGTTTCTTTTTATAAATTTAACTTTTAAAACTACTGGGGTACTTTTGCTAATTTATACTTTTTACAAGATCAATGGTAAAAGGCAGGTTACAAATTAACGGACCCGAGGGAATTTATTTCTAATTGAAGAATAGGCAGGTATAATAAAGATGTAGGTGTAATAAATGTGTTTGGATGTTATTTTTAATTTTGTAAATATCTGTTATTCAAACACAATGTATATTGTAAATGAATGAATACCTACTGATTTTCCAAAGAAACGTAATATTATTAGCGGATTTCATTCAACTGCTTTAAATTTTACTCATAATCAGACGTAAGATCTTTAGCAATGCCTCCTAGACATTTTAGTGGCGTCAATAGAAGTCACCAAAGCGTAAAATAAAGGGTGTTAAAACTATTCCTTTGTGTTCCAAGTGGGAGTGGATTTAAAAAATATTGTATTGTGGTTGTGTTGCGGTGCCGGCGGGGTCCGACACCTCGCTGAATCGGTTTGGATTCGATCATCAATAATTCGCAGCTCCGCCCGCCGCCCCAGCATTGCCGTCGTTCAACGATTTACACAAATCAATAACCTATGGAACATGAGCTTCATTAAGGTAAACGTACTAGTGCTCGACATGTTAATGACCAATAGATGACACCTTGCTGTCACCTCTATTGACAATGAGTTAAGTTTCAAGGGGATCGCGTCGAGCACCAGTACTTTTACCTTATACCTATGTAAATGGTGCATTTATATAGAATTAACTAAGATAAACCAAAAAGATCAAGGTCCTCAAGTTCTACATCTGTTTATTAATAAACAAAGATGTGAATCAAAATGTAAGGTGCCAAGTAAGTAAATAACGGTCACCAATACTATTTACTTAAAAAATATAAAGACTCAAATTCCATTTGGAGGTGCAAGAATTACAAATCAACAAAGTGCATCGGAACTGTGACCGTTACTGCGGTAAGTTCATTTATTTGAAACTATTTATTAGATTAGGTAGAGAAGCACACTAACTACCTAGAACACTGATGGCTCTCTCATAAACGTGCATTGTAATGCTTTTACTTTTGTGTAACTTTTTTAAAAATGTTTTGCTCTAAGTATGTTAAAGTTGGTCAAGCAGATCTTGTCAGTAGAAAAAGGCGGCAAATTTGAAAAATGTAGGCGCGAAGGGATATCGTCTCATAGAAAATTTGAATTTCGCGCCTTTTTCTACTGACAAGATTTGCTTGACCATCTATATTTATCTATTGTGTATCATATGTACTACCAGTTGAACTTTTAATACAGTGGTCTATGACAAAACCCGAGGGATATTCTTGTATTTTTAGAAGTAGTACTAGTGACCCTAAGGTGTATCATTTGTACTACCAGTTGAACTAGATGGTAGTACTACTGTCCCAGAGGGTGTCGAACATGGCATATTACATACCTTATTTTAGAGTTTGAAATTAGGTAAATGAGGTGTGATTTTAAACCTTATGTATTCTAATATACACCATTGTAAATATTTTCATGTAGATAAAAGTGTCGAAATATAGTGCAACGTTTGCTATCGTTTTTTTTTTTTTGCTATGTCGCTAGTTACTTTTTTGTGATCGACGTTGGATACTTACGTCGTTATTTAAGCATGTGATGCAAAATAACCAAGAGTACATAATAACATTTTCTAATGCGGAATCCACGAGAAAAATGCGTACTTAACGTAACGTAACGTAAGTATAACGTAAAGTTTGTCAACGATACAGGCACACCATATTAGGTAGGTAAGTACTATTTATTTACAACAATAAATATTAAGTACCCAATTTAATTTTACTTTAAGACTATTAAAGTCAGATCCTGAAAAGTCTGTAGCGATTTTGATAGCCCACGCAGTGCAAGTGTCACTTTAAACGTTAAACTTCTATGAAATTATGACGTATAAATAACACTTACACTGCGTGGGCTATCAAATCCACTGCAGACTTTTCTTGGTGCGACTATAGGTCCCAAAAAGTTTATTGTTCTATACCAAAGTATAGGAGTAGAATATGGTTACAAATTTATCAACATTATAAATCCATCGGTTTCTTCGTAGGTATTAAGACGGATCCATCTATCATCCGACCGTCTTTAGCGCTACGAAGTAATACATATTCCCACATACGTCGTTACTCAGAGACGTGCAAAATATACGAAATAAAGAAATATCGACTGCTCAAATATTAATAAAATGTTACAGTTCATTTCTCAGTTTGTAGAAAAATCGGACATCGAGCGAATTTTACAGTTCATTTCTCAATCTGTAGAAAAATCGGACATCGATGTTTGCTTTATAATTAGCACTTTGTACAGATTTTATATAAACAGCAAACTATGAAAATCGTATCTATAATGACAAAAATATCTACACGGATATTTAGAGCAGATTTAGAGTAATGCTCTGGATCTTTCCACTCATCCAAGGGCCTCAGTGGCCAGAAAGTTGTTAAAACCCCGCTCGTAATAATCGCACCCGAACATTTTATTCGGCCTAAGTCATAACATATTGAATTATTATTCCGGCTTAACTTGTCGTTTACGAAGTCAGGCACATAATATGCAATTATTATTTGTTCTAGCTTGAATATTTGTATTGTAACGTTTGCTCCATATGAACAGTCAGAGTACGATATGAGTTTTCCTGAGCGCCGCGAGGCATGACGTTGTAATAAGTAGCAATAAATGGTTCAGAGGATGCGTAAAAAGAGTTCACCAATCAACGCTGGAGTTACGAGGGTCTTGGAAGCCTTAAGCTCGTTATCACGCTACTGATAACTTGCCGGTTACAATTCATAATTATGTTCTATATTTACCCGACTGACACGGAAGGAAGGAGTGTAATGTGAATGTATATTTTCACCACACCAACTGGTAAAGGCTTTCTCGATTGTTCAAAAGTTAGTGCCGATAGCAAAGTTGCATTTTATTCACATGTGAGGCAAAGTAAACAAATGCAAATTTGAATTGTTTTCTTATGTTTGCTGGTTGAATTTACTTTTAAAGGCTCCTTTAAAACAAATAACAATTGTATTGTACGTCTGTTTCCATGACGAGCCTTGCAGTCCAAACGGCTCAGTTTCAACGTGTGAGGTATTGCTAGATTTATATCAAGTAATCGATTTGTAAGCAGAAGCGAAATTAATTACCTTAGATGACGTCACGAACTTTTTTTTAATTTTGAGGATAACTGTAAACCGAAAATGTGGTCCTCTGAGGCATTCTCGTAGGTGTTGAATGAGTAAATATTACCAGTGGTTTTAAAAAACGCCGTATAAGGTGACGCAAAAGTATAAGGGAGACGGATGAAGTAACAGCCCCCTAATCAAGTGGATGATCCATGAAAGCCGTGACCCAGTGCAGCCCACTTTAAACGACTCCGAGCTTCGTAACAAAATATCGAATACATAAACGTTTTCCCGGGAAATGGGATTCAGTTTCGGGTCGCGTTTCCGTTTATTGTTTAGGTGAGGTTCGATAACCTGTTACGGATTAATTTCACGAGACATGAATAATTGTTGTATTTTTAATTATTTAATCTGATATGATTCATATAATAAATAAGATTTTGTATTTATTGTTTGCAGGAATCCACATGAAGTGTTTAGTCATTCTGCAAGTTTTCGCTTGTCGGTTTTCAAGATTTAGTTAGATACGTAAGTACCTACACCTACAAAAAACCGGACAAGATCTCCACTATTAGGCATTTAAATTCTATTAATAGAATTGAAAACGAGTGGTTTAATACCATAGGATTCCCAATTTCTATTGCTTGTATTTCAAAAATATAAATTCGCAGTTTTCTATAGATTTTCGAGTGACGTAATCGAACGCTCGTAATTCAAAAATCGGCTTCCAGCTACTATATTCGCGTGTAATGCTAAGAATAATTACAGTTAAGCAACAACATCTACCTACTTACATATAGCGAGATTCTCACGCAGATTTATATTTAACCACAAAAACGGGGTGCATCGCGAGTCAACATGCACTCGAGTCGCGGAAGCGATCTCATTGAAACTGCGCCCTGTAGCCCATTTTATGGGTCGCCGGCGCCGTTAATTAACGCGATTTCTTTTCCCAGAGCTCACAGTTCCTTTGAATATGTACTACAAACTACTACTATTTATACGTACAGTAGGCTAATTGTATGTATGGTTTAATTTAATCTATGGGATTACCTAAAACTTTTGAATCATTTCTATTAGCTGACATTTAACTAATTTAGTTCTTTAAAATTATATTATTGACAATGCGCATCATTACTACTCTACTACTAAGGCTTTAAATTTAAATAATTATATTGAAACGTATTAAGAATCTGCTAATCCGATTTAGGCGACTTATCCGCGTGGCTCCGTTTCTGATC
This sequence comes from Cydia fagiglandana, assembly GCF_963556715.1. Classification (NCBI taxonomy): domain Eukaryota; kingdom Metazoa; phylum Arthropoda; class Insecta; order Lepidoptera; family Tortricidae; genus Cydia; species Cydia fagiglandana. The sequence goes on from NC_085937.1 coordinate 9,723,728, forward strand.
TAGCGCAGGATTAGCACTACTACACTAAATAACTATTCAACAACTAAGTATATTTTATATGTAGTTTGTATTTTCGTTTTATTTCTAGTTATAACTTTAGTTTTAATTCTGTATCCTGACAGTCTTAAATAAAATAAAATAAATAACATTATTCTGACATTGAAAAAAAAACAACTATAGGATCCCACGGTGACCGACGATTAGTAAGGGGTTGTGCACAAATCACGCGAGGTGATTTCGGCTACTTTTTGACCCCCCCTCCCCTTTGGTGAGGTTTTTGGTTACCCCTCCCCCTTGGTGAGGTTTTTCGTTACCCCCCCTCCCCGCACACAACCTCACGTGTATTTTTTGTTTTATTTTTATTCGACCTAATTTTAAGATAAATAGTATTGTATATAGAAAATCTCGTTTATTTCTCTATTTTCGTTAAATAGTCTCGCTATTCTGAAGTGCAGAGTGAAGATTTATGTTTAACGAAACCGAGAAAAAGTATCTACTCATGTGGTAGGTTTTTTTTTTCTTAGTTTCGTTCATTATAGAAAAATGCACGTCAGGTTTCCTTGTACCCTCCCTCCTCCAACGTGATCTATCGTGATTTTTCCGTGAACCCCCCTCCCCTATCGAACCTCGCGTGATTTGTGCACAAGCCCTAACCTCTGAAATTAATCACCTGAGACCTGAGTTGCGAACGCGTTAATAAATAGAAAAGGTATATTTTCTCATGATTTTCTCCCTGCTAGCAATAAGTTGACAAGAGTTCGTTACGTTTGGCGGTTCGGTTCAAATAAATTTTAACGAACTCGCCTTTACACTTTCTATCGATCATAATAATAAGGAGAGCACCATCAGAGCCAGTTCATAATCACGCAATTAACATAAAATACTATTTTAAGAACAATGTAAAGCTGCCTCAAGGCTACTTTCGGTCGTACTTCGACATAATTCACCAGAAGGCGAAGCGTTTAAAGTTAAAGAAAAAGGTCAAATGAGGCTGGACCCATTTAACGAATATTGCAATAGGGAAAACAAAAGTCACAGAAGGTAGGTAATGCCATTAATTAAACTTAACTACTCAGCTAAGCGTTTCTCTTGTTGGAACGCAGAATTTCTCATGCGAATGGTCACGCTACATTGTAAGTATGTATGAAAAGTAACTAGCACTGTGTAGATGAATAGGACTACTAATACAATTTGCAATATGTCCCAAACGCAATATTAAAGAAAAAGGGGATGTTCTTCTGCCCATCCTTCATACATTGCAGTTTACTTATAAATGCTATCGGTGGATGATGAATAAGGTACGTTTCTGCCCCAATACAGAATATTAAATGGGCCGCGTATAACTTTTGTAATAAGTCTCTCTTGTGCTTTGTGGAAAGGGCTTACGTGTATTGGTGTCTCAATTATGCATGAATACGCTTATAATATTACCTACCGCATCGGCTAGTACATTTCGTAGAAGTAGATTATAACAGATAGGCTTATAGGAATAAGTAGATTTGATCGTATATAATTGTTTTATCGTTGCCTTTACATTAATGAATTTGACTAATAAATAAGCAAATACTCCATTCGCCGGCAAGGAATGTGCTATTTTTTGGCGTCGTTCTTTGAATGCATATCGTGAGAGTATGACAGGTCTATTAATAAAGCGTCATTGAACGTAAGTCAAAGATAGTGCACTGACTACGTGTCTTATGAGTTATGTAGCATTTTACATGGACCGATTTATATATCTTTGAGCATAATACAAACAATAAGGTCAATTAAGCGTATTTACGGATATCCGAATTCCGACAATAGGAATTTAAAGTTGATCATATTTATAACTACATTTAAGTTACGGTATAATTAAAAACAGTGTTCTGGAATTGGATTATGAACTGCCAATGTACTCCTTTTAGGTGGCTAAATCAATTACGAAAGATTAATTTGTTTACGTGTCGGTCCTCGACATAATTAGGTTAAGACGTAAATTGAAGTTTGTAACGGGCGTCGTACATCGTTGTCGGTTCTGGTCGGTAATCCTGGGTGACAGGCACCGGCGCACGGCGGCCCTGGACCATCACCTACGGGAAATATTGATCTTATTTGAGCTTGATTAACTCAGACGTTGTCGACGAACTAATAATACCGAAACTCTGGCACGTGGCCAGGCGAGGCCTTAATGGTACTTCGATCCACGACAACTCTCAAAGGTGACGCGCTATATCGTTGATTTGTTTGATCTCACACTGATAAGTAATTCAGAGGCCGGTGAATTCCCCAGCTTCCCTAATAAAGCCCGGCCTGAACCAATGAACATCCCATCTACGCTACGCTGCCCAACGATTACCTGTCCGTAGTAAATAAAGGTATGATGTTACGCTCTAAAAGGCTTTTATAAGATTAAAATAGCGCTAATTGTAAAAGCTTTTAACAAAATATATAACGCGAATAAATCCGTAACTTTTAATTACTGGAAGCTCATTATCCAGCAACTATCTGACGTTTTACAGGTTTAATAAGATACATACTTATTTTTTATTCCTTAATTAAATATATGAAATAGATTTGCAAAATATATTAACGAAGTTTTTGTTACATTTATACCAATGATACTAAATAAGTATACCTACGCATAAAAAACATAATTTATGTTATAATTATATCAGACCCTCCTTTAGGTCAAGAAATGAAGACAGTGCCAATTTGAGGGTTGACTAGTTTAAACCAACGTGGTGTCAAGGGACGACTTTGTTAAATTATGCGCAGATCTGCAAAATTTGCCTCAGGTTGGATGCTAAAACTGGATTCTTTTTTTACAGAGTTGAGAGAGAGAGTTGAGGTTATTAAAAAGTTGATAAAGCACCCTCGGGCATAGCGACCGAAAATTCGTTGTAGGTTCATCGGTTTCATTTTAAAACTCACGTCCTATTATAATTTTATCGTTTTTGTAGATCAAGAGTTTCAAACTCTCATTCTTTTGAAAAAATTCATACTGCCCGATCAAGATAAAATCAGAAAATGTATTTTTTACACTAGACAGAAAATACGCACTTTAACAATATAAAGTGCCTAAACCGTATTGTATCGTATCGTGATCTAATATGGTATAGCATTGTAATGATTAATTAATAATCATACATATGACAGTAACATTGGGTTGCTCCCACCAATAAAATTGTTAAGAGTTATTTTATAAAATAAAGCCGGTCGAGACATGAGAGAACTACAATTACAACTGGCAACTAAAACATCTAACTTTAAACGCTACTTTAAAAAAAATACAGAAAAGAAAAAGAAGAAGAAATAAACTAATTTGAAAGTTATTAAAACAAAAGCAAAGTAGATTATCACGTGCGCACAGTTTTTGGAGTAATTGACGCGCAGATCATGCTGATGAGAACACTTAATGAAGTTAACCGACGAGCGTTTAATGAACCTAAGAAACTATACAAACATGCCTTAAACACATAACAAGAATCCCAGATGATACAAAAGTGTGAATTGTGGTGTTTAAGAGTGCTAAACGATTTAAACATACATAGTCAATTACATTCGCAGGCACGTGACTGAGATTGCTGTAAATTGTCGGATTAATGAGTCTTATTTTAACGATTATACAATGCATTCACATGCTAAAGTGCCGTAAATATCAAATAGTAAATACCAGTAGGGTTGTGGTCCCCGTATCGATGACATTGCCGTTACTCACCTGAAAGCAAACATGTACCAGGTCAACTCTGTTGTCGGCGGTACTGGCTAGACCTTAACATAACACTGATTTACGTAAAACGCGTTGGCTAATATAAACTAATCGTCTAACGTAAATACTCCCTGCGTACTACAATGTTAATCACACTAAAGCATTCGAGTTTTGTTGTGTCATTCGTATAATGTGATTGGACGGCGATACCGCAGTCGTCGAGCGTAGGAGAGATCTAGTTACTGTTATAATTGAGTATGAAACGATATTGGCAGTGAAATTGACATAACATATATGTTAAACACGATGCCCAGACAAATGATGCAGTTTCGGTAGTGCCTTGCATTACGCATTACGCGGGCACTAGTTATCGAGTCGGGTGGGCGAGGCGTCGCTGCCCGCAAACCGAGCAGTTCTGGCACGAGCCCAAATAATTTTCATACTCCTCTCGGGACCGGGATAAGTTGCCCTATTCACCTGAATCGGAATACATTTACATTCTACTGCGATCGTAATTTGCACTGTACCCGTCCTGTCCAATAACGAGGTTATTCGTATTGACGTCAAATCTTTTACGACAATTACTGTGCCTTCAGCGTTCAGATATCGGACAAGGGTTTATATTCAATTCAAACTTACAATGGGAGTAGTACATATTAACAATGCATTTTTTGTTCATATTTCAAATGAAAGGTTAATTAAAACTTATAAAAAATATGATTAGTATATAACGCGCAAAGTGGAGAAAAGCAAGTAGAAAAGCGGACTCTGGCAAAGGCCGGGATAACGGTAGGTAGAAGAAGATAACCACAATCAATATAACCTTATGTATGTTTATTGCTCATCCGATTAAAAGTTAATGGAGGTAAGCGCTCGCCTAATGGGCGATTATATGTACATCATAATGTATATTACTTGGGTCCGAAAATCATATTTAGAGGATTCCCTGGAACATGAAAACAAAGGCCACACTTTTACCGCCAAATATTGAGACGAGGGTTTCCAATTACGCTTTATGTTCTCGGGTCACAACTGCCACAGCAAAATATATTTTTATACTTGGAAGGTATTTAAGTTAGACTTTTTCACCACACCAGCTGGTAAAGGCTCTCTTGATTGTTCAAGAACTGCTAAGAAACTTACATTTTATCCACATCATCATCAAAGTAATCATTGATTACTAATCAAATGCAAATATTGAGATGTAAACTTATGTACTAAACAAACAGAAGTAGAATGACTTTGAAATGATGATTTTGAATATAAATAGTTATTAACATTCATTTTGAATCAATTTGCTTTTTGATTTAGTTTGATATTTTACAAATAGTATTTTCCTTGTGTCGGTGTGGTGAAAAATGTTGTTTCACTCGGTAGCATAATTTGTTTAACCCTCGTGCCTTGCAACCCTCGCAACGCTCAAGATTACATTTTTGGAATCTTTCGGTTGCTCGGGTATCAATATTAGCACGAGAGGTTAAACCACAACTTAGCCCTCTTGTAAAACAAATAACTATTACTAGGATCATATTCCATAGTGAACGCGTCAGACGAGCGCAATAAGTTATCAAAAGTAGCTCCAATTACACGGCACGGGCATCGCTCGAGGATTGAATGAAGTGAAACAATAATTATAGTAAGCGGCGCTCGTGGCGCTGCGCCCGCGCGCCGTGCAAACTGGTATTTATTTACCACCAACTGAACTGGTTCGCCTTCAAATGCCAGATGCAATACATAGGTTTCATTACTAAATAATTTGACGGAATATATAATAAGTTTAGAAATTTGGCAAACCTCTGTTCTTATCTTGCGGACACGAGAGCGTATAACAGATAAAGCAGCCTCTCACAAATGCACCTATAACTATAGGTACACAGTGAGTGTGCAGGTCTCATGAGGATATGAATCAATCACGCTCCGGCATTGGAAACAAACAAAGTAATAATGAGTTAACTACCACATTAAGCATTCTTTAACTGCGTAATTAAATAACAAATAAAACGATAACAAGTTATTAATGATTAACAAATAGTTACTCATTAGGCGAGTAAATCAACAGAAGGGTTTCAAGTTTCCATATGACAGGATAAACAGAACATGGGAACAAAAGTTCATTCTAGGTCCATAAGCGTGGAAACATTGGGAACGCTTCCTTTCACCGGTTCGCTTTGAAGCGGTCTGTGGGCGCAATCAGCGCACGCTAACAGCTCGCTGCAGGCACACGTGAAGTGCCGCCGCCGCCGCCCGCCGCGGCTGCCGCACCGAGGCGAGCCGCGTTTGATTAATCGCTATAACCGCACATATCAATGACGACTAACCCGCATAAAACCGCACTTACATATTATCTGCATATATGTTATACTTAGCCGAGCCGTTATTAATAAACAATACATTATCAGACTTAGGGCCACTTGCACCATCCCAATAGCCCAGGGTTAAACGTTTAAACCTAGAGTTACCATGGTTACCAGTACAATTTGACACTTAGTTAACGGTTTAACCGGTTAACCCCGGGTTAGTGGGATGGTGCAAGTGGCACTTAGTGTCACTTGTGATCTGAAGCATTTTTTTAAATCCTGTACGTTACTGTCATACATTGAAAATGGTATCAAAATGTAAAACATACTAGTAAACTTCTTTAGCCACTTCCCCTGAATGCTCTTTGCTCACAATTTTGAGTAGAAATAACCGAAATTTTAAAAACACTTAGTTTTAGCCCGGCACAGCTGTCGGATGAGAATATTAATGCTCAGATAAAGTTAATGTAATTAGAATAGGACAGATTAATAGGTACGATACGACCTTCAAATCTAGTAACATTACAGGCACACGCGACGCAGAAAAGGTAAACAATAGAACGACCGGAAGGTCTTTAATTCCTATACAATGCAATGTTATCCAGTAGTATGACAGCAACTGGACTGCCTGCACATCGACAAACCGAACGAGCCAATAGGTTTAATTGGGAGATAGAAAGTAGCAAAGTAAACAAATGAAACCTATAGTTAATTGTTTAGCTGACTCGATATTCCGTAGTAACTAACGGGTGTCCAAAAAATAATTCAAGGATTGAGTAAAATGTAAACACTATTTATTAAGTATATAATTTTGATGGCATCAGAATATGAAATAGCGCATCGAGTAAATGGTTTCCGCGGCTCCGATGACAGTTACTCACTCCTCTATGAAAAATTATGGTTCTATGATGATGGCTTTATTTTCTGTTGCTAAGAACAAATACCAAAAAGTACGGAACCCTCGGTGGGCGAGTCCGCACCTATCCGGTTTCTTTCAAACCTAAACTGTCAGCTGTCATACTGTTTGGTTTTTGTTATTGCTCACACTTCACCGCACAAATGGTGCCTAATAGGTAAGGACTGTATCGTTTATTATAAATACAGATTAAACCTGGTCTAACTGTTGACGTGTGTATTATTTTGTATTACTATGTTCTTAAGGTATAATCTGGGCGTATTTTTAAGCCATATCTGATATAAGAAGGTTTTACATTTATTTTATTTTAGGGACTTTATGCTGATTTTAATACCGTCTAGCAAATGTAATTTGGACAAGCCTATCGAGCTTAATTTGAGACTATTTCACCGTTTCCTTGGTACGATTTAAAGAAACAAAAGGTTAATATGCTGCCAAAATATGCCATCTAAGTGTCCTTTTCATGATTGCTCAATTGAACATCCACAGAATAAATGTGGTGATTTTTTATCTTTACATGAAAACGACTTTTTATGCAACATTTTGGATTCCCGTCAATTTCTGACGCTAGCGAAATAAGGGAAACAGCTAAAAGAATCTACCGAAATCCAAAGCCTAACGGACATTCATGGCGTTGAACCATGGCTAGAACAGGTCGATAGAAACGCTCCATGATGGTTATATTGTATACCAAAGTCGGGGTTGTCGTAAGTAACATGCCATATTCTCTAAAAGGCCACCAAGCACAGATCCAAAACTTTTTTTCCAACTAAAAGAAATGATTAGACTATGCCCAGATGTTTCGCTTTACGAATCATATGTAATTGCTGTTTACATAGTACGTTTTTTTTGTGTAATATCTCGTCTTGTTCGCAAACCGTAAATTTTCTTGTAGTATTTGTCCAAAATCGTTGTAGTTACTCGGGAGGATTGGGTAAATATTGTCCAAACCATATGCTTTACGTGATCTCCCAGGACGAAATGTTACTTATTATTAAAGCACCAATTAAACTATATGTGTATTTTTTTAATAAAAATATAATACCAGAAAAAACGGCTAAGTAAAGTTGTATTTATAATAAACGATACAGTCCTTAATCTACATTTTGCACGATTTTAGGACATCCTTTAACAACTGCGCTCACATGAACTATCCAATAGTGCAGTTGTAGGGGTGCAATGTGGTAGTTGGCAGGTGAATCGAGTGGCTCGACTATCACGTAAACAGGCCTTTTTGTGCTCGAGCTCGAGTTGAGAACAGATAAAGCTAGTGCCAACTTCAGTCTACGGTCTGTAAGCTATTCAATTCGGGGTTCACTTGTAACAGAAATGTGGTTGATATTTACCGAGAAGATTGAAAAGTTAAAAAATAAGGAGAGCGAGTGAATTATATCAGGCGAAGTTATAGCGACGCCCCGAGGGTTTTGGGCGTGACACCGTCTGACCTATAGCCAATTTTAGATAGCTAAAAGTTAAAATGGAAACTCATAGCATCAACATAAAGCAAGCTTCTGTTGCTTATTTAGCAGCAATATGATGATCATAATAAGGAAATTATCGATTGCGTTCTATCCGCGCAAGTTGCGGAAATTGATCTTCTTGGATAGAAAGAGGGCCGGATCAGGTATATTCTGCATGAAGTACAAAGACGTGGGACAAGTTGACAGAGTAATAAATCTCTCATTTAAGTCGTATTGCCATTGGACAACGTCACGTACACGCAGTCGGATTGCCGACATTCCTCGCATCCAACACGATATCTGCGACTGTTCTTGGACTGAGGCCAATTTGTGTCCAAAACAGATTTTTGTAAAGATATCAAGCATGTGGAATGGATCTTGCTCATCATGAACGTACATTTATAAATTAATTGATAGTCGCGGTTCAGTGACCGCTCGAGTTAACAAGTGTTGCTACTTTTGCTGTGCCGTTGGTGTTTTAAAAGTAGTTTTAAGCGAATATGACATTCAATTTGCAGACGCCCATTGAGATAATGAACAGTGCCGCAAAAACAAGTAACTGAACGGTTAGTGAGATGAATTGAACACCATTTTGAAAATAATAGTGTTTAAGCGTTGACAATCAAGGGTTAACCTTTAGGTCGCGAGATAAACCACGCCAACACCGTTAACTACTAATTTACTGCGTACTAAGCAGTTGTGATTTCACAGCATGGAAATCATAGACTTTGTTTCACGATTTTGCAGTTGCACTCAGAAAAATAAAACCCTTGGCTAAGATACTTCCCAATAAATAATTGATTTATAGCGCAACTTTACTTTATCAGCTTTTATATTAAAACCCAATCTGTTACAACCCAATATTTTGTTGTAATAGGATTTACTGACATGGTTCTGGAACATGGTCATGGAACTGGATGCTCTAATTTTATGACAGACGTTCCGGCATTTCGTATAATACAGATATTTTTGACGACGACTGTACTGTACCTATTGTCGTGTCAACGGTACAACAAGAGTTAACTCCTATATACTAAACGTCAAGCGCGGGTATTAATAGCTCGACGTCCCAATTAAGTGGGCCTGATAATAAGATCTTGACTTACCACAATGGATCCTACACGTATAAATAAAACGATCGCTCGAATATAAAACGCGTGTTAGCTAGTTATTTAGCTCCCGGCGCTACATGTACGAATGTCTTGTGTTATTACCTAAATTGCTTTCTTATAGTTGTAACGAGTATTAAGTAAGTCCTTAGAAAACATAATTAAGATTTCAGATTCCGAAAGCCGCTACACGGTATTTAATCACCTTCTCAGACGATTGATTAATGAACGTCCATGAACGTGCGCAATGCGAGACAAATGAACGCTTACTTGCCGGAGACACGCGGCTAGTCCAACTCCCGGAAAATGGGTGGCGCCCGCCTTTCAACAAATCAACACTCGTCATGTGCTTCATAAAAATGCGGAGCCACTTTCAACAATAGTAGCTTATAAACCAAGTATTGAAATGATGCTTCTAACCTAATTAATTAAGAAGAAATACATTTATTTTAACGCCACAACATAGTACATGAAAAAAGAAAGGGATGCAGACATAAAAGAAATTTGGACGCTAAAATAGGATCTCCACTCAGCATATTGCCGCGGCAAACCGAATAAACAGTCTACTTTCCATCACGTTTAACTATTTAAAAAGAATCGTTAACTACACTTTTATAGAACCAGAAGTTATTATACATTATGGTAAAAGTAAAAACCAGGTGGAAATTCGACATATCTTACGCTCGAAATGCAATGTATGTAATTTATAACGAATTCTGCCTAGGTGTAAATACGAATATGAGGAAATTAAAAAGGGCTTACTTGAGCCTACCGTCCATGTGCGAATATTTCCAGCTGAAATCAGTTACAAATAGACTCGTTAGCGAACGTCGCTTCGGTCACTTTAATGGGTACAAATTTAAATTGTGCCGTAAAATGCATGCGTTAACTGAAAGTGTAATTTACTGTATTCAAGCGAGTGAAACTCGGTATTCTAGAATGAATAATTACACTTGCTGTGCAGCCGGTTGCCGACTGAGCTCGGGGTAGTAAATAAACCGGGGCACATCCCTAACATAATACAGAAGGGTAAATAAAATCGTGGACTGTAATTACTCGCTGCTCTGTTCGTCAAATTTGATTTAGTAAACGATATGTCGAGGTTTGTCGTCCTTACTAGTGTTAGATAGGGGGTTTCTAATGACCTTTATTATCTTATCTCGGAAGTGACAGTGTTGGACTTAAATATTGACGATATTCGTATGTTTAGGTAAACAAAATCACTGGCGGGAGCGCTGTAACGTTCCCCACTGACGACCCTGTGTATGAAATATGATAATTCTAAAGTTTTCAATTTCTCATCGAGATTTTTTCGTTTTATTATTCCAAAATTCTTATACATACATATCCGGTTTCTCAGCAACTCTACCCATATACTTCATAAAGCGTTTTCTTGATAACATCAGGGATCCGTTTCATGAAAGCTTATAACTTATAAGGTTGTCTAACGCGACCGAACACCGAGGCAAGTGGCAAGCCAAACAGGGATTGTGATACCATTTCTCTTACCCCAGGCAAAACAAACTTTGTTTCGTATCACCAGGGGTCGGAAACCGGTATTTGCTCCATACAAAAATACCGGTATTATTGTGTTCGTTTTCGTTCTTTGGTTTATTATTTCATTTTTAATGGAACAATCTAATAATACGAAGTTGTTACCTAAATACATGATTCAGTCCTACATACAGAGCGCAAAATAATTCAAAATATTGGGTTATTTCGGGGTTTAAAAAAAATACCGGTTACGAGCCCTGCGTATCACGTTTCAAAAGGTTACTTATGTCGTTGTTTGTCAGTTGTCGATTGTCGATAAGGAAGATGCATATTTATGGCAGTAGTGATTTATAAACAACACCCAATAAGAAGTAAGCAACAGTTCGTTAAACAACTACACTTATTTTGCGACATACCTAACTTTGTTCTAAGACTACTTTTGTTTAAAAGTATATCATTAATTTCAATTACATTTCATTTTGTCACAAGGCTCTCTAAGCCGCTTACAGCTATTTATTTTTGACTGGAGATTTTTACATCGGCAAATGAGAGTTTTAGGTGTAGGTGTATATATTAATACATAATACATAAATAAGTAGGATATAGCCGGCAGATTTACAGAGATCACCACATAAGGATATCGTACAATTAGTTTTTTAACAGATGTTAAACAGCTGTCACAGTAACGTGAGAAAATGTTATTTATTTTGAATTTTTATACTATTACGCAATCGTAAGGTCCATTTCTAGGCTCTGGGAATCTCTCAGATTTATTTTAAATTATGTAGGTAATCTATCCTAAATGTAAATGTAATAGTAACTCTGTCTTTGTGATTCTTATTTTTTTACGATTAAACTACACGCTAAAGAGATTATGTAAATCATAATTATAGCCGTGCAAATTTAAGGCCTACTTTATTATTTAGAATGCACCAACTTGAAGCAAACTTAACGCCCATGTTATAATGTCTTTATGATCTCGTTAATATATTATACCGCCTAACCTCCATTAAATCTCGATGAACTTCCTTAACTGTGTCTCCTGGTAGGTTCTGTGCAAAAGCAATTTTAGGAGTGGCTTTTACCGCGGCCCCGTCCCCTTAATAAGCGTGTGTTTAACGAAATACGAGTATAATTTGGGTCGATTCATCTTGATGTCCTTCATCCCGGCAAATTCACGAGAGAAATAAGAGCCAGGCTAACGAAAGCTAAAGCAAGTAAACTCAATTAAGCGGCAACGCCATACGTGTATCTTATCATACATGGGGGGTTTTCTAATTGGACGTATTTCATGAATAAAGGATGTATAATATGTACTTAAGTGAGTTTGCACCAAATTACTAGGGTTTATAAATATTATATTGTTTCTAATGGCTTTATTTATAAACGTCTGCCAAATCTAAGATGCCGTTGGTAATCGTTTGTCTCTATCCGTTACTTTGACATTTGTGTTTGTCAGAAAGAGACAAAATCCAACAGAGGTTTGCTGAGATTAGGTAAATATTACGCAATGTTTTTTTTAGGTTTGCTGAGTTTTATGATTGACTTCACCATTTAAGCCGAAGCCAGGACATGACAAGGAAAATCTCATTATATCCCGAAAACAGCGAAAACTCGTGTTCTTTAGAAACAAATTTGTTGCAAATTAACTGTAGTAGGTAATTAATAATTATCTACTTCTACATCCTCCAATGAATACGTCCAATTTGGAAACACTCTGTATGAATATTAATATAAATTTTGACTAAGTGTGGGTGAATGTTAAATCTCCTTGGTATATTTTCCGTTAGCAAATCAAGGGTTGTTAGGCTGCCGTAATATAATATTTTCACAGACTCGCCTTATCGCTTATAAGCGCGCTAGCTAAATCCTGTCGGCGTAATAAACGTACCTAACGTAACGAATTCCCTTTCATACTTATATATAATCATAGGAGGATTATAGTAACGTGATAGGATTAATACTTAGTTTTCATCAGTGCGACTGCTTCCGCGAGACGCCGACATTTTACAAATATTTAGTACCTACGTTACCTACTTATCATATGTTTTATCTGGCGAAATATGTGTGAAGCAGTTTCATGAGATAAATGTTTGTCTGATTGATGACAGCTCTTATTATATTAACCGTGTAATTTTAACTTTAACATGTAATTTGAATAACAAGAATCACCACCAAAAAAATTTGGATTATTTTTACATAGATAGTATTATGATTTTTTGTTATCATGCAAACAATTTGAATTGTTAATGGAATTGACAAGCAAATAGGAATCACATGTAGATACTAGATACATACATAGGTATATGTATGTAACACTGCGCCGAACGTAGTTAGGAAGTTAGAAAAGCAACAAAAGGGTGAACAAGATAAGTCGATTTTCCGCTCTCCCGGTTACTCCAAAATGAGCGAAATAAGTAACTCATTAACAGCTTCAACAAGGATGGCTGTGTTACTTAACAACATTTAAATTAATTTGTAACTTTCACGAGGCGTGTACAATGAAGACCGCCATTAAAAGCGGTAGGGGCCCAACCAGCGAATTAGAGGGGAACCTGGCCCGGAGGCTTTGCGTCCAACAGGAATTTGTAGATGTTGTCATAGCAACTTCGAGTTGGATAACTTAGAAGCCATACCCAACTGAGTTCCTCGCATGTTCCGTGCGAGACAGATTAGATTCTATGAAATTAGATCTGAAGAAACGAAAGTGTATCTATTGCTATTTTAAATAAGATACGGAATGAAATAAACAGAATGTTAATTTCCGTTATCCCTAAACTAGTAGGGTCAGTAAGGTCATTTAGCATGCACTGTAGTCTCAGGCGATGCCGCTTGGCACGATTGTTCCTTAGGTCAAACAAAGTTGATCTGGCCCGGTACCCAGGAGATCGTACCATGCAGACCCCCCAAAAAGGGGGGGTGAAAGGGTCGGCTCCCCAGGTCCAATCTATGCTATATTCCTTCCTAGTCTTAGCAACTAGGACAAGTTATATATCATTTTCGTATAAATTAGGGACGAGGAATTCATTTTTGAAATAATTATTTTGCTTATCCATACAAAAAAAGAATATTTTTGTACAAAACATGAAAATGTTATGTAAGTAATTTTTTGTGACAATTTTGGATGTTACAATCACAGTGTGGCGATTTGCACTAAATAAAAAATTGGACGACGTAACCCGTGTATTCTTTATTCTGGAAAATGTCACTTTATAGTAGGCATTCATATATTTTTTCCTAATAAAAAAATAATTTATAGCACGTGGCGGTAACGATTTCCATACAAATGGAACTATGCCCAAAATCAATGATTAAAAATGTTTACTAAAACACTGAATTTGACATTTTAAAAGTTTAAATATAATGTTTTAATAATTTTTCCATGCGGTTTGCCCTTTTTTGGTTAAATAGGGGGGGGGGGGGGGAATAGGGGGGAGAAAGTTTGTATGGAAGAAAAATAAAAACAACAAATTTGTACCAAAAAAGGGCAAAAACGCATGGAAAAATTATAAAAACATTATATTTAAACTTTTAAAATGTCAAATGTTCAGTGTTTTAGTAAACATTTTTAATCTTTGATTTTGGGCATAGTTCCATTTGTATGGAAATTGTTACCGCCACGCGCTATAAATTATTTTTTTATTACGAAAAAATTTATGAATACCTACTATAAAGTGATATTTTCCAGAATAAAGAATACATGGGCTTAGACGTGCGCGCCGACCTAAAATTTGCCGGCGGCGGCGCGCCGGCTTTTTTGGTCGGCGCGGCGCGGCGGCGCCGGCGTGTAGCACATTTTTTCATTTAGGCATTACCTACTAAAAACTGCAAAAATTAACTATCTATAGTTTTTCACTAGCATTATACTTACGCACACGCTGTTTTGAACATATCCCCGATTCTAACATACATTTTTTTTAAACAAAAGGGGGCCTGTGGGCCCGATTCGGACCATGAAATAGACATCTATTAGATATCTTGTAGACATCACCAAGATACGATAACGATATGTTTAAGATCTAACCTGTCAAATTTAACATTTACGCGATTCTGGAGATACTCTTGAACGATTTCCACAGGATATGACTTAGAGATCCAATTCACATCTAAATACCCTATCTAACGTAAAAGTGACATTGGTTGCCCGAATTGCGCTGCAAAAGAGAACTAGTAGTAGTAGTTGATATCTAAACTGTAACGCATCTAGAATGGATTGGTCGTGTGCGCCGCGCTGGCGCACCGCCGCCGCCGGGTTTTTTGACCACGCCGCCGCCGCCGATAAATGATCGGCGTGACCTTGAGTGTTGTTAATTAGCTATTCCAAGTTGGTTTTTGGATTACGAAACGGATTTTTTGTATTATTTATGTTACAGTTGTCAAATATACATCAATTTTAATTAAATGAAACTGATTAGCCAGTTGCAGAAACTACTTGACACACCAATTAAAGTAACTGAGATATCCTAAGTATTCACCGTCAACTGTTAACGAACTCACGAAGACTGCTGCTAGTGCTGCTTATACCTTGGACAGCTACAAGAACAAACCCCTCCATTCTCAAAGAGCTCTATATCGCCACTCATCTCTTCCTAACATGCCATGGGTGAGCCCTTAGATTCTTCGGCCATTTTATCCAACGCATGATGTGGAGAAACACATCAATTTAAGCTGAATGAATGGCAAACATGCTCGAGTTGGAGCATGTGCGAGATGGTCGAACGCTATGAAGAGGTCGGCTTGCAGCAGTCTGCACCGTGCAGTCCATAAGGCTTATGACCGCACGAAAGGAAGACAAAATACATGTGGTCGCGAACCTCAGTAATGAGAAAACGAGAAAGAAGGTAGTCTCGGAGAGCCTGGTGCTTGTACGACAAGAAAACCATTAAAAAGAAGCCATAGCAGTCCACTATAGTCTAACAAAAGTCAAGAATATGTGGAGTTCTGTTTTGTTAAAGTACGTCATTTTTTTTAAATAGGATAAGCCATGGAAAGCTTGAGAAAACGGAGAGTTACAAATCGGATCGAAGGGCATTGGGACCAGGTAACTTCTTAATGCAAGCCAGTTACTAGGGAAAATAAGTTATTATACCTATCCTATATTAATTTACAAACCCTATTTTACTCACTGCATATTCAAACTATACGTAGTTAACTGACCAGTAACCTGCATTGATAAAATTTTTAAAGAAAAACAACAAATTAATGTTTTTTCTTAAGAAACCTGAAATTCAAGGTCACGCCGAAAACACGTAGCCGCCGTCAATTTTTTGGCAAACGCCGCCGCTGATCTTTTTTTAATCGGCGCACACATCTAGAATGGATCTAGTAAGTGTCGTCTCTTGTGAATATCTTGAAGTTCGAATACGGCAGTGTCTGTCTTCGCGCTAGCCACCCCAAACCACTTTTTATAAGATAGCAAGATATTTGTTAGTTCATGATTGTTCAGGCCTTAGAATCGTTAGGGCCCCGATTCCTTAATTTTTTTTTTCAAAGTGGGGTGGATGTCTTCACGCTAACCACCCCACCCCGAAATCAGCCAAATTAACTATGTGAAGTCATCGGGCGACGTTCGTTCACGTTTTTTCAGGCATTAAAATCGTTAAGATCTCATTAGATTTGCCATAAAAAAATAAAATCGAAAAATTCATAATATTTGGCCGTGCACCGGCGCGCCGAGTGGATGAGCCGGCGGCGGCGGCGCGTATGAATGGCGGCGCGGCGCGGCGGCGCCGGCGCGGCGCGCACGTCTACATGGGCTACATCGTCCAATTTTTTATTTAGTGCAAATCGCCACACTGTGATTGTAACATCCAAAATTATCACAAAAAATTACATAACATTTTCATTTTTGTACGAAAATATATTTTTTTGTATGAAAAGGTATAATAATTATTTCAAAAATGAATTCCTCGTCCCTAAGTTATACGAAAATTATATATAACTTGTCCTAGTTGCTAAGACTAGGAAGGAATATAGCATAGATTGGACCTGGGGAGCCGATTCTTCCCCCCCCCCTTTTTGGGGGGTCTGCATGGTACGATCTCCTGGCTACCGGGCCAGATCAACTTTGTTTGACCTCAGGAACAATCGTGCCAAGCGGCATCGCCTGAGACTAAAGTGCATGCACTTCCATACATTTGTGTTCCTTACTGACCCTACTAAAACAATATGCAAAAATAGCGGAGTCAGTTATGAAGTTGACCCAAAAAAATTTTATTAAGCTATGAGCTTCATCACATATGATCTTTGAGTTATTCTAAGCATTTCAAGCCTGGGAGGCAATAAGGGGAGGGGGGGTACAAAGATGGCCGCCACCCGTCATCATTCAAAAAAATCTGTTCTGGTCCTGGTGGCTACTAGGGCAAGTTTGGTATCATTTTCGTATAAACCGGAGACGTAGAATTCATTGCTGATATTTGTTTTTTTCAGCTTCATAGTAATTATACAAGAAAAACGTAAAAAGATGAAAATTTATGATGGAGATATTTGCTTTGAGAGCTAATAACTTTTGTATAGTGGCCAAAAATATCATATAAAAAATACTATAATAAAGCGTAATTCATGCAGATTCTAAACATATACACGTTGAGTAATATCCTAGTGCAAAAAGATGGTGAAAAAATTATTAAATGACCGCAGCGCGGGTAGTTGGACTTTCGTTTATCTTGCGGACCGTCGTTTATCTTACAAAATGATCGAGTACGAGTATCTACGTAGGTATGCTTACTTTTCCTAGATTTTATGATGACGAATAAAATACTTTCATCCAGACATAATTCATCATACAGACATAATTTTAAGCGGGTCCAAAATTGGGTCCGAGAAATAACTATTATAAATGAAATTATTCTAATAAAATAGCGCTCTTATTTTTGCTGATAATATTAAAACACTTTTTATGAGAGAAATTGTACTACTTAGGAAGAGGCAAAATATTTATTTTCACGATAATTTTCATGCTATAACTCACTTTAAGTAATTTTATAGGTACTTACTTGTTGTTTTTAATAAATAACTTCAACCTGCACATAACATTCATTTGGATTTGATTTGGTTTGATTTTTTATGATATTTTACATTTAATATTTGCTTCAGGTTGGTGTGGTGAAAAATTCTGTGTTTCACTCGGCGGCAAATTTTGTTTAACCCTCGTTCTTTGAAACCCTTACAACGCTCAAGATTCCATTTTTCGAACCCCTCACTACGCTCGTGGTTCAATTTTGAAATCTTTCGGTTAAACAACAACTTTGCCCCCTTGTAAAACAAATACATAACTATTATGCGGAGAGCTTACATTTAGAAATCATAACAGCTATGTGAGCTATGTATATTTGTCATACTAATATAGGTTATGCAAGTATGACTTGGTGACAAACCAACGAAGCCCCGCCTCGCGGGGCTTCTATTTTCTGCTCTGAGGGATAAAAGGTAACTAACGAACCTAACCTAGCCCAACCTGAAATTGCGGTTGTACATGATCTTATATACACACACACACACACACATACACACACACGCACACGCGCGAGCATTTTACATGCACTTACATTTATTATTATATTTAAGCTACTTACAATAAAATAAATCTGTTAAAATTTAACACCTAATTATAAGCATCTAACGTGTAAGCTAAAAATGGTCATTGTTGTTATTTTAGTTTTAGAAATTATATTTTTAGGTATTTATGTTTAGATAAAAAGTTTGTTGTTAACCTGGGGAAGAGCGGTGCCTCCCAACCAGAGCTCGGATAGGGTGAGCTATTTGCCTTATAATTTGACATGTCTTATGTCATATATAAGGCAAATAGCTCACCCTATCCGAGCTCTGCTCCCAACACAGGCAATTCTTTGCTTACCGGGCGGCTCCATACCCTAAACCATGGCCACGTGTATTTAAAAGAAATAAAGGATTTTGTATTTGTATTTGTATCTTACTTGTTCAGCGAGCCGCCCTCCTCTTTAGACATGGGGATACCTGTGTCTATTTTTTTAACCTATACCAGAATTATGTCTGTGTACTGGAAACTGCGGACATTAAATATACAGAAAGCATTTTATTCGTCATAATAAAATCTAGCAAAGTAAGCATAGTTACCTACGTAGATACTCGTACTCGACCATTTTGTAAGATAAACGCCGCCTAGCGAGAGTCCAACTACCCGCGCTGCGGTCATTTAATAATTTTTTCACCATCTTTTTGCAGTAGGATATTACTAAACATGTATATGTTTAGAAGCTGCATGAATTGCGCTTTATTATAGTATTTTTTGTATGATACTTTTGGCCACTATACAAAAGTTATTAGCTCTCAAAGCAAAAACCTCCATCCCAAATTTTTATCTTTTTACGTTTTTCTTGCAAAATTACTATGAAACTGAAAAAAACAAATATCAGCAATGAATTCTACGTCTTCGGTTTATACGAAAATGATACCAAACTTGCCCTAGTAGCCACCAAGACCAGAACAGATTTTTTTGAATGATGACGGGTTTCGGCCATCTTTGTACCCCGCCCTCCTCGACTAGACGCACGTTTCTTATCACCTCCGAGGCTAGAAATGCTTAGAATTACTCAGAGATCATATGTGATGAAGCTCATAGCTTAATAAAAAATTTTTGGGTCATATATGGCAGCGATCCGTAACTGACTCCAGTAAAAGCAAGAAAGTCGTCGGCAACCGCGGAAAATTTTCAATTTGTACATATTTGGTAAGATATCTGAGTAAGGCCAATTTACAAAGGATATTCTAATGAACTGATTTAACAGATTTGAACCGGGCTCTGGAGCCTATATGTACACGTAGCGTCCGAGAATATAAATATAATGCTATCACTACAATAGATACAACAATAGAGAAGACAACGACTAACCGAAGAGAATTATCTTCGGCTTAGAGAGGGCAACTCGATTTAACCTTACTCAACTAGGTTTAACGTTTACCCTCACATAATATTGTCTTCACTGCACCTAACACGGATTATTATTGTCTCGATAAAGCGACCATACGAATGGAGGAGACACGTGTGCCTATATATTTTATCGGTTTTACTAAATTCTCTCCAAACCGAGGAGGCAGGAGACGAAAAGAATGTCGCAATTTCTGACACCGAGATTTTCTGAAGCACGTTTTAGCAATAACAATTTTATGAAATACTTTTCTCTATGCTATCTGCGGAACACCTATACCTACATATCTTTTATATTAAGGGTAACATTTATATTGATATAGGTAATATCCCTAGAATATTGAATGACACGTGTAGGAACGAAGTGTTACTTCACGTCAGTTACACACGAAACACAGGATCATTATAGCTACAAAGGCTTTTTTAGTCTCGCTCGGCGTTAACAGACGAGCGAGACTAAAAAATGGGTCCCTAGTCAATTTTGGACCTTAATTGGATCCCTAGTCTGTTTAAACCGGAGGTAGGTAGTTTTTGCTGGACGCTATATTGTATACATATTTATTTACATATAAATACCTTCGGGAATAAGGCGTATGAGGTAACAAAAAAATAATGTATGTTAAAAATATGTTCAGAGCCCAAACTACAGATATATTATTTATTTATTTATTTAAATTTTATCGCACAATAGATGAAGAGTACAAATGGCGGACTTAATGCCAGAAGGCATTCTCTACCAGTCAACCATAAGGTATAGTGCAAAATTAAGTCGACGTATCGTATGAATTGGCACTAATACATATTAACAAGATTTTATATAATATCACAAAAAATCACGTCTGTTTTGGTTTATTCTGCAAATTAGGCAGATCACGACCAAACATTTCGTTGCGACTGCGAACGTTTTACTTTATTCGTCAACGTAAATCCTAATCGTAACAAAGGTTCTTTAGAACGAAAAAATCGCGGCGCGCGATATTTTGTATAGACGTTATTTAAAAAAATATTCAATTGCCTACCATAGCAAGATCCAATCAATACATCAGTTCCACGTACGAATAGTTATTTAGCTACTCGTACGTAGCTACATACATAGAACAATTTTCCAGGAACACTGTAGTTGCGCGACGGAATACAGGAGATTTGTTGAAATGTAATTGAATGCCGGCCGACTCAGTTCGCAATCACAATAGGTCACGAGCACTCGATAATTGCCCGATTTGACATCGGTCTACTGAACGGCCATGTAAGGAAATAACTACGCGCCGCCGTGACACATGTTAAATCTTGCAATACACCTGGTTATACGGTAGTAAACAAGCCTTAAGTACCTAAATACTAATCGCTCTAATCGGGTGTTCGTCTTTGATATGTAATAGGTAGATACTACCGTAAGATGCATGTAAAGGGGTTTACAGCAAGATCCCATAGGTATAACTGAGACTTCTGAGAGGATGCACCTGTTGATGTGATTGACAAGACATACACCTATTCCATCATACCTACCTAGGTATATGCAGTGCAGTTTAAAAAATACTATTCCCACTTGTTCCCGGCTTCGTTGCCGCCTCGGTCGGGTTGGGCTGGAGCAAATGGGACTAAGTAGGTACCTTTTTCTCATTTATCACATCTTGTCAAGCATTTATTAAGCATTGACCGCATCATTATGTTTCTAAAAACCCTCATTAACATTTTTATTGTTTGTGGACATTGTCCGCTGTAGCTATGTACCAAGCTCTGTGTAATAATAATACTGTTTTACGTAGTATCCGTGAACTTGTTAGATTAAGCAAGCCGATGGGATGGGATGGGATGGGGGATCGGTTGCCATGGGCATCTTGGCATTGAGAAGAGAATGAATAAAAACAAGACTAATAAATAGCCCGTGTTGAGGTTGAGCCGTAGGTATGGTTTGCAAAGACTACAGACCTGCAGTCAAAAATTACCGTGTATCATTTCCTTTATCTCAAATGGAGGTAACGGAGGTCATCAAATACATTCTGATATCTTAAAAAATTACGTGGGACCTGTTATACTTTGTTACCAAAAAAATTGATTACCTATTATGTCTATTTCTAATTGTACCTACCTTAGAGATATTCCACAGATTAAGTATACACATAGGATACGGCCTATACCGGGTTAGGCCTGCCTCAATGATCCAGACAAACCTTTCTGTAATTCTGTATCATCTGTTATTTACCTGCGTTAACCTTTACAGGTGAGAACGAACTCCAGGTAAGTGAACATTTCTTTTGTTATTAAAGAAGTTACCTACTTCGTGCAGGCACATTCAATGCCAAACGGATCCTTTGCATCGCAAGCAGGTAGGCACACATTTCAAAATGGTGGATCGTCCGTGAACTCGAAAGATGTTGTAAATATTTTTATCCTTATTAGCGGCATCTCCCCGCGCCGGCCGCGCGCGTTCACCTTGAGGCTTTGAACGGGTTCCAGTAATCTGCCCTTACGACGCCGCCCGAAATTTGAACAAAGGAACAAAAACATGCTGCTATTTTATTTTAGCAACAGGGCAACTTCGAACGCAGGTAGCAACGGGAGCGATTTTGCATATCTTACTTAGGCTGGCAGACGAGCAAGCTACCCAATTTAATTCCGGATGCTTATTTAGGTGCCTAGGTACCTATTGTTATTACCAAGTTTGCAGGGCAAAGTTAGTAATTTATGCAAGTTTAATAACTATTCAGGCGAGAGCTCGTTTACATGTTTCGGATGCTATCTTATGTTAATAATATTTAACTTAAGGCTGACTTCCCCTACATTTTTGTGGTTTATTTGTGGTTTTTGTTTAGTAATTTAGTTCCTATACTACACAAAATTAAGGAGAAGACGTGATTAAGTGAAGGTTTTATGCAAATTATTTTAATCTTGCACAAGATACCGAAGATAACTTTTTTGCAGAAAACATGAAACCGACCCCATTACCCAACCCCCCCAAATCTAAAGTAGCTTGCATCCTGTTTCGCGAATTCCTATATATGACTGTATAGGTATTAATTAGGTGGACAGGTACCTATGTAATGTAGGTTTTAACGCCATGCTTACGATACGAGAATATTAGCAGAGATTAACCCCGGCCGCGGCCGGTGAGCCTCACGCTACTGAGCGATGCGTGTCGTAATTTTAAATTAGGTATAAGGGTTAGGGATCCTAACGAAACCCCCAGTACACTGATAGGTCTAATCTATTTTTAACCATCATACCTATCACTAATAAATAACGTTTTTTCTCTTCGTCCCACAGTTTTTTCGGAGTAAATGTGAATATAGTGGTATAGTTAGCTGGTCAGACTATAGTTTCTTGCATCTCACTAAAAGCCTAACTGGGTTACCTAAGCCTATTGTTACAGATACCTACTGTACCTAGGTCTAGGTACCTAGGTATATTACGAAATTAAGGTTCAATGTCGATAAACCACTAACTTGCCTACGCGAGATTGATGGTGTAGGTATAGCTTTTTTCTCTCATTATTGAATGCAAGCTTCTTTACAAGACAAATTCAGGAGTTATTATGGTCAGATATAGACATATATTTACTTAAAAGCTATTTTGAACCTGGTACAATAACCTCATAAAGTTAGCTCTAACGATTCCATGACGATTGTGGTTTGTGATACAGTTGGAAATGGCGCCAAATCCAATTTACATTGGTTAGTATTGGTAAAGAGAATTGATTTGTACTAAAATTGGCGGTTCATAATCAATCAGTGAATTAGGTTATCTACCTATAACAATATGGACTATTAAAATAGGTAGAGTTACTATAGGTATAACAGATTCGCATATAGGTTATGCTCAGGGTCACCCAGCTTTACCGTGGCAATGACAACAGAACAATTTCTTTAAATAGCACATAATATAGGTAGGTACCTAAATACCTACCTATCATTGATATAACGAGGGTATTATAATTTGAAAAGGCGATAGAAAATGGTAACATTCAATCAATCTTCCGCGTGTTTTATTCCATTTTTATATAAATGTCTCCATTTTCTCAGTTGTAATAAATCAAATTGGCGCCCATCATTCACCCTAAGTGAAAATCGGTATTTATCGACATTCCATTTACCGGCATTGCTGACAGATGTGATATCGCGTAACGTTATTGTAAGTTAGGTAGATAGCAAAATATAACTGTATAATATACAGATATTATCTGTATTCTCGTAACAATATGGTTAATTATGGTTATAGTTTAAAATAAGCGCTTACAGAATCAGTTGACAATTGCATTAACTTGATATTTCCTGTAGTTATTAAAAATAAACAACATGACCAAATGAGTAATATTATTCTTATTATGCTAATTACAATACCTATACCGGACACCTACATTATTACAGATTTTAATATTACATTTAAATTTCATTAATATTCAAGAGACAACGTCCAATGGTAGGTAGCACCGTAGAGCAAGCTAAAGTTACTCATTCATTCATGCCATAACACATTTTAAGAGGCGCTCTCGGTAGATTGATAATTCCTGTCATGTACATGATTTAATTGAATCAAACCTTCATGGGCTTGAGGTAGAATGTCTCCATCTCAAAGTAATCATAAAATAGACGAATATAAAGCAGGTATCATCTACACATCACAATGTTAAAGAACCGGAGGGCAAGATTGTAATATGTAAAGGACGTTGTATAAACAAAACGCATCTGACAATAACGACATGCGCCGTACTATTGTGCGCCAATATCCTATCACGACTTCAGATGACTTGAGATAATAATAACTGGCAATGTAACCTCGCTTGTACGATTTCGTTAGATAAAATACATCAATGTATACTCACAGGATAGTACATCCCCTGCGGCGGCAAAAAAAAGGCCCCTGATCCCCACAGCTTGCCGTTTGTATTTGCTTTGTGTTGCACAAAAATACACTCCACGTACGCCTCCGAGATGGGCGTCGACTTCACAGCACAAACTCTTATAAATTCGAAGCAGTCATGAGTATTTTATGATAATTGCTACGATTATTCCTAAAAATAATCTGGCTTGTTCAACTTTTTAGGTTATTTAGAAACAGCGCAGAATAACGCGCTAAACACTGTCGCGGTTGGTGTCGATGTGCTGTGACTGTGCGTTAAATGCAACAACGGCGTGGCTCGCCTCACTCACACAGACGCCCCGAGGCGCGACAGCTGCTCGAACGCGCGGAGTGCGAACGAGACAGCCGAACATATTTCGGCTTCGGGCTATTAGAACGAAATAGCGATATATGCCGTACTCCTTGACGTTAGCATTGGACGGTTGGACAGATTACGAATTTCTCGCGCTCTCGTTGCTTTTTTGAACTTTGCAATGGCGTTTTATAATCAATCATTCTTAAAAGTTTGTTGGTAGATATCATATGAGGCGAAAGTTGTTAACAATTTGTTGAGTTAGTTTAAAACAAAACATACAGATACCTTTTAAAGAAAGGAATTATCTATTGCAAGGTTTTTGGCATACACCTGTACTGTAGTGTCTGTAGTAGGTCTATAGTATTGTTTAATAACTATGTAATAACGATGAAATATATATGCTGGCCAAGCAGAGCTTGTCAGTAAAAAAAGGCGACAAATTTGAAAAATTTAGGTGCGAAGGGATATCGTCCCATAGAAAATTTGACTTTAGCGCCTTTTTTTACTGACAAGATTTTCTTGGCCATCTATACAATTATTATTATTTCTCAACTTAAATGCCCCTATTAATTGCTTAAGTTCATAACACATATAAAATTATAAAGTCATACCTACCTATCGCGTTGGTAAGCTAGTGAGATTCATTCTTAACGGAGAGGGAGAGAGATGCTGCGTGCGACCCTCCCCCTAGTTCGGCGCTCCCTGTCACGGGCCCGAGAGCGTTCGGATCAATGAATCGCTCCAGGCCCCCCGGTCCCGGCCGGCGTCATCCCTACATTCCTCCCCGCGTTGCGCTCCGAGCGCCCTCTCGTGGCCGTCTCGCGACTTCAATCATCGCTGATCCCAATGTCCACCTAATTATTATCAATTTACGTCGCAGTATGACGAACTTAGACGTACTTTTCTGTATAATACATAAATTAACGTTTTTTGACGTGTCTTTATGTTAAAGGGACAATTCGGCGTACTTATCTCTTATTTACCTATGCGAAATTGACTCTTAGATATAATCTAATATGTAGGTAAAACCTAGGTACTAACTTACACTTGTTACCTGTCTAAGTACCCATAGATTTAACAGAGGTCAGATGGCAATTGCTTTCGTAAAAACTAGTGCCTACGTCAAATCATGGGATTAGTTGTCAAGCGGACCCCAGGCTCCCATGAGCCGTGCCAAAAAGCCGGGCTAACGCAAGGAAGAAGATTTCATTAAATTGACCAATTTGATTTAGTAATATTATAATGTAATTAAGAGCGAAGTGTTCGAGTGAATCTGACGTCCGACTTCAATCCGGAGGTTACGGGTTCAAATCCTGGCTCGTAGCCTCGTACCAATGCTATTCGGAACTTTTCAACTAAATATCTTTGATATTTCCCACTAACTTTTCATTGAAGGAAAATATCGTGAGGAAATTCAAAATTGGTCAGCGTGGGGACTACCTATAGCCTGAGCCCTCTCGCGCATGAGAGGAGCCCGGTGCCCAGCAGTGGGACGTACATATATATAGACTTAATATTGGTCATGCCAGATTATTTCATTTTAATTTGTAAATATAATTGCTATTTATTTATTTATTTAAATCACTTTATCAGATAAATCAGGGTTTCTCGACCGTTTCTGCATTGGCACCAAATCCAAAGGTGAAAAATATATTTTGGCGTCTCCTTTTATTTGAGCCGTGGTAAAAACCGAGAAAATCTACAGGTTAGGTACCTATGTTATTGTTAAATAACATTTCAAGACCCCACTAGTCGTCTCCCTACCTACCTACACCTCCATAAGGGGTGCGCGCCATGTGCGCGCCCCATTGTGTGAAAACTATATTATGATGTCAGTTTATTGTAAGTACCTACATAAAATGAGATGCATCCTATATTTCAATATTGCTAGTTATTAAAATAAATTAAATTAAAGAGAAAAAACATTAAAATAAAAAATTCAATTAAAATAAAGTTAAATTTATTCATAAAATTATATAACCTAAAATCATACTAAATTAGGTAATGATAACGACACTATATTACCTATACCTTACTAACAACTTCTCAAGTCTGTTGATAAGTGAATACCGCATTAAAATCCGGTATTCACTTATCTACTTAAGTTTATATAAGTGCATGTTTCTCATTTAAGTGAATGACTGTTATTCTTTTTGAGAAATAAAAATATCTTTAAACCGAAAATCCGTTCAGTCGTTTTTGATTTTATCGCGAACATACAGACAGACAAACGCGGCGGGGGACTGGGTTTTATAAGGTGTAGGTACTAGGTAGTGATTCTGATTATAATCGAAGGCTTGAAATTTTAAATGCCACGAGATTTTTGTTTGAAATATTTGAGTAGGTAGTATTAGGTAGGTAGGTATTATGAGGCAATTTGTAAGAGAGGACTTGAGAGGACGTAGTAGAGTACCATTCATTCAGCCCTTCTTTATATTCAGGACAGATCCAAATTAATTAAATACCTGCGATGGTCAAAAGGGCGAAGTCCGAGAGCCCACCTTTCGCAATCTAAAATCAACTTTCCTTTTTAAATTGATTAAGTGTACAGGAGAAAGGGGAATACAGTACGTTTTAAATACTTCATTATAGTTCATTCTTTTTAGCATTAGAAAGAACTTGCAACTCTTGCAAAAAGGTAAGCGATCTTGACATGTCTTTTAATTGGAAACGCTTTTTAAAATTCAAAAACCATTACTTATGAATTATTATGAATTATGAAAGCAGAAGAATATAAATGATCGTATTAGATTCATTATTGTTACATATTTGTCGTAATTTATTTTTAAAATGTGTTTTTCAGTTAAAAGACACATCAAGATTGTTTACCTTATTTCTAATACTAACAAAACGAACTATAGCAGATAAAATAATAAAGGATCCATCTAGGTACCTAGATTATTTAGAAGGTAAGGATTTGGATCATGTAAAAGGTAAAACTTTCCGAAACCTCTAAGACTGACGGTTACACAGGTAGATCTTCCTACCCACGATTTATCAACTCTCAAGATAAGCGAGATAAGATGCACAAAATCCCATAGGTAAGTGAGAAGGATCAGCTATCACGCGACCACTTAAGGATAACTTTATATATGTAGCTACTTATTGTGAAAGAGGTTACGAAAGGGTTCGATTCTCGGATTGGGTCAGTTTATTACGAATTTGTGTCCCTGTGTATTTATTCGAAATTGAAAATATTTTAGGCTTGGAATACACAATTACATACTAACTAATTACTATAAGTTTATCTGTTTAATTAAAAGGATACCTTTTCGGGTTCCTGGCGTCAAAGCCGCTTTTCATCTTGTATTCTATGATTTGTTGGTGACATTGTCGCGACGCGAGAGTTTTAGATAGCAAAGTGTGAAGAAATAGCAGATAGTAGTAAATGTAAAAAAGATTTTATCGTATACCTATCCAATTTACCGGGCAATCGCTGTTAAATCTATGATAGTTATTGCAATTTCTGATGACATTGTAAAAGAAATGTCACGCTATTGCATTTGTAACTATCTTCGCTCAGGCATCTTCGTGATACATAAGATACTTCATGATGCCATATAGTAGGTAAATAATAATAATGACGATAATGGCATATGAACACATGCAATACCTCAAGGGTTCTTTAGTAACTGCACCTTAATATCGTATTGCCTTTTATGAGGGTATACCTAGTATTAGTATACCTACATTTGTATACATAGACAGAGGAACATTTTACGTTCTATTTTTGTAGAACATCTGTTAGTTGTAGGTTGAAATGTTATCAACAAACAAAAGAGTAGGCGGGCTTCGAATCTCAATCCAGACATAAACAAACTGAACTGGGTGCCTAGCCAAGGTGACAATCGCTTGCGCTACGACAACGAAACGCATTGTGTCTCTCTAATCTCTCTCTCACTCTTCCATATGAGTGCGACAGTGAGAGTTGCAATCCGTCCGCTGCAGAGCGTAAACGATTGGCATGTTGGCTACGCAACCTGGCTTGCAACCTCAAAATTACCCCAGAGTACCAGACGGCACGCTGCTTACATGATAAACATCCGCCGCTAGAAGACTCGATGCTCGACCGAGAAAATGTAGAAAACAGTACATTTAACGCCATCTGTTGTGGGACTATGTCAAAATTTAGGCGATCAACGTTGCTCCGCAAGTCGTTTGGCGGGTTCAGTTGGGTGCTTAGAAGACGCGTTGGATATGGTTATAAAAGTGTTCATTAGATGCCGCTAAAGTTGCATTTGAGTTTCGCTAAGTACAGGGTTCCCAAAGAGTATAATAAGTATGTAAGGTTCCCTCTGCGGTGTAAACCTGAAGGCCGTTTTTCAGGATATGTTCGGCGATATAATTATTATAATATAGATATAGTTACAGTTTACACATTTTGTTGGACTTTCAAGGCGATTTCTTTCTCTACTTTTATAGAAACCTCAAAGTCGTTTTTAAAAACCTATAAGATGTGCTACCTACCCTAAAGACCTACATGGTCCTACATGTAGAGTGCCATAAAATAATTAAAGTAACCTTTGGGCTACGGATGTAATTAATGTTTCAATTTAAGTATTCATAAATATAATATCATAGCATACCTACTTAACTGTTATCGATAAGCAAAGCAAATTAAAAGTAAATATTTAAAGAAAATCAATTATAATGTGTTGCACCAAATGTCCCAAGAACCTAAATCAAATGCAAATCGACATATACCTACATTCTCTATATATATCTATAGTACCAGAATTTAAAGAAGAAAACTAATTGTAGCAGGGTGCCTACTCTTAAGTCATAAGAACTAATTGTATAAGTACATTAAGTACCTATTAAAGAAGATAGGCCTATACTATAAGTAGGTCGCGGTAGCTAATGAAAGTAATAAAATATGTAATCAATGGATTAATATGCGTAAAAAAGGTCCGTATGATTATCCAAAAAGGACAAATTATCTAACTAAACATTGTGTTTAAAGACTTACCCAAATACACGAATTTAAATCTTCCCAATCTTGATACCATTCTAACAATAAATAATACTTATCGTTCATATTCACTAATAAAAACAATTTTAACTTAATTATTATGTTACTGGCACATACAACTAAAATTATGAGATGATTCTCTATTTGATTTTTTTTCAGAGATGTATGTTCTAAATTTGAAATATTTGAATTATGGCAGCTCTATGTATTTATATGGGTTTCATTATCATTATCTATCATTAATTTAAAATTTAGTAATATGCTAATAATTTCGACTTCATTTTTAATAATATCGCCTAGTTTTTAGGAATTATTTATACTCGTGTATTTAATAAATTATAAAAGTAACACATTTTGTAACTTATACTTATAGGTATGACATGAAACTTAATGAACGAAATCAATAAACATATTATTAAATATAGGTACTTAAGTAGTAAAAATATGTATTTGCATCTTTCTTTTATTTGCATAATAACTATTCAAATAACAAAAGCAATATTCCAAAATATGCAGCTACTTGAATATTTGTCAAAAAGAGTACCTACTCTAAGACTAAGACAAAGATTCGCTTTCCGTTCTCGACTATGTAGATATTAATATTGGTACACTTATTATTGGTAAGATAAAGATAAAGATAAAAAATAGTTTATTCAAGTAGGCATATTACAATGCGCTTATGAACGTCAAATTATTTAAATCCCCCCCTCAATTGGAGGAGGGTATCCCAATATGGGACCGGCAACAAACTCGGCGGGACACATCTTTTCAAAACATTATTACATCTTAATAATTAACATGAAGTAAGAGTAATTAAGAAAAATACAATTTAAATTTCTATAGAATTCATGCAATTATACTCAGTGAGTACATATAACTTTATAGAATTTGATATAAATAAATAAACATATGTGTACATGAAATCATACAAATACGTAGCTCTTTCAGAAAACATATCAAATTTTTACAAAAGGAAAAAAAAAATCAATTAAAGAAATGAGAATACATATTATATGAATCTGACTGATTGTTATGAGATGCTTTCATACAATTTGATGTGCTTTCTTACCTGAGCTAAGTCACCTTTAACTCTACACGTAATACAATGCTTTTAATTGCTACTTGTCGTTATTACAGTTTCTGGTTTGGACCATGCATGTTTGTCTGTCAAGTAGTCCTCGACTCTGTAATAAGCCTTCAACATCAATGACTTTTTTAAGTAATTCTTAAGAGCTGGAAAGGGTAATCTTAAAGCATCCTCAGGTAACTTGTTATAAAAATGAATGCATTGCCCAACGAATGACTTCTGTACTTTACGAACACGAAACTTTCTGATAGCAAGCTTATTTTTATTTCTAGTATTAGTTATGGACATCAGAATTCTTAGTGAAGGAGTCTAGATTCTTAACAACATAAATAATACTATCATATATGTATTGGGAAGCTACATTTAAAATAGTAATTTCTTTAAAAAGTTCTCTTAATGATTCACGCACCCTTGACTTATATATAGAACGAAGGCTCTCTTTAAAATTTTTAAATTAAAAATATTCGTATAGTATATAAATTTATGTCCCTTATCTATTGAACGTAACGACTTTGGTAAAGTCGAATACAATTATTTATTGTTAACTAATTTTAGTTAAGTTATACTCCGCCGTAACCCACGTACCAACAAAACAATCCTTAAACGCTTCAAAGTTTCGACTCGCCCAACCAATAATAATATTAATTAATTAATCCATTCAATTAGTAGCGTGTAATATCTGAATTATCGGATTAAAAATACTGATATTGATCACACCAGCGTTGGAAATACGTTGAAGCACCATCCGCGGTAAAATGTAGGTTGGTCATAGGGTCAATTCTTTACAAAGAACTGAATAAATGTCCATTACCTTTAATACGTGGTATGCGACATACGACGAAGAAAGGACGTATAATATTAATATGCGAATTACGTGATCTGCACAGGAAGAGGAACTCGAACGACGTATAAATCGTAAGGTCACCCACCATTAGTGTTAAATGTGGGCCCGCGGTAATTGCCACGTTTACTATAATCTCTTTTTAACCCCGAACAATGGAGGGGAGTATAACGCTTGATTTGGGCGTGTTCGTGCCTTTGTAGCTCGCAAATTGCTGCTCCGATGGAAATCAGTTATTTGTGAATAGATTATGCTCTCCAAATGTTAAGGGGTGTAACGTGAGGAAGTACCTCACGCTAGGGGTTGATTATTAATCATAATTTTGTGAAGGCTTTGGTAATTCGACACAGTATTGGGCATATTCATTAAATTTTCACCGCGGCTGTATTTATAAATATGTTACATAGTATTTACAGTTTTTGTTCACAAGGTTTAGCAACTAGTTCGTCGATAAAAGTAAGACCAGTTTACTATTAGACCAGACTGTTAACTGATTCACTGTCAAGCTACAAACTACACTTGTAGTGTCGTAGCGCTACGCTTCTTATAGTGACAATGTACGTAAAGGAATGCTTCATTTTGGATTTTTTAATAAACTTACATTGTAATATGTGTGTTGTGGTCTGTACTGTAGGCGAACAATCGCCAATCCTCGATGTGTTCTTAGCAAATGTGCTAGGTATTTAATTGAAGATACCTAAGGATCATTGACATTCATTGATATTTTTAGTGTAGGACCTTGAATGATTTTAATCGACGCGTGTGATTCGTACCAAGTCCATTTTTTCCTGAGCTTAGACCCATGTTTCCGGCACTCACAGGTCAAGAGTGGTTGAAGGCCGACAATTATTTTACGATTTTACTATAGAAAAATATAGCATAAGAAGCACGAAAAGTGCCGCCATAGACAAAGGTGCTGCTGACCTAAAAATAAGTAAAATTGACTTTTCATTTCAGATGCCTATCTATCTATCTACTAACTATCGTTGTCTATCAGCACAGCAAAATTAGCAAGTAAGTATTACCTACATATAAGCACTGAAGTTTTTTTAGGCCCAGGCTCAGTAGGTTCGTGTTCTTCTCTCACTCTCACAGAGCGTAAGCGTGAGCGAGATGGACTGGCGTGCTCGGGACCGCGGATAGAGTACAATAAAATACAAATATTTTTTATTGCAGACCAGAATGAAAAGAACATGACAAAAAATATGATAGATAGCAGGCGGTCTAATTGCTAAAGAGCGATCTCTTCCAGACCACCGTACCATTCTTATGGGGTACCCTAAATAAAAGGTATTTAGGGAAGCAGATACAGGTATCATTTTAATACACTTTTATTTAGTTTCACTGTCTTTATACCTATATTTGTATATACATATGCCTAGTGCATTTTAGACCTTATGTTCTACTATCTTAGTCCTAAACTGCAAAACGTAATTCAAGACCAAAAAAAGTAAGACAATGTTGCCACTGCAGTAATTTGTTTGTAAAATAGTAAATTCTAAATTCCTTTTGATAAATAATCACGCTATAGTTATTTGTACAACAAGAGATCAAAGTTTGATATTTCTTCGAGTGCTTATTTTGAGTCCCGTGCAAGCGAAAGATTCTATAATTTAGAATCTTGAGCGTAGTAAGGGATTCAAAAGCGCACGAGATGTAAATAACTTTGATCTCGTGTAGTACACAAAATTTTTCACCCTAAGCAGTGAGAACATACCTAGAGGGACAGAGATAATAGAACCCAAGAATATCGAACTTGTATTAGACCCCGCATGTTGAAATGACATTTGACTATAAAGGTCACTTGAATGTCATTTTGTCTCACTCAGTGAGCAAAATCGCATTTTGCTCACTGTTTTTAAGAAGCAAAGTACCCTTATTCGAGCTGCTGAGGTGAAAAGATAATTTATTCATTAGTAATTTTTCCTACGATTTAAAAAAGTACTTCTATTTACTTATTTTTACATAAATACAAGACGCGCTAGTAAAAAGTGGCAACATTGTCATACTTTTTTTGGTCTTGAATTACGTTTTGCAGTATAGGTCCCATGACACCTAATGCACCTTAAGTTCATTATTTTCTTTATTTATTTTCCTTCTTAAGTTAGGTTAATTATAATATGCATATAAAAGTAAAATTCATTAAGTTCATTATTATTATTACCATAGTATTACCACTAAGAAGTCAAGTTACACAAGTTATAACTTGCAGTCGCACGGACATTTATTAATATGACTTGTGAGTTAGTTAGGGGCCCGATTCGGATTTTGAAATAGACATCTATTAGATATCTTTTAGACATCACCAAGATACGATAACGATATGTTTAAGATCTAACCTGTCAAATTTGACATTTGCGCGATTCTGGAGATACTTTTGAACGATTTCCACAGGATATGACTTAGAGATCCAATTCACATCTAATAGATATCTTACTCTATCTAACGTAAAGGTGACATTGGTTGCCCGAATTGCGCTGCAAAAGAGAACTAAACTTAGAATAAATTTAAAAGTGTAAAAATTACTGTCTTGGGTGAGACTTGAACTCACGGCCTCTGGATAGCATCGTTTGTTTTAATAGCATCGTTCGCAGACGTTTCTGCTTGTTAAAAATTAAAAAAGAGAACTAGTTGATATCTAAACTATAACGTATCTAGAATGGATCTAGTACGTGTCGTCTCTTGTGAATATCTTGAAGTTCGAATACGGCAGTAGGAATATGAAGCACGCCCTGATTGCGTGGGGTCAGGACGTGAAAGCTCAGGCTTTTCTCCGAGAAGCCTCTCGAGCCGCCCTTCCCTTGCCCCTTGCTGCCGCTCTTTTTAGGGTTCCGTACCCAGAGGGTAAAACGGGACCCTATTACTCAGACTCTGCTGTCCGTCCGTCCGTCTGTCACCAGGCTGTATATCTCGAACTGTGATAGCTAGACAGTTGAAATTTTCACAGATTATGTATTTCTGTTGCCACTATAAAAACAAATACTAAAAACAGAATAAAATAAAGATTTAAGTGGGGCTCCCAAACAACAAACGTGATTTTTGACCGAAGTTAAGCAACGTCGGGCGGGGTCAGTACTTGGATGGGTGACCGTTTTTGTTTGCCGTTTTTTGCATTATGGTACGGAACCCTTCGTGCGCGAGTCCGACTCGCACTTGCCCGGTTTTACTTTACTTACACGTTTTATTAACAGGATAGATACGGCTTTACCATAATACTAGCCACAAATTGGAACAGGATGTCGGTTCAATTTACCCATCGCAACCCAAGAAATAACCAATTTCCATGGAACCAAATTAGGAACCCATTTTCTTTTTTCTATTTGAGTTAAGATAGTAAGATACATTATACATGGGTTATATATATCTAACAAGTAACGTGTACCCGTCGTAACTAAGCAAATAAAATACGGTATTCAGATTAAGTCAAGCAATCAAGTCACAAGATCGGAAACAAGTCACTTTCTCGTCATGTTAAATATTATAAATATACCTACTGATTATACACAAGTTTAGGAACCATTCAAATTATTTTTATCAAATATTTTGATTTGTGTATTTTATTTTAAGACACTACTTATATCTAATCTATCTAATCTAATACCTTTAAACGCACATATGCTCATTAAGGCGCTTGGGAAAAGGTTGTGGGAGGCAACGGGTGACCCCCGCGCGGGCAGCTTTCTCGCGCAGCGAATTGCCATCGCAATCCAGCGCGGGAACGCTGCCTGCGTGTTGGGCACCCTCCCGAGGGCACCAAATTTTGATAGGTATTTTTAATTTTTAGTTTTTGTTATTTTAATTGTAGTTAGTTTTAGTTTTATATTCCTATTTATGTCTTATAGTAATTTATGTAATTTAATATTTTGTAGCGTTAATTGTTTAAAATTTGAATAGAAATTGTAAAGTTACCTTGCAGACCTCGTATGAATGTGTGAATTTATGTCCTTTAAACGAGCAATTCTTGTATATTTTTTATATGTATATATTTCGGGGATCTCGGTAACGGCTCTAACGATTTCGATGTGGTATATGGGGGTTTTCGGGGCCGAATAATCGCACATTTTTGAGATTTTATATGTTTTTTGAGCAAAGCTCGGTCTCCCAGATATTTTAAATAATAAACTGCGACGAAGCCCTCGTGGTCTGGCTTTCACCACTGAAGGTCCTATTTTTCATATTTATATTTATCATAACATGCAGTTGAATTAAGTAATCGAAGTTGGTTCAGCATTTGGAGATGCGACACCACAGACGTTAAACGATAAGGTGCAGTGAGGTAATTTCAAAACCGGGGTAATTTTGAAAATTGAAAATATTATATGTACAGACGCCATCAGATATATCGGAGCGGGCAAGGCGTTCACAATATCTGAACACGCGCTCTAGCGCCTTGACAACAGAGGCGTGTTCAGATATTTGTGAGCACCTTGGCCGCTCCGATATATCTGATGGCAACTGTACTAAACTGAGTAAAAGCATCTTTACTGTAGAATTAAACAGTAGACTAAGATGCCTTACTCATGTACTTAACTCATGTTAAACTTATTATGTCTAAGTCATATGCAGGAGATGAAATTGAGCTAACGTTGTTAGGTTGCTAAACAACTTTACCTGGGTAGGTACCTACTTAAAAATGTATGTCGACTTGTACATTTCTGTCAAGAGACCTGCGGCGGAGGCTTTACCGAGAGCAAGTGATATTTAGGGCGGCTATAGTGTGGTCATCACTCATTCCGTTTGAGCACCTCGATACGACGTCGAGCTTATACTTGGGTAATAAAAGCTCTAGTCCTAATGTGGAGCCCTGAGGGCCTACCGCGAACCACGTTCGAAGTGTTGCCTCCCTGTCAACCTCACGGACAAATTTACAAGTGCGATAGTGAGGCAACACGTCGAATGTGGTTCGCGGTAAGCCCTCTGTGCAGACTGCTGAATGTTGTACGCACTTTATTGTTTTTCGACAGCTCATGATATCAATTAAATGTAAACAAAATAACCAATTCCAGCGTTCAGTACCCTGTTTAGCAAAAGCTTATAACTTGTAATACAAGTGGAAGTCCCTTTCTAACAAAAGCTGTCAAAGCTGGCATTGGACTTTCTTAATTAATTTTGAGTACTGCCGGCCTACTCAAGGTAACAATCTCAACCGCTTCGACAACGAAACGCTTAGGGCCCGATTCGGATTTTAAAATAGATATATATCTATTAGATATCTTGTAGACATCACCAAGATACGATAACGATATGTTTAAGATCTATAACCTGTCAAATTTGTCATTTGCGCGATTCTGGAGATACTCTTGAACGATTTCCACAGGATATGACTTAGAGATCCAATTCAGATCTAATAGATATCTTACTCTATCTAGCGTAAAAGTGACATTGGTTGCCCGAATTACGCTGCAAAAGAGAACTAGTTGATATCTAAACTATAACGTATCTAGAATGGATCTAGCACGTGTCGTCTCTTGCTGTGAATATCTTGAAGTTCGAATATGGCAGTATGGCTTGTGAGTTAGGTAGGAATATGAAGCACGCCCTGATTGCGTGGGGTCAGGACGTGAAAGCTCAGGCTTTTCTCCGAGAAAGGTTTTTTTCGACAACGAAACGCTTAGGGCCCGATTCGGATTTTAAAATAGATATATATCTATTAGATATCTTGTAGACATCACCAAGATAAGATAACGATATGTTTAAGATCTAGCCTGTCAAATTTGTCATATGCGCGATTCTGGAGATACTCTTGAACGATTTCCACAGGATATGACTTAGAGATCCAATTCACATCTAATAGATATCTCACTCTATCTAACGTAAAAGTGACATTGGTTGCCCGAATTGCGCTGCAAAAGAGAACTAGTTGATACCTATCTAAACTATAACGTATCTAGAATGGATCTAGTACGTGTCGTCTCTTGTGAATATCTTGAAGTTCGAATACGGCAGTTAGTGTCTCTCAATCACTCTTTCATATTAATGCGACAGCGACAGTTGCATTTCGATCGCTACAGAGCGTAAGCAATTGGCATGTTGGCTACGCGGCCAGGTTATACATATTTTTTCTCAAACATGCAATGGAATATTGAGGTTATGTTCCTTATAATAGGCTGCGAAGTATGACGTTTCAGGTGCGGCTAGGACAAGAGGTAGATAATGGAATTTCATACAAATCTTGCAGGCCTAGGCCGGCAAAGTCCTATTTTTTAATTTCCATTTCACAGATATTTGTGCCACAGCATCGTGGCATTCAGCCATTATAGCGGAAGCAGTTATAAAGTTGACCCAAAAATTTTTTATTAAGCTATGAGCTTCATCACATATGTTCCTTGAGTAATTCTAAGCATTTCAAGCCTGGGAGGCAATAAGAAATGTGTGTCTACTCGGATTTGTAATGGATTCAAACTTTCAACCCCTTTTTAACCCTGTTAGGGGATGAATTTTACAAAACGCTGAAATTACTTTTCCTGTCTTTTAATAATATCCCCAAATACAAAGATTCAAGTCCCGCGTTCGAAAATTTTGTTGATATCCATACAAACTTTCAACTCCTTTTTCACCACCTTAGGGGATGAATTTTCAAAAACGCTGAAATTAGTTTTCTTGTATTTTAATAATATATCGTTTTACGAAGTTTTAAATTCCTAGCTTAAAATAAAACTTGAACCCCATACAAACTTTCATCCCCTTTTTAACCCCCTTAGGGGTTGAATTTCTCAAAATCGCTTCTTATCTCTTGTACACTTTATAAATGTAATCTAGTGTGCAAATTTCAACTTTCTATCTTTTGTAGTTTCGGCTCCGCGTAGCAAAAATCTCCAACCAAATTTTTCACCTTTTTACGTTTTTCTTGCAAAATTACTATGAAATTGAAAAAACAAATATCAGCAATGAATTCTACGTCTTTGGTTTATACGAAAATGATACCAAACTTGCCCTAGTACCCACCAGGATCAGAGTAGATTTTTTTTAAAGATGACGGATGGCGGCCGTCTTTGTACCCCACCCTCCCCCCCACTTCAGGCTAGAAATGCTTAGAATTACTCAAATATCAGATGTGATGAAGCTCATAGCTTAATAAAAATTTCATGTATGGCAGCGTTACATAACTGACTCCAGTATTAAAAAAAACTAGAGGCAGTATTTGCTTTATGGTTCGTAATGACACTGCCACTACGCCTATAAAAAAAAAGCAATGTTTGCTATAATTTGCAGTTTTATTTGTATAAAATCAACATGAACATAATAAAATATAATACATTATTAGCAAAATTCTATAATTTTAAATTATAAATTTAACTACACTAATAAAAACTTTTAAAATATTTCATATAAACCTTAGCGGTAAAAAGTCTACTCAAACACGCGTAGTTATTTTTTTTAAATTGTTATGGAGGCAAAGTTGAAAAATTTTCATTCTGTATTTCTGTTTTATTGGATTTATGGTGCGTTGTTGATTTTTTTACTTTAATATGAGTTCCGACAAAATAATGAAATTAATATTGATTGTAATCGTAGGAGTTGGAATTGGCAGCGTAAGCAGAATTGATTTTAAATAACTTATTGCCTCTGCCGCCAAGTCAAAGACGAAGTAGGTATGTATATGGCTGCTTATGGCAATTTTATTATTTGAGAAACTAAGAAAAATGGCTTAAAGTTTATTAGAAACAGTTTTGTGGCATGAAAGTAAGTACAAAATCGTCAACACTGTGGAAATTATACTTATTTACTCCATGCATAAAGCAACGATGTATATGAAACATGATATCAACATGAAAGACTATGTAAACTTATGTGACGAAAACGACAGTCAGACGGATACAAGGCGAAAAAATCAAAGATACATGAAAATATACGGGTAGTAAATATCCATGACTCGTGTAAAACATACGCGTGATAAGTGTATATTTTGGGTGTAGTTTACTTTTAGTTTTTTCTATAAATAAAACTTGGGTTTCGTGGATTTTTTATTTTATTTATTTCATTACATGTTTGAGAAAAGCACTATACATACCTCGGCGGGAAATGGGGTTGCCCGCGCTCAGACCTATCCGGCCTCGCTTCGCTCGGCCGTCTATATGTCATCGGCCGGCAACCCCTTTCGTCCCGGCCTCTGTAGTAATGTACTATTATTGATTACTTCATAAATTTATCTACCAAGTTGAAAAGCACCAGTTTCGCCTTAATTGCATGTCTGAAAAATACAGTCAAATCCAGGGGGTGTAGTCCCCGTACTAATTTTCTATACAAGCTCAGCGCAGCCATACACATTCAGTCCCGGAAACATTCCCTCCCTAGTCGAGTCTCGAAGCAGAGGACTCAGGGGACTCGATCGAGTCTTAACTAACACTACATAGTACTATAATTACTACCACCAAGTTCGATAATGAGCATGTAAGTCATACTCCTGGATCCTGCGGCGGTAGCACGGTCGCATTTTTATCGCTTGTCACCATGCCTGTCGCGTTCTAACAAGTACATAATAATATGTAAGTGCGAAAGTGACGGGCATAGTAACAGGCGGTAAAAATGGAACCATGCTGCGCCCAGGAGTTGGAAAAATATAAAGTAATCCTGTTGAAGCGTGATAAACCTAGCAAGTCCAGATTTGAGATAACGCCTCGCTCTACGGAATGATTAAATGGAAAGGCAAAGTTAGGTACCCAACCATTGACCCTTGTTCTATGCCTTGGTTTATTACTAAACATTTTGCCTAATTAGTAATCACTAAGCAGTTTCTTTCCACTCACACTTTTCAATCGGTAGTTTTACAAATTACTCAGATCTTAATTAGGCCTATTATAGTTTTAATTTAACATTAAAAAGTACTGTTTTAAAATTACTTCACTACTTAGGTATGAGTACATAATAATATTTAATGTCTTATAGTAATTGGTTGGCCCGGCATTTTGGGAGCCTGGGGTCCGCTTGGCTACTAATCCCCAGAATTGGCATAGGCACTTATTTTTACGACAGCGACTGCCATCTGATATTCCAACCCCGATGTTAAACTAGGCCTTTATTGGGATTAGTCCGGTTTCCTCACGATGTTTTCCTTCACCGGAAAGCGAATTCCTTATGGTAATACTAATAAGCAGTAAGTATTTTACATTTAGACGAAAGTAAATTGAATAATTGAAATGCCTTCCGGGACGTTCACCTTTGAAGTGCTACGCGCCGTAGCGCCCGCGTAGCGATAATGTCAGGCTTTTCCTTTGCTACGTCCGCGTTTGAAGTTGCGAGGCATTTCGGCGTTTGCCATGTGCTTTTACAGAGTGCAAACATTGCAAACTGCAGAGCAAATATCTGTTTACAGTACACCTTTTCCAGAACTTGCCACCACTGTTCAATATACAGTGTACCTGTACACACCTAACTGATTCTAATGGGATCAATCGAATGTTACTAATATTCGGAAATGTTTAACATGATAGTAAAATAATGCTACCAAGCCTAAGTATGTATGACCATTTATTGATGCTCTCATACAGTGCATACGGCAGCTTTTGCCTATGTGTTAGTCCTAATGTACCACACACTGATGTATTTGCTTGCCGTTGATCGAATCACAATCCAAACCGTGGAATCTAATAAATTACGTGACTGTTTTTTTTTTATTTGTAAATAGACATATATACATATGTCAAAGCTAAATGCCTGACAAATTTAATGGTCTCAGCCGGACAGGATTATAGTCCCGCCAACAGCTATGATGCGAATAGTAGGCACTTAATCTTAATTAAACATCGGCTGGTAACACTTTGCACTTTAACAACGTAATTTTGCACTTTAACAACAACAGCACTAACAATTGTATTAGGTTAGTATAATATCTGCCGCCAATATTTATTACTTTCGTCCCATGCACATGGAGATGTCGCACATTCGCGACTAAATCAAAGGTAGCACACGGGAATCAAACAAAGCATCAGTCTTTGTAGTATGTTTGCTGAGTTCATTTGTACCATCATGTGCTGTTTTTACACACTTTTATTTAGCTTCACTGCGTATATATATATATATATATATTATACTTCAAATCATGTAACTTAAATTTATTAAACCCTTCCTTCCGGGTGTCTGACTGAGCTGAAATTTAGCATAGGTACTTCCATATGACAATGCAATAATATGCTAACATGGAGCTGATCTGATGATGCAGTCGGAAGGTAGCCAAAGGAACTCTTCGATCGAAAAACATAAACACACTGAGTTTAGGCTTATTTGAAAGCTCTCGAGAAGTACTTGATAGACATGCAAAGGAGAGAAAGTACAGTGTCGCGATGCTTGGTTGGAACAATTAACAGCGCCTAGCGCGGTCACGCGTATGACTCCCAAACTTAACAACACGATTTTCCCGATAGAGCGCTAGTCAAACGTGCTTTGAGTTAGGGAGCATCTATTCTGTGGCTTTTGGCCTAGGTATACGGTTAACTTTGCGAAGAGCAATAGGTAAGCACCTATCACCTTCACGAGTTCCAAAATGCACATTCTTTTGCAATGTTGGACATGATTCAAAACTTTCTAAAGGGCTAAAATCACGAATCTAAAATCAATCGCACCGGAAGGGTCGGCGCAGCGGCGGAATGAATGCCAATCACAAAATTACGATTCGCCAACATAGTAGCCGAGCGAAATTTGGCGTTAAATTACCGGAGCAGAAGCTATAAAGAAATTTACTGGACCATTACTTTAGGCAGTACCAAATGGACTTTACAAAGATAGGTAATAGAGAGTTAGATATACAGACACCCATGTGCATTTGTGCAAGCAGCAAGCACGGACGACAACCGTATGTGACAATAGAAACAGACAGAGAAACATAGAGTATCGTTCACTACGTACGGCATTAACAATTGACATCTTGTCTACATTAGACAAGATGTCAATCGTTTAT
The DNA here is from genome assembly GCF_963556715.1 of Cydia fagiglandana. Classification (NCBI taxonomy): domain Eukaryota; kingdom Metazoa; phylum Arthropoda; class Insecta; order Lepidoptera; family Tortricidae; genus Cydia; species Cydia fagiglandana. The sequence continues at coordinate 9,766,543 of NC_085937.1, forward strand.
GCCGTACGTAGGTAGCACTAAGATGGTTTATTTTTTTGTGTAGTTTCAATGTTTATCAAAAGCAATGAAAACGGGTCACATCGCAATTATGTCTTGCTTGACAGTCTTGGTTGTATTTATATCATTCATTAGAATTCTATCTCAGTAATATTATAGAGGCATTTACCTATTCTAAGTGTCAAAGTAAATGGGAACCAGCTTTTAGAGTTGGCAAAAACAATTCAGCATAGAATTGTCAGTTTCTCAACGTTGTTTACGCTTTGGACTATTTCTGCATATTTCATGAAACTCGCTTGACTATATTTGAAGTTGTTTATTCGGGTAAGAGCGACGTATTGTGCAGTAACGACGAGGAAGTAGTTACAAAGAGATCTTATCACAGCCTTATTGTTTTGGGGAATTTCTTTGAATGGGGTTACTAATGTCACCCGGAAATTCGAGTACGGCTAATCGCTCGCAATACAATAACTCCTACGTTTTTCTTTCAACGACTTTAGTAGAGTAGAATTAAGGCCGTATCCCCCTTCCCTGTTAATTGTAATTTGTATAAACTTGATCCAACCTTTCCCCTTAGCGCCACTTGGACCATCCCACCGATCCGGGGTCAAAAGGTTAAACCGTTAACCCAGTGTCAAATTGTATTGGTAATCATGGCAACTCCAGGTTAAACCGGTTAACCCCGGGTTAGTAGAATGGTGCAAGTGGCGCTAACTGTTTGATTCCTAGCATAATAATCCAGGTTACAAAGTTTGTATGCCACATGCGTACCGATTCTGTATAGCTCTTGCGTGATTTGAGGCGGAAAAATACGAAACCTAAAAAAACCGGGCAAGTGCGAGTCGGACTCGCGCACGAAGGGTTCCGTACCATAAAGCAAAAAAAAAACGGAAAAAAATGCAAAAAGAAAACGGTCACCCATCCAAGCACTGACCACGCCCGACGTTGCTTAACTTTGGTCAAAAATCACGTTTGCTGTATGGGAGCCCCACTTAAATCTTTATTTTATTCTGTTTTTAGTATTTGTTGTTATTTCTTCGTTATACACTATCCTGATGGAAGTGACAGAACTAAAAAATTTAAGCTACATAAGAGCTGTACAGTTTTTCAGGCTGAATGCGTGGCTATAGAAGGAGCGTGTCATGAATGCATCATACTGGGCCTTGAAAAAATCACAATTTTCTCGGACTCGAAGTCTGCGCTGCAAGAAGTTGCAAATCGCAGCAGCACAAACAGAACAATAAACAGTATCCATAAATTAATACGCCAAATCCAACAAGCAGGAGAAATCCATTTTTGTTGGATTAAAGCCCACGCCGGCCTTCACGGCAATGAGGCAGCAGACACAGCCGCCAAACACGCGGCATCATTACACAGAAGTCCCGATTTCTGCAGATTTCCCCTATCCTTTCATAAAAAGAACCTACATAAAACAATAGTAGGAAAACATGAACAAATGTACATAAACAGTACAACAGGAACCCACACAAAGCAACATCTGCCTACACTTACACATGTAACAACACTTCGCAAGCATATGTCACTCACCTTCGAACTCACTCAAATACTTACCGGTCATGGATATCACAAAGCCTATCTAGCACGCTTCCACATCACCGACACTGATACCTGCCCATGCGATGACACAACACCACAAACTATCGACCATCTCCTCAAACACTGTCCCAAATATTCATACTTCCGCTGTGACCACGAGTTTCTCTGTGAACTACATCAAATAGACCCGTATGATATATCTAAAATAATAGAAAAAGAAGTAACAAAAACATCGTTCGAAAAATTTATAAGTAAAATAATAAACACACTTAAAAAATTTAATAATACATAAACATATATAATATGTTATATACGTAAATAAAGTGCCCAATATATATACATATATAATTATATATAATATTTTATATACCTAAATAAACTGCATAATAATACATTCATAAAAACTAATGAAACGAAGTACTAATAGTTATAGGCCGCCCGTATTGAAAGCGAGGATCTACAACTACAATAATAGTTAAAAAAAAAAAAAAGTATTTGTTGTTATAGCGGCAACAGAAATACATCATCTGTGAAAATTTCAACTGTCTAGCTATCACGGTTCGTGAGATACAGCCTGGTGACAGACAGACAGACGGACGGACGGACAGCGAAGTCTTAGTAAACTAAAAAACGAAATATACCAATTACCAACCATTTATTCTCATATTTGACATTATATATGTATTTTCTAGGATGAACTACTGTTACCTAGTTTGCGTTTGTAACAGCGCCATCTCATAGGAAATTTGGATATCAAATATTATATTGATAACATGTCCAGGTCAAAGCCATGTGAGCTTGACTCTAAGCATATTGTAATGTATCGCTCACAAGATTTCTAATAAATGAAATACCCATTACTAACATGCGGGTAATTCCTCGGGGTTCAATTCACAACAAAAGAGGGCACAATGTTTAGTCATCGCTAGAGGAATAAAGACGATAATTAAATTAGGGTAAGTGTTTCGTTTCGTTATTGCTGTTTCTATTTGGTTATTAGGTTATTCAAAAGGGTCTAGCAGGCTAAGCGACCAAGAAGTGCCTCCAACGACGGATTTGGGGACCGATTTTTGAAATTCGACCACTCGGTTTCGTGTATTTCTATAAATGATATCTCCGCTATCATAGGCGTTTAAATTCTACTAATAGAATTGAAATCTATTAGTAGATTCCAAATTTCGATCGCTCGTATTTCAAAAATTTCAATTTCGTCGTTTTCCACCGATTTTCGAATGACGAAATCGAGTGATCGAAATTCAAAAATCGGCCCCTTGGTCATTCTTTCAGGTGGTGTACTGGCAGGTCCGTAATAAGCCCTGATTTACAAGGGGGTGCCTACCTCCCCTACATATCCACAACACCAGCCTCATTAGGGTTTTACTGGAAGACTACGTCGATTTGTGTAAGATTGCCCCATGATATTTACTTATTCTTTATTTTATTACTAAAGTAGGTGTTCGTCCATAAATAAAAACTCAGTATAAAACCTTTCTTTCTGAAGAAAACATTAATTATGTATATATATGTTCGTTTTCGTTGTGCCATTATCTGTTTCAGTTCATTGTCGACGAGCCATGCCTCAGTATAATACTGTCGAGTTTCACAAAAAAGGCCTGTGAAAGTAAAATGTGTAAACAAATTGTACAGAGTCCATTAATTTGAAGCGGCCTACAATAGGTACCATACGTGCATTGTTACGAAGCCCGACACCATTCCGGGCCGAACGCCCTCTAGCCAGGGTTACTATACCTACATCAAGATATTTCCTGACATTTAAGGAATTTGGTCATTTGTTAGAAACTAGAAATAGGGCTAGAACTTACTATCTACTAGCGACCTGCCCCGGCTTCGCACGGGTTACACAAAACTTTAACAAATTATACACTTAAACCTTCCTCAAGAATCACCACTCTATACATTGATAGGTGAAAACCGCTTGAATCCGTTCAGTAGTTTTTCAATTTATCACGAACATACATACATACATACATACAGACAGACGCGGCGAGGAACTTTGTTTCATAAGGTGTATACTGTACGTTTATTAAATAAATAGTTAATAGCAGTCAACTTCCCCAATACTACTTTGTTATTAGGTATATAGACTTACCACGAATGCAAACTAATCTGCCCCAGGAGTATTTTATTTTCCAAACTTTATGTATGCCAGAGCTATAATTATTAGTTAAGCAGGTATCTCCGGGATACCTTTAGCTATTATGATTTTCTCTTATAAACTAAATTTTATTCCAAGCCAAGCATAACATGTTGGGTTTTTCGAAAAATATCATGGATTTCTAATGTGTCTGGCAACCCCTCACACGAAGTTGAAGTGTATTCTAGTGAGCTCTGTCGTATCGTGTCGATGTTATTTCATGTTGCACACTATAAAACTTATGTGTTTCGCTTTTTTGAACTTAGTAAGCTTCGTTTGCGTGTTTAATCTACTTATTTTACAATTAGAATTTCCTTCTAGACATTCGCTAATCATTGTAAAATTTCGGGCTAAACGCCTTCTTGCATGCTACCTTGACCCGATAATGCAGGCCAAAGTACAGAAGACTGCTCGCAGACATGGAGCGTTTTATCAAAATGCTACTTTAGCAGTCACGGTTAAAAAGCCATTGGTCAGTACCTGCTGTGTAAATATTGTAGGTATTTCTTATGTGTTTTATTATTAAGCATACGGTAGAGGTTTTGTTCTAAGTAGTATAATTTTGTATGTAAGTAGGTATTTTGTATGTATTTTGTATTCAATAAATATTATTGTTCGTGACATCAGGACAAAAAAAAAAGTAGGTACTTACCTAAAGTACGTAAGTACATTGGGTACATTTTATTTTATTGCACAATCATCGCTTAAAGAGTCTGAGACCATTAATTCATTACGAATTATCCTTAAATTTAGAATAACGAAATTCAACTGTAACAATATTCAAGTGGGACTGCAAGTAGGTATCGCATTATTATTCACATTGTCCAGTCTAACCAAAATGTTTTGCCATGAGAACCACTCCGATACCATACCGAGAACCAATCTAATTTGTGTTTGCACTCTGCTATACCTACCTACCCTATTGTAAGTACCTAAACATTAATTTTATCGTAACATTTTACATACTACCGACGTGTTTTCTTTCTTTATCTCAATGTATTTTATCATGAAAACGAATGTAAACAAGGATACTGTAAGAAAACATTCACATTGCAAAAACAAGACAAATCCACAATGTATTTCACGTCGTCGTAAATAAAGGGTAAAGAGGAACCCGCTAGAGACCGATGTTTATTTAATCGTAAGCTGGCTGCGTAATAGCATACCCAAATATACGAGTATGTTACTGTCACTAACGCACTTACCTCTCTACGGGAATAAATAATGCACCAGGTGCAAAATTAAATTACATTGAATACTCCATTATGAATATATGTTATATGTTTAATATGTTTTAAGTGCTGCTTAAAATGCCATTGACATCATAGTACCAGAGACGGTTAGCTATCACAAGTCAGATATACTTTCCGGGTTACTTTCGAGTGGGTACCTACACTACCTAAAGAGAGAGAGAGAGGTCTCTTAATAAGAAATGAACAAGTTTGTAGCTTAATTTATAGCAACGTAATTTTTTTAAATAAACAATATGCATCAGTAGAAACAAGTCAGTCCATAGTTCGTAATCAGCAACGCGCCTAGTGGAAAAATATGTGGAATCTATTTTACCGAAACATTTTGAGAGGTCACGCTATTGAATATACAACTAAAACTACTTACTCAACTAGTTACTTAGGATTTGGAGATTACATTAATACCTACCAAATAAAATGTTTCTAAACTAAGTGATCATACATGTTCACACTTACCTATACACAGATTCTGTTATTTTGTCAAAGTGTTGTGCAACTTTTTAGTGACATGTTTAACATTTTCATTGACCATACATGATTATGCACTCAATACAATTCAAAATAAGATTTTATCTAACTGCGTAGGTATTTTATAGAAGTAGGAGTTATTAAATTTAACTTACAACCTAAATATTTTTTCGCATAAGTAAAAACTCTCAACTTGGTACCTCACTCCGACTACATTATCTGACCATCTATTTAATGCAGTAGGTAAAATGTGATTTGACACACGCATACCTAAGCATATAGGTACATATACATGCGACCAAGATAAGTTTTATCCAATCACACATCCCCTAATAAGGTAAGTTGGCTAAAATTTGTAAGAAAGTGCAATTAAGAAATTTTAAGGATACGAAGTCGCGGTAAAAAGTTAAACGTATACATTTCTTAACAGGAGGGTTACTTTTCTGTGACTGTCCCTATTTATGAATAAGCAATAGCTAGCTGTATAAATTAGGGTAATAGAGGTGCTAGCCGGCCGTTCGTTAGTTAGGGTCAGCGACGTCGTATCAGACACCTTAACCTCTTGGACATTGGACAAACTGCTGAATATGTAATAAGAAGTTTATCTTCCAACGAAAAAAAAGCCAAAGCAATAGGTTACTAATAGTATAACTTCTCACGTTTCTCATGTTTCATAATATATCTAATTTTCTGTGGAAATTACAATAATGCGTAGTATATAATTATATCTATCGCTTTTCGTAGATAATAAAAAAGAGAGCACATATATATTTGTTTCATAGAATAATTGCCATTTTCCTTTTTACAGTAATGCCTCTGTAACACGATCATAAATTGCTGGATTATGTAAAAGAACTTTTACATATAGGTAAGTGAGCGTTTTCAGGAAATAAATATTGAAAACCGGATTGTTAGACCCTGTTATTTCCATTGTTCACCTGTAACAGGCTCGTTAAACGCTGGTAGACCATGCAGGTCGTAGGTAACTAAGACCTTCTGCAATCGGAGACAATTCCTTTTCTGGTTTAAATAAAAGAAGGCTAGTCTGCACTCGATACGCGTCAGGAACACCTGCCCCTCCTACCCATAAAGTGGTTTTCTCGAGTCTCAAGCTCTGCCCTCATATTTGGGTATAATGAGAAAAAGTTTTAGATAAACCTCTTTTAATAATACCATCCTCCGCGACTGCGTGTGGCCACTTATTTAGTAAATACACACAATAGGTATTAGATATACCTAGTACCTATTAAAATCCGCAGCAATTAAGCTCGGTTCTCTATACAAACGTACTTTTACGCTCACATTTTAATACGACTATTAGTAGCCAGTTTTCACTGAAACTTTGTACTTAATAAGTTTTTGGCAAAAATTTCATTTTTGGTACAAGCTTTTATCACTGACTGTACTTTTCTTTCCACAGGCAACTAAGACTCATCGAGACAATTCTAAAAACCCCAAACACAACTAGGTTTCGTTGTTTTATCACAGAGTTCCTATGGCCACCTCCGGTCTCCATCATCAGATCAGCTCGTTGACACCATAATATTGCATTGTCACCCGACTTACGTATATACGTATATACATATGACTGTTCAGATAATTATAAAGAGATTGATGTTTCTGAATACTACATAGAAAAAGTATTTGAAGTATGTGCAATTTGTTTAGAGCTGAACGGCACAGGTTTTTATTGTGTTGTAATCTATCGATCTCCAAATTCTAATTTCAATCTTTTTCTCAACCAGTTAAATAACATGTTAAGCAAACTTAAGTTTCCTAACATCATAATAGGCGGAGACTTTAATATCAATCTTGCATCTAAAACCGATAATAATACTAAAATGTTTCTACAGACCCTCTTAGAACATAATATTAAACCTACAATATCTGATTATACCCGAGTAACTGCAAGTACATCAACTGTAATAGACAATATAATGACAGACTTTAGTGAGTACGCAACAGCTTATGTTATACCATGTAGCTTCTCTGATCATGATGCCCAAATGCTAGAGTTGCCTGCGTCACTCAATCGAAAAGCTGAACCATGTAAATTTACACAAAAACGCATATTTTCTAAAAATGCCACAAGTAAATTTCAGCATGATCTCGAACTTATCGACTGGCACACAGCTTTTGCTAATAAAGATTGTAATAATAAAATAAACCAATTTTATGACATACTATTGCCACTGATCGAAAAATATTTTCCTTTAAAAACGGTACAATCGCGAAAAAAACCTAATAAGTGGATAACCAAAGGCATAAGAAAATCTAGTCAAACAAAACGTAAGCTGCATAGTATAGCGCGCCACACTGTTGATGAATCCTTCCTGGAGTACTATAAACAATATAAAAATACATTCAAAACCGTCCTTACCCATGCCAAGAAAATGAACATGTATCGTACAATCAGTAACGCAAAAAATAAGGCCAAAACTGTATGGAATCTAGTTAAGGAAACTACAGGCAAATGTGTAAAGACTCAACCTAAAATAACTCTTAGACTAGATAACGGCATTACTAGCGATAAAAAAGCAATAGCAAATGCGTTTAACAATTACTTTTTAAATGTAGGGATGTCATCGTGCAAAACAAAAAATAAGGAACATATAAAAGCTATGCACAAGCTAAAAGTAACTAACAGTAGTTCAATATTTTTGAGCCCGATAACAGAATCGGAAATCATCCGAACAGTAAAAAATCTTAAAAATAGTAACTCTACTGGACCAGATAATTTAAATACTAGATTCTTAAAAGATAATATTCACTTATTGTGTTCCCCATTGTCCATAATATTTAATAGTTGTATAGAAAAAGGTATTTTTCCTGACCTGTTAAAAAAAGCTAAAGTAATAACCATACACAAAAAAGGAAGTCGCTCTGAACTAAATAATTATAGACCGATATCACTGTTATGTGTCGTCTCAAAAATACTAGAGAAATGCTTAGCTGAGAGATTAGAAAAACACTTGACAAAACACAACATGTTAACTACACAGCAATATGGCTTTAGGAAAGGAAAAAATACTTCAAATGCTGTAATCAATTTAGTAACGGAAGTAATGTTTAATCTAAATAAAGGTTATAAGTGTGGCGGAGTATTCTGTGATCTGACAAAAGCATTCGACTGTGTCGATCACAGGATACTTCTCGACAAACTAGAATATTACGGAGTTCGTGGCTCTGCTCTGAATCTCTTTGAGTCATATTTAACTAACCGCACTCAATATGTAGAAATATCGTATGTAGATTCTGATAGCGTAGCTCGTTCTGAAGAAGCTGTAGTAAAATACGGGGTCCCTCAGGGCTCTGTACTAGGTCCATTATTATTTCTAATTTTCATAAACGATTTACCCCAATCTCTTACCTATGGAACACCTTATCTATACGCTGATGATACCAGTGTCATTTTGAATGCGACCACTACCCATGAGTTCAAAGTAATGATCAAAAAATGCTGGGAAGAAATCGAAAATTGGTTTACTGTCAATGGCCTTAGAATCAATCATGAGAAAAGTTATTACACTATATTTCGACGTAGCCCTAAAAGTACCGACTTCGACTGTGATGTACCAATACAGAAGGCCGAATGTATTAAATTTTTAGGGGTAGAACTCGATCCTTATCTGAGATGGAACAACCCGATAGATTCCATATGCAAAAGGCTGGCTAGTGCATGTTACTCCTTAAAATCACTTTCGAAAGTAGCCGATGTAACTATACTTAAAACTGTATACTTTTCCTACTTCGAGAGTATTATCAGATATTGTATAGAAGTATGGGGTAACGGAACGAACATAAACTCTATACTACTCTTGCAAAAAAAGGCACTACGAATTATTGTGGGATCTAAACACATACCAGTCACTCATCGCAATATGTTTATAGACCACAAAATATTTACAATTACGGCATTGTATTTATATCGAATATGCGTTTATATGTATGTCAATCAAAATAATTATAGAAAGGCTGAAGAAACCCATCATTTTAATCTCAGAAACAAATCAAAAATTGTTCAAATTAAATCTAACTTTATCCATTTTAATAACAGCCTTAACAATATCGGAATTAAAATTTTTAATAAATTAAGCACCGACATAAAACAATGTAGTGACCTAAGAACATTTGACATAAAGGTAAGAGATTATTTCATAAATAGACCATTCTACACAATTGACGAATATTTTGCCAACGCACTTGATTAAAATTATTTTAGGAACTGTATTTGTAACTTCGTAGACTTTTTTATTTATTTTTACATCATAACTTGACATTTATACAACATCCGACATTATTTTATACCTTCATTTATATTTTTAGCTAGATTTAAGATATTATGACTGTAATGGGGGTTCTTTTTATGAGTGGGGGTTTTATTGTTAAATTAATTATTAAGTAATTGTAGTTGTAATTATTATATAGTTTGGACTGTAATTTGTAAGCTTTATGTGTGTATGTGTAGTTTTAAATTTATTTTATATCGATTTTAATTTTAATGTATTTTCAATGTTTTTCTAATTTTGTGCCAATTAAATTATAAACATAATTGAAATTGTAATGGATAATAATTAATGTAAATATTGTAAATAATTGTATATACCTACCTTGTACCTATAAAACTGTATTTGCATGTACATGTACTTAACGCAAATAAATAAACACATGCAAAATATCAGCTCAATCGAAAACCGGGAAGTGGATCAAATTTAACTTGCAAGATTTGATTACACACAGACAGACAACGGTCAGGTGAAAGTAAATAAAAGCTTGTAAAATAGGATAAGGGTATATATATGCCTGTAATTAGTTTATGTAAGTAGCTTTAGATACCATAGTTAATAATTAACAGCTAACTAATTCAAATTTTTCATACAAAACTTGTTTTTGATCTATCTCGTTTGTTTTATAAGCTGAAGCCATATACATTTATTACAGGCATACCAGGCATATGTAATTGTATGTGCAAAGTTTCATTTCATTACACTCCAACACATAGTTTTAAAATGAGAACGAAACTCCGTTTGTATGGGAAGGTGAAATTCGGTCGAGCTTGCTGCGGACTCTGAAGAGCTACCTGTAGATAGGCATTTTTTATAGGCAGGGTGGTAAATTGATTTCAAGGATTTGAAGACACTTTTGAAGCCGCTTAGCTGGTAGAACAGAAGGCATTAATAATTTGAGGTGATGACGTAATGAATAGCAGGTACCTATAAGTACCTACTTATCTAACATAGGCATATATTTCACCATCAATCATAAAATGTAACTATGACAAAAAATCTTGTCTTATATTTAACTTCATTCATTTACTAGTGGTAAAGACTCGCATTCGAATTGAAAACCACACCTCTGGAGTTGCAGGCGTCCATAGGCTACGGTGACTGCTTACCATCAGGCGCGCCGTATGCTTGTTTGCCACCGATGTGGTATTAAAAAAAACCAATAAATTCAATTAAAGATCCCCCACAAACGGTAAATTATAATTATGGCCCTGTTTTAACGAGTTAACAAAATTAAGACACACAGAATTAAGAGATTTTATTTGTTTATAGATAAATAAAGTCAATTAGATAAATTGTTTCATAAATTACAGTAATTTTCGCTCGTTAAATACAATGGCCCGCGTCTCTTTTCCCGAGGTGTTAGCAAGTGCTTCCCCGGGACTAGTTGAATGTTCATAAAAAGCAGCCGGCCTGGCCAAGGTGAGGTCGCTATCGTTACGACAACGAAATACTTTGTGCCTCTCTATCACTCTTCCATATTGGTGCCGTAGTGCGACAGTCGGCGCGATTCGGGAAATGAATAAGACATTCACTAGATATGAAATAGTAACGATATGTGACGTTCCACGGCAAAAGGTACCTTATGGCGGGCAATAATATTGGAGCGGCTTTAATAATATAGCGTTTAAGCGCAGACCGTCATAGGGTATCTTTTTTATTGGAACGTGACATATCGTTACTATTTCATATCTAGTTAATGTCTAATCTATTTCCCGAATCGCGCTGAGTGACAGTTGCGTTTCGATCGCTACGGAGCGTAAGCGATTGGCATGTTGGCTACGCGGCCAGTAAGTACATTATAATAAATGCCAACCACCAGATAACTAATGTACGTTTTCAGCCATTCAGCTTGCTGTTTAGACACTGCACTATTCCAAACATGTGAAACTGCCATTTGTACACGCATCTTATTTGCTTTAACTGCATTTTCCGATTTGATTTGACATTTACTTTAGGCATTAGTTATTGCATAGGGTTTAGCCAACATGCTAAACGAAAACACTCCGTAGCGTAGTCGTCTCTCTCTACCACTCTTCCATATCAGTGTAACAGTGACAGTTGCATTTCGTTCACTAGGGAGCGTAAACGACTGGCATGTTAACTACGCACCGGTCACAGTTGAAATTGTTTCCTCAACGTTCGACTAAAACTTTGCTTAGTGAGCCATTGGAACATACGGCACTACGGCCTGTAGGGCAAAAGTCTCACTGCAATAGGTCAGTATTATTTATTAATTTCCAATTCCCCACCTTTATATACTATTTGTTGGTTTAATCCTGCAGGGATCCCTGCAAAAGGATGATCTAAAGAGCACGTAGCATTTCGAATCCCTGAAGAGGAAATTGTTTACCGACATACTTGTATCCATTTACATTCATAAGTAGAGGGCGGAGTACCGGTGGCAAATTTCACACAAAAGGTATGGAGTCGTTTTTATAATTATTATTTTAGGCTTGAATAATAAAATTATTCATTTACCTAATGTACTTAGTATGGTACCTACTCGTAAATTGGAAGTAAGTACTTAACATTTATTTTCATAAATCGATTTCAGGAACACTTAAATGTTATGTCGTAAATGTTTTGGGTTATTTTTCAATTTCTTTTCCAGTCCTCAATTGTAATTGAATGGTCTTGAAAATAATATATCGTTTGGCAGGTATAACTTCTTAGTCTAGTATTTAGTACCTAATGATAATGTTTTGATAAGAAAACATATTATTATGTATTATAGATATTAACAACATATTACATTATATTTGTATGCTCGTAAGATAATTTCTATAAGTTCCTAAAAATTATTATGCAAAATTAATCATTTATTCGTTATTTATTTAATCATAAGAATACTTAGGCGACTCCATACATTTAGTGTGAAATTTGCCACCGGTACTCCGCCCTCTATTCATAAGATATAAACAAAGAGTTTCGAATCTGATAGAAATGTTGTTTTTTCACATTTCACACGTGACATAAGTATTATCTCGAGAAAATATATTAAATATGTACCTATCTTGTTATGAACTGCCTGTGGGCTATAAGGTTTATTACATTTTATTATCTTTAGTAATATCGTGTTGTATTGCGCTACAAGCGAAATTAGGATGAAATCACAACATATTTATACAAGTCTCATTAAATGTTTATTAACTATCTACAGTAGGATTTTGAAGACAAAAATGATAGGTAATTATCTTATCGTATTATAAAGACTCCAACAAGGATTAAAGCTTCGTTGGAGACTTGTGAAGTGCTACCTATATGTACTATCAGTACTTTTCTATGGCTTTTGATCACAGTATAAAGAAGGAAAATATCTTATTTTGGACACATATATAGAAATGACAAATATAATAGGTATACTACAGCTAATATTGGAAGGAAAAATTGATAGCAAGAGGGGAAGAAGGTGGGTCAACTGGCTTGACAACATAAAAAAATGGACGAACATGGATAACGCAGCCACGCTGGCAAGAATGGCTAAGAGCAGGAGAGAGATGCCAAAGGTGGTGGCAAATAAAGAAGAAGAACGATAAAGACTGCAAATTTTAATAAAAATGTTATCCACTGTCATCTTCGGTTTGTAAGTTAAAAGAAAATTATAGGTACCATTCTTTTTAATGGAATGTGTCCGGACTCGAGACAAGAGGGCACAATTATTTGAAGCTGAGGGCTATAAAGAAATTGATGTTGGGGTTTTACAGTCGATTTTGGCGGAACCCCTGTCGAAAACTGCAAAATTAGTGTACCATTTTTTTGATAACTAGTATAACATTTATTGAAACTCATATAATGTAGAGGCCCAACGGAGCCGACATATCCCGTTTGATAAAGGTTCCTTTTACCTTTATCTAACACGAACCTACATTCTAGGTAAGTTTTTTTTAAGTAATCTACCACTGCAGTCACTCAGAACAATGCAACATAGGTATTAAGAGGGACAAAAACCAAACGACATAACATAATTAACGACAGAAAGCAATTAGGCCACTTAAGGAAATGAGGCGAGGTAAGATAGGGGCACAAAACTCCCAATACAACTCGTAAAATTAGGCGCCAGGCGGGGCTAACGAAAATTGTAGTTTTTATATTGAATATTATTATTTTATATAAGGGCATTTTCCCTTTGTATTTAAAAAAGAATACACGGAAATTAGACTATATTTACAAGAGCAGACTCCAACCGAAACCTTAAAAATTTAAAGTTGACTCGTTTTTGTTGTCGTTGAAGTTTACATACATATATGTAAACTTCAGCTCAGGGGTCGGGAACCGGTATTGCTCCATACAAAAATACCGGTATTATTACGTTCTTTTTCGTTCTTTGGATTATTACCTATTTAATTTTTAATGGGACAACCTAATAATACAAAGTTGTTACGTAAATACACGATTCAGTCCTACGTAGAGAGCATAAGATAATTCATAATATTGGGCTATATCGGGGTTTTTAAAAAATACCGGTTCCGAGCCCTGCTTCAGCTTTCTTACAAAGGCTTCAATAAAATGATTTTCGCTGACGATAATTAGCGCTCATATTAAGTAGTACGGATACTGAGTAGGCATATTTTATTAGGCCTATTCAAGACTACGTATCAAGGTTAAGTTACTACCGGTGAACCACTAGCATCGAATAACCTTGGCGTTACCCCATAGCCACACATTTATACGAAGGCACCTATAGCTTAGAACGAAGATACCTAATAGGTGTAATTCAAAACATCCACTATCCAATACAATTTCATCATTCACTGTTGTTGGAAACTATAATTTTAAGGTAAGGTGTCATAATAAATTGTATTGGAATAAATAGAAGCAGATAGAACTCACCATGAGTTATATAATATAAGGTTTTAAAATGGTCAGTCCACTGATGATTATGACTCTAAACTAATGGTAATTAGATACACACACATGCTGGCACTGCGTGTTGCCGAGCTCCTACTTCAAAAGTACCTTAACCCGTGGAGCACCCCAGAATTTCCGTAGTATGGAACTCCTATACTAGTTACCAGCACACGTGTGACAGTAGGGCACTCCACGGGTTAATCCTAATACTTAAAAAGTGTTGACAGCTTAATGGAAATTGCATGGTGAGAGATCTTTCAACACAGTGCATCCACAAAAGATCTAGTTACCTTACTCTTCACCACCGTGCGCAATATATATCTACAAAGTATACAGAACTACTGGATCCATACAAATATTGTATGTAAGGTGCTATTTAACTACTAGTTATATGGATGTACATATATAATAGTCATGTTAATTGGATTTGTTGTTTACACCAGTTTATGTTTGAAATGGAGGTAGGTAGGTAGTAAGCGTTTAACTAAATAAACGAATAGACCAGCGGTGGAACAAAAATGGGTTTTGATAACATTAATGTTTTTTCTTTTTTGATATGTTATTGTAAGCATGTTAAATAACATTCATGTAAAAAGTTAGAAAATTTTAGGTGGAGCGTTCGGCCATATTTAAATTTTCAATTTTTGCTAAATAACTATGTAAATATAAAATTAAAGTTACAAAAAACTTTAACATATTCAATAACACTTTAATTTATTCACAATATTCGGTTTTTAGAAATCTGGAACAGCTGCTTTCTGGTGAACGTAAAAACAGGAATTATTATGTAAATACAGAATTAGAGTAGCTGATATTGCAAAATTACGATATTATCTATCAACTTAGTATACATGTAAAAAGTTAGAAATGTAGACAATGTGCTTGTCTAGATATTGATTTCTCGTTAAGCAGTATAGCCAATATTGAATTAAAGTTTGTAGAGTTAATATTACACGGTCATAATAAAGATCTTACTTCTCACACAAAAGATTAGAAATATAAAATCACGGCGACACTAAATACTGATACGTAAGTATGCATTCCGAGCTTATATTAAGTTACATTTCAAACGCGCGGCGTTTGCGCGCGCCGCGCTGTGCGCCGTGGCAGGAGGCAGCGATCGACGGTCGCGGGCTAGCGGTTAGCGCGGTGCCCTTAAAAATACGCAAAGCGTTTATAAAATTATTATCAATGGTAAATAGTTATTTTACACAGTACACTAATGGAAACTTACCTTCCCTTATTTATTTCTATAGGTACTAGGGATTGCCCGCGGTTTCGTTTACGTAGAATTCGTTATCGTGTTAAGTATAGAAATAATAGATACATTTGAAAATTATTTTAGGTGCATTGTCATACAGATAACTACCCTTGTTAAAGTATTCTTCAAATTCAATACACAGGTGTCATTTCAATATAATTTTGCGTAATTTGGCGCTTTTAGGTTATAAATGACTAGCGACATATATTTTTTTAAGAGCGATCATCTCCGATAATATTTACTTTATCATAAAATCAATTTCAAACTGATGTTATTCAATATTTATCATTTTAAAGTCAATATTACCAACCAACTGATCCAATTTACCTACGGTAACAACTCAAAATTTGCATCAAATTAAATGCCACTTTTCTTATCCGTTACGAACAATCAAGAGGGCCTTTACGAGCTGATGTGGTGAAAATTTTATTTAACCTTCGTCCCTTAAAACCTTCACTACGCTCAAGGTTCAACTTTACGAACCACTCGCTACGCTCGTGGTTCAATTTTAGAATGTTTGAATTTGCACAGCCAAACAGTGGAATGAACTGTCCGATACGACCTTCAAACCTTCAAAGACCCCCATCTTAAAGGTCGGCAACGCGCTTGCAACCCTTCTGGTGTTGCGGGTGTCCATGAGCGGCGGTAATCGCTAACCACCAGATGATCCGTCTGCTCGTTTGCCTCCTATTTAATAAAAAAAAATGTTTCCCTTGTTTGGGTATCAATATTAGCACGAGCGGTTAATCAACAACTTTTCCCCTTGTAAAACAAATAAATAAGGTAGGTGAGGTGCAGGCATATGAGGCCCGGCGGGTAACAAGGCCCAGCATTCAAAAATAGCAGTTGCTCCCTATTATTCCCAATTATTCTGAATTTGTACTTGTTGCTAAGAAGGCCCACTGTCAGTGCAGGTAAAAAGGTCTAGTCCCGCTCCCGGGCCTTATTGAACGTATGAGATGAAATATTAGATTAAAATATTTTAAGATAATTTTCAATATTTTTAATCTCTAATTAATAAGGTCGATTTGAAGAAACTTCTATGAAATTATGACTTATAAATAACACTTGCACTGCGTGGGCTGTCAAAATTGCTGCAGACTTTTCTTGGTCTAACTCTAATAATTTTTCACTTGCTTTATTGACCTAAAGACGTTTTAAAGAATCAAAAAGTCTAATAACATTGAGGCACTTATACTTTTTAAAGGCAGTAACTAATTACAAGTGACTTTTTTTTGTTAATACATAGGTAGGTATTTACGATCATCATCATATATTTAAGAGTATGACTCTTGTCGGTGGAGCAATTTCAATGTTTGGCGGTCCTCCGCCTTCTCTTTGACAGCCCGATACGACACGACGTTGATCTTTTCCTTTATTTGATCCATGTACGCTCTCCTTGGTCTTCCCCTCTTCCTGTTTGCTTCAACTTTCCCTTCTATGATATTTTTGATAAATTCGTCGTGTCGTATCAGGTGCCCAAGCATCCTTCCTCTTCTATTGTCTATAGTTCTTAACAAACTCCTCCTCTCTCCTACTACATAGGCCACACTGAATGTTTTGCACTACTGGCCACTGGTAATTATTTAAATTATGAATTGTATATTTTTAAAAAAATACAGGCTTTTGATTATGGAATGTGACAAATGTTGGCGACAAATCGATCGTCTTTTGTTTTTAATGGCTTGTCAAAGTAAGTCAGTGCGTTGAACGTGGCTTTAACGCGAAAATATTTTTAGAGCTATGATTTTGTTATGATTTTAAAAGTTCGCTTACTCCGCAAGAGTGTAGTGCTTGCCTTCAAAATGCTTTTGGGATTGAAGCACCACATCTGAGCATCGTGAGGCGTTGGTATGGTGAATTTAGTAGAGACAGTATTATTCTAGATAATGATTTTCGTGAAGGTCGACCGTCCACGGCGATCATTCAAGGAAACGTGGCTACTGTGAGACGACTCATTGAAGAAAACCCACGAATCACCTATGACGAAATTTGAGGACAATTAGGGATAGGTATGAGACAAATACAAAAGATTTTACAAGAATATTTAAAAGTCGGGAAGCCTTGTTGTCTTTGGATTCTTCACGAATTAACTTCAGTCCAAAAACAGGTACTTTTTGACTGGTGCCGAGAAATGCTGCGTAAGTATAAGCAAGAAAGTTCAAATGCTGTATATAACATCGTTAGAGGAGATGAAACCTGGATTTACTGCTACGATCCGGAAAAAAGGCATTAGTCAAGTCAATGGGTCTTTCGAAGGTGACAGGAGGCCCATAGAAGTTCAACAAGCCAAAAGCGTTGCCAAACATTTTGATCGTCTGTTTTTTTTAAACGCGACTTTTTTGTACCGTACTTTTAAATAATAAAAGAACGTTAAATACTGAGTAGTACACTACCATTTGTGTGCCCGCAGTCATTGAAAAAGACCGCGAGAGACGACCGAGAAGCCGCATCCTCCTGCGTCATAATAATGCGTCCACCGATACCGCAATAAAGGCAAAAACATTTTTTAATTACGAAAACGTGGAAAATGTCTCTTATACGGATTATAATCCAGACATTGCACCCTGTGACTTCTATCTATTTCCCAAAATTAAGGATTTAATTTGGGGTTTGACATTTAAGACCCCGGATAAGGCAGTTACTACGTTTCATCACCACGTCGAAAACATGCAGTCAAGTGATTGGGCCTCATGCTTCCAAAAATGGTCCGAGCGAGTGAATATGTGCATAGAATGCAAAGGGAAACATTTTGAGAAGCAATAAATGTATTATTATGGTTATAAATGATTTTATTCAAAAGTTACGCAAAACTTTCAGTGTGGCCCTCGTATGCGTAAAACCTCTTCGTTAGTTTTCTTTTCTTTTACGATAGAATTGCGAAAAATAGATATTATGCAACGAGTGACGAATTTTGAAACACGGTCAAAGGGAGTGTTTTAACGTGCTTATTATAGCACCGGTCGTAATGTAGCACCAGATGTACTGTAAAAATTATGTTAAAAGATAATACTTACTGTTACGAATAAATATTTATACTGTAAAAAAATATCCCACCAAACACATTTTCATGTAAATTTTGTTGCTAAGACGAAACCATAAGACTCGCACTGTCAAAAAGTTGTCAGATCTCTTGTCGAGCCAAGCTTCAAACTCTACAAGCCCTAACTTCACTAACTCTACACCTTAGTCAAAATATGTGGCTTGGCTGTTTCGCTACCGCCACATGGGCATAAGGTGAAAAATTTATTAAATTCATTATTTTTAGGGTTCCGTACCTCAAAAGGAAAAATACTGAACCCTTATAGGATCACTCGTGTGTCTGGCTGTCCGTCTGTCACAGCCTATTTGCTCCGCAACTACTGCACCAATAAGTTGAAATTTGGTATACACATGTAAGTCTATAGCCCAAGGACATACATGTAAAGTAAATAATAGAAATTCAAATAAAGGGGTCACTTTTGAGATGAATGATAAATAGAATAAAAAAAAACTATATCTTGTTATAATTAATATAAGAGAATTAGAATATGAATTAATATAAGAGAATTTTGTAAGAATTTTAATTAGTATAAGATAGATATGTATATTGTCATGTTATTTTCTCGAACTCCCCATCGGCATACAAACCTCCTCAAGGTTTTGCCCACGATGGGTCTTGTAATAATAATGTACTTTATTTAGCTTATTGTTCAATAAATTAAAAAAAAAATATATACTTATATATATATCAAACGAAGGGGCTCATTGTAAGAATCTCAGATATATTTTTTCATAATTTTAAAATAAATAGTTTAGAAGTTATTTAAGAAAATACGCAAAAAATGACCATTCCCCCCCCCCCCCCCTTATCTCCGAAACTACTGGGTCTAAAATTATGAAAAAAATACACATATTAGCTCTCTTCCTATAGATGACAGGAAAACCTATTAGAAATGTGCAGTCAAGCGTGAGTCGGACTTAAGTACCTAGTTTTCCGATACCTACGGGTTTTTTAAAGACATTTTATTCACTTTTCTCTAAAAAAAATATATTGTTAAAAATTGTGTAATGTACAGAACCCTTGGAACGCGAGTGCGACTCGCATTTGGGCGGTTTTTGTATTATACTTACATACAATAGTTCTTGTAGAAACGAAACGGCCAAGCCACACACTTTTGGTGTAGAGCTATAGTTCGTTTTTTTTAGCATTAGAAAGAACTCCACAGAAGGAAGCGTGCAGTTTTTATCAGGCTCTTTAATTGTTAATAATTATTTAATTATCTAATGTAGCATGATCAATACATATTATTTACTTCAAATTATTACCGCTAAAAGTGCCGGATCTGGAACCACAAGCTTACTTCTGCGAAGTTCTTTCTAATGCTAAAAAAAACGGACTGTAGTAAAGTTAGAGGGCTTGTAGAGTTAGAAGCTTGGCAAGAGATCTGATAACTTTTTGACAGTGCGAGCCTTATGGTTTCGTTTGGGCAACATTTTACATCAAAATGTTTTTGATGGGATTTCACTTCTTTTTGTAAGTTGTTTATGACAATCTTCCATCCCCTAATTTAAAGGGTTGGGGGTGATTTACTATTAAAAATCCTGAAATAAGTATCTGGGGGCATCTGTTACACAATGTACTTCTTACTGATTCCCCATATAAACCCTTCACCCCGTAAGGGTAAACTTTGGGGTTGAAATCTGCCTTCACCCCGTAAGGGTAAACTTTGAGGTTGAAATCTATTCTATATCCTTCCCCATAACAATACCTATCTACATACCAAATTTCAACTAAATCGGTTCAGCGATTATTGATTTCCCATACAAAATTAAACCCCATCTTCATCCCCTTAGGGATAATTTTTTTTTAATTTATTTGTTGTTTGTGTACTAAAACTATCTTACATACCAAATTTCAGCTTCTTAGAGGACTTCAGGAAGTACTCGGTATTGATGATCATCAAGTGAGTGAGTCAGTGACGAAATCGAAGTTTTTAGATATGAATAAAATCTAAAGTATAAGAGCTATGCAATTGATATGCTTAATAAGTCCGAGAACTTTGTTTATCTGGTATAATCCAACCCCAAGTTATGAGGGTTCCAAAAAACGACAAAGCGCTTCGAGAAAAGGTAGATAGTGCCCTTGCGCTTTTCTCGTCTTGGCGGGGGCACTGCCGTGCCCCCAGATGTTAAAAGATGAGACTACTGTAACTAATAAAGATTTATGTTTAGTTACCTACTATTTTCGCGTAAACTAGACAATTTTTATATCTTTAGTTATTAAGACCCAAAATAATTATTTTCACTTATTATAAATAAATCCTCCTGTTATGAAGTATCAAATATTGTTATTTGTATATGTCTAACTCTTAAGTTAAAAACAATAAAATCTGTTATTACCTACTGTCAAAATGATTATTTTTTGCGGGATTAAGTAATACACTGGTAGTGTTCAATAAGGCCCATAATAGGACTTTTATAAAAGGTATATTTTCCAAGAGTATCGTAATATTTTTATAACTATTTTGGTATAATGAAGAAACTTAAATAAATGAGAAACCTATTTGAGTGAGTTTCTCATACTTCATATCCTGTTTATTAAAAAAAAAACATTTTAATTTAAGGTGGGCTGTATATAGGCATATACGGCCCACACGGAATATACAATAAGGTAAGTGAGGCCACTTACCTTATTGTATATTCAGGATGTATACCGTGTAATATTGATCAGTTGGTTTATAATATACATATTATGATATTGACGTTGAATAGGACAGGACATGACAATAGGAACCAGAAATAGGTATAGTTGGTCAAACCAATTTGTCAGTAAATAAAAACGAAAAACTATATTCATCCTTTTCTTTTGGGTGCTAGTACTAGTGTAAGTCAAAGATAGTATGATGATTCTCCCTGTCTATGTTTGAAATGAGACAGTCCTTTGACAAACTATGTATAGTAAAAAATAGTTGTGAATATCTTGTACATTTTTATTACAATATTAGTCAAGATAATGAAATATAGCTGGTCAAGCAAATCTTGTCACTAAAAAAAGGCGCGAAATTCAAATTTTCTATGGAACGATATCCCTTCGCGCCTACATTTTTCAAATTTGCCGCCTCTTTCTACTGACAAGATCTGATTGACCAGCTGTAGGTATTTTTACTTAATAAGATATTTTAATTTCACGTAATGTCCGCATCTAATTTATATAGTTATGTGCACGGTAAACAAACAAATGAATGATAAGAAAAGACAGACAGTGTTACTGAGCGGGAGGTGGGGCGAGGGGCGAGGTATAGGTAGGCTATGATAGGCTCTCGAGCGCCGCGCCGGCGACTGACGGACCAGCGCGGCGTATGTATGAATTTCGCGCCTTTTTAACTAGATTTTACTATTACAATGCAAGCTACACACAGAAATTTCTTACTTTCCATAATATGGCTGCGTATATTATTTTATAGTAATAGACTTATTTTTACAGACTCTAATTCAATATTAGATCTTATAGGACAAAAAACGTATATTAATTCTAAAGCATATATCTTATTCTTCTAGCTTTTTAGCTTGCCTATTAACTTATAAATTTAGATATGTTGTTGTGGATTTATTAAACTTTAATTCAATATCGACAAAATAATAAGCTAATTGTAGTTTGACAAAGAAGCACGTTAAAAAAAATTCTAATAATTTTACATTATAAAGCGTCATACATATTATAAACAATGGAACTTAAACATTGCACTTTAATTCAATATTAAAAAATCATTGCTAAAAATATATAAATACCTAATTTATATCTAACGCTCGTTCTAACTTTTCATCATATATAGCATATATGCTTAAAAATATGTCCTATATCAGATAAGTATCACTTTTTCAACTTTAGAATTATCAAAACTTTTAGTGCAAAAATCCGGTCCCACTATTGAGCTAGAAAGCGATTTTGATTGTTGATTATACTTACCTACACTTTATAAAATTCTTGATAAAAAAACATACCTATCTGCTTCGAAAAGCTCCTTTTGAGCTGTCAAAAGGCGAGTAAAATAAGTATTTCTCGTAAAAATGATTGAAATAATTCTAATTTAGATAGATACAAAATACTTGAGTCGTCTTGTTTATATATCTAGCTCTAAATACTATCTACCTTGGAACCCACATTAACTACTTAATACACCGTAATATGACTGATAGCGTTTACTCCATTCGCAATTAACCTGCCCGCCTATAAATCGGGTAGCGTGACAGTAATCACTAAGACTATTACTGCAGCGAACATAATTGGCATGCAAGTTACTTAATGCATGGTAGCAAGTACAAGTACTACTCTGAACTACTATATATAGCTACTTTATAAATACTATTAAACAGTAAATGATTCGCTAATATGAGCAATTTTCATGAGCCGATTACCCTAATATAAGCTTTTATGATTTAGAAGTAATTTATCGAAGGGCGAAAATAAGAAAAAGATTTACCGCGTAGATGGCCCGTTTTGAGTGTTTTGCTTTTATTTATTAGGTAGTTAGTACATAGTCTGGACGTATACTTTAATAATAAAATTATACAATTTATTAATACAAGTAGAACACGCTGAATGATGTTGGAACTCGTTGTTAGTCGATAAATTGAGACTATTTTTTAATTTTGTATCTAACCTATTTTTGTAACGGAACGCCTTAAGAGGGCGTAGAGGAGGGTAAATTTTCAGATTCTGTCAAATTACCCCATTTCACACACAAACGCAGCTCACGCACACTACCTCAATTGACTGGGACAGGTCAGTGACCCCTAATGTTTTTTTAAAGGTGCTGTTTTGAGTTTAGTGTTAACTACTGACCTTCTTTGAGGAATTTAAACTGTCAAAGCTTTCCTTTGTGAGAAGACAGAGAAAAAACATTTTTATATATACAGGGTGATTCATGAGACGTGAGCAGGACTAATCCTGCCCACTCAGTAACTGATAATTGATCGATCACCGTCGTATTTAGGTGAAACAACCACACTTTTTCCTATTTTTTAACTTTTTGGCGAGGGAAAATTTAATTCTCTACAATCATGGTCACCCTACAAGACCTAATTAATAAAAATAAACCTCTTTAACCGTAATGACAGCATTATGATTACGAAGAAAATAAACTGTCAAACTTGAGTGAGATACGAGTTTTCAAAAGTAACCAGTCCGTGATGACATTCAATTTGACACAGAATATCGGTAGTTTAGTATTCTAACTGTAGGGTGACCATGCATGTCGTAAATAAATTAATAACTTTTTTTTTCAACACGACTAGAAAATTAACGTTAACCTCACTAATACTGATACGAAACAGTTGCTTATAATTTACGAAATGCGCAGTGTTAGTCCTGCTCACGTCTCCTGAATCACCCTGTATATAGCTTTCCTTGTTTGTTCATGCCATGTCATAGGTATGTGACGTATTAGGTAATTATTTATTTTCGTTGTTGACTTTTGTATTAAGATTGGTACAAACGGCGGCGCTTTTAACTGTCCATCGGTGGACCTTATGCCTTTGCTTTCGTATACGGACATGAATTTCTGTCAATATATATGACAAATTGAAATGTCAATTTGGGACAAGCAAGTACGCGTCCGCCTCGATCGGCCCACAGCGGGCATCTGAGGAGAAGGAGAATTTGACAGATATGGCGGATGTATGGAAATTTTACGAAAGTTTACGTTTACGATTGAATTTCTCTGTAGCCTTTAAGAGGAAAAATAGGAAAAGCCTGATTTGTTGTAGTCTAGTTATCTGGATTTCGAAATCACTCGATTTTGTAGCATGAGCATCGATTTTTTTATACAAATTTTACTAAACGCTAACACTCGTTCATCACGTTTTAGGTACAACTTTGCATGAGTGTATTTATTATATTGTAAAAGATTTCAAATTTTCAAGGGTGATTCGTTGTAAACACACTCTTTGGGATAATAATGATATTTATTATAATTTTTTTTATCAAGAGATGTGGACGCTAGCGACTAAACGGTGACTGCCTTTTTCGCTGATTTTGCTCGATGCAGTCTTAATTATTTCTCAAAAGTTATTACCAAGCTTAACAGACTTTAATGACTAAAATTCAATATCAAATGGTTAATGCTCTTTGCAAATAAAAGATTCTTATTCTTATTCTTTGCTCGTGAAACACACTGGGCGTTGTCTGTATCTTTATAACCCCGTTCTAACTGATAGGGCAAATAGAGCATTCTAATGATGTCCGCTTTTTAGTAGAGGTCACACGCATTCTTCGATATAAGACAGAAAATTAAATGGCTTTAATAAAATACATTTAAATTCTTATTTGAGGGTTGATCAACTATTCGAATTGAGTTGCTCCAAATATGCGAACTACCCTTAACCGTAGCCGTAACTGTAACCTCTAGGGTACATACAAGTATGTATACCTCGTTTTTTTTAGCATTAGAAATTAGGTAAACCATCTTGATGTGTCTTTTAATTGAAAAACTCATTTTAAAAATAAGTTACGGCAAATATGTAACAATTATGAATCTAATACAATAATTTATATTCTTCTGCTTTCATAAATAATAGTTACTGATTTTTAATAAGCGTTTTTCAATTAAAAGACATGCCAAAATCGCTTACCTTCTTCCAAGTTCTTTCTAATGCTAAAAAAACGAACTATACAAGTAGATTAAGATACGAATAAGTACAGTCAATTTCTTAATGCCAAAGATTTTTTCACAAAATCAATTTTCATGAAAATGTAGAGGTACAAGCTAAAACTTCGTGGCTGGGTGTTTGAAACGTTTGTGTTGCGAAGCTGTAAACTAGACATAGATTTCAGGTTTATTGCTGCTCAAACTTTCGTAAAGCTTAGTGATTCTAGTACTAAACTTACTTAAAGTAGTCCCCTTAGGGCACTAGGAATATCACTTAGTTACCTATGAGCCCTGTAAGTGCTAGTTCATTGTTATTGTACCTACGAGTAGTTAATGGAATATTACCTACTTCAAAGTATTATGATAAGCTGTCAGAACAGATATATGTAATTTAATTAATTAAGGCCCACTTGCACCATCTCACTAACCCGGGGTTAAGCGGTTAAACCGTTAACCTAGTGTCAAATTGTACTGGTAACCATGGTAACTCTAGGTTTAACCGGTTAACCCCGGGTTAGAGGGATGGTGCAAGTGGGCCTAAGTTAAATTCAGAATCGTTGAAATGTGAAACAAGGTGAAAATGTCCTTTGCGTGGTCGACCCTTGTTGACTGTTAACAAAAAAAAAAAAAATATATTTTTTTTTAACAATTATGGCCTGGATGCGAGTCCTTTAAGCCATCACAAACAATATAAAAGAGGTGTATTTTTTTAAGTTGAACATGCCTGTTGGCTATGTATCAGTTTAGTCCGCCTCCCGGCATTTTTTAGCAGCCTCCTAGCCTAACTATAGTCGTGATCGTGGCCCTAGCTGCGAAGCCGGAGGTTCCGGGTTCCATTCCGGAATTGAATGGGAATTTATTTGTGTGACGATGACGACT
Organism: Cydia fagiglandana; assembly: GCF_963556715.1. Classification (NCBI taxonomy): domain Eukaryota; kingdom Metazoa; phylum Arthropoda; class Insecta; order Lepidoptera; family Tortricidae; genus Cydia; species Cydia fagiglandana. The sequence continues at coordinate 9,792,876 of NC_085937.1, forward strand.
TTCACGAAGAAGTGCTCGAGTGCAAACGGTATGAGTAGCAAACGGGCCCAAAAAAGAACAAGACAAAATGCAAAACAAGGCAAAAAACTACTACTACTATAATGACAACCTGTGCGAATGATATGAAAAACGAGGAAGGTAAAAAACGAATGTCACCAAGGAAAACCGTGACGAAAAACGAATAAGACTTATTAAAGATGGAACAAGTTACAGACTTTGACCAAGATACTGACAAACAACGAACAAGCCGAATAAAGAACGAATCGAGAAAGCAGAATGATACGAAATAGGAAATAAACGAAAAACGAATGAGATGAGATAAGCGATACCGATACTCCACGCAGGGGACTACCTGCGAGGAAAATTAATTGGTATTAAATGTCCGACTGGACAGGGGTCGTGTTATACTCATTTTGTGTGATTCGGCTGTAGCTTCGAAAATGATGACATTAACTATCAGTAAATACGGATTCGAGGGCACATTACTCTGGTTCTTTTGACTCGCTCGCTCTCGCACAAATACCTAAGTAACAAGAATAGACGGTCTAGGCTTATCTCGCCTGCAGCATTAACTCATGGCTTATTGCCGAGGCCTGGCTGCCGTCTTAGTTTGCAACTTGCAAGTTCGCGTGTTTCCCCTAAGTGCCTGGGTCTATCTCTGCATGCATCCACTTCCGAAGTTGTCTTACTTACATACCTGTACGCACAAACGGCTAGCTGCAGAAGTTCAGGGGTACAGCGATTGAATAAACAACAATGAAACGCCAGACAATATGTGAACTATAATAAGGTAACTGAAATTAAAGGACTCTTGGGATAATTTGAAAATGCAAACTAATTAAACTAAGCGTCCCCATTTTCACCCAAATATTAGGAAAAATACCAGAAATGGCAACGGTTTTTCTCGAAAAGGCCGCTACATACACAACAGGGATAGCGCGTGTTCCTGAATGCACAACTGGTGTATGTAGACTAGGTAATTGAAGTGCCTAAATCCATCCTCCATCCGCAAAATTAATTTACATCAACGAGCCTTGTGCCTAGATGGTATTGGATTTGAATCAGCACACACAATGCCGCAACTCCATCCTGTAGGGGTTAGTACGAGTAAGTACACGGGCTTTGCACTCACGCAATATTGCAGCGCCAGTTTGCATTGCATAAAGAAATTTATGCTGTTTCGATGCATTGCGTAGCTATCGGCGCCGAGAGCCTTATTTCATTGAATATGATATTTTCTATAAATACAGGGTGAAATTTTAACGACCAGCCATACTCTGCGTAGTGACTTTATATAGGTCATACTGAAACACTTTTCCATAGAGTCCTAATAGAGTCAGACCAAGAAAAGTCTGCAGCGGATTTGATAGCCCACGCAGTGGGTTTTTTATACCTACGTCAATAATTTCATAGACGTTTGACGTTTAAAATAACACGTGCACTGCGTGGGCTATCAAATCTGCTGCAGACTTTTCTTAGACTAAATCTATTAGGAGTCTACTATGCTGTAGTCTGCATGTCTGCATTAGCTAAAATAAGTAATCAACACTGTATTATTGAATGCGATTCAATTAATTTAACCAAACAAGATGGATAAATTCGTGAGATTCCAAAGGAATTTTCAGTATAATATAATAGGCTCAATATTTACGTTTCGTTCCGTCATCGGCACGAAACAATATTGAAATGAAAAGCAAATTAATTGATTCGAAACATGGTCCGCAAATAATATTTTATTTAGGTACCTCTAACAATAATTATAAAAAATGTTTAAAAGCCATGTCTCTTTATAATGTAGAATGTAGAGACAGTAGGTAGTATAGTGCTGTTACCTACAATAATTCCCAGTGTGAAACCTACAGGAAGCTTTGCAGAGGTTATAAATATTTTAATAAAATTTATTAATTACCTACTAGGGTCTAATAGGATTTTATTCAGGGTAATGTACGTCTTCCGAATTTACGTCTTCATGATTTCATTAAAATATATATTTATATTAGGTATTGCAAAAATATTTTTATTTCTTTGATTTAAATATGACCCGGACCCGGGTATGTCCTTAAACTACGTCCAAGACCACCGGTGGACGGGCAGCAGCGTCCCTCAAATTCGGTGTACTCGACTGCGATCGCCAACCGGCCTGCCAAGCGTGGGCATTCACGTGGGGGAGGCCTATGTTCAGCAGTGGACGTTTTATGGCTGAGATGATGATGATGATGATTTAAATATGTAAAATTTAATAAGAGAATGGATGCTACATTCATGTTTTATGTACTCGGCGTTTCTGTATCGAACAAGAAACAATGGTGTTTCGGATATTTCGAAGGCGTACGAAACCGTAGATGCTGCTTCAACAATTTAATAAAACGTAAGGAGTAGATCTGTGGGCTAGTGCTGCAGATTGGGAAAGGGTGTTTTGACTCCGAAAACGTGCCGTACGAGCCATAGGCCGCATCTCACAGACCCAGTCGGCGAAGCCTCACTTTAAATATCTGGGCATATTAACACTGCCATCGCTGCTGATACTACAAGCGGCAGTACATGCGCGAGAACAACTGGAAAGTAGGTTCACCTTTGAATGAGAGTAGTTGGGAGAAGAATCCCGGCCGTGTCGCACAAGCTAGCCAAGTCAGCCAAACTCGTGCACGTCATGGGTCCGAAGGTATACAATCATCTACCCAACGAAATAGAAATTCACCCAGCAACACAATCTTCAAAACAAAACTGAAGAATTGGCTAATCGAACAGGCTTTCTACGACCGTAAAGAATTCTACGGTTGTGATTTTACTAAATCGAATATATAATACATACCTATATATCAGTGGCGGTATTATGTTTTATATTTTCCTATAAAGGGGCCCACTGATTAACAATCCGCCGGAAGGTATTGGCCCGTCAGTGTTCGGAACTGTCAAAATTTTGTTCTAACTGACAGGCCGATACCGTCCGGCGGACTGTTAATCAGTGGGCCCCTTTAGATATAGGCAATAACTTAACTATGACTTGTAATTTTTAATTATTAATAAATTGATTATGATTATGATTAAGAGCTACGATGAGCGGATGCGGCTCGCGTCCTACCCCTATTATGAAACACGCAGAGGGAGCACTCGCCAAGACTATCAAATAGAGCTAAGGAATTGGACTAAGACATCCTCGGAAAATGGTACGTGATAATGGGATCAACTACAGGTATACCTAGTTGCTATGTGGTTGCTATACTATCCTTATTACTGGTAGAGGTCACAATACTTCTACGGAAATACGAAATGCTTTTGACTTTTATTGGGTGCGTCCACAGAAAGACGAGAACCTGCCTTCTTGTTTCTGTAAATATTCTTTGCAATACATCAGTGTGGCACCACCTGTTTGACTACTGACATAAACGCTAGCGTGAATGTAACTTACTTTCTATGCATCTCGCTCGTACTTCGTACTGACATATTACTTAGTGGGAGCGAAATGTAAGTAAGTATAGAAAGTAAATTACGTATACAGACATTGGCGTATATGGCAGTTTTGACACTCATACGGGTACAGATGTTATCGGAATATAACAAACATACTCATAGATCTAGTAGAAATTATGCTGGTCTATCATGAATTATGATTTGGCGAAAATCTTGCGACACTTGTTTATTATTGCGCGGCCTAAGTAATCAATGCAGGCTGCCACCTGCGCGCAGGCCAAGTTTAAATTTACAACGTGAAACATCAAACTGGGCCGGGGATTATAATTACTGAAGTAGGTATTAAAATCTTTTTCCCGCGCCACTCGGCAAGAACGTAAATAATATTTTTATTGTACCTATATACTGTTGTTGTTTTTGTGACACGTACTGCCTTATAAATAATAAGATTTTTTAAATATAATATTAATCCTATATCATTATAATATGACAGGTTAAACATTTATTACAGTATAAATGTTTAGCTACCTAAATAAATATTATTATGATTATAAACTTGACCTAACTTTATGCAATGCAAGGGTAGGTAAGGTAAGTAGGTAAGTATGCAACAAGATATATCTTAACGCGACAAATAATTAAATTATGGCCTCCAATAAGAAAATTGATTGTAATTTCTTAATTTTTAGAGATTTATTTCGCATTTTCTCTGGAAACATTGAAACATTATAGCGAAACCGATTTGTTGATTTGTAAACCGATGAACTTAGAATTAGGAAATTATTTTTACGCCTCAAAGCAATCAGCGCTATTAGTGCCATGGATAAAATAAAGTAGGACATGAATGTTGTGGATAAGCCTATTTCTTTTGTATTCATAAAAGTGCAAGAAAGTTAAACTACTGCTATTCATGGTATTTATGAATAATGATGTCAATAGCAGAAAGCAGTGTTAGCATTAGCATGCTAGAAATTCATAATGTTCCGCATAAAACATGTAATGCAATGCAATTAATTACCGCACACGTTGCCCCGATTAAAACTGGCATAATTTCTGCACATTACCATAAGTAGTAAGTAATATAGCTGCTATCGCTACTTAACAAAAAGTTTTCAGTTTGCTACTACAGTCAATGAATGCAAACTGCTTCGATAAGGGCCCGGGCCCGTCCGCCGACCTACGACCTACTGCCATTTTGACCACATCCAACAAAAATAGGTAGAAATAAAAGGTAGCAGTAGTGCACTGTTTTTGTGAAACCAAATTTATATCTTCCGTTGTGTGCGAGCCATTTTCTTTGCCGTGTTTTAGTATTAAATTAACAGCGCCGTAAAAAGAAACTGCAAGCCGTATCTACCATCTAGGAAACAATACATAGTACGTAACTAGCCGTTGTGGCAGGATCATTTAGCTATAACATTTTATAATTTCCTATTTTGCAGTGAGGTTATTATTTACACAGTAATAACTAGCGTTAACAATAGTGCTATTATGTTCCTCGAGTAGGGCACTACATTTAATTAGCAAATTTAAAACTTACGGATCAGTTCATTAGCATGTGTGGTATTTATTTATTACGGCGGTACCTACAATAAAGTACAAACCATCATGCTATGCCGTATAGACACTTGTAAAAAATAGCAAAGTCTTGAGGATATCGCAAAACCTCGATTCGGCCCTATAAATTACTTATGTTGCAGCAGCTGATAAGAAAATGGCTCCCATATCACGGAAATGGGTGTCCATTGGAAGAAACATCCCGTCGACGGCGCAGTAAAACTAATGGCACAGACTGCTTTGTTACAGCCACAACGGCGACTAGACTGACTAATTGGATATTAAATATCTATATGATTGAAATCGGTACCGATGCCTTTGTTTGTAATATCGAAATATCTGTTACACTAACGGATTTTGTGTGAAAATAAACAATGCCCATCGTAACATGTGGCGTCATGGCTCTTACCTCGGGATTTAACAGCGCGCAGCGCAAGAAAATATTGAACAGAATTTACGGGATAAACTTCTTAACGGAAAATACGGCAATATTACACGTACGTCTATACTTATAGCTTGTTTTCTTTTTTGATTAAGTAGGTAAATATTTAATATTATTAAGAAAGCTTATAAAAATAGTTAGGGTTTAACTTCGGACACTTCAATATAGTTAATATCGTAGCATTCGTAGCCATATTTTTATGACATGTAAACATATTAAAACTTTTATGAAATAAAATTTACTTTAGGAAAATACGGCAATACTACAACTACGTCTGTGTATAATTATTACCTCTGGCCCACGTCTTAAGGTTATCGCGTTAACAGCAAAAAGGTTAAAACAATAAACTCCAGTACTCTGGTAACGAGCTTTGCCGTTAGCAATATTATTAGAGTAAATTGTTGCTCAAAGGCAAGGCCGAAGATTTATCGTATTTCAAACATCAAAAAACCGGGCAAGTGCGAGTCAGACTCGCGCACGAAGGGTTCCGTACCATAAAGCAAAAAAAAAAATGGAAAAAATGCAAAAAGAAAACGGTCACCCATCCAAGTACTGCCCACGCCCGACGTTGCTTAACTTTGGTCAAAAATCACGTTTGCTGTATGGGAACCCCACTTAAATCTTTATTTTATTCTGTTTTTAGTATTTGTTGATAACAACATTATAAAGCGCTATAAAGCGGCAACAGAAATACATCATCATCTGTGAAAATTTCAACTGTCTAGCTATCACGGTTCGTGAGATACAGCCTGGTGACAGACAGACGGACGGACGGACGGACAGCGAAGTCTTAGTAATAGGGTCCCGTTTTACCCTTTGGGTACGGAACCCTAAAAACGATGGCTGTGCTGTAAAAATCCCGTTAGTAATGATTTTGAAGTATTTAAGTGAACATTTTTTAATTCAAGTTCGGATTACTAGAAACAGCGGAACAATACGCGCCCAAGTTTTTCGCAGTCATTTTACGGAATGGGCGGGCGGAGCAGCGCTCCACAATGGCGCCGCGGCGCTTGCTTCCGCCGTTCACTTCGCCAATACTTAGCCCGCTCTAGGGCCCTATCTACACGCACGCGTTAATCGTTTCACCAGAACAGGATACTAGCTGGTGATGGATGGAGGAACTCACTACCTACGTTGGTAATGCCACGGAAAAATATCACTATTTAATGTATTCATGCGCTACATTTCCATAAGCTACCTACCCGCCGGACTATTATTTATCGTTTTCAATTGAATACCTCTCTGTGTAAATGTTCCATTCAGCCTTTGAACGCGGCGAATTGATGTAAATATTGGAAACTGAGAGATCATTGCAAATGCAAATACTTGTTACAAATATGCGACAACCCAATTACCCCCCCAATCCCAATTAATTATAATTTTCTTGACCCCGTCCACCCCCCTGAACGTGTAACGTAATTAATGGATGGACCTCTTACCGGAAAAATAAATCACGCCCTATTTTTCTTTTTAAATTGAAAAATACATTTCCGAAATTATAGTTCGCAATTACCTATTAAAAACCGCCGTTGTATGTACAGGTACCTTCTTCTAAGTTAGCGTCACCATTCACGCTTTGGTCACTCTGAATATCAAACGATATTTCCCTTAATTACAATGACGCCGTGAAGAAATAACATTAAACAAAAACTAATATTCAGAGAAGAAACGGAAGAGGCCGAAAATAAACAAAGCGCAAGTAAATAGGTACTAATTAACAAAATTAAATAACAATGTCTGTGGCAGCTCTTTCTGTTTTCAAGTCAGAATTTGAGATTCCGGTTTATGTACAAGAGAGTTTCGTCTGACTGTCTACTAACTATGTCGCGGCGGTAACTTGCAATTCTCAGACTAGTTAAAGGGGACCGCAGGGGAAATATTAGGGTACACGAGTTTCAAACATGTTATTTAAACGTACAATGGATTAGTTATGGAAAAGTAGGTAAATCTAGGTTATTTTAATATTTTCAACATTTTTATTATAATACGACAATGTTATCAAACAACGTATAATTACGTCCTATGGCCCGCGTAATGGCAGGCTGACTCCGTATAGTGTACGATGAAGCCTACACAAAAAACATCTCATTTTATACATACTTGGGAAAACCTATATATTATGTTTATTTATATATTATTTAAATAGTAAAACTAATCTGTTATCCGATTTTTTATATAAATTAACGCAATATTTTAATTTATAAAAATTACATTCGTTTTAAGACGAAATGTCAAAAAATTTCAGTATTTGATGTTTTTAGGGTTCCGTACCCAAAGGGTAAAACGGGACCCTATTACTAAGACTCTGCTGTCCGTCCGTCCGTCCGTCCGTCCGTCCGTCCGTCTGTCACCAGAGGGTCTACCGCGAACCACGTTCGACTTGTTGCCTCTCTGTCGCACTTGTACATTCGTACGTAAGTGTGACAGGGAGATAACACGTCGAACGTGGTTCGCGGTAGGCCCTCTGGCTGTATCTCACGAATCGTGAGGACACTTGAAATTTTCACAGATGATGTATTTCAGTTGCCGCTATAACAACAAATACTAAAAACAGAATAAAATAAAGATTTAAGTGGGGCTCCCATACAACAAACGTGATTTTTGCCGGAAGTTAAGCAACGTCGGGCGGGGTCAGTACTTGGATGGGTGATCGTTTTCTTTTTGCCATTTTTTGCATTATGGTACGGAACCCTTCGTGCGCGAGTCCGACTCGCACTTGCCCGGTTTTTTAGTAAGTATGTGATTTTGGATGTTTTTTTAGGTTCGTAATTATTTTATATTTAAAAACTCTATCATAGATGTATCACAAATAGTGTACCTTTCTGATGATAGTAGGATTTACAATATCATATATCTCTTACGGAAAATTATATATTTACATAAATATGGTTTAGCCTATGCATCTTCTAACACTGATTTCGAAGTAAAAATCGATGTTATCATTTATTTACCATTTTTCCCATAATCAGCACACAATTACGTAACACATAATATATTAATTTCGGGCAAAAAGAAAAAATCATGCATTTAAGGGTTAAGGATAAATCGGAATTGCATATCTCTAGGCTAGTCTTGATTTGTGGGCGGCTAAAGGATTAGGAAGATGAGTAAATTACTAAAATTGAATGTACAATAACGATGGCGGGTAAGGAGCACATTTATGGCCGTAGCTCGGAGTCTTGACCAATAATTAAGCTTCACTCTCGCCTCACCGCATCCGGCTCGCTTATTATTATTATTTTTTTATTATGAATGGGCTTACTCATGGCCACAGACTAGCCGAGGCGTAGACATGGCCTACGATGGAGCGAGCTCGCCCAGAAGGTGCCTGTTCACTCTTGATTTGAAGGTTGCCGGGTTATAAGAACACGGAAATATAGACGCCGGCAGGGAATTCCATTCCTTGGCAGTGCGCATAAGGAAAGTAGAAGCAAAGCGCTTCGTGCGAATTGGTGGAATATCTACCATGTAAGGATGGAAACCGGCCGTGCGTTATTTGAAAAGATCCCGCTACATCCTCGTTAGGGTGGTATTCCACCTGTCCAATTTCTATTGTCCAATGTCATTGCATCTTACTCACTCAATAGACAAAATGTGAGACGCAATACACATTCGCACCGCTCAGCTGCCTCGCACATCTCTGGTGTAAATGCAGCCTTAAACTGTATTTTCCCGAATTCCTAAAGCGAGAACCACAAGGGAAATACATCAGTAACAAACACGATATTGTTGCCAAATGTTATAACGGGTAATGTTAAATCTTGCAAATAGTCCAAATTATCCACAAACAACTCCAGAGCCTTTCCTTAAAATATATATGTGAAGAAGTAAGGTTAAATCCGCTAAGGGCACAAATTAGTTTCACTGGATTTACTGTGGGACTTAATCGGTTCGTGTAACAATGCGCTCTTATGGATATTTATTTTATTATTAGTAGACATTTGTGGTCTCAAATTTTAAGGTTTGCTGTCTCAAATTTTAACTACCTAGGTAAGTATACCTACTATGTATTAACATTCAAATTTTCACTGATATCTAAAATTTATTTAAAAATATGAAAAAAAACCGAACAAGTGCGAGTCGGACTCGCGCACGAAGGGTTCCGTACCATAAAGCAAAAAAAAAACGGAAAAAGATGCAAAAAGAAAACGGTGACCCATCCAAGTACTGACCACGCCCGACGTTGCTTAACTTTGGTCAAAAATCACGTTTGCTGTATGGGAGCCCCACTTAAATCTTTATTTTATTCTGTTTTTAGTATTTGTTGTTAATGCGGCAACAGAAATACATCATCTGTGAAAATTTCAACTGTCTAGCTATCACGGTTCGTGAGATACAGCCTGGTGACGGACGGACGGACGGACGGACGGACAGCGAAGTCTTAGTAATAGGGTCCCGTTTTACCCTTTGGGTACGGAACCCTAAAAAGGATGAATGTTTGTAGCGCGCGCTGCACGCTGTCGGCATTAACTAAGTTGTAGTGCTCCGAGTTCCTAAAGCGGCGACCACATGGGAAATACATGAGTAACAATGAATAGTTAATTGTTGCAACATGTATGACAACGGATTAGGAATTGAAGTCAGAAAATGTCTACCTTTAAGTCTTTTTAATACCTCCCACGAAAGTGACACTAACAAACATATAACCCGCTCGATGGTACCTACGTTTTGCTATTAAAAAATACCATAATATTTGAGTAAAATACCGTAAGAATTAACACAAGAGTAACGTTTAATTAAATATACAGTTTAATTTAATTTCCAGTAAGCACTAGACTAATTACTAAGCTATACTGTGGGTTAACCTAAATAATTGAAATACCATGACTAACTAAAAAAAAAAAGACTAATTTCAAAGTTCAAACTGAAAATACAATCTTTATGATAGAAAGATACGAATAAAAAATGTTATTATTTGTTGTTTAATGTAGTGTACACACTACATACACATATGTAAATTTCAGTCGTTTACCTAGCTACTTACCTATTAAGGATCATAAGATAGAGCCCACTGAACGATAGGCAGATCTTAAAAAATACCAAAGAAACATATTTTTGTACGGAAGCGATTTTATTCATCATTCAATTATTTGTTGCAATAGCGGAATAAGGTCAACAATAGGTACAAGAGAGAATCAACATATGAGTACTTTTTAAGAAAATTTCAATTGTCTACTAAGTATAACGGTTCTCGACATAAGAGCCCGCTAACAGACAGATAGAAAGGTAGACATACAGCGTGGTGGGCTTCTAATTGTCACCCATCTTATAGTACGAAACCCCAGAAACGAACACAAAATCCTCTTATTTAAGGCATTGTAGAGCAGTAAAGAAAAGTTAAGTGAAATTGACACAATAATTTATATGGTCTCTTAAAAGCTTTTCTGATAATTTTCCATAGACTGTAAATCCTACTTTCGTCGTAGCGCAATAATTTATAGTCAGACTGTATCAGAATGAAAGAAGCCTTTCAAAGTGAAAGGTTCTGGCGGATATCAATGTCGCATTTTTCGCTGCCACCGCTTATCCTTAGTTCTTTGTTTACTGGCTCAGCCGCAATAGCTTTTAAATATAAACATACCGACAGAAATTTTCAAAGAGATTTCGTATGTATTTTAGATTTTTCAGTGAACTGTTGAGTCACTGTGCAATATGTAATGGCTCCTCTACACGCCACCACCGGCCACTCCAAGGGACGCATTTATGCGTTAGAGGGAGCAACTGATATTGCTATCTCATTCTACCGCATGGCTGCGTCCCTTGGAGTGGCCGGCGCTGGCCCATCGTGTAGAGGAGTCATAATATAGGATGCCTTGTAAATGTATATCAGTTTTAGTCTAACTTGTTATAGCGATCTAAGAAAAGAAACTTACGAATTGTAAAAATATAGAGTAGGTATGTGTTTACCTAGGTACTCGTCGAAGGGGTAATTTGTGCATCCACTGAAATATAATTATTTAATTGGACCACTCGTCGATTTCCGAGCATAGTGTCATTAGTGTCAACTGTAAATATATGGGTGTACAATTTCATCTCAAAAATATGTCCAATAACTCTTATGTCAGTGAATTAAGAACTACGGGACATATTTTTCAGTATGTTGTCTACACCCATATTTTTACAGTTGACTGTACATGGGCTTTATAATAATCTTATGCACTGCATAAAGACAGTAATAATAACTTAGCAGTCTTGTATAAGTCAGGCAGGCCGGGCCGACTCAATTAGCAAAGTGTCATTGCTGGCATTATACGAGTAAATATGAATCTGTGCAGTCTACAGTTAGGAGGGGGTGGCTTTTCAGTCTATTGTGAACGCTATATATGAGTATAGTGTATCAAATGTATGTATGTAGTAACGCAAGCAAACACAGAGTAAGCGTATCAATGTATGTTGCTACAGGTACTTGATGTTTCTAAGAGGCTCTACGTGCATCGTATTGCATCACAACATACCTACTACATTACATTTACTGTTCAATTGACTCACGAGTTCCTCCTATGGCATATGCATGATGCTTTCTCGTTCCTCAATTCCGATATATGGTTTATGGATATTTCTATTTGTATGTACTTATCACTTTCAATGACAAAGCATAATGATGTTTTGGATTTTTAATGGGCCTATTAATTTGCATTTTTGGCAGCCACTTTCCACTTAAATTTATTTTGATGCCTAAATATTTATAAATTTCACACAATATTATGTTTGGCATTATGCCACTGTCAAAAATACTTACTACTCTTAGATACTTAGCAGAAAAGAGGAACAGTACTGAAGAGTAATAATACTTAAGACTGTGTAATGCAGTAATGAAAAAAATATACCTATTGGTTTTTTTATTGTTACATTACAATATATTATTGCATGTATAGATATGCATAATAATGACTAAATAAAATACCATGTCATAGTTTTAATTTAATTAAAATTGTTTAAATACGTATAGAAAATGTAAAAAAAAATTATTAAAATAAATTACTAAAAGACATAAACAGGAATATAAAACTAAAACTAACTACAATTAAAATAACTAAAGCTAAAAATTAAAAATACCTATCAAAATTTGATGCCTTCGGGAGGGTGCCCAACACGCCCCCAAAAATTTATAAATAATAAAGCTGTCCCAAAGACAGTCTTTGACTAAGATTTATAGCTTCTAGAAATAAAAAAAAAAAAAATTATAAAAAAAATCTGACAAGGAAATGCGACAAATCGTTAAAATAATTACGCTACTCGAGCTCCGGTATCAGATCTGATAATCGCAGGTTGGAAAGGAAACTTGTTTGTGAAAACCCCTATTAGGGTCAAACAGAAAACGGTGTTTAGGTCTTTCCTGTAGACATACACAAGAGTTAAGGGCTATAAAGGTTAATTATCTTATTTAACCCTTATCCACGTGAAAAGGTCCTCCTTTTATTTAGAGAACTATGATAAAATCATTACTTACATGCCCACAAGCTGTTAAGTAACTATTGCCCACAGGCCGCGTAGCCAAGATGCCGATCGCTTACGGTCCGTAGCGATCGAAACGCAACTAACACTGTCGCACTAATATGGAAGAGTGATAGAGATACATAATGCTTTTTGTTATCGAAGCGATAGCGATTGTAATCTTGGCTACGCGGCCAGGAGAGAAAAATGTACAGTTCGCGCGAACACACTAGTTTTCTCTCCTGTGGGCAATAGATAACAGCTTGTGGGCATGTATGTAAGTAATGATTTTATCATTAGTTCTCTAAATAAAAGGAGGACCTTTTCACGTGGATAAGGGTTAAATAAGAAAATTAACCTTTACTTACTCTTGTGTATGTCTACAGGAAAGACGTAACACAGTTTTCTGTTTGACCCATTAGCTTATCTCAGATGCTGAGACGCTATCCAGGTTTTTCCGTATTAACTTAATTGTACTGCACTCGCTACTAACCTACTTACTTAAAAAACACAAAGTGCCAAATCCGAACCGTAACGAAAAGTTAACCGTAGTCTATAAATACGTACCTAGATCTACATGCATTTCTTTTTTGACATCATAAAGGGGGGAACGAGAAAACTCGAGAAAAATACATACCTAGCTTTCATAATAACTCGATGAGTAACCTAGGTACCTTCACATGTTTTCCCCTTTATAGTAAAGTGCAGGTACCTATATATCAATAGGTACATGTATTTGTTGGCTATTGTTGGTTTAATATGTATAACAGCAATATTCCAATGCTGCATTAAAAAGCAGTGGTGGCCGAGTGGATATGACATCTGACTTTCAATCCGGAGGTCGCGGGTTCAAATCCTGGCTCGTACCAATGAGTTTTTCGGAACTTATGTACGAAAAATATCATTTGATATTTACCACTAGCTTTTCGGTGAAGGAAAACATCGTGAGGAAACCTACTCTGACGGTCCTCGCTACGCCCACCCTAATTATAATTACAAATGTCCACCAGTACACTTTGTAAAGTGCATGCAGCCATGTTATGGCTCCTCTACATGATGGGCCAGTGCCGACCACTCCAAGGGACGCAGCCATGCGGTAGAATTGGAGTGGCCGGCGCTGGCCCATCGTGTAGACAGTGTTGCCAGATGGTCACAAAAGTCACAATTTTCGTGAATTTTGGCCTTCTCGTGTGACATGTGCGTGACTTTCGATCATGAGGCAATTTTTGTGACTTTTTAAGCTAGTCGAATTTTGGACAAGTTGAATTCTGCAATTCGTATTATTTAGGAACGCAGTGAACGCACCCAAGTTGACACTTGCACTGGCACTTTGACATTAAGCCCCCTCCAGACTATGTGCGTGAATCGCGGGCGAAGCCGCGAACGCAAGTGTGGCGTCGATTTCGCAGATTGTTCACGCCTTCGCGCCTTGTTCTCCGTTTTTTGTCGGTATTTCGGCCCGCGTCAAAAGCCCCCTCCAGACTATGTGCGTGAATCGCGGCGCGACGTCGCGGAGCGAACATATCGCGAAGTTGATGTATGACTCCACACTCGCACACTTCACGGCGATTTCGCAGTTTGGTTTGCGGCAAGATAGCGGAAAAGCATCAGCTGATCGAGTTTAACTGTTAGTTATCTATGGCATCATACGTGATTTAGCTGTTTTTCCATTTTGATTTCTTGTGAAACCGTAAAATATAGCTGCTTAATGTAATATAATCATAATATAATTAATATTTATCTGGCCACAGAAGAGCCAAAATAGTGTGTAATGTGGAGTCTTGCAAGTTCGCGCTTCGCGTCTCCTTTGACGCGGGCCGAAATACCGACAAAAAACGGAGAACAAGGCGCGAAGGCGTGAACAATCTGCGAAATCGACGCCACACTTGCGTTCGCGGCTTCGCCCGCGATTCACGCACATAGTCTGGAGGGGGCTAAAGGAGACGCGAAGCGCGAACTTGCAAGACTCCACATTACACACTATTTTGGCTCTTCTGTGGCCAGATAAATATTAATTATATTATGATTATATTACATTAAGCAGCTATATTTTACGGTTTCACAAGAAATCAAAATGGAAAAACAGCTAAATCACGTATGATGCCATAGATAACTAACAGTTAAACTCGATCAGCTGATGCTTTTCCGCCATCTTGCCGCAAACCAAACTGCGAAATCGCCGTGAAGTGTGCGAGTGTGGAGTCATACATCAACTTCGCGATATGTTCGCTCCGCGACGTCGCGCCGCGATTCACGCACATAGTCTGGAGGGGGCTTTACATCCACCATCACGTTTATTATAAAGCCCGCTCCACACTCGTGCGCGAATCGCGGCGCGAAGCCGCGAACGCGAGTCTGGAGTCGATTTCGCATATCAGCGAACTAGACTCCACACTCGCGTTCGCGGCTTCGCCCGCGATTCACGCGCATAGTCTGGAGGGCGCTTAATAGTCGTGGCAAAATGAGACTTGTTACCTTGACATGACGGTGTTATTTAGTTTGATAGTGTACCTAGTAGTTATCTATACGCCTCTGGCGGCCTCTGATTCGATCGGGTAGTTTAATCAGATTGGCGAAAATTTGACTAACCCCGGCTACTCACGTAACGATAAATCGTTGCGATAAAACTGTGCAGTCCGACTGTGCAGATAAATCGAACCGTGTGTATGACAAATCGTTACGATAATCGACATACACACGGTTCGATTTATCTGCACAGTCGGACTGCACAGTTTTATCGCAACGATTTATCGTTACGTGAGTAGCCGGGGTAATCTGAATACGCCTTAAATCGGAGATTGACGCCAATTTTATTTCTGATCAAATCAGTCGATTTGTTCATCTCGTCTGGATACCGCTTAAAGGCTCTCGTGATTGTTCAAAAACTAATAAGAAAGTTGCATTTTATCCACATGTGACGAGGCAAAGTAATCAATGCAAATTTTGCTGGTAGAATTGATTATTTTCAGGAACAAAAATATCAATAGATTTATGGTGATATTATATTAGTACCCCTAAATTGAAAAAATGCCCCAAAAAGAAAATACTGGCGTCACAAATTGGTATTCTTGCGCCCGTACTCCGTTTTATCGGTAATATCGGTCATAATCGGCGATTTAATTCGGCGAGCCAAATTGGCGTTTGCGTCCACACGTCCTGATTCGATCGGGCAATTTAATCAGATTGGCGAAAAATTGACTAGTCTGGATACGCCTTAAAATTCATGAAATCGATCACAAATAGCATTAAGTATGAAATAGTGTGTTTCAAAAAGAAAAATCATATAAAGTTAGTAGATTTTTTGTGAAATATATTATTTTCTGAATCTGAAAATCGATTTAAAGTTGGTCAAGGGGATATCGTCTCATAGAAAATTTGATTTTCGCGGCTTTTTGTACTGACAAGATTAGCTTGACCAGCTATACCTACCCATAAAATGTACAATAATATAAAAATGTGACTTAAGCAGCAAAAACGTGACTTTTAGGGAAACGAAACGTAACTTATGACTCCAGAGCCCTGGCAACACTGCGTGTAGAGGAGTCGTTACATGGCAGCCACGACTAATAGTATACTTCAGTGCTATGAAACTGGCTGGCAAACATAAGCATACAACCCAACAGATTTTAAGCAATTATGTTATATGCTGAGGTTTGGGTGTTTTGACAATTGACAACTGCAGTAGTTGTCGTAGAGAAACATTACATGTAAGCAGGTCCATCGTCACATCGCCATCGTGATTCGCGTTCTAAAAATAATTATTGTCCCCCGTTTTGTACTAGGTACCTACTAAAGTTATTGTGGAACTAAATATCCCCTGATAGTTCAGCCAAAAAAACATCGAAATGGTGGGACGTGCCTCTAGCCAGCCGTGCGTTCCAATTTGAATGTAATAAGAACTTCGCTTTGCTTCGCTCGCTCGTTCGATAATCCTGCCTTTGTTGATCCCTAAAAAACATTATTTCGATTTGTATAAAAAATTTGTAAAACTATTTTCTTACTGATTAGTTTTCCACAAATCTTCAAACAGCTTCCTTCTTCCTTATTTTTAGCGATTAAAGTTTATTCCTATATGTATATATATACCTAAAATTTAGCTAGTATCTCGTATACTATACATATTACCGAAGTTATATTTCTTACCTGAAATACCAAATACCAAAACAGAGATTGATGGTTAATTTAGTACTAGAACATGTGAAGCTTGGCCTAAATTAAGTATATCTAATTACAAACGCTCTTATGTGCTTGCTGTGCTTGCTTTTAATAAGGAGCTAGTCGTTACTACGTTATTGCTCTAATATCATGGAATACAACAGAGTTATCAAATGCTACGGATGAAAAAATGTGTTGGCTTACTAAAATACATAATAAGAAAACCAGTGGTGGTAAAACTGCCCGACAAATAGTTAAAGAACTTTTATTCAAATTAATAGTAGGAACAAAAACATACAATCATAAAAACGAAACTTAAATACTTACTAATTTACAGTTTACAATTTCTATAGGTAATACGATTAGGAATGTTGATAATTACTTACAAACGCGAGTTGCGCGATCCCTGACCCTGATAATTTAGACGTAAAATAACAACTTGGTGGCGACGGCACATTATGTGTACCTACCTTCATGTAGCAGTAAATACAAGGAAGAGTACCTAAGCCACGAATGTTTTATTTGAGAGCTCGGCTCTAGTATAACTTGACCAGGGAATTCTGATCAGTAGGTATAAATGATCTCGAAGAAGAAGCGCTGGTGGCCTAGCTGTGAGAGCGTGCGACTTGCAATCGGAGGTCGCGGGTTCAAACCCCGGCTCGTACCAATGAATTTTTCGGAACTTATGTACGAAATATCTTTTGATATTTACCAGTCGCTTTTCGGTGAAGGAAAACGTGAGGAAACCGGACTAATCCCAATAAATCCTAGTTTACCCTCTGGGTTGGAAGGTCAGATGGCAGTCGCTTTCGTAAAAACTAGTGCCTACGTCAAATCATGGGATTAGTTGTCAAGCGGACCCCAGGCTCTCATGAGCCATGGCGAAATGCCGGGATAACGCGAGGAAGAAGAAGAGATATAAATGATCTCGGAAATGCAAGATTGACGATCATTAAGATCATTTACCTACACAGGTGGCTAGGGGCGATGCGGCCGGCAAGCACCGTGACACCCTGCGCGTTGATAGACAAGCGTCAGCGGGCACGCTACGCTGCGATTTCAGTAAATTCCAATCGCTCTGAGCACGGAGAAGTCGCAAGCTCATATGAACCAGTGTAAGCCCTTGTACACATACCAGTTTCCCGCTGAACTCGAAGTCAAGATACTTCAAGGACTCAATTCGCCTCGTAAGCGATTGGAATCACCCCAGCACAATCTGCATAGATGCATCCGTTGCAAATGATGTCCAGTCTGGTGAACTGGATGTAACACGAGTATGGCCGATGTTAGCAGTATTTATTGTCATCCGGTTATAGAAATTATCTAACTTATGAAGAGTTCTGTTTTTGTCTCACTATTGTTTATTTTCTGGTATACTAATATACGTCCTACTATTTTACTCAAAATGACCAGGTATTCTTCTAAAATTTGAGCACTACTTAGTGGGTATAGTGTTGATAGGATCTACATTGTATTTTATGTATCGTAAATCAACATTACAAATGTTGTTACACTTCCTCAAGTGCTCAGTATTTGTTAATTACACTTCGTAAAGTGTAACAGTGGGCAGCCGTCACATAATGCATACAGCTTTTCACAACTCACAGACTTCTGCACTAAAGGCGTGCCAGTATAAAGTCTGACCTAGTTACCTGTCTTTCTTACGAGTCTCGGTGTCAGGTTAAACTAGTGACTTGTTTACAGTCGAGCAAAATGTTTAGTGAAGCCAGCACCGCCGACAACGTCGTGCCAGCGCCGCCTGCTGATAGACACGCATCAACGGTCTACGAGCACCCAGGCACGCGATCAACTACCTACTACGTTTCAATCTACATAGTATCTATTCAATCTGATGGACTTAGGTAGAATTAATGGACGATAAGGCGGCCGCAATCAGTACCGTTTATAACTAAAGCAACTGATTTTTTTACTTAATGGCAACGAAACTGAATACATAATAATAGTTGCAAAGTATTTCAGACAAGTGTAGGTATACCTACTATTTATGAAAACCTGAACATAAGTAGATAGATAGCCCAAGCGTAAACAAGCAAGTGGTAAATACAGGGAATTTGTGGTTTCAGATCAACGTTGACGGATTTGTGGTAATGGCCACCACAAAGCCTACTTTATAACCTGCCAGTTACCTGGAAATTCACATAAACAAAGTCTATCTACATGCAAAATATGGGCACGTAAATATGCATCGACGACAGTAACGACCCTTCAGTTTCAGGCACTTTCAAAGTTCAAAAAAGTCGTTGTACGCTCGTGAAGAGGGCTTCCGCGGATCACAGAGCTCGTAATGAAGCCCAGATATCCAGAACTTTGGAATTGGATTTCCGACTTTTCAACTTAGAATAACCATATATGTGGGACGTGGCCTCTGGTTATGAAGATTAAAGCGAAAAGAAAAAAATACTTATTGAAAGAGATAAACCACTGCCAGTTTATCTAAGGACTTTGAACATCTGGTAAAACTAAATAAACCTAGGCATCTGTATGTTTAACTTACAGGTACCTAAATGCAGTCGAAGTTCTGGTTCCAGTATCTATGTAAATACCTATACCTGTATTTTAACAATTTTACATCACAATAACAAATAAAATTATAAACGACTTCTTATCAAAACACATTGTTTGTTTAGAATGTTGCTGACTAACAAGTTCTTACCTTTATTGTAAGTGTTGGAAACACAGCCAAACTTTGAGGCGAGTAGATTAGGTTTTCCCGCGTTCGCTGGCGTGAGGATAAGCGGGCAGCGCGGATGCGAAGCGAGAGGTATCACGCGGCACCGCGGCGGCACTACCGCGTTTCCGAGTCCGGCCCGCCGCTCGCCGCCCGCCCAACGACCACTGGAACACCCTACTCAAATTCGCTCAATGTAATGCACAATGTTCGAGTACAACTTCTGTCCCGTTCGCGCTAAACTCTTATATGTGTAGTAAGGTTATTAGCGATTTCATTCATCGACTTCCATTTCGATTTGGGTTGATGTCGAAAACCCCGAGCTATGATTCTTTGTTGTGATTAATCGGCAAGCCACCTGCGGATCCGGTAGGTTAGGAATGTATGTAATGTTGTTTCCGTAAATAATATTAGATTAGATAAGTCCGTGCTTGGAAGCGTTAAATCGAGAACTTGCCTAAATGTATATTAAACTAAACAAGGTGTCCCCTTACTTTAAGTGACTTTTAATCAATAATTCTACAATTACCTACAAATAAAGTTGACGTCAAAGACTTACCTAATTGATAGAATTATTTAAGGCATCGTATCTCATTTTCGGGCTTAAGAAATTAGGGATTAATTTTAATGTTCTGTATTAAACGTCACTACAATAGGTAGGCGGATATTATAATTTAATACGTCGCAAATTAGGGGAAGGTGTCTTGGGATTGCCTACTAATTATGTAGTAGGTATGATGATGATGTCCTCCCAGACGTTACCGTAGTAGGTATAATGATGCACTGGGAAGACTCTAGTTTAGGCGTCTTCGTACGATTCAGAGTCAGACGCTAGCATATAATACGAGTGCTGTACCGCGTTACCTACCTAATCAAATTTCCAAGATAACTAATGTTTGGTGTATACATATTTTTACTTCGGAGCCCAGGGTCTTTTGATTCTGTTCCCCATTTATAGAAAAAAAACGCAGTCATTTTATATATTATTACCTCATGGTAAAAAAACGTGCTCGGAAAGTAAAACGCCCTAGAGCAGAAACGTATCACTTTCTGTTCACTTCATAGAACAACAAAGACCCACTTTCACCATATAGAGATGAGTTGAATGTCTTGTCTATCTAAGTAAATAAATAAAGCCTTTTGCCTGACTGCCTACTCATTTAAATTACGCCTAAAACGGTATTATTCGGCGAGTAGAAAATTCTAAAATTTCCAAAACCTAGCTAATAAGACGATACTTATAGAAGTTCGAAACCCTAAAAGATATTAAGGAGAGGCTAATTAAAATTAAGCCTATCGTAGCCAAACAAATATTTTACTAATTTTGTTTCAAACGATGTCGAAATTAATACTTACGGCGCGATTCGGGAAATGAATTAGAGATTAACTAGATACGATATAGTAAAGATATATTCTTCACTATTTCATATCTAGTGAATCTCTGATTAATTTCTCGAATCGCAGCACCAGACGCCATAAGGTACCTTTTGCAGTGGAACGTCACATATCTTTACTATTTCATATCTAGTGAGTCTCTAATTCATTTCCCGAATCGAGCCATTAGACCTACGCAGTTGGGTTCCGTAGCAAAAATGCCAAAAAATGGTATCACTAATTAATAAACTATTAAGTACCTACTTGGAATTTCAGAACCCAAAGGAATTGATATTCAAGATTAAAATAAAAATATTCAATTGGTTTGCAACTTTTCACCCATGCCCAAACCATACCACTAGGGTTGTCCACCCCTCGGGCACGTCATCGGTAGACTATTCATTCATCCAGTATTTTTTGTCTGGCATTAATTAGGCTTCGGCTGCTATCCATTCATTCCGTAATAATTCGCTTCTTTCTATTCATTCGTACAATCGCGGTATTGAATATCGACACGGACAAAGTGCCAAAAATGTGTACACGACCTTATTGCCCATATGTTAAGGTAGTGTGTACAAATTGTTAGCACTTTTTTCGTGTCGATATTTTATTTAATACCTTAACTTTACACGGAACCCTACATACACTTTTTCCGACTTAAATAATCCGCATCTATTCACGAAACTGATTTGTTTTTTGTTCAGGTACTTTTCTGTTTCGGGCGACTGTGAATGCTACGTCAATTCAAAAAGGCTTATTACTCGTAAAACCGGATAGGAGGGCTTACCGCAAATCACGTTCGACGTGTTGCCTTACTGTCACACATGCGTATGAATTAACGAGTTTTAAAATTGAAAGCTGAGCAAGTAACAATCTTAAGCTTTAAGGCACCAGAGGTAAACAAACCACAACCATTCACAACATTCCAAAACTAAAATTAACTTCTGTAAATACTTACATACTTATTATTCACAGCTCGCAGAAGGCTTTTCTTTCTTGTGGCGTGGAAAAGAGGATTACCTATTTGCCTGCTGATTTTAAAGAAAAGCGTCTGTTAACGGATAGTGAAATAAAAATATAATTAGGCGGGTAAAAAACTTACCGATATCCTTAATGAATGTCACGCTCCATGCCCGCAGTAGTGTCCAAAACCCAGCCAACTCGAATAATATTTGTGTTTGTATGTTACCTACTCTGTGGCTGACATGTTGCTGTCATATTTTTAGTTATATCCCGGTTATTTTATATATATATATATATATATATGTATGTTTATGTATGGACCCGGGTATGTCCTTAAACTACGTCCAGGACCCGGATATGTCCTGAAACTACGTCCAAGACCACCGGTGGACGGGCAGCAGCGTCCCTCAAATTCGGTGTACTCGACTGCGATCGCCAACCCGCCTCACAGTGTTCCGTCTAGAACAAGCTAGGTGGACAAAATTCATTATCAAATTTCCACTAATGGGTAATTAGATTAGATAAATAACATTCTTAAACCCCCAAACCCATGAATAGATCATGCCTAACTTTCTAATTTTATGAGTTATAGGGCGCCGAAGTCAGCTAACGAGGAAAGTGCAATCGCACAATTAAATCAGTTGCAATTCTGTGATGCGTTCAACAACATCTCTTTCAAGTAAAACATTATATTGTGGAAAGTTGTAGTAATAGATCTTATAGCTGAAGGTAAGCACTTTATATTTTTCATTTAAACATATTCATATCTCTCGTAATAGTGCAATATATGTAGCATTAAAAATGTACTTTAAAAATGTTGAATTTTTTCTTAGTTTTCGAACTTTGATAGACTGGCAAACACTTGACAACACTTGACAACAGTCTAGATTTTACATATAATGTACTACCATTATCCTTCTTTATGATGGTGTATATTTCATTTTTCACAAATTTTCACAACATTTTTTTTTCTTTTTTTTTGCAGAACACGTTTTCTCTATTTCAAGGAAGGGGTTTTTGAAGAATGGACAAATAACGGGAAAAAAGACGGAAATTCCCACCTTTATCAGTTTATATTGGTAAAATATGAGTTACGAGATTTCACGAAAGAGTCTGAGAGACGGTTGAAAAATATTTAGACCAGTTATTCATCAAAACTGAATACCAAGTGGAATAGTGCGTTAAGATTAAAGAAGCAATTTGTGGAAAAGTTTAAAAGGGGTCTGGATGGCCAAAATATAGAATTACGAGTGTGCATAACTAGATCAAGTACATCAACGTCGTCTGAAAATGTTAATCCTGCAGGAAGACCCAAATTAAACTTCAAAACTTCCTCTTTCAAAACGAAAAAACGCTGAATTAAAGATCTGGTACAATTACGTAGTGTTTTAACTGCTGCTTAAATCCCGATTGATTCGTTATCGGCAGGAAATAGAACACGGCAAAAATGTTAAAAAATATTAGAGAAAATCCACATAAGCCAACGTAGTCTTGTTCTTACGACAACAGTAGGAACTTCAATGAATTCTAGGCAGCTAAGTATTAATGAGCCATTAGCATATTATATTGAGTCAAAATCGAAATATACAAACTTACAAGCAGACTAAAAAGTGGTCAATGCATGCTGATCATCATAAATATCCATCATATCATTATTTGCCCAATGCAATAGGTACATGCGTGTTATATCCTTCAGAAGAACTTCAAAAAACTTACGCAAAACAAGGAAAACAATTATTATTCTGATATAATACATGAGTTAGAACAGATTATTAGGTTATTAATCATTAACAGATTTAAAATAATTTATTATTAATAATAAGTCTAGTTTTAATTAATTTTTTATATATATTTTTATTTTTTTGTATATTTTTAAGTAAATAATTTAAAAAATAATGTATCTAATGAACTGTAAAATTTTGTTTATTATTGGGTTAATCAATTATTTGTAAAAAAATATATAATTAATTTAAATATATATATATTTTTTATTTTTTTACTTTTTTTCATGGTATTTTAGAAAATTTAATAAATTATATTTAATTGAAGAATATTAACCATAATACTACCCAAAAACATAAAAAAATAATTTTGTCCACCTAGCTTGTTCTAGACGAAACACTGTGCGCCTGCCAAGCGTGGCGATTATGGCATTCACCCCCCATCATACAGAGCACAATCAAACCACGGCCCCGAGGTTCCGGCGACCCCCGGTGCTCTGGCTATGGTAGCGGTCAGGGCATTAGCGGGGTCAGGGGTGCTAAGAATCTCCGGCAAAGATCCGGCTACCCACCCCGACGACGACTGGCCCTGGTAACACACAACATACGCACTATGAGGACTGACGAAAAGATCTGCGAGCTGGAAGAGGAACTGAGCAGGTTACACTGGGATATTGTAGGGTTATGCGAAGTCCGTAGAGAGGGGGAGGACACGACAACCCTGAAGTCTGGTAACTTGCTCTACCACCAGGAGGGCGACCAACAGTCCCAAGGTGGTGTCGGGTTTCTCGTTCACAAGTCCCTCATAAACAACATAATAACCATCGACAGTGTGTCGAGCAGGGTCGTATACCTAATACTCAGAATATCCCAAAGATATTCGCTGAAGGTCATTCAGGTATACGCACCGACCTCGTCACACTCCGATGATGAAGTAGAGGCTATGTATGAGGACGTAAGTAGGGCCATACATACTTCTAAAACCTACTTTACTGTTGTTATGGGGGACTTCAACGCAAAGTTGGGCAAGAGAAGCGGTGATGAGTTGAGAGTGGGGCAATTTGGGTATGGGCAACGGAACCCTAGGGGTCAGAGGCTGGCCGACTTTCAGGAGAGAGAGGAACTCTTCGTGATGAACTCTTTCTTCCAGAAGCCGCCTCACAGGAAATGGACCTGGATGAGTCCTGACGGTTCCACGAGAAACGAGATAGACTTCATCATGACCGACAAGAAACGGATATTCAGCGATGTCTCTGTGATCAACAGGGTAAAGACCGGTAGTGATCACCGAATCGTAAGAGGCTCACTGAATATCAATATTAAACTTGAAAGGTCCAGCCTGATGAAGTCTACGCTCCGACCTACTCGAGCCCATGTTCAAAACCCCGAAAGCTTTCAACTCGAGCTCTCTAACCGCTTTGCTTGCCTAGAGAACTTGGCTTCAGTGGACGAAATCAACGACGGGCTAGTGGAAACTGTCCACACAGTAGGGTCTAAGTTTTTTAGACCCCGCCGTAAAGATAGACCTCAGAAATTGACCGAGTAAACCTTAAACCTCATGGCTGAATGACGCTCGCTACAGTTGCAGTCTCCCGATGACGCGAAGTCATATAGGCAACTCAATAGACGTATATCTAAGTCCTTGTAACTAAATATGTATAATGTAAATGTATGTACACCTGAAAAGGTAAAGTTTCGGTGTAACTAAATATGTAATTGTATATTCCACCTGCAATGTAACCTGATTCTTACATACAATAAAGAACTTGAACTTGAACTTGCGACATGATCTGCGTCTCTTTAATACTAACCGTATTAAAGAGACTATTGAGCGAAACCAAGGCTCCAAAGCTGACGAAGCTGAAACGGGAAGATGGCAGCATAGCGTCGAGCAAAGCGGAGGTTTTAGGCGAGATCGAGAGGTTCTATGGACAGTTATACACTTCGATCGCAAAGCCCGTCGACAGCTTGGTAGGAGATCCAAGAGCCAAGCTGTCCCGACATTATACCGAAAATATCCCGGACATCAGTCTGTACGAGATTAGGATGGCCCTGAAGCAGCTTAAGAACAACAAGGCGCCGGGCAAAGACGGAATCACTTCAGAGCTTCTGAGAGCGGGTGGAACACCGGTACTTAAAGTCCTCCAGAAGCTCTTTAATTCCGTCTTGTACGAGGGCAAAACGCCTGAAACATGGAATAGAGGCGAGGTGGTGCTGTTTTTCAAAAAAGGTGATAACAGCCTATTGAAGAACTACAGACCCATCACGCTTCTGAGCCATGTCTATAAGCTGTTTTCAAGGGTCATCACGAACCGTCTCGAACACAGACTTGATGACTTCCAGCCTCCCGAACAAGCCGGGTTTCGAAAAGGCTATAGTACCATAGACCACATCCATACGCTGCGGTAAGTTATACAGAAGACCGAAGAGTATAACTTATCATTATGCTTAGCGTTTGTGGACTATGAGAAAGCCTTCGATTCGGTGGAAACATGGGCGGTGCTTGAGTCTCTTCAGCGATGCCATATTGACTATCGGTACATCGAAGTGTTGAAGTATTTGTATAGTAACGCCATCCATGTCGGTCCGAGTACAGGAGCAGAGCACGAAGGCGATTCCATTGCAAAGAGGCGTAAGGCAGGGAGACGTTATCTCTCCGAAACTGTTTACTGCCGTAATGGAAGACACCTTCAAGCTCCTGGAATGGCAAGGACTTGGCATCAACATCAACGGCGAATACATCACTCACCTTCGGTTTGCCGACGATATCGTAGTCATGGCAAAGTCGATGGAGGAACTCAGCATGATGCTCGATGACCTCAACCGAGTTTCACAACGGGTGGGCTTGAAAATGAACATGGACAAGACGAAACTTATGTCAAATGCCAATGTTGTGCCCATCCCAGTCTCTGTTGGGAACTCGGTACTCGAAGTTGTTGACTCGTACATCTACCTAGGACAAGTAGTCCAATTAGGTAGGTACAACTTCGAGAAGGAGGTCAACCGCCGAATCCAACTCGGTTGGGCAGCGTTCGGGAAACTACGTAATGTCTTTTCGTCCGACATACCTCAGTCACAAAATAGATAAGTACAGAAGTCAATCACATGTACTTTACTTTTCATACCTACGCTCGGCGGTCGCTCTATAGTTCGTTTTTTTTAGCATTAGAAATAAGGTAAACAATCTTGATGTGTCTTTTAATTGAAAAACACATTTTAAAAATAAGTTACGGCAAATATGTAACATTTATGAATCTAATACGATCATTTATATTCTTCTGCTTTCATAAGTAACAGTTTTTGATTTTTAAAAAGCGTTTTTCAATTAAAAGACATGTCAAGATCGCTTACCTTCTTGCAAGTTCTTTCTAATGCTAAAAAAAACGAACTATAGGGTTGCGATTGTTGCGAACTATGACTTATGCACAAAAACTATCGTGGTAGTGGCACTCGTAACTATCATATCGTATCTAGTATTTAGTTGTTTGATTTATTGTTGAGGATGAAACGGGAAGAATGGAAATATAAATTAATAATAACTCAAATAGGTATTTTAATTTTAATGTCATTGTTATATTACAAATTTGCCACAGAAAATATCTTGCGATGATTCCGAGATTGGCGAAATACACGATTATTATATTTTTAAGTGTAATAAATTCGCATTCTCATGTACAATGTAATAAATTCGCATACGCATTTTCTCTGAAACCACTGGTAACTTAAAAAACGACAATTCACCGTTTAATGTTGAATTTAAACAACCGTCCACTGTACAGTTATAATAACTTTTTGTTTTGTTTCTCCATTATTGCACAAAAAAGTTCACAGACGCGTGTCTCAAGCGGATGGCACTCGCGCTCGCACTGGTCCCAACTGGTCCGAGATATCGTGTCCGTGAGCAGTGTCTATGTGTGCGTTGCTCGAGCGCGCTTTGTATGAAGGTTGATTTCTGTACCTATCTGTTTTGTGCCTCAGTGCCTCAAGACGAAAGTCTTTAATCAATGTGTGTTACCAGCGATGACTTACGGCTCCGAAACGTGGTTTTTCACTATCGGCCTCATCTCAAAATTCAAAGTCGCTCAACGAGCTATGGAGAGGGCTATGCTCGGAGTTTCTCTGCGTGATCGAATCAGAAATGAGGAGATCCGTAGACGAACTAAAGTCACCGATATACCTTCAAATCAAGAGTGAACAGGCACCTTCTGGGCGAGCTCGCTCCATCGTAGGCCACGTCTACGCCTCGGCTAGTCTGTGGTCATGAGTAAGCCCATTCATAATAAAAAAAAAAAAAAGCTCACCGGATTAGCAAGCTGAAGTGGCAATGGGCAGGCCACATTGCGCGCAGACAAGATGGCCGATGGGGTCGAAAAGTGCTCGAGTGGAGACCACGGACTAGCAAACGCAGCGTAGGACGTCCACCCACAAGATGGACGGACGACCTTGTTAAAGCCGCCGGAAGACGCTGGATGCGGGTGGCTTCCAACCGGTACGAATGGAAGTCCAAGGGGGAGGCCTATGTTCAGCAGTGGACGTCTTATGGCTGAGATGATGATGATGATGATGATGATGTATGTCTATTTGTATTTCGTATATGTGTATGTTTATTCAATGTGATTGTGTGTGTGAACGTAGGCTCCATAATGTTCTCTTTGCAACACCTACTTTTTCGATTAAGTACTTCTCTGTTTCCGCTACCCAAAGGTTGTCTGGAAGACATCGCTCTTTAGCGATAAGACCGCCTGTTGTCTGCCTCTATATTTAATCAATTGTATTTTTCTTTTGTATCTTTTTACTGAGGTGTGCCAATAAAGAGTATTCTATCTATCTCTCTATCTATTTGCTCATTTCACTGGGGTAATTTTATAATTTCTTGTGGATGCTATTTAAGCAAGTCCCCGCGCTCGGTGGCGAGTGGCGGATGGAGCGGAAAATTGAGCTTGCTCCACTTCTATTTTCACCATTTCCTCGCACGTCTAGGAGCTGGCACTAGAAAAAGGTGTGCTGTTTATAGAGTAACCAGGTCCTTTTTACATATCATAGCGATGTCCCGCTCGCGTAGCGGAGCGGCGTGCAGATCTGCGTCTAGCCTGAAGCTTGGCATTTTATCTTTCGAGGTCGAATTATTACAGTTTGGTATGGTATGTTGAATGTTAGCAGGTGTTAGCGTTACTGTCGTGGGCAAAGTTGTTCTAGCATTAAGCATGGCAAGAACAGCTTGCACCTAAGGCTTACACGCACTATTTCTTATATTTGTGAGTCGTGTGTCCCAAAGGTTTTGTTACCGCAGTCTTCTAATAAAATAAAAGAGCATAAATTAGCGTTAATATTTATTAGCTATAGTTTAATATAGACAAAATTGTATTTATACATACTGTTCCCTCTTAACAGATCGAGGTTACTTGTTACTTATTTTATGAATTAATTGGTTTTAACTTTTTTAACTGACTGTGTTCTAAATGCATAATAAAAAAAATATATAAAGGCACGATCAATAAAACTTATATTAACTTAATTTCAAAAATAAAATGTAATTACACTTATAACTATAATTAATTTCAATAAATAATATATATTCTGTACCGTTTCATTCAAAGAAGTAAACAACCACATTTTATATTACAATTGCAAAAAAAGTAAGTAATACATCACATCTTTGGCAATGAATTAGATGTCAGCTGTTTTTTTTTTCAGTTAAACATTTAAATCAACATACATACCGGCCCTCAAACGTTTCAGTAACGAATCTCAATAGATTGCATCGTATTGTTTCGTAAAAATACAAATAGATCTTCATTCTCTGCAATTGTAATTAATTCGCTTCTTCATTATTTACCCCCGTGTATAAAACTGTTAATATTCTATGTTTAGCATTAGTAATGGCACAATTTGTTACTTCTCACGTTAAAAGGCACATGATGACAATATTATCTTGGCAGTGAACATATCTTGAATATGCACAGATTTTATGGAAGTTATTCGTGACACAAAACGTTACACACACAACATCACCTTGTCATCATTACAATTTTGTAATACGTTAATGTTATATCGGAGAAAGTGTAAAGCTCTGTTATAATTTACTTTATCATCGATTTCAAACAATCGAGGACTGACTGCAGAGTAGGTTTATGGTAATTAATAAATTCATATAAAAAGTGCACACAAAATTACAAGCAGCTTTACGTAATCGGGTATCAAACACCGTTATTTGTACGGATAACGCATTATTAGAAACTACCCCAATATTACACTGTTTCCAAGGACGCGTCGCACTATTCAGTCGTCGCGACATGAAGAAAATTTATCATTTCGAACAACTAAAAGTTTTCGGTTAATGATAAGACACGATTCGTTCCCCCTATTTATCACACAATACGTAAGTACAATACACACACACTCGCACAATAAGTACAAAAAGCGTACTACAAATAATGTAGAGAAATATTGATAAAAACAGACCCTTTGAAAATTCATATTATTGCAATTAGAAATGTACAAGATTCACAAACGTATAAAATAATTAATTACTTATTTTAATGATCTATTTGAGATTTAATAAAATAATTAGCACATTACGGCGATCATTATTCGAAAGTAGTCACATATATTTTTTTTATAAATTACCGACAAAGGCACGATTTAAGGCATCATACTAAGTTTTCAATCGAACAGTCTACTGACTACATAATTTAAAGTCATAAAAGATTCTACAATAGTAAATATTGACTACTGACCAGTACAAACGAAGACACGCTGGAGTGACCAATAGAAGACCTTATCACGTTGTAATAAGATTTACGAATGGTCAGAGGACCTACCGCGAAAATCGAAATTTCGTCATTTACCTCTCTATCGCTAAAATATGTATGCTAGCGATAGTGATTAAAAAAAATCGATTTCAAATGTTCGCGGTAGACCCTCTTATCTGCGTCGTAGAGGGTACGTGCGCGCCCCGGGGCGCTCGTTTGAGACGACTACTTTCGTGACATTAATTAAACCTTTGCTACACTTATGACTGACAGATCCTTATTTGCCGGCGTACGTGGGGTTTTTGAAGGTCGACGTCGCCTGCTTGTAGATGGGGTTTTCGCCCTGGGAACAAATATTCATCGTTGTCAATTCATAACTAGACAAATACATTTTCCCTCCTTTTAGGCTTTGCCAACGTATATTATGGTTTTTTTTAACCTATTGAACGCCTGACGGTGCATCCATTTGCCGTAACGCTGACGACACGGGGGAAAAATTTAGTTTTGTGAATTAATAATGACACCCTAAAAGTGGGGTGTTTTCCAGTACATTTTCATCAAAAAACGATCGACAACACGTCTTTGTCACAATTTTGCGTTGACGTCAATTGCCGTCTGTGGCGTTCATAAGGTTAAAGGAGAAGACAGGAGGACGTGTTATCCGCGCATATCAGCAGAAAGCGTAGGAGAGGATTATATATAAAAGGAAATTTCAAAATGTTTATGAAGGTAAAAGATGTGCACGTACCGTGTCCCATTTGGCCATCATGCGCTCCTTCTCGAAGCGCGCGAACTCGCGGCGGTCGTGGATGGTGGTGACCATCTTCCACAGCATGAGCAGCGCCAGCCCCACCAGCACGATGGCCGCGATCACGCCCAGCACGATGCCCAGGATGAATACCTACACGTTACGATACAAACTTGTTTAACTCACCAAACTACATAATACAGCGGGGTTGCGAAATGCATCGCAGCCGTAATGTGGGTTTTTTTAGTTTTTAAGATATTCTTTATGTATGCTAGTATGTTTTTGGCTTACACGTATACGAAACAGAAATTTGGGTAGCGTGCGCAGAGCCAAAGTCAACACTTACCCCATATCTATAATATAACACGTTACAAGCCACAATTAGTTAATTTAAGTTTTATCCTTACAAATATATATTATAAGTCAAAATGACAGATTAATGCAAAAATTAATCCCCAATTAATATGCTGTAATACACCATATGAATGGGGGTTTACGGCATTATCCTATTCGTACAATGTATTGAAACGTAAGGTGTACATAGTGGGGATGCTGACCTTGCCCGTATCAAGGGACGCACGCAGAGGCAGCCCCCGCCAGGGTGTAGGGTCTATTCAGAGTCGATCTAAAATTTGCTAGGCTATTAAGTAGATAAAAACGATAGATGAAATACTGAGCTAGGTTTTATAAGTTTAAATTTATAAATGGGGCATAAATAGATGGTGGATATCTGACCTTCTTGGGACACTCCCGTTCCTCCTGCGCCCTAATGTAGAGGTCCTGTCTGTCGTCGTACGAATATACGAACACGTACAAGCAATCGTCTTCTTCGTCTTGGAAGCTGCACAGATGCTCATTCCTAGACTCGTTCGCTGAAATAGAAAAAAATATCGCTTAAACTTCTCACAGCGGCCGGTTCATGTCTGAACATGGGAAGTGATGTAATGATTGAATCAGTCGTTCCAGGGCTCTTACATTTCATGCCGATGACGCAAAAATGATGTAATTTAACATATAGGGAGTTTTTTACAACACTACAAATTTAGATAACTTACCTATTGACGCGTTAAAAAATAAATACTTGTTACGTAAATTACACTGTTTTTTAAAAATACGTATTATTAAATAAACTAATAATATATTATTTAATTGTGTGACAATAAGATGAAAGTCAGTTCTAAAGACGTTTCTAAAGACGGTTAACTAAAGAGCTTGACAAATAATTAATTATTACGAGAATATGAATTAGAATCAACTCTATGCAGTGTGACGTCATTTTCCCGTCAACGACATGAAAAGTACGGGCCCTGCGCCTATCATGGTCGCATATTTATCACTTGTCATGTCAAGCGTCACTTTCACCTACTTGTCAGAAAGTGACAGGCATGATAACAGATGATAAAAAACCGACCATGTTAGCCCTACTGGTGGTTACCTTCAAGTTTTCCCTTCTCGATGATGGGGTTGATGTCATCGGCGTCCTTGCAGGACTCGAAGCACACCTGCTTGTCGTTCCACTCCGCCCCGCGGTGGTGCACCTTGCACAGCACGCATTCCTTGAACTTCTCGCAGCGGCCGGTACATGTCTGGAACATAGGTAATGATGTAATAATAGAATTCAACAGGTGAGTATCTATGTATGATTGATATATCGGGCAGGTATGTAGATATAGCTTAATTTTTCTTTATCTTTTGTTTCGCGGTCAGTTACTCTTTTATTTAGTGGTAGTGTTTTAATTGACGTCAATAAGAAAAGCAACAGCGGTTACAGCTATTGGTAAACTTATTGTATTTTGAACATTGAACTACGGCTGTAAAGCTTGGTAAAGCAGAACTGACCTTTGCACCCCACAGCGCTTAGTCCATCTCTCACAAATATCCAACTTAGTGTACAATGACTATTGAAATACTCACTGGGCATTTATCGCAGTATCTGCCCGAGTAGTGCTGTGCGCTGTTGACATTGCACACACACTGACCGCACACACATTGCCCATTGCCGCTGCAGATTTCACCGTCACCTGCAATTACAATAAATGGTTATAACTCGCATGTACCTTTACCTAACGCATTATGAAATAAAACGACAAATTAAATAATTGTGGTTGATTGGGTCTAACACCTTTTTCTTGTAAATCTTTGCTGTGGCAATGCCAAATGTCGCAATATTTTCGAATACACAGCGGCTGACAGCGTCAAGCAACTTAGGCCGCGGACTGGACGCACGCGACTGACGGCGCGGTAAGCGGTGCTGCGGGCGGTTGTTGCCGTCGCCGCTGTTTTCCAAAACAGTTTAATTAAATTTTAATTTTGATCGAGTCGCTCGGTCGGTGCCGGGCGGCAGTGGTTTGCGCGTCGCCGGTCGCGTGCGTCCATTCAACCGCCTTACACAAACATCGATAAGCGCACACAAGCAGTCATGTCAGCGAAGTCATGTATATACTTTTATAACTAACACGGGACTTAATCGCGTAAAACTCCCATTACCTTAGTATGAGTGATAATCGTGTTGGTTTTAATCAGCAGGTCATGTTTACCTGGAGGGATGCACGGCTTGGTGTCGAGCAGGCAGTCGCAGGCGGCGCCGGTGTACTCGGGCTTGCACTGGCACTTGCCGCACACGCACTCGCCGTGCTCGGGGCCCGAGCAGAGCAGACCCTTGTTGCGGTCGCAGGAGAAGTTCTCGCACTCGCAGAACGGCCCGGATATCACCTGATAACAATGCCTGGTTGAGTAATTCACGCGAAAACATTGTTTTTAATCCGTGATGCTTTTTGAATTAATGTGGCGCTGGTGGCCTAGCGGTAAGAGCGTGCGACTTGCAATCCGGAGGTCGAGGGTTCAAACCCCGGCGCGTACCAATGAGTTTTTCGGAACTTATGTACGAAATATAATTTGATATTTACCAGTTGTTCGGTGAAGGAAAACATCCTGAGGAAACCGGACTAATCCGAATAAGACCTAGTTTCCCCTCTGGGTTGGAAGGTCAGATGGCAGTCGCTTTCGTAAAAACTAGTGCCTACGTCAATTCTCGGGATTAGTTGTCAAACGGACCCCAGGCTGCCATGAGCCAGGGCAAAATGCCGGGATAAAGCGAGGAAAAAGAAGATGCTTTTTGAATTAATGTCCTAGACTGGTAGCAAGCGGTAATGGTGTTTCTGTTTATGTTAGTACAGTCGCCATCAGATATATCGGAGCAGCCAAGTTGTTCACAAATATCTGAACACGCCTCTATTGTCAAGCCGTTAGAGTGCGCGTTCAGATATTGTGAACACCTTGGCCGCTCCGATATATCTGATGGCGACTGTACATCTCGTCGGGTCTGGCAACAGTGGCAACTAGTCGCACTTGTTGGCGAGGCGGCTGGTTGTGCGGCGGCGGCGGGTAGAGTACACGTACCTCGGTGGGGTCGGACATCTTGTTGCACTCGCAGACGCCGCAGATGCAGTTCCCGCGGCCGGAGCAGACGGCGCCGGCGCTGGCGTTGGTGGGCCGGCAGCCGCGGTCCTGGTCGGCGGAGCCGCCGCCCTGCGCCGAGCACTCGCAGTGCTTGCCGAAGCGGCCGGGCTGGCACAGGCACACGCCGCACGCAGAGATGCCGTGCCCGCTGCACACGTCGGGGCTGTCGTCGTACGCCTAATAACATACCTTGTTATTAGTTATAAGTCTGGCAAACCAATTTTGGCATTAGAAAAAAGAAGCAAGTTTTAAAAAGTGCAGGCTATTTCGAGCCCTTTTGTTCGTTATTTTTAGCATTAGAAAGAACTTGCAAGAAGGTAAGCGATCTTAACAAGTCTTTTAATTGAAAAACGCTTTTTAAAAATCAAAAAGCATTACTTATGAAGTATTGCTTACAAAATAATATAAATGATCGTATTCGATTCATAATTGTTACATATTTGCCGTAACTTATTTTTAAAATGTGTTTTTCAATTAAAAGACACGTCAAGATTGTTTACCTTATTTCTAATGCTAAAAAAAACGAACTATACTGACTACTATACTATACGAATGCTGACGACACAAATGCTGGATCGGCATAGACTCGACTTTTCTGCGAAGTACGACAAATCATTTACTCGTGTCAGAGCAGTCCGTTTCAAACTCGCTGACTTTTATTTTTCTGGCAATATTTGACCCCAAACAAATGACTTTCGAATTGTGTCTTTAATGTTGTGTTTAAAAGAAACAGTCTAATAGTAGTAGGGTCAGTAAGGTCATTTAGCATGCACTTTAGTCTCAGGCGATGCCGCTTGGCATGATTGTTCCTTAGGTCAAACAAAGTTGACCTGGCCCGGTAGACAGGAGATCGTACCATGCAGACCCCCCAAAAAGGGGGGGTGAAAGAGTCGGCTCCCCAGGTCCAATCTATGCTATATTCCTTCCTAGTCTTAGCAACTAGGGCAAGTTATATATCATTTTCGTATAAATTAGGGACGAGGAATTCATTTTTGAAATAATTATTATGCCTTTCGATACAAAAAAAAATATTTTTATACAAAACATGAAAATGTTATGTCATTTTTTGTGACAATTTTGGATGTTACAATCACAGTGTGGTGATTTGCACTAAATAAAAAATTGGACGATGTAGCCCATGTATTCTTTATTCTGGAAAATATCACTTTATAGTAGGCATTCATACATTTTTTTGTAAAAAAAAAATTTTTATAGCGCGTGGCGGTAACGATTTCCATACAAATGGAACTATGCCCAAAGTCCAAGATTAAAAATGTTTACTAAAATACTGAATTTGACATTTTAAAAGTTTAAATATTATGTTTTAATAATTTTTCCATGCGTTTTTGCCCTTTTTTGGTACAAATTTGTTGTTTTTATTTTTCTTCCACACAAACTTTCCCCCCCCCCCCCCCATTTCCCCCCTTAAGGGTAGATATTTCTACTAACTTATTCCTTTTGTAATTAATCGATGTTCAAACGTTCAGTACGGATATGATGGTCGTATTTGTCTACGTGACAGCGTGATAAAACGGTGTCCGTCCCTTTCTATCCCGCAAAGTTAAAAAGTGACAGTTGTTTTATCACGTGGATAAATGTGGATAAAGCGATCCATAATAGGCTTGCAGGTTAATATGTTTGGTAGTTTAGGATCTACGTGTGTTTGAGCTAAAGATATTTTATTTCATAATATCCCATGCATTATAAATTATTATAATTTATAATATCTAACAAAACTCTGCTTACTTCCAGACATCATACAATCTAAACCCCTGAAGATATAAAGCTGAAATTTTCAACATCAATTAAATGCGACAGGTTTAAGTTTAAAATAAAATAAAATTTTATAAAATCAACGCTTAAGGGGGGGAAATGGGGGGGGAGAAAGTTTGTGTGGAAGAAAAATAAAAACAGCAAATTTGTACCAAAAAAGGGCAAAAACGCATGGAAAAATTATTAATACATTATATTTAAACTTTTAAAATGTCAAATTCAGTGTTTTAGTAAACATTTTTAATCTTTGATTTTGGGCATAGTTCCATTTGTATGAAAATTGTTACCGCCACGCGCTATAAATTTTTTTTTTTTTACAAAAAAATGTATGAATGCCTACTATAAAGTGATATTTTACAGAATAAAGAATACATGGGCTACATCGTCCAATTTTTTATTTAGTGCAAATCGCCACACTGTGATTGTAACATCCTAAATTGTCACAAAAAATGACATAACATTTTCATGTTTTGTACCAAAATCATTTTTTTTGTATGGAAAGGCATAATAATTATTTCAGAAATGAATTCCTCGTCCCTAATTTATACGAAAATGATATATAACTTGTCCTAGTTGCTAAGACTAGGAAGGAATATAGTATAGATTGGACCTGGGGAGCCGACCCTTCCCCCCCCCCTTCTTGGGGGGTCTGCATGGTACGATCTCCTGGCTACCGGGCCAGATCAACTTTGTTTGACCTAAGGAACAATCGTGCCAAGCGGCATCGCCTGAGACTAAAGTGCATGCACTTCCATACATTTGTGTTCCTTACTGACCCTACTAATAGAAGGTTTATTAAATTATAAGGTTTACTGTTTTTCGAAATAACATACTACAGCAGAAATAAGCTTTAACTAATCCCAAGTTATAAAGCAAAAATGATAGATTTTTATGAAAAAAAAATGCATATTAACAATATTAACATGATAAGCTATGCAAAGTGTGCAAAATAGTAAAAACATCTCTATCAGTCAAAGTGGTGCAGTTCACCTTTGTTAAGATAAACAGCTAGAACGTCATTTATTGTGTACAAAAGACCTCTTGTTATTATAATTATATCGCATTGTATTACAAATAAGTACACAGAAGTGAACTCACGTGATGTCCACGGTGTTCGCACGGGCAGTCGCATTGCATCTCCAGCTCGACAGTGAGGCCCTCGGAGATGACTCCGGGGTAGATGACGAACGTCTGCTTCCACTTGCTCGGGTCCTTCGGACACTCCTTCAGAGTGATCTCAGCTGTGAACTCCACCACGTCACCCACCTAAAATAATGTAAAGGATTTTTTGAGATTTTCGTTAGAACCAGATAAAAAATAAGTTTTTGTCAAAAATTTCATTTTTGGTACAAACTTTTATCGCTGACTGTACTTTTCTTTCCACAGGCAATAATTAATACTCATCGAGACAATTCTAAAAACCCCAAACACAATTAGGTTTCGTTGTTTCATCACAGAGTTCAGTTGCTATTTCAGTCAATCACGGTACAAAAAGTACTGAAGTTTCCGAGAAAATACGATGAAAAACGATTATGCACTACATCGATGTTATCGACCAAGGTAAACACCTATTAAGTATGAAAAAACAACAAACGTTAGTTACCAATAATTCTTAGTATAAAATTATGAATACATAAATATGACTTACCCTTAATCCGTCACACTTATTCGTCTGAATTACATTGGTTTTGTCAAGACAGGATGAGTAATACACGATTTGGATGGCGTCACTCGATGTGTCCGTAATTTCGACCGCCGAAGTGATTTTCTGGAGGAAACAACAATTAAATAATCAGATACGAGATTAGAACTTAGTCACTTAAACCTAAGAATTAACGTCATCAAGCATTAATAGAATATAATAAACAGACTATTAGTCACCAATACAGACAATAGAGTATTTTTCGCTATTTATGACACATTTAAGCTACAATGTAATGGGAATACGATTATGACATAAACGTAGTGTATCAAAGAATGAAATCTGAATTTTAATCATCATGTGTTCATGCAATTTTGCAGCTCGGTGTACAACAAATAATCAGGTCAGATGGCAGTCACTTTCGTAAAAACTAGTGTCTACGCCAATTCTTGGGATTAGTTGCCAACGGAACCCCAGGCACAGAAGAAATAATAGTACTACCGTACAGAAAGGACACTTCCTACAAACTCGAAGTTTGACAGCGATTCAGGGTCGAATCATGCTATCCCTTTCTAATATATGGCACTATCCCTTTCGGCTATTTAGGGTTGTCAAATTCAAGTGATTATCTTATATGTGGTTGTGCACGCACAAGGAAGTCAAGTGGTGCCAACCCTAATAATTGCTCAGAGCAATGCTGAGCCGAACGGAGCCGAGTTCGACCGAAGTCAGGTGTCGTGTCTCCCCACTGCCCCAAACTCCATTGAGCCGTGGCAAAATGCCGGGACAACGCGAGGAAGATGATTGCACTCACGTTGTACTGCTCGCGCACCAAGTCGACGACGTTGTCCGAGTTCTCGGTGAGCACGCCGCTGCTGGAGCCCTGGATGTGCTTGCTCAGCTCCTCGTACACGCCGATCTGCTCCGATGTCACCGCGAATATCACGTTGATCGAGTGGTCCTTCGCCTAACGGAAATCAAAACGTTTTGAACACCAGACGGCGAAGGAATATGCCGTGCCGCGGACGCCAGGCGATCGTCATTATTTAAGCGAAATTGAGCTTTACGGAGTCCTGCGTAAGTTCCTATTGCATTAGCGAAGCTGACAGCTGTAGCTGTCGTTGGCAAGACTTTCCGATGACGGCCATAGCCGTCTGTGGCTGTCAAAAGGTTAAATAAGTGGATCAACTATTTCTTGCCACTTGTTGCTATGGTTCCAGTATGGCTCCAGTGTCTCGTAACGCGCAACATGTCGAAATATTCAACTTTTGTGTACGTTTTCTACGAAATCTCGTGTGCGCTATCGAGACGGTGAGAGGTAGGTAGTCTTTCTGCCGCGTGTTTACGCGACGCTCTCTGAGAGTTGTTAAATTAAATTTACCGAACATGTCAAATAATGCAGTATATTAATCAGTGATCATGTAAAAAGAATGAGTTATAACATTTATAATAACAAAATTTGTTGTTAAGAAACAGTTCATTAATCCAAATTTTATGACAGGAAAAATTATTGCCTTAGGTTACCTTTTGGTTGATTTGAGATATGCTGGGGTAGTCTTGTACGGTAGAGTATGTGTACAGGTTGTTTTCCATGTGGCATTCACCGTCGTTGGGCTGAACGATGCCACCAAGCTGTACGAACAAACATGCATGTAAATATTTAGACCTTTACATATTAGTACCTATTACACTACATGACTAAGACTCATGTCATCCGGTATATATATTACGCTCATAATGTTCACCAACGAGAGATAAATGACATGACACCTAAGGGCCACTTGCACCACTAACCCGGGGTTAAGCGGTTAAACCGTTAACCCCGTGTCAAATTGTACTGTACTTGTACGCGGGTTAGTTGAATGGTGCAAGTGGCCCGAAGTGTATCCCCGCGCGAAATGACTAATACAGAAAATACTACAAAATTGTAAATCTGACAAAACAATGGCATATATATGTATGACTCGCCTCGAACCTTTTGGCACGTCCAGGTTACCGGACACATCAGCTATATACAGATAGTATTTGGTGTATGTTTAATTGTTTACCTTGCCATCTCCAGCGTAGTGGAACCCGGCGTCAGTGGAGAACACTAGGAGCCTGTTGGCCTTATGCCGCCAACCTATCTGCTCCTTGCACACCATGGCTTGCATGATGGCGTCGAACCCACCCTCCGGCGCGTCCAGGTTACCGGACACGTCGGCTTTAGATACAGCTTGCTGTAAACAAAATTACAATCTAAACGCGTATTTTTTTTTTTATTTCTTCTTTAACAACAAACCAGAGTGGAATAGTGTAAGAAGTTTAGTTATCGTCTCAGTCTGTTCAGCTAGTAATCATCTTAAATTTATTGTAGAGCTGCTTGTTTCGTCATCTTTGCAAAATCATTGTGAAAGGCTCTGAGTCCTTACTTAGATCTATAACAATGGACTGTTAATTATACAATCTACATTATACATACATCGAAATAAGCGGTGTCAGTGCTAAGTGACATTTGGTTCTTGAAGCCGTAAGGTGCCGCGCAGCCCTCGCAAGGAGCCCTCAAGCTGAAACGAAAAATCACCATTAGTAAACAAGAAACCTTAAATATAGATAAAATAATAGTTTTCATGGCAAATGACCTGAATTTCAGATAATACATCACATTAAATACCATTGAGAGCCCTAATACTGTTTAACTTACTTTTTCTCGACAGTAGAAACATAAGGCATGACAACTTTGTCGACAAACGAGCCGAAGCCAATCCTGAAGTTGGAGGTAATGTTCTTCATAGTGGCGGAGAGCAAATTGCCGAGGGCCGCCAGTTTTTCCTGGTCGTTCTTCATAGAACGACTGAGGTCCATGAGGTAGTACAGGTCTAGTGGGTAGTCCTGGGCGCGGGAGTAGGCGAACGATAACTTTTGCATTTGGTCTGTAAAATAATTAGAAATGTAACTAATGAACGTAATGTTTTTAGAAACAAAAAAACTGTAGACATAAAAAAAAATTTAACCGAATTAAGAACCTCATTTTTTATATGAATTAACAAACTTATTAAAAATTTGCACCGTGATACCTATGTGTGCATTTGTGATAGCAAAATTTGCAAAACTAATCTCTTCACATTTTGGAGTACTTTGACCAGTGTGAAGTGGTTGAATTAGTGTTACAATTAGTTTTTATATACAGGTACTTACTCTGTCGTAATTGCAGATTGACTCTCTGCGGTTTGATCTGAACGAGGTTCTCGCCAGAGCCAGCTGTGGACATAGCGCCGCCGGCGCTGGCGCCGGCCCCATAAGAACCGGACTCTCCGTATGAGCCTGCACTGGAGCCCGAGCGAGACCGCGCTAAAACACAAACGAGGGATTAATCATTTAATGACTACAACAGTTAAAGAAAAATGTAATCGTAATAATGATACGGGAGAGTCAATCGGTTCGGGCAATCGATTAACTATAATCATGAGCCCTACACCCCAAGACTCCACTTATCCCCTCAGATATGGAAAGAAAGGCCACTACAGCAATACAAGGCTAAAGGTGAAATTACTCTCCACAGCTGAGGGTTTATATTATAAACTGTAGTATATGTGAAATGGAACGTTCTCTTCTCCAGTGTCACTCCTTGTGTGTGGTTTAAGCTCCAATAAAATAAATCTACAAAATTAAGTAGTTTTAATCCAAGATATAATATTGGCGACGAGGATGGGATACGAACCCACGCGTGCAAAGCACACTGTAACTGATGTAGTTTATTTAGGGCTACAATAGCCTTAATGAATAATTCTTTGCCATGTATTTAGTTTTAAGTAAAACTAGATTAGTTTTAGAATAAGTCCGGGAGAGTGTAGTATATGTGAAATGGAACGTTCTCTTCTCCAGTGTCACTCCTTGTGTGTGGTTTAAGCTCCAATAAAATAAATCTACAAAATTAAGTAGTTTTAATCCAAGATATAATAATCCACATGCTAAATGCGGGTCTATCCAAGTATAAAAGTTTTCTCTTAAACATTTAAAATACTTTAAGTATAGGTTTATTGTTAGAAAATATGACTCATTTACTAATCAACCACAAGTTACGGAATAATCATTATCCTTCTAATCGCAACTTTCCGGGGTACACGGGAAGAATGATAACACAGTAGTTAGCAAATAGCAATACCAACAAACAGCGTTAAGCGAACCTTTGTTTATGTTATTAAATCCTATAAAGACGATAACAACTATAAATTAGAGTAGTACGCAATGTCGGTTTTACATAAACCACAAATACCGAACACGTAAATTGCTTTATGTCAAAAGTTAAATACCT
This sequence comes from Cydia fagiglandana, assembly GCF_963556715.1. Lineage (NCBI taxonomy): Eukaryota > Metazoa > Arthropoda > Insecta > Lepidoptera > Tortricidae > Cydia > Cydia fagiglandana. The sequence goes on from NC_085937.1 coordinate 9,835,290, forward strand.
ATATCATAACTAGGTATACCTATGTTATGATATCGTCGGCCTAAGTCGCAAACGTCGTAACTCCTTCGGGGGAGTTACGCGATTTTCGACTATAAGTATTGCTGTCCAAGGTAGCAATTACTAATTTCCTTGAAATGGAGTTACGAGATTTGCCACTTAGGCCGACGATATGTGTGATATTTGTAGGTAAACAGCGCCGAACATTTTTGATATCATATTGTGTCTACGTTGCAGTAGGACTGATTAATCTTTAGCTTCGAAAGCCAAAAAGTAGGTATACTGCACTGGGCCAAGCGGTGGGTTATCACCACAAGTACCTATCTCATTAGCCTCATCATACTTATTCTTATTAGTTAGTTTTTCATATATAGCCACAAAGGACATGATCTTCAAAGACGTAAGATACCTAATACCTCCCATATAACCATTCAAGTCGCAGAATCATCAAAGTGGTAACTAAATGTCAGATGTGTCGTAACAGAGTCCACACAATGTGTCTAGAATTGTTTCGAAACAAAGTGTCGTCGCCGTGTGTACACTTTTCCGTAACAAGGTGTCGACACATTTGTGTGCACTTTGCGTGCGGTTTGCGACTAAATCTGACAGCAAACTTGTGACAGCAAATGTCAATATAAAATACCTCTTGAAAACCAAGGTTTGTCAAACTACTATTAGTGTCTCGTGTGCTCGTAATTCTCGTAAGTCATCATGGGCGATGCGAATGATAAAAATCGACCAAAACCATATAAACACCCAACACCCGTCAACCTTTTACAGAATTTTTTTTAAAGAAATGCAATACGCTACTAGGTCAGGCAACGAATGCTCAAAAAAGTTGTAGAGGGAAATGCTCGGAACACAATTTTTGACTCCGTAACTTGGTTTGGACAAGTTAGGAGGTAAACATATCAAAAGTCCTCGGCCGTAGCCCTTGAGCGGGGGGGAGAGAGGGGGGCTTTGAAGGTCCCATTTTCCGGTTTTTCGATTATATCTCGGAAACTATGCATCTTAGCGACATGGCCACTTATACAAAATGAAAGATAATTTAATTTGTTACAAGTTTATTTAGTCAATTTTTTCCATATATTGAATAGTTTTTGAGATATCCGCTCTTGAAACTTTATTTAGGGCTCTCAATTTTATCTTGATTTCTACATCAGTGAAGGTGCTAGGGCGTGTTCCACAAAATTTAAAAACAATTTTTTTAGGGTTCCGTACCTCAAAAGGAAAAACTGGAACCCCTATAGGATCACTCGTGCGTCTGTATGTCTGTCCGTCTGTCACAGCCTATTTTCTCGGAAACTGCTGGACCAATTAAGTTGAAATTTGGTACATATATGTAAATTAGGGACCCAAAGACGGACATGTAACGTAAACAAATTGATTTTATACCCAAAAAATTACCATTGCCCCCCCCCCCCCCTTTATCTCCGAAACTACTAGGTCTTAAATTTTGAAAAAAATACACAAAATAGTCCTCTACCTATCACGATTATTAAGATGACAGGAAAACCTATTAGAAATGTGCAGCCAAGAGCGAGGCGGACTTAATGTACGGAACCCTTAATACGCGAGTCCGGCTCGCACTTGGCCGGTATTTTTTAAACTCCTCTTGACGCTTAACCGCTGAACCGATTTCGTTGAAATTTGGTATAGAAATAGTTTGCGTCCCGGAACAGGACATAGGATAGATTTTATAACCAAAATCATCTTTTGAAGGTGTGAAAAGTGGCGTGAAAATTTGTACGGAAAATCAATAACCGCTGAACCGATTTATATGAAATTCACATTTCACACCTTTAAAGGATGATTTTTGAGATAACTTATTATGTCCTGTCTCGGGACTCAAAATATATGTGTACCTTTTTATTAAAACTGTTCAGCAGTTTAAGCGTGAAGAGGAGTTTAAAAGAAAGTATTTTAATAAGTTTATATGTTTTTACTTCGAATGGTGTCAATGTGATACCATAATTAAATTTGGTACTGTGAATTTATACGAAAACGATACCAAACATGGCCTCGTAGCTTTACTGATGTAGATGTCAAGATAAAATTGAGAGCCCTAAATTCTTATTACTTGGCCTAACTTGTGTAGAAGGAAAAGGAAAAATAAAAGTCTTCGGCAGGAATATAAGACACAAATATAATTTTTAGAGTTACTATTTCAATCATCAAACATAAACATACCTTGATTATATTATTCCAGTGAGATACGCATAGATAAACAAATACATTAAAAAAATTACAAGGTCGAAATGTCACGGAGCTTGTGTGAGTTACATGTGAAAAATAAAAACTTTTATGACAAAAAAATCTGGACACAATTTAAGAATCATCCAATTGCGTCGAGGAATCATCAGTATTTTTGCTTGTTTCATTACCTCCTTGCTTCTTTTTTTGTCCTTTGTATTCTGTAGCAATTGGTTAGTTCTGAAAATAAAGATAACTTGCGTCGTCACGGATGTCGATTTATAGGTTTTAGGGAGTGCAGAATTCGAAAATGATGACCATTTTATAGGCGGCTACGCATTTTGTCATAAAAGTCGTCATGAATATCGTTTTATAGGTTTTAGGACGTGACAGGTCCAACAATTGTCTACATCACTGTAATTGACGTCACAGGCCTCCATGGGCTACGGTAATCGCTTACCATCAGACGGGCGGTGTGGTTGTTTGCCACCAACATGTTAATTAAAAAAAAACTCCACTATATCGCCAGTTAATAAGTACTTATTTTGCGAAGCTAATGACATTTGTCACAAGAAATACGACAATTGTCACGAAATTCCGACACAACTCAAGAATTACCGAAAGTTCTTTGAAATCTTGTGACAATTTTCATCATTATCATCATAAACATCGCAAGAGAAATACCTGTTTTTTGCCGATATAAGAAAGTTTTTAAAAATAATACAATGATGGTGACAAACAGGAATACGGCCCGCCCGATGGTAAGCGATAACCGTAGCCCATGGATGCCTGTGACGTCAGCAACAATGGGACTTGTCCAAATGTCGCACCTGTCACGTTACGTCACATTGTCACGCCAGGGAATACATCTGAAAATTGTGTGTTCCCATTTGTCCCCATCCCGATAAGGTGGGAAAAAATGGGAAATATTTACATGCAAATCTTATTCCATCTGTTCCCTGCGAGGATAAATGGGATTACATCCGAAAATTGTGTGTTCCTATTTGTCCCCATCCCGATAAGGTGGGAAAAAATGGGAAATATTTACATGCAAATCCTATTCCATCTGTTCCCTGCGGGGATAAATGGGAATACATCCGAAAATTGTGTGTTCCCATTTGTCCCCACCCCGATAAGGTGGAAAAAATGGGAAATATTTACATGCAAATCCTATTCCATCTGTTCCCTGCGAGGATAAATGGGATTGCATCCGAAAATTGTGTGTTCCTATTTGTCCCCACCCCGATAAGGTGGGAAAAAATGGGAAATATTTACATGCAAATACTATTCCATCTGTTCCCTGCGGGGATAAATGGGATTACATCTGAAAATTGTGTGTTCCCATTTGTCCCCACACCGAAAAGGTGGGAAAATTGGGAAATATTTAGATGCAAATACTATTCCATCTGTTCCCTGCGGGGATAAATGGGATTACATCTGAAAATTGTGTGTTCCCATTTGTCCCCACCCCGAAAAGGTGGGAAAAATGGGAAATATTTACATGCAAATACTATGCCATCTTTTCCCTGCGGGGATAAATGGGATTACATCTAAAAATTGTGTGATCCCATTGGTCCCCACCCCGATAAGGGGGGAAAAAATGGGAAATATTTACATGCAAATCCTATTCCATCTGTTCCCTGCGGGGATAAATGGGATTACATCCGAAAATTGTGTGTTCCCATTTGTCCCCACCCCGATAAGGTGGGAAAAAATGGGAAATATTTACTTTCAAATCCTATTCCATCTGTTCCCTGCGGAAATAAATGGGAATACATCCAAAAATTGTGTGTTCCCATTTGTCCCCGCCCCGAAAAAATGGGAAATATTTACATGCAAATCCTATTCCATTTACGTACAAAAATGTCCCCCTGTCAACTTTCAATCGAGATTTAATCGATAATTTATTCGATTAATATTCAGATTAATGCAATTTCAATCTATGTTAGGTCGACTAAATTAATCGCGATTAAAATATGAGGATTAACTTTTTTTATTCCATTAATTAGTCGAATAAACAGTTAGACGATTAATGCCCTCATCTCTGACCACGGCATGGCTCTTACACTTTGAGAATATTTGAAAACGAATGAACACAAGGAGCCATTTTGCAAATCCAGTAACTTTGTTATTACTTTTGACAGCGCGTGTCATGTGTCTACACAGAGTCGACACAAAGTCGAAACATTTGCGACTACTTTCTGACTGCAATATTTCTCAGCCTTAAACCATATTTATACATCATAATTAACAAGTTTCGTAGTATGCAAAGCGTTATTTCTGTTATTTAAGTATAGTATACGCATCAAAGTACTAAAAATGCATCAAATAATATAGTTATGAACACAGGCACTGAGAAGTAAACAATTTCATTTCCGGCTAAACTAAAACAATGTGGTGGCGCATTGATTATATTACACTTAGTTTATCAAATCACTCGAGCAGTTTAATTCCCCATAATAATTTAAGTCCTATTGTAATATAAATGCAAACAATATATAATTACGTCTTGTAATCCGTTTTAGAGATGGCGTATTAATGTCACTTATTTTTATTTAACTATTTTTCCATCTGACAGTTTCCATTTGACATGAACAAAATGAACGAATGAACGAATGATTTTGGCATAAAGTAGTCGCAAACTCGTAACAATGTGTGCACACGGCGACCACACTTTATGTCACTTTGTGTCATGTGTCGACCCTTCCCCATTTCTAGTAACTGTGTCGACACGGCGACGACTCTGCGACTGGAATTGTGACCGAAACAGACGGTGTCGACACAAGATGTGTCTACACCGCGTCGTAACGGCGACTGGAAATGGTTGTATGGGCTACTATTGACATTCGGCGGTTTAAGGACATCTGCTTATTTCTTACTCAGATAATCTTACTTCGGCTCAGTTCCTTATTGTAAGTGGAGTCTATATATACTGCAAGTCGAGGGTTCAGGACCATATAAGTCCAACAGCGCCTTATTCCAGTAGCGTCTATAAGTGTTTCTAAGTATTACTTACTTCTACTAAGTTCCTTGTTATAAGCTTGATCTACGGACAGTTCGTTGTCGGGGTTGAAGATGTAAGCTTCATTACAGCCCGCAGTGCCTCCTTCTAAGGCAGGGTTGAAGCACCTCGGGCCGTTGAACCCGGCGGCGAAGCACCAGGCACAGCTGGCCGCCCGTATGCAGTCGCTGCAGGTTGTCTTGCTGGAGCATGGGTTCTGCGCTAGTTGGGCTAATGGGGCGGGTTGGTCCGACTCCGCCCAACATATCGCGACCAGGCAAGCCCATAGGCACAGTCGTAACGTCGTTCGTTGTGTGTGCATTGTGCGATTTGGTTGTGTTCAGATCGAAATCTGGAAAGGAACTATAATACATTCATTTCATTTAATTCCTAATAATATTTACTGATATGTATGATTTGCTCTAATCTAATTAAGTAATCACGTACTTAATAATGCTAAACACATTTTATGCTGTCATTAAATGTGTAATGAGTTTTTATTTAAAATTATGACAAGAGTTTTTATTTGCAATGGCCATACGAGGATAAAAAAAAACAATGTCATTATGATTTATGACTCTTTTTAAACGAAGGAGAGAGTTAGAAATATTGCACTCACATATTAGTTAGGTACTGATTGAACAATTATGCGCAAAGGAGATAACATAGATAATATGTACATGTATTTTTCTACCTACATGTTGTTAAACATTTGACATCTAATGATTATATTTTAATGTACGAACATGTAAAATCGTAAAAATTTAACTGCAATCGATAACATCACAGATTACGACTTTATTTCAGTAGCAATTTAAATGAGTTAACAATATAAATAACTAATAGTAGAATATTATTTATTAAACATAATGAAAAACAATACAGAAAGAAAAACATACAGTCGTATTGCTAAAAAAACCGGGCAAGTGCGAGTCGGACTCGCGCACGAAGGGTTCCGTATTATAATGAAAAAAAACAAAAAAAAAAAACCGGCAACCCATCCAAGTACTGACCACTCCCGACGTTGCTTAACTTTGGTCAAAAATCACGTTTGTTGTTTGGGAGCCCCATTTAAATCTTTATTTTATTCTGTTTTTAGTATTTGTTGTTGTAGCGGCAACAGAAATACATCATCTGTGAAAACTTCAACTGTCTAGCTATCACGGTTCGTGAGATACAACCTGGTGACAGACGGACGGACGGACGGACGAACGGACGGACGGACGGACGGACAGCGAAGTCTTAGTAATAGGGTCCCGTTTTACCCTTTGGGTACGGAACCCTAAAAACGATCTTCTAAGCAATGTTTAGGTGAGCAGGAAATTAATACATAACTGACAGCAATTAACGGAATGAATAATTGAATGACGTTCATTAGCGGATCAATCACTAAATCGAACTTTGGGCTAAACCACAAAGGTTAAGAACAAAATTAATAAGGTCTGCAACGCTTTCAAAGTAGTTAATAAAAAGATAGACAAGCAGATAACGAAATATTGAACTTCGCTAAATCGTCCCTTTCTACACGTGTCGCAAAGTTCAGGTTAAACTACATAACAACATTTGAAAAGGTGTCACGGAAGGGAGCCAGCCGCACGCGCCGCATGGGCCGGGCTTTGCGCGGGCGCAACTAGAAAGGGCGCCGCCCACGCGCGGATCGAGGCCAGCCAGACTTGACGTGTGGGCCGGCACGGTTACGGGAGCAACGTGTGACCGATTGTACAAGTCGGGTTACTACATCTGTAAGGTGGGTTTTAGCTAAAGCTGAATGGGCGGTTTTTTATCACGACTTTTTTTTATTTTTACGATTTATTTATCTAATGATCCTAATAACAATGTCTATATCTTACGTACATCAAATGATGCAAGTTGTCTGCTAGGTGAGCCTCGTTATTCTTACAAGGACAGAGCGAGCGATAACTCTTTTACGAGTATAGTCAATAAAAATAATGTAGATTTACATCAAAAGGGGATCAAATCATATGCTCTAAGCTGGCAATCGAGAGCTATGGCCAGAGCTACTATACAAACTCAAAACAACTACCGGAGTGCCATTAATCGGAATCTTATTAACTGGTCAATAATAATGATGCATTATTGCTGATTGTAGAAGTCGGTCATGCTTGATTATGATTAACATCAGACCGGCTTTTACGCTTACAGTGGTCTTAATGAGAAAATGACTGACAAAGAAGAACTGAAGAATGACTGACTAAAAGAAATACTAATGTAGTTTTTAAGTGAATTGCAAGGCTTTTAGCTCTCCTGATATTTCCAGTGAACAGTTCAACAAGAAAATATGTTTACGAGGCTCTCAACAATGCCACATGCAGTACCATCAATAAAACGTTATTTGTCCAAAGAGTGGCAAATAATTATTTAAGGTTCATATATGTAATAAAAATCATAAGGAGAAGAGTGAAGTAACGTGTACATCTGTATCAAAATCTGTTCATTAAACTTCTAATTTTAGATTTAAAGAGCTTCAAGTGCGAAGTGCATAAATGTTACATTCAACAAAAAACAAGTTATCGAGGTAGTCAATGTCAATCGCGTCATTTCATTGAGTGTTTACCTACATTATATTACTCATGCTGTCTTGCAAGAAGCTGAGTAGTCACGTCGTGGATGTTGCGATGAAATCATCGCGTCAAAATTAGGGGTTACAATCGGAACTACACCATCAATATTTATATCCAGCTATCAATGTCACTTAATCAGAAGAGGGAAAGCACAGCGTGTCTGGAATATCGATCGATGTTAATAAGGCCTAGCTAACTAATACGCATGATAATTGTCTTATTGACATAATAGATGTAATGTAATAGAACCGTGGTTTATAGAAGCGCAAGTAGTTGTAGTGATTTTCTTCAATGAGTGTGACTACACTCACTCTTAATTTTCTTTACCAGTGTTTTTAGTTTCAAGATTCTATCCATCTCACTGGCTGATGGGTGGCTGACTGGTTGCATTACGAGAATTGCGTGCACTGGTTTTCCAACCATTAAGATATAATTATTACGACAACTTACCAAAACAGGAAGATTTAAAATCCAATATATGGTTTTACATATGCAATATGCACACAGGTACACCGTCGACCCACTTCCGTTCACAGCTGGGCCATTTACATAAGACGTTATAGGTACTTCACAACACTTTCAGTTTCATACTAACGAACCCACTATTTTCGTAATGTTTCTTATCACAGCTTGGCTCACATTTCTAGTCAAAGATACTAGTCTTAAAGGATGGCAAGAATCACATATCACAACATAGCTTTTCTTATGTACAGTTTCCACGGTCAATATTCCGAAGTTTCGGCAGGTATTGAGATGGACTACTTCAATATGAGATACAGACTATTTTGGGCGCGCTTAAAACTAAAGCGACGATAAGTTATCAATGTTAGATCGCTCACTAGTGTTCATTTAACTGAGGGAGGTTTGAATAGTAAACGTTGCCGGCGCCACTTTTTTTTATCTAAAACTAACTGTTCGAGTAAATAAAAACAGATGGGGAAACGCAGCGCACGACCTGCGCTCGCGGCGGATACGCGGCTGACTAATTGTACAGAAAATAACTTCGTCATCGGTGATACAGCGGCCGCAGTCACCGGCGCTTCTCCGAAACAGTATTTAGCGAGAGTTCACCTATACAATATGTTTATTGGCCCAACAAGCTCCTTGGTAGACTGTGGTCCGGCACTTACAGCGTCAAATCTCAGTGTGTCAAGGATCGAACTGACCTAATTGATGGATAAATGTATTTTAATCACAAATAAAATTCCCAATTATATTAAGCAAGAAACTCGAAACACGGTATTTAAAAACAAATTAGTAAATTTATTAATTGATAAATGTTATTATTCGGTTAAGGATTTTCTTAATGACAATAGTTTATAACATCTATTTTTGTAATATTAATATGTAATTGTGATTTATAAATGAACCCAAACTTTAGTCCTTAAGTTAATGTTGTGTGCCCTTACAGGGTGTCATGCTCTGACTTGTATTTTATTGTATAACATCTGGATTTACTTATGTACATGACTTTACAACAAAATAAATGAAATGAAATGAAATGGAATAGAGCGTATTATTATCCTTATTTGTAACGTGTGAGATCGATATTTAATTGTGCATTCTTCGCTTTTGTATTTATTGTACCTACAACGAGGCCTAAAATTGCATAACCACTTTATAAATGGATTTCATGTGTCCATGCACCTATTAACTTGCTGTACATTAATCACAAAATGCACCGGTGATAAGATCATGAAACTTCTTAAATTTTTGTTGAAAACTAGTTCTGATAAGTTTTATTTTTAATGCTTACAAACTTTTAACGCCTACAGTCGGCGATATGCTAATCGTATCAATGAAACCGACCCGAATTTAATGGATTTGCGTTGTGTTACTAAAGATCCCATGGTCCCATAGCCAACTGAGCGGCTCCATTGTTAAAGAAAGCATAGTATTTTCGAGAAATGGGTCAATTCATATCAACTTAACGGAGACTCTACAATAAAATTAAACTAACGATAAATAGTATGTAAAAAAAAACCATGGAGGCAACTCGTTCGGCTCTCATGGCTTATGGCTTAGATACATGTTTTAAAATATTTGAGCGCCTTATCCTACTATAAGTACTTTATGTCCTTGGTTGTGGCGAAACAATAAGCCAAATAGGTTTATTTCAGTACTTACGCTTGAGATTATTTTTTTCATATTTAAACAGACTAATTCTAAAAAACAAGGTTTGGACGAAAAGGTATATATTACTGTTTTTTATCGACATTTAGGCTGCTCTGACTGGTGGCCAGTTAATTAAGGACAAGAAACCGGTGTTTACCGTATGTTGGACGAATTACGTCATAATCAGATATCGATGATTCAAAGCTATCGCAGGCATTCTTTAGGTTACACAATACACCGAAGCGGCCATAGTAATATGCAAATTTCTTTGGCACGCTGTGGTTTGCTTAGCAAGTGATCCTAATTGACTGAGGGTTTGTTACGTATTTCTTTCTTAGGTCAGCTCTCAGCTGTCTGCTTTTTCATCGTCATATCTGGATATGATTAAGAACCCCAACTTTATAAATCTAAGTACTGTAATTTTAAGGATATTACTATCAGTGCATCTCACCCGTGGGTTTTTTATGATTTTTAGGGTTCCGTACCTCAAAAGGAAAAACGGAACCCTTATAGGATCACTCGTGCGTCTGTCTGTCTGTCTGTCTGTCTGTCTGTCTGTCTGTCCGTCTATCACAGCCGATTTTCTCCGGAACTACTGGACCAATCAAGTTGAAATTTGGTACACATATGTAAGTTTCTGACCCAAATACGAACACGTAACGTAAACAAATGAATTTTAAACATAGAGGCCACTTTTGGGGGGTAAATGAAAAAATGAAAAAAAAAAATTTCAAACTATCTCATGTTCCATATCAAATGAAAGAGCTTATTGTAAGGATCTCAAATATATTTTTTTTATCATCATCATAATCATCTCAGCCATAAGACGTCCACTGCTGAACATAGGCCTCCCCCTTGTTATGGGGGGTGAATGCCATAATCGCCACGCTTGGCAGGCGGGTTGGCGATCGCAGTCGAGTACACCGAATTTGAGGGACGCTGCTGCCCGTCCACCGGTGGTCTTGGACGTAGTTTAAGGACATACCCGGGCGCCCCATTGTTAACAGTGCCGGATTACTTAGAGTAGTAGTTTTCTTAGAGTAATTGGTGATAATTTTCTGATAAGATAATCATTTTAAATATTTAACGGTCTTACCTACTTATATACGAGTAATTGTAAGGTCAAATTAAAAATAATGTTTAAAAAAAAATGTTAAATTGAGAACTAGCTTAAAGTTTTTTGTACTCGTCGACTTTAATGGTTGAATTACTAAAGACTTTGTAACCAATAAGCAAAACAAGCACGTGCTTAGGGTACCACGTTCAGGGGGGGCACCAAAATGCCAGGTTGAAAAAGGTGAACAAATTTTAAAATTAGACACATCGTTTTTACCACACGATTTTTTTTTAGCTGTCCAAAAGCTAATTTGCAAAAATAATGGCGCGTAATTCTTTGGGAAACAATCGGTAGCAGTAGAAGAGTCGTGATTACATGCATAGATTCGATTTCAACCCACTCTTTTGCGGTTCGGCGTTAGGTCTTATGCGAGGCCTTCTGCCTTACGGCAAAGTTGATCTTCTGCCTTAATTACACTTGGGCGTGGATCCAAATCCAAGCTTTTCTCTTTCGCAGCTGGGCCTACTGCCTTTCTCACACTTCGCCAATTCAATTCCAAGCTCTGCTTTCTTGCATATTTTATGCATGAAAACAACCTCGCTGAGACCCTTAAATATCGAGCCCTATGCGAAGCTAGGCTGATAGAAAACTGTCCCATCCCTTCTCTGTATGAAATCCTGGATTGCCTGGTTGGGACTAAAAGTAAAATTGCGTTTTTATATCGAAAAATTTTCGCTCTCGCTTCGCTCGCGTTTTCAATAACTTTATAAGGTATGATAAAGGTGATATTCGGGTGGTGACTGCAGCAACATTACTCTGTTGCAACGTTACTGCTGCAGTACTGTCAACTTCCGTGATAATATGATGTGACTGATTTCCATACTAAAAGTAAAAATGTACAACTGTCTATCATATTGAGTTTTTATATCGAAAAATTTCCGCGCTCGCTTCGCTCGCGTTTCTATTACTTTCTAAGCTATGATAAAGGTGACATTCGGGTGGCGACTGCAACAGCATTAGGTACTCTGTTGCAACATTACTGCTGCGGCACTGTCAATTTTCGTGATAAAATAATGTGACTGATTTCCATTCTCAGCTGTAATGCGGCAATGAACTTCTCTCAATTTACCAAAAAAACAATGTAATCTTGATGACCCTAGGGAGAGGGGGCACCTAGAAATGCTTAGGGCATCAAAATATCTTAATCCGGCACTGATTGTTAAAAATTGTGTAATATACGGAACCCTTGGAACGCGAGTCCGACTCGCACTTGGCCGGTTTTAAATTACGAATGGCGAACCTCGAGACAAGGCCGATAAACATTCGATGTGAGGATTTTTTTTAATATTAGTGGGGTAACTGGGGTACTAAAAGTAGAGGTTGGCAACAAGCAGTCTTATCGAATAGCGGTTTTCCAGGCAACTAGGCTACAAAACTGCACGTCCTTTCTTTACAAGTAGTAAAAGTGATGTTCTGAGCGCGGCTGGCCGTAATCGCAGCTTTACAGCCTGAGCAGTCAATCTTTTAACTTCTTTTGTTTAAGTTTCAATAAAGCTCAAATTTTATGGGCATTCACGCAAAGGCGTATACAACTACTACATACCAATAATTCAAATCAGTTAACCAAACGGTGTACTATAAAACTTGCTTCGTCTGTTATTTACCGGACATAACAGGACCAAGGAACAAGTTGCCGATAATCCCCGTAAGACCTTCGACTGAGCCTTCAACCAGTTGCCATATATCGACATTAACGGTTAATGGGGTGCAACCGGGACGAGGTCAACGACCGTTACCCGTGCGGACACTGCGACTTTATTGCGATTTTATACCGAATTTGAACGTAAAGTTAAGTTCCGTAACTGTTCCGATGGTGAGGTTATGTGCATTGGATAGCATGAAATGGCGGGAAAGGATAAGCCTTTAACCTGCAGTGTTTAGCCATGCCATTATCTTGTTCAATTAAAAAAACCGGGCAAGTGCGAGTCGGACTCGCGCACGAAGGGTTCCGTACCATAATGCAAAAAAAAAACAAAAAAAAAAGCAAAAAAAAAAACGGTCACCCATCCTAGTACTGACCACTCCCGACGTTGTTTAACTTTGGTCAAAAATCACGTTTGTTGTATGGGAGCCCCATTTAAATCTTTATTTTATTCTGTTTTTAGTGTTTGTTGTTATAGCGGCAACAGAAATACATCATCTGTGAAAATTTCAACTGTCTAGCTAGCTATCACGGTTCGTGAGATACAGCCTGGTGACAGACAGACGGACGGACGGACGGACGGACGGACGGACGGACAGCGAAGTCTTAGTAATAGGGTCCCGTTTTACCCTTTGGGTACAGAACCCTAAAAATATCGTGAAATTCTCGGGCGCGCGATAAAACAAAAAAACCGGGCAAGTGCGAGTCGGACTCGCACACGAAGCGTTCCGTACCATAATGCAAAAAAAAAACAAAAAAAAGCAAAAACGAAAACGGTCACCCATCCAAGTACTGACCCCTCCCGACGTTGCTTAACTTTGGTCAAAAATCACGTTTGTTGTATGGGAGCCCCATTTAAATCTTTATTTTATACTGTTTTTAGTATTTGTTGTTATAGCGGCAACAGAAATACATCATCTGTGAAAATTTCAACTGTCTAGCTATCACGGTTCGTGAGATACAGCCTGGTGACAGACGGACGGACGGACGGACGGACGGACGGACAGCGAAGTCTTAGTAATAGGGTCCCGTTTTACCCTTTGGGTATGGAACCCTAAAAAACCGGGATTTACAGGCCCGTGATTCCAAAAAAGGAGATACAAATTATCACGCAAAATAGGTATTAGTTGTTGAGTTGCAGAAACTTGCCCATATTACAATACAATAATATCTTCTCACTTGCATAGACTTCTAACTTCTTTACCTATGGATCATATGGATAGACTCCTGGATAAAATAACTAAATATTAACCTTATAAAAAAATTGTTGAAAAATCTGCAAACCCCCAATAGATTGAAGCCTTGACAGGAATATCAACCAAGATTCCATTTGCGAAAAGTTGTGGAACTGGAGGATGATACCCCCTAAATAAATCGAAACCCCTGGACTGGAAGTTGAGAGCTTAAATATTATGATTGGTCGAAATTTTCAGTTGTAAAATTATTAGTCCTGTAAAAGTTTTATCTATCACATGCAACCCTTTATATGTATAGTGCAATCTATTTATCTTGTAAGGTAAAAATAACCACCATGAAATTCTAATCCCTTGTGATATACCTGATTAAATTTTTATTTGTAGCTAATATGTAGATTTTTTGTGACTATATGTAAGTAATTTTTTTATTGTGGTAGTGTATATGTTATAGTATGGTGTATAGGGTTACAAAACTATTTTTTTCAGATGTAGTATGTTGTTCCCTCTCAGTCATGACGGATTCGGTCACTAACCATGCTGCATTCATGGTCTTCCTTTTACTTATGATGAATCCTTCCGATCGGTATGATAAAACTACAGAACTGATTTTTTTTCTCGTGTAGCGGGTTCGATTCCCAGTTCAACCATGTAAGTATTTAAAAATCTATGAATGCAGTTTAAATTGTTTTTTAAATTAAAATAATGTCTTCTTTCAGCAAAATATCCTATCTATGATATTTAAGGTACTTTCCCTTGATGTCCCATAGTCTTGGGACACCCTGTATTCATGGAATCTCTATTGTTAATGTTTTCACAGTCAACAAGCTTAATACTTTTTTGAGGCATAATGTTTTTAATTTCATAATTAACAATTGTGATAACTAAAGACAATGATTTTCACCACACCAGCTTGGAAAGGATTACTTTGCACTTCAAAAACGGATACCAAAGTTGCACTTTGTTATCAGTAATTTACATGTGAGGCAAAGTAATCAAATTTTGAGTTGTTTTCTTTTTTTTAAAGCGGTTAAACAACAACTTTGCCCCCTTGTAAAACAAATAACTATTATACTATTTAATTCATATCCATAACTCTCTACAAAATTGTACAAATGGTACTCTGATATCAGACATGTTTATATGGATCTAGAAATAAAGGAAGAATATTTATGAACAATTATTTTGGCACAAATTGATCAAATTTAATAAACAATAGCGGCTAAAGTACTATAAGTAAATATTATTACGCGAAGGTAATGATGCTTCGTTATAATTTAAACCAAATTAGCCAGCAGACCAAGTATCCATGATTTTACATTGTACAAACTTCATTCTTCTCCGCAATCTTTATATGGCTGTAAAGTTTACATAGGAGCTGACTAATCAGGTCGTCCGTGGGTTGGCCGTTGATCTGCTAATTTACTAAGTGATAGCCCATGTTTACTTACCAGTCTTATAATCGCGTGAACAAATTAGCGCACAAAACACTTACACTACACAATCATATCTCTTTAATTTTTTAAAATAAACTCAAATTAAAAGAAATTACTTCGTCTTGCTGAAAGGCGAGAATGTAAGTGTTGCTAGTTTCACTGTTTAAAATTCCTTTAAAATTAAATAAAACATAAAACTAATATTCATGATGTTCAACTACTTCAACTAAATTGGGATAGTTATTTAAAATGGTACTTTCATTTGAATTTTGATTTTAACTAGTGGTTTTTCGTAAAACAAGATGCAACTATTAAATACATAAATTCAAATATACATATTACAAAGAATGAAACGAGTAAAATTAATTTTCCTGAATTGGTAGAATTTATTTATATCGGCAACTCTGTCATGACGGGCACGTTCGGATACATTACATACAAAGTCAAAACGAACATCTGGTTTATTTATTTTCACAGTTTACCTGTCTACTTACCTACTTCTACTGTAATAAAGAATTTGGTGCAGCTTTTATTCTGTTTTACATTTTTATAATTTATACGATTTATTATTCGAAAACACAACCTTGCCTTGATTTCTCACTGGTGTTCGTGTAACAGACACTTAAATATTTCCTGTGTGTTGGCTATTCATCGATTTTTTTGCTTATGTTGGTAATATTTTTTAACCAATAACAAATTTCGGGCCTTTCTTCGAAGAGAACATGGCCGACATTTTGGTCTTGCTGTCATGAAGATTTTCTAGTGACAAATTTTACCTTTGTAGTTCTTCATGCACGGTTTTAAGTTCCAAAAACGTTTTATTTTTAATTGAATAGACGGTGTTTAGTATAAGATATTTTATTTTTATAAAACATGGCAGCTGATCGAGAGATTGCTGCTGAAGACAGCATAAGAGTGGTGTGCCGATTTCGACCATTGAATGACTCCGAGGAAAAAGCTGGTTCCAAATTTATTGTGAAATTCCCTTCGGGACCTGATGACAATTGCATTTCCATAGGGGTAAGTGATTATTCTGTGTATTTTGTACTGAGTTTTTGTATCATCGCCCTAAATTAGATCATGATGACTAATACATTACGACTCGTTCACCTGCTACGAAATGGCCTTTCTTTTTTATTCCGCTTCGGTGGTTCTGATTACCATCACGAAATTTTAAAGAATTTGGCTGAAATCGAAACTTCTAATGCAGGAACCTCTTTGTTTTGCTAAAAATCAATACAAATATCTTCCGACCTTGACCTCGAATAATTTTTGAATAATTTGAATTGTATCAGTATTTTACTTTGTTTATTTTGTGATAGACTTAAAGATAACACCAAAATTAATTCATGTTTATAAAAAAAATATATTAGAATATTTTTCAGTGACAATATTTTTCAATAATTCATAACATATACAGGGTGATTCCGGGGTCGTGGAGCAAGCGATCAAGGCATGATACACAAGCCCATACTGAACAACTTTTACTATGGGACCAACTCCGAAATCGCGAAAAAAAAAATTGGTAGTTTCATACATTTCGGCCGATCACATGTTGTCGTGTTCTATGGGAAGGCCAGTTTTTTTTCGCGATTTCGGATTTGGTCCCATAGTAAAGCCAGCGATCAAGGCATAATACAGTGATCGGCCGAAATGTATGAAACTACCAATGTGATCGGCCGAAATGTATGAAACTACCAATTTTTTTTTCGCGATTTCGGAGTTGGTCCCATAGTAAAAGTTGTTCAGTATGGGCTTGTGTATCATGCCTTGATCGCTTGCTCCACGACCCCGGAATCACCCTGTATATCTTTTTGTAAAGTAGGTGTACCCTAATTTATATAGTAAGAGACGTTATTTCATCTAGTGTACGTAATTAAAACAGTCCTGAGTTTTTTAATACATATTTTTGGGTAGGGTAGGTATGAATGAAACTGATTTAAAGGAAGTCAAGAGTTCAATAATCTTGTAGCAAATATATCACAGTAAGGTAGGTAAGGTTGTGGTGTAAATGGAACTAGATTACTTTCAAAATTCAGAAAATAATAAGACATCAAAGATTAATATTTATTTTTATGTTATAATATAAACTAAATAATGCCAGCCATGGCCATGGCCATGATACAATAACACTGTCTGTTTCATTCAGTTGCAAATAAAACAGAAGCTAAAACATTTGGGCACAAGCTAAACAGGGTTCTAATCTGGTGAAAAATATTAAATAAAACAGTTGTGTTCATGAGAAAATTAAAAATAAAACTATTTAGGTTACTCCATTAGGCTTCCACTCACTCCCCAATCTATCTTATAAAGTTGACAGTGCTACAAGATTGTTACGAACACAATATTTTCTCATTAAAATATTTAAAATGTTACATAAATTGTATACATTTTTGGCTTTATTATTAACTGTTATCTCTAGATACATGATACAATGTGATACAGTGTATTACTAGATTGCTATCACATTGTTAAAAAAATATCTGATAATTTTTCTGTACCTTAGAAATGGTGTATTAAAAAGTTGAAAAGTGTGATTTTCGAGTATCAAATAAAATGTGTTACCTAGTTTCATTGAACTCATTTGAACCCAATATGGCAAATAGCCAGATAGGTGTCAACTTATCTGTCTGCTTTAAAATACATTAGAATTTTTTAGCATCTAAGAACAAAAATTACCCATTTCCTTTTGTATAGGCACAAAACTTAAATGGAAATGAGATCTCCAATTAATATATAAAAAACAACAGAATATTCTGCAATACCAAAAAGTATATACAAAAGCATCTTGTAAAACATAATCATGCAATTTAAGATTAATAAATCTACCTTCTTCAATGTGTACTAACACATACTTATTAAATTCCTCCTGTAAACAAGAAAATTACATTTATTATCACCCAGACTAGTTTGCTGCTAATTGGACAATAAGAATATTTTATCACCATACTTGGTAATAAAATATTTTCATGAGAAGCAAGCAGCAGTACTTAAGTGGTAGCTTAAGACTTTATGGGTATAACTTTGCAATATTTTCAAATAATCATATTTTTTAGGGTAAAGTATACTTGTTTGACAAAGTATTTAAGCCAAATGCGACTCAGGAGAAGGTCTACAATGAAGCTGCCAAAAGTATTGTCTCTGATGTACTGGCTGGTTACAACGGCACTATATTTGCTTATGGACAGACAAGTTCCGGAAAGACACATACCATGGAAGGTGTCATAGGTGGGTACATAAAAAAAAACACTTATTTACTATGTGCCTCTATGTTTCAGGGTTTATTGAAGGGTTGATGTTAAATATTAATGTGTAAATATAATTTTGCAGGAGATCCAGGGAAACAGGGTATTATTCCACGGATAGTCAATGACATATTCAACCACATCTATGCAATGGAGGAAAACTTGGAATTCCATATAAAAGTTTCATATTTTGAAATTTATATGGACAAAATTCGGGATTTATTAGATGGTAAAAAACAATTATATGTATTTCCTTGTTATACTTTCTAACATGAAGTTTAATAAAACATTCTAATTTTAATTTATTTTCCAGTGTCAAAGGTTAACCTCAGTGTTCATGAAGACAAAAATAGAGTTCCATTTGTAAAAGGTGCTACAGAAAGGTTTGTGTCAAGCCCCGAAGAAGTGTTTGAAGTCATAGAGGAAGGAAAGTCAAATCGACACATTGCTGTTACAAGTAAGTGCATTACATGCCTATTATGTAAAATAAGTATTAAGCATTGTTAAAAATGTGTAACTAATGTGTTCCCTTGTTTCAGACATGAATGAACATTCATCTAGATCTCATTCTGTCTTCCTCATTAATGTAAAACAGGAGAACTTAGAAAATCAGAAAAAACTTTCTGGGAAACTTTACCTTGTAGATTTGGCTGGTTCTGAAAAGGTAATTATTCGGATTAAAGAATTTTTATTTTCTCATAAAGAAATTTACATTTCACTTAAATGAGGAACATTTTTCTATAACATTTGATGATTATTTATCTCTTTGTGTGTAGATGTTCCATGAAATGCCTTAGTGTTTTAATGACTATGTGTGTAATTTCCATTTTACTTGTACAGGTATCTAAAACTGGTGCTGAAGGTACGGTACTAGATGAAGCTAAGAACATCAACAAATCACTGTCTGCATTGGGTAACGTCATCTCAGCGCTCGCAGACGGAAACAAGTCCCACATCCCATACAGAGACTCTAAACTGACGCGTATCTTACAAGAGTCACTTGGTGGTAACGCAAGGACAACCATTGTTATCTGCTGTTCACCAGCTTCTTTCAACGAAAGTGAAACCAAGAGTACACTTGACTTCGGAAAAAGGTAATCTTTTTAGCGTTGACTCGGTTGATTCACAAAGTTATTATACAATTCATATTGACTTTTGTTCTTAAACTGATGCAATTAGTGTCTGACCTAATCATAGACGGACTGATTAACACGTTTGTAAATTTCAGGGCCAAGACTGTGAAGAACGTGGTATGTGTTAATGAGGAGCTTACTGCCGAGGAATGGAAACGACGTTACGAGAGAGAGAAAGAGAAGGTGGCTAGGCTGAAGGGCAAGGTTAGCGAGCATTTCTTTTGTTTATAAATATTTTTATAATTGTTCTTATTGTTATAAAACTCATATCTAACGTGTTTTATATTTTTTAGCCTGTGGGTTCACTAATAACAATTCCTTAGTCCTTAAATACAGTCATAATATGATTTACATTAGTGTAGGTCGTAGGTAGTAGAGTTCAATAAAAAAACAATGGAATATTACGATTAATTTAAAATTACGAGGTCATCATACGGTATTACGGTAGTAGATATATCTTGCATGTACGTATGAATAGCAATCAAGAAATTCATTTGTTAGTTGATGTATATCTAGCAAGGCAATAACACATTCAATACCACTAAGTGCTACGGGTTACGCTCGTAGCGCGTAGCCACGGTTTCGTCGTATGTAGCGCGTAGTCGCTACGAACAGTGTACCCGACAGTCGGGTTCTTGGTGTTGAATGTGATAATATAATAGCAGTTAAACGTCGAATTAAGCGGCTCAAACCCAAGGGCCCTTGAGTTCGAAAAAGTCGCTAACAATTACTTAATATCAACTCAATTTAACCGTTATGTTAGTTTGGGCGTATAATATTATAAATATAACTATGAATGAACTTTATTAACATGTGCCACAGTAGTTTTTCGGTATCGTAGGATTTAAAGTACGGTTGAACCTTTTCTCTGTAATTGTCATTAAAATTAGTCACGGTCTTCACAGTTTTACTTTAAAAAAAGCGGAACAGGTCTTTATGAGAAAACTGCTGCGTTATCTGTTGTGAATTTTCCAAATAAATAAATACAATTAATTTATATTTAATCAAATTTTGTTCATACAAAGTTTACTTTCTTTAACAAAATTCCAAGGTGTCATTGAAAATTCTACCCTAATCTTATTTATTCAGTTTCATTTTTATACTTATTTCGATGATCGCGCAAGTACGCTCATGAAACAGAGTTAGGCTAATTTTTCCTGCGTTAATTTGGCTGTCACTACGGTATTCGATAAACTCCCGTATGCGGTATACGGGAAAAAATTACGCCGTGTGAACCTAGCCCTAACCTGCCAATCTGATGCAACTGGTGACAAATTAAAAAAAAATTGTTTTAATTTAATTTTTGGCAGGTTGAAAAGTTAGAGGCAGAGCTGGCCCGCTGGCGTTCAGGCGAGACGGTGCGGCCCGAGGAACAGGTGAACCTGCAGGAGCTCGAGGCCGTGACGCCCGTGACGTCATTCATCGAGGACAAACCTCCGGCGCCGGTAAGTGACCGTTTATAGCTGTGACTCATGTTCCGGACTGGAATAGGTTTTAACCTAACCAGCTTAATGTGACCTCGACGTCTGTGACAATTATAAATAATCAAGGACTCCACTTACACGGGTTTTTTGTTTGGTACTCGTGCGCAGAGCAATTGGATGATCTAATGTTTACAGGAAAATTAGATTCGTTCCAGGATTTGTTACGTCAGTGCGGTTGAATTGATATTGCCATTGCTTCTTAGGAATGCATGATTTTATCGTACACTTATTGTTGGCAAAACTATTCTTGTTTGTTAAATGTTTTCCAGTTTTAGTAATAAAAGTAACTACCTTTCTGACCCATAATTTTGTTTCGCTGCTGATAGGTATTACTAATTTCAAACTTAAATATCGTGACTAAATTACATACCCACTTAATTGCGATAAATTAAAAGGACTCTAACAACTGTAACGGAGTCATATACTTATCATAATCAACATATTATATTATAGCATACATGTTCAAACTAAAACTAAGCAAGAATTTAACTCGTTTTATGTTATTCGGATACATACGTACGCATACAGAAGATTATTAATTTTAGTGCCACAAAAGTCTATTACTGAACATGCCTCTTGAATCTTTAATAAAAAAAATGTTAACACCTCCGTCCTTCCATCAATTTCATTGTGTCGGAGTTAAAACGGCGTTGATTATTTGTAGCCGGTACCAGTAGCCGTGTCAAGTGCCGTGGAAGATGCGGCCATGCAGGGCAAGCTGGAAGCTCTGTACCAGCAGCTGGACGACAAGGACGAGGAGATCAACCAGCAGTCGCAGCTGGTCGAGAAGCTCAAGGACCAGATGATGGAGCAGGAGGAGCTCATTGCTTGCACAAGGTGCGCTATGTGTTGGATACCAATTTAGGTGAAAAAAAAAAAGTATTCGCCATCAAATTAGTGCAATAAAGTTGGTAACCTCAGTTCAACACTTTTCTTCAGTTGATATGGCATTCCTAGGGTTTATACCAGCTCGCGAGGACGTGTCCTGCTGTTGAAGGTGACTCGAACCTTTAGGATGATGATAATGAGCTGACCATTTGGTGATCAAAATTTTAGGTTTTGTCAAACATATGTCCTATACTATAACCTACAGTCGCCATCAGATATATCGGAGCGTCTAAGGCGCTCACAAATAACTGAACACGCCTCTATTGTCAGGGCGTTAGAGTGCATGTTCAGATATTGTGAACACCTTGGCCGCTCCGATATACCTGTTGGCGACTGTACATTGTTTGATAGGTAGTCTTTTACACCATTAAATTGTAAAAACTCGAATTACGGATCCTTTTGTTTGACCTAATTATTGAAAGTCATAATGGATTGTCAGTTTATCATTAGTCATAATTCTAAAACAGTTAACTTTTCAGGATTTTCGTCAGGTTATCCTAGTCATAGTCATAGTCATTTATTTGATAAAACCGGTTTACATGTCAAAGATAATAATTATAATGATTCCCAACAGATTACAGTATTGTAAAATGATTGAGTTAACATTAGATCACAATATGATAAAAATAAAATATTAGTAAAAATGTACAATTATACAACCATAATTAGTCACTTCACGGATTCATCCGATAAATTATAACACATACCTAATAATAGTACCTACTATTGAAGTCAGTACCGAAGTAATAAATAAATAATCACACTTAAAAAGTATGTTGGATATAGATAGGTTAGGTTTGTTTTATGGCAATCCTGAATTGCTACGCGTTTCTGAATAAAACCAAATTATGACTAACGAAAATGCGGACAAACAATACATTATGACAGCCATGCTCAAGGTTCCGCAAAGCCTCTGTCGCTGTCGCTTTTTGTCGCAAAAGGGTTCCGTCACCAAAAAAGTTTGAGAACCGCTGCATTATGACTTAAACTTTATGGGAAACAATAGGGACCCCTCGAATTAACCAAATATTGCATTTCAGGCGCGACTACGAAGCCCTGCAGGGTGACATGAACCGCATCCAGCAGGAGAACGAGGCCGCCAAGGAGGAGGTGAAGGAGGTGCTGCAGGCGCTCGAGGAGCTGGCCGTCAACTACGACCAGAAGTCGCAGGAGGTGGACAGCAAGAGCCGCGAGTGCGACCAGATGTCTGAGGAGTTGCAGGCCAAGCAGGTGACATATTATACACACATATATAGGTATTCTGTACGAGGCAATGTTGAAGGCATCTGGCCACATGAACCGCATCCAGCAAGAGAACGAGGCCGCCAAGGAGGAGGAGGTGCTGCAGGCGCTCGAGGAGCTGGCCGTCAACTACGACCAGAAGTCGCAGAAGGTCGACAGCAAGAGCCGCGAGTGCGACCAGATGTCAGAGGAGTTGCAGGCCAAGCAGGTAACATATTATACACACATAAAATATATAGGTACTCTGTACTAGGCAAAAAGCCTAGCCAAAAGAACGCAATAAAGGAGTAAATGTACGTATGTAGTAAGTCGCAGTCAAAGATAAGTTTACATTTACGCCCTATTACAGAGGTGCAAAAATGTAAACATATATTTGACGTCCACTACAATAATCTGTCGTCTTCCATTTTAAACCGAGCAATATAAAAGTACATTTCAGCCAGGATTATTCTGACAAGAATAATACACATGCACATATATGTGACATAACACCACTAGCATACAATGTTTTCATGTTTTAAAGGCTCTTCAAACAAATTGTCCTGATAGTAAAGTATGCCTGACTAAGAAATGAGTCACATCATTACGTATATTCATGGTACATGTAAACTTTAACGAGTGTAACCAAAGAGATGTTTATTGCTGTTGTGATTATGCAATACAATAATCTTTAACTTTGATAGACCAGCTGATTAGATTATTACCATCTACCAGCCATCAATTTTAGTGGACCTCATCACTTTGATTGCTATTAATTTATTGGCTTTTGTTATAATGACTCGTAACCCCCACGAGTCCTGCGGACGCTACACGAAATGTTTGACAAACCAAAAAAACTATGACTGGGTCTCGAGGGGTTAAATGATATTGTATTTATATCTAAGGGTGGTATTCCACCTCTCCAATTTCTTTGTCCAATGTTCATTGCGTATCACTCTCTCATTAAGCAAAATCACATTGGACCGATGGAATATCATCCTTAACTCTGAATACGTGAATATCTTGTTAGACCGATTGTAATTTCTTGCGTGAGTTTTTTTTCAATGATGATTCCTTTAAACAGACGGCGTTAGCCTCCGCGACGGCCGAGCTGCAGCAGCTGCGCGACATGTCCGCACACCAGCGCAAACGCATCGCGGAACTGCTCTCGAACCTGCTGCGCGACCTGGCCGAGATCGGCGCGGCCGTCGGCGGCTCCGAGCTCGACTTCAAGCTCAACGTCGACACCGTGGGCAAGCTCGAGGAGGAGTTCACCGTGGCTAGGCTCCATATCAGCAAGATGAAAAGTGAAGTTAAGAACATTGTGCAACGGTGCCACTCCCTCGAGACTGCCAATATTGACGCCAATCAGAAGGTACGTTTAATAAATTGTTCTGTTATGCTCTAGTTTCCTAGGATAGCGGTGCCGTCATACAGCGGCCGTCTCCATACAAATACTACGACATCCATATTTAGCCGTATTATTTAGTATGGAGACGGCCGCTATATGACGGCACCGCTTTCCTAGGAAAACCGATCTTTATTGTTCAAACCAACGTGAAAAGGGTAGGAAAACGATTGAACGAGTATTTGTCTCTAGCTTGGTCGGTCTAAATATATGTAGTTAGTACGAAAGTAAAGCTATAGATGCTAATGTATAACTTGTAGAATAAGCTAAGTCAAAAATAGCGGCCAACTCTGCCTCTCGTCAGATACCGCAAACATCGACGCCAATCATAAGGTAATTACTCCGTGTTACGTTGTGTGACCTAGTTACCGCTGCGGCGATAGGAAATATTCATTTGAATGAAGGCCATACTTTAGAATACTTAGAAAGTGCTCGTAATTCTTATTATACCTTATGTAACTTAATGGTTACGGTCAGACGGATCAGCGTTATGCCATCACCTTTGTTTGCATTTGATGTGCAACTTTGGATGAGATACTATGATTTCGATCTTTGGTTGAATTATCGTTGCTCTCTATTTTAAGAGATCCCCATAATTTTTTTAGGGTTCCGTACCCGAGAATTTTAGTGTTTTTTTCAGATGCGTTGGTCAGCGAGATGTATCATATGACATGGCCCATAATATACAGGGTGATTCAGGAGACGTGAGCAGGACTAATACTGCGCATTTCGTAAATTATAAGCAACTGTTTCGTATCAGTATTAGTGAGGTTAACGTTAATTTTCTAGTCGTGTTGAAAAAAAAAGTTATTAATTTATTTACGACATGCATGGTCAACCTACAATTAGAATACTAAACTACCGATATTCTGTGTCAAATTGAATGTCGTCACGGTCTGGTTACTTTTGAAAACTCGTATCTCACTCAAGTTTGACAGTTTATTTTCTTCGTAATCATAATGCTGTCATTACGGTTAAAGAGGTTTTTGTTTATTAATTAGGTCTTGTAGGGTGACCATGATTGTAGAGAATTAAATTTGCCCTCGCCAAAAATTTAAAAATAGGGAAAAGTGGGGTTCTTTCACCTAAATACGACGGTACTCGATCAATTATCAGTTACTGAGTGTGCAGGATTAGTCCTGCTCACGTCTCATGAATCACCCTGTATAGACTGTTTCAATATATAAAGAGTGTTTATTTCTAATAACGCTCCAATGTTAAACAATGGAAATAAAATGCAATAAGAAATTTGGGGGTTACTCTTGTATGCCTAAGAGTAACGCCGATGGTTTTCCAATTCAAAAAACCAATCAAGATGATCAACATCTCCGTTAACCTTGTGATTCAGATCGAGGAGTACGAGCGTTCGCTGGGAGAATGCAGACTGCTCATCTCGCAGCACGAGGCGCGCTGCGCGTCGCTCGCCGAGTCCATGCGCGAGGCCGAGAACAAGAAGCGGCAGCTCGAGGAGGCCGCAGACGCGCTGCGCGAGGAGTGCGCTCGCTTGCAGGTAACATACAGACTACTCCCGTCCTAACCAAACCACGGCCGAGGCTGTCAATTGCATAAAATCAGGCCTGCAATGAGGAAGCGAACGCATGGCCGTGACCTTCGAATCAATAACTTTGGAAATCCCGAAAGACAATGCGTAATGTGAATGTGCAACCCTCAGAGAGATCTATAAATAAATTGGGATGTTTCGATCCAATGCCGCACGGAACGGGTTATTCCTACTAAGTTACCACCAAAGGGATAAGTAAGAGAATAAAAGGTGACAAAAAATACTCAGTTGTTGTTGTTACCACTAATAACCACTTGGTAGTAACTAGTGAGAATAACCCCAATAATTTGAAAAATAAGCCTTCACGGACCGTACGGATAAAAAAAATTATGGAATGCGATTTAACATCGAAGTAATGCATTTACACTATACTTAGTGGGTATTACAACGTAAAAAACAGCGCGACAGGACATGCGTGAAATCTAAGCAATTATTAATTAATGTTTCATGTCCAGGAAGGAGTTTTTTTGGCGCAACCGTTAAGTAATGGATCCGCTAACACTAGTGTGACTAGACATTTGTAATTTAAAGTAGTAACACACTATCGCACCGTGGATTACCGCCGATTTGCACACATGTCCTATTAACAAATGTTGAGATATAGATAATGTACTATATCGTTTTGAGTCATAATCATAATTGAATTGCTATGTACAGTCGACGTCAAAATATATTTACATTTTTCGCTTTATTACAAAGGAGTAAGGTGCAAAAAAGTAAACATATCTTTGACGTCGACTGTACTTAACCATCAGATGAAAAGCACCGAGAAAAACTCGGATGTTGTCAGACTAATCGATGTTTACCAAATATCTATTGGTCTGGTTTGGTTTAGTTATGTGCTAGTGCTTTAAAGTGTCTAATGCTATATTTGACATACACAAATTAAACTGCATAAATGTCACATGATTATTGGACAATTAATGAATTAGTGGACAATGATCTCCTTATGCAACGACCCAATACACCAATAAAGTTATCGAGCGTTCGGAAGTTGCATAGAAATCTGGCACACGGGATGTTTTGTCGTCCAGTAGCGGCCACAGATGATGGACACGTCCTGTAACTTATTGACTTAATAATGACCTTTGAATAATCAGCTCCGCTTTAGGTTCGTATTTTTTAGCATTAGAAATAAGGTAAACAATCTTGATGTGTCTTTTAATTGAAAAACACATTTAATTGAAAAATAAGTTACGGCAAATATGTAACAATTATGAATCTGATACGATCATTTATATTCTTCTGCTTTCATAAATAATGGTCACTGATTTTTAAAGCGTTTTTCAATTAAAAGACATGTCAAGATCGCTTACCTTCTTTCAAGTTCTTTCAAATGCTAAAAAACGAACTATAGACCACACAAGCCTCGGTTGCAGTCCTCGAGGTCGTCGAATAGTGGACCCATTTTTATTATTGTTTTGTGTTTTGAATTTACCATAGACTCCGTTTTACACAGACGATTGCGACACAGATCGCGATGCGAAAAAGACGAGCACTGTGGTATATTTATGTCGGCACTTATTCTGAGTGGTGTCAAATTCGAGCCACTACAAAAGCACACATATTTAAGTGTTGAAGTTTTATATTGGTGTGGTATTTTGCAACAAAAGTTTTCTTTTTAAATGGGAACAGCAGCTAACCCGTGCGCTTCGAGCGTTTCTAGCAGAAACCTTTTGTAATCAATGGGGTTGGCAACTGTCAAAGGTTTGCATAAATGGCCATCATAGCTTGCCCTTTTTTTCTGATTTTGTTAAAGGGCATCCGGGCCATAAAAAACCCGAAAAAAATAAGAATTTTGACACCATTCTAGGGATTGGCAGGGCAAGCTATACTGGCGTCATCTGTTAAATTCGACTGGCCAATAGACAAATTGGCCAACCCCATTTATTATAAATGGGGTAATAGTAGTGGGCGGCAGCAACTAGCGTGCGTTTAGTGGCTTTCTTCAAACAAAAACGTCACTTTTGACACTTGTTTGAAACTGACATATCCAATCCATATCGTTTCAATATCTAGTATTTGACGTATTTCATTGTACGAATACGGTTGTAAGTGTTGTTGAAGCGACATAGACTGACCGTGTGTGTGTGTGCGTGTGGTGCAGGCGGCGGAGCGCGTGTCGGCGGCGGCGGCGGAGCAGCGCGCGGACACGCAGGTGCGCGGCGCGCTGGAGGCGCAGCTCGAGCAGCTGCGCGCCGCGCACGCCACGCAGCTCTCCTCCCTGCGCGACGAGCTCGCCACCGTGCAGCGCAACCACCAGGACCTCAAGGAGTGAGTACTAAACCACCACTTCCATCTTTTCTACTCCCCGGTCCAAGTTCACAACATTGACTGACTATTCACCGTACACTGCTGACCTAGCCCACCCATAAATGTAGTGTCATTTGATATGTTTATCAATTGAATCTTCAGGTAGCTTCAGTGTCTAAAAATGATATGGTGGTTAAATTTTGCATCACGTTTATTATCCAGTTAGAACATATTACAGTTGTTTGGACTGTGAACTCTAGCACACTGATATACTTGAAATTAAGCATAAGCGTTTGCCTGCTAATGTTTCTTCTGGTGACTTCATAATAACAAAATGCTGATAATGCTTATGTTATTACCATTAATGATAACTTTAAACACTGGGTATATTAGAAATCCCATATTAATTACATCCGCCGAATTTTTATGACCGATTTCTTTGAAATCAGGTGGACACATGCTCATTATTTCCAATGACATAATCCAGTCACAAACCATACATTGCATTCCATTGAACTTTCATATAAATATTTGACCAAGTGTTACCTTAACCTTGACAACAATAGACTCATAATAATACAATTGAATACGCACATGTCGCGTTACGTAAGTAATAATGAGTGAAGAATAAACTACAAGGTTTGTGTTGTGTTGTTCCAGTACGTACCAGGAGCTGACGCTGGCGCGGCAGCAGCTGCAGGACGACTACGACAAGCTGAAGCGCGAGGAGGCGGACAAGTCGGCCAAACTCAAGGAGCTCATGTTAGTGTCCCCGCGCCGCCACCTCGACAAGGCGGCCAAAGAGCACGCCAACCAGCAGATGGTGCTCAAAGACGAATTCGACCCCTTCAGGGATTACATGCTATCCCCCAAGAAGGAGAAGCTAGGTTTCGGATACGCCATGCGCCTCGAGAAGGCCGCGGCGACAGAGGAAAAGTCGCTCTCGGCACTCCCCAAATCCTTCACCCGCCACTCCTGCAACATTCACCCCCTCCAGTTGCATCTACTTATATCCGTCACCATGATCCTCCTCACCCATCGCTACCCTCAAATAGTTGTTTTGATTTAAGCTTACCCGGCTGTCTCTGATATTCTGCATGGATCTCTGTACACTTAGGACAATATTAGTTGCAGTGCCTTTTCATTCCTTGGTTGACCAATACCCAGGGTTCCAAACTATGTGTGGAGATCCATGGTTTGTCTTGAAAGTATTAAGTTGATGCTTTTCAGCTGGCTCATATTACGTATGACCTAACTAATAATCGATTTCTAAACGCAACTTTTTCTCGTCGATAATATCAGCCAGTAGTGAAAATTACTCGTATTTATAACACCACTTTGGATGAAGTGGGTCTTATTTTGGAATTTAACATATACCTTATTTTTTTATACATTTTTATGCTTCGCTTCCGAGAGTTGTGATGCTAGTCGATTAAGCATTTAATTAATTCACTAGTCACAAACTACTTATAAGTAGAGAATATTTACATTATCTATTTGTAAGATAAATACGTGTTGTACGCAATCTACGTGTATTCGTAGTTGTTGACTTCATAGCATGTTTAATAGTGTGATGTGCATTTTAGTTTAATGAAAGTTGGTCGTTACTCGTACGTGATAATGTTCAGTTCAAACACCTACTTGTTAATGAAGTAGTCGGGATCCATTTCGGGTAGGTAAATTAAAAATGTTGGTGTTTTCGTGTTGTGTTGACTTTTACACTGCCTTGTTATTAGTTGTCTAGTGTATCGATCGTTCGGGAATCGTTGAATATATGAAATTGAACGGTGCAGTTATTTTGGTCTCAACTTTCTACTCAAGGGTGCAAAATTAGGCACAAAATTTCAAAATGAGTTGTTTCTACAAAAAACGTTATGAGGTTAAACTTATCAATGTGTAAATAATTGTAAATAGTTTAAATGTTTGTATAGAGAAGGCGCGCATATTTTTAACAAATATTTTTATATATGACAACTATAAACCATCAACATTTTTAGATATAATATGGTTCACATAAGATAGAAATAGGATTATTTATTACCTAGTTGTATACATTATATCAATTCGTTATTCTAGTATGAAGTACGATGCAATAAGACGCTACTTAGGTAACATGGAACCATTAAGTAATAACGGCAATACAGTATATAATAAGCTTTTAGAACCATTTTAGGACATTCCAATGTTGGCATTTTTATCGACATATCATTTGCATTTTTTATTTTAATTATATCATTGTCATGTTGCTCTGTCATGTCCTGTGATCACGCATGCTTGAGACATTGATCATTGCCATTACCACTATCAGTATTATATTGCATTTAACAGAACATTGTCCCCGTGTCCACGTCACTCCCTCTAGTCTATGTGCACTCGAAATGCCGAAGAGTGATTGTTGCCTCTATTCCCGGTCATGCAGTCTTGTGTAAATAGAAATAGATGTATTTACATAATACTTAGTCTACTTTCAAATGTTCTATTTGCACAAAGCTCCATCAGGTTGGCTCAAGACTTGATCTAGAAAACGTTATAGATAAAAAAATGTTTAATGAGGAAATTCTAGATTAGTCTTGTAATGTGTAGTTACTACTAAACATTCTCTAGGATGCTAATTATTAGTCAATGTACAGTTAAGGTCAAAAATGTTTACATTTCCTAAACTCGTATGATCTTTCAAAATAATGTAAGCATATCCGACCCGGGCTGTATAGTACTGCGATTAAAAGTGTGCGCTTGTTGTCATTGGCGACTATTCATGATATCGTCTCAAGTAATCGCAGGCGTAAATTTCCGAGGTGCACATTTTCAGTCGCAGTAGCGTAAGTATGAAGTAGACGTAGTGCAGTCTTGTCGCAACGCCTTCTGCTTTTTATAAAATTTTGAGTTGTCATTTTATTCCGCACGTATCCCATTCATATTCATTCCGCCGGGAGCTGGCGATCCGAAACGGCCTTACATCAGGGGACGATGTATATGTATGGGTCGTGCCAAGTGACATGACAACTCAATCGCATCTGTTCGCAGGTAAACTCGGCAATCATACTTTTGTTTATTTTTTGTTTGTATTTCTTTATTAAGTGATGATTTTTGTTTCGGTGCAGTCAAAGCGTGGAGAGGCGTGAGCAGGCGCGGGCCGATCTCAAGGGCTTGGAGGACACGGTCGCTAAGGAGCTGCAGACCTTGCACAACCTGCGCAAGCTGTTCGTACAGGACTTGCAGGCAAGTTACTTTACACTATAAATTTAATTATTATAAACGCCAAACGGCGCATCCATTTGCTGTGCCCTGACGCCACGGAGGTAAAATTTAGTTTTGTGAATAAATAATGCCAACCTAAAAGTTGGATGTTTTTCTGTAGATTATCATCAAAAAACATCAAAAAAAATCATGATGATGATGATGATGGATCATCAAAAAACGATCGACGTCTAATGCCGTCTTTGGCGTCGTTGTCACGATTTGCGTTGACGTCAATTGCAGTCTGTGGCGTTCAAAAGGTTAATGATGATGAATGGAATTACACAGACTGGTAAAAATAAATAAAATCAAGACAAGAAAATAACACTGACATTTTCCTGACTGACTAAACGTGTTGTTGTTTTTTGTTGGGAGGTAACAAACTATTGGCATAAACTTGCAGGCGAGAATAAAGAAGTCGATCAACTCGGAGGAAGGCGCCGAGGAGGAGGGCGGTTCCCTGGCCCAGAAGCAGAAGATCTCGTTCCTGGAGAACAACCTGGAGCAGCTGACGAAGGTGCACAAGCAGCTGGTGCGCGACAACGCCGACCTGCGCTGCGAGCTGCCCAAGCTGGAGAAGCGGCTGCGCGCCACTATGGAGCGCGTCAAGGCGCTAGAGACTGCACTCAAGGTACTTATATTATTCAATATATTTTTACTATTAGAACAAATTAAATTATTTTCAGAAAATATTTTAATTTGTTTTTTATCAAGTACAAACACTACTATGTAAATTATAAACTGAAACTATTTTTTTTTATTTACGAATGCGGGGCATATGCGGAATATTTTTTTTAAGAAGTACTTTGGTTATGTTTAGCTTGTGAATTGGAATACGAATTTATTTTACACGTTATCATAATAATCATAAAGTCCATATTACAAAGTATATCATGGTATATCATAATATCGTCAGGTGATAACCAAAACTCACTAATTACTAAATATTAAACAAAAATCAACCTTATTTTGGTACTAATACGGTTCACTGTGGCTGTAAACTTGTAGTTTTAATTGGTAAGTTTTGGATGTCATCTGACGATATATAGCAGCGTATTTGAAATGTTGACTTTATTCAGACATCATACATTATTCTATCGTAAGCTCTAAAGTTACATAAGCAACTGTTTCAATATTTTCACGATGGGTTTGAGTTTACTTGATTTTTTTAAATTGTAGGAAGCAAAGGAGGGCGCTATGCGAGACCGCAAGAGGTACCAATTCGAAGTGGACCGGATCAAAGAGGCCGTTCGTGCCAAGAATCTCGCCCGAAGAGGCCCACAGGCACAAATCGGTACGTATTTTATTCTAAATTGTAAATACATATGGCTGTGTAACCCTTTTTCAGGCATAATACATTTTTACTGCACACAAAGAGTTTCACTACTTGTAGAAAAGTTTGCTCCAATGAATAGGCACAATTAAATTAGGTCGTCTGTAAGGATCGACTTCCCCACTCCGAAGAAGTTGTAAATATCTACCTTATTGACAGAATCGAACACGTTTTCTTTTATTCTTTCCATATTTTTTGTCCAACGGTATGTTAGATAAGTAATGTGTGGTTGTATGTTGCAGCGAAACCGATCCGCGCCGGCGGCGGGCACCTGGTGGGCGGCGCGCCCGGCGCCGTGCGGCCCGCGCCCGCGCAGGACATCAAGCGCAAGTCCATCGTCGTGGGCGGCCGCGGTCAGTACCACACTCACTGCTACATGATAACCCCTGCACAACATTGTCATTCGATCATTTTTACATTTTTTACCCATTTCCAAAAATATAAAGACGTTCCCCACATAGTTAATTTTTTTACCAACTATTAAGTTATGTTTAACCCTTAATAAATCGTGCATATAATAACCACCATGATTTAGATTGTGACATTCAATTTTGCGTAATGTGTAACAACCTTTTGCCTTATTAAAGGTTGAAAGCTAAATTAATAGAAACCTTTTATCATCCCAGGTTTGATTCCACTATAAGACAGATTGTATTGGTTTCTATTTTATTATTCGTTGTTATGTACTTCTACAGTATTCTTTTTTTTAATAAAGTACTGATTGAATACTAAAAAACAACAGTAGCCTTTTTGAAAAACAAACTAATGTTTTATTTTTTCTTTCAGATGAAAGTTGAAGAGCTAACCGCATCACATCTTAGAGAATTTAAATGGAACTTCATAGGTGTACCTAACTTACGGCGAAAATCATTCTCGAGCATTATATCCATTATAATAAAAATACGTGTTTAATAAAAGCCTAATTTAAGCTGCAACAAAAAAAAAAACAAATATCGTAGTTCTCTTAAGCTTAAATGTTTCGGGCGATCTAATTAATAATGTCAGTGCACATGGACTTAGACGGTATAGCTTTTTGCTAATATTTAAGCTACTTAAAATTCGATATGTATAATTGTTAGGTACCCCGGCAAAAAGTATTACTTTCTATATAATCAGATCCGAAGCAACGGTTGCTTTTTTTTACAAAGGAGATAAAATATTTTTATGAAATGACAAAGTATTAAATTTAGCTTGATAACGTCTTCAGTGCTGATCGCATTACGTACTAAATTAAATATTCTAATTAATCTTAGTGGTATGATTCCGTGGGATGAAATGCGGCCGATGAAAGTACGTTAAATGTGCAGTACAAAGACACCGAGCCAGTTACCAAGATTTCTGGAATCACCGAGACCGTGCTCCCATTTCTCCCATCGGACACGATTCAATGTTTTCAAAAGTTGCAATACGTTATTATGTTAAGATTCGCTGTGAATAATTTGCAGACTTGCATATGCTACCGCACAAATAAAATAAAAATACAAAAAAAATGTTTTTTAAAATAAGTGTCTATTACGGTTGCTGTAAAGTCCTCGTAATCACGTGTGGTGGCAAATGCATACCAGTATGCATCTTCAATGTGTAGTTGTAGATTAGGCTTCATTGATATATATTTTTATATATTGTGATAAGCGTTGTTATGCCGACAAGCGAGCATTTATTTAATTACTAACGAAAGATTCGGTAGGTTCGTTAAGGTGTCATGGGTGATAACGAGAACTCGAAACAGTCAGGAACAGTTTATAATAGATTGTCGGGCATTGGATTGAGGACGTGCGTGCCTGCGCGACTTGCTGCAACTAGCAAGTTCTCTGCTGTCAGGCACAGTCTGCGACGCCAGAAGGATTCATATTTCACATTTTTTAGTGGGTGATTTTTGTATTCCATCCAGGAATATGAAAATCTCATTCAACTAATTACATTTTTGCTCTGGTTACATAGGAATACATATTAAATAATATTTACCAATGCGTAGTAAAAGCACTTATAGAAGAGTTACTGCATAAATTAGTGTAGGTTGGTTATCATTCATTATCACCTTTCGCTTAGCTCTCATCGCGCGTCATGTTCACGTTTGCTTGTGATCTGTGATTTTAGCACATAATATAATGAACCCCGTCTGCTTAGAAAGTCTCAGTGGTTATTTTAGTTAAGTTCCGAGCATATGTAATGCCGCGGAACGTAAACGATAAACGTGCAATATTCCTTTCAAGCACATAATAAACGAATGACAAGTGATGCTTAAAATACCTACCCAGTACCCGATTGGTTGAAGTTCTCTATTGCTTTTAGGATACATCCGCTTCATCTAGATCTGTAACTTATATAAGTACTTACGAATGTAATCACGGATAGGGGCCAGCAGTGCCGCGTCGCGTACATGAGGAGTTATGGAACTACGTGAACCACATGTCAGAAAACCAAAGATAAATCACATTTTTAGATTTATTGATTGAGATTAAATGCCACCTGAAATTCAATAAGTTATATCCCGAATTACTCGATGGTTCCAAAGCTCCTTGTTTTTCTTGCAATACATATATGATTTAGGTGTAAAGTTATAGTAAATTATTTCACAATTAAGTTAGGTTCTCGATTTTATAATTTTTTATTTATTGTTTCACGAACCAAAATTATCTCGTTTTTTTTTCACTTTTAAAGTGTTGTACGCTTTTTTTACATACCTCTATTTACATAATTTTAACAATCATGATCAAATACATATATTTTTTCATTAAAAATGGGGATGTAAGCAAAGATGCATTCCACGAGGAAACTCAAGTGTGTGTCTTTGTCGTCGTTAAGTCTAGATTGTTTTGTTTTGTTGTCGTGTAGGTACATTAGAGGCTACCCTCGGTTACTCGCGCCCGCGGTGGCGCTCGACGGGCTCCAGCGCATCGCAAACAAACCGACAGGCTTGCCTTTGCACCAAGTGATTTAGTTTGTATTGACATCTTTTGTATGATGTATTTAATATACAGGAAATTCTCAGAAAGAGCGTTTTCTTGATTTTTATTTATTATAAAAATAAAATTATGAATTTAATTTGCTAGAGTGTTTTTTATTTCCCATAAGCAATTTCCCCTCATCCCTAAGGCTCTGTACAAAATTTATTTTATTAGAGTGCAGTACACTCGATTAATGTTCAATATTTTGTAAAATATTTTTGATTCAAGTTATTTTCCTCGATTGTACTTTAAGCCATACATATATTTTGTACAAACGGCAACAATCCTAACTGTACATCGTTGGACCTTATTACAAAAGGCATAAGGTCCACCGATGTATAGTTAACACTTTGACTACCGAGAACCCGCCTGGTAGGCACTCGTAATGTTTGCTCAGATGCCGGACAACCCGCCCAGCGGGTTGTTTTGTACGCAGATATAGACGACCGGTTTCTGGGGTAGTGCGCCGTTTTTTGCCCGTTTGCGAAAGTGTTAAGCGATGGTAATCGTCAAGACGATTTTAACGACCCCAAAACAATCATTCTTTTATTACAACGCTTATATGGTCCCCTTCTGTTTATAATCTTCAGTCAGACGAGCTGCACATATTGTTGTCTCCCAAGTTACGTAGGTATATATACATATATGCTAAATTTCACCGAATTGAAAATTTTAAAGTAGAGAGGTCAGTGTAACTTGTAACATCAGACGCGGTATTCGGGGTCCGTGAAGCTAAAAAAACCAGCCAAGTTTGTGTCGGGCAATTGTATAGTTGAGGGACCCGACAGGGGAGCGCTTTCGTGTTGTTTGTCAAAAGAATTGCCCAATACCAGGGGTGCGAAGCTCCTGACTTCGGCCTAACTCGGCTCAGCATTGCTCCGAGCAATTTTTAGGGTTAGCACCACTTGACTTCCTTTTGCGTGCACGACCACAGATAAGATAATCACTTAAATTTTGACAACCCTAAATAGCCGAAAGGGATAGTGCCATATATTAGAAAGGGATAGTATGATTCGACCCTGAACTCTGTCAAACTTCGGTTTTGTAGGAAGCTTCCTTTCTGTACGGTAGTACTATTATTTATTCTGTGCCAATACTTTATAAATTATGCATTGGTAAATCAAATGCAAATATTGATAAGAATAATACTTTATTCACAAGGATTTCTTATAATATTTCAAATAAAACGGTCAGTTGCGTTTTATAACAGGTTAAACCTGCAATCACTCTAACAGCTACTGTTGTTAAAAGTATATGCAAGCAGCAATTACAGGTATAATTTATAAACCATTAATGATTACAGGAGGAATTACTAGATTTTAATCATTATATGATTATTGATGCTTTAAAATAATATAAAGTCATATTTCACCTTAATGATATTTTCTAGAATAAAATCTTTTACTTTTATTGATCATTGAGAACTGACAAATAAAATGCTCCAGTAAATATTTCTTCACATAACATTTCTCTCCATTTATACTGACTAAAAATATCACAGACATCATTCTTGAAACACATTATAATATGTATGCGATTAGGTACTTGGAATTATATAACAGTGAGTACTTATATGAGTACCTACTACGTACAACTTTCATTCTGGTATGGTCCTACAGTGGCCTAGGAATCAAATGGGTTGACGTGAAGAGTAAGCTGAAGAGATAACTTTAACAGTAAAAATATAATTCCATATTTACTTAAATATGATTTTTTCGTATGTTTCTACTAAACGGAATCGTATAAAAATTAAATCCTAATACTTTATACGTCTCAATCCATTTTAAAGCTAAATTACGTCTCATATGTACTTTTAAATGTATATAAAGTACAAAATATTATTAAAATAAATAATACTACTCTAATACTTAACACTACGTGCATTTTACTGAAAATATTTCATTTTATAATATTATATTTAATAGATCCTATTATGAGAAGAGACGTGATGGGTTGAATTTTGCAGTTCCTTGCTACAGCCTTTAATTCATTGAGTGAGATTCAATCTAAGAAAAAAACGTGCCCCCGTGTTTGACAGTTGACGACAACTTTTGACAACTATAGAGTTACTGCATACGGAATCGTACAGCGCCATCTACATTGAAGCTCAATTTGGAAGCACGAATTTGTCTCAGATTTTACAGATTAATGCCAAACAATGAATCTTTAATACACATAAAATTAGCATAAGATAATTACAGTAATGTAATTGTGTGCCCCAAGAGAGGGTTCCTGGAGTGATTCTTAAGGCTCCGTCACACAGGCGCGTTTTGCGGGCGGCGCATAAGCGGGGCGGGCGGCGCATAAGCGGGGCGAGCCGCTTTTACATATAAAACGCTCACGCCCCGCTCGCTCCCCGCCCGGAAAAAGCGCCTGTGTAACGGAACCTTTACTCGTCGTCCGTCACATACTTAATTGCACATAGATACGTTTCCAATATTATCTAGCATAGTATAAAACTGATTGCATTGAGGCGTAGGTAATACCAATGCCACATAAATACTACACATTATATTAGACTAAAGAGGAATCAAGTAATTCCACTTTTGCCACAAATTTTCTATAATTACAGTAATAACATACTACATTTTTACAAACACTACTTCGGGCAGCTGCCCGAAATTTTGCTTGCCATGAAGACTTCATAAATTATAGGTAAAATCAAAATAGGATAAATCTTTACTATTGTAATATTTCGAATTAGCTAGAGCAAACTAACATTTTTGATTAAGCGAGCTTTAGACAACACCTAAATTAACTAGGTGCGTGAAAGCGTGTAGTCTGTTCGGAAAGACTCTTCTCTTTCCGCACAGGCTATAAAAAATCATGTCTCATGTCATGTCCAATTTACATGGTGCCTTTACACATGTTTTTTTTACAGTTTTTTTATGCAACCGTGTCTAAATGTAATAATTAATAGTAGGTACCTAGCTATTTACTTGGCAATCAGAGAGCGTCGTAAGTGGAAGTTGACTCGTTGGAATGTTGTCGATTTAGCATGTGACTCGATCCGTTCGATCTCGACGACGATGAAGTGCTGAAAGGAAACCAAATAATTTAGTACAGTCGCCATCAGATTTATCGGGGTGTTCACAATATCTTAACACGCACTCTAACGCCTTGACAATAGAGGCGTGTTCCGATATTTTTGAGCGCCTTGGCCGCTCCGATATTACGATATATATGATGGCGACTGTACATACAGACCAGTGTTAGTGTATATTACGCCTAACCAGGCGTGGCTCACTCTGCGATTTCGTCGCTTTGCTACAGGTAGCTAAAAGTACATCCGTTCCGTTCCGCCCCAATTTTGAGGAAAGCCATAAGCCGCGCGTGGCGCTGTCGCTACCTAGCGGCCATATCTGTGCTGATCGTAACAGACGCGTTTTGTTAGAGTGAGTCTTCTGTACCTAGTACTATCTAGACACGCGGCAGCGTGTCAAGCCAAGTTCAAGCAAAGGAACTGGCTAGCCAGCGCCAAGTGTAATATTACACGAACCACTTGGTGCCACTTTTGACCCTTCTATAACTCAAAACATCTTTAACGTAAACACATAAAACTACGTGTGTTTAATTATATTCATAAGGACATCTAGAAGCCCAAATTTCATGAAGCTAGCTCAAACGGTTATAAAGATATGAAGGTCAAAAAGTCGTAAATTTTAAGACTGACTGACAGACTTATAGTACCTAAACCTAACCTACTTCCAGATGACCTAGAAGGATGAAATTTGGAATCCAGCTCGGTAATTGTGTGTAAGCGTAGGAAAAAATCTAAAAATAAAAAAAGTTAAAAAATAGGGGGGGTCCTCATACAAAAAACCTGTAATACGCGCTAAACAACCGGCCAACGGTGTGTCGTTGGCGGCGCGCAGCACCACATAATTAATACAAAGAACAGAAGTAAAAAACATGCAGCGGAAACACAAGAAAAAACATTAAATCTCAATACCTGCCTAGTTTTCTTTACAAAAAGTATTGATATCCCATCAAAAACATAAATGTAAAAAAGGAGAGCCAAGTTCAATACAAAAATTATGCTTGGCTGTGGGGTTCGCCGCAAAAAGAATGGAGATCTAAATGAGTGCCAAGTTCTATGCAAAATCCAAATATGTATTTATAGGAACAAAATAACATTATAAACAAGTATTAAACTCTATTTCTTTGCTTTATTGGATACCTATAACAATTGCTGTTATTTAAAAACATGTGAGATCTTAAAGTAGGTTAGATTTGGCTTGGCCAGTTTTTATCAGAATTACAAAATATATATGTTGAATAACTTTATAAAATGACTGATGTAATGAAAACTGGCCAAGTCAAATCTAACCTGCTTTAAGATCTCGCATTTTTTTTAACACATTCATTACCACTAAGTGCTACGGGTTATGCTCGTAGCGCGTAGCCACGGTTTCGCCGTATGTAGCGCGTAGTCGCTACGAACAGTGTACCCGACAGTCGGGTTCTTGGTGTTGAATGTGTTAAATAACAGCAATTGTTATAGGTATCCAATAAAGCAAAGAAATAGAGTTTAATACTTGTTTATAATGTTATTTTGTTCCTATAAATACATATTTGGATTTTGCATAGAACTCGGCACTCATTTAGATATCCATTCTTTTTGCGGCGAACCCTGCGGCGAACCCCACAGCCAAGCATAATTTTTGTATTGAACTTGGCTCTCCTTTTTTACATTTATGTTTTTGATGGGATTATTTATTCTGTGGCCTATAGTTCGTTTTTTTTAGCATTAGAAAGAACTTGCAAGAAGGTAAGCGATCTTGACATGTCTTTTTTTTTTTTTTTTTTATTGTGAATCAAGAAACAAACGGTCATTTACATTAATGCGTAATGGTTTAACATTGCATCTTAAGGTTAGACCTACAGTTTCCTTAATTGAATATAATCGTGCTAAATTTTTATACACTATGGTTTTTCTTTTACATTTTTATTGCTACAGAAAATACAGAAGATCGGTGCTTATTATTTCTCTAATTATTAAAAAATACAAAACTTGTTTAACTGCAAAGTTATTAACTTACTATACTATACTAACTAAATATACGCCATATACAAAATAGAACCGTTTTTCCCCCGAAGGGTAAAAAACGGATATTTAGGTTCCTGCCGAAGCTTGAACCACATATGAGATTACACCCTTGTAACTCAGCCCTAATCTAGCGAATTCATCAACTAGTAGCGCCATCTAACGCACTACTCAAGTACTAATGTCGCCCGGTTGCCAGCGCGCGGCTGCTTGCTCTTCAGTACCATATAAGCCGGCAAGGCCCTTAGCGGTGGTTCAAGCTTCGGCAGGAACCTAAATATCCGTTTTTTACCCTTCGGGGGAAAAACGGTTCTATTTAGGTGTCCGTGCCTTCGCTTGAACCACATATGAGACGTGTTTAAACCTCTGCCGGCGCTGGCTCGGGCGTACTGTGACTAATAATATTAATATTTAAGCAAAAATCACATAATAGGAATATTGATATTGATATTTATTGAAATTAAATTTTACAGCATTACAGTAGTAGAAGAGCCGGCCGCAAATTTTCTAACCGACTTGATACCACGATGAAATGCACAATGGTTTCCCATAAAAGTGATGCTAAGTCCGAATTCGATAGTCTGCCACGGCGGAACTTGCCGAAAGTACGAAAAAGAAGGCCACTTCCGGTGCGAAAAAAGGGGGCTGATTTAACCCATCTGATACCGAAATAATAGTTATGGCAGCAGTTAGAAATTTACATGTAGACACATAAAAGCGAAGTCTGCCAGTATTTTTTTTGCCGGAAGTGCTTGGCAGACGCTCTCAAAGGTGGCCAACGGGACCCCTAATTTAACCCATCTGATACCACCATGAAACCAATTCCAGTCGGTAGGTATGAACCCTCATGTCAGGAATATATAAGTCTGCCAAGGCTTTTCCTGCCGAAACACCTTGGCAGACGAGATTATGTAAGCAAGGTCGGCATCGGTTACCCTACACTAACCCATCTGATACTACCATGAAACCAATTCCAGTCGGTAGGTACGAACCCCCATTTTAGGAATATATAAGTCTGCCAAGGTTTCTCCTGCCGAAACACCTTGGCAGACGAGATTATAAACAAGATGACCATCGGTTACCGTACACTAACCCATCTGATACCGCCATGAAACCAATTCCAGTCGGTAGGTATGAACCCTCATTTTAGGAATATACAAGTCTGCCAAGGCTTTTCCTGCCGTAACACCACGGCAGACGAGATTATGTAAGCAAGGTCGACATCGGTTACCCTACACTAACCCATCTGATACCACCATGAAACCAATTCCAGTCGGTAGGTATGAACCCCCATTTTAGAAATATATAAGTCTGCCAAGGTTTTTCCTGCCGAAACACCTTGGCAGACGAGATTATAAGCAAGATGACCATCGGTTACCGTACAGTAACCCATCTGATACCACCATGAAACCAATTCTAGTAGGTAGGTATGAACCCTCATTTCAGGAATTTATAAGTCTGCCAAGGCCTTTCCTGCCGAAACACCTTGACAGACGAGATTATGTAAGCAGCATCCACATACGAGGGATCCGTATTTTGAGATTATACAGATTACGGACATTATTAATAGCTGTAGGCTTATTTATTACTTTATGCTTATACATATTTGTATATTATTATGTTATTAATAAAATATATTTATAATTTATTAAACCTAAACTTAATACATTGGGAATTCATTACCTGCTTACGGCAGTAGTAGGGATAAGTGGGTCAGTTCTGGCTCACTGAGCCAGACCAACAGTCCCTCCCCCTTTTTTCCCTTGTTGAGGCCCTGCAACCTTGCCTTGAACCCAAACTAATATCATTGTAGCTCGAATCTAACCTAATTTATTTTTATTGCTTTTAGAATATTTCAATTATCTACTTTTGCAAAGTTAAATGTTGAAATCTCTATTTCGAAAAATGGAATTTTAATGTGACTTTAACAAGTTCACTGCGTTACGGGGGCTTTAAGCCCCGTACGATGTCATCATTCAGTGCGAAGTTAAATTTATTTTAGAAGTTAAAAGGGGAGAGGGTGCACACATTTTACAACTTTGGAAGTGTCTCTCGCGCAAACTATTCAGTTTAGAAATAAATGATATTAGAAACCTCAATATCATAAGCGATAAGACCGCCTGTTGTTACCTCTATTGTCTTTTTTTATGTTATTGTCCATTTATTGTAAACTAAGTGTATGTGAGGCGTGCAATAAAAAGTATTGTATTGTATTGTATCATTTTTGAAGACCTATCCATAGATACCCCACACGTATGGGTTTAATGAAAAAGACATTTTAAGTTTCAGTTCTAAGTATGGGGGACCCCCAAAATTTATTGTTTTTTTTTCTATTTTTGTGTTTAAATCTTAATGCGGTTCACAGAATACATCTACTTACCAAGTTTCAACAGTTCTTATAGTTTCGGAAAAAAGTGGCTGTGACATACGGACCGACAGACAGACAGACATGACAAATCTATAAGGGTTCCGTTTTTTGCCATTTGGCTACGGAACCCTAAAAAGGAGATATTAATTCGGTTTTTTAATGTTTGATATCTCCGTCATTTTGGGATCGACATTGAAAAATATTTTTTTAGTTGAGTTGTAACTTGTAAGTATATACATACAGATTGGTTCCGTCTTTGTCAAAACCCAGTTCTGATGGTGAGATTTAAGAGGAATCGAGGGCACTC
The DNA here is from genome assembly GCF_963556715.1 of Cydia fagiglandana. Lineage (NCBI taxonomy): Eukaryota > Metazoa > Arthropoda > Insecta > Lepidoptera > Tortricidae > Cydia > Cydia fagiglandana. The sequence goes on from NC_085937.1 coordinate 9,878,999, forward strand.
TTCAAATCTTGTAAGGGTGATTCACGTTTGTATGGGAAAAATTCAAACTCTAGCTAGAAGAAGCGGCACCCCCTCATTTTGTTACACTTATTATGTTGACAAAATACGCCAAGCATCTTGCAATCTTAACTACAAGGTGGTGCTCAAACACTTTGAAATTTTTCAATTTGTATGAAATCAAAAAAATAAATAAGTTACTATTTTTTTGATTTTATGTAAGTAGTAGTTTTCACATTATTTGAAAGTGTGATTTAAAAGATATTATTTTGAAAGAAAATGTTTTTCTACTTCAAAACTTATACATCACATGTGCAAATAGTGTGAAACCAGATATTTTAAATAAAATTCTGAATCATAATTAGTCTTTTTGTTGGGTTTCAAACAACATACAAAATTTCAACGTGGTTAAGCACCACCTTGTATAGTAGTGTTGAGTCGCTCACTCGCGAGGCACCTCATTTGTACCACTCATTTTGTTAATTTGTCGCAGTACTTCATACCGCAAAAATGTCTTACTTCACTCCTCTATTCATTTTACTCATTTACTCGCGCGCATCACAAACACCTCTTGCCACACAAATCATTCACACACTTCAAATTTCAAAAAAACTCTTATCCTTTCAAATTCACTCGCGAACCTCAAAAACTCAACGCTCCTCACAACTTGCAAAAGAGTCCCTGGATGGCACGAGGCGCTAGGTGCTCGCCTGCTCGCCGACATACAAAATTCAAAATGTCTCAAATGAAGAAACGAGTAATGGCCCACACTGTCAACTGCCGAACTACAAACCTTATTGCAACGACAAAAGGTCCACCGAGAAATGCGTTGAGTTTGTACCATTCACTGCCTCGCTGTGACGTCAACACCTCAAAAATCCTTTCAAAATGAAACAATGAATTAGAAATACCCAAAGAGGGAGTAAGACAGACACGCGCCGTACTTCAATATCGCCTCGCGTCACCATCGAAAATACGTTAAAAATTAAACACGAAAGACAACAAGCGTAAGCGCTGCAAGCTTTCATACATCTTAAGCCTTTTTGATCCTAACTTACTTGTCAAAATGGCGCGAGAAATCAGTCACCAAAAGGAAGTTCCTCGTGTTGCTTCTCTGTTGCACTTGTAAATTTGTACGTAAGTGTGACAGGGAGGCAACATGACGAACATGGATCGCGGTACGCACTCTGTATACCAGACAGGCATTTACGAAGCTTGCTTATAAACAGTAATCCTTTAGTGACTAAAATATTATTGAAATATAATACTGTAGCGTACACAATATATGATCATTTCAATAAGTTTCAAGTTTATTAAATAAAAAGTAAGTATAATTTGCATAGGTAAAATAAACATGTAGATGTAAATTATAACGATTTGAATTTGCAATACTTTTTATTAACATTATTTGTAAACGACTCCGGACTGACAAATTATGATTGTGACATATTTTTATTTATTTTGTTCGTTCGTACGTCGCTGTAGCTAATTTTAGTTCTCTAATACCTAATACCTAGTGATAATTCTTATAATTATACCAAAATAACAAAATATGGACATCGTTTTCGCCATTAAATTTACCCGCGGATCTTCCTTGGTGCCTTTTGCATGAAAAAATGAAATGTAAATGTAGCCGGCGGCGGCCGGAGCGAATGGTGCTTTGTTTAATATCATATTGATGATATTACTGTTAAATTATCTGAAGTGGTAAGTTAGTCACTTCTATATAATAATGACTTGTGAAAATATTGAATTTGTTCTCCTTAGTTTGTTAAAAATGTGGTAGTTTTATGGTTATGAAATATATCACTACATATTATTATTATTATTATTTTTTAATTTATTTATCATAAAGTACACAACACTTTTATAAACATTATATTCCTCGCCAAACTGCAATTGCAGTTTGTTGGCGAGATCGCGCTCATCTTCACAGACATACATATTATGCTATGCACTAAATACTAAACTTAACTTAACAACTAAATTCAGGTATATTTTAGGTACAGTTTAAATGTTAGGGTATATTATCCAATAACGTATTTTTTAACTCAGTTTTAAATTTAGAAACAAAGTCCCCCGCCGCGTCTGTCTGTATGTGTGTTTGTTTGTATGTTCGCGATAAACTCAAAAACGATTGGACGGATTTTCATGCGGTTTTCACCTATCAATAGAGTGATTCTTCAGGAAGGTTTAGGTGTATGTATAATTTGTTAACCCGTGCGAAGCCGGAGCGGGTCGCTCTAGCTAGTGATTATTATACTTAAAACTATATCAAGTAGCAAGGAGGAGGACAAAACAATCTAACAATCTAAAGAGCTAAATTAGAAAAAGTTTCATAAAAGCAGCAAATTAAGTTACTATGTGGGATCTTTCTCCTATAAGTTCTATTCTTACCTTCTACCTCCAGAATTGCACTCCTTAATTATTATTATTTATTAATTTACAAAGGAAGTGATGAATACATTAATATGTATATTTATTAAATATTTTTGTCACCGTTGGCCCGTTGGATTAATAGAATAGTCGACGCTGAAAATATGCTAGTACCTCACCTCATTTGAAGTAAGACATTGTAACACCTCATTTTAGAAAATGAGGTACTCATACAAACTCATTTAAAATTGATGTCCTACCCATTGTATAGTTCGTTTTTTTAGCATTAGAAAGAACTTGCAAGAAGGTAAGCGATCTTAGCATGTCTTTTAATTGAAAAACGCTTTTCAAAATTCAAAAACTATTACTTATGAAAGCAGACGACACATCAAGATTGTTTACCTAATTTCTAATGCTAAAAAAAACGAAGTAAAGTTGAGATAAATTAAGAAACTTTTACACCAAGTTTCTTAATTTATCTCAACTATAATCTCAATTTATCAACATAATAAGTGTAACAAAATAAGGGGGTGCCCCTTAGGAAAAAAAAATGTTTTTGAACCACCCTAACATATAGTGATACTGGTGTATTTTAAACAAACCAAGCATTTACATTCAGAATTGTGACATTTGATGAAGTGAAACTGCTGATGATGATCAGAATGGAACTCTTCAACGACGCATAGCTCATGTTTGGGGATGTGTCTTCGTTATGTTTGTTAGGCACGTTAGATTTTTAAGTCATATTTTCGTGAAGCTCAAGTTCTGATGATGGGATCCATAAGGAATCGAGGGAACTCTACAAATCTTAATGGCATTGTATAGTGACTCTTGTATTTTCATCAGGCAAACAAGGATTTACATTAAGAACAGTGGCATTTGATGAAGTGGTATTGCTGATGGTGATCAGAACGGAACTCCTCGACGACTTGTCTTTTTCTAATTGATTGTTAAGCAAGTTACCCCACTGGCAAAACAAGCAAGATTTTGAATTTGACTTCTACCTGAACCTGGACCCGGACGCGGACCCGGACTCGAGATCACGAATTCGGACACGGACCCGTTTTCTATTTGGTTGGTGTAAATGGAGTTGGCGAATTTTTTGATTAATTCGGGCGAAAACTGGAAGGTTAGGTATCATAAAATGTTCATGAAGAGAAATTGTAAGAGATGGTATCATTACCAACAACTGTGGAAAATACTGTTTAGTTACTCTTTATTTAAAAACAAACAGTCACGTCATGGAAAGGCCCTGATGGCAAACGCCGAAAAGGAAAACCAACTGCACGCTGGGATGACGACATCAAAAAGATTGCCGGGCAGAACTGGCAAAAAACTGCTCAGGACCGAGAAAAATGGCATTCGTTTTCTCCACTGTACACAGAATAAGTAATGATATTTAGACTAGACAAAAAAATTCAAAATCGCTCTCCTTCTTGATGCGACTGGCAAATCATATTACTTTTTGGAAACCGGGTTTTTTAACCTAATTAGACCCCGCTGAATCCGATCCGGTTGCTCGATCGAAATCTTGACCGGAAGTGAGATATTTCACATTAAAGGTCCGTTTTTTTTCGTTTTTCGTAAATAACTCTTAAACGGTGGTGTATAGCAAAAAATGTTCTATTACATAAGTAATATGCATAAAATTGCCTACAAGAAAGATTCAGTACAATTTTTCGCTAGGATCAATATTAAAAGAGATTTTAACGCGGGAAATTTAATTATAATCACTTCTAAGGTCCAGTTTTTTAGGTTTTCGTAAATAACTCATAAACGGTGGCCAATATCAAAAAATGTTGTTAGACGATAATAATCTACACAAAATTTTGAACAAAAAAGATTCAGTAAACTTTTTGCAGGGATCAATATTTAAAAAGATAATAAAGAGGGAAAGTTAATTATACTAAATTCTAAGGTTCCTTGTTTTTATTTTTTCGTAAATAATTTGAAAAGTATGACTCATTGCAAAAAAAATCTTATACATAAATAATAAACGTAAAATTTCCTACAAGAAATATGCAGTACACTTTTCGCTAGGATCAATATTCAAAAAGACAAAGCAGCGGGTAAGTTAATTATAATCAATTTTAAAGTCTCTTTTTAGTTTTTTGTAAATAACTCGTAAACGGTGTCCCATAGCGAAATAGGTTTTTAAGAATAAATTATCTACATAAAATTTCCTCCAAAAAACATCTAGACCACTTTTCTCTAGGATCAATATTTCAAGCGATATTAAAGGAAGAAAGTTAATTACAATCAGTTCACAGGTCACTTTTTTTTAGTTTTTCGTAAGTAAATAACTCGTAAACGGTGGCCCGTTGCAAAACAATATTCTACATAAATATTAAACATAAAATTGTCCACAAAAAAGGTTCTGTACACTTTTTCGCTACGAGCAATATTTAAAGAGGTATTAAAGGGGGTAAGTTAATTATAATCAATTTCCAGGTCCCTATTTTTAGGTTTACGTCTATATAGGTAAAGAACTATTCTATTTTATTTTATTTTCAAAATTTAGACCCAGTAGTTTCGGAGATAAAGGGGGGGGGGGGGTATTTTTTTGTATTTTAATGTTTTATTTTGGGGAAGGGGGCTTTATCTCCGATACTACTGGGTCTAAAATTTTGAAAAGATATACAGAATAGAATCTATAGATGACAGAAAAACCTATTAGAATTATGTAGTCAAGCGCGAGTCGGACATTACTTAGTTTTTGAACCGATCCCTACAGGTTTTTTAAAGGCAATTCACTCGCGTTTAACATATAAAATACACTGTTAAAAATTGGGTAATGTACGGAACCCTTGCAAGGCGAGTCCGACTCGCGCTTGGCCGGTTTTTATTCATTTTGAGGTACGGAACCCTAAAAAGAGAAAAGTGTTCCATATGTCTTTCGTAGAAAATTTTATATCGATTATTTATTTACAAGAACATTAAGAACTTATTTTGCTATGAGGCTTATTTTACGAGTCATTTGCGAAATCCTAAAAATAGGGACCTGGAAATTGATTATAATTAACTTACCCCCTTTAATATCTCTTTAAATATCGATCGTAGCGAAAAAGTGTACAGAACCTTTTTTGTGGACAATTTTATGTAGAATATTGTTTTGCAACGGGCCACCGTTTACGAGTTATTTACGAAAAACTAAAAAAAGTGACCTGTGAACTGATTGTAATTAACTTTCTTCCTTTAATATCGCTTGAAATATTGATCCTAGAGAAAAGTGTTCTAGATGTTTTTTGGAGGAAATTTTATGTAGATAATTTATTCTTAAAAACCTATTTCGCTATGGGACACCGTTTACGAGTTATTTACAAAAAACTAAAAAGGGACTTTAAAATTGATTATAATTAACTTACCCGCTGCTTTGTATTTTTAAATATTGATCCTAGCGAAAAGTGTTCTGCATTTTTCTTGTAGGAAATTTTACGTTTATTATTTATGTATCCGATTTTTTTTTGCTATGAGTCATACTTTTCAAATTATTAACGAAAAAACAAAAACAAGGAACCTTAGAATTTATTATAATTAACTTTCCCTCTTTATTATCTTTTTAAATATTGATCCCTGCGAAAAGTATACTGAATCTTTTTTGTTCAAAATTTTGTGTAGATTATTAACGTCTAACAACATTTTTTGATATTGGCCACCGTTTATGAGTTATTTACGAAAACCTAAAAAACGGGACCTTAGAAGTGATTATAATTAAATTTCCCGCGTTAAAATCTCTTTGAATATTGATCCTAGCGAAAAATTGTACTGAATCTTTCTTGTAGGCAATTTTATGCAGAATACTTATGTTATAGAACATTTTTTGCTATGTGCCACCGTTTAAGAGTTATTTACGAAAAACGAAAAAAAGGGACCTTTAATGTCAAATATCTCACTTCCGGTCAAGATTTCGATCGAGCAACTGGCAAATTCGGATTCAGCGGGATCTAATTAGGTTAAAAAAACCGGTTGCCAAAAAGTTATATGCTTTGCCAGTCGAAATAGATTTTATGAAAAATATGACCAGTCTAATTACTATATATGTTCAGAATATTATTTGAATAAACTTAGGATAGGATACTTAGGATAGGAAATAAATGTGTGTTTTTATATCTTTAAACCCAATTACTAAGTAGACTGCACATACATTAAAGTCACATTAAAATTCCATTTTGCGAAATAGAGATTTCAACCTTTAACTTTGCAAAAGTAGATAATTGAAATATTCTAAAAGCAATAAAAATAGATTAGGTTAGATTCGAGCTACAATGACATTAGTTTGGGTTCAAGGCAAGGTTGCAGGGCCTCAACAAGGGAAAAAAGGGGGAGGGACTGTTGGCCTGGCTCAGTGAGCCAGAACTGACCCACTTATCCCTACTACTGCCGTAAGCAGGTAATGAATTCCCAATGTATTAAGTTTAGGTTTAATAAATTATAAATATATTTTATTAATAACATAATAATATACAAATATGTATAAGCATAAAGTAATAAATAAGCCTACAGCTATTAATAATGTCCGTAATCTGTATAATCCCAAAATACGGATCCCTCGTATGTGGATGCTGCTTACATAATCTCGTCTGTCAAGGTGTTTCGGCAGGAAAGGCCTTGGCAGACTTATAAATTCCTGAAATGAGGGTTCATACCTACCGACTAGAATTGGTTTCATGGTGGTATCAGATGGGTTACTGTACGGTAACCGATGGTCATCTTGCTTATAATCTCGTCTGCCAAGGTGTTTCGGCAGGAAAAACCTTGGCAGACTTATATATTTCTAAAATTGGGGTTCATATCTACCAACTGGAATTGGTTTCATGGTGGTATCAGATGGGTTAGTGTAGGGTAACCGATGCCGACCTTGCTTACATAATCTCGTCTGCCATGGTGTTACGGCAGGAAAAGCCTTGGCAGACTTATATATTCCTGAAATGAGGGTTCATACCTACCGACTGGAATTGGTTTCATGGCGGTATCAGATGGGTTAGTGTACGGTAACCGATGGTCATCTTGTTTATAATCTCGTCTGCCAAGGTGTTTCGGCAGGAAAAACCTTGGCAGACTTATATATTCCTAAAATGGGGGTTCGTACCTACCGACTGGAATTGGTTTCATGGTGGTATCAGATGGGTTAGTGTAGGGTAACCGATGCCGACCTTGCTTACATAATCTCGTCTGCCAAGGTGTTTCGGCAGGAAAAGCCTTGGCAGACTTATATATTCCTGACATGAGGGTTCATACCTACCGACTGGAATTGGTTTCATGGTGGTATCAGATGGGTTAAATTAGGGGTCCCGCTGGCCACCTTTGAGAGCGTCTGCCAAGCACTTCCGGCAAAAAAAATACTGGCAGACTTCGCTTTTATGTGTCTACATGTAAATTTCTAACTGCTGCCATAACTATTATTTCGGTATCAGATGGGTTAAATCAGCCCCCTTTTTAGAGCACCGTACAAAACTTTGTTCACGGTGCTCTTATGGGATCACTTCGGTCTTGCAAATCAGTTAAATGCGTTTTTCTCAAAGACCGTTTGATGTAGGTACCTGAAATTTGGAATAGTTATGGCAGGTACCATCACTAAAACTGTGAATAAGTCGAAACTGCTTATTTCTGATTTTAGGGGGACATTTAGGGGTTAAGAGGGGTAGGCTGAATTTTATTTTCAATTGTAAGAATCGTGTGAGGTACCATTAGAAAGCTTGCAAAAAATTGATTCGATGGACTGATTTTGACTTCATTTTAGAATGCAATAGTTTCGATAAAAAATGCATTTAAAGTTGCAAGTTTTCATACAAAAATTTTCACCTCTGTCCTGGCGATTTTCGGGAAAACTATAGCTAACAGGCAGCTGACCAGTCAATATCCAACTAAAACGAGTATGGAGACGGCGGGAAAATTATCAGGTTAACTCTAACTTTATTAGTTTTTAAACTGCAGCCTGATCTTTGGTTGCTTAGGGCTAGCTAACTGATGCTTACACTGGTCATTCATATTAAGAAGTAATTTTAGTAAGAAAGATCCTTACTTAAAACTTTGACATTGAAATTTATGACTTATGTCTTTAATACAAAGTTTAATTCTACTTACTTACTTTTGTGAGATATTTCATTTTTTTTTCTGAATAGCCTACTATAAGTATGAGAGAGTAAAAGATCTGCAAAATGCAACCTTATTATAAAGCAAATAAGTTTAAATTTCGAACGGGCTTTCCAACCAATGGACTATCGCAGTGTGCTCAGTAAGAATCATATTTATTATTGGCGTTTATCAGTTCAAATTTAAATTAAGAATTCCGTTCTTCACTGTCGTTGTGCTTTTTTTTCACATTAGAGCACATAGAGTTAGTAAAGCGAATAGAGATAATAAAGTCATTCAATATTTATTAGAGTCTGTGCGGAAAGAGAAGAGTCGTGGGATTTGAGGGCGCGCCAGTGCTATTTTATAGTTTTTGCTATGCTGACAACACTGGTCACGTGATTATAGTACGACACTAAAGGTCATGATACTTGAATCCCTTTTGTTCCGGTTTTTTACCACGGCTTACTAAACGGAGCCTGGTGGTGGTGTCGGCTCGTCAACTCAATCCCCTGATTTAGCGCAGGCACTAGTTTTCTTTTTAAAACACACTTGTTTTTATGTCTCAGATACTAAAAAGTGACAGTGCGATTGACAAAACTGCTAAAAGTGCTAAAACTAGTTAAGAATCTGCCCAATACAACTGTAATTTTAGTACCAAACAAGATAGAGTCTCATTTATGTACTGCCTAATCTGTGCAGTCCAACAGTTATTAACCGGGTCGATCGGGTAGAAATTGGGCAATAGAACTGTAAATTTATCTGGGATATATTTCACCCATTGTAAACTTGACTTGTAATGTATGTGTACATTATTAATAATAAATATGGATATGAATAAAAATAGTGCATAAGGGATCATCCATTAATTACGTCACACGAATTTCTAGGTTTTTTGACCCCTCCCCCCCCTCGTCACACTTGGTCACATTTTGCAAATTTTCATTTAAAAAACCTTGTGTGACGTCACATTTAGGCAATTTTGTTTTCAACGAAATCGGCAATACTAACTCGGCTTTATTTTTTTTATAAAAAAATATTTTTTGTAAAAGAAATATTAGTAATTTTATAACGCAAAACCAATTAGGAACGAATTTACCTACCTACTTCTAAAACCTCATTATTTAAATGTACAGCGATTAAAAAAATATAAATTAATTTTCGGTTACTGATGAATATTGATGAAGTTAAAGTGACGTCACAATGTTTGTGACTCCCCCCCTCCCCTATGTCACAACATGTTACATTTTCTTGACCCCCTTCCACCCCCTAAACGTGTGACGTAATTAATGGATGGCCCCTAAGTAGGTAGGCCTTATTGGGATATGTTCGGTTCTCTCATCTCACGATATTTTACTTCACCAAAAAGTCACTGCTAAATATGAAATATAATTTCATAACTAACAGAACCTACAAATAAAGAAATATTTTATTAGAAAAAGTTTTATTCTTTGTAATCGAAGTCTGAATTAAAATATTCAATGTCACTTATGTTTGAGCTAGCTTCAGAACAACCAGGGACACTCATAGAACTATCTTCATCTGAACTGGATGTGCTTGAATCGGGCACGTAGATTACGAATTCTTGCATATCACCTACTTAGCGGTCTTTTATTCGAGATACCGTAGGTACTTTTACACAATCCTGAAAAAATAATTGGCCAAGCACGAAGTCAAGACTACGGTGTTCAGAGCACCGTAATACACATCCCTAGGTGGTTTTAAGTTTGGATACTAATACTAATTTATCCCATAAGTACATTTTATTGACTAGGAAATAAGAAGGTAATGTCTGGAAGCTCTAGGACCTTGGAGTTTGGACTTTTATTAAAGTCCTCTGGTAATAAGTTAGGTTTATATAACTTACCGGACAATTTTGGACTTATTGTACATCAATTTTTAAAAGCAAAAATATTTTAGTAGAACTGAAATTCATGAGTACCAAATCTTAACTGACATTTTTGTCACTCAAACAAGTTTGATCAAGATCGGCTTACTTTATATTTCGTCAACTTTACCTTTGTTTCCAAAAACTGTGAATTGTGAATTTTAATTTTTTTTTCGTAACAGAACAGTATCTAGTTGCTGCTCTCACCGATCGGTTCAAAAATATACATACTTTATACAATTAATACATAAATGTAATGGTACTTAATGAAAAGGAATAGGTACTGCCGGCCTAGCCGAGGTTACAATCGCTATCGCTTCGACAACGAAAAGCATTATGTCTCTCTATCACTCTTCCGTATTAGTGTGACAGTGACAGTTGCGTTTCGATCGCTACGGAGCGTAAGCGATGTGCATCTTGGCTACGCGGCCTGTTTCGACGAATCAGATACTCTCAGTAAAATCTATAGGTAGATGACGCCTTAGCTGTTAGAGTCTGTGCGGAAAGAGAAGAGTCGTGGCAGAAACGGGAACTAACATTTTAAATTTTATATGGCAATCAAACCTTTGACACCTTGTCATGTAAAAAGTAAACAAACTTCTGTCATTGTATATTTATTAACAAAAACCGCAAGTTTTATGTATAAAATATTTTCAAAACACGATAAAACCGTACATAAAACCACAAGGAAAATTATATTTAACATTGTTCGGTTTTGTCAGCGGGAAGAAAACGGCTAAAAGCCGACTATCGACTTACAAAAAGTCGCGGAACGTGTTTCCGCTATTCGCGGGTATTGATGTTGTATTTAATATTAAATAATTACCTATTTAATAAGCCCCCTAAGTAACTTGTCTCCGGTACATAATCGGTAAGTATATTTATTCAAAATATATTAATTTTCATAAATATGCAGGTCATTCATGGTCTTTAAAATAACTGACAAATAGTCTTGATACTTGCCATTTTATGCATATTTATATGTAATTTTTTTTTCAGGATTGTGTAAAAGTACCTACGGTATCTCGAATAAAAGACCGCTAAGTAGGTGATATGCAAGAATTCGTAATCTACGTGCCCGATTCAAGCACATCCAGTTCAGATGAAGATAGTTCTATGAGTGTCCCTGGTTGTTCTGAAGCTAGCTCAAACATAAGTGACATTGAATATTTTAATTCAGACTTCGATTACAAAGAATAAAACTTTTTCTAATAAAATATTTCTTTATTTGTAGGTTCTGTTAGTTATGAAATTATATTTCATATTTAGCAGTGACTTTTTGGTGAAGTAAAATATCGTGAGATGAGAGAACCGAACATATCCCAATAAGGCCTACCTACTTAGGGGCCATCCATTAATTACGTCACACGTTTAGGGGGTGGAAGGGGGTCAAGAAAATGTAACATGTTGTGACATAGGGGAGGGGGGGAGTCACAAACATTGTGACGTCACTTTAACTTCATCAATATTCATCAGTAACCGAAAATTAATTTATATTTTTTTAATCGCTGTACATTTAAATAATGAGGTTTTAGAAGTAGGTAGGTAAATTCGTTCCTAATTGGTTTTGCGTTATAAAATTACTAATATTTCTTTTACAAAAAATATTTTTTTATAAAAAAAATAAAGCCGAGTTAGTATTGCCGATTTCGTTGAAAACAAAATTGCCTAAATGTGACGTCACACAAGGTTTTTTAAATGAAAATTTGCAAAATGTGACCAAGTGTGACGAGGGGGGGGAGGGGTCAAAAAACCTAGAAATTCGTGTGACGTAATTAATGGATGATCCCTTATGCACTATTTTTATTCATATCCATATTTATTATTAATAATGTACACATACATTACAAGTCAAGTTTACAATGGGTGAAATATATCCCAGATAAATTTACAGTTCTATTGCCCAATTTCTACCCGATCGACCCGGTTAATAACTGTTGGACTGCACAGATTAGGCAGTACATAAATGAGACTCTATCTTGTTTGGTACTAAAATTACAGTTGTATTGGGCAGATTCTTAACTAGTTTTAGCACTTTTAGCAGTTTTGTCAATCGCACTGTCACTTTTTAGTATCTGAGACATAAAAACAAGTGTGTTTTAAAAAGAAAACTAGTGCCTGCGCTAAATCAGGGGATTGAGTTGACGAGCCGACACCACCACCAGGCTCCGTTTAGTAAGCCGTGGTAAAAAACCGGAACAAAAGGGATTCAAGTATCATGACCTTTAGTGTCGTACTATAATCACGTGACCAGTGTTGTCAGCATAGCAAAAACTATAAAATAGCACTGGCGCGCCCTCAAATCCCACGACTCTTCTCTTTCCGCACAGACTCTAATAAATATTGAATGACTTTATTATCTCTATTCGCTTTACTAACTCTATGTGCTCTAATGTGAAAAAAAAGCACAACGACAGTGAAGAACGGAATTCTTAATTTAAATTTGAACTGATAAACGCCAATAATAAATATGATTCTTACTGAGCACACTGCGATAGTCCATTGGTTGGAAAGCCCGTTCGAAATTTAAACTTATTTGCTTTATAATAAGGTTGCATTTTGCAGATCTTTTACTCTCTCATACTTATAGTAGGCTATTCAGAAAAAAAAATGAAATATCTCACAAAAGTAAGTAAGTAGAATTAAACTTTGTATTAAAGACATAAGTCATAAATTTCAATGTCAAAGTTTTAAGTAAGGATCTTTCTTACTAAAATTACTTCTTAATATGAATGACCAGTGTAAGCATCAGTTAGCTAGCCCTAAGCAACCAAAGATCAGGCTGCAGTTTAAAAACTAATAAAGTTAGAGTTAACCTGATAATTTTCCCGCCGTCTCCATACTCGTTTTAGTTGGATATTGACTGGTCAGCTGCCTGTTAGCTATAGTTTTCCCGAAAATCGCCAGGACAGAGGTGAAAATTTTTGTATGAAAACTTGCAACTTTAAATGCATTTTTTATCGAAACTATTGCATTCTAAAATGAAGTCAAAATCAGTCCATCGAATCAATTTTTTGCAAGCTTTCTAATGGTACCTCACACGATTCTTACAATTGAAAATAAAATTCAGCCTACCCCTCTTAACCCCTAAATGTCCCCCTAAAATCAGAAATAAGCAGTTTCGACTTATTCACAGTTTTAGTGATGGTACCTGCCATAACTATTCCAAATTTCAGGTACCTACATCAAACGGTCTTTGAGAAAAACGCATTTAACTGATTTGCAAGACCGAAGTGATCCCATAAGAGCACCGTGAACAAAGTTTTGTACGGTGCTCTAAAAATTACATATAAATATGCATAAAATGGCAAGTATCAAGACTATTTGTCAGTTATTTTAAAGACCATGAATGACCTGCATATTTATGAAAATTAATATATTTTGAATAAATATACTTACCGATTATGTACCGGAGACAAGTTACTTAGGGGGCTTATTAAATAGGTAATTATTTAATATTAAATACAACATCAATACCCGCGAATAGCGGAAACACGTTCCGCGACTTTTTGTAAGTCGATAGTCGGCTTTTAGCCGTTTTCTTCCCGCTGACAAAACCGAACAATGTTAAATATAATTTTCCTTGTGGTTTTATGTACGGTTTTATCGTGTTTTGAAAATATTTTATACATAAAACTTGCGGTTTTTGTTAATAAATATACAATGACAGAAGTTTGTTTACTTTTTACATGACAAGGTGTCAAAGGTTTGATTGCCATATAAAATTTAAAATGTTAGTTCCCGTTTCTGCCACGACTCTTCTCTTTCCGCACAGACTCTAACAGCTAAGGCGTCATCTACCTATAGATTTTACTGAGAGTATCTGATTCGTCGAAACAGGCCGCGTAGCCAAGATGCACATCGCTTACGCTCCGTAGCGATCGAAACGCAACTGTCACTGTCACACTAATACGGAAGAGTGATAGAGAGACATAATGCTTTTCGTTGTCGAAGCGATAGCGATTGTAACCTCGGCTAGGCCGGCAGTACCTATTCCTTTTCATTAAGTACCATTACATTTATGTATTAATTGTATAAAGTATGTATATTTTTGAACCGATCGGTGAGAGCAGCAACTAGATACTGTTCTGTTACGAAAAAAAAATTAAAATTCACAATTCACAGTTTTTGGAAACAAAGGTAAAGTTGACGAAATATAAAGTAAGCCGATCTTGATCAAACTTGTTTGAGTGACAAAAATGTCAGTTAAGATTTGGTACTCATGAATTCCAGTTCTACTAAAATATTTTTGCTTTTAAAAATTGATGTACAATAAGTCCAAAATTGTCCGGTAAGTTATATAAACCTAACTTATTACCAGAGGACTTTAATAAAAGTCCAAACTCCAAGGTCCTAGAGCTTCCAGACATTACCTTCTTATTTCCTAGTCAATAAAATGTACTTATGGGATAAATTAGTATTAGTATCCAAACTTAAAACCACCTAGGGATGTGTATTACGGTGCTCTGAACACCGTAGTCTTGACTTCGTGCTTGGCCAATTATTTCGCACCGGAAGTGGCCTTCTTTTTCGTACTTTCGGCAAGTTCCGCCGTGGCAGACTATCGAATTCGGACTTAGCATCACTTTTATGGGAAACCATTGTGCATTTCATCGTGGTATCAAGTCGGTTAGAAAATTTGCGGCCGGCTCTTCTACTACAGCTAACACCAATGCACTGTAAAATTAAGTACCTAAGTAATAATAGAGCGATTAATAAGCTAGCTATTGGATATAGCCCTGAAATTTATTCCATACTGATCTACTAAAGAATTGTTTGCGTCAAACCTGAACTATATTTTCCTTATTTGTAATTATCGATAGACAATTGGCAACATAAGTTAAGCATTGTGACTGTACTTTTTATATAAAACTTAACTTTTTATATAAAACAAAACTGTGTGTCTATTAATTGTAACTGTCCCCAAAATGATTATTAAAGACATAAGTAGGTACTTGTAGATTGTACAATTTTAAGTATAACCACTATCTGAAGTAGTAGTTCTGATGCATATAACGTGAACCTCATCAAGTGAGTTTTACAATAACTCCGTCCAGACTACCTCTGATGTTTTCCTTACAACAGCCCACTATATAGGTGATAAAAAGGTTTTGATGTATGAAATAATGATACTATGTATTTTACAAAAACAAAATACAACTTATATATATACTGCTTAACACAAATATAGCACTGCCGGCCCATCCAAAAACTGTTTAAAATTTGTAACTAAATGGAAGAGCTTAGGTTCTCTCTGATTTATATAGTATTTACCAACAATTTAATGTAAATTGGTAAGTTGCATCATAGGTCAGATGTAATGAAATGTGTATTCTAATATGGAAGAATAACCAAATATTTGTATAGGCCCCCCATAGAGTACGGTATTTATATTATTTAGATACTAAATGCGTATCCAGATGAGTCAATTTTTCGCTAATCTGATTAAATTGTCCAATCGAATCAGGCCGTGCGGGCGCAAACGCCACTTTTTCTCGCCGAATTATTTTCGTTTCCTGATCAAATCGGTCGATTTAATCACTACGTCTGGACTGCACTTCATAGTTATTGACTAGGTATACCAGCTTTATTCGTACATAGCTCATTACATAAGGGCAACATATTCCGTAAATGTGTTAAAAATTATAAACGTAATGTGTTTATTTGTGGAAGCAATTGGAATTTATTTCGAATCGAGTACTCCTCTGCCTGAAAGAAGCGTCCGAAAGTGAAGAAGAAAATACAACACTTCATGATTGGATGTATGCGTTACTAACTAGTAACAACTCTCAACTACCTAGCAGTAGTTTCAACTGAGGCGATGATACATCCTTCCTTGCTGATTGGTTTTAGGTGAGGGTTGCTTTAAGAACAACCATATTAATATCAACCATAAATAAATACTACAAATACTAACAACCATAGTAAGCTATGAGTAGCTATGTATTTCTTACATGGGACCAATGGAACGGTATAGGCTCCTACCTATTTTAAGTGTAACTATACTGCCAAATTTACTACTCCCCACAGATAACTGACAACATGCCGTTTAGGCTGGTGCCGGGTCAAACAGGCTTATATGTATTATTTATATGCTTGTCTTGTCAGTCATGCAAGCGAATGTAACAAATGAAAAGAATCACTGACACGCAGGTGACAATCGTATGGAGGCGATGATTGTGAAAGTGATGCTGACAACTCCAGTTGTTGTGGATGACATCTCTCCATAATATTGTGCGTTGACTAAAGATACGATTACAAAGTAGAATATTTTAGAAGATTTTTAGTCGGTGAATCATTCCAATGCCTTCACCTATAATTTTTTAGGCTTGTAGTTTTAGGTTGTTTAATATTCACTTTTTCTGGTGGCGAGCTGATTCCCAAACCAAACTGAAGAATTTTATGGTTCGCGCGGTGGTAATGGATTGTACAATGCTTTATTGTTAGACTTAGCACACTTTGTAAGTTTTTAATGTTTTCGTATGTTACCTACATACGGTCTTGTAAATAAGAGTGTAAATACCTCGTGACTGACGATGGAATACTCTTTAAATAAGAGTAGAGGAGGACCAGTACCATCTTTATCATAAGGGCGCACGGGGCCCGTGCCCAGGGTCCCATCGCCTTGGGGACCCGAATGACAGACAAAAGCTGTATATTTGATTACCCATAGTAAATAGAGGATCATAGTAGAAATATGTTAGTTTAATTCGTTTTCTTTACTTTCATAAAGGGTCGCAAATTCTTATGTGCCCCAGGGCCCCAGCATATGTTAAGACGGCCCTGAGGTGGACACTTTAAATTGTAGTGCAACCTATTAAAACCAATTGGGAAACTTTCGTAACACCCAGACAAATTAAACCATTATTATTATTGTCAGAACGAGTAAGTTCTTGGCATATATCATTGCAGTAGCACAAACCACGGGTCAAGCTTCATGTGTCATCTAATCTCAAGTCATGCGCCAGCAACGGCACGCGCGGGCGATGATGTGGCACATTTCCTGTCAAACTTTAACATGTGTGCATTCATTACCAAATATTAATTAGATTGTTTAATTTGCACTTTGAAGTCCCCAATCCGCATTAGGCCAGCGTAAGACTATAGCCTAAGCCCTCTCGCGAGTGAGAGGAGGCCTGTGCCCAGCAGTGGGACGTATATAGGCTGAATTATAAATTATTAAATTGTACTTTAAATTAGAAATTTTGCAATACAAGGACGTTGTATGTTGTTTATTGGCTATTGTGCAATTAAGTTGGGTATCAGTTGAATTTATAGACTGTTTTCATTATCTTGAGGGAACCCTAGGGCTAATTAGGCATCATGATGTCCACAAATAAACGATTATTTGATGATTTAAGCCTATATGTGACATATTATATTTGTCATTACTCATTACCTAGATGTAATGCTGATATATGTCTACTGACATCTCATAATTACTGTATTTAATGATGGAAGCATATAATCATGAATATATAAATTGTAGTTGTCTTCACAACTAATGCTCTAATTCGATTAGCCGCGCATCTGCCCTATATAACCAAGACACGATGATTTTGTAGGGTACTACACCAGTACACCTAGCTAACAACTCTACTTGATTGAATTAACGATGATGTATAAAATTGCATACCCTACGAGACCTGTTTCAATAGTATGCTGTAAAACTTGGACTACTACCTTTCAGCTAAGCTTGTAGTACCCAGATCTGGCAATGACAGCAGGATAAGTGTTGATTTTCAGAGTATATTGCAGTCTCTATTTATCCGGCGACCAAATTTGTAGTTATGTGTCAATACAAGGATCATATTTCACTTAGATCTTGCGTGATTGTTTAATGATGATATTGATGATGAGCGTGCTAATAGTAGTATCATGCCTCTGATTCCGTGCACTGGCATTTATTTGGGAGTTGACTCCTATGTCCTATTTCGGGTATTCCTCTGAAAATATTACATATCTTCATTAAAAGGGTGCATTTTGCCTAAACCACCGTAACTTGTAATTCTTTTACAAAATCATGCGAGTACTTCTTTATCTACAAAGGAAACCTCTCATCTGGAAATCGAAAGAAGGGTATTTCTGACCCGTGTTGTTTCAGAATCAGGTATCTGCTATAAGTGACTGCCTATATTGATTGAATATTTTCTAAATATTACGCATACGTATGCTGTACGTTTACGTACGTTGTACGTTTGTATGTAGGTACCTATATTGGCTTGCCCCGCAATCCACATGGTTTCAAGGATTCAGAAGTGATTTCATTTAATCTAATGTCTTCTTGGAAAAAAAAAATTAACAATCATCGTTTAGATGCAAAGCCGTGGACCGTGGCTGTTGGTTCGACGGTTTAGTTCCATTAGTCGGCTTCACCTCTAATTTAATTCGCGATTTTTCAATACACAGCATCAGTCTCCACTCTAACTGAACTACCGAAAAATCTTTTTATAAATTCGTTATTTATTTACATAGCTTGGAGGGGCGCTTCATTATACATAGGTATAACGGCTACCACTAAAGAAACTGATGTTTAACCTCCTAATGATCAATCATGGGTAACAATGCGGATTGCCGTACTAAATTAACATTCTACTAGTTGGTCCTTATTCTTTGAAAGGACCTCCTACAAATACCGTCTGTTCCGATAGTTATACCACTAGTACGAGTTCATGTTTGCGGTCAACGTGTTATGATGCATGATTGTTATACTAACGGCAGGTCGATTGACAACCCGCTGCTTAGATAATCTTCCAAAGTGGAGCTTATTAGTTATTACTTACAGCATTTGAACCTGATTTCACAAGTTTCTACCTGACTGATGTGAATGGAGCATTATAAATGCTTTTGTCAGTTCGATCTCTTGAACGGAATGTGATGGAAGGTAGAGTTGCTGTTTTCTAAGTGTTACTCTTAGTTCAGTAGTCCCTGCTTCACAGCTATTTAGTAGACGTTAAGTAAACGAAAGTAAGTATAGATAAATTCTAGACTAGCGCAAAGATTTTTCTTTGTGACAGGCCGCTATGTTGTAGCTAATGGTCAACATTTGGAGAGGATACAGGAGATGCCCAAAGTCACTATCCACCTGACTAGTAATTCATCATTCTAAAGAGGGATTAAGTGCGACGATTTTCCACTCATATCTTAAACTCTTTATTCTTTTCGGGTTTAGAGCTGCAGTAAAGGGATATCTTTTGTTGGCCTATGACAGAGCCGTAAATGAATTGGCATTATACGTGTATTGGTATTCCTATTCAGAAGAGAGAAAGATTTAATCTTCTTCCCTTCTTTAAAACTATTGTCGATTTTCTTGCCTCCCCCTCTCTCTTTTTCCAATTGGTCATACAGTTTAGGATCCTCAGAATGTATATTTTTGGTGTGTTTAGTATCCCCCGGCAACTGTTTCCCGGCGGGTTGAGACAGTTACCGTAACTGCATTTCGTTATCAATTTCGCGCCAAACCCGCTAATAGAAATTCTGCTGCTCGTCGTTCTAAAAGCTGACACACCATTCGGTCGGCTACAATGATGATGACGTCTACTAACTGGGTCGCACATTGGTTCATGACCATGCAGATCTTAAATACGAGATCGATCGTGCAGACATCAAACAATAAAGTGACTAATAAGACGTCCGCTACTGTATTAATGGTAGGCCATGAGACAACGGTTTTTGTATAACAAGAGAACGTCATTTCAAAGTCATTTCAGATCAGAGGACGATGCGATATCGTCTCATAGTACGATGCATTAATGTCTCACGATACGACATATATGTCGTTTTATGGAACAACGCAACATCCTCTCAAGGGACGATACCACAGGATGGCGCAATGTGAAGACATTGCCTGTAAGAAGAAGTCGTCTGTAAGAAGTGACAGGATGACGTAACTTAACGCGACGTTGTCGTCTCACAGAATGACGTAACGTCTTATCGTTTTACACGCAATGACGCTTGTGATCCTACGGGACGAAGCCATGTACCATTTACACCCGTAGTCTTTTTATGACGATATAGCTATAGGAGCTCATTTAGTCTCATCGCTGGGCCACGGGCACCAA
Source organism: Cydia fagiglandana (assembly GCF_963556715.1). NCBI lineage: Eukaryota > Metazoa > Arthropoda > Insecta > Lepidoptera > Tortricidae > Cydia > Cydia fagiglandana. The sequence goes on from NC_085937.1 coordinate 9,899,393, forward strand.
GCGGAATGTTACAAGGTCTTCAAACGAGACGACGCTCTTTATCTTACAAGACGCTGCCATGTCGTCTGCGGAACGACGCTTGTCGTCTCACGGGATGACACCATGTCGCCTCACCGCTTGTCGTCTCACGGGACGACGCCATGTCGCCTCACGGGACGACACTTGTCGTCTCACGGGACGACGCTTGTCGTCTCACGGGACGACGCCATGTCGCCTCACGGGACGACGCTTGTCGTCTCACGGGACGACGCTTGTCGTCTCACGGGACGACGCTTGTCGTCTCACGGGACGACGCTTGTCGTCTCACGGGACGACGCCCTGTCGTCTCACGGGACGACGTTTGTCGTCTCACGGGACGACGCCCTGTCGTCTCACGGGACGACGCTTGTCGTCTCACGGGACGACGCTTGTCGTCTCACGGGACGACGCCATGTCGCCTCACGGGACGACACTTGTCGTCTCACGGGACGACGCTTGTCGTCTCACGGGACGACGCTTGTCGTCTCACGGGACGACGCTTGTCGTCTCACGGGACGACGCTTGTCGTCTCACGGGACGACGCCATGTCGTCTCACGGGACGATGCATGTCGTCACAAGGACGACGCCATGAGGCGGAAGTTCCCGTACTTTTTATGACGGTGCCTGTAGGAAGGTCACTGCGTCTCGTCGCTGGGCCATGGGCACCGAGCGGAATGTGAAATTCATTCACACGGGACGACGCATGTCGTCACAAGGACGACGCCATGAGGCGTAAGTTCCCGTACTTTTTATGACGGTGCCTGTAGGAAGGTCACTGCGTCTCGTCGCTGGGCCATGGGCACCGAGCGGAATGTGAAATTTCTCGATCTTCTAAACATGCTTTGTACACGTGCTGCTCGGCTGAGTTACAAAAGCGTACTGAAGAGCAAGCAGCCGCGCGCTGGCAACCGGGCGACATTAGTACTTGAGTAGTGCGTTAGATGGCGCTACTAGTTGATGAATTCGCTAGATTAGGGCTGAGTTACAAGGGTGTAATCTCATATGTGGTTCAAGCGAAGGCACGGACACCTAAATATCTAGTTATACATATATTTTACTTAATAAAATATATTCCTAGCTATATTTTCTTTCACAAACAAATGCTTTTTTTATGGAGACTATATCACAGTAAAAAACATCAATATTACAGAGATTTAAACATTCGTTATAAAGTCTACAGGCACGCCTTATAAACATATTTCGTGCATAGCAAGTTCTGCTAAACGGGACAGCAAATAACTCCTTTTTGCGACATTTGCGCTGACGCGCACGAGGGACTTTTATATTTATTTTTTGAAGTAGTGAGGGAATCTCCAATTTAGAATTTAAGATTTTATAAAGTAAGACCGAGTCTACGCAGTCACGGCGGTCTTTAAGAGACTGAATTTTATGGTATTGCAATGAGGAGGGGTAATCAACATAATTTTGTCCAGTTCTAAAATCTAACGTTTTTACAAACTTCTTTTGAAGCCTTTCTATTCTGTCAATATGGACAGCATGAAATGGCTTCCAAACAGCACACGCAAATTCAAGACGACTTCTTACATAGCTGTTATAGAGAGTTATGTAACTAAAAGAATTTTTAAAGGGTTTGCAGACTCTTAAGATGAAACCTAATAGCTTAAACGATTTAGCAACTACATTATCAATGTGAGGAATAAATGACAACTTAGAATCCATTATTACTCCTAGATCTCGAATTTGCGTTACCCTATTTAATATTTTACCGGAAATTGTGTAATTATGATCAATATTTTTCTTTTTCCTAGAGAAAGTTATAATGCTACACTTTTCATTGTTCAAAAATAGATTATTATCAGTACAGTATTTCTCTAAGTTAAATAAATCCTCTTGTAATAAATAACAATCTGAAACATCTTTAATAATTTTAAAAATTTTGGCATCATCAGCGTAGAGTAAAACTTTAGAGTACTTAATGTAGTCGGTTATATCATTAATATACAGGGTGATTCAGGAGACGTGAGCAGGACTAACACTACGCATTTCGTAAATTATAAGCAACTGTTTCGTATCAGTATTAGTGGGGTTAACGTTAATTTTCTAGTCGTGTTGAAAAAAAAACTTATTAATTTATTTACGACATGCATGGTCACCCTGCAATTAGAATACTAAACTACCGATATTCTGTGTCAAATTGAATGTCATCACGGTCTGGTTACTTTTGAAAACTCGTATCTCACTCAAATTTGACAGTTTATTTCTTTGTAATCATAATGCTGTCATTACGGTTAAAGAGGTTTTATTATTATTAATTAGGTCTTGTGGGGTGACCATGATTGTAGAGAATTAAATTTGCCCTCGCCAAAAAGTTAAAAAATTGGAAAAAGTGTGGTTGTTTCACCTAAATACGACGGTGATCGATCAATTATCAGTTACTGAGTATGCAGGATTAGTCCTGCTCACGTCTCATGAATCACCCTGTATAACACAAAAAGAAGAGGCCCCAAATGGGATCCCTGTGGGACTCCTGAAGTGACGACCTTGACTTTTAATTGAAAAACGCTTTATAAAAATATAAAACTATTATTTATGAAAGCAGAAGAATATAAATGATCGTATTAGATTCATAATTGTTACATTTGCCGTAACTTATTTTTAAAATGTGTTATTCAATTAAAAGACACATCAAGATTGTTTACTTAATTTCTGATGCTAAAAAAACGAAGTATAACTCGAAACAATTCAATTAAAGAACTTGAATCTTAATTTATAAGGTTACATGTATCGCTTACCCAAAGAATGGCAAGATGGTGATGAGCTGCGCTCGACTGGTGCACTCCCTCAACTCCGGTTGGACCAGCAAAATGTGCCGCAAATACGCCTGCAGCGCTACTCGCCGGCTCTCCACGAGATGTGCGTCCTATTATACAATATAATAAAACGAATATCATAGCAGATTTGATTGCTGCAAGGAACTTATAACGACGGAATTTGGTAACTAAATAAAATTGTAGGAGTCTGGGGTCATTATTCCAGGAAAAATCTTAATAGCGCGATTCAGAATATTTGCTGCTGGCAACAGCGCCATCTAGCGACGAATTTGGTAACTAAATAAAATTGTAGGAGTCTGGGGTCATTATGTGTAATGTGGTTTGGTAGGAGTTGGGGACATTATCCCAGCAAAAATCTTAATAGCGCGATTCAGAAATTTTGCTGCACGGAACAGCGTCATCTAGCGACGAATTTGATAACTAAATAAAATTGTAGGAGTCTGGGGTCATCATCCCAGGAAAAATCTTAATAGCGCGATTCAGAATTATGACTACGAAGAACAGCGTCATCTAGCGACCAATTTGGTAACTAAATAAAATTGTAGGTGCCTGGGGTCACTATCTCAGGAAAAATCTTAATAGCGCGATTCAGAAATTTTGCTGCACGGAACAGCGTCATCTAGCGACGAATTTGATAACTAAATAAAATTGTAGGAGTCTGGGGTCATTATCCCAGGAAACATCTTAATAGCGTGATTCAGAATAATTGCTGCAGGGAACAGCGTCATCTAGCGACGAATTTGATGACTAAATAAAATTGTAGGAGTCTGGGGTCATTATCCCGGGAAAAAATTTAATAGCGCGATTCAGGATTTTTGCCGCAGGGAACAGAGTCATCTAGCGACGAATTTGGTAACTAAATAAAATTGTAGGACTTGGGGTCATTAAGCCAGGAAAAATCTTAACAGCGCGATTCAGAATTTTTGCTGCACGGAACAGCGTCATCTAGCGACGAATTTGACAACTAAATAAAATTGTAGGAATCTTGAGTCGCAGGTTATACAAGACTATACGTACCCGTTTTCGCAGAGTTTTCTTTGGAGGAAAATTATATGACGCTATGTCTGGATGTAATTTCTTTAGCTGCATATGGAGCTCGTGGAACTTAGCATATCGGTGATACACATTCCATTCTTCGTGACCAATTTTGAGAAATATCTGTAAATTGATCACATCAACACCTATACAAGTTTGCAAAAATCAGTGTCTCTTGAATTTTTTTTTCTAAGTTATAGTTATCTTATATGCAATAAGTGATCTTAAATAATTATGTTTATATTTACATATAATTTACTGAAGAATAAACCATATGATATGATCAATCTAATCTTATATTATAACTTATAGACACAGAGTTACATAAATATTACAATGTGAACTTTATTGTTAATAGCATAAGAGCATTTATAAATAGTATTGTTTTTCATAATAGAAACAAATAAGAAAATCTTAGATTACCTAACAGTATAGTATAATCACCTGGTAGACGTGGTAGGATTGAGTTTTCTTTCCGACCAGAAACGCGGTGGGGATATAAGCCTTCACATTAGTCTCAGGATGGTCGAGTATCTCGAGTTCCGATCTGCTCTCTAATTCTTGCAAACGTTTTTGTAGATGTTGATTGAATTCCATCAGCTCTGCGTGCATTTCAGCAACCTGTTGTAAATATAGCCATAAGAGTAGGACCATGAATTATATTAATATTGTATGTATGAATTATATTAGCGCAAAACAGCGTGGCTACCGAATTAAGAATGGGGCCGTATACCGTATGCCTAGCATATTTTTGGCGAGGAAATTGCATAAAACAGGGCGCGCTGGAGGATAACCCCACTACGGGTCGGGTTTCTTTGGTTATACTTTCGAATATTACAATAACTAACGAATAGAGTCTGTGCGGAAAGAAAAGAGTAGTAGAATGTATTGGTTCCCATATAATTCACGGCTCTTCTCTTTCCACACAGACTCTACCCTAATACACTTAAGAGATGTGTAAAATGATAAATGATAGCCATACTTGGACCAGTTTTTTCTCATATTGTTCAGCCTCCTGCTCCTCGCCGTTGTTTTTTAAAGCAACCCCCATTTCAACAGCAGACATGTACTGTCTTAATTGTTCTTTAAGACGATCGTTCTCTCTGAAAAAGCGGAAATTATATTTTATAACAACTTATCTTCTAAATAATATAATTTTTGATGGAGGATATTCAATTTTGATTTTGATAACAGTATTCAGGATCATATATTGTGTGTTCGAAGTCATGCTCACTTGCTTAGATCCAGAATGATTTTCTCTAATTTAAGTATCTTTTCCTTGCTTGTCTGCTCAATATGATTACACTTTAATTGTAAATTCAAATATTCCTTTTCTCTTATTTCTAAAATGGAGTGAGATTTGTCTTCAGGTACACTTTCGTCTTCCGTAAAACAGAGTTCCAGACAAGAAGTGCTCCCGTCAATGCTCCCCGCTACTTCCTCACTGTCACTTTCTGATATCTTTAAATTGTTAATACTCGATACAGATATATCATCTTTAGCAACATTGTTTGTATCTATGCTGTTAGATGACGAAAATATTTCTTTAGCACACTCTGACAATTTTGAAAGGATTTGCGATGGACTGTCTATGCCCTTCACACTATCTGGGAAAAAATGTCGTATGCTATTCTTATATTCAGAACTGGTCGGTTCACTAGTGGAAGCATGAGGAAGAGTTTTAGGATCCGGAGAGTTCAGGCATGTAGCGGGCGCGCTGTTCCATAAAGAGTCATCTTTCATACTTGGCGACCGTAACAGCTTTCTGTCATCTTTGGTTTTATTTTTCGAATCATTTTTGTCAAATGATATGACTTGGCGCAGCGGCTTCCTCTTTAGATTGGAAGGCTTTACAGGAGCCGGCAGGGATATGACTAGTTCCGCTTTATTTGTTTGATTTGCTTGCTGAGTTTCATTTAATTCCGCTCTATCAATTGATAGTGCAAACAAAATTGTTGATAATCCTAAAAGAAATATAAAACTTTAAGAATGTAGGTATTGAAGGTGTTAGAATAGAGCCTATCATTTATTACCGTTTAATAAACGGAAGCAGACAGACAGAGGTAATATATTTTTATAAAATAATGACTTATATCCATTTTTGTACAGTCGCCTTCAGATATATTGGAGCGGCCGAGGTGTTCACAATATCTGAACAAGCACTCTAACGCGTTGACAATAGAGGCGTGCTCAGATATTTGTGAGCACCTTGGTCGCTCCGATATATATGATGGCGACTGTACTGTAAATTATGGGATGAACGAAAAACTAAAAAAATATATTTGAACTCTTTTACAGCTGATTTGCAGACAGACAGAGACATAATAGTGTAAATACACAGGAGTTCCCTTTTTGTTGCTAACTTATGGAACTTGGACGGTATTAAATATTGTAAGGAATTACCTGAAGCCATGTGAGGTAACTGATATGCTAATTCATTGTTCCTGACTAATGCACCTTCTTCATAATACTCCATCAGAAGACCATGTGCTACCCAGCTTTGGAGATATCTGTCAATTTGGTAATATTTGTACTTCAGTTACATAATAATTTACTACTCTGGCAAATATTAACAACATATTAATTTAAGCCAGAATAAAACGTAATCTGATTGATGGGATACTAAACATAAGATAGTTTGGATGTGAGTCAGAGTCCCAGCTTGCTATCTGGTTCTCTGGAAACTAGTTTAGCCTCCTAAGGCCATACAAATGAAAAATGCAAAATTTTGACACAGAAATTTGAACCTACAATGTAGGAAATAAAGTTGATTTTGCGTTGTTGAAAAACTGAACGAAACAAAGTAAAAGCTACTATGTTCCAATCGAATATGATTAAAATTTTACTGAACTGAATAAGTACTATAGGTAGATTAGGTAGGACCTTGGGCCTTAGGAGGTTAGGTTATACTTAGTGTAGACAATGTAGAAATATTAAAGTAATAAAAAAATATAAGGAGTACAAATTAATATTTGATGACACCATAATAAGTTGATATTAATAAGAAAATATTTATAAAGTACATACATAAGTATGTAATAGTACATATAATTTGCAAACAATAAGATCCAATAAAACTTTAAATAGCACACCTTTCAAGTGATCTTTCATTTAAAGCAGCTCTAATGAAGGCCCTGAAGTACCCAAGTGGAGTGTTGATATTTGATAGAATTTTAAATCTTTCTTTCTCATGTTTAGTGAGGTGAAGACATGTGTAGCTCCACAATGAGTTTCCTGAAATAAGAAAATGAACAATGTAAGAATAACATTTATAAAAATACCTGTGATATATCATATAATGTAGTATCATAAAGTACGTACCAATATTGACAATGTTAAATGTAAAATTTAACCCAGCAGTCACTAGGGTCTGTAAAGCAGAGTTAGATAAGTTGGTTCTTATACCGTGACTGAGGACTTTTTCCCATTTTTCACAAAGCTGTACTATTCTGTAAAAAAAAAAGTAATCAATTTAGATTTAGTTTCATTGATTACAATAACACAAACACAATTTTGTTTCAATTAAACATGAGTTCATAATGTGTTTATCAAAATAGGTGGAACTGATATTGCTGTAACTCAATATCTTCAATGCATGCAGACTGTACTTTTATATCCCATTCATTGGTTAATGGCAAAAACTGTATCCTATATCCTTATTTGTCTTATTTCATCAACATTTAATTCTATCTATCTAGCCCCTTTGTTCTGAATTAGAGTATATCTCTAAGCTCAGTGTGCCGCTTGGCAAAGGCCTCCTTAGCTCTTTCCATTGAGGTGTGTCGTGGGCCACTCTTCTCCAGTTTGACACTTCTTCAATATTTAATTACATAACTATAAACATTTTTTGCAATTCACCTAAGTATACAAAAAAAAAACAATCACCTTATATCATCTTCTGTAGCGAGTTCAGCTTTACCTCCAAATCGGTTTTGACAATTTTGAATGCATGTCTGCAGCTCTTGTGATACAAGTTTAGATGTTTCTATCCGCTTCTTTAGTTCCTCTTTGGTGTCCATAGCATTAGCAATTGTACTTAATATTTTACTATTCTGGAATTGAGATTTAGGCAAGTTATTAGACACTTACCTATTATGCTGGTTAACTTCTTTACCAGGTAATAAAAGTCTCTGTTAAAGAAATGGACATAAATGTTTTCAAGCACTTCTAGTGTAGCTCAATTGCACTAAATATCATCTCTAACATCGAATAATTAAATAATTTGAATGTAAATTTGATCAAGCTTACCATTGTTTCAAACGAGTTCCCAGTTCATAGGCCTCATACAATCGTAAATATAAAAACCGAAATTGTACGTTATTTACTCCCTTAACATCATTAATACGTCGATCAAATCATAATTAGAATAAATTTACTTTTATCTGGTATTCGTATTGTGCCTTACAATAATAAACTGCCCATATTTTGTCTGACTATCCATGATTTCTGTCTCGCTCATCTGTCAAATTGTCAATCTTATTTTATGGCTGTGTTCAAAATAAAACAAGAAGATTTTTTTTATTAATGTCCTCTATAAACGTTGCGATAATCGAGGTGATTTGTAGTTTGTAATATTAAATATATCCATTACATTCGCGTGCGAGCCACGAGCCGAGTGTAATTGGTGGGCTCGTGGCTCGTCTCGGGGCTGGCTCGCGTGGAGTATGGAGTAGCGATTTTTTGGGCACGAGTCAAAAGGGCTCGCGCGGGACGCACGATTGCAGTTACATTAAATACGTGTTCGGCTGTCATTCGGTTACAAACCTTATACAGTGCCGTTTTCGTTTAAAATCGATTAGCTCGACTATCTTACGAGCTGTGGCCGAGACACGAGACGAGCCACGAGGCCGCGAGGTGAGAATGTATTCATTAGCTCGACGAGCTTATGAGCTCGAGGCGAGAACGAGACGAGCCGCGAACCGTCCACGAGCCGTCCGAGAGCCAAGACCGACGAGGAAACAGCTGCATTTAGAAATTTAGAACGAGAAAGTAGCTCCTTTCACATCTCGGAGTAATTAACAATGGAGCCGCCATTAACAGGCGTTCCCCTCTGTCGAAAATAGGCGGCCAATGGTCAACCATATGTATGGACTGACGTTTATCTGACATGACGTACCTATACATTTGATGTGCCCCTCCCCCGCAAAAAACGGCAGACTGTTTTGTACCGAAAATTTTAGACATGGCGTCTCCGTTATTAATTACTCCGAGTTTCACATATAGACCAGCGGTGGAACAAAAATGGGTTTTGATAACATTAAAGTTTTTTCTTTTTTGATATGTTATTGTAAGCATGTTAAATAACATTCATGTAAAAAGTTAGAAAATTTTAGGTGGAGCGTTCGGCCATATTTAAATTTTCAATTTTTGCTAAATAACTATGTCAATATAAAATTAAAGTTACAAAAATCTTTAACATATTCAATAACACTTTAATTTATTCACACTATTCGGTTTTTAGAAATCTGGAACAGCTGCTTTCTGGTGAACGTAAAAACAGGAATTATTATGTGAATACAGAATTAGAGTAGCTGATATTGCAAAATTACGATATTATCTATCAACTTAGTATACATGTAAAAAGTTAGAAATGTAGACAATGTGCTTGTCTAGATATTGATTTCTCGTTAAGCAGTATAGCCAATATTGAATTAAAGTTTGTAGAGTTAATATTACACGGTCATAATAAAGACCTTACTTCTCACACAAAAGATTAGAAATATAAAATCACGGCGACACTAAATACTGATACGTAAGTATGCATTCCGAGCTTATATTAAGTTACATTTCAAACGCGCGGCGTTTGCGCGCGCCGCGCTGTGCGCCGTGGCAGGAGGCAGCGATCGACGGTCGCGGGCTAGCGGTTAGCGCGGTGCCCTTAAAAATACGCAAAGCGTTTATAAAATTATTATCAATGGTAAATAGTTATTTTACACAGTACACTAATGGAAACTTACCTTCCCTTATTTATTTCTATATGTACTAGGGATTGCCCGCGGTTTCGTTTACGTAGAATTCGTTATCGTGTTAAGTATAGAAATAATAGATACATTTGAAAATTATTTTAGGTGCATTGTCATACAGATAACTACCCTTGTTAAAGTATTCTTCAAATTCAATACACAGGTGTCATTTCAATATAATTTTGCGTAATTTGGCGCTTTTAGGTTATAAATGACTAGCGACATATATTTTTTAAGAGCGATCATCTCCGATAATATTTACTTTATCATAAAATCAATTTCAAACTGACGTTATTCAATATTTATCATTTTAAAGTCAATATTACCAACCAACTGATCCAATTTACCTACGGTAACAACTCAAAATTTGCATCAAATTAAATGCCACTTTTCTTATCCGTTACGAACAATCAAGAGGGCCTTTACGAGCTGATGTGGTGAAAATTTTATTTAACCTTCGTCCCTTGAAACCTTCACTACGCTCAAGGTTCAACTTTACGAACCACTAACTACGCTCGTGGTTCAATTTTAGAATGTTTGAATTTGTGAATGTGCTTCCTGCCTCGCACAGCCAAACTGTGGAATGAACTGTCCGATACGACCTTCAAACCTTCAAAGACCCCCATCTTAAAGGTCGGCAACGCGCTTGCAACCCTTCTGGTGTTGCGGGTGTCCATGGGCGGCGGTAATCGCTAACCACCAGATGATCCGTCTGCTCGTTTGCCTCCTATTTAATAAAAAAAAAATGTTTCGCTTGTTTGGGTATCAATATTAGCACGAGCGGTTAATCAACAATTTTTCCCCTTGTAAAACAAATAAATAAGGTAGGTGAGGTGCAGGCATATGAGGCCCGGCGGGTAACAAGGCCCAGCATTCAAAAATAGCAGTTGCTCCCTATTATTCCCAATTATTCTGAATTTGTACTTGTTGCTAAGAAGGCCCACTGTCAGTGCAGGTAAAAAGGTCTAGTCCCGGGCCTCATTGAACGTATGAGATGAAATATTAGATTAAAATATTTTAAGATAATTTTCAATATTTTTAATCTCTTATTAATAAGGTCGATTTGAAGAAACTTCTATGAAATTATGACTTATAAATAACACTTGCACTGCGTGGGCTGTCAAAATTGCTGCAGACTTTTCTTGGTCTAACTCTAATAATTTTTCACTTGCTTTATTGACCTAAAGACGTTTTAAAGAATCAAAAAGTCTAATAACATTGAGGCACTTATACTTTTTAAAGGCAGTAATTAATTACAAGTGACTTTTTTTTGTTAATACATAGGTAGGTATTTACGATCATCATCATATATTTAAGAGTATGACTATTGTCGGTGGAGCAATTTCCATGTTTGGCGGTCCTCCGCCTTCTCTTTGACAGCCCGATACGACACGACTTTGATCTTTTCCTTTATTTGATCCATGTACGCAAAAAAAATACAGGCTTTTGATTATGGAATGTGACAAATGTTGGCGACAAATCGATCGTCTTTTGTTTTTAATGGCTTGTCAAAGTAAGTCAGTGCGTTGAACGTGGTTTTAACGCGAAAATATTTTTAGAGCTATGATTTTGTTATGATTTTAAAAGTTCGCTTACTCCGCAAGAGTGTAGTGCTTGCCTTCAAAATGCTTTTGGGATTGAAGCACCACATCTGAGCATCGTGAGGCGTTGGTATGGTGAATTTAGTAGAGACAGTATTATTCTAGATAATGATTTTCGTGAAGGTCGACCGTCCACGGCGATCATTCAAGGAAACGTGGCTACTGTGAGACGACTCATTGAAGAAAACCCACGAATCACCTATGACGAAATTTGAGGACAATTAGGGATAGGTATAAGACAAATACAAAAGATTTTACAAGAATATTTAAAAGTCGGGAAGCCTTGTTGTCTTTGGATTCCTCACGAATTAACTTCAGTCCAAAAACAGGTACTTTTTGACTGGTGCCGAGAAATGCTGCGTAAGTACAAGCAAGAAAGTTCAAATGCTGTATATAACATCGTTAGAGGAGATGAAATCTGGATTTACTGCTACGATCCGGAAAAAAGGCATTAGTCCAGTCAATGGGTCTTTCGAAGGTGACAGGAGGCCCATAGAAGTTCAACAAGCCAAAAGCGTTGCCAAACATTTTGATCGTCTGTTTTTTTTAAACGCGACTTTTTTGTACCGTACTTTTAAATAATAAAAGAACGTTAAATACTGAGTAGTACACTACCATTTGTGTGCCCGCAGTCATTGAAAAAGACCGCGAGAGACGACCGAGAAGCCGCATCCTCCTGCGTCATAATAATGCGTCCACCGATACCGCAATAAAGGCAAAAACATTTTTTAATTACGAAAACGTGGAAAATGTCTCTTATACGGATTATAATCCAGACATTGCACCCTGTGACTTCTATCTATTTCCCAAAATTAAGGATTTAATTTGGGGTTTGACATTTAAGACCCCGGATAAGGCAGTTACTACGTTTCATCACCACGTCGAAAACATGCAGTCAAGTGATTGGGCCTCATGCTTCCAAAAATGGTCTGAGCGAGTGAATATGTGCATAGAATGTAAAGGGAAACATTTTGAGAAGCAATAAATGTATTATTATGGTTATAAATGATTTTATTCAAAAGTTACGCAAAACTTTCAGTGCGGCCCTCGTATGCGTAAAACCTCTTCGTTAGTTTTCTTTTCTTTTACGATAGAATTGCGAAAAATATATATTTTGCAACGAGTGACGAATTTTAAAACACGGTCAAAGGGAGTGTTTTAACGTGCTTATTATAGCACCGGTCGTAATGTAGCACCAGATGTACTGTAAAAATTATGTTAAAAGATAATACTTACTGTTACGAATAAATATTTTTACTGTAAAAAAATATCCCACCAAACACATTTTCATGTAAATTTTGTTGCTAAGACGAAACCATAAGACTCGCACTGTCAAAAAGTTGTCAGATCTCTTGTCGAGCCAAGCTTCAAACTCTACAAGCCCTAACTTCACTAACTCTACACCTTAGTCAAAATATGTGGCTTGGCTGTTTCGCTACCGCCACATGGGCATAAGGTGAAAAATTTATTAAATTCATTATTTTTAGGGTTCCGTACCTCAAAAGGAAAAATACTGAACCCTTATAGGATCACTCGTGTGTCTGGCTGTCCGTCTGTCACAGCCTATTTGCTCCGCAACTACTGCACCAATAAGTTGAAATTTGGTATACACATGTAAGTCTCTAGCCCAAGGACATACATGTAAAGTAAATAATAGAAATTCAAATAAAGGGGTCACTTTTGAGATGAATGATAAATAGAAGAAAAAAAAACTATATCTTGTTATAATTAATATAAGAGAATTAGAATATGAATTAATATAACAGAATTTTTTTAGAATTTTAATTAGTATAAGATAGATATGTATATTGTCATGTTATTTTCTCGAACTCCCCATCGGCATACAAACCTCCTCAAGGTTTTGCCCACGATGGGTCTTGTAATAATAATGTACTTTATTTAGCTTATTGTTCAATAAATTAAAAAAAATATATATATATATATATATATATATATCAAACGAAGGGGCTCATTGTAAGAATCTCAGATATATTTTTTCGTAATTTTAAAATAAATAGTTTAGAAGTTATTTAAGAAAATACGCAAAAAATGACCATTCCCCTCCTCCCCCCTTATCTCCGAAACTACTGGGTCTAAAATTATGAAAAAAATACACATATTAGCTCTCTTCCTATAGATGACAGGAAAACCTATTAGAAATGTGCAGTCAAGCGTGAGTCGGACTTAAGTACCTAGTTTTCCGATACCTACGGGTTTTTTAAAGACTACTCACTTTTCTCTAAAAAAAATATATTGTTAAAAATTGTGTAATGTACAGAACCCTTGGAACGCGAGTGCGACTCGCATTTGGGCGGTTTTTGTATTATACTTACATACAATAGTTCTTGTAGAAACGAAACGGCCAAGCCACACACTTTTGGTGTAGAGCTAGTAAAGTTAGAGGGCTTGTAGAGTTAGAAGCTTGGCAAGAGATCTGATAACTTTTTGACAGTGCGAGCCTTATGGTTTCGTTTGGGCAACATTGTACATCAAAATGTTTTTGATGGGATTTCACTTCTTTTTGTAAGTTGTTTATGACAATCTTCCATCCCCTAATTTAAAGGGTTGGGGGTGATTTACTATTAAAAATCCTGAAATAAGTATCTGGGGGCATCTGTTACACAATGTACTTCTTACTGATTCCCCATATAACCCTTCACCCCGTAAGGGTAAACTTTGGGGTTGAAATCTGCCTTCACCCCGTAAGGGTAAACTTTGAGGTTGAAATCTATTCTATATCCTTCCCCATAACAATACCTATCTACGTACCAAATTTCAACTAAATCGGTTCAGCGATTATTGATTTCCCATACAAAATTAAACCCCATCTTCATCCCCTTAGGGATAAATTTTTTTTAAATTTATTTGTTGTTTGTGTACTAAAACTATCTTACATACCAAATTTCAGCTTCTTAGAGGACTTCAGGAAGTACCCGGTATTGATGATCATCAAGTGAGTGAGTCAGTGACGAAATCGAAGTTTTTAGATATGAATAAAATCTAAAGTATAAGAGCTATGCAATTGGTATGCTTAATAAGTCCGAGAACTTTGTTTATCTGGTATAATCCAACCCCAAGTTATGAGGGTTCCAAAAAACGACGAAGCGCTTCGAGAAAAGGTAGATAGTGCCCTTGCGCTTTTCTCGTCTTGGCGGGGGCACTGCTGTGCCCCCAGATGTTAAAAGATGAGACTACTGTAACTAATAAAGATTTATGTTTAGTTACCTACTATTTTCGCGTAAACTAGACAATTTTTATATCTTTAGTTATTAAGACCCAAAATAATTATTTTCACTTATTATAAATAAATCCTCCTGTTATGAAGTATCAAATATTGTTATTTGTATATGTATAACTCTTAAGTTAAAAACAATAAAATCTGTTATTACCTACAGTCAAAATGATTATTTTTTGCGGGATTAAGTAATACACTGGTAGTGTTCAATAAGGCCCATAATAGGACTTTTATAAAAGGTATATTTTCCAAGAGTATCGTGATATTTTTATAACTATTTTGGTATAATGAAGAAACTTAAATAAATGAGAAACCTATTTGAGTGAGTTTTTCATACTTCATATCCTGTTTATTAAAAAAAAACCATTTTAATAACCCTTTGACCGCCGTTGTCCGGTATAGAAGACAACGATAGACCGATACGCTGGCGCCGTCGTCTTGTATACAAGACAGATATTCAACCACTGAGTTAATGTGAAAATAATAACAATTGCAATTTCATTTACACTCGTGTTCATATTTAAGGTCTTTGTTTTTTCATTTATTTGCTTTTTAAGCCGCTATATAAATACCTTCTTTTATAATAAGGCATTTAAAAAAATTGCTCCAATTTTCAAAATTTTTATGTTTCTCGTCGCCGTTGTCTTGTATAAAAGACAGCTAGGGATGGGAATGTTAACTCGATATGGGAATTTTTAAAGTAAATATAAAGTCAGAAATATGTTTTTATCTAAGTATTTGAACACTTGTTAATCGCCAATTTTTTTCAACGAACAGTAGGTAACTACTTACTAGAATACGTAGAACGAGAGTCAGATAGGCATAACTATATTTAAAGTTCAGGCAGCTTCTTTAGCTCTATAAAGTAGAGTCAGACAAGTAAATTTGCCCTTGTAGATTGTGGACTATTTAATTGCAGAAGAGATAAATAAAAATAATAATTGATGTTATTTTATAGCTTAGTGGGAAGGGATACACCGCAGCGACCGCTTCGCACAAGAGTGGTACAGGGACATACCTGTTTATCAGACTTTAGTTTTTTGTTATAACATTGAAGTTAATGTGTAATTTTTTAATAACAAGTCGTTGAACGTTTTTTTGATAAGAGTTTACCTATAGATTAATGTAAACCAAACTGAAATTATAATGATAGATTCTAATTCCGGAATAATATCTTTCACTCATTAAAAATTCAACCCACGTGTAATTTTCACTAAAACAGTTCCGGTATATTGACTTTATCGACACATGATGCGCAGCTTTAACGTTACGCCAATAAAGTTTACGTACCAACAAGCGCTTACTCCGTTGACCTAGAGACTATTATTACTTGATCCGCGCGGAAACAGTCCTTGTCAGTCTGCACTGCGGGCAGTCCATACGCGCCGTTGTCTTGTATAAAAGACTTCTCGTACAGCCTAGTGCGGCGATATCACGTCTTGAATCGACATTGTTTAGTGGTTGTTTTTTATGTTAAATCCCTATATTTTAAACATTTTCGGGTGCAAAATATATGTTTAATTTTGGCAATTTGGAATGAAATTAAAACAGGATAAGAACAAAGCTAAATTAAAAAGATTTTTACCATAAATTGTAAATATCGATATCACTATTTGCAATCCCTAAACTTTTTATTAGTTGTTTACTTAAAATTTGCTCTGGCGTGTGAGTGAGCGTCTTTGCGGACTAGGTCCGGCGGCCAAAAGGTTAGGTGGGCTGTATATAGGCATATACGGCCCACACGGAATATACAATAAGGTAAGTGAGGCCACTTACCTTATTGTATATTCAGGATGTATACCGTGTAATATTGATCAGTTGGTTTATAATATACATATTATGATATTGACGTTGAATAGGACAGGACATGACAATAGGAACCAGAAATAGGTATAGTTGGTCAAACCAATTTGTCAGTAAATAAAAACAAAAAACTATATTCATCCTTTTCTTTTGGGTGCTAGTACTAGTGTAAGTCAAAGACAGTATGATGATTCTCCCTGTCTATGTTTGAAATGAGACAGTCCTTTGACAAACTATGTATAGTAAAAAATAGTTGTGAATATCTTGTACATTTTTATTACAATATTAGTCAAGATAATGAAATATAGCTGGTCAAGCAAATCTTGTCACTAAAAAAAGGCGCGAAATTCAAATTTTCTATGGAACTATATCCCTTCGCACCTACATTTTTCAAATTTGCCGCCTCTTTCTACTGACAAGATCTGATTGACCAGCTGTAGGTATTTTTACTTAATAAGATATTTTAATTTCACGTAATGTCCGCATCTAATTTATATATGTGCACGGTAAACAAACAAATGAATGATAAGAAAAGACAGACAGTGTTACTGAGCGGGAGGTGGGGCGAGGGGCGAGGTATAGGTAGGCTATGATAGGCTCTCGAGCGCCGCGCCGGCGACCGGCCAGCGCCGGACGCCGCCACTGACGGACCAGCGCGGCGTATGTATGAATTTCGCGCCTTTTTAACTAGATTTTACTATTACAATGCAAGCTACACACAGAAATTTCTTACTTTCCATAATATGGCTGCGTATATTATTTTATAGTAATAGACTTATTTTTACAGACTCTAATTCAATATTAGATCTTATAGGACAAAAAACGTATATTAATTCTAAAGCATATATCTTATTCTTCTAGCTTTTTAGCTTGCCTATTAACTTATAAATTTAGATATGTTGTTGTGGATTTATTAAACTTTAATTCAATATCGACAAAATAATAAGCTAATTGTAGTTTGACAAAGAAGCACGTTAAAAAAATTTCTAATAATTTTACATTATAAAGCGTCATACATATTATAAACAATGGAACTTAAACATTGCACTTTAATTCAATATTAAAAAATCATGACTAAAAATATATAAATACCTAATTTATATCTAACGCTCGTTCTAACTTTTCATCATATATAGCATATATGCTTAAAAATATGTCCTATATCAGATAAGTATCACTTTTTCAACTTTAGAATTATCAAAACTTTTAGTGCAAAAATCCGGTCCCACTATTGAGCTAATAGCTTTATTCCCTCACTATTTAGTCCGTTCAGTCGTCTGTTATTCTGTCTGTATTGTTGGTAGGCATGCTTCACTCGTTCGAGCGTGCGCATAGAGTAGCTTCGTTATTTTTTTTATTATATTCTCTTTTCTTCGAATCATACGCAGTGTTGCCAACTAGGCATAAATGATGCCAGATCTGGCATATTTTCACTCGCTTTGGCACCAAAATTTTCCATTTAGCATCTGGCATATTTTTTAGCATAATTTACTCTAAGCCAAGTTTGCACCAACTTGGCAGCAACAATATGCGCCATTGCCTTATGTGATTCATATTTTCGTATGAATTTTGACTTTTGTGGACGAATGGCCGTGGACGGACTAGGTATATAAAGTTGGTCAAGCAGATCTTGTCAGTAGAAAAACACGGCAAATTTGAAAAATGTATGTGTTTCAAGTGTCTAATTTCAAGTGACATTTTAGCATTTTTTTATCATATCTCAAAAAACTTTGTCATAATTTTGGCATAATCTAGACATTAGTCTAGCATTTTTTCAAAATACGAGTTGGCAACACTGATCATACGAATGGAATGACATACACAATAAAATGGCGTCGAGTCTTTTTAGTTGAATTGAAGTCTCCGTTACGTTGCTGTATTTTACGTATATGCGAAAAAGCGTGTGTGTTAAAATTTGTGACTGTGCTTATGAAACTTTAGTCTAAACATTACTGTGATATTAAACGTGAAACCTCATTATGAGTAATTACGATGACGAACAATGTGAAGATGGAGAATTAGCGCGTAGCCCTGTCCAAGACGACGAAGACATGGATTTCAGGTATTTATCTAAATAATAAGATTCAATACTAACAGTAACGTTATATGTATAACTTTTACTTTTACTTTTTGCCATTTAAGTTGTGTTACAATTTTACTGCCACATGACTCGCATTCAGAACCACACCACGCAACGAGTAATTTCTGTACTTAATCTTTTATTACAGTGTACATAATAAGCTGCGTTTGATGCTAATTAAACGCAAAATTAAAATAAAATCGAGTTGAATACCTGTAATCACAATCATGTATTTGGATAACATGTTTTCTATGATAATGTTTGATCAGGAAAGCATTGTGCAATTAACATATCAACAATTTTTAGTGCCAGGATAAAGAATTTATAATAGCTTCAATTCTATATTAAATAACGGTAATGTAAATTAGTCCATGCTATAGAAATGTTACCTAAAGTCGTTTATTTTTAGTTTGTCTGATGAGGACCGTGACAATGCTGATTCTTTAGTGATCAAGCCTCCCCAAGCTGTAATTAGGCCCTCTCATAGAGACAGAAGAGGCCACAAGAGATCTGTCAAAGACAGATACAAAGAAAGTTCAAGAAAAGATAAGAAACATATTTATAGGTAAGCAGTACTATCTAAATTTGTCAATTATCCTTAATATTACCAAAATCCTAAATGTATTATCCAGAACTACAAAAAATTCTGTCAATATTGGTCTCCAGAACATTACCCCTTGTGTCCCAAGGACCCCAAGGTCTTATATTTAGAATTGAATTTTGATTGTCATGGCCGATGGAATGACCTGTCAGTGGGACACAAGTTGTATAAATAAACAAGTGTCATTCTAAACCTTTCTTCCATTCTAACAGGGACCGTGAAAAGTCTGATAAACCTACTAGAGAAAATTCTAAAGCTATTGAACGCGATGATGTGTCCAAAGATTATCATAGAGATAAACAGTACTACAGGGAGAAAGATTCTTATCGGGACAAAGAAGTAAGAGATAAGGAACTTGTTCGGGATAAAGATGTGTATAGAGAAAAAGATCCTTACCGAGAGAAGGAAGGTTATAGAGAGAAAGAATCTTATAGGGAAAAAGACCCCTACAGGGAAAAAGAAGTCTACAGAGAGAAGGAAGCCTATAGAGATAAAGAACAGTACAGAGAAAAAGAGGCATACAGAGAGAAAGAAGTGTACAGAGACAAGGAACCCTACAGAGAAAAGGAAGGATATAGGGAAAAAGAAACATATAGAGAAAAAGAGCCTTACAAAGATAGAGAACACTACAGAGATAGGGAAATGTTCAGAGACCCATCTTATAGAGAAGCAGCAAGACCAAGAGAAGCATACAGAGACAAAGAGTCACAGAGAGATAGAGATGGCTATGCAAACCGTGAAAGGCAATTTAAGGGTTCTGAAACTGAAAGGAAACATCAAGATAATGAAAGAATAGAATCCAGATTGAGATTGTTAGCAGAAGATGGCCATGCAAACCATAACAATGAAAAAGAAAATAGGTCATCTGGGGATAAAGCCTTAGAAGATTTAAGAAGTAGACTACTAAGTAAAAGAATGCAGAGTAATGATCAAAAAAGACAGAGTGATTATACTGAGAAGGAGTCCAAGCCTGATAGACAACCTGCTCTTGATAAACACCAACAAGAAAGAAGAAACAAGTTACTAGAAGCAGGTAAGCTTTGTTATTTTATTAGCCTATAAGGAGGACAACAACATCTGTAACTATACCCTTTTCAAGCAAATATAAATGATTTATGATCTGATACTAGATTTTTAAGCTTGATGAAAACAGATGTCATAAGTTTATGCATGTATGATTAAACCTCCTAATCACACAAAGTAATTTAGATTTCTTGTATTTACTTTTTAAAAATCAAGTTAGATTTATAACTTTTCGTTTTTAGAAAGAGAAATGGAAAAAAGAAAAACGGAATCACGCAATGAATTGGAAGCAAGACGCGAAGAGCGTCGTCGTCGCGGTAAAAAACGCTCTGCGTCTTCTGAAGAACCTTCTAGCAAAAAAAATAAATCCACACATTCTCCACACTATGGGGATGTTGTCACAGTGTCTGATGCTAGTGATGTGGACCTGAAGAGTGAGGCAGGATCTAATTCAGATCAAGAGGAAGGTAAGTTGTTAATGTTTTCACAGGTTTTTTGACGTGTCTATTTGACTTTTGAAAATATAGGCATGTCAAGTAACCATAATTTCTTCAACAAAAAGGTGCAATATGTAACAAACTGTTTTCAAATTTTAGGAGAGCATTCAAATAGTGAAACAGATGATGGTAGTTCTAGTACAGATTCAGACTCTGATGCTGATTCAAAATCTGAAGAAGGTGATGAAAATGAAGAGGATAGGAAAACTGACAAGGAAGAAGAGCAAAAAACTGAAAATGTTAAACAAAAATCACAATCACCACCTGTCCGCAAATCAAATCATGGCACTCCATCATCAAATGATTCTAGAAGGTAAGTCTATTAGAATTACCTACACTGCTACAGTTACATGCCAAATAAGGATAACTTAATAGGAATTTCAGTTCAAACACTTTTTGGTGTCTATGTACAATATTCTTAATTTTTTTAACTTCTTAAAGAGTTTTTTAAAATATCAACCTGACCACAGACTGTAAGTCTAAACCTCTAAACCTGCCACTACATACAGAACATACAAATCTTTTATCTAATGTAAACATTTTATTGTAGGTCACTCTCTAGATCCAAAAGTAGAAGCCGGTCTCACTCTTTCTCGCCTCCTCCACCTGGCGAAAATGGGAAACCAGCAGAAGAAGCGCAACCATCTAAGGAAGATGAGGAGCAAGTTCGTCTTAGGGAAGAGGTTATTAATGCTCTGCCACCATATTTCCCTGCACTACAGGTAATTATCTTGATAAACCTCACTACCCAGCTAAAATAAAGTGGTAATATTTATCACATTATTTAAGCTTGGTAGCTTTTGCCAGATGTAATAGGGGGTATTACTGCAATGTTCTGCCAACAGAGTTCAGCACCCCGAGTAAACCACAGAGTAACTTATACATACTGTGCCTTAAACTGTTTTTTGACAAGTTTTCACAGACAATAAAATATGACATTGATGCATCAAGGCGGTTTGTTAACAAGGGCCTACTGGGAAAGGCTAAACTCAAAATTCAGTTATCTGCTGCTTTATCGCTCGAACATGCAAGAGTGATAGAGATAACGAAATTTCAATTTTCTTGTTTCACGGTAGACCCCTAGATTGTGATGGATTGTAGTAGTAGCGCCCCCTATGCAGAGTTTCCCGTAATATTCCCTATTGAATGCGGTTTTTCGACAGCGATATTGAAGTCGCTAACAACCCTAATTGTATAATTATACTATTCTAGTGTACAGTCAACAACAGAGCTATGAATACAGGCAAAGTGTCAAAAATATGTATACAGTACTTTATTGAATGTACATTAAGGTCGTGTATACATATTTTTGGCACTTTGCCTGTATTCATAGCTCTGTTGTTGACTGTACAATAAAATACAACAGCTTAAGTTCAATGCGATGATTTATTAGTTGATAATATTATATGAGTAAGTTAAACGATTTTTTATAAGTTCAAAATATAACATAACTAGAATAAAAATGATTAAATGTGCTTTGACATTGTTTTGTTGTTTATCCTTATTATTTTCTGCATGTAGTATTTTATTATTTTTCTAAAATATGTATTGGAAAAATTATTAACTAAGATTATTTACAGGGGTGTCGATCAGTTGAGGAGTTTCAATGTCTGAATAGAATAGAGGAAGGCACATATGGAGTTGTTTACAGAGCTCGAGACAAAACAAGTGATGAAATAGTTGCTTTGAAGCGACTAAAAATGGAAAAGGAAAAGGAAGGCTTCCCTATAACCTCTCTGAGAGAGATCAACACATTACTTAAGGTAGGATCACAATTTCATATTATTCTATTAGAGTAAGCTCACTTGAGCCATCTCAATGCATCACTGCTGGCTGTTAGAAGGTATTTCGTTTAAATGTGTTATTCTCACAGAAGAGGGACCAATGCACCTTGCGATTAGGTGTGAAAAAGAGCTAATCGCAAAGTGTAGTTAGGTCACTTTTCACACTATATCGCAAGATGCACTAAAGGTCTTTTTCCAAAGAATGACACAAATATTAGTTCGCAATGAGGCAGCTTGTTTGAGCCGCAAGCTGTGAAGCACTCGATGGCTCATGTGTTGAATTCACTATATTAATGCCTTGTATTTTATTCCTACAGGCCCGGCACCTCTTACCTGCAAGAGGGTTGTGCTAGAGGTGTGACCCAATTGCAAGGGTTAACAACTTCGATACACGGGCGGGCCTAAGTATCTTATAAGGGATTTATTCCAGGGGATCAACCCTCCAATGCTCCCTCAGTTAATTATGTACGAACGCAATGTTCACTGATGAGTAATTATCAAAAAGCTTAGCTACATTTATTGAGCTGCAAAGTTATTTAAGATGGCGATACAATTTCCATGATAGTTTAATTGAAGTGCATAGGAAGATCATCTATCATCACATCTGTTCAGGTAACACTTTAAGACCAACTACACCGAATATTTTAATTAAATTTACGCGGCGTTTACGTAGCAAACCGTAAATCAACAACGCGACATACAATACGTGTCACTGCGTGAACGCGGCGTCGACCTTCGGTATGGTGGGCCCTTTAGTTATTAAGTATGTATAATATTATGATTAATCATCGTACCTTTATATCTTACGTTTACCGCAGAAGTTACGGATTCTCCACACTTCAACAAGTTTATAAATGTATGTTCTTTTGAGTACTGTAACTGCTGTGTTGGCGATAAACGGTGGCGAATCAAATAGATATGAGTTAATTTGTCTACCAGTGCAAACATTGTACTCAAAAGTAACGAACATGTTAGTCAAACAGACAGACATATTCGTCACAAAAATGTTTACATTAGTGGAATTGTAGATGTGTAAACAGTAAGAGACAAAATATGGTAATGTGGACAATAAATTCAAATGTCATTATGTTATTGCAATATATTAATACTAGAGTTAAATGAATTTTTACTCTTAAGAGCCCATCAACGTGCACACTAGCGCCACTTCTAAACAATCGTGAATACTTAAATTTAACGAAAAATACATAAAGGGAGCCGCTACGTACTGAATTTGGTATTTAAGTACCATTTGAATACATCAAACTAGTTTTTATGTTGCTGGATTCGTCGATTTATGAACTCAAAACAATGTATTCAAAAGGCACTAAATACAAAATACAGTACGTAGCGGCCCCTTTTTTAAATATCTTTCGTTAAATTTAAATAATCACGATTATTTAGCAGTGGCGCCAGTGTGCAGGTTGATGGGCTCTTAACGAATTGTTTGTGCAAAGACTCAAACCTATACACGTTTTCTGCAAATGACAGAATCAAATACTTAGTTCCAATACTGTTTATATATAATAGCTTTTATCAAACATTGCTCTAGATCGTATAGTCATAGAGTTTATGACTTTCAGCAACGGAAATTCAGTGAATCTAATTTTTCTTACTTAGAGATTACGATTGTGTCATTATCATGAGTAAATTAACAAAATTCATAATCATTATTTGTGTATTACAGGTTGTTTTGAATACATCTTTGTTTATCAATTGAAACCATCAAAATAAAATGGAAAACACTTGTCATAGGCTGCCCCATGAGGCGTTCTGTTGTAAAAATACCTTTGGCCAAGTGATCCTTAACTCAAATGGCGTTTCCATTTCAGTCGCTTTAAGGAGTATTCAATAAAAAAAATATACTGCATGGTCTAGCTAGAATATACAGGCAATATTGTACAAAAAGCAATACTCTTAACTGTCCTTCGGTGGACCTTATGCCTTTTGTAATAAGGTCCACCGATGGACAGTTAACAGTGTGAGCGTTGGTGTGTGATGGGACTGATGGGACAGTGAGAGAAAATCTGAAACGAGATAAAATTTACTTTTGGTTAAATCTTAGTTTGATTTTGTGGGGAATGAAAAGTGCTGGATGTAAGAAACAAGGTTTTGTTTTCACATCTGTGTAGAGCACATATTGTTCTAAGTATTACCACCTGTTCAAAGTATTTAAAAAAACCTTTATAATACCATTATATTGATTACATTAGATGATGGTGACAGTTTTTGTTTTAGCACTTGAGTTATTTTATTTTACATTGTTCAACGTCTTTTTACAATAGGCTTGCTTTACGGGGCGAAGTTTGCTACAAAGAGATAGTTTCCATTTTATGTTTATGTGTTTTTGTTTAAATAAAAATGTTTCAAAACGACTATCATACAGAAATAATTTATTAAGTCTCCATTAATTAGCCAGTTTTTGAGGAAATAATAGGTCTTTTTCAGAATCAGAAGTCTCATAAAATACTGATTTGAAGAATTGCAAGTTAGATCTCTTCCGGTATGATAAATTGTTTGGTAAAAGGTCATAAGACAGTCATCTACTATCCAGACGTCGACGGGAATGGAAATAATGTGAGAAACTGAAACAGGAAATCAAGATTCATAAATGAAAACCCCTTCGGAATCACACCAGAAGGCTGTATATACAAAAGGCACTCTCTTTCAACAGCTGTATATGTTACAAAGAGATTTTAGTGGTTTTTAGAGGTTACAGGCCTTTATAAAAAGCCCCTCGTAGCACTACTGCTGCTCGCAGCTCAGTGTGATTCCGTTGGTAACTGAATTGACAGCCATTTTGTGATTTGTTGGTTCCAGCGGTTCCTGTAAGGACCCACGAAAGACATGGAGCTACGTGTGAATCTTCATTATGCCGTGCATCAGTGATTCTGGCAAAAAATATCAATCAGCATCAAACAAAGGAAATGATTACCAGCAGAAACTGTTAGATACAGCTTGTCCAAGTCAACAAAGATGTAGGTTTGAAGTTTGAACTGCAAAATAACAATTACCTAATCTTGCCGTTAATAATTTTAGTTAGAATTAACGACTTGCGTTTTAATGATCAGATTGAGTTATGTATTGATAAACTTATCTTTTATCCTCAACATTTCTTGGAAGGAAGGAGCAGGGCCCCTAATGTGTCTTGGAGATTACACAGGTCCAAGACACGTTAGTACTATAGAAACAAAGACGTTTGCGGTGGCTTGGGCATGTGCAACGCGTGGATATTACTCGTTTGCCAATTCAGATGGATCTTATGGTGAGCCAAGTAGCACTTGGAAAGAATGGAAAAGCGACACGTAAGTCGTTAAATGTTACATTTCAAGGACAGCGTGTATATCGAATGGAGAACATGATACGAGCTTGCTAAAGACCGCGATGGGTATGAAGCTGCCAACGCGAAGGGCTGTTAAACTAACGGTTCCAAGATCTAGCACAAAAGCGCGCCAAAAGACATAATAGTCAAGAGCCCCCATTTTAGATACCACAACAGAGGACGCAAATGGCGTCCCCGCATTGGCTAATATGGTCACGTGAGACGTCTCCCGCTTATAGACGCTGCTTAAGTCATGGAGATAAATTCTCGTTATCATCTGGATAGTAGATGACACACTGACCACCAACCTGTTTAATAAATCTTCGGAAGCCGTAATAGTTTGCGCGCCTTCAAATGTTTATCAACAGAGCACCACATTTATACAAGGCGATCAGTACCGATCAGTCCGCGTTCAGGGGGCCGATTTTTGAATTTCGATCGTTCGATTTTGTCACTCGAAAATCGGTGGAAAACGGCGAAATACTATTTTTTGAAATTCGAGCGATAGAAATTGGGAATCTAGTGGTATTTACCACTCGTTTTCAATTCTATTAGTGGAATTTAAATGCCTAGTAGTGGAGATATTATTTAATGAAATACACGAAATCGAGTGGTCGAATTTCAAAAATCGGTCCCCAGTACGGTCCTTTTTAAACGACTTCTTAAAGATGAGGAGGTTCTCAATTCGTAAGAAACTTTTTTTATGTATATTCGCTGATTACTCACCAAAAACGCCTGAATTGAACTGGAAAAATCATTTTTTATTCAAAGAGTAGTCCCATTTAAAATTTATCGAAATCGGTCAGCGGTTTTTGAAAAATATAAATATTGTATACCTCGTTGATATTTTTGTTTACTCCGAAACCTCGCTGTCTCATTGGAGCAGTGCATTTAGTTGGCCTACCCATATTATTTATAAAAAATATATCTACTTTCCACTAAAAATAATTTCTACTAATTAGCAATTTAGCACAATCAATTGGAAACTTAAAAAAATATATGGGGGAATAATAAAAAAATACAAGACCGCAAAGTCTCAAAATTATTTTTTTTAACTTCGTTTTAGGAAAATAATAATGGTACTATTCGATTCCTTACATTTTAATTAAAAAAGTATTGTATAGCTACAATATACATAAACGCAATATATCACCGACTAAATCACAATTCCTTGCTTTCCATACATCGAAATGGCTTCTAATTAGAGATGCAACGGATAGTTGTTTGGCCGGATACCGGATATCCGGCCTGGACACTGGCCGAATATCCGGTATCCGGCCGCCGGATATTCGGCCGGCGGAACTATACCTACATTTCGGTTTTTCAGGTGCGCATTCTGCAGATTTGACCTGTTTCCTAGTAAACGTTCGCGCGGGCTCATTTCTAGGTTCAAAATGCGTGCGCGTGCAAGTCAGTGGAATGATTAAATTGTTTTAAAATAATAAACAAGTACGATTATGACTTATGACCGTGTCTGTTTCTTAAATCCAATTTGTTTACTTTGAAATCAAGCAATGTTACTATCCGGTATCCGGCCGGATAAAAGGTCACTATCCGGTATCCGGCCGGATAGTAAAATAGTGGCCGGATAGGCCGGATACCGGATAGTAACCGGATATCCGGTGCATCTCTACTTCTAATGTAACATGGTGAGGTCACGATGTATTGCCATTTTCTTACTCGGAGTAATTAACAATGGAGCCGCCATTAACAGGCGTTCCCCTCTGTCGAAAATAGGCGGCCAATGGTCAACCATATGTATGGACTGACGTTTATCTGACATGACGTACCTATACATTTGATGTGCCCCTCCCCCGCAAAAAACGGCAGACTGTTTTGTACCGAAAATTTTAGACATGGCGTCTCCGTCCGAGTTTTCTTAGAAGCGTTTCGTCGGTAAAGTGCAGGTGTCAGACTTTGACCATCATTTGTGACTAGATATCAGAATTTACCAGTGACATGATTAATCTTATAAGTCTGATATATCCATACAACGCCACAAGTGTCGCCGTTGTAGAGTGCGCTATTTATTAAGTTTTGCATTTTAGGTGTATGTGTCAATTTCAAAACGTTAGATTAAGTTTTCATGACTGTCACAAAGTTTATTGACGGTACAGTCGCCATTATATACATCGTAGCGGCCAAGGTGTTCACAAATATCTGAACAAAACCTCTATTATGAACACCTTAAAATTCCCTGTTCAGATGTCGTTGCGCATCTTGGCCGCTCCGATATACCTGATGGAGACTGAACAGCGCCACCTAGCTATATACCTATCTGTGAAACTCCTTTTATTATTCCTTTAATTATTTGTTGGTTTTGTGCCCATGACTGCTATTTATTAGGCATGTTAAAATCCAATTTATATTTTGAAGTTATAAATAGCATATCACTGACAGAAGTAACATGCACACAGCCAAAATGAAAACATAATAAATAGCGCCCTCTACAATAACGAGGAAGCATAGGGCATTGTCTGTAGATTATCAGTCTTCTATAATTAATGAAGTATCAATTATTTCAGCGATGATTATGCTATCCGTAAATTATTAAATTTAGAGTGGAATTAGGGTGTAAATATCTTCTGGATTTTTTACTATATTACAATTATTTTATTTAGAAGCCTTGTTATTTAGAAATAATATTTCTAAACCCCCCTCAGGTCACAAGTATATTATGGGTTTAAAGTAACACATATTATGGGTTTAAAGTGACCTGATCCCTGACATAATGCAGACTTTTTAATAGATGTTGTAATTCCTAAGTTAATAGGATCAAACTTACTGAAACAGAGGTAAGTTTAGAATTTTGTAAATTTTTATGCCTAAGTGTAGTGTTCACTGTAGTTTGTGCCTGAGGCAACAGTTAGGTCAGACCAACTTTTTGATTTAATAGTTGTAAATACCAGTATCAATTCAGGTTGTCACACGCACACGTACCTGTAAAAAACTTGGATGTTGCCGTGGTAAAGGGTTTTTAGGAGCTCCATCTACAGACTTGCATGGAAATTACCAGTTATATACTTTTATTGCTCTTTTATAATAAATAAAATGTCAGTAGCTTGTGGTATCAATAATGTGTGTGTGATGTTAGTATAAATAATTAAAATGTGTGGTTTCTTACAAATATGTACGAATCATGCAATAATAAGTATGCACCTATGCGTTTATTGTATAACATTGTATCGCCATTTAAAATAACTTTGTGTCGGAAATATTAATTTTATCATTTGTTAATACGCTTTTAATCTAGATTAAGTTAATTATTCTTCCACTGAGCTGTTTTTGTATAATGTAAGACCATTTTTACATTGTGATCTTAATGTGTATTTAAATATTTTGATCATCAGAGTTCTGAAAAAAGATTCGCTTTTGTTTCCTTGTTTAATATTGAATGTTTTGTGGGATATATAGTAACAGCACCAGTCATGGGACATTTAAGAGGGAATTTGGAGTATTTGTGATATTTCCCTAATACATGTGAATGGTCTACCGCTTAGCGTATTGAAAGATGAAAGTCCTACCCGTCTTTCATGTTTCAGGCGTGTTGTATCAAAGATACTGCAATGAGTTTCCACATACTTAACAAATTAAAACTATGCTATTTTTCTCCAGTCATGGACACCAAAGCTCCAGTAATGGGCCCCCCAGTAATGGACACTGCTCTATCAGTATAAAATATTGAAATAGGTCATCAGATCTGGTCCATGTTATCATAATATTGCATTATCATCCGATTTGCATATTTAATTACGAATACAAAATTTCAACTCAATCGGAAAACGGGAAAGTGGCTCAAACTCGGCTACCAAGATTTGACCCACACTAAAAAACGATATTAATTTATCCGAAGTCCGAGCATACCTCCTGGTTGACATATTTCGTAACTACATTTTACTTCTGTATTGTTTAAACATGAAATGATGGCATGGCAAGCATCATTATGTAAATTTCCCATTATAGGAGGTATGCAGTTTTACAGCTCCTATAATGGGATTGGGCCAAATACCACTATTTTTTTACATGTGTGGACTCACAACATAGTATGTTGTATACCTTATCTCATGGTAAATGCAATTAACAAAACACATTTTAGTTTTCATCAAGTATTAATTAATTAAAATTTAATAAATTAACTCACCTCTCTTAGCGAAGTTGTTAAGAATTCGTAGTGGTATTTTTTTTCAGTGACACGACAACTTTTGGAT
Organism: Cydia fagiglandana; assembly: GCF_963556715.1. Taxonomy (NCBI): domain Eukaryota; kingdom Metazoa; phylum Arthropoda; class Insecta; order Lepidoptera; family Tortricidae; genus Cydia; species Cydia fagiglandana. Next base: position 9,929,353 of record NC_085937.1, read on the forward strand.
TGACGCCAATTTCTTAAAAAACAACCAAATTTAATAAAAATTCAAACTGAAACAGCTCTAGGACTCTTATTTATGATAATATACAGGCAGTGTTTATAAACTACTTTTAGACACTTATTTTACAGGATTTGTGGTTTTTTGTCCCATTACTGGTTCCACGCCCATCATAGGGTACACTACTATAAATATACGTAACAAACATTTTATTTACTTTTAGTGCCCTTGACTGGAGCACTATTGTGTATTAAATTATCTTTCTGATTCAACACAATTGACCATCTATATTGTATTGTACTGTTACTAAATGGGTCATTCTAGTTTTCGGGCTATTGAGAACTTAATAGTCTGTGCGTAAAGAGAAGACTCGTAGAATGTATAAGACTCTTCTCTTTCCGCACAGACTCTAAATGGCTTTAAATGCTTCTTTTACCAGCGTCGTATATGTTTCCATACTAGCTCCATTGTTTGTCCTGAACTTACTAATTATTCACGTATTAAATCACAATGTAACATATTGTCGGTTATTATAAGGTTACAATAAAAATCACCCTTATCGACAACCGACAATGTTGATTGCCCGCGAAACGACACATGTTGCTTTTTTATAATAATTTGTAAGTACTTAAAAATTACCACTGCATCAAGCAGTCGTCAAGTAACCCATACAAAAACCCACTGCCTTTACCAATTGGGATTCATCCCCATCTCAGTGTTGCAACATACTTTCGAACCGCATTTAAGAGTCCATCACCGTGCACACTAGCGCCACTGCTCAATAATCGTGATTATTTAAATTTAACGACAGGTATTTAAAAAGGGGGCCGCTACGTACTGTATTTTGTATTTAAGTACCTTTTGAATACATCAAACTAGTTTTTATGTTGCTGGATTCGTCAATCTATGCGTCGAAAATTAAAACTGCCGTTTTTGTTTTGAGTTCATAGGTCGACGAATCCAGCAACATAAAAACTAGTTTGATGTATTCAAAAGGTACTTTATTCACAATACAGTACGTAGCGGCCCCCTTTTTTAAATATCTTTCGTTAATTTTAAACAAACACGATTATTGAGCAGTGGCGCTAGTGTGCACGTTGATGTGCTCTTTATACATGAACATTGTATGGCAAGCTTGACAGCAGTCTATGGTATGACAGCTTCAGTCGCCATATTTAACGTTGACCAGCGGCCTAACTCGAGTGCGCCGTGGCAGGATATCGCGTGCGAGATTTGACTACCTGTCTCTTATTAATACAATAAGAAAAAAAGGGTAGTGTATCTCGCGCTCGAAACGCTGTCGGGGTTCTTATCCTGATATCTAGTCAAGTCACAATCGTTTATAGAGAATAAAATTAGAAACATAAATAATGGAAGTCGCATTTGTGTGGTGCAATATTTTTTTTTTTTTAATTTATTTACTCAATAAAAAATACACAGTAATCCATTACACATATTTTTTCGCCAAACTGCATGACAGTTTGTTGGCGAACGGTTTAGTTTTACTTTTAGTAAATCGTTTAATCTCGAATGTTACGTAAAATGTGACGACTTGATTAAAATTACTCGCAAAACAGAATGCCCCATTGAGCAGATCTTTGCTTCAATGTATTAAATGCTATGTGTATATTTAAGTTATAAAATAATCTCTCTCTCTATCTGTCACTGTGGGACTGGTATTAGGTACCAGGCGGTCTAGCATAAGTTGCGTTCTCGCGCGCGAGTCCATACTTGAATTCGCGCTATAAATGTATGCGTACGCGCGCGAGAACGCAACTCATGCTAGACCGCCTGATTTGCATTTTCAGTTCAGTGACAAATTCTTGAAGATTACAATTTCATATACTTTAAAAAATAATTATTAACAGTTTTTTTTATAAACATTACTTGTTCATCGGGTCTGTTTTTATTTTTTAGTTTTCAATAAATCCATAATGCTATTGATGTACTATCGCGTCAGTATGCCTCATGTTTGTTGTGGAAGGCTTTATTTATTATTTTTTTGCGGGAAACTCATCTTCTTTCTACTGCTATTTAAATCTTTGAAACGTCAAATTTGGATGGCCTGTAGGCTTAGCATGAGTGCGCCTAGTATAGTAGAGCGATCGCAGCGCATGGCGTGGTAAAAATTGGCACTAACAAAGGTTAGCGTCTTTAACATTCCGTACAAGTTAATGTTCTCTAAATGGAATTGTTTAATAATAACAATAACTCCTGAGATATTCATTTAAATTGTATGGTGTAAAGGAGCCATTGTAATCAGTATAAAATGCTTAATATACGTATTAAATTTGTTAATGATTAATAGGTACTGTATCCGTATAAATAGCTTTCAAATACCACATAATCCAGTAACTTTGTCGAATTTTGTAACTTTTGTAATCCGGTAGTTCTGATTTTTTGCAGACTTGTTTATGATGTTGGCCCAATGAATATTTGAATAATCCAAGTTTGTGACTTCGAGCGCCGAACGCAACTTTGTCAAAAATCTAATAAACCGCAATTTTTTTTAGATTTGGGCGATTGTAACCCTAATGTGCTAGTTTTTAAAGTAGACTAAATTTGCTACAATAAGACACTAGAATTGTCTCTGTACATCTAATATTTTCCGAGATAAAGCCTTTCAAAATTTTATACACGGTGTAACATGAGTAAACCGAATAATTTTAACAGCGCATTCCTGATCATATTTAGAGACAAAAATGTCCTGTAGACTTTTTTGAAATTCGCCTAGTTTCAGAGATATTATTAATTAAAAAAAAAACAAGTTTTTATTGTTACATAGTGTAAAAGGCCATTTTGATGGTGATGTTCCTGCTATGGGACGTAGTCTAAATATCCTTATTGATAGAATGTCAAAAAGTGACAAGTAACACTTTGCAAAAATTAGGTTCTACGAAAAAAAAATGTAAAAATCAATTTTAAGTGACAAGTTTACCAATAACATTTATTATTTATGTGCAAATACATTCAAAAAATTAAAAAAACAAAACAACAAAAAAAATTTTTTTTGGCGAAATTGATCTAAACTCATATTACATTTTTTACTTCTTTTGACCTCAGAAATGCGTGGTTAAAATTATTCGGTTTACTCATGTTACACCGTGTATTTAAATTTTTATGTTTATAAATATTTTTTCAATATAGGCACTCATACATTTTTTTATGGAAAATAAATATTTTGTAGAACGTGCCGGTGATGAATTCCATATAAATTACCTACCTAACCCTTATATTATAGCTAAGAACTGATGTAAAATTATAAAATTTTGAAAGGCTTTATTTCGGAAAATATTAGATGTACAGAGACAATTCTAGTGTCTTATTGTAGCAAATTTAGTCTACTTTAATAGCGCCCTAGGAAGTTACTATCAGCAGTCGCGCACACAGCGAATAAAACATTGATGAGGCGTGCGGCGTCGTATGAAGATTTAAATTATTTGTATATTTTCTGGTTCGTTGATTACGAGTAGATTGAACGTGCAGTTAGGGCGGGCAGGTTAAAGAAAGTTACGTTTAACATAATTTTCGAAGTTATGACTTTTAACTTTCGGGGACTACTGAATGCTATTGGGTTTTTTTATTAGTTCTTTAAGAATTATTTGAAATTTATAGTCAGGTCACCTGGTTCTCTTATGTAATTAGAGTGTGCTCCCACATTTGATACAAATAAATCTGTATTACTGGATGTGTTGTTAAAAACTAAACCGCAGTCATTAAATGAACCATGTAGGTAAAATGTTTGTTACGTAGTTGTGTACATATTTGACTCCCTTCCATATGTCACATTAAAAGTTGTGGTCCTGAGGCCCTACCACGAAAAACGTTTTTAGAGGTAGAGCCTCTGACTGTTAACTTTATTAGGATAATTAAGATAGGTTTTTTTACCTAAGCTAAGAGGCCAGACTGCCAAAGACCAGGTTTATTATCCCAGATATATTTTTCCACTTAAACCAAAACTCACTAATTGTATACAAATAATTAAACAATAATCAACCTTGTTTTGTTGGCTCTGAATTTGTAGTAGTAATATAGAGTTTTAGTTGTCACCTGACGGAATAATGTTTTTGAGGCTTTGGCCATTATCCATTCTTCATAATAGTAACATGATGGCGGTTATTAGAATATTTTAGAATTACACCATGTTTTTCACTTACACAATATTATAGTTTTGTATTGAATTCTGATAATTAAAATATTTAAATTCTCATTGTGATAGCAATTGTTCCTGGATATAGGAGTGAAGACACTTCTGTCATGTGAACCATCTACCACTATCTATCGCAGTATACTGTGATAATCGCGTAAGTCATGGTGATCACAGTAAAGCAGGCTCTTCGAGCAAAGCTGCTCTGGTGTAACTAACGCGGTATAAGGAATCCCTATTACACAGACGGTTAAACTACTGCAGAAAGGCACTGTTGCTCTATCAGTGTGTCATTGTAACTGCGCTGGAGATCCTAAAGCGTATATGGTGGAAAGTTCGTCTTTTGGGCGCCTGGGGGTAAATTTTACGCGGGGTCTCGCCGTGATGGCGAACGGTAAAGTGCGCCCCATTTTAACTAACAAGCGACACGCTCCATTTGCTTGTTTCAGGGTCAACATCCGAATATAGTCACCGTGAGGGAGATCGTGGTGGGCTCCAATATGGACAAAATCTTCATCGTCATGGACTACGTGGAGCATGATTTGAAAAGTCTTATGGAAACAATGAGGGGAAAGAAGCAGGTCTTTTTACCTGGTAAGCTCTCTTTTTATTGCCTTAAGGGCTTATTTTCATCACTGGCGTAGGCAGTATAGGGACCGTGCGCGTTGGAGGGTCTGCCATCTTGTGGCCTGAATGGGAAACATATGTGCACATGTACATTGCCAAAGCAAGTGCTACCATCTACCGTTCTCGTCGGTACGTTTCCTTGTGCATAGTAAGTTCTGCCATCTGGTGAGGTACATCGGAAGCATAAATGACACATTTACGCCTCGCGCCAAAAATCTGACTGCTCCTATGCTGCCCCTTATAGTTCATGCACGGGGCATATCTGTCGTTATTTCGCTCATTTTGCAAAATAATATCGGACTATTGATGGCTCGCTGATAAGTTTACATTTTTGACTGTCAAAATATACACGTGTCTGAATATATCACCATTGTCATCCATCGACATCTACACTCATGTAATTAGTTAATTGATGTAAAGGAAACATTAACAAACAATGTTTTTCTCTTCCAGGGGAAGTGAAATGTCTGATGACTCAATTGCTGAAAGCTGTTCACCATCTTCACGACAACTGGATATTGCACAGGGATCTCAAGACTAGCAATCTTCTTCTATCACACAAGGGAGTACTAAAAGTACGTTATAATTGTCTACTATGGAGTGTAAAGACTTAAGTACATCTTATGATATAATTAAATGTAGTTTCCTCACGAACCTCCTAGTAAAGATAAAACACCCAATCTACTTCGAAACACTAGCAATTCGCTGTGGACTAGTTTCATATAAGTACGGTCAATGAATTTAATTTCAGTACCATTTCGTGCTTACTCACAGCTCACAGTGACAACAGTACGAGGACCCTAGCGACTTTCATTTTAATTGTTACTGTGACAAGGTATGAAATGGAACTGAAATGAAATCTCTGACTGTACTATTCTCTTGCTCACAACTCGAGCAGTCTGTAGCATTCCATTTTTGAATATTATCACGTAATTTAAAATTTAATGTAATTTTTTTTTATAGGTGGGTGACTTCGGGCTAGCCCGCGAGTACGGTTCGCCGCTGCGCCAGTACACGCCCATAGTGGTGACGCTGTGGTACCGCGCGCCCGAGCTGCTGCTGTGCGGCAAGGAGTACTCCACGCCCATCGACATGTGGAGTGTGGGCTGCATCTTCGCCGAATTTATTACCATGAATCCGCTGTTTCCTGGAAAGTCTGAGGTGGACCAGTTGAATCGAATTTTCAAGGTTAGTGTAACATTTCTTTCTCTTGTTCCAATTTGGGCGCCAACGCCGAGTTATCGGTTATTTGAAAAGCATCTGATATTCTCGCTCTGATATGATCTGCTACTTCAATGTGGTTCAATATTTTTTGTTACCTATAATGTTTTTGTAAAATGTTTGCTCGGTGTACTAGAGTTCGTCTATGACGGGGGTCACCAATTAACTTCTTCAGGGGTTCGGTTATAAAATAAAATGACCAACGCGATACGTTTCTATTTGAGGTTATTAAATAAATAAGCAAATATTATTTACAGCACAGAATAGGTCGGCGATCCGCCATTTCGTGACCCCTGGTCTATGCTAAGTATGCTGCAACAAAATATGACAGGGCCACTATAAAATATGATAAAGTTTTTTCTTCTGGCATAGTAAATTTAAATAATAAAATAAAATAAAATATCTTTATTTCAGAATATAAAAATTCCATACAATATTGTTAGCACCATAATACATTACAGCTAGATGTTAGTAAGTACATTAAAATTAATCATTAACACGTATTTAACGCAATTAAGTAGTATTAAATAATAGCAGTATTATTTAATACTTAAATTGAATATTGAATAACCACTAGGACCTGGGCACTCCGTCGGAGCTGGTGTGGCCGGGCTACAGCGAGCTGCCGGCGGTGCAGAAGATGACGTTCGCGGAGCACCCGGCCGGCGGGCTGCGCCAACGCGTCGGCGCCGACCTGCTCTCCGAGACCGGCCTGGCGCTGCTGCAGGCGCTGCTCACCTACAACCCCGCCCGGAGGATCACCGCCGATGCCGCGTTGGAACATAAATACTTCCAGGTGAGCTGGCACCATCTAGAGACTATTGTTTTAACATTCGTGTAAATATACTACAAAACTATCAAGCGTTTTTAAAAAGGCTAAGCAGAATCTTGAAAGCAGAGCGGGAAGTTTTTAAATCGATGATTCTGGATTAATCAAAGATTAAAACTAGTTCTTGCAAACAACACCTTCGGTTTATTTTTTTAGGAGGAACAGTAATGTTATATTCACGTGACGCTTATTAGATATCGTTGTTGGCAAAGAAAACTACTTATCTCGTGCGTAGCTTATGGTAGCGTGAAGTAACCATGACGATATTAGTCACGGCTCCCGTAACTCTAAACTTGCCTATTGAACGAACTTCAACTGAGCCAGAGGCGATTTTAAGTAATTCATAGCTTTGAAGATACCGCGTCCTATATATCGGCCGAATCGGTTAGTATGTAAATTGATTTAATTTATATATTTTTCTAAAACTTACTCAAACGGTGCCTAGTTAAAATATAATGGTGATGTTTGAGATAGTATAGTAAGAGTCGGTTGCACCAAACTGTTCGTATCGTTAGAGTTTGCAAAATTTTTATGTATGGAAAGTTTCATAGTAAAGCGCCGGGGCGCGCCGGCTGACGTTGATCAGTCTGTCAAATGTGGTGTAACTGGGCTTAAGTGAGTAATATTACAGGAACAACCGGTGGCCATCGACCCGGCGATGTTCCCGACGTGGCCGGCCAAGTCGGAGGGCAAGAGCCGCAGCACGCACAGCCCGCGGCCGCCGGCGGGCGGCGCCGCCTACGCGCAGTACGCGCGCGCCGACTCCGACGAGGCGCTCGGCTTCCGAGTGCAGCCGCAGCGCTCGCTCAACGTGGCGCCCGGCTTCTCGCTCAAGTTCTAGCGCCCCCCCACACGATACTCGGTGACACCTCCCACCTGATGTTGCTGCCGGCCGACCGCCCTGTGATCGACGGGACGATTCATCCGGTCTTCCCTACAAAAACTGCCGTTCTATGTGATACGTTTAAATCGATGATCCGTTGTTACAAGCCCGGAGTTGACGTTCGTGGCCACTGTTGGGATTCAAATTTTAAATTGTACTCTGATGTTTTGAAATATATCCCGAACCAATGTATGATAAACTGTCTAGTGACGCATTTACTAAACGAGTCGTTTGTTGTATTATTTGTTGATGTTTAGCACAAAAATGCTTACTTTTGCTTACCTCGCTAGTGATAAGGTCTTCATCTTTTGAATGGTATTTATTATCAGATCTCCCGGTAGTATTATTTGCCCCGCACGAAATTAGATGTCGTGTCCTTTTGGTAAAATAGTCGAGAGAAATGTCAATAAATGCATTAACAGCATGTTTAGCATTTTGTGCAAACATGGGTGAAACAAATAACCACGTGTACTTATAAAAAGTATATGTATAATACGTAGTGGTATATTTAACGATATAAATTAGTCAAACACTTGGTGTCATAGCAGATGTATATACATAGATCGATATTTTTGCATTACAGTTAAATATTGATGTAAATGTGGCCAGTTTAAATTATGTGGGATGGCTTATCAGCGTAGTAGTGAAACTAATCATTCTTTACATTGGATAAATTCACTTTTTTAGTTCAAATATGAAATTGTGTAAATAGGGTTAACTTTTTGCTATTAAATCTGTTAATATACCTTTTCATTATTGTAACAATAGAATAGTCTTAGTCTAACTAGCATTATAATTAAAGTATGGTACAATATAATATGTTTTGACGACAATGTTTTATTATTTACACCAAGTTTTCTCACATAACGTTCAAAGCACCCGTGAAATAGGATACTTCTCATTCGTTGTAAAGAACTGATATTTTCCTCAAGCATAAACTTAATTTAACAAATAATTTATCAGTTATCAAACAAACGAGAAGTACCCGTCAAATAAAATAATGGAATCAAATGACAATCACGCTTGTTTGTATTTAAAATAAAAGTCAAAGCAGTGCGAAGTAGGTAAAGAGAACGGTTTAGCGGCCAGCATCATTCAGTCCCTTCGGGAGAGCTAGGAGTGAGTTGATCATGTCCGCGTTTCGTTTCCACGTCCGGTACTTGGTGTCGATGAGGGCGTTGGTCTCTATGATGAGTCTACCGCCGATGTCTCCTCTGTATGCGTCGATCATGGAGTGGATGTGGCGGATGTACTGCAATGCAAACAATATTTTTATAAATGAATCCCAGAGACCAAGGGAAAAGTGTGTAGGTACCTAAAACAATTGACCACCGATGTGACAAGGGGGATTTTCAGATACTTTTTTCAAAAGCTTTTTTTCCACTTGGAACAAATTCGGAAACTTATGGACTCTAGTACTTGATATAAATATCATACTAAATAAATACCAGGAAGGAAAGTGTCCACTTCAAAATTTCATCATATATTATTTCTTACGAAATTTTCCAGAGACTGAAACCTTTTCCAACTTGTTGACAATGCTCCGCAATTAGCATATCTCTGTTCTATATGTAGGTACCTACTTCTGTTGTAAATAAACATCGTTTTTGCTATTTCGAAGTTGGTCCGATTTTTAAAGTAAAAGTTATTCACGGTTGAAAAATAGGCTAAAAACCAACCACTAAAATATCTTCAATCGGCAAGGTGCGAATGCGAAGGCTGTGGAGGGAGAAGTGGCGCTGATTATCACAAATACACGTACCTAATCTTATGGAATGTCTCACATGAGTACCTAGTATGTTTGAACTAATTTTACTCCATAAGATTTAAAATAGAAAAGCCGACAAAATGAGGGCAGCACCAGTCGTGCACCTAGCGAATAGCGCCCCTGTACAAATATTAATAACTACATGACATTCGCGAATTCAAATGATTTAATTGAATGGTGCCCTACTTCCTCGTCTGTAATATACGGTTGCCCCGACAATGGCCGGTGGTTGTGCTGGAAGTTGTGTTCTGCCACGCCGCAGACCAGGACCAGGGTCACTAGCAGCGTTGAGAGGTGCCACCTCACGGCTGCCATACTGCCACAAAAACAAAAAGTTATAGAGTTACACCAAGAAAAGTCTGCAGCGATTTTGATAGCCCACGCAGTGCAACTGTTAGTTATACCTATGTCATAATTTCATAGGAGTTTGAAGTTTAAAATAACACTTGCACTGCGTGGGATCAAAATCGCTGCAGACTTTTCTTGGTCTAACTCTATAACTAAAGTAAAGTATAGGGTAAAGTTATCTTACCGAGCGATGGTGCCATACCTTTGGCCTATACGCCATCTATAGTCGGCGGCACTTTTTGACATTTATTTAACAAATTTAATACATATCAGTGATAGAACAAGGATCAAAGTCAAATGGCGTTCTAAAAGTTGTAATCAGCTGTCGAAAGATGGCAGAAAATTTACTGTGGCAACAGAAATTACTTTGACAATCCGCCTCTATATCAAATTCTCTTTGGTAATAGATTCAGGTTAGCCATTTATTTATTTATTTAAACTTATTGCATAAAAGAAAAACCGGGCAAGTGCGAGTTGGACTCGCGCACGAAGGGTTCCGTACCATAATGCAAAAAAAAAACAAAAAAAAAAGCAAAAAAAAAACGGTCACCCATCCAAGTACTGACCACTCCCGACGTTGCTTAACTTTGGTTAAAAATCACGTTTGTTGTATGGGAGCCCCATTTAAATCTTTATTTTATTCTGTTTTTAGTATTTGTTGTTATAGCGGCAACAGAAATACATCATCTGTGAAAATTTCAACTGTCTAGCTATCACGGTTCGTGAGATACAGCCTGGTGACAGACGGACGGACGGACGGACGGACGGACGTACAGCGAAGTCTTAGTAATAGGGTCCCGTTTTACCCTTTGGGTACGGAATCCTAAAAACAATGTACCAATACACTGCTCCATTCAATTTTATTAGCAGTTTTTAGGGTTCCGTACCCAAAGGGTAAAACGGGACCCTATTACTAATTTATTTACCTAAGATTGTTTTAATTTAAGTACCAAAACGAACAAAATTGCAATGTAGTTGTAAATAGGTACATAGTCCTATTGCATTATTTTGTCATTGCATATATCTACGTCGTAAGTAGATATTTGAAAATTTATCAATATCGTGCATAACACGTGGAAGCAGATTTCTTATCTCGATGGCATTTCGTTAATGGCCAATCTACTTAATCCTAACTCGGGTAATTAGATGCGCGGTACTTTTATCTTTGAAAGGCTTGGATTAAGCTACCACCCGGTTATATCCACTTCAAATGTAACGGAGGCTTCGTTTTAACAGCATTTTTATAAATTAGAGTAAAGTTTTGTATTAGAGTCTGTGTGCTGTGGGCTACCTTACATTCCACGACTCTTCTCTTTCCGCACACAGTATAACACGACCGGTTTTGACGACCGGTCTGGCCTAGTGGGTAGTGACCCTGCCTGCGAAGCCGATGGTCCTGGGTTCGAATCCCAGTAAGAGCATTTATTTGTATGATGATACAGATATTTGTTCCTGAGTCATGGGTGTTTTCTATGTATTTAAGTATTTGTATAATATATGTATATCGTTGTCTGAGTACCCACAACACAAGCCTTCTTGAGCTTACTGTGGGACTTAGTCAGTCTGTGTAAGAATGTCCTATAATATTTATTTATTTATTTATAACAGCAGGGGGGCAAACGAAACTTAAGTAAGGTACATGTACTGGTGCTCTACGCGGTCCCAGTACATGTCATCTTGAAACTTAAGTCATTATCAATAGAGGTGACAGCATGGTGTCATCTATTGCGCATCAGCATGTCGAGCACTAGTACGTTTACCTTAATGTATGGAAACATCAGTCACGTGAATTTCAGTAGCATCTATCATTTCGATTGTAGTATATCACAATACTACATGTAGGTAGACATAACTAATAAGTTATAGATATAAATATGTGGGTATGCCGTTCGCCCTTGACCATGTTTTTAGTTTAGAATAAGCCGCCATCGAAGTCACATCGTGTTTCTTTACACCGCCCTTTACATACATATCATTTGGCGCAGTCGGTAGGATACGAACCTACGCTCCCGAAGGGAGTCTGATTTCCATTCAGATTTTTTTATCTTTGTCATCTTGGCTAGGTTAAGCCCCCGTAAGTAAAACAAGTAATAGATTTTAGCACGAAATTACAATAAACTTGTATTTTTATATAAGTATAAGACAAGAGAAATGGGGTAAAAAATAAAGCATAGAATAGAGGACAGATTTAAACCCAAACAAATTTTTAATTTCGGGCCTTTTTCTAGGTTCAAAGGGTAAAAAACCGAGCAAGTGCGAGTCGGACTCGCGCACGAAGGGTTCCGTACCATAATGCAACAAAAAAAAAAACAAAAAAAGCAAAAAAAAAAAACGGTCACCCATCCAAGTACTGACCACTCCCGACGTTGCTTAACTTTGGTCAAAAATCACGTTTGTTGTATGGGAGCCCCATTTAAATCTTTATTTTATTCTGTTTTTAGTATTTGTTGTTATAGCGGCAACAGAAATATATCATCTGTGAAAATTTCAACTGTCTGGTTATCACGGTTCGTGAGATACAGCCCGGTGACAGACGGACGGACGGACGGACGGACGGACGGACGGACGGACGGACAGCGAAGTCTTAGTAATAGGGTCCCGTTTTACCCTTTGGGTACGAAACCCTAAAAACGGGACCCTCTATTACTATGACTCCGCTGTCCGTTTGCCTGTCTGTCAATTTCTATTGCCGCTATAACAGCAAATACTAATAACAGAATAAAATAAATATTTAAGTTGGGCTCCCACACAACAAACTTGATTCTTTTGCAGTTTTTTGCGTAATGCACTTGACCGGTTTTATTGAATAATTGAACTATATTTTTCTAAAATTAACTTACCCTAGAAAACTTTAAATCCCAAAAGTCACTGCCAAATAAATCGTGCGATTTTTTGAACTAGTGCGATGTTACTGCGGTAAGTGGCGACGGTTAAATGCGGTTGTTGCCGAGTTATGTTATGGGTGGTATCGGCAGGCAGGGGCGCTCGAGCGGAAGACGGCCCGCGGCCCACGGAGCTATGCGTGCGACAGCTCGCCCTCCGCTCCTGTCCCGGGACGGAACGGGCGTAAGGGTTCGCATCCACAAGGCATGGAACGATGATAAGCAACTGATAGCATACTTTTTTAATAATAATTTGATGCATAAGTAATACATAGGCAGCCAGTATAGACAATGTGGTTTTATTTGGAAAGCTTATATTTTTATCAGATATTACGTGTATTGATTTAAACTTTAAGATTAAGACGAATAAATCGTATATTGCTTTTACAAAACATTTAATGTAGGTACTTATATTGCATAATCTTAAGCGTGCGTGGAAAGTAAGTTTTATTTTTTATTTTACGATAAAGCCGATTAAATTAAAGGCCCAAATAGTAATTATGTCAATGAGTTAGGTACTATAATGTGCCGAAACCCTTTATCCCACTACACATTCAGTGCATTTTGGGAAACGAAAACACAGTATTGCTACGAAGTTCTACGCCGTAGCCCGTAGCGAATAAATTTCGTATGTAGGGAATTGAATTATTAAAATATAAATAAATAAATTATTATAGCAGAACAGTGAGCAATCGCCTTTACCGCCGTAAGTACGTTCTAGTCTATTTTATTGTGCATCATAACATTCATAACATAAAAATATGATTATGACTATACTTTTTAGATTGTTATAGTTTGTCGTCTTATTTTTATATGTTATGTAACGAAGTTGTCTAAATCTGATCTTGTGCGGGTATATAATAAGATACTTAGGTACCTAGCATAAAAGCTAATTGCAGATATTTACCTAATTAAGAAATAACAGTGACAAGCCTAACATAAATAGTTAAACACTCATAAATATATAGACTTCACTTTTAACTAAAATCAGTTCTACTCGTAATAATCGTATCGATGCCTAATAGGAAAATGTATAAACTCGTACTGAACACTTCAATATGTAAATAGGCCCTAAGGCAAGTGTACACGCTCGTAGGGGCCTTATCAGATAAAATTAAATTATTGATTAATAGGTATCTCAGAAATGGACTTAATTAGAATAATGTGTCTTTGAGAAAGTTACTTAATTTAAGCTCGGGAATGCACTCTTGAAATTAACGGAAATAAGAAAGCACGGTGTATAGTCGATGAGGGGATGTAGACTAATGTAACGTGACAGGTCTCGTTGCATGGTGAAATGTCAGCGTAGAGCGTAGGTGTGTGGGTTCAATAAATGGACCAATTTCACGTAGCTTGTCCAGTTCGTTGACGTGAGCAAACTATCACAATATATTATTTAGCATAGGTATACATATAAGTAATTATGTTATTTTAATAAAAGTTTATTATAAATTAAGTTAATTCAGACTGAGAGAAGAGGTGATTTAGATAATTTAATAAAAGTTGTTCTTTCTTTCTAGTACGCGAGTACTTATAGCATTTATTTACGACATTACAAGTATTTTATATTACGAAATTTGGGAAATTCATCCATAAATTTTACATAACAAAACTTACCTTGTTTATTGGGCTCTAGGTACAGACTCGCGTGAGGTAAAGTTCAGTTAAAATTAAATAAGTACCTACATTACATACAATAACGCCTAATATGGGTCTATCTGTAGTCTGTAGCTCACGAAAGTCGATGAAGGTAAATAAAATGTATAAAATAGATTCCGTCACTTGTTTTGCTTGATATATTAAGTTTTTATTTTTTATTTTTACATGTGAACCACTTCGTAAATGTGTTAGTTTTATTTTAGGCCACAAGGGTACGGCGTTTCATCCGGCCTAGGGACGGGGGAGCAGGGCGGCTGCCCTCGCAGCCAGTCCTTCAGCGCTCCAAGTTGGTGCTCCACGGCCTGCTTGGCTGTCCCGCCCGCGGTCGAGTACTGCTCCACACTTGATTCCCACGAGAACAAGGAGGCCAGCTCTTTCTCTGTACCGAATTCCGGACTGAAAATTAAGATACAATGTTATTTAGTAAATAAAATATAGGCATTTGTAGGTACTTTAAAAAATCAAGTAATTTTTGCAGCAAAATTGAAGTATTTATGTGAAGCCCGGGGGGAGTAGGGTATAGTGCATCACGGATTACGTGCTCTGCACTACTTGCATGTAGGTACAGTCAGCAGCAGAAGTTGCTAAGCGGGTCAGGTGTTCAAAATGATCTTGACGCGACTTTATTTTTAAGAGAATAAGAGCGTGTCAAGGTTATTTTGAACACCTCACCAGCTTAGCAACTATTGCTGCTGACTGTAAGTGTACATACACATAACATTTCTCGCCAATAACAGTAATTGGTTACATTTTGGTCACGTGACCAGGAGAAATTGATTAGTTATAACAACTAATTGATCGTTCCTTTTATGCAAGTGATAGTTTATGTCTACCTTATTGCAACATATTCGTTATGCGGCAATCCTTGCAAGTCGACGCCAAGCTCCGAGGCGCGGCGTAAAGCAACGCCGATCAAGTGATGCGCGCGGCGGAAAGGCACGCCACGGCGCACCAGTGCGTGTGCTAAGTCCGTCGCCAGCATGCCCGGCTCGAGACACCTAATTGCCCTGCTACTGTTCACCTGCAATATGTTTCGATCTAAAAATTATACTCAATAGCTTTTTATTAATAATCACTTAAAAAAATACTAAAACAAAATATAATCCGGTTCGAAGGACCATTGCTTGTATTTGTGCCTTAGAGGCTAGGTTATAAATGTTATAATAGACCTCGAAAATAAAGAGTTGTGCACACTATGTTTTAAACTATGATAAATAGAAATGATAACTTCAGAGAATTAAAATGATAATGATTATTTAGAAATACAAAGTTACAAACCTCCATTGTGCAAATAGTCCCCGCGGTGACTTTGATACAATCGAGCAATCTATCATAAGATCTGAACAATATCTCTTTATCAGACTGCAAGTCCTTATTGTACGTGCTCGGTAGTCCTTTAAGTACACAGCTGAACGAGAAACTGTTTCCAAGCAGTAGACCGGCGGCACCTCGGACCAGCTCCAAGCCATCGGGGTTCCGCTTTTGAGGCATTAGACTGGAGCCAGTGGAAAATTGATCAGAAAGACGGACTATTCCAAATTCTTGCGAGCTATAAATGATTAAATCTTCCGATAGCCTGCTGAGGTGCAAGCCACATAGGGCCGCCCAGTTTAGGAACTCCACTGAAATATAAAGGCACAACAGTAAGTTTGGTTTAAAAATAATCTAAGACCATGCTCATGCTCTTGGTCTGCATGCAGTTTGTTAGGTCCTCCACCTATACAACATGTAGGTCCTTGTGAATGTGACTACACATTAAATAACCAAACAAGTGGTATCGAGTTACCAATATGATCTCGCGAAGAGACGGCGAACATGGAGTTGGGTGTGATATCTTGGAATCCAAGGGACCGAGCGAGCCTGGAGCGGTCGATCGGTAGCGCACAACCCGCTATGGCGCCGCTGCCCAGCGGACACCTCGAGAGACGGCCCATCTGCTCGTCCAGTCTCATCACGTCGTCACGGAGACCCCATGCATAGCTGTTTGATATTTGAAGAAAACAATATACTTATTGTAAAGTATTTAGCGCCTGATGGAATGTATTTAAGTGGAAGTATTTCCCGTCGCTTTTTCACTTAAATCAGTCCCATTTGTCCCCGACTTCTGTTTGGCGGCGGTCACGTGGAGCGGGGACAAATGCGTATACACCTTTAAGTGTGAAATAAACAGGCCGATAGGACTGGACTAGAAGCAAATGAAAATATGTACAAAGTGCTAAGTATAAAACGAACCAATACTCGTACCTTAATAGGAATTGACTCCAACGAATTGGTTGAGCACGTTGGAGATGCGTATAACCTGGAGCGATAATGTTTAATTCGTTCCTTGCTCGCTTGATTAGAACCTGAAAACAAACCATTAATCAATATAGTTGTTGCATCTGACATGCCTGGTATAAATTGTATTTAAGCAGCAGGTATTTAAAAAATACCTCAATAAGCTGCTTGAGAGTGGCACCCAGCGTCGGCAGTGAAGTCAGCATCCACAGCCTAGTATCCGTGGCTGACTGGTCGTTGCGGCTACGTGCGGTGTGCAAGCGCAGCGCCGCATCGCCCGCGTGCGCGTGCAGTCTCCGCTCCACCACTGAGTGGATGTCCTCTTCGGGGTCGTTGAGGCGACCGGATTGGGACAGCTCCTTTTCAATGTCTTTTTCTACCTGGAAATAGGAAAAGTACGTACGTACGTAGTTATGGTACGAAACTTGATACTAGACAGGTATAAGGATCAATATAAGTATTCAGGCTCCTCTTAGAATCAACCTCCGCGTAGCTGGTATCTATCCGTCAGTTTCAGTACGGCAAACCACCGTACCTAACATGTTCTAGAAAATGTCAAGAGAAAACTCAACGTACTTTATCAAGTCCACTTTGGATGGCGCTGTTATCTTGTTCAGACAGGTGTCCGCTACGGTGTAACTCGCGCGCCCAGGCCCGGCTGCCGGCGATATCTTCTCTGTACAAACGGGAATCGACTGCCAGTGAGTCGTTCAGCCGCCGTAGTACTGCTGAGGGCTCCTCGGAGAAGCAACCGCCCCATAGCTGGTATCTGTCCGTCTGTTTCAGTATATAGAAATTTTAGAAGTCAATTTTAAATAATTAGGTATGTGTGCGGATTTAGGAAACTTACCTACCGTCTGCTCGCCTTATGAGTTTAATTTAACTAAGTATATACCTATCTGATAAGGCGAGTGCTTACAGTAAACGAAGAGGCAAGTCAATAAAACATAAAGCAAAAATAGTTAAAAATGGTATCCATGAGAGCAAATACCGTGTCGTGCTTACATTAAGACCTCTTAGCAAGCGTATGATTCCAAAGTTGTACCACTAGCGCAGTGATCAGCTGACGTGAAGAATAACTCAAATGCATAAATGCAAAATACTGTACACTTGTGACAAGAAGCGATAATTTCTACTGTCTAATAAAGAAAACCTTTCAGAACGGGTGTGATAGTGTGGTGTAGAATTATTAAAGTAGGCAGGTAAGGTAGGTACTTACGTTAGACATCGAATATGCTTCTGACCGTATCGAAGTAAAATTACAAAAAATTGTATTTCTTTTCCTTGTCAGTCAACGAATTTAAACATACTGCTAGTACGAAACAGCTGCGATACTGAAAGTCTAATAGAGAGATGGTTCATGAGGTTATCAATACTTATTCATTAACGTTATCTCGACGCTGGTAACTTTAGTGCAGCTTGTACAGAAATTTTGAATATAAACGGTGTCACTGTACGGATGAAACGAAAGGTCAAAATAATAGGAGTCGGACTAGGAACTACCTATCGATTTGATCAGTTGTATTGTATGTTCAGCGAAAATTTCGGAAAAAAAATCGATTTTGTGTTCTGAACCGTACTAAACTAAGTTTTGTAACTTGACTCATTTTAATAGGTATATATATAAATGTACCTAGTTAACTTTTATACTATGATTTTTTGTATAGGTGTGCAAATAAAGAGATACATAGGTACTGTACTGAATCGGAGTCGAAAATGACCTTTCAAAGTAATGGCCACGATAACCAAACCTACTACATAATTGACCGAGCGTTAGCGAAGGTCTCCCTTTCAGCTTGGGCAAAAATGTTCGTATGTCCGGATGTTCTCCTCTACTGGTCCCAATTCTCAACAGATTCTCGTAAATATTTGTGAACAGGTTCGATGAATATGAAATAGTACCTATTTTGTGTCGATTCAGTTTTTGGAAGGTTTCCAAAATGACGGAAACATACATTTAATTTAATTTTAAGGCGTACGCGCGAGGTGTAATGTGTTTCATTCAGTTTACAAATAGTAAGCGAGATGACGCTGCTCTGAGTGTAGTTAAGATTTTTGCATGACTGATGAGTAAAGGCGGTGTTAGTAGATTAGATAGCGCTTGTTCAAATAGCCCGCGCCTTCACTTGCACCGGATACAAGCACACGCAATTCTAGTGCAACAAGGCTGAAGATACTGCCCACGCTAGTAGCTCACACCTTGCACATATGCACTTGTATGTTTCACCTACTGCCGGCCCCGTGTGCAAATAATTAACACTAAAACGGCTAGTCTGTGCGGAAAGAGAAGAGTCGTGGCAGAAACGGGAACTAACATTTTAAATTTTATATGGCAATCAATCCTTTGACACCTGTCTTGTAAAAAGTAAACAAACTTCTGTCAATGTATATTTTTATTAACAAAAACCGCAAGTTTTATGTATAAAATATTTTCAAAACACGATAAAACCGTACATAAAACCACAAGGAAAATTATATTTAACATTGTTCGGTTTTGTCAGCGGGAAGAAAACGGCTAAACGCCGACTATCGACTTACAAAAAGTCGCGGAACGTGTTTCCGCTATTCGCGGGTATTGATGTTGTATTTAATATTAAATAATTACCTATTTAATAAGCCCCCTAAATAACTTGTCTCTGGTACATAATCGGTAAGTATATTCATTCAAAATATATTAATTTTCATAAATATGCATCATTCATGATCTTTAAAATAACTGACAAATAGTCTTGATACTTGCCATTTTATGCATATTTATATGTAATTTCTTTTTCAGGATTGTGTAAAAGTATCTACGGTATCTAGAATAAAAGACCGCTAAGTAGGTGATATGCAAGAATTCGTAATCTACGTGCCGGATTCAAGCACATCCAGTTCAGATGAAGATAGTTCTATGAGTATCCCTGGTTGTTTTGAAGGTGTGCCCTTATTTTACCGCCAAATTTTTTGCAGAATTTTGTTATACAGAAAATTATTAATAGAATAATCGAATCACACATTTTTGTTACAATTAATTCTGTTTCTTCGATTATTCATTTCAAAGAAACATATTTTGTAACTTCTGCAGAAAATCTGCAGAAAAATTTACGGCAAAATAAAGGTAAACCCGTTTTGAAGCTAGCTCAAACATAAAGTGACATTGAATATTTTAATTCAGACTTCGATTACAAAGAATAAAACTTTTTCTTATAAAATATTTCTTCATTTGTAAGTTCCTTTACTAGGTTCTGAATAAAACTTTTTCTAATAAAATATTTCTTTATTTGTAGGTTCTGTTAGTACATAATACAAATGTACACATACATTACAAGTCAAGTTTACAATGGGTGAAATATATCCCAGATAAAATTACAGTTCTATTGCCCAATTTCTACCCGATCTACCCGGTTTTAATAACTGTTGGACTGCACAGATTAGGCAGTACATAAATGAGACTCGTATCTTGTTTAGTACTAAAATTACAGTTGTATTGGGCAGATTCTTAACTAGTTTTAGCAGTTTTGTCAATCGCAGTCACTTTTCAGTATCTGAGATATAAAAACAAGTGTGTTTTAAAAAGAAAACTGGTGCCTGCGCTAAATCAGAGCATTGATTTGACGAGCCGACACCACCACCACCAGGCTCCGTTTAGTAAGCCGTGGTAAAAAACCGGAACAAAAGGGATTCAAGTATCATGACCTTTAGTGTCGTACTATAATCACGTGACCAGTGTTGTCAGCATAGCAAAAACCAGAAAATAGCACTGGCGCGCCCTCAAATCCCACGACTCTTCTCTTTCCGCACAGACTCTACTACCCGGTCAGTAACGAGGCTTCGGCGGTTCAATACCACCCCGGGCAGGCGTGCCTCACTCCGTGATTTCGTCGCTTTGCTACAGGTAGCTAAAAGTACATCCGTTCGGCCCCAATTTTGGGGTTTGCCATAAGCCGCGCGTGGCGCTGTCGCCACCTAACGGCCATATCTGTGCTGATCGTAACAGACGCGTATTGTTAGAGAGTGAGTCTTCTGTACTTAGTACTATTATTTATTCTGTGCCCCGGGTTAGAAACCAGCACACTTTGTGGCAAACCACCTCCACTACTTTGGAATCTAGCAAGGTCGTAAGTTCGTCGTAAGCCTCGGGTCCGAACGTCTAGTACGCGCTTAACTCATCATACAAGTATCCGAAGAGTATCCGAACGTCTCATGCGCGACGAGTTACGAAACGTCAAAACAGTCGCAACTGTCAAAACAAAGTGGTTACCCGAGATAACCTATGTTACCTAAGCATATATGCTTAATCGATTAATTATTATCTTATTTTTCTGAATTGTATAGGAACAATAATATGATTTAAACTGTGTATAACTTGATCTGCCTAAATAATTCATCCTTACGGCTTAAAATGGAAGAGATCGATAATATCGCACGTAAAGACAAAATTGAACCGGCTAGTTTTCATCAATGCACACTTTTTGATATTAAAGTGGACCCTGGCTTGAAAGATGATGATGGCAATGAATTTCCAAGGCCATTTACGAAAAACCAGATGCGCAAATGGCTGAAGAAAGTAAAATGGGAGAATCACAAACAGGAAAAACGAGCTAGAGAGAAGGCTCGCGCCAAGCAGAGGAGACAGGAGGCACGTGCAGCAAACATCGATCTAGGGCCCAGCAGAAAGTCATTGAAGAAAATGAAATTTGAGAAATCCAAAAAGTCCACAGGAATTATAATTGATCTCAGTTTTGATGATCTAATGATAGAGAAGGATAGGTTCAAAGTTATAAAACAAATTTTAAGATGCTATTCTGTTAATCGAAGATCTGCTTCGCCGTTGCAGTTTCATATCACTGGTTTTAGTGAAAGAGCTAAATCTGAGATGTCACGGCATAATGGATATGAGCATTGGGATGTAAGTTGAGTAACTATGCTTTCTGTTTTTAAGTACAGATAAATATGTATCTAAATAGTTTTCCTGGCAATCAATTGTCATCTTCAATTTACTTTGGAATCCAATAAGAACAATTAGAATATATTTGGTTAAAAAGATTTGGATCAAGAAACTTTTTGTTTACAGATCCAGTTTCACAGTGAAAGTTATTTGGATCTATTTCCTAAAGAAAATTTAGTTTACCTCACAAGTGAATCAGAAAATGTAATAGAAGATTTTGAAGAAAATACCTATTACATTATTGGAGGACTTGTGGACCATAACCAACACAAGGTACTGACACCAACATATATTATTATACTCTTTGACTGACACAATTGTGTTAGGACACACAACACACCACTGGTTGTACCATAGTCCTGATTTTTGACAGATGTGTTGTTGTTTTTTAATTTTGTGACTCATCATCATAAATTACACTTTCTATTTTACCTTTTTTATTACAGGGATTGTGCCATAAAATAGCTCAGGAACAAGGCATTAGACATGGACAGTTACCACTTGACAAATATGTGAATATGAAGACTCGGAAGGTTTTGACTATTGATCATGGTATGAAATAAAACATACATACTGCAATTAATAATTTACTTGAATGATAAAATGCCCAAATTGTTTTTTATTTTGCAGTTTTTGAAATAGTTGTGAAGATTAGCGAGGGAGTGCCATGGCAAGAAACATTGCTCAAAGTTCTGCCACTTCGGAAAGGTGCTCATATTTGTGACAATTCAGTCTCAAATACAGATGACTCAGATGGATGAAGTAATCATTCAAGTTTTATTAATATTTTTATTGTTACTAGTTCATTATATTAATGTGTAAGGATAATACTGAGAAATAAATTATTATATTAACAGTTAACATAAACATAATAACAATATTTTATTTATTTATCATATCACTACATTTACTGAATTAAAGCTTTCAATTAAGGTAACAAGCATATTTATAAGTAGTTTTATGGAAAACATTGAGGTCAGAGTGAAAACTAAAAAGTATCAATAGCACAGAGTATAATTTACTATTTGAGATTATGTTTTTGTAAAAATTGTTGAATGAGTGGAGCTATAATTTCAGGATTATTCAGATGAACATGATGTGTACCAGGCACAAAGTGACATTCAAAGTTCTTATTGTTTTTCTCGAGTAACTCCCTCATCTCGACAGAAAACGCATCAGTTGCATAAGGTGAGTCAATTGCCTTTACGTATAATGTAGGGCATATTAATCTTTTAGCAACACCTTCTACAAACTTCTTATCTTCCGGAGTAAACAAAATGTGTTTTAATCTAGCATCTCTAGAGAAATAAAATTTATTTGGGTCTGCACTTGAAGGTTTTAGACCTCTGGTCATTAAGTACTGTACAGTTTCCAAGGCGACGGATTTTTTCGTGCCCATATGCCAAATCATTTTTATTTCTTCTTGTGTATAGCTAGGTGGCTCTGTCCCCAATCGTTGTTGGTCTGCTTCAAGTTTCTTTATGTAGATGGGATATCGCTCAATGACTGCGTCTAAGTCATAGTCGTCCGCGATTAAGCTGTCAATCGCAACATAAAAGTCGACGTCATTTGGGAATATGCTAGCAAATCTCATACTAGCAATGGAGCCCATCGAGTGCGCCAGCAGTGAAACCTTGTCCCATTTGAAATAATTCTTCAATACGTATATCAGCCTTGGTAGTTCCCAAGGGTAGTAGTGAACACCTGAAAAAAAATTTTGGTTGGTAGTGCTGTTATAGATACGAGTGGTGTCTTAATTTTAAAATAACGGAAGGAAGGTAACCAAAGAATAGGCCGGCCTAGCCAAGGTCACAATCGCTATCGCTTCGACAACGAAAACCATTATGTCTCTCTATCACACTTCCATATTAGTGCGACAGTGACAGTTGCGTTTCGATCGCTACGGAGCGTAAGCGATCGGCATCTTGGCTACGCGGCAGGTTCTGTCCAAGATCCGTTAGAAAACAAATCGTAAAAATCTTAACTATAATTTGACATGGTTCTATCGGTGCACATAATATTATACTTGCGAATAGGTACTAACCGGGAGGAATGTGATAAGATAATCCGTGTCCAGGGAAATCTATCGCCAGGATCGGACGTTCCGAGTTCAACATGGGAATCAGCGGGTCCCACGTGCCCGCGTTGTCCTGCCAGCCGTGCAACGCGAGTATAGGCCGGCTGTTGTTGTCTTTACCCTTCCATAGTTTTGCAGCTAATTGCCCACAACGTAGTGGGATTTTTATCTCTTCAAACGGGGCCTGAAACATGCGCATAATTGTAAATCGAAATATTGAAAAGATCACAAGACGGTTTCAGTCTATGGTTTCAGTTGTGTAGTGGTTTAGAGGTTTAGACATAATACAATATAATTTAATACATTTTAATCAAAAAGTGCCTCGATAAGAGGTAGAATTATAATCTCCAAAATTTCAATATAAATGAGGCGCCTGCTAGAAATACAAGAGCAAAATTTAAACCACGGTTGATATTATCGATCATCCGTGTAGAGGCGCTTTTCGGTGACACTTCTAACTTCTGACGAATACTTTTTTTTTTTTTTTTTTTTATTATTTTTATTTATTTATTACTATTATTAATACAAGAAATAACCTTATGATCTAATTCAGTTCCCTGCAAAACTGTTTACACAGTTTGTCTGCAGGTGCGAGTCTCTGATATAATTACTTACATACGTAATCAATGTAAAATATTATAAAAACTAACATCATACACTTAACTAATATAATCAGATATACCTTACTTTACTTGGGTGACATTTGCAGGCACAGGCATGCAATTGTCACCCAAGCATTTTCAATAGGTGCTGCTTTACTGCTGTTTTAAATCTAGTTTTATTGGGCTCGAGCCTGATATTTTCTGGAAGACTGTTTAAGAAATATGGCAACCTTTTTTTTAGAGTTCGGTCTCCGTAATAATTGGTGACGCGGGGTATTTCATATTTTTGCACAGCCACTGATCTTGTATTATGTTTATGTTCTACTCGTGTCGAGATTTGCTCTTTATTGCTGTGGTTGTTAATTGCTAAGAGGTATTTGTGTTTTAAACTGACCGGGAGTATTTTACAAATTTTAAATAGTTTATTATAATTACCTTTACAACTGTTTCTAGTTTTTTTATTGACGAGTAACTTTAAGAATCTAATTTGTAGCGCTTCTACTTTATCTATATACGATTTAAAAGTGAGACCATAGCAATCAAGGGCATAGCTTAACACGGAATCAACTATTGCAAAATATAAGCACTTTAATACATTAATTGGTACTTTAAAGCTACTTACATACTTACTTACCCATTTTCTTGTGTCTTATTATTAAGCGTTACATTTTTGAGTAATTAATAAAATAACATAATAATGTAAACATAACGTACCTCTTTGGTGCTAAGGTTCCTATGATAAATGCTCCCTAATGGCCTTATGGGCTTTATTTTCTGAACACTAGGGTTCAAAATTAAGTTTAAAAGCAGCCGTTTGGCCATAGTGACCTAATGCAATACCCGCGTATAATCCGTTGGTTAAATTAAATGCTTTATAGATAAATTTAGTTTTTAGGTACCTAATTTATTCCCGTTACCAATATCTAGTTAGGTTATGTTTTCTTATCACACGACACGATCGTAAAATAAAATCTAAATGATGAATTTCAAGTTATAACACTCGCGTTACTTGTTTAACTATGTCATTGCACAATGCTACATTAATTTTACGCGAAAATTGACTTTTGACTGAATGAGTCATGACGCGTGCGCTGTGGACTTTGGTAGATTGCTCACTGTAGTAGTAAAGAGTAAAGCGTACAGGAAGAGTAAACCGTGAACAAACCTAGTCAAGGCCAGGTATTTGCGGCAGTTGTATAAAATTCTTACGTCATTTGTCTATCATTCATTATCTATTTATTGATATAATACCTACATATAAATGCCTAGCTTCATAATTGTACCATTTATAATGTATTGTGCTAAATGTAGATCACGCAGCAATTAAGTTGCTAAGCGAGCGTGGTGTTCATAATTTCAAAACGAACTGAACACAATGCCTACTTATTATTGTTAAAAAAATTAAGAGCGAGAATATAGTTATATCAGTTATATGTCGCACACATGTACGCACTAAAATACAAGTAGTCAACTAAACTAGAATAAGCACCAAACTTCATTTAATATTAACGTCCTTAGGGGCTATTCATAAATTACGTCATTTCAAATTAGGGGGGGGGGGGTCTGGACATCGTATGATGGTAGCATGACGTAGGAGGAAACGGAGTCATTCGAAGCATGATTTTTGGATGATTTTAGGGGGGGGGGGGGTCAAAAATCGTCAAAAAACGATGACGTAATTTATGGACAGCCCCTTATAGAAAATACCTATTCTTTGGTTGGTAGGGTTGTTGGTCATGCATATAGGTACTTACCTATCTATCTCCATATAAGTACCTCGTCATTGTGATAAGGTTCTATCTAGTAGTTAGTAATTAAGGCTCTTAAGTTCCAATAGCTTTAGTTTTGGTTTAGAATTTGGAACCTTGTCTTGTTTAATAAAAGTAAAAATTAAAATTTCTCACTCAGGAGTATGTAGCAAGTTAGCATATAAAAATAATATTAGGGCCATTGGGGGACACTTCAATCCTTCAACAAATAATAAATGTACGTTAACAACTTTTAAGTACGTATACAGTAGGTATTATTATGTAACAAGAATAAAAGTAAAAGAAAATAATTTATTTAGAAACTTTCTATATTCTACAAAAAATATCACAATAATATTTCTGTACATATTATGCTATCAGTACTTTCTAGTATTTTTCAATCTCATTTAGAAATATGTAGTTGGCACAAAATTCACCATAATAATATGTTTTTGTCCATATAATGGACAGTAATTTTACCTGCTTATATCATAATATCATGTAGGATTCATCGTTAACAGAAGAAAACAATCGACGGCATGTAGATCTGACAGACGTTTATGAATAACGATTCTTAATTCAAAAATTAATCATAACGTTTGCTACCTAGTAGTACCAATGGACAAACTTTCATTCTCTATGTTTTTCTTGTTTTCTCGTGTCAAAGAAATCCAATTACTCAAACGCTAAGAACTACGGTAAAAAATGCTTTCTGTGTTTACTCTAATATTATCTTATCACTAATCTTCAAAATTATTATAAACTTCTATATACACAAGGAAGGTGCTAACAGCGGTTCATGTACGGCTTGTTTCATAGCTGTCAGGAGTGGCCGCGGCACGCAAGAGCACGCGCCGCGCCAATCGTCGAGGTCCATGGCCCAGAGAGCGGCCCCGCGCAGGCCCGCGCGCATGCCCAGTGACGTCATTAGGTGCACTTCCTCCGGACGCAGGTAAGACGCCCATTGCGATCCGTATACGGCATATGTGCCTTTGCGAGTGCGAGTCTCATGCCAGTCTTCTGGCTTGAAGGCGCAGCGCTGTCAAGAAAAATGAACATGCTTAAATTAGTCCTACAGACCAGGACCTAAAGTAGGCCAAAAATAACTTTCTAATTGTAAGTAGTTCGCATCAACATGAATCGTTTCCGAAAAATAAGTAAGTAGTGTATCTAAGTAATGCCTCCATATCGGTACCATGAAACAGAGATTATCAATAAGGAACCCAAATCTTCGGATGACCTTTTTTAAGGAAATACTTATTACCTATACGATATTAAAGAGATAACAAGGATAAAGTACAATGTGCGAATTTCCGCGAGTATCTGATATGGCAACGCAACACCTGATAAGATTACTATACCTATTCATACTCGTATTAAGATACTAAGTTCGCATAATGATTTTAAGTTATTGGCCTATATAACCTAATCTAACCTTACAATTGAGAGGGTATATATATATATAAATATAATACAGACTTAGATATTACTCAATTTTAGTATTTTCATTTAATTATCTAATAAAGACAAACCTCATGATAAGCTAAAAAGCCTGGAACTCCGGTGAAGGGTCCAGGGGCGCCGGGGCCGAACACGGGCGCGCCTACCTCGCGCTTGGTCACTGTTCTTAGCGAGTACGTCCTGGCATATGCGGGGATCCCAAGCACTAGCTGTCTGCCTGGCACTACGCTAGACCAGTATTCCACAGTTGTGTTCTGAAACAAAAGGTTAACATCATCAGCATCTTGAGAGCTCTGTCGGGGACAATTTTAACGGTTCATCGCGCATTCATTGTGGCCATTGCTACTTTAAATACTTAGAAATCATATCAAAGATACTAACGAAGTTATTGTCCCACTGTTCCGTTGTCTCCAAAGGCATCAAATATCCAGTTCGTCCACTGGAAGTAGTGTAATAATCA
Source organism: Cydia fagiglandana (assembly GCF_963556715.1). Classification (NCBI taxonomy): domain Eukaryota; kingdom Metazoa; phylum Arthropoda; class Insecta; order Lepidoptera; family Tortricidae; genus Cydia; species Cydia fagiglandana. The sequence continues at coordinate 9,957,266 of NC_085937.1, forward strand.
TTAGCAGCGATTGCTAGCCAATCAACATTCTCTTTGAACACCGCGTGATCATAAGCTGTAGAAGCTATTTCAGGTGAGGCCGCGACCATGGCGGATAACTCCATGGCGTGAGACCGAAGCTTTTGCGATAGCTCTATCAGCAATGAGCTGAAGTTGTCCCGCTCTGCGAGTTGTCTATGAGATGAGCATGGGACCTGCGAACAATATCAAAGTTTTGATGATTGTGTACAAGAAAAGATGCTATTTGTTTTAATTAGTGTGAAAACCGAAACTGACCTGAGTACAACCAGGATACTGCCAGGCAATTTGCAATCCATCAAAATTCCATTTCCGCAAGAATCTGTAAACAGATCTGCTGAACTTCTTTCTGTTTTGTGGCGTTGAAGCCATTTCATGCCACTTTTCTTCCTCTGAATCTTCGAGGCCACCGACGCCCAAGATCACCTTCACTCCAGTATGCCGGAGACTTGTAACTTTTCCATAGAAGTCTGCAATTATCAATAAAATAATATTTGTAAGGCAATATAAGATTACACTTTCATTTCTATAGGTATTTAAAACGAGAACATTTTTTACCATATTCTACGTCTAGTTCCGGATTTCCAGGGATCAATTTGAAAGACTTTTTGTCAAGATGGGCCCAGGCATAAATAACATGGGTACACATGGAAACGTCTAGTTGATCCGGACCAAAACTTCCATTTTCACGTCTGCAATAAATAAATTTATAATAGTATCAATTGGCAAACAATTACTAGAATAACTTTTCAGTAGAGCTGAAATTAATAGTAGCTCTGACCTGTAATAAGCCCAGTCAGTGAAATAACACCCAACAATCGGTTTTTCTTCCGAGTCCACGACAGTTCCTTCCCCAGCAGTTATTCTTAAATTTGCTTTAGTCCTGCATCGGGATTTATGTGGTTCATCACAGTGATTCTGCAATAGAAAACATTTAATTAGAGCGATGCCTGTAATAATAATAACTAGCGACCCGCCCCGGCTTCGCACGGGTTAACAAATTATACACCGAAATCTTCCTCAAGAATCACTCTGTTGATAGGTAAAAACCGCATGAAAATCCGTTCAGTAGTTTTTGAGTTTATCGCGAACAAACATACAAACACACAAACAGACAGACGCGGCGGGGGACTTTGTTTTATAAGGTGTAGTTATGATAACGAAGAAACAATTGTATATCAAAATTTCTTACCCCATTCCAAAGTAAACCATCCGGACAAGTAAGCTGCATGTATACTCCATTGAAACATAGGTAATATTTATTGCAATTAGTGTCGTCGCCTCTAAACATCATTCCAGAGCAAGGTCTGCCATCGAGATAACCCTGTAAAACGAATTATTATAATTACATAAATCGTAATGCAATGTCTTTAGAATATGTGTTCGACGCATTGGTGAGAGGAACCTTACACTTGTCTCAATGTCGGAGTCTATTTCAGGAATAGCTGGCGCAGATTCACCAGACTCCGCTTCACTGGACGTATCGGTTATTGCGCCTTCTGTGACAGGTGTTGGTACTGTTGCACCCGGTACTGTGGATATAAATAAATATCAGTGTTAAATCAATTTCATGACCCCGATCATATATTTCTAGTTCAAATTACTGTCTCAGTAAGTTGTTCAAGGTATGATTAAACATTTCGCCGAAATGATACTGACCTTCCTGAAGTTCACATGGTGGTGGAGCCTCCTTGCCCCTCAGCACGTGGTTTATACTGCTCAACAGCGGATTCTTGCCACAGCCGCAGTACTGGCCCGTGAAGTCGTCCAAATCTAGAGCCCACACCATATTTCCTCCCAGTCCCATTGCACGTGCATACTCCGCTTTATGGCGCGCCATGAAATCGTCATCGAAAGACACCCACTGGTCGTCGCGCGTTGCGTATGGACCCATGCGGCCACCAGGGTCTCTGACCACTCGCCAGCCATAAACTCTAATGCGTTCGCATATCTGTCAGAAATAGGCCAGAATTAGTTGTTTTGCACTTTATAAGAAGGTAAGCGCGAGAAGATTTTTTTGCAACCAATGTATGAGTCAAACTTTACCTCGTAGAAAGCTAAGAAGCCCCTGGCTCTAGTCTCGTCTCCAGGCTCACCGCCAGCGTCTGCGGGTGCGCTCAGGCCGTTCCCAGAGTTGTCCAGGAGAGAGAAAGACTGCCCGTACATGGGCACTCCCAGAACTAGCTTCTGTCGAGCTGCACCTTTCTGGATCCAGTAGTTGACAGTGAAGTTCTGTAAAAGAATGCGATGTATGGTCACTAATTCATTAAAGTTTTAGCCAGGTGACTACCATAAAGAATGATGAGTTTTTTAAACTTACTGCGTTGAAAGTAGAGTCATCGTCATCTTCGCGAGCATACATGGGCGCAATGTGACCGGTCTTCTTGTCCCATTGGCCGTGGTAGTCGTATGTCATGAGTGCTATCCAGTCCAAGTTTTTAGATAAGGTTGGCACATCGTACGCTGTGTAAACAAGTGTTCAATGAAATTTTATTGCAATAAAACACCCACGCCCCATTAATTCTTCACAAATGATTAAAATACATCCATTAAATTTTTAAATAAACTGCTGCTGCTGCTTACCATAATCGATGACTCGTTTGCTTCCTGAAACGGCGGTAGATAAAAGAAGGCCTCGTGGGTCGAAAGCAGAGCGAAGCTCTTTTACTAAGCTGGCAAACCCTTGCTTGTCGGAATATGGTCCCTTTTCGCATTCCACCTGTAATCATATACCGTTGTCATGTCGTTGTAGAGATTATTACTAATTTGTAGTCTTATGAGGGGAAAATATCAGATAGATATATTTAGGTATATACTTACTTGCCAGCACTTAGGATACTCCCAATCCAGGTCTAGGCCATCGAAGCCAAACTGCTCAACGAAGTCTATCGCGTGAACAACGAACTTCTTTCTAGCCGACGGGTTGTTGACTAGGCGCGAGTACTTGTCGCCAGCAGAATCATTCCAGCCGCCTAGACCAATTACGACCCTCACGCCTCGGCTCTTTAGGGCAGTTACCTTTTCATAGAATTCTGCAAGATAAAATTAAATCGAAGCATATAAACAATGTTTTGAATTTAATATGTACTTCTAATGCTTTGATCTCGGACTGTCTAGAACACAAAATGACTAGTGTAATATTTTGCCTATATCCCTTTTAGTCTACATCGCAAACGGTCTAGAACACAAAATGACCACATATAGGTAGGTTAGGTTCATTAGATTTCTTCAAATGGCCGAAGGCCAAACAGTACAGAAATAGGAGTCCCGCGACAGCGGGGCTCCGTCGACATCGCTAACGTAAAGATAAACCGACAAATGTAGGTAAATAAAGGTCTAAATAATTGTAGTCATTTTGTGTTCTAGTTTGCGATGTAGACTAAAAGGGATATAGGCAAAATATTACACTAGTCATTTTGTGTTCTAGACAGTCCGAGACCAACCCCTTCTAATTTTCGATTAGTTCATTAATTAGGTTCTTGTTACATACTGTTTTCAATATCCAAAGATGTGTCGTGTGGTTTCATAACTAACGTGTCAGCGTCGAGGACAGCAAATGCGTAAACAACATGAGTGCACAGTGAAGGATCGATGTCACTCGGAGTATATTTTCCTGGTCCAGGTCTGAAAGTGAATTTAAATTAATTAGGTATTTATAAAAATATTAAAAAAAATATTTTAAGTTCAATTAATTAACACGTTACAAGTTTGTAACTGTTCCAATTTGAATACAATACCTGCTGAGTAGTAAATTCATTTAAAAGTGGAAAAATTACTGTCATGGGAGAGACTTGAACTCATGGCCTTTGGATTCAATTTAAATTTGGATTTTAAATTTATTCTAAGCTTAATAGCATCGTTCGCAGACGTTTCTACATGTTAAAAATTAAATTAGTAAATTCATGTTTTTTTAATCATACAATTAAACTACTTACGACTCTTAACGAGTATCATATACTTAAAATCATTACTAAATACTAACCTGTACCACGCCCAATTGGTGTAATAGCAGACTACTTTGTATCTTTCTTCAACATGTGGCACTGTAGGTTTTCTGGTAGTTTGAACAATAGAGCTCATTTGTGAAGTAGGTCTCATAGGACGTACGGTAGTCGTCCAGGTCGGTTTGTTATAACCGGGCCTCACTTCTATGTCTTCAAGATCATCATAGTCATCTATCGATGGTCTGCTTGTAGTCGATGGATAGGTGGGCTGTGGATGAACGGGCTGCAATTCTATTTTTGGATTCAGTAAACCTTTCTTGATCGTGTTGAGCAATGGGTGTTTTCCTTGTCCGCATCTGGAATTAATTAATTATAATGATTTATTCGCCATGCTGTGCTTTTGATTATAGAAATAGGGTTTAAAAAACAAAATCATTATTAATAATTATTATAGGTCTCCACGGAAGACCAGCGTCAAGATACCTGAAAAGTAACTTGTCATCAAGCTGAGGGGAGACCTATTCAGTGACGTTTATGTTTTATACTTATAAAAGTGTTGTATTAGTTTTAAGCAATACTTTAAGAGTCCTGAATAAATTCGTCCATAATTTACAAGGCTGTACTTACCTGTTTCTAAAGTCATCAAGATCAAGTGCCCAAATCATACCGCCTCCAAGATTTAAAGACTTAATAAACTCCGTTTTCTGCTTAACAATATCTATATCATCAAAACCGACCCATTGATTGCCTTTGTAAGCATATGGGCCCATTCTTCCATAAGGATCCTTTTCTACTATCCATCCATGATTCCTAATTCGATCACAGATCTGGAATTATCGGAATGACAAGTTAATAAAAGGTACATTATAAATAAAAGAGAAGTTTCAGGTTTTCGATTTAATCTGACGGAAAGTTCAGATAAGGTCGAAACGTGTTAAGAAACTTATGTATTTCAAAACATGTTCTACATTATTTTTATATAATGTATCTTAATCCACGTATAATATCTTTTGTAGAGATCAGGATTTTAAGTATCAAGGTTGTTGAAATTACCTCATAATAAGCCAAGAAACCCTTGGCCCTAGTGTATTCGCCCTCTTCACCTCCTGCAACAGCGGGTACGTTCAACCCAGTAGCATCTTTTCTACCAAGCAGGTCCGGATCCGTGTCCCACTGGACACCGGTCGTGAATGTTTGTCCGTACATCGGAATACCCATTACGAGTTTTCTTGATGGCGCGCCTTTGGACATCCAATAGTGGATGGTGTAATTCTAAAATAAAATTATTAAGTACGATGAAATGGATCTCTGACCTGGCCGCAAAGCCAAGATTCCGATCGTTTACGCTACGTAGCGATCGAAACGCAACTGTCACTGTCGCACTAATATGGAAGAGTGATAGAGAGACACAATGCTTTTCGAAGCGATAGCGATTGTAACCTTGGCTAGGCCGGCTGATATTTCATCTCACGGTTTTATTTTTGAGTTTATGAATTTAAAAATCCTTTCCAAAAAATGCTAAGGATACGTACAGCGTTGAAATAAGTATTATCATCATCAGGATGATAGTAGAGTGGCGCCACATGTCCAGTCTTCTTATCCCACTGTCCATGATAATCGTAGGTCATCACAGCGATCCAATCCAGGTGTCTTGCCAGCACAGGGACGTCGTAGCCCTCGTCTATGACCTTCTTGTTGGGGGACACAGCAGATGACAGAAGCAGGCCTTTAGGTTTCATTACCGCCGATAACTCACGGACTAGATCCGAAAATCCTTCTTTATCGGAATCGGGACCCTTAGAGCAATCCACCTGAGAGGAAAATTATTCACATTTTTTTTTATAATACAACCAATAAACCTACAAACCGTAGAACTAAGAGTACATCAGATACATTCGTGCAAGTAAATCATAGTCTCAAAATCAATTACCTGCCAGCACTTAGGATATTCCCAGTCTAAGTCAAGTCCATCGAAGTTGTACGTCTCAATGAACTGAACAGCGTGCGTGACGAAGCGGGCTCGAGCTATAGGGTCGTTCACTAGCTTGGAGTATTTGTCACCTTCGGAGTCGTTCCAGCCGCCCAGAGCCAAGGAAACTTTGACACCGTAGCGCTTGTACTCCACCACTTGCTCGTATAGACCTGCAAATATTGCAATACTTTCATTAGGCATCAACATGAGTAAGTATATCTTTGTGAAACTAACTTATGGCCCACGCATCTTGCCAGGTACGACTGGTAGAGGTAAACTTATTCTTGCATCGTTAGTCTTATTTGTCAAAATTCTCATAGGTAGTAGATATATTATATAGTCGACATAAATGTGTTAAAGGTAAAATAAATCAGAGGTTTTCTTAGCACTGGGATATTAGCGACTTACGATTATCATAGTCCGCCCAAGAATCATGCGCCGTGATGAGACCATCGCTGCCGAGTACCGCGAAACCGTAGACGATGTGCGTGCATAGAGTTGGGTCGATATCTTCCGGCCCGTACTTGCCCAGGCCTGGTCGGTACCACGCCCAGTTCGTGTAGTAGCAGACTACCTTGTATTTAGCTGAAAATATGTAAATTAGATTAGAAAGCAAAGCTTTTTATTGCATTGAAAGCACGCTTCGGAGAAGGAAATCTGTTCCAGCATTTAGCTGTCGATAAGTTCGATAATGCTGCTACAGAGTGGTACTAAACATTGCGATACAAAAGACAATAAGATTGAAAAACCTCAAACACCTTATTCAGACACCTTACGAAATAATATCAACTTTAGAGTCTTCTTCAGAGACTTCAGTTGTTTCTAGGTGAAGTGATGGTGACGTTTCACTTTGCAATATGTAAGTGTACTCACTTTTTAGAAGAGATGGTTTATTAGGCACTTCTGGTTGTGTGGGGTTGGGCGTGGAAACAACAGGACGTGCCGGTGCAAAGTGATCTGTGTGCTCGTGATCAATGGCGGGTTTGGAAGGCCTTTCCACCATCGGCCTCGTTGTCGTCATACCACTCTTGCTTTTGCATTTTGCGCTCTTGGGCCAATCGCAGATTTGTTTTTCCTAAAATGCAAATGTCGGTTAAAAAATGACAATTAGGACAAAATTATACAAATGTATGTGGTATAAAATCTTGGATAGAGGCTCCACAGACCACATACACAACAAAAGTCGTAATGACGTGAAACTGTCAGCACAATTTGAAAACAATTGTTTTCTTATTTCCACACTGTTTTTGCCGTGTGTTATCATTTGTTTAATTCCCTTCTTTCTTAATTTCAAGAATTATAATATGTATAGGTACCATGCGTTGGTGTTTGGTAGGCTTTGTTCTCACCTCATTCCAATGAAGGCCAGCGCTGCAAGGGAACTCCTCGAACTTTCCAAAGAGACAGTGTCTGTAGCGAGAGCAGTCTCCTTCAACCCTGGCGTATTCACCATTTTCGCAAATTGCTATGGATCGAGAAAGCATTATAAAAAAATAATTTATTTTTACGATATCTAAGTATTATTTATTAGAATTTCATTAGGTATTGTTATCACAATTAACATATATATAATGTTGCAACTTACCTACAACGGAGTAGAAAAAGGCATGCCGCATGCAGGATAGGTGGAAATGAAACGTTAAAAAGTTATAGGTATAATTAATGTATTATGTATTTACAGGTATTACATATTAAAAATATTATCACAATATTATTTATTTACAGCAGACAGCTGATATCACCATATCTATCTATTTTATTGCTCTCTACTAAAAGGTTATTACCTAGTTAGATAGAAAAATATGTGATGCCTATTCACAGCAAACTGGTTTATTTATATGAGTCTATACATACAAGTAAGATATCCGTATTTTATGGTACCTACGAGTAGATATTTGTTATTTACACTTTACGACTAGGGACCCGTTTCTCGAAAGCTTGTAACTTGTAATACAAGTGGAAGTCTCTTTCTAACAAAAGCTGTCAAAAAGTGACATCCGCTTGTATTACAAGTTACAAGCTTTTGAGAAACGGGCCCTAGGTCGCGGATACATGCTTTGCATACATACATATACAGTTCAAAATGATGCGAAAGTGCACAATAAGATTTCAATAACTGGCATCGAGATGTTTAGGGTCGGTTGCACCAAACCATCTGTCACTGTTAAAGCGTTCGCTAGATTTTACTGTATTGGAAGTTTCATAGATCTCTGCTATGTGACTTTGATCAGGCTGTTATGTGGTTGGTGCAACTGGTCCTTAGTCTACTAACTTGTCTGGTCCTGTAGCTGCATGGAGACGGGCGCGGCGGGGCGCATGTTCCGGCGGTCGCCGCACGAGTCCTTGCGCGGGAAGTCGCACTGGCCGCCAGGTCCCCACACCAGCCCGGGCGCGCAGCTTTGCGCCACCAGCTGACCGTTCACGCACACGTAGAACTTCTCGCACTGAGGGTGCGGGTGGTATGTACCCGTTAGGCAGCGCTGCGGAACAATAGGAATACTAGCAAATAGGCATATCTACAATCATAGCACTGAGACTGGGATATACCTACAGTCAAAACATAAGTACCTTGAAATTTTTTTCGAGTGCTCATTGTAGCTAGCTTATAAAGAGTTTCCCAACAATTTTAATCGTGTCTTTTATTGTTGTTGTGTAGACTTCCGTGGTTAAAAGCGATGCACGGATTGCAGAGGTGGCGGGTTCAAGTCTTACCGAAGGCGTGGTCGTGAGGTTTTCAGTAGGTTTCTTGGAGGTGGTCCATTGTTGTGGTCTCTTGGTGGATGTAGGCGGAGTTTTGGTTGCACCGGGTTTGACTAGATAACAAAAACCATAAATTATTACAGATCTTTTTAATATGATTCTGATCATGTAGTTACTTCATTATAGAAAGATTTTAGAATTTTTTATTGTAGAGCATTCTCGGATAATTAATTTTGAAATTAGGGATTGTTAATGTATTCAAATCTAGGAAGTCCCTAAAATGCTTAGTAGCAGAGAATAAAACAGCAGCTGTAAATGATGAACTTTATCAAATTGCAGCAGTTAGTCTACCTGTCCCTTTGTTAGCCGGGCGATGTCTCGACACTCTCGACTAACTCCTACACGCACTGTTCGGAGCACTTTAATGTAAACTCCCTTTCTTTATCTCGAGAGATATATATCTCTCAGTGAAATACCAACCATCGCACATGGCGAACTCAGCCCAATCGCAGCGGTTGGTCCGCTTGTCCCAGTGCAGGCCGGGCGGGCATTGCTGCTTGCGCCAGCGGCCGCCCACGCACAGCAAGTACGCGTCGCAGGTGCTGGCCGATGTCATCGACTCGCCGGAACCGCACGAGCTGTCTTCGGCTGGGATGTTGCTTGGCTGAGCTGCTTGTTAGTAAAGCATTATATATTCGCATGAAAGTAATTTGTATGACCATCTTAGTTAAACAATGGTTAGCTAAATCAACCGAGAGTTATAGGTACGCTTGGCTAGGTAGGTATGTTTTTGGCACGCATAAAAGACATATAGCGAATGATATTGCTCCTGTTTCAATTTTCCAACTGACATTAACACATTACAATAGCATAGGCGTTATGTTGGTCAATCCACACACGCATCGAATAGATATCCATACCTACTTTAATAGCGCTAAGGCATGATGAATACAATCGTACCTAGATAACTGTATTTGATTCCGCGTAAAGCATCGGCGAAGACGAACAATGGCAGTATGACGTGCCTTGCGTGAAAGATTTGCAGTTAATTAGTACAAAACGTATACATATAGGCACAACACAAGATGCGGGAGCGTCATTAATGTCATTATATGTACTTACATGAAAAAAAAACGATAGTTATAGTTGGAATTATTATTTCTTTATAGTTAGGTAAGTAGGTCTGTTTCTAATGTTCCTATATGTTATAAAATATCTGCACTATAGAAACATCATCATTATCGGATACTATAGTAACTTACGTGTGGTAGGGGGTCTGGTTGGGAGTCGAATAGTTGTTCGGGTCGGCAAGGCAGCCGGAGTGCTTGACGAACCTGTGAATTAATTATGCAGGTCATTACGCAATTAATGGAAAGAATAATGGGGTTGTGAGAACGAGCCATCAAGTGTGTCTGCACATCAGTGGCGGCGCGTCTAGATTGTTTGTAGGCAAGCCGTAGCTGAGTTGCCCTTCCTATTCTTCATATGTTTAGAAAATAGCCCAAGAGCCTGAATATCAGACAAGCCGATGGGAAGTTCTATTATATGGACGCTTCGCCAGTGCTACACATAGATGGTAAAATTAGAGGCCGTGCCCAAAATCGAAACCCGAGAGGAAGGGCCCGGCAGCCTACAATCTGTCGCTGTGCAAGTGCGAATCCCCGGGAAAATAATACTTTTGATTTAAATCATCATGAATTAACGACTTACTTTCACACTTGGCGTATTTGGGCCAATCGCAGTAGTTCTGCTTAGGGCTCCAGTGCAGGCCGGGGGCGCAACGCTGCCGGCGCCAAACGGAGCCGTCGCAGTGCAAGTATGCGTTGCAGTCTCCGGCTACGGGCTTGTATGTTTGGCCGTTACATGGTGTTCCGTCCATGGAATCCCCTGTTGAAAAATCTAGGGTGAATGAAGAATAACAACTTTAAGATTATATATTATTATTAAGATTTTATAACTGTTTGATCTCGTTTAGAACACTTTTTTCCAGGGCATACAACAATCAGTAAAGGAATTCAATAACAATTAATGCGGCCTGCACCAGATCTGGTGTCGCAATTAAAATAATAATATGTATAATCTAAAACAGGTAAACACTTCTAGTCCGGTGGCCGGCTGCATGAAACAAACCTCATCAAAAAATAGAATATACCTACCCCTGTAGAGGTACCTGACATTTAGTAGCTTCCAACGCACTTGGTCGGCCTAGGCTTAACCTGGCAGATTTTGTACAAATGGCAAAAACGTTGGACAAAAATTCATCAAAAAAAACCTCATCGAAAAATAGAATGAAACTTGTATGGTAGGATACCTGACCTTGAGGACAGTAAAAAAAAAGTGGTCGGCCTCACCTTAGCCTGGCAGTTTTTGCAGTCCGACCAGATTTATTGGGTCACGTGAGAGCTACAATTTACCTCATCGAAAAATAGAATGAAACAAACGGATTATAATAGCTAAAATAAGCCTGTTGACGTATGTCTTGGTCGGCCTCACCTTAACCTGGCAGTTTTTGCAGTCCGACCAGATTTATAAAAAAATCATCAAAATTTTTTTATCGAAAAATCATATGAAACTTGTATGGTACGATAGCTGCCTTTGAGGACAGTAAAAAAAAGTGGTCGGCCAAATCCTGTGTTGGCAGGTTCCTGTGTCCGACCAATTTTGTGGTACCACGTGAGAGCTACAATTTACCTCATCGAAAAATAGAATGAAACAAACGGATTATAATAGCTAAAATAAGCCTGTTGACGTATGTCTTGGTCGGCCTCACCTTAACCTGGCAGTTTTTGCAGTCCGACCAAATTTATAATATTATATATAAGAAGAAACAGAATTAATTGTAATAAAAATCTGCGATTCGATTATTCTATGAATAATTTTCTGTATAACAAAATTCTGCAAAAAATTTGGCGGTAAAATAAGGGTACACCCTGTCCTCAAAGGCAGCTACCGTACCATACAAGTTTCATACGATTTTTCGATAAAAAAATTTTGATGATTTTTTTATAAATTTGGTCGGACTGCAGAAACTGCCAGGTTAAGGTGAGGCCGACCAAGACATACGTCAACAGGCTTATTTTAGCTATTATAATCCGTTTGTTTCATTCTATTTTTCGATGAGATAAATTGTAGCTCTCACGTGGTACCACAAAATTGGTCGGACAGAGGAACCTGCCAACACAGGATTTGGCCGACCACTTTTTTTTTACTGTCCTCAAAGGCAGCTATCATACCATACAAGTTTCATACGATTTTTCGATAAAAAAATTTTGATGATTTTTTTATAAATTTGGTCGGACTGCAAAACTGCCAGGTTAAGGTGAGGCCGACCAAGACATACGTCAACAGGCTTATTTTAGCTATTATAATCCGTTTGTTTCATTCTATTTTTCGGTGAGGTAAATTGTAGCTCTCACGTGGTACCACAAAATTGGTCGGACACAGGAACCTGCCAACACAGGATTTGGCCGACCACTTTTTTTTTACTGTCCTCAAAGGCAGCTATCGTACCATACAAGTTTCATACGATTTTTTGATAAAAAAATTTTGAAATTTTTTTTATAAATTTGGTCGGACTGCAAAAACTGCCAGGTTAAGGTGAGGCCGACCAAGACATACGTCAACAGGCTTATTTTAGCAATTATAATCCGTTTGTTTCATTCTATTTTTCGATGAGGCAAATTGTAGCTCTTACGTGGTACCACAAAATTGGTCGGACACAGGAACCTGCCAACACAGGATTTGGCCGACCACTTTTTTTTTACTGTCCTCAAAGGCAGCTATCGTACCATACAAGTTTCATACGATTTTTCGATAAAAAATTTTTGATGATTTTTTTATAAATCTGGTCGGACTGCAAAAACTGCCAGGTTAAGGCGAGGCCGACCAAGACATACGTCAACAGGCTTATTTTAGCTATTATAATCCGTTTGTTTCATTCTATTTTTCGATGAGGTAAATTGTAGCTCTCACGTGACCCAATAAATCTGGTCGGACTGCAAAAACTGCCAGGCTAAGGTGAGGCCGACCACTTTTTTTTACTGTCCTCAAGGTCAGGTATCCTACCATACAAGTTTCATTCTATTTTTCGATGAGGTTTTTTTTGATGAATTTTTGTCCAACGTTTTTGCCATTTGTACAAAATCTGCCAGGTTAAGCCTAGGCCGACCAAGTGCGTTGGAAGCTACTAAATGTCAGGTACCTCTACAGGGTAGGTATATTCTATTTTTTGATGAGGTTTGTTTCATGCAGCCGGCCACCGGACTATTCGTCGCAGCTGGTTGCAGAAACAATGACAAAAATAATCAGCATTCATTTTTCGCATAAGTATATACATATAATATGTCCAATCGGCAACGTTTAGGCATGTTGGGTATACCTGAACAAGGGTTTTGTTACACAGTGTGCTCTGTACGATTTATTGTGTCATTACCAGAACTTGGTGCTTCAGTAGTTGGCGTACGCATAGTCGTAGTAGTGGAAGTAGTAGAGCGTCTGGTGGTCGTGGTAGCTCTGGTGGTCGTGGTAGCTCTGGTGGTAGTGGTAGCTCTAGTGGTAGTAGGAGGTCTGGTGGTAGTGGTAGGTCTCGGCGGGGGTCGTGCCGTAATCGGTGCGAGTGTACTCGTAGCTGTAGTTGATTCGCTGCTTGAAGTCGCTGAAGAATATAATGCATTCCGTTGTAGGTTATATATTTTCTTTTTATATTACAAGGATATAATAAGGACAATAAGGTACGATGCGACGTGACGTGAGTTGCCCTCAATTATTACTTGAGCAATTAGGTAGCAAGGTATCTTGCTAATGCTAATCGCAATCGAGTTAGCTGTCACAGTACTCACAGTCCTTTCTCACAGCGTAAGGAAAGCTAATATACCTACTCGGCCAACTTGTACCTACTTGGCAAAGCGGGGCCAGTCTCAATGATAGTGGCAGACTATAGTCCTGCAGGATCACGTCGAATATAGGTACATGTTTCCACTTTTGCTCCTACGTAGGTAATAAAGCGAACTCGTAAACATATCATCGTCGTCGACTGTACACGTGACGTATCAGAGGTAGCAGTAACAGTTTGTTCCACAGCATAGGTACGGGAAGCTAAGCTACTTAATCAGTAACCAACCTGAGCACTTGGCGAAGCTGGGCCAGTCACAGCGCGTAGTAGCGGCGGACCAATGAAGGCCGGGCGCGCAACGATGCTTACGCCAAACACCACCTTCGCATTGGAGGTAACTTTCACAATCGCCTGCTGCCTCACGGTATTCGCCCGCAGTGCAGGGTTTGCCTTCCGCTGTAAAAAAATACACCATTTTTTTTTTTTTTTTTTTTATTATTTTAGGTATCGCATTTATCATGTTATTATTTTTATTAATTTATTGACATTTAGTAGTCTGTCGGTGTCGAGTCTTTTGAAGTATAAGAAGCTTTTGAGTATTTTTGGTCATATTGATTTAGTAATTTCAGTTTCAGTACTTGGTGTAGGTATTTATCGATACCTACCCTACCTACATGAAACTACTTTGTACGTTGGTTTGTTAATTTGTTTATAAGGAGTTTAATAGAAGGTAAGAGTTAGGTAGCTTTACATTCTCTAAATGATGAGTCGCCTTGTCTTATTTGCATACATCGTTATCGCGGGAGCAAATATAAATTTATTAAAGAAGTGGTAAAACAGACTGCCCGTTTAGTAAAAACAGACCTTTCTGCCTACACATTATAAGCCTCCAAGAAGTTCATCATACATAGCACGAAGTTTTTGTTGCATAATGTTCATAAATCTTGCTTTACACTCTGTTAGTAAATAATGACCCGGAATCGACATATCAAATAAATATTCATGATTTATTTTGTACAACATTATTTAATTTTTGTTGATCTTAAGTGATTTTCGTAATATACGACATAAATTTTCTCTATGTTTTCTACTCTTAATCTGCGGCGTCGTGCAGTAAATATCCATTTTAATTGGCTAAATGATCTTGCGACTGCTACTGTTGTAATGGGTGCGTTTTTAAAACGACGGAAGTAATCAAATGTAGAACGATATATCGTTGAATCTAGTACTATCTCCTTCTCCGATATCAGTTCACACATTTTTTTCATAACTTCATATCCGGCATTTTTCTGCAAAACCACTTTGAACTTTTTTAAAATCTGTTTTCCATCTTTATTCAAAATTAATTTGGATATATGTTTGTATGTATTTTGTACTATGGTCAAACTTTCACTAAGAGATAGATTTTGGCACTGCAGTTTATTTATAGCATCTGGTATTACTTGCAGATACTTTGCTATGAAATTTACATCTTTTCGAACTTTTGCACTGAGTAAAGATTTTTTTGCTTTGACGATGCACTGTGCGTCTGAATTACGAAATGTGTCTATAACGCTTTTTATTTCATCAAAATACTTGTTGTAGTAAGTGGTAGCCTCGATCCATGTTCCCCAGCGAATAATTGTTGGGTTTGGAGGCAAAGGAATTCCATTAAACATTTCTCTTAATGCTTTTACTCTTTTCGGAGATTTGCGAAATACTTTCTTTACATTTGAAATTAATAGGTTAACTTCTGGAAAAAGAACACGAACTTGATCGGCAACTCTGTTAAGAGCATGGGCTAAACATGTAACATGGACAATGTTCGGAAAAAGTGTTTTCAAATTTCTGCCAGCTTTCAACATATACCCCACACCATCAGTCAATAACAACAACACCTTGTCATGCTTATTGTGACCAGGGCCCCACAAATCATCCAGGGCATTTTTTACAGTATTAGTTATACTGATATTGTTCGTTTCATTTAAACATTTGCTTGACAGCACGTGTGGAGTTCCAACATCATCTTCAAGCATAGCACCTACTATAACGTTAGCGATTTGACGACCTATAGCATCTGTGGTTTCATCAACACTTACATATATATACGCGTCTTTTAATTCGTCTCTAATTATATCCATCTCTTTGTCGTATAATTCATTCACGCAAGTCTGCCTCAGCAAACATTCTGAAGGGACCTGAACAGTTTTTTCAAATTTTCCAGATACACAATCTTCAATGAAATTTTTAAATACAGGGTTCTCTATTTGAGACCACGGTATGTTACAGCTTACTAGAAATTTTGTCAGTTCCAACCTAAAATCTTTTTTGAGAGAAGTGTGTCTTTCAGAGTTAAAATGACGTTTCACGGAAGATTTAGTTTTACAAAAACTAATATTGCACTTCGAGCAAAATAGATTTGTATCGCGAGCCTCTAGCTCAGGATAATCCTGTATAAACAACCCCACAAATTCATCACATGTTATTTTCCTTCGAGGCATTTTAAAGGCAACTTCTATTTGATTATGTTGTTACAAATAAAGATCAGTCAAGATTGACAAATGTCTAATTTGACTGATAAGGTTGCGTACCTAATAGGTAATCTTTTTAAGTACCAATCAAGTCAAGTATGGAGGTAAGATAGCATTGATATTCAATAAAATAATTATACATTTTAAGGTCGTAGGTATAAACGTTTCTCTATACGAATGTCATTTCTGTTTTTGACTGTTTTTTATAATCTTTCAGTATTGTCAAATCGTATTTGCTCCCGCGATAACGATGTATGCTTATTTGAGACGAACTATTAGAGAAGGGTTGGATTGTGTAAAATACTGACCAGATTGTGGTGATTGAGTGGTCGTCCTTCTTGTAGTAGTCGTTCTGATTGTAGTAGTGGGCTTCATCGTAGTAGTGGTAGCTTGCGACCACCACGTTTGCGCGGTCGAAGGTGTAGTGGAGGCTGGCTTCGTGGTAGTGGGCTGAGACCACCAGGTCTGTGCCGTGGTGGCGGTGGTGCTCTCGGGCTTCCAAGCGGGCCAGGTGGTTTGCGTGGTCGGGTGGTCATGGCCGGGGTGGACGTGATCACCGCCGGCGGATCCTGGAACCATGAATAATGAATAGTGGTACCAAACAAAAAAGTCTATGACGACCAACCACTCCGTCTTGCCACTAATATGAAAAATCCCTACACATCTTTCTTGGCCTCTCCCGTTGAAGAGCAGATTAAGCCAGAATGAAGTTTATAATGTAAGAAATAAAGTGAGCTCACCATCAGACGCGACGGTGGTTGTCGTAGGCGGCGGCGGCGTGACGGGCTGCGGCGGGCGTTCGCAGGCGTCCGCGGGCTGCGGCACGGTCCGGCCGAGGGCGCGGCCCGCAGCCCGCAGCAGCGGCCACGGCTCCCCGCAGCAACGGTTGTTGAAGTCGTCTAGATCCATAGCCCATGCCGTCACCCCACCCAGACCTTGGCGCATAGCCCATTCTACCTGATAACGTATAGTAACAATAGTGAATCTAGCTAATAAACTAAAACTAACGTTCGGGGCTATAAACGGTCAACAAGTGGTTAAATAGTTTTTACCCTGCGTACGATTGTTAGGCAGTAGCGCATATAAGTAGGTACTTACATATAAATACACAGTAAGTTCGTAATGTGTTTTCCTAAAAGGCAACGCAAAGTTATAGGAAAAAAAATCTTAGTATAATATCTGTCAGAAATTCATAAAATAGTACATAGGTAATATAGGTATATGATTTTAGTATCAGACTAGAAACGAATAAATAGTAAGTAATTCGGATTTCTTTTAACGCAATGTTTCACAATGCTATAGGTAGGTAATATGTTAATGCAGTTAATGAGACAATAGGAATTCACCGTAGCAACCTTAGCCTACTAGCCTAGAAGTCTCTAAAAGTATGTGTTACGGTATATCACAGCCTAAAGGATGTTATGACTTATTAAGTCCGTAAAATTTCACATTTTCACGCTACTTTACTGCGACGTTTCAAATTCAATATTATGATCATTTTTCAAACGACGTTATCTTGGGCGCATGTTTCTATTTAAGAAAACTTCCGTCGAAACTAATAACTTCAATATTACGTAAAATAAAAAAAAAACCGAAGTAGAAGTGTTGCGGATAGAATTGCGATACACGATAGATTTTTTTACATAGTGGTGTAGTGCAGTGTTAAATATAAGAAATAATAAAGTGCTAAAATAGCAGGATATAATTGGTACGAAATAGTAGTAGAAGTAATTCACAGCGAAATTCCATGCGTTGGTCAGATCACATATGCTGAAGATAACTGTCAGCGCTGCTCTTCTCCAGGCGATCGAGTATAACCGAAAGTGACGGCTGGATCATTATCCTCGGCGCGAATGAATGTAGGCGCGAATGAAAATAGGAAACACATTTAACACCTTTTCTCGTGTTCGGGTTATATAATAGTAACGTTAATCGTTACAAGATTTTCAGCATCCATATTATTATGTCCAAATCTAAAGCCCAGGTACCTCGATTAAAGAATTTATTTTTCCTAGGCATGATGCTTGGGTGCGGATCGCTTGTGCTACTAGTACTTAATACCGATCACAGGTTTAATATCGAGTACAACAGCTGGGTTTATATAAAACGACAGTATGCTGTAGATTACAAACCCGACAATTCCAGTAGCATACGGACAGAAGGCTGTCGTATACCATTCATGCGAGCAGATGAAAAGTTAATTCGAGAAATGGAAAAAGACATACATGAAATACAACCATGCCCACCTCACCCTTTGTTGGGTTCAAATAAAACTCATATTTGGATTGTGAAAGAAAATTTGTTTCATTATAATTTAAGTAGTTCTAGTAACTTAACATGTTGCTACAAATCCTTTTATCGTCCTACGTCTATTGATGACATCACAGCTTCCCATATTGATGACCGAGTCAAATACAATAGGTGTCGTAACTTTTCAGACATTATTATTGTGAACGACGAGTTTGTTAGAGTTGTTTGTAGTGACACAAAAACACTCTTCGACTCTTTTTATGCATTTGTTCGTGAAAAAGAACTAATAACAAATTCGCAGAAACATTTACCCTATAACATATTGATTTTGGGGATAGACGCAGTTTCTAGGTTAAGTCTTCACAGGACTATGCCTAAAACTGTAAATTTTTTGAAGGAGCTGGGTGCTGTGGAATTATTAGGATATAATAAAGTTGGAGATAATACATTTCCTAATTTAATACCTCTGTTGCTGGGCAAAAAAGATACGGAATTACAGGACACATGTTGGCCAAACAGCAGATCAACTTTCGACAACTGTCCTTTTATATGGGAACGATACCAGAAAGCCGGATTTGTGACGGCGTTGGCCGAAGACACCTCTTGGATGGGCACATTTAACTATTTCAAGCGCGGCTTCGCGGGCTCTCCAACAGACTACTATCTGCGCACTTTCATCCACGAAGCGGAGAATATTGCAGGTACCAATGAAGACGGCAACTCGAAATTATGCATGAACGAAAATTTTTTCTACAAGATTCTCGTAGACTATGTCGAGGACTTGACAACGACGTTGAAAAGTAAATTATTTGGATTTTTTTGGGAAACAACAATGAGTCACGATAACTTAAACTATCCAATGGTGATGGATGACAGCTACTCTGACCTTTTCAGAAAAATGTATATCTCAGGTTACTTGAACGAAACAATAATCTTCTTAATTAGCGACCACGGTATGAGGTGGGGAGAATTTCGCTCAACGAAGCAGGGATTTTTAGAAGATAGGTTACCATTCGTAATCACCTTAGTCCCCCCGTCGTTTCGATATAATTTTAACGAGGCATATAACAATCTAAAAACAAACAGCCATCGTTTAACCACGCCATTCGACATGCACGCCACATTAGCCGATTTAATCAATCTAGAAAATATCAATAACGCTAAAATAATTTCTCGAAGTTACGATGCCTACTCTACTAATCGAGACATTAGTTTATTTTTACCTATCCCGGAGAACAGAACTTGTGAATCAGCTGCCATAGAAGACCATTGGTGCACATGTTATCGATATACTAAGATAAAGTCCAACAACCGTGTAGCTAAGGAGGCTGTTAAGCAAGTAGTATCTCAGTTGAACGATCTCCTTGAGGACTATCCAAAGTGTGCAGAGCTCACAATTGCGGAAGTGCTGGAGGTGACACGACTGTTACCCGGTAGCTTCAAAGAAAACAAAAAAGATTTTATTCAGTTGACTGTGGTGGTACGTACGAATCCTGGCGGGGGTGAGTTTGAAGCCACTATAGGGCGTGAAGGTGGTCTTGGTGGCAAGTGGACTCTTGAGGGTTCAGTGAGCAGGCTGAACCTCTACGGAAATCAAAGCTATTGCGCTCCGACTTCCGAACTCAAACTCTACTGTTATTGCGTTAATTCCACGCTAACGACCACGGAACTTAATATATCATTTGTAAACTAGAAAAAATATGTTAGTTCGTATCAGAAACCTATTTCGTACTGTAACCACATGATACCTATTATTATTTATTCTGTGCCTATGTATCTGTTTGATGACATTAATTTCATGGTTGAATTTACATTTATCGTCAAAAATTCAATTGTGTGTGCATTTTAAGAATAATGTTTTCTGAGTGAGTTGAGTTTTCTTAGTGCGGTTGCATGGCACTCATAAAGCCATTAACTATTGTAATTTGTAATTACTGTCTTCAATAGTGTAAGTAATTGGCCTAATTAGACGACGATAATAAGTCTAATCGGCACGTGTATCTAATGGCAATTATGTTGGTCCTTAAGTCGGTATCATATATTTAAAACGCGTTTTACAATCTAGGGTACTCAGTCTTTTCCAAAGTTTAAAGATATTACAAGTTATATTTAACTTTACATTGTATTTTTTTGCTATTTTCTTTTATAAATAATATTTAAGTATGAAGGTAAATAAATGAATGTTACAGAAATGGTTCGTTTGTATTATTGATAAACAAGTGTGTTATGGGTTTTTATACGGACCTTTTCAGTTATGGATTTCGGGTCGTCATAACCCACCCATTGATTTTCTGAATACGCGTAGGGACCGGCTCTGTCTTGGCGTCCAGTTTTCCATCGCAGATTTTTAACTGTAGAAAAAAAATGAACAACGTAAGATACAGTGCAAGCGGTGTCTTCAGTACTATGGAGATTGACTCTACACTTATCGCATAGCGGCGCCTTTATGTTTTAAAAATGATTGATAAAAGTGGTCGTGTTTTAAGTTGTTGCTGCCAGATACGCAACTGAAGGCTTATTCGGCACCAAATATTTTGCAGTGCTTATCACTTTTAGATGTGTTAATAACCACTGCAATACATTGCCCATGATTAAAGGCGGACAACAAATAGTGACTAGAATTGAGATAATGTTTAAAACCTCGGTAACAAATTTCGTAGTAGGCCATCATGCCGGGCTGCTTGGTGAACTCGCCGGGCTCGCCGGGGCCGGATGCTGCAGAGCCCGGGCCACTGGATCCAGTCGTGGCGAGTCTGTAAGTCTGACCGTAGAACGACAAACCCAGGAGTATTTTCTTTGGGTCTGCGCCTCCGCTGATGAGAGCTTTCACGGCGTACTCCTGTTAATAAAATTTTCTTCTTGTAATTGTTTAATCTTACGTGAAAACTTTAATGAAAACAAATGTCGCAACTTTACAGCCGATATCCATCTACCCACATCCGTTAATATCTCTGCGCTTTCGAAAATATGAGGTACTTGGGATACTTTCACTGAGTAATTGTTAAAACCTTTTTCATTATTAAGTTGTAAAACTTGTAGAAATCATTAACAATGAGAAGAAAGTTTTCTAATAGTATAGAAAGATCTCAATTTATTTACGTGTAGTTTTATATTGAAGCGTGACTTATTTAAAAGATCTTTCGGATAGTGACTGATCTTTATTAGCTTGGTTACATTCAGATCCGAATTACAAATTAATGATATACAATTCTTACGATAGAGTAGTACGGGATTTTGTCCTTCGGAGAAGGTACCAACGGCGTGTGGTGCGCAGTAGTGCTTTCCCAGCCACCGTGGTAGTCATACGTCATGGCGCTTAGGAAGTCGGCGGCTTTAGAAATAGTAGCTAGGTCGTATGCCGCTTCTATCACTTCTTTGTAGCCGGATATCGCTACACCTAGCTCCATTCCGGCGCCATGCAAAGCTTTTGCCACTTCCTGAAAAATAACAAGTGTTTATTTATGACAGGACAATGTAACAAAATTAGGATTCTGCTGGTTTAATAAAAACTATTAAAGCCTACAAGTTTAATGCCGACGCCGCACCTAAACTCTGGGGCCAAATTCGACATGTACAACTGTCAGATTTCGCATCCACGTCAAATCAACAGTTGATTTTATTGCATACTGAGTGTTGATTCCATCAACGGTGGATAATATCATTTGGTACAGCCAAAACTCAACTCTAAACTAAGGGTGGTTCGGTTTGGTTTGCTTGTCACCCTAACTGTGGATTGTTAATGTCAAATTTTGACATTGTACGTATTCGAGAACTTATGATTTTTTCCACATCAACGGGAGATCAACACGATACGTCAAACGTCGCTTGTCGAATAGGGGTCCTTCAACCTGTAAGAATTAGATTAATATTCCCTAAATTTACTTACCTGTATTAATTTTGCGTAATTCGCTTTATCAGATGCCGCGCCCTTCTTACAATTACTCTGCCAGCAGACCGGATAGTTCCAGTCTAAGTGAAGACCTCGGAAGTTATGCATGCGTAAGAAAGACACCAGCTTTTCTGTAAACTTCGCTCGGGCAGCACTCGAGGATACTAGGCGCGAATATTTATCTCCGGCAGAGTCTGTCCACCCTCCCAATCCTAGTAGGACTGTCACGTCTTTCAGAGATGTTACACGTTCATATAAATCTGAATAAAAATGGCGAAACTTAGAAATTGGTATATCTATTCTCAAAGTCTTATTCTTTTTCTAATAACGTGATACGATATCGATTATCGATCATGACTGGATTGAATTAAATTCTCTAACTAGCGCATAGCCAAATTTTGCAAAAGGCATTCGAGAAAATTTTTAATGTGCCTATCAAATGATAACATGTTTTTCTTATTGTATAATTAACTTACTGTTGGTGATATCAGTCCATGGGTCGAACTCTTTAGCGACCAGCTCATCCGGTGACAATGACCCGTAAGCGTAAACTATGTGTGTGCAAAGTCTGGTGTCTATTTGCTCTGGAACGAATTTACCGTCGCCGCGCCGATAGAAAGCCCAGCTGGTCATGTAGCACACTACTCGTTTGTTGTTTTCGGGACCTAATCACATATGAGAAATGTTAGGAATTTGGGAACGCAAAAATTGCAGTTGCAATTTTTAATAAATATATTCAACAGTGTGAATGAAGGAGTTTTTGAGGTATATATACAGGGTGGAAAGATAAGTCGGGCCCTGGAGGGAAACTACCTTAAATCCTTAATCTGGCTCATTTTACTCAAAGGAGACATTCCTTTATTTTTAAAAAGAAACAAAACTGCATTCAAAGATTTTCTAAAACTAGCTTGCCTCGCCCGGGACTCGAACCGACTAAAAATTCAAAAAAATAAAAACTCGTGATTTTATTCTACTAGTCGATACAGTTAATGTTAATGATAACATTTCTTCAAGAAACGTTAGGTCTTACACTCGTCTGTCGTACAAAATATCCATAAAATCTAATATTTAGTACTTAAGATTTTTTTAGACAAGCCAAATTGAAGAAAAAAAGAAAAATACTTTGAATGCAGTTTTGTTTCTTTTTAAAAATAAAGGAATGTCTCCTTTAAGTAAAATGAGTCAGCTTAAGGATTTAAGGTAGTTTCCCTCCAGGGCCCGACTTATCTTTCCATCCTGTATATAGCGCTAAACTTTAGGGGGACAATTATAATAGGCACCAACTAAAATATTTTTAGTAGGTAAATAGGTAATACCAAACACTGTGGAGATGATAAATAGGAAAATATTTATAAAGATTGAAATCTACGTAGTTAATTAATACTCACACGACGAAAGGACGGAATTACTATTCATTACATACCTTCTCTTGGTACTCTGGAATTGATAGCAAAAATGTCTTCATCCTGATTTCGCTTTCTTGAGTGATTGCCAAAATTTTTCTTCTGGTGTGCTTTTTCTTAAGAAATTAGTAGACATCGGAAGCAAAGTGCCATAGAAGAGGAAATAAGTAATTAAAGAAGACTGATATAAGAAAGAAGAATAGCAGAATTAATGGTAGAAAAAATAAAACCTAGGGATAAAAATACAAAGTAAAACTTATTATTTTATGATTAGAACTTACTCTTTTTGAAATTTTCAGCCATTGAAATAAATTGAACTGGTTCTCTGTTCATCATCATGTCATGATTTACTTGGTCACTCCACTGCAACAAATTATTAACCCATGAATCAATAATGTTCTTCGTGTCCGGATACGAAATTGTACTTGTATTGAATGTAATATTTACCTCGAAATCATTATCATATGCATGAGGTAATAATCGTGCTGCTTCCTCCACGCTAATCCTCAGGCTTTGACCCGGTAGACACTTGGTAACATCCTGGTGTCTGCAACAGCAAGTACCTATACTTAACTTTTAAAAAGTATACATGGAGCCAAACGCGCTGAAGATTCTATTTTATAATTGTTTTGAAAACAAGCTACATACAGGGCAGCTAAAAAATAACTGCATTCCCGTTTCCATGAAGGTTTTGGGATTATACTGAGCAAATTTTACTATGGGTCCAACCCCGAAATTACGAAAGAAATATTTAAATAAGTACCCTCCCATAGAAAATGGACCAGCCAAAATCTATAAAACAGCCAAACAACCAGCAACTACGTCAGGCGAGTTAAAAGAGCTGGACGGAGCTGGAAATGCTTCAGATGCTGGACATTTAAGGGAAGTTAAGGCAACTAACTTTCTATTCTAGAAATATAACTGACGTGTCTCAACCAAACTTGCGTTTAATCAGTCGCAAGATTAGTACCTAAAGCGAAAAAAAGAAGATGTGATTAAATAAATTACCCGCAGAAGCCCGTGGAAGGATCATAAAGACGTTCATCTTCGCAAACCATCCTGAAGTTAATACCGCCGGTGCAGAAGTGGAAATGGGCGCAAGAATCATCATCCGACGCCAAGTAAGGCATCATCGACTCACAGGAACCAATCTTCAAGGAAGACTGATCACTTTGGACGGGTTCATCTGTTAAATAATAAATCGACATTATAAAATTGTCTAATCATCAAGAGTTTTATAAAATTTAATTATTATTCGACGATAGTTACTGCTTAACATTGTAGAAATTGTGCTTAGTAAGGGGAAGGGCGAGCCGCACAGTCCACGGAAGTCATCCATATCTATAGCCCACGCCGCTGCTCCAGCCAAGCCCAAATTCATGATGAATCTCATCTGTAAATGTTAAAAAATTAATAATTAGGTACTTAAGTAATAATACAATAGTAATATACATTCAATAAACTAGAAAACTAACACAAACAATATAATTTAAATAAGTTTTGGTTAGTTACTGACCTTTTCCGCAATAGTTGTTTGTGAATCATATGTAACCCACTGGTCATCAAAAACGGCGTAAGCGTTACCGGCTTCGTCGGTCCCGGTTACTCCTTTACCTTCGCGTTCAGCTATGCATATCTGAAATCATTAATAAACCACAGTGTGAGGATTCCTCTGGTTCGTTACAGTAGGCACTATACACTTGTCACGTTGGTGAATTAGGAACTTGGCTCTGCCATTGCAAGTTATGTCACTTAGTGAACAAATAGCTTCTCTCCATGCTATGAATGCTATAACGCAGTATCATCTAATGAGAAATGACAAATACACAACGTCTCTCACCTCAAAGTAAGCCAGTAGTCCTTTAGTTTGCGTGTAAGGCCCCTCTTGGCCCCAACCACTGATTGGGGCGCCGGGCGAAGGCAGCGTGGAGCTCGCCAGAGTGTAGCTCCGGCCGAACAAAGGCACACCGAGTACTAGCTTCTCGGGAGCCATGCCATGACGAAGGATGTATTTAACCATGAATTCCTATAGGACAGATAAAAGTAGATTATTTTAAAGGGAGCAAAAACATTTTTCTGGGAAGGAGATCAACATCCCGCAAGACTTATTAAGCCACCCCGATTCTTCTCACTCGTAATAAGTAAACAGCTAAACGACTGCTGTAACAATTCATCAAATACATACATTCAAAGAAGTCACTGTAGTCTCTAAATAATGGCGGCAAATAAAAAAAAAGAAAACCTACATTGTACAATGTTGGTACATACAATGTTATCGTATCGCTGGTCCCTAGACGCAGCGCCGGGGTCGCGGTGCAGGGCGCTATGCTGGACAGCCTTCGCTGGAGGCTCGTCCCGTTTCCCGTGCGTCATGTCCCACGCCTGCAGAGTCACGTAGTCGGTCGCGCCGCTGACGGCAGCTAGGTCGTATCCGTCTTCGATCTGATACCTTGGAAAAGCATAGGTATAGGTATTAGGTATCTGATGAAGACGCCATAATTCTGGCTTTGTCATAAGAGCTGTACCTAATCCTGACATTTTAAACATGTAGGTATGTGGACCAAAAGAAACAAGCTTTGTTACCTGCCTCTTTTTTATTAGATTGTACCTATGAAACATTTTCAATTAAGTAATTTATGACTTATTTTAATAATGACTCTACTAAAACTTACATTCATTATACCTTGTCAGTGTCTTGAATAATTACCTGAATGGAGGTAAGACCGTAGAAAGTAGAAGTCCGTATGGCGACATTTTCTCTCGCAGTTCGTACAGAAGGGATGTAAACATGTCTTTTTCTTCCTCGTCTCGTTCACCTACAAAAGAAAATCACTCAAATGATCTAAATATATTATTATGTTAACGTTCAAATCACGGAAGAAAGAATGAGTGCGCCGCGCTCTGTTCAAATCAGTGTTAAAGACACTCCGGCAATCAATTTGCCGTGGCAACTGTCAATCTCAATTTGTAGCAATAGAATGCTACTTTTTAGAGCACGTTATAAGTAAATTTTATTATGAAATTGGGTAGTGATAATCGGGTAATTGAGATGTTAGGTACCAGTAGCTGGTGAAGGAGACAGAGGGGTGCTTAATTATTTATTGGTTAATTTAGCGACATAAAATTAAAAACACGCATAATTCTTAATCAGTACTCCTTGTCACCGCCGCGTCTGTCTGTTTGTTTGTTGGTATGTTCGCGATAAACTACTAAACTACTGAACTGATTTTCATGCGGTTTCCACCTATCAATAGAGTGATTCTTGAGGAAAGTTTAGGTGTATAATTTGTTAACCCGTTAGAATCTAAGGTGGGTCGCTAGTCGCTAGTAGGTATGTAATATTAATGCCTCAGTGGTTCTGACAGGAAAATACTTTATAAATACATAAGGATTCTTACCTGGATAAACCCAATGAAGATCGAGGCCGTCGAAGTCATGTTCCCTCAAGAAGCTGACTGCGCTGTCTATGAAGTTGCTTCGTCTATTGGACTCTTGCACCATTTCGCTGAACAGCCGATCGGTTCCGTCGCCTCCGACACTTAACATCACTTTAAGGCCTGTTTTTCTTCGCTTTAAACCTGTCGCAATTCGGTATCCGCCTGAAATTTAAAAAACGTTAATAATTAAATGAAAGTTAATTTTGTCTCAAGGAGAAACTGTTTGATACAAAATTAATTTGGTGTGGGTGGTGCATTTAGTACTGCTGAATCTCCAATATGACTTATGGTACCTAGATGTAGCTAGGGAGCCTCCCTAAAGGCCCATATGGTAGAAATATTATGCTGTCCTTGGGTGAGGTCTTGGTAGCTCAGAAGGGCTAGCGATTCAGTGTCGTGACTTCAAGTCTCACCCAAGACAGTAAATTTTATCACTTTTAAAATCTATTCTAAGCATAAATTAAAGTCGCTAAAAGTTATCATTATAGATATATTAGGTTCATTATTAGATCGAGTCAATTGGTCATGGTAGGTACCTATACTATTAGGAATCTGAAAATTTTATGTGGGTCAGGCAGTACCTATTGTTATACTATTAACTCAATGTACAGTTATTATAGACGTCTTACCCTTGATCAGGTCATAATCTTCATTTGCTGGCATCAAAGCATAAGTGTGTGGATGCATTACAGCGAAGGCATAATGGAGGTGCGTGCAAGTGCGAGGTACCAGGCTGGCAGTGAACGCGAGCGGAGGCACCCGGTATGCCGCCCATGACTCCATGTAGCACACTATCAGTCTCTTTGTTGCTGGACCAGTTGGCGTCTGCTGCATTTCTGAAAATATAACACAAAATAATTATAAAACCTCCGACAAAAAATATGGCTGATGCCTTTGCGCTACAGTAGAATGTTTTTAAAGAATATGTCGTTGATATTATAGGATATAGGTATAACAAATTATTACAGAAAGACGTAATGAACTATATCCCAAACCTTGTAGATTAGCATTTCCTAGCTGGAACTTGTTCAAGTAATTTGCCGCGCCATAATATTGTCTGAAGTTGTCCGCATCTCCTGCTGGAATATCTTCAACGTCCTGCAAGACACGGAAACACGTTTCATATACCTTCATGGAATGCCATAGAAAAAAAATGGTTACCATCAAGTTATTAACAGTTGGGAATTATACTGTGATCTTTTCACTTTTGAAAAAAAAAATCCAGTAGTTACCATGTAGTTACCACCAATTTACTTTGGTGGTAACATATGTCAATCAATCAATGAATGAAACTTTTATTGATAAGTAATAGAAGTATTTTACAGGTCAACACCACATTACTATTACAACACATTATCCTTTATTCAATTAGGGTCTTAGGTTAGGATTTTACAATGTGAGTATAAAAGTAAAATATAAAAACACTTACAAAACATTACAAAAAATATATAAACACATTATAAAAAACCTAACCTAGGGTCCCGCCAGCAGCGGGGCAGGGCCCAAGTAGCCGCTGGTCAGGGCCGCAGAGTGAGGAAACGACGTACTTTACGCGCCGTGTCCAAAATTACCGCCTTCTGCATCTGACCCTTGATCCAACCACCCAGCGAGAGTCTCTCTAGGCAACACATTATTATTGTTATAATTATGTAAATTATGTTAATAATATTAATATTCTGATGGTTTGTGGTAGTTTCTTAAATGGTACCTCTACATTTACGCGCAAGGATTCGTCGCTTAGTACAGCAATGGGTCTCTTTTCTACTGCATCACGCAATGGCAGTCTTTCATCCCCTTCATCTCGAAGACTTCTGCAAATGGAAAAAATCGTTTAGATTTTACATTGTACTTACAATATTTTGCGATGTTCTTATTGACCGAGCGTTAGCGAAGGTCTCCGTTTCAGCTTGGGCAAAAAGCTTTCGTATGGACATTTTCGTATTTCGGACTGCATGTCCAGGGACCAAATTCGACATGTACAACTGTCAGATTTCGCATCCACGTCAAATCGACAGTTGATTTTATTGCATACTGAGTGTTGATTCCATCAACGGTGGATAATATCATTTGGTACAGCCAAAACTCCACTCTAAACTAAGGGAGTTCGGTTTGGTTTGCTTGTCACCCTAACTGTGGATTATTAATGTCAAATTTTGACATTGTACGTATTCGAGAACTTATGATTTTTCTCACATCAACGGGAGATCAACACGAAACGTCAAACGTCGCTTGTCGAATAGGGGTCCAGATGTTCTCCTCTACATATCGCAATTCTCAATCGATCCACGTGAAAATTTGTGAGCAAGTTCGGTGATTATATAGAACTTTTTTGTTAATTTAGCTGTCGGATTTCTTTTTAAAGGCGCAGCCGTACATTTATTCAGTTTTAAGCTATCCTAACATTAATTATACTTAAGTGTTTTACCTCAGAGGAATGCTTTCAACTGACGCTCGTATAGGCGCGGGTATTGGGTCATGTTCAGGCACCGTCTCCACGGCACTTCTCACGAAGGATAAGCTGTCGGATCGCGGGGACGCGACTGTGTGTGTACATAACAACCACAGTGCGCTCTGAAACAAACAGCTTGTTGATTATATGTGGTAAGGTAAATTATCTGCAAAGGAAATTATAATCTACCTAATCTACCTATGTTGTACGAGTAACACAATAAATGAACATTTTGATATTTTCGTGCAGGTCTTTAGCGAAAGATTCTGCTTAATAAGTAGTGTTGAGACAGTAATAGCATACAATCATGCGGTATAGCATGTAATCGTTAAGTGTAGCCAGGCGATAATTCCGTAAAATATTTATTTATTTATTAAGCCTTTTATTCCTTAAATATATAATAGTACTTTTGATTTTTATTTTTATTTCTAATTTAAGGACCCCTTTTGGGTATAGGCCTCCTCCAATCTTTTCCAGAATATCCTATCTTTTGCATCTTGGGTCCAATTAGGCCCAGATATTGAGACAATATCATCTATCCACCTCGTCTGTGATCTCCCACCGTAAATATAACCAATGCTTTTTAACCTATATTAAGCTCTATTATTGTTTTATAAACTCACGGGTATATACATCATGGTCTTTTAATAGGCGTGCGTGGGGATACAGATCCAATACGTAGAGGTACCTAGATGCCGTTTGGTTTGGAGAAGTTTGCTGTTATTGTTTTTCTTATTATTCTACATATATTACATAAATAAGATACCCGTTTAGCAAGTTCTTATTCACGCCGATTAACACAGCATGTTCTGAATAAATAATCAGTTTGTCGAACAAACGCCGTAGGCTGTTGACCCCATAAAAAAACTTAATACATTAGTCAACAAAGGAGATAGGTATCAATTACTTCGACAATTCGATTCATAGAAGATTTGCGAATACCGACCGTTAGGTACCGCGTTAGTTACACTATACCTTACCTATACAATGCGAGCAAAAAATGTGTGAAGACAGGGTTTGATAAGACGCTTTCTGTAAGTTCTGTAGTCGGAAATAGGTTTCTGAATATGTGAGGGTAATACTATAGGTGTATATTTTTTAAGACTAGCAATAGTTCAACGTTGGAATTGGAATTTTTTGGAATTGATTTATGTAAATGCCAATTTACAAACAACTGCACAAGATGCGGGTTCATTATTTAAGACGAAAGTTGAGGACAGCGCGCAACCGCCTTTTTTATAAAACCGGGCAAGTGCGAGTCGGACTCGCGCACGAAGAGTTCCGTACCATAATGCAAAAAAAAACAAACAAAAACGGTCACCCATCCAAGTACCTACTGACCACTCCCGACGTTGCTTAACTTTGGTCAAAAATCACGTTTGTTGTATGGGAGCCCCATTTAAATCTTTATTTTATTCTGTTTTTAGTATTTGTTGTTATAGCGGCAACAGAAATACATCAACTGTGAAAATTTCAACTGTCTAGCTATCACGGTTCGTGAGTTACAGCCTGGTGACAGACGGACGGACAGCGAAGTCTTAGTAATAGGGTCCCTTTGGGTACGGAACCCTAAAAACGTAGTTCCCAATTTACTTTCTGGATGCCATTATAGAAAATCACCTATGCCTCTTCGTTTGACTTTTTCGACTTCTTTATATTTATAAGAGTTCGGAGTTTTATTTTCGGGTTAGGTACCTGTATACTATATTCAAATCAACATATCAAATATTTGGCTATAAAGAGTTCTAATGAAAACAAATATTTTTTTTTTTTGATATAAAGATCTATACTCTAAAAACTTTTAGCGCATGGACCTACTTATATGCCCCTTTGCCTTTTTGCTTTACTTTTAAATGAAGTGCATCAAGTACATAAATCCTAAAAATGAAAAGCAGATAAGCTTGAAACGTATTTATCTAAAAGTTTTAAATGTCACGCACGCAACGCACGATCTTAAAATATTAATTGTATCTACCTATAAGTACCTACATTGGGGACAAGTATCCCTGCTATATAGGTATGTTTATTTATAAAGGTGTTGAAAAGAAAGTGATAAAATTATAGTTTACTTTCTACTCCTCGAAAAAAAAATAAAAAAAAGCTATTGTTTAATTGTTTGGAGATGTCAACGGTGCATATACATGACATGAGTGCGCACATCGTGGGCGCCGCGGTCGCTGACCGATCAGTCAAGTATCGCACTTCATCTAAGCGAACGATTTACATAACATGACAAATACGAACAGGTCCAAGATAAAATATGTTTCTATATCCTAATTTATGACTTAATATTTCCTAAAACATCAGTCTGATATAGCATTATCATTCAAGCTAATTATGCGCTTTTTAATGAATACATTGAGCGAGTTAAAGGCCCTCTCTACCTAATTTCTCGAAATGTTTGATGTGAACAGTGATCTAATAAATCACCGGTGAACGAGCTTTGAGGACATTGACACGTCTCGGTCGGAAAACAACAGCATTTGCATACACCGCAGAGGCAGGTAGCGCGCACAAGCTGCCAGCTCTGGACCAGAGGTCATCGTCATTTCTCCCGAACCAGTCCAAGGTAGGTATTCGCTTCACACACCACCATCGATTAGGATTCCACCTTTTATTTTTAAACCTTCATATAAACTCGTTTTGGGCGACATAAAGTGGCCATAATTTTGGGTGTTAAAAATGTATCTCTTTCTCGAACGAAAATGCGCATTTTATTGCGATGAAAGCAAAAAAATACCTAAGATCACTAGTAGTAAGTGTTCTTTTAGGGTTTATACCTACCTATTATTAGATTTTCATGTAAATATTGAGCATATGCACCATATTTATTAATTATTAATTTATTATGTACTTGTTATAAACATGCATTTGACGTGAAGTGACAGAAATGACCTCAAGAATATTGTCAAGTACAGAAAGGACGACACGGAAGGAAGGTCGAGGGATGTCGGTGCCAGCACCTGTGCGTGCTTGGCATACCCTGACCATTATTACTGAGCATTCTAACATAATATATCCTTTCTTATCGCCTTGGTGAGACTACATGGTTTTAATTCGATTCAAATACTTCAAACAGCTATTTTGGACTTAGGAATGGTAGTTATGTAAACGTTTATTTGGATAATTTGGGTAAGTTATGTATCTATGACCAGTGTTATGACAATTAATATATGTTGTCATATTTTGCAGTCAATAAAGTTGTAAACAGTAATGCATCTTTCTGTTCTATTATTGTTTAATTTCAAAATATTCAGTTATTATTTGTGGTGGTAGCTAAAAATTTTATCCTAATCAACTAATCACGATAATATGTTCCACGAACATTATGCTGCAAGTATTTATTATACATTTTTATTTAGCTTCAATGCGTATTTATTTTTGTAACTTCTAATTTTTTTAAACTATTTCCTGATATACCGTTCGGGTTGGATCTTAAAATAAGTCGCCTTATTTGAGGATAACTGACGCTGTGAGGGGTTGTTTTGGGTTGTTTTAATTGATTTAAAGCAATTTTAGCTGCCGCAAATATGCCGCGACAGCGGGGCTCCGTCGACATCGCTAACGTAAAGATAAAACGACGAAAATGATGTTGTAGGCATTTTGCGTTCTGGACCGTTCGCGATGTAGACTAAAAGTGATATAGGCAAAATATTACACTAGTCATTTTGCGTTCTAGACCATCTGCAAATAACCCAATACACCAAGGCACTGTCATTAGAAACGAAGCATTTCCGCGGGGAAAACTTGGAGGGGGGGGTTCTCCCCCCCCCCTCCTTCCCGCCTTTCTGTAAAGGCGACTTATTTTAAGATTTTTACCTCTCGTTCAGTTGAGATTTTAAGTACTTTCGTTAAATCGTTATTCTGATGACGATGCAATAATATGCTAATGAGCTCATCTGAATTGAATAATGCAGTCGGAAGGTGGTCAAAGGAGTTCCTTTGGCTACCTTCTTCTTGGAAAATCTCAAACACATCGAGTTTAGGCTCATTAGAAGGGTCTCAAGAAGTACTTGATAGATATAATTTGAAAAGTACCTATACAGCCAACAGCCAGTAATAAAAGTAAAAAAACTTGCTTATGTACAATTTTTACTTCATAATTAATATAAAATAGTTGCGGTTTACCGTATTTTAATAGATATCGATTATTGCTCCTCAATTTTTAATTATATTAATGAAAGATGAAGTGATAACGACCGCACGCAATAAAAGGTAAATATACGGTCCTGTTCTCATATGTGTTCCCAGTCCTGGCATAATGTGTACTTGTGTAGGTATATTTATGGAGTAGTCACGCAAGTCCTACTGCCCTACAATATCAGTGGAATCGGTACCACTTTACAAACGACGTACGTCGCGCATATGTAATGAGCCAAAGTAAATACCGATGCATTTGATTGAAGGGAAATTTTGGCCGTCTTGTGTTAGTACCGACTTTCGATTTTAATTAAAATAAAATCGTAAATATAAGTTCTTAATTGTACCAATTTTTGCATAAATAATTGAATGACGACAGGATTTAACAGGAACGTGTTTTATTACTCTTAATTGATCATACAACTTATCAATAATATTAAGAAGGAATTTACCTATTCGTTTGCGGTATTGATAACATCGTTTATCGAAGTCATCAGCGCGCGGCGATTAGAAAGCCATTTACTGTATCGTCTCAAAATTATTAATGTCTCGAAGCATCCTAATATTCCTTATGTAATAAAAAATAAACACTTACCCAAAGCACCGTGTTCCACCCCATACCGTGGAGCTTATTTCATCAGCAGCTCTGAAAGTGAATGTTGGAAAATTAACCAGTGGTTCAAGTAGCTATATATTAGGTTTTGTGCTATATTGATTAGTTTTTTATTTACCTAGAATTAGGTTTTAGATGATAGATAAGTTTCCGCGAGAGCCTGCGTTTGCGTCGCGGGCGGCGTGCGACTGAGCGGGCGGCGCGGGCGTCTCTTAGTGTTAAATACTCGGTGTCATCGCGCTTTACATCTCACACCCACACTCGCTATACATAAGTAATTTGGACGATCCTCTGCATGTTTATTTTTGGAAAATTATGAAATTGTAATCTTATATCTGGGTATGGGATTCGTTGGTTGTGATATGACAAAGGTACAGTCGGCCCCAAAAGTCGCTGGATTATTTGGCAGTAGTATTGTGTTATAGGTAGGTATTTCAGATACAAGAACCGGAGAATTTTACTGCGACAAAGTACTAAAATGATCAGGGAGTTGTGAGATTACTGTACTTGAAGAGCATCTCACTACCTAAGATTAAATAAGGGTACCTTATAATCAGTGCGGGGAGGCCTTTGGTCACCAATGGGACACAAAATGCTCTCAAGACTTAAAAATAAACCTATAATCAAATTGAGCAGGAATTTCATGTTCCGATTGGGCGACTGTAGAGATTTTTTTTTTCACAAGTCATATGAATCATCTTATGAAGGCATGATTGCATTAAAACAAATTATCTTACGGAAGGTAAACTGCAGTGGCTCTAAGAGAAGAGTGACCTATGACACTATAAACGTTACAAGTGCAACCAACAGTCGTACAGGAGAGCACTCGAGCTTTCCTTTGAACTACGGTTTTACTGAAGTTGTACCTATACGAAAACTTAGGCTTCGCAAGTTCTGGTGATATTAAGTATGTAATTGTATCTAATTATTAACTTTTTGTCGTCTTTGCTCACTGAAAACGGAGTCAGAATTAACTGGGTGCCTAGCCAGCATGCTAATCGTTTACGCTCCGTAGCGCAGCGTTGTCATCTCTCTCTATCACTCTTCCAGTGCGGCAGAGACAGTTGCGTTTCGTTCGCTACGGAGCATAAACGATTGGCACGTTGGCTAGGCACCCTGGTCTTCTTAATATAACTGGTGAAGTAGGTGAGTATCTAATTCTGGATATTACGTTATCATTATAACTAGCTTGTATATCAAAGTAAGCGTTTCAAATATAAAAGGTGGTAACACAAGACCAAGTTGGTATCGGATTCTGTACTTACTTAATAAAACCTTTTTTCATTCACAGTAGTGATAAATACGTAAACATTAATTTAGTATTTACCTACAACCTTTACCTAACAATTATAAATTATGTAGTTATTGAGGTACGTCACTGTGGTAGGCAGATCAGATAGACCGGCAGACGGAGATCATACATAATTTAAGTACCTTAAGAGGAAAGGGGACGACCGCTTTTCCATGCAAAAGTAATCTCCATTTTCCTCTCTGGATATTGAAACTATGGAAAATATTTTTACATAATTTCAGGTACATAGGTATGTATTTACCATAGACCCCTTTGATTTTTTTTATTATTATAATCTAATTATAGCAAGAATTTTATTAATTTTTTATAACATACTCTTAGGTGCTTACGGTTTCCATTTTTGGATTACGGGCATTACGGCTTTTTTATAATTGACTCTATCGTAATTGATTACTCTGGTATAGTTGACTTTTATGATTGTCTAACCTGTTCCCGGGCCGTAGGTACGTACGTAGTACCTATAGGATAGGAAAAAAATTTTTTACAGTGCATATGGTCCTATTTTCTCGCACTAGTGCGTAAAATAGCACTTTTCGTGCGTATGTCAAATGTTTAAAGGGCCATATGTACTGTAAAACGTTGTACGATACACGTGCGAATAGGTAATTCGCAACTCGTGTCGATTTAAAACGCTTCCTGATTCCTGACAGTGGGATTGTAGAATTTTGTAACGTGGCTCTTCTGCGTCAAATCCGGTAGTTCTGATTTTTTGCAGACTTGTTTATGATGTTGGCCCAATTAATAATCCAAGTTTGTGACCTCGTGCGCCGAACGCAACTGTCATAAATTGGAAAACCTGCGAGAATTTCGGTTTTTGTTTAGTTTTGGGCGATTCTAACCCTAAAGGACTAGTTTTTGATGGTACCTTTCTAGACGTTTTAAAAGAAGGCTAAATTTGCTACTTGATACGAGATTAGAACTGTTTCTGTAGATTGAATAGTTTCCGAGATAAAGGCTTTCAAAATTTAGGTTTATTTGAAATTGAGCTCGTAAGCTGAGTGCAGGGAGTATGCACTTTTGACCCAGGCGATGCCGCTTGGCACGATTGTTCCTAACGTCAAACAAAGCTGGCCTATAACCGCGAACATCGAAGTTCGCAAATTGCGGGCATTTTTCTCTGTCACTTTTATTACGCCTTCATTGGAGTAAAAGAGAAAGATCCCCGCAATTTGCGAATTTCGGTTTTTGCGGTAGCCCCTCTGATTTGGCCCAGTAGCTACGAGATCGTACCGTGGCGTGCCTACTCCCCAAAAAAGGAGGAGAAAGGTCTGATACCCATGCAGGTCCAATCTTTGCTATATTTGTTCCCACTCTTAGGAGCTAGGGCACGTTATATTTTCATCATTTTCATATAATTTAGGGATGAAAACATTATACTCGTATTTATACTTTTAAAACGCCAAGTTAAGTGTTTTTTAAAGATTTTTAAATTTTGACTTTGGCCATAATTACATTTCTATGGAAATCGTCACTCTATCCGCTTCATATTTTTACGAAAAAATGTATGAATGCCTGCTTTGAAGTGATACTTTATAGAATAAAGAAGCCCTAAATTATATGAAAATCATATATAACTTGCCCTAGTTGCTAAGAGCAGGAAGAAATATAGCTTAGATTGGACCTGGGGATCCGACCCTTTCCCTTTACTTTAAAAACGTCTAAAAAAGGTACTATCAAAAACTAGTCCTTTAGGGTTAGAATCGCCCAAAACTAAACATTTCGCAGGTTTTTCGATTTTTGACAAAGTTGCGTTCGGCGCTCGAGGTCACCAACTTGGATTATTCATTGGACCAACATCATAAATAAGTCTGCAAAAAATCAGAACTCACGGATTTGACGCAAACGCTAAATGTATAAATTTACTGTATTATCGGTCGTGTTTTAATTTATCGCCACTCGTTTCGAATTTCCTCTTTTCCGCACTTGTATCGTAAATAACTATTTAATTTCTCATGCTCTGAAAGAGAGTCATTGTTGTTCTAAAAGGTGTGCAGAAAATGATACGTTTCTGCACTAGAACATTTTAGGTTCCCAGTTCGATTTTTTTTTAAGATAAGCAATTGAAGTTTGGGTATAAATGGATTTGTTATAAAATTTCCATTCTGATATTTGACTCCCCATTCCATAAATAACGATACTTTTGTCTTGCATAGGCAAAAGCTTATAAGTAGTATCTTGCAATTGTTAATTGAAAGGACCCTCAAAAACGCTATAAAATTTTATATTTAGTCGTTGTAATTTTATATTTATAATTTAAAAAAAAAACACACGCACATACTTTCCTCGTGTTCGAAATGAAAAGTAGCGTGTTTAATTCAGGTGAAAGGCATTTCAGCCTCGGACTATTTGCGCTCTTACTGTGTTCGAGTGCCAAACTACCTCGGCAGAAAAGAGTGCCTTTCATCCCTTGTTTAACAATCTACTACATATTTATATGGCCCATCCACGACCCACGACACCTACAATTCGTAAACCACGTCTAATAAATAAAATTTGAATTTAAATAATTTCCAAAAACTGCCATAGTTACCATCTTCTGACTCAGAGATTAGGCAGCTATTTAAAAGTTACGAGTAGGTAGCTATTTAAAATTATATTAGGTAATTTTTGGTACTAAACTTAATACCAGTTATTTAGGTTTAAAATCAGTATGCGGTAGGTACATATGTTATTCGGGGGGGTTCGAGGTGAATGCCCGGACTTATTTATTTTGAAATGACATTTAAGTGATACAAATACAATACCTACTGCCATTGTTAAAGGAGCTTATTCATTTTAGGATTCGCGGAACTTAAACATGAGTTATAGGTACTTTGATTTGATACCTATTAATAGGTATTTAAGACTTTAAGTATTTAAGACCACCGGTGGACGGGCAGCAGCGTCCTTCAAATTCGGTGTACTCGACTGCGATTGCCAACCCGCCTGCCAAGCGTGGCGATTATGGCATTCACCCCCCAAAGGGGGAGGCCTATGTTCAGCAGTGGACGTCCTATGGCTGAGATGATGATGAGGTATTTAATAGTTTTAAAAATTATGCTTGGATATAATGAGATATCTTACCTACTTAAATACGATATAAAAATGAGTAAATTTATATACATATTGTAGCTCTACATCGACAGGTAGTGAGAAAATCCAAAGAAATCGAATCGATCGATCAAATAAGCGGGATGTCATATTCAAGCAGAGGTTCCTTTACAAAAATCAAAGCAGGTATTTACAGACCTATTTTATGGCTGCTATTTAACTGATCACCAGATTTAATAAAATTTAATACCAAAAAAATCTACTTTACCACCCTAAAATAATGAATGATCACCAAAATTATAACACCATTTTAATGTGAAATGATTACCAATTTTATTACATTTTACTATCATATTAAAGGAAATGACACCAAATTAATCATTATTAACCCAAAAATTGTAAATAATTACCAAATTTCAAACCCCAATTTAATGTCAATTGATAACCAAATTTTTACATCGTGCTATCCTATTAAATAAAATGACACCAAAATAATCATTGTAAACCCAAAAATAGTAAATGACCACCAAAATTAGAACTCCATTTTAATGTAAAATTATAACCAAATTTTTAAATCTTGCTATCCTATTTAAAGCAAAGCAAAATTTTCTAGTAGCATTTCGTTTCTGTATGGGTTGCAGTTCAAACCTAACCTAACCCACTTTTCTAGTAACATTTCGTTTCTGTAAGGTTCGCAGTTCAAACCTAACCTAACCCACTTTTCAAGTAGCATTTCTTATCTGGAAGGGTCGCAGTTCAAACCTAACCTAACCCACTTTTCTAGTAGAATTTCTTTTCTGTATGGGTCACAGTTCAAACCTAACCTAACCCACTTTTCTAGTAACATTTCGTTTCTGTAAGGTTCGCAGTTCAAACCTAACCTAACCCACTTTTCTAGTAGCATTTCTTTTCTGTAAGGGTCGCAGTTCAAACCTAACCTAACCCACTTTTCTAGTAGCAATTCGTTTCTGTAAGGGTCGCAGTGTTAACCTAGCCCACTTAACTGATAGCAGTACAAACCTAACCTAACATACTTTTCTAGTAGCATTTCAGTATGCCTACCTAAGTTATGCGGTGCGAGGTACGGGGGTTGAGCGGGAGGGGCTAGTAATTTTGGCATCATTTTACTTTATTTGGTAATATGTATAAATTTTTTGGTATCACAGTGGTTTATTTAGGTGAAAATATCGCATTTATTTGGTCTTCAAGATTTGGTGATCATTAATGATTTTTAGTAATCATTCAATATATTTGGTATTCGAATACAATTTGAAGTGCAGTCGTAATTAAAATGGTGGTACATTTGTAATATTAGGCCTTATTTTTTTGGTGTTCAGTAATTTTTTTTGGTAAGCATGATTTTTTTATTTAGGGTACCAAAGTATTTTTTGGTGGTCATTATATTTGTAGCCCTATTTTATTTGGAGCACGTAGGCACACTTTTACAAATTGATCCATATCGACTCCGACCGAACTCTGCTGCGGAGTTATTTCAAACGCTTGCCAATTTCAGGGAAGTCACTTGTTGGTGCGAGTAAATATTGATAGATGGGTCGATCAACTTTTTTATGTCATGGAGAAAGATTTTTTTCTAAAAAATAAATCTTTTAAATATGATTATTTTTCAGACATTTAGCGTACAAGAACGATTAAAGTTTTGTATGCGATTACGGGCCGCGCACAAATTTTATTATTTTGACAACTTTTGGTGTTAAATATGTTGTGCTGTCTCAAAACGTGTCCCCTGGGTTACCCGGGATTTATTAAATAAAACTTCATTTAATCGAAATACATATTCGTCTATTATATAAAGGAACATAAACTCTTTGCTTCTTTTAACTTAAAAATAAAGAGATCCTGTTTGGTTTTCCTTAAAATCAACTAATAATGTCTCCTGGGTCACTTATGTCGTAAAATGTACGAAAAGTTTTTATATTACTCAAATACCGCAACTATGCATATTCTACCTATCGGAATAATATGTTAAGGTTACGAAATAATCAAAAAATTATAATTAAATACATCTATTAATCACTCTCCTCCAGAAAAATGCAAAACATGCCTAAAAATTTTTGGGACATCGTAGTTTTCCCAGAGACAAATTCAGTTATCCAAGAGACATTTTTGGTTCCTCCAGAGACAAATTCAGTGACTCGAGAGACATTTTGTCATTCTGTTTTCACGTTTTAACTTATCAGTAAGTCTAATCAGTCTAAAAACACTCAGAAATCAAAACAATTAAACAAAAATCAAAGTAAAGGATTCTCAGCAATCAGTACAATCAACAGCAAAAATATAGTGACAGCCAAAGTGGCTAAAGAAAAGCTCGCCTCATCCAAATTATTTCAAATACACAGTTTTCAAAAGGAATAAACAATAACATAAAGGCTCAAAAATATAAAGACATAATTAGAAAACCATCAATAAACAATATTTCATTGACTATTTTCTCTGAACCGAGTCCTTTACTTTAAAAATCAACCTCATGATGATAAAACCTTAAAGCATTTTTTAAATGTTACGTTTTTATTAACTTTAGAAGTGCACTTCAGCATATCAAGGAAGTATCGCAAAACGGGAAGTTGGAAAACAATTAATTAAGTTTTTAGACCACTTCCGCTCATAAGCAAAGAGACATCATCATCATCATCATCATCTCAGCCATAAGACGTCCACTGCTGAACATAGGCCTCCCCCTTGGACCTCCATACGTGCCGGTTGGAAGTGACCCGCATCCAGCGTCTTCCGGCGACCTTAACAAGGTCGTCTGTCCATCTTGTGGATGGACGTCCTACGTCCTACGCTGCGCTTGCTAGTCCGTGGTCTCCACTCGAGAACTTTGCGACCCCATCGACCATCTTCTCTGCGTGCAATGTGGCCTGTCCATTGCCACTTCAGCTTGCTAATCCGGTGGTCTATGCCGGTGACTTTAGTTCGTCTACGGATCTCCTCATTTCTGATTCAATCACGTAGAGAAACTCCGAGCATTGCCCTCTCCATAGCTCGTTGAGCGACTTTGAGTTTTGAGATGAGGCCGATAGTGAAAGACTACCACGTTTCGGAGCCGTAAGTCATCACTGGTTAAAGACATTCGTCTCGAGGCACTGAGGTATGTCGGACGAAAAGACATTACGTAGTTTCCCGAACGCTGCCCAACCGAGTTGGATTCGGCGGTTGATCTCTTTCTCGAAGTTGGACCTACCCAATTGGACTACTTGTCCTAGGTAGATGTACGAGTCAACAACTTCGAGTACCGAGTTCCGAACAGAGACTGGGATGGACACAACATTGGCATTTGACATAAGTTTCGTCTTGTCCATGTTCATTTTCAAGCCCACCCTTTGTGAAACTCGGTTGAGGTCATCGAGCATCATGCTGAGTTCCTACATCGACTTTGCCATGACTACGATATCGTCGGCAAATCGAAGGTGAGTGATGTATTCGCCGTTGATGTTGATGTCAAGTCCTTCCCATTCCAGGAGCTTGAAGTCGTCTTCCATTACGGAAGTAAACAGTTTCGGAGAGATAACGTCTCCCTGCCTTACGCCTCTTCACAATGGAATCGCCCTCGTGCTCTGCTCATGTACTCGGACCGACATGGTGGCATTACTATACAAACACTTCAACACTTCGATGTACCGATAATCAATATGGCATCGCTGAAGAGACTCAAGCACCGCCCATGTTTCCACCGAATCGAAGGCTTTCTAATAGTCCACAAACGCTAAGCATAATGGCAAGTAATACTCTTCGGTCTTCTGTATAACTTGCCGCAGCGTATGGATGTGGTCTATGGTTAGGCGTTATGCCCTCGGACAAGACGGAATTAAAGAGCTTCTGGAGGACTTTAAGTACCGGTGTTCCACCCGCTCTCAGAAGCTCTGAAGTGATTCCGTCTTTGCCCGGCGCCTTGTTGTTCTTAAGCTGCTTCAGGGCCATCCTAATCTCGTACAGACTGATGTCCGAGATATCTTCGGTATAATGTCGGGACAGCTTGGCTCTTGGATCTTCTACCAAGCTGTCATCATCGGGCTTTGCGATCGAAGTGTATAACTGTCCATAGAACCTCTCTATCTCGCCTAAAACCTCCGCTCTGCTCGACGTTATGCTGCCATCTTCCCGTTTCAGCTTTGTCAGCTGGCTTTGCCCAATAGACTTGTCCTTTGCGAACACTTTGGAGCCTTGGTTTCGCTCAATAGTCTCTTCATAGTCAGTGTCTCAAAGAGACATAGCAATAATTTATTACTAATTTCTATTAAAAAAATAATATATCCATGAAAAGAAGCAAATTTATCAAAACGTATTGATAACGTCTCCTGAGTCACCATCACCGTCTCTTGGGTCACCAGAAAAGTGACCCGGGGGAACGGCGACCCAGAAGACATTTAAAGTCAAATCAATAATTTTAGTTATTATCCACAAAAATATGTCAAAAAAGTATATTGTTAGACCATATTAGACCTAAGTCGGATCTATAAAGCTACAAATTAATATAAAAAGACAAAACTACTTACGAAATATCACAGTAAGTCAGCGGACCGACAATTAACACATCTTGGCTCACTTCGAACCACCGGACGAAATGGCCGGCGAATAAGAAAGTAACCGTAATGGTGGATCTTGTCACGTGATACTTAGATCGGCTGCCTATTGGCTGCGCGATACAGTGTCATAACCTTGAGCCTTCGTTGCATTGTAATGTTTGGTAAGTTAGGGGACTTAAAAATGAATCATTGTTTCGGGACGCAAAAAGAACTTTTTTTTTAAATAAATCTACGAATTCTAGCGAAATTTTAGCATCGAATTTGTAAATTAGATGTTAATATGTACCTTTTTAATTAAGCGTTAATAGTGAATATGGTGGAGTACATTTTTTACACTGTTAAGTAAAAACCGAAGCCGACATGCGATTGGGACATGCTTTTTTTGTATGGGAGTCTAAAATTATCTCCTGGGTCACCAAAAAAAAAAACTATATTTAAAAAGAATTCTTTCAGTTTTTAAGTTCTAGTTTGAATGATTATTTGGTTAATTTACTATAATATACCAGATAAATTTAAAAACTGTTGCGATTTGTAAGATTTGAATTTTTATATCGTTGGGACACGATATGACATAAAAAAGTTGATCGACCCAGATATCAAACGTTCTACAAAGAGTTTTCCAAGTTTGATTTACTAGCTAACTGGAGCATTTTTTAACATTGCAATAGGGACCGTGCGCGTTGGAGGGTCTGCCATCTTGTGGCCTGAAACACATGTGCACATGTACATTGCCTAAGCAAGTGCTACCATCTACCGTTCTCGTCGGTACGTTTCATTGTGCATAGTAGGTTCTGCCATCTTGTGGGCTACATCGAAAACATAAACGACACATTTACGCCTCGCGCCTAAAATCTGACGCCTCCTATACTGATAGTTCATACACCGGGCCTATAAAATTGATTCTCTTTAAATTTTGATTTTGTTGTCATTATTTAAAGTTCTCGTACAGTACTTAAAGTACTCTAGCATTGTAGAAAATACAATATAATATACCTACTTAGCGATATCTCTCCCCACTTCAAATGTTTCAAATTTGAGAGTTGTCGTAGGTACCTACGACATCTATCTAGTATGTAGGTACTGTGTACAGCTCTTTTAATTCATGGGTTGTCAACGTGTTAGTCTACGAGCCAATGAATCGTGGTGGTATAAATGAAAAAAGCGTAACCATGATATCCCTTGAATCTTCACATTATTGTTGTTACGGATCTCGAGACCAATTATTACACTGTGCTGTATGCCTTCGACTAGGTACCTCACTATGTATAGGTATCATTAACATCCCTAATCCCTAGCAGCCATTGGAAAACTCTATTCAATTGTATACCGTACCGTAATTGTTGGGCAATAAATTCCAACTGATTTTTCAATGGCTGTTGCTGTTAGGTATGCCGTATTCCCGGCCTAACTCAGTGGGACGATTTTTGAATTCCGATCGCTCGATTTCGTCACTCGAAAATCGGTGGAAAAAAGCGAAATGCTAATTTTTTAAATACGAGCGATCGAAATTTGGAATCTACTGGTATTGACCACTCGATTTCAATTATATTAGTAGAATTGAAATGCCTAGTAGTGGAGATATTAATTAATGAAATACACGAAATCGAGTGATCGAAATTCAAAAATCGGCACCCAGGGGGCCGATTTTTGAA
This sequence comes from Cydia fagiglandana, assembly GCF_963556715.1. Taxonomy (NCBI): domain Eukaryota; kingdom Metazoa; phylum Arthropoda; class Insecta; order Lepidoptera; family Tortricidae; genus Cydia; species Cydia fagiglandana. Next base: position 10,001,960 of record NC_085937.1, read on the forward strand.
TTTCGATCACTCGATTTCGTCACTCGACAATCGGTCGAAAACGGCGAAATAATAATTTTTGAAATACGAGCGATAGAAATTGGGAATCGAGTGGTATTGACCACTCGTTTTCAATTCTATTGGTAGATTTTAAATGCCTAGTATTGGATATATTATTGTACGAAATACACGAAATCGAGCGGTCGAAGTTCAAAAATCGGCCCCCAGATCTCAAATGAAAATTTCGTGTGACAGTTTGCATTCATTCATTGACATTTAAGAAATCGTTAAGTTTTTTAACCAAAGATTTGAATAAAGTTTAATGAACTCTGTTTTTTAATTCCGCAAAATTAATGGCTTTCTTAACATGATTTATCCTTCTGATTTTATCTTGGAACTGTCCCAAATAATTTAGGTTGATCTACAGACTATCATAAATAAGCTAAAGCGTAATTTTATACATTTAAACGATACACCACTTAGTCACTATCCAGTGCAACATTAAGTCTCAAATGTAATCTAAAATAAATTTCCGAAGGATGTAAAAAAAACTCACTTATTGCAGATTGGTAATATTGCAGCTCGATATCCAGGAAACACAGGGTCACTTTTCACTAGGCACTCGAAGACTACTCCGGGTTGCCGGTTGCTGCCGGGCAACGGGCATTAAAACACTTGCGCACTGTCCACTGCACCGGCTTGCTTTAATATAAGAGGCAAGGAGTTCTCAACCGTTGGTTAATTATATGATGGATTAAAAAAACTTGTGAGTTTGTGTTAAGTTTGACCGCAAAATACATTTCCTTAAAAACAGTTATGATTAAGTTACCTAAGAATACTTTGCCATGCGTTTCTTATTAGGAGTAAATACATCGAGATGACCCCCATTTATCTTTTTAAAGTTAAATCAGCGAATACCTACTTAATTTGCATAATTTTGTGTAGGTAGAGGTACTTGTGGTACCTACTACTACTACTACTACTATTATACTTAGTATTACATATTCCATTCCAAAAAAATCTTAGATTCCGGAAACTGACTTGTGTTATAAACCGTTAATGTTGCTGAATGCAGTTATATAAAACTGCTTTGTGAATATTACGTAGGTTAAATTAAAATAAAATAAAATACACTAATTCCACAACAATTTCCGCAAGTAGGTATATTAAACGTACTGAGTGTACGGTTGTCAACTTCTGATGGACTGCAGTCCATCACTGTTGAGCTTAAGAGACACCACAGGTGACACTCGGACAACACTGGACAGTGCTGTTATTAAGAATGTTTACTCTCAGATTCGGAAATAACCAATGTAATTCAACCGTTTATCATGCACAAAAAGTTACCAACCTAGGGATCAAGTTATACCAGGATTTCGCCTAGACACTAGTAAGAAAATTGAAACAGTTAATTATCCAATTGTAAATCTAATAGCAAGGAGATAAGGTCTACCATTGCTCAGTTAATTGCTGTTGGTAGTGACCGCTGCGGGCGCTTTGGGCGCCACAGGCATTACTATGCATGCGGTGTTCCTTCCTTTCTTGTTCCTCGCTGGCATTGTTGCCCGGCACTATAACTCACGCGGCGAGTAACTGTAAACTAAGTGGACCCTGAAATTGGCATTGCCCTTGTTTTGAAGAGCTGACCTGTACGCGTGACCTAGCGCCCAAGTTACGTCGAGGGTGAGAAGAGGAAGATAAATATATATCAACGCTTAAAATATAGTTAATAACTTTATCTTAAGGCCTAATAAGATAATTAAATCGCATAGCTAAAAAAAAAGCTATTAGGGTTTGGGTATCCAAAATCAGTAGATGTAGGTACAAAATACCTCTAGTTTTTTTAAATGGTTTAGGTATGTCCAAATAATTTAATGGGTAAATTACTTTATAGCGTAGATAGTCATTAACATTAATGATAGATCAGTTCCAATCGATATTTATTTTAAAATAATAAAAACCTGATAAGGAAAATATTTTCTTTAAACTCATTTAACAATCACAAAGCAATTACGGCCCGAGATAGCGGGGCGTAGCGTTTGGCTCAATGTTAAGGCCATGGCTAGGACCTGCCCTTTGAAGATGGCCTAGAGGAAACCGGTCAGTTTGTTTACCTTAGCTAGGTGTACGAAACAAGTGCCGAGCATATTTGTAGAGCGCGGGAGCCCGGGAGCATCCGAGCCAAGTTCAAGGCGGGCCGTTGGCATTTATTGGGCTATCCGTCAGACCCGGGCTCGGACGCCCACGTTGACTATTGGGATTCACATTTTGACGTGTAATTAAATACAAAAGGTCCATTGTAATTCGATAGAGCGATGACAGGCAGTTTTTTATGCGAAACGAGAAACCTCCTTCGGAAACTGGACTTGTTACGACACTTTATGTAGACCAGTACTTTTGAAAGGGTTTTATTTATATCTTATACGGACTTAATAATCTTGGTTGAAACAATGTTTCTTGGCTACTAATTAACTTTGATTATGTACGCTATTATATAAATTACTATCACTTTGTAATTTAAAAGTAACTTTATACCTATACTTAAGTTAAATATTTATACAGACGTTTTTTAAGTCTGTAAAAGACACGTATTAATGTTGATGCCAAAATTCAATTTTATATCTATTAAGTACTAAAAGAGCATTCCAATTCTAAAACCTGTCTTTATAGGTATATCACAAGTTATATGAACCATACTGATCTATGTTCAACACTAGCTTTTATCGGCGTTATCGTACTGTTTACTTTCAATAAACAATAAAGTACCCGGCGGTGTGATAATAGCATCTGTTAACAGATCGATAGCGAGATCAATAGTTCACTAGTACGTTGACGGTCGCCGTTCAGTGCGCTTGTTACTTTTAATACTTTTAATTGGCGAGTAATGGTTTTGCCTAGCCGTCAATTGTTTTTGAGCCAGCGTCTCGTGACGGAGGATGGAGTGTCAGACGGTGGCGTTCTTGTTAATGAAAATGGCGTTATCGAAAAGATTGTCACCCGAGCGCAGGCCGACAAACTTGTACAAGAGAGCGACGGAAAGATAAAGGTAACATTTAAGCCAAACTACTTTGTATATCAGTAGCACGAATCAGGACACCATTCATTCATTATACTTCAGTTAGCAACTACCTACATTATATAGCTACCGACTTGGACTTGTAGATACCTAGACACACAATACAGCTTCGTATTAGCACAGAATAAATAATAGTACTACCGTACAGAAAGGAAGCTTCCTACAAAACCGAAGTTTGACAGCGGTTCAGTGTCGAATCATGCTATCCCTTTCTAATATATGACACTATCCCTTTCGGCTATTTAGGGTTGTCAAAATCAAGTGATTATCTTATCTGTGGTCGTGCACGCAGAAGGTAGTCAAGTGGTGCCAACCCTAATAATTGCTCGGAGCAATGCTGAGCCGAGCGGAGCCGAGTTTGACCGATCTCAGGAGTTTCGCACCCCTGGTATTAGATAAGTTGCCGAGTCTATCGTATAGTTATGCGATGCTGATGCGAATCCGCACGCTGTTCTAGTGCATGAGCGAGACAGCACCTATGCTCGCACACCGGACCGGATTGCGGATCCGCGTCCAATGTGAAGATTGTGAAGACTACCGGTAAAATTAACGGCTACACCAAGATATCTTAAACTATCTTAATTACGGAACCTTCAGAAAACGATGCTAATTAGAAATGTAAGCGCACACGTTTTGTAAAAACAAATGCTTACGTACGAGTAGGTACCTGATACATATGTCGATTTGCTTAATAGTGAGCAATAACTGTCACGTTATGGCATGTCGTAGCTATTAAGTTTTATTCGTGCTCACAGAGAAGTTTGATTCTTTTCTGTGGTCGTGGTTAATGATTGGCGCAAACACGGCTGTTTGACACATTCTCTCGTAACGTTTTCGTAGCAATACGCTCATAGCTGATCCCAGCGTTTTCCCGCTTTGTAGAGAAAAGCGAGTACGAACAAAAAACCCGCCGAGCGCGTTCCTGGCGCTCGATGTGTAAAATTTGCTAAAGACATTTGACATGAAAATTTCAGGTGAATGATGGAGGATCGCTGGCGCTGCTGGCAGGCGTAGTGGATTCCCATGTGCACGTGAACGAACCAGGTCGCACGGCTTGGGAAGGGTTCCGGACTGCAACCACCGCCGCCGCGGCTGGCGGCATCACCACCATCGTTGACATGCCTTTGTAAGGGTTTGTAATAGGAATAGTTTTGCTTGCCTATAGCAGATGACGTCAGAAGGGTCGAAGGATTTATCAGGTCATTAATTTAGAGTAGATGAACAATACTTGTAGTGTTGCAATGTATTAGGTAGTGTTGCAATAAAACAATTCAACATCGCCTCTTTACGAGTTTGATCTTAATACGAACTCCAATGGCGCAGACATTTAAAAAAATCCAAATTTTTATAAAACTAAACCTTGTAATTATCGAAACGTTTTAAAAAATACGAGATTTGGTTGAAAAATGCGACCTGGAGAAAAGAGAGGAGAACAGTCGGCCATAGGAAAGCATTTTTGCACAAGCTGAAACGGAGAACGCGGCGCGCTCATTCTTTCTTCCGTGTGAAACGGATATGTGTCGCTCGCGCTACAATAAAGTTGTTCAAATACTATTTAAATCACTTTATTTTTGACCGAACAAGCGCTAGGACTAAAATCAACCCTGTAATTTCCAGAAATTCCATACCGCCTACTACTACCGCGGAACACTTGAAAACTAAGGCATCGTCAGCCAAAGGCAACGTTTACGTTGACGTCGGTTTCTGGGGAGGTGTTATTCCTGGAAATCAGGTAAAATAATTCATTTGCAAAACTGAGAAATTTTAAACATAGAAGATCTACTTACAATCCTTGCGCTCAAAGTAAGCAATTTAGAACAACGACAGAAACAGAGTTCCTTTACGTTTTCTCGGACCTTGGGCGAGATCGCTCTATTGAGCCTCCATCATATTAATTTGCGACTAGATAAATTGCTGAGCACTATTATTAAATTATTACAGGACTCGCTGAAAGACCTGGTGAAGGCGGGCGTAGTGGGATTTAAATGTTTCCTGTGTCCCAGCGGCGTTGACGAGTTTCCAAACGTAGACACCGCCGATCTGGAGAAGGCATTTAAGGCTTTAGAAGGAACGGGATCTTTGTTAGCTGTAAGTTTTGAAATAATAAGGCAACATTTTCTCAGCTGTCGAAAGAGCATCGAATTTAAGAGCATAACATCGTCAATATCGTCATCTTACTTTGAAAATAAGAAAGTTGGCATGGTTGTGGTAATCAACAAAATGAATTCTTATATAGGTATTTAGTTATTTACTTACCTCGCCTGGTAGCTTTATGCTAATGTCCGAATAGATAATAAAATACTAGTACATACTAAGTTAAAACAAACTTTTTTAATTACAGTTCCACGCTGAAATGGAAGATGAAAAACCTAAAAGTGGCAACAAGAAAAAGTTAAAAAAAGGTATGGTAGTGCTAGTTATTTCTACCTATGTTTTTAATAACAGCATATAAGAAATAAATATGTATGACCAAAACTGAATAAAAATCTTTTAAAAACTACTTATTGGTTTCAGATCCCGAAGAATATTCAACGTATCTCGAGTCACGCCCTCCGATTATGGAACTGAATGCTATTACATTAATTACGAAATTATTACAAAATACAAAGTAAGTACCTACCTACCAAACTGTTCAGTTTCATATACTCTATTGTAAAACATAATGCTTTTCCTGTATAAAATAATGAGTAACAGCGAAATCTATACCCTTTTATTATTAACTATAGTAAATGTATCCAATTTTAATATCCAGAGTGCGCGTACACATAGTGCATGTGTCATCGGCCAGTGTGGTTCCGCTCTTAGAAGAAGCTCGCGTAGCGCGCCGCGCAGCCGGGCATGAAGACTGGCGCGCCGGCGTCACCGCCGAGACCTGCCACCATTACCTCACCTTCAGTGCCGACCAGATACCCAGAGGACACAGCGAGTACAAGTGTGCGCCGCCGATCAGGGAGCTGGACAACAAAGTATGATAGTAGTAGTAGTAAAGTAGTAGTAAATCACTTTATTGTACAAAAAACAAAACAAAACAGGAAAAATAACATTCGTCATTAGTACAAAGGCGAACTTATCCCTTTAAGGGATCTCTTCCAGTTAACCTTTGAGCAATTGATAGTTACATTAGTACATGTGTCATCTGCTAGTGTGGTACAGTTTACTACTTATATCCGATAAGTTGTTATGAGCTTAGCAAGTGTGCACTGGCGTCGCCACCAAGACCTGCTACTGCCTCACATCTCACATTCAGCGCTGATCAGATATCCACGGCTACAGCTTTATGGTGTTTGTTATGGTTTGCAGGAAAAACTATGGGAATATCTATTAGAAGATAAATTGGACCTGGTCGTCTCGGACCACTCACCATGCACCCCTGAACTGAAAACGTCGAACAATTTAGAAGCCTGGGGTGGTATTTCGTCTGTCCAGTTTGGTACGTACTCGTACGAGTATATGTACTATTATATTTAGATAGGTAATTATTCATATCAGCGCAATAAGATTATATAAAATAGAGAATAGATCCCAGACCCTCTGACGTCTTACAAAAAAGGCGCTTTTTTAATTGACCTTGGTTTACAATTTACACAATCTTGCCTACACTTGGAATCATCTGGGAATGATCAGTGGCATCATAATTCAGTGTGTGGTTAGCAGTGTTGGCCGAAACGTTAATGCAATTGAAAATGTTGGCCAATAACCATTATAAATTGAACCTTAAACCGTAACGGACGATTACAGTTAACGATTCAATTTATAATGGTTTATAATGGCCCTTTAACTGCACCTTGACTGAGTTCACAGAAGCTACAAGCCGCCAACTAACTATGTTATTTGTTATTGTATTTTTTTTTTATGTGTTGTTAAAAATTGTTATAATGTTTAGTTTTTTATAAATATGTAATGTTTATTACGCGTTGGACTACATAGTCTGTAAGTGATATGTATTATTTTAAATAATAATAATAATCACCATAACCTGCACTTTTCTCCACTATATTTACAATAGCCCCTACGCCTGTTGGGAACGATTTACGGGTATCTATTTGTACCCTTGAATGGGTTCTAGCAGGTGTATTACATAACAGCAAACTTCTCCAAAGGGCCTCTACGTGTTGGATCTGTATCCCCACGCACGCCTATCAAATGACCGGGATGTATATACCCGTGACTTTAAAAGAGATACAAATAAATAAAAACATTTTCAATTGCATTAACGTTTCGGCCAACACTGGTGGTTAGACTAACTGTTATTTCGACTCGACTCGATTTTGTCTTTAATTACCTCCAAGAAGATGACTTAGTTTCTTTTTCTTCCATCAGGTCTGTCGCTCTTCTGGACTGCGGCAAGTTCCCGCAAGCTTAGTCTGCCGTCCATCAGCAAGTACCTGAGCGCAGGCCCGGCCCGGCTGTGCGGCCTGCAGGACCGCAAGGGCGCCCTAAAGCCTGGGCTTGATGCCGATCTTGTGTTCTTTGACCCTGAGGCCACGTTTACAGTTACTACTGAATCCGTGCGGCACAAAAATAAGGTTACAAACTTACAAAGTCAACTATTGTTTACTATACCAAGATCGAGCTTATTCTCATTAAATACCTCCAGATGTTAGTTATGATCCTTATACGATATAGGTAGAATGAAATGCTTCAACAGGCAAATATTTTTGTTCCAGCTAACTCCATACATCGGCAGGGAGCTACGAGGAGTGGTAAAAGAAACATACCTGCGCGGGCGACTCATTTATGGCAACGGGGACATCGTGGGAGGGCCTAGTGGAGAGCTGCTCTTGAACAAATTTTAAGAAGCTTAATAGATGTTTGGAATGTTATTTTTTAAACTTAATACTTTGTTTGATTTCATCCCACTACCTAAGATTCACTGCTTAGTTGCTTACCCAAATCGGCACCAACTTTGAGGTAAGTATAAGAATAGTAGTTTGTGTTACAAGGGATCAAAATGATATATTTCCGTCAAGGGCGTACCTTGAATCCTGAGCGTAATGAGGGATTCAAGTGTTAACGCCCAAGACGAAATAATTTTGATACCGTGTGACACATACTGCTTTTCACACCAACTATGAGGAAAATAAAAAAATCTTTGTGTTGATACACTGATTGCATTGATACAATCTGATGCTTAAACAGATTATTTAAGCTAAAAAAATTATGTACAAAAAAATGTAAAAATAGTGTGCTTGAACAGAAAAGTGTCACTTTGATCCCTCCTAGCAGGGAGGCAAAGTGCCACTTTGATCCCTCCTAGCAGGGAAGAAAAAGCTCTTTTCCGAATAGGTGGTGTGAAAAAAATATTGTTCGGATCATTTCTTAAGGCTATCCTACAAGTTGCAAATTATCACAAATACCGTTGAAATCATTCGCAGACGTAGTAAATCTATGCGTAGTAACTGTAGTAAGGTACCTTTTATAATATTTTATCCCTTTAATTGCGCATGGCACAAACGCTGCGCCGTGAGCCTTGAATAGTTTATTCTGCATAGCGTAAAAACAATGATGGGCTACGGCGTAGCACTCGTAGCACACTGAAATAATAAAGGGGGCGCATTCGGAAACGAAAAATATGTAAATGTTTTATTTTTGATAGTGTTCATGTCCACGTGGTCCACGTGTCGTCAGCGAGTGTAGTTCCGATTTTGGAAGAGGCGCGGGCGGCGCGCGTTCTGGCCGGTCACCGCGGCTGGCGCGCCAGCGTCACGGCCGAGACCTGCCACCACTATCTCACGCTCAACGCGGAGGACGTGCGTCCCAGACGGACCGAGTTCAAGTGCGCGCCGCCTATTAGGAATAATAATAGAATAATGCTTACTAAGGTATCAGACTATCGGCGCGATACGAGAAGTGAATTAGAGTTTCACTAGATAAGTATGAAATAGTAAAGATATGTGACGTTCCACGGCAAAAGGTACCCAATGGGCAATCCCCGGCTAAACATTGGAGCGGCGTTAATAAGTAATAGCGCCAGCCGCCATAAGGTACCGTTTGCCGTGGAACGTCGCATATCAAGTGAATCTCTAATTCATTTCCCGAATCGCACCGTGAATCTCCCCTTACGGTCTTATCTAGGCACTGTTTTCTGGCTCTACCATAATATATCTATTATTTAGGCACTGTTTTCTGGCTCTACCATAATATATCTATTATTTTTTATATTTTAGGCAAAGTTGTGGGAGTACATTAGAGACGGAAGATTGGATTTAGTAACTTCCGATCACTTACCCAGTGTACCTGAACTTAAAGGCTCAGATTTCTTGAAGGCCTGGGGTGGAATAGATTCTTTACAATTCGGTAATTACAAGATTTTATATTTTAGTTTTATAATCATTTAATATTTACAATAAATTCTAAGTATGTACTTAATAAACATTTCTTCATTGCCACCGGCACGGCATCAACATCTTTACCACCAAAAACTCTGTGTACAGTCGACATCAAATATATGTTTAGGAAGTAAAGTGCAAACGTGTAAAAATATTTTTCATCTCTCCTGTTCGGAAAGTTCACCTTTCATAGGCTGATAGGCGGGTGGAAAATTTCATTTCCCACCCTAGGGTGGAAAGTAATTTTTCGTCTCTCCTGTTCGGAAAGTTTACCTTTCATAAGCTGATAACCGGGTGACTAGGGTGGAAAGTATTTTTTTTTAATTTTTACTTCGAGCAACGGCTAACAGCAATATATGCCATATTATAAGCTCTCATATCAGCTTCCGCGTGATTGAAATTGGCGCCGTTTGCATTTTCAAGTGATTCGAGTGACTTATAGTTATGTGGTTTACCTATATATCTGTTAATAATTTGTTCTAAAGAATTTTAATTACTACCAATAATAAACCTACATTTCTCGTGTTTAACTTTCCTCATAGTCGAAATGAAAAGTAGAGTGTTTAACTCGGGTAAAAGTAACCATATATCTCACCCTCGAACTATTGGCGCTCTCTCTTCTTTCGAGCGCCAAAATATCTTGGGTGAAATGGTTCACTTTCCACCCTTGGTTAACAATCTACTATTTAACGTCGACTGTACAGGTAAATTCAATATTGAAGACATATATCACTTTGAAATGAGAAAATAAATCCAATTGCAGACCTTTCATTATTCTGGACGGAAGCAACCGCGCGGGGGCTGGGGCTATCGGCGGCCTCTCGCTACCTGTCCGCGGGCCCCGCGCACCTCGCCGGCCTCCAGGAGCGCAAGGGAGCGCTCCGGCCCGGCCTTGACGCCGACCTCATCTTCTTCGATCCGAATGCTGCATTCTTCGTCACGCCTGAGATCATCCGCTACAAAAATAAAGTATACCTACCTATTACCTACTTTGTTCTTAAACAATTTCACGCAACAGATGACTGACAATACGAGTCTGTCATTGAAATATATTTGCCGTCGAGAAGGAAAAATACAGACAATTTGTTAAATGTCATTACAAAATGAATGTAACACAATAGGCTAGTATATATATGTGCTACACTATTTTTTTTCTTAGTATACATACTCTGGGAAATAAATCAGAGCTATTCCTAAATATCACTTTACAAGATTTTATTTACTTTCACCTGACCGTTGTCTGTCTGTCTGTCTGTAATCAAATCTTGCAATTTAAATTTGATCCACTTCCCGGTTTCCGATTGAGCTGAAATTTTGCATACATACGTGAGTCGGGAGACAATGCAATATTATGGTGTCATCGAGCTGGTCTGATGATGGAGACCGGAGGTGGCCAAAGGAACTCTGTGATAAAACAACGAAACCTAATTGTGTTTGGGGTTTTTAGAATTGTCTCGATGAGTATTAGTTGCCTGTGGGAAAGTACAGTCGGCGATAAAAGCTTGCACCAAAAATGAAATTTTTGCCAAAAACTCATTTTTATTTATTATTCAGAACAGAAAGATTATTGTTGTTGTGTTGTGTTGTGTGTGTATTTTTTATAAATCGCTATAAAAAAACCAAAAAAAATAATGCGGCGTTATAAAGGTCGGTAGTAAATTAGTAACAAGTGGGTGAAGGAAATATTACTCTCCATCCAGTCTTCATCGAGTAAACCTGGACAAGGTGGTAGAGTCAGGCTACCTTTAGTGTTTAGACTAACTGTAATTTTGTTTTACTTAGGCAAATGATTTTTTTTACAGATCAGCCCATACATGAACAGGGTGTTGCGAGGAAAAGTGATACAAAAATACTTAAGAGGTCAACTCGTCTACGCCGACAACCAACTCGTAGGGGAACCAAAAGGAAAATTGCTGCTTATAAACACAATTAAATTGTATTTAAAAAAAATATTAATATTCTTATTAACAATAGTTTTTGTATAACATATTGTTGGCAAACAAAGAGACAACCCGCCTATTAGTAAGCTAACCTATATCCTACGGCCGCTTGCAACTCACTTTGAAAATATATGAACTGAGTGATAAGTAGGTACTAGATTGAAAATCCACATTGTTCCCATTTCTGCTGTTCCTAACTATTTCATACAGTTATGAGTAAAATAAATCTGCAGTGTTGTTGGTTTTGCCCAAATTGTATGCAACCGTTTAATGTACATTATTAAATAATTAAGCTGTTTTGGTATATTTAGAAAATATGTATCTAAGGTACATATATAGTTAGATTGTTTCGATTTGTGTCATTCTTTATAAATATGTGTTATTTTCGAGTGTTGGAAATTAAATGCTTCCTATTCCCTCACTCTGTCCTAACGTTTTTCCAAATAATCCAATACGTTTCACAAGGATAAGTCTAGGAGTCAAAAATGTCTGTACGAAACTCCATTACTCCACACTTTCCACTAACAACCAACAACAAGTTTAATACAATTCATTATCTTTTCTTTATTACCCGGACGCATTTACCAGTACTACCTACTTATTTGATCAGCATGTATGAGTTTAGTGACACAATTGATCAATATAATTGTCTTGCTGTTTGGCTGATCTTATCAGTTAAGAACAAGTCGTAGCATCGTCGCAACGTCTTAAGACGTCTTAATTAGTAATTATGAAGTTTCTTTATTGCATAACGCAAATTGCATTGTTAGGTAAGTGTTTAGTTTAAACAAGGTTTTCCTTAAATGTACCTAAAGATTATATAAAAGAAAAACCGGCCAAGTGCGAGTCGGACTCGCGTTCCAAGGGTTCCGTACATTAAGTCCGACTCAGTTTCGGACTTCAGTAGTAGTATTTTTTTGGCTATTTTCTTAAATCACTTCTAACCTATTTATTTAAAAACCGGGCAAGTGCGAGTCGGACTCGCGCACGAAGGGTTCCGTACCATAATGCAAAAAAAGGCAAAAAAAAAACGGTCACCCATCCAAGTACTGACCCCGCCCGACGTTGCTTAACTTCGGTCAAAAATCACGTTTGTTATACGGGAGCCCCACTTAAATCTTTATTTACTTATTCTGTTTTTAGTAAGTATTTGTTGTTATAGCGGCAACAGAAATACAGCATCTGTGAAAATTTCAACTTTCTATCTATCACGGTTCGTGAGATACAGCCTGGTGACAGACGGATGGACGGACGGACAGCAGAGTCTTAGTAATAGGGTCCTGTTTTACCCTTTGGGTGCGGAACCCTAAAAATTATAAAAAAAATATATATGAAATTCTCAAAATGAGCTCTTTCATTTCATATACGTAACACAATATAGTTTGTAAAACTTTATATATTACTTATTTAAATTTCTCTTTTTCCCCCCAAAGTGGCACCCATGTTTAAAATTCATTTGTTTACGTTACATGTCCGTCTTTGGATCACTTTACATATGTGTACCAAATTTCAACTTAATTGGTCCAGTAGTTTCTGACAAAATATTAGGCTATGACAGACAGACAGACAGACAGACACACGAGTGATCCTATAAGGGTTCCGTTTTTTCCTTTTGAGGTACGGAAACCTAAAAATCGTGTTGCACTGTAGGTACAATATTATGTCGGGAAATAAATTTGGTCCCTCGGAAGCAAACCAAGCAGTTGTTCCTAAGCCG